>NC_134538.1:146716732-151516732 GCF_050624435.1 Tenrec ecaudatus
AAAAGAAAGACAGACAGAAAGCAACAGGTAGCAGCATGGTAAATGTGGAAACCATCGAAGCTATCAAGGATTTCACCTTGCTTGGATCCACTAACAACACGCATGGGGCAGCGATTAAATGATCAAGGGGTGCACTGTATTCTGTAAACCTGCTGCACGGTCGTCCTAAAGTGTTGGAAAGCACTTTGAGGCCTCGAGTACACCTAAGCCAATCACGGTATTCTGAACTGCCTCATATGCATGAGAAAGCTGCCCACTGCTTAAGGAAGATGGAAGAAAAGTGAATGTGTTTGAACTATGGTAATAGCAGAAAAGAGAATGCTCTTCAGAGGCAAGGATGGTGAGACTTTGTCTCACCTACCTTGGACGTGTTTTCAGGAGAGACCAGTCCCTGGAGGACAGCATGTTTGGTAAAGCGGAGGGGCGGCAAAAAAAGAGAAGGCTCTCGATGAGGTGGACTGACCCAGTGAGGGCAAACACGGGGTCAAGCATGGGAACACTTGTGAGGGTGGCACAGAGCCGGGCAGTGTTTGCTGTTGGGCACGGGGTCACTCTGCGTCCAAAGCGACTCAATGGCACAGACAGCAGCAACAACGATAGAGAGTGAACGGCATCTTGTACACAAGGACTTAGCTATTTTAATACCTGTGCTCCAACATCTACAAGAGATGGACTTGGCTGGGACAATTAGAACAAGAAGAATGACTATAAAATGAATACAAGTATATAATGATCCATTAACTCATAATAAGAGTCAAAGATTCACTGATTCACTGCATTACTTTCCTAAGGTTGCTGTGACAAAACACAACTAGGTGACTTAAAATGACAAATTTACTCTCTCTTAGCTCTGGAGGCCAGAAGTCCAAATTAAGAGTATTGGCGGTGTTGCGGTAATTCCCCCTGAGGGTTCTGAAGGAGCACCTGTCTCATGCTTCTTCCCTGGTTTCCTGTGAAGGGTGGCGATCCTTGGCATCCCATGGCTGGCAGGTGCACCACCTGGGCTCTGCGTCCCTCTTCCTTTGACATTCACCCTGTGCCTCTCTTTCTCTGGGTCTCTTTCCCCTTCTTCAAAGGACGGTTTTATCGGATGAAGGTGCAGTGTCTTACAATTGGGCTGCAGCTTCATACCTACCAGTCACTCTGTGGCAGAAAGGTGGGGCTTTCTGCTCCTGTAAAGATTTATAGCGTGTGGAATGGCAGCACGTTTAGTGTTTGCTTGTTCCCGCCAATGTGACCTCATGCTCACTGAGGCAGGTACAAAAGAATGGCTATGATGCTGATATCCAAATTTGAAAACTTCCTCCAAGCCTGGTTTGCCTTGGTTAGCACAAGGCAATCCCCATTCATCAACTGCTAAAGAGAGACTAGTCGGCCATGTCTTTTTCATTCGAAAGCTGAAGTTGAGTGTCGATGCCTGAGATGCAGCATGGACATTCATCGAAAGCTATTTTGTAGAGAATGTTGGAGACCAAATCAAAGAGTTTGTGCTTAATTTGGTAGGTGATGGGGAGTCAGAGGAGATTCTCTTTCTTAGTGATGATGCGTATATGAAAAGAGATTTGGAGAATGGAGGAAATGGAGGTGGGAGAACAAGTCGGGAAGTGATTGCAAGTTTTAAGGAAATCATAAAGTTGGCCTCAAGTGGGGTGACAGCAATGGGAAGCAAAGGTCCAGGAGCCAGAGGGAGGTATAATTAAACAAAGGCATAGCAGTGAGACTCAAAGGAAAAAAATGTTTAAGATGAGAGCCGCAGTTTGATAATTAATGAACGACTTGTGTACATGATAACAATGACTATCGAGAGTCCATTCGCAAGATCCACGCAGTCGAAAATGTACGATCCTCTGTTGGTAAAGTGAAATGTTTGCATCAGAAATCTAGCCAAGAACTATAAGTGACTTGAACAGAAAGGCTATGGTGGATGGAATAAGGTGCACAGGTAACATCAGTAGTACTGAAAAGTCCGAGGATAGGGCAGCAGGCCAGAAGTTAGCGCCAAAAGGTAGCTACTCTCATGTCTACATGTAGCGCAAGTACAGCCAGGATCCAGGGTTACCCAATGAAAGCTGAGACTGTGGCAAGTCCGTGGATCCGAGGTTTCCAAGGAGACAAAACCACTGATGAGGATGATTGTCGAAATAGAAGTGGAAGGTGAAAATAATCCAACATCTCCCTCACTTCCAACTCTGATCACCTTCTGGCACCTTCCACAGACAAAGACCCACTGCGCTAAGACATCTTCCAGGGTAGCCATGGAAATGAAGATTTCAGAGATCAGTGGATGAGCAGTGGTTATGAGAGTACAGCAACACCGGTTAAAGTGGAGGGATTAAAATTTTCAGCACAGGACAAAAGAGACACAAGGATAAAGAGTTCTTTAAAATCTACCATCTTAAATTTTTATTGAAAATATCCATGTAAATCCATGAGTTTTTCTCTTTTTTTAAAAGTATGTGTTTCCTAACTCTAGAAACTGAGAAGGATAAAAGCCATGATAACACAGTAGCAACGAGCACACCTGGAGCTCAGATTGTGGTCTCTAAATGCCATTGCCCAATGAAATGAAGCAAGGCTTCTTACAGGGACTGCTGATTCCAGAACGACAACAGGAAACATATAAGATGAACCTGGAATGTCTTAGTATTCCAGAAAGCAGGAGCATTATTAAAAACTATTGGTATCGTGTCAAAGGACCCAAGGAAAGGACCCCACCAATCTAAGATGAGACAATCTGCACCAAAAAGAATGATGACTACAATGAAGTGGAGCAGACTGGCTGCTGCTAGCTGCTACTGTCGTGAAGTTGATTCCGACTCCTCTCAACCCTACAAGTACAAAGTCGAACTACTCCTTAAAAAGGATAACAAGGCTGTAAGTTTCAGAAGCAGAACTCCAGGGCTGACTTGCAAGGCATCTCTGAGTGGCTCCACCTCAAAGTGGCTTCAGCTAGTAGCATAATGCTTGACTATCTGCACCACCTAGGAATTTAAATAATATTTATGATAATAAAAATATTGAGTCTGAACCTCCCCAAACCTCTCTAGCAAATTACCAGTTTATATGAAGTGCAACTTACACAAAAGCATGAGGAAATGATTCATCATATTGAGAACACGCTACAGTGTGGAACACTCTACAGTGCAAATGACAGAGGGTCTGCTATAAATCAAGGATCTAAATGAAGATGGACTTAAAGGGGTCTGTGGACCAAGTACAATGTGTAGACCTTGGTTTGTCAAATAAGCTAACTATAAAAAATAAAATAAAACCATTATTGAGACAGTGTGGACAATTTTAATATAAACCGGTTTTAATTTTGTCTTTCTACATTGAATAACAGAAATGTATTCTTTCTTGGTTTTGCAAGCTTGAAGTCCAATTCAGGGCTCCAACTATGGGAACAGGCTCTCTCTGTGTCAGCATTTGGGGAGAGGCTTTGTCATGAGTCTTCCCGAGGTCTAAGAGCAGTGCAGGAACCCGGGATCCAAAGGACAGGCTCTGCTCTGGACTCCTTTTTCTTCCTGGTAGGATGTCTGGATCGGGTTTTAGGTGATATTAGGGAATGAAAACAATTTTGTTCTGATTAGTGAGGTCTGATAGTTGTCAAAACTAGCGGTTTTGAGGTGTCCCCAGTTTTAAGATGTCCTGGAGGGAGGGGGGGTGAATCATGAGACGTAGTCCCCAAAGCTGACTGATCATCAGAATGCTCTGCGACTGTTTGCAAATTTCAAATCATCAGCCTTTGGGGCAGTGGCCAGTGTTGCATCACCGCACCCCTTCAGACTCCCTAGTGCCATACGGAGAGCTACACTCGGAGTTTCTAATTTAGTGCTGGGACGGTGCTCAGTGACATGCATTTCTAAAGAGCTCCTCTGACAGCCGAATCATTTCCCACATTTATGAATCACATATAAAACCAGAAGGGTTATTTGGATAAAAGTTCCATTCTCCTGACCTTCAAGCTGAGTTGTTTTGTTTATTCCAAGATTTTGGCACAACTTGACACCTATCGGTGAGGAAACCTGCCCACCAGGCTGAAGGTTACCACTTCCCTTTATTACAAATACCTCTTCATCTGAACTCTCCTTTCAAGGTGATAAATTAACATTAATCATATTTACCATTGTTGTAAGCCTTCTAGACACTACAAATGTACACACAATATATTTTATAGCAATCTTGCAAGGCAGGTACTATTTTTGGTTAGAGATAAAGAAATTATGACTCCCCAAATTTAAACTAGTGTCCTTTGATTGTACATAGCTACTGATGAAGCGCTTTCTCTCTGATTCCATCTTATGGACCCAAAGGTAGAGGATGCATCTCCAGGGCCCTGGCAGGTCTCAGCACGGCTCATCAACAGGGAGGTGATGGCAGAGAGAGAGAGGGAGGTCCCAGGACCCTTCTTATGAGAAGGTCACGCCCACAAGAAGACACCATCAGGCTGTGACCTGATTGACAGGCTAGACTCCACCCTTCCACTTTTATATCATCAAGCTGACATGAAATTTGTCCTTGCCCAACCAGCTTTTAGACAGCGGCTGCCAGAGCTGAAAACAACAGCTAATATTTGAGTACAGCAAAGAACACTGAAGTGTGTTGGGGGGAGGGAGGGAGGGGAGATGAATTAAGAGTCTATCATAAGTGTGCTATCAATTTTCATCCTATGACTTCAAAACGACCCCCTCTCTACCATCTCCACTGTGATAAATTGGAAGAATTTCTTCCTACAAATAAGTGATGGGTGTAGATGTCTATAAGGGTGTCAAAACTTCATGCATCATGTATTTCATTGCCGAAACCCAGGTAAAGTCAACACGTCCATGTCCTGACATCTTAAATAAATCCATAGAATCATAAGCGTAAACAAAATAAATTATTATCCGTTTCAGCAAAAGCAAAAAAAAAAAAAAAAAGACTTCCCACCTCTCTTCACTGGTCTCTGTCGCAGTTACCAGCCATGAACTTTCTTGTCAAGGAAGAGATATTCATTTTCTTTAAACTGCTTCCCCCACATCCAAGCAAAAGTATTCAGTATATTTGAGGTACTAACCTGCTATGCTTCAAACCAAATTCTTTGTTCTATGGTTGAATTTTATCCATCACTTTATTATACACGGGGTGGGGGGTGAATAAGAGACTTGTGCGAATTAAATATATTAAATGATTCAAAAGCAAATTTTAAACATTTGCATTAAACTGCTCAAGATTTCATTTCTCCTCCTCCAGACAAGCCAAGGAACAGCTTGCCAAGAGACTAAGCTTCTCAAGGAGTGTAAATTGCGCACAGTGGGGGCGTTAATTCCCAGGCCATGGGGAGCTAAACTAATGAGAGAATCCGTCTGAAAGATCGCCCTGAGCAGCCACATCCTGAATGTAGTTACTTCCTCCTGTGTCAGAACCAGGGTAGACTCTTCCCCATTCTTAAGCAGCATCCCAAAGATCTCGTTCATCTCCTATGACCCCTCAATATAAGCTGGAACTTGAGGATACTTTTGGCATCAAACTCCAAAACAAAGAATCAAAATACTCTCACAGATCAATCATGTGGTTGTGGCCCAACACATCTTGATGCCAAAATTATAAGTCTGAGGTTCTCCCACAAGCAGATGTCATGACCCTGCTTTTTGTGCCATAAACCGTGTTCTGCTCAAAAAGGGAAGAGCGGACGCATTCGAATTGTGACGTGTGTAAAGACCACTGAAGGTGTCACGTCACCAGAAGAACGAACTCATCAATCTTAACCAGCGTAATCCCGAGAAGTGACGATGACACGACTTAGGCGCCCTTACTTTTGACACATCGTCAAGAGCGAGCGGTCACTGCAGAAGGGCTTCCCATCTGGTAGAGTCAACTAAAATGGGGGAACCCCTCAAGGAGATGGCTTTGACACAGCCGTGACAATGGACTCAAACATAAGAACAATCGTGAAGCTATGGCAGATCCAGGCACTGCTTAGTTCTATGAGGCGAAGGGGTCATCAGGGGTCAACAGGCACAAACAACAACATAACCAGAGCCCGAAGCAAGGGCTAAGTGCTGACAGTTAATTCAGAAGGTGATCCCAGGAAGCAAAGTAAAGGGGGGGAGGTAATTAACATCTGGTTACTATGATAGGAATCGGTGTCTCAGTTCCGCAGGGAACCCACAAACGCTGTGCAAAGCGCGGAAATGCCAAGCTGAAGAAAGGGAGCCGGAAGCATGTATTTAAGACTGCCCTTCACCGTTGGTCAGATGCGGCCCTCAAAGCGTCGCCTCTCTCAGACTCCCAGACTCTGTCTGTATGAGAGCATCTTACCCTGCCTATGGAGAAAGTCTTGAGAATTGCTATTTCCAACAAATCCCCAGGCAATGTTGGTGACGTTGGTCCTAGGACTATGTTTGCAAGGTCTCCAGAGACTCCAATACGCCCACAAACCAATCTGGGCTGGAAGTTTGCACTGATTCCCACTTGTGATCATCCATCAACCACTCGTGAAGCCGCTGGAAAGATGCTCACCATCTGTGGCAGTGTCCGTATTGAGAAAACTACTGGCCCTGCCCTCTCCCATTCATAGGTGAGGAGAATGGCCCTTTCTTTCTTTTTTGTTTTAATTAGGGGCTCACCACAACTCTTATCACAATCCATACCTATACGTACATCAATTGTATAAAGTACATCTGTACATTCTTTGCCCTAATCATTGTCGAAGCATTTGCTCTCCACTTAAGCCCTTTGCATCAGGTCCTCTTTTTCCCCTCCCTCCCCGCTTCCCCCTCCCTCAGAAGCCCTTGATAATTTATAAATTATTATTTTGTCATATCTTGCCCTATCCGGACCCTTTCTTAAACTCAGGTCCATACAGGTTCATCTGGGTCCCAAGTATATATTCTGGTGTGATGATTAATATGTGTGACCTTAGCTAGGTCATGATTCTCAGGGATTTGTCAGCTAGCTGACATTGATGATCTGACTGAGCAAGCAACCAATTGGAAAGGGAGTTTCCCTGGGGGTGTCACCTACATCCAATATATATGCATATTCTGGCAAAGCTTGCTTGGTCTCTCACCTGCTGATCTGGCATTTCTCCCTTGAGCTCTCGTTCTGGGGATATGCGAGGCCCTCATCCAGCTGTCTGACCTGCAGATTTCAAGCTTGTCAACTCCTCTCGACTCATGACCCAACGGCCACCTGACCTGCAAATCTGGAGTTGGTCAGTTCCTACAACCATGTGAGTCAGAAGACAACTTTAGTCTGCTGCCTAACCCACAGACTTGAGACTTGCCAGCCTCCACAACTGGGGGAGCCATTTCCTTGAAATAAGCAGATGTTTACATATATATGCATTGGTTTGTTGGAGCTCTATGCTGTTGTCCTTAGATGCCCTGCTGAGTCTTTGACTCACAGTGACCCCATGGGACCCTGAAGAGCTTCCCCACAGGGCTTTCTAGGCTAGAATCTTGAGAGGAGCAGGCTGCCAGGACTTTTCACCACAGTCCCTGGGTGGCTGCTTACGGCCAACCTTTCAGATAGCAGGACTCCACCTCGGGGGGGGGGGGGGTTCTAAAAGCGTAGCATTTAAGCCATCTAATAAAAAAGAATAATGGACCAAGGAGTAGTCAGTCAGGATTTGTGGTGATTCTCATTCTCTCTCTCTCTCTCTCTCTCTCTCTCTCTCTCTCTCTCTCTCTCTCTCTCTCTCTCTCTCTCTCTCTCACACACACACACACACACACACACACACGTCTGCTAGTCATTTCTTAGTCACAGTGGCAGGGACAAGAGAGGGTTTGGATTTGGGGGCAGTGTTCCATATGTTCTGTGCATATGCTAAGGGAGCCCTGATGGGACAGAGCGTTAAGTGTTGGGCTGCTAACCAGAAGGTCAGCAGTTTGAACCCACCAGCTGTGGCCGTCTACGTCTATAAAGATTCAGAGCCTCGGAAGTCATTTTACTTTGTTCTATGGGGTCTCCATGAGTCAGAATCGACTCAACAGCAGTGAGGTTGGGTTGTTTTGTTTGTACCTGTGTTGTCCAATCCTCCAAGGAAAAGGGGTTACAGAGAGAAGTAGACTTTGTCCTAACATGAACATGTCCACCCTTCCATGCATCTCTGACAAAGCGTCCCTCTCCCAACCTTCTGTTTCCTGACACCAAACAGTTTTATAACCAAACGTCTACAGATTGCTTATGAGACCCAACACTCAAAGTCAGCTGTGAGTAAGTCCATTTCCACGGAGGGCAATCTGTGCGTTTCCCGGCAGCACCCTGACCCACGGGGTTCTCAACAGCTGTGAGTTTTCAGAAGCTGTTGGTCAAGCCTTGCTTCCGGATCCTCTGGGGAAGGAAACCCGCCAACCTCTAGGATAGAGAGAGGCTGAGCACGCAGCCAGGTGCACTGACCAGGGACCTCCCAATGACCAGTGAGGCCGTGCAGATCAATGGCAAGACAACATGGCAAATCGTGCATAGGATCCAGGGATTCATAAGGTCCCCCTGGAAGTGGTAGTAGAGACCCTGCTGGAATCACATGCAAACCATTCGCGTGACAACAAATAAGTGTTGCAGAAGAAATCGGGTGTGTCCGTTTTGTTTGGATTCCTAAGATCACTTCCCAATGAAATGTCTGGTTGTTGGTTGCTTAGTTACTTTTTACTATTTACCTGAAAAGGGAACTTCTATTACCAAAGGCTCCCTCCTTCCGGCACCTTCTGAGTTCTCACCACTCCAAGTTCCCATTTCTCTTCTCATGCCAAATTTAAAAGCAATAATAATGCCAATTGCATATTTTCAGGCCATTGATTCAGCAACATTCTCTTTTCTGTGTTTGGGTTTGTCTATTTTTTTCGTCCAGGCTTTCAAACCAGATTGATGGATCCCGTCCGCTGTGATTTTGCAGGACAAGCAAAGTCCTTGTGTGCCTGCTCTTTCTCTGGCCACGTCTTGGTTATTTCCATTTCCTCTTTCTTCCCTTTGTTACTCGAGTTTAATGATCTTTCCACCCTGAATCCATGCAGCTCTCAACTCTTCAAGGCAAGAGAGCAATCAAAACAGTGCAATCTTAATTTTTAACAATTACAACAGCATTTCTCCAATTCAACAGCAATGCTTTCGTGGATGTCATTTATTCAGAAGCCGGCACAGGGGGTGTGGAGGGGGGATGGTGGCAGGGACAAACTGGGATCCCACAGGCAGCACTGACTAGTCCTCATTATCAGTGGAAAATTGGGAAACATCTCTCTCTAGGACTCAGCATCTATCAGACCCGATTATGGATCAGGGTCTGGTCCAATGAACAACGTGACCAGAACACAAGTGTTTTTCAAAGGATGACGTTGTGATGCCCCAGTCCGTTAGGCAAACACATCTGGGGTTCACGTGCCCTGCTGGCACCGCTTGCTGCTCACCAATCTGCTCAGGCTGCAAATTACAAAGTTAATGTTCTACTGCATTATGTTCCTTGTGGCTGTTTCTTTTCCTCTTTGAAGCACTTATCCATCTATCCATATTCCTGAGTATTCCCTGAGCATCTTCTATGTGCCTCTCTGCTCAGTGCTAGAGACACCTTGTGTGATACTTACATAATCTGGTGTCAACTTGAGACTATTAAGAATGGGTGGAGTTTAGCCTGTCAATCAGGTCGCAACTTTAGGACCTCAGGTGAAGGCACTACAGAGATAAATGGTTCACTGGGACCAGACACACACTCCCTGCAAGAAGACATTCCTGTTGACAAGTCACATGGAGCTACACTGATGGAGCCAGAGCCCTGGAGCTGGAGGAGCCATGTGGAGACCCCTGCCAGTACTGAGATGCTTCCACCGCCACTGGATCCACCAGACTTCCCACCCACTGGCCTGTGATCTTCCTGAATTTGGCATCATTGCATATTTGGTGTGAATCTGAAGAGGAGTCCACAGACTGGTAACGGACATACGGGCTAATGTCAGACTTATGGACTGGATTTGGACTGGGCTGGGATGTTTTCTTAATATACAATTACTCTTAGATATAATGCTCTCTCAAGTACACATATGAGTGTCCCTGGATTTGTTTCTATAGTCAACCCGGATTAACACACCTTGGTAAGACACACAGGGTTTAAACTTAGGGTCTTGTGGGGAGATACGGACAACAAGTCCACAAGAACTTCTGAAATCTCGCTGGTTCTGGGGTGTCATTTAAATCTGGCTTTTCAGGTGCCAGAAAAATCAGGGTCCTATGTCAGAAAAGAGCTGTTTTTGAAATTAGCAACTCGAGAGTGGCAGTCACAAAAGCAAACGATGTCCTGTATTCCACACATCTTCTGCAAAAGACCTCTTGGAAGTTCTAAAGAGTAAAGAAGTCGTGTCTATGACTACACTGTTCCTGCCTTAAGACATGGTCTTTTCAGTTGTCTCAGAGGCAAGCCAAAGCTGGACCATGGGAAGGAAGGGAGAAGAACGGATGCATCTGAGCTGTGGACCAATAGCTGGAAAAGGAGTCTCGCGATTAGTAAAATGGGGGTGCTAACAACATTCCTTCTGTGGTCTGGACAGGCTGCCTGAGTCAGCCACCGTGACGGCAATGACAATGATGGAAAGGGTCTGGGCTCTCCATGAAACTCTCTGTGGCTACAGTGGATGGAAGGATAGGGCGAGTCCTAAATGTTTACTTGATAAATCCAAACACACCCCTGATTTATCTCCAGGCTTGTGATCCCTAAGGAAGGTCCTTGTGAGAGTACTGGCTGTCATATTTAACACGTTTATCAATTCCGTATATCTATACATCATACATGGAGAACTGGAGGGCATATAACCACAAGATCAGTGGTTGAAACTCACCGGCCACTCTGAGGGACAAAGAGGAAGGTGTCTGCTCCTATAACGATGTGCCATCTCTGCAACTCTGAGAAGCTGCTCTGCTCTGTCCGCTGGAGTCGCTATGAGTCGAAATCGACTTGATGATAGGGGGGTTGGTGTGTGCCAACGCTGAATGGCATTTTGTTTTGATTATGCTTACATTTTTCTTTGTTCTCTTTGATACTAATGATAACAAAGAACAACGAGCACATAATCTATGACAGCTGACATATTAGGACACACGACTGGGCTGAACGTTCCAGCTGCCCAAGAAAGGAGAAATTCCAAGGGAAGGGTTCTTACTCAATAAATGCAGTTATCAAGCATAGGGGCTTGGGAATGGGGGAGATTCCGGTTCTGCAACTTACTCTCGTCCTGCCTCCTCTACATGACTCGGAGATCATCTCAAGTCATCCTCCAAGGTGCTCCCTCAACTTCCCCGCCCAAAAATGTGAGGCTCTGAAGATGAATTTTGAACAATACAATTAATGTATTTGTTATACAATCTGGTACACGAAAGTCGTGACTCGACATGGCCCGCTAGTATTATCATTTCATTTATTATCATGCAGACGCTCTATTAATGATTGAACTTAAGAGGTGAATAAGAAGGTACTGCCATGTCTATTTGTGCTCAGTTATAAAAATTCCTTAAGAAAAGATGACAAGAGCTTATTGGGGCTGGGGGTGGACATGAGTGTGAGAAAATACCTACAATGTCACACAATAGACACAGTTGCTCAACACTTCCAAGATCAATGAAAACAGAGTCACAGCTTGCTACAGATCTCACCTCCCCGAAATACCACCTCAACTTGAAGCTCCCATGGCATAAATTCCAATGGGACTGATCCAGCATTCAAACCTGTTAGGAATCAATGAAGGAAGCATGGCAAGCAAGTGGGATATTTTCAAGGATGAGCTGAAACATTTTGCTATCAAAGATAAAGCTAGCCAAAGTGGAATTGGAATGGTAAGAAAGTCAAGATGGAGTTATTAAAATACACTATTATCCAGCTTGCTACCATATTACGAAATACTATAAATACCAGAACAATGTCTAGGACATCTCCCGACCTGTTAACTGATAGGCATTTTCTCCTAGGTAAAACAAAACAAAACTTTTTTTATGCCCTTCACTATAAAGTTCAGGCAAGACATGAATCTTCTGGGCATCTAAAATACTTCAGCTAAGCAAGGAGTGTATCAAAATTTCAGCAAGATTCCTCTGGGTATGTTGACTATAAGTCTGGAACTTTCTCAAAGACATTTTAAGAGGCTAATATTTCTGCAAACATCATAAACAATTTTTAAAGACATCAAATATATGGCCAAGGAAATTTAATGTCATGCCATGGCAATAGAAAAGGAGATTTTTTAATATTTCATTGATCATTGGCATTACTCATTCTCTTGCAAAAGCACCTATCCAGACGTCACTAATGTTGGTCTTAGGGAAAGATGTTGGGGTTTGCATTTTTATCATTTGTTCTTAAAAGAGAAGTTTACTCAGTCAATTAAAAGAAGGGAAACATTTTTTTAAAAGAATGATATTTAACCCATTCAAAGGGGGGGACTATTTTGAGGTGTGTTAAGCATTCCCATTTCCATATAAATAAATGTGAATGTTACATAAAACTAATTACAAATCCTTTTTAGCGATTCATTAAAGCAAGTCTGTAGAAACCTCTAATTGAAAATATTCTAAGCAATCCCTTTTAGGCATTGTTTGAACTATCATAAAGGCTGGAAAATAATGAAACTAAAATTTTAAATATTCATAACCCAGACTTTTTAGTAATTCCAACTGATCTTTGCCATTCCTCCCTCCAGAATCAACTTGCTCTGCTGTTGATGCTGGAAATACCCCCAGGAAAGTAGAAGAGATCGCTTAGAAAGCCAGAGACAAGAACGAAAAGGTGTATTCAGTGGTTTATTATTTTTTAAAACAAATAAAAGAACCAGGTATAAAACTGTTAGAAGTAGTCAGGGCTGGCAAAAAAAAAAAAGACTATATTTACATTCGCTGAGGATGATTGTACTTATGCCAAAAGAGAATTTAAACATCATAAGACAGGTCATTTTCTCCACTTGGCTTGTCCCAAGAAAGCTGTCCCTCTCAGGCAAACAACCGGGGATATACCCAATACAGAAACTGTGCCTTCTATTATCTCAGTGGGCAGTCATTTCTAGAGGCTGAGGATGCTTATTTTGCCTCTTGTCGCCAACCACATCGTGAACAACGCTGAGCACATCACTGGTGCCGCTCAAGCATTCGTGGAATTCCACTGAAAAACTAAGGTGGCCCACCAATCTTTGACTCTGATCACAAAGCAGTAAGCGAAAATCAGGCGAGAGCCCAGCATTCATAAATAATTCACAGTCATAAATTATGAAGTACTTCTACTAATAGATGATTAAATATGGGTATTTATTTAAAAACACTACCATTTATTAAAGGACAGAAATAACACAAATGTCACAGGATTTTCAGAGGAGCTTTATAATTTGTGTCACTTGCTAGTTGGGGCTATCAAATGTACTATGAACACTTCCATCAGATTTAGATTTAATGAACTCAGTTGTGAAATGGGCAAATCCAGTACGCTGCCAACAGCCTTGCTTCAGTCTCAGATAGGATTTTCCCCTAATAGCCAGAAGCATCATTTCCCATAGTTCATGTTATGGCGGGAGGGACTGTGCCGTATGCGGGCTACCTCCGGCAAGGAAGCTAGCCACCAGAATTGTGCAATTTGCCTAGGTGTTATAGCGCATAACCCAGCAAAACCTTTCCTACAGAAAGGCTGAAGATATCTTTAACATACATTTTGCAGGTTGCAGCAGATCAGAACTGTCTCTCTTTCTGCTAAAAGGATATGGATTCTGAGTCATATCTTTCAAATCCTAATACCCAAGGATCAACTCCATAACTTAGCCCAGGCTGTGGGGAAAGATGTCAACCTCTGCTGGGCACTTTTGAAACTCGATTATAGGCACATACCTGCGCAGGCCACGGGAATCGCTCAAAATTTACTGTCCGTCTCAAGTTGTGTCATGATTTGAGAATATATTGAACATTCAACTTCCTCCTCCCACGGAAATGTGTGCTAAGCTGTAATGCTCCCCGCATTGAAAATGCTATGAGTTCTAGCTCCCCTTTTTAATATTTCACTCCGGAGAAAATTCCCTATCACACATAAGCTATTTCTAGAATATTTTCCTTCTAAGAGAGGTTTCAGGTCTACCTGGAAAGATGATTGATTGCATACTCGGTTGACAGAATTATACAGGTGGCAGATCAGATGGTAAAAGTGGAAGCATTATCATGCAGAGAGTCTTGTGTTTCAAGGTCGTTCTGACCTCTAAAGTCAAGTCTGAGTTTTGCCAACCACCTTCTGAGTGATCCTGAACAATTTAAATGTGCCTCCGCTCAGATTCTCTTATCTGTAAGAGTAGGTCTGTGGTTGGAATCGGAGCTTAAACACTTCTGTTGCTGTCTGACAGGTGCCTTCGAGTCAGTTATGACTCATATGGACCCGATGCACACCAGATTGAAACACTCTCTGGTCCTACATCATCTTTAATATTGTTCTTATGTTTGAGCCACCGTATCAATCAAATCTTTCCAAAGGACCTTCATTTTTTTCACTGTCCCTCCACTGGAGCAAGCATCACATCCTTCTCTAAGAACAGGTCTCTCCTGATGACACGTCCAAAGTACGTGAGACTAAGTCTCACCATCTTTGCCTCTAAAGAGCATTCTGGTTGTACTCCTTGCGAGACAAATCGGTTTGTTCTTTTGACACCACATGGTTCTTTCTGTATTCTTCACTAGCACCAAGTTCAAGTGCATGGATTTTTCTTCAGTCTTCCTTATTCAATGTGCAACTTTCACATCCACATGAATCTATTGGAAATGACTTGCGTCTGGCACACCTAGGGCCTCAAAGTAACATCCTTGCCTTTCAACATCCTAGAGAGGTTTTGTGAAGCAGATTTCCCCAATGCTTTAGGTCTTTTGATCTCTTGACTGTGTGAGCAAGATGAAATCCTTGACAACTTCAGTCTTTTCTCCATTTATCATGATAAATAATTACCACTGTGCGATCATGAGGTGCTGATGGGACCAGGTATCAGGCATCAAAGACCCAGAACAAAAAAAAATCTGTGAATAAGGGGGAGCACGGAGTGAGGACCCATATGGACAATTGGACATCCCTTAACAGAAGGGTCACAAGGAAGAGATGAGTCTATACAGCACCAATGAAACATACAACTTTCCTCTAGTTCTTTAAAGTCGCCCCCCCCTGCACTATCATGACCCCAATTCTACCTTAAAAATGCAGCTAGATCAGATCATGTATACTGGTATAGATGAGAGCTCATAACACAGGGAATCCAGGACAGATAAACCCCAGGACCAATAAATAAGAGTAAGGATACCAGGAGGGGAAGGAAAAGGTGGGGGAAGAAAGGGGAAGCTGATCACAATGATCTACATATAATCCCCTCTTAGGGGGACAGACATCAAAAAGGGGGTGAAGGGAGACAGGGGTCAGTGTAAGACATGAAAAAAATGATAAATTATCAAGGGTTCATGAGTGAGGGAGGATGGGGGAGGGGGAAATGAGCTGAAACCTAGGGCTCAAGTAGAAATAAAGTGTTTTGAAAATGATGATGGCAACATATGTACAAATATGCTTGACACAATGCATGGATGGATGGATTGTGATATGAACTGTAATAGCCCCAATAAAATAATTTTTAAAATAATAAGAAAAAAATTACTACTTGTCTGTCATGTTGTCATACTGTGGTGCCTACGTCACTGGTATTTCAAAGGTTTCAGCAGAGCGTACAGACTAAGAACAGACTATGAAGAAGGGCTCAGAGGCCTCCTTTGGAGGAAGGGGCCACGGAGCACATGCATATGAGGCACTTAAAACTACCATGGCTTAGGTCAGGCAAACCTCAGTCCTCACATACACACACATACATGTCACAATGTCAGACATTACATGTGCTCTGAAAATGTCATATTTTTCATATATAATGCACTCCTGTAAATAAAAAATATGTACACTTACAAAGCGCATAGTACATAGGAGACTAACAGGTGAAATTATTGTAGCTTCAAAAACACATGGCATGCACTCCATTTAAGTAAAATACTATGGTTCTAAATGCATAATAATATATAGCTCCCTCTATGAAACAAGGGACTACTGTGTGATTTAGAATCAGGAAAGATGTGTATCAGGGTTGTATCACTTTATCATATTTATGCAATCGTATGCTAAACAAATAATCCAAGATGATGGGCGGTACGAAGAAGAACATTCTTTCAAGATTGGAAGAAGATCATTCATGATCTGCTGTAATACGCACATGATACAACCTTGCTTACTGAAAGCAAAGAGGACTTGAAGCATTTCAAAGCTGTTAAAAGCATAAAGAATTGCTCACCACTGGACCAAGAAGCAACATGATGAAAAACGGAGAAAAGATTGGAGTTGCCTAGAGTTTCATTTTACTTGGGTCCACAAGCAACACCAAATTAAAGCAGCCTTCAAGACATCAAATTCTGTATTACACTGGGCAAATCTGCTGCAAAAGACCTCTTTAAAGGGTTAGAAAACCAAGTTGTCACTTTGAAGATTAATGTGGCCCTGAACCAAGGCATGGTATTTACAGTTTCATATGCAGACAAAACCTGGACAATGAATAAAGAATACCAAAGAAGAATCGATGCATTTGAATTATGGTGTTGAATAGTGAATATGCCATGCATTGCCGAATAGTGAATATGCCGTGCGCTGCCGGAAAGAACAGCAAGTCTGTGACAGAGGAAGTACAACCAGCATGCTTCACAAAGGGAAGACATGAGACTTCAACTCATGCACCATGGGTATGTTATCAGGAGGGAACAGGCCCTGGAGAAGTCCATCGTGCTTAGTAAAGTGGAGGGTGAGAGAAAACGAGCAAGGCTCTAGACAAGATGGCTTGACAGGGTGACAGCCAACAAGGGGCTCAAGCACAGCAAAATTGTATGGATGGTACAAGACCAGGCATTGTTTCATTCTGCCATCCACAGGGATGCTATGAGTTGTATCCGATTCCATGGTGCCTAACATCTCTAGTCTTCTAGTCTACCCAGTCTAATCTAGTCTCTACGATCCACATTATGTAGTTAATTTCTGCTCCTCTTCTCATCGCCTCCATACGTTAGAATTATATCTTAAAGAATTATACCTAATACATGTGATCTTCCTATACAAGGTGTGTTGGGCTGCGAACCACAGGGGCAACAGTTCAAACCCACCTTCCACTTCAAGGGAGAAAGCTGAGGCTATCTGCTCTCCAAAAGACTGACAGCCTTGGAATCCAAAGGGGCAATTTTGACTCTGACCCAATAGGGTCGCTATGAGTCAGAATTGACCCAATGGCAGTGAAATCATCCTCTTACAGATGCATAAAGGATTCCTGGTGGCACAATGCCTAATGCACTCAGGTGCGACCCATGAAGGCTGGTGGCACGAACTCACCCACTGCTCCCTGGGAGAGAGATGTAGCAGTCTGTTTCCCTGAGATTGGCAGCTTTGGAAACTCTATGGAGGACCTTTCCTCTGAATACCTGGGAGGTGGAATCAAATTGCAACCACAATGGGATTTGGGTTTGGATATATTCCTAAGGGAGCTAGCGGCACCACCATTAAGCACTCGCTGCTAACTGAAAGACTGGCCTGTTGAATGCAGTCGGTGGCTTCATGGGAGGAAGGTGTGGAGATCTGCCTCTGGGAAGATGAGCCGAGCAACTCTACGACAGTGCTCCTGTGTCACACTGGTTGTGTGGAGCTGGAATCGACTCAACAGCACCCAACAACAACCCACATATTCATATATTTTCCCATGTAGCATCTAAAATTCCAAATCCTCTCATTATCTTTCCATCTTTGGGTTTGTCGGGGTGGTTTTCCAAAAACCTAGTTTGCTTCCTATTTAAAAAATAGTAACAGATTATGGGTCCTGAACACCAGGTGAGATTCTCTCTTGATTCAAAATGCAATCAATTTTTTGGTTGGACAAATTTGGACTACCTGGTTTTTCCTCATAAATTCTTTCTTTTTAAAATGTTTTTTAATGGAATCCGAACTTTGAATAATATGCAAAGGTATCTCAGCCATATGCCTAGGGAACTTCAGTCTCTTTGGCTAAAGTCAGATTATTTCCATGCTTTTTCCTGTGTCTTTCAGACTCTCCAAACTGGGGTGCCCATATCAGTCACTAGTATACCCCATACCTCCACAAGCCCCCCTGGAGAGTGATGTCCAAAACATGGAGCAGGAATAAAGCCCCCAAACTCTTGAGCCCCAACCTTTCAGAAACTACCATGCAGAGCTGCCAAACTTCCCTTTTTCCTCTTTCTTCAATCTACCTTTCCCCAAAACAATCCATGTAACTTACTTTCCCTTCCCATTCTCCCCCTGTGGGTTGGACTTCCTTTTCTCCTTGTTTGATTCTGTGTCGCTGGGCCCATTTCTCCGAAGGCTTCAGAGCAACATGAGGGTTGACTACCCGGTCCAGTCTGGGCATCGATCCCATTCAAAAAACCCACAGTGCGTACAGGTAGAACTCTCCCGTAAGGTTTTCAACGGTCGACTTCCCAAAGTAGATGGTTCAGACTTTCTTCCAAGGCACCTCTCAGCATGATCTCAAAACTCACACCTCTGTTAGCAGCTGAATGAGTTCACTGCTTGCTCACCCAGGCATTCCTGACTATCTCCTAGGCAGCATCAACGAGAGTCAACCAGTTGGCCAACTGTAAAGCCAGCAGGAGCCCACATCCTGTGTCTGGTGGGCATTCCAGGTGGAAAACCATGGCTCTACCTTTCAATGTGGAGCCCCGCCAGCCAGTTTCCCCATAGCTTCTTATTGTTAGGAACACGTTGAAAGCTTCCAATCACGGGGTCAATCACAGGGCCAAGATTGGAATGGCTACCTTGGTGTGTAAGCACAATGTTTAATTGAGTCATCGATCCATTCCCTAATAGCGCAAATCGAAGCAAATGAATCATTTGTCTCTTGGAATTCACACTGGAACACTACAAATTTTAAGTTTTAATTTGTCACACACACACAGCCCTAAACAATTTGAAACAAAAAATTCAGAGGAGGAAGAGAAATGGTCTTATCTTTCATGGGGCAGAGTCCAAATAAAGGGTCAATAGCCCCACCCACCATGGAGTCTGAGGTCAAGAAGCTCAGCTGCTAACAAAGAACTCAAAATTTCAAATCCATCCAGAGGGATCACAGAAGAAAGGCCTGGCGATCTACTTCTGATAAATCATCACTTGCAAACCCGATGGACACCTCGGAGGCAACTGGATTTCTTTTCTCTCTTGGTTGTTGGTGACATAGCAATTCTATGTGACAGAGTGGAGTTCCCCATAGGGTCTTCTATGTTGTCATCTCTATGGAAGGAAATGACAAGGTCCTTTTCCTAAGGAACCACTGGGGGAATCAAACTGGCCAACTTGGAATTGGCAACCCAAAGTGCTTAACCAAGTGTACCACCAGGGCCTATTATTCTATCCGCAGTGAAAAAAGAATTAGAATGGAGACTCCATGGGGTTTGATCTAATTAATCATAACAGTGAGAGTGGGGAAAAATTAATAGTCATTCTTGAGCCCTGTGTTCGTTTATTTGAACCTCACAAGTGGCAGAGACAGGCGGGTCTCAATGATTGGATGATGGGGAGACTGAAGGTTTGATATGCAGCCAGCCCAGAATCATTCAAATAATAAGTGAGTGCACCGAGACTCTACCCCGAGTGTGTCTGACCCAAAGGCCCACAAGTTCTAACCACCTGCTGACCTGCTACCAGTCCATCCCCCAAGTGCAGTCAGTGGGTAGTTGGGGAGGCAGTAGGTTCCTAGAGTTTGGGGATTGTGTGGTTTCCAGACACATCTTCCATCAGGTTCGCACAGTTGGGGTGCTAAGTCTGTTGAGACCTTGACTATCTCATGTCCCACCAGATTTCAAAGAGTTGGTGGAAATTTTCCATTATCTTTTAACTCCATTTTCACACAAACTTCTTGAAGGTTTTGGTACCTGCTGATTTGGTACCTCATTTTTCTCTTCCCATGGGAAAAAGATGACAAAACGTGACCGGAGTGTACCAGACCTCGAGGCAAACTTTACCCACCACTAACAGTCACAACACTGTCATGAATGTGGTGCCATCTAGAATAATGGAGGCATAAAAGCAACAATATCAGAAAGCCAAAAGCAGCGAGAAAAATGCTGGAGTATCCCATCTACACACAGGGAGCCCCCAGGTAAAGGCTATCTGACTGAGGCATAACTCCTATTGACCCTTTAATGTCCCGCAAAGTTACCCTCGCTTTAAACAGTGGTTCTCAACCTTCCTCAGGCCGTGACCCTTTAATACAGTTCCTCATGTTCTGGTGACCCCCAACCATAAAATTATTTTCATTGCTACTGCAGGCAGCCCCTGTGAAAGGGTCATTTGACCGTCAAAGGGGTCGCGACCCACAGGTTGAGAACCACTGCTTAAGAGGAATGAACCAATCCCTACTCCCAAGAAATTTTCATCACACTTGCCTCCACTTGCTGCACCTGATGCTTTTAAATCAGTGAAAGGCTTTGGACTTTTCTTACAGTGAAAACCCAAATCAAGCCCTGGCTGTCTCAGAGAGATCCTACGTAGGGTTTCCTGGGCTGTAAATTTTTACAGCACTGGGCGGCCTCTTCTTTCTCCCTCGGAGTGACTGATGGGTTTGTACCTCAGATCTTTCAGTTAACAGTCCAATGCTTACCCTCCAGTGCCAATGCCACCCACCCACTGTCATCAAGTTGATTCTGACTCATAAGGACCCTGTAGCCAGAGGAGAACTGTCCTCTCAGGTTTCCAAGGCTGTGAATCTTCAAGGGAGCAAAGAGCTTTGTCATTCTCCTGGGAAGCCGGTGGCAGATTCAAACTGCTAACCTCGTGCTTAGCAGCCTGACACATACTCACTAAGCATCCAGGGCTCCTTTCTTAACACTAAAACAAGGCTACATTAAAACCCTGTTCCAACTTGCCTAAAAATTCTGCTGAAGGACACCCTGAGGAATGTATCTTGTTCATAACTCAGGAACTGCCTGGAGCTTTTTTACTTTAAAAAAAAAAAATCTCGATGTGTTCAAGCAATTATGGTCTCACTCCAGAACAGCGGTTCTCAACCTGTGGGTCGCGACCCCTTTGGAGGTGGAACAACCCTTTCACAGGGGTTACCTGATTCATAATAGTAGCAGAATTACAGTGATGAAGTAGCAAGAAAGTAATTTTATGGTTGGGGGGGTCACCACAACATGAATTGTATTAATGGGCTGCAGCATCAGGAAGGTTGAGAACCACTGCTCTAGAACAAGGAATTTCAGCTTCAGCTCCATGCTGTGTTCTAAAGCCAGCAAAGCTTCTCAAGGCCATTATCAAATCCTCACCTGCACTCTTCATTACAAGTACTTCCTATCTTCCCTTTTTACCAAACCCAAACCCCACTCACTAGCATCCATCAAGCCAGCGCCTACTAATAACGACCTCACAGAACAAGGAAGAACTGCTCTGGTGGGCTTCCAAAACTGTACCTCTTTACAGACCTCATCTTTGTCTGGCAAAGCAGCCAGTGGGTTTGAACGGCTGACCATGTGCTTAGTAGCCCAACATGTAAAATCACTATACCACCAGTAACAGAAAGTTTATGTCACAGGAGACCAAGCCTGGGCCTTGGGTAAAAATTCTCATAAAAAAGAAATATTTCTCCCTCATTTTTGGCTCTTTCATCAGAAATGACTAAGCAGACAAACCAAGAGTGGCAAGCAAGATCCAGGGAGCTTTAGTCCCCACACTACACATCCCAGGAAGCCAGGTCACAAGGAGTCACAACCCATCACCCACCCTGGAAGCACCGAGCCCCTGCAAACCCTACAGGTGAATGCAGAGCTGCCGCTCTCCTTCCTGGTTGGATTACAGTAGCCTTTCCGTCAAACTCACTTCAGGAGAACCATGATTTGCCAGCACCAAAGTTAGACCTCATTTCTGTGCACCCAGGAATGGGTAGAGCGGGTCTACGAAGACAGCGGTTCTCAATGTGTGGGTCACGACCCCTTTGGGGGTTAAACAACCCTTACACAGGGGTCGCCCAATTCATAACAGTAGCAAAATGACCGTTAGGAAACAGCAACGAAAGTAATTTTATGGGGGGGTCACTACCCCTTGATCTTCATGATCAAGGATTCACAAGGGTGGCAGTGGGGGAAGAGGAGCTGATACCAAGGGCTCAAGTAGAAAGAAAATGTTTTGGAAATGTTGATGGCAACACATGAACAAATGTGCTAAATGCAATTGAATGATGGATTGTTATAAGATTTGTAAGAGCCCCACAATAAAGTGATTAATAAATAAACGCTGACAGAAAAAAAGAGAGAGGTCTTTAGTCAAGACCTCTTTCAAGTCTTTGATGAAAGCCACGCAGTGGTAACCTTCGTCTGGGTCAGGTTCCCTTAGCGCGGCATTGTTGACGCGTTGGTAATTCTTTGTTGTGAGGGGCTGTCTGCCCACTGCAGGCTTTTCACACTAGGTTTCAGTCGTGCACCACACAATGTCAAAGGCTCCCACCCAAGCAAAACTGTCCCCAGTCGAGAGCTTCTCTTTTATTTGCACAACCGCTTGACTATCAATGGTCTTTAAGAGACCACTGCTTTTCTCTTCCCCCAAAGTAGTAGGCGTCCATTATCTAACTAGTAAGTAGCATGATATCACTAAAGCCAAGTTACAGACAACAAAGGCAGCTGGTGTTATAAGCACATATACACAATCCTGCATTAGCAATAATAATAAGCATTAAACTACAAGCATTAAACCACAAGTGGATATACATAAGCAAACAGGCAAGAGGAATAAGTATAAGTATGTAAAAGTCAGTACATTAACAACTGTGGTGTGTGTGTGTATTAGGCACATGACATCTCAACATGCATATTTGTATGAGCTTTAAATATGCCCATGTAAAAAACAGGGTAAACAGGGGGAAAGTGTGTAAACTTCTTAGCTATAACCAAACTCCATCAAGGAATGGGCCACTGGGCCTGGCGGCTTAGAATCATCTTCAGGGAGAGTATGAGGGTCAGCTTGCATAATAGAATCCAAGAAGACAATGTACATTTTTGTTTGGGGGAGTAGCATGGAGGGTCTTAAAGGCTTTTGAGTGGTCAAATAAGGTGCAGCCACCCAGATCACAGAACAGTGAAGAAAATCTAACCATCATAGAAACTGTCGGTCCCAAGGAAGCTCAGCTTCTCCGACACAGAGACCAGGAGAACTAGATGGTCCCTGACCACTCTCAAGGCACTGCTGACTGCTTTGAAAGGGATCGCACAAGAGGGTCTTAAGTAGAGTGGTAGAAAAATGTGCAAAAGAACTAAAAACCATAAAAAGACCAAGCTTACCGGTCAGGCGAAGAATGAGAACCCCTGAAACGATGGCCCTTGGTCACTCTACAGGCCTCAAATTAAACCCACCCTGTGCTTAACTATCAGCTAAGCGATGGACAAGTAAACAATAACAACAAGGCGGAGTACGCTTCTTAAAGCACCCAGCTGTAGGAGACCGGAGGGGCGGGTTTGCTCAGGCTAAAACACGGCAGGCAGAAAGGAACCGGAAGGAAGAATGTGTGGACGTGGAAAACGATGCGGGCCCATCATGAGAACACAAATCCATGTCATGAAACAGCATCTTAGGAATTGTTGCATGGAAAACCAACTTGTGAACTTTCAGTCCGATCCCAATAAAAAGCTAGAAATGAAGACATACAGGGGTAAACGGAATGCGTGTGTGCTACAAAGCAATATCTAAAAGACATTTCGTTCATACTGGTGCTGCTCTGAGCCTGTGAGTCCGACTTTAAGTCATGCCAGTGTTGTTGGTATTTACAGGACCATTGGAGGGCGGATGAGGAGACTCCCTGTGCCGGGCCTAGCCGGGCCTAGTCCAGTTTCCATTGCTCCCTGGTGCCTTTCTGCAGCGCTTTAGGGGCCTCCAATCGGCGTCTCAAGGACTGGTCTTGGTTTGGCATGGAGACGCAGTGGCCTCTTTAGTGTGCAGGTAATCTCTGCCAAGTCCCCCAGGCTGTTTATTTGTTACTAAACCGCATCCTTGTTACCCAGTTTTGTTGTGTGTGTGTGTGTGTGTGTGGTTTTTTTTAAATACGTATCTTCATTTTGTCGCTGTGACTGAGAATATACTAAATTAAACATACATGCCTTCCATCCTGTTTTACACACACAACCCAATGACAGCCACTGCACGTTTCCAGTTCTTCGGCCATTCTCTCAGTTGTTCTCCCCGCTGAACATGAGCTCACTGCCTGCTAAGGGTCCCATCTAATCCTTCAAGTTGCTGTGATCGGTGGATCCTTTAGATAATTCTTGAAAGAGCATAATGCCCAAGGCAGATTTTTGGTTTTTTACTAATTAAGCTCACCTATTGTTGGGTGTTTTTGTTTTGATTTGCTTTAAATAAGACCTCAAGAGATATTGGGGATAAAAGTGCAAAGATCACCTCAGGGCAATGATTTCAGGAGCTAATCCAGCCCCTGTGGTTCCAGAAGGTCTGGAATCCATGAGAATGTTAACTTCTGTTCTGTAGCCTCCTCTTTTGATCAGAATTCTTCTAGAATCATATATATCAAAATGATCAGCAGTACTATTTTGTAATAGTAGCCAGGCCCCATTCAGTTCTGATGGTCAGTGACAGGGACAGAACCGAGGCCTCTGCCCTGGTTTCTAAGGGAAGTAACAAGAGGCTCTATGAAACAAGTTATGCACAAAGGACTTTGTGAGAATGGACTAGGGGAACAACGTACCCTTGAAGCCAAGCCCCAGTGAAAATCCTGACTCAGGACTGCACGTGGAGATAGCCCTGAAACTTCCTGAGACATCTCGATGTAAGACTGTACCCAGAGACAACCCATTGACTGTACTCGGAGACTTACTGACCCAGAATAGAAGCCCAGGAAAAAAATGAAATGATTCTTGAGACCCCCCAGGACACACAGGAACGAATTAGAAAGCTGCTTGACCACCAGCAGAGCGGCAAATCCCTCCCATTTGAAAGTGTCACATAGACCTAGAAGCACTCTCCTAGATAATGTCCCCTCTCACCTCCCAAGGGGACCCGCTTCGCTTCTGGAGTGAAGTGTCTTATCTCTGCGTAAGGTGGTCCCCTCACACCTTGCGAGAGAGGCCCACTTTATTCCTTTTGAAGTGACTCCATGCTTTAATAAAACTGTGGTTTGACTCTTCGCTGCTGTGTGTGTGTCTGTGCATGTGGCTTATCTCTGGACAGTAGCAAACCACATGGGTTTGGAGCTCGACAGCCAGGAATGGAACTTCATGGTCCGGTGGAAATGGAGACAATTGTTCACCGAGGTAATTAGCCACACATCCTATATCCGCCTTCTTCCTCTGTCCCTGGAGATGAATAGATACCAGCGATAGCACCTTGGGTGGCCATTTGCATGTTTTTAAGGAACAGGGCACTGTCCAACAAACCAGGAGGTAAAACAGAAGCACTTAATGCAATGCTGAGCCAGTTAACAGATCTCCCATGAAATCATGCCCCTAAGCCTCTAGACCAGGGGTTCTCAACCTTCCTAACGCCGCGACCCTTTCATACAGTTCCTCATGTGGTGGTGACCCCCAACCATAAAATCATTTTCATTGCTACTTCATCACCGTAACTTTGCTACTGTTACGAATCGTGATGTAAATATCTGATATGCAGGATATGTTTTCATTGGTAAAAATTGAACATAATTAAACATAAGTAAGGCATAGTGATTAATCACAAAACAATATGTAATTATATATTGTGAAATATTTATGTGTTTTCTGATGGTCTTAGGCGACCCCTGTGAAAGGGTTGTCTGACCCAGAAAGGGGCTGAGACCCACAGGTTGAGAACCGCTGCTCTAAACCAAGGAACCAAATCCCATGAGGTGTTCACTTGTACATAAGTAGCCTCAACAGCTTCTCTCTCTCTCAACATTGGTGTAAGTATGAAATCCATCACACAACTTTTGCCAATTCTGCTAGCACCCAGCTCTTAAAACCAGGTGTATCCACTTATCACTCAGTATTGATCCCTGAAGCTCAGTCAGGTTCCTACATTCTTGATAATGAGTTTCACGATGCCCATCCCTCTGGGATCAGGATCCCAGAGGTATTGTTTCCGGATCCCTGTGCCTGCTGACAGAATAACTAGCCCATAATCCTCTCCACCCATGTGCTTCCATAGCCCAACACCTGCTCTTCAGGCCTCCTTGCACCTGCACCATCTGGTGGCTGTTTTAGGAGCCCACCTCGACCCCTGGTCTCCATCCTCAGGCAGCCAAGCTCATTCCATAACCCTCCTTGCCTGACCCATCCACGTGATTGTGAACTTTCCAGACTCGTGACGTTATCCTACCCTTTGCAGGCGATGGCCTGGCACCTAGACTGGGCACTCGAACTCTTATTTAACCCACTGTTTTAAATGTGAGAAGGTTTCTAATATTCATGGGAATATTCCATGATCTTTCCATTCCATTTTCTACTAGCTTTTTGGAGCCCCCTCATAGTTGACTCGAATTTCATTCAAAACTTAAGTGGGGCTAGTGCTATGGTTGTTTCTGCATCCCAAAAGGAGTGAGGATTTGAAAACTAACAGGAACCCCCATCTCCAGTTCTCCTTCATAATGGTGCAGTATTTAATTACATTCTCCTCTTCACTCCCACTAACTACACCCACATGTTTTCACAGGGCAGGAAAGACTTTTGCAAATTCTCGCCCCTCTCCAAACCCTTCATTGCATCCATTTCTTTACCTGGCCTTTTCTTCATCAGGCCTCGAACCCACAGGGCGAGTAGAAGGACAGAAAGAAGTCAGAGACCAGAAGAAAAGATACTGAAAATTCAAAATCCATCCAATAATTAATTGTCATTTCAGAGTCTGCAGAGGATGAAGAGAGCAAACACACTATAAAGAGACCCTCTCCAGACATTGGTATCCAAGGAGAAGCGCACCCCAGTCCTTCGAGTACTGTTCACTGTCCTCAGGTCAAAGTTGAACTTGGCAACCCCAGGTGACAGAGAAGAACTTCCCCAGGGGGTTTCCCAGGCTGTAATCTCCACAGGAACCAATGACCTTTCCAATTCTTAAAAATGTACTCAACTTCAAAAGGGCAAAACCTTCACATTATAGAATGTGGAATGTCCCAGAAGATGCAGGAGCACCACTACTGTCTGATTCAGACTACCAGCCTCCAAGGAGACCTGGTGGTTCATTGATTAAGTGCTGAGCTGCTACCCCAAAGGTTGGAGGTTCAAATCAGCCCTCTGGGAAAAAAAATGTATAGCCTTGGAAACACTATGGGGCAGTTCTACTCTGTCCTGTAGGCGTTGCTATGAATCAGAATTGACTCAATGGTAGTGTGTCTTTGTTTGCTTGTTTTTTCCATCCTGTGGCAGTTTTTTTTATCCTGTAAAGGTGAAATAAGTTAAATGAAACATCACGATGAGAAGAAAGATATCTCCCAATCACACACATCAAGGACACGCAGATAGAAGCCATGTTTTTTGTGAACAGAGCATAACCCAGAAAACTGGAAAGCATGACATCAAGATTCTCTCCCTAAAGAACATACTGAAATTAATTCCTTAGGTCTCGACTGCAATTGTCTCTTGATAAGGAATGAAATATAAAATTTCAGAATGCATGATAAAACAGCAAACTTTCTGTTGACCTAAATTTGAAAAGTAAGATTTCAAATAAAATGTTTGTGTGTGGGGGGGGGAGGGTTCTTAAGTACAAATGAAGATACAAAATAAAAAATGTTTGGGAATTTATATCTTTTAATCTCTACCATATCTATCTATTGTTCATTGTCAAAGCTTAAAACCATATATACAACTGAAATGCAACACTAGAAGTTCTGACACAAAAATCTTTCTTTAATCCTATGTTAAATTTTTATACTCTGTAAGAAACTTTAAAATGGGACTAATGTCTGTTTTATCTTAATACCCTAATTAAATTAGCTAATAAAATAGATTTTTTTTAAAAGCAAACTTTCATTGAATATCATTGGAAGATTTTCCTTATCACCAACCTCCATTGTTTGTGTAAATAGTGTCCTATCACTTAAGAAGTTTCATCTGTAAAAGTCAACAATTCATTTATTTTGTTTTGTAGCTGATCTATATTTGTAAAATGTCCTTTTCTCAACTGTATTTTAAATTCTATACCATTGGTTAAATTAATAACACTATCAATAGAATTACCTCATGCCTCAGGGGGATGATTGATAATATTCTCTCACATAAAATAACAATGATGTTGCCAAGGTGAACCAGAGACATATATAATTCATAGATATGTAAACAGATTTTTGACTTGCACTTAATCCTAGCCCCAAGCTAAGTACAATCAGTTCTTCTGACATGGCCCCATTTGATGCTCACCCTCATGAAGAGACCACTGAAGATGTGGGTGCTACAGCAAAGGGTGGTGAAGAAAATAGACGGTGCTTGGCTATCAGAAACAACAGCATCTGGGGTATCAAAGGCTTGTAGTAAGATATCAACTAAGTCCATATGGAAGAAGCACACCAGCCAGCGTGACCCAAGGACTGTAAAGAATATAGTCCAGAACCGAAGGAGAGAGTGATATGAGTTTACATTGCTAGCACTTGGTTTTCAGAAGGCCATGGACGACTGTAGAGCCCAAAGTAGTTTTGTAAGGTCCACGCACAGATTAAGCTTCCAGTGACTCCTTGCTGACCATCGCTGGGGGGCGTGAATCGCCGTGTTACCAGACAGAGAGCACTGCAAAGTCGATTATGCTAGTTACAGTAAGATTAAAATGTGATTTCTTATCATTTGATCTCCCTTTCAAAAGTTGTTGCAGCAAAAAAAAAAAAAAGTGAAGGGAACATACATGAAGCCTAAACCTCCACTGAATCTCCTCTGACCACAGACCAGGGATGTGAACAGCCTTGCTATCATTCAAAGTGCCTTAGAAATGAATTATTCCAGATGTAGTTCGGCTAAAATTTAATACCTTATCATTTGATCTCCCTTTTGGCGCATTTCCAGTTTATTCTGGTTTTAATATTTTCTATTTTCTTAATGATTGAGGCTTTTCTGTTTTACTTTGCTGTTGTTAGCTGTTTTTGTTTGTATATTTTGTTTTTTGGTATGTTTTCTGTATATGAAATCTAGGATAGATAAATTTATAGAGATAGTAACTAGATTAATGGTTTCTTGGGTGTTCGGCCAGGGAGACTGGGGTGGGGGGCAGGGGTTGGCAGGGGGGATGGAGAGCTAATAACACAGAGTATATGAAAAAAGAAAATGTTCTGAAATTGATCATTGTAAGAATTGTTCAACTCTTCTTGATATGCTCGAATTGTTGAATTGTATGATATGTGCATTATGGCTTGATAAATCTGATTCAAAGAGAAGAAAACTGCAAATGTAGATTTTTTTTCTGAAACGGTTCCTATATACATGAAGTCAATAAATATTGACCGAGTCTGTGCTATGTGCCAGGCACCGTTCCAGATTATCGGTGACAGCAACAGGTACAAGCCCTTGCCTTCGTGGCGCTTACATATTAGTAGTCTAGAGAGCAAGGTAAAATGGCATTGCTCGGTGCAAGTCATAAGTTAAAAAGAAAAAGTTTGAAAAGTGTACCTATCTATTCTTTCCACGACTCCATCAGGGAGAAAACCAAGCCAAGCAGCTGCCCTGGCATCCATCCCAACTCGGGGTGAACCGCATGTGTGCCGAGTGGAACTATGTTCCGTAGGGTTTTCCATGGCTTTATCGTTCAGAAGGTCATCAGAGCTGTCTTCCCAGCAGTCTCTGGACCAATTCAAGCCACCACCTTGCTGATTGGCTGAGCCAAGACCTAACCTTTTGTACCACCCAAGGACACCCCATCAAGGAGAGACTCTCAACGCCAACAGAAAGCACTAGAAAGGGAAGAAGTGGCAAGAATCGTCCAAATTCTTTCCCCTGACCCCTCCCAAGGCCACCTTTCAGGTCACACAAAGCTCCTTAGAGCTATCTTGTCTGTACTCCGTTATGTATCTCCCCCTTCAATTCTGGCTCTTCCCAACAGGTCTAATCGAGAAGGCTAGCCGAGGGGTGACACGTGGCACAATGGACCAGCTCACGGGGAATATTCACCAGCAGTGCAACATGTCATTTTTTAGTTTTAATAAATCATCACTGCCAGTGGTGAGCCATTAAAACTGTGATCGCCCTTCAGAGTGCCGTGGCTACGTGTTGGGCTGCTCACCCCAAAGTCAGCAGTTCGAAATTGCCAGCAGCTGCCTAGGCGAAAGATGAGGCTTTCTACTCCCATAAAGAGCTACAGTCTTTGAAACCCAGACGAGCAGTTCTACCCCGTCCTAATAGGTCATTGTGAGTTGGAATCAACTTGATGGCAGTGAGTTGGGGGGTGGGGAGGGACTTCCTGTTTTGATCCTGGAAAGCCAGTAAAACAACCGCTCTGCACAGATTCTTCCTAGCTCCCTCTGGAGTTCTCTACTTAAGCATTAGCTAACGTCCAATGCCACACTTCTCAACATAATGATTTGCTTATTTAATCGGTCTCGCTGCAATTCATGTGCAGAGGGGCTCTAGGATAAGGCCGACGTTGTATTAGGCTCTTTATCTTCGCTCTTAGCAGCAATCCTGTGAGGAATCTTTACCCGCATTGTGCAGACGCAGACAGTGCGGCTTGTGGAGGTTAAGTAATTTGCCCAGGATCACTCAGAAGCTGAGACGCAGTGCTGAGATTTTAACTAATGCCAGGTAGCTGCACAGACTTGCCGATATATCCCCAGAAGGTTTGATTCTGTATAGAAAATTTATAACCTAGTCTCAAAAGGGCTACACTTTCTAAGCCTATGCTTGCCGTGTTTGCTCTCCATCCGCCTTTAATTTTTTTTAAATCATTTTATTGGGGGCTCGTACAACTCTTATCGCAATCCATACATACATCCATTGCCTCAAGCACATGTGTACATTTGTTGCCCTCATCATTCTCAAAACATTTGCTTTCTACTTGAGCCCTTGGTATCAGCTTCTCATTTTCCCTCTCCCTCTCTGCTCCCCCTCCCCCATGAACCATTGATAATTTATAAATTATTTTATATTGTCATATCTTACATCGTACGACATCTCCCTTCACCCACTTCTCCATTGTCTGTCCCCCAGAAAGGAGGTTATATTTAGATCCTTGTAATCAGTTCCCCTTTTTTCCCCCACCTTCCCTCCACCCTCCCGGTATCACCATTCTCACCACTGGTAGTGAAGGGTTTCACCTGTCCTGGATTCCCTGTGTTTCCAGTTCCTATCTGTACCAGTGACATCCTCTGGTCTAGCCAGATTTGTAAGGTAAAATTGGGATCATGATAGTGTGTGTGGGAGGAAGCATTAAAGAACTAGAGGAAAGTTGTATAGTTCATCGTTGCTGCGCTGCACCCTGACTGGCTCATCTCCTCCCTGCGTCCCTTCTGTAAGGTGATGTCCTGTTGCCTACAAATGGGCTTTGGGTCCCCACTCCGCACTCCCCCTCATTCACAATGATATGATTGTCTTTAATTTTTTAATGTTTTCATCACCGTTGGGGAGACTACAAATGAAGACCACCGCCCCTCTGGCGTTTGCCGTGCTGTGGTGCTCCGTGTGTTGCTGTAATGCTGGACGCTTTGCCACCTGCATTTCAAGTCCCACCAGGGTCATCCATGGTGGTTCCAGGTTTCGGTGCAACTCCCAGACTACAACAGACCAAGAATAAAGGCCTGGTGATCTACTTCTGAAAACTCTTGTTGTGGTTCGCTACTATCAAGTTGGTTCCTACCAATAGCGACTTAGGCACAGTCCTGAGGCACCCTCCCAATTGTTCCTATGCTGAACCCCTTGTCGTAGCCACTGTACCAATCCATCTCGATGAAGGTCTTCCCCTCTTCTGCTGGGTCTCCACTTTACCAAACATGCTGTCCTCCAGGGACTGGTCTATCATGACATGCCCGAAGCATGTAAGACAAAGTCTTGCCATCCTTGCCTCAAAGGAGCACTCTGGCCCTATTGCTTCCAAGAAAGATCAGTTTTTTCCTTTGGCAACCCATGATCCTCTCAATATTCTTCACCAGCACCACAATTTAAATGCATGGATTCTTCTTCAATCTTCCTTATTCAATGCCTAACTTTCACATGCAGATGAAGTAATGGAAAATGCCATGGCTTGGGTCAGGCACACCTTAGTCCTCCCTCAAAGTAACAACCTTGCTTTTCGGTAATCTCCAGAGGTCTTATGCAGCAGATTTACTTAACACAATGTGTCCTTTGATCTCTTGGCTGACTGCTGCTTCCATGAGCATTGACTGTGGATTCAAGCAAGATAAAAAGCTTAGACAACTTCAACCTTTTCTCCATTTATCAAGATGTTACCTTGTGGTCCGACTGTGAGGATTTGGGCCTTCTTTACTTTGACTCATATTCCACAATGAAGGCTGCAATCCTTGATCTTCGCCAGCAAGTGTTTTGAGTCTTCCTCACTTTCAACAAGCAAGGTTATGTCATCTGTATCTTGCAAGTTGTTAATAAGCCTTCCTCCAATCTTGATGCCAAATTCTCCTTCATATAACCCAGCCAACTTCTCTGATTATTTACTCAGCATACAGATTGTATAAGGATAGAGTGAGGATATAACCCTAACCCTTTCCTGATTTAAAACTATACAGCATTCCCTTGTTCCGTTTGCACAATTGCCTCTTGATCCATGTGCAAGTTCTGCAGGAGCCCAATGAAGTGTCCTGGAATTCTTATTCTTCTCAAGGTTATCCATACTTTGTTTTGACTCACACAGAATTTGTGATGATCCTGAAAACTAGACAATGCAAACCACAAAAGAACAGCATCTTCCAAAAGGAAAAAGTGCACCAGCCTGTGTGATCATGAGGTGTTGAAGGGATAAGGTACCAGACATCCAAAACCAAAAGATCATATTATTGTGTGCTCACCTTCCCAATATGATCGCTGAAGACAAATGGGTGGATAAGCAAAAGTGGTGAAGAAAGCTGATGGAGCCCAGCTATCAAAAGATACAGCATCTGGGGTCTTAAAGGCTTGAAGGTAAACAAGCAGCCATCTAGCTCAGAAGCAACAAAGCCCACATGGGAGAAGCTCACCAGTCTGTGTGATCACAAGGAGTTGAAGGGATAAGGTATCAGACATCAAAGAACAAAAAAAATGAAATCACTGTGAATGAGGGGGAGTTCAGATTGGGGATTCAAAGCCCATCTGGAGGCAACTGGACATCCCCTTACAGAAGGGTCACAGGGAGAAGATGAGCCAGTCAGTATGCAGTGTAGCAACTATAAAACATACAACTTTCCTCTAGTTCCTAAAAGCTTCCTCTTCCCCGCCACACCCCACCACCACCACGACCACCACTACTATGATCCCAATTCGACCTTACAAATCTGGCTAGACCAGAGGATGTACACTGGTACAGATAGGAACTGGAAACACATGGAATCCAGGGCAGATGATCCCTTCAGGACCAGTGGTAAGAGTGGCGACACTGGGAGGGTGGAGGGGGGGGGGGGTGGAAAGGGGGAACAGATTACAAGGATCTACACATAACCTTCTCCCTGGGGGATTGATAACAGAAAAGTGGGTGAAGGGAGAGGTCAGACAGTGTTAGATATGACAAAATAATAATAATTTATAAATTATCAAGGGTTCATGAGAGAGAGGGGAGCAGGGATGGAGGGGGGGAAATGAGGAGCTGATACCAAGGGCTCAAGAAGAAAGCAAATGTTTTGAGAATGATGATGGCAACAAATGTACAATTGTGCTTGACACAATGGATGGATGAGTGGATGGATGGATGGGTAGATGGATGGATGGATGGATGGATGGATGGATGGATGGATGGATGGATGGGTAGATGGATGGAATGTGGTAAGAGTTGTACGAGCCCCCAGTAAAATTATTTTTTAAAAAGAAGAATAGCGTCTGATAAGTGCTAGGCGATGAACACCCTCCACTGGATGGCAACAAAGCACTCAAGCACGAGGCTGACATTCCGTCTGTTGTGAGTTGATTAACATGAGTAGGCGCTGACTCAGGGCCAGCTAGTAACATTTACAAACACTGAATAAACAGACCATTAGGTTGAAAACATAATCTCCTGTCAACTTGAGCAAGGGGGACAGTGTAGTCCAATGGTACTCAACCTGTGGGTCCAGACCCTGTTGGGGTTCGAACGACCCTTTCACAGGGGTCGCCTAAGACTATTAGAAAACACATATTAAAACCTTAACTTCAAAATAAAAATGTCTGAGACCAAAACAAAAGAAGAAAAAAACACATATTTCTGATGGTCTTAGGAACCGAGACACCTCTCCTCCATTCGTCTCCAGGAGGGTCCGCCCACATGCAGATACGCCCACCTACACGTACCAAGTACCCAGTGGCATGAAGACCCATGTTACTCCATGCTTCGAGACAAAATTTCATTGATTTGTAATTAGAAATAAATATTTCACAATATATAATTACATATTATTGTGATTAATCACTATGGTTTAATTATGTTCAATTTATAACAATGAAAACACATCCTGCATGTCAGATATTTACATTAAGATTAAGAACAGTAGCTAAATTATGAAGTAGCAATGAACATAACTTTATGCTTGGGGTCACCACAACATGAGGAACTGTATTAAAGGGTCAAGGCATTAGGAAGATTGAAAACCACCAGTCTAGCCTGTCAATCAGGTCATAGCCAATCATGCCTCTTGTGAGCATGTTTTCTCCTGAGAATTCTGGGAACTTCTTCTCCCTCCCTGCAGGTGGGACACTCTCTGCCTTTGCTTTCCTGCTACTGAGCCACTCAGAGAGCTGGAGGAGAGACGTGGAGACCCACACCAGCATTGAGATCCTCCCACTGCCACGGGATCAGCAAGACTTTCCACCGACTGGCCTGTGATCCTGCTGCATTTGGCATCATTGCATGTGCTGTGAGTCTAAAGAGGAATTTATGGACTAGTATTGGACATACATGCTATTATTAGACTTACGGACTTGATCTGGACTGGGTTGGGATGTTTTCTCAATATACAATTACTCTTTTATATAAAGCTCTTTCTTATATGCATCAGTGTCTATGAAGTTGTTTATCTCATCAACCCGGACTAACACATAATGGTACCTTGGGAGTGGGATACTAGAGAAACAAATCATAAAGATAGAGTAGATGTGTTAGATCTCTCTGAGGATACATATACCTCGGTCCTTGGCTCCGCGCTAGAAAGAATTCACACCGAAGCCTGGTTTGTGATCCAAGTGAGTTTTATGAGCATTAGAAGAAGTTTCAGGTTTACACCGGCACCCACAGAGCTCCTCCCGAACATTCAGCCTGCCTGGAAACTGCTGGCAGAGTCACGCAAAGTCCCCGCAAAAGTTCCCCGGTGGACTCCGGGCTCCTGCCTTTTCAATGATTCTGCGGGGAGGCATGGTAGACGACACCTGATCGGCCACCATTGGCTGAATTGAATTCACCTGGCCTAGGTGGCCCAATCCAGGTGCAGCGCCCACCCATGCATACACGCGGGAAACCTGAACCTCTGAGCATGCCCAGTGTGCCACTCCTTTCTTTCCTTAGCTGGGACCAATGGGCACGTGTTAATGGACGTCCCCGCCCTATGCTAGCCTACCTAACAGATGCTTGTTGGATCCCTGCCTCATGGTGCTTTTTCTTCTTTGGCTAGCTGGAGGTCCAATGCGGCCACGTATTTTCCTGGGTTATTTTCTGGAAAAGACATGGGAAGTTAAGTTTTTATTATTTTCTTTGACTGTTGTCTTTGGTTATTCCTGTTTGAAATGACAAAAATGAATGTGATTAGTGTATATTTTGAGCTGAAGGGGCGAAATCACCCCTTGAATTTTCTGAGACCAATCTGCTTTGTCAAAAATGGCTGACAGAAGGTCAAAATGGCTGACAGAAGGCCCCAGTTTGATGCCTAAGGCCATATTTCTTATCAGTGGAATAGTTTAGATGAGGATAAAGATAACAGATGAATGAACTTGATTTTTTAAGAATTTAGTTTAGGATCTGACTATACATTTATACTGTTTTCTTTTGATTATTGTTATTGATATAATGATTGATAGAATTATTGGGATTTGTAGAGAGTTTGTAAACTCACTTTTCCAGCAGCCAATTAGAATATTTAAATGGGGTAAGATGTGTGAGAAACACAAAGATTTCTCCCAAGTTGTTTCCCCCAAATATATGCCAAATTTAGTTGCTTGCTTGCTACACATGGCAAATGACTATACACTTGGAGGTCAACAGAAGTAGGTCAGGGGTTATTCTTCCTAAGGATTATCAGTCATTTAGAGCAAGCAGTCAGCACTGTTTATCCCACAAGTAGGACCCACTCCCTTCTAATAAGGTTAGTAGTGGACTGTTTCCTTAGAGGAGACCCCAGAGAGGTCAAACCCATCCAGGGGTGACCAAGGTTAGGCCGCCATCATGAATCAAGGGTCTGCCCATCTTGTCACATAGGGCCCGCCCATCTTACCTCTAGTCCCTCCCATTCCTATGTGCACACACCTAACTCATCCCCTTCCTGCCACACTTATGCCTATTGTACATCCCCTTCCTATGATGTGTGTCTATGGTACTGCCCCTTCCTGTGACATGGGGTTATCTGTAATCACGCCCCCCCCTAAGTAATTATAACCCTTGGCTAGCAATAAGGCGTGGCCTCTTGCTCTCGTTCTCGGGCTCTCCTTGCAAGGACCACCAAGCAGGGCTGAGGTGAGCATGCTACCATGAATTGTGTCTGGCTCCATTACTTCAATCTCTCTTCGATCTCTCATGTTCTCTATGACTTCACTATAATCTTTACTTATTATCGCTGTACAATTGCACCTACCAGACCTGTGATGATTTGTTGGGGACCCTCCTTTCCCCCACAGACATGGTTGAAAAGAAGGCTCTGAAAAGCTAAGCCCTACCCAGTGTCTTGAGTGCTCAGGACATTCAGAGGTGAAGAGACTTGCCTAGGGGGCTGTTGACATTAAAAACATGAACTCTGTGGTATTTTTCACTTTGAACTAGTGGTTTGTGATTGAGGCTAGAAAAATCTGGTGCCCCGCAGAAAGTTTTCTCTAGGACTGAATTTTAAAGGGAGCATGTGGACAGACTGAAATGCTTACTAGGAGACCACCTGGATCCACCTGTTGAGTGGAAGTGGGAGAAATGCAGCAATAAAGAGATGGGATGAATCTTGCCATGGACAGCCACAGACCTGGTTCACAGGGACTAGAGGAGAAGATAAGAGTAGGTCAACTGTTCTGAAATTCAAGACCAAGCACAAGGGGACTAAGGTTGTTGAACATTTGTGATGAGGCCTGTGGGTGAAAGGCACAGGAGCCTATGGGCACCATAATGAGGCTACACAAGGTGGCGCACATTGAGTTGACCAGACCCCAAACAGAAGAAAAGATTTTGGAGCCTATAAATTGGTGCATATTGCTGCTGCCGTTATGGACAACCTGTCCTGATTTGACTTTGCTTCTGGATGCAGACTAAAAGGGTTCCAACTGGAATGAAGATTCTTCACATCAAAGAACATCCTTGTCTCTTCAGAGCACTGGATTGGAGTAAGTGGGCAGTATAGAAGTTGGATACCCCAAATTGGAAAGATAAAGGCAGGAGGTGGGTGGCTTACAAAATTTCATAGGTGGGAGAATATAGTCATAGGATTAAGGTGTAGGTGTTCACTTTACTGCAATTGTTAGGCATAGAGTATTGTTGTTTTGTTCACTTATAGAATATTATATTTAAATGAGGCTGGCACATACTGAATTGTATACATTTAAGTTTTATCCTGCTGGATACAGATATAATTTTATAATTGTTTTGTTTGACAATTATATATGGCTAAAGAGTTGGGTAAAAGCGTCACGTTGACAAGGGGTGGTCTGTGGCAGTTGCATAATCTATCAACTTGAGCTAAAGGGTGGAGTCTAGCCTGACAAGCTGGTCATAGCCAATCATGCCTCTGTGCAGGCATGCTTTTCTCCTGAGGATTCTGGGAACATCTCCTTCCTCCCTGGAGGTGGGACACTGTCTCTGCCTTCCCTTTCCCACTATTGAGCCATTTAGAGAGCTGGAGGAGCCTTGTGAAGACCTGTGCCAGCGTAGAGATGCTTCCACATCCACTGGATCCACAAGACTTTCCCCCCACTGGTCTATGATCTTCCTGATGATCTTCCTGCATTCGGCATCGTTGCACATGCTGTGTGAGTCTAAAGAGGACTTTATGGACTAGTATCAGACGTAGGGGCTAATATTGGACTTCGGGACTTGATCTGGGAATGGGCTGGGATGTTTTCTCAATATACAGTTGCTATTTTATATAAAGCTCTTTCTTATACATGAGTGTCTATGGATTTGCTACTCTAGCCCACCCAGATGAACCGTTATCAACTCAAGTGGGAGCGCTACCTCCATCGGTTTGGTGTTTTGCTGCAAAGGGTTCAAATGTGCAGGTGCCTCATAACATATCAATGTATCTCACGTTAAGGCCTTTTAATACACCAGAAGTCTATTAGGAGGAAAACAGGGCAGGCTCTGGCTCCCAAATGCCTGATCCCTACTGCTAGCCCCAGTGCTCATTAGCTGGGTGAGTCTGGGAAAGCTGTGCCTGTTTCCTCATCTGGAGATTGGGAATGACGACAGACCTGACCCACAAGACTGTCTGGAGGGTTAAAGGTTATATTAGATATAAAGTACTTAGCACAGCTTTGGTACTAAATAAAACACCCTGTATTTCTTATTCCTATGATGATCACACACCCCGAGAAGCACTAACTTATCTCACACTACCAGATGCTAACGTCTGAGTGTGTATCAAAAGGGAAAAAAAGAGTATGTTCTGGAGGTGGCGGGGAAGAACCCTTTCAGCTCAAAGCACCATAAGGGCCGAGAAGTCTGTCTCCTCCATCATCTGTCCTTCCATTCCCAACTGCTTGGTTTGCTGATCAGTGCACAGTAGCTGCCACTGACGAGCGGATGCTGTTTTTGGAAAGCATTGCACTTCATAAATTATTTGGAAAGGGACCATTTTGTTTTTGTGCTGATATACAAGATGCTTGGGCTTTTCAAAACACAACCAGCATGTTTGTGTACTGAGCAGAGGTCAGGATTCAGAGCTGTTCCTCAGGGTAGGGAGAAATAAAGAAATCACAACCATTGTTCCCAGGAAAAGCCACACCAATTCTGCAAGGCCATCCTGTATGTTGTTGCAATGGCCATCCCCCACATCCATCACATGAAAAGGTCAAGTGTGCATCAAGGTAGGGGGGGCCAAGACTAGTCCTCTCATTCTGTAGCCTGGTTGGACTGCCAGGGGAACAAGAATCTGTTGAAAGTGCATCTGCTCATAATCAATGTCTTTCCTTACCAATTTTAGGATATTTTATAGCTGATGAATTTTTGTCCCTTTTCCTCATACACAAAGAGGAGGCAGAAATGACTGCATTGTGGGGGAGGGTTGTTTCTGCTGATTACAAGGCTGTTTTCCTATAGATCTGCCATCCACAGCCCCAGACAAAGGAGGTCCTTCCAAGCTCTGCTCCACGTTTGTGTAAACATACTCTGTTGCCACCGGTGACCGTCCGCCATCTGAATGTGGACTGCGGAAAGCCTCGCCACTGCCTTTGCAAAAAGTCAACACATTAAATATGTTGCACCTACAAATGTACTCAATTAACATTTTAATTAAGGGTAACAAACAAGAATTAAACAGATGACATTTGCGTTAATTTTCTAGACTGTAAACAGCCTGATGGAAATGATTGTTCCCCCGGATTCTCATGAAGCGCTTATCTTCGTAACAACAGTGATCGCCACCAGCCCACGATCTTACACACTCCCGTGGTGGTAGAGTCATATTTGCAAGACGGCTCTCGAGTCAAAGTTCTCAGCATGACGCTATCCGGTTCTCAGGATAGGCACGCAGCGCTCAAGTCACACAGGAACCACGGGTTTCAAAGCAGTGACTTGCATCTTGGGAAGCACTGTGGGACTGTCTGTCTGTTTGTCCCGTGGTGGGGCTTGTGTGTTGCTATGATGCTGTGAAGCTATGCCCCCGGTCCTTCAAATGCCAGCAGGTCACCTGTAGTGAGCAGGCATGAGAGGAATGCCCAGACTAAGGCCAGTCAGGAGGCAGGCAGGCAGGGGAACCTATTCTGGAAAGCAGCCAATGAAATCCCTATTTCTAAGACCTCATCTCACGTCCTTTGGACGTGCCATCCCAAGGGACGTTTCGCTGGAGAAGAACATCACATTTGGTAAAAAAGAGGACCAGCAAGAGCTAGGGAATCTCCAGCGAGGTGGATGCACACAGCAACTGTAATAATAGGCTCAATGATACCCACAGCCACGAAGAGGATGCAGGATTGGGCAGCATCTTGTCCTGCAGTGTCATGCATGTGGCTGCCATGAGTCAGAGCTGCATCAGTAGCAACTAACAGGCATGTACTTACAGACTGCAATCGATAGTCAAAGACTCGCACTCAGTTATTAAACCCTAAAAACGATTTCACGAGGCTAAGCAACTCAAGTCCATGATACCTACCATTCATATTACCTTTTTGATTTGTTTGTTTGTTTGTTTTGGAACACGCTAATTGTTAGCTAATTATGTCCAGCTGTGTGTTAGTCTGGGTAGACTAGAGAAACAAATCCATGGATACACATATGTGTATAAGAAAGAGATTTATATTCGAGAGCAATTGAACATTAAGAAAACATCCCAACCCAGTGCAGTCCAAAGTCGTAAGTCCGATATTAGCCCATATATCCGACAGCAATCCATGAAGTCCTCTTCAGACTCACGAAACACATGCAATGATGCCAAATGCAGAATGATCAGAGGCCAGTGGCTGCAAGGTCAGTGTGGTCCAGGCATCTCGGTGCTGGCAGGGGCCATTCCAGCACCCAGGGCTGCATCAGGGTAGGTCCATGTGGCATCTCCTAGAGACACCTCACAGGAAGTCAGCCTTGTCAGCAGAGAGGCTCCAAGGGAGTGAACTGAGAGGGACAGTGTCTCTCACCTCCAAGAAGGAATTATCAGATTTCCCAGAATTCTCAGGGGAAGGCCATGCCCACACAGAAGTCCCATTGGCTATCTCCAGATTGACAGCCTAGACTCGACTCCACCCCTACACTCTTAATCCTTAAATTGACACCAGGTTAGGTGACTATCGCACGCGGCATCATCAATGCATCAAAACCAAAATTCGATTTGATTGAATTTATGGTTGAAAAGGAAGCTGAACTATACAACACTTTGAAGAGTGACAAGTGAGTTGGGAAACAATACCTGCGGTATTGATTGGCTTTGGGCTTTCAAGAAAGGGAACAAGCCCTGGTCTGAGGGTGGACATATTAACAAAAACTAAACAAACACCAAGAGAAGGATGCCCCTCGGTGAAAGACTGGATACGTGAACTCTGCTCCACACACACGATGGAACACGACGAAACGCCAGAGAACAATGGGGAATCTGCAAAGCGCCTCGTGACCGGGGAGACCTGGGCGCACAGACATTAAGCTGCGTGCAATTAATCACAAAAGGATAACTACTGTGTGAAAACATGATTGTCAAGTAAAAGTGTTCCCACTGAAAGAAACATGCTTTGATGATTACCAGGAGTGGGAGGTTCAGTACACTGGTTACTCGCTGTCTTCAAGTCGATTCCAATGCACAGAGACATTATAGGGCAGAAGAGCTTCCTATGAGTGTCCAAGGTCATCATTTATTTATTTATTATTAATTGGGAGTTAACGCATATAGCGTATTATTCCCTAGTTCAATCACGTCAAGCAGAATTGTGCAATTGCTACCCCAATCAGTTTCTAAACATTCTTTTTCTTCCTGGACTCTTAGATATCATCTCCCTTCTTCCCCGCACCCCACCACCACTGTGCCCTGCCCCCAAACTTTATTCTACTTGCTGTCCCTATAGGTCTGTCAAGCATGCATTTCATACACTGAAACATAGGAAAACATGTAACACAACTTCATGAGGGTGATCTCCAATGACATCACACCTCTGAGAGAGGCCCTGATATGAACAAACAAAACAAAATAAAAATACAGAAAATGTTGAAGACTAGATCAGGCCCAGCATGCGTCAGAGGGGAGGATCAACTGATAAAGTTTTAACTGTTCAAGTCAGATTTATGCCTTTGATCTCCTACACACATCTCTCCAATGCACTCTGGTTAGTACCAAGGTCATAAATCTTTACAGAAGTAAAAAGTCTCATTATTTTTCCTTGCAGGGCAACAGGTGGTTTTGAACTGCTAACCTTGTGGACAGCAGCGGAACACATAACCTACTTCACCAGCAGGGCTCCTAGTCCCAGGCTAGAGGGTAGAAAAGTCTTGGCTTGGGTGATGGGGAAGTCAATATACAATAAGAGGATGTCGGGCAAAAAATTATGGGCAAAAACAGTGGAAGGTTGGCAGCAGTTAAAGGCAACTGAGGCAAATACTGTGACATACACAGGCCTGCAGCAGTGGTGTCTATGAGTAGACAGACATTCATGAAAAGATCGAGGGTGCTTTATTAGCTTCCTTGGACTGCCGTAACAAATGACCACAAACTCGGGGTCATAAAACAACACATATCTGTGAGAGGGGCTTCCAACATGTTGTGTGTGTGTGGGGGGGGGGGAATTCCACACTCTTTTAATTCTATATTTCCAGGAACTTTATAAAGTGCCCTCGTGTTCTCTCAGCATTCTAGAGGCCAGGAGTCTGAAATCAGATATGATCAGGGCTTTGCTCTCTCTGAAGATGCTAAGAAAGAGTCCTTTATGACATCTCCTGGTTTCTGGTGGCTCCAGACATTCCTTGGCTTGAGGTTGTATAATTCTGATCTAGCCCATCCAGTGTCACCACAGAAGAAACACCTGGCTACCTGTGCTGTAAAGACGGCAGCTCTTGCACGAGTGTAACACATGTGGTGGCCACAAGTGGGAATGGACCCACCAGGATAATCCAGGATGCTCTCCTTTCAAAAGTCCTAATCAATTACCTGTGCAAAGGCTCTTTTCCCAAATGAGGTCACCTTACAGACTCCAGGGATTAAAGCATGGAAATATCATCATGGAAGGAGACCCGGTGGCACTGTGGTTACTGCTAACCACAGCGCCGGGGGTTCAAACCCAGCTGCTGGACAGAAAAAAAGAGGAGTCTGTCTGTCCTTGTAGAGATGCACCATAGCAGGGATGCTATGAGTCAGAATCGACTAGATGACAGTGAGTTTGAGTTCATATCTTCTTGGGGCAGTTGTTGTTCAGCCATTACAGAGTCCCGATAAAATCTGAGTTCCTGATAACAAAACATCATTACAAGAAACCAAAGGGGGCCTACACAAATGGAAGAATATCCCGTGTCCGTGCATCAGAAGACTCGATATTGTGAAAGTGTCAATACGACCTAAAGCAATCTACCAATTCAATGCAATCCCAATCAAAATTCCAGCATCATTCTTTAAGAAATGGGAAAACTAATTACCAACTTCATATGAAGAAGGAAGAAGCCCAGTAGAGGGAAGAATTCTTCAAAAGAAGAACATAGTAGGTGGTCTTGCACTACCTGAGCTCAAACCCGAATACACAGCCACAGTTGTCAGAACAGCCTGGTACTGGTATGAGGATAGACACACAGACCAATGGATCAAGACGGAAAACTCTGAAGTAAAAACATCCACATACAGGCAACTGACTTTTGACAAGGACCCAATAAGCATTACATGGGAAGCAGGCACCCTCTTCAATAAATGGTGCTGGAAAAACTGGATATCCACCTGCAGAAAAATGGAACAAGACTATTTCTCACCCCAAGCACAAACTCAAGGTGGATTGAAGACCTAAATATAAAGCCCAAAGCTATCCAGACATCACAAAGAAAATTGGGACAAATCTAAGTGTCCTACTGTAGGGAATACATGGCTTTCACAGATAACAAAGGAAGTAGACTCCATGGAAGACAAAATAGATGAGTGGGACTTATTAAAACTAAAACAGGCCCTATTAAAAACAAAACACTTGTGTAAATCAAAAGTTTCGTTAAAGTTTTAAAAAAAAACAATTATTTTTATTTTGTTTTCATCTTTCATCCCTTATTGCACAAAACACAGGAATACTACAAAATTACTCAATATTCACCTGAAATTCAAATTTTTATGGGTGGCCTGTATTTTATGGGGTGGTGCAGAGAGTTTGAAACAAAGGCTGGCAGTGGGAGGTGATTACCCATCCTGTGAAGCTATCTGCTCCCATAAAGATGTACAGCCTCAGAAACTCTCGGGAATGGTTCTGCTCTGTTCTATAAGGCCGTGATAGAGTTGGAATTAACTGTAGAAGGTTGGGTTTGGTATGGTATGTATTTGATCTTCAACTCTACTTTCTAGAGAGCTGGATCTAGAAGCTGACTTCATTTTGAGAAAATGTTCCTTGGTCTCCAATCCAGGATGAGCTGCGGCAAATGAGAGGGGTGGCTGATGAAGGCTGACACTCTAGAGTCTTTCCAGAATCGGGATGCAGAGTGGGCTCTCGACCAGCCACAGGAGAGTCTGCCCAGGAGACAAATACTGTTTATTTAGCGAGTCATATCTGGAGTTAAAAAGTTATTGATCTCTGTTTAATTGTTTTTTAATTGTGAATAATGAAGAGTCTCGGAGGACGGGAGCTATTTACTCAATGGAGCCATACAAGGCACTCAGGCCCATGGGAAACAGGGCACAACACAGAGAGGGCAGGAGATGCTTGTGGTGCCTGTTGGTGTGTCAGGTGGAAACTTCTAGAGACGTTCCTAGACTTGTTGAACATAGTTCCCAGAGATCTGGCTCAAAGAGATTCCAGTGTAAAAGTCAGTCTCAATGCATGAAGGAGAAACTCGTGGCCAGCATTAGGCGGATGGGTGGAGGAGGTTAAGAAGTCCGGGGGCTGACAGATGGGGGTGAAGAGAGCATCGATTGCAACTTCAGATGCATTTTCCCCCAGCTGAGAACTCTAAAGGCATAGGACCATCAGGATGACTGGTCCCCTTGAAGTCCCAATTTCATAGCCTTCGGGATTCAAACTGAATATTCTAGTTCAATTTTCAAAATATTTCACCACAGGGAAGTATCCGTTCAATAGGACACAGCCATGGCTCCTAATACCACTCCACCACAAAAATATCCCTCTGTGCGTCTCTACCCAAAGCCAGCCTGCTTCCATGGAGTCAGTTCCAACCCATAGCCACCCCACGTGTTGCAAGTAGAATCACTCCAGAAGGTTTGCTTGGCTGTCATGTGTGACGCCCCTGGGTGAGTTTGAACCAGCAATGCTTAGGCTAGTAGTTGACTGAAAGCAATCTGTTTGTGCCACTCAGGGATCGTTCCTTTCCACCTCTGTTGTGGGGGTGATGGTAGTTAGATGGCATTGAGTCCATTCTGATTGATAGCAACCCCAGACACAACAGAACGCGACAGTGCCCAGCCCGGTATTATCCTCCCAATCATTGCTTTATTTTAGCTTCGTGCTTAGCGCCTCTAACACTCCATCTCCTTGAGAGACTTCCTCTTTTTTTCACTGACCCTCCACTTGACCAAGCATGATGTCCTTTGCCAAGGGCTGTCCTCTCCTGGTAATAGGTCCACAGTACATGAAATGCAGTCTCTCCATCCTCCCTGTCAAGGAGCATCCTGGCTGTCCCTCTTCCCAGCCATATTGGTTTATTCTTATGCCAGTTCACCTATAGGGACAACAAAATCGTAGTGTAGTTTGGCGGTCACACGCTGTCCAGCAACTCGACCCTCCTCTCACCTGGGCAGTCCTCCCGTCTCATGGGAGGGCCTCCAAAACCCTAGAGGAAGACTCCAGCTGCTCTTCAAAAGAAAGGCGATTCACCTTTAAAAGAAGTTTGTCTTGGCAAAACTAAAGGGCAAGAAAAATCTGAACTGCCCAATCACTTAAGGCCGTTTCTTGCCTTCCTGCAGGGTAAGGAGATGTCTCCGGCAAGCACCGGAGTCAGCTGATGTTTCCCCGTGTGCTGGGGGTGGGGCTGTTGCTCTTTAATTGCAAATGTGCAATTAGCACGTCCTTACATGAGATTCAAATATCCGCGGGCCCTCAATTCAAGAATATTGAATGCACAGAGTGAATAAGCCAAAGAATGCACAGAAGTCGGGCAGCCCGCAGTAACCCTCAGAGAGAAGTACTCTGGTTCCCAGAGCCCTGAAGGCCCTGCACATCCCCCAGCAAACTTGAACATAGATGTTTCCCGACAGGAAACCCAGAGCATAAGGGTTCTGTGTTCCTAGTGTTGCAGATGAGGGTCCCCTGGCAGCCCTATGGCTGACAGTGGAGAAGTGAGGTCACATGGGCAGCACGGACTGACAGACTTACTAATCTGTAGCTAACAGTTCCACCATCGTTTATCACATCAAAGGTTCTCTAGGTGTGGCTGGCAGCTGTCTCTCTTGCACCCCCACCCCCACCCCCCAGCACCTCCCTAAAGACTCTGTAGGTCTAGCAGAGAGTCAATCATAAAGTATATAGTATAGTATCCAAGCCGCTTTGCACATTTATAATCCCCATAGAGACCGAGTCCCCTGTAAGCATGGGAAACACAAGCCAACGTGTGCTTCCTTCCTAATCTGAAGGGAACACTTGCACATGTTTTTCATGGTACAAGTCTCACTGCGGATCAGGAAGTGAGCCTGGCTGACCTTGCTCATGGAATTAAAGAAGCCGGTTTCCTAACACAGACTGTTACACTCTCGAGAGCAGTTCCATCAACTGCCGATGAGCTTGCGAAGTCCATCCTCACAGTTACACCCTCGAGTGTCCTTCCAATGTCCTCCAGCTGCATTCTTCTTAGCTCTCAAGCCGGGCTCGAAACAACTCTTCCAAGAAGCTCTTCTGAATTGCCAAACCCGACTGAAGGCTACTGTTTTCGGATTCTCTCCCTACCATCCGAAGGCTTATCCGCCCACAGGCAGCTACGCTGTCAAGACTTTAGCATATGTTCTTTTGTTATTTCCTCAGAGAAAGAACTTTAGGGATTTTTCACGTTCCTGGCGCCCCAAATGTAGCTTTAAAATGTGTTTCAGTAAATGAAAATTAACAAAGAGAAACCCAGAAAGCTCTCTTTGGGGGGGGTTTGTGTCTACTACTGTCCATCGTACAACTCAACTGTTCAACGCCTTCATGGGGACCGTTTTCAAAGTATGGCCTGTGGGCCGGCATCACCTGAAAAATCACTAGACGGACAGAGTCCCAGGGCCCAGCACAGACCTACAGAATCAGACTCTGCTTGGTAAGAAGATTCCCAAGTGACATATGCAAACAATAACATTTGAAAAGCATTGATCAAATCAGGATCAGGCATCAAATCATCTGTAATGAATAGCTCTTGGATACTTGCCACAAAGGAAAGGAGTCAGTCAGGTACCCCTACTTTTGCTCAATCAAAGCTAAGAATGAGGAAGCTGCTCTGTTCAACCAACAGTTGGAGTCTTCTTCTCATTGCCTCAGTTGAGACAGTCAAGAAGACAGACGTGGAATCAAGGGTTCAGATGAGAGAGACCAAATCATCTCCATAGGAAACAATTGCTAAAAAGTTGATGCTTGACACTGATCTGGAGTCACTGAAATAGCAAGGACCGCAAAGTTAAGTCGGTCCCTGAAACCAGAGTGTCCTCAGATAGGGGGACCTGGATACATGGTAAAGGCCAATGGACAACTACAAGTCAGCAAGACTAGAAGAGAAATTCAAGGGTCTGCTCCTGGTGAGGAAGAACTAGAAATTGAAATCAGAGATCCATGGGCTCTCTTTTGTGCCTGGAGTTGGTGTTGGGCACTAGGTGAAAGATACCACCGCACTCTCACTTGATCGCCACCACAATCAAGGACAATAGGGCTAATACCCCCTGCCCCTTGTACCAACAGGGAGCCTGCCCATGCAAGATGGCAAAACTCATCCAAGACACACCATTGAAAGGATTCCAGATCCATCTGGGAGATCTGTCCTTGAAGGTCTGTCCTTTTGACCTTCTCGGTCTCCCTCCTCCTTCTGTTTATAGGAATTAAAATGTGTAAGGTCCTCGTGATATCATGTAAACTCAATTATTTCCCACTTGCCCTCTTATTGGCTTCATAAAGTCCAAAGCTGATGGAGTTCTCCCCTATGACGACATACTCCTAACCGAAGGAAGGAGACCCTATCCCGCTAAAACAAGGTCATCTTCACAGAAGCCTAAGAAGCCGATGGGACACAAATCTGAACAAAGTGCCTTTTTTTCCCCAGTCGGTATGTGTTGTACATTACAATTAGCATCAGGCTTTAATAAAACTGAAGCACTTTTCTTTCCCTGGGGAATAACATATGCTGGCATCAGCTGGCCACCTGGCTCTTTGGTACACAAGGGTTTTCGGAGAGGTCAGGTCTCATCAGGATAGGAATATTGGAGACTCAATACCCCGAGCGAGGTCTCTCAGCCCATCTGGAAGGGTCTACTCTTGTCCTCAGAAGCTGTGTCACCCACAAACCTTCTCCAGCCCTCACCTCCCCAGTGGAAAACACGTCTTACACCATTCTAGAATAAACTCAGCCACCCAAAGGTCCCAGTCACCCCTAAGCATGTACACCCATCACTTCTAGTGACTCTAAAACCAGAAGACAAGGAGTACATTATCTCAGAGGATCTGCCTGTGTCATCAAAGAAAGACATCTGAAATGAAGGCCTCATTACACGATATTCAGCAGTAAATGCATCAGATGACCACCTGAAGTTCAATCACACTGCAAGTGTGCCCTTGCGCACATCACCCTCACACATCCCTGGAGTCTCTGAGTTCATGGTTCTCTCTAGGGCTCTTGGAGGGCCTGGGTGACAGAAATGGTTACATGCTGAGGTACTCACCAAAAAGCTTTTGATTCACACCCAGCCAGAGGCAAGTGGAAAGAAAGATTCCGCTAGTGCTGTCGTGGTTACACGTAGGGGCTGCTGGCTGCAAAGTCAGCAGTTCAAAGCCACCAGCTGCTCCTAGGGAGAGATAGGGGCTTTCTTGTCCGATGAAGAGTCACGGTCTTGGAAACTCACAAGGGCAGTTCGATCCTGTCCCAGAGGGCTGCTCTGAGTTGGAATGGTCTCCACGGCAGTGAGGCTGGTTTGGTTTGAACTTTGCTCGTATGACGTGGGTCCTGGATTTAAGTGTGTGCCCCCAAAGCATGTGTGTTAGAATCCTAGACTCCATACCTATGTGTGTCACCCTAATCACTTCTGAGTTACAAAAGAGCAGAGCAGACACAGGCAGAAGCACACATGGGAAAGACAGATGCCATGTGTGAACCAATGAACCAATGAACATCAGGAGGGATACTTATAAGAAAAAGTCAATACAGCAAGAGCCTGATTGGGACATTTAGCTCCTAGAACTTTGAGAAAATAAACGTCTGTTCTTTAAAGGTAGGGGGTTAGGGAAGAGGGAGAATTAGAGGGACTGGAGAAGGAGGGCGGGCAGGAGAGAGGGAAGGGGGAGGGTGGGGTTGAAAGGTGGAGCGAAAAAGCTCTATGATCACATTCTACTCTGCAGGACATGGGCCACCATGAGTCAGCATCTACAGGGATGTTGTTGTTTATTTTTGTTTTGTTGTTTCTTAATATAGTGTTTAGGAATATACATAGAGAAGAATCAAGCAGTAAGCTTGCATAGTTATAGAGCATCTCAATGGACACAATCTTCACTCTGATAAGAAGCCTAAGACGCCTTTACAAGGAAACAGCTTCCATTTATTTCACGGATCCCAAGCCCCACAAAGGGGCATGTGCACCTCATGAGGTCTGTGCGTAGTTCCTTCACTTGGCAGTATTAACTAATGGTAGGTTGTATTTTATGTTGTGGAGTTTCACAAGTTTCTCTTTTACATTCCAATGTCTTTTAGTCCTGAAGATCAAATATATTAGATGCTCCCGGGTAATTTGAATATTACACGACTTCGCGCTTGCTAAGAGTTTCATTATCATGCTTATTTATAATCTTGAAAACAAGGCGCTTGCTCTGTCTCCTCCACTGCCGCCACCTTATGGAAAAGGGAACAAATGTGGTGGAGAAACTAAGGGCAGGAAGATGAATGGATACAGAAGGGCAGGAGAGGGCTTGGGGTCCCCGACAGGCACACTCACACATTGCATAAACTGGGGATCTAAATGCCTCGTGTTTCTCATTTGTGAAATAAATATACCACTTATCTTGAAGGAATGGCCTAAGGATAGGAGGCAATGGACGTCAAGCATTGGGCAGAGTGTAGAAATTTAAAGAGATGATGATGGGGGAGTTGACAAAAGTGATGCTGAGCAAAAGTTGCAAGAAGGTTCCTTGGCCGTAGTCAACTCAAATTCAACTCCTGCCATCATGTCACTGCCGGCCCATAGCAAGCCTACAAGACAGAATAGAACTGCTTATACTGCTTACTTTAAAGCAAGAGACCATCCCTCTTGAGTCCATCTTAGTCCCTTCATGCTTCCACAGCACAGACACTGCGAGTGTATGGCTTTAAAGAACAAGCATGTATTGTCTCACAAGGTGTTGTTGTTGTCCGGTGCCATCGAGTCTGTTCCAACCCATAGCAACCCTATGGACAACAGAGCAAAATGCCACCCGGCCCTGTGCCATTCTCACAATGGTTCTTAGGGCTGAGCCATCACTGCTACCACTAGGCCAATCCATCTCATCGAGGGTACGGGGATTAGAACTCTGCTCCATGGCAATACGTCCATGAAAATACTCTATGCATGTCCTGTTAGGAAAGACGTATGAGTTATATTCCATGTGTATTCCAAGAGGTGCACACCCTCTCAGGACTTCAGTCCATCTCCACATTCAAATTCCACAAGAATCAATACCCAGTCCCAATGGAAGGCCGACCGAAAGCTTCCAGGCGGAGTTTTCTCCTTTGTGAGTTTGTCTGGAGCTCTCTCTCTACAAATGAGATCAGGTATTATGAGACAGAAATTATGTCTTCAAATTTGGAAGCACAGCTGACGGTGCTTGGAGAAAACAATTAAAAGATCCCCGAAGAAATTTTCCAAAGAGGAACACCATGAATATAATTATTTCGCCGACATGTTTTATAGAGCGGTAGTTCGACTGCTGTATGTTGCTTGTGTTCTTAACAGTTTGGAACCATTTGTCAGTCAAAATTAAATTATAGGCATTCCATTTGTAGAACAACAAATTAGTCAATCTTATTAGCACGAATCACAAAAATCGCCTTCAAGCTCTGAGGTTTCTTAAGGAGTTTAACACCTTCTTATTTTCTCAACGTGAACATCAGGCCACATCCATCACCAGCCCATAACCCACTTACTGGAAGGGCCGATGACATGTAAGGTCGGGCAACCTGCTGTGAAACACTACATCCTTCGCATTTGGATCACTTGGGATATTGAGAGGAAGGATTCATTAATGATGTGTGAGGCTCATTTTATTTATAGTCCATGGGAAAAGCTTATTTCACAGCCAACAGAAGTTACAGTTCACCCAAACTCCAAGTGCAGGGAAAATCTCGTGAAAATCCAACCCGGGTGTCCTTGCTGGTCAGCCCATCGGATGTAGAGGGAAGAGAAATGCATTTACTGCTCGCAGAAAAACTAGGAGGATGTGGGAGACATGGAGACCCAGCCCACAGGCGGAGCCTCGTGGGTGGCCTTTTCCACCTGCACAGGTGGGATGGATCCAAGGGGGTTGGCTTTAGGGTGCTTTCACGGTTTGGTGGCACTTGAGATGGGTCTGGTCAGAAGCCTTCTGTCTTCTCTGTGGAATAGTAGAGTCATTCTTTGACCTAGGGGACCTGGGGTGGAGTGATTTAAAGCAGGCGCTATGGGTTGTGCGGGAACAACATTGGGAAGCTGACCAATAGCAGAGCTTGAAGAGCCCAGGCAATGGGAAGTTGGTGACTGTGAACTGACTGTTGTCAGGAGTTGACATCCAGACCCAATTCGACTCCTGGCAACCCCGTGGGTGCAGAACAGAGTTCATCATAGGGGTTTCAAAGCTGTGACCTTTTGGAAGTACCCTAAGATAGCCCTGGGCAGGGTCAAATTTCCAGCCTTCCAACCTTTTTCACCCACTACAGCTTAAGGGGGCATTGCGCTAGCCAATCCACTTCGGTCGCTTCCTCCACTAGGAATTGAGCTACTCTAAGGCTTAATTCATTTTGTGTCACTTTGGTAGTTATATAATCTGGGGGTAATTTGAGGAGGAAGAGTGAAGCGGTGGAGTCTAGCCTGTTAATCAGGATATAGTCAATGAGACCTCTGTGTGGGCATGGCCTTCTCCTGAGGAGTCTAGGGAACTCCTATATTTCTTCCTTGGAGGCAGGAAATGCCTTCTCTCTCTCTCTCTCTCTCTCTCTCTCTCTCTCTCTCTCTCTCTCTCTCTCTCTCTCTCTCTGCTCACTCCCTGAGAGACATCCCTGTGGAGAAGACACATGGAGAGAGGCTGATGGAGACAGACCTCTGGAGCCAGAGAAGCCACATGGAGACCCCTGCCAGCACTGAAATGCTTACACCACCACTGGATCCACAAGACTTCCCACCCACTGGCCTGTGATCTTCCTGCATTCAGCGTCATTGCTTGTGTTTCGTGAGTCAGAAGAGGACTTTATAGATTGGTATCGGACATATGAGCTAATATCGGACTTATGGACTTGATCTGGACTGGGCTGGGATGTTTTCTCAATATTAAACCGCTCTTGTATATAAAACCTTTCTTATACACATACGCATGTTTATGAATTTGTTTCTCTAGTCTACCCAGACTAACACAGTCAACAACACCTTGCATAAGTCATGACAGAACCAGCAGCTCCTAAGTGCTATTTGAGCTCAACTAGAAGAGGGGCCCTGGTGGTACAATAGTTAAGCACTTAGCGGTTCAAACTCAACAGTGGCTCCGGGGGAGAAAAGACCTGGTCCCCTGGTGATGTGGTGACCTGCTCCCCGAAGGATCACAGGAAACTCTGGGGGTGAGGGGTGGGGGCAGTTCTACACTCTCCTGAAAGGTCACCGTGAGGCTGAACCAAGTCAGTAGCACACAACAGAAGACATGGCAAACGTCTGTAATGTCTGGATATAAACAGACTGTGAATTTAAAAAAAAAAAAATACTTGGGCCTTTTGACTGCAGGGCACTGTGGGTTTGAAAGGGAAGTTGAACATGAACATAAAGGGAAGCAAGAGGTCTGAATTCTGCCTTCCAGAGAGGTCCATTAAAGAGAGGAGGCCAGGTGAGGAGAGAAGAGTTCACGTGCAGGACACGTGTGGAGTTTGGATGGCGGTGATTAGATGCCTCAAAGCCACCTACGCGCAGTGAGGTCCCGGAAGCAGGAGTCCACAGTGGGACCACCAGACACCGCTTCTCCGGAGAAACTACGTTTGGTGCCCGGAGCTTGGGAAAAGGCTGCAAAGGAAGGTCTGGTAGTCTAAGTTTACAGTTTGCAAAGGGCTCTCTTCCCTGGAGCTCAGGCCCCAAACAGTCACAGCTGTTTCTCTGGATCTACTTCCTGACACCCATCTGTAGCCCCTCACTGTACTTCACTGCTTCCATCCCTGTACATTCTGTTCCGGCTAGTCCGAATTCCTCCACCTGTGTGCCGTGGGTACTGTGGTGGCTGGCATGAGGCTGTGACGCTGGGAGCTTCACCCTCAGTAGTCCATCAACAGGCAGGGTCCCCCTTGGTCCCCGAGTTTCCACAGAGACTAAGAAAAAGTCTTGGAAGAAAGGCCTTAACAAATGACTTCTGAAAATTAGCCAGTGGGAATCTGATAGATAGCAATACCACAATGTCTGATTCACTGCCTCTGGACATGTCGCCATCACGGGAAGAGGACCTTGTATTTGCTGAAGCAGAAGAAGAGCAAGGATGAGGGAGACCCTCGTAAGCTGGGTTGTCACAACACCTGCAACAATGAACTCAAACAGACCAGTAATCAGAAAATCACCCCACCCAGGGCATTGTTTCATTCTGGGGCGTGGGTCCCCATGAGTTGGAGTCTGCTCCCTATGTATGCTGCCCTGTGTATTCTAAATTACTTCCTTGTGTCATTTTGAGTTCCACGCTTTGGACAGGATTTTCTCCCTCATAGAAAGATCCTCCTTGTCCCACTCCATCTTTCCAAAATCCTTACTCGTTCACAGGTGCCAACTCCTCCCCAAAGTCTTCCCATATCCCTTCTCCGAGTAGAGGAACGCATCCCTAATCTGGCTTTGCATATAATTCATGCCTGACAAAAACCACATTTAACTCAGAAACCTCTGCACCCCTTGACTAGACTAGGCTAGGTAATGTTCAATGTGTGATGGCGGAATTGAGTCTTACTCTTCCTCATCTACTTTGCAAGTAACTAGACAGTCCTTAGGCATCGATTCATATGGCTATTTCCTTTTCCTGACCCATGGACCAAGTTCAGAAGTGAACACCAAAACGAATTTCAGAGCCGCATACAACACAAACTAACGGCCTATTGCTGTCAAGTGAATTTCGATTCATAATGACTTAGTCCAACAGAGAAGACCTGCCCTGTGGAATCCCCAAGGTGGCCATCGTGACCGAAGCAAACGACCAGTTCTTTCTCTGGCAGAGAAGCTGGTTTCAAACCACGCATCTCCGGGTTACCAGCCAAGCCCTTCCACACTGCACCACCCACCAGACTGCTGCCAAGCCGTATTCCACTTCCTAGTAATCCTATCGCAAAAAAGAGAACTTCTCTGTAGGATTGCCCAGTGCCCCTGGGCTCCTGGACATATATGCACTCTCAAGTGTTAAATAACACTTTTGAAAGATAAAAGGAATATAAGTCAATATTGATGACTTCGGTCCATCAGTTTTGAACTCCAACAGTCTAAAGACATGAAGACTGATATTGACTTAAAGCTATTGGTTGATACTGATTCCTGTAAACCATCCCCTAAATTGGTACAAAGGCATGAGGAGGGGATGGGTTACAGAAATAAGACTCAGCTTGCTCTCCAAATTCAGAAGTATGAGGATTAGAGGCCCCCCTCGAACCCGGAGAAGGTGGCTATAGAACAAAAAAAGGGGGGAGTGCTACTTTACACCGCAGGTGGCAAACATGAAACTCTTCATTCTGGGAATTGGTAAAGACTTGAAAATATAAGTAGGTTCCAAGAAGTACTGTGCTATAATCTAGGATGTGCTCCAATATGTCATTAGGCAGAAATTAGAGCTACTTGCCTTGTCCCACCCAGCCCACACTTACCCACAAAGTGCCACTTGTGTCCGTCACAGGGCCCTGCGGAGCAGGATTTGTCCCGTGTGGTCTGCTCGTACCCAGCGTGGCATCTCAGGTGCCTTTTACAGTCTCTAGAATCACAGCTCCATTGTGTGGGAACATTTACTTTGTTGCGACAGATGCGGTTTTTTCCTTTCCTGCGTAACGTCACCCTCATCCATCACGGGCAATAACTCATGTGCCAAAATATTATATCATTGAACAAGTACACTAGGGAGGCCAGAGAATGGAGTGATCCTCGACCATGATTTGGATGTCACTCTGATGCATCTATACTCAGGTAGGGAAGGACTGAGGTACCACGAAGACAGAAGTCAATATTAAACGACATTGGCCACTGTAGGGAGTCGTACTTGAACTCCGGAGGAAGGAGAATGAGAAAAGCAAAAAAAGAAATCTAGAATCAAGTAGCAGGCAAGAGTGGCTAACAAAGTTTGATTCACAAATGCTGCCAGAGCCCTCAAAATCACACTCAAAATGTAAAATGTTCATAAAATATGCATACAAATATAATAGACTCTCCTGCTTGCTGATTTGAGGAAGTTGAGAAAGATATAATGAAACCAACCCTGTCCTTCTTTTGCTCATTTTGATTGCCTGTCTTTGGGGATCTGTGCTTAAGGGGGGAAACCCAGTGGTCTCATAACTGAATATCCTGAGAACCCCCAGAAGGCTGAGCCATGGCTCAGCACGAGGAAAGGGGGTCAGACAATCAGCAGCAGCTGACTGAACTAAATAAATGGCAGCATCCACGTCATAAGGCTGATCCTCACCGATGTTAACTATTGAATACTCTGCTCTTCGGAGAAGAACAAATAAATCCGTGTTGGAGGAAGGACAGTAGGACTCTTCTTAAGAAGGAACATCGGTGAGACTTCTTTCTTACTTGAGATCCATCATCAGCAAGACCAATTGCTGGAGAAAACATGATGTTTTGTCAAGGTTCCCAAAATAGAGGGAAACTCTCAGTGAGGTGGACTTACACAATGACTGTAACGATGGACTCACACACACATACCAACGACCGCAGAAATGGGTACAGGGCAGGGTAACTCTCCGCTGCCATGAAGCAGAACCAACGCAAAGGCTTCTAACAACAACAGCTACTTGAAGGCTGTCACGCAGGAGGAGCCCTGGTGGAGTCGTGGTTAAGTGTTTGGCTGTGATCTGCAAGATCAGCAGCTCGAAACCACCAGCCAGTCACTCCTCGGGAGAAAGACGGGGCATTCTACTCCTGTAAGCTGGTCACAGTCTCAGAAACCCACTGGCCCTAGAAGGGTCCCTAGGAGTCAGCATTGACTCCATAGCAATGAGTGTGGGTTTGGGGAGTCGGGTAGTAAGAAGGAGTTCTCTGAATGAAGGTAAATATTTACTAAAATCTTTCAACTCATATTCACAAAATCATGCACTGAAAAGCTCAATTCAACCAGATAATGGGTGGACTTGTTCACATGCAATGACCGGGATGTGTAAACATAGGGGGTGTTTGTTCCTGCGTGGAGACCTATCTGATTCCTCCCCTAGTCCCACCCTAGAGAGAAGCCCAAATAAATAATAAACAGTATGAAACAGAACATAATGTAAAGCCCACAAGGAGAACGAGACTGATAGTAACCGAATGTGCAAGGGGGGAAAAAGGCAGCCAAATAAATATCTTCAAAGAGGGAAGAGAGAATATTGGTAACATAAAGCAGGAACAAGGGGTCATCAAAAATGCACAAATAGATTGGGTATTAAAATTTTTAAATATAAAGTTGAACCAGCTGCATAGATTGAATCAACAGAAGAACTGATGCAGCCAAAGTGATTTAGTGAACCAGAAGAACAGACCCAGGAGATCTCCCATGAGGCATTGGGAAAGAAAGAGATGTAAAGCAAAAACACAGTAACTGAGATATGTGGGAAATATGTATCTCTTTCATGTTAAAGCATCCCAGAAGAGAGGAGGGGGGTGGGCGTGGAGGAAAGTAACTGAAAAAAAATTACTGAAAATTTCTAAGAATTCTAAAGGATGACAGACCTTAAAAAATCTTTTAAAAAAACAGGGGAAAGAGAAAAGGGGAGTGAAAGAGAAAGAGAAAGAAAGTTGAGGAAAAGGAAGGGATAAGAAAAGATCAGATAGTAGATACTGATATACATATGTTTATATGCATAGATTATACATCTGCATGCAGAGATTTGGGGTCTTAAAACAAGAGTCTCCCAGCGGCTTCAGACATTTCATGGAAATGTTCCATGACCTTTTAACTCCATTTTTCCACGCACATTTGGAAACTCCCTCCTACATAAAGCAATTAAGGACTAATATCGGAGACCTTCCTGGTGCCATGAACACTTCTGGCAGTCTGGGTCCTCCTCATGGGTCCATTCTGAAATGTTGCCTTTAAATGTGTAAAACAAAATACAAATGAATGAAAAAATTGAAACGAAAACTTTCTAAATGTATATCATACAGCATCTCCAAAGAATAAAAAGCAAATTTTTGGCACGTTGTTAGGTGAGAGGATCCTCAAAAGGTTAGTGGGAAAATTCCATTATCTTTTCATCCCATGTTTTCCATCGACCCTGGAAAGCACCCTCTTCTGTTGTCCTTCATTAGTGTCTGATCGAGCAAGGCTTAGTGACAGGCCTGTAAGTTTGAACATAGCAAGCATGGGGTGTCTTTGCTGCACCCTGCCCAAGCACTCATGACATACAGGGAACATGGGTGGCAATATGTGACCCACACCCAAACACTGCCATCGAGGTGATTCTGGCTCATAAAGACCCAGCAGGACAAAGCAGAAGTGCCCCTTTGGGTGTTCAGGCTGCACCTGTTTACAGAAGCAGCTGGCAAGTTTGAACAGCCAACTCGGAGACGATCGATCCAACCTCTAGCCCACTGCACCACCCAGGCTCCTTGAGCTGAGTGACACCGTGGGACAGAGGGCAAGATTCCTCGTACGATACCGCAGAGGAAAATCTAAAACACACAGGCCAAGCAACAGCAGAGACTTAGCAGGGATGCTGTGTGGTTGAGCCCAGATAAAGGGCATCATGGTGGAGGATCCTAGCAGGGAGAAGGGGATTAGAGCAGTGACCAGGGAACATGAGAGAAAACAAAACACGACCAAAAGAAGGGTGCACGCCCATCAATGTTGCCACTGTGCTGCGAACTAAGGAGGGTGGGTTTTCACTCTGTATCTGAGATGTACTTTTTTTTAAATGTTTTATTAGAGGCTCATACAACTCATCACCATCCATACATACATCAGTCGTGTAAAGCACATCTGTACATTCATTGCCCTCATCATTCTCAAAGCATTTGCTCTCCATTTAAGCCCTTTGCATCAAGTTCTCTTTTTTCCCCTCCCTCCTCGCTCTCCCCTCCCTCATTAGCCCTTGATAATTTATAAATTATTATTTTGTCATATCTTTCCCTGTCCGACGTCTCCCTTCACCTCCTTTTCTGTTGTCTGTCCCCCAGGGAGGTCACATGTAGATCCTTGTAATCGGTTCCCTCTTTCCAACCCATTCTCCCTCTACCCCCCCCAGTATCGCCACTCACACCACTGGTCCTGAAGGTATCATCCACCCTGGATTCCCTGTGCCTCCAGCTCCTATCTGCACCAGTGTACTTCCTCTGGTCTAGCCAGACTTGCAAGGGAGAATTCAGATCATGATAGTGGGGGGTGGGGGCGGGGAGGAAACATTTAGGAACTAGAGGAAAGCTGTATTTTTCATCAATGCTACATCTCACCCTGACTCATCTCCTCCCCTGGACCCCTCTTCAAGGGGATCTCTGAGATGTACTTAAAACACACCTACGACACCAGTAAAGGTGATTCAAAGTTGGATGTGAAAAGCAATTGACTAGAATAAACTTTTTTTAAACTGCAGAATAGCAGTGAACGGATTTGTAAAAATAAACACAGATCTCACCAGGTGTAAAGGGGAAAAAATTTTTTAAGGTGTTGAGTGCATTCCAACTCATGGTGACCCCACCCCCCATGTGCTTCCAAGGTGAAGATGTTTGCGTAGAAGATCGCCAGGTCTTTCTTCTGAGGCTCCGCAGGGTGGTTCCAACACCAGCCTTACCCACGTGCATCGCCCAGGGACACCAGCTCTCAGAGTCCTCGCATGGCTGTTTCCAGAGGTGCCGTTTTCCCATCTCGAGAGAGACCATCATTAGTTCTGGGTCCAGGTACAAGTCTTGACAAACCGAAGCGCATCTGGGACAACACCCCAGGCAGGCCTTCCAACAGCTAGTTATAGATTGTCATTTCCACAACATACAAGGACACCCCCACTGTCTGCTCTCAGGTTAGCGAGGCTGAGCCCAGACTCTGAGCTCCATGGTTATCTGTCCATCCACACATCTGAGTGGAGGCATCCCATGCTGCCGATACACCAAATAGGTGAAATAACCTCCCCATCAGAGTTTGTATAGGGTTCGTTGTAATTTGATTCTCTGATGATAATCTGCATTTCCATCCCTGAGTTACTGAATCAGAACCCATACTATAACAAAACCAAACGCACTGCCATTGAGTTATTGCCGACTCATAGTGGCCGATAAGATGGGATCAGTTGTCCTGTCGGTTTCTGAGACTGTAAGTGGCTAAGAGAATAGAAAGTCCCTTCTTTCTCTCGCAGAGCAGCTGGTGGTCTCAAACCCCTGACCTTGAGGATCGTAAGCCAATTCCTAACTACTATGCCAACAAAGCTCCTCTATAGGGTAACAAGATCCCCAGAAGATGCTTATCCATACTGTATACAGAATCTATCCTATAGAACTTGCTACACTACAGGTCCGCGTGTAATATGCCTGAGATGGAAATACAGGTCCTCAGCCAGGTGTTGAACACAGTGGAACCAGTTCAAAGTCCCGTCTCCTAGTCTTTTCCCTGCCCCCTTGTGGTGCTGGTTGTCACCCCTAACGGATGACCCCAGGCACAGTAGACAGAAGTGGTGCCTGGCCCTGGGGGGAGTCCCTGTTGATCTCTCCTGTGTGGACCCCCAGGTTGTTTTTATTGTTGCTCCCTAACTTTTGATTGCGAATTGTATGAAGATTTACAAAGCAGATTGTCGGTTATACACTCAACGACCCATGCACATTCTGCTGCGGCGCATTCACTGCACTCTTCCTGGAAGCAGCCTCGCCCATCCCACTTCCTCCCTGTGTTTCCCATCTCCCTTCCTCCTTCTTCCCTAACCCTTCCGAATGTTGTCCTTGGGTAAGTGCTGCCCCCTTGATCCCCAATGGTCGTTTATTCTGAGAGATACACAGATCAGCAGTATCATTATTCCCCTCGTAGATCTGCCCACAGTTTGGATGAAAAAAAGCTGAGTCACAAGGGTGAGTTGAGTTCCAGACCAAAGGGGGACCAGGGACCATGGTCTCAGAGGTTCTACCCGTCTCCAGGAAGGCTGTCCTCCTTTTGCATTTTGATTTCTGCTCCCCGTTCTTCTCCACCGCTATCCAGAACCATTCTAATGTGATTCCTTCGATGTGGTTGGTAGTGATAGCCGGGCACCATCTAGTTCTTCTGTTCTCAAGTTCCGGGAGACTGAAGGTCACCGATGCACTGAATTTTAATTGGCTGATTTCAGGAAGAGAACCACCAAGCTTTTCTTCTTAGTCTACCTCAGCCTGAAGACTCCACTGCAACCCAGTCAGCATCGAAGCACCACGCAGGCCTCCATGAACAGGTGGGTGGTGGCCACATCGGAAGTGGACTGTCCCAGAATGGAATCCAGATGTCTCGCATGGAAGGTAGCGATAGACAGCTAGTTGTGGTTCTTTTGTCTGAGTCCCGTTCCCTGTCTGTGTCTGAGCCCCCTGGAAGGGGTTAGTATATAGAACTCTCCCTACAGCCAAATTCTCTAATTCCCCAAGCGGGCCATAAAGTGTGCTCCACCATTACTAGCTCTCTCGTGCTCTGGTTAGGCGGAAGGAGCTGCACGGAGCAGCCCCTGGAATGAAAGCCCAGACTTGGCTCACAGTTCTCCTAGGCATTCTTCCCAGCTCGTTTCATTTCGAGGGGGAACTACTAATAACAGATCCAATCTACATCCAAGTTCTCTTTGTCTAAAATTACTTCCCTAAGTGAAGTGTTTTAGTCACTGCTTGATAATAAGGTGTAAGACAAGAGTACTTGTCAGCCCATACAATTAATGGAAAGGAAGCACAGAGTTTAGGCTCAGTTTAGCCATCGCCCCTCCCCCCAAGTTTAAAGATGACAAAATTAATTATTCCACAGACGGGGGGGAAAAATAAATATAAGCAGAGCTCGGAGACAAGCCCGCCATGCACCGTCAATGCATGCCACTGTTGAGGGACGCCTGCAGAGGCTTAGCATATGCGTCCGTTCCCATTATCTAATACCCCAGAATGAGGTGGGCAACCACTGAAGTCCAGGGGATGGTAGGTTGGGCCTGGAACGTGACCTTAAAAAATTGGTTTAAGTAATTGTCCACTTGTGTGCATCTCCTTAGCACATTCCTCCTTTGGCGCATCGGATGAGAGTCGCTTGCCCCAGGCTTTTTTGGCTCACTGCTCTCCAGCAGCACACAGGGACAGAGCAATCAACCTCCACCCTGTGCTTATTATTTTGGTGTTGTTGTTGGAAGTTAAGTCATGTTGATGGCAAACGCAATCACTTTTCAAAATTAAATTAGAACATTCCCAAACTTAAACAAAATCACAGAAGCTACGAAGGAGCTCGGTGCCTGAATGTGTCCTGAAGTCGGACGTGTATGTCAGTCACACCAGGTGCGGACGGCCCTTCCTTAGTCTCCCTGTAGGAGCAGGCGTGACTTTAGAAGCCACACGTACAGCGATGGACGGTGACCGTGATGAAGACGGTATGGCAAGTCGGTGCTGGTTTAATCGTCTCAAACCCACTGCTGCCAAATCACCCCGACTTATGGTGTTCCTGCAGGACAGACTTAGAACTGCCCCGGAGGCAGTGGTCCCCCGCCTGGGGGTCCTGAGCCCTTTGGGAATCGAACGGCCCTTTCACAGGGGTTGCCTGATTCATCACGGGAGCAAAATGACAGTGATAAAGTAGCCAAAAATAATTTTGGGGTTGGGGGGTCACCACAACATGAGGAACTGTATGAAAGAGTCGAGGCATGAGGAAGGTTGAGAACCACTGCCCATAAGGGTTGCCAAGGCTGCCAATCATGAAGACCTCAGCTTCCTCCCTCTGAGCAGCTGATGGGGCGGAACCAACTGCCAACTAGGGGGCTGGCAGCTCAGCATTGTAACCTCCGCACCACCAAACCGCCTTAATCATATCCGAGCTGGGGCACACTGACAGGACCTTAAAGGGTGGGCGTGAGTCGTCTGCTAGTTGGAGGTTCACAACCCGGGAGCAGTCTGCAAACCAAAAGCTGGGTCCCCTCGCTCTCGCCCAGGTCGGTGACAAAGTGCACTGAAAATGCTTGCAAGTCAAAAGTGCCGTACTTCGTTATTTTTGCAAATAAAAGATGATTCTGAAAACTGACTTTACTTCCACAGATGGAAAGCAAAACTAGAGCAAAGGCTCTAATGGAATGTACAAGTGCATATTTAATAGAGAGGGTTTATAAAAGCATTGGCTAAGCATGAGAAAATGAGGAGATTGTCTTTTAAAGAGTATTAACATGCATTTCTCTCAAGCAAACACCAGTCCAATTCTACAGCAGAGAAGGAGTTCATCTATCCCTTCTGATCAGACAAGGCCCCACCCACCATCCCTCACTCCCCCCAGCCCCACCCCCCGCATTACAGACTCAGATACTGATTTTGTGGCCCTGTGTCATGATTCACTTTCTGAAGGGTAACGAGTACACTCTCTCTGAGATCAGGAGAGAAACCGGGCCAATGGGACTCCCAGGCTTGGATGACAGTATAAACAGGGTCCCAGCATCTCCCGCTCCCCAAACTTAGTGCAACACCCCAAAAGTACACAAGATGGACTAAAACAAAAATGCAATGCCAAGTAGAAAGCAAAGAAAGGGCCACAGCCAGAGGCTATTACCGCAGAATATAGTGACTAAAGGAAAGGAGAGGTTTTATACAAGAACAGAGGGGCGCTGTGTGAGAATTCTCTCTCTCTCTCTCTCTCTCTCTCTCTCTCTCTCTCTCTCTCTCTCTCTCACACACACACACACACACACACACACACACACACACACACACACAAACACACACACACACACACTACCCCGGAGAGCTACAAACCCCTGAGCCCTCACCTCATAATAAATGCAAAGAATAGCAAGTGAAGTGGACTGGTCTTTTCCCTCCTCTGAGTAGTAGAGGACAGGCTGCCAGGAGAGAGACAGAGAGGGCAGTTCTCTGGCAGGAAAGAAGCCTCTGGGATACAAGAAGAATTGTGGGAGAATCTGAGGCTTGTGGAAACCTCTCACCCAAGTCAGGTGGGCATTCAACAACACCCAGCACAGTGGAGCGTGTGCAGTTGGGCACCATCCTGGCTATGTCTGCCTCCACTCAACGTCCTTGAAGAGCTAGACAATTGAATGACTATAAAGGTCAAAGGTGGCTGTCCTTTCTCAGAAGAAGCAAGCAGTCATGGGGGGTATATTGTTATGCAGCCCACACCTCCCAACCTTAGGCCTGAACTTGACCGAGAAGGGCCATGTGTGCCAAGGTCCACGGAGGTTATTTCTAAACGATGGGGTTCGCAGGACATACGTCCCCTCCTTCTCCTACTCCGCAGATGTGCTTACATTATCCTTCGTCATGAACTTGAGGTAGGACCCCGTGTGAAACAGTTCACTAGAGGCCCCATTAAGTGTGTTTCACCACGTGTTTGATCGTGAAAAGCATGTGAAGCGCTTCACTACAGATGAGTAAGAACGCATAAGCCTGTGCTTACTTTGTTTCCCGGGCACTCTGTGCCTACCAGAGACTCTAAATTCAAAGAGATGATTTGATTGGGTAGGAATGTGCCATGAACTTTGGAGAAGGGTCTATATACCCACCTCCCTAGATGCAGAAACTCTGATTTAGTGAGAAAACGTTCACTGCAGATTAATAAGAAAGCACAGGTAAAGCCCCTGATTGCCTGGCTTGTATAGTAATCCAATCTTTCATCAATGCTAGGATATTCTGATCTCATGAATGTTAAGGTGTGTGTGTTAGAGTCGATGAGAGTGTCTGGGTGGTATAAAGAATTAATATGCCCAGCTAATAATTGAGAGGTTGGAGGTTCAAGTCCACTTAGAGGCAGGCACCTCAGAGAAGAGGCCTGGCGATCTACTTGGGACAATGGCCCATTGAAAGCCCAGTTTTACTCTGACATGCACTGGATTCTACACCAACATGTATGGGGCCGCCATGGGGCCGAGTTGGCTCAGCAACCATTGGGATTTTGAAATAAAGGAAAGGCAACATCACTCTCGCAAGATCATCACCTGTGTGATCCCTGACGAGCCCCCTAACCCTCGAGATCCATCTACTCCATGATTAAAAGCTGAACTATACAGGATTGACTTTGTAGGATTCCTTTAAATTCTAAAATCCCAGCCCCAGATCTCTGGTTTTTCTTACAGAACTAAAATGCTCCCTGTCCCTGGAGCCTGCCAGGCTGTGCAGAGCAGAGGCTCCAGGTGGGCTCCCCAGTGTGATTACCTTGGGCACCCCTACCTCAGGTCCCTTCCACCCTCGTGGCAGCCTGGCACGCCATGGTGGTATACATGTTGCTGGGATGCTGAAAGGTCTGCCGATGGTATTTCCAATGCCAGCAGGGTCACCCCTGGTATGGGAGACAGGTTGTAAGCAAGCTTCCAGACTATGACAGACCAAGAAAGGCCTGCCAATCTACTGCTGAAAATTAGCCAACACTAGGACGTGATACAATTTGCTTGCAATGGTCAGATCACCGGGAAGAATGAATCATGACCGAAGGATGTCGTGTTTGGCAAAGCAGAGGGCCAGAGGAGACCCTTGGAGAGATGGATTGACACAAGAGAACCAAGGACGGACTCAAACATTCCAGTGATTGTGAGGATGTCGCAGGCAAGGGCAATGTTTTGTTCTACTACTTATAAAGCCACCATGAATCAGGGTCATTGCCATACCAGCTACCTTCCTCCTACTCTACCTCCCTTCCAACAGACAGTGCCAATGGCATGATGGAGATTCTCTCCCTCCAACACTTTGAGGGGAGGCTGGTCCCCACTTACTTTGTCCTATGTACCTACTCCTTGAGCGCTTTTTCTACCAAGTTAGGAGAGAGATTCTGAAAGGAAGACCCTAAGACTCTGTCTTCCTTCTAATCACAGCTCTAGATGGCTCTCTTCCAATCAGGGAGTGGTTGCCTGGGTAACCAAGTATTAGCTGCAAGTAATTCCCATCTTCTCGTTTTTGCCACACGAATCATTCTTCTGGTTCCTCCCTCCTGTCTTACTGGAGAGTTAATAGTCAAAGGATTTATTTAACAAGAGTCTGGATTTTATAACCCCCTGCCGGCTTCCAACAGCAAACCCAAAACTACCTCTTACTGGAGGCTTGTCTTAAATGAACCAGAACTGGTTTTTCTCATCTAAATATTTTAGACCTAATTGGAACACAGCAAAGCAAAGCAAGTTCAAAAAGCAGTTAAAGCAAGTTCCTTAGGCCTTGATTAATCAATGACTGAGGGCAGTATATTGAAATACAGCTCTTGTTTTGTACAGAGCTGTGAGCCAACTCCAGCTGGTTTGACCTACTGTGGAGGAGTTGCCTTTGTATCCCGGATAGACTGAATCAAAGTTTACATTCTAACAAGACCTCTGGTGATTCGTATAGATAGGTATTCTTATACAAGGGTCACCTGGAGACTCTATAAGATCACCTGGGGATTTTATAAAATGTAGATCCAGATTCAGACTATCTAGGGCCAAAATGCAAAATCTCAGCAGAGGGAAGAGCTGGAATGGAACCGCTTTGAAGCCCTAGTTTTGTAGCATCAAGGTGAGCTGAGAACAGGGATGCTTTGGGGACAGGAAAAGAAAAGGCCTTTCTTTACCGAAATATTCAACCCCAGGGGCCAATCAATGTCCACTGAATTGATTGTGTTCTTCGGGCGTGCAGGTGGTAGAAGGGACCACAGTGAGAGGTCCAGGGACCGAGTGGGTACAGTGGGCCTCAGAAGAGATCTTTGTGAGTGGGTGAGTGGCAGAGCTGAGTTGAAGCTTCAACGTCAACTCCCAACCCTTGTCCCTCCTGCGCTGGGCCTGGCAGGCTGACCTCTACGAACGATCACAACCTGCCCTGGACCTCTGGTCTCCTGTTGAGTTTAGCCAATGAGAATCATCAGACAAGAACTAGAGGGTCAAAGGAGAGAAAGCTGAGATATTTATAGCCGTCCCTGGCCACCCCCCACCACCCCACCGTACCCTAATGCTGGTGGCGCTGTCCAGTAAGCACCAGCTGCTCCACAGAGGAAAGAAGAGGCCACCTGCTCCTGTAAAGATGTATCACCTCAGAAGCCCTCTAGAGGGTCACAATGAGTCTGAATCAACTCAAGGGCAGTGGGTATTTCCCTGTCCTTGCTGAGTTAGCCTGGCTGTTTCCCCACTGGAAGTCACTCCTTCTAACCAGCAATCTGTCCTACCGGCCCAGGTTCATGGGGCCCAGGATTCTCTGCAAGCCTAGAGGTGGTAGGAGCTCCACAGCCTTGCTAATCATCAGGCGCTTCACTCTACTTCAACCATTACCAGTCCATGAACCGATGTCAACTCATGATGGCCCACTAGTGTCAGAAGAAAACTGTGCTCCAAAGGTCTGTCAGAGGGTGGTTTTTAGAAGCAGATATTCAGGCCTGTCTGCTGAGGCACCTCTGGGGGGACATGAACATCCAGCCTTTTAGTCAGAAGCATGTAAACTGCTCAGGGACTCCGTTCAGACTGTGTTTCTTTGAAAGCAAGTCCTTCACTTTCGTCGGTATTATTGTACATTTTTTTTAATTGTGTAGTGATATTGGATTATTTTTGAGTGACTCTCTGGCTTTGAGAGATACCGCCTGAAATGCTTAGGGATAAAACAATATGACAACTGGGATTGTCTCTGAAATAATGCAGAAATTTGAGAAGGAGGTGGCCTTGGATGAAAGGTATTTTGCCATGAGTTGGCAGTTAATGACACCCGAGGAGGAAACCAGTATATGGGTACATCTGCATTTGTTATAATTTTCTTTCTATTTTTGTACATGTTTCAAATATTCTACCATTTAAAGGGGATTTCTTAATGGGGAAAAAAACCCTCTTTTTGAATCACCCCTTCTGAGGATCCTCTCTGTTTCTCAAGGGGACCCAAGATTGATACATAAATGTAAGAAAAATGAATCAAGTACATCAGCAAGATGAACCTGGCTTATTGTATCTCTTTGTCTTGAGCTAGCCCTAGAAAGCAAAGGTCCCGAGTAATGCTCGTGTAGTCCTGTCCTACGTGGGAACCTGCAGCTCTCCTTAATGAAAAGACCAACTCATTCGGACTCAAAGGCCATGTCATTGTTTGTTTGAGTTTTTTTTGAATTTTCTAAAACTGGAAACATTTATTCACTTTCAATCTCGACCTCGCCTTCATATACTTTTCCAGTCTTATCGCAAACCTTCACACGGGTATTATTTATAAGAAACTCCTTTTGCCATTGCCTGAGAACCGCTTTGCCTCAGACTGTCTTCAAGTGTCTGGCCCACCTCTGGTCCCTTCAAAATTCGCCCGTCTCAACACTCATCTTGTATGACTTCTTCTTTAAAGTCTGTCTGGAAGATAGTGGCCCAAAGTAAGCTCTCTCTCCTAAGAATGACCACCTGGCCCCACCAGTCACCGTGTGCCCATCAGCACATGACTAGACCTCTCAGTTTTATCACCTGCAAAATAAAGTTAATCGCTGTGCATATTTATCAGGATCGATATGAGTCTTGAGTGTTAAATGATAATTAAGTGTTACTTGAAAGCTGATTCTAATCAACTGATGCTGCCTACAATTATTTCATTCATTCAAGAAACACATAATGAGTGTCCATTGTGTTTCTGGTTGTTATCCTTAGTCCTGAAAATATAACAGAAAGCAAAATAACCCCATGCATGCCCTCATGGAGCTTCCTGTCTAGCAGGAGAGCCAGACAATAAGCAAATAAACAGAGGAATACTCCGAAGATCAAAGAAGGAGCGATGTATTTAAATAATGGTCTGGCAGAGAATATTGCAAGGACTGTGGACTGCTAAAAGCGCAGATAGATCCACCTAGGGAACAAGTAGTCAGAGCGCTCCTTGGAGGCAAGGATGGCAAGACTTTGTCACATGTACTTTGGACATGTTGTCAAGCGAGACCAGGCCCTGGAGGACAGCAGGCTCCGTAAGTGGATCTCCCTGCCTTTGATGCTGACTCATAGCGACCCTACAGGACAGGGTGGAAACTGCTCCCTTTGAGTGTCCAAGACGGAAACTGGTTACAGGAGTAGAAAGCCCGTCTTTCTCCTGAGGAGTGGCTGGTGGTTTCGAATGGCCAACTTTGTAGAGCGCAGCCCAATGAGTAACCATGATGGACCCAAGGGTCCTCCTGGGTAAAGAAGAAAGAGCAGGGCCCACAATGAGGTGAAATGACCCCGTGGCCGCCACAACGGGCCCCAGCACAGGAACAACTGTGAGATTGGCGCAGGCCAAGCATGGTTTGTTCTGTTGTGCATGAGGTTGCTATGGGTCCGAAGTGCCTTGACGGTACCTGACACCAACGAACAACATATTAGGTTTTCAAATAAGTGAAACAACTAACATAAATCAGAGACTGGATAATGGAAGAAAAGGGGGAAATACTCACATTATCAAGCATTTCCTTTAAGTTGGGTCTACAACCAACACTCTTGAAAGCAGCAGGCAAGAAACCAAACAATGTGTTGCACAGGGAAAAGCTGCTTCCCAATAGCTCTTTAAAGCAGCAGTTCTCAACCTTCTTTGTGCTGCGACCCTTTCATACAGTTCCTCGTGTGTTGTGACCCCCCAACCGTCAAATTATTTTCATTGCTACTTCATCACTGTCATTTTGCTGCTGTTATGAATTGGGTGACCCCCGTGAAAGGGTCATTTGATACCCCCCCAAAGGGGTCCCGACCCACAGGTTGAGAACCGCTGCTTTAAAGGGTCAAAGGCCAAGATGTCACTTTGAGGTTTAAGGTGCTCCAGACACAGAGCACGGTATTTGCAATCACCTCGTATGCAAGCCCACACTGGGCAATGAATGAGGAAGACTGGGGACGTTTGATGCAGCAGAACGATGGGGTTGGTGAGGGATGTGGCGCGCACCATCGATTAGTAAAAGACTGGACAGATCTGTCTTAGAAGTACAATCCAAACGCTCCTCAGAAGCGAGCACAATGAGACTGCATCTCATGCACTTTGTGAACCTAATCGAGAGGGATCAGTCCCTGGAGAAGGACATGATGCTTGGCCAAAGGTCAACAACAAAGAAGAAGATCTCATGATGCATCGCACAATGGCTCCAACCATGGACTCGATCACAGCAATGACAGGCAGACTGGCGCAGAGCGGGACAGTGTTCTGGTCTGCTGTACCTACAGTCACTGTGAGTGGGAACTGACCAGAGGGCATCTGAGAGCAACATCAAGATTAATGGAGGGTACTCTTTGTAGATAAGGTGGAAAGGGTGGTCTGCGGTGGCCTCTCGTGAATGATAATGGAAAACAAACAGGTTCACAGCCTAGAAGAGCCTGGTGGTCTAGTGGTGACGTGCTTGACTGCTCTCCCACCAGTTGGCAGTTTGGACCTAGCGGTCAATCTGCAGGAGAAAGCTGTGTCAGCCTGCTTCTGTGAGGATTGGCAAGCTTAGAAACCCCGTGCAGACGTCGCGCTCTGTCTTACACAATGAGTAGGAATCGACTTGCTGGCAAGGTGTTCCGCTTGTTCTCTGTTCGGTAAATCACTTAGACGGGTGTCACGAAGCTGGAAATATTTGGAAACTAAACATTTTCCAACCAATCAGTCAGAACAATCCAGAATCCCCACCTGAGTGGGTGGGGCAGTCCTGTGATCAAGTTCACGTGATCGACATTAAATAGTCTGCTAATGATGCTGAACCGATTTCAACAGCGTTTTCCCTCTACGACTTCCTAGGAAGAAAGGCCTGGTGAGCTCCTTCTGAAAGGCAAGCAGCGAAAACCCCACAGAGCAGAATGTTCTAGGCTACGACCCAGGGGGAGGTGCAGGTCCAGGGAATGTTTCCATCTATTGATCACAGGCTCCCCGGGAGTCCCAGGTCCAATTTTCCAGTAGCTGGCCACCACCATGACCAATCCAACAACTCCACTGTGAAGTTGTCCCAAACTGCCTCGTTAAAGAATGTCACCTTCTCCGCACACTGTCTTTTCTATCCTGACCTAATTTATCACACACGGGGCTTTGTCATCACGACATTTCGCACCGTTGACATCTTGGGCTGCCGCGATTTCACAGGCTTGGCCTTTTAATTTCTTCACTTTTTGTTTCAGGAGAAAGTGCCTACCGTCTGAATTACACCCTCTAAACGGTGTCCATGCCGCTGTGCACCTGTTTTCCTATTATAGCAGGGTCGCTGTCACTGGGTTTTGCATCTTCTCTCACTTTTCGACTCTCCCTTCCTGATTCTCATCACGCCCGGATATAGCTAACTGGAAGGGGAGATTCCAAAAGCAGCCGCCACCCCCGGGAGGGAGGGGAGGTGAGAGGTGACATCAATCGAAGTGGCTGCAGCGAAGCAATGAGAGGAAGAGGTTGGAGGTTGGAGACGAGGCAGAAGCATGATCTAAGAGCCCAGGCTTCATCCCCCTGTTTGAGGTGCAAAGAATTAATAAAATAAGGATTTATGTTAGAACGAGACAGGAGATTAAGGTAGTTAAACAAAATGCTTATTTTTCCTCCAAGGTGGGGTTAAAAAAAATCTAGTACTGAAAATGGTCGCCTGATGAGTCCTTTATAAGTTAGGTTAATGGCATTAATTCTATACCCACATGTCCAGCTACATCAGTCAGCAGCTCAGCCCTGAGTCCCGAGACCTCTCCCCACAGGAAGCAGTACACACGGGGGTGCTCCTCCTTATGGCAAGCTCTCTGGCCCCCACAATCTCTTTCCCTTCCTCTTCAGCCACAGAGTGCAACGTCACTCAAGATCAGAAAACAAAAACAGGCTGAGAAATTAACTTCTTAAGATTGACTTCAACGGAATTCACTTCAGGCCACATAAATGGAGGGCCATTCTTCAGCAGAAACTCCACAACGCAGGTTAATGAAACTGCTCTCTGAAGTGGTGATAAATGAGGGCCACACACAATCGGCCGGGTTTTCATCCGATCTGCAGCCCCACGTGACAGCTCCTGCCACGCCTCAAAGATCTGACCATGCACAAAACAGTCCCAGGGTCCACTAGAGGACGGGGCACAGTGGTGTGTCTGTGCAGTCAGCCTTCTTACCAAATGACGGCTGGTTACTGGCAGTGCAGCACAATGCATGTAAACTTTACGCAAACACCCATCCTTTCGTATTTCTGGTACGCGGAAACCCTGCATGCTTTCAATATGAAGGAGGAGACATGATTGGAGGGAAAATGCTACTTGGCCCTCAGTCTGAAAATAATCGTTTCATAACCTCATGAGTTCGAATATCACGGGAGAGACTACTGAGAGTTCTAGCCTGTAGCCCTCGCTCATCCTGACACACACAGATTCCACCATCAAAGTGATAGTGCCAACCACATGACATTCATGGAAAGGCAGAGCCATAGAGAAAGTGGAGAAAACAGTTGTTTCTCTGGGATTGGGGGAGGTAGGGACCAATGAGTTGGTGGAGAAATGGGACATCTTCAGAGCATTGAACCTATTCAAGGATCCCTGGTGGCACAGTGGATTTCACAGTGGGCAGCTAATTGCAAGGTCAGCAGTTCAAAACCACCAGCTGATGCTCAGAAAACAGAGGAGCCTTTATGCCCTGTAAAGATTTCCAGCCTTGGAAACCCACAGTAGCAGCTGTACACTGTTGCAGGGTTGCTATGAGTCGGAATCACCTTGATGGCAGTGAACTTGATTTCTGGTTTTGAGGTGGTCTTCTTCTGCATGTTACTATCATGGTAGACGCAGAGGACATGATTTCTGCATGTCACTGTCATGGTGGACACAGAGGACATGGTTTCTGCATGATACTGTCATGGTGGACTCAGAGGACATGGTTTCTGCATATTACTGTCATGGTGGACGCAGAGGACATGGTTTCTGCATGTCACTGTCATGGTGGATGCAGAAGACATGGTTTCTGCATGTCACTGTCATGGTGGACGCAGAGGACATGGTGCATTTGTCCAGAGGACCCCCAGGCAAGGGCAGCATAGAAGACTGAACCCTAACAAGAATCCTATGGATTTAAGTGAAGAACTGTAACAAATGGCCACACAAATATAATAATCTGTGGGGGAAACTATATGCAGGGGGGTAGGGTAGGGTAGAGTAGGGGTGGAAATTCTCTGTACTTTCTACATAATATATCTGTAAACCTAAAATTTCCCTGACTGAAAGTCTATTTTAATTTTTTTTAATTAAAAGTATGGTAGATAATTTCATGTCAACCTGAAGATACGTAAAAGTGTAGGGGTGGAATTTAGCCTGTCAATCAGGTCACAGTCTGAGGCTGACTCCTTGTGGGAGTGGCCTTCTCATAAAGAGGGTCCTGGGAACCTCCCCTCTCTCTGCCATCACCTTCCTGCTAGCGGACCCTAATTTCTGCCAGAGCCACAGCCATTGGATCCACACAACTGTGCACCCACTGGCCTATGATCTTCCTGCAGTCTGCATCATTGCATGTGACTGTAGGAGTCTGAAGAGGGACTTCAGACTCATATGGACTAGTATCAGACTTGGGGACATGAGTTGGACTGGGCTGTGATGTTTTCCCGATAAACAATTACTTCTGGATATAAATCTCTTTCTTACACACATCTGAGTGTCACTGGATCTATTTCTCTGGTCAAGTCAGCCTAACACAATAAGTATTGTCCCAGTGTAGTTTAAAACCAAAGTTGCTAATTAGTAGGTTAGTAGTTCAAGTCCATTCAAAGGGACGTTGGGAGAAAGGTCTAGTAGTCTAGTCTTAAAAGCCAACCAATGAAAACCTTCCAGATGGAGCACAGTTCTACTCTGTCACATGTAGCATTCCTAGGAGCTGGAGCCAAGTGGGCAGCAACTAGCGCAGTTATAAGCCAACCAGGAACTGCCATCAAGTCCATGCAGACTCATGGTGACCCTCTAAGACAGGGTGGAATTGCTCTGGTGAGTTCTTTCTCCCTCAGAGTGGTCGGTGGGTTTTGAACTGCTGATCTTGCGCTTAGCAGCCCAACATGGAATCTCTATGCCACCAGAGATCCTGGGCTACAACCGGTGTGGATATATTCTCCTTCAATAACATGTTGAAATTAGTACTGGCTTACCTTCTTTTGGCCTCTGGGAATCACACTAAACTTTAATCTTCCACAAAATGCTCTATTCTGATCAAAGGAAAAGATTTTTTTTCTCTCTCCCTTTGTGTTTGGATTAAAAAATATGATCTATACACATGACCTGAATAAAAGTGAAAGTTTTCTAAAGAAGAGAATCATTAACTCTAAACTGTCCTTTTAAAATCTGGTGACTGAAAGATTATTAAAAAGGCAAGCCACAGCGGTGGCATACCAAAGTGGGGAAAGGGGGGGCAAGACACAGACAGAAATGGGTGCCCTGTCTGTAGAATATTTCAATCGAGGATAAAACCAACTTAAAGTCAATCTGCTCTTTACTTTCACCTTGTGCTAGCAATTCTAAATAGGACCCATGCAAAAATACTCCAGCACCTATAACTATGTTATTATGTAAGTTCTACTCCATATAAACTTCAAACAAGCACATTGTTACTACTCAATCTTTAATATTTCTGATACCCTACAAAAATAAGCATGGTGGTGCAAACTATTCAAGATTGTGATGTTGCTGTCCTTCGCCTTCTGCTGTTAGGTCCCGCTGAGTCCGTTCTGACTCATAGTGACCCTATACACAACAGAAGGGCACACTCCCTGCCTCGGCATCATCTTCATAATCATTGCCCATTGCTGCAGCCACGGTGTCAATTCTCCTCCTGCAGGAGGATGTCTTTTCCCAGAGACTGATCTCCTCTGAGAGCATGTCCAAAGTACAAGAGGCGAAGCCTCCCCATCTTTGCTTCTAAGGAACATCTGGCTGCGCTTCGTCCAAGACCAGTTTGCTTTCTCTTCTAGCAGGCCCCGGGGCTCTCTACAGTGCTCGCCACCATCATAACTCAAACTCGCCAATTCTCCTGTGGTCTGCTTTACTCACTGTCCAACTTTCCCATATTTATAAACCAATTCCAAGTCCCATGACTTAAGCTATAAAGGTCGCAGGCTATAAACTCTTCACACACGACATTATTATGAGTCGGAGTCAATGTAACAGCACCTCACAACAACAGCAGCAATATATTCTACTAATAATTTCATTCATGGAACTGTAGTTTATACTAGATACAGGGTCAGAGCCACAAGTCTGTCCCCTAAGGAAGGCCCAGTTTGCCCGAGCACGGTTTGTATCTCAATCCTGTGACACTCCGTATTCCTGCCTTCAAATAGGAGATTCCGAAGAACCAGGGAAAGGCCATTAACTGTACGGAAGTTCCCGAGTTATTTCACTCCTCCAGACCACTATTTGTGTTAAAAAGCATACAGAAATGATATGATGTGCGACCCCTAAGGGGTAATTATTTTGCTTGGTCAATGCAGATATCTGGAGTAGAAGTCACTGGATCCGTATACTGGTAGTGACACTCACAGTAGTAATTCGGACAAAGTTCTGGAAGCTAAGCATGGATAAGCATGAGAATGGGGAACTACTAGGATACCATGATCTTAGGGAGGGCTATCCACTTGCCTGGGTTTTACCCTGCTGGCTGTAGCAGAAGGATGGGGCAAGTAAACATTTGGAAATAATCCCAGAGCAACCTAATAACTACAGTTTTGACCAGCGACTTCACCAGAGCATTGTCCCATTTAGGGGAAAGGGAATTTTATCAAATCCAGTGCCCTATAATCTTCCTATCTCACCTAGCAGGAAGAGGTGGAAGATAAGTAACACTAGTGACTGAACTGAGACACGTAAGTCCACTAAAAGACAGAGCCAACCATCAACGTACAGACTACTTCCCTCCCCAGTACAGTAACAGAGGGTTACAGTCGAAAGAGGAGCAGCATGCAAATAGCAGGTAAGGAAAAGCTCTTAGGGTACCCTAGCGTCAACAGAGGGAACAAACACAAGGTGACTAAAAGGATGTCACACTCAGAGCGCCAACAGCTACATTCAATACAGCTGATGCATCATGTCTGCCTCAAAAGATAAAGGGAACGCGAAACGAAAAAGAGGGCAGCCTAAGAAGAAAAGCAAGGGCAAGAACCAAACTCAGATATGACTCAGGTTTTGAAATGATCAGACAAGGAAACGGGGACTTTAAAATAAGTAAAATCCACAAGCTAAAAAAAATCTGTTGGAAAATAAAGACATATACAAGAGCAACTGGATAATATAAGCAGAGAGAAGAAAAATTATAAACGTAAGCAAAAAATGCTACAAATCAAAAGTGCTATCCTTGACAGGCTGGATCATCAAAAGACTATAACTAGCCAAGTAAAAAAATCCGTGAGCTGGAAGATGTGTCCGTAGAAACCTTCCAAACCGAAATGCGAGGAGAATTCAAGCGAATGCGCACACGAATGCGTCTCCAAGAACTGTGGGACAAGTTACAAAGGGACAACATATGAGTAACTGAAATCACGACTGTAGTACCAGGAGGAGAAAAACGAGAGAATGGAACAGGAAAAATGTATGAAATAATAATGTCTGAGAATTTTCTAAAATTAACAGTAGACACCATCCCACAGACCTAGTAATTTAAAATAAGCCAAAGCATGATAAATGCAAGAAAATCATACCTACGCATATTATACAGAAAACAAAGAGAACGAAGCTTGAGGCAAGTCGGGGATGGTGCTTTGCATGGGAGTGGGGAAAATACGTTGCTTGTGACAGAGTCGCAAGACGAAGAATGACAGAGCACTTCAAATCAGAGCATACGCCACTCAGCCAGTAACAAACGCTAACAATCTTACGAACACTGAAACTATCCGTCACAAGTAAAGAAGATATAAACATTTTATCAGAAAAAAAAACTGAAGGAATTAATCACCAGAAGACGTGCCCTGGAGGGAAAAAAAAAGTTCAAAGAGGTTTGTCACAAAGAATGAAAATGAAGCATGGATCCAAATAAAGAAAGGAAATACATTATAGAGGAGATAATTGAAAGGTAAACACGGTTTTCATATTTCTTATTCTTAAATGATCTAATCAAGAATAATGGTCATTTGTTGCATGCTATAGCCAAAGAGTGCTATCGTTGTTGTTAGATGCCATCGAGTCAGCGCTGACCTACAGTGACCCTGCGCAAACAGATCAACACACTGTTGCGTCCTGGGCCATCCTAACCATTGTTCCTGTGCTTCCGCACACTGCGGAAGATGCTGTGTCCATCCTCTCATTGAGGACCCTTCCTCCTTTTGGCTGCCACTCGATTTTATCAAGCACGATGTCCTTCCCCAGGGACTAGTCTCTTCCAACATGTCCGAAGTCTATAGGACGAAGTCTCTCCATCCTTGTCTCTAAGGGACACTTCATCCAAGACAGATGTGTCCTTTTCGCAGTCGCACTACTTTCAGTATTGTTCTCCAGCACAACTTAAATACGAGCTCCCTTATTCTGTGTCTAACTGTCACAAGCATATGAGGCAATGGCGAATACGATGGCTTGGCTCAGGCTCACCTTAGTCCTCAAAGTAACACCCTTGCTTTTTAACACTCCGAAGAGGCCTTGTGCTGCAGATTTGCCCAGTGCGTCACATCTTTTATTCTCCTGACTGCTGCTCCCGTGAGCATTGATTGTGGAGCAAAGTAAGACAAAATCCTTGAAACATCATCCCACAGCACATCAGGTCTTCCATCATCTGTGTTCAGTGCAGCAATCTGTTCATAAGGTGTTTTCAAAATTCAGGTAAGGTTCACTCAAGGTCATATTTTGGATCTCACAGGCTTGTCTTTGTTTTCTCCACCTTCTATCTGAATTTAATATGAGCAATTGATGATCTGTTCCACAGTCAGCCTCTAGCCTTGTTTTATTGCTGCTATTTATTATTATTACTGCTAATAGTGATCTTCTCCATCATCTTTTCCTACAGATGTTGTCAACTTTATTGTTGTATTTTCCAACTGGAGAAATCCATGTTACAGTCACCTTTTGTGTCTCTGTAAAAAGATATTTTGCTATGAACAAGTTATTGGTCTTACAAAATTCTATCATGCTATCTCCATTTTTGTTTCTACCACCAAGTCCATATTTTCCAACTGTTCTTCCTTCTTCTTTGTTTCCGACTTTTACATTCCAATCACCATTTATTATCAATGCAACTCGACTGCATGTGTGATCACTTTCAGACTCAAGACATTGATAGAATTCTTCAGTTTCTAGGCTGATGTATAAATGTGAATAGTGGTTGAATTCATAAGATTTCCTTAAAGGCAGCTGCACCATCTATCTGTCAGTTTGTCTTACTGTGTTGTCATACTGTACTGCTGCAATGCTAGAAGCTAAGTCACTGGTATTTCAAATGCTGCAGTGTCACCCAAAGTGAATAGGTTTCAGCAGAGCTTCCAGACTAAGAAGAAACAACAAAGAAGGCTCAGCTCCCTACTTGAGAGGAAGAAGCTGCTGAAAACCTGGTGCATAGCTTCAAAGCATGTTCAAATACTGAAAGCTTGGCAGAGGTACTGCAGCAGACGGGCTCCACAGGTCCGAGGACACTCGAAATGCGACTGAAGAGGAGATGACGTGTTGGAGGGGTATCGGCCATAGTGACATGAGTGGGGTAAACCCTGTGGGGTGGAGCCTTCTGGATCTTCATTAGCTGATGGGTCACGACTCAAGGTAAAGTGAAATGGCTGCAAACCTCTTCTAATGAGTGGAACTTGGAAGGTGTGACGTATGAATGCAGGAAAATTGGAAGTGGTCGAAAATGAAATGGAACACATGAAGATCGATACCCTTGGCATTAGTGAACTGAAATGGATTGGTATCAGTTGTTTTGAACCAGAAAATCATACAATTTATTATGCTGGGAATAACGTAATCAAGAGGAATGGCGTGGCGTTCATTGTAAGAAAGGATCTTGCTAAATCCATCATGAAGCGCAATGCTATCTGCCATCGCATTATACCTATTTGCCTTCAAGACAATCCAAAAAAACACAACTATTGTTGGAATTTATGCACTAACCACAAAAGCTAGTGATGAAGAAGTTAAAGAATTCTACCAACGACATCAGTCAGAAATTGATCAAACATGCAATCAATATGCATTAACACTGTTGATTGGAACGCAAAAGCTGTAAACAAAAAGGGAGGAACAGTAGTTGGAAAATACAGTCTTAGTGCTAGAAATGAAGCTGGAGATTTCATGATAGAATTTTGAAAATCCAATGACTTGTTCATAAAAATACCCAAAATCGATGATACACATCGACTTTCCGAGATGGAATACACAAAAATCAAATTAACTACATCTGTGGGAAGACACGAAGAACAAGCTCAATATTGGGAGCTAAAATCAGACCAGGGTCAACTGTGAAACAGATAATCATGTTCATATGAAAGTTCAGGATAAAGCTGAAGAAAAGTAAAACAAGTCCACAGGAGCCAAAAGATGACTTGTAGTCTATTCCACGTGACTTTCCTGACCATTTCAAGAAGCGATTTGACACATTGAAAGCTGATGACAGAAGATCTGATGATCTGTGAGAGGACATCTTGAGCATCATTCATAAAGAAAACAAAGGTCATTAAGAACACAGGAAAGAGCAAAAAAAATCAGAGTGGAAGTCAGAAGAAACTCTGAAATGTTCTATTAATAAACAGCAGCTAAAGAAAAAGAATGGATGAAGTCAAGGAGCTGCATAAAAATTTCAAAGGACAGCTCGTGAAGACAAACACAAATATTAAAACAAAATGTTCAAGGACCTAGAATTAGATGACAAAAAAAGGGAGGAAAAGGTTTAGCATGTCTTAAACTGAAAGAACTCAAGAAAGAAAAAATCCAAGCCTCAACTTGCAATTCTGAAAGATTCTACAGGCAGAATAATGAATGTTGCAGGAAGTATCAAGAGAAGATGGAAAGAATTCACAGTCATTGTGCCAAAAATAACTAGTCAACAGACCCCCCACTTCAGTAAGTAGTTATAGATTTACAGGATACAGTATCACCAATTTCAATCAACTTGATCTCATTGACAATTATAGATTACTCCATCCAATAAAGTAGAACACACATTCTTCCCAAGTTTCTATGGAAACCACATAAAAAACACCTTAACAAATTTTATATAACAGAACATTGCGCAAAGTCAATTCTCAGACCACTTTGGAATTAGATGAGGGCTCAGTAAACAGAGAGAAAGCTGAAAAGTATACAAATACTAACAGATTAAACAACACACTTCTAAATAACAGTGAACAAGAAGAAGTCTCAGAAGAAATGATTTAATATTTTGAAGGAGCCCTGATGGCTGCTAACCTCAAGGTCAGCAGTTCAAAATCATCAGTTGCTCAGTGGGAGAAAGATGAGGCTTTCCACTCATGCATTAGAACCTATGTGGGCAAGTTCTACCCTGCCCTGTATAGGATCACTATGAGTCAGAATTGACTCAGTGGCAGTGAATTTGTTTGGGGTGGTTGGAATTGCCTATTGGGAAAGTTATAGCATCAACTGGATATTTCAACAAAGAAGAAAGACATCAAATCTTTAGCATCTACCTTAGGAAATAAGGGAGGAGGGTAATTTAAGTCTAAAGCAAAGGAAGAAATAAAAATAGAGCCAGAATAAATGAAAGTGAAACAATGAAGAAAAATCAATAAAACGCAAAGCTAGTGATTTGAGAAAATCAATGAAATTAATAAATGCCTAGGTTAACCCCCCCAAAAAAACAAGAAGAAAATACAAATTAACAAAAGCAGAAATTAAAGAGAGGTCATCACTACTCATTATAGACACTTCACCAAGGCAGATACACTGATAACAAGTATATGTTGGGGGAAATGCTGACATCATTTGAAATTAAAGAATTGCAATGAGATCTCATGACCCACTCTCTGAAGGACTAAAGTGAGAAATAAAAGTGTCAAAACCAATTGCTGGCAAGGATGTAACGCAGCAAGAAGTCTCATTCATTGCTCATGATCGTAATCAATGTACACTTGGAGAGAGAGTTGAGCGAGTGTCTTACAAAGCTAAAAATCCTCTCATCACATGACCCAGTGATCTCACCTCAGTATTATTCAGCTGATTTTAAAATGGAACACAGACCACACATTCACAGCAGCTTTATTTGTAATCGCCCCAAACTGGAAGTGACTAAGACATCTTTCAATAGGTGAATGGTGCATATATCTGTATACACTAATAAAAAGAAATGAGCTACCAAGCCATGAAAAGACATGCTTAAATGCACACTACCAAGTGAATGAAGCCAGTCTGAATAGGCTATGCACTGTATGATTCCAATTACAAGGCATTCTGGAAAAAGCAAAATTTTAGGGACCAAAAAACTAAATAAACAAATAGGGATTGGTAGTTGCAGGGGAGAGGGGATTGACTAGGCATGGCCTGAGCAATTTTTTAGGGTGGTGAAACAATTCTGTATGATATCGGAGATACACGACATTAGGCTTTTTGTCAAAATCCACTGAACTTAACTAACAAAAGGAAAAAAAATCAATAGCTACTTAAGGCATAATGTAGTAGCAAATTGAGTTTAATTCTGGAATTTCCCCTTTTCCAAGCATGTCTTCATGTTTTCTGACCGCCTAGGTTCCCCCAACAAACCAACTAACCCAATCCACCTCAACGTCTGATCCAAAAAGTAAACCCAAACTCACACTTAATCCAGATTCAAAGTGGCCCCATGCAAATCTAGCATAAATGAAGAAGACTGTGGCGTCCGGACTGGAGGAAGGCTCATTAACAACCTGCAGTAGCAAATGGCACAACCTCCATTACTGAAACTGGGGGGACATGACGCAAGATGAAGATCAAAGATTGCAGCCTTCAGTATGGATTAGAACTCAGCGTAAAGATAACTGGACCTATAGGTAACATCGTGATAAATGGAGAAAGGACGGAAGTTGTCAAGGATATTAGCTTGTTTGGATTGACAATCAGTGTTCATGGGAGCAGCTGTCAAGAGATTCAAAGACCCATTACAGACTACTGCAGTCGAGTGCTTTGACCACTGAGCCACCATTCCTCTTACCACCGTGAGTATCCATCAGAATTACAGACAACACTCATTCTTGCAGGATTCTAACACTGTTAAAATGCTCCAAATACTGTCAACTCTGAGATAATTCAGCAAAGGTCTCAAAAAACAAAGTTTGGGTCCAACTGGTAGTTCCCTGAGAGAAGAATTGCTAATGGTAGCGGAGGTACCTGGTGACCAAGTAGAACCTAAGGTGGACTCTGGTCAAAACTCATTCTGGTGTCCAAGTGGCTGCCCATGGACAGAGCTCAGCCAGATTCAGAAGGTCAGCACCTTGCAGTGCTGGGGGAGGGGGGATTCTGAAGAGGCTACAGGATCACTAGCAAGGTAATTTCTGAAGAGTAGGTGATCTGAACGAGGACCTCATATGCACACAATGTGGCGTGGTATTTTAATCTTTCACTCCTGTACACATGAAAATTAGACTCATTTAATCATCGTAATAATTGTCTGTCTCTTGTCATCTTTCTCATTATGAATGCATTACTATCTATCTCACTGGGGTATTCTGAAACTTAATTAATAATGTACACCGAATTGAGCCTGAGTGGTGGGAAAGAGATAAAATGCCTTATGTACATATTTGTACTATGGAGAATATAGTATCCTGCTTAACTATGCTATGACAGAACAAAACCAAAGGAGACCTGGGCCATACAGGTGAAGGAGATGATATGGAAACATAAACGCAGACATTGTATAAACTATAAAGAAGGAAATGCTATAATAAAGGGCTAATAGCTGGGCAAGGAAGACCAGTTAGATCAGTGGTTCTTAACCTATGGATCTCGACCCCTTTGGGGGTTGAATGACCCTTTCACAGGGGTCATCTGATTCATAACAGTAGCAAAATTACCATTAGGGAGTAGCAATGAAAATAACTATGGTTGGGGGGGGGGGGTCACCACAACATGAGGAACTGTATAAAGGGTCACCGCATTAGGAAGGTTGAGAACCCCTGAGTTAGATAGTGATAAACCAGAGATGCATGATTTATTTCCATTGTGATTTTCTTAGAGTAAAATGGCTTTATGTCTTGATTTCTTTCCCAGCAGTTGACAATGAGGACATTCTAACTAATGGTGATCTGTGTGTGTCAGGAGAGAACTGTGCCCCTTCGGGTTTTCAATCACTGCTTTTTTAGAAATCGGCTGCCAGGCGCTTCTTCCAAGGTGCCTCTGGGGGTACACAAACCGCACTTTTCCAATAGAGGCCCAGTACTTGAGCCATTTGCACTACCAAGGGTTTGTCTGTCCATTTGTCAGCTTGTGCGTTGCTATGGGGCTGGAAGCTATGCCACCAGCATTGCAAAAACCAACTGGGTCCCCATTTCTGCAGAATTTCCAGACTAAGACCAGACCAGGAAGAAATAACAGGCAGTCTATGTCTGAACGATTAGACACGGAACAGACTTCTGAATGGCAGTGGAACACTGTTTGATATAGCACCGAATGATGTGCCCCTCAGGTCGAAAGACACCCAAAAGAGAATCAACTCGACGGAGAATCAACTTTATTGATGTGAATGAAGCAGATTTAGGGACCTTCATCAGTTGATGGGGCGCATCTCAAAATTGTGAAGAAGCAACTGCAAACAGCCATCAATTATCAGATCTTGGAAGGTACAACGTAAATCTAGAAAAACTAGAAGAGACTCATTATTTGTGTCCACTCCAGAGAAAGGTGATCCGACAGAATGCAGAAATTATCAAACAATATCATATGCAAGTAAACGTTTGCTGAAGATAAGTCAACAATGGTAGAAAAGCAAGAATGTTACTTTGAGAACTCAGGTGTGCCTGACCCAATCATGTATGTTAGACGGGGTTCTCTGGAGAAACAAAACCAGGACACTTATGGTTTTGTATATATATATATAATATATATATATAATATATATGTACTTAGGTATATATATAAAACATAAGAAATAAAGTTAATTAATCTATAGAGCAGTACAAATGGTTCAGTGCACCTCACTTCCATGAGACAGCTAATACACTGGCAGTCCTTCAAGTTTTGAGGGCCTCTGGGTGTGAGTCAAGGAAGCAGACAGCTGAGTCCTCTGTAGAGCAATTCAGGCTATCCGGCCACAGGCAGTAAACAGCAAGGCAGGTCACCAACAATCAGCCAGGTGACAGGGTCCGACAGTCCCCAGCTCAAGCAATGGATGCTCCAGTAGTGTGGCCAAGCAGGTTTTGAAGGAACCTCAAACTACAGTGACACAGTCCATGGGCTGGGTGTCCCACAGGTAATGTAGCTTGCAAATTGAGGCAGAGAACAAACTAAGGCAGCCACACACTGGTCTGATCATCAAAGAGCAAGAGACAAGACAGGCAAGGCTCACTGAGCCATTTCTCTCTCCTCCCTTCAATTAATCCCACATATGTTCATTGGCCCGGTTGGCACAAGAAATCGATCTCTCACACCATGGTATTTTCAATCACCTCCTATGTATGTGAAAGCAAGACAATGAATAAGGAAGACAAAAGAAGAACTGGTGCTGTTGAATGATGAATGATGGTATCGGTGAAGAATCTTGAGAGTATCACGGACCACCAAAAGAAGAAACAAATCTGTCTTGAAGAAAATACAGCCAGATTTCTCTTTTGAAGGCATGATGGTAAGACCTCATCTAACTTACTTTAGACATGTTATCAGGAGGGACTAGTTTCTGGGGAAGGACATCACGCTTGGGAAAGTGGCGTGTCAGTCGAAAGGGGTCATCCTCAACGAGATGGATGGATACAATGGCTGCAGCCATGAGTTGAAGCATACTGATTATGAAGATGGCGTGGAACCAGGCAGTGTTTCATTCGGTTGTGCACAGGTTTGCTCTGCAGCGCCACCTCGAAGGTACTTAACTAAAAGCATCTGCCTTGATTAGACTCGGTCACATATGAATGTTCAAACCAAGATACCGAACCAATGCTATGCTGGATATCCTCATGTCCCTCTCCAAATACATGCTCCACTTTCTCCGCTCTGCCCAGGGGACAGGCCTTGACGGTCTACATTACAGGGTCTCTTGCTCTCGTACTTCCTTCAGAAGCACAGTGGCAGGAAATGGGAGGACATGAGAACAAGACATGAGGACAAGCCTTCATTCTCTTAGCACCCTCCCTTCTGTCCCGTGGGGCAGACGATGGGGATCTTCCTCTCCCAAAGGCCACACAACCCGTCACAGAGCCATGTCCTCCAGTTCCTTCCCAGACACCTGTGTCCAGTGCAGTAATATCTCTCTCCGCGCTTGCACGTGTTTCCCTTAACTCTGACGCGGCTTCCTTGAAACCGTCCGTTTGTTTGTACTGTAGCAGAGACAGGAAGAAAACTGGCACACACAAAGGAAATATAAAGATATGAAATGTCTGACAAGTAGTCCTCAATATTATTAAGTAGCTCTGACTTATGCAGAGGAGGGCAAAAAGGATTCACCTGTAGAGTCTTAGCCCCACACCAAGAATGATTTTGCTCTCCTGTTTGCCTTGCTCTCTCTATACAAGGCCAGTAGCCAACAAGTCCCTTCTGACTCACGGAGTTAACTGTGCTTCACAGGGTTTTCTATGACTGACTTTACAGAGGTGATCACCAGGCCTTTCTTCCAAGGTGCCCCTGGGTGGACTTGAATAGCACATACAAGTGTAATGGTGGTCTACACAACAGAAGCTTAGACAAGGGGGCTGAAGTTGGGCAGAAGTCATGAAGTATGAAATCTGAGTGGTGTGTTGGGGTGGTGATTAACAATTGAAATTATGTCAACAAAGACACCTGCAGTTGACTTTCACACTTATGCAAGACCAAGAAACACTGAGTGCTCACAATTCAGGGAAGCTCTTAGCACTCCACCTGTCTCCTTCATCAGGGGGGAGATCAAGGAGGGGGTTTGTGCCACATTTTATTCCCAGGTCTGGTCCACTATTCAATAAACATCTGTTGATTACCTACTGTAGTGGAGAACACACAATAAGAGCCCAGTCTGTGTTAACAATCTCAGAACTGCCTTCCAAGTTGAATGATCTAACAAAGATAAGCACCATTGTTTAAAAGAACATCCTTTAATATGAAAACATCCAGGTTACAATAATCCCAACACCATGAACCTGGAGATGTCATCATCCAGACATGCCTCTGTTGTTCCAATGCCAAGGCCAAACCAGAGAGAGCCCTTCTTCTGCTACAAAGACGGCTCAGGTCAACATCATCAGAACCGGTGGTAGTGGTGTGTGTGTGTTTTAAGTCTAATTTCAAAGGAGATGATGGATCTGCCTCATCCTGTATAATCAAAAGGAGTAACCAATCCCTGCTGTTCGAACATTATGTTTCGGGCTTTCCCTTACACATAGCAAACTTCAAACCCAAAGGACCCCCAAAGCGGCCGGCTAAGGGACTGTAGGAGAGAGGAGCCCCTTGATCATATCGCTGCATTCGGAGTTTTCGTGGTCTCTTCTCTGGAATCACAGCCCCAGAGTACCATCCAGCCACGTTTCTCTGATGTGCAGAGCTCCCCATCACAGGCCTCAGAGCCTGCAACTCCCCCTCTCACCTCAAGAGGTTTCATGTATGTGCTCAGCACCATTTTTCTCAATGACAGCAGCTTTCTCTTGTGCCCCCACCCCCACCCCTGCCCCAGTGCTCCATGTCCAAATGGCTCGGATTAACATGAACGCATTCCAGCCCGTTTTCTCACCTGCGAAAGTGTTCACAGAATGGGACGAAGCATTATCAACAGTCTTTTAGCTGTGATTTTATGATTCCTCCACTGAAGTTACAATCTCGTGCAACACTCCTCTTTGGCCTTGGCCCCTTGGCGTCAGTCATTCTTCACATACACATTTAACATTGACTGTGCACCACTGGACAGGCCCAGTGCCAAACTCCAGGAATTAAAGGTGTGTGTGTTGGAGGTGGGGGGGGGGGGACTCTGCTCTTGACCTGAAATGCTATAAATTACAAGTCCATTCTAATTCACAACAGCTGTATCCGGGTCAGAGTAGAAATATACTCCATCGTGTTTTCCATGGCTTTGGAAGTAGATACCAGGGTTTTCTTCGGAGGCACCTCTGGGTGAAGCTGAACCCATCGCCTTTAGGCTACCTCTTGCTGAGCAAAAGCAGCTGGGCTCCCTGCCCACTTCTAGGTGAGTCCTGAAAGCTGAACTCACTTCATCCTCCCAGCCACCCAGGGCACCAGCACGATGGGCGGTGCCAGTTTATAGATGAAGACACTGGGAAACAGAGGATAATAATTTGCACAAATCGGCCATTTAGTAAGTGTCGGAGCCATGACCCAAGCCCAGGTATTTAGCTCCTGAATGATACTTCTGCGTCAATAATGAGTGGGGCATTTTTATTGGACGACGTCAATGAAGCAGAAGGGGGAGCGGGTGTTGGCGCTGCAAGGAGAGTGTTTCCAGGGGAAAGGTGAAGGGCTACTTGAATTCTGAGACACTTTCCGGCACCACCCCATGTCCATCTGGGGCCCTCCTGACAACTCTCAGACAAATTGTTGTCCTCTGGGCCGCTGAGAACCCCACACCCACCACCAGAAAGCTGCCTTAAGCCTCCCTATCAAGGAACTTACCCTGCTCTGTGCGTGCTTAGTTTGTACATCATGACACTGTCACTGTCCGATGTATCCTACAACTGACGTCGTGGTGCTGTCCCCACCTCACCCCCATTTGTTCTCATCCTTTATTCAATCTCCCCAATCTCTACAAGGGCACCTCAAGCCAAGCCTGGCATGGTGCTTATCAGCTAGCAGGCAAAGTTCGTCACTGAATCACATAATGCACTCCTTCCAGAGAGGAAGAGCCAACCTCTGGCCCAGACTGGGGACGCTCACCTTGACCCAGCAGGGCCTCCTCATTCAATCCACGGAGCTGCATCGACCACTGTCCTCCAGGCAGCTCTCCACACTCCCGCGCCCTTGACTAGACTCTGCACTGAAATGGCCACGCGCATCCCTAGCCTCCCAAGTCGTGAAACCCACTTTTATTTTCTCATGGTTTCCAGCGCCCGGGCTCTTTTAGATGCTATTGTAAATCCAAAACTGCCATAAAAGTTCAAAGCTGCAAAAGTGCCCTTACAGGAATGTGGATGGCAGGGAACCATCTTCGCTCTGTGTTTTCTCTCCGATGGTGGCAGTCTCTCTGCCACCTGCCAGCAGCGCTGGGGACAGGCCCGGAAGACCTGCAGACCTCAGCAGGTTCCAGCAACACGTTCCTTCACTCATCTCTATAAATGTGTTTGTATGTTAATGGTCGGGGGCGTGGGGGGGGCCCACCCGACTGTGCCTGTGATGCACTCTGTAAACAACAGCGATTCTCAAGTGCCTTGTCATGAATGCAATGATTCATCTCCAGTGTCTTTATTTAGAGCCGGGGTGGGGGGAGGGGGGTGGCAGAATCATTATATTCCATTTGTTAAAGAAGCTGCAGAATTCTCTCATCCGCCCAGTTCAGCAGGCCCAGCTTACTCCTTTCTCTTTCTTTCGCTGTAAGCATCACACGCCTGCATATTAATCAAAGGTCCCCAAATGGAGGCTTTACCTACATTTCTTCTTACTTGCTTCGAACCAACCTTCCCTTTGCAAGTCCTTCCTCAGCCTGGTCTGCGCGAGCTCACAATGACTGCCTGGCCCGTAGTAGGCACTAAGTAAACGTTTTGTGTTTGCTAAGCAGAAAGGGGAAGAGAAAGATAGAAATCAAACCCACTGCCATCAAGTAGATTCAGACTCACCGTGACCTTACAGGACAAATAAACTGCCCCACGGGATTTCCAGAGCTGTCATCTTTACGGCTTAACTGCCATCACCAAGACTCCTTGAAAGGAAAGCCAGGGAGGATAGATTGGCCACTGCAGGCAAAAGAAGGTCAAGGTCATGGACTCCGTCTTGGTCTGGCTCATCAATCACTGAGCCTTCTAAGTGATTTTCTCTGAGCCCCACCCCCAAGTGCCAATCAGCCTGCTCTTGAACCGATACCAGCATGAGAACCTCTGGAAGAACTTGCTTACAGCGACCCAGCGGACTACTGGGAAAACACAGGCCAACCAATTTTGACCTCAGCAGAAGTAATGTCTCCTCAGTAAACCACTGTCGTAAAAACACTGCCGATCAGTCACCAAACCTCCGTGGCATACAGTGATTAGCATTTCTTGATTTAGAATGTATACCCGGGGGTTGGCTATGTGGTTCCACTAACCTTGACCAAGCTTGTTCATGTGTCCATGGGGCTGCTGACTGTTGCCTGGCATCAGCGAGTCTGCCCTGGGGAAAGAGGGGTGACTGAGCTCTGTTTGACGTGTTCCTCAGCTTCCAGTAGGCTCGCCCGGGCATATTGTCACGGGAATGGAAAATGACCTTGCACACTGGACACTGTCACCTCTACCTCATTCTACTGCCCAAAGCAAACTATGTGGCTGAGCCCAAATATAGCACATTATGTCCTACCTTCAATGGAAAGAGATGATACAGAAGTGATAGAGAAATGGAAAGCTGAGGCCAGTGGCGTGTTGTTGTTGCTGATGCTGTTGTTGTTAAGTGCCATGGAGTCCATTCCAAATCACAGCTGCCCTATATGCACAACAGAATGGAACCCAGCCCAGTGTTGATCCATCCTCATGACTGTTATGTTTGAACCCATTGTTGCAGCCACTGTGTCAGATCATCTTGCTGGGGGCCCCCTCTGTTTCACTAACCCTCTACTTACCAAGGACAATGTCATCCAGGGCCTGCTCCCCTGCTAACACGTCCAAAGTCCTTGAGACAAAGTCTTGGTGCCCTTAATTCTATGAAACATTTGGCTTTACTTCTTCCAAGATGAGATCCCCCCCCCCATTTTTTTTGGAAATCCATGGTATATTCAATATTCTTCACCAACAGCATAAAGCAAATGGGTCAAGTCTTCTTTGCTCTCCCTTATTCACTGTCCAGCTTCCCGTACATATAAGGCAACGAAACTAACATGACATGGGTAAGACACACCTTTGTTCTCAAAGTGTCGTCTTCACTCTTGAATACCTTCACCGAGGTCTTGTGCACAGTTTGCCAAAGCAAAAAGCCCTGTGCTTTGTTGACGGCAGCTTCCATGGGCTTTGACTGTGGGGCCAAGGAGAATGAAATCCTAGACAACTTCACTCCTTCCTCTGTTTACCGTGATATTGTTTGTTGGGCCACTTGCGAGGGTTTTTGGTTTTGAGTTGCAACCCCTAGGGAAGGCTGCAGTCTTTGATCTTCATTGACAAATGCTTCAAGTCCTCTTTCAATGTCGCTCACAACATCTCAGCCTAAAAACGAGACGCACAGGAGTTTGAATGGTAAAGACGGAACACAGACATATTGGCAGGTACTCCGTTAAAAGGAAGCCAGGTGCTGCCATGGGTCAGTGCTCGGCTGTCGATGGAGAAGTCAGAGGTTGGAAGCCACCAGTTTCCCTAGGGGAGGAAGATGCAGCTCTCTGCTGTGTCGAGATTACAGCCTCGGGAACCTTACGAGGCCATTCTTCCCTGTCCCAAAGAGTCTCTGAGTCAAAATTAACTGGAGGTACCTGGGTAGGCAATCAGTCTGAAAGAAGGTTTCTATTTATCAGATAAATAGCTACCTCCGACTTCATTTTCTTTTCGTTCCAGTGTATTATTATTATAATTAGTTGTTGAATATTAGTATGAGGTAAGGAACTTTTATATGCTGAGACTGTATCCATTTCTTTTCCTCTCTGGTTAGTCTTTAGTTACTCTTTAAAAGCCTGGCGAAAACATTGTGATGCGTTCATAAAAGCTTTACACTGAGTTTTGTAATTTGTAGAAAGTAGATAGGGAGACTCAAACATCTTATCAACTATCACAAAGATGATAAACTAATGATTGATTGGTTTAGAAAGTTTACATTGAACACTTTCATTTAACAATTTCAATGAAAGGGACACAAAAAGATATGATACTCCGATTTCTAGGCTTAGCTTTCTCTTCTGATTCAATTACATAAGGTTGCATTTTGGAAATACCAACTCTACCTCAGTCCCAAGGCTCGATCACACTGAAGTATCAGAAGCAGCTTCAGAAGGAAAGAGAGCTAAAATGAAACCATGTCTCTACGGAAAGTCAAACCCCGATTTCTGGGTTCAATGCATTTGCCAGCTTAACAACCTGCATTGTTTTATCGTATAAATAAGGACAGTGCTTTCATCTCCCATCCCTTAACCTTCTGCTGATGAAATCATTCAGGAGAATATAATGAACATAAAAGGGGCCACTGTTCAAATTACATTTGTTTGGAGTTAATTGAAAAGTTTCTATAGTTATGGAAGTCAGTGCCCTGTCGTCTGCCTAGCGATCATCAGTGGTCATTGCGCTGATGTTGTCAGCTTCAAGTGGCCATTTTCTTGATTCTGCACAATTACAGCAATCTATAAACTAATGTAGTCCCAAAAGAGCTATGCCGTCATTTCCCACCCTGATGGGCAGAAGTCGTCCATAAAATCCGGATAACTGCATGGGCAGCCGCCCTACTCTGCCTGTTAGTAGAAGTAATACGGTCAACATTAGCTACCAAGAGGCAACATTTCTCAGAACTGACTTTGCCCTTCATTTGGCCACATCATCCGCTCTGTGCTTTCATAAAGAATCTCCCAGGAACCATTTCTGACAACCTCCGTTTTTCCTAGCGTGTGTTGCTGAAGACGGCCAATCTGTTGTTGTGTTTGGGGCCGTTCCCACATTACCTTGATTTAGAAACACCATTTCCCCGCCCTCTGTCTTCCGTGCTCCGCTAACGTGTGCCATGGTTGCTCACACTGGTGGCTTAGCACGGACGTGTCCATTTGTGGTTGCCAGCCGATGAAATGTTTCTTGTGTAAAATGACATTTAATGATAGTGCTACCACGACCGTTCCGCCCCGACATTAAAAGTAGACTCAACATGCAAAGGAATGTGGAGTATTCTGATTGGGAAATGACTACCTGGGACACCGAATCTATGTCTGTCAAGTACCTTCTCCACTGGGGGTGGGGGCGTGAGGGCAGAGTAATAGAACAACTCCATAAAAGAGGAGCATATGTTTTATGCCACCAAATTATGCATCCTTATCTTCCAATAGCTAGTCCAGAATACGCAGCCTAGGTCCTAAAGCGTCACTTAGATTTTAGTCCGTTTGCAGCTCTTTGACCTTTTTCAGATTGCCTGAGCGGGAAGATGGCAAAGGGACTGCTCGGGGAAGCTGAACTCTGCCGTCTCTTTATGGGAGACAGTGTGAACCGAGGTCTGAGATTCCAGACTGTTCCAGAGCTCTCACGGAGCGGCTGTACACTGATTTATGACAGAGCTGCTTCCCGGCGCTAGGTTTGCTCTTTATCACGAGTCTCAGGGAGCCCATCAGAGTTTACAGAGGAAAGGCAGGCAGAGACGCATACAAAAACCTCCTTGACACCAAGCCAAGGAGCATTTCATCTCGTATGCAGACCAGGAACCCCCCCCTGGCACCACTACAAAGGAAGGTCATGTTCTGTGCACAGTGTGGGGGCTGCCAGCCTCACGCCCTTCGTGTTATTAAAACAAAACCGCTCATTACACTTGGAGGTTTCCAAGAAGGCTTGTGCGGGAGAAGAGGAAGCAGGCTGGGTGGAGTGCCAACAGTATGCACCTCCTGGTTCCACACCCATACACGGGCGCACTCTCCTCTCTGACCCTGCTTTGGTCACACCTCTATCCATATGCCCTCACGGCCCAGCCTCAAGCCTCTCTCTGCCCACACGGCATCCGTCCTCGAAAGGCCAACCTTCATCCCTCCTCCCAGCAACACAAGGCCGCTCACAGCAATGACCGCCAAGACACCTCGCGTACCTCAGCAGAGGCTTCCTCCTTGCTAGGATGTATCACAGCAGACTAATCCTCAGGCACACAACCAGTCGGTGTTCCACTCCCTTAGGGCATCTCCATGGGTTCAGGGTTCACTCAGTGGAGCCGGCACCAAGAACCATCGTCTGTCCATGCTAAGATTTCCCTAAGTCGTCTCCATTTTCCTCAAAGGAATACGTTTCCTGTGGGTAAAACCATATCAGACTTCGCACATGGGTCCCCAAGAGCCAAGCAGGAAGCCTGGCTCAGGGTAACTGCTTAGCACAATGTGTTTGTTCTCCTCATCTGTTTTCTAGATGTCTTACTACTTCGCTGTTTGACATTTGAATACACCACGCTTGCATCTATAAGAATAATACTTCGGATATTTTCTTCTGACAAAAGTAACACAAGGTCATCAAGCATAAAAATCTTCCAACGTGGCTGAAATGCAGATCAGAAAATACACATGCGATAACCCCAATCCGTGTCTAATGAAAATGTCAGTGAGCAGAGAAGGAAATATTCAGTCGATTAGCGCAGGGAGTGTTTCCGGGGGTCGTGAAGCTTGAAATCACCCCCATGTGTCGGAAACCACATTCGAGGAGAACCTGCCTTACCTTACAGGTGTGGCCTACCTCCACAGCACAGAACGTGAAGGTGAGCACGGGCCAGCAAATCAGGTGGTGGCGACTCTCTTCCGAGGCTAGGTGGGAGGCCGGCAAGTGGCCTGCACGCTCCGGGAGGCAGCCGCGCCTCCTGTTCCGTCTGTTGTGCCTAGGGTCGCCCGGAGTCGGGCTGGCTTGGTGGCACCTCACCAGGATCATTTACACTGTGGGTCAAGAACTGTGAATATGAAGCCTATCCGCAAAATCACTTTCTCGGGCATTACAATCTTGCAGCCCAAGGCTTACAGAGAAAGGTGGAAAGAAAAATCGGGGGGGGGAGGAGGGAGGGGATGCTATCTTAATTCATCGGAAACCCTCGAGAGCATTTCCACTCTACCCTCCAGGGTCGCGAAGATCCAGAACTGGCTCTGGGACCGGGAGTTCTGTTCGTAGGATAGTCCAAGAAGCTGCCTCCGTCGACTTCACATTTTTTTAAATGCCAGCTCCCAAATCCCTGCCGTCCAGTTGATGCCAACTCACAGTGCCCCTGCCAATAGGGTGGAGTAGAACTGCCCTGTGTGTTTCTGAGACAGTAACGCTTTAAGGGAACAGAAAGCCCCATCTTTCTCCCATGATGCAACTGGTGGTCTCGAACTGTTGACCTTGTGGAGTGCAAGCCAACGAGTACCGTATATACTTGTTTATAAGCCAAGTTTTTCAGCACATTGTTTTGAAAACAACAATAGTCAGTGTGTATTGAGCTTTCTCATGTTTAAGATACCACAATAAGTACATCGTATGCAATAATTTAATAAAAACCTAAAGCCCTGTGATAGGCTTGGATAGTTGCAATGGAAAAGTAAACTTCAAATAGTTTAACTTCAGCAAAACAATAATGGAGCTCTTAGTAATTAATTTCAGTTACATCTCTTTAAAATAGAGAAGAGCATATTTTTCATATACACACATGCACATTTATTCCATAAACATGATATTTATTCCTAGTCAAATATTCAGTTTTAATTTTTAAAAAGAAAATGTTAAAAAGCTAAGAATTGTCTGAGCCCCCAATAAAATGATTTTTAAATGGTAATACTTATAGATTTTTTAACCTCACATCTGTGACTTCTGCAACCATGCCAAAAGAATGCATTACATTCAGTCTATGTACCCATGTACTTTTTTGTAGGATGATAGCCATTAAAATTCTGAGATAATTGTTGATGACCTTAAGGCAATTCCTTAAAATAAAAGTATAGCCATACATCCAAATAGCACAGGTATTAAGTGAATGATATCTTTTTCTTACTACATTAAGTTCATTTAAAATATGAACTAAAATCTTTCTCTTTTTTTAATCATTTTATTGGGGGCTCGTACAACCCTTATCACAATCCATACATACATCCATTGTGTCAAGCACTTTTGTACATTTGTTTCCCTCATCAGTCTCAAACCTTTGCTTTGTACTTGAGCCCTTGATATCAGCTTCTCATTTTTCCCCTCACTCCCCGCTCCCCCCGCCCCCATGAACCCTCGATAATTTATAAATTATTATTATTGTTTTGTCATATCTTAAACCACATAAGCAAATGTGGTGAAGAAAGTGGATGGTGCCCAGCTATCAAAATATACAGCGTCTGGGGTCTTAAGGGAATGAAGATAAACAGGCGGCCATCTAGCTGAGAAACAATAAAACCCACATGCAACAAGCACACCAGCCTATCCCAACACGATCGCTGAAGACAAAGCAAATGTGGTGGAGAGCTGATGGTGCCCGGCTATCAAAAGATATAGAGTCTGGGGTCCTATAGGCTTGAAAATAAACATGTGGCCATCTAACTGAGAAACAACAAAGCCCACATGGAAGAAGCACACCAGCCTGTGAGATCAGGAGGCATTGAAGGGATCAGGTATCAGGCATCAAAGACAAAAAAAAATCATAGCATTGTGAATGAGGGTGAGTGCTGAGGGGAGACCCAGGGCCCATCTGTGGGGTATTGGACATCCCCTTGCAGAGGGGCTGTGGGGAGGGGACGAGCCAGTCAGGGTACAGTATAGCAATGATGAAACATACAACTTTCCTCTTTCTTAAATGCTTCCTCCCTCCCCCCTCCCCCACTATCATGAACCCAATTCTACCTTACAAATCTGGTTGGACAAGAGGATGTACACTGGTACAGATGGGAACTGGAGGCACAGGAAATCCAGGGTAGATGAACCCCTCAGGACCAGTGGTGAGAGTGGAGATACCAGGAAAGTGGAGGGAAGTTGAGGGCGAAAGGGGGAACAGAGTACAAGGATCTACATATAACCTCCTCCCTGGTCAGCACATTTTTTACGTAGTTTTTGTGGTAACACTAGGTGTCTCTGCTGATATTCAGGTCAGCTTATACTGAAGTATATATGGTAATCACTACAGCTTATTAAAAGTGCTCTTCCTTCAATACTTGTCTTCAGGAACAGTTTCATCATTAATCCAAGCCTCAGAAAACAGAAACAGAAGCTAATACCAAGGGCTCAGGCAGAAAGAAAATGTTTTGGAAATGATGATGGCAACATATGTGAAAATGTGTTGGATACAATTGATGTAAGGGTTGTTATAAGAGCTGTAAGAGTCCCCTAATAAAATGATTTCTTAATTTTAAAAGAAAAATAAAACAGAGCAATACTGAAATTTACTTAACACTGCAAGAGCTTTAGCATCCCAACCCTGCCATAACATGTATTATACCTGAAACCTGAGGGTGCTCGTGTGGTAGACCAGGGAAACAAATCCACAGAAACTCAAATGTATAGAAGAGAGAGCTTTAGATAAAGGGTAAGTGTGCACTAAGAAAGCATCCCAACCCAGTGCTGTCCAAGTCCATAAGTCCAACATCAGTCTACAAAGTCCTCCTCCATCTCACAAAACACACGCAATGACGCCGAATGCAGGAGGAAAGCCGAGCCAGTGAATGTGTAAGCATCTCAGCGCTGGTAGGGGTCTCCACTCAGCTGGTCCAGCACTGAGGGCTGCATCAGGGATGTCTTGCAGGAAGGGAGTCTTGCCAGCTGAAGCAGGGAACTGGCTAAGGTAGCTGCACCCTGGTCTCACTATTAGAGAGCAAGACACGCAAGAAGAAGAAAGGCGATCTCTGCCCTTCAATTAATCCCACAGGTGTTTATCAGCCAGGTTAGCACAATAAGCCTTAACTATGTCACTGAGCAAGCAACGTGAATTCCCACCTCAAAGGCAGACAGCCTCCACTGGTGATAGGCAGCTCCCAGACGGGGTGGAACTATATTTGACCAACAGCTGCCCTACAGGCTCTGAGTGCCTCCAAGAACTCTAGAGTCCAAAGATGCAGCATTTAGCTCTCATCCTGCAAGTATTTAATCCTAGGCTTTAGTAGCTTTAAACTTTCTGTGCTGTCTCCAGTCGCACAACTTAGCAATGAAGAGAAAGTAAAGGGCATGCGCTTTAGAATGACGGTCCAACCAACAAAACTTGGTTCCGCCGCCATCGTTGATATTTACTTGCAGGGTATCCAGAGGTTCCTCAGAAGAAAAGTTAAGCAACCTACTTCCCCCAAATAAGCTATTGAAAATACCTGTCAAGCACAGTTCTATTCTGACATGGGGGGTGGGGTGGGGTGGAACTGACTCAGTGGCAACTGGTTTGTTTCTCTTGTGATATTGTTCCATCGCTAATGTGTATTTGGCTCATTTGTTGCTTCGCTCTTCCACTAGATGGTAAGCTCCAGGAAAGCAGCCTCCTTATCTTGGGTTCATCCCAGTAAGCGTCTGCGAATGTAAACTTGCAGCGTGTCAAGTCCACCCCAGCTCATAATAACCCTGTACGGTTTCCTAGGCTGGAATCTTTATGAGAGCTGTTCTGAGTCTTTTCGCCTACTAAACTGGGCCGTGGGTCTGAAACTCCACCTCTGGGTTAGCAACTAAGAGCTTATCCAGTAAGCCACTAAGACGTCCTGGAATAAATACACAGCACCAAGCATGGGGCAGTGCTAAGTAAGAGCTCAACATACTTTTGCTCAGATAGTTCATACATAAAAAACGTTCTTTGCTGGAGAGGGGTTTCCAAGGCAGCGTTTCGCTCATCTTTACCTGTAGCAGGTGTCTCTGGCAAGGCCAACAAGGCCGGAGTGTTTACACCTGCTCCATCTGGGGCGATCTTCAAGAACAAATCAAGATCTCTCACGCAGAAAGAAAAATAACGTCTCCGCTGGTTGTAGCCTGGAAGAAAGAGGAGGCTTTCTGCTCCCACAGAGTTACCGTCTCAGAAACCTGCAGGAGCAGCTCTGCTCTGTCCTGAGGTTGCTATGAATTGACGCCATGGCAGTGCTGTTGACTTTGTTGGTTTGGTTGTTGTTTACATGATCTACATCACCGCCCCACTTCCAAATAAAGGGTCTTCCCATTAGCATTCTCTTCTCCAGCTTGAGAATTCCTGGCACTTCCTTGATAAACATGAAAGCACACCTTCACTTCTGACCTCCCTAATTTTATCACCCACCACTTGTCTGTCAAGTTCATCTAACTGTGGCGGCTTGTGTGTTGCAGTGATGCTGGAAGCAATGTCACTGGGATTTCAGATGCCAGCAGGGTCCCCCAAAGGGAACAGCTTTCAGCAGAGTTTCCAGACTGAGAATAGACAACGAAGAAGGTGAGCCTGATATTTTCAACTGCCTCTTTTGCATATCAAAGTTAAACAATTAAATCAGGAAAACAGAAGATGAATCCACACCTGTGAATTGTGGCATGGACTGCTAAAAGGACAGATGGCTGTCTTGGAAGAAATACGGCCAGAGGGTGCCTTCGCGGCAAGGTGACAAGGCGGCAAGGCTTCACCTTACGCACTTGAACAAACTTGTCTGGAGAAGCCATTCTCTAGAGAAGGACGTCCTGCTTGGGAAAGTGAAAAGACATCATGTTTGGGGAAGTGGAGGGGCAGCCGAAAAGAGAAAGGGGCTCAAGCAGATGGATTGACACGGTGGCTACAACATCAGACATCACACCAACTGTGAGGATGGGGCAGGATCAAGCAGGGCTTCGCTGCTGGACACAGGGTCACTATGAGTTGGAACCAACTCAGTAGCACCTAACATTAACAAAGGTCTTTCCAGGATCCTTGGCTGCTAAGGAAAGGTTGATGCTCCACCCCACCCAGTGGCTCTGTTCATGAAAAGCTCTGGCAACATGATAACAGGTGAGGTCACTTGTGAGCTGTCCCACCCAGCATGTGAGGTTACAGTGAGTCTCTATGAGAGGAGAGACTCAAAGGCGTCTAGCAACCATTTTTATCAGACTTTCTTTTCATTGGGATCAAATTGGGATCTCATTGTAAAGAGTTCCAGGCTTTCTCACGGAGCTGTCGCCTTCTGTCGTCCTTGGTCCCATCTGTTTACAGCTCTTTGTTGTCTTTCCCACAATGAGAGCTGAACCCTCCCTTCCACTTGTTCATCGCTCCCTGTAAGATCAAATTCAAGACTTTGTCCCTTTAAAAAGCCTTGTCTTCTGGACTCTGCTCACCCAGTCACTGCCATGCTGTGTGCTCCTCAATATTCAAATTTCACAGCGATGCAATATTCACATCAGTGATTTGGGTCCTAGATTCCTTTTATTTTGTTTGAATGTGATTTTTTTTCCCCTCTCCAACAGAACTGTCTTCAGAAAGATAAAAGCGGTATAATCTGCTGCTTCAAAGCCTCCACAAGGCTTTGGATGTCGCTTTGAGCTCACCCTGAATAAAGCAATTAATTAATTAATTAGTCGCTGAACAAATGAGTTGGCTTTTCCTTTTCAACAAGTGGCAATTATGATGATGATGATAATGAAACAATTCTCCCTGCAAAGATGAATTTTGTAGTTCGCATTATGTTAATTTTGTATGGCAAAACCAAGAAAGAAAGAAGCTACTACTCTCAGCATATGGTAGTGACAAAAATCAAACACTCTGAAATACCTAAGGCAACTTCACGTGTCAGCCAAACATCGGTCTCTGCAAAAGGAAAGCCCACAAAGGCCCTCATGTAGCTAACTTACGTAAAGAATCAATACCTGTCCTGGAGCTCAACTACAAGGGGGCTTCAAGAAGTTCAAGGATAAATGGAGTGGAAACATGAAAGAAGTTCTCCCAAGACTTTCTAAAGCCCACTCATGTGCTTGAATGCGCTTCTATCGTATGCGGTTCTTTTGGAGGAAATGTACATTCTTGGCAGGTGGTCAAAATCCTATGTAGAAATAAGTGGTGATAGAGAAGCAATCAACTGGACTGCCGTGGAGTATATTTCTCTATATGTGTCAAAGTGACTGATTCTCCAGAAAGAGTCAACCATGTCACATAGCCTAAGGCCTGGGTTAACTCTCATTCCGGAAAGAGCAGATCCTCCTGTAACACTTGCATATGAGAAGTCCTACAAACTCCCTGAACGACGGTGACAGGTAATAAGGTTTTGTGTCAACTTGGCTGGGGCAGGATTCAGTGGTTTGGCAGGTGATAGCAATCCCTCATGATGTGATCACCTTGGAGCTCCAGCCTGCTTCCAACATGAGTGGGAAAGCTTGCTTAATTTTTCCCTGTCTCCAGATCAGAGGTTAGAAGGCTACAACTAGTGAACCATATTTGGCTCTTTTGGTATGTACATGTGGCTCTTGAGCCAAAATGAATTATTTTCAAAGGATATTATTCAAACAATGGTGATTTCATTTGAGTATAAAAATGTATTTATATAATTTCTAAATTGTTGTGCGGGACAATATTGGCAAAAAAGTTCGCTAACCCTGATGTAGCCTGATCTAGTTCATCATCCACTCTTTGGTCCTTTGGACTTGAGCAAGTAGCCTGCTGTCCTGCTTCCTGATCTTGGTAGTCGTCACGAGCCTCTTCTCTTCTCTGCTGACCTTGGATTCATTTGCCTCTGTGGCTGGGAGCCTGCCCTCTAACCTGCTGAACTTGGGTCCATCAGGCCTTAAAGCTACATGAGCCAGGTGAAGTCGCTATCCTGTCATCTGACTCATGGACTTGGAACTTGCCCACCTTTACAAGTGTGTAAGCCATTCCCTTAATATAAACACATACACACACACACACACACACACACACACACACACACATGGGGGGGGTTGACCTGAAAAATAACAGAAACTTTTCTTCAAAGCTATGTATTTAATTTTTTTTCAAAACAACCTTATTTTCCAAAGTACTCTCCATTACACTTAATATATTTATGACATCTGCAATGCCATTCTTCAAACTCATCAGTTTGGATGGCTGATGGCACCTCCCTCATTTTTTCTTCACCTTTTCTACATCTTCAAATTGCTGTCCTTTCGTGTCCCCCTTCATTCACAGAAACAAAAAGAAGTCATACTGAGTGAGATCAGGTGATCAGGTGCGTGGGGCAAGAGAGGCATGTTGTTTTCTGCCCAAAACTGATGCACGGAGATGGCTGCATGAACAGGCACATTGTTGTGGTGGCAAAACCAGTCCCTTGTCTACCACAAACCAGACCTTTTTTTGTCGCACACTGTTATGCAATCTTTTCAGAACCTCTAAATAAAAAGCTTGATTAACAGTCTCATTTGGTGGAATGAATTTCAAATGCATTACTTCCGTCTGGGAAGTTGAGAGACATCCAAAATGAGGTTTGTCATCAATCGACATTTCACCTTTTTCGAAACGAGAAAACCATTCGTACACTTGAGTTTTCACAAGTGCAGTCCTTGTAAGCTGTGCTCAACATCACAACCGATTCTGCAGCATTTTTCCTGATCAGAAAACAAAATTTCACAGTCATATACTGACCTCTTAAATAGGCCATCACAAAAGAAAACGAGGTTCGAACCAAAAAGCAGTCATGAAAAAATTCACTATGACTAAAGAGAACATCCCCAGGCTATGCCACTGGGTGCACTAACTCAGAGCAAGTTGCTAGATGCTCTCCCAGCAGGAAAAATGCATACTATGAAAGCTCCACGGCACCCGGCACAATTCTGAGGTGCGTTGGTTTGCTTTTTTTGGGGTGTGTGTGTATGTATATGTATGTATACACACACAAATACATATACATACATATATAAGCTTCACTAGTTTTGCATCTCTGGAGAACCAAACCTAAGACAACTACTGTGTTGTGGATTGAATTGCTCCCTCCTCCTAAAAAAGATCCATTCGAGTCTCAACACCTGTACCTATGAATGTGGCCTGTTTGAAAAGAGGCTCTTTAAAGACGTTATCAGTTAACCTGAGGTCAGCCTGGGGTTGGGCAGGCTCTCATCATCCTTGGGTTATATTCTTTTACAAGAGGAAAGACCTAGAGACGGGGAGACAGTAGAAGGACACCATAGTCACACGACAGCTACAAGCCAAGAAAGGGTTGAAGCTCCCAGAAGCTGGAGAGAGGCAGGAAAGGATTTCTCTCCCAGAGAAGTATGAAGAATTCAACATGCTGATTCCCTACTTTGGCACTCCCGCCTCCAGAATTTTAAGACAGTAAATGTGGGTTCCTCCAAGCCATTGGCTTGCAGTATTTTGCTATAGCAGACCTAGAAAAGAAATATACATCATCTGTGGCCCACGCTGCCTGTGGGAAAGAGAGCGGTGCCTTTTCTTGGGAGATGTTGTCTTGAAGTTTGTGACAGCCACTCAAAAGATGGCCGTGGCCAGTGGCATGGGATAAAAGTAGAAGAAAATAGCTGTTCAACCTGCACAATCTCTTGAAGAGAGAAAAATAAAACAGTAAAGTCACTCAAGTATTAGAAAGGGGGAAAAAATCTTTAGGTTTGTAAATGAGGAAATGGATAGCAAACTCTTGCTGAAAAGTATATTTTATCTCATCTTAACTCGTAGTGTGCAATTTTGTCACTCCAACTCCAAACCCAAACCAAACTCCATGTCTTTGACTCAATTCTGACTCAGATCTACTTTGTCGGACGAAGTAGAGCTACCCCTGTGGGTCCCCAAGATTAATTCTTTGTGGGAGTAGGAAGCCTCCTCTCCCCCTTGGTGGTTTCAAAATACTGACCAAAGGGGGGCGGGCAAAATCTGTAATAATGGCCAGAATCAGGAATTAAGTAGCAAATCTGAAGAAAAGCCACCAGCTGAAATATAGTTTCTTAAAGACATTTAAGTCTTATCAAGGAATTCTATCACCAATATTGACAAGAAGGCGTGCATCTCATTGATATCAAAAGCTGTTACTATTTGTTTGTCTTCTTTTTAAATGCGGTGCAATAAATAGAAAACTACCTGCAATGGAGCTTCAAAGGGCTTGCGGAAAACTTGAAGTGAAAGATAATGGAATTTTCGCATGAACTTGTTGAAGCCCCTTCAAATGTACATCCTTGTATTATGTTGTTTTATCTAAGGTTTTCTCTGTGGCGCATGGGATCATCAGCTTCAAACACTCCAGAGCTGAGATACAGTGCTAGGTCAATGCCTAGACTAGGAGAAATCCTAGGTAATGATTAGTTAGGATTCCCCGGATTGAACAGACCTCGTTAATCCACACACTTTACACAATTCTGCCTCCTGAAGACAGACCTTTGTGCATACAACCATCAGAATGGAAGTCTCACTGAGTTATGTCCTCCTGTTAACAACCAATCAGTCATCCTCTTCCTCTGTCTCTCTCCCTTCCACCCTCTCTCACCTCGCACATCAGCTCCCTCTTCTACCTACCCAGAATGCCCTTCCCCACCATCTTCCCATGACCACGATCCTTCCAGATTCAATCCTACGGGACCAACAAGAAGAGGTGAAGTTCCCTTCCCTTCAGTCCTCTTCTCTACCTATTTGTCTTTCTGTCCCACCCCATCCCACCCCCTGAAGACACAAAGACATCTTTGTCTTTCTCAGCTCCTAAATAGTACCTGGTGCCAAACACTACCGTCCAAGAAATGCTGGCTAAATAAGTATGTGCATGGCAAATGAAGACCAACAGAGCGAAATGGAAGCAAACTTCTATTAGGAGAGACACTCATTTGCTAAGCCTCTCTACATTATCATCGATTCTTCACTTGTGGGGAATAGACGAAATGATGTCGCCGACAGGTGTTGGCAGCAAAGTCAATAAAAAGTATGGAAACTGACTGACGCAATGTAACTGGCTTCACTTTATTTCTTTATGAAGAGATAGTGTGACATTTCATGTTTTCGTTCGGTTTTTTTAAATCAATTTATTGGGGGCTCCTACAGCTCCTATCACAATTCATACATACATCCAATGTGTCAAGCACATTTGTACATCATCACTGGACATTTCATTTTGAACGGGGCACATGTCCCCACACTCTGGCAACCCCATCTTATGACTGTGTCATACTTTCGCATTCTCCCCCGCATGGATGCAGCAAAGTGAGGACATGTGTACTCTATTGTAGACTTTGGGGGTGAGCGCTTTCTCACATCTTCCTCCCCCAGAGTGGCTGTACTCTTTTGTACACTTTGTTTGTGAGCATATTTTCATGGCTGCACTTTCTTCATAATTATCGGTTGCCTGTTATAAGAAAACCTGCGGGCTGACTTATCAGAACTGAAAGACAATAAAGAGGAGCCTGGGGAGCACAGTCTGGAACAGGGCGGCCTGAGTTTGAATCCCACCTCCACCACTCGGTAGCTGTTTGGCCCCGGACAAGTCACTTGACGTCTCTGTGCCTCAGTCTACTTCTCTGTAAAGGAGGGAGGGCCGTAATAGGCAGGAGACGATGAGAGCTTGGGGAAGGTGCTTTCATGAAGATGTCATGAGTTAATACATGTAGCATGTCTAGAAAAGACTCCAGCACATGGTAGCCCTCTACAAGTGTTAGCTACCATAATGAGAAATCAGCGTTCGCTGTAGGGCGGTTGCCCACTTCAAGGGTGGCTAGGTTGCTTTTATCCCAGTATCACCCCTAAGCGTTCGCAGAGGGCTCTTTGGTTAGAGGTTTGAGTTTGCATCCACAGACGTCCCAGAATTGCTCATCCACTGCCAAAGGAACTTTGAAATCGATTTTTAAAGGATCCCATGCAAACTTTCTCAATTTCTTACGCCTTGATAAACGGCATTTTATGACACTATTGTTACAAAATTGGAAGCATCTAGGGAGTTCAACAAGGGTCACAGAAGGTGACAGGGTGTAAAACTTGGATTTTTATTTTATTTATCATTTCATCTCAAAGGGGTCCCTAATCCCCCATCACTATGCCCTAGTGATGCAGTGGTTAAAGCACCCGGCTGCTAACCAAAAGGTCAACAGTTGTGACCTCAGGCCACTCTTAAGGGAGAAAGACGTGGCAATGAGTTTCCGTAAGGATCTACAGCCTACGGGGCAGTTCTGCCCTGTCCCACAGGGATGCCATCAGTCTGAATCGACTTGGCATTTTTTATGGGCATTCCACCAAAAAGGAGAGAATTTTGTCCCCCCAAAAGCATCATTTTTTTTCCTAACCTGCTTCCCAAGTCAATTTGTTAATGTGCGCGCGTGCACGTGTGTATGTCGGTACAGTTTGGGGTTGACGCGAAACAAAAACAGTGTCTTTCATCTCCTTCAACGAGAAAGGAAATGAGACTGTCAGAGAACAAAGAGAAGCAAACAGCAAAGGGAAAATGCCCTCCGAGGAAAGAGCAAACCAGAGGAAGGGAAAGAGCAGAAAGTGCCAGGACCCTCTGGGAGGCTGCCCGCTCATCTCTATAGGAACCAAGTATGGAACACTCTGGGAACTCTGAATGTGCTGGCATCCAGAAAACAGGAGAACGAGATTACACCTCGTGTTACGATTCCCGGTGCACTGAAAAGAGGACCTCAGTTCCACTAAATCTGACTAGATCAGAACATGTACACTGTCACAGATAAGAGCCCGCAACACAGGGAATCCAGGACAGATAAACCCCTCAGGACCAATAATGAGAATAGAGATACCAGGAAGGGAAGGGGAAGAGGGAGGTGGGGGGAGAGAGGGGGAATCGATCACAAGGAACGACACATAACCCCTTTCCAGGGGGACAGCGGATGATGTAAGATAAAAAAATAATAATTTATAAGGTATCACGGGGTGATGAGGGAAGGAGGGTGGGGGAGGGAGGGGGAAAACGAGGAGCTGTTATCAAGGGCTCAAGTAGAAAGAAAATGCTTTGAGAATGATGATGGCAACATATGTACAAATTTGCTTGACACATGGATGAATGTATGGATTGTGATCAGAGATGTAAGAGTCCCCAATAAAAGTATTTAATTTTAAAATTTTTAAATTTAACACCTTAAAAAGTTTTCATTGAACACCTTAAAAAATTTAAAAAACCACTGCCAAGGCATCTTTTCCACCTCATAGAAAGAGGGGTGCTTCACCCCCTCAACCCCCCCCCCCCGCCACCCAGGTTTCCCCGGCTGTCCATCTTCACAGCAGCAGACAGCCTCATCTTTCCCCCCAGAGTGGCCTGTGCATCCAAGCTAACTACACTGCAGTCAGCAGTCGAATGTTTCATCCAGTGGGCTACCAGGGATCCTTAAGAAAAGATTGGGGGCACAGGATAATGGGCCCAGGACGTGTTTAGATTCTAGAGCTCCACTGCCTCTGCACAACGATACCTGTAGGCTGGGCACCGTTTGTTTAGCAGGAAGCATTTCAAATCCAAATGCCAAAGCCAGTCGCCAGTGCATGCCTTTGACTGTCTAGACAGGGAATCGTCAAAAGACAACCTTTTTCGATTCGGGCCTGCTGAGGTTTCCCTTGATTCCTCACTGCCAAGTAGATGGGCTTATTTAAGCAATATTTACTCCATTTCATAACCAAAGTTCCCCTTCAGGCAGTCCTGAACTTGAAGCTCACATCTGCTCAGTTGTCTCAATCAAGCGGCAGAATGGATCGAAAAAAGCCCGACCAAAGCCAAACTCGGTGCCAACGAGTCAATTCGGACTCCTACGCCCCTCCAGGACAGAGTAGAGCTGCTTCTATGGTGTCAGGACTGGGACAGTTGACAGTAGAAAGCCTCCTCTTGCTCCTGTGGAGCGGCTGGTGGTTCCAACAGCGGACCTTGCAGTTAGCATAACCACGACCCCACCCCGGCTTCTGATCAGACGTGTCCTCTAAGGGAGAGCGCTTGCGGAGCTGCTGGGAAGGCAGGCCTCGGGAGTTCATGTGTCATAAGCACTGGCTCTGTTGCTATAGTGTGTTTCATTGGGTTATTATGTGCATGGTTTGGACCCGTTCGTCTGTTCTTTGACGTGATCTCGAGAGCAGCACAGCCGCTGCTGAGGATTGCCATTTTTCATGTCAGAGTCTATGATAGTGCTGAACGATGATGGCTAAAGGACAACCCCTTCAGTGAAACTGCTCGTCGTCAACCGTCTACCAGCTTGTCATACTGGGGTGGCTTGCATGTTGTCACAATGCTGGAAACTACGCCACCGGTATTTCAAGCACGAGGTCATCTGTAGCAAACAGGTGTCCCCAACGCTTGCAGATGATGGGCAGTGAAAGAAAACAACTTGGTATGCAAGGCTCTTCTGGTCAAAGTCTTCGTGACTGGTGCCAAATGACTGTGTCCAAAGAGGGGACAGAGGACTCTAACTTGGGGATTCATCTGCTTGGCCTTGCCTCGGGGTATCAGGAGAGCCCCCTCAGAAGCAAGGCAAGAGCTCCGGCAACCAGCAACAAACAAGAGGCATCAGCCTGAAGTGGCAGAGGCAGCAAAGGCACCAGAAGCCGAAGCACCAAGGCCATAGGGCAGAGCAGAGGAGCCACACCGACATGGTGAGACAGAGCTCTGGGCTTCCCCATCCACAGAGGCCCAGAGGACGAGTAGAGCTGAGTGCCTTTTGCAGGAGGCTGGCTTGCAGAGCAGAGTGCTCTTGGGACAAGTAGCAGCACTAAAGAAGCTCGGTACCATTTGCGCCAGCAGGTCATGCGGCCGAGAGGCGGAGGACCGGACAGAGAGGCGTGGCTGGCAGCAAGGCTGAGAAGAGGTGCTACAGACAAAAGGCCTGAATCCTTGATGTCCTTTTTGATCCTGACCCAGAGCCTATGAACACCCCTAATAAATATTCTCTGAGTTCTGTGTGACCGAAGCAACCAGAGAAGAAGGCTGCGGGAGGGAGAGTTGGCGAGGGAACGTTGGAGGACAAGTCACGGCTGCCCTCTGCCTTGGCAATGGGCCTGGGCCGATGTGGAGATGGCTTTTCCTGCTCCCTCGTGTAGCTGGAGGAGGTCAGGCTTGGCTCCCACCCCATTTCATCCCTGAGAGAATCTAGGAAGAAAGACCTGGCAATCTGATTCTGAAAATTCACTAAGGAAAACTTTATGGATCACAACCGGGAAAAGCCCACTAGGTTGGAAAGCACGGCATAGTTACAACAAAGGGCTCAAACATGCCACTGGCCACGGCGACAGTGCAGGACCGGGAGCGTTTCATGCTGGTATATATGAAGTCACTAGGAACCACAGCCTCCGCAAGCAAACCAGACTCTCAAGTCCACTGACATGGAGGGGTGCCGACTCATAGGAACCTTGTGAGACAGGGTAGAGTTGCCTCTGTTTGTTTCTGAGACTGTAACCCTTTACGAGAGTAGAAAGGCCCTTCTTCCTCTGGCGGAGAGGTTGGTGGTTTTGAACTACTGACCTTGTAGTTAGTAGCCCAATGTGTATCCATTCCCCCACAACAGACACCAACAAGTAACCCAAGAATAGAACCACTTTCCCGAAAAAAAAAAAAAGTGAGAACTTTCCGTGAAGAAAAGAGCTGGGCTTATTGCCAGTGTACAAATTATGACAACGTGCTGAAGGTCGCTGCCCATCCTGAGCCAGCCCCTTCGACAGATGCACGGTTCTCTGCAACATGCAAGGCGAGGGCTGGCCAGGTCTTGGCCTAGGTGACCAAAGCAGGTTCTACTGGTTTGGATGCTGTGTGTACCTTCAGCAAGGCGACGGCATTCAGCTCCCAGAATATAATTTAATTCAATGAGGCCCATATGGGGGGCAAGCGGCATGGAAGGACAGAACCTCTTTTTATTCTGGCCTGAAGCCATCTCGCCACCTTCCAGCAGCTTTGTCTGCAACCACATTGCCTATTGTCAAACCGTGCAAACTGTGTCTCTCTTTAGAAAAACGCCAGCCTTCCCCTTGTTTGCCCCCAGTCCGAGCCTGCCCAGGATCCTAATTAGCCAGAAAGAACACGGTGGCGGGGCCTATTTGAAGCCTGACAATCCTTTAAAGTGGGAGAATGAGGAAAGAAATGGCTCCAGACAAAACAGTGCCCAATTCCTGATATGACTGATTGTAAAAATATGTAATGTCAGCTTTGTTTTTCTTATGGGTGTAGTCAAAGAACCATGAACACTTGAAGTCGCTCGTAAAAGTACATCCCGTGGACATTTCTCTTAGGGACCCGAAATCAGTGGGTGTTGAGGACTAACCTCAGGCTGTGTGAGGGGAATACGGACAGACCCTCCAGGTCTCAAGTTCATCCCAACACTGGCCATTTTTTCCATCTTTTCCCTTGAACCTGCAGGAAGAATCAATTCAACATGGACCATTACAACGGCTGTCTCCAACCAAACGCTGATTCAATAGATGCCCACTGGGAGCCGGGTAGAGATTGGGGGTGGGGTGGGCACAGCAAGAAGGGAATAGACTTGGTGTGGGAGGTGAGATAACCCAAAGCACAAACCAACCATAGCTACGGAGTCGATCCTGATTCTCGGCAGACCCACCCTTCTACTGTTATACTCGAACAGTGGTTTTGCAATGGCAGTTATTTTGGGCAAAGATAGCCAGGCCTTTCTTAGGAGGGAACTCAGGGGGAACTCTAGCCACCACCTCCCCCTTCGACTCCTTCGATGAATGGCTCACCAAGAAGAAAATTGAGCTCTGCTGGAGGGAAGATAACCCAGCTCAGGCGGAGCGTGTTTCATTCCCATGCCTACCGCAGCCTCCGCGAGAATCCAAGATTGTTCGGGAATGAAAACACGCTGAGGATACCCATCCTGATTTTAACTGAGAATGTAGGTTCCAGTACGTAAACCACTGTACGAGTTTAAAGTCCTTCCCCCCTTCATGTAAACTCACCTGTTGAGCAATGACTGGGACACATTGGAAAGCTCAAAGCTCCTCCCACCTCCTTAGCTGGATTTCCAGAAATAGCCGAGACTTTGGGAGTTCTGATGTAAAGATGTCAGGTTTAAGTTCTACTTGTAGCAAGAATTCACTAAAGTTCTATTTTCAAGTGTAAAACTACTTCTTGACATCGCTTTTAATTATGCAAAATTCCAATCAATTAAGTGGGGTAAAATTACTTAGTTCAAAAACCACGTACTTTTCCATTACCAAAGAGATTCTAAGGGACTGCACGTTAATTCAGAACTTCACCAACTTTTCAATATGTGCAAAGTGGCGTCAAACCATAAAATCCCTCGTTTCCACCGCTTGCATTAAGTACATTTACAAAGTGGTTTGGTCCTGTCTCATTTATATCAATACAAATACTCACTATTGACCCTGAGAAGAGGGGTGGAGCGTTCCTCTCTTTACAGGTAAAGAGAGGGAATAGGAAGGAAGCTTACTTTTTATCAAATACCTGTTCTGGAGTAGACATACAGGAGCCCTGGTGGTGTAGTGGGTTACATATTGGACTACTAACTATAGCGTCAGAAGTTCAAAACCACCACCCGCCCCTTCTTGGGAGCAAGATGAGCTTTCTACTCCATAAAGCGTTACTGCCTCTGAAGCCCGCAGGGCAGCTCTAGTTTAGGCTAGACACTTTCTGAAGCTCTGCAGAGGTGAGCTCATATAAGTCAAATGCAAAACTCTATTCTCATTCTTACATGACTGACGACAAGACCGGTTGCCATGGAGATAAACTTGACTCACAGAGACCCGCTAGAACAAAGCGGAACTGACCCGATGGGTTTCCAACACTGGCATCTTCAGGGAAGCAGATTGGAAGGGTGGTCCTTGTACACACGGTCATTAGCATGTTCTCTTCTGCTGTACAGTCCATCACTATGAGTCAGAAGAACTCAACGACACCTAACCACGACAACGGACATTATTACATGGCTATAATCGTTACAGAGCAGCTGGTGGGTTCACACCTCCGACCTTTCAATTAGCAGGCACTGATGACTTCACCAGGAGGGCTCCTTTAAAAATGAATGTGAATCCCTGTACTGGCTGTATGCTGGAAGGCGGGGTCCTCCAAGACCTCTTAGCCTCAGTGGTGATTTCTATGTAATCATCAGTCCTCAGGATCCAGCCTCCTGTCCTCAGTTTCCACACAGCAGCTGCTTGTCCTGATATCCCTGCTTTGGGCACTGTCTGCAGTGGAAGCAGAAGATGTGATTGTTCTCTTGTTGGGGATGGTTCTCAGCATGACAGGCATCATGTTGGCTCAGGGGCACGTTCTCGAGTAAGAAATGGCCAGGTGTGACACTGAAGGGCCTCCTGAATCAAACCTGACCCTGACAATCCTTTGTGCTCCTGAAGTTATTAAAAGTGAACTTTGAGGTATGAAGGTTCACAAAGGAACAGAGAGTGAGTAGGTCTATTTGCCTTTTAGAAGTTGTCCTTTCAATGGGAACAAATGGATGGATGCGAAATGGAAGAATGTGTTCTTTTCACATCAAAAAATACAGGCTGCCGTTTGTATTTGAAAAGAGGTGAAAGACACAGATGACTGAACCTGGCTGTAGACATCTCAGGGCACATGACAGAAGAAGAAAGAACTCCTGGGCAGAATCCTGGGAAAGCCCAGTGTTTGGGTGGAATTACTGCTTCTTGAAATGCTGAGGTGGCGCCTTCCCATAGTCTTGTTGAATTTGTGTTGTGTTATATCCAGAACTAATATTGCAGTCACCTACCAAAGGTAGCTGATCAAAAACTGAAACCTTTATTTCTTTGGGGGAAAAATGCATTTCATGTGTATCTAATATTAATGGAGGGATGATTTAACATTTTAAATTTTTTTCAATTGAATGTTGGAAAGGAGAAAAGATTTCTTGTTAAAAAAAATAATGTGACCAATACCTCCCCAACTGAGAACTGTTGTATTAAATATACACCCATTGTATTGGAAAAAAATGAATGAATTCCATCTATGAGTAGATGCTTGGCTAGACATAAAGGATAATCACGTGGGAGTGGAAATAAAGCCACAGATATACAGAGCTTTGACACAGGATATGCACGTGTGTTTTTGTTCACCGTGGTTGCACATATATGGGTGCATGTGGTAGGGCATACAGGAGGCAAAGTTACGAAGACTTCTTAAATATAACCAAACTCCTTGAGAGAATGAGATCAGGACAATAGGAGATCGGGACAATAGGCGTGGGGCTGGACCAAGATCAACTGGCACAGCATAATCCACCAACACCGCGTTCTCCATCCTACTTGGTTAATAACGCTGGGGCCTTAAATCTCTGGTGAACGCTCTCGAAGGTGCAAGCCTTGGTCTCTCCACAGAGGAAAGCAAAGAGAAGAAATGGACAAGCCCGTGGAAACAATTAGCCCAATGGACGAACGAAGCACATTAACAGCCTGAGAACAGAAGAACTACCAGGTGCCCAGCTACCACTACCACCAGCTCTGAGAAGGGTCACATTGGAACGTCCTGGACGGAGTGGGAGGAAAACGTGGGGCAGAACTCAAAACCGTGAAAGAGGCCAGGCTTCCTGATTCAATAGAGACTATCTAGCCCCTTCGGTTCTAGGACTGAACTCAGCCGTGTGGTAGAAGAAGACCGCCAATGACGATGCACAGGGCAGCATGCGCCCAAGGACGCAGCTCAGAGGGTCAGGAAAGGGGGAGGATGGCAACGGGAAACGCGGGAGAACGCAGAATAAGCGATGGTCCATTGGGGGCGCCGCAGTGGAGACGCTGCAACAAAACGTACCCGAATTGCTGAATGGCAGGCTGACGTTCTGCTCCAAACACCTTCACCTAATTCACAGTCACACGTAAAAGAACAAAGACAGGAAAGGAAGAAAGAGAAAGAATGCCTGCAACGGCCCAGCGTCATTTCTGCAGGGTCACTCGGCGAGGAAAAGGCAGGACTGGGACCGCGGCCCAAAGCTATCTGTAAAGGGGGTCACCATTGCCTCCATGGCCTGCTCCCTATGAAGCCGTCCTACCAAACCACCCCAAACTCACCGCCATCGAGGCAGTGCCATGTGCAGTAGAAAGCCCAGTCTTTCACCCGAGGAGTTACCGATGGCCACGAACTGCTGACCATGCCAATCACAGCCCAATAAGTCAGCACGACACCCCTAGGGCCCCTCTATGAAGTCGCCCTAGAATCTTTCAACCGGAGGGAGGATCATTATTCAGGGTCCGGATTTGCCAGGATATGTTTCGTGGTCTTATCTCCTGGCCCCCTGGTCGATCAAATAAATCAAAAGAGGGACTCAGAGATTTGATAAGAGGATTGACTCCCATCCCCCCTCCATGACCCAGAGCCACTTTACATGACACCCAAAGGGCAACAACCATTTTGGGGTGGTTTTTTTTAAAGTTCTTCTTTATGTTGTAACAAAATACAAAGATTCTTCCAACTGTGAAAACAGAAGGGGCAATGTGGTCCTAGGGACAAACATTTACCCAAAGCCGTGTTACAGCCTCCCAAACAGAAACCCTCGGGAAGCTCCATCCTTCCTTCTCCGTCGGGGCAAGGATGGTGGCGTTTGGGAAGGACTCCATTCTCCCAGAGAAAAGGGGAGCTACAAAAGGGGCCCCAGGAACCAGCTGTGTGTGTGTGTGTGTGTGTGTGTGTGTGTGCGTGTGTATCCTAGTGATAAGAAAGTTGTCTTAAACTTAAGAAACAACAGTAGAACAAAGCAATAGCAATGAGGGCGATTAGGGAAACAGTTGAACTTTTCAAACGCACTAACATCGGTGAAACATAGTCCAGGCTCACGATGCGGCACAGGCACCCTGTGGTGTCGGGGTTCAGAGACGGACTACTGATAGCGAGGTCGGCAATGCAAAGTCACCCGTCGCTCCAGCAAAGCAAGATGGGGCTTTCTGCTCCCGTAAAGAGTTACAGCCCCAGAAACTCACAGGGCAGCTCTACCCTGTCCTGTCAGGTCAGTATAAGTCAAGATAGACACAATGGCAGCGAGTCTGGTTTGTTTGTTGGCTTGGATGAGGTGCTGAGGGAGGAAAGGGACACTTCTGACTCAGCCTTTAAAGAGTGGTGCCTGCCCAGGAAAGGCAGGACTCACTGCTGAAAGGGGTCCTCTCGATCTGCCGTGTCGGGAACAAGCTCGGGTTGAGAATGTGTGTGTGTGTGTGTGTGTGCACTTGTGTATGAGTGTGTGTGTGTGTGTGTGTGTGTGTGTGTGTGTGTTGAATCACCACCACCAGTTCTGTCTCACAAATATTCTGAACTTGACCACAAAAACAGAACTGTCTTTGTAGTTCTCCACTTTACTGGTTTACAAATAAATATTGCCAATAGCTCCCATCCACGGAATGTCTACTGGGCGCCAGGCAGCTAAGCACTTGGCTTCCGTGTCCCTAGTCCTTACAATAGTCCAATTCAGAACCGGCCACCAATCCCCACGTCACCAGTACAGGTGCCGAGATTCAGAGAAGTTTACGTGGGTGAGGCAGAATGTGGACTCAAGTTCACGTAACTCTGACGGCCAGCTCTGCAGAAGGAAAAAATCCATGCGTTCGTTTATATCTGACCTCTAACCTCTTCAACTCATAGCAACCTTAAAGGACTGAGTAGAGCTGCCCCTCCAGGTTTCTGAGGCTATAAATCTTTACAGGAGCAGAAAGTCTCGTCTTTCTCCCTCAGAACAGCTGGTAGTTTTGAGCGGTTGACCCTGAATCAGCCATGACCTTCTTTGGAGATCCCTGTGTCCTCATGGTGATTCACAGGGGTAGGATCCAGAATCTTCATCTCCACGGTAGGTTTGTCTGTTCAGCTCACGAAGTCACTGCTGTGGGGCCTACACTCTTTGGACACTTTCTTCATGTTTAGTAAAGACAGTGCGAAGACCTCAGACTAGTCTTATCATCGCTGTTTTTCGGGGTCACGGAGGTGGTGCTGACACACAGCAACCCTGTGAACAAAAGACTGAAACAGCGCCAGGTCCTGAGCCGTCCTCACAGTCACAGCCACTGCCAACCATCGCCCTCGCTTTCGCTGCCCCTCTACTGCACCACGCACGATGTCCTTCTCCAAGGACTGACCTCTCCGGAAAACAGGCCCAAACCATGTGACACAAAGTCTCTAAGGGGCACTCTGGCTCGTCTTCAGTTTGGCCATCCATTGGTTCAGGGAACGCATTTCGACTTCTAACAGGGATCCATGTTACAAACTGAAGTGTCAGATTCATTTTAGGGATAGACCAAAGATATTGCCAAGTGGATTTCTAGATTTGTGTCTCCCAAACCAAACCCACGGCTATCAAGCTGATTTTGACTCAAACCATTTTTATAAAATTGTTTCAAAGTCAAGAAAAATTTTTAAACTTATAAAAATGTTTAAGTGTTTGCTGGTGCCATGGCCAAATGCTCAGCTGTTAACGGAAAGGTTGACAGGTCGAACCCACCCAGCGGCTCCAAGGGAAACACCTGGAGGTCTGCCTCAGTAAGGATTTGCACTTAGAAACCGTCGGGGACAGTCCTACTTGATCACAGGGAGTTCCTCTGGGCTGCTTCCACGTCCACCGGATGCCGCCAGCAACACCCATAGCAATGAGAATAAGGAGGGATTTCACGAGGAGAGCTCTCAAACCAGAAGCTGCCCAATCAAAGATCTAAGTCTACTAGCGAGCAAACTGGCAGTGAAGTTCACGGCTTTGGTCACATGCCCGTGATATAAAAAGTGTGATACCCCAGGCCCCCAGTGGATAACACGGAAGTCCACAGCCAGCAAATTGTCAGCAGCCAGCGCCCAAATGCTAGCAAGCAGTCTTTCACGTCCTGTAAAAGTGTACAGCAAGCTGCTTCTGCGAGACTTGATGGGGCCTAGCCGGTGCCATCACCATCCCCAGCGCATCATTAGCCGTCTCTGACTTGCCCCGACACTCCTGGCAATGCGCAGAGGCTCCCCCAGCCTCATTGGACAGACGCCGTGGGGTCAGGAAAGCAACTTCCCCGGCCTGCAGAAGACACCAGAAGAGCTAACTATCAGAGAATCACAGGTCCCATCGAGGTTTCCAAAAGTGCAGCGATTGCCATTCGAAGCATACTGGCCCTCGGATGTGCATTTTATGGGGCGCTCAGAGGCTGATAAGCAGATCTTCACTTGATTTGCCATCTGCGAGTGGTATAAAGCTGTTAGTTACGGCACTTGTCCGTCTTTATTTCCATGAGCCTCCCGATCACGCTCACGAGATCCGTGCGCGCACTACTGCTGCCCAGGAACTCGGGCTGAGGCAATTCGCGTCTCATCCCGAGTGGGTCCTCTTCTCACAGTGGGCCAGCCGACCAGGTGTCACACGCCAGCTCAAAACCCCGGCCTTTCTCCGAGCCTCGGATCATCCTGCTCATTTCTCCATGACTGATGGCTTCCATTCGAGAGCCGTTAATACAGTTGAGTAGAATTTGTGTTCTCTATTCAGTCCAGATGGGGAATGAAAAGGGGCGGCGGAGAAGCGAGGCCTTCCTGGACAGCAGAATCAATAAGTTGTTATTCTTTGCCAAATGGAGCTTCTAGATAAATGGCTTCGTTCCCATCCCCCTTTGCAGGCTAAGCCGATGGGCGCAGCCCAGGAGCCCACAGACAGCTGGTGCACACCCACGCGGTTTCAATAACCTTCGCCTACTCCGCTTGCGGGTGTTCTGAAAGACCGAATCTGACTGCTCCCAACCATACAGAACCAAAGCCAAGCAAACAAAAGGCCTGCTGTTCTATTGTGCCTGAAGTTGTCACCTTAGCGGCTTTCATCAATGAGAGGGACACAGCCCCAGGACTGCTGCCCTGTCCATTGTATTTCCAATGGAGATGGGAGAATTGTCCATGCTGGCAATGAGATTCCTATGTAGGGAGCAGTGGACTGTTCTGGAAGCTTCCCCAAGGGAGAGCAAGACAAAGTTCCTGCACTGGGGCAGGTTCACTCAAGGGCGTGGACTGAGAAGACAAGCAGAAGCCGCGCCTTCCTCCCACGGCATGCTTTCGGGGTTCGAGCAGCAGACCCTTCAGTTAGCAGCCGAGTCCCTGAACCTCCACACAACAGGCTCGGCATCAACTTCACTCTCAGCAACAGGCGCGAACATGGCAACAACTGGGAGAGTGGCTCGGAACCTCGAGCACTGCTTCCTTCCGGTGTGCGAAGGGGGCTATGACCTTAACCACAGCAACCCATTGACCTTGACTTTTCCTACTCAGTATAGAAGCCTGGCATTCTGAAAGGTGGCTCCCAGAGACCTACCTTCCCTTGACTGAAAACTGCTGGAAGCAGGCTATCCTTGAGGGAGTGGTGGTGGGGTGGTGCTGGTGGGGAGGGGGGGGCACTTTGCTACATTAATTTGATTTAGCAAGCTGTATTGCTCTAATATACATTAAAACGGGGTTTCTGAATTGTTTTTTCATAGTAGACTTACCCACAGGTAGGTCTTCTATCCTCGTGGGAAGTGGCATTTTCCTGGAATGATGGCGCTTCCCTAAGAACATACAATTTCAGGACACCTTCAAGGTATCTATGCATCCACTGTCCATCCAACATGCTTTCACAACAGCATTCTTATACGTAATTCAGCACCTTCACAGCCCTGCAAATGCCTGGAGTTCCAGCTGCTTCAACTTTTTATAAACCCTACATGCATGGGCACCAGAGAGCTACCGGTAGGAAGTTCAACCACCAGGCCAGGGCACTGCTAGAAGACTGTCCCGGCATTCGCAGTCAGACACTGAGGCGTTAGCTTAGACAACAGATGACAGTGACTGAATGGCAGCAAGAGGAGATTCAGAAGCTAAGCAGGAGGCAAAAGAGACACGGTTTGTATGTCCTTGACCATGAATGGGAATAAGGACTAGAGAGCAGGTGGCGATGGCGCTCAGATTAAGCATAGTGAGGATGCAGTCATCTTTGAAACACGGGAGGAGACGCCAGCCTAAGGAGAATGGTGGTGCCTTTGGTACTAATTCACATTTGCAAAAGATGACACATATGCCAAGAACAGATGTAGGATTAAGAAGATTATTCTCATGTAAGAGGGGGGATGGGGGAGTTATATTCATCATCGTCAGAGTGAATCATTTGGCTTTTTGGTTGGGGTTAGTTTTCAGAACCCTGGGTCCAAGAGTCTCTGTGTGCCGAGGTGGGTTTCGGTGTGTGCCGCAGGTGGCCCTCTTTCAGAAGCAGCGCGCTGCTGCATCTTTCCCCACAGAGCGACTGGTGTGCTTGAACTGCCGACCTGTCAGCTAGCAGTTGAGTGGCTACCCGTTGCTCCACCAGCATTCCTCTCTCCATCTTAATTGTAGATCAAATACTACTAACCAGCGAGGGAGGGAAGTAATTAAATGAAAATGAAACTTTTATTAAAACACTCATCATAAACGCCCGTGTGTTTATTCAACGAGCGTTTATTGAATGTTGGCTATAGGCCAAGCACTGTTGCAAACTATAGAAATCTACATAATAACAATGCGTTGCGCAATCCTGGGTGGCAAAAAGTGGTGGAACACTTGACTACACGCGTAGTAAGGGCTTCTGAAAGGTCACACCTCAATACACCGCCACCAAGTCGATTCTGACTCACAGAGACCCTATAAGGCGGAATAGAGCTGCCTTCGTGGGTTTGTAAGCCTGTAGCAACTCTCTCCCCTGTCTGAAATGTCAAAGCTATGGAAAGTCCAACTGACCACAGTTCTGCGCTGAGACACATGGGCTCGCCATGAGTCAGAGTCAACTCAACAGCCACTGGTTTGATGATATTTCACATGTAAGAAGGGTAGGCTCTGGCCACCTCGCCAAGCTCCTCACGACAATCCTAACAATAAACCTTTAAAGGGGACACTGTTCTAACAGCTACTTTATAGGTGATCAAACCAAGACAGCAATATACTGACTCCACTGGATCACAAGTTGGGAGTCAACATTGAGACTCCAGAGCCTGTTCCCATGGTACATCCTCCCTCAAGGAACTAATGATCTTGAGGGGGGAGACGCACATGCAAGGAATTATGCAATTTGCCTTACATGTTCATCTCAAATCGCACATATCTGACACTTTCTCCAGGTGCAGCTACTCATAGATCCAGCACCGTGGAGATCATTCCCATTAACCAGCCTCTGCCCCACCTCTCTCTGCAGTGATCGCAGCGGCCCTTGGCTCCCCGGCGCTTCATGAGAGCGCACCATCGCGTGTTCCAGCTCACTGGCAGCCTGGCTTTCCTTTTTCCTGTTAGTGGAGCTTTGTTGCTTTGAACACCAGCCTTCTCCTGGGGGAGACGCAGTTCCCAATTCCATTTCCCACGGAAGTTTTACTCGAGAATATCTAATAGCATGAGTGTCTCAACATCAGGGATATAAATGGCTCAACTGGAGGTGCCGTTCCACAGCCGAGAAACCACGGGCCGGGTGACTTACGGTGTTTGTTTAAATATAGGTCAGGTTTCTCCACTCTCTCTATACTAAGAAGATTTAGCACCTGAAACAAGACATGACACCTTCCATTTGCACTCTGAGACAGCTGGGGAAGGAAATTCACCTGAAACTCTCAATAAAGAGCAGGGATACACCTTTCTTTCCAGGGCTGGAAAGAGAGGATGCTGCGCCATGGCCATGTTCTGCTCAGGCAGGAGAGGCTGCTCATTAACATCACACCCCCAGTCACCTGATAAAGAAAACCCAGCCAATATTTCTGTCAATGACACTTCAGTGGAACGGGAGCACTGTGGTGACGGAAGGGGGCACCTGCCCCAAGTAGCCTCTTGAGGACTCTGCGGGGCTTTGCTGTTCCAGCACCTGTCCTTCTCTGTCCAAGTCTCAACGCAGACCTTCTGAGCTGGGTTCAGTGCTTCTTGGAGAGCGGGAGTCGAATGAAGCAAAGCAGTCCCAGTACCCTCCACAACGTAGCTCCATTGGGCTGGAGGAATCCCACTGAGGGGTTCCAGCGTACCTCTGGGTCTCCCCACCTGTCCTGGAATAGCTCCATCTTCATGAAAAGCCCTCTGGAGACATAATCTTGAAGAGGGTCTTTTGTAATGGCTTTATTGCCATAAAATTCACCTATCATACAATTCAATAGTTTAGCCATCTTATAAAAGACAGTCATACAATCACCACCAGAATCAATATTAGAACATCTTCTTTCATGTACTCATTGCTATTAGCTCCTCCTTTCCTCCCAACCTCTCATGCCATGGTCCCAGGAAACCGTTCATCCAGTTCCTGTCTCTAGACTGACCTCTCCTAGATATCATACACAGAAGAGGGTACTTTAGAGCTTCCTCGGACAATGTTATGCTTTGCTTTTGGGGGTTGTTGAGTCAATTTCAACTCCCCGTGGCCCCCCTGACCCAGTGGAATGGCCCCACAGAGTGTTGGAGGTAATCATTGTGGAAGTAGACCACGAAGTCTCTTCTGAAAAGCCCCTGGGTGGGTTCAAGCATTAAGGGTCAAGCACTTAATCAAGGTGCTCCCAGGGTTCCTCAGGCTATGTTAGCACACTATGAAATCTCAACTGTTAGCCAATGAACTCATTAACAATGAGTCACGGTCACATGTAACCAGGTGTAATGCCCAGCCAACAAACCGTAAGCATAGCCATTATCCATCGATCGGTGGGTGGTTTCGATGTTGCTATGAAGATGAACTTGTTTTCTTCAAGCTTCCGGGGTCAATCAGATTAGGAAGAAATATTTAGTAATTTGTTTTCAAAAAAAATCAGCCAATGAAACCTGTTGATTCCAACAGTCCAATCCCAGGGCGCATGCGCTCACCACTAGTCAGAGGCAACCCGAGGGCAACTTAACAATAGAGCCATCTAACCAGAGCCACAAATGAGAGTCACCCCGAGTCTAGGATAGCCCAGAGACTATTAACACCCCAGACTGCCATTCCACCTTCATCCTGCCCTGGAGAAAGCTAGAAGGCTCTACTGTCCTGCTGAGCAAGCCTTTCAGTAGAAGAGGGGCCATGCCAATCCAGGAGCTTGAACCGTGGGCTCTGGTGATAAAAAGTAAACCAGCTTTATTTAAAATGTGATGATTTCTCATTAACCCAGAGGAGAAGGATTCTTTACCCAGCTCTCATGCCAAACCTCCCCAACCCAGTTAGGAAGCCACACCACCAAACTGGTGACTCACTCCGGGAAGTTGCTGGAAGAAAGGCAAGCACTGAGGGGCCACAGTGAACACGAGGTCCATTCATGTCAGCTGATAGCAGGAGCCACGGCGGGATAAATGTACACCATTTTTTCTCTCTGTAGCAAGCTCATACTCATGATCACTTTTACACACACACACACACACACACACACACCCAACCCCTTATGAGTCCAGCATTGGCTACAAAGGTTTTGACTGTGTACAAGGGAAAATGTTCTAACCCAGTAAAAAACAAAGCAATGTTGTAAGGGACTAGCCTCTGGCCTAGCACTCAAACAAAAGCTAAAGGATCTTTAGTCATGATGGTTTAGAATGTTCTAGAACTGTGTGTGTGTGTGTTGTTGTTGTTGTTGTTAGCCATTGAGTTGGCTCCGACCCAGAGCGAATCTGTGCGTAACAGAAGGAAATACTGCCCAGTCCTGGCCCATCCTCACGTGTTCCTTTTATTTTTGGCCACCCCTCCACTTTCCCAAACATGATGTCCTTCTCCAGAGACTGGTCGCTCCTGACAAGTTGCCCAAAGTATGTGAGAAGTCTTGCCACCTTTGCCTCAAAGAAACACTCTGGCTATACCTCTTCAGATACATATCAGTTTGTCCTTTTAGCAGTCCCTGGTATTTTCAATATTCTTCTCCAGCACCACAATTCAAATGCATCGATTCTTCTATGGTCTTCCTTATTCAATGTCCAACTTCCACCTACAGGTGAGGCAATGGAGAATACCATGGCTTGGGTCAGGCGCACCTCAGTGCTCAGAGTAACATCTTTGCTCTTCAGCACTCTAAAGAGGTCTTGTGCTGCAGATGGTCCTAATGCACTACGTCTTTTAATCTCTCGCCTGCTGCTTCTATGAGCATTAATTGTGCATACAAGTAAGACAATCTCCTTGACAACTTCAACCTTTTCTCCACTGAGGATTTTGGTCTTGGTACATTGAATTGTGCTCTTCACTAGCAAGTGCTTTGACTCCTGCTCGCATTCAACAAGCAGAGTTGGGTCATCTGCATACCGCAGGCTGTGACTCATCCTTCCTCCAAGCCTGATAGTGTTCTCTTCTTCACATAAGCCAGTTTCTCTGACGATTTCCTTCGCATCTAGATTGAACAAGAAGGTGAGGACATATCCCTGATGCGCACCTTTCCTGATTTTGAATCATGCAGTATTCCCTTGTTCTGCTCACACGCTCTGGCCTCTTAATCCAGGTACAAATTTTGAATGAGCACAATGAATTGTTCCAGGATACCCATTCTTCCCAAGGTTATCCGCCGTTCATTACGGGGCACACAGTTGAATGCCTTTGCCTAGTCAATGAAACGCAAGTAAACATCTTTCTGGTATGTCCTGCTTTGAGCCAACATCCATCTGACATTAACAGTGATATCCCTTGTTCCGAGTCCTCTTCTGAATCTGGCCTGAACCTCTGGCAGCTCCTGTCCACATGCTGTTGGAACATTTGTTAGATGATCTTAAATAAAACTTTACTTGTATGTCATATCGATGAATAGCATTCTATAGGTTGAGTATTCTGTTGGGTCACCTTCCTTTGGGATGGGCACATATAGGGATCTCTTCCAGGCAGCTGGCCAGGTGGCTGTCTTCCAAATGTCCTGACACAGATGAGTGAGAGCTTCCAGTGCTCCTTCAGCTTGCCTTCAATGGGCATTCTGTCAATCCCTGGAGACTTGTGTTTGGCTAATGCATTCAGTGCATTTTGGACTTCTTCCTTCAACACCATTGGTTACTGCTCAGATGCTACCTCTGCAATGGTGGACAGCTGACTGGTTCTTTTTGGTACAAAGATTCTGTGAATTCTTTCCATCTTCTCTTGATGATTCCTAAATTATTCAATATTTTGCCTCTAGAACCTTTCAAAATGTCCATTCCAAGCTTGAAATTTTTTTTCTTGAATTCATTCCGTTTCAGGTGTGCTGAGTATGTTCATTCCTTTCGGCTTTCTGATTCTGGACTCTTGCACATTTTGTTGTCATATCTGGCTTTGTCTTCTCTAGCTGCTCTTTGAGATTTTCCACTTAGCTCCTTGACGTCCTCCTTTCTTCCATTTGCTTCAGCTGCTCTACAAGTAATACCATGCTTCAGAGGCTCTCCTGACACCCACGTTGATCTTTTCTTTCTTTGCTGTGTTTTTATGACCTTTTGCTTTCTTACTGGATGATGGTCTTGATGTCCTCCCACAGCTCATCAGGGTTTCTGTTGTTAGTGTTCAAAGCATCAAATCTGTTCTTGAGATTCAGGTGTCGTCAGTTTGTCGTACTATGGTGACTTGTGTGTTACCGTGATGCTGGGAGATATGTTACCGACATCTCAAATGCCAGCGGGGTCACAAAAAGTGGACAGGTGGGGCTCCCCAAATAAGAGCAAGCAATGAATGGAGAAGGATTCAGCTCCCTACTTCGGAGGAAGAAGCCACTAAAAACCATAGGCATAACTTCAAAGCATTTTAAACTACTGAAAGCATAAACAAAGAACTGTGTGCGTAAAGGGAGATTACTTGAGTCTGAAAATTGCTTCATATGCCTGGGTAGAAGAATAAAGCTTAGTATAGGAACCAGTGACTATATTATCACCAACCAATCAGACATGCCAACTCCCACTCTAGCACTGTTCCTACTAGTATCCTCAGCACCACTAGCAAACACCACTTGAAGATACTGCCTTTGATCATGAGGGGTGCTCTCTGGCTCCACAGATAAAATACCCCACAATGGAGATTCAATGCCAACTCAATTTCCATCAGGATAATGAACTTCCGAGTTTTTGAAATGCCCTCTGTAAATCCCAACTCAATTCCCAAATACCCCATATAATGGAGACTCCCAGTGACCTTGCAGGATGGGGCAGACTATGTATGCTCCCTAGGGTTGCCCAGGCTGTCGATCTAGACGGAAGCAGACTGCCACCCCTTTCTTCTGGATGACTGACGAGGGTTCCAATCCCCAGCCTTTCCATTAGCAGCTGAGTGCTGAACCCTAGCGCCACTGGATCCACATCCTGATGGATATGCTCTCAGGCACACTATGTAAGATTCAGCCGGGAATCGGCACTGCATTCGCCCGAGGCTGTTTCCGAGGCTTCTGAAAGCCAATGGGACAAGCAACTCAAAGGAGAACCTTCTGGAACAGATATTTTCAAACTGGAGACCCGTAGGCTAAGCTACATATTTTCTGTGCACCCCACAAGCACGTGCAGTGGCAGCATTCACTTGGCTGACTCTGTCTCATATTACTGTCATAACAGAATTTTGGGGTTCTTTCTTTCATAAAGATTGCGGCCTTACATAATGTTGTCCCTTGCATAAGCGTCACACCACTATATTTGGACTGGCAGAGCCAGCAAAAAGAAAGTGTGATTATTACACAAATAAATACAGCACTTTGGAGGTGTCTTGAAGGACAAAAATACGTTTTCAATGCTCTTACTCCTTTCTACGAAGCAGCGGCTAGGCGGCGATCCCAAGGGTCTGGCTTCCCTGCTTTTGAAGCTGTTACCACCATTAGCCAAGTGGCTGCAGTCACATAGCGTTTACCCAGACACAGAATTTCCCAGGAACAATAAGGCTATTTGGAGCGAGTTCATATGGCATTTGGTTCTGGGTCTGATAATACAGCGTCTGTGTCATACGCGCACACTAGGACAGGGTGCTGTCTTTTAACTGAGACATAAAACCTAAGGTAACAACCTACCTGGGACTACTGTCAACGGTCCATGTAACTACAGTGAGCACCACCTGAACATCACTTCCAACCTGCCTGTCTCGATGACGGCTGCAGGGAACTCGGATGTAAATGTCAGGCCTGCGCACTCTAGGTTGCCGGTCAAGTTTCATGAGGATAATGAACTTCTGAGTTTTGAAAAGCCCTCCGTAAATCCAGCACCTATGATGCATGTCTCCTCCTAGACTAAGCGATTGGATACTATCCCTCCGAATTACTCAACAGCTGCAATTTCGCAATTCAGCGGATATTGAAGGATATAGTCAGAGGGAGATGAGGGAGGGTTTGTTCACTCAGACGCGAATGCAGCCACTGTGACATTGCACTAGCCCACGTCCCTCCCACTCTCAAGGCAACCTTCAGCTTCAACTGCCTCCCGCATCTCGACGCCCAGTAGCCTTCCGTCAATTTCTCTTCCTTCGTAAGTCTTCACCAGTGAGCTCGGTGCTGGGCAATATGGTAGCCAGGAGCCAGAGTGAAACGTGACCTGTTAAGTATTTTGAAACTTAGTGTGAAAAGAAGGTAAAAGATCTCATTGTGTTAGTCGAAACAAATCCACAGAAACTCATATGTATAAGAGAGAGTTTTATATAAAGAGTAAGTGCACATCAAGAAAACATCCCAACCCAGTGCTGCCTCCAAGTCTAACATTAACCCATATGTCCGACACCAACTCACAAAGTCCTCCTCCATCTCACAAAACACACGCAATGATGCCGACTGCAGGAGGAAAGCCGAGTCAGTGCACATGTAAGCATCTCAGCGCTGGCAGGGGTCTCTACATGGCTGCTCCAGCACCCAGGACTACACCGATCCATGCGGCTTCTCCTTGGGGATATCTTTCAGGAAGTGAGCCTTGCCAGCTGAAGCAGGGAACTGGCTAAGGCAGCTGCATCCTGGTCCACCCTTCAATTAACCCCACATATGTTTATCGATCAGGCTGGCACAATAAACTAACTACCTCACTCAGAAACAGGTTATTTTAAAATAATATTGATTCCATGTTTAAATGAAAATATTTTGTATTTAATGGATTAAATAAGTCAGATTTAGTCTATTTAACTGAGTCCATTCAACTCACAGTGGCTCAGTTATAAGACGGAGCAGAACTGGCCCCATAGGATGTCCAAAGGTATAAATCATTAGGGATGCACAATGCATCACCTTGCTCCCCTAGAGCAGCTAGCGCATTGGAAAGTTGATCTTCCTGTTAGCAGATAAGTGAATTAACCACGGTGCCACCAGCGCTCCCGCACAGATCCTAAAGCGTTAGGAATGACTCATAAGGACCACAGGAGATATCACTTGGATAATGTTGAGTCAGTGCTGGGCTTCCAACCAGTGCATTGTGATTCAACACCCTGCTGAGAATTTGCCTTTCCGGACACACTGGATCAGAATCTATATTATAACAAGGTCTAGAAGAGGAATTTGCATTTCTGTCGATTAGCTAGCCTTTTCTAGTAATCCTAGCATGATACACTCCCACCTACCATCGAGTAGCGGAGAAGCCAAAAGAGGGCAGCCTTTAACAAAATGGATTGACACGGTGGCTGCGTCCATGAGCTCAGCAAAAGAACAAGCATGAGGACAGTGGAGGACTGGACGGTGTCTTGTTTTGTGGAATAAAGGGGTGCTGTAACTCAGAACCCACCAACCATGACACCAGTTAGTGAACTTGCTAGAAAGTCATCTCACAGAGAGTCTCGCCATGTCTTTATTCCAGGAGACTGGCAATTCAGGGACCATTCATGGATTCCACAAACATTCACCAAGCTCCCGCTCTACAAAGCTCCTCTGGCAGACTTCTTTTCTTGCCCCAATCGTTGAGCTAGTTAATGTTTATTGTGCCAATCTGGCCCATAAGCACATGTGGGGTTAATTGAAGGACAGAGAGATAAATGGCTCGGTGAGCCTCGCCTTTCAAGTTCTCAGGTCTCTTGCTTTGTGATGGTCAGACCAGGGTGCAGCTGCCTTAGCCAGTTCCCTGCTTCAGCTTGTACGGCTCATTTCTTGCAAGACATCCCCGATGCAGCCCTGGGTGCTGGAGCAGCCATGTGGAGACCCCTGCCAGTGCTGAGATGCTTACACATTCACTAATTTGGCTTTCCTCCTGCAGTAGGCGCCATTGCGTGTGTTTTGTGAGATGGAGGAGAACTTTGTGGAGTGGTGTCAGACACGTAGGCTAATATTGGACTTGGGGGCTTGGACAGCACTGGGTTGGGCTGTTTTCTTGATGTGTACTTACCCTTTATATAAAACTCTCTCTTATACATATGAGTTTCTGTGGATTTGTTTCTCTAATGTACCAGACTAACACAACAGTGATAAAAAACATGCCCAGGGTCGCAGGACGGTAAGTGGTGGAACCAGGACTCGGGGCCACCTCTCACCTGTCGACTGTCTATGGCAAGTTACAGGCCTATGGCATGCACTTGGCATTGGACCGACTGAGCTCAACTCCCATTAAGTAGAGCTGTGGCCTGGGGCAATGTCTGGAACCACCTTCTGCCTTGGTTTCTCCCACTTGTAAATCGGGGCTAACAACTCTATCTACCTTATAGGTGGGGGCAATGCTCACCCCAGAGACCTGCGTCCAATTCCCAGGCAACTCATCTCACACGCAGCCCCCACCCATCTGTTACCTAGAGAGTCTCTGCTGCTAGGATGCTGGAGTTTATGGTCCAAGAGGAGGAAGAACACGGCGGTGATCTACTTGTGAAAATCAGCCACTGATACTGATCTCAGGGCTGGTGCAGGACTGCAGGGTGGGGTGGGGCAACCTATTTGCTCCACTCTTCATGGGTGGCTGTGAGTGGGAGGGCCAACTCAAAAACTCAAACTCACTGCCACTGAGTTGATTTGGACTCATAGTGGCTCCATAGGGCAGGTGAGAATAATTGGGGTGAATCATGTGACATAATTAAGAGGAGGTACTTCGGAAGGCCTCGGGTAAGCATCAGTCACCCCAACTGAGGCTCCTAGAGGCACGTCCCTGGTCCCCAGGGCGGAATCTCCAGTAAGCCTGACGGAGCAGGCCAGCAGAGAATGCATCGTCTCCTCTGGAAAGCAGCCCCAGCATGGGCTCTGGGGACACTGGGTCAGGAGCACTGTCTGCAGATAAAGGACCGCACATTATTTGAACTGAGGACGGTCAAAGAGTGTCAACTCCCATCTAGCAGGGAGCACTTTCAGCAGGCTGCTCAAACAGCTCCTTCCCACCCCCACCCCCAGCCTTTCATGCTTCCTAATGGTCCTGTCTGTCATTATGAACCTTTCAGTTCTGCCTCAACAAAGCACAAAGGGATTCCATCCTTTAATCCTCAAAATAGTTTGTCTTTAGAGTTTGGCAGGTGAGAGTCCGATGCGGCCGTAACTCCTCCGGCTGAGCGCTCATTATGCCAGGAGCCGCACTGTGATGGGGCCTCAAAGCCTGAGTGATGGCAAAGGCTTTCCGGTGGTGAGAACTGCTCTTTATAACCTGCCTTCCAAGTGCCCTCTTGACACGGAGGAACTGTGTTGACAAACATCGATCATCATTAGCAGTGAGCCCCCATCTCTGTCTGAGGCTCCTTCACACGCAGTCGAAGGAGGCGGGCGCCTCCTTAGAACGCCAGCCGCTGCCTCCAGAAAGAAATACGGACACGCCGGCCAAAAACGCTCTCCTCCCATGACCAAAAGATGATTCCATAAATCATTGTTTTACTGAGGTTGCTAAGAATCTTTCTCAATCAAACTCTTGTGATTTGGGCATCGGATTTTTCAGTGAGTCCCTGCTTACCACCCACCCGAGTCCGGAGGAAGCCCCATCTGCAGAGAAGCAGCACTTCCACAGTTCTCACTCAGAGCCAGAGCGCCAGTCTACAGACGGGAAGCAACAGCATTAGCACATTACTATCTGGTTACTAAGGAGCCCTGTGGTGTCGTGGCTGCAAGCTGGGCTGCGATCTGCATGGTCAGCAGTTCGAAACCATCAGCAGCTCCGAGGGAGAAAGTCTGAGCTTTCTACTCCCGCAACAGTGACAGTATTGGCTGTGAGTCAGCATGAACTCAATGGCGGTGGGTTTTTATCTGGTTATTCACCCATGGAACGTCCCACCCACAGGAGACAAAGCAGAACACGGATCAGCTGACCGCACAACAAACCCACTTTCAAAAAGGTCCACCCACCAGGCATCGCTTAAACATAGCGCATCCCAAGCCAACAGGCTGCTAGCTCCCTCCTCGGCAGTATGTGCCCCTGAATGCACCAAACTGGGGGCCCTCCTCCCTCTCAAACTACCTGAGACTCCCATAGATACTGAGTCCTTCTCTGATCCCATAAGAACCTGGTCTTTCCAAGAATTCAGCTCATACACCTCTCAGAGTCACCCACGGACAAAGAGCTAAATGTTGGGTTTCTGGTCAAAGCCAAGACTAATAACTCTGCCTGTTCAAGGTTTCTCTCCTAACCTCTTCAGAGCTGGTCCCTCTGGCTGAGGTCGGGATCCCCAAAGACAGGGTTTCCAGCCAGGGTGGAGGAGCCAGGAGAGGGTAAGGGGGTTATAGGAACAAACCTGCCCCAAAGAGACAGTACCTCCCGTCTATGTGAATGGGTATTGATCTCTAGCCTCCAGCAACACCACCCAAGTCTTGAGACCCTATCATCTGTTCGTATTTTATCAAGAGCATCTAAGCCAACTATTAGAGCCTTGGGTCTAACGGCAACACAGTAGTCTCAGTGAAAACCCCCAATTAGCCTAAGCCTACTCCATTACAATCTGCTTACTCTGCTCCACTTCCCAGAAGAACAGCTGTCCTAGTCCCACATTTTGCCTGGCATTCTCTAAAGTCAGTATTTAGCTTAGGGTGGGGCGTTAGTGAGGGTTGACTAGAGAAACAAATTCATAGACACTCAGATATGTATAAGGGAGCACTTTATAATGGAGCGGTTACATATTGAGAAAACATCCCAGCCCAGTTCAGAGCAAGTCCATAAGTCCAATATTAGTCCAGATATCCGATATCAATCTATGAATTCCTCTTCAGATGCATGCAACACATGCAATGATGCTGAATGCAGGAAGATCAGAGGCCAGTGGGTGGAAAGTCTTGTGGATCCAGTGGCAGTGGAAGCATCTCAACGTTGGCAGGGGCCTCACATTGTTCCTCCAGCTCCAGGGCTCTAGTGTAGCCCCATGTGTCTTGTCAGCAGGAAGAGGAACCAGAGAGTCTGTGTGGCCTCCAGTGGACCACTTATCTCTGTCATGCCTTCCAAAGAGGTCATCAAGCTGTGACCTGATTGACAGGCTATAGACCCCCTCTTCCTTAAGTTGACAGGAGATGACGTAACTGCCACAGGTGGCTTGTCCTTTCTGGGCCTTCTGTGGTCATGACTTGTTCACATAAGACTACATCATAGAAAATGAGTTCAGACTTATTCCTTTTCTGGAAAAGTTCAGATCACAAACAAAATATCTGGAGAATGTTATCACCTGCTTGGTCACAATAATAGCTATGTCTATTCAGCACTTAATGTGCCAGGCACTACGGAGACACCATTTCAAATCCTCCCAACAAGTAGGGGCAATAAAGCTCAAGGCTGTCCAATCACTTGATCAAGGCTATTTATCACACTGATGGGAGAACCAAAATTTGAACCCAGGCTTGTCCAGCCATGAAACATGTGAGCAGGCCACGTCACCAAGATGTCCTTGCTGTTGCTCCAGGGCGTGAGGCTGGGTCTGGTGGTTAGTAACCTTCACATTGACCCTCGACCCATGGCAGCCCAGTGCACAGTGAACCCAAATGTTTCCCAGTCTGGCATCATCCCCATATGTGGTTGAATTGTGATCCAATGGGTTCTTCACTGGCTAATTTTCGGAAGGAGGTAGATCACTGTCCCTCGGTCATCTTCCTCTGAAAGCTCTATTCGAACCTGTTCGGTACCATAGCAACCCCTGTCTGCCCTGAGCGAAGGGTAGCAGCTGTACAGGAGACGGGCCTAGGCTGCAGCAATTCCTGTCCCAGCAGGAACATGCTTGCTGTTCTTGCTCCACACTAAGCTTCCTGCAGAATTACTACATGTTCTTCAGAACAGAAGCATGTTCACTGCCTCTGTCACAGAGAAGCACATAGAAGTGTCCAGGGTGGAAGGAGGTAAAGGTAGGAGCAGATGGGACTTTGGCAGGAAGATGGGTTGAAACTCACTTTGCCCTGATCCTCCCACTAGGGTCACCCAGAGTCTGGATGTTATAGTGTTTTTATTGTTAACGCAAACATAAGAAAGACTCTGAAAGGTAAATAGAAGAAGGTCAGGAACCTCAGAACCCAAGGTAGAATATTCCCCAGGATGGGACGTCCTGGGGTTTCTCTTGTCTCAGAGGTTTCTGACTAGATGCTGGAGTACCCAGAACTAGGAAATGTCGGTGAAGGGTGGGGGTCTGGGTGGGAGGGTGTTTACTTCTCTCTGGATATTTCTGGACAAAAACTTTTAGACAATAACCACTGTGCTTCAGCCACCAACCACAGACACCACAGTCATCGTCTCCCCCACCCCTGACCCACACCAGCAAAAAACCAAGTGGGGATCCTAGACACTCACCACCCTCACCAGGCTGTAATGAAGGACCATAGCCCTTGCTGGCTGACATCATATTCATGGAAACCATGAGGGGCTCCTTCCACCACTACCACCCACCCAACAAAAACCAAACTCACTTCTATCAAGTCTATTCTAACTCACAACATGCCCAGTGACCCTATAAGACAGGGTAGAATGGCCCCGTGTGGGTTTCCAACACCAGAATTCTCTACTGGAGTAGAATTCTCCTTCTTTGGCCTGAGACTTGGCAGGTGGTTCTGAACAGCTGATCTTGTGGTTAGCACCCCAATGTGTAAGCCATCACACCACCAGGGCCCCTCACAGTCAGGGTGAAATCAGCTTCAAGGAGTCATTACAAATACTCTTGAGACAAATGAAAAATAAAACGAAGAAATTCAACAGAGAAACATTAAGATAGGATGAAAAGCCAAATGGAAATTATGACAGAACAGGGAGATCACCAGGAAGATAGGTGAATTTGAAAATAAGAGCAATAGAAATTATTCCAATGGGAGAGAAAATACTCTGAAAAAAAGAATAGAGCTTCAGGGCAGATAGGATTGTACAATTCTAGCCATCAGAGTCACAAAAAGAGAAGAAAAATCGGGTGGGGATAAACAATCCGGAGGAGAAAACAACGGGACTGATCATTCCAGAGGGACACAGGAGAGAGGGGGGCGGGAGAACAGAATGAGGGTGATAAGAAACTCAGGGACAAGAAAACAAGTGATCTTCATTCGATGGCAAGGAGGGCATAGGATACCTGGTGGGGCTTGATCAAGGGCAATGTAGCCAAGAGGACTTACCAAAACCCAAATGAAGGCAGAACCTGACAGTGGAACAAGAGGAGAGTGAAAGGAACAGAGGAAAGAACTAGGAGGCAAAGGGCATTTATAGATGTCTAAATCCAGGCATGTACATATGTAAATAGGTTTATATATAACAATAGGGAACTAGATCTATGGACATATATTTATTTGTTAAGTAGTAAAGCAGCAAGCAGACTGACATTGGGCCTCCACTCAAGTACTCCCTTAACACAAGAACACTTTTTGCTAATAGCCCAGCATTCTGTGATTCTCACTTTCCCTGACACAATTGCTGAAGACAAAATGGGTGCATAAGCAAATGTGGTGAAGAAAGCTGATGGTGCCCAGCTATCAAAAGTTATAGCATCTGGGGTCTTAAAGCCTTGATTGATAGACAGGCGGCCATCTAGCTGAGAAGCAACCAAGCCCACATGGAAGAAGCACACCAGCCTGTGTGATCAAGAGGTGTTGAAGAGATCAGGTATCAGGTATCAAAGACCCAAAACAAAAAATCATATTATTGTGAATGAGGGGGAGGGCGGAGTGGAGACCCAAAGCCCATCTGTAGACAATTGAACATCCTTTTACAGAAGGGCTACAAGGAAGAGACGAGTCAGTCAGGGTGCAAGATAGCACTGAGGAAACATACACCTTTCCTCTAGTTCTTTAATGCTTCTCTTCACCCGCCAACGATCATGACCCCAATTCCCCCTTACAAATCCGGCAAGATCAGAGCATGTACACAGGCACAGACAAGAGTTCACAACACAGGCAATCCAGGACAGATAAACCCCTCAGTACCAATATTGAGAGTAATGATACCAGGAGGGTCAGGGGGAGTTGTGGTGAGAAAGGAGAAACCAATCACAATGATCAACAGATAACCACCAACACCCAGCCCCAGGGGGAAGGACAACAGAAAAGTGGTGAAGAGAGTGGTCGGTATAAAACCTGAAAAAAAAATTTTTTAATTATCAAGGGATCATGAGGAAAGATGGGTGGGAAAGGGGGGTCACAGTGAGCTGATACTGAGGGCTCAAGTAGAAAATGTTTTTAAAATGATGATGGCAACGTATGTGCAAATGTGCTTGACACAATGGATGGATGGATGGATGGATGGATGGATGGATGGATGGATGGATGGATGGATGGATGGATGGATGGATGAATGGATGATGATAAGAGCTATAAGAGCCCCAATAAAAATGATGTTAAAAGAAAAGAAAAAGCGGGTGAAAGGGGGAAAAAGGTATTTGGTTGGAATACCAAATGTTTGAAAAACTAATGGCTAAAATGTCCCAAATTTGGCAAAAGACATAAACCTGTAGACTACAAAGTGAGAGCAAACCTCAAAGAAATGCACACCAAAATACACCACCAGGAAACTCCATAAAACTGAAAGCAATGAAAAAATCTTGCAAGCAGCCAGAGAGAAGTGATGTATTAAGTGTACAGGAAAAATGGTTTGAATGACAGTGGATTTCTCATAAGAAGCCAACGAGGCAGGAAGGCAGTGGCATATTTCTCAAGTACTGGAGAAAAAGAACTGTCAACAGAGAATGCTATATCCAGAGAAAAGATCTTTCATGAATGACACTCTCTGATAAAAGAAAACTAAGAAAATTTGTCTCCAGCAAACGTGCCCTAAATGAATGGCTGCAGGAGGTTCCCTAAGAAGAGGGAGACGAAGGCACCTCAGATCATCAGGAAAGAAAAAGAATTGCGGATCGAAAAAAATGAAAGGCAACACAACAGTTTCTCTTCCTTCCCCTGTTGAGTTTCCCAAAATCAACTGAGGACTGTACGGGACATTATAAGGCTGTCTAGTGGGGTTTCAAAGTATGCAGAGGAAATACTTGTTGTTAGGTGCCCTGGGGTTGGTTGGTTCTCACTCATAGCGACCCTATATCCAACAAAAGGAAACACTGCCCAGTCCTGTGTCTCTGAGGACAATTCTGTTACAAAAAGAGAAATGCAAAAAAAGATTGTCAATGGAGGAACATTGCTACTCGTCCCTGGAGCCAGCAGAGCATCCCCAGCAGGCTGTGGCATGTTGCATACATGTGCCATGCAAGAACTATGGGAACACTAACAGAGCTCTGGAAGAAAGGCACTCCACAACACGAAGCCGATGTCGCTGAGGCGCCATTGCGTCACCTCCCACTCATGGTGGCCCTGTGTAACACAGAATGACAGCTGTGTGATCCTGCTCCGTTTTCATGGTCACCCAGGGTAGCTTCCAGACTAAGACAGGGTAGCAACCCCTTCATAGGAAGGTTCCATTTCCAAAACTCAGCCAGTGGAAAGGCTATGGATCACATCCAAAGATTGGAACATCCGCCTCCTAGACCGGCAGGACATGCACAATACACAGCAGCCACAACCATGAACTTGAGCCCACCGCTAACTGTGAAGATAGCGCAGGTCAAGGCAACATTTCACTCCGTGAAACAAAGGGCCACAGGGTCGGAGCCGACTGGAAAACCAACAACATGTTAGTTTTCACTGAGAGTCTTACGCAGCTTGGGGAAAGGGGACCAGCAAGTATGATGACCTAGACTGTATTCTAAAGGCGGAGATAAATTTCCTGGGTTGAATATCAAGCAACCTTGGTAAATGCTCCCCGTCAGTTAAAAAGACCTACTCAGGGTGGAGATGAGTCAGGACTGACCAGATGGCACGAGTCAGTCTTGAAAACACTAAGAAGATGCTGCCGGGTTCTAGAGTAGCTGAAGCTCTTTACCTTGATCGGTGCAGAAGGGCCCTCCCCAGTCACGTTTCACAGACTCCCCCCCCACCCCCGCAGCCTATGCTGCGTTGCCCAGAAGAACGCTTCTGAAAAATGTTCCCTTATAGTTGTTAATGGCTCTTATGCTCTTGAAAACGAAAAAAAGCAGTTGTGGAGGCGGGTGACGGATTCTAAGGAGCCCAGGTGGCGTAGTGGTGGTCGTCTCAAAGGTCGGCGGTTCAAAACCACCAGCCTGTCTGCAGGAGAAAGAGGGGGCTTTCTACCCCAGTGAACAGTGACTGTCTGGGGAACTCACAAGGGCAGTTCTGCCCTGTCCTGTCCGGTCACTCTGGGGCAGGAAGTTTAGGGTTTGCGTTTGGTTTGTATGTCCTTCGTTAAAGGCATCCCCGGATGACAAATGTCTGACTTATGGACAACTTATCCTTTCCCTTTCATGTTAAGTAGCTCACCCCTCACTTTAAACAGTCACCCGCCCCCCCTCCATCACAGTCATCTTCACTTGCTGCAGGTGCACTTTGAACTCATTGAAGGCTGCCAGCCTGGCCTTTCCCTAAACTCACTGCCATCGAGTCGATGACGACTCACAGGGAACCCCCTATGTGTTTCTGAGCCTTTAAACATTGATGGGACTAGAAAGCTCCCCACTTTCTCCCGAGGAACCGACGAGGCTTCGAACTGGCGACCTTACTGTTGCAACCCAGCCAATAACCGTCCACCACCAGGGCTCATGCTCTGTCACCCAGGTGGACCTGCTCTGACGGACTTGAAATTCAACTGAAAGATGCCTCTAGAAACATTTAGACAGCGCCTGCATTCCCATAATCATTTTTGATCCATTCAACACAAAAGCATCATAGTGTTCTCAACGATGGCTCTGAGGACATTAAACTTTAAAACTGACCTAAGGAAGAAGGGTCGCCTTCATTCTCTCCTTCCAAACAGGCACACACCTCTGGCCGTCCTTCCGCCCTGCCTTCCTCTTTCTCCCCTGCCTTTCCCTCCTGCTCGGCTCTGCTCCTGTAAGACTCAGCAAAGAGCGGGATCGTGGGGACAGTTGGGAAAAGGGCTCCAACAGGACCCAGTTACACCTTCTCCTTGCACCAACTCAGAGCACTTTGCACAAGTAGCTCTGTTCTTCCCAAGAAACCTGTGTTTTCATGTCTGCTTAGACTTCAACCAACACTCTCTAACAGAATTTCCCAGAGTTCTGATCGGTACCCCCAAATCCCTAGAATATGTTTATAGATGAGCCCAGGGAGATCCTCCTGAGTGAAACCAACCATCCTTTCACCCAAGAGTGAACAGCCCCAGGCAGCCTCCCCTCTTGTCTGCTTCCTCCTTGGGCCTCCCAAGAATAGACCTGGCCTTTATACAAACGCAGCTGCTGCCATACTGTTCAATGGGAAGTTAATGCCTCACGTTCATTGGCTCCTTCTACCTTGAGCTGACTCGTGAACGCTACGTTCATGCTAATACTCCCCAACCATTAGCCTGCAATGCGGGGCTCCCCTTCCAAATCCTGCTGATTTCAATTTTTAAAAAAAGAGCTTCCTTCATTTTGTGGCCATGGATCGAAAGCACGTCTAATGGACTCCCGCTCCTCTTACAGGTAGGCTGCTGAGCAGTGTTTGCCCCTGGGGCTCCAAATCCCCACCAGCCCACGAAGCCAGAGACTTTCTAAAGTGGTCCTGGAATCCATCGCCATGGAAACGAAAGATATCCAAAGCTGCTTTGATCTATTAGGAAAACCAGGAGACACATTCAAAAGATCAAAAATGTTTTCAAAGTACAGGCATCACGAGCACCTCGGGAAGCTCGGATAGGAAAACCTGGAGTGTGGTCGCGAGGCAGGTTCTCACAGGGCGCTGGTGGCTGTGTTTAACAACAACCATGCTTGCCTCGAGCCAACCCCTGCTGATGGCCACCCCTGTGCATCTGGGTTAAACTGTGCACCACTGGGTCCCCAGAAGCAGATCAGCAGGGCTTCCGTCCAGAGTCTCTCTGGGTGGACTCAAACCTCCCACCTTTCTGCTCTCAGCCAGGGCCTTACCCGGGTGTACCACCCAGTGACTTCGGGGCTTCCTTAGGGACGAGGACGCACACAGACTAGCAGAGGTTCTGGTGCAGGGATAATGCAGGGACCTGTGGGCCTGCCCAAGTCCACTCCAAAAGGAGACCTAAAAGGACCCAATTCTCTTCTTCAGCCAGTGTGTAGGAAATGAGGTTGGCCCTCTCGTGTCTCCCCCACCTCCCAACCGGTGTGAATGAACGGTCTCTTTGGCTGGCGTGTGAGATGAGGTCGGTCAATCTGGCCCTTCGAGTCACCATTCTTTATATGCTGTGTTATCATTCTGACTCATGCCTAAGGTCCTAATCTCATTTTAGAGGGAGTTCTTGGCTAGATGAACAGCAAGATTCTGGTGGGATTAAGTCCCGACTTTAGTAAAGGGGTTGAACCAAGTCATAATCTTTGTTTCCTGGGGTCCAGCCTGCTAAAAGAACAAACCACGCCTCCACCCCGGGACAGAGCCAATCGTCTGTGTATAAAAGCCATCTTGGACAGAGAGAGTCAGCCCAGGGCTATTGGAGAAGAAAACATTTTAGATCTCTTATCTGCAACTGTAGAGGCCAAGAGGCACCAAAGAGAGTGGCACCGAGACGATGAGACAGAGCAAATGAGCCAAGTCAAAACCAGAGGCCAAGGCCAAGAGACCATGTGACAGACAGAGGAGCAGCAGCAAGACCGCGGGACTGTGAGGCAGAGCAACAAGTGGGCTTCTTTGTCCACGGAGACAGAGGTGAAGGGACCACATGGCGGAGAGGCTAAGGACCAGTGAGGGACCTGCCTGTTGACCGAGGGCAGGCATTGCTGTGGGCCAATGATGGTACCCTTTCTGTTTGCTGATCCTGACTTATGGTAACCCACTGACTTCCCCAATAAATCCTCTTAATTGTACGTATTGTCTGAGTTCCGTATGGCCATTGCAACAAGTGATTGAACACAGCACAAAAGTTGATGGCTGGGAGGAATGGCTGGTGTCGGAATAGGCAGAAGGGTGGAGCACAGAAGAATGTCTGATCCCTGCCTCTTGGCAGTAGGGAAACTAGAGGAAGTCCGACAGGGCCCCCATGCCGTGTACTGCCCATGCAAACCCTAGTCCCAAAATTTCCACCCAACCATTTTGTAACCCAACTCGTAACCCACTCGTCAAAACTCTAATGGAAAGAAGGCATCTAGGATGAACTAGAGTGCAAATGTGCTCAGTGTTTCATGTCTTCCATTCGCTCTCGACCTGGGTCCCGAAGGCTGAGGAAACGCTGTCCCCGGGCCATGCTTTAGTTTGGGAAAGGAGTAGGCGCAGGCCACATTTGTTTATTTGGATGTTCTCAGTGTTTCCCTAAAGTCCGAGTGATCTCACCACATCCTGCCATCCACTTCAGAAAAGAATTTGGAATGCATTAGTTCCCTTCCATGGCAAACTTCCTGATCCATACATGGCTCTGACCATCTGTAAGAATACAAATGCTTCCCACCCAGGATCCTCCTTGGAAAACATCTGGAACAAGAGGAGACTCCCATCCTGGCCCAGCAGACCCTGAGGTCGATGACCCCAATTATAGCAGCCAGTCCACAGAGAGGACCACATGGCCAGCCCCACTATGAGATATGACGTCCCTCACTGACCCATGGCCCTGCAGGGGATAGCACCGGAGACACAGTGTGGGAATTGCACCTGACCTGATCCCACCGCACCAAGGCAAAGCACTGGGGGAGTGCAGAGGAACAGCAAGGGAATGGAGCGGCAAGGTCCCCAGGGAATGCTGAAAGTGGACTTTGGGGCCAGGGCGTGGTGCCCCAACAGACTGGACTGGAAAACACTCCTAAAGGCCAACAAATGATCCTTGAACTAACTACAAGCTTTTCTCTCTTGTGTTTTCTTTTGTTCTTTGTCAGTGGTCTATTGTTGTTGCTCTTTTGTATACTGTTGCTTGGTTTTGCTCTGTCTTGTTTTTGTGCATGTTATTATCACCGCAGGTCTATCTAAATAAGATAAGCTGGGTGAACTATCTGGAGGAAAAACAACAGGACCTACAGTTCCGGGGGGACATGGGATAGGGGGAGATAGGGGTAAGGAAGTGGTGTTAACAAACCCAGGGACAAGAGAACAATAAGTGATCCAAATTGGTGATGAGGTGGGTGTGGCAGACCTGGTGGGAAATGATCAAGGGTAATGTAAGGAAGAGGTATAGCTGAAACCCAGGTGGGGACGGAGCATGATAGTGGGACAGGAAGAAAGTCAGGGGAAATAGAGGAAAGCGCTAGAAGGCAAAGGGCATTTATAGAGGTCTAGACAAAGACATGTACATATGCAAATATATATATGAGGATGGGGAAATAGATCTAAGTGTCTACATTTATAGGTTTAGTATTAAGGTGGCAGAAGGACCTTGGGTCTCTACTCAAGCACTCCCTCAATGGATGAATACTTTCTTCTATTAAATTGGCATTCTATGATGCTCACCCTCCCAAAACAACTGCTGAAGCCAAAGTAGGTGAACAAGTTAATGTGGTGAAGAAAGCTGATGGTGCCCAGCTATCAAAAGAGATAGCTTCTGGGGTCTTAAAGGCTTGAAGATAAACAAGCAGCCATCTAGCTCGGAAGCAACAAAGCCCACACCAGCCAGTGTGATCACGTGGTTCCGAAGCGATCAGTTATCAGGCATCAAAGAACAAAAAATCATATCATTGGGTGCACACCTCCATGATACGATAGCTGAGGACAAATGACTGCATAAGCAAATGTGGCGAAGAAAGCTGATGGTGCCTGGTTATCGAAAGAGATAGTGTCTGGGGTCTTAAAGGCTTGAAGATAAACAAGCAGCCATCTAGCTCAGAAGCAACAAAGCCCACTTGGAAGAAGCACACCAGCCTGTTCAATCACAAGGTGTCAAAGGAATCAGGTATAAGGCATCATCAGGAAAAAAATCTTACCAATGTTTATGAAGGGGGAAGTGCAGAGTGGAGACCCAAAACCCATTTGTCGGCCACTGGAGATCCCCTTGGAGAGGGGTCTAGGGGAGGAGATGAGTCAGTCAGGGTGCAATGTAGCACCGATGAAGAATACAGCTTTCCTCCAGTTCTGAAATGCTTCCTCCCCCAGCTATCATGATCCAAATTCTACCGTGCAAGTCTGAATGGAGCAGAGGATGTACACTGGTGCAGCTAGGAGCTGGAGGCACAGGGAATCAGGGCAGATGATACCTCAGAACCAGGGGTGTGAGGGGCGATACTGGGAGGGTAGGGGGTGAGTGGGTTGGAAAGAGGGAACCGATTACAAGGATCTACATGTGACCTCCTCCCTGGGGGATGTACAACAGAAAATGGGGTGAAGGGAGACGTTGGACAGGGCAAGATATGACAAAATAATAATTTATAAATTATCAAGGGCTCATGAGGGAGGGGGGAGTGGGGAGGGAGGGGAAAATAGAGGACCTGATGCAAAGGGCTTAAGTAGAGAGCAAATGCTTTACACAATTGATGTATGTATGGATTGTGATAAGAGTTGTATGAGTCCCTAATAAAAATTTTATTTAAAAAAACACCAAAAAAATATAAATAAATAAATTAGAAAAAAAGAGGAGACTCCCATCATCGCTGCTAATGAAGTACAAGTTTCCAGCACATCCTGGGAAGGCAGCAGAAAGGGAGACACATTTGGCGAAGGGCAGTCAGACTCGATTGGTCCTTGTGCTGCGACCACTGCCCACCAAAGTCCACCAAAGGCCAGCCCACTTGCCCTCCAGTCCTGCACACACTGGCGCATGACGTGTACAGAGATGAAGTGTTCTGTGTGAAGGGCTTCACTTTTCTGCTCAAGAGCCAACTTTTACACCAACCAAGATTTGTCATTCGACTGAGACTGGGGTTCAACTAAGAGCAGACGTGTTCTCCAAGGGAAAGAAACCAAACCAGAAAGGATTTGAAATTAATACCAGATGAAAGGCATTACAAAGGCTTTGGTACCTGATCAAAGCATGGATTTTAGTCCATTTGACCTCAGTTTGAATATGGTGTGTCCATTTGATTTTCTAGATAATCTTGCAGAGCCTCGTTTCCACATCCTACCTGTCTGATGGAATTACAGAATAGGTCAAGTCAGATCAGCCAAGTGTCTAGCACGATTGCTGGCATATAGTGGGCACGTCGTTCTCCATGAACATAGCTCTTGTCTTGTTATTATCAGAAAGCCAAGTGCCAGGATTGTTTTCAATCTATAGAACACAGATTTGGCACAGCCCCGCCACTGCCATCAAGTCAATTCCAACTCGAGGACTGTAAATATTTGCAAGAGCAGGTAGTCTCATCTTTAGCAAGCCAACACCACTCCCCCACAAGTCTAAAACACCCCACGGCTCCACCCAGCCCCATGTGGGTCTGCAAATGTGTGCAGGAACCGACCTGTGGAAAGCAGAGCCATCTGAAAACAAGACGAGGACCAATGGATAGAAATGACGGACTTGGACATTCATCCTGCTCTGAGCACCAGGCCTGCTTCATTGAGCATCTCTGCCTTTCTGGGAGTCAGGCCGTTCCTAAAACTGCAGGTTCAGAGGGCACAGGAGATTTCAGGCCATTTCAAAATGGGGTGGGCCCGTTTTTGAGATGATGACCACTCCATCCTTGAAAGCATTTCAATAAATTGACTCGGGATGCTTACAGGAAATACCCTACTGTGTGTCGTGTCGAGGACCACACCAAGAGATACAGAAGAAGAAGACGAAGGAAAAGAAGAAGACATGCTTCTTGCTTCAAGAGGACTGTACAATAGAGTGGGGAGGTAGGGGGTATGGGGCATGTTTAACGCAATCATGAATAGGGTCACCCAGGTCAGAATGGGCTACACCACAGCTAATAACAACAATGAAAGACAGCAGCAAAGCTGCCCTTAACAAGGGCCTCAATAACCCCCCAAGTTCACTGCCACAGAGCAGCATTGCCTCTGAAGTAGGTTTCCAAGACCATAACTCTTTTATGAGAATCAAAAGCCGCCTAGTTCTCCCTCAGAGCAGCAGGTGGTTTCAAACTACTGACCTTGAGTTTAAAGAGCCCTGGTGGCATATTGGGCTACTTACTAGTTGGGTAGTTGGCCTCAAGGTCAGCAGTTCAAAACCACCAGCCGCTCCTCAGAAAAAAGATGAGGTTTTCTACTCCCATAAAGATGTTCAACTCAGAAACTCACAGGGACACTTCTACCCTGTCTAACGGAGTTGATATACATCAGAATCGATGGCAATAATGTTTTCAAGACCTTGAGGTCAGTGACCCAACTCATAACCCACTATGCCATGTCACTACCTGTTTTCATTGAACCAAAGAGCTCCCGGGGAGGATTTTCGCTTTTAGGAATAAACGTTGAGGTAACAGAGTCTGCAGACAACAGAGTCACGGAAGACACACTGCTCTCAGCATTGTCCTCCGGACTGTGCTCAGCGGCAAGCCGGCCCACCTTTGAGCCACGTCAGTGGACACGATCTAGCAATGCTAGTTTAGGTTTTATGTGTTATGGCTTGGTAGGAGTTTGTTTGTTTCTGTCCTCTTATTTGTTTGGTCTGAGAACACTGAAGAAAGGCACATATGAAAATAATAAAAATTTATAATTTATCCAGGGGTCACCAGGGGAGGAAAGGGGGAAGGAAGGGGGGAAAGAGGAGCTGATAACCAAGAGCTCAAACCGAAAGTAAATGTTTAGAAAACGTTGATGGCAACATATGTACCAATATGCTTCATGTGATTGATGTATGGATTCTTATAAGAGCTGTAAGCGCCTCCAATAAAATGACCTTTCAATAAATAAGTAATTAATTAATGGTAATTGCTGCCTCGATTTATGCCATTTAGGATTATGAAAGGTTTCACAGGGACTCCCTACTTTCAGATAATAGGGTAAATCTGGAAATATGTCTTCCAGGATCATGCATAATCCTGAGCATTAGAAGTACAAGTGTAACTGTAATTACAGTGAAATATATATATATATATACACCTTCAAAATTCAGAGAAAGATTGAAAAGCAAGTAAAGTCTAAAGTGCAAAATCCCAATCCCCTCAAACTATGCCAAACCCATCTTGACTCGCCCGGGGACAGACCCTCGGCCTGGCCCTTCGTGGGCTTAGCATGGCGGTGACAGATGGGCCATTCAGTGAAGGAGCGGTGCTGGGTGACTCGCCCTTGGTTAGGGAAGGAAGCTGTGGGAAAAAATATTCTCCACTCAATCTATTTTATTTTCAGCAAGGTGTTACCTGTAAATATTAATTTATACACCAGCAAAACTCACTAGGCGCTTTAGCTGCATGAATATAAATGAAATAAAGGCAGCTAAAGTTTTTAAAACATGGAATTTTCAGTGTCTCCTTTCCTCCGGCAGAGATAGGGAGGGGGCAGAAACCCAAAGAATTAAAAATTCCATCCCAGTGGTTTTAGAGACAATAAGATAGCTCACATCAAGCTTCCATTGACATTGGCGTGGTTCCCAGAGTGGACATTACAAGTTCAAGTGTCGCAGCATTTAAGAAGAAAAATAGCCATGTGGGTCCTTCTCAACAGAGAACTGATTTCCGAATCACACGAAAAACCCTTGACGTGGAGAATATAGAGAAATCTCAAATGTTTGCCGGGGGCTGTGAGAACCTTGGGTACAGACACAGCGCAGCCAGGACGGCTCCCAGTTTACCCAAGGGCCTGGGGGACAGAAAGCAACAGGTCCCCAAAGATGGTGGCCTCTCTTCTTGCTGGCTGAGGCCAGTAGAGCGGGTTCACTGGCCGATGGAGTATTATATTTCAGCCACCGAGAGAAGACATTCAGATGCAGGTATGACATGGGTGAACCTTAGAAGAAGTATGCTGAGTGCAAGGAATCAGACAGGAAAGGGCTGGAGTTTCTAGAAGAGGGGAGGGCAGAGGCCAAAGGCTGGGAGCTCCGAGGAGCTGGGGAAGGAGTGGGGAGCTACTGCTGGCTCACTGGGTTTGAAACACTCCGGGAAATCGAGGCTGGTGGTGAAAGTACAAGGGTGAACGTAATTCGTGTCTCTGAATGATATGCTAAGAATGATGACAAGGGCAAAATTTATAGACAAGGGGACTTTGAAATATTAAGAGAATGGCATTTTCCACAAATGTTTGAAGCCCGTGTGAATATGTGTGTGTGTGTGTGCGTGTGCTTAGCCCAATAAAGTTTTAGAAATTTGTTTTTAAAGGGAAAACCCTACTGAAGGAAAATAAAACCGATGCACTGGTAATGCACGGAGCATCTCTCTCTGCACTCAGCGAGAATCCTACACTCAACGGGACCTAAGTAAGTGGTAATGATTTGCAGGCAGCCAATGAAAACAAAATTCTGACCTCAAGTTACCAGGATTTCCAAGGTGCCAAGGGGAACCTCACTTGCATCTGCTAGCTTCTTGTTTATTCCTCACATCAGTCCCAGTGCAATTGGCCTCTGCCCCTCTTCCAGCCCCTGCTAAGAAGGAACATTATTCTGCCCTCAGATGCTGTAGCTTTTGACTGAGGCCCCAGTTCTGTGTTCCATGGGAACTGGGGTCTAGCTCCCCAACCTTCCTTATTCTGAGTCCTTCGATAAGATTCCTTAGGTGATCTTTACTGAGCAGAACCATCTGGTCAAAGGCTCGGGGGATCCCCTTTGCCTGGAAGAGCCTTCTCCTCTCCTGGCCTCTCCGCTTACACACCTACTCCTCTTGCTGACGCGGTCATCAGGAGCTGGGTTGCTATCCTGGAGACTGGCAGCTCAAGCCCACACAGTGGCACCCTGGGAAAAGAGCCTGTCAAGCTGCCCTGGAAAGATGCCTTCAAAAACCGATGCCTCCAAAAACCAGGAGTTGATTCCAATGCATAGCGGCCCTGCAGTGTAACAGTCGATCTGCCCCAGAGTAGAAGTTACAGAAGGTCCAAGACTGTAAATCTTTCTGGAAGCAGACTGCTACCACGTTCTCCCACAGGGTGGCTGGCACGTTCGAACCACCAACCTTTTGGCTAGCAATCCAGCGTTTTCCCCACGGCATTATCAAGGATCCTCTAGGAAAGGCTCTGGAGAGCTGGAGAGCTACTCGGTCACACAGTGTCACCAACAAGTGGAAGTCACTTTGATGGCACCCAACCCAACCACCACCCCTCCATTTAGACTCAGCCCAATTCCACAATCGGCAGGGAGCCTTTGATGAGAACGCTGGGATGTTCAGATGAAGGCTCATGAGGACGAACTTCCCTCTAAGTCCTATTGTCACCCTAGTCTCCTTATTGCCTTGTTTCATGTTGACCACTGTTGTTATTCTTATGCATCAATTATTTTCTCCTCAACTAGAATCTGAGCTTGGAAGCTTTGCCCTCTTTCACGGTAACCTCCAGAGCAGCAAGCACCCTGCACGCACCTGAGGAAAGCGGAACACACGCCTGTGGCTGGACTGATTGACTATGACCCATCTGCCCGCTTCACCAGACCTCCTAGGTCACAGAAATGGTAAAATGCTTGGCTGCTAACCACTGGAAGTTCGAATCCACCTGGACCCAAAGTACACCTGTGCTCCAAAGAGTTTTCAGGGGCTAATTTTTCATAAATAGATCATCATCAAGCCTTCGTTGAAGGACAGCTCTGGGTGCACTTGAACTGCAAAGGTTGCAGTGAGCAGCTGAGCTCACCATTTGCACTACTCAGGGACTCAGATCGCTTAGCTTAGTTGGCTGACACACGGGGCTTCTGAGGTTCCAGTTTCAAGTCCGAAGCTCAGACAAAGGAGGTAATCTTGCCCTGTCCAGAGCCTACCTGAACCTGCTTTGGCCTGTTTCTCGGCCTATGGCCACACCTTTACCACTGCTGCCTGCCATTGCTCATAAAACAGGGAAAGTATGAATGAATGGCCAATGAACATGCTACCGACGGCAGACATCCTAATCACCATCAAAACTGACATGAGGGATCTCACGACGGGTCAGGAGCTCTGCCTCGGCTGTTCTCTTGGTGGAGATACTAGACGTATCGTTGTGCGGACGGGGCAGTGTTGTTCGTCCTATGGTGCCTAAGACCATTATGGGTTGGAATCGACTCGTGGCGCTTAACAACAACACAAGCTGATGAGGCGTTTAATGATAGCACGTGGCTCTAAGCTGCATGCGTCGTTGATAATGGCAAAGCGTATACAGACGCTATGCCCGTGGTCCCGTGAGCGATCTAAAGGCAAGCATGCTCAAAGAGGAGATGATAAATTACTTTGAGGCACAGGGAATCCAGGGTGGATGATACCTTCAGGACCAAGGGTGTGAGGGGCCATGCTGGGAGAGTGGAGGGTGAGTGGGTTGGAAAGGGGGAACTGATTACAAGGATCCACATGTAACCTCCTCCCTGAGAGACAGACGGCAGAGAAGTGGGGGGAGGGAGACTCCGGATAGGGCAAGATATGACAAAACAAAAATCCATAAATTATCAAGGGCTCATGAGGGAGGGGGAAAAAAGAGGACCTGATGCAAAGGGCTTAAGTGGAGAGCAAATGCTTTGAAATTGATTAGGGAAAAGAATGTACAGATGTGTTTTATACAATTGATGTATGTATATGTATGGATTGTGATGAGTTGTATGAGCCCCTAATAAAATGTTTTAAAAAATTACTTTGAGGGGTCTGATACACAGAATCACCACAATGCAAATCTGAGCTGGGTTGGAAGCAGATAGGTAAGTTGAATAAACGAGTTGCAACACGAATCAAAGCTAGTTTGTTCTCACGCCTCAGGTGGAGAGGCCTGGAGTAGAGTTTGTTCTCAGACCTGGGGCGGGATGCTGGGACAATACTAGGTCACCATCAACGCTTCGCAGTGAGAGAGCTCAGTGGGGCTCAGAGGGGAGACAGAGCTGTGGTTTTCTGAACCTGGTACAGACCAGTAGATCTGATGGTGGATTAGAGCAAGCAACCTCCTGTTGACTGCTGGGAGGCTGGAGAGACTTGGAGAAAGCATCTCTCTCTCACTCTCGCTTCCATGGAGTCGAGACTGACTCATAGGGATGCCAGGGGTCTTGAATAGAAAAGCCAGTCTTTCTCCCTCGGAGGTGCTGGTGATTTCCAACTGCTGACCACCAGAACCACGACCCCACCAGCGCTCCCTAGTGGCGAAAGACTAACGGAGCGCGCATCTACAGCTGGCTGGGTCACGGCTGGAGTTAGACAGCTGAGACTGGTCTCATCCTGGAAACAGGTCAAAGGGACCGTGGACAAGACTCTCCACCAGCCGAAGTCTTGTTCTAGATTTAGAACACCTAAGAAAGCCGTGGGCATTTTCACGTGGAGCCTGCTTGGGGATCAGGAGAATCCTAATTACAATTTTAAAAAGATGTCTCCTCTGCCTTTGGCCTGAGAGTGCGTTAGATCAATTACATGGGTAAATAGGCTCTTTCCCCGCAGGGGTGGAGGGGGGCCTCTGGTGACCCTCTATTGATTAGGGCTGCCGTGGAATGTTATTTGCAATCTCAGTGCATAATGGGAACCGGGAGGTAGCTGCCATGGTTTCTGAGACAAATTGCTGGTCGCGGAGACAAATCATAGCCTCCTTCGCCTCTCACGGTTCTCAGCTCCCAGTTAATGTGCGTCTGGCAGGCTGGGTTTCTTCCGTCGGCTGCCAATATTGTCTCAGGGAGGGAAATGGATACAAGCCGTCATCTGGGCAACCTCGCTGTGGACACGGTGTCCGAGTGACCTTTCTTTCATCTGGAACACAATCTCCAGAGGGCACACGATTAGGAAGAGATCCACAGGGCAGCCCTCATGGTTGTGATCAATGTCCACCGAAAGGCGACCAGCAGGAGTCCAAAGGAAAGAGATCGCTGCCAGGCAGAAGATGGCCAGGTACTGTTTTGTGAGCAGTCAGATGGCTGGCAGTGCACGTGGAGCAGGGTCTGTGGCTATTTCTACAGGAGATGGCGGTGACTGCAGCAGCTGCGCAGGCTTCATATAGATGAGGGCGCACACGAGGGACACAGTCCTGGAAACTTCTCAGGCATAACTATAACGTCACGGGTTGCAGTTCGTAGGGCCAAGGAGCAGATTTGAAGGCCATGCCTACATCTCCCGGCTTAACGTAGTTCAGGATGACACATTCTGTATCCCGCTTCGGTGAGCAGCAACGAGGGTCTTTTTTAAAAAAGAGATTATTTTATTGGGAGTTCTGTTTTGTTTTAATCATTTTATTGGGGGCTTATACAACACTTATCACACACAATCCATCCATCCATTGTGTCGAGCACATTTGTACATTTGTCGCCCTCATCATTCTCAAAACATTTGCTTTCCACTTGCGCCCTTGTTATCAGCTCCTCCTTTCTCCACTCCCTCCCTGCTCCCCTCTCCCTCATGAACCCTTGATAATTTATAAATTATCATTATTTTGTCATGTCTTACACTGTCCGATGTTTCCCTTCACCCATTTTTCTGCTGTCCGTCCCCCAGGGAGGAGGTTATATATGTAGATCCTTGTAATAGGTTCCCCCTTTCTACTCCACCCTCCCTCCACCCTCCGGGTATCGCCACTCTCGCCACTAGTCCTGAGGGGTTCATCTGTCCTGGAAACGACTAGGGTCTTAATCACTGGCAGGCAGCCGTGTGAGACACAACTACTGGTCTCTTCCCATCTAGAGCAAACCACAGACTCAAGGAAACAATTAGTCCAAGGCGAAGGGAACAGCATGAGCCACAGCGTCCAGGAGCCTGAAACGAGAAGCAGCAGCTGGTGCCCGCTGCTGACCGCTGACTGGGCTCACTACAAGGGGTCCTGGCCAAATCAAGAGCAAAGATTAGGGGGGGAAATTTCCCCCAAATAATTTTTAAATATACCCAACTTAGGAGTCTTACAGAGACTAGAGGAACCCCACCTACCCCCCCCCCCCCGACCACCACCACCACCAAGTTATGGTCCTCAGACCTCCTCTAACCTGGAACTGCGGCCACAGACGGCCTTTCAGCCCCACAGCTGACGGGCCCATAGGTACACAGTCACCACCAAGAGGAGAACCATCATGAACTACGAGATCAAAGGGCAAGGGCTTCTCAAAAGCAAGGATGTGCAGGCAGGAAGAGGTAGGACAGCTGGGTGGAAGGAAAGGGTGACCCCAGGGAGGAAATGACAACAAGTGACACAGAGGGGCACGTAGCCCATGTCACGGAGCACTTCACAGACAAACCGCCGACTGAGAGCCAGGCCCGCTCCATAAACGTGTACCTACAATAGGGGTGCAAAAAACTTTAAAAATATAAAAATGCACAATAATCAAAAAAGTCTTGCCGTTTTTTGATGCTGGTTGCAAATACTAGCCAAGTGTTAAGAGGCACTTGGCAAGCTTTTAAAACCTACCAGTCCCACACTCTCCCTTGACCTATCTGTTTGCTCAGGTCTTGGATCTGAGCGGGGCATGCAGATTACTGCAAAACAAAGCTAGGCTCTGATAACGCATAGGCACGGTATGGAATCACCAAGGCAGATTTATAGAAACCACCATAGGCCCCCCTCCCCAGACAGATTATTAAGGGGAGAGAAAAACCCAAAAGGCGCATTTTTTTTACTACTAGTATGTGTTTAGAAGAAGTTGACCTGCCATTTTCTTTTTACTTATTCATTGATTAAGCCACTCAAAGTAGGAATGTGCTCATGTACTTTACTTATTTAATTTTTAATGTTATAAATGTGCTTAGAGAAAGTGGGGTGCATCTTTATGAAAAAGAGGAAGCACAAAGATAAGAATTCCCAAAATACGCCGGGTCTCCTTGTTCCTCCCTCCTCCCTCCTTCTGTTCCTGTCTCTAAAATAGTATGAAAGTAAAATAAACAAAACTCTATTTTGGGCTTATCTACATTATCCAAGACTGAAGGTTGGGATGAGGGGAAGGAGTAGGGAGAGAGGGGCTATTCACCCACTCATTTAACAAACGTTTATTGGCTTTCCAGATCAGGTCCATACTAGGAAGCGGGAATCTTTCAATCAGCATTCAGGTATCTGTGAACCGAGGTATGCAATGCATGCTGTCCTCATCGAGTTTATGGTTTAGTGTTGTTCTGCTTCATAGTGACTCAACAAAGAACTTTTCGGCATATTGGGCTTGATAACCACAAGGTCAGCAGTTCAAAATCACCAGTCAATCCCAACTCATAGTAGTCCTGTGAGACAGAGTAGAACTGCCCTTGTGGGTTTCTGAGACTGGACATCTTTATAGGAGTAGAAAGCCTCATCTTTCTCTTGAGGGGCAGCTCGTGGTTTTGAACTGCTAATCTTGGGGTTAACAGTCCATCTCATAACCGCTACACCATCAGGGCTCCTTATACCATCTGTGCGTACAGAAAATTAGAAGAAACTCTGCAAAGTAGAGGAGCACTTTGGTGTCGTGGTTACGCATTGGGCGGCGATCCACATGGTCAGAAGTTTGAAATCACCAGCAGCTCCGAGAAGAAAGACCAGGATTTCTACTCCTGTAAACAGTTACAGTCAGAAACTCACAAGTCTCTCTGCGTCAGCATTGAGAGTGGCATTGCCAGTGGTGGCCTTTGGGGAGAGCTCCCCGGCTACGATCCACTGCAGGAGGCCTCGGGTAGTGCCATTGGCCCTTCTTTGTGCCGCTACCCGAAGGACCGGAGGTGAGAGGGCTTCCTACGAAGTAAGAACTTGTCACAGGCGAGTAAAAGATTGGCTGACTGAGTCTATCCTTCAACTTTCCATCGGATAAAATTTCCCATGAGATGTTCCCTCCAGTTGGGTTATTGATTGGGTGCAATTATCTGTCCATCTAACTATGAGAGCCTGAGTATGGCAGGCTTAGCTTTGCATAGCTTGCTGTTAATAAAGCCCACTGTGCGCAATGAATGGCGTGACAAAACGCTTGGTGCTATGGGAGTAGATGCGACAACTGGTAGAGGCTTAGAAGGAAAATATAGCCACACAAGCATAGCAACGTAGGGAAACGTGTACTTTATTTGCTTAGCACGCAGATCAATGTTAGCCATTTTTCACACTTCTAAGCCCACACTTCCACAGTGGGGAGGAATTGCCTGGCCCATCCACAAATGGGTTTCTGTTTAAAAGTCTTGTTTGATTGCTCTGGGAAGTGTCCACAACAGACTTCCGAATCCCCGTGCATCAGGAGTGGGAAATTAACCCTCTGGACCAGTGGTTCTCAACCTTACCAATGCCGCCACCCTTGAATACAGTTGGTGGCGACCCCCCCAACCATAAAATTATTTTCGTTGCTACTTCATAACTGTCATTTTGCTACTGTTATGAATCAGGCGACCCCTGTGAAAAGGTCATTGGACTCCCAAAGGGGTCGCGACCCACAGATTGAGAGCCGCTGATCTAGATCAAATGAACTAGAAAGACGCAAGAGAGAATATCCTTTCAGATCACATCACCTGGATGCTTCCTCGTGGACATGAAAGTGGGTTACCTCCAAACACCGGTGCACATGTCTGACTCAAGAGTGTTCCATCTCTGCTCACAGTGAGGCAAAGCACCTGTGTTGGGCATGACAGATTTACTCTGATTTAAAGAAGAGTGGAAATGTTCAAAAGGGGGGTTTTGAGCTCTTAATAAAATGGACGTAACTTTCTCAAAATTGCTTTATCAAACAAATCTACCTTGTGGGTGCTTCTTTATCCAATGACCCCCATTGGATACAGGAGCCAAGCGGTGGCATCTACTACACCCGTGCACATGACAGGCAGAGTTCTGGGTATGTGAGGCTGCCGTTACACATCCCACGACATGATAAGGGATCTGAAACCATTAACTTGATGGACAACTAGGGAGCCACTCAGCCCTTCTGTTAGCCCATCTGTGAGAGGACTTCAGAAAGTTCATGGAAAATGGAATTAAAAGATAACGGAATTTTTCACAAATGTTCTTTTTTTTCTTTTTTTCACTTCTCATGAGTTGGGGGAAAGTTTACAGAGCAGGTCATCCAGATTGCATTCAACAACTCAGACCAATTGTGTCTCAACTCATCCACAGCAGTCCCCTCAATGGACTTCCACGTAGTCCACTGCCTCCCTGTGCTCTCTGCTTCCAGCTCCATAAACTCTTCAAGCCTCCTTCTCTCTCTCTCTCTCTCTCTCTCTCTCTCTCTCTGTGTGTGTGTGTGTGTGTGTGTGTGAGAGAGAGAGAGAGAGAGAGAGAGAGAGAGAGAGAGAGAGAGAGATAGCCTAGTAAAACCAAACACCCAGGCAGCCGGCATTGCGTCGGTTCTGACTCGCGGTGCCCTGCATGTCCAGAGCACAGCTGTGTCCCGTGGGGCTTTCCCATCTACGACCTTGCGAAAGCAGCTGAGTGTCCCTACCGAGCTCCTCTCCTGCCATGCCATTCTTCAAGATGCCTCTGCGTGGGTTCAAGCGATCAACCTACTGTTACTAGCTGAGCCCTTAACAATCTGCACTACCCCTGGACGCATTAAGGTACAGGTGCTGCCGGGTGCTGTCCACTGGACTCTGATTCATAGCGATCCTATATGGCACAGTAGCACTGCCCTGCGGAGCACAGTAGTACCTCTAAACGCTCCGATCTCTGAAGTTTTAATCCATGGCTCCCCCACACTCTTCCACTCCCAATACACACAGCACCGTGCTCCTTTGGGAGGAGACTACGTGGCACACCGCTGTTCACTGAGGCTTGACATCTGAGTAGTGGGACACAGCACACCCTTGAAGAGGAGGAGCGGGTGGGAAGCTCACCCCACACTCCGACTTGGGAACCACTGGTTTGCAGAGCCCACCCAGTCGGATGCCACCAGAGCATCTGGTATCCGTGTTGGTGTCCAGCACCACATTCTTTTGAACTCTCCTCTAAAAGGAAAGAGGCCCATTCTCTTGTTTGCTTCTGAGCCTTGCCGGGAAGAGAAACAATAGGGATACTCCCGGGAAGGGAGGGGGCCTCCAGGAGAAGAGTCCCTCCCCCAAGGATATCTGAATCTCTTTTAGGAAGATAGACCCTTTCCTTCCAATAAATGTTCGTTTCTGCTGGAAAAAAAAACACATCTCTGACTGCATATAGGCACGCTCTAAGGCCGACAAGTGACCCTACATGATGCCTCTCTTGGAAGCCGGCTTCACTTGGGAGAACAACGAGGAAGCAAGGGAGGCTGGCAGAGGAGTGTACGCCTGCAGAATGAAGTCCTTCACAGCGGACTTCGATAGAGCCTACCGGGGAAGACACGGTTTCTCCAGGAAGGTCCAAAAAAATGGACATTTGGAGATTCTGTCTGATTTCAGTGCAAATACTTTCTATCTAATTTGAAGTGTACAGACATATCTATGGGTTCTTGAGAACTCGTTTGGAAGGATACACCAGAGACAGCCAGAAGAATGATCGCATCTGTGTTAGGAAAACACGCTCCTGGGAAGCGAGGATGGCGAGACTTGGCCTTACACACTGTGGCCATGTTAACAGGAGGGACGAGTTCCTAGAGAAGGTCCTGACGCTTGGTAAAGGAGGAGATAAACGTTAACAGAGACTGACACAATGGCTGCAGCCAGGACCTCAAACATAGCAACGAGTGGTAAAGACCAAGCAGCATTCTGCTCTGTTGTACACAGACAGGGAATGTGAATCAGGACTATGAATCAGGACTCAATGGTATAGGTCCAGCTACATTCTGAAAAATTCAAGTAATGTTGATGGCTGAGAAGAACTGTGAGTAAGCCCATTAATTAAGACCTTCTTTTCAAGATGAATCATGGTTTCCAATCCAGCTGCTCTTCCTTCTTTAAAAGTTTTGAGTTCAACTATTGAAAACACAAACGGAATTTAATAAACTTTCAAATATAAAAAAAAAAAGTTTTGAGATCTGTGAGGCTGTGTTGTCCTCTAGGACAAACACCAATGCAGCACTGGGCTTCGAGAAATTATAATGTTTCCAACTGTGAGTAGACGTGAACCCCCACCCCCAGGCATTAGTTAACTGTTCTAATACATCGTGTCATTCCTAGAATGTGAGCATAAACATAGAGTGGGCCAATTTCTATTCCCATAATGACCACTAGCATTTCATAATTAACATCACCATGGCGTGTTGGCTGGAGTTCTCATAAAAACCATTCAAGTAGCACGGGAATGATGCTGTGATTATCTAACTCAGTCACAGGGATCCAAAGACCACTGGAAGATGGGCTGAGTCCCGACACCTTCCCACTCAGTCACTTTTTCAAGAGACAATTGTTCCAAGCTTGGTGATTTGGTTGATACATGGATTTTGCTTCCCTGCATGGAATGTTTACGGTGTGCCAATGAGTCAGTCATGTTCGTCGTGGCAGCTACCATACCTATGGCCCTCCTAGCTAAAGCTGACCAATCCCAGTGCATTGGGCCAGGCTGACAAGACCAACCCCATCAAGTGCTGACCTGTGTCTCAGGAGTTGTCCCAGCGCATCAGACAGTGTCCCAAGGTCGATAGAAATATTCTAATGTTAATAAAGCAGAGGAGCAGCATCTCTCGAGGACACATCGCAGATTCTCAGATAGGTCTCCTCCTTTTTCTCTAGTATCGAGCACTGTTGAGCCACAGTAGTTGAGTTCGGAATAGACAGGAGATTTGGGAACAGGAAGAAGGGAGGTCAAGCCAAAGACCAGAGCAGGATCAAGCCAGGAACAGAGAAATAGCACCGCGCACAGAATCAACTGCTGAGAGAAAGCCTGGCTCTCTCCATGTCAGGAAAGCTAAACGACCCTGGTCTACATCTTTGTCTTCTGGCATGGGTTTAGCTAACCCAAGAGAAATGACGAGCTTTCCCAATATGGAGAATCAGAGTGTCCTTGGCAGCCTATTTTAATCTTTTGTACTTCCCATGGGCAAAGCCAAGACGCTCTTCCTCCAGTCCTGCCCAAATGTCTCCTATATTCCCTGGAGTCTGTTGTGCCCCTTAGGACTCCGTAGACCCAGAGACCTTCTCTTCGATAACCTTCCCTTTGAAATAGTTCCATCAATCTGAAAATTGCTAGTAAGGTGCCTCTTCCAAAACATAACCCCTGTGGTCCATTGTAACCCATGGCAACCCAACTGTTCCATGGGTTTTCTTGGGCATCACTCTACAAAAGCCTTTGTTCTTTGGGGCCTTTAGGCAAGTTGGAACTGCCAACTTTTAGGGTAACAGAATGCAAATGGTATGGGTCACCCAGAGGCCTTCAGGTGCCTCTTACCTTTCCTAAACTAAGAGAACCCATCCAGAGGCGGGCAGCACATGAACTCCAGCACAAGAAGCAAACCCATCTCATGGTCCCTCACCAAGGTAGTGTCCAACGCAGAGAGCTTTATACTCAACGTGTCTTTATTGTACAGGAAGCATGCCATCACAATCACTTTGGTCACAAGGCCAGTCATCTGTCTCACTTCTCTGTAACCTTTTAAGATTTTTAAACCTAACAGTTCCTCACAATATAAAATAAAACCTCATGCGCTTATAATAAGATGGAGAAGCCACAGCCCACTGAGTTGATTTTGACTCATAGCATCCCCATCTGACAGCAGAAATGCCCCATAGGATTGGCTTAGCTATAACTGCCAGGCCAGCCGCTGGAATCTATGAGTGATTCCATGGGAGACATATTAGGCTGTCCGCTTGGGTAAAGATCTGTAACCTCGGACAGCCTCAGGAGCAGTCCTACTGTGTCCTGCAGATCAATATGAGTAAGAATCAACTCAATCAGAGCCCTGGGATGGGTTTGAACCGCTAACCTTGACATTTGCAACATAATTCTTAATGGTCCATGTGTCACCGGGGTTCCTTTTTAGAAACGATGTAAATGATATTAAGACATAAGAGGAGAAGCCTGGTGAAAAATCATGAGCTCCAGTACTCTCCTATGATGCCGTATACTTTTCGGTGTGTTTGGCTGACATCCGACTCCGGTGAAGAGTTACAGTCTGGGAGCCCCACAATTTGGGGTGGTTCTACTCTGTCCCACAGGGTCACTATAACGTGGGATCCACTCGATGGCAATTGCCGTCCAGTTATTTCCTTTCGCCAGTCAGTTTCACTACATCAGTGCCATTTCTAGGCACCAGATGATCAAACGTAAATCAAAGTCTCAACTGACCCTGCTAGATTCAAACTTTACCACAAAACGGATTACATTTATAAGTCTTCCAAGTCTGCCTCCGAGCCATCTGAATTAGTGAAGTTCTAGTCTATTACAGTTACAATACATCTGACAATTTTATGACCCTCTTATCTCCAGGCATGTCACTCCCATCTCCCCATCAGTAACAAATAGTTGCTCCAGGCAGGAACTTTCGTCATAACCCTATTAAAGAAGCTTGATCAAGCAAATGATCTCGTACCTCAGTGAGGAGTGCCACAGAAATGTGTGCGCACACTACGTGTGCTTAGCCCTCCAGTAAATGTGGGCTTTGATTTAGAACAAGCCTCAAGGGGGATACCCCAGGATGCTGGGGCCCGAACACGTCACTGAAATTAGAACTCCACATGATCACCTTTCTCTTTGTTTGAGGGTGGGGTGGGGGAAGCAAGCCACAGTTCATCAAAGGCAGTGCTTCCCCACCTTCATGATGCCGTGACCCTTTCATACAGTTCCTCGTGTGGTGGTGACCACCCCCCCACCCAACCATAACATTATTTCCGTTGCTACGTCCTTGCTGTCATTTTGCTACTGTTATGAATCGGGCCACCCCTGTGAAAGAGTCGTTCCATCCCCAAAGGGGTCACGACCTACAGGTTGAGAACTGGCTGATCTAAGGCATTGTCAATACGATAGGAAATCAGCACTTATCGAAAGCGGGACACAGATCTCCCGTCGGAGGAGGCTGGCAACACTCAGAAGGACCTAGGTGCATGAGCGCTGCCTCCACCTCCTTCTCCAACTCGCCGTTGGCGCCGTTCTGTGAACAGTCCGCAAGAATGTGGGAGACAATACCATCACCTACCTTAAAAAGTCTTAGAATGTTAGCCACCATGATGGACACGGAGCTGGCTGCAGCACCTATGACGCCAGAAATCTTGTCGGGCTTGGTGAAAATGGGTGGGTCTCCATTAGCGCACTTCACGTCGAAAGCGTCTTTCTCGATCAGGGCCTGCACGAAGGTCAGCGACTGCTCCAAAGCGTAGGTGTCCCGGGAGCACGTGTCAAGGATCCGGACACCCAGCGTGATATTGGACAGGAGCTCCGGGTCCTTATTAATCTGATCGATTGCATACAGCATGGCCTCGAGCCGGTGGATCCCCTTTTCCTTCTTGAGCTCCCCACAAGGCACGCCCCTCTCCCCCTTGGCGTGGACGGGGAACAGACCCCCCAAAATGATGTCCCCATCCAAGCGTATGGAATGGGCATACTCCTGGCTGTGTGTTCTTTGCATCAAGGTGAGCATCCAGTAGAACTTGGCCGTCAGGAGGAAGAAACAAGGGCAGGAGGCTGAGCGCTTTCCCTCGCATACCATTTTCTCCACAGGTGGCGTTGCGATCCCAGACCCAAAGTTTACTCTTGCCAGAGAAGAGAGACCATCTGAGGCTGCTGCACCTTCGGTGGGCTACCATCAGGGCCCATGGGGAGAGGGCGCAGTGGGGTTCAGCACGTTCTCTTGGTCGGAATGTCACAGTGAATTTCCATCAGACCCCAAAGGGTCGAATTTTATCTCCATAGAGAGTCCACTGGCCTAGGATGGTCGGAAAGCTCAGGTGGATGAGGTTCTGACCGTGGGCTGAGGTCAGGTCCGGGAAGTCAGGCCTGCCGCAGGATTATTCCTGTAAGGGGTTGAAGGAAGAGAAAACAAGGAGAGCTCAGCTCCATGGGCAGACATTTTTCCTATTTTTAAGCTCTGTTTACACCAACCTTTTCTCTTTTTCGTGAAATTTCCCCTATTCAGTAAGGAACGAATTATCTGCATCCCCCTGTGATTTAAAACACCTGGCTGCACTGTCTCTAAACAGAGAGATTGATGACTTTTGGACTAGAGAGTATCAGAAACTAGGTTGACTCTCCCAAGCCAAAGAGGACTTTTATTGGCCATTTTATTTTCATAAATTGGATTTTAGCAGAGGTTAACAAACAGCCTATGATTGATGGCACGATTTCTTGTCGAATCTGTTTTATTTTTTACAGCTGTCTGTCTTTCGCATTTATGCTTTCTTGGCGAGCCCCTAATGCAAGGTTCTTTTCGGTGGGGTAGTCAACAGTCCAGCCGTCTGTCAATGCCATTCTCCGGGCGCCTCAGACTTCCCAGGGAGGGCAAAAATGATGATTCCATCACCAAAAGAAATCCACGCAAGGGGACCAGAATGTGTAAATGTTCTAGCTCAGGGGGTGGCGGGTAGGGGGCGGCGGAGATTAACCCAGAATGTCAGCGATTTCATACAAATGATCTCATTCTTCTCTGGTAGCAGACCAAGGACTTGACAATGCAGCACCTGGGGAGGGTGATGTGTGAAGAGCTCCCTCCTGCCATGGTCAGGATGTTCCGTCCATTTGTCGAGGTGGACGCAATGGGATGAAGTACACAAGCCTCCATCCTAAAACCACCAGCATGTCAGAGCTGGAGGTCAATTGAAAAGCTCCTTAATGTCGCCTCCTTCGGTGGGGAAAACTTATCTCATCAAGACTAGAGATGAGGATCTACCAGCAAATCCAGAGGGAAAGCTTCTTCTAGTGCCATGGAAGTCAAGAGTCCTTCGACTAGACACTTCTGGCTGGGGGTGGAGTCAAACCTGTCAATCAATCAACTCACAGCCTGCTGACATTTCCTTGAGCAAGACAAACATAGACCATTGCTCTCTCTGCTCCCCTGGCTTGCTCCCTCCTGGAACTGCCCACCATGGGCTTTCTGACCCTGAGAGCTGCCAGCATCCTATCATGTTCCCACAGACCTGGGGTCCATATGACTCTGCCCGGACCCACCAGTCCATGACCTTCCTGCCTCGCAGCTCACCTTTCTGCATCACCAGCACGCAGTGAGTCTGAAGAGGGACTCGGGGACTAGCGTCAGCCTGCTGAACTTGACTGGGACTGAGTTGGGATGCCTTCTCGATATATATTGCCTTCCAGATGTGAAGCTCTTTTCTTTTTGTTGTTGTTGTTCTTTTATTTTTTTATCATTTTATTAGGGGCTCATACAACTCTTATCACAATCCATACACACATCAATTATGCAAAGTACATTTGTATATTCGTTGCCCTTATCATTCTCAAAACATTTGCTCTCCACTTAAGCCCCTGGCATCAGCTCCTCATTTTTCCCTCTTCCTCCCTGCTCTCTCCTCCCTCATGAACCCTTGATAATTTAGAAATTATTAATTTGTCATATCTTGCACTGTCTGATGTCCCCCTTCACCCGCTTTTCTGTTGTCCATCCCCCAGGGAGGAGATTATATGTAGCTCCTTGTAATTGGTTCCCCTTTTCCAACCCATCCTCCCATGAAGCTCTTTCTTATACTTAGATGCATGCCACTGGGCCTGTTTCTCTAGACAACCCAGCCTAACACAAGGACCTTCATTTTATAGAGAGATATAGAATTCCATGACTTTCAAAGACCTTGGAGGAGATTTAAGTGAAAAATGAAAACGGCCTAGAACAAGGGACTCAGAGGGACTGGAGAGGCATCTGTAATTTGAAGAACAAATAGCACTCCTACTTATGCTGGGCAGGAAGGCCCCTCTAAGGCTCCTTTCTAATACACGGACTTGGCATGTGGCATGGGACACCCTCCTCTACCTTGCCAGCCAACATCTAGTTGTGTTTTCCATCACTTGTTCAATTTCCAGTTCATAAAATTTTCTTCGGATCCTCCTGTCCCAAAGGGAAAGAAAGGGTCTGTCTCCCCAGAGGGCAGCTGAGCTGATGCCAAAGGCCTTCAGAGAAAGCTCATCTCTCTTCAGGAGGGAGTGAAGGGAAGCGGTCCCTGTGCTTGTGAGTGCACATCCAGCAGCCCGGCCAGCCGAGGGCCGTTCACAGAGATGGTTTTCATGGGCACTGCCTGTGGCGAGCACCCCTGTTTCTGGGCAGAACTTAGCCCTGGGTCTCCTCTATCTTCCCTCTAACACTTGGTGCTTTTCTGAGCTTCCCATTGAAACGCTCTCCTTCACACCTCATCCTCTCCGGAATTTGGGATTCAACCCCTGCCTGAGCACAGGCATTCCACAGAAGGAAAACCCTTGGAAGGTTGCCTGGGCTTTCTGGGTAAAATCATGTCAATTCTACTAGGCGCCCATTTAAGAGAGGAGGATGGTGTTTAACAGTTTCACGAGGACAGCCTGGTAGCTTTCTAAAAGACCCTCATGAACTCCAAGCACGAATTCAGCACTGGAGACCATGTCCACATGGCTGGGCTGACCTTCAACCTGTAAAAGCACAGGCTAACTAGATAAATAAGAAGGTATGGATGGAATTGGTACACACGCGCACACACACCACTACCACCAATAGCAACAACAACAAAATGTGTGGGAATAATTCATGTGAATGAGATTATTACACTCAAGTGGGTTCTAAATCTAATCTATGTTATCAAAAGAGCAGATTAGACACACACACACACACACACACACACACACACAGGATGCCATGGATTCTCTATACATCAAGGAGCCAAGGAGACCCTGAGACTCCAAAGATGGAGTCAACACGCCTGAGACCCAGTTTTAGACTGTCAGCCTCCAGTTGGTGACAAAATAAATGTTATTTAAAATGACCCCACTTGCGGCATTTCTGCTACAGCAGCACTACGGCGCTAAGAAGCCGGAGGAGAAATAAATGCTTCAGGGAAAAGAAGGGGGCCTAAGTGGGCTGTGGTCCAAAGACCCGTCATTCTTCATTACACCAAACGCCCCCCAAAATACCACGAGCCCTCCGGAGAATCCAAGGTTTCTGAATCTCCACGAGCACCGGGTCATCCCATCTGGTCATCACAAATCCTCCTCACCTCCTCCCATGACCTTAGCCTCATTCCACTTGGCATGTCCTCGTGAAAGTAACATGACTGCAGTGCTTTTAAAATTGTTGATGGTGGTGGCAACCGTTTGTGATGTCTTGAGCATCTCATGAAAGCCCCTGGTGGCGACAAGCTGGATGGCTAACTGCAAGGTCAGCCCACCAGCGGCTCCTTGGGAGAAAGACAGTCTAATCTACTCCTGTAACGAGTTACATTCTCGGGAACTCACAGGGGCAGTTCTAAATCCTACAGGGTTGCCTCATCAACTCAATGTTCTTGCTTTGCTGCTCTGGGTGGCACAGTGAGAGAAGTACAGAGCTGCTCACCTCAAGGTCTTCGGTTTCAACCCAGCTGGCTGCTTGCTCCAAAGGAGAAAGAAGGGGAGCTGAGTGCCCCAAAAAGATTTAAAATTTCAAAACCTCAAAGGGGCAGCTTGACTGTGTCCTGTGGAAGCGCAGAGCCAGAACCGACTTGATAGCAGTGAGTGGGGGTGTTGGGTTTAATGTCTCAGAAGGAACCCTGGAAGGAGCCCTGGTGTGTAGCAGGTTAAGAAGTAGGCTGCTAACCACAAGTTCGGCAGTTCAATACTATGAGTCTCTCCTTGGGAGCAAGATGAGGCTTTCTGCTCCCATAAAGAATTACAGCCTCAGAAACCCACCGGGGGCAGTTCTTCCCTGTCCTACAGGGTCGCTATGAGTCTGAATCAATTTGAGGGTAGAGAGTTTGGTTTTATGTGCTTTGTTTTGGAAGGAATTCTAATGGCATAGTGGTTTGTACTCCCAAGAAATATGACCGTGGAGGAGACCAGAGGCTTCTCTGCGGCCACAAGAGGAGGAGCAGAGCAAGCCTGCCAGGAACTGAATACATACATCAATTCTGCCCGCCTACCTAAAGTCCTTAGCACTGCCTTCAGCCCTGGGGCTGGGGTGGGCAGGGAGCAGGGGGTCTGGCTGGATTTTGAGTCTGCAGCTGCCTAAGACTGGGTGGTGACAATGGTGGACTCACCTGGCCACTCGGAGGAACCTTGGAAGAAAGGCCTGGCGAGCTACGTCCAAGAAACCAGCCACTATGGCACACAGTTCTACTCTGACAACATGACCTCGCTACAGGGCAGCTGGTTTTACAGCGCGCTAGGCCAGTCGTGGACAAAGCCTTCCCTTCTGTTTCTTTTCACAAAGTGCCTTCTCTGTGCCTGAGTCTCAAGTGCCCACGTCGGGGGCCCCAGTGGATTTTCATAAGCCAGTCATTAGCTCTTGGAGCAAGAGAAGGCCAAGAGGTTGAAGAACAGTCCGAAGCTAGTTCGTGGTACCATCACCAAATCCATGCCGTCCGGTGAGAAAGTCCTCCAGGATGCAGGGCCAGCTGCAGCGGCGACAGTGATGGTGAGCTCCGACTTCAACCCCAGCCCCTCTCCCTGCTGAATTCTTTGGACCACTTCAACAGTTGGCTGCGGGAAAGCAAGACTGTGCGAACCAGAAAGGAGTTCTCTGGTGCCGCTGGTGGAAAAGGGTGCTTTTTCAATCTCTCCAAGGACCTTAGTTGCTGGGGGACCGGGGGGGGGCTCATCAAGTGGATCCCGACACAGTAGAATGTCCCCCAGGGGGTTTCTAAGTTGTCTTCTCAGCTCTCATCCTCTACGCCCAGAGGTGGGTTTCAGCTGCCACCTCTGGGTTCATCGTGGAGCAGTTAAGCATGGCCCTGCCAGGAGCTCTTCCTCAAGAAGGAAGAAGATGAACTACACCTTGTCCACACCTTGGGACTGGACACTTGTAGCCACCGACCCCATTCCAATTCCTGGTGACCTCACGCAGCAGAGCAGCCCTACGTGCCCTGGGTTTCCAGGTGGTTCTTGCCAGGCACTGGCATGCATTCAAACCAGCAAGCCAGCCGCTGGTTAACGGGCTTGCATGTAACCCTTCTGGGTGCTGCCATATCTGATTCCTGGGCCAGTCGGAGGTCAAAGAGAGTGACCCTTATGACACATGCAGGCCCCCTCCAGGCCTGTCCCTCTATCTTCCCCCAACACTTAGCAAACCTATGATTTCAGGGCAGAATCCTTGCTGCGGGAGAGCATCATCAACCATGCTATTTTATTTCTAAGAAAGTCCAAGAGCACTGCCTGGCTGCCCTTTCACACCAAGGCTGGGCTCACAAACTGCAAGTCAGGTGGTGTCTCACTTCAAAGGATCCACAGCACCGCAGCACCTGGGAGTGGTTTTCAGAAAATGCATCTTCTTTCTCTATCATGCCCCAGGCTGCTGTGGGGAGGGGTGGGCAAGGCTCTGGGCTGGTGGGGGTGGGGAGGGGGGAGTGGCGCAAAGTGCAGCTGAGATGGCTCTCTACCTTGGCATCAAGACCTGGCATTGAATCCCTGCCTGACAGTCACTGGCTGGTGACACAGAGGATGCTACTTCCCCTCTGTGGGCTTCCGCTCTGTGAACTGAGTGAGCAGGACCATGTGGTCTCCAAGGGGTCTTCTACCTTCCAGTTCCGAGATCCCCTTATTTAATAACAGAATATGAGATTAAGCTCACACGTCACGGCAAAGTTTGGCCAACCAAATACAGCACTCTGATTTTGCCTGGGAGCTCTTTCCCCATCAGCGTCAGCGAGAGGACTGTGAAAGCTCTTCTGAGCAAGGCAGCCCCACATTAAGAAAAACCTGATGCATGAGAGGCTCAACTTGCGAAACAGATAAATTAGAAGGTGGTTATTTGCATTACAAAAGGATTCACCACAAGTTCCCTTTAAATAGCTAAATCCCCTGGTGCACTTAAAACACAATCTGATTTAGGAGAATTCAATTTGTGCACTCTTTGTTTTGTGGGGTTTTTTTTCTAGGAACCCAGGCTAATGCAATAAAAAGACTATATTTCAAGTCATGAGAAGCCACTTTTATAAGCGGTATCAGATAAAAGAGGGCCGGGGTGAAACCATTACTTATGAAATGTCTACAGGGTGCCATGATTTCATTTCCTCCACAAAAAATGAAAGGCTGGCATGATGGCAAAGAACGGAATGGCAGAACCTCTTGGAAGAAGTACAGCCAGAATGCTCCTGAGAAAGGGAGGATGTGAGACGGGAAGTCACCTACTTTGGATGGGTTGTAAAAAGGACCAACCCCTAGAGGACACCATGCTGAGCTCAGCAGTGGGTCAATGAAAACAGGAGGGCTCTCAATGAGATGGACTGAGACAGTAGACGGGAGAGTAGACTCCCATCTATCTCCAGCAGTGTCAAGATAATGCAGGACAAAAGCAACATTGCCTTCCATCGTACAGAATGAGTCTCTAGGAGTCAGAAGTGACTCGGCAGCACCTACGGGCCATCACAGGGTCCCCGATTAGTGCATTATTTGAAAGATTATATGACAGTCTCTAAAACCTCTGCCAAAAGACAACCGCAGGTCTGCTGTCCACAGGGTTCAGGGGATCGTGGTGCACACTGAGTTGCTCTTGATGTGATTGCTGAAGAGGACTATGAGGGCGGGGTTATACTGTCAGGAGACCTGGACTGGGATCTCACTCTTCCTGCTACTCTGAATAGCGTCGGTCAATCACTTCACTTGTTCTCTGCTTCTTGGATTCTAAAATGAGGAATGCCTGCCTGCCTCCCAGAGTCGTGAAGTAAGCCAAACAATCCCCCGGAAACCAAGAAGCAGTGTCAACTACCAAATGCCACAAGAACATACACAGATGTTCCGCAATGAGTCCTCAAATTCTTGTTACCGTGGGACTGTACTTGGCAGGACAGGAGAAAGCCACTTTCCAGCGCACACAGGCTGGATCAAATCTCAAGTGTCACATGACCAAGGCGTCAACCATGCAGTGCCCACAACCAGAGCAGAGAGCTGGAGGGACACTGGGAAGACGGGCCGGAGAGGTAAGTCCATGGAAGTGCAACGTCTCAGCTGAAGAACCGACAGCCACATGGGAGCATCGAAGGGACTGTGCTGGAGGAAGTGGTGAGGAGGCATTCTCCTTAGGAAACCTTCCTAAGTTGCAAGCTGGACCATTAATTCCCACTGGGAAAGCCAGCCAACAGCCACCCAGCAACGCTCCATCTTTAGATACAACCTTGCCTGGAACATTATGAAACGGGCTCAGTAACCCCACACACTCCTCCTGGGTCCCCTCCTACAATTACCTGCTTCTGCTCACCTGCTGTCCTCCCCCCACAAACACCTGGGGCTCCTCTCTCCCTCCCTCGCTCTTGAAATGCTGGTGTGACCCACGGGCCACCACCTAAGACCTTGCTGTCTCTCATTACCTTGGAAGGATATGAAAAGTGAGGAGATCAGTTAGCAAATATCCAAACTTGAAGCTACATTATTGCCATAGGCCAATTGGAACATCTTCATTTTAAAGAAAATTCCTAAGAGATCCGAAATGTCCTCACCAAAGATGTATCTCTGGCAGTGGTTACGATTGGGTGCGTACCAAGCTGGAGCGGGGATCCAGAGTGTCCCTGAAATCGTTGCAATAGCCAGACCCATCACTCATAGGATGGGTCCAGGGGTGAGAGATGACATCATGTTCATGGTCTTTCCCAGCCACTATGTGGGTGAGTTCTTCACAAATCGTGCAGGCACCAAGTAGAAATGGAAATGAAAGAGCCCCTTGGAGCCCCCAAACCAGAAAAAGACACCCCAAACCTGAAGTTCCTGCGCACAGAAAGCACCCCTGCCTCTTAAGACAGAAGGCCTAGGAAACCAGAACAGTTTGGAGTGACAGTCACTCCCAAGCAAACTGCAGGTTTCTGCCTGGTGATGCCCAACTAGATTCTATCAAGGGAGCCAGGGCGATTCCCCAGGCCTTCTCCAAGAGGGCAGATGGGCCCCGTCTCTGCATGGAGGTCCAGTTAGGAGAGACACCCGTTGCAGCATGCTCTTTTTTTTTTTTTTTTTTTAAACATTTTATTAGGGGCTCATACAACACTTATCACAATCCATCCATAGACATACATCAATTGTATAAAGCACATCTGTACATATTTTGCCCTAATCATTTTCTTTTTTTTTTTCTTCTTTTACATTTTATTAGGGACTCCAACAACTCTTACCACAATCCACACATATACATACATCAATTGTACAAAGCACACCCATACACTCCCTGTCCCAATCACTCTCAAGGCATTTGCTCTTCACCTAAGCCCCTTGCATCAGGTCCTCCTTTCCCCCCCCCCCCCCCCTGCAGCATGCTCTTTTTTAAGGCATTGGGACAGAGCACCTATATTTCACCCAGGAAGGGAAAGCCAGCTCTCTATTGGGCATTGGGAAGACCGGATGGTGGGGAGGAGAGTGAGCAGGCAAAACATCCTGGCTATCAGGAGCATCTGTGCAGGGTGCTCTGGGCCTCAGGCCCTGAGGACAACTGAACATTCGGACACCAAGACTGGCACTGGATGGCCGCATTGTGAATGTCAGCAGGGTCATTTGCTGCATAAATGCCAATTAAACAAGCCCGGCAGCAGCTCCAGCCCGCCCGGCCAACTTCGAAAAGAGACACCTCTTTCTAGACTCCTAACTTTCCCCTGCAAGAGTTCAGCTCCTCCTGCGGTCTAGTCTAATAGAGCTGGGGTGGGTTGTCCACTAAATCAAGCAGCCATTACCTACTTAGCAGAAGACCTGGGAGGGCAGGGCTAGCTAACACAAACAGCAGAACCTGAGCATAAATCACAGCGTGCCCAGGTCTCCTAGGCACCTTTTTTACTTCTCGCTTCGTAAAGGGACCAGTCTCCTCTCTCCCCACACGCCTGGTTCAGAAACAAGGATGCACTCCTCCTTGCAGGTCTGCTGCAACCTGTAGTTGACACTCAGGAGAGAAACTGCCTTCTAACGCCCTGCTCTGTTTTTCCTGATGGATAAGGCTTTTGTCTTCAAAATCATGCAGCCACAGATTTTCAAGAAGCAGTGAAGAAATTTCCCAATTTGGCTCATTCTGTCCGCCTCCTACTGAACTCGAGCCGGTTATTATTCACAAGCAAGTGACCAAGATAAACTTAAAAGTGGCGGCTGGAGCCATTTGCAATGACTGACGAACAATTTCCTAACGGGATAAAAGCTGGAATTACAAGGGAGTGCAATAAGCTGTTTATGCAAGATCTACCTGCTAGTGATTTTTCCGCTCTTAATTTTCCCTTCGAGCAAAAGGCAGGCTTTCATCGGAATGCATGTCTCCCGTTTACAATTTTTTTCTGGTAATGCCTCCACCAGCGTCCCCGCTTTCCAAGTCCAAATGTCGGTTGGCAGGACCGGAACTCAACGGGGCGCAGGGGCCCAGGGGGCAGTGTATTCTGGAGTGCTTGCCTCCCACATTGTCAGGTCTGGGAAGAAGGCTCACCCCGCAAATGGCAAACAGGGCATTTCCTCCTAGGTCGGGATTCACCTCAGGGACTGAGTGGTCCATGCTGCGGCAGCGGGGCGGGTCTGTTTTCATCCGCCGAGATCCCAGGGGGCGCCGACACCCTATGACCCCAGGCTCTGCAATTTGGGCAAGGAAGGAAGCAATTCCTTTGGGAAGCGCGCGGGGGGTCGGGGGGGGGGGAGGAGGGAGTGTTATCTTGAGCAATTGCACGCCCCTCTGCATTTGATTTGCACCAAGGGAGCTTGTGAAAAAGACGGATTTGAGGGTGGGCTGATTCTGTTATATTTTCACCAACCGTATGAACCTCAAGGGATCTCTCCAAGCTGTTTCGCTGAGCAGCTAGGCTCTTCGCTGAAAGGAATCGCTCTCCCCTTCTCCCTCTTTCTCCCTCTTGTCCGTCTATCTCTCTGTCGGTATCTATCTTTCTGTCTGCCCCCGTCAGCAGCTACCCACCCCGCCCCCGCTCCCGCTTCCAGGCTGCCTCTTCCAGTTCCTTCCTGGGAGGAGAGCCCGGGAAGAAGGACCCGGAGCGGCATCCCAGTCCCCTACGCGCCCCGGAGGGACCAGCCTCCGCCCCCGCTGCACCTGCCGGCCTGAGAGCCCACGCCCTGCGCCTGCTCGCCAACACCTGGGCTGCCCCAGGCGGGAACGCTTTCACCTTGGCTTTGTAAACTCCCATCCCCGGACCATCCCCGCGCCCCCTCCAACCAGATTTGGAACTCCAGGGTTTTCCAGAAAGCCACCAAGTGGAAGGGGGACGGGGATCCCAACCTCACGGGGCGCACTTCCGAAAATGCAAACTCCAGGTGGATGGAACGGGCACTGGGTGAGCAGGGGGCGGATATCGGAAAACCCCCCCCTTTCGCCCCCCCCCGCAAACAACCCAGCTTCTCCCTGGATCCCCATCTTTCCCACATCCCCAGCCAGCCCTCCTCCAGCTCCAGGCTAGGGAAGGCGGGGGTGGGGGGCAGTGTTACCCGATGTCATCCGGAAAACCCTCTAACTTCGGGAATCCCTCGCGTTCCACTCTAGCACAACGAAGGTACCTCGTCATCTCCGCGGGGCAGCCCGGGTTCCGCCGCGGCAGGTCCAGGAGGCGAACTAATGCGGGCGACGCGAGGAGGAGCGCTCTAAAATCTTCCTGCCGCCCGCCCCATCACAGCATCCGGGGCGCGCCTGCCCCCTGCCCGCCACCCTCGGGCTTCTCCGCCGAATAAACTTTTGGGGGGATCACATCTGTAAGCCTGGGGAGTTCTGAGCGATGCCCGCCTCTTTCCCAACCCTCTCCGCTGGAATGAACTGACTGGGAGACCAGGAGGGGTTGGCTGCCTGGTTCCTTGCCACGTAAAATCAACAGACACCCAATCAAGCGCCAATGCCCGGCCAGCCTCTCGCCCCCTGGTGCCCATCTCCCTCGCCCCCATTCCAGCAATTCCACCCGCCAGGTCTCGCCCAGACTCCGGGGCGCGAGGGCAGGCTCTCTCCGGTGCCTAATAAAAACAATTCACCAAAGTGCTCTGGGAAGGAGCGGGACGCCGGGCTGGCCAGGATTGGCTTTAGGGCAGAATACAGAGAGGAGGAAAATCAGAGGGACCCTTTTTTGGTAGTCAGCGCATCATTGGAGGTGGGAGTTTGGGGGCGGAGGGCTCGAGTCCCTCTGATCCGGCTCCAGATCCGCTGTTTGCCTCCTCCTGCCCCTCGGCGCGTCTTACCCTGCTCCCCGCGGAGGGCGCGGTGAGGTAGCCCGCGGGGGGCCCGCGGCTCCATTTCAGCGCCGCCGCCGCCGCCGCCGCTCCCGCACCAGGCGAGCACCGCGGCCGCACTTGTAGCTGCTCGCTGGGCTGAGGGGGCTGCGCTGGCCGAGCCGGCGCCAAGTCTCCTCCATGTGAATAACAAATACTCCCACCGGCGGCCGCGATTGGTCTGCACCCGGCGCCTCCCGATCCTCCGCCCGCGGCCATGCACCCGGCGCGGCGCGGGGAGCCGTGGCCGGGATCGCGCCCGGGATCGCCAATCGCTTCGCGCCAGCCAGTCACCTCGGGCTGCGGGAGGAGGCACCCGCAGGGCGGGAGCCCCTGGATCGCTCGTCGCCCCGCCGCCCCGGCGCGGCGGGTGGGAGACGGAGACTCGCCGGCCAACCCCTCCCTCCCCACACACACCTCCTGGTGCGCCACGTCCCCGCAGCCCCAGCGGACTCGGAAAGTAAAGGTGTCAATAGTTCTGTTTGAAAATCACCCCACCCGAAAGGGAGGACCCCAAGACGGGGGCGGGGAGGCGAGAGTCAGCGCGGCGACAGGAGGATCCGGGGCGGGGATGCGCTAAGCGCCCGACTGCCTGGCGACCCGGGCCGGCGCGGCACGAAGCCCAACCGGCACTTTGGCCCCGACCCACGAGCCCGGGGTCCCACTTGAACAGTACGACGCCGGGCAAGGTCACCGGGATGAATGCGTGGGAGAAGACGGCTGTCCCGCCGCGCTCTGCCTTTAAAGGATGCGCCAAGAAAAGTCCGCGCGCGCGCGGCTCCCAGCAAAGTTTGCGTTGCGCCACGCCGCGCCCCCGCCGCCGTGCGCCATGGCTGCTGTCCGCCTGGCCCCCGACCCCAGTGGGGGACCTCTGTCCTCCGCACCCCGGAGCGTGAGGGTGGACAGAGTCTGTCGCACCGCTGGCACAGCCCTGGGAGGCGTGAGCGGGCCCGGGAACATTATGTTAAGGAGACGATTCAAAGACGCGGGGCAGGTAGCTCCGGAGGACCCCGCGGCGCGGCTCCTGGGCTTCCGCAGGGAGAACTCTGGGTTCCCTTTGCAGTCCGCGGGTGGAAACCCGCTGCGCTCTAGCTCTGCAAGTCCGTTCATCGCCCCCTGTCCCTCGCACTTGTCCAGGCACCCCCACCCCGCACCTGCCCGGTCGAGGGAAGACGGAGAGCGCTCGCCGCCCGGCGCCCCGGGAGGTTGGGCCGCCGCGGGCGCTCGCCCGGCCGGACCTTCTCTTGGTGAGAAAGTTCCATCTAGAGGCGGCCGCGCGCAACTGCAGCCGGCGCCGCCGCCACCGCCGCCGCCACCGCCGCCGCCACCGCCGCCGCGGAGCTGGGAGGAGCGTCCGCCTGCGTGGGAGCGAACGAGCTCCTCGGAGGGGCAGGGGTGGACACGCCTAGTACTAAGAAGGCTCTGCATTTACCTCTCTCTTTCAGCATCTGTGCGTTGTCTCAGCTCCCCACCCCACCCCACGCACCAGCATCGTGAACACGAAACCATGGGCCCTTAAGGATCTCATATTCTCACTCCAACCCCGAGATGGGTACAATTATGAAGCCCATGACGCGGAAGGTCCCTGGGTGCCCTAACGTTCGCATAAGCACGACTCAACCCAAGGTAAGGGTTAGCAGTTTGAAACTAACCAGCAACATCTGAGGAAAACTGCTTCAAAAATGATTAACAACTCCTCCGCAACCACTCCTACCCCCTTACCCCCCCCCCCAAAAAAGGCATTGCCTTCAGGTGGATTCTGACTCGTAGTGATCTTTAAGACAGAGTAGAACTGCCCCATAGGGTGGCCAAGGCTTCAGCGTTTAGGAAAACAGACAGCCCAATCTTCTTCTGGTGGAGCAGCTGGTGGTTTGGAATCCTTGAGGTTAGCAGCTGGGACTTCGCTGCCAAGGTCCCATCCCGCAGCCTTCACAAAAGCCCTATGGAGCAATTCTGCTCTGCAGCATATGGGATCATTTTGCACTACGTCAGAATCAACTGACAGGCAGGGCTGGGTTTGTTATTTTTACAGGTGACGAAAGAAAGCTAGTCTTACAGACAAGCTGGAATGTACTAAAACCAGACATTAGAACCATCTGGCTCTAAGCCCTGTGATTGCAAGTCCATGCACGCTACTCCCCTGGGGTGCCTTCCCAAGACTGGTGCTGTCATTTGGTGTTTCCAATGAGCAGACAGCTGTCTCCTTCTCTTGCCTTGTGTATTGGATTGTGTCCCCCAAAATAGGTGGCAACTTGGCTGGGCCAGGTTCTCAGTATTAGAGAATTACCCACCATGTTGTGATCTGATGTAATTATCTTCCATGTTGCAAATATGCACCTCTGGTGCTGTTCGTGAAGCAGGGTTAGAGGCAATCATGTTAATGAGGCAGGGTGCAAGCTACAGGATTAGGTTGTATCTTCAGTCAGTGTCTTTGGAGATCAATCAGAGGAAACTTGTAAACAAGAAAGAAAGAAGAGCCAGCCGGGGCAATGGGTGTCCTTTGGACCCAGGGTCTGAGGGCTAAGGACCTGCTAGGCCCAGGAGGTGATTAATGTCAAGACACGTGGAGATAGATCTTCAAGGAACCCTGGGCTCACAGATGTTGAAAGGAGACAAAGGTGAAAGAGATAGAAGGTCCCTTCCTAGAATTCAGACTCCTAGTCTCCTAAACTGAAAGACTATGTGTCTATGTGGTAAAGCCGGCCACTTGTGGCGCTGCTGTTACAGAAGCACGAGGTCCCTAGGACACCCAATGGCGTAAAGGAAACAGTTTCATAAAGCCACCTTCTGTCACTTAGAAAAACCTGCCCATTTCCAGGCCATGGGGACCCCTTCTGTCAGTCCTTTCCCCTTTCTTTCCCTTCCCTCTCCCCTCTCCACATGAGAGGCCGTTTGACAGCAAACTTACTCCGTTATGGGCACAACCATCTGAAGGGAGAAGGGATCTCAAGAAAGGAAATTGGAGATGCCTCCCTTAAACATTCTGTATCTCCAGTCTCCACCCTCAAGTCAATGCCAACTCACAGCGCTCCTCTAAGACAAGCAGAACTGCCCCTGGGGCTTTCTGAGATTGTAACTCTTCATAGGGGTAGAAAACCTCCCCGGTTTCCCTCAGAGCTGTTGGCGGTTTCAAACTGCTGACCTTATGGTGAGCAGCCCAATATAACCACCACACCACCAGGGCTCCTAAACATTTTTATATAATTCAATTCCTGTGCACCAACGCCACCAGGAGCAAGGATGGAGGAAAGTTGGGAAAACCTCTTATTGGTAGAGAGATGGGGCTGGATAATCTTGTGGTTCCCATGTGTGCATCTGACGCTTGAGAGCTCTGTCTTTTCTCCCAATCACGTGAGCATAAACTCAGCAGGCTGGTTCCCACGGCAGGCAGTACACACACACACACACACACACACACACACACACACACACACACACACACACATTCCTGAGCTCCAGAAAGTTTTCCTCTGCCCAAGCACAATTCCTAGAGGTGTGTGACTATGCCCCTTTCTAAACTCTATTCTTGTCAGCTCAAATTCAAGGCCATCCTCTGTAGAACAGGGTGAAAACTGTCCCGACTTCAGCCATGTTCGTGGTCCAAGGGTGCTCATCTCCAAGCCCTCTCCATACCTGACAATATTCTGTTGTGAGTCAGAGGGTTTTCCGCTAACTTTCCAGAGTAACCAGGCCTTTCTTCCTAGCCTTAGTCTGGAAGCGCAACTGAAACCTATCACCGTGGATGGCCCTGCTGGGATTTGAAATACCAGTGGCATGGCTTCTAGCATCAAGATGCCGCCACAATATGACAGACTGACTACAGGTGGTGTGGATCAATCTGTTACTGCCCCGTGCGTATATTCATACATGTGGGGACACAAGAGGGACATGGGGCCAGAGCAAGCAGAGCAAGCCTTCAAACATAGAGGCCAGCTGAGGGCCTGGGGTGTTGTTGCTGGGGGCACACGGGAAGGGCAGCGCCCAGTGCTGTGTTGGGTCCAAGGATAGCGCAGCCGCTCGGCTTTGGAGAGCTGATGAGGCTGCGAGAGCAGCCCCGGGGGGATGCGTGACAAGCCTGCTTTCCTCTTCCCTATTGATCACTACCTGTGGAGACGGGTACGCAGCGCTGCCCTTTTTTGGTGCCAAATTGATTTATCTTGGAGAAAGAACAATCCTGCTGTCCTTTCACATCCTCTTAGCTCTTGATGATCAGAATCGGACCCTCCGTGGAATCCGGTGGGACGGGAATAGAGCTATTTCCCGTATCTCCAAACGTGTTCATTGACTTTCTTCATGCTGTCGCCGCTGAGCAAACAGCATAGGCTCCTGGGTGGGGCGAGAGGTTTGTAGTCTACTCATGACCGAGAGCTTGTGGGTGCAGACCCGTTCGGCGGCACCGTGGAAGAAAGACCCCGTGAGCTGCTAATGTCAAAGTGACAGCCAAGAAAACCCTGTGGCATTCACGTGTACCCACGCAGTCACCTTGGGTGAATATCAACGCAACAGCAATGGCGTTGAGCAAATGGCTTGGCTTCGAGCACAGGTTATCACCCACCCAGAGTGACAGCCGTGTTGACATACAAGAAGAGAGATGGTCACCATGAGTCACTGGTCCCATGGGTCGTGCTCACATGAAATGCCACTTGGCTCTCCCACCCCTATCCCCCATGCCCCTTGCCAGTCTCAATCAGAAGAGAGCATGGCCCACTTGTCGTGGCCAGCGGCCCCACAGCTGACCCCAGATTCCTTCTGCTGGAAATTGTTGAATGCCATAGAGACAAGGAGTAGCTGTACTTGTTGCACATTGACCTGGAATCCAGGTGTCCTTCGTGGGTCCCCACAGCCCTCTGGGCAGTGCAGAGAAACAAGAAATCCCCTCACCCCATGCAGCTGACCTCTCCCCAGGCTGCCATGCCCAGGTGGACTTCTTTTTCTTTTTAAAAGCATCATTGGAAAGTGACTGACCTCATCCATCCCATCCCAAATATTTATGCAGACCAAATATATTTCCTCGCGGTTAATTCTCCAAGAAGATTTGCCTATAATCTTCTCATTTTTGGTTTATTTAAAATGTGAGGAATTGCCCATGTGTTAGAAAATGCAGAAAACAATGCCATATGCTTGGGGTCCGTTGGACTCAAGCTGTGATCTGTATTCCACACATGGAGGTTTGTCCACAGTTCCGGCTTGGGTGGGATCCCTGAAGATATTCCCCTAGAGGAAAATTGACAGCATGAGGCTCTCAGGTGGAGCTAAGCTGACACAGGATAGTGGGAATGGGATTTGTCTCTCCTGGAAACGAAGACCACATTGCCCCGGCAGGACCTTGGTGGTGGCAAGTCCCTGCTGGGTGGGCTTTGCGCCCATTTAGGAAAACGCCAGATGCTGGGAGCTGGTCAGACAGTTGACAGACAGACTGATAGATAGAGGTGACAGGGATGTACCCCTTACCCTCGAAAACCCGCTTATGCCTACAAGCTGGAGCCACGGGGGGATTCCCTGAGTGCATCCTCACAGCCCTCCAGCCTCCACTGGGGGCTCCCTCCACCCTCCGCCCACCCAAGCATAATATCCGGGAAATAGGTAAAGCACAGATGTGAGCTGATAGCGGCGACTGTCTAGACAGCGGTTTTTATTACATGTCACAGGGGGTTAAGCTCATAACAAAAACTTCTGGTGATGATACTGATGTCAGCAATAAGCGCCGGTTCCATCGGGCCACCCATGAGGAATATCGTGGCTTGTTTTGCTACTGATTTTCAGTTGGTCGGATATTGACAGACAGGCAAAAATGTCCACATGAGCGGAGCCTCCATAAGGATCCCAGAGCGGCTGCTTGATTCTTGACGGGGTTCATAATCGAGTAGCTCCTGATTAGCTGACAGTTACCCATGGATGTCCACTGGAGGAGAGAGCAATGCAGCCTGACAGATAATGCGGTAAGGGACAGTGTTGGAGAAGAAACAACAGCCAAATCGAATGGGTTGTATTAGGGGGCTCTAGACATTTGGGAAGATTTCCAGGCTGATCTGGAAGATAGAGGGATGCTATTGTGTTAGGTACCCTCCACATCCAGTTTCTCAACGAAACACTGCCCGGTCCTGAGCCAACCTCACAGTTGTTCTGCTGTGTGAGCGCATCGCTGAAGCCACTGTGTCAAGCCATCTTGTCAAAGGCCTTCCTCTTTTGCTGGCCCCTCTACATTACCAAGCATGAGGTCCTTTTCCAGGGACAGGTCCCTCCTGATTACATGACCAAAGTACGTAAGCCAGTCTCACCATCTTTACGTCTAAAGAGCATTCTGGCTTTACTTATTTACAAAACATATTTGTTTGTTCTTCTGGCTGCCCATGGTACTGCCTATATTCTTTGCCTAATCCATGATTCAAGTGAATTGAGTCTTCTTGGGTCTTCCTTATTCAACGTCCAACTTTCACATCCAGATGAGATGTTGAAAATACCATGGCGTGGGTCAGGTGCACCATAGTCCTCAAAGTGACCTGCTTGTTTTCCAACACTTCAAAGAGGTTTTGTGCGGAAGATTTACTTAATTCAGTGGGTCATTTGATCTCTTGGCTACTGCTGCCACAGAGTGAGTCCAAACAAGATGAAATCCTTGACAACTTCAATCTTTATCGTGTTCATCATAATGTTACATATTGGTACAGTTGTGAGGATTTGGGTTTTCTTTACATTTATGTTTGTGGTAGTTACATAATCTGCTGCTAACTTGAGACTATTAAGAGTGAAGGGGTAGAGTTTTGCCTGTCAATCAAGTTGCTGCTTGATGGCATCATTTGGAGGCACTATGGATATAAATAGCTCACTGGAGGTGGGACACACTCTCTCCCTGCCAGACATTCCTGTTTACAAGACACACGGAGCTACACTGACCTTTACCAGCACTGAGATGTTTCCACCGCCACTGGATCCACAATATTTTCTGCCCACTGGCCCGTGATCTTCCTGCATTCTGTATCATTGCATGTGTTGAGTGAGTCTGAAGAGGAATTTGCAGACTGATATCAGACATATGGCCTAATATTGGATTTACAGACTTGATCTGAACTGGGCTGGGATGTTTTCTCAATATACAATTACTCTTTCTATAAAGCTCTTTCTCGCACACACATGAGTCTCTGGATTTGTTTCTCTAGCCTCCCCGGACTACCAGAGTCACGATCCATTCTTGATCTGTATCCGCAAGTACTTCACATCCTCCTTATTCTCAGCAAGCAAGGTTATGTCATCTGCTTATCAAGGTTGTTCATTGGTTTTCCTTCCATCCTGATGCCGAGTTGTTCGTGGAATCCAGATTCTTGAGTTACTTGCTTAACATGCAGATTAAACATGGATGGTAAAAAGATGCAACCCTAATGTACACTTTGAAGCTCTGCTCACCGGTGTGTGATCCTGCTGGTATTTTAAGAACCAGCTACATCGCCTCCAGCATCACAGCCACATGCAAACCACCACAGTACAATAAATTGACAGAAAAGAGATGAGATGGATGGATGGGTGGGTGGATGGATGGATGGATGGGTACCCTTCAAAGTGATGAGTGTGTTCCAGGAGTTGTGGGAAACTCAGCTTCCCCTTTCTGGGGAATATCCAACCAATCGTACTAAAGTATTCTTTTCGAGATGTAAAATGTGGTTTAAGATAAGCACCTCACATTTTCGCCTGAGAATGTTAACATGCCCAAAGGCCCCTGCTCAAGAAAGAGCCCACTGGAAAGAACGGGGTGATCAGTTATGTGCTGCCGCATCTCACGTCACCAAAACTTCAAACCGAACACATTCCAATGGCCTGGCCGCTGTTTCCACGGGCTGAAATCCAGGTGTGACTCACCAAGCTCCTCCAGCTCTGTCTCTCAGGAGACTACAGTCAGGGTGTTGGCTGGGCTCACAGTCATCTCAGGACTCACCAGGCCCAGGTTGCACTTCCAAGCTTGCTTGGCGGTGGTTGCTATTGGACTGAGGACTTTGATCTCTCTCTGGCCTTTGACTGGGGGCCACCCTCAGTTCCATGGCACGTGGGTCTTCCCATAAGGAAGACTGCAACATGGCTCCTGGATTCACCTGAATGAACAAGGGAGCGAGTGAGTACCAGCAGAAAAAGTCACACTCGTGTGACCCAATCTTGAAAGTGACAACCTGTCATATATTTTGCCATGTTGCCTTCACCACTCAGGGGAGTGAGAAGGATGACACAGGGCATGAAGGCCAGAGAGCAGGACTCAATCACAGTCTGCCTACTGCAATGGGGTCTGCAGCTGATGCTCTAGAGATCCAGCCACAGGGGGCTTTGCATCATGTTAAACATTCCAGACTGCAGCTACAGCAGACACCAGAGCAGGTGTTCAGCAAGAAACAGCATCCACCATTTATAAAGCACTCTTCAATTAGCCAAGAGTGAGCACATTGCTGCTTCTAGAGGAAGGGAAATGAGTTTGTGAAGTAGAGACATCACAGCGAGTATGGATGCCGTGGCTCTGGGAACAGTTTCCATTTATCCCTTTTCTTCTGGGTGGTCACAAGCACTCCAGGGCGTTTCTCCCACCTGGCGCCGAAAGCCACGGTTATTTTCCCATGTCTGCTTCCTCTCTCCATCTCATTTCCTCCACCTCCAAATGCACAGTGAGGAATTCGGTGGAGGGGGAAAGACCCAAAGCAATGATCATGGTGAGAAGAAGAGAGTTGGAGAGGGAGGAAGAGAAGCACAAGAACTAAACAGTCGAGGAAGAGTTCGAGGAGAGGAAACAAAAGCCCACAGAGTGACTGCGCCCATCTGCTTTTATGGCCGGAAAGCAGACGTGAGAAAGAACCAGAGACAGTAGAATCCAGGAGAAAGGCCAGGGGCAAGTTCTCCAGGCACCATTTTTTGAGTAGCATGTCGGTGATGGGAGAGGTGAGTGTGCCGGCCGGTGGGAAGATAAAGAAAGGACTGCAGACAGACAGAGTGGCCCAGCAGGGCAGTGCTGTGGCCATCTCACTGGACCCAGGCAAGGGCAGACGAAGGGACATTGTGCAGAATAGTGACTTAGGGCAAGTCTCGATCTAGTAAGGGCCTAGGTAAGGACTTCAGGAAAAGATAGAGAATAGCGATATTCCCCGAGGTCCCTAGGTGGTGTAAGCGGTTAATGTACTCAGCTAGTAACTGAAAGGCTAGAGGTTCAAGTCCACCTAAAATCACCTTGAAAGAAATCCATCACCAAAAAAATCAGCCACTGAAAACCCACTTGTGAAAACACGGTTCTCCTCTGCACCCATGGGGCTGCCATGAGTCGGTGTAGACGCCAGGGCAGCTGGTTGGTTTTCTGGTTGTCTTCCACCGAGGACACGTTGCTGGTTGATATAAACTGGGGTAGGGGGTGGCGGGCTCAGACTGGCCCAGGGACAGTCCCCGCTGCTATAGGCTGGATCTCCACATTCCAGTTCCCTCCTCTGCCCTTGTCTCCAAGCTCCCCTCTGTCTCGCCGACTCTGTCTTTTCTTCTCCCATTCTTTCTTGGTCCATCTCTCTGGTCCTCACGCCTCGGGGGCCATTTTACAGAGCAGAAGGACCGTTCATGTTTGTTGTTCTTCCAGAATAGAATCTCCTGCTCAGCCTGTTCTAAATTAAAAAAACCTTGACAGATGGTTCTTGATTCTAAATCCCTGTGTGCTTTTAACTGAGTTCAGTTACTTTTGATGTTAGCTGCAACCATTAGATATCTACCCCCACCCCCAGCCCTTGATAGAAAAAGAGCGTTCCTAACTTGGCTCCGAAGAATCATGGTTGTGTTGGGTTTGTATATATTGTGCTCGGCTTTTCGGATGGACCATGCACTCACTAGTTAGTAAACCTTTCCTTGAGGAAAGGGTTATTTAAAAAGAAAAGTTCCCAGTTTCTAATTCCATCGACCTGTCAACTCCAAATTAAATTTAAAATCGCTATAAGTGACCTGTGCGTTGAAAACTCACTGCTTTCAAGTTGATTCCAACTCACAGCGATCCCATGGGGCAGGGCAGAACTGCCTTTGTGCAGTTCCAAGACTGTGATACTTGCCCTGCGGAGAGACTCCCCTGGCGACTTCAAGCGGCTGGCCTTGCAAGAAGCAGTCCAGCATCACCGCTCTGCGCCAGGACGCCGCAGAATGTGCAGCTGGTACAAAGAAACACAAGTTCACTCCACCCGGTTAAAGCGTTTGGTTTTCTTGGTTTTCTATATTGTGTGTTTATTCTGTATTTGGCTGTATGATGGTAAAGGGCCATTGACAGCAGCAACATACACACGCACAAAAGAGGCCAAGTAACCATTTTAATCTCAGGCTTTGGGGGGAGAGGAGCCTAATTCTTACATTTCTAAAATTAAACCTTTCACCTCAATTCAGATACTATTTTAATGCTACGTGTGGGGCCTCCAGCTGCTGCGCCCTGAGGTGTGAGCCTGTCCACTGTGGCAGCTCAGGGAGGGAGGGGAGAGCGTGCCCTGTGAAGGAAGACTCCCCCAGGTGCCTGCATGGTGCTCGAGCGGCCACAAGGTTCAAGGGGCTGCATTTTCCCCGCTAGTGCCACGCTAGGCAAAGCCAACATGTTCCCTCCAGTGTGCAAGCATTTCAGGCAGACTCCCTCCTACCATAAAGACATTCCGATATTCTCTGTGCTCAAGCCTGAATTCAGCAGGGGCGCGCTTTGTTGACTCCTGAGTAAACAGACAAACATGGAGCTGTGATGGCATCCTCAAGGGCTGCCCAAGGGGACAGATGCCATCCCACCAGCTGGTCGGGGCGGCCATTCTACCAGGATGGCTCCCTCTGAGGAACCGTCTTCAGACACATCCATAAGTGGATTTCAAGGGAATGAGATTGGAGTTAGATTATCTTTCATAAAAATTCTAAAGTGTCGATGGAGAAAATGGACATCTCCCCGCTATTCATCAGGACCGTCTTTGAAAGGAGACAGAGGAGGAAGGAAACAAAAGGGTCGGAGGAAAGAGGGAGGGGAGGCAGGGAGGGATGACAGAAAGACACTCCAGGATGAAGGAACAAAGTTAAAGTAAGCAACCAACCAAACAGGAATATTGTTTCTAAATAACTCAAAGTCTGACAAGAGCTACAATCTCCATCCGTGGGACTGGGGTGGGGAGTATACATAGCGGTGTGATCTTAGCAAACCTTTCACCTGGTGAGAAAAATAAGATCCAGACACTGGAAATGACTTGGCCCAAATTACCTGATGGCTTTGAAAAAGAATTTGGAGTAGAAGATTGAGAAGACTGGCCTTTTGCCCCCCTCCAACGCTTAACAAGGAGGCCAATGCCATATGACTTAGCATTGACCATGATTGGACCAGGATTCTTTTTTGAATGGAAAGGAGCCAAGCCTTTCACATACAAGGGGGCACCCCACTCCCCAAAATCGGAACTCTTTGTTCCAAAGCTATGCATTTACATTTTTCTACAAAACAACCCTATCACCTTCAAAGTGCTCCCCCTTCTACTTCATACATTTGGCCAATCTGTGATTGCATTCTTGCAAATATTGTTCAAACTCGTGTTTGGATGACTAACAGCACCTCCCTCTTTTTTTTCTTCACCTCTTCTATGTCGTCAAATTACTACCCGTTCATGCCTACTCTACATTCGTGGAAACAAAAAGAAGTCACTCAGAGCGAGGTCAGGTAAGCAAAGTGTGTGGGGCAACAGAGGCGGGCTGGGTTGGGTTTTGTTTTTTTTTGCCAAAAACTGGCACACTGAGACGGCCGCGTGAGCAGGTGCATTTTTGTGGTGGCAAAACCAGTGTCCCGTCAGCAAAACTAGTCCCCTGTCTACTACAAATCAGGATATTTTTGTCCCACACTATTATGCAATCTTTTCAGAACCTCTAAAAAGTTTGATTAACAATCTGACCCAATGGGAAGAACTCCAAATGCACTATGAGTCAACATTTTCATCCGCTCTGGAAGTTGACAGGCGTCCAGAATGAGATTTGTCGTCAAATGACACTTCGCCTTTTTTGAAAGGAGAAAACCACTTGTACACTTGAGTTTTTCCCAATGCGCTGTCCTTGTGAGCTGTGTTCAACATCACAACAGTTTCTGTGACATGTTCCCCAAGCAGAAAACAACATTTCACCGCTGAACTCTGTTCTCTTAAATCAGCCATCACAGAAGATGAAGTTTGAGTGAAACTGCTTTTACCAAAAAATTCACTGTGACCAGAGAGACCTTCCCAGGCGATGCTACTGGGTACACTAGCTCAGAGTGAGTTGCTACATGCTCTCCTAGTGGGGAAAATGCATCCTGGAAAGCTCTGCCCAGCAGAGCTTTTTTCTGTTTGTTTGTTTTGTTTTGTTTTGTTTTGTTTTGTTTGGGGGGGGGGGTGCTACTATACCAAGCAACCAGCCAGTGGTCAGAGTGGAATTGTGCTCCATGGGGTTCCAATGGCTGGTTTTTCAGAAGGTGGTCTCTAGGCCTTTCTTTCAAAACCCCTCTGGGTAGACTTGAACCTCCAACCTTTCCGTTGGCAGCAAAGCTTAATGGTTTGCATTCCCCAGGGACTTCCCAAGCCTTCTGGAAAGCTTGTACCTGTGGAGCTTGAGAGAGTCACCTAGGGAGGGCTGCGGTGCTCAAGAAGCTAACAAGTCCTCGACGATTGGGAGAGTGATCCCAAGGCTTCAAGAGAGGTGTGCACAGGGCTTGCACTTTTAAGTCAACGAACATTTTCGGAAGACATGTTGCATCCAAGCATTGTGTCCCTGCAGCAGGCTCCAAACGCTGATCAGCCAATTAGCAAGGGCTCCTTAGAGAATGCAATCTAACAGAATTCTCAATGTTTTAGAGAAAACGATTAGAAAGGAAATGTTGAACATTCTAGAGATTGAATGAGTACTGAAGGTTTTGTTCTCTCTTTCCCCGCCCTCCCTCCCCATCCCCTTTCCCCCTCTGCACCGCAATGTGTAACCCTTGGGATATAGTTTCTGGGTCAGACCTCTACCTTACCTGCTGCTAAACCCAGGGGCAGTTAGTTTTATGCAGATTTTGGAGCCCCAGGACCTCTGGAGAGAAGCCTAAGCATCTATGCTGCTGTAGTTGCTGTTAGTTGCCTCAGAGTCTATTCAGACTCTCAGCGACCCCATGAGGCAGAGTAGAACTCCCACAGGGCTTCCTGCCCGGGACTTCTTACTGGGACAGATTACCATGTGACCCAGGACATTCTGAATCAGCCCCCAGATTGTTAGGACCTGAGGAAATGTTGGAACCTAGCAATGCCCCCCTTTAGAAGCCAGGGAGGCTGTTCCTGAGGGAAGCCCGGTGGGTGGCTGCGGTGGCAGCAGGCAGATCTAGGGGAAGATCCTGCCTCTTAGTCTTAGACACGTCTTTCAAGTGGGGCAAGATAATTCTCTCCGAGCTCCAGTTTTCACACCTCGAAGTGAGAATCTTACTGCCACAGGATTATTAAAAGGATTAAAGATACGTTCTGCAACCTGCAATAAACACTGCTGGCAGTGACATCATCCAGGGACACAGGCCAGGGGACAGATATGACACCAGGGAGTGTGTCCTTTTTACCGTGGCAACTAAGGAGCCATCAGGGGCTCTTCCATCCCCACCATCACCACATCATTCAGGAAGGATCCTCCTCCCACTGCCACTCAGAGATGTGTATGTCAGGCTGGGTTGCCTAGAGAAACAACAACAGTGTCATTCATATATGGATAAGCAGGAACTTTATCTCAAGAAGCACGTTTGTACAAGAAACCAGTCCAGCCCAGTCTGACTCAAGTCCATGGATCGGATGCTTGGGGGATCCCTCTTCAATCCCATCTGCTGATGATGCAGAAAGGGGAAGCAGGAGGCAGGAAGACCACAGACTGTGAGGGTGTAGAGTCCCTTGTGGAGCCATTGGTAATGGCAACATGACAGGATGCCGGAACAGCTCTCAGGGTCAGAGAGCCAACAAGTGACTGCCCCTCGAGGCAGACACGGGGTCCCAGCAAGCAGGAAGGTGAAGAGGTAGCGAGAGAGGCAGGTGTGCCCAGGGTCTCTTTTATAAAAGGCCATACCTCCCAGCAGGCGTCATTGGGCTATAACCGAATTGATAGAATGGACTCCACCCCTACACACGTATGAATTGACATAAAATCTAACTACCTCAAAATGTCTGGAGGAAATTGGTTTCAAGAACCCCAAAAGGAAGTGACAAAAGTCAGTTTTTCTCCACGAAGAGATGTTTGTGAAGGTCAAGGAGACGCTCCTTGTTTGCATGCATGAGGATACCCATACTCCGTAGGTAGAACTGCTCACCTTCCTTTTAATAGGACAAATCCTAGCGAGCTGATCAGAGTGGCCATGGTTCACTTGATTAGGCTCGTCTGACTGCTCCCTGGGTGGTGCAAATGGTTTACACTCTACTACTAACCAAAAAGTCGGTGGTTCAAACCCACTCTGTGGCCCACAGAAGAAAGTGACCCACACCCATAAGTCATACAGTCAAGAAAACCCCACGGGACCCTCTAACACAAAGGGTTGCCATACGTTGGAATCAACTTGACAGCAGTGGGCTTTTGTTTTGTTTTTCTAATTGACTTACGTGCTCATTGGTTAAAAGAGTAAGAGGGTAAAATTGAAACTTTAAATTAGGATAGACTAGATCCCCAGAATTCAGAGAGCATAGCCAAAACCCAGGGTCTGGAGGATAGGTCTAGAGAAGAGAATTGCGGTCAAGCCTGAGAGTCCATGTAAATTGCTCGGCTGGGATTTTTTGTGCGGTATCTGTTATCCCTTCATTCCCCTTTGTGAAGGACAGATCTGCATTGTGCCTGCTCCACCACTGTACTGTAAAAGCAGGTAACTTGTATCCAGATTCAAAGATGAAGGTGGAGTGTGTCCCAGGATCGAACTTGGACTTCACATTGACTTAAGAGTTTGAGGATGATGTGATGAAGTAAAAATGTTTTGCATGAAATGCCGGGGGGCGGGTTGGGGGGGAGACAAAGGGTGGGAAATCATAGATTGAATTTTGTGCCCCCAAAATATGTCAGTAAGCTTGGATGAGCCATGCTTCTCAGTGGTTTGGCAGTTATGTAACGATGTAATCATCCTCCATGATGCGATATGATGAGCCAATCAGCAGTAAGGAAAGTGGTGTTCGGCGCCGTTACATCCGTTCTGGCTTACAGCAACTCTCTATACCACTGAACAAGACACCGCTCGGTCCTGCACAGTTGCAGCCACGACATCAAGCCATCTTGTGGAGGCTCTTTCTCTTTTTGGCGGATGCTCTACTTGATCGAGGGTGACGTCCTTTTCCAGAGACTTGCCCTTCCTGAGAACATGTCCAAAGTACATGAGATGAAGTCTCACCATCCATGTTTCTGAGGCGCCTTCTTGCTGTACTTCTTCCAAAACAGATCTGCCTGTTCTCCTATAAGCGAGGGGATTCGGGTGAGATTTAACACCCGTAGTTAGGTCTCAGCCCAGGGCCAGTAAAAGAGGAGTTTCCTTTGGGTGTGGCCTGCATCACCTTTATCTTAAATAAAAGGTTAAAGAAACCGGCGGAGGAAAATGGGCCTATTACTACCAAGCAAGAAGAGCCAAGAGCAGGGCGTCCTTTGGACCCTTGGTACCTGCACTGAAGAGCTCCGAGACACAGGATTAATGCCATGACGCATGGAGCTCTCCAAGAAACGCTGGCCTGGAGACCAGGCTCTTCCTCTCTAGCTGTGAGCCAACAGAGAGAGAAACTACCCACAGCTAGTGCCCTGAATGCGGTCATCAAAGCCGCAATCCGATGAGAAAATAAATGTGCTTGCTAAAGCCACTTTGCGGTGTGTCGGTTATAGCAGCACTGGATAACTGAGACTGAAGGCTCTTTGGGAAAGTGAGACTTGACGAAGGGAGGGGAAAGAGGGAGCTGAACAGAAAAGCATTCCAGGCGGGGGAACAGTCGGAGACAAAAGAAAAATCTGTGTGTGTGTGTGTGTGTGTGTGTGTGTTTTCCAAATAAAGCATACTGCTAGAATTTTGTAGTATATTTTAGGGACCTAGCAACAAGGGCAATCTTTTCCCATATTTCACTTCATTTGTGATATCCTTATTGGACGTTAATTTTTCTTCGCAGGCCATTGGGCTTGCTAATCTTTCCTGAATAAAATGTAATGGTGCAATAAGGTAAAACGTGTCCCATGGCACAGCTAAACACAGGCCATTGAATAGGGACCTTGCTTTCATCACCCTTTGTTCCCTGATCCATAGTGTCTGGCTGATGAGCGTAACTATTAAACCTTCATATCCAAATACTACAAAACTGTATTATGTTAATATGTTTATCTAGTGAAAGTGGAGCACCACAAAATATTACTCTGTGTTCATTTCCTTCTTTGATTCATCTAGAAAATTGAATTAAACCAGGTCAAATTTTCGCATCAAACAGGCAAGCTTATAAACTTACTTCTCTATCCCTGTTCTAATTGGAATGTAATCTAAAAGCTGGCGCTCACTATTGTTGATTTATTATTTTCCTAAGGCTGTTGACATCAATATTCAAACTGAGCTGGAAACCATTGAGATAGAAGATTAAAAAGTCTCCCGATGTTGCTTTGCAAATGTAGTAGCATTAAATGGGTGGGCCATAAGAAGAGACTCCAGAGCCAACCTGCCTGGGTTTGAAATCCAGCCCTGGGTCACCAGCTATGTAATTCAGGGTCAGTTACCTAACCTCTCTGTGACTCTACCTCATGACCCGCTAAATGGAAACGGTAACGAGGGGGTTGGGACAATTGCATGAATCCATATATGGAAGCACTTAAGCAAGTCGCCGGCACATGATAGGTCACTAAATAAAAGGGAGAATACGTCAAATTAAATGACTTCTTATCTTAGCAAGGTTCCCTAGAGAAATAAAACAAGTGAAGCTGAGAGAGAAAGAGAATTATATCCAGCAAATGAATTCCACAATTGTAGAAGTGGACAAGTCTGAGTCCTGGAAGTTCATGGGTCAGATGTTAGGCTGAGGATTCTCCGGATTTGCCTAGTTTGGAGGCTGATGAGCCCATGGTTGTCAGGAAGACCACAGCCTGGTGGCTGCAGTTAGACGGCAGGCCGCTGATGACTCCCGGAATCAGCAGGAAATATGGCGGGCTGTTGGTTCAAGTCCAAAGAACTAGAGGTCAGTGAGCCAGATGCAGGTCACATGCCCAGCAAATAGCTAGCAAGCTATTCCGAGGAGCCCACTGTGAATTGGAAGCAGACCTGAAGCACTCCTGAAGAAAGATCCTTTAAGCTGATTGCCTCCAGTTAAGATCTGAGTGAGGGTGTTGCACTCCACCTTAATCTTATCTCCTTAGGAAGACTTACAACTGCTTGTAATTACATTGTATCAGGTCAGGTCCCTGGGGATTACTAGGTGTTAATCACCACTCACTAATCAAGGTCTTGATCCTGATCACAGCTCCCCTTGTTTTCCTGAGAGTGGAGGGAGGGAGCCTTCCCCTCCCACTTGCAATTCAAATTCCTTCCTCCTGTGTAAGAGCACATTCCACTAACCTGCAGACCATCAGAAATTCAGCATAGAGGAGTCGACTATCTGCCCACAGAGCCAAACATGATACTAAGGAGGCACAAAATTTCACTCATTGCATCTAAACAAGAGCTTTGTAATGAGGAACCTGAGCCTGCCGTCTAGCTCGGCTTCCTTTCATTTCCCAGAGAAAGATGGGTGTTTGAGTGCAGGCTCACCCTGATCAAATTCATTGTTCCACTGGCCTTGGCAGACTTGAAGCGTCTAGGGCTAGCTTCCCAGAACTGACATGGTTTGGCACCACACCGTCGGTGTTTCAACAACTGATACCTTATGATACTGAAAAGAACACATCACCACTTTCATCACCTCACAGAATTAGAAAAACCAGGGCACTTACCTACAGGTGCGTTAGTGGCAGGGTTAGTCCCCGGAGCTCTTCACAAAAGCTTGTCTCCTGAAAGCAAAGCGCATAAGCAAACAGGACCTGGGTTGTTGAAGCAATCCCCACTCTTCAGTTTCCACGGCTGGGAAGCTTCACAGGAGCACACTGCCTCCTCGCTTTCCTTCAGAGCAGATGGGGGACTCGAACCACCAGCTTTCTGTCACCAACCCAGCAGGGCTTGCAAAAGGATGCCCTCTCCTGGTCAGGTGGCAGGGAGTGGAAGGAACCAGTCCCGTGACCAGCGTGCCAATGTCAACTGGCCAGGGAAGGCCGGCCGAAAAGGAGCACACCCACGCAGCCGTCCAATAGCTGTCTTTGGAGAAAGACGAGCGTTGGCTACTGGCTATTGTCCATCGGCCACTGGAGTGGCTATCTGTGAGCTTGGGCTTTTGCATCTTTTCAAAAGGGCAAGAATGAAAAGCAAGTTTTTTAAGTCACCGGGGATGAACGATAGCAACTGTTCTTCTTCTGACACCCACACCCCTCTCTCGAGAGCCCAGGCCGCTAACAGGAAGACGTAGCAGACACCAAAGGGAGAGGATGGGGGACATGGTCCTTCCAGGAGCTCAGGAGACACTCATCACGAATCAGATGGCTTCGGATCCGGAAAGGCAATGGTGCAGCGGAAGCCCTGCTTCTAACCCGACTCAACGGGTCATCCTCGGCCCACACTTTACTGCCAATAGTCAATGTATTTCATGGATCTTCACCCGCCGCTTCAAATCTTCCGGTGGCTTTTTCCAAACCCATGTCCTCGCCTCTTCTTTCTATCTGAAGTAGCTTTAAGAACACCCTCAAAAATAATAGAGATGCTAGTCTACTTAGTGATTCTCAATCTGTGGGTCATGACCCCTTTGGGGGTGGAACGACCCTTTCACAGGGGTCCCTCAATTCATAACAGTAGCAAAATGACAGTGATGAAGTAGCAACGAAAATGATTTTATGGTTGGCGGGACATCACAACCTAAGAAACTGTATTAAAGAGTCGCAGCATTAGGAAGGTTGAGAACCACTGACTTAGTTTATTATATTAAAAAAATAATCTGATTGCTACACCTGTTCAATTTAGTTCCATTACAGAGCTGCATCTTGGGGAACAGCCCTGATGTTGGCAGGTATTAAGGTTAGATTGGTGCAAGATGGGGTGATATTTCACTCTGTTATACATAAGACCGCCGTGAATGGAGCTCACTTGGCAAGTTTAAACTATGAAAACACAGAACAAAAGAAAGTGGCTACCCAGTGAGCATCTTATTACATGGTCTGTGAGAACAGCCCTAGAGCGCTTCTTTTTCCTTGCCTGAATGGGGGAGCCCAGAACATCACACCCTACTCATGGGGAGAAGCTTGGTGACTGCGAATGTAAAGGACGCGATGGGACAGAAACCAGCATCCATAAATTGATGTTGTTCCTCCTCCTCTGGGGAAGCCCAGGAGCAGACGGTTGAGTGGCTTCTCCTGCTCACTTCCCGGCCCATGGTTTTCCTCACCGTCACGGTACAGAGGTGCCATCGAGTCAGTGCTGACCCATAGTGACTGTAACATGCACACAGAATGAGAAGCCACCCAGTCCTGTGCCGTCCTCGCAATTGTCCCTATGCTTGAGTCCGTTGTTTGACTAATCCAAGAAAAATCTCTATTTTAAAATATTGTCCCTGTCGCTACTTCTGTTTTCTTCCCCATGCCAAAGCTGATTCTCTGTGTGGGACAAAGATTGATATACCAGGCTGCTAATCACAAAGGGGGAGGGTTAGGTCCACCTGAGGCACATTGGTCACGGAACACCCTAGAGCTCACGGTTCTGTGACACACACGTGGTCACCAGGGGTCACAGTCAGCTCATCAACTTCTGGTTATTGTCCTGCTGGCTGCATCTCTGAGTAGTCAATGTATGTGGCTTGGGTTGGACCACCCTACTCTGAAGCCATGTCTCCTTCCAACCTTGCCAACCAGTCACTAGTGTCTGCTTCCACGCTCACGTTGGATCCCATCCTGATATCAGTTTACCAGCCCATCTGCCACCATCCTCCCACTATTTCATCCCCTCCCTCCTGGCTTGATGTTCCCAGGATTGGCTGCTCAACTATTCATCCCTGTGGCTCGGGGCTGCGGTTCTCAAGGCCATACAACCCTGAGAGGAAGACTGCCGTCGGGAAATCCCAGTTAACACATAGCTAAAAAGGACGTCAGAAGATCCAGCCATCTGCCCCTAACTGTTAGCTGTAAAGTGAAAGGCGTCTTTATCAATGGTACTAGACTTTACTTGAGCGGAATTTGTAAAGCGCAAAGGAGGAAAAACACCTGTGTGTGTCTGCTCTCGGTCAGTGGTGGTTTGTTCTTTGGGATTTGGCAGGCGACTGCGTACTCGGGGATTAACTACATTTCCAGAATGCAGTCCGTACATGCTCCAAACTATAAGAAACACAGTGGAACTTGTCTTGTGTTCATGGCATTGTAAAAGATGACAGCCTTTGACAACAGGAGAGTGAGTGAAGGGAGATGTCGGACAGGGCAAGATATGACAAAGTAGTAATTTATAAATGATCAAGGGTTCATGAGGGAGGGGGGAGCAGGGAGGGAGGGGGTAATGAGGAGCTGATGGCAGGGCCTTAAGTGGAGAGCAAATGTTTTGAGAATGATGAGGGCAATGAATGTACAAATGTTCTCTACATAATTGATGCATGTGTGGATTGTGATAAGAGTTGTACGAGCCCTCAATAAAATGATTAAAACAAAACAAAACACGAGGGCCTTTAGTATGGACTTCACTGGAGGATAAAGATAAGAATCCGTACAAGTGGGCCGATAAGCACCATCTGGATAAAGGACAAAGAAATGGAAGTGGCCACTGATTTCATTCTTCTTGGATCAACATCAGTGCCCATGGAAGCACCAGTCAGATGATGCATTGCACCGGGCACACCTGTTGCAAAAACTCCTGCAAGCGGTTAAAAAGCCTGTTCTCGTTCCTGACTCTACTGGTCGAATAGAGACTGATGAAGCCACCAAGACTCCGGCCCTTAGTCACCCTTCAGTTCTTGACGTAAGCTCAACCCCATGTTAGACTAGTTAACCACTAAGATCAAAGGGCAGCATTCACCCCACAATGAGGTTCAAAGAGTTGGGGAAAGATAGGGAATGGAAACAGGAAATGCAGGGTGGGGTGGTATAAGCTTGATGGGACGTTGAGAGAGTTACTATGGATGAGTGGAAACAAAATGGGTATGGGTTACTGAATGTAACTCTGGTGATCTGCTCTGTAAACAGTTGCCTATTTAACAAGAAAAAGTTAGAACTAAGAAAGTGAACCGTGACAAAGCAAAAATGTCATGGCCAAGGTGTACCTGACCCCGAGCCCTGGCCTTTTCCCTCTCCTGAGTGTGAAAGCAGGAACACCAACAAGGAAGACCAGGAAGAGTCGTGCATTTGAACTGTGGTCGGGGCTGAGGTTACTGAGTGTGCCCGGGCTCTGAGAAGAACGAAGTGTCTGTCTCGGCGGAATGACAGCCAGAATGATCCTCAGATGGGAAGATGGTGAACTTTCGTCTCCTGTACTTTGGGCAAGTCAGCAGGAGGAACCAGTCCCTGGAGGGCAACCTCATGCTTGGTCAAGAGGAGACTGTCAACAAGGGGTGGGGAGAGGGGGGCAACACGGGCGCTCAAACACCGCAACAGTTGTGAGGCTGGCGCAGGCCAGGGCGGTGTTCCAGCCTGTCATCCGCAGGCTCTCGGAGTTCGAGCTGGCTTGACCGCACCTAACAGCAACAACAACATAGAATTCTAAGGGAATTAAAAATGAACCATTGTCCTCCAAACCAATGATGTTCAGATTTATGCCACCGTGGACAGCGTCCTCTGGGACGGCTGCAGTCTATCGACGAGCTGACCTGTCCAGGAAGCTCAGCTGGCCTCCAGCACCGGGCACTCCCCGGCCCGACACACCCCACTCTTTTGGTAGAACTGTCAGTCGCAGGCGTCCTAGAGGTGACCCGGCGTAATAGACAATGAGTGAGTGATGTAGCCTTCTAAATATGAACCACCATGGAAATGAGCTGAAACTCATCTCAAACCTTCAATCTGGCAGTGTCGCGCAGACAAAATGTGGAGCAGCATATGTTTTTAAGGATCTCCCAGCTGTCGCCTTGGAAGCTGTAGGCAGCTTCCGTTCAGCCAACATATGCACTTCCTTCTTAGGAAGGGCCGAACAGACCCAGCCCCACACCTTGGCATTCATAACGCCTGGGCCCAAGTATTTGTCCCCACTACCACGCCAACCCCTTTTTTATTCCATCCTGCCGGTTACTTACTCTGGATGGCAATCCCGAGAGTTAGCTTTTGTCAGCTGACAGACAAGAGAACTCATGCGCTGAGGGGATGTCACAGACTGAGGGACAATCGGGTCCCCCTGGAGGGCTTCCGGTGCCTTCAGGAGAGGTTGAAAGGCTCATCGCCACTGGCGGTGCTGAGAGAGAGCCCTGGGGGACATGTGGAACAGGCTGGTGTCTCGGGAAATGTGAACGTGATGCAGGGCTCTCCTTTGCAAATTCCTCCCTCCGGAGGTACTGAGAGTGCTTCACGCGTACTGAACGACAACGTGATTTCTCTGTGGTAAGGATCCAGGACAAGCATCCTCCCCATCCTCGGAGCCAGGAAGAAGTTGAGGTGCAGAACCAGAGAGGAGCCTTCCCCGGCTCCCGGCCAGCAGGAGAGCTCAATGAAGACATTTTGGTGGAAAAGACTTCAACGGTGTTTACTGAGTAACAAAGCAAACGAGGCCACACTGATGCATGAAGCCCAGCACAGAGATGTCCACATCGATGATTCTCGCAGCATTTTAAAGCCTGGCAGGAGCCACAAGGACCTGGTTGTTCCTTGGCCAGGACCCTGCTCTGGGGATTTTTACTTCTTTTTTTTTTAATCATTTTATTGGGGGCTCGTGCAACTCTTATCACAATCTGTACAGCCATCCATCGTGTCAAGCACATTTGTTGCCATCCTCCTCCTCAAAACATTTGCTTTCTACTGGAGCCCTTGGCATCAGCTCCTAATTTTCCCTTCCCTTTCCGCCCCCTCCCTCATGAACCCTTGATAATTGATGAGTTATTATTATTTTGTCATATCTCACACTGTCCGACGTCTCCCTGCACCCACTTTTCTGTTGTCCATCTCCCAGGGAGGGGGTTATATGTAGATCCTTGTCATTGGTTCCCCCTTCTTCTTAAGGGGAATTCCTGTGTGTTTGTGACCTTCTGGACGCATCTCTATATAGGCAAGTGTGTTGTTGTTATTGTTAGGTGCTGGCAGGTTGTGTCTGACTCACAGCCACGCTGTGTCTAACAGAAGGTTACCTCTCTCGTCGCAGTCCACCCTCACAATTGCTCTTCTGTTTGCACTCACGGTTGCGGCCACAGAATCCACCCACCTCCTTCATGGTCTTCTCTGCTCCACTGCTCTTCTCTTTTACCAAGCCTGATACCCTGGTCCGCAGACGGCTCTCCTGCCAACGCGGCCAAAGCACGTGAGACAAAGTCTCACCACCCTTGCCTTTAAGGAGCATTCCGACAGATAGAAGCTCCCTTTCCATCCGGAAAAGTTTCTCTGACAATCACAAAGGAAACCTCCTGACTGTATGACAGCAGCCGGAAGAAACAAACGGAGCGCGGCTTGTTCTTGCGACGCATAATTAACCAGGTACCTCTTTGCACATGTGTGTGTTTATTCATTTGATTTTCCAGCTCATGCCGGGATGCGAATGTGAAATAGAGCGCTTGGGAAGCACTTGGAGATTTATAAGGCCCTCCAGGGAACACAAGGTCTATAAACCGGCACATTAGCCTCATCCATCGCAGGGGAATAAAGTACTTTTACTGCCACAACATGGACCCCAGTGTTCCTACTCCAGAAATAATTCGGTATCAGGACCCAATCTAACACTGGCATCGAAATGTCCTTCATTTCCCTTAACTGCTTCAGACCCACGGAAAAGGAAATGCAATTGAGTGGAAATTGCTTTTCGAGAAGTTGTGTCTGCACTAGAAATGGAAAGCGAGGTGTGGGGGCCCTGCCCCCATCCCCCTCGCTCTTCCCTCCCCCTCCAACACCCAGCACTTTCTATTTGAAAACAAGATGGGAAGCTTCTTCTGGCCGTGGCTTCTTGGGTGGCGTTTATATTCTTCGAGTAGAAGGCAGTACGGGGCACAGATTGTGCAAGCCAATCGTCACGAAGGCACATGCAGCCTTGACTCCATCACTGAATTTCGGATCCCTGATGGGGTGGTGGTTACAAGATGGGCTGTTAACTGCAAGGCCAGCGGTTTGAAACCACCAGCGGCTCCTCAGGAGAAAGACGAGGCTTGTAAACAGGTACCGACTTGGAAACTCAGCAGGGGCAGTTCTACCCTGTCCTATCAAGTCGCCGGGGGTCAGAATGGACTATGGCAGTATGTTTGATTTGGGGTTTATCACAGAACTTTGTGTGTGTGTGTGTGTGTGTGTGTGTGAAGCCTCCCCAAGTGAAACAAATTCAAGCGAGCAAACCTTCAGTCATTGCCAAGGTACAGCTGGGCAAATCCCTTTCATTCTTTTGGAGGGCAGGGGAGTTCAGTGTGTGTGTGTGTGTGTGTGTGTGTGTGTGTGTGTGTGTGTCTCCCCACGGGCACCTCCTAGGACGGCACCTCTACCCATTGGCCTTTGGATATTACCTTCAATCTCCACGGCATCCCCTGCTCATATGCACTGGTCCACTGTAACCTCTGGCTTCTCCACGCCGCTCCTGCTGTTACTGAGCCCTCCTCCTGGTTCTCTCGGCAACACTGAACGTGGCTGTGGGCGCTGGCGTGCACTGCAGCAGATGCTGCCAAAGCCCTTCTGGCCCAGACTCACCTGGATTGATGCCGTGGCAACAACAACACCATGCTCACAAGGTGTGCTGCACCCACAGGTTCTCCCAGAAGTAGGGCACGGGTCTCCTCTGCTCTGGGACCCTCCAAGTCAATCGGAGCATCATCCTCACCCCCAGAGCATGGTCACTGCTAAACAAAGACTTCAGAGCCAGGGTGCCTGAGTGCAAGCACTTCCTGTCTGTGACCTTCGGCCAGTCACTGGAGCCCTTTGCCCTCCGTTTACAGCATGTGTACAATGGGCCCTAGGTTGAGAAGAGTCAATGAGTTACAAGGTGTGCTGTCCTTAGAAGAGTAATGCTTGACACAAGGGAAGTGCTATGTAGCTGCTGGGCATGATTACTGCTGCTGGTCTGTTGTGGGGCTGGGAGGTGGATCTACCTTCTCTCAGAACCACCCCAGCATCCACCTCCTGGAAGAAGGCCTTGCTGTCACCATCATGCTGTCTTTCCGGTTCAATATGAACTTGGCGCTCTGAATCCGTCAGTGTCTTAGCCTTCTGGGACTCAGAACACCTTGATTCTTTCTGAAACCTAGACTCTGAGGTATAAATCCTTGGCCCCAGTGGAAGACGACTCAACAATAAAGAGAAACAAGACCCCCAAACACCTTGGAACAGATGAACAGATAGGGCATTATGTTGTCAAAATAAGCCAATCACCAACACCATAAATATTGCATATTCTCACATTGATGCACTGATGGGAACAAGTGGATACACAGAAAGTAGCCAATCAAACATGTAAATGCACAGAAACTAACTAAACAAATAAATCCTTGGTCCTGCCATCAATACTGAGGCACTTTCTTGGACATGAAAAATCAAGAACTTGTCCTCTGCACTGCCTTGGGGTTGTGATTGAGATGAACGACGATTGGTGGAACGACCAATAAAGTTAAAAGTGAGCGTATCTTCCTGGCTTGAAATGCCCTCGTGGACAAGTGCCCCCTCTGAGAGGACACCAGAACCAGATGGCGACTGAATGTTTGGATCAAAAGTTTTATGGAAGAACCCTGATCAAAAGAGAGGAAAACGAAGAACAGAATATCATTTTCTTAGGGTGACCAGAGTTTCTGGAGCTATTGGAGCTGGATGAACCCCCTCCCAAATGATTCCCTTGAGATAATCTTTAAATCTTAAACCAAGTATATCCCTTTAAACTAAAACTAAACTAAAAACTGTTCAGGCTGCATGCTAGTACGGAGATTCGAACGGATAGCAGCCTGTCGGACGGGGGAACTGCCCCACAGGATCTTCAGGAGCCTTGATGTGTTACTGTGGCTCAGACTCTGAGCTGCTAACCATAGGAGACGATGAGGCTGTCGACCCCTATCTCGGCTTGCTATGCGTTGGAGGAGGAGGTTCCGTGGCAGTGGGTTGGGTTTGCTGTAGGTTTGGGGTTTGATCTTCATAGAAACCGAGTAGTGTGTCTTTCTCCTGAAGAACAACCAGACGATCTTCTAGTTAGCAGCCACGGGCATCTGGTTAGCAGCCACGAGCACCTGGTTAGCAGCCACGAGCACCTGGTTAGCAGCCACAAGCATCAGGTTAGCAGCCACGAGCACCTGGTTAGCAGGCAAAGGCCTCACCACGGAACCTTGAGGGCCCCTCACACCGAGGGGTAGTTCGGCCTCCTTAGTGAAGCATGGCTGCCGGGACAGATACACAGGTGGTCACTCTGACAAAAGCACCGGGAGAGGTTATAAGCTTAGGGAGCAGTGAGTTGATGTTAATGGGGAGGAACGGTTTCAACAGTGAGGTTGAGAATGGTTGCATGACTTAAAGAACATGAGTCATGCATGTAGAAATTGGTGAGCAGGTCTAGCGAGCAGGAAAGGGATGCTGCAGGGTTGTATTCTGTCCAATCTGGGTGCTGAGCAAATGCGCCGAGAAGCTAGATTCTCTGAGGCAGAACTTGGCATCAGGATAGGAGGAAGGCTTATTAATAACAGCTGAAATGCAGATTGCACCGCTTGCTGACAGCCAGGAGGACTTGTAGCACTTACTAATCAAGGTCAAAGATGACAGCGTTCAGTATCGATTACAACCCAACATAAAGGAAACAAAAGTACTCACCACTGGACCAATAAGGCACATTACCATAATGTAGGAACAAATGGAAGGTGTCCAGGACACCATTCTCCTTGGTTCCATAATCAATACTCATGGAAGCATTAGTCAGGAAATCAAATGCCCGCCCTGCTGCATTGGGCAAACCTGCCGCCAAAGACCTCTTTAGATATTCACAACCAAAGGTGCCACTTTGAAGACTAAGGTGCACCTGAGTGCTTTCTGAGAAGCAAGACTGGCAAGAATGATTCACAGACTTTAAACATGTTATCAGCAGGACCAGCTCCTGGAGACGAACACTTAGCTCGGCAAAGCAGAGGGTCAGCAAGGAGGAGGAAGAGAAGTGGGGAAGAAGTGGAGAAGGAGGTGAAGGAGGAGGAGGAAGAGGAGGGAAAGGAGGAGGAGGAGGAGGGGGAGGAAGAGGAGGTAGTGGAGGAGGGGAGGACATGGAGGAGGAGGAGGAGGAGGAGAGGTGGGGCGAGGTGGAGGAGGAGGAGGTGGAGGTGATGGTGGAGGAGGTGGAGGAAGAGAAGGGGTGGGGGAGGTGAAGGAAGAGGTAGAAGAGGTGGAGGAAGAGGAGGTGGAGGAGGAGGAAGAGGTAGAGGAGGAGGAGGAGGTAGAGGGGGAGCAGGAAGTAGTGGAAGAGGTGGAAGGGGGTGGGGGAGGTAAAGGAGAAGGTGGACGATGTAGAGGAGGAGGTGAAGGAAGAGGAGGAGGAGGAGGAGGTAGAGGAGGAGGAGGTAGAGGAGGAGGTGAAGGAGGAGGAGGAAGAGGAGGAGGTGGAGGAGGTAGAGGAGGAGGTGGAGGAGGTAGAGGAGGAGGTGGAGGAGGAGCAGGAAGTAGTGGAAGAGGTGGAAGGGGGTGGAGGAGGTAAAGGAGAAGGTGGAGGATGTAGAGGAGGAGGTGAAGGATGAGCAGGAGGATCAGGGGCAGAAGACCCTCAATGAGACGGACTGTCACAGCAGCTACAACAATGGGCTCAACCGCAGTGGCGATTCTGAGGACGGGGCAGCACTGGGCAGTGCTTTCCTGGTGACCACGGGTGACTAGGAGTCCGAGTGAACGCGAGAGCACCTAACGGCATCAACCGCATACTTGGCTGTGTGTGCTGTCAACAATAACAAATACATTTGGATAACAACAACAAACAAATTAATTTGGAATGCTTCCTCCAAATTGAACCCAACCGTAATTGAATTCAAAATTGGTAATTTTATGAGGAAAAGAAAACATAAGAAAAAGAAAACAACAAATGAATGGCCCAGCCACGCCTGGACTCTGGATCAGAGGAGTCTAGCACTCTCTCTTGCCTTGCTGGCTCCCCAAAGAAACCCTCAGAACGCCTGAGGACAGAGGTGAGGAGAGGCAAGAAATCGAGAAAGAACCAAAGCCCTCAGCTGGACGCATAGGGGCGGGGTGGGGCAGGAGTGGGGATAGAAGGCTGCATTGAAGCCCTTAACAAAGGAGAAAAGAAATGGAGCCTGATGGGAAGTGGGGGACAGAACAGAGTGCAGAGTAGGAATAAAGATCACCCCTATTTACGGGGCAGTAGAAAAGACATCATGAAGCATAGCACCTTGAAGGTGAACTCTGGGAAAAGAGAAAAGCGCCTCCCTCTGCTCACTGGCCGGTGATGAGGAATGAGCTGAGACTGCGGCTCGGCTGCTCAGGTGATTCTCAAGGGAAGGTGAGACTTCCTTAGGGGCTGGGTTGGCTACCACACAGGTGAAGAACCAGCGTGGGGGCAGCCCGCAGTCACGCCGGGGCATGGACATTGTTCTTTACAGCCCTCTCGAAACTTCATCTACACCTGGATGCCGTCTCATTAAAAAGAAGGGTCCGAATGGTGAGAAAAGTTGGGGTTTCCTCAAGGCAACACCATCCTGCACCAATGACGTGAGGGCACTCGAGGGGACAAACAGACATACTCTAAGACAGGGCCCACAGACACGGGCATTTGCAATGACACCCAAATAGCTCAGACCACCCGATATCAGCTGCTGTCCCCACTCCTCAGAGCGAAAACATGAGTGATTTCATTGAAATTGCAATAAGTAGTCACTGGGCGCACAGATGAGTGGCAGCAGCGCCCGGGGACAGATGAATAACGCCCGGGGACTGATGAATAACGGACTGAGGGAGACTCTCGAGAGATCACTGCCATCGCCCATGTCCCACGAGGACTCTCAGTTTAAGCTCTGACTACGTTTTTGGTTACTGAACCGGAGCCTCCAGTACTAATGTCCATCCCCTGTGCATTCTCAGAGATCTATCGCCTCTTCCAGGCCAGGAGAGCAATAATATTCGCTGAGTTATGGCCCTGGCGACAGAAGGACATTACTCCCACTGAGACCCCCAAAGTATCTGCTTGGCCCACAGGATCTAGAGTTACAACTTACAGAAGTCTCCCAAAGCCGGGCGCAGCGGCCCAATGGCAATAGCAGGAAAGCTAAATCAATTGGCACATCTGAACTTCTAGTGGCCAAACTTTGCCGAGAAAGGACAGCAGCGTCCTCTTACCTTCTGGTCTTTTCAGCGTCAGCTGCTGGGCACCAAGGCAGCCCTGGCTGCGGCTCTGTGCTTCAGCCAAGTTATTGAGGACGCCTTAAGGGGGGTTCTGAGGAAGGCCCCAGGTAGGGAGCTTTTTAAAAATGGCAGCTTCGTTTACGCTCGTAAGTGGAGCCCGCTCCACATTCCTCTCTAAAACCACAAAGCTATTGATCATTTTTATTGGCGCCGCTCTCATTCTAATCGTCTCGGGCTGATATTAAATGTATAATTAAATGACTGCCCGATTGCTTGGTTTCAGATAATGGCAATAGCTCACACTGGCAGAGGGTGGATTATGGTCAGCTCACTGAGCTATTTATGAGGACAATCCAATTTGGAGCTATAAGCATCGTTCATTTTACATGAGCCTCGAGGGGTTGAGGAACTGGTATAAGGTGACGCCATCAGGCCCTCCGCTGGGTGTTTGGGTGATATTGGTGGTGGTCTTGAGAGACTTCAGGTGTGTCCGAATACGGTTCACCATAGAGGTTTCAATGGCTGAGTTTTCCGGAAGCAGAGCATCAGGATAGTCAGGAATAAACCCAGGCTTCAACCCTTAAACACACTAGTCTACTGTTAGTTGCCATCCAAGTCGGTTCCAACCCTGATTCAACAACAGAAGGAAACACTGCCTGGTCGTGCGCCACCCTCACAACGGTTCTGTGCAGCTTCGTTTATGCGTGTGAGCTTCGCTGAGCCCCTCGGTGCAGCCACAGTGTCAATCCGTCTTATTGAGACGCCCCTCTACTTGCTCAAACGCGATGTCCTCCTCCAGGGACTGGCCTCTCCTGACACCATGTCCACGGTATGGAAGGCAAAGGCTGGCCAGCTTCGCCTCTAAGGAGCATGCTGGTCACGCTTCCTCCCAGACAGATTGGTTTGTCTTTTTCGCCGGCCACGGTCCTTTCAATATTCTTCGCCAGCCCACAGTTCAAACACATCAATTCTTCTTCAGTCGTCCTTTCCCAGTGTCCAACTGTCACGTGCAGAGGAGGCCATGAGAATGCCATGCCTTGGGTCAGGCGCACCTTAGTCATTCTTGTCAGTACTTTAAAGAGGTCTTATGTGGCAGGTCTTATGCTGACCTAAGGCAACACATCTTTTGATCTCGACTGCGGATTCCAGGAGGACTGATGGTGAATCTAAGCAAGACAAAATCCTTGACAACATCAGTCTTTGTGCCATTCATCAGGCTATCCCACCAGGTCTCCATTTACCCAGCGACACCCCCTCATGTAGCACCTACCAAACCATGGCCTCAGAGTTGGCTCCACTCAGAGCATAGCAGCCCTTTGGCGATACATCTTGACTGAAGCAGACTGCCACATCTCTCCCGACCTGTCACACATGATCAGACAAACCAGCTGTCGTCTGGTTGAGTCTCGCTCCTAGCCACCCCACAGGCTACAGAGTAGACCTGCTCTCCATCAGCTTTCAAAGTGGGACTTTTGGGAAGCTCATTGCCAGACCTTTCTTCTGAGGGTCCTGGTACATTCAACCCACCAAGTTTCCATTCATACTTGAGCCCTTCACCATGTGTGCCATTCCAAGATTCCTGGCACATGGACAATGGGTCAATCAATCTGCAGTGGCTTCAATGGAACTATAATATTTGTGGAGTTTATGCTTTTAAAAGACTGCAACAGAATTAACCATGTTACAGAAATTGGGGGTCTAGCCACTGATAACGCTAGTAGCAAATGGTTCACTTGCAAGTTTATAGAAGAGGAGAACAGGAGGCACATCAATATCCTGTTTCCAATGAAACATTCATGAGAAATCTCAGGTCCCTTACATCATGCAGAGGAGCCCTGGGAGCATCGTGGTTACACGCTGAGCTGCCAACTGCAAGATCAGCAGTTGGCACCCACCAGCCACTCACCAGGAGATAAAAAAATGAGGCTCTCTACTCCCATAAAGAGTCTCCAAAATCCACCCTGACCTCTGGGGTCGCTGTGAGTTGGCATCTGCTCCGTGGTAGTGAGTTTGTTCTGTTTTGTTACATCATGGTTTGACAACAACTTGCAGAAAACCCTCAATGAGGCGGAGCGACACGGTGACAGCAACAACAGGTTCCAACAACAACCACGGTGAGGACAGCCCGGACCCGGCACTGTTTTATTCTTCCGAACTTAGGGTCGCTTTGCTTGGGACACTGTTTGGACAGCACCTGACAACACCAACACAGGGTCTCCGCTCTGTTCTGTATCCTGAGAGACTTTCAAAGAAGTTAACTGTACCGCATGATGGTTTCTGATGAGGGGTGGAGAATGGTAAGAGGCGAGAAGGATTGTTTGCCCAGAACTTAGCAAACGTAAGACCGAGTGGCTCCACAGTTCTCGGGCCATGAGCCTGGGTAAGAGGCACCAAGGACCACAGATTCCTTGTCGATTCTTCTAGTTTCTTGTTGTGGGAAAGCCGAAGCGGAAAAAGTGGTGTGGAAGAGGCCAAGAAACATGAGCAGAAGTGCTTTCCTTCTGTTACCAAAAAAACCCCACAACATGAATAATAATGTTCAATTTAGTTACCGTCAGAGTGTTTGAGATGGACTAGAACCATATGTTGGTTATTTAAATGAAGCAAGAGATGATGTTGGTGCTCAGCAGTTTTTGAAGAGACCGTTGACTATGGCTGTCCTCCTGTCTGTCCAGACCGTTGACTATGGCTGTCCTACTGCTCTGTGGAGAGTCTGCAGTGCTTGCTCTTCCTGTCAGACAACAGGACCTTCCCTCCCTGGCATATGCTTCAGGAAGCGTGTTAGTCAGGGGGGAATTAAGCATATAATCATTTTTCTGCTTTAAAAATAACCCGTAGAAGACTGGTGGTTCCAGAAATATGGAATGGATGTATTTCCCATGCTGTAAAAAGCATCGGAAACTGTTCACTACAGATTAGCAAGTAAGCACGAATAAGCCCGTGCTTACCCTGCTTACTGGATACTCCATTGCTGTCAGGGATTGGAATTTTTAAAAGAGGCTTCAGTTCTGGGGGAAGGTGCTGTGGGGCTGGAAGAAAGCCAAGCGCCAGCCTACCTGAAGCAGAATCTTTGTTGCGGTGAGAAAAGAGGAAATCGTTCGCTTCTAATTTGTAAGTAAGCACAGTCTCATGCTTACTTTGCTTATTGGGTAATCTAGCACTATGGATACTATATATACAGTAAACATAAGCCTTGGAAAGGTGGATGGAGAGTGTGCGACAGATGAACTTAGGACTCAAAGCACCAGCAATGACCCAATCTTGAGTGCTCTGGGTCTTGCTTTTGTCCCATAGACATGGAGCTGAAGAAGCCAGCCACCCAGAAACACAAATGGGTGCAGACTAAAAAAAAGTCCCCGAGAGATTACTCACTAAAGTAACCCACATGAATGCAAAAAGTAATAAAACTGTTTTAAAAACAGAATGCAGAGAAACGTAAAATAGAGAGAAGTAGAAAACTAAAAATAAAATGACAGTCAGATGCCCTAACATGCCATAGTTTCGTCGAGTCTAAATAATCTCATGGCACCAGTTAAAAGTCAGAGATTTGAAGAATGAATTAAATGTCTTGACCCTACTATGTGCTACCCACAAACTCACTTCAAATAGAACAATAATGGCTAGTTGGAAATAGAAAGATAGAAAATATAGGAACACTGAACAAAAGAAAGCAGGAGAGGCTTAATTCAAACTGGACAATGTAGAAAATTACCAGAGCTATAGGAAAGCTTTGGACCATGACAAACTACATAGCCCACCAGGATCAATACTGATCACAAATGGCATGTCGTAAATCATAGCAAGCAAACATCACAGCTGCAGGACCTGTGAAACAAAAACTGATAGAGAGCTATGTTGGGCCGGATTGCCTAGAGACACAAATCTAATGACACTCACGTATGTGTAAGGAAGAGTGTTATACCAAGAAGTAATTACGTATTGAGAAAACATCCCAGCTCAGCCCACCTCGAGTCTGTAAGTCCGGGACTAGTCCATAAGTCCATCTTCAGACTCACAAAGTCATGTGCAATAATGAAGAATGCCGGACAATCACAGGCTGGTAGGTGCAAAGCCCCATGGATCCAAGGAAAGTGGACGCATCTCCAGGGCTCTGACAGCAACCAGGGTCAGGCAGCAAGACGGTGAAGGCAGAGAGAGAAGGTGTGGTTTCCAGGGCCCTCCTTATGAGAAGGCCACGCCCACAAGGAAGCTGTGACCTGCTTGACAGGTTGAATAATACCACCCCGACACTTTTATATATCTTCAAGTTGACATGAAATTATGTAACTGCCGCAAGCTTAGGGGAGAAATGCCTAGAACCATGACTGTGGCAGGTGTCCTTTCAAGAATCCATGATGGCACTTACCAACACCTCTCAGTCATCCATAGGACAAGTAGATCGAAAATCAGCAAGAATATAGAAAACAACTCAACAATATCGTGAAACAACAGAGTTGAATGGGTATTTATGGAACCATCCACCCAATGCCAGCAGAACGCACCTTCTTTTTCAGGGCTCACAGAACACATGGCAAAATGGCCATATCTTGGATCATAAAGCAAACATCAACAAGTTTGAAAGACCCGAAATCCCATAGAATGTATTATCTGATCAGAATAAAATTAATTGTATAAAAATGACAGCAAATCTAGGGACACTTGGAAACGAAACAGCACTCTTCTGAACAATCAAGAGACATTCCATGTATATTGAGCTCTAGGAAAATGACCATCCAATATACCAAATTGTGTACATCACAGATAAAGCCGGGATGAACGGAGCATCGTACTAAGGGCAGGCATTCAAAAAGAGGGACTGTCTCAGATCTATCCTCTGAACTCCCTCCTTTCTCAAGAACCCAGTGAAAGAACAGCAAAATAAGCCCAGAGCAAACAGAAGAAAGGAAATAAGAGAGAGCAGAAGCAGCAATGCTGCAAACAGAAAAACAATAGCGAGAAGCCCATGAAACCAAGAGCTGGCTCTCCGAAAAGATCAATACAATTGACAAATCTCTGGTGAGACTGACCAAGAAAAAAAGAGAGAGAGAAAAGGCACCAAGAAAGAATCAATATCAGGAATGAAACACAACACACCTTGCAGACACCTAGAGGGTACAGTGGAACGCTAAAAACACAAACCAAACTCTGTGCACATCAATTTGACAACTTAGACCAAATAGACCTCCTAGAAACACCACCCCCCCCCAATATGAAATGGATCATTTGAACAGCCCTCCAATAAGTCCGGAACTTGAATGTGAACTTCTACAGTCTCTAAAGAAGGAGATCTCCTGAGAGCAGCATCTAGCCACGCGGAAAAGAAAATTAACTTTCACAGTAACCTCATATGTCATGAAGAGATCTCTGCATGTGGAATGTAGACCCGACTGCCTAGCTTGGATGTTACCTTGATCTTGTTGCTCAAGTTCCTGGTTCCTCTCTGTCCTCAGTGACACGATGTGCCCATCTGCCCCTGGTCAGGTTGGTGGGTTATCCATGAGATAGCAAACGTGGTCCAACTAGCACGGCAGCTGTCTCAAAAGGGCGCTGTGGGTGCAGTGGTTACATGTTGGAATGGCAAGGATGGCAGTTCAAAACCACCAGCCGCTTTCTGCGAGGGAGAAAGATGGGGCTTTCTGTTCCTGGAAAGAGTTCCAGTCTTGGAAACTCACGGGGGCAGGTCTACTCTGTCCAATAGGGTCGCTATGAGTCAGCCTCCGCTCAATGGCAGTGAGTTTAATTTTCCAGCAGGGGCTCAAGACAGACCTGTGAGTACTCTTCTCTCTCCCTCATCAAAGGCGTTGCAGCTACCAGGGTGATAAAAGAAGACTCAGATGCAGCATCTCCCCAGGAAGGGGTTCCAGTGACAATGTACTCAGAGGACAGCGATGGACGGTAGCTGTCCTTTCAAGAACTCAGGATGGCACCTAGCAACATCCCTACGTAGAAGTGGAAGGGAAGGTGAAGCTGGGCCTTGTGGCTGTCCTTTCCCATGTACACGTCCAACATGATACGTACATGTGAAATGCACATGTTCTTAGATGACTAGTGAGAACAGTCTCAGAACCAATATTTAAAATAGTATAGGTTTTCTTCTACTTAAAAAAAAAACTTGAACTTTTAAGAAAGACTGTTCTGTACAAGCAGCAAACGTTAGTTAGAGCACAGCAGGGTTGTGGCAGTTCCCTGGAATTATAAGTCCTAATGAGGCTCTAATCCTCTGCTCCCCTCCCAGACTGGGGTGGGGGTGGGACGGCCAGGGGCGCCGCCTCAGCGGGTGAGTTGGTGGGAAGGGAGGAGGAGACCAACCAAGTCAAGGAGGCCAGGCCCACGCTTTGCACAAACCTAGGCCGCCCCGCTGGGCAGCACCAGCGTGGGCTTGCTTCCTCCGAGCGGTGATTAGCTCACGCACGGTGTTCTCGGCTCTGCCTAAGAAGCTTCTGACCGCCTGGCTTCCCAGAGGTCGGTGGGGAGAGATCAGGGTGGCCTGCTGCTTAATCTACCCCAGGCGCCCACAGAACGCGTCCCTCTGTGGGCCCAGGAACAAGGGCCACGTCTGCTGATGGCTGTTCTCCCACGTCAGCTCCCACGGCCTGTCCGCAGGCTCAGACGGAGCCTTTCCTGTCACCACCAGCAGCCCGAGCTGGCCCTCGCGTGCACAGGCCTGTGATGCAGTCCCAAGGCCTGAAGGGCCCTTGAACGGACTTGGGGTCGTTGCTGTGCCCCTGATTCTTGGTTCCAATCTTCCTAACTCTGAACCCGCTCCCCGGAGATGAGGCCAGTGCACGCCCCTGCCATCTCACCCCACAGGGCACCTGGTCCACCACCCTCAGGGGAGGGGCTGGGTCTCTCTCCAACTTCTCCCCTGTGGGGAATCAGGACCTCTTTTTCCTCTTAGCCGCCGGAAGCCCAGCTTTTCATATGGTCACATTCCCGGATTCCGGCTCCAACGTGGAGGCGTATAGAGCATTGGCTGTCCTCTTCAGAGTCAGGAATTTGAGAGAGGAAATGTTCAGGAGGAAAGAGGATGGGGGTGGGAGGTGGGTTTTAAGGTCTTGAACCCCAAAGCGAGGCCACAAACCATGGAGCTGTGGACAGGATGTGTGCTGACTTTCCCTCCACACACAGGGAGGTAGGGTCAGAGAGGTTTGAAGAGCGGGGGGAACACTTCATGTTGCCCCCACCCAGGGTGGACAGGGAGGGGGCTGGGTCTCCACCTGTCCTTAGGTGTCCTTGTGTGAATTAACAGGGGGAAGGGGACAATCAAAGCCCTTCTTCCTCAAAAGATGTCACTTCTTTGGGCCACAGAATCTTCAGAATAAATAGCCAAGTGGTGTCTGTGTTGTGAATAAGGCTCCCTAGGTCCTCCTCCCTTGCATGGACCTGTAACCATTTCAGGAAAGCCTTGCAGGGAACACCTGGTCCCCCGGATAAACACTCAGATGGGGTGGGGCGGGGGCAGGAGGAGAGGGAGCAGCAGAAACTCCCCAGTAGGCTGGGGTCATGAGACAAAGGCGAGCGGTGCCAGCTTGCCAGCCTAGAACTCTGGAAGGAGGCGGCCCCAGTACACTCCCTACCAGCATCGCTGCCCGACAGCTGAGAGCTGACTGTTTAAGCAGAGAAAGGTCTTAGATAGCACGCCCGCCCCCACCCAGCCCTCTTACTCCTTGGAGCCTGGACGTAGCCAAGAAGCGCTGGAGGGCTGAGAGGCAAAGCTGCTGAGAGCACAGAGTGGCGCCAAGCAAGCTGACTGCCAGCTGTGGCTGCAGCTGGACAGTAGGCACCGCGAGGACCAGGCACCAATGAAAACCAAATGCACTGTGGTGGGTCGATCCAACTCAAAGCAACCCTATAACAGGGTCACTGATACCATGCTTCCTCCTGGAGCAGACAGCCTCACCTTCCACCTGTGGAATAACTGGTGGGTTTGAACCTGGCCTTGTGGTCAGCAACCCACTGATGATCCCCGCTCCTTAACCAGAGCTCTGGCGGAGACCCAACCTGGAGACAAAAATGCTGAGCCTCTTGGGAACACTTGGTGTGTGTGGCCTCTGCCTAGGACACGATGCGCCATCCAGCTGTGGTTGTCCTCTGAGGAGGACAGCCAGGTGCCCCGCACGGTGCCAAAGCAGGGACTCAGCTCCTGGAGACCTGGCCCAGCACCTGGAAGAGAGAGAGGAGGGAGGGGAGGGCGAGAATGCTACCGGACAGTGATTAAGTCACTGGAATTGGAAAGATTGCCTTTGCCCTGTTTATTTTGTTCTAAGAGATCACAGAAGGTGATATACATTTCTCCCACTTGAGTTCTGGAGTGCTGTGGATCTCATGCCTGCCTGCCACCACAAACCACTCATTACGTATTTCCAGAGCATCGTCTTTTTCCTCTTCTTTCTCTCTTTCTGCCGCAGGCTAGGAGTCCGCATTCCATAATCTTCCCCAAGAGGCACATTTGCTTGGTAAACCTTCAGACTTTGGCTTTGTAACAGTGGGGTTCCCCCATTTGTTCTACCCTGTCTGTTCGCATGGTTATCAGTGGTAAAAAAAACCTTTAGGAAAACCTTGTTCGTTGCTTAGGAAACAGAAGCAAAATGAGTTACTCACCAAATGGATGTCCCTGTTGGTGCACACGCTAATGGAAAGGGGAGCGGTCCAGTCTACTCAGGGACGCCTCACAAGAAAGGCCTGGGACCGAGTTCCGCTAACACAGCTGCAGGACACCACGCGAGGCACCCTCAGGACCGCCAGGAGGTGGCATCACCTCAGTGTCAGGGGGGCTGTCGTGATCAAGTCGTGTCCCTGGTCCAAAGTAGACAGCAGAGGCCTGTGCCCAAGCACGTACGACCAGTGACAAGGAGCTGGTGGCTGCGTGGGAGGAGCACACTAACTGGGGCTTGGTCCCTGCAGATATTAATGGTAGACATATAATTGTTTGTCAATTTGAGGATTCAGAGTGTAGGGGTGGAGTCTAGCTTGTCAATCAGATCATAGCCAATGAGGCCTCTGTGTGGGCATGGCCTTCTCCTGAGAATTCTGGGAAATCTGGTATTTCCTCCTTGGAGGCAGGAGACACTTCTCTCTCTTCCACTCCCTGAGAGACAGTGCAGCTGACAAGACACATGGATGTACGCTAGTGCCCTGAACTGGAGAAGCCACATGGACCTACCCTGATGCAGCCAGACCTCTGAAACCGGAGAAGCCATGTAGAGACTGCTGACATGCTTACAATGCCACTGGATCGAAAGACTTTCTATCCACTGGCCTGTGATCATCCTGCATTCAGTGTGATTGCATGTGTTTCCTGAGTCTGAAGAGGATTTTATAGATATCAGACAGATCAGCTAGTATCGGACTTACAGACTTGGACTGGATGGGGTTGGGATGGTTTCTCAATGTTCAATTCCTCTTGTGTATAAATTCCTCTTGTGTATAAATCTCTCTCTTACACACGGATGTGTGTCCATGGATTTGTTTCTCTAGTCTACCCAGACTAACACAGCGCTTGGCGCACAGAGATCCTCTCCACTGGCTGACCTTCTCCAAAGGGAAGGGTGTGTTGCGGAGGTTATGGAGCTGGTCAGAGTGCGCTGTCTTGACAGGGGGAAGAAAATGTAAGGTGTTTGCATTTCCAGGTACATACTTAATCTCATCAACTGGACAATTAACCTTCCTTTTGGGGGGGAAAAATAGTTGTGAAATCTCTTGCGCTCGGTAAGCAGCAGCATTGACACAATTCATTCTACCTCTTCATCACACAGTGTCACGCTGGCTTCAGAAAGCTCCACGGGAAGGTTTTCCCCCCATGGACAATCATGGTCAACACTTACTCAGTGCTCACTTTCTCTAGCACTAATCTAGTCACCCTGTATCTATCGACTGATTCCATTCTTGCAGACCTTGGATATCCTCCATTATTATTCTCATCTTGCAGACAGGGCAACCGAACCACAGAGGGGTTAACTTAGGTAGCGGTGAGCCAGTGGTGTTAGAGCCCATCTCCAAACCACTCAAGTTTCACATTTAAGTCTGGTCTTTAATAAGCTGTAAAGTACTTTGAATGGAGAAGTTGCCTTCCATTGCTACTTCCTAGTATTAGGGGGGAAGGGTCAGCAATATGTGAATATTATAGAGTTGTCTTGGCTTATGGACATAATGTTGGGTTTCTAATGGCATTTGTCCTTTTTATGGATCTCTCCTTTTAAAGCTGGTCTTCCAGAAGAGTCTCACTAACGATCTCTCGTTCAGCTTCCTTGTGGAACATAGATATTATACCAGTGGTTAGACCTAAAATTTGGTTTTGCTGGCCTCTCTAAAACACATCAGGTTTATTGCTAGATGTTTCAAAACAAATATTTAAAATCTAGTTTCAAAACTAGTGTCTCACAGAAATAGTTTATTCCACACATGATATCACACAATAACATACACAAGTAAAAGTTTGCTAAAAATAATGCAAAAACAGCGGCAGCGGTTCATCCACATGGAACTGCCAGAAGTTCCAGTCAGATTCAAAAGAGGATGTGGAACTGGGGACCTCATGGTTGATGTCTGAGGGATCTTGGCTGAGAACAGAGCGCACCAGAAAGATGTTCCCTTGTGTTTTGTTTTTGTTTGTTACTACACAAAGGCATTCGATTCTATGGGTTGTAGCAGATGATGGGTAATGTGACAAAGAATGGGAATTCCCAAGCACTTCATTGCGTTCATGCAGAACCTGTCCAAAGCTAGGATAGTGAGACTTCATATCACCTGCTTCGGACCTGTTATTATTGGGAGGGGCTAGTCCCTGGAGCAGAGCACGCTTGGGGAGCAGAGGGTGAGGGAAAACAAGAAGGGAATCGATGAGATGAACTGGCGGTGGCTGCCACACTGAGCTCGGACATTACAATGATTGTGAAGACGGCACTGCACCGGGGAGGGTTTTGTTCTGGTCTTGACAGTGTCACTCTGAGTTGGAATCAATGCACTGGCATTTAACAGCAACATGCACTTATTCCCGAAAGCCAAAATGTGGATTGACTTTTGGCAAATTGACTAAAATTTCAACTGCCCCCCCCCCACAGGAAAGTTCTTACTTAAAGATTCTTTATTCACTAAATTCACTTCTTAAAGATACACCTGAGTGTTTCGTAAAAGAAGGGGGAACACTCACATTTGTTACTTTTGTAAGTCTGTATAAATTACCGCTGAGTCTGTCTGCTCAGAAAAGATGCTGATGATCTCAATGGGATTCCCGAGCAATGGCAGTAATGTAACTAGTTGGCCCTGGCAAGCCTGATAAAGACAGTGTGGTCTTTGGCTTTCTCTGCAGAATGATGGTCAGAGAAGTTCCTAGTATCTTCTATGAGACTCCTTGGGGTCCTTTCATCATGACACGTTCCTGGCTGAGGCATGACAATGAAAAGCAAAGAGGTGGTTGGAACAGATTGGCCACTGCTCCAGGTGTTTCAGTTGGCCCTGCCCCTGATGACTTACCTCAAGCCTTCACCTGCACGTTCAAGAGCCTGGAAGTGTAATGACAGCATTCGCTGTAACCCTTCTGCATTGGCTGAAGTATAGTCTCATTCAGGATCCGTGGCTTAGCGTCAGCTGCTGCCATCCTGGACACCATCATTAGCTCTGGTACCCCACCCCCCACCCCAGTCCCATACTTTCTTGATCGCTTGTGATGTGAGTGAAAGACTACAGAGAAATTCATTTTCCATTTGACAATTGATACACCTTTTGTTTGTGACTCCCGTTGCCAACCCCTCAATGTGACAACACGTTCCACTTCTTCCCCAGGTTCCCCATGTCCATTTGTCCTTCTCTCCTGCCTCTTCCTGCCCATTGAGCTTTGTTTGAGGGAAAATACTGCCCTCTTGACTAGATGGCTGATTGCATTAAGGAGCACATTCACTTCATAAATCTCTCTACTGTTGGGCTGATGGTTATCTTAGAAGTGGGCTCAGTCAGGATTCATGATAGCAACAATGAAACATATAACTTTCCTCTAGTTTTTAAATGCGAACCCCCACACACACAATCATGATCCCAATTCTACCTTACAAATCTGGCTAGACCAGAGAATGTACATAGGTACAGATAGCAACTGGAAACACAGGGAATCCAGGACGGATGACTCCTTCAGGACCAGTGGCGATGCCTGGAGGGTGGAGGGAATGTGGGGTAGAAAGGGGGAACCGAATACAAGAATCTGCGTATGGCCTCCTCCCTGGGGGATGAACAGCAGAGAAGAGGGCGGGGGTAGATGTCAGACAGTGTAACATATGACAAAATAATAATTTATGAATTATGAAGGGTTCATGAGGTAGGGGGGAGTGGGGAGGGAGGGGGAAAATGAGCAGCCGATATTAAGTGTTCAAGTAGAAGCCAAATGTTTTGAGAATGATGATGGCAGCAAATGTACATATGTGCTTGACACAATGGATGGATGTATGGATTGTGATAAGAATTGTACAAGCCCCCAATAAAATGATTAAAAAATACAAAACATAAAAAAAAAAGAAGTGGGCTCAGTTCCAGGTTTGAAGGGTGTCTAAGAGCCATAACCTCAGGGGTTCAAGTAGTCTCTCTCGGACCAGTTAATAATTTTTATTATTTTATATTTTGTTCTACAAAATATATGTTTTTGTTTGTTTGTTTGTTTTTTCGGCGCTGCCAAAATATATGTTTTATGGTGGGGTTTTTTTTCTCCCATTCTGTCCAACCCCTTGCTTTCTTGATTCTTAACTAAATCTAATGGGCCAGGGATTGAAGCCTGGGTCTGAGTATCTCCCAAGCTGAATCACATCCTCCTTCCCAGTTAGAGGACTTCGGTGACAACCCGGGAAGTAGAGGTAGGGGCTGACCTGCTGTGAACTGCCCTTTCCCTGCCATCTGGTGTGAAACCTGAACAGGTGAATTTAGAGTGGCCTTGGTGCATGACTCACAGCTGCCCCTAGTGGCACCCAAAGGAATTTTCCACCCTGAGATGTTCTGCTCCCATTTAGACAGCAAGTACTAACCAGTGTCCATGTGCTGATGTCAGGCTTAAGTGGCACTGTGGGCTAAGTGTTGGGCTACCAACCCACCAGGCGCTCTACGGTAGAAAGATGAGGCTGTCTACTCTCACTCGGTAGAGATGGACAGCCTTAGAAGCCTTATGGAGTGATTCTCCTCTGCCCTAGGGGGCACTGTGAGTCAGAATCGACTTGACAGTGGAGAGTGGGCGGGGATTTGGTTTGGTTTGAAATCTTCTGCACCCACATTTCTCCCGAGTTCCTTGTCTAGAAATCAGAACAAAGACCGTATCTATCAGGAACCCCTGCCTAAATATTGCTACCTATTCTCACTCACGCAGAAGCACCTCCGAATAAAGGTCTGGTGACCAGCTTCCCAAAGGTCATAACCTTGAAAACCCCCGGAGACTGTTTGACTGGTTCCTGTGATAAATACAATTCCACTTTGGGATTTTTTGGTTGTTATTGTTTTTTTTGTTTGTTTGTTTTTTTACTTCTTAAATCTTTCTAATTAGTAGAGTGTACTAGATAATTAAGAGCACACCAACTTATACTGGAATTATTCTTTTTGGTAGTGTGATTATCCAGCTGGATTAATAGTTTGGGTTTGGTTGTGTGTTGTCTTTTTAAAGCACAGAAAGTAAGAGGTAGAGACGCCGCGAGCTGAGGCGGGTGGGCATTTGCCTGCGTCTTCCAGATTGACTCTGATGGGCCAAAGATGTTCATCATCCACAGCCCGAGGTGATGGTTTAGTGTTTAGTGAGGAAGTAACGATATTTCTGATGGTTCCATTGATCTTCTGCTCGCGCTGTCCTCAGACTATTCTTTATTTCTTAATAATAGTCCTCTTTCTCCTATCTTAGGAAGAATTGATTTTTTAGTTTAGCCCTTCTGACTTGCAGAAGAAAGAATATGAAGATTTCAGCCTCTGGAAGATGAAAGATCATGAAGAGAATGTGGAATTCAAATGGATCCTTATTTTTAATATAATATCCTTTCTCCAAAAATCAATATGGTTTTTTAAAAGAATGCGCACACCCTGAAGTTACTGCCAATACACCTAGCAATTCCAAATCAGTGAGAAAAATGCCGACGTTAACTTCATTTAAATTTTAAAAAGATAACAGACGTGTCTCCTGGGGAGAGAAAGAAAGCTCAATGCCCTTGGAGGAGCCGGGTACATTCACATCTGCTTTCCAGGTGCCTCTCTGAGGACAGGTGTGAGGACCAGCTGACAGTGAGGACTGCTATGTGCCAGAAGTGGGGCGAAGGCCTTCGCCGGCCTTACCCCCATTGAATCCCTAAGGCAACCTGTGTCCAACGTCTGGGCTGCTGTCGCAAAGTGCCACTGGTGGCTTCAAACAAACAAAAAATCTGTTCGCTCACATTTTTGGAAGCTAAAAGTCATGAATCAAGGGGACAGCTGGACCGTGCCCCTCTGAAGGCTCCGGGGAAGAAGCTTTCTTTGCCTCTTCCTATCTGGGTGGTAGCCAGTAATCCTTAGCATCCCCAGGCTTAGAAGTACATCACACCCATTTCTGCCTCCTCCCCCACCCCACCCCACCCCACCCCCACACACGAGTATCTTCTCCACTTAGGTGTCTGGCTTTCTCCATTATTTTTCTCTCTTTATTGGACCAGTCGTTGGACTCAAGGCCCAGCCTAGTCTACTATGATCGTCACTTGGGGACCTCTGCAAAGACCCTATTTTCACACAAGGTCATGTTCCCAACTACTACAGGGTAGGACCTCGACATATCTTTTCAGGGGTGGATGCAAGTCAACTCCAACACAGCCCCAAGAAAGAGCTAATGGTATTACACCCCCATCCCCACCCCAATCCCCACCCCTCGCTATTTTCCAGCAGGAAAATGAAGGCTCCAAGAGCATGTAGGTGACTCTGCCATTGTGTGTTGCTGAGTGCTGTCCAGTCGGTTTCCACTCGTTTGCAACCATCCTAGACCGTGATCTTGACAGGAGCAGCCCACCAGGTTGCTTTGCCTGCAGAGTACCTGCGCGGCTCCAAGGCAAAAGTCACCCTTTGGCTTAGCAGTGGAGGGCGGCAGCAGCATGCCCCGAGCTCCTTACAGCCTGCCTTGTTGCTGTGGTTAGGTGCCCCACAGGAGACAGAGCGAGACACGGCTGGGTCCTGCACATCCTCCCAATGGAAGCCCATTTATGCCGCCACGGTGTCAATCCATTGCATTACGGGTCTCTCTGTCGCTGACCCTCTCTTTTACCTGGCACGAGCTCCTTTTCAGGGACCGGTCTCTCCTGACAGCACATCCAGAGGACATGAGACTGAGGTCTCACCGTCCTTGCTTCTAAGGAGCGTTCTAGCTGTCCTTCCTCCAAGACACGCTTGTTCTTCTGGCGGTCCGTGGCACCTTCCAGCTTCTTCAGCCACACCGTCATTGCAACGCGTCAGTGCTTTCTTCTGTGTCTTTCTTACTCATTGCTCAACTTCCACATGCCCACGCGGTGATTGAAAACACTGTAGCGTGCAAGTACCCGACCAAGCTCAGGTACATCTTAGTCCTCAAGCTGACAGCTTTGCTCTTGCACACTTTAAAGGCCGAGCTTCTCAAGGCACGACATCCCTTAACTTCTTCTTTCTTGGTTATTGTGAATTAGGTGGAGATTTACATATTAGATCTGTTAGATCTGTCTGGAGATAGAGTTGTGCCTCGGTCCTTGGCTCTGCGCGAGAAAGAATTCACGCTGAAGCCTGGTCTGTGATCCAAGTGAGTTTTATGAGAGTTGGTTGTTTCAGGTTTTACACGGCACCCATAGGACTCCTCCCGACCATACAGCCTGGCGGAGACTGCTCAGCTTCACACAAAGATCTATCCTTCCCTGCGACTCTGTGTTAGATTCTCTCTCTCTCTCTCTCTCCTCTCTCTCTCTCTCCTCTCTCTCTCTCTCCCTCCTCTCTTTTCTTCTTCTTCTTCTTCCTTCTCTCTCTCTCTCTCTCTCTCTCTCTCTCTCTCTCTCTCTCTCTCTCTCTCTCTCTATTTCTCTATTTCCCCCTCCCTCTCTCTCTCCCTCCCCTCTAGGCTCCTGCCTTTTCAAGAATTCCACAGGGAGGTGGGATGGAGGACCCCTGATCTCATTGGCTGAATTGAATTCACCTGGCCCAAGTGGGCTGATCCAGGTTTAGCGCCCACCCATGCCCACTGGCGGGAACCCTGAGGCTCTGAGCATGTGCAGTGCGCTTGGCTCTCTGGGCATGTGTTAATGGACATTCCCATCCCTGCGCTAATCTGCCTAACAGATTCTCATTTTTGAATCCACCATTTTAAACAACTTATCAAGCCTCCCAATGGCTTGCTCTATTCCCACCTCCCTTCTCTCTCCATCTCCCTCCTGTAGTGTTTTCCCTTTTAACAAAGCTACCACCTATCTACCCTCTAGCCTATTGCTTCCCCTTTCCACCCCACCCCCACCCTCACCCCCTGGGTAAACCTCAAAGTCTGTTTCTTTGGGTATGAACCCTCTTCTTAATAAAGGGGTCTCATACGATATTAGTCTTTTTGTCTTTGACTCGCTTCAGTCAGCATCTCCGTCCTCCAAGTTCATTCATGCCCTGAGGTGTCTCACGGCTTCATCATTATTCCTCTTAAAGGAGGCATAATATTCCATCGTGTGTGTGTGTGCGCGCGTGCGCGCGCTTTGGTTTCTTGACTGATACCTCCATGAGAACTGATTGTGATCCAAACAAATGTAAATAACCTGCCTAATGAGACCCACCGCCACTGACCTGTCAGTTGTCACACTGTGGGGACTTGCATGTGGCTGTGATGCTGGCAACAATGTCACCAACGTTTTAAATACCACAGGACCACCCAGAGTGAACAGGTTTCCATGAAACTTCTAGACTAAGAACCAAGAAGGGAGAGGCTGTCCACTTCTGAGGGAGTGGTCCCTGGAAACCTTATGAATAGCAGCAAACACTGTCAGGTAGAGTCCCTGAAGAGGAGCCCACTGAAAGCACTGGTGCTGAAGAGCTGCCACCCCCAAACAGAAAACATCTTAATGATGTGAATAGAGTAAAACTTTCAGGAGCTTATGATTCAAAATAAGAATAAATGGTTACAAATACCTATTCATAATCAGAATTTAGAATATATGAAGCATAAATCTAGGACAATTTGGAAGTCATTGAAAATGCAATGGAATGCATAAAGTTTGATAGCCTAGGCATTAATGAGCTGCGGTGGACTGGTAACAACAGCCATATTTGATCAGATAACCATATGGTTTTATCCTTAAACTCTTTTTCTTTCCTATTATACAATTAAAATGGGGATACATTTGTTTGATACTTGTGTGAGACAGGGTTCTTTAGAGAAACAAAACCAGGACAATTATTAGTGTAGATAGATGATAGATAGATAGATAGATAGATAGAGCTCAAAGGAATATAACAGCTAATTAGTCCACACAGCAGTACAGAAGACTCAGTTCAACTCACTTCTGTGGAACAGCTAATATACTGGAAGTCTTTCAACTCAGGAGGGCTGCTGGGTCCAAGGTCAAGGGAATAGACCGCTAAGTCTCTGTAAAACAATACAGGCAATCTGGCAACAGGCAGCAAACAGCAGTGTGCCAATAGTCAGCCAGATGACAGGATCCAACAGTCCCCAGCTCAAGTTATGTATACATCAGCAATGTGGCAAAGCAGGTCTTGAAGGAAGCTCAAGCTCTAGCGACACAATCTATGGGTTGGGTGTCCCACAGGTAGTGTAACTCGCAAGTCAAGGCAGAGAACTAGCTAAGGCAACCTCATGCTGGTCCAACCACCAGAGAGCAAGAGAGAGACAGGTGGGGCTTGCCAAACCATTTATCTATTTGCCCTACAATCAAACTGTGACCTTATTAATCCCGCATATTCCAATTGGCCAAGTTGGCACAATACACTTATCATAACACTTAAAGACTCACATCAAATATATTGCTGGAAATAACACTGGACCTTAAGTAGAATTGTGTTTGTTCTTCAAATGATAAAGATTTAAGGCATTACTTAGAACAGTGGTTCTCAACCTTCCTAATGTCGTGACCGTTTAATACAGTTCCTCATGTTGTGGTGACCACCCAACCATAAAATTATTTTTGTTGCTACTTCATAAGTGCAATTTTGCTACTGATATGAATTGGGTGACCCCTGTGAAAGGGTCTTACCCCCAAAGGTGTCGCGACCCACAGGTTGAGAACCGCTAACTTAGAAGATGATTTCTGGCGACACCCAAGGAAAGTGCTGATAATTTCCATTCATCTTGAGGGCGGCAGGCCAACCCTTCCCAGCAGCGCCGCCAGAAGATATGTAAGTGACTGTCAATTATTCCGAGACCCACGTAATTAAAGGGAAGAAAAATCCTTCTTCAACTCAGTACAAGGCTAGTCTTGGGAATGGAAGAATTATCAGTTCTCTCACTGGTGGACTCAGGGTCTCATTCTGGTCTTTCCAACTGTGCACATTTGCTCCCTTTAGTTAAGTGGAAGCCATAAAGTAGTTGGGCTTTCTATGCCTGGATCTAGTTTAAGAATGCTTTGTTTTTATGGGCTTATGTTTCCCAAGAGCCTTGAGGTAAGTGAGGTCCCACGATTCAACCTTCTTCCTGACCAAGGAGTCAGCCTCAGAGGATGAAACCGTGTCTGGGACCAAAAACTATTACATGTCTAGTCCACTGCCCGATTTCTTACTTAACCTATTGGCGACGCTCTCTCCGCATGTACCTCAACTCTCTTCCTTCGTTTGTATGAACGTGTTCGAGCAAGTGAAGTGGGCGTTTTGATGAGGGTTCAGAAAAGTGACAGTGCAAAAGCACACCGTGGGTCCTCATTTAGTTCATCACCTTTTCAACTTCCATGAGGAGCCAGGAAGACTACAAGAAAACATTCCAGAGAAAGCACAACATTAAAAGAAGGAGGAAAAGGAGGAGGAGGAGGAGGAGGAGGAGGAGGAGGAGGAGGAGGAGGAGGAGGAGGAGGAGGAGGAGGAGGAGGAAGAAGAAGAAGAAGAAGAAGAAGAAGAAGAAGAAGAAGAAGAAGAAAAGAGGGGGAAAAAAAGAAGAAACGCTGTAATAGTCTAAGGCTTTGGTCCAGGCAGAAAATCAGTCCTTTCATAATTTATTTTAAAAAATTCATTATTTTCTCAGGTTACATATCTTTAGCCCCTCATTGGGTTCCTTCGATTTCATGCTTCTGATGGAGTGCTGGTGTGAGCAACTACTAGAAATAGTCGGATTCAGAAGGGCAATCATCCAATTACTTAGAGGTATTTCCTGGGCAATTAATCAAGAGGAAGAATTTCTGACATTCTATTGAATGCAATGTTCAGTCTTGCATTTCTAATAGTCAGCAAGTATCCGCAATATGAAGCCTGAGTGGAAACATTTCTGAGAGCCGTGAACTTCAAGTCTTGCCCTCACTGTTCTTTCTGCATCCCAGCCTACTTGTATTAAATACAGAGCTGGTCCTGACTTTTAAAAATGGGATCCCGTCTTAGCAGAGGTACATGCTGAAAATTAGCATGCGGCCACTGTCATTCGAGTGCTGATGCGATTGGTGGGCCTCTAGCTCAGCAAGGGGAGAGTCCGCTGCGTACGTAAAGAGCAGCCGTGGGGGTTTCCTGGACTGTGCAGTATCTCATTTTCCGATTTTCTCTAGCGCTCAGGAGCAAAAACCAGCAAGGTGTTGGGGGGGTGTTGTGGGGGGAGGAAGGAGGAGGAATAATATTATTGGCATGAAATCTGATTTCTACAAAGCACGGTGGATGAGAGAAGTGTCCAAGAGAATTTCTAAAGTGATCAAATAAATTAAATTGCTAAGTGCACGGCCCCTTGCCTTAGCATCCAGGACTGGTGTGACCGACTGACTCGAAGGGACATGGCCCAGGTCAGCTCGGGGACTTGGGGAGACCTCTTTCATTCGGTTCTCAAGGGGTAACCTGGCCATTAGGCCCTGGCAGTTAAAGGCTAGCCTTTCACTCCCCACTCTCCCCATCCTCACCCCACCAAAAAACAATTAAGCTTCTTCAAGGGGTCCTGCCAAGCAACCAAGAGCTTAAAAAGTGTTTTTAGAAAATGAGGCAGAGTTGTGACAAGTCAAGGTGGAGGGACAGAAATAGATCCTTCAGTTTAGTAATTGTATGTCTCAAAGTCAGTGGGACACTCCTCACGCCCAGACCCCACATTGGACTCTTGCTTGTGTGTTCATTTCCTATCTGTAACAAAGTATCACAAACTTAAGTATAAAACAACTTACTACCACCATCAAGCTGATTCCGACTCATAGTGACCCTACAGGACAGAGCAACGTGCCCTGTGGGTTTCCAAGACTGTAACTCTTTCCAGGAAAAGCCTCACCTTTCTCCCACTACACTCCCACCAACTTAGTGACCTGCGAGCTCTGGAAGTCAGAAGTGCAAGCGGACCTCCCTGGGATAGACACAGGTGTCATTGTAGGCTGTTCAGTGGCATCTTCCCTCGCTACATGCTAGATGCCAGGATTCCTCACCTGGAACCCCAAGCATAAGGAGCCCTGGCGGGCGTAGTCATTATGCCTTGGGCTGTGATCCTTAAGGTTGGCAGTTCAAAGTCACCAGCCACTCCGAAGGAGAAAGACTATTTTCTCCTGGAACAATTACAGCCTGGAAAACTCAAAAGGGCAGTTCTGCCCGTCCTGTGCGGTACTGTAAGTCGGCATCACCTCGATGGCAGTGAGGTCGGTTTGGGTTTGTTATCCCTGGTGATGCTGTAGGAGGTTACATGTTGGACTGCTCACATCAAGGTCAGTAGTTCGAAACCACCTGCTGCCATTTGGGAGAAACATAAGGCTTTCTACTCCTGTGAAGATTCACAGGCTATGAAAGCCACACAGGCAGTTCTACCCTGTCCTATAGGGTTGATATGAGTTAGAATTGTCTCAATGGAAGTGAGTTTGATTTTTGATAATCCCCAACAACCCCACCCCAAGTTGTCTCCAGACATCTTCAAAAGTTATCTGTTATCATTGACTGGAGGTGGCCCAGTGGTGTGTGGGATTAGAAAAGGCATTTCCCCCAAAGATATGCCAAACTTTTGAGGCTATTTGCCAGCACTTGGTGGGAGGTCAGATGCTTAGAGCCGTCCTCCCTGAAGGCATTAAGCCACTGTCTGGTCCCACCACAGGTGGAGCCCACTCCCATGGGTACTTCTCCCTGAAGGCTTCCAGCCATCAGTCTGGTCCCTGTAGGTGGGGTTCACACCCTACTGATAATGGTTTCCATGATGAGCCAGAGAACAGGTCAAACTGGTTCAGTGACATCCAAAGTTAGACTGCCATCCTGAATCCAGAATCTGCCCATCTTATCACACATGTGCCCCCAATCCCTCCCCTTCCTATTGCGTGTGTATCCCTAGATTGTCTCCCTCTCATTGCTGTATAACCTATAGTGCAACCCCTTCCTGTGACATATATCTTTACCTGTAATTAGTGGGCTTGCACTCCGCCAAAGATATATAAGCCTGGGTTAGCAATAACAATCCTCCTGGCTCCCTCTCCTCTCCCCTCGGCTCTTCCCCCTTCCTCTCCCCTGGTCCCCTGGTCCCTTTCCCCTTGTCCTTCCCCTCTCCCTCTCTTCCGCACTCCAGTCTCCCATATCCATGTGGACCACCAAGAGGGGCTGAGGTGAACATACTACTATGAAATGTATCTGACTCCATTATTTAGATCTCTCTTCTATATCTCCTTAGTCTCTATGAGTTTGTATATATATATATATATATATATATATATATATATATATATATATATATACACACACACACAGAGTTGTGCCTATTGAACCCACGGTTAGTTGTGGGGGGCTGGCCGTCCCCCCCCCCCCGCAGTGGTGCAGTGGGTAAGCATCCAGCTGATTACCCAAAGGTCAATGGTTACTCAGTAGGAGGAAGATGAGGCAGTCTGCTTCCACAAAGATTACAGCCTTGGAAACAATGGGAAGTAGTTCTACCTGCCCTTTGGGATTACTCTGAGCTAGAATCACCTCGATGGTGGTGGGTTGAATTGGGTTTAGGCCAGTCACTGATAAATTAGCATGAGTGGGAGCATACAATTTCTCTCCGACCAAATGGCCACGTATTAATATACTGGTTGTCTGGTTGTCTGACGCCAAGGTGGAAGTGAGGCATAAAGAACTGAAGGAAGCGTTTTGAGTCCTTCCATTTTTGCTCTGTCTCTTGAACCTATCTTCTCCCCAGGTCTATTCTACCAATTAACTCCGCCTCCAACCTATGCCATGGCGACTACTGTTTACCGTGTTCCCTCCCTCTGTATCGTGTCCTTCTAACCCACTGGCTGCATGGTTCTTAGAACAGCCTTTCTACTCATGGCATGCCTGTACCCCACATCCTTTAAAGACCCACCATCACCCAGAGAAAAACATCCAAGTTCTTCACCAGGCACACACACACTATCCCCCAATCATACTGAACTATTTCATCATGCTTCATCCGGGAACTTTCCCCAAACTTCCAGGCCAAGGGAACACCCCTCTCCCTGCTTCGGCCAGACTCTTTCATGACATTCTTGCATCTTTCTGCACCACCTGCACTTCTTACAATAAGGGTGATTCTCACACCCCCACCCTAGAGTGCAAGAGATGTGCAGTACTTTACTTTTCTCAGTCAACTAGAATCTGATTCTGAACCTCCTACTCACCAATGTTAGGGGTAAAATCAAAGTCGGTCATGTTTTGGCAAGCCTGGGCACAGAAGACTCCTGGGGGGGGTTCTGCAGCGCCTGGGTCGTGGGTAAGGTGTGCAGTGTGGTCATGGCTTGGGTCTACAGACGTGGGAGTCCTCTCAGGTACACACGAGGCCCATCATAGAGCAGGCTGCAGTCCACGGTGGTCCACAGTCTCTGCTGAGAATATTCATTGTGTGGCTTGAGATCCGCTTGAAACCAAGGCTCTGGAGTACCAAGAGTCAGGGCCCCATCCAGGCTGAATGTCATGGTACCCGGGATCCTGTCACCCTAGGCGCACCCTTAAGCCACCTACTTTTAAGGCCCCCAAACCTCTCAATATGCCTCTATCTGGTGGAGTGAAAATGTCAATATGGCTCTTCTACCTAAGTTTCTGTAGCTCCCACCAAGTGATTGGGTTTGGTTATGCAAACTGGGCATGTGTAACACTAATAGAGGGGATGGGCCCCTTTTCATTACCACCCCCGGGCCTATAAGGAGAAGCCATTTTTTAAAGCAGAAGAGAGAACCCCCAAGGACCTTGGAAGAGGATGTTCAAGATCTCTGTCTGAAGCAGCAGAAGCCACTGAGAACAGACGCATGAGAGACTTTGGTATGGAGACTCAGAGAAGCAGTGCTGAGACCACGAGGTACCTTCTCCTCATCTGGCCCCAGGCTATGGAATTGTGAGACAGAACGACAGGTGGGCTGCCTTCCTGGCCCATGGGGGCAAAGGCCTCGGGAACCAGGTGGGTAAGAGACTTGGCTACCATGTGGTTGAGAGTTTGAGAACTGGAGAGAGACTTAGCTGCTGGCTGACGGTACTAATGACTACACACTTACTATTGGCTGATCCTGATGTGGCCACCTGTTTACTTCCCTACTAAACCCTCTTAATTGTGAGTACAGCCTATGTGTGGCCTCTGTGTGGGCCATTACAATGACTTATCAACCCCAGCACAGACGTGGAGTAGTTTGTGAGGAATGGTTGGTGTTGGAATATATAAAGAATCATGCAGCTTGGAGGCATGCCTGACCCCTGCCTCGTGGCAATGGGCAGGACCAGAGGAGGTCAGATATGCCCACTGGTTGTTGCTCTCTACTACACACTGTCCCCAGGATCCGTTTTCCCCCATGGCCCTCCAACCACCGATCTCACCCTCCACATTCTCAGGAACCAGGATGATTATGATGGAGGCTTATATGCCTATAGCCAACTATTTCAAAGGTGAAAATGAAGCCAACAAATTGCTAAATTATGCCCTATTGGTCAGTGCTGACAAATATGCATTCACCCATCTAAGGGAGGTGTCAGCTAAGTGCACACTGAAGAAGCACACCAGCCTGTGTGATTTAAGGATTTATAATAAAAAAATAAAATCCAAAGCTGGAAGCGACAATGGTATCAGAGCATACATTCCAAACACCTGGTTTGCAGGATGGTATGGATGAGCGTGGAAGCCGCAAACCCATTTGCAGGATCCGTACGTGGGTTAGAGTAGGTCTGGTGGCAAAGTGGTTATAAATTGGGCTGTGACCCTCAAGCTCAGCAGTTCCAAACCCAAACATCTCCGAGGGAGAAAGACAGGGCTTTCGGCACCTGTAAAAGTTAGTCTCAGAAACTCACAGGGGCAGTTCTACCCTGTCCTACGGGATCACTGTGAATCAGCATCAACTCATTAACAATGAGTTTGTTTGTTTGTTTGGTACACGAATGCAGTCTCTGGTGAATGCCCTCTGACCGCAGTCCAAGGATGTGAATAGCCTGAATGTTAGACACAGCATTGTTCCTGGAGTTTGGCAGATGTAGTTGGGTTAAAATGTAACACACTATCATTTACTTAATCTACCTTTGGACACATTTTTAAATTTCTTCCAGTTTTTAATATTTTCTTTCTTTTGATTGAGGTTTTTCTCGGTTTTATTTGGTTATTTTTGTTGGGTGGCTTTTTTTTTTTTTTTTGCTTTTTGTCTTTGTTTGTATGTTTGTCTGTATAATGAATCTAACAGACAAATTGATAAAAACAGTAACTGGAATAATAATTTCCTAGGGGCGTGGAAGGGGAGATGGGAGGATGGGGCATCAACTACAAGTAGAAGAAAGAAAAGAGTGTTCTAAAGTTGATTGCAATCTTTTCAATATGATTAAGCTATTGGATTGTATATGTGAATTATATCTCAATGAAACTATTTTTAAAATGCATCCACAATCGAGGTTAAAAAATTTCAATAAGACACGTTAAACATTTTTGAAGTTTTAAACAATCATAGATTGTTTGAATTGAAAGGGGTTTAGCAAAATTTCAATACGAAATATACATAAGTATATATGCATTCATTATCTCCTAGGTTACATTCAAATGAAGAAATATTGGACTCTGCAGAGTCCTGTGCTGAAAGTTGGTGGCCTTGTAAGAACTGATCCCTACCCTATGCTCTCAGCAGCACCCCACCCTGTGAGAAGGCTCCCATGCACCCTGCACACCCGCCGGGCCTCCAACTGCTCAACTGAGAAACAACCGGATATGAGAGAAACCCCCTTGAAACCTGAATTTTTTTTCAAAGCTATGTATTTATTTTTTTATTTTACAAAACAATCTTATCACCTTCAAAGGACTTCAAATCACTTAATACATGTGTCAAATCCGTGATTCCATTCTTGGAAACATTTTTCAAACTCCCGTTTGGTTGGCTGACAGCACCTCCCTCATTTTTTTCTTCACCGCTCTACGACGTGAAATTGCTGTCCTTTTATGTCCCTCTTCATTTTCAAAATCAAAAAGAAGTCTCACGGAGTGAGGTCAGGTGAGTGAGATGTGCGGGGCAAGAGAGGCATGCTGTTTTTTGCCAAACTGGCGCAGTGAGATGGCTGCGTGAGCAGATGCATTGGCATGGAGGCAAAACCAGTCCCCAGTCTGCCTCAATCAGGCCTTTTTGTCGCACACTGTGATGCTATCTTTTCAGAACCTCTAAATAGAAAGCTTGATTAACAGTCTGACCTGGTGGAACAAACTCTAAATGCACTATCCCCCTCACATTCAGAAAGCAGATGAGCATCGTCTTGATCTTTGGTTTCAAATGACGAACTTTGGGGGCAAGGTGAAGATGGAGTCTTCAACTGGCTTGATTGATGTTTGCTCTCCAGGATGTAAGAATATCACCATGTCTCATCACCAGTACTGACCTTGGGGGGAAAGTCTGGGTCATTTCGAAGCTGTCCTTTCAAAGTATGGCATGTTTCCCATCGACACTCTTTGCTGGTCAGTCTGAACCCGGGACACGAATTTCATAGCGACTCTTCTCATCCCCAAATCTTCCATTAAAGTTCGCTGAACTGAGCTTCAAGACAGTCCAGATAACTTCCCCAGCTCTTCAGTGTCCATGGTTGGTCTTCAATCACAAGTGCATGAATTTTGTCACATCTTCATCCGTTTGGGAAGTTGACAGACGCCCAAAACAAGGTTTGTCATCAATCGACATTTCACCTTTTTTTGAAATGAGAAAACCACTCATACAACTTGAGTTTTTTCCATAGTGCTGTCCTTGTGAGCTGTATTCAACATCACAACAGTTCCTGTGGCATTTCCCCCAAACAGGAAACAAAATTTCACAGCCGCACACTTTTCTCTTAAACCGACCATCACACAAAACAAGGTTCGAGTGAAACTGCTTTTACGAAAAAATTCACTGTGACCACAGAGAACCAACCCAGGTGATGTCATTGGGAGCACGGACTCAGAGTGAGTTGCTTGATGCTCGCTTAGCGGGGAAAAATGCGTACTACAAAAGCTCCGCCCAGAGGAGCCTTTTACCATGGTTTTTTTGGGGTGGGTGGGAGGGGAAGAAGGTACACCCTCATATATCTGAAGAGACTGTAGAAATGTTTGGGCTGGAAGGACATCAGGGGAACCCTAAAGGGCCGGGCTTGGAAAGCAAGCAGTGTGGGCAGTAGGAAGAGCCCAGGCCTTGTGTTACTAGTACTAGTAATAAATCAATCCCCCACCATCCCTATTTCCTTGTGCTATAGGAAAATGCTCACAACGAATAAGTGCAAAATGAAGCAGGATACAAAACAACATGAGTCCAATTCTATGAGCGAGGTAGAGATCTATAGAAGCAATCTTAGAAGAAAAAACAAAATATTAACAGTGCTTTCTTCAGTAAAATTATAGGTAATTTTTATTCCCTTTATGTACATGTATTCTTAATTATAGAAAATAATATTTTAAAAATATTTTTGCCAATTCTTGGAGAAAAATTGCTCTAATACCCAAATTTTGTGACTACATTACATATTCAAACTCTTTTTGGATCCCATATTCTTTGATAGCTTGTTCTCATTGTTTGATGATTAAGTACCATATCACCTGAAAATTTGGGGTAGAATAAATATTCTTAAAGTTTGTTCTTTTTTTCCCTTGTTCATGAGTACCTAGGCATTATACAGAAATCCCAATTATAATAAATTAATAGTATATGAATCCCTGTTATAATTAGTATCACCACCATTAACTGGCACTATTAGGTAAGATTTTGTATAGAATCAGCGCTTTAATATAACTTTAGATAAGATCACTTCACAGATAATTTTGCTTTTTTCAAACAGAATTATTTATTAAAATAGCAACATAAATATTAATAAATTTACTCTTTATTGAAAAGAAAGCACGTTTAACAATAACAAAAAAACCTCACAACACTATCCTAACTCACAGCAGTAAAAATAGAAACAGCAATTTTAATCAGTTATTTTTAAATAGTAACAATTGACTGCATACCAAAAATGTTTGGGATATAGCCACAGCTGTGCTTAGAGGTAAATTTATAGCCTTACATATCCTATCATGAAATAAGGAAAAGGTAAAAATGAATGAATTAAGTAATCAATTACAAAGACACATTTAGAAAGCAATAAAACAGACTTGAGAAAAGGATAAAGGAATTAATGAAGATTAAAAGTTGTTTTAATTATGTTGAAAATATAACAATTGAATTGATAATCTATCTAAGTTTTCTTTCCTTAAAAGGACTGTTCATTTAAAAAAATAGAGAAAATATACAACTAAAAGATTGGGGACAAGAAAGGGATTTAACCACAGAGAAAAGAAAGTTCGACCATGCTGATCACTGCCCAACATGTAACCACTGCATCACTGCATGGTCAACAGTTCAAAACCAGCAGCAGCTCCAGGGAAGAAAGACGGGGCTTTCTACTCCCGTAAACAGCTACAGTCTCAGAAACCCACAGGGAGTCACTACGAGGCAGCAATAACACAACAGCAGTGAGTTTTGTTTTTAAGGAAATTATTTTAAGTTATGAGATAGTTATCTGGAGACTCAGGTAGTAAAGTTTAAATTTCTATGGTAATGCATGATGTTCTTTAAGGATATATTTTTAACTGATGTTCAAGAATCAGTAGTTATGCACAAGGAAAAGCTGGAAGAAGCAGTGCAAGCCATTGAGAGGTTTGGTAAGTTTTTTCAGTTGCTGAGTGCAAAAAAGAATGATCTGATACATAAACCCCCACCTAAGTAGACACAGTAAAAAATATGGGCGGGGGGTGTTGTAAAGTGGTCGTTAATTCATCTAGGCCCAAACTACAGAAATAATTTTTTAAAACATTTTCAATTCGAATTATTTTCTACTCACCTACAATGGAAAAAGTTGGGGTATGAACAGTGTCCTGGATGGGTTCCTCCAAATGTTCAAGGACTAGGCAACTATTGTATTATGTACTAATGCAGAGCACAGAGCAAGATGGAAAATTCCTATTTCAAAGTGAGATCATACAAGAGAATCCAAGTAAAATTAAAACTATGGTCCAATCTTACTCATGAATATAATTTAAATGAGCCTCAATAAAATTTAAGACATTAAACTCAACATTATTGTACTAAAGAAGCTAAAAAAAAAACCTACCATAATGATATAGGTTGCATTTCATGCAAGAATAGGCATTGAATTATTCTTGAAATTTCTTAATTTATTGTGATAAGTATCCTAAGGGAATAAAACAATATGATCATCTTTAATTGCCCATATATGTTTCATGGATTGAATAGCCACGCTTAGCAATAATGGAGCCAGGGGACCACTCTCTTAAAGAAGACTTCTGCTCCGGGCCCACAGCTGTCATTAAAGCAGGTGAATAGTAATGGCATTTCTCAAAAGTCAGAAATACAAGCAAAATAATCATCTTTTATTCAATATATGAGGTGTAAATACTGTTTTAAGAGGTGGAAATTATCATGAATTACACTTAAAATGAACGTCTACTTTGAATCAACTAGAATAATTAATGAGAGTTCAGAACAGTTGCCAATTACCAAAATCAGTAACTTGACCTCACAAATAGCAACTAGTCATAAAACAAAATAGGGACATGATCCTACTCATGTAGCAACAAAAATATATCTAAGAATTTAAGAGAAAATACAAGAAATCTTCAATAACTTATGTATCAAGTTCCTGAATGGGAAACTTAATATTACAAAAATGGAAATTCTTCCCTAATTAATCTATAATGTCAAAACATCCTAAGCAAAATGTCAACAGAATTGATTTTGGAGCTTGACCAAAATATAACTAAAGCTTCTCTGGAAAAATTAGTGCGTAATACAGTCAAATACACTTTGAAAAATAAAAGTAATGTTTGCCACATTTAAAAAGTTTATAACACAGTAAAAAAAAGTAAAATGGCAATAAAACAGCACTGTTTAAGAATATAGGATATAATAAAATAAATCCAGAAACTATGCCAAGTATATTTAAGAATTTAATATTTAATAAATGTGGAATTTTCAAAACAGCAGAAAAGGGAGTTTTCAGTAAGTGGGGATGTAACAACTAAATACATACTCAGACCCTTAATCACACCTATGTAAAAAATAAACTCCAATTTAAGTAAAAATTTAAATCTAAATTTCAGAGAAAATGTAGAAAAATATTTATAGAGTATGGGAATGGAGGAAAATCTTAAATATAGCAGTAATCATGAAGGAAAAGACAGATTTGTCTAAGTGAGAAATGCAATATTTATGCATATCAAAGACATGGTGAAATAAATCAGTCCACATAGGACAAGGGACAAAATGCCTGCAGCATGTCGACGAAGTAAAGGGTTAGTGGTCGTGATACATCAAAAGCTCTTGCAAAACAATAAAAAGTGAACCTCAACAGGGAAAAAACAGTAAATGCTTTCATTTACTCTTTCAACACATACTCGTTTTGTACGTGATATGTGCCAACTCATGTCACAGTGGCCCTACAGGAAAAGGGCAGAACTGTCCCTGCAGGTTTCCAAGACAGAAACTCTTTATGGGAGTAGAAAGCCCCATCCTGCTCCAGAGGAGTTGGCGGGTGGTTTCAAACTGCTGACCTTGCGGATAGCAGCCCAGTGCATCACGACTATTACACTAGGAAGCAGCATCAACTCTGTGGCAGTGTGTGAGTGTGAACATGTGCCAAGGATTGTGCGAGGGGGTGGGGAGAGAATGTTGACAAATGAAGCATCCACTCGCAGCCTCTGCCTTCATGCAGTGGAGTTTGTGAAAGGAAAGTAAAGAAGAAAAAGTAAGCGAGCCAATCAAGTTACAAATTGGGGATGAGCGTAATTAATGCAGGAAGCAAACAAAGGACTGAGCTAGGGAATGAGGGGAGAGGAAAGGGACTATTTTGCACCAGAGTGATCTTTATCAAAACACTGTATTTCAGCTGTCTTCTCAGGATACACCTGGGGATGAGGAGAGGGTGGCCATGGAAAGCAGTCTAAGCAGGAGCGAGAGCAGCCTTTTCTAAGGCCTGAGACGCAGTGTGGCTGCCTCATGGTGGCCAATGAAGAGAGGGCAAGCTGGATGTGGAGACTGGTAGGGACTGGAGAGATTGGTAGGGCTGTGTGAGCCATGTAAGGGTTTAGATTTTATCTGTGAATGGCAATCTACGTGATTCAATTCATGAGTAAAGTCAAGTCATGGTGACCGCTCTACCAATAATGTATTGAAGTCGGTCTGGCAGGACTAGCCGCCACAATAGTCACGTGAGGCAAAAACAACTATTGGCCAGGACTAAATGATGAAAAACAGATGTATTCAAAATAATTTGAGGGATAAAACTGTTGTCATGTTGGTCCACTTGATGTGGCAGTGAGGACAGAAAAGGATCCAGTATGATGCCTCGGTTTCCAAATGGACCATCTGGCTGGCTGCTGGTGCTGTGTACTGTGACCAGGAAGGTAGGACAAGACAGGTTTGGGGTGAGAATGATGAATTCGATTTTGAACACATTAACTTTGACATAGCTAAGTGCCATGGCCTCCCACATAAAATGAAGCAAACAGATATATGAGTCTAAAACTTAAAAGTAAGGTTTAGGCAGGAAGCATAACTTTGAAATGCATTAGCATAAATATGGTACTTAAACCCACAAAAATGGATAAAAAGAGTCCTGGGAGAGAGCAGAGAAAAAAGCGATCATAATGGAGCTCTGAGAAACCCCAGCTTTCCAAACTGGGGCAGAAAAAAATGTTACAAACCAAGACATCCTTAGCGAAGCAGGAGGAAAACCAAAAGACACGAGTCTCTTGGGTTGTTTAGTTATCTAGTCCTGCGGGAAGAGAAATACCACAAGTAGATAGATGGCTTTAGCAAACAGACATTTATTCTCTCACAGTTTAGGAGTCTAGAAGTCCAAATTCAGGGAACAAGGTCTAGGGGAAGGCTCTCTGTCAGCTCACAGTTTAGAAGCAAGATCCTTGTCTCCTTTCAGCGTTTGTGGGCATTCCTGGGCGCTCTCTGTGTGTCTCGGCATCAATCTTCCCCGGGGTCTAGGAGGTTCCCAGCGCAGGGACCCTAGGTCCAAAGGATGCACTCCACTCCTGGATCTTCCCTCTTGGGATCTTCTCCCTCTGAGGACATCTTTCTCCTTTACATAGGATAAAGGTCAATTCAGGTTCTGCCGCAGGGGAACGCCCCTTACATCAGATCAGGGCTGTGACCTGAGGGAAGGGTGTCGCATCACAACCCTGATTCCCTCGCAACCACTCGGCTAATTGAAGGCCATATCATCATATCAAATAATTACATCATTACATAAATGTCAACCACCCTCTCACTTAACTGCCAAACCACTAAAAATCATGGTCCAGCCAAAGTGACCCATTTTGAGGGGACCCAATTCAATCCATGACAGATCTCACAGGAGGATCACAATTTTTAAAAGCAGTAAGTGGTCCAGGTGAGGACAGGAAAGCACCCCATGGATTGGGTACTATGGAAGAGACGGGTGATGTTAACTGCCTGAGGAGCCGCACTGACATGGGTGGACGAGCGGAAAGATGAGAGCAGACAATCTCTCTAAGTGTGGGTATGAAGAGGGTTGAGGAAGGGCTGGCAGACGGGAAAGATGTGCACAGAGAAGGCTTGATGAGCTGGAAAACACTGACACGTGTTTGTAGCAAAGTCCTTACAAAGGCAGGAAGGGAGTGCGATCCAGAGCACACGAGGAAGGGGCTGACCTCTGAAGCTTTCTCCATCTTCACAGAAAACAAAGATGGTTACCAACAGAGCTGGTGGATGTATAATGTGAAGATGAAGACGTTTATACATCGTATCTCTTAGGGAAATATGAAGTGAGCGGGGAGGAGGGGGGCAGAAAATGTTGATGAGATGAAAGACAGAAACAATCGTTTGAATAAGTGGGGGGGGGGATAAAACTACGACAGGAACAGCAGCAGCAATCTGCTGTTTGAGATACTGAATTATGTGAGGTGATTTTCACGTGCCCCAGGCAGGCCCAAGGGAAGCAGGCGGCAATGCTTATCCAGTGTTGGGATTTTAACAGGAAAGAAAGTAGATGAAGTCCAAGCGTTCTGCGAGTACTGTGCTTCATGAGCACAATGGTGATGCCTGGAACCTAGGCTAAAGGAGGCAGCGCTGCCAACAGAAGCCGCAGAGGAGGATCAGTCAATGGAGTCAGTGGGTGACTCTGAAGACTCCTGTCGATGACCAAGAGATAGAAAGATGGAAGAGTGGAATGCCTAATAAGTGTTAGCTTAGCCAAGCTAGGGGCTCACTGTACAAGCATTTCACTGAGGGAAAGAACACCTGCCAAGGACACAGCAGCAGTGGAGTGGGGGCAGGAAGGGGCAGACCCCAGTGCCAGTCTGCGCTGGGAAGCACAGGGAAGTAGACGCACACGAAGACACTCCGACCACAGCAGTTTCAAAGAACGTTTCACCCAAGTCGCTGAGGCGCCCCCAGGCCAAAGTTTCCTGCCAGAGATGCCCACCATCTCTAGGTCTTATGGCTTGGGTCATCACTCGTAACCTGGCCAGGTTCAGTCACTGATCGGGAACAGCCAGGGGAGGGGTGGCCTGTGGCAGCCAAGTGGTGGAGCCCCACCCGCAGGGGCAGCAGTGGGAATGGGCAGCCAACCGTTCTGGATGCCAAGGAGACCTGAGAGGAGCATTCCCATAATCCCCACCGGCAAGAGTCTGTAGATGATGCAGCATCGGATGATGACAAAGTCTACAGCCGTGTGACAGATAAGGAAAGGCTCCGTCGATTTAATCAACATCGCGGAACGCTGGGCAGGGACGGAGAAGTGACCACTGGGGGGAGGCATGGCCATGGGCGACGAAGACACGGACGAATGGGACTGCGGGTTGCTGGGTCGCAGTTCAGCAACGGTGTGCATCGGTGCACAGCTCCAGGTTGTGGGTCACCCCGTGGTCACTAGGGGTTCGACGGTACTAGAACAATCCTCAGGCAGGTGGCTGTCGAGGGGGCAGAGGGGAGGGAACGAGTGGTGGTATCTAACACAATTGATGGCAAGTTTGGAGGTGGAGGCCACTAAAATTAGTAGCTAGGCTGGAACTAAGAAAAGAAAGGAACTGGGGGGACAGTAAGGAAGGAAAGAGGGCGATCTTCCAGTGTCAGGATTCTCAGAGAAACGGGATCCATCAGAAGAGGAAGGTGCGCTCTGCGGGTGGCAATGGGTAGCGAGGAGGGCATGCTCCCTATGCCCTGGCCCTAAGGCACATGCACCTCTCTTGAGGGGCTCCTTGGGAAAGGGGTCTGGGGTACACCAGGCTCCGTGAAAGCGAGGAGGGGGGCGTGAACGCAGGCCTGAGAAGCAGCACGGGAGACGGGAGTTGGCTGAGACGCAGTGGAACTCGGCGCCCGGTGAGGGTCAGCGGCCCCGGCCCCGGGCGCTGGGTGAGGGTCGGAGGTCCGGGGCGCTGCGGAGCGGACGCAGTCCCGCCGGCGGCCGGCGGCGGCGCTCAGGGGGGCGCGGGCCGGCCCAGGCCCCGGGCCGCGTGCTGGCGCTCCCGGGCCGCGCCGCCTCGGAGTTTGGTGCGGCAGCTGGCGGCGGCCTGGCGCGTGGTGACGGCGCCCGCGGGCGGGCAGCGGGTCCCCGGGGAGGCCGGGCGCAGGGAGCTGGCGCTGCGAGGCGACGGCTTCCCGAGGCTTCGGCCCGCAAGGGCGCAGGGTCCCCAGGGGAGAAAGACAAAGACACGCCGGTTAGAAACGCCAGGAAACCGCGCCGGAGCCTCCCTGCTCATCCAAGAACGCCCCGAAGGGCCATTTCCCCCAGGGGTAGTCAGCTGGAGATTAAGCCAGGGCGCCAGCAGACACCTCCAGTCCGTCTGCATGGCGCTGAGGTCGTGTTAGCTGCATCCTTAACCTTTTGCCACGTTCTGACCCGGGGGTTCCCGTTCTACAAATGCCCTGTAAGGAAGAAACACGCGTGCATACTCTCTCTCAAAGATGGGGTTCAGTGCAGCAGCTCTAATGGCAAAATCTAGGTTTTAAAGGAGGGGGGCTCAACAGGGGCCCCGGGGGCACAGGACGTTAAGCATTGGGCTCTGAACCGCAAGGTCTGCCGTTTGAAACCACCCCCGGGTTTGAACCCACCCCCGGGTGGCTTTGAGTACGAAAGACGGGGCTGTTTGCTGTTCTGCCTGTGTCTGGTGAATCGGCTCGACTTGATGGTAGTGGGCTTGATCTTGGTTTGGGTATGAAATGGCATTTACACTACATGCAGTGAATAAAACCTGGTTCATTTCTGGTGTGCGCGGGTGTGTGTACACCCGTGTGTACACACACGGGTACAGGAATGGAAGCACACCGGAATGTGATTTAATGGGTGATGGGTGCTGCGTTCTACATTTCAGACATCCGTGTTTTACTTGGATGAGAGAGGAAACAAACTACTGACACAGACGGGAGTTTTCCTCGTCTTGACCTCAGTCTGTCCTGAGAACAAATGCCGCCTTACAGTGTGGATTTTCCAGGAAGAATGAATGGTTCACAGAAGCATGGATCCTCCGCACAAGTTCGGAGTGAACCGCAGTACCACGGCGCACTTTATCCTTTGAACGTACTTGCAGTCCATCAGCACCGCTGTCTTTCCCAAAGTTACACCTTTTACTCTTCTCATCATTTTTAGTTCAGAGGAGGGGGAAAGTGTTGTGTGCTTCCACCATACCTAATTCGATTTATGATCCCCAGGGCTCCGGGAGCACAAACAAAGTTAACACAGAAAAACGCACCACTCTTTGGAACAAATGTCTTAGATAAGGTCATTGCCGCTGTTTTACAGCAATTCCACCTCTTTCCTTGGCCTATAATTTGAAAGGAGTTAGTGAGGGCAAGACTGGCATGACGATGGATGAAAGGGTCTGAAGTGAAACTCTGGCCTTTTTGTCATAACAAGTATGAAACGTTAGCCGTTATTCATGGTTCCTAACCTTTAGCCAGGAAAATGCAGAAAGGTGACAATAAAATCAATGGAGCACATGGGACGGCTTCCCAATGCTTCCTGTTACATTGATAGGCCACCTATCAGACGTTGCATGAATGTTTTAAGCCAAAGGCAGCACCAACTTGTCGGGTTGACTTCCATCATGAGGGACTCCACGGTGAGATGTTCACTGGGAGACTGCAGAAATGAAGGATGACCTGGTCAATCAAGGTGACCACAGCCATCCTGCAAGTTTCTGTCCCTCTGAAGGTACAGGATAAAACGATCATGTCTGGAGGCAGACATGTGATAGCAAAACTTATCCGAAATGAAGAAAATGTACCGAGAACAAACCTGAAGAGACCAAAGCTTTGTGTGAACCAACAGCTCGTGAACGCACAAGAGTTTGCATGGAGACTTCTCTCTGCACTCAATGATTTACCGCGCAGGCGTCAACACAGAGGAGCCACAGGAGCGCTGCTTATCAGTGCTCCCTACCACCCAACTTCCATTATGCTTAGTGACTTTTTCTCTTTGAATCATTTTATTGGGGCTCATACAACTCTTACCGCAATCCACACATACATCGATTGTGTCAAGTACATGCTTAATGGTCTTCATTTACGGTTGACTTGACGCTTTGGTGGCACAGTGACTTTAGTGCTCTGCTGCTAACCAAAAGGTTGGTGGTTCTAACCCACCACTGCTCCATGGGAGAGAGATATGGCAGTCTGGTTCCCTAAAGATGGCAGCCTTGAGACCCCGAGACAAAGGACACCATGGGGTCAGAATCAGCTCGACAGCAATGGGTTTGGTGTTTTGGTTTTACGTATCTTCTCCAGTGCTGCTGCTCTGCATGACGGTGTTGGCGGAAGAATATTTACTACACCATGAGCTGCCCAAAGACTGAGCATATTCTCGCAAGAGTACAGACCGAAGGCTCCATCGAAGCAAGAGGACTAGACTCCGTGTCGCATACTCCGGGCATGTTGTTCAGAGGGACCAATCCTGGAGAAGGACATCATGCTTGGAAATGGAGAGGGGCAGTAAACACGAGGAAGCTCCTCCATGACACAGATTGGCCGAGTGGCTGCCATAATGAGTTTAGGATTCGAAGGACTGACTGTGAGTGGGCCTCAAGACAGGGCCGTGTTGGGTCTGTTATTCAAGAGGCATGATGAGTAGGAACGGACACAACAGCACCTCACGACAATATTTACAATTCAGGCACTGTGCTTAGACACTAGAGAGAAAAATCAACAATACAGCAAAGAACATTTGGTTCCTGCCTATGAGAAGTTCTGTCTAGAAAGTTCCCTGACCTTTCCAGACCACCCGTCTGCGATCCTGATGAAGTAGGGGCGCTCTCTCCTTGGAGAGGTGCACAGAATTGCATACACCATAGACTTGAGTCATTACACTGGAAACTGATTTCCTGAACAGAAAGAGTATATGAGAAACAATATTTATAAGAGATTATACCCCCTCACTTCACTTGGAAAGAAATACAGCTACTTACTAAAAAATAAACACACAAACAAGAAAAGTCTAACCACACAGTAATTAATCTCAGTAATTGGCTTAGATGAGTGGAAATTTTGTTATGGGCTTTGATATACTTCATTTTTGATCAATGGTGTCCCCGACACCCCTGCCAACAGTGCTAAAATCCTTGCCTCACAAAAGTACAAGGAACTACCTTGGAATTCCATAGAACGCAATGCTAGCTGAAGGTACCCTTGTTTCCTAGAACCGCAGATTCTGCTAAGACTTTCATGCGAGAGGTCAGTCACATTAGTTCCTCTGCCTTTGAGTTCAACTAAGGCCTCTGGGAAGCCAGCACATCTGTCTGGTAGTGAGAAACATCATACTCTGTTCCTATTTATTGGCAATGGCTCTTGGAACGGTGGTGACTGCCGATAGGGAAGGGACAGTGGCCCAGTGACATGTGGAATACTTTCTCCTAAAGGTGGGAAGAGCCTGTGTGCTTGACATCACATAGGTGGTGGAGCATCTGCCCTCAGAGGTTTAGGATTTGCTTTTCTTCCATTTGAATATTTGTTGGAGGGTGAGTCAGAGAGAAGGTGAGAGTATTTGGAAGATGGTGAGAGTCCAGTTTCCAGAAAGGTCTCTAAACGGAATTATCCTTTGGTGGTATCCAAAGCACATGAAAATGAGAAGCTGGTTGCAGCGAACAGCTCAGTCGTTCCATCCAACTGCATGCTGAAGAGAAATGGCACAGCTGCCCATTTCTCCAACACCCCAGCATGTGAGAGCGCTGTCTCTGTGTTCTTCAGGGACCAATTCTAAGAACCACTGAGCCCACGATGCCTCTCTCCTTAACCTGCACTATTAGCTCCAGCTCTGTGCTTTGTTCCTGCTGTTTCACACTTCCAAAATATCCTCTCCGTCCTCCCCATCACTAGAATGCTGCCCATCCCTCAAGGCCCAGTCCCAACTGGGGCCCTTTCCTTAAGCTCTCCTCTAAACTCCTTACTATCAATGTTTGTTTCCTCAAAGTGTGTCCGAGGCCACCACCTTCAAATATGCACCACAATGTTTTTTTTACAAACACCAGAAAGGACTGTGCCAACTGCTCCATTGTTCCCTTCCCCAAGTCTCCTCTGCCACTCCTCAAAATGAACTCATCATCGCCCGGGTAGATGGAGAGGAGGCTGATGATGATTATTATTGCCACAGTGATGGACCAAAGGGCTCAGCTTTCACACACTGTTCGATTTGTCAATTAGGTACTTGTTAGACCTACGATGTCTTCGTTGACTGCTGAATTGGTATTCATCAGACACCCACTCCTGCATTTCTTAACCGTTACCTGAAATCCTGTAGCTATCTTAGTGTTTCAAAATAACTCTCGGAGAAGATACTTCAAGTCATGTTTGAAGTGAAGGCACGTGTTTGAAGTCACACAGAAAGGGGACAAGTGACATCGCATACTCAAGGTCAATATAAGGCTGCATATATTCCAGAGCAGAGCAGTAACTTCAAGATCTCTTCTAACAGATTCACATCACAGATGTGGGTGGTGGGGAAAGGGGGATTATGAAGGAGGAAATGAACATTTTCAAAAAACCCAATTCTCAAAAACAGCAGCAAGATACAGAGAACCAAAAAAGCATTGTTCATATTCGCCCACAGTCTCACTGTTAAGGCTAACTTTCAGGAATGACATTTTTTAAAACTCAAAATGTGACAGATGCGATAGCTCCTCGACAGAAATGACCCAAAGATGGTCTTTGACACCTTCGAGCATGCTGGTGACCTGAGCTCAGCACTGGCTACACTGGCTTAACAGCACAGGCTGTTACATACATTATTCGCCCCGTTTTACCAAATAAAGTCTTTTATGACACCCCAATGGAAACGAAACATGTGCAAAGAGATGGTCCATAACACCTCCAGGAGAAAAGGGATCAAATTGAAAGTGTCGTCCAGTAGAAAGTGTGCCCTGACATCCACGGACTGAGTGGCAGGTACATTCCAAGGGAGAAGATGAAGGCATCACACCCCCAGAGCTCACTGACACTGGTCACTGGGAGCTGTTCCAATGTGCTTCCAGCAACCCTCTGATCACAACTTTATTTTCTGGGTTGATTTGCCTAGTGGGAGGACATGCACTGGGCAATGGCTGTTAGAAGCCACTTCCCAGTGCAGATAAGCATCCCCATGCTTATGCGTCAGCATCTGTATGAGGCTGATTAGGGAGGAAGCCCCAGCCACCTCCCCATGAAAGTAGTCGGGATGATTCATAGTGGCTGGGTCAAAGTTACTGCAAGGCCTGCCCAGGAGATCAGCCTGCCCTCTATCTGCTTACCTTCATGTGATTTTTACACACACACACACACACACACACACACACACGAGACATGGCTATTTCTTTGGAAATGGACACGAGGACGAAGAGGAACCAAACAGCGCTGTTTCTGCACGCTCCAAAGAAACCCCTTGTGAATTTTTAGCTTCTCCATTTTTACAAAAGGCTGAAGATTTTCTTTTATTTTTCCTTTAGTCACACCAATAAGTATTTATGGTGCTTATTAACAGAATTAACTACCTATGTAAGAAGTCCAAGTTCAAGCAGAACTTGGACCTAGCCATTTCTATCAAGAGTAAATTCCCAAATATTTCAGATGTCCAAATATACACACATTATGTGGTGACTGGGGGAGAGTGGCTTGGCGTCATCCATCTTTGTGTCCTGATAGCATCGCTGTAAGAGAGAGCTACCCAGAAATACAGCAATGTCTAGAGGGAACCGATCACAAGGATCCACATATAACCTCTTCCCTGGGGGATGGACAACAGAAAAGTGGGTGAAGGGAGATGTCGGACAGTGTAAGATATGACAAAATAATAATAATTTATAAATTATCAAGGGTTCATGAGGGAGGGGGTGGAGAGTGGGGGGAAATGAGCTGATACCAAGGGCTCAAGTGGAAAGCATATGTTTGGAGAATGATGAGGGCAACAAGTGTATAAATGTGCCTGACACAGTGGACGTATGTGTCAGCATGGCTTCAAGAATTCCAACGTAAGAATGCAGAAGGACTCTGTGTGCAGGGAAGAGGACCAAAAGCATGTGAGTGGGGGGGGGGGTGTCCTATAACCTTCAGTGTCCCACTTCTGAATTTTAACTACTGCAATAAAACCACGCCCACAGTCCGTGAGTCAATTCTGATTGTTGGTGGCCCTCTAGGACAGGCAGGGTAGAACTGCCCCTGTGGGTTTCCCAGGCTGTAATCTTCAGAGAAGCAGCGTGCCTCTCGACTCTAACCTTGGAGCAGGTCGTGGGTTTGAATAGTCAACCTTCTGGCTAGCAGTCGAGTGCTTTGATCTGGTGCCACCAGAGTTTTGGTCACCAGTGTAACAGCATATGAAAATATACCTTTAGTCTCTTTTTTCCCAGCCAATCATGGTCAGAATTATAACTGATACTATTTTCAGAGAGAATCGCCCACTAAATAATACATTGAGAGGTACTGCCATCTTTAGGAAGAATGCAGGATTACTAGCTAATTTTCAAAAGCACAAATCAAAGATTCTTGACCTGGGTGAGTCTTATCATGGCCGTGTGGCAGAGGGCATATGTGGGAGTTTTTGCTTGTTTTTAATGACTACAATTTGGTATATAATATCTAAAATCATGCATTTCTGATTGCATTGGTAGATAATTGGGCCAAAAGAAACTCAGAATGGTCAAAATTAAGAGTGTATTTTCATACAGATGATCATCAGTCATATCAAGAAGATTAAAATATATGGGTATACAAACTTTTCCAGAAACAAATGAAAGCTTAGTTGCATGGGCTTGAAGAATAAAAAATTCAGAAAGTAAAACATCTGTGGTTTGGTATTTTTATCATTGCTTTTCTCTGGTCCTGAACTATTAAACTGACTGTCACGCACACATCGGAAAGATTTTACATCAGTCGAAAGGGCCCACTTCATGTTCTGCTGCTATTCGTGAGGTTTGCAATGGCTGATTGCTCAGCAGGGACAGCCTATTGTAACTCTGTAGTCTGATCTTTGTCTGGAAGCTCTGTTGAAACCTGTTCCCCGTGGGTGACCTTGCTGGTATTGAAATACTAGTGACCTGGCTTTCAGCATCACAACATCAGGTACACCACCCCAGTACAACACACTGAACACTGACAAGGGCCAATCGAACCACACCCCTGGTGAGCAGGGTGCAGGACCAGGCAGTGTTTCCTTCTGTTGTCCACAGGGTTGCTCTGCGGCAGACACAACACGGCAGCACTAACCAGGAGCCCTGGGGGTCATATTAGGTAAGCGTTGGACAGCCGACCAAAAAGGTCAGTGGTTCTAGCCCATCAATTGCTCCACAGGAGGAGACAAGGCTGTCTGCTCCCATAAAGGTGTACTCTGAGTTGGAACTGAGTCGCTGACAGTGGGTTTGAATGGCTTTTCTTCTAAGGTCAATTATTTCTCTGAAAATGTCACTGGCCATTTCTGTCTCAGATGGGGAAAAAAATATTCCAAAAAGCTTTTCCCTCTTTCTCTTCTTAGCTAAAATATGGTTTTACTGTATACATTTTCTTATTTTCCAAATCCAACATGTAAATCAATGGCCAGGATCCCTTTCTTTTGGAAAGAAATGTGAAAAACGGCATTATGCGGTCCATGAAGTACTCTATGATATACTAGAAACTATGAATAATTTAATGCTCTTCATTCCCATTAACAAAAACAAAATGTCTACCTGCAGTGTAGTAAACAGCAAGTTCATGAGCCAAGGAATAAAAAGATTTCTAGGGGGTCTCCTGGGGTAATGCGGAGGAGGGAGGCGGTAGGGCCACAGAAGATGATACATCCGGGGGTGGGGCAGAATACAGGGGTGGAGCTGAGGAGTGGTTTGAATTGTTGCATGTGGAGTTGATGATCTGAAATGTAACCTCCCACTCAATTCACAATAAAAAATATTTTTTAAATGCTAAAAGATTTGGGTGTCTGTTTGTAGACACAATGTCAAACAAGTAAGTTTGTACCATGTGCTAGTGCTTCCATGACAGGAGGGAGATGGGCACACTTATATGGTTGTATATTCTTGGGGGGCTTTTAAAAGTTTGTGGGAAATGGAACGAAAAGACAACGAGGTTTTCCAGGAACTTTTGGAAGCTCCCTCGTACATAATCCAACGCTTACAGACGCAAGAAACATAACCAGTTGCCTCTAGGGAAGCGGATAGAAGAACTGTCAGGTGACAAGAAGGAAGCTTACCTGTCACAGTACTCCCCTTTGCACGGCTTTGCTCTCTACGGTCACATGTGTACATGGTTACCTATTAAAGTAATATTCCTGGGAACCTTCGGGGGCAGTGAGATGATGGCAATGGGGGAGAAACCACCCGGATAAAGACAGCGAGAATGGTTTGTCCAACTCAAGAGTATAACTCATGTCTCAACTGTATGTATAGAAATTGTACATACATGGTTTCAACAACAACAAAAATGAAATACATGATTAAAAATGATAGTAATCTTCCTGACACTTTCATTAACTACATGGGCGCCCTTGTACCAGGACTTACCTCCATTGTATCCATGTCATATTGACGCCAAACTAAATCTTCTGAGTCCTCATCAATGAGCCAGCAGAAGCATGGCTGGCCGATCGAGCACGCAAAGGGGAAATAAGTACAGAAGCCTTAGTCGGCAGTGCACTCACTGCCTTGCAGGATGTTCGGCATTATTTGCACTTCCGCCTGCTCCGTTCCCACTTATAGACGCCCGCAGCAGAGGGAACGAGTCTGAGAAGGAAGTTATCTTTTGTGAACTTGACCAGGTTTCTCTTCTTTCTTGGTATTCCGTATCCAAAGTCAAAACCGGTTAGTTCTATTTTTCTTCTTTTATTTCTGATCTGTCTAAACTATTCTTTTCAGGACAGAGAAGCTCGGCACATCTTTTGATAGATGAAAATAAAGGTTCCTAAGTAATTATTTGGGGAGGGTGGTAGAACTGGATGCTGATATAAGAAAAACAGCAAGAGCAACAACGCATCTAGAATCTCCTGAAATTAGCCCAAGAATGTCCTAAGAATCATCCACAATTTTCACAAAGAGAGGACATTAACAGGCCTGGAGAGCCAAGAGTAGGGCAATAGGACTCTCAAAACAGGAAACGATGGACAAGCAGAAGAAGTAGCGGCACTGGAGGCTAGGGAGACTGGGACAGCCTAGCGTCCACTCCCTGGTCGCCCTCTATGCCACCCACTTTAAGTCTCAAAGGGCTTAGAGTCTAATCTTTTTTAAAAATTAATAAATCTTTTTATTGGGGCTCATACAACTCTTATCACAATCCATACATACATCGATTGAGCAAAGCACCCTTATACATTCGTTGCACTCGTCATTCTCAAAATTCACCTTCCACTCGGGTTCCTGGTAGAGTCTAATCTTAGCGACAATGTCATTGTATAGGAATAAAACAATAACACCGAAGTTGAAGAGTAACTAGTGAGATACATGCTGAGTTCCTCAGAGGAGGCCCTGGGGGATGGAGCTGTCAAGGGCAGCTCCATGGGAGACCGGCTTCTGTGTAATAAGCCCAATGAAGTGAAATGATAACTTTCATTTGCAACTTAGACGTACTAACTTCGAGGCTGTCAAGGTCTGGCACATGGAAAATGTTTAACAAATACAGTAAGTGAATAAATAGACAAGGAGAGGTAAAGTGTTTCACAGGCAGCTGGAAACAGACAAGCAGAAGTCAAGGAGATCAGAGCTGAAAAACATAGGTTGGATGAGGGCTTGACAATTACATGGAAACGACGTTTCATGTATACATGAGAGTGACAGTGAAAGGAAATGATGGAGTTGTAAAGACAGACATATGAAGCAGGATTCTAAATAGTAACCTTGGCTTAAAAGGTTAGAGATAACTTTCAGACATTAGATTGCCAGCGGGGTCCCCCAACCCACCCCCGCATAGGGCACGGCACAGTAGGGTATAATAGCGTGATATATGTGCTCATAACTCATACACTAGCCAAGTAACTCGCCAAGTTCAAATGCAAGATTGGTATGCATCTACCTGCAACGATGAACAGGGCAGGGCCCGGAGGGAGGGGATGGTCATACTTGGGCCAGATGTGTGACAACCTCCTCCCAGTCTTTCCTAACAGGAACCTCGTATCCTTTCGTGTCACAACTTTTACACTCAGCAATCTGCTCCACCCCAAAAGTGCCCGACTAGGGAATCAAGAGATGCTGGTTTTACTTTGGCACTGAGCAAGTCTGCGAATTGGGCCAGGCTGATAAGACATCAGTCAGAACTAAACAAAACTGTCCTCTATCTCGCCATTACCTATTGATGTTTCAAAAACGAAAGGAGACGTTTATAACCACTTGCTAATTTAAAACAAAATACCCAATATAAATCCAAAGTGTTCATTAGTGCATGGATAAAGAATGTGTTTGTGCGTATATGGTGGTGGGGGTGGGTGAAATTGCTAAAAAAAAAAATTATCTCAAAAGTGTTAGGCAAAAAAAAAACCCCACATAAATTATTAGCTTTTAGATGAAATCCAATAGGCAGAAAATACATATTTTGAAATTCCACTGTGCTTTTTTAAAAAGTCAATCTATAAAAGCCTAAATAGCTTTATCAATATTGCCTTTCTCAATAACTTCTTGGTGATTATTTTTCAACTTACTAATGAGCCTTGGTAGGGTGGTGGTTACTCATTGGGATGCTAACCACAGGTCAGCTGTTCAAAACTATGAGCTACTCCTCAGGAGAAATGTGAGACTTTCTACCCCTGTCAAGAAGTCTTGAAGAGCCACAAGGGCAGTGCCACACTGTCCTATAAGATCTTTTGAAGTCGGCATCAACTTGATGGCAGTGAAAGAGGAAGTGAAGAATTAATTTCCTACAATTATCTTGTCAATTAAACATAAAATAAGAAAAAGACACTAAAAAGTATTAGAAGATAAACTCCCCAACTCCTTTTTGGGAAGGAAGGTGGCTCGTTTTACTAAAGATCACAGAGGGATAATAATAACACCAAGTTGTTTTAAGTTCTCTCTCTTCCTCTAGTTCAGGTCGGCCAGTATTTCTCTTACTGACTTCTGTTTTTAGAGGTTCATAAGTCATCCAGAAAATTTAGTGATACTTGACAGGCCAAGTCTCCCTGGGGATGCCTCCTTTAAAGGCAGATTTTTAAAATCAATTTTTAAAAGCTGAATAGCTCAAAGGGCCTATAGACCTCTGCTTTCTCTATTAAATCACCACTTTCAATCCCCAGCAGGGTGGGCTTCTTAAAACCCAGTCTGCATTGCCTAGTAAGCATCCACTGGCCTGAGTAAGGTGAAAAGGTGCTTCATTTCCATCTCGAAACCAACATGTCCACTGGAACTCCAGTGCTTAACTCGATGCCAAGCTAAAGGAGTTCTATTGTCAGGCCCACCAGAAAAGAGGTGAAAAGAAACTGGGAGAAACCAGTGAGGACCATGGGGACTGTCTATGACCACACAGGGCCTACTCTTATTAGTTGCTATTTCATGACTCCCTAGCTCAACATCTGCATCTCGGCAAGCTGAAATGCATCCGTGTGTTTCGTTCACGTAACCAGCCGTCAGTGCTATCATTCCTTCCTTTCCTTAGCATACTGGCCAGGGCAATCGCTTGAGTTTGTCACAGGGATTCTAGCAAGTTCTATGAGGATCTTTATCCAGATGGTTGCCTCACTGCCCTGCCTAGAGTCGAGCCATTATGAAGAAATACTCGTGTTCAACAGCTTTTATCTCAACAGGTCTCTAAGGCACGTAAGTCAGTTTGCATTGCCTAATGCTGTTACAACTACAGTTTCGTTTTCCAGCATTTCTGTTAAGGACAAAACCTCTGGAGTGCCCATTCTAACTCAGAATGACCGTAGAGGTCAGCGTAGAACTATGCCTTAAGGTTACTAAGATTTTACAGCTTTATAGAAGCAGACAGCCTCATCTTTCTTCCTTAGAGTGGCTGGTGGGTTTGAACGACTGATGTTGCAGTCAGCAGCCCAACACCTAACCCACTGCGCCACCAGGGCTCCTTGCAGTTAAGAGTCATAGCAAATAGATGACATACATTGTATACACACACAGAGAAGGCAGAGCGAGAACCAAGGCTGGCCAGACACTTGCCAAATGAAAATCAGAAACCGGAAGACACTGCCCTAAACTACGGCATAAATCAAAAGGTGCAGTGGACAACAGTAGCTCTATTTCTTCTAAATCTCTTGAGAAGCACACTCACACGACCACTGGTGTGCTGATTCCTGAGTCCCCAGCTCCTGCCCTGCGTCCTTGCACGGCCGACTCCTACTGATGAGTAGCTCTACTCCAAGGAGATGCCCCACAATCCCCTGAACTCCCATGTCTAACAGTGGAGGCAGCATGTCTCCCTGAAGTGTTCCTGTTCCTCTCTAGCAGGAGGAATAGCCGAACCACCTCACTCACTCAGAGTGCCCAAACCTGGGAGTCACACACGATTCCTTCTGCATCTCTGTCTGGAAAACAGCACTTCTGTAGTAACCATGGTATCTTTCTCTCTACTCTCAACGTCCTTGCCCGAATTTGATTTTGAATTGGCTCCTAACTGATTTCCCTGCCATCAGTCTTCCCACCCTGCAATCTAGTCTCTTGCATGCTGTCAGATACTCCTACTGGAGACCCTTCACCTCGACCCCTAATCTGGAAAACAGGGTTCCATGGACTGATGGGACACCGCGCCTTCTGATTTGGCCATGGTCTCGTCCCATATTCCATCTGAACCTACATGCGGTTTCAAGTCTCTTGACCTGGACTTTCTGCCCAGCAATTGCTTTCCAAAGTCACCTCAACAGTGAACTTGAGGATTATGAGAAGTCTCCAGCAGCTCCTCTGAGTACCCTAGTATCCTAGTTCAAGGTCACCATGTTCTCCACCTAGAGGGCACCAGAGAGGAGGACCTGTATCTGAAGAATAGAGAAAGGAAGCCACTCTAAGACTGGTATTAGCTGAAGAACATTCATGAAATTCTTCCACGTCTGATATACCTGAACAAACTCTACAACAAACAAAACAAAAACTGCTTAATTTTTTATTATTAACTAGCTTCCAGATAATACTGTTAAAACATTGCCTTCCGTCTCCTAGTCCATTCAAGTTTGTTCAGTTGAAGTCTTCCATCTTTCAGAGCTAAGTACAGACTCGTTTCAAACACAGGAGTCCTACATGTAATAAACACTCTAACATGTGGCACAAAGACTTTCCTCACTCACGGGGCTAAAAAGGGAGTCTGGGTCAATTCAACCTAGCAGATACCTGTTTGCCTGCATGCCTGTCGCACCAGGAACCGGTAGTGGGTGCTGCCAACCCTACAGCCCCGAACAACCAGTCACACCAGCACACTTTGTTATCTTCAGATCCCCTCCTCGCCATCAGGGTTCTAGGATCAACCCCAGTTAGGTTCAAGTGCATTTCCTTCTTAGCAGCAAAGACATTTTAGTTACTGAAAGGCTATCGAACCATTTCCATCCTTCTCCAGAACACAGCAGGTTGACCATCGCATCAAAGACGTCCTGGGGAAGGTTACGCTGTTTTAAAAAGCAACCAGTTGAGAGGGGTGAAACAGTAGACCCCTTGCCGCTGAGTTGATTCCCTCGCCTTGGCCACCCCACGCGTGCACCTGTGCCCCCATGGGCTTGTCAATGGCTGGTTTCTCAGAAGTATGGCACCGGGTCTTCCTTCTAAGGTGCCTGTGTTAGCACCTTTGGATTAGCAGTCAATCGCATTCACTGTATGCAGCAGCCAGCCTGCACAGACTGTGCCTTTGAAACCTGAAAAGCATTCTGACACCACACCGGCCATACAGAGAATCAAGCACTTGCAATCTCCCGCGAGTCAAGGCTTAGCGGGGAAGGGGCTGTGTGTTTGTTCTTGAAGGTGACACCTGCTCTGAGTGTGCTTCTACCTGGATTTGCCTTTTTATTTGACCTCAAAGGACCATGGCTGTCAGGAAGATCAGAAATGAGAAATGACTTTCAGAGGCAGGCTCCTCAGGGACTTGATGGTTATGGCAGGCCAGGAGGACAAAGCCTGGCTCGCTGCGTATTCAAACTTTAATGAGAAAAGAATATCTGAAACCAAACACTTAGATTGGACCAGACACGCGTCTCAAGAAACAAACAGAAGTGAGGGTCGGATCTGCAAGGATGCAGAGGGTCATGAGTGACGTGGTGACGTCCATGTGGGGACCACAGGCCAGAGGCAGAGTCATCACATGGAGGCTTGTTCGGATGGAAGACATCTCAGGCCCCACCCAGCGCTACTGAGCTGGAATCTGTGTTTTAATAAGATCCCACGTGACCACTACGCATGTGAAGGCTGGAGGTGCTCTGGTTTATAGAGCCTGGTAGCTCGACGGAACGGCCCAACAAATCACCTGGGGGGATTTGGAGTAAAAAGAGAAAAGCTTACAGTAAAAATAAATAAATAAATAGGTATGCTAAAAAGCTTACAGTGCACCCCTGGAATGTGGATCTGATAGGTCTAGTCTAAGAGCAGGAATTGGTACTTTCCACGGATGACTTGAGTTCACACTCTTGGTTTTTCAAACATCCTTGTTGTGAGTTAGGTGGTGGGCTGCTAAGCGCCAGGTTGAAGGTTCAAGCCCGCTCTTCAGGAGAAAGGGGGATCTGTCTGCTCCCATAGAGACTTGGAAAGCCTACATAAGATTGCTATGAATCGACGAGATGGCAGTGGGTCGGCTTGGTTTTGTAGAAGGAGCCCTGGCAGCACAAGTGGTTTGAGTGCTCAGCTGCTAATGAAAGGTGGGTGGTTCAAACCCACCCAGCAGCTTCTCAGAGGAAAGACCTGGCCATCTGCCTCTGGAGAGTCAAACCCAATGACGCTGAGGCGATTTCAACCTTAGCACGTGTAAGTGGCTCTCCCACGGTCCTCAGGACTGGACCCCCAGGGCTTCTAACTCCATCCAAGGATGGCCCATTTTTAACACACCTGCTAGTTCTGAATCCTAAGAGCCTCAGACAATGCCTGGCACTTCGTAAATACAATCAACCATCCTCCTAACCATTCTTGCTTAATACATTTGTATTCCTCACTGTGACTGGTCAGGTGGTCAGAGATATTTTTTCTAAGACTATTAGTTTAATGAGGACATCAAACACATTAGCACCATGGGACAGAGTGGCCGTGCCCCCATCGGGTTCCCAAGGCTGGATGTCATCTTCATCGGAGCAGAGTGTCACATCTTCCCTCCATGGACTGACTGGTAGGTTTGAACCACTGACCCTTACAGTTAGTAGGTGAGCACTTAAACCACTGTGCCACCAAAAATATTCCATAAAGATTAAAGCCATAAAAAAAGACGCCAGAAAGCAGATCTACTCTGTCACAGACCGGGTTGCTGTGAGTTGGAACTCCCGCCACAGCACCAAACAACACAAGGCCAAGGACCAAAGCAGCGTTGGCTCTACCACAGGACTCAAATGCGGAGCCCCTGCAGTGCACTGGAAATAAGATGTGATGGGCTCAACACTGCAGCTATCACTTTACTTTGTAAAGCAAATGGCGATTTGCATGTGGACATATAACCTGTGCCCCAAAATGCAATCCTTTCTCTTTACAGAAAAGCTAAGAAGGCCGGCCCCAAAGTCTGCCCTTTTCCAAAGAGATCCAAATTGGGTGAGCTTGTTACTTAAAAAAAAAAAGTATGTCAAGGGTCATCCAAGAGGCCAACTTTATTCACATCCGTATTCAAATTCTCAGTCTCACCAATAGCAAAACGAAATTTTAAAAACCCCAAAACATAAGAACTGAAATATGAAAAAAACCCAAAAACCTGCTTTCTCAACATCACCGATTATTACTAGAGGCATGTATTCCAACTATGCCAGGTTTGGTGGGGTGGGGGGGGGGGCGAGTTAGTTAAATTGAAGTAAGAGTTAAATATATAAAGGACTACAGGCATACTTTACTACAAACAAGTCAATGCTGACTCATAGCAACCCCCTGTAAGTTTCCAAGACTGTCACTGTTTAAGGGAGTAGAAAACCCAGGCTTCCTCCCTCAGGGCTGCTGGTGGTTTTGAACTGGCGACCATGCGGTGGTGTAGTGGTTACGAGTTGGGCTGCGGTTCCCATGGTCGGCAATTCAAAACCACCAGCAGCTCTGCAGGAGGAAGCCTGGGCTTTCTACTTCCGTGAGCAGTTACCGTCTCGGAAACCCACAGGGGGTCGTTATGAGTCAACACTGACTCGAGGGCAGTGAGTGAGAGAGTACACTGGAAAGATTGTGGGTTCAGTTCCCACCACCACAATAAAGCAAGGATGACAATAAAACACGTCATACAAATATTTTGGTTCCCTAGTGTGTATAAAAGCTGGGTTTATACTGTAACCGTCTATTAAGTACAACGCAATAGCATTTGGGGCAAGTTTTAAATACTGTGAGGATGACCAAAGTGGGACACAGAGACACGAAGTGAGCTGTGCGGTTAGAAAACTGGCCCCGGTAGACTTGCTTGATGCGGGGCTGCCACCCATGGTCAATGTGTGGAAACGTAATGAGCTTCAAAGCTCAATAAAGCGAGGAATGCCGATGCTGCCGCCCTCACTAATGGGCTAGAAGATTCTGGCATGTCCCTTAACCAGTTCGACGGGACATTTAATCAACTGTTCTCAACCCCAGACTCCTTTCTTCCCAAACCATCTGCAGGTGACACGTTGTGTACTGGGTGCTATGCTGGTCATTAAGGATACAAGAATGACTAGCACACAGAACCCACGTGTTTCCATTCAGGCAGGGAGAGCCAAGTAAACACTGACAAACATGGTAACAGGTAATAAAGACGGGTGAAGTACATGGAGGAGACAGCCAATTCCGCCACGGAGAAGGCAAGCCCTGAGAGAGGCCTGGGTGGATCATTCGAGGCACACTCAGAGCAGCGGCAGCAGGTCTTGAGGAAAGACAAAACATGGCTCAAGACTGAACTGAAAAAACAAATCACTCTGACGTGAGGATGGGGGAAATGGGCCCAGGCGGGGTAAAGTGGAAGGAGGACTGAGGGAAAGCTATTCCATTCGCACCAGCATGAGGAAAAGGCGATCTAAACTCAGGAGAGCCCAGTGGACCTGAAAAGCAGCGGGGAGATTCAAAGGACATCCTGAGAGAATGACTGGAGAGATGGTGCACTGAGTACGGAGGTTCATGGGAGTGGGGTGAGCCAAGGATACCGCTTGTATTTCTGGCGTGAAGAATCAGGTGGTTGACCGCACATCTTTGTGAGAAACAGACTATAAGAGGAGGGGCATGTTTGAAAGGGACACACGTTCTGTGCTTGGCACGAGTGAATGAGAAGCATGCATGTGGAAATATCCAATAGAGAAGTGATTGAATAGCTCAGGTGAAAGATATCAACGTAGACTCTAGAAAGTACACTTCTTGAGAAGGGCCGTCAGTCCTTGGCATGGAGCCGCTCAAATATGGACGGTGAACAAATGTTTAAATGGATGGGCAAACAAATTTCAAGGGCCAATTACATCTAGCCATTGGACTAAATGGAAACGCTCATTTCCAGTACTCACTCCAAAGGATTTATATTTAACCCGTGGTGGACGACTCTTGGGGAACTAATTTCGTTGATGAAGGGAGGAAAGCACATCTTCGAGAAACATCTCCACTCAACCTAGTTCCTTTGCTTGTTGTTAAAGCTACAGCTTTAAAACATAGGGAAAACTATTATTACCTGAAAGAAGGAAAAAATCAATGCAAGTGAGAAGCTTTAAAGACACTGGGTAAATGAGAACCTCCGGGCTCCATATGAAATGAGGCTTCTGATTTAAAGGGTCCCCAATGCTAGAGAGCTAGAATTATTTCAAGCCCCAGCTAATAGCCCACCATTCCCAAAAGCACTGCTAGAGGGGGAAATGCCCAGAGATCATTTCGAGACCAAGAAAAGGGTCTAGTGACCATTAGAATGTCCTCAGAGATGCAAACTACCTCCCTGAAACAGGAGGCTAATACTATGAGTCATCCTCAAACCTGCTTCCATCTTTTGGTTAGAAAGCACCCACAGCCAGGAGTGAGGGGAAGATAAGGTTTAGGACTACCTCCCATCACCAAGGAAAGAAACGCAAATGGCACAGGCAGAAGCTGGAGAACTAATTGAAAAAAAAAAGAGTATAAAACCCTCTACCATCGAATCACTTTCGAGTCCTGTAATGATCCTACCGTTGCTATTTCCTGCCTGCCTGCCTGTAATAAGCCCTCATCCATCTCTACCCACTCAGCACATGTTTTCAAGCGCTATTGTGGTATAAGTTGGAGCCCTGATCGCATAGTGGTGATGAAATGCGCCGTGATCTGCAAAGTCAGCAGTTCAAAACTACTCATGGCTCCTCATGAGAGACTGGGCTTCCTACTCCCGTGAAGAAGGACAGTCTCGGGAACGCACAAGGGCAGTTCTATCCTGTCCTATAGGTTCGCTATGAGTCGCCATTGACTTGATGGCATGAGTTTGGTTTTTCCCAAGTTGTAAGTCAGAATCAACTTGATGGCAGTGAGCTTTTAGGTTTTGTGTGTGTGTGTGTCCCAAGCATCATGCTAAGCACAGGGCCTCTATAAGGCCCTCCAATAGGGAAACAGAAACTCAACAAACCAGATTAAAGGCTATTACAAATGATATTCAATGACAAGGAAAGGGACCAGTAGGGGAGTGGGCGAATCATAAATCGACTGTCCCAGTCAATCTCTGTGTTTAGGAAGCCAGTGGTGACAACAGCATAGAAGACAAATTGGAGGGGGAGTCCATTAAGCAACTATCTTAAGAGCGTAGGTCAGAGATAGGTGGCGAGTCCAAGGCGAGAAACCTTCAGAGGCGGGTAGATGGACATCCCCATCACTGCTTCAATAGAGTGCGAGAGGAAGAAAGCAAGCCGGTTTTCCCCAGGGCTCCCATCAGCCTACATCACTGTGGACGGAACTGTGGGTAACTGGGACCAGGCCACAGAAGGGTGGAACCATCTAGAAACTAAAGTTTGGTTTATTGGGTACTGGGTTTTAATAGCATTTAAGACACTGGAGCTACATGCACGTGCAACTTTGAACACAAATGGCCTTAAAATTAGGTGAAAAATCAGGGCTAGAAAGGGGGTCTGGGATCAGCAGCACAGAAGTGAGAGGAGATACTTTGGGAGGCGAGGATAAAAAAACAAAAGAGAAATAATCACGAGAACAAATGAAAAGTTATTGGCAAGAAAAGGATCCTCCAAGGGTTCAAGGTAGCATCCGGCATTCAATCCACATTCCTCAACGCTCCCCGTGCCCACTAGGTCGCAGGGACTATGCTGTCACTAAGGACAGAGAGAAGGCAGGACCACCCACCCACCTTTAAGATCCACATTTACATGGTCATTAATGACCTCTGAGCTTTTAGCAGTTCCAAAACACCAGCTGCTCCCCAGGAGAAAGACGAGGCTTTCTGCTCCTGTAGTGAGTTACAGTCTCGGAAAGCCACAGGGGCAGTTTTACCCTGTCCTATAGAGGAGCTGAGTTGGTATGGACTCAATGGCAGAGTCTGGGTTTGGGGGATTTTTTTTTTTTTTTTTTTGGTTTTCGGAGTGAAGGAGAGGGGAAGGTGGCAGTGGTCTTATATCTTTCCTTTGACCACTGAGCCAGTGATGTCTCCTGTACATCACGCACGCACCACCCTGTTCCTGGGGGCTCCGTGGCAATGGGATCCAGATGGAGAGGACCGGTAAGCGGTCCTCCAGAGCAGGGTGGAGACACAAAGGGGTAGGAAGAACCATTAGTAACCAGACAGGAGGCCCCTTGGAGTTTGATTTATTTGGGGATGAGAGTGCTCCTCGCTTGAGAGAGGAGCAGATGATGTGGGGTGGGAGGGGCTGTTGGAAGAAAATCTGGGGAATTACACTGGCAAGGGCAGAAGTGTTGTCTTTAGAACACAAAGAAACAAAAAAGCCCCAGAAGACCAGAAAAAACAAACAAGAACCAAAAAAAAAGAGAGAAAGAAATCTGATATCGAAGAGGGACTCGAAAAAATAGCCTCTACCTTTGTCACACCGAAGGAGCCTTGGTGGCAAGGTCGGCGGTTCGAACTCATCAGTGAGTGGTATGGTAGATAGATGAGGTTGCCTGTGCGTATAAGGTTACCCTCTCAGAAAACCCATGGGGGCAGTTCTGCTCGATGACTCCACTAGGTAGAAGGGAGCTTGATTTTGAGGTTGTCGTGATCTAGATAAGGTGGTCTCCTGCCAGGGGCTTGAGGCCAAGATGGAAGAGTTGAAGCAGGCAGTGGGAATGGGACACATGAATCATTCCTTCACATTGTTAACAGGACACAAAGGACTTATCCACAAGAGGGTGACTTCTTGTTTGGATCTGGGAGTGGAGCAGGGAGTGGGAATGTGAGCTCCATCTCAGAGAAATGGACAAAACAAAGGCAATATCTTTATAAGCACCCTTTAGAAAGCATCAGCTGCACACCCACACACTGAAACAGAGGATGGCGTATGCCACCTGATGATGGGCCCGTCCCTACAGCATTCCTATGCCTTTGAATTTGTCACTCTCACCTACAGGCAATGGCACCAGGAGGGCAGGAACTCACAGGCAGAGGAGCTACACGGATTAGAAGGTGAGGTATAAGAAGTGCTCAGCATGTATCGGTGGATCCGCTGTTTACAACGCCAGCACAAATGAGCGCTGCCCTGAATCTCACAACTCAAAGCCAGGTGAATGCAGGAAGCTCAAGGGAAAGCTCCATGATGTTTCCATTCTACTTTTCCACGAAATTGTGGATGTCCCCTCCTACTGTTTAAGAAGGGGGTTAAGAGCAAATACATGTATTTCAAGGACTATTCATGCCAGTAGTCAGGAGGAACTGAGGGTGGTAATAACTGCCCCTAGAAAGAAGGCTATTAGGCTAGCGAAGAAAATTAAGGGATTCATTAGTATGGGAAGGGTTAAAACCAACACTAGGGGAAGGGGGCTGATAGTTTAGTTAGCTGACCTTACTATAGACTATGGTATGAGTTGGTAGCATGGAGATTTGGGGGTTAGGTTCAAAACCTAAAATTCTAGAAATAAGAATTCAACCCCTCATTTTCACTCTGTATCAAAGTAACTTTTATCAGTCATATTTCGATGTTTGAGGAGGAATGCTTGCTGATATAATTGGGATAGAGACATGCCACAGGCACAATGCTACTGTGACGTACTGGTTGCACACTGGGCTGCTAACCAACCACAAGGCCAGCAATTCAAAATCACCAGCAGCTCCTTTAGGAGAAAGACGGGGCTGCTATTCCCATAAAGAGTTACAGTCTCAGAAACTCACAGGGGCAGCTCTACCTCTCCTAAAGGGCTGCTAGGAGTCGGCATCACCTTGATGGCAATGAGTTTCCAAAGTGTACGTGAGCAAGAGAGTTTTTCATAAAAGGTGCATCAAGTGATCACAAAGAATTGAGAGGAAGATGCTTCTACTCCATAGGAAGCAGACTGTTAGAAGTGGGGATTGAACACAAGCCAAAGTTACATCCGATAGCTCCATCACATTCTTGACCAGTTAGCAAAAGGTGCTGGAGCAAATGGCATCGAATTCCACACGGATGACAGGGCCATCATGTAATGAGAGACACTCACTTCACAAACAGCTGTGCACCTCAGTTTTATCACTGAGGTTACATCTGACTTTTCAGTCAACGGCTGGATTGATGTCAACAGAAAGGCAACGGACTTCAAATGTCAAAGCAAGATAACCAGAAGCAACGGGCTTTCAAGAACACAAGCACTCCAGTTGCAAGAGGAGCCCAGGCTGGCGTTCACCACCAGAGCGCCCAAAGACTGATGAAGCGCTCACTTGAGCAAGACATTATGCTGTATAGGTAGTCTACATACCCTTTGTCATAGTCTTTATAAATCTCTACAACAAATCTACCTAGACAGCAGCTTCAAACACTGTTTTCCAGACAAGAAAAATTGAGACAGTTAAGTATGTTCCCTGAATTACACAGCTAATCAATGGATCAGGCAGAACTTGAGTCAAAATCTGCATAACTTCATGTTTTAATCACCATGTGATTTTGCTTCCCCAAAAGATCGGGACAGATCCCAACACATGATTAACATTCAAGTGCCTGACGTTAAAGGAATGAGGGACGGGGCTAACGACCATGGCCGCCAGAGCTAGGCAAGGTGCAGAACTCACAAGTGGAAACGCAGGAGCAAGTCTTTCTTGAAGGATGTACTCAGGCCAGGCAGCGCCTGGAAGACAGGGGAGCCCGATGGGAACAGAATAGCTTTGTCTGAGTAAAAAGAAAGGCTGGCCCAAGAGGATAATGACACCAGGCAGGTAGGAGAGGAACTGCAGGTGCTGAGTACAGAATACCCTCCCCACGTTTCCTCAGGACCCAGAGGGACATTTGCTCAGTGGTGACAGGAAGTCCAGCCCACAGACTAAACTCATTCCTGAAAAGATTACATTCGAAGGCTTCATAACCCATTGCTACGAAGTCAATTCTAACTCAGTGACCCTAGGGCAAAGCAGAACTGTCCCATAAGGTTCCCAAAGCCGTAAATCCTGACGGAGGCCAACTGCCGTGTCTTCCTCGCGTGCAGCAGGAATGGAACCATTGACCTTGTTAGCAGTTCAGAGCTTCACCGTGGGGCCAAACGTATCAAAGTACCTTCTCTACCCACAAAGGGCATTGCTCAGCTTTTTAAAAAATGCTTCTGCCAAGCTGAGAAACAAAGCCTCATGAAAGCCCATTTCTGGGAGCCAACTTACTTCCCAAACAGTCCCACAGGTAAGAGATTAAAACTCAACATTCAAAGCCCGGGTTTGCAGTGATAGCTCTTGGCACTCACGGTTCATTTGGGCAAGAACTCCTCCTCTGATCATTAAGTTAGCACGTGCTCCTCTACTGACAGTGTTAGCAGACTACACAAAGCGAGGCGCCAGGGGGGCTGCGAGTTCTTGCTGTGCTGGCATCCAAAGGCGGCTGTGCCTGTGGTCCAGGCCTGGCCTTTTCTTCACTGCATCATCATTCTACTGCTTAGGCACTAGTGGTTTCTGGGTCTGCTTAGCAGTGTGCTCCAGTGGCCTGACCCAAGCAATGGAGTATCACATCCAATCAGTTAGAAGCCACAACCCCAGGTGGAGATCCCAGCACTAGCACTGAAGTTGGGGATATAAATGTCCATCCAAGGCTAGGGCCAAGTGTATTATTCCAGCATCAGAAAAAGGCCTATCCTGAACAGCTAGGTGTGTGAGTAAACCCTCCCGGCAGAGAATCTACAGGAAGGCGGTGCCTGGCTGGCGTCTGGTGGAAACCCCCAGGCGAGCCTTGGATGAATGAAGTCTTCCAAGCTCTGGAGGACAGTCACCAAAGCTATGCCTGACTTGGCCTGGCCGGCGCCTCCTTCTGGGAGGCTGCAGCTCCCCGCACTGAATGCTTCCTTTGCCACAGCGATGCATCTCGACAACGTTGGTTTCCTAAGAGTGGTTCTGCAATACTACCCGAGTAGCATCTGTTCCATGATGATCTTTTTGGCACATGACCAGAACTAACAAATTGTGTTAGAGGAAACATATTAATGAGCATTTGGGGATGGGCTGTTCTGGGGAAATAAACCCAGAAATAAACTATCATCGAGTCAACTCCTAGCAACCCTGCAGGGCAGAAAACTCAGCTCCACAGCATTCCCAAAGCTGTAAATCTTTGAGAAAGCTGGCTGCCCTCTCTCAGTGGCTGATGGGTTTGAACTGCTGACGGTTCAGCCAAGCACCACATCCCTGCACCACCGGGACTCTCCTTGGGGAAGTGAGCCGTAAAAGCTAAGCCTGGCTTACAGTGAGCGTGTTGCCCAAGGCCTTTCTCAGGATAAGTGAGAAAACTTGAGAAACGTCAAACTATTAGTATCGGGTTAGAAGAGCCTCGGTAACAAGTGAGATAAGTCGGTCATCTTCGTCATTCCAATTAAAGACAAAAGCACCACTTCAATCGGATGTGTAACAATAAAGTTCTCTGTTTTTAATGCACAAGTTGCTATCTGAACTCAACTTCAATAGGTACTTTTAAAAGTTCCACATTTGAATATGGTATGCACAATCACTTATAAAGAAGACTGCACATTTACTGTGAGCACGCCAGGCACTGTTCGGACAGAACGTATTACAGGCACTTTTCATTTTATTCCCCATATAACCCTGAGGTAAAAATATCCCATTTAAGAAAAAATACATATACCCCCACTTAGTATGAAGGCACAAACTGTTGAAGTAACTTGCCCCAAATTCACTTGGGAAATCATCTGTGAACCCAGAAAAGTCATGACCAGTAATCTGGTCCCATATCATTACACTAAGCGGCCAGTAAGGTCACGTAATAACCATGTTCTACAAATGGTAACGTGTAAGGTGGTGCTAACTGAAGTGTTAAATCTCAACTCTATCACCTATTTAGCTGTGAAAACTCAGGTCAATCATTGAACTTTTTTGCTTCCATTTTCTGGTCTACCAAACAGAGGTAACAAAGGAAGTTAGTTCAGAAGACTGCTGGTGAGAAGGCCCAAAGGATGCAAACGGTTATTAGCAGAACAGGGCTTGGCATGCACCTTGAAGCATGCCACAAATAGTGCTATTAGCTACTACTACAAATTCTCTATTTTCACCACCCTTCATCTTAGAGCAGACGGTATTTTCTAAAATAAGTGACACCTATCAATACTGACGCAATTGAGATCACGGGTCTCAAAGTACGTAACAACACATTTCTGAGATGGAAAAAGCACGACTTGCTTTAGTGCCACCAACAAAAGCTTCAAGTGCCCGAGTGTACATGTAAGGAGGGCTGTCCAAAACAATGGTGACATTGAGTCCCTGACCTCAAAAGTGTACACTCAAGGAAATGACTCCTGCTGAGGGGCCACACAGCCTAACTAAAACTTGGGGCATTTCCCCACGAGATGCCCTGTGGCCTTTGTTAAGCTCCCCTCCCCTTGTCCTAAGGTAGTGGTGGGCAGTATGCAGAGAAAAAACCTGGGAAGTAATGACCCTGCCAAACCCAGAGTGCAGTGGAACGGTCCAGGAGGAACAAAGCCTCTCGGGCCACCCTCTCTCCATCCCCAAACACGGTAAAATTACCTTGGTCGAGTGGTCTTTGTTAACTAGGAGAGAAGACATGGAGGGATAGGAGCTGGAGGCGGCTCCAAACAGAAGGATGCGAGCACAAATGCTGAGAGGGAGAATGAATTCAGAAAGTCAGAAAAGCCAAGTTATGGGACATTGATACTATACTGCCTTCTACCAGTCGCCTATCAGGGACCTTTATTCCTTTCCACTTCAATGCCAAGATCTGGAGGAGGAAATCAGGATTCCAACAGTCTGTATCATGCTTCCCTTTTTCAAGTGCGGCTTCACATCAATTGGAGTCTTAGTCCTAGTCTACAGGTTCCATCAGAAGTAAGTCCAAACCGAAGATCTATTCTTCCATAGGCCTTGTGCTGCAGGAACCTGGAGACCCAATTTCTCACTTTCTAGAGTACGTCTCTCTCCGTTTCAGTGGCTATTCTCGCTGAGAACTTTTGTAAGAGCACATCAGGAGCAGTTGTCTGCAGACCCAGCCGCTCACAGCCATACCAGCACGCCATCACGCCTCCAGAGAAAGTCCCCGTTCTCCCAGCACCCCAAGTCCAGAGTAAAAGCTGGGACGCTCCCACCACTGCATCCACAGGCTCTGCTCTTTAGAACAGCCTCTTAGCCAGAACGCATCACAACACATGCATTTCCAGAAATAAGGTGCAGGTACTTTTCAACCATCAAAGCAATCAGTCCCCCAAAACATTCTGCTCATGTAGATCAAAGTAGGCTAAATATTAAGGATGGATAATTTGTACACTCTTCCAGTTTTTTGTTTTGTAAGGCATCGAGAGGAAAATACAGACTGTGAACTAAAAAAAAAAAAATCGCTGGTTAAGGAAATGTGTGTATGGAGCACCTAGCCAACGTTAGCCACATGCCATCTAGTTCTCACACAATCCACTTAGGAAATCCAAAAGCTAGTCTTTCTCCCCTCCCCCACCATACTTACAAGTAGGTATGAGATAAGTCAAATATCGGTTAAAAAAAAACAAACAAAAACTCTTCGGTCGTCCAACCCACCGTAATGCATAGCCAGAATTATGTCTTACTATAAACAATCAACCAACCTCTGGTGGTTCTTTATCATTTTCACTACTAACCCTTACAGCAAAGGCAGCCTGTAGATATTTACCTGCATAGGCCCTGTGTGTAGTGTAGAACAGCTTCTGGCACACAGTTCTTAGACCTTGAATCTGAGCCTCTGAGATGAGAGCTCAAAGTCAAAATACAACCACAGGAAAGATGAAAACCAGAAAGGAGTAAGAATAATTTCTAATCACTAACCGGTTCATTTACGAATCCTAGTGTAATGCCACTAGTGGCCTGCCTCTGTCTGACGTGGTCCATTCATTTGGCTATTATGATAACATAGTCCTAACTTCTCTACCTACTTCTAACACAAGTCCTGACAGAGTGTTATTATTTTGCTCTATGATAAAAATTTTAAGTAATCTTTGGATCCCTCTTGCTTCCTATTAGTCTTGTTGTGCGCCCCCACTGTAATTACAGGGGAGGTCCACTCTGAACTGCCCTGTTTGAGGTGAGCAGATTAAGAGAATTCCAGCAATTGAGTGCCCTACACCATCAGCACACCAGTTCTCTTGTCTTCCCACAATATTTAACAAGGAAAGCAAACAGGAAAAGGTTGACATACAAATTAAGAGGATGCAGCAAAGGACTCCCCCCAAATGTTTAAGGAATCCTATTTTTCTCATTGGTTAGTGGTACTTAAGGCTGGACATTTTCTTTGGAATATGTCTTGTGTGTAGGAATGCATAAAAAGATAACACCTTGCAAAAAGTCAAACATACAGGTTTAATAATGTGCAACTGATGAAGATGGTTTATAAATGAAATACCACCTACACATTTAGTTCCCTAAATATATTATGCTATTAGTCATTAAAGTTAGACCTATAAGTACAAGTTTTCCATATGTGGAAAAGTAAATCTGCTTTTAAATTAAAGAGAAATTATTACTCTAATTCTTAAAAATAAAACTATCAGAATATAATTCAAGTGTAGCTGCTCAGAGTCACTGAATAAGTTTAAATTTGATAATAAAACATTTAAGTTTCAACCAATGCACCTTTGCTGAAGCCCATTTAGCTGAAATAACTTCGAGTCTGGTTTATTTCCGTCACATACATTTTTCCAACAAGAGCACGTACATTCAATATAGAACATTTCCAGCAACAGTTACAGTCCTTCTAGTTTCCTTTCACAGTATATTTTAGTGCAAAGCACTAGGAAGGGTAAATGTTTTTCTAGCTCGAGAAGCATTTTATTATGACCTTGTGGAGCTCCAACATTTTAAAATTGTATACAAAAAGTATATAGATGGACAGAGTGCCCCCTAGATACAGGTATGAACCTATATAAAAACATGGTATATTTTCTGTTGTACCTTTTAAAATTATAATTTGACACAAATTACTAAAAAATAAAATATTCCCTAAAAAGTACAAAATGTTAATACACAAAAAGCCTGCCCCAAATTTCATAAAGATAAATGTACTTCTGTTTCTCCTAAAATCTTGATTACAAAAATGGACAAGAATTCATTATTCTCCAAGGCTTACAGTAGGAATCAAATATTATCTAAAGTGGTCATTTAAGATTTTTCTTGGGAAGGGGAAAGAAAACAAAAATCAAGGTTTCTATCCCTATCTTTTTCTTTTCAAGCAATATTTAAAGAAATAAACTAGTATATTAGAAGTGGTTGTGCATGGATTGTCTGTATCTATAAAAACATCACTAAGTTATTACCTTCATATTAACACTAGTAAATGTGTGGGCTTAAGAAAAAGAAACTGAAAAAATTAAGTTTGCCATCTATCATTAAAGTGCTTGTGTATAAAATTTAAAGAAAAATAGGGGAATGTTTAATTTCCACAAAAACCTCAGATATTAACAAATGAAAAGGTAGTAATAACCCATACATGACAATGAACTGGAAATTTCTTAGAGCATCTTTTCTACAATGTAACTTTCAAACACTTAAGTGCTGGAGAATAAGTTAGGAATAAATGGATGTGAAAATAATTACAAATATTTAGTAAACTAAATATTCATAATGTGTTGAGACTTTTTGCTTTTTGCTCTTATCATATACTAACTAGAAAAAAATATATATGTATATATCTGTACATTCCAGATGAAAATTCTGCCAAATAAAGTAGAACAAAGCTAAATTCCCTATGATAAAAAGTCTATGTCAATTAAAAATCACCAGAGGTGATCTTTTCTTCAACAACCTATTTGGAAAACAAAGTTGGCAAAATGTTTGTTAGAAACAGTAGGCCAAATGCACAAGGTCAAGAACAGTTAGCTGACAGACTGTGATGACGTCACGTAATGTCACAGCTACTTGAAAGTGCTGGAAGAGGCAGGGAGGGCCTGAGAGACAAGTGGTCAGATGGTCATTAATTTAGTCAGAAAACAGCAGTTACAGTTGAATGTTTACGAAAATGGTTCTTTTTCCTCATAGTACCATCTGAAGATGTTTAGTGGTTCTAACACCAATTTAAAGTCTTTCCACAAAAATGAACTCCAAACCTTTCGTACATCACTTGAAGTTATCTGAGGAGAAATGGGAATAAATGAACACTTTTGAGTTTACTAATGTCTTGTTTTCAAAGTTATACAATAGTAAATGACTTCTAAAAGATGATCTCACCTCAAGTTTTCCACACAAATAAAAAAATATGTGATTATCAAATCACAGCATTTAACTTATGCAGTAGTCTCACTATAAATACTCTGCTTTAGAACCAGAATCCAAAACTAATTTAATACTCACTTAGATACTACCTATCTTAATACAGGGGACAGATACTGAAGGTAAACTTTAAAGATATATATGAAATTTGCAAAAACAAGTGTAAAGAACTCGCTCCTTATCTTAGGTCTCATATTTTAAGTCTACAATTGTTCCAAAACCTTCTTAAAAATAGTATTTTTCTTTCTTCCCTGTAGGATTATACTTTTCCTGCAACCACCACCACCAAGAAAGTCCTACTTCCTAATATTAGCTGTGCTGAAAGGATCGCCAAGAAGTTTAGTCAAACAAAAAGGAAGATGATTTGGGACCTCCTAAATAATCTTTTTTATTTTTTTCCCCCAGGTAAGAACTAAAGTTTTTTTAAAAAAGTAACTAACACATACTCCCAAGAAGAAAGGGGGACGGGGGAGGGGGTGGGATTTATCACATTACCCCTTTTTCCTAGAAGCACTATGGTCAACATAAATAATAATAATGCTCATCATCTAACGTCAACTTAGGGATTTTTTTTCTGAGCACAGCACTTTATTTAGCCATCACAGATTAATTTTTACAATAATTACAGTGCCTCCGAAGATATCTCCTATAATTATCGCCTTCACAGATCCCTTCTATTGAACTTCCCTATGATGCATTCACTAGTAGACTAAGTTGCTGAATCAAATTAAACCTGTGCAAACAGTTAAACAAACGACTAACTGTAAACATAAGCCAATGTAAATGTATCTATTTTATAATATTGAAGGGGCAACCACTGACCTTGTGCCATCTACCTAGAACTAGACTGCACTGTCCCGTGGCAGATAAATTCTGAAGTTAACGTTTGTTCCCAAGCCACTGGAATAAGGGTCACAAGAGACAGGTGCAATCTGCACGTCGCTCTTGCAGTTCCCATTGTCATAAAATATGTGGAAGCAAACATGGGTTAAAATGGAACCACCTATAAATTATGGACAGAATGACTTTAAAAAGTTTGATGGGGGTGGGGGGTGGGAGGTGGGGGTGGGGAGCAAAACTCTGTAACTGTTCCTCACCAGACAAGAGCCTTAGATCTTGTATTTCGGCCTTTGGTTTTGTTTCCTTCAGGTGAGTTGGAAGCATTTGCCTTATGAGTTTTCTTATGATGTTCAAGGTAAGTCTTTTTGGCAAATGCCTTTCCACATTTATTGCATCTGTGAAGGGAGAAGTTTTTTGTGACTTTGACTTCGATGCCGACGTCAGCTACTTCATATTTTTTACTAGGAGAGTTAGAAGTGCCATCGTGTTTTGAATCACTGTGTTTTGCTTCATCCCTCGAAGGGCCTCTTTTTGCCACTTTATTGAGAACAAAGTCAATGGGCTTCTTTATCGCTCTGATCTCTAGACTGGCCGTTATTTTCCCGAGGTAGCGGGAAGACTTCTTATGAACCACGGTTATGTGTCGGATCACGTCACGCTTCCGGCGGGTCTCGTAAGTGCAAAGAGGACACTTGTAGAACTTAACATAAATGTTATTTCCATCTGTGTGCAACTCAATGTGTTTCGTCAAGTTCTGTTTGGAAGTAAACTGGCGTTTACAGAGTTTACAGTAAAGTTGCTTAAAGTCAAAGCCAGCTGAAAGTTTTGGTTTCCTGGTTTTCGGCTGGCCACCTGCAGCCGGCGGACTAGTTGATTTAGGGCTTTCAGAGTCTTGCCTAACTTTATTTTTCTGTGCTGCCGGTGTGTTCTTTTTTTCATTTGAATGATTTGTTCCCCTTAATTCTTTCTGTGGAGAATGGGTAATAGAAGGGGGTGAAGATTCTACAGAATCTGATGATTCAACTTTAACGTTTATTTCTGTACTGTTGGCAGTATTATTAGGGCCTTTCTCTCTTTTAGAGTTTGTTCCAGCAAGAGTTATCTTGTGTACAATTTGCATATGTCTTTTAAGCATTATTTGTGAACTATATTTCCTCTTGCAAAGGAGGCATTTGCATGCAGTTAAATTGTATTCAGTCTTTGAAGACGACTTTTGTTTTCGAGCCTTAAAAGATTTTTTAGGAGAAGCAGAGTCCAGGAACAAAGGCTGCCCAGGCTTTGTTGCTATATCAGGAGTAATTGAATCCCTCCTTAGTCCTCGATGAACTTCATCAAAATGCCTCCTTACATTCGCTTTTGTAGCAAACGATTTACAGCACACTGGACAGCTCCGACTCAATGGAACTAGAACATTCTTACTGCGTCCTTTAGAGGACTGGTTTGGATTCTTTCGTGTTTCGATGTACTTTTTTAGTTCTTCCATTTTTTTCTTGTGGACTTTGCGAATGTGACGACGAACACCTCGTCTGGAATTAAATTCTTTTCTACAGAGACAGCATATCAACTGGTGGCCAAAATCAGAACTGTCAGAAGTTTCCAAGTCAGCTGAAGACTCCGGAGGTGGTTCATCAGGTGGAGGTGTAACATCATCTGCAATGATCTCAACAGGGGGGGGCTCCACTGTTTCTACTTCTGGGTCCAGAACTGGTGCTGTTTTAGATGGTTCAGTGCTGGTTTCCTGGACCTGGACCTCTGTCTGTTCAGGAGTACTGCTTGGCTCTTGGACTTCAGCAGGATTATCGGCCCTTGAAATATACTGAAACACTGCATTCTGATTGGTTTCTATGGGTTCTAGCTTAATAATATATTCTCGTTTGTCCACATTGGGATATATGGCTTCTAGGAGATCGTTTATGGCTTGGCTTTGCTTATCATTTACATCAGGAAGGTCTATTAAGAAAAAAAAACACACACAATTTTAATCTGAAATAATGAAACTGCTCAAGCCCGCTGACATTTTTAAATGTATCAGGAAGACCCTCTCCACCTAAAAGTTTATAATATGGTTCATATTTACTTTTGTAAGACTAGTACCTATTTATTAGTATTTTACAAAGATAAAACTAGTAGAGGCATACTCCATCAGCTGAATTGTGCTTTGCTTCCGTGCACTTCACAGCAAGTCTATCAGCCACTTTCCCTGCAGTACAAGCTTCCTTTGTGTCTCTGTGCCAGATTTTGGTAATTCTCACAGTATTTCAAATTTTTCCATGATACACACTCAAGTTAGAATAAACATCAATTTTATATGTATTAGGAAACCAATAAATTCGTGTGACTCACACTTCACTGTGCTACTTGCATTATTACAGGGGTCTGGAACTGAACCTATCATCTCTCGAAGGTACGCCTGCATTAAACCAAACACCAAACCTACTACCATCAAACCAAATCTGACGAGCGGCTTCAGAGGTCAGAGCATAATGTCCCACATGGTCTGTACTCGTTACAGACAGAGACTGCCACATGTCTGCCTTGGGGAGAAACTGGTGGGTTTGAACTATCTGTCGACTTTTTGGTCCACAACCAAGCAATTAACCACCAAAAACTGTACTAACAAAACTAAAATTGCTTTAAGTTAAATTCTTATCTTAGTACAAAAAGGTTAAAAAAACCCCAGATGCTATCTGAAGAGTACCTCCAGTCTCAGAGCCCAGAAAAGATGAAACAGCATGGAGTGCTACTGTATCTTTGAAAAATCATCTTAAAGGGCGACAAATAAACAAAACCCCTATTAATTTTTTATAATAAGCTTATCTAAGTGTGTGAGGATAATTTGAACACCTTAGAGAAATGAAAGAGTATAAAAAGTTTTAAAGATTTCTCAGAAAATATAAAAACATCAATGGAATAAATAGAAGTTATTTGCAAAACTCAGAACTATTCATGCTTACTAATGTGACAAATGATTAAAGTATAACTAAATTTATTTCAAAAATGAGAGCTCATTTTATTTACACCCTCTATAGACAAATGTTCCGATTGCAACCCAGTTATCTGACACCCGGTATGCTTCCGTGAACAACTCTGAAAGCAGAGTACAAATAAAGCACCCAAACTGCTATCTACTTAAAAGTCAAGAAAAACATCATCATGGTTCTTATAGTCTTTTACCCTTTCTTTTTCTAAAGTGGATAAGGCAGGATCTGTGTAGAAAGTGAAATACTTTCACAAAAGCAGTTCTAAAATGAGTATTACTAAAAATGTAAATAACCCAACAAATCCAGTTATCTATTTCCCTGGATAAATCAACTCTAAAAATAACCAAGATAACAAGTAATTACTGAAAAATAAATCTATTTTTCTAGTAATACTTTAATTAAAAGGTTATCGTTTATTGCCGCTAAACTTACAATTCAATGATAAAACTAAGTATAACAAGATTAAACAGCAGGAAAACCTTCCAGACAAACATGACTTTTTGTGGTGTCATCGGTTACCTATACTTTAAGCCATCTTCACATGAATATTTCATGTGAGGTATATGAAGTATTTGGAATTTTCATTTCCACCTAACAAAAAAGTTAAGTTGAAAATGCGCAAAATGCAACTATGGTATCAAATTGACAAAGTTCTACATTTTGTAAATTCACTAGGAGCTATATTCTTGGACAAGAAATAATGACAGTAACCTAATACTAAAATACTTAAGTATATTCACATTACTTCTCTAAAGCAAAAAGATACTGCCATTACGTACTCTGCTAACGTAAACACATACATAAAATTCATTTAATCCAACAAACATTTGAGTCAGCAAATATTTTCTTGACTCATGTTAGCCTGTGACAAAAATTTTAATCTCTGATATAATGATCTAAATTTTCACTGAAAATAAAACTGATCTTCAAATCAAGAAGGACTGAGAAAACACTAGAGCAATTAATAAAGATTACTTAATGCTCTCCACCACTCCCAAGTATTCAATCATTGATTCATCCTTTGCTCTCTATTTCCAACCTTTTCATTTACTTAAGAGGAATCTCAGTAAATAACGTTATCTGGTAACAAGTTGTTAAAGAAAAAAAATACCATGAATGTGCCCCTTAAAGACAGACAGCATTAATATTTTGTAACTTTAAAATACCCTGAATATAAACTGTATGGCCCATAGAAACCATCGAAAACAATCCCCAATATTTTAGTACAAATAAATAAGACTCATAAATCTAACCCCTTTTATTATGGTCTCCTTAGGAAAATCTAAGTGGGAAGCAGGACATGAAAGTACCTCTGTAGGAAACTGCATATAACACTGAGTCACGTGTTTAATTTTCTTCTCCACCATGACATTACCTGTAATGAGCTATTGATAGCATTTTAATGCAAAGGTTTAACTACAGTACAGAATATGCAACTGCAACAAACATCACGGAACATGAGAATAAAACTTACTGTCATCCATCTGAAGACTTGGTGGACAGTAGAATTTTTTATGGGTAATTAAATTTGGTAATCCTCTGAAGAGACTTCGGCATAATTTACATTCAAAAATAGTGTCCACATCTTTTAATAAAATATGTTTAAGTTGTTTAGTTCCTGTGAGGAAAAACAAAAGGCAAAAAGAAAACTTTCATACACACATCTAAATTGGGCAATCACTGTCGACAGTCCAAAAGTGCACTCTTTGAAAACAAAATCTAGGCATCGCTAACTTCTGCCGTATTATGCTTAACACTAAGTCATAAAGTAAAAACTAATCAGCAAAATCTCACTATCATTTGATTGTTAGGTCAGCTAAAATTGATGCTCTTGTTCGAACTAAGCTGCCCATCAATTCTTAAGGAACTCAAGGCAGTGGTTCTGACACCTGGCTGATCACAATGACCTAGGAATAAAGATGTACCTGACGGGCCCTGCAGAGTCTGACTCAATAGATCGGGAGTGAGGAGGTAAAATAAATGGTCCTCCACCACTCCTTGCCGTTGTTCTGATTCATCTAGCTCTTTACGGTCTTAGGAACAGAATGTAGTTTGTACACTCTATTCGTTAAAGTAGGATTCCTTAAAGTAAGTCCAAGCTGTATCACAAGCTTGCCTAAGATTTTCTTTTTAAATTCAGCTCACTTTATTTTAGGTTCTTGGCCAACTAGGGACTATGGCCACTTACGTGTACTAGTTTAGAATCCCAGTCCATTTGAGAGATAATTCTAAATTTTTCTTACCCTCCCGTAAGCAGTATTATTCAGTCTTTCGCCCTCAAAACAGTGAACTCAACTGCAATCAACCACTGATAAACTACAGGTTTAGTGTGTTTGTCTCCACTAGGTTATACACTTCAGAGCAGCCAAGACAATACCTGTTTTATCTATAACTATAGCTTTCCGCTCTAAGAATACTTTCTAAGTAGTTGTTGAAAAAAATAATCAGACTTTTGAAATACTACTTGATCTTAGAGAACTTAAGTGTCATGTTGGAAAAAGCTAAATAAAAATATCTACCAGGAATAACATGAAAGCCATGGGTCTTCTGTCACTAGTGTCCAGGTCTCTGCCACATAGAAATGAATGAAATTGGTCTCCAGTGCTTTACTAATATGCCTTTTGTTTCCTCAGATATAAAAATAACAACACTGACTTAAATTAAGGAGGGAAAAGCCAGTATGCCCCGAAAAAGCTCTTTATGATCTAGGTTGGTCCATCAGTCAACAAACATTTTCTGACTAGGAAGCTCTGGGATTACTCAAGAGTATAAACAATATCAGTGTCATAACACAGCCCCCCCCCCCAAAAAAAAAAACCCCTCAAATTTTCTTTTTTGATGTCTTGGTTTTCAGGCCTGTTCCTGGGGTCAGTTGACGTGTTGATGCAGAAAATCACATTGGATAGACCGCATCAGCTCTGGTTTCTTAGAAAGGATGTTCTACTATACTTTCAGCTATTAAGTTAGACTCATTTATTATTTTATCATCCTAGTTTAAATGTGAGAATTAAGACCCAAAAATTACAGAATAAAAATGGTAAGCAATATTTGAAAAAGAATTAAGTATTAAGGGTTCCAAGGGACATATGGACCTACAATGGCTAGTTGATCAGACTTGGAACCCACCAGTCACTGCAGCCTTTAAAAGACTTAAAGGTTTGAAAACCCAAAGGGGCAGTTCTCCTCTGTCCTTTACAGTCACTATGAGTTAGAAATGATTTTTTCGTTTTGGTATGGGAGGCTATGCAATATATCCCAGACTACAGATTGGACACTGCACAGCCAGAACACAGCTTGAGAAGAATGGAAAATAAAAAAGAAAACTGAAAAAGCACATAGACTGAAGGTGTGAGGGCAATTTAGTGTCAAATTTGTAAGACCTCACAAAATACTTGGATAAATGTTTTGAAGATCTAATTTTTTCTTCAAATTACACAGTAAACATTTCAGAACACATTTTAAAATATAGAAGTCAATAGAGAACTGATGTTAAGTGTTTCAGAGGTCAGGTTCCCTATAAGCTTCTTTGTAAGAAAAATCTGACTTTTCAAGAGTTTCTGGACACGGGTAGAAAAATCATGTCATCTTATAACATGACTGGAACATCTTAATTACAATAAAATCTGAACTTACAAATCCATCTTGAGTTTTAGAATATGTGAATCTCTATTGATTGTACCAAACACACTACCGGTCATTCAATTATGACATAGTAACCCTACAGCAGAGGGCAGAACTTTTCCTTCGGGTTTTTAAGGCTGTAAATTTTTTGAGAAGAGAATGCTTCATCTTTCTTTTGCAAAGTGGCTGGTGGGCTTAAATAGCTAACCTTGTGGTTAGCAGTTAAACATATAACCCACTATGACATCAGGTCTCTTTATTTATTGTACGGTAACTCTTATTTATGAACTCATTTTAAGGTAACAAACTGGAATTCCTTCTATTCAGTGCCTAATAAAAGTGAAGTGATAACTTGGGGAAAATTCCAAGTTTATGTAATTTACACTGTTCAAAGATATCTTTGGATCAGAAGACAACTTAGGCAGAATAACTTGACTTCAATATTTCGTACAACACAAACTATTTTAATAAAGCCAGTGTGTCTTTCCTCTAATCAGGCTAGCGAACACTACATTAATATATCCAGACTGTTTATGAGCAAGAAGATTGAAGAACGGCATATAGTATAAGCTCTGAATCACAAAATCTAGAACAGATCGGGAACACTAGTGACATTTTTGGAACCAGCAGCAGGTCAATATACCCAGAAACAAGTACAACATTTGAGGCACCAAAATGTATGCTAGTCAATAAAAATTGGTAAATGTTAAATGTTTCTGAATCAATCTTTTAAAACCTAGTAACATTTACATTTTCAATACTCAAAATTCTATTGCAAATGGATTGACAGCCAGATTATCATAACTTTACCAAGTCTTTAGAAATTCCAATTCTGATCGTATCTAGTTATGTGAAAATATGGGTCTAAATAATCTTTGTGCTTTGATTTATTCATTCCGTAAAACAAAACAAACTACACCCATCTTGGATATTATGAGGGAAAACATGAACTGAAATCTCAGAAAAATCAAATTATATACCAGGGGGAAAAAAAAACTTAAAATTTAAATTAAAATTATTCTACTGAAAGAATATAATGAAATGTTTTCTACCATTTCTCAAATCTAAACCTATGTTTACTCCCCTAAAGTATATGACCACAAACTCACAAATGAGGAATTTAAAGATTCACATGCTATCTTTTTTTTATGTTATCTTTTTTTAAAAAATTATTTTATTGGGGGCTTATAAAATTCTTATACAATCCATGCATACACCCATTGTGTCAAGCACATTTGGACATTTGTTGCCATCATCATTCTAGAAACAGTGTCTTTCTACTTGAGCCCTTGATATCAGCTCATTTTCCCCCTCCCTCACCCCCTCCCTCATGAACTCTTGATAATTTATAAATTATTCTTTTGTCATATCTTACACAGTCCGACATCTCCCTTCACCCACTTTTCTGTTGTCCATCCCCCAGGGAGGAGGTTTTATCTTTATATGAATGCAAATTCACACACATTGTTTGTATTCCATTTCACATCACAAGTTATATTGGTAAAACATAACTGCTAATATTATCTTGCTCATAGTTAAGCTCTTAAGTGACAGATCAACTATGAGGCAGAATGATGACAAAAATGCTTTTGGATAAATTTCTTTGATTGATCTAGTTCTCTGGAGGTGAAGTTAGGAATCAAGCCAGTAGGAATAAAACACAGAAACATTTTGCATATTTTTGCTCTAAAGGAAAAGTCTTGGTAAACCCATACTTAAGATTCAACTGTCTTTAAAGAGAGCAATAAAAAAAAAAAGTTAACTAGGAATACAAAAATACTCTGAAGTAGGTTATACTTAGAATTTAATTCATCTAAAGGTTTAAAAAGAAACTATTAAGTAGCAAATTTAAAGCATAAAATAATCTGTAAAAACATGAGACTATATTTTAAAATACCGCTGTTAAAATATAAGACTTCCCCTTTAAATCAGACAGATCATTTATTTTATCAGGGTCTCTCAATCATGGAAAAACAACATTCAGTCCTAGTTATTGTTGGCTCTATTCAGTAGAGTGTATAAAAGCATCTGGCTCTCATCTTGACTAATCATCCTTAGCTCTCAATCACTGATCTCCCCGTGGTTCCAGCTATACGAAGCCTCTCTCAGTTCAGCACATACAGCAAAGGTGCAAGCGCCCATGTACATCCCCTCATGGGAGCTCTCGCTCTCCCTCTCTATCACACTCACTCTCATTTTCCAAGCCTTCGCCTTCGCCCATGTGGGTCTCTGTTTATAACATTCTCCCACTTCCCTCGTTGGGCTCATGTCCAGTGATTCTTCAGATCCCAAGTTAAAGGTCACTTCCTCCAGGACCTCTTCTCTGACCTCTCTCGTGTTTTGTCGTTGTTGTTTTTGTTAAGAATTCTGCACTTATTTTCCCGTGGCACCCTATACTTCTCTTATACTAGCTTGCCCCATGATCTTGTGATTAGTTACTTCTCTCTCTCATGATGACACTAGAACTCTCAGAGGATGATGAAGGTATCTCTGATGCTCACTGTGTCTTCCCAGCTCTTAGGACTACATCTGACATTGCCAAACGGCGTACTAGGTGGGAGGCCTTCTCCGCGCATAGCAGAAAGTCCTCTTCAGATAAGATGTATTCATCTACCAGCGAGTCAGAAAAGGGACCGTAATGATTTTCTCATTTTATTTAGATGTTTAACCAATAAGACATATCACAGAGCATAAACACTGGCACGAACATTTTTTCTTTAGTTTCAGTCACCACTTGTTGCTATTCTCAGGGACATAATGATCTTATTCAAAACTAGTCACCTGACTGTTTTTGCTCACCAGCAATTATAAACAACTAACGGTGCCTCTGGCAATAGGTCACCATTTTGCGTCTCTGAAGCAGTCACAGAGGTAGGTGGTCACCTAGACAGTAACAAGAGGTACCTGCCCCCCAAGTCTTCATCCTGAGGAAGGCTGTGCCTTGCTGCTTTACCCCAGCCTTATTTTTCCTATACTGATCGTTCTCTTGCCTGAGGTAATTAACTGATCTTAGAACTCCTTTACTCTTTAAACATCAAGCAGAATATTTCAAAACCTCGAACCTCCAAAAAGGAAAGTTTTCGTGCCTGAAGATTAATTAATGCATATATTTTCTTTTTTTTGCATGTTGCATTTTCATATATAATAGGTACTCAATAAAACTTAAACATCACCAAGGGCTTATCTTGTACTATTTATTAGTAGTAAGTGCAGTATATGTGCTGATGGCAAAGTCTGAAATATTTTTTTCAAAAGGAATCCAGTACTCAATTTTAAATTAAGTTGGTTGACAGTCAATTTATAACTTGAGATAACATTAATTCTAACTTCTGTGCTCAACAAAGACAGCTCTCACTTTTTCTTTAATACACTGACATTTTGGTCAATGACACTTTTAAGCTTCACCAATAACGATTCTGCACTGGTCCACTGCTGGCCTGCTGTTGGCACACATGTGAATCAGTCTTCTTCAGGGAATTCTTTTGCACCACAGTATCATCCCGACATCGCAAATCTCATCAAACCTCCCTGGAGTTCAAGACAAACATGAAAGAAATTCCGAAGAAATTCTCCCTTAACATAAATGCACAGTGTGGTAAAATATGGGCATATTTGAAAAATGAAATTGTTGTCTGAAAACTCCACCTACAAGTGGTGACTGAAAAGTCCCGGCATTCCTTGGGAGGCACTACCACAGGCGACCGCACACTATGCTGGGCCAGGGCCTCTTGCTTTCAGTGGAGGCTCTCAAACACACCCTGGCACTTATTGCATACCCAGTGCAAAGTGATTCACTGGGGAAATGAGAGTGACAGCTATGGGCTGTGCCCTTGAGAACTTTACAGTCGAAGGGCCTTCACTCTCCTAGGAGGAAAAAGTTGCAGGAAAGAAGAAATAGAACAAATCAATCTACCGTTTACTTCTTCATCCAAATAATATCTGGTCCAATTTAGATATTTAAAAAACCCCAAAAAACAAAGACTAAAATCTACCCTCCAGTATGGCACTCTCAACATATTACAGTTACCTCTCTGGCCCATCATAGACTCTTTGTCTCAAGAGTCAGGGCTGAGGTGCCATCGTCACCAACCAGTTCAAGCTATGCCTAAATGGCAGTGCAGGTTGCTTTAAGCAGTTGGGGGGGAGGGGAGCAGACTTAAAATTTGTTCTAACTAATATTCAAAACAGAGTTCCTTGCACAGTCTACTACAGTCTAAAGGTAGAATCTCTTTTTTTTTACATTATATGCTAGCCTTCTAATATGCTATATCTCGTGAATTTAAAAGATGTCACCTTCATAATTAAGATATTAAATGATTATCCTCTTTTCCACCCATTTTTGTTTCAAAGAGCATTTGAAAACTCCTTTGCCTCCGTCAGAAAACTAAAGAGACTAAAACAGAACAGTAACTTCAATTACATACATAGTAATAGCTATCTAATGGTAGCATACCTTTCTTTTATTATCTAAATTTTTAGAATAATTTAGGGAGAAGAGGAGGTCAGGGAGGAAGGAAGATAAAGTAGAAGACACTGAGTCCCTGATGGATCCTAGAGACCTAGCACAGCCAGGCAAGGCTCTAGCAAAGGGAAAGACCCAGTCGAGGAGGTACAGGACCCCACGAATTGAAATCAAACAGCAGAGCTCAAGCCGGCAAGCAGCAGGGATTTCAAAGCAGAGGACGTGCACGTCAACGTTAAAGAGGCGGAGGCATCTATCTGTGGCCTCATGTCGGACGACAGTTGACCCTACTGTTAAGTACAGCAAAGGTGCCAAACAATGTGTACAGTCTACCAGCATGTGTATAGGGAAGAGAGATGCTTGTCTCTGGAAGAAGACACACCACTTATGTGGCAGGGATGCCTGAGCAGAGAACTAGGGGACACGGTGGTAAAGAAGCCTGCTTTTCACACTCTACAAAGAGACAGCAAAAACCTCATGGAAAAAAGTTGCGTTATCTTTCCATTCCATTTTCCCAGACTCCTAATTACTTTTTTTCCTTTGAACCATAGGCATGAATTACATATTGCAGTGATAAAATCTACTCAAATTAATTTACAAGTCAAGTAGCCAGAAATAGAGTGGTCAAGAAGGATTTGTAATTTAAAGCTAAGGAAAACAGTCCCAGGTAAAAGCTGAAGTGTGAGGCAGCGAGCCTGGGTCAAAACTGGTGAAGCCACCAGCACTACACCCACTAGGGGCTGGTGGACGTTCTATGACTCAATTCATTCCTCAGACCGAAGCCTTTTATGAACTTCCAAGTTGGGTAGGAATGAATACCAGGTCATGGACAACCACGGTAGGTGAGAGAAGGTGAGTCATTTACAAAGGGATGATGCAGGAGCTGACACTGGCACCCTGGGCTTGAAGATAAGGAGAGAAATACTAACACATTCGCTGCCGCAACCGATTTACTCTCTGTAGGCCAACCAGCATGAAAGTATAGACTTGAGACCTCTATCTTCACACACCTGACAGAGATACACAGCACCACCAGCATAGGGCTTCCCATGTAACATAGATAACCCAGTTGTAATGGGAAGAGTCAGGAAAGAGATGAGTCATTGAGGGTGTGTTTGGGAGGAGGATGGGACAGGAAGGAATGGTCAATCTCTGGGTTAAAAGAGATCTCAGTCCCTCTGTCATCTGGCCTACACTTCTATCTCATCCAACCTGAGCTACCAATTAGCCTGAGGTATCAATGGCTTGAAAATGACTCATTGCTAAAGGGTCTTAATAGGCTGTCAATTTCCCAGATAATTCCCAATGAAAATTTCTATTTATGAAACATTACTGAAGTCAAAGAATTCTTTTTTGGTCCAAAATTATACCACTCAGTATATTTCTAAACAACTCTAGTTTAAATTATTTGAAATTTAAAAATTGAAAAAGTTGCGGTAGTCAATTCAGACTCACACTAATGCTTTATCACAGGAACACTAAACCCTGCAAGTTTTCTAAAGCTGCTGTTTCAGGAGATCACCAGGTCATTCTTCCAAGGTGCCTCTGTCTGGACTGAAACCTCCAACCTTCCAGTGCACTATGCATCTGCGCTGAGTGCATTACACATCACCACCACCCAAGGATGCCACTGAGCATTCAAAGAACTAAAATTTGAGATGGATTGTTGTTGTTTTTTTTCCACAAATTGCCTAAATAAAAAAATTATTCTGATGGTAAATTTGTTGAGGATATTTTTGAAACAAGCAAAATTCCAATAATAAACATAAATATGGCTTTTGGAATATCATCCTGAATCAACCATTCCAGAATTTGACTTCGTTAACTTAGATGGTAAAGAAATGGCAGACAGAGAAAACAGGGCTGTGGTGCAATATGAAAACCATGAACTCAGTTTTTAAGTATTTAAAAATACTCGAGTATAATTAAAATACTCGAGTTTTTTCAGCACATTTTTAATGCAGTTTTTGTGGTAAAATTATGTGCCTCGGCTGATATTCGGGTCGGCTTATACTTGAGTATATTCGGTAATTACCTTCCCAGGTCAGCACACACACATATTTGGGGGAGGAGATCTTGCTGAAAAGGCATTTTTTACAGGAGAATTTATAAATTTGCAAATCCCAGCCCTCTAGATCAAAGGACACTGTGTAATAAACTGAAGCAGCATAAAATAACCTTCCTAATTCCAGATTCAAAGTTTAAAAAAAGAAACCTATAGCAAGGCATATTACTAGATGTGAAAAGCTATTAACCTTGGTCCCATGGCATGAAATTTATATCTCTATTCTAAAAGGAGCTAAAACATACCCTTACTACAGAATTGCTCTGTTATGCTAGAAATAGGATATTTTTAAACACTGTCCCTAATAAGACTTTATATTTACCAAAGGAGAATTTTCGGTTTTTTCTGTTAACCAAGGGTAGTTATTGTAAACACAAAACAAGCAACAACAAAAACACACACTACAGCAGGCAACCCCATAATCCAGCAAGAAGACAGGCACATGATGTAGACTAAGTACTTACTGGGTTAAATATACATAAAGGTAATGCCAGGAGGAGAGTGGGTGAAACACCTAAGAAATCGATTACTGAAATTCAGATGGGGAAAGCAAAACCAACAAACAAACGCTTTTTAATTGAGATAAAGGAATATCCTATTTCTTACAATCTTAAGACAAATATACATATATACCATTCCCTTTTACAATACTTAAAAACAAGCATCCCCAAATGTTTCTCATCAACATAAAATGAGTAATTATGTAGAAATTCTCTTTTCCTTTCACCCTTGGAAACTGTGCACTAAGACAGCAAGCTCTGAAACATCAGTGAAGTCTCTACCAATCATGTTCTGTCTACTTGCTCACCTCTGACTGAAGAGTTTATGACTTCAGAGAAGCCAAACCGAAAGAGGCAGACAGGCAGATCAAAAGAACTGCAGCAACCTAAGAGCTGACCACTAACACCAAGTTCCCAGTCACTGATACGTACGTAGTAAGCAGCACCAATTTGAAATCCCTGGATTGTGACTGTACAAAAATTATACTTACTGTATACAATTCTTACAAGTACATAATAACGAAAAGAGTTGGACAAATAGTTCTGAAGATATCAAGGCAAGAATAAGCTTTTTTCTATCTTGTGCTCTAAGAGAGTGAAATTCCAGAAACTCCAGGCTAAGGCAGGAGAAGGTATGTCACATAAAGAAATGATAAGGTAATTAATCGAGTTGGTGCCATATCAGACATTCTATGTAAATCATCTCAAAAGCCAGAGTTTATAAAGCCCGTCTTGTGAGAGTTTATATAAAATATGGCCCCAAAATAACAAAGGCTCTTTAAAAGAGGCGCTTTACTACCAAATATACCGCATTATGTATTCCTTTAAACCACACTAAATGTTTCTTTTAACATTAACATATACATACAAAAAACACTGAAAACATTCTCTAGACCAAGTTGATATCTACCCATCCACTTTTTAAAATATGGTAATTGAAAGTAGTCGATTAAACCAATTTACACATTGTAATAGTTTTGAAAAAGTGTTTGTAAGGACTTCGAAGTAGCTTTTTAACTACTGAGTGAAGACTGAAAAATATATCCTAAAACATTCATACCTGATCGAAAGCACTCAATTATTTGCTGAATGCCAGATTTGGATGTCTGTAGTGGTTGCTGTAGCAAAGGAGGATCTCCAGGTTCCAGGATATAAACTACATGGAAGACAAACACCCACCCCAATCCCCACAGAAACAGGGTTATTGAAATCATTTACGAAGGAAGTAAAACAATGGTTTGCTAGCAATTTGTTAATGATAATTACACTTGTGTGTATATGTATAAATACATCATCTTTGCAATGCAAATGAAACATTGGGAGAAAACAAAACAATTGAAATGTTCTCAGTTCAAAGCTACTTAAGACTAGACACAGAGGAGGTACAACAGTAAAGGGTCTACTGCACCGTTAGTGTTACTCAGCACACATTCCTGGTTCATTCCCCTTACAGAGGAACTACTGCATTGACTAAAATCCTAGGGCAATAGGAGCCTGGCTGCCCCTCAGAAACCATTCCAGATCCCTCTGGACAATCTGAGCAATGAGGAGGCAAACTCAACCAGCACTGAGGGAAAATGATAAATGTAACACAATGCTCATGGCAGCACTGTGCATAATTGGGAAACATTTCGCACAATTTAACTCTCTCTATAGGAGCCAGACTAGATTTCCAGGCAGCAAAAACAGGTCTCAGAGAGCTAAGATCCATTTACATTAATACATACAGACACAGGGAAATTTAAGTGGGTGCGTTTGTGTACTAATATAAACACAACAGGCTAATATGAACACAAGACCAGTGAAAACTTTAGAGGTTCTAACTGGTGGTCTTACAGGGGGGATTTTCACATTCTGCCTCACACTTCTGTACTGCTTGCTTTTTAGAATAAAAATATTTTTATTAAAAAGTATAATTATTTCCACTTAAAAAAAGTTTCATTTACAAAGATCTCTATCATCCCTAAACAGCCTGGTGGGCTGTGGACTAAGTGGAGGGTGCTAACCGCAGGTCAGAGGTACAAACCTACCAGCCATTCCATGGGTGCGGGGATGCTGTCTGCTCCTGAAAGGACTGACACTTAGAAACGCTAAACAGCAGCTCTACTCTGTCCTACAAGGTCGCTTAGAGTTGGAATTGATTCAATGGCAGAGGTCGTGAGTGGTCACCCTACTTTCCAAAAATGAGTTTTTCAACCAATTACCAAAAAATGAAGAATGGGTACAGTGAAGAAAATCTGACCACTTTAATTATCCCTTTGTGAATCTGCAGCACTGTTTTGTTCACCATCATCCAAACCACCAGTGCTGTGTGAGGGAGGAGTTACAGAAGGTTATTTCAACACTGTATGATGCTTCTCAGCTGGGGTTTGGACCACACACAACTTTCTGATAAAGAGGCTCACGTCTGTTGTGCACGCATACAGATACAGTCTTAAAGAAGAAGAAAAAAAACATGCAAACCCACTGCCACTGAGTCATTTCCAAGTCATAGTGCTTGAAACAGGGTTTCCGAAGTTTTATAAATCTTTAGAGAGCAGATAGCCTTATGGTTCTCCCTCAGAGTGGCTGCTGGGTTTGAACCAACAACCTTGCGGTTACTAGTCCAACATTTACCAGACAGCACCACCAGGGCTCCGAGATGCAACATTAGATAACTCTTTATGCCTAAGTCATACAGTCTGTACAAAAACTATGTCTTGCAGTCAAATCACTTTATTATGCCAAATTTCCCCCATTGTAAGGGACACATAAGGGATATTGTAGATAAATTAAAACTACACACACACACACACACACTCATTTTGAGAACATTAACAACACTGACAGAGCATTTTGTTTTTTCTGGCATCCACTAGATGCAACACGTGTACGTTAACTCTCGGATCTCTCTCTTGTCTCATACCATAGATGCCCACAGATCAATCAATTATGTGAGGATGGCATGCACTAATGCAGAGGAACCGCTTCAACCAATACTGGGAACATAGTAAGCACTCAACACACGTTAAATCGGCAACATTATCAACACCGTGTGCCAATCCATTTATTTCCTGGCACCACTGAAAAATGGTGTCAAAATCAATGATGAGAAATACAATTCTATCTTTTAGAGAAACAACTGCAGAAGTTTGTAAATAAGAGGATACTGTTCGTGTTAGATGGAGCTTCTAGTATTTGTGCATTCTAACAGCTGATGATTATTTTAAAAACATACAAAAGAGAGGGACAGAACACACACACCTCTAAGAACTAAAAATGTCAAAGTCTGGCTCTGCAAGCCGCAAGAATTCCAGAAAGGGAAAATGAAAGAAAGAAATAGGGAGGGATATGAGATAAAAGTATAGGCTTCTCTTTAGAGCCCTTTTCTCATTAAGTACATGCTTCAGAAAACTTTCCCTAAACACCAACTTCCATTTCCACACACCACCACCTCAGCAAGTGTTCTGACACATCAAGGTTAGCTTGGCTGTGGCCCACGGTAAAACATGACTACACGCAAAGTGAGCATAGCATGTAGCTCCTGTGGTAAGAAATGATTCTTCATTTGAAAACATACTCCCACTAGAAAACATTACATATAGTTGTGCTTTTCAAAAGTTCTCCTTATATAGTCTACCATCCCTCCCAAATTCATATCCATCTAGGTTATAGGGCTATTTTAGAAAGAAGACAATACCCTCCCCTAATCAAGATCAGCCAAGCCATTAGAAGTTACATCTAACCTTCCAAAAACACACTTGCCAGAATAAAACACCTGCTTTTCTCAGTCTCTTCTACCTTAAAACAACCTATGCCAGTAATCCTTCTGTTTATGAATTCTGGAGTTTGCTTCAAACAATAGGGGCGGGGGAGCCCTTAGGGGGTAGAGAGGGGAATATAGATGAAAAGAGAATGTCTATCCCTGTACTCCCAACTGAGGAAATTGTGTGATGGTTAGATCAGGTTCCTGATACCACTTTCTGTTTAATGCTTAAAACTTCCTATAATTAAAACAAACAAACAAAACATTCTTACAGCCTAAGAACAAGATACTTTATCTACTCTGTCCTACAAGATGACTAAGAGTTGGAATCGACTCAATGGCAGCAGGCTATATATGTAGGTAGAGGCTTAAAACACCCTCACTGACAAGTTGTTACATCAACCATTAGGACACAGCTTCCTCCTCAGGAATACACCACCCACCACTGTCTGTAATTCAAATGAGGACCCTCTCTCATCCAGTCTGTTAGAAGAATTTCTCCAGTATCATTTCTTCTTTTTCCATCCATCTGAGGACATCACGTTTTATGACCACTCCATGACATATTCCATTCGGCCCTGGAAGCATCCTCCCACTCAACCTCAGAAAGCTAACAAATCTATATGGCACCAAAAGAATTAGGACAGGACTATATCTGTTAAAAGTCTTTCATTCTAATCTTAGAAAGCAAAGAACTAGTTTTGACCCTTAATCTTGGAGGGGGGAGGTGGACAAATAGGAAAAGTTTCAGACAAAAGATGAATATGTGAAATTAATACCATTCATCAGATTTCTTGCAAACAGAAAAAAGAAACAAAAAAGTTCCAATGCACACTTGAATGCTCTGGAACACTCAGAAAACATTTTTCAAAGGCTTTATAGCCAAAGGAAACTATAATCACTAGAATATACTAATGACAGTAAGCTCACAAATTAGCTCGCTTATTCATTTGTTTATGCGTATGACCCACCCATTAGCTCTAGGAGGCAAATTCTGTTTGTGTTGCTCACATTTAAGTCCTCGTTGTCCTGGACAGTGGCAGGACAGTCAGGACTCAATAATAATGTGTTCAAAAAATGACTAAGTAAACAAACAAACAGACATCTTCCTAAAAAACATGATTTCCCAAATGAACTCATCCTTCAGAATGGCTTGAAGAGCTCTCAGGAATAAACGAAACAAAACAAAAACCTGGGCTAAAAGGCTGGTAGACCACAAATACAAAAAACATCCTCCTCTTTGTACTTCAAAACAAACTGTTCAAAACTTGCTAAAACAAATAACCTCTCTTCACTCCAAATACACAACTAAGTGGTCTAAAAAGGTTCTGAAAATTCGGGCAGATGCTAGATGCCAGCCGGGGGTTCCGTTTTCTTAGGTGAGGTGAGTTCTCACTGATCTTCACAAAGTGCAGTGGTACAGTAGTCATGATATAATTCTATTCTCCTGTGTACCAAAGTCCTCTGGAAATAGTTCTTCCTCTTTACCACAGCCATTTGTTCCTATCAAAGGTTCACGCCACTTCGAATGAATGGTATGGAAAAGCCCAGAAAGAAAACAATACCTTCCAAGCAGTTAAAAGCATCCTTCAAAAAGCAAGAAAGAGCATAAAAATTCATAACCAACTTTCAGTTTAAAATAAACAACTTACTCAATGAGTCCCTTTTAAGTTGTACTTCTGAATGTTAGTGACAGAGCACATCAAAGTTCTAGGAAGTCGAAAAATGCCAAAAGTTTCTGTGTCACCTCTCAAAGTTTGCTAAAACTCACGACTTAAAAGCATTTTTTTAATTTCATAAATTCAGCTTAAATAAGAAAAAAGGCCCCCTGATAGCCTTTAAAAAAAAAAAAAAAAAAGTCCTTACTCTACCGAAGCATGAAATGGTTCACTTTGCGAGGAGGCTCGTTCTTAACCAAAGGACAGCACTTAGCATGACCTGATCCTCCCAACATGTGGAGTTCAAAACGCCTTTAAAAATTAATAATAATACCAAAAGACGCCACTGCCTTTCTTTCTGGGTTTTAAAAGAGAAGTGTCTGATTAAAAAAAAAAAGGCATGAGCAACGTGTCGTTGTTTTTCAGCTTCCAAGAAGCCATTTTCAGGAAGAGAACCGCCAGGCTGCTCCCAGACGTTCCCCGCTTTCTGCCCAGGGCTGGCCGTGGGGAGCCCACGGGGACGCACGGCTAAAGCGCAGGCTGCCCGGAGAGAAAAGGAGAAAGGACCGAGCTGCTGATGTCGCGCAAACCAGGGGGGACGCTTGGCAGTCCCCTTCGGAAGGGGCCGGGCAGGGGGAGACCTCCTGTTCCCACAGGCTCCGGCCTCGCTGCCTCCCCGGGCACCTCACAGCCCCGCTCCCTTTTACGCACGACTCCAGGGCCGGCCCGCGGCACGCAGGGCTGGAAGGGGCTGGGCGGGGGCGCGGGCCGGGCGGGCGAGGCCGACTGGGGGCGCAGGCCAGGGCGGGGGTGTACCTGGTTCACAGCATCCGTGGTGATGGTGGTCAGTCTGACAGTATTTGTCCCGCAAAGGCATTTTCAGTGGGCGCGACCTACTTTCCTTTCACTGGGAGCAGCTCTTCATCGCGGCCCGACTGGGGAGAGAAGCACAAACGCGTCACTGGCCCCGAACTTCCTGGGGGGCCCCCCGGCCGCACGGGCCCCGACCCGACCTCCCCGCCGCCGGCCCGCTGGCCCGCGCGCGCGGCCTCCCCGACCCGGAAACGCGGGCTCCGGCGCGCACGGCCAGGCCGGCCCGAGCGGCGGGCGATCGGGCGGGCGCGCGCGGGGCGCAGCGGGCCGGCGGGCGCCGTGGGCCGAGGGGGGCTCCCGCGCGGCCGGCCGGCGCCGCGCTCCCGCCGCGCACGTGCGTCGGGGTCTCCCGGCCCGCGCCCCGTCCCCGCGCCCCGTGCGCCCAACTTACTCAACTCCGAGGACGGGCCGGCGGCGGGCGGAAGGAAGGAAGGAAGGAAGGCAGGCCGGGCGGCCGGGCCCACCTGGCGCAGCCGCCGCGGACCACGCGAGGGCTCCGGCGCTCGGGCCCGCCGCGCTCCCCGAGAGTCCCCGCCGGCGCGGACGCGGAAGCGCCGCGGCTCCCCGCAGCCCGAGCGAAGGCGGCGGCCGCGGCGCACGGCGTCCTGGGCGGCGCGGGCGGCGGGCGCGCGGGCGCAGGCAGTTGACAGGAGGAACCGCCCCGGGGCCGCCGCGGCCACCACCGAAGGGGCGGCCGGAACCGGAGCGGCCGGCCCTGAGGCGCCCCTCGCCCGGCAACGGCTCCGCCGAGCGCGGCTCCCCCCGGCGCCGCTCCACCTGCAACGGTCCCTCAGGCTGGAGAGGGGCGGGGACGGACGGGGTCGCCCCCCTCGGGCGGCTGGCGGCAGCAGTTGTTGTTCCAGGAAACTTTATTTAAAGTCGGGCTCGCTCCGTCTCGGGCGCCCCCTCCCCAGAGAGCCCGAGCGACCGCGGCGGCGCGGGGAGGAAGGGGGAAGCAGCGACTCTCCGGCAACGACAGGGAGCGACTGACTGACCCCGGACGGAGATGGGGCGAGGGCAGGAAGTGACAAGCTCTCCGAGTGGGTGGGGGAGTGTGGCCGGCGCGCCCGGGAGCGCCGTGCGCATGCGCCCAGCCCGCACCCCGCCACCCCTCCGCCCGGGAGCCGTGGAAGCGCACCGGCCGACGCGGGCCCTGCGCCCGGCGAGCCGGGGGCCCCGCGGGTCTCGGCGGGCCGCCTGGGGCCGCGCTCGGCGCTGCGCGCCCGGAGAGGGTCGGGCCTCTGCGGCCTGGCGCCCCGGGGAGCCGCCGGGCCTCCAAACTGTTGCTCAGGCGCTGCTGTCAGGCCCGGGCGCGCGGTGCAGAGCGCTGGGGCGCCCGAGGCGCTCGGCGGGCTGGTCGTGGGGGGAGGAGAACGTGCTCCCGGGAGCCGCCCCTGGCCCCCCGTGGAGGTGCGTTGGCGCCTGCGGCGCTGGTGTGAACTTGAGTCACGTGGGCCGCACGCCCTTTCCCTCCTCAGGGAAGATCCCCGCGCGGTCTCGAGGCGCCTGTCAAACCCCCGCTCGGGATTCGGGCTCCGGGCAGGTGTGCCCACTGTGGGTCTGGGCGGGTGACCGAGAGATGCGTTCTCCGCGTGCCTCTGCCGGGCAGATTCTCGGGGAAAGAGGGAAACTGCCAGTTGGCGTCGTGGAGTAGCCAGATAAGGCGCTCCGGGTAGTTCGGTAGAGAGCAAAGAGAGTGCCCAGGGACCCCTTTTTCAATATGCGGCGTTTGTAGGGGGTGCGATCAATTGGGAAATGGGTTACCCTCAAAGTGTTGGCGGGACCATGTGCAGAAGTCTGGGTGGATTGTAGGCGCCCTGGAGCTTCGGACTGCTAACCAAAAGGGCAGCAGTTGGAACTCACCAGCCAAGCCAGGCGAAGAGGATGAGGTGGTTTGTTGCCTTAAAAATGCACAAGGGTTCATGAGAGAAGGGGGAGCGGGGAGGGAGGGGGCAGAATGAGCTGATACCAAGGGCTCAAACACAAATCAAATGTTTTCAGAATGGTGATGGCAACAAATGTACAAATGTGCTTGACACAATGGATGGATGGATTGTGATCAGAGTTGTACAAGTCCCCAATAAAATCATTTTTTTTAAACTAGCAAAAAATATACACTGGCTGCAAAACTCAGGGGGCCAATTCTACTCACTCCTATAGCATCACTCTGAGTCAGAATCGACTCGGTAGCAGCACGTTTGGTGGGGGATCATGATTATATTGGGTGACAGGAGAGGGGCAGAAGACGGATCAGTTTTTTGGAATGGAATACCACACACCATTGGACACACCATAATCTGTCACATAAGTAAAAGGTGTGGTGGTGTTTATCTGTCCCATTGTCAAAAAGTTTCACCCAGCACCCAATCAAGACATCATGAAATAGTGCATTTTATAAACCAATGTAAAATGAATTATGGTACACCCATATGACGGCATTTGTTATACACTCAATAAAAAACACATTCTTTTTAACATTTAACTATATGACATGTGCTTAAGTAAAAAAATAAAATTATATTGCAATACCTAACCCTGGGGTTTGAAAATGATTACGTGATTTTTATTTTCTTTCTGTATACTTTTCAGTTTCTAAATTTACCAATATTATAAGCAGAAAATAATCTTAAAAGCCAAGAAGACTGATGTTGTGAAAATGATTATAAAACAAACTGCCACCGAGTCGATCCTGACTCATAGCAACCCTACAACAACCCTATACAATGATTATAGAAAGGCTTAAAAAGCCAGCAAACTCACCACAATCATGTCCATTCTGACTCGGAGCGGGCCTATCAAGGGTTTCTAAGGCTGCGTATCTTCAAAGGAGCAAATCGCCTAAACTGTCTCCCAAGGAATGAGTGGTGGCATTCTGGTTAACACCTAACAGCCTACAATGACATCAGGGCTTCTTTGCCAGAAGGAAAAACTGAGACCATGAGAGGTTAGCTAACTCACCGAGGTTATAGCTGGTGCCCAGTCAAGAGCCAGGACTTAGCAAGCATGCTCTGTTTCCTGCACTGTTTGTCTACGCTATTCCGTGACTGCATGGGATGTGCACTGTCACATTATCTAGAGAAAGATGAGCCAGTAAACCCTGCCAGTTTAGAAAAGTATTAAAATGCTATGTGCAAGCTCATGGAGTAGAAATGGATGGCTACATTACAAACATCTATTGAAAATCCATTCCAGAATTTAAGAGACTTTGGACATGGTGTAGAATTGCCCTGCCTCAAAAAATTTTCACAAGATATGGAAATAATAACAATCTATCAAGGGGTCATGAGGGTGGGAAGGAGGGGGGAAAAAAGAGGAGCTGATCCCAAGGACTCAAATAGTAACTGTCTAGAAAAGCATGATGGCAACACATGTACAAATACACCTGAGGCCATCGATGTATGAATTGTATTAAGAGTGTGAGAGCACCCAATAAGATGATCTTTTAATTAAAAAGTATATATGTATATATTGAAATGTCCCAAGAAACTTTAGATACAATGATGTCCTTGTAATTACCAAAGTCATATCAAAATATATTTAATAAATACTGACAAAGAATGAAAAATATTCTCACAAGCCATCCCAGAAAAGTATCAGCTTTTCCTTTCACGAAGCACAGCAACCTAGACAACACTTTGACAGCACGACTTTTTGATCCTTAAAGTTTGAAAGTACATCGTATGATGTACGTCCCTTTTACAGTTTAAAATCACGTCTAATGCTCAAGATAGGGAAACACTATCATACCTAAATACGAATGGGTGGATAGTTAAACATGCTCCAACTCAAAAAACGTACTCATGGCCATCAAGTCGATTCCATCACACACTGACCCCATAGGACAGAGAAGAACTGCGCCTGTGAGTTGCCAGGTTTGAAAAGCCTCATCTTTCTCCCTCAAGTGGCTGATGGTTTTGAACTGCTTGACCTTGTGGTTAGCAGCCCAACACATACTGTGTTACATGACCAAAGCCCCTTAGACACACATACACACGATTGTTCCTAACAAACCAAACCAGTGGTTTAAATCATTTTACATCTCTTAATCCTGTAGACCAGTAATTTGGGTTGGCCTTGTTTGGCTCACTCTTGCAGCCGCTGTGAGAGAGGCTCGCTTACCTGGTTGATGGTGTGGATTGCTGGCCAGACCTCTTTTTCCTTGTAGCTTTTCATCTTCAAGTTGCCTAGCCTGAGTGTTTTTGTATTGTGGCAGCATACCAAGAGGGTAAAGAGTAGAAGCTGCTAAACCTCTGGAGACCCCATGTCCAAGTTGCATGATCTCCCTCCTACCACATTCTGTTATTCAAAGCAAGTCAAAGGGCAGGTGCAGGAAACAGGAGATAGGCTGCCCTCCTGGTGAGAGGGTCAGGGCTCTTGTGTACTTTGGAATGAGCGGGTTTGTTGAGGCTCTTCACAATGTGCGATAACTGAAGAATGGGACTAGCTAATCAATGTGCTGGTTTCTTTATTATGCTAGGTGAGACCCTGGTGACGAATAAAATGGGGACACAGTCAAACCTATTTTTTAAAATGGCCAACCAGGTCAATTTAGTAGCCTTATGTAGATAAGCTTTAGTCAATAACTTCCCTCACTGGGCCTTGCTTAATTTTTTAAAAACTGTTCTTAGTTTCCCATCTGCACTGGACAGAGCCTACTCATACTTAAAAAGGACAAAAAAGTGAACAAGTCGAAGCAATTAGAGTTGCTATATTCTCTGGTCCAGATTTTGCTAACTTTGATTATGATGTGGCATTTGACAACAAAATTAAATCTAAATACCAAAATAAAGGCTATGTATTTAGAAAAGGTCATGTATTTGTATAAAATTTATTTAGAAAGAAAAATCTAAAACTGTAGTTCTATCAATTATAGACAACTTACCATCAAAATGCTGTACAAAGAGCATAAAATGCAAAAGGAAGAATTTTCTTTCCCTAGAATGCGGATTTTAAAGCAGGTAGGGAGTAGGTTGTAAATAAGTTGCTGCCCTGGACACAAGTTGCCTACAAGGAAGCCCCAGGCATGCCTAGTATGTTCATTCCTATACCCTTAGGTCATAGAGATGTGTGCCTTACCCTGCTCTGCAGGTGCCAAGCCATACCTTCTTCAGACGCTTATTAGTAGCATTTTAATTTCATGGGAGAGGTGGGGGGGTTGCTTTTTGTTATAGTACAGTTTCTTCTTAAGAAAGTCAGTATTGCATCTATGGAAACCCTTTAAGTGAACTACACCTTACCTTAAACACACCTTTTGCAGATGAAAGGAATGGAAATCACTTTTGGACTTAAAGCTGAAACGCCCTGGGGTAAGAAGCAGCAGATGCCCGCTAGCCAAACATCATGACCTTGAAAATCATTGGACTTTGGTTCAAATCTCTTGCTTCTCTTGCTCTGGAAGTTGTCTGATAATTAACAATTTAAGACCAACATATATTTGCTATTTTCATATTTTATTTGCTTTTTATAACATGTCTTAGTTCTGCAGGCACATGTTTGCCTTAGTGAATGAATGGTATCAACATTCTTGGCTTGTGTCTAATCCTTTGTTTTCTTAAGCAGTGTCCAGTCATTGCAATTTTTAAACTATATAAGTGAACATATATGTGTGTGTGTTCCTTTTCTCGATAGTATTTTAAATTCTATACCACTAAGATTAATGATGCCGTTATTAGAATTAATATATTACTGCAAGTCACCTATATTACATATTCCTCAAGAAGCTGATAATGCTCGCTGAAGTGGGCCAGGGACACATATAAACCTTAGGTGTACGAATGGACTTTGAGCTTGCAGTGACTCATAAGCCCTCCTCTACGAGATGAGTTCTTAGGATTTGGCCTTTCTGGATCCTTGCCTTTGCTAAAGTGAACACTGAAGATAGGGCTGCTATAGCAAATGTGGCGAAGAAAGCAGATAATGCCTGGCTAAAAAGAACGTTTGAGAACCGATTTTGACGGCAAATATACCATTCTGCTGGATGTGATTGAACTATGGAGTGATTTGATATATATATATATGTGAATCCAAATTAAAAAGAAAAAGAATTTCTGTTCCAGTTTTCCTTTATTTTTCTGCTTTCTTTTGGATTGAGGCATTTCTGTGTTTCGTGATTGCTATTATACTTTTTAAATTTTGGTGTTGTATGATTTTCTTTATATGAAATCCAGAATAGGTAAATCGATAGCAACAGTAACTAGATTAGCAGCTCCTTGGAGTTTAAACAGTTTGTTTTTTTTTCAAGTCTGTACTGTCATCTAATGATGCGTTGTTAGGCCCCATCAAGTCAGTTCCAATTCATAGCAACTCTGTGTCCAAAAGAACAAAAACTTGCCTGGCCTCCCTCCTCCTCCCAGACATTGTGCTTGAGCCCAGCGTTATAACTGCCAGGTCAATCCATCTCACTGAGTCTTCCTCCGTCTCATTGGCCACTTTCTTTACCAAGTGTGATGTCCTTCTCCAGAGCCTAGTCCCTCCTGATAACAAGTCCAAAATATGGGAGATGATGTCTTGCCACCCTATCTTCTAGAGTATTCTGCCTGAACCTCCTCCAGGACAGATTTGTTAGTTCTCCTGGCAGTCCACAGTACTTTCCATGTTTTTGCCAACACCACAATCCAAAGGCATCAATTCTTCTCAGGCCTTCCTTAGTCACTGTCCAGCCCTGTGCATAAGACAACTGAAGATGCCATGGCCTCACTGAGGCATACCTTGGTCCTCAAAATAATGTCTTGCAAGTCTGGATAGAGCAGAGGTTGTACAGTGGTGCATATAGGAGCTGGAGGCACAGGGAATCCAGGGTGGACGATACCTTCAGGACCAGGGGCGAGACTGGGAGAGTAGAGGGTGAGTGGGTTGGAAAGAGGGAACCGATTACAAGGATCTACATGTGACCTCCTCCCTGGGGGACGGACAACAGAAAAGGGGGTGAAGGGAGACGCCGGATAGGGCAAGATATGACAAAATAATAACTTATAAATTATCAAGGGCTCATGAGGGAAAGGGGAGCGGGGAGGGAGGGGAAAAAAGAGGACCTGATGCAAAGGGCTTAAGTGGAGAGCAAATGCTTTGAAAATGATGAGGGCAAAGAATGTACAGATGTGCTTCATACAATTGATGTATGTATATGTATGGATTGTGATAAGAGTTGTATGAACCCCTAATAAAATGTTTTTTAAAAATAATGTCTTAGTTTTTGTAATGCTTAAGAGAGTCATGTGCGGCAGACATGCCCAATGTAACATGTCATGTGATTGACTGACCGCAGATCCCATGAGTGGTACCTGTGGATACAAGTAAAATGACATCTTGGACAGCTTTAATCTTTTCCCTATCATGATATTGTCTATTGGTCCAGTGTGGCGTTTTTAGGTTTCCTTTGTGTTGAGGTGTAAATTATATTGAAAGTTGTCGTCTTGGATCTTCATCTGTAGCGCTCCATGTCCTCTTGGCTTTCAGCAGACACGTTTTGGCACCTGGGTATTAGAGGTGATTAACACGCTTCCTCCAAGGCTGATGCTTGGTCCTTCTTCATATAGTCCAGCTTCTCAAATTATTTGCTCAGCATAAAGACTGAATAACCCTGACATACACTTTTCCCCATTTTAAACCACTCGGTATCTCCTTGTTCTGTTCGAATAACTACCTCTTGGTGTATGTACGGGCTCTGTGTGAGCATAATTAAGTGTTCTGGAATTCCCATTCCTTGTAATGCTATACACAGGTAATCGGGGTCCATACTCAACTGCCTTTGCATAATCAATAAAACACAAACATCCCTCTGATATTCTCCAGCAGCGTACCAAGTGCTTTATACTGTTGCAACTCTGGCTTGGATACCATCCCATTTTACAAATAAATCAACAGCTTCGTGGGTGAGATAAGATTTAAAACTAGATCTCTTCCAATCCAAACCCTGGACCTCAAGTTACATTCTGATGATTGCTAACATGTTATCTCCAGCTCAGACCCGACCCTGGAGCCTCCAAGCTATGTTTCTACTTTCCCTTGAGATAAACCATTTGACTTTCCTCCAGGCAGCTCAGAATTAGCAGGACTAAAACTTCATTTATCTCCTCACCCAACCTGTTCTTCCTAATTTTAATCCAGGTGTTGCTGTTCACACAGTCTGCCCAGGGAGTAGCCTTGGAATCAGAGGAGCATATGCAAAGATCCAAAGGAGTCAAGGTTACCTGCACCAAGTTCTCCTCTTACTTAGTCCCCAATGCTGCCTAGCGCCATGATATAGCTAAAACGAACAAATAACAAAAAGGTCTAGGAAATGCATCAGCACCATCAATTTTCTCCTCCAAAATCTAATGTCTGAACTATTGCAATAAACCACCCGTGTGATTTCCCAGCACCTTCACTCCAGTAGTCCACAGAATTAGAATCCAGACAAATCTCGTCAGGTTACTCCCCCAGACGCCCCTGCGGACTGCCAGTTGCCTACATGAATGACAACCAGCATTGGTAAGCAGAATGGGTTTTGAGTCAGGAAAATCTGAGTCTTTTCTCCACTTTGTTTTGTGAACCTAACCAGGTGAGAACCTCTCGTGCTTCGATTTCCTCAATTGTACACTATTTTCAGGGCCATGAGAAGTCAGTTGGTGAGCAGAGCAGCCACCAGGCCCTAACAGGCAGGATACAAGTGCTTATTCCTCTACACAGCCCTCTGAAAAGGGCACGCTCTTTATGTTGCAGACTCACTGGATTTCTCGTCCACTGCATCAATAAAGCAGAAAGTACCTAAATTGGGAAGATGGGGGGCAGGGCACAGGGAATTTGGGGAAAGATGATATATGGGTGTATCAATTGGTTACAATTGTATCACAAAAAATTTTCAATGCATGCGAATGTAACTTGCAAAACAAGTGTAAAAAATAATAGACTCAGAAGTGAATATGGATAGAGATTTAGATGATAGAAGACTGGTTCTCTTTCACTGCCATTGAATCAATTCCAACTCATAGCAACCCTATAGGACAGAGTACGACTACCCTTGTGGATTTCCAAGCCTATAAATCTTTAGGAGCGTAGAAACCCCCATCTTTCCCCCATGGAGCTGCTGGTGGCTTTAAACAGCTGAGCTTTCAGTTACAGCCAAAGCTGTAATCTATGACACAACTAGGAATCAAAAGAATGATATGAGTTAATAATAGTTGAAGCTGAGTGTGTGAAGCTGAGAAGATTCATTACACTATTCTACTTACTTCTTATATGCTTAAAATATTCTATCATAGGCCTAAAATATGAAAATATATTTAACCTGATTAATAAAGAAATCCAAATTTAATCACATTGAGATACCCCAATATACCCACCAAAATGGCTACATTAAGAGGACAACTTCAAGTGTTTGTGTGGAAATTCCCGTTGAAACACATGGAGCAACAGGAAAATTCAGACACTGTTGGAGACTGTCATAATTGAAGTAATCACTTAGGGAAATTGTTTGACACTACTACATTTGAAGATGTCCGTATCTTATGATCTAGCAAATTCTACTTCTAAATTATATGCCTCCAGCAATGCATACACATATGCACCAAAAGATAGGCAGAAGAATGTTCATAGTAGCTTTATTCATGATATCCCAAAACTAATACTAAATTGAGTGTTTATCGACAGAATAGAAAAACAAATCATAGTACATATAATGGAACATTATCAAGGAAGACGAGAGAACTCTAGTTACATACAACATGAACTAAGACTCAAAAACATAATGGAGTCTGAAAAGAAACCAGACCTAGACTACCTAGGAGACTGTACAGTTCCGTTTCATACCCAGGCAAAACTAACCAATGGTGCTGGAATTGTGGTGCCCTTTGAGGAGGAAAGTGAACTTGGCAGTGATTTGAAGAGCCCAAGAATGGTTTCCAGTGGTGTTCTAATTCATGAGTTGTGTGACAGTTGTATGGGCACATTCTTTCACGATACATCATTGAGCAGTCACCTAAGGTTTGACCATTTTTCTATGCAATACTGTGGTATCCCTGATAGACTAGAGAACCAAATTCATAAGCATGCATATGTATATAAGAGAGTTTTATATAAAGGGTAACTGAACATTTAGGAAACATTCCAACCCAGTCCACGCCAAGGCCATAAGTCTGATATTAGCCCATATGTCTGATACCAATCTATAAAGTCCTCTTCAGACTCACAAAACACATGCAATGACGCCGAATGCAGGACGATCACAAGCCAGTGGGTAGAGAACCTTTGGGTCCAGTGGCGTTATAAGCATCTCAGCGCTGGCAGGGTTCTCTCTGTGGCTTCTCTGGCTTCAGAGGTCTGGTTGCTTCCATGTGGCTTGTCCGGCTCAGGGCACTAGGGTGGTTCCATGTGTCTTGTCAGCTGCACTGTCTCCCAGGGAGTGAAGTAGTAAGGGAGAGTCTCTCCTCCCTCCAAGGAGGAAATACCGGATTTCCCAGAATTCTCAGGAGGAGGCCATACCCACACAGAGGCCTCATTGGCTACGATCTACTTGACAGGCTAGACCCCACCCCTACACTCCTAATCCTCAAATTGACAATGATTATATAACTACCACAAAAAACTTCAATTGAAAAATGGAACTTACATAATATCTGGGAAGACATTTCTAAATAGTCAAGATATGGATAGACAAATTGAGTGGTGCCTTAAATGTGAAGTGGCCTATCAGATCCAGACACAGGTAATGTAAAGATATATGAGACAAGCCCCAAAGCCACCCTTCAAGTGACAGGAACGTGGTGTCTTCTGTGGGGAGGAATGGGTTGGGAGGGAAGGGACACGGAGGTGGGAGTTGTAACTTGGATTATCGCCCAGTTCTTGGCCTTGAGGATGGTTACATTTGCTTTCGAATCATGTCTTAATATGTGTGGCTATAGTTTAAACAACTTTACGAGCATAATATTTGTTAATAAATTTTTTTTAATCACTGAACTAAGCTTTAATGCCTCTGAACTCCACCTGACCTAAAATTAGAAATGCAGATTGGAAAGTTTTCTCCTTTTGCACGGGCAACCCCTGACGATTGAAAATAATCTCTTCCTTCCACCTGAAAGCTTCTTTCTTATCCTTCAAGGCTCCCCACAAATGTCACGTCTGTGAAACAAAGTCCCACATGTAATTTTGTGTATTATTTTTATTTTTACTAAGTGAATTCCTCAAGAACAGAAGCCATAAATCACTCTTTGGTGTGCCATCCAGCACCCTACATAACAGGTAACCATCAAAAGACTAATGTTTGACTTGAGTGAATGGGCTTCTATCGGGCTATAGAAAAAGTGACAACCTTACTTCTTGACAACAAATATACCAAAATGCTTCGTGGGGAAATATCAAGTGGTTCTGTAGTTTGGTTTCATTAGAACTGGGACCCAAAATGACACATGATCATACTCATTTTCAATACAGAGAAGAACTATACACAAGTAAAGAAGCTATTACTTTAAAGAATATTCACCATAAAACATTTACTGTAGAATAGTTGCTGGCCGTATTACTCATGCATCATGTGAAGAGTGTGATTTTTAAATCTCAAGCAGTGTTTTGAGGATTTTTTGTTTTGTTTGCATTTTTTACTTTTAAAATTTCCAGCAATTAAAAACTTAAATTTTGCAAGTGTGTTAAAGAATTATCATAATCCCTTTACCCAGATTCTCCAGTTTTAAATACTTTTAAGTGTTTTTTTTTCTTTTTTTAAAATTTAAATCATTTTATTGGGGGTTTGTACAACTCTTATCACAATCCATGCATACATTCATTGTGTCAAACACATTTGTTGCCATCATCATTCTCATAACATTTGCTTTCCACTTGAGCCCTTGGTGTCAGTTCCTCATTTTTCTCCCTCCTCCCAGCTCCACACCCACTCATGAACCCTTGAAAATTTATCAATTATTATTTTATCACATCTTACACTGCCCAATATCTCCCTTCACCCACTGTACTGTTGTCCATCCCCCAGGGAGGAGGTTATATGTAGATCCTTGTAATCGGTTCCCCCTTTCTACCCTACCTTCCCTCTACCCTCCCAGTATCGCCACTCTTACCACTGGTCATGAGGTGTTCATCTGTCCTGGATTCCCTGTGTTCCCAGTTCCTATCTACACCAATGTACATCCTCTTGTCTAGCCAGGTTTGTAAGGTAGAATTGGGATCATGACAGTGTGTTTGTGTGTGGGGGGGGAGATTTAAGAACTAGAGGAAAATTATGTGCTTCATCGATGCTAGACTGCACCCTGAGTGACCCGTCTCCTCCCTGCTACCCCTCTGCAAAAGGATGTCCAGTTACCTACAGATGGGCCTTGGGTCCCTATCCCGCACTCCCCCTCATTCACAATGATATGATTTTTTGTTGTTGTTCTTTGGTGCTTTATACCTGATCCCTTTGACACCTCGTGATCACACAGGCAGGTTTTTTTCTTCCATGTGGGCTTTGTTGCTTCTGGGTTAGGTGGCCACTTGTTTACCTTCAAGCCTTTAAGACCCCAAATGCTATATTTCTTAATAGCCGGCCACCATCAGGCTTCTTTACCACACTTACTTATGCACACATTTGTCCTCAGCATTTGTACTGGGAAGGTATGCAAACAATGATGATTTTTTTTGTTCTTTGATGCCTGATTCTTGATACGTTCAAGCCTTTAAGACCCCAGGTGCTACATCTTTGGATAGCCTGACACCATCAGCTTTCTTCACATTTTCTTATGCACACTTAATGTTTTCTTTATCGTTCATATTAATTTTCTCTTGCACACATGCACACACACACACGTCAAAAAGTACTGCTACTGGCGTTCCAGTTCATACTTGCTACTTGCATGAGTTTATTTTGGACAAACCCCAGTGAGGTAGTTTATTGTGCCAGCCTGGCTGATAAACACATGTGGGATTAATTGAAGGGCGGAGAGATAAATGGCTTGGTGAGCCTCGCTTTTCTGGTCTCTCGCTCTTTGATCATCGGACCAGTGTGCGGCTGCCTTGCTTGTTCTGTACCTCCATTTGCAAGCTACACTACCTGTGGGACACCTAACCCGTGGACTGTGTCACTGCAATTTGAAGCCCCTTTAAGACCTGCCTCACCAGAAAATTGGAATGTAAATTTCTGGAGTTGGGGGCTGACTGTTGGTGACCTGGCTGACAGTTGGTGACCTGCCTTGCTGTTTGCTGCCTGTGCCAGGATAGCCTAAATCTCTCTACAGAGGACTACCTGGTAGCCCTCAAGACTTGAAGGACTACCAGTGTCTCACAACTCTCTCCCAGGAGTGAGTTGCACTGAGTTATTTGCACTGCTTTATAATTTAACTGTTCATTTCTTGTATTATATATCTATCTGTATATAATTTATCAGCTCATTTCTTGTGTTATTATCTCTTTACATATATGTATAAAATTATCAGCAATCTGGTTTTGTCTCTCTAGAGAACCCTGTCTAACACACCTAGTCATATATGTCTCTTTAGTCCATGAAAGGCTGCAAACAAATTCTCTCAGGGTAACTCGTGTTATTCTCCTAAGGGTGCCTTAAAAAAAAAATCCAATGCAAGTGCCTCTGAGGAGATTTCCTGAGCCAATGCAATAAAAACCCGAGAAATCAGTTAAGGCCATTGTTTCCTGGGGCTCCAAAGAAGTCACGTTGGTTGGTTTTCTCAGAGGACACAGCATGATCACGGGGGCTCACTGGGATGGAGCTTTAAGGAAATTGAAGACTGCATTACTGCATTGGTGAGAAAAAGCCCAGGAAAGTTGCACCAGGAAGTTTGTCCCCTCCCCACAATGCACCCCTTCTTCTCCCCTGGTAGAAAGGGCTGTCCTGTGATCACGTGGTTGAGCGCGTTTGTCCCATCCAACCTACAGCCCTGAACTTGCTGCATCTGGCTTTTTTGCTACCCAAACTCAGACAACATTCCAAAGGGACAGAGCTGAGTCCATGAGGGATGCTAAACCTGCAGTGAATACATAAGACCTTTTCCAAGAATGGTTAGAGAGTTGGAAGCAGATCTAGATGGACGGTGTATTGAGAAACCACAGCTTCACATTTTGAGGTTTTTGTTCAGAAAATATTTCTATGATTTGCTTGTAGCAATATTTTTCACTTACCCTCACATAAGTAATTTTGAACCCTATGAGAGTATGTTGCATTCATTCATGTCCCCTGAATTGTCTCCTACATAACCACAGTACAGTTAGAAAACCCAGCATAGTTAACATCGATTCAATAGTTTTATTTAATATATAACCAATATTAGCCTTTGGTCAGTTTTCATTAAAATATCTGCCATGGAGATATTTATTGTGCTTATTGTTTTTTCCCTAATAAAGGGTCCATTCACAAATCACATACTGCATTTGATTGGCATGTCTCTTTACTTTCCTGCAACCAGCAACAACCCTTCAGCCATTGTTTTTCATGACAATGACATTTTGAAGAGTACATATCAGTTGTCTTATAGAATGAGTCCAACGAATTTACCTGAGTCTTCATCAGGATTAGAAATATATATATATATATATATATATATATATATATATATATATATATATATATATATATATATATATATATATACATACACACACACACACACACATATATATATATATGACGTCTTTCTCAGAGTATTCCATACAGAGGCACGTGATATTCATCCTCATTACTGGTTCAAGGAGTGTGTTCGGTTGGGTTCACTAGGAAAGCAAAACCAGTGACACTTACATGTAGAGAGAGATTTATATTAAGGAAATGGCTCACACAGTTCTAAAGTGCAGGCAAGTTCCAAGTCTGTGGATCAGGTGTCAGGCTGGAGGCTTCTCTTACTCATCTAGCTGCAGGGGCTGATGCACCCAAGATCAACCAGCCAGATGGCCAACTGCTGGCTGTAGAGGAAGATAAATCCAAGCGGGTAGATGGCAGGGTGGACTGCCGATTCAAGTCCAAAGAACTGGAGGTTAGATGATGAACCATATACAGGATTCAGACCTTGCCTCTTATGGTAAAGATGGTGGGTTTTGTGGTAATTCCATATTAAAAGCTTTCGAAGAGCTGTCAGACTTTCGAAAGCAACTTTACCATTTTACAATCCCACTACTATTGTATGAGAGTTCTAGTCATTCCACATTTTTCTCAATGATAGCTAATGACTGACTTCTTTTTTTGTGGCTTATCCCTGTCCTCATGACTATAACATGGTATTTCACTGTGATTCTTCTTGGCCTTTCTCTGTTAGCAAGTGGCATTGAACATCTTTCTGTGTTTCATTTATATATGCTCTTTGGATACATGTCCTTCCTTACTTTTGACCCCCCAACTAGAGTGTCAGGAAGGTGAAAAATCTGCTTATAACTGAGTCCAGGTATACCTGAAGTTTACATAACATAAGGAAATGTCTTTTTGCATGGTTTTAAGATACACTGAGTTCAAGGAATACAACCGGCATAGAAATTGAGAGTTGATAGCACCTTGTTTCAATTGGAACCTTTGCCAGATATGGTCACTATTTGAGAACATGATATCAATGCTACTGTAAGCACGTGGTATTTGGCTTGTCAGTTTAACACAGCCTTCTATATCAGTCTGTACTTGTTGTTATGACATACAATTTAGCATCAGAGAATTTAAGACTCCTTTTAACAGATTTAGAACCAAGATCTCATTCCGTGTTAATAATATAAAGGGGCATCAAGGAGTTTATGGAAAAATGTAATGAGAAGATAATGGAATTTTTCCATTAACTTTTTGAAACCCATCATAAAGGTTGCTTTCACACAAAGTATTATTTCCAACTCATGCATTTTAATATTGCATAATGTTATCTGTGCTTTGAAAATTACTTATGGACATGTTTGTTGTTTCTGATGGTTTGTTGTTTCTCAGCCCTACTTAGATTCTGCTCTCCCCCTGCCCCAAATCTTGGGAAATAACTTTGTGTTAACTTCTTCTCAAATAGTTTTGGATTGCAAACTGCCTTCTCTTATGACTGTCACAGGATACTGTACCCAAGGTCTCTGTCCACTTTCTCTCAGTCTCTGCCATTGACCATGTTGTGCTGCCCTCCTCAAGATGTTGTTGTTGTTGTTTTTAATCATTTTATTGGGGCTAAGCTCTTATCACAATACATTTGTACATTTGTTGCCATCATCATTTTCAAAACATTTTCTCTGTACTTGAGCCCTTAGTATCAGCTCCTCCTTTTTCCCCTCCCTCTATGACCTTCCCTCCGCATGAACCCTTGATAAGTTATATATTTTTTTTCATGTCTTACACTGGCTGATGTCTCCCTCCCCCCACTCTTCTATTATCTGTAGGCCTATGTAGGTCATTGTGATCGGTTCCTCCTATCCCCCCAACAACTTCCCTACCAACCCTGGTGGCATAGTGGTTGGCCTGCAATCCACATGGTTGATCGTTCAAAACCACTAGCAGCTCCGTGGTAAAAAGACTGGATTTTCTACTCCTGTAAACAGTTAGTCTCGGTTGATGGCTGTTTGCTTGCTTGTTGGTGTGTTTTGCTCCCCTCGTGTCGAATGCTCTTGATGTCCTCCCACAGCTCTCCAGGTCTTCGGTCATTAGCGTTCAATGCAGCAAACTGTTGTTGAAATTCAGATGGGATAGACTTAAGGGCATATTTTTGCTCTCGTGGGCTTGTTTTAATTTTCTTCAGCTTCAATCTGAGCAATCGATAGTTCCACAGTCAGCCCCTGGTCTGGCTTTAGCTGCTCATATTGATCTTCCCCATTGAATCTTCCCACAGATGTCGTCAAGTTGACTTTTGTGTGTGTCATCTGGAGAAGTCCACCTGCATAGTCACCTTTTGTGTTGTTGGAAAAAAAGGTATTTGTAATGAAGAAGTCATTGGTCTTGCAAAATTCCATCATGCAATCTCTGGCTTTGTTTCTATCACCAAGGCCATTTTTTTCCAACTATCGTTTCTTCCTTTTTGCTTCCACCTTTTGTATTCCAATTGCCAATAATTATCAATACACCTTGATTGAACATTAGATCAATTTCCCACTGAAGATGTTGGTAGAATTCTTCGTGTTTTTTATCACTAGCTTTTGTGGTTATGAATCAGTTTGAATCATAGTTGTATTGATTGGATTTTCTTGAAAGTGGATAAATATAATTCTATCACAGACCGCTTCATACTTGAAGATAGGCCATGGAATATCCTTTTGAAAGATGAATGCAACACTATGCCTCTTGATTATTTCATTCCCAATACAGTAAACCATACAATTTTCTCATTCAAAATGGCCTATACCAGTCCATTTCAGCTCACTGATGCAATTCCATTTCATTTTTTGCAACTTCCAATTTTCCTAGATTCATACTTCGTACATTTCAAGTCCCAGTTACTAATGGGTGTTTGAAGCTCTTTCTTCTTGTTTCTGGGTCATGCCCTGTCAGCAAAGGAAAGTACTGAAGGCTTTCCTCCCACAAGCTTACTCCATCCACATCACAAGGTCAGCTCGGCTTTGAGAAGGCAGCTCTTCCTTGGTCATATTTTTAGTGTCTTCCGACCTGAGGGCCCATCTTCTGGCGCCATCACTGACAGGCTCTGCTCCTGTTCCTTAGGTTCTCAGTATCTGACAAGGTTTCTATTCCATCCATAATGTTCTCAGCGGCTAGTTCCTCAGAAGTGGACAACCTGCTCCTCCTTGGTATACTTTCCTATGGACACGAATTATACATTTGTGGAGCTGTTGGATGCTGCAAACAGTTGGTGTGCTAGGTGCTAACCAAAAGGTTAGAGATTCAAGTACCTTGGAAGAAATGCCTGCCAATATACATCCCCTGAAAAGCCAACCCCTAAAAACCATATGGAGCACAATTATACGCCAACACGGGGTCACCCTGAATCAGAATCACTAGGACAGCAGCTAGTTTTGAGAATGGTTAAGCTTTGGACTGCTAACCACACACCAGCCACTCCTCAGCAAAAACATGAGGCTTTCTGCTCTTGGAAAGAGTTACAGTCTTGGGACCCTGCAGGGGCTGTTCTCCCCTGTCCTATAAGGTTGCTATGAGTCAGCATAAACTTGCCAGTAGGGAGCATGGTACTAAAAAATAAAAGCAAGCTCACCTGTATAAATATCATACTTCATTTTATTCCCTTCCACTGTCTAATAATTTGTCTTGGTTATGAGCCATGCTTTAATTATCGTTATTTCCTTCATTTATCATACATAAGTTTGAGCTGCTATTACAGATGCCTATTTCTAGTTTATGTTTCTATTTCCACTTGTTTTGCTGCTCTTTCATTGTCTTGTATTTATTGTAGGGTCTTTATTTTTAACTTCTCTTAAATTCACATTTTTTTTTCATTACGAGATGCAACCATCAGCCCTCTTCATTACACCTTCTAATGTAGACATGCCCAGGCATTTGCACCTTGAAAGACTTATTATTTCGTAATCAATTACTTTTGTTTTATTTCTCCTTTATATTAGGCTGAGATTATTATATTGATTTTTGAAAGTGTATGTGGAGATGAATTATATTATTGATGACTTTCATTTCAGTACAGTGAAAAAGCCATGGTAAAGCATTCATTATGAAAAGGCTTGAGAAAAAAAAGAAAAATTCTGCGACAAACATGAATGTGCATATATCTACCCATGTCACAATCCTAATTTATCTAGGATATATCCTGAGTGCACTGATAGTTGGATCACTTGGCATTACTATTTACAACTTTTTAAGGAAGTACCATTCCACTATCTACAATGATTGCACCATTTATAAAGCTCACCAGCAGTTTTATGAGCATTGCAAAAAAATTTCTCCAGTCTCTAGGTGCTCTTATTACTCACTTAGAGAAGTCTTTTGATGCAAATACCTGTTTTTTAGGAGATCTGTTACCTAGCTTGTTTTCTGCTGTTTGTACATTTTTAGTTATGCTTGATAAGACTTTGCCATGTATTAAAATTCTTAGATTTGCCAGAAAAGGTTTGAGGATTGAAAGCCAGATTGTGCAGAAAAACAGATCCAGTGACGCTGAATGTATAAGAAAGAGCTTTATATCAAGAAGTAATTATTTATCAAGCAGGCATCCCAGCCCATCCAATGTGAGTCTCATCCTGGTCCATACGTCCCTCTTTAGATTCATGTACTCGCAGGACAACGCACATGCAAAATGGTGAACCAGGAAACAGAAAGATCACAAGTCGGGGTGCAGAGATTTCGTGGATCCAAGATCAGTGATAACATAGCCGAGAACTGGCAGCTCTTGGGGTCCAGTGGCCCACAGGGGACCACCCCTTGAGGCAGCAAGTGTTCTAGCGGGTAGGAAGGCAAAGGAAGAGAAAGAGAGGCCGTTTCCAGAGTCCCTCACTGTCTTACAAAGGTCATACCCCAAAGGATGTGTCACCAAGCTAACACTTGATCGACAGGTTCAACTCCACCCCTAGCCATGAGTGTCTAGTTGACATAAAATTATCCAACTACCACAGAGCCATTACGCTACTTCAGAGCCTCCTCTGCCACTGGACAGCAAGCTTCAAAGCCTGGGTGTCACTGGAGGAGGGGATATCTTCTCTACACTATAGGAAGCCTGGAGATTTCCAGTCAGTAGTTCTTGATGCTTTGGATGTCAGATAATCAACCTTAGACCAAGGTTGCAGGACTAAAGAAGTCACCTAACCTCCTTTCCGTCCTTCAGAGACAGAAGATTATAAAAACTCATGACTTAAGGGGCAAATGAAAATGCTGTGTTTTAATGATTGTTTAGTTATACATGTTTTAAGCAGAGTGGGAGATGGTAACATAATCATCTTCTACTCCCCTTCTATCTTGCTGTAAAGACTAGCATGTTGCTATGTTACTAGAATTTACGTCCCTGGGATTTCAAGTATCGTAAAGGTCACCCAGGGCAGACAGGTTTAAGCAGGGCTTCGCATGGAGACAGAAGAGGAAGAAAGGCCTAGAAATCAACTCCTGAAAATTAGCCAATGGAAAGGGCACAGCTCTCAATAGAATATTGTGCAATAAGTGCCATAGGTTGGCAGTCACTTAAAATACATGGTGGACACAACAATGGACACAAGCATCCCGATGATAAAGGTGGGACGGGACCAAAAGTGGTCCTCAGCCAGGGCCAACGTGAGGACAGTGAAGAATACCAACACTGAGTTTTATAGACTTCGCAGAGTCCGTACATTGACTCAAGAGAAACGCAACTTCCTGTCTGGTTTTCTCTGCGTCCGGGCAAAAGTGGCTATCGTTACTGCATGTCCCTCTCCTTGACGTCAGGGATTAATTTAAGCTTTTATCACTGTCATCTAGCACCATAAGGGATTACAGTCTAGCAGGACAATTGACAAAGACAGCAGCAGATCACTGGGAAGTGGCTCAATGAGCTAAAGAATCCAACTCCTCATGGCCTGACTTGATGGGTGGCTTAACATTTTTCTTTGGAATGGACACAAATATGGATCTCTTCCAGTTGGCTGGCCAGGTAGCTGTCTTTCAGATCTCTTGCCAACCCAGAGTGAATGCCCTCCGTGCTGCATCCCAATTCCTGGAGCCATATTCTTTACCAAGGCCTCCAGTGCAGCTTAGATTTCTTCTTTCAATGCCATCAGTTCTTGGTCATGTGATATTTCTTGAACTGCTGGGATGTACAGTAACTCTGTGTATTCCTTCCATCTTCTTTGGATGCGTCATGCCTTGTTCAACATTTTGTCCGTGGCATTCTTCTGTTTATGACTTGAAATCTTTCTCAGTTCTTTCCATTTGGGAAATGGTAAGCATGTTTTCCCTTTAGTTTTCTAACTCTGACTCGAGTTTGCACGTGTCCTTATAACACTCTCCACTTGGTGCTCTAGGGTCGCTATTAGTTGAAGTCAACTCGATGGCCATGCGTTTTATCTTCTTGAGCTGCCCTCTGAAACTTTTCCAGTTCAGTCTTTCACTTCATCATTGCTTCCAGTTGCTTTAGCTACTTGACATTCAGGGCAAGTTTTAGAAGTCTCTTCTGGTATGTTTTTTTCTTTCTTTGCTGCCTTTTGCTTTCTTCGTGAATGATATTCCCACAACTCCTCCGCCCTTCTGTCATTAGCTCTCCTTGTGTAAGGATTCACAGCCTTGGGAACCCTCTGCGGCAGTTCCACTCTATCCTATGGAGGGTCCTATGGAGGCCTTATTTAGGATTTTTAAAACAAATTTTACAGTTTGATTTCAATATGAATATTAAGGATAAGCTTGAGTGTAGACAACAAGAGTCCGAAGCGACTGGGTGGCCAAAAGATTTGTTTTGATTTTTAAATATGCGTGAAGACAAAGGATACCAGTGAGAGTGGCTGAATATGAATCATGACCACAAGACAGGGGAAAGATCATGGCCATGAAGGGCAGCATTTGATAAGGTTTAGGGTTTGCAAAGCAAATTTCAATCAGACGGGCTTTGGAACTTGGGAACACAGAAAGACTCACCATGCCCATAGATTCACCGAAATAGAAACAGAAAATCATGAAATTTAGGAGTTTTTCTTTGAAAGATTTGCTTTTCTTGTTTCTTGCTTCCATGAACTCTTGTTGTCTACACTCAAGCTTATCCTTAATATTGACATTGAAATCAAACTGTGAAATGTGTTTTAAAAATCCTAAATAGAGCCGATAGTTTATCACTGCAATGTTACTTATTCTAATGAGTAATGTGAAAGGGTAAGCATGGAACCACTTTTGCAGCACTCGGGAAAACTAGCTTTTCTCGGGTGTTTTCATCTATCTGTGCTCTATGTCCAGGGTTCTCCAAGGGTTGTCACCAAATCAGCTGGGTCAGCATCACTTGGGAATTTATTACAACTAATGCCTCAAGCTCCACCTCAGACCAACTAAACCGGAACCCAGTGAGAGATCTGTGTTGTAATAAGTCCTGCCGGTGATTCTGATGCAAACACACTGGTGGCACGATTGAGAACCATTGCTCTAACTTGTGTTTTAAAAAAAAGTAAATGTTTAAATACTGAATTCCAAAATCTTTGACACATAAAACTATTTTAAGGGAAATCACTGAAACCCAAATGAAGGCTGAGCATGATAGTGGGACAAGAGGAAAGTAAAAGGAAATAGAGGAAAGAACTAGGTGACAAATGGTATTTATAGAGGTCCAAAGACTGGAATATATACATATGTAAATATATTTAGATGAGTGTAGGGAAACAGATCTATGTGCATATATTTATAGGTTTAGTATTAAGGTAGCAGATGGACATTGGGCCTCCACTCAAGCACTTACTCAATGCAAGAACACGTTGTTCTATTAAATTGGCATTCCAGGATGCACACCTTTCCGACACAATTGCTGAAGAAAAATGTGTGAATAAGCAAATGTGGTGAAGAAAGTTGACAGCGTCCGTCTATCAAAAGATATAGCGTCTGGGGTCTTAAAAGCTTGAAGATAAACAAGCAGCCATCTAGCTGAGAAGCATCAAAGCCCACATGGAAGAAGCACACCAGTCTGTGTGATCACGAGGTGCAGAAGGGACCAGTTATCAGACATCAAAGAACTAAAAATCATATCAATTGGGTGCCCACCTCCCTGATACAATCAATGAAGACAAACATGCGCATAAGCAAATGTGGTGAAGAAAGCATCAAGGAACAGAAAATCATATCATTGAAAATGTGGATGAATGCAAAGTGGAGACTCAAAGCCTATTGGCAGCCAACTGGACACCCCTTATTGAAGGGTTGTGGGGAATAGATGGACCAGTCAGGGTTCAGGAAGCAATGATGAAACATATAACTTTCCTCTAGTTCTTAAATGTTTCCTCCTCCCCACTATCATGATCCCAATTCTACCTTACAAATCTTGCTAGACCAGAGAATGTACATAGGTACAGAGAGCAACTGGAAACACAGGGAATCCAGGACGGATGACTCCTTCAGGACCAGTGGTGAGAGTGGCGATGCCTGGAGGGTGGAGGGAATGTGGGGTAGAAAGGGGGAACTGATTACAAGAATCTACGTATAGCCTCCTCCCTGGGGGAGGGACAGCAGAGAGGAAGGTGGGGGGAGATATTAGACAGTGTAATATATGACAGAATAATAATTATGAATGATGAAGGGTTCATGAGGTAGGGGGCAGTGGTGAGGGAGGAGAAAATTAGGAGCTGATAATTAAGGGCTCAAGTAGAAAGCAAATGTTTTGAGAATGATGAGGACAACAAATGTACATATGTTCTTGACACAAATTGATGTATGTATGGATTGTAAAAAGAATTGTTTGAGCCCCCAATAAAATGATTAAATTTTTAAAAAAGAAAGAAAAAAACTATTTTAAGGAAAAAGTCACCAGACCCACCCCCATTATTATGTCATTTCAAAGCCTCAACTACCACCGATTGAACTGATACCTGTATTGGGGCCTCATAGCTACCTTACACCACCCGGAATATGAGAATTGAGAGCATGACCTCTTGATTGAAAAATTACATAATTACAAATAATTGGCCCTTACATTTCCCCCCCAAACTTTCGATGTTTCCCTTCTCTTGCAGACAGGTGTCATGTCTATGAAAACTCTTGGGAAGCATTATTCCATTTAAGGAACCCTGGTGGCGCAGAGCATTCTGAAGTCTACTAAGGTCACACCAAAAGTGACTGTTTCAAATAACAATTTATAAACTATCAAGGACTCATGGGGGAGGGGAGAAGGGGAGGGAGGGAGAAAGAGGACCTGATGGCAAGGGCTTAAGTGGAGAGCAAATGCTTTGAAAATGATGAGGGCAATGAATGTACAGATGCGCTTTACACAATGCATGGATGTATGGATTGTGGTAAGAGTTGTATGAGCTCCTAAAAAAATTATTTTAAAAAAAAGTGGTTGTCTCTGGGCACGTGAATTCTGGATAATTTTATTCTGCCTTTACATGTTTGAGCACAATAGAACTTCAAATTTTTAAAATTTTTTAATTAAAATTTTTAAAATTTAAATTAAAATATATTTTAAATCACTTCATTGAGAGCTCTTACAATGCTTATTACAATAAATTAAAATGTATTTAAAATTTTAAATAATGGAATTCCCCTCTTCGCATGAACTTTTGGAAGCCTCTGAGTACTTTGCTTTAAATATTTTTAACGGTAAGATGAGCATATGACCTTCCCTCAAACCTAGAAGAAACTCATCATCTACAATGGCTAGGGCTAGAGCTGCTATTCACAGGAGAAGAGGTGTTGGGTTTTTTTAATGGACACAGAAAGCATTTCAATCAGCAGGATTAAGCAGGGGCATTTTCCCCATTACCTGTTTTTCTCCTGACAGGTCACAAAGGGACGGACTAGGAATTAGATAGGAATCAAGTGGGACTTATTCTAGGAACAAAACCCAAATAGATTTATTTTTCATTGCAACAGATTTGTTTGGTTTTCATGTTCAAAAGGTTCCTACTCCAAAATGAAGAATCGGCTTTAGAATCTCCCCCCAGAAACTCGGTTTATAATACTTAGAGTCACTGTATATAATCCCCTGTCATGGTTAATGGTCCTCGGTCGCATGGGCTGTTACTCCCGCTGGTTGATTGGCAGTTAGGGTGTGATGAGAAGGGATTTGTCTTTGAGCGGCTCACTGTTTCTTGCAGCAGCAGGAATGGAAGTATTTTGTTGGTTTTTTACTTCTCATTTGATTCTTTGAGCTGTGTGGCTTCAACATAGATCTATTGTTTTCACTTTAAAATGAGTTTCCTTTAGATTTCTCTTAGGTACTTCCTGTGAATTTTATGAGTCTCCCTTCTTATAACTGTTGTAGTTGTCATTTTAGAACTCAGTGAACCATGGTCTTTTATGGAGTGACGTCTGCGAATCTAGTGAGCTAGAAGAAAGCTCTGGCATTCTACAATTTCCTACCCAAATAATGATTCTGCACATAGTGGTGTTAGGCCAACTTTTGTAATACTAAATATGGTCTTTTTTCTTGGCTTCATTTTTGTCATTTCCCATATGCCGTGCTATTGTTCTGCCACTATAGTTTAGTAAAGGAAGCATAGAATTAGAATCGAATGGCCTGGATTAATTCCAGGTTCTGCCACTTACTGCTCCTGTGAATCACTTAACTTCTTTGAGTGCCACAACTCTCTTCCCAACCTGCAGAGTTTACCTCTCCGAAGTCATAGCGACTGCCTTCCCTCCATCAGTTTGGTGATCAATAGAAATTCTGAGAGGGATAAAAATAGATGAGCGACACTAGACTTATACAGAGTCTCTTAGAGAAATGCTTCAGTGGTGGAAAGAAAGAAAGAAAATGCACTTGGCTGCTAACCAAAGACTAGAGATTGGAGTCCACCCAGAATCACCTTGGATGAGAGACCTGGTGATTAACTTCCAAAAAACCAGCCACTGGTGGGGGTGGGTCATCGGGGGACAACCGCTGACCTCAATGCAGCACAGGTTGGCTCTGACACATGTTGGTTGCCATGAATCAAAATAACTGGCTGGCAACTGACTGCTTTTGTTTCTCTTAGTTTTATGGACTTAAGCAAAGTCGTGCCAGGTGAGAAACAAATGTATTAAATGTTTAATGAAAACAAATGCAGAGAAAGCTCTAGGAGTCTGACAAGTCAGAGAGCACCAGGTCCAAATCTCAGGGCAACTAAACAAAGGGCATGTGGTAGTTATATCATTGTTCGCAATTTGAGAGTAAAGGAGTGGAGTCTAGCCTGTCGATCAGGTCATGGTCTTCTTCTGAGGATTCTGGGAATGCCGGTATTCTTCCTTGGAGGTGGGAGACACTCTCTGCTCACTCCCTGGGAGACATTGCAGCTGACAAGACACATAGAACTACCCTAGTGCCCTGAGCTGGAGAAGCCATGTGGAGACCCCTACATGAGGAGTCCCCTACAAATGCTGAAATTTCCTCAAGGCTGGATCCACAAGACTTCCACCCACTTGCCTGTGATCTTCCTGAATTCGGCATCATTGCATGTGTTTCATGAGTCTTAAGAGGACTTTATAGATTGGTATCGGACATATGGGCTAATATTGGACTTATGGACTTGATCTGGACTGGGCTGGGATGTTTCTCAATATCCAATTGGTCTTGTAGATAAAGCTCTTTCTTATACATATGCGTCTCTGAATTTGTTTCTCTAATCTACCTGGACTAACACAGGGCCCAAAGATGATACATTTAGGCTAATAACATGGGTATTTGAACTGAGTTGGACAATGACAGGGTGGTTAGCGGCCTTGTGAAAATTCTGGAAAGCATGCAGTTTATTGGTTAGTCAGTCTCTTATGGGTTTTTTTTTTCTTAAGAACTTAAGCTTTGGTCCATTAGAGGAGACTTAATTCGCTTTCTATTACATATATATATATATATCCCAATGCTAAGAAATTGTTGTCCATCAACTACAGTTGCTATATTAGAAAATGACATCCATCAAAAGTGTACCTGGTATAGGAATGAGAAAATTCCCATGACCTAAATAATTCAATACACCCACAACAGACATGGTCCATCAGTTTATGCATCTACATGCAGAACGTAACAAATGACGACATGTGTTTTATAAGGATGACACAACGGTGACTGGTGCTAAATCTTATAAAGCATCACGCTATGAAAGCTTGGTAATTTTATGCGTTTTCCCTTGGTGGTTTTGTGTGTGTGTGTGTGTGTGTGTGTGTGTGTGTGTGTGTGTGTGTTTTGGAAACATATCTATCTTCTCTTGGAAAGAAAAATGATAATATCTACTTTGTTTTCTAAAAAGACAAGATTAAAAGCATGCCTTTATGTGAAAAGGAGGTTTGATTATCTCTTCTAAGAGCTGCCAAAGGGGTTTTATATTATTCATAGACTGGCTGAGCTGTTCTAACAATCACAACAACATTCAGTGACTCAAGAAATACTTATTGAACATTTCATATACAATAGTAAGCTCAAATGATTCAAATTTATCAATAAGACATAAATTCCTATCCTCAACATAAAATCTATTAAAAATTCTCTTACACTTTATTATTAAGACATAATTACTATCCCAACTCTAAAGAACTTTGTGATATTACCTTCTACCTTAAAAACAATAAAAAAGATTAGAATCATTTCTTTCCAAGTCCAATCTGTGATCTATATACAACAGAGATGTAGTGGCCATGGGGGAAGATAATTCTGTCCAACTGCCAGTTACACTTAAAAAAAGACAATGCATAATTCCAGGTCTAAACATTGTGTTTTATGCTTTTTTAAAAAGACTGTGACCCCTTTTGTTTTCTTTTCCTGTTTTGTGGAATATAATGCACACAGCGAAAAGCATACAAGCCCAGTTACACGGCCCACCTCATCAGAAGAGGGTCCATTTGGTCCTGTTTTTTATTTTTTCATATACTTTAAAAATTATTTTTTTAAGTATGAACTTTCAAAACAAATTTAAAGTACAACCAAGAACAATTATTTGCAATAAGTACACCGATATCCCAAGTTACAGATGTCCAAAAAGACTGTCAATCCATACAACATTGGCCTTTAGTGTCCTATAAATTTACATGTAATGAATGATGGAAGCAGGATCAAAAGAAGATGGGAAGAACATGCAGAGTCACTGAATCGAACAGAATAGGTGACAATCACCATTCTAGAAGGTAATGTGTGATCCAGAACGGATGGTCTTGAAGGAAGAAGGCCAAGGTGCACCAAGGGCATCTTCTCACGGAAGGTAGTTCTCCAGGAATTAACAAAACACCAGTTGAATATTGCAGCCCGCGAAGTGCTCGCTCACAGATGTCAATAAAGGTGACAAAGAGGAAGCCCCTCAGCAAGATAGACCGGCACAGTGGCTTTAACCATGGGCCCCAAAAAGCACAATGGAGAGAGTGGTGCAGGGCCGAGGGGTGTTTTGCTCTGCTCTACACGGGGTCCCAGTGAGTCAGGCCTGCCTGGGGGGCCTCTAACCACAGCCACCTTTCTCCCAAAGACCTATCATCTCTTATGGGAATGACTGTTCATTGGGGGAACAGAAAATAATTAGAATTGTCTGGGATTCCTGGACACTAACTCTGCACTGAAGCTCATTCCAGGAGGCCCGGTGTCATGGCATGCTGCAGCTCGCCAGTCTGAGTGGGAAGGAACACATGCCGGTCCCAGTACGAATGGATCTTAACTCAGTTCTTTCCTGATGATATGCCCCAAGGATGCTGGGGATCTGCAAACAGCACAGAGGAGCCGCCGGTGTAGAAACAATCTGAAACAACCGCCGGTGTAGAAACGGGGACAATCCTGAAAGAATCGTGGAAGACGTATCAGAGCTTCGTTTCCAATAATGTAAGCGCAAAGCGGGTCAGTGGTGATTTGGACGGGGCGTCCAAGCAGAAGATTGCCTTTCCTGAGACCCTCCAATCCTTTGTAATGGTCCCCTGGGGTACCCCAGGACGCTGTGACCTGGGAGTCTAGAAAAGCACAGAAGTGGACCCCTCTGGGGATTCATTTACCGAGAAAGAGCCAAGAATTAAATATGCAGAACCTTCTAAGAGATGACAGCGTGGAGAGATATGTTACAAAAACATAAAAAAGGCATTAATGCCAAGAAGAAAGAGAATGCGTTTTGCCCAGAGCTAAGAATAACAAGCTTAAATAAAATTAAGAACTGAGGGGGGCGGGGGTGGAATACAGTGGAAAGTATTTAAATGGCATCATCAGAGCATCTTATGACATCTTATGACTTGCCTTTACAGGCTACTGGGTGCCTTAGAGCCTGGTTTTCCTTGTGTCAGTGAGTTTCATGGATTAATCTTCTTCCTCAAGGCCCTAAGTCTAGGCCAGTGGTTCTCAACCTTCCTCAGGCTGCAACCCTTTCATTATTGTGGTGGTGACCCCAACCATAACATTATTTTTGTTGCTACTTCATAACCATCATTTTTCTACTGTTATGGATCATCATGTAAATATCTGATATGCTGGATGTATTTTCATTGCTACAAATTGAACATAATTAAAGCATAGTGATTCATCACAACAACATGTCATTATATATTGTAAAGTATTTTTTTCTAATGACAAATAGATGATGACATGTTGTCTTGAAGCATGGTGTAGCATGGGTAACAGTCTTCACGCCAGGTACTCATAGGTGGGCGTATCTGCATGTGGGCGGACCCACCTGGAGACGGATAGAGGGGCGGTGTCTCGGTTCCTAAGACCATTGGAAGTCTGTGTTTTCTGATGGTCTTAGGCAACCCCTGTGAAAGGGTCATCAGACCCCCCCAAAGGAGTCATAACCCACAGGTTGAGAACCGCTGGTCTAGGAGCCACTTGCGCTCCAATTCCTTCAGGAACAGCACGGTTGTTGTTAGCTGCCACCGACTCAGTCCCCGACTCACACTCAGCTTTACACACAACAGAATCGGGTCATGGGGACCCACAGGGCTTCCACGGGTTGATTTGGGAAAGTAGATGACCGGGCCCTTTCTTTCAGTCCATTTTCTCCAGTTCCAGGGTCAGAGCCTGCTGTGGAGAAGAAGACACTGCTGGAGAAGAATGTTGAAAGAATCCTGGACCGCTAAAAGGACAAACTGATCTGATCTGTCCTGGGAGAAGCAGGGTCAGAGTGCCCCTGGGAGGCAAGGATGGCGAGACTGCCTCTTACATGCTTCAAACATGTTTTCAGACTAGTCCCTGGAGAAGGACATCATGCTTGGTAAAGAGGAGGGGCAGTCAATGAGAGGAAGGCCCACACCCTGATGGATTGACACCTGTCTGCAACAGCAGCTTCAGACATAGGAACAACGGTAAGGACCGTGCAGTGTTTCATGCTGGTGTGCATAGAGTTGCTATAGGTCGAAACTGACTCAGTGGCTCCCAATGACATTTTTCACCTACAAACTCTGCTGAAGCCTTTCAGCCTCCTAGCAGCCTACAAGCCTCCACATGCCTGCAGTGAAGTTCATTATCCATGAACCAAACGCTCAGGGACGGCAAGACTTCGAGAAGCACCTGATTCACCATTGCCCCTAAATAATAGGACAATGAGAACTAACCTAAGCCCACTGCCATTCAGTTGATTCTCACCCAGAGCAATCCGATTACAGCGCTTCTGATACTAGGATGTTGCTCAGCATACAGACAGAAAAAGTATGGCGAAAGGATACAACAACGTACAGTCGGAGTGGAATAAATAAATCATCTGCTGGCTGTGGGTTTACATTTCTTTTTTTAAAAACATTTTATTAGGGACTCATACAACTCTTATCACAACCCATACATATATCCATTGTGTAAAGCACCTCTGTACATTCTTTGCCCTCATCATTTTCAAAGCATTTGCTCTCCACTTAAGCCCTTTGCATCAAGTCCTCTTTTTCCCCTCCCTCCCCTCTTCCTCCTCCCTCATGAGCCCTTGATAATTTATAAATTATTATTTTGTCATATCTTGCCCTGTCTGGCATCTGTATGTTCTGCTGTGCATATTCTCAACAACAAAGATAAAATATAGCTCACACTAGGATGCAAGCTGTATGCGTGTGTATATCAAGGTCAACATCACTAAAGCCTTACCTCATAAGCATCACTAATGCCTTGCCTAATAATAGTCTTTTCTTTTTAAGATCATTGGATTGGGTGCTCTTACAACTCTTATCATAATCCATACATACATCCATTGTGTCAAGCACATTTTTACATTTGTTGCCCTCACCATTCTCAAAACATTGTCTTTCCACTTGAGCCCTTGGTAGCAGCTCCTCATTTTCCCCTCTCTCACGAACCCTTGATAATTTATAAATTATTATTATTTTATCATGTCTCACACTGTCCGGCGTCTCCCTCCACCCACTTTTCTGTTGTCCATCCCCCCCAGGGAGGAGGTTATGTAGATCCTTGTGACCGTCCCCCTTCAATAATAGCCTTCTAAAATAGCTAAAGAGATATGGAGAAACTATGAAGAATGCTAATTGGCCGAGTTCATTGTATATGAGCTTTTTCCAATGTAAATTGTTATAAAGTTAGTTACTGTTTTCCTAAGAAACCTAAAGAGCTTGTACTTTAAAAATGTAAAGTCTCTCCCAGAAGCCACATTGTGGAACTATAAATAGAGTTCTTAATTTTAAAAAAACAGGTGCCTTCTCAACACATTAAATTCAAATTCCCTTTAAAAAGGAAAAAAAATTTCCAAAGGAAATATAAAAATAGCCTAAACAGATGAACAAATATTCAGTGTCACTGGTAATCAAAGAATTGTAAATTAAAATGAGATACTACTTTTACAATCCGAATTGACTTCGCTGTGTGCCCATATAGTATAGAAACACACACACATAATTAGGATATAGACCAAAACTTGCTTTTTCTAATGGACCCAATGCAACAAGGTTAAGATTAGATGGACATGCTCAGCACTGCTAATTGATGTGTACTTTGATTCAATCTTACAAGAAAATAATTTTTGCATACCAACCCTATAGTCTTAAGGTGCCCTGGTGGCACTGTGGGTTAGGCATTGCAAGACCAGCAATTTAAACCCCCAGCCTCGCTGAGAGAGACAGAAGAAGAGGACTGCTTCTGTAAAGATTTACAGCCTATCAAGTCGGAATCGGCCCAGTGCTAGTGGGTTTGGGTTTTGCTGTTGTTCATTCCGTGGTCTTGTACCAAACCCAAACCAAACTCACTGCCATCAAGTCAATTCTGACCCATCGCACCCTACAGGACGGAGTGGACATGCTCCCTGAGGTTTCTGAGATTATAAACCACCGTGGGATCTGCATGTGCACGTGAACGTTGAACATTGAATAAGGAAGACCAAAGAAGAGTCCATGCATCTGAAGTTCGGTGATGGTGGAGAAGATTGAAAATACCATGGACTGTTGAAAGGTCAAGCCAATCTGTCTTGGAAGAAGTATGGTCAAAAAGCTCCTTAGAGGCAAGGATGGCACACTATGCCTCACATACTATGGGCATGTTGTCAGGAGAGACCAGTCCCTGGAAAAGGGCATCATGGTCAGTAAAGTGCAGGGGCAGCAGAAGAGAGGAAGGCGCACAACGAGATGGGTTGGCCCAGTGGCTACAACGACGGGCTGAGACAGGAAGAGTTGTGAGGATGGGGCAGGACCAGGCAGTGCTTCATTCTTTCGTGATAGGGTTGCTATAGGTTGAAACCAACCAATCACACCGAACGCCTCTGTGGGCGCAGACGGCCTCATCCTTCTCCCATGGTGTGCTCGCTGGCCTCTGCGCTACCGTCCCGACGCTCGCCTGATAAAGGCACCCTGTTCTCCTGGTGGCCTTATAGTCCTTTAAACAATGCTATTGTAAAGATTGTATAATGTTTCATCAAATGTTTCCATCAAGTTATTTAATCCCTCTGTCATTAGAAGTACATATTTAGCTTTGTTCTAGATTTTGCTATTTTAAGGAGCACTGTAATAAACATGTGTATGTGTCTGGGTACTTTGGAGAAATGAACCCACAGCAACTCATGTATAAGAGTGAGTTTTATGTAAAAGTTAAGTGCGCATCAAGAAAACATCCCAAGTCCAACATTAACCCATATGTCCGACACCGATCCACAAAGTCCTCCTCCATCTCACAAGACAGGCGCAAGGATGCTGATTGCAGGAGGAAGGCCGAATCAGTGAATATGTAAGCATCTCAGCGCTGGCAGGGGTCTCCACATGGCTGCTCAAGCACCCAGGGCTGTATTGGGGAAGGTCCATGTGACTTCTCCTTGGGGATGTCTTGCAGGAAGTGAGCCTTGCAAGCTGAAGCAGGGAACCACTAAGACAGCTGCACCCTAGTGCGACCATCACAAAGCAGGAGACCGGAGAACTAGAAAGGCGAGGTTCACTGGGTCATTTATCCCTCTGCCCTTCAATTAATCTCACATGTGTTTATTGACCAGGTTGGCACAATAAACTGACTAACCCAATGTGCATGCATATTTTTAGGACATCTTTGATTATATTTTTCAGATAAAGTCTTAGAAAAGGTAGGAGTAGATTAATAGGTGTAGTAATATCTAAGCTCCTGCTTTTTAAATCAAAGACATTAAGTGCTGAACTGCTAACCCAAAGGTTGGTGGTTCAAATCCATCCACAGAGAGAAAGACTTAGTGATCTGCTCCTATAAAGATTACTCTATGAGGTACTTCTACTCTGTCACATGGGGTTGCAGTGAAGGTGAAATTGAAGCAAGCACCAAACAACAACAATAGCAACTGTTACTCAATCCTGCTGGTTCTCCGCTAGGCTAGACTGTGCACTGTGCTACAGCAGGGATTTTTGTTCATCGGCCCCTGCAGCTACAGGGGAAACCTTCAGCTTAGATATGCCCGCAGACTAGCACACTTCTACAACTATGCGGGCCATTTCTTGCTACAAATCTCTCTAGATGTACATATGTAGGTGTCACTGGGTTTGCTTGTCTAGAGAACCAAGCCTAACACAGCCGTCTTTGAGATAGATTGATACAGTGGCTATAACAATGGTCTCAGATATAGCAACAACTATGAGTATGTGTTAGGTTTTTGTTCTAGTTGTGAAGTTGTACTATTTAAAGGCTTCTCCTTATTCCTGTAGCTGCCGGGGGTGATGAACAAGGGGCAGGAAGTCCACAGGCTGTCGGATACCAAGCTGAATGAACCTAAGATGGGCAGTCTGCTGGCCTCAGCAGGCAATACAACAGGAGGTCCAGAACCCAGATGCAGGATCCAAAGCCAGCAATCGAAGTCACCCACTGTCGATTTATAGGGAGAGCAGGCCACAGCCTGAATGACAATCACATCCAGGCTGTGACCAGATTAAGGAGGTAACTTCTCCCCCCCCACCACCCCCCACTGGCTGGCTCTTCACAAAAGATCCCAGACCCACCCAAGTTGACATAAAACCTAACAATCGCAAAGGTTTTCTCTTTTTCTCTCTCTACTTCACCAAGCATGATGTTCTCTCTGAGAGCTTGTCCCTCCAGATGATAGGTCCCACATACAAGGTCTCGACATCCTCCCTTCTAGGGAGAATTCTGGCTAGACTTAGAACAGTTACTCATTGTTCTGACCACCCATGGTATATTGAACACCATACTTCAAGGGCATCCATTCTTTCCAGGCCTCCTTTATTCATTGTCCAGTTGCCATGGCCATATCAGGTGATATAAAGCACATGAGTGGGGTCAGGCACACCTTAAAGCAACACTTTAATGAGATCTGAAGGTGATTCACTCAATTAAACATGTCCTTCGATTTCTTGACTGCTGCTTCCATGGACCCTTGCCCATGGATCCAAGTAAAATTGAATCCTTGACAAGTTCAATCTTTTCTGCATTTATCAAGATATGACTTACTGGCCCTATTGACAGAATTTTTGTTTTTGTTTTGAAGTTCAGGTGAAATTCATACTTCCTTTGACCTTATGTTCTAACAATTACCTCTTGGTCTATGTAGCAGATTCCACACGAACACAATGAAGTGTTCTGGAATTCCTACTCTTCTCAATATTATCCACAGTTGGTTATGATCCACACAGTTGAATGCTTTTGCATAATAGATAAATGCAAGTAAACATCTCTCTGGTGTTCTCTGCTTCCAGCCAAGATCCATCTGACTTCACTAATGATATCCCTCACACCATGACTTCTTTTGAATCCAGCTTGCCGATCTGGCAGCTCTCTAGATGTACTGCTGCAACCATTTCTCAATTATCTTCAGCAACATTTTCCTGTCCTGTGCTACCAAGGATATTGTTCCAGAAATTCTGTATTCCATTGTATTAACTTACTTTGGGAGGAGCAGACGGGGACCTCTTCCAGTCTTGGCATGGATAAATGAACACTTCCAGCATTGCATGATTATTAAAACATCTCAACTGATCGTTCCATCAAATCCCTGGTGTCTTGTTTGTTTTACCAACGCCTTTACTGCCATTTGGGCTTCTTTCTCCAGTGGCATTGGATCTTGATCCTATGCTACCTCCCGAAAGAGTAAGATGTCCAGCAATTATCTTAGACACAGTGACTCCGGTATTCCTTCCTTCCTTCTTCTGATGCTTCCTGCATCATTCCAGATGTCCTCGGTACCCTTCACGCATCAACATGAGGCTTGGATTTTGTCTTTTCTTTCACCCTGAGAAATACCTAGTATGTTCTTCCCGTTGGGTTTTCTAACTCCAAATCTTTGCCCATTTTATTATAATGCTTTACTTTGGCTTCTCCCAGTTAAAAGTTGTACTTGTTAGTTTTCTGTTCAGTGCTTTCATGAGATCGCCTCTCCCACCGACTTCAGCTGCTCTCCACTCGACAGCACGTTCGGGGTCTTTTCTGACATCATTTTCATCTTTTCTTTCTAATGGCCTTTGCTTTCGGGTTGCCCTTGATGCTAGACCACAGCTTGCCTCTCTTGCCCTATCAGAGTTACGTACTAAATTAATAGCTGAGTAGCATTCGCATACTTCCAAAGTTGGCACTTGCCCTTATGCATTTCTAAGGAGAGACACCCACCTGTCTTTCTAAGGAAGGCTCACTAGTATATAGTCAAGATCTGTCAAATAGAGGTGTATGGTTGGACAGTTCGATGAATCATTCATAGAGAGGACTGCAGGAGACAGTTGTTGAAGACAACCCTGCTCTCATTGTCCCTGCATCTGTGCGAGAGTTGCATTCTGGATTCTTCCTTCCCCTTTACTCAGAATTTCCTTCACCTTTTTTCTGCGTAGGAACTCACTTCCTGGTTCCCATGCTTCCTCTCAGTTAGCTTTCATTTGGTGGAGCGCCTCCTCCATTGCTTCATTGAAAGGCCAATTGAAAAGAGTAAAAGCCTCATCTTTCTCCCAAGAAGCAGCTAGTGCTTTTGAACCGCTGGCCTTGTGGTTAGCAACTCCATGTGTAACCACTATACCACCAGGGCTCCTCGTGGCCAACATTAAATATTGACGGTTATAAGGAAGCAAAGCAACGGCAACTTTCATCTTTTTCTGGTGGGGATGCAAATAGGGTCAACCGCCATGTAAACTGGTTTGACAGCTTCTTACAAAGTTAACCGTATAAGTACCGCAGGGTGTGGGCTGCTGCCATTGTGTTGATTCCACCCTGTGGGGAGCCAACGTGCTGAGCTGTGCTCCGCAGCTCTGGCATGAGTGGCGGCAGGTCGCCAGGTCTATCTTCAGCAGCACCTCTGGGAAGGTTGGAACGGCCAGAGTTTGCAGAAGCCTGATGGTTTGCTTCTGAGAAAATAGCCACTGACAAACCTATGGGGCACAGAGATTCTCTCTGGTACATGACGTCACCAAGAGCTGAAATCGACTCAGTGACAACTGGTTTCCACTCTGGTGCTAAAGCCTGTGGTCACGTGACAAAATGCGGTGGCGACACGGTAAGTGTCAGCACGGGTGGGGAGCGCTGGGGCCTCTCAGACACAGCTGGAGGGAGTGTAAGTTGTCACCGTGGTTGCCACCAGTGTGGAACATACTGATTGGAAAGCAAAGATGGTTTGACCCGCAATTCCGGTTACTCGACAACGCCCTAAGAAGACGTGTAGAAGGATGAAGACGTGTGGAAGGATATGTATACGCACGTTGTTTGTTAAGGCCAGAGAAGCGTGCAAGCACACACTTGGGTGACTCGTAGACTGGAAAGCCCAGTGAGTGTGTTCACATGTTGGAATCCACAGGAGTGAAAACGAACAACTGGACGCAACCTGTATCAACAAGGGCCGACCTTGAAAATGCAACATTGAGACAAAGGAGCAGGTCACCGATGGAGACCTGCAGCCTGATTCCATTGATAGATAGCTTCAACACAGGACCAGCGACCAGCATGTTACATAATATGGACCCAGAGGGTATGAAACTATGAAGACATGAAGCGATCGAACACAAAAGTCCACCGGGAAGGAGAGGGTGTGATCTGGCAAGAATGGAAAGATTTTCCGGAGTTATGGAAACATTCTCCCTCTACCTGGGTGGCAGCTCGTTTCATTGTTTTTCTTTGAACTAAAAACGCATCCTTGACCCAGCTAACCATCTTTGATGCCATCCTCCGAGCACACTTCAATACCCACCGCTCATCTGCCACACGGCTGGTTTTGCTCCCAACATCCATCTCAACACAGCCAAGCAGGGTGAACTCACCGGATGAATGTTCCTCTTCCCTAATGACCAGCTCACACTGAAAGCCCATTAGTACGCTTGGGCAATTGGCTGTATTAAGTGGTTGAGAATCAGTTACACAAAAAATATAGATGACTGCTTATCTAATGATTCTGCATGAGAGATTGTTATGTTTAACGTATTAAAATAAAATATATGATTCTCAAATGTTCGCTCCCATTTCTTCTTCTTTTTTAATCACCACCTCATGCCACGTTGAGACATATTATTTGAGAAGCAAAAGACTCATCGCATGTCCATAGAGAGAGTAACCAGAGTCTCTATTTGGAACAAATAAGCCTGTAATTGAAATAATTTGGAATAAATCAGAGAGAAACTGTGCTTCCTCCCTAAACAAATGTTTCGAAAGGTCTTGCTCATGTTCAAAGCACAGCAAAGACGTGTTGGTGGCCTGATATTGACGGTAGAGGCCATGAACAAGGAAGGCAATGTTCACTTCTGCAGTGTAGAAAGATGAGGCCATTGGAGAAGTAAGCAGTGCTGTTAAATAATACATTCTATGTTGCTCTGAAGATCTGCTTGAGCACAGGAGAGGGTAGAGATCTCAAAACCCCTCCACATTTCCCACATCCACAAAGGCAAGGAAGGCAGCAACTAGCCAAAGCAGAAAGGAAAGAGATTTTATTTCTGCTGTTAGCATACATGCTAAGTAGAACGGCTCTTGCGGTGGGGGCGGGATTAGTGTTTGTTTTCCTTTAACAAGAAGTTAAAGCCCAAACAAAAGAAAACTAACCAGACCCTCCTATCAACGTCCAGGATTTACTCCTAGTTGTGTTAATAAGTAACATGATAAGTCAAAACAAAGCAAATTAAAATTCATTCTCTAGAGGGCACGTTTACACTAGATTAAAACGAGATGGTAAATTATGCATCATGTAAGGAAACCCAGGCTTTGAGAGCTATTTGAAAGGAATGTAGCTTTCTCCAGTTCTGAAGTTTATAGCTTTTTTAAAAAATAAAAATTATCAGTTTGACATATTCCATCTCTTTTTAGTTTTGCAAATAATACCTTTCAGAATCACACCCTTTTCTGTTTATGTGCTTAAAGCAATGGTTTTCGGAGCAGAGAAAGAAATTGAGATTACATGGGGAGGATTTATTTTTAACAGGACTCCCTGGTGGCACTTGTCATTATTAATAACATAATACCACACCCCCTACATTATTCCTGGAGAAGAGGCACCGAGTAGTGAGAAAACAATTCTATCGTTTTGGTGCGAGACATCGCAGAGTATCTCTAATTGTTACAACAGCCATGCAAAGTGGGTCCTATCCCCCTTTGACACGTGATGACATGGAGGCTTAGAGAAGTTGAGCAACTTGTTTAGCCCTGCACTGGTGCAAAGTGGCATATCTATCACTCTTCCACATATTGTGCATATTTCCATCTATCCAGGTTAACCGAGGACTTTTGAATTATGACATTTACCTATTATGATAAAGCCATGTTTGATGCCCATGTTGTTGTTGTTGTTGTTGTTGTTGTTGCTGTTAGGTGCCATTGAGTAGGTCCAGCCTCATAGTGACCCGATGTACCACAGAACAAAACACTGCTTCGTCCTGTGTCAAAACCACAGCCGTTGTTGTATCTGAGCCCGTTTCTCAGTCACTGTGTCAATCCACGCCCTTGAGAGTCTTCTTCTTTTTGCCGAGGCTCTACTTTACCAAGCATGATGCTCTTCTCCAGGGACTAGTATTTCCTGGTCACGGGTCCAGAGAACATGAGACAAGGTCTTGCCATCCTCACTTCTAAGGAGCATCCTGGCTGTCCCTCTTGCAAGATAGATCGGTTGATTCTTCTGGCAGTCCGTGGTATTTTCAATATTCTTTGCCAATATGTCATAATTCAAATGCATTATTCTTCTGTGGTCTTCTTCATTCATTGTTTTGTTTTCATGTGTGTACGAGGAAAGTTTTCATGTGTATACCACAGCTTGGATCCGGCGCACCTTAGTTGTCAAAGTGACATCCTTGCTCGTCAACACTTTAAAGAGGTTTCATGTCAATACACGTCATCATAAAAAAATTCTTTAAAAATGTTTCCAATGTTCTACTCTAATAGTGTATTTTCTCTGTTATTTGAAACTGTGTTAGAACACAGATGTATCCTGAGGGTTTTTTCATTGTAATTTGGGTAAAAGTTTACTAAGCAAATTGGTTTCCATTCATATACATTTCAATTTGTGACATTGAGTACAATCCCCACAATACGACATCACTCTTCCTATTTTGCCCTTGTGCTTAGCATTTCTGTCCATCCCTTTACCATATCCCTTCCTGTCTTCTGAGTTTTATCCCGGAGAAAATGCTGCCCTTTCTTCTCTCCTGCTCTAAGGAGTGTGTACCTCCCTGGGGTTATTGTACCACCATAGAGCCCTGTTATTGAGTGAAAGTTGGACCCCAGGGGTGAGTTCAGGCTTAAAGGAGGTACAAGAACCATAGACTTGGTGATCCCACCAGTCTTCATCAGACTATTAGCCTAGATTTTAATGTGCTTAAAGAGTGCTCAGGTGATGCATTGATTTATTTTTTGGTTGACTGATATGCAAAAGCCCCTCAAAGCAATCTTTATTTCACAGCAAGGCAACAATTGGTATCAGCAAAGCTTTCACTTTAATCTTGGCTCTGGGATCTTTTCTCAGCTCATAGCTCATAGATTTTTGACCAGTTGTCTCCTCTTTACTATGTCAAGGTTTGTACATTAAAAAATAGTTTAATAGTGTTATTGGCATATTATTCACATACCATATAATTCAGTGATTCAGATCTATTAAAAACAGTTGCACAATCATCACCACAATAAATTTTAGAACATTTCTTCATTCTTGTACCCATTATTATCAGCTTCCCATTACCCCCAACATCCCCTGCTTTAACGCTCATGAACTAGTAATCTAGTTATTGTCTCTATGGATTACCTATTCTGGATTTCATATAAAGAAAATCATACAAAAACCCTCCACAACAACAGCAAAATAAAACACAGAAAAAACCTCAATCCAAAAGAAAGCAGAAGATAATAAAAACTAGAACAAGTTAAAAATGGGTTTAAAAAAGAGAAAACAAATGATAGCGTGTTAAATTTTAAACTAATGAATGAGTCTGCAGTAATCCACTCTCCATTGCACTCACTCTGTCTGAGGGCAAGACTACTTACTCATGTCCCTGGTCAACGGTCTAAGGGAGTTTCATGGAGGCTTAATCTTTGTGGGTGCTCTAAAAATGGACTCTGGGCTTCCCCTGTCATCCATAGCTCCTGCAAACCAGGTGCTCAGGTTTTAAGTTCTAAAACTGTTAACTCCTCCAATCTTGGATTTTATTATTTAGAATCCTCGGATCACACAAACTAATGAACACCTTCCATGGGGACTTAGCTAACCCCTCCCTCAGACAGCTACTTGTTTTAAAACTCTAGACACTCTTCTTTCTGATGGCCAAGCACCAACTGATGTCCTCGCCACAGTTTGCTAGTGCACCCATATCTTCAGTCTGATCTCTTTTATGATCGTGAGTGATGTTCCACACGTTTCTCCCACTCTATCCAGAACCTACCACTGTGCCCTGGTTGAGAGTAGGCATCAGTGGTATCGGTGGCAATCTATAGTGATCAGCATCATCTAGATCTGCTGATCTCAGGACTGTGGAGGCGGGGGTTCACGTGCTTGAACTGGTTAGGTTCTGGTCGCTTTGTTTCGTCACTCTTCTTTGCTCCAGCTGGGAAAGGCCAATCGTGACACATTACACAGTAGCTCACATGCTTTGTGCTACTCACAAAAGTAGGATGTAGAGCATTATTTTTGTGAACTGTGTTAGACCAGTTGACTCCTGAGACTATAGTCCTGAGTTCCCCATCCTAGAAACTTCTACTTTTCCCTCAAGGTGTTTTGTTATGGCTAAGAAGTTCTCATCCTGAGTCCTGTCTATATGCATGATATCACCCTTAAACTATTACAAACGCTGAGAAAAGAAAAAGCAAATTGTCTAGACTAGCGGGCGCTTCTAAGTATAATTGCTTACAGTTAGTTGGGAATGCCATATGTATTTAACATTAATGGCCATGGTACGGATAAACCATCATTTCAAGTTGATCTTGACTTGATGAGTTTAACCCACCAGATCTTTATGTAAAAGGTACCTCTAGGAAGTGATCTGACCGCCAAAGTCCTCAAGTGGATCAGCACATCGCTGTTTGAAACATTTTAAAAACCACTGCGCGGACGACGTGTAATCTGAGGCTCTCACAGCAACATCAGAAGGAAGAGGAAGAGGGAAGAAGAAACTGGCAGAGAACGAGGAAGAATGGTGGGAGGAGCTGGAAAGGAACGAGGAGACGGGAGAAGTGAATAAAGAAGAGCTGAGCGAGAAAGCGGACCAGGTGGAGAACCTGCTCAGGTCGTCTCGCTCCAGATCCCCGTTTAAGATTCTGTTCACAGGACGTCGAGACACCCCGACTGTAATGGACATTGGTTTAGATAACTGCACTAGACTCTACTTGGAGACAGAACCCCCCACCCCCCAAAAAAGAATTTTGGTTTACCAAGTCACCTCTGTCCTATTAAGATGGAGTCTGTACAATACACTGCAGTAAGCCACACTAGGGAGCAGGGATCTCCATTTACCAAAAGGGAAAATAGAAACAATATTTACTAAATATCTACTATGTATTATGCTACATGATTTACAAGCATTCTATCATTTAACTGGATTAGGATTGCTATAACCGTTTTATAGACTGGAAAACTGAGCGTCAGAGAGTTCAAGGAACTTCCCCAGAACTGTGCTCCGGGGGAGTGGCTGCCCAGAATGTAGTCCTGCTTGACTCTTACTGGACTCATCTCCGACCTCGCTGTCCTTTTTCAACATATATGATGCTTGTTAGTGGCACCTTCTAAATAGCAGCTCATGATTCTCTTGCCCCTATTTCTCCCAGAAAAGAAGAGCTGATGGGGGCAGAGACCAAAGTCATTACCATTAAGCTATGGGAGTATGGCATAATGTTTTCGATATAGGTCAAAAATTCTTTGCTAGGGCCCTAACCCACCCAGGCGGAGAGCACTGGTTATATGTCCACAGAATTGTGAGTATGCATGCAGACCCCACCATGGTGCACCAAACCACGAGGACAACAATGTAACCATGAGGAGGAATGCATGAGAAGATTGGGCTCCAGGCTGACCCCAACCAGAGTCAAACTGACCCCCCACCCTAGATGTTTGTGTGACAGAGAACAACATTAAGCCTATAGGTAGGGGAGAAGGGCTGGCATATCACACCCACACAGAAGCAAACCAAGGAGGAAACAGAGAAAGGGACGGTTGGTTTAGACCCCACACTGGCACACCAAGCGCAGGGGACGGTGTCCTTGCATGGAGCTGCTAAGGCACAGAGAGGGACTGTAGGGCCGACAACAGCTCATGGCATTTTGTCCCCTCACTGGAGCATACTGTGACAGAGGACAATGCTGGGGACACACGGTGGGGAGGAAGTGTGGTCTGAACCCCCTGCAGCGGGGCAAACCGAAAAGGGAACATCAGCAACTGGAGCAAAGCCAAGCCACAAAGTCTAAAGCAGCGGTTCTCAACCTCTGGGTCTTGACCCTTTTGAGGACCAAACAACCCTTTCATTGCGGCCAATCAATTCATAACAATAGCAAAATTATAGTTATGAAGTAGCAATGAAAATAATTTTATTGTTAGGGGGGTCACCACAACATGGAACTGTATTAAAGGGTCACAGCATTAGGAAGGTTGAGAACCACTGCTAAAAGCCCTAAAAAATAGACTTCAGGGTAGGAGGGGAAGCTCGCAGAATTCCCCCAGGACCAATGGGGAAATAGTCATAAAGTCAGCGGACAGACCTGGAATTATGCAGGTTTTTCTTTCTCTTTTTTCAATCTTTTGCTCTCTTTTTGATTTGTCTATGTCATTGTTGATTTGCCTACTTCTATAAGGCAGGCATGGGAAGCAAGCTCGAAGAGAAAGTAACAGGACCAATGGTCCCAGAGGGACTTGGGGGGAGAAGGTGGCGGGGGAAGGGTGCAGTGAGCAAATAACTCCATAGACAGGGGAACAACTAGGGAATTAAATCAGCAACAAGGAGAATGTAGAGATCCCGGGGGTGTTGGAGCAGCAGCAATCTAGTGAGAGGAAGCACCATGAGGCAGAAGTAGGGTGAGTGTGATGGTGGGGCAGGAGGAAGGAAAAAGGACACAGGAAGGATTTAGGAAACAAAGCTATGAATAGAAGTATAAGCATTGTGTGTGCACATGCAAATACATTAATCCTTAAAAATAGAGGTATTGGCCTATGTACATATATTTATATGGCGATACCCTGAGGTAGTAGCCGGACTTCCAGCCCCTGCTCATAGCCTCCCTCAATGCAAGAACACTTTATTCTAACAACCTGGCATTCTGTGTTGCCCACTCTCCCAGCACAATCACTGAAGACAAAATGGGTGCATAAGCAAAAGTGGTATAGAAAGCAGAGGGTACCAACTATCAAAAGAAAGTCAATATCTTAAAGGCTTAAAGGCTTGAAGCTAAACAAGCCGCCATCCACAGAGAAGCGACAGGCCCACATGGAAGAAGCACACCAGCTGGTATGATCATGAGGTGTCATCAGGACTGGGTAACAAGCATCAGTAGACCCATAACAAACAAACAAAAACATATGGTTCAGAAGAAGGGGGATCGGAGCAGAGACCCAAAGCCCATCTGTGGACAATGGGACATCCCCTCAGAGAGGGGTCACAGGGAAGGTCTGAGTCAATCAGGGCACAGTAAAGCACCAATGAAACACACAATATATTCCTCTGGTTCCTTGAGGCTTCCTCAATGTACCATCCCCCTACTACCAATGACCTCAGTGCTTCTTCTCACCTCAGACTGGACTTGGGCAAGTACACAGGTACAGATAAGAGATAAGAGCCCACGACACACGGAATCCAGGAACGGGCATGGGAATGGCAATACCAGAAGGGTAGGGGGAAGGAGAGAAGAGGAGGGGAGGAAAGGGGAACTGGCCACAATGATTGACACATAACCACACACACCCCTCCAGAGGGAAGAGCAACAGAAGTCATGGGGGAAGGGAGACAGCTGTCGGTGTGAGATATGAAAATAATAATAATTTCTAATCTATCAAGGGGTCATGAGAGTCAGAGGGGAGGCAGGGAGGGGAAAATGAGGAGCTGATACCAACGTGAAAGTAAATGTCTCAAAAAGAATGATGGCAACATATGTACAGATATGCCTGATACAATTGATGTATGGATTGTAAGAAGAGATGTAAGCGCCCCCAGTAAAACGATCCTTTAATTTAAAAATAAAAAACAACTCTGCAAACATGCCTTGTTGTCTTGGCTTCCTTGCGTTGCTTTTTCATTCTTGGCTTCTCACTTGTTCACAGTTTGACTAAACTATTTGAGCATAATTGGCCTGCATGCCGTTGTCCATGGTCCTGAACCACAAGAGCCCTGAGATTGCCTTTCAGGGTGATAGACCTGAGATGGGACTCCAAACCAGGAAGACCGGCCAGAACCAGGGTGTGGGGACAGCTTAGCAGCACTGTTTAATGTTCTGCAAGGACGGAAATGTTCTAGTCCTTTACTATCCAATATAGCAGCTATTGACTGCATATGGCGATTAGACATTTAAAATGTCACCAGTTAATTGAGAAACTAAATGTTTGAACATTCTGACTAATCCACATTTTAAAAGCCACGGCTGTACCATGTTGGACAGCTAGGTTAGATCATCAGCAGGGGCCTGTGGGAGAAATGAGTCCTTTTGTCCTTGGGCTCATTTTCCTTGCCTATTCTCCCTGTCAAGTTGAAGTTATCCTGGAGATCACTTTAGGGTATTGACCTAGAATAAAGAGGCCTCAGTCTTGAGAGGCAAAAATCCTTATGGGTGACCCCTGGTCCAGCTCAGTTCAGCCCTGGGATTTAGTGTCTCAGGATCATAGCCTGAAGTTACTATGAAAACAAGCTCATCTGGGGGGTTTAGAGGCCAGACAGACACATCAGCTTTCTCTGAACAAATTCATTTTTCTGCAGCCCTTCATCCACACAGCAGAGGGAGTAATCAAGCAGGTATAGCAAGCATCCCTACTTATCCTCATTCCATATCTGGTCCAGGAGGATGGTGTCTTTATTATATACTCAGCCAAAGACTTGATTCTGACTCCTAGGCAACCTAGAGGGCAGAGCAGAACTGTGCCTGTGAGTTTCTGAGGTGGTAACTATTTACAGGAATAGAAGGCTCTTCTTTCACCCACAGAGCTGGTAGTGGTTTCAAACTGCTGACCTTGTGGTTAGCAACCCAACTGGTAATCCACTATTCCCCCAGGGCTCCTTTGTCTATTACGTAGACATGACAGTCCTCTATACAGGAAACAACGTGGTCTGTCTACTGGGGTAAGTTTCCATCTCTATCCCTAATTCAGCCTCTCTGTGATGCATGATTCTCATGTGCAAAAGGTGGGTACATGACAGAGGTAGGGGAAGAAATGATGTAAACATGTTTTGAAAACAGTTAAAAGCACTGTGCAAATATCAGGTTGCTTTGTATCTGGTGACCAGCATCAAAGGCAGAACCCCTGCAGGGTAGCAGGAGCAATTCTTCCAGCTAGCCACGAGGCTGCTGCTCATGTCTCACATGACACTCAAGGCATTTTAGAACTCAAAAGGCCTGGCCGGGAGCCAAATTGAAAAGATAGACCACTTGGAAAAGTGATCATGTTTAGTCCAGGGTCTTCGTGTGAGAAAATAACATTTTGAAAAATTGCCATGCTAAATTTCAGTTACCCATGGGTGACTTAATGATGCAATTTGCATTAATTATATCCTAGAAGAATTCCTCTCATTCTCTTTCATAGCAATAATCCTGCAAATTTCTACTTAGCTCTGCTTACGAAGATGTATGCACAAAACTAACAATAATAAATCAATCATTTCTTTCTTTTTTAAAAAATTTGTTCTCACCAACTTTAGGAGTCCTGGCAGTGTAGTGGTCACACATGGATTTCTGAACCCAAAGTCAGAAGTTGGAAAGGATACCACCCCCCCAAAAAAAATAGGCTTTCTATTCCCAGAATGAGTTACCATCTTGGAAACTCACAGGGACAATTCTGCCCTGTCCTAGAGCAACACTACTATTCGGAATCGACTCCAAGGCAGTGAGTGTGGGTTTCATGTTCTGAGTAACAATTCCTTTTTTCTAATACAAGGGTACCAAATCCTGTCTACATGCAAGCCACACAAGACTTTTCTCATACCATGGCACGCACTCCAGACATACTTTCACATGCAAGAACACTGGTCCTGTGGCGTCCTCCTATGTGTTGTTATGTTTGAGCACATTGCTGCAGCCACTGCCTCAAACCACCTCATCGGAGGTCTTTCCTTTTTCTACTGACCATCCACTTTACCAAAAATGATGTTCTTGTCCAGGGACCGGCCTCTTCTGACAACATGTCCAAAGTGCCCAGGATGAAGTCTCACCATCCTCGCTTCCAAGGAGCATTTCTGACTGTACTTCTTCAAAGATAGACCTATTGTTTCTTCTGGAAGTCCATGGGACTGTTCTTTGCCAACACTATAATTCCACTGCATTGGTTCTCCTGCAGTCTCTCTTATTCATTGCCAGCTTTCACATATATATGAAGCAATTGAAAACGCTAGAGTCTGGCATGTCTTCGCCCTCAGAATGTAACCCTGCTCTTCAACACTTTAAAGAGGTCTTTTGCATCAGATTTGTCCGATGCAATACAACCTTTGATTTCTTTCTCTTTTTTTAAGATCACTTTACTAGGGGTTCTTACATCTCTCATAACAATCCATATATCAATTGTATCAAGCATATTTGTACATATGTTGCCATCATTAGTTTCTAAACATTTAACTTTTTATTTGAGCCCTAGGTATCAGCTCCTCTTTTTACCCTCCCTCCCCACCTCCCATCCTCATGACCACTTGATAAATTACAAATTATTATTATTTTCATATGTGACACCAATGGCTGTCTCCCTTCCCCAGTGGTTCTCCCCACCCCCTTCTCTCCCCACCTTCTCCCTTCCCTCCTGGTATCACTACTCCCATTTTTGTTCCTGAGGGGTTTAGCTGACCTGGACTCCCTATGTCATGAGTTCTTATCTGTACCAGTGGACGTGCTCCGGTCCAGCCTGCAGTGAAAGGCAGAACTGGGGTCCTGAAAGTGGGGGGTTGAGAAAGCCTCAAGGAACCAGAGGAATATTGTGTGTTTCATCAGTGCCATACTGCACCCTGGTTGACTCTTCTCTTCCTTGCGACCCTTCTGTGAGGGGATGTCCCATTGTCTACAGATGAGTTTGAGGTCTCTGCTCTGACTCCACCTTGTTCTCAAATATATGTTTTTTGTTTGTTGGTTTGTTTGTTTGGGGTCTTCTGATGCCTGTTACCTGATCCAGTCGACACCTCACGATCTCACGGGTTTGTGTGCTTCCTCCATGTTCCATGTGGGCTTGGTTGCTTCCCTGCTAGATGGCCACTTGTTTAACTTCAAGCCTTTAAGACTCCAGATGCTATATCTTTTGATAGCTGGGCACCATCAGCTTTCTTCACCACATTTGCTTGTGTAGCCATTTTGTCCTCAGTGATCATGCTGGGAAGGTGAGCATTATACAATGCCTGGTTGTTGGAACAATGTGTTCTTGCGTTGAGGGAGGACTTGAGCAGTGACCCAAAGTCCATCTACTTCCTCAATGTATTGCCATATTCTTGACTGTTGCTTCTAGGATAACTGATTATGGATCCAAGCAAAACTAAATTCTTCACTTTTCATCATGTGTCTAGTGGCCCAGTTGTGAGAATTGTGGTTTTCTTTACATTGAGTTGCAATCCATACTGAATGCTTCATTTTTAAAGTTTCTTCAGCAAGTACTTCAAGTCCTCCTCGTATTCAGCAATAAAGGTTGTGTCATCTGTATATCACAGATTGTTAATAAGTCTTCCTCCAATCCTGACACCATTTCTTCCACGTATAGTCCAGCCTTGCAGGTTATTTTCTAGCATACAGATTGGATAAGGAGAGTGAAAGGATGCCACCCTGACACACATCTCTCTTGACTTGAAACTCTGCCTCATTCCTTTGTCCTATTCAAATGGCGGTCTCTGAGTTTATAAAGAGGTTCCACCTGAGCACCAGGATGAGTTCTGGAATTTCCGCTTTTTCCATTGCTATCCATAGGTTGTTCAATCCGCACAGTAAAATGCCTTTGCATAGTCAATGAAACTCCTTCTGGTATTCCGACTAGATGATATCTGTATCTGCCTATGCTCTGGAAATATAGCACAACAAAACTCAAAACAGTACAGATGATGGTGACATCCAGTTAGCACATTTTAAATACCCTGCCATGTAAAGCCAGAAACACAGAAATACCCACTAAATTTCAACCCCTGGAGATTGTCCTGAACACGCTTAGTGTTCTCCAAAGAGACATGCTTGTTTTGGACCAGATTATTGTATCCCCTTGTTATGGGCCAGATTGAATTTGCCAGGACTTGGATATTGAACTCTTTTTGCAAATTAAAAAGAAAGTCACCTCCGGCAAATCTCAAGTGCAGACTATTGGAGACTTGATGCTGCTGCAAATCCTTAAGGAACTTAGGCTTTGAACCACGGCCCTCACTGATCGATCAGAGGGCACTGCTTCAAAGCTACCATGGACCCCAGGGATCGACCTCCTGCTTTTACCACCAGCTTCTGGAGTTTATCACATAATGATGGTTGAGCTTCCTGGATCTGGCTGGCTACTTTACTCATCTTCAAGCACAATAATGCTACTCGCACTGTTAGAACATATTTCTCCTTCTGGCCTGCTTCCCTTCTGCTCTTTTTCTTTTAACTTACAATTGTTCAGCTATAAGTTTTCTTCTCAGACTTCTCATTCTGATTGTCCCAAGTAAGGACCAAATGATATGCTCTTTCCTTTATGACAATTCGTTATGAAAAGAGAGTCTCCACTCCGGACAGGGCAAGATACGACAAAATAACAATCTATAAATTATCAAGGGCCCATGAGGGAGGGGGAGCAGGGAGGGAGGGGAAAAAAAGAGGACCTGATGCAAAGGGCTTAAGTGGAGAGCAAATGCTTTGAAAATGATTAGGGCAAAGAATGTACGGATGTGCTTTATACAATTGATGTATGTATATGTGTGGATTGTGATAAGAGTTGTATGAGCCCCTAATAAAATGTTAAAAAAAATGACTAGGGCAAAGAATGTACAGATGTGCTTTATACAATTGATGTATGTATATCTATGGATTGTGATAAGAGTTTTATGAGCCCCTAATAAAATGTTTATAAATAAATAAATATAATTTTTTTAAAAGAAAAGAAAAGAGAGTCTCCAAACAGGGATTAAGTGACCCAGAAATAACAAAGAAAAGAGTTTATAAGGCCACCGGAAATGTATTCAACTACAATCTCTTTAAACTAAAAGGTCACAGAAATTACTGATGGAGCACTAAAGATCTAACAAGGTGCTATACTCTGAGTTAATTCTAATAGCCTTCCATGCAGAACACACAGATGATTGCAAGATGGCAGGAGATGGGAGGACGTGGGGAGGAGAGGTCTGAGCACTATCCTAAGGTGAGTAGCAGCATATTTGGAAAAGAAGAAATAAACACAGATTAGAACCAACTATGTGATTTTTTAATGTGATCACCACAAGCTGTATATTTAAAACTACACTGATTCAGACTAACCAAAGCTAAACCCCTAGTTGCAGGCACAATAGCCAGCAGTAACAAGGCTATCTGGACAGCTGAGGGTATCAAATGTTTCCATCATCACAGAAATTTCTATTGAACATGTGACTGTAGGGGTTGTGGGTAATGTTTAGGTTTCCATATATGGATTAAATATGTTAAGATAATGATTAGAAAAAGACAATGTGTTCTTTTAAAACTAGCAAAGGCATAAAAGTGAATGAAAATAATGAAGTCCTGTGCTCGCTTCGGCAGCACATATACTAAAGAGAAATAAGTAAATCCAGCAAAAGTCCAAGAAGAAAAGAAATATATAATAATAACTATAAAATAAAGTTAAAAAAACAACAAATCGATTCCAGCTCATAGAGACCCGATGGGACTGCCCTGTAATAGAACTTCCCCTGTGGTTTCCAAGACGATGTAACTCTTTGGGGAAGTAGAAAACTTTACCTCTCTGCCACGAGTAGCCAAACTGCTCACCTTGAGGCTAGCAGCTCAGAGCATTACCACTACACTACCAGGACTCCTCAGGAAAAATTAGCCATATAAATATTTACAGTAAATACAAATGTTACCCCATCCCCTAAAAGACAGAGATTTGTACACTGGACAAAAATAAAGAAAACATTTTAATAAGGGTATGGAAAATATGTAACTGCTAACAGAGACAAAATACGTCACCATGAAGCAAAATAGAATTTAATGTTAAAAGCATTGAATGGAACAGAAAAGGATATTTTTACACTACTAAAAGATACAATCAATCATGAAGGCTGATTACTCTTCAAAATATATGATATTTTGGACCTATCTGTGAATGGCTACCTCCAGAGAAACAATCCCGACCCACAAATCGAAAATATGCCCTGGAATCAATAATAAAAAATGGCATATGTTAGGGTCCCAGCTAAAATGTCAATAAAGTCTGAAAACCAGATATATGACAAGCCACCTTACTGGCCACCTCACAACAAGAAAGAAATGAACAATCAAAGAGAAATGAAAACATCTGTCTACTTGAAAGAAAATTCTCAACGACCTTCTAAATTTATCCTGGGAGGGAGGCGAGGAGAATAACAAAGTCCATATTTTTTCAAAATTCTTAGTTGGAGGCTAAGAAGGTAACTCTGGCAGACTTAAACAGAAAAGGAATTTGTCAGTTCACAAAGTCTCATGAAACTGGACTCAGGGCTACCCCGAGAACAATGTCCTCCGGAAGCTAGAGAAGAGCCTGGGAAGGGCAGAGCCACTGCCACCACCACGTACCAGCAGCTGCCTCTTGCAGCTCCTGCCAAGGCTGGACCCTTGGTCTTGCTGCAGTTGCCACTGTTGCCTCTATTGCGCACTGCTCACACTCAGGTCAAAACCTGAGACAAATACCTAGATTGTGTCCCTGCTCTAGCTGGGAGAGAGACTGATGTCTCTGCTTGTATGGAGAAGCCAGGCTTTATCTCCCATCAAGAATCATCAGTTCAAGAACAAAATATGTCCAAATAAAGTAGAAGAGTGATTAATTAATAAGGACAAATATAAAAGATAAGAAAACGAGAAACAAAAATTAGATTCCATTATACGAAGACAAGCTTTCAGCCTGCCAGATGAAGCAGACAAGACAGAGAGGGTGACAAGCAAGGCCACAAGCCATTTTAATGCCAGAAAGGCAACACCTTATTTTATTTCTAAATAATACTAGATATAAGTTAGTATCAGTAAATTAGAAAATATAGATTAAATGGCTATGTGGTAAAGAAATATATAAATTAATTGGCTCAAGAGAAGGTAGAAAACACAGGAAGATCAATAGCTAATTAATAAAACAGAGATGTATTTTTTTTTACCATCTATCCCTAAGAAGGTACTAAGCAGATCCAGGTGGTTTACCAGTTATAAGACAAAAATTAACTTTTTGAGGTGGAAAAAAAAGGTCGTTTCTATTTTACACAAACAATTCCAGCTCAACCTTATGAAAAAGTGGAAAGATGTTCCAGTCCCTTTTGCAATGTAAGCTTATCCTGATGGTCAAAAGCAGACCAACATTCCACACAAAAAGAACCCAGAAGAACGGGCTAGGGCTTATCTACTGACACTAAAACTTTGGATCAGCAATTCTGTAGAAGAATCCTGATGAAAAGGCGGAACAGAATTTCAAATTCGTATGGAATCTGACTTTCTAGAGCCGTTGAGGCGGATGAACCCCTGAAACTACTAATCTTTAGATCAGAAATAACCCTGACGTCTTCTTTAAATGAAACAAAAGATTAATTAGTGAAGAACGTTTGCCCGTAACATTGTGCTCTTTTAAGAAAGATTTAGGTCAGATCAAACTGACACGTCAAAGTGGAAATACGAGTGGATATTCGTGAAAAAGCAGTAACTCCGAAAGAAGGGCTAGGACGGCTGCACACCTTGAACATGGGCCACTGTCACTGAGCGGTTCCTGTGAAAAGAGTTGAATCCGCGAGTGCACTGCTGTGCATATGCTCAGAAACAGTAAAAATTAAATGACTGCTTAAAAAGAGACAACAACCTACTCTTTTTTTAAAAAATCATTTTATTAGAGGCTCATACAACTCTTATCACAATCCATATGTACATCAACTGTGTAAAGCACATTTGTACATTCATTGCCCTCATCATTCTCAAAACATTTGCTCTCCACTTAAGCCCCTGGCATCAGCTCCTCGTTTTCCCCCTCCCTCCCCGCTCCCACCTCCTCACGAACCCTTGATAATTTATAAATTATTGTTAATTTGTCATATCTTACACCATCTGATGTCTCCCTTCTCCCCCTTCTCCACTGTCCATTAACCAGGGAGAAGATCACATGTAGATCCTTGTCATTGGTTCCCCCTTTCTACCCCTCCCTCCCTCTACCCTCCTGGTATTGCCACTCTCACCACTGGTCCTGAAGGGATCATCTGTCCTGGATTCCCTGTGTTTCCAGTTCCCATCGGTACCAGTGTACATCCTCTGGTCTAGCCAGATTGTAAAGTAGAATTGGGATCATGATAGTGGGTGGGGAGAAAGCATTTAGGAACTAGAGGAAAGTTGTATGTTTCATCGTTGCTACACTGCACCCTGACTGGCTCATCTCCTCCCCATGACCCTTCTGTAAGGGATGGCCAATTGCTTACAGATGGGCTTTGGGTCTCCACTCCGCACTCCCCCTCATTCACTGTGATATGATTTTTTGTTCTGATGATGCCTGATACCCTGATACCACTCACAGCTGAATCACACAATACAACCAGTATCTCCCCCAGCCCCCTAATCCAACCCCAGCAGAGAAAAATCACGTGGTGGGAGTAATGGAAACTAATGAACATATGAATACAGGAGCCATAACTAATTCACTACATGCAACATCTTTCCAGTATTCTGTTATCAGTCAAGATCCTTCTAATGCCAGCAATAATATGCCTCATTCCACAACCTCTTCCGAACCTGGCTTGACTTTGTGGCAGTTCCCCTGACAATGTACTGCTGCAACCATTCTGAATTGTCTTCAGAACAATTTGACTTGTGTGGGAAACTAATGCTATTATGAGTAAAACTTCCTGCAGAAATGCAAGGATGATGCAGCCTTAAGAAAATTTGTTGTTTCTCAGCTAGATGGTCACCTGCCTACCTTCAAGCCTTTAAGACCCCAGATGCTGTATCTTTTGATAGCCGGGCACCATCAGCTTTCTTCACCACATTTGCTTATGCGCCTACTTTGTCCTCAGCAATCTAGTTGAAGACAAAGCGGGTGCATAAGCAAATGTGGTGAAGAAAGCTGATGGTGCCCAGCTGTCAAAAAATATAGAATCTGGGGTCCTATAGACTGGAAGATAAACAATGGACCATCTAACTGAGAAACAACAAAGCCCACATGGAAGAAGCACACCAGCCTGTGATATTGCAAGGCGTCGAAGGGATCAGGTATCAGGCATCAGAGACAAAAAAATAATAGCATTGTGAATGAAGGCGAGTGTGGAGTAGGGACCCAGGGCCCAACTGTGGGAAATTGGGCGTCCCCTTGCAGAAGGGCCGCGGGGAGGAGACGAGCCAGTCAGAGTGCCGTGTAACAATGATGAAACATACAATTTCCCTGTAGTTCTTGAATGCTTCCTTCCCCCCGCCCCCCTACTATCATGATCCCAATTCTACCTTACAAATCCGGCTGGACCAGACGTTGTAAACTGGCACAGATAGGAACTGGAAACACAGGGAATCCAGGACAGATGACTCCTTCAGGACCAGTGGTGAGAGTGGCAATACCAGAAGGGTGGAGGGAGGGTGAGGGAGAAAGGGGGAAAACGATTACAAGGATCTACATGTGACCTCCTCCCTGGGGGATGGGCAGCGGAGAAGTGGGAGAAGGGAGACATCAGATGGTGTAAGATATAACAAAATAATAATAATTTATAAATTATCAAGGGTTCGTGAGGAGGTGGGAGCGGGGAGGGAGGGAAAAATGAGGACCTGATATCAAGGGCTCAAGTAGAAAGCAAATGTTTTGAGAATGATGATGGCAACATAGGTACAAATGTGCTTGACACAATGGATGGATGTATGGATTGTGATAAGCCTTGTATGAGCCCCCAATAAAATGATTTTTTAAGTCCAAGTAGAAAAGAAAAAAAGAAAATTTTAAGCAAAGGAGGCAATATCAGAATTCTGCCAATAGTTATCAAAAACGCATTTGATGAAATATGACAACCGCTTGAACTAAAACCCCACTCTTACTTTTTAGAAAATTAATTATGAAGTAGGAATAGAAGGACACGTCCTGTTTTATATAAACCCAGGATTGATGACTCTATTGAGACAACAAGTAAAGTCAGCATTCCTGGGGGACTAAGGGGAGCTGATATTGAGGAGTTCAAGAAGGAGGAAAATGTTTTGAAGCTGACTAGCATCCGTTGTACAGGGCTGCCTGATGCGATGGAACTGTGGCATGGGCTGGTCTCTGGAAGAGCTCTCACTCAGATGGGTTTTTTGGGGGGGAAACCTAATCGTCAAAAATATGCTAATTGTTATAGAAAAAATATTAAAGGCACCCCTTTAAAACAAGGAGAAGACATGAACTTCTATCAAATCATAGTCCATTCTAACTAACTTAGTCCAAAGAGAGACAAAAGGATTGTAGGGAGGCTTTTAGAAAATCAAGCAGAAGGCGGAAGAACCTAATGGAGACAGACAAGAAATGACATGGTTTCTGGAATCGATGAACTCCAGGTTTTCTTGGTTATTTACACGTAAGTCACTTTGTTCAAGAGCAAAAGCCTTAGGCCAGGAAGTCATTGGCTAAACTCAGGTCAGAGGCTTGCCCTTCATCTCTGCAGGGTCGTTGATTGGAAGGAACCAATGAAATGCCAAAGGGCTCCCACTTCCTTAATGACAAACAGAGTGCCTAGGTTTACCATTGTCCCATGAGTGCCCACAATCGGGCAGTGGTGATTCCAGAAACATTCACAATCAAAGTGCTATGGAAGAGAAAGGTCTAAGGAAAAACACAAAAGAAAATCTCAAATATAATATCCCAGCCAGTGGAATAAGAATAAAAGAAAAGGAATTCTACACTAAAGATCCCAAAAGAAGAAATGAAACACTTATTATTCAGAGATGATATAATTGTCAAGTTAGAAAATTCAATAGTCAACTGAAGAATTATTAACATATTGTTGATAATTCAAGGTCAAAACAGTGGCTGAATATGAGCTCAACACCAAAAGCAATCAATAAAGTTAATACAAACCAGCAATACTTAATTAGAAAATCTAATGAACAAAATATTCATTTACAGAAATAGGAAAAACTTGGAAATATCTAGAAACAACTTTAACAGAAATGTGTAGACCCCATATAAATGAACTCTATTCTTAAATATACCCAGGAGATCAAAATAAACAGAGGAATATTTCATGCTTGGGGATGGAAAAACTCAAAGCTGTAAAGTTACCCAGTGAAATCTTTGAATTCAATATTTCCCCACTCTAATGCCAAACATAACTTTTAATAGAATGTAAAGGCTGGTTATAAGGTTCCTCTAGAAGAGAAGTAAATAAGAATACGTTTTGAGAAGCTCGCCCCGTGGTCCCGTGGATCTGTGTCTTGCTTCATCAGTGTTTGAACGGAACAGATCCGGGGACTTCCTGCCTCCAACCTCAGCCACGCAACAGGTTTCTCTCCGGAAGTAACTTGGGGACCATCTTCTCGGCCAGCCCCTCCTCTGGGGACCAGCGGACACTTTTATTTGGCGTGTGGTGGCCTCCAAACCAACGCATCATGAGATCTCAGATCCGTCAGGATTATTCCGCCAACGCGGAGGCCGGCGTCCACCGTCTGGTCAACCTGCACCTGCGGGCCTCTGACACCTGCCTCTCTCTGGGCTGCTTTTTCGACCGCGACGATGTGACCTTGAAAGGTGAGGGGGGGCGAGCATTTCTTCCGGGAGCTGGCGAAGGAGCAGCGCGAGGGGGCCGAGCGTCTCTGGAAGCTGCAGGACCAGCGCGGCCGCGCCCTCTCCCAGGATGTGCAGAAGCCGTCTCAAGATGAGTGGCGTCTAACCCTGGACGCCATGGAGGCTGCCCTAGCCCTGGAGAAAAAACTCAACCAGGCTCCACTCACGCTGACCCTCATCTCTGTGACTTTCTGGAGAACCACTTCCTGGACAAGGAGGTGAAACTCCTCAAGAAGATGGGCGACCACCTGACCCACCTCCGCAGGCTGGCCAGCCCCCAGGCCGGGCTGGGCGAGGCTCACTCTCAAAGACCACTAGGAACCTGCGGCGCCAAGCCACCTGCCAGGGGCCCTCGGCCTCCCCACTGCCGGCCTGTGCCCCTCTGCCTGAACCTGTCCGCGCAGCCGCAGCGCCACCGGCCTGGAGCCCCTCCCCCAAGCTGGAGACCAAATAGAAACAATAAAGCTTCCTTTTGCAGCAAAAAAAAAGAATACATTTTGAAATGAAAAACAATAACAATGTGTGCTATAGTCAACAGAAGACGCAGAGTATAGAAAGAGCCATATATTCAGAATGTTTGTTGGCATCTTACATCAAATGCTAGTAGTACAACTGGCTGGTCATTAGAAAACAAAATTATACCCTTCCTTTCTATGTTGCACAAAAAAATAAAGCCAGATAAATAGCTAAATTAAAAAAAATCATTTTATTGGGGGCTCATACAACTTATCACAATGCATACATGCATCCATTGTGACAAGCACATTTTACATTGGTTGCCATCATCATCCTCAAAACATTTTCTTTCTACTTAGCCCTTGGTATCAGAATAGTTAAATATTTATGTAAAACTATAAAAACATCCTCAGAAAACACAAGATATTTTATATAGTCTTTTAGAAGAAGGACTTCCATGCCCAGAGACTATAAATGGACAAATTTGACCATATAAAAATTTTTACGCTTCTCTATCATAAAAGCCAATTGCCATCCAGTGATACCAACTCCTGGTGATCCCATGTGTGTTCAAGTAGAACTGTGCTCCACAGCGTTTGCAATGGCTGATATTTCCAAAGTCTCTTCCAAGGTGTCTCCTGGTGGACTCAGTTCATCAACCTTTAGTTTCCCCACTGAGCTCATTAACCCTTTGCACTATCCAAAAGACTCTCTACATAAAAGGTCCCTTTGCAATTCTTCAGAGAAATGGAAAATCTAATCACCAACTTGATATGGAAAGGAAAGAGACTCAGGACAAACAAAACACTATTAAAAGACAAGTAGGATGCCTCTCACGCCTGTATTTTATGACTTACAATACAGCCACAGTCATCAAAATAGCTGGGAAATGGTAAAATGGTAGACATAAAGACCAATGGATTTGAATTGAGAATTCTGAAATACAATCAAGTACCTACAGACATCTGATCTCTAATAAAGGACTAAAGCAAATTACGTGGGGGAAGAGAGAGCCTTTTCAATAAATAGTGCATCTCCAGCTAAAAAATAAAACAAGACCCATACCTCACACCATGTATAAAAATGAACTCAATGGGGAGTGGTGTGCAAATAACGTCATGAGCAGGGGAATAACTAGGGATCTAAAATTGATGGTGAGAGGGTGTAGAGTCCCTGGTGGTGGTGGAACAGCCATAATCTAGCCGAGAGGAATTACTGCGAGGCAAATGAGGGGTGAACATGACAATGAAGCAGAAGGAAGGTAAAAGGAAACAGAGGAAAGAACCAGGAAGCAACACCATTTATAGAGGTATAAACACTGATATGTATCTATGTCTGAGCCTCCAATAGTGATTTTTTTTAAAAAAGGGTTACTAGTTCTGGGACGCTTAGATGCACGTCTAAAATATGAGGTCAAGAACAGTTTCCAAGGGTGGTTGTGTGTAACACTAAAATTTCCCAAAATTCAATAATTGGACACTATTGCTGAATAACTAACAAAACAATCATATATAGATGTGTGTGTGTGTGTATAATTTTAAAATAGGGGCATTGGACTATGTATACAAGAACACTTTTTTCCAGTAATGTGGCACGGGGTGATGCCCACCTCCCCAACATGATCGCTGAAGACAAAAGGAGTGCATAAGCAAATGTGGTGAAGAAAGCGGATGGTGGCCAGCCATTAAAAGATATAGTGTCTGTGGTCTTAAAAGCTTGAAGCCAAACAAGTGGCCATCTAACAGGGAATCAACAAAGCCCATATGGAAGAAACACACCACCTGTGTCGATGGAAACAGGCATCAGAAGTTCAAAAATAAACACTCTCATTGAGGTGATGCAGAAGGGTTTAAAGTAGACACGCAGAGCCCATCCGTAGATAATTGGACATTTCCACACCGAAGGGCTGCATGGAAGAGAAAATATATTCAGGGAGCAGTTTAACACTGACAAAACACACAACACTCCTCTAGTTCTTTAACCCCTTCCTCTCCTGCGCTATTATGATCTCAGTCCTACCTCGCAAATCCCACCAGACCAGTGTGTGTACAGCAGCACAGATGAGAGCCTTCAGTATATGGAACTCAGGATAGACAAAGCCCCACAGAAACAGCAATGGGAGTAGTGATTCCAGGAGGGCAGGGGAAGGGGAAGGGGAGAATGGGGAATGGATAACAATGATGATGGAATAACCCCCTCGAGGGGGACAGATACCAGGATAGTAGGTGAAGGGATAGAATAGGTGGTGTAAGATATGTATATATAAATAATAATAACAATACATAATACATTAAGGGTTCTCAGGGTGGCAAGGTGGGCTAGGGAGGTAGAAAAAGGAGCTGGTATCAAAAGGCTCAAGAAGAAAGATAATGTTTAGAAATTGTTGATGCCAACAATTGTACATGTCTGCTTGATATAATGGATGGATTGTTATAATATATGTAAGAGCTCCCAATAAAATTATTTATTAAAGTTTAAAAATTTAATTCAAGATGGATTAAAGATCTAAATATAAACCATAGAACCATAAGGCCCATCCAGGAAAAAATAGGGACAAACTTAAAGGCCTTAATACAAGGCAAAAATACACTCCTGAACATAATTAAAAATATACTATAGAAGACAAAATAGAGGGCTAGGACCTTCTAAGAATACATTTATGCACATCAAAATGCTCCATCAAAAGAGTTAATAGAGAACCCACAGAGTGGGGGGAAATATTTAGCAATAACATATCCGATAAAGGGCTAATTTCAAAAATCTATACACAACTACAATGCCTTCATTTTTAAAATAAAAATAATCCAATAAAAAATGGGCACAAGACGCAAATAGACAATTTACTGAAGATGACATCCAGGCAGTCAACAGTCATATGAAGAAATGTTCGCATCCATTAGCAATATGAGAAATATAAATGAAAACATCAATAGAATACCATCTCACACCAACACTTTTAGCAACATTTTTATAAAGAGAAAATAGTAACTACTGGAGAGGATGTGGAAAGCCGGGTATGCTCACGCATTGCTGGTACTTTACTTGGTATCTGCCCTAAAGAAGTAAAGAGTAAAACACAAACACCTATGTTTATTACAGCAATCTCTATGATAACAAAAAGATGGGAACAATGAAAAAGTACAGAGGAATGGATAAACAAACTGCCTCATTCATGCAATAGGATATTATGCATTCTTTAAAAACAATGAAGAGTCTGCCCAACACCTTTTAGACATCGAAACATTGGGATACATTATGTTTAGCAAAGCTAGTGATCTCATAATGATAAATAGTTTATGACACCATTATTATAAAGGAAAATAAAGAAAAGGGGAAAAGGTTTTCACATCAAAAGTTAAGACTTTAGAGGCAATGAGGAGGCAGGAATGGGGGGTGGGGGGGAGAGGGAGAGACCGGAAACTATGGAGGAGGGAGTGAAAAAGGGAGGGAAAGAACAAAGAGAAACACATATGCAGCAATTTAATGGGACTTTTGCTGATTTGATTTGATGGGATGGGTTATGCAACTACATGTAAGTTTGGGAGTGAGGGTGTACTATATTCCACAAACACCAAGGAGGAAGTATATATAACACCAAATAAATAAAGGGGTTTTTGTTTGTTTGTTTTTCATTTGAAGAGAGAGAAGGTTCATAGATTTTAAAACCCTCCAGACAAAGCGGGTGCACAAGTAAACGTGGTGAAGAAAGCAGATGGTGCCCAGCTATCAAAAGATATAGCACCTGAGCTGTATGAACCCCCAGTAAAATGATTTTTTAAAATAGCCACACTGGAAACTAGAAGGCAATTTTAAAAATTAAATTTTAAACTTTAAAATTCTGAAGGAAACATTTCTTTTAATTATTGCACTGGGGCCTTTTAGAGCTTTTAGAACAATCCAGACATCAATTTTTTTCAAGCATTTTTGTACATATGTTTCCATTTTCATTTTCTAAACATTTACATTGGGGGGAGAAGAAAGAAAAAGATACAGTGTCTGAGGTCTTACAGGCTTGAAGTTAAACAAGCAGCCACTTAGCAGAGAAGCAACAAGCCCACACAGACGAAGCGCACCGAACTCTGCGATCATGAGGTGTTGACGGGACCGCGTAGCAGGCACCAGAAGACCCAAAACAAACAAAAGCATATTGTTGAGAATGAGGGGGGTCAGAGCAGAGACCCCAAACCCATTTGTAGACAACAGGACATCCCTGACAGAAAGGTCACAAGGAAAGGATGAGTCAACCGGGGTGCAGTATAGCACTGATGAAACACACATGATTCCTCCGGTTCTTTGAGGCTTACACACACGCACACACACACACAGACTATCATGACCCCAGTCCTGCCTTTCACTTCTGGCTAGTCTGGAGCATGTATACTGGTACACATAAGCGCTCACTACACATGGAATCCAGGGACCCCTAAGGAATGGAAATGGGAGTAGCACACCAGGAGGGGAGGGGAGGTCAGGGAAGAAGGGCAGGAAGGGGGAACTGATGGCAATGATGGACACATAGTGCACCACCACCACCCAGGGAGGTGAACAACAGAAACGTGGGTGAAGAGAGACAGCGGTCAGTGTGAGATATGGAAACAATAATAATCTATCATTTATCAAGGGATCATGAGGGGGGAGTGAGGGGCGGGGAAGAGGAGCTGATACCAAGGGCTCACATAGAAAGTGTTCAGAAAATGATGATGGCAACATATGTACAAATATGCTTGATAAAGAAAAGCAAGAGACAGGGAGAAATAGATCTTTGTAAGAACTCAGTGAATCAGGCAGAAAACCACAGACAGTCCAATTGAACAAGAACAAAGAAAAAATTGGCAAAGATGCTTCACCACAACTTTCACACTACACTTGTGAGGAAAAAAAAGCTCACTATTGCTATTATTGATCAGGAGAAGGCACATAAAAGCACCAAGCGGGTATATTTTACAATCAAATTTGTAAACATGAATATTCAAGGATGATAAATATGAGATGGAAATTACATACTGGAAGACAGTATCTACTGGACTTTAAGTGCATGTACTTCTTAACCCAGCAATTCCCATTTTTAAGTGTCTATTAAAAATACTCTCAATTATGGTATAATATATAAGTATTAAAACGTACATAACAGCATTGTCAATGATAACCACAAGTTGAAACCCATCTCAATGCCTATTGGTGGGAGAAAGGAAAATTAGACCCATACTATATAAAAATATGCAACAGTTTGGAAGAATTGTGTAGACTTATCTGTTGAATGTTAAGTTTCCTAAGATACAGTAAGGGAAAGAATGAACTTGAGAGAACAGTATGATCCCATTTATGTAAGAGCTTTGTGTTCATGAACCTAGGTGTAGGCAGACATAGAGGAAAGGCCAGACAGATAACGCTGCATCTCCAATGGTGATGAATCCCGAGGAGCACCACTGTCTCTCAGCTTGTTGCTCTCATGACGTAAGCTTTAACATCACTATTTCAAATACCGGTAAGGTCACTCACGGAGGACAGCTCAGCAGAGCATCAGGATATGCAGACGAGGAAGAGCAAAGAGGGAAGAGGCTGCAGATTCAAGAAAGATTAGGTACTCACACTGCTGGTTGTTTGGACGTAGGTGCAGAGAAGACAGGTATGTGAATTTATACAGTTATGTAATCGACTATGGGTAGCGGTGACTCAAAGACAGAACCTGCAAAGAGAAACGCGTTTCGAGAAAGGGTGGGAAAAGGTCACGCAGCCTGTTTGTTTTTGTGAAAAGAAAGTTACACAAACAGAAATTAGAGATCAAAAATTCCTGATCTGGGCACCAAGTTTTTTTATAACGGTGATGGAATCTTTTGGAAACTTGGCAAAAGACATCCATAGCAGTTACACCACAGGAAGAATGTAATCAAAACCACTGAGTTGTACATGTGAAAATTGTTTACTTGGCACATGTTTTATTGTCTGTTTTCACCACGATTAAAACGAAAGAAGGAAATGTTCTTGTCTGCAGAGAATAAGATATCAGGGCAAGAAATGTAGAAAATGAATTTATTCATGCAAGCTGATACATGAACAGGTGAGGAGATGGATTTGCCCAAGACAGCAAGGGTGGTGGTAAACCAAATGGGCTCTGTATGACCACCAGGATGCACCCTGGGGAGTTGGCACCTTAATGATGTGCGGAGAGGTTGCCGACCACTCAAGACGTTAAAGAAAAAAATTAAATTCTTCAAGAACTTTTGGAAAAAAATGCATCCACATGTTTAAACCTCTTTCTGTTAAATCCTTCTACTTGTTTCCATATAGTTTTGTGTCCCTCCCTTTAGCTCCAATAAATTAAATGATCACTGAGATGCTATTGCAGGGATTTGAAGCAAATATTATCTCAGGCTGCACTGAGACAGCATGCCTGATGAAGTGCAGAATCAGCAAAAAAGAGGGCAATCTTCAAGGAGATTGATTGATTGGCATGGCAGCTGCAACAATGCGAATGGTGGGGCAGGGCAGTGACTCGCTCTGTTATGCGCGCAGGGTTGCTATGAGTCAGAATCGACTCAACAACATCTCACAGTGTCAACAACAAACTGAACCAAAGCTTGCCAGCAACTGCTTCCCAAGTCTAGAACCCTGAAATAGAAGGACACGGCCAACAAACTTCTCTGAGCAGAAGATGTTTAAGCTATGGGATGTTGGTCTACTGTAGCAGTTAGGTCCCTCGGGTGGAGCCCCGAACACTGAGGCTGGACCATTCTGTGTTGACCCCTCATCTAGGAGGGCTGTGTTTATCTTAGGGACAAGGTCCACGTTTCATGGAATTAGACAGTTGAGGGAAAGGCTTCCTCCATCAGATTCTTCATATTTCACTTTAAGCACTGTGTGCCCAGGCTCTCTTTTCCCCAACTGGTCCATATTTAAAGCCCATTTCCCGTGTCTCTCTGCTATTGCTTGTTCTTATTACTGCCGTTGATGTCGGTTTCCAGAGTGTGGTGATAGTGGACCCCCTACTAGGAACGGACTGTTACTGAAACCCAGCTTATGGGTGGAGTGCTCTTTTTCTGCTCCATGTCAGAGTTCCGCTCTGTTGAGTGTGTGATCGGAGGAGGAAACCACTCCATCGACAGAGCAGAATTCTTCAAAGGTCACATATAAAATTCATACGAATTTTCAGCCTGCTTTGCCTTGACATTTACCAGGAACAAGCGGTTTAAGAAAGAAATCTTACACGAAATCACAGGTAGAACCACAGAATTACAACATTACTTCGTTCCCTAAACATTTACATAGTGCAAATCAATGCAGCGACTGAATCCTCTTTTACAGCCTCAGCCTCGGGTGATCCCTCCTCAGGAGCTAGCCTACTACCCCAGGATCCTGGTTCTCCACCTCTTCCCCACCCCCGCCCAGTATGTGGCTGTTTAACCATCATGTCTTCAGAATCCAGCTGAGGTGGTAAATTTGTTCATATTTTCCATCTCAGTCTCAGAACTGCAACCTGGGTATGTTTGCTCCAATCTAGTAATAATTCTCCCTGCAATTGTTTAATACACCGGGGAGCTAACTTGAAACTATTCAACAATGACAGTTTTCCATGTTGAAAGTCCTAACTGGGTCTTCAAAAAATAGTCTTGCTCATTCTGGATAGTTTCTTTCCTGCATTCTCATTTCTGTGAACAGGTGTTCTGTTTTAAACATTTCATACATGATTGGCTGATATTCCACATCTGACCATTCCAAAATATGAATTAATTCGGGTCTGAATCCGGTGTGTATTGGTTGTGCTGATTCTTCTCCCAGGTTGGGGCACAGAGCCTGTTGTTCTCTGTCCTGTTGACTGCCAGAGATGACAGTCACTGGGTACCTTTATCTCCTTCAATTTCTAGTCCGTTGAATGCATTTCTAATGTCAGAACGCATGATTCCTCCCTAAGTCTTGGACACGAGTGGAACATGACAAGCCTGTACCTTCTGAGAAATCTTCAAGATGACAGGTTCTAAGCAAAGCCATGCTGTTCTTGCCTCCCCAGTGCCCACTGAGCTTCAGGCCTTTGAAACAATTGACCCCAAACCTCCAACAACTCAAGGCCAATCCTCTCCACATTGGCCAGGAGGGCAGTCATCCCTCCTCTTGCCCCACAGTTGTCCCACCTCGGAGGCAGACGCCAGCCCATGCACACCAAAGTTCTCCAGTGGTGCAGTGGCAGCCCTCCTCGCAAGTCTTGAAAAGAAGAAGGTGCGGGTCCCCTTGTGTGGCAGGGCAGGCCGGAGGGAGAAGACAGGGGGGCAAAAGGAGACTTGGAGTGTAGTTTTCTCCAAAAACACCCTCCTTACTAAATCCTTTTGTTCACTCAGCTCAGACCCATGATTCTATCCTTGAATGACTAAGCCAAGGACTTGATTCTCCAAAGTGTCACCCTCTCCGACATCCATCATGTTGGCATGTCAGTCAACACGCAGGGAGGAACATCTCAGTCTAAAGTCCTGCTACGGCTCCCTAAGTAGCCTGATCCCGGAGGTGGCTGAGTCTTGAGTCCACCAAAGTGGGGGGAGCCAAAACCTGACCGAATAAACTCAGTGTGAATGACCTCATTAAAATTCCATACGTGTGTGACCAAATGCCTTTAAACTAACACTCAGGCTGCAGGATGTGGTCCTCCACTCCAGGCCCTGAGCTGCGGGGAGCAGTGTAGTCAGTCCCATAAATCAATGTCACTCCTGGGTAATAATGATCGGGAAGACCGCAGTGATGGGCCTGGCGTCTTTGTTATGCAATGGGCTTCATGCGCCAGGGCCCATGAGTGTGTCTGAGGCCACTCTTACCTCATTTGGATGCATATGAGGCCTTTTTTTCCCTCCAGATACACATTGCATAATTATTTTCCACTCTGGCAAATGAATAGCTTAATTAGTACCTTAATTTGATTTTAAGGGCTGAAAAATAGAAGTAAGGGTGCCTTCTTTTTAGAAAAAATAAATATTCTAAGTAACCACACTTTGTGTCTAGTTTTGAAATGTGAAAACCGTACAGAAATGGGGGGCGGAAATAAACAACATCTACTGCAAGGTGTTTCTGACAATTAGAGTGCTTCTCTTGTTTACCTTAAAGGAGAAGTAACACAAAAGTAACTGAACACATGCCAGAATAATTAGCAGCTCTTGGCTCATTTAAATTACATGCACATGGCCTTTTTAATGCATTTTTTAAACACCCACTTGCAAACCTATTTTATTCTGGGAAGAAAATGAATCGTTTTCTGCTAGGTATCTGTATCCTGGTTTCTTGGAAGATGCATACTTGGCTTTTAATAACCACTAAAGCCATAAGATAATCGGAACAGTGCTTTGGACGTCCATGGCACTGCTGCGGGAACTGGAGGTCTTTTATGGAAGGTAATTCTTCCGTAAGAACCTCAAGCTGTTTCCTCGTATTCACAACACAACACGTGGATTCTATGGCTCATCCACTATTAACACTAAGAGGATTCAAACGGCGATTCCCCTTTCTTTGTTTCCTTCAGAAAAATATTCCCATGAGTCCCTGAAAGCAAATTCGGGACACGGACTGTGCACATTTACTTCTAACTGTGAAGTCCCTGGTGATTAGTAAGTCTTGGTGGTTAACAAGACGTACTTTTACAAGCAGTTTGGTGTTCTGGGGAATAAAAACCAGGAGCAACGAGACGAGGTCACCTCTTGGCCTTTTGAAGACAGGAACTGAAGCAATTTGGTCTAAAGGACAATAAACCCACAGACCCGCAACTATAATCCAGACCAACAAAAGCATATCATTAAAGCGTTACATCATACACAGCTCAGCTAGGTTCTCCACAATGCCTCCCTTGAACTTCCGAGACTGTGGAAAATATTACCAAGGCCACTTCTCTGTTATTAGGGCCTGGTCAGCTCATGGCTCCACCTGGTGACACGTGCAGGTACAGAGATGGCTAAGATATAGCCTGTGTCCTCCAGAGACTGCCAATCCAAGGACAGAAATAATTAGTGACTCCATAATTCATGTAGGAGCCTGGTGACAGAGTGGTTACAAGTTGGACTGCGAACTGCAAGGTCAGCAGTTCTAAACTACCAGCTACTCCTCAGGAGAAGGACGAGGCTTCCTACTCCCATACAGAGCTGCAGCCTCAGAAACTCACAAGAGCAGTTCTACCCTTCCCTTGAGGGTTGTTATGAGTCAGGATCAAATCATTGGCAGTGAGTTTGATATTTCAAAGTCAGTAATTAGTACATCAAGGTAAAGTGCTAGGAAATCCTTAAGAGAGAATCAGATAAAGGGATAACAGGGGTCTAAGACTTCCATCCTTGACTATATGGCCAACCAGAGGTGGACAACAGCAGAGGCCCTGGGGCCGCAATGAACGTTTGGCACACTCTGTCACGGGGCAGCAGTACAGCCCTGCTTCGTTCCACCATCTCTACTTCCATCAACCACACAAAACCTACCGATGCCACAGGTTGTCCTCAAGTCAGCTCCAATCCTGGCAACCCCTGTGTACAGCAGAACAAAATATCCCCTAGCCCGGCGTCCCCGTCAGGGTCGAAGTGATGCGGTGTCTATGGTTATGGTCACTGTGTATTTTGAGTGCCAGCCAATCTAGAAGGCTCCTCTCCAACCACAGGATCTTTGCTGAATTATTGTTGGAAATCGATTGCCAGGCCTCTCTTCCACGTTTGGGAGCTGCTGAAGCGAGTCTACTCTTCAAAAGTCTGTGGTCATATTTTAAATCTCACTGGCATAGCTTCCAGAGTCCTAGCAACACACAAGCCACCACAGTCAACAGATGGATGGATGGATGGATGGATGGATGGATGGATGGATGGATGGATGGATGGATGGATGGATGGTGGATGGATGGTGGAATGAGAATACAGCTATCACAAAAAAGAGAGGATGTCTAGACTTGGTGTCTCCTACTTCAGACATGTTAGCAGGAGAGACCAGTCCCTGGAAAGGGACATCATACTTGGTCAAGGGAAGGGGCAGCAAAAAAGAGGAAGACCGTCAAGGAATGGATTGACACAGTGGCTGCAACAAGGGGCTCACGCATTACAACCACGGGCAGGACCAGGCAGGGTCTCTGTGAGTCGGAACTGACTCGTGGCTCCTAACGCCACCACCACAAGAATGTCTATAAGCAGTAGAAACTGGCGTGGGTCTCAAAGTAGGCAGAAGCATCACCTGTGATATTTTACCCAGGACCTCTTGAACTCTCGAACCAAATCTTAAGCAAGACATTTTATAAATGTCATCTGGGCACAGGAGGTCTGGACCTGCAGCATGGGGGTGACATCCACCTGCTCACTGGACCTTCCAGTGTGTCCCTGCTCTCACACATGCTGAGAATGAGGACCGAGTAGCGCCAAGTTGCGACCACAGGCATAGGGGAAACAATACTGTTAATCCAAGTAGCTGAGGTTTTCAACCTTCTGTTGGGAGATCTGGCAGCATACAGGGTCATAGGTTGGGCTGTGAACCACAAAGTCAGCAGTTCAAATCCACCAGCCACACTACTCCCCTAAAGAGCTACGGTCTCAGAAACCCACAGGGGCAGTTCTACTTTGTGCTCTTAGGTCCACTTTGAATCAAAACGGACTGAATGGCAGCAAGTTAATTTGTTTTTGTTTTACTTCAAAAATCGAGTCCAGGTGGCACAGTGGGTTAAGCACCGGCCTGATAACTGAAAGGTTCTGGTTCAAAAAGAGATGTCTGCTCGCCTGAAGATTTAGTCTTGGAAATCCGGGTTCCGGTTGGAATTGACTTCACCACGATGGTTGTAGTTCTAGGGGTTGTACTTTGAAAGACAGAAAAGAATCAGAATGGGGCCATCAGTCTTGATCCTTGGAGGCTTGCTCTTCTTGTGGGATGATCTACCCTGGAGGAGGTAGCATGCCTCATCGAGGTCCTTGAAACTATGCACTCATCCTGTGCACAATAATAATATTGACATTCTTGGATCACATTTATTAAAACAAAATAGCGCATGCAAAATACTCTTCTTAAGATGAATGATTTTTTGCAAAAAATATAAAGATCTGATAATATATTTTAAAATAGCTCTTCCAGCACATGTAGCTACTAGTTGGTGAGCTGATTTAATTTGACATGTGAAAATTAATCAGCATTCTATCTTTGATCCATACATGTCGTTTCATTGATTCCAGTGGAACCTGTCTTCAAGGGCCAAGGATAGAATCGCTCTCTAATTATCTTTATCAACCCCGTTGCTAAATTTATCACAAAAGCCAATTCACTTGCCATACTTTTTGGAAAGAAAAAGCCATGTATTATATGCTGTTGGATTTGTCCCTTCTATATGCAGAGTATAAAATCCATCATGAAACCGGCAATATGCAGTAACCAGCACAAGCACTTATTGGAAAGAATGCTGAATTCATGATGAAGGCTCTTGAATATTGAAGCGGGAGAAGCAAGTTAACATGTACTTCTTCAGGAAGTGACTTAGGGTGCAGCGAAGACATCTGCTCTGCCTTACCACCCCAGGTCTTGTCTCTCATTACCGCAGAGCACCAACATTGATAATCCTTCTGCTTTCTGTCCAGTTCTACGAAGATGCTGGTTTTAAGGCTTTCCAAATTTCTCTTCGAAATTCACGCCACCCTTTGTCTCCGTAGTGCCCTGTAACCCTCGTCCAAGCAAACAGCCTGCACCTCAGTTACATGCGCAGCCACAGAAAGGGGCCCATCCCAGTTCCAAAACCAAAAGAATGAAGCAATTAAGCCAGTTCACAGGGCCTTTTTCTAATAAGCAATTAGTTCAAATGACCCAACTCCATGTGATTGAACTATTGAATTGTATGATATGTGAATCATATGCCAATGAAACTGTCAGGGGGGAAATTAAGATACAAGGACTCAAACCCATAACAAGACCAATTGTGCAGGACATCATAGAATCGCTTCTCCTTCTGCTGCTTCAGAAACACACCAGAAGATCTGGGATTCTTAATTTGATACACAAAGGAGAAAGAGCCCAGGACTAAGCCCAAAGGAATCAGAAACGTTTTCAAGTTTTTCTGCCATTAAAACCTGCCATCAGCTGCTCACCTTCCCAACACAATCGCTGAAGACAAAGCAGGTGCATAAGCAAATGTGGTGAAGAAAGCTGACGGAGCCCGGCTATCAAAAGATACAGCGTCTGGTATCTTAACGGCTTGAAAGTAAATAAGCGGTCATCTAGCTCAGAAGCAACAAAGCCCACATGGAAGAAGCACACCAGCCTGTGCAATCACAAGGTGTTGAAGGTATCAGGTATGAGGCATCATCAGAACCAAAAATCATATTATTGTGAATGAAGGGAGTGCAGAGTGGAGACCCAAAGCCCATCTATAGGCAATTGGACATCTCCTTACAGAAGAGTCTCGGGGAAAAGGCGAAGCAGTCAGAGTGCAGTGTAGCAATGATGAAACATACAACTTTTCTCTAGTTCCTAAATGCTTCCTCGCCCCCCCACCCCCCACTATCATGATCCCAATTCTACCTTACATATATGGCTAGACCAGAGGATGTACACTGGTACAGATAGGAACTGGAAACACAGGGAATCCAGGGTGGATGATCCCTTCAGGACCAGTGGGGTGAGTAGCAATACCAGGAGAGTGGAGGGAGGGTGGGTTGGAAGGGGGTAACTGATTACAAGGATCTACATATAACCTCCTCCCTGGGGGGGGGTAGACAATAGAAAAGTGGGTGAAGGGAGACGTCGGATAGTGCAAGATATGCCAAAATAATAATATTGGCCAAGGAGATCTCCACCCTGGCACAGCTGGCAGCCTTAATAAACAGCTGACACCATAAATACAATCTTTAGCTATCAGCTGCTGCCACCTGATTTTTTTCCTTTTAAGAGCATTTATTTCTTCCATCAAAAAAAAAAGAACCAATCACTCAAAATGGACCATGGATTTAAATGTCAAACTGCAAAACTTTTAAGGAAAATGGAAAGAGAAAATCATTAGGCTCTAGCAAATCTCAAACCTCAGTAGATTTTTTTTAAGGATAATATAACACAGTCCAGGAAAGATAAACCCTGCAGGACCAATAATGAGAGTAGCGATATCAGGAGGGGAAGGTGGGGGAGAAAAGGGGAACTGATCACAAGGATCTACATATAACCCCCTTCCAGGGGGATGAACAGAAAAGTGGGTGAAGGGAGACATCAGTCAGTGTAAGTCATGAAAAAATAATAATAATTTATAAATTATCAAGGGTTCATGAGGGAGGGTGGGGAAGGGAGGGGGAAAATGAGAAACTGATACCAAGGACTCAAGTAGAAAGAAAATGTTTTGAAAATGATGATGGCAACAAATGTACAAATGTGCTTGACACAATGGATGCATGTATGTATTGTGATAAGGCTGTATGAGACCCCAATAAAAGGATTAATTTTTAAAAAGGATAATACATTAGAAAATGGTCCAAAGATATGAACCGCTCTTTCAACAAAAGGATATACCAGTGGTGAATAAGCACATGAAAATACATTCAACATCATTTTGATGTTGTTGCTGCTGTTTGTACAATGATCATTTCTTGGATTTTATCTTTTTAATTGAGCTATAATTAACATATTGTACAACTCAATCATATCAAGAAGGGCTGTGAAATCATCACCACAATCAACTTTGGATTAAAACAGACTTCCCACCACCCCCAACCTCCCCTTCCAGGTCCCCAGGTAATCATCAACTCTGCTACCATCTTCACAAGTCTGCCCATCCCCGCTGCCCTATGCAGATAAAGATACAAGACTCGGGAAAACAACAAACAGGGATCCATCGTCAATGACCAACAGAGACCTCAGTCTAAGAGAAAGCAGATGATTAAATATTTAGACTAATTTCACATTGGACCCATTACGTGACAAAATTATAAGATGTTAATTCCAGTCTAAATAGAGTTGGTAAAATCCGCTATACAACCCTCTTTGTCAGATACTTGGGCTGTTTCTGTGCCTACCCTATGTGCATTGGGCGTTTGTTGGAGGCTTATCCCACGCAGGGACACTATGGTCCATAGTTTTCTGAGACAAGTCCTTAGCATTTAGTCACTGGTACAGCTCCCTCCTCCAGGTTTGGATTTACAAGCTATCTTTGAATCACTCTATCTTGTGTGCTTCTCCTTTGTGGACTTAGCTGACTCTTCATTCTTTTTTTTTTAAAGATCATTTTATTGGGAGCTCTTATAACAATCCATACATCAATTGTATCAAGCAAATTTGTACATATGTTGCCATCATCATTTTCTAAACGCTTACTTTCTATTTGAGGCCTTGGTGATCAGCTCCTTTCCCTCCCTCCTCATCCCCCCCCCATGACCCATTATTTTCATATCTTACACCAACTGCTGTCTCCCTTCACCCACATTTCTGTTGTTCGTCCCCCTCAGGGGTAGGGGGTGGCGGTGGTGTTTGTGTTATATGTAGATCATTTCCATTGGTTCCTCTTCCTTCCCTTTTCCTCCCACCTTCCCTCCTGGTATTGCTACTACCATTTCTGTTCCAGAGGGGTTTTATGACCTGGATTGTGTCGTGAGCTCTTATCTGTACCAGTGTACATGCTCCAGTCTAGTGGGGAGTGAGGTAGCCTCAAAGAACCAGAAGAATATTGTGTGTTTCATCAGTGCTATACTGTGCCCTGGTTGACTTATCCCTTCCTTGTGACACTTTAGTGAGGGGATGTCCTACTGCCTACAGATGGGTTTTTGGTCTCTGCTCCAACCCCCCTTGTTCTCAACAATACGTTTTTTGTTTTGTTTTGTTTTGGGTCTTCTGATGCCTGTTACCTGATCCTGTCAACACCTCCTGATCACACAAGCTGATGTGCTTCTCCCACGTGGATGTTGTTGCTTCTCTGATAGATGGTTGCTTGTTTATCTTCAAACCTTTAAGACCCCAGACGCTATAGCTTTTGATATCTGGGCACCATCAGCTTTCTTTATCACATTTGTTTACGCACCCATTTTGTCTTCAGTGATCATAGAATGCCAGGTTGTTAGAACAAAGTGTTCTTGTGTTGAGGCAGGGCTTGAACAGAGGCCCAAAGTCTGTCCACTTCCTCAATGTATTGCCATATAAATATATATACATAGGCCAATACCTCTATTCTTATGAATTAATATATTTACATATGCACACGCCTATGTTTATACTTCTATCCATAGCTTTGCTTCCTAGGTCTTTTCTGTTTTCTTTTACCTTCTTCCTTTCCCACTACCATGCTCGCCCTTCTTCTGCCTCTTAGTAATTCCTCTCAGCTAGAGTGCTGTTGCTCCCATACCACCAGGTTCTCTACATCCTCCTCGTTGTTGATTTCAATTCTCTGGTTGTTCCCCTGCCTTCTAAGGCATTGTTTGCTCACCACTCCCTTTATCCACCCCTTCTCCCCCACCCCAATTCCCTCCAGAACCGCTGGACCCATTGCTTTCTCCTTGGGCTTGCTTCCCATGCCTATTTTATATAGGTAGGTAAAACAACAATAACAGAGACAAAACAAAAAGAGTGAATAAAAAGAGAACACACACATAAAATCTAGCCAAAAAACAAAACAAAATGAAAAGGCATACATAATTCCAGGCCTGTCTGCTGACTTTTATGACTATCTATCTCCCCACCAGTCCTGGGGGGTTCTGGGAACTGCCCCTCCTAGCCTGAAGACCATTTGGGGGACTCTACAGGGGTTTTGTGGCTTCGCCTTGCTCCCGTTGCTGATCTGTTGTGCTCCCCTTCTTGGTTTGCCCCAGTGTGTGGGGTGGGGGTGGGGATGTCCGACTGGACTCACTCCCCGCCATGTGTCCCAGTATTGTCCTCTGTCATGGTATGCTCAGGTGCTGGCTCCTCATTTAGATGGCTGCTTGTTTTGAGATAAGCCTTTAAGAACCCAGAAACTGTTTTTTGCTTGTTTTCTTATTTCTTTTAAAAATCATTTTATATAGTCGAACAAGAGGATTGTAAAAGGAAATAGAGAAAAGAACTAGGTGACAAAGGATATTTACAGGGGTCTAAAGACTGGAATGTACATATGTAAATATATTTATATAATTGTGTGAGGAAGCAGATCTATGTGCATGTATTTATAGGTTTAGTATTAAGGCAGCAGATGGACATTGGGCCTCCACTCAAGCACTTACTCAATGCAAGAACACGTTGTTTTATTAAATTGGCATTTTAGGATGCACACCTTCCCAACATGATTGCTGAAGAAAAATGTTTGCATAAGCAAATGAGGTGAAGAAATCTGATGGTGCCTGGCTATCAAAAGATATAGCATCTGGGGTCTTAAAGGCTTGAAGATAAACAAGCGGCTATCTAGCTGAGAAGCATCAAAGCCCACATGGTAGAAGCACATAAGCCTGTCTGACCATGAGGTATAGAAGGGACCAGTTATATCAAAGAACTAAAAATCATATCAGTGGGTGCCCACCTTCCTGATACGATCACTAAAGACAAAAGTGTGCATAGCAAATGTGGTGAAAAAAGCTAATGGTTCCCGGCTATCAAAAGATATAGCATCTGGGGTCTTAGAGGCTCGAAGATATACAAGTGGCCATCTGGTTCAGAAGCAAAAAAAGCCCACATGGAAGAAACACAGCAGCCTGTGTGACCATGAGCTGTTGAAGGGACCAGGTATCAAGCATCAAGGAACAAAAAATCATATCATTGTAAATGTGGATGAGTGCAGAGTGGAGGCCCAACGCCCATTGGCAGCCAACTGGACACCCCCTTACTGAAGGATTGTAGGGAGGAGATGAGCCAGTCAGGGTGCAGGGTAGCAACGATGAAACATATAACTTTCCTCTAGTTCTTAAATATTTCCTCCCCACCCCCACTATCATGATCCCAATTTTCCTTAAAAGTCTGGCTAGACCAGAGGATGTACATTAGTACAGATAGCAACTGGAAATACAGGGAATCCAGGACAGATGACTCCTTCAGGACCAGTGGTGAGAGTGGCGATGCCTGGGGGGTGGAGGGAATGTGGGTAGAAAGGGGGAAGTGATTACAAGAATCTACCTATAGCTACCTCCCGGGGGGTGGACAGCAGAGAAGAGGGCAGGGGGAGACATCGGACAGTGTAACATATGACAAAATAATAATAATTTATGAATTATGAAGGGTTCATGAGGTGCAGGGAGTAGGGAGGAAGGGGGAAAACAAGCAGCTGATATTAAGGGCTCAAGTGGAAGGCAAATGTTTTGAGAATGATGGTGGCAACAAATGTACCAATGCGTTTGACACAATGGATGGATGGATGGATGGATGGATGGATGGATGGATGGATGGATGGATAGTGATAAGAATTGCACAAGTCCCAAATAAAATGATTCGAAAAAATCATTTTATTAGGGGCTCATACAACTCTTATCCCCCAGATCCTGGATGCTTCCTCCCCCCAACTACCATGATCCGAATTCTACCTTGCAGGGCTGGATAGGGCAGAGGTTGTACACTGGTGCATATGAGGGCTGGAGGCACAGGGAATCCAGGGTGGATGATACTTTCAGGACCAAGGGTGTGAGGGGCGATGCTGGGAGAGTGGAGAGTGAGTGGGTTGGAAAGGGGGAACTGATTACAAGGATCCACATGTGAACTCCTCCCTGGGAGATGGACGGCAGAGAAGGGGGTGAAGGGAGACTCCGGATAGGGCAAGATATGACAAAATAACGATGTATAAATTATCAAGGGCTCATGAGGGAGGGGGGAGCAGGGAGGGAGGGGGAAAAAAAGAGGACCTGATGCAGAGGGCTTAAGTGGAGAGCAAATGCTTTGAGAATGATTGGGGCAGGGAATGTATGGATGTGCTTTATACAATTGATGTATGTATATGAATGGATTGTGATAAGAGTTGTATGAGTCCCTAATAAAATGTAAAAAAAGAAAAGAGGAGAATAAAAAAGAAAATGATTAGGTAAAAGAATGTACAGATATGCTTTATACAATTGATATATGTATATGTATGGACTGTGATAAGAGTTGTATGAGCCCCTAATAAATTGTTTAAAAAAAAAAAAAAAGATTACAACCTAGGAAACCCCACCAAGCCATCCTGCTCCATCCTGGAGGGTTTCAATCTACACAATGACACACAACATCAACAACAACAAAGACTTGTCTCAGACTTCTGACCTCCAAGTCATTGTAAATCACTAGGTTTGTAGCAGCAACAGGAAAAGAATTCAGGCCTTTTTTTTTTTTTTCAGGAAACTCAACATACATCTCCTGGAAGACCCACTAGTCACACTCTGGGACATTTATTCCACAGAAAATTTACATTCCCACAAAAATCTGTGTCTGGATCTTCGCCGAAGCTTTATTCGTAACATCCCCAAAGGTGAACGGTGAAATAAACGGTGGTGTGTACATACGACAGAATACTGCTCAATCGTTGAAAGAATACATTATGGATATATGCAAGAACTCGGGTGAAACTCGGGGAAATCATGCTAAATGAAAATGGCAATCACAAAAGGTTGTAAGTCACATGATTCTGTTATATAACTGCCTGCGGTTGTGTTTTCCAGAGAGGAATTGGTTTCTTCCCAGGAAATGACTCACACTACTGCAGCTGTTGGCAAGGCTCAAATTCAGGGATCAGGCGGCAGGCTGGAGGCTTCTCCTGATTCATATGGTTATAGGGATGATTAACCCAAAATCTGCAGGCCAGGCTGTGGGCCAGCCAGGATGCAAGAGACAGAGATAGAGAGAGCTTTGTCAGAGCATCAGCATATATTAGATTTAGGTCACAAACACATGCACATTGGTTAGCTGTTCATACTACAACACAACATGGAGAATTAATATGTTAATAGCCACCAAACTACTGATAATTATGGCCAAGCCAAGTTGGCAAATACCATGAACCATTACAATAACTTCTTTTCTATTTTAATAAATCATTTTATTGGGGCTCTTATAGCTCTTATAACAATCCATACATCAATTGCATCAAGAACCTTTGTACATATGTTGCCATCATCATTTCCAAAACATTTTCTTTCTACTTGAGCCCTCGGTATCAGCTCTTTTTTCTCCTGCCTTCCCCTCCACCTGCATACCCCCCTGATAGATGATAAATTATTCTTTTCATATCTTACACCGATCGCTGTCTCCCTTGCCCCATGTTTTCGATTGTTCTTCCCCCTGGAGAGGGGTGTATGGTTATCTCTCGATCATTGTGATGGGTTCCCTTTTTCTACCTTTCTCTTCCCCGCTTCTCCCTACCTTCTGGTATCTCTATAGCCACTCCTGTTCCTGGATCTGTGTCATGAGCCTCCATCTCTTAATCTATGCCTGTGTACATGCTGTGGTCTAGTCTTAACTGAGAAGCAGCACTAGGGTCATGAGAGTGGCGGGTGAGGAAGCCTCAAGAAACCAGAGGAATATGGTATGTTTCACTGATGCTTTACTGCAGCCTGGTTGACTCATCCCTTCCCTGTGGGCCCTCTGTGGGGGAATTGTTCCATTTTCTACAGATGGGCTCTGGATCTCTGCTTAACACCTCCCTCCCCAACCTGCCCCACTCCTGTTCTCAACAGTGTGTGTGTGTTTGTTTGTTTGTTTGTTTGCTTGTTTGTTATGTGTCTGCTGATGCCTATTACCCGGTCCTGATGACACCTCATGATCGCACTGGCAGTGTGCTTCTTCCATGTGGGCTTCTTGCTTCTCTGTTGAATGGCCGCTTGTTTAAGTTCAATTCTTTAAAACCCCAGGCGCTGTATCTTTTTATAGCTGTGCACCATCTGCTTTCTTCACCACATTTGCTTAGGCACCAGTTTTGTCTTCAGTGATCGTGTCAGGAGGGTGAGCATCTCAGAGTGCTAATTTGTTAGAACAAAATGTTCTTGTATTGAGGCATCAGCAGAGGCCGGAAGTGCATCCGCTACCTCAGTGAATTGCCGTATGAATATATGTACATAGGCCAATATCTCTATTTTTGTTGTGTTTTGTCAGTGCTATACTGCACCCTGGCTGACTTATCGCTTCCTTGTGACCCTTCTATGAGGGGAGGTCCAATTGTCTACAGATGAGCTTTGGGTCTACATACTGACCCCCATCATTCGAATCCATGATTGTTCGTTTTGGGTCACCTGATACTTGATCCCGTCAACAACTTGTGATGTGCTCCTTCCATGTGGACTTTGTTGTTTCCCTGCTAGATGGCTACTTGTTTAACTTCAAGTCTTTAAGACCCCAGATGCTATATCTTGTAATAGCCAAGCACCATCAGCTTTCTTTGCCACATTTGCTTATGCACTCATTTTGTCTTTAGCAGTCATGTTGGGAAGGTGAGCATCACAGAATGCCAGGTTATTAGAACAAAGTGTTCTTGCATTGAGGGAGAACTTGAGTAGAGGCCTGATGTCCATCTGCTACCTTAATACTTAATCTATAAATATATGTACACAGACCTATAACCGTATCACCATATATAATATATTTACATATGTACATGCCTGTGTTTATACCTCTTTTCCCTGCAATAACTTCTTGAAATGAAAACAGTTATACAAGTCGAGAACATATTGGTGGTTGTCAGTGTTTAGAAAAGAAGATGAGGAAAGAAAGTGGGTGTGGTTATAGAAGGCGCGAGTCAAGGTATCCCTGTGGCAATGGAACTGCTACAGTATCTTGGCTACACTGATGGGTTCACAGACCGACTGTGCAATAGCATTATCTAAAGCTCAACATACACATAAACAAGAACAAACAGAGCTGAGGCAGTCTGGATCGGAGCTGCCTAGTGTACGGATGCTGAGGCCTTGGGTGTGACATTGTAATAGCTTTCTTGAGGAACAATGACCCAAACATAGCATAACGCTCACAGCCACCCAAGGCCCACGGAATCATCCATACCAGCTAACATCACACCTCTCACCAAAGAGAAGCTGCTCCAGCCAGCACATGAGGGCTGTCAGTTAAGTGTCTGACCAGTAGGGCCCTTGAATAAGGTGATACACCTCCAAATGGCCCTTGGCAGAAAAAAAGGGTTCCTGCTCTTCTGGAGTGTGGTGCTCCAGGAGCAGTAGGCATCCGTGCAGACATGGCCAAGTCCAAGATCCACACCACACCACACACGACCAATCCCCTAAGTGGTGCAGAAATGGCATCAAGAAACCCCAATCATGACAACATGAATCTCTAGGGGGTGGACCCCAAGTTCCTGAGAAATGTGCACTTGGCCAAGAGCGCCAAAAGGGCCAAAAGAAAAGGCAGGCCAACAACACCAAGGCCTTGGAGGCCCTTGGGAAGCCCAAGGAAGTCAAGGCTACGATCCCAATGAGAGTCAACTGCAAGCTCAGTCGGCTAGTCTACATTGCCCATCCCAAGCTTGGCAAGCAGGCTTGGGCACGTATTGCCAAAGGTCTGAGGCTCTGCTGGTCCAAGACCAAGGTGCAAAGCAAGGCTGATGTTCCAGCCAAGGCTTCGACTCCAGACAATTGCTTCGACTCCAGATCAGGGGGAGGGGGGAGAGTGGTGTGTGTGTGTGTGTGTGTGTGTGTGTGTGTGTGTGTGTGTGTGTGTGTGGTGGGCAGGGAAATGGTGAGCCTAAACTTAGGCCTAAAAGGAATCTGTTGAGTGTGTGTGTGTATGGGGTGGGCAGGGAAATGGTGAGCCTAAATTTAGGCCTAAAAGGAATCTGTTGATGATCTCGGCTGTGTTCAATTAAAAGGCTAATGCTCAGGCCACCAGTGGGTCTTAAAAACTCAAACTCACTACCTTTCGGTCAATTCCAACTCTTAGTAACCCTATAGGACAGAGGAGAACTGCCCCAAGTGCTGGGGGGTGGGGGGGGGCGACTGCTGAGACTGCCACTCAGAACCCTCATATTTCTCCAGGGAGCAGCTCACGGTTTTGAACTGCAGACCTTGTAGTTAGTAACCGCGAGGCCACCAGAACCCCGGGGAACTGCCTGGAAAGCGGCAGACGTGTGGCTCCGCTTACTCTCTAACCAGCAGTGAGTGCTTCAGATCACCATGCCAGGCTTTCGGAGAACAGGAAGGAATCAGCTGGTTAAACTGGTAAAAACAAAACACAAACCGTGGCCGCCGAGTCAGCGTGGCAGCTGCATGTCCGTCAGAGCAGAGCTGCACTCCGCGGAACTATCAGAGGCCGATTTTTTTTTCGCCAGGCCTTTCTGCAGAGCACCTGAGAACCTAGCTATCTCTCCATTCGTAATCCAGTGCATTAACCATTTGCAGCACCCGGGGGGCCAACTGCTTAGTGCACACTTTTTTCTCTTGAGCTGTTCGAATCCCAACAAGCCTTTCCAACACTCTCGCTCAAGGCAGGAGGGAGGGGACATGCGATAGGGCTGTTACAGCCTTCCCTCAAGGGGACAATGGAGCCTGGTACCAAAGTAAAGATGGTCCTCCTAAGACCCCATGGTTGTGTCACAACAAAACAAAACAACCATCAGTGAAAACATTTAGGCAATTTACTCTTCACCACTGACTACTTCCCCTGTTCATCCCAAAACATTCTTTATCAGCGTTTCTCGCCAATGCAGGGAAATGACATCGAACTCTCGTTCATTCCAGCGATCTGATGAAACTTCTGAAGAGCTGTTCTCCGTCTACAGACGTGTGTTGGCATGCCTGAAGGGGGAGGGGAGCTAACGGACAGGCTTCGGCCCTTGGATCAAAGCCTCAACTACAGCTTGAAAGGAGCCAAACCCTGCCCTGGATTGTATCACAACACTGACATCTGTTGGCTACAAGTGTGCTGAATCCTGGGGCTCTGCTTTCTGGTTTGTGAGCAGATCAACGGCTGCTGAATCTGTGAGGTGTGTCCCCACCTTCATTCCCAAGAGATTCCAAGCCTGGTCTTTCTTGTGGGCCTTCCATTGCCCTTTTGCTTTCTTCTCTTAAGCGGAACCACAATCCCTGGGTGCGGCGGCTCCACTCACCTGGGCACATGCTATATAAATGAGAATTGCCATCTTACTGGTCACAAGAGCATGGTGATGGACGTGTCACCGGCTCCCGTACAAATGCTGCCTGTCACTCGCCGTTCACCTTCCTTCACTGCTCTTCTCTCTGAGCAGAGTTGCCTCTTTTCCTCGTTGGCCACTCACTGTCCTGTCCTGTGGCTTATCTTCTGACCCTCACTCTAAGCCCAGGCCCAGAGAACAGTGGTTCGCAACCTTCCTAAGGCCACTCCCCTTTCATACAGTTCACGCTGTGGTGACCCCCCAACCATAAAGTTATTTTCGTTGCTACTTCAAAACTGTCATTTTGCTACTGTTATGAATTGGGCGACCCCTGTGAAAGGGGTCTTCGACCCCCCAAAGGGGTCTCAACCCACAGATTGAGAACCGCTGCCATAAACTAACTTCACTGTCCAGTCCAACTCCTCGCGACACTATACGAGAGAGAACTGCTCCTGTGGGGCTCCAAGATTGTAACCCTTTATGGGAGTCGAAAGCCTCCTCTTTCTCCCTCGGAGCAGCTGGTGGTTTCAAATTGCTGATCTTGTGGTTAGCAGCCCAGCGTGTAACCCACAAACTACCAGGCTCCTCTCCCCATCTATAAGAACTTCCAGGTTCCGGCCTTTCCTCCTCTCCCTCCTAGTCTTTCTCACCTGATGTTTTCAAAACTTAAACTAGAACAGGTCTGTCTGAATAGGACAGGCTGGATGAACTATCTGGATGAAAAACAACGGGACCGACAGTTCCGGGGGGACTTTGGGTGGGGGGTAGGGGGGGTAAGGAAGTGGTGTTAACAAACCCAGGGACAAGGGAAAAACATGGGACCCCAAAGGGTAGAGAAGGGGGAGTGGCAGGCATGGTGGGAAATGATCAAGGGTAAGGTTGCTTAGAGAAGAGGTATACTCTAGCCCAGGTGGCGATGAAGCATGGTAGTAGGGCAGGAGGAAGGTCAAGGGAGATGGAGGAAAGAGCTAGGAGTCAAAGGGCATTCATGGAGGTCTAGACAAAGACATGTACATGCAAATATATATAGGAGGTTGGGGAAATAGATCTTTGTGTCGATATTTATAGGTCAAGTATTAAGGTGGCGGAAGGACCTTGGGCCTCTACTCAAACACTCCCTCTATGCATGAATACCTTCTTTTATTAAATTGGAACTCTATGATGCTCACTCTCCCGACACAACGGCTGGAGCCAAAGTGGGTGAACAAGTAAATGTGGTGAAGAAAGCTGATGGTGCCCGGCTATCAAAAGAGATAGTGACTGGGGTCTTAAAGGCTTGAAGATAAACAAGCGGCCATCTAGCTCAGAAGCAACAAAGTCCACATGGAAGAACACACCAGCCTGTGTGATCGAGTGGTCCCAAAGGGATCAGTTACCAGGCATCAAAGAACAAAAAATCATATCATTGACTGCACACCTCCATGATAGGATCGCTGAAGACAAATGGGTGCACAAGCAAATGTGGTGAAGAAAGCTGATGGTGCCCGGCTATCAAAAGAGATAGTGTCTGGGGTCTTAAAGGCTTGAAGGTGAACAAGCGGCCATCTCGCTCAGAAACAAATAAGCCCACATGGAAGAAGCACACCGGCCAGTGCGATCACGAGGTGCCCAAGGGACCAGATATAAGGCATCATGCAAAAAAAAAAAGATATAAGTGTGTGTATGTATGTGTATATATGTGTATATGTATATATGTATGTGTATATATATATTATATTAAATGAAGGGGGAAGTGCAGAGTGGAGACCCAAGGCCCAAGTGTCGGCCAATGGAGATCCCCTCATAGAGGGGCTTAGGAGAGGAGATGGGTTAATTAGGGTGTGAGGTAGTATCGATGAAGAACACAGCTTTCCCCCAGATCCTGGATGCTTCCTCCCCCCAACTACCATGATCCGAATTCTACCTTGCAGGGCTGGATAGGACAGAGGCTGTACACTGGTACATATGAGGGTTGGAGGTACAGGGAATCAGGGTGGATGATACCTTCAGGACCAAGGGCGTGAGGGACGATGCTGGGAGAGTGGAGGGTGAGTGGGTTGGAAAGGGGGAACTGATTACAAGGAGCCACATGTGACCTTTTCCCTGGGAGAGGGACAGCAGAGAAGGGGGAAGGGAGACCCCGGATAGGGCAAGATATGACAAAATAACGAGGTATAAATTACCAAGGGCATATGAGGGAGGGGGGAAAGGGGAGGGAGGGGGGGGGAAGAGGACCTGATGCAAGGGGCTTAAGTGGAGAGCAAATGCCTTGAGAATGATTGGGGCAGGGAATGTATGGATGTGCTTTATACAATTGATGTATGTATATGTATGGATTGTGGTAAGAGTTGTTGGAGTCCCTAATAAAATGTAAAAGAAGAAAAGAGAAAAAAATGATTAGGGCAAAGACTGTACAGATGTGCTTTATACAATTGATGTATGTATATGTATGAACTGTGAAAAGAATTGTATCAGCCCCAATAAATTGTTATAAAAAAAAAAACTTAAACTAGAGGGATCATATCTAAAGTCCCTCCTTTGACACTGTGGGTTTCTTCTATGGCTCTAACATCCTAAAATTGAACAATGGTCCTTTTGAATTATCAGCCCTTCCCGAACCCCCGTTCCCATCAAATAGCCTCCCCTTTCTTCCGTTGCAGCTGGGTGTGGCATCTCCTCTCTGCTCTCGCAACTTTTCCTATTGATGCCCAAGTATCCCTGATCCCAGTGCCTCTTATCTTGGCGAAGAATTTCGATCTTCTTCCATGACACCAGGAGCACAGGTGGCACAAACGGTTAAGAGCTCACCTGCTAACGCAGCGGTTCTCAACTCAACCTGTGGGTCGTGACCCTTTTGGCCATTGAACGACCCTTTCACAGGGGTCACCCAATTCATAACAGTAGCAAAATGACAGTGATGAAGTAGCAACGAAAATAATTGTGTGGTTGGGGGTCACCACAACATAAGGAACTGTATTAAAGGGTCCCGGCATTAGGAAGGTTGAGAACCACTGTGCTAAGGGAAAGGTCAAAGGTTTGAACTCACTGGCGGCTCAGTGGTAGGGAAATAGGGCAGGCTGAATCCAGGAAGATCACAGCGTTGGAAACTCTATGGGGCAGTTCTACTGTGCCCTAGAGAATGGCTGTGGGTACGAATCCACTTGACAGCAATGGGGTTTTATTGGAGGTGCATGTTACCAATTGCTATCTATATGCTAATAACTCCCAAATCTCCTGCCCAACCCAGAGCTCTCCCCTAATATTGAGACCCGCATAATCCAAAGAACTACTGATCATCCTTACTTACACATACACAACAGAGAGTTTCTCATCTTTTCTTTCTGGGCCCACGTCCCGCCTGTCTTCCCCACCTCCATTCCTTATCTTTGTAACCGGAAAGAGTAAAGACAAATGACTTTGGTGCCCGAGTCAGAAATCTGGGGCCATCATCAACTCCTACCTGTCTGTCCCTCCACAACCCAGTCCCATCAATCGCAAGATTGATTTTCAAAATGAAACCACTCTAGTGAATCAAGTTAATTCATGATTTAATTTCGTTCCTGAATGAATTAAGTTGATTCATTTTCCTGTTGACTTGGGCTCCTGGGTTCCTCCTTACGTCACTCAGGCCTCACCAGTTCAACTGTAGCAGAGCCTGCTCCCGAGACCTTTCCCAGTGCAAAGTGCTTGCTCACAGCAACTAGAGTGGTTTTATTTTGTTTTGCTTTGCTTTTTGGTGTCTGGAGTAAACAGGAGGGTGTGTGGGTAATTCTTGTCTGTGGAAGGTGAGCTGAGGGGACTTGTTATACTTAGTTAGGAAGCAAAGGTAATCTTTCTCCTGAGGACCAACCTGTGCATCGAATCACGGACCTCGAGCTAAGCACTGCCACCCAAGGTCTCCTCTTGTAACAAGTGCAACCTGGAGTTCAAGTCCATCTCTGTGAGTCAGAATAGACTCCATGGCTCAAGCTCGCTCGCACACACGTGTGCGCATACACAAGGCACAAATGTGCCTTCTTCAGTATCTTCCCCATCCATGAGCTCAATAGGGTAGACTCTGAGGTCCTAGAGGATGCGGAGCCACAATACAGATGGAGCCTGGCTCTTGGAAGACTGCCTGCCAAGAAACACTTCATTGCGTCACGCCACTGAGCATTGGGGGCTTACCTGTTCCACTGCTGCCAGTCACAGCCCAGTGAGCCAATTCAACGCAAGCCAGACAAGCTCACTGCCATCTAATCAGGATGAAACTTCCCCCAAGGTTTTCCGAGACTGAAATGTTTCCACAAGCGGCCCCGGTGGCAGAGGGGGTGAAGTACTACTAAGTTGTTTGAATACACCTGCCACCCTGGGGAGAAAAAGTAGTCTTTTGTAAAGATTTATAGCCACAGAGAGCCTAGAGGGCAGTTTTTATCCGTTCTATAAAGTTTCTATGAGTTGGCATTGACTAGACCACAGTTGGTTTGGGTTTTCAGGATCTTTACAGAAACAAACTGCAGCGGGTAATGGGTTTCAAGTGCCAATCTTTGGGTTAGCGGTTGAGTATTTTAACCACAAATAGTCCTCATCCATTACAGTGCTTCATAAACCCTCTGACATTGCCAGTTCAAGCAACACGCGTCAGTGTGCCCCAAGTCTTGTCCTTTGCCCCTTAGACTGCGAGCTCCGTGAAGGTAGAGTCTGGGTCTGCCTTGTCAGCCGTGTAGCCTCCTGCCCAAGTCCAATGCCTAGGATGCATGAAGACAGCCTAGCTCTCTGCTCCATGCCTACTATATGCCAGGCGCGGTGTGAAACTTCACATTTAATGCTCAAATAACCCTGTGATGCAGGTACCAGTATCAGCCCTCTATATGTCACATTGTGTCCCTTCTTCTCCCTGTTAGCATCTCCCTTCTCTCTGTATCACACTGTCTCCCTTCTCTGTGTGTTAGTGACTCCCTTCTCTCTGTATCACACTGTCTCTTCTCTCCATGTGTTAGTGTCTCCCTTCTCTCTGTATCACACTGTCTCTTCTCTCCATGTGTTAGTGTCTCCCTTCTCTCTGTATCACACTGTCTCTCCCTTTTCCGTGTGTTAGTGTCTCCCTTCTCTCTGTATCACACTGTCTCTCCCTTCTGTGTGTGTGTCACACTGTCTCTCCCTTCTCTCTGTATCACACTGTCTCTTCTCTCCATGTGTTGGTGTCTCCATTCTCTCTGTATCACACTGTCTCCCTTCTCTGTGTGTTAGTGTCTCCCTTCTCTCTGTATCACACTGTCTCTTCTCTCCGTGTGTTAGTGTCTCCCTTCTCTCTGTATCATACTCTCTCCCTTCTCTGTGTGTGCGTGTGTCACACTGTCTCTCCCTTCTGTGTGTGTGTCACACTGTCTCTCCCTTCTGTGTGTGTGTCACACTGTCTCTCCCTTCTCTGTGTGTGTGTGTGTCACACTGTCTCTCCCTTCTTTCTGTGTGCGTGTGTTACACTGTCTCTCCTTTCTCTCTGTGTGCGTGTGTTACACTGTCTCTCCCTTCTCTGTGTGTGTGTGTGTGTCACACTGTCTCTCCCTTCTGTGTGTGTGTGTCACACTGTCTCTCCCTTCTTTCTGTGTGCGTGTGTTACACTGTCTCTCCCTTCTCTCTGTGTGCGTGTGTTACACTGTCTCTCCCTTCTCTGTGTGTGTGTGTCACACTGTCTCTCCCTTCTGTGTGTGTGTGTCACACTGTCTCTCCCTTCTTTCTGTGTGCGTGTGTTACACTGTCTCTCCCTTCTCTCTGTGTGCGTGTGTTACACTGTCTCTCCCTTCTCTGTGTGTGTGTGTGTCACACTGTCTCTCCCTTCTGTGTGCGTGTGTTACACTGTCTCTCCCTTCTCTCTGTGTGCGTGTGTTACACTGTCTCTCCCTTCTCTCTGTGTGCGTGTGTTACACTGTCTCTCCCTTCTCTCTGTGTGCGTGTGTTACACTGTCTCTCCCTTCTCTGTGTGTGTGTTACACTGTGTCTCCCTTCTCCCTCATGCCCCTTTAACAGATCTCCTCAGTGAGCAAACACTCAGTGAATACTGCCCACTAAACCCATGGATTTTCATTTTCTATCCTGGACCTTCTGGGGTGCCTCTGAGTTCAATCTATTTTTCCAAATATACTTCAGTTTGAGGAATCTTAGTGGGAATGATTCATCAATTGAAGATACCATGCCTTGGGTCAGGCACCCCTTCATCCTCAAAGTAGCCTCCTTGCTTTTCAACTTTCTAATGAAGTCCGTGCAGCATCTTTACCCAATGCCACGTGTCATCTAATGTCGTGACTGCTGCTGCCATGAGCACTGATTGAGGATGGACCCTACAAGATGAAATCCTTGACAACATCAATCTCCTCCTTTTATGATGATGTCACCTATCGGTCCAGGTGGGAGGATGTTGGTTTTCTTTACATTAGTTATAATCCATACTGACGGCTGCCATCCTTGATCTAGGTCATGCATGCCCTCTAAATGGGTAATAGACTGGTACCACAATCTATTGTCTTCATGCATAACTATCATTAGCAAGGATTAATAGTAATCACAATAAGTAACATCTGTTTAGTCAGTGCCTGGCAGATAGTAAAGGCTCTGTAAACATCTCATTTAATTCACCTCGATTAAGTTGTTCTTGCTGTTTCTTCGTTTTAGCAGCTTCTTCCCAAACCACTTCCTTTTATTTTCATAATGAAGAAGTTTGTTAGTCATTACCAGGGACTGAGGGGAGGGGAAGAGAAGAGATGTAGTTGAAGGGGTATACATTTCTGTTAGGGGCCCTGAAAGGCCCTGGTGGCACAGTGGTTGTGCACTGGGGCTGCTAACTGCGAGGTTGATAATTCAAAACCACCAGCCACTCCTCAGGAGAAAGAAAGCTTTCTACTCCCATAAAGAATTACAGTTTTGGAAACAGACAAGGGCAATTCTACTCTGTCCTGTAGGGCCACTATGAGTCAGCCTGGACTGGATGGTAATGAGTTTGGAGATTTTGTTTTGTTTTTTGAAGTTTCTGTTTAGTGGAAAAAGTAGGAGCCCGAATAAAATACTTTAAAAAAAATGTCACTGAATTGTACACATAAAAACAGTAAGAATGACAAATGTGTTCGTATAAGCATATTTATCATAATACAAAATTACCTGGCCCATACAAACAGATGAATCCATTAAGTGGGGCTCGTTAGTGGCGAGTGAGGTGAACTCCAATTTAATTGTTCTTAATGTTGTTGCTCGATGCTGTCAGGTCAGTTCTGATGCACAGAACTACCCTTTGGGCAACAGAACGAAGTGCTGCCTTCTCACAGAACCCATGACTCAGGAAGGAGACAGTGCCTGAGCCCAGGGACAGCCTCAGTGCCCCAGGCTTCCAACAAGGTATTCGGTGACAAGGTCAGAATTCCACTGAGGGGAGATGTCAGTATTAGGGACACTCCCATCTACAAAGGGTGTCTGCTGGGGAGCCCAAAGCCAGGTGGGGCGCTCCTCACAGTATTAATACATTTACTTGAGAGCTGAGTTAGGTCTCTCTGAGGAGGACTATGTCCACTGGGTTCAAAGAGATGTTGGTCCTGAGCTGGTGTCCCTCTGTCAGCATCCCTGGAGTGGCGGGTGTCCAGCTTCCATATGGTGAAGATGGATGATCAGGGACAGGCAAGCAGAAGAGATGTCAGTGGATAGACTGTTGGTGAGTCGAGCATATAGTGTAGGTAAATAAAACAACAACCTCACTGCCATCGAGTCAATTCTAACTCATAATGACCCTATAGGACAGAGTAGAATTGTCCCATGGGTTTTCAAGGTTATACATCTTTATGGGAGCAGACAGCCTCATCTGGAGGAACAGTTAGTAGACTCAAACTGCTGACCTTGAAGTTAGAAGCCCAACACATAATCCACAATGCCACCACGGCCCCTAGGAGGCTGACAGTGGTGATATTGATGGTTGTATTATGTGGATTCTGGTAGTGATAATGGTGGCTGTATTAGGTGAATTACGGTGGTTTTATTAGTCATAGGTAAAAGAGCACTACCAAGAGAAAGGAAAACAAAAACCCAAACCCATTGCTACCCTGTTGGGGTTTGTTTGATTTTTAAACAGTTTTATTGGCATATAATTCACATACCATACAATTCAATAGGTTTAATATACTCAAGAGTTGTGGGATCACCACAAACCATTTTAGAATGCCACCCAGTTGCTTTTGACTCACAATGACCCTAAGAGACACGTCGAACTTGCCCCATGAGACTTTCAGAGATGACCTTTGCAGAAGCAGGCTGTTCCGTCTTTGACCCTCAGAGCGGCTCCTGGATTTTCCTGGAGGAGCTACCAAACGACCTACCCTTAACGCAGCCACCCCTGTCACCCCCACAGCCCCTGTCACACGGCCATCATCCACCCACTCCATGCCCTCCACTCATCACAGAGTCTGCACAGCAAGGCCCGGCATCCTGGGCACACAGCCCTCCTGCCATACTGACCCAGGGACCCAGCCCAGGAGCAGCATCTCTTCAAAACCACTGCTCAGGACCTAGCTCCTGAGCGCATTTTGTAAAGCCTCGCCCGGCTTTCAAGAAACAACTCTTCCTTTACTGGCCGCACGTCAGCACTCGGTGCGCCGGCATCGTGTGCCCGCTCTGCACCCAATCATTAATTGCGCCTCGATGACGGAGTGATTGGCACAAGCCTGATGATCCCGCTCTTTTATGCATTGTAATTACCAGCTGCAGTACACGAGACAGATTTAATGTTCTTGAAAAGTAATAGTATTGGAGGACTTTATACAAAAGAATGTAACGCTCTTAGATTAAAAACATGCCGCACTCTGATCAAGTTTCATTCTAATCATCCCAACCCCTGGTGTTGACGAGCCCCTGTCACGTCAGGACGGCCAGATGCTAGTCAGTTTGTGAGCAGAAAGCAAATTTGCTGTGGGTTTTGCATGGTGGGTGTGTGCCGGGTTGGCGGCCGATAATCTTTGCCTTCCTGGCCTGCATTATAGCTGTGAGTTCCTTGAAAGAAAGACAGAGAAACATTGTCATTTACATGTGACCCTAAAGAGTGCCTGAGGTCCCTCGCTCTGAAAAAAGGAAATCAACCTTCCCTGCCATTGAGTTGATTCTGACTCCTGGAGACGCTATAGGGCAGGATAGAACCGCCCCATGGGTGTCTTTATGGGGGTGGAAAGCTTCCGCTTCCTCCTCTGGTGCTGGTGGTTTTGAACTGCCAACCTTGTGGCTAACAGCTGAATTTCTAACCACTGTGCCACCAGGTGGCACAAATGGCTTGCATTTGACTGCCAGCCTTGTGGTAGGTGTTCCAACCCTCCTGGAGGTGCCAGCGAAGAAAATCTTAGTGAAAAGCTTAGGGGTCCACTTGTGCAGAGCTAACAGCCAGGAAAGCCCTATGGGGTCATTTCACTATGTCGCACAGGGGGTGGCCGTGAGTCAGAATCCACTCTGTGGCCGTGGATTTTGTTTTTGTGGTTGGTAGTGGTGGTCATCAGTGCCTGGTGTACAAGGCTGCATGAACTATATCAAATAAGCAGAATAATAAGCATCAATGCTACCTATGAACCCAGTAGAAGAAACTCCGTCCTGCACCCACACTGGGGGTGCAGTAGAGGGACCCTACCCTGAGGATTGTCCCAAGAAAGGACATCTTGCACGGTGCTTTTGACTGTCCCCAGGGGACCTCCTCTGTGAAACAGCGTGATCTCGGTCTCCTGAGGTGCTCGCATTGGCTGTGGGTACGCCGATGTCTTTCTTTCCTCCGTTATTCTGTCTACCCTTGCATCTCTGAGAGCACAAGAGGGCTGAACTGTTTGCAGTTAAAACCCATTCCTCCGGATGGGTCTTCCCCACCCTGCCACCTGCTGTCGCCCCCACTCTGTGGCCTCCCCAGCCATGCAGCTGCCTGGTCACTGGACTCCCTGGTCACAGGCTGCATCTGGGTGGGGTTTTCTTCCCTGGCAGTCTCTCTCCTGTCTTCATTTCTTCCTTTCTCTCCAGATCTGACATCTTTTGAGTCTCTTCAGTCAGAGGCTTTCCATTCTAAAGAGTTACCGTCTTAGAAAGCCCCGGGGCTAGTTTTCCCTGGTCCTACAGGGCAGCCAGTGATTCTCTGCAGAAAGCGGAAGAAGAACAAGGTTAAAGGACGGGTTCTGCCACACGCATTTTGGAAAACCAGTTGTCATCATGTCAGTCCCACCCCCTGCAGTCTCGCAAGCATTGGAGGGGCGCGATGCTCCCCGGGGTTCACCGCGCTGCCTTTTCCAGCAGCAGCTTGCCAGACTTCTCTTCTGCGATGCCTGGGTGGATGCAAACGACTGACTTTTCTGTTAGCAGCTCAGTGCACGAACTGCTGTACGCCCAGAGGCTCCCCCATGAGAGTATACGAACTGTGGAGTCCTGGGGGCTCTGTCGCAAAAGCGTCCGCCGGCTAACCTTGAGGTCAGCGTGTCTCGCCCACCAGCCACCATTCAGAAGGAATATGAAGCCATCCGTTCCCACGAAGATGTGCAGTCTTGGAGACCCTACGGGTCACCAGGGTCAGAATGGACTCGATGGCTGTGGGTTTGGAAAGCAACCCTGGTGGCGCAGCGTGTAAGCACTCCGCTGTGACAGGAAAGGTCAGCGGTTCGAACCCACCAGGCACTCTGCGGGAGAAAAGGCCGAACACATGGCTCCTGCAGAGATCATGGCCAGTGATGCCCCGGGGGACAATCCTAGTGTGTCATCGGGGGCTGCTCTGAGTCAGAATCCATGACACACCACCACCACCGCCATGATCACACACCCCTCCTTAGACCGTGTGAGGTCACCAGGCCATGTCTCATTTTCCAGGGACCACAGGACACAGGAAACTGCAGCCTCGGTGAACTCTAGAACCATTCAACCCCCTCTAAGCCTGTGAACAGACCAGAAAACAGGAAATCTTTTTTGTGCCCAGAGCTCGGCCCATGGGCAGTGAATTTGCCGGCCCCGGGAAGGGAGCAAGGAGCAGTAGACACTGCAGGCCAGCTCGCTAATGCTCATGAGCAGCTCGACTTTCCTCCCCGAAGGTGCCAGGGGGAAGACAACAACACGGACAAACAAACAAATGGCACATTATGTCGTCACCCATAATCTCACATAAACGAGAAGGACAAGTCAACAGATGAGCCCATCCCGCCAAGTAAACGGCGCTGGTCCCATGGAGACAGCTGACGTGCGCCCGGCGGACAGCACAGAAAGCCTCCTTGACCCCGTTGTGCGAAGCTCCTCAAGGAAGGCATCGTGCCCACTGCCGCCCGAGCGATGGACTGCTGTCGGTCGGCCACTGCTGGAGCTGGACACTTCCCGGAGAAGGCCATTCCAGAACGGGAACCCCAGTACATGTCAGAATGTTAGGCAAGAGCGAGACAGAATATTAAAATGCTAATGTGTCATTCAGGTTGCTGACCTGCTGCAAAAAGTCTACCCGGGCACGCCTGGCCCTGCTGCGCCGCACAGAGGTGTGGTTACACATGCAAGATAGACTTGTAGCCCTGCTAGTCTATCTTCCCCATGTGCCATGTTGGTCATTCCACAACGTTTCCAACGTTTCATCATGCGATGACATACTTCAGAGACGACCCCACCGTCCCCAGCAAAGAAGAAAAACAAAACTCGCCATCAAGTAGATGCCGACTCCCAGAGAGCCTATACAAGAGAGTAGAGCTTTCCTTGTGGGCTTCCGGGGCTGTTCATCTTTACAGGAGTAGAGAGTCTCATCTTTCTCCAGAGGAGCAGCTGGTGGTTTCAAACCACCGACCTTGTAGTTAGCGACCTGACTAGTAAGCACTACGCTACCAGGGCTCCTTTGAAGACTACAAAAACTCTCAGTGCCATCAAGTCAGTCCTGGCTCACAGCAACCCTGCAGAACAAGAGGGTGGCTCTTTATAGAGCAGCAAGCTTGGTCTTTCTCCTTTGGAACTAGTGGTGTAAACCGCAGTGTGTAGCCTCTGCCCCACAAGGGCACAGTAGAACAGAAAGAGCGCTTTTATATGCACTTATTGGAGGGGGGCATGTAGGTCATTTTATGACGATAGTCACATTATTGCAGTGACCTGGAACCGAGCCTGCAATGTCTCCAAGGTCTCCCTGTTCCCTTTGAAAGGACGTGGACCCCAGAACCTGACTGGGTGGGTTTGTATGTTAGTTCTATCAAACTACATAACCTAGAACTTCTCTGTGCCTCCGTTTTCTCATCAGTAAAATGAGGTTAGGAATCACACCTATCCGTGCCTATCCTGTAACTACCAAACTCACTGCCAACCAGCTGGTTCCCACTGGTAACCATCCTAAAGCCCATCATAAAACTGGGTTTAGGGTTTCTGAGACTGTCCGTTTTTATGGGAACAGACTGCCTCCCCGTTCTTGCACAGAGTGACTGGTGGTCTTGAACCACTAACCTTTCTGCGAACCGCCCAATGATAATAGTAAGGAGAACTGAATGACCTAACAGTGTCTAACATATGAAACTCACTGTCCTCGTGTCAATTCCAGCTCATAGCAAGCCTATGATAGGACACAGTTGAACTGCCCCCGTGGGTTTCTGAGGCTATAAATATTTCCAGGAACAGAAAGTCTCATTTTTCTCCTACAGAGTGGCTGCTGAGCTTGAACTACTGACTTTATGGTTCACACCCAATGAATAGGGGACTATGCCACCAGAGACATAGAAGTCGGTTATGATTTCAATGGTACTAAAAGTGGAGGCTCTAGTAGAGTGCTATGTTAGCAGGGTCAGCACAGATGCACCCCCTTGACTTGGACCCAAAGACCCAGCCTATTGGTCAGGTTGGACATCGAATAAGGAAGACTGAGGCAAACTCTATGCATTTGAATTGTACTGGAGATGAATATTGAAAGTGCCATGGACTGCTCAAAGGACTAACGTCTGTCTTGGAAGAAGCACCGCAGCAGAGTGCTCCTTCGATGCAACAATAGCACGGCTTCGTCTTCCATACTTTTCCATGCTGTCAGGAGAGAGCAGCCCTGCAGAAGGGCGCCGTGCTTTGTAAAATGGTGGTGCAGCAAGAAAGAGGAAAGCCCTCAATGAGATGGACTTCCACAGTGGCTACCGCGATGGGCTCAAACATGAAGAACAATGTTGAGGACGGTGAGACTGTGGACTGTTTCATTCTGTTGTGCAGGAAGTCGTGATGGGTCAGAATAGACTCAAAGACCCCAGTGGTCAAGGTCGTCGGGTGAGCCCTGCTGGTAGGATGTGCTGTAGTACTGTTCTCTGAAGACTGAGCACCGGGGGGAAGAGCCTGCTTGGAATCAGCAAACAGGAATTAGCTTACCGATGATTTCTTCACTTCACATCATCATCTAGAGGAGTCTCCCTGTGCGAGTATTTATCAAGCAGCCTGGATAATTCAGAAAGTGCTTCAAGACTCAACAGGGTTCCATGTTGGATCCTCTGGGTCCAAGGTCCTCAGCCCTGGCTGCACATTAGAGTCCCCTGGATCTCCAAAGGTGCTGACGGCTGGGGGCCACCCCAAACCAATTGCAATTGATTGTCTAAGAAACGGGGGCCGCAGGGGTTGTAAAACTATCCCAGATGAGTCTAACACACAGCCACGGTTGATCCCCACTGCTCTAAGAAAGTACCTTCATGGGGTAGGGTTGAGATGTTCCCACCATTTTCCCCATTGGAATGGCCACACAATGGACTCAAGCATAACCATTGTGAGTGTGGTGCGGGGCCACCGGTGCTTCCTTATGTTGTGCAAAGGATTTCTATGAGTCACCTGACAACAACATAGCCACAGCAAGGAGAGCTGAAGAAGGCACAGTGGTCAAGTCCAAGGCTTCTAACTGAAAAGTCAAGGGTTCTCGGGGAGGAGATGATGTAGCAACTATGAAAAATACAACTTTCCTCTAGTTCCTAAATGCTTCCTCCCAACCCCACTATCATGATCCCAATTCTACCTTGCGAGTCTGGCCCAACCAGAGGAGGTACACTGGTACAGATAGGAACTGGAAACACAGGGAATCCAGGGCAGATGATCCCTTCATGACCAGTGGTGTGAGTGGCGATACTGGGAGGAAGGGTTGGAAATGGGGAACCGATTACAATGATCTACATATAACCTCCTCCCTGGGGGACGGACAACAGAAAAGTTGGTGAAGGGAGACGTCGAACAGGGAAAGATATGACAAAATAATAATTTATAAATTATCAAGGGTTCATGAGGGAGGGGAGGATGGGGAGTGAGGGAAAAAAATGAGGAGCTGATGCCAGGGGCTTAAGTGGAGAGCAAATGTTTTGAGAATGATGAGGGCAATGAATGTACAAATGTGCTTTACGCAATTGATGTATGTATAGATTGTGATATAAGCGTGTATGAGCCCTTAATAAAATGATTTAAAAAAGAAAGAAAAGTCAAGGGTTCAAGCCCCACCCACCACTCACCCAACAGCTTCCTTTAGAAAAAGATCTTGTGATTTTCTCTCATAAAGATTATAGTTTATAAAAAAAGAAAGAAAAAGATTATAGTTTATTGAAGATGATGATGGCAACATATGTACAAATGAGCTTGACACAATGGATGGATGTGTGGATTGTGATGTAAGATGTAAGAGCCCCCAATAAAAGTATTTAATAATTTTTTCTTAAAAACATGGAAAAACACAGAATCCAGGAACAGGAGTGGCAGTAGTGATACCAGAAGGGTAGAGGAAAGAGGGGGAAAGAGAGGGAGAAAGGGGGAACCAATCACAATGATCAACACATAACCATACACCCCTCTACAGGGGGAAGAACAACAGAAAACATGGGGAAAAGGAGACAGGGGTCGGTGTGAGAGATGAAAATAATAATGTACAATCTATCAGGGGGTTATGATGGTGGGGGGTGGAGGGGGAACAGAAGAGCTGATACCAAGGGCTCAATAGAAAGTAAATGTCTAGATAAGAATGAGGGCAACATGTGTACAAACATGCCACATGCCTGATTCAACTGATGTATGGATTGTGATAAGAGTTGTACGAGCCCCCAATAACATGATTTTAAAAATAATAATAAAATTAAAATTTTAAAACATGGAAAAATAAAATTATATATATGCATACATTTAAAAGATTATAGTTTATATGGGATGTGATACCTGTAAGAGCTCCCAATAAAATGATTTTTTTAAGATTATAGTTTAATGAGCTTCTTAGATGGAAACTCAAGTCTATCCTTGATTCTGTTTGAAAGCATTGCACTTTCGTTGCAAGGATAGGTTTTGGTTTGAGACAATTTCCCCAGTGCTCAGGGCTGTGAATATGGTGAGTGGTTCATCCCCCGCTACTGCCACTGACTTGTGGCTCATTCGCTCCCAGTAAAGGGCTGCAAAAGCACCTACCAGAGACCCTGAAGTCAAGAGAGGAGAGTGGGAAAGTCCGCTCCCATCAGAGAAAGTACTCTAAGTATCAGTAGAACTAGAATTAGATTTTGTTTTATTTAACTATATGTAAATTATTCTAGCCTTCTATTATGCTAGATCCTAGTGGCAATGAAAATGAAAACAATTCTTAACATGGTAACTCCTGTTCATGAAGCCACATCAGTACGTTTTGGGAAAATGAAGTAGGAATCAAGGGGGAAAAAAGAAGAACCGTCAAAAAGACTTCTACTCAGTTACTAATGATGTTGTAACTAATCATGTTCTAACTGAATGGAGAAAGAGATTAAAAAACCATTCTGTTGTCGGTATTCACAGACTGGAAAAAATACTGCATTGAGCCATTTACCACTCGATTCATCATACGCTTTTATGATCAAAACAGGCCCTCGGCATCACTAAGGATGCTGGAAGGTCTGGTATGGAAGGGGAGCGCCAAGCCTACTGATATCACTGCCGTGAATAATGGGAAGCTGAGCGCAAAGCAGAGAAATGATTTTTGCCTTGTTTTAAGGGATTAAATATTGTTTACTTTTTCTCTCCTGTCTGAAATGGAAACATCGAATCCGACGCCAGAAAACCTGAAAGATAAACGTTCCTAAAACTTGATTCTCACCAAGCCCACTTCAAGCTCCCCAAATCACTGGAGTTGAAAAGTCAAACACACTAACAGTCCTGACTGCATTGCTGCTAACTGCCATGGCCTCCCGACAGCGGATGTGGCCCTGAGCCAGTTGGAGCTGCCCCCCATCTGCAGGCCCTTCACGCCATCACCAGGGAGCTTTCTAGAAATGCAGATTCCTGGGTCCCACCCCAGACTCAGAATTAGAAGGTACCAGCTAACAAGACCACCAGCAGAGTCTGAGCAGCTCAGTCTGAGGAGCCTGAGGCTGAGCAGTCACTGAAGCTCCTGGATTCCTCAGCACCTGGGGGAGTTGGGACCTTCCAGCCCATGCCCAGGCCTCAGGTGAGGTTAGTGGGAGGTCGGGTGCCACACACAGGGACCGAATCACAGCGCTCTCACAGCCTGCACAAAAGTCCCCGGGTATCTATGAAATGGAACCCTCCCTCTCAAGTCTGAGCCTTGAACTTGAAAGGTGGGTGAGCAGGCTAGCCGGCCTGCCGGGGGAAAACTAGCTTGAGGTCCCCGGGGCGTGCTCACGTTTGCTTCCGGAGTTTTCCATTGAGGACAGGCCTGGAGCGGGTACTACACATCCTCCTGGGATGGATTCAAGGCGCTGGCTGGCTGGCTGGCTGGCTGCATCACCCAGTGGGCTGCTCCTGGGAGGGCAGGGGAAGGGGGGGGTCTTCCCCATGTGGCCAGAGTTGTGTAATTCCCACATGACGTCCTCCGTGGTGGGCCATCCCCTCAGCGCCAATGAGCAGGGCCCTCACAAACGCTTGCTGTCTTGCCCCTCGGCTGGTATTTTCTCTTGTTGGGCACCAACCTCACCAGCGTTTACATTGGGCGACTGTGATCCCATCCGAAGGTCTTTCAGAGGGGGCTGAAGGTGGACCAGGGTGGGGCTGGGCTCGACTTTTAATTTGAATAGCAGATTTTACACCTTCAGATAAATTGTGTGTGTGTGTGTGTGTGTGTGTGCACCTAGATTTATCCCTTTATACCTTTTCCTCCAAATTCCACTCTCTCAGGCAGCCTCCCCTGCAGAAATGAGCGCGCACACCACAAGTTCAGGAGCGGCTCGGAGCCCAAATCTGCGTGAACTCCAGGAAAGGGCAGAAGCCTCCACTGCCTGAATCCTAAACCCTGCTCTGCTCTGCTCTGCTCTGTGCTGCACCTTAACCTGATTAGAAGCCCCTGACACGTCACGGCAGCCTCGGGCACCCCACCCCCACCCCCACCCCGCCACCCCCACCCCCCAGCTCAGCTCAGAACCGTGTTGAAACAATTATGCTTGGCCCTGGGTGAGATCGCTCCAACTCCTTCCTGCTCGCCAGCGTCATCCACGGAAAACAATTTTCATGCCTGGGCCCGTGGCTGGAGGCAGGGTTTGCATCCTGTGTCGGGAGGAAATTGATAAATGTGAGTGTTTTAGCTGTGGTTGTTGTTTGTGTATAAACTTTTGTTGAAACAAGCGCGGCAGAATAAACGACCTTTATGTGGGCACCTATTAAGGTCCTAAAAGGCTTGGCCACATTCTTCCCAGCCGCGTACACATAACGCAGGGGACAATGGGGGATCGGCAGCTGCACGGGGTTGAATTGAATTCTTCAACAATAGAAAAGGTTTTCAGACCCAAATACCAGCAATCAAAGAGAATTTTTGCAGATAATCCAAGAGAGAGAAAATAATAAGGGGGGGGGGGCAAATAAATAAATAACACGGGCCGACTTTGCACCGGTGAAGCATACGGTTGCGCTCTGAAATGGCACTGCCATTCTTCTGCGCAACTGCAGTATTCAGAACTGGTTTCCCCCCAAATAATCCCAGATGGCATGCCACAAAATTTCAATTCATTTTAAAAGCTTTCTTGGCTGTTCTTCTGTGATTGAAAGTGCAAAAGCAAGTGGCCATTCTCAGGCCACTATTTGCATGGACTATTATTCCTCGAAATCCCCCTTTAAACAGCTACATTGTCGGCCCATAGGCCTCATTTAGAACTACAAAAAAGCCCAGATTAATTCGATCAAAGAAAGAGGCAAGTACAAAATGCACTTTTCAAACTGTATCAGAGTGGGTTCGCTTTGCAGAGCGCCTCGGGGCAAGAACCGCTGGGGGTGGGGGGCCAGGGGGAGGAAGAAAGCTTGGATGGGAATCGAAATAACGAGGTTTGGCTCCCTCTCCGATTTATGGTAGCATCTGGAGGCAGGATCGCCAATTAAAAATTCTTAGAGGGAAATCTATTTCTATTTAAATGCTGAAACACACCCCTGCATTGCAGCATCGGTTTGCACTCTGGGCCATGGGCTCGCTGCGGGGTGGGGGGCAGGCAGTGGACGCTTTTGCCTGGGTAACTTGCTGAGCAGGGGGGTCATGGGTGGGCACCTTCAGGCTGAAGCCTATGGCAGAGTAGCATGCTCTTGGGGGTTATCAGCAGCACTGTGTGGGGGGTGGTAACCATTGCAAGAGTGAGACGGAGACCAAGGGGCCACTTGTCTAAGCCAAGAAATTTGGAAGATAGCTACATGACCCACCAACTGGGAGAGATCCATATCTGTGCCCATTCCAACAAAAGGTGACCCAATAGAAGGCAGAAATGATTTCAACAATATTATTAATATCACATGCAGAAATGATTTTAACAATATTATTAATATGACATGCAGAAATGATTTTAAAAGTATTATTAATATCACATGCAAGAACATTCTGCAGAAGATAACTCAATAATGGTTGCAGCAGTACATCCAGAGAGAGCTGACAGAAGGTCAAGCTGGACTGAGAAGAGGAAGGGAGCAAGGGATATCACCTCTGACGTCAGGTGGACCATGGCTGAAAGCAGAGGATGCCTGAAAGACGTCGACTTGTGCTTCCTTGACCATGAAAGGGCATCAGACTGTGTGGAACAGGACAAAGTGTGGATACCCTTGCAAAGAGTGGGGATGCCAGAACATTTCATTGTGTTCATGTGGAATCTGTACATGGATCAAGTGGCAGTCCATTGAACAGAACAAAGGAATACTGGTGGTTTGAAATCAGGAAAGGGATTGTGATAAGAGTTGTACAAGCCCCCAATAAAATGATTTAAATTCGTTTGAAAAGATAATAACAAAAAAATAAAATCAGGACAGGGTACATCGGGGTTGTATCTTCTCACCATACTGATTCAATCTGTATGCTGAACAAGTAATATGAGAAGCTGGACTGTATGAAGAAGAATGTGGCGTGGGGATTGCAGGAAGGCTTATTAACAACCTGCAATGTGCAGATGACACCACCTTGCTTGCTGAAGTCGAGGATTTGAAACACTTGCTATGAAGATCAAGGCTTGGAACATTCAGTACAGATTACAACTCAGTGTCAAGAAAACCCAGATCCTCACAAGGAGACAACATCATGAAAAAACAAGGAAAAGATCAATGACCAAGGTAGCAGCAAAGGACACATTGCATTGGACAAATCTGCTGCACAAGATCTCTTTAAAGTGTTGAAGAGCAAGGATGTCACTTTGAGAACTCAGGTGTGGCTGACCCAAACCATGGTGTTTTCAGTTTCCTCTTTTGCATGTGAAAGTTGGACAATGAATCAGGAAGACTGCAGAAGAATTGATGCATTTGAACTATGGTGTTGGCAAAGAATTTTGAACGTGCCATGGTCGTGGTCATGGACCAAAAGAATAAACAAATGTATTTTGGAAGAATACAGCCAGAATGCTCCTTAGAAGTGAGGGTGGTGAAACTTCATCTCATGCACTTTGAACCCTTTTGTCAGGAGATACCAGTCCTTGGAAAAGGACATTATGCTTTGGTGAAGTAAAAAGAAAGAAAGAAAAAAAGAAGAGGAAGGCCCTTGAGGAGGTGGATTGACCTACTGGCTGCAACAATGGCTCAAACGTAAAAATTGCGAGGATGGTGCGCGCCCGGGCAATGTTTCCTTCTGTTGCACACAGGGTGGCTATGAATCAGAACTGACTAGATGGCACCCAACAACAACTTCCCCAACAAACACTATAATCAAGACAATTGCCTGAATAGTCGCAGCAATGCATTGTGGGGCCCAGCAGAGAAGTAGGCCGTGCCTTGTGCAAGGACAGTTGGTCCCTAGTTGGAAAAGAACAGTGAAGGACCTCTGCCTCGTAAAACTGGCCTGAGGTTGATGAGAAGTTTTCCTCTGCTTCCCCCTTGTGATGTGAGAGGAGGTCAGAGGCTTCCCCGCACCATTCAAGGCTCGGGTAACGCTAGCTGTGAGGGAAAGGGTGTGTGTCAACTTCGCTGGGCCATCTTTCTCAGTGCTTGGGGCAGTAATGTAAGCATGGGATTCGGCAGTTATATAAGGATGGGATTTGGCGGTTAGGTTAGATGTACTTGGCAGACCCATCATGATGTAGTCATGCGCTATGCTGTGATTTTATAGTGCCAGCCTTCATGTCTGCACACGCCAATTTTCACAGAATGACCTGGTTTTTGGAACCTAACCATGTCAATATGTGAGCATAGGTGTGCTGTGAAAGTCCTGACTCTGTCCAGAGATCTGAATTCTAATCTTGACTCTGCTTTTAACTAGAAGAATGGTCTTGGGCTAATCTCTTTCCCTTTCAACCTTCCTTTCCTCCTTCTTATAGTTACATAATCTGGTGTCAATTTGGGATTTGAGAGGATTAAGTGTGAAGGGGTGGAGTCTAGTCTGTCAATCGGGTCATAGCCAATGGGACCTCTGTGTGGGCATGGCCTTCTCCTGAGAATTCTGGGAAATCCGGTATTTCCTCCTTGGAGGTGGGAGGCACTCTCTCCCCTTGGAGATGCTCTACTGACAAGACACACGTTGCCTCCCTGCAAGACATCTCTGAGGAGAAGCCACATGGACCTACCCTGATGCAGCCAGAACCATGGACCTAGAGAAGCCACATAGAGACCCCTGCCAGCACTGAGATGCTTACACCGTCACTGGATCCAAAGACTTTCCACCCACTGGCCTGTGATTATCCTGCATTCGGCATAACTGTATGTGTTTGGTCAATCCGAAGAGAACTTTACAGATTGGTAACAGACATATGGGCTAATATAAGACTTAGGGGCTTGGATTGGACTGGGTTGGGATGCTTTCTTAATGTACAATTACCCTTCATATTAAAGTGTCTTATACACATATGAGTTTCTATGGATTTGTTTCTCTAGTTTGCCTGGACGAACACACTCCTCCATATGATGAGAAGGTGAAACTAGTCCATTTCCAAGACATATCCCGAGGCACCATGACAGAACAATGATAGCCTTCCTCTGGAGAAAGCCTGTAATTGTGATGCAATGGCTCTAAACTACTTGTCTAAGGCTGTGTGCTTTCTACGTGGTAGAATTACTTTCTGGGCAGAGGACAGGCTGGGGAGTTTTTCTCTGAGCCTCTTAGTGGACCTGGTCGTCTCTATGCCATGCAGATGAATCAGCCTCAGGACTCTGTCTGAACATTTCAGTCATGCTAGCCATTAAGGTTTTTGGCTATTAGCTGACCTGAACATTCCAGAATTCTGTCTCTCTAGGAAAACCATGGCCCCACTTGTGCTCTAGAAACAGTCTCTGTGATGGACACTCTTTATTGTTGTTATATTTATAAAGAGGAGGCCTTACATTCATCGTAAATGCCTCATTACAAGCATCAAGGACTATGCATTCCTTCAAGAAATAACTAGCGATTGCCTAATTCATGTCGGCAGTGTTCCATTCTGCTGTATCTTGGGTCCCTGTGAGTTAGACCCTATTGGAGAGCACCTAACAACATTTTTGACAAGCACTATCTTAATCTCAAAAACCCACTGCCATCAAGTCAATGCCTACCCATAGTGACCCTACAGGGAAGGGTTGAACTGTCCCAGTGAGCTACTGAGAGTGTAACTCTTTATGGGAGTAGAAAGTCCAGTCTTTCTCCTGTAGAGTGGCTGGTGGTTTCAAACTGCTGACCTTCTGGTCAAGGTGCAGGAAGTTCTAGCTTGAACAAAACAGACATGGTTGTGGCTCTCGTGGAGTTCATACTCCAAAGGGGACCGAGAGGAGACGATGACCACACAGAAATAGAATTAGAAATTGGTAACCTGGTGGGCTGTATTCAACGGGGTGGTCAGGGAAGAACTCTTGCAGAAGACACTGGGGTGGAGGTGTGAGTCACTAGAGAGCCAGCTGTATGTAAATCAGGGAGAAGACCCTTGGCAGAGGAAATAGCTAGCGTAAGACCCCCTTGAGGGGGTCTCAAAATACAGAAAGCAGCCCCATGTGGCCAGAATGTGGCAGTGGAAGAGTGAGAGAGGTCAGCAAGGACCAGACAATGGACAGGCAATGGAAGGGTGGTTGTGGTTGGGTGCTTGGCTGGGTTGACTATAGAACCAAATCCAGAGAGACTCACATCTGTACAAGAAAGAGCTCTAGATTAAAAAGTAATCGTGCACTAATAAAATGTCCCAGCCCCGTCCAACTCAAGTCCATAGGTCCAAGACTAGTCCACAAGTCCTTCTTCAGACTCGCGCAGACACATGCGATGATGCAGGATGCAGGAGGATCGCAGGCTGGTGGGTCCAATGACAGAGCTTGCGCAGGTCTCAGCATGGATTGTCAAAAGGAAGGAGAAGGCAGAGGTGGTGGGGGGAGCTTCCCAGGACCCACCTTATGAGAAGGACATGCCCACAAGGAGGCACCATCAGATTGCGATCTGATTGACAGGCTAGACTCCGCCCCTACACATTTATTTATCTGATGAGCATGAAATTATGTAACTACCACAGGTGCCCTCAAGCCAATTCTGACACATGTGACATGTGACAGGATCGAACTGCTCAGTAAGGTTCTTTTGGCTGTAATCTTTACTAAAGCTGTAAAGATGCCTGTAAGTTTACACCAAGTGAGAGCATAGTCTACAATTAGTGGTGAAGCAGGGAAATCATAAATAGCTATCTTGGCCAAGAAATCCTATGGAGAACTGTAATTCATTTTGTTCATTCTCTTACCTTTCATCTTTTCCTAAACTAGGGTTATTTGGGCGGTGCCCCAGTCAAGTGCTCAGTTCAAACCCACCATGGGGGGAAGACCAGACAGTCCTCTCTCTCAATGTTTACAGCCTAGAAATCCCTCTGGGGCAGATCTACTCCATCACACAGAGTCTTTGTGCATGGGAATTGGCTCGATGGCACCAACAGTAACAATCGTTTTAAAGAGAATTACTCAGTTGCACATTAGGTCAGCAATTCAAATCCACCAAATGCTCCTCGTGGGGAAAAGTAAGGGTTTCTCCCCTATAAAGATTTATCGTCGCAGAAACCCACAGGGGCAGTTCTACTTCATCCTTATAGGGTACATGTGAGTCAGCACCAAGTCAATGGCAGAGAGTTTGAGTTTTTATAAAGTTTCTCTAAATTAGTGGTCTCATGCCTCCTTTCTCGGGGAAGAAATGAATGCTACATGCTGTAATGTGAGAACCAGTTACAACAGAAGGACAGGGTTGACTTGAGGGGTACGAGGGGAGAATTTTATCAGCACCCTAAGGTGCCCGCTCACATCTGTGTGGCTTCACTATCTCCAGGATCTTTGCCCACCTGTTCTAGCCATCATTGTAATGGCCTACTCTTGATGCCCTCTGACCCTTTTCTCCTAACCTCCTTCACCAGGGTTTCTCAGCTGGTACTACAGACCCCCACTGTGGGGGAGTCTCACAGCCAGTCCCATAATTTTCAGAACCCAGCACAGGTCTTTCTCTTGACTCCTTGTGGTATTTTTATTTGCTACTTAATGATGCATTTTGCACCATGGTGTTGGCAAAGAACCATGGACCGCCAAAAGAACCAAGGAGGCCTTGTGGTGTCGTGGTTACAAGTTGGACTGCGATCCACAAGGTCAGCAGTTCAAAACCACCAACCACTCCACGGGTGAATGAGATTTCTCCTCCCATAAAGAGTCACAGTCTCAGAAACTCACAGGGGCAGTTCTAGCCTCTGCTCAGGACTCTGAGTGGGCATGGACTTGATGGCAGTGAGGGAGTCAGAACAACAAACACATCCATCTGGGAAGAAGTGTATCCAGAGGGCTGCTTCGAGGCAAGGATGGTGGGGCTTCCTCTCACGAGCTTTGGGCATGTTGTCAGGAGAGACCAGTTTGGAGAAGGACATCCTGGAAAAGCGGAGGAGGAAGGAAAAGGAGGAAGGCCCTTGACATCTGGACTGACACAGTCCCTGCCACAACGGGCTCCAGCATAAGAACAATTGTGAGCACGGTACACAACCAGACAGTGTGTAAACAGAGGGTCACTACGAACTGAAACTGACTAGCCGGCACCTGCCAACAATAAACAGCTGTTTCTAAACATGAGTGTAAAACAATGGTCAGCTTCCTTTGGAGAGATAAAAATTGATATGCCTCAGGGTATTTTACAAGGAAAAGGGCAAGAGAAAAAAAACACCTCAAGGAGGAGAGAGAGGGATCCCCTCCCTGGGCCTCTGCATGGTCCCACCTGGGTGTGGGGGGTGGGGTCTAAGGTCCTCTACACAACAGGCAGGAAGAGTTAGGTTGGATGCAGTCAAAAAGCAAACTCAGTGCGTATTGGGGAGGGGAGAGGGACGCAGGGGATTCCTCCAGGTCAACTCCAGACACTCGACCACACCCACCCTCAAGCAAGTGGCCGAGTGGCCAGGAGGAGATTGAAAAGGGTTGGTGACTAAATAAAATCAAAAGCAAGCCAGTTGCTGTCCAGTGAACCCCGAGTCCTGGAGACCCTGCAGTTCTGATCCTTCAGAAGCAGAGCACCAGGCCTGTCTTGTCAGGTCCCGCTGAGTGGGTCCAAACTGGCAGACTTTGGGTCAGGAGCAGAGTCCCTAACTCCTGGCACCACCCAGGGACTCCACTTGGCACTTGGTGACTGGCGTTGCCGGGTCTGAAGGAGCGCCTTGAGTTAGGAGCAGTCTAGCTAAGTTTGTATCTAGCATCCACACCCAGTCCTCTCCAGCCAGGGGCCCAATCGATGTGAAATGAGTTGTTAGCTAAATGGAAGTTTACCAATAAACAAACAAAAACCTCACTGCCATCGAGTCAATTCTAACTCCCAGTGACCCTAAAGGACAGGGAAGAATGATCCCTTTGGGTTTGGGGGACAGGAGTAGAAAGTCTTGTTTTCCTCCCAAGGAGTGGCTGGTGGTTTTGAACTGTCAACCTTACAGTTAACAGCCTAAAGCGCAACCCACTCAGCCACCAGAAGTTTATAAATTGCCCCCCCTATCTTTCGTGTGGACCTCGATAATCTTTCTAGAATCACTCCTGCCCCCAAACAATGAATTTATGCAGCATGAATACCTAAAATCCATCTTCCAAAACCAAATGAACTACCATCAATTCATAGAGACCCTATAGGACAGGGTAGCGCTGCCCCTGTAAGCTTCTGAGATTGTCACTCCACAGGAATAGAAAGCCTCGTCTTTCTCCCGCAGAGCAGCTGGTGATTTTGAACTGCTGACCTTGAAGTTAGCAGTCCAACTCATAACCCACTAGCCCCAGGGGCTCCAGTAAAAATCTATGTAACACTGGGAAGATAAGAATTCACTGGCGTTTAGGCTCTGCCCCAGTTCAGTCACACTGGGCCACCTGAGCGGCACGGAGAAGCAGGGGCCACAAGCAGCGCGCCCACAGCCCTCTAGTGGAGGAACCCCTCGCGCTGGCTTTCTGCGGCCGCTCAATCCCACCCACCCCCATCCCCGCTGTCAGAAGTCTGTGCTTAATCTGCCCTTTCACAAAGCAGTCCTCACAGACGTTTGTTCTGGGAATTACATTTTTCAGATGATTAGGTTATATATCAGACTCATCACTGTTGCGTTTATGAAGAATAAAGTGCACCACACAGCTGGTGTTGCTATTAGAGATTGTCGATGCAGTCATTTAAGCCTTCTGTCTACGTAAGGTCCTCATTACAGTGGGGCTTTGCAGGGTAAGGGCATGCTAATGGTCTTCGCTGTCATCTGTCTTCTGTAATGTGGGGACTTTTGAGAGCATCCTCTTCCTAATGATATTCAAAAAAGTTAAAAAGCACTGTATTTTAAAAATGGGTAATGAAATATAGTGACTCAAAGCCTACCTAATTAAGACCAGAACACCAGAGCTTAGGGACATCTGTCTAATCACTATGGGATGTCTTAAAAATACCCTGGGCATTCCTACCTGGGAAATGGGCACTGTTCTGCCTCATTGGGTGTAGTCCTGAGCCCTGGATTTGAGGGTCTTTAGCAATGAGATACTGGAAAGAGATCCGTTGTCTCATTTGGAAGTAGATGTTGGTGTGTTCTAATCCAACCTCTCAAGTTCCCGGTATCTTTTTGCATCTGTAAACACTTTAATTAAAGGTTTGTTTGTTTGTTTTAAAGACCAGTCCCCGGAGAAGGACATCATGCTTGGTAAAGTGGAAGGGCAGTGAAATGAAGACCTTGGACACGATGGACTGACACAGTGGCTGCAGCAATAGACTCAAACACGGGAACCATTGTAGGGATGACGTCATGCTGGGCAGTGTTTTGTTCTGCTGTGCTCCAGGTCGCTGTGAGTCAAAATTGACTCGATGGCACCTAACAACATCAACAAAGATGCCCCCTGAAACTAATGGTCTAAGATGTTGGTAAACTTAACACCAAATATATCCCCTGAAGTTGCCTTTAAATGAAACAATAGTTTGCATTCACTAATTTAAAAAAAAAACACTTCTTGAGCATTATGTTCCCTTAAAATCCATGTATATGGGATCTAATTAATAAGAGCAACTCAAAGAATAAGCTAGGAAGCTAGGGGGTGGGGTGGGGGTCAGTGAGAATATGTGCTTCAGGCAGGAACCACTGAGATAGGAGGGTAAGAATGGTGTGTTAGACAGGGTTCTCTAGAGAAGCCAAACCAGGACACTTATGGAGATAGATAGATAGATAGATAGATAGATAGATAGATAGAGCACAAAGGAATATAACAACTAATTAGTCCACACAGCAGTAGAGAGCTCAGTTCAACTCACTTCCTTGGAACAGTTCATATACTGGAAGTCCATCAACTCACAAGGGCTGCTGGGTCCAAGGTCAAGGAAGCAGACAGCTGAGTGTTCCTTTGGGCAATGCAGGCAGTCCAGCCACAGGCAGCAAACAGCAGGGTGGGTCACTAATAGTCAGCAGCACAGGAGCTTAGCAAAGCAGGCCCAGATGGGATATTGAACTCAAGCCATGCACAAAGACAGGATCTGTCAGCCTCAAGCTCAAGTGCTGTATATACCAGAAGTGTGACGAAGCAGGTCTCGAAGGAACCTCAAGCTCTGGCTCACAAGTTGAGGCAGTTCTGATCACCAACTAGGCAAGAGAGAGGGGGGCAGGACTTGCAGAGCCATTGATATCTTTGCCCTCCAATCAAACTGTGACCCTATTAATCCCACGTGTTCCTATTGGCCAGGTTAGCACAATAAATGTACCCATCACAAATGGCTATACAACCCCAAAAATGTCATCAATGTCAGCAAATTGTAGAAACAGTTGAATTGCTGAGTTTTTTGCAATGTACATTCTCAACAGACACTTTTTTTTTAAGAGGAAAGAAAAGTGTGGAGAGAGTGGTTCTTAATCCGTTAGAGACTTTGATCTTTCTCATGAGTTTGTCGATACATGCGCTAGTCTGGACTCTGGCCCAAGTTTGAGAGCACCAACAACCAATGGTGGAACTACAAGTGTGGCAGTTAGGAAACACAAAGATTGACGGTTCAAACCCAGCACCCCAGAGGGTGGGTTAGACAAGAGGCTCTGGGTTCATAGTCTGCTGGAAAGTGCCAAGATTAAGGCCAATATGAATACAGAGCAAAAAGACAGGACCTAGATCTGGGCTTGGGAAGGCGGGTAGAAGATTGTGTTCTATTTGCTTCCAACCACTGGCTGTTGAGTCTACTCTAAGTAACCGCGACCTATGAGCATCAGAGTAGAGCTGTGTTCCAGAGGATTTTATTAGCTGATTTGGTTTGGTTTCGCTTCTAGATCATCAAGTCATTCTTCCGAGTCCTTCTGGTCGATTTGAACCTCCAACCTTTTAGTCATCAGTGCATTAACCATGTGTACCACTCAGGGGCATCTCTGTCCACTTAGGGCATCTCAGTTCACTTAGGAGACGCCCGAGCACTCAGTCTGATGTGAGGGTGAAACGGGATGGTTAAGAATAGTTCTGAGTCACCTTGAGCTAGGTCTTCCTGCTGTGGTCCAAACAGGGGCAGCAGGACCATTGGAGTGCAGATTGAAAACATTCAGACCCCCGGGACGCTGCTCCTTCCTGCAGCTCTGGTCTGCTGCTATGCCAGGGGTTTGTTTCGTCAGGCCTGTGTCCGCCTCGTTCCTGAATAGACCGGAGATCCCATCTAAACAGCCTTCCTACAGCAGCTCCTGCTCCAGGTGGCCAGGCGGGAGGTCCAGACCAGCGTTGTCTCCCGGGATACTGACACAGCAGCCAAGTGTATCGGTGCTGGGGCGGCCACCGTTGGTGTGCCCGGTTCGGGGACTGGCATTGGGACAGTGTTTGGCGGCTTGATCATCGTCTATGCCAGGAACCCATCTCTCAAGCAGCAACTCTTCTCCTATGCCATCCTGGCTTTGCCCTGTGTGAGGCTATGGGGCTCTTCTGTTGGATGGTCGCCTTCCTCATCCTCTTCGCTGTGCGAGGCTCCGTGGGGTTCACCGATGTGTCCCTGCTGCTTCAACTGCAGACCATGGCCCGTGCTGGAGGGTGCTAAGCTTTACCGTTAAACACGACGCGAGCATGGCAGGGCGTGACTGAAGAATCTGCAAAAGGCTACTAAACACATTGGACTTTTGCCTCTAAGGTGCTCGGGTCTTGCGTCCAAAATTCTCCTTGCGTCAATACGAAAGTTAGTCTAGTCTAGCTCTGCTACCCTAGTGGCTTGGTTTGAAACCACCAGCCTCTTCAAGGGAGGAAGATAGGACCTTCTACTTTGCTAAACAGTTAAAGACTCAGAAATAGTTCTACCCTGTCCTATAGGATCCCTGTGAGTAGGCATCTGCTCAATGGCAGTGAATTTGGATTTTTGGAAGAGAAAAGTAGGAGGCCCTGGGCGGTGCCATTCAATGGGTAAGCGTTTGCTAAAAGGTTGGCACTTGAAACCTACCCAGAAGCACCTTGAAGGACAGGCTTGGAGATCAGCTTCTGAAAGGTCACAAGCTTCTACCCTACATACATGAGGTCACCATGAATTTGAATAGATTCGATGGCAACTAACAATAACAACGAGACGTCCAAATACGGAACCCACGTGGACAGCAAGCTTTTTTAAGGGTGCAAAGGTAGATCAGTAAGCCACGAAACTAAGGCGAGAAAGAGCAGTCACAGGAACAAGGAGAGAACAAAGACTTGGCAAGAAGTCTCAGGAAGGAGTAGAGAGGAGTAGTCTCAAGCAGAGCAAGGATCTGCAAAGAGGTTCCTCTGTTTGGAGATGCAGGAAAAGTGGTTGCCAGGGAAGAAGAGTGAGCGAGCACATCCCATGGAACCGTGGAGCAATCCTTGGGGGAAAAGAATCCGCACTTTGGGAATCAGGGTGCGTTAGTCTGGGTGCTTTAGAGAAACAAATCTACAGAAACTCATGTATAAGAGAGAGACTTATGTAAAGGTTAAGTGCACATCAAGAAAACATCCCAACCCAGCGCTGCCCAAACCCACAAGTCCAACATTGACCCATATGTCTCCTGGTTCCCCTGCTCTGAACTTCTCGAACCATCTCACACCATCTCCAGGATTAACAACTCTCCCTTTCTGTCTCCTGGGTCTAGGAGGTTCTCAGCTCAGGAATTCCATGTCCAAGATCATAATCTAAGGTTCCAGGTGGGCATGAATTTGAAGGTGCATTATCCAACTTCATAAGCTTCCTACACTGTCCAATAGGATTGCTATGAGTTAGAATCAACTCAAAAGCACAACAACTGGTCACCCAGTGCCCTGAACATGGAAGTACATCCTGGGAAAATCCAAGTCATAGCTTGAAGAGCAGGGCTAGACACTGAGTTCTTTCTCTCCTGCCCCTCTTTTTTTCCTTTTTTTCCTTAACAGGGTCCCCTAGATGGGTGGTCGGTAGCTGCCGAGACATATTGTCCAGGTTGGCTGTCTTCTTTCGGCAGGCGTCTCATGATGTCTGTGCCGTGTGCAGTCAGTCCTGGGTCCCCAGGGCCCTGGAATCACTCCTGATGGATCCAGTTGCCCTGGCTTGCACATCTCATCCCATGTGCATTCACAGAATAAACTCTCGTGTTTTGCCAAAGACTGACTGCACTCACAGCACCCCCCTGACCTTTGGCTCTGTGTCTGGGCCACAAAATTTACCCCAATTATCTGAGATGATGTCTTCATGGGCTGGTCCCTTCTCAATGGCTATTTGGAGATAGCCCCAGGCGACTACAGGCCCACTGTCCTTGAAGGTCTCACTCTCATGGGTCTTCTCACTATCCTCCCATCCAGAACTTTAAAGCACTGTCCCTTAGAGACAGGGAAGTTGAACATTTCCAGACCACACTGATGGGACAGGTGAGGCCCTTTCAAAGGAGGCATATGGTAAATGGCCCTGCGGGGAAGAGCTAAATGCTGTGATGAGGGTGGGGACATATCTTTTGGGGGCGGGAAGGGAGCCTGACTAAAATTTTACTTTAGTGTTAGATTCACAGAAAAATATTAAAGATAATACAGAGAGTATCCAGATTCCTGGAACCCACTTTGAATATCTTACATGAGGATGGTATATTTGTCACAGTTAACACCAATATTGGTGCATTATTCATGAAAATCCATACTTTATTCAGATATCCTTGATTTTCACTTATGTCCTTTATGATTGCCCAAGATCCCACCCAGAGCCATATTACATGTAGCTGTCATGTTTCCTTGGGCCCACTTGACTGTGGCAGTGGAGACACTATCTTTTTCAATGGCTCTGCCCTCTCAGACTCAGCCTGAGACATCTCCTGCTAAGCAGGCCTCAGACCCCCATGGCCAGAAACAGAAAAACTGAAGGGGCGGATGTGAGCAATGTCTATGGGTAATGCAGGGAAGCTGATCCGATCTGTGCCGTCTAGAAAGGCCTGTCCTAACTGGCGATACAGCAGTGGCTGCAACAACTGGGCTCAGCCATAGCAGCAATTGTGAGGATGACACAGGACCAGACAGTGTTTCATCCCATTGTACAAAGGCTCAATATGAGTCACAACCAGCTCAATGGCATCTAACAACATCATGAGGACTGGTACTCCCAGGGCCTTGATTTCTGTAGTATCATCAAAGATCTGCAAAAGAATCCTGACCAACAGGGTTGAAGGGGACACATAGATTAAGCCTCCAGTGAATTCCCTTGGATCATAGAGGAGAGATGTGAATAGACTCGTTATCAGACAGAGAGCATTGTAGAGTCGGTAATAGATGTTGTTGTTAGGTGCCATTGAGTTGACTCTGACTCATAGCGACCCTATGCACAACAGAACCAAATAATGCACTGTCCTGAGACATCCTTACAATTGTTCCCATGCCTGAGCCCATTGCTGCAGCCACTGCACCAACCCATTGTCTTTTTCAGCGCCCAACATGATGTCTTTCTCCAGGGACTGGTCTCTCCAATGTACGTAAGACAAAGTCTTGCTATCCTTGCCTCTAGGGGGCACTCTGGCCTTACTTCTTCCAACACAGATCTGCTTATACTTTTAGCAGACCTTGGTACTTTCAATATTCTTCTCCAACATCACAAGTCAAATGCATCTATTCTTCTACAGTCTTCCTTATTCAATGTCCAACTTTCACATGCAGATGAGGCAATGCAGAATGCCATGGCTTGGGTCAGGCGCACCTTAGTCCTCAAAGAAACATCTTGCTCTTCAATCCTCTAAAGAGGTCTCGTGCAGCAGATTTACCAAAGGCAATGTGCCTTTTGACCTCTTGACTGCTGCTTCCATGAGCACTGATTATGGAGACAAGACGACATCCTTGACAATGTCAACCTTTTCTCCGTTGGTCACATCGTTACCCATTGGTCCAGGTGTGAGGAATTTGGTCTTCCTCACATTGAGTTGTAATCCATACTGAAGGCTCCAATCCTTGAACTTCATTAAATTAAAATGTAATATCTTACTTGCTCTCCCTTTTGATCTGTTTAAAAGTTGTTTCCATTGTTTTAAACAGTGAAGGGGAAACACGTGGACTAACCCTCCAGTGAGTTCCCTCTGAGCAGACAGGGAGGTGAAGAACCTTGCTGTCGTGCAGTGTGCACTGAAAGGGGATAATGGCCGAGGTTGTTAGGATGAAATTTAACCCCTTATTATTTGATCTCCCTTTTGACCCATTTTAAAGTTGGTCTAATTTTTCATATTTTCTGCGTTCTTGTTGATTGAGGTTTTTTCCTATTTTCTTTTGCTATTGTTATTAGTTTTGATTATTTTTTGGTTTTGTATATTTTTCAGTATGTGGAATCCTGAAGGGGTGAATCTACAGCGACAATAACTGATGAATGGTCTCTTGGGGGTGTGACAGGGCAGGTTGGGGGTGGGAGTGGGATGGGGAAGCTAATAACAAGGAGTTTAAGAAAGAAGAAAATATTCTAAAATTAATTGTAGTAATTGTACAACTCTTCTTGATATGGCTGAACTATTGAATTAATGATATGTAGAGTATGTCCAATAAAACTGTCTTGTCTTGCTTTTTAAGGTTGCAAGGAGAATTGTCTACCTTAAGCATCGTGCTCTTACGGAGCAAGTTCTGTAGCTCACATGGGCACCCACAACTGGAGAGGTTAGTGAAGAAGCGGTGAGGTTTTATTAACGGGGGACGGACTCTTGGGCAAAAAAGGTTAAGAATGGTTGCCCAACCTGAAGATTGTCATCAATAACACAACATGTAGAAACTATTGGACGGTGGTGTGTTTTGGGCTATGTATACATTCAAGAGCAATATAAAATGAAAAGGACAAAAGCGAATAGGAAGAGAGAAAGAGAAACAGCAACCTGTCTATAAAGGAGACCGCAGAGTACATTGATGAAGACTGTTCTGTCAAAGTGGACAAGGACACAGTCCAGCTGGGGAGCACTCTGCCAGTTACCACAGAGACGGAGGGTATGGCAGCTGCCATGCTCCCACCCAAGACTGGTGCTCCAAACAAGCATGGTGGGCCACAGGGATGGATCAGATTCGAGAGCTCCTCTCAGTGTCACCAGGGCCAGGGTCTCCCAAAGACACCCAGGACAGAGGTCCACTAGTATAGGGATAGAAGCAAGCATTCTATTCTCTGCACATCCTGCATTTACTCTCTGTAGGAAATAGAGCATCAGGGTCAGAGCCAGCCTCACAGAGTGAGGCTTCTGTTAGCAGTGGATGTAGGGAGAAGGAGAGAGACCCCATGCGTGAGAACTAAGCAGGTTGGGTCTCTGACCTCTTTGTGGAGCATCTGAATGCCTATATTCACGTTCAGACTTGGTCCTAAAGAGGCTGGACTGTACACATGCAGAACCCCAAAGCAGAAAAGTCATTTATTTCGTACGTTAAGTATATGCTTTATCTAAATTAGTACGTCTACTAAGAAGTGTCTAGGTGAGACCAAATTGACAGCAGCTCAGAGAGGAGCAACAGTGGGGGAAGCCAAACCTGCTGCCCTTCTCCGAATTGTTCTACCACCACCAACTCAGACACAGGGTCACTACCTGAAGGATGACATTACTGACAAGGACTTAAACATGTCCGCTGTTGACTTATGACTGTATTTCTTCACCCTCAAAAATGATCTGTTTTTCTTTAACTATAGAACTGTACACAGCACAGAAAATGATGCTAAATTGTTCATAATGATTCCTTTCAAACTCCCCCTAATTCACAATGATAAGATTTTTTGGTTTTGGGTATTTGATGCGTGATACCTGATCCCATCGACAACTCATGATCACACAGGCTGGTGTGCTTCTTCCATGTGGACTTTGTTGCTTCTCAGCTAGATGGCTACTTGTTTATCTCCAAGCCTTGAAGTGCAGAGTGGAGACCCAAATCCTATGTAGACAATTGGACATCCCCTTACAGAAGAGTCACAAGGAAGAGAGGAGCCAGTTAGGGTGCAGTATAGCACAGATGAAACACACAACTTTCCTCTAGTTCTTTAAATCTTCCTCCCCCCCCCCCACTATCACAACCTCAGTTCTACCTTACAAATTTGGCTAGACCAGAGCATGTACACGGGTACATTTAAGAGCTGGAAACACAGGAAATCCAGGACAGATAAACCCCTCAGGATCAATATTGAGAGTGGAAATACAAGGAGGGTAAGAGAAGGTGAGGGGAGAAAGGGGAAATCAATCACAATGATCTACATGTTACCCCCTCCTAGGGGGAGAAAGAGCAGAAAAGTGGGTGGAGACATCGGTCAATGTAACACATGAAAAAGTATGTTATCAAGGGTTCATGAGGCAGGGAGAGTGGGAGAGGAAGGGGGGGTGAGGAGCCGATTCTGGGGGCTCAGGTGGAAAGAGAATGTTTTGAAAATGATGATGGCAACAGATGTGCAAATGTACTTGACACAATGGGTGGATTGTGATGAGCCCACAATAAAATGATTTGCTTAAAAAAGAACATAAAAATGATTCCTTCGTACGGAGTAGCAAATGTACAAGAGTGAGACGCTGAGAGAGCATAGAGCAGGTGAAGGGTGGGTGGGCACTCTGGACTCTGCACATTGTGGTAAACCTAAAACCTGCCTTAGAAAAATAAAGTCTATTTTAAAAAATAATTAAAGCTGGGGAGGGAGGAGGAAAAAAAGAGGACCTGATGCAAAGGGCTTAAGTGGAGAGCAAATGCTTTGAAAATGATTAGGGCAAAGAATGTACAGATGTGCTTTATACAATTGATGTATGTATATGTATGGATTGTGATAAGAGTTGTATGAGCCCCTAATAAAATGTAATAAATAAATAAATAAAGTGTAGCCCCTAGATTTCTCAGTAAGCAACAGGTTCGTGAATCCATGTTGCCCTCTGCTGGCAGACTGCACAGACAAACAGCATGGATGGGCGGAGCAGACAGGCAGGGCACACAGACATGACAAGGGCGACAGACAGCATAAACAGGGCAGACGGCCTGGACCATCTGGTTCAGATCACTGAGTTTGAATCCTGGCTCTGGATCTTGGACCATGCACTTCATCTTGCCAAGTTTCCATTTCCTTGTCTGCAAAATGGACACACCACCTCCTTCACAGGACTGTAATGAGAAGTGAGTAAATGAGGCAGGGAACATGGCAGCCCTCTGCTTCACAGAAGACATTTGATGAAACAGCTAAGTTTTCCCTTTGGCAGACGGTAACATCTGTAGATCAGAGGCATCAGGACATGGATTCTGTCACTGAACATTCCAGGAGAAAGGGGAGGGGCCATCTTTCAGCACCTGCTTCCTCCCGGGTACTGTGCTGTCCTGATTTCCAATCGGAACATTTGGCATGGACATCATGATCCCCATTATAAGAAAATTCAGAGCGCTCGTGTAACTTACCAAGGTCACACAGCTATCAGGAGGCTGGACTGAGCCTTTAACCCATTATTTACACTTTTCCTTGCACCAGACTCTCATCAGTTTGGGGTCTCCAGCTGCCTGGGAAAGATGGGAGGTTTGCATGGGAGGGAAGGAATTGGAGACTGGGCAGTGACTGGGGTTCTAGTTGCACCGTTTTTGTTTTTAATTCTAGTTGGCAATTATCACAGTGGCTTCGCCAGTTTTGCCAGGGATGACAGCTGGAACACACGGTAGCAATCAGTGGTATCCAGCTCTCCTCTCATCTAGCCAGGACGATTCATGTCCTGCAGCGACTGATGAACTGCAGAATGGTGGGTTCACAAACGCTTAGGGAGAACCTCTGTTGTCTGTTCGACGTTTGGTTGCAATTGACACCCAGAGGTTTCCTCTCCATTTGGACCAGCCCAGTTCAGCCTACATTTGGAGCGGAGCCTGCAAGATGCCAAACCTCTTAGGTCCCAAGGAGGAGGAATCACACCCACGTTAAATGGGCTTTGACTCATGTCAGACCCATTTCTGATATCCACTAGTTGCATGATGGTGTGCACATTGAGCATCGCAGCCTATGTCCTGATCTGTAACGTAGACTCCTGGTGCCATGAGAAATGAAAGATATAGGGAGCTTAACTTGCTGGTACGCGCTGCAAGACCTGAGTGTGCAAATTCTGAAGAACACATGAGACTTGCATCAGGGACAGGCCATGCATGTGGTTATCCTCCAGTGGGGAGATACTCAACCCAGGGAATGCCCTTATAACTGGTCAGATTGCCTTCCCCTCTCCCCATCATCTTCTATTTGACATTGATCCTGCTTACCTGTAGTTAATACACAATTTTCACTCTCATCACCTTATTGACAAGACTTGTACACGGTCCTACATTCTGGGACCACGGCCCAAGAAAAACATGTTCTACTGCTTCCAATCTCGTCTACTTTCATTGTCTTTCCTTTCTTGAAACTTGAGACAAGAAGCATAGGCAACACAGTCAAGCGCCAAAAACCTATGTAGGGGATGGAATGGTAATTTGGCATAATGGTCCAGCATTGGGCTGCTAACCACAAGGTCAATAGTTCAAAACCACAAGTCGCTCTCTGCAGGAAAAATTTGAGACTTTCTACTCCTGTAGAGGTGCAGTCTTGTATCAGGCACGGAAGAACAAAAAATCTTACCATGTGCGCTCAAACTTCCTGATGCGCTAGCTGAAGACAAATGGGTGTATAAGCAAATGTGGCAAAGAAAGCTGATGGTGGCCGGCTATCAAAAGATATAGCGTCTGGGGTCTTAAAAGACTCGAAGGTAAACAAACTGGGCCATCTAGCTTGGAAGCAACAAAGCCCACGTAGAAGCAGCACACCAGTCTGTGTGATCACGAAGTGTTGAAGGGATCAGGTATCAGGCATCAAAGAACAAAAAAATCAAGTCATTGTGAATAAAAGAGAGTGCAGATTGGGGACCCAAGACCCATCTGTAAGCAACTGGACATCCCCTTACAGAAGGGTCATGGAGAGGAGTCGAGCCAGTCAGGGTACAGTGTAGCAATAATGAAACATACAACTTTCCTCTAGTTCCTAAATGCTTCCTCCCCACTGCCATGATCCTCATTCTACCTTACAAATCTGGCTAGACCAGAGGATGTACACTGGTACAGATAGGAACTAGAAACACAGGGAATCCAGGACAGATGATCCCTTCAGGACCAGTGGTGAGAGTGGCAATACAGGGAAGGCAGGGAGGGACGGGGGAGTGGGTAACCGATTACAAGGATATACATATAACCTTCTCCCTGGGGGATGGACAGTGGAAGAGTGGGTGAAGGGAGACATCGGACAATTTAAGATGTGACAAACTGATTTATAAATTATTAAGGGCCCATGAGGGAGGGGAAGCAGGGAGGGAGAGGGAAAAAGTGAGGAGCTGATACCAAGGGCTCAAGTGGAAAGCAAGTGTTTTGAGAATGATAGCAACAAATGTGCAAATGTGTTTGACACAATGGATGTACGTATGGATTGTGATGAGTTGTTCAAGCCCCCAATAAATTTTTAAAAAGAGTTGCAGTCTCGTTAAACTGTATGACATGTGAATTATATGTCAATAAAATTATGGAGGTGGGGGTAAGGAAAGAATTGCCATCTTGGAAACTCAATAGCCATGAGTCAGAATTGACTGGACTAGCACAGTCTGGTTTTGGGTTTGCAATATAGAATCTGATTTTAGGATCCTGAAGTGTCTGTAGGGTCAGGGAAAGACCCAACCTGTTCATTTCAGGTAGCAACTCTCACAACCTTAATGACCTCCAGATTCTTAATCACCAGAATTGGACTTCTTTGCCTGGTGTTGCCTTCTCAAAAGTCGAATGATCAGTCCTCAGGAAGCAACTGTGACTATGGAACTATCTTGCCCACAACCACCTAGTCATAGCAACCACAAGATAGCCTACAACTAGGGAGGTCAAGGTAGGGAAATTAAGGACGTCTGAATTAATCTTGGTGTTCTGGGAAATTCTCCCTGGATCCGAGTCCTGATGTTAAGCATAACTGAGCAGTCACAAACAGAACACCTCTAGCGGTTTTGAGATCACTCGTGACTCCCGAGAGAGCGTCTCTGTGTACCTGCTTGCCCAGACACATGCACACGTTCCAGGCTACGTACAGCTTCTGGGTTGCAGTTTTCCCTCCTGGGATTCAAAGCTCCCGATTAATAAGAACTTGAATTCCACCCTTTTCATTCAACAACCACACTCACGCTCTACGTGGGTCCAGTGTATGTGTTCCATTAGTGAAAGACATAGGTCAAGCCAATCGGGTTTAATAATTCCACGGTTTATGTTTTACCCACTTGAACATATCAATTCTGTCCCACTAAGTCCATTCACTGTTGACAGATCCACCAGGTCACCTAGCCTCCCACTTGGAGCATTTAATAAAGTCTGGACCCCAAATCCTCACAAAATAGCTAGATGATGACACAACCGAGTTAGTGGTTCAATTAATGGTGAAGTCTTAGTCTTTAAGGTCCAGAGATCTCTAGCCACCAAGGGCAGATGGGAACAGGGTGCAGCACTGTCTGCACCCCAGTTCCTTTTCCCCATCTGCCTCTTTTCCTTAAAAGCTTTGGCTCCAATCTTCAATTCTGTCTACAAGACCCCAGGGGCGAGGGGACTGTGGACAGACCCACATTCCCTCCCTGAAAGAATGGTCAAAATACCCTGGTGGAAAAAAATACCCTGGTGGTAGGGACTTGGAGCTGGAGCTGGAATGCTGGCCACTGATAAGTACCCCAGGCCAGCCTCAGCTGGACCCCTAGTGCTTTCCTGAGTGGGCCACAGCCATCTTTGGTTCCCTCTACAGCAAACCTTTCCCCTCTTCCCTGTCCCTACACAGTCAGAAATGACTGGGAGCCAATCTCTAAGCTCCATTCTCATGTTTAGGCAAGGCTAAAACTCACCCATCTGATTCCTCTAAGAAACTGGGGTTTGGGTTCTTAGTGAAAGTGCAACATTGGTAAGACGGCAACATCATTTACTCACAAGGTCAGGCCAACCTTAGGCAGGCAGTCCAGGGGAGGACAGGTGTGAAAGGATGATTTTAACCCCATGCTGGCCAAAAGCAGATGATTACGGAAATCTCTTAACTCTCTTGGTGGGTCATACAGGGTGTGTTTAGTCTAGATTGCTTCCGTTGACCCTAGGACCTAACTAGAGCAAGCTCCGTGGTACCAGGACCAACACACTGTTACTTAGCCCTTCGGACTAGTGGACAACTTGTCCCTTCCCCAAACATTCTGGTCCCTTTCCAGCCTGGATAGATGTCCCCAGAAAAGTGGGGCAGCAGCACACCATCAGACTGACTGAAAAGATGGAGTAAGGGCTGGTCATGTGGAAAAATAGTCCCACTGACCACCCTTGGGAGTCAGATCTACTCTTAGCTCTGAGTCGGGAGCATAATGAAAAACTCTGATGTTAAAAGATTCTGTAACTCTCTGTGCTAGCCTCTGGACCTACATCAACACTCTCTCTCTCTCTCCCATTCATTTTCATTCTTTCTCTCCATATCCCCAGGGCCCATGGATAAGGCGACGTTAATGGCATTTGGCAGAAAATCCCATCCCACTTTGAAGAAGCCTCCAAACCCAGCACAGCAAAGGATGCGTTAAGAATCAGGGGAGAGGCCGTCAAAGTTGGGGTACCCCTCCACCCCGCCCCACCCCAATCCCTCCACAGAAATCTCAGCAGGCTGTGCAAAGGGCATCATCTCTTGCCCGAGGGCCACCAGCTACTGCTGCCCGGCAGCCGCATTATCACTTGCTTCTCCTCGGGGGAGAAGTGCAAGATGGTCAGTATGGCCGTGAGCGTCTGCTGGCGGCCCAGCGCGTCTGGCAAGGTCAGGAAGCGGTAGATGATGTTTTTGAGGTACTCCAGGTTGGCTCCCTCCCTGCTCTGGTCCCTGATGTTCTTGTCTATGTGACTCTGCAGGGCTCCGACCTCCTCACGGTGCCGCTCCCGGTCCTCCAGCAGCCGGTCCTGCAGCTGATGCACGTCGGCCTCCAACCTGTGCTTCTGCTTCCGCAGGGAGGTGATCTCCACCTCCTTGCGGGCCAGTTGCTCGGCATACAAGAAGAAAGTGGGCTCGTTGCCCGCTGCTAGGTGCAGGGCTTGGGTCAAGCTATCTGGGGGTGATGGGTCAGCCGGGTCTCCAAGGGTCCCAGCCCCCACAGGGCTTTGGCGGCCTGGCAGGCTGGAGGCCAGGGCTACCGAGCGCAGCTGCTCCAGCTCCAGGTCCTTCTCGGCCAGCACAGCCAGGGCCCGGTCCCGCTGCTTGTGCAGCTCCTCTTCCAGCTTCAGTGTGCGGTCCCTGAAGTCTAGCTGACTGCGCTCCAGCTCCTGCCGGTGCAGCTGCTGCAGCCGCGCCAGCTCCTGCTTCCAGTCCTCAGCCTCCTGCCGGTGCTGGCACTCCAGCTCTTCGCAGGACAGTCGCAGGGAGATGTACTTCTCCTTCAGCTCCGCCAGCTGCTCCTGAGCTTCCTCCAGCTCCTTCGCCACGTTGCCGTCTCTGGTGTGCTTGCTCTTGAGGACCACCTGGGCCCTCATCTTGTACCGCTCAAACTCCTCCTTCAGCTGCTTCAGCTCCTGCTGGTAATAGAGCGCAGTGGCCTTCTCCCCGTCAGCGGCCTCCGAGCTGGGCATTATCTCCAGGTCACTGGGTTTCTCCAAGTCCAGGGTCACCTGGCTCTTCCTAGAGGCCACCTGCAGCAGCTGTTTCAGCTTCTCCATCTTGTCCTTCAGGACATTGACATCCAGGCTTGACTCCTCCCCGTGGCTGTCCAGAGGGGACCGGCTGGAGGCTGCAAGGGCCAGCGTCTTATTCTCCAGGTCCAGCTGCAGAATGCGCTCCTTCAGCTTCTGGATAGCGAGCTGGTCCTTCTGCTTGGCCTTCTCGTAGGTGCCCAGCAGTTCCGACACCTCGGATATCTGGTTCTCCAGGGCAGCCACCCTCTGCTCTTCCACCTGAGATTGTTGCCGGAGCAGTTCCTCTGCAAGGGCTGTCTGCAAAACAAGGAAACAGGCAGAAATGCACCCAGGCAAGCCACATGCCCTCCCTTGAGCAAGCTCTGACAGCATAAGTGGGAGAAGCAAACATGTCAAGAGAGTGGCCTGGCAAGAACGGGAGCTGGGGATTGTGTTCGGAGGATTGGGGTGCTAACAATGGTTCCTGCTTGGGTTCTGCTCCCCAACGCTTCTTATACCAAACCCTGGTCTGCCATCATTCGGTGATGGCACACACCCAGCTCCCGGACAGTGCCACCTTTGTCTGTTCTGTGCCGCCCCACGTCCTATTACGAAATCACCAGACTGTTTGCTTCCCTCTCTTCTGACATTCCCGGAAGTTCAAAATGCAAGTAGCGCTCCTTCCACACTACAAGGATACACTGTGAAACAGCACACCTTGCCAGAAGGGCAAATTCTGTTGGAAAGCAATTACCAAAAGCTCTTCTTCTCCAAAAAACTTTCTCTGCCTCCTTGAAGCTCAGCCCCACACCTTTCCCTTCACTGGGCTGCTGCCAGTCACCACACTGCTTCACTGTGCCCAGGTGGTAAGATGCCAGCACCCAGAGGCCCGGGACTGCCTGGCTCCTACCCCAGGCTGCACTCAGAAACTCCACATCCTGTTGGAAGCTCACCCCGTGGGAACTGTCACTTCCCAGGGCTTGCTGGTGGAACTTTCCAGGTGGCATTTAAAATACCATTGCAGCCACTTGGTGCTGACTCCCACAGGAGGAAAAGCCTTCCGCTTTCCCACTTCTGGTGAAATGGCTAACACTTGAAGGAAAGGGGATAATTACCTTCCTTATTTCCTGTTGCAATTGAGCCTGGAAATGGCTCTTGAGGCGGGCGGCCTCTTCCTGGAGATCCTGCAGCCGAGGGTCGGGCTGGTTTTTTTCATTTCGCAGAGTCTGCAGCTCACCTTTCAGCTCCTCCACCTGGAGGGTCAGCTGTTTGGTCTGCAGTTCAAACCCTTCCACCTGCCCCGCAGCTAACGCCCGCCCTGCCAGGGCTTCCCGGGTCTCTTCCAGCCGGAGCTCCAGGTCCTGGCGCTGGGTCCTCTCCTCCTGCAAAAGCTTCTGGAGCTCCCGCAGCATCAGGGCATGGTCACTCTGCTCTTGGGCGCGATCGTGCTGCTGCGTGATGAGTCGGGCTTTGGTCTCTGCCACGTGCTCCTGCAGCCCCTTCAGTTCCCCCTCCAGACGGCCCCTCTCCTCCTCGGCCTTCTTACAGGCGTCCTCTAAGCCCTGTTTCATCTTCTTCTTGTCCGCCAGGTACGAAGCCTCCATGCGGGATTTCTCCTGGGTGACGGTGGCCAAAGAGCTGGTCAGAGTGGCCAACTGGGTCTTCAACTGGTGCAGGCGCTTGTCCGTCTCCCCTCCTGCCGACGGCCCGTCCCCACTGCTACTGCTGACGCCACTCTCGGACCCGCTGGCCTCTTCGGACTTTGGTGACAGAGGTCCACGGGCCGGTCTATCATCTTCCACCCCGAACTCACCCTTGGTGCTGGTGAGACTGGCCGCAGTATCAATGCTGGTGGCGGTCCCCGTGCTATCCCCGCTGTGAGTGGAGCACCGGTCATCAACGGAGTCCGGGAAGGGGAGGCCTGGTGCCTGGGCACCTGTGAGGCCCACGTCCGCCTCATGCGACACCGAGAGCACCTTGATGCTGGCTTCCAGCGCCTCTTTCTCCTTCAGGAGGCTTTTGTAGGCGCGGACCACATCCTTGAGGCGTGCCTGGTACTGCAAGAGCTGTTTCTTCTGCGCCTCTATGGTCTCCAACAGGTCCTTCTTGCTTGGGCCGCCCCCAAAATTCATGCCAAACTTCTCCATGGGCGTGCGGGGCTGGCTGCTCCACGGCAGCTTTCAGGAAGGCCACGAAGATGTGGCACTGGCAGCAGGCGACAGGGACAGGGTTGTCGGGCCGCACAGCCACTTCTCTCAACAGTCCCGGACCGGATGCGGGTCGGCAGGACAACCTGGTAAGGCAGCTGCCCGGTCGCCGGTGCCGAGGGCAGGGCGGGTTCCGGAGGCGGGGCGACGTGGCACGAGAGGGGGGCACGAGCCACTGGGCGCTCCCCGCTCCCCAGGTCCCCGGCAGCGCCGGCCGGCGCCCGCGGCCCCGCTAGGGCCGAAGTTTACACTGAGAGCAGAGCCATCTCCACTTCCCGACTACCGCGGCCGGCCCACAACGGCGCTTCCGGGTCCACGGGAAGTGACGACAGCACGCTGCGGACGCAGGCTCCGCCCCCAGCGTGCGCGGGGTGGGCGGGGCCGCTCCTGCCAATAGATGTAGGTGGCCTGCGGAGGGCGCGGTGCGACTCAGTACCCGAGTGGGACCCGAGACACAGAGAAAAGGACTCGGGTTGTTGGTTTGTTTCGTGTGGTTGTCCTCGCTCCCTGAGCTTGTCCTCGCTCTGCAATGACCGAGTGTTCCTACCAAACAAGAACCGGCTACGCGCCCCACCCTAGGGGGCCCGTCACCTGAGTCCCCATGGTACAGTTCGAGTCCCATTTGAGACCACAACGGCTACTTCTTCCAACAGAATGCTTGCCGCCTAGTAGGCAGAAACCACACCAAAAAACAAACTCACCGCCATCGCGTCAGTGGGGAGTCATAACGACCACCTGTGGGTTTCCGAGACCGTAGCTATTTAGGTGAGTGGAAAGCCCAGTCTTTCCCTGCGGAGTTGCTGCTGATTTCAAACTGCCAGCTATGCGGATCGCAGCCCAACACTTAACTACTATACCGCAGCTCACAGGGACTCCTCTAGTAGCAGATAGGCTACTACAAATATTTGTTGAATCATCTTAGAGAACTTAAGAAGGGCGCAAGCAATAAGTAGAACTTCTTAAGTAGTAAGATGATTCAACATTTGTAGAGGGTACTCTACAGCCTGTACATCATGAGTGCCGAGTATGTGCCACACAGCGATTTTGTTAGTCTGTACAGCGATCCATCATGGGGTTTGTTAGCATTCTTTTACAGACATGGAAGCATAAAGCACAGATTAAGTAACATACCCAAGGTCTTACACAGCAAGCTTAGGAATCCTATCCAGATCCGTTTTTTTACTCTCGACATGAAAAGTAAGTGTTCTGAAGAGACATGGCCTTCTCTCAAAAAGCTCAAAATCTAGTTAGGAGCCAGGCATGCAAATACGAGTGTAGTTATCCTACCAAACCCACCGCCACTCCGCAGAAGTCAATTCTGACGCGTAGCCACCCAATAGCATAGAGTAGAACTGTTCCTTAGGGTTCCGTGACAGTAACTCTTTACAGGACCGGACAGCTTCAGCTTTCTTTCATGGAGCATGCCAGAGCAGTGAATGATTTAATGGGACTCATCTAGCCAAAGTCTAACTCCCACTAGACGACCTTTTCCTGCAAGAAGGTAAGAGGAGGCTGGTAAAAGGTAAAGAAAGATACTAATAGGATGCACCTATGAGTAATTATGAACAGGAATCCCTGGAAGGTCGTCCTATGGCGTATAAAATGAGCCCGCTGAGAAGCAGGAGGAAGGGTCTCATTACTGACAGGAACCAGGAGTGGAATGAGACTCCTATGTAGTGAACTTTCTAGATCCAGAAGCCAGCTGTGACCAAAGCAGCAGCAGCAGACCCAAGATCCAGAGCATGAAGCAGAGTGGTGGACTTCCCAGCCCTCTGTGCAATTAAAACTGGGTAAGTTCATACTGGAGGCTGGGTTGCCGCTGGGCACTTAATTCAGGGAGCTAGGTTTGTTGACCCATGGAGCTTGAGCTAAATGCCTTTGGGTTCAGGCTTACAGTGTAAGTGTGCCCCTTTGGCCATTTATTAGCAGACCTGAAGGAACTTTGTATCATGTCTGATAAACTCTATCCTGAGGATTTCTCACTGGCATTACAACCTGTTAACATAATAAGCCCTTTAATCATGAATATTGTCTGTGAGTTCTGTGTAGCAACAGATATCAGAACATAGAGATAAAGTAGGGAATACCAATTAAGACAACACAGAGCAGCTGGTAGGTTTCAACCACCAATTATTTTTTTCGTTTTAGAACATTTTCTTCATTCCTGTACTCATTTTACTAGCTCTCCATTTCCCTCACAACTTCCCCTGCCAAACCCCCAAGGAACCATTAATCCAGTTACTATATAGATTTGCCTTTCCTGTATTTCACATGGAGGAAAACATTAAGGAGCTGATATCAAGGAGTCGAAGGAGGAAGAGAATGTTTTGAAACTGTTGTAGCAATTGTACAATACTTTTTAATGTGATTGAACTACGGAATGATATGACATCTGTATTCGTTTTCAATAAAATGGTTTTGAAAAAAAACTAAATACAGTAAAATAGATAAAATCCTCAATCTAAAAGAAACCAGAAAATGTGAAACACTTACAACAAATATAAATGGATCCTAAGGAGCAATTGAAGGATAAAGTATCAACCGCCAATCTTGAGGTTAGCATCTCAATGCTTAGCCCATTGTGTCTCTAGGGTCCTAACTAGCATACCAGTATGTATAAAAACCTAAAACTCAACCCAGCATATACAGTCGATTCTGGTGACCCGATAAGGCAGAGCAGTGCTATCACACATGGAGGGTTTCTTTGAAAAAGGAGACTGCCTCCTCCTTCTCCCGTGGAGTGGCTGGTGTGGCCAAGTCACCGACCTTTTGACTAGCAGCCCAACAATTACCCAACTGCACTACCAAGGATCTTTTTCCAGTGGGCATAAACCCATTGCCATCAAGTCGCTTCCAACCCATAACCACCCTGTAGGGCAGGGTAGACATGCTCTCGAGGGACTCCAAGACTACAAATAAATCCTTATGGAAGCAGACGCCTCATGCTTTTCTTGCTGGGTTCAAAGTGCTGACCTTTCAGTTAGCAGTCTAAGGCAGAACCCATTAGGTCACCAAGGTTCCTTTCAGTCTGTATTCAAAAGCAATATGGCAGCTAAGAGCAGGAGAGCCTGTCTAGGATAGGTCGAGAAGATTCTCAGGGAAAATACATTGGGATTTGAAGGATGAGTAATGATTTCCCATCTTACCTAGACATCAGAGAAACCAGTATGCCCAGCAGAGAAATAAGTTTTCAAATACTCCTGGGGCATCCGAGAACGTGGTTCGCCAGGAAGCATTAAGAACCACATGAAGCAGTATTCAGTTATGTAAGTTTTTAATCAGTATAAGTGAACAACATTCCATATATTTAGGTTTAAAAAGCTGTCCTCTATGTGTATACTTCCTCGATAATATTTTAAGGTCTATACCATTGGCTAGATGAATATTAATATCACCAATGACCCATATTACTCATCAAATTGACAATGCTGCCCCTAAAGTGCACCCTAGGGATCGCTCTGAACAGCAGATATGGGAATAACTCACACTTAATCATAAGGCCTACTCTAAGAGCAATGAGTCCTTATGATAAGGCCCTGCTCAATGCTTGCCCTCATGAAACAATCACTGAAGACATGGGTGCTGGAACAAAGTGTGGTGGAGAAGTCAGATGGTGTCCAGCTACCAAAAAGAGCAGCTAGGGCAGCGGTTCTCGACATGTGGGTTGTGACCCCTTTGGGGGTCGGATAACCCTTTTACAGGGGTTGCCAGATTCATAACCATAGCAAAATTACAGTTATGAAGTAAAAACTAAAATAATTTTGTTTGGGGGAGGGGGTCACCACAACATGAGGAATTGTATTAAAAGGTTACAGCATTAGAAAGGTTGAGAACCACTGATCTAGGGTCTTACAGGTTTTATTCAAAACAAGCAGCCATCTAAGTTAGATGTCAGATAAGTCCACACAAAAGAAGCACAACAGATAGTGTGATCAAAGATTATTAATAATAAAATCTGTGATCAGAGAGGGCTATATTAGAGCTTAAAATCTGAGCACCTGGTTTGAAGAAGGCTATGAATGATAGTAAAATCCACTTCAGAGTCCACACATGGATTCCCACAGTCCAGTGACCAAAGATATGAGAAGAGGCTTGTCCTCAGATAGAAAGCATTGGAAAGTGGATTACTGCAGATAAAGTTAGGTTAAAATTTAACCTCTGACCATTTGTTTCCCCTTTTGATCCATTTTTAATTTGTTCTAGTTCTTATTATTTTCTGCTTCCTTCTTGATTGAGGTTTTCCTGTGTTTAACTTTGTTGTTGGGATCTTTTTAATATGATTTTCTTTGTATGAAATTCCAGATAGGAGCCCTGGTAGTGTAGTGGGTTATGTGTTGTACTGATAACCATGAGGTCAGCAGTTTGAAACCACCAGCCACACCACAGGCGAAACATGAGGCTTTCTAATCCCGTAAAGAGTTACAGTCCTGGAAACCCACAGGGGCAGTTCTCATCTGTCCTGTGAGGTCACGATGAGTCAGAATTGACTTGAAGGCAGTGAGTTAGTGAGCATCTTGAATAAATATGTTCTTTGAGCAACCCATTTTTGTAAGGTTGTGATTCCATTGTCTCTCTGAAAGGAAGTACAGCGAGAAAACTCCTAAAAGCAAGGTGGGCAAGACTTTGTCTCACATACTTTGGACAGTTATCAGGACAGACTAATACCTGGAAAAGGACATCATGCTTGGTAAAGTAGATGTCAGTCAAAAAGAGGAAGATCCTCAACAAGATTAACTGCCAAATTGGCTGCAACAAGGGCTCAAATGTGGCAGAGGATGGCAGTGTTTATTGTGTTTGGGGTTGCTATGAACCAGGGTACCTCTCAACAGTTGGAGTCTCCAACGCTCCACTACTTATGATGGACAGAACAGACAGAAGATCATAAAGTACACCAGCTCCAAGACAGACCATATGCTCAATCACCAAAAAGCCTCAGTAAATTTTAAAATATTAACTTCATAAAAAAAGAAATCCAAGATAGGTCTATCTATAAAGATAGTAATTAGATTAATAGCTTCTTAGGGTTTCTATGGCAGGGAAGATTGGGGACATGGGAAGCTAATAATAGATTCAAGAATAGAAAGCTCTTCTAAAATTGATCATGAGAATGAATACACAACTCTTTATAATATATTTAAACCCTTGAATGGCACGATACATGAAAAATATATGTTCATTAGGCACATGGTTTTATCTATTTATAATGTAGATGTTTGGACTTAAGACAATCCCGTTAGGGTAGGAGCTCAAAGTTAAAGGATGGAGATGGCACAGATGAGGCTGACACAACAGGTGGCTGTTAGTTCCCATCAAGCCAATTCTAACTTATAGAGACCCATGTGACAGAGTTGAACTGTGCTGTGTTAGGCAGGGTTCTCTAGGGCAACAAAACCAGGACACTTGATATAGATAGATAGATAGATAGATAGATAGATAGATAGATAGATAGATAGATAGATAAGGAATCTAATGGCTAATTACTCCACACAGCAGTACAGAGGACTCAGTTTCACTCAGTGTGATGGAACAGTTAATAAACTGAAGATCCTTCAACTCACACAGGCTCCTGGTCCAAAGCCCACGAAGCAGACAGTAAAGCCTGCCCTCAGACGAGACAGGCAGAGTAGGCCTGCAGGCAGCAGGGTGGGGCAGCAACAGTGAGTAGCTCAAAGCATAGTGAAGCAGGCCCCAGTAGGGTCTCAAGCTATAGCACTCGGCAAGACATGAACCAGGGATGGCTCAGCCCACAAGTAGTGCAGCATATGTTTGAAGCAAAGGACTAGCTCAAGCAGCGGGAAAGAGACAGGAAGCTGGCCTCAGAAAGCATTTATCTCAGTCACCCTCCAATCAAGCTGTGACCTGATTACACTCCGCCCACAGGTTCCTATGGAGGCCTAATTGGCACAATAAACCCATCAGATGTGCCTGTAAGTTTGCTAGGTACACCACTTGTCAACTTATCACCCTTTGCCAACCTCGCCTTAAACCATACATAACCTAGGAACGGACGATTGTAAATTCATACTTGTACCTAGCATGACACAACTAACTTGTGCACCACTAAAAATGTACTAGCCCTGCTTATTTCTTAAATTTTATAGTAAGTAATAAAATAATGAAAGGAAGAAAACAAAGATATTTGCTGGGTGCATATTTGTGCACACGAATACACGTATAGCAAAACAAAAAGAAAACTCAAAATAATCAGTCATCATTTCTGCTATGGCTCATGCGGTCATAGCCGGTATGTAGCACTACCTTCTTCCATCACCCAGATGGCAAGTGGCCGCTGACTGAAAAGACAGCAGTTCAAAGCCACCAGCTGCTCCACAGGAGCAAGATGCTACAGCCTCTTCCATAAAGATCTGCAGCCTTGGAACTCCCGAAGGCTGTTCTACTCTGTTCTCTAAGTTCACTCTAAGTCAGAGTCAACTCCATAACATTGGTTTCCGCTTTTCTTCCATCACCCATTCCACATTCCCCTTGCCTTCGGCGAACACTTCAGGTGCTGTTGTTCTGGATTGTGCCGCACATCTTGATGAGCCATACTGTGTACTTTATTTCTTGGGTGTATTGGACAGGGTTCTCTAGAGAGACAAACCAGATTGCTAGTAATTATATATAAATATATTTATAAAGATAGATGTATATTTCAAGAAATAAACGGTTAAATAATATACAGATAGATAATACAAGAAATTGACAGTTAAATTATAAAGCAGTGAGACACTAGCAATCCTTCAAGACTTGAGAGCTGCCAGTTGCCAGTCCCCTTCTGTAGAGAGAGCTGGGCTATATATACCCAGGTAGCAAACAGCAAGGCAGGTCCCCAACTGTCAGTCCCCAGCTCCAGAGATGAACATTCCAATCGTGTGGGCTTAAAGGGACCTCAACTTACAGCGACACAGTCCACAGGCTAGGCATCCCACAGGTAGTGTACCCCTTTAAACTGAGGCACAGAACAAGCAAGGTGAGGCTCACCGAGCCATTTATCCCTCTGCCCTTCAGTTAATCCTCCTTGTGTTTATCGGCCAGGCTGGCACAATAAACTATAGCATTGGGGCTCACTGGGTCTTTTTGGACTAGTTATATGGCTAGAAGCAAGCATGAATGGTAGAAGTGGGACCTGAGGTCATTCAGAAATGTCTTGTAAGACGTCTGACTCAGGCACCACACCAAGCAATACCGCAAAGGCTCCTTAGGCACAGGTAGGTTAACAAAGTCAGCGGGATAATGGCATTCCTGAAGAGGTGGTTTAGCGGACAAAGATAGAGTCTCTCTTCAGATGACTGCAGTAAGGGGCTTGCTTCTGTTGGCAGGAGTGATTCAACAGAATTTAGGGTCTTTCATGCTCCCATCTCAAGTTTTAGGGTCCCATTTTTTTTTTCTCAACCAATGCTTTCCATTTAATTTCAGACGCCGTTTAAGATGGGAAATCCACTTGTAAGTCAGCCACTCTTCTAAGACTTTGGGTTTGCTTTTCAGAATTCCAGCTCTGTTACTACAAGAATGGAGGCTTTCTTTCAGGGCCCAAGGGGGGAACTTTCAGGTGGTGTTTGCAGCACTTGAGCTGTGTCAGAGACGGAGCGATAGCTGACCTCTTCTGACTTCACAAGGGGAAGGAAAATCAAACTCATTACCCAAGGCCAATTTCTACAAGGTTGAGATCAGACATGCCCCCACCCTCCACCCATCAACAATCCTGACACTGAATGTCCCTCCTGCAGTACTTCTCAGCTGAATGTGATACTTCTGTGTGGAAGCAGCACAGAACTCACAGATCATATTCACAATTATGAGCTTTGTTAAGGTGGTTAACAGGTTGTAATTCAGAATCATAAATGCTCAGGACAGAGTTTTTCCAGTCAGGACAGCCTGTTCTAAGCTGTGCCTGCAGGAAAGTCAGTCTCTCTCTGCTCTCTCCTCCTCTCCTCTCCCCTCCCCACTTCTCTGGCTCTCTCACCCACATAGTCCCTTGGCCTCTGCCCCATCAGGCAAGGTTGCAAAGTTCTTTAGTGCTGCTGATAAATGCCCAAAAGACACTCCACTCCACCACAGGCCACAGACAGAAGGTGGTCAGCTTTAGCTCTGTGGGACAACAAACCCAGCTCCCCCAATTCAGGGCCTGGAGGCACTCTACAAGCTTTACTTGCTTCGTGGGAAGAGAAGCCCACTGCTGTGTCTTGTACTCTAGCTCTTGATTCTCCTGTGGTCATACCTTACTACTACGCATACTATCCCGGTATCAGGCTTTTGGGCCCTGGATCAAGGAGATTCAATGAGCAGGGAGCTTGAGGTTCAATGTACTCACTCCATTCGTGGCGCTTCATTCTTGCTGCCAATGATATTCCACCTTTTTGCTTCTGAGATGGCTTATTTTAAACTCAGCAGGATGGCAAAATTGACTAATTCTTATGCTGAAGTTCCAAGTTTTTACAATAACTTTAGCCATGTTAATAACCACTTTGACCTGAATCATATGAGGGGGATTCCTAAAAAAAAAAAAAAAAAGATTTTTCCCCAAAGCTATATACTTAAGTTGTTTTTGTTGTTGTTGTTGCAAAACAACCTATCACCTTCAAAGTACTCTCCATTACACTTAATACATATGTCAAATCTGTGATTCCATACTTTTCAAACATTTTTCAAACTTATTTCTTTGGATGGCTGACAGCACCTCCCTTGTTTCTTTCTTGACCTCTTCGACATTGACAAATTGCTGTCCTTTATTGTCTCTCTTCATTAGCAGAAACAAAAAGAAGTCGCACAGAGCAAGGGAAGGTGAGTCAGGTACATGAAGCAAGAGAGGTATACTGGGTTTTTTTTTGCCAAAAACTGACGTACTGAAATGGCTGCATGAGCAGGTGTATTTTTGTGGTGGCAAAACCAGTCCCCCTGTCTGCCACAAATCAGGCCTATTTTGTCACACACTGTTGTGCATTTGTTTTTCAAAACCTCTATATAGAAAGCTTGATTAACAGTCTGATCTGGTGGAAAGAACTCCAAATGCACTACAAGTCAACATTTTCGTCCATTCAGGAAGTTGACAGATGTCCAGAAGAAGGTTTGTCATCAACCTACATTTCACCTTTTTGAAATGAGAAAAGCACTTGTACACTTGAGATTTTCCCATAGCGCTGTCCTTGTAAGCTGTGTTCAACATCACAACTGTTTCTTCAGCTTTTTTCTCAAGCAGGAAACAAAATTTCACAGCCACACGCTGTTCTCTTAAATCGACCATGACTTAAAAAATGAGGTTTGAACAAAAAGACTTGTACAAAAAAATTCACTGTGACCAGAGAGCACCTTCCCTGGTAACACCACTGGATACACTAACTCAAAGCCAGTTGGTGGATGCTTGCCGAGCGGGAAAAATGGGAACTATGAAAGCTCTGCTCCACCCAACACAATTCCGGGTTTTGTTTTTTGTGGGGTTTTTTTGGGGGGGTGCTCTCTTGTGTGCTTCAGTTAGGGTCTTCCCCACCTTTGATGACCCAGCTCCAGCAGGAAAAAGCCATTTGCTTGGTGGGTGTTTGAACACTGGCGAGGAGAACCATGTCATTCTTCACTGAACTCAGCCCTTCCTCTCAGCACTCTGTCAAGCTAGTACCAGCCAGCCAGCTTCCGGGGTAGATCCGGTCCACACATGGCATCACAGTGTGATGTCTTGGGGAAGGGAAAGTGATCAAAGTCCCTGGAGACTATAATTTACATAGTGGCCAGAAATTTATTTGGATTTATAGACAAATAACACGCATGTTAGATTTTTGCAAACCGTGCAACTTACTCGCACGTTAGTTTCTGATGCATGCTGTGAATTATGTATTTGTATTATTTGCATAAGTGCTTTTTATGTGGAAATCTGGTGCCTGTGAAGTGGGAGAGTGAAGGTATATTGTTAACCTTGCCAGCAGATGGCAAACTGCTGCCCAATGGACCTTCAGAACGGAAACTGAGCAAAGGGCATCATCCAGATCAATGCAGCATACCAGGTAGCAAGAGTGTTTACTTTTATTCTTTTTTTAAAAAATCATTTTATTGGGGGCTCGTACAGCTCTTACCACAATCCATCCATCCATGGTGTCAAGCACATTTGTACATATGTCGCCATCATCATTTTCAAAACAGTTTCTTTCTACTTGAGCCCTTGGTATCAGTTCATTTCCCCTGTCCCACACCCTCCCCCTCCTTCATAAACCCTTGATAGTTTATAAAAAATTTTTTTTACATGTCTTATACCAATCACTGTCTCCCTTCACCCACTTTTCTGTTCTCCATCCCCCAGGGAAGGGGTTTTGTGCAGATCCTTGTGATCGGTTCCCCCCTCTCTCCCCCACCTTCCCTTACCCTCCTGGTACCGCTACTCTCATTATTGGACCTAAGGAGTTTATCTGTCCTGGATTCCCTGTGTTCTTATCTGTACCTGTGTACATACTCTGGTCTAGCCAGATTTCTGAGGTGGAATTGGGTTCATGCTGGTGTGTGTGTCGGGGGGGACATTAAAGAACTAGAGGAAAGTTGTATGTTTCGTAGGTGCATGTTTAATTTTCTTAAGCAATGAAACCACATCTGGAATCGCTGCTGCAATTGGAGTCACCACCTGGTTAAGTTTATTATAATTCACTATCGTTCTCCAAGATTCATCTGTGTGTGCATATGTATGTGTGCAGGCCAAGTAAGGAAGTTGAATGAGGATTTGGTGGAATCTTACAGGAAAAAGTAGAAAGCAGAAAAAGAGGAAAGCTAGCAACAAGATGGACTGACACAGTGGCTGCCAGGTGGGCCTGCCCATAGGAACCATTGTGAGGATGGAGCGGGACCGGGCTGTGTTTCGTCCTGTTGTGACCAGGGTCGCTATGGGTCAGACCTGACTCAATGGCACCTAGCAACAGCAACAAAGAGATCTTGTGCAACATTACCTAATGCAATGTGCCTTTTGATCTCCCGACTGCTGCTTCCATGAGCACGGATTGTGGGTCCAGGTAAGACAAAATCCCACTTATCATGATGTTACCTTTCGGTCCAGGTGTGATGATTTGGGCCTTCTTTACATTGAGCTGTGATCCACTCTGAAGGCTGCCATCCTTGATCCTCATCAACAAGTGCTTCCAGTCGGACGCCTCACTTTTAGCAAACAAGGTTGTGTCATCTGCGTATTGCAGGTTGTTCATTTTAAGCCTAGTGGGATGGCAAAACTGACCGATTCCTTTATTAGGGTCCATACACCATATTTGCAGGATCCCATGCCTCCAATTATTTGGTGGGTTGTATAGGTCATAGCTAGAGAAGCCATACGTATGTGATGCACTGCACCTCAAGTAGTACCATCAAAATGTGCTATGAAAGTATGGTGATCCGCAAGGGCAGAGGATCGGCGCAGAGGCTGCTTCTGCAGTTATGGTGAGGAGATGGCAGTGGCAATAGGTAATGACAGCATGGAGGAGAGCTAACCTTGCACTATTACCTGCCTAGTGACCACGGGCTGTTCTAGTTTGCCTCTTTTTAATGCTCTTTCTGAACTTTGGAAGTTTCTTGGGACTGGAGGTCTGTGATTGAAGAGCAACAACAACAGGCAAAAGCACTCACTCATATGTGATTCCTGAAGTCTGTTGTCATCTTGGACTTTGCCTGTCAGAATGGGGCAGGACCGAGAGATCGATAAAGGTCTGCTTTGTTAGTGGCCCAAATAGCTTTCAGCTGCATTATCTAATCATTTAAATCCATAGCCCCTTGTAGTAGTTACATAATCTGGTGTCAATCTGAGGATTAAGAGTGAAGGAAGGAGTCTAATTTGTCAATCGGGCCACAACCAATGAGGCCTCTGTGTAGGCATGGCCTTTCTCCTGAGGATTCTGGGAAATCGGGTATTTCTCCTTAGAGGCAGGAGACACCTCTCACTCTCTCTCTGCTCACTCACTGGGAGACAGTGCAGCTGACAAGACACATGGAACTACCCTGATGCAACCTGACCTCTGAAGCCAGAGAAGCCACATAGAGACTCCTGCCAGTGCTGAGATGCTTACAACACCACGGAATCCACAAGGCTTCTCACCCACTGGCCTGTGATTGTCCTGCATTTGGTGTGATTGCCTGTATTTCATGAGGACTTTATAGATTGGTATCGGACATTGTGGGCTAATATCGGACTTAGGAGCTTGGACTGGACTGGAGCTAGGATGTTTCCTCAATATCTAGCTGCTCTTATAGATAAACATCTTTCTTATTCACATATGAGTCTCTATGAATTTGTTTCTCTAGTCTGCCCGGACTAGCACACCCCATGACATAAGCAGTAGTTGTTAGGTTCCGATGACTTGGTTCCAACTCATAATGAACCTGTATGCACAACAGAACACAACACTGCCTGTTCCTGCACCTCACAATTGTTTCTGTGTTTGAGCCCATTATTGCAGCCACTGTGTCAATCCATCCCCTTAAGGGGCTTGCTCTTTATTAGTAGACCTCTGATTTACCAAGCATGAGGTCATTTTTTCAGAGACTTGCCCCTCCTAATAACATATCCAAAATACGTGACACAAAAATCTCACCATCCCTGCTTCTAAGGAACATTTTGGCTGTATTTCTTTCAAGATAGATTTGCTTGTTCTTCTAGTAGTTCATGGAATATTCAATTTTCTTTGTTAATACCATAATTCAAAACCATCATTTCTTCTCCAATCTTCTTTATTGATTTTCAAGTTTTCATTTAAATATGAGGCAATTAGGTTGGGGAACCAATCAAAATAATCGACATATAATGCCCCCTCCCCAGGTCAACAGAAAAGTGGATAGGTGTAAGGCATGGAAAAAAAAGAGAGAATTTATAAATTATCAAGGGTGAGGGAAGGAGGGAGGGGGTTAGGAGGGAGAAAAAGAGCTGATACCAAGGGCTCAAGTAGAAAGAAACTGTTTTGAAAATTATGATGGCAACATATGTAGAAATGTACTTGATACAATAGATGGATGGATTGTGATGAGGGGTACAATCCCCCAATAAAATCATTATATATATATATATATATATATATATATATATATATATATATATATATATATATATGGCAATTGAAAATACCATGGGTTCAGTCAGTGAACCTTAGGCATCAATGTGTCATCTTGGCTTTTTAAAATTGTAGAGATCTTTTGTAGCACATTCCCTCCATGCTATACATTTTTGACTTCTTGGCTGCTTTCATGAGTGTTGATTGTGGACCCAAGTAAAATGAAATCCTTCACAACATCAATCTTTGCTTTATATATCATGCTGTGCAATAGTCAGGCGTGAGAATTTTTGTTTTCCTTGTATTAAAATGTAATCCATACTGAAATCAGAACCTGAATAAGTAGTTACATCTTTTCATGTCAATTTGATAGATAAGTATACCAGTGGAGTCTAGCCTACCAATCAGGTCACAACCTCATGATGCTTCCTTCTCATTGGGATTTGGGGAACTTCCTGTCTTTCTCCCTGGAAGTGGGCCACACACTTTGTCTCTGCTTCACCTTCTTGTGGAAGAGACACTCAAAGAGCTGGAGGAGCCACGTGGAGACCCACGCCAGCATTGAGATGCTTCCACCGCCACTGGAGCCACAAGACTGTCCACCCATTGGCCTGTGAGCTTCCTTTCCTTATTCGGCATCATTACATGTGCTGCGTTAGTCTAAAAAGGAATGTATGGACTAGTATACGACAAATGGGCTAATATTAGACTTGCAGGCTTGGTCTGGACTGGCCTGGGATGTTTTCTCAATATACGATTGCTCTTTGATATAAAGCTGTCTTACACACACGAGTGCCTCTGGATGTTTTTCTAGTCTACCCACACTAACGCAGGTAGATAAAATGTCCTGGCTGGCAGTTCAAACCTAGCCAACAGCACCTCTGAAGATGAACCTAGTAATCTACTCCCATGAGGATCATAGACAAGAAAGCCACACAGGGCAGTTCCACTCCAGCACACGGAATCACCACAACTAGGAATTGACTTGATGGCCACTAACAGTAACAACATAGATGAGAGGGTGGCAGAATGCTTGTCGGAATTATTCAAAACATGTCCTCAAAGATGGCCGAAATGAGATTTAATCTAAAACCTAAAAAAGTGCTGGCTCAGAGTGGGCACCGAATACATTTTTGTTGTTGCATGAGTGATGTTTTTTTCTGATGTCCAACCTATCTCACTGTATCTAGTTCATAAGCAATTGATCCTGAGAAGCTCACTGGGAATCCAGAATTGACAGAACCCCTGCCCTTATTCCACAGGACTTCCATTAGGTCCTGAAACCCAACAAGCATGTTGAACATAGGTTAAATGACAAGCATGGAGCGATCCTCTACCTTTAAAAAAAGTGTATGTTTGTTCCTGCCTTGTCATGCCCCTCCAAGATGAAGGGTGGGGATGACTTGTGAAGTTATTTCAGTCTAGGGAGGCAATCCGCCAAGGTCTGTAGAAGAGTTTGGAAGAATGGTCAAAATGGTTGCCAATGCCCACACTGAAGAGCAGTATCCCTGGTGCTGTAGGTGAAGGTAGAATGATCCATCATCCACGCTCAAAATCATCCACTGGCGCTGCCCATGGGAGAGCTGTGAAGCAGGCATTTTAACCAACCACATGGGTTACTGGTTCCTGGACATTTTCCTTCACCTCTCCCACACCCCTCAGGCAAGTCCATAGTCACACCCCGCCCACGAAGTGCAAAGTCTCTAACTGGGAGTAGAGAGGGCAAAGGGGAGAAATGAGATCCTGCAAATGACAGAATCTTGCTTGCTGAACACGGGCAGGACTTGCTGGCGAAGATTAAACACCACAGCCTTCTGAATGGATTCCCAAAACACCAGACTCACTGTCGTCGAATCGATTCCTGCTCACAGCAATCTTGTAGGAATAAGTAGAATTGTTCCCATAGGTCTCAGAGCCTGCCAATCTTTATGGGAGCAGAAATTCTCATTGTTCTCCCTAGGAGAAGCTGGTGGGTTTTGAACCACCAACCTGTAGTTAGCAGGCAGATATGTAACCCACTACACCATCGAGGACAGTATGGTTTACATCTCAATATACAGAAAACAAAAATCCTGACAATGATCCATTATGCAATACCATGATAAACAGGGCCAAGACTGACCCTGTGAAGGATTCTATTTTAATTGGATTCGTAATCAGCACTCATGAAAGCAGTCAGGGAATCAAAGGATACATTCATTGCGCTGAGCGAATCTTCTGCAAAACACCTCTTCAAAGTGCTAACAAAGCAAAGATGTCACCTGGGGACTAAGGTGCACCTGAGTCAAGCCACGGTATATTATTTCTCCTTTTAAAAATCATTTTATTGGGGACTCTTAAAGCTGTTATATCCATTGTGTCAAGCACATTTGTACATATGTTGCCATCATTCTTTTCAAAACATTTTCTTTCTACTTGAGCCCTTGGTATCAGCTCCTCATTTTTTTCTTCCCTCCCTCATGAACCCTTGATAATTTATAAATTATTATTATTTTCAGCCACGGTATTTCCAATCACCTCACAATGCACACAAAAGCTGAATAATAAAGGCCAAATAACTGTTATCTTCGAATTATGGTGTTGGCAAAGAATATCAAAAGTACCATCATAAACTCCAAAACTGAAAACACACACAGCTCACTTGCCATCAGGTGGATTCCGACTCACAGTGACCCTACAGGACAGGCTAGAACTGCCCCTGTGGGTTTCCAAGGATGTAACTCTTCATAGTAGAAAGTCTGATCTTTCTTCTGCAGAGCAACTGGTGCTTTCAAACTGCTGACCTTGTGGTTAGTAGCCCACACTTAACCACTATGCCACCAAGGCTCCTGCAGCCTACCAAATGAAGGAACAATGCTATCTCGGGGAAAGGGCAGCCTTCCGGGATGCTCCCTTCCCCGTGAGGACGGCAAAACGTGGTCTCGTGTACTTTCCCCCGTGTTGTCAGGAGCAGCAGCCCCTGGAGAGATCGCATGCTTGGTAGAGAGAAAGTCAGAGAAAAAGAGGGAGACCGCCCTCAAGATGCATTGTCGAAGGGGCTGCAAGAATGCACACCACCATAGCAACGCCTGTGAGCATGGCGCAGGGCTGCTCATATGGGGCGTTATGAGCTCCGAGGCACCAGTTAGCAACACGGCCGGTGGTGCGCTGGTCGGTGCTGCTGGTTGCCAAGGGCTGAACCAGAGGCCAGTGTCGGGCTCTGGACCTAACGCACCTAGTCCTACCAGCTCGCCGCTGAAAACGGGGCGGGGGCCGCTGCAGAAGCAGCAGCCTTGCCACCGTCCGCTCGTGCTGCCGGCTCTGCGACAGCCCCAGGCGCGCTCCGGGCACCGAGTAGACCTAGAAGGAGCCTTGACCTCCTGCAAGGCCGCGCGCGACCCGCGTGGAGGGCAGCCGCAGGTCTCCTGACAGCAGGGGCGGGGTCGGGGCGGGGCTCCGTGACGTAGGGGGCGGGGCCCGCGGGCGGCCCACGGTGACGCAGGGTGGGCCGGGACGCGCGGAGGCGGCGGCGGCGGCGGCGGCGCCTCCTTCTGCTGCTGCTGCGCCCCATCCCCCTCCCCCGCGGCCGGCCGGCTCCAGCCCGCACCCCGCGCCCCCGGGCCCCGCCATGGGCCTCACGGTGTCCGCGCTCTTCTCGCGGATCTTCGGGAAGAAGCAGATGCGGATTCTTATGGGTGAGACAGCCCACGCGCGCGGCCCGGAGAGGGGCGCGGGCCCCGAGCAGCCCGCCCGCCCCCGCTCCCTCCGGCCCGGCGCTCCCCGGGCTCCGACCCCGCCCCACCCACCTCCGCGGCTCCCGGGCCGCTGCTCGCGGGCGGTCCTGGCCGCAGCGCCGCCCCCGGGCCTTGGACCCGGAGCTGCGAGCCTGGGTGGGTTGTCGCTCCCTCTGCCTCTGCCTCTGCCCAGCTGGTGAGGAGGGAGGATTCCGCCCTTAGCGGCGGCTTTGCCCAGGCGCTCGGCCTTCTCTGCCCCCTGCCCCCAGTTTTCGCCCTCCGCAGCCCATTTGGGGGCAAGCCTGCCCTCAGACTGCCCATCAGGCCCGAGGGCTGCGGACCCAGCACGGACACCTGGAGGCGCTGGCTCTCCGCCCCCGTCGTGGCCGCTCCCGTCCCTGGTCTCTAGGGGGCTCCCGCGCTCTCATCACCAGCCCTGTGCCCCTCTCCGTTGCAGTTGGCTTGGATGCTGCTGGCAAGACCACGATCCTGTACAAACTGAAGTTGGGGGAGATTGTCACCACCATCCCCACCATAGGTGAGTGTGGGGGCGAGGCCGGGCGAAGCGGGCGCCTTTATCTCTGTGCTGGGAGCTGACCGGGACACCAGACACGGCCACTTGAAAAGTGGGACACCATATCTCGATGTGCAGGGTGGTGCCCGAGGTGGGTGGATGTGGGGAGCCCCGCCCAGCAGGTTCTGGCCCCCTGGGCCTGGGCCACTGCCTTCTAGCCGCGTGTCACCGCAGAGAACCAAGCAGTTACAGGACTTCCCCCCAATGCTCTTCAGGCTTCAACGTGGAGACCGTAGAATATAAGAACATCTGCTTCACAGTCTGGGACGTCGGAGGCCAGGATAAGATTCGGCCTCTCTGGCGGCACTACTTCCAGAATACTCAGGTGGGTGTGGGTGGGACTGAGATGCTGGTCTGAACTGGACCCCTAGGACAGAAAATAACCCTTTCCTCCCCACACCCCCCAGTTTCTGGCTAGCCTCTGCCCACTCATCCTTCAGAACTACATGACTGACTTCTCCAAGAAGCAGGGTCCACAGGCCTGGCCTACCAGTCACCACCTACTTCCCATCCCTGTTCTTTGCACCTCTTTCAGCAGCTAAATTAGCTAGACAGCTTGCTCCCAGAGGGCAAACACTGTCCCCATCTCTGTGATGTCTCTCACTTGACTTGTGCCAGCACTTCTGCTTGCTGACAAGGAGGGCTTCTCAAAAAAACCCACCTCACTGCCACGGAGTCGGTTCTGACTCACAGCGACCCTACAGGACAAGGTGGAACTGCCCCTGTGGGTTTTCAGTGCTGTTACTCTTGCCAGGAGCAGGAAGCTTCATTTCTCTCTCGAGGAGTGGCTGGTGGTTCTCAGCTGCTGACCCTGTGGTCAGCCACCCAACATGTAGCCCACTTTTCCAACATGGTAAAAACAGGAAGAGGAAAGGGACCTCATGGGGACGTGTCCCAGGGCCAAGTGGTCGTTCCTTTCAGGGCCTCATCTTCGTGGTGGACAGTAACGACCGGGAGCGGGTCCAGGAATCGGCGGATGAGCTCCAGAAGATGGTGAGCCCCCAGCGCCCTGGACCAGAGCCCTCCAAGGGGATAGTGGGTCTCTGTGCTGGTGTGGGGGCCTGGGGGCGCATAGACACGTCGTTTGTCTCCCCTGTGTCAGTCTGAGAGCCATAAAAGCTTCAGACTGCACCACCACCTCCACCCCTTGATTTCTCCTCTCCTCCTGTCTGAGTTGGAGAAGTGGGTGGCGGCAGGCAAGGGTGACTAGATCCATGTGGACTTTTGCCCCTTTGACTAGGACAGGTATTCCCACCAGACGTGCTGATTCTGACTCACGTTGACCCCAGAACTCGACACATGGAGTTTTCAACAGATGGCATTCAGAAGTAGAGTACTATGCCTTCCCGGTTGCCTTTGGGTGGACCCAACCCTTCCACCTTTCAGTTAGTAACGGGCACCTTCATCATTTGCACCGCCCTGGGTCTTCTAGCACCCCCCCCCCCCAGTTCACTTAAAACTCAGCTTCTCTCACTCAGCAGCAAATGACACGATACTGTATTTTCTACCTCCAGAATAATCTGGAAGGTAGAATTAGGGACCTTCCCCCAAGCACAGTCTGGGGGTGGAACCCCAGGTCACCCCCTCTCCTGCCCCCTCAGCTGCAGGAGGATGAGCTGCGAGATGCGGTGCTGCTAGTGTTTGCCAACAAGCAGGACATGCCCAACGCCATGCCCGTGAGCGAGCTGACCGACAAGCTGGGGCTACAGCACTTACGCAGCCGCACGGTGAGTGCCTGCCCGCCTGCCCCCGGGGCCTGCCTTCCTGTCCTCTGCCCTTCCCCACCACTGACCTCTCGCTCTTCTCCCCGCAGTGGTACGTCCAGGCCACCTGTGCCACCCAGGGCACAGGCTTGTATGACGGGCTGGACTGGCTGTCCCATGAGCTGTCAAAGCGCTAACTGCCAGGGGCAGGCCCCTGCTGCCCGGAAGCGCCCACATCCATTCCCGGGGTGACTGACTCCCGGACTCCTCAGGCAGTGCCCTTTCCCTCCCCTCGTCCCCCCACCGCCTCGGGCCTCTGCTCCGCTCCCTCCTGCATGCTCTCTCTGTTGTTGGGGCCTGGGGCCTTGCTCTCTGGGCTCAAAGGGGTCCGCCCCTGCCTGCTGGGGTCTGTGCCAGGGCCTCCCGGGGCCAAGGCCCCTGCTGCCACAGGAGGAGCAGGGATCTGAGTTTGCTTTTGTTTTTGTTTTCTGTTTGGCGTGTACCCTTGGGGCCAGGTGGGGGGCAGCGAGGGCTCCGGGTGGTGCTATGATGTGGCACTGGATATTGAGTAATAAATCTGCTGTGGTTTGTACAGTGTTGTCTGTCACCTAGAGACCAGGGGATGGGTGACTGGAAGCCAAGAGACAATATGGGGGAGACTCAGACGCAGAGCCAGCCCCTTCCCCACAGAGGTGCTCTCACTGAGCTCGGCTCTCCTTCCTCAGTCTGGGGAAGCTGCAGGGTTTCTGGTGGAGAAAACCCCATTCCTGCCCCAGCTCCACGAAAGAAGCCTTTGTCGGTGGTGGCAGGAGCCACCTTCCCCAGTGGTCTCCTCCAGAGAAAGAGCACAGGGAAATTTGGGAGTGTAGGGGGTGGGGGGTAGTCCTGTGCTGTACACCGGGATGCCTGCGGACTGGCCTGAAGGACAGGAAAGGGCATCTTTATAGTCACCCAGGGAGGCTGGCACTAGTAATCCATTAATTTTATTTGACTAAACTTCCCTCCCGCATGGGGATTACAGTTCCTTGCTGGGCACCACTGGGGCTCTCCATCCATCCAGACCCCAGCTCTGGGGACTAGGAGAGGGCATGCAAGGGGCCAGAGTGTTGGCTCCTGTCCCAGGCTCATTGACTCCCTCTGCTTCCCCTTTGCCTTCGCAGCAAAGCTTCCAGAAAACCCCTCACCACCACCACCACCACCACCACCACTCCATTTTGCCTCTTCCCTCTTTCTCCCGTGCCAGCCTCACAATTTCGGACTGGGTCTTCTCTGTGAACTCTGCAGGACGCTGCTAGCCAGGGCCTGCCCCAGGGGAGGAAGCGGTTGCTTCCTCCAGGGAGCTCCTTACCTGCTCCGGAGCACCCTTCCTGATTAAGAAGAGTAACTTGATCCTCACTGGGGACCTTTCTCAGGTTTCCTCCCACTCTTCTGAAAAAGAGAAGGCAGAGTGGAATTTCAGATCCTCATGGGATCCAGACATTCTAGAGCCACAGAGGCTGGATAACCCTCCAGAACGACTGCCCTGAGAGAACCGTAAATGAAAGCCATTCCCCGAAACCTTTTTAACCAACTGTAGCCTTTAAGATCTGTCTCCAGGGACTGCCCTGTAGTTAACACCCACTCCTTGCACTAGCACAGGGCAGAGCAGAGCTGCTCCTCAGGGTGCTGAAGCAGAATGGTCATGGGAGGGAGCTTCCTTTGTCTCCCACGGAGTGACTGGTGGGTTTGAACTGCCAGTCTTCTGGTTTATCTACCTAGCATCACATTGAGAGCCACTCCAGAGGCTAATGGGAGGCTGGGGCAGTGAGTTGGTGTCAAGGGAGAAGAAACAACTTGGAGAAGGCGGATGGGCACGATGGCACAGCTCTAAAGAATGATCAAGGCCACCTCGTGTTCTGTGTAGGGCATCCGAAAGGTCCCACAAGAAGTCATTTCCCACCAACTCTCTGAAAACTGCTTGTATATTTTCAAACCAGAAAAAAAAATGCATTGTTAAAAAAGTAAAAACTGCAGGTCTATCTAGATAAGGGAGGCTGGATAAACAATCTGAAGGAGAAAAGAGTGGTACTGATGATTCCGGGGGAACATGGGAGAGGGCGAGGTGGGGGAAAGGAAGTGGTGTCAACCAACCCAGGGACAAGGGAACAACAAGTGATCCAAAGTCAGTGGCAAGGAGGGTGTAAGAGGCCTGGTAGGGATTAGTCAAGGGCAATGTAACCAAGAGGAATTACTGAAACCCAAATGAAGGCTGAGCATGATAGTGGGACAAGAGGAAAGTAAAAGGAAATAAAGGAAAGAACTAGGAGGCAAAGGGCATTTATAGAGGTCTAAATACAGGCATATACATATGTAAATATATATGATGGGTAAATAGATCTATGTGCATATATTTATAGGTTTAGTATTAAGGTAGCAGATGGACATCAGGCCTCCACTCAAGTACTCCCTCAATGCAAGAACATTGTTCTATTAACCTGGCATTCCATGATGCTCACCTTCCCGACACAATGACACAATTGCTGAAGACAAATGTGTGCATAAGCAAATGTGAAGAAAGCTGATGGTGCCCGGCTATCAAAAGATATAGCATCAGAAGTCTTAAAGGCTTGAAGGTAAACAAGCAGCCATCTAGCTCAGAAGCAACAAAACCCACATAGAAGAAGCACACTAGCCTGTGTGATCATGAGGTGTCAATGGGATCAGATATCAGGCATCAAAGAACAAAAAATCATATTGTGAATGAGGGGGAGTACGTAGTGGAGACCCAAGTCCATCTGTAGGTAACTGGACATCTCCTTACAGAAGCGTTGCAGAGAGGAGACGAGCCAGGGTGCAGTGCAGCAACAATGACACATAAACTTTCCTCTAGTTCTTTAATGCTTCCCCACCCCCACCCTGGCCACTATCATGATCCCAATTCTCCCTTACAAATCCCGCTAAACCAGAGGATGTACACTGGTAGAGATAGGAACTGGAAGCACAGGGAATCCAGGACAGATGATCCCTTCAGGACCAGTGGTGAGAGTGGCAGTTGTGGTAGGGTGGAGGGAAGGTGGGGAGAAAGGGGGAACTGATTCCAAGGATCTACATGTGACCTCCTCCCTGGGGGATGGACAACAGAAAAGTGGGTGAAGGGAGACATTGGACAGTGCAAGATATGACAAAATAATTTCTAAATTATCAAGGGTTCATGAGGGAGGAGGGAGTAGAAAGGGAGGAGAAAATGAGCTGATACCAAGGACTCAAGTAGAAAGCAAATGTTTTGAGAATGATGAGGGCAACAAATGTACACATGTGCTTGACACACGATGGATGATGGATGGATTGTGTGAGAGTTGTACGAGCCCCTAATAAAATGATTTTACAAATAAATTAAAAAAACTAACTCTTAAGATTTGTTGGGGTCATCCTCCCAAGGACCTTGAAACAAAATAGATTTTCCTTCGATGCCTTGACCTCCCAACAAAACAAAAGAACACCGAGTCTCCAGGGAGCCAGGCAGAACCCCCTTCTGAAAGGAGCAAAGGCGGTGATACTGCTCCTGTTACCAAAATGAGTAAGAAGTGAAGAAGAGGAGGGACTTACCTGGAGTCACAGGTGGGCATTGGCCTGGGCTACAGTTCTGATTCCAGTCTCACCTGCCTGGAGCCGGGGCAAGGGGGAAGGCCGTGGTCCCAAGCCCACGTCCTCTGGGTCATGGGTGTTGCTGTGCCAATGTCCTTTCCCCACTGTGGCCAGATAAGAGGCAGCCTTCACAGTCACAATGCTTCCGGGTCACAGAGGCGCTGGCCCCTGGACCAACCTCTGGCCGGGAGCTCTCTTGGGGGACCTCTTCTGGCAGGTACTACAGGGCTCAGATGGGCCCTATGGCCTGGGGCACCTCGCCACTGGGGGGAAGGCTGGGCCAGACCAAGGCATTACCTGTAGCACTGACCCCATGGAGGAGACGGAGTGGACACACAGGCAGCCCAAGTCCGAGGACCTAAGAGTTGGGCTCATCAGCTGGGCGGGGACCTACCTCACTTTCGAGGCCTATAAGAATACAGTCACTGCTTCAGCGAAGGGGTTAGGCAAGAGACAGGTAATAAAGCCAACCTGTACGCGAGCCAACTTTCCAAGTGGCCAAGGTTTCCTTCTGGGGTGGGAAGTGGGGTGCACTCTCAGCCTAATGCCCCATCTAGTCTCCATCATCACCACCTGCTCGACTTTAGCCCCTAGGTTTTCACTGCTCAGTGTCCCCGCTCTAAACATGCCCGAGGAGGGGAGGCCTCAGCCGTGGTCTTCCTACCTTCCCTGGTTCTCACTCCCCCTACCCTCCACCCCAGCACAGAAGGATGGTGTCGTCACAGAGAGTTGGAGGGCCCAGGACACAGGGCGTCAGGGGAAAGTTGGACTAGCGGGGTTACAGCAAGGCCTATGGCTCTGTTCTGCTTGCAATCTGGGAAGAATGAAGGGCCTAGCGTTCCTTTTGGAGAGAGTTAGGGGCGCCTGAGGGTGGCTGCCTGGATGAGGGAGGCAGGCACAGAGTGCTCTCGCTTGTCACAAGGCTGGTGGCCACCTCAAGCAGACTGTGGGGTTCTCATTGCGCCCCCTGCCACGATGGGAGCTGGCCTTAGGCTAGAGGCGTTAGCTGAGTATTCCAACACTCTCTCCAGGACTGGGGGGGGGGAGGGGGGGAGAAGCAAGACTGAAACCAAAGCATTTCTCAGCAAACTGGTGCCGGAAAGGGAGTGAGGCTTACCTTCTGTCTGGTGCAGGAACGGCCCGCTAGACTTAGCTAGCGAGAAGCTCTGTGGCTCCAGGGATGGATGTGGCCGGAGACGCTCCTGCTTGCTGCCAGCTGGGAGGGTGGCAGGGCCGGTGTGGAGGGCAGGCGGTGCTGCGGTACAGCCAGGGGCGCCGGGCGGTGGTTGGGCTCCTGGCTCGACTCACCTGGTGATACCCATCTCCACCCCGCCCTCCTGCTGTGCCAGACTTGGGAACTCCTGGTGAGCAATGAACAGGAGTCGCAGGCCGTGGTCCGGCTCCGAAGCCTGCAGGGCCTCTACCTGCTGTCCGAGGGCGACGGCTCCGTGTGCTACGGGAGGCCGAGAAGCAGCCACCACGGGTGCTTCCTCTTGCGTTTCCACCGCAACGGCAAGTGGACCCTCCAGTGCATCCTCAGCGGGCGCTATCTGGAGTCGGACGGCGAGGATGTGTTCTGCAATTCCAGGGTCCTCTCAGCCTACCACATGTGGGCGCCCCGGCCAGCCCTGCATGTCCACGTGACCCTCTACAGCCCCCTCTACCACTGCTTCGCCCGGGCTGACCCCACCATCGGCCGAGTCTGGGTGGACACGCCAGTCCCCTGCCTGGAGGAATGCGGCTTCCTGATGCATTTCCAAGATGGTTGCTACCACCTGGAGACCTCGACACACCTCTTCCTGTCCCACTTGGATCGACTGGTGGCCCAGCCCTCGCCCCAGACCACCTTTCACATGGAAATCCGGCCAGGAGGGCTGGTGGCACTGAGCGATGGAGAGGGGGGAATGCTCTACCCGCAGGGTGCCAGACAGCTCCTGGGCCTGGGCTCCAGTCCCCATCGGGGCGAGGAGTGGTTCGTCCTGCAGCACTGCCCAGCCTGGGTCACCCTCAAGTCCAGAGCACGGAAGTACATCTCCGTCTTCTACGGCAAGTGCGGGGCCCAGGGACAAAGCAGAGAGGCAGGGGTGGGACTGAGCGGGGGTTGGGGCTCTGACCTGCTCTGGTGTGTTCTTCCTCTGCAGATGTTGAGGTCTATGCTGCCGTAGAGCGCCTAACCCCAATGTCCTTGTTCCAGTTTGAATGTAACAAGGAGGCTCCACACTTGCAGCTTCGTTCAACCAATGGCTGCTACTTAGTCCAGGTGAGACCTGAATTCTTAAGCCTCAGTCTTAAGCCCCCTGAACTCTCTCTCTTGAAGCTTTCTCTTGTGGACTGGTGAGGGTCATTGTGAATTCCCTAGTGTCTAAATGGTCATGTGCATCCAATTGAACCTCCCTTTTTTTTAGTTAATGTTATTGAGGCCTGTTTACATACAACAGACCACACTCATTTTCAAGTGTGCACTTCAATAAAAGCTTGACAATTATGTACACCAAGGTAATCGTAAACAATCACCCTAGAAACGATTTCCATCACTCCAGGCTACAATCGATCCGTTTTCTGTCACATAGAACAAATTTGCTTCCTCAAGAATTTTACCTCTGTGTTTTTGAGTGTGTAGCTCTGGCAGTATAGTAGGTTACTCGTTGGGCTGTTAATCACACGGTCAGCAGTTCAAAACCACCAGCCACCCTGCAGACAGAAGATGAGGCTTTCTACTCCCGTAAAGCTTCACCGTCTTGGAAACCCGGAAGGGTAACTCTACTCTGCCTCCAAGTCAGAATCAACTTGATGGCAGCGAGTCAGTGAGTTTGGTGTGTTGGTGATGGTGGGAGGGTGGTTTTTTGGGGGAGGAGGGGTGTTTTTGAGACACATCTGTAATATTGCCTGTATTGGTTAGACATTCCTTTTTCATCGCTGAATAGTGTTCCATGTTGTTGTCCCCATGTAGTTGGCCCCAAGGTGTAACCGAGCAGAACTTGTTCCATGGGGTTTTCTTGGCTATGATATTTATGGAATCAGATTACACAAGCCTTTCTTCTGTCAAGACACTGGGTGGGTTTGAACCACCAACCACTGGGTGAGCAGCCAGTCACAAGCCATTTGCCCCCTTCAAGCTTCTTACTATCTGTAAACACAAACAGCATTTGTTTCTCCACTCCCTTACAAATTAACATTTGAATTGTATCCACTTTGAGTTGTCATGAATAAAGTTTCCATCAATATTTATATACTGCATTTTCATGTGTCTTGGGGTAAATCTCTAGAAATGGAATTACTAAGTCATATGACTCATAGATGTTTGATTTTATGAGAAAATGTCCAACTGTTTTCTAAAGTTACTGTATCAGGTTACATTTCCACCAGGAATGTGTGAGGGTTAATTGTTCTCCATCCTTGTCAGCACTTGGTATTGTCTGAATTTTCTATGTTAGCCTCTCTAAGGGCATCTTATCATGGCTCTAATTTGAATTTTTCTTCGAATAAGCAATGTGTTTGTTTTTTCATGTGTTTGTTGCCTATTTGTATATCTTCTCTGAAGTGGTGTCTTAAATCTTTGCCTATTTTTAATTGTGGTGTTTGTCTTATTTTGGAGTTGTAAGAGTTCTTAGTCTGTTCAGTCAAGTCCTTTGCCCCAAACTCTATATTCTAAATACCTTCTCCTGGTCTGTGGCTTGTGTTTTCATTTGCTTAATGACGTCTTTGGGAGAACAAAAGATTTTATGTTCATGATGCTCAAGTTGCCCATTTTTATTTAAGTGGCTAATAATTTTTACATTAAAAAATGGATACCTGAGCAATGCCTCCCCCAAATCACAAGGTCTTTCTACTAGAAGCTTCGTAGCTTAGTTTACATGAAGTTGGCAGAAAGGCTCTCTCACTCATTGCCATCAAGTCGATGCCGACTCATAGTGACCCATAGAGAGCAGTGTGGAACTACCTCATGCATTTCCAAGACTGTAACTATTTACAGGAGTAGAAAGCTTTTCTCCCAAGAAGCAGCTGGCTGGCAGTTTCAAACTTCTGACCTTTCAGATAGCAGCCCAATGGGTAACCAGTACACACCACCAGTGCTCCCTTGGCAGAAAGGCTAAAGTTCCCTTTTCTCTGTACATGTATGCCATCCCCTTTGATGCTAGGCTCGCTGGGATACAGCACAGCCTGGCCGTGGGAACTGAGGGGCACAATCCATTCTCATAAAGGATGAGATAATACAAAATATACAGGCGTGGGGGTGCGGAAGGATGGGGGAGTGATGAAAGGCTGATGTGGGGAGGACATGGGGAGGAGGTTCTAGGGATTAAAATGGCAGAAGGGCTGAGGAGACATTCAGCCCTTGCTCCTGCCCTCTGTTCCCAGCGGCGCCACAGACCAGTGATGGCTGATGGGCACCCTCTGGAGTCGGACACCTTCTTCCGCATGCACTGGAATTGCGGCCGGATCATGCTGCAGGCCTCCAACGGGCGCTTCGTGGGTGTCACCGCCAACGGCCTGCTGATAGCCAATGCCAGCGTTCCAGGTGAGCAGCCAGGCCCTCTTGCAGGTCGCTCTGAGTCAGTCGGGGATGCTTTTTAGAAGGTGCAGGGGTGACAGAGAACCTCGGAGCCGCGTCCTAAGCTCAGGGCTTGTGCGCTCATCCCATCCCAGAGTGTTTCCTTCGGGAAAGCAGATGGCATCCTCCAGGTCTGCCTCGTGGGCTTCTCCCCAACATTGACCTCACTCACATATCTCAGAAGAAGAAAGATGCTCCCCATCTGTTGAGCTCAGCCCTGTGCGAGGTGCCTCTTTTCACAAGCATCAGCTTTAAGGCCAGACACCTCGTTTCCGTTTTCAAGAGGAGCTTCAAAAAGTTCTTGAGAAAATGGGACGAGAAGGTAATGGAATTTTCCCATGAACTTTCTGGGGGTTGCTCATATGCACATCTTTTCACACTTAGCCTTGACCTTCTGCTTCCATCTGGATAAACATCTTCTGGATTCCTGGCAGGCCAGGACTGACCAGCTCAGCGATTCCCCACACCCTCTTTCTCACACTCAAACCCTTCCTTTTTCTCTCAGGCCACAATGAGGAATTTGGGATTCGATTAGCCAACCGCCCCTTCCTGGCACTGCGGGGGCGCTATGGGTATGTGGGCACCTCATCAGACCACGACCTCATACAGTGTAACATGGACCAGCCGGACTGCATCCACCTGCTACCCTGTCGTCAGGGCGTCTACCACTTCCAGGGTGAGGAGCCCCTCTTCTCGGTCCCAGGGTGCTCACTGAAGCCCCCGCCCCCACCCCTGCTGGACCTAGACCCAGACATAAGGGCCTGCTCATCATAAAAGGGAAAACAAGATTTCACCCAACCAAGACCCCCAGAGGAGGTTGGTAGAATGGTGCTTCCTCCTGGCCTTCTACACATCCACAGAGAGCCCTTCCACAGCACTAGGCCAGGGCAGCCATGGGGTGGGGCTTGCTCCTAGAAGCTGCAGGGTCAGAGGACCGTCCTCCCAGACAACCTACCAACCCAAATTTTCCCAACCCCACACCCGACCCCAGCACAGAGTGGCTCCTTCTGGTCAATTACATCCTTCGGCACCTTTCGCCCTTGGGGCAAGTTTGCCCTCAACTTCTACATCCAGCTTCGAGGGAGCAACTTGCTCACAGTCCTGGCACCCAATGGCTTCTACATGCGAGCCGACCGGAGCGGCACCCTATTGGCTGACAGCGAAGACATTACCAAAGAGTGTATCTGGGAATTTTAGGTAAAGGCAAGTGGAAGTGGTTGGGAGGTGACGGGAAGGCCCGAATGTGGCCTGATCACCCGGCGACATGGAGTCCAAGGCTGTGCCTTTCCACGCGGGGCGTCTAAACCTGGAGTTGCTAGAGAAGGTGAGGAATCATATCTAGGTTTCGCTGCGAAGCCACATTGGCATGTGCTTCTGAGCACACCTGGGGTTGGGGGCTGGATGGGGTGAAATGCGCCTGCGCATTTAGTTCTCTCGTGTAAGATGCAGACGGTCACCTGCTTTTCGGAGAGGGGGATGGAGATGTAAGACGTGCTGTGAGGTGGTGCTTTCCAGCTTTGGGTGCTCTATTCATCCCCGCCCTTCCTGGTTCTCTGGGGGAGGGGGGCTGATGGTCCCCAGATGTTTCTCTTCAGCCCAAAACTTGCAGGCAGGCAGTTCGTTCACTCCAGTGCACCTTGTCACAACCTCAGCAAGCTGAAATCAGACTTCCCCATCTTTCCTTCCCGAACTGACTCTCTGCTTCCTGGTCTCCCAAGACCACCTGGAGTTCGGCCATCCTCCCGGACACTCAAGCCCTCAGCATTGTCTCTCATTCTCCCTTTCGCGCCACCACACCTTGCACATTGCTGGATATTGCCCCAGCCTTGTCTCTAGAGGACTGGCTCCTGCTCAGCTCACTTGCACGGCTAGGCCCTGCACTGCTTCCAGGGCTGGCCATTGCTTTTATTCCCATGCAATCTATTCTCCACCCCACCCCTCATTTTTGTAAGCTGTCGTCGAGTCAACCCCAAACTCATACAAGGTGGGAGAGGACCACTGTGATTCCTGGGGGTTTCAAAAGTAGATCCCCAGGTTGGCCTTCCGAGTCTATCTTAGTGTGGAAGCTCCACTCGGCATCCTAGCAATGTGTAAGCCTTCACAATGGCAGGTGAGTGGTGGCTACACTGGAGGTCCACTGGATGGGGATCATGCCCAGTTTCCTGCATGGAAGGTGAGAATTCTCCCACGGAGTCACCTCTGCCTTTCATGTGCTACCAGCTGAAAATGCTGCCTCTACTCCCTTGCTCACAACTCTTCAGGGCCTCCTGTTACTGTGAGTTCTGCTCCTTCACGATTGACCTGACTTGAAGGAGCCTGGTGATGTAGTGAGTATCTGAAGCTACCCTACCACAAGGTTCATAGTTCAAAACCACCAGTCACTCCTTAGGAGAAAGATGAAGGCTTTCTACTACTGTAAAGAGCGCCAGTCTCAGAACCCCACAGAGGCAACTCTTCTCTGTCCTGGAGGGTCGCTGTGTGTCGGAATCGACTCAGTGGTACTGAGTTTGGTTTCCCTGATTTGGAGGGTCAAAGGGGGGTTGGTTGTAAGAAGAACTTAGGTTTTGTCTAAATTCAAAGCTAATAAGATTAATTTACTAGTTCTGTGACCTTATCTGAAAACTGGTAATACGATCTAGTTCTTAGAGGGTTGTGAAGGTTCCATCACAATGTGAATCTAAATATAGATCTTCCATACCTAGGTACGCCTTGCCTCTATTGCCTCCATTGTCATCATTTTCTACAATTGTCTGCATAGACACCTTATTGTGGCCTACTAAGGATCCCTCGTGACGCCAAGTCTTGGGCATTGAGTTGCTAACTGCAAGGTTGGCAGTTCTAAACTCACCAGCCACTCTGAGGAAAAAAGTTGAGGCTGCCTGCTCCTGTAAAGATTTCGTTTCAGAAATCCTCTAGGGCCTCACTGCGAGTTAAAATCAACTCAAGGGCAGTGGGTTTGGGTCTTTTAATTAGTGGCCAAACTGTGACAAATAAAATGCATCCCTCAGTGCCTCATTTTCTTAAGAGTCTGGATTGAGAGACTTTTTCAGGCTCCTTCATTCTCAGAGAACAGCACAAGGAAGCTTCACAATATGTGTGGGGAAATGGGATGAAGACATACGTGGATTTTTCCATGAACTTTTGAAGCGTCCTCATTATTTTGTGGGGAGCGCTGCAGAGCTGTTTGGGATTCAGAAAGACCTGGACTCTAGTTAGATTTTTATGGGGTACATTTATTGTTTGACCCTCAATAAATTAACCTCTTAAGGCCACCTTCTCCTCATTAAATGGGACGATAGATAGCATCTATCTCAGAAGGTTGTGAATGTGGCCTGAGATAATGAATGTGACATGCCTGGCCCTCTAATGTGCTTGTTGTCCACCACAAGCCTTCCCCAGCTCAGTCCCAGCTCTAGGTAAATCCAACTCAGGTGTTTTTGCACCGTTTGTTTGATATTCTAATTAAGCTATACGGCCTTCTCCAATTCTGTAGCTTTCCCTGCTGGGGTTGATTTCTCATCAAGATTGGGACATGACTAAAAAAGAAAAAAAGAATGGGACATGACTTTATTCTCTCTTCTCTTACAGGATCTTACGAAGTTTCTCCCAGCACCCAGACATCAATCACTAATTGATGAATTGTAAAAGTGTCTCTGTCCTGTTCTGTCCCCAGGTCAGCGGGACGACACTTGCCGAAATCCAATACCTCCAGGAGAAATTCATGTACTAAGCAGAACAGGAACCCCAGAGTCAAGATCCATGAGAAGACTATCTGTTACACAACTTTTCCTACCCAGTTTAGCGGAACACCTGTTTCAAGAGACAATACATCACAACAGGCCACCCCCAAGTCCTTGTGTGCCTCTGATTCCGTACAAACTAGGGGATCTAGAAGTGGGTGGTTACGGGGGCTGCAGGCTCCTTTTAAGTTCTACCCAGAAGAGAGCTGGCCACTGGTGCTCCATTGACCCTCTCCCTTCCAGCAGGGCCCTTACTAGTCCCTGTGACACCATGAGGAGCCAGCTTTGCCCTCAGGGATTCAGAATCTAAGGATGACTCTACCTATAACCCCTTGGTCTAGAAAGAAGAAGGATGGCTAATACTATGGGAATAGGGAGTAGTAATCACATCTTATGCATAATGGCTCCCACCCTACGAATTCCTAGATATCTTCGCCTTTGATCCAACAAGATGTGTGTGGCAGGCACCAACCCCTCCCCCAATGTCCCATCTTTTTCAGGGAGCTGAATTCATTTACCCAAGGTCCTGTGATTAATCACAACAAATTTGGGCCACTGATTCCATTCTTCCAACCCTAATGTTCACTAGGAGTCCTGGTGGCGTAGCAGTTACTCGTTGGACTGTGATCCGCAAGGTCAGAAGTTCAAAACCATCAGCCACTCTGTGGGAGAAAGATGAAGCTTTCTATTGCCATAAACAGTTAGAGTCCCAGAAACTCACAGGAGCAGTTCTACTCTGTCCTATAGTGTCACTGTGAGTTGGCAGTTAAGTAAATGTTCATTAGTCTGTCCATCAAAGTGGGCCTTCCAAAATGTCTGTCATTCTTGAACTGTTTTACGATTTGGGCCTTTACTCATTAGATTACTAACCACAGGGCTTCCTCAAGAGAAAGACGGGCTTATCTGATCCCCCTTCATTCACTATGGTAAGATTTTTTTTCTGATGATGCCTTATACCTGATCCTTTCAACACCTCGTGATCACACAGGCTGGTGTGCTTCTTCCATGTGGGCTTTGTTGCTTCTGAGCTAGATGGCCGCTTGTTTGCCTTCAAGCCTTTAAGACCCCAGACGCTATCTCTTTTGATAGCCGGCCACCATCAGCTTTCTTTGCCACATTTGCTTATGCACCCGTTTGTCCTCAGCGATCGTATCATAGAGGTGTGCACCCAATGATATGATTTTTTGTTCTTTGATGTCTGATAACTGATCCCTTCGGAACCACGTGATCACACAGGCTGGTGTGTTCTTCCATGTGGGCTTTGTTGCTTCTGAGCTAGATGGCCGTTTGTTTATCTTCAAGCCTTTAAGATCCCAGACGCTATCTCTTTTGATAGCCGGGCACCATTAGCTTTCTTCACCACATTTGTCTGTTCACCCACTTTGTTTTCAGCGGTTGTGTCGGGAGGGTGAGCATCATAGAATGCCAATTTAATAGAAGAAATTGCTCTTGCATTGAGGGAGTACTTGAGTGGAGGCCTAATGTCCTTCTGCTACCTTAATACTAAACCTATAAATATAGGCACATAGATCTATTTCCCCATCCTCATATATATTTGCATATGTACATGTCTTTGTCTAGACCTCTATAAATTCCCTTGTGTTTCTTCTTATGAGCTAGAAAAGACCAGATGGAAAGAGGTTTGATTGAATGAGTCAAAGTTGAAAACAGATGGGACCAGAGCATCTCCTTTCCGAGAGAGAATAAAGAACAGGCCAGGATGTGGGGTGGAATTCAGGGAGATGGGAGTTGTCTGTTGATGTAGTCCCTTCTGCAAGATTCCTTAAGTTCATACACACACTCAGGTGCTGGGCATGCTTAGCACACATGCATGTACACAAACACACATGTACATCTATGTTCACATTGCCCTGTCTCCCACACATGCCATTCCATCTTCTGTTAGAATGTGCACAGCCAACAGGCCTCAGCTAAGAAGGCTTCTTACACCATGCCAGTCCTGTTACCAAAGTAATTGGCTTATTCTGTGCGGATAGTCAGCTGACAAAATTTCGCATTTCCAGGTAGTTGTCCAGTCAGGCCCCTATTTGGGGGCTTAGGAAGGGCAGGATGGGGGTCAGGGTGCACTGGATCACCCTTAGAATGTCACCCTAGAGCTGTGCTGCCCCCACAGACTGTTCTACCATGATGGAAATGGTCTATCATTTTTAATGTCCACAGTACAGTAGCTGCGAGCCCCAGCTTTTAAAAGGTGTCTGATCTGACTGAAGAACTGAATTATTCATTGTATTCCCTTGTGTGCACTTGGATAGACACAGTGGTTGGTGGCCACTTGACTGGAAAGCATCGTTCTAGAGTGTTGGATAGCATAGATCTCTGGAAGGATAGTTGCTGGATCCTTGGGTACCCTAATTGGGAACAAAACAAACATGTCGATCCCCCACATGTCAACCCACCTTGTCCATCCTCATTTCTCATTTCAAAGGAGAAATTTTCAGAGATGAGCCCACCCCACGTTCAGGCTCCACATCCTCTTTTCCCCATCATCTTCCCTTCTCCCAGTCCCCTGCCTTCCTAGGAGGAGCCTAGAGCTTTCCCTGCAAGGGGACACAACTGAGAAGGTTTGGAACTGCCGAGAAGAACCAAGAAGATGTGCCCCAGGGACACGCACAAATTAAAAAGCAATATGAAAATGGCATTTCCGATTATGACTCATACAGACCCTATGGGTTTAGTCCTGTGGGTTTCTGAGACGGTAGCTCTTTACAAGAATAGAAAATTGTATCTTTCAAACGACTGACCTTGCATTCGGTAGTCAAGGCATAACCACTACACCACCAGGGCTCCACAGATTCTGACAGTGCTCTCCACTTTCTTAAATGTGGTAACACTGTAGTCATCTAAGAGGGGGTTCTGGGGTTTGGAGAAGTGTGCATGAAGCGACATGTAATAACACTGTGTGTGTCAGTGTATATATGTGTGTGTGTGTGTGTGTGTGTATGTGGGTGGAGGAGCACTCCCATGCCAAGATACTTGGCTGATAAAGAGATGGATGATGGAGGTAAGAGGAAAAGAGAGTAGATGAGATAGATAGATAGAAAGATAGACAGGGCAATCAATATAGCAAACTGTTTATAGATGTTAAATACAAGAATGGGTTTGTGGGTGCTCATGAGCAATGCATAAGACAACAGGAACTTCTGCTAATAATAAAAAGTTTTTATTACTGAGGAGACGAATCCTTTTATGTCCAATATCCTTTACCAGCCCCTCCCCTCAGGCGATCCATGGGAGGGGCAGTGAGGCAGGCCGGGCCCACCAGTGTGTGGGAGGTGGTAGGCAGGACAAAGCAGCAGCGACTTGCCTGGGTAGGCGGTGTTATATTCTCCCATCCCGTCTCCCTTCTACTGTAGTCCTCTTCTCTCATTCCAGGGCTACAGTGGTGGGGAGCCAGGCAAGAGCAGGGCTTTGGGGCCACCAAGCCTGGCAGCAGGGACAGGGGCAGGAAGAGCAAGGATGGCAAAGCCGAACAGGGTCCAGTGAACTCAGCTCTGGGGGCAAGCAGCCTGCAAGAGGAAAGAGAAGCTAAGCTGGGGCATGATTCCCCCCAACCTTCCTCAACATCACTAGCAGAAGAGAGGCCAAGACATTGATCCCCTCCCCTGAATAGATATAGCTGAATCCCACTTCTGTTCTGCTTTGGCTAGCAGGGGTGCTACAGGCTCCGGAGGTACAGTGTCCTCAACTTTGGCAGCCATGCAAGGAGCAAGTAGAGCTCACTTCAAGTTCCCAACTGGAAATCCAAGCCTGCCAGTGAGTCAAAGATCAGCCAGCCCCCCCTCCCCCCCAAACCCTGAAAAATGAAAGCCTGGCCTGGATTCTCACCCCAACAGGACTCAAGCCAGGCTTGGGGTGGGCTGCCACTCAAACACTTGTCTGGTGTTGTCCCCCAGTACACTTGACAGCAGGAGGGACCCAACGGTTCTGGGGCATGGAAGGCTGCCGCAGGCACTCTGCCAGGAAGCTGCTAGAAAAATCAAGGGGGACGTCAGCTGTTAGTCGTGCCTTCTGACTGGCAGGATGTGGCCCGGGACTGCCCACAACCCAGTCTGTATCCTGAAAAACTCCAGAGCAGATTATGGGGCTGGCTCTTTCTGGAAGTGTGCCCTGTGAGTTCCTTAGAGAGCTGGGGGATCCCAGCTCAGACCTTCAGGAGGAGCAGGAGGGGTAGTGAGTTCACAAAGGTCTGCCCCTCCCAAGTACCTGTACCATGTTGGCTCCTGGGGAGGCACCTGGTTCCGACAGACCCTGCGAACTACCTAGAAGGAGAGAGTGAAACCACTGAGAGAGAGAGGATGAGGCAGGTAAGGAAGGGTGATGGAGAGTCAGAGAAGGCAGGGGCAGGGTCTAGGAACGGCAGCATCTTCTTGCAGGGGTGGGGAGAGATGAAGGGGCAACCTCTAGAAAGGAAGAACTAAATCAGGACCGGTGCAACCCACAAGGACAGGGATTGTGTGTGTTCAGCAGCTACTGCAGCACCTGGCACATGGAGGTGCCAAGTAAAAACTTGAAGATTGTGGATGGGAGGATGGAGGGATGATGGATGGAGGGATGATGGATGGAGGGATGGAGGGATGATGAATGGATGATGGACAGGTGAGATTCCCACAGCCTTCACTGATCTCAGCTGATGGGCGGAGGGATAAAGGTACAGAGAAATCACCTGGCAGCTGTGTTTCCCACTTGAGTTTCTCTTGCCGGCGCCATTTGGCTCTTCGGTTAGAAAACCAGACCTGCAGGAGGGCAGGGACAATATTCTCAGCTGTCTGCCACCTGCTGCCCTCACCATGGGTTCCTAGCCTGAAGCCAGAGCACAGAGCCTTCCCAGACTTTCCCTGGTGTCTTCCCTCCCTTCTTGGGTCTTTGCTCTCTACCCTGTCCCTCAACTCAAAAGCTTGGGGTGGAGGAAAGAGGAGGACCATTAGCAGAAGAGGGAACTCGGGGGCCAGGCCTCTGATTTCTGTTTCCACATTCTTGCCCCCCTTCACGGGAACCCAAAGCCCTGCCCAGCCAGGACTCTCTCTCCTTGGGAGGTTGTAGACTCTGTCCCAAAGCTCACTCACCCTCACTGTGTCCTCCGGGAGGGAGGTGGCAGCAGCCAGCTTTCCACGGGCCACTGAATCAGGATACTGCCCACGCTGGAACTCTGTGCAGGAATGAATTAGGCTTACAAATGGAGGGCATGGGGGGGAAGAAGGTCTCCCCTCAGGCCCGCCCATCCTCCACATCGGCCCTTAACCGCTCCTGCCACAGGTGAGATTACCATAGCCTCCACCGATCTCAATCTCTGCCCCCATGCCGTGCCCTAGGACCACTGCCTCCATCCATCCCTCACACCTCAGGCCTCTGACACCCTGCCTGCCCTGCCCCCGCACCTTTTTCCAGCGCCTCTGCTTGGCCTGGAGAGAAGATAGTCCGATTCCGGTGGCCGGTCCCTGGGTGGGGACCCCGGGGAGTCTCAAAGCCACAGTGAGGAGTGGGAGGAGCTGGCGCCAAAACAACTGCAAAGGACCACACTGGCCTGTGATGCTTTGCAGTGATGCTTCTGCTAGTTACAGAGCTCCCGGCCCTGGGAGGAAGCGCAGCAGTGGGAGCCGGCATGGCTGAGACAGAGGGGAGCCTCTGGGGAGATGGCGGCAGGAGCCCTCAGTGGGGTGCATGCTCAGTGATGAGGTGGGGTGTATACTTCGTGCTCTGGGGGACCAACTAGCTGGGTGGCCCAACCCCACAGTTGCTAAATGAAGCTCTGAGCAGCTGTGCATGAGACCGAGAAGGACATGGAAGGTGGAGCGCTGACCCTGGTCTTAGGAACTTCCGGTTTAGGGACCCTGGATTCTGTTCTAGGCTCTGCAATCAGGACGTGGTAACCTTGGGTCAACCCCTTCACTTTTCTGAACCTCCGTTGAATAGGAGGCCCAGCGAGGCCCTCCTTTCAGGTTGTTGTGGACATGATGCCAGGGAGAACTAAAAAGGACGTGAGACCAGGAAAACCAATCTGATAGAGGTGGGTAGAACCCTTAGATGCCTGGAACTGAACTCGCCCTGTCTCCACTTTCAGCCAAACTATAGACAGGCCTAGAAGGTGAACACCACCAGGGAGGTAAGCCTGCCTTAGAACAACCAACCCTGTGCGATTTAAGAAAGGGTGGGGGTGATGGGGGACAGCGCTTGTCCAGGGATAAAGATCACAGGGCAGGAAGGGAGAGGACAGCAGGACCGACGGAAACCCTGGAAGGAAGGGGGGGGGAGCGTGTGCAGCTTGTGGGAATTGAAACCAGGGTCACGGAGCTAAAAGCGTGGGCATGGAAGCTGTTTGCTCTGTGAACGGCCGTCCGTCACAATAACCACCATGCAAAGTGCCTGTAAGTCTACAGTGCGGCAGGTTTATTTACCCGGGTTATCCCAGGGGCACCGCTAAGACCCACCTGGCGGCTGGAGCTGTGTCCAGGGCAGCCCCTGGTCCTCCTGTAGTGCCCGAAGGACTCGGTTGATGGAGGAGACCTGAGGGCGTTGGGTGTTGAGAGGGTGGGTGGTGCATCAGTCAGGGTGCATCCTGAGAAGACCCCACCCCCTGCATCCTCTCCCCGCCCCCCTACGCATCTCTCCTAAGGGCAGCCTCCTCTCTCCCCTGGGGCTTCCTCCTCCTTATCTCTCATCTCTACAGATACCCAAGAAACTTCTGGACCAAAAGAGAGCCCAGGAGTGAGCCCTGACTTTTCCCCTGAAGCACCCTCATTGGAATCCCACTCCCGCCCCCCCAAGCAATAAGAAGTCCATTCCCACGCATGGCGATCTCATGCCCTGCAGATCAGAGCTCCTCCCCGGGTTGTCTCATCTCTGATCACTCATGCAAGCAGACCATCCTTCCTCGCTTCCGTGGCACAGCCGGGTAGATTTAAACTGCCAACCTTTAGGTTAGCAGTCAAGTACCCACTGCGTGTACCACCCAGGGGCCTTGCTCTTCCCAGTGAGCGCAGCTGCCAGTCCCAGTGGGGAGGGGGCACTTACACTGGGAGTCTTGTCCTGGGGGCAAAGCCCTTCAGCACACAGCTGGCGCTGGATCTCCCAGGCAAAGAGGGTCGGGCACTCACCCTTCAGCTGGGCGATTCGAGCCACCACAGGGGGTGTGGCCAGACGAGGCTTGCTGCCCCCAATACCCTTGGCCTCCAAGGCACCTGTGTGATAATATCGCCTGAGGATCTTGCTCACACAGCCATTAGATACCTGGTCAGGTGAGAAACAGGAACAGGTGAGGTAGATGGGTAGAAAGAAGTGAGTGCTTCTGGGACAGAAAGGGACTACCAGGCAAAGCGAGAATAAGTGGAGCAGGCCCCACAGACTTGGGAGTCCAGCCTCACCCTTGGGTGCCTGCAGCTCCCCATCCCAACATCCAAGAGGATCTTCTAGGAAGGCCCCTAGAGCCTGGAACAGCCCTAGGTTTTTGCTTTAAAGGGGGCCCTATCTTCTGGTCGGCTTGTCCTCCTCCCTGGGGGAAGATCCTGGCACACTACCTTAAGGCTCCGGGAGATGTCACAGGGCCGCATCCCACTGATGGCTAGCCTCACAATCTGCTGGCGGGTGTCCAGGGGCAGGGGACGGCCATTCACAAAGAGCCCCCCTAGCTGATTCACACTGCTGATCCCTGGGCAGAAGAAGGAGGTGTCTATACCACATTGCCCCACCCCCCACCCAGTGGTGGCGTAGAGGGTCCCCCCTGGGAGAAGTCGACTCAGGTTCACCCAGCCTGACTTCCCACCATTCAGAAATCCCTCCCCCAGTAGCTTTCTCCCCTTCTCCCCTCCCACCTCCTGGAACCACACAATGTACCATTTCCTTTGGGAGTTGGTGCAGGGGTGCTGGCCTTCCTGATCTAAGGGGGAGAGCAGGACACAGCAGCAAGGGATGAGTGGAACCACAGCTCCAAGAGCACTGGCCCAGAGCAGACGCAGATGGAACCATGGAAAAGAAGGCGCCCCCCATTGTTGGCAGTTGTCATTGCAGCTGCTACTGTTGTCACCGTGATTGGGATGGTTCTGACTCATGACGACCCCATGTATGCCGGGTAGAACCATTCCTTGGGATTTTCAAGGCTATAGAGCAGTGGTTCTCAACCTTCCGAATGCCGCGACCCTTTCATACAGTTCCTCATGCTGTGGTGCCCTCCCAACCTTAACATTATTTTTGTTGCTATTTTATCACTGTCATTTTGCTACTGTGATGTATCAGGAGACCCCTGTGAAAGAGTCGTTTGGCCCCCAGGTTGAGAACCGCTGCTATAGAGTATTCAGCAGATCAGTACACCTGCTTTCCAAGGCCTCTTTCGGTGTGTTCCATCTGCTGACCTTGCCGTTACAAGGGGAGTTCTATATAAAACGAACATGCCCACCCCGACCTCTCCTCACGTCATCATCACCCCATCTCCTGTCGTCTGAAAGAGGAGAAAGCACAATCACTGAAGACAAAGCGGGTGCCTAGCAAATGTGGTGAAGAAAACTGATGGTGCCCGGCTGTCAAAAGATACAGCATCTGGGGGCTTAAAGGCCTGAAGGGAAACAAGCAACCATCTAGCTGAGAAGTAACAAAGTCCACATGGAGGAAGCACACCAGCCTGTGTGACCATGAGGTGTCAAAGGGATCAGGCATCAAAGAACAAAAAATCAAATCATTGTGAATGAGGGGGAGTGCAGGATGGAGACACAAAGCCCATCTGTAGGCAACTGATCATCCCCTTACAGAAGCACAAGGAAGAGATGAGCCAGACAGGGTGCAGTGTAGCACTGATGAAACACACAACTCTCCTCTAGTTCTTTGATGCTTCCCCCCGCCCCACTATCATGACCCCGATTCTACTTAACAAATCTGGCTGGACCAGAGCATGTGCACAGGTACAGATAACATCAGGAAACACAGGGAATCCAGGATAAATAAACCCCTCAGGACCAGTAATGAGAGTATCGATACCAGGAGGGGAAGGTGCAGGGAGAAAAGGGGAACCGATCACAATGATCTACATATAACCCCCTCCCTGGGGGATGGACAACAGAAAAGTGGACGAAGGGAGACATCAGTCAATGTAAGACATGAAAAAAGATGTATAAATTATCAAGGATTCGTGAGGGAAGGAAGGTCGGGGAGGGAAGGGGAGAAATGAGGAGCTGATAGCAAGGGCTCAAGTACAAAGAAAATGTTTAGAAAATGAAGATGGTAACAAATGTACAAATGTGCTGGATACAATGGACGCATGTATATGTGGTGAGAAGAGCTGTGTGAGCCACAATGATTTTAAAACATTATTTGATAAAATACAAAGAGGGAAAAGAATTTGAGAGATGAACTCACCCCTCCTTCAAAACTCTTCTCTCCTACTCCCCCCTTCTCCTCCAAGACTTCTGAAGAAGAGCCAAGGTAGATGCTCTTCCTGCTCTTCTTACCTGTCCCTGCTTCATCCCACGGCTCCCAAGCTGCTTACCATCCTGCTGCATGTTCCAGGTGGACTTGCTTCCCCCAAGAGCGAGCGATACCGGGGAGAACTTCGAAAGGGCGTTCCTTGTAGCAGTTCCTTCTCCGGCCTTGTAAATGAACCTGCAACGGTAGGCGGTTGAGTGACGCCTCTGACTTGGAATGGTCTTGAGTGTTGTGTTGTGATAGGGTGTCGGGGCTCTACAATTTGCTAGGTGCTCATCAAAGTGAAGAACATTAGACTTCACTGAAACACCATGGGCCTTCTGAGGGCTAGGTCATTCTGGGTGTCCAGATAAAGGGCTGCAAAGGCTCTCACCACTCGTCTAGGACAAGAGGTCAGGGAGGTGTGGAGGGAATGGTGCTTGCTTCCCCCTTTCCAAGTGAACAACCCCTGTCTCTGACCCTGCATAGACCTTCTTCTCAGCCTTGCCTGGCATTCTGGGACCAGGGCTCGTGGCTCCTAAGCTCAGACTCACCAGGGGCAAAAGCCAAAAGCAGCCAGTGACTGAAGCTCAAGTTATCCAGGTTGGAGGCTGGAGACCCCAAGTTTAAGTGATGGCTTCACTATCAGGCAGTTCCTGGGGTAGATGCTCCAAACCAACAGGCAAAACATTCCCTCTAAGGCACTCAAGATGCTCAGCTCTAGCTCAGGCTTTGGGGATGTTTCCCCACACTGGAAGTAGAGATGAGCAGGGTCCAAAGGCACATCTCTTGGTACCATCTAACCTGCGAGGGGGCTGGTTCCTACTCTAAAGAGTTCTGGCTCTCCCAGCAAGGATGTAGTTCCAGAGACCACCTCCCTGAGATCAGAGGCTCAGCCACTCAATAAGCACTTATTGAAGGAAAGGCTTGAGAGGCAGGCGAGAGCTGCCTACCGGCAACACAAGCCACCCTAGCCAAACACCATCTGAGCAGCAAGACACCCGGTCACAGGCCACCTTGTCTTTCTTGCTTTTTAAAAGTGATGAATGGGACTCTAAGCAGCTTCCTTTCATGACTGGACCCCCAGCCAGGCTGGTGGGTCACCCCAGGGAGCTGCGGGTTCATAGATCTTTCCTGTAATAACTATGGGGTCTTGGCTCAGGTAACTCACCTGCATGTCTTCAGTGAACATGATATCGATCACGAGTGCGCTGCTGGGGATTCGGGAGAGGAGTACAAAGGAAAGGGACAAGTCTTTGCTCTCCAAGAGATGACCCCTCTGGCGGCTGGGGTGAGGAGACCAGCAGGGTGAAACAATAGACGCACAGACTATGAAAACCAGAACCTGGCTTTTTCGCTCTGTGGCAAAATGCACCTCACCTCCCTCCTCTATGGGCAGGGAGAGTCACGGTCCCCTTCAAGTACTCATCTTTCCAGAATCTTGGGGAGCAAGGCAGGGTTTGTTTTTTAAAGAAACAACTAAGGCACAGATCGAATTGGAGTTCCCACAATTATGTGCCAAACAGGGAAGTCGAGGAGTCAGTTCCTCACCAGAAGCCAACATTTCAGATTTCAAATCCGGGGCTCTAGCCCTGCCCCTACCCCTGTCTCTACTCCAGCTCCAACCCCTACCCCTGCCTTATCCTAACCCTGCTTCATGTTTGGGTATTTGCCACCAAAGCAATGGAGAGAGAAGAGTCCAGCTGAGGCCACACAGGGTTAACCAAGGTAAGGGGAGGAGCACAGACTATCAGCCTGACCCTCGAGTCCTTGTCCACCTGGGTGTTGAGGACCAAACCTAAACCAACATCCTCTCCAGACCCCAAATCACAAGCAGGAACCCCAGTCCCGGTTGCCACCACGGGCATGTGAGCTTGCCTGGTATATGAGCAAAAATCCCAAAGGGTGGCAGTGGGGAAGGGGTACTCACAGGAGGGAAAGAGGGATGGGGGTGGAGAGGCAGGAGGCCAGATAGCAGCACAGGATCCAGGAGAGAAACTGGGCTTGGCCACACAAAGGGGACAAAGACAAGGGGACAGCATGGGAGACAGAGCAGACAATGCAGGTGAGCTACCTGTGTGGAGGCAGCCAGGCAGGCGCTCCAGTGGCAGACTCTCAGGGGCTCTGGCCGGGCTCCTGAACACCCTTGGGACCACCAGGGGTGGTGGTCTGGTTCTGGTGATAGCCTCCACGCTCTGATCCGGCTCCTGCCCTGCCAGGGGGTCCAGAGCTACAGAGAGCTTGTGCTCAGGAGCAGAGGGCAGCCTTCTGGGAGCAGCTAGTGATGTCACAAGCCATGAAGAGAGGAGAGAGGAGGAGGGGAGAGCATGGGGTTGGCTGACACTGGCCCTGAGGCAGGACAAGCCACAGCCAATGCCCCCTGTGTCCTTCCATGACCAGTCCTCAGAATTCACTCTGAACCCACCTACCACCCTGAAGCTGGTCCAGAACCACTCACAGGAAAGTCCCCAGACCCATAGTTCTCCCCCTCTTCAGAATGAGCCCTCCAAGCTGGGAGTAAAATAGGGCACAAAAGTGGTGTCCAGACCCCCAGACCCAGACTCCAACTGGGATCTGGGGTCAACTCTGGGCCAGGTATGCACTGCTATAAGTAATCGATGACTATATAGACAGACATAACTGATGCCTAAGGTGTCCCCTGAAACTCTGGGTGGATGAGACTCTGTGGATAGGAGTGAGCACCTAGCACCAGCTCTGCCCAGAGGGCGTCCCCCACGGTTTTCCAGTGGGCTCTTTATGGAGGTGATGCTGAGGATGAATTCTCTCCTGGCAATAGGGGGATCCTGGACTCTGTAGTGCTGACCATGGTGGTGGTGGTGGTGGTGGGATGTAGTGCTGAGATGCGTGTGGGAGATTTAAGGAGTTAAGGAGAGCCCTGCGTCCTACTCGGAGTCCTGGTGGTGTAGCGGTTCACACACTAGACTGCTAACCACAAGGTCAGCAGTTTGATACCACCAGTCACTCTGCGGGAGAAAGATGAGGTTTTCGACTTCTGTAAGGATTTACCGTCTTGGAGACCCACAGAGGCAGTTCTGCCCTGTCCTTTAGGGTGACTGTGAGTCCCAGCTGACTGGATGGCAGTGAGTGTTATGGTCGTGGTGGTGGTGGTGGTGGTGGTTTGGTTTGGGGTTTCGGTCTTAGTGTGCTCTATGGTCTACTTTAACTTCTTCCATCACTGGGTACTGCCATGTCCAAGGATTTTAAAGATGGGTGTTTTTCGTCGCTGAGTCAATAGCCACACTTCTGTTGCCACAAAGGACATCGCTGATTGTCTGGTTCGCTGTTTGGAGGTTCTTGAGAGAGTGGGAGACACCAGGAGTCGGGTCGGTGGTTCCCACAAGGAGGCGGGGAAGGCAATGGCACCGCACCTGGAAACTGTGTTGTCGACACCATCTTAGGCATGTTCCTTGTGGGTGTAAAGGAACGGGCACAGGGAGCCCCCTGGATCTATGCCCAATTCCACACCTCAGATTCATTGAAGCCCTTAACAAAATCAGGCTGGAAGCCAGAAGAGTTTGGAACCATAAGACTCAAGCCAGAAGTCCCAGGGGGCGGGACAAGAAAAGAGTTCATTGAGACATGCTTTAGTGTGGGAGGAAGGGTGTTTGTTGTGCATGGGGCTTGTACTTAAAGCTGGGACTCTCGCTCTCAAAAGTAGATCCACTTTGGTGTCAAGAAGTGGTCTTGCTCCTACACATGTCCCCTACACATAGCCCCTCCTGTCCCAGCCTCTCCCAGCATCCTGTGCTCAGGCTCAGGAGCAAGGCTGCAGCAGGAGGTTTCAGCAGGGTGGCAGAGGAGCCCCCCACGGTTTGCAGAGCCCATCCAGCTCCAGGCAGTTGGGCACTACCAGTCACCCAGCCCAGCCTCGCCAAGGAGAAAGTCCCCAGGAAGGCATGGGCTGTCCTAGAAGCTTGTTCTTGGTCCCTTTCCCTGCCTCTCCTTTCCTCTGGAACTGCCCCTGTGTCAGGGGCGCAAGGCTCCAAGCCCTGACCCACAGTTCCTCCTGGGAGACAGCTGCGTGAGGGTGGGGACAGGAGTGGAGGGGGGAAAGTTACAAGCCCTGGCAGATGGTGGTGGCAGCGGATTTCCCCCATAAACCACCCCCTCCCCCCTGCCTTTACAGCGAGCTCTGAGTCTGAACAAACAGAGGCTTTCGACCCAAAGGTGATGGGGGTAGAAAAGCGAGGGAAGGGCACTGGCAGGGGGGCCTAGCCAGCCACTCAGCCCTCTGCCCAGCGCGCAGACTGTTTGAGAAGCAAATATCTACCTTGACTGTCCGACTCTCTCCACCGCCCCCACCGGGTTCAGGGCTAATTGTCCCTCATTAGCTGGGCCCAGGCCCTAGGCTGTCGCCAGCCCCCGCCATCTGCTCACAATTATACATTAACTCAGAGGTCTTGCCACCCGCCAACCAGACTGTGCGCCCCTTTCAGGGTCTGGCCTTTGCCATGCCAGTCTGTTCCTCGCCCTGGCGTAGAGCCCTGGCCTCTGGATTCTACTGCCCTGGGGGGTCGCTGGCACAAAGCCTCTTGGCTGTGGGAGAAGGTCTGTCCTCCCGAGAGGCGGCTGGCGTCCCCCTGCCCTTCCCGCGGGGCCGGGAGGCCAGCCAAGCCCGTGCGTAAAGCGGGAGCGGGCAGGGCGCAGTCCGCGCAGGGGAGCGGTGGACTTGGGGCCGACGCCTCGGGCTCTCCGCACCCGCAGGCAGAGGGGAAACAGTTTCAACCTGTTCCCACTTGCCCCTCCAGGCTCCTTGGGGTGGGCAGGGGACTTCTGCCCGCGACTTCCCTCCCTCCGGAGAGCACCATCTCGCCAGCCCTCCGCTTGCGGGAGCGCACCGCGACACCTCTCCAAAGCTGCTCCCTGGAAGTGCGCGCCTCCCCGTTGACAGTCTCAGCTGTTCCTCCGCTCTAAAACCAGGAGGTCTGAATAATCTCGAAATTAGGGTATGCATCCTAGTGGAGGCACCCCCACCCCAGCTTCAAACAATCATCCCAGCGCAGACCCCCTTGTAACACCCCAGCGTTGGGGCGCGCTGGGCTCCTGAGTTAGAAGCGCTGGCGACCCGGCTCCTTCCCTCGGAGCGCTCCAGGCCTCCCTGCCTCGTCTTTGTTCATGAAGGGCCTCAAAGCCAAAGCCCACTGACCCCCTCTTTTTAAAATGTTCTTAAAAATAATAATGAGAGTCTAACCTCTGGGTTCAATCCTGACTCCTGCTTCTCTCAACACTAGAAGGGGGGAAATGGGGGTTAGTCTGCACCGCATCACACAACAACTCTCAGATCTGGGAGAGGTCCAGGCGGCTGGGGTCAAAGGCCCTTGGGGAGGCCGGAGGGCAGCCCCGCAGTGCTGTGAATTCAGGGCTGGCGGAGCAGGACCCAGCCCAGGGACACCGGTTTCATTCTGGGTATCCCCTCGACTGCAGGGAAGCACGGGGCCGGCTGAGAGTTTCCTTAGAAGCCACCCACAGACTGCCTCCTTGGACCTGGCTCTGGTTCCCCAGACCCAACCTGAAAACCCTCCATCTAGCCCTCAGGAGCTGGCAGCTCCCCTCTCCCCCAAACTACCTGCCTCCCCCCCCCCCCCCAGGCTTGACTGCAGTGGGGAACCTAGAGAGACAACCACGTTGTTGTTGTTGTTGTTGTTATGGGTGTTAGTTTTAATTAACTTAAAGATTTTTTAAAGCAGTTTTAGATTTACAGAGAAATTGAAAAGAACAGAGACCTCCCATATAGACTATAGCCACTTTGCCCTATTATTAACATCTTACATTTAATATGATACATTTCTTACAATTCTTGGACCACTATTGACACATTATCATGAATACAGCCCGTGCTTCATTCTGATTCCCTCGTTATTCTATAACACCCGCTTTCTGTTCCAGGCCTTCCAACCAGGGTCTCTTAATACCGTACATTCAGTCCCCATGGCTCCGTAAATTCCACTGAACTGATATAGTTTTCTCAGTCTGGTTTTTGATGAGCTAGATATCTTGGAGGTGTCCTGGTCAAATATTTTGTAGCACACCCTTCAAGTGGGATTTGTCTCCTGTTTTCTCAGCAATAGACTGGGATGATGGGTTCTGGGAAGGAAGACGGTCACCAAGTACCATTTTCATCAGATGAAGTTGAAACTCACTCTCAAACTCCCTGCCATCCAGTAGATGGGCCCCAACTCATAGGGACCCTCTAAGATAGGGTAGAGCTGGGCCCAGGGGGGTTCCGAGACTGTAACTCTTTACTTCCAGGGCTCTCTATATGAAGTCAAGGGGACGTAGTATCAACATGACTTATTGGTGTTGATGTTGACCTTGATTATCTGGCTAAGATGGTGTTTATCCACTGTGAGTTACTTTTTCCCTTCTTCCATGCTGTACTCTGCTGAAGGAAATCAGTGAGCTCAAATCACTTCAAGAGTCGGGGGTGCAGTTCCACCTCCTGAAGGGTGTTTGCAGAAGATTCACACTGAAAGCCGGACTACATTTTTGAATCTCCATTTAGATTCAGCCTCCACGAAATTCTTCCTGAGCATTAACTGACCTTGGGGAGAAGGGCAAGGCTTTCTACTCCCACAAAGAGTTAGAGTCTCAGAAACCCACAGGGCAGTTCCACCGCTAAGAGTTCCTATCAACTTGGTGTCTGTGAGTAGGCATTATCTGACCTTGTGGGTAGCTTTGCCCTCAGGCAGTTGGTGGTGGAAAGTGGATTGCTACCACTCCCCTAGCCAGCTTAAGGAGGGGCTTCCTAGGCCTTGGAGACTTGGAATTTAAAGTGCCAGAGTCTTCGTAAAGGAAGGACTGCTAATCACAAGGTCAGTGGTTTGAAACCACCAATTACTTCTCGGGAGAAAGATGAGGCTTTTGGCTCCTGTAAAGATTTAAAGACGACTGCAATACCCACAGCGGCAGTTCCACTCTGACCTACACAGCTGTTATGGACGAGAATCAACTCGATGGTAGCGACTGTGAGTTTTGAGAGTCCACATAGTCACTGGGGCCCTGAACCAATCTCTTCAGCTCTTCTACCTGCAAGAGGGCACGTGTATGTATCCCAAACATGGTTCCTTGCCTGCTTCTGTGGTTCCGTCTGCATCTATGATGAATTGATCTGCCACCAAGCATGATGTTGTTCTCCATATTTTATTTAAGATTTCTGTGAGTCTTCAGACACCCTTAGAGTCTCATGCTCAGGGTCTTTCTCAGCCAGACGATATGTCTTTGTTGTGGTTTTGTCTTTTTCCTGGTTAGGACTGCAGGTCTCTATAAATTATATTAGAATTTAGGGTCTTTTTTTCCTCCTCTCAGGAGCCCTGGGGGCATTGTGGTTACAAGCAGTTGGAAACCACCAGTTGCTCCCCAGGAGAAACAGGCTTTCTACACCCCTAAGAGTGAGTCTCAGACCCCACAGGGGCAGTTCCCCCCACCGTATACGAGGCGATGAGTCAGTTACGACTCCATGGCAGTGAGTTTGGCTTGGTTATATATGTGGGGTAAAAGGGTTTTATCAGATTTGTGTTTTGCAAATATTTTCTTCCAAATTGTGTGACGTGTCTTTTCATTCTCTAAACTGTGTCTTTAAAAAAGAAGATTTTCGTTTTCTTTTGACAATTTTATTGACACATAATTCATGTATCATACAATTCAATGTTTTTTGTCTGTTTTGCGTCTCTGGTGGGCACAAACCACAATTCAATGGTTGAAACATATTAACAGGAGCTGTGCAGACATTGTTCATGCTCATGGAGTCCAGATTATCAATTTATTCCCTGATGGATCATGCTTTTGGTGTTGAACTTAAAATTTCAATCAGGTCATCTGGATTTTCTTTTATGTCTTCTCACAGAAGTCTTATAGTTTTGATTTTACATTTTGGTCTATTATCCATCTGGGATTAATTTTTGTGAAAGATGCAAGATTTGTGTCTAGGTTCTTTTTTTTTTTTTTTTTGCACCAAATTGTTTCAGCACCATTTGTTGAAAAGACAGCAGAATTGAAGCTTTATAGTAAGTCTTGACATCAGCTAGTGTGAATCCTCTCACTTTATTCTTCTTTAGGATTGTGCTGGATACTCTGTTTTTCACATCTCTGTAGACATTTTACAGTCAGATTGTAGATATCTGTAAAGATAACTTGCTGGGATTTTTATTTGGCTGCGTGGAATCTGTACACCAGGTGGTGAAGACTTGATATATTTATTGAGTCTTCAAATCTGTGAGCATGAACCACCTCTCTATTTACACATATTTCAAGGTTTCCATCCAAGTCCTCTGGTGGTTCGCATACAGCTCCCATTAGTATGTTGTTAGATGTATGCACCACTGGTCTGTCAGTTTGTCATACTGTGGTTCCCTGTGTGTTGCTAAGATGCTAGGAGCAGTGTCACTGGTATCTCAAATTCCAACAAAGCCACCCCAAATGAATAGGCTTCAGCAGAGCTTGCAGACTACGAACACATTGCAAAGAAGAAATAGGCTGTCCACTTCAGGGGAATTAGCCACTGAATACCTTATGGACAGATTTGAAATATAGTCAGATACTGAAAACCTCATGAATAGAAGCAGAACACTGTTAGACATCATGTCAGATGAGTTGCTCTGTCGGAAAGCACTAACACTCGGAAGATGACTGAGGAAACAAAACAGAAAAAGAGGGGAAAAGTATAACAGAGGAAGAGCTGCCGTCTCAAGGAGACTCGACCAGAAGGAAGTGGACGGAGTCCTCCAGGACACTTGTGTCAGTCCGGGTAGACTAGAGACACAAATCCATAGAAACGCGTATGTGTGTAAGACAGACTTTTATATAAAGGGTAATTGTACATTAACAAAGCATCCCAACCCAGTCTAGTCCAAGTCCATGAGTCTAATATTTGCCCATATGTCCAAGACCAATTGATAAAGTTCTCTTCAGACTCATGAATGACACTGAATGCAGGACAATCACAGGCCAGTGGGTGGAAAGTGTTTGGATCCAGTGGCATTGTAAGCATCTCAGTGCTGACAGAGGTCTGCACATGGCTTCTCCGGCTCCAGAGGTCTGTTTGCATCAGTGCAGGTCCATGTGTCTTGTCAGCTGCAATGTCTCCCAGGGAGTGAGCCAAGACAGAAGTGTCTCCCGCCTCCAAGGAGGAAACACTGGAATTCCAGAATCCTTAGGGGAAAGCTATGCCCACACAGAAGCCTCATTGGCTATGACCCAGTTGATAGAGTAGACTCCACCCCTTCACTCTTAATCGTCTTAAATCCCAAATTGACACCAGATTATGTAACTACCATAACACTCATTTACTGATGCGGCACAAATCAAAATGAGATGAAACAGCTACAAACTTCAATGAATAACCAGAACTTTTAATGTATAAAGTACAAATCTAGAGAAGTTGAAAATAGTAAATAATGAAATAGAACTCATAAAGATCAATATTCTAGGTGTTAGTGAACTGAAATGACTGGTACTGACCATTTTGAACCAGAAAACCATATGGCTTATTATACTGGGAATGACAAATTCAAGAGGAATGGGGTTGCATTCATCATTAAAAATGACATCTCAAGATTTATCTTATAGTACAATGTTTTCTGTGATAGGATAATACCTATCTGCATACAAGGAAACCTATCAATACACCTGTTATTCAAATTTACACACCAACCACTAAAACTAGTGCTTAGAAATTGATGAATTCTAGCAACATCTTCAGGCTGAAACTGATCAAACATGGAATCAAGATGCATTCATAATTATTGGTGACTGGAATGCAAAAGTTGGAAACAAAGAAACAGAACCAGTAGTTGGAAAATATGGTCTTTGTGATAGAAATGAAGCTGGAGATCACATGATAGAATTTTGCAAGACCAATGGATTCTTCATGGCAAATAACCTCTTTCAACAACACAAAAGGCAACTATACACTTGGACTTCTCCAGATGTAATACCAAGTTCACTGCAATGGAGTTGATTCTGTTTCAGAGTGACCCTATAGATCAAGGTAGAACTGACCCTATGGTTTTCCAAAACTGTAGCTTTTTAGGAGAACAGAAAGCTTTGTCTTTCCCCCAAGGAGTGGGTGGTAGTTTTGAACATCTGACCTTGCAGTTAGCAGCCCAACACATTACTGCTACACCACCAGGTTTCCATATATGTAAGACACAGAAATTAAATTGCCTACATCTGTGAGAAGAGGTGACGGAGAAGCTCAACATCAGCAACTAAAATCAGACCAGAGGCTGACTGTGGAACAGACCATCAAGAAAATGGGGGGAAAAAATCCACAAGAGCCAAAATACAACCCTGAGTATATTCCACCTAAATTTCATGAACATCTCATAAACAGACCTGACACATTGAACATTAACAACAGAAGACCTGATGAGCTATGGGATGGCATCAAGAACATCATTTATGGAGAAACCAGAAGTCATTAAAAAGACAGAGAAGAAAGAAAAAGTCAAAGTGGGTTTCAAAAGAGACATTGCAACTTGCTCTTCATAGTAGAGTAGTTAATGTAAAGGGAAGAAATGATGTAGTCAAAGAGCTGAATAGAAATTTTCAATGCTCAGTTTAAGAAGACAAAGTCAAATATTATAATGAAATCTGAAAAGACTTAGAATTAGAAAACCAAAAAGGAAGAATGTGCCCAGTATACCTTGAACTGAAAGAACTCAAGAAAAAATTCAAGCCTCAAGTTGCAAAATTGAAATATTCTATGGGCAAAATATTGAATGATGCAGGAGACATCAAAGAAGATAGAAAGAATATACAGTTACAGTACCGCCAAGAACTAGTCGACATTCAACCATTTCAAGGGATCGCATATAAGAAAGAACCAATGGTACTCAAGGAAGAAACTCAAGCTGCATTGAAAGCATTCACTAAAACCAAAGCTCCAGGAATTGATAAGATACCAACTGAAATGTTTCAACAAACTGATGAAACTCTGGAAGCACTCACTTGTCTATGCCAGAAAATTTGGAAAGCATCTACTTGGTCAACTGACTGTAAGCAATTCATACTTGTATCTCTTCCAAATAAAGCTGACCAAACACAATGCACAGATTATAGAATAGTATCGTCAATAATACATGCAAGTAAAATTTTGCTGAAGAGTATCCAATAATGATTGCAATACATACACAGGGAACTGGAAGAGGTTCGGGCCAGATTCAGAAGATGATGTGGAACAAGGGAAAGCATTGCTGTTGTCAGTTGGATCTTGGCTGAAAGCAGAGAATCCCAGAAAGATGTTACTTGTGGTTTGTTTTTATAAAATTATACAAAGACATTCAATCATGTGGATCATAACAAACTAAGGGTAGCCTTGAGAAGAATGAGAATTCCAAGACACTTTGTCGCGCTTCTGTGGAAAAAGTTAATGGATCCAAGAGGCACAGAAAAAGGGAATACTGCATGTTTTAAAACCAGAAAATGTGTGCGTCAGGGTTTTATCCTCGCACCATACTTGTTCAATCTGTATGCTGAACATAATAATCAGAGAGCTGCATTATATGAAAAAGAATGTGTCATCAGGATTGAGGAAGGCTTATTAACAACCTGTGATAAACAGAGGACACAACCTTGCTTTCTAAAAGTGAGGAGGACTTCAAGCACTTGCTGATGAAGGTCAAAGATAGCAGCCTTCAGTGTGGATGACAAGTCAATGTAAAGAAGACCAAATTCCTTGCAGTAGGTAGCACCAAGATAAATGGAGAAAAGATTGAAGTTGTCGAGGATTTTGTCTTGGATCCACAATCAATGCTCATGGAAGCAGTAGTCAAGAGATCAAAGGACACATTGCATTGGTGAATCTGCTGAACAAGACCTCTTGCTGTTATCAAAGAATTCAAGAAGAAAGAAAATGTTTTGAATGTGATGGTGGCAGTAATTGTACAATTATGCTTGGTGTAATTTAATTATGGATTGTTTTAATATCTCTAAGAGCTCCCAATAAAATGATTTAAAGAAAAAAGTGTTGAAAAGCAAGGCTGTTACTTTGAGGATCAAAGTGCACCTCACACAAGCCAATCACTTTCAATCACTTTATTTACATGTGACAATTGGATATTGAATAAGGAAGACTGAGGAAGAATTGATGCCTTTGAATTATGGTGCTGGCAAAGAATATTGAACATACTATGGACTATCAAAAGAATACAAAAAATCAGGCAAGGATGGCAAGACATCTTTGGACATGTCAGGAGAGACCTGTCCCTGGAGAAGGCAATCATGTCTGGAACAGTAGATAGACAGTGTGTTAATCTGGGTAGACTAGAGAAACAAGTCCATAGAAACTCATATGTGTATAAGAAAGAGGTTTATATAAAAGAGCAGTTGAGTATTGAGAAAATATCCCAGCCCAGTCCAGTCCAAGCCCATAAGTCCAATGTTAGTCCACATGTCCAATACCAATCTATGAAGTCCTCTTCAGACTCACGAAACACATGCAATGACACCGAATGCAGGATGATCACAGGCCAGTGGGTAGAAAGTCTTTGGATCCAGTGACATTGTAAGCACCACAACGCTGGCTAGGGTCTCCACGTGGCTTCTCCAGGGCCTGGGTTCTGGCTGCATCAGGGTTGGCCCTTGTGGCTTCTCCTGCTCAGGGCACTAGTGTGGTTCCATGTGTCTTGTCAGCTGCAATGTCTCCCAGTGAGGCTCTTGAGAGTCTCTCCCGCCTCCAAGGAGGAAAAACCAGATTTCCCAGAATTCTCAGGAGAGAACCATGCCCACATAGAGACCTCTTTGGCTGTGATCTGATTGACAGAGTAGACTCCACCCCTTCACTCTTAATCCTCAAATTGACACCAGATGGTGTAACTACCACAGAAGCTAGAAAGAGGAAGACCTTGGAGAAGATGGGTCGACACAGTGGCTGAAACAAGGGGCTCAACAATGAGAACAATGATAAGGATGGCCCAGAGCAGACAGTGTTTTGTTCTGTTGTGCAGCGGGTCACTATGAGTCGGAACGTATTTGACAGCCCCTAACAACAACAGACCCAAGTGTTTCATTTCCGGGAAGGTGCTATTGCAAGCTACCAATTGCAACCATTCATTCCTGGTATAAAGGAAGGCAATTGACTTCGGATATCGGCTTTGTGCTCTCCAGCCTGGCTGTACTTACTAGTCCTGAAGGTTTTAGTTCTTTCCTTAAATTAAAAAAAAAATCCTTGGGGATTTGGTAGATATACAATCACATCACCTGTGAACAGATAGTTGTCGCTCTTTCTACCTAATCTGTATTTCTTTTCATTTGTTGTCTTGTCCTATTACAGCAGCCAGAAATTGCACTACCGTGTTGAGTGGGAGCGATGTGCTTGTTCTTGATCTCAGGGGGAAAGCATCCAGTTCCTCACCAGTAAACATAAGCTTAGAAACCCATCACCAGTAAGTCCATTTCTACTCACTGCAACCCGATAGACGATTGCCAGACGCCTTGCCTTTCTCCTGGGAGTGGCTGGTGGCTTAGAACCACTGCCTTGCTGTTAGCTGTCCAATGCTTACCTCACAGCGCCAGAGGTTTTTTGTAGATTTTTAAAATTAAATTGACGTCGCATGCTATTCCTGGTGTGCTGAGCATTCATTCATTTATTTTGTTATTGATTGGGAGTTAAGACCTACATCATATCATCCCGTAGTTCAATCACGTCAAGGTGTGTCATACAGTTGCTGCCACAATCGGTTTCCAAACATTCTTTCCCTTCCTGGACTCCTTGACCTCGTCTCCCTTTTATCCACTCCCAGACCCTTAGTCCACTTGCTGTGCCTGCAGATTCGTCAGTCCTGGGTGTCATAGACCCCAAATCCAGAAAAACACAGAACACAGTTTCAAGTGGGTGAGCCCCACTAAATAACACCTATGAGATACACCCTAATCTGAACAAACAAAAATACAGAAAAAGTTGAGATCAAGTCCAGCGTGCTTCAGAGAGGGGCTCAACTGACAAAGTTGAAGCTGTTCCAGGGAGTTTTGTCCCTTTGATCTTCGGCCCTCGTCTCTCCAATGCACTCTGTTTAGTAACCACTTTCTTCCCATCCCTCAAGTTTATTCTATTATGGTTCAGTGTTAGATTTTGTTGAATGTTCTTTTTCTAAATAAATTGTGACATTTTTTCCCTTTAGCCTGTTGATGTAGTGGATTGCATTGTTCGATATATGAATGTTGGCTCAGCCTGGCTTTGTTGGAATACATTGTATTTGCTTATTGTGCAATTTTTAAAATGCATTATTTCATTCACTTGGTTAATAGTTTGTTGAGAATTTTTGCATCCATTTTCTTGCTTTTTTTTTCGTGCACCGTTCCTGGAAGTACTGCAATACCAGGTCGATGCGTGGAGTGTACAGAGCAAGCTCCTATTCCATCTCCTAATTCCAAAAAGCCATTTAATATATTGTCCTCGGATAGAGGACGTATCAGATATTAAACTGATAAGAACAGATACTACACTTGATCTTAGCCAAAAGGCCGAGAAGTGATTGCATCCATTTTCTTAAGAGATTGATCTGTGTTTTCCTTTCTTTAAATGTCTTTTTCTCATTTGGTATTGGGATAACTCTGACTTCACAGACTGAGTTAGGATGCGTACAGGGGTTATCAAGCATGTGTGATTAGCCTGAGAAACAAAGATGCATTTGAATTATGGTGCTGGTGCTGAATATTGAAAATACCAGGGACTGCCAAAAGAGCAAACACATCTGTCTTAGAAGAAGGACAGTTTGAATGCTCCTCAAAAGCAAAGATGAGGGGACTTTACCTCATGTATTTGGGCATGTTACCAGGAGAAACCTGTCCCCGGAAAAGGACATCGTGCTTAGTAGAGGGGCATGGACAAACGAAGAAGGTCTTTGTTTGACAAGATGGACTACCACAGCGACTGCCACAATGGACTCAAGTATAACAGCAATAGTGAGAATGACACACGAGTGGGGGTGCTTCTTTCCGCTGCACGTGGGGTCATTGTGAGGCAGAACCTGTGTGATGGCATGTGTTAGTTTGGGTAGACTAGAGGAACAAATCCAGGGAGACGCATAGGTGTATAAGGCGGCACCTTATATAAAGGAGTACATTAAGAAAACATCCCAGTCTGGATCAAGTTTGTAAGTCCAATATTAGCCCATATGTCCAATACTCGTTCAGAAATCCCTCTTTAGACCACACAGCCATGCAATAATGCTGAATGCTGGAAGATCATAGGCCAGTAGGTGGGGAGTCTTGTAGAAGCATCTCAGCGCTGGCAGGGGTCTCTACATGGTTCCTCCAGCTTAGAGCACTAGTGTAGCTCCATGTGTCTTGTCACCTGCAATATCTCTCAGAGAGTGAGTCTGTGTCGTCCCACCCCCCTCCTTATAGGACAAAGGAGAACAGCCCCTGTAGGTTTGTGAGACTAACTCTTTTCAGGAGTAGAGAGCTTTGTATTTCTCCCAGGGAGTGGCTGGTGGTTTTGAACTTCAGATCTTGTGGTTAGCAGCTCAACATATAACCACCATGCCACCAGGGCTCCTTGTTTGGAGGGAAGACAGAAAGAAGCAAGTGGTCTCTCTGGCTCTCTGTACGAAGAATGAGAAGCCTGATAAGCGACGACTCTTCACCACCAACATGGGACCATTCCTGTAAGAGACCACCTGATGGTGTGATGATAGTTGGTCAAGGCTTCTCCTCCAGAGCACTCCAGACCCCAAAGGAGGAGAAAACGCATTTAGCAAAATGGAACCCCATCCATGAGTTTTCAGAGTACAATTTGAAGTCCCAGAGCAGTCATCCTGAGGGATGTGAACTTGAAGAAAGCTTCTCTCTGCTGCACAATCTCCTCCTGCTGTGTCCCGGGTGAAGTTCCAGCTCCTTAAATCTGCTGACTGAGCTTGCTTTTGCAACTCTGCTCAACATTCCCGGTACAGTCTGACGTGGCGGAGCAGACACTACCAGATGGCACACATTCTTCGTCAAAGACCATCCTACTAACGATGAATTTGGGGCCTGAAGCAAGCATCCCAGAAGACAGAACAGTTTTCTTTGCTCCTGTTTTCCCGGACCAATTGTAGATTTGAGAGCTGCTTCTGGACAAGAGGCATGAAGAAAGCAGAGTAATGGTCATTGAAAGACACAAGGAAACAAGCAGTCCAATGGGCTAATGGACCACACCAACATCAGTCTCCACACCCCGAGGCCAGAACTAGTTGGTGTTTGGCTTCCACTACAAACTTTCTGAAAAGGATTGCATCAGAAAGTCCTGGGTACAAAAAGTAGGAGGAGGAAGAACAAGAGGAGGAGGAGGAGGGGGAGGAGAAAGTGGTTCAGAAGAGAGTGGGAGAAAAATGTGTTACAGAACTCAAAACCATGAAAGAGTTCAGGTTTACTGGTTGGATAGAGACAGGTGGGATCCCCCACCCCCACCCCAAGACCATGGTCTTTAGTCATTGTTCAGATGTGGAATGGACTCATGTCAGAATAACCAACCATTTAAGATCTAAAGGGCAGCATTTGCCCAAAGACAAAGTTTAGAGGGGTAGGCAAGGAGGAACCGAAACAGGAAACACAGGGAGAAAGTAGGATAATCAACGATATATTGAATGGATTTCAATGGATGGGTTAAATCAGAATGTACATGAATTATTGAATGTGAAACTATGAACTGCTCTCTAAACTGGCATCTAATTCATAATAAAGTTTGTTTTAAGTTAACAAGGTAAGTAAATAAAATAAAACGTCTAGTTTAATTTGCACTAAATACAAAACTTTAATGAATACTCTAGCACTGAATGAAAGAATCAAATATTAAATGTACATAAGTATTTCAGAAAGGCTGTAGAAAATGATATTCCTTTTTGAATACAAATCAAAGATATTTGAGAGTCTCCTGATTGATTCACCGCCATTCTTAGCTAACAGGCTATAAGGCCCACTTTGTAGGATTGGTTTGAATGTGATGAAAACCGAAAGGCGAAACCCTCTGCCAATTGAGTTGACTCTGACTCATCCCACTGCCAACCCATTGATTCAGAACTGGAGCGCCATCAGATAGCATTTCTGAGGTCGTAAATCTGTATGGGGACAGTCCCCCCTTTCTGCTGAGGAGCAGCTCTTTGGGTTGGAACCTGGACCTTGTGGTGACTAGCGGTCCAACATTGTCCGATTTCGCCAGCTGGGTTGACTTGGACTCTGAGCTACTGCGTGCGACGGGTGGACTGCTCCCTAGTTTCCTGTCTATGTTGACAGGAGCAGACAGGCTCACCTTTCTCCCATGGAGTGACTGATGGGTCTGAACCTCCGACCTTGCAGCGAGCAGCCAGAGGCTCCACCAGTGCACCATCAATGTTCATTTTGAGTGTTTACAGACATGAAAATACAAGGGTACTTTGAAAAGCTTATGGGGAAAATTCCATTATCGTTTTTAAAATAACAGTTTAATTTGGCATATGCATTGACATATCATACAATTCAATGACTTAATCACATCGAGAGGAGTCGTACAATCATCACCACAATCAATGTTGGAACATTTTCTTCATTCTTGAGCTCACTGTTGTTATTAGCTTCCCATTTCCCCCAACATCCCTTGTCATGTCCCCACAGAAACTTTAAGCCACCTGCTGTCTCTGTAGAGATTTACCTATCCTGAATGTCATGTACAGAATTCATTATCTTGCGGTTATATTTCTCCACTAACCTTTTGGAGGCCTCTCAGCTGTCAAGTACAGCCTACGCCAGCTTTTGCCCACCCTCCTTGCCCTAACTCTGCGTTCCTCTCAGGTCCATCTGTTTCTTCAGTTGGGCCCTTTCGATCCCTTGGCTCATTAAGCCCATTATATGGCACCCATGTAGGATTACGAGAACCTTGGGTGGATCCCTGGTGTCATAGGGGCTATGCGTCGGGCTACTCACCACAAGGTCAGCAGTTCAAAACAACCAACCTCTCCGAGGGAGAAGTGAGACTTAGAGTCTTGGAAATCCACAGGGACAGTTCTACCCGGTCCGATAGGCTCATTATGAGTCGGAATGGACTCGATGACAACGAGGCTTCTTTTCCTGGTAGCACAGTAGATTAAGCACATGGCCGGCAACCGAATGGCCAAGCGTCAGAATTCACAAGTAGAAGAAAGGTATCGGTCCTGTTTGACCACAAAGATGCACCCCATCGGAAACCCTATGGGGCAGTTCTACTCTGTCCTATCGAGTTGCTATGAGTTGCGGTGAGTTTGGCTTGGTGGCATGAAAGAACAAGGGAGTATCTTTTTCTTTTTTTTTAATGCTGTTTGGTCATTTTATTCATTTATTTTTCTTTTTTCATCTGACTTTTGTTTTAAGATCATCGTATTGGATGCTCTTACAACTCTTATCACAATCCATACATTCATCCATTGTGTCAAGCACATTTGTACCTCTGTTGCCATCATTATTTTCAAAACATTTTCTTTCTACTTGAGCCCTTGGTATCAGCTCATCCCCCCCTCCCCTCCCTCCCTTATGAATCCTTGATCATTTATACATTTTTTTCATGTCTTACACTGACTGAGGTCTCCTTTCACCCACTTTTCTGTTGTCGGTCCCTGCGTGAGGAGGGTATATGTAGGTCATTGTGATCATTCCCCCTTTCTTCCTCCCTCCCCCTCCTTCCCCTTCCCCTCCTGGTATTATTGGCCCTGAGAGGTTTATCTGCTTAGATTCCCTGTGTTTCCAGCTCTTATCTGCACCAGTGTACGAGTATCTTTTTTTAATTAAATACTTTTATTGAGGGCTCTTACATCTCTTATCACAATCCATACATTCATCCATTGTGTCAAGTACATTTATACATATATTGGCATCATCGTTTTCAAAGCATTTTCTTTCTACTTGAACCCTTGATATTAGCTCTTTGCTCCCCCCTCCCTCCCCTGCTCTCCCTTCCTCATGAACCCTTGATAAGTTATAGATTATGATTTTCATATCCTACATTGTCCTCTGTCACTCTTCACCCACTTTTCTGTTGTTCGTCCCCCTGGGAGGGGATTATATGTTGACCGTGGTGATCGATTCTCCCTTTCTCTCCCCACCTTCCCTTATCCTCCTGGTATCACTATTCTCATGTTGGCCCTGAGGAGTTTATCTGTCCTGGATTTCCTGTGTTGTGGACTCTCATCTGTAGTAGTGTACATGTTCTGGTCTGATTTGTAAGGTAGAATTGAGGTCCCGACAGTGGAGGGTGGGGGAGATGAAGCATTAAAGAAGTAGAGGAAAGTTGTATGTTTCATCGGTGCTATACTGCACCCTGTCTGGCTCCTCTCTTCTGTGTGACTCTTCTGTAAGGGGACACGCATTTTTTTAAAGAACAGAAATTCGTCTTCTAATAGCTCTGATGGCTAAAAATGCAGAGTATCTGCTGGGTCGATTTTTGCTCCCCAGTAGCCCCCGTGTCCATTATTTCCTTGGTGATTTTCATGCAGCGACGCTCTTCCTGCACCTGTGCACCTCTCTGCGTCTGGTCTAAATGTGTCACAACTCCGAAGTGGTTCGATCTGGAACCCCGACGACATGGGTAGGATCTGATCAGCCTAAGCAAATCAACCCTCTTTCCAAACGGGATTTCATCCACAAGTGTGAGGGCTTGGATTCCAACACACGTTTGGGGAGGGGAGTGGGGGGGACACTTTAATCCACAACACTTTCACTGACAGAGAGCTGCCTTACCTGGGAGATAGTTGAGTGATTTACTTTCTTCTGCTTTGGAGAGCTACCAAGACTTTTTTCTTTTACGAAGGAGAAGGGTTCAAGGCCGTTTTCTGAAGGTTGGGGATTCATGGCCTGGCCTAGGTTAAAGTGAGAAGGGACGGTATTCATTTGCTCCCGTCATCCTTGAAACGAGTCAGCAACCGGCCCCACATAGCAAACCCAATGCTCCAGCATGGAAACCTTACTCCACCCAACCTGCAGCCGCACCTTGCCCCTTCAGACTTCTTTTTGCTCTCAACACTCAAAGGACACTCAATTTGAGTCCCTGGAGGAAGCCAAAATTGCCACTTTGACATGGCATAAATCGAAGAATGCAGAATTCAGACCTAGATGGGAGATATAGTAAGAGACAGTAGCTTCATATTTTAATGCTGTCATCGTCATTGTTAGGTGCCGTCAGACTCATAGGGACCCCAAACAGCAGAACAAAACACTGGCCGCCCTGCACCATCCTCACAATTGTTCTTATGTCTGAGCCCGTCGGTGAAGCCACCGTGCCTGTCCATCTCACTGACGGCCTTCCTCTTTTTCTCTGTCCCTCTTCTTTACCAAACACGGTGTCCTTCTTCAGGGACTGGTCTCTCCTGACCACGGATCCAAAGTATTCAAGACAAAGCTTCTCCATCCTGGCCAGGGAGGATTCTGGCTGTCCTTCTTCCGAGACGGATATCTTTGTTCCTTTGGCAGTCCATGGAACTTTCCATATTTTTCGCCAGTACTATAATTCAAATCTACGGATTTTGATCATTGGGTTTCACGAGGCTGTTTAATGCGTTTGTAGCAATACTTTTGAACTTAACGTAGGAGTCCCCATTGTGTCTCAAATATAATGTAAAATTGCAATTGTTTCAACCAAACAATTAGACCTGCTTGCCACCGCCATCTGGAGCTGTCACTTGGAAGATCAAGGTGGCCCCCACTGGGGTGGCCCCCGGGCTCCCCCTGCAGGCTTACAGGGGCTCTGCATTTTGTAGAGGAGGCCAATTTATTTATCAATTGTCAGTAACAGACTTAGACTCCCTCCTCTCCACTTCTCCCCCGAGAGCCAGGGCAATATAGTAATCAGAAGGGGGGTCAGTACCAGGATGGAAGAGGTTGAAGAGGTCGGGGTGAACAGTCGTCCAACGCAACGCTCTGAGCACCAGTTCCCTTCCAACACTGCATTGCCCACACGCTCCCCCTGCACCGTGTTCCTGACGGCTGGTGAGAGCAGTGAAAATTACAGGCTCTGGAATCCTGGAGAGTAAAATTCTTGGGGTGATCAGACACTGTTAGAAATTGGGGATCTGAGAATAGGGTTCTTAAACATGACTTCACTCCCCTGCTCTTTGTCTGTGGGAGCAACACAGAGACAAGTCATGACTCAGCTCGCCCCGCTCTTGTTTTTCTCTCCAGAAGGGGGAAGAAAAAAGATTATTTGGTGAGAAAAATAAAAGCTGGATGGACGAGAGAGTTTGTGAGAGAAGAACTGACGGACATCTCCAGTGGCATGAGTGATTGAGCCATCCTGAAGATTTAGGTGGGTCAGAATGATCTTTAAAAGGATTCCAAACAGCACCCCTCTTGAATGAAATAAGGAATGAGATTGAGTTTAGAAGTCAAATAGACCTGGAGGGGAAGTCAAATAGACCTGGAGGGGAAGCCTGTCCCCTTGAGCCTTGGTCTTATTGTCGCTGTACTGGAAGCAGCAATACATCCCCCATGGCATACCTGTGGCAATTTCATGAGCCACCTATCTAGCTAGGTCTTATCTGCCTCTCTAATTACCCATTATTCCTGGTGCTGTAATCATGGCACTGCACTTGTGGGGCTGTAGCTGCCTTGTTGTAGACACTGAATAAGCACTAGGTACTGTAATTTACTTAAGCACCAATAGAGATGCTTAGCTTCTTAGCTCTAAGAAATGATAAGCATGTGGATTTCTAGACAGCCTCTGAAATGGTGTGCCACACAACAAGGTTAAGCAAAAACTCAACTAGGAAAGAGCCATCTGCTACTTTGGGGGCTGTTGGCCTATGGCCACTTGGGACCCACACATTTTTTTTCTCATCTAGGTGAGACTAGACCGCTATCATCATCCATCACACCGTCACCAAAGAGAAACCATTTGTCCTCTTTCCGGGTGCACTCTGGGTTCTATTGGTCAGTAGGTTGGGCCGGTGGGAGCCAGTTCTGCAGAACTGCAGCAACGTGATTTCCTGGATGAGGAATTAAAACTGAACTTCTGGGCTCTTCCCTGGCATTAGACTCGCTCCTGTGGGGCACTGCCCCTGAGAAAGACTGTACCTACGGTGGCTTTCTGCTTCCATAAAGGTTGCAGCCAAGCACATCCTAGAGGGCCCTTCTACTCTGCTGCAGAGTGGCTGTGAATCCAAAGGACTCACTGAAACCTAGCAACAACAACAAACAACAACAACAACAGGGGTTGTCGGTTGAAGGGAGGCGATGACCTGCCACACACAGTTGGAGGAAAAGTTCATCAGCCACTCAACCAACCACAACCCTTCCCGGGGAGCATTTGTTACGCTCTTCCCTGTAGGTTCTGACCTGCTGTCTATCTTTTGCATATTCTGACATTTTACTCTGACAGGTGGAGGCTGGAAGTCCTTAAGGAATAATGTCCATGAGAGCTGGACTTTGTATGGGAGATGTTTTCATAATAATGGGTTATTTCAGTTCGGGGGACGAAATGGCTGGGATCAGGGAAAAATGAAGAAGGACATGAGTCCTGGTGTCCTTGTAGCCTTGCTGTTGGGAGCAGTCAGCTGGTCCCAATTCATAGTGACCCTGTGACACTCCGCAGTCCTGCAGCTCCCTAACAACTGTTCATGTCTGATCCAACTTTTGTAGTAACTATGACAACCCCTCTTGTTGAAGCTCTCCCTCCTTCTCGCTGCCCCTCTCCTTTACCAAGCATGATTCCCTCCCCCGCCCGCCAAAGACTGGTCTCTGCTGACAACTTGCCCAAAGTATATAAGACAAAGTCTCACCATCCTCGCTTCCAAGGACCATTCTGGCTATCTTCTCCAAAGATGGATTTGTCTGTTCTTTTGGCAGTCCACGGTAGGTACTTCAATCTTCTTCACCAGCACCATAATTCAAACGCATTGATTGCAGCCTTAGGGTAACTGAAAGATTTCTCTTCAGTCTGTCCTGGCTGGGAATAAGACATTGGCGACACCCGTTAAGAAAGTTAGGTTGGAAATCCAACTGAGTGGATTGTTTTCCTATGCTGAACCCACTTAGCATTACTCTTGGGATAAATTCCATCAGTCGTAATACAGAGGCCTTTATACGTTGCTTGACTCGGTTTGCTAGTATGTTGTTGAGAACAATCATGCTAATGTTCATAAAAAATATTGGTCCTTAGTTTTATTTCATGATGTCTTTTTATTTTTGGTGCATTGGCAAATCTGCTGGACAAGGCCTTTTAAAAAAACAATATTTTATTGGCACTTAATCTACATATCACACAATTCAATATTTCAGTCATATCAAGAAGAGTTGGACAATCATTACCACAATCAATTGTAGACTATCCTTCGTCTTTATCTGTTTCATTGCCACAATCAATTGTAGACTATCCTTCGGTCTTTATCTGTTTGGGGCTGTGCTCGCTTCGACAGCACATTCACTGTTCGTTTTGGTATCAGGATAATATTGGCCTCCCAGAGTGAGTTGGGAAGGCCTCCCTCCTGTTTTTCAGAAGGGTTTGGGAAGGAATGGGGTTAATTCTTCTTTATATATTTGATAGAAACCACCAAACAAGTCATCTAGTTTCAGGCTCTTCTTTCTGGGACATTTCTTGATTAATATTTAAATTTTCTGCTGATCTCTTCTAATGGTCTATTTTCCCTTAAGTCAGCGTTGATAGCTTGTGTCGTTCTAGGATTCTGTCCTTTCATATAAAGGTTCTGATCTGTTGTTATACAATTGTTCTACTTTATAATTTTTGATAATCATTTTATTGGGGCTCTTACAACTCTTGTTAGAATCCATACATCAATTATATCCGATATATTCGTACATATATTCCATCATTCTTTTCTAGACATTTACTTTCCATTGAGCCCTTGGGATCAGCTCCTCTTTTTTCCCCTCCATACTCCCTAACCCTCACCCCTAGTGGTCCCTTGATAGGGTGTAGATTGTTAATCATTTTCAAATCTCACACGCTGTCTCCCTTTCCCTCTGGTTTCTGTTGTTCTCCCCCCTGGAAGGGGGTCTGTGGTTATGTTTCATTCATTGCAATTGCTGCCCCTTTATCTCTTCGCCTCTCCCCACCTTCCCCCTACCCTTCTACTTTACAATTTTTATTTCTTTTTAAGTGATTGACATTTCCAACCAAGGAAACGTTCACTGAGCTACACTCTAATACTATTTTATTCAGTTTCGTGTGAGCTTCTTATAAGGAACAGTCACATTTCTGCATCTCTAGCAAAGCTCTGCTAAAAACATTGCCTATTGTGTTACTCGTTGTTCTCTATGTAAAGAGTCGGGTAATGAAATTCACTGCCTTGAGAACATTGCGTCTCTTCCCGTGCTACCTTTGATCAGACTGTAAGAGTTATATAATCACAAGGCTTTTTTGGTGGGAGAGGCGTGGGGGGTGCTTATAAGCCAAAATGAACGCCGAATCACCCTAATGATCATGTCCTGAGTTTGGGTTATACACTGTACATTCCCAAATGCGGAGAGCTTGGTCCATTTTATCTGTTCTCTGTGCTGTACTCTGTGCTGAGGACATGCTCAGTGCTCCATCAGCAGCTGTTATTTCTCATGATTGGTTTCTCATTTTCTTTGCCTCTGTTCCACTCTTACAGGTCGAGTTGTTGTTGTGAGCTGCTGGCTGGTTTCCACAAGTGGATTGTGAGGTCCGTCTTCCTAGTTTCTTAGTCTGGGAGATCCGCTGACACCTGTTGGGCATGACAGGAACACTGGAGCCCCCACTGCGATGGGTGTGCTTGATGAGCGACGGGTCACTTGTTAGGGGATGGCAAGTGCATTCTGACTCAGCACAGCCCCACGGACACCGGAATGAAGCACCATGATGTCCTGCGCCACCCTCACAATTGTCATGCTGGAGCTCCTCGTTGCGGCCACCAGGTCAACCCATCTCCTGGATGGTCTTTCTCTTTGGGGATGACCTCCTACTTTACCAAGCATGAGGTCCTCTTCCAGGGATTGGTTGTTCCTGACAACAGGTCCAAAGTAAGTGAAATGGAAACCTTAGCATCCTTGCTTCGGAGGAGCATTCTAGCTGGATTTCTTCCAAGACAGATGTTTGCTCGTCTGTCAGTCCATGGCTCCCTCAGTAGTATTCACCAGCACCAGACTTCAGAGGCATCAGTTCTGCTGCAGTCTTCCTGATTCATCAGCTAACGTCCGCACGCCTAGGAGAGCATTGAAAATACCATGACTTGGGTCTGGCACACAGCCTTCAAAGTGACCCTCTGGCTCTTCAACAGTGTGACGAGGTTTGTGCAGCGGATATGCCCAATGCAATACCTCATTTGATGACCCGGCAGCTGTTTCCGTGCGCATTGGTTATAGATCCAGGCAAGGTGAAGTCGTCAACAACATCAGTCCCTTCTCCCTTTGTCATAATGATGCCTGTGTGAAGATTGTTTGTTTTCTTCCCCTTGAGTGATGAGCCAAGCTGCAAGCGCCGCAACCTCGCCTGAATCTTGTTTGAATTTCTGGCAGCTCCCTGCCAACATACTGCTGCAACTGCTGTTGAGAAGAAGCAGCACAGCCTTACTTGCATGTGATATTAATGATATTGAGTGATCATTTATGCATTATGTTGGCTCACCTTTCTTTGAAGTGGGCACAGATATGGATCTCTTCCAGTTGGTGGGCCAGGTAGCTATCTTCCAAGTTTCTTGGCATAGACAAGTGAGTGCTTTCAATGTTTCACCAGCTTGTTGGAACTGGTATACTGCCAATTCCTGGCGCCTGGTTCACTAACGCTTTCAGTGCCTCAAGGGGCCCTGGTGGCCACTGGCCATGCGTTGGGCTGTGTGCATTGCGAACGCTCGGCAGTTTGAAACCACCAGCCTCTCAGAGGAAGAAAGACAGGACTCTGTACTCCTGTAAACAGTGACAGGCTCAGAAACTCACAGGGGTAGCTCTACCCTGTCCTATAGGGGTGCTATGAATCAGCATCGACTCGATGGCAGTGGCTTTGGGTTTTTTGTTGGTTGGTTGGTTTTTTTCAGTGCTGTTTGGACATCTTCTTCCTTCAGTATCACTGGTTCTTGATTATATGCTAGCTCTTGGCATGACTGACTGTTGACCAGTTCTGTTTTCTTTTTGGACAGTGAATCTTTGTATGCCGTTCATCTTCTGTTGGCGTTTCCGACACCATTCAATATTTAGCCATAACATCTTTAAATATTGCATTCCAAGGCTCAACTCTTTTTCTTCAGTTTTTTTTTTCAGCTTGAGATGCGCCAGGCATGTTCTGCATCGTTGGCTTTGTACCTCCAGGTCTTTACACATTCCAGCGGAATGCCTCACATTGTCTTCTCAAGCGATCCTTTCAGTCCATTCTTTAACGTCATCGTTTCTTCCATTGGCTTTAGCTCCTCTATGTTCAAGAGCAAGCTTCAGAGTCTCTTCAGACCTTCACTTTGATCTTTTCTCCCTTTATTTTGTCTTTTCAGTGATCTTTTGCTTTCTTCGGGCATGATGTTCTTGATGTCGTACCACAGCTTGTCGGGTCTTCTGTCATTAGTGTTTAATGTGTCACGTCTAGTCTTGAGATGTTTTCAAAATTCAGGTGGGATAGACTCAAAACCATGTTTTGGCCCTCGTTGACTTTTAATGGTCTTCAACTTCAACCTGAACTTTCATTTGAGCAATTGACGGTCTGTGCCAGTCAGCCTTTGACCTTGCTTTGACTGCTGATACCGACCTTCTCCATTACCTCTTCCCACAGAGGTAGTCTATTTGATTTCTGTGTATTCTGCTGGTAAGGTTCATGTGTATAATTGCCACTTATGTTTTTGATAAAAGGTATTTGTAATTCATATCCAGCTAAGTTTCTTTCACCAAGACTATATTTTCCAACTACTGTTCCTTCCTCCCCCACCAAGTTTGGCATTCCAATCACCAATGATGATCAATGCATCTTGATTGCATGTCTGATCAATTTCAGACTGAAGAAGTTGGTAGAATTTTTCAATGTTTTTCCTTTTACAGTTTTATGGGCACATAATCCACATATACAACTCAAAAGTTAAATCATATCAAGAAGAATTGTAAATCAATACCACAATCAATTTTAGAACTTTTTTCTTTAAAAAAATCATTTTATTGGGGGCTTGTACAACTCTTATCACAATCCATGCATCCATCCATTGTGTCAAGCATGTTTAATTTTAGAACATTTTTATGGTTAAATTGCTTTTAAAATGAACTGCGCAAAAATAAATAAATAAATAAAGTGAATTGTGCAATCACAATTGTCTGGGTTAGGGGGTCCCCAACACCCCCTGAGTCCTCAGGAGTGACTTTGGGATTGTGGAAAATACTAAAGACAGACAGAGAGTGGGGCTTCGGTGCTCCTCGTCCCATGTCAGGACTGAGAGTGAGCATGTATTTTTCAATGGAGATATATATATATATATATATAGTGGAACTTGCAGATCTTTCCTAAGGCATGCATGTCATTCAGCTAATATCAGGAAGAATAATTAATAGGTAATATCATAAGCAGGTAACATAATAAACAAGATGAGTCAGTGTCTTGACCTAGTGCTAGTTGACTTCAACCCCCCTGAGCCCTCCCCAGGGAGATGCTACATTTATGGTGGCTTGGCTCTAGAACCTGATTGCTTTTATCTACAGAAAACCTTTAGGCATTGTGAAGTAGCCAGACACAGAAATAATTCACCTTTATGATGGTGCCTTTATGGGGAGTTATTGGAGGGACTCTGTCTAGTCATGAGAATGTATATTAAGATTTATTTACATCTCACCACCATGAGAGTCCTCAGCTGCATTACATTCTCATCCAGCCCCTCAGTTGACCACACACAATCCGTTCTAGTGCTCCCACCCCACTTCTGCATACATTATTTACTCCTAAAATCCCCTCATGCTCCCTATCTCCTGCTCCCCACTTCTACATCCCCTATAAACCTTGGTATCAGTTATTATCTCTATGCATCCACTCTTTCTGTGCTTCACAAGCTAAAAAATCCAACAGAAACAATAGAAAACAAAAATAAAATAAAGTGGTAGGAATAAAACAATAATGATATAAGGATAAAAATACAAATAATGACTAAGAAAGAAAAGACCACCATCAATATTTAAAAAGACAGGGAAGAAATTTGTCATGGAACCAGGAAGAAATACTTACATCTGTAGGGAGGTCAACTGACCAAGTATCAAGTTCAATCCAGCATAATCAAGATTACATTGATCTCTGTCTGATAGTAAAGCTGTTCGAGACCCTGGCCTGTGGCTAGAGGGGACCTGCCAGTGGCTTGAGCTGATTAGATGCTCTGCAGTTGGGTTTGGGGTTCCCACGGTCCTCCACAGCCTTCTACAAATTGGGTGTGCATGATTTTAGCCCTGATACTTTTCCCTTTGTCATATTTGAATTTTGTCATCTCTGGATCGCACAAGCTGGTGTGTTTCTTCCATGTGGACTTAGTTGACTTCTCACTTAGATGGCTGCTTGTTTGAATAAAAGCCTTTAAGACCCCAGATGCTATTTTATCTGATATATATATGATTGATAGCCGGTACCATCTACTTTCTTCACCAGACTTTGCTGTAGCATCCTAATCTTCAGAGTTCATTTCATGAAGGTGAATATCGAGCAGGGCCATGTTATCAAAACTACCTGTTCTTGGATTGGGGCTAGAGTTAAGTGGGAGCCCAGAATCCATCAGGTTGTCCACAGGATATGCACAACTCAGGTTTACTTTGGTGGTCATATTATGACAAAATCAAAACCGCATAAGACCAACTATACCAACAACAGCAACAAACAAACAAAAACAAACAAACTAAAGGCAGGAAAACAAAACTCCAGAGAAACAAAAAAAGTAGGGATCAGATATCAGGCATCAAAGAACAAAAAATTCAAATCATTGTGAATGGTGGGGAGTGTGACTGGGGACTCAAGACCCATCTGTAGGCAACTGGACATCCCCTTATGGAAGGGTTGTGGGGAGGAGATGAGCGAATCAGGGTGCAGTATACCAATGATGAAACATGCAACTTTCCTCTAGTTCCTAAAAGCCCACCCCCACCCCCACCCCACCACTATCATGATCCCAATTCTACCTTACAAATCTGGCTAGACCAGAGGATGTACACTGGTACAGATAGGAACTGGAAACACAGGGAATCCAGGACAGATGATCCCTTCAAGACCAGTAGTGAGAGTGGCGATACTGGGAGGGTGGGATAGAAAGGGGGAACCAATTACAAGGATCTACATATAACCTCCTGCCTGGGGGATGGATAACAGAAAATTGGGTGAAGGGAGACGTCAGACAGTGTAAGATATGACAAAATAATAATAATTTATAAACTATCAAGGGTTCATGAGGGAGGGGGAGCAGGGAGCAAGGGGAAAATGAGGAGCTGATATCAAGGGCTCAAGTAGAAAGCAAATGTTTTGAGAATGATGATGGCAACAAATGTACAAATGTGCTTGACACACTGGATGGCTGTGTGGATTGTGATAAGAGTTGTACGAGCCTGTAATAAAATGATTTTAAAAAGGAAAGGAAGAAAGAGGAATGGAGATGGGAAACACTAGAAAGATGTGATGCTACATTGTGGGGATTACCATCAAAGACATGAAATAAAATGTGTATGAATTATTGAATGGAAAACTGCTCTGCTCTGCAACCCTTCACCCAAATCACAATAAAAAGTTTTTAAGGGCTTTATACAATTGATGTATGTATATGTATGAACTGTGATAAGAATTGTATGAGCCCCTAATAAATTGTTAAAATTAAAAAAAAAGTTTTTAAGGGGAAAAAAAGAAACAAAAAAGTATAAGGGGTATAAAGTGATTGCACTGATAACATCCATTTATCCAATGACACAGCACGCCGGACACTGTCAGCATGAGGAGTCTCGGTGAGCATAGCTCCACCTTGAGGCGCAGCCCATGAGTTGTTGCCCCACACAGTGTGATCTCCCATTCGATTGAGCTCTGTTCACCTTCAGTGTGGCGATTGGTGCCAGAAGGAAACTTCCTGGAACAGTTCTTCCAAGTGTAGTTCCCTACCCAACAGATCAAAATCTGTCACGTCACTTCGAGGGAGGCGTTGCGGTACTAAATATATGGTGATTCTGGGTCCCTTTCCATGGGACACCCGCTGAGTTGGGGGTTCCCCACAAGGTCCAATGACTGCCACGTCCATGGCCCCAGGGCAGCCACTCTGTTTCCTCTCCCATCAGATTACCCCAGTCCTCAGTCCAAGGCAGCTTTGATAAAGGGCTCAGTTCATTCAGCCGGACCTTTATGTTAAGTCCTTCTAGTGTAGCCCTGGTGTAATGACATGCTGCCTGCAAGGTCAGTGTCAGGGTCATCATGGTGTTGACTTGATTTTCCAGAAAGGTTCTCCCCCCATTCCTGTGGGGGCTCATTGCTTTGTCCCAGCCTTGTCTCGATGCTGTATGGCCTCCAATGGCTGGTCTCCCATTACCCACCTCTTGAAAGAGTGATCCCAGACCATGTGGGGTCTCCTCCTTCAAGATGGCTCTTATGAGGTGTCCAAAAGGTAGGTGATGTATGGTTCATGGCCAGTAAGGAGTCTTCTCCCCTTTTGCTCAGGAATTGGTTCCTAAGATCTGTTTAATTGGTGTTTCTCCTTATAATAGTGGATTCATACAATGCTCATCATCATAGTTTCTAGGTCCTCCGATGGCATGTGTGTATCATGCTTTCATCACTGTTTTTTAGGGATGCGTAGTATTCCATCATGTTTATGGACTATAGTTTCTTTATCCATTCTTCCACTGTTGGGCATTTGGGCTGCTTCCAGTTTCTTGCTGTTGTGACTGTGTTGTTATGAACATGGGAGAGCATACCTCCACTTGTGTTGTGTCTCTTATTTTGGGTATATGCCTCATAGTGGTTTTGGAGGATATATGGGATTTCAATTCCCAGGTGCTTTAAGTATCACCATGCTGTTTTCCACAATGGCTGTATGTATTTACAAGTCTACTAACAGTGTACACGAGTTTCAATCTCTCCACATCCTCTCCAGCATTCAATGTTACCTGGGTTGATTTTTTTAAATTTATGTGTACTAGTATTGTGGGTGTAAAGTGGTACCTCGTTGTGGCTTTAATTTGAATCTCCCTGATGGCTAGTGATTGTGAGCATTTTTTTATGCCATGTGTTTGCTAGCCATTTGTACTTCATTTTTGGTGAACTGTCTGTTCATGTCTTTTTCCCATTTCTTAATTGGGTCTTTTGTTATTTTCTTATTGAGCTGTCTTAGAGTTCTGTATATTTTGGTAATTAGCCCTTTGTTTGATGTGTCGTTAGTAAAACAAAATTTTCTTTGCTCCCTGAGCTGGGAGAGTGGGCTCTCATTTCACTCTCCTGATGACGTCTTTAGAGGTGCATAATTGATATAATTTCAGCATGTCCCAGTCATCTATCTCGTCTTGTGCTGTGTGTGCCTCCTCTATCATACTTGGTAGTTTATGTATGCCCTGCAGTAGGGCCCTTAATTTTGTCCACTTTTCAACATCTTCATCGGTACCTTTAGTGAGGAGCTTTGGTGGTGTCTCGGATTATGCACTGGGCTGCTAATCACAAATTCAGCAGTTTGAAAACACTCACTGCATTGCAGAATTTCTACTCCTGTAAACGTTTAGTCTCAAAACCCACAGGGACAGTTCTACTCTCTTCTATGGGTCACTATGAATCCGAATGGATTTGATGACAGTGAGTTTGACCTTTGGTGGTGAGATGTGTAAATTTGAATGATAGTTACATTAACTGGGCTTATCACAGGCAGCATTGTGCTTCAACATAGATCTTCGAAAGTTGTTTTTGATGATCGATGCGACACCATTCTGGGATTTGCCCTGGCATAGTAAATCATAGGGTTTTCTGATTCAAAATAGCCCCATTTCAGCTCAGTAATGCCTACACCATTAACATTTGTGTGTTCCATTTCATTTTTACATTGTTTTAGGTGAGGTCAAGGGGGTGACTAGGCGCTAACTGTCAAACCACTGAGAATCCTGGCCTAGTGAAGTTGACACAAAACCTAACTATCACAGCCAGGAATCAAATCGAATCGTCTACATAAAGGGTTCCTTAATCTCTGTCATTCTAGAGAGGTATTAGGGGCCCCTGTGTACTGTGGAGTCGACTGGAGGAACACTGCTCCTTGTCATGTCTCTTCTTATATGGGAAGCATGGAAATACAATCTTAGGAGCAGTGGGCTACTCAGGCTCATTGGGTGCCAGGCAGCCAGATTTGGGATACTGTGCTGCCTTAACTAGTATTCTCTACTTTTATAGCTAGGCTCTAATATCCATCACATGGGCTATACAGCCATCACAGACAATATTCATGCTTAAACTCTTTATTAAGGAAGTTAACAGGTTGTAATGCAAGTGGGAAATGCTCTGGATAGAGTGGGGGACTTCCCAGCCCAGGGAGCAAATGAAGCTGAGTGCTTTGGGGAAGGAGAATGGCTTTTGGTGTAGGGTGCTTCTGGACACTTAATTGGGGGAGTGGCTTGCCGACCCACTGAAGTGGAGCTGAGTGCCTTTGGTCTGAGGCTAATTGGAGTAGGGTGCCTCTGGCTGAAATGGGGTGTAATTCCTTCTTCATCTTTTGCGTGAATTAAGCTGGAGAAACTCTGGAGAGTGGTACCTGGGGAAAAAATGCACAGACTGTACCGAGTCTAAGAGACAGTCTACGTGAGCAACTTCAGCTGCTACCTGAGTCCTGGCTTCATACCTCAGCCCCACCCCTGCCCTGTTACTAAAATGATGCATCTGCCTGGAATCTGGTCCTTCCGTCTGGCCATCTCCAGTGAAGTGAAAAGACTAGGTCTGCTTTTCTAGCTGTAGTCTTTGTAACTCCCACCAAATACTGCGTGGGAGCATGCAGTTCATGTGTAGAGGAGGATTAGCCAGTTTTGCCATCACACTGAGTATAAGTGAGCTATCTTAGAAGCCTCTGCCCAGCAAGAAAGAAGAGTCTCCAGTGGAGCCATGCAAGATTGCTGTGGGAAGTGGTGGAGGCAGCACCGAGACCAAGAGACAGAGCAGTGGGCCCACAGGAGTAAAGCTGTCTTTGGGCAGGAGGCTGGCTTGCAGTGGGAGGTGGCCTTTGGATATTTACTGGTGCCAGAGGAGCTTTGTGACACTTACTGGGACAGAGTTGAGGCCAAGGCACCATGCGGCTGAGAGTCCAAGGACCAGAGAGAGACGTGTTTACCAGCATGACTGAGAAGAGGTGCCGGGGACAAAAGAATGATATTCTCATAGTTTATATACTATGCAGGGAATGTCAAATTCAACAAGAATATTGCATTTATTAACAAAAAGAAGAGTTCAAGGTCTTTCTTGAAGTACAATGGTACCTGTGATAGGGTAGTACCTGTGTACCTACAAAAAAGATCCGTTAACATAGCTATTTATGTTATGGACCCACCAAAACCAGTGCTGAATAAAAGAAAGAATTCAACCAATTTCTTCAGTCTGAAACGGACCAAACGTAATCAAGATGCACTGGTAACTGATGTCCAATGTGTGAAAGTAGGAAAAAATGGGGAGATATGGTAGTTGGAAAGTATGGCCTTGGGGATAGAAACACTGCTGGAGATTGTATGATGGAATTTCACAAGACCAGCGACGTCTTCATTGCAAATAACTTTCTTTGCTCAACAACATCAATGTACATGTTCACCCTCAGACGAAGTACATGGGAATCAAATTGATCACTTCTGGGAGAAGAGATGATGTCAACTAGATTCCTGGGTGGAGGCTAGGGAGGGGCCCGACCTATCAGTCAAGCTGCAGCCTGAACAACACCTCCTTGGGGTGTGGTTTTCATGTCACCCCCAGAGCAGGGCTGAGTGATCTTGCCCCTTTGCCTTCGATTGAATTTGGAACTTGCGTCTGGTTCGTTGATCTCAGGTGCCATTAACAGACGGCTAACCCTGATTTATTTGGCCGACCTCTGAGTCATTTACCTCTGCATCCACCAGCCTGTGGCCCTCCCACTTCCTCATCCTGCTTCCTGTTATCAGCTTCTGTAGCTACATAAGGCAGGAGACTTATGTACCTTGTATCTGATCTACAGACTCAAACTGAACTGGACTTATCTACTTCTACAACCATGTAAGCCATTTCTTGCTGTAAATCTATCTATACATATACAAATATGCGTCATTGGTTGGCTTCTCTAGGGATCCTAGCCTAACACAATGCTCATTCCAAAGAAAGGTGACTCAACAGAATGTGGAAATTATTGAACAATATCATTAACATCACAAGGAAGTAAAATTTTGCTGATGATCATTCAACCATGTTTGCAGCAAAACACCAACAAGAAGCTGCCAGAAATTCAAATTGAATTCAAGAGAGCAGGTGACACAAGTGATATCATTGCTGACTTCAGATGGATGTGTGGCTCAGAAGGGAATACCACAGAAACATTGTATTGTATTGAAGGAAAGGCATTCAGCTGTGTGGATCCCAATAAGCTATGGGTAACGATGAGAAGAAGGGAATTCCAGCACACTTCACTATTTCATAAGGAACCTATTCATGGAGCAAGATGCCATTGTTGGATTAAACAAGGGAATGTGGCATGGTTTAAAATCAAGGGATGGTGTGCATTAAGGCTGAATACTTTCACCATACTTATTGAATCTGTATGCTGAGTAAATGATCTGAGAAGCTGGATTATATGATAAAGAACTTGGTGTCAGCATTAGAGGAAGGTTTACTAACAATCTGTAACATGCCGACGGCACAGCCTTACTTGCGGAAAGAGAAGATCTGATGCATTTGCTGATATAGTTCAAGGACTGTAGCCTTCAGCATGGATGACAACTCAATGTAAAGAAAACCCCAGTCCACACGAGACCTAAGGACAACTTCATGATAAACACAGAAAGGATTGAAGTTGTCAATGATTTCATCTAGCTTGTATCCACAATCAATGCTGATGGAAGCAGATGTTGAGAAATCAAATGATGGATTGCATTGGACAAATTTCCTATACAAACCTCTTTAAATTGTTGAAGTGCAAGACTATCATTTTGAAGGTTAAAGGTGGGCTTGACCCAAGCCACGGTATTTTTGATTGTCTTGTATGCATGTGAACGTTGGACAATAGAGGAGACTGCAGAAGAGCGGGTGGATTTGTATTATTGTGTTGGTGAAGAATGGTACCAGGACTCCCAGAAGAACAAATTATGTTGGGAGAAGTTCAGCCAGAATGCTTCGTAGAAGGAAAGATGGAACAAGTTCTTCGCGTGTGCTTCGGAGATGTTGTCAGAAGAAACCAGTGTCTGCGAAAGGACATCATGCTTGGGAAAGTAGGAGGCAAGTACAAGAGGAAGACCATCAAGGAGATGCATTGACACAGCAATGGGCTCAAACAAGATCGAAAGGATGGTGCAGGACTCAGGACTGCTTCGCTCCACTGCCCTAGGGTCTCAGTGAGTCAGGGCTTACTGGATGGCACCTAACACCAACAGCAACCTCCTGGGCTGTTCCACCAGGGAAAGAAAACCAAACCAAACCTTCTCTTTGAGTCACCAACTAAATTTTGGTCCTTTTTGTTTCCAGTCTAAGGTATGTGTGGTTCCCAGAGTTCAGGAAGTAGTAGAAGAGAAGCAAAGAATTGTTGGCAGGAGTTCAATGAAAAGTCATGATTTGGATCAATTATTCCATGTCTGGATCTTTCTCATGATAAGCTATAGTCTCTAACTTTCACGCCAAATACCTTCTACATACACAAGCACACTTTCTAGAAAACACTCAGGAGAGACAATGGGTACATGACATGAAAAGAGAAGGTAACTAATCTTAGACACTGAAACAGAAGGGATACTTCAATTTAATTTCAAATAAACTTGGTGATTTTTTTTTTTAACCAGGCAGTGTCAGGCTTGTGGGGACCCATAGGAGTTTGTTAATAAAATAGCTTCCAAGCCAGTTCTGGGGTTACACAGGTAACTAAGACACGGGGAGGGCATTGGAAGGTCTGAAACCAGGGGTCTAGGCATACGAGGAGGGAGAGAAGTCACTTCGGTTTGGAAGTATCGCTCAGGATTTCGGAGCAAAGCGCTTTAACTGGGCTCCAGAGGATATTCCAATGAAGGAAATGCACTAGACAAAAATGCAGAAAGCATTGTGGACAGTTTTCTACTGTGCCCAGAGCTGACGGTTTGTCCACATGGAGGCCAAGTGGGAGGAAACTCAGGCAAAGACAGCGGGCAGGGCCTATAGCAGCGGGGGGGTTATCAGGTGTGGGTGGGTGGGTAAAGGAGCAGATCCAGAGAAAGCAGATGAAAGTTAGGCTTTCATCTTACTCTGTTTGCCAGTTTACTCTGAAGGATCAAGGGACCAGGATCCTGCCTTGAAGGCAGGAGTGGGACCTGGCAGTAGGCTGGGGTTCTCAGAAGGCCAGAGCAGGGTCAAGCCAAAGATGAGGCCCAGTGCTGAGGCCAACCCTCAGCATCCTCCTCCTCCTCCCCCTCCTCCTAAGCCAGTCTTAAAGTCTTGTGGACCTCCCCCTTCAGTGGGGTGAGCCTTCTGATGGACACTTCTGGGCCTTGTGCTTGTTTACCTGTTAAGCAAGGTCAAAGGTTTCTGGCACTTGGTTTGCAACCACAAGGAAAGTGCTAAGAGGATGGTTAAGATGCCGTCCTGACATTGGCGAGCCTTCCCAACAAACACTTCCAATCCCAAGACAGGAATGAAAGTACTCAGTGACTGTGAGTAAGCTAGCCTGCTGCTCCTGGCTGCAGCATTCCCACCTCTGCCTTTGCTAGCCACTGACACCGCATTCTGAGGCCACAGAGAAAGAAAGCCCCAGCATCCTGCTTGGCGGCCCCTCTGTGAAGAGAAGCCAGAGACTTGGGAGCACATGGAGCCTGGTGAGAAAGGGGTACAGTCAGCAGAAGCTTCCCTGAGCCTTTTCTTAGGTATTTGAGTGAGGCTGGCAGGGTCTAGGGTGGCAAAACTGGAGAGTGGTTAATGCCAGTGGCTGAGGCAGGAGGAAATCAATATACAATTATCTAAGGCAACTGTTGTTGGTTTTGTGGGGCAGGGAGGCAGGGTATTTTAAGGTGACTGCAAACCCAGAAGCACTGATCAATGACATCCAGGAAGCATGGATTGAAGGATGGCTGTTCATCACAAAATGCTGGACGGACAGGCTGAGCCCTGACCCACAGGTTTCATGACAATCATGCAGATCAGAATAGCTGTATAAATGCATCGCACACCTTTTATTTCTTTACCTCTATTGACTAGATAGGTGGGAGGCATTGGGAACACGGTTGTGAACATCCCTGGGCTGATATACATTGTGTTCTTTTGCAAGGTTTGAGAAATGATGCCCAAGCCTCAAGCGCAGGATATGTTGTTTTTTTTTTACCTTTTTAAGAGGCTTTGATTTCTACTCCTAATGCTATAAACTTGTGTGTGTCGCGGCTGAAAAATGTTTAAAAAATTTTTTTAAAGTACTGGCTTTGCCATGGGCAGCATTTCAATCCCGTTCAGCCTGATGCTGCTGCTGGAAGCTGCTGCTGGGTTGGCCCCTGACCCAGGACACCCCATGTGTTGGGAGTAGAACTACTCCATCGGGTTCTTCTTGGTTATGGTCTTTGTGGAAATAGTTCTCCAGGCATTTCCTTGGCAGAGCTGTTGGGTGGCTTGGTACTGCCAACCTTTAGGTTAGCAACCAAGTGCACACAGCTCATGCCCCCCAGGGTCTTTCAGAAAGAATACAGAAATAATCCAAAGCTTATAGAGCCATGGCGTTTTCAATCATCTCAAATGCATGCGAAAGTTGGGCATCGAATAAGGAAGACATTAGAGTTGGTGCATTTGAATTAGGGTGCTGGGGAAGAATCACCATGGGCTGCCGAAAGAACAAACATCTGTCTTAGAGGAAGTCCAATCAGAATGTTCCTTTGAAGTAAAGTTGGTGAGACTTTGTTGGACTAGTTGTCGGGAGACCAGTCCCTGGAGAAGGACATCAAGGTTTGTAGAGGGACAGCAAAAGAGAGGAAGGCCCTCACCAGGATGGCTTGACACAGTGGCTGCCATGATGGGCTCAAACATAAGAACAATTGTGAGGCTAGGGCAGGAGGGGAGAGCATTTGTTCCGTTGTATGGAGAGTTAGTTGCTTATGAGTTGGAACCACGTTGATGGCACCTAAGCACAACATAGAGATTATGGTATCAGGAAGTCAGCAGCATTTCAAGGTAATGACCTTGTCCTATGCTGCTCAATCAGGAGTCCTGATGGTGTTTGGGTTAGGCTCTGGGCTCCTAACCACACGGGGAAGTGACTTCAAACCCCACGCCACCCCCTGCTGTTTGCTCCCCTAGGCTGTCTGCTCCATAAAGACAAACAGTCTTCAAGGGGTGCTGTGGGTTGGAATAGAGTCAATGACAGTGAGTCTGAAACCAGCCAAGAGCCAAGTGTGCTTGGTGAAATTTAAGGAATAATAAATAAAATGAGAAATTTAACCCCTCAGTCAGGTTTCAAGCCCTCTGTAGTGACATGAGGCTGGTGGCTGTTTTGTTGGACAGAGCGATGTAGAACATTTTCATCCTCACAAACAACAACAACAACACCCAAAACAACAACAACCCTGTTTTGGACAGTGGTGATCTCGACAAATAGGGTTTGTGGGGCTTTTCTTTAAATAAATATCGAGCAAAAGAAGAACAAAAGTAGGCCAGGGCCAGACAGCATGGACCTTGAGTAGGAACGCGCTGAAACTCTACCCAGAAGCTGAGGAGGAGGAAGTGCTATGGTTCAGGTGTGCATGGCAGGAAGAACCCCGAGCCAACCCTGTGGATGGAGCTGGGCTGGGGAGAACGAGGCCAGGAAGGGTTGAGTTTTCTACTCTTTCCCAAGGGAAGCGTACTGGATAGAGGGCTGAGTGCTTCTGGATTGTACCAGTCCAGGCCCAAGACGAGGGGGCCAGTCTGGGTATCTGAAAATCAGTCTAGTCGAATAATTCCGAGGAAAATACTTATGGTCAGAAAGCTCTGGGGTCAAATCCGTCTCTTATACACTGTTGACCTGCAATTGGCTGCTCAATTTTTCTAAGCTTTAATTGTCCTCTTTAGAAAAAATAATTTATTAGGGGCTCATACAACTCTTATCACAAGCCATACATACATCAATTGTGTAAAGCACATTTGTACATTCGTTACCCTCATCATTCTCAAAACGTTTGCTCTCCACTTAAGCCCCAGGCATCAGCTCCTCATTAGAGAGAGATTAGTTACATTCTACATTGGTAGAATTCTTCTGAGAGTTTTAATTTATGTGATTTAGGTAAAGCATTTGGCACAGTGTTTTATATATATATATTATATATATATAATCTTGTCTATCAGATTTTGTGTGTCTCTATCTGTGTGCATGTGTGGGTGCATGCATTTTCTCTGCCACACCAAAGGAGTCACCTTCAACAATTTCAGAATCCCTTTCTTTCCTGTAAAGAGAGACACAGTGGACAGACGATGCACTTTAGAGTCCCAGGAATTGGTTATAGTTTGGCTCTGCCACTTACTAGTGGAGTGGCTGGCAACAAATAACCAACCTGACTCTCCAGTCCCTGGTTGGTAAATTGAGTATAACACTACTTCCCTCTCATTTGCTTATTCAAAATACTTATTGTGCAGTGATTATGTTCAAGGCCAGGGGCTAGGAATTGCATTGTAAATAAAGCAGACACAGTTCCGATGGTATCTGGGGGGTGTATTTGACTTCCTCTGGCTTCCCTATTGCCACAGGCAGAGGTCAGACACACTTCCGCTCTCCATTCTTTTCCCTGTTATGAGAATACCATTCCTCCCACCGCACTCTACTTCTGGGCAGGGTTTGATAGTTTGTTGCGATGGTCAGAGAGAACTCAGACAACGGTCATGATAAAGGGGACTTATTAGGGAAGTTACTAAGTTACCAAACATCGAGATTAGTAAACAGTAAGGATACAATCATGGCCTACAGCAATGTCTCTCCTCAGCCAGAAGTCAAGTCTCTGTCCAGTCCTTAGCCTCTCAGCCACATGGTCTCTTGGCCTGTCGCCATGGGCCAGAAAGCCAGCGTGTCATTCTGTCTCACAGTCCCACAGTCTCAGTGCTGCTCCTCTGCTCTATCTCATGGCCTCTGCCTTGAGCTCTGCTCTTGGCCTGGCTCCTTTGCTCAGTCCCATGGTCTGTGTGCCGCACCCTTGGTGCCTCTGGTTTTATCCCCAGCACTTAAACTGTGATCTTGAAGGGGCTTCACTTATGGCTCTTCTAATGACGCTGGGACTTTTCTCTGCTTCTGAAACGTCTCTTACACAGAGGGATAGCTTTGATGGAGGTGTTTTTGTCCCCCCCCTCCATCTTCCAGTAGACACTATCCCCAAAGAAACGAAGGGTGGTCACTTGGTTCACACCCTCTACTGAACTAGGGACATAATCCCACCTTAATCCTGTCTGTTAACACCTCAGATAGCTCCCTCCAAATTGGGATGACAGCTACAAGTGAAGAAGGCAGAATTTATAATACATCACACACGGATTTATGGCTCCAACAAGAAGCTCACTGCCCTCAAGTTGATTCTGACTCATGGCGATCCTATAGGACAGGCTAGAACTGTCTGTGCCTATGGGTTTCTGAGACTGTAACTTTATGGGAGTAGAAAGCTCCTGTATTAAGTAATTGACTACATCTCATGTCCTAGCAGACAAAGAGATGCTATCATAATCGGAACAGTGCTTTGCTAGACCAAGAACAGGGTATGAGGGAGGGCAGAGGTACCCTGGTAGTGGAGTGGGGTGGGGAGTAGGGCAGAAGGGTGAAAAGATTGCTCTAGGCAAACACAAGAGTTTATACAAAGGCTTAGAGAAAAACATGGCGTCTTTAAACAGAAAGACCTGGACTAAGCCTGGTGCAGGGAAGGCTGATGTGGTACTGAGAACTCAGGAAAGGGCTCAGGGGAGAAAGACATGCTCAGCTCTGCACTGTCAAAGGATCTCTTTGTCTGCAGCAAGGAGAATGAGTGGGCTGTAGGTGGGAAAGCTGGTGTCAAGATGTTCTGTAAGAAGACTAGTATAGCAACCCAGGTTCCAGGAACAGGAGGTATTTAATCATCGTCATTAAAAAAAAAAAAGGAACATGTAGATTCCGGTGATGTTCTAAGTGTTTACTGTAGGCTAATTCATATCCTTCTTAAACCCCAAACTCTAGTGGGGTAAGCCCTATTTTCATCTTCATTTTACAGGTCAGAAGTATAAAGCTCACAGATGCTATGTAACCTGCCCAGCTTACACAGCATAGGGGATATGAAATCAGGTAATTTGGTTCCAAGGCCTGTGTGCTTCTGTGATCTGCTGCAGATCCAACAGAGACTGACTAAGAAGAGGTGAGGGAAGGGGAGGAAGGAGTCACAGTTAAGTGTACAGGTGTCTGGCTTGTAAATGATGTTGTTTTGGGGCTGAGACACCCCTATTCCCCAGGCAAGAACAAGTATAGGAGACAAGATAATGAGTTTCTTGAGAGATTTGCTGAATTTGAATCCTCTAGGTGACTTCTATGACTAAACATCCTATCATTGGACATAAGGATCTTGAAATAGAAAGACTTTACCAGATCCCTGGTGGTATGATTAAGTTAGGTGTTGGACTACTGTGTCAGTTTGGGTTGACTAGAGAAACAAATCCATAAACACTCATATGTGTGTAAGAAAGAGCTTTATATACAAGAGCAGTTGAACATTGAGAAAACATCCCAGCCCAGGCTAGATCATGTATACAAGTCTGATATTAGCCGATATGTCTGATACTAATCTACAAAGTCCTCTTCAGACTCATAAAACACATGCAATGACGTAGAGTACAGGAAGATCACAGGCCAGTGGGTGGGAAGTCTTGTGGATCCAGTGGCATTGTAAGCATCTTAGCACTGTCAGGGGTCTCCACGTGGCTTCTCCAGCACCCAGGGTTCTGGCTGCTTCAGGGTAGCTTCATGTGTCTTGTCAGCTGCAATGACTTACAGGGAGTGAGCAGAGAGACAGTGTCTCCTGTCTCCAGGAAGGAATTACAGGAGGTCCCAGGATCCTCAGGAGAAGGTCATGCCCAGACAGAGGCCTCATTTGCTATGATCCTATTGACAGTCTAGACTCCACACCTTCATTCTAAATTCTCTCAAGTACCAAACGGACACCAGATTATGTAACTACCACAGCTGCTAACTGCAAGGTCAGTGGTTCAAACCCACTAGCCACTCTGTGGGAGAAAGACAAGGCTCCCTTAAAAATTCACTGTCTCAGAAAACCTCTAAGGCAGCACTTCTCAACCTGTGGGACGTGACCCATTTGGGGGTCGAGTGACCCTTTCACGTATTTCCCAATGGTCTTAGGAACCGGGACACTGCTCCTCTGTCTCCAGGCGGGTCCGCCCACATGCAGATACGCCCAATGAGTACCCAGTGTGATGACATCATGGCACCAACCCCATCACATAGACCCAGTACAAATACAGGTTTATGTGACAGAGTTGGTGCTATACTGTACTTAGATGAACCAGTCACACAAGTGTAGAAAGCAGCTACTGTGTAGAAAGCAGCAGTATTGGAGGTAAAATGACACTTCATGAATTTGCTTTTGTGATTAATCACTATGCTTTAATTATGCTCAATTTGCAACAGTAAAAACACATCCTGAATTTCAGATATTTCCATGACGATTCCTAACAGTAGCAAAATTACAGTTATGAAGTAGGAACAAAAATAATGTTATGGTTGGGGGGGGTCACCACAACCTGAGGAACTGTATTACAGGGTCGTGGCAGTAGGGAGGTTGAGAACCGCTGCTCTAAGGTCACGGCGAGTTGGAATCGATGCAATAATAGCAGTGGGTCATATACAGTGATACCTCAGTTGTTAAATGGCTCTAAGCTCAAACTTTCCACTACTGCAATGCCAAAGTTAAAAAAATGTGTTTGGTGTTCTTAACTTTGCTCAGTAGTTGAACCAAAAATCCAACTTGACTAACCCTGTGGTTATTATGCATTAAGAAAATATCCCAGCCCAGTCCAGATCAAGCCCATAAATCTGACATTAGCCCATATGTCTGATACCAATCTATAAAATCCTCTTCAGACTCACGAAACACGTGCAATGACACCAAATGCAGGAAAATCACATGCCAGTGGGTGGGCAGTCTTGTGGATCCATTGGCACTGTAAGCATCTCAGCGCTGGCAGGGGTCTCCACGTGGCTCCTCCAGCTCAGGGCACTAGCGTGGCTTGTCTTGTCAGCTGCCATGTCTCCCAGGAAGTGAGCCTGTGTCCTGCCTCCAGCAAAGTATTTATCTCCTTAGTGCCTCCAAATAAGGTCATCAAGCTAGGACCTGATTGACAGGCTAAATGCCACCTCTTCACTCTTAATCCCTTGAAATTGACAACAGATTATATTCACAGGGGTAGTTCTACTTTGTGCTTTAGGGTTGCTATGAGCTAGCACTGACTCCATGACAGTGATTTTTAAAAAATTAAATAAATTGAATCTTTGAGGGTAGAGGACAGGGATCTAGAATAGAACTTGGGAGTTTAGGCTACGCAGGAGGATGCACTTGCTTTGTAACAATGGAAAAGAATAAATTTTCAGATTTGGTGGTGAGAAACGGTGCAAGTTCTTCTTAATGGTTTCCATTCTCCGTTTGAAGTGGGAGACGTTGTCAGGATTTGAGTACGAGAGATAATACAGTAGGAATTAAGACGAGAACAGAGACAGGTTAAAAAGACCCAGTGGGCTTGGAGACAGAAGTGATTGAGGAAATAGAAGGTATTCCATGCAATGTGAGAGCTCAGAGATTCACTGAGGCCCCAACGTGGCCAGCTGGGTGTTTTCTCTAGCTAAGGGGTGGTTTTGGAGAAGGCAGAGAGCTAGGTGGGGTTAGGACTAGTAGGTGCAATGGCAGACCATGGCGATTAGAGGATCCTGGAGGTGGGAGGAGGGTTAAAATGATACGGGGCATGGAGACCTGCCAACATCCAGAATAAGGCAGAGGGAGCCAACAGAAAGGGTTAGAGACTGTGAGTTCTAGTGAAAGTCAAAGAACAGAGTGGGCATCTTACAGAGGGCAGTCTCTAGGATGATCTCCAATGAATTCCACCTCCTTGTACTTCCAACTTTGTATAATGCCCCCTATCATTTGCAAGCTACACTACCGGCGGGACACCTAACCTGTGGACTGTGTCGCTCCAACTTGAGGTTCCTTCAAGACCTGCTTCGCCACATACTTGGAATTTACAATCTCTTGAGCTGGGGACTGACTGCTGGTGACCTGCCTTCTGAGATAGCCTGATTCCTCTACAGAGGACTACCTGATGGCTCTCAAGTCTTGAAGGACTGCCAGTGTCTCACAACTCTCACAGGAGTGAGTTGCACTGAGCCATTTGTACTGCTTTATAATTTAACTGTTCATTTTGTGTGTTATATATCTATCTGTATGTATATATATACATATATATAATTATTAGCTATCTGGTTTTGTCTCTCTAGAGAACCCTGTGTAACACAAGTCCAGAGGCACCTTACATTGCAATGCTTCTTTTGTGCTAGAGAGGGTGGCTCGGCTGGAGCTGCGTGAGCCAAGACTCACTCCCTCCCTGCTAGTGAGTCGATTCTGACCCACACAAAAAGGTGGAACTGTGACTGTTCACAAGAGTGAAAAGCCTCATCTTTCTCCAGGGGAATGGCTCATAGCCTTGCAGATCAAGGTCCCAAGTGTAACCACTCTGCCACCAGGACTTCCCTGATAGTCTAAGGTATTGGATAGGTCATGTTCTAAGTTTTGACATCTTTGGGGATTGTTAGGTAGCCAGATAGGGGATTGTTCCTCTCCATGCCAAGAGCCCCGCTTACAGGAAGTTGGAAGCTGCTCAAGGCTAGAGGGCACACTCCAAATTCAGGCTCTGAGCCAGGAAGGGGTGATACAACTAGGTGGGCAGTACTCTTGGATTGGCCCTGTCTAGGCCAGGTAGGTTAATTCAGTCAATGGGGTCAACCAGTATCATCAACCATGCCTCCCAACAGGACCCTGAAAAGCCAGGATTTGAAGCCCACTGCTGTCCTTTCTCAGCTGCTCTTTGGGCCACACTGGGGATTTCCCTGGTCTCAGGTTTCCACATGTGGGTGTGAAGTGCCCTGAGGGTGTCTGTATAAAACCCGAAATTCCTATCCTTAATAAAACCCCACTTGGATTACAAACCAGGCTTCAGCCTGAATTATTTTTCTCCTGCAAGCCAAGGACTGAGGTATTTTTTCACCCGAGAAATCTAACAGGATCACTGCAGAGCAAGGAGATGTGTGCACCAGGTATCAATTTTAATGAGTGGGAGATGGGGCAGGGAAGGTTAATGGCAGAGAGGAGCATAGTAAACATGCATGGGTGCAGATCTTAGTACCTCCCAGGGGAATGGTAATTAAATGTATGGAAGGGACACTAGGAGTCTAGTCAGATGTTGCTCTCAGGGCATGCGAAGTGTGGGAGAATGGGCAAACCACCCTATATTGAAAGTTGCAGGGCAAGTGGAGCTCCAGCCTGGAGCTAGATTTTAAGAATCAATGGCCGAGGAACCCAAGTGGAAGGCGAATTTTGAGAATGATGAGGGCAAAGAATGTATAAGGGTGCTTTACTCAATTGATGTATGCATGGATTGTGATAAGAGTTGTATGAACCCCAATAAAATTATATATATATATATATCAACGACATAGCACTGTGCAGGCAAGGTGCGGGGCTCCACATCTCCACATAGTGGGCCCTCAACAAATATTAGTTCTGAACATTCACTTATAGTTGAATACCCTGGCCTGGAGCTGCCTTCGTCTCTCCTGCCCCCTCTCTTTCCTCGAACAGCTTGACCTGGGTGAGGGGACTCAGGAGACGCTCAGGGGCGGCCTCCAGTCACGGTCTAGGGAGAGCCGGGAGGGAGGCTTTTCCCAACTTCGCTTCCACCCGCCAGCACAGGAAGAAGGGTAAGAACGAGGGACATTTTCTTCAGGAATACAAGGCATATTCCCCTCTAAGAGAAATGCATTCCTTCCATCAACAAACATCAATCAAGCACTGAGAAGCGTGACACCAATACTTCGGAGTCATCCACTCCCACTCGCACGGAGGGCGCGCAACCGCGAGCTGCCTCCAGGCCAACGTCAGTGGGGGTTCAGCAAACATACACTGACTTCCCCAAGTTCTCCCCGTACTTTTTAGCCGACGGAAAATCTCGGATGTGGGTGTGCTATCGTTCCAGAAGTCGGCCTAGGAGAATCCCACCAGTCCCGCAGAGCTCCCCAGTCCCGCAGAGTCCACCTGGAGCGCCCGTGTCCACGTGTACTCTCGGCGGCTCGCGGGGCGGGGTGCAGGGGGCGGGGCCTGGCGGGAATGCGAGACCGGCCCCGCCCCCGGGGCTCCCATGGCCCCCCGCGCCCCGCGGCCAGATGCTGACGTGTCCTTTCCTTCTCACTACACCTCCCGAGCCCGGACACTACCTACTCTGGCTGTCCCGGAAGTCCCGCCCCATCCACAGCCCGGCACCGCAAATCAGCTCTTTCAGCGCTTCCCGGAGTTCCCGACCCGTTTCGGGACCAGGAGGCGGGGCTTCGAGAACAGGGCGCCTATTGGCTTGAGGTCCGGCGGGCTCTGGATGCCTATTGGGCAGAGGGCGGTGGCGCCCTGGCACGCTTGCGCGGCGAATAGAACGTGTGGCGGCGACTGTAGCGAACGCGTCTCCTCTTTCGCTCCTGGTCCTGCTGCTGCTCGGAGTGCGTCCAGTGCGTCTGTCTGGTCCATCGCCTGCAGCTCGTCGCCCGCCTGCCCCTCGCCGCGGCAGTCTCTCGCCCACACCAACACCCACAGTGACACCTCCAGCTCGGCCAGCCTCTCCACTCACCGCCTTCCCATCTCCACACATGGCCTCCTCCGTGCAGAGCGGCGGCTCCTCTGGGGGACCCGCGGTCCCCACCGTGCAGCGGGGCATCGTCAAGATGGTGAGAACGGGGCCCTGGACACCGGACACCCCGCCCGCCCTCGGGCGAGGTCGGGCTCTGGCTGCTCTTGCCTTCGGGTCAACCCTCACAGTCTCCGGGATCCCCTCTCCTCCGACCCCTTCTCGCTGTCGACCCCTTCCTGTTCCTTCTCTTGACGGACCCCGACCCAGACGCTCCATGGCCCTTTCCTCTTGGTCACTGACTTAAGGGGTCAAGGGTTTTCCGTGGTCGCGGCACTCGATCTCTTGGCTGCTTACGGGACAGATCGATTGCCGATTGATTTTTGGACATAATTCGTGGGTATTTCCCCCTCCCCACCCAGCTTGTCTTTCTGTCCATTTTGACATCTGCTGATCAGTTTGCTGTTCTTTGGGGGTGCTTTTACTTCTCAGAGCCTGACATCCGGTCTTGGCTGAAACCCTAATAGTACTTGGGACAGCCGAGGCTTCGCGCCTTCCACCCGCCAGCTTAGTGACTTTCATACAAGTTTTGTAGTTTTCTGACCCAAGAGCCGATCTTGTTTTCCTCCTCCCGTGGACTACGTTGTTGGGCCCGCAGGGATCCAAGGAATCATTATAGCCCTTCCCTGATGGTTTAAAAGAGAGCAAGAGACTTACTTGAGGTCGTATGGTGTTTGGGGTTTGGATTGGAGCCAGGACTAGAGAGCTCAAGCGTTTTGACCCCCTGTCCTGGGCCTGATTTCACCGCGCCCTCCTCTCGCCCGGCCCTGCTCCTAATACTCGTGAGTTTAGGATTTAAGACCCTGTGAGTTTCATTAAAAGAAAAAAAAGACCCTTGCTTCCATGAGGATTTTGTAGTATAAGTTCTAGTTATCACTAGCTTCCTGGTGTCATTTCACCAATAGTTCCCAAACATTTGAACCTGCCATTTCTGGGTTGTTACCAGGTTTTGTGGTGGAGATGGCCCACCACATCTCTATATCATGTCAGATGGCAGTGGGGATTTTTCCATCTGGAACTGCAAATAGCCACGTGATACACTTTTTCCTGAAGGTTCACTTTTCTTTGCTGTTGTAGAGCGTTGAAGAAACATCTTACTTTCTTTGTAGTCTTTCAAAGGAGCCCAATGTGCTATCACTTGTGTGCACGCGCGTGCGTGTTCTGAGTGTAAATTAGATTTCATGGTATGTTTCATCCTTGATTTTCCAATAGTTGAGTAAATAGTCTACCACAAGCTGAAATCCTGGAGGTTTTCAATACTGCTTTTTTTCTTCATTTACTATGTCTAATGAGTTACAATGTATCAGAAATAGAAAGAGAAGGGAAATTCAAAGGTCCCCCCCCTTTTTTTTTAACTCTGTAATACTGACCTGCCCCAGGAAAGGATTATCCTGGGGTGGTTTCTTTTTATTTACCTTTTATATTGCACTGAACTGTCCCTTCCCCATGAGAACAAAGTTTCTATGGATGGTCGAGTGGTCGGATTGACAGCAGAGTGGATCACCTTAGTTTCATCCTTTGCTGATGTTTGGGATCTTCTTACATTTTCAGGGTGGGCTGGAAGGAGGGGAACATCTTTTTGTAGGTGGATTGTAGAGTGTCTGGATTCTACGAAGTGACAGTGCCTGCTCTCAGATCATCCCATTGCCCTTAAGTTGTCCCAACTCAGAGCCACCCTGTAAGTCTGGAGTTTCCAAACCTGTATGTGATCTTCATGGGAGCAGACTGCCTGTACTTCCTCCTGAGGAGCAGCTGGTGAGTTCCAGTCATGGGCCATTTTGGTATGCAGCCAAGCGCTTAATCGCTGTGCTACCAGGACTCCTTAGATTGCCCCATAGGCAATCAGCTCCATTATTGGTTGTCATGTTTTGTGCTGAACATTCTAGTTCTATTGTGTCATATATAATATTTAACAAGTAGGTAATATTTGTTGGCTCCATTTCACAGATGTGCAATCTGACTTCTCAACAGGGTACCATATATACTTGTGTATAAGCCGAGTTTTTCAGCACATTTTTAATGCAGTTTTTGTGGTAAAATTAGGTGCCTCAGCTGATATTCAGGTCGGCTTCTACTCGAATATATACGGTAAGTTGCTCACCTAAGGACTGGTATTTTTCATGAGTATTAAGGCAGAACAGGGCTTTACCCCCCGTCCCTTCTGCCAAAGCACATGCTGGTAACCATGTGACTGTGCTGTCTTGGACTCCGGGACTCCAGGGTCTGACTGTAACAGGAAGAAGGGAGGGGTTATCAAAGCAGCCACAGAATCGCAGGGAAGTGAGACTGACTGTAATTGGGTTGAGAAGCTAGTAGATGTTACTCCTTGTCTGTCTGGGGACTGCTGCTGTGGCTTCATTTGGTGCCGATGGTCATTGTGTGCTTAGGAGTGGGGTGGAAGAGGAGGTGTTGGCAGTCATCTCTACGGTTTTTTCCATGACCAGGCTGGAGGGGCTTGGATGGGTGAGTTACAGGCAAGGATTAGGGAGGTGCGTGGAGGGAGGGAAGGCAGGTGGACGGCTGAGTGGCTGGCCGATTCGTGCTTGGCTTAGAAGCCGTGTCTGGAATGAAAAATCGGCTGCTGGGAAATTGCTCAGCGTGAAGCGCTTCCGCTAAGCGAAGTCGTATTTTCCTGGAGAGTAGTTGTCTCCAGTGGAACGAGGAACTGCAATGGAAGACGGAGCTCCCCGACAGGCGAGTGAGCGAAAGAGAGACTGATGAGGGGGAAAATGGTAGTCCGTGCTTTTCTGTTTTCGGGGTGAGAGGCAGGAACTGGAACAGGACTGAACAGCTCGTGAATGAAGCCGCAGGCTGCCTGAGGTTGAGGTTTGCTGTGGTGGGTAGGAATAGTCCTTCCTCTTGGCAGAAGGGGCTTCGGGGCCCTTGTTAGTTGCGGGCAAGGCGGTTCCAGCTCATCGTGACCTCATGAGTGCCCAGTAGAACTGCCCTGTGGGGTTGCTGCTGCCGGGGAGGCCTCTTTCTCAAGGCACCTTTGGGTGACTTTGCACTAACTGCTTGTGTTTGGACTAGTAAAGTGATTGCTAGTCCAGGAAGTCTATGTACAGCCTCTTGGAGGGGTAGGCTGTCTGATCTCTGCTGCTCAAGCCTAGTAAGGCCCATATTATCCCCTTTTTTTTTTAATTTGCAGAAAGAATGTGGGGATCAAGGTGTTTCACCCGTTTTTACTCTACAGTTATCACCCTACTGATCAACTATTTAGAATTGGTTGTTTTCCCTGGCTTACTTTCTGTTAGGATCTCAGGGGCCATAGATTCGGTTAGTGAGCTTGGCTGCTAACCAAGAGGTTGACGGGTCAAGGCTCCCCAGAGGTGCCGCAGGAGAAAGGCTTGCAGGTTTATTTCTTAAAATAAAAGCCATTGTACCTCCCCTTTCCCGCCGAGAACATACCGGGTTGCACTGAGTCAGAGTCATTGGACAGCACTCGGTTTTACTTGCTTGGTGTTTGGGGGATCGAGCCCTTGCCTGCTCAGACACAGAATCTTCCTGGTGTCTCAGGCAAGCATGGAAGCAGCTTGCCTTCTGCTCAGGTTGTGGAATGCTCACAGGAGGAGACATAGCCAAGTCTCAGTTTGCAACTACCTGCAACCCACCTACCCACCCTGGAGGGGTGGGCGCCTTTAGCCAGCCTTGTGTTTTCTGAAACCTGTGCTTCTTGCTAGGTTTCAAAGCCAAGGGGCACCTGAAGGAGGAGGAGGAAGAGGTGGGCCCAGAATGATCTTATTTGAGGGGAAGGCCCTGGGCTGCCAGAGGGAAGCTGGTAGACGTCCTGGCGAGCAGCACAGCTGTAGGAAATGCTACCCGTCTCATAGCCGCTGAGGGGCTCTAGAGGGGTCTGTGCTGAGAAGTCTGCCTTTCAAGGGGCCCAGCCAAGTCAGGGTAGTAGATCTGCTCACACAGGCCATTACAGGATCTTAAAAACCCTTTCCTCGGCTACTTAAAATCTCCTCATCTCAGTACTCCCTGGGCAAGGTAGCTGAGTGGCTGTTTGAGTGGGCCCATTTGCAAGAAAGTAGTTAGAACTGGACGGAAGGCTTTTCCTTGTATTCTTAAAATTGCCCCTTCCCAGCAGGCAAATGGAGTTCGCTTTCAGTCAAGAGAGGAAGTAAAGGACCGCTGTTGTGGATCTTACAGGCTTTCTGCCAGCTTTCTGTGGGAGAAGGGAGAGGCTATTTGGCAATGGTTATGCCGACTGAGGCTGCTCCCATGCACCAACCGAGGCAAATTGAAAGAGAAATCATCATTCTTAGTTCTCTCTTCAACAGTTATTTATTGATAAGCATCTCATTGCTCTATGCTGGGTGTTGGTGATAACAGTGGTTTTTAAAAAAGAAAAAGTTGAGATTCCTGCCCTCCTGGCTTATGGGCAGACAGTAAATCTGAGCATTGAAGAGTGGGATTCGAGGTAGCACAGCGGGTTAAACATTGAGTTGCTAACTAAAAGGTCAGCCGTTTGAACCTAGCAGCTGCTCCTCAGGATAAAGATGAGGCAGTCGACTTTCATAAAGATTTACAGCAGTCCTTCAAGCTCATTATGAGTTGGGATTGACAGGTCAAATGATGGTGCCTTTTTTTTTTCTTTTAATTTGAGTTAAGAGACGGACAGGGTGGTTTGGGGTAGGGCAAGAAATGGCTCCTGCCTATAGGGTGTTTGGGAAAGGTTTCTCTCAGAAGTTGGCTTTTCATCTGACGTCTGACAGATACCAAAGAACCACCCTACTGCAAGTGTGTTCTTGGTAGCGGGAACAGCCAGTGTTAAGGCTGGAAGTTTCTGGTAATGAGCAGTCTTCAGTGAGTTTATATCCTATCTCTTCCATTTCTTTACATGGAATGGGTTTAGCCTGGGTGGTGAATGTTCATTTTTGCAGTAAACAGCACGGGAGGCCATGTCTAACCCCCTGGCTTCCCTGTTGCCAAGAGGCAGAGGTCAGGCATGCTTCCTGCTCCATCCTTCTTCTCTGCCCCCCCTCCCCGCACCCACCACTCTGCTTCGGTGCTGGGTTCCATAAATTTCAGTGGCCACACAGAACCCAGAGCCCATACTTGCCATTGATGGGGTTTATTAAGGAAGTTAATGACTTATCACAAGTTAAGATCATTGAACTGTAAGGATACAGTCATTGGTCCACAGCAATACTTCTCAGCCAACTGCCAAGTGTCTTGCTGGTCCTCAGCCTCAGCCATTTGGTCCCTTGGCCTCTGCCTCTGTGGGACAGAAGCCAGCTCTCCTGTCACTCTCTCACAGACCCACAGTCTTGGGTCAGATGAGGAGATGGTACCCTGTACTCTTAATGCTGCCTCCTCTGGGTCTCCGTGCCACTCTCTCTGGTACGTCGGGTCTTGGCCTCTGGAACATGCTGTTCTGAAGCCCTGGACTTCCTCTTTCTCTGCCCACGATGGCTCTTATACACAGAGGAATGGCTTTGATGCGCGGTGGTGTGTGGGGGGGGGCTTTTGTCTTTTAGCAGGGCCAGCCTCCCAAGAACGGCAACTTAAGCCACACTTTCTGTTAGAGTCTAAAGCTATTCCCCACCCTACTCCTGTCACACAGAACACCCTTCAAACTAGGATTATAGCCACAGGCACGGAGTCTAGAATTTTAAGACATCACATAAGGATTTATGGCTAGAAGGGTCATATTAATTGACAGTGTGTCAGAGTGGGAAGGGCAGAGAGGCCGTGGGGGCAGTCGTTGATCTGGTGCCCTCGTGAGATCAGTAACTGGCATTGCATCAACCACATAAAAGTAACAAGGAAAAAGCTTAACGTGGCTTGAAAAAAAACTATAAAAGTAACAAGGAAAAAAACAACAACCACCCAGAACCTTTTGTGCTCTTAGTCATACGCAGGTGTCTGACCAAGACCAAGGTTTTACGACTTCCTGTTAGCCCTGCATATTTCCAAGGTTGCTGCCTTTCTTCCAAGAGAAGGGATCTGGGTGGAAACACAGATACTAAGTGGGCTCACTGTAAGCAGAGCAACATCCCGGACTCCACGATGCTGGTGCTTCTGTTAGCATTTGCTTGCCACAGGGAATTGGCTGCTGCTTGGGCCCCTGGCTGCACTTTGAGCCTTTGTCCGCGGAAAGCGGAGACACATGCTTCAGAACCCAGCCAGTGGTCGGTGATTGGGAGTGAGGAAGCCAGTGAGAGGCTCAGTTAACATGGGTGGGAGCCCCTGAGGCCAGGCAGACCGCTGCAGGGAAAAAGAGAGTAAGTGATTTGATGAGTGGCTAAGACCTTGGCTACTGACCAACAGGTGTCAGTTCGAATCCACCGGCCACTTCATGGCAGAAAGCTCTGACAGTCCTCCATGGAAAAGCCTCCGAAACCATATGGACAGTTCTATGCCTGGTAGGGTAGCTAGGAGACAGACTTGACCTGACGGCTATTGGTTTCTGGGTTTGCCTGTTTCAGTTTGAAGTCTCCCTTCGTGGTGTGAGTGGTTAATTCACTTGCTCCTTAACCAGAAGGCTGGTGGTTTGAGTCCACCCAGAGACACCTCATAGAAAGGCCTGGGAATGTACTATTGATGAACCATTCACAGTTCTGCTTGGACACACGCAAGGTCACCACGGGTTGGACTCACCTCGGGGGCAGCTGGTTTGGGTATGTTCCAGTTTCCTTGGAGGGTAAATTTTGGACATCTTTGTGTCCATTGGTAGGTTCACAGGGGACTTGGGTCCAGGTGAGAAGGCTCATAGGCCCGTGGGCACTCCTTTCTTGGCACAGGCTAGCTATCCAAATGATAGGTGAGGCCTAGAAGGGGGTGGGGGTGTGGTAGGTACATTTGGAGTCTTCCCTCTGGATTTATGTTACTCTTTATCCAGGGAGGGGTTTCAGAAAGATGGACTTAAAAGGTAATGGGCTTTCCCCACGAACTTTCTGAAGCCTGTCACCCACTAGGGAACCCTTGGTGCTGTCTGGGGGAAAAGGAGCAGCCAGGTAGCTTTCCTCTTCATTGCTGGGGGGTGAGTGCACACCCACTTTCTCCTGTTCCTTCCTCCCTGGGGAGACTGACATATGCTTTTTGTTTCTACAGCAGCAACAGGCTCGGATTTGCAGGTTGAACATTTGGTGCAGATGGAGTGTTGTGGGATTTCATTTATTTCCAGTGAGCCTCAACGTGATAAATCAATGTTATGTTTTTCTCACTTAGTGCTAATGTTTAGGGTGGGGAAGGGGGGTGGGAGAAAAAGAACAGTGGTTACAATCGGCATTAAACAAACAAACAAACCCGCAAGCTAAGCAGCCGACAGGAAAATTACACCTCAGAAAAGCTGAGATTTCATTTTCAGATGTTGTCTTTCAGGTGTCAGTCCACCTGGGGACTTGCTATGCTGTCCCCATTTCTGGGCCCAGTTTCCGCTCTCCACAGTTGCTGAGGGGCTGTAAGTTATGTTCAGAGGAGAAGGAAGTATTCTGCTTGGGGCAGACTTGTTAGCACAGCCTCACATGTCACAGAGTTGCTGAGGAGACGCCCATGATTGGTGCTTACAGGTCTAATTATCACCATTGTCACAGCGAAGCAGCCGGCTGGGAGGAGAGAGCTCATTCATTGGCTGTGGGCCAGGGGTCACCTGACCTCCCTGGGTACTACATCTCCATCTAGATAAAGTTGGATGAGGTAGCCCCTCACAGACTCTTCCCTGCACTCTAGGCTCATTGTCTCTAAGCCCCTTTCAGGCCCAAAAGGCTGTGATGGGTAAAACACCTTATATTAATGTGCATTACCCACTGCCATTGAGTGGATGCAGACTCACAGTGACATTATGCACAACAGAACCAAACACTGCCCGGTCCTGCACCATTCTCACTGCTATTCCGATGCTTAACCCCATTGTTGCAGCCACAACGTCAGTCCAGCCCGTCGAAGGCCTTCCTCTTTTTTGCTGCCCCTCCATTTGACCAAGCATGCTATCTTTCTCCAGGGACTGGGTTCTCCTGATAACACGTGAGGAAGGTTAACAAGTTGCGATTCATGATCAGAAATGTGCAGGATACAGTTCTTCTGCTCAGGAGCACCTCTTGAAGGTACACCTCTGTGGTCCTCCCAGCCACAGACCCCTTGGCCTATCCCCTGCTTAGGCAAGAGTTACAGGCATCTCATTCATGAGTGAGCCTTCTGCCTAAAGGCACTCAGCTCTCCTTACTCTGTGGCTGGGAAGCCCACTGCTTTGGCTGTTGTTTCTGCGTTCTCTACTCCTCTAGTGCTCCTCTGGGGCCACAGTTCTGTCTTGGATCAAGAAGGTTCACACTCAGGAACCTCAGGGTCCAGAGGATGCTCTCCACTCCTGGCTCTTCTTGATGGGTGTGAGTTCCCCTTCCTGTGACTGAGATGATCTATTTCAAAGTGCTGGTGCTGTAGTGATAATGTGTTGCTCTGCAGGAGAAAGACGGGGCTTTCTACTCCTGTAAAGAGTGTTCTCCAAAATGTGGGGTCACTATGAGTCAGCATCCACTTGATGGCAGCGAGTTTTTGATGGTTTTGGGTTTGGGGTGGCAAAACTGACCAATCTCCACCTTACAGTTCAACATGGCCTATTTGCAGGGTCTTTCCTATTCAGTTATTTGGTGGGAGTTTGGAAGACAGCGGCTAGAAGAGCCCTACCAAGTAATTCAGTGCACCCCAGGGAGCCACTGATCCTGTTCAACACCTTCACTGGCTATGGGTGAAAGGGCAGGGTGCAAGTGATGCGTGAAGGGTATGTCTGGGGCCGCCTCCCTGGGATTTTATGCCAGGGGAGGGAGTGTTTTAGTGGTTTTTTTCTTTGCCTGTTTTGTTTTTTTTTTTGCTTTTTATTTTATTCTTTTGACTGTTTCCCAGGGCAGTGTCCACCCCCACGCCCCCACTGGTGTAAATAACGCACGCTCACATTGCTCTGCCTTTAGTCTGTGGCTGTGATACAGGGGACCGATGTCCTCAGGGTCCATTCCCATGTGATCCTTCTCCTGGGTCAGAACTGGCAGCTGCCGGGTGGTTGTTTATGTGTCTGACTTAGACCATCTGCTCACTCGAACACTCATCTGCCACTTCCCTTCTCTCTGCAGAGATTCCCAGCATCTCACCGTAATCTGGCACCACCGTCTTGGCACATCATGACTCTGGGAATCGGGGTGTCAGCTTTGAATGGGAAGACGCTAAGTGTTCCCCTTGCTGTCTTAGAGACGCTGTGAGGCTGCCTACTCTTGCCTTTTGGTTTAACCGCTCGCTCATGCCTGTCCTGCTTCTAATTTGTAAGCTCTGTTCTCAACAACCATGAAAGACCCAAGTGACCTCTTTGGTGGGCTTCATCTCTATTTTCCCTCCACTGGCTGGTCCATCGTGGGATTCAAACTGCCCTGGCCTTAGGTCTGCAAAGTCCCTGTGATTAGGGGTTACATTAGCAGGGCCCCTGGTGGCCAGTTTGGGCCAACACTTGCCATGTCTGCCCTGAAGTCTTTTAGAACCTTTGTATGCTATTTAAATTGTGGCCTGCAACTTTACTCGTGGGATTTCCAACACTATTCCCAGACCCATCACTGTTGAGTCGACTCTGGTCCTAGCGACCCTATAGGACAGATGAGAATTGCCCTGTGGGTTTCCGAGATTGTAAGTCTTCATGGGAACAGAAAGCCTCATCTTTTCCCCATGGAGTGGCTGGTGGTTTAGCAGCTCAACACGCATGATTCGCACACTGCCCCTACATAGGGACTTGGTCGCTGTGAGCCAGAATTGACTCAGTGGGTGTGAGTTGGGTCGGTTGGTTTGGTAATCCATGGGGCGCTGACTGAACTGTCTTTTACATGTCTCTTCTATTCTTATGGTGCCCTTGCTACAGGGCCCTATGAGTGGAACCTTTTTTTGGTGGGGCTTTATATGTACTTCTACAAATCTGTTTTTTTCTAGGTCCCCTCTTAGGTAAAAGGGCAGAATACTACTTCACCCCTCCTTCTTCATTGGCTATTTCAAGTTTCACAGATGCCGCTGGAAGTAGGATGAAGCTCCTCTCTCTGGTGGAGGGTGGGCTGAGCACAGGGGCTAGGGAAGGGCTACACTGTAAGTTCTTGAAGACCTTCTAGAGTTTCGGCCTTGACTGTTTAAGTGCTGGAAGGCAGAGTGGGCTGCGCCTCTGGGTGTGCTCACAGCAGCTCTCTGAGTTCCAGAGCTCCAAGCCTGAGGAAACATGCGTGCTTGCCTGCTACAGCCAGGGAGCCGAGCACCGTCCATTCTCGCTCCCCTGCGTCAGCATTAATGTCCAGTGTGTCCTGGGAGAACAGTCTGCCATTGCCCCAGCTGCATGAACCCCCCTTTACCTGGCTTTTCTTGACTAAGAGGGAAATGGTGGGCTGTTAGGTAGTAGTCAATCTGACACCATTTCGTGGAGACACCCCATCAGTTTGCACTCTTGGCAGGCACCACTCAACTAGGGGGGCCTGGTTTGCAGCCTTTCAGCCAAGTGGCAGGCCTCCAGCCCAGGGACATTCCCAGGCTCCAGGTGTGACACAGGGTGTCCTAGCCATGCATGGCTTGCTATTTCCCAGAACTGGTTTGACTTTCATTTTCAGAAAACCCTTTCAACAGTTGACCAAGCTGAAGACTTAAATAGTAGCTTCAAAGGAAACCCAATTTCAATCTTGAAAATGGAAAGACCCGTTATTTGCCATAAAGAGAAACTATCTGTAAGCTCTCCACCACAGAAACAAACACCCTGTCTGAATTCTAGCTGGGTGCTTGCTAGACCCGCAGCTTGTCCCCTGTGCGCTCCAGCCCACAAGTTCACAGGAGTGGAGAGGTGCTAGAGCAGCGGTTCTCCACCTTCCTGATGCCGCGACCCTTTCATGCAGTTCATCAGGTTGTGGTGGCCCCTCAACCATAACATTATTTCCGTTGCCACGTCATCACTGTAATTAGGCTTCCGAGCATCCTGCGGAACTTCCCATGGTTTCTTGAATGAGAAGGAGTGAGAGCGTCTTGGAGAATGTGTTAGCCCGGGTTGACTAGAGAACTAAATCCACACTCAAAGATCAAGTCCATAAGTCCAATATTAGCTCATATAGCCATGAAGTCTTCTACAGACTCACGCAGCACATACAATGATGTCAAGAGTAGGACGGTCACAGGCCAGTGGGTGAAAAAGGCTTGTGGAAGCATCTCAATGCTGGTGGGGGGTCTCAACATGGCTCCTCCAGCTCCCGGGCTCTGGCTCCATCAGTGTGTCTCCATGTGGCTTGTGAACAGGAATGTTTCGCAAAGAGTGTCTGGCCTCCAGTGAGCTATTATCTCCCTCGAGCCTCCAAATGAGGTTATCAAGCTGCGTGCGACCTGATTGACAGGCTAGAGCCTACCCCTTTGCTCAAGTTGGCACATTAGGTAACTGCCACAGAGAGGACGCCATCCTTGCATGCAAGCTACTGATCCGGGGTGCATGATGCGGGGTTCCTGCATCATCTGAAAGCTTACACAAGGGAACAGTGACCTGTGTTCTGAGGCAGAATGGGACGGCTTTTCTGGACAGGCTGTGATCCATGTCGTTGGTTCTGTTGACAATGAGCTGCGTAACCTTGGTTTACACAGCTTCCGGTTTCAGCCTTAAGGGGAAAACTGTATGGCAGCTGGGCTCACCCCCAGGACTCCTGCTGATGAATTGAGAGAGTGCATGTCAGATGAGACCCACGCTCGGTAACCATTGGCTGTCCCTAGTGCGCCAGTAGTTTCTAGCCAATGGCCCCCACGTCACAGGTGAGAGAAATCAGGCCACCATGTAAGCCTTTGTGTTGTTATTCAACCGATAGGACTGGCTGTACTTGTGAAATTCTGTTCAGTCTCCCTTTTGGGGAGGGGAGCGCAGATTGATGAGGCAGTCTGCTCCCATAAATATTCGTAGCCTCTGAAACCCTGTGAAGAAGTTCCAGTCTGCACAATAGAGCTGCGATGAGCTGGAATCGACTCGGCAGCAGTTGGTCCAGGAGTGGGCATTAAAATAGCACTCATGATTAATGTCATAAGTGGCCCTTGTTAATAATGTCTTTGACAAAAAGGTGTTTGGCATTACATCTGCCCTTCATCATGGTAGGGAGAGCTTACTGGCCTGTGAGATGGAAATGCCTGGGCACCCCTGGGATTGTGGGACCGGTTGTCCTTGGCAACCATGTGATGGTGAGGTTTACAGGCGTGATTGGTGATTGGTGGGGCGTTGCATGTGAAAGTGCAGCTGTGTGTGTGTGTGTGTGAGAATAGTTGTATTCAGCAGCATAGTGGTGACCCAAACATCCAAACTCACTGCCATCAAATCGTGACCGACTCGTAATGACTAGGGTGAAAAATACAACAAGCAAACAGTACTTGTCTGCCTCATGTCCCCCTACTCATCAGCACCCCTCCTTCAGCACTCTCATTACCCTCAACCCCCAACACAACAATAAGAAGAAGACTGCTCAGAACTTGAGATGGGTGTATTTACAACAGAGTGCTCCCCATAATGTGAAACACCTCTCATTTCTTTTGCCCCAGGAATCCCTAGGTAACCCACATTGCTTGTAGGGGCGCCTTCTAGTCCTTTCTGCCATCTCCCAAATCACCCGTGTCTAAGGGAAGACCAGCCCAGAGAAGCAGCTGTGTAAATCTTAGCAAGTAAGCCTCCCCCACCGCCCACTCCCTTCCCTGGCCATCTCCAGGAGGGCAGGGTGATGTGTGTCCCAGCCTGCCCAGGACTGTTGGCGACCACATCTGTTGCTCTGGGGTAATTTTCAGTGACATCTCGTTTTCTTCTTGAGACTTGCCCCAGTTTGAGTGATAAGATGTTTGCTTATGAGGTTGAGTGCGTGCAGGCACTCTTGTCTGGTAGCCCTTTCCCACCCAGCCCAGGGCCCAAGGTAGCTTCCTTCCTTAGCTCAGCGCAGAGCAGGAAGCTTCCTGAAGTCTCAGATGGCTTTGAGCACAGGAGGTGCTCGGGGCTGAGTTCAAAGGAGGTGATTTAGACTTGAGGTGATGAGCTTGATTTTGGGCAACAGCCCTGGTAGTGTAGTGGTTACCAGTTGGGCTGCTAACTGCAAGGCCAGCAGTTCAAAACCACAAGTCACTCGGCGGGGCGGGGGCGGGGAATGATGAGACTTTCTACTCCTGTAAGAGTTAGAGTCTTGGAAACCTCCAGGGGCAGCCCTCCTTTGCCTTGTAGGGTCACTGTGAGTCTGAGTTGATGCGATGGAAGAGATGGGATTTTTTGGTGGGAGTGCTGATGGAGCATAGGATAGAGTGCAGGACATGGGAATTTAGTCTGATTTTTCTGGAGAATGGATAATAGGCAGGGAAAGTCAGGGGTGATACTGTTGGATCACTTTCCTTGTTTTAACCATCTTCTCTGGGTGATAGTGCAGGTGACAGGTGTTGACAGAGCATTGGAATAAAAAGGTAAGACAAAGCAGCTGCCTAGTGACATGCAGGTGGGATGCCTGAAGGAGGGGCTAGGCAGCAGCTGGAGGCAGTTGCCTAAGAGGGTGGTGGGAAGTTGGTGGCAGGGCAGGGTAGAGAAAGGAGGTTCCCATGCTTGAATTTTCCATCTCTGGATTGCTTGAGTGTGGTGCTTGTGAACTTTACACCTTATGACATGTTTCAGAAAAGTGGGTAGGAAGCCAGCGGCATTTTTATTTTTGGTGTCAACCCAAAGCAGCACATCCTGGTGCCAAGCAGAACGGTTCTGCAGACTGATCAGGCTTCTGCCCAGCCCCCGTGGGTCCTGGAATCCCACGGAGATCTATTATCCCCAACACCTTAATTATGTGTGTTCCTGCACTTGGCAGGTGAGCCTTTTGGCAGCCCAGATGCCAGGAGGAACTTCTGTTACATACTTCAACACCGAGTTGTCTCGTTAAAGGTCTCGCTCCCGAGGCCACCGTGGCTCTCGGCTTGCCCAGGCCCAGCTTCCGGCAGGCGGGCTTTGAAGGGTCCCTGACTGGGGAGGCAGTGCAGGGTGGTGCTTCTGGTGACAGGGCCTCTCCTAGTCTTACACCAGCCACAAGGTGCTGCTGAAGGCAGATAAGCTTAGGGTTCCCATGATTTTGGGGGGAAACTCAGAAAATGGGTTTTGAATGTGGTTGATGGCACCAGTGTAGGCGGGTGCACCCTGAGTCTGAGCTGCCCTTAGGTGTCTCGCCTGAATTTTCCAGGGTTAGCTTGTTATAGAAGTTCATTAACTTGGTTACCCACTGGGCATTGTCTGCCTATTAAGAGGGAGGGTGCGGGGAAGAGCTATAGAGGCTCGCTTTGCTGATCGCATCTCTAAAAACTCACTGCCACTGAATTGATTCTGACTCGTAGGGACCCAACAGGGCAGGGTAGAGGTGCCCTGTGGGTTTCTGAGACTAACTCTTGATAGGACTAGGAAGCCCCATAGCTCTCTCCTGGAGCAGCTGGGGGTTTCATACTGCTAACCTTGTGGTTAGCAGCACAACTCGTCACCACGGTGTCACAGGGCTCCCACCTCATAGCATAGGGAAGGGGAACATGCTGTTGCTAAGTGTCATTGGTCACTTTTTGGCTCAGCAATCCCATGTGATGGGGAGAGCTGCCCCACAAGGCTTCCTAGGCTTTAATCCTCCCAGGAGCAGACTGCCAGGTCGTTCTCCTGCAGAGTCGCAGGACAGGTTCAAATCTTTTGGTTCAAACACTTAACTGTCTCACCACTTAGGATCCTTAGATACAATACAGTGAATGGATTAAAAAAAGTAGGAATGGAGGGACAGTTTAAAACGTTCTTTTCTTTCTTTTTAATAAATAATTCTATTGGAGGTTCTTACAGCTCTTATAACAATCCATACATCAATTGTATCAAGCACATTTGTACATATGTTGCTCTCATAATTTCCAAAACATTTTCTACTTGATCCCTTGGTATCAGCTCCCCATTTCCTCTCTCCCTCCCCCGCCCTCATGATCCCTTGGTAATGTATAAGTTATTTTTATTTTCATGTTTTATTCCATCCTCTGTCGCCCTTCACCCACATTTCTGTTGTTCTTCCTCCTGGGGGGTGAGGGTGGGCCTGATTGGAAAACATTCATACGGGAGTCAGCAGACAGACCTGGAACTATTTATAGGCTCTTTTTTCCTTTTCTTTTTGTCCTCATGTCTGTCTATATAAGATAGGCAGGACAAACAATCCCAAGGAGAAAACAATGGGACCTACGGTTCCAGGGAGAACAGGGGAGGGGAGGAAGTGGGGGAAATGGAGGGGGAGTCAACAAACCCAGGGACAAAGGAACAACAAGATATGAAAATCGATGGCCAGGAGAATATGAAATGCCTGGTGCAGTTTCACCAAGTGCAGTGTAGCCGAGAGGAAATACAGGTCAGACATGATAGTGGGATAGGAAGAAAGTACAAGGAAATAGAGGAAAGAACTAGGAGGCAAAAGACATTTATAGAGGTGTAAACGTAGGCCTGTATACATGTAAATATATTAGTATATAACGATAGGGATATAGGTCTACGTACATATATTTATATGTTAAGTAATAAGGTAGCAGATGGATATTGAGCCACTACTCAAGTACTCTCAGTGCAAAACACTTTGTTCTAAAAACCTGGCATTCTGTGATGCTCACCTTCCTGACATCGCTGAAGACAGAATGGGTGCATAAGCAAATGTGGTGAAGAAAGCTCATGGTGCCCGGCTATTAAAAGATATAGCATTTGGAGTCTTAAAGACTTGAAGATAAATAAGTGGTCATCTAGCTGGGAACCAGCAAAGCCCACATGGCAGAAGTACACTAGCCTGTGTGAACATGAGGTGGCGACAGGATCAGGTGTCAGGCATCAGAAGACCCAAAACAAACAATCATATCGATGTGAACAAGGAGGGCCGGAGTGGACACCCAAAGCCCATCTGTAGACAATTGGACATTCCCTCACAGAAGGGTCACCAGGATGGGACAAGTCAGGGTACAATATAGAACCGAGGAAACACACAACATTCCTCTAGTTCTTTAATGCCCCCCCTGCCCCCCGGCCCCAACCCCATGATCCCAGTTCTACCTTACAAATCCAGCTAGACCGGAGCATGTACGAGCATCCAGATAAGAGCTCTCAATGCATGGAATCCAAGACAGATAAGCCCCTCAGGACCAACATTCAGAGGAGTGATACCATGAGGGCAGGGGGAAAGTGGTGGGGCCTGAGAAAGGGGGAATCAATTGCGATGATCAACATATAAAACTTTTTTTTTTTAATGGGCAGTGCCTGTCTTAAAGGTATCCCAAGGAAGATCCAGGGAGCAGGTAAACTGCCTTCTGTTTTGGTGAGGATCAGAATTGCCTTATGGTGGGGCTGGAGGCAGGTCATTGAGGAGCAGGGATCAGGTCTTCTGGAAGTCTCCAGCCTGGCCAGAGAACGAGAAGCTTCCCCTTTCCTTCTCGAGGGCCTCAGGGGACTTGGAGTGGCAGCGTGATAAGGAGATTCTCCGAGGTTTGGGAAGGAGGTAATCAAAGACTCTGAAGTGGTCCTGTGAGTTTGTGATATGTACCACCCTCCTCGGAAGTTGAAGACTTGCCGTGGACAGCAGAGCTGGGCACCCATGGCGTTGGAGACTCATAAGAGCCTCATCACCTGAATAACGCTGGATGGGACCTCAGGCCTCTGTCCCCTTGCCATTGGAACAGCCACCTAGCCCTGCAACGCCAGCACAGAAGTTGGGGAGAATTGGGGAGTGGTTCTGAAAACCCTCCTGGACGTGAAAACACAACCCTCACCAGCTACTTGAAACTTTTGGACAGGCTGGGGCCAGTTTCCTAGAAGTGTTTAAGGAAACAATCAGCTACTTTTAAGAACAATGTTGGAACTCATTATAATTTCAGGTCCTTCCAGGACCCACCCTGGGGCCTTAGCTTCAGGCCCTAGGCGTTGGAGCACACACTGGCCAGACCCAAAGCCAGCTAGACCAGCTCAGTCCTGACAGCTCCCACTCCCCCCTTCCCTGCAGGCCACAAACTCCGACTTTGTGCACACCCAAGGGGCTGGCAACATGCTTGTGGAAAAAACGGATAAAATGATGAGGGAATTTTTCTGAAGCCTCTGTGTACAGTGCTGAACTAGTCCTTCCATCAAAGCCAGAGTCCAGAATTGGATGCTGTTGGATTTTTCTTTGTTCCCGTTCTGTGAACCGCACTGTGAGCTCTTTTCTGCGGGGGGTGGGGGTGGGGTGGGGTGGGGGGGTGGGGGTGTGTGACCTACCTCATTAGGAGCCTAAGCATGTTAGTGCCTTCTGTCCTGAGTAACGCCTCCTGCCTGCCAACTCCTTGTCTGGAGCTACCCCTTCCCCGGGAACAAAGGGGATGACATTCTCCTGCTACTCCGCCATTCAGTGTGTGCTTTCCTGGGTGCTGTTTGGATATAGATTTTTTGGGGATGAAGCCACTAAGAGATGGTGGTTTCTTAGACAACATATAGAAGACTCATGGAGAATATGATGCCTCAAGAGATTGTAGCATTTGCTCAGACACACAGCAACCCGTGGGGGATTTAGGTAGTGGCAGCTGAGGGTGGGCAGACAGCTGATGATTGAACAGTTAATCGGGAAAGTCTCCAAAAGTGGTCTGGGCTATAGATTGAAGTGGATTCTGTTGAGAATAGAGTCGCCTTGGCAGCTCACAGGAAACAGTTGAGTGGTTAGGAAGGAGGTAGGTAAGACATCCTTGAAGGAGGTACTAGGGAAATCCTACAACTCATAATCAGAGAGCGGATGAGGCAGCCAACTGGAGAGACTTGCCAGAAATGACACGAACTCCAAGGGAGAATGGGATGAAGCTGAGGAGAGTTGGCATGGCATGGGAGACGATGGCAGGAACGTGTTGGGCTGGCCCAGGACCGAGAGCGGAATGTCCTAGGTGAGGGAGGGACTAGGCCAAGGACTTGCAAGTGCCTGCCAGTAGGTCAGGCTGGGAGGAGATGGCTCAGAAGGACACTTGGCAGAGAAGAAGGAAACACAGCTGTGAGGTCAGCATCTGAGGGTTTATACTGGCCTCCGCACCGGCCACTGAGTGAGCGATTCTTAAGGATGAGGCGTGTATCTTAATGATTTCCACGTCCTCTTTCCAGAATCTTGTGCTATGCTTGATACAGAATATAGGTCAGCGGTTCTCAACCTGTGGGTCGCAACCCCTTTGGGGGTTGAATGACCCTTTCACAGAGATTGCCCAATTCATAACTAGCAACATTACAGTTATGAAGTAGCAATGAAAATAATTGTATGGTTGGGGGTTCACCACATGAGGGACTGTATGAAAGGGTCGCAACATTAGGAAGGGGGAGAACCCCTGCTACAGGTTCACTCACTCGCTCACTGCCTGTTTACTGGATGCTAACTTTGTCTCTGGGATGTTTCTGAGCTCCGGGTCTGCAGTGGTGAGTACGATAGTGGTGAGGCTCTCAGCATAGCAAGGAAGACCGATATTAAACAATTTAACATTTTAGCTATTTAATATTGTGATGAGCTTTGGGGGAAAGAAATAGAGGGTTCAGAGAGAAAGGTGCTCCATTTTTAGGCTGCTTTTCTTAAAATCACCTCAACTTGGAAATTTCTTATCAGGTGATTCTGGAGCTGGATTTGCGCGCCCCCCCCACCCCCAGATGCCAAGTGCTTTTAGTATGTGCTAACAACTGGAAAAAATAATTTGTAAATTTTTGGTAGCTTATGTAGTTAAAACAACAAGAAAATACACCCCCCTACCTCCGATGGAAACATCTTTTGTTGCAAGCAGTGTCTGCATTCAGCCAGCCCTGCAGTGTGCAATGTAGTTGATGCCTTTCTTCTACCAGGCTCTTGGGCCATTCCATGTCCAACCTCATGGGCACACAGTATCTGTATTCAGACACAGGCCCCGTGTCCTGGATGTTCCGGCCTGTACCTCTTCCCTCATTGCTCTCCATGACATATGTCTTTTATATGATCTCCCCCACCCCTCCTGGAGTTAAATTGCCTTTAAAAATAGCTGTATATGCTTATCACGGTCAGTTGTATTGTTCCCTCCCCCTCCTGCATTCATTGTTGCTCCCAAATTACCCCCACCCCCATCCCAGATAACTATTGTGTGAGTGATTGTGTCTATGTATCCAGTCTTTCAGTGCGTTTCATAAACTGGGAAGTCTAACGAAACAAAAGAAGGAGAAATGTATCAAGATAAAGAGTGAGAGAGAAAACCACCAGCAATATTTACAAAGCCAGAGAAGAAATTTCTGTTGTGGAACAAGTGAGAAATATTTAAGCCTAGAACAAATTAAGGTTGAGTTAAGCAGGAAGTCAGTTGACCAAGTATTATTATACTGTAGTTCGATCGACCATACTCAAGTTCACAATAATCTGATAGGAAAGCTGTTAGAGTCCCTCACCTGTGGCCAGAGGGATCTGCCAGAGGCTTAATCTGTTATTGTCTGTCTGGTTTGCTACTCTGTTCTTGCTTTATACCCTTTCCCTGCACATTATAAGCATGACATCATTGGCTTCTGTTCCCTTTTTATACAGACTCATAGCAACTCCACGTGTGTCAGAGAAGAACTTTGCTTTATAGGGTTTTGAAGGCTGTGACCTTTCGGAAACAGGTCCCCACAAGCCTGTCTTCTGAGGTGCTCCGGTGGGTTTGAACCTAATAACCCTTTGCCTAGTAGCCTAGTGCTTAACTTAACATTTGCACCACCTTTAAAACAAAGCAAAACAAAAACATGGGAAGAATACTAATAAAGACCCTTGATCATTGCAGTGGGGCCAATGCTGCTCTTTTGGTTTGTCTAGTTGATTCCTATAAGGAACACATGCCTCATGGGGGTGTTACTGTTTACTTTGTGGGCCTATTTAGGGAGTTGAGACTTAGCTTCAGTTCTACATTAGAAGGATGATTTTGGCGAAGAAAACAGATGGTGCCCGGCTATCAAAAGAGAGAGTGTCTGGGGTCTTAAAGGCTTGAAGGTAAACAAGGGGCCATCTAGCTCAGAAGCAACAAAGCCCTCATGGAAGAAGCACACCAGCCTGTGTGATCATGAGGTGCTGAAGGGATCAGTTATCAGGCATCAAAGAACAAAAAAAAAATCATATCATTATGTGCTCACCTCCATGATATGGTCACTGAAGACAAATGGGTACATAAGCAAATGTGGCAAAGAAATCTGATGATGCCTGGCTATCAAAAGAGATAGCGTCTGGGGTCTTAAAGGCTTGAAGGTAAACAAACGGCCAGCTAGCTCAGTAGCAACAAAGCCCACATGGAAGAAGCACACCAGCCTGTGTGATCAAGAGGCGTTGAAGGGATCAGGTATCAGGCATCATCAGAACAAAAAAATCTTACCATAGTGAATGAGGGGGTAGTGCGGAGTGGAGACCCAAAGTCCATTTGTAGGCCACTGGACACCCCCTTACAGAAGGGTCTCAGAGAGGAGATGAGCCAGTCAGGGTGCGATGTAGCAACGATGAAAAATACAACTTTCTCTAGTTCCTAAATGCTCCCTCACACCCCCACCCACACCCGCCACCATCATGATCCTAATTCTACCTTGCATGTCTGACTAGACCAGAGGATGCACAGTGGTACAGATAGAAACTGGAAACGCAGGGAATCCAGAGCGGATGATCCCTTCAGGACCAGTGGTGTGAGTGGCGATACTGGGAGGGTAGAGGGATGGTGGGTTGGAAAGGGGGAACTGATTACAAGGATCTACATGTGATGACCTCCCTGGGGGATGGACAACAGAAAAGTGGGTGAAGGGAGACGTTGGACAGGGAAAGATATGACAAAATAATTTATAAATTATCAAGAGTTCATGAGGGAGGGGGGAGTGGGGAAGGAGGGGAAAAATGAGGAGGTGATGCCAGGGGCTTAAGTGGAGAGCAGATGTTTTGAGAATGATGAGGGCAATGAATGTACAAATGTGCTTTACATAATTGATGTATGTATGGACTGTGATAAGAGTTGTATGAGCCCCTAATAAAATGATTAAGAAAACAAAAGGGATGATTTTGGGTCGCAATCTCAGTGGGGAAGGAGGGTTCTCCCGTTTCTGTCAGATAGGTAAGTCTCTTTTGCTTGTTTTTTAAAAAACAAATTTGAACTTTCTACATTTCTCTCCCATTCTAACTAGGACCTAGTTGGCATGGTCAGTAGTGGTAGCTGGGCACCATCCAGTTGTGACCTCAAGATAGACTAGATTGTGCTTCATGTGAGCCAATAGATCTTTGGACTAATTGCTTTCATCTCACTTGCTCTGGGCGGAAAGACCCCGATAGCTTGATCTCAGATGGTCAGTGGCGTGCTTTGAGGAGCCCCGAAGTAACTCACCAAAGCAGGTTGTAGAACATGGTCTTTATGAACTCTGTTATGCTAGCCGACTATGGTCTTTATCCTTCCAGCACGGTAGCTCAGTCCTGTCTGGTATTTGCTTATGTCTAAGAAGTTACCATAACGTTGCTCCATTATACATGACTATACATAGATGCAGCACATGTGCATATAGAAAAATCCTCAGCCAGACCCGTTTAAGCTTGCAGGTATAGACTCTTGTGACCTCCACACCTATTTAGCATACATAGCTACTTGTATATCCGCTTGCTAATTATTATTTGTTAATTACTGTTGGGGCAGGATTATATTAGCAGTATTTACCGTGGTTGTTCTTTATTCTTAATCACCTCTCAATGTCTGCTTTGCTGTGGTCACACGGTGCTGACTCCTTCCACGTTGTGTAGAACTTCTCCCTTCACCAGAATTAGCGGTCTCCTATCCAGTTAGTGATTCCCCCCCCCCCCACCCCTCCCATCCCCCGTTCCTGGTAACTGCCAAGGAATGCGTCTTTCTGTGTGTCAGCTTACTCCTGACTCTTTAAAACAGTGGGCGCATCCCGTGTTTGCCAGATTCACCCATGTTTGCGATGCTTCCTGACTTCAACATTATTCTTTATTCTTGATCAGTGTGTTGAATTCCATTGTGTGCGTGTATCACATTTTGTTTACTCACCTGTTGATAGACAAAAGGTGGTCTTTTGCTACTGTGAATAATGTTGCAAGGCACATGGGTGTACATATAAGGGGCTGCAAAAAGTTTGTGGGGGGAAATGGAATGAAAAGATAGTGGAATTTTCTCATGAATGTCTGCATGCACCTTGTCTGTTTATTTGTGTCACGGCTCATGTTTCACTGGGGTATCTAGCTCGGGTGGTTTAGCGTTGGCGGAGCGCATAGGGTTCTCTGTGTAGCTTTTAAAGGAAGCTCCGTACTGTTTCCATAGTGGTTCGTAGCATTTTGTGTTCTCACCAGCACTGTTCCAGCCTCTCTCCAGTCTGCCAGTATTTGTTTTCAGTATACAATCCATGCCATTGTTGTATCTCAGTGTAGCTTTGATTGACACCTCTAGTAGCTAATGAAGGGAGTCCTGGTGGCTCAGTGGTTATGCGTTGGACCGTGATCCAAAAGGTTAGCAGTTCAAAACCGCTAGCTGCTCCGAGGGAGAAAGATGGAGCTTTCTACTCCCATAAAGGGTCTTGGCAACTCACAGGAACAGTTCTGTCCTACCCAACTTGGTCACCATGATTTGGCAGTGACTAGCTGGCAGTGAGACTAGCTCATGAGGAACTCTGATGGTGTAGTTATGTGTGGGGCTGCTAGTTGCAAGGTCAGCAGTTTGAAACCACCAGCCACTCTGGGAGGAAGACGAGCCTTTCTGCTTCTGTTAAGATTAACAGCATCAGAAACCCAAGGGGCAGTTTACCCTGTCCTGTCGGGTTGCTTTGAGTCAGAATTGACTTGATGGCAGTGAGTCTATTTGTTAGTGTGTCTGCTCATAACTTTTGCTTATTTTTGATTTGGATTGTCTTTTTATGTTGAAGTGCTAGAATTTTTATAAATTTTGGAGGTTAGATCCTTATCAGATCCATCATGGCCAATCCCCCCCCCCCCAATTCTATAGGTTCTCTTTTTACTCTTTGGGTGAAGTGTTTTGATACGCATAAGCTTTTAACAGGTCAGCTACCTAGTTTCTCATCTGCTGTTTGTGCATTTTTAGATAGGTTTGATATTTTGCTCAGGCCATAGATTAGGGCCGTTTGCTTTTTTTTCATGTATTTCTTCAATGAACTTCATGGTTTTTGATATGTAATAAGATTCGTATTTCCTAACATACTGGAGTCCATTAATGTTGCCTCTTCCCCGGGTAATTTTTTGTGCATGACTGTTGTCCCCCACGCTGCCACGTTTTCCTGTGGCAGCGGGGACAGGGCTCTCAGAAGTGAGGCTGGTCACATTCTCCCCGAGTTCTTTTCTCTGGTCTCAGAGCAAATGCTTCTGTCTTGCTCTCCGGGACCCTTGGCAGCCACTTGGCTCTGTGTGAGGCAGTGAGGGCTTGTGGCTGGAGCGGGGCCCGCTGTCGGTTCTCGGGAGCTGGGATGAGTTCTTCGGGCTCAGTGTGTATGGCCCTCGAGCCATGGGCTCAGGGGTGGGTCACTGCCCACCACCAACCTCCTTGTCTTCTCACAAGTGTGGTATCAAAGTCTCCTGTGCAGAAGCCCTGGTGCCACTGCGAACTACCTACCTCCGTTTTCCTCACCTGTGAAATTGGGGGTCCAGGGAAAGCTGTGAGAGCCGGTGTGACAGGACTGCCGTGTGCCTTTGATCGTGCGAGTTCGCTGCCTTTGGGAGAATTCCGTTAACTCTTCATTTTGCTGTGAACTTTGTGACGCACTCTCCCTCGTACTGCCCACTGAAATGTGGCACATGACAGGTGGTATATCACAGCTCTCGCTGTGACACTGTCTGCTTGCCCACCCAGCACATTGTTGAGAAAAGGCGAGAGAGGCGGAGGAGGGCGCATTCGCTGAGAATCTACCCTGCGGGCGCTGCGGGGCACTGTGCTCACTAGCCAGAACATTCTAGAGAAGGTGGCAGCAGTATTATCAGTTATGGATGTGGCAGGACAGTTACTCAGCCGCGAACCACAAGGTCCGTGGTTCAAACCCACTCGGGCTCTGTGGGAGAAAGATCTGATGACCTGCTTGAAAGAGTACTTAAACAGTACTGTCCCATCAACAGTACGCTCCGTTCCTGTAAAGGATACAGGCCCTATGGGCACCTCTGCTCTGGTGCATGGGGTTGCTTTGGGCCTAAATTGACTCTATAGCACCCACAACTGTATTGATAAGGGCACATCACAGTGCTCACGGCAGTTGGCGTGCCAGCCCTTGCAGGCTAGAGGGCTCCAGCAGAGCTCTTTCAAAGCTCGTGGGCTTCAGGTGACCAGGCCACCTGAGGCTGTGACTTCTGAGGCCTCTGCAGTGTGGCGCTCGGACCGAGGCACTAAAGGCCGCTTTCCGGGATGATGGCTGTCTTTTTTAATTAAAAAAATTTTTTTTTAAGATGACTGTCTTAGCTGATTCATCAGGAAAACTCAAAGTTAAGAGTATTTATTTGATTCCTCCTGTCTGAGTTGTTCAGTGTGGGGAGAAGCTCCGTGGTGTGCATGTTTGTCGTGGCCACCTCCAAAAGAAATGGCCATCCTTTTCGGTTTCCCACACTCCACGTAGCCTTGCCGCAGACCACACTCGGAGCCACTTCTGTGGCAACTGCCATGTCTGCAGCTTCTTGTGTGGGCCAGCCTCCGTGATTCCCTCTCGTGTGTTGGCCTCATCACATCACTAGGGACAGTCTCCTCATCTTTTATAAGCTATTGGCATAGCTACTGCAGTCGCTGCTGCTACTGATCTGACGCTGACATGCAATTCTCAGTGCCACCACACTGCTCTTCCTCATCTGCCCGGTGTACCACTGCACCCCGGATGGGCAAGATGGCACACCACAGGATCACCGGCTTGCATTTCATTTCGCTGTAATTTTGTCCCTCTAATTTAGGCTTGGCTCTTGCTCTTCCCAGAACACAAAGAGAAGAAAAGAGCTGATGGGCCTGGCGAATATTCTGGGCTAGGCCTCCTGAGCCATGCAGCTGGTGTGCTTTTGGGATTGCTTGCTTTTTGTCTAAGTGACTTTTTAAAATTCCCATCTCCGGCTGCCAGGAAGCTTCTGGAGAGACTGAGATTTTTTTCCAATTTGCTTTTATCCTTGCCTTTTTTTTTTTGTTTCTTTTTTTTTTAAATCTCTCCCTTGATTGCACTAGTTACAGAGCCCTGGTGGCAGAGCAGTTAAGTGCTCAGTGGCTAACTGAAAGGTTGATTTGAACCTGCCTGGTAGCTCTGGGAGAAAGCCCTGCCAATCTCTTGTTACCCACCATCACCAGGTTGGATCCAACTCAATGTCGCCCCTACAGCTCAGAGTAGAACTGCCCCTTTGGGGTTCTGAGACTTTCGATCTTTGTGGTTTCATCTGCCTCCCTTCGAGCTAATGGTGGGTTTGAACTGCTGACTTTGGGATTAGCAGCTCACTGTGTACCCTACTGTGCCTCCAGAGTGCAGTCCGCAAGATGACAGCCTACAAATGACAGCCTCTGGGCAGTTCTGCTGGGTCACTGAGTCAGAACACCCGACAGCAGCAAAGGTCCAAACCTCCCTTAACCTGTCCAGCAGCTTCTCCATCCCTGACGGTGTTTTCAGGTGTAGAAAGCAGTGTGTCCAGAGAGGGCCTGGCCTGCTTTCTTGCCACTCTGCCCTACAGTCCTCCTCACTTGCCCGCGTTGGGTCGGGGCCATTGCCAGCTTTCAGGTGGCACTCGGGAGCCTCAGCCATGCTTCCCCTTTCTGTGCCTCAGCGACACAGAGGAAAAGGTTATTTTGCTTGCCATATTCTTTCTCAGTAAATCCTCCTATCATTTCTGTCCATTCTTAACCTCTGACTGCTCTGCGGATTACTCAAGCTGGGCTTCCTCTGGTTTCTTCCTTTGGAGGCCGGGGGGTAGGTGGGGTAGGTGGGGTAGGTGGGGTAGGTGGGGTAGGTGGGGTAGGTAGGGTAGGTGGGGTAGGTGGGGTAGGTGGGGTAGGTGGGGTAGGTGGGGTAGGTAGGGTAGGTGGGGTAGGTGGGGTAGGCCGGGGGTAGGTGGGGGGGCGCAGCCCTGCGTTTGGTGGTGATGAATCATCAAGCCGGACTTTTTGCTTGAGTACACTTCCTTTCTTTCTTTTTGCTCCCTTGTCTTCTGTGGTTCCGCTGAGCATTTACTCCTTTTCCATGTCTTTTTTTTTTGGTCTTCTATAACGGGCCTTAATTTTTAAAATATTGTACTATAACTTACATGCCATGGCATGTGACCACTTAGCATATCAATCAGCGATTTTTGCTGTATTCACAATCACCCTCAGTACCTAGCTGCAGAACAGTTTTGTCACCCCCAAAAGAAACCCCGTGCTCATTAGCAGTTCATCCCCACCTTCCTCTTCCCTTAGCCCCTGACAACTAATTTATTTTTCTCTGCATTTCCCTGTTGTGCACATTTCATATAAATAGAGTTAAGTCAGGTGAGACCTTTCGTGTCTGGCTTCTTGTCACTTATCTTACAGTGTTCTGAGCTCGGCCACCTCACAGTCTCTGTGCGCAGCTTAGCCCTTTGTGGGCTGAGTGGTGTTCCATTGTATCGATGTGCCTCCTTTTGTGTATCTGCTTGTTCACTGGTGGACGTTGGAGTTGCTTCCAGTTTGTGCTGTTCTCCGTAACGCTGTTGGGAACACCCGTGTGCTTGGGTAGTTGATGAGGAGGACAGAGGTTCTCCTTTCTCTTGGGTATATCCGAGGGGTGGAATCACTAGATGATATGGCGATTCTGTGTGTAACTTTGAGAAACTTCCAGCTTGTTTTCTAAAGCAGTGCACACCACCAACATCTATGGACGGCGTTTCCCACACACGTTAGCGTCTGTCTTTCTGAGGAACGCCACCCTGGTGCGTGTCAGTGGTGTCTGCAGAGTTTCGATGCGGTCCTCCCCCTGAGGAGTAATGGTGGTGAACAATTTCTCACGGTCCCTGCCGTGATGTCTATTTTCCCTGGGAAAATGACGATTCCATTTTTTCCCCTCCCAATCAGACTATTTGTCTTTATTGTTGAGCTCTAATGATTCTCTGTCAATTTTGGGTACTTGAATCTTCTCACACAAACTTTGCAAAAACAGTTCTTCCTCTTGTGTTTCGTCTTTTCGCTCTCTGATGCTGTCTTCCAAAACATAACAGTGTCAGTGTCCATGAAGTGCAGCGTACTGATTGCTCTTGTTGGTTGGTTGTGTTCCTGGTGTCATAGCTGAGAAATCATTGCCTGACTCAAGGACATAGTGATTTTACACCTGGGCTTCGCATCTAAGAGTTTTATAGTTTCCGCTCTGACATCCAGATCTCTAGTGCATTCTTTGGATCCGGTGGGAGGCAGGGTCTACCTTCATTCTTGTGTTTGTGCCTCTCTCTCCACTCGTCCTAGCACCTTTCGTTGAGCAAAACGGTTTCCCTACCAACTTGTCCTGGAACCTTTACTGGAAAATATCGTGACCTCAGTGAGTGGGTTTCTTCTGAGTCTCATTTTTTTGGGCAATATTCCATCTGGTGGCTGTACTCATTCATTTTACCACAGTCTATAGTGTCTCCGGTCTGTATATGATCAGAGGCTGTTTTTCTACCCATGGAGCTCGTTCTTTTGGCGGAGCCAGTACCATTCCATCCGCAGGCAGAGGAGATTTTTGCTCTTGGGCTGGGGAGAAATAGTGGCTCTGTTGGCCTACTTGAAATCATCAGTTTCTTTGTCTTAAATCAAGTAGGGCTGGTTTTTGGTGCCTTGGTTTCGATTCCCTGGTGTCAGGGTCTTGGGAGTTGAGGAGTTAAATCAGCCCATGTCAGAATTGAGCGGTCATGTGAGGTCCTGTTGGTGAGCAGCAGTGGAGTGGGGGCCCATAGTGCTCACTGTCCGTCGACTCCCGTGAGCCTCTGAGAAGGGTTCGAACAGTTGGAGTTCCATTTTCCTTCCCAGCTGGTTGCTCTCAGCCCTTGCTGGTCCCTCCCCCCACCCCCCTGCCTGCTCCAGAGCTGGGTCCTTCGCCCCCCACTGGTCCACTGCCACTTTTATTGGCAGAGCTGGGAAATGTCTCATCCATAATCTCAAACGGACTGGTTGTGGCAGCTGTTTTCACAAACCTCCCGCTGAAGCAGGTAGGGGGAAGATCGTTTTTCTAGAACGTGTCATTTTATTAATACAATTTGAGAGAGCAGTTACCATATGACTTGCTTTCCATGCCCTATAAATTAGCAATTAAGGATAATTACTGCATCCATGGAAGTTTGCAACATGAATCAGTACTGCTTTGGCAGAACAATTTCCTGTGACACTTTCCTCTCAATCTTAACATTACTTGTTAGGAATTAAGATTCTGATCAACAAGCCACATACCATCTTGACTTCCTGTGGGCCTCTCACTCGAAGCCAGCTCCCCGCGAGCAGAGATTTCCGTGAGCTAGTTGTCTAGAGCGGTGCGGTCCCTGGTACATAGTAGGCACTCAGTACATTTGGCTAGAATTGAGGGAATGAATCTGTCAGTGAATAAAATGATAAAAGTAATCAACTTCGATAGCAAGCCTTTCAGAAAGGAAAAATGACTTGCTGCGATTATGGATATGAAAGATGTTAATTCTGATATATAGACCCTTCAGCCTTTTCATATTTTACCTAATGGCATTTTAAGTATTTTTCCCCTTGGGGCTATTTTTCCTTCACTTTATTTGATGGGGAAAACAAACCCAAATCCATTGCCACGAATCGATCCCATCTCATAGGACAGAGGGAAATTGCCCCGCAGGGCTTCTGAGGCTGTCAGTCACTGCAGAAGTAGATTGCCAAATCTCTCTCTCTCTCCAGCGGAGCGGCTGAAACCACCAACCTTTCTCTTAGCAACCCACCTTTAACTGAAGGCGCCTTGAAATATTGCTCCTCAGGAAGGCCTTGGAGTAAGGGCTGCTGGCAAGGAGGGTAGGGAAGGGCATTTAGCAGTTCTTGGAAGATAAAACGGTGAGAAAGAAAAGAAGGTGTGGTGTGCTGGAAGATTTCCACTCCTGCCGATGGCAGGGAAGTGGTTCTTCCATTGCCTACCAAACTAGAAACCCGAGCCAGGTTTGGTAGAGTCAGATCCAAGCATAGCAAGCCCACGGGTGCATAGGAGGGTTGTCAAGGCTGTGATCTTTCAGAAGCAGATTGCCAGGCCTTTCTTCCAAGGCGCCTCTGAGTGGGTTTGAACCATCAGTCTTTCAGTCAGTAAGCGCTTAGCCATATGCCCTTTCTCATGTCTTTACTCACCTGCTTTCAAAGTCTTGGCTGCCTTTCACCTCTGCCCATGGAAAGATGTTCATGTGACCGTCCCCAAACAAGAAGAGCCTTGCTGGCCACAGCCACTGCCCCACTTGTCACTTGGATGGCTGAGCCGAGACTCCCGCTTGAATTTGTAAGCTCAGCAGTACGAAGCTCACCTATCTCATGCTCTTTCAGGCATTGACCTGTTTGAATGGTATACCGTATATACTCGAGTATAAGCTGATCCAAATATCATCCGAGGCACCCAATTTTACCACCCAAACGGCATTAAAATGTGCTGGGAAAAGTTTGGCTTATATACAAGTATATATGGTAATTGGTGCCAAGAACTTCTTACAGTAGCCCTAGGGTAGCTGTTGGGGCAGGGGGAGGAGGCAGTGAACAGCTACTATGCACCATATGTTTGTCAGGGTGTGTATTTGGGCCAGGAGAGTACTCACAGACCCAGGCAGAGCCCGTGGAGGCACTACCTTCTGCTGTGCCGGAGAAAGGGCGTTCTTACCAGGCACTCCGCTGGCGAGCTCTTCGGTGGCCTTTGCCAGACTTGAGTAAGGCTGGTTTCCTGGTGCGGGGACAGTGAATTAATTACTGACTGTGGCCCTTCTAGCAGTCTCTAACTCTTACTAAACGACCTGGCTCTGCTAAGAATGTAAGGGAAGATGCTGATGGAATTCACCAGTGAGTGCTTGCGAACAGGATGCCCTGGTTTGGCACCCCGCTGCATATAAAATGAGCAGGGATTTTGTCTGTGAGTCTAGCGTAGCCATTGCAATGGATAGAAGAACCTGGGGATACATTACAGAACATTAGGTGAGTGCACCTGGGTGCGGCCAGCACTCACGGATCAGGGTTTCCCTTAGTCAACCCTGGTGAGTTTTCCATCAGGGTTTACCAGAGGCTTTCGGGCTGAGACAATTACCCAGCATGCATTTGGTCCAAAACCAAATCCACAGTCATTGAGGTGATCTTGACTTTATAAAAGGTTTCTGAGGCTGTAAATACTTATGGGGGCAAACAGCCTCATTTTTCTCCCAGGAAGCAGCTGGTGTTTTTGAGCTACGGTCCTTGAGGTTGAAAGTCCAACTCTTACCCTATAGCACCACCAGGGAATTGTACTTAATTTACTAATCCAGAGGAAACAATTTGACCTAGGTCTAAGTGAAATAGTTTCTTCTGGATTAGTAAGCAAGCACAGCTAAGCCCAAAGGAACCTTGCTTGCAGTAAACTGTGGGTCCCAGGTCTCCGGGAGTTAGACTCACGGGCTGATGGTTTGCCTGGCGTGGTGAGCAGGCATTGGAGAGAGTTGTGCTATCTGTCTGCATCCTGTAAGCCAGTTCTCCTCGGCCCAGCTTGGTGTATGGGCATGGTGGTTTCCGCGCAGGCACTCTGCAGTGTTGTCTGCTACTTTTGTGTGTTTTGTTGCTGCAGTTTGTGCGGATGAATCCTTGATGTATGAGCCAGACCCAAACCCCCATTTTTCTTGTAAAGCAGAGACTCTGTCTGGGTCCTTCTCCTCTGAGGGACTTCAAGCGTCCTTGCGCTGACAGGCCTGTATCCCTGGCTTGCCTTTGTGTGAGAACCTGCATTTTTTTGGATGTCAGTTCCTTGGGAAGATGCCCAGGGCATATCTGCAGTTAAAGACTGTTACAGAGATTGTTCAGTTGGAAGTTGATGGGTTTAATTGCTAGTAACATTTAATCAAGAAAAGAAAAGAGAGAAGCAGAACAAGTCAGATTTGGCAGACAGTCATGGGGGAGCCAGGGGGCTGTTTAGCCCATGGTGTGGGCTGTAAGATCCAGGGGATGCCAAGAGAGTCACCGCTTACTGTTTTATTTTTAATTGGGTTGCATGGATTTGTCAGTCTGCATCTAGAGGTAGTAGGATGGGTAAATAAATTGTGGTCCGTGCCTGCACTGCAACGAACGCGAGTAACCTGTAGTGATTTATTTAACATGTTTCACTTCACTTTGTTTCAACTCTTCAACAGGAGTTTCACCAAAAAGGGGTGGTGTGGGAAACAAAGGAAGCGTTGGAAGAGCCCGCAGTATGGGTCTCTTTATACAGCGGTCAGGCTGGGAAGGAAAACACCGCCCTGCTGCTCAGGGTGTATGCTGAGATGGAGAAGCTGTGCAGTGGAGCCTAGGAGGGGCCTTTGCCATGCTTAGGATGGGTGGGTGGGTGGGCGGGGGAGGGAAGGCTGTCAGTGGAGTGCAAACCTGACAGGAGCCCAAGGTGCTGGCATGTTTGCCTAGCTCACCTGGGTGGTGGTGACTCAGTCATTTACTGATTCCGTAGGCGAGTGGTAGTGAATAATTTACAGCAGCATTTAAAGTGGAGCGTGCTGAGGAGCAATATTGGCCACGGGGATGTCTGTAGGCATGTTCTCCAGCCTCTTGGTGTTCCTTCCAGTCTTTGACTAAGCTGCCGTTACCCAGCGCTTCATGGTCTTGTCTGCCCCAGAGTTCTGTACTGCCAGAACTGGCCAGCCTCCTCCCACAAGCCCTTCTTGTAAGCATGGAATTGGGTCTTCCAGATCCAAGGAAGCCAGTGCTTGAGCCCTCCTGCTCATGGCCTCTTCTCTCTCAGGTGCAGTCTCGGCATCTTCTCCCCTGCAAGAGCTTGAGAGCTCTCTTCCCATTGGCGAGTGGATTCCGCGCCCGGCACCTTTGTGTAGAAAGATGGAAAGAGCTGGAGAACTTGGGAGCCTTAGCAGATTCTTTCTCTTTGGCCGGGCTTTGCTCGCTCATCCTAGCTCAGTGGTTCTCAACCTTTCTAATGCCTTTACTAACCCTTGAATACAGTTCCTCATGTTGTGGTGACCCCAGCCATAAAATTATTTTTGTTTATACTTCATAACTGTAAATTTGCTACTGTTATGAATCATAATATGAATATTTGATATATAGGATGCATTTTCATTGTTACAAATTGAACATAATTAAACAAAGCATAGTGATTAGTCACAAAACATATATATTGTGAAATATGTGTTTTTCCAATAGTCTTAGTTGACCCCTGTGAAAGGGTCGTTGGAACTGCTGGTCTAGATTACGAGTGTGCCCCCGCGGGGCCGCAGCATGACTTTGACCTCGCCTTCCACATCCATTCTTGCTTGCTCAGTGGATTCCTCTTCTTTCTGTTCCACTTTCACATGGGGCAGGGTGGGGACCTTTTGTTTTCTTTTTTTTTTTTTTGCCAAGGGCCATTTGGATATTTATGTCATCATCCTGGGGCCATACTGGTCAGACATGTAATGAATTTCCCCCCGTGTCATGGCTGGAATGGCTGTTCTTTGGTGAGGTGTGAGATGTTAGCTGCGCTTCATGAGTTTGTGGGCCTGATACGGCCCTTGGGCTGGACATTCCCGCCTTCTGGCTTACGACTTCTGTCAGGGGAGTGAACCAGTAGTTACTGAGTCTTTCCTGTAGTTACTGAGTCTTTCCTGATTCACAGGGGATCCCCTGTGTGTTCTGTAGGGTTTTCAGGGAAGTAGGTCCCTGGGTGTGCCTTCTGAGGCACCTCTGGGTCAAGCTGGACCACTCCGCAGTTAGTGAGTAGCCAAATACATTGACTGCATGCACTTCCTGGGACCACGGGGGCTGTGCGGAGGGAGGGAGACAACTGGATGTCTGGGTGCCTGGGAAGAAACAAGACTGCCACAGCTCTTCAGGCTTCCTCACCCCAATGGTGAATTTTACGACCTTCCCATCATTTGCTGAAGTCTCACTGGTGTTTCTGGATCCATCCTCTCAAAATCTGGCCCAAGATCTCCTTTAGATATTTCCCTCATAAACCTGAAAGCCCCCCTTTTTATCTATTTTTTGTAGTCATTCAGCACATGCTACCTCTGAGGTGCCAAATGCTGCTGAGTGGTTGGGCTGCTGAAGGACTGGCACTACAGAGGGAGCGTCTCTAGATCTCTAATCTTCTCTCTTTTCAACCCCCCCCCCAGGTCCTTTCAGGGTGCGCCATCATCGTCCGAGGCCAGCCCCGCGGTGGACCCCCTCCTGAGCGGCAGATCAACCTTAGCAACATTCGAGCTGGGAACCTGGCTCGCCGGGCAGCTGTGGCACAACCTGAGGCCAAGGATACTCCTGACGAGGTGGGTGCTCCCTGCGCTGCCCTCAGGCTGTGGCCCCGCTCCCACCCAGTCTCTCATGGCACACACCAACAATCTCTTGCTTAATTTTGTTCCCATGTGCCATCCAGCGACCTTGTCTGTGTCCATCATGTTGTTCAACCGTCACTTTTATCTATGTCTCCACTGTCCCCTGTCACTGTTCACAGACGTTCCATCTCCCCTAACCAGAAAGCCCTTCTTTTCCGTTCCCTCCCTCCCACCATGGGCAGTGTGCTCCATCTAGATCGTTTAGACAGTTGGGCTCAGGCAGTCTTTCCCCTTTTTTAACTGGATTCAGTTCACTTGGCATACCGGTCACCATGCCTGGGGGATTTCACTTCTCTTTTGGGCTGAGTGAGTGTTCATTGTACAAAGGTGCCACATGTTGGCTGTCTCTTCCGAAGGGTATGCTATTTTTTTCCCCCCCTGTATTTTGAGTATTTTGTCACAGGATATTCTCCAGGTGGGTTGCACCCGTTGTTTATATAGTCAATCCCTTTCTCAGTAAATCCAGTCTCCGGGCTTTATCTCATGCCTTTCCTGCAGGCTGAGAGACCCTCTTGGGTTTGCCCGTTTCCACACCTCTTAGATTAAGGAACCCTGGTGGTACTGCTGGTTAGGTGTTTGGCTGCTGGCAGCAGAATCTACACTTTGAACCCCAAACCCCCTGCTGGAGAAAGCTAAGGCTGTCTGCGCCTATAAAGCTTTATAGTCTCAGAAAACCCATGAGCCAAGGTCCACTTGATGGCAGGGGATTTGAGTTTTCCCTCCACCCTTACAGGAGTCTGGAAGCATATCCAAGGTAGTCCCAGCTATTTGAGGTCATCATTGGTTGAGGCGGGGTTTCTCTTATTTCTAATTTATTTGTGATGACTATTCATGCATGCTCAAAATCCCAGAAGATGTACAGTGAAGTATCTCGCTCTTCCCCGCAGACGCAAGTTTTGTTACTTACGTCTCCTCTTGGAGTCGCGCCTGTGTAAGCAGACACATGCATGCACGCACACATGCCTCTGTTCATTTTACAGATGGTTAGACCAAACTGACTCCTTCGAGTCGATTCCAACTCATAGTGACCCTGAAGGACAGGGTAGAACCGCCCTTGTGGGTTTCTGAGACTGACTCGTGATGGGAGTGGAAAGCCTGTCTTTCGCCTTCAGTCAGGCTGGTGGTTTCAAATTGCCGAGCTAGTAGTTAGCCTCCCCCTGTGTGCCCGCGTGCCAGCGTGGCGTTGAGTGAAAGTGGCACAAATGCTTGAGGCCCTGCCACCCATGTGCTCTCTGAAGACATCTCTGAACCCCATGACACTGTGAGATTTGTGGAGACTTTTTCAGAAGAGGAAGTAGGCGTTTTTTCTTTTTCAAATCAGTTTCTCAAGGCAGTTTAAGGTTCAGTAGTAGTTGCAGTGTTGTAGTGATTTGCAAAGCCCCCCTGAACTCTCCCCGCCTTTCGTGACCTGCCGGCTGCTGTGAGACCTCCTTTCGCTGTCCTGGCTCCTGTACTGTACAGCCAGAAAGCATCAGCTCCTGGCTCTGCTCCCATAATGCTCTGCATGTCAGACATGAGCTTTCTGGCTTCAGTTATTGGTCTTGTCCCCAACTTGATGGCATTGGTTGGGCACATTGGGCCCTCAGCCCACCTCTGCTGTTCCCTGCTGGGGTAGGGGTGCGGAAGCAGGAGCTTTCACGGGCCTTTCATTTCAGCAGAACATTTTGTTTATGCATAATGATCCGTAATAAACAAAACAGCCAATCACAATAAATCAAAGAAACAAATGGTAGTTTGCTTGAATTAAGGCAGTGAAGCAACATTTTATAAATCAGAGAAAACGACCCATCAGTCTTCTGAAAGTCAGACTCCAGTAGATTTTTGGAATGATGACTAAATAGAGCAAGAGTAGTTCCCTTTTTCATTCTCACTCACTGCCATGAGTCGGTGCTGCCTCATAGCGATCCTATAGACACCCCAAACAAAACCGCTGGCGTCAGGTTGGTTCCTATTTATAGGGACCCTATCTAGGTCTTCCCAGTCTACAAACCTTCATGGGAACAGAGAGGCTCACATTTCTTCTGTAGAGCAGCTTGTGGGTGTGAGCCTCCGGCCTCGTAGTGAGCGGCCTGATGCTTAGCCTACAGTGCCCCATGGTTTTTTCGCTCACCATTGATGACTGCGGATTTGGGGAATATAACCGTACTTCCAGGCATTCCACTGGTGACTAAACAAGATACAGTGAAGGCCAAGCCTGTGCTGAGAGAATGCCCAGTCAGTGCTAGCTGGGGCAACCACCCTGGCTACTCGCTAATTCCCGCCTCGGAGGCTGAGTCCCTTTCAGCACTTCTCAGGCTTCACGCATTGTCACTTGGCCTTTTCCTCCTGCTTGTGTGATGTGTGACGCATTGGCTGCTTCCGTGGGCATGGTCCTGCCTGGCCGGCTGGCACTGGTCACCAGGCACGTTTCCAGAAGGCTGAAGTTGTGCCACCTCTGAGAAAGAAGGGCTGGGTATTCATTTTCTGTGTCGTGGATGAGAATCTAGGACAGAGAAACGGGAGGCCAGCGGGCACTTGTGAACTATCCTCGCTGTGTCCCACGAAGCAGGGCTGCAGCGTGTCAGCAGCACTGGGAGAGCTGCAAGGCCGGTGTGTCGTGGGCCGGCCGGCCCTCCTTCCGCACTTCAGGCAGACGTTTGTCCACGGTCTGCTGTGCTTTTTGTCTCCTTCCTGACCAACCCGACCCTACTCAGCTTCTCCTAGTAACATCCCAGAAACCTCGGTGACAGGAAGGATCTGAGATGTCACCTTCCCCTGCCAGTTTATACCTTCTTGAGGGGCTGGTCGCTCTTCACCTGCTGGCATGTTGTTTTTTTTCCCCTACCTGGTGTTTGCACCTGCTCTGGGACAAGTCACCAATGTCCCAACTGGCAACCCGAATCAGAAACCTACTTTCCCTCACTCACCTCTTCCCTTGCTCAGTATTAGTCCTTCATCACTCTTGTGGGCTGCGCGCCTACCTTTGAGGTGGCCTGGAGTCATCTCTTTGGGAGTTAAGCCTCATCAAGCTGAAGTGTCTGCTCTTCTCCTGCCTTCTCATGCCTCCCTTGGGCTGCTTCCACCACCAGAGTTTCCCCCCAACCCATGTAGCCTGCTGAGCACCTGCCAAGTCACACCTGGCATCTCCCTTCAGACCCATAGCCTGCATGACAGTTCATTCCAGGTGCGCTCATTTTCTCTTGTAGCCTGTGAGCTCCTCGGGGCAGGAAGAGGGGTGGTGGTAGTGGTGGTGGTGGTGGTGGTGGTGGTGGTGGTGGTGGTGGTGGTGTGTGTGTGTGTGTATGTGTGTGTGTGCACCTCTTTCTCTCTCTTGCAGGGGGGGGGGGCGGGAAGCGGGCAATGAGATGCTTGCGTTTGCCTTTTTCGCGGGCTTTCATTTCTCTCTTGTCTCCCCTGCACACAGTCAAGACACGTCAGGTATTGTTGCTCACACACTTCCCTTTGAATCACTGTCCCAAATTTCCTTCACTTGATTATTCCTTGCCTTTCTTCAATCAAGACCTCTTCTTTGAAAGAAACTCGGCTCTCTCCTAAGTCCTGTGGCAATGAAAGCAACTCCACGGTCTGTCCCCAGCCACCACTGCCCTGTTGCAGCTAATCCCTGGCGTTGCCTAGCTACTTAAGGCAGCCTGGATGCGGCATTGATGGGCGCTGTGGGGATTATATATTTATTTCCCACAGATTTATTGAGCTCCTGCTGTGTGTCTAGCTGTGTGTTGGTTTCGTGGGAATTAGAGAATGAATGTGAGCGTCCACACTCAGTGGAGCGCTTTAAGGTTGCGATGGTGGAGAAGAGAACAGAGAGGGGAAGTGGCAGATACAGGTCAGGTATAGGGGCATTTTCGGTGGGGGACAAGACATATTGCACATTAGGTTATATCTAGAAATAGTTGGCTTTAAGCTTCTAAATTGTTCTGGGTCCAGTCTCCTTCCTGGTCCAGAGAGAAGATTGGAAAGAAAATTCCACTGCACCACGGTCACTGTCTGAGCCATGCTTGGGTCTGGGAGTGGAGAGAAGCTGCCGTCTGTTTTAAAGAGAGTCGGGTCTCAACCAGTTACAGGGCACTGACACCTTGGTTAAAGCTCTGAGCCATTGGGACCTCAGTTGATAAATGTTCTGAGCAGAATTCTCTCTGATTGCCTCTTAGATTGTGCTGGCAGCTCCCCAGGGCGGCCTCTGACCAGGAGTCCATCCTCTGGCACAGCGTGGCCACCTGGGGTCAGTTGCTGTCCAGCATCGCTCCCTGACCCTTCACATTGCTTCCCTTCTTAACTAATAGCTTGTCCTCCAGTTACTGCATTCCTGAATCCTGATGGAACAACATGAGGTGGGCGACTGAAAGGAGACTGCAGACACTGGGTTCCTTTTTCTTACGGAGTAAGATGTACATTCTTCACAAAGGCTCCAGTTCAACTCTCTCTCATTTGCTCCTGTGACTGACCAGTTATAAAACAGGAGGCCCTTCAGCAAGCCTTTAAAGTTTTTAGAGGCGCTCTGCCTAGTTGGTAAGAAGAGAGACTCCCCACAGGATGAAGAGTCAGTTGACCATTGATAGATGTATTTTCACCCGAGTCTCAGAGTTTTGCTAAGATATTTGGGAAACCAATGTATTTCTGGGTTTTAGATATTAGTGGGCACTTGGGACTGAACCTTTAACATATCAATAACAGGATGCTTTCAGAATAAACTGGTCACTACGGTAGTGCAGGGTCAGGAGGTGGTGCTGGCTGGGTAATTATCATTTCTGTGGTGTGCTTGGTAATCACACTCCTAACCAGCACCTTCTTTTTGGTGTCAGGTGTCTACTTCTACTTTTAGGGAGTGGGGCAGGGGCTAGGGCCGGGGCATTTATGGCAAGTGAGTGATTGGCTCCTTTGCTTTTTAGTGCTTTGAGGACAGCGTGTACGTGAGGGGGTGGTGCGTTTCTGTGTCATTGAGAGCCTTTGCTTTGGATCACTGCCTCCTAGAACTCCGGACAACCGACGTGTGTTACAGGATTGTGGAAGACCAGTCCAGTAGGTTGGTGGGCTGGCCACCTTCTGATTGGCATCTGAATTCCAGGAAGTCACGTGGCATTTTTGTCTGAGAAAAGCTTATTGAGGGCGCCTCCTTGCCCAGGACATCACTTCACCGTTTGGCTTTTCGGCATCCCAAGATCTGGGGCTGTGAGAGATTATAGCAGACAACATACGCCCATCTCCTGCCACTTTTCCCTTTTTAAACTATTGTATTTGATTTCATGTTTTGCATTCCCTCCTCTCTCCCAGCTTGTCCTGAAGGAACCTGGGGGAACCGAGCTAGTCCAGAATATAATTTTAAGACTCGAAAGTGCCAATAGCGACTGTGACAGGCCTCTTTGACTTTGTCTCTCCCTCCTTCTTAGCAGTGATGGGTCGGGTGGGGTACCGTGCATGTTCTTTTGATCACGAGCGCTTCCTGCTGCCCAGCTGTGTGACTCACCTCCTGTGCCAGTGTCCAGGACTGGGGTGAAGGGTTGGTCACCGTTGTCCAGATGACCCTTCTCCATGGGCGGCAACTGCCGTGCTCCCCAAGCTCCCAGGCTTCATGGAGGGCCCCAGGGTGCTGCATTGAAGTAGAAGAGGTGAAAGTATTTTAGAGAAAATAGTTTTGCCCTTTTCCCCTTTGTGGCTGTTTTGGAAATACCTTATTCCTTCAGCAGGAGGCCCGCCTTCAGTGACAGCACTTTGTTCCCGCTTGGACAGAACCCAGAGCAGACGAAGAGCAGGTCTGCCAACAGGTTCTGAGTGACTCAGTCATGGCCAATGGAAACAAGGGCAGAGTATGTGTTGCAGAGCAACCAACTCTCCTGCGCATGGGGTTTTGACCAGTGTAGGAGACGGCACCGCTGTTTGCATCCTACTGGGCTGAAAGCCCGCCGTGTAAGAGATCTGGGTGCTCTGCAATGCACAGGCTGCCCTGGCTTCTGCCAGTCTTGACCAAAGCAGTGTGACCCCTGAGCAGGAGGCCCACCCTATGGCTCTGTCACCATTGAACACCTTCCGGACCTCGCTGGTTTAAGGGCCGGAGAAGGTGCTCGTCTGCTGGAGTGAGGCCAGCTGTGGTGATGGAAGTTGTTATTCACGGTTGGTCCTGGGCTGGGTGCGTTTCTGGAGCCGGGCTTCCCATTGTGGGAGTGGGTTGACAAGTCCCGAGCATTGAGCGTGGTGGCCGGCTAGAAAAGTGCTGGCTGTTGCATTCATGGACTGAGCAGACAGTGACGGGGGATGAGTGCCACTGGCAGTGTCTGGAAGCGGTGAGGACTGTTTCTAAGGTCCTTGCTCATGAGAACCTTGGCCAGAGCCCCCCCACCAGTTGCAGTCTTGTGTGTCTGCACCGTTATCTCCGCAGGGCTCGTGGGGGTTCGGGGACTCCCAGGGCATGTGAGAGCCAAGTGCTGGGTGTGGTGTGGACCACCCACCACGCAGGCACTTCTCCAGCGACACGTCTGCCTTGTCTTTCAGGCCTGGGCCTTTCCTGCTCGGGAGTTCCTTCGAAAGAAGCTCATCGGGAAAGAGGTGTGCTTCACGATAGAAAACAAGACCAACCTGGGACGCGAGTACGGCATGATCTACCTTGGCAAAGGTGAGTCACAGCCGAGAGCAGATCTGTTTCTCTCCAAGTCTAAAGTTCCTCTCCAAACGGATTTCAGCTGGTGGAAGGCCCAGGGGGCGGCGTGTGGGTGGGGGTGCGGCTCATGTGGGGAGAGCCTGGGACCATTGGCTGGCTGCAGCTGTGATGGGAAGCCCATGGGTCTCTTTCTGTGCGATTGCAGAGGAACGCCCTGCACTGCCTCCCACACTCTCCCCGCCTGCTTCTCTGGCCTGGGCTCTGAGTGCCGTGTTGCCCGCTTCCTCATGTTGAGGTCGCCACCTCACTGAACCCAGTGATGTGGAGCTTCTAGGTCAGGATGCTAATTGAATGCCATCGATCTCCTATTACTCCCTCTGTTCCCGTCTCGCTCGTGGCCTCTTTTCTTCCTGGAGACTCTGTAGGACCGATTTGTGTGGGACTGTGGTTTTCCTGCAAACCCTCTTTCTTGTAGTAAGGTGGAAGAAACACAGACATTGGGGTGGCATAGCAGTGGATTAAAACCCTGGCTTCTTCCCGTGGACCCTCTCCTAACTGGAGTTTCTTCATTGTAATTGTCTTCCTTAGACAATGAAGATTTCCGTGTCTGTCTTCTTTGCACAACTGCAGTATCTCTGCAGCACCTAGCCCGGGGGGCAGAGCCTGTGCTCCAGAAATGCATTTGTGTGTGAGCACACTTTCAACATGGCTGGTTGCTTAGCTGGGCAGGACGGCTGATGGGATGGGTATTAGGTGCTCTGGTCTCTTGTGCTAGGTGGAGGGGGTAGAAAGATTGTGAAGTGCTAGGTGGAGGGGGTAGAAAGATTGTGAAGTGCTAGGTGGAGGGGGTAGAAAGATTGTGAAGTTTGAACAGAAATAGAACCTGAAGTGAATGGATAGATTGTCAGATGAACAAGAAATAAGGCATGTCCATCTGGAGTTAGTATGGCGATGTTCATTGTGGAGTGATGCTGAGCTGGCTGGTTAGCGCTGGAGAGAGCCCACAGATTGGCAGGTTCACAGCATCTCCGCCGGAGTCTGAGGCTGGTTGTAGAAGTCTCAGAGAAGTGAGTTGGGAATGACCATGGTGGGGTCTTGCCCAGTTTCTTACCCAGCAGAGAAATGACCCTTCAGTCTCCTAATCAAACAATCTGGGTTGCTTCACTGAAAGGGAACTTTTAGACACACCTGGAGTTGTTTCATAAAGGGAAATAATAAAAAAAGTTGTTTACTCATGATTCCAAAGCATAGAAAATAAAACACGGATGCATTCCTGTTGGGTAGTGTCTGGTTAAAAAGAATCTAATACACATGGAATCACCTTGTCTTCAAAATGCAGGTGTTTAAAGGTTTCATGATCTAAAGCACTTCAGCATCTTAATAGCTGGCCTGTCTTCTGTGAACCCCACAAGAAACCTCATTGGACCCCAGATAATTGCTGGCTCTAATATTTCTATGATGAAACCGACCCCCAAGAGCTTATTTATAAGTAATCTTGGTTTTCAACTGGAATGGCCAAATGGCTTATCTTGAGAGTAGCTGACATTTAAAATGGTCTTTAAAGATTTTTTAAAGTGACCAAAATGAGATATAATGTGGCACATTAACATGATAATGTTTAAAAGCAAACCTAAGTGTGTCAGGTAAAGATCAGCAAGTGTGTACTGAAGGAAAGATTAAAATGACCTCTTCTGGTTTTAAAGAAATGGCTGTCCACATTGAATATTTTCACTCAGGTAGCTTAACAACCTCTGAAAATGAATCTAAAGGCAGAAGTGGCTCAGACCGGAACTAGTGTCCCTCGCATGTCCCTATTGTGCTGGCCACCCACTTTTTTTTGACGGGGGAGAATGGTGGAATTTGAGAATTGGTGACAACCTGGAGGTCAAAGGAAAAAAAAAATGGTTTGACCTATGGATAGACATCCACCTCTTCTGAATGCTGCCCTCCAGTGGGAAGGCAGGAGACCACTGTGACTCGATCACACGCACGCCTTATTAAGAATTTTTGGTCTGTAAATTCCCGTTTCCCCTGTATTTCTCAAGACATTTGGCGGGCGAATGTATTTCCTCCTTTTTTGAAGGTGCACTCGGAACCTCCCTTCAGTGGCAGGGGTGGTCCGCCATTTCTGAGAACTCTGCCCATGGGCTGACGGGTGGACTGTGGATTGGCTGCTTTTGTGGCCGTTCACCTTTGTTCCTGGGCCCCATGCCACAAAGCTCTTCCCTTTGTTGAATTCTTCCTTGTAACTTTCCATTCCTTGGAATTCCTGTCACTTGGAAAGACCCAGATACTCTCCACTAATGTTAGACAGCTGTGTGTCTGTGTCTGGCCTCAGCTGTGACCGCAACAGGGAGGGTCATGTGATCCACACTCAGCCCTGAACCAGAACGGGCCTCTCCAGTGTCCCAGGGCCATTTCTTTTTCTTCTTTTTTTAAAAAAATCATTTTATTGGGGCTCACACAACTCTGATCACAATCATACATCAATTTATGAATCAGGCATGTTCATACATACATTGCCCTCATTCTTATCTAGACATTTACTTTCTTTTGAGCCTTCGGTACCAGTTTCCCCCCCATAACCCCTGATAGATTGTGCACTGTTGTTATTGTCATCTCTCACACCGACCACTGTCTCCTTTCCCCGTGTTTCCTGTTGTTCTTCCCTCTGTGGAGGGGGGGGGGTGCATGGTTCCTCTCCCAGGGCCATTCCTTGGTAGGGGGCGAGGTTCACTCTTCTCTGTGGCAGGAGCATGGGACACTGGGGCCGGGGGGTTGGGGTGGGGGTGAGCACACTTGTCTGTCTGCAGAAGTAGATGTGTAGACGGCATAATTATTCTGTGCTGATACTCCCTGTCAGTTCCATCACCGCATTTGCATTTACTTGGGAGTATGTTTTCTGCCATATTAAAGATTTTTATGTGGAGATTTCCTCATAGATGTCTTCTTTTATCGTTTTGGCTGACAGAGATTTAAGGGACTGCACAGAGCCTAAAAGCTTTTTCAGTAGCTGGGAAATGCATTAATGTTTCAAGTGCCCAGGTAGGAAGGACCTCGCCAGGTGGGGTTTTAGGCTTTGCTTCATCTCTCCCGCCTGCTTGGAAGGCTGCTATGTGTGCGGTGAGATCCAGGTGCTGCCCTGCAGCACCTCTGAGGGCAGCAGCCAGCCTGTTAGGTGGGATACCCCATGGACATCTGTCTCTCTCTCACACACACATGCGCGCTTTTACAGAGTAGGAATCGCTGTAAATGGTTTAACAGAAATGTCTCACTAGGCCATTCTTCCAGAAGACCCCTGGGTGGGGTTGAGCCACTAACCTTTAGATCAGTCGTCAAGGGCAAACCTTCTGGGCTCCCTTTGTAAATGAACCTGGCTAGTTGGTTGTGCAGGCTGCAGGCAGTAGTTGAAATTCTTAATGTGTCTGGGACCCTGTGCCCAAGGAGTATGTCTGTTATTTACTTCTCACAAAACCCCAGCAGGCAAGTCCTGACCTCCTTTTATAGGTGGGGAACGGAAGATGTGGAGAGGGATCGAAGCCTGCTTTCTAAGACCCGCAGCTGCTCCCTGGCTGGATGTTTATTTAGCCCCAGGCTTCTGCCCATTGTCGGCCTGCCTATTCTCCTGGGCTGCCTGGGACTTGCTCTCCTGCAGCTCCAAGACTGCCTTTGGTTAGAAAACTAGAAACCCTCTGAAGAAGCAGGTTTAAAGAACTTCTGGTTCTCCAGTCTCCACATCCTGAGAGAAGAGGTTTCCTGAGAAACTCCAAGCTGCAGCTCTGCCCGATCCGGTTCTCTGGCAACATGCTTCCTGAAGAGCTCAGGGTTACACTGGTCCCTCTTGCAGGAGGCTGGTTTGGGCCTTGCTTTTCATCCCCTTTCTCTCCCCTGCTTCCTGCTGCAGATACCAACGGGGAAAACATCGCAGAGTCTCTGGTGGCAGAGGGCCTGGCCACTCGGCGAGAAGGCATGAGAGCCAACAAGTAAGTCCGGGGTACTCTCAGACCCGGTCTGAGCTGGGTGTGCTCAAGGGAGGCAGAACTGGCTTTGCTGAATTCTCATCCCTTTCGCCTTCCTCCCCACAGCCGGGGAGGTTTAGATGCTCTCGCGGCCTCCAGGACATTCGAGCACTGGTGTGGATTACTCTGAGCTAGGAGTCACTTCCCATTCTGGGGTGGTGGCTGCCACTGCAATGCCTTTGAGTCCCGGCAGCTGGTTCTGTTCTGCATACTCAGACAGCTCACTGGGGCTCTAGCACAGTCCAGTCCGTAGATAACTCAGTCCCCCAGTGTTTGCCCACCCATCCATTCTAAACTATCTGTTGCACACTTTACTAGGTGCCAAGCTATGGGCCAGGCACTGAGAAGAGAGCCAGGAACAGATTTAGCCTCTGCCCACTGTTTGTGGGCTGCAGTAAGTCACTAAACAAGCATATGTAGCAGCAGTTCTCAACCTGTGGGTCCCGACCCCTTTGGGGGTTGAACGACCCTTTCACAGGGGTCGCCCAGTTCATAACAGTAGCAAAAGTGCAGTTATGTAGCAACAACGAGAATAGTTTTATGGTTGGGGCGGGGGGGTCACCACCACATAAAGAACTGTATTAAAGGGTTGCGGCATCAGGAGTGTTGAGAACCACTGACATTTAGGAATGTATCAGATGCGAGGGCTAAGTTTAGTGAGAAATAAAGTGGGGTGAGCATGTAGAATGCAAGGCAAAATCTGTACCTTAGAGCAGTGGGTCTCAAACTCCTAATGCCGCTCCGTGGGAGGCTTTCTCCTGCTGTAAAGAGTTACAGGCCCTTTCCCCGGTCCTGTAGGGTCACTGCGAATCAGAATTGACTCGATGTGGTGGATTTTCAGTTATGTTTGTTCAAGGAGAGCACAGTCTTTAAAGCCCCATATTCAGCAGGTGATCGAGTCAATAGATCATGCCAGTCTACATAAGAAAGCACAAGGATGAGCTGTCCCCAGTCCAGTATTTGCAACCTAGAGCCGTAACTGAATTTGGCTTCCTTTGAGGTGAAGGTGGACCCTTCCATTTCCAAGCTGCCTTTAATTAGCTGGCCTCATCGAACAGTGTGGGGTGTCATTCATTATCTGTAATAACAGTGTCATGCTGCTCACTCATGTTCCCACACACAGGTTCCCCGTTTCCCAGACTGGCAGAGAGTAAGATGGCTTATAGTCACCTGCCCTGCTCTGTGTCCTGCTGAGCTGGGGCAGGCTTTTACTTCCTGGATCCTGGGTGCTTAATTGCCGTTCTGCCCCCTGGCGTGGCTCCCCTCTGAGCACCAGCTTGCTGTCTAGTGATCACTGGTGCTGGCTGTAAGGAGATGGGCTTTTTCTCTCCCGGCAGATCATCTCAGCAGACGCCCTTAGAATTTCCTCGGGCGCGCGAGGGAGCCAGTGTGGCCGCTGGCAGTTGCACTCCCGGTGGATCGAGGCCTCAGCCTTGCGTCTGCAATGGCTGCCTTGGTCTTCTCAGGGGAGGAGAGGCTGAAGAAACTGCCCATCAGAGAAGAAAGAGGTCGGATTCCTGTGGTGCTGTCACTAACTTCCCTTTCCTGGGTCTCATGTTCCAGCCCCGAGCAGAACCGCCTTTCAGAATGTGAGGAACAAGCAAAGGCAGCCAAGAAAGGGATGTGGAGCGAGGGCAGCGGGTCACACACGATCCGCGAGCTCAAGTACACCATTGAGAACCCCAGGCACTTTGTGGACTCCCACCACCAGAAGCCCGTCAATGGTGAGGCTGGCGGGCACACGGCTGCCCACTGGGGGTTTCTCCTTTCTGCTCTCTGGCTCTCGAGACGCAGAAGACCGCGGGAGCCTTCCTTTGGCTTTGTTAGTATCCCAGGGGAGGGGGCTGGAGCCCAGCTGGCAGAGATGCAGCATATGTTTATCTGGCAGGGCGGGCTTTTCCTGTGACAAGGCTTTTGCACCTCGGGGTCTTCCTGGTCTCTGAGAGGTGAACATTTAAATACCACCTTTGAAATGTGAGGGAGGAACACACGTGTACACTATTTCTATGATCGCGCTTAAAAAAGTATTGAAAAATGGAAGTAGGAGATGATGGAATTTTACAAGACCTTTTGCTGCCCCCTCGTAGTGACACGCTGTATAGTTTTGGCCCTCCCTCCCTATGACCTTGTTAACCACAGTGCCAGTGAAATAACATTATTACCATTATTAATGAACATCTGCTGGGGCACGTCCCCTTCTAGCCACCTGGTACTCAGATGCACAGCCCTGCTTGTGGACAACAAAGTTGGAGGTGTGAGGTTCTGGAAGGGTCAGAGGACACAGAAGGGAGCCTGGTCTGAATTCCCATGACCACTCTGTGGAGAGTCAGTTGTACCCACCAGTACTGCATGGGGTCATCTCGGGGGTCTCTGTAGGACAAGGTGTGAGGGAGCTGGAGGTGGGGGGGTGGGCAGGACTTTGCTAATGACTCAAGCGGTTTCTTCTTTCACGCAGCCATCATCGAGCACGTGCGGGACGGCAGTGTGGTCAGGGCCCTGCTCCTCCCAGACCACTACCTGGTCACGGTCATGCTGTCAGGGATCAAGGTCAGACCACCCAGGACCCAGGGTGGGGCTGGGGTGTGATGGAGGCACTTGATGATAGGTTGAGAATGCCATCAGGACCTACCTCTCTCTCCTGAGTAGGGTCAGTGTGGAGGGCTGCAGACATGTTTTGCGTGTAAACATGTGGATCATTCTGATTGGATGAAGGAGGCCTTCTGTTTTTAGTTCTCAGGGCTTGTTTAGAGTGGCTGGGCTGAGAGATTGAGACTAGACCTGGGGAGGGAGATGGGACACTCACAGCCAGCTGAATAGCCCTATCTCGAACCTATTTAAAACACAGTTTTTAAAATTGTGGTAATATATATAAATAACAAAACAAAGCTCTCTGTCCTCCAAGTCAATTCGAACTCTTAAAACTTGCCCTTTTAGCCATTTAGAAACATCCATTTTGTTTAAAATAATATTAAGGATTTAAAGATAGGCATTGGTGAATTTTTTTCTTTGCCAAGAACCATCTTATGTTATAATACAAATCATGTCCCCCATGATAATGTGGCAGTTTCACCTTATTTACTGAGAAGTGTGAGATGGTGGCATTTCTAGTTGGTCTTTCAAAGGCCCTCACAGACTTGAGCGAACGTCCTCAACCTGGTGTTGTTGGGGTGGTGGGGTTGGGTGTGCTCTCTGGGCTTCTTCGTGTGGTCCTGTGTGTGTGCCGGCACCCACCTGCAGACCCTGGCACTCACCTCCCCCCCTTTGCTTTAGTGCCCAAGTTTCCGACGGGAAGCAGATGGCACTGAAACACCAGAGCCTTTTGCTGCCGAAGCCAAATTTTTCACCGAGTCGCGACTGCTCCAGAGAGATGTTCAGATCATCCTGGAAAGCTGCCACAACCAGAACATTCTGGGCACCATCCTTCACCCAGTAAGTGAACTGTCCGTCTGGGGGCTGAAGAGCTGTGCCTGGGCGGTGCAGAAGGTTAGCACTTGACCACTGGCCTGAGGGTGGGTGGCTTGAACGGAACCAGAGGGGCTTTGGAAGAAATGCCTAGTAATCTGCTTCTGGAAGGTCACAGCCTTGAAACCCCATGGAGCAGTTCCTCACTGCACACAAGAAATGGCCTGGACTTAGAAGCAACCCGGGCGATCCTGTCCCTTCCTCTTCCCAACACTCCCCTTCTCTTATTGGCCCACCGAGGTGATTCTGACTCATAATGACCCTTAGGAAAGATGAGCTACCCCTTTGGGTTTCTAGGACTTTAAATTTTTATGGACCCAGCCTCATCTTTCTCCCTCAGAGTGATTGGTGGGTTCAAACCTCTGACCTTGTAGTTATCAACTCAGCTCAGAAGTCGCTATGTCACCAGAACTCCTCTGTCTCAGCAGAGTTAGCTTGGACTGACTTTGAAGCATTTTATAGTGTGGCATCAATGATCTGATAGAATTGGCTTGTCCTGTGCAACTTCTCAACTCCAGAAAATTGTTCTCAGATCGTCGTGGGTTTAAAAGTGTTTGTCCTCAAGGCTGCCAATAGGAAAGGATGGGAGGCTGTAACATCCTGTAGAAGTGGCAGTGAGACTGGTGGATACAATTGGTGGGGCGTTGTGTGTAGTTTGGAAGGAGTAGCTGATTTGAGAAGAACTGTGATGAAGGAAAATTTTTGCTAAAAAGAACATTTTTGTGTGTGTTCCAGGGCTTTTGCATTTACCTCTGCTTTTAAGTAAGAAACAGATTCTTTTTTTTTAAATCATTTTTTCAGGGGCTTGTACAACTCTTATCACAATCCATCCATCCATCCATCCATCCATCCATCCATCCATCCATCCATCGTGTCAAGCACATTTGTACAGTTGTTGGCCCTTTGTTATCAGCTCCCCTCCCTCCTTTGCCCCCCCCCCACGAATCCTTGATAATTTATAAATTATTATTATTTTGTCATGTCTTACACTGTCCTGTCTTCCCTCACCCACTTAAGAAATAGTTTCTTGGTATGGTTGTTGGAGTGGTAACCCTGTGTGCCCCTTGACAGGCGGGTTATAATTGGTTTTGTGGCCCCCAGGTTGCCGAGGACTGTCTGACACGGAGTTAAGGGACTGTCCCTTTGTCTTGGGCGGTAGAATTTCCTCCACGATGCAGTTGTGCACAGGTTCGCAGGCTCGGTTTAGAATGTGCCAAAGGCCGGTCTGCTGCTTGGGAGTGCTTGCTGCCTGACTGTGCCCTGCCAGATGGCTCGATGTCACAGTAGAATGTGACTTATAATTCACTGGACAAAATGTAGCTTTAGTTATTCCCTACTCAGCCTGCTTTTCAGCGTTCCCCGTGTGAAAGGGGAGGAAGTGCTGATCTCAGGAAGGCAAGAATGGGCATACTCTCTACTACATAGGAGCATCTGGCTCTGCCCGCAAGAAGAGCTATTGAAATGTCAGTTCCATTCAGGGCCACTAACGTTCCTCCGACTCTTTTCACATGCACGCCACTGCGCTGGGTGTTGGGAGACGGTGCCAAGGCCGTTGAGAGGAGCACCAGGGCAGGGCCTCATTTTTTGAGTGTGTGTGGGTGTTACCCTTAGTAAAGGAAAACCACGGTACCTTTTATAAAAAATTACCTGCGGCCTGCATTGTGGCCTTGTTGACTGCCGAAGTTGGGAGAAGCGTGTTCTCTTTCCGCAATCTCCTGTTTTGTCTTTTAGAACGGAAATATCACGGAACTCCTGCTGAAGGAAGGCTTTGCCCGCTGTGTGGACTGGTCCATCGCCGTTTACACTCGGGGCGCAGAAAAGCTGAGGGCAGCTGAGAGGTAAGACCCAACAGAACCTGGCCCCTGAAAAAGTGTGGCGCCTTCTTACGGAAGGGGGAAGGACACCCAGCCACCTTCCCTCGCCCCTCTGTCTGTGGCCCTGGCCTGCCAGTTCAGTCCAGGCCTGGGGACGTTAGCATCCTGGCTCTGCCAGAGCAGGGGCTTCCTTCTTAGTGGGGGAAGACTTTGGGCTACACTCAGACATGATTCTTCACCGGATTGTCTGTTCCGTGTTTTCAGGTCACTGTTCCCAAAGTCTTTCGTTGCCGTTCTGGGTTTGAGGGATTTAGAATGAAATACACTGGAGGTTTGTGGGAGGAAGGTGACATTGGCTTCTCCTGTGTGGGACGCTGGGGCGTGGGTTCGGAACCAGGTCTGTTGGCAGCACGGAGCCTGTGGGGGCTACATCAGGGCCATTCCTTGCTGATGTCAGGCCCAGCGCTCCAGTTTACTTGAAAGTGATTTAATTGAAAGTGTTCATGCAGTTCTGAGGTGACAGAGTCATGGTTTTTGCTTGGTGCATCCTATTGTTGTAGAGTAGAAATAGCTTATGTTCAAGAAAGAAGGCAGGCACACTCCAAACATTCAACTGTCATGTTCCATTATTTGTAGACATGTGTGAAGAGTACAACGCAGGTAACTAGACCAGGGGAGCTGGAGCTCTGGGAGGTCCCAGGCACCACTTCCGGGTCTGAGTGACAGCAGAAGGCAACGAATCTCTGATGCTGATGTTTGCCCGATTGGCTGTGCAGTGTATTTCAGAACCCTAAAACCATGATGGCCCTGATAAACTGTTCTGAAAATTTTTTTTATAAAATCCAAACCATTTTGTATATTTTTGTTGTTGAGACTTAGATCCTAGAGATTAGTGAGAACATGAATGACATGACTGTGGGCGTCTTTCCTTTTCTTAGCTCTTTTGCATTCTTCTCTACCTGTATACACAAATACTTGGAAGCATTTATAAAAACACATTCTTATCTGGGACATTTGATATGGCATAAACAAGAAAGGTGTACTGTCTGATAAAAAAGCACAATGAACCTATAGGGACAGCAATTAGAATAAGGGGTTGAGGGGAGAGGGGTAGAGGGTGGGGGGGGCGGGGCAGGTAAAAGGGAAACAATGTCAAAGAGTCCGTGTAGAAAAAGGGTGTTTGGAAACTGATTGTGGTAGCAATTGCACAACTCTACTTGTCATGATTGAAATAAGGAATGACGTGTGACATGCTTTGACGCCACCTTCTAAGGAACATTCTGACTGTACTTCTAAGACAGATTTGTTTATTCTTCTGACAGCCCGTGGTGCATTCATATTTTTCACCAACATTCTAGTTCAAAGGCATCCTCAGTCATGTTTCAGCGTTGTCATACATCTGAGGTGATTTACACACCATGACTTGGGTCAAGCACACCTTAGTTCTCAAAGTGACATCCTTAAAGAGGTCTTGCCACAGATCTGTCCTACGCAATATGCCATTTGATTTCCTGACTGCTGCATTGGCTGTGGATGCAAATAACCTTTAATTTTTCCTGCATTCATCATGATGTTAATTAATCTACTGATGGAATTGTGAGGACCCCGGTCTTCTTCACAGTGAGTGCAATTGTAGTCCATGCTGAAGGCCGCAGTCCTGGATCTTCAGCAAGCAAGAGTGTGCCATCTGCATGCCACAGACTGCAGACCCACGAGGTCTTCCTCCATTCCGCCCATGGTCTGCTTTCTCAGAGTATTCTCAGCATGCAGATGGAATCAGTGCGCTGAAAGGGCACATCCCTGATGTGCACATCCCACAGTGTCCCCTTGTTTTTAGAGACTGCTTCCTGGTCTGTGTACAGGCTTCCTACAGACATCACGAAGTGCTTTAGAATTCCTATTCTTTACAATCATGACTTGTCATGATCTACAGAGTCAAATGACGTTCTGTAGTCAATAAAACACAGGTAAACATCTTGCTGGCATTATCTGCTTGAAGGCCAGATTGCCCTTGTTCCACTTTCTCTTCTGAATCCAGCTTGAGTTCCCGCCCATTCCCTGTCAGTATATTGCTGCAATCATTTTTGAATCACCTTTCACAAATTAAAATGATTTTAATGATATTGTTCGATAATTTCTGCAACCTGTTGGGTCACCCTTTTGGGGAATAGGCATGTTCCATTTCATTGGTCAGGTAGTTGGCTTCCAAATTTCTTGACATAGATAAGCGAATGCGTCGGCTCTTACATTAGTTTTTAAAAATGTCAGTGGTATTTATTCCACCAGTTCCTGGAGTCTTGTTTTTTTTGTCCCTGCCTTTAAAGCCCTGGTGGTGTAGTGGTTACGAGTTGGGCTGCAATCCACATGGTTGACAGTGTGAAACCACCTGGAAACAGGGACAGCTTCAGAACCCCACAGGGGTCTCTCTGAGTCAGCAGTGATGACACGGCAGGGGTTTGTTTGTTTTTCGTAGTGCCATGGCGTACCTTTGTCAGTCCTCTTGGCTCTTGGTCACATGCTGCCTCCCCAGATGGTTGAATGTTGACTCTTTGGCACAGTGACTGTGTATACCTTGCCTCTTCTTTTGGTGCGTCCTGCATCACTCAGTCTTTTGTCCATAGTTCTCGTGGTTAGGCACGGTCAAATCCATTCTGACGCATAGCAAACCTGTGTCTCACAGCATTCCTCCCAGCTGTTAGGTTTGAACGATCGTTGCGGCCATGAGGTTCTCAGTGCCTGACAGTGACCCACTGCTACTTGTAAGGTTTGCAGTGGCTGATTCCCCAGAAGTGGACGGCCTTTCCCTTTCTTTGTCGTCTAATTCTTCGTTGGAAACGCGCTACTGAAATCTGTTCACCTTGGGGACCCTGCTGGTACTTGAAAAGCAATTTCAAACTTCCAGCATCACAGCAACATGCAAGCCGCCGCCGTGTTATCGGCTGACAGACAGTTGGTGGTTTTGCCCCTCGCATCCTTCACTACGATGGAGGCATGAATATTTTCTTCAGTTTCTCAGATCTGCTTGAGAAATGCCGAGCATGTTTTACTCTCTAACTTGGCATGTCCCATTGTAATGATTTGTCTGTCTACTTAAGCCACCTCTGGACAGGGCTCCAAATTCTTTTTGATGTTCTGTGAAGCCGTAGTTTTGGTTTCGAAAGTTACCTGAGTCTACTACTCTTCTAAAGTACCAGTTTACTTGGTAATTTATCTTGGCATTCTTTCCGTTCCTACCAGGCTTTGAAAGAAGTGGGTACTATAAAAGTAGTTCCTTGCATTTTAAAAATAGTATCCATAGAAGACTTTATGGCTTTTTTGGAGAGTGACCACCGCTCAAAGTGGAAGATATCCAACAGGTTTAGATTTCAAACTACATCGCAGTACTATCTACCTGCCTGTCTCCTGCTTGGTGTGCTGTGGTCACGCAGATGTGCAGAGGCGGCGACACAGAATGCTCTTATTGCCTCCTGTTGTTCAAAGTCCTTCATGTGTTTTACAATTAGTGCATACTTTGTCTTTTTCTCATTTTACTGTTTATCTGACTCTTCCACAGAGTCACTTCTGACCCACAGCAGCCCTGTAGGACGAGGTAGAACTGCCCTTGTGAATTTCTGAGAGTGTGAATCTCTGGGAGTAGAAAGCCCCCTCTTTCTTCCGAGGAGCGGCTAGTGGTTTTGAACTGCTGATCTTTTGGATTGTAGCCCAACAAGTAGCCTACTACCCCATCACGACTCCTTGTTTCTTGGAAAAGGAGGTTAACAATATATTTATTAGTAATATCAGTTCTTTCCCATTGTACCAAGTATCTTAGACTTTCAGACAGTTCATTGGCTTTTTTTTTTTAAACTTTGCACATATTCCGTTTCTTTCTCATGGTTGGACCCAAAAGGTGTCTAAGAAAATTATTGGCAATGTGGTATTTTTACGATCCTTGTCAGTGAACTTGAACCTGTTTTTCGCATTCTTTAGATGCAATATCCTTTTTCTTTTTTTTTTTGGATGCAATATTATAACCAATTTTCTTGTCTCCCACCTGAGACATGGGTGTATAGTTCAAACGGAAACGAGCAGACTGACGCTTTTTACAGACTGTTTAGATGGATAAGTATATTCTTTCATTTCAGAGCACACTGGCTCTGCATTTGTAATCTAAAGGCTGGGCAAAAGGAGGTCCCTCAGAAGCTCCTGCAGGCCTCTCCGATTGTATTGCCACAGTGGCCTTGTAATGATCAGGCTTAGCCAAGTTCCATGCTAGACCCCGAGCTCTGAGCCCTGGGTTTGTAATGTATATGCATCTTGGCTTTAACGCTTTCTTTTGCCTGGACTTTCTCCTGGGGAGTCTTACCCACGAGGTAGTCTAGGGCTCTATGCTGTTTGCTCCCGTGGAGGTGGTGGGGGGTTCTGTTTACCAAGCTAGCCTGTCTTCCTGATCTGGACCCCTGCTTTGTTGTCAGGTTTGCCAAGGAGCGCAGGCTGAGGATATGGAGAGACTATGTGCCTCCCACTGCGAATTTGGACCAAAAGGACAAGCAGTTTGTTGCCAAGGTGAGTCATTCTCTGCATCTTGACAGGCCTTGTGGCCGTTGAGTGGTAGTGATGTGCAATGATGAGAACAATCAGAAAGAAGTGCTTCAGCTCATCCGTACATTCCCTGCCCTGATCACTCTCAAAAGCATTTGCTCTCCACTTAAGCCCTCCGCGTCAGGTCCTCTTTTTTTTCGCCCTTGCTCCCCGCTCCCCCCTCCCTCATGTGCCCTGATAATCCACAGATTGTTATTTTGTCATATCTTGCCCTAACTGGAGTCTCCCTTCACCCCCTTCTCTGCCGTCCATCTCCCTGGGAGGAGGTCACATGTGGATCCTTGTAATCAGTTCCCCCTTTCCAACCCACTCACCCTCTACTCTCCCAGCATCGCCCCTCAGACCCCTGGTCCTGAAGGTATCGTCCACCCTGGGTTTCCTGTGCCTCCAGCTCCCATATGCACCAGTGTACAACCTCTGCCCTATCCAGTCCTGCAAGGTAGAATTCAGATCATGGTAGTTGGGGGGAGGAAGCATCCAGGATCTGGGGGATAAGAGTTGTAGGAGCCCCTAATAAAATGTAAAAAAAGAAAAGAGGAGGGAAAAAAAGTGCTTCCGCTCTTGATTACTTCAAGTCAGGCCATGGTGTGTGTGTGTGTGTGTGTGTGTGTGTGTGTGTGTGTGTGTGTGTGTGTGTTGGTGTGTTGGTGTGTTGTAAGTGCTGTGTAGAAGCCATAGAACTTTAAAAAGTGTCCATTGCAAGTGAACACAAGTTCATTAGAATTAATGAGCTAAAGCTGTAGACATTACCGCCTTGCCATATTTCTCAATTTTAGGGCTTCCTTTTGCTTAGTAAATGACATTCCCTGAGATTTCCTGTGGCCGAGCGAGATGACCCGAAGCTTCTTTTCTGTTTTGGAAATCTCATCATCTTGAACTTTGCCTGACACAGTGTTTCTCATCGAGAGCTTTCCTCCCTTCGTGTGTCCTGTTAGAGACGGCATGGAGCCCTGGTGGTGTAGTGGTTACTTACTCTTTGACTGTTGCAAAGTCAGCAGTTCGAACCCACCAGCTGCTCCTCAGCAAAAAAGATAGGGCTTTCTACTAAAGAGTGACAGTCTGGGAAACCCACAGTTCTAACCTGTCCTATTTGGCCGGCCGCGCATCAACATCAACTTGATGGAGGTGAGTTTTCTGTGAAGTGTTCTGAAGGGGCAGGTAGAGAATTACTTGGTTGTATGAGACAGACTGTAAACTGCGGGGTTTTTAACCCTGAGTTGGAGGGTTTGGAACCTTGAGTAGTAAAATTGTTGTCCAGAAGTTGTTTTCACTTTTGTCAAGAGATGCTGGAAGCTGGTGTCTCGACAGGTGAAGTAAGAGTGGTTAAAATAGCCATGTTCTCTACGGTGGCCAGGCCAGTTAGCTCCATGGATAGTTTGGGATGGAAAGCCACTAGGTGGCACCGTCAGCCTGAGAAATCCTGAAGCTGTTTCTCTCTGAAAGGTAACATTTTTGGCAAAGTCTCTGAGGAACTGGCTGAGTTTCTTCTAAACTTTCTGATTCATCATCCCCAGGGCAGAAGGTCAAAGTGTGCTCAAGTGCTCTCTCTCCCCACGTTCTGGAGGTGGGCTCCCAGCAGCTGTCAGCCTCACCACCACCTCTGTTCCTGGACGTGAGTGGCAGCAGTCTCAGGTCTTGCACTGACCATAGGGGCCCTTTGCTTCCTGCCTGGGAGCTGGGAGACATGGACATGGGGGGGGGGGGGTTGTGTCTCGTCATCTGCTCTGTGTTACAGGACTCTTAACTACACACACCATCGAAGGGAGATTGGTTCACTCACTGTACAAGGCAGGCTCTCTGCTCTTCATTCTTGTCTCTGTGGTGGTGTGTCAAGTGACTGCTGAAGCTTGAGCAGACCCACCTCTCTGCCAGTCCCTCCCTCTTGCACTGGCTGCAACCGAATTTGGAGGAAAACTGAAGATTTTGAAGGGTGTTGAGGCTTTGTTAATTGAGACACTCAGGCATTGCTGAAGAAATAGGATTAGATGACTGAGCCAGTACCTTTGCTCTGGTCTGAAATATTACTTCACTGGTAACTAGAAAAGAGAGAGCTGGCTGTGGGGTCATTTAGTCTCTCTATGAGGAGAGGGGTGTGTGTGTGTGTGTGTGTGTGTGTGTATGTGTGTGTGTGTGTGTGTGTGTGTGTATGTTTTCAAGTCCAGGTGAGGCATTTTATTAATTACAGTTCCTGAATAGAGAAGCTTACCCAGAGAATCATCTAACTTAAGACTATAAGGAACAACTGGTCTCCAGTAGAATCTTAGGTGTAAATTTAGGTTCATCTAAAGAATAGAGAGTGAAAAAAAATGCAAATAAGTGTTAAAATTGTCTTGAGCTTGTGAGATTCCTCCAGTATTTGTTTTACTTTTTAATGCAGGAAAGGATATCAAAGACGACAAGCAAGAAACACCCACATTCTTACCACCCAGATCAAAGCCTCTGTGCCGAAGCTACTGTAAAACGAACAAAGCCAAAGTTGATTCTAAACCAGGACTCAAACCATAGCTGGGGGGTGTCTTGCTAAGTTCTAGCCTTCACTTGTTTTTGTTTGGCCTGGGAGTTCTGAGTGGATTGTACATCTGTAAACAGTTGAACACCAGACAAAAGAAGAACATTATCATTTGGCATATGAACAGTATATGAAATTCCAATGTCAGTGTTATAAGTAAATGGGAACACACCTCTGCCCATTCACGTAGTGTTGTCCCTGGCTGCCTTTGTGGTTTAGTAGCAGAGTTTGGGTTGTCCCAACAGTCTGACATTTGCCTGCTCTTGATTCTGCGAGCCCCACTCGCAGTACCTGGATGGGAGAGAGAGCGCCTCGTGCCAGAAGGTCATCGCTCCCCTCATTAAGGATCGTTTACTGCAGAATCACACATCAGCCGTGTGCTTGGTGGTGGCGCGGATTTACTTCTGGCAGGAGTTTCTTATCTCTTTACAGACTGGCAGCACCTGAGTAGCAGTGGTCAGGATTCATGTGTGTATGATTTTGAAGTTCTTAAATGTTCATTTTCAGTACTTAAACGTTTCAGGGCTTTCAGAGGCATATGTATTAGGAAATGTAGGCATTCCATTCTCTCTCCCTGGAGGCAGCCACTTTGGACTCGCAGCTAATCCACATCGCTGAGAAAATGTTTATATTGCTGTTACTTGATTATCCAGTTTCAAGCATGATCTCTTTCCTTCACGCTGCGGAAGATGTGGATTTAGGGTCCCCCCCCCCACATGCAGACATAGTCACATCAGCACACATGCTCTCCCTCAATCCTTCCAATATAATGATATCGTAATTTTGGTTCCATTAATATTCAGTGTTTACAACTTAGTAAATGCTAAACACCATTGAGCCATGTCGAATTATTATGATTACTTTTCATTTCCTATACAATTTTTTGCTCTCCCTGCAGGCAATCATTTTTTAATTCATGAATTTGCGCATACATACTTCTCAATTCAACCCCCAGACTCTGCTCGTTGGCTAAATTGTATCTCTTTCAGTCTGTCAGTACTGTCTTTTCCAATAATATTTTCCTGGAGTCTTTTGCCCAGCCCCCATCTGGAGGAGTGTTTCACTTTGCCTGTGAACACACCTGGCGTCTTGGAATCGCTTCACCCTTATCCTGGGGAGTCCTTGCACCCGCTCCTGGGTAGGAACCCGCTGCAATGTCTCGTGGCTTCCTCTTGAGATGATACCCCACTTGGAGCTTTCCGGAGTGAGTGCGTGGGAGGTCAAGTTCGGAGGCGTTTCCCCCCTACAGTTAGACTCACCAGAGTTGGGTGTAGAATTACCTGTATGTGAGGAACCGCTTTCATTCAGGAATGCGAAGACATTGCTGGCTCTGCTGTCTTTGAGCAAATGTGTGTATGTGTGTGCGTCTATATGTGTGTCATGACATGCTGTGGTCTTGATTCCAACGCAGTGACCCTACAAGAAGGAGTAGGGCTGCCCAAGCGTTCCTCCGGCTGAGCTCTGGGATGAGTTTGCCAGCCCGGGCAGAGTTGGTTTGGCATTGCCAGCCTTTGGGTTGTACGCGGAGGGCTTCACCGTTGTGTCCCAGGCCGCCTCCTTTTTTTAAAAAAAAAATATGTCTGTAGCCTGCCCACTTCCTCATCCTTACACGATCTGTTTTTTCTTCCTTTCTGGAAGCTTTTGGCAAATTCTTTTTGATCCCAGTTTTCAGAAATGTCCCGCCGGACAGGTGGGACAGGCGCTTCATTTCCGTGTCAGCGTGCTATGCTTCCTGTGTCAGGTCTTGGGTCCCGGGACTAACGGCTTCAGTTCTACATCGCTTCCCAGCTGGGCCTGCTGTGTTCTTTCGCAGGAGTTCCTACCATTTGGATCTCATACTTTATGGACCAGTCTACTGGATCTCTGTGTTTTCTGTTCTATTTTGTGGATTTCTTCATTTTTATCTTTCAGCCCTCCTAGTGAACATTTCACTTATAATAGTGTATATTTTAATTTCCAAATTCTTTTTTTTGTTGTTGTTTGCAGGATGTCTTTTTATTAATAGTATTAAACTCTCATCGTCCAGTTCTGGTTTCCTAGTTGCCAGTCATCTTTTAGCTGTCTCAGGAATCAATGATATTTGTGTTGAAGTTCTTTGCTCCCTGCACTGTCGGTCTTCTCCACGTTGCCTGTCTGTCTTCGGCTATTGCTCTCTTAGCTCTCACGGTCCATCCTTCCTTAGCTTTCGCATGAGTCCTGCCTGTCCCTCTTATTTAAGAACGAGGCCTCGAAGCTCTGCCCTAGCAGCACTGAGCGTGTGGATGGGACTTGGGGAGTCCAGCTGCTGCTTGCACAGGTTTGGAGCCTCGTTGTTGGCCCCATTGTCGCCACCATCTGACACAGGATGTCGGCCATTTTTAAGTCTTCTGCGGGTGATGGGCTTACAGTGACCTGGATCCGTTCTGGAGTTTCTTGCCGCTGGCTCAGGATTCAGCTTTTGTGAGTCTGTGGGGCCATTTGCCACTTGCCATCTGCTTTCCAGATCCCAAAGTTTCATGACTGGTCTCTCCTCTCCCATTGTCTTCGATCCTGTTAGGCTTGGGTCCCTAACAGCCAATAAATCCCGGAATTCTCACTTTTCAAGGGTTAGGGAGAGAATCAGAGTAAACATTTGAGTCAATTTCCTTAATAGGTGCATAATATTTCATTGTAAAGGTGCCCATAATTTAGTCCACACTTTTCCCAGGAGGCAGCTAGTTCACATAGTGGACGTTTCCTTTTAGAAGACGGGTTGTGGAATGTTCTTTTCACTGAGTGCCCTTGTAACTGGCGGTTACTTCCTTAGGAATCTTTACAGACATTCTCCCCAGTTAGTTCTCCTGCAGTATTTCCCATGAGAGACCAGTAAGTACATTGGTTTCCTGATGTTTTGTGGAGCCGAAGTGGGCGAGCGTTTTCTTAGAGGGTCACGGCATGAACATGCTTGGTCCTTATGTGCCTTGTGCATCTCCTGGGGAAACGACTCCACTCTGCCATTGTATCATAGACAATATGGGTGAAAGTGGTTGGCTGTGTTGGAATGAAATTTTGCCTATAGCTGGGTAGTGGGCAGGAGGATGACCCTCGGGCCTGAGGTTGCTGTCCCCTGGTGTGGAAAGCTGCCTGTGTCAGTATTCAGCATAGAAGGGAAAACCCTGTACTGCTTTTCATCCTCGAGAACCTAGCCGTAGTTTTTGTGGGCATTTTTCTTGGTTTTAAAAATGTCTTTTAGTATGGAATGACTTTTTCAAGGACACCGAAACAAGTTCCTTGTGCCTCCCAACACTCAGTCTTCCCAGTCCTCAGAGGGGAGGAGTCGATTAGTCTCTCAGGGCTGTGTGATGCTGAGGTCACAGCTGTGTGTTGCTGAGGTCCTGTGTGATTGCACTGGACACAGCCTAAGTAGCTGGCCAAGCCAGGGAAAGGTGACCTCTGCCCCATCTAACGCTAACCTCTGGAGCTGCTGCCAGGTTGTGGATGCTTTGCCTGGAGGCTCGCATCTGAGGCTGTTGAATCTCCACGGCCTGTTGAAAGACTCGCTCCCATCGCTGACTTAAGCAGCTCTCCTGCTTAAGGACGGAAGCGCAAGGGAGGGCTCTTGTCGCTCCAGGTTAGCAGAGAAGCATGTTCACTTCACAGTGATTAGCTGAGCCTGCTTGAGACTTTGGTGCCTGTCGTGGCCTGCCAGCTTCCTGCCTGCTTTCCCTGTGGCGTTTTAGCTGATCTGTGCTGTTTGTGGCCATATGGTCCCCTGAGCACGTGGCTTGGCTCCCTGTCCCTGCTGCTGGGTCCTTGGGCCTTGTGGATTTCACAGACCCGAATAGCACGGTCGGGGGTGGAGTGGAGCATGTCCTCAAGAGATACCGCCTCCTGGCTGCACTGCCTGCTGGGAGACTCCAGTGGGAGCCGGCTTAAACACACAGAGCCCACGCTGGGTACTTAGAAAGGTGCAAAAGACTAAGAAGTGGTTCCTGCCCTCAAGGTGCTTACCCCCTAGGGTTCTGCGGGGGTGGGTGGGGGTTTGGTCTCAGTAGTTACTAGTCTGGCATTGGAGGCCGTGCCTACTTGTAGAGGTCAGGTTATAAGCTACCCATGGAGTGGGGACATTCTAGAATGTATTTAGTGTTTGGCCATGATGTGTGTGTGTGTGTGTGTGCGTGCGCGTGTACGCTGCCTTTCTAATCATAGTTGGCTTTTTGAGGTGATTGTTAAAGAGGGCTACATTTTAATATTCCTGATTGCTCCAGGGTGTTTCCATTTGGCAAGAGAACTAAAAACTAAAATCTACTTCCTTGAACTCTGGTCATGACTTTGAAGTGAGAAGGAAGTCCTCTGAGGATGGTCGGGCCCAAGAGAAACCAAGGTTCGCTTTACAGGTTAGGCTTGAATTATGAGGATTATGTCTGTCTAACATATATTTACAAATACATATTTAATGTACCTCCCCTGATTATTATTAAGCATTTTTATTCTTCAGAATAGCTTTAGATTTACAGAAAAGTTGGGCGATAGTACAGTTTCCCATAAGTCCCCTGTCCAATTCTTTTCTCTGCTGTTAATATCAAGTACAGTACATGTGCCAATATAGCTACATCATCATTAATTAAACATCCTTAATTTCCTTCAAAGGAGCCCTGGTAGGGTAGTGGTTGCGAATTGGGCTGCAATCTGCATGGTCAGCGGTTCAAAACTGCCAGCAGCTCTGCAGGAGAAAGGTTGGGCTTTCTATTCCTGTAAACAAGTTCCAGTCTTGGAAACGCACAGGGGTTTCTATGAGCCAGCCTTGACTTGATGGCAGTGAGTTAGTGAGCGTTTCCTTAAGGAGCCCTGGTGGGGTAGTGGGTTTTGTTTTGGGCTGCTAATTATGAGGTCACCTATTTGAATGGACCAGCCGCTGCTCGGGAAGTTGAGACCTTCTGCTCCTGTAAAGATTTACAGCCTGAGACCCACAGGGGCAGTTCTACCCGGCAGCCAGGAGTCGGACTGGATGCAGTGGCAGTACGTTTTTCCCCTTGAATTTCCTTAGTGTTTCCCCAATGTCTCTTTGCCCCCAGGGCCCCATCTGGGGAGTCCTGTTACCTTCCATTGCCCAGGTTGCTTCTTTTGGTGGTGACAGTCCCTCAGACCTCCCTCGTTTTCATGGAGGAGCTTGGGGGAACACTGGCCAGAGGTTTAGGAAGTTAGTCCTCCACCACAGCCTGTCTGATGTCTGCCTTCTGCTCTGCTTGCGCTTGGGGCTGGGTGGTGTCTCCCTTGGAGAATTGCCCATGGTTGGCTCCGTGTTACAGACACGGGTGGCAACTGTGTTTTCTGGGGTCTGAAGGGAGCCCAGGTACTGAGCACAGGACACTGCTGGGATGGGTGTGGTGTATTTCGGATTCCATCCACTTTTAGTACTGCCATCATATCTTCAGCGTGGATTTTGGGATGACTGATGTAGTATCCAGCTGCTGGGAGTAGAACAGCATTTGACTGTCAATAATTTCTGAATAAAAGGCATTTGCTGTCCCAGTATGACTGGTCTCATCAAGGACACGTCCCTTGTAGTGCCTGGAGAACCTGTGTGGTGTGGTGCTGCACCTTTGGGCAGCGTGGGAGCTGCTGTAGGTGCTCTAGCCCAGGAGGCTTTGTATGGCTCTTTGTGTTTGATGGATGCACATTGCAAGGCTCTTGAGAGGCTGGGCACTAGTGGCCCCCTACGGGCAGGCACGGAGTGTGACCTGAAGCCAGAGGGAGGGACAGCTATCCCCTCTCTCCGACTCAGCCCTTCTTGATGTGTGGCAGACGTAGCCTTGTCATCGGGAAGCCTTTACAATTGGGCTTCAAGAAATGGGGATCCTTGGCCTTGAGGCTCGGCTCCGACTGAGGCCTATGACTGCCCTCGTCTGTGTTGCACAGGCGGTGGATGTGGGTGGGATTGATTAAGAATCCACAGCTTGTGGCGAAAGTGAGCCATGAGGACAGACTGAAACGTTTTCTTGAGGAAAGTTCTAAGAGCCATGACTTCTCCCAGCTCGGTCCTGACGGAGCCAACGAGCAGGCTGCATCCCCTTGCAGCCCAGAACATGGCTGCAACCAGGGTTTGATTGCTTATTGCATTGTCTCTGCTCTGGAGCTGCTTGTTCTCTGGATAGTAATGGCACCCTTTACAGGGGCATAAAAAACATCTGTACAAACTACACACACTCCCTCCCTCTGCTCCGTCAGCAGAGAGCCAGCCCTCATTTAGTTGCAGTGCCTGAAGAGGAGGTTTCTAATCAGGGAGAGGCTGTGGCTGTGGCCTCAAATGTATGGCTCCGAGGCTCTGTCTGCTGCCACGGCGGCTGCTAGCACATTGGAGGGGTGACGGAGACTGGGCCATGCTTAGATCTTCCCACCTGGGCTCCGGGGGCGAGGTGTGAGCACGAAGACCCCCTTCCTGGCTCTGCGCCTCCCAGTGGAGGCTGTCGAGAGTCCTTGAGGCTCCATGAGAGGAGCTTCCCGAATGCTTCTGGCGATTGGCAGATGAAGAAGAGTTCCTTTTGGTGCCCGTGTAGGGTGTAGGGCATAGGTCTCTCCAGCATTGGGATTCTGGAGACCTGGTGATTAGGCATGCATTGGAAAGGCCTGAGGATTCTACCCCCCTGTGGCAGTAGTCCTGTTGGTTTGAGAGAGGGACAGTATCGATTTGATGTACCGGCTGTTTGCGTGATAGGGCCTTGTGGAATTTTCTCTCCTCTCTGGTTCGAAGCTCACACAGTCAAGAACCCGGGCCATGGGCAAACCCCCCCACCCCCCGGCTCCCCCTCCTCAGATGTGCTCCCATCCATTCTGTGACACCTTCCTTTTATCCAAACACGGGTTCTGAAGGCTAGAGAAATCATTAGCCGGGCCTTTCTAGGAGGCTAATTGTGGAAACCAATGCAGGTATCTCTTAAGGAGTCGCAGGGAGATTCCATTATGAGGAACACTTTTACTGGGCATTATTTTGTCAAGATAATAAGGGAAATACTATTGGTTTTCACGGTCCCCCCTTCTTTTCAATGACAGAACCTATGCTTTTGTTTATACGTTCTGTACTCATGGACCCCTTTTCCTTGGGGCTGGGTTGAAGGAATTGGTTGCCTTAAAGGATTCTTTGATTTAGCACAGTGGTTCTCAACCTTCCTAATGCCGCCACCCTTGAATACAGTTCTTCATGGTGGGGTGACCCCCAATCATAAAATTATTTTTGTTGCTACTTCATAACTGTCATTTTGCTACTATTATGAATCGGGCGACCCCTGTGAATGGGTCTTTCAACCCTCCAAAGGGGTCGCGACCCACAGGTCGAGAGCCGCTGATTTAGAGGGCCCTTTACCCTTTTGTGTGGAGCCCTGGTGGTGCAGTGGTTATGTGTTGGGCTCTGAGCTGAAGGGTTGGCAGTTTGAAACCATCAAGAAGCTCTTTGGTAGACAGACTGGACTTTCTCTTCGAGTACAGTTACAATCATGGAAACCCGCAGGGTGTTGCTATTAGTCGATGGCAGTGAGTTTGGGTTCTGTTTGTGCCCTTTTGTAACAAGTCCTGTTGGCATCTTGGAAGTAGCTTGAGTGTACCCGTCCCTCTGAGTGAGAAAGAGTGAGGCTGTTTGTTCTCGTGCGATTTTAAAATCTGGGAAATCCAGATTTTGTCCTAAAGTTGAGTTGCTTTTAACTCAATGGTAGTGGGCTTGATATTTGGTGTACTCTTTTGTAGGTGCCCTACTGGTTCAGTGGTGAAGCGCTGGGCTGCTAACCGGTGGTTCAACACCAGGGGGAGATTCTCCTTTGTTCTGTAGGTAGCTACAGAGGATAGGAATAGACGTGACATAATGGGTTTGAGTTTGGGCTTCTACCCTTTTGTGAAGTCCCTAGGTCAGCGGTTTTCAACCTGTGGGTCTCTACTCCTTTGGGGATCAAACGGCCCTTTCACAGGGGTCGCCCAGTTCAGAACAGTAGCAAAATGACAGTTATGGAGTAGCAATGGAAATAATTTTATGATGGGGGGGTCACCACAACATGAGGAACTGTATGAAAGGGCCGAGACTTCAGGAAGGCTGAGAACTCCTACCCAAGGTATCACAAATTGTTACGTGATTGGCTACTAACCCCCCCAAAAAAAAGATTGTCAGTTCAAATCCACCCCCTTTCCCCAGGAGATCTACTTCCAAGAGAGCCTAGCCATTGAACACCCCACAGTGTGCAGTTCTCCCACGAGTTACAAACAACTGGATGGCCTTTGGCTTGATTTTCGGTTTCTACCTTTTAGTGGAGCCCACCGAAGGTGCCAACAGTCCACTTACGGCTGCTACCTGAAAGGCTAGTCTTCCTGAGGTCAGAATACAGGAGATGCGCTTCTGAGAAACCAGCCATTGAAAACCCGTCGGAGCACAGTTCTACTCTGACATACAGAGGTTCGCCGTGCATAGGAGTCAGCTTGATGACACCTGGTTGGTTACTGGTTATAGCCTTTACTACCACCTGTGACAGGACAGCCAGCCCTGAGCCTGGCCCTCACGTGCTCGTAGATCGGGCCTTTGGCTCTTCTTGAGCTCTCCCAAAGTTCTCTGGCCAGATGAGCTGTGGGCTCAGGCTATCTGGGATTTAGTGTTGAATCTTCATGACTCTCATATAAAATTGCTGTGCTTATTGCCAAGGTTGCAGGTTAATCTTATGTCGGGGAGGGCATTATATTTCATTCCCCCTCGCCCCCTGCCCTTCCTACTCAGCTCTTTTTCAAGCCTTTTCTTGCGTTTCCTCACTAGACTGTTGTACCCTCCACTGCTTTCACTCAGCACAGTAGTGAACCCCAGAGAGACCCCCTCCCCCATGTCAGGCCAACTCAGCCTGTGTGGCCCTAAGAGCTGGGTTCCAACAATTGCCCGTCTTTCTCCATCCCTTCTGTGTGACGGCACGCACCACCTGCCCTTTCCCGGCATGCGTCATCTTTCCCTGGTTTTCAGATTCTCCTTCAAAACGTTCTTTGCTCTTTTTGGTGGACAGTTGGCAGCTTCCTTGGGAAAGGCAGGGAGTAACGATTTTCGGTGGATCTTGCAAGTGAATGGTTATGTTGGATGCTAAAAGATCCTTCCAGGGAGCAGTAAGTGAGGTGCCCTTTCAGGTACCGATTAGTATGAACCCCACCCTGACAAGTAAGGGGCAGAGTCTAGCTCCTTTTGTTTTAGGCATAAAGGCTGAAGGGGCTTTTTCCAGGGGGCCTGCCTGACCCCTTGAGTTTGTTCTCTAGTCTAGTGGCCCCTGAAGGAGCCTGCTTGATGCCCAGGAAAGTGGAGTTTGTTTCTGTAGGTGAAGTGGATGGTGACCGCATTCTGTAGTCTGTAGTTGTACCTCAGAACAATGTGTTGCCAGCAAAAAAGCCAAACCGCCTGGAGACAACGGGTTCTGAATGGAATCGAGGCCATTGGAGGCCGTTGAGTTACGGGTCCCAGGAATAACCCCGAGGTGGTCCTTGCCTCCTCGGAATAGAACTGTACTCGGGACCCATTGCTAGTGTGCTCACGGCATCCACAGGGGAGACTCGTGCCTTTGCTCTTTGCGTACAGATGGCCTTGTAAGTTACCCCAGCCTGGAAGCTACTCTTTTGTTTTTCCCTCTTTTTTCGTTTCAGCTGAGCATGAGACTCAGTGTTACTGATGTTGGGTTCTAAGACAGAAGCCCAAATTAGTGCTTGGGTGGCGGGGAAAAGAGGTGACTTTCAGAACAGCCCAAGTAATATCTTTGCAAGTTAATGTTGTGTGCGTGAGATTAACAGCTGCCCTCTTCTTCCCCACGCTGAGATGACAGCTCTCTTTGCCCTTCACTTGCCTTTGGCTGTCTGATCTCCACTGGGCATCCTATTTTGGTTCCCTCTCCTCTACGGTTGGTACCTTCTTCCACTCTAACCCTTGCCTCTTTCCCAGCTTCACATTGAGACCGGGGTTTTGATTTCAGTTCAGAGCGTATTTCAAGGCAAGGCTTTCAATAGCTACTGAAAAGCAAAGTTTCAGTGGCACGGAGAGCCTGGGTTTCCAATTCTTCCACTCCGCTCGCCACAGGCCTTCTTCAAGACAAGAGTGCCCATCTTGGGAGATGCTCTGTAGACTCTGACTTCTTGAGGAACTGGAGGAAGGCACTGGAAATGCCAGCAGAGTTCTCTCCGATGTGGTTGTATCATCAGGGATGGCCCTGATGCTCCAGCAAATGGCTGGTGATCGCACTTCCCGGCCACGATGGAAGTAAGTCTGACGCTTGTGAGTCGGGGACTGCCACATTCAGTGTCTTTGCTTTCTTGCCCACAGGTGATGCAGGTGCTGAATGCTGATGCCATTGTGGTGAAGCTGAACTCTGGGGACTACAAGACCATCCACCTGTCTAGCATCCGACCACCCAGGCTGGAGGGGGAGAACACCCAGGTAAGCAGGGGGAGGCAGCAACGTCTTCCTTAACAGCCCGAAGCCAGAAGCTGTGGCGTTAGTGCCATGTACAGATGGGAGTGTAAGGAGACATGGAGCGTAAGCCTCTCAAGTCAGATTTCCCAGCGCTTGCAGCGTGGCCCCCACTGGGCAGCCCCCCCTCCTATCCACAAGCTCGTGTTTCTTTGCCAACAAGGACTCGAGAACGTCTGTGGCTGGCATGGCTGCTTACAGGCTCCGTTTCTTTAGGTGGTCGTGGTTGAATAGTTCCAGGTGCCTTTGTTCTCTGAAGGAACGAAACCTGGTGAGCCCTGAGGCCCCCCACGCCCCTTCTGCAACCAGCATGCATACTTACACTGCTTGGGCCAACAGTTGGATCTTTTCACTGCGGGTTCGGGGGTGTTCTCACCTGACCAACACCTACGATTCAGATCCTTTTTGAGAAATTAGACTTTGGTTGAAAACTCCCAAGCGTTGCTATTCAGCCTGCAGGTAGCAACTCTGTTTCAAATTCTTTGTTCGTTTTCTTTCCATCTTTGTGAGTTAAGAGTGGTTGGGAATAGGGGTGGAAGACGCAGCATCTTTCTGTCTGTCTGCTTGAGTCTGGAGTGCCTGTGGCTTTCTTGACCTCGGATGACTGAAGCCTGCATCTGACTGTGTTGGCTCACTGCAGCAGTCCCAAGTGGCGTCCTCAGTGAGATCCAGGGCCCTAGGCAAGGGCTTGGGTACGTGTGGGAGTTTCACCAGCGTGATTGAAGTCCATCGCCCAGGTCACTACATTTTGTGGTTCTCTCCCATTGTTCCAAAGAGGCATAGTTCCCTTTCCTGATGTTTTGCACGTATGCATGTCTTGGCGCGTTCACAAGGTGAAATTCATGCCTGGTTTTCATTTGTGTGAGAGTTTATAGACAGCCTGTAAGAGTAAAATAAAAATATCATGATTGTCTTTTGAATCAGCTCGTGCATAAAAAACCCATACAGGATGGGCTTGGCAGCTCCCCCTTTCCCTCCACAGAGGAGGGAATTTGATGCAGCGAGCAGGATTGCGGTGAGGTTGAGAATTTAAAATGCATGAAAGACTAAAAACGCCAAAATCAGGTTCTTGCAGTAACGGTAGCTCTGCCTCATTGCACAGAGTAAATACCCATCTCCAATTTTATCAGCATTGGGAGGAGTCCATGCTCCTGCATCTGTGCCGTACAGTGGGAATTAGGTTCCCACAGCAACCACAACTTTGAGCTTCTTGAGCGTTAATTTCTGGGCCTGCATCACCCGCCAGAGCGTTATGGAAATACAGACGATGTCACTGCATTTTAAGCAGCTTTCAGGAGGTGGGGGCATTAGGATGAGAACAGATTTCCTGGAGTAAGAACTAACCTACCACTGAGAAATTTAAGTTTGTTCCAGATCTGTTGGAACTCCTAAGGGGTAAAGAATGGGCTTCCCGTAGCCTCCTGGCTGATAGGAAGATGTTTGAATGTATATTCTCACTGGGCAGGATCCTCACTGCCATTGATTGAGTCCATTCTGACTCATGGAATCCCTGTAGCACGGGGTAGAACTACCTCTGTGGGTTTCCAAGATGTTAACTCTTTATGGAAGTAGAGGGCTTTTGTTTCTCCTGAGAACGGTGGTTTCCGACTGCTGGCCTTAGGGGTCACGGTGCCAACAGGGTTCCTCTTCAGACTGCCTTGTGAGATTCAGAGCCTGTAATTCTTTACAGGAGTAGAAAGCCTCATTTTTACCCCAAGGAATGATTTGTCGTTCCGGACAGCTGGCATTGAGGGTTAGCCAGCCATTACATAGCCACTGCACCAGCAGGACTTCTTCACTGTGCTCAGGTTCATCCTATAGAGTTGCTTTGAGTTGGCATGAACTTGGCATGACAGTGAGTCTGGATTATTTTGTTGTTCATTCCTGTGATCCTGGTTCATTTTAAGAAAACTCCAAGTGAAGGTTAGGGCGTTGACAACATATGGCTTCTTAGTGAAATGAGAAATGATTTTCTTACTTGTTTGTGAAATTCCTTTGAAAGCATCTAATGACGTGTTAATATGCTAGGTCTTGAATACAGTGGTAGAGGGCACCCTGAAGAGCTGGGGGGCAGGGAGTGGGGTGTGGGGTTGGTTCTTTCCAGAGCAACTGTTGTGTGTCTGGAGTGTTCCAGAATGAACAGGGGTTGGCAAATGAAAGGATCTAGAATGGAAGAAAGCTAGGGAGGAAGATAAGGCTTTCTACTTTCGGAAAGGGTTAGCCGTTTCCGAAACCCACAGGAGCAGTTCCACTCTGTGGGCTCCCTAGGTCAGGACTCTCCAAGAGAAGAGGTAATGACCGCCACTCGGGCAGCTGTATCTGTTACGGTTTTTAGTCACTACATTAAAAAGGAAATTAAAAGAAGCATTAGAAATTTTGATATATTTTATTTAACTTAATAGAGCTAAAGTATTACTATTTCAACATGTAATGAATATAAAAATTTGATAAGAACTTTTACCTTTTTTTTGGTACTAAGTTTTTGAAATCCAGTGTGTATTTTACAGTTGCAGTGCTGTGCACCTCAGTGTGTTCCAGCCGTTTTGGGGGCTCACCAGTGTCTGGGGGCTACTGTAACAGACTGCATAGCGGTAGCAGTTCACATGAGTGGCCAGTCGTCCTTGATGGCTCTGCGCCCACTTTGAGCCTGGCACTGTGCTGGCTCAGTGGGAACTACACAGACACTGCCTCTCCCCGAGGGTCACTTGGAAACCTGGTAGGAGATATCAAACCATTTTATAGGACTTTCCAAAGAAAAGTTTTGGATTTAGAAGATGCATTGCCCTGGCAAGGAAGCAGCATTGAAGTCGATGCTGAAGGTTGACTTGGAGTTGGTGGGTCAGGGTGAGCAGGAGGAACTTCTGGCAGAGAGCGCAGCAGTGGTATGAAGCTTGTCTGAAACTATAGGCAGAGCCTGTGAACATCTTGGGGTAGTCATGAAAGTAGAGACCATATGGGGCACATGATGAACTGTAAGTAGTTTTACATGGCCAGAAAGTCTTCCTTGCTGTGGGCTGTCAAGTCAGTCCTGACTCATTAGGGACCTTATAGGACAGTATGTTGGACAGGGTTCTCTAGAGAAACAAAACCAGGACACTTATGGTTTTATATATATTTATAAATAGATACAACATAAGAAATAAACAGCGAATCAGTCTATAGAGCAGTACAAATGCCTCAGTGCAACTCATTTCTGTGAGACAGCGAATACACTGGCAGTCCTTCAAGTCTTGAGGGGTGCTGGGTGCAAGTCAAGGAAGCAGACAGCTGAATCCTCTGTAGAGCAATTCAGGCAATCCGGCCACAGGCAGCAAACAGCAAGGCAGGTCGCCAACAGTCAGCTAGATGACAGGGTCCACCAGTTCCCAGCTCAAGAGATGTGTACTCTAGTAGCGTGGCAAAGCAGGTCTCGACGGAACCCCAAACTACAGCGACACGGCCCATGAGTTGGGTGTCTCACAGGTAGTGTAGTTGCAAGTTGAGAGGCAGAGAATCAGCAAAGGCAGCTGCACACTGGTCCGATCATCAAAGAGCGAGAGACCAGAAAGGCGAGGCTTGCCTAGACATTTATCTCTGCCCTCAATTAATCCCACATGTGTTCATAGGCCAGGTTGGCACAAGAAACCTACCTATCACAGACAGAGTAGAACTACCTAGTAAGGTTTCCAAGACTGAAATTCTGGAAGCCTCTATTGCTGGGTCTTTTCCCCTGAAGAGTGACTAGTGACTTGGAACCATTAGCCAGTGCGCCACTGTGGTAGATTCTGCACTGTGCTTGCCGTACAGTGACCTGAGATTTGCAGCGGGCTGTAGGAATAAAGTCCACCCGGCCATTCTGGTGTGACTATGAGTGTGTGCATGTGAAGACTGCACAGCCAGGCCTCCCCTTTGAGTTGTGAGTGTCTAGTTCCATGTATTAGATGCCAGTGTTCTTACAGGTACTATGGGAGTCTAGTCATGTGTTTAAGGCATGGGTGCTGGCGTGCAGTCACCCATTAGTCCATATGGCATCCTCGTGCAAACTAGAGTAGAATATCCCTTCTTCTAGGCAACCTTAGGTCTTGGCAAGCAGAATGTGGGTGGGATTTCTGCTCCCCTTGCTTCTTGGCCAGGTGCCCTTATGCAAGATGTGCAATGATAGACTTCCTGGTGCTAATGAGGGAGGACATTTTGTAGGACTAGGGAGTGGCCTTGTCCTAGGTGAAACACTGGGTATTGTTTGGACATGAAAATATGTGATAGTTGGATTGTGGAGGCCCTCCGTTTAATTCCCTGACACTTCTGGAGGTCATTGACCTTGAAATGGAGAGGAAAATCATCCAAGAGCATGTAGCATTAGCACTTGTAAAAATTGGGAGAGCAATGTGGAAGAAGGTGCATTTTAAGGAGCTGGATGAGTTGGGGAAGAGGGAAAGGCGTTGGCATGAGCTTTTTCAAGGGCAGCAGATGGCATGGGTGACCCCTGCTAGGGGGTGGGCCTCCTTCTGAGGCCCCAGGTGACAACCCAATGGGGCCGGCCCTCAAGCAAGGCAGGGGAGCCTCTTTGCTTATTTATTCACTCCATTCCCTTAAGACCTCTAATAGCTTCCTCTGAAAGCCTTCAATGTGTGGGGCTATGAGGGGACCTTGAATTTCTCCAACACCAGTTCGTTTCTCTTAAATTATACTTAGACACAAGGAGGTTTTGCCTAAGGCTAACTATGTTTCCATGCCTCATTTTGAGCTACTTTCTAATTGCAGCCAAAAGAAGGCCCTTGGACTGGATAGCGTGATGAAAGGAGCTATTTTCACCCTGCGCAGCTGCTTTGCTGTATCACCCAGGCATTCTGGTAGCTGCTCCTCCTGAGTTGTGGCTAGGGCAGCAGTTAGTTGTGGGGGAGTGAGGTTTTATAGTTCAAGGCCAAGACCAAGCCAAACCCACTGCCATCAAGTCTGTGCTGACTTCTAGCAGACCCTTTAGGACAGAGTAGGCTAGATATCTCCATGGAAACAGAGGGCCTCATCATTCTTCTGCAGCTTGATGCGTTTCCTGTACCACCAGGGCTCCAGGGGTGGGTATGTTTCTCCTAGAAGAGTTCCAATTGAGGGTGGCTACATGCTGCTGGGAACAGGGGTTTTGTGACCCTGGGCTTTTTTTATGTAGCGTGATCCATGGTAGCATAGTGGTTAAGGGCTGCTAACCCTTAAGCGCAAGATTAGCAGTTCAAAACCACCAGCCTGCCCTGTGGGAGCTAGATGGGACTTTTTGGTCCAGCGACAAGTTACAGTCTTGGAAACACACAGGGGCAGTTCTCCCCTGTCCTGTATGAGTTGGAATGGACTTTGATGGCAGTGATTGTACGTTTGGAGTTTGGGGCTTCTGTGAATTAGACAAACCCATTCTCTTCCCGGAGATGTGAACTTTTTCCGGCCCAGAGCTAGTGTGGAACTCTGGTGTGCGGTGCCCTCTTGGGCTGGAGCGTGTGTCTGCAATCCTCCACAGGCGGAGCTTGTTTTATCCAGTGCTGGCCATACAGAGACAAGTGCTAAGTCTTGGAGAAAGGTTTTGGGTTTTCTGAGCTGCTGCCTTGAAGGAGATAGCACTTTGTGCAGTTAGGACTTCCTAGAGAGCGCTCGGCTTTGATCTGAAACTGGGAAGCCAGCCTCTCCATCGCCCCGGGCTGCGGCCGGCTTTGTGTTACACTTGGCGTGCTAATGACAAAGGAAACCCAGCCCCTGGGCATCCTGGGAAGGGGCTGACTCCTTCCCTGGGAAGTCCTCTCAGGCTGTGCTACTGTAGTTGGCAGAGAGCGAGAGTGGAAATTCACCTTGAAAACCAGTAATTTACTTAAACCCAGGCTGTTAGCCGGAAACTTTGCAGGGCATTTTCTCTCAAAGCCATTTTCTTGGCCTGCCTTGTTGGTCTCTCCCACCTCTCGTGCATGTGTTTGTATTTGAGTGTGTGTGTGTGTGTGTGTGTGTCTGCTCAACCTACCTGACCTGCCTACCTATCATCAGAACCTCGATGGTGGAACCCCGTCCCTCACCTAATCTGTCAATTGTGTCCATTCCCTTACTTTCTCTTTTGGCCTCCGACTGGGAATTTATTTACCACATAAACTTTATTCCCAGCAGACCCTCTTAACTATTCAGACCAGGACACTAAATGCCTGGTGAGTCTCCTAGTGTCCTTGCTTCCTCCAGTTAAGGGCCTACTCAATCTGTTTTCCACCCTCCTGGTAGGTGCAGAATTAGCGATTCCCAGAGATGCTCTAGGGCAGTGGTTCTCAACCTTCCTAATGCCACAACCCTTTGGTACAATTCTTCATGTTGTGGTGATCCCCCCCCCCCCAACCATAAAATTATTTTCATTGCTGTTTCAGGTGACTCCTGTGAAAGGGTCATTCAACCCCCGAAAGGGTCGCCACCCACAGGTTGAGAATCATGGCTCCAGGGCATCGTCACAGGCAGGGCAGCCATGGGTGCTAGCCACCACATGGTTGATCAGGGCCCCACGGTGCTTTGCCATTTACAGATGACTGAATGCTGTTCCTCACCCATTGCTTCCAGTGTGGATTTCTCAAAGCAAGATGACTGGTCCCTCTGCACCAAAGCATCAACCGAGGGGCAGCGGGGGGGCCCAGGCCCCAGGGGAGGCAAGAGCAAACCAGTAAACCTGCTGCCTGTGATCTCACGTGGGTGACTGGGGGCGTAAGGCAAGTAGCAAATGAGAGAGGGACTCCAGCCTGGCATTGAGGCCCTTGGAGAAAAACAAACGCTCTTTGAAATGGATCAGTGTTTCACGGGCTTCCAGCGGGGAGATTCGGGACTGCAGCAACATGATCAAAAGACAGGCCCTGGGTTGGATCTGTACCAGTTCAGAGCTCTTTGATGTGGGCATTTTGGTGAAGAAGACTTGGAGCCACCTTTGTGTGGAGACTGAGGAAAATTACTATGGTATTAGGAGACATGGTGAGGTGTCTTCATCCCCCAACCATACTTAAGATTCCAGGATATTTACGTCCTCAGTTTTGGAGATGACTCGCTCTGGGCCTCCGTCAACACTTTGCCCGGCTTCTTGTGATGAACTTGGGACCTCTGAGCCAGGGAGATGGCAGCCTGCAAGCGGGCACATTCCTGGTCACTGGGACGGGTTTTTCACTGGGGCAGACGCCACGGGCCTGTCTTCATGCCCCTTCAATTGCCTCCCTCTCCCCATGTACAGTCGTATTTTCTTTCATGTCCTTTGGTTAATGTCCCCGCCCCCTCTCATGGTCTGCCCTCCCTCCTTGCAGTCATCTTTGTGGGATTTACAATCTCCTGGCTGGGCTGGTAGCTAATCCTTCCCTGAACGAGTGCAGGCACCACGTTTAATCCTCCTTCCTATCCATTCTTCATCCAGTCACCACTCTGCCACAATCCTCTGTGCTTTTCGGTTTCTTTAAATCTGCCCAGAGCGGGCCTGTTCTTACTTCTTGCCTCTCTTTGGTCCCCTGAGCTGCAGTACTTCCCGTGGTTTCTGGAGTTGGCAACAATGTCATAGTTACTGTCCTGTGACCACAGAACACACCTGCTGTGCTGAGATGACCCTCTTGCTTGCCACCACAGGTCCCTGACTTCCACGCACAGTCTTGCCCTTCTCCCCACCATCCTGGACCCACGTGGGGCCTCCTTTTCGAAGGTGGAGTGTTGAGGTGTGTGGGCTCCATCAGAATCTTGGGTGGTGAATACCAATACCAAGCCTGTAGCCCTCAGGGTGGTCTAGGCTTGCTGTCACTCAGAGTGCCACGGAGATTATGCATGGCTGCCCTCTTTTTGGAAGCCAATTGCCAGGCCTTTCTTCTTCAGAGCCACTGGGTGGGTGTGAGCTGCCCAGCGTCAGGCTATCAGCTGATGGCAAACTGGTTTGGGACAGAATATATGCTAAGGTGGGAGGTCTGCTCCATTTGTTGCACCTACACCCAAGTCATCGCCAAGCTTCCAGACTGCTTCTGATAGCCATTCCAACTGGAGCCAGTGGACTGGCAGCTGAGGGCCCCAGGAGGGAGGTTAAGCCCTCCTGTTTTTTTTACGGTTCCTAATTGGATTGCTTATTTTGGTGGCTTTGTCACAGATGGCTTAGTTTTCCATGGACACTTCTCCTTCCCCACGTCCCATCTCCAGTGCCTTGCTTCCTTCCACTCAGTTGAAAAGCCCTCCCCCCCACTGATGGTGGGTCCCTCATAATATGCATCCCATTAACATACTGCAGATTGAGTTCAGTCCACCAGAGGGGTTAATTTCAGGAGTCTAAGTGCTTTTGAAGATTGGTCCCCAATTGACTTACTGTGAATACCTCAATTCCTAGTCAGGCTTTCCCCAGAATCTTCTTCCAAAGCAGCCCAGGGATCTGGAATCATTGCACTTTCTCGGTGCCTTTTTATTTTTTCTTCCTGAGGTTTTTTTTTTTTTCTTCCTCTGCTGTTGTCGACCTTGTTGGTTGTCAGATTATTTCTTTGCTTGGGACTAATTTGAAAATCAATTAGAGAGCGTTCCCCTCATCTTTCTCTCTTTATTTATGAGATACTGATTGCAGAGCTACCTACACTGTGTTTAGATAAATTAACTTCCCCCACCCCCACACCCTTTGCTCGCATACCATTTATATTCCAGGCGAGTTTCATGTAGTCAGCCAGTGCTGTGCACTTTGGAGGGCCCGGCCGGAGGGTTTCATTCCTTGGTGGACTAATTAGCTTTGTACGGGGAAAATATTGTTCAGTTCAAACACCAAGTATCTGATATTCCTTCTGTGTTACAGGCACTGGGGGTCTGGGCAGTTATTTTTATTATTAAGGTGTTTATAATTTTAGAAATGAACTCTAATCCTAAAGATGGCGTGTGTACAGTGGTCACCAGGTGGACTTCCCACTGGATGATGGATTGCAGATGAAGTAGCCTCAGTTCGTGCCTCTGCTTTAGAAGCAGTGTTTCAGGCTCGAGTCAAGAATGGGATGCTGAAGGACACAGATGCTGACTACAGCCGCCCCCAGCAAATGACAGATCTATTGCTTAGGCGTATTTCCGACGTCACTTTTCATTTTGGCTTTCCTTGAACAAATCTGCAGTCAGTTGGCGGGTTCTTTGCATTTCAAGTTCCTTCTTGTCTTACTGAGTCCAATGCCACCGTCCTGATTGGTGCTGCCTGGGCCTCTTCCTGGTGCCGTGCTGGGTCAGTGGCCCCCTTGGGTGGATTGCCGCCGCCTCACAGTAGGGTTTCTGTCCCGACACATGCTGGAGATGCTGTGTCCCTCACCTTTTCGCTGTTCTGCTGGAAGCTAGCTGATGCCATCGCCTCCATCCCTGTTTCTCCACACTGGGTGCTTAGCATGGCTAAGCAGAAACGTTCCCTGCATGTGGGGCGTCTGTGCCATCTCATCTCTGTGCAGACGTGGGACCCTAGAATCTGGTTTGCCTTGCTGTCCTGCTGATTTTGGATAACCGCATAATGGATGCCTGTAGTTTTTAGTTTCTGCTTTAAAATGCTTTTTATTTCTCCTTCCCTACTCAGTTTGCTTTTCTGGGTCAAGAAGATGGCTGCTTTGGAAAGATCTGTTACGCCCTCACTGCCCAGCCCAGAGCTGACACGCAGGTGTTTGTTGCATAATTGTCCCCTGTCTTCCTGGCTTGTTCAGTTAGGGGTGGGGGATGGGCGCTTTCTGAGTCTGCCACCCTACCCGTTTTGGGGACATTTCTGTCGCTTCTGGGGAGGCTGGGCAGAAGGCTTGGCTTTTCCCCGCTCGCTGTGTTTTGCAAGGTGGTTGGGGATGAGGAGGAGCCGTGCTCTTAGTCATACGGAGCTGCGTTGGCATCTGCTCACCCAGCTGGAGGGGCTGCTTTTAGCTTCTGCAGGCCGTAGATGGCTTTCCGTGTAGGGGCTGCTGAGGGGTCGCTGGGCCGGGCCCGAGGCGGGTGCGGCAGCATGTCCCCCTCCCTGTTCCTGGTGGACCCCATCTCCCCTCTCAGCAGCAGCAGCCGGGAGAAGTGGGCCGTTTTCTGCCAGGGGAAGTAGGCAGCCAACTCTTTATTTGTGGGTCTGGCCATTGGGACGGCCAGGATTATTAGGCCAGTTTGTACTTTAAGAGGCAGGAGACTTGACGTCACTCAAAGCCGATGATTTTATTTATTTCTTATTTCTTATACGGCAACTGAAGCTGCCCCAGCCCTTTGGTATTCCCGTCAGAGTGTGTTAAACTAATAGCTCAGCGTTTTCCTCTGGAAACTGGCTGGGCATCCTGCCTGCCAGGGGAGCCAGCTCCGCCCGGCCTGTGCCAGTGTGCTGGGTGCCCACCTCTCCCCCTTGCTTTCAACTTCTGTGGCCTCACCCTTCTATCCCTCTCCTCCTCCAGCCCTCTCCTCTCGGGCGGGAGTGCTTCCTTCGGCCCGGCACTCCCATGTGCATGCCAAGTGAGAGTTACTCTGGAGACGCCCAGACTCAGAACCTCAGGGGTCAGGAAAATGCTAGCTCCTCCATTGAGGAGCTATTAACAGCTTCTGTATGTGGCAGTGTTTGGCCCCATTGTTTTTATTAGAGAGCCATAAACTACAGCAGGTACGGAATGGGCAAGGGGCTCTGGCCGAGAGAGATGTCCCATCCTTCAGGATACAAATTGGTCCCAGGGTGCCTGATGGAGTAGATAGAACCTGACAAACTGAAAATGCAGTGTAATAAAATCCCACAGTCTTTCATCTCTCACCCTCATCACACAAGAAATGGATCCAGAGGGCCAATGCTGCTCGAGCCTCATCTCCGCGACTTGTCTCTCTGGCCAGGCGTGTAATTGAATATTCCCAGGGGGGAGCAGGCTCCCTCCTGGTGTCTGATATGGAGACAGCGCTGCCTTTTTCCCAGCAGCATTGTCTTCCCACTGTCGTGCTCTTGCGTCCTGATACAAGCAGATGCAAGTGCTTTCTCTCAGGACTTTGGTTGTTGCTGCTGGGTTTTGTCTCCCCCCCCCCCCCCCCCGTTCTCTTCTGCTTTTTCTTTCTCTGACATGAGATTATTCTGGAAGTGTCTGATGGTGAGAGTTTATCTCTGTGTTCCTGCTACTTGATTTTTTTCATTTAAATTTCTTTGAATGCTCACCTCTGCCTCCCCCTCCACCTGCTGCTCCACAGTGTTTGTAAACTCTGGGTTGAATGCCAAGGTCACTGTGGTCAGCCCATTCCCGTGTGACGGCCCCTGGACCCTTCCTTTCATGCATGCCATGCGTCACTTCTCTGGGCAGTGGTTGGGATGCTGCGGGAGCCTGCAAGTGAGTCGTCAGTGTGTTGAAGTTCACCATCGCCGTCTGTGGCTCCCGCTTTGGGTTCAACTTCAACAATAACAAAGCTGGATGGCTCCGGTTTTTTGGTCTTAGGCTTACTAGATGGACTTTGATGGTCTAGAAAGCCACATTTGCACAGTGGAATGTGCAGAGATGGGAGCGCTTGACTTGGTAAAATCTCTGAATGTAAGGATTGAAGGAGACGCCTACCTCACTGATGGCAGGCGGAGTCGCCATCCCTCATCCATTGCCCTCTTCATACCGGCCCCTTTCCTTAGCTTGGTCCATACATTACTCCCTCGACAGTGCCAGGGACGAGCAGAGTGCACCAGTTCTCAGACCCTGATCGCAGCTTATTTGCAGCCTATTGCAGTGGCTGATTTCAGAATGTCAAGCTCCCTGTGGCGGAAAGGGTGAGGCAGCCTCCAGCCCCAGGAGACGTGTGCGCGGGCGCAGGGGGTCGGGTGGGGGTCCAAGTCTAAAGCTGCAGCGCTGGACTTCCCTGTCAGTGCGCTCTTGCAGCTGAGAGCATTGCAGTGTGCTGAAGTGACCTGGACTTCAGAAGCAGGCGAGGAGTAGGGGCTTGTTACTGTTTCTGCCTTTGACCTTGGTGCATCCTCATTCAACCTCTGTCCCCATCACTTCTAGGAACATGATGCCCATATGTATGGGTCTAAAGTGTCCCCTGATGGGACGTTCTGTAAGGGCAAATCATTTCATTGTTACCTGTTCTTCACCGCAAATATGGCTGCCCATGTAATTTCCTCTCATTTGTTACAAATGAGCTCAAAGCTTTCTGGGTTTGCACAGGACCGCTCGGCAGACAGAGATTAAGCACTGATCCCCACTGATATGTTGATTGAACAGCAGTCACCGTGTGGGGTGTGGGTAGGGTCTCCCATTCCCCCACTGCCACGGCCTTCCCTCCACACCCCGCCCCTCCCAATCCACCACATGGCTTAAGTCTGTGACAGTGACTCTAGGTGAGCTGCGTCCCCTTGAGTGAATGAAAGAGGCCTGGTGGCACTGTGATGGTGCAGCCCTTGGGAGAGAGACCTATCATGGGGTCCCGATGAGTCTCGCCAACGCGATAGCACCCACCAAGAACACAGGTGAGATCAGTATTTTAAGATGTGGTTTTTAAGCTTGTAGGAGCCCTGCTGATGTAGTGGCTTAGGGGTTGGTCTATAACAGCAAGGTGAGCAGTTAGAAACCACCAGCCTCTTCATGGGAGAAAATAAGACTTTCTTTTCCGGGGAGATTGAAGAGTCTGGGAAACCCACAGGGACAGTTCTCTCCTGTCCTGTAGGTTACTATGAGTTGGCATTGACTTGATGGCAGTGAGAGGTTGTTCTTTTTTTTTTTTTTTCCTCTTAAGCTCTGTGGGTGGAGCCTGGACACGAATCTCTCCTAGTTCCCAGATCCACTGCTGGCTCTAATCCTGGGAGGTGGGAGTGTGCAGAGACTCTCTCCAGCATTTGGTCTCTGACTGTAGTTTTCCTCTGTTGAGCCAGATGTGACACAGTAACATCTCTGCTGTTTCCTGTCTGCGCCTCCCCTTGCCCCAGGTCCCATAGCTAACTGCTAACTAGACAAGTTCCCGAGGATTACACTGGGTGGAGGTATGCGAGCTCTGCGGAAGAAGTTTATCAGTGTCAGAGCACGGTGGCTCTAGGGAATGGTGGAGTTTCTGTGGCGGAGTTGAGGCTTTGTTTAGGGGGCCTCTTATTATCCCCTGGTGAATTTCATATCATGACGAAGAGGAAAAAGGTTTAAGAAGTGGTTAGTGCCTTGGGCGATGTGAATTCATACCTCATATGCCGTCAACTAAACGTGGTAAGGCAGGATTAAGGGTGCAGAATGCCGAGCCCCAGGTTGACTGCCATCTACTTCATTCAGACCCACAGTGACCCAGGGAGGGTTTCTGAGGCGTTTATAGGTGCAGACGGTCTCATCTTCTCAGGAGCGGCAGGTGGGCTTATAAAGACCCTCCTTGTGGTTGCTAATAGTCCAACACTTCCCAGACAGCGCACCCCCCCCCCCTGCCCTTTGGGTAATGACTGAAACACAGGTGTTTTTAAGGTGCCTGTGGTAGAGCGGCTGCTGGGGAGGTAGTGGCTCCGGGTAGAGCACAGCAGAGGCACAGCTCCATCGTGCCGGTGTAGTGTTGCTGATGACTCCCAGTGAGACAGGCGGACGGACGGACGGACGGACGGACGGGCGGGAAACCAGTGGTCTCGAGGGCCTGGGCAACCGCTGGCTTCTATTCCTTTTTTTTAGGGAGCAGTTCTGAGAAGCCTTGCCTGCTCGCCTGGCTAACTGATCGGTGCTAAATGAACTCGCAGAGATGGGGGATTTAGAAGTCAGCCGGTGAAGTTATTAATTTGTGATGCAATGTCTTAACTGCTAGGCGGGCCAGCCAGTTTTGATGGGCCAGGGCGGGCTCTAGGTTTGCCTGCTGTTTAGAGTCTGAGGGGGAAGTGTTGAGCTCTTCTCTTGTCCTGTTAATTGATGAGGAAACCGGAGGCGGATCTCGGGATATCTGGGGGGTGGCAGGTATCGCAAGTGGTCTGGGCGCCACTTAAGGGGCGGCCCCAGTGAACACTTTCAATTTCACCAGCTGCAGGAAATCATTCAGCAATTTAAAACGAATTGCTACAGGCACTATTTTCATAGATCCGCCTCTGGAGGAAGCAGTGCTTGAGAAGATTCGATAACGTGCTCAAGGATCCTTCTGGTGAGCAGAGGAGCCCAGGGCCCCCGGGCGCGGCGTGGGAGGCCTGCCTGTGCTTGGACAGGCAGTGCTGAATGGTCTCTCCAAGCCCTTGGTTTTCCGAATCTCCACTATCTACCTGCCAGAAACTCTAGCTGGAATTCTTTATTAGTGTAACTACTTTTTAAAATTTTGAAATACTGTTATAAATGAAAGTATTTCCTGCCATCATTTTTGGAGTTGCCGTAATTTACATCAAGGGAGAGACTCTTGTTTGTATTTCTGATAGGTGTTTTACATCAAATTAGAGGGCAAGTGGAATCTCTTCCCTTGTCTCCTGGCAGTGACCTCATGTTTGCCAGTCAAGCCAATTCTGGGAAGAGCTTGGATTCACCTTTTAAAATAAAGAATCTTTTTTTAAAAAAAAACAAAGACTTAATATTAGTCACCTTTGTACAGGTTTCTAGTTACTTTATTACTGCCACCCCCCATTACTTTGATACAGTAACCCCACTGGCACTTGTGGGTCTACCCTGCACATTTTTCCCTGCATGTGAAACTAGCATATTCATCTTATTCATTTAGGAAATTATAAAGAAGACAATATAAACTATGTAACACTTTTGTCACCATGTAGTGCTCACTTTCATGTTTTACCTCTGGGTGTAATGGGAAGCTCCTATCCTCATTTTTGTGCATGCTAGCATCCGATGAAGGCCTGCGTACCTGTGACTGATGAAACTTCCGCGGTGGGTACCAGCCCCCACAATCAAATGGGTCCAAGGGGCGGCTGTGTCTTTGAGAGGTAAAATTAAAGAGACACCAGACAAGATCAACCATTGCAAGCGCTCACCTCTGGGACCACCTTGACTTCAGGATCCAGGTCCTCACAGAGAGAGAATATATTTCCAACCAAGGCTTACATATATACTCAGTGGGGGCAGGGAGAGGATGGCTGGGTGTGCAGGCCTCCCTAATTACAGGTAACCATGTACGTAACAAAGTGGGTTGTACCCGAACCCTAAAGGCCCCTGAGTATATTGAAGGAGTAACCTACCACCAGTGCCGGTAAGGGGGAGCGGCTGGTTTCAGAGCCTCGAGAGCAATAGCATTTGTCTGTCTCTACAGCACCACCAGCCCCATGCTGGTAAGAGGTACCTTAAGGTAGCATTATTACGGGAGGAGACAGTGGGGAACAGTATCAATTATGAGGATGTGATTGGAAGTCCCCTCCACTTCACAAAGGTGAAGGCCTCCTTCACCCCAGAAATCCAGCCTGCCAGGCTTCTTGAGATACGAAAATAAAGGATTCCTCCGTATACACTACCTTCCCATCCTCTGCTCCCCACAAGCCTCATCCCACCAAGCCCAACACGAGAGACCCTCTGGGCCATATATGTATAAAAACAGAGTACCTAAAAATATTTATTTTTCATTTCATTCAAAATGCCTTTCCGTTATTGAGCACACACAGCTTCAACAAAAAAGTCAACGCTGAGCCAGTTGCGCTGGAAATGGTTCATTGGAACCACTCAGAGGCAGCATCCCCAGGAAAGTCTCTTGGCCTTTGTGTTTTGTAACTGAGCAGTGCCCTGGCCGTTAAGTGCTCTCCTAAGATGTAGTTCTTAATGGTGAGGTAGGTTTTCATAATAACGTGGATGTGCCATAATTTATTTAACCGGTTTCTGCCTATTTTGGGGAGTGTACACGCTTTCTGGGTCTTTAAGATTATTATAGCTTCACTCTTCAAAGAGAAAAGTTGCCTTGAAGCAGGAAAAAAATGTGATTTCCTCAAGAAAAAAAAAAGGTGATTTCCTCGGCTGAAAAGATCCCAGTGGCATGCCGAGGTGGCTCCTAGGTGAGTTGTGCTGTCTTACAAATGTGTGAAATCCTTACTAGATACTCGCACCCGGAGGGGCTGACGCTCACTCCTGCCGGCAGCACACTCTCTAATCACCCAATTCCTTATCTGTCCATGGTATTTAGAAGCAGGCTGGGATTCTGGCCCTTTGTGTTTTGTCACCTGGATGCTCCTCCCGTCTCCCCCAGCAGCGAATTCTGTTGCTCCAGAGACACCGAGGAGATGAAGTGGGTGACTCTCCTCCCAGGGAGTGCTGCTCTCGTCTGTCACCCTGGCTGGAAGAGGCGTGGCAGGTTTGAGCCTGCACACACACTGCTCTGTCCATGATGGCCACAGGCCACACACTTGTATTTGCAAAACTACACTTCAGCCTATTAAACAGCACCTGATTGCGATACAAACAAGCACTCCCAAGCCAGTGCGTCAGAGGCTGTTGTGTTTAATAGCAGAGCAGTGGCTGTTACAATCACCTGCGTTTATTTAAAGAGCTACTCCACGTCTCCATCTTGAGGGGGATATTGGCACTAGGATATTTCCAATTCAGGGGTGGCAGGACACGAGGCAACCCCAGGATCTCTTCTGTGGATGGAACCTGAGCATTGCCCGTTGGGGCTCCTTGGAGCTCAAGAAGAGGTGGTCAGGTATTTACCCGCAATGATGGCTCAAACCAGCCCTGGCGGCCGAGTTATGAGTTAGGCTGCAAACAGCCACTCACTTTCTCCTTCTGTAAAGTGACAGTCTCAGACACCTTGTCCTGTAGGGTCCCCACGACTCAGAATCAAGTATCGTAAGTAACAGTGTGATAAGTTAAGAATCAAAACGCAGAGGGCTCTATAATAACTTAGAGTCAACATCTCAAGCATCCCGGGGAGCACAAAGGCTGCCGCTGGGAAAGGCAGGCAGGGTGGGCACAGTACACCGGCTCCTCCTGCCGCTCAGCAGGTGAGCTGACCACTTAGGGTTTGTGCCTTTGGGAGCACAGGCAATCCAAAGGAAGCTTGTTGTCCTTTGCTCAACTCTGACTAGCGTGGGACAGAGAACTGGGATCCCTGGGGTATTGTCTATAATCTTAGAGAAGTAGAGTGCCAAGCCGTTTTTCGGTGGATGGGCTTCAATCCACCCACCTTTTCGTTGGCTGCCACGTGAAAGTTGTCTGCCCCACCAGGACCCCTGTGAGTGCAGAGTGGCAGAGGGTGACCTAGCTCTGAAGCCCTTGGAGATCTTCTGTAGGTAACCAGCGGGCATGATCCAGAGACACTGCTGGCCGCTGGGCCCTTCACTAGCACGTCTCTTCATGCTTCTTGCAGATGCTTTTTAAAAGTATTTTTTACAACATGTAATTGGTATACCAAACAATCAGTTTAAACCTATTAAAAAGAGTTGGGCCATCAATCATTTTTTAAAAAAAACACCATTTTCTTCACTCTGGTACTCATTTTTATTTGTTCATGGTTTTGTATGTGTGTCTAAGAGTCAGTGATTGCTGAGGGCAGTGTCATGTCCCGTCATGTCCCGTCCCTCCCTCCTCCACATAGGTCCAACACACAGCCCTCTCCCAGAACACCCTCTCAACCCACAGCAGGCACCCCCGCCACGCCGACAGCTACTGCTTTTAGGGTCCCCAGCTGAGGAGAGGTCCCTGTGAGAGCGGCTGTAGGAACATGGAAGGACCCCTAGTTGGGGTGGGTGTGTTTGTGCGGGGAGTGTGAGCGGAGCCATCTGATTTGCACAGAGGCGTGCTGCGTGGCTGGACATGGACTCCTGCTGATGCGATCTGACGCCACGGAGAGCGGTGCTTCGGGCTGCAGTGGGCCGGCAGTTTCAGAAAGGGGAGGCGAGGGCTTGGGGCTCCCGTGCAGCAGCACTGAGTCCTCTGGACGGGCCCTAACCTGTGGCTCGGCTGGAGAAATAGTTATCTTGGCCATTGGAAAAGGTAATTTTCGCTTGTGGTCTCCCTGCCACACTTGAGTAACTTTTGGAAAGTGTAATATTTTACCCAAATCCCATTAAATGTTAGGCGCTCTTTCTATATTCCCTTTACTGTCCTTTTACTGATTAGCGAAATATTTATGTGAACCCAAAAGGCTGATTTATTTATTTTATTGTCTTCTTTAATAACTCGCTTCTCCCCAGTGCTGGGTGCTTTTGGAGGCCCAGACAAGCCACCATGATTTCTCTGGTAATAATCACCCGCCCTCCCCTGCCCTGTGTCCTCAGGGACCCTCGGAGCTCTCCTGACTTAATGAAGCAGCCAGCTGCCCTGCCTCTCGGGTGGGTGGCAGTAAATCCACTCGAAAGGCCACTCTGGCCTCCTGCGAGGCCCCAGTTCATCATGGACGGGCATAGAAGAGACGCCCGGCTCACACTGGGATCTGCTCTCTGGCCGAGGGAGCTCTCTTGCCAGGCCGCACTGGGAGCCCCCCAGCACCGGCCTCATTCCACACAAGGAAGTGGGCCACGGGGCCGAGGGTAGCTCTGACATGTTCTGAAGTCGACAGTGGACCGTGGGGCCCGAGTTTTAAAATCATGGTGGTAAAAGATTGGTTAGAAAGAGACCCCATGAGTGGGAGACCCCGAGCACAGCGCACCCCCCGCGGTCCCCTTCCAGTGTGCCAGCCTTTGTCCCCTGGTGGTATTCTTGGTGGTGTCTGGGAGCGGCCAGGCTGCTGTCATGTGGCCTGCTCCAGGGGCTCACACACATGCCAGCCCGGCTGCATGGGGCTCCCCTAGGGGCTCACGCAAAGGAGGCCCGCTTCTTAGGGAGCAGCTAAGTTAGATCTTAAACATTTACATTTTTTAATGCGATTTGGAGTCACAGAATGGAAAGCACACGCTACTTAGAACACACAGGACGATGACCGAGAAACAAAGCCGCGAAATAGCTGTCGCCACAGCTCCACGAAATGACCGCCCAGAGCCTCGCTCGCTCATCCGCGGAGCCCTTAACGCACCTGCCCAGGTCTCGCTCGGGCTCATGTGACGCCATCAGCAGAGCGGCGAGGGGACAGATGCTCAGTGTTGGTGTGCTAATTTGGAGGCACTGACCCCTCCGAGGCACCTCAGAATCGTCAGGCCCAGGCACCCACCAGGTGCACTGAGGTAGAATTCCCAAGGGTGGGTCCCTGGTGGCTTTTCCCTTTTTCTGCCCTGAAGCTGCTTGGGTGCTAACAGGGCTAATAAGAACCCACTTATATGCCTTGGGTAGTGAAATGGCAGCGTTGCACCTGCTACCTGCAAGGTGAGCGGCTCAAGCCGACCAGTTGTTCAGTGGGAGAAAGTTTAGGCTATTTGCGGCCTCATCTCGGAAGCCCTAGATAGAGTTGCCGTGCTTTGGCATCGCCTGGAAGGCAATCTCGCTGGGTTTGGGGCAGTCCTGGAGGACTCCTTGGCAAACACAAACAGCCATGTGCTTAACAACTGGCTGAAAGATTGGTGGTTTGAACCCTCCCAGGGAGAAATTCGTTTCGTCCAGCTTCTCAGAAGCCACAGCTTTGAAAACCCTATGAAGACAGTTCTGCCCTCCAATACATTGGCCTGCATGTGTTGGAAATGATCGTGGCAAATGGGGTTAGTTTGGGTAGTAGATATATGATAGAATTGATTCTGGCATTCCAAAGTGATGGCATCAGACCCAGATATAATCTAATAAATATTGTTTAGCCTGCCTTAAGAATTGCATCAAGTAGCATCCAACCCCCACCTGCCCTGAACACACCTTGGGGAATTTTCACTTATTCCATAATAAAGATGTCGTAGCCACTCATGTCCTAAATGACGAGTATAAATATTTCCTGTCTGGAAAGCTCCTTATTGATTCCGTCTCCTGTGAGGTAGAGAGAAAAACGGTTACCACAGCAGCAGTGCCTGCCTGGTCCTTGCTGTTCATGCAATAGGCTTGCTGGAGGAAACGGAAGCTCTTCCTTCAGAATGCCCATGACCTCGTCAGGAGGCTTCTCTGCGTGCGTCCGCGCAGACCCAGCATGCCCTGTAGACCATTCCTGTGCTCGAGAAGTGAAAAGACCTAACACGGACGGGGTGTGGCTCTTCTTGCTCCTCTTTGCAAGAGGGCCCTTGGAATGCCTTTATCTGGAACCCTTCATCCTTGTCCCCCGGCTTTGTTTTTTATTTTTGGCATCCTTTTGTATTTAGCATTAACTGGTACAGCCTTGCCTGGAATGCATCATCTGGGGGACTTTTAAAGCAACAAAGGTAAACAACCCAGTTCCGAAATAGCAAACTTACACCAGAATCTCCAGGAGTAGCATGCAGGCCGTGTAGCACAAATGATTGTAAATCTCCAAAAGGGTCGCAGACATTGGGGTTAGCGGTTTCCTGGGGGTGGTGCTTCTTGACCAGCCTCCTTGCTCTTTGCTAAAATTGCACTTGACTGTTATGGGTCCGGGGAGAGAGACCTAATCATTTCCCTCCTGCCAGCGACTTTGAAAGCTCTTCTTGTTAGAATGGAGCACAGTAGATCCCTCTACTTCTTGAACTTTGCTTCTAATAAATGATAACACTTTGTGCTTACCTAGTGTTCTTTTGGGGGCGCTCACGTCTCCTTAAAAGCCTTGTTATTAATCCTTCCAGTGTCCCTAGAGTCAGGTAAGGGACTCCTTATTGTTAAATCGAATACCTTGAAATTACTGGGCTCTGCTCTCTTGTTCTCAATTTGAATGCTACCCCTTATGGGGTTGGACAGGTTCCCAGAATGCCTTTTGGTAACCGGCGCAGCGAGATTTTCCTCCTAACTTTCCTAGCCAGAGGTGAGCAGCTGTGAAGGACTTTGGAGAGACTTGCTTTGATCTTTGGTGGAGTGATCTACTCCATAGGTAGTGGTAGCCTTAGAAAAAGGGTAGTGTAGGGCTACAGGGTGGATGTGGGCATGAAAGACGAGCTTGATCCAAGGCAGAACCAGTGGAACCGGAGGACAACATGTGCCACCAAGATGTGTCTTTGGCTGATGCTTAAATTGCATCAAATTAAAGGGTATTTCTCATTCTCCATGGTGGTGTCACCAGAGGGCAGAATTAGTGTCATTTTCAGCAGCTTTGAGCGGCGGGGACTGTCACTCTCCGGGAGGGTCACTGAGGGTCGGAGCTTGGTGAGTGTCTCACATTCTGAAGAGGCAGGAAGCCTCTCCTTTGAGAAGAGTTGCCGCTCTTGCTGATCCCTGTATTTTCTGCACTGCTGCCTTAAGCAAACCAACCAACCAACCTAAAACTCCAGGGCTAAGACGTTCTCGCGAACCCTCTGTCTGTTATACTTTAATGGGCTAGAGGTCTTGTCTGCTCAGCCTGGCCTCCGAACAACAGGCTGCTGCGGTTGAGCACGGGTGCAGAAGTGTGCGAGGGGAGGGCTCCCCAGCCCCGCAGAAAGTTCGTGTGGAAGTGGGCATAACTCCCACCGCACATCAAACAAGGCAGCTGGTGCCCCAGGCCGGGAGTCCACCACCCAAGCCCCGTGGGGCCGCACCGAGCCAGGAGCTCATCTGATTCGTTGTCACGTACCTCACGGTGTTCGGGTGGTGGGCTTGGCTGTCCCTGGCCTAAGGTCGACACCAAAGCACAAGGGCCTTCAGAGACCCTTCGCCGCTACTGGGCAGGCCGGCGGGAGAGGTAGTATTGTAACACTCGCTCCATTTTAGCCCTCCTCTGGGGGATTTCTCTTCGCTTTCTTCTGAATGCTGCAGTCGTGCTCAGTGCTGCCAGAGGCGACCGCCTAAGTTAGAACGATCCCCCCAGATGGATGGGCCTTCAGTACCGAGGCTGGGCCTGGAGCAAGCTGACCAAAAGCTCCAGGAACCTGCAGGGTGCAGGTTCAAGAACCTCCGTCTGCAAGATGGTGTCCCTTGGAGCCCTGCTTTCACCTACACATTGGGGAAGGCCGCTCCTCAGGCAGCCCCTGTCGTTTTGCTGAGTGTCAGCACGCATTTACTGATGCCAGGGAAGGAGACGATGCCTTTCCTTTCTAGCAAAATCGCCACCGGCCTTTAGTGGCACTACATTTAAAGGTCAGCACCCGCTCTGTCTTTCTCTTGCCTCCTCTGTGCTCACTGTCATCTCGCTAACCCATCCCTTCTGGAAGCTGCTTTGTAAACAGCAGTGGAGCCGTGCTGGAAAGACACTGGCTTCAGGGCCTCTGAAGGGGCTAGTGTTGATTGTGAGCTCGAAACGGTCACCTTGTTCCTTGGGAAGAAAGAAGCCCATGATTTATGTTTTCTAGCACGTGGGAAGAAATACTATTGATTTTTTTGTTCTTTTTCTATCCCCTCTTTGTCCTAGGAGATACTGTGGACTTAACCCTGTATGCATAATAGTGTTTAGATTATTTTACAGCTTGAGCCGTTGTAGTCTTGAACATAGCTGTCATATTGAAATTGGCCAAAAGAACACGACGGTTTCAGTGGTAGAATTTTTAATTTTTCAGGCCTTGCACCTGTTTTTTATCAGCTGGCTTGTAAATTGTGCATAAATACAAATATTTTTCAAGTGCGTAATGATGCTAGTTCTAATGAAAATCCTGGAGTTGCCATAAACTCCTTTCAAATTGAGTTTGTATGTGGTGATTTTTAATGATACTAGATTATGATATATCATGCTGATGATTAAGTTGTAAGTTTAGTCAAACATCTGTTTATTTAAGCAAAGTGATCATGAATATTCCCTTTGCAATTAGCGCTGATTTAGGGAAGATCTATATTTGTAATTAATAGATATTGAAGGTGTGCTAAATATATTTAGCTTCATCACCGTTGCTGTTTTCTTCTGGGCTCTTTAATTCATTCTTGGCCGGAACTGAAGATTTCCTAAACGTCAGACCTCAGTGGTGTGGAAGACTGTCTGTACTCCTGTTTCTTGCCCTTTGTATGAATCATGATTTTGAAAGCATTGTAAGCCAGTGTTCTCTGATGGAGTACTTGCTGCTGAGTCAACTGACATTTTTGTGCATGTTCAACATGCATTTGTTGCCGTCCTGAGAGTTGTTGAGCGTCCAGTGGATGTGCACTGAGCAGGCCACATGGCTGGGCACTGGCCTCTCCTGTGAATATCATAGTGCAGTAGAAATGGGGTCACTCAGGGGTCCCCAAGAATGTGTGTAAGCTATGAGAAGCTTACCCTGCTTGAGCTGCCCATTGCTTTTCTCTCAAAGAAATCACCTGACTGAACCTCTTCCCGTGTGTGTGCTCAGGAAAACATAAACTCGACGAAGTGCCTTGGAGGCAATGAGCTTTCATCCTGCCCTCTCCTTCCCGCCCCCCCCCCCCAATTCCAAAGCACAGATATATATGCCTTCTGAAAGGTGCAAAATAAAGAGTTGAAAGAGAGTTTGGAGATAAACAAGAAATACTTCTGCTTCATTGGCCACTTGGAACCAATTCCAACATGAGCGCAGCTAAAAGTGCTTATTCTGGTCTGCCCTTGGGCTTGACCCTTTCAGATCTTGCAAGTCATATGACCCTGAGCAGGATTTCCTTTCTCAAAGGTTTAATTCAATTGTGAACTTATGTTTACTCTCTGCTGTGAGGTTGATTTTGACTCATAGTGACACTGTGGGTCAGAGTGGAATTGCTCCAAAGGGGGTTCCAAGCTGTGTATCTTTATGGGGGAGCCTCATCCCCACTGCCCCCTCCCACACCCAAAGCCACTGGTGGGGTTTGAACTGCCAACCTCTCAAATAATGTTGAAGCTCACCGTGCCACCAGACCACCTCTAATCAGTCTTTAGATACTTAGAACCAATCTTTAGAACCGCCACCATATAAAAAGGGTGTTGCTAGTCCTGAAGCACCTTTACTAAGAGGAAATACACTCATGGGAAGATGTATGGAGTTTCATGGAAAGACCAGAAACAAGGGCTTTGCTTTGTCCTGCAGATGCAGCTTGAGTTGTCTCAATGCCATTTACTTTTTCATTTAGGTTCTAATATGCGTTGCAATGACTACACAGAATTCAGCCAATATTAATGATTAATAAACCCATAACAAGTTACAATGCAAGTGAGAAATGCGCAGGACAGAGTTGTTCATCAGAAGGCAATACAAGCTCTCTCGTGGCTGCTAGTCAGTGGCCTGAGGGCATGGCACTCCCCTGTAAGCCTCTACTGGAGACACTCAGCTCGAGCTTCCTGGGTGAGCAAACCCAGATCCCAGAAAGAAGTGCCTAGAGGCATCCCACTGCCATAAGCCCCTGTCTGAAGGCACCCAGCTCCCGTAATCAAGTGCCCAGAAGCATCCTCTTCCACAGCCTTTGCCGGAGAGCTTTCAGCTTTACCTGCGCCCTGGGCAGTCAAGTCCACTGCGCTGTCTCGAGCTCTGGCTCCTGGGTCTGCTGCTGCTGCTCCTCTGATGTCACAGCTGTCTTCCGGATCTAGGGGATTTATTGCACAGGCGTCTCAGAGACCTCCGAATAGTGAGACCCCCCTTTCCTGCCTCTCAGAGGGCTCATTTTATACACAGCAGATGGCAGGGCAGTGAATCCTGTTCACAATTACAGCCAAATCCTATCAGTAGCTTACCACCACCCCTACCCTCCACTTAAAAGGTCATTTGGTGGGAGTTAGAGGCTTTGGCTAGATGAGCCCTGTTGAATAATTCACTGCCCCTTCCCAGCCTTTCTGTTTGTAGGCAGTTTCCAGGTTGTTGCTGTGCTCTATCCTCAGAGCTGTACTGTTTTAGTTACCGGAAGCTTCTCTGAAACTCATAATGAAGCCGGGAGAATGCTGATCTCAGGGTAAGGTTTGATAGGAACCTTTGAATACCTCTAACTGTGATGGGCACCAACCTCCTCCCCTTCCACGGCCTGCCATAAACGTTCCTAAAAATGATCTTGTCTTTTGAATACTTAGGCGCTCCACCATTGACTTAGGTCTGTGGTAGCCGTCCTCATGCACGAAGAAGCCCTGCGTAGCCCTGGCCCGGGCCAGTTCAAGGTCTGAGTGTTTGAGAGCAAGATGTCGGGGCAAGGGCACTGCAGCAGAGCAGAGGCCTGTCCTGCTCACTCAGAAATTAGAAGGCTTACATTCTAAAATTGATTGTGGTAATGATGGTACAACTCTTCTTGATATGATTAAACTATTGATTTGTGTGATATTTGGATTAAGTGTCAATAAAACTTTTTTAAAAGCACCAAATTAAGGTGGAAATAGAGTTCATTTTTTAAAAAAGAGAAAGAAAATAGAAGGCTTGGTGGAGGCCATTTGAAGTACTTGGTTCCTCCCTCTGCGTGAGGAGGCTGTGGGCATGCACGCCTGTGCGTGTGTTCCGGTCATGTCCACACGGGTGTGGCAGTGTGTGCATCTTTGCTCAGAAGCACCCCCGGGAAGTGGGTTGGAGTTGGGAGTACCTGCAGGCAATGGTGGAGAATTGCCTGTAGGTTAGAAATGCTCTCTTGCCTCATTTTACAGAGTCAACTCTCCCTGCCGTCAGTGACGATCATTTCAAAGGACTCAGAAACAAACCAGCCCGAACTTTGGCCATCTCATTGTCTTACAGAAATCACTAGAAGTTTTCATTCAATTCTCCTTTCTTCCAGCAGCAGGGTTCATGGCTAGAGATTTCACTGGGCTCTTTGTTGCCAGGTACACCTGCCTTTCCAGCAGGTGGTTTTGTGGTCTTCCGCATTTCCATAACAATGGGCTGCTGGGCCTCCGCCTCCAAGGTTTGTGGTTTGAGGTGAGAGTGAGTAGCGGGAACCATGGAATGCGTAAATGAGAGCCCTATGTAATGTCGCAGCCGCATCAGAGGAGGCACGAGGATGGGAAGGCAGAGTGGAGCTGCGGTCAGCCTGCTGGTGGCGTGAGCAGCTCCCCCCTTCCCAATTTCCCTGCCTGATTTCATTGGGAGATGGTTCTGGTTGTTTTCTGTGGCTGGCCCTTTTTTTCTTTCTATTCCTTTCTTCCTGTGAACATTTATCCTTCGGAGTGGGTCACCTGCAGGCACTCAGAAATTTCATTTTCGTGTGGCAGTGGTAGAGGCCAGAGAGCGGCTGCCTGGCCTTGGTCGTGTAGAAAGACGCATTTGTACCCTAGCAGTGTGCCTTCTGCCCAGTCTCTGCTCCCCTCGGGCCATTGCAGTGATTGGCCACTTTGTGCCCGCCGAGGGCTTATCCTCTGCTCTTGATGTTTGACTGGATTCGATTTTACTTGAAGGCAAGGTGTTCTATACTTTGCTAGCACATCTTGTTCTCCGATGTTTTCTTTGTTGTTAAGGTAGCTTTGAAAAACGTAGGTTGGAATTGTTGAGTAAACGCCCCGTGAGTAGACTGGAGTAATGATTTGATTTTGTGAGTGTGTGTGTGTATGTTGCATGTTACTTGGGTGGCAAACTTAGTTTCCATAGAAAGGAGATTTGTAAGGCTACTTTACAGATCGGCCACGTGCTTCAAAGTGACAAACCTCTCTATTTCTTTGAAAATTTTAGACATGCTGGTGTGCCCTATCATTAAATGTGTCGGCAAAGGCCCTGGCTCCTACGCTCTGGGTGTAAGTAGCACGTGTGGCCGTAGAAAGAAAGGGCTGTGCTGTGCCGGGCTGCCAGTGGCGATCCTGCCCTTGTGCCTCTGAGGACCCAGGGACTTGAAATGACGTATACAGTGATGTTCCCTCACAGGGAGCAGCAGTTAGTTGCACAAACGGGGCACCGCGCCACGATGCATCGTTTCTGTGCAAGGCATGGCTGGTGTAACGAGGACTGGTCATGGGACTGTGTCACCTGATGGTTAGGAAAGTTGTGGTGCTTCTCTTAACGTTGGGTGTGCTGGGACACGGCTGTGGGAATGGACCTCTGGTTTCTCTTGTGGGAATAGACCACAGGTTTCTCTTATGTCGGTGCTGGGGTCCAATGTCTCCTAGACTCTAGAATGGAGCCGTCACCTGGAAACTTTGTGTCTAGCCTAGAAAGCCTTTCGAAAAATGCCCCCCACTGCTTTGTTTCAACTGACACCCATTACCAGGGCCCAGTCCTGATGTATTTGACAAGATTGCACATGAGTGACTTGAGGAAATGACTGGTACTTATACAGGCCCATAGCTGCTATTTTCTTATAGGGACTCATTTTTCAGGCCCTGCTACTCTGATGGTGTTTAGCAGTACTTTAGCTGAAGGCGCCCTGGGCCTTTCCATTAACAGTGTCACTAGGGTGTATTGTCACCTCTTTCGTTTGCCTTTTATTGGACTCCACGTGGAAACCAGCCGTGGTAGATAATACGGGGGAGCAGTGAATCTGATCATTGCCCAATGAGTGAGAATCTTTTTATGTGAGCAAATCGTTCTGTGATGACCCAACCGCGGTTATTTCCCACTAGCATTGTGCCACCTTTCTTTCTAGTGGCGTTTTATTGCTCCGGGTTAGGATCAGGAGTCCTGTTGGTTGTTTCTATCTTGGATGATTGACTGCCCCCGCCAGTGTTGTGCCAAACCTGTTCCTTGTTCTTAGGCCACTGAAGTCTGCGTCTGGCCCAGTGGCACTGCAGGCGCTATGTGAACACATGTGGCATCCAAAGCCGGCACCTGCCACTCCTGGAAATCTTTTCATCTCGAATGGCCTGCTCCCAGGACTCTGTTTCTGCTCCCCTGGCCTGGCTGTCTTTATCTTTGTGTTGACAGCTTGCCTTTTCACACACACACCCCCAACAAAAGCTCATGAGAATTGGTAACATGACTGCCCAGGCACTCCTGGGTGTGCCCGGGAACCAAAGTGTGTGTGCATAGTACTGTTCTTCCAGACCACACCCCTGCTTGTGAGTCCCCGGTGACAGGAGAAAAGACATCCAGTCTGTTGGCTTCTCCTAAAGGCCTGCGTAATCTAGTTGAGTAATGAACTTAAATGCACAAAACGCTTTAGAAAGTGAGTAGGGAAAGTAGGGAAAGTAAACATTATCAGCCACATCCCTACTTTAGTAGTGAATAATTTCGCGAGAGTGCAGGAAGTGGTTTGTTGGTAATTGCTGTTTCCGTCAGGTAGGTGAAAGTGTTTCGAGGTAGCTTAGCGGATTTGGGCAGGTCTCCTCTGGCGACAGCACTGAAGGCAAAGGTGCAGGATGTCTGAGGGAGCGCGGGTAAAGAGTTGTTCTTCCTTGGTGGTCCTCACACCACAGCAACCTTGGAATCATGGAGTAGCTTTCAGAAACAAAAAGAATCATCCCACAAAATAGCTCCCACCTGCTTCACCTCCTTTCATTAAGTCAACAGCACTTGGGATGGAAGGGCATATAGACATGAATATGTTTTTGCAAGCTCCCATGTTATTTGTGGAACAACTAGCCTTAGAAAGGTAGGTTGGAATCGACTTGGAAAGGTCTTGCCAGCTATAATCTCACAGAGCTTTGGCCTGATTCTGTTGAGACTGAGAAGTCATTAAAAGGTTTTGAGCAGGGGGTTGATGTGATCAAAGTGTTCAGAGCATCCATCTTGTGGGGAGTTGTGGTTTCAATGGAAGGCTGGATTGGACACTTGAGCTTTGGTGGTATTCATGATGAGCTGTGGTGAGTCTGAAATAGCGTGTGTACTCCTGTATAAACTGAGTTTTTCAGCTCATTTTTTAAATGCAAGTTTCATGCTAAAATTGGGTGCCTCTGCTGATATTTGGGTCAGCTCCTACTTGAGTATATACGGTACACCATGGTACATATACGGTTGGCTGTGGAAAGGAGGGAAGGATACAAGAAAGTCCACATCAGGGCCAGCGTTTTGCTGATGGACTGCGTTTGTGCAGGGTTACTCAGCTGTAGAGGAATGAATGAATTTGTCAATAGAGAGGTACAATTTTGACCCAGGAGGATAGGAATTTCGTATGAAAGGCAGGTACATAGAGATGGAGCTATTTCAGGAGAGGATGGGCAACTCCAGGAAGCCCAGCTTCAGGCATGTTGAGCTGGAAGGCTAACTCACATCGGAATGTTCCAACAGAGAGTTGGAAAGAAGCGAGGCTCAGCTCAGTGAAGTTGTGTGTGCCACAAATTTCTGACTTAGCTGCGTGGAGATTCCATCTGTTAGTCCAGCAAAGGGCCACGAACGCTGCAGACGGGTCTAAGAATAAGTGCGGCGACGGGTTTGGAGAAGTAGGGAGTGTGTCACAGGTAGGCCACGAGGAAGACCAAGGCTCCATATTCCCCTTTCAGAAAGCCTGAGTGATGCTTCAGAGTGTAGACGTTTGGGGGTTTTTTAGAAAGTTTATATGACATGTATATGGAATATTAATTGCTTAACATCCCGGTGGTGTTGTGGACAGCAACCTCATAATCAAGCACACTAATATTTATGCAGTGAAACATGAAAAGTCACACGAAATGAGGAGACCCAAAGACTTAAAGTCACATCTTATCTGTTCAAGGAGCCCTAGGTAATAAGCCCTGGAGTGCCATGTGAAAGGTTGACAATTCAAGCATACCGACTGCTCCTTGGGAGAAAGAAGAGGCTGCCTGCTCCGTGGAGATCGACAGTCTCAGAAACCTTATTTAGCGTGGGCTTGGGTTTCTCTTGAGTGCAGATAAGGCCAGCCCTCCGGCACTTTAGGTTGGGTTGTTAGAAAGACAGTCTCCGGTTTCACAATGGTGGCCACGGCATAGTGGAACTGTGGTTTGAGATTTATTTCACTGTTCGGGAATTTTCTCAGGAAAGGATGACGCCATCCCTCATCTGTATCCAGAAACTTCTTTTATAAAGAGTAATTGGTTCTAGTTTCTTTGGACTTGAGAAAACAACTCTGCCCTTTCTTCCCTTCCGTTTAAGCTAGTCTTCACCCAGGGCTGTGTGACGGTGGTATGCACTCTGCTTGTTTGGGTGCTGTCTTCGACCATTTCTCTTTCACTAGTGCCTCCGAAGCGGCAGAACAGATGGGCAGCTTTAGAGATCGTGTTGAGGCAGTTCTAACAAGTTAGACAGTGTACACGAGCGAGCCCGTTTTAAGTGTGTACCATGGTAGTGTCTTTGGGTCAGAGCCATTTGTTGAGCTAAGTAGAGGGCGAGGCCCCGGTACGGATGTCCAGCTGTGGTTCAAAAGAAGCACTCTCGCGCCCCTTTTGGCTTGGCACCGGTGCCCTGTGCTGCTTGGTATTGCATCCTGTTAGATAGCACACTGCTGCCAAAAGGGCCGTCCTCTGGCTGTCTCCGAGGCCAGGTGGTTGACAAGCGTGTCAGGAGGGAGTGGGACTGACCTTCCCTTTGGCCTGTGTGCTGCCCAGATAAGTCTGGGTACCACCCCGAGGCCCCCCCGCTGTGTGTCTGTGACCGCAGAGAGGGCTCCCCGGGGAAGGTTTGCCCAGGCAGACCAATGGACTGCTTTAAAAAGGAACCATGAGGTCCCTTCATTTGGCCTCGTGGTGTTCTTTCCAGAGAGCCTGGTCTCACAGGCTGCTGTCGTTTGAGAGACAATGATTGGGGCTTCTGAGAGTCTCATAAGCTCCCTGCTAGAGCACACCCTTGGCCGGCACAGGATTCGGAAAATAAGGAGTGTCCTTGCAGTTTTCCAGGACTGTTGCTGCGAACAAATGACCCTATCGCATTCCCTGGTTACTCAGCACCCTCTGGACACTGGCCTAGTCATGGGTAATTGGCTGTCCAAATAGCGTGTGTGGGTTTGCAGCCATGGTTCTTAGCGAGGCTGCGGCCGGGCGCTTCCCCAGCTGACTGCTCGCCGGAGCATTACCCAGTGTGCAGCTGTTGCCTGAATCACAAGTAGCTTCCGAGTGTGAGGCTGGCGCTGGCCCGCTCCCCTTCCTTTCTTCTTGCTGCTCTGTGAACGTCTGATCGATGGGGCCGTGCGTTAGCTGGGACCCAGCTAAGCCCGCCGTACTGTCAGATTGGCATTTCAGCTCCCCTCTCCTCGGCTGTCTCATCCTTTCCTTTCTGTCACTGTCCTAGGACAGTGACTTCCTCACGGAGCCTGGGAGTTTATTCCAGGAAGAATTGTGCTGGCCTTCATATTAGATGATTTGAGCAGCTCGCGTTCTGCCCCGCCATCCCTGTCTGGTGGTTTCTAAACGTGGCGGTGTGGCTTTGGCTGGGCTGGACATGTTGAGAAATCCTTGGCTGTGAGTTGTGGAGCCAGCATAAAGCTGGTTGCTATTCACCGGTCTTTCACCAGCATACAGATATTGAATGCCCACTCGTTATCTGACATGGGAAATAGGAAGGAAAAAAACCACATTGCTTGGGTCCTCTGACACCCTCTTCTGACGGGCCACGCCCTGGCCTCATTGGCAGTGCCAGTGGTGAACTCTGGGATCCGAGCTCTCTATCCTTTGACAAAATTAGAGAGGATGAGGCAGGGACTAGCATTGGTTTTCTGCAAAAGGTCAGTTAGTAAGCCTTTTAAGTCCGTTTTAAGTTGTGCAAGCCCCACAGCAAGTCAGCTTTGCCATGGTGGCAGAGAGCAGCCAGACACATCAGCTAAGCAGATGGGTGGGGCTGTGTTCCAATAAAACTTTATTGATGGACACAGATCTGAGGTTCACATACTTCTCTTGTGACCAGGATAAAATTATAAGAGTTCTGGTTGCTGATTGGCTGGATCTGGCCCTTGGCCACCTTTCCATCTCCTCTGGGTGAGTGGCCTCCGCTGGTGTCTCTTCCAAGACAGCTGCCTGCTTAGCATTGATCAGGTGGTGCTTTTTCTGAACTCTTTGTTTGTGTGGTTTGGCACCAAGGAGACAAACATAGTATTGACCAGTGATTCTAATTCACTTACTCCTGTTGGAGCTGCAGGGACCGAAGGCACAGTGCTTGCTTCTGAGTAAAGAATTCCTATCAAGTGTCTGGACTCAGAGTTTGATGCAGAAGAAACTAGGCTCCGGCGGAGATGTTTTGAATCCTGAGCAGAGTCATCTGTGCTTGGGGGTGGACGATCTGGATGGAAATTTTTACCAGGCAGCATGATGATAATAGGAAACAACTCACTTTCATCTCTCGCGCAGCTGAGGATGTGCAGAAGCAGCGGTGGGTTAGAACCAGATGTTGTCTGTAGGTGTGCGTGTGGCACGACTGCAGAGGTTGATTTCTCCTGAACTTAATGAAGCACATAAAATCAAGTTGACAAGTCCATTCTTCTACCCCTCACCCTCAATCCCAAGCCCCAACCAAGTCCTTCAATTCCCGTCATAGTGATTGTCCTGCAGGACAGAGCTAGGGTACTGCAAAGAGACTCCTGGGTTCCCTCCTCCAGCTGACCTCGAATGACGCTTCAGCAGGAAAACCCATAAAGTCGAAGCAAAGTCAGGTGGGTTTTTGGACTTTGCTCGCCTCCTTATTATGCTTGGCTTCTTAAGACCCCAAACCCACTGCCATCAAGTCAGTTCTGACTTTGAGCAACCTTTTAGGAGTCCTGGTGGTGTAGTGGTTACACATTAGGGCTGCGATCCGCAAGGTCTGCAGTTCGAAATCACCAGCCGCTTGGGAGCAAGACGGGGCTTTCTCCTTCTGTAAAGAGTTAACAGTCTTGGAACCTCACAGGGCCAGCTCTACTCAGTCCTCTAGGGTTGCTATGAGTCAGCATCGCCTTGAGGACGGTGAATTTGGAGGGCTTTGTCCGTAGGGCAGAGCAGACCTCCCCGGAGGGCTTCTGAGATGGTAAAGCTTTTAAGGAAGTCGACAGTCACATCTCCCCTGGCAGATCTGGATGGTGGGTTTGAATCACCAACCTCCCAGCCAACAGTCCAATGCTGAGCACTCTGTGCCACCAGGGCCCTTTCTGCTGGTTTCTTGGGACTCAGAACGTAAGTAAGCTTCAAATCTTTGGAACCCCACACAGCTAATATCATTTTGTAAACAATTAATTTCAGAGGAACTGGCGGCCTCTTTCCCGTACACCTCACTTGTCCAGATCACAGTGAGGAGAAAGGTACATCTTTGCCTCTATTGAACCAAAATCAGTGTGTCCCTGCAAACTAGCCTCCCTCTGATTCGAGCTCACCGGAGCACATCCGAGCACATTTATTCACGTTATTCTCAGTCAGCCCGAAGGACATGGCTGGAACGAGCAGCCTGAACAGCGCATGGGCAGCAGAGAAAGGAAGGCAGGTCCTGGACGGAATACGATGTGCCATTTTTCTGTTCTGAGGACAGAAGATGATGCCACTGTTGAGGTTGTCTAGGATGGTCATCGTGTGGGAAAACAGGGCGCAGGCTTGAGGCGATTAGGAAGAGGAAAGGAAATTTGCTTTCTAAGAGAGTGGCCATACTCCTGAAGAACTTCTGCCTGGTTGATTGGTTGTTTTGTTGCCTCATTTCCTGCAGCTCTGGCTCGGTGGTACTGCCAGAAGCTCAGTGGCTAACACACTACAGACTTGTTCTCACTCGTGTGCCTACCATCGGGAGGCCGTGGCTCAGCTTCTTGTTGGATTCCTCTGGGGCTCTAGCCTGGCAGCTCATTCTCCACTTAGGACCTGACCACTAGTGGAGGGAGCCGTAGAGAGAGATGGCAACCAAGAGCGGACTCAGGTTGCTTTTCCTGTCTCTGCTCAAGTCACACGGCAGCTTTTGAGTTCACCAGAACAAAGATGCTGCTGTTGTTGTACCTTTGAGTCAGTGCTGACTTATAGTGGTCCTACATACAACAGAACGAAATACCGCCCGGTCTGTACAAGACTAAAATAAATAAATATTGCTACAAAAGTTGAGTTCATACTTGCACAATTTTATTCCAGACAGAGCATGTTTAAACATGTCTCTGCAATCAGTGATGGCTACAGACAAGTACTCTTAACAATACATTTGTCTTAGTCTCAGGTTGCTTTCCGAAAGAAGGCCAATAACGAGGTCAACTCAGAAGGTTGTGGTGACTGGTTTGAGGGAGTCCCAGGGGAGACTCTTGATGGATTTTCCCGACGGAGCTTGCCTTGGTGAGAAAAACGGCTAACAGTTGGGCAAGGAATTTTTCCCCATCGCACCATGCACCTTGCTCATTCTTTGAAGGCGGCGCGGTTGTCCTCTGAGAATCTTGTTGGGCATCCTTTACCCCCTCCGCCCTAGAGCCCCGATCCAGCCCCTTCAGTTGTCTTTTGTCCTCCAGACTCACAGAACACTGACAACAGAACACGATTCGAATTCCTCAAGGGTGCCCGGATTGCCGGGCCACAAACTGACGAGGGCAGAATCTCGGGGTGGGGGTAGCGAGAGGGAAACATCATTTCCAGCAGTGTGTAGATGGAGATGGAGGATATATTGAGAAACAAAACCTTTCTCTCTTGATTTTTTTTTTTTTTTGGTTCATAAAGATTTTTACAATTCCACAGCAATACTTTTGGACTTACCCTGGCTGGTGTACTCATTCTTCACGTTTAGCTACCCAGCACTCAACCTGCTATGCCGGTTACGTAGGGTCCTATTAATGTAGGGGCACTGGGAGCCACCTGCTACATGGATGTAGGGAACGCATCATTTCCCACGGAGTTTCAGACAGCACAGTCGACCACAGATGTGATGAGGGTCTAGAGCGGGCGTCCTCAAACTACAGCCCGGGGGCCCCATGCGGCCCACCGAGGACATTTATCCGGCCCGCTGGGTGTTTTTGCCCTATTTGTTTTTTATTTCCAAATAAGATATGTGCAGTGTGCATAGGAATTTGTCCGTAGTTTTTTTTAACTATAGTCGGGCCCTCCTACGGGTCTGAGGGACAGTGAACTGGCCCCCTGTTTAAAAAGTTTGAGGACCCCTGGTCTAGAGTTTTCAACCTCCGAAGGGCTGGAATATGTCTATCTTGGAGAGAAAAGTTGAAAACTATTTGCATATCTTTAAGACTGCAGAAATACCACTGATTTGATAGGTCAGGAATCTCACAGCATTAAATGCCTCCGGGAGGATAGTATTCAAGATGTGGGTTGTATTTTTATTAGCATATTCACTTTTCCAAAAAGCTTCATTTCTTTCAGCCCTAAATAAATCCCTGTGGGCCCACAGGCTTACTCTAATTTGCATGGCTCTCTCCAGCTTTGGGGCCAAGTTGGAGGGGTGATCTCTGTGACGTATAGAGGCAGTTGGCACATGATTGTCCAGCTGCACCAATTTGTATTTTGGGTAAATGACGCCATGAAGTATATTTTGTAAGTGACATCTATTTCCTGTTACCTGAAATATCCACATTGATTCCTGCTAACTTAATTCAGGGCGACATTGGTTACATTGGCCAGCATGGAACCAAGAGGGTAGCCTTGCACCCTACTGGAGCCAGCGCCTCCATGCCAACCTCAGGGTGGTGCTGATGGATATGGGGGTCTTGTTCAGAGGGGGTGTCTCTTTCCTTGGTGACCTGCCCTCTGGCCGGAGACCACCCTGAGTAGTTTGAGATGTACTGAGGTGAGTGCCCCGTGTCCATTCTGACTGTGTCGTTTGCCCTTGCCAGTGAAGTTCAGGACCCGAAAACCTTGAATTGACCTTGCTCTGCGGAGACTGCATAGCAGGTTATGTGCTGGGGCTGCTTAGGTCACACTCAGCAGTTCGAGACCACCAGCTGCCCTCAGTGGGAAAGATGAGGCTTTCTCTTCCCATAAAGATTTACCATCCTCTGAAACCCAAAGGGACCTTTACTTCTGTTCTATCTTGTAAAGTCGATAGGAGTCAGAATGGACTCAGTGACAGTGAATAAGGGGTTTGTTTTGGGGCCAGAGCTGGGCAGCCATCCGTGCTTTGTGGAGGGCACTGAAATGTGAACTTGCTGTAGGCTCAGGAGCATGTACCGCGAGCCTGCGTGTGTGTGTGCACGCACACACTTCAGAGAGGGCAGCAGCCGCTTGCAGATGTGGTCTCATTTGATGGTGGTGGCTCCCTTTGAAAGCGGAAGCGGCTGGTTTCAGACCGGCTCCCTGTAGGATAATGAATTGTCATGCTTCTGCTGATTATCTAACAAGTTTGCACAACGTGTAACACAAGCTGACAAGACAAACAATTTTATTAATTTAAGCCTGCTGCTAATGGGCTAGCTGTGCTTTATGAATGTAGGAGCCTTCTCCACAAATACCAGAGTGTGCCACCCCACCAACCCTTAGAGTCTGGTCTGGGAATGGGAATAGCCTATTAATTTTTTAAGTGATGTTCTCCAATAAAATAATATTCGGTTTGATTTGAATTGGAAAATACTTAAGAGCATTTAGGGATTTAGGAGCTCAACTAAAATGAACACTTGTATCATTCTTTGAAGTCCTGGTGCTGGTGCACGCCGGTGGGCAGAAGATAAACTTTGGGTTTTTACAAACCAATTACAGCTAGAGGAGCCTTTGTCTTCGATATGTGTAGGGTTTGATCTTCAGCCGGGAGAGTGCGGGGCCTGTGGGGAAATGGATTATATGTCCCCTTTATGGCCTCTGATCTGCAGAACATTAATTTCAAATTCTCTCACGTTTTTATATATGAACTGGATGATTTGAGAGAGTTGGATTCAGTCGAGGATCGATTAACCATGTTTAAGAAGGGAATTCATCATCCAAGAGAAGCCAGGCTAGGCCAAGTAGATAAGGAAGAGGTTTCGGGTGTGTGCAGGACAATCTGAGCTCCAGATCTGAGGTGGGGGGGCTGCCACCAGCCTGGAAGAGGACCCAGTAGGAAGGCAGGGGAGCGCCCACCCTGCCCCACGTTGGGTTGTTTTGGCAGGAGTGGTTCTGTTTCAGACCTGCAGGGGCAGTGCCAGTGGACTTCCCCTTCATGGGCACTGGGGCAGGAAAGTAGCAAGCTGCTGTCCCTGTTCACACCCCACCCCGCTGTTTCCCCGCAGCTCTGTGGAGAGGCAAGGCTGTACACAGCAAGTTTGTGTGGCGGGCAATGGAGAATTTAGGGCGCTGGCATAAAATAAGTCACTTCTTTTAAAAATTGGTCTTACTAAATCCAAGTCAGGGAGGGATAAAGTGTCCGCTTTACTTGCCCCGGTGTGGGGCTCTTCCCTTGAGTGCCCAACAGTGGTGGCGCACAGCCTGCTGGCCTCCTCTCTGCTCTCCCTTGAGCCTCGTGTGCACAGCTGTCTTTCCGGCCAGGGCCAGAGTGCTGCCTTTCACGTACGTCATTAAAACTGTCACTCCTCTGCCTTTCACGTACGTCATTAAAACTGTCACTCCTCTTTTGTGAGAAGGGGTGTTTCCTAGGCCTGTCTCTGGATGCCTTGTTCCAGAAGATTGAGTCTCCAGGTCTCCCAGGGCCCTGGCTCTGTCACCTGGTGGTACCTCCTGCAGGTCATGAGTTCCTCCTCCCTGCCAGCCTCTGTTTTAGCCATTCTTCCACCCCCCTAACACAGAATCTTGTCATCTGCACCTTTGTACCTGCCCCCAAACAGTGGTTATACAGCCTCTTCATTTTTAGGAGATACACTTGCCAGCTACTAACAGGAATAGCTATAGATTCGCACAGCAGTACACATCGTAAGCTATTTCCAGATTCTACTCTCAATATTAATAAAAGTTATTTTCCATCTAAATTAGAAGGAATTACTCGGCCTACCTTTGTTAGATGTTTTAAATACAGCAGTCTAGCACCAGTCCTGCTTGTGTGGTGTGCTGATCACAGGTGTATAGCTGGGTGCGTTTTCACATATGCATTAGACCCATGTAGCAACCACTGAGCATTCCAGAAGGCTCCCTTGTACTCATGCCCAGCAACTTCATACTTGGAGGCAACCAGCCACTGCTCTGGTTACCCTGTTCTTGAATTTCACATGAACGCCATCGCTGTTCGGGCACCCTGTGGTGTGTCTAAACTCTTTCAGGCGACATAATGCATGTGAGATTGACTTCTGCTCTTCAGTGGGTGGGTGTCAGTGGTGGTTCTGCCCCACCCCCATTCTTTGCCGTGTTAGTATCCCAATATATGAATAAGCAACAATGCTCCTGCTGGTGGAAAATCAGACAGCTTGTCTCCAGCTTGAATATTACAATAAAGCTGTTTAGAACATTTCATTTTTTTGTTCTGTTGTATTTTGACGGATGGACCTACGCAGCCATTTCCCTTGGGCTACGCCCAGGAGCGGCGTTGCTAGGCTTATGTTGTTGTTGTTAGGTGCCATCTAGTCCATTCGGTCTCATAGCGACCGTGAACGAAACACTGTCTGGCAGTCCTGTGCCGTCCTCACAGTTGTTCTTACGTTTGAGCCCATCGGTGCAGTGACCATGCCAGTCCATCTTGTCAAAGGTCTGCCTCCTTGTCCCCACCCCTCTCCTTTCCCAAGCACGATGCCCTTCTCCTGAGGTTGGTCTCCCCCGACCACATGTCCTCAGCATGTGAGATGAAGTTGGCTGTACCTCTTCCGAGACAGATAGGTTCTTGTGATAGTTGACGGCATTTTCACTATTTCTCACCAGCACCATAATTAAAATCCATCGTTTCTTCTTTGGTCTTCCTTCTTCAGTGTCCAACTTTCACTGGCACACAAGTTGATTGAAAACACCACACCTTGGGTCGGATGTACCATAGTCCCCAAGGTAACATCTTTTTATCATGCTTGTTCTGTCTTCTTCTGAGGAATTAGTGGAGCCCTGGGGGTGTAGTGGGTATGTGTTGGGCTCCGATCCACATGGTTTGAAACCACCAGCAGCTCGGACAGAGACTGGGCTCTCTGTTCCCGTAAACATTGACAGCCATGGAAACCCAGGGGGTGTCATCATGAGTCAGCACTGACTCAATGGCAGTAGGTTTGGTGTTGGTTTTCTCAGGAATTGGTCATGGAAAACTTTATGGACACAATCAAAGCATGCTGGGTCCTAGGGGTGAATGAAAGAGTCCCGGTGATAGAAACCCTTTAAGTGTTTGACTGCTAATCATAACACTGTCTGCTGGAGCCAGTCCAGTGTCTGAGGGAGAACGTCCTGGCAATCTGCAGCAGTAGAGATTATAGCCAGGCAAACCCTATGGGTCACTGCGAGTTGGAATCGATTCAATGGCACCTAACCGCAACAGGGTAGATACATTTAACCTGCGTAGATACAGCCATGGTGTAGACGTGTGGTTGCCTGGGCTCATCTATATCCATGTCGGTGTTTGGCTTGGCAATTCCATTTGGCTTTAATTCACATTTCTCTGATAACTTGTGTGTTGAGCATCTTTCCAGAAGGCTTTAAGACATGTGAATGTCTTTTGTGAAGCAGTCCTTCAAGTCTTGAGATGGTTTCATATTTTTTTAAGTTGGTGTGGTAGACAACCTGGTGTCCATTTGGGCATTCAGAGTGAAGGGGTGGAGTATAGCCTGTCATTCATATCATAGCCAATTAAGCCTCTTTGTGGGCGTGGCCTTCTCCTGAGGATTCTGGAAATTGCTGTATTTCCTCCTTGGAGGTGGAGACATTCTCTCTCTCTCTCCTCACTCCCTGCGAGACATCCCTGTGGAGAAGCCACATGGAGGCCCCTGTCAGCAATAAGATGCTTACACCACTGGATCCACAAGACTTTCCACCCACTGGCCTGTGATCTTCCTGCATTTGGCATCATTACATGTGTTTTGTGAGTCTGAAGAGGACTTCATAGATTGGTCTCGGACATGCGGGCTAATTAATATTGGACTGATGGACTTGATCTGGACTGCCTGCAATGTTTTCTCAATAGTCAACTGCGCTTGTATTTAAAGCTCTTTCTTTACGCATACCAGTGTCCATGCATTTGTTTCTTTAGTCTCCCCGGACTAACACGGTCAGACTGTTCATTGTTTCCTCATTGCTGGGTGGGAATCTTCAGGCATTCTGGGTGGGCCTCTCGGCACCTGTGTATTGTGCTCATCTTTCTACGCTTGGAGGGATGTCTCCGCTCTGACAGGTTCCTAGAGGTGTCCCCCTGGTCCTTGCTTTCACATTTGCAATGCCCTTGCTGTCTCTTTTGCTTTCTTCACTTGATTTTTGAGAAACGTCACGTGGTCGGTGCCCTCGCCGGGCTGTGGAACAGGCAGGATGCAAGCTTGTGGGACAATCCTCTTGTGGCTGAGTCCTCCTGGCCTGCATGCAGTAGGCTTGCTTTGCCGATGAACCCGGAGCTGCTGCGGAAGACACCCACGCGAAGTTCAATCAGAGAAAGTGACACGACCCCGGAGAGGCAGGCATGATAGCAGTCACCACAGAATGGAATGTACCCTGCGGGCGCTCCTCACAGAAATCCACTCTTCATTCACCTTGTCAAAGTGCCCAGTAAACAAGGAGCTGCTACTGCCGGGGCTTCTAACCCATTCATTCCCAGTGTGGCCCCACTGCCAAGAAGTTGGATTTCTGTTCTAGACGTGTTGAATCCAAATCAACCTGTAACAAGACTTCTACCCAACACTTACCTGAGGAGCTCTGCAAAATCACTGGGGGCTCTGGGGCAGAAAGACAAATTCTCTGCTAGTGGGGGCGGGGGCCGAGAACCCAAATGAACTGGTTCTGCTCCCTGGTTACTCTCCCCATTTGGCGAACCCCCAAACTCACTGACATTGAGTTGCTGTTGACTCATGGCAATGTATTTTAGGGGAGCAGATACCTCACCTTTCTCCAGAGTGACTAGTGGTCTGAAACCACTCACCTTGTGGTTTGCAATCACTGCTTATTGGAAGGCACCACCAGGCTCTTAGATCCTTTTGACAAACGAGGTGTCTAAAGCTCACAAGGATTAAAATACTTGTGTCAGGTCATTTACAGAGAGTGAAGACGCTTGTACTGGACGCAAGGTGGGTTTGAGGGCCTTCTGCACACGATCCATCATGTCTTCACCCCATCCCATAGCTGGGCATGCCCCCCTCCCCCTACTCTTTTTCTTCTCTCCTTCCCATAATTATTTTCCTAGCATGTAGTGTGTGCAGAGCATGTCACAGGAAGGTGAGTGCAAGTGTGAACCAAGCTCTCACCTTTGTGGAATTTCCTTTTCATGTCCCATTCCTACTGTGAATTTTTGCCACCGGTATGCTAGGCCTTGACGATCTATCAAGTGGCTTATTTTATTTAACTATAACTGTGTACACATGAAAAGTATTTTTCTTTCTTTACTTAACAAACCTTAAATTTCTGATACAGCTGGTATGGGTTCAAACCTTGGGACTGTACTTATAGGAAAGCCGCCACCAAAAACCCAGTGGCACATGGCTCTACTCGTGGGACGGGGAGGGGTGGGGGGCGCCCTCTTTTATATTTGACTGGACGACGGCAGCTGGTGTCATCACAGTTCAGACCTACCACCCACTGCAGAAAGATGTTGCAGCCTGTTGCCAGGATTCCCACTGGGAAGTTCTCCTCTCATAGTTGCCAACAGCAGGTTTTCATTGACTGCTTGATAGTCGTTTGAAGGACAGGTTTTAATGAAGACATCAGAATCATCTGAAATCAGTGTGTGATTTTCAACTGTGAAGTAATTTTGTGGAGGTTACTTTGAAACTGTGTAGATTCTCATTTCTCAGTAAACTTTAATTTGTTTCAGTATAGACTAATGGGTTCCTTCTTTATCCGGTAAGTTACAATCCGTGACTATTACTTTTTGTTTCAATACTCAAGTTGCTCATGGTTTCACCAATAGGAGCTCTTAAGGTGGCTCAGGTGATTTCTCTTGTTCTTGCTGTGGGCTTGGGGTGTTTTTTGGACATCATTCTTTGCTTTCTGGCTTGAGATATTCCAGGCTGATCTTGTACTCTGTCCACCTCAACCCTCGAATCACCTAGTTCTCGAAGGAATCGTGTGCTTTTTTGTAGAAAATGGCAGTCAGAAGTCTAGACCCGTGCTGCCCTTCCTAGTGGGTGTTGCTGTTCCTGGATCCTCTCAGTGGACAGAGCTGGAGTGAGCGGATGTGTGAGTGCACACGTGGACATTCCACAACTGTCCTCAGGTTGAAAACCTGAAGTTCAGGTCGACACACCTCAAATTCCAGTCGGACCCTGAAGGGCTTACTTATCAAGCCAGTTCTCACGCTCTCTGTGCATGTCGCAGTCAGAAACTGGAGTCTTTGAATCTTCCTTTACTTATTTGACCCGTCCTCATTTGTGTAACCAAGTCAGCCCCCTTTGTCCTTCTTCCCCACCAATACATGGGCCATTCTGCTCAACTTCCTGAAGTCCCACCAACTGGTGTGCACATTCTCTTTGCTGTACGGGAGTGTTGGCTTCTCATCACAGTTGCCCTCTCCTGGGCTTCCCTCGGCCAACTTGGGCGGGCTCTCACAGTACCTAGCATGTCATCTGAGAGTGCTCACATGCATGGACAGACTTCGTTGATGTTATAGCTTGAATCTACTCTGCTTATCTACTGTTGGTGACCAATGGAAAGTGGGTGGACTTAGAAAATTTGGGCTAGTTTTACGTCTGAAATCAAGTCCACCCCTAGTTCTAAGACGCTAGGAGCTTAACGCAATTGAAATCTGTGTTTGGACCAGTGAAATGAACATAGTGGTGCTGACCTCTCATGGCTGTTGGATAGTCAGTGAGGTTGAGTAGGATGAAATGTGTTAAGCATAGAAGACATTTTCATAACATTTCTCTCCTTGTTTCCTTGTAGTGAAATCTGATCACTCTCACAGATCCATTAAGGGAAGTCTTTGACTTTGATGTTATTCATTTTGAACTGTATGGTTTTTCCTCAGGAAAATCAACTATGTGCATTAATCTATCATTTCAGGAGTCTCAAAAGGCATCTCTGATGTTTTGTCTTCTGTCTTCTTGCCATTTTAAGCAACTCGTCTCTACAGACTCTTACTTTTAACCTAATTATCTCTTTATAAGAGTGCTTCCATAAGTGTGTGGGAAAGTGAAATGAAAAGATAATGGAATTTTTCCATAAACTTTTTGAAAGCTCCCCTGGTATCTCTTAGTCCTTTTGAGTGCTAGCTCTGTGCCAAGCGGATTCTCCCTTCGTTCATGGCTCCTCATTCATTCTCTAACCAAGGCCTCCTATGTGTCCAGACCTGGGCTAATTGCTGGTGTTATAAGGCTCTGGACCCGATGAACTAGAACGTGCATTTTAATCCCAGCTAGATCCAAATAAATTTGTAGGTCATCAGAGTTTCAGCTTAGAGCAAAATAGAAGTTTCAGAACATATTTAGGCAGTAGAAAGATTTCAGAAATAGACTTTTAAGTGGTTTATAGCCGTCCACATATACTTTTAGCTAGGACTTCTGGAAAGCACGCATCTCCATCTGGTTTTCTAGGCCACCTAGCTCAATCATTCTGACCATCGGCTGCGGGATTAGCAGGCTGAGGAATCCGGAATACTGTGCCTGTATCTAATTGCGGTTTAACTTCTCTGACTTCGACTAAATGAATCATCCTGAAATCCAAACATGTTTCTTTTTGTGTGATGAGTGTGAAGATGTTGGGGAGGGGAGTACATAAAAAAAATTTTTTTAAATTATGGTAAAAAATATGCAAGGAGCCTTCAAAATGTGGGAAAATGGAATTAAAATATAATACTAAATTTTTTTTCATGAACTTTTGAAAGCTCTCGTGTGTGTATAATCAAGAAGTTTGCTATCATAATCAGTTTTACGTGTACCATGCATTTACATAATTTTCACCATGTCTTGCAAACTGGCGCACCCCTACCCCCGCAACCATTTCCAAAAGTTTGATATTACCCAAAAGAAACGGAAGATCTCATCAGCCGTGTCTCCTGCTCCTCTGATCACTTCACATCTACATTCTACATTTTCTAGAAATTTCATATAAGTGAGAGCAGATGGTAATTGTCTCTGGCTTATTTTATGCAGCATAATGTCATCAAAGTTTATCAATGTGGTAGTACTTATTAAGAATTCTCTTCATGACTATGATTCCATTGCATGTATAGATCATATTTTGTTGATCCACGTTGCTGGAAGGGAGTACTTTTCACACTTAAATTTCCTTATAAAGCCAATCCTTAGTCCTGAAGGAACGGACCATAGTGGTCACTGGTGAGCGGTTTTGCGGATTTTATTGGAATTCCAAAGTGATAAAGCTGTGGCCACGATTCCCCACCCTCCCCCATAGGTTGGGCTAATTTACCTCCTTCATTAGCTAAGGAAGTGCTAACTAAGGGAAAAGTATAACCCCAAAGCCTCTGTACTACCTGGAGTGAAAGAAGAGTTATCAAGGGGTAGACCTCTAATACAAACAAGGAAAACAAATACTAATAATTAAATAAACAAATAACGCCATATTGAACACGCCATACTTTTCTGAGTCTTCAGCTTTGAAAGCATGAAAATTATAATTTTGACAATATTTCTTTATACATTGTTCATTTTGGCCTCATTAGTGACTTTCTTTCCATTTGAAAATTGTTACATTAACTTTAACACCTGCCAGAAGCAAACATCTTCATTGTTGGAAGTTCATCTTCTTTTTTTAATTACCTTTTTTCACTTTCTCCTGGAAGGTGCATTTTTTTTTTTTAAGAACAAGTGTGATTTATATAGCATTTTTGAAGTCCTGTGTCTTGTATTGTGGTTAGCCTCCTGGCCGGCTCTGAGCATTCTGAAGACTTGTTCTCCAGGAGTTAATTCCTTGAAGAGCAAGGTGTTCGGTTTTGATATTGATGCTCAGAGATGCCCGTATGTGGTTTTGTAGGGTTGGGGAAGGAGCTTTCACGTGAGGCAGAGACGTCCATTCTCTTCTTTCATCTTCTTACTCACTGACCCCGTCTACCTTTTGGAACTTGAGTTCACCGTCTGAAGGGTTTAGGTTCAATTAAGAGGAGCACTTGGACATGCCTTCCAGGTTCAGGTTGGTGACCCACGTGTTTGAGTTAGCCTGGTCTGGAAGAGGCTAATAGGTCTTTGTCTTAGAGTCTATGTGTACAGCTGTGACTGAGCCCCGAGCGTGCCACACAGTGCTGACTGACTCTTGCTTGAGTCAAGCTGACACTCTTAAGTAACTTTGAAAATGAACGCATAGCCCACTTCAACTTCACATCAGTAAAATCTAACTCTTATTTTTCAAGGAATAACTCTGAAAGCAAACTTGTGCAGTGACATAATATCCTTCGCTGTTGGACCAAGGAGTCCAACTGGTGACTGATGTGGGTGGCTTCATAGAATGCACACACATCTTGATTGGAGTAATCACCCTCTTAAGGCACTCACTATTTAAGATAAGAAGTCAAAGTAAAAGCCACTAAGGGTACTGAATACGCTTCATATCTCAGAAGCAGCATAGTTTAAATAACCCGAAAGAGTTAATTATGGAATAATAATGTCCCATTAAGATATTTTTGGAGGGGGGTATGCAAGCATTGTAATGCTTGGTAAAGGTATAGAAATCATAAGTTTACAGTTCCAGTGTATTTAGCTATGCATTCTGAATCTGCAGCTACAAAGCAATAAAGATTATTTAGGATCCAATGTTAAAAAAGCAAAGATCATTTTACTCATGCTATAATTGGGTAAACTTCGTAAGTGAGCATATGGCCTAGACAAAGGGAACTGTTTTTAGGGCAGAGTTAAACAGTTGTATTATGTATAAAGGGTTGAGTGGCTGTTTTCTTTTTAACTTTCCCTAAGGTTTTCTTTTTACTAATTTTGGCTGGATAAAGAATTCTCTGTCTTGGATGAAGATTTTTCTTAATGAAGAAAATTCACATTAAACCCTTTATACCTGGGTTTCTCTTCGCTTTACTGACTACAGGAGGCGCTTTTGTAGTCTTTTAAACGTGGGTCTCAGTTTTTGTTGTTGTTATTTGTTTGCTCAAGAGCTAGTTTATTAGTAAAAATTACTGAGGAACGCCAGCAAGTTGCTGTTGGTTCAATCTTCCAGGATTTAGTATATTAGAAATTAAAAACATGTATTTAGTTCTTTTAAAGCAACTGCAACAATATACCACCTCATAGTTTCCAGAAAACACGTGACGCTGCATTTATTTCCAATGTTTAATACGTGGGTTGGTGAACATAGCTGGTACATCCTCTTTGCTTTCTGGAGAGTAAGGGTCCTTTGACAGGTTATTTTGGTTGAAGTATTTGAAGCTATTCGGGTCTTACCCTTAGCATTAGCAGGAGAAGGGAGGAGGAGGAGGAGACCATGAGTTCTTGGTTTAAGAGCTGAGAGGTGTAGTCCTAATACAACAGTGGTCCCCAGTGGACTCTGGGAATCACCTTGAACTTGAACTCTGCTTCTGGACCCCTAAAATATCTCTTGACTGGAAAGTATATGTGGCGCTATAGATTGTGGGTGTTATTGTGATAAAGGAAAGATATCATCTAAAAATTCTTATGGTCTGACATGCCACTTACCTTGGTCACTTACTAATGGAAATGTGAGACAAAGTAACCCCCGCGAGCAGCAAAGGAGCTCTCTACCTGCGTGGGGAAGAGAAGCAGTCCCGTCACTGCCTAAATTGCAGCCCTGCTGCCAGCAAGGACAAGGGCTGCGCCTTGAATTGTGTGTCTGGTGAGGCCCACAGTGTTTCTTGACCACTGGGACTCTCCCCGCTTTATGCTTGCAGAGCTCTGACCCCCAAGTGTGTCCAGGTGATACACGCTGCAGTTGTAAGCACATGGAAATATGAGGGCACTTCAGAAACTGGTGGCAAAAATCTAAAGATGATTTTATACCTTTTCCCAAGAACTTTTGGAAGCCCCCTTATATTTATTTAATCTGGACGAATTCCCCTGGTAGGAAATGGGTATCTGTTATCTATAAGAAAATCTTTTTATATACCAAAAGGTAACCAAATGAAGCTTAGATCTGTTCCCCCCATCCCCATCACTTCCAGTAATAGTAATTTGTTCACTGATTTATTGGTGTTTGATAGCAAACGTTCTTTTTAGGTAAAGGAAAAACTTGGGCAAACACCCTACGAGAATAATAATCTATTTACTAACATAATTTTTTGTAACAAGATTATTACTTGTTTGTTAAGGTAGCAAAGATGTCACTTTTTCTTGAGGTAAATTTTAGAAGGACCAATAATAATCTCTAAGAGTATTGCTTAAGAACTATTCCAGTACATTGTGAAAGCATATTTTGCATTTTGTCAGTTTCAAATCATGATAGAATTACTTACTGGATAGCTTTCAATGCCAAATGGCATTATGGCTGTCACATTCTGAAGGTTGTTGCTTTCTGCCTATCGACAGTAACATGTTTTTACCCTGTTTTGGGCCAGAAAAGTTCTATCCCACTAATTCTCGTAACATAGTTTCCCTTTTCTTTTGGTTAGCTCCATTGAGTAGTTGAGACGTGTGTGTCTGTGTGACATGATTTGGCTTGCTTTTATAGCTCTTAACTTAGGTTCCTGGTCTTGCTGTGTCACCCTGGGCCCGCCATTTTCTGCTTGCTTACTGTAGACTAGATTAACAAAACCAGATCCAAACCAGAAGCATGGCTACACAAGCTTTTGACTGTGGTTTTTCTCAGAATGTCTTTTGCACTTAGCGTGGGATGGGTTTCCAGAACTCCTGTCCTTTTCATTTTCTTGGCGTTGCTGTGTCACAGTAGAGGATTTAGAATCTGAAAAGGAATAATTTGTGAGTTGGTACCAAATGATGTTTCCAGGACTGGCTTGTAGGATCAGATGTGAGTTTTTCAAATTGGAACCTTTTCTAATGGCCCCCTGGGAAATATCTTAGCTAAATTGCACCAGTGACTGGTGAAGTCGATCGAGGTAAATTGCTCCCATTGCTGAGGGTTCAGAAACCAGGCAGTCGAAGCTAAAATTCCCTGGGAAATCGGGCAGAACTATTGCAGATGGTTTCCCCCTTGAATAGAGAAGGGGGCTGGCGTCACTGTTGATGAATGGGAGGAGATTAAAAACCCAATTTTTGCAATGAGTTGGTAAAATGCCTTTGAGAAGCTAAAGAGAAATTTATGAAAAGATCATCAGAATCAGGTAGGTGATTCTTTTTTATATTGGCCACAGATTATAGCTAAGAACCTACCTCGATGACATCGGACGTGCTAGTAGTTTTTACCAGAAAAGTAGCACCAGCAACCTTGTTGTGGTCTTTAAGTTTGGGTGAGCTCAGAGGTTGAGAGTTGAATCATACCCAGGTTATTTCTCAGTTCTATTTAATAATCCACCCCTGAGCATTTTTGATTGGCATTTGGAAAAAGCATGCTAGCTGGTTTTGATGGGTTTTTGTAGATTAAGATATGTTAGAGGACAGCTCATCATGAAATTATTTGTTTGGTATTTTGATGACCTGGGCTATGTCGATGGCAAACACATGTTTGAGGAAGTCACTTAAACTCTGCCAATGGACTACAAAATGTGTAGTCGCATCAGGTCCAGGGTAGCGTGCCGTTACTAACATCCTCCGGCGGGAGCTCTGGGAGTACCTGCACAGAGAGCACTGAAGTAAACACCAAGCTTCAATCCTTAAACAAGGATGTGTGGCTGCGGGCATTGTGTTATGTGGAATACAACTTTCTGTGTGTTCTCTGGGCGGAGAGAACTTTCTCGCTCTCTGTGTCTCTTGGATTGTCTTTTGGCAATGATTCCTATGTAAAAGCTCACATCTTGCATGTATCAAGGACAATAAAGGACTTATTGGTGTCCGTAACTTAAAAACTCGATGCTGAGTGACAGTGGTCCCAACGGATAGCATAGGACTGCCTAAATGGGTTTCTGGGAGTTTAACTCTTTCCAGGAGTAGAAAACCTCATCTTTCTCCCTTGGAGTGGCTGGGCTGCTTTTGAACTGCTGACCTTGCCGTTAGCAGTCCCAACATGTAACCCACCAACCACCGGGGCGCCTCATGATTCCCTTAGCTGATAAGAATTGTGTAACCATCACTTGTTAGGACTGGGCTTGGGATTAATTACAGAGCTGATGCTCTCAGACCCACCACAAGATTCTCTCTCAACTCTTTTCTCTTCCCCTGCCCTTCATCTGAATGCCTTCCAGAATGTACATCGTAATACCATTTAGCCTAGCTGGGCATCCTGTGATTAAGCCCAAAGTAAACCAAACCCGGAATGCAATGTAGACCCTTGAATACAGTTCCTCATGTTGTGGTGACCCCAACCATAAAATTATTTTTGTTGCTACTTCATCACTGTAATTTGCTACTGTGATGAATTGGGCAACCCCTGTGAAAGGGTCCTTTGACCCCCCCCCAAAGGGGTCACCACTCACAAGTTGAGAACCGCTGGCCTAGGAGTTTCTTGAACTGTCTGTCGATCTTTACAGAAGGAAGCAGCCTCATTTTTCTCTCAAGGACAGCTAGTGTGTTTGAACTTCAGACCTTGCAGTTCGCAGCTCAGTGCCTAACCTCCAGTGCTGAATGGGCTTCTGATGACTGAAGTCAAAATTTCTGTTGATTGCCAAAGACGGACCCTGCTGTAGATTTGTTCTGATGATGCCAACTCTGCCTTCCAGGAGTTCAGGCTCTTGAGTGTCGACGGTGAACATGGTCTGTGTGAACTTCCCCTTTCATAGTCCCTCCTTCCACCTTCCGCTGCCTCCTCCACTTTGGTGCGGGTCCCCGTTTCCTTGCCACTCTGTCCATGTCTAATTTAGGCCCAGTTCCTCCGGGCTTCGGTGCCTGTGTTCTGTGGTTTGTAAAGTGCTGTGTACTTTTATAGCCTCTATAAATACACAACATGGCTCATGGCACCCTCCACGTCTGAGAACGTGTGCTAGAGAAAGCTGGGGCTGCTGTGGGGGCGGGGGAAACATAACTGGGCTCTGAAATGTCTGGTGTGCAAAATTCCCCGTTGCCCATCCTCACCAGAATGTTGCTGATTTGAGGGTATTTTAAATCTAGAGAAGCGGTGTGGTGCTGGTCCCCTCCTCTTGACTTAGAGGTGAAAGGTGGGAGGAAGGCTGGTTCCCAGCATGGCGAGGTTCCCAGCCAGATGCAGTCCTACCAGGGCCCTGCGACCCACCCCCTCCACCCCTGCTTCCTCGGCTGTAGCAGTGCATCACCGCAGATGCCATGCCGTGTCTGGGAGAAGGGAAGCTAGGATCTGGACGGAAATTCTGTTAGGCCTGTCAATAGAGTTTGATAAAATGCAAATGTCGCTAAAATGGTAGACTTCCAATTAAAAGGCTCCAGCAGGGAGTCGGTTTTGATCATGAAAGTGATTAAGAAGGCTCTATTTTGTTCCGTTGATATGAGGGTTCTGTTAAAACGGCTTGGTTTTCTGTCTGTAATTGGAGTCTTCTAATGAGGGTCTAATAACTCTTCAGTTCTAATAATGATTCTCACAGACCTATTTGTTCTCTTCCATTGCTGGAATCAATGCTGGGCATGGGGAGAAGGCACTTGCTGGGTAGCATTGGCATATAGGGTCCTGAGTGCCAGGCAGCTTGTGATGTCTGCTTTCTAAGGCGTCAGCAGGAGCCACGCATAGTTCCTATCATTCTGTAATCGCGGTTTGTACGGACCAACAGGACTGACTCCAATGCAAAGTGACCGTGTCAGAGTGGAACTTAATCCAGAGAGCTTTCCAAGACTGAGTCTGCAGAGGTTAGGCACCTCTCTTTTGAGGTCCCTTTGGAGTACTCAAGCATCCGACCTTGCCATTAGTCCAGTGTGCTAGCTCAGGGACTCCCGGTCTGTGTAAAGCCAAGTGTAAGTGGCACTTTGGATTTAATTATGCCCCCTCCCCCAGTGTATGTGGTAAATACTGACCCCTGTACCCTTGACTAAGGAGCTCTACTGGGCTAGTTAGGCATTGGGCTGCGCATTCAAAGTCTGCCCTGTAGAGATTTCACAGTTACAGGAATTTTCTGTTGGGTTACTAGGTCCAAGTTGATTCAGTGATTTGGGGTGGATTTGAGTGTTTATAATCCCCTGTGGGAAAGTGTTTTCTTTGCTAGGCTTCTAAGTCCATGTCAGCACAGAGACAGAAAACCAAACTGCCACCCAGCGGAGTCCATGCTGACTCACAGGGACCCTCTAGGACAGGGTACACCGGCCCCGCGAGTTCCTGAGACTCACTCCTTAAAGGAGTAGAGCGCCTGGTTTTCCTCTGGAGGAGCAGCTGGTGGGCGTTTCTGAAACCATTCTCTTTTGAGATACAAGAGATTCAAGAAGCCAGTGAGGGAGCAGAGATGAGGGCAGAGAGCTGCCACACCTCCTGAAGATCACTTGGAGCAAAGGAACGGGGACTTTCCCTAGAGCCTCCAGAAGAGAAAGCATTTCCCGAGAGCCAGCAACCTGCCTTAGACTCCAAGCCTCCTAACCTGAGAGAGAATCCGTGCGCTTGTGTGTTAAGGCTACCCACTTGCGCTTTTTCCGTGTTAGCACATCAGAGAACTAAGTGTTTATGCCTGGAACGGCCTTCAGCATCTGCATTGAATAGGCCGAGCAGTGTGTGGTGCATGAAGGGAGGGGCAGAATAAACCTTGACCTAGAATTGAACTCTAGTTTCTTAAGGGAATGCGAAGTCTCTTTAGACCTTTTCCTCCCTCCCTACACACCTGGCAGCCTGAGGAACCGCACGGAAGAGAATTTTTCTGGTAAAATGGTGCCAGCTAATTAAATATGCTAAAACTCCACAGCCAGCGTAGCGTGGGGCACACGCGGTGCCCGAAGAGCCATCGGGGCTGGGCTGCCATGGTCCCCAGCACCTCCGTGACAGCCTCCATCTTTCCTCATTGGAGTGCTCTGTTTGTATTCTCTCTGATTTAATACAATCTGTCTTCTCACTGTATAGTTCTCTACCACGTTCACTGTTCATTCTCAAAGGACTGACGTGTTTGTTTTGTCTCTTCTCCCTCATGACAGACTTGTGAGGCAGCGTATGCCTCCCCTGTGGGGGCGGATGGCACGGGCGGGGAATACCATGCCGGGTACTCCCAGCCACTCAGTGGCCAGCACATTTGCTTTGTGAACGAGCTTTGCTGTCTCTTGTCTCATGATTTTGGCCTTGTCTCCACAGCCATCTGTGTGGAATCACTGGGGACTATTATGAAGCACCGAGGTTTTCTGTGATCTTGATATTTGAAGAATATTTTTAAATGAAAGAAAAAACTGACTTTACACTTCAGAGGTGATGAGACTTGCCTGTGTGGAGGTGTTCCTGTCTTTGGAAGAGGCATTTTTCCTCTGGTTCTAACCGAAGAAGATAGTGTTCGTATACTTCGTAGCCCATCAAATAATGGAGTGTGTTTTTTTTAATTTAAATATCAGTATGACAAATTACATTGGAATGGTACTATACTGGGGACTAGAGGCTAAGGTCAGAGTATGAGATGAAAATTGTATCGAGTGAAAATTGCCCATGAACCTCCCTTTAGTGTCATTTTGTTCCCACCAAGGTGCTTCAGGCTGTCAGACGCATTGTCTAAGATCAGGAGCAGCTTAAAGTCAAGTCCTTTCTCTTTAGAGAGGAGTGGAGGGGCGGGGGGCGGTTGGGTAGAGCATCATCCATATTATTTCCCTGCTTATATCTCTTTTCTCCTTCTTCCCTCCTGCTTCTCCATCCTTCTTTCTGAGAGGCTATTGTTAAATTTCAGTAAGTTAAATATGTGCACGGGGCACATCCTTTGCCTTTAGGATCCCTCTGGGGTTCATAGTAAATTGCCCCTGTGACACACTGACAGATATTAGAAATTGGATTGGGGATGGGCAAGCTGTACCAGTGAAAATGTGTCAGCTGCAGGCCCAGATTTAAGAGTGGTCGAGAAAGAGCGTGGGCCATTTCTTGGTGGCATGTTTGGAAGCAACAACAGTGCTGTTAACCCCAAACCCAGCTTTTTCAGTGGGTTCCATCAGAAGCATGGGTTTTTCCTGCCCATCTCAGGCTGGGTTTTCTAGAGAAGCAAAAGCAGTGGGGGGTGGGGGTGGGGTGGGGTGTGTGTGTATATATATGTATATATGTGTATATATATATATATATATATATATATATATATATATAGAGAGAGAGAGAGAGAGAGAGAGAGAGAGAGAGAGAGAGAGAGATTTAGCAAGAAGGTTACTTAAATGTTTATAGAAGCTGACAAGTCCAAGTCTGGGTGGGTTTCAAGTCTGAATCACATGTTAGGGTGGAGACTTCTCCTGACTTGTGTAGTTTCAGCAAATGAAGAATCTGCTAGCCCACAGTCCGCAGGAAGACTGCAGGCTTGTGGCTGCAGAAGGGAGTGAATCCAGTGTCAGCAGATCAGATGGCAGGCTGCTGATGACTACCACGATTCACGGACAATATGGCAGGCTCTTGGCTCAAGTCCAGAAAACTAGATGCAAGAGCCAGACCCAACAACAAAATCAAGTGAGCTTTTCTAGAATGTTCACTTTAGATCAGAATCAGCATTGTGCACCCCCGCACCCACCTTCCATGCACCTCCCTCCATACTTCCTTGTAATTAATTGTATTAAGGCTATGATTTGACTAAAGATGTTGTATATCCCACCTTGATCTGCTTTCAACTGATTGTCTGCCCTTAGCAGATCCCATTAAGGAGATGATTCAATTGTGTTAGGTCACATCATGGGGAATTACCAGGCCTTAACTGTCGAATCTTGAGGAACCCTGTTGGCATAGTGGGTAATGCATGGAGCTCTGACCTGCAAGATCAGCAGTTCGAAACCACCAGACACTCTGAGGGAGAAATTTGAGGCTTTCTATTCCCCTAAAAATAGTTATAGTCTCAGAAACTGATGGGGGCAGCACTATTCTGCCCTAAGGGGTTGTTACAAACCAGAATAATGAGTCGATGGTTATGACTCTAGTTTTTGGTTTAACACTCAAACCACTGAGAATTTCAGCCCTGCCAAGTTCACACAGACCTGAGTACCACACGGCAGTAGGGTGGAATGCCGGCAGGCGTGCTTTCCTCTGCTGAAATCTTTGCTACTGCAGGCTGACTTGCCCAACCTAATGCACTGCGCTGTGGCTGGGCTTTTAAAACAAAACAAACGTCTTTAGTATGATTTGGGTAAAATATGTACTAGAATTGGTTTTCCATTCGTACACGTTTTGTTTCAGCACATTGGTCGCAAGCCCTGCCTTGTGACAGCACACTTCCTCCTGTGCTTACCATTTCCTTTCCTCTTTCATTCCAGCCTCGTTCCTCGGCAAATACTGCCCTTCTGATTTCTTATAGGTTGTTCTCTAAGGAGTGTATCTCTTCCTGGTGTTAGGCCTGTGTGTTGTGTTTGGCTGAGAGTTGCATTGTGGGGATGAGTCCAGTTTCAGGCTGGAAGGGTGTTTAAAGGCTGTAGCCATGGTGTGTGTGTGTGTGTGTGTGTGTGTGTGTGTGTGTGTTCGTTCGTTCGTTCGTTCCACCAGTTTCTAGCAGACTAGTAAGCTTGGTCCCTTTTATGATTTTCAATTTTGTTGCACATTTTTCTTTTGGGCTATCCTGAGGGGTCACTGGGCACCACGTGGTTTTTCTGATCTCAAGGTCATGGAGGCTCGCCGTATTGCTGAATTCTGAAGGCTCTTTTAGATTCTGTCTAACACCTTCCCAGTTAATTCTGGGTCCGCCTTTTCCTGGCCACCTTTCCCTGGTGTCCGTTCTTTCCCTTGCACAATGCAGGTAGAGACTACAAGGAGAATGGGGAATAAAAAACCATTTTAATTGTATCTTTTTGTATCTTCCCTCTTCCTTTTCTGTGCCAAAGGCAGCTGTATTAACTGGGACAGTGCCCGTTTGTAGCCCACCACTGGAGTGTGTAGTACTTCATCCTCTTGCTTTTTAAACCCCCAGCCTGTAATGAATTAAATCGTTTTTGACTCTTCCTTGTAAGGATGTTTATGGGTGAGGCCGGCAGAGTTCCATGGGAAGCATATTCGTGTCTTCCGTGGTGTGTGGAGGCATCCCTGTGAATGGAGGGACACGGAAGGGCTTCAGGATCTCTTGTCTGTGCCACACACCGTTGTGTCACCTACCTTTCCCAGAGCCAACAGGTCGGAAGCCCCAAAGACAGTGTCCATTCATGGTGCACTCGCCCGTGGAGCGGACACTGCACTGCTGCAGGCTCTCCGTAGAACTCCCCGCTCCTTCAGTGCCTGTTGGTTCCTGACAGCACCGAGGTGTTTCAGACAGTGGGTAGGGGCAGGCGGGGGAGCCAGGATAAGATGCAAGGGAGAATTGAAGCACTAAAGCAAAATGGCCAAGAACTTGGGAGGAAGAAAGAAGTTGAGGGAAAGGGGAATTGATGTGCTTTGGAAGCACTCTTGCTACTGTTGCTTTCTACATGGACGCCAAGTCCGACAAACCCTGTGCAAAGGGACAGGACGACTCCCGCACCACTGAGCATTCGGCCTTTGTAACCCATGGTGTGTCGGCTGCTTTCAGAAGTAGGTTACCAGGCTTTCCTTCCCAGCCGGTCTCGGTCCGGAAGCCCCGCTGAAACCCATTTAGCACGATAGCAACAGAAAACCTCGACGGACTGGGGTGGGGTGGGGGGGTGTTGGCGGATCTCCCAACTGGAACAGATCATAAATAGTACAAGTCGGAAGTACCACTTACGACCCCACTACCCTGTGCCAGGCTCTGGTCATAGACTTTGTTTACCTGCCTGCCCCGTGTCATTGATTGACGAGGTTTTGTTATCTTTATTCTGTACAGAAGGAAACTTAGGCTTGGAAAGGTCATGGTCCTGGTGCAAGGTCAGGCCGCCAGGATGCGGAACCCTGGGGACGAGAAGCGAGGCCTGTCCCAGAGGCTGTAACAGCCACTACATTTTACTGTTTAAATTCCGCCGTTTTTCAATTCATTGCTCTTTCTAGGTCACCAGTCTTTCAATTAAAAAAAGTGCAGTGAAATGAATGCGTTGAGTTATTTGTGTTGTGTGTAATGCTTATTGCTATTTCATGCTCTACACTTAATTGCTTCTATATGCTTATTGCTTAATTACATCAAATGCAGTCGTCCCTTTATCATCTTTCTGCAAAGTAGGCCCTTATTTACTGTGATTTACTCAGACCAAAAAGAGAAAGTGAGTGCTGGTGTTTTTCCTGTCAGTGGCGAGAGTTCTTTTGGGTAATGATCTCTTCATGGGTGCCCTGCCAGCTCACTCGCCCACATGTGTGTCTGATCAGAATGCAGCTCTTCAGTGACGAAGCACCAAACAGCTGTCACCGGGCAGCATCATTCCAGGCACCACCGTGACATCTGGACCGAGTATTGGGTGTAAGAGAAATGGTTTTTGCTAATCGTATTGTCACAGGAGCATACATCAAACGGAGCCGGGAGCTGTGTGTCTGCCAATTGCCTTCCGATCATTATTCACCCCAAGTTAATGCAAAGAAAATGATCAGCTCAGGGGCCACAGGCTAGTTCTTGGCGCACACCCCCCTGCCCGCGGCCCAAAGGGCCTCCTTCGGGTTTGCTCTCCCTCGACTGCTGTAAGCAACCTGGACGGGTGACAAGCGGCCACACTGTAAAATTGGTAGGGGGCTTCTGTGTTCTTTCTCTTCCAGACGGTTGGCACAGCATAGTCTTGACCATTTGAGGCCCACATGCAGGTGGAATGATCTTCCTTGATAAGAAGCTTAAAGAATGAGCACTAGAGGTGGGAAGACCTGTCAAGTAGTGTTGGCTCTGATGGAAGAAAACAAAAACTCTACCTTTAGAAAATGATACCCTGCACACTCGACCCCGTTGGGGTGCCATATTTCATTAATCCTAAAATTTTAACCCCTCTCATTTGTGGATGAAGTCTTAGTCACAATTGACTGTTATTATTGTCTTTTTAAGTGGCATATTGAGTAATTGTGTATCTTTTTCAAAGAGCTGAATCTTAGGTGTGATGGAACTGAACAGCTCCATTATGCATGACTCTTTGGTTCTAGTGCCTGCTCTCCTCTATTGCTATTGATTTGGGAGATGGCTCAGCAGATTTGGGACTCTTGAGTTCTTGTGATTCTGCCTTGGCCATTTATTAAAAAAGATATTCTGTTCACTGTTCATCATTGATGCTTCCCTACCGATTGGATAATTTATGTAACACTTCAGCGTTTATGTAGCGTTTGCAAATAGTGGGCGATGGAAAACATGCTGTCTAATTTCAATGCATCGGAAACGGAGTCGTCACAAATATAATCAATGCAGAGGGACATTAAAGAGGGGAGTGGAACATGTATTTCAGTGAAAACTCATTTAGATTTACTGCTGTTTACCTCCACCAAGATAAAGGAAGCAAAGTAGCTGTGTCCTTGAGCCTTAGAGCCTTAGACTTGAAGGAGATGGGGAGAATCTGTGTCTTTTCTAACTGGCCAGAATTAGATTTAAGCATTGCAGATGAATGGTTCCCGGCCATGTGAACAAGGGTTGAATGTTTCCTCACCTGTTCTCTAAGAGCCTTTTTTTAAAAAACCCCTTTCAACTGCAGGTGATGGATTTTGTGCCCTCAATTCTAGAAAGAGAGCTTTTGCTTTCTTTTTTAAAAATCAGTCTAATTGTTTTGATTCTTCCCCCCCCCTCGCCTACCCCTCCCCCCAGCCACCACCACCACACACACACACACCTTTATAAATGTAATGTTTAGGTTTGGAAGTAATAAAGCATTTATGTTAGCTATAGATCCACTCCTGAACTGTGTTTTGTTTATTGCTTGTTGTTGTTAGCTACGGTTGATTGATTACAGCTCATAGCGACCCTATGTTCAGAAGAATGAAACACTGCTGGATCCAGTGCCATCCTCACAATTGTGCCTATATTTGAGGCCATTGTGTCAATCCATACCATTGGACCCTCTACCAAGTGTGATGTCCTTCTAGGGACCGATCCCGCCCGATGACATGTCCAAAGTGTGTGAGACAACTCTTGCCGTCCTCACCTCTAAAGAGACTTCTGCTGTGCTTATTCCAAGGAGTGTTTCTTTTGCTGGCAGTCCCTAGGCTGGTCGATGTTCTTCCCAAATATGTGGCTTTCACATACGTGAGATTGAATATACCTTGTTTTGAATCTGGTTTAATTTCTTCCTCAGAGTGAGATCTTTTGCTCCTGATTGGCCCAATGCATTATGTCCTTTAGTTTTTGACTCTGCTTCCATGAGAGTTGATTGTGAAAATGAAATTCTTGACTATTTCAATTTCTTCTCCATTTGTCCTGCTGATGCTTGTTTGTCAGTTGTGAGGATTTCTGTTTTTCTTTATTTTGAGGTACAAACCATACTGCAGGGTGTAATCTTTGGTAAGTGCTTCAGTCCTGTTTGCTTTCAGCAAGTAAGGTTGTTAACGAGGCCTGCACCAATCCTAAAGCCTCTGTTTTACAGGCTATGCAAAGATATCCCACTATGTGGATTATGGCAAATTATGAATGACATAGCAAAGAATAGTAATTCCCGAGCACTTAAATTTGCTCATGTGGAACCTGTTCCTAGGTAGAGAACATGGAGATACTGTGTGGCTTAAAATTAAGGAAGTAATTCATCGGGGTTGTATCCTCTCACTGTATTTTTTTTTTTTTTTGCCATCTGTATTCTGAGCAAATATGCCCATTAATAGAAGTCGTCAAAAAATAACGCCGCAGTTTCTTATCTGTACCAGCACAATGCTGACACACACAAAAAGTATGTCTGACTTTCAGAGGGCCATTTTGGCACTGCTGTTTACATGCTACCATGAATAACTAAATCAGGAAAGACGTGGTTGCTGTTATTTTAAATTACCTAGCACATACTAAATATACATCTCCAGGTACTATCTGGCAAATAAATCAAGTGAACTAAGGACATTTGTTCGATACATTAGCTTTTACAGCAGAATGAACCTTTAGCCATCGTTCACAGAAGTCTCAAGCTCTGCGCATTCATTTGGATCTCAGATGGTGTATATTTTGATCAATTTCCTCCATAGTGATATAATAGACCAAATAATTTATTTTCCACTCACCAGTATACTTCCCTATTTAATAATGAGACGTCGACTTGTCTTCCATTTGAATATTTAGAGGACGGGCACGCAGGTTTGTATTGTCTTCTGTTGTGCTGACCTCATTTGGTTGGTGCACGTCTGTATACACTGGTGTAGAGGGGAATGTTTGCGTCATGGTCGCAGACACTAAGAGGTTTATGTGTGTTACATCTGAGAATTCAAGGGATGGCAAAACGCCATCTAAGTTAGTTGCGTCAAAGCATACTCGTCACAAATATTGACAATGCAGAGAGGCATTACAGGAGGGGAGTGGACTGTGTGTATTTGCGAGTTAAAATTGGGGAGACAAGATTAACACACCCTTCGGAGCAAATTCATGTCTGACAGATTTTAAAGACAGCTCTGTTCCCCTCCTCATCTCTCCTTTGTGATGGTAACAGAAAGCTCTGGGTTTTGAATGGGCCAGCTGCTCCGTGGCAGAAAGACAGGCCAGTCTGCCCCCCTGAGGACTTGAGCTTTGGAATCACTGTGGGACAGTTCTCTTCTGTTTTATGTAGGAATGGACTCAGTGACAGCAGGGTGGGTTTTGGTTAAAATAGCAATGTCGATTCCCAAAATTCAAGCAATGTATTTCAGAGTGAGAATTCTTTCCTATTACCTCCCATTCTATAGAATAGAGGTTATGCATGAACTAAGAGCCATAATGTTTTTGCAAAAATCATTTTGAAATTTTACAAAGGAAAGGAAAGAAAAACAAGTTTACATTTTTTAAACCACTTTGAGCTTTCTTGGATCAGTGTGAAATGGACACAACTGTCTAAGAAGTGCAGGCGCAGTCTGGTGCATTTGGACGTCCCTTTACTGAGGGGTGCAGGGAAGACCGGACAGTCGGGGCAGCATAGCTCTGATGGAACATACTCCCGTCCTCTGATTCTTCCATGCTTCCTGACCCTAATTCTACCTACGAATCCGGCTAGAGCAGGGCATGTCCATGGGCGCAGGTAAGAGCCGGAAACACGGGGAATCCAGGACAGATAAACTCCTCGGGACCAGTTTTGAGAGTAGCCATACCAGGAGGGGAAGGGGAAGGTGAGGGGAGAAAGGGGGAACTGATCACAATGACCAGCCTATTATAACCCCCTCCCAGGGGGATGGACAAAAGATTAGGGGCTAAAGGGAGACATCGGACAGTGCAAGATATGGAAAAATAATAATTTATAAATTACCAAGGGTTCATGAGGGAGACGGAGGGATGGGATGGGAAAGGGGAACTGATACCAAGGGCTCAAGTAGTAAGAAAATGTTTTGAAAATGATGATGGCTACAAATGTGCTTGACACAATGCATGTATGTATGGATTGTGATAAGAGGTATACGAACCACCAATAAAATGATATTTTTAAAAAGAAGTGCAGGTACTTCTGGCTGCATTGTCCACCTGCTCCCTCAATACCTGGGAGGAATGCTATTGTGTAAGAGTCCTGCCTCCCAGCCCCAGGGAAACGCTTCTCCTCCTACTTCCCAAGCAGCCTTCCCCAGCAGCCTGACATTCCAAGCATCTTCTTTCATGTTGGACAGAGGTCAGCCTGTGTGGAGCTGTGTGACCTCGCTTTCCCTTCGCTCCATGTCTTCTCGCAGGCCCACGGGCAAACTGTCCTGAAACTCCTGCTTCTGGGAAAGAAAAGTGGCCCCTTATATGTAACCTAGAACCATCAAAATGTATAGTTTATTTAGTTTGGAGAAATGCATGTACCCATGAATCCAGTACTACCATCAGGATTTAATCTATGACCACCACCACCACCCCCACCCCAGTTTCTTGTCCTCTCTTTATTCCTTCTTGCCCAAACAATGGATAGGCTTCGGTTCAGTATAGGTTAGTTTGCATATTCTAGAGTTTGGGAATCATATAGTAGTTAATATTTTTAATTTAGCATCTTTTGTCCATAAACGACGAGACTCATCCATGTCATAGTTGATGACGGGTATTCATTTCTTTTTATCTTTAAGTAATACTCCCTTATACTCACATTCTACTAGTTTGTTTTATCCATTCACCGTTTTGCAGTGTTTTTTTTTTAATTTTATTTATTTATTTTTCGTTTTGCAGTTTTTTTGGCTCTTAGCAAATTGAAGTGCTCTGAACCTCTGTGTGTTAGCCTTGTGTGGAGATCAATTTTCTTGCCTTGTGGGTAGCACCCAGGAGTGGAATGCTGGTTCCCGCACTAGGTATAGGATACTGCTTTTGCTACTCTTGTCTGGTGGTTCTTTTTCTGGCTTCAGGGACTTGGTACTTTCTTCCTGCTCATGCTTTGCCCACCTGTCTGCTGATTGTTCTTGGGACACCTAGCAGACCTGGGGGTCCACTGCTGTGAGCGTGAACTGTTCTGGCTCCCCCATGACATTGACTATCCCTGCTCCCCTCCCTGTCTGCACCTTCCCCTGCCCTCGTCCTGCAGACCACATTCTGGGCTGTCTACGACTCCATTTGCTTCTCAACTCTTGGAGATTATTGTTCGTCAGTGTTCTTAATAGCACTGCATGCAATGCATACTTTTTTGTATTAAGGGTTATTTCTTGTAGAGCTGTGTACTTAACATAGTTTAATACTTCAAAGGCTATAACTGAGTTTTAGATTGTGTCCGATAAATATGTAACTTTTCCTACACAGATCCTCGTTTTGTTGCTATTTTTATTAAATTAACAGGACTGTAGAATTGTCTTAAGGTGTCTCCCAAATGGCGATAATGTCTAAGCACTATTCTACTAACTGAAAGGTTGAGGATTCAAATCTTACCTGAAGGCGTCGGGGGAGGAAGTCCTAGAGATCAGCTTCTGAAAGACCCCAGCTTTGCCATGAGTTAGTGACATTGTGAATTGTTGTAGGTGTGCTGGCTTGTCAGCTCCAACTCATAGTGCCGCTGTGCACAACAGAACGAAACACTGCCTGGCGCTGTGCCATCTCACGGTTGTTCTTATGTTTGAGGCCATCGGTGCAGCCACAGTGTCAGTCCATCTTGTCAAAGGCCTTCCTTTTGTTTGCTGCCCCTCGATTTCACCAGGCATGATGGTCTTCCCTGGGACTTGACTCTTCTGACAACATGTACACGAGACGTTGCGCCATCCTTGCCTCTAGGGAACATTCTGGGTGTACTTCTTCCAAGACAGACTTGTTTGCTTTTTGGTGGTCCATGGTTCTTTCGTTATTCCTTGCCAGCACCATGACCCATTCTTCCTGGGACTTTCTTCAGTGTCCAACTTTGACATGCATATGAGGTGATTGAAAAGACCACCATGGGTTAGTCAGGCACCTTAGTGCTTGCTTTTCAACGCTTTAAAGAGGTCTTGTCCAGTGGATTTATGTAGTGAAATGCCTTGTTTGATTTCTTGACTGCTGTTTCCATCAGCATTGATTGTGGATTCAAGCAAGACAAAATCTTTGACACTTTCAATCTTTTTTCCATTTACCATGATGTTACCTACTGGTTCAGGTGTCAGGATTTGGGTTTTTATTACATTAAGTTGTAATCTATACTGAAGGCTACAATCTTTGATGTTTCTCAGCAAATGCATACTTCATTTTCATCTAACAAGGTTGTGTCATCTGCACATAGCAGGTTGTTAATAAACCTTCTTCCAATCCCGATGCCACATTTTTCTTCATATAAGCCAGCTTCTCTGATGATTTTCTAAGCATACAAATTGAATAAGTATGGTGAGAGGTTATAAGGCTGATACACACCTTTCCTGATTTTTAACCATGCAGTATTTCCTTGTTCTGTTCACAAAACTGACTCCTGATCCATGTACAGGTCTGCATGAGCACCCTGGGTAGTATTCTGGATCCCTGTCCTTCTAAAGCTGCCCATAGCTTGTCATAGTCCATGCAGGCGTCCACATCTCCCTCTTGTGCAGTGAATTAACTCCATCGACCTTTCAGGGGTCCCAAATTGTGAATTAGGTGGGAGGTTTTATATGAGACCATTGCTCTGCATTCACCATTGTAAACAACTTATCATACCTCCCAGGTGTCCCCCTCCCCCAAACCCCAAATTCTCTCTTTCCCTTTTGTAGTTAGAATATCATCTTCTCCTTCACCAAAGTTGAGGTTCATGTAAACTCCCAGGTGATATTATTAATAGGGATGTGCATTTGTATTTGCCACATTTGGCTACAAGCCCCCTGGCAGGCTGTTCATCCCCTCTGACGACTTTTGAAGAAGTAAAGTATTGATGGGCTGAATGTTTGTATTTTTCTTGTGTCTTTTTAGATGGTTTTAGCCATTTGTTTATATTTCGATATTCGGGTATTTGGTTTTTCCATATATTTCATTTTGAAAAACTTATTTATTTTTCAATGCTAGAGCATTCCTCTTGTCCCTGATGCTGCGTACCACTTTTGCGTTCAAGAATTTACGGTGTTCCTGCAACCGGCCTTGAATCTTTCTCTTCTGTGTACTTTTTGTTCAAAACTAACGGCTGTTGTATCAGTGGTGACTCCTACAGGGTAGGGTAGGGCTGCGCCTGTGTGGGTTTCCGAAACTGGTAACTCTCTGTGGGAGTAGAAAGCCCTATCATTCTCCTGCACAGCAGATGGTGGTTTCAAACTGCCGACCTTGTGTTTAGCAGCCCAATGCGTAACCATTATGCCAGCAGGGCTCCCTGTGTTTGTTGTTAGGTGCTGTCAAGTTGATTTTGATTCGTAGCAGCCTTGTATGACAGTAGAGCAGATCAGAAGAATTTTCTAGGCTGTAATCTTTACAGGAACAGGTCACCAGGAGTTTCTCCTGTGGATGGATTTGAACTGCTAACGTTTTGGTTGGTAGACAATTGCTTAACCATTTCACCACAAAGACTTCTCCCTTGTTTGTTTTATGCTTCACTCTCCAGCACACTTAGCTAGTTGTTTATTGCTATGCCTGACAAAAAAAAAAAAAAGCAATGTTCTTTTTAGAAACCCACTCCCTGGATACAGTAGCGAGTGGAATCCCGTCTCTTTCTAATCCAGCTCTACGTCCTTCCAGAACTGCTGTTAAAGTCTGAAAGCTGCCTCCTTGAACCAGTGGTGTTGTGGACCCCTTTCCATAACACCCCGTGCCTTTGTCGTTTTCAGTGGTGTAGGTCAGCCTCTCTGAAAATGAAAGTAGGATTTCACACTGACATTGATGGGTTTTGTGTAGAGTGAACGATCTGGCTGGTCTGAGCCCAAGTCTGGGTGCAGTGTGTGTGGACATTGCCCTGGGTTCATGGTAGCCACTTCTAACAGCACCAGGTGGCCTGGGCTTGAACAGCAGTCACAAACGTGTGTTGATGGCTTCCCCGGTACCAGGTCCTGCTGAGTGCGGGCTACCTATTCAGAGATTTTTACACTGGCAGCTGTTTAGGACTGACGGGCTTTATTCTCCCCAGTATAAATGAGGAAACTGAGGTAGAGATAGAGATGGCTAATAAAACGTCCCAGCGTAAGAGGCAGCTAGTCCGTTGGAAGGAAAAGCGGTATCTCTGGCATCGCATCCTATTTGGTGTATCGCCGTAGAATGCATATAGCCGTTAGCGAACATTTACTGACGTGAAAGAGAAATAGGCTTCACAGGTGCCATGACGTTGCAGGGTTTGCAGTGGGCTGTCCTCCAGTTGGTTGTGATGCATAGCAAACTTGTAGGACAGAGTGGAACTGTGGCCCCACAGGGTTTCTGAGGCCACCATCTATAGGGAAGCCAGGTCTTTTCTCCCCAGGGGCTGCTAGTGGGCTTGAACTGCTGCTGTTTCAGTTATCCGCTGAGAGCTTAACTATTGCACCCCCAGGTCTCCTTCGGCCATCAAACATGAAGAAGAGGCTACCGATACCCTATGTGGTTTGAATGACGTTGTACCTTTGTTTCCAAACGGGCTTGGTTGCCCTCTGAAGCTGGAGAGACTTCATGAACCAGGAGGACGTTGTTAGGGCCATAATCTGTATGCAGTTAGTGAAGATTTACAACTCTGAGTAATAGAAATGTCCCAGTCTACATAATGATCAGGTATTTCTCACTCTGCTTTCTAATCAGCACATGGATTTCTATTGACCTTCTCATCTTTTCGGCCAAATAACATGAAGCCCTGCTCGTCCTGGCTCCGGCCCTGCTGGAGTCTGAGTAATCCGTTTGTTTGGGTCGACCTTCAACACATGGCCACACTCCTGGAACCGCTCCAATAAACGGAGCTGCCAGTTTTCCTTGTCATTTCAATGTGTCACGTTTGATTATCCATCGAAACAAAATTGATTTAAGTTTTCTCCTTTCATTTACAATAGAGTGAGTAGGGTTTGGTTTTTTGGGGGGTTGTTTTTGCTTTGAGAAGATGGGAGATAGGGCAGGGGAGCTGTAAGTTAGAAAATGTGTATGTATGGTGGTGAAGTTAGATATTAAGGACTGGTATATGGATTTTTCTGAGTAAAACAGCAATGTTTTTTTTATAATGGATTCTCCTTTATCAGCCAAGGATTTTACTCTTTCCCCTTCTTCAGATCTTTCTTGGGGTTAGTGGAGCGAGAGCTGATAGCTCTAAATATTGTGAATTCCTGACCTTGGTAGTGTGTGTGCATATGTGTTGGATAAAGAAATTGAGGAGAGAGAGTGTTGGTGTCTGTACTTCCAATTAGCTCATGTCAGCATCCAAATGCAAGGGTGGTATGACAGCTTGGAGACCCCTGTATCCAAGGATCCCAGACATTTTGGAACGTGGCCAGCAACAGAAATGTGTTGCCTCTATACTCACCTTCTCTGGTTTAGTGCATAAGCAAGTGAGGTACGATTACACATCAGTATATAGATTTCTGTTCAGGAACTGCTTCCTCCTAAGAATGCACCAGGCTTTTGTCCTTGGGGATCTGGTGGGCTCAGGATAGGCACATTCCTTCTTAGGCCTATTGTCACCTTTAGAATTGTGGTACAATCCATCTTTTGTCTGCTTTGTGTGCAAATCCCCCTCCATCTCTTTGCTCCTGCAGTTACTAGGGCCTTCTTTATCTCAGTCGCACACAGTGAGTTTTACAACCACGAGGTTAAGAAGTTTCTCACTGACAAAGGTTGTCCAAAGGAAAGTTGCAGTTGCTGCTGCTTTGTCTTGTGATCTAGCTGCTCTCTGCCCTCCCTTGCCCATCCTCCCTGTAACAGTGGAGGCAGATCCCAAGAGGATAACAGAAAGGACTGAATTTTAAGAAAGTCTGTATTATTGTTACATTGCTTGGTCTTGTAACATTGTCTGCAGAACATTATGCCCAAATCCACAGACAGTGGTTGTTAGCACTGGTCAACCTGGAGAAGGCTGCTGTGGGGACCAGCTGCTCTGGTCCTGTAGCACTCACTGATCAGGGGAAGAAAAGACAGGACAGACATCCATTTCGGGTGCTGTAACTGCTTCAAGATGGAGCAGCAGGAAATGTATGGCTGCTCCTAGTTCAGGGCAGATAGGATGTTTCTCATTGCAAAGCACATGACCTCATGCAATAGTCAGTGACACAGGAGACCATCTGGGTTGTTTTTTGGGGGGTGGGGGTGGGGCTTGTTTGTTTTACAGCTTATTGTTGGTAATATGTTGTGCGTTATCTTGGATGTTCACTTGCAGATGTTCAGTGTGATGACTTACTTCTCAAACACAGCTGGGTTTATAAAGATCCCAATAGTCAAAGGCAATAATAAGGAAAACGTAACAACTGAAAAAAAGAGGTGTCCAACTACCGCAGACACAACTTAGGACAGCTTTGGAACGAGGCTCCTCAGATGCTGGCGACTGCCTGTGTACCCCAGAGTGCGCACAGGGAAAGCCCCATCTGTTTGTCAGCTTACACAGGGAAAGTGGTTGGTTTGGGGCATTTATATACCACAGACAGACGTTGTTTTTGACCGTAGCAGAAGCATAATGAGCCTTCAGATAGATCAGGAGCAAGAGGACAAAGAGCCTGAAAGTCTGTGACTTCGTTGCCTGTAATCTCCTGCTCTGCCTGTCACCTTGCAGGCAGCTCCTCCAAAGCCTCGTTCTTGTTTTTGAATTTTAAGTTCCACTGACATATAACTCAGACATTATTTGATCCTGTAAACATATTAAAAAGAGGTGTGTGTTCATCAGCAGCATCACTTTTAGAACATTTCCCTCTTTCTTGAACGCATTGTTATTAGCTCCCCATTTCCCCCAACCTCCCCAGCCAGAACCAACAATAAACTATCAGTCCAGTTGCTGTCTCCGTAGATTCACCCGTTCATGCTTTGTTGAAGTAAGGTTTCCCTGTCTCAGCAGCCAAACTTGCTCAGCCCAGCAAGCCCTACTCCCCTTTACTTTGGAACCTGCTCATCGAGAGGAGTACTTCTAGACCCTCACTGGCGCCCACCCCTGGCCAGCCCCGCTAGGTGTGGCTCGGGAAAGCTGGCCCCTGGCCTTGGAAGGCTTCCCAGGTTGATGCAGAGACGCTGAGTCAGACTGGTCGGGGTGTCCTGGGCTAGCTCTGGGACTGAGCAGCTGCTTACTCTTCGTTAACCCTGCAGCGATTATGCTTCCCTTCTGAGCTCTGCCTTCCTGTTCTACAAAATGGCGCTCTTCCCCATCTCGGTGAACTTTAAATGGGTCTCACATCGTGCCTGTGCATGGTAGGCATCCAAATGTTCTGCGGTTATTTAATAATTATTATTGTCAGTCAAGCTTATTTAGCAGCTCTGACTCACTGTGGGTCCCTAAATAAGTAGGTGGCTAAAAGCAGCCCCAAGCTCCTCATTATGCACGTCCACCTCACCAGCCCGAGAGCTGCCTCCCCGAAGACGCTCCGTGGGTTTTCCTCTTGGCGAAAGACTTACACTAATAATCTTGGCTTTCATTTTGAATGGCCAATTCTCAAGTGTCATTTTAAGTTGATTTGCTATGCTAATGACTTAACAAATAATGTGCTTCCTAATTAGTCCATATGTAATAAGACGAGGTACCCACCTGCATACTTCCATGCATAATTTTCTATTCAGAAAACCCTTAGCTCAGCTTTGTGCCATGGGGCGCGGGTGGGAGGGGGGTTGTTGCAGTACATGAAGAAATTTGTTCTCTCGCTGACATGACTGGTAGTGACACATTACACTGGAGTCAATCATGAAAGCTGGGGATACATGGTCGTGGAGTCATTTAGAATTGGTTTGGACAGCACACCTTGGTGCAGCTCTGCTCCCAGTGACATCTTCCCACGAGCACTATCACAGCCTCCTCACCCGCCTCCTTATCTCTAGTTGTCCTCCCCTCTAATCCAGTGCTCTGTATGGCTGTTAGAGGAATCTTCTAGAAATAGACTTCTGATTTGGCCTCTCTCCTTATCTGAAGCATTTAAAAGCTTCTCATTTCACAGAAGATTATGGCTCCCCCTAATATGGCCTGAATTTCCTTTCTAAACTTCCTTAGTGCGAGTTCCTTTTTGTATACTATTGGTTTGAGGAGTAGTCCATGACAGGGGAGTTAGGACATGTGTGCCCATGGGGTGGCACTAATGACATTTAACAAATGGTCTAAAGTGTTGAGTGGGGCAGATGCAACTGCTGAAGGTCTGACTGACCCCAAATGGCACCTGTCAAGCGATGCAGTAGTTTTGCCAAGCAGGAGGGTACTTTTCCATACATGCTTCACGGGCTGCTGTCCCCCGCCCCGTGACTTTCTCCTCTGCTTTCAACCTGACCTGCTCTTTCCGCTCTGTCCGTGGATGAGAACTCCACACCCTAAAGTGTTCAGGTGTGGGCGAATCCCCCCCATGAAACTTGCCGATCTCTCACTGGCTGAGCTGCTATAGTCTGGATGTGTTTCTGCTCCGCGTGTCTCATTCCCCGTTTGGCATTGTGGTCACGTGTCTCTCGTCCTGTCTCTGTAAGTAGATTTTCAGCTACTTTGACATTAGCATTCAGGTTGGCTTCAGGGTTGAGTACGGAGTTATGATGTCCCAGCATGCAACATGCTGCTTTACAGGTCGTGAGGATGAGGAGGTCTCCGCCTGCCCTGAAGCCATGATGTTCAGGAACTGCACATCCTTCAGTGGTCATTTGGCTGCTCAGATGCTACATAATTGTGTTCACATCACACTAGCTCTCGTGCCTAAAATGTGGCATTGCCAGCTTGTGAAATGTAACCAACTCGAAGTAGGAGATTTCTCTATCTTTGGAGTAAGTGGTCCGATGGGTACCTGAGGTTGAAGACCTTTCACTGGTTATTAACTCTTTTAGAAGTCCAGCCTCTCGAGGGTACAGAGCTCACTTGAGGCCTAACCCAAATCCAGACCACTGTGGTGAAGTTGCTTTCGGCTCAGAGGACCCTGGAGGATTGAGTAGCATGACCACACAGGGTTTCCGGGACTGTGATCGTCCTTACAGGCCCTTGCACATCTCTCACAGCATGGCTGCTGGCTTCCATGGGCTAGCTTTCGGTTTGCAGCCAAGTGCTGAACCACAGTGCCACCAGAGCTCCGTTTTGAGAGTGCCTGCAAACAAACAAAGAGCATTTTCTGACATTGCAGATTTGAGTTCAGAATCCCCCTTGACTTCTGTAAATAGTTACTGTCTTGGAAACCCACAGGGGCAGTTCCGTCCTGTCCTGTAGGGTCACTGTGAGTTGGCATGGACTCCATGGCTGTGAGTTTGGTTTGGTTTGAGTTTAGTACTTCCATGGTGGCTTTCTTAGTGATGATTCTTGGCTAATGAAAAAGCCTTTTAAAGGGGCAACCAATGACAAGGATCTACATACAGCCCCTCCCTGGGGGATGGACAACAGGAAAGTGGGTGAAGGGAGAAGTCGGTCAGTGTAAGTAAGACATGACTAAATAATAATAATTCAAATTATCAAAGGTTCATGAGGGAGGGAGGGGAAAAATGAGGAGCTGATACCAAAGGTTCAAGTAGAAAGCAAATGTTTTGAACATGATGATGGCCAACATATGTACAACTGTGCTTGACACAATGGATGTATGTATGTATGGATTGTGACAAGAGTTGTACGAGCCCTCAATAAAATGATTTAAAAGAAAAGAAAGAAAAAGCCTTTTATGCCGGTTGTAGATTCAACTCACTAATCATAATAGCACGTTTGTTTCAGTGCCTTAACTGGCAGAGTAAGTAATAAGAAATGATTATTATTTGGGGCCCAGTGGAGAATACGTGAGCACCAGGCAGGCTAGTCCAACGAGAATGGGATTTAGAATACACTGGGCTCTCGTAAAGGCAAATTATTTGTGACTCTGGCCACATTTGGAATCCGCTCAGCTTTAGACCTTGTTGGGCGGTATGGCCATGAGACGATTGATTGTGTGGCCTCATCATGGAGGGAGCAGTTGTGCCAGGTTTCTGTGCAAGGCCCCAGAGGGCGAACCTCGCATCGGTGCGTCACTGTCAAAACAGCTTCTGAGAAAGGCGCCCAGGGAAGTGGGCTGCCTCGGGAGAGTGCACTTGTAGCTGCCTGTCATTGAAGATGGGCCTGTGCTGAGCTGCCATATGGCAGGCATGCTGGGGGTGGGGTGGGGGGGAGGAGTGGGTGGGAGTCTGGACTTGGGGAACTTTGAAGTTCTGACCCAACTCCCAGGCCCTGTGATGCTGTGCCCTTTCCATGAAAATGATGAAAAAGAAAACCACTCACCACCATCAAGTCGATTCCAAGTCACAGTGATCCTATAGGGCAGCATAGCACAGTCCCCGTGTTTTTCAAGACTGGAACTCCTGATGGGAGCAGATAATCTTGTTGTACTCCCTAGGAGCTTTCTAACTCCTGACCTTGTGCTGAGCAGCCCAACACCTAACCACTAGGCCCCGATAAAGCCTGTTAATTCATCACAAAAATCATGTGCCCGCCCCCTATTTCCAGATGCTCAGGGAGCCGTGGTGACGCCATGGTTAAATTGTTTGGCTGTTGTCCAAGAGGTCTCTGGTTCCAGCCCTCCAGAGGTGTCAGTGTGCTTCTTTAAAGCTTTACGGCCTCAGAATCTGAGCCGTAGGACCCAGGAGTAGTTCCCTCTGACCTACAGGGCGCTGTGGGTTGAGATCCACTCGGTGGCAGTGCACTTGGTTTTGTTTTCCCAGTCTGCTCATTAGAAGCAACACAGTCGATTCTTCCTGAAGCTCCCCATACCATATGGCGACGACCCTGGCTTTGTCTCTTTTTAGTCATACTAATTGAAAGGATTAAACTATAGAATTTGTGAGGAAAAATAGAAACTGGTTTGTTCACGTCGACAGTGGACTTCCCCCACTGTTGTCACTCATTTCATTTCTGCCAATGCTGGGGCAGAGACGATGCCAGTGTTGGAGACACCGCCCATCTGTCGTCAGTTTCCTCCATGTGACTGATGCTGAGAGTGATGCCACCGTATTCCAGACACCAGGTGAACTTCAGACTATGTGAGAAAAGCCTGTCGTTTACTTCCAGAAATTAACCAGTGAAAAGCCTGTGTTTCTGACAGACCATCGTCCAATATAGCCCTGACCGGGAGCCCCCTGGCTTACAAAGCACTCAGTGTACACAGCGGCCACAGTAGTGAGCTTTGTTGTTTTGGTTGTTGAGAATTCACACAGCAGGGCCCACACCAGTTTCTCCCCATCTACTCTTTCCAGTTGCTTTCATTTAGTAGTTCAGAAGAGAACATTGTGTTCAAGCCACGCCTCTTTTTTAAAGAGTTGAGCTCCAGGGAGGGAGGGAGGGAGAAAATTGAGGAGCTGATGCCAGGGGCTTAGGTGGAGAACAAATATTTTGAGAATGATGAGGGTAACGGATGTACAAATGTGCTTTATACAATTGATGTATGTATGGATTGTGATGGGAGTTGTATGAGCTCCCAATAAAATGATTTTTTTTTAAAAAAGAGTTAAGCTCCACACCTCTATTCAAGAGTTAAGCTAATCAATTAATGCATCACTTTAAGAGACCCTGCGGGGATATTTTTCCCTGTAAATTTTAACCCTGATCTCCAGGCAGGGGTTGCAAGGGTTTGGAGTCCCTGAGGATCCCAGCTGTGGACCTGACTGACCATTACCAGCGATCATGAAAATGGGACAGGGCCCTGCAGCATACCGGGTTCTGTGGGTCAGAGCTGACTTTCCATCAGCCAGCAATGGTAACAGGAATCAAGAAAGGAAGAAGAAAACATTTTTTTGCTCTTTTGATTCTCACAGTGTAGAAATCAGGGTCTGAACCTTATTTCAGGGCCTGGTATATTAGCCCTACCCTCTCTCCCAGGAATATCTTATGGCTTACCTTTCTGCAAATTAGCAAGATGGTTATGTATTTGATAGAGCTTCAGATCTCTGATTAATAATTAACAGTAAAAGCAATCATAATGAAATGCCGTTCCAGTAGTAATGAAAACAGTCCGAAGCATGTTCTGATTTGTAATCTCTTAAAGGACATGGAAATAATTGCCCGAATTACTCACAATAATTATTTTGCAGAGGGGAAAACCCAAGGTACCAAAATAAAAGAAATTCCCACCCATCTTTGACCTGGCCATGCACAAGCCCTGCCCAGTCCCCTTGGTGAGCCTTGGTGACCTTGGGATGGGGAGGAAGTAGCTCCTGGAGGCTCACCTGTGCCTAGGGGCGCCTCTGTCACCAGACTGGTCCAGGATCCTGCTCACCTGCCTCAGTGCCTGCAGTTCCTTGATTGCCTCTCCCAAGCCTGACTTAGGGAGGAGTTGAAACACACTGACCTGCCTTTGTGATTGTGGGTGATGAGCACAGCGGGAGTCTGATTGTTCAGGAGCAAAAGGGAAGCTAATTAAAAAAGAAAACAACAAAAACCTCTTCATCAGAATAGTGGTTTGTGTGATAGAAGTGTTTGGAAGCCAATTGCAGGGCTCCTGCGTTCTGACATTGGCCTGACTCTCTTGCTGGGGCCTCAGAAGCTATTGGTCTTGGGATGAGATGTGCAATTCCTTGGAGGTTATGGCGTTTAAACTGCCTGGGGAGCTTATTTTTCTATTTAAGCCTCATTCTGTCATAGGTTACAGTCCTTTGGGGGCAGATATGGGTTGTTAGTTTGCTGAAAATAGACTTTAATTGGCTACTGTACAGAGTAATGATTTTTAATCTGGCGAGAGAGCCATAATTCAATCAGCCTATTAGACCTTTAAAATGGTGCGGAAGTTAAAGGAAGTGGCTGAGACCTCCTCTTGGAACATTAGGCTCCTCCCTCTGCTAACTTAGGACCGTGCAGGTGGAGTCTGCACACCAGGCTCTGACTCCAGTGGAGGGGTGAGGGGAGGGGAGTCGCCCCACTTCCTGGGAGAGCTGCTCCAGCTCCACTGACTCCCTGCCTCGCTGTGCACGGGACCCACCCTCCAGCTGCCCTGCCGAAGAGGCAGGCTCTTTTTTCCCTGCTGACTTCTGGTCCACTACCATTTTCTAAACAGCACAGCGACTTAGTGAGAGTGAGATAGTGATGCACCTGATTCACCCCCATCCCTCTTATTGTAGACATATCCACATGGAGACACTGATCAACAACAAAAACTGCCCTCCTTCCCACTCCCGTGTAAGCAAGCCACCGATGACCTTGGATTTCTTCTGTTCTTGTTCCTGTGCTTCGGCCCCTGGGGCTCAGGCTCCCAATGGCCCTGTGCACCGCAGAACGCCGCATCCACTGGTCCTGCAGATTTGCCCACTTGGTTTCTGTGAGTGCAGCCAGCGTTTGTCCCTTCGTGGTGGACTTAGTTCACTCAGCATCATGGTTTTAAGGTTCATCCGTGTCAGCCAGGCCTGGCCATAGGCTTTCCTCTTTAATTCCCCCAAGGATATTGTTGCAGGGGCTTGGAAAGAGAGTCAACCCCAGCAGTTTTCCGCTTAGAAGGACGCTCTCACACATCCATCTGAGGCATGCACGATCCATCTTCCAGTGTGCCGGCCTTTTCATTGGGTGTGTAACGCTGTGGCTACAGATGCCAGCAGACGGGGAACCAGATGTGCGTGTTCTTGAAGAAGCGAAGCCTGACAGCTGTTACCTAGCCTCTTTAATACGCCTATTCTATTTCCTTCTGCCTTTTTAGATTTTTGAGGCCTTATTAGATATGAGCAATTTTTGCCCAAGGGAACAGTCTTCCTCTCCGTGGTGACTGACAAGATACTGGTCAGCAGACAGTGCTTAGCAGAAAGCTGCGATTCTTGGTCTCCCGCGGTGATGTGTCATTTTAACAGACTAACCACAGCCCTCTGCTCCAGCAAAGTCACTTGGCGACTGACTTTGGGAGATGGATTTATATCAGCTCACGCTGATTACCAGAGAGATTTGGTGCTCTTCAGACCTGGATCACCCCTGTTGCTAGAGCTCAAGGGGATGGTTACAGGCTGAGCCTCCTGGTATACTCCCAGTGCCCTTGAGTTTCACCTGAGCCCCTTTGCTCTTTTGCTTCATGTGACATTTGATGAGAAAGAAATAACTTCTCTTTAAACAGCAAGTACTTGTTGAACTCCTACTGTACTCAGATCTGCAGCCAGAAGGACTACATTTCCTCTAGTCTGGTAGTGACTTTAGCTGGGCTTAAAACAGTATAGTTTGAGCTTGGTGAATTAGTGGTTATGAAGGTGGGGCCATGAACCAGTAATTTTATTTTGCCCTTTTCATGTGCTCATTGGAAACCTGATAGGCCAAAACCTTTGGCTTCTTGGCTGTTTGTTACTGAATCTGACCACAGCCAAATGGATGTTCTGGAATGTAAAGAAAGCAAGGGAAACAGGGAGGGGCTGACCGCTCCTGGGCTTCTACTTGTGGGTCATCTGTATCAACTGATGGAAGTAAGTTGCCTAACATTCTCTCACCATTCAACCTCCCCACCGCTGGTTTCATAACTGAAATCTTTTGTCTCATTGATTGCACAAGCATTTTGGCGGCCTGTATTAAGCCTCACTTTCTCTAGTCTGTCACCCCACACAGCTGCTTTAGGTAAAATTTATACCACATCACTCCGTCTCCCCAAAAGTTTTGGCCATTTCTACATCCTACAGGTTAATATCTCTGCCTGGCAAATATTGCAAGGCCCTTGATCTGCCCCCTGGCTCGCCATCCATCATTGCCTCTTGTCACACTCCTTGAACTTGCTATTCTGTGCTGTTGCCTGACTACCTCTCGCCTTTCCCTCTGGAAAACTCGCGCTCATCCTTCACATTGGAAAGGTCGAGAGAAGGGCCTCTGCCCCAGCTTCTGACATCATTATTTCTTAAAAGAATAGCCAGCCAGTAGCCCCCAAGTAAAAAGGCATCGTTTCCGAAAATAAACCATCCTTCAATTTGGAGTAATTTACAGTAAATGTACCCATGCTCAGACCCACCACATTCTTCTCTCCTTTCTCATTTTGTGAGAACCAGGGGAAACTTCATCAAGATTGGCCCAGGCTTACAGACCTGCGTTTTCCGAACCTTTGTTTGTGTGTATTTAGTGAAATCGGCCGAACGCTTAGGACTGTGAGGAGAGAAGAAAGGTCTGGACGTTGAAATGTGGCTAATGGGCAGAGAGTGGTTTCTGCAGAGAGCCTCCAGCAGAAGAGGGCCAGAGGCCTGATGAAGCATCCCCAGGAGGGTGGAGGGCGAGAAGGGAGGACACTGGAGCCAGAGAGAATGGAAAGGGGGAGGTGCAGGGCTCCTCTGAGATTGCTTAATGACTGCTTGCGTTTGGGGAGTTGCTTCCGGATGCTATCGAGACTGACATGCAATTGATTTCATCTGGTGCATTCTGATGCCTGCGATTCAAAGAAGGAAAGAAAGCATATTCTTTATACCAACTGATTAGTGGTGAGATGAGATTCCTGAACAATTATCATACTCAGTGGCCACTGGGAACGTGAGCCATTTAAGTCTTTTGACCTAAAAGAAATTTAACAATCCATTCTCTTTCTGGGTGACTGTAATTGCTGGGTGTTCAATAGTCATGAAATTCAGTTAGCATTCTTGCTTCTTGAATTGATTTCTGATGTTTATTTGCAAAACCTCAAATGCGTGTCCAAAGCCTAGAGTGTCTGCTCAGCTATCCATTGTACAGTCCCCAGATGTGAAATATCCCTTTCAGAGGCCAGCAAAATGGTATGTAGTGGTGGCCGACAGGAGAGTGTTTAAGGACAATATGTATTGGATGCTTAAAATGTTTCTATTATCTGCCTCTTGACACAGATCATTGGATTTAAGTTGTATTGAGATTGCAGAAGATGTGGTTGCCTTCATAACCCAAGCGATAAAGCATGCTTATTTAGGCCTAGGACATTTCTGGTCCCTTTTGCTTTCCAAGCAGGTATAAAAGAAAATAAAAACCATTTTGGTTTCTACCACCACATCTATTTGCATTTAGGGAAGATGTGTAGAATAATGTGAGGGACGTTTTCAGGACACTTCTTAAAGCCCGGCCCTGGGAGCCTAGCCAGTTTAATGTGATTTGTTGACTTTTTCCCTCCCTTTATTTCTCTTCTAATGCTTACCCTCCCGGATTATCCTTCAAAAACCTATGGTTTTTTTTTTTTTTTTTTTTACCATATTTCATCTTCAAACTTGGGGGCTAAATTTGGTAACTTGAGCTCTGGGTCAGGGGGCTGGGGGCGGATTGCTTCATGCGTGTATCACTTTCTCTTGAATTCCATTTTAAATTGATCACTATGTATTTTAGGCACATGCAGTGGCTTCTTAATGACTTCTTGGATAAAATACATTTGTTCAGTTAGATAAGTAAGTGAAATCGGCTGGGTTACCGAGCATGACTCACTTAAAATATCATTTGGAACACTTTCTCTGCCCACCCTTTGTTAACTGTGCATCTGCTGCTTTGGCCTACTTGAACTTCCCTAAGAGTTAAAACAGATGTTGGTATCAGGGCTCAGGGTAAAAGCACTCCCTTGTCAAGACAAGATCTGTGAACAGGTTTGTCTCAGCCTTTTCTTTAATCTGTTGCCAGTTTTCCTTTGATCTTTAGCTGGAAAAGCTGCTTGCTTTTGTTGTTGTTGTATCCCCTGCGCCCCCCTCCCCCAAAGAACATGTGTGTTAAACTACAAGAAATTTTGGAATGATAGACCCAGATTTGCATAGTTTCCTCCAGTTGCTTCATCCTTCCCACCTTTTAAAATTTGAACAAGCCTCTGGTGTACAGCCTTAAACTTCCTACCACTGCTCTGGCACCCATCTGCCTATTTGGCCACTTTTTATTTAAGTCATTTTATTAGGGGCTCATGTAATCTCATCACAATCCACACATACATCAGTTGTGTAAAGCACATTTGTACATTCATTGCCCTCATCATTCTCAAAACATTTGCTCTCCACTTAAGTCCCTGGCATCAGCTCCTCATTTTCCCCTCCCTCCTCACTACTCCTCCCTCATGAACCCTTGATAATTTATAAATTATTATTTTGTCATATTTTGCCCTGTCCGACGTCTCCCTTCACCCACTTTTCTGTTGTCAGGCCCCCCTTTCCATCCCACCCTCCTTCCATGTTCCCAGTATCGCCACTCACAGATTTCCTGTGTTTCTGGTTCCTCTCTGTACTAGTGTACATTCTCTGGTCTAGCCAGACTTGCAACGTAAGTCTGGCCCTTGTTGACATGTTGTATTCACATCTTGGAGCACTGGGTTGAAGTCTGACCCCTCTTTCCCTGTGGAGATATTTGGACACTTTTACCAAGTCTGCTGGCCCACCACTCAGCTGGAGTGGGGAGAGACATTCTCCATAATCATGGACACTGTGGGAAGGTGTTTGCTTCATCTTTTATTCTGTGGTTCTTAACCTGTGGGTCGAGACCCCTTTGGGGGGGATCTACTGACCCTTTCACGGGTTAGCCCAATTCATAACTGTAGTAAAATTGTAGTTATGAAGTAGCAACAAAAATAATTTTATTTTTGGGTGGGGTCACCACATCATGAGGAACTGTATTAAAGGGTTGCGGCATTAGGAAGGGTGCCTTTATATCTTCTTTCCGCTAGAACGCTTTATTTTTTATTGATCCTAAATTAAATAATGATAATCTGCTGAATTTACAAAGATGTATTTTAAAAGTATTGCGGGCTCAACAGGAAAAGGTTTATCTTTTAACTATAATGTCTCGGATGCTGCAAATACAAGTCACTGTTAGTAGATCAATTTTTGTGTTAGATGCTCTGAGAAGCTCACCGTGTAAAGAAACAGTTCTGATGCACAGAGAAATATTTTCTGTAATGCCGCTTGTATCCATTTTGGATTGATCAACACAACGGTGCCCCCTGCACGTTTGCAGATCCATGTACGAAGAAAAGAGGTAGAACAGAGTGATATAATCTAGCAAGTGAGAGCGCGACATAGCACCATTCAGTGATGGAATCCATCTTCTTAGAAAATGATCTCAGGCACGAATTTTGTTGCTAAACATGTAATTTAGCTATTGCCTGGGAGTAGATCCAAGTTTGATCCTCATTCTACTTTCACCCCATTTGGATGGCACCAGTTGGTTTATGATTCTAGTTTGACTTTTGCAGGTGAAGAGGTGTGCTAGAACAGGTCAGGACGATGTGCAGGTTGAGTGAAAGTGGTGGTGGTGGTAGGATTCTGCGGTGGTTTCCCTCGGCCCGTGCTTCTCAAGGCTGAAGGGATTCACATGGCAGAAGCACTTTTGGAATTCAAATAACTTTCATGAGGGAAAGGGAAGTTTCGGGCATTACGGTCTCAGAGTACATGCTCCCTCTGTAAAGCATGCAGGGCCGCTTAGAGATCCTGCAAGAGTTCGCCACTGAAGAAGGCCACTTGAGGAGAGCGCAAAAACCCCAAGGGGAAGGAATACCGGAATGTGGAACTAACAGCACAAAAAAATCCCAAGAGAGTGGCGCCCTGGGAGGGCGCATGCATGCCCCTCTCACATGGGAACAATCCCCCCACACACACTCCAAGAGAGCATCTGAACAAGAGCCCAGGTTCCACTTGCCCTCAGCCTATGTATCCCCTCCTATCCCCTCTTGGGGGTGTGGGCGTGGTTGAGGATACTCATAGACCTATTGGCTGAGGTTAAGCAACCATCTGTGTGATGTAATATTGTTGGTGCCTAATGTGGGTGTGCCCAGGTTGGCTTCCACCTAGGCCTAGGTGGCCCCGGGTCTGCATATGCCCAGTTCTGGATTTTCCCATAGGTGTTTAATTAGGGTGTCTGATTCCTTCCCAACCCTGTTAGTCTGGCAGGGTCAGCTGATTTTTGTTCAGGACCGGCATTTGGTGTAGACAACTCCCTATGTCCGGAATCCATCTACCTGTCAGTGGTGGTGGGGGTAGGGGTGGGAGGGGTGAAGGGGGGTGGTTTGCTCGTAGTGATAGGTCAATACCTTTGACTACACCTGAAGAAATACTAGCTCTATCTGATTGTTGCTCCCCTCCCCACCCTGAGTAGTTGATCTGGGGTGGTGGTGGTGGTGGTCCATGCCAGGGAGGCGTTTTCCTGGTACTTGTAGTTTTCACAGCAGTTTTGTAGCCCCCGTGGCGCCTTGTGGCAATAGCAAGGCTGGTTATTTGATTGCTGAGTTCATTTGGTTAGCCTTCCTTCCTGCCCGCTCCCTGCAGACCCAGGGACCAATCCCACTTCCCTTCTTTCTGCCCTTTCCTTCCTGCCTCTCTAGATCCCAATTTGGAATTAAAACTTAAACAGTTTAAGCCCAGAAGACATAAGGCATTTTCACAGTTGCAGATTTATTACCTTTGGATGTTTAAAAATGAGCTTGTAAAGGGTCCTTGTATATTTTTAAGGTCGTCAAGTTGCGCTGGAATCTGTTCAGACTGGCAGTTACGTGGGGGGAGGGGAGGGCAAGTGAGTTCCACCCATCAAAACATTTTCCGAAGTGATCTGCCTTTTATTTCCGCTGTGTCACTTGATTTCATGATGATATTTCCACCTCCAAGGAGGATCCTGGCCTACCCTGAGTTCTCAGATTACCTAGAAGACTGGCGGGCCTTGATATTCACCCGCCCTTGGTTGGATGTGGATGCTACAACAGGGCACATATTCAAGGCATTGGCCCATTTTATGTGACATTCACAGACCGGTGGACATTGAAAGCTAGAAGGAACAGCATCTTACATTCAGCACTTATTATTTTTTTAAGAGAAGAGGAAATCGAAGCCGAGAGAAATTAAATAATTTTATTCAACAAACATTAATTGAGCATGTGCCATATGTCAGACCCAGTACTGGGTGCTGGGGGCTACAGAGATGAAGAAGTTTAAATCCCTGTTGTAGACAAACGCATAGTTCCCAGAGCATACAGTTTGCAATTAGCAGGGCATGGAGGAGAATATGTATGAATCATTCATAATCAAGCCTTTCTGTATTGATTTGACAGAAATGAGCTCACCTCCTGTCCCTCCTTTTACATCTTAATTTATTCATTCAATGAAGTGAATTTTTCTCTTGTTAAAAGAAAAACGAACCCAAATATAGTAGCCTCCTTTGTTCTGAACACCCCATTTTGCCAGCCTCTCGACCCACCACAATCTGGCTGCCACTACTCTTACTACATTGATTGCCACTGAGTTAGTTTGTTGTGCCAACCTGGCCAATAAACACGTGGGACTAATTGCTGGGTGGAGGGATAAATGGCTCAATGAGCCTCACCTTTCTACTTTTCAGGTCTCTTGTTTTGAGATAGTTGGGCCAGGGTGCAGCTGCCTTAGCAGTTCCCTGCTTCAGCTTGCAAGGCTGGCTTCCTGCAAGACATCCCCAAGGAGAAGCTGCATGGACCTACCCCGATGCAGCCCTGGGTGCTGGATCAGCCGTGTTGAAACCCCTACCAGTGCTGAGATGCTTACACATTCACTGACTTGGGTTTCCTCCTGCAGTTGGCATCATTGCATCCGTTTTGTGAAATGGAGGAGGACTTTGTGGATTGGTGTTGGACATATGGGTTAATGTTGGACTTGTGGGCTTGGACAGCACTGTGTTGGGATATATTCTTGATGCACACTTAACCTTTATATAAAACTCTCTCTTATACATGAGTTTCTGTGGATTGGTTTCTCTAAAGTACCCAGACTAACACAGACGCCTTTGGTGGGCACACTGCCGTCCTTGTGTCCTCTTGGAATGCTTGGATTCTGTAGTCATATCCTTCTTCTAGAAAGAACCCTTGGATCACTGGTATCCTGATTCTGCTGCCCTTTTTTGCTTTGTGGTTGCCCTTAGAGTTTGACCTGCCCACCTGTCAGGCAGGTGGGCCATACTTCTGTACAACTCTGTAGCATTTGAACAAGGTGCTATGGTGGCATAGTGGGTTTTCGCATTGGGCTGCTTAACCACATGGTCAGTGGTTTGAACCTGCCAGCCACGCCTCAGGAGAATGATGAGGCTATTATTCCTGTAAGGATTTACAGGTCTCAGGAACCCAAAGGGGCAATTCTATTCTGTCCGATAGTGTTGCTATGAGTCTGAATCAGCTGGATGGTTGTGAATGAGTAGCAATTGATTGGTCATCCATTACAGCATCTTCTCATAAAGCACACATGACCCTTCTCTCTGCTCTGACCACAACACAGTGTCTGTTTCCAAGCCCCGTCCTTGTGGAAGGCATACTTCTCCTTTGAACTTTTCCCTCTCTTTAGAACAGGGACACTTTTATTTTTAGTAACAATACTTTCTATATAAAACTATACTATTGTTTTTCAATGTAATTTTTTTTAATTACAAAAAAATATTAAAAAAATAAAATAATTACTTCACACTTGCTAGGTGAATTTGAGGGGTGGTCTTTCTATGCACCCCTTTCCCCTGTGCTCCCAACATTCTGCCTCTTTGCCTGTTCCCCCCCCACCCTCCCTCAACTGGGCCATGCAAGCTCAGGCAGCAAACTACTGCCAAGAAGTAGCCCATGGCGATCCACTGTTAATGATAGATTTATAGTTCTATCCATTTTGTGTCAGTATATTAATTCTGTTAAGAAGCTTAAACACAACCCATAGTTACTCAAATCGATTGGCAAACCATTTTTGAAATTCATAAATTATGCATGCATAAACTTGAGTCTGGTCTGATTAAATCTGAGTTTATAATTAGTGTGAGACAAAAATTGAAGAGAGAGTGTGTGTGTGTGTGTGTGTGTGTGTGTGTGTGTGTGTGTGTGTGTGTGAAAATGAAGGAACTATCCAGTTCTCTCTATTGTAGAAAACACTCTTCCATATGGTGATGGCTTTCGGACTTACATCATGAAGCTCCAAATGTCTGTCTTGCTGCCCAAACGTCGGTGGTCCGCAGTTTGGGGCAGTGCCCCCACCACACAAAGGGTGCAGCTCAGCTTCTCAGGACGAGTGGTGAAAGGTGAAAGAAAAGGCGTGCCGGTTCTCCCTGGAATCCAGTCATCTACTTGCTGGGTGGACACGAGGGCTTTTTGGGGGCCTGGCATCATACTGACCCACTTCTTCTGAGTCCCCATTTCATGAGGCTGTTGACCCTTCATCCTTTGCTGTGCTCTTCGCTTTGATCAAAATTCAATCAATAAAATGAATCAAGGTACAAAGAGAGGAGTTATCTCAGCAGTCAGTGACAATGGGCCCAACTGTTGAGGAAGCAATTACTGGGGTTTTACTAATGTAGCCTTTTCACTTGTTTAATCCTTTTACAAATCCTGATGACTGTACCATAGTTGGAGGAAGCATGGAGGTGGTGATAGTAGAGTTTTAGGCTGACAGCTCTGAAGTGTTCTTTGTTAGTTTTGTCCAGTAACTTCCAGTCTTGGGTTGTCTTCAGATGTGTAAGATTTATTCGGTGAACGTCTTGTAGCTCAGTGGCAGGATGTTCTGGCTTCTCATTAGCTGTGACCCTGGCCTGGTTTTATTTTCACATTCAGCTAGGGGCCTCGGCATTCTTGTGATTGTGTGGTGGGACAGAGCTTGGGTTCTGGGTGAGTAGGTCACCTTGGCTGGGTCTTCCCAGAGGGGCCGCTTCCTGGGGAGTGCGCAGGACTCGCTCGTTTCCTTGTCTTTGCCCTGCCTGACCTCCACCCTGGGAATGTGAAGAAGTCAGCGCTTGGAAAGCACTGCAGCGCTGGCTTGCCTCTTGCTCCAGCTTTCAGAGGTGCCGTAGTGTTGTGAGACGGCTAGTCTCAGAATCCAGTGCCCGTGGGAGTAAGCCAGATACGTGCTAATTTTTTGACCCTGCCATTTTCTACCCGTGTGGCCTCGGTGAAGCGTGCTTACCAGTGTGAGCGCTCTGTCTGCATCTGTACGGGTCACGTTAGCACTGCTGACCTTGTGGAAATGTTTTGAGGATTAAACGGGCACATTGGTATCAAGAAGGTGAGTACGGTGCTGTTTCTGATCCAGAATGACTCCCAACCACCTCTGGGACATGAGCAGCTTCTCCAGGGACATGAGTCAGAGGGGCCGCGAGTGGCTGCCTGATTAGAGTGCTCAGAGGGGGTGGCATTTCAGCACGCCTGGCAGGTTTGGCATTTAGAAGACGAAATTGTTATCTGTGGTCAGTAGTCACGTTGAGGCAGAGGAAATAGCATTTCAAAAGGACTGAAGATTGTGTCATGGGGCTTGTTCAGGAATCTGGCTATCTGGAATTTAATTGTAGGGACCAGAACTGGTTAGCATGTTTGTTTATGTCTAGAAATAGTAACAACATGATCACTTTTAGGAGGCAACCAAAGATCAAGATCATAGGTGAAAACTCTTCAAACCTGACCTTGGAATTTGACTTTGATAAGCATCCTGTTGCATCTCCCTGTCTAAAGAATTCATGATATTTTCTTGAATGAGCAAATCAGTTCTTATAAATTGACTTTTCTAAGACACTACTGAGATTACAAACAGTTCAAGAGCAAGGATGTTACTTTGAGGACTAAGGTACACCAGACCCAATCCATGGTCCTTTTAATTGTGAAAATTGGACATTGAATAAGGGAAGATCAAAGAAGAATTGATACATTTGAATTATGGTGCTGGGTGAAGAATATTGAAAATAACATGTACTGCCAATAGGACCCCTCCCCCCAATCTGTCTTAAAGAAGTACAGCCAGAATAGAATGCTCCTTAGATGGATGAATAGTGAGACGTTGTCTTACGTACTGTGGGCATGTTATCAGGAGGGACCAGTCCTTGAAAAAGAACTTCCTGCTTGCTAAAGTAGAGGGGCAGTGAAGAGAGGACAGCCCTCAGGAGATGGATGGAGACAGTGGCTACAACAATGGGCTCGGGCATAAGACAATTGCGCAGGATGCATGGCCAGGCAGTTTGTCCTGTTGCACCTACGGTTGGTCTGAGACAGAACTGACTTGATGGCGCCCAACAAGAAGTCCAATAAGGAATGTTGCATGGCCAGATATGTAAGAACCAACCTGAGGTCTTTTTCCTTTTTTCCACATTGCTGCAGTAAAAACATGAGGCGTTGCTGGTGTTTCTGGTTTCCTGTGAGTTTTGCTATCCCCATGACTCCTCTGTATATTCACCTCCCTCTTTTTGTATTGCAGTAACCACTTTGGCACGTTGAAGCCAATTCTTCTTTTTCTGTCTTTACTATGTTTCTGATTTAAGAAATCATGAATGAATGGAGCCTCGCTGTGGTTGGGTTTGGAAACCACAAAGTGATTCACTCCCCATGAGAATGTTTGAAAGCATATCTCCATTAGAAAACAATATTATGGGCTAGAGTGTGCTCTTCCTGTCTAGTTTTTATATCTTAGAGAATTTGTGGATTAGACCCGCACCTCTTGAAAGTCTTTTCTTTGTTTTCGAGGGTGCTTTGTTTTTCCATTGTTAAATCTTCCCTACCTCTCTCTGCTGCCACGTTTTAACTATGAAGACTCTTAGTTTTGTTGGGTCTTTTGTGCACCTGTGAGGTTGCCAAGCAGAGGTGGGCTGGTGTGGGTAAGACACTGCATTCTCTCAGGAGAGAATTGTTAGCTCTCAAGTGACCTGGGGTGCTACGCTCTGGTGGTTGCAGTTTTCTTGGTTCACTTCGATAAGAGAAGATGCTTCTGCCTAGTGTCTGGGATGCAGTCCACAGATAGAAAGCATACCAGGTTAGTTTAACAGAGAGAATTGACCACAAGCAATTATTAATAGTGATAAGACTGAAAAGAGGACCCCGCAGTGGCATGGAACTATTATTAGCTCTTAGCAGCACCTGCCACCCTGAGGGGCTGGAGGACCAATAAACCGGAATTTAGAAACATGGAGGATGGATCCCTTGGGACGAGGCTCTGTGGTCTGTCCCACTGATGCTTGTGACTTGACGCTCCCCAATGGGCTGGGTCTCAGACCTCCCGGGAGGGCCTGGTTCCTCTGGGGAGGTGTGGTGAGACTGGGCGCGTGGGGAAAGGACGAACGAGGCAACTGCTAGTACTCATGGAGTCAGCTGTTGGTTGATGCAAGAGGCGTTGCTGTGACGAAGCTGGCCGCAGTAGAAAAGATGCATCCCTTCTTCCTCCCCTCGCTGTCCAGTCCAGCATCTACCCCCATTGGCAGAGCTTAATGGGGGGCAGCTAGCAAAGCAGCGATGGATTTGCCTAAGCTCCACCCCAGCATCACAACGTAGAATTTTCCAGTGTGGAACTGAGTGGCAATAAAGTAGCCCACCTGGTGTGTCCAACTCATCTTGCCTCTCCCTGGGCAGAGAGCTCTGAAGGGCATACGGCTCACCTCAGCAGTGGGTGACCTTCCCAAGTGTCTGGGGAAGTGGGTGTGGAGGGTAAGGGCTCAGCCCTTCTCGCCAGTGTAATCAATTGAGAGGCAGGTGATACAGAGAGACTGGCTTGGGCTCTCAGGCGAGGCAGGTCTTTGGTCTCTTGCTCCTCCACGTGTGTTCTTGGCCTTCTTCTTTCATCCTTAAGAAGAAAAGTCAGTACTTGCCGCGTTAGTGGGTTGTTTTGGGGTTTTGAATGAAGACATTCAACGTGCCAAGTATGCAGTGGGTGCTCACATGGTTAGTGGGCTGTGCTTTGTCTCCTGAAGGGTTTAGGAGCGTTGAGTGGAGCCAGCCCTCCGTGGGAAGGGGTGCCGCGCAGGCCGGGGTGGAGATTGACGTCGGAATGTTGCCATCAGGCCCAACTCAAGGTCGTAGTCTGTCCATGTCTGGGAGAATAAAACAGGAGAGCAGATAGCATCCAGACCGAGGCTCACCCCTGTCTCTAGTCATCCCCCTTAAACACAGATGGCTGTGGTGACAGGTCTTTCACTTCCTGTCCCGTCTTCTCCCCGCCTGTCCGCTTAGCCACGAGGTAGACAGCTGAGTGTGCTTCCGGGTGGTGCTTAGACTCGAAGGTGCACGGGCTTAATTGTGCTTACACAGTTCACCTGGGGTGTGGTGCAGCGCCCCATGAAATTGGTCACGGACACTGAAGCCTGAGTTTACTTGCTCACGGGCAGTGTGCCCTGGTGAATTGTCAGCCGGTCTTAGGTCTGGCTGCCGGCCTGCCAAGGGCTTCTCTGGGCACAGCCAGAGCGGCCTGCACTCAGGTAATGCAGTTGCCTTGCCAGCTGGGTACCGAGCCTGGCTGGACGCACCGCTTGCAGTTCTCTTAACTTCATTTGCCCGCATTCACCGCCGGGGTTCCGGGTGATCCAGGCAGCAGAGGCAATTCTGGAAGACAAACACCTTCCCAGCCAGGGACTGTCGCAGAAGACAGTCAAACTGTGGTGGTGCTTGTGTGTGGCCAGCCGGCCTCAGACAGTGGAGTGCTACAGCAGCCAGGCGGGGCCCTGTCCCTGCCTGCACAGGGAGACGGACCCCCTCCACGGGGGCGCCTCCATTGCTCAGCCCCGCTTTTCCAAACGGCTGGCAGTCTTGCACCAAAGTGACTGGAAAGCCGGCTGCATTGACAGCCACAGGCCCACAGTATCATCTTCTCTTAACTTTAATAATTGTTATTGTATTTTAATATGGCGCAAGAAAGAAAAGATGCGCACAAAGAAGCAAAGTAATATTCTCTGCTGAATGGGCTCCCCCGGCCCTGCTGTCTGTTAAAGAGAAAATTGGTTTCCCATTGTACGAGATTTATTTTCTTCTCCTCGCGTTCCTGCCTCCCCTCGGAGAGCTGTGGGAGGGCTTGTGGGCCCTCGCTGCTGGATGGGTTTCATCTGGCTGGTCGCCTGCGTGTTAAGTAACGGGGCTGTCTCTTCTGAGGGCACCAGCACTCCATTTTTAGCCTGGGTGTGAAGGGGAAGGGATACGAGGGAAGAGTTCCCCATTACTAGAAAACATGATTTGGGGCCAACTGGTTAATTATGAGCTTCCTGTGCAAGGGGGCCGAGTGCCAGGAGGGCAGAGCCCGATGTGATATGATATACGCCGCCTCACGTGGACACCGTTCGTTACCTTGCAGGCCTCCAAGCCTGCTCTCCTCTTGGAGGGGGGGTGTCCCTGCTCTGTGCTCCCCTCTTTCTTTCTTCTCTGGTCTCTTATTTGTAGATTGTGTGTGTCCTTTCCGAAAAAGGATTTTCCCATTTTAGCATCGATTTACCTCTGGAACTGATCTTCGGAACTATTAGCTGCATAGAACGAAGCCCTCTACCAAGACGAGAATTATGGTTTTTAAAAAATTTCTCCTCTTGAACTGCAGAAGATGATTAGGTTTCAGCCAGCCGAATTTCATGCCTGTTGATATTGTAGATTATTCTTTTCTAGAACACAGGTAAGGCACTATAGTTTTGCACTGTCCTTGAACACACACACACACACACACACACACACTGTGTACCCTCTAAATATTAAATGAGCAGCCTCTCTTGGCTTAGTTTTTAGCTCATGTGATTTTTTTGGGAGAAGCTGATATTCTTCACTCTGCACTAAGGAATGGAAAGATATGAAACCGGTTACTGTCCAGAGAAGAATTGTGCCCCACCGGGGTCCCCAGGGCTGGGGTTTCAGATGTGAATTGCCAGGCATTTCTGTCCAAGCCCCACTGGCTTATCACAGCCCTCCACCCAAGGGTGTTTACTCCACTAGTCATTGATTCTGTTAGGAAATTACCCTGTTTTGCATTGCAGTTTAATAGCGTACAGCCTTGAGATATTTTCAGCCTAACAGCCCAGCTACACTTGAACTTTGCCTGCGACTGTACGTGTTCAGATGTTGATCAGCTCAGAACAATAGATTGCGGCCACTGTGGTCTTGATCACATGTAATAGGATTCATTTAGTCAGTTATTATGAAGGGGCTTGAAAGAGTTCATGGGGGACAAAAACAAACCCATTATTTTTCAATTCCATTCTCCCCCCAACCCCCACCCTTTTCCGACTTTCTGAAGCCCCCTTCTGTAGCCAGAGCGAAAGAGCACATGCCGATGGCTGGGTTTGTAAATTCGGGTCTTCCTCACTGTGGTACAGAGAAACTATGGGGATGACTGCCGTCACGTCAGTGCTTGCAGGCACCCTGGAGGCCATGCTGCATGGGGGTCTTCATCCAGAAGATTGCCCATCTTTACTCCCTAACATCTTTTTTCCTTGTTGCAACTCCTCTGTTTTGAGGAGTGGGCAGACTGCGGGGGCCATGTTCGTGGGCTGCGTGTTTGCACCATGGCAGGAAGTTAAGGTGACACTGCTCCCACCCCAGCCCCACTCAGCTTTCTGTCCTGGGGTGTTCGTTTCATTCCCGTGCTCCCAGGCTGCTGTCGGAGCTTTCCAACTCCCTTCCTTCAGGGAAGCTGCCCTCTCAGTGCCTTCGCCCTGGTCAGCACCGGGCACTCGGCTAGGTACTTGCTGCTGCTCCCTCGCCTCTCTCGCTTGTAGATCTTCCCACTGGAGGCCAGCAGAGGAGATAAGGTCTGCCTGTGAGTAATTAAACAGGGGCCATACCAGGCAGACCACCATTACATTAGCACAGGAACTTCCTGTAACTTCGTCTTATCTCCTCTGTCGCCTGACATTTTAGCTCTTGTTAACCTCCCTGCTCGATGTTGTAAAACTTAACTCAGCCAAGTAGCTTTGCTTCTTGGCAACACGAAAGAGTAGATTTGGCTTTCCCAGGGAGCTCACACTGCTTAAGTGCTCCTTGACTGTGAACTAAGATTGGCCATCGCTTGTCCTAGCAGATTTAACTCGTTTCTAATGTGTATAAGGTTTCGAAATAATTTTGCTTGGTGTTCCCATCAAACTCACAGGTGGTTTTGACATCGCTGGTCCTTAAGGGGAAACCGAGGCAAGAATGACACCATTAATTAGCAACAAGCTGCTCATTTGTTTCCATTAGGTGCTCAAGGGATGTTGGGCTTCAAGGGTCCCTGCCAGCCCTTGTCATCGGTGCCTACAGGAGGGACTGAACCTGAGCTTTGTTCTCTTCAGGGCCCGAGGTCCTCTCGGCCTCATCATCCCAGTTTTGCCTGCTGACTCCTTACTGTTCTGCTGGGCAAGGGGGCAGAGACTGTGCTCTTCTCCCACCTGGGAGCAGAGTCTCTATGTTCAGACGTTTGCTCTGGTCCTGTGGGAAGCCCTCTCTGGGCAGGGGAAGGGAGACTAGGCAGGACCCCCGAGCCTTTTGTGTGTTCAGCTTTCTTCTCTGGGTCTAAGAGCGGCTATCTGCTGCTGCCACAGCGTCTCACTTGCCAGCCCGCTTTCTTTGGCAGTGGGCCGGTGAGGGGTGGTGCTCTTCTTTTTTTCTACTTTCGCCCGTGCCCGCTGAAGCACTTGGCAGCCACGTGAAAGGACCCCGTGCCGATTGTTAGTTGGATAATGGTGTTGGAGCCCTCTGAGCCTTTAAACTATTTATTCTGCAAGTCTTGACCTGGTGGTAGGAGGGGAAAGACCCAGTGCTTGACCTCTTTCTCCCCCTCTCTCCATTTTCCTTGCTCCAACCTTACTGCATCTGAGCAATAAATAGCAAGTCCTTCTGGAAGCGATCATAGTAGCTAGTGTAATTGAGTAGAAGAGCATTCTCAGGAGTCAGAGGTTTTTTGTTTTTTTATTCTCTCCTTACATGATGGTCTTGAGAATGGCCTTCACTTTGGTGTGTGCAAGTTCCTATGGATTAGACTCAGATGCTGTGCATCCAGATAGGGGCCAGTCCCTTCAAGGACACAAGTCCTGGCTGCACTTCTTCCTCTTCAGATCCCATGGAACAGTTCTGATCCTGGGAGGTCGCCAGGAAACATTTATAACTGGACTGCTTCTTGGAATTGCCACTTCCTCTCCCTTTCTGCTGTCACCATGGCTCGTCTGGGCCGCCTGACCATTGGCTGTCTGGACAGGGAGGGGGAGTTGGATGCCCAGATTCCAGCATGCCCTGGTAAGAGCAGGTTGCTCCACTCAGTTTCTCTGAATCCACTCCCAGTTTTCTAAGAGTGGAGCTTGAGGAGTATTTGGGAGTCTTGATTTTCATGTTTACTAAAATGTTCCAAGTTATCTGTATAGACGTTTCAGAATACTGAAAGACCGAGATCACCCCGAAGATTCCAAGCAAGTTCAAACCTGTCATCAGCTGCTGACGTGTAGCTTTCTCCACTAGGGGGGAAAAAATCTGCCTTTTACTGTGTGTGTGTGTGTGTGTGTGTGTGTGTGTGTGTGTGTTGTGTGTTGGGGTGGGGGGACCTGGGGGGGGCACTGGATGTGTTAAAGACAGTAAAGCAGGGGCTGTCCTCCTCTGTCTAGTCTCCTGGCTGTCTAGGGAACTGAGGCTCCTGATTGTAAATATAACCAGGGCAGTAGTAATGTACCTGTTCTAAGTCTATCATTCAAATGGAAATTGGAGCCTTTGTTTGTTTTAAATGCCATTCCTGGCAGGGCCACTTGGGACTGGCCCATTATTTACTGTTTGAAATCTTATCCATTTTAATTTGATCATGTCTGTTGGTTTTTACATTTTAATTCACCAGCCAGTTTTCAGATCTTCCTGCCGTTTAATTCTACGTGGCGACATTAATTACTGTGTTATAGTTTGAGTTTCCTTTAAAAACAAAAACAAAATCAAAGTTGTTTTTGACCCTGTTTGCGTGAGGGCGTTTTCAGAGGTAATGATTCCCTCTACCTCTAAAGGCTACAGCTGTGAGCTTGAGGTGTGTGTGTGTGTGTGTGTGTGTGTGTGTGTGTGTAAAAGATGGCAATTGAATGTATTTCTTGGAAGGAAATGGCCAGCTGTGAGCGTGAGGGTGTGTGTGTGTGTAAAAGATGGCAATTGAATATATTTCTTGGAAGGAAATGGCCAGCTGTGAGCGTGAGGGTGTGTGTGTGTGTGTCTGTGTGTGTCTGTGTAAAAGATGGCAATTGAATGTATTTCTTGGAAGGAAATGGCCAGCTGTGAGCGTGAGGTGGGGTGTGTCTGTGTGTGTGTGTGTGTGTGTGTGTGTGTAAAAGATGGCAATTGAATGTATTTCTTGGAAGGAAATGGCCAGCTGTGAGCGTGAGGGTGTGTGTGTGTGTGTGTGTGTGTGTGTGTGTGTGTGTGTAAAAGATGGCAATTGAATGTATTTCTTGGAAGGAAATGGCCAGCTACTCTTTTGCAGAGAGGAATAAAAGTAAGGTATGTGACATTGTGAGAGACAGGGAGAGGTGGCCAAACAAGGTTTGGGGGTTTCTTTCCCTAAATATTTTTGGCTTAGAAAACCTCCCTAAATGTATAGAATAATATAATAAGCCTCTGGCCTCCTGTTTAGCTGTGAGTTTGTACTGTGTTTGCTTCAGAACCTTTCCTCCCCTTTAACTGAGAAAGCATCACAGTTGAGTGCTTGCCTCCCCAGCCCCATTGCTTTCTCTCTATTTCTTTCTTTTACTCAATCCACGTCAGTTACATTGATCTGCTCTTTCATTTCTGTGTATTCTTATTCATTGCTACTTATGCAGCTTTATAACTAACAGCATATTGCTTATGTCTATTTATAGCCTGTATTTCACAGGGCATCATGTGTATCTTTCTTCAACTTGTGATCCCTGCTCAGTAATGCTGCTTCTCGCTTGTTTTTAGGTGGCTTTGAGGACAGTGTACAACAGAATAAAACTTAGCCTTGCCCCACTCCCATGGCTGCAACCACTCCATCAGTCTGTCTTTTTAATAGTCTTCCTCCTTTTCCATGCCCTTGTACTTTACCAAGAGCAAAGTTCATTTCCAGGGGCGGATCTCTCTTGATAACACCGATGCTAAGCATCATCTGGCTGTACTTCCCCGAAGGCAGATTGGTTTGTTGGCTCAAGTTCATGGTACTTTCCATATTCTTCCCAACCCCATAGTTCAACTGCATCAATGCGTCTGCAGTCTTCCTGATCCAAAATGTCCAGCTTTCACATGCACATCAGGTGATAATACCAGGGCTTGGGTCAGGCACTCTAGTGAGAAAGAGACATCCTTGCTTTAAAGCAGCTTGTTAAAAAATAAAAAAAGAAGAAGAAGCAGCTCCTGCAGTCCAATTGATTTCTTGACTGTCGCTTCCAGGAGCATTGGTTCTGCATCCAAACAAGATGGAATCCTCAACAACTTCCGTCTTTTCTCCATTTATCACTATGCTAATATATTGGCTCAGGTGTGAGGATTTTGGTTTGCGTTGTCCGTGCCAATGTCCATTCTGAAGGCTGCAGTCTTTGATGTTCATCGGCACAGCTTCAGCTCCTCCTTACTTTCAGCAAGCAAGATTGTGTCATCTGCTGACTCCCACGATATCTCCCACCTAGCAGAGTCTGCTTCCATACGCGTCTTTTCCACCTGTGCCAGTGGCTATTGAATTGGTTTGAAATGGACCCCATGTGTACACATCATTTAGACTCAAATCAACAGGTCTTTTCCTGAAGAACCTCTGGGGGGATGTGAGCCTAACAAAAATTGAGCTGCTGTTTGTTGTGTGCTGCTGTGTGGTTGGTTCCGAATCACCAGGTCTTTGCGGGGTCTGTTCTCACGACCTTTCTTCCTAATCACTGCATCCTGGGATGCCTTGGCGTTGTTCTTACAAGATGCTTTTCCAGTGAGCCCTCTCTGATCACTTCTAGTACTTTGGCCCCCACCCCTGTTTCCTTTCACCCTGTCCTACCTTTTCTTTATCAGTTGCCAACAGCCTGTGCCTTTTCGTGGTGTTCATGATGCCTGCCCAGTGGGAGCTTTTAAAATCTGAGTGGAGCCACATTCTTCGCCCTTTTTACAGTAATTTGTGTTTCTTTAGCCTGGTTTCAGAAATCTTGCCCTATCCCAAGATCATTAAATTTCTTTCCTGAAAATTTTAAGAGTAGACCTGAGCAGATGTTGAGGGAAAGGACATGATTGGAGCCCCTAACATTCTCCCCACATGGGCAAGGGCCACTGTCACTGGTGAAGTGAGACCAACCAAGAGTCGCTTCAGATGCCGAGATGTGGGTGTTGGGGCTCCCTCCCAAACTGGTGCGAGGTACAGATGACTGGAGTTATCGCTCCTGCCGCTAATGTGAGTCATTGCAGGGCCTACATCCAGTGTCCTCTCTCAGGATGAACAGTGATTGCAGCACATATTTTTTGTGTATTATCCACCTACCAGATAAAGCAAGCATTCCATTCTATTTGTATTTATTTTTAAAAAAATATTTCCATGTAAATTAGAATCTAAACTTGACAACCCCTTTTAGCAGGCAAGATTCCGCTAAAGTCCTGTTTTCTCAGTATACGTTCCATGCCTCAATTGCCTCTCAGAGCTTTGAAAGGCTTTTATGTACCTGGTAATTTGGAGGAATTGCTTTCAGTTTGTAGTTTCTTGGGGACTTCTGATATCTCTCTTCTAAGATGTTTGCAGATGTCAATAGCTCCTAGCTCTGAAGACTTGAGTAACAAGATCATTCTGCTTCCACTGTGACGTCTTGTTTTCTGCTTGTGCAATTGGTTCTTTGTCAGCTGCACGGGAGACTCACAATCCAACCTTGCAGTTACCTTGTTTTTATCGGGGTGTTTGTTGCTGTACTACTTATTTTCTTTCATTCTTTTGAGGATATTTTGGCGTGGCCCCCTCCTGTGGGAGTGTTTTCAGAACTGACTCTTGTTTTGACAGCCAGTTCCGTGCACTCAGGTGTTCTTCCCTCATCCTTTACTGGGATGCATGCTGGAACTGTCTTTCTTTCCTGTCTTTCCTAGTGTTAGACCCCCAGGCAACGTGCCTTCTCTTAAATCTATGTGTGATCTCACAGAAAATGGTAAGAATCAGAAATTCAAGTTCTGTGGCAAATTACAAAGTTACGTAAGGTAGATGTCGATATTTTTGTTCAATTCATTTTTAAAATGCTCTTCACTTGGGCTGTGTCATTGCACAGCTACTTTGTAAACGGATTGTCTTCTATTGCTTGGAGACGAGAAATACATCGGTACCACTTTATTCCTGAGGGCGATTCTGATAACCATTGATTTTTGTCTTTATTAAAAATACTTTCATTACTGATACCCAGCAAGTTTTACCCATCAAATGTTCTCTCTTTTATTGAGAGTCAACATAAACTTGATTTTAGAGTTTTTCGGTTTCACTTGACTCCTCAATAAAGAGTCATTTAGCTTCACAGTGGAAACAATGAACTTGTTACTCAAGTCTTCCGAGCTGGGAGCTGCTGTCATTTGGCTTCCAAGGCGTTTGTAAAGCTCCTTAATCCTGCTCCCCTGTCCCGTGAGTTGTCTCCTTTCCTTTCTGACATGACACCTCCCACGTGTTCTTTTTTCCTTATTAATTCCTCTAATAAGAAAAGTTATGCTTCTTCTGTTTGAAGAGTCTCCAGTCTGTTGTTCAATGTCCTGGAGTCAGGTTCACTTCACAGTGACCTCATGAAACACTCCCCTATGTTTTAACTCCTTGTTGTAGCCACTGTGTCAATCGATCTTTCTTATTGAGAGGCTTTCTCTACTTCATCAATCATGTTCTTTTCCAGGGATGGGCCCTTCCTGATAATATGTCCATAGATGGGAAGAAGTCTTGCCCTCCTCACTTCTAAGGAGCCTTCTGGTTGTACTTCCTCCAATACATTTGTATGTTTTTCTGGCATTCCATGATGCTTTCAGTATTCTTTGCCAACATCATAATCCAAACGCCTCAGCTCTTTCATTATTGATTGATTACCTCTTACATAGATATGAGGCTATTAAAAATCCCATGGCTTGGATCAGATGCACATTAATCTTCAAAGTGACAAATTTTCTCTGTAATAGTTTAGGAAGTCTTTGGCAGCAGATTTGCCCATTGCACAATGTCGTTGATTTCTTGACTACCACCTCCAAGAGCGTTGATTGTGGGTCCAAGTAAAATGACAGCTCTAATGTCATCCCCGTTTATCTTTTATCGTGGGATTATTGACCTTGGTCTTCGGTTTATCATGGGATTATTGACCTTGGTCTAGTTGTAAGGATTGTCATATTTGTGAGGTGTAATCCATACACAAGGCTCTAGGCAGTAAGTGCTTGTTCGATAAGTACTGCAAATCCTCCTCACTTTTCATCAAGCAAGGTTGTGCCATTTGCAGAGAGCAGGTTGCTAATGGGGCTCCTCCAGTTTTGATGCCTTCATTGTTGTCTTCCTGTTGTCTGGCTTTTAAGATTATTTGCTCAGCACATGGATTGAATCAGTATGGGAAAGGATGCAACCCTGACCCATACATTTCCTCATTTTAAACTATGCAATATTCCTTTTTTTTTTTTTAAAGAATGCATCTTGATCTCTGTAGAGGTTCCATGTGAGCACAATTGCATGCTCTGGAATTTCTGTTTACCTGTGTGGATCATAACGGGTTATGGTTAATCTGGGGAATTCTCATGGTTAGGGTCTTAGTTATCAGAAAAACTGATATCGTGTAGGCCAGTGATCATGATACCTCAGGACTGTGGGGATAGCCTGGCAGCCCAGTTGTTCCTGTGGACCTTGAATTTCTACACATGTACCATCGAGGGAAGGAGTGGACATTGCCCTTCATTCCCTTAGGTGCGGTTGTCTTCTTACAGGAGGTTTGGAATGATGGTGGTGCCCCTTCCCTCTGTCCCCCCTCCCCTTTTAATCCAGATAAAGGAGAAGTCAGGTGGATGATAATGGTGAAGTTGCAACGAAATAATTTTATGCTTGGGGGCGGGGTCACCACACACGAGGAACTGTGTTAGGGTCGCGGCAGTAGGAAGGTTGAGAACCACTGTCCTAGAGCTTTATTTTATTGGGACAGAGACATTGAAGACATTAAAAGGGCCACATTCTCCTCATTTCCTGTAGCATCCTCCATCCTAGACACCCCTACCAAGAGGCAGCCCTCTCGACTTTTCATGCCTGTCATGACTCAGAATCTTGTATCTCTCCTCTTGTATCCCCTTGATCCACTCACTTGTCAGTTCCTATTAATTCATTGCGCAACATCGGACTCACACCCCTTTAGTGCCTATCCCCTCTCCTGCCTGTCATCGTCCTCTAGCCTCTCCCGTCATCTCAGACCTACAGTGCTTAAAGCAGTATGTCTTTTGGGAGGAGCCAGGGGTCCATGTGACAAATAATGAAATGTGTGTGTATTGATATATTTTCCCCAGCCTCTCTTTTACTTGTTCTATTTGTATGTGTTGTGTTTACCCAACTGCATAATTTTCTTTCTAGCTCCTGTCTATCCTCAAACTCATATTTAAAGTCCCATCTTGTCAGGGAACTTATTTCCTGTGTCCTCAGAACTTATTTTTTTCTACTTTCCCAAACTCTTATTACGTCCAGTCCCTAGTCACATAATTTAACACTTAATCCAAACCGCTCTGTGTTGCAAACTAATCTTGCTTTTGTTGGATTCTTCAAGTTGTTACCGTATATACCCGAGTATAAGCTGACCTAAATATCAACCGAGGCACCTCATTTTACCACAAAAACTGCATTAAAAATGTGCTGAAAAACTTGGCTCATACACAACTCTATACAGTAAATGCCATGTTAGGTGGCCAGACTTTTTCGTCTGTTAGAACTTAGGTATTTACAGAATGCTTTCAAGGTAGCTGATAATTGGTAGGTGGTCATTAAAGGCTTATGAGTTGATTGACATGCTTAGTGAACCTACAGAATAGAGTAGAACTCATCCATCGGATGTCCAGGTGGTCATCTTTATGGTAGCAGCTGCCACATCTTTCTCCTGCAGAACAACTAGTTGGTTTGAACCGGTGGCCTTTTAAGGAATATCTAAACTCTAGGCTCCCAAACTTATTTGACCTACTGCCCCCTTTCAAAAACGAAGGACAGTGAAGCACTTTTGTACTATAGCCCTCAATCCACGATAAAATGTATGCATCTACTCTGTAGCCTCCTGGATGGTTCCCATGCCCACTAGGCAGAGGTGTCATCCGCCCTGGGAAATACGAAGCTACACTTCAACATTGTGCCACCAGGCTTGCTGAAGCTTCTTCTGGGCTCCAGTTTATACGGATGTCTCCCTGGGACGAGTGTTTAGGGGGATTTCCAATTTGAAGTATTGCGCGTTGCAGTACTTATTTTTTGAGCCAGGGTGTGAAACAAACAAACAAATAAACAAATCAATCCACTGATCCTATAGGTAGAGAATGGGTGTGAGATGAGGTCCAGTAGCTCATGTGGCTGGTGTGTTCATTGGCTATTGCCTCTTCTTTGATGTGATACTTTATTCTGCTTTTAGGATAAGAACAAGAAGCTACGTCCCCTGTATGACATTCCCTACATGTTCGAGGCCCGGGAATTCCTTCGAAAGAAGCTGATTGGGAAGAAGGTAAGTGGTGACAGAGCTTGCCGGCTTATCTCCTCTCGTGGAGGGACTCTTGGAACCGGGTAAAGGGCCCTTTACCCGTGATGGGGTCCCAGGGCCCCCCACACACCATCGTCAGGCCAGTCTGGCCAGGTGACTTTGCTTGAAGAGAGGTGCATCTGGGTGTCAGGTGCTGGTGCCCCTCGGGAGAGGTTTAAATTGGGGCCCTAACCAGTGTGATTGCTAGAGCTCTCTCCAGCATGTTCTTTCCTGGGTGGAGGCTCAATTCCAATTCAATCATTGCTTATCACCCCAAGCGCCTTCCCCTTGGCTTCCTCTTCTCTCCAGCCGCCTCCATTTACAGCTGAGAGCAATGGGGTTTGCTGGGCAGGTGGGGCGGCTGCTGCTTTCACCTTCCGGAGAGCTGCACGGGGAGCAAGAAGCATGCTGGCTCAAGCCCAAGCTCCGTGTGCCTGCTTCTGCTTCAGGCGGTACAATTCCCCTTGGCCCACACTGCAGGGGAAGGGACCGGAGGCAAGTCTGTGGGAGAGTGTTGTGCACCATGTTGACTTTCTCACGCACGGCTGCCTGGAGGCTCCAAAGGCATTCCTTGTGTTCAGTGACTTGCGGCAGGCTTTGCCTTTCTGAGCGGCTGGTAGTGAGTCTCTGAGCAGCACCCCCTCCTCTCCCCCCCCCTCCCCTGGGTAAACAAAGGAAATGAAGGAGCCGGTTTCATGGATAGTAATTGAGGAACCTCTGTTGAGGGAGGACTTGAGCGTCTCTTGCTTACTTTGCTTTGTTGCGATTCTAAGGGAAAGATCCCATGTTGGGGTTATTATTTTTCCTTTATCTTTGGAAAGGTAGGGCCATCTGACCCCATCGCAATGCAGAGTGTTCCACTTGTAGCAATGTGCGACAGGTTCCGTAAGTAAGGCTCTGCCTTTGATGCTACAGTCAAGTGTCCTCACTGTAACTGCGCCAGCTTGATTACATGCCACAGCGGCGAGGATGAGAACTGGCGGCAGAAGGTATTGGGGGTGGGCATGAGATGAGGTTACCCATCTTGAGACCAGGAAACCACGCTGGATTCTGCACAGTGAGGCTTGCCTCTGCCCGTCCCTTCAGAGAGGAGGCTCATTTGTCATTGTATAAAACTTGACAGACGGCTGTTTTCATTCATGATGTGTGGTGCAAAGGGTGGCTTTCAGCCTCTTTCCAGTTCTCCATCTCCTGTTATCTCCTCTCAAGTCTGACATCTCTATCGCACCAAGTTGATATCACATCACTCGTTTACTGCCTCATAAACAACCGAGTCCAGACAAACAAAGAATTCCCTCCCAAGGGCAGGTTTCTTCTGGAAGCCGTGCTTTGAAAGGAGCAGCTCCCGCCTCCAACTGGTTTCTGCAAAAGGTGCCAAACTCCGATCCTGTTTTGTCTCCAGGGTCACAGGTGGTTGCTGCAGCTGCTGAGCTGTCTTGGAAGTCCAGCCCAGGGCCCTGCTCTCGTACAGCGCCCCCCCCCCTCCCCGCTGGCAGTAAAAGGGCTGGCCTCAGAGGTCCTTCTGGAGTAAATCTCCCCTCACTGGTTCCTGTGTCCGGGTCGGAGTTGATGAGCCCCGCATCTCCCCCCTCAGGGGGCGAGTCAGGAGTGGATGCAGCTCAGCTCAGCTCTGCTCCCCGGAGTATTCCTGATGCAAACAGCCTTCCCTGACTCCCCACCTGAAGCCCCTTGCTGTTTTCTGGGCCCATCAACTCTTGACAGCAAACGCCCGGGCGCCATGGCTTCCGGGAGCAGCAGGCAGGGCAGTTGCTGCCTCCGGGGGGTGGCTAGCACATCAGCACACATTTCTGCCAATTCCCTTCCCAGCTGTTCAGCATGGCACATGGTGATTAAGAGGCACCGAGAGTGCACCGTGTGCATGGTAGCTGACGAGGGCAGCCTGTCAGTTCTCTGACCATCCCAGAGAATCCATACTAGGACATTGTTGAGGGGCATTAAGAACACGGAAATGACTGACCGCTTCTCAGGGGCTCTGCTGCACCTGGCGGTCTCTAGTCCAGCTGTAGAAGTTTGCGTTTTGATTTACTCCCAAGATTGAACTCTAGCCAGATGTCCTGACTAGGAAAACCCCGCCCTTCGTCAAGCCTATGTTTCCTCACATGCAAACTGGGGCCTGAGGCCTGCCCTGTCCTTCGGGGGTTGCAGGAGATCCAGGGTGGTGGCTGCCTGCCATGTATTGTCAGATACCAGGCGGGTGTGGGGTTTGTTTTTGCCTCCTTGTGTTGCTTCCAAATAGGCTCAGAACCAGCTCTGTTTTTGTTTTGTTTTCTTAACCCTGGTGGTGATTCATTAAGGACAAGTAAGGACACAGCCACTTGGAGTGGCAACCGAAGTGAGGCATTTCCCCCTAGCCTGTGCATTCCTTCTGCTGACCCGGACCTGTGCCTGTTCAATCCCTGGCACGAATCTGCCGGGTAGATGGTTAGTGTAGCGCCAGGGCTTCAGCTTCTACAGTGAGAGAGAGAGAGAGAGAGAGAGAGAGAGAGAGAGAGAGAGAGAGAGAGAGAGAGAGAGAGTTAGTTGCATACACCTCTGCTCCCACCTGTGGATCCTACGGGTGTCTCAGGAGCCGCCTGAGCTGCCAGCCTGCCTGGTGTAGAGTACTGTTCCCTACATAAACCATCTTTTCCTTCCCTCAGTCCTTGAGTAGGGTATGCTTTTGCTTAAGAACATTCTGGCCCGTTTCCTCAGGAGTTCTTCTTCACGGCCTGCCGTAGTAGGAGTGAAGTCCCTCCCGTCGTGCAGTGCTCCCGAAGGTGTGGGGCAGAGCTGGATGAGACTGCACTTCCGAAAGAGCAGGGCCTCCCAGCTGGAGCCATTTCTTTCTGTGTGGAGTTGTTTCTCTTTTCACTTTTGCTGCTTAGTGAAGCCGGCGTTCATGTGCCTAAGTGATTTTGCTCTCCGTGGAATCTTTATTGGAATTTTCCCAATCATCGCCTATAATATCTAAGTATATAAAAAGCATAAAAATGTTTTTTTTCTCTTTGTGCAACCAACACAGCATTTTACAGAAGACAAATGCATCTCTCCTTTAACTTCTGTCTCTTAATTGCAGACTTTCTATCACCATGGGAACCATTGTGTTCAAAGTTGGAATTTGTGTGTACAATTCAGGGGTCAGAAGTGGTGGAGCAGAGGTAATTCTAGGGTCTGGAGTGGACAGACGCTTCACAAAGCTGTGAATGGCAGCTCGGGCCAAGGCTGTCCTATCGCTGGCTTTCCTATGCTTGTTTTGCCACCATTTCTGCTCAGTAAACAAGTATTTGGCCTGTGACTTATTTGTAAGCAAATGGCTGCCTTTGTGTAATTTTCATGCCACTTGGTTTGTTTTGTTTCCTTTTGTGGATGGGTGCAGATGAGCCGTGTCCGACTCCTAGCAGCCTCTGTGCACCAGGAGGAAACACTGCCCTGTCTGTAGTGTTTGCACCCGTTGTTGCGGCCGCAGGGAGGCAGCTCTTCCCCCCTCGGATTTGTTCTGTCCTCCAGGCGGAGGCGCTCACCGTCGCAGACTATATCCGACTAGGCATTGCCACTATACCTGAGGTTTTCCATGACCAACCTTTCACATGTGACCCGGCCGCCTTGGGTAACCTTGCAGCCATTTAAAATATCGGTGGGAGGGGAGGGGAAAATAAATGAGTGAAAATAAAATAAAATACCACTGGCATAGCTTCAACATCAAACAACATGCAAGCCACAGCAATGTGACAAACCAAGAGTGGTTTGTGGCCAGACTGACTGACCTTTTATTTTCTATTTGGCACTTAATATCAGGCAGTTTTGCTACCATGTGCAGGCATTTGGAAAGGTGTAGGGCTTTGAATCATGTGAGTTCCTTCACATCCTGATGGCTTCAGATTGCTGTTCTCTTATCAGTCCAAGGGATCCTGTGTTCTCTGGGCTGTGGAAGACTTTGGAGCAGGCCCAGAAATCTGCATAAGCCAAACCGAGCTCACTGCCTTCCGTCACAGAGCCGAACCCTCCAGTGCTCTGGGCACGCCACCAGCCCCCTGCTCCTTCCCCCCTTCGCTCCAGTGCCCCTCGAAGGCCTGCTGCTGCAGGTCACCTCTCTTCCTCGTGGAAGTGCCGCTGCCTTGTCCCCTACCTCTAGTGGAGACTCCTATATTATAGCATTCTTACACTTTCCTTATCGTGTTCTTCATAGCGTTCAGACACATTCTCTCTGCACTAGTTCTTGCTCCATTCTGCACCTTGTAAAGGGAGCTTCAGGGAGGTATTTTTTGGGGGCTGTCCTATATATACTCGTATATAAGCCCAGTTTTCCAGAACACTTTTAATGCAGTTTATGGTAAAATTAGGTGCCTCGACTGATATTCGGGTCAGCTTATAGTTGAGTATATATGGTATTACAGTTTGCCATTTTTTAAGCAGATAAATAATCGACAGTGATTATGCATGTTGTGCTGTGCCGCCAGCACCACTTATGATTTCCGGAGTGGAGGCAGAGGGGCCCGTCTCTGCCACAGCAACACACCTGCCCCTACCCCACAGCCTCTGGCAACTCCACCAAAAATCTCATCGCAATCCTATGGGACAGGGCGAGGGTGGAGCTGCCTCTGAGTCTGGTTACGGATTAGAACGCTCGTCTTTTACCCTCAGAAGGGCTGGCGGTTTCGAACTGCTGACCTTGGGCATCACTGCCCATTGTGTAGCCACTATACCACCGGGACTGTGGTCTGTGTCTCTGTGCAGTCACCTGCTCTAAAACTTCCGATGGCATCTTTGTCCTTTGTGACCCATGTTGTTGGGTGCTGCTGAGGTGGTTCCAGTAACAGGGATTCTGTGTGTAGCCGGGTGGTGTGTTATCCGGTCCTGCTGCACCGTGCTCACGATTGTTGTTTGGTTCGAGCCCGTTCTTGCAGCCACTCGGCCAGCCCACCATTGTACAGGCAGCCGCTTGTCTTTTAGCTTTGCCTGTATTTTAGGACTTGATTTTTCCTGCTGGCTGATTAGGAAGGATACCATTGTTCATTCATCTCTTCTTGGATACTTGGTTGTTTTCACCTTTGAGATGTTGTTACCAACGCTGCAGCGAGTGGTGATGTCCAAGTAGCTGAGTCCCTGTTCCTTTTCCATCGGTTGCAGGTAGGCCTGGTGGAACTGTTGCCTCGGATACTCATTCTATGTTTATTTAACCTTCTGAGGAACCTCCAGACTTTTCCCTAGTGGTCCACCACCTTATGTTCTTACAGTGTGGTTGAAGATTTGATTTCTCCACATCCTCACCAACACTTGTTAGTTTCTCTCCACCTCCGGGCTGCTGCCCTTAGAGTTGCTTCCACTTGGAAATCCCTGGCCTCTTTTAGTTCCCTTGCCCCTACCTGCCTTCTACTTATTCTCCAGACCAAGTTAAATGCGGCTTCATGGAGGAAGTCTTCCCGGGCCGCTCCCTTCCAGTAACTTAGCCTGGACATTGCTTTCACAACCTGTGATCATTCATTTCAGAGCTTATCTGTTCAGAATATATTTACTGTAGTGTCTTCTTTGTTTGTTAAGAGTTCGAGATGGGATTTCACACCTGTTTTGTTCACTGCCCCCAGGACCAAGTAGTTTATGGTACATAGTAGGTGCTCAACAAATTTCCACAGAATCAACTGGGAAAAGTGCTGCAGTAAAGAGCGAGGAGAGCCGGTGTACCGGATAAGGCTGCAGAAAAGGAACCGGCATTCTGCCCCACCGGAAGCAGCGAGCGAATGCCTTTTCATTTCAGACTGCAGTCTGTCTGGCACTGGTGGGTCGTCTGTGCTCCCTGTTCTGGCTTCCTGTGACCTGGTGAGCCAGATTGGCAGCCCCCAGGGCTGTTCATGCCTCGGGTATGTGGAATGCAACCCTCTGACTTCTGAGCTGATTCTGGGAGAATGGGCTCATTTGTAATTGGTGGCTGCTTTGGTTTGATGTTCCTGCCAGTCAGTCTGTCGTGCACCAGACCCTCCTCATTTTCAAGGCCTCTTCCATCTTAAAGGCCCAGGCTGTCATTTATTGAGGAGGTAGGCCCACGGAACTCATGAAGACCTGTATCTTCACATTGTCTTAATTTCCCCTCATCTTGATTGTGTATCTATTTTCATAAAGAAATAGGAACTTGTAGAAATTAAGCCTTTGACCCAATTGCCTATGTTTTTAACCATGCTTCTAGACAGGTTTGCTTCCCTGTTGTAGAGACTGAGGCAGGTGCAAGTAGGCAGGGTCTTGGTACTTTGGGGGATAAGGCCGTTCTATGGATTGCCTGTACCTTACCTGACAGCAGAGATGGTGTCTCTCCAGCTGCCCCACCCTGGCTTATCAGCAGACAGTAATAGCCCCATGTATCAGGCTTCGGAGCACTCAGCCCCTAGACATTATCTCATTAGTCTCTGAGATGTCCCCATGCAGTGATGTTTCAGCAAATTGTTCTTCAGAGAAACCCGAGTCAGACTCCGTGTTCCGCGCTTAGCTACCTGGACAATGTGAGGTCACAGGTAATGTGAAGCCTGTGTAGAAACATGCTTTTCCTTCCTAATCATTCTTTCAGTGAAGGTTCTGGGCAAGTGAGGAAAGGACAGGTGGTGCCCTTTTGTCTTATTGGCCCAGAACCAGGGAGAGGTTGAGGCTCAGTGGAGCTACTTGTTTCCCTGGACAAGGACCGCTTGGGTGGGGTGTGGGAGGGCGGGGTGTTGGTGAACTCTGGTCTCCCGCTCTCTATCCGGGCTGCCCTTTGCAGTGTGTTCCTTAATCAGCGCGCTCACATACAAGCGGGCAGTCTACAGATCCTTGTTCTTAATCACAGCTGGTGTGGTTTGATTTGGTTTTTATAAACCTTTTTTTGTCATCTCCACATTTTACACTTCACCCTAATTTGAATCCCTCGGGCTATGAAAAGTCCTTTCCGTTAATGATGAAAACCCGGCCCTGGAGGTTGTGAATGCTCGTGATTTCAATAGGCAGGTTTATAGGAGGCTGCTTGTTCTCGCCGTCCCAGCTGTTGCCATCAGTTGTGGCTGTAAAGTTTTTTGAGTAAAATGACTGACGTTGTTCACCAAAGCCAGGGCAATTTGGGAGGCCCTGCCCAAGTGACAGGCATGGGTAGCGACTGAAGGGTCACATAGCTACTCTTGTGTGTCCTGGTCTTCACCTTTCACGCCTCCAGTTATTGGCTCCCTTGTTTGGTGAAGGTGATTAACAGAATTGACAGTGGAGTTGCCTGTTTCTGAAAGTTCAGTTGTTCCCACTTTTATGAATGGAATTGAGTCTGTCTCCCAGCAGCAGCAGCACCACCCCCTCATAAATATCATGAAGCCTAAATTTTACTCCTGCGGTTAAAATCCCGTTTGGATATGGGCTGTCTCTTTATGTTAATGCCACACGATTGAGGCGTGAGGTATGCCTTGAGTCAGTCTCTTTGGGGGTATATTCAAAACCAAACTCATGCCAGTTCCTACTCACAGTGACCCCACAGCCAAGGCAGAACTGCCCCCTGTGAGTTTCTTAACACCGTAACTCTTTGCAGGAGTACAAAGCCTCAGCTTTCTCCCAGGGAGAAGCTGGTGGTTTGAGACGGCTGACGTTGCCAGCCCAATGCATAAACACTACATCACCAAGGCTTTTTTTAGGGAAACTTGGGCGTTTAATGGATGATTGTTTCTAAGTTAGCAAATGTAACCCCTATGCGGAGGAGCTCTGGTGGTGTAGGGGTGATAAGTTGGGCTGTGACCCGCATGGTGTGCAGTTTGAAACCAGAGCAGCAGCTCTGAGGGAGGAAGTCTGGAATTTCTACTCCCATGAACCATTCAGCCCGGAAACCCACAGCGGTCACTGTGACTCAGCATTGACTCTGGCAGTGAGTGAGTGAGTGAAAATCACGATGCCAAAGAGATTTCAGCACGTGGAAGAAGCAGAGGAGGGGGACAACAGATTCGAAGCCACATGATAATCACCCAGGAGCAGCAGCTCAGACTAGACCAGGATCTGCCTCCTCAGCTGGCAGAGGGAGCCAGCACCCTGAGTTAGGATAGCCTGTCCTCTAAGCTGTGCGAGTACAGGTTTCTGTTTGCTTAGCCGCCCACCTGTTACCAGGATTCTGTGACAGCAGTCCTGGACAGCCAAGACACTTGGCAAGCTGGTTAGCCTCCTGTCACCACAGAAAAACTCTTTTGAGTTATTGATTTTAAAAAAAATGGAGGTGTGTATATACTGTGGAAAGCCCCTCTGTGCTTTGGGGGACCCTTAGAGGGTTGAACACACAGTTGTTGGGTGTAGTGTCTTTGCATGATGCATATTTTAATGTCCTCCTTAGAAAGCCTCACTAAGGTAAGTGCAGAAACTAGAATTGCCAACCGCATTCCTGGAAATGTCTGCTGTATGCTCTCACCGGTGGCAAATCTTTTATTAGCTCCCATAATCTGGAGATTCTCCCATCTCTGGGTAAGCCTCTGATATTACTTTGCTTTTCATAAAGACTTCCCTCCCTTGCCTCCCAGGTTGCTTACAGTGTGGTGGTGAAAGTTCTTGCATTTGTAAGGTGATCTGTGGTCAGCTTGTCTTCAGCCACCCACTCCTGAGCTTTTCAGCTCCGTTTCTGAAATACCATCCTTGGGGCTGGAACTTTCCATGCTTGTTCTCTGCAAACTGGAATTTTAATTTTAGGGGAGATTTGTGCTGAATCAGCTCAGCTGTGTTTGGGGGTAGGGAGAGGACAGGCTTTTTTTCCCCACTTTAAAAATAACCCCTTTGTGCCAAAAACCCTATAAAATGTGCTGAATTGCACATCCTTCAACTTCCTATTGCTCCCGGTTTCCAGAGGAGAAAGTTGGTGGCACTCAGGCCTGAAGATACTGGACCAAGAGTCTTGGGTGTCGTGGAGTGGAGAGCCCGGCTGGAGACAGACCGAGGGGCTCAGCTAGGGGCTCTTGCCGATTAAAAAATTTTAAAAATTATAGTGTTTATTTTCTTATGAAGCTCTTTATTAAAAACAGCAGCAACAGTAACAACACCCCTTCACCTGTGTGCTGGTTCCTCTTCCTTTTAGGGCCCTGTAGGATCGATGGGACCTTCCCTAGCGCCCCATGGCTGCCATGTTTATGAAAACACACTGTCCGTCGTTCGCTCGGGGAAGAGTTTGTGGATTTGAATGGCCAACCACCTAACCTTTGCACCACCAAATCATTTTATAAGGGTCTAAGAGAAGTATGTATCACTTTCTTAATAAGGAAAAAAATTCAAGACCCAACCATTTGTATATACGGGCAAAGAAACATGTCATTCAGAGGCAGTAAGACCCATGGAAAAACACAGGGCTCGCACACCCTTTCCCTGCGTGGCCTCTGTGGGTGTCGGGCTTGTGAAGTTGTGCCTGGGAGCCTGAGTGTCTCCAGTACTTCCTCCTGGACGGCCTTTGTGGTACATGCAGTAAGTAGCGTGCCGCTTCTGAAGTTCTAATTCTTTGCCCTGGATTCCTGGTGATAGAACCTTGTACTTGAGGGACCTGCAGTTGAAAATTGTACTTGAGGGACCTGCAGTTGAAAATTAAAAAGTAAAAGTTCCTTGTTGTAATATGTTTATGCTCTAAAGCCTTTTTAAAAAATAATTTTATTGGGGGCTCATACAACTCTTATCATAATCCATGCATACATCATTTGTGTAAAGCACATTTGTACATTTGTTACCCTCATCATTCTCAAAATATTTGCTCTCCGCCTAAGCCCTTGGCATCAACTCCTCATTTCCTCCCACTTCTTCCCTGCTCTCCAATCATGAACCCTTGATAATTTATAAATTATTATTTGTCGTATCTTACACTGTCCAACGTCTCCCTTCACCCACTTTTCTTTTGTCTGCCCTCCAGGGATGTTATATGTAGATCCTTGAAATCGGTTCCCCCTTTCTACCCCACCCTCCCGGTATCACCATTCTCACCACTGGTCCTGAAGGGATCATTTGTCCTGGATTCCCTGTGTTTCCAGTTCCTATGATATAAAGCTTTTGACTCCCAATTGGAACAAGTTCTTTTATTGACACCTAACCTGTCATCTCTGCTCTCTGGGCAGTGAATTAGTCACAGTGAGTCTTCTAGTCACCGTCTGTGATTGTCACCAGTGACCTTTGCCCAGTGGGTCTGGGTAGGAGAAGGTGGGACAAGATACTGACAGGATTCATTGTGATTCGTCCTGCTGCATATAAAATGTGTCTGCTCAGAAGCGGGCAGGGGGGAAATCCCACTACCAGCAAGAGCCAGGAGTGGAGTGTGCCCTGGACCCTAAGATCCCTGAGTAGTGAACCTCCATGGTCCAGCAGGCAGCTGTGACATCAGAACGCTGGCAGAGGAACAGCAGCTGGACCCGGAGCCGGAGCATGAATGAGACGCAGGGGTAGACTTTCTCAGTCTACAGAGCAAGTGAAGCTGAGTGCTTTAGGGCAGGGTGCCATTACGCAAGTAGTTGGGGGAGCTGGATCCGAGTGCCTCTGGTTGAGGCTGACAGGAATGGGTGCCTCTGGGCACTTAATTCAGGGAGCTGGTTTCACTTACCAGGGAGCAAGAGCGCTGTGCCTTTGGGTTGAGACCTGCAATGGAATGGCATGACCGTTGGGCATTTAATACTATCATATACTATCTGAACTACTCTATTGTGAACATTTCCACCTGCGAACTTCCAAAATAAGCCCCATAATGGTGAGCATTGTTTATGAGTGCTGCGTGATCATTGCCATGAAGGAATGAACCCAGCAATAAAAGTAAGCGAGTGTTGTCTGAGACAGTGCACTGTGACTTTGCCTAGCGCTTCTCCGGCAGATGTTCGGAGCTCCCTCGGATGCTGCAGTTCTGTCCAGTGAGGGAGGGTCGCTGGCTTGGACAATCCTCACATGTATGGCAACTGTGATAGAAAGCAATCTAGTTACTTCCTCTCTCTGGCCACATTCCCTACTTGAGTTGTGGCTGGACCCCAACAATTTCCTATAGCTCTATAGGTATCCAGAGGGGAAATGGTGGAGATTGGGATGCTAACAAGAGTCTCGCATGGTAGAAGGTGGGAGCGCCAGCCGGGCCCGGGGCAGGGGGCACTCAGTTGTCTTGCTTTCTTTATTGGAGTCTATTCATTATGTGATTAGGCCTGTTGGGTGTCGAGGCCCTTTCTTCTCAATACCAGCTGACAGTTTGTGTCCAGTAATTGACAGTGCCACATTTTCCAGTGGGCTCACCCCTCTTAGACTTTTTCTGGCTCCCCTCCCTTGAAGGAGGAGTGCTGATGTCCATCTGAAAACACTATCCTGTCCCAGGGGTCAAGCTAGTCACAGTGCCTCCATCTCTTCCGTTCTGATATTAGCAGCTTTTTGAAATATGACCCCCCCCCCGCCCCCCACCACGGGCAGATTCGATCGAGGCAGCAGCTCTCGAGGATCCAGGCTGTTCCCACTCAGGGTTGATGGAGGGAACACATTAGCAGTAACTAGCCCTAGCCTGGCTTCTGCAGAACCACCGCTCCCTACTGTTTTGCCTGCCTGGAGGGATCTTTGTGTAGAAATTTGCTGAGACACGCAGGAAATGTCTTGGAGAGCTGTAGGAATCCAAGGTCTCTGTCTCCATTCTAAACTCTTTTGAACAAGGTATTCGTCTGCAGCGCTGCTCCCTCGCCTCTCTGGCTTCACTAAGCAGGTCGATAAGATCATCTAGCTGGTCAGTCCCTTTCGGGCTGTATAAGCAATTGGTATGCTAAAAAGTCCATATATGATTGCCTGGTGAAATCAGCTTTCCATTATTCATTCATCAAATACGTACGGAGCAATATGATTGCCTGGTGAAATCAGCTTTTCATTATTCATTCACCAAATACGTACGGAGCAATATGATTGCCTGGTGAAATCAGCTTTTCATTATTCATTCACCAAATACGTACGGAGCAATTACTCGGTGCCCAACTCTGCCCCAGGCATTGGGTCTGAGCCTCACGAAACTCAAGTTTCATGAAAAGCGCACAGTTGAGTCATTTGTTACAACTCGGTAGTCCAGAAGGGAAGTAGACGAGTTTCTGAAGAGCCCTGGGGTCAGAGAAGTGTGCACTGGGCTGTGCATCACTGGTCAGTCGCTGTGTCTATCAGTTGCTCCAAGAGAGAAAGAGGATACTCTTCTGTGCATGTAAAGACTTACAACGTCACAAACTCACAGGGGCCGCTCCACTCTGCCCTGTAGCCTCGCTATGAGGCGGAGTTGATGGCGGAGGGCTTGTTGGGTTTTAGAAGCGTTCTGTGTAGCCCTGACGGCACACTGCCGAAGCCCTGGCATGTTAACCCACAGGCCCGTGGTTGGTGCCCCTGGGTGGTCCTCATGAAAAGGAGGTGGCAGCTGGCTTCTATCAAGTCTATGGCCCAGGAAAGCCTGTGGAGCATTCCTCCTGTGTTCTGGCCGAGGGCTGCCGTGAGGCACAGTCCACTTGATGTCGGTGGCTTGAATGGCTGTGGCTCATGACCAACTTGGGAGTGTTGGGTTTGGCTTGGTTAGGGACCTTTCTGGAGTGGAAATAAAGATGAAATTACCACTCCTATCACAGTGTAATGGAGGTAAGATTACATCCACGTGTGTGAAGTTGAAAAATAACCCATTTGAATGACTGGTCAGAGAGGAGAGGTCTCGCCTCTGGGTGACCCTGGGCCTTAGAGTGGCTTCGCTCCCGCACATGCCCCCTGCCGTCCCCTCTTGCTGCTTGCCTGGCAAGCTGGCTGGCAGCGATTCCCCAAGGTTTCCTGTGCTTACTCTCCGATACCCAAACTGCCCCCGCGGCACCCCCCCCCCCCCCCCAGTCTTCTCTGTAACAAGTTTCTTGATTCAGCCTCCTTTCTCTCCCTGAGGTTCTCTCATGCTGTTTCCAGGCCCTCTCGTCGAATCTGGGGGCTCATTAGCTCCCGTTCTGTGCTTATGGCAACTGCCTCTTCGGTCGTCTTGTTAGGTTTCTCTCTTCGGCCTAAATCTCATCCTCGGTCCTTGGCTCCGCGCGAGAAAGATTTCATGCCGAAGCCGGGCTCGTGACCCAAGTGAATTTAATGAAAGTTCAAAGAAGCATCAGGTTTTACACGGCACCCATAGGATTCCTTTGACCTTGCGGCCTGGCAGAGACTGCTCCGGGACACGCAAGGCTCTTTCCCCTCCCACGAAGACGACCAGACCGCCCAAGCAAGACAAGACCAAGAGACCAAGAGCCTCTCCCTTCCGGTCCCTGCCTTTTAAGGGTTCCCAGGGGAGGTGTGGTGAACGACCCCAGGTCGATCCCTTTTGCTGAATTGCAATCACCTGGCCCAGGTGGCTGCTCCAGGTGTAACGCCCATCTGGGCCCACCCGTGGGAAAATCCAGCTTTTGTCCTTTGCTGCTCTCCTGGGCACGCGTAAATGGACTTCCCAATTCCCTAGGCTAAGCTACCTAACAGTCTCACCATCCCCGTCTTTGCCGGCTCTCACGTCCCTGGCAGAATTGCTTCCGTGGGTGCAGTCCTGTCAGTGCCACCAACTCTGGTGAGACCAGGTGCCTGCAGAAATGAAACGAGGGCCGCAGCGACCGCGACAGCACCACAAAGCTGCCGATACAAGGCTTTTGCTTTCCTTTCCACCCCCACCTGATGGCCCGCTCTCTCACAGCTCCTTCCTTGCCTTCAAACGTGTGTTTCTGGAGACTTACTCCCAGCCACGAGCCTCCTGAGTCTTTTCGTTGGCTTTTCAGTGATGCCTTCTTGGCTCCCAATGAAGAGGCTGGTGCTCTGTCCTCCCAGAGTTCTTCTTTGTTCATTTCACAATACCAGCTCCCAATTCTAGCCTCCCTCCCTCCCTCCCCTTACCCATTCCCACATGTAGACGTTGGGAAAGACTCCATCTTCTTTTTTAATTTTTGTTCTGGTCATCTCATAGCACCTGAAACTGGGCCTAGGTTAGGATCGGGCTAAGGGTCTCAGTACAGAAGAAGTGAGATTTGCCCTGGGTCATGAAAGTCTTAAAAAGATAGGGTGTGTGTGTGTGTGTGTGTGTGTGTGTGTGTGTATTTAGATCTGGATAAGAGATATGGAGCGGTCATCATGTAGCTCTAAGCTGAGGAGATGGTGTTTTGTGTAAAAGTTGACATGGGGAAGGGGAATCAAATTCCACATCAGCCCAAGGCCAATTCCTAGGGACCTGAGGTCAGGCGTGCCCGCGCCCTTTTCTTTGCAAATTCCAGCACTGCCATCCTCCCCGTGGTGTTCTGCACTGCAAGGGCTCTCTAGAAGCAAAGGAGATTCATGCTTATGAGGCTCATCAGGGGAGTCAATAGTAAACAGTTCAGGATACATGCTTTGCCAGCACAGTCTCTTCGAAGTTATGCAAACGGGCAGGCCTCTCTTTAGCCCTTTGCTCCCTGGCTTGACCTTTGCCCTGCTTTGAATGCGGCAGGTAAATGCCCAAGGGGCACTCCACTTTGGCCATAAGCCTCAACCGGAAGACATTGGACTCTTAACTATGGGTCAGTAATCTTCCAACTCACGTTGCTGCCATTGACTCCAACTCAGTGTTGCTGTAGCAGACCTAGCTTCCTGATTGTCTGGAAGCTCCTCCCTCCACAAATGAGCCTTCTGGCCAAAGGCACTGGCTGGCTTCTCCTCGCTCTGTTTGCCAGGAAGAGCGCTGGTTCTCCTGCCATTCCTCTGCCGCTACTCCAGGGTCATGGCTTTCTGTTTCGTGGATTAAGAAGATTCTATACACAGGAATCTTGAGGTCCACAGTTTGTGCTCCACTCTTGGCCCTTCTTTCTTGATGTTAGTAAAATACTCCCTTCCTGCTTCTGAGATGGTTCATTTTATGCCTAAGTTAGGTTTATTGTGCCAACCTGGTCAGTGGGATAAATCGGGTCGCGGTTTGATTGCAGGGCAAAGAGACAAATGACTCTGTGAGGCCCTTCCCCTTCTGTCTTGCTCTCTGGTGATCGGCGTGCAGGGGCACGAGTGCTGAGCTAGATCTTGAGGCTCCTTTGAGACCTGCTTCAGGTGTGTACATCATTTGAGTTTGAGGCTGGTAGATTTTGTCACCTTGCATTGCTTGCTTTCTACATCCCATATGGACCTGCTTTGCTAAGCTCCTGAGCTCCTGACTGTGGGTGACCCACCTTGCTGCTTGCTGCCTGTGGGCAGACTGCTTTCCTTGCCCTTGGGAGGACTCTGCTGTCTGTTTCCTTGACCTTGGACCTGGCAGTCCAAGTGAGTTGAAGGACTTCCAGAATATTCACTGTTCCTCAGAAGTGAGTTAAACGGAGTCCTCTGTACTGCTGTGTGGAACTATATCTATCTATCTATCTATCTATCTATCTATCTATCTATCTATCATCTATCTATCTTATCTATCTTCATAACTGTCCTGGTTTTGTTTCTCTAAAGAACCCTCTTTAAGACAGCCAAGCAAAATTGACCAATCCCATATTAGAGTTGCAAGTTTTTACAACCACAATTAGCCCTGTTAACACAGTTACCCACAACCGAATCATATAATCTTGTCAGCATCTTTCCCAGACTTCTCTTAATCAGCCCCATCAGAAAGAGAGGAAAGCTCCCCAATCGGCATAGTTCCACCCAGTTGTTTGGTGTTTGGAGTCACAAAGGCCATGGCTCAAATTCTCAAACCATACTGCCTGCCCAGAGTTGATTTCAACTCAGAGTAACCCTGTAGGACAGACTGGCACTGCCACTTTGAGTTTCTGGAGTGGTCAATCTTTACAGGCATAGAAGGCCTTATCTTTGCATGGCAGAGTGACTGGTGGTGGGTACAAACTCTGAACCATAAGGTTAGCAGCCCAATGCTAATCGATTATGCCACCAGGGTTTCTGAGACTAGGATTGGAAGAGCCATATTAAGTAATTCAACACAATGCACCTTGTCATTTAGCTAATTTAATTTTCCTCAATTTAACATTGCCTTTGGGTCCCACTTCAAGTAAGACTTTAAGTGTAGCATAAACCAAGGCTTTAAAAATAGGTATGTATGTATATATACGCATACACACAAGTGGGTACCCCCACCAAACCCGGAATTGCACTGGGTGGAGCTGAGCTTTTGTAGTAGTTTGCATTATTCCCCGAGGTGAGCACTGAACAACTTGCTCTGAGTTGGTGCACCCGGTGGCATTGCCTGGGATGGTTTTCTGTGGTCACAGGGAACTTTTTCATAAAGGCAGTTTTACTCGAACCTTGTTTTTTGCAATGGCCGATTAAAGAGGACATTCAGTGTGCTGCTGTGAAATTTGTTTTCTGCTCGGGGGAAATGCCACATAAACTGTTGTGTTATTGAACACAGCTTACAAGGACAGGGCTACGGGAAAATTCAAGTGTAGGAGTGGTTTTCTCATTTCAAAAAAGGTGAAATGTCAATTGACCCTGTCCTGGACACCAGTCAATTTCCCAAATGGACAAAAATGTCGGCTCATAATGCATTTGGAGTTCATTCCACCAGGTCAGACTGTTAATCAAACTTTCTATTTAGAGGTTCTAAAAAGATAGGGTAACAGTATGTGACAAAAAAGGCCTGATTTGTGGCAGGTGGGGGATTGGTTTTCCTACCACGACAGTGTATCTGCTCACGCAGACATCTTAGTGCACCAATTTGGGGCAAAACAAAATAAACCAGCATGCCTCTCTAGCCCACCACACCTTACTCCCCAGCCCTTGTTCTGTGCGACTTCTTTTTGTTTCTGCAAATGAAGAGGGAACTGAAAGGACGGCGACTTTGATGATGTAGAAAAGGTCAAGAAAAAACGAGGAAGGTGCTTTCCACCATCAAAACAGAGGAGTTTGAAAAATGTTTCCAAAGATGGAATCGCAGATTTGCCAAATGTATGAAGTGTAATGGAGAGTACTTTGAAGGGGATAGTTGTTTTGTTAAAAAGACTTAATATATAACTGGGGGGGGGGGCATTTCGTTTTTTTCCCGTAGCTCTGTGTGTGTGTTTTTCTGTGTTTGTTGATATTTTTGTTAGGTGCCAGGAAGAGTTGGTCCTGCCTCATGCGGACCCCATCTGTAAACAGAATGAAACACTGCCCTGCACTGTACCAGCCTCACAGTTGTTGCTCTGTTTAAGGTCATTGTTGCAACTACTCTTGTCACCTCATCAAGGGACATGCATTGACCCTTTGTCAAACATGTTGTTTGTGCTCCTGGGACTCAGTCCTCCTGAAAACATGTCCAGAGTATCTGAGATGAAGTCTAACCATCCACTCTTCTAATCAACATTCTGGCTGTACTTCGTCCAAGATAGATTTGTTAATTCTTCCGACAGTATATTGCAAACTCATTGTTCTTTGCCAGCACCATAATTCAAAGGCATTAAGTCGTCTTTAATTTTCCTTATTTATTGTTCAGCTTTTGCTGACCTGCAGGGTGATTGAAAATACCATGTCTTGAGTTAGGCATACCTTAGCCCTCAAGGTGATGGTTTTTGCTTCTGAATAGTTTAAAACAGTCTTTTGCATCAGATTTGTCTAGTATTAGGGATCACTGGATTTTTTTTGAGCTCTGCTTCCATTTGTGCTAATTGTGGATGAACGTAAAATGAAATCCTTGACAACTTCAATGTTTGCTGTACTCGTGATGCTGCTTATTGGTTCAGTTGTGAGGGATTTTGTTTCATAGTGAGATAAAACCCATATAATCTTTGATCCTGTAGTCTTTGATCTTTGTCAGTAAGTGCTTCCAGTTATCTTCATGTTAAATATATAAGGTGGTGTCATTTGGACATCACAGCTTGTTAACGAATCTTTCTCCAATCCTGATAGAGTGTTCATCTATTTATGTAGTCCAGTTTCTGGGATTAATTTGCTTTGCATGCAGATCGAGGAAATCTTCAGAAAGGAGAGAACCGATGCACGCTTTCCTCACCATTAATGCTGCTGGAGCAGGAGGGCGGCCAGGCTTTCTAGTCATAAGGAGGTAGAGCAGGTCTGCACTGTCTTAGCGGGTCGCTCGCTGGGAGTTGCACTTGACCCAATGGCAGTGAGTTGGACTTGGAATGCTTCTGCAAAGTAGTTGCAATGACTAAGTTATCGATCTTGCAAAATTTTGTCATTTAACCTCTGGCACACGTTTTATCACCAGTGCTATACTTCCCAATTATGGCTCTTTGTTTCCAACTCTTTCATTCCAATTACTAATAATTGTCCGTGTGTCTTTATTGCACGTTTGATCCATTTCAGGCTGAAGAAGTTCATGAATGTATTCAGCTCTTAACCTTTGGTTTTATTTTTGTGGTGTGTCTATGGATCGCCGTAGTAGCACTGACTGAGTTTCTTGGTCTGGGGTATGGATATTATCCTGTAACTGGCAGCATCGTACTTCAGGCTAGACCTTGGCATGTTCTCTCTCTTTTTTTTTTCAATGAATGTGACACCATTCCTCTTAAATTTGTCATTCCCAGCAAAGAAGACCATTCAAACTGGCCACTCACGGCCAGTCCATTTCAGATCGCTAATGCCTGGGGGGGGGTGGGGATCCTCTTTCATTTTTGACACCTTCTTCTAATTTTCCTAAACTCATTCATACTCTGCATATGTCCCATTCTGATTTTTAATTGATGCTCACCGCCGTTACATCTCACTTGGAGTCGTGCCCCATCAGCAAATGCAGGTCCCGGGCGCTTGCTCTGTCTGCAGCGTTCAATGGACTCGTCTTTGAGGAGGCTGCTCTTCCTAGTTGCACTGGTGCCAGAAATGATGCTGGAGATCACATGACAGAAATTTGCCATCCCAATGACTTTATTCCTTGCAAATACCCCTTCCCACCATATCAGACAGTAGTGCCCCCCTGATATCCACGAACCAGTTTGTTTGTTTGATTTTTCAGTAATAGATTGCCAGGTTCTTACCTGTGCTAGTCTGGGAGTTCTGCTGAAGCCTGGGTGACCTTGATGGTGTTTGAGATCCTGGTGGCATAGCTTCCAGCGCCACAGCAATGTGCAAGCCTCCGCAGCTGGACAGACTGGGAGATGAGTGGTGGGCTTTGGGTACGGAGTGTAATTATTCGTTTGCTCACACCATCAGAGGGTGACAGTTGGCCTGAATGCAGTCACTGCCTCATTCTTGGGCTCCGGGTTGAAGGTGTTTCTGAGCAGCCTGTGCCCGTACTCCTGCTTCAGGTCTAGTTGGGGGCGGTTTCTTTGTCCTTAATTGAGAGTGCACAGCAATTGTAATTTGTTCATTTTAAACACGACATGACAGAAGGTTTTACTCAGCTAGTAAGCAGTAAATTCATCGTTCTGCCCCGGACCCTTCATTATTTCCCAAAAGCTCGACGTGTCCTAAGCCTGGTACAGCCTGGCTGCTCCCTGCTGCCCCTAGGCTCAGGCTCCCTCCACTCTCTTCCCTTTCCCCAGTAACGGTCAAACGGATGGGAAGGAAATAAATCAGTGCCCCGCGCCACTTTGCCACTTCTGGCAGGTTGGTGCTGAGCACAGCTCCTCCGGACCTGGCAGGCTGGACTTTGATGCATGGTGGAGTGCTGAGGAAGGAGTGGCCAGCTAATTACACCGGCCTCCCGCAACCAGGCCAGGTTTCTGCCGCCTCTGAGTTTCCAGTCTCCCTGTATTTAAAAATGCCGAGAAGCACAGGGAAGTCGGGAGGCTAGGGGGACCCCACAGTGGCGGCAGGCACTGCAGCAAGGCGAAGCAGCCAGGTTTGGTGCAGCCATGCCTGTGCGGGTGGGGAGCGTAGTGCTCTCTTGCAAAGGCCACTCAAAGCTGCAAGGGTGAACCAACGGGCACGGTCAGGATCCTCGTGAGGTCTCTGCATCTTTACTGATGAGGCAGGCTTCCCATCCAACAGCCGTCATTCCTGTGGAAAAGGATGTGGGCAGCTGCGCAGGGCGGGAAGGACGGAGCTGGTTCCCTTCCTCTGGATGGAAACGGAATAGTAGTTCCAGAGCAGCCCTGGAGCCTTGTGTGCACTTGTAGCTTGTATGAAAATGAAGGGTTAGGATTCCCGAGCTGGAAGGGCAGTGGGGGGTGGGGAGAAGCAACTGAGGGTTGCATATGTTCACCTTCGTACACTTGGGATCTGAATTAGTTTCTTAATTTGTGGAATCCAAAGAATATCTTCTAAAACTATGGTCTTACTAAAGAATCCCGAGAAGTTAAATCGGTCACCTCGACACCCCTAATCAGACTATTTGCTGTAGCAAGATTGGGTATGGCTTCTTAGGAGTGACCCTGGGGGGCGTCAACATGGAATGACAGGTAGTTGCTCATTGGGGGACCAGCCTCCCACACTGAATTGGACCAAGGGCCAGTTATATAATTGAGGCATAAATTAAAGACACATCAGACAAGAATAAAGCATAGGTTCACCTCTCCATGACAACCAGAATGAGCAGAGAGCGAGATCGTAATAAAATCTCACGAGTTGATATGATTTCAGGCACATCAGACGTCACGGGAAGAGGTTGGGCAAGAGGCAAACACATAACAGGAGGGGGACGAGCTAGGGGTGTACACACATTAGGAGGGGGGGGCATTAGAAGCATCCATGTGATGGAAAGGCGCATATGGAACAAGATGGGCGGGCTCAAGAGTCAAGATGGCAGCCTAAGCTGGTTGTACCTGAGTTGGCTTGAACTTAGGTGTCTTAGGTTGCTGTTCTCCAGAGCAGCAAGCTTTTATCCACTGTCACAGCAGTTCTCAACCTGTGGGTCGCGATCCCTCTGGGGGTCGAACAACCCTTTCACAGGGGTCGCCAGATTCATAACAGTAGCAAAATGACAGTGATGAAGTAACAAGGAAAATAATTTTATGGTTGGGGGCACCACAACATGAGGGACTCTATTAAAGGGTCGAGGAATTAGGGAGGTTGAGAACCCCTGCATTATCAGAAGATAGTGGGCCCTACTTGGGCTGGGGAAGACAATAGAGTCTGATTGCTTTCCATGGCAGACAACCTTCAGGCAGATAGCCTTCAAGCAGTGTACCTTCAGGGGTATAGTCAGCGACCATGTGTTTTGACAAAGAGCACCTTAAAATTGCCATTGTTATGGGGGGACATTGAGGGGAATGACTTTTAGGAGAATATGAGTAGTTCATATCTCCAACCAACAAACGTGAAGGTTTCCTTCCAAGGCGGCCCTGGCCTCCCATCCTTTTTAACCTATGGATGTTGGGAGTTTGCCCCCATTTACCGGTTCTGTTTCCCCACAGATGGTTTGAAGGTGGGAGAATCTCAGAGCCCGTACCTGGAAACCAAGTGCATCAAGTACAGCCTTGATGTTTCTCTGAGTGATTCACTTTGTTTGTTGACGGCCATTACCACCTCTGAAGAGCTTGCTAGTGATCTCACATCTACCACAATTTCCTCCTCCCGTCTCACCCCACCTGAAAAGCCAGGTGCTTGGGTTTATCCCTGCGTAAGCTACTGAGTCAGGGTCAGAGAGTCTTTTCTGTGGAATCATCCAAACCGTCAGCATTGTTCCAGTTAGGGCTGTAGCGCAGGCTGCCTCTCTGGGGCCTATTATGACTTCTAATGGGCTGTCCTGATTTGAGGATGGGTGATTGTTTTCCTCCGTCATTCATCTGCTCACTCAAATTAGGAAGAATGACTTCGGAGTGGAAATCCATCAGAATGATTGAGTCCTTGACGTTGCCAGATGCTGCTTCACATCCCCACCGTCACAGTGCCTGCAGAGCAGAGGGGACCCAGGGTGCAGTCTGAACTCCACGGCTGGGGAGAGGTTCTGAAGATGAAGAAGGAAGCCGAGTGTGTTGCTCCTCTGGTTGGGTGGCAGCTGAACCCAGCTTTTGAAGGGGGAAATGGTGCGCAGACCACGAATCCAGCCGGTTGTGTGCCCTCTCCCTTGGCTCCTAGAGAGTGAGACTGGCATTGGAGGCCTCTGGGACATTCCATCATACCTCCTTCCTGGTCTCCAGCCTGCTCCTGTCTTCTCCCTGCCTCCACGATGACTCCTTCCTCTTTTCCCTTCCTTTCCCTGCCCTCCCCTTTCCCCCCTCCTCAGAGACGTTAGGCCTTCCTTCTGTCTGGCACAAATGCCCAAGTTGCGCCTGCAGTCACTCTCATTTCCCAGCCCCTGATCTGCTTTACCACCTGACTTGGCGTGACACTCAATCCCTGGGATCTTTCTGGCCGGAAGAGGAAGAAAGTAATTTGCTAAATGCCATTTTTTTTTCTTGTTTCTGCCCTGCCTTGGAGCAGCATGGAACTGGGTTCCGTCCCAGTGATGGCAGCATTTGCCTGTCTCTCTCTCTCTCTCTCTCTCAAGGTCCACGTCTTTTGCTCAGTGGTTCCAGTTTCTTCTAGGGGCTTGGATTCTTTGGGATGAACTCAGAGTTTTCCACGCTGGCTAATATTGTTGGCCTGTGCAGTTCAGTGCCAGCCCACGCAGTCAGGATTCCCCTTTCCTTTGAAGGAGGAGTCTTGTTGATGGGCCGGAGCCAGAGGATGTTTCCTTGCAGGGCGCTCAAACGGCTTGTCAGCTTGATGCTGCCCCAGGCACAAGGAGCGCACTAGGTGCTCGGGCGAGATGCTCAATAACTCACTTCAACCTGCTTCCAGGAGCCCTGGTGATACTGTTGAGGAAGTGTTGGACTGCTAGCTGTAAGGCTGGCAGTTCAACCCCCCCTGCTGCTCCACAGGAGAGATACAAGGCAATCTGCTGCTGTAAAGATTTACAATCGTGGAAGCAGTGGGTTTAGTGGATGATCTACTTCACAGTCTGTGGGCGGTATGCCTTCCTGCGTGATGGTGTTCACAGCGATTCCACATGACAGACCTGCCCCATTGGTCTTGGGGACGCCACCACAAAGTCTCAGCAGTTCAAACCCACCACCTGCTCCGTGGGAGCAAGACGAGGTTTGCTGCTGCTATCAAGGGAGCGGTTCTTCTCAGCCCTCTAGGGGTGCTGGCACCGAGGCACAGCTCCAAGGCGTTAGGCAGCAGAGGGCATACCACACCCACTAGCACTACCAAGGCTTTACATCTGAATGTGCTCTTTCCTCCCTGGCTCCATACCTCCTCTGGGTCACAGAACCCTGTGTGTTAGAGACAGAGTGGCTGTCTCTGGACCACTTTTCTCACCAACTCAAAACTGGACTCACTGCCATCAGGTCATAGCAACCCTGTAGAGCAGGGCAGAACTGTCCCTGTGGGTTTCAGGAACTGTAACTCTTGACCAGAGTAGAAATCCCTGCCTTTCTCCCTCAGAGCTGCTTTTGATTTCGAACCACTGACCTTGCAGTTTGCGGTGTACCCTCTACACCCCTGGCTCCCTTTTCCCACGAGGCCGCCTTGTGCATTGCAGGGATTCCAGGCAGAGACTTTCCTTACAGAATTCCTACCCTGCCCCCCTTTCAATTTGATTTTCAAACAGGGCTCTGTGCTTTAAAACTTGCTGCTTTATATAACATAGCATGTTCTTTACATTTTAAAAATAGCTGTAGCTCTCATTTATAGAAAGAACATGTATGGCTACCGCCGTGTTTCTTTTTCTGTTTCTCCTGCATTTTCAAAGCCAGAGCAAGAAGTGGAATGACTTTGGTGGTTTTATTTGCTGTATGCACTCATTTGGAGTCACTTGGCAGGAAAGCCAGTAGAGAAAAATGGTGTTTCCTGGCAGAGTATTGTATGAAGTAGGCAAACATTTTCATTATTTAACCTCTCTTTCAAGGGGCCCTGGTGGAGCTGTGGGTTAAGTGCTGGGCTGGTAACCACAGGAGAGCCGTGTGACAGTCCGCCTTCCTGAAGACTGAGCAGCCCCCGAAAGCCCACGTGCTCGCTCGCCTCTGTCCTCAGGTCACTGTGGCTGGAGTCCACAAGACAACAGTGGGGTGTTTGTAACAAATCTTTTCGGCATTTTTATTTCTTGGGAAAACAGTACCATTGCTTTTAAGTTTTTCACTTCACATTTAGTATGTGCATTGTTGGTTTGTAGTTTATTTTACTTTGAGTAGGTAATGCAATTACTGGATTCCCAGTGGAAATGACTGTAAAGGGCATACAGTTCAGGATCTTTCTTTTAAAGCCCTGCTCCCTCACCTACCCAGCCCCTCTCCCAGAAGCAGCCAGTATCATCTGGTCCATTGTGACTTTTCCCTTGGATGTTTTGGGCCTCTGCTAGGCGGATTGGGAGGCTGGGTGGGGCAGTGGTGGGGTGTCCAGCAGGGTGGTAGTTGGAAGCCTTCTGCTAGTCCCTAGGAGAATATTCTAGAGAGATCTGCTTCCTTAAAGGTGACAGCCTTAGCTCTCCTGCTCTGTTCATAGGATCACCTTGAGCCAGAGTGAACTAAGTGACACTGGGCTTGTTTTTATAAAGGATGATATGCTTGTGGGTGGCAAGGTATTGCTACGTTTTATATACATGTTAACCTCATAAATACAGTTAAAATTCCAGACACCACAGGAAAAATAATTTCCTTGTACTTAGTCATTTTTACTTCTTGACTAAAAAAAGATTGTCATTTCTAACCTATATAAGTGAAGGAAAGTTCACAGTATGAGACCAATGGTCTGTGGCTAAAATTGCCCACCTGGAAAAATAGGGACAGAGTCGGCAAATATGGGGCATTGTTTGTTTTCCTATTGTTTTTGATACCGTGTGCTATCTTTCCTGTTTGTTATTTTCTGCACGCTTTTCTTGGCCACAAAAGCAGCACTTGTTTGAGAAAGTATTTTTTACAAAAAGAGTAGAAAAGTTCTTACAGTCAAGGATAGCTAGCATCTGTTAATCCTTCAATGCTCCCCACCCCCTGCAAATGTACTTGGGAAATGTCAATTTCGCTAGTAATCAAACGATACATAGGTAGTAAGTACTGTTGTGTAACTTTCAATGTGATGCATGCCCCCATGGCATCAAGGACAGGCCCTGGGACGGAGAGGACAAGTGACGAAGTCTGGGGCTGTTCGCCCCTCTCCCACCCTCAGGAGCATCGGGAACATTAAGTGAGCTAATGTATGCTCAGCACTTGGTGCAGTTCTGGGCCCCACGTAAGAGTTCAATCGATAACTGCAAACTACTGAGTCAGGACTTGGGCAAAATAAGCCCAGGGAGCAGTGTACTATGTCAAATAGAAGGAGCCAGGCCTGTTTTACGTCTTGATGCGGTGGAGAGCAAGCAAGGCAGAAAGAGAGGGGAGATTGGTCAGCTTTGCAGGGGTGGGCAGCTCAAGACTATTCTAGAGAGGGTGAATGCAGAAGGCCTTTTATTTTCATCGACCCTGTTGCCACCAGCACCACCCAACTGGATTGTAGTCTCCACTGCTTATCCTTCCTAATGAAGTCTTTTCAATGGATCCCCAGATGCACAGGGGCCTGACTTGGCTCTGCCTGACCCGCAGTGGGTTTGGGAGGGGCCCTTTCCACCTCTAGTTTTCTTTTCTGAAAGGCCAGGTCCTCTTCCGGCCTGATGAGGGTTCCCATGGTACGTGGAGGACATTCGATGAGAATTACCTGTGACCAGGTTGGCCCTCAATAAAGGGCGGCATGTGCCCCTCAAGGAGGCGTTTTGTTTTTATCTGTACAGTCTGCCTTCTAAAACTTCAGTCTAAAAGTCCTCAGTCTCTTCTCCAGCCAGAGCTCTTGGATCTTCAGTTAGAAACAAAAACTGGGACCTTCTGCTTTTCAACTCCCCAAGTGAGCGCGCAATTAATTAACCCAGCTTTGAAGATTTTTTTTTAAAAGATATTCTTCATGTATCAGTTGGGCACATTTGCTTTTAAAAGCTAGGCTGCTCATTGAGGAGTCACTGATGAATTCAGGTGCTTATTAAATTGGAGCTTAATACTATGAAGTGGATTTATTTCTAAGCCCCAAAGCAGCATATTTTGTTTACAGTGCTTCATCTTGGTACTCCAGGTGAGCGATTCGGTATGATTTGTCGTACAGAGTAGTGATTCTTGGTTGCAAATGTCATAGTCACCACTTAACTAATTAAGGATGTACTCTAGTATTAATTATGGAATGCAATGAAAACAGTGGACTAGATATGCTGCTTTTAAAAACAAATGTAGGCAGACGTTGTACAAATCCAGTGGTCCAGCATCAAACTGTTCCATCTCCCTGGAGTTACATTTACATCTCCACTGGTTTAAATGTTAGCCTATTAAAAATTAAGTGCCTAGTAACCAAAATTTCGATTGAAACAAAAGGTCTGCAGTTATATATATCTGCAGCATTACCGTCATTTGTCATCCCAGGGAAATGACCTGCCACTCCACTTCATGGATTTTATGGAGATGCAGTCAGTGGCTTATTCATTTGTCCCTGGGCGATGGTGATGGCCAACACTCTTGGATGTTGACCGAAAGGTTGGGGATTTTAGTGTGTGTGTGTGTGTGTGTGTGTGTGTGTGTGTCCCCACCGCCCCAAATGCCCCAGAAGAAAGGCTTCGTAATCAATCCACTTCTGAAAAGTCCCCCCATTAAAAACCATGGATCTGTGGGGCACAGTTCTTTTCTGAAACACAGGGAAGTCTCCATGAGCCAGGTGGATGACTCCATGCCCAGGGACTATCTTGTTTTTAGGAGCACACCTGAACCACATTCTGTGATGGAGATTAGATCTAGACTCTCTGCTTGTTTGTCTGGGACAGAACCAGTGTTCACGGCCACCTCTGACCATCTTCATGCTACTTGAGATTTCTTTAGACCTTTCTTTCAGGTTTAGGGTTCACGTCAACTGTGCCACAGAATGCGACTTCTGACCTTGACCCCCATCTCCTTGTGGGAACGGTTTATCTGTTTTCATCACTTTGGTGTGGGGGATACTTTCCATTTCTTGCAAAAGATGCCAGAGGATCCCTTTACATTTTGCACAGATACAAATCTCTTGGGAAATCCTTTTATTTCTTTATCTTTAATTTCTTTAAAGATTGCTTTAAAAATCATTTGATAAGCAGTGGAGTTCTGATCCTGCTACTGTGCAATATCCAACTTGCTTACTTTGGGAAGCTTTGAAAACCTAATTTTGAGCTTTCTCTTTTTTATTTTCCTATATACTTTTTAATCTATTTTTTTACAACCTTATTAACCTATAATTCAGGTATCATACAATTCAGTAGTTTAAATATTCTAAAAAGCATTGTGCAGTTATCTCCACAACCCATTTAAGAACAGTTTCTTTATTCTTATTAGCTATTATGATTAGTTTCATTATTACCCATTATTTTTATTTTAAAAATTATTGGGTGCTTGTACAATTCTTATCACAAGCCATACATGCATCCATTGTGTCAAGCACATTTGTACATTTGTTGCTACCACCATTCTCAAAACATTTTCTTTCTACTCAAGCCCTTGGTATCAGCTCCTCGTGCCCCACCCCCCCATGAACTCATGATAATTTATCAATTATTATGATTTAGTCATGTCTTACACTGTCCGACATCTCCCTTCATCTACTTTTCTGTTGTCCATCCCCCAGGGAGGAGGTTATATGTAGATCATTGTAATTGGTTCCCCCCTTTCTACCCCACCTTCCCTTCACCTTCCCAGTATCGCCACTCTCATCAGTGGTCTGGAGGGGTTCATCTGTCCTTGATTCCCTGTGTTTCTAGTTCCTATCTTGGGGGAGAGGTGAGTCCCCAATAAATCATCACAGGTCCGGTAGGCGCAATTGTGCAGCGATAATAAGTAAAGATTATAGTAAAGTCATAGCATGAGAGGTAGAGGAGAGATTGGAATAAAGGAGTCAGACACAATTCATGGTAGCATGCTCACCTCAGCCCCGCTTGGTGGTCCTCGTGGGGGAGGGGGGAGTCCCCTCTTTATTGCTAACCAAGGGTTATATCTCATTAGGGGGACATGATTACAGCTAACCACAGGTCACAGGATGGGGCAGTACAATAGGCATACACATCGCAGGAAGGGGATGTCTGATAGGCATAAGCGTGACAGGAATTGGATGAGCTAGGGATGTGCCCATAGGAATGGGAAGGTCTAGGGGTAAACATGTGACTGGATGGGCAGACCCTAGATTCATGATGGCAGCCTAACCTTGGTCATCCTTGGGCGGGTTTGACCTCTCTGGGTCTTCTACAAGGAAACAGACAACTACTATCCCTATCAGAAGGGAGTGGCTTCTACATGTTGTGGGATAAACAGTGGTGTCTGCTTGGTCTAGATGGCTGATAGCTCTTAGGGAGAATAACCCCTGATCTACTCCTGGTGACCGCCAAGTGTATAGTCATTCCCAAGCAGCTAAGTTTGGCATATATTTGGGGGGAGACAACTTGAGAGAAATCCTTCTGTTTCTCACACCTATCTGTACCAGTGTACATCCTCTGGTCTAGCCAGATTTGTAAGGTAGAATTGGGATCCTGATAGGGGGGTGGGGGGAGGAAGCATTTAGGAACTAGAGGAAAGTTGTATATTCTATCATGCTACACTGTACCCTGACTGGCTCGTCTCTTCCCCATGACCCTTCTGTAAGGGGATGTCCAGCTGCCTACAGATGGGCTTTGTAGTACCCACTATTATTAGCTCCCCATTACTCTCCACCTCCCCTCCCATAATCCTAAGGAACTATTAGTCTAGTTATTGTCTCTACAAATTTACCTATCCTGGATTTCACATAAAGAAAATCATAACCTAAAGCAATGACAAGGTAAAACACAGAAATCCTCATTCCAAGAAAAAACAGAAGATAGTGAAAACTAGAACAAATTTTAATGGGTCAAAACAGGAAGCAAATGACAATATGTTAAATTTTAACTTAACTACACATGCGATAACCCCCTTTCCAATGCACTCTGACCTTTCTCTTTTATGAAGAAAACTCTTGACTTCTACCTCACCTACTGTATTTGTCCAAGTTTTGGTCTGGGGTTTTTTGTTGTTTTTTTTTGTATGCAACTTTTGTGTTTGTTAAAAATATATGTCGCATACAGTTGCCAATTCAGTAATCTGTACATAGCCAATTCAGTAATATTGTTTGCATTCATTATATTGTGCAGCCATCACCACTCCATTTCCATTTCCTGCCACCATTTTTAACGAACACTTGGTGTCCCTTAAGCAGCAACTCCCTGTGTTTTCCCCACCCCCACCTCTTCCCCCACCCCCATCCCCACCCCTGATGACCCCCGATAAGCTTGGGTCTATATATGTGCCTGTTTCATGAAGGGGGATCATAGACTGTTTGCTCTTTGGTGACTTCATTTCTCTGTGCAACAGTGTTCACTGTGTGTTTATACCATGTGTTGTTTATCAATTTCTCTGTTGATGAACATTACGTTGTTTTTACCTTTTGGCTGTGCTGCAAGGAACATTGGGTACACAATCGTTTTGTAAATTATTTTTTTAATAAGGAAACAAGATCATGCTCACACTAAGTAATTAACTGATTGATTATACAACACAATGACAAGCCTATTGAAGAATTACCATATACTCCTGTGTAAGCCAAGTTGTTCAGCACATTTTTTAATGCAGTTTTTTGGGTAAAATTAGGTGCCTTGGCTGATACTCAGGTTGACTTATACTTGGGTATATATGGTACACCTTGGAAATCGAATCTCTTTTATTGTTGGTGAAATGTACCGATTGGTTCTTCCTTTTAAGGATTGGCCTTACCTTTTAAGCATTAGGCTTTTAATTCTTTCATTTTATACTTTAATTTCCTTTTTTTCTAAATGTACGGTGATCACACGATAGTCCTGATCCTTTATATTCCTTTTGTTCCCACCCCCAAGGCTAAATGCAAGATACACACATTGCAATAAATTTGAAAAGTATAACAGAACATTAAAAGCAATTCAGATAACATTTTGAAGTGTTCTGCTTTCATATAAGGAGCCTTGCTGGCGCTGTGGGTTTAGCATTAATTAATCAGCTAACCACAAGGTCAGAGTGCATTCCTGCCCTGTCCTTTAGGATTAGGATAAGTGACTCAGTGGTATTGGGACTGGGTTTTTTGGCTTTGTTTGTTTTGGTTATTCGTATATATTTATAGTGGAATCAATCTGTGTGGCCTTTTAAAAAATTGATAATGTAGCATAAACAATTTCTGATCATATCCTTAAATGAACATTGAAGTAATTTTAATGGCTATATGTAATTCTATTCTATGATTGTATGATCATTTAAATCATCTGCATCATTGTTTTTTGAAATGTAGTGATAAGATTTTACATTTCAATAAATATAATGCACATGATAGCCACAATATGCAATAGAATCAACTAGATTCAATGAGTTATACCAAATTATAAAACTTCTAGATCTGGTAGGACCTGAAAATTAAGAGAGACCTCTTATGCTTACTAATTGATGGGTTAGAGTACTTTCTTGGGATTTTATCTTGAAAGATACATATATAGCCCTAGTGTCGTCCCCCACTTCCCTTAATAAAAATTATCTAGATAATCGTGAGTTCTATTTTTTAAGTATTTAACAATAGTACCTTACATTCTTGATTTCCATTTAAGTCCTGTGTATTTTGTCTCATTTAAATATTCCGTGTTTTATGTTTCCTGGCTTTTACTGCTCTCATTTTATGCTTTAATTTCCTTTCTTTCTAAACTTAAACTTTACTCAAATGCACTCTTAGGGTCGTTACCAGCCGTCATGATGGCCCTGAGTGTGGTGTTTTGGAAGGAGCCTTGGTGGTGGTGTGGCCTAAGTGTGGGTCAGCAGTTTGCACGGGTGGTGTTAGTAGAGTGGTTACAAGCTGGCCCGCAAGGTCAGCAGTTCAAAACATCAGCCCCAGCCAGGGCTTTCCACCCCCTTGAAGAGCTGCAGTCTTAGAAATTCACAGCGTCAGTTCTACCCTGTCCTATGGGGTCACTGTGAGTCGGCATCGCCTCATATCAGTGAGCTTGTTTTGTTTTTTGATTTTTCTAAACTTTCTCAGCCTTGGCAAGACCTTGGGCTATCCCTCCTCGACTGTAATTCTCTTCAGGCATGTAACCAACTTGATTTACAGAAATGATGGAGGGCCTGTCCCTTCTGCTCTGCGTCCCTCTCCTTCCACTTCACTTTCGGTTCCTCTGATGTTTCATATTTGAGCCATAACTCTTTCCCTGGCTGTTTAAAATTGGGAGAGTCTTTCAACTTCCTGATTCACTTTTCTATTTCATAGTAGCGTCAGCTTGTTGTAGGTGGGGGGATAGTTTTGATTCCTTTCCTGGTGATTTTAAATACAGGTCATTCATGTCAGTTCTCCTTTAAAAGCTTAGCTTACTAATTAAGAGTTGGAAGAAAATACAAAATCTTCATATAATTATACACTAAACATTTAAATGTTAATCATCTAGGAAGCAATTTTTGTTACATAGAGATTTTTTTTCCTGCGTTCCCTGTTTTTTGTAAGCTAGCTTAATTCCAATTTGTATAACTCTGCCATCTATTTTTCTGCTCTTTTGTATTGCAGAAGACTCCCTTGCATAATTTCTGGATAAATTAGTTAACCTCTCTGAGCCACTAATAACTATTATTGTTATAGGTGTTTTATGAGTTTCTGCTAACAGCTCCACCCCCTCAACACCCCTAAGTAACTAAAATAAGATTCTTTCCATGTTCAAAAGAGACAAAACTGTACAATAAAACAAAACAAAATACTATGATCGCTTGTGCGATTGTGCGGTGCTGTACCCTTTGCCGGTTTGGCACCTGTGCTAGACCAACACCACTTGGTTCTTGTTTCTCTGCCCTATTGGCTCCAGTTCATAGACTGTCCCCTGACACATCTCCAAATAAATTACTTTTAACTAGGGGGCTGGGTGGGGTGTATTTTTGGTTTTTGTTTTGTTTTATAGCATTTAAAAATCATTTTATTAGGGGCTCATATAACTCTTATCATAATCCATACATACATACATCAAATGTGCAAAGCACATTTGTACATTCATTGCCCTCATCATTCTCAAAACATTTGCTCCCCGCCTAAGCCCTGGCATTAGCTCCTCATTTTTCCCCTCCCTCCCCACTTCCCTCTCCCTCATGAACCCTTGATAATTTATAAATTATTGTTTTGTCATATCTTGCCCTGTCTGACCTCTCCCTTCACCCACTTTTCTGTTGTCCGTCCCCCAGGGAGGAGGTTATATGTAGATCATTGTAATCGGTTCCCTCTTTCCAACCCACCCTCCCTCCACTTTCTCAGTATCGCCACTCACACCACTGGTCCTGAAGGGATCACATGCCCTGGATTCCCTGTGTTTCCAGTTCCTATCTGTACCAGTGCCCATCCTCTGGTCTAGCCAGATTTGTAAAGTAGAATTGGCATCATGATAGTGGCGGGTGGGGGAGGGGAGGAAGTGTTTAGGAACTAGAGGAAAGTTGTTTATTTTTTAAGTTTCTGCCCTCTGTCCATGCTTATCATTGAATATATTATCAGTGATTGCCTTATTCTCCTGCTTATCTTGATACTTAGTCAGTCATAGGAAGTAGTTCCGATCTGATGTCACCAGAAGAATGCTCATCTTATTCTGGCAAGCATTTATTATGCGGGGTCAATTTATAAGTGCATCATTTGATTTCATCTAAGGCTGCTTTATATGTCTTGGTTTGTCTGTTATAGAGAAAATTGGGGCAGTATATCATGGGCTCCCTTCTTTTTATTTCAGTAGATAATTAGCCTGCAATTCCTTTATCCTTACTCACTCTGTTTATTGGCCCTACTCTTCTGTTTAGTTCTTGAATCTATGTGGTTCCGTTTGCTTTCTTGCATGCTTTTGTTCTATTTTCACGAGTTTCTTTGCAGCTCTTTTCTCTTCAGATTGCTGTTCTGAGACACATTCTTCAAGGCTCTGGCCTCGGATCCATTCTTCGACTTAGCATTTTCAGGTGGTCAGCACCTCGCTCCTTAGGGCAGCTTACTTGAAGCCCATGGGCAGCGATTGCTTTGAGGCCCCATCTGTTGTTGGAAGCCCCATTTGCTGCTGCTGTTGGTGTGATCCGGGTTGTTGTGTCAGGACACCTACCTCACTCCCTGGGCATGTATGTCCCCTTCTCTAGACCTGCTTGCCTTCCTCCCACAGTCATTCTCTGGTGACTCTGTGGTGCATTTGATGATGAGGATAATTATTATTTAGCCCCAGAAGTTATCTAAATAGGCAAGCACAGCTGTTCCCCTCTGGAGAGCCTGCATTTTTGTCTGTGACCCTAAAAGACATAGCAAATCCACTGCCATCGAGTCGATTCTGACTCAGCAACCCTAGAGCACAGGGTGGCACTGTGTCTGTGGGTTTCTGAGACTGTAATTTCCTTGAACAGAAAACCTTGTCTCTCGCCCTTGGAGCAGCTGGTGATTTCAAACTGTAACCACTACACCACAGTGGCTTTTCCTTAGTGCTCAGGACGATTGCAAAATCTTACTAATTGTTATTCAAATGCTTTTATTTAGGAATTTTATCTGGAAACTGAAATCACCAGTCATGCTATGATTTTATTAGTAATTACCGGAAAGCTGCCCCCTTTTTTTAGCAGTGTCATGTCTTCGACATTACGGGCCCTTTCCTTGTATTTGTCCACTGTCACATCAGAGCATAATGTATGCTTAGGTGTTCCTCTGGGCTCTCAGAGGTGAGGCCAGGAGCAGGACACCTCAGCTGACCTGAAGAGCTGGCTGAGGAACACCCACAGGGGACAGACACCTCTGCAGGGAAGCCATGCTCCGTGCCAGGGGGGTGCTGGAAGGCTGGGGCAGCGGGATTCCAGAGTCCCAGTGGAAGTGCATTCTGGTTTGTTTTAAGCAAGTGAGTGTGCAGGGTGATGGCAGAAGCCTGTGGGTGTTGCCTTGCATCCCATAAAATAACCTTGACAAGGATTTTCCTTAGTCCCTGTATCACTTGTCCGTCCCGACAGGAGTGCGCTGTCAGGAGCTCTCAGAGAGATCTGCTAGATGGGATCATGATGTGGACATACACACCCGGAAACCTACGCCTCGAGAGTTCCTCCTCATTCTGCGATTGGCGGGGGGTGGTAGGGGTGGGGGGGCTTCTTTTCTTTGGTTTACTGGATTCATTTGAGGTTCTCTGACAGATGAGGAGATGAACATATTCTCTCTTGTATGTGCCTGGCACGAATGGCTCAGTCTGTTTCCTGTTGATAGGTCTTATACTTCCAGTTGTCTTCTCTAAAGGACTGCTTTTCACTCTTAGCACCTTGAGGAGGCGCCACCTGTGATTACAGCGAGGTCAGCCTCATCCGTACCTTTGTTGCTAGAGACTGAGAGCCTCTGGTTTCTGTATGCTGTGCCCAGGAACATGTGGGCTCCTCCTGATTTGAGCCCCGCAGTGTGCTGTGGGGACTCTCCAGCCAGCGAGTCAAGCAATGAATGGCCTAGAATGTGCCTGTTCCTGGTTCTTCTTCATCATGTGTGTGTGCGTGTGCGTATGTGTGTGTGTGTGTGTGTGTGTGTGTGTGGCCTTGACGGGTGCGGCAGGTTTTGGGGTGGGGAGCAGCATCTCCATTGTAGAATTTGTTTCCTCCCATTGGCTTCCTGTACTCTTTCACTGTTCGCAAACCTCCATGCTTCCAAAGACTTTGTCCTTGGCCCGTCTGTCCCCAGGTTGTTCAATAGAAGGGCTGACGACTTTGTGTTCTGTTGGAATGAGGAGATACATGTTCTTGGCAAACTGTTTTTAGTGACATATGTCCTTTGTGTATAAATGTAACTGGCAAGCTTTTGTGGGTTTTGTTTTTTGTCAAGTTCTCCACTCCCTTCTTTCTACTCCCGTGAATTGATACTGACAGTAAGTAAATTTAGAATTAAATAAAAGTTCATTAATGAAAAACTTGTGTTTAGGCTGTTGTCTGAAAACATCTGAAGAATCCTTTTGTATTAAAGGGAGCTTTAAAACGTTTGTGGAAAAATCTTATTATCACCAAATTTGGTCTGTGGCTGTCTCCATGGGGGACGGAGGGAGAGTTTTGCTGGGGGGCATTGACTCGTTCTACGGGTGGTGGGACAGTGTGGAAAGGGATAACAATGATGGTTGTGTAGTACGCACAGCATAGTCAGTTGCACTGAGCGATACTAGAAGTTGTTGAATTAGAAAATATTTGTGTGTGTTTATTTTTGCCCGTCATCCCCCCCTCCCAATAACATGCATCACGATTGAGTGTGAGGACTAAAGAGCAGGTTCTAAAGTGGATTGTGGGAAAGATCATTCAACTCCTCTTGGTAGATTGAACGGTTGAATTCATGCTGAATGAACAAAGTGCCAATAAAACGGTTAACAGGAAAGAAAAATCTTACTCGCTTTTAATGTTCTTTATTTTTCCACCAACATTTTGAAGACCTCTGGTACTGCCTGCCGCCTTTGTGTGGGAGTTTTGCACCGTCCCCGTAATTCCTTGTGACCCTTGGGGAATTGATACGACACTTGGACCTGCCTAATTTATTTAAAGCCATTTTCTTCTACATGGCTGGGATCTCCACGGTACATCAGCTTAGATAAACAAAATATGGTTTACCCTTACTCTGCCACTGAGAACGAATTAAGTACTGATAGATGCTCTTCTGTTAGCTCCCAGGAGAGGTGGGTGTGGGAGGCTGAGTTCTCTGTAGAGGAGCAGAATCAGTGAGATTCACACCCCTCAATTCACAGCCATCTGGTCAATCCTGATTTGGAGTGACCCTATTGATCAGGGTAGAACTGCCTCTGGATTTCTGAGACTTGATTCTTTATGGGAGTAGAAAGCCAAGACACCATGAGTGGCTTAGACTCTGGCAGCAAGTTGAGTTTCTCCCAGAGTGGATGGTCATTTCGACTGCTGACCTTGTAGATTTCTCTCTATATATTTATATCTAGATATAGCTTAGATATATAGATCTCTGTACTTAGATCTATGTATCCTGTCTATCTAGAGAAAAAGAAATTCATACTAAGAAAATGGCTCACACAATTGTAGGAGCAGGTAAGTACAACCTGGTTTCAAGTCGGGGGGTCAGATGTTCGTCTGGAGGCGTCTCTTCCCACACCGCTTCAGGGGCGGATGCCTCCAGCGTGCGCAGGAACTCGCGGCGTGCAGAGGAGGAGGAAGCCAAGGTCAGCAGGTCAGATGGCAGGCCGCTGACGGTTCCCGGGGCCCACAGACAGTGTGCAGCCGTGTTGGCTTAAGTCTAAAGAACTGGAAGTCAAGAGCCACGTGCAAGATTTAGATCCGTGACCCAGTCCAGCAAAAAGCAAGACATCTTTTTCACATGGTCTCTTTTTATAGGGAATAGGCTACGCCCCTGAGGGATCGTCCTTTCTAATGCATTAGGCTTGTCTCCTGAGTTCGGGGGTGTACTCCACCCTGTCTCCTTACCACTGCATGACTGTTCACAGAAGATCTCAGCATTAAGTTGATTACATTATGTTCGGTCACATCTTGGAGGTGGCCTCAACTGCCAAACTACTAAGACTCCTGGCCCAGACAAGTCGATACTAAACCTGACTGTGTTAGTCCGGGTAGACTAGAGAAATAAATCCAGAGACACTCGTAAGAAAGAGCTTTATATCAAAGGGTAATAATATATTACGAAAACATCCCAGTCCACAAGTCTGATATTGGCCCATATATCCAATATCAGTCTATAAATTCCTCTTCAGACTTAAGTAATACATACATTGATGCTGAATGCAGGAAGATCACAGGCCAATGGGTAGAAAGTCATGGATCCAGTGGTGGTGGAAGCATCTCAGTGCTTATGTGGGTCTCCGTGTGGCTCCTCCAGCTCCAGGGCTCTGGCTCCATCATCCTAGCTCCATGGAGCTTGTCAACTTGCAGGGAGGGTGTGTGTCCTGCCTCCAGGGAGGAAAAAGGGAGATCCCAGAATCCTCAGGAGAAGGCCGTGCCCACACAGAGGCCTCATTTGCTATGACCTGATGGACAGGCTAGATTCCACCCCTTTGCTTAATTTGACAGATTATGTAACTGCCACACTGATTGTCACAGTGATTTTTGAAAACATTATGCTCTTAACGAAGCCAGACACTAAAGGCCATCTTTTGTCAGTAATCTCCAGAATTGGCAAATTCATGGAGACAAATGGATTGGTGGTTGACAAGGGCTAGAGGATGGGGGAAATGGGGAGTGGCTGCTTAATTGGTAGAAGGTGTCTTTGGGAGCTGTTGAGAATGTTCTGGAATTAGATGATGGGGGTTCTAAAATTAGATGATGGCTGTATTAAAATCTTTGTGATGTGCTTTGAGTGTTTAGTTGGCGAGTTGGGTCTGAGTTTGGTAAGGGAAAGCTCCTCAGCAGGGTGGTGGAATGTTGCCGAAGGAATTCCAGGGCTTCCTTGGTGCTGGCTGGTGTTTTACCGAGTGAGCCATGTGGTGGTGAGAGTCAGGAGGGTGGGAGCTGAGATGTGGACAGTGGCCCCTCCGCAGAAGCAGGCACTGGTCCCACGGCTTGCTGACTCACGGAAAGTGCTGATGGCGAATCACCCAGAAGTTCTCAAAGTTAATGGGAGTGTACAGGTTTGATGATCAGGCCTGGCCGATTCCAGGTCCTTTTCCAGTCCCCTAGTGGTTCACTCTGCTTTACCTAAAGGCTGCACTGAAAGGTCGGTCCCTGGCCGCCCTCTCTGCTGATCCTGTGCTCTGGTTTGTAGACAGGTGTGGCTTTTGAACCTTCTCTGCAGGAAGTCTCTGGTAGATCTAGAGCAGCGGTTCCCAACCTATGGGTTGTTACCCCTTTAGGGGTCGAATGACCCTTTCACAGGGGTAACCCAATTCATAACAGTGGCAAAGTGACAGTTATGAAGTAGCAACAAAAATAGTGTTATGGGGGCGGGGGGGTCCCCACAACCTGAGGAGCTGTATGAAGGGATTGCAGCATGAGGAAGGTTGAGAACCGCTGCTCTAGAGGTATGAGTAACTGAGAATCCTGGCAGTGAGTGGAGGGATTTGGTGGCTCCCCAAATATTTGACTGGATCACCTTCTCGGACAGAGGGTTCCACCCCCACCTCTTCTTGACTCTGAATGCCAAGTCCTTCAGTGACTGACTATGTCCTGGTGATTCCCAGAGCTGGGTGAGCCCAGTGGGTGGAGGTGGAGGTGGTGGTGGGGTCATGGGGTATAATTTATGGAGGGGCAATGCTTTCTCTCCCTGACACACCCCATTAGCAGTTCCCGGCCTTAAGCTAGAGGAGTAGCCACTGACTAGTCCATCTGCAATGTTTGGACGTGGCGAATGCTCAGTTGGCCAACGTATTGTGGTTGGTAGTGCAGCCGCTCTTCCCCAGCCCTCTGCAGCTAGGTATAGCAACATCAACCAGTAGTATCAGCCTGCCAGTGATCAGCATGCCAGAATGCAAGTCCTTGTTACGTAACAAGCAGAGAAAACATATGGCAGGCAGGTGGCGGTGGCAGCATCATTATCAGCCCACAGTGAGATTGGCAGTTCATTTGCAGGTAGTGATGCCCTCCTGCCATGGCAACGGTGCACCACTGGGCACCCGGAAACCCTCATGATTGTGTGCTGCTCACAGTGTTTAGCATGCCCTGCTTAATCCTAACTGGCTTTTGCAGCACACTGCTGAGCGGTGACTGTGGGCTCAGCCTGGGAACCCGGTGCTGAAATGGGACCTCTGCCCTGAAGACCCCAGTTGTCAGCAGGCCTGTTTTTGTGCCTGTTTGTTTTGTTTTTGCTTTCAAATTGTTTTCTGTGTAGATTGGAATCTGGCTAACCGTGTCACTGTTTGTCTTCAAACAGCTCTTGTTTCTCCCCCCTTGCCCAACCAATAAAATGTTCATCTCAGCAGAGGAGGATGGTGAGAAAAGTGGAACATTTCCTTTATTTGCACCTTGAAAACCAGCCCTTCTGACATGCGGGACAGTTTCGTGTAAAGTGGAATTAAAAGACGAGGGAATTGTTTCTTTGGACAGCCCCTCATGTGTTCATGGCTCTTACTTCTCCATCAGGATTATAGATGATGCACTGTGTTGTGCATCTTGATTCAGGTGGGGAGGGGGGGTGAGGAGGGCATCTTTCCTAACCGGAATATATAGTTCTTTCTCCTTTTTTTGCAATAGCACCATGGTCTTTTACTTGAGAATGGCTGCCTCATTACCAGAGAAGCACAGACATGATCTCTGACAGCTCGGCCCTCCTGGTCCAGCGCGAGAGTGAGCGTTCTGGCTCGTGATTATGCATTTATGTTAAACCATCACTCTTCTAGGGACTGTCATTCCTAGCATGGACTGGCTGATCAAAGGGTATCCGTCCACAGGATGTTAGTAGAATCACAAGTATGACCTCCAAAGATGTATCAATTTAGGTCCCTGTCAACATTGAAAATACCACCGAGAGATGCACTTGAAAACGGAAGGTTCACTAGAGAAAAGCATGGACAACAGTGATTAGATTCAGCAACTGGAGAACTTGATGGAGGTGAGAAAATGATGGTGGGAAGTAGTGGCGATTCCCCCATAGAGCTGCAGGTGAGAGGCTTCCCAGTGGTCTTGTCCACATAGAGGAGAATAAATCTGAAGGCAAACTCAACACCCAACTAGTGTCCCTTCTGCTAGGGCAGTGGTTCTCAACATTCCTAATGCCGTGACCCTTTGACAGTTCCTCATCTTGTTGTGACCCCCAACCGTAAAATTATTTTCGTTGCTACATCATAACTGTTCTTTTGCTACTGTTATGAATCGGGCGACCCCCAAAGAGGTCATGACCCACAGGTTGAGAACTACTGTGCTAGGGGATCTGCTGAGCTGCGATGGGATGTCGTGATACTGTTAGCTGCCCTCATGTCGATTCCGACTCAAGGCAACCCCCAGTGTGCAGAGCAGACTTGCGTTCCTTCGGGTTTTTAAGGCTGTGGCCTGTCGGACGCAGCTGGTCAGGCTTTTGGAGTGCCTCTGGGTCGGTCTGTACACCAGCCTCTCTGGCCACAGGCCAGCGCTTACCTGGTCCTCCTACAGTTGCCTCGGAGAGGCATGGGCAGTCGTCTCGTGGAACCGAAACATGCAGCTTCCACCCTTAAAGTGTTGGCCCTAGGTTTCAGAAGCAGGAAATTGGACACATGAAGGCATTTTGCATCCTGAGAAAGGTAGACTAATTGTCCACCCCCCCTATCTGGGACCTCTCTCCTTTATTGATGGGTTATTGAACATGACTTCTAATTATCATTGCCTTTGTGGCACCATCTGTTTTCCTGCAATGTGCTGAAGTGTTCTGTTGAAGGAGCTGAGAGATTTGGGCGGTGCTTGGGGTTGGGGTCAGGAGGGTTGCCTCTCCTCTCCCCGGCTCATGCTGCTAAGTTGTGGTGTGTGGGTGAACCCTCTGAGAGATGTTTGTGCTCGATTCTCTGATAACCGGGAAGCGCCAAGAGTTCCCGTCGTCGTCGGAGTGGCAGCTGAGGAGCAGTGAGGCTTGGTTGTCTCTGTGGCTGCCAGAACCAGCCTAACTAGTTTTGTGAACTTGGGGTACAGCTTAGCACCTGATTTTTCCAGTATGCTTACATGTGGGGTGTCTCTGTGCCCAAGAGTAGTAGCAGCCAGTCGAGAGACCTGGATTTGGAATCAGACACAAGTTCAGGGTGCTCTTTTATCAGATCCCCACTTTTCTCTGTCTTTTGTGTGGAGTAGAGGGAGAAGGTAGGCTGCCTATAGGGGAGAAGGCCTCTTCAGTTGACACCTGGCTATCCTGGAAACTTTTCTTAGCCACCAAGCCACAAAGAATAATTTATGTAACACTGTAAGTGCTGTATCCTTGGGCAGCTCTCTTTGTGCCACTGGCAGGCATTCCTTAAAAATGAATATGTTTTTCTTCATAATTTTCCTCCAAGGTCATGCTGGCCTTCCATTAGCTTAGCTCCCCATTCTCTCGTTCGACTTTTCACTGAGTGGCTTCTGAATGCCAGCTCAGGGCAAGCTGGAGACGTGGGTGTTCTCTGAACTGTCTCTAAGGCAGGATGGCTCCGCTCAGCCCAGCCGCACCTAGCCCCCAAACAAGGGCGATGGATTGGGCCTCTTGGAGGATGGCTGCTCTCATCCCACTGTGATGGCTTTCGGGTGGGAGGAGGCTCTCCCTTCGGAGTCTGGTTGGTCTCTGTGGAGCAAGGGGCATGCCTCCTTTTGCTTTTAAAGCATCCCCTCTTCCCCCAGTAGTTTTTGAGACCATTGAGCCAACCCCTTTCTTCATTTCCCTGGGCCCCCGCCGCCATGGGCTCCTTTCTGCTGTCATTTTCAGACTGGGTGACATTGTATACAGTCTACACAAAGGCATAGGGATCACCACGTGGCTGTGCCGCCCGTGTCGCTGAACTCCTCCAGGGAGAGTTCTTGGTGAAGTGATTTAATTTCCCCTGACTGCCACTGACCTTGGAAGTTTGGGACAGAGGGGACTGTGATTGACACACTCAATGTCCAGCCTCTTAAAGGCTGGGCCAGGGAGGTGGTGGCTTTGAGGAACAAGTTAGAAGGCACATGCAGGGCACACAGGTACTTGTGAGACCCTGGGGTCACACCTTCTTAGGGACAAGCACTGTGGGATCCGAGTCACGATACTGGTGAATTATGCAATTAACATACATTCTAATAAGGACAATACTGGCCCCAGCATCAGCACATATTTGTAGCTTCATAGTATGAGTCTCGGAACCCAGTGATGTAGCGACACCCCGGTGGCAGAGTTTCTTTGCTGTGCTTTTCGGAGATACGCGATCAGGTTTACTGGAATATATATTTGTCAGTAGTCAACACTGGATTCCCATCATTGTCTTTCCTCCGTGCCAATCTTATTTGCCTCCACGCAACACTGATCGTGGACAGTGCATTTGATCTGGCATGTAGTGCGTGGTTGTCACTGCCTTCAGAAATCTTGGCCCTGCTATCCAGCCCCTCCTAAAGACTGTTCTCGCATCCATCTGTGGATCCGCGCTCCTGTGTGTGCTTCTAATTAAACATTTCCTCAATTGAACGTTGGTTGGGAGTAGTGATGGCCACTTAAATGAATACCTAGTGTCATCTAGTGATTTGCAACACCTCCACGGGCCCTGTAGAAGCTGACTTTTACCTCTACCCTCAAAACAGATGCAAGTACCTGCCCATGCAGCAGGGCTGGGAGTGGACGCCAGTGGTCCATTTTGTCAGCATGGCCTTAGGAAGGTTTGTAGGTACCATAGGCTAACGTTCTATTGATAAAAATGAGATGGTCTCACAATAGTTGTGAGAGAGAGAGAGTGTGTGTGTGTGGGGGGGAAGGGGGAGTGGTCAGGGTGATTGTAGGAGGGAGAAAACAGCATAAATACATGCGAATAAACAACCAGGCTTCACACCTAATGCCAGTGATTTGGAAGGGGTGTTTCAATGTGCATCCTGACTGGAATGGAGAGGTAGGGAGCAAGCATGGGTTATGACTTGATCTGTGCCGTGTGGCTGAGATAACAAAAATACACGGTTTGGGGTGAGTGGATCTGAAAAGGTTATCCCTGCTGAAGATCTATCAGAGCTCAAGATGTCCTGTTGGACCCCCAAAAATTCAGCTTTAGATTGTAGTTATTAAGATAGTTTGCCTCTATACCAACTGCAGCACAAGAGTGAAAGGCCCTCAACAAGATGGGTTGGCGTAGTGGCTAAACCATGGGCTCAAGCCCAGGAAAACCCGTGAGGATGAAGCAGGGCCAGGCATTGTGTCCTGTTGTGCACCGGGTTGCCCTGGGTGGGAACCGACTCAATGGCATCTCTCAACAGTAATTGGTCATCTTCTTTCTAAATAATATCCATACTCAACGGAAGCATTAATTTTTAACTATAAAAGCAGATGGTTCTCTCTCTTTTAAATCGTTTTGGGGCTCATACAACTCTTAGCACAATGCATACATACATCAATTGTGTAAAGCGCATTTGTACATTCATTGCCCTCATCATTCTCAAAACATTTGCTCTCCACCTAAGTCCCTGGTATCAGCTCCTCATTTTTCCCCTCCCTCCCCACTCCCCTCCCTCATGAACCCTTGATAATATATAAATTATTATTTTGTCATATCTTGCCCTGTCCGACGTTTCCCTTTCACCCACTTTCTGTTGTCCGTCCCCCAGGGAGGAGGTTATATGTAGCTCCTTGTAATCGGTTCCCCCTTTCCAACCCACCCTTCCTCCACCCTCCCAATATCACCACTGATACCACTGGTCCTGAAGGGATCATCCGCCCTGGATTCCTGTGTTTACATTTCCTGTCAAGCAGATAGTTCTCTAACAGGGGTTTTCTAGCCAGCCAACTACTGTTCATGTATTAGAACACATTTCAAGCACTGAAATCAAAAAGTGGACAATGATGTTGGCAAATCAAGAATTAATGGAATTCAGCCATTGACTTGGTAGCCGTCACTAGAAAGTATCTTGATTCACCAACTTACTGGAGAGAAGATATTTAACAATGGTAGTTAGAGGGCATAGGAAAAAATCCTACGTACAAATTTATTTTCAAATCCTAAAGTGTTTTTTGGACTTGAAAAAGCATGTAACTCATATTTGATCACTTATCATTTTATGAGTTGCCATCGAATCCTTTCAGATTCAAGGCTATCCCATCTGTGTCAAAGAGCTGGTCCAACCTGTTGTTCGTGGCTGATTTTTGCTTAGTGCCCGAGTCTGCTAACCCTTTGTACCAGGCAGGAACACTGCCTACTCTAGCTGGGAAATACATTTTTAAAAGATCTGGCTTTCCATACCTTAAAAATTGCAAACCTGAGATGAGTGTTTATAAGGAATCATGAACTATAAGATAACCATGAGGGAGGGGGAATAAAGGCACAAACGACGGGGTCACGCAGTGGAAGAACCGTGCAGACTGGGCTGTGAGCGGATAGTCGAGGGCCACATGATCTAAGAAGGAGGCTCCGAGCCATGTGTGACTGCACTGAAATACCGAATGAAATGTGGCCGGTCCGAATTGAGATGTGTTGTCAGTGTGAAGATGCACTAGATTTCAAGGAGGGAGTGGTGACTGAGTGGAAATAATATCAGTCCCTTTTTTTTATATATTGATTATACTTTGTGTGTTCAAATGATGCTTTGGGTATTTTGTATTAAATAAGTACTGGGAGGCTTCAAAACTGTACTGACATTTACCCACAAATGTTTCGAAGCCCCCGCTTTTAAAAAAATAAGTTCCCATGTTGCTTTTTCCTATTTTCATTGCTGCCACTGCAGACAGACCTGTCCATGGTGACTGCAGTGTGGCTCTCAGCTGTATCCAGTTGAAGGAGCCTGTCCAGGAGGACAGAAGTTCAAATCCCTCCATCAGGGCTTGTGTGGGCCTCAGTCTCAGCAGGGATGTCCATGGTGACTGGGCCCAGCAGCCCAGGCCATGCCCAAAGAGGGCCTGGAGAGCGGATCGGAAGTTCTTCTACTTAGGGGAATGGAGGAGTGCAGGAAAAATCTATACTTCTCTGACAGATTTCAGGGAATTATGTTCAGTAGGGTCCAGAAATCCCAATTTCACTATCTAGGAGTCTTATAGAAGCGTCTGTTAGACCCGAAGTAAGTGGAACCTTGTCTCTTCCATGCTCATTGTTAAAGTAAGGTGCTTCCTGCCCAGCCCAGCCTATCTGCAGCCAACCTATTCATTGATAAGGTTCACACTGCTCTGCTTCTATTACTATTGGTAAACAAAAAGTTAACCATTATCTAGTCCCTTCAGAATTAATCAGGAAAATGTCTAAATAAGTACTAAATAGTACATCATTCTTTAAAATAGACCCTCTCTTAGTGGGATGAATAGGCTTGAGGGATGTAATTCCTGTTTAAGGTGACTCCTTTGGGAGGAAGACTATTTGACTGGGTCTTCGTGCCTATTTCCCTGAGTCAACATGTCTGTTTACGCACGTGGGGCTGTACGTGTGCAAGTCTTTATTGACTTCTTTCACAGATAGGAACTTAGTGCTTATTTATTGCCAAGCTCTGTGCTAAGAAAATCAGTACACATTGATCCAAAAATAATTGCCATATATAGAATTTACTATGAGTCAGGCTCGTTCTCAATGCTTTATCTATATTAATGCAATTCCTCCTCCTAACAACCCTGAGGTTGGTAGAGCTGCCGTGCTGTGTGGAAGCCCAAGAGCGTCAGGTCCCTCAGTGCAGGGTCTGCAGTTCATGCTCATACTTGCTGAGAAGCAAACCTGCCCTCTGGCTGCTCCGTGTCCACCTTCTCATGGAGACTGTGCGAAGTCCTTTGTTACTTGCTTTTGCCTCTGGGCTGCTGCGTCAGTCACCCTCGGCCAGGTGATGCTGTCTTCTCTTGTGTCTGGTGGTCTTCCAGGCTTTCCCCAATCCCTGGAAAGTCTGTGGAAAGAGTCAGTGGTCATAGCAGGGGGGGATTTTGAGAGGCTTAGGATTGACTCTGTGGAGTAATGGAGGGTTATGTAATGATTATGCAAAAGAACCTCACATAGTAGCCCAGTTACTATTCAGACTACACTCAGACTGCGGCCTGGAATTGTGGACACATGGCTGTTTGCTCCCTGTCTCATCTTTGATGCGCAGGTAGTTCACCTTTCAGCGTTTAAGTACGCAGCAGCAGCAGCAGCAGCTTCAAGTCTGAAATGCCTTCATGGCTTTGCCCTGTTTCTGGTATGACGTATCCTCAGAATTCCTTAGAGGGGCCCAGAGCTACCATTATTCCATTTTGCCAAGCTATTTCCGGGCCTCATTAACTCAAATGTGATCTTGGTTGTATTTTAAATTTTCGTCATCGTTCCTCTGAAGAGTTTCTGAAATTGCTTTCAAGGAAAATTCCATAATTGAATGGGCCAAGGATAAATCAGATGGCCTGCTACCTTTTCTTACCTCGGAGAAACTCTCAAGTAATAAATAGCAGGATCACTTATCTATAAGCCACTTGTCAAATCTGTCATGGAGGGGTGCTTTCCGTTCAGGCAGCTCTCACCTGCACTTTCTCCCAACACCACAGTTCTGTTTCTGCCCCACCACAAATGTTCCGCACACGTGGTTCAAGTGAAACAGCAGCCCGGTCGACAGCTGGGCCGAGTGCTTCTGAGAAAGCCTGGCCATCTCATTTCAAATGTGTCCTTCAGACATGTCTGATGAAAGGCCTTCTGATTCATCTATTCATTCCTACAATTGCTTCCTGCATACCCTCCTGCGATTCGCAGGCCCCGAACCAGCTGTTCCAGTGAATGAAAGGCCTGGCTTCGACTCTGACGGAGTTCACAATCTGTGTATTTCACTTGGGTGCACTGAGTGTGAGGTAGGAATTACAGTGTAAGGAACCCTGGTTGACGTGGGGTTACGATCTTGACTGCAAACCAAAAGGTTGGCAGTTCAAACCTACCAGCCACTTTGGCAGGCGGATCCTGTAAACTGACAGCTTAGGAAACCCCCAGTGGTAATTTTCCTCTGTCTGGTAAGGTTGCTGTGAGTCACAATCCACTGTACCGTGCCTAACCACAACAAAACAAACCTCCTGGCGTCCTGGCGGTGTCTGTGGTTAAGTGTATAGGTTCTAGCTAAAGGTTGGTGCACCGAACCCACCCAGAGATGCCTCGGAACGCAGTCCTGGTGATGTGCTTCCCAAAGGTCATTGGCCTTGCAAACCCTGCTCGACACAGGGGTCACCGTGAACCCGGTTCCCTCAAGTGCAACTGACCGCACTCATAGTCGGGTAAGCCGGCCATGTCAGTTTCAGTAGCCTTCAGTAGCCTTCGAGTCAAGGCAGGCCCTAGAGTATGTCAGGTTCTCTCCTGTCACCATACTTCCTGGCCTGTATGCTGAGCAGATAATGGAGAAGCTGGCTTGCGTGAAGAGGCTGTGATGTCAGGATTGGAAGAAGGCTTATTAACAACCTGCGGATTGCAGAGGACACAACCTGGAAGTGAGGAGGCGGGAAGCACTTGCTGATGAAGTTCACAGCTCACAGTCTTCAGTGTGGTGTACAGCTCAGTCAGTGTAAAGAAGCCCAGTTCCTCACAACTGGGCCAGTAGGTATCATCCTGGTCAGTGGAGGTAAGGTTGAAATTGCCAAGGATTTTGTTGGGATTTATAATCATCATGGAAACAGCAGTTGAGATCAAAAGATACATTATATTAGGCAAATCTGCATACATAAAGCAGTGGTTTTTAACCTTCCTAATGCCCCAGCCCTCCTCATGTTGTGGTGACCCCCAATTGTAAAAGTAATTTCATTGCGACTTAATAACTCATTTTGCTACCGTTATGATTCAGGCAACCCCTGTGAAAGGGTCACTCACCCCCCCCCAAAGGGGTCGCGACCCACAGGTTGAGAACCACTGCATTCGCGCAAAGATGTTACTTTGAGGACTGAGGTGTACCTGACCCAAGCCAAAGAATTCTCTATTGCCTCACATGCACGTGAGAGTTGGATATTGAATCAGGAAGACTGAAGAAGAATAGATGCGTTTGAATTGTGGTGCTGGAGAAGATTATTGCAGTACCATGGACTGCTAAAAGGACAGACCAAGACAGACAGAGACAAGGATGGCAAAACGTCGTCTAACATGCTTTGGACATATTGTCAGGAGAGACCAGTCCGCGGATTGAAGCATCCTGCACAGTGACATGGAGGGAAGCCCCGCAGTGAGCTGGATTGACACCGTTGCTGTATCAGTGGGCTCCAGCAGAGGACTCGGTGTGCGGATGGCACAGCATCAGGCAGTGCTTTGCAGTATTTCATTCTGTTGTGCACACGGTCTCTACGGGTGGTAGCTGACTGGATGCCACACAGAGTTCTCCTCTTGCGCTGCCATTTTCCAAGTCAAGAAGCTAAAGATCCGAGGTGACTCATTTGGACGGGGGTGATGAGATGTCAGCAGGCAGGCAGCCAGGGCTCCTTCTGGTCTTAGTGTCATGCATATGGAAAAGACTTATCTAGCCAACCCTCGAGGAATACCTCTGTCTGGAGTGTGAAGAGCAAATCTTTTAATAATTCATTTCTTCTCTTTAACTCAGGTCCTTCCATATACACTTGCCCACAAACAGAAATTTCAGGATACCATTGACTCTGGCAAAGTGGCAAGATTTGTAGTTGTTTTAATTGAGACTGTTTAAAAGGCAGCTCTGATTCAAGTGATTGACAGATCTGTGATGAGTACCTAGACAGGAAAACCTCTGAGGTAAGGGACTAGTTCTCAGAATCCACAGGAGAGGGACATAAATGCTAATTACACATCGACTTTAATTTCTGGTTTGTCATAGCAGCCTGCAGGTGTGTATCTTGGCTATGGGCTATTCTGAGGGCCTCATTTGTATTTGAGATTTTCTTTAATAATACTGCTTCCACTCAGAGCTCTTTAATCTCTTTCTCTGGGTACAGGAAAAATGTAATTGGCAAGGGGGCCGTCGTTGGTTCTCTTAGTTATTGAAAATTACTATTTTTCCTCCCCATTGATTTTCCTGGAAGACCATTTGGGGTGCTGCTTCATTGCAGTCTTCTGACCTGGAAGAGCCACAGGTGTTCTCTCCCCCAGCCACCCCCACCCCCAGCACTAGGACCCATGTAGACTTCTGGATGGAGTGGTATCACCCTGGGTAGAGAGATGATGTTGTTCTGTACGTGTCTGTGCTGACGGGCTGCTGTCCCAACCTGTCCATGTGCCCAGAAAACTTGGCATTGGCATGTGCAACGTCACCTTGAGAGTCGAAACATTTTACACACACACACACACACACACACACACACACACACACACACTAGAATTGAGGGGCCAGAGCTTGTTTTTATGGGTTGAGTTAAAGCTCAACGGTCAGTGAACCTCTTTCTTCATTTCCAGGTCTCTGCTGAGTTTCTCCCAAAGGCCCCAGGTTGGACCCCACCCTCTAGTCATGCCCTTTCTTAAGGTGGACTTGAGACACTGTGCGTTCCACGGCCTGGCTACTCTTGAGGTTTGACATCTCGACCCTCCTGGTTTCCTCTGTGATTTTCCCATGGCCCCAACACATCTCCTATCCTCTTCCTGCTTTGGACGGTTAGGCGCGTTGGTGCTAGAAACAGGCGCTCAATAGAGCAAACACCCTCAAGAGGGTTTGCCAGAGAAGAGGTGCAGGAGGTGTGGAGATAAGGGATCTGGAGAGTGCACTTCTCCCCCCAAGAATTTAAGCCAGCTGCCTGACTCCCTTCCTGGCTGTTTCTGGCCAGCTGACCACTGAGAAATCAATCCTCTTGGTTGGCGGTGGTAGTTGTTGAACCTAAACCCACTTGCTGACGTGGCTCGCTTGTAGCTGTAGAGTAATCGATGAAACCTCGCAGTAATTCCACTGCAGGCCTCCATCACAGGTGCCACGAACGGTGGCTCACAGCAACAGACATGTGTGTTCCTAGGTCTGGAGGCCAGAAGCCTGGGGTCAACCTGGTTATGGAACCACGCTCCCCACAAGGGCTCTAGGGAAAGCTCCTCCTGTCTCTCCTAGCTTCTTGCGATTGCTGGCTTCACGTTCTTCGGCTGATGGCTACAGCAGCTCCTCTTCTTCTGCCATCCTCACTTGGGCGCTTCCGGTCACTGTGCCCAAGTGTCCCTCTGCCATAGGACATATTGGACTTAGCCTCCTCAAGCCAGTATGATCTTGACTTGGTTTCATGAAAGAGTCTCATTTCAAGTACGATCCCACCACCAGAAGGTGTGCCTAGGTTTTTGTTTTGGTTCGTTTTTGAGGGGAGAGGGAGGCCACTTTCCAACCCAGTGTGAGGGTCATCTCTGACTGCCCTCGCTTCTGTGCTGTTATGACTGTGCCCCGCAGAGAAAGCACGAGCTCCCTCGCTCAGCGCTGAAGTGGCGTTCAGTTGTTTCTGAAACACGGTGAGCTGAAGTGTTCAAGTGAGTGATGTGGCAGTGGGAATTTTGAGGCAATTGTCCTTTCCCAAATTTCCAAGGAGTTTTTAAAACGTGTTTCTTAGGAGCTGGCAGTTGGAACTGACTTGAATGGTGCTTGCCAGCAGTGGGGACGGGCTGCTGCCTCGAAGCTGCGCAGCGTTGGGAGGACAGACACTGGGCGGCTGTGGGAGGAGAGACACTGGGCGGCTGTAGACAGCTGCACGGCACAGCCCTTCAACACACAGTTTGGCCACGACTCAAGCTTCACCATAGACGTTAGCTTGTCCAACCTGGGCATGTTTGCTCATGGCTCCCCAGGCTATGAGTGTCCAACTCCTGGACAACTGGCTCTTGCCCCTTACTGTTAGGTGCATGTCTCTTTAATGTGAAACACAACACATTCTTCATTGTAATCCATCACCTTTTAAATCATTCCAAAGACGCGGAGTCACTCGTGCACTCAAGTAAGTTTAAACAGGAACCACACACCAGTTGGACTTAATGAGACACTTAGGACTGGATCTCGTTGCCTGTGCTGGTTTCTTTTGACACACAGCCATGTTCATTTTAGTATGCCTCGCCTGTCACTTCCTTGAGAGCTAGGCCACCACTAGATCAACCGTAGCCTTTCTTCATGCTCTTTGGGCAGAAGACTCAGTTTGTTCTGCATTTCTTCCCAGTTGGAGACCATGTCCTGGAGAAGGACTCAATAGCAGATAGGATTTGATCATTCAGAACTCTGGTCCTGGCCTTGTCTGTTTTCTAAACTTGCTAACTGCAACTGTGTTGGCCCTGGGCCTATTTCCCCTCTGGTTAGTTCTCTTGATTCTACTCAAGCTGCTCCTGGAAAAGTTAGACTGAAATTATGTACAGGTTTCCTCTGGGGGCCTTTCATTTAAAACAAGCATATTCGAAAGGTTCTGACCCAGAAAAGGCTAAAGAATGGCTTTCCTGTAATGTCGCGAAAGTCCTTCCTGCATATGGGTTGCAAGCCTTTTCTCTGTCCAGCCTGAAATGGTCAGCCAGTTATTACTCTTAAGGGATCAGCTACCTTTTCATCCTTGTTTTGTCGATCGTACACTCAGCAAATCGAGCTGTGAGGTGAAGATTCGCAAATATGCCTGCACGTGTGGCTCTGATGTCTGCTTCTTTGTCCCCAGGTCAGCGTGACTGTAGACTACATCAGACCAGCCAGCCCAGCCACCGAGACCGTGCCTGCCTTCTCGGAGCGGACCTGTGCCACTGTCACCATTGGAGGAGTGTGAGTGTCCCACGGCTTAGACCAGCCTCGCCCGCCTGCCTGCTTCGCTGTCTCTTGGTCTTGCCCTCCTCACTCTTGTTAAAGTTGCCCATGTGCCCGTATGCTGCTGTAGATTTGCACAGTGATTTAATTGCCTTGGCTGGTTATCATTTATGATTTATTGGGCCATTTCACTCACGTTATTGCTGTTAATAATGCCATTTACTGAGTGTCACCCAGACTGTAGGTACTATCCAAGATGTACTTAGAGCCTCTGCTCGTGGGTTTAGGAGGTTCATATGTAGACACACACTTGCTGTGCATAGAGAGATGTGATCACTAGGTGACAGGTGGGGTCTTCCTCGTCTACTGGACTGGCTGGATCCTGGTTATATCCCAGGGTCTTGTTCAGTTCAGGTGATCAACAGAATCTTCCAGGGAGGAGGAAGTCCGCTGGACCATGCTTTCACAATAGATATTAAACAATCAGTAAGTCCCCTGTAGCAATTCTTACGCTGCATAAAATATATCAGTATGGTAATTGTTTCTTTCTCTGTGTAAGGATCTTAAGTGCTGTTCGTTACCACACTGGTGTTTTTATATTTTTTCTATGGGACCAGCGGAGGAGAAGGAGATAACTAGGTCCTCATCAAACAGGGGTGGTCTCAGTCCAGGGCCAGAGAAGCCCCGTAGGCACTCTGCCTCTGACGCTGCGCGGCCTGCAAAGGGCATGAGGACCTTCCAGATGAGTGAGTGGGGTCCCAGAGGAAGCTCACCCAGCAAACAGCCTCTTCGCCCTCATTTTTCTGTCGCTTTGCAGATGACTTGTTTCAGTCTCTGCTCAATTGGTGGTAGAAAGACGGGGCCATCGGCTCCTGTGCAGATTTACGTACATCCTTGGAGACCGTGAGGCAATTCTACTGTTCTCCCGTCACTGTGGGTTGCGTAGTAGCTTTAGTTTGGGGAGCTACCACTTCTGGGTTTTCCATGCTGTTCATGTCCGTACAACAGACACGGGTTTTCTCTTGGATGGTTTCTGCCGGGACCTTAGTCCCCCAGTATAGGTCCGGGTGTTGTTAGAAGCAGATTCTTGCCAAAGCGGATCATACTTTGAAATCTGAAGTACCAGGGCACATTTTCGTCATTCGCCTAGCTGTATACCTTACCTTAATGGTTTATGGCCAATTGATGGTCACTTCTGCAGAAGTGGATTCATGCTTCCATCCCCGATATGAAGCATTGTGTTGTCACAGACAGGTCCATGGATCAGGGCCCCTGCCACGTAGTTGCCAGGGAAAAGGATGACACAACTGGAACGTGTGTCTTTGGTTTTGGCAGGTGGCCACCACCAGTGTTTATCTAACAAGCCATTAAACGAGATCATCTCATTTACCTAAGCAAGATTATACTGCTTAAGATTCGGCATTCTGGGAGTGTTTCATAGGGATTGTATTAGTGGGCCATGTGGGACAGCTGATCTACATCCTTTTCACGGGAGGTTGCTATGGCTGCACTCCAGACTGTGCTGGTCTTGACCGTGACTGAGATGACGTCTTCAACCTGGCAGTTGGCAGTGTGGGGCTGACTCTGTGTGTCTGCCAGGGTTTGGGTGGTTCTCCAGACGACGAAACCGGCTGTCGACACCTGTTTTCTGGTAGGTTGGTCAGCTCGTTGATTCCTCTAAATTGACAATTGAAGGTAGCTGCACTCCAGGTTCTTGTCCTTCCGGCTCTTCAGTCCTGTAAGATTATTCCTCTGTGTGACTTACTGGAGGACTATTCACTGTCCCTATTCCTCTGAATGCTTCCATCGTCTCCTAGGATTAGACCAGTCTGGATTAGACCAGTCGGGTGCTATCAGGAAAGGTGTCTTCATAAATCGCCCGGCTGCAGAGACCTTACTGTTGGGGCCATCTCTTGCTAGAAAGAAAGCTCCCTGAAAAAAGCGATCGGGGCTATGAAAGTTTATAACTGATTATTTTCTTCTTTTGTTTGGTTACTGAAGCCCAGTGCCAAAGGTTGACCGTCTCTGATAGTACGGTGCTTTCTGGGCTCTCTCTGCCTTCATAGCCTTCTAAATCGTACCCCATTACCATGTTGAACACGTTACCATGTGTTGCCTATCATTCAGGAAACATTCTGCGAAATAGGATGTTCCAAGATTTGAAGGCTGTGCAGTCCCTGAATTACGAACAAATGGTTTTGCTATATCTGTTTTGAAGTTGAACTTTTATGCAAATCAAACAGTTTGGTGTGGCTTTAGTCTAATGTCAGTTAAGTGTCTTAACGTATAACCTATAGTGTTGCTTTTTATGAATAAAAGGCATTAGAGAAGCCCTTCCAGATACACTAAAACATGACACAGTGATATTAATGTTTGTCCCAAACGAGCAATCGTACATATACACGTACATTGTACATATGTACATATGGAACTTCTAATGATAGCCCTTATAGAGATCACAGATGTTCTGCGACACATGGTTATATTTTTCTTTACCATATTTTTCTTTGTATACTTTTGCCAATCACTTTGAATGATTGTAGAAAAGTTGAGATGCTAAGAAGAAATTTCAAATGTCCAACATACACACAAATTAAAATATACTAGAAGGTTGCTGGTGGGTAGTGGGGTAAGCTAACTGCATGTCTGGCCGTTCAAAATCTACCAGCTGTTGTTATACAGAGAGAAACACGAGGATTTTTGCTCCTGTATTGAGTTGCGGTCCGGGAATCCCTATAGATAGGATTGGTAGAAGTTAGAATCCACTCCGTGGCAGGGAGGTTGGTTTACAGAAGTCCTCTAAGAACCCCGATGGTTAAGCAATTGATGGCCAAGACAAAGATCTGCAGTTTGAGCCCACTGGCCACTCTGTAGGAGAAAGACGAGGCTGTCTGCTTCCTTACCGATTTCAGTCTTTGAAACCCGTGGTGGGCAGTTCTGTCCTGTCCTGGAGGGTTGAGAAGAGTCAATATCAACTGCCTGGGAACAAGTTTGCTTTTTTGGTAGAGAAGCCTACTCCCTGTTGAAGCAGTTATTTTAAAACATTGATTACAGAAGGAAAGTGTGGTTAAAATTTCAGTTTACTTTCATTTGAAACAAAAATTTGAAATCCTTGGCATCTGGGCAGTGTGGGTCAACCACTGGCTGTTCTGTGCACACCTGCTGGTGTGGATGAGGGCCAGAAGAGAGTGCTTGAGCTTTGGGCTTTCTATCCCACTCCTGTTAACAGTCACCTGGCCTGTTTGTTTTGAGCCATTTCATAAGCCTTGCCTCTTTATTGAATCTTTTTAAAGCATTTAAGTCTTTTCCTGAACACAGACTCATTCTTTGCGTACTCATATTTCAATGATTAATGCAATCCTTAATGAAGTATCTAATTAAATAGAGCCTCCCCCAGGATAAGCAGACTTGGGCACAAAAACAAAGGACTCCTGTTTGGGAACAGAAGCGCACAGGGGGATGTTGAGAGGCCCTCTCTGGTGGGCATCAGACTGGAGGGGGCCAGCTGAGGTCAAGTTAGCCAGGAGAGCCGCTTTGGGGGCCGCATTGCCCCCGAAAGGGAGGAGGAGGCCTTGTTTGAGCTTGTTGAAATGTTGAGGAATTAGCATAATTAATCGTCATAATCTGTGGACATAGCGTGTACTGTGAGATTCCATCGTACAGTTCTTCTTCCGGCCTGTTGGCTTTCCAGTCATCTCAGCCGACAGCCGGGGCTCTGCTGGGAAGCTGGTGATTCCCTGGGAGAGAGAAAGAAGAGGCAGGTGAGATGAGTCTGCCTGCGTTCTTGCCAAGCAGATTGCTCAGTGCATTTCGCCTGCCCCAGCCCTGACTGGGTCCTCCATGGGATGGATTCCTTCTGGTCCTGCCGCTCCTCCTCCAGCTGCGTGGGTGGTCGCTGAGTCAGCATCCTGGAGGCTCCTTGCTGTGACGCTGGCCCCAGCTCCCTGTCCTTGGGGAATCTATGAGAATGAGGCTCATGGTTCCTCTAATAGATTAAAAGTTTTTTCTTGATTAACTTCACTGTGGATTTGGCAAGGGTTGTTATCCGTTAATCAAAACAGTTTAAATAAAAAATAAAAAGATCAAACTCTGAGTGGTTTCTCATTCTCTGGCTCCCGGGTAGGGAATTAGCCGAGCCTTTCAGGCCCGGTTTGTGACATGGAACTGTCAAGATGGCGCTTCCTGCTAATTACTTTTTATTGTATTTAAGACACTTAAATAACTTTTCTTGTGATTTAGTCTTCTCTGTAATTAGCTCCAGTGATTAAAATCGCGTTCTCTTGCTGTTGCCGGCACTTCTTGGAGGCAGATTTTTCTGGGTGACCTTTCCCTGGGCTGGACTTGCCAATTACTTTGAGCTCTGGTTTGACAAACACAGATCATGTACTAGCAGGTCGCCAGGATCGCGTTTTCAAAGAAGAGTTTTAAGAAGGAATATGGTCATGTTTGACAAAGACACCTAAGACCTAGAACTGAGGGTCAACCTTCAAGCAAGGTCAAACATCACACACAGTCAAACTCCCCCTCCCATTTCTCCCCCATGCCCCTGAAAAACTGTCACCTAGCTGCAAGGGACAGCGTCACTGATGCATTTCCCCACTCGTCCCCATCCTGTGAGCTATCTCAGTGGTAGGAAGAACAGGCCCGGCCAGTGGCACAGAGATGGCACGGGCTTGGGCACAATTGGAAAATGCTGGTTTTGGCCTTTCAAGAGGCAGTTTGTATGTTGGAGCTTTGTTGCTGTCCGTGTGTGGCCACGCTCATAGGGTGTTGTGGAAGACCTGCTGGTGGGGGCATCTTAGGTGGCCCCTTTGCTCTAGTGATTCATCATCACTGGACCCAGATTCTTCTTCACGGAGCTTGGCTTTACTGATAGAGGCAGGCATTAAACTTGTAAGGGCACGGGGCTGCCTTTGCTTTTCTCCTTGGATTCCAATTTGCAGGGATACGGCTCCCCCCCACCCCCTCACCCCTCCCCACCCCCCAGCACTTGTTAGTGACCGAGGTATTAGCTCAGGTCTTGTCCTTGTTCTGCTACAATAATCCTCTTCTAATCCGAGTTCCGTTTTTCTCCGCCACAGTAGGAATAAGTGTCATAGGATCCCAGCTTTCCTGGCTGGAGTTCCGTAGCTTTAAGGCTTTCTCTGTCAGGCCAAACAAGCTCACTCAAGGTTTTTAAATCTTTTAAACATACTAACATCTGACTTTCAGTCTAAACCCAGGAAGAAAGTGACCTCTTTAAACCCTGCTTTCGGCCCTAGTGTCCTGAGGCAGCCTGGTCTATAGCAGCCAGAAGGCCCCTCCGGCCTGCTCTGGGGCAGTGTGGTGGCAGCAACCCTGTCAGTCACTCGGCCACTGTGTAGGATCTGGGTGGTAGCCAACCTTTTCTCCACAGATTGACTGCTTGTACGTCACTGTATCTAATCACATTCGATTGTTCTCTTTTGCTTTTTACATTTCACTTTGTTTCTGCTTTGAAGGTAAAATAAGATACAAAAGTGAAAAGGTTTTTCTTCTTTTTTAATCATTTGATCGGGGGCTCTTATAACAATCCATACATCAACTATCTCAAGCACATTTGTTCATATGTTGTCATCATCATTTTCAAAACAGTTTCTTTGTACTTGAGCCCTTGGTATGGATTTCTCATCCACCACCACTCCTTGTGAACCCTTGATAAATTATAACTTATTTTCATATTTTATACCATCCACTATCACCCTACACCCACATTTCTGTTGTTCATCCTCCTGGGGTGGGTTTTCTATAGATCAGTTCCTCCTTCTCCCTCTATCTTCTGCCTACCCTCATGGTATTGCTATTCCCATTACTGTCCCTGGGGGGTTTAGCTGTTCTGGATTCTGTGTATGGAGAGCTCTTACCTGTACCAGTGTACATGCTCCGATCTCGCCGGATTTGTAAAGTAGAACTGGGATCATGATAGTCAGGGGAGGAAAAGAAATGTTTTGTGTTTCGTTGGTAGTATACTGCATTCTGGCTGACCCGTCCCTTCCTTGTGACCCTTCTGTGAAGGGATGTCCCGTTGTCTACAGTTGGGCTTTTGGTCCCCACCACTACCCCACTCGTTTGCATTAGTATGATTGTTTTGGGTCTTCTGATGCTGGATACCTGACACCTTATGATCATACAGGGTGGTGTGCTTCTTCCATGTGGGCTTTGTTGATTCCCAGCTAGATGGCTGCTTGTTTATCTTTAAACCTTTAAACCCCAGATGCTATATCTTTTAATAACTGGGCACCATCAGCTTTCTTCACCATATTTGCTTATGCACCCGCTTTGTCTTCAGCGATCGTGTTGGAAATATGAGCATAATAGTAGGTCAGATTATTAGAACAAAGTTGAGGGAGTACTTGAGCAGAGGCCCAATGTCCATTTAATTCCTTAATACTTAGTACAAATATATGTATATAGACCTATATCCCTATCATTATTTATTACCATATATACTCGTGTATAAGCCATTTTCCCAGCACATTTTTTTTATTTTTTAATTTTAACAATTTATTGGGGCTGGTACAATTCTTTTCACAGTTCATACATATACATACATCAGTTGTATAAAGCACATCTGTACAGTCTTTGCCCTAATCATTTTTTTCTCTTTTCTTCTTTTACATTTTATTAGGGACTCAAACAACTCTTACCACAATCCATACATATACATACATCAATTGTATAAAGCACATCCATACATTCCCTGCCCCAATCATTCTCAAGGCATTTGCTCTCCACTTAAGCCCCTTGCATCAGGTCCTCTTTTTTCCCCCCCCCTTCCCAGCACATTTTAAATGCCCTTTTTTGTGGTACAATTAGGTGCCTCAGCTGATAATCCGGCCGGCTTATACTCGAGTATATGTGGTAATAATATATTTACATGCCTGTATTTATATATCCCAAATGTCTTTTCTCTTCTAGTTCTTGTCTCTATTTCCTTTTTCCTCCTGTCCCACTATCATGTCCAACCTTCATTGAGCTCTTAGTAATTCCTCTTGGCCACCTTGTCTTGTTCTTAAAAACAGAAACACTTGGTCAACTCAAAGATGGAGTACCCAGTAAGCAAAGTAAATAGGGGCTGACTTGTGCTTACTAGTCTGTTTAGCAATTTCACATGAGTTTTCTCACGTGAAAGAGTTCACTACAGCTCAGTAAGGAAGCCCAAGTAAGCTCAAGCTGACCTTGCTCACTGGATACCTCTCCCTTGTCAGAGGTGGTAAATTTGAAAAGAGGCTTCAATTATCGCAGAAGGTGCTGTGAGCTTGGGAGAGAGACAGATGCCAGCCATCTTTGGTGCAGTGTAAGAATGTGAAGTTACTCAGGATTGGTTAGTAAGATCAGGCTTACCTTGTTTATCTGTTCATCTAACGTGGTGTCAGCCCCACCCACCCTATCTAGAAACAACAGCTCAGATGGCTTTCTAGAAGCCATCGTCGTCGTGGTTTGCCATGCTGGCTCTACACAGAAGGACGCCGTTCTGAGGATCTGGGACACAGTGGCATTTAGTCTGCAAGCAGTGACTCAGCAGACTCATCTCCTGCTAGCTCAGGCCATTGTCATGAGCTCACCCAGAAGGCATTGTAAGAAGGACCTTGGCTGTTACATAGGACTCCAGGTTGGAGTCAGGAAAATCCGGTGACTTTGCAGTGAAACGTCATCCAAATGTTTCATGTGGTTATCTATGGAAACCGCATGCTGCCATGCCTATTCCTATAGAAATGTCTTGGTTTCCAGATTGTTTTACACCATGTTTCTGGTGTGGAATTTCAGCCTAGCTGAGAAATTATTATTGCTTTTATTAGTGATATTTTGGGACCATGCAAATCATCTAATGTTCTTTGCTGAGATACGTCAGAACTTTTCATCCATGCGCCCACCCTTAAGAAAAAAGAAAATTGTGAGTGCCAGGCGGTGAGTGACTCTGAAGTATTTACCAATATTTACTGAAATTATATACCAGAGAGAGCCTGGGAGAAGAGAACAGGAAATTTCTTTTTACAGATCAGAGATCATCATGAGGCTGGGAGAATCTAAAATGTTTATATTTACAGTGCTCAGGTAATATAAGTTGGAAGCCTATTTGAAAGAATAGAAATGTTACCTGTTCCGACTTGTTAGGCACTCAGAGTAGCTCACAGACCCACTGGACCCAGACAAGGGGCCAGGCTGCTGCCCCACAGCAGCCTGCTGAGAACCGTAGAACTGCATACTTAAATATTCAGCAATTATTCACTCAGCCGGACTGCTGGGCAGTAGGCATGTTGTTGTTGTTAGGTGCCGTCAAGTGGGTTCTCACTCACAGTGGCCCTCCGTCGAGCAGAGTCAACACGCCCATCCCCACAGTAGTTTGTGTTCTGTGTAAGCATTGTGTGAGTTCATCTCTTCAGTGGTCATCCTCCTTGAAACTGACCCTCCGCTTTACCAAGCTCGTTACATCTTTCCAGGGACTGGTCTCTCCTGATAACATCTCTGAAATACATGAGACGAAGTCCCACCCTCTTCTTTTTTTTTTTCCCCCAGCTCAATCAGAATGAAGATTTAGTTCATGTCTGAATCATTCAGCAGTTGAATAGTTAAATTCATCACATGAACTATATGTACCAGTATGCTGAAAGATGACATTTGAAGTCAGTTTAAACTTACCTAGGAAATGTGCAGATTTACACCAATACCTAGGATCAAAACCAAGTATTAGACTGTTCCTACTGTCTACACGCTTGTCTTGCGGTTTTTACTCACAGATCCAACCACCCACCCTCTTCTTTTTTTTTTTTTTAACAATTTATTGGGGCTCATACAATTCTTATCACAATTCATACATATACATACATCAATTGTATAAAGCACATCTGTATAGTCTTTGCCCTAATCATTTTTTCTCCTCTTTTTTTTACATTTTATTAGGGACTCATAGAACTCTTATCACAATCCATACATATACATACATCAATTGTATAAAGCACATCCATACATTCCCTGCCCCAATCATTCTCAAGGCATTTGCTCTCCACTTAAGCCCCTTGCATCAGGTCCTCTTTTTTTTTTTCCCTCCCTCCCCTTTCCCCCCTCCCTCATGTGCCCTTGGTAATTTATACATCGTTATTTTGTCATATCTTCCCCTATCCGGAGTCTCCCTTCCCCCCTTCTCTGCTGTCCCTCTCCCAGGGAAGAGGTCACATGTGGATCCTTGTAATCAGTTCCCCCTTTCCAACCCACTCACCCTCAGCTCTCCCAGCATCGTCCCTCACACCCTTGGTCCTGAAGGTATCATCCACCCTGGATTCCCTGTACCTCCAGCCCTCATATGTACCAGTGTACAGCCTCTGTCCTATCCAGCCCTGCAAGGTAGAATTCGGATCATGGTAGTTGTGGGGAGGAAGCATCCAGGTTCTGGGGGAAAGCTGTGTTCTTCATCGGTACTACCTCGCACCCTAATTAACCCATCTCCTCTCCTAAACCCCTCTATGAGGGGATCTCCATTGGCCGACACTTGAGCCTTGGGTCTCCACTCTGCACTTCCCCCTTCATTTAATATGGTATATATATACATATATACATATACATATATATATACACATACATACACACACTTATATCTTTTTTTTTTTTTTTTTGCATGATGCCTTATACCTGGTACCTTGGCACCTCGTGATCGCACTGGCTGGTGTGCTTCTTCCATGTGGGCTTTTTTGCTTCTGAGTTAGATGGCCGCTTGTTCACCTTCAAGCCTTTAAGACCCCAGACACTATCTCTTTTGATAGCCGGGCACCATCAGCTTTCTTCACCACATTTGCTTATGCACCCATTTGTCTTCAGCGATCCTATCATGGAGGTGTACAGTCAATGATATGATTTTTTGTTCTTTGAAGCCTGGTAACTGATCCCTTCAGGACCACTCGATCACACAGGCTGGTGTGTTCTTCCATGTGGACTTTGTTGCTTCTGAGCTAGATGGCCGCTTGTTTATCTTCAAGCCTTTAAGACCCCAGATGCTATCTCTTTTGATAGCCGGGTACCATCAGCTTTCTTCACCACATTTACTTGTTCACCCACTTTGGCTCCAGCCGTTGTGTCGGGAGAGTGAGCATCATAGAATTCCAATTTAATAAAAGAAAGTATTCATGCATTGAGGGAGTGTTTGAGTAGAGGCCCCAGGTCCTTCCGCCACCTTAATACTTGACCTATAAATATAGACACATAGATCTATTTCCCCATCCTCCTATATACATTTGCATGTACATGTCTTTGTCTAGACCTCCATGAATGCCCTTTGACTCCTAGCTCTTTCCTCCATCTCCCTTGACTTTCCTCTTGCCCTACTACCATGCTTCATCGCCACCTGGGCTAGAGTATACCTCTTCTCTAAGCAACCTTACCCTTGATCATTTCCCACCAGGCCTGCCACTCCCCCTTCTCTACCATTTGGGGTCCCATGTTTTTCCCTTGTCCCTGGGTTTGTTAACACCACTTCCTTACGCCCCCTACCCCCCCACCCCAAGTCCCCCCGGAACTGTCGGTCCCATTGTTTTCCTCAAGATAGTTCAACCAGCCTGTCCTATTCAGACAGACCTGTGGAGACACTAACATGCAGGAAAACAAGACAGAGGAAAACAAAGCAACAGTATGCAACCAGACAACAAAACAACAAAAACAAACCACTGACAAAGAACAGAACAAAACAGTTCACAAGAGAAAAGCTTGTAGTTAGTTCAGGGATCGTTTGCTGGCCCTTAGGAGCGTTTTCCAGTCCAGTCTGTTGGGGCACCACACCCTGGCCCCAAAGTCCACTTTCAGCATTCCCTGGGGACCTTGCCACTCCATTCCCTTGCTGTTCCGCTGCACTCCCCCAGTGATTTGCCTCGGTGTGGTGGGATCAGGTCAGGTGAAATTCCCACACTGTGTCTCCGGTGCTGTCCCCTGTATCACCCTTAGACACTGATTGGCATCATTTCTCATAGTGGGGCCAACCATGTTGTTCTCTCTGTGGACTGGCTGCTCTACTCAGGAACATCATCATCACAGCCTGGTGGGCCAGGCTATGCTCCACTCTCTCCTCCTGCCCCTTCATCTTCTCCTGTGTGCTCTGATCAGATATGTTCATCTCCCGGAGCTGCAGAGTCAATGTCGTCCTTTGGAACAAATTCTTTTCGGGGGAGGGGCAGGAATCCACTTAATTTATGGTGCTGGGGCCAGCCTCCCAGACCTCTCCACTGGTTCCCTACTGCATTCACACCTTGCGACACTGGGTTGAAGTCTGGTCCCACTTTCCCTGTGGAGATATAAACCATACCCTCCCCACCCACCCTCTTCTAAGGAACATTTTTCGCCTGCCCTTCTTCCAAGACAGATTTGCTTGTTCTTCTAACAGTCTGTGATTTTCTTTTCCAACATCCACCCTTCTTTGGTCTGCTGTATTATCCAGCATTCGCATACAAATGGACAAGACCTTGGCTTGGGTCAAGCTTGGATCAGGCACACCTCATTCTCAGTGTGATGTCTTTTTTTGTTCTGAAACACCATAAAGAGGTCTGTGCGGCAGATTGGCCCAATCCAACACATCGTTTTATTACATGATGGCTGCTTCCCTGCATTTTGACTGGATCCAACTACAGTGAAATCCTTGACATTCATTCTTGTCTTTGGTTTAGTTAGGAGGATTTTTGTTGGAGGTGCAGTCCGTTGAGAGGGCCTAAGTCTTTGATCTTCACCAACAAGTCCTCCTCTCTTTCAGCAAGCAAAGTCGCGGCACCTGCAGATTGCAGGTTGCCAATGAGCCGCCTTCCAAGCCTGGTGCTGCATTCTTCTTCATGGACTGCAGCTTCACAGATTAATTGGTCAGCTCACAGATGAATAAGTATGATGGAAGGATACACCCTTCATAACACACCTTTCCTTATTTTAAATCATATAGTATTCATTTGTTCTGTTTGAATCTTATCCATAGTTTGGTTGAATGTCTTTAAACAGCCCGTAAAACACAAAGTTGCTCTGAGTTGGAACTGAATCAATGGCAGTGGGTTTGGTTGGTTGGGTAAACATCTTTCTAGTATTCTCTCCTTTCAGCTAACATTCATCAAACATCAGCAATGATTACCCTCGTTTCACATACTCCTCTGAATCCAGCTTGAATTATTTCCAGCGAAATTTTACATGCTTTCAATGTTAATATTAAGAGATGATTTTTGCATTTTGTTGGGCCACTTTTCTTTGGACGAGGCACAAATACGGATTTCTTCCTGTCAGTTAGCTAGATAGTTGTTTTCCAAATTTTTGGCAAGCTTCCAGCGCTGCATCAGTTTGTTGAAACATTTCCCTTGATATTTTGTGGGTTCCTGAAGACTTGTTTTTTAGGACTGCCTTCAGTGTAGGTTGGGTTTTTTCCATCAATACCATTGTCCTTGATCATATGCTACCTCTTGAAATGGTTGAATAATGACCATTCCTTTGACTACAGTGACAACTCTGTGTAGTTCTTCTACCTTTGGTGATGTTTCCTGTATTATTTAATATTTTCTCCAATAGAATCCTTCACTATTTCAAGTTGAGACTTGAATTTTTACTTCTTTTAGCTTGCAAGCTATTGAACATGTTCCTCCCTTTCTGGTGTTCTAACGCCCAAGTCTCTGCACAGTTTATTGTAATGCCGCCTTCATGTTCCCTCTGAAAGTTCTGTTCAGCTCTTTTACATCATCAGCTTTTCCTCTAGTTTCAGCGACGGATAAAGTTCAGAGCCCCTTTGAATATCTGCTTTGATTTCTTCATAGATGACTTTCTGCTTTCTTTAATATATGATGTTCTTGATGTCTTCTAATAGCTCGTACTTCTGTCATACAGGTCGTCAGTCAGTAGTGTGCAGTGCATCAAATCTGTCCTTGAGATAATCACTAAATTTAGGTGGCGTATACGTTAGGTCAGGGGGCCAGTTCACTGTCCCTCAGACCCATTGGAGGGCTGGATTACAGTTTATTTGTTTTTTTAAAAAAACTTATAACAAATTCCTATGCACACTGCACATATCTTATTTTGAAGTAAGAAACAAAACGGGGTAAAACACCTGGTGGGCCGGATCAATGTCCTTGGCAGTCCACATGTGGCCCGCAGACCACAGTTAGAGGACCCCTGCGCTAGGTCATATCTTGGCTCTCGTGAACCTGTATTTTCGTCCACTTCAAACGGAATGCACACCTCTCGCTACCTTCCTTGTGGTTTCTGCCCTTTCCTTGTCTGGTGGCTCCCTGTGTGACTTTCTAAGTGCACACCACTTTTTAAAGCAGTATCAGTTTACATTTTGAGGTGAAGGGGTAATGCTTTGGAATTTGTACAATTACTTCCAGCCCTTTAACCCCAAGTCTCGTCGTATTATCTTAGCCTCCCTAATAGCGAACTTTATAATGCTCAATTTTAATCTGTGCCTGGTCAACTTTATACACTATTCATCTACTTTCAATTCTTAAAGGTAAGGAGATTTAAACGATTTCATCCCCCTCATTTTAAAAATGTTTTATTATTATTTTTCTATCATCGTGATTTATAGTACTTATTACATTTCCCCTCTCCTTTTGTAATTATCTTCTAGTGCTGCTACTAAAAATTTAATCATTCCCCACCAAAACTGGAGTTACAATATTTGATCAACTAAGTCTTCCTGCTGGACCAAGATAGTGTGATTATCACTATAAAGAAAGAAACGATCCTATACTGCTAAATCCCCCAAACCAAAGAACAAGACCATCCTCATTGATACAAACAAATGGTAGCCCCATGTTAGAGTCAAATTGACGGTGATTTCACAGCTATAATATTTATATAATCTGTTCCCACTGTGTGTGTGTGTGTGTGTGTGTGTGTGTGTGTGTGTGTGTGTGTAGCAACTGGGTAGGTTTGAATGACCGACTTTCAGGTGAGCAGCCAATTGCAAACCACTTGTGCTATCCAAGATGCAAAACATATTCAATATATTCTCTCTCGCTTGTCCTTCTTGTTTTTCTTCATAATGTTGCTGCCAATTGTTTTTCAAGCCACCCTCTGTGGTATGTTTTGGTCTCCAAATTTAATGAACTTCTAGCAACTTTTTTAAGCGTGGGAGGTGAACTATGAATCTTGTGTATTTGAAAATGCCTTTCTTTTGCCTGTATTCTTATTAGTTAATTGTAAAATTGTAGCTTTAAAAATTGATTTTCCCCCCTTTAACTTTGAGTGCATTCTCTTGCTTCATCATTGCTTATGAGAAATTCAGTTTGTTTCTGTAACTGTAATTTTTATTTTTCTGCTCCAGAAGCTTATATAATGTTCTATTTATCTTTTGTTTTCTGAAATTTTATCTATTTCTAAATCATTTCATTTTTACTTTGGCAAACTACAAACCAAATCCATTGCTATTGTACTGACTCCAATTCCTAATGACTTTTCAGCATCTGCCACCCCACTGGCAGTGGAAAACTTTTACAGGATAGCCCATCACCCAGAATAAAGTGTAGGAATCTGTTTTTGCAGGCCCCTGGAGTGTTCCAGTAGCCCGAGGGGAGGCAGCATCACCCACTTTGGGAAGCACTGTTATAAGACTGAGTAGACTGAAAACGAACTCCCTGCCAGACAGTTGAGTGCGACTCACAGTGACCCTATAGGACAGGGTAGAACTGCCTCAATATTGTTTCCAAGGCTGGTTCCTTATGCTAGTCAACTACCACATCTTTCTCATGTCCCACTTTTAAATCTGAGCATTCTTCATGGAGATTCCCACCTCCCCCTTTTATTCCGTAGTCGGCCTCCTTATGCTTCCTATCACTGTAAATGTTGTGTTCATTAAGCAAACAAACAAAAACAAACATCTTTACCTTGTTCTTCCAGGTGATTTGCTTAGCCAGCTGTCCATGTGTCTGGCCTCATTCTCTGCCATGCCTCTCTTCCTTATTCATTGAGCTCTCGCATTCTGGTACTGTCCCAATCATTAGTTCATTTACAAGTATTTATAGAATGCCTAGGAAGTAGGCACAAAACATCAGGTCTACTTTGGTAGGTTCAAAACAAGAAAAGTTTCCACACAGAACATACATAGAGATGGTTCTCTCAATCTATCCTAGGTTGTTTGTTTGTTTCTCCGTGAGTACCCTCACACGCGTAGTTCAATTCTCAATTGTTCTGCCTTAGTAGCATCCTGTTCTTAGCTTATCAATACAGTATTTTCACTGACAGCCCTGAGAATTTTATTCAGAAGCTCCTAAAAGAGGAGAGAAAAAGCAAGCCCTCCTCTCTTGCCTGTGTTATCCGTCTCTCCCCGTGCTTAACAGATGTTGCCTCTCGTTTTGTGCCCCCTTTCCCACCAACCCTTCGTCTTAAGTGATTTTGCTTCCGGCTGGTGGTTCGCATGGCCTTCCTCTGCAGTCGTGAGTGTCAGCCTTCTTGAGGGTCTCTGGAAGTTCCGTCCATAATCGGTTGTCAACTCGAGACTTAAGAATGAAGGCATGGAATTAACCTGTCAATCAGGTTGCAGCTTGATGACCACATTTGGAGGCACGAAGGAGATAAATAGCTCACTGGAGGGGGGACACATACACATACCCCGTGACACATTCCTGCTGACAAGACACATGGGAGGAGCCACATGGAGACCCACACCAGTGCTGATATACTTCTACCACCACTGGATCCACAAGACTTTCCTGTGATCTTTCCACTGGTGGCCTGTGATCTTTCTGCATTCTGCTTCATTGGATGTGTTCATGAGTCTGAAGAGGACTTTATAGATTGGTACCAGACATAGGGGCTAATGTGGGACTTATGAACTTGATCTGGACTGGGCTGGGATGTTTCCTCAATATTCAATTGCAGTTGTATATAAAGTCCTTTTTTCTATACATACGAGTGTCTATGAATTTGTTTCTCTAGTCCACCCGGACTAAAACACCGTCTCTATAGGGAAAGGCCTAAGTGGGCAGCAATGTCTGTGAACCTGAGGCAGCCTTCCTTGAAGGGTACCCAACACTGTCTGGGCCTAGAGCACAAGCAGGCACATTGTAAATCCCTACGCTATCAAGATCAAGGAACTTTCTCCCACCAGCAGCGAGCTGGGGCCCATCCCACAGGTTGGAGTTTTAATATTTTCAACCAAAGCTGCCTCATGCCTTTGGCCTCTGTTTCTATCAGTCCACAGCGTCCATCGATGGCACTTCCCCGTGAAGTCTCCCAGCCTTTCTTTGACTCCAATACATGCCTCTTTGAAGCCAATGATCTAGAACACAGTGGTAAATTGGAGAATGTCTTTGGTGTAAAAAGCCATTCAAAGCAATAGTCCCCAGAACCTGAAAGTACTAGGAGTAGGATGTGCTTTCTGTCATCTAAGATGGAGCTTTTACAAATCTGGAAGTCTGACCTGGGAAACCTGCCATGGTGACTTGCTGCCCTGTGAATCGTGACCTCGTAAGTGCCTCTGAACTCTTTCTCCCTTCCTGCCATGCCAGGTTCAGTTGCAAGCTCAGGTGCGCTCTGAAATACTGTGAGATATCTCCAGTGAAAAACAGTAGGCGAGATAGAAGCCTAGATCATGAATCTGATTTTTCAGTTATAATTACAATGTGCTCTCATTGGAGCCTTGGTGTGCTTTGGACAGCTGAGCACAGAGCAGCAGTTCAAACCCACCTGCCACTCCACTGGAGAAAGATGACGCCGGCTCGTGTGAAGATACAGCCTCAGAAACCCCAGAGAAGGTCATTTTAAGTCAAAGTCGACTTGGCCGCAGTGGGTTTGCGTTTTCTGTTAGAAACTGTTCCCCCTAGCACCCCATCTGGAAGACTGCTTAGCCACTAGAAATGTAATGTGCTCTTCTCTTTCACAAAACATAGAACCTGAGATACAGAACTCAGTAGGATTTAAGTGGTGTGCCCATAACCTGATCTTCCCCGCAAGCCATTTTTGTGCGTCTGATTTGTGTTGTTTGTCTCTTAGGGCTACATGGATGGAGCTTCAGGGAATGTGATAATTCCAAGAATGTACAACATTCAATGGCAGAAATTCCTGTATTTTCACTTAAGAGTATTTCTTGACTTTCAGCCAGGGGTCAAAGCTCTCTGCTCCTGGCCACTGTGTGCATTCGGAAGCAAGCAGAGGCTGGCTTTTCAGGTCCTCTTGTTGTACTTACTGAAGCACTGCTCTGAGGAAGCCCTAGGGCCCCTCTCTGGTGCTCTGTGCTTGTAGAGAAAGGCCAGTCCTTGCAGCCCGCCCTCTGCCACTCAGATCCCGTCTGCATCCTGTCCTTCAGGATCAGCACAAATTATCTGAGGTCCTGTTAGCATGCCTTCTTGCTTCCCAGGCCCCTTAAGGCTCTATTTTACCCATGCCTGTCTTTTCTGTCATTTCCCTGGGACCTTGTAAAGGGTGGGATGTGGACATAAGTTCTCACTCTGCCATTCTGATCACGAGCATTTTTCCTTTATTCCTTTGGAAAGTGCAGTTGATGTGATAAGGAGCAGGCATTTGACCTGGTTACCAATAAGCACAAATCCTAAGTCTTTTATAAGTCGTTCTTCGCCCTTTCTCTGTGGCTGGCGTAGCACACGCCGGTAAGGGAAGTAGGAGTGCAGTAGCTGTACTGGTGGTGCCCTAACAGAGATCTTAGTAAATGGGGAATTACTCGGTATTCACTTGTGTTAATATGCTGAACCCCACACACATGTCAGTTGGTCATACTGTGGTGGCTCCTACATAGGGTTGCCATGACTTAGCACTAGCTCCATGGTCCCTAACAAACGATGACGTTGGAGATGCCCCGTTCACATGTGCGTTGTTTTCAAAGAGCGGAGGACAGGGAACCTTTGCTCTCTTGAGTAGAATTGCGGTGCAGTCTAAAGCAAGTTTTTGTTTGGATCGCAAGAATCTTTGGATCTCTCTCTCTCTCTCTTTTTTAAAGTTGCATTTGAAGGGAAACAGACTAGGGCCAAATCTCAACTGTTATTATTCCACAGCTGGGGAATCGTGTCCTTTAGTCTTGTCTTCTGTCATTTGGAGAGTAACAAGTGCTGAACTGGGTACCATTGACTTCATTTCAGATCCAGTAGTCCTCTCTGTTCTTTTCTCTCACGTCTGCAGTTTAACACACAAGGAAACTGTGCTAATTGACACTCTGGTATATGTCCTTATAATCCTGTTACTAGAGTGCAGATATGTGCACTTGTATTAAGGTGGATGGTGCTCTACGTACTGTACAGTTGCCTGCTTGATTTTTTAAAAAATTCAATAATGTAAGCATCCTTCAGGTCATTAAATAACTCGATAGCAACCTTAAAAATCCATATTTTGTCTATTTCCAACATTCTAAGCAAAACTCATTTGTTTGCAGAGCCAATACTAAATTAACTTATACTTTTGCAAGATTCATTGTTAGATTATCTCTAGGGTAAATTATTAGAGTTGGAATTGATGGGGCAAAGGGCATGCATATTTTAAGACTTCTGTTATGCATCACGTTGTTCTTCAATAAACGTTAGGGTTTGAGCTTCCCAGATCCTTTGGCAGTCATGAATATTAACATTTAAAAGTTTGTAATTTATTAGGTGACATCTAGTCATTTTTAAGTTTATTTCTTTTAAATACTGATGAGAAGGACACTTGTTCATATGCATCTTGATTTGTGATATTTATTTTGTACATTATATAAATATTTTAAGTCCTTCATTGTTTCCCACATTTGCTTAGTTTCTACTCTTGTCTCGTCACCTCCCCTGATCTTTTTCATCGGGGTGACCATTCTGCTGTTAGGCCCAGCTAGAGACCCTGTTGGCGTCGGGGTCTTGGCTGAGAGCAGAGACTACCACAAAGACAGACGTGTGCGTGTGTTTTATTGACTGTGCAAAGGCATTCGGCGGTGTGGACCACAGTACCTTAGAGTACCATTGCAGAGAATGAGAACTCTCCACTGTGTTCATGAGAACCTGAACAGCGACTAAGAGGCAGCCCTTTCAACAGAACAAGGGGATGAACAAAACAAGGAGATACTTTGTGGTTTCAAATCAGTAACAGTGTGCTCCACAGCTCTACCCTTTCACCAGACTTAATTCAAATATGTATGCTGAGTCAATAACCTACGAAGCTGGACTCATGAAGAAGAATGCAGCGTGAGATTGTACTCTCACTAACAGTATGCAGATGATATAACCTTGCTTGCTGAAAGCAGAGAAGACTTCAAACCAGGATGAAGAGCAAAGAGTACATCAATGGAAAGTAAACAAAAATCTTCACAACTGGACCAATAAACATCATGATAAGGGGAAAAAAGATTAAAATTGTCAAGAACTTGATTTCACTAATATACACAATCAACTCCAATGGAAGCACATGATTAAGAAATCAAGCGAGGTGTTATACGTGGAACAAATTGCCTTTAAATGTTGTGTTAGTCTGGGTTGACTAGAGAAAGAACTGCTCCATAGACACACTGTATAGGAAAGCACTTTATATAAAGAGTAATTGTACATTACTGAAACCCAAAAGAAGGCTGAACATGATATTAGGACGAGAGGAAAGTAAAAGGAAATAGAGGAAAGAACTAAGAGGCAAAGGGCACTTGTACAGGTCTAAATACAGACATGTACATGTGTAAATATTTTTATATATGACAATAGGGAAATATTTATTGGTTTGGTATTTAAGGTAGCAGATGGACATTGGGCCTCTACTCAAGTATTCCCTCAACGCAAGAACACTTTGTTTTAGTAAACTGGCATTCTATGATTTTCACCTTCCCGACATGATCACTGAAGACAAAGCGGGTGCATAAGCAAATGTGGTGAACACAGCTGATGGTGCCCGGCTATCAAAAGATATAGTGTCTGGGGTCTTAACAGCTTGAAGATGAATAAGTGGCCATCTAGCTGAGAAGCAACATAGCTCACATGGAAGAAGCACACCAGCCTGTGTGATCACAAGGTGTCAATAGGATCAGGTATCAGGCATCAATGACCCAGAACAAAAAATCATATCATTGTGAATGATGGGGAGTGCAGAGTGAAGACCTAAAGCCCATCTGTGGACATTGGACATCCCCTTACAGAAGGGTCGCAGGGAGGAGAGGAGCCAGTCAGGGCACAGTGTAGCACTGATAAAGCACAAAACTTTCCTCTCGTTCTTTAATGCTTCCTCCCCACCATTATCTTGATCCCAATTCTACCTTGAAAATCTGGCTAGACCAGAGCATGTAAATTGGTACAGATAAGAACTGGAAACACAGGGAATCCAGAACAGATAAACCCCTCAGGACCAATATTGAGAGTAGCCATATCAGGAGGGTAAGGGGTAGGTGAGTGGTGAAAGGGGGAACCGATCACAGTGATCACCCTATAACTCTCTCCCAGGGGGATGGACAACAAAAATGTGGGTGAAGGGTGACATCGTTAATTGTGGGACTTGAAGATATATATAAATTATCAAGGGTTGTGGGGGGGGGCGGCGGGAAGAGGGGGAAATAAGAAGCTGATATCAGGCTCAAATAGAAAGAAAATGTTTTGAAAATGATGGCAACAAATGTACAAATGCGCTTGACACTATGGATGGATGTAAGGATTGTAGTAAGAGCTGTACGCGACTCCAATAAAATGGTTTAAAAAAAAGAAAAGAAAGAAAACATCCCAGCCCAGTCTAGATCAAGTCCATAAGTAGGATATTAGCCCATATGTCCAGTATCAATCTGTAAAATTCATCTTCAGGTTCACGAACGCATGCAATGACACAGAAGAGCACAGGCCAGTGGGTGGAAAGTCTTGTGGATCCAGTGGCAAGGGGAGCATGTCAGCGCTGGCAGAGGTCTCCACATGGCTCCTCCAGCTCCAGGGCGCTAGTGTATCTCTGTGTTGTGTCATCAGGAATACCAAGCAGAGAGTCTTTGTGTCCTGCCTCCAGTGAGCTATTTAGCTCTGTACTGCCTCCAAATGAGCTCATCAACCAGCAACCTGATTGACAGGCTGAGCTCCACCCCTTCGCTCTTAATAGTCTCAAATTGGCACCAGATTAAAAGTGTCAATTGCATTTTGGGGACTTTCCAACGTGATATTGTGAATTACCTTATAGGTATGCAAAATCTAGATAACAAATGAGGAAGACCAAGCAAGAATCGATGCCTTTGAATCATGGTGTTGGCTAAGAATCTTGACTATGCCATGGACTGCCAGAAGATGAACAAATCTTGACTGGAAGAAGGCCCACCAGAATGCTCTTCGGAGGGAAGATGAGGAGACTTGCCTCAAGTGCTCTGGACGTGTGAGATGAGTCCCTTGAAAAGCTCGATGTGACTGGTGGAGGGTCAGAGGAACAGGAAGATCAGCAAAGGGCACAGTGGCTGCACTAATGGGCTCAAACACAGCAACGGTTTTGAGGATGACCCAAGACTAGACAGTGTTCAAGTAGTACATTAAATTTGACACATTTCATAAGGTTACTCAAGAGCATTATTAATAAGAATACAATGGCAAACTGAATTTTAAAATTAAGCAATTTACCAGTAAACAGGAATAGAAACTGTACTCTATATCCATCTTGAATTCCAGCACAATTTAAAAAATTTTATTCTTGATATTTATAATTGGCTTTTAGAGATTGATATTTATATTCCCACGCTCTGTTCAGAAACTTCCAGATTACTACCCTTCTCTTTGTTGAATTGGGTGCACTGTCAAGAATGTCACACACAGCCTCATTCCCACGGGATTATCTATTTAGCTGTAATTCTTCACCATCCTCTCCAATAATATGGACCTGAAAATACGACAGCTTTAGCGCAAGTTCAAGGATTTGCCAACAGGAAGATAAAGAATATGCCTAGTATGTGTTAGATGGCCAACGTTAAAGGGGAAAATCTACAGAAATCCCCAGTGGATTATTTTTTATTGTGCTGTTTGTTGTGCTGTTATTTTTCTAATGGATCTTTCTGGGACTTAACTTCTCACTTACATTGTCAGTTGTGGTGGCTACATTATAATACATTTCTCCCCTAATTAGTGAATGTATCCTCTTTTTACCTAAAGGCAGTGATGGCTACTATGTTATTTGCATAAAGGTAGAAGTAATTGATATTCATCTAGAATTTGTTATGCTTTAAGAGTTTAAAACAAGAGTAGACATGATTGATTTGTTACCAAAAGCAATTTATTGGTTCATACCTTCAAAGCCAACAACCCCTCAGGGTTTTAGCTAGTTATCCCACTGTTGACACCCTGCAAGGAGGCTTCAGAAACGTTTGGGCAGGAACGTTTTGAGGCCCCATCACGTATGTGACGTGATGACTTAGCAAAGCGCTGCACAGGCTTAGTGTTGCGGGGCGTGTTCTCTCCTCCCCCACCAACAAGGCTCACGGACCATCACAGTTTGTGTAGCTTTATGATGATCCTCTTGGCTGCGATGCCTGTGTGAATTTCCCTGCCATCCCTGAAAATGTGTTTTTACAACAGAGAAACAAATGGAACTTGGAAGGATTTAGCTACTGTTTGGACCTTGGACGTGAATATGTATGTCAGGAGTTTATAGATGCTGAAGAGCACAAGCTCCATCAAAGTTACAGGGACGGTGTGGATTGTTGGCTGACTGTGAGGTTCTATAACGCTAAAATTGTGATTAATTTATAAGCCATCACACATCAGGTCAATAGCAAGGGGAACTCTATTGCAGCTTTTATACCATCCCCCTCCTCACCCTCCCCCCCAATCATCTTGCCATTGATTGCAAATCCCCCTCATTTTTTGGTTTTCTTTTTGCTCTTTGACATTTAAAAAATTACTATTATTTAATCATTTTATTGGGGCTTATTACAACTCTTTTCACTCCCCTCCTTTTTTTTAAGAGCTAAGAAGCAACTATGCAAAACATTTATTCCTGTCACTACTTTCCCAGTCATGTTCTCTGAAGTGTTTGTGTTCCTTCTCATGTCACTTAGCACACAGCCTGCGGCTAGGGGAAGATGAGCCATTGAGTGAGGGTTGACTGCTGAATCTCCTTGATGGATCACTGCTTTTCAAAACCAGGAGCCAAGACAGCCCCTCCCCTCCCAAAGGAGTAGAGAGACTAAGAAATTCCCAAACTCTAAAATCCGTAGGATAAACCTTGCTGTACAAGAGCTCTTTGCAGTGTTGAAAAGCAAAGATGTTCATTTGAGGAGTAAGGTGCGCCCGACCCAAACCATGGTATTTTTCATTTCCTCATCTGCATGTGAAATGAACTTGGATATTGAATCAAGAAGACCAAAGAAGAATCAATGCATTTGAATTGTGGTGCCGGAAAAGAATATGGAAAATACCATGGGCTGCCCCAAAAATTCTAAACCAATCTGCCTGGAGAGTAGTATGGTCAGAATGCTCTTCAGAGGCAAGGATGGTGCAGCGTGGTCGCGAGTACTTTGGGCACGTTATCCCGAGAGATCAGTCCCTAGAGAGGGACATTGTGCTTGGTAAAGTTGGAGGGGCAGGACAAAAGTAGGGTCCTCAAGGAGATGGGTTTCACAGTGGCTGCAGCAATAGGCTCCAGTGTGAGAGTGTTTGGGGAGATGGCACAGGACCGGGCAGTATTTCATTCTGCTGTGCATAGAGGGTTGCTCTGGGTTGGAACCAACTCTATAGCACCTAGCAACAACAAAGTCCTTATAAAAGAGCCCTGGGGCGTAATGTGTGACTAACCCCAAGATCCGAAGTTCAAATCCACCACTGAAAGACTTTGTACAACATTAAAAATTTAATGTTGGAAACCCAGAGGGGCAATTCTCCGCTGCCCTGTATGATCACTATGCGTTGGAATCAACTCAATGGCAGTGAGTTGGGTTTTGGAAGGTCCTGTGAGTCCCAATCAACTCAATGGCAGCCTTTTTTGGGGGGGACTTATTTGTTGCTCTTACTAGAACTGAAAATCAGTCAAGTGAGAAAATATTCTGGCTTCCAATTCTTAGGGAAATGTTGATTTTCTCTCAGAAAACATTTTTGCCTTGGCTTCATCATTTTCATAAGTGGTGGCGAGTTTTGAAACTACTGCCTGCAGAAATCCTGGACGTTGTTTATGCAGTGAAAGTGGAAAGCTGTTGCTACATTCTAGACTTCCTCAACTGTGCCATTGGGCTTAGTCCAGATGCTAATAGACCTTAAGGAACAAAAACACCTCTCCTCTTTGGTGATGCCAACTGGCTCAGGTGTGGGCTCTAAGCCATAGCAGGGTAGTAGCACCGTTTGCCATCTTGTGCCCCTGCTTCAGGATTCTCATTAACTCAAGACAAACCTCCAGGCCTTCACCCTGAGGGACGAGCTTGTACCCAAACAGTCTTCTTCTGACTCATCTGGAAGGACAGGTCTTCAGAGGAGAAGGTAGCTATCTGGTTAGTAGTGACTTGGTATTTTGTTTGTTTGTTTAATTGTTTTATTAGGGACTCATACACCGCTTATCAAAATCCATATATACACCATGTGTGTGTAAAGCACATTTGTACATTATTGCCCTCATCATTCGCAAAACATTTGCTCTCTGCCTAAGCCCCTGGCATCAGCTCCTCTTTTTTCCCCCTCCCTCCCTGCTCCCCCCTCCCTCATGAGCCCTTGATAATTTATCAGTTATTACTTTGTCATATCTTGCCCTGGCCAACGTCTCCCTTCGCCCACTTTTCTGGTGTCCGTCCCGTAGAGAGGGTGACTTGGCGCTGTACAGAGCAGGATGGCAGCCCTCTAGAGCGCACACTGTTGTTTTGGATGAACTTCTGGTGACCAAGTGTGCTTTATGGAAACCATAGGGGAGTTGAAGACGGCGCTCCCCGGCTACCCCGGCCCCGTTTGGGTCTTTAATAGACCTCTCTGGTGCGGCTGGCTCTACTTTCACTGTCAGAGCAGATCATTCCAGATGCCATTATGTAATTTTCCGTCTTGGGGTGTGTGTGTGTGGGCGGGTGGTTTTGTTTTGTTTTTAAGTGGTGTTTAATGTCAGGCTAATAATAAACTGGGTATGTAGGCCTGGTTTTGTCATAATGGCACGAGTTTACTTATTTGTCCTTTATTCCTCTGAGAGGCGAGGAACCCCCCCCCCCCCAACTGATGCCCATCACAGCGGCAGAGGTACAGCATGGCAGCGGGCAGCCCCATTCTGAAGGGACAAAGATGAGGCATCTTCGGGTTCTACCTACACACAGCACTTGGTTTCCAGCGACCTGGATAGACCCAGGAGGAATGAGTATGCCATTCTCGAAACAGAATTCCCCAAGTTTGGTGTAATCCCCACCCACAATCCTTAACTTCTTGTCTTTTAGGAAGGTTAGGAAGGTGAGTTTTGAGGACACGTTTGTGAGTCTGGGGCCTTAAGTTGTGTTCAGTCGTTCTTGGTATATTAAGTCCGAGAGAGTTTACTAGTGGAATTCTTCTATCTGGGCAATTGGCTTTTTTCTTCTCCTTTTTACCCCACAAACCTGGGACTTGTTAAAAAAAAAAAAACTACCCTCGTATTTCAATGTATATACTGGCATGTTGTGTTTTAAAAATAGTTGATCTTCGCCTTTAAGAGATTCTGGTGTAATTGGTCTTGTGGAAGGCCTGGGCTGCATCTGAATGGTGGCTTTAATATGCAGACCATTCTGACCGCCAGGGTGAAAGGATGGCTTTGGGGGCAGGTGGCTCAGAGACCCACATTGTTTTATCCTCAGAGAAGACCTGCAGAAGGGATATAGGCAAGCGATGGAAGTAGGAAGAAAACATGTATCTATTTTTTTGGACCATTTTCTTCAACACAGCTTCTTACCTCCCTTAATTGCTGCCATACCTACTCTGCTGAGAACCCCATGACTGAGCAGTGGAGGGCCGAGATGGTAGCGGTTATTTCTAGCTTTGCCTCCAGCTCTTTGTGCGACCTTGCCAAGGCCTGTATCTGCCCTTTTTTGAAAGAGAAGGTGGCATAAGCAATGCTGCCAATATTATGCTTTCTTAATATATATCTTTAGTATTTTAAAATTGCTGTACATTCCTTTAAACCTGTTTTTGTTTTTTTGAGAAGGGGCTTTGGATAGGAGTTGTGTTTGGTCTGAGAGAAGCATTATCCAGGAAGACAGTTTTCCATTGACTTTAAAGTCTAGCCCTGGGCATTTTTGTTTTCTCCACAGATGCTGGATCATTGACTTGGAAATCAGTGGATTTGTGAAAATCTGCTTAAGTCCTTGGTCCTTCATTAATGCAATCAGACCACTCCTAAACAGTTAACTCTTTGTGAGCATTACTAGTTGACTCAGTAGCCTTACTGCAAGTAGACCAGGGGTTGTCAACCTGTGAGTTGTGACCCCTTTGGGGGGTCAAATGACCCCTTTCACAGGGGTCTCCTTAGACCATTTGAAAACACATTTCCGATGGGCTTAGGAACCGAGATCCCGCTCCTCTGCCTGTCTCCAGGCGGTCCACCCACATGCAGATACAAACTTTCATTCATTTGTCATTAGAAATAAATATTTCACAATCTGTAATTACATATAGTTTGTGCAGTTAACCACTATGCTTTAATTATGTTCCATGTGTAACAATGAAAATACATCTTGCATATCAGATATTTACATGACGATTCATGACTCGCAACATTGCAGTTATGAAGTAGCAACAAAAATAATTTTATGGTTGGGGGGGTCCCCAGAACATGAGGAACTGTATTAAAGGGTCGAGGAATTCAGAAGGTTGAGAACCACTGTAGTAGACTCTGGTAAGCCAGACCAGGAGTTTTACTTGCTTACCTGAGGGGAACAGTTTACAGTGGGGTTATGTGTTAGTGATCATCAATTAGTAGATTTTGTTTGGTTAAGAGCTGTTGTTTTATTGTTGCTTAAAATTTTTTGTCCAAAAAACATTTTTGATTAATCATTTTATTGGGAAGCTCTTACAAATCTTATGACAGTCCATCATTCAGTTGTATTAAGCACATTTCCAAAAATTTTCTTTCTACTTGAGCCCGTTTTACCCCTTCACTTCCCCACTCTAACCCTTGGGAATCCTTGATCAATTCTATATGGTTGTTGTTATTTCATGTCTTACACTGTCCGTTGTACCCCTTTACCCATCTTTCTCTCTTATCCCGGAGGGCAGTATAGCCAACCTTGTGAAGGGTTCAAAAAAACTTTTTTAAGATAAAATTATTTTTTTCACCCCTCTCCATCAGAAACTGTTTAGATTCTAAAAGGTGTTACCTGCTGATGTAACTGTCTTTGTTGTTGGTAACTAACCTGAACTCACTCTCTCTCTCTCTAAGTTGTAATTGCTTAGGGGAACAAAGAAATTCAACCTTAATGTATCCATTCGTGGGGCCCCATACCTGCCGGTTGTGGGGTTTCTTAAAGACTTGGGCCACAGTTAAATAGCTAAGCTGCCCTCGCGTTTATTGTGTTCTGTTTTGGAGGGTAGACCGATGTTTCTGAAATTCATATGTATTTTGAGGGCCAAAGCATAATTCCTTGGCGGCCTTTAGTCATCACCAATGTCCTGGAGGAGTCTTGCAGTTGTATTGATGTGCTTCTGCATAGAATTTGCTTTCACACCTTTGTATTTATTTTAAATTTAAAGTGTGTGTGTGTGTGTGTGTGTGTGTGTGTGTGTGTGTGTGTGTGTGTCTGTCTGTCCGTCTATGTGTGGTGGTGGGATGGGGTCATGCTTTTTAGGCAGCCCGTGCCATCATGTTAAGTATCCTACATGTGTCTGGTTATAATACATGAGGATCTAAGCATTATCTTACCAGGTCTCAGAAAAAACCCATCCAAATCGTTTGTAGGAAAAGAGGGTAATTCTGTGTGGCTAGTGCGTTGGCAGAGAGTGGAGAGTGGAGCACAAGGAGTCCTCTCACTTCCCTTCGGATTCTCCGAACAGGAACCATGTTGCTCTGTACCTTGCCCTGCATGGTTGATCCATTGTGGGTGCTTGAGAATTGGGTTTGGATGCCCGCACAAGCACTCTCTCAGTCTGCGATTCTCCCTCCTGGTGTTTGATTTTTTAGCTAGCATTAACTCCCTGGGGACCCCACACACCTACACCCCACCCCACCCCCAAGATAGAGCCTATAACTGTACGGAGAAATCGCTAGAAGCTATCTTTTCCCATCCAGAAAACAAAAGGGAGCGTGGGGCGGGTGGGTGCTTGGCGTGGGCGTCATGTTTTTTCCAGGAGGCCTTATCTGTAATATATTGGTTGAGGCTGTTGTTTCCTACATTGGTAGATGGGCTTCAGCAGTAAGTCGGTGCTCACTGTGGGCTGGAAGAGAGTTCATTAGGTTCAGGGTAAGTGCTCAGACTCCTGCATCCCCCAAGGACACAGCCAGCCCACTCCTCAGGTTGCCTCCTATTGACTAGCTGAATGGACTTTTTCTGAAAAGTATGCTTTATTTATGGCAGGTAAGAATGAGTTCACCTCCAAGAGTCTGGTGAGGCCAGGGCTGGTGGAACTAAGAAAGGTGACTGGGAAAGTGCTCCAGCTCAAAGGTGTGCCCAGGGCAGGTGGCATTAGCGGCCCACACCACCTTCACAAACAGAAACAAGAAAGGCGTGAAGTCTGCCCGAAGGAGGATTGCCTTTCCCCTTGACAGATCACAGGAGTGAATGCACCTGGGACTCTGATCTTAGGGCCATCACTTGCCATTCTGGATGAAACTAGTGCAGCACCCCTCCCCCTTGCCCTTGTAATGACAAAATTGCTGTGATTCCAATCCTACCAGTTACCAAAAAAAGTCAGGTAATTCATTTCTAAATTGGAACTTGTTTCTTTCTAATCAGCCCGGTAATGGATTGCAGACACCAGTCTCAGCATTGGCTGCAGAAGTGATTTAATGCTGGGTTTTTAATGACTCCTTCATTAATCCTGGTATTCTGGGATTTAACACTTACTGGCCTCTGACCACTGGATATGATGAAAACGTTGATTTCATGCCTGCTGGTTCGCACGGGGCTATGGCCAGCGCCATGAATCTCTGCCTCGGTGACTGCCTGTGTGATTGAGAGGGCCGCCGGGTGGATGGCGCCCACCCAGGCCTAGCACTGCCCCGGGGGAGGTGAGTGGGACATCTCTATCAGCTCAGGGTGACCTCGAGTCAAGACGCAGCCACTCCTGACATGAAAATGTGCACCAATGGCCTTGACAACCAGACCAATCTCTGGATTTGTAAAGCCAGGCTTCCCCCTTTCAGAGATTTTCTTTCTTTCTTTTTTTTTCCTTTCACAAATAAAATGTTTATTGTCTTCCTCCCTTTTCCAGGAATTTTCTAATAGAGCTCTTGGAGAACTCCGGTCCAACATCTGTGCTCACTCGCAGCCCTTCCCCCTTAATAATGTCATAGGCTGCTTTACCAAGGAGACATTGAGAGGACAAATTGCCCGCCTCCCTAATTTGGCAAACAGGCTGCAGGGCCTGGGCGGAGTGGTGCAGATGGGCCAGCATTGGTGGTAACAGAGTTAGCCCCAACAGTGGTATACACGGTACGGGTAACACTGATTTGTGCCCAGCGAGCACTAAATGTCGCCACGGCCTTTTTCTGCTCAAAAGCCCCAGGCCAGGGACATTGTGCCTAAGCTCAGCTTTCCACTGGCACTCTCTCTGTACAGGCTGCTGCTGTCGGAAACTGAGGTAACTGGTGTTCTCCTCACTCTTTGTGTAAGTCTGGACAAGATCCTGCCAGCTACTTGCTGTCGAGTCTTGTGGGCAGAGTATTGATATCCCCAAAGAAGTGATGGTTGCGTTAACTTCTCCTTCCCACCTTCCAAGGCAGGAAGACGCCTTGAGTTGCCTCTACTCAGAACCTATCCCCACCCCACCTCCAGTTCATGCATGCGTGGTTTATTCCAAACAAACCATATGAAAGCGTGTCTCTGCCATCAGTGCATAGCTGGAGATACGTTCTCCAGGTAACGCACTTGCCTTAATCTCCTTCGGGTGCCTTTAAAAAATTCCTTAAGAACCGGCTTCCAAGGGGATCTGCTGGGTTGGTACATTTCAAGGTAGTGGGGTCAGCTCAGAGGGTTATGGAGACTACTATTTTGCATTCCACGGAATCCTCTTGCTGGATTTTCTCGAAGGACACAGAGGGATGCCAAAGAATCGTTCAGAAAATTCAAAGCTGCACTGGTGAGAAGAAGGCCGAGAAAGAAGTGTCGAGGGATTATTTTTCTATTATGGCAACGCTCATCCTTTGCAGATCCCTCATCCCCCATTCACTGCCACAGTCGATCACAACTCTTAGAAGCTCGTATTTTTGGAGGGCTCTCACCCATGCCCGTCAGTTAGTCTGGTACAACATCAGGCAAGTGCACGCTGCACTACATGGTGCTCTTATGGAGAAGAAACCAGAGTGTTTTCTCCTCGTGAATGTAATAATTCACTCTTTGTTGTCACATGCCATGGAGTCGTCCCCGGCGCAGAGTCACCCTGTGGGACAGAGTCGAACTCATAAAGACGGTTTCATAGAGTGAAATCTTTACCGGAGCAGGTTCCCGGTGTCTTCTCTAGAGTTTCAAACTGCCAGTGTTTCGGTTAGTAGCTGAGTGTTAAGACTCCTGTCCCGCAGCTCTTAAGCGTTAGGTGCCCCAGGAGAGGACTTGTAACCACCCACCTTAAGGAACGAGGCCTAAGTGTCAGCAGGCTGCTGTTTCTTTAAGGGGCCACCTAGCGCATGTTTTCAGCGTTGCCAGACCATAGGTTGCTGGTGTCAATCCACCTCTGTCCTTGTGCAAAAGCAGCCATGGATGTTAGGTACACAATGGGCGTGGCTGTGTTCCAGTAAAATGGACTTTATTTAAAAAGAGTTAGTTGGTCTACTCTTGTTCTAAAGACATTGTGGAGACCTAAATTTATATATATATATATATATATATATATATATATATATACACACACACACACACACACACACACCCCAAACACACTGCTATCAAGTTGATGCTGACTCATAGCTACGCGATAGGACAGGGTAGACCTGTCTTATGAGTTTCCCCAGAGCCGCTGGTGGCTTCAAACTGCTGATCTCATAGGTCCCAGCCCAACTAAGCCACGAGCAAATGATAAAACCTGCCATGGAAATGAATCTTTGTGGTTTCAGGAAAGCGTGTCTGCTGGCAGCATGATGTGTAGATCCTGAAAGAGCGCTCCACGGCCCCTCTGTCAGTCTGCCTAACCGGTAGCTGTGTGCCACTGTACCTCTGGGCCTAGGCAGAGTTTTCTTTCTTTTACCAGGGTCCCTATGAATCAGAGTGGACTGGACGGCCCCAAACGAGATTGCGTCAAGATCTCCATGTGTAGTCAACTTTTTCTGGGCCTGAGAACTTTACCGTGCAGGGACCTTGGGTCCAAAGGATGATGAGCTCTATTATGGACTCTTTGTTCCTGTTGGTTTTGAGGGGACCCTCTGCTTATTTGTTTTCTCCCTCGTGTTTCTCAAGAGAGGAGCCCAAGGTCAGCAGTTCCAAACCACCACTTAGTCTGAGGAAGAAAGATGAGGGTCTCCCCCGCCTCCCCCCCCCCCCACCCAACTATCATGATCCGAATTCTGCCTTGCAAGTCTGGCTAGAGCAGAGGATGTACACTGGTGCAGATAGGAGCTGGAGGCACAGGGAATCCAGGGTGGATGATCCCTTCAGGACCAGGGGTGTGAGTGGTGATAAGTGGGAGGGTAGAGGGTGAGTGGGTTGGAAAGAGGGAACTGATTACAAGGATCTACATGTGACCTCCTCCCTTGGGGACGGACAACAGAGAAGGGGGTGAAGGGAGACGTTGGACAGGGCAAGATATGACAAAATAATAATTTATAAATTATCAAGGCTCATGAGGGATGGGGGAACGGGGAGGGAGGGGAAAAAAGAGGACCTGATGCAAAGGGCTTAAGTGGAGAGCAAATGCTTTGAAAATGATGAGGGCAAAAAATGTACAGAGGTGCTTTACACAATTGATATATGTATGGATTGTGATAAAAGTTGCATGAGTTCCTAATAAAATGTTAAAAAACATTCCTTGCTCCTTTCCAACTTAGCGTCGTTTGATCCCAAAGATGACAACCTTAAACACACAGTGAAAGGACTCTCCGTGTGTAGCACATGGTGTTGCCATGAATTGGAGACCAATTCCATGACAGTGAACAGCGGAGTCATGCTATTATAACCATTCCTATCGAACCCTGGTGGCGAGGTGGTTACAGGTTGGGCTGTGATTCACGTGGTCAGCAGCTCCGTGGGAGAAAGACTGGGTTTTCTACTCCTCTAAAGTTACAGTCTCAGAAACCCACAGGGGTCACGATGAGTCAGCATTAACTCGATGGTAGTGAGTTGATGATATCTATTGAGCTTATAACTGTGGAATTGTATAATAAATGAAATATATTAATAAAAAGAAGAAAGAGGAGGCTTTTCTAGTCCCATAAAGAATTACTGTCTCAGAAACCCACAGAGGGCAGACCTGCCTGTCCTATTATAGCAGTGGTTCTCAGCCTTCCTGGTACCACAACGTTTAACAGTGCCTCATGTGGTGGTGATCCCGATCATGAATTATTCCATTGCTACTTCATCACTGTAAGTTTGCTGAGGCTATGAAACAGGCGACCCCTGTGAAAGGGCCGTTCGACCCCCAGGTTGAGCACCGCTCTCTTGTAGGGTTGCATGAGTCAGGATTGACTCCATGGCAGTAAGTTTGGCTTGGATACATCTCCAAACCATTCACTCAGGAGACACAGATGGTCTTATTAACAAAGCTGCCTCATTAGCATTATCTTCACGGAGCTTTACAATACATAGGATAATTGCATCAAGTCACAAATTGGAGAAAATTACACAATACTCCCCACCAGATTGATACTTGTTTTGGGGGAAACATGTAAGTCCTAACCATTGCCGTGAGTTGGGATTGAGTGGCCAGCAAGCAGTGTCTGCACAAGAGTAGCCAGGGGTTCTTAGGGACTTTGCTTTTGGTATTTGGTATTTGGTTCTCTTCCTTGACTCAAATGCTACCCGGGTTTCGCTATCTAGAACACTTTTGAATCTGTAAAGTGGTCTCTCCTATTGGAATCTGTACTTTGCTACCTATGTCATTTACTATGTCTCACTGCTTCAGCACTGATGTAACCCTTTCTTTGTTATCCTGCTGACATTCTCACAGCGATGCAGTTTAACACGCTGCCGCCCTGCGCTGTGGATTTTGGTGCTTTCCGAGAGCTAGGTTTTCCCGTATTTTCAGCCACGCCCCATTTCCCATGCCACTGGGGTTACAGCGGCGTTCCTGTTCCTGAATGAAATAGTTGGGAACGCTTCTCATGGGCAAACGCCCCTGGACTGTTTGTCCAGACTAGGGGTGTATTCAGGGCCAGATTCACCACCAGCAGGGTGGGAGGGCCAGTGTTTACAGGATGGGCATAAGCCTTATGAGTGGGGCTCTCAGTGAACTGGGTTTTGTGAAAGCATCACTTATTTGGGTTCAATGTAAGGGATCAGATAACTTCGGCTAACTTCAGCTAACAGGTGGGGGTGAGCTCTGCAGCCCAGCAGCAGTCTGCACCAGCGGGAATTAGCTCGCACCCACACCAGCCGGCAGGTGGGAATTCCACTGGGAGAGAAACTGGACTGGTGGCCGCATTAGTGCCGTTGCTCTGAGGACATCCGCACACATGCTGGCATTCTTGAATTTCTCTGTAGTCGACAAATTCTTGATCCCGGTCCTTCCTAAATTACCTTCGTTCCTATCTGTAAAGAATGTGAGGTGTTTTTCTTTCATTTGGTAGATTTCAGAAGGTCAAGATTGGACATAGGTAAATGGGACCCAAAGCATTACTGTCCCTTAGTTTTCTTCTTCAAAGGAAAGGTGTCACACACACAGCAGGCGCACTGTTGGTTATCAGCCTTTAGAAATGGACTTCAGAGGTGAAATGAGTGGCAGAAATTGGATATACTCGAAAGCCCTGGGGCCTCACATTCTTTAAGGGTCAGGCTTGATCCTCTCTGTAAATGATTTCCTTTCTGTATTTTATTAATTCCCTTTCACCTATCCTGTATGCTGATGATTATCAACCTTTTATTTCTCCTTGCTTATCTCTACTCCACAGTTACCACATACCTGCTTTTCATTTCCATTCGCCTGTCCCTCTCTCAGCCCAAAGCCAACATGCTTAATATTAGTGCTGATTAAAAAACTGTGCCTTTCAAACTCAAGTGTGCCCCAGAAGCACCCGTGTGGCTTATTAAAAAGCACCCCGGGCCATGGACTGGACCCAGCTTTTGTAGTATTCTCTCAATTATAGTCTTCTCCTCTCAACCGAGTTCATTCCTTTCCGTATCAATCCACGGTGTGTAGTTGAGCTTGGAGACAAGCCAAGAATATAGACTAAGGTTATTTTGCAGAATTGTCTGGGTTGATTGGACAGCTATCAGAAATGATTGCTGATCATACAGAGAGAGTTCCAGATGTGCTTTAAGTAGGCATGGTCACTTAGGCTTAATGACACATGAAGGCAGGAAGTCACTATGGCTCAGGAGGTAGCACAAGCTTTTTGGTGTGGGAGGTCTGAAAGCTAGGGATGGCCCGTCTATAACTCAGATTGATGTGTTGGTTCCTACCAGGAAATAATCGAGGTGGTGTGGTCTTGCCTAAGTGACAGTTCAGGTGTTGGGGGAAAGCAGATTAATTAGGAGTGAGTGGCTTAGTTGTTGATATATCAAGTGTTTCCTGTTAACCAAACCATCACTCCAAAAACTCAACAACTCAGCTCTAAATTAATGCAATACCTTCTCTCTGCCTGTTATAACTGCACGCTTTCCCTCTGTCCAATTCTGCCTGCATAATGCTGCTGGATTAATCTTCCATAAATGCCCCTTTCATGCTGTTATTTCACCACAACAGCTATTTCAGACTTTCACAACTGCCTTCAATCAATGCCCCTACTCTATTATCTCTTCCCTCACTCACAGCAGACTATCTCATTTCCTACTTTATGGAGAAAATATAGGCTATCAGGAAAATGGCCTCAACTCTTTTTCCACTCCTCTGCTGGCTCGCTTACCTCCTCCCTGCCCACTTCTGTGGAAGATGTGGTTCACTCCCTTTCCACACCCATGGCGCCATCCATGCCCTAGTTCTCAATAGCTTGGGGCTTTGGGGGATGTTTTGCCACTGTCAGCCCCTCTCTAAGCTAATTTATTAAAAGTTGCCTTTTAGTCCCCCATCTTATTGAGTCAACTTTTCTCTTTCCTGTCATTTCTTCTTACGTGAAGTGATGGAGTTAAAAACACTGTCTTCTTTTGCTGGTCGCTCCTTTCCCGCCCAGGTTTGACCCCTTGGTGCCATGAAAACGGAGCACCCTTCATTGAGACTTCTTGGTCTTGATCTCTCACATCCCCATCTTCTTGAGACTTGTTCCATCTCCCTTTTTCCTGTTGGCACAGCATCCTTTCCTGTGCCTCCTTCTACAACTCTGATGATTTCTCCTTGGTGGGCGTTTTAGAGAGCTCCCTACATACTGTGTTTCCTACTCTTCTGTCAGGAATACTCCGGTTGAAACAGTTAAGCACTCTCTGCTGCTAACCGCAGGTTGGTGGTTCAGCCAGCAGCCAACACTTTGTGGGGTTGCTTTGAGTCGAAAATAGACTCCCATACCTTGTTAGGCTACAGCAGTCTCTGTTCTTGTTTTTCTTCTAAGCTCAAATCAGTCTCCTTGGTGATCTGGTTCAACTCTAATGTAGGTGTTACTGATCCCAGATGTGTGTCTGTAGCCCAATTCTTCCTACTGAGCTCCCTCCCATTAATATATCCACTGTGAACTGGACATCCAGTTTGATAACCACTTGGATATCAATGCTTAATTTGGCTAAAATTTAACATACGGGCTCTCCTTTGAAAGCTGTTCTTCCACTTGCATGATCTCATCTTGATTGAAGCTATATCTGCTTACTTTGTAATGTCCCAAAATTCAGGAGTCACGTTTACCTCTTCCTCCACATACCGCATTACCTACTGGTTGATCTTACATAGAGAATCTCAAGCAGCCAGCAGAAATGACAAAATAAAGAGCTGACTAGACAATTTCAAAGGGCAGCTCAAGAAGATAAAGTATAATAATGAAATTTGTAAAGACGTGGCATTGGGAAATCAAAAAGGAAGAATATACTCAGTGCTACTCAAGCACGCAACAACAAAATGCAAGCCTTGAGTTTCAACAATAAAGGATTCTATGAACAAAAATATTGACTATCTAGGAAGCAGCCAAATGAAGATGGAAGGAATATACAGAGTACCCAAAAGAACTGGTCGAAGTTTAACTACTTCTGGGGGTAACCTATGATCAAGACCTGATGGTATTGAAGGAAGAAGTCCAATTTCACTGAAGGCACTAGTGAAAAACATGATTCTTGGGATTGACAGAAAACTATCAGAAATATTTTGACCAACAGATGTAGTACTGGAAGCACTTCCTAGTCTATGCCAAGAAATCTGGACGACAGCTACCTGATCAACAGGAATTGATCCATATGTGTCTTTTCCAAAGAAAGGTGGCTCAGCACAATGCAGAAATTACTGAACAATGTTATTAATATTGCAGGCAAGTAAAATTTAGTGAAGACGATTCAGCAAGTGTTGCAGAAGTACATCAGTGAACAGCTGCCAGAAATTCAAACAGGATTCAGAAGAGGTCCTGGAACAAGGACTGTCATTGCCCAAGGTCAGATGGAGTCTGGCTAAAAGCAGAGAATACTAGAAAGATGTTTGTGTTTTATTGACTATGCAAAGGCATGAGACTGGGTGAATCATAACAAACTCTGCATAGCATTGCAAAGAAGAAAAATTCTACAGCCTTCATCATACTCTTTCAGAACCTGCATATAGACCAAGAGGCAGTTTGTTCTAACAGGACAAGAGAATACTACATGGTTTAAAATCAGCATGTTTGTAGGGCAGGCCCCACAACGAGACACTACGATCCTTTACTGACCCATATCGCGACGGGGGACAGCACTGGAGACACTGTGCAGAAAGTGTGCCCCGTCTGCCTCATTCACAATTGGGTGTAATACAAAGGGAATGCAAAAGGGGAACAAAGTAACAAAGTCCCAGAGGAATCCTGAAAATAGACTTCTGACTCGGAGGGCAGAGCTTGGTACCTCATCAGACCCAATTGGAAAATATTCATAAATGGTTCGCAGGAACTATTTATCTTTTTTCCCCTTTTCTTTCATGCTTTATCTAGCTATACAAGGCAGGACAAACAATCCCAAGGAGAAAACAGTGGGACTGGTGGGGGAAGTGGGGGAGAGAATATGGGAGAGGAAGGAGGCGAGGAGGACCTATCATAGAGGTGGATCTATAGCATGCCTCCCCTACACCGTGGGGGACGAATAACAAATGTGGGTGAAGGAAAACAATGGACAGTGTAAGATATGAAATAACAATAATAATATGTAATTGATGAAGCGTTCACGAGGGGGGAGAGGAGCTGATGCCAAGGACTCAAGTAGAAAGAGGTGTTTTGGAAATGTTGATAACATATGTACAAGTGTGCTTAAGACGACTGAATGATGGGTTGTTATAAGATTTGTAAGAGCCCCCTCCCCCCCCCAAAATTATTAATCTAAAAACAGCATGCTTTTTCAATTTCTATGCTGAGCACATAATCCAAGAAGCTGGACATGGCATCATTAAGAACTTGTATGTAGCTGACACAACCTTTCTTGCTAACAGCCAAGAGGACTTGAAGTACTAACTGATGAACATCAAAGACTTCAACCTCCAGTGTAAAACTCAGTATAAAGAAAACCAAAATCCTTACAACTGGAAGGACCAATAGGTGACATCTCGATCAGTGGAGAAAAGATTGCCATTGTCATGGATATTTTGCTTGGATTCTAAATGTCCATGGAAACAGTGATGAACGCAAACAATATCATTTTGCGGACTAAGGTGCAGCTGACCCCAAGAACCTTGGTCTTTTTAGTTGCCTCATATGCACAAAAATATGGACAGTAAATAAAGACCTAGGAGAATTGATAATGCATTTGAAGTACAGTGTCGGGGAAGAATTTTGAATGGATCGACTGCCAAAAGAACAAACAAATCTGTCTCAGAAGCAGGTACACCCATCATACACCTTAGAAGTGAGGATGAAGAGACTTTATGTCACATACTTAGGTATGTTATCAGAAGTGACCAGTCCTTGGAGAAAGACATAATTCTTGGAAGCATGTCAGCCAAAGAGAGGATAATCGTCTAGGTCTAGGATATGGATTGACACAGCGGCTGTAACCATGGGCTCACACAAACCAATAATTGTGAGGATGGTATGATGTTTTGTTCTGTTGTACGTTGGGTCACGCTAAGTTGGAACAGACCAGGCTGTCCCAAATGCCAAAAACAGAGGCCATACATCTTCCATCCTTTCTGTCTACACTGCCTGGATTAACATAAGCCCGTGTTCTGCCCCTGTCTACCTCTCCTTGTTTATAAGTCAACATTCCCCTCCTCTCATCCATCATTTCTGTGAAACACAGCTTCTATTCCCACTTCAACCCACTTGCTCTCCCTGACTTGATTGGCCAATCCACCTGTCCAATGCCTTTGTCCTTCTGTCCTCTCCTCAGCCTACCATCGTCTTCAGGGACCCATAGAATCAAGATTGACGTTTACCCTCTTGTGTGTGTGCTTCCTCAGCACCCTGGGCCAGCTCACCTATGTCTCCAGGCACAATATAGGTTCCACTACGTAGAGAGTCTTTGAGTCAACAAATGCGCAGACACCCCTACATAGCCCCCATGGTTTAGCTCATTATTGTAGACGCAGGCCTCAAGTGGGAATATCCAGTGCTCCTTGAGGAATCATTTAGATCTGCAGATTTCTCTGAGACCCTAAAGGTCATTCAGTGGAATCCCTTGATTTGATAGAACAGGAAAATAGGACTTAAAGAGACAAATGTGTTTTGTCTCCCAGTTTCATCTAATTAGCGCCATAACGGAATTTTAGCCTGGTGATAACAAATCCCAAGTGTCACTCAACCTCATTTGCATGTAATCCCCAGATTGCATCTTTTCCTTAGGCCGCATAAACATAAAAGATATTCAGTTTACTTTTTATTAAAAATAATTTACATTTCAGCAAATGTTCCCGCCACCCATTTATTCTATTCAACAGATTATCTGCTGAGTCCGCGATACGCTAAGCACTGTTCTTGGCACTACAGGTAGAGCAATGACTGAAATAGACAAAAGTCTGTTTAATTGTGGAAATCCCAGTGGGAATTGTCATCTAAAGATAAAGAATCAAAAAAGTATGTGAAGGTGGTGACAGCAGTATAGAGAAAAACCAAAGTGGAGAAAGGATACAGAGGGTTCTCCTGGGTGGAGAGGGGGTTCATCTTTCAAATAGGTTAGTCAAGGATATTTCAGCAGCAAGGTGACATTCAGAAGTGACTGAAGGAGATGAAGGAACCAGTGGTAGATAAATAAAAGGACCCACCCCAGAAAGATCAAGGTCTTGTACATATAAGACAGTGGGACTGGAGTGTAGGGTAGATGGAGCTGAGGTTGAGGACCACAGACCAGATAGCTTCTCCCAGGCCAGTACACACGAGTCCCTGCAGAAGGTAAAGAAAGGAGTGGTAAGGTGTGTTGGCTTGCGTCTCCAAAGGACATCGTGGCTGCTATGGGAGGGTAGTCTTCCCGTACTTTGTTCTCTCCTCTTACTAAGTTCATATTACCAGTGCTTTTCATTTTCAATTTTGTATTTGATGATAGATTCACAAGAAGTTACAAGAATGGTACACAGACAACTCCTCACCCAGTTTCCCCCATGATTGCATTTTCTTGCTTATTGTTTATAAGTATATAGTACATATACGATTTGCTTATTTAGTGTATAGTAATTTTCTTGCTTATATTATACATTATGAATTTAGCATCGTTGTGTGTGTGCACGTACATATAATTTTATAGCATTTTATTCCATGTATGTATTCATGTAACTACCATCAGCACAAGATACAAAACTATTCAGTCATCACAAATATCTTCCTTGTGAAGAAGAAAATGTCTTAGAATTGAATGTGGTGATAATTCTACAACTATTGTTGATATGATAGAATTATTAAATTGTATGACATGTGGATGAAGTGCTAATAAAACTAAAAAATAAAAAAGATCTTCCTCCTGCCCTTACCCTCCCGCTTTTCTGGGCGATCTCTAATCTGTTTTCTTTCTCATTTAAGAGAATTGTATATACAGTATGTGGTCTTTTGAAATGGACGTTTTCATTCTGCATCATGCCCTTGAGTTCCAGCTATGTTTGGGCACGGATCAATAGTTGGTTTGTAGCAACCTTCCAGGCTTTTCTGTGCAAAGAGGAGGCAGAATGTTTTGGTAAGAAGATGGTTCAACCCTGAGTTTTAATCCAGCCCTCTCATGTTATTGGTTATTGAACATGTGTGGGCCTCAGTGTAGTCTTTTGTTCCATGAAGTCTTTCTTGACTGCTGTCGTAAAGTCCACTGCCCGTCTTAGAACCGACTGTGCACCCACGTCTCCTCTCAGCCTTCCCAGCTCCTCAACGTGTTATTAATGAGCCTTTGCCACTTGTACTCGAATTTCTCAAGTATAAGCGTGGTTGGCAAACAGTACTTGGGAAACTATGTAAATTGGAAAGCTAGTCTTTGCTTTTTCTCCATTTGCGCTGTGAAGATAGAGCAGTAAGCCTCCTCGTCTGCATATTAGAGTGCGCCGCCGAGATGCAAAACGTGATGCATCGCTGTTGAATGTCAGCTCTCCTCTCTTGCCAGTTCCTCGTCCTCCACTCCGTTCCTTGAGCACTTTTGTACTAATGAGATAAGTAAGTCTTGCAGGGTGGGTGGGTGAGTAGGTAGGTGGAAGGAAGGAAGGAAAGAAAATAAGAAAGAGGAACAAACTTAGAGCAGATGGCCACGTTTGGACTTTGCATGTTCCTGGGTTAAGGCCACTTGCCTCTTCTCTGAATGACCTGTTGTTCCTGGTCTCTTGTGCACCAGAGCTGTGGGGAGTGCCCTGTCCTTGGGAGGAGCTGAGGAGAACAGATGCTTTCCCCTCCACTTGTCCAGCCGGCCTCCCTCCTGCCCTTTGCCACCTCAGAGCCCCTCATTGGAAGGTGGGAAGGCATGCTTCCTGCCACTGGGGACTTCACAACCAGAACAGGATCCTCATTGTCATCATGCAGTCTAGTTGGCCGTGACTGTTCAGTGAGTGCCGAGTATGTAGGTGTGGACTGAAGGACAGAAATGCCCTGGATGAATATGCATCCCATGACTAAGTAGCAGTAAATCCCAGTCCACTGGGTTGGGCAGTCTCTTGTATAGCATTAAGCCTGACCCTTCGCTTGATAGGCATGGAAACTTGGCTGGTTTTGAGCGGTGCGGGTGGGGGAACTTGAGAGGGTGGGGGAACCCAGGCCCTCCACCTGAAGCCCTGCACCGAGCTGGTTGGCTTGCCGCGCCAGCTGGTCCTTGCTCCCTCTGACCCGAAAGGGCTGCAGCAACGGGCGAGCATTAGTGGCTTTCACCACTGAGGAACCGCTGTGCGTGCTGTCAGCCTCCCGCCCGTGTTCGGGCAGTGTCCTGGAGACTCCATCAACATTGGTTCTTAACCTTCCTGTTTGCCCATCTCCATCTCTTTCCCTGTACTTTTCTCTCTCTCCCCTTATTTAAATCGTCTCGGTAAGGGAGATTTCCCCCTATTTCACAAGGCTGAGGAGTCCTGGCAGTGGACTTGGTTCCGAGTTGGGATGCTAACCACAAGGTCAGCAGTTTGAAGCCTCCAGCTCTTCCTAGGAAGAGGGATGAGACTTTTTCCTTCTCTATGAGTGACAGTCTCAAAAACCCCAAAGGGGAGTTCTGCTCCGTCCTGTAGGGTCACTGTGAGTCAGAATTGATTCTATGAGTTTATTTAAATGCTGACATGAGAGAATACCTCTTATTAGACACACCCCCCCTCCCCTCTTTTTCTTTTTTTTTATTCGTCTGCCATCCTGTGAAATGTTCTAGAGAGTTGGTTTTTCCCTGGTATGGATTTGGGTAACAAATCAAACGAAACTGAAACCCAATGCCGTTTGGGCACTTTATGAAATTGTTTGAATGGGTAAGTAGCTCACGCACTGTCTCTGTTTTCTTCGTTACGAACAGAAATGGACTGGGCAGCGTTTGGGGTCAGAGACTGAAGTATGCCACTTAGGAGAACATCTCTTCCACCAGCTGTAGATCACTTTGCTTTGGCCTCGTTCCTTCACTCTTGTCATTCTTTTTGACCCCTTTGCCTGCATATAGCGGAGTCTCTGTAAAAAGTTAGGCAATTCTTGACTTTGACATGTCCATTTCCTAGGTGGCTCATGAATAATCCTAAACTGGCTTCCACTCTCCCCCTGAACCAATGTCCTGAAAGCCGCCTTACCGCCCCCTGTCTTCTCATGTCTCACTGCGCTTGTTGCAGACTGGGCATCGTGTTCAGGTAGAAGCCTGCACTGGGCTAAGAGTGAGCTGGCCCAGAAGAGGGAGTCTTTCCCCAGTGCTCACTCCCAGTGAGGTTCAGAAGTTGGTGCTGCCCAGCCACCTGCCCTGTGATGGGAGGTGCATTGGCTGCTACAGTTGAACCCTGGAAAGAGAAAGCCTGAGGTAGTCTTTGTTGGGCCCCTCACCCTGCCAGCCTGAGGACGGCACCTGCCTCTGGCCTGGGCCTGGGCCTGCCTCTCAGGCTTCCTGCTGTAGAGAGGTGGGTGAGCAGCCTACTGAACTCCAGCATGGGACCTTTCTCTGGTCTGGGGTTTGCTTTGTTTCTTAAACTCTTGAGTAAGAAGCCTCATACTATAAGCACGTACTCACTGCCGTTGGGTACATTCTGGTTCATAGAAGAAATCTAAGGACTAAGAAGGTGATTTGGGTGCAAGGAACGGCAGCGGCTCTGGAAGATCCTGCCACGTGTCAGGCCTTGGGAACCGGGGTAGCTCCACAGTACCAAGGATTGGGAAGCAGAATGAAGGTCTTCGCTTAGGAACAGTCGGCCTAGACATGCCGCAGAGGTGCCGCACAGTCACACGTGGATGCTGACCCCGCTCTGGGCAGTGGGGAGCCCTGGTGGATGGCATAGGGCTGCGAACCACAGGGCCCACTTCTCGAACCCCCCAGTGGCTCCATGGGAGAACGGTGAGGCTTTCTATTTCTCAAAAGAGTTCGTCTCAAACACCCACCAGGGCCGTGCTACTCAGGCCTATGGGGTCGCTGTGAGTCGGGACCAACGCATTGGCAGTGAGTTTGGTTTTCGTTTTCTCTGGGCAGCAATCAGATGGTAGGAGCACGTCCAGGCTAGAGCCTCTCTTCTGTGGTTTCTGACCCTGGAGTCTGAGAAGCCTTTCTTTGTTGTGGATGATTTGGTGCACTGCACCTCATTAAGATGGCAACTTCGAGTCACTGCCCTTTGTAGAACAGGGGTGCCAATTGTCTATTATACCTGCTGATTGGCGTGTGGATATCGGCTTTCGGATTCATTCTGTACGACAGTATGGAGTGACGGTGGGGCCTCCTCTAGTCAGAGACTTGATTGGAACCCTGCAGCCACTATTGGCTCAGACCCTTTCCCATCCTGGGCGGGGAGGGGGGGGAGGCATTTTAAGGCATTCTCACTTTACATCTCTACCTACACCTGTCACCTGCTTTTTGGTAAAATTTTCCTTTTCAATGTTATGCTTGATGGTAATAAGAGAAACAGAGGCAACTTTGGATGAAGACAAACCAACTTAGGTCTACAATGAACATTTCTGCTCTGTGTTAGGAAGTATATTTAGAGGGAAAGATGTCATCCGATATTTTCACATCCTTCCTTCTTGCCCTCCAACCCCCAAAAGGCCTTTGAGTCTCTCTGCAGCAGACAAGGTCTTGTAACTGATGCTCAGTATGCATTTTGGCTGACAGACCAACGAGCCACTTGGCGTGGCGTCGCTCTGACTCATGGCACCCACGGGGATCAGAGGAGAGCTGTGCTCTTTAGAGTTTCACTGTCTGATTTTTCCGACGGGGATCACCAGCCATGCCTTCCGAGGCACCTCGGGGAGGATTCAAACCTCCAACCTTTAGCTTTAACAATGGAGTGCACTCACTGTTGGAACCACCATGGCACTCCATATTCGTAGTAGGGTGGTGGCATTTGTAATCGGATTGTTCATGTATTAAAGGAGAGTTGGTTGCGCTAAGGAGCCCTGTGACCTGTGGTTATGTGATGGGCTGATAGCCGCAAGGTCAGCACTTACACCAACCACCCTGAGGGAGAATGATGGGCCTTTCTACCCCCATAACAGAGTGTTAAAGCTTGGCAATTCACAGGGGCCCTGCCCGGTAGGGCTCGCCCTATAGGGTTCTGCCCTGCCCTAAAGGGTCACTGTGAGGCAGCACTAGCTTGTTGGCAGTGAGTTCGAGTGCTTTGGAGCTCTTGCATAAACATAGGTCCAGGAACCTAAAATCACAGCGGTGTGATGAAAGCTCCTGGGAAAGCTCATAAACAGCCACTTTTAAAGGCGCCACGGGGTTTTGCTTTAGACAAGTCATTTTAAAATGTTCTGGTTTTCTTTCTGGGTCTGTTTTCATCCTGATGTAGATGAGTGTATCTCTGTGATCTCTCTGCGCAAACATTGTATGACTCAGCTGTTACTTTGTTTTCAGCCGACAGCCCACAGCATCCCTTGGGAACTGAGTGAGTGAAATCAAGCAGCTAGCCAGTAAATACTTAGCTGAGTGCCTACTAAGCGCTTGATTCTTCCTAGACCAGCAGGGAATTTGATCTAGTTGGGAAGGCAAAAATAGGTAGACCGAGGAAGGTGCTAACATCCAGCGGTGGCACAAGCAGAGTCATAATGAAGAGATGCAAGACATGACTGAAGACTGCCAGGGAGACAGACCGTGGCTGTGAAGAATAATGATGGGTCTTGAAACGTATTATAACATGGGTGATTTTGGAGGACGTTATGCCAAGAGAAAGAAGTCCATCACAAAAGAACAAATCGTGCATAACCCCATTTGTACCGTGTCCCCCCCATAAAAAAGAAGAGGTAGACACATTGAAAGCGGTGTTCTTTTCTTTTTTAAAATCATTATATTGGGGTCTGTACAACTCTGATCACAATCCATACATCCATCCACTGTGTCAAGCACATTTGTACATTTGTTGCCATCATCGTTCTCAAAACATTTGCTTTCTACTTGAGCCCCTGGCATCAGCTCCTCATTTTTCCCCTCCCTCATGAACCCTTGATAATTTATAAATTATTATTTTGTCATGTTTTACACTGTCTGACACCTCTCTTCCCCCACATTTCTCGTGTCTGCCCCTCCCCCCGGGAGGAAGTTATATGTAGATCCTTGTAATCGATTTCCCCTTTCTACCCTACCTTCCCACTCCCCTCCCAGTATCGCCACTCTCACCACTGGTCCTGAGGGGTTCATCCGTCCTGGATTCCTTGTGTTTCCAGTTCCTATCTGTACCAGTGTACATCGTCTGGTCCAGCTGGATTTGTAAAGTAGACTTGGGATCATGAAACTGGGGGGAGGGGAGGAGGAAGCAATTAAGAACTAGAGGAAAGCTGTATGTTTCATCGTTGCGACACTGCACCCTGATTGGCTCGTCTCCTCCCCACGACCCATCTGTAAGGGGATGTACAGTTGTCTACAGATCCGCACTCCCCCTCATTCACATTAAGATTTTTTGTTCTTGATGCCTGATACCTGATTCCTTCGACACCTCATGATCACACAACTGGTGAAAGCAGTATTCATTAATGGTTGCCAGTGATTGGAGAAGAAAGGGGGGTCAGGTGGTGGGGGGATCACTTTCTAGATAGTAAATGTGTCATTTTTGGTAACGGGAGAAGTGTCGTTCCCAGCAGGTGACATCTGTGCAGTTTGACCAAGGTAAGGATGACACTGAGACTTTAGAGAAGAAGGGGCAATTTGGGGAGATGCTGTAGCATACATAATTTTGCAACAATACTAATAGCAACAAAACGCGTGTGGTTACGTAAGTAGAGATATATGTATTGCTTCTTGGCGTTTTGGCTAAGATCAAGTGTGTGGAGACATGCGTATGTGCCTTGAAGACACCTGTGAGTGTGTGGGCATACATGCGTAGGTACAGCTTCAGGACTGGGTCTGTATATGTGCTTTATATATATAGTCATGTGTGGTAAAGTTCAGAGGCAGCACGGTTACGGATTTTTGCTCAACATAATGAAACACCTCGTAAATTGGATTTATTGAGTCTGAGAACTTAGGACTGTGGCTTTCGGGGTTAAATGTCACAATGTAGTTCACAAAGATAGAGTTCCACAGCCTAGTTTGTAGAGTCTTATAGGCTGCCAAGCAGCCAAGCTACAGTTACTGGTCTGTACCCCCAAGTAGCAGAAGAGAGAAGAAAATCAGCCTGCACTCATAACTGTACCACCTGTGGCCTCCTGTACGCTAAGGCCAGATGAACTCATGGTCCCAGGGTGGGGGAGGGGCACGGAATATAGAAAAGAACTTACTGTTTCTCAGAAAGGCCAGGCTTACTGTATGGATAAAGACTAGCGCATCCCCCAAGACTATTGTCCACAGATAGCCTTTGGGTTTGAAATGGAAGTCACTCTCAGAGGCATCTTTTAGTCAAAATATTGATTAACGCAGGCAGTAAACAGTATCACCCATGTGTATTGTGCGCCTTTTAAGTATCCAGCTCTGTGATGACAACTGGTTGATGTTTACCACAGAGCAACGATGAAAAGGCGAGGGGCAGGCTGTGTGTGTGGGTGGGCAAGGGAGCTATATTAAAGGAAACTGGACAGCCAGAATGTTGATAAAGGGGAGAAAAATGTTAATAATGAGAAATGTAACCAGGGTCATGGAACAATATGGGTAAAAATTACTATGTGGGAACTTAATTGCCTACATAAACTTTTACCCAAAATGCAGTTAAAACAACAACAAAGACTAAATAAAGAGCATATTTAATTGACAAAGAGTTGTTAAGGGCCGTTAACTTGGTTCCATGTCATGGGCTCGTTTGTCCAAGAGGACACTGCCCTGCATCATGCTGTTCTGTGTGAGCCCACTGTTGCTGTCTTCTGTCTGGTTGAGGATAGCTTCCTCTCTTTCAGTGACCCTCGAATTTGTCAACTGTGATGCGCTTTTCCGGGACTGGCCTCTCCTGAGAAACGTGTCCAAAGTTCGGGAGAGGAAGCGCTGCCCTCCCTGTTGGACTCCTCCGTCACAGACCCCTTTGTTCTTCTGGCAGTGCACTTGACCAACATCCGTGAATTCTTCTCGGCTCTTCCTTATTTGTTCTCCAGCTTTCAAGCGCATAAAGGCGACATAAGGTTAGGAAGATAGGTAAAGGCTGGATTGTGGAATAGTCTGCTCCCCTGTACATTTGTGACACCGTGCAGTTGAAAGAAAACGATTTGGAATCTGAAAGCTTGGCTCCTAATCTGGGCCCTGCCATTTGCCAACAGGATAATTTGTGGCAAATTTGAAACGACGTACCCTTCTTGCAGAAGGCATTTGTTCTAACCATCTCTGTACTGCTAGAAAGACCCATGGAGCTGGCACCCTGAAGTAGATTCCCAGTTCGTTCAATCTGAAGTTCTCTGTCATTGGACGGCTGCAGCTTAGGGGCTGGATGGGATGATTGACTAGTTTATTTTCATTCCAGGTCTCTTGGTGTAGCCATCCTGGTTAGTTACAGCTCTGATACTTTGGAACTTTATTAGTGGGGTGATAACAGTTGTGACCCCACTGGGGTTTTGTAAAGATGGTTGTTGCGTTTCCCAGGTCATCAGAACAAAACGTTGCTCAGTTCTCTGTTATCCTCACAATCATTACTGTAGAATTTGAGCCCATTGCTCTAGCCACTGTATCTGTCAATCCTCTTTTCAGGTCTGTTCTTCCCTGGTCCTTTACCAAGCATGTTGTACTCCATCTACCTCATCAAGGTCACCTCTGAGGAGACAACTTTTCTTGCGTCAGATATCAAATGGCCTTTTAAACTAAAGGACTCCTCTTCAGGTGCTACACCAGGCAATGTTTTACTACTTGTGATTTTCACTGGCTCTGGCTTTTAGGGGTAAATCACCATGTGGTTACTCTTCGGGCTGCCGACTTCAAGGTCAGCAGTTCAAAACCACCAGCTGCTCATTAGGAGAAAGATAAGGTTTTCTAGTCCTGTTACAGAGCTACAGTCCGGGAAATTGAACGGGGCAGCTCTACCTTCTCCTTCAGGGTCCCTATGAGTCAGCACGGACTCGGTGGCCGTGAGTTTTCCCTTTTTGGTTTCTACCTAGATTCTCTTAATCTGGAAGTTCTGCTGAAACCTGTTCACCCTCGGTGCCCCTGCAGGTATTCCCCAGTGTCTCCGCAAGGTGCACCCTCCCACAGCATGGCAGACGGACAGAAGAGCGGGGGCTTTGTGTGGAAGGTTCGCTGCGGCGGCGAGGATAAAGCATTCTATACGGTGCTCAGTAGCTTTCCATCTCTAGCCCCACCTTGTTCTTCTCTCTGCACCCTGCTTTACCCTTTTCCCCATCCCCACCTCTTCACTCTCTCTTCCTCTCCCCTTCATCGTCAGATAGGAAGCTAGTGTTCTCTCCATATTGTGATCAGTGATGAGTTTGTGAATATGCTCCTTACCAGCCCTGTGTAGAGTCAGCGATTAAACATCCCAGGTTGGGGATTGGCCAGTTGCAAAGAGGCCGGGGCGGCCAGGCTGGGTCTGAATGATCGGTGGGATCCTCCCTTGGTATGGAGAGGAAGGAAACTAACGGGGAGGGGTGGGGATGCTACCGATGGGTCCTCAAGGGTTGCAGCACATTCAGCCTCCGCTTGAGGCAGATTCGGGGATCAGGGGGTTCCTGGGAACTCACCAGCCTGCAGTGAGGATTGTCGGGAGAAAAGCTGCTTCTAGGGCAGAGGTTTGTTTGTGAAGTGAGGAGGCCTGCATGATGACGCAGGCAGATTCACGTGTCCTGCAAGTCGTTGGCAAGGTGGATTATTTTGCAGTGAGCGGACCAGTTTGGCTGGATAGAAAGTACATATTTGTTAGACAGTTTATTTTCTCCCAGCCAGAGCTAATATTTAATTGGTTACCTTAATTGGGTTTGAAGGATTAATTTGTCTCCTTCTGGGAAAGAAGCATGTTTTTCCTACAGAGAGTGTCACTTAGACACGCGCCATGTCTGTCCTTCAGAACCCAGGCGCTTGGCGTCGGTCCATACAGCTTCTTCCTGTGGAACAGTCCTTGTTTTCCTTCAGTGTTTTCTGTCTGTCTGATTTTGAGGTGTGGAGGTTGGGGAAAGTATTCTATATTTGAAGGCGGCATTGTTTTATTACCTCATATGTAATGTGCCCCTCGTCTCTCAGGCAAGGTTCATCATTGTCCTAATAACTCCAAAACGCTGCTGACTTGGGGGTCGAAGGGGCTCAGAGCAGAGCTGGCGCATCGGAGCCACGGTTCTATTTGTTTGACAAAGCCATGACCGTTGGTATTGCCCAATAAAGGAAACTCACCAAGAAGAGGTGGCGATAAGATTACAGTGCTGCCAAAATCCTGGGGGCAGAATAAAATCGTCTGCTTAATAAACATAAATCTTTGATAAAACGGTTTGATGTTAAGCTGCCCCTTTCAGCACTGAACTCTCTACTAGCCAGATTTATGAAAGGGACTGAGCATTTGACTCTGCCTTTTCCAAGCAGCTTTGTGTCTTATTTTCGTCCACCTGCTAAGCTGCCCTCTCGGGAGCCCTGGGGTGGGTTCGCCCGGGAATAGGGCATGAACAGCAATAAGGCCATGGGGATGGCAAGGCTCCGAGACACTTTGGAGGAGGGGATGGGCTGCTCTTAGGAGATTGGATATGAAGTAATATCTCTTCATCAATCTCCTAACATCCAAGTTCCACAATAGCTGTGAGGAACCCCGGTAGCATCATGGTTATATAAGGTCAGCAGTTCGAAACCACCAGCCAACTCCAAGGGGAAGAAAGATAAGGCTTTCTACTCCTATAAAGAGTTAGTCTTCATCTATGTACAAATGTGCTTGACACAATGGATGGATGTATGGATTGTGATAAGTCTTGTACGAGCCCCCAATAACATGATTTTTTTTAAAAGAGTTAGTCTTGGAAACACCCCGGGGGAGCAGTTCTGCCCTGTTATATGGTGTCTCTGGGAGTCAGAATTGAGCCGGCAGCTAAGTTTGATTAAAATGGCTGTGCCTTTCGCTCATCTTCTGAAACCCAGGAGTGCTGATAAGCAGAGGGTAGCCAGATCTCAGGAGGAAGTCTATTAGAGATGAATGGAATCCCAGGTGGGTAAGTGTTGTAAGGAGTAAGGATTTGTGTACAAAACAGTGATACCTTCATAAACTACCCCACCACCACCCCACCACACACTCACACACACACACACACACCCCCACTCACACACACACACACACACACACACACACACACACACACACACACCCCTTGTTCTCTCCTCCCTTCTTTCCCTTTCGCTCTCTTCCTTCTTCCAGCTTTCACATTTCTACTGGCCTTGTTTATGTGCCTCCATCCGTTTCTCTCTGTGTTCTGAACACTGGACTAGGTTCGTAGCTGTCTTCATCATTTTCTTTCCACTTCCTCTCCCAGGAGAAAGAATGGCGAGGACTCAATAAATCACACAGAGAAAGCATACAGTCTTTGGTCTCAACCATGATCTCCAGAAAACACCCCCTTGTCAGGGCAGGTTTAGGCTGTATAGACTCGCTGACGTGTGCTCCAAAAGATGGCGGGGTTTTTCCACGAGCTGTTTGAAGCCCCCCTCATACATATTCTGAAAGCTTACTGCTGTGTGTTGTTTGGGAAAACACTTTGTTAAATGTTCTATTTGCTTCTAAGGCTATTCAGAGCAGCTCCCTTCCATACTCGCCCATCTGGGAGTCTGGCTGACTGCTTTCTGTGGGTCATGCTAGGCCTTCTGTTGCCATGGCCACTGTGGAGTTGGTGGGTTGTCAAAGGCAGTTATCCTGGACTCCCAGAGCCTGGAGCAGAGATGCCCTGCCCTTAAGATTCCAAGTACCTTCAAATAGCCCTGGTTCTGATAAGCATTGACTCGTGCCCTCTTCACCCCACCCCCCCACCTCCCCATCACCCTCATTGCTAAACTGGGCTGGGCACATTTCAGCTTTGAATCTTCCTCTCTGTGTGTGAGTTGTGTGATGAGTGCTGGAAAGGAGCCCAGCCACTGCCCAGGTCCTCTAGTGGTGACCATGGTGACCCACCCAGATCCCGAACCACAGCCATCGATTTGAGTCCGACTCATTCCTGTCCCATGTAGGGTGTCTTGGCCTTTGTCAGTCTCTCTGGGAGCAGGCAGTGGGTTTGAACCGCCTGCTCTGCGGCTAGCAGTTCAGTGCTTGCTCCACAGTGCCCTGCCACCAGGGCATCATGTCCCTCCTGGTGACGGGGCCTGTTAATTAGAAACAGACATCTTAAGCACAAAGATTTCCCAAATAATAAAAACAATCAATTTTGAGACATTTTTAGAAATACACAGGTTCAAGGGGGAAGTGAGAAAATAAGGGGAGACAGTGGGAGGGAAATTGAGCAAATCTATAAAGCATGCTGGCCGCCTCGGCCCTTTCTGGTTATTGATGTCTTTACACTGCGCCCAGAGATGCATCGACAGAGGCTGCTTGCTCAAGTGGGACGCTCCTGGTTGTAGGTGGAGGGGAAAGTAGAATTCAGCCCATGGAAATTGAGTTGGGAAAAGTACAGGTGACATCCAGGCTAGCTTTTGGAAACTACTTAATGTTTGGGGAGACTTTTTCTCATGCTTGTCCATCACCTCTCCATCACTCTGGTCTCAACTTTCTCTCTTGCCCTTTATAGGGTTGGGTTTTTTTGTTGTTTGTTTACCAGCCTGTAAAATCCAAGTGTTATCTAAAGCCTGAAATTGCCAGGTACCTACCTCAAAGATCAGGAATGTTAGAGGTCTTGGTGTGAAGTTCTAGAGAAGATCTGAAAGAATCCTCGCTCGGGACCCTGAATGCCATTGGGCAAACTCAACCCACCACCACTACCACATTTTTTACTGTCTTGGTGAGTGTGGGCCCACAGGAGCAGGGAAAAGATGATATTCTAATGCTCTGTATTTGTTACTAATCTAGTTGCAAAGAAATCCATTAGGACCCTGTAGCTTCCCAGCAGTTCAGCCTGCAGACAAACAGCCCCTGAAGAGCCCACCGGGGGTGAATGAGGTCAGCCCCGTAGTGCACTTGCACCCGGTACTGACACCTTAGTAGCTGGGGTCTCCACTCTGCGTGGTGGGGATGCCTGTCCTTGTAGAGGGGGTAGCACACATGCAAGATCCTGGAGCACTTGAGGGTCAGAGATGACCAGGCTACATGTGACTTGTTCCTCCGCAGGAAAAGGCCCCGGGGCACATTTTTTTGCTCAGAGTGTGGAGTTATTTATACAACGATTGTGTGTGGCATGAGTGTATGCTGTGTGTCTGTATATGCGTGCACATGTGTGATAGGCATCCCTGTACTGTCAAGACCATGACAATTATAATTGAATCGTGCCACGATTCTGTCCTCCAGCCCTTTCCTCTAACGTCCTCGGCAAAATATTGCAGAGGCATTTCTTGCAGGTTTACTTTCTACTGAATTTCCACCCACCTGAGTGTTTGCCTTTAGGAAAAAAATTCTGCTTTTGTAATCTCCATGGACACTTCAGCAACTGATAAAATGTAGATGATTTTTAAGTGGGAAATATTAAATTCAAATAGCATGATAAATGAGATTGATGAGCCAGGGCCATTGACAGTTACCTGTTACCCTTTTTCAGACAGAGAATGAAGGAGGTGTGAGAGAGAAACAGTTATTCTGTGATCCCCCCTCCCCCTTGGTGGCTTTATTCATCTAAGCCAGGCTCTGTTTTATCAAGTGGCATATTCTCTTTAAATTCACTGTATAGATAGACACCAGATCATGGCAGAATGCCTCTATCAGAGAGAGAGAGAGAGAGAGAGAGAGAGAGAGAGAGAGAGAGAGAGAGAAAAGAGTGGTCCTTTTATTGTCCTTGTTGAAATACGTATTATCCTTGCTATGAGTATCACTGGCCGGACACTTGCAGAACCCATTTGAAGCCTCCTTGATAACCTCTCCCTGCCCCTGCCTAGTTTGGCTTTCAGGAGAAGTGTAGTGGAAGGTGTTTAGGGGATGGGGGAAACACAACTCAGTCTTCAAAGTTGTTGGCCCAGAGCAAAGTGAACACCAGCCAGAGGGGTTCTCCTGGTGTGGGGTATCAGCACAGCATGGCAGAGGCCAAGTCAATAGAGAAGAGCATCCACGTGGGTAGGCGGCTCAGTGACAGTGTTAGAGCCTGAGTCTCCCCCAAGGGGGGCGTGGCAGCAGTGATGCAGGCTCAGTTACCAACCACGTGATTGGTCGTGTTAGAGTGTTACAGAGCTGGGCTCTGCATTGCCAGGGAAGGTAGTTACAAGTATGGGTAGGAAGCAAACTGGAATGAATGAAGCTTGTAGTGTTGGCCTAGAGGCGTCGTTGTGTGAGCTCATGGTATGTTGGTTCGTGTTCTCCAAGAAGCAGATGGCAAGGTTGGATTCAATGGAGGAGAGTCTTCAGAGAACAGTGGGCAGGGGCGAGGCTGGAGATTGCTGAGGCTGCAATGCAGGTCTAACTCTGTGGAGGAGAGAGAAAGTGAAGAAAGGTTGGATAGGAAAAGCCAAACTGGGACGGTTCTCAGGAAGGAAGGATCTCCGGAACCGACTGGGAATCGTTGCGCTAGCGTTGCCACCACAGGAGCCCCTCCCTGTCTCCCAGCAACAGGCCTGCCCTAGCATCCCGGCTGTACTTGGTCATCAACTCGAGTAACTGATGGGAAGCAGAGCTTGGGCTGAGACAGCCATGCTGGATTTCAGGGGGCCTCTCGGCCACAGACTGGAGAGAAACACTGGCACTGACTCAACCCGTGTTTTGTATTGTAACAAATAGATGTCAAAATAACGGCAAGTGTGGGTGCATAAGCGTCTGTGCCTGTATACTGGTTGTAATGTATTGCTTGTGCGTATTCTCTAGCTCTGTCCACAGAGAAGGCCTGAAAGCAGCAGCATCCTACTAGCAGTGAGCATACTAGCAGCCAGATCTTGGCTTCTAAATCCCATTTTACTCTCCAAGGAGCTCTGTAGATAAGGAACTCATTTCAGTGTTGGGGAAGACAGTACATGATAAGCCTGGAACCTCTTAAATCAGAAAGCAAGGATGTGCTCCATGGGATGATGGGGATTGCATTAGGCAAGGTTCTATAAAGAAACAAAACCAGGACACTTATGATTTGATAGATAGATAGATAGGTTTTTACAGCAAGAACGAATAAAACAGTTAATTAGTCCACACATCAGTACAGAAGGCTCAGTTCAACCCAATTCTGTGAAATAGTTAATATGCAGGAAGTTCTTCAACTCATGGGCTCCTGGGTCTAAGGTTAAGGAAGCAAATAGCAGGGTCCTTCCTCAGGCAAGGCAGGCAGAGTTTGTCCACAGGCAGTAAACAGCAGGGTGGGTCAGCAACAGTCAGGAATTTAGTGAAGCAGTCCCTGCTGGGATATCACACTCAAGCAGTTCAAAACGACAGGATCCACCAGCCTCAAGCTCAAGCAGTGTACGTACCAGCAGTGTGGCAAAGTAGGTCTAAATGGAGCCTCAAGCTCTAGTAACATGTTCCACAAGTTGGCTTGGCCCACAGGTAATGTAGCTCACAGGTTGAGGCAGAGAAGTAGCTATAGTGGCCATGCTGGTCTAATCACCAGAGAGCAAGAGAGAGGGGGGTAGGCCTTGCAGAGCCATTGATCTCCTGGCCCTCCAATCAAACTGCAACTTGATTAATCCCACATGTTGCTATTGGCCAGGTGGCACAATAAACCTAGCTATCCCAAGGATATTTCCAAAGGTCACAAAAGCCAGCTTTATGGTGCACCCACTGGGAAAATTGGGAATGATTGGAGCTTCAATATGAATGATAGTGGATTTATAAGCCAATGGTCACTGATATTAACAGAGGCTTGGATGAAAGACTTGGAATTTGATGAGAGGGCCGTTCAAATGTCTCAGACTCTATCTATTCACTGTGCAGAGGAACAGAGTACATTTACAGGGGAGAAGGCTGATGGTCTCACCCTGGGGGGAGCCTAATTGAGTGGTTGAAATAAACCTCATCCGTAAACAATGCATCATTTAATAGGAGGCAGAAGGAGCAAGGCATCATCAATTGTGTGAAGTTCCCGCCACAGATTTCCTAACTGACATCCAGTCATCTAGAACCACCAGACCGACCAAAATGGAGAGAATGTACGAAATAACTAGACCTTGGCTCTCCTGGGGAGTGAAGGCCACGGTAGTCAAAGGAACGGCTAATGCACCCTTCACACTAAAGCGGCTGCACCGCAACTACATGTATGCCTGATTCCGACCCAGGTCGTATTGAGACAGTCGATAACATTGAGTAGGCTGTACGGGTTGCTCTGCCCTGACTCATGACTAGTTTATGGATAGCAGAACCATACTTCACCCAGCTCTCGCCCAATTTCGTGAGGTTTGTCTGTGTGTGGCCACTGTGTTGCTACTGTGTTGATCCATCTTGATGAGGGTACCCCTTGTTTTTGCTGACTCTGCTTCATTAATCAAACACACTTCTAGCCACTGATCTTTCCTGGGGCCATATACAAGTTCAACAAGAAAAAGCCTCAGTTTGTGGGTTGGTGGTACTGGTATGTTCAAGTTAAGACCCAGGTTGACCACATCCTCTCTAGTGAGTCAAGAGTGGGCATATTCTGTCATGGTTCAGGCAGTTTTTCTGTAAGCGTAGCTCACTGCTGGGTAGAGTCGCTCGGACAGGCTAGAACTACCCTGTGGGTTTCGGAGCCGGTTTATGGGACTAGAATGCCTCATATTGTCTGTACTTTCGATCTCGTGGTAGTTGGGGATGTCTGAGAAAGCCCACCAAAATGTGAGCAAATAATTGTAGCCTGCTAAATGGAACTCTTGTGATTCCTTTTCATGGAGAACCCCTTTTTCTCTATGTTGGCAGAAAATGAGCCCCAGGACTTCATAAGCATCTTACAATGAGAACAAGGAGCTTGTTAACAGACTGCTGTCTCTGGAGGGAGATGGGAGATGTCAACTACTTGTAGCTCTTTCAACAAAGTCTGTGTGAGGAAGATGGGAGATGTCAACTACTTGTAGCTCTTTCAACAAAGTCTGTGTGTGAGATCTGGGTCGCTCATGGTTCTGTCAGGGACATGTGATGGGGCGGGCCTCAGTGACAATGGCTCTCCTCCAACAGTTCTCCCTAAATTTCCCTTTGAATTTGGAGAAGCCATTTCAATCCCAGCACTCATTCTCTTTGTGCTTCTAGCTGATTCGGAGAGAGATAGCTTTCTGTTAGACTCCCAAGTCTGTTAGATGCCTTTTAAGATGCCGATTGTGAATTATCCACTCGTGTCAGACATGTGTAATTGGAGTAGAATTACTGATACACACAAGAAAGCAGAACTTGCAAATTTGTTTAAAGCGACATAACGTCATGGCTCACAATGTAATGCTGCACCTTCTTCGGATTAGCAGCTCTGGTAAGGTAGCGGGTTCCGCACTGAGCCTCTGATCAATCTAGAGTCCGTTCAGATCCATGAGTCACTCTTGGAGAAGGAGGGAACTGTCAGCTCCCCTGAAGATTTCGTCTCAGAAACTCTGTTCTGCCCCGCAGGGTTGCTGGACACTTAGTCAGCGCACTAGTGTCCGTGTCCAGTTCGAGGTGGGGGTGAGCGGCACAGATGGATGAGCTGGTACCTGGCCTTTTCTTAGCAGGCAAAAGAAATTAATCTAGGCTAATAATTCCCTGTCTTCCTTTCGTTCTCATTTTCAGTGCAGGTCGTAGGTAGTCGAAATGAGCGAGGTGAATGCTGGTAAACGTTTGTCTTCAGCTCTCTGCTGGGCAAGCTGAGGTCGATGAATATGGTCCCGGCGCTGTCTTGTCCAACAATTAGGGTTGGTTTTGTTTTTTTGTTTTTGATAATGCAGGCATCTGAAAACGTTCAGGGCTTCCTAAAACAAAGTTGAAAGCATCTTGACAACTTTTAAAAAATCACGTTTATCCTAAATGACTGGAATGATTCAGTACATGCCCCTTTAGAGATGATTTATTTAAAGCATTGTTTCCCAAGTGCGTGATACTGCCCTCTGGGAGGCGCTGGATGATTTGGGGGTCTGTTGAAGAAGAGAGCTACTCGTTTTTTAACTGCCAGTGAGCAGGGAGGTTTTTTCCCTTAAAGGGGCATGGTAGGAGAAATAAGTTTGGGAACCAATCATTTTGTTTGTAGAACTGTATTTCTAGGACCAGGGTAATAAGCAAGAAAGACCTGGCCCTGCTGGAAAGGTAGAAAGCCAGTCGTTACCTTGTGGTGTGAAGACTTGTCGGAGGGGAGCATGCACCAAGCACACTATGCACATGGTGGAATTCTTAGCCTGGCACTTGGTAAATGTCCAATAAATGACGGCCATGATACACCACTGCCGTTCCTCCAGGGGCTCCGTGATTAGGGATGACACAGCTAAAAGGATGCTGCTGAGACAGGAAGCTCTAGGGGGCGGGACAGGAGGGGAGGATAGTGGGCGGGTAGAGTGATTGGGAAATACTTGGCAATTCTGGGGGCTGCAGGCCCCAGCACTTGGAGGACTTTTGCCTAGAGGATAAAGAAGGGAAGAATGGAGACGGGGTGGGGGGGGGGTGAGGGTGGAGTTGGGGCTGGGATTGGGCCTTGCATTAACAGGGGTGGCTCCTGAAAGTGTCTTCTATCAGCGTGGTGCGCTCTTACTTTCCACACAGAAAGAAGCCTTTGCTGTGCCCGCTCTGCCGTCCCAGCTCTCTCCTCTGGTTCCTGCGCACACCGCACCGACTGTCAAATGCCAATGCACAGCAAAGGCAACGGCAAATAGGGCTTGGTTCTTTTGGCATTTCAAGTCACTGAGACATCTTGGCCTGTCAAGTGTAGCATTGCCCTCTGCCTCTTCCCCTTTTCCCGCTCGCTCTCTGGAAGTGGACCCTGCCCCGTGGCTAACCCCCGCGCCCCCCTTTCCCAAGCATCCGTACAGACATCTGGTGGTGGTGGCCTTTCCATTGCCAAAACCAACTCGGTGATAATGACAGTGTTTGCCAGCACGCTTCAGCAGTGACTCAGGAGACACGGTGGCCAGCAGAGCAGCCTCTTTGTGGGAGTGGATTTTGAGAAGTGCTAATTCTGTGGTGATGGGGAGATATTAATATCGTGCTGGCAACAGATAAACAGGCAGCCGAGGGGCATGTATTGAGAAGAGAACCAGCCACGGCATCTTTTCCCCTGTCCCTACCCACAAATCTCTTGCCCCTGCTTCTTCAGAACGAGAAGCTTGTTCTCCTGGCCGAAGCGCGCACAGGGTCTGGTTAGTCAGCTTCCAGGGTCCACCAAAGCACTAGCCTCTGCCGATCTCTAGCGGGTTAAAGAGTTAACTATGGTTTCCACTAGCTCAAAATGATAGCATATGGTACAGTAGTTTACTGCTTACTATCCCCCTCCCCGAGGGGCAGCTGACCAGATGGTTTGAGTGGGGCCTTTGGTGTAATGATGACAGACACAAAGCAAGACATAACCACCGCACACCCGTTCTGCTTAACCACAGGGGCATTGTGAAAAGGGCTGTTTGCCATGTGCTTCAGACTCTGAGGTTTGGGGAGGGCCATGCGAGCCCGTTTGCTCAGCTTTCCAAGAGCCTCCGCCCAGTGCATGCATCCCTGTACCTTTCATGCTCCCAGCATGGGATGCTCAGCGCACTTGAGAGTAGCTGGAAGCAGAGTCTAATCTGAAAGTTTTATCTACCATTGCCCCCCTTTCTCACCACCCCCCTAAACCCCCTTCATTCCTTTTCCATGCCCCCTCATGGTAGGGCACCCCTCTGCTAAGCCATTGCTCTGCCATCAGCAAACACGCACCAGGCATTCTCTCGTCACAGACTAGGCTAGAAAGGAGCTTTGGAGAAATGTAGGGCAGGCTTTGATGTGCTGAGTTGTGATCTGTGGGCCCAGTAGCGTAGACCTGACTTGTCTTGAGGGTAGTGGCTCGTTTGTGTAGCACTGTATAAACAGCCCGGCCCGGTGCGGGCTTTTCACAGACGTGTGCTGCTAGGTGTTGCGTGCAGATTGATGGTGCATCCAACTGCACAAGCCAGCCCGGAGAGTGCTGAGCCAGGGAACTTGGTGATTCAGCCTTTTATTTGGATTTTTAGCTGGCAACTCGTTGCTTTCGATATCTTTGCTGTGTCCCTCCCTCTGCCAACGTGTGCCAGGCCCTCCGGGTCCGGCGGGCGTTGATTATTTCTGTTGACTGAGCCCTGGTATGCACCCGCAGTGCTCACTTGCCTTGCTGTTCTGTTGCAGAAACATCGCAGAAGCGCTTGTCAGTAAAGGTCTGGCCACAGTGATCCGGTACCGCCAGGACGACGACCAGCGGTCCTCGCACTATGACGAACTGCTTGCGGCCGAGGCCAGGTGAGGCAACTGGTGACTTCACGTGGGGGTCCACATCCCTTCTTGGTCACAACACACACACACACCCCACCCCAACCCCAAACCCCGCTGGACACTGAGTGTTGGAAACAAATATGCACAGAGAGCTTGTAGCCTCTCGTTGTCCCCCTTTTCCCTTACAGGAAGAAGGACGCACTTGCCCCATCACCCTGACTGGGTGAATTTGGGCCTCCAACTGAGGCATGGGATAAGTAGACTTCTTCTATGACAATGACTATGATACAGCTCTTCACTACTACCCTCTTTCCTGGGATTCCCAGGACCTAGCAGGGACACCTGCTGCTGGGTGCCTCGTGCCTCCGAAACCACTGTTGCCCAGCCCCTCCCGTCTGTCACCTGAGACCTTTTGTCGTGTTTGGAGGAAATGAAAATATTTATTAGGAAATGAGTTTGGTTTTGCACTTCTGACAGCTGGCAGGAGAGCCTTTGAGAAGCCTTGTGACATTTTGCTTTTGTCCTTCCTCCCTGTGGCTGGTTGCCCCAAGGACGCACACTGCTCTGTGCTGTGTCTTGCTGCTGCCATGCCTCGAGGCTCTGACTCTGGGTGACCACTGTCACTGGGCAGTGCTGGGAGTGGAGGGATTCCCAGCCGCCTGAGCTGCTCTTACTGAATTGACCCGACCAAAGTACTTGCCCCAAGTCATGGCAAGGCAGGCCTCACTCAGCCTTCCTCTGTGGCCGAGGGCCTGCTGAGTCCTGGAAGTTGAGTAATTAACAGGCTGTGTACTACTTGTTAGAACTTGGGCACGTGCTTCAGAACGCGGCTCAGTCTGCCTCTTTGACTGCTCTCAGGCCCAGCACATCACCCTGATACGTGACATTTACCTCTAGCACCATGTCACATTCTGATGGAGAGAGCATCTGTAGAGTGTCACACCGAGTGTCAGCTGAGAAGCCCGCTTGTCAGACTGGTGGCTTTCTGGATTCTGTCTCGTGGGCTGCTCCTCATAAACTCTGGCTAGAACCCGAGTCTCAAGCGCAAAGTGCAGCGAACATAGCGATCCTCCTCCTCAAGCCTCCTTAGTGGTCAGCAAGGCTGAGGGGAGCTAGCCAGCCCGTGATGAGCGTATCCTCCTCTTCCTGACAAGAACGCAGCCAGCCCGAGTTGTCATCGTGCCAGGGGATGGGTTTCCCATGACCTGCTGCTGTAGGAAATGGGCTCCGCTTTTAAACAGAACCTGAAGCTGGGCCCAGGGTGCAGGGTGGCCAGTTCAGTCTGCGCGACTCGTGACTTGGGGAGTCCGTTCTCTGTACACTGGCTCGTCCTTAGTCATAGGGGACAGGGCAATGTAGTCATGTCTCTTGGCCTCAGTTCCCACTGCCTCCGGTGAGTATTGAATCCTGACCAGCCAGTAAGCATGGAGAGCATGTTTCGGATGGCTCTGGGAAGTGAGGCCATGGCGCGGCTTTTCATTCTGCTTATGTTGTGCTGTCCTGTTTAATGAGTGCAAAGATGTTGGAATTGCTTTCTATTTTTTTTTTTAATTTAAGTTATCGTTTCTAAGAAGAAAACCGCCTCTTTTGTCTAGTGCTCATTTTGAGCAGGAGGATTGAAACAAGTTGCTTGCCTGCTAGCAGCCAGCCATGGCTCTCCCATTGATCTTGGGAAAACTGGCTTGAGGGCGATTGGCCGCTTACTGGATGAGTCAAGAATGAGCCTGGGAGGTTCTACCTCAAGCTGCACAGACCTCGGGAAGAGTTGGGAGGAATGGCCCACGTGAACGTCAGGGTGATTTCCTTGGGGACAGTGGCCTGGTTCCATCTTCCAGAAGCTGACCCCCAGTGAGCTGAAGCAAGTTCCAGAAAGACACAGGCCACCTGCCTGCCAGTAGGACTATGGCCTCACCACCCTCTTAAAGCCTTGCCACGACCTTGGCTAGGCTTTCCGGGCCTGAGGAAGTAGGATTTGACTTCTTTTCCAGACCACTTCTCTCCTGACTCCGTTGGTGTGAGCTCCCCAGTCCCTGAGCCTGCTCCCGACTTTCCTCAAGTTCCAGCACTCGGGAGCTCTTTCTCCACGGCCCGTCTCTGGGGTATTATCTGACTTAGGGGTTGTTGGCCCCTAGATAGATTACCTGCATTTGTTCCAGTTGAACTCTGCCCTGGAATGTTACGCCTCTGTCACCACGGTTCCCCCACTGCCCAGCCTAGTGTCCTCTGCAGGTCTCGTTAGTGAGCTGCTTCCTCTGCTCCTGGACCCTGAGTAGGCCCCAAATCCAGAGTGGCTTTCTTTGGTGCTGACCTCACCTCTCACTGTCCGGACGGTCCCTTAGCGGTCTTCTGCTTATCCTTCTCCACCGCTTGTCAATCTCCAGTGATTGTCTACGGAACCAAGCCAGTTTGACTTCATTTCCCAAGTTAAATTTCTTGAGTTGCTGTATCTAATGCTTTTGCAAAGGCCAAATTAATGCCATCTGCTGCCTTCTAGGTGAGGGCGGAGGCGGGGGAGGGTGCTGTTGTCAGGCCCTTTTCCCTGGCCCTCGCCTCCAGGGTGAGATTCCAATAATTTCTCTGCCTCTGACCCCTGGGAACCCGCTTTGCTCTGTGGGCGTCACCAGGGATGTCAACCGTGGTCCATGGTGCTCTTCCATTGACTTGGCTTTCCAGAGCACTGCCTGGCCATTAATCCTTTTAGGGAAATGCCGGGAGCTTTGGGGTAAGGGCAGCCGTTTAACTCGGCCGACTTCTTGGGCTGGCGCAGCTGCCTGGCCAGGCGTTGGAGAGCTGTCTCCGGCCTCTGAGAGCCTGATCTGCTGCAACCTTTCTCAGATGCCTCTGAGGAGAGCTCTGGGCGCGGTGGGTAGGCGTTCACCGGGATGCCAGATGAGACAGACAGCAGTGGGCTCATGGCACTCAGGCATGTCTTTCTGCCGGAAATGAGCTGTGTGCAGCTTAATGCCCCTTCTCCCCCATCCGCTTCTGAGCAGCCCTCAGGATGCCTCCAGCGCAAGCCCCATCTTGTATTTGAAAAACAAATATACCCCAAACTCCCCAAAGGTGGCTTCCTTTCTACTTCCACTGCCTGTTACTGGCTGCTGCCTCCCTCACTACCTGGTGTCCTAGGAAGATAAGACCTTGGCTGTTTGGCATGTGTTCTCCAGCCATGCTGCTCTTGGGGACTCTTTGGCAAGTCCTTGGTTTTGTCCCAGGGTTGGGCCACTCCATTGTGTATCCCCTTTGTTTTCATTGGGAAGGACTGAGGTGCAGCTGACCCACACTTTGCTAGTGACCCTCCTGACTTAGCCCATTTTTAGAAGCACCAGCTGCTCAGATCAGAGAGTGTAGCACATCATTGTCTGTACCATCCTTATATTTTACCCCATGATGGCTCTCCAGGGACTTCCAGTTCTCATTTCACCCTGGCATTTCTGTTTTGTGGAAGCTGAAGGGGGGGGAGCTATCTCTGAGGAAGTGCCTTCTGAGTAGAAGGACCCTCCTTCTCTTTTCAGGTTTCTATAAAAGCTCCTGTGTGCCCTGTGCCAGGTAGATGTCATAATATCCCCAACCTGATTTGGGAAGGAAGCAATGGGAGCCCTTCAGTTGGCGGTGGCCTTTCTGGTGGCGTGTGTTGTGGACATTGAAGGTTTGTGAATGATGGTTGGAGTTGGCTCACAACCTGTAGGTGTGTGCCAGGTTCTTCTTTGGGCCACAGGCAGGGCAGTTCTGTGTGCCTTCTGAAGCTACCAGTAGACTTATCTAGAAAGGTGATGTTTTAAGAATGCCTAGAAACTCTGAGAATCTATGGCTTACTGCAGGAGAATACTCAACAGCAGTGTTCCTTTATGGTGTCTTAAAGATGTCTTCTAAGACTTGTGACCAAGGTGTAGAGTGTGTGTATTCGGGAGAGAAACTGATGCCCCAGCATGACTTTGGGAAACAATTCTCTAGAACAAATTCGTGTCAGAGCAGATTTCAGTGAATTTCAGTTCATCCCAGACATACATAATGAGGTTAGGGCTAGCCCAGAAGGGGAGGCGAGAGAAGGACATGTTCTTGCTGATCGGTCCCCTGATTCCTGCCCACATGATGCAGATCCAGAAATCTGTGCTGATGCCCTCTGCCTGGGAGGCAAGCCTGGGCCTGCCCGTATCTCAGCTTTCCCCTTGGCTCCCTCAGGGACCCTCTTCTGACCGCAGAAACCACTCAATCGCCCCTTGCTTTAAAACAACCAAACGAGCACTCCTGTCTGCTGACTCCTACCTCACCAGACTCCAGACACCGTAAGCACCAGTCCTGCTTTTAAAACCTATCACATATCTCTGGCTCGCTCTTTCCAGCCCACCCCCAGTGTGCATGACAGGGCCTCTGATTGGAAACTGCTATCTGCTGGAGCCTCCACGCCATGGATGGGGAACCTGCTTTCTGCAATGGGCCATCGGACAGTTATAACATCATTCCCCGGCCATAGAAAACTAGGGACTTAAAAAATTAGCCTGCTATATTTGGTCAGACATTTCATTAACTACCCACAAATGTGGCTGGAACTGCTTGTCTTTGCTCAGACTTGTGATGTTAGCAGATATTGATGACTTTGTGGCCTTTGGGCCAGCCATTTCCCTTCCCGCTCCCCCACGCCCCCAACCCCATGCTCTAGGCAGCCTGAGACTGCATTACAGCCTTTGATGAAAAAAAGCTGTAGCATTTTCTGCCCTAGTACAATATCAGTCAGTCACTGTTAAGAGAGAAACTGGGCTCTCTCGATTGTTTTGTAATAACTCTTCCCCCTCCAATCATAGCCTAATTCAGCAATTTCTACACGAACAATACAGGGGCATTGATTACATTCTTCACATTGGGCAGCCAGTGCTTACCCTCCTTTGTCTCTGTGGTGCTCTTCCTGAGACATCCTTCCTATCTAGCCGTTCAAGTTACTGCTCTCAGTGTGATCCCGCACAGAAAAGCTCTTAAAACAGCGGTTCTCAACCTGTGGGTCTCAACCCCTTTGGGGGAATGAATAATCCTTTCACAGGGGCCACCCAATTCATAACAGTGGCAAAATTAGTGATGAAGTAGCAATGAAAATAGTTTTAATACAAGGAACTGTATTGAAGGGTCAGGGCATTAGGAAGGTTGAGAATCACTGCCTTAAAAAGAAGGGCAGTCACTCGGTGAGAGATAGGTAGATGGGTAGTTGATTCAAAGAAGTTTGCAGGCATATTTTCAGTTCAAGGTTTCAGGTAAAGATTATCTCTGGGCAATGGTGTCAAGAGCTCATCCAGCCTCTACAACTCCAGAAAGTCTAGATTCCATGGGAATGGAAACTACAATCTGCCCTTTCTCCTCATTTTGATCAGGATTATTCTGTGCAATCTTGAATCAAAGCACTCAGCATTGGTCCTGGGCACCCTTGCAGTTCTTCTGGTCTCCTGGAAAGGGAGGCAGGTGTTCCTAGAGGCAGTCAGCCATGCATTCCCTTAAAGGAGGGAAGTGGTCTTAATGAGGAATCTCTCTGGGTGGTGCAGTGCCTGGGGCCACAGAGGGTCTGCACTTGTAGCTCCATTCTGCTACTTCTCCCACGTGTGCCCCATACCAGTGAGGAAGAAGAGCTATCAGCCCCCGACTCTTTACCAAGGCAGCTCCTCGGGCCGCTGTTCTGGTTTGTAGAAGGATTTCTCCAGAAGATTTAAACACTAGGTAAAAACAAATACTTTTTGATAGGAGTCTTCTTATCTTTTTTTCATACTTTGTGTGGATTTCTGATATTGAACATATCTTAAATGTGAACACTCAGCCCCTGATAAAATGATTTTTTAAAAATGTGAACACTCACTTGCCAGCACTCTTACTGAGTGAAACATACATGGGGTCAGTTCCACTGAGTCTTGTTTTTTAATCATTTTATTGGGGGCTCATACAACTCTTATCACAATCCATACATCCATCCATTGTATGTCCAGTACATTTGTTCATTTGTTTCCCTCATCATTCTCAAAACATTTGCTTTCTACTTGAGCCCTTGGTATCAGCTCCTGATTTTTCCCCTCCCTCCCTGTCCCCCCTCCCTCATAAACCCTTAATAATAATTTATAAATTAATATTATTTTGTCATATCTTACACAGTCCAACGTCTCCCTTCACCCACTTTTCTGTTGCCCGTCCCCCAGGGAGGTGGTTATATGTAGATCCTTATCAGTTCCCCCTTTCTATCCCACCTCCCTCTCCCCTCCTGGTATCGCCACTCACACCACTGATCCTGAAGGGATCATTCTGGATTCCCTGTGTTTCCAGTTTTGTAGTAGTGTACATCCTCTAGTCTAGTTGGAGTTTAAGGTAGAATTGGGATCATGAAAGTGGAGGGAAGGAAGCATTTAAGAATTAGAGGAAAGTTGCATGTTTCATCATTGCCACACTGCACCCTGACTGGCTCGTCTCCTCCCCACAACCCTTCTGTAAGGGGATGTCCAGTTGCCTACAGATGGGCTTTGGGTCCCCAATCTGAACTCGCCCTCATTCACAATATGAATTTTTTGTTCTTCGATGCCTGATACCTGATCCCTTCGACACCTCATGATCACACAGGCTGGTGTGCTGTTTCCATGTGAGCTTTGTTGCTTCTGAGCTAGATGGCCGCTTGTTTACCTTCAAGCCTTTAAGACCCCAGATGGTATATCTTTTGCTAGCTGGGCACTATCAGCTTTCTTCACCATCTTTGCTTATGCACACATTTATCTTCAGTGATCGTGTTGGGAAGGCAGGCATCATGGAAAACCAATTTAATAGAACAGAGTGTTCTTGCATTGAGGGAGTACTTGAGGGAAGGTCCAATATTCATCTGCTACCTTAATACTAAACCTATAAATATATACACATAGGTCTGTTTCCCCATCATCATATATAAATATATTTACATGTGTACATGCCTGTATGTAGACCTCTATAAATGCTCTTTGCCTCCTACTTCTTTCCTGTAGTTCATTTTACTTTCCTCTTGTCCCACTATCATGCTCAACCTTCATTTGGTTTTCTGTAATTCCTCTAGGTTACATTGCCCTTGGTCACACCCTACCAGGCCCCTTACACCCTCCTTGCCACTGATTTTGGATCACTTGTTGTTCCCTTGACCCTGGGTTGGTTAACACCACTTCCTTTTCCCCCACTTCCCCTTCTCCCATGCCCCCTGAAACCGTCAGTCCCATTGTTTTCTCCTCCAGATAGTTTATCCTGCCTATCTTATCTAGATAGACCTGCAGAGATAATAATATGAACAAAAAAACAAGACAGCAAAACAAAGGGACAAAAGAAAACAAAATAATGACGACAACAACAACAACAACTAAACAATGACAAAGAATGAAAAGCCTGTAAATAGGTCAAGGTGTGTTTGTTGACATTTAGGAGTAGTTTCCGGTTGAGTCTGATGGGGTGCCACACCCTAGCCCCAAAGTCTATTTTTGGTACTCCCGTAGGACTTCGTTACTCTGCTCCCCTTGCTGTTCTCTTGCATGCCCTTAGTGCTTTGCCTCGGTATGGTGGGGTCATATCGGGCACAATTTCTACACTGTGTCTCTAGTGTTGTCCCCTGTAGGGCTATGGGTCAGTGAGGGATGTTGTGTCTCATAGGGGGCTGGCCATATGGTCCTCTTTGTGCATTGGCTGCTCTGATCAGGGATATAATCCTCAAGGCTTGGTAGAGCCAGAATGTGCTCCACTCTCTCTTCCTTCCCCTTCATTTGTTCCCATGTGCTAAGATCAGACATGTCCCTCACCCTGAGTGAGCTGTAGCTTCAGTGCTGTCCTCCGAAGTAAATTCTCCTGGGGGGAGGGGCAGTACCACTGAGTCTTAACAGCCCTTCAGGTTGGTTGACTCCATGTTTCCATGTCAACACAGCAAGAAAATCAGTGTTGAATTTGACTGTTTGTGCTCTGAACCTATTGTATTCTGTTGTTTGGTCCTTGTTGGGCATCCTTGGGGTGATTCCAGCCTGCAGTGACCTCGTGTGATGCCCAGAGGGCTCTCCCCCTGGCTTTCTTGGGCTGCCGTCTCCTAGCCTGAGATTGCCAGGCCTTTCTCCTGTGGAGCTGCCCATTGGGTTCAAGCTGCCAGCCTTTCAGCAGCAGCTGCGTGCTGAACTGCGGCGCCCCCACGGCCCCTTGGCTCTGAGCGCATAGGCTCACCCATCAGTTCTTCAGGAGAACAAGCCTGTCGAGAACAATTGTTCACATGGGTTTCCTTTGCCTGAGATGACTGTGTTCCATTTGCCCTCGACATTCTCATTTTCTTGAGTGTGTCCTGGGCCCCAGACACTGGGGATCATAGTGGTGAACAAAAACCATAACAGACGCAGCCCTTACCAAGCAGCCGGTCCAGGAGGAAAGGCCGGCAGTCATTGTGACAGCCTCTCCGGATATTGCTGTTTGTTCTCCCCGGCCTCTCACCTGTTTGCCTGCCCCCCCTCCTCTTCCCCCTCTCCACTGTTCAGCCCAGTCGGGCTTGCCTTTTATCGTGCCCGCTCTCCTCTCTGTTGAATTTCCCCGGGAGAGCAGCTCTCCGCCAAGTCCTGTCTTCTCCAGCCTCTCTTCTTACCTTCTCGATAGTCTAATGGCACCGCTTTAAACAAACCGGAATTTTAACTTTCAGTCTAATGACCTCAACCAGTGAAACTCTGACCGTAACTGGAACCTGTGGATTGCTGTGAAGGGGCTCCCTGTCCCTCACTGCCTAACCGTAAGCCCCTGCCCCACCAGTGTTCTGTTGGGATGCGAGTGGACAGCCGCCTCCTCACCTGGCCTCACAGCATCACACGGCGGCGGCCTTCCCCACGCGGCTAATGGCCACCTTTCTTCTTTACCTCGGGGATGCACTTTGCACTTGTGTCATGAGGCCGCTGATGGGATTTCCTGCGATTCAGTGTGGGGGGCTGCAGTGTTGGCGAGCAGGGTGGAGCAGCTATTGCAAGCGAATGTGCGAACAGGAAAATGCATTAAAGGAGCTGGTATGGGGAAGTGATTTGAGGTACAGCTGAATGTGGGGAAATTTAGCTTTTCCCTTTCTTCAGAAAAGATGATGCACTCAACATCCAAATAGCAGTAATCAATCTGCATTTAAAGCAGCACAAATGGCCACTTCTGCAGAGCTGTATCATGTCTCCATTTCCAAATAGTTCTCTCCTTCAGGATATTAAGAGGATTTGTTCACACTCTTGATCTTAGCTGCCTCTTCCCTCACCCCCGCCCCTACTTCCCACTGAGCCAACTCACGCATTGAGTCTTCATGACTGACGGGAGGGAGACGGAGTAAAGTTTGGGCCTATGAGATTCGTCTACCACCTTGCATAGAAAGCCGTGGACAGTTGTGTAGCTACGGTCTGAAGAGGGACTGGTAGTCGTAAGATGTTCTTTGTGAGCAGTCTTCTGGGATCATGAGTTGGTTGGTATTCGTGGTTGTGTTCCCCCAGAGAAAGTGTTCCAGGCTAACCTTCCAAGATGGTGTGGCTCCCTCTATATGGCTCCGCTGTGGACCATTTGCCCAGAGCACCTTGTCCATTCTCTCCTCATTGTTTTCTTGGCCAAGAGACTCTTGACCTTTCACACAGGCCATAGTATTCAGTGTATTTGAAGGTGATCATGCTTAGGCAAGATTTTCTGTCCTGAACCAGTTGTTACGCTGGACCTTGACTCTCTGCCATACCACCACCATGCCCTGGACCAGTGGTCCTGCAAGTGGGATTGTTAGGCCACAGGGTCCCTGTTAATTGGCTGTTTGGTAGAGTGCTCAGTCTCCCCTGCATCAGAAACTCTGGGATTGTTTGCCCACAATCTGTTAACACGTCTTCCAGGTGATCCTACTACTGACATTTAAGAACCACTGCCTTCACCACCTTGGTGTAGTGACTAGGTGTTCTGTTCGAGAGATGTGAGGCTTTCTACTCCCAAAAATTCATCCCAGAAATCCACAGGGACAGTTCTGGTCTATCCTATAGGCTTGCTATGAGTCAGAGTTTAATTTGTTCCTCAATAGTTCCCAGACCACCATGTGTCCCTGTGTGACAAATACACATGTTAAACTCTCTTTGGAGTTACAGTCTTAGAAAGACAGACCACAGCATGGACTGGACAAGCCTGGGCTGCCTGTGGAAGTAGGGGTGGCGGTGGCAGCTTCCCCACGATCCCAGCCATCTTGTTTCCACCAAACCCTTCAGACCCACCCTTCGTCTCGCTGCCTTTCTGCCCTTTCCCCTTCCTCAGCCTCTGCATTCTGGGCTCCTTAATGGATTCCTTCTGAGCAGGCCAAGAGAGTGCCTGAGTTGTGTGGCCTCTCCTTGAGTACTGTGACGCTGGCTGGCTTTGGCCCATCTGCTGTGTTAGGTGACTCGATGGTCGGAGAACCAGTTCTCCATGGAGTGTGGCCAACTGCCCATCCTCTGCTCTGATCCTGGGGGATCTCTCAGGGGGACTACAGTCCGAATGATGACTCACTGGTACCCCACTGCCAGAGAGTTTATAACCCTCAGGAAGGGAAAACTGATCCCAATTCACTCTCTTTTTATTTTCCCATCATTTTATTGGGGCTCTTACATACATCAATTGTGTACATATGTTGCCATCAACATTTTCTAAACATTTACTTTCTATTTGAGCCCTTGGTATCAGCTCCTCTTTTTTCTCTCCCTCGCTTCCCTCCCACTCCCGTGACCCCTTGATAAATTATGTTATTATTGTTTTCATGTTTTCCATGGACCTTTGTCTCCCATCACCCATGTTTCTGTGTTCACCCCCTGGGTGCGGGGGCCAGTTCTCTCTCATTTGTAGGCGGCTTTGCCTGTCCATTTTGTGCCTCCCTCTTTGATCTTTAGCTGCCTCTGGCTCCCCTTCCAGATTTGGACCCAGATGTTGAGAAGGGATGTTTCCAAGACCTCCTGCTTTTGCTTCATGCTCACAACACCATGTCCTCAGTGACCTTTTCCCAGTAGGTCCCAGGACATAAAGCACCACTGGGACATGTCGTTCTCCGAACCAGAAGTCAAAGAGCTGTGGCTTTCTCTCTGTCAGAAGTCATGTTTGAATTTCTTGTCATTAATTTATTTTTGTAACCAAACATTCAAACAAACTACCATTGAGTCATTTCCAAAACTGTAAATTTCTGTGGAGTCAGGCACCCAAGGAGGAGCTGATGGATTTGAACTGCCAACCCTGCAGTTAGGAGCCTGACAGAGCCACTAGGACTCCTTAATGTTATGCAACAGCAACAAATCATGTGCACAAAACCCGAGCCTACTGCCAATGAATTACTTCTGGTGCATAGTGACCCTATGGGACAGGATAGAACTGCCCCTCTAGGTTTCCGAGACTGTAATTCTCCATGGGAGCAAACACCCTCGGCTTTCTCCCTTGGAGTAGCTGGGGGGTTTGAACTGCTGGCCTTACGGTTAACAGCTCACTGTATAGCCACTTCACCACCGGGGCTGCTTTGTAAGGTTATGCCGAATAAAACCCCAAAGTGGCTAATCTAGAAAGGATTTGGGTGAGCAGGTAGCTAATTGCAAATATAATGGCAAGAGGGGGAGATCTGTGGGTCGCAGAGGTACCTAAGGAGAGGGCCTGGATCGAAGGGTCATCTACAAATAGAGTCCTTGACCAGGCCACGCTCTGCCTGGCTCGCCTTGGAAAGGGAACCGGGAAGTACAAGTGCCGTCTCCCTGCCCTGTGGCCCAGCAGCTTGCCTGGAAGTTCTTCCTCCTGGCAGTATCTAAAATTGGGGAGAAAACGGCATCCTCCTGAATATCCAGCAGCCATCGGTTGGTTAAGTGATGGAGCATACGTCAGTAGGATAGCTGGTCACTGCTTAAGCACGAGGTGAAAGCAGGCGTGATCGAGGGAAGTGTCCCTTTAGTTACTGGTGTTCATTGACCGACTGTCCCTGCGCCCGAGGAGCACTGGCTACAAACTGCTTTCCACTGGTCCAAACTTGTCGGTGTGTACGTGGGCCGGAGCGCTCGGAAAGTGTAGAACAAGGAAAGGCTCCCCAGCTCTTTCCTTTGACGGGCTTGTTTGCCTTAGTCTTCAGGACATCAAAAACTGGGGATCCAGGGTCTGGGTGGCCCTTCTGAGTTCCCGCGGCATCTAATCTCCCCTTCCCGAGGACGGGTTCTTCCCCAAGGCCTGTAGGCTGGCCATCACCTTATCCTTTGGGTGCTCGACTGGAGGTCAGCGACTGGAGGTCATTTCCTGTCGCTCTAGCATGAGGGTGGCACTTCGGTTGTCTTCTCTCCCCGAGAGCCCACAGGAGTGGAGATGGGTCAGTTGGTTGGTAACTTATTTCTCTGCCCTCTCTCCTGGTCGACCATGGCAGTCCATTGGCATGCCTGCCACCATTTCCTTCTTAGGTTCCTTTCTGACGAGGTGCTGGCCTGTTAGTCCACCTTCCTCCTCTAGATCATCGGACTCTCTCCTCACGTCCGGGCTCCATGGATGTCACCTAACCTGCCCTTCCAGCAGTAGCTCTTGGTTTCCATGGACTCGCACCTGTGAGTGCTCTGAGAGTGGCGGGTCCCTGTGGCTTCACTGGGTGGCCCAGGCCCAGCAGAAATGGCAGAGTGGTGATTTGGCGCTGCTGAGGTCCACTGGCATCTGCCTTGGGTTCTGGCTGGCCCGTGGCATTGATCACGGTCACCGGGTCACAGGGAGAGGCCTTTGAGTGCGCACATCCGAAGCCCTCTGTTCTGCTTTCGAGCCTTTTGGGGGGAGTTCATCCCCTTCTCTCTCCCCAGGTGAGTATCTTTCCGTCTGCACTCGGAGCTCCCCACAAGGCTCTTTATGGTTTCTTGGGGTGGGAGGGGTTGATACTTTTGTTGCCCATACTCCTCTGCTCAACACAAGGGTCAGAGAAGCAAGGTCGGCCAGTCCCCGGAGGGAATTGGCCAGGCTGAGACCCCGAGCAGCCGGGAGCCTGTGTGTCCAGAAGCAGCAGTAAGCCACGTCCTTGCCCGCTGTCACTTGGCTGTGTCCCTCTCTGGTTGGAAGTATGCTCATTTCGACATCAGCATGTCAGTCGCAGCATCTGTTCCGCTTTCCTAGGTGCACAGTAATGGAACCAGACGACCCTGTGTTTACATGGCTCTGTGTGAAATGCTATAACGAAGATGACGGACAGAATCCTAACCCTCAAAGGGCCTGTCGTCTAGCCGTAGAGCTGAGATTAACCCAGGAAACATTTTGAAAGGGACCTATTGCCATGTCTGTGCCAGACTGCCCTGGGTGCCCCGTGAATAGGGCCTCCGCTGCAGGGTTCTACAGGAACGCACAACTCTGTGTGTGTAGTCAGACTTGTAAGAACAGAGGCTCCGGTGGAACAGTGGTCCGGGTGACACACATAAAAGACACCCTGCATGTTGGTAGCCATGGTGGGCGCAGCCGGGCCTAGCTGGATTAGAGGTGGTCATGAGGAAATCCGGTGAAGGTGTACATTGAGACCATGTTGAAGAGGCACACAACCCACCTAAGCTTTTCGGCTGGATACAGCAGGCTGGCGATCTTTGGGCGGGATCATGGGAGCAGATGATGAGATGGATTGCTATGGAGACATCGTGTGACCAGGGTATGTGCTTTCAGATCCAAGTGGGCTCTAGTGTCCAGAGGGATCAGGTGAGTCTAGTTGAAATCTTCACCTTGGAATTAGTGGTGGGGACCTGGACCAGGATGGTTCCCAAAGGGCTACATGAGCACAATTGGGACGGAAACGAGGTTGGGGGGGGGGAGGGAGAGGAGCTGAGGCTGATGAAGAGCTGTTCTCTGGTTACCAGGAAACTATCATTGAAGGGAAAGTAGGGGTACAAAGGCAGCTTTCGGGGCTCTGTGCTCCATGGCCTCCTCCCCAGCCAGGTCTTTGTCCCGTTACCTCCCTATTGGGTGCCATTTCTGCTTCCCATTGCTCTATTTTATTTGGCTCCCTTTGATATATGACAGTTCTTTTTGTCAGCATCTGATGAAAGGCCTCACCTCCCGGGAAAAGACACACCTGTGATCCTGTCACCATGTCCAAGTTGTTTTTCCTGCTCCCAGTATTCCACCTCAAGCCTCCTAGGGTTCCGGCCAGCACATTCCAAATGTGACACTGATCGTGTATGGCAAGGTTGGCTCCAGCCATCAGCCTCTTTGCTTTGGGCTTTCCTTGTAAACTGACAAGTGTATTTCCACAGTCTCTCCGTCTACTGTTACAGAATCAGGGTGGTGAAGGGGCTTCTTGGTGAGCCCGAGATGGGTTCGTGTCACATATCAACAGTGCTGAGGCTTCCAGCTGGGAGGAGTTGGGCCTGGGGGTGTGGGATACAGTACAACCTTCCTTATGCGCTGGCTGTCAGGGATTCCACCCTTGACCTCTACCGTTAAGTCACCTTAGTCTTCTGTTGTGAGGTGTATTAGGTAGCTTGTGGCCAAGAGCAACCCATGTGACAGAGTCAAACTGCCCCCGTAGGGTTGTGTTGGTCAGTTGATTTTAGTAATTTTATTTCTCTTATTGCTCATTGAGAATGTGCACAACAAAAACCTATGCTTTCCTTGTCTCGGGTCTTTCCGGAGCAGATCTCCAGGTCTTGGTCCCACTGAGCTTCTGCAGGGGTTCGAACTGCTAGCTTTTCAGTTCACAGCCAAGTACTTACCCCTTGCTCCACCGGGGTAATCCTTCTCACTGCCATCACCATGCTCCTCTAGGAACTTTTTAAGTGCCTTCAGAGCCTGTTATTTTGTTCTGCGTAGTTGAGGGAATTCGGAAATTTAGGTTAAATTTTATAGAAAAACGCCTTTTTTCTCTGGTGTTTGAAATAATGGGATTTTTGCTTGCTTGCTTGCTTACTGGTGGTAATTTGTGGCACTGCTACATTTGTGGCCTTCCTCCTTTTTGCATCTTGTTCCCTTATAAGAACAGGACAGCCCTGGTGACGTAGTGGTTAAAAGGTCACAGTTCCAAGCCACTCGGTGCTCCCCAGGAGAAAGATGAGGCTTTCTGCTCCCGAAAAGGGTTACAGGCTCAGAAAACTCCAGGGGCAGCTTACTCTGTCCTACTGAGTCACTCTGAATCGGAACCGACTCCATGGCAGGGAGTTGGGGGCGGTGTTTGGTTCCCTCCCAAGGCAGCTCCCAGCCAGCCATGGGTAGGTTGCTCAGCATCCCGATGGTGTTCCCGAGGAAACTAAGAACACACTCTGTTCCAGTGCCCAGAGTTGGAGAATGTGCTCAGAATCCCCGGTCTGCTTGTGCCGGCGCAGTGGGCTAAAGGTGCCTTAACCACGGCCTTCCTGCCCCTGCTGAATTGTAGGTGTTCTTTCCTGGCAGCTCAGACACGGGCATCTCCGACTCTGCCATTGAACAGAAGGGGGATATTCCAGAGACCCTAAGAGGGCTCCCCTCAGCAGCCCAGCGAGCCGAGTGGTGACGCGCCCTTCTGCTGGCCCCAACCTCTCTGTCTGGACAAGGAGCTGGACTAGCTTCTCCTGGCTGGCAGTGGTTAGGGCCCATTCTGGCCATTGCTGGTCTTGGCCGTCTTTGTAGTTCTGCTGCTTGAAGAAGAAAGCTTCGAGAGGAGCAGGCCTGCTGCTTCCCTTCTCCTGGCCAGCCCGAGCTCCAGCCTGCCTTTGTGAGGAAGCCGCTATTAAGCAGACACAGCAGGACAAGTTGAGGAGCCGGGAGTTTTCATTCCCTGCCTCAGAAAAGGGCTGCAGAGCTGTGGTGGAGGCCTGCAGAGAGAGGCCGTGTGTGGTGGGAAGCGCAGTGTTGGCTCTGGGAGCGAGTGTCAGAGGCAGCGAGCCTGGCCACTTGGCCACCATCCTGTTGCTCCAGGTTATGTCAGATGTGGGGAAAGCTCCATGCAGAAGTAGTGCCAGCCAGGCAGAGCCCACCTTCATCTGCAGCCCTTTACGGGGTCAGCCTTCTCTCTGAAACAGGACGCTCTGTGATCTGGACACTTGTGAAAGCCACTTCGTGGCCTGGCCCTGCTTTTTCTTGAGGTGTCTCCAACAAGCTTCGTGCCTCAGCGTGCTGAGCAAGATTGCTTCTGTATTCGGTCCTCACGCCCTGCCTTCAGCAGTTTCCCCATCCAGCTCCCGTTTCCCGCAGCCTCGAAGCTCTCAGAGGATCTGGTCCTTTCACTGCAGCGAGAGAGGCGTTTTCCCCTGTGTTTGAAGATTGTCGAGAGCTACATGCTTATGTCACAAACAGTAACGTGTGCTGCTTTTCCACTTTTGTGTTGTTTAATAAACTTTTGCTTCAATTCCAAATTGATCCTCCTCTGTGCCTCCAGCTGCTGCTGCTGTCACCACTACTGGTTTTGCAGTAGTTTCAAAAGAAACAGTGAACACTGCCACACTCACAGCGCGTGAGGAGCGAGTTAGCTGTCCCTGTCCACCAGTCGAGGCGGAAGCGCTTACACGATAAGCGGCTTAGTTAGAACGTACAGTGTGTATGGAACCTGGTAGTGTAGACATTCATTTTGACTGTGGAGATATTCAAAGCGGGCTTCTAAAAGTTGGTGGGGAAATTCCATTTTCCCATTGGATTTTTGTAGCCCCCCTCCTATACATCATGGGTTACACATACACACACACACACACACACACCATCCTATCACATGACTGTCCTATCCTATCACATGACTGTCAGTCCAGTCACTTTGTATGCAAGAGACATGTTGTGTTGCCCACCCTGCTACCTGCTCTGGATCTCTGAACTGCATTAGAAACTCATTGGACCTTGAGTGGACGCATGATCTGATGTTGCCTGAGCGGGCGTCAGCTGCGTGTGCCTGTACAACTCTTTGGCAGCCATGTCTGATGGTCTCCCGTAGGTACATGGGGCCTCTTCTTCCCTCTGCAAACCACTCTTGCTTTATGCTTTTCCCTCTTTGAGGTGCACCTGTAAAGTCCTATATTGGGGTCCCTAGGGGCTGTGTTGGGGGGAGAAGCTCTTGCTAAAGAATCGGCTTTCTGGAGTGCTAAGAGAGGCTCTCTGGGAAGTGCTGCCTGCCTCGCCACCCCCCTATTCTCCTCCCCCCCCCCCCCCCCCCCCCCCCCCGCCCAACTCTAAGCCACATCGATGCTGGGACCAGGACATGTGTCCCAGGCTGACCTTGACTCTTCTGCGGATTTCTTGGGCCTCCTAGCCTTTCCTTTGATTGCCTGGGGCTGGTAGCTTTACAGTGGGCTTAATTTAAACTTGATGATTACCTACCTATTACCAACCAATTTTGCTTCTGTTTGTTAGGCGATAACAATGTATTTCTCAGTTTACCTAAGGTGTTACAGTGTTGCTCTAGCTGCATCTTGAATGTATCTTAAATGTAATCACTGCATCTTAAATGGGAGAACATCAAGCCTTGAAGGTCTCACCTTACGCACTTCTAAGGAGCATGCTGGCTGGCCCTTTTCCACGCTAGATTTGTTTGTTCTTCTGGTAGCCCTTGGTAGTTTCCATAGTCTTTGCCAAAACCATACTTCAAACGCATCAGTTCTTCAGCTTTCACATGCATATGAAATGATCTAAATACCATGCCTACCAATGAGTTGCAGTCCATACTGAAGGCTGTGCTCCTGGATCTTCATCAGTTAGTGCTTCAAGTCTACCTCGCTTTTAGCAAGCAAGCTGTGTCCTCTGCGTATTGAAGTTTATTAGTTTATTATCACTAAGCCTTCTTCCGCCCTGAAGCCATGTTTGTTTTCATGCAGCCCAACTTTGTGGATAATTTGTTCAGCATATACATTGAACAAGCTTGAACAAAGGGAGAATTTCTGCATTCTGTAGGGTTATCTTTTTTTTTTTTTCCGGAATGGGCACAAATACACATTTCTTCCAGTTGGCTGACCTAGTAATTGTCTTCCACATTTTTGGCATAGGTTATTGAGTACCTCCATCTCTGCAATAGTTTGTGGAAACATCTCAGCGGATATTCAGTCCATTTCTGGAGCCTTGTGTTTTGCCATTGTCTTCTGTGCGGCCTAGACATCTTCCTCCAGTGTCATCAGAACTTGACCATGCGTGGCCTCTTGATTGAAGTTTGGCCAGTTCTTTGTGGTGCAGTGACTCGATGTGTCCCTTCCTTCATCTTTTGATGCATGAGGCCTCGTGTAATATTTTGCCCTTGGAAACAGTCAATATTTCAACTTGAGACCTGAAACTTACCTTCCGCTCTTTCATCTGCAGAAGTGCTGCATTTGATCGTCATTTGCTCCTCCAATTCTGAGTCCTTGCATACTACATGGTAATATTTCGTCTCTCTCAAGCTACCTTCTTAAATTGTCTTCATTGTTTCTTCCAGTTACTTCTTGGTGTTTAGGAGCTGGGTTCAGGGTGTCTGCTGACTTCCCTTTCTTGTCTTTGGCTTTCTGTGTGTGACATTCTTGATGTCATCCCACAACTTGTCAAGTCATTGATCGTTAGAGCCCAGTGCATCAGATCTGTTTTTCAGCTGGTCGCTAAACTCAGATGGGATATACTCCAAGTCATATTTTGTCTCTTGTGGACTTGTTTTAATTTTCTGCTGGTTTGACCTCACATCGAATATGAGCAATTGATGAGCTGTTCCACTGTTGGCTATAGCCTTGTTTTGGCTGATGTCATTGAACTTCTCCATTGTCTCATCTCTGAGAGGTAGTTCATTTCAGTCCTGTGTATTCTATCTGGTGAGGTCAACATAGATAGTCTGAAATTTTTAAACTTAAAGAATCCGGTTTTGTTTTTTAATGTCCTGTGCGCACTATTCCATTCTGAGCATGTCCCCTCTGTTAGCACGTTCAGTCTTGTGAAGTCCTGAATCTCGGCTTATGGCAAAGAGCTATTTAGGCTCATCTACAGAAAGCAGTGTCTAAGCCGGCTACCTCACTGCTCCTGCCTGCAGAGCCGGTATTCCCTCCCTTCCTGCTGCGTGGGCCTTGCTCGTCCCTCACACGGCACCAGATGCTCGTAACCCAGGCAAGGCCATGAGTTCAGCTGTGCTGTAGCATCAGCCTGTCTGTGTCTGGGGCAGACCCATTTAGTTTCCTTGTCCTTGCTGTCGGAAGAGAGGGCTGGAGACAGTGTCTGCCCCAGAGGAGCTAACGAGCTTAGCAGACCTGCCTGGCCTTGCTGGAATGCGAGTTAAGTTGGGCTGGCAGTGAGCTGCCTCACCTCATAGAAACGTCCTTTCTAAGGCAGTTTCCTTGAGTTGAGTAAATCCAGGAGACCTGTTGATTAGGGGGGAGGGGGGGAGAGCCTATGGAGATAGGATGCCAGGGATAGGGAAGCAGGGTGCTGGCAAGTCGACTATGTGTTGTTGTCTAGCCTGGTTGCCCTGCCGTGGACACATGATGGCCCTGCCATTGCCCGAGTAGAGTGGGGCTCCGTGAGCTTTGCAGTGGCTCATTGTCAGTCACAGGCATTGGGCCTTGCTTCCCACGGACTTCCGTGGGGATTTCCACCTCCAGCCATCCAGTTGGCACCAACCATCCTAGCGGTTTGTACCATCCAGGGCTCCTTCCAGCTGCTGGTTTCCCATAAAAGCCATCTCCACGTTAATCTGAATGTCCCAAGGACCCAGGACAAATGTTAAGAACCATCCCAAGTCACACATCTTTAACAGAATCTGAGGAATAGAAGGGAACAATGCTGACTCCGTGGCAAGTTCTAAAGCGACATCCTTGATTCACGTTATAGCGGGAACGTGGGCTCCAAAGAACGTGATCTTTCCTTTCAGATCCCTGAGCGAGTCAGTGAGTAAGTGGGTAGATGGGCTTTTTCCTTGTTACGCCTGGCCTTTGATTGATTTCCCTCCTTTGTGGAGGGAACATGGATAATGAATTAGAGTGTTTATTATTTCTGAGCCACGGGCATTACATGCGAGCTGGTGGGCCCACCCCGGTGGTGTGCTGTCAGATGCGCACTGGACTGCTCACCGCAGGATCCGTGGTTCACACCCACCAGTGGGACACAGAGAAAAACGAGACTGGCTGAATCAGGGGAGATTGACAGCCCCGGAAACCCTACACAGGGGCTCTGTGATTCTGAGGCAACTCGCTGGTCGTGGGTTTGGTTTCGGTTTTGAGACAACCAGAACCCCTCGGAAGGAAGAAGGGGAGAGAAGATGATAAAGGCCCAGATATATGCCATTTTCACCACCTTTGGCTTCTTTGGGGCTGGTTTAAGAAGTTGGGGTCCTGAACATAGCATCATAGAACCAAGAGCATCCCGACCCTTGGGGCTTTGCTGGGGAGAAAGGGAGGAGGCAAACTGTTAGTGGGAGGCCCTTCACCCCTACTCCTGGAGCCTGGAATGCAGGGAAAGGTGGAGGGGCAGCCCTTCTTGGCCCGGCTGAGATCTGCTTGGCTGGTGGGGACTGTGACCTTTGTGGGGCCATGAGTGGTGCTGAGGCATGCTTGCACAACTGGCCCTCAGGGCACCCGTCTAGGGACTGAGAGAGAAGGTGGCAGGTTGGAGCCAACCCTCCAGTGGGCAGGTGTGACATGGAGTCCCAGAGTGGCCTGTTCTGCCCATCATGACGACAACCTCAGATGTGACAGAAGTGCCGCCGAGTGAATGTCAGTCATGTAGCATCCTTCCCCCCAACACACACACACACACACACACACACACACACACATTAAATGCCTTTTCCGTTCAATATTGCTTTATTCAGGGTAACTTTTTACCTCCGAGGAACTTATTTCCATTAGAATTGGAACACTGGCTACATATTTTGCATTTTAAATGTTTAATGTGATTAAACGCTGAAAGAAAGGTTATTACTACTCTGTTTCTTACCCGCGTGCTCTTCCAACTGATTCTTCTTTTGTGCCCAGAACAATGCCTATGATTTGGAAACAGGTGAGGAGTGCTCTCTGATACCAGGCCCCGCTAACTGGCACTAGCAATGAGTCCTGGTAACTGGGGTGGCCTGTGCAGATATAAGTCCCCGTCCAGATGTGTGCACGTTTCCCCTCCCCTCCCTTACCCTGCCCTTCCCCTTGGTGATTTTCTCTTACCCACCTATCTCTTCTTTCTTACAGAGCTATTAAGAATGGCAAAGGCTTGCACAGCAAGAAGGAAGTGCCCATCCACCGCGTGGCAGATATCTCCGGGGTGAGTCTCGTCCCAAAGGGCTGCAGGCTCTGGGCGTGAATATTTCTGGGGTTTCGGCTTATGCAACTATAGCAGTCCCATTTATTCATTTTGGAAAATCAGAATTCAAACTTTGACATAAAATCACATTCCACCTTCCTTCCCAAATTGTCCCTAGGTTGCTCTGTGATTTTCAATGATTCGTTAGAAGCTTTTTCTTCCCAGTCACATTAAGATCAACTTAAAAGGAAATTTTTGAATTCCCTGTGTGATTATAACTGTGTGTGGGACATCTTAGGGGAGGGTGAAGGTCAGGTATGGGCTTTCTGACAGTGAATTTTCTCCTGCCTTCATGGGTGGAGCAGAGGGCGTGTTAGCGTGAGTTCACGTTCTATTAGCACACAGATAATAGAATACAAAGGGCGCCCTAATAGCCAGGCACACCTGACAGCTTGGTGCTGAGAATTCACCCTTATGCAGGTAGGTCCTCTCTGTGCTCAACAGGCCCCTTTGGTAGTTGAGAGGGTCTGGTTATTCTGGTGCCCACTCCAGGCTAGCATCGGCTCACATCAAGGACAGAACCCAGGACAAAAGCAGATATGAGACACAATGGCAACCCCAGGTAGGGACAGCTCTTTGACCTATCTATCCATTGGCCCTCTCTTCTGAGACACCGTGGCTAGAGCTGCGCCATATGCCCCGAGCACCTCTGACCAAGCAGAAATGAAGTGGTGCACCCTGAAGAAAATCCTACTCTCCATTAACATCAAGCCCTCAGGGATGAATGAGCAGGGATTACCTGCCCTTGGGTGTGGGTGGTGTTCCCAGCCCTGTTCTCTGTGATTGTGCACTACAAAAGCGTCCTCACCTCTCAGGGGCCACAGCTGGTTCATTTAAGCGATGGGGCTCAGCCCTGTGTTCTCACTCACCAGGTGCTGCTGATTCCAGGTAGGACAGAGCCTTGGAGGTAGAGAGCCACCTGCCCGTGCGGCCTCCCCTTGGCAACTGCAGTGAGTGTGGAGTCCTAACAGCCAGTTGCTGGTGCGCTGCACCCGTGTGGGTCAGTGTAGATCTGTGCTCCCTAGGCTTGTACTGGCAGGTCTTTCGGAAGACCGCCCAGCCTTTCTTCCGTGGCACCTTTAGATGGACTCCACCCACTCCCCTTTAGGTGGGCAGCCATGTATGTGCACCCCCAGCCTGGGGCGCCCATGTCGACTGCTTTCAGAGTCTGTGCTATGTCTGACCTTGGTGTTGTTTGATGTTTTCTTATTCCTCTGTTTTCATTTTTGATCAAGGAGGGATCTTGGTAAACTTGTCTTCATGTCTTGCCCATCGCTTTCTTGCCACCTGCTACAACTGCAGCTTTGTCCCAGGCATAGCTTTAATCCCTTTTCTGTCTGCATTATTGGAGAATTGGTTTTCTTTTTAAGTTATTTAAAAATAAATGCCTGTTAGATTTCCCTCCATTAGCACATAAATAAAGGAGGAAAGCATGAGCCACTGGGAGGCAGGAAGTGAAGAACTGATTCCATTTACATAGATGTCAGACTCAACCTTGTCTGCCTGGATCACACATTATTCAGCTCGATTACCGGGTTTTGCAGTGAGCCTCAGTAATGGAGGACTTTTGTCACTTCCCCGGCTAACCTTCCCTTCTTCCCGTCACTGTGTTGTGTTAGTTTCGTGAGTGCGGGTGCTTTGGGTGCCCTTGTGACGCTTAAGTGAGATGTATGGGTTTCGTTGCTCTCAAAGCATGCTGGGGATCTGGCTGTTGAGGGACGGGTAGGCATGTGGGGTCAGACAGGCAAACAGCCCACAGCTTGACAAAGATAAAATGCACCTGAAGTAGAGGCGCTGTAATATACATACTTAATAATCTTATGATACACAGTGGACTGCCTACTGCATGGTCCTTGCATCCAGCTCACTAGCTGCACCGAGGGAGCTAGGCGAGGCTCTCTGCTCTCATAAAAGATTTACCGTCTCAAACCCTACCTCGTGTCACTATGAGTCAGAATCGACTTGACTGCCATGGGTTTGGTTTTGCGAGGTAATCTCATCTATTAAAAACATACACCAAAAAAAAACAAAACAAAACAAAAAACAAACAAAAAAAATAATAATAAAAACATACACCAACTCCCTGCCACTGAGTTGTTTCCAACTCATTATGATCCTATAGGACAGAATAGAACCACCCCAAGGTCTCTCCAAACTAAGTCTTTACGAGGACACAAAGTCTCATTGTTCTCCAGCAGCTTGGCTGGTGGTTTTGAACCACTGACCTTGCAGTTAGCAGCCCAGTGCATAACCCACTGTGCCACCAGGGCTCCACTAATGGTCTCAGGAAGATGTCTTCATCTTTATTTGACGTTTGTTGTTGTTTCCGTCGTCCCTGGGTGGAGCTCCGTCTCAGTTTTGTTGACATGATGGTACAATGTGCTGCCAGAATATTTGTGCGTCGTACACCTGTTGTCCTCCCCCTGTCAATACACCACACACAAGCTCACATTTGGTTTCCTGAAGAAATTTGGGAAATGGATTGACTGTCTGGAAGAAGTTATCTCACAACTAGAAGATAGGAAAGGCCATGTAGCCTCTGACTTTGGGGGCTGAGTGTCTGCTCCATATCTCCTCTCTGACCCCCTCCAAGACCACGGGCTAAGAGGACTAGAGGGAGCATGTCTGAGGGTATGGCCAAGACAAGCATGTCTCAACTGAGAACTATATGCAGAAATTTCTAATCCTCAATTGTAACCTGCTAATTTTCCTAATAAATCCTATAATCATGGGGGCCAGGAGGGAATCTCACTGGTTAACTCTGTAAGACTTTGTTTCAGACCAAACTGAGTAACTTAAAAGCACAGGGACCCAAATGTCCCCGTCCCCCAGCCCCCGGGCCAGTTCTGACACACTGCAGCCCATGACTTCAGCACAGTCTTCTTGTTTGTTGGTAATGCAACGCACCTCCTCCAAAGGAGCCCCACGCGGCAGCCATCCAGCCTTCAGGTGCTGATGAAGAAGCTGACCTGGTGATCCCCTCCTGCCAACAGGACAGTTCTACTGGGTCAACATGGGGCCATTATGAGTCAGGAATCAATTCCATGGCAAGCAACAACCATGCATTGTAACAAAATCAACCACGAATAGAGGAGGTTACCAAACAACCAGTATATCACAGGAGCAGAGATCAGGACACGGAGAAGATGGGAAGGCATGGAGAAGACGAAGCCCCATTCAGAGACTCAGGGAATGAGAACCATAGAGGAGGCCAGCCCAGGCTCGAGTCTCTCCCCCTGTCATCGCCAGACAAGCAAGACAAGACGGGGAAGGCCAGGACAGAGGCAGCCCTACAACTGCCCTCTGCGGCCCCCAGAATCATGAGCATTCACCACACGCCAGAGGGTGAGGTGTGTGCTGGCTGCAACCTGAGGAGTGGGGAGCCCTCTCTTGCCTGGGAACCATAATTGATTTGTCTGATTTACCAGAACAACAGAAAGACATGCACGGGCCCCACTTTATTGCCTGCCTTACACTCTGTATCTGCAGGAGATGGTATTTATTACAGAGTAGGCTACAGGAAAAGCAGTAATAAACCCCTGATACAGAACAGCCTTGTGCTCATTCCACTGACTTGCACATTCCCATTTTTTCTCCGTGGGTGAGGGAGGGGACTGAGACAGGACCAGGGGAAGCTGCCACAAAGAATGAAAAGATGGCTGTACAACGTGAAGCGATCGTCATCAAGCTGTCCTCCAAATCAAATTGGATCTGTCACCAAGGCGGTCAGGTCTCAGTTGGCTTCACATGGCACCGGGAAGAGCCCTGGCCAGACAGGAAATCAGATTGTCACCTAAAGGCCGGCAGGTGAGGGCCACGTCAGTGATGCCCCACATCACTTACCTTGAGAAGTTTGAAAGGTGGGAGACAAGCTTCATGAGGATCAGGACCCAAGGGGCTGCTGGCCTGGCAGGTAGGCACCTTTTCACCCCCGAGTGGTCCTAAAGTAACTGTCAAAGATGACGGGCTAAGTCTATGAGGCTGCTGCACAGAGTTCATTACCAAGGGGACTTGAAAGTACTTGAAACGTGTTGGTTGATGTTCAAGGGACCTTTGCTGTACCAGAGTGCTTCCTCAGCCGGTTTTCCTCCCCCTTAGCATCACGATCTTTGCAGGCCCCAGCTTGGTGCCGGTTCCTGTGAAGAGATGCTCTCTTCTGAAACCCCCAGAACTGCAGGGCAGGGCTACCTCTCTCCCTCTTGGGGACTCTGAGGGCCTTCATCCTTTCCTTGGGATTAAGAGGGGTGTTTATGTTCCCCAGATTGAATGCAAATTAGAAGGACCTGCCAGGATGTTTCTGAGATGGCATCTTGACATGGAGCACAATTAGTGGTCGTTGTCTTTGATTGACAACATGGCTTCAACCGTGGGGTTCAAACATAGGAATGACTGTGACAGTGACCCAGTGCAGTGTCTCATTCTGCTGTACATAGCGTTGCCATGAGCTAGAACCAACTAAATGTCACCTAATCAACAACCAAAACACCGTAAGCAACAGCTGTGTCTTCTGGCTTTGTGGGCCTCATCTTTCAGCACTCGGTCACCAGCCAGTGTTCTGCTGCCACTGGGTAGTTTGTGGTTTGTTTTTTTTTCCAAGTATGGAAGCTCCGCTGACGCCTGCCCACCATGGTGACCCTACTAATATTTGAAATCCCAGTGACAGAGCCTCCAGCACCACAGCAACACACAAGCCACTAACGTGACAAACTGCGAACATCCATTCGTAGTCAGAACATGGAATGTACAGAGTATAAATCTCAACACATTGGAAGTTGTCACAAATGAAAGGAACTCTTGGAGCTAACTGAAAAACCCTAGGCATTAGTGAGTTCAAATGGACCGGTATTGGCCATCCTTAACGAGACCATCGTATTTGCTCTGCTACGCTGGGAATGACCCTAGAAGAGAAATGCATCACATTCAGATTTGCACAGAACCGAGTCATGCCAAAGATGAAGAAATCGAAGCTTCTTACCATATTCTATTTGTCTGGAATCAGACAGGATACATTGATAATTATTGGTGGTTGGAATGGGCAAGTTGGAAACAAGGAAGGATCCAAAAGCAAAATCCAAACCCGCTGCCATCAAGTTGATGCCAACTCATAGAAACCCCGGCAGTTTAATAGCAAGCGCCCCTTCTTTCTCCCTTGGAGTGGCTGATGGCTTCAAACTGCTGCCCCTGCAGATCACAGCCCACTGGGTAACCACGCCACCACCAGGGCTCCTAAACAAGGCTTGGTAATTGGGAAATATAGCCTTAGTGAAAGAAATTATGCTGGAGGTCACATGATAAAATTTTACAAGACCAATAACCTATTCACTGGAAATATTTTTTAAGCAACATACTTGGACCTCGCCAAATGCAATACACAGAATCAAATTGGCCACATCTGTGGAAAGGAACGACAGGAAGCTCGGTATCGGCATTCAGAACCAGCCAGCAACCAACTTCACTGCAGGCCATCAATTGGTCTTGTGCAAATTCAAGTTGAAGCTGAAGAAAATTCAAACAAGTCCATGAGAGCCAAAATATTACCTTAAGCATATGCCACCTGAATTTAGACTGTTCATGGATAGATTGGCTGCATTGAATACTAAAGCACTGAGTTGTAGATGGTGCCAAGGACATCTTACATGAAAAAAGTAAAAGTGATTTAAAAAGAAAGGCGCATTGCTGCCACCACTACCCCCAGGCCACTGGAAAGAAAAAGAACATGGACATAAGAGACTGAAGCTGCTCTTGAACATACTAAAGCTACTAGAAGAGATGATGAACTGCAGGCACTGAACTGAAGATTTAAGAGCGACAACATATGATAATGATTGTGTAAGACTTGGAATAAGAAAATCAAAATGGGAAGGACACTCCGAATTTCTCAGATCTTGTTGTGGTCGTTGATTATTTGACTGTACACAGGCATGTGACTGTGTGGATAACACTGAAGAGTGGGACTGGTTATGCTCTTGTGGAATCTGTGTATAGAACAAGCATCAGTCAACCAAAGGAAGAGGGAGTACTTTAGAGTTTAAAATCAGGCCAGGCACGTCTCATTGTTGCATCCTTTCCCCAAACGTAATCTGTGGACCGAGCGAATAGTTCAAGAAGCTGGCTGGTGGGGAAGGATGCAGCGTCAGGATCGGAGGACAACTTATTAACAACTTGCAATATGCAGAGGACACAAATTTGCCTCCTGAAATCGAAGAAGACTTGAAACACTGACTGAGATCGAAGGTGCCAGTCTTCGGTGCGGATTACACGGCAGCAGTAAAGGAAACCCAGCTCCTGGAGACTGGACCTATAGGCCACATTGTGATAAGCAGAGAAGAGGGTGCAATCCTCAAGGATGTCAGTGAACTTGGATCCATAACCAATACTTTTGGAAGCCAGCCATCGAGAAATCAAATGGCATATTCCATTGGGTAAATCTTCAAAAGAACTCTTTCCCCACCAAAAAGTGTCCCAAAGCAAAAGTGTTACTGTGAGACTAAGATGAATCTGACCCAGTTGCCTCTTATGCAAGAGAAAGCTGAGCAAAGAGAGTCCGTGCCCTTGGGGTATGGTATTGTTGGAGAATTTTGAGTGTGCCATGCTAGCAGGGCAAGCAGGTCTGTCTTGGAAGAAGTACAGCCAAAATAATCCCTGGGCATGAGGATGCCAAGACTGCATCTCCTGTATTTGGACATATTAGCAAGAGGGCCAGTTGTCAGTACCTGGAGAAAGACCTCATGCTTGGTGTGAAGTAGAGGGTCAGTGAAAAAGAGGAAGCCCGGCAAGGAGATGGCAGGACACAGTGGCTACAGCACTGGGCTCAGTCACAGGAAGGGTTGTGAGGATGGGGTAGGGCCGGCAGTATTTTGTTCTGTTGTTCATTGTGTAAAAAGTAACTCGTGGGCACCCAATGGCGTCTTAAGTGTCTTCGTTTAAAGATTTCAGTCCATTGTGTTTTGTGGACTAAATAGCAAATGATCTCAGGGGAAACTACTAGATCTAAAGTGGGTGAGGGGATTCCTGCATGTCCTTCCACTAGGATGGCAGGTGCTGTCTAGGAAACCTAGGGGAGGCTCTGATTCTTTTCTCTTTAAAAAAAAATTTTTTTTTACATGGCACCTGATCCACATATCATATAATTCAATCGTTCAATTGTAGCAAGAAGAATTGTACAATCATTACCACCATTTTGGAACCTTCTCCCCACCCATGGCTAAGTCGCTTTTAAAATGAGTTCTAGTGCGCCTTCCCCCTCCCACCTTCATTGTTCACTCCCCAAACCGCCTCACCCTCTCAAGCCCCCACTCCCCGCCCCTCCTTCCCCTATAAACCCGTGCATCAGTTATTATCTGTGCATCCACTCCTCCGTGCTTCCCAAACTGGGAAACACAATGGAAATGATTAAAAACAAAATTGAAATAAAGTGGTAAGGATAAAGTAATAATAATATAAAGATAAAAATATGAATAATAAGTAAGAAAGAGAAGACGCTCAATATTTAAAAGGCCAGGAAAGAAATTTTGGTCGTGGAACATACAAGAGATATTTGCACCTAGAAATTCAGGTTGGGTCAGTAGGGAGGTCTGCTGACCAAGTTACACATTCATTCGATCCAGCGGCATCAAGATTACAATGTCGCTGTCTGCTAGTACTGCTGATCCGGGTCGGCCAGTGGCTGAATCTCACTAGTTACTCCGCAGATGGGTTTTGGGCTCCCCCTGCTCTCCATAGCCGCCTACCAATTGAGTGTTCAGGGTTCCCTCATGCTTTAGGGCCTGCTCTTTGGTTTAGTGGTGGCTGTTTTGCACCTCTAGGGATACAGGTGAACTTGTGCGAATGAATCCTGTTTAAGAAATGTGGCCCTGGACAGACTGCTGATAGCCATCCAATGAAAGAACTGGTTTCAATTTTTAATTTTTCCTCTAGTTTTTCACTCTAGTTTCGCTTCTCTAACAATTTCACTTCAGCAGTGTGTGTATGTGTGTGTTTGTGTGTGTGTGTTCAGATTCTTTAGACCAGTTGTAATAGATTTTTATTACAGATAATAATTAGTTGAAATAGAAACATTGGCATTTTTACTTTATACAAGTTACACTTTTGAAAACAACTTTTTAACAGGGAAGCCATTTCTGAAATGAGAAAAATACAAAAACACTTAGAACAGTGGGCATTAAGAGATCGCATAATTCTGTGCTCTGGAAGTCTGTTTTATTTTCTATTTTGTACCTGGAAAGGTGAAGAACAATTTGGTCTTGAACATTCGTTTTTAAGAAATAACCAGAACATTCTAAAGCAAATGTGTCTCTCTCACCAGCAGAGTGCCCAGTGCCTGCCTGCACCTTAGTTGATTTACTGTTTTGTTCAGTGGCCAGCTTTAATTGGGGCACGACCAGGCACCATTCACGTCGGGTGGCCACTGAAGACAGGGCACCGAGTCTTCTGATGGCGCTTGGGAAGTCATGTGTGGTCGCGTGGCTTCCCTGCAGAGCGGCTTTTCAGAGCCGCACCCTCCTCCCTGACACAGTCAGGAGACTTGACAGGACACTGCAGTGAATTCTGTTTGCATAATGTTTCTGCTCCCTATGCTTCTAGGCTCGTCTTAGCCCTTATTTAATTACACCTTCACACACAAGAATCCATGTAAATGAGCTCCTTAGAAACAGAGGCCAAGCTTGCGGTTATGGTTACGTGTATGGAGCTGTACCTGGTGTTTCTTGTTGCTGCCTGTCTTCCTTTGTTTGCTCAGAGAAAGGAGAAAAAGAATTTAGGGGAATCCAGGAATGCCACTCTCCAAAGAAGGGTTGCCACCTGCATCCTTACTGCTAGCTGTTTCCTGCCCTTCTCGTCCCTTTCCCGCTCTCTGGGTGCATGTGAATATCGCACCGTGATTCTATTTCATGGGTCCAAATTGGTCAAATGAGCCCATTACAGCTCAGCTAAATGAATGTGCAGGTATTTTTGAAGGCAATAGATGAAATTCCCGATTCCCAGGTTGAAGTATGTGATTGCCCCGTGTCATCTGCCCCGTGGCTGCTGAGTGATGTGATAAACGTGAACTACTTCTGCCCTGCCATAGCCGCTCTCTCCCCTTCACCATCATCACCCTCCTCAGCCCCAGATTGCACGCATAGCGTCCTGTGGCCATTGCTTATGTAAACCACTCAAAGTAAGTCATTTTACCAACGCACACATTCTGCTTGCTTGTAGTTTAAGGCTTTACTTAGCGTGCTTCCAACATACTCCCTACGGACTATGCTGTACACTCCTTGCAATGATGCTATCCGGGCAGATCGTCTAGAATTGGAGCCGAGGGTGGCTTTGGAACACCCTAGTAGTGGGCGCCTCGGTCCTTGAGGAAATGTGCTGTTGGCAGGAAGAAATTACAGAATTACCCGCACAGTGTCACACTGGAAGGGGCTGGGAATGTACGGAAGTTACTCCCAGAGCGTCGTGGAGCGGCTGTGTTCTGTGGCTGCATCTCCGCAGCAGGCCTGTGGGCTGCACCCACGGTAGAGTGGATTTATTGCCTTTTATATGAAATCCAGTCTGTTCCACTATTCAAGATTCTCACCCAACTGGCCCCGACTGCCGTGCTAATGAGCCCTGTGAGTGGCATTTCTTCTTCTCCGGATGCTCTCTTGAGTCCTCATCTTGCCACTGCCTCCCCTTCCAGCACGTCTCTTCTCCCTGGCAACTCCCCAGCTTCATTCTCAAGCGGTCTGACCGGGGTTTGCACAATGACTACCTCATCAGTTTCACACTTGATGGTATTTGTTGTTGATCATTGCTGTTGGGTTGATTCCATCGCACGGTGAGCCCCATATTGTTTGGGGCTCAAGTGATTTTGATATAGGTACAGTGGTTTTCGTCATTTGTTTCTAAACCCCTGATAAAGGTAGATCTTTTTTTGGGTGACTCTGTAAGTAGCCCTGATGGCATTCTGCCCTATAGGGCAGTCAGATTCAGCTTGAGGGCGAACACCATAGAATTCCCAGGTCAGATTGGATTTGCCATTGGTGAGGTAAAATGAATCAAATTGTGTTTGGGAAAAAATTACTTCGGCTACGCTCGCTGGCCCTTTGAGATGTGGACCAGCTTGGAGGCTGCACCAGAGAGGGGAGGGTGCGTGTTTTCTAGAATATGGAGGTAGATGTGCGCTTGCAGCCCTTTGAGATGTGGACCAGCTAGGAAGCTGCACCAGAGAGGGGAGGGTGCATGTTTTCTGGAATATGGGGTAGATGTGAAACCTCTAAAATTAGAGCGCCCTGTTCCAAACCATGGCTCCGTTGCTTATTATTTTTGTCCCTGTGAAGAAGTTGTGTAAATATCTCTGTGCCTCAGATTTCCCATGTATAAAGTGGGTATCATAATCGTACTGACCCCGCTAAGTTACCGTGAAGCTCTCCAGTGAGCTAGCAGATAAGTATTTCGAACAGTTGCCATGGTAAGAGCTCAGCACAGAGCAGTGGGTTCACATGGTGATGCTGATTGTCTACTAAGTTGCACAGAGAACATTCCTGGCTAGAACACTTCTGAGGGCGCTTATCTTAGAAAGGTGCTGGAGATTCAGATTTGTTGTGCATCATTTCATTTCGCTTTTGCAAGGTGTAAAATGTAAACATTGTCCGTCTGAGGACTGAGCTACGCCTGGCCCCACACCAGGGCATCACTGCTTTCTTCAGGTGCATGTGTGGCCTGGACAATATGGGTTTGTGTTAGAGTGCTGGGAAATAATATTGAATGTGCCAAGGGTGCCAGGAAACCAAACAAAGAGATCTGGCTCAGAAGCCGTATAGCCAGCATGCTCCTTAGGAGTGCGGAGGCAAGACTTCTTCCTGCATGCTTCTGGCAAGTTGACAGGAAGGATTGTGAGGAAGACACTGTCTGGGTCTGTTGTGTGTAGGGTCGCTATGAGTCAGAAAGATGGCACCTCACAGCCACAGGAAAGGCTCTAACCCAGGTGGGGACGGAGCATGATGGTGGGGCAGGTGGAAAGTCAAGGGAAATAGAGGAAAGAGCTGGGAGGCAAAGGGCATTTATAGAGGTCTAGACAAAGACATGTACATACAAATATATATATGAGGATGGGGAAATAGATCTATGTGCCTATATTTATAGGTTTAGTATTAAGGTGGTGGAAGGACCTTGGGTCTCTACTCAAGTACTCCCTCGATGCATGAATACTTTCTTCTATTAAATTTGGCATTCTATGATGCTCACCTTCCTGACACAACTGCTGAAACCAAAGCGGGTGAACAAGCAAATGTGGTGAAGAAAGCTGATGGTGCCCGGCTATCAAAAGAGATAGTGTCTGGGGTCTTGAAGGCTTGAAGGTGATCAAGCGGCCATCTAGCTCAGAAGCAACAAAGCCCACATGGAAGAAGCACACCAGCCTGTGTGATCATGAGGTGTCAAAGGGATCAGATATAAGGCATCGTCATAAAAAAATTACCATAGTGAATGAAGGGGGAAGTGCAGAGTGGAGACCCAAAGCCCATTTGTCGGCCACTGGAGATCCCCTTGCAGAGGAGTCTAGGGGAGGAGATGAGTCAGTCAGGGTGCGATGTAGCACTGATGAAGAATACAGCTTTCCTCTAGTTCCTAAATGCTTCCTCCCAAACCCGCGCCCCCCAACTATCATGATCCGAATTCTACCTTGCAAGTATAGATAGAGCAGAGGTTGTACACTGGTGCAGATAGGAGCTGGAGGCACAGGGAATCCAGGGTGGATGATACCTTCAGGACCAGGGCTGTGAGGGGCGATACTGGGAGGGTAGAGGGTGAGTGGGTTTGGAAGAGGGAACCGATTACAAGGATCTCCATGTGACCTCCTCCCTGGGGGACGGACAACAGAAAAGGGGGCAAAGGGACACGTCGGACAGGGCAAGATATGACAAAATAATAATTTATAAATTATCAAGGGCTCACGAGGGAGGGGGGAGGGAGGGGAAAAAGAGGACTTGATGCAAAGGGCTTAAGTGGATCGCAAATGCTTTGAAAATGATTAGGGCAAAGCATGTACAGATGTGCTTTATAGAATTGCTGTATGTATGGATTGTGATAAGAGTTGTATGAGTCCCTAATAAAATGTTTAAAAAAAAAAAAAAGAGGTCTCAGGAGAAAGGCTTCAGCACAGCTTGAACATGGCAGAGCTTGAGCTCCTGGCAGGAGCTGAAGGTGTGGTGGTGGTGGTGGTGGTGCTGGTGCTGGTGCTGGTGCTCCGAGAGCCTCAGCAGGCTCTGGTGTCTTGCCTCTGCCTTCTTTGAGTGGGCAGAAATGGAGGGTTGACGTGTGAACTTGTCACCTTGGCTCCACCAGGCAAGGGCCAGGGTTATGACTTTTCCTGGTATTAAAGATGAGAGGAGGTTTTTGGTTTTTTTTCATAGACTTAGGTCTCAAGGGTAGTTTACAGAGATGAACTATTTTGTTTCTTTTGATCACAGCCTGTCAGGTCAGGGTCACCTTGAAGGTTGTTCGTCACGTTCTTCACATGCTTCTAGGTTTTTGTGTCTGCGTTCAGAGCTTTTCTACATCATTTTCTCACAATTTACCGTTTTCCAGTGACTCCGAGGTAATGCCAGAGAGCCTTGGAAAGATAATACACATTTCTATTTCTGAATTCACAATATGGGTTCACATATGTATTTTAAAAGCATAATAATATCTTGTGGGATTTAAGATCAGTACAGAAACATACACAACACACTTTGAACATCCTCTGCAATAGACAGCTGCCGTCATCATCGCCAGTTCTGCTTGTACCCTAAACTCTATCCACTTCAAGCCTCCAGTCGGCCACCTCCCTCTCCTGAATTCTTCTCTCACCTATTTACCTCACTTGACATTTAATATGTGCCCTCTCTGGCTTTTTTTAAATATGCCATCTCTGCCTTGTTAAATGAGTGAATTAATGATCAAACAATGTAGTTATCAAGTGCTCATTATGTGCCGGACACGACGCTGCGTGTTGAGGACATGTTAAATAAGACGGATACTGCCTTTAGTGCATCCACAGCTAGTCCTAAAATTACAGCTGTGACACGCGTACGGAGGCCTTCGAGGGTGGGTATGGACGGGAGTAGCCTAGTCTAGGTTGTCAGAGGGTGTCTGACTTTCAAGCGAGGTCTGGGGAGCAGTGGGTTATAGTCTTGTTCTAGGTGGAGGGATAGACCCTGTGCAGGGAGAACCTGAGGTGGAAAGGTGCCTGTGTTCACCCTGGAAGGCCAGCGTTGCTGGGATGCGAGGGGAGGGATGCAGAACGGCGCATCGTGTGGACTTTGTTGTTCAGGATGCTCACTGTCCTGGAGTGGTTTCCAGCTCACACCAACTCCTTGATGAGGAGGGTCGGTGCCTCGATGGATTATGCATTGATCTCGAGTGGTGGGTTGCTTCATGAGTATGAGCTCCCTGGTTTTATTCTTCATCTTATGCCTGTCTTACTTGTGTGTTTTGGGGGGGGGGCTGAAATTTGCGCTATAGCAGGAGTTCAATCTCTCATCCTGCTAGGAATGAAATATTTATTGGGTATTTGGTGAAAGTTCATACAACAAATATTAGGTTTCCATGCAACAAATTTCTTACACTGTTTGTTCAGTGACATGGTTCCATTTGACACAGTGGGTGAATGTTCGTTCACATTATTGCAGGATTCTTGGTTTTGCCCTGAGTGCAAGAGGGTTGTGAGGGCGATGCGGGACCTGGCGCTACTTGATTCTGTGGTACAAGCGTCACTGAGTCAGACCTGACTCCAGGGCACCTTGCAGGTAGTACTGTGGGAAGCCGTTGAACCAAGTGGAGTCATTAGGTCGGCTTCTTGGCTCTTTGCCTCATTCCAGCTGTTGTGTGGAGGTAGACCATGAGGTGCCAAGGGAAGGACAGTGGGTAGGAAGGACTGGAAGAGAACTAGTAGAGGACCGATTGGCTGTGCAATCGGGTCTTGGGTGTTGACGGTCAAAAGCTAAAGCTGGGCTTTCATTCGATAGCACTGGTGGAATTTGGTTATTGGTTAGCTTGATGATCAAGGGAGAGATGTAAAATTGAGTATAAGACATGGGTATTATAAACCAGCTCTCCTTGGTAACTGGTTGCTAGTGACAATGTTTTCTTCTATCGTAAAAACTGGGGGTGTGTATTTGGGAGGAAAATTAAGAATTTCAGCACACGCTTAAATTGGCCCCTATGAGACATTGATCGGTCTAGACCCTAAAAGAACCACGTGGGTTTCATGTATACATTTAGGACTATTAGGCATGTAGATGTGAGTGAGCAAGATTGCCCAGAAAATACTGAAAGATGACTCCTTGGGCTGAGCCCTTTATCTCCATAATTGAAGAATTGCACAGGTGGGAGCCACTGGCCAAAGAAACTTAGAGGAGCTGCCAGAGCTACAGGAGAAAGCCAGGCAATGTGACACAGACACAGAGAGGGCCATCAGTGCGGCTCTGCGAGGTCAGGAGAAAGGTGGAGAGGTGCCCAGGCACTTCACAGATAGGGATGTAAGGTCAGATAGAATTCCCAACTGTAAGCAGGGACTTTGTCTTCAATCTCTATAGTTCAGGAATTTCTTACTGATAGGGTCACTGAGAGTCAGTGAATTGAATGTCTGTGATGTCGTTAGGTTCCGACTCACAGTGGCCCAATGTACATACAGTAGAACGAAACACCGCCCAGGTCTGCCCAGCCTCAAGCTGGTTTTTATGTCGGAGCCCATTGCTGTAGCCACCCACGGAGCCTCAGTCTATTGCCTCGAGGCCGCCTTCTTTTTCCTGTCCTTCTGCTTTACCAAGCATGATGTTCTGATCCAGAAACTGGTCTCTCCTGGTAACTTGTCCAAAGTATGTAAACATGAAGTTTCGCCATCCTTGCCTCTGAGGAGCGTTCTGGCTGTACTTTGTTCAAGACAGATGTGTTTCTTCTTTGGACAGTCTGTGGGTACTTTCATTGTTCTTTGCCAACACCATAATTCAAATGCATCCATTCTTCTTTGGTTTTCATTACTTAATGTCCATGTTTCACATGCATATGAAACAAACGATTGAAAAGACCATGGTTGTTGGAGCCTTGGTGGTATAGTGGGTAATGTATTGGGCTGCTAAATGCAAGGTCAGCAGTTGAAGCCACCAACCACTCCTAGGGGGCAGGATGAGGCTTTCTACTCCTGTAAAGTGTTATAGTTTCCGAAACCACCAGGGGACATTTTACCTTGTCCTATAGAGTCACTCTGAGTCAGCATTGACTTGATGGCTGTGAGTACCCATAGTAACTAAGTAAATGTTTGTAGCGATCGTGTCTATGTGGTTTTGAGTTAATGAGACATTTTAAGAGAGGGCCCGTAGTTAACGACAAAGACAAAGATCCTCAGCAAACTGGATTGACATGGTGGCAGGAATGATGGTGAGGATGGCGAGGGACAAGCAGTGCTTCGTTCTGCTGTCCATAGATAGGGTCGCTGTGAGTTGGAACGGATTTGACAATACCTATGAGCAACATGTTGAACCCGCGGCCTCACACCCAGGCTTTATTGTCTTGTGTCCCTCGCTCATGCTCTTAGGAGGACCTAGTTTCCAGTGATAGGCTACGTCCTTAGAGTCTTAATGCTGGGACACCCCCCCGCCCCCAAGCAAGGTCCACCTGTGGATCTAGCATACCCAAAATGGTAAAGCCCATTGGGGAAGGGCGCTGGTAGTTCTTTGTTGATCCTTAGACTTTTCAGTGCACCCCAAATACCCCATGCCTCACAGCACTAAAAGCTATTCTTTGTGCAAGAATAGTTTCATTGTTGTTGAAGCTGGTGATCATAGATCCTTCTCACGTGCATAGAATTGGGGGTACACTCTATTCGCTGTATTTCAGAGCCTGACTATGAGGCCTTTTAGAACATAGTCACAGCTTCCCTAGGAACACATTTTCTTCTTGCATCCACTAATAGTGGTTTTTGTTTGCTTTTCTATTTCTTGTCCACACTTTTAAAAAGTCTGAATCATAAGTACATTCGTGCTTAGGAGAAGGGCCGCTTTGATTGAGGTCATCGGTGCCATGAAGCGCGGGGTGTTGACGGGATGGCAGGCAGGTTGCACATGCAGTCTGGGGTCAGGATGTTTGCCTTGTTCCTTTACAGACTTTCATGACAGGGTCATAATGTATGTTTGTCTCACAACACGTAAAAGAATGGCATTTTCTCCACATTACAGCATACCACATAAATTATCCACAAACACATAATGCACATAGCAAGCATGAGAAACCACTTCAAGAGGTGGGGTGGGGGTGTGATTTGCAAGACACAAAATAAAAGTGACCATGTGACACAGGCATGATTTGCATCAAGAGCCGGTGTCCGCTGTGGAGACTGCTGAGCACTGACTGACCAAGATATTAGAGAAGCTGCTCTCTTTGGGTCCCTGTAGCCGCACAGAGCTGCTTCCACCTTGAGTTTTAGCACATTTTCTTCTTGTAAATACAGAAACTTAACCTTAAAACATAACAATTCCTGGTTTTGTTTACATCAAATATAAATAAAATTAAAATCATATGTACTGCTATCACAAGATTTTTTTTTAATTGAAATTGTGATCATTTCATTGGGAGCGCTTACAGGTATCATAACAATCCATAGTTCACCGCATTGCGCAGTATTGAACAATTGCTACCACAATTAGTTTCGGTACATTTTCTTTCTTCTTGAACTCCTTGATATCTGCTCCCCTTTATCCCTCCCACATCCCACCTCCCAGGAACCCTGTTTTCCAACCCTATAATAGGTTTTCATATTTTGTTTTTTGTCATATCTTACTCGATCCAACATAACCATTCACATAAAATTGTATTGTTTGATCCCATCAAGTGGGGTTATACTGTCATCAGTGCTCTCAGCTCCTGTTCTCCCCACCCCCTTCCCATAACCCCAGGGAGCAGTCACTCCTGTTACTGTTTCTGAAGGCTTATCTTTTCATGCGCTGCCTAGTCATTGTAAATATGCAAATGAATGTACACAAAGCTAACTTGATTAATGAGGTAAAACAAAAGCCATAATAGTAAGTGGAGGAAATACTAAAGAACTAAAGGGTAGTTATGTGCACCCTATACTGCACCCTGGATTTTTCATCCCTTCTGAGAGGGACTGTCCAGTTACCATACAGGTGGGGTTTGGGTCTCCACGCCCCTTTACATAGATTTGCTTGCTTGTATTTGAACTTCTGATACCTCTTCCCTTCTACACAGACTGGTGTGCTTCTTCCATCTGGGCTTTGCTGCTTCCCTTCTCGATGGCTGTGTGTTTGACTACAGTCTTTGAGACCCCATAGGCTATATCTTTTACTAGCTGGGCACCATCAGCTTTCTCCATCATATTTGCTTTTGCACCCATTTTGTCTTCAGCAGTCGTGTCAGGAAGGTGAGTATCTTACAGTGCCACATTATTAGAACAAACTGTTCGTGAACTGGGGTAAGATTTAAGTAAAAGTCCAAAGTCCATCTGCTTCCTTGTTGCATTTGCATATATATACATTCTTAAACAAATACATACATAGTTTCTTCTTTCCTCTTTTTTCTTTCTTTCTACCCCACTATTATGGGTTTACCTGTTGTTCATCTCTCAGTGATTCCTCTCAAATACAATTCGGTAGATTAAACTCAACCAGAAAGCTGCACCCTCCTTGCCATCAATTTAGAACACTTACTGTTCCCCTGTGCATTGTTGGCTCCCCACTCTCTTCCCGCCCTTCCTTCCCATGGCCCCCACGATCAGTCACTGCCCTCATACGATTGCCCATCCTGCCTGCCTTGTATAGATAAACACCAAAAAGGAAAAAAAATCAATCAATTAATTAACATACAGACAGTCACAAGACTAACAAGGATCCTGACATGGAGCAGATGACTCCCTGTTCAATAGAGAGGCGCACATGTTATAAACCATCAGTCCATCCCACTGTCTTCCAGAGCTGCATGTCCCGGGTCCCACTTACCCAACAACTCTTGCACCCTGTTAGTGTTCATCGTCCGTGCCTGATTGGCAACCACCCTAAAGGTCCTTGTTGCTATTCCTGAGTCAGGGATAAAGCGGTCTAGTGAAACGCGCGCCCCCCCCCCCATCCCCAATTACACCTTTAGACATTCGGTGTGTCTCCCGTGTGAGTAATCCCCCACCACTTCAGATGGGGTGCCAAGTGCTACGACCGGGAGACTGTGGCTACGCTCCCATCAGCGGTCCGTTGCGCTCCCCCCTTGTTTTGCTCCATGTGTGCAGGCTATCACAGATTTTTTAAGGCAAATGTAAGTATCACCAAATGTGATTTCCAACTCCACCCACCCCTCACTTTCCATTTTTTAAATTGATGAGAGTTTTTTCAAGATTGGGGCCTTCTCTCTCACTCTTCACTGCACATGGCAGCACCTCAGTTGGTGTAGGTACCTACAGCATAGTAGATGCTTCACTATTGTAGACGGGTGCATTTTGTAAATTAACCTTTCCCTCAAAATTAGAAATATTTTTCCATGTGGTTAACTACTTTTTATTTAACCTCTGTCCCTTTTTTAAAATCATTTTATTAGGGGCTCATGCAACTCTTATCACAATCCATCCATCCATCCATTGTGTCAAGAACATTTGTACATTTGTTGTCATCATCATTTTCAAAACATTTTCTTTCTACTTGAGCCCTTGGTATCAGCCTTTTCCCCCCTCCCTTCCCCACCCTCCCTCTCTCATGAACACTTGATAATTTATAAATTATTGTTATTTTTTATGTCTTATACTGACCAATGCCTCCCTTCACCCATTTTTCTGTTGTCCATCCCCTTACCTTCACCTTCCCCTCCTGGTATGGCTACTCTCAATATTGGCCCTGAGGGTTTGTCTGTCCTTGATTCCCTCTGTTTCCAGCTCTTAATTTATACCCGTGTACATGCTGTGGTCTAGCCAGATTTGTAAGGTAGAATTGGGGTTATGATAGTGGGGTGGGGGTGGGGAGGAAGCATTAAAGAACTAGAGCAAAGTGTAGGTTTCATTGGTGCTATACTGTACCCTGACTAACTCGTCTCCTCCCCGAGACCTTCCAGTTGCCTACAGGATGGGCTTTGGTTCTCCATCTGAACTCCCCCTCATTCACAATGATAAAGATATTTTTGTTCTTTGATGCCTGATAGTTGATCATATCGACACCTCTTGATCACATAGGCTGATGTGCTTCTTGCCATGTGGGCTTTGTTGCTTCTCAGCTAAATGGCCGCTTGTTTATCTTTAAGCCTTTAAGACCCCGGATGCTATATCTTTTCATAGCCGGGCACTATCAGCTTTCTTCAGCATAGTTGCTTATGCACCCACTTTGTCTTCAGCGATCATGTCAGGAAGGTGAGCATCATGGAATGCCAATTTAATACAGCAAAGTGTTCTTGAATTGAGGGAATACTTGAGTAGAGGTCCAATGTTCATCTGCTACCTTAATACTAAACCTATAAATATTTGATCTATTTCCCCATTGTCATATAAATATATTTACATATGCACATGCCTGTGTTTAGACCTCTATAAATGCCCTTTGTCTCCTAGTTCTTTCCTCGATTTCCTTGTACTTTTCTCTTGTCCCACTATCATGTTTGGCCTTTATTTGGGTTTCAGTAATTCCTCTCAGTTACATTGCCCTTGATCAAACCCTACCAGGCCTCCTACATCCTCCTCGCCATCGATTTCAGATCACTTGTTGTTCCCTTGGCCCTGGGTTTGTTAGCACTCACTTCCTTTCCCTGCCTCCCCCTCTTATCCTCCATCATAACAGCCACCTAGAATTTTGTTTTACATTTATGCTGTGGCTGATTTAATTAGTCTCTGTTATTAGTATCTGTGTTATTTGGATGGTTTTCTTCCTGTCCTAACGACAGATAAATCATTTCATAGTCTAATTATTTTCTTTGAACAATTCCATAAAGCAGAATGTTGGGCCCAAAGTGCTTTTGATGATGTAAGTCCTATTGAGTTGGCTCTGACTCATAGTGATGCTCTGTACAACAGAAGGAAACTGCCCAGACCTGCACCATCCGCACAGTATGTTTGAGCCCCAAAGGAATGAATGTGTGGGTGCCACATCTGACCTAGTCTAGCTTCAGTGAGGAGAAAGGGGAGTCCATCTCCACACCAGCCCAAGGCCGATGCCACAAGGCACAGAGGTCAGCTATGGCCCCCCCCTCCATCCTTCTTTTACCCGATTCTAGCACCAGCTGTTCCTTCCCTCGGAACTCTCTCTTTCTGCTGGTTACCAGAGTCCCTTGCAACGACTGCACCGAACTCACAGACGGTAGGATTGTGGGGGTTCCTCAGGGATACGCTAGGTTTCTAAAGTTAACATACGAGAACCTTATGGATACAGTCCAGTCTTGGGTCCATAGCCGCTCCTCTCCTCGGCCAATTGTCTCTCACTGATCCCCTGCCTCACCAGCTCAGTCTCTGCCCTGCTATCAGCCTGGCCCCTTTGCTTCTACTCTGCCTTCTCCACATCAGGCAGGGGTGTGCATGTGCGCCACTGACGGCTGTTCTTCCTTGATGGTCCTAGAATTCTCTCTCTTTCTCTCTCACTCTGAGACATCTCTTATACACATGTTGTGGTGGTGTGCCATGTAGTCAGCTGTGACCCTAGTGACCCTGAAGCAAACACTGCCCAATCCTGCCCCGTCCTCACAACTGTTCCTGTGCCTGAGCCCATGGGTGCAGTCACTGTGTCCGTCCAGCTCGTCGAGGGCCGTCCACACTTCCGAACCTGATGTTCTCCTCCAGGAGCTAGTCTCCTGACAATACGTCCGAAGTCTGTAGTCCTGCCGTCCTTGCCTGTAAGGAGCACTCTGGCCTTACTTCTTCCACGCCGGACTGGTTTGTCCGTGGTAACAGTCCATAGTACTGTTTATATTCTTCTTCTGCACCACAATTCAAATGCATCGGTTCGTCTGTCTCCTGATTCAAGGCCCAACTTTCTCCTGCTGCTGGTGCCATAGACAATGCCAGGGCCTGGGTGGAATGTGCCGTCGTCCTCAAGGGAACATCCTTGCTTTTCAGTTTTCTAAAAAGGCCCAGCTGTCGGGGTTTTATTTCTTTCCATTGAGTTGTAATCACTACTGAAGGCTGCATTCTTTGATCTTGAGGCAGTAAGTGCTTCAAGTTTTCTTTCCTTTCAGCAAACAGGGTTATGTCCTCTGCATATAACCGGAAATAGCATATATGTTTTAGCATCGCATTTCTGTAAATCTCCATTGAGTAAAACTTGCTCTTCCAAAGTTTTATTAACTCTCTTTAAAAATCTATGGTTTTAAAAGAGACTGAGGCACACCTGACCCATGTCGTGGTATTGTCAATTGTCTCATATGCTTGTGAAAGTTGGACATAGGCTAAGGACCACTGAAGAAAAATCAGTGCATTTGAACACTTTGTTGGTGGAAAGGAATATTTGAAGTGCCATGAAATGCCAAAAGAAGAAATAGAACTGTCTTTGAAGAAGTACACCAAAGACTCCTTAGACATGAGGATGGCAAGACTTCGTTTCACGTTCTTTGGACATGTTGTCAGGAAGGACCAGACCCTGGAGAAGGACTTCATGCTTGGTAGAGGGATAGGCCTTTGAAAAGATGGATTGACACAGTGACTCCAATAGTGGGCTCAAGTGTAAGAACAGTTGTGAGGATGCTGCAGGACTGGGTGGTGGTGGTTCTGCTGTACATAATATACCACGAGTCAGAACCAAAAATGAAGCCTGGGAGTCTTTGTAAGGGCATTTGCAACTACTCCAGCCATCTCTCATTTTGATTAGCTCTTACTTTGATTGCCAAAACTGTATGCTTTATGGTTTGCCTGCTGAATTTTTTATATTCACCGTCCTTTTCAGAAATTCCTTCTTGTCTCGGGTGGGGTTTAGCATGGCATCAATTTCCTTGCTCCCGAGTTCTTGATGTGCCCGTGAAATGAAAACTTGTGCTTCATCAAGACCATCCTTCAAAGGCTTTACTCAACACATATTATTTTAATTATCTCTCGAGTCACTTTTATGATTCTATAATAAATTCTTACCTCACTTTGAAAGTGATAAAATTTGATAGAAGTTCGGGGGAAAGAATGTTTCTGACATAGTTTTTTTCAATCCCACCTTGTGTTGGGGTCCAGAACTTTAGAGCCTGAAGGATGTGCCAGATTCTGCGTCCTCACTGCCACCTAACGTGTGTGAGCCCCGTTTCCAGGCCAGTCTCCTGGCTCCTTCCTGATAAGCACATGGTGCTTACTGTGGTAGAAAAACTGCTGGTCATTTGATACTTAACTAAATGGCCTTTTCCTTCCACCCACATTGGTTATGTTCATTGTTACCAGTTCAAAGTTGAAATGTTGCCTTTACCTATTTTCTTAATGGCTTCCCTGATATGACTGGAATGCTTATGGTTTCAATACCTTACATGTGTTTAGAGAAATAGTTAACCTTGAAACAATTAGAATGCATTCCCCCCCCCCCTCCAGTTCTTTAAGCTTGTGGCTTATCACTACTTAGAGATTGGTGTTTGGGAAGCACTGTCGCTTATTACTATATTTTTGAGTTGCTACAATTGAGTTTCATAGTAAAACAAATTTTCACATAGTACCTTAGATAGCCAGTGGTGGCAAAATTTAATTAAATACTGTGCTGATGGATCATAAAAGGGATGTATCTGTCGATGTCTGCATTCTCATGACTCAAACTCCACAACAGGCGTCAGTTTGCTTACCTGGTTTCAGAAAGGTCAGACATTGTCTCCTTTCCTATCCGGACTCACAGGGAAGTGAGCCTCTGGGGGGGGTCTAGGAGGCTGTGAAACTTGCTGGGAGCAGACCGCCTGGTCTTTTGCCTCAGCAGGTGGCGGGTAGCAGCTCAGTGCTGCCTTGGCAGCGCCACCTGGGCGCCTTTAAAAGAAGAGTAAGCTACAAAACAGACTCACTGCCCTGGACTCGATCCTGACCGAGAGCGACCCCCGGCATGAGGTTTCCGAGGCTCTGCGTCTTCTTAGGCAGCAGAAAGCCTTGTCTCTCTCCCAAGGAGAGGCTGGCTGGTGCGTGTAAACTGCGGATCTTGCGGTGAGCCCGACACACCGTGCACTGGGTCATCAGGTCCCCTTAAAAGAACAGGGGGTGGGGAGGCAACCAAGAAAGAGGATGGTCTGGATCTAGGGCCTTCAGTCCAACGTAGCACCTGGCCCCTTTGTCACTGCCCTGATGGGCTCACGGCACCCCCACTAAAGAAGGACGGAATTGCGCACCATGTAGGACAGGAAGAAAGCAAGCTGAGGCTTTGCCGTTGTTCTCAGTGCATGCTTACGCTGTGGCAGACACACACATAATGTGCTCTTTTCATGCTAAATGTGCTCTTTTCATGCTAAATTCACAGTCCTGGGGGGAAAAGACAGTCTTGTAGTATAAGCCAAGGGCATTGTGTTCCATGATGCTGATAACTGCAGATTTCCCCCTCGGAGACAATGACTTCCCTTCTTAGAGGTTAAATTGTTTGGGTCTCATCATATCATTTCAGGCGCTTCAATGTGGGGAACAGAAAGTCATCCAATGAAAGCATATTCTCTGAGCCTATTTAACATTTCCATGTGATTGAGAATTGGAGGCTACTTTATTCACTTTAAGCTTATCATATGATTGTATTTCAAGGTAGAAGAAGAACTGTTGCTAGGCCTGTGGACTTAGGAGAATTTCTTCTTTGTGGAAACACAAGGTTCCCTTTGTCTAATTGATGGTGGCAGCCCACTTCGGGGACTTTCCTTTCGCCATCTCCAAAGAATGGACACTTTCTTAGCTTGCTTTCAAAACAGAGAGGATAGCTTTCTATACTCTTGATTCCTGCTTTCTCTCCTAAGCCATATTCGGCTTAAAAATGTGAATTATATTAAAGCAGTTTGTCTAATGCAGGATTACTGTTTAATTTTGTACTTAAGTCATTTTCTCTGAGTTACTTTCAAGGCTGGGGGGAAAGTTGCCTGTGGGTTAAATATTGCATACTCTATTAACTTATTTTTAAAACTAAGATATCATTTGTGGTAAACATTTATATCACCTTCTGTGTGTAATTCTAGGCATTTTGACAAACACACCACATGTGTAACCAGCAGCATCATAAAGATACACGACTGCTCGATCATCCCCCTGATTCTTCTGTTCACTTTGGTGCCAGCCAACCCCTAACCTGTCTTCTGCCCCAGTAGTTTAGCCTCTGTAAGAGTTCATGGATCCATGCATTAGAAATTCGTCCATGGTGTAGCTGTATCCTTTTCACTGCAGAATATGATTCCACATCTGCTAATGTGCTGCAGTTCATTGTTCCCCAGGGAAGGCTATTTGGCTTGTTCTCAGCTTTGTGGGGCAGTAGGGAATACAATCTAGGCCATGCTTTTGGAATACCTAACCTGTTCAAGAAGGAGCCCTGGTGACGCTGCTGGGTAAGCACTGGGCTGGGTGTTAGTCTGGGTCGACTAGAGAAACAGATCCACAGAAGCTCTTATGTATAAGAGAGAGTTTTATATAAAGGGTAAGTGTACATTCAGAAAGCATCCCAACCCAGTGCTGGCTAAGCCTGTAAATCCAACATTAGCCCATATGTCCAACACCGATCTACAAAGTCCCCCTCCATCTCACAAAACACATGCAATGACGCTGACTGCATGTGGAAAGCCAAATCAGTGAGCATGTAAGCATCTCAGTGCTGGCAGGGCTCTCCATGCAGCTGCTCCAGCACCCAGGCTCCATGTGGCTTCTCCTCAGGGATGTCTCGAGGAAATGAGCCTTGCCAGCTGAAGCAGGGAACTGGCTAAGGCAGCTGCACCCTGGTCTGACCATCAGAAAGCAAGAGACCTGAGAACTAGAAAGGCGAGGCTCACCAAGCCATTTATCTCTCTGTCCTTCAGTTAATCCCACATGTGTTGGCCAGGTTGGCACAATAAACCTTAACTATCTCAGGCAGTTAACTCCAAGCTCATTGGTTCAAATCCACAATCAGCTCCTTCAGAGAGAGATGAAGCTGTGTACGCCTGTAAAGATTTGCAGCCTCCAAAACACTAGTCAGTCACTAGGTGTTGGAATTGACCTACTCTCGGTGGGTTTGGTTTTCAGATTTGGTGGGTTCTTTGATTTGGTTTTTTTTTTTTTTTTTTTTTTTGGTTTATTTTTCAAGAGACCTGCCAGCCTGGTTGATTATGAAAGACCAGCAATTTGAACACCAGCCACGCAGCAAAAGACAGAAAAGATGGGGTGCTCCTGTAAAGATTCATCATCATGGGAACCCAGGGGGCAGGTATACTCTGTCCCATAGAGTTGCCTTGTGTCGGACTAGACTGACCATCGTGGGTTTGGGTCACCTATTCTGGAAGATACCTGTGGCACCGTAGTCTAGGCATGAACCACCTGCTGGTCCACAGCTGAGGCTGTCTGCTCCCATCAATATATTTATTTAGTCCCAGAAACACTATATAGGGTTACTATGAGTTGGAATTGGTTTGATGGCAATGAGTTGGTTATGGGCTTCCGAACCTATTGCTATAAGGTGCCCTGGTAGTGCAGTGATTAAGCACTTGGCCACTAGCCACAAGGTTGTCTGCTGGGACCCAGCCCAGGGCTCCACCCGGGAAAGGCCTGGAGATCTGTTCCCACAAAGAATCCTGCAGGGTAGTTCTGCTTGATCATGTGGGGTCCGCCACACAACAGTGCCCAGCCACCACCTTTTCCCACTAGATAATTGGCTTTCTTTTTAGTTGGACTGCTTTGCTACAGAAAAAATATTTTTAGAAGCCTGTCCTTCATAGGGCTTATGAGGGCAGACATACTCGGAAAGCTGTGGAAGATTTCATTTTTATAAGACTGATTGCAGAGTGAAAACCTCGTGGTGTTTTTTGGGGTTTTGTTTTTGTCTTTTCCATATTTGAAAGCTGAAACCCCGTTTGCACTAACAGACCCTGGCAGCTTCCACCTTCCACTTTGGTAAGCTTTTCATCCTGGCTCCTTCTGCCCTTCAGTCTGTCCTTCTCTAGCAAGTTCCTCTTGGAAGCTGTTCGCGTCCAGTCCTCCCGTCCACAGTAATTGGTAAAGGAGCAGAGCCAGAGAAGGCGGCAGAAAGAGCTCTCCTTGTGGAGGACGCCACGGATCCAAAGCCCGTCCTCGTGCGCAGGCTCGCTGCCAGCCTGGGGTGGGCTGCTGGCAGTGGGATCCCAGCCTTTCCTATACTTCCTCCTGCCTCCTGACATGTTGAAGGCCTGGGCAAGGTGCCATGCCAAACGTGGAAACCACGCAAGAACCTGGAAACTGCAGACAGCACATCATAAAAGAACATGACTGCTACCCCAGCTTCACCTCTTGATGTATTTGTCTTCCTTTTTTATTTTTTCGTCAGAGTGTTTTTCTCTGGGATGCTCTCGGTGATCACTTCACTTGTGCTAAAGGTGCATGTCACTGAGCTCTCCCTGCAGGCCCCCCACTCCACACACACACACGCGCACACACATGCCTCACCATGAAGCATTGATAAGCACCCAGGGAAGGGCCGTTAAAAGCGTCTTCGCCTTGTGGTAGTGCTGGGGCTGGAGGAAATCTCGCCGGTGGCTCCCCCAGGGTCCCATTTAGTTGAAGAGATTACCTCGCTGTCTGGCTGGCGCCTCGCAGAGAATCATAAGCCCATTCCAAAAGTGAAAATACCACGGGGGCTTAGAGCCCGGGGGTGGGCAGGAGGGAAGCGAGGCCTTCCCGGTGGGAGGAGAGGTAGTTGTGTTGGCTTGGCTGCAAGAGTCATCTCCAGACCGGCATCGCCCAGGAGAGCACGCTGTGCTGAACAGGGGCCACCACGAACGCCGGGAGCTGTGTGTGCGGCCTCATCTTTAGCACATTGGTCTGATCTCCAGGCTCTATGATTAGCATCTGGCCTTTTTAAAAAAATCATTTTATTAGGGGCACATGCAGCTCTTATCACAATCCATACATACATCAATTGTGTAAAGCACATTTGTACATTTGTTGCCCTCATCATTCTCAAAACATTTGCTCTCCACTTAAGCCCCTAGCATCAGCTCCTCATTTCCCCGCCACCCCCCTCATGAACCCTTGATAATTTACAAATTATTATTTTGCCATATCTTGCCCTGTCTGGCATCTCCCTTCACCCACTTTTATGTTTTCCATCCCCCCCCTGTCCCCCACAGAAGAGGTTATATGTAGATCCTTGTAATTGATCCCCCTTTCAACTTCACCCCACCCTCCCGCCACCCTTCTTGTATCGCCACTCGCACCACTGGTCCTGAAGGGATCATCGCCCTGGATTCTCTGTGTTTCTATTTCCTATCTGTACCGGTGTACATCCTCTGGTCTAGCCAGATTTATAAGGTAGAATTGGGATCATGATAGTGGGGTGGTGGGGGGCAGGCAAGGAAGCATTTAGGAACTAGAGGAAAGTTGTAAGTTTCATCATTGCTACACTGCACCCTGACTGGCTCAGCTCCTCCCCAAGACCCTTTCGTAAGAGGTGACCAGTGTGCATACAGATAGGCTTTGGGTCCCTACCCTGCACTCCTCCTCATTCACAATGATATGATTTTTTGTTCTTTGATGCCTGATAACCGATCCCTTCACACCTCGTGATCACACAGGCTGGTGTGCTTCTTCCAAGTGGGCTTTTGAGCTAGATGGCCACTTGTTTATCTTCAAGCCTTTAAGACCTCAGACTCTATATCTTTTGATAGCCAGGCACCATCAGTTTTCTGCACCACATTTGCTTATGCACACCATTTGTCTTCAGTGGTTGTGTCGGGTAGGTGAGCATCATGGAATGCCAGTTTAATAGAAAAAAGTATTCCTGCATTGAGGGAGTACTTGAGTGGAGGCCCAGTGTCCATCTGCTACCTTAATACTAAACCTATAGATATATGCACATAGATCTATTTCCACATCCTCATATAAATATATTTACATATGTACGTGCCTTTATTTAGACCTCTATATATGCCCTTTGCCTCCTAGTTCTTTCCTCTATTTCCTTTTGTATCACTATCATGTTCAGCCTTCATTTGGGTTTCAGTAATTCCTATCAGTTACATTACCCTTGGTCATGCCCTACCAGGCCTCCTACACCCTCCTCACCACCGATATGGATCACATGTTCCCTTGTCCCTCCCTGGGTTTGTTAACACCACTTCCTTTTCCCCCAACCTCCCCTTCTCCCATGTCCCCCCAGGACTGTCGATCCTGTTGTTTTCTCCTCCAGATTGTTCATCCCGCCTATCTTATTGAGACAGACCTGCGGCAATAATAACATGCGCAAAACCAAGCAACAAAATAAACAAAACAACAAGCCAATGACAAACACACACACACAACAAGAAGAAAGAAAAGCTTGTAGTTAGTTCAAGGACTGTTTGTTGGTCTTTAGGAATGTTTTACGGTGGAGTCTGATGGGGTGCCAAGCCCTGCCCCCAAAGTCTATTTTTGGTATTCCCTGGGGACTTCGTTGCTCTGTTCCCTTTGCTGTTCAGTTCCTCACCCTTAGTGTTATGCCCCCGTGTGGTGGGATCAGATCGGGCGGAATTCCCACACTGTGTCTCCAGTGTTGTCCCCTGTAGGGCTATGGGATATTGTGTCTCATAGTGGGGCCGGCCATATGATCTTCTCTGTGGATTGGCTGCTCTGAGCGAGAATCTTATTGTCAAGACTTGGTGGGCCTGGATGTGTTCCACTCTCTCGTCTTCCCCCTTCATTTGCTCCCATGTGCTCTGATCAGACATGTCCCTCTCCCTGAGCTTCAGCTTCAGGGCTGTCCTCTGACATAAATTCTTCTGGGGGGAGGGGCAGATGTCCACATAGTAGTTGGGATTGCCCCCCCCTTCCCCCGACCTCTCCACCGGTTCCCTACTCCATGCCAGCGTGCTGCATTCACATCTTGGAGCACTGGGTGGAAGTCTGGTCCCTCTTTCCCTGTGGAGATATAAACAAGGCCCTCCCCTTGGGTGGGTTAGTGCCCTGTGCCCCCTGCTACACATTTCTTTTTTTTTTTCTTTCCCCCCTCCTTTTCAGTTGGCTACCATATCTATCCCTGGATTTGTCTGGCCCCTGCCATACTATCTGGTCCTCACCCCAGGAATGTTTGTATACAGTAGCTTTTTTCCTATGTCCCCTTTGAATTTTGTTTTAAAAAGCTTATCTCAGCGGACTCATGTTGTACTTGTCCTTTTGTGGTTGGCTTTTCTCGCTTAGCATGATTTCCTCCAGTTCTTCCCATGCAGCAATGTCCTTCATACGTTCATCACTGCTTTTAAGCGATGCATAGTACTCCAGTGTGGGTATGTATACATAGTTTTTAAAATCTACTCATCAGTTGATGGAAATTTGGGTTATTTCCAACTCCTGGCAATTGTGAACTGTGCCACGATGAACATTGGAGCAGAGATGTCTGGCCGTGGTTTGTTTCTTGCCTCTTCTGTGTATATGCCTAGTAGGGGCTTTGCTGGGTTGTATGGTAGCTCCATTTCCATCTGTTTTAGATGTCGCCAGATCGATCTCCATAGTGACTGTACATGCAGGTCCACCAGCAGTGGATGAGAGTTCCTGTCTCCCCACAGCCCCTCTAACACTTGTTGCTTTCTGATTTTTTGAATTGGGCTATCTTTGAGGGTGTCAGGTGGTACCTCGTTGTTGTTTGAATTTGCATTTCTCTAATGGCTAAAATGTGGGAACATTTCCTCATATATTTATTGGCCATTTGGATTTCTGTCCCTGTGAAACTTCTGTTCAGCTCCTTTGCTCACCTCCTCAGTGGGCAATTTGTTTTTTTTTTCTTTTTGGAAGCTAGCAGAGTATTGTAGATTTTAATAAGGCCTTTGTCTGATGTGTCATTGTTAAAGATGTTTTCCCAGTCCATGGGCTCTCTTATTACTCTCTTTGTGAATTCTTTCAATGTACACAGGTGTTTTATCTTCAGTATATTCCGTTTGTCAATTTGTGCCTCCTCTGTGTTTGTACCCTTCCCTGTTTCTGATAGTTTATGTATTTCCTGCGCCAAAGTTCTCAAGTTGGTCCCAGGTTCCTCATTGATGGCCCTAATAGTTGGGGGTTTAATTTCAAAGTCTGTGATCCACCTTGAGTTTATTGTGCATGGAGTGAGATAAGGGTCTTGCTTCATTTTTCTGCAGGTAGATGTCCATTTTTTTTCCAGCACCACATGTTAAAGAGGGCATCTGCTTCCCATTTGATTTTTTGGGGGCCCTTATCAAAGATCAGTTGTCTGTATGCTGATGATTTTATTTCTGGGTTTTCAGTTCATTTTCCATTGGTCTGAGTATGTCATTGTAGCAATACCATGTGGTTTTGACAACTGTGGCTGTATAATATGTGCTAAAGTCAGATAAAGCAAGCCCTCCCACGGTGTCCTTCTTGAGGAGTTCTCTGCTAATTCTGGGCTTCCCTCTCCATATGAAGTTGGTAATCAGTTTTTCCATTTCTTTAGGCATCTCACCTCTTGACCACCAGGATTTTGCTGACTTGGTGTCAAGATCCAAACAGCATTGTCTGGAGTCCTTCCTAGGGCTGGCCCCCACGGGGACCTTGTAGGGAAGAGGTGTACTCAACCCGACCATACGTCCAGGAAGGCTTGTTGGCTTGAAAGGGCCTCTTCTGAGCCCCATTTCTGACGTGCTGCAGAGGTGCCCCCACAGTACCATTATAAGCTTCGCATTTATTTGTTTTCCTTTCTTTCCCTATGAGGTTAATCAAAGAGTGATTGTGGTGATGAGAACTAATTAGTGAGCGTCATTATTAACTGTTCCCATCTGAGGCTTGAACGAACATGATAATCCTGAGTGGTTAATTGTTAACTAATAGGTTCGCTCTGCATCCCCTTTCCTGTGCTCCTTGGCATGTTCTGACACCTACCTCTCACCAGCCAGCAGTTCTGACGCCTACCCCAGGTGGGTGTTCTGTAGAAGAATCACCAAACTCACTTTCCTACCATCAATTCCATGTGTCAGGCATTGGGCTGCTAACTGCAAAGTCAGTGGTTCAAACCCACCAGTGGCCCTGTGAGAAAAGGAGGAAATTTCTGCTCTTATAAAGATTCCCAATGTCAAAAACACTAGATAGGCTTGCTGTGGGTCAGAATCCACTCTTTGGCAGCCAATTGTTGTTTGGTTTAGTATAAACAGACAGAATTTCCAGAATTCGTAGAATTGTTATTTACATAACTTATGTTCTTCTAGAATGTGGGTGACCTGGCTGTCAGAGCAGTGTTCTCTTGGCCATTTCTGTCCAGTTTTTGCCACATTGGGGTTCAGCTGCCCCTGCCCCCAGTCCATTGTCCCATTTCCACAATCTGGTGATGCTGTGTACAAAATTATTTCAAACATGTCCACGTTAGGCTGGATTCTCTAGAGAAACAAAACCAGGACACATGATTATATATGAATATATATGTGTGGATAGGCTTATGTAGTGCGAAGGATTATAACAGCTAATTAGTCCACACAGCAGTACAGAGGCTCAGTTCAGTTCACTGTTGTGGAACAGTATACTGAAAGGCCTTCAACTCGAGGCGGGGCTTCAGTCCCAGGTGAAGGAGGCAGACCCCAGAGTCTTCACAGGCACCAAGCAGCTGGGTGGGGCATCCACAATCAGTAGCATGGGAGCTCGGTGAACAGGCCTGGATGGGAAATCGCACTCAAGCAATGTCAGGTGACTAAGGTGACAGGATCCACCAGCCTCAAGCTCAGGTGATGTACTCACCACCAACAGCAGCATGGTGAAGCAGGTTGCTATAGTTTATTGTGCCTGCCACTGCTGAGTGTCCCATTTGCCAGCAACAGAAACCAACATTAAGTCCAAGATATGGGACCATTCCTCGGGGAGATCAACCAGCAACTTGGTGGCAGGTTGATTACATAGGACCACTTCCATCATGGAGGGGACAGCGTTGTGTTCTTACTGGAATAAACACCTACTCTGGATATGGATTTGCCTTCCCTGCACGTGATGCTTCTGCCAAAACTACTATTCGTGGACTTACAGAATGCCTCATCCACCGGCATGACATCCCACATAGCATTGCTTCAGATCAAGGAACTCACTTTACAGCAAATACAGTGCGGGAATGGGCCCATTCCCATGGAATCCACTGGTTGTGTCATGTTCCTCATCATCCTGAAGCTGCTGGCTTGATAGAACGATGGAATGGGCTCCTAAAGACACAATTACGGCGCCAACTAGGTGGCAACAACTTGCGGGGCTGGGGCAATGTTCTCCAGGAAGCTGTATACGCTCTAAACCAGTGGCCGATATATGGTGCTGTGTCTCCAATAGCCAGAATTCATGGGTCCAGGAACCAAGGGGTGGAAGCTGGAGTGGCACCACTCACTATTACTCCTAGTGATCCCCTTGCAGCATTTTTGCTTCCTGTCCCAGCAACCCTGTGTTCCTCAGGCCTGGAAGTCCTGGTCCTGAAGAAAGGAACTCTCCCACCTGGAAACACAGCACGGATTCCACTGAACTGGCAGCTGAGAATGCCCCCTGGGCACTTTGGACTTCTCATGCCTTTGGATCAACAGGTCAGGAAGAGTGTCACCGTACTAAGTTGTGTGATTGATCCTGATTACCAAGGAGAAATTGGACTGGTACTACATAATGGAGGTGAAGAAGAATATGTCTGGAATCCAGGAGATCCCATAGGCCGACTCTTAGTACTACCATGCCCTGTTATTAAAGTAAATGGTAAATTGCAGCAACCCAATCCTAACAGGACTTATAATGACCCAGACCCCTCAGCAATGAAGGTCTGGGTCACCCCGCCAGGCCAAAAACCACAGCCAGCTCAGGTGCTTGCTGAAGGCAAAGGTAATACAGAATGGGTAGCAGTAGAAGGTAGTTCTACCTATCAATTACGACCACGTGATCAATTGCAAAAGCGAGGCTTATAATTGTCAATGTATTTTCTTTGTATGTGATTATTGCATATATTTCCTTTGTTCAAGTATGTTATATCAGATGTAATTTGACTCAGTGTGTTTTCATTTATATGTATGATAGATGATTGATGATAAGTATAAGTATGATTTCATTAATATCTGGAAATTATATAAGTATGTATGGGTAAAGAATTGTGTACAGGTGCCAGGCTGGCAAGGGGTGGATTGCTATAGTTTATTGTGCCAGCCTGGCCAATAAACACAAGTAGGATTAACTGAAGGGCAGAGGGATAAATGGCTCGGTGAGCCTCACCTTGGTTGTTCTGTGCCTCAGTTTAAAGGGGTACACTACCTGTGGGATGCCTAGTCTGTGGACTGTGTCGCTGTAAGTAGAGGTCCCTTTAAGCCCACACGATTGGAATGTTCATCTCTGGAGCTGGGGACTGACAGTTGATGACAGTTGGGGACCTGCCTTGCTGTTTGCTGCCTGGATATATATAGCCCAGCTCTCTCTACAGAAGGGGACTGGCACCTGGCAGCTCTCAAAATTTGAAGGACTGCTAGTGTCTCACTGCTTTATAATTTAACTGTTAATTTCTTGTATTATCTATCTGTATATTATTTAACGGTTTATTTCTTGAATTATATATCTGTCTTTATAAATATATTTATATATAATTACTAGCAATCTGGTTTGTCTCTAGAGAACCCTGTCCATTACACAGGTCTTGAAGGAACCTGAAGCTCTAGCAACACAATCCACAGATTGACTTGGCCCACTGGTAGTGTAGGTCACAGGTTGAGGCAGAGAATTAGCTACAGCAACAGCACACTGATCAATCCCCAGAGAGCAAAAGACATTGGGGGTTAGCAGGGTGGGGGGTACGTACCTTGCAGAGCCATATCTCTCTTTGCCTTCCAATCAAACTACTACCTGATTAATCTCCACTCACATCTTCCTATTGTCCAGGTTAGCGGGAGAAGCCTAACTATTGCAATGTGTTTGTACACATGGCAAAGTTCTTTGTTGTGGTAAGTTGCAGCCTGGCCACTGAAAGGAATCTTTTTTCTGGCAAGGAGCGATGGCCCACATTTGGGAGCAATTTAGTCTGAAGACCTGAAGTGGGGGGGAGAGAGGGTTGCAACTGGAGGCGCATCAGGAAGGTGTCTTTATAGCCCGTTCCTTTCTCGAAGCATCCCACTGTTTTTCGTCATGGTCATTCTCCACGCTGCTCCTGGAAGGTTGAGGTAACAGACATTAGCATCCTTTGAAATGAAGTCACCCCGGCATATTTGTTACATCATTACTTTCCCAGTTTCAAGGGGCACTGAGGGCGGAGAAAACAAACATTCCTTAGATGCTATCCACAATAGCAGGTTAAATGCAGCTAATGGAACCTTCTGAGCTTTCCTGGGAGCTCAGGAAAAGATTTCTGTATGGTTGGTTTGGGTTTTCAAGTCCTTTCCCCAGTGTCTTTGTCTGGTCACACCCCTGGAACCGAGCCAACATAGGTGACCCACCCTGCCAGCACGTGAAATATCAGAGGTTTAGCTTCCACCATCACAACAACGAGCTACCACAAGACGACAAACTGGCAGTCTTTTTTTTTTTTTTTGCTTTTGGGGAAAATAGTTTTAATCGTTGTTCTGAAATATCCCCCCAAGGGCTTCCAAGCATGATCTCTGCACACATCCACACATTGGGAGCGTCGGCAACAGAGTGCAGGCCCACAGCCAGGTAACCTGAGGACTGCCCGGCAAGCACACTGTCCTCCTGGCTCCCTCACAGAGTGCTCTCCAGGCTATTATAACTGTCCTTGAAGCTCTTCAGTTCCAGGAAGGGCTTGGCACGCTTACTCTTCTGACTGGAGGGGAGCTATGTCACCTGGATGGTCGTTGGGGAGACTTCAGGAGATTGGGTAAGGTCTTTGGCTGCGGACTGGTGGTATCGCTGAGAGCTCCCACTTCGTGCTTTGACCACGGTGGCCAGCTCAGTCAGGGCCTCCTGATAGCGCAGGTACTCACTCTGGCCAAAGACCCCAGTCCCATAGCGGGCTGTCTCATAGCCATCCAGCAGGCTATCGATGAGGGCCTTGCGCACACCCTTGAAGGGAGTACTAGCGTTCCGATGATCGCGCAGGTAAGAGCGGAAATTCCTGCCTATTAGGGAACGGGGATGCCGGCCTTCAGTGTGAAATGGGATCTCAGCAGCGCGGATGGCATCCAGAGCTTTCATCCTGTGGAGATAGTTGTAGCGATTTTGATGTCCCTGGGCTTCCAGCTGTAGCAGTCTGGCATCATCATCTGCAAGGAGCTGGGGCTCGTGCTTGATATCCTGAACTCTGGAAAGTCGAATATCAATCTCTTCTTTCAGATCCTTGGGGGCATTGTGTCCCACAGGGACATGAGGTTCCCTCCGAGATTTCATTGCAAAGCGCATGATTTGCCTCTTCACAAAAATAAATAGCAGTACAAACACCAGGCTCCCGTAGGCCATCACCAGCACGACATTCACCCCGGACAGCCAGTTACTACTGGACGCCATGGCCTTCCCACCCCACGCCGAGCTGCTCTGGTTTACCCTGTTGCCCTGACTCGTCAGCGCGGGTTCAGCCGAAGCAACAGCGTCTGCGTTTTCGGGGGCTCCCCGGCCATTTCCTTGCGGGGGCAGACTAAGTGAGCCCCGGCCTGAAAACATGGCGGCTTGCGGGGGCCAAACTGGCAGTCTTTGGGTGCTAAGATGGCTCTTGGCTGAAGGCATACAGGCCTGGACGATGGTTGGTTGTGTTTTGTCGACTATGCAAAGGCCTGCACCTGTGTGGCTCATAACAATCGCATGTTGAAGGATGGAAATTCCAGAAAACTTCATTATGCTCGTGCACAACATTGACATAGACCAAGAAGCAGTTGTGTGAAAAACAAAAGATAAAAGGGGGACACTGCATGATTTAAAATCAGGAAAGGTACACATCAGAGTTGTCCTTTCACAACACTTAGTCTGTATGCTGAGCATCGTCCAAGCAGCTGGGCTGACTCTCTGAAGAATGTGACATCAGCTTTGGAAGAAGGCTCATTAACCTGCTGAAAGCAAGAGGATTTGAAGCACTTACTGGTGAAGATCAAAGACTTCATCCTCCTTATCGATTACATCTTAACATTAACAAACCCCACAGCTAGATCAATAAGCAATATCATGATAGAAAAGATAGAAGTTGTTTCCATTTTATTTGCGTTTCATTTTATTTGGATCCTCAGTCAACACCCATGAAAGCAATACTCAAGCAGGCAGAGTATTTGCATTGGCAAAGATGTTCCTTTGTGGACCCAAGCCATAGTGTTTTCATTCCGTCACATGCTTGTAAAAGCTGGACCATGAATAAGGAAGACATTTCGGAAAGACGGAGTATACCAATGGACTCCACTGTGCTTGCTCTGTCTCTCATAACCAGGCGTTCTATGCTCACCTTTGCCAAACCCTAGAGATGAGCACAAGAGACCAAAGAATGCCACTATCTTTGCATGGCCTCTTTGGAGAGCAAATTATTGGGCCCCAACCAGTCCATTTGTTAGTCATACAGTCAGCATTCTTAAAGTAAATAATTTCCTTAACTCAATTAGCAGGGAGAGATTTCTGGCTACCTCCCTGTCACCTGGGGGGACTTGTCCATCGACCTTTTCATGTTGCCACTGCGACAGCTATTCAAGGCTTCCGAGTTTGTGTACTGAGAAAGAGCACTCCAAGCCAATGCAGCAGGGATGGGGTGTGAGTGGACAGTGGCAGACAGGCCCTATTGTGTGCTTAGAGCTGGGACTTGAAAGAGCTAATCCGTATTATTGGCTCTGTAAGGATTTTCTGTTCCTTTAAAAAAAAATCCCATCAACAAGGATGGCATCGCCATCTTTTCCCTGAGCAAGTGGGCCTTTCCAACACTTGCCTCCAGAAATGAAGGGAGCCCCCATATCCCATCCTGTCGTGTTGCCCCAGAAGTAAACCAGGCCGGCCATGGTGGGTGTTTCCGAGTTTGCTTTCTTGCCTCTGTTGCCGCCGTAGGCTCTCAGCGCTCCTCTCTGCCGTGATCAGTGGTGTGCCGCCTGCTCACTGCTTCCATCCAGCCTCTCAGGAGCCAGGCTGTTGACTTGTAGGCCAAGCCTGAAGAAGAGTCGGGAGCATCTATTGATTTCATGGCACAGGGCACAGCACGGCCCTCTGCTGCTTCTCCTTGCTTCTCAGTCTGAGTAGGTACCTCTGGCGAGAACGCGTGGAAGCGCCAAAGAGGACACTGCACACAGCAGCAAGTCGACCCACTCGTCAGAGGGTCCTTCTCGCTGGGATGGGGTCCGCATGAAAAGTCTGCGGGTCTCTGTCCGCACGCACGCTGCTACTGCTATTCCTCCAAGCAACTTTGTTAATGTTCATCAGGTGGATTTAAAAACACAAGAATGTCAAAATGTCTCTTAGAGAAAATAAGAATCGCTGCAGTCTGAAGCAGCAAGGGCCTTCTCTCTAGAGAATGTGAAGTAGCCTCGTGATTTACAATAATCAATGTGATCATTGTTGTTGGCTTGCTAGCTCGCTTCATGAACATCATCCCAGTTTGGGACTAGTATGGAAAAGGGGTTTTAATCTTTCCCATAGAGCATTTGTCTCGCCTGCCTGTCTGGACTTCAACCAGCTGCCGGCGAGAGCACTCCATGCTGTATAGCTGCCCTAGGAGGTGTGTCGCCCAAGTCCTTGCGGGTTCAACCCACCAATGCTCATTGGTGCCGTACCTGTGCCATTAGGGCCCCAAGACGGATGACTGTCTCCTCTTTTCTTCAAGAAGTTGTTTGAAGAGAAGGATGAATCTCATTATTATAAATACGGTTTTCATCCCAGCCTACCTCCCTGCTGCTGAATGAGAGAAGCCCCTTTGGCTGCTGTGGAAACTCTCAAATACTTGATGGCTTGTTAAATTTTCATTATCTAATGTGCATTAATTCAGATACAATAGCCGGTTGCTAGGAGCAGAGTTGGGGAGGCAGTGCTCGGTGGAGTGCAGCCTGCTGGTGACAGCCGAGTCAGGAAAGTGCGTCTAACTCACCGTCCTCACAGGGAGCTTGCGGTTCTGCTGGCTGGGCTGGAAACCCCGGAAATCCTGGCACCCTGTGACTACTTGTTTCCCCAGCACATGCGGCACCATCATTATGGGCTGTGGGGCTGAAAGGTCTCAAAGGCTGAGAGCCCCTGCAGTGGAGAGCCCCAAGGTGGGGACCGCCAGGGTGCTGCGAGGGTTTGTGTTGTTTACTGTAGTTTCATGGTGTCTGTCGCTCTTCAGGGAGACTCGGTAGTGCAGTGGTTAGGTACTTGGCTGCTAACTGAAAGGCCAGTAGTTCCAGCCCACCAGCCACTCTGTGGGAGAAAGCTGTGGCTTCTGCTTCCATACAGATCGTAGCTGTGGAAACCTGGGTTGGGGGGGGGGGTTCTCCTCTGTTCTCTCTGCCGTGTCAGGAGCCACTCAACCACAGTGGGCTTGTGGTTTGTGATCTTTCCAATAGTCACTTACTTGCCGTGATGTGGCATTTGTCTCCCCGGGCACTCCTGCTGGATGGGAACTGCAGCTGTGGGCCTCGGATCCCCTGTCCATCCCACAAACGGTTGCTGTGTCGGTGCCCCAGGAAAGCTGGGGTGAAGCAACCAGGAACCCTAAGTCTCACCTAACTGCCCAACCAAAGATGAACCACTCTGGGTTTCCGGAGGAAGAGCCTGGGGGTCACCTTGTCTTTTGTTAAAGCACGATTAAAGGGTGCCTTCCCTAGAAGGTTGCTATTGTTCTTCTGACCTCAGTGTTTTCTTCCTGCCCTGAACAAGGAGGGGGGTGCTAATTTATAAGGCACCACCCAAGCTCATCCGTCCAGTGATTGCAGAGGGAAGCAGAGAGCCCAGGAGAATGTTGTGGACATTGTTGATGAGAACTGTATTTCCCCTGATGAGGTCAGTCGGTACTGTGCCTCCATGATGGCTCCAGAAATGGGCGCTTTGGTGCAGTTGTCTGCCTAGCTTCAGGGTTCCGCTTGACTTTGCATGGAAGGCCAGAGCACAAGAAGTGTTCGCCTAGGTGCCCTTGCTTCCCTAGTGACCCGTTTCTTCTTTCTCCCACTAGGATACCCAGAAAGCCAAGCAGTTCCTGCCCTTTCTTCAGCGGGCCGGGCGTTCTGAAGCTGTGGTGGAGTACGTCTTCAGCGGCTCTCGTCTCAAACTCTACTTGCCAAAGGAAACTTGCCTTATCACCTTCCTGCTTGCAGGTGAGTCTTACATGTTCTCTGTCACCCTCAACATTCATCCTGGAGACCACATGGGCCTCCTTCCCGAGCATTTGGGCGGAGAGCCTGGCCGGGTGTTACCTTCTCCAGTGCCCATCTCTAAGGTATTTCTGTGCCACGAAGGGGTCCTCTTTCCGCTCCCTGCCCCTGCGCCAGCCATCCTCCTCTGCTCACTGAGTGTACATCTCTCTTCTCCCACCTTGTCTCGTGGCTTCGTGTTTCACAAGCCAGCAAGATTGCATCTGAACCAGGCTCTTGGAGCGGTTTTACGCTTGTGCATTCAGGGAGCAAACGGCTTCGTGTCTTCTTTGCTGGCATATAATCAAGTTATTTATTTACAGCCCGCGCCTTGCAGAGACCGAGGGATTTTGAGAGAGAGCTGTCATTTTATTTCACCACCCCAAGGCCTGCACACCCACTCTCTCGCTCACAAAGGACACGTTCCTGCGTGTCTTCCCGAAGCGTGTCACTTTCTGTGGCTCTCTTGTTTCCTCGGCACTTCTCCCGTTGAATTCGTGAATAGAATTTACTACTGGAGAAGAGAAACAGGCACCAGGCTCGCTGTCCCGGGCCGCATTGCCCTGCCTCCTCCTCCAGGGAGATCACGATGCCCGCTCACTGCCGAGCCCTGGCCCTCCATCCTCGCTTATGACTCAGGACATGATGCTCTGCAGGGAACTGAGGACACCACACACAGGGCCGGCTGTGAGAAGGCTCCCTCGTAGTGTGGAGCTCTCTCCCCAAGGTGTGGAAAGTGAAACAATTACATTATTTCTGGGAAACTTGGCCACAGACCTATGGGGAAAGAAAACACTGAAGTTCTGCTTTCTGAACTCAAACATCCCTGAATGGAGCTGGCTCCAAGCACAGACCTCTCATCTTGGCATGAGATTTCCTGCAGAATCTTCTCGTGTTCGCTGGCTTCGACACAAGCAGTCTGATCACTAGACTCCGAGGCAGCTAGCTCCTCTGTGCCTGGCATTTCTCTGAGCTTAGCAATTCCAACGGCATTCCCCGAGTTAGCTTACATTGCTAAGGATAGATTACACCGAGGCAAATTCATGGTAAAAATAATAAGCTTTTACATTTGTCTCCTGCCATACTACGTGTTTTGTTAGATTATGCATCTTGTGCTTTCTTTAGAAACCTGACAAGGATATGCGGGTATTGTAACGTCTCGATAGAACACCGACCCAGGTCTGAATCCTGGCTGTATACTCTACCTTTCAGGAGGCTCTGTCCCCTCCTCCGGTGACAGTTGCTTTTCTTTCAGGATGGTTTGGAGGATCTAGTGAAGTGAGAGGGGTAAAGGACCCAGAACAAGCCTGCCATAAAGTAGATAATCAGTAAACACTTGCTTCATTCCCCTCAAGAAAGGTTAGCAACATTCTAACCAGAGCTTTCTTTGGCTCTCACATGGACAATGTGGCTATGTAGCAGTGTGTTTGCACACAACCATGGCTCTGCCCTGGAGGTCCAGGCAATAAATCCAGCCGCCTCCTCATTGAGGCTAAAACTTCGGCTCCTAGCTTTTCCTTTGAGAGTTTGGAACAAGGAAGCCTGGGTTGTCCTGAAACGTTGTCACAGAGACTAGAGACAGAGGCAAGCCACCGGCCAGGTCTCAGGAAGCCCTAGGGGGAAGAGAGGCATGTAAACAGTGCTGTGCTGGGGCACTTGAGAGAATAGCATCATCTTCCTGACCCAGACATAACATGGAGGAGGAGTGATTTGTTTTTTAAGTGGAGATCAGAGAATGCTTCCCTGAGGAGATGATACCTGAGCTATGTTTTGAAGGAAAAATGAAGGGTTTTTTTTTTGTTATTTGATTTTTTTTTTTTTATGGGAGCTGGAGAGCAGGTAACATTGTTAGAGGTGTGATATATCCTGATTGTGTGGGCAACCATGACCTCTTTGATTTGGGGACAGCCTAATGAGCTGGGAGGGTGGAGAGGTGGGACAAGCCTGGAGATGCAGACAGGAGCTTGTCTTTCTCCTTTAGACTGCTCTGTGCTCCTCAGTCGCTGCAAGTTATCAAGTACGGAGCACTGCTCAGACTTGAGAAAGTTCCTTAGGGTGGTTACCCTGGAATAAGTGAGTCCGGAGGCTTTGGGGACTTGTTGAAAGGTGAGCAGATAGAACCTTGAGCCTGGCAGTGAAGAGAAGGCGGATTAGAAACGTACACTGGACGTAGGCTTGCCAGGATTCAGGGAAGGAGGAAGGACTACACGGGCTCAGGGGTGAGGTGGAGCGCTCAAGGCTGGAGTCATCGGTAGATTGTGATGTCACAATGATTATTAACACCAACATCTGAGCAGCTTTTATGAGCAGACAGATTATTTGATTTTTAAAGTATCAAGGATTTAAGCTATTCATGGACTGCCCAGTTAAAGAATGCCCAAGCTCAAGTTCAGTAACTGAGACTGTTAAAACATTCTGCTCAGGGGTCAGCAGCCTCCAGGCGACAGTTGCCCCTGTTTCCATGCTTAGAGGGCAAGTTTAGGAGAAACCAACAAACGCCTTGGAAAACACCAGCCTTTGGAGATCGACTGTAAGGATTCCCATCGGATCAGAGAAGACGTGGTGTGAGTGAACGAGGACCACGGGCGAGTGGTCTTCTGGAAGCCAGAGAAGGAAAGGATGTCAGGGAGCCAGCGGTGTCCGGTTTTACCAAGAAGGCCAAGTAGGGGTAAGAACGATGGCGTGGCTGTGCACCGGAGACCAGTCAGTCGCCTGGGACCCATGCGCAGCTTCACGGGGTTGAGTCAACGTAAAGCAGATGGTGGGTGCTTGGGGAGAAAAGGTGGGAAGTGAGAGCAGAATTCTCTTAGTGTGGCAGGAGACAAATGTAAAAGCTTATTAAAACTGAGCCTCGAAGGACAAAAGGAAGCAGCAGAGGGAAAGGGTCAAGGGAACGTTCTAAGGATGTCGGCCTCTTGAGTATATTTATAGCAGTGATTGTTACTCGAGATTGGTGCAGACCATGACATGTGCAGTTGGCAAAGCCATTCGGTCTACCGATTGTTTTCATAATACCTCTTACAGAATGTAAAACTCGGCAAAGTCTCCTTGGCAAATGAGGATATAAAGAAGATGGAGTGAGCAAATATTCCAGAGCGCACGGGTTAAAAATGAGAAACCCTGGCTTGAATTCTGAGGAGAAGGAACTGAGAAAGGATGCAAGGGGATAATTAATGGCCCAGTGGCCCAGGGGGAGAGCGAATGAGTGAAGGGGGTGGAGGGAGCACCAGAGAGGGAGGAGATTCCCAGTGCTCAGAGACTAACGACAAAGCTGGAAGTGAATGTAGGTACAGACGTGATGGCTTTGGTTTTCAGCATGAGGATTAGTGGTTTGAGGAGAGTGACAACGGGGCTTGGAAAAGCTGCCAAGGGGCACAGGACCTGAACTGGCCTGAGGCCAGCAGAAAATCTAGCTGGCTGACGAGCCGGCTGCGATGGGAAATTTTGAATCCGCAGCACAAATGACCGACGGTGCGTGTGTTCGCTACTGCTCCTGTGGTAATCAGGGGAGTGGATCTCAATGGAGAGTTTTGAAGACGGCTAACAGCTCATAGGTATTGAGTACTCAGCTCTGGGCTCCTGGGACTAAAGGGAGGCCAGAGAAGGGATGATGAACAAGAATGGAGGAGAGGAGCCCCCTGACCAGAGGCTCTCCTCGTAGAAGTATGGGCAGCAGGGAGCCCGCAGGATGGAAGCTTTAGTTAGGGCTTGACTTTTTACCTGCAACGGTTCCCGTGTACCACAGTCCTCTCATCTGTGAAATGAGCATGACCACACATACCTTGCCAAGGATGTTGAGATTAAAGGTAAGATGTGTGCTGTCTATAGAATACCCGTCTCAGTGCCTGGTAGATGGTCAGTACATTGCACTTGGTACTTACAAGAGTGGCTATTAAAAATGTAGGTGTATCTTGAAATAATCCAGTCTGAAAGAAAGGCAGGCAAGACTGTTCCAAGTGCCAGGTCAGTCAGCTGCTGGTGTGTGTCCAGGGAGTCCGTCGACAGTGACCCCATGGATAGGGTGCACCACACCTGGGACTCTAGAAGCAATGGGAGATCGAATGGCTCTTCCAACTGCACAGGCCATTTAGGGTTCCCTAAACTGTAATCTCGTAGGAGCGGATCCCCAGGTCTCATCTCTCACTGAGCCAATAGTGGGCTCGAACCACCAGCTTTTCAGTTCACAGCCAAGCACCTAACCAGTGTGCCACCACGACTCCCCAAAGGATGACCTGGTACACCACAGAGTGGAGAACAAACGCAGAGACAGCATGAAATGAAGCATCTTAAAGCCAGTGCAGTCCGCCACAGAGGCTGGGTGTCTGCACAGATACAGGAGACTGGTGCGAGGCAGGAGCCAGGAGGCCTGGACAGCCATCCTGGCAATCTTCATTAGGATGCACGAGAGAAACAGGCGATGTAGAGGAAATCCCCCTGGAAAGGTTCGGATACACAGGGAGTTTGTTTCTGTCAAAGAAATACGTACATGGTTTGCCCTTGGGCCGTGGTAGCTGTCCACCTACCATTCTGTCACTATTAGGGTGAAGGCTGGTTTGAAGATCTTTGTAAGACTTCTTGAGTTTCAACTACACTATGACACTTGTTAAGGAGCCCTGGTGGTACAGTGGGTTAAGCAAGCCGGATGGTTCGAGCTCTCCACGCACTGCAGTCTCAGAAACCCTGTAGGGCAGTTCCACCCTGCCCTGGTTTGGTTTTGGTGCTTGGCATTAAGCTAGTCTTGCTTTTCTTCACGAATCCTATAGATGCATTTTTCATCCAAACAGGATGCGTCTGAGGGCATGGAGATGCTGTGGACACTTGGATGAGGCGAGGGCTTTGGGTCGCCACTGCTTGTTAGCTTTTGTTTGGGGGAGAACTAGAGACTGGGCAGAAGAGGCCTCTGCTGGACATGGCCTCTGCTCCAAGTCGTAGGTGTGTTTGAGCAAAGTCTTCCTTCCCAGTAATGACTTGACTCCACTGGGCCAGGAGGAGAGAACCGCTCCAACATGGCTCATCGGCACCTGGGTTTCCTTCCACCGTCTCCTGCAGTGGGCACAGCCAACACCCCACTCCCACCCCCAGGAACTGCTGCGTCTTTGTAAGCAGTGTCTGTTCTTTATCATTCTGTGTGGAGAGAAAATTCTCAGAAACTCCATTCCCACGTCAAGGTGCTGGGCGGCTGTCCAGTGCAGGTGTCTTCTGGTTCTCTGCACCCGGACATTCCTGCTGTGGCTTGTCTGCCAGGACAGCAGCCTCTTGGTACAGCTTTGCAGATACCTGAGGGATTCCAGCAGCTCCGAGGAGACTGGCATGTGGCCAGAAATGCTACCTCTTTGCAGCCGGAAGGCATGGGGTTGCGACTTTAGGGGCAGGTCGGAAGGGTGGTGACGAGCTGCCCCCGATGTGCTGCTTTCATTAAGCCCAGCCTCATGGAGAGCCTGTGGACTTCAAGATGGGGTGGACGCTTTCCATTGTTATGTGGCCTTTTTGGGGGCAGACGGCCCCACAGCTTGATAGGGAGCGGCATTTGGCCTGAGCCAGCTGGCCTCTTTGTCACGGTTCCTGCACCCCTGTATGCGGAGCGGTTGCCTGGTCAGATGGGATGGCAGGTGTGGCTGAGGGAAGTCAGCTGCAGCTAACAGGTCAGCGCCTCCTGAAAGCACTTGTCCTTTACTTCTCTGAGCACCTGGCTCAGTTTGGCCAGTGAGCAGGTGACCTTACACCATTAAAAAGAGACATTCAAGGTCCCACCGTCTGTGGCCGCAGCCTCTGCAGACTCATTTTCCCCTGGAAGGAGATCAGTCACTTCTCGTCCTGAGCTATCAGGGAAGCCAGGACCCCCGGCAGCCTGTGTTGCTTCGCCAGCACCCCACTCCGGCCTTCAGGTCCCCTGCCACGAGAACAGCAGCCGGGTTCACCTGCAGCCTTACGTTGACTTGCGCTGGGAAGGAGGATGCCGCAGAATGGGATCGATGGCAGTGGGGATAGTGGGTATGGTGTCTGAAGGGGGGACTGAGGCAGTCTGGCTCAGCAGTGCGCGGTGGCGTGTAATCCTGTTGCTCTGACCTTTGCGTTTGTTGTTCCGTGCTGCGGCATCCATCCTGACTCCTGGCGGCCCCCTGGACAGGGCCTGGGGTTTTCCAGATGGGATCTTTACAGAAGCAGATCACAGGACCTTCTTCCTCTCTCAGAGCTGCCTGGTACGTTTCAACTGGCAACCTTTTAATTCATAACCAAGCCACTGACCTAGGGAGTCAGTAGGACTCCTTCCCATTCTGTCTGTTTCCCTTGAAGTGCTTGCTCAGCTCTTTGGGTGTCAGGGTCGTGCTGAGGGCACGTTCAGGAATTTGCCCAGTTGGCCCAACCAGCATCAATCTCGTCAGCAAACCAAGTGGTTTGTTCCTGAGTCGATAGAGAATTCATTTGAAGTTTAATGCAAAGTCTGTGTCAGATCACAGGAGGTGTCTTATAGCTTGCGTTTCCTTATTCTGCGAGGTGTGATGGATCATAGACTCACCAAGGCGGTGGTGGGGAGCGGCGATGTCATTCACCTTCGATGGAACTCAAGTACACCATCCGTAGGAGGGGGCAGCGGGCTGCAGGGGGTTCCCATGTGGATCCCAGCCGGTGACTTAAAATTAGCCAGTTACCTAGTCACATGAATCAAGACTAGAAAATGAGGCTTCTCTTTGCCCTTTGCCATCTTTAACTCCCCTGGTGTTGTCTCTCTCTGACTAGAACCCCCTTCTGGAGCTACAATATGACAAGGCAGTGAGCAGGGCCTGGGCGTCGGAGATTTGATGTGCATTGGTGGTGTGCATGCTGCGCTGAAGTTTGGCTGTGTGTCCTTCCATTCTGCATGCCTTGAAGTAACGGGCCCTCGTTCCCCCGCTTCCTCCTCAATGTCTCTTCTCCAGCCAGTCCCATCAGGTCTACCAACTGCCTGCCTCAACAGCTCAGCAACTTCTAATGAGAGGAGGGGGGAGCCTCCAGAGGGAAAGTGAGCAGGAATAGCTGGCTCATCTCCTGGCCCCAGGAATGGTGTATCCCCATTGATTACCAGCGCCTCACCAAATGACACAATTACCACCAGTGCAGGTTGAAGTGAGAAATCCCATTCTACAATCACAGAGGTGCTAATGAATCAGGCTGTTATGGTGGTTGTGTTTGCTGGGCGCCTATCCTTAATTAAGCAATTACAGGGTCTGCTGATACTTATGAATTCCTTTCCGATGCTTTAATTGAATTGCAACTTAATGGATATTTGTGAAGTGGGGTATCCTTTCTCTTGGGACTTCCCAGTTGGATTCTGTCTCCACTGCCGACTTGCTTCCAGCGGGGCCCCATTACTGGAAATGAGCAGCCTGCCATGAGGTTTTTCCGGTGCCCCGCCCCCCTCCATACCCCCATCTTTTTTAGGTTTATCAACTCCCACGAAGTGATTGATGCAAATTGTAATGGTTCTGTCTGTGTCAGGAGGCCACAGAGGGTCACTTGGTGGGAAACAATTAGCCTGCTTTGGAGAGTGTTTTAGTGCCCCCAGGATTCTTGCGATCCTTGGTAGAGCACTGGGGGCGAAGCTCTTGAATCACAGAGACGGCCATGCAAAAGACTCAAAGGCAGGCCGGCAAGAGACGAGCCATCCAAGACTTCCAAGGAAACAGTTCGCTGAGGACTGGAACAGCCTTCCGGGGGAGGTGGCATGGGAGCCTCCAAGAAGCCCGGCAGGTTTTCTCTGGGCAGGCTGGTGTGATGTATCTTGGCACGTGTCACTGCCAGAAGTGCATGTGCTCATCAGTCATGTTCCTCTGCTTCTGGATTGGCCCAGGCTCGCCTCATCTCAGCAGCCCCACTTCTGAGTCCTGGGCTCCCAGTCCTTGCAGGCAAACCACCACCACCCAGCCTGCTGGACGGGATGGGAGGCCCATGGAGCCGAGACCTCTCTGGTCATGTGGGCAGGGCGGAAGGTCAGGCCTTTGATTAGAGCGGGATTACCTCCCGTCTTTAGCTGGTGAATCATTGCCAGAGTGGGCCTCCTTATACTTGCGGGTCAGTCAACAGCATGGTTATTTACTGTGTTTTTTATATCCAGGAGGAGTTTTGCAGGAATACAGAAGTGCATGTGATGTAGTTCTGTCTACTGAAGCGGAGCATCTATAAGTATGAAGACAGGGTTTTTTAAGAATAAGAGTAGGGAAAGCATGCCGTAAATGCCATACGAGTGAAAGCCACGGAGAGACGTTACCACGCAGTAAGAGTGAGGTGGGAGGTCCAAGAGGCCATGGCCACCCCGGCCCCCACCCACAAGTGTAGGCACCAGCCTGCAGTCTGAGCCCAGGGGAGTGCGGGCTTGAGGCAGATGGGCCATTCTAGGAGGGATGTCCACACACTGGGAAGGATCACAGGAGAGAGGAGACCTCCAGTGGCCTGGCCATCGAGGTGTTAGGTGCTAGAGAGGCTAGAGTTTGGACTGGGGTGGCTTTATCCGGGACAAAGAGGAAACCTTGCCTGAAGCTGCAGCATCCTGAGGGGGCAGCTTGTTTGAGGCCATCAAGTTCTTCCACCCTGCTTGAGGCTTTCCACGCCTTCGCTGGGATCAAACGAGTGACTTCCAGGACCTGCTGGTGTGTTCAGGGATCACGGGGGAAGGGGTCTGATTTGTTCAGTTGCCATTTCCAGTTGGTTTGGTTTTGCTTTGATAAAAAGTAATAAATAGTCATCATTACAAATACGATTTGCTCAGCATGTTTCAATGGCAGTCACAGACGTTGGGGCAGAAACACTTAAAAACAAATCCATGCTCTCTCTTCAAGTTAATTTTCATCAGATGGGCTTGCTAATCTTCATGTGGTGCTGGCATGCTGGGGGGTAGCTCCCTGCTGGCCTGTCCAGAGGTTCCTGTAACGGAGGGAGAGGAAGTCCTAAGGCCCACCACTCCAGGTGGAGTCAGAGGGCCTCACCAGCTCAGGAGGCCTGTTGCTTCTCAGGCTCCCATCTACCAAGGGGTGTTTAGAGAAGACGCTCGGCCAGAGTCCTCCTCCTGCCCGTGCCTCCTACTCGGACTTTTCACTCCGACTGCTTCCATGGTGTAATCTAGATGAGCTACAGACCAAATTGTTCAGCAAAGAAACATCTGTCCCTGGTGGGATACAGTCTTCCGTTGGCCTTGGGCCTCAGCAGAGTGGGGAGAAAGGGTAGGAGCAGAGCCGCCTCCTCTCGCTCCTCCCCTGGAACACCAGGTCTGGGCTTGGCTGTGAAGCGATGTCCCATCCAGGCTGCTGGGGCAGCAAGGGGAGCCCCAAGGAGCCAGGGCCTCTTCTCTGCTGGAGCGGCTCCAGTGCAAGTACTGATCTCTGCCTGTGCCTAGGCACCTCCATTCTACTGCCCTTCATGTGGCTTTCCCAGAAGAATAAAACTCCTTGTGGGTTTCCCAGCTCCATCTTGTTAGCCTGTAGGCATTTTCCACTGGCCACTGAGCTGTCAGGGTGGCCAACAGCGGCAGCAGGGCCTAGGCTGCTCCCCACCTGCCCTGCCCTGCGGGGGTCTCTCATTTGGCCATGCTAACAGTAGTAAGTGGCAGTACATGGGGGGCAAGAGAAGGGTGTAAATGGTTTGGTAATTTGAAATAAAAGGGAAGGGCTTTGAAATCTGGTAATGGGCAGCTCCAGGGTGAACACTGCACACTGCCTATAGGACTTAATCCTGTTTCCATGGGAACCACCACCGCTCCCAGCCCCCATTCACACAGAGGTTTGGCTGGGTTTGAAAAAAAACAAAACAAAATAGTTCTTTATCATTAAAAAAACACTCTCCCTTCCCCCAAGACCCCAGGTTAGGACTCACTTTGAAACCCTTCTGGAAAGCTTTCCCTGGCTTCCCCAAACTGATGGGCAGGATTACCAAGCCTGTGCCTCATGCTTTGCCCACCACTTGGATAGGTGACACTCACATGGGAATCAGGAGTCCCGGTGGTGCTGTGGGTTAGCTTATGGTTGGCAGGATGCGGGGGAGTGGCCTGGGCAGCAGTGGGTATGAGGTGCCCATAGGACACCTGGATGGTCTGAACACTTAGCACTTTGGGCTGCTCCTCAGAGGTTCACATCCACTCTGAGGCAGCTGGCGGAAAAGCCTGGGCATCTACTTCTGTGAAGACAGCCCTTGAACCGGGAAGGGAGGGCGGGGGGGGGGGGCACAGTTCTAGTCTGACACGGTCACCCGTGTTGATCTGATAGCAGCTTTTTTGATGTATTTGCTTAGCGTGTCCATTGTGGGCAACCAGCCTCATTATACTACACTCCTGTCAGCCTTGAAAGGAGCCCCGGTGACGCAGCGGGTTAAGCGCTATGCCGCTAACTGCCAAGTTGGTTTAAGCCCATTGGCCACCCCCGTGAGAAGGAAGGGGCAACTCTGCTCTCTCCTGTGGGGCAGCTGTGCTCACCACTGCACCATCAACCCCAGCTCTCTGTGAGTGCGAAGCGATTCAGTGGCGGGGTGCTGGCTGGCCTTGGGGGCACAGTAGTTAGAGCGCTCAGCTAGGCGCCGGGTCGGCAGCACAAACCCACCAGCCACCCCTTCGGTGGAAAGCATAGCAAGCCGTCTATTTTCAGATAGCAGCCCTGAAACCCCACGGGGCCCTTTTGCTGTGTCTTGTATGGTCACTGCATCCACTCCTGCGCTGGAATGCTTTGATTTTTTTGGGGGGTGACCTTGAGAAGGCACAGGCACCAGAGAATTTTCAAGGAACTGGGTAATAGGCTCCCTGGCCCCACATGTACTTCCTCTCAGTGTATACTTCCGGTCTCTGAGGAAGCTTCTCAGAGCCTCGGCCACAGGGCCGCTCCCAGATTCTGATGTGCGCCTCCCGAGACCTTGGGGAGCAAAGCCAATCCACAGAAGTTCCTTTGTCTCTGGAATATGTCTGGGACACAGCCCCATTCTTTCCATTGTAGGTTTTCAAGTTACCCACCTGGGCCAGATCTCTTCCGTCTGGATTGGTTGGTGTTTCAACCTCAGCTTGAGCGCTCTGTTGGGGTTGACACCAGTGGGATCTGCGCCTCTCTCTTGGCCCGTGGCTTCTGTACAGTAGGCTGAGTGGCTTCAGAGATGGACAGCTTCTGCAGTCTCTGGGCTCCTTTTCATTCTCCGTGTGCGCCTGCTTGATGGCGCTAGGCCTGAAGAAACCCTGCTTGGTAACTACTGTACTTGGCCTCCTTTATGCATAGAATGGCATTTAAACCGACCAGTCGGTCTGTGCCCGCGGCCAAGTCCCCGTTTTCCTGCCCCTGTGCCTTTTTTCCTGATCGTGCGCATCTGCTAGAGATTTTTCTAGGGTTAATTTGGGTGTTTTTATTTTTAAATTGGAACATGGTGTCTGTCTCTTCGCTGTGTGTGTTTTGGACACGGCCCCTGTGCTAGGCATGCGGTTATTAACTCCACTGATAGACCAGTGCGCTCATTAGCATTTGCATTTTAAATTACAAGCTGGAGCAGACGACATTTATGCTATATTTGTCCCGCTGCCTTCTTCATGAATGATGTCGCATGTGCAGGGAATGCAGAAATAACTCCTCGAGGCCCCGAGGTATTTTCGTCTCTTCTCCAGCAAACTGCTGTTTCTTTTTTACTCTTGATTCTCATTGTCTGATTTTTTTCTCCTTCCAAGTTTAGACCTATTTGTGAGCGCTGCTGATTGGGAAGTGCTAACGACAGACCAACCCTTCACATCAGAATAGGCAGCTTGCGTAGCGTGGCCATCTTTGCCGCCTCACGTGGTGCTCCCTGCCAGCCGCCTGCGCGCCTGCTCGGTGCGGGAGGAGGGAGCTTCTCCTGGCAGTTTGGTGGGTGGGAAGACATGGTAACGGCTCTGGTTAGAGCTGGTACTCCCTCTTTCTTGGAGTTGCTTAATCGGTGCTTATTTACTAGTGCCTGTTACTGCTGCTTGGCGGTGCGGGGCTAGGGGCCCAGTAACTAGTGTTTGGCTTCCAGGAGCTTCTTTTTGACCAGCCACCTTGGCATCGTGTCCCACAAGACAGCAGAGCATCACGTGCTAGGTGGCGGTCAGGCACCATCTTAGAACTCCCAAGTGAGAGTTGCCAGGAGCAACTCATCGGTGAGCGGTTGTTCGTACATCACAAGAGCCCCATCAGAGGCGGTGTCGTGGATCTGGACCTGGGCAGGGTGGCACCTTGCTCGCTGACCCAGCACCACCAGCCCTAGCCCTGGACTGGCTGTGGAAGCCGTCTGGGGCAAAGAACTCTGACAGATGAGGCCCGTCATGTGCCATTGTGCGGTTTCTCTGTGTTCTTGGTTGTCTGAGTTCTCTGACAGGGAAGTGTCTTCCTGTTCGACGCCTATCGTGACAAGCCCAGGGAAGTTACATCAGAGGTTGAGGATGTGCCCTTTGGGTAGGAAAGCAAATTCTGCCATCGAGGGAAATTCTTTTTGTTTCCATCCCGCTTCACGATCCATAGCCCTCCACGCCATCCTCGGACTGTTCATTAACTGCCGGAATAAGCAGGACGTGAAGGGTTGCCTTTAGGTTGCCTTTGAGGCTACCCATCCAAGTACAGATGAGACACTGGTCCAGATTGACCCCGTTAAACCATGTGTTCCAACCACAAGGTTGGAATTCCTTCCACGCAGGAAGAATGACTGACCATCTACTTCCAGCCACCAGAAAACCTGTGGACGCTCACCAAGTACTGCCACCAGGGCTCGCTCACTGCCATGCGGTAGATGCCAATGAGTCACGGTAGAACTGCCCCTGTGGTAGTTCTGAGACCCTAACTGAACAGGAGTAGAAATCCTCTTCTTCCCCACAGAATGGCTGGTGGTTTTGATCTGCCGACCTTGCAGTTTGCTGCCCAACACATAACCACTAAGCCATCAGGGCATTTCTTACAAAATAAACAAGGTGTCCGGTCTGGGTCCCCACGGCTGGGGCCTAGTTTCATGCTTGTTACGTGTGAGGCTGACCTCACAGTAAGCACCGCCAGCCCTGCTCACTTGGCCGCCCTCAGTGCGGTCTCACTCAGGGCAATGACGGCCGGGGAGAAGGTAGCTCTCCTTGGCAGCGCTGCAGTACGGGGAGCAAGCAGCTCCACATCTCCGTGTACGGCTCTCTATATGCCCTCCGATGGCGTTAGTTACTCTTGTAATAATTTCTTACCGAGAGTCTCGGCCGGAGCAACGTTGTCTAAGAAACCCAACCCAGATTACGAGACAGAATTATTTGAGGGACGTTCAGTTCCCCTGCCCTGGCTCTGAATCCCAGGCCACTTCTTGCCTCATGTCCACACATCAGTTAGTTCATGTTCCATGTGGAAAGCACTCGTGAAGTTCTTTTGAAACGTTGGTGAACAAGACAGAATGGACGAGAATCATTACCTACCTCTGTGTTTGCTCTCTGGTGATTATGGGCGCACTCGGTGGCTTCCGAGAGCTGCAGGCTCTGAACATGGGCCCCTGGGCCTCAGCCTTTCCCTGTGCTGTTACTGGCAAAATTGCTCCCCAGAAACTAGGCTCTACGGGGAGCATGGAGACCCTGGCCAGCAGGGAGGAGTTGAGAGCTCTCTGGCGATGTGGACAGGCCCAGCCGAGCAGAGGCTGCCCTGGCTGCTGCCTCACCTGCGCCTTCACGGATATGTGGCAGCAGGCATCTCGATGGCTCGCGGAGACTTCATTCAGTGGCATTTGTAAATGCTGCTTAGCGGCGCCGATGACAGCGAGCCCCCTGGCCTGGGTTTGCCTCCCATTTGTTACTTAAGTGAGAGGCTGATTGCTGCCGGTCTTCCCCACCCGCGGGCCGGTGCCCCCAGCTGCCAGGCCGCCTGCCCTCGGGAGGCTCGAAGCACCTACCTCTGCTGTCTCTGGCTTCTGACAGAGACCTTGAATTAAGTGGGTTAGGAATCAACTGCTTGAATGCTTGTGCAGATAGCTTCTCTCCCCAGCTATCTGAAGTGCTTTTTGAAATACGCGGGAGCCCTTTGTAAGCTGCTTTCTAAGCTGGGAGCCCATTGTGCTGCTCTCTGCAGCCCGCGTGGCTCTAACCTAAGTAATGTCGCCTTGGCTCCGGGCCAGTCCTCGGTATTGGAAATGCGCGTAAGCAGCAAAGCCGCCCACCAGAGTCACTAGCAGCTGTTGCAGGTTGGAGGATTTGCAGAAATTGAGATTGCTGTTCCCAGATATTGGCACTTGCCTGGTGATGAATGGCCGAGTTTGTGCACGAGGCCTCTGTACGCTTTCTCTCGGCCTTTTATTCCCGGCCCTCTATTGTCGCGCCGGCTCAATGGCCCCGTTGTGGAGGAGCATGGCTGAATGGAGGGGCAAATGGCCTGCTCCCCCCGCCAGGCCCTCCCTCAATTGGTCTAAAGGGAGACATTAAGAATAGCTCTTTGATCCCCTGAGCCAGCAGTCCTGGGCCAGGAATTTGGAGGGCACACAGCCCAGATGCCAAGGCTCCACCCCAAGAGCCTAAGGAAATGCCCTTCGGCTCAGCATCCACCCACCTGTGTGTGTGCACAGCAAGCCTAGGAAGAGACGCCGATCCAGGTTAAGTCAGTGGCCTCTGGCTTGCTTTCTGAGAAGGTGGCCCCAGAAAGACATGTTTTAGAGCATGGTGCCACTTGGTATAATTTCCTCTTATCACATTCCATGCATATTCATGTATGCATATGGTGAGACCAGCATGAGAAGGCTGTTTTTCTAGAGATGAAACTGAAAAGCAAGTGGAATGAGTGACCTTGATTGCAGGGCAGTCCCAGCCCCACCACTTGCTCACTCAGTGTCCTGTCCTTTACCGCGCCGACACTCTGGAAACCGTCCCGTTGGTTTCTTTTCTCCCTGGCTCTGCCGCCAGAGCAGGGGATGCAGGCACTTCGTCTGTCTTGTCACCCCTGAACCTTCTAGGGACAGGGTCTCGAGTGGCCCAAAGAGTCCTGAAGCAGATTGTTTGTGAAGTGACTCGGCACTGTCATGCTGGGCTAGCTAATGCCTGTGTTATTTTAAAACTAAGAAAATGAAGCACCCCCTCCCTCACCCCCTTCCTTCTAAACAATGAACTTTGGAGGTCCAGCAGCCTTGGCATCACCCACAGGAGCTCCAAACTGGATCCTTTAGGACACTGGGATGTAGGTTCAGCACTTTGCCCACACAAGTCAGAACCTCTCTGGGCTTCAAGTCTTTTGTGTTTTGATTTGTTTGGTTTGGTTTTTTGGGGTTTATTTTGGTTGTTGTTGTTTTAATGTAACGAGGGAGGTAGATTAAGTTCTCTGAGGGTTATTCCAGGATTGAGCTGTACTTATGATCCAGAGTCCCTGGATATAGTACAAATGATCACCACACTCAGCCACTGTCTGGAAGGTTTGAGGTTCAAGTCCACTGAGAAGAACCTTGGACGAAAAGGCGACCTGCTGCTGAAAAATCAGCCATTGGAAACCTTGTTCTGACACATGTGGAGGAACCATATGTCAGAATTAACAGAACTGCTAAAGTTATTACATGCACTGTGATTTACACCAGGAGCCCTGGTAGTGCAGTGGTTAAGCATTCGGCTGCTGACTGGTGGTTCAAACTTGCTAATAACTGTGTCACATGAGAAAGATGTGGCGTCTGCGCCCCTGAAAGAGGCACAGCCTTGGAAATCTTAGGGGTGGTTCCACTGTCCTACAAGGTTGCTGTGAGTTGGAATCAACCTGACAACCGTGGATTTTGATGTTGTCATCCAGCACTGCTGTAACAGAAATGCCGTAAGCTGGAGTCAGCAGGACGCCATTATCTCTCCCTAGAGGCTGAAGGCCGAATTCAGAGCACCGGCCCCAAGGAGAAGGCTTTCTCCTTCATGTCAGCTGAAAGTCCTTATTTCTCTGCAACACCTGTGGGCCCACCGTCCCTTGGAGGCGTGTCTTGGTATCAACCTTCCCTGGGTCTCAGAAGTGCTCAGCACAGGGAAGCGGGTCCAAAGGTTGCCTTCTGCTCCCTACTCTTCTTTCTTGGGGGTAGTCAGGTCCCTCCTTAGCTGGCTTTTCTCCTCCTTTTATCAGGGCTCTGACCTGGATACGGGTGGTGCAACCTACTCCGATCCCTGTTATAACTGATTGGCAGATCACATCGGGGGCGGGGGTGTTACATCATTGCATAGCACTGGGTTACCACATTACATCGCTGCCAAAGCAGGGGACACAGTTCAGTTCATGCATATTTAACCCATTTCAGCATTATTACAGCCTTCCACAGCAGTGCCCATTTTATTGATCAGAAAACCGAGGCTCAGAAAGTTAATTTACTCATCCAGTAAATAGCTGACACAGCAGGGCCTGTGGAGACATTGAAGTATGGTTTCCAAGGTCAAGCCTCAGAAGTTGCTTCAGGTAACAGGGGCCGCAGCTGCCCATCATCCCTCAGCTCACTGCCTCTGCCCAGGCTCTTCTGAGTACCAATCCGCCTGGCACTGCTCGTCCTTTGGGATGGCCCGACACTGCGCTTCAGACGTGGTAGTGGCCCTCTGCAGGAGGGTGTGAGCTTTTAGTCATGTCATCAGGCCCCAGAGATTACACTGCTAGAAACATGACTGAGACAAGAGCCGGCTGTGATGTGTGATTGTGGAAGGGAGAACATGGCTGGGACATGTGACATGGAAGGGAGAACACAGCTAGGACATGGGACTGTGGAAGGGAGAGCACAGGTGGGGTGTGTGATTGTGGAAGGGAGAACATGGCTGGGGCCTGTGATTGTGGGAGGGAGAGCAGGTCAGGCCTATGGGATGGGTTTATGAGCCGGGGTGTTTATGGACAAATTAAACTTGCGCCCTGAGTAAGCAAAGTCCTAAGCCAGTTATTACTGCTCTGGCACTTCTAATGGGTCCTATGCCACGCTTATAAATTATTCAGTTGCTTTACTAATAAAAGGCCAAGCGGTTTGCCTCGTCCTGGTGATGCTTAAGTATATAGCTTAGAAGGGAAAGGCTGCTGACGGCCAGGGAGTCCTGTCTGGCTCCGGGTGAAAGGCTAACGGGGCAAGCTTGAGTCGCACGCTTTGGGGGAGAAGGTGTTGAAGCGAGGGCAGGCCGACAGGGGCAGGGTTCCCTTTCAGAAAATAACGGTCAGGTGCCCAGACTGTTGGCATCTGAGGCACCTTTTGCCCAAGTTCGTGACTCGGTGACTAAATGGACCCGGGGGTCCAACAGCAAAGCAGCACCAAGTGGCTGTTTCGATCTCAAAAAGATTTTACTTTAATTAAATTGTTAATTTACAGGGAAATGCATGAATAGAACAAAGATCTGCACTTACCCTCTCCGAATTGCCAACCTATTGCCCCACTTATGCGCTGTACCTCTCTCTCTCTCTCTCTCTGGATATTTCTGTGTGAGAGTCTTCTTGCCGCGATGTTTTTCACTTGTACCAACAGTAGTGTCAACCGCTGGTTTTCACCCCACATGGAACAGGCTTGTTACCAGCCTGTTCACCAGCGCACCACCTTGCTCCAGGGCAGAGTCCACACTCGTGCCCGCGGTGGCACCTGCACCTCCAGCCTTTGCAGGGAGACCCCGCTCTGTCTCTTGTTCAAAGGTCAGGCCCGTGAGTCCTCGGTGCAAAAGATGCCACCCTAGCAAGCCTCCAGCTTCTGCTGGTGTGGAAGCGGCAAAGCCCCGGTCTGGACAGTTTTCATGCAGCACTTAGAAATGATGGCGGCAGCGGCAGATGCCAGGGACTCTGTTCCCACTCAGCGGAACAGCACCCCGCCATCCGGAATTCACACAGCTTTTTGTTACATCGGAGCCCCTTGTTGCAGCCATCGTGAATCCATTTCGTTGAGGGTTTTACTCTTTTTTGCTGACCCTTCAACCAACGTGATGCCCTGCTCCAAAGACTAGTCTCTCCTGAGGACATGGCCAAAGTACCTGAAACAAAGTTTCACTGTCCTCGCTTCTGAAGAACATTCAGGCAGTACGTCTTCCAAGATACATTTGTTCCTTCTTTCAGTACACGGTATAGTCCGTCCTCTTCATCAACTTCATATAATTCAAAAGCATCATTTTCAACCGTAGATGAGGCGGTTAAAACCTGATATCTTTGCTTGTTAACACTTTAGAGCGATCTGATGCAGATCTATGCAATATGTCATTTGAAATTTTTTTTTACTTAAGGTTTTTTAAAAATTATTTTTAAATCATTTTATTGGGGGCTCATACAACTCATCGCAATCCATACATACATCAATTGTGTAAAGCACATTTGTATATTCATTGCCCTCATCATCCTCAAAACATTTGCTCTCCACTGAAGCCCCTGGCATCAGTTCCTCATTTTTCCCCCTTCCTCCCCATTCCCCCCTCCCTCATGAGCCCTTGATAATTTACAAATTATTGCTTTGTCATATCTTACACTGTCCGACGTCTCCCTTCACCCACCTCTCTGTTGTCGGTCTCCCAGGGAGGAGGTCACATGTAGATCCTTGTAATCGGTTCCCCCTTTTCACCCCACTCCCCTGCCACCCTCCCGGTATTGCCACTCGCACCACTGGTCTTGAGGGGTTCATCTGTCCTGGATTCCCTGTGTTTCCAGTTCCCATCTATTACCAGTGTACATCCTCTGGTCTAGCCAGATTTGTAAGGTAAAATTGGGATCATGACGGGGTGTGGGGCGGGGCAGGAAGCATTTAGGAATTAGAGAATCCTGAAGGGATCATCTGTCCTGGATTCCCATGTCATTTGAATTATTGATGTCTGTTTTCATGGGTGCTGAATGTGGATTCAAGTCAAACGAAATCCTTGACAACTTCTATCATTTCTCTGTTTACCATGATGGCGCTTACTGATCTAATTGTAAAAGTTTCTGTTTTCTTTACATTGAGGGTGTGTCTTTGTGCTTCATCAGTAACTGTGTCACGCCCTCTTTGCTCTGAGTGAGACATCTGGATCTGGCTTAAATTAGTCTCAGTTTCTGTCAGTGTACTGCTAGAGCCTTTCTGCATTTTCTTCGGCAAAAAAAAAATTATTCCCATGACCACATTATTAATGACTACATTCGGTTCGATCATCCTTTTTTGCAGTGGTTGCAAATTTGGATCTCTTCCAGTCGATTGACCAGGTGCTGGGTCTTCCGGTTCCTTGGCACAGACACATGGGCATTGCAGCTGTTTGTGTAAGCCTCTCATGTGGAATATTCTCTATCCAGAGCACCTTGCTTTGCACCAGTGCCGCCTTCCCTCCACACCATTGGCTGTGGTATCCGACTTCCTGAAATGTTGCAGCATCCACTGATTTGTTCAGTACAGTGGGTTCCTTCCCTCCCTTGTGATGTTTCCTGTCATTCGGTATTTTGTCCATAGTATCTTTCAATATTGCAACTTGAGGCTTAAATTTTTTGCCTTCAGTTCTTTTTTCAAATACTTAGTGTATTCTTCCTTTTCAGTTTTCTAACTCCTAAGTCTTTACACATTTCAGTAAAATACTTTGTCTTCTTGAGCTGCCCTTTAACACTTTCTGTTCAGCTTTTACTTCATTCCTTCTATTTGTTTTAACTCTTATGTCAAAGAGCAAGTTTCAGAGTCTCCTCTGACATCCATGTTGACTTTTGTCTTTTCTTTCTTGCTTTTTAATGACCTTTTGCATCCTTAATGTATAATGCTCTTGATGTCATCCCCCAACTCATCTGGTCTTTCACTAATAGTATTCAGTGTGTCGAATATCCTCCTGAGATGGTTTCTATATTCAGGTGTGATATACTCCTTTGGCTCTCGTGGACTTGTTTTATTTTCTTCAGCTTCAACTTGAACTTGCATATGAGCAATTGATGGTGCAGGCTGCAGTTGGCCCCCAGTCTTGTTCTGACCGATATTGAGTTTTTTCCATCATCTCTTTCCACTGAAGCAGTCGATAGAAATGATAGCAGCTATATCATCTTATTTCAGCTCAGATTCCAGTTAATAATGGGTCAGAAATATAGCAAAGCAATTTATTCATAGTCACCTCCAAGCATGTGTGGCTTCTATTATTTCAAAGTGCTCTGAGAGCCTCGGTTATTTCTTGATTTCCTTGAACACTGTAAGACACCAAGGCAGACACAGTCTGAAGGCAGGTGCTCCCTCCCTGCCAACTGGAAAGTGTGACCCCCCAGTGTCCAGGGACCCCGACTGCTCTGCGCTCATTTCCAGGCACAAGACAGTAAAGGGATGACTTTTTTTCCAAAACACCACATGAAAAATATGTCCCCCCAAAATATTGACCACCTCTGCCCTTCTCCAACTTCTCCCTGTCTGTGCCTTCCTTGAAGTTTCATTAAGGTGACTCCTTTCAAACCTACCAGCTAGGCTGTTTCTCTTCATTCTGTAGTGGCCGCCCTTTGATGTTCAGCAGCAGGAATTACCTCAAGAATGATGCCACCATTGTTAGCCCCCGTGTCTCCATCTCAACATTGCCTCCACTGCTTTCCCTGACCCATTGAGGGCTGCAGACAAGGTGACTCCGTTAGCAGGAAAGTGAGACCCACCGCACAGGGCTCATTGTGACCTTCCAGAGCTGCTGCTTGGGTTTTCCCAGGCTGGAAACCTTTATGGAAGCACACAGCCTCATCCTTCTCCACGGGGTGACTGTTGGCCTTTGAACTGCTAACCCCACACGTAACAGGGCAATGCTTAGTCCCTAGGGCCACAGGGTTCCCACACTAAGGAGACTACAGGATGAAAGAAGGATTTGAAATACTGTAAAGGAAAGTTGACAGAGGTCGAAAGCTTTGTTTCATACCCAGCTCTATGGCTTCCTGTGTGTCCTGAAACAGGGCTCATCCTTGTGTCTGCCCCCATTTATCTGTGCTCTCTCCTAGGCTCTGCCCCGAGGGTCCGTAACTCTGGGTTGTAATCCTAGCTACGGGCCTTGGGTTCAGAAAATCCCGCCTGATACTCTCAAACACGGAAATGATCTTAAGACCACTTTCCCTTACTCTTAGATTGGCATTTGCAGTCAAGTCAGCTGACCCAGTAAATTTTCCCCCGTTATAATAAATGCAATCTCAACTGAGAAGGCCTTTCAGTGTCTTCGCTCAGTTCATCAGATAAACACTAATTGGATGAGGGAGCTCAGTGTTTACGCACCCTGGGCTCAAAGGTGAGCTAGCCAAGGGCTAATGCCTTCTATCCAGTTCTTAAAAGAACAGTTAGAGACCTAACGAGTTGAGGACTCTGGGCGGCTGGGATGGTGCAGAGAGCAGTCCAGGCGCTGGGTGAAACTGTGGTACCTGCTGGTTGGGTGCTTCCCAGTTCCCACCCTTTCCCCAGTGCAGCCCAGCCCTCTCATGCTCCTAGTTCTGTTCTTGACTGGATGGTAGGTCCATTGTTCTGTTCTTGGCGGGATGGTAGGTCCATTGTTCTGAGCAATTAGCTTCATCTGGGAGTTGTCTTTCCTTGTCACGTGCCCGTTTTTTTAAGGCTGCAGATTGAAACCCATGAGCCCAGAGAGGCAGAGGATTCAAGTGCTGCTGGAGTGCTGGTCCTCGCCCACTTCACACCTGCGCCCACTTCACACCTGCGGTATATTAAGGCTTCACCTTTCACAGCAGCCCGATTAGTAGGTGCCAGTCCTGGTTATGCTCAGAGTGGGATAGTTAACAGTTGCTATGAGAACCTCCCCTTCTGCATTCCCTGACTCATTTTACATGAACAATGCAAGTGTGAAGAGATTTGAAGGGGAGGGGTGAGAAGACAGGGCCTGGCATAAATGAAATCACTTCTCTCACACCACTCTGAATGGTGAGGTCTCGCTCCTTCCTTTCTTCCCCTTCCAGCCCCCCTGTGGCCTTTGTTTTCCTTCCCTCTGTTTGGAGGAAATGAAATAGTTTGACCTTTATTTGCATCAAGCTTAAAAGCAGTTCAAGTTCAATACTTAGCAGGAAGATTGCCTTTAATGAGCCAAGTTTGGAGGAGGTGGATTTTAATCTCTTCGTGTGTGGAAGGAGATGTACACGCACAGGGTGAGAAAGCGTTGACGGCATCGAGTACGTGGGAACCTGAATCACTCTGCCAGCAGCATTATTTAAGAACAAACAAACAAAAATTTGCATGGGTTTCTTTTGTTGTTGCTATTTTGTTTGGTGGGAGATGGGGGCCAAAAGGCATTTCATCTCATCTGCAACATGTGCCTGAGTGTGGAATATTGAATTTTTAAAAAAACTCAGCAAACACACTGCCCTCAGTAGCTCAGATACGCATTGTCCCAATAAATTCCCGTTCCCTACCCAGCTCCTTCCCCTTCCGCCTCGCCCCCTCCCTGCACGGGGCTAAGTGTGGGTTCAAGTCTCTGAAGAAGGAAAAGGTGCTTCCCTCAGCCTTTGTCAGCGCGAATCCGCAGCTGTGTTGACTGCTCTCCCACTCTGTGTTCGCCTGCCCTTGTTATTTGTGGGCCTGGTTTTATGCTGAATTTGAAGTAAGAGTGTTCAGGCCCCTCCCTCGCCGTCCTCCCCCACTCAGTTGTACCTGAAAGGAAACTCGAAGACTGGCCTGGAAATGGGCTGTTTGCTGCTGGGAAGTGACGCTGTAGAGGGACTGTAGCCAACAGGCCATCGTGTGTCCTAGCCCTGTTCCAGGTGACTGTTGCCCGGTGAGTTCTAGGCCAGTGCCCTGCCTCCCGTCTGGAAGCCTGGAGGAGGACCCGAATGCTCACCGCTCTCACAGGCTTCCAGGTCTGCAGACCTCACCTATTCTCCGGGGCAGGCATAGTAGTAGCTTTAGGAACTATGACTGTCCAGCACACATAAAGCTTCCCTAGTTCGTTAACAGGGATTGGAGCAGGCTCACCCACTTGCTGAGGGAGATCAGGGACGGCCGCTTTTAGTGAGGATTACAACTGAATATAAAGGAAACTGAAACCCACCCAACTGGACCAGTAGACAGCTTCACGACAGATGGAGAAAAGGTGGAAGGTGTCAAGGATTTCGTTTTGCTGGCATCCACAATCAATGCTCTTGGAAGCAACAGAGAAGAAAGCAAGCAAACTGCGTGTGGCTTGTGTGCTGCGTAAGGCCCCTTGCAGTGTTGAAGAGTCTGAGCTTACTTTGCAGACTAATGTACGCCTGACTCAGGTCTTCTTCGCATTTTCAGTTGACCACCCCTCCACACACACACACGTGCGCGCGCACGCTTAAGTTGGATGAGATGCTGCATAAAGAAACCTAAAGAAGAATTGATGCATTTGAATGTCATTGTAGGCACAGAACGCTCAAAGGATGTGGACTGCTAGAACAAGCCGATCTGTCTTGGACAGAGTGTAGCTGGAATGCTCCTTAGGAGTGCGATGACAAGACTCAGTCTCCCATACGTTGGACGTGTTATCAGGAGAGATCAGTCCTTGGAAAAAGGACATAATGCTTGACAAAGTAGAAGATCTGCCAAAAAGACCCCTACGGAGATGGATTGACATGTGCCTCTAAGGCTGAAACATTGCAACAACTGTGAGGATGGTACAAGGCCAGGCAGTGTTGGGTTTGGTCGTACGTCGGCCACTGTGAGCCAGAACTGACCCGATGGCACCTAAGGACAACGATCAGACAAGAGTAGAGTGGGCTGCCCCATCAGGTTTTCTCGGCTGCGATCGCCAGAGGAGAAGATCCACTGCTGGGCGATTCAGCAGCCACTGTGCAACTCCCAGGGCCCGCACTGAAGCCGGGGGGTGGGGGGGAGTGGTGGAAGGGTGGGGGGGGGACCTTGCTGTTATGTAATCTGTGGAGAGTATCCCACGAATGAGTGCTGCTTGTTTCGGGGTGGGTGGGTGGTGTGTGGTTAAGGTTCTAGAGCAGGGATCCTCAAACTTTTTTTTTCCTTTTCTTTTTTTACATTTTATTAGGGGCTCATACAACTCTTATCACAATCCATACATATACATACATCAGTTGTATAAAGCACATCTGTACATTCTTTGCCCCAATCATTCTCAAAGCATTTGCTCTCCACTTAAGCACTTTGCATCAGGCCCTCTTTTTTTTCCCCTCCCTCAAACTTTTTAAACTGGGGGCCAGTTCACTGTCCCTCGGACCCGTTGAAGGGCCGGACTATAGTTTTAAAAAACGGAACAAATTCCTATGCACACTGCACATAAATTATTTTGAAGTAAAAAACCAAATGGGGCAAAAACACTCAGCGGGCCGGATAAATGTCTTCAGTGGCCTCATGTGGCCCATGGGCCTTAGGTTGAGGACGCCTGTTCCAGAGGCTGGTGTTCCTGTGGAGGCTGCCTCCCTTTAAATACCTCAGTTAGCTTGGTTCTGAGTGACGGGTGGAAAGGACATAAGTGACAAGATGCTGTCTTCAACCCAGTCTGGGACATACAGGACAGGGCAAGGATGGCTATGGAACTGAGAGGACCTGCCCCATACGCCCCGGTCCCCCTTCCCAGCTCTCCCAAGCACTGGAGCGCTCCATCCATCCATCAGCTGGGCTGCTGACAAGTACACAGACACGCCCTCTCCGCACGCACGCCACGGGAGACCTCACACTGGTCCTGCAGGACAGCACTTGAATCATTCAAGCAAAGCCTGAGGTGGCCATTCGGAGCCATAACCCGTTGCTTGGCCTGAGCCCTGTCCACACGAATGCCATCGTCGGGGAGCTCCCGGGTGAGGGACGTTTTAGAGCGTGCCCTTGAGCTGGTTCTGCAGCAGCCTTCCCTTCTGTCTTGCTGTGTTTCAGCCCCCCTCTCTCAGGTGAGCCCTCGGTGGAGCAGTCTCGGGAGTAGACTGGCTGCCCCCTGTTTGATGCCTGCAGCCAGGCCTTCTCTGTGACTTTGCCCCGCTGAGTGCTGGCTACCCTCCCCCGGCTCCAGGCGCAGGATAGTTACTGCTTGCATCTCAGGTGTGTGTAAGCTTTCAGGCTCCTAAGATGCGATGATTCCACTTCCACCAGGGGAGCCTTCTCGTGGTGAAGCCGATGTGTGCGGATGTGAACGTGGTGGTAGAACACGGGAGGTGGAAGTGTGCATTGGGTGAGGAGCCTCCTGCGAGGGAGGCCTTGTCTCTCAGCAGATAATACCACCAGGGCTGCCGGGTAGCACAGAAATGCAGGAAGTGGGAAACCAGGCCCTCTGGTTGAAAATTCCACACCGACACAAGATCCGCCCCTACTCAGCCCTCAGGTTCAGTACTCTCCTCCCCTGAGAACTTGGCTGCCTTCTGGTGGAAGTGCCCCTCCTCCCTGGTGGGTCCCCTCATTCCCGGGCCTCACACGTGCCTGTGCACTAATTCTGCGTGTGTCATTCCTAGGATAGACATCCGGCACAAGGATGCCAGTGGATGGAACAAGAGAAGCAAACATCCCCGGAAAACTTTGAGCTCCCGGCTGGACAGTCAGACCTTGTGGGGTCCACAGCCCCGCCGGAGCAGCCACCTCGGAGAGCCACGCTGTTAGATGGCATGGCACTCTGCTTTCGCTGTCTGTGCTACTAACTCATTTTTGACATGACAGCCGACAACAATCCAGATTTGGGTTTTTTTCCTCCTGAAGTTGTTTATCAAAATGGAATGTGTCAGATACCCAATATTTTGAGGCCAGTAATTAACTCGAACATTTTGAACTCATGTAGATGCCTGTAAAACATCTCTCCTCTATTGATAGGATCTCAACTCTTTGTCTTCCCGCAGATGATTGTAGTACAAGTCAGAAAAGCGCCACTCGAGAAAGTGGGGGCGTTCCGTGATACGGGCTCTCGCCAGCCCCAGCGTTTCCTCAGCCCCTGCCCGCCGAGGTCTCCTGGGCAGAGCAGAGGGTCCTAAGAGCTTGGCTCTCTGAGCTCTCAAGCTGCCCCTCACTTAATTTGTTGTCATAGTGATACTAATTGGGGCAGCAAAAGAAAGACCACAGAAAAGGGAAAACTTTTCAGTGTCTTTGATGAACTATTTTCCTCCCCTCATCTGTTCATCCCAATCAGCAAATCCTCCTCAGTGAGACTGGAAGCTATTGGAAAACAAGTCTCGTTAATTTTCAGTTATTCAGAAGCTGCTTATCCAATTTGGCAATTATCACTTCCTTCTCTGCTCTCTCCTGCTGCTCCTCATGTCTTAGCCTTTTCACTGTTTAGCTTCCTCCTTAAAGAAGAAGGGGAGAGGAAATACACTTTAAATGCTGCCACCTTTTTTTTTTTTAATTTGATAAAATTATTTGTGAGGCAATACGGAAAATCTGACAACCATCAGGTTGGGGGTGGCAGCGATTACTTTGACACCCATTGTTTGTTAGGAGGGTGATCTCACTGGCACCCTGTGGCACTGTGAGCAAAGACGGACTGGCTGTGGGTGAGTGGGCGAGCGCCTCTCAGGGAGGCGAGCCTTCCTTGAAATGGACGGAGCCCATCTTCCTTCCTTCCGCAGACAGGAAGTTATGCTGAGTGTGTCTTGTGTTCAACACAGGAACAATTGTGAGGACGGCACAGGAGCGGGCCGTGTCGTACACATAGGGTTGGTAGGAGTCGGAACCGACCCAACAGCCCCCTGCAGCAGCATGCACTGTGTGCTGGGGATGCAGCGCTGACGGAGACAAAGCCCCCCTACGTGGACAGTGTTGGCCCTGGCAGCTGACCGCTTCGGTTTTGAGATGCCATGGGAACATCTTACTTATGGAAACACGAGGGGCTTCCAAAGGTTCATGGGGAAGATGGAATGAACAGGAAATGGAATTTTCCCACAAACTCTTGGAAGACCCCTCCTACATGTCCTCCCTTCCCTCAACCTGCAGAAGGAAAGGCTCCTGAAGGCAGGAGGCTTTGCTGTTACTCAGCCGGGTAAGATGTCAGTCACTCACCAAGCCCCACTTGACTCCTTTTTGTATGTGATTGGCCAGCTGGCTCTGCCTGGTTCCTTGAAGTAAGAATTGAAAGAAACCCTGGGGAGACTGCTCTCCTCCTCTACTCTCCTTTGTCTTCAGCTCAGAGCGTAGCAGCCATACCCCCCACCTCCACCCCCCAATTTCCATCCATGTGACCACTCTCCAAGAGCTTTGTATTTGTATTGGCAGAAGTTCGGCTGTGGAGTGCAACACTTCTGATGGATTAATTGCCAACCTGATTATGCTGTAATATAATTCACATGATTGATACTTAATATGTCCTTCTCCAGAAAGCCATAGAGCATCATGGGTTGGGAGAGATGAGCACAGTGCTGGTTCAGAGCAGCGCTAGTATGAAAAGCCCCATCACTGGGCTGGCCTCAGTGGCATGGAGCTGGGAGCGGACGATGCTGCCACCCCTACAGCCAGAGCTGTGCTCAGCATGGGCTGCACCCAATTGCACCTCCAGAAACAGCAGCTTTCGCAGCAGGCTGAACAAGCAAGCAGCAGGTGTGGTTGGAGTTGGGTGGAGAAAGCCCCCACCACCACTAATCATGGGTTCATTAAGCACAATTGTACAGTTGAGATATACAAATATTAATGTCATCGAAAGCATGAGAGTTAGGAGAGTCAAATAATGGAGTCAGACACATTTCATGGTAGCAGTGCTCACCTCAGCCCTGCTTGGTGGTCCACGTGGAGAGAGAGAGGGGAGGGCAAGGGGAGAGAGAACAGGGGAGGAGAGGGAGCTCAGGAGAGATCAGGGGAGGAGCCAAGAGAGTGAGCTGCTCTCTATGACTTTACTATAATCTTTACTTATTATCACTGTATAATTGCGCCTTTTGGACCCATGATGAGGTGCTGGGGGCTGGATTACCCTGGCATATGGTGCCCCACGTTGGGCGCCATTTGTGGTATGAGTTGGGGTGGTGCCAGCACCCCACCACTAATCACGGGTTCAGTAAGCACAATTGTACAGTTGAGATATATATTATATTAAAGTCATCGAGAGCATTAGAGATAGAAGAGAGGGTCAAATAATGGAGTCAGACACATTTCACGGTAGCAGTGCTCACCTCGGCCCCGCTTGATGGTCCATGTGCAGAGGGGGAAAGGAAGGAGAACAGGGGAAAGGGAACAGGGGAGCGAGGGTGGGATAGGAGAGGGGAAGCCAAGGAAGCGAGAGGCCTTCTCTATTGCTCACTCAGGCCTATATACCTTTGGGGCGTACAAGCCCACTAATTACAGGTAAAGACATCACAGGAAGGGGTTGCACTATAGGTTATACAGCAATGAGGGGGTGGTCTAGGGACATACAGGCAATAGGAATAGGAGGGGTTGGGGGTGTACATGTGACAAGATGGGCGTATCCTAGATTTAGGATGGCAGCTTAACTTTGACCTGTTCTCTGCATCTCCATAGGAACCATTATCAGTAGGGTGTGAACTCCACCTACAGGAACCAAATTGATGACTGCAGGTCTGTCCATTGTCCTTAATAGCAGGGAGAGGGCCCACTGCAGTCTGGCAACTGATGGCCCTCAGGGAAGATGCCTGCAAGCTCTGACCTCCCCCCACAAGCAAGTTCCTTGGTCCAGGCTCCTGGTGGGTGCCATGCCCAGCACCCCATGCCTCCCCTGCCTCTGGCCACTTGAGCAGGCACTGCCTCAGGAACTCGGCCTGAGAAGCCTCGAGCTGCGCTGCTCCTGGGGAGCAGGGCACACAGCCTCTGTGCAGGCCAAGTCCAGGAAGGAGAATGAGGATGCCTTATTTATTTTGGGTCCATGATCTTGCGTAATGTGACTATTTACCTCCCTCCTAAAAGAGCTTTCAGCACACGAGCATGTTACGGAGCCCACTAAATCCTGCCTCTTCTGAGCACAGTGGGCTGGTTCCGGCTGTAGCTGCCGCATCTATTTATGGACAGGGGCTGGAGTTATGACATTTATCTCTGTTGGTTAGGGCCCTGATATATATCTGCCGGCGTCGCCCATGGAGAGCTGCACCTTATCTTACCGGAGAGAGATGAGAGTGCACCCATAACTCAGCCAGCTCTAGCACCAGGTTGTCAGTGTGGGGGCCACTCACCCCCGAACCAGTGGGGGCCTGAGTGTGGGACATGATAATATGAAGCAGGGGACTTTGGTGGTAATGTTATCCAAACCTCAAAATGGGGAAGAGGATACTGCAGCTGTTCCAGGTGCCTTGCCTGCTGCCACATGCTCCTGGCATTGCCCCCTCCCTCCCTTTTTTTTTAACAGTATACATTACATTTTAAAAGAAACATTTCATTTTCCTTCTGTTTCGTTTTTTAAAGAAGGACTTCTTACTCAGGAATACGTGAAGTTTTCAGAATAACACAAAGTGAACAATGACTCATGACGACCCTACTTGGGTTTCAGAGGCTGTACATCTTTATGGGAGCAGATAGCACCTCTTTTCTCCCATGGAGCGACTGGTGGATTTGAACCATGAACCCTGCAGTTAGTATTTCATCGCTTACCTGTTAAATTTCAAGAATTGAATATAGGTTATGAATGGAGGGTAAGACGTGGAGTGGACACAGGCCGAGTTCCATTGTTATCCTGACTGTTGGAATTTGTAGGGGGCAGAAACTCAGGACCTTCTTTGAACTTTTAGGGGTGAATAGGACCCACCGTGTTTGTTGGGTATGATGCCAGGGATCTCTGCGTATTTATAGAATTGCTTATTCTGGCCTTTCTTTGGGGACCTGCGTCTCTCCTCCTGACCTGTCCAGTCTTCGTTCCACACACACAAGACCTTCCTAATGCACACCTGCTGTGCTGTTCTCCTGGGAGTCCTTCCCCTTCCGAAAAAGCACACAGGCCCTTCGCATCCTGGGCCTGGTCCACCTGTGAGCCTGGTCTCCTGCAGCTCCGCCAACCCTCTCCCTTGGGGGTGGGGGTGGGCGGGGGTGCTCAGCATTTGCAGAAGCACTGGCCTTGGGTGTTCTCCCATCCTCTGCCCCTAGCTGCCTCTGACTATGGCCCCGTGCATCCATGTTTCTCTGCGTGTCGCTCCTCTGCACAGGGCCTGGCACGTCACACCTGACTTCCTACCCTGGATCACCACCTCCAGCTCTCTGCTCCCATCTCCTTCCTCCCCAGCCATGCCTGCCTCCTGAACCCTGAGCCCAGCAGGGCACGCAGGGTTCCCTGGGAACGATCCTTCTGTGTCAGGTGGCATGACGTGCTTACCTAATCAGGGTCACCGTGTCTGTGGGAGGCTGTGCTACAGACAGGGTCACGGGGGGGGGGGGGGGTAGCCTAGGAGACCACTGGATGCTGAGAGGACGTTTTTGATAGTCAGCTTTACCTGGAGCTGTTTAGAGGGGAGACGTTTACATGGAAAACAAAAAGAATCAAATGTGATCCTCATCTTCTTTTTGGAGATAATCCTAGGCTTCCCAGGAGGACATTTGCCAGGCTTGGGGTGCTCCCCGGGCTCCCATTTGAGTGCACACCCAGTTCTCCCATATGTGCGCGCGCGCACGCGCACACACACACACACACACACAGTGCCTGCTCCATCCCGAGTCCTCGATGCCTGTGCGGTGTGTCCCAGGCCCCCATGGAAGCTGTGGTGAGAGCGAGGCATGCTGTATCAGGACCCTTGTGAATCGGGCTGGTTGAACACCACACTAGACGGCAGTGCTGGAGCTGCAGCAGCCAGGCTTGAGGGGCACGTGGGTGACTTCCCCAGAGCTCCGACAGTGGAGCTGCAGGGACACAGGTGAACAGCACTGGGGTATCGGCTGCAAGTGGCCCTTGGGACCCTGCATTTCGAGAGCCAGACCTGCTTGAGCCACTGGGCCCCCACTGAGGAGTTTGCCCCTAGCAGAGGCCACCATTGTCATGTGCGGACATGGCCCCACCCAGGTCGCAGTCTGTGGGATGTCTTTCTCACAGGAGCTGCCCATTGCACTCTGAGGAAAAGCCAGCTTGTGTTGTGGCCTTGCTACTGCGAGTCTTCTTCCACTCGACCTCGGTGCCTACTCTACCCACTTCCCCCTCCCCCTCCCCCCTCGCATCCCCTGCAGGTACCCCTGCGCTCTAGGCGTCCCCAGGCTGCCATCTCTGCAGGGCATTGCTCAGATACCACCTCCACAGTAAGGTCTCTTCTGGGCCTCTTCTCAGAACCAGCGCACATTCTCCTTCCCCTCGCACGGACTGCACTCTCCTCAGGTACTTGTCGGTCTCCTTCCACCAGAAGGTTAAGTCCTAAGAAGGCAAGAGTTTGTTGTCTTTTATTTGCTGCTCCCTATAAAAGCAGGCCCACAGCACATACCACACTCACAGCACAGTACATACGTGTCGACTGGATGAGTTCCGACTGATAGCCACAGTCCGTGTTTCCCTGTGGTGTGGAAACCTCTCCGTGTGCTTCCGTGGAAGACTACACTCCGGCTTTCTCACTGCCCCTGGGGCAGTACCCACTCACAGCAACCCTGTAGGACAGGGTTTCTGAGTAGAAAGCCCTGCTCCTACAGAGTGGCTGGTGTTTTTGAACTGCTGACCTTGCGGATCACAGACCCCCTGACGGGCGAGGGATACGCTGGTCCTTCAGGCCCCCGTCTTGCTGAGCCGCCCAGTCCCTTGGAACAGCAGCAGGAAGAAGAGCTAACCAGCACCTTTGCTTTGTCACCTTTTCCTTCCCAGCCCCATGCGATGGGTGTGGACTAGCATTACACCTGCTACAAGAGACACCCCAGTTCTTTGTCCCTCCTTGAGTTTTTCCAGTTTCCATGCAGGGGTCACAAGCAGGTAGCCCGCCTCCCCCCCCCCCCCCCGGTCAGCTAGTGAATTCACTGGGCAGGCCCACCCACATTGGTGTTCATGGTTCTTGCTCACCCCGTGCCAGGATCCTGCACCCCTCGGCCCACCCCAGGCACTGCAACAACTGCACATGCCCTGTGGACTTGATCGCACTCACTGCCAGGAGGAGGCAGAAATGGTATTTCTGCGGACGTTGAGAAAGTGCGATAGGGTGCAGAAGTTTTGTCGCGAGAAAGTGAGGCCCAGCTAAGGTTAAGTAAAGATGAATTAATAGTGAAGTCAGATCAGCCTGGCTCCATGACTTCTTCCATTTAACGCCACTCCGCAGCCCCAGGGGCTCCATGCTTGAGAAAATAGACATTAAGTCTGTATTCACCATGATCCTTCTGTGTGGATCTGTGCCGAAAAAATGGGCCAGGCTGCCATCTATATTCAGATCTCTTCTGAGTTATATTCTAGAAGGGAGATTAGGGGCAGACTCTGAGAGCCTTTAAGGGATTATATCAGATGCTGCAGTATACAGTGAAATTGGAATGAAAACTTGACGTTATGAGATTCAATACTGGCCTGCCAGTTACCCAGGAACATCCAGGGATGAGTTTTTGGGGAATCCCAAGGGAAGTCGGGTCTTAAGAGGAGAACTTTCCAGTGTCACGTGGGACCTTTCCACCCCAGCTAGACTTGGGAGCATAGGTGTAGATCTGTGGTAAGGAGGCCCAAAACATTGGCGGGGAGGAGGGGAATCAGCCTGCTTCTTCCTGGCAAGGAAGGTCATCAATTAAATGCTTCTCTATTTTTCTGATTACCTTGCTATTGAGTCTGGCAACTCATGGCGACCCGCGGTTGCAGCGTGCAGCCCCTCCATCCAGTGTCCAAGACTTCGACCTTTCAGAATCTGATCACCTGGCCGGTCTTCCGAGGGGCCTCTGCATGGATTCAGACACCCATCCATGTGGCCTGTAGTCATGTGCGTAACTGTTCATGCGCCTCAGAGACTCTGAGACCATCTCATTCATTCCTCTGTGGGTTTTATCCAAAGAGTATTTGATCTGCAGGTGATATAGGGAATGTGCACTTACCTGCCCTATAGAATTAAAGCTTCGTGGTTAATTTAGGACCCTCACGTTTGCGTATACTAACTGCCGTGTTACCTGGTGCAGCTTTAACAGAAATGCCACCAGGTGGTGGTTTGTAACACATCGATTTCCCACACCGTAGGAAGCTAGAAGGCTGGGTGCGCCGGCTGTATTTGGGAGCTTTCTCTGTCAGTCGGCTCCGGAGGAAGTGCCTGTTTCTTCAGCTTCTGCTCCCCAGCAATCCTCAAGTGGCCTAGCGGCTCTCTTCCACTGTCTCTGCTCGCTAGCTCGCTGCTGGCTGCTTCTGCTTTGATATCGCAAAACATGACTGACTTAGAGGACATGCCTCACACCAGTGCCGCCTCGCTGGCATAACGAAACCCACTCCCCAATGGGATGATAGTCAGAGGTGTAAACCAACCCGGTAGGACCAAGTCAAACGGCCATGTCTTTCGCCCACAGAGCAGCTGGTCAGCTCAAACGGCTGGTGAACGCTTGTGTGCTTAACTACTGTTGCCCGGGGCTCCTTGATTGTCCCACAGAACAGTGACATAGCTAGGTGGGTCTGGGGACTACAGACCCCACCAGGTGACGCACATCAGAGGGGGTGACACCAGAACAACTGCCTACAATTTTGCGGTGTTTCAGCAAACTGTGTAGCCTTGTAATAAAAGTAACCTGATAGTCATAACAACTCAAATACTTTCCACAAATACCCCAGCATACGTCGGTATCCCAGCATACGTCGGTATCCCAGCATACGTCAGGCTAAAAATCTAGGCCATTTCCTCTGAACCTCTTCCCGGGCTCTGGGCAGCGCTGGCGTTGTTACCCAGAGTGCAACACTGAATCTTGGGGTTTCAGCTGCACATGCTACAAGCTGCTATCACCTTTGCTGCCCGCATTTCCGTAGTTGTTGATGATGTCACCTTTTCTGGTGGAGTAACTCCAATATTGTAGTTATTAATATTTGTGAACCTCTATCAATAATTACAGGAAAAGGAGAAAAAATTCATGGCTTCTGCCTGGGGTTACTAATAACCTTGCAACGAATAGAGTTGTAACTCACGGTAGAAAGACTTTACAGAACGGTGGATTGATACAGTCATCATTTTTGTAATTCCAACCACAAGACTGGGCACACGCGTTGGGGGTTGGGGGGGCAGGCAAATAAGAAAGAAGAGCCTGGAGTGAGTGCAGTTTGGGATGTGATGCCCAAGATCCCAATGCGCTGATCCTTCTTGATCCAAGAGACACCAGAGACCGCAGAGATGGCAGAACTGAGAGAGTGCCGCAGGCACGAGGCTTGCTTTTGGAGCTGGGTGGCTCCTGGGCGTTGTCCGGGGAGCTGCTTGTGTGGACCCATGGGGATAGAGCTGAGTGCATACATGCTGCAGCTACTGGAACAGAGTGTCCTTTGGCTACAAGAGCTTGGTGACATGAGTGACAGCAGGGCAGAGGCCAGAGGGGCTGTGAGGCCGAGGACCCGAGAGAAGCCTGCCTCCAGGGATGGCTGAGGAGAGGCACTCCCGACCTTACTAGGAACAGCTCTCTAGAGCACCTCTGATCCTGAGCTGCAGCCTGTTAGAGTCCAAATAAATGCCCTTGTGCCACGTGTCCTCTGTGAGTGTGGGTAGCTACTGCACTGTCGGATGCAGCCGAGAAGACCAGGGTGCGCGGGAGGGACTGTGGGGTCAGAACTGGTACAGAAGATTGCAGGGAGGAGGCTTGTCTGGCCTCGGCTTCACAGGGCTTGGCCCTGGGCTGCTGTTGAGTTTGCTTCGCTTTCCCCTTCTGTCGAGTCAGAGGAGTTCAGGTGCCTCCCCCGCATTCTTCTTACGGCCAGTTTTGTTGATATGCTTACAATCTATGGAGTGTTCCACTTAAGCCACCCACTGGTACCGTTGTCACCTATGAGTTTATGATCAAAAGTGAGCATAAACAGTACTAAGGTCTCTGTGGTTTGGTACAGGAGGAGGTCCAGGGGGAAGTGGAGGGGGGACCACCAGCCCTAATGATACCACTGACTTAGGACCTTTGATTACAATTCCATCTATAACATTCACCAAGTCGATCTCTAAAGTAACATCAATAGGTTCCATCCGTGTACATATTTTCACACGTTAACCACAAATGGTATTTACTTACAAATGCATCTTGTTACGCAAGGATGGGTCGCCCGTGGTGGGCTCTAAATCTCTGATTGGTGCCACTCGGACAAGCAGCAGACGCTTGGGGATGGCAGAACGCTTAGGGTGATAGCAAAACACGGAACGTGAAGTTCTTCTGATGGAGCGTTTGCCACAGTGCCGTGAAAGTCAGGAGGAGGCCAGCTGGACGGAAAGCCCAGCCGCCGGCCTCCGAATCAGCACCTGGGCCTGTGCAGGGCTAATCAGTCTCCTTTTCATCCCTGGCCATCATCAGCGCCTCTCTGTCCTGACACTTTCCTTCGCAGTCTCTGTGGGCTGAGGACAGCAGATGGGTTGGAACAAGTTTGTCTACCACTCCCTATGGTGATTGTTCTCAGCCACCATAAATCAGTGCAAATGCTGTTGGCTGCGCCCTGGCCAGGCCCTTGAGCCCTATTTGGAAGGAAAAGAGGACATCCTCTCCAGCGAGGTGGAAGAGCACCAGAGAGGCCACTTCCCAGCAGCAGCACTGCCCTCTGAAAGGAAGCGGAAGGGCATCTGCCCAGTGCCCTGAGAGCCCATTGGCCTGCCCGTTCCCGAGCCCACCAGTGGAAGTAAGCTGGCCCGCCAGCATAGTACTCTTGTGTTGCGTAACTTCAGGGATTACTAAGCGATCGTAAAGGCTGGATAACTATGTGGCACACATAACTTATACTTTTTCTCATTACTTTCACCAAGTAATTCCAGAGAGTTCCACCAGAAAGCCAGAGCACCCTTTGCATAAAGGAGTGTAATGGATTCTCTCACTCCTTGGAATTGCTGTGCTAGAAGGAAGATGGGGAAAGGGAGTGAATATAGTCAAATAAATTAAGCCTTTAAACCCAAATAGTGCTGTGTAAGCAAGCAGACTGCAAATCCAACAGAGGTGTGTTTGCTGAAGAATGCCGGCCTCAGTTGAGGGTGAACAAAGCCAGCCTCTTTGTCCAGATGTATCTATTCCTCTTGACACGTGCCGTCATCTTCGGGGAAAGTAGCATCCATCCACGAAGCAGGAACCAAAACATTCCCCATCGGCGAAGAGCAAGCGTGACCAGATGTAGCCAAGCCTTTCGGCCAATACCAGCCAGGTATGGTGTGGCTTTTCCAGCACCAAAGACCCCCAGATTTCTCATGTCTTTTATATATGTATTTGAGTTTTGTTTCGTAACATTGCCTCATATGTAAATCCTGGAAGGTTCAGGCTTGGTGTGGCTCATGAGTCAGCCCAGCCTGGTTCTTCTCCAGCTTCTGATTGCCTTTCCAGAGTCGGTATGGAAAACCGCTTCTCTGTTCATTTGACTGATGGGGTAACAGAAGTCCAGGGAAACCGAGTGCCATTGCCATGCTCACCAGTGGCCAGGCAGGGGCTGTTTCCGGCAGCTCTGACACAAGCACACATCCACTCACCTTTTAGGAACCCACTGCTCCTCACTCAGAGCTGGAACATCGGTTCAGAAGACACTGGGGCCTCGCGGAGTCTATAGCTAACTGGGAGCTGAAACTTTTTTCCTTCTTGGAACCTCGAGCCAAATCAACAGTTACTTTGTAGTTTATTCAGGATTGCATCCTCTCTGGTCTATTTTTCTCTAAGACTTTCAGCAGCCTTAGGCCAAAATCACTGTGTTCCAACCTGAGCCAGGAGGTGACGCTTGCTATATCACAAGCAGTATGAAAATGCGAGGCTTGGGCAGATACAGCAAGCCCTTGACTGTAGAGGAGGGTTGCTAAGGATTAGAACACCCTAGGGGCTTCCTGAGTTGCCATGTTGCTCAGCCAGGGTGCTGTCCTGGGGCGCTGTGTGGGGTGGGGGAGCACAGGAGGGGAGATGTACTCCCGGTGCAGGACTTCCATGAATGGCAGAATGGTTAGCATCTTCGCTGTCTCATCACCTTTCTACCATTGTCCACACTGGACGCATCAGTCAGCCAAGCGCTCCCTGGAGCTGTTGGACTGTGAGAACCACTGGATCTGTTGGCTGGCAGCTGAGTTGGAAAAGAAAGAAACCGAGGAATTGCAAACTCACTGCCATCATTCAATTCCAAGGAGACAGTGGAAATCTGTCCTGGTGTGGGTGGAAGTCAGCAGTTTCCTGCTTAGCAGGATCACTGGTTGTGTAGAGTGGCATCCAGGGACAACCTGCCCGGCACAAGCTAGTGATGGGACTGGAAGTATGGAAACAGAATTTGTGCTTGTGGAAATCACGCTGGAACAACCCAACAAGGACTTTAATCTCCGCATTCATGTCACTCGCTGCCACTTGCTGCTGCCTTGCTCTGCCCTTCTGGAAGCATGAATAACTGCAGCCCGATTGACTCCCTTCCTGGGTTCCCAGCTGCTGCCTGCTCTTCGTGCTCCCAGGATCTGAGTGAGTCAGGCCCGTCCTTCCTTCCTCTCTCTGCAGCACCCCTCGCTGACCCTTCCTCTTGCCATGTGCTTGAGCCTCGCAGCTGGCTTTGCTGTACGGATCCGTGCTAAATTGCCTTGTGACACTCCTACTTTCACATTGTGATAAACTCACTCCAAACTCGCTACCATAGAGCCCATTGTGGCTCAAGCAAACCCTTGGATGAAGTTGAACTGGCCGTGTCCGTCTCTGAGGCTATGTTTCTTTTCCAGACCAGAAAGCCTCATCTTTCTCCCTTGGAGTGGCTGGTGGGTTCAAACTGCGGATCTTGTAGTTAACAGCCCAGGGCAAACCCCACTGTACCAACAGGGCTCCCATCATGGCATAGTTACTCCGTCAGGAGCCTGGGATTCCTAATCACCTTTACCAGAAGTCAGTGGGTCTTGCAGCTCCCATCCCGTTGTTAGTCTATCACCAGCTGAGGGTGAAACACACCAACCTGTCCAGAGGAACATCCTCTCAGAGTGTTAATTTGTGTAACAGCACTCTTCGGGGTGTCTTCACATTTTGCCCACCCCCCAACTGGGTACTTACAGCAGGGGTGCCGGGGTGCCGGACAGTATCACCACAGGTGAAAACTTCGAGGCCCAGGAAAGTTGTGACTGGGCCAAGGTCACACAGCTTAATTAAAGATGCAATGGGAACTTCTTATTCCGCCATCTCCTCCCTCTCCTTTTCAGGGACTGAGGGAAGAGACCAATTTGGTTTGTCCTCTTTGGATGTCAGACAATGTTTCTTTTTTTAAAGGAATATTTTAAGCTTTTCAATTCTGATCTTCCATTGAGACAAGTTCTTTATTCCTCTGCCAGAGAATTGTGACCTCCTGTCAATCAAAACATCTCTGTCCCCCTTTAACCCATTCTACTCTTGAAATTGAGACGTGTCTCTGCAGCACAGATCTGCAGTTCCTGGTGGGGCTGGGACTCCCATGAGCTGCTGGGGACCCTGCTTCTGTACTCCCAGAGAGATGAAGATTTTTATCCAGTGGGGCAGCGGGATAAAGCAGTAGGACCTTCACTCTTTCAGCCCCTGCTGAATTTCTGTGCCGAATGTTTGATAGCTAGACATTGACAGAGGAGAAGAAAGCTATGGTAATGGCTCTCGAATAGATCACAATTTTAATTAAAATGAAATCTGACTGGTAACATGAAAAGCTGTGTTCAGATAGCAGTTATATGTACAGAGAGTTTGAATAATTACCTTTTCGGGTGTCTGTGAAATTATAACAAAATCTGTTGAGAGGAAGAACGCAGAAGGGGCCGGTGCATTTTTAGTATACCAGTTGCTGTTCTGATTGGGGAGGAGCAGGTATCACAGGGAGGGAGAGGTTTGGCTGAGACCTCACCGGTGGTATCTCAGCTGGGCCGCTCTTGAGCGAGGCTGGTGCTCCCCTCCTGAACACCAAGGCACTCTCCCGCTGTACACTTGCAGATGACAGGAAGACTGTCGTGTGTGCCTGGATGCCTGTTGCTGTGGCCTGTGGCTCAGTCACCTACCAGACCTTCTCCCCTTCTCTGCACCAGGGCCCCCTGCTTCACCACTGTGTCTGAAATTTTGGCACTTAATAGCAACTCACTAAATAGGTGATGAATCCAGTGCACTCTGGACCTGTGAGTGTGTGAGCGAAAGGACCGGCACGCAGAAATAGGACACTAGCTGTCTGTTGCTGGCCCCACTCCATCAGACATGAAAATGGGCCAAGATCTTCTTGAGGGTCTTGCCTCACTCTCTATTGGGCAGTTCCGTGATGTGTCCTTCTGTGGGGAAGGTGCCTTACAGTATCCACTGTCGACTTGGGCTCTCAGAATTACTGGGATCAAATTGTAGATCTGTGCCAACCCCCCCCCCCCCAATGGTTTGAGGTGGGACAAGGCATGCGCTAAGGATGGTGGCCATTTGATAAAGAAATGCTCGGCCCTGCGCCCAGCGCAGCATCGGCTAGCAGCAAACTATGACAGTTTTGTTGTGCTTGCTTCTTCATATTCAGACTACATATTCTCTGGGCGAGCCCCCTCTGATAATTCCAGTGATTCCCTAATCCCTAAAATGTTAAAAACTAATCCACCCCACTCCCTGACAAAAATGAAACAGCAAAAGTCCCCATCAAAAACAGCTCAGCATAGCTTCTCAGATGATTCATCCAGCAACAGAATTTCACAGGCCAGCCTGAGGCAGATGAAGCCCATGCGCCCTAAACCGATAAACCAACCACATCACACCAAACTCACATGGAGTTGGTACCCACTCATAGCTACTGTATAAGACAGGGTAGACCACCCTGTATCTATGAGTTTCAGATACTGTAGCTCCTTAAGGGAAGAGAAAGCCACGTCTTTCCTCTGCAGAGCCATAGGTGGTTTTGAACTGCCAACCTTGCAGTTAGTTAGCATCCCAACCTGCAACCACTATGCCTGCAGGGCTCCTACCTACAGTCACTGTCAAACGTCCAGGCTTCTATTCTGGATTTCAGTGCCATTGACCTTGGGTAGGTCATGTGACATTTCCAGTTCCCACCTCTGAAGGACTAGGGAGATTGGGCTTGGGGATCATTCAAGCGTTTGGGGTTTTTTTTTTGGGGGGGGGGTTTCTTTCGCTTGTTTCTTTTTTTCCAGGGAGTAGGGTGGTTTAGTCTTTAGCACTTAGAGCAGCTTGGGTGAACCACTTACCCAGTGGTTTTGTTTCCTGGTCAACAATTTGTGTGAATTTGATTTCCTGAGTTCCTTACAGTCCCTCCATGTGGCAGCACCCTCCAGCTTCCTCCCTGCACTCCCCATTGCCAGTTGCTCTCCCCTCTGCCCTGCCCTGTTTCCTCAGCAAGGTTCCAGGGCCAGTGCCCTCCCTGTAGGCGGAGTTCTTTCCCAATGTGTGAGGCTCAGTGATTCATTGACTGCTACAGGGCGTTCTTACCTCTCTCCAGCAGCCAGCGAAGCTGGAACACCAAGCAGCATCTCTCCCCAGGCTCTCCTTTGGCTTCTGTGGGTCATGGAACATCCAGTGCATGGATGTTCTTGGTTCTGTGTCTGTGAACTTTGGGTCCGGCCATGTCAGTCCTCCCACATCTTCTGCTGAGAACTCCGTGGGATGCCTGGTCCATCATGTCTTGTCAATTACTTTGACCTCCGATTCTGGCCATTTCCAGCTCAGTGCTTGGTTGCCCCTCAGATAGGTATTCTCTACATAGGCCTTCAGTGTGTCTGTCTCCGGTGATAATAAAATGACTGAGCGTAGGTCCCGGACTGTCTTCATGGGGGCATTTTCACAGGCGTGCAGGTGCTCAATAGCCACTGAGCTTCTGTTCGGCACCAGGCCACCCTTGGCATCTTTGCAAATAAATTATCGTGCTGGGCATCAGCTCAGGACTGTTGAGATGTCACTTTGCCCTGAAGCTCAGTTCTCTGGTTTTGGGGGTGGTCACTGACCTTTTTACAAGCCCTGGAAAGCTGTACGCCTTCTCTCCAGAAGGTGTGAGCTAGATGACTGGGAGGGAAAAAGGAGAGAGAAGGGCAGGCGAAAGCATTGTATTCAAAGGGGCACCATGTTCAATAACGCTCATATGCCCACTGCTACAGGGACCTGGTTAAAAATTCATATGAGAAGTCGGCTACTTCTGCAGTCTTGGAAGAGCCTCGTTGCTGTGCATGGCTGCTCCGACTGCCCCTCGTTTAGCAGTGCACTGGTGGTGGCTCTTTGGGCCATGGACAAGCTCAGTGAGTACTGCATCTGAAGAAGAAGCTAATAGGGTGCCCTCCCAGAAAAGCCACGTTCACACGTATGTTTTCATGGCCTGAACGCACATGAACGTTGTTAAATCTGTCACCCTTCCTTCGTCTCCTGAGCCCCTGGTGTTTCTTTCACTTTTGTCTTGTCTTAGGTCACGAACGCTAGCCCCATCCCTCCCTCCAGGGACTCCTGATGTCGCTTAGAGGGGCCATGTAAGAGATGACTTCTGGGAAGACTTTACATTTTATTTTTCTGATGCCCTCACTCAGGGCCATATCGCTGATGCCGACTCACAGTGACCCTATATGACCGCTAAGGACTGCCCTGTGGGTTTCCAAGACGGTGACTCTTAACGGGTAGAGAAAGCGCCCCGTCTTTCTCCCATGGAGCGGCTGGTGATTTTGAACTGCTGGCCTTGCAGTTTGCAGCCGGATGCTTAACCACTGCACCACGACTTAATGCACTCAGGTGCGCAGCTGCAGTTTGCAGCTCAGTGCCTGTACGTGTGCAGGCCCAAGTCCAGGTGCACAACGCTCTGCCATTCCAGCAGCCACCCTCAGCCCTCCGGATTCATTTTGGCTGTTTGAAAGCTTCATAAATGGAGTCGGGATCTTTCACTCAATTTCTATGAGGTTTTTCCATGTTGCGGATCCAGCCGCCATCCCTGTGTTATTGTAGTCTGTGTTTTCTGAAAGATCCCGCGGGCCGCCGTGTGGGAATGAAGGGGAAAGGGTCAGAGCTGAAGCTAGTGAGTGATTGGGAGGCCATGGCAACTGGCCCTGATGCTAAGTGAAGAGGAAAGGTCGGCTCGGCCTGAACCGTTGAGGCGCTCTGGATCTCCTGAACAGAGGGAGGGGCGGGGGAGGGGCACTTGATTTCCTGCCTTGGAACTAATGCGAGGCTTTCAAGGAGACCAGGTCACATTTTGACACCTTAATTGATGGGTGCTTGTGCGTGTGGATGGATTCAGCTGGAAGATCAGAAGTTTCTGTGGAAGTTGAAATCCAGGGAATGAAGGCAACAGCTTAGAGATTGGGTTTGGAGTAGAAGGCGGCTAAAACAGGCCACCGTGGCACTCAGAGGCTTACAGGGTCTCATCTCATAGCAGGGACTTTGTCCTGGGGGCTCGGGGCGGGCACCAGGAGGAAAGGTGGACACAGGAGCCAAGCTTGGGAGCTGGCTAGTCTGTCACAGTAGAACTGTGGCTGTCCCTAGACTGGGGTCTGGGCCAGGGGAGCCAAGGTGTCTACTGTCTACAGTGCGATGCACTGCCCAGCCCCCGTTCTCTTCGTTGTCCTCTGACTTCACTACCTGCCTCACCTCCTGTGGCTCGGCCTTACCTCTGTCTGTACTGGCCAGCCCCTCAAGGAGAGAGCCGGAATACTTCCTCTAATTACTTTGCAGACTCTTGCCTGGGGCAGGGGGCGTGGAGGAAATGGTCAGTAGATGGCAGGGTCGCCTTTGCCTCCAGGGCAGCCTGAACTGGGTGACCTTCCCTGTACTCCTAGGGGCTGTGGTTCAGAGGAAGCCTGGCTACAGCTGGCCTTGGCAGAGCACAGGCTGTGCTGCAGAGCCTCGGGCCACCAGCCGGCCGCTTCGCTGGGCACGCCCTTCTCGCCCTTCTCCTCCGCTGCCATGCGGTGCCTTCTTCCACTTATGTAAGGCGTGTGTGTCTGGCAGGGAAGAGGGAGTGTTTAGCAGAAATGATTTGTGTGGAGTTATTTTGAGACCCTGGGGAAGAGAATGGCAGCCAAGCCCTGCAGTATTTTCAACCACATCACTTATCTGTAGTGATACGTTGCTGCTTCCCAGCCAGATGCTGTGCTGAGAGGGAAATATGAAATGGAGAGCCCATCAAACTAGAAGTGCCAGTCCTCGGGCCTCCCAAGGGGACTTAAGTGGCCTCGGGTCTCACCCATATGCACTCCTGGATCCAGCTTGAAGGAAAGGAGCCTGCAAGGTGCCTCTCTGGGCGCTTCCTGTCCAGGTCACTGTGGAGGCTCCCAATGGAGAGGAGCACCCCCACTTTACAGGCTGCCTGGAACACTGTCATTGTCCCAGACTGGGGTTCCCAGATGTCTGGGAGACTGCTTCCCCCCCCCCCCTTTCCAAAGCCTTCCCCTTTTCTCCCAGCTCAGGCTGAAGAGTGAGTGGTAGGGGGGCAAATTCCTGAATCTTGGATCTCCGATGAGTTAGGGCAGCAGCCTCCCTGTGAAACACTCTGCTGCTGTTATTTTGTTCTTGATTGGTTTCCTGTGACATTGCCTTCCCTGCACCCCACCTTCCTGCCTCCCGGCATGGCCAACCCACAGGAAAGGGCCTGTCCCTTTGTCCCCCTGGGCCTGAGCTGTAGAGGGGACGAGGCGGGCGATGAAACCACCATCAGTCCCTACTGTCCATGCAGGCAAAGGGCACCCAGGCCCAGAGAGGAAGCACCTGCCTCCTGCCCACTCGGGTCAGGTCATGTTAGTGCTTCCCAAGCACTGAGCCTCTTGTGCCGACTTCAAGAGTGGGGAGGAGAGTCATGCAGACCAGCATCAGCCCAACACCAACATAGCTCCATGCCAGCCTTCTCATCAGCTGTGCCACCCGCCCCCCCTCCCTACTTTTCTGCTGAGTTTGAGAGCACATTTTGATGACCTCACAAGCTCACACGCCAGAACTCACAGTTACAAGGTTCATTTGGGAAGTAACCAGTGATAATTTAGGATCAGGATCAAATCGGAAATAACGGGAACTACTGAGGATTCTGTTCTCCATCAGGATAGTTGTTGCTGCTGCCGCTGCTCAAGCAGGTGTGGCGATTCTAGCTCACAGACAAATGCCCCTTCCCTCCAGCCAGCCTCCTGCCTTCAGCTCTCTACTAACCTAGTCATCTCCTGGTCCGACTGCCATGCTCGCCCAGTTTCGAGCCATCTCACACCTTCCCTGGCACTGCATTTCTCTGGCCTGTGTCTAGGCAGTTCTCAGCACAGGGACCCTGGCTTCTCTTCTTAATGACAATGAATGTCCCTCTCCAGCCTCTGGGTTTTGTTCCCTGTAAACTTGGCTGTTGGCAAAACTCCTTAGCAGAGTCCCATGTACCTTATTTGCATGGCCCCACCCTCACAACGATGTCATACACCTTATTTACATTCCCTTTGTCCATGCTTCAAGACTCCAAGCACCTTATTGGCAAGAGTCCCACCTACTTATGAGCCCAGCCTCCTTTGCGAATCATGTGACTGTGGCTAGAAGGACCGAATGAAAGCATTTCATGGTACCACAAGGGGACATACAACGACTTTAGTGGCAAATTTTATGGAAACAGATTTCCTTAAATGAAATGAGACCACAGAGCATGCATCTTCCCAAATTGCCCAGCCTGCCCCCCAAGGACGGGCAGCCCTTGTCCCAGACCTCAGAGAGCCCAGCATTGGGCAGTCAGAAGATGAAGAGGAAGCAGACTCCAGGGTGAGGGCGGTGGGGTTTCTGCTTGTTCTACTGGATCAGAGCAGCCCGCTAGGGAGTGGAGAGAACTTGGTGGCATGTGAAAAAGGGACAGAGGGAAGTGAGAGGGCTCTCATTCCATGGACTGTGTGTGCGGTAGAAGGAGAGGGGATAGGGGGCTCTGGGAGCCTCCCCCCCCACCAATGAGCCTTCCCTTCAGCTCCTCCTCCTGAGTGTGATTGTGCCCACCAGTGGGGGCACAGCCCGGTACCCTTCTTCCCACAGATGCGAGTTTCTGATTTGGGTCCTGATGGCTGCTGCCAGCTCCTGTCATAGGCTGGCCCCTGTGACTGGCTCTTGGAGTGGTGCTGCGCTTTCCAGCGATCCCTCCTCCTTCTCCTCCTCCCTCTTCTTCCCTCCTCCCCCCAGGCTCTCCCTCATCCCTGCCTTCCTTTGAGGGAGGGAGCACAGACAAGTGTGCCTTGCGCCCAGGCAGCATTCCCCCTAGTTGTTGCGGGGAGTGCCCTGCCCTCCTCGCCATTCATCAGCTATCCTGTCTTCAGTGGAAATCTTGGTTCGTGGCCAACATCTCACCCAGGATCCTGCCGTCCTTCCCTTGGGCAGTCCTCCGTCCCTTCAAGTCAGGCTGGCCTGGTAGGACTGCTAATACCTTCCAGCTGAAAGCCTGTCCCTCAGGTACCAGACAGCCTCCTTATCCTCCTCCTTCCTCCCTCCTCTTCTTCTTCTCAACCCGAGCTCAGTGCCCAGAGCCACAGTTCAAACCCTGTGCTGCAGTGCCCGGAACCATACTGACAGGAGCTACAAGGCCTCCATTCAGTGCCAGCCTGGCCTCTCCTGTCCCCTGGCCACTGGCCGCGAGGATGGCTGAGCGATGTTGCACAGTGGAGAGGGATGGAGGCGGGAATCCTTTCTGTTCCCTCTGGTCTCCCAAACAGGCCAGGAAATCACTTCCACAGAACCCTGCCCCTGAATTCTGCACAGTGGATTCTAGGCGGTGGTTTGAATTTGCTGGTTCTTTTTATCCCCCGGAGCCCAGTGAATGAGAGGAGGAAATGAATAGACCGCTTGTCACAACACCACCAGGATCTCCACAGTGCCCGGGGCTGCTGCAGAGAGCAGAGAAGGGAAGAGGGCTGGAATGGAGGCCAGCGGGGCGAAGCCTTGGACAGGACAGCCTCACCTCCCCCACAGTCCTCCAGGGCTTCCCGTTGTCCTCCCCCAGGGAGTCCTTCAGTGCTAATGGAGCTGTCTGCCTCTCTCTCTGCTGCAGTGTCCTGCATGGTCCCCGGAGTCTCCCCACAGCCCTCCCCGTGTCTCCAACAAGGCAGCCTGTCTCACTACCCAAGCTCCCTGCATTGGCTCCCGACTGTGCACCAGAAGGGCTGTTCCCAACTGCACCACCCGCCACCCCCATCAGACCTTTTCAGCTCATCAGCTAGAAAGCTAGTTCCAATTTGCAGATACCCTCTGCAGTCTCTAGATTCAAAGAGGGAGAGGAGTGGAATCGTAGGAGATCAAAACCCCTGTCCCGCGAGGGCCTGGGGATGTTTAGCCTGAAGAAAATAAGACATGAGGATGAGAGAAAATAGATGTTGTAACTGTCTTCAAATATTTGAAGTGCTGTCAAGTGGGTAATGGATGTTTTATGCCGTCCCAAGAAATCAGACTAGATCTTAGAGGCCTGGGATGTCAGATGGTACAGTTCTGGTTTTGTTTGGTAAACAAGTCACAGAAGGGTTTTGAACAGAATATTCTGCCTTGAAACCCACCGTTGCTATCAAGTCTGTGCCAACTCATAGCAACCCTGTAAGTTGGAGCAGAACTGCCTGCCCCGTGGGGTTTCCAAGGCTGCAATCCTTGGGGAAGCAAATTGCCGTCTTTTTCTCCCACAGAGTAGCTGGTGAATTTGAACAACCGGCCTTTCAGTTGAGAGCTGAGAACTTAACCACTAGGCTCCCTGTATTGTGTGCCTCAGGAATATTAACCTTGTAGCTGGGGCTAAGACGAAGAATAGGGGAGGCTGGAGGCAGATCCATCGATTAGAAAGTTCTTGCGGCCAGATGTATTAAGTTCTTGTGGCCTGAACAAGCAGGGTTGCATTGAAGACTGGGAGTATTTAATGGACTATTAGAACATTGACGAAGGTGAAACTAATGGAATTGGTAGGATGCCGCCATCGTTGAGTTCCTTGGGTAGAGTAGGGAGAAATACAAGAGGAGGCGGTCTGGGGAAAAGAGCTGGCTGTAGATCAGAAGAATTTGAAGTAGGGCAGGATGTCTGGCAGACGTGAGGACTGGGTCTGCAGCTTTCTGGAGGCTTCAGACGACGTGCCTATGGGTTCTGCGTCACCTGGGTGATAGAAAGCAAGAGAATGGTGGACCCACCAAAGGAGAACTCAGTCGGAAACAGGCCCGGTGCCTGGGTACACCGACAGTGCAGCCCAGGCATCCAAGGGGGCTGCAAGTAGTTAGTTCATAGAAAAACGCAATTTAAAGAGAAGGAGAAATTTTCCACAGGGTTCTGACTCCATATACAATAGAGTACAATCACTCACAAAAGGATTTGTACGGTACAACCCCATCAATGTGAAGTATTTACAGTCAACAAGTGTACAAAGATTGAAGTGTTTCAGTGGTTACCAGGGACAGTGAAGGAGGAGTGGGAACAGAAAGCCGCCTTCTTAGGGGACACTGACCTTCTGGTAAGGAGGCTGGAACAATCTGAGGATGCTGAAGGGTGAGGTTTGGACAAGGTGATGAACCCATTCTTCCCAAAGTGTATATGAGGGGTATGCTAAAAAAATGCAGATTCTGAAAGCTCTGCCCAGCAGAGCTTTTTCCATTTTTTTAGTGCCCGGGACAATGGCTAGGAAAGAGACTGCGGCTAGAGCGGGTCACCTTCCTCTTGGGTCTCTCAGACCCTGGGGGTGGCCCGTCTGGCAGTGGAAAAGCTTATGGGCTGGGAAATACGGGCCCCTCTCCCTGCTGTCTATCCACACAGCCCCCTGGAGTAGATGTCAAGGGTTAGACACAGAAAACACACCACAATTGGCTTCCGTTACACTCCTGACACTCTACTGGTCTCCTGAGCTCCTGCTGCAGCAGTTAGCCAGCCAAAAATCCACAGGCTCTCTCAGCAGATCTTGACCCCTAGACTCAATTAGTTCTGTTTTAGTTCCCGTGCCCAGACCCACCCTCCCTAGAAGACAAACCACACCACAATGAAGAAGCCCACCACACACAGAGAGATACCTAAATCCTGTATGTAGTCTGGGGAAAGCACTATTTGTAGTGATTTCCAGGCTGACTGCAACTGTCATTGGCTTAAGCAGTGTCAAGGCACTCTGTCCACAAGCACCGAGGACATGACCAGGCACTCCCTAAGCTGTCAACCAGGAAATGCAGAAGAAGATACGCACCCCATCAGCCCCAGCTGGAGTGGATGTGGTTATTGTCCAGAGTGACGCACAGCGCTGGAATAGAGCGCTCTATAGTCTTAGAACTAACTGTACCACCATGCTCTGAGCACTCACCAGATGCTTTAAAGCAGAGAAGAGAGTGTGGAGGTCACGCATTGAGCAACTCACTCTGAGTTAGTGCACCCAGTGGCATCTCCTGGGAAGGTTCTTTCTGGTCACAGTGAATTTTTTCATGAAAGCAGTTTTGCTCAAACCTCATTTTTTGTGATGGCTCATTTAAGAGAACAGTGTGGGACTGTGAAATTTTGTTTCCTGCTCAGTGAAAACATGCTGCAGAAACTGTTGAACACAGATTACAAGGACAGAGCGCTACAGGAAAAACTCAAGTGTACAAGTGAAAAATGTATGTATGGATTGTGATGAGTTGTACGAGCCTCCAGTAAAATGATTTAAGAATTTTTTAAAGAGTTACAATACCAAGGGCTCAAATAGAAAGTAAATGTTTAGGAAATGATGATGGCAACATATGTACAAGTATGCATGATACAATTAATGTATGGATTGTTATAAGAGCTCCCGATAAAATGATTTAAAAAAATTTTTAAAGGTGAAATGTTAATTGATGACAAACCTTATTCTGGACGTCCATCAACTTCCCGAACAGATGAAAATGTTGACTCGTAGTGCCTTTGGAGTTCATTCCACCAGGTCAGACTGGTCATTAAGCTTCCCATGTAGAGGTTCTGAAAAGATTGCATAACCGAGTGCAACAGAAAAGGCCTGGTTTGTGGCAGACGAGGGACTGGTTTTGCCACCACGACCATGCATACAGCCATCTCAGTGCACCCGTTTGGTCAAGAACAGCATGCATCTCTTGCCCCGTGCACTTTACTCATCTGACCGTGCTCCTTGCAACTGCTTCTTGTTTCCCATAATGCAGTGGGACAGGACAGGACAGCAATTTGATGACTTAGACGAGGTGAAAAAACAAAACGCGGGAGGTGCTCTCAGCCATGCAAACAGATAAGTTTGAAAAAGCATTTCCAAGAATGGACTTGAAGATTTGACAGGTGTATTAAGTGTAATGGAGAGTACTTAAAGGTGATAACATTGTTTGGTAAAAAAATATTTAAATATATAGATTGGGAGGTGGGTTCCGAGTTTTTTCAGGGATACCCCCTCGTACATGTGAAGATTGTGGAAATGGCAAGTGTTGGTTACATACATAGTTTGCATCGGGGTTTGGGGGGGGGAGGACAGGTGGCACCAGGCACCTGAAGTAGGTCATTCTGAGGTGGTGCACCATGTGGAATGCCAGGTAGCGCTCTGGTCAGATGTCTACTGAGAGGAGGTGATGAGCTATGTCAGGACTGGAAGGCTGAGGTCTGAGGCTCCGCGGAGTCCCACACAGGAGGAGAGGGAAGGATGCTGCCGGGGTTTGGGGACAAGCCATTAGGATGAAGGACAACTGTAGGGTTGGAAGTTTTCAGTGGGAAAGGCGGAGTCTGTCTGGGAGCCCTGGCAGCTTGGTGGGTCTGCGATACGCAAGGTCAGCAGTTTGATACCAGCCAGCTACTCAGTGGGAGAAAGAGAGAACGTTTTACTCCGTGAAGACTTACAGTCTCAGAAACCCCCAGGGGCAGTTCTCTGCCTGTGGTTGTGGTGAGTTTGTGGAAGTGGGGCAGAACGGGGCATGGGGTTAGTAGAACAGATCCAGCCGAGAAGGATTGAGCATGCGGGCCTGGGCTGTTGTCACCTGCCACAGAGTGTGTCCCAGGAAGTGTGCTTCCCTTCCCCTGCTGGCTTCCTTGGCCACCAGCTTCTTGTCATTTTAGCTGCCCTGAAGCTTGATGTTGCAGTTACAGGAAGCGAGATTCTTCCCCTGGACTTGCTTGTTTTGTGAACCAACAGACAGGATCCTGTGGAGTTAAGAGTCCAGACTGTTTCTGTACAGGTGCGGGGAGTAAATGCCGTTGTCTGGGGGCCGGGGCCGTGTGCACACCCAGGGAGTGGAGCTGTGCTCTCCCACCGCCGTGGCTGTGATTGATGGAATGTCGATTTCAGACAACTCGCATATGCCACAAAGCATCACTCTTGATGTGTTGTTTGTTGTTTGTTCCTGTGAGCGCGCGTGCACACAATTTAAAACTGTAAAGACTCTTGGCTCGTGGCTCATACAGAAAGCAACAGCTCACAGATAGCAGCTTGCTGGCCCTTGCTCTGTTGTATGCTCACACTCACACGTGCGTACGTATGTTTTTACCCACAGCCTGGAATGCAAGCTAGGCATTTTGATAGAATGTGTGTGTGTGCCCGAGAGCGGTCTGCGCTCTTAAAGAGCCTTCGCTTTTCAGAATTTCTTTCCTTTCTTCCTTCCTTTTTCTTTTTTTAAAATGAAGTTAGTGATGTAAAGGGCCCCTTGCTAAGAGTTCCTCAGTGCTCATTTTTTTTACTCATTCTCTTTGGTTCCTGGGTTTGCATATTCCCATCACGAGCTACTTCTCTCGCCAGCTCTCCTTGCCAAGGAGACGGGACTCTGGACACTTCGGTTCACTAACATTGCTGGGAAAGAAAGTTCCAGAAAAGCAGTAAGCACTTTGGAAGTGCACGCCACGTATGCTCAGAACCCTTTTGTTCAAATAACACAGCTTAGTTTAGAAGTTGCTCTAAATTTATGCAAGTAAGTAGTTTTCCATTCGGTTGCCAGGTGTGTTCCAGAATGCCTTCTGGGAACTTGTACTGGCAGGTGCTCCCAGTGACTTCCTCCCCACCCACCCCAAAGCTGATCTCTACCAACCTGGACAGTAGATTCAAATTTTTCTTGTTAGCCTTCAACATGGTGTTGTTAAGAGACCATGCTTGGGAGCTCCTGAATGCTGAAAATGGAAAAGGCAAGGGAAATATTTGTGTTATCAAATATAACGTTACATGTTAACATAAGTCAGGGGGGGCGGGAGCAGAAGTTAAAGGTTCTTATAGAAACCAACGCCTCATTGTTGCTCAGATGGGGGATTTGTTCAGAACTTTGAGTCAGTTTAGACTAACTCAGTCTTGACCAATGAAATGAAATTGGAGCAGACCTAAATTTTTAAACTTTTTGAGTGAAGCATTAAAATAACTGGAACACAAATAAAAACGGTGGGTCCACGTCCCGACAGCAGACTCAGAAGAAGAACCCGAGTGAGCACCTCGAGGAGCCTGCTGCAGGAGACGCATTGTTGCCCAGGCCGCCGAGAGCAGCTCGCCTTCCGAGCACTGCAGTCAGCTGCTGCCTGGCTGCCTTCTTTGAGCAGGAGACCACTGACTCTGACTCTGCTGTGCAAGAGATTCCATGCGAGGCACTGCATACGCTGCCCTTGGTTTCTAACAGGAAGATTGCGTTTACAGCAGGGCATCAGCCCATAATTACTCTCCTTTCTGGTTTTCACCCATATTTTGAAAATGTGGGTGCATTCCAGTTTGCCTTCCTCAGCCACGACTGACAAACTGGTCCGAAGCCCCAGTTCCTGGCAGGCTGCTGGGTTGCATAAAAGCCAGAGCCGCATAGAGCTTTCCTGCCCCAAGACTGTAACCACGGATGCTGTGTTTTCTGAGTGTGGTGATAAAAGTATGATGTTTTGTGTGAGCACTGATGGGAACCTTGGGGACAGGATCTGGTGGCCCCACTTTTCCTGACGCCCAGTTGCTTCCTCTTACCAGTTGACAGGCTTGCAGCTGCCGCTTCCAGCACACCTAACGTGAGTGTGCGTATGTATGGGGGAGCAGGCTGCCTGTCCCCTCCATCCGTCCTCCTTCCCATATGCACCCCAAAGGCAGCCTGGCTGGCTTTTTTTATGGTCATGATCTTAGGACATGACAGGAGAGCGTGGGGCAGGGCCAGGGACAGACTTGTTAATCAGCAGGAGGTTTTTTCTTCCCTTAAAAAAAAATCATTGTTTTCAGATCTTGCTCTGCAATGGAGAGAATTATAAAAGGTTATTCTGTTGCCAGCCGGATTGTCATCTGCTGCACCAGCCCCGGGTTGAAAAGCTGTTACTCTCTTTGGGGACTGACTGCAGGGACTACAGCCAGTGAGAACTCAGGCTTTGGGGAGCTGGTTCTGCGTTTGGCCTGACTGGACCAAGAGGCAGAAGTCCAACGGACACCTTCCCTGCCGGCCTCCTCCTTGGGCAGTGTGAGAGTGCATTCACATTGAAGTCTCGCTGACCTTAAATTCCTGGAAAGAGCATTACTGGAATCCCACCAAAGCCCACCCAAAGCAGGAATGAGTTTGCACGAGGAGCTAGTAGATTGCCTCAACAAGTTGGTTTGATCTATTTCTACTAGGTCTTCTCCTCTCTAGCATTTGTGTTGCAAACAGCTATTGAGCATCTGGGTACCCGACCCTGGATACCGAGAGACCTGGGACATCTTGTGCCCCAGGGGCCCACCCTGAGCATCTGCTACTAAGGGACTGCTAACCCCCAGAGATGGGGCCTGGGAAATCTCCCTGCCCCTGGTGGCAGCACTGTCACCACGTGGAGCAGGGAAACTAAGGCTTGTTTAAAGCCAAGCACTGCACTCCCTTCCTGGTTGCCTACCCTCCCTGCTTCCTTTCTTCAAAGGGAGCCGGGGTGCCCACCCCATTGTGAAGACTCCCTCTTCTTGCTCCTTTTCCCAATTAATGTCGGTTTCTGGTCTTTCAACAAATGCATCAAACAGCACAGAAATCAGAGCAGCCTCCAAAGTAGACCCTAAAAAAATTAGAACGACAAGCCACCACCAGCCTCCAACTCCGAGTCTGCCCAGTTCTAACTCCCCTGCCTGCAATTACCTGAGGAGCCTGATCCCTCTTAATTAGAATCCCTTCGTTCTTTTATCCCTCTACTCTGATCACTGAAAAAGCTTTAGCAAAGACGTGTTCCAAAATTGGCCACAAGATGCTGCCTCCCCGCGAGGTACCCAAGTAGAGGTTTAGAGAACAAGGCCGAGAAGAAAGGATTTGAGACAAAGCCAAGCCCTTGTACCTTTTAAAACAAATTGCATCTTCATGCCATGGAGAACTAACTCATAAGAACCAACTGACCTACCATTGGCTTGACTCTTTGGGGCCATTTTGGGAGCATTGAAATGATCCCAAACCAGCTGGGTCAGAGTGGGCTGATCTGCAGGTCACCGTTGCTGACTAGTTCGTTGACCTCGTTTACAACGTGAGACCTCCACACTCTCTTCTCTGCTTTAAAGCATCTGGTGAGTGCTCAGAGCATGGTGGTACAGTTAGTTCTAAGACTATAGAGCGCGCTGTGCGTCACTCTGGACAATAACCACATCCACTCCAGCTGGGGCTGATGGGGTGCGTGTCTTCTTCTGCATTTCCTGGTTGACAGCTTAGGGAGTGCCTGGTCATGTCCTCGGTGCTTGTGGACAGAGTGCCTTGACACTGCTTAAGCCAGTGACAGTTGCAGTCAGCCTGGAAATCACTACAAATAGTGCTTTCCCCAGACTACATACAGGATTTAGGTATCTCTCTGTGTGTGGTGGGCTTCTTCATTGTGGTGTGGTTTGTCTTCTAGGGAGGGTGGGTCTGGGCACGGGAACTAAAACAGAACTAATTGAGTCTAGGGGTCAAGCTCTGCTGAGAGAGCCTGTGGATTTTCAGCTGGCTAGCTGCTGCAGCAGAAGCTCAGGAGACCGGTAGAGTGTCAGGAGTGTAACGGAAGCCAATTGTGGTGTGTTTTCTGTGTCTAACCCTTGACGTCTACTCCAGGGGGCTGTGTGGATAGACAGCAGGGAGAGGGGCTCGTATTTCCCAGCCCATAAGCTTTTCCACTGCCAGAAGGGCCACCCCCAGGGTCTGAGAGACCCAAGAGGAAGGTGACCCGCTCTAGCCGCAGTCTCTTTCCTAGCCATTGTCCCCGGGTCTTCTCAGCCCCACTTTATCTGGCAGCTAGGCAGACGGCTACCAGGTTATAAAACTGGCGTGGTGGGAAGGCGCCTCGCCTGACCTCCTCTGCCTTCACCAGACGCAGAGAGAAGCACCATCAACATCAGCCCAAAGCTGATTCCTAGGAGACCGAGGTCAAGCAGGCCCCCACCCTCCCACCATTTAAAAGAAATTTTTTTACTCACTCACTCTGACATCAGCATTCCTACCACAGCAGCATTCCTACCACAGCACTCTCTCCTTCTACTCGCTTCGATAATTCTGTATGATGGCACGTAGAACTCACAGACAATACTCACACTTAATGGGGCTTGCTCAGGGCAATACTGTGCAAGTCAGGATCAGGAACAGCTTAGGATACAGTTCCTTGGTCAGAATAGCTTCTCCTCAGCTGTGCACACACCTCTCTCTGCCCCTTAGCCCCTCAGTCCCTGCCCTGCTTGGGCAACATTTAAAAAGCTCTGCCAAAGAACCCTACTTCACCAGAAAGCCTCCTGCCCTGAAAACGCCCAACTGTGAGCATTGTGAGCTTGATCTGTGAGCCACGAAACCCACAGTACCATCTCCTGCTGGTCCCTGGTTCTGCTTCCCCAGTTTCTCTCCTACTGTTGCTCATCACTTCACCATCTAGTGTCACAGCTCTGTGTGTCTCCTGGTTGCTGGAAGTGCTCAATGTAGGGACCCTGGATCCAAAGGGACATTATGCTGTTTTCTTTCCTTCTTGGGGATCAGGAGGTCGTCTTTTCACGTCTTAAATGGCTTATCTTATTTCCATGGTCCCACCCTCATTTCTTAGAATAGTACAGCCAGAGTGCTCCTTAGAGGCAATGATGGCAAGACTTCATCTCACATACTTTGCTCATGATTGTCAGGAAAGGCCCGTCCCTGGAGAAGGACACCATGCTGGGTAAGGCAGAGAAGTAGTGAAAAACAGGAAGCCCATGCACACAGTGGGTTGACCCCATGGCAACCGCACTGAGTTCAAACGTAAAAACAATTGTGAGGAGGCGCAGGACCAGGCAGTTGCTCACTCTGTTATTTGAGGGGTCACTGTGAGTCTGACCCAACTCAAAGGCCCCTAAGGAACACACCCCCACCGGTGGCCATGCACATTGTTAGCAAGCTTTCTGATCCCTTTGATGAGCTACCAGCACCTGGTTGGGTAGCCCCCGCCATTTGGGCCACATTACATAATTCACAGCACCCACACTGGTTAAAGCCTGGTTTTGTTCTGAAAGTCCCACCCTTATCTACCATGTTCTGTCTCCTGTGGCTTGAACCAGAAACACAATGTTGAAATTTAGGGTCATGAAGGCTATGAGTTGGAATTGACTCGATGGCAGTGGGTTGGGTGTGTTTTTGGAAGGCTTTCCCTAAATACCGTAGTGACGGCTCGGGCTAGCTGCTGTCACCATCCGCAGAGGGGTGCACTTGTGCCCACTGCTCAGCTCCAGGATCACATGGCGGGCCTCTTGCAGCCCCACCTGGGAACTTATTTTTAACCCAGGACTCATCCCCGAGCTCTGTTTCCTGGTAGTTAGTCCAGATTTTCTTTCCCCTAATAATTACACCCCCTGTTTTCAGGCTAAGCTGTTTCCCTCCTTTCTTGTGTTTACACCTTTCACACTCCTCGCAGACTGTCGTGTCCCGCTTAGTCACTGCTCTGCCAGCTTACAGATTTAGCACCTTTTATCTTCCCTGTAAAGGCAGGCCTCCCGCCCCATCCTCTTTTATTCTGCTCCACTTTTTTGCAGTTTCCATGTAGCCAGCCACCTTCCAGAGCTGCCAGAGGGGTGGCAAGTGGGCCCTCTTTCCCCTTTTGTCCCAGTGGAAACCAAGTGCCCTCGCTGTGTTCTGGCTCTGGGCTCTGGCATGCCGGCCAGGAAGTACTCAAGTAAAGGCCGGAGAGCTAAATGGGTGCAGCTGCTCTGTTCTTCCTTGACTGACATGTCGTGGAACCCGGGGGAAGCAGGGAGTGTGTTGACCACCTCTCCTCTGCCAGCACACCAGCCGCTCAGGAAGCAGTCCCCGGTGGCATCACCTGTTACAGGCTCAGCTCCACCCCCTCAGAGCACCACAGAAGAAAAGCCTGGCCGGCTGCATCCAGAACTCCCGGTCCCAAGGCAGGCTCTGTCATTAGGGTATGCACATTTGGGGCGGGAGCGAGGGGCATTTTCATCAGCACCATCCTTCCAGCGTCTGCTGAGAGTCTCGGGAGCTGGCAGGAGTGGCACCTGGGTGTGGCAGCTGCAGTGAAGTTGGAGCTCTGCATGACTGCCTTGTTCTTCCAGGTCTCCTCCGCTCCCTGCTTTGCCGGGGTGCCGTCTGACCACTCTGCTCCCCTTGGGAAATACCTGAGTTGTCAGGTTCTGGCTTTCACGGGCTTCCTGAGCCTAACACCCACCTCACTGCCTTATGGTAGCGGTGCTGGAGCGAGCAGATCTGTGGGAACAACCTAACAGAATCCCAGACCGCACGACTCCTGGGACCTGGAGGGTGATGCTGGGGCTGAGGTTGCTGTCCACACAGTTGTTCCAAGATTGAGCTTAGTTCCTCTGCTATGACTCTGTCCTGGCCACGGCCAGCAGGCCTGTAGCTTGACTCGCCTTGATGTCACTCTCCCACCTTTTCCTGCTGTTCCTTGTGGCCTGCTTTCTCCAGACCAGGGTGGGCAAGGGGTGCGGCATGGGAGCCCGGGACTGACTGACTGACTCACCTCCAGCCTTCTGGACGTTCTCACGTCCAGTTCTGGCCAGCTGTGGCTGCATGGGAAAATTCGTTCACTGGTAAAGTACCTTGTACAATGGCAGAAGACAGCCTCTGACAGCTAATTAAGCTTCACCGACTCCAAGTCTTTTTGCCTGGAATCTCACCTTCTAGCACAGCACCTAGCCCTGAGGGGCACCAAGTATTTCCAAAGTGGGTGCAGGCAGGTCTGTGACAGGGACAGTGGCACGTTGAGTGTCCTGCACAGGCACAAGAACAATGTTCCGCTACCTCTGTGGCGTCTCACACCATCATTGGAACCCAGTGGACCTACTAGAAGCACCATGTATGACTCCTTAGGTGGGTTATTCTTTCTACTGCGTTTTTATTTCCTTTGACGAGTGCCTGCCTGGTCCCTTGTGTGCTGGACCACATGCCACTGGTTTGCTTTCGCTGCAGCTGTCACGCCAGCCCAGGCAGATTCCCCAGTGAAGGCCAAGACAAGGGTGCTCTCGAATAGAGCCTTCACTGCCCTGCAGCCAGCACAAGCAGCCCTGGGAACCCGCAGGAGCGCGCCCCCCCCCCCCCTAGGATCTCTGATGCCACCATTAGCAGGTCATTAACAAGAATTTGTCCTTCTTGCCTCCAAAGCTGACCGCCCAAAGTGTTGGTGGTAATTGACCTAGTTAGTCAATGTCTCCAAATGTATAATTTTTTTTTAATAGAAAGATTGCTGGGCAACCCCACATTTTCAGTTTGAAAAGAAGCACCCGGATGCGAGTCACGTCTCCGGTGAGGAATCCAGCGGCCCAGCGAGGGCGAGGGTGTCGAAAGGCGCCTTGCAGGCCGCCTAGCCAGGCTTGCCGCCAAGCAGCCAAAGCCGGGCCCACAGGCAGATCACTTTGGTTTAAGTAGACTGTGGCAACTCTGAATCCCAGGAAAGGTTGAAAGAGACTATGGTGTAAGCGACAGCCTGTGGTCTGTGAGGGGCCGGGGTGGGGCTGGGCGTCTGGCTGTTGCCGGACTTCTTCGGCCGACACAGCTCACAGGAGCAGAGGAAACGCGCAGGGCTGCTGGAGGAGACTGAGGTGCAGTGGTGGTGGTGGTTTCATTTCGAAAGTTAGAGTTGTCTTTGTTTCCGCATGGCTTGCAAGTGTCAGGGGAGGCAGTGTTAGTGGTGCAGAGTTCCAGCGTGCCCTGATCTGCAGGCAGCTCTGCACCAGTGCCTTCTGGGAAGTCCGTGCCCCCAGTTGATGGCAGCTCCTCACTTCGTCCTGACAGCCCCAGCAGCTTGGGAGGGCTCCACTGCCGCCTGCCCACCCAGCACAGCCTCTTACACCTGGGGTTCGACTTGCGAGGTCCTAGCTTCCCGACTCGAGCCCAGAGCACTACTCACCGACAGCAAGTGTCACCTGACTTTTACCAGTGACAGCTGTCTTTCTGCCTGGTGTGTGGGCATTGAATGGTCTCCTCTCTGCTAGTGGATGGCATGTTTCTTTCCCTGGTCCCTTGGAGGGAAGGACACGTCAGCAAACCTGGAAGCTGGTAAGCACTGGGTTTTGGCGACTTTCCAGTTCTCCTAGAAGACCAGCAGGGACCGCTCCATCTCTCCCAGCCTCCTCTCCGCACCAGCACCAGTTTTTCAGCCTGGGGTTTGTACTCTAGCAGAGTGGTTCAAACGGTTTACTCACAACGGTTGGTGGTTCAAACTCACCCAATGCTGCCACGAAAGAAAGACCCAGTGATCTGCTTCCATGGAGATCACCGCCATACAGACTGACATGCGTCATGGAGATCACAGCCATACAGACTGACGTGGGTCATGGAGATCACCACCATACAGACTGATATGCGTCAGGGAGATCACCGCCATACAGACTGACATGTGTCATGGAAATCACAGCCATACAGACTGACATGTGTCATGGAGATCACAGCCATACAGACTGACATGCGTCATGGAGATCGCCGCCATACAGACTGACGTGGGTCATGGAGATCACAGCCACACAGACTGCCGTGGGTTAGAATTAGCAGGTTTCGTTGGGGGTTATGCTGGCTTGAGGTTTCAAATCAACGTATAGTTGTAGCTTCTCTTTCTTTTTCTTTAATAAAGTAAACTAGATGGGCACGCATCAAAATATATCACATGTAATCAAGATAACCTTTGCGGCAGACATTATTATATAAGGGTATATGAGGGGGCGTTACAAAGTTCATGGAAAATGGAATTAAAAGGTAATTGGATTTTTTCAAGAACTTTCTGAAGGCTCCTCTTTGGTACCATCAACTCAACTCAGCATCGACCCCGTGTACAGCAGCAGCACAAAGCACTGCCAGGTCCTGCACCATCTCAGTGATCACTGTGTTTGACCCAGTGGTTGCTGCCACTGGGCCAGTCCATCTCAGTGAAGGCCTTCCTCTGTTTTACTGATTGTCCAGCAAGCATTCTTAGCAGAAATAGGACCAGAGTGCTCCTTAGAGTTAAGAATGGCGGGACTTCACCTTCTATACCGTGAGCATAATGTCAGGAAAGGCCAGTCTCTGAAGAAGGACATCACGTTTGGTACAGTTCAGGGGGCAGTGAAGGCGACAAATTCCTCCAGGAGATGGACTGACACCGTGGCTGCAGCAGTGGGCATAGGAATGACAGGATGGCGCAGGACCAGGCAGCGCCAGGTTCTGTGGTACATAGGGTTGCTATGGGTCGGAACTGACTCGATAGCACCCAACAACTACTACCAAGCAGGAAGTCCTTCTCTATGACCCAATCATGCCTGGTAGCATGTGAGATTAAGTGTCACCATCCTCATTTCTAAGGAACCCTCTGTCTGTACTTCTAAGACAGAAGCATTCTTTGGCAGTGGATGGCATTCTCAGTATTCTATGCCAACACTACAACGCAAGTGCGTCGGTTCTTCTCCGGTCTTCCTGATTCATTGCTTAGCTTAGGTGAGGTGATCAAAAGCCCCCGACTGAGGTCAGGCACACTTCAGCCCTATAGGTGACATCTTTGCTCTTTAATACTCCAAAGAGCTCTGTGGCAGCAGATTTGCCCACCACAGTGCACCCAGTGGTTTCCGGACTATTGCTGCCGTGGCCCCTGATTATGGCTCTGAGTGAAATGAAGTCCTTGACAATTTCAGTCTTTTCTCCATTTATCATGGTGTGCCTTACTGGCCCAGTGTGCAGTTTGGGCCGTCTTAGTGTGACGGTTGTCATCCTGGCTGAAGGGGCTGCTTGGGTTCTCATCCTAAGTGCTTTGGGTCTGCTTCGATTTCCAGAAGCAAGGTGTGTCAGCTGCATCTGACAGGTTGTTCATGAGTCTTCCTCCAGTCATGATGCGGCATTCTTATCGTTGAGCTGATGCCTACTTACAGTAGGTCCATATGCCTGCATGTAAAGGGGTGGGGGCACAGGGAAGACCCCGGCTGGCGCAGGTCCACATCATTCCTCCTTCTCACAGTAGCTTGGCTCAGCAGATCGCTGAAACCCACCCATTCAGTGTCACAAAACCCAGGGTGCCCGCCTGGCCCTCACTGGGAACCTGGTCTCTCAGGGTGCCTGTCTTGGTACCCTGCTTTGGCGTACCTCCTCCCTCCCTCCCACACCCCATGCTTTAGCTTGTCATTCCCCTACCTAGAGACTTCGGCCTCACCTCTCAGCCCCAGGACAGCAGCTAGAGTTCTGCTGGCCCAGGCCTGGGGCCTCTGAGCAACAGTTATGCCTGGTTCTCTGACTCTCCTCGCCTGCCCAATAAGTAACTGGGGTCCCACGGGGTCTGGCCCCTCACCTGAAGTATAGGTCACGACATTCTCTGATTACAGCGTTCAGTCTTCTAAACCGAGCATCTCAGTGGCTTCGGCGCCAGACTCTGCGGTGCAGCTGTTCCACTTAGTAGCTGTGTGATTTGCAACCATTTGTTCTTCATCTGTAAAATCAAAGTCTCCGTCTGTAGACAGTCACAGCTTCTCAGTGCATAGTCACTGTTGCCCTCTCTGCCTTCTGGCACTTTGACCTGGCTTTGCCCTTTGGGTCTGCAGAGGGCAATTGGGCTGCCTTGGTTTCGTTCCCTGGGCCCACTGGGCACCTCTTGCAACCTCAGAATACCAAGGGAGTGGCAGAAGACCAGAGTGGGGACTTGTGCTCAGTCAGGGAGACGCAGAAATCTCTTGTCCCGTCAGTGAACATTCTTTGTCAACTCTCAGCTCTGATGGAACTACACTGAGGTCTCCCTACCTGGAAGGCTGGAACTGGGACGCTCTCCTACCAAGTGGATTCTAAGGGCCAGTATCTTTAGTATCGGAAAATCTTTTTTTTTTTTTTAAGTATTATTCTTGGTTGTGTGGCAGGGCCGTTCAAAGCTGTGTTCTTCTTTCTCTCCTGACAATTCTATTCCTGCTTAGTGTGCAGATAGGAAATGAAAAGTGGTTTTGGCTGTGGATGTTGTGAAAGTCACAGGCTCTCTTCCATTCTGCCGTAGCCCTGTCCCTCCCTCTCAGGTTAATCGCAGGCTCGGTGGCTCTCTTCAGCCTGGCATGGCAACCCTGGTGAGCTTCTGACCCAGGTGGCTGGAGTAGGGCCCTCAAATGCCCCATGTTGATAGGACTAGCCAGGCCTGCCTGCTGCATTGGCATTGCCTGTTGGTACAATGCCAGGCACTGAGGCTCAGAGAGAAGCCTCCATATGTTCGAACCCCTGATCCAGATCCCTCTCCTCGGAGCTTTGCAGCAGTGGATCTGTGTTGTGCCCCCGCAGTGGGGGCAGTAGGCTAGAGACTGAGAGGCTCCACTGGGCAGCCAGTGGCGGTAGTCACTTTGTGCCAGGCCTCATGGTGCCTCCTTCCCCACCTTTCCTTGATGTGCTTTGTGAATAAGGGGTTACTGTGGTGATCCAACCATGCAGGGTGATTCCCAAGGCCGTGTGACCTGTCAGAAGAATCAAATGTACCTGCCTTCCCAGGTGTTCCTGGTTGGATTTGAACTGCTCATCTTTGGGCTAGTGGCCATGCACCACCCAGGGCTCCTCCCAGTTATCCCAGATTACTAAGTGCGAGACCTGCAAGAGCCAGGTTCCTGCCCTAAATGCGTAATCCTTCCCCGTATTTGAAGTGCGCCTTTTCCTTTGTCTCTGTGTTTGTGACTTACACTCACAGCTGCAGTCTCAATATCTTTGAGCATTTACAAGTCCTGTTCCTACAAGAAAACACAGCATAGCTCCTGGCCAGTGCCAGATAACTGCGTTGATGGTGAATAGTTGTGAAATGAGAGACTGAATGAAAGAAAAGTTGGTCAGTGAGCACCTGCTTTGGACGACACTGTCCTGGGCTACAACCAGCATCTCCAGGCATCTCCCACACTAGTTGGGGTGTCGGGTGGGGACCATAGGGGGGTGCTAAGAGCAACAGCGATAGTGCCCTGGGCCCTTCCATGTGGGGCAGGTTTTCACACGCTTCTTCTCCCTTAGTGTGCACAACAAACAGGGAAATTGAGGATTTGACAAGTTGCATAACTCAGCCAAGGTCACAGAGCTTGGAAGTGACAAGGGTCAGGCGTGAGCCCAGGTCTGACTGCAGACACCTGATTCCTCACCAGGAATCAAGTTTGTTTTCTCTCCTGAGTGGGAAAAACAACCATCATGGTATTACTGTCCAAATGAAGCTAGGGCCATATAGTTCCTTATCGAGAGGCGGTTACTATGTAAGTGATGGAAACATGATGACCAGGGAGTTTGTCCCAGACCAGAGGCTGAGTGTGTCAGATGACTCCCTGAGGCACAAGCTGAGCCCTTGTCCCTTGCTGCTGCGAGCAGCCTGGCTTTGTCCACCTTGTTGCTGTTAGGTACCGTCAGGTCGGCTCCGACCTACAGCGACCTTATGTACAACAGGAGGACACACTGCCCGGTCCTGCACCAGCCTCACAGTTGCTCCTGTGCCCTAGACCATTGTTGCCCATTGGGTCAGTCCATCTCCTTGAGGGCTTTGTTCTTCTTCGCTGCCCTACCTGGGGGCCTGCTTTCCTCCTCCACAGCTACCCCCGTGGCTTCCTCAATCTCTGCTGTGAGGAACTTCAGGTCGAACGCTGAGCTGGTGGTCCCTTTTCGTCACAAACTCTCCTTTTCTCTGACACAGGCATCGAGTGCCCCCGAGGAGCCCGGAACCTCCCCGGCTTGGTGCAGGAGGGCGAGCCCTTCAGCGAGGAAGCCACTCTCTTCACCAAGGAGCTGGTTCTGCAGCGAGAGGTAAGGCCGAGGGCACCGCTGGTCTGGGCTGGGGACAGTGGGAGCGGGGCGCCTCACTGCCACATCTGTTCTGCTCCTGCCCACAGTGCGCACGTTTCTGTGAGCCGGTGCGCCTCACCTTCAGCACCCGGCTGTGTGGCAGCCACCAGGCCAGCCCTGGCAGCGTCCGCGTGCCGGGCACTTGCTGCTTTGCAGCCCTGCTTCGGTGGATTAGCCCCCGCTGCCTGCAGCCAGCTGGATTTAGAAGCTTGACTAACCCTGTCAGGGGCCAATTTTCTTTGAACATTTATTTGTATCTTTGAGTAATTGCATTTTCTGTAGCGGGTTTTCTGACTTAATTTAATTGTATTTCTGTTTCTGCCTGTTGGGCAGGCTCTGGCAGGCAGAGTCAGGCTCCAGGCACCCAGGCCCTTCTACCTGCTCCTTCTCATCGCTACCATCAGCTCCCTCTTGTTTCCAGGAGTAACCAATGGGAGATGGGGCAGGGGGGGGGGGCTATGCTCAGGCTTAGGGTCTGAGGGGTGGGCTTTTGTCTTAATTTCTCTTACAGTTGAATCCATGGGGTCCTTTCAGCCTCCAGGTCATGGTAGGATTATGGGGCCCGAGAAGTTTCGGTTTCATGGTCCTGTGAATCCTTGAGATTGGATGTGTGGACTTCTGTGGGTGATTCAAGTGCCTGCGCTGTTGCTGGCCTCCCCCTCTTTGGAAGGTCCTGCTCAGGACTGGCCCTCTGCTTTTTGAGCTCATTTTGTAAGTTATGTGGCAAAACAGAGCTGAGTTCTCCCTGTAGAGGAACATCAAGTTTCGGTTCCCATGCCGGTGCAGCTGAGAGGAGGCCCCGCTCCTTGATGGTCGCCCCACTGTTGCCTTCTTCTCTGTTTGTTTCTGTGCTGATGCATTTTCAGTTGCGGACTAGCCTGTTGGAATACAAGGCGCCTGGGAGCCCCCTTCTCCCCTGGTGGTTCTAGTGTGAGCAGGAACAGAGGAGTAGGGGGCATGGCGCCGATGGTGGGAATCCTGCTCCGATCCTCGGTGGTGAGTGGCCATGTTGAGAAAGGCAGGTCCGGTGCACTCCACGCCAGAGTGTAAACACACACCAAACTCCACGTCATCGAGCTGATTCCGACTCCTGGTAACAGTGCAGAGCTGCCCCTGTGGGTTTCCAAGACTGGCGCTCTTGATAGGAGTAGAAAGCCCCATCTTTTCCCATGGAGCAGCAGATGGTTTCGAAGTGCTGACCTTGCCATTAACAGCTCAATGTGTAACCACGATGCCACCAGGGCTCCTAAAGACTGTACAACACGTCACATTTCTTGATTGTTATGTTGGCTGGGTGAGCTAATTACAGGGAGAGATGACAGACATGCATCGGTGCCCTTGGAGTGTGCTGGCACTGTTCCCACCGCGTCCTGTCAAAATCACATTCCTGGTTGGCCACCGTTTCTCACTTGGCTCCGCCTCCTGTTGTTTTGCATCTCTTTCCCCTTTCTTCTCCAACTCTTGTGTCCCCACCCGCTTTTCCTCCTGATGACATTTCTGACTCACTGGTGACATCCAAAAGTGCAAGGAGGCAAAGACTACTGACCACTAAGAGGCAGGAAGGGCCCACTGTGCCCTGACTCTGTTGGGCATTGCGACCTCACCTTTGCATGTTTGCTTTCTGCTTGTTGGGAAAGAAAGGCTGTTGCCTTCTTCTCTGATGGCCTGGGCCTGAGGGGGCGTTGGCAGACCCTCGCTCTGATCCCGCGTTACTACTTGGTGTTCTTGTTTGTGGTGACCTGGCCAGTCATAGCCCTGTGCCCGCGTGTCAAGGTAAAGAGCCTCTTGGCCTTTTCTTAGATGCTCACACAATCACTTGGCCTGCCTGTCGCAAAAGGCCTTTCCCTTTTGCCTTTCCCCAGAAGAAAGGAGCGGGGGCCAAAATAAGGACAATTTAGGATTTTGACCCAAGGAGTCCGTTGTAGTCCACTCACCAGGCACGTCCCTTCACGTCGTGGATGAACAGCGGGAGGATGAGATGAGGTGTTTGTCTTATGTAGGGTTTACTGATTGGCTTTTCCCTCTGGTTCGTTCTGTTTTCTCCTGGAAGTTGACTTGCTGGGTGTTTCTTTGCCCTGCCCCACCCCCACCCCCACCCCATTGTCCTTAAGTTCAGCCAAGTTGGTTCCCACTGACAGCGACTTTGTCCACAATAGAAGGAACCCCCCCATCCCCACCCTGGTTGCACAGCATCCTTGCAGGTGCTCTTGACCCATGCCACCCCTGGACAAGAAGGGGCCCCCAAGCCCACTGCCAAGGGGAGTGTGATTGGTTGCATGGACACCTGAGTGTGGGCCAGTGGCATCCTGCTCCCTGGGCTGCCTATCCATAGGTAGGCCTCCGCAGCACAACTTTGAACTTCAGGAACTGGGCTGCTGCTGTGGTGACCACCATCGAGCTGGAGGTGAGCACCCTGGGAGCCAGGTGTCACTCAGATGAGCCCTGGATGATGCAGCTGTGACTGCTTTTGCCCCGCTGCCCCCTCCCTCTTTTTAAAAATTTTGTTGCGATGGTTTCTTCTCGGACTGCTTGGAGGATGATCCAGCAGGGGGAGGACTGTGGCCCCTGCCAGAAGGAGGACAGAGAGCTAGCAAGCAGGCAGGGTGCGTGATGCCAAAAAGTGACGCCATGCTTACTAAGGGCCTCGTCTCGGCCGGGCCAGGAGTTCCTGCCCAGTGGTGAAGCTTGGGGCGGACATGGCCCCATGACCTGAGACCGTGCTGCTGCCTCCCTCGAGTTGTGTTACATTGGCAGTAGTCAGCACCAGGCGGCTGCCATTTCCAGCATCACGCGCCCTGCGTTCTGTGATTCTCACCTGCCACATTTCACTGCATTTCTGCCGTCTCTCCATCTCTCTACGTGGTACTGGTGTTTGTTCCTCCCCTGCCTTGGGAGCTGAGGCAGATGTGGCGGTGTTGTCAGCTCCAGGGCACGGGGCTGCCGTATCCTTAACCATCGTCTTCTCTGTGGCCTCGAAGCCCAAAGCAGCCCATGGGACTTAGCTAAGGTGACCAGATTTGAACAGTAGTAAAGCGGGACACCATTGATAAAACTCAGATCCTGGCGAAATAGCCATGTGGCAGCCGAAAACTGTATACCCTCACCGTGCATTCTTTCCAAAAGTTGGGACTGTCCTGCCAAAAAACGGGACATCTGGTCACCTTAGACCTAGCTTCCACTTCAACTCCCAGTTTATCCAATATGCTCAGCATCTCTTCCCAGCCTGACTCTGCTGGTGTCTAGCAGGAGTGGGCAAACCCGGCCCACCGCTTGTTTTTGTGAGTAAAAGTTTATTGAAACAGCCACACCAATTCATTCCTGGATTTACCGGCGACTGCTAGCACCCTGCAGCCTCGGAATCGAGTAGTTGGATCAGTGGCTAGCTGATACACCGTATTCGCCGGCTGCCGGCCCCTGCAGTGGAAGGGATGCTGAACTGAGGTTAGATAAGGCACTAATGGGTTCAGGCAGGGTATAAGCCTAGAAATGAGAGTCAGCTCTGGGGTCTGCCGATAGGGCGGTGCTGTTGAGCTGCGAGTACGGTGCCCCACAGGCTTCGTGTGACCCTCCTTGCCCCTCTTTCAGGCGAGTCGCTGCCATGCTGCCAAGGACAGGAGGCGCTGGCGGCCTCTCCCAGATGGGGAGTTGTGCCCGCCGTCAGCATCTTCCAGAAGCAGTGGGAGAGGCAGTGTTAGCTAAGGGGTGGCTTCAGAGTGAGAACTGCCAGGCGGTCACACTCCAGTCTCAAGTGGCCCCAGCTAAGGGCTCTCTCCTACCCTGCAATGCCTGTTTCAAACATCCCCCCAGCACCCCACGGCATCCTCTCCTCGGGGGGCCCCTCCCTGGGAATAAGGGAGAACCGCTTGGGATCACACCTCCCGAGTCACCAAGGGCCAACCAGCCCAGCCCGCTCACACCCACGGAGCAGCTCCCGGGCGCCCATCAGGCACTGGCATCACCACTGCGATAGATAGAAACCCTGCACCCGAGGTGTTGGAAGATCGATGCCACAGTTTAACTCTCTTCACGGCTCCCAGTTGTGGTGGTGCCACCCTGGGAGGGGGTGGACTAGGGATATTCCCCTTCTCCATGACCCTGTGTCCTCTCAGTGCTGCCCGGGAAACAGTGCCCGCCTACTGGACAGCCCAGCTGAGCTCGCAGCCGCGGCGCTGACCTATTTCCCTCTGCCTGCTGGCATCCAATGGGCACCTGGTCCCCAGGGGAGCTCCTGCTGCCTGCAGGCACCCCGGCCAGGCCACAGTCCTGGATCCTGCTCCACTGCGCCCCTTGCTTTGTAAAACCAGGACTCAGAAAGAGCACCGCAAGCCAGAGTGCTGCCTGAGGAGCGTGCCCCTTGTATTGCAGGGACGTGGGGGCTCGGCAGGGGAGGCTGGGGTATATTCGCAGGGAACCGGAAAGGAAAGTGACTGCCCTTTGCATGTCAGCACCAAGTCCACTCATCCTACTTGGCAAGGATTAGCCATCTTAAGTGGTTGAAAGTGGGCCTGGTGTGTGTGTGCATGTGTCGTTTTCCCTCCTGTATTATCCCCATGTTGACCCTTAAGTACTGAGGTTTGTGGGCTGCATCCTGCTTGGGGCCCCTCCCTACTGAGAAGACGCAGGAGGAGGTGCAGCAGCACCATCGTCCCTCTGGGTCACCGTGACAGGATCCTTCAAGTGCCAAGGAGACCAGGAGGGCACAGGACACCTGGTCAGGGTGCAGGCAGGCAATCTTGGCCCTGACTCCCTGGCTGCCTCTCCTGGGTATCCTTTGCTGAACTGCTATTAAGAACCTGCTGGAAAAGCAAGTAGGCCGCCTGGCAATTTGCTTCATTTGTTTGCACAAAGACACCTTATTGTAGAGCATCTCGCCACCGCCCAGGACAGAGGGAATGCGTGATGGCGGCTTCCTTAACAGCCCTCTGATCCTGGAGACTTTCCAGGCCTGGTGGGTGAGGCTTGCTCACCTCCCCACACGTGTGCTCTTGGCAGTTCATCAGCCGCCAGACTTCCGCACTCAGGGAGCTTGGTTGGGGCGGTTTCCTTTGAGAGTAAGGACCCCTGTTGTGGGAGGATGTGTTGGAATGGCGCTCTTCTATTTGTTGGTGTATGGAGAGACTAAAGAAAGGGGGGGGTGGCGTATATAATAAAAGACCTTGTTGCGTGGATTAGCATTCCGAGCAGGGCAGGGGGAAGAACTCCTGTTTCAGTCCTGATCCAGGCTTACTTTCATGTACCATTTTCTAGTTTTAAAGTGTTTCCATGACCAAGGTTCCGTGTTTGCTTCACAGCAAACCTGTAAGAATCCCATCCTCATTGTACTTTCCAGGCTGGTGGCACAGACGGCATGACCCCACCACCCCTCTGCCCAGAGCCACCTGCAGGCTAGACGTTGAAACTCCAGTGTCTCTGCATTCCAGACCACGTGGCCATTTTGCTACTACCCTTCTCAACCGCGGACTCCCTGGGACTAGTCCATTTGTGAAGGGCCTCCCTGAAGGCTTGCCACTGACGAGAACCACTGGCTCTGCCTCTGGGTGTTCTCAAGGCTGCAGGGAGGCTCAGGGCCCTGTGGTGGCCATGGCACCACTCAGGTCACAGGCCTCCCACCTTTGACTCTCTGACCGTCCAGTCACGAGCCAGTCTGTGGCCGGACCTTACTGGGTCTGCGCCTTTCGTGCGTTGACTGCTTGGTAGCCTCTTCATTTCAGTCCGATCATGTATCTCCAACTTTCTCTCATCTTTCCCAAAAGACAAAGCTGTGTACGTGTGTTGTTTCAAACCACAGGTTTCCCCTCGTCTCTGGGATAAGGTTTATTTGCCTTGGGAGTTCGCACTGGTGGGGGAAAGGCAATGGGGTTTTCCCATGACATGTTTAGAAGCCCCTCGATTGCCTCTCCAACCTCTCCCCTCCTTCTCCATTACTCCCTTTGTCTCTGAGAACGGCCTGTTACACCAGCAATTCTATGTGTGTCATCCCATTTCATCGTACCCATCTGCTAGGTCAGCCCCTACTCGCCACTTGGAACGTCATCTAGCCCCTGTCCTTGTGTGGCCCGTGCCTACCTGCCATTTAGGATCCATCGTCTTTTCCAAGAAGCCTTCCTCTGATTACCCAGGCTGGTAAGATGCCCTCTGTTGGCCCTCTGGCACCTGTACACCTGTGTGTACCCGGTGTGCATTTAGCAGCTGTACCAAAGGGATCTGCCTGTGTGCAGGCCCCACCCCCTGGACTGCAAGCCCTCGGGACATCACCATGGGTGTGTATGTGTTTCCAGTTCCTGCTAACTAGGAGACATGCTTAGTGGACAGTTGTCAAAGCAATCCATTGATTCCTGTGGCTGACTTTAAGAGCTTGGGAAGACCTCCTCCTTGGGTGCCCTTTACAGTTCTCTGGCGAAGCTCTCAAAGTTACGCGTGTCTGGTGGCGGGCAGAGGGCTTGGGAGGGCTGGACCCACAGCTTCTGGCTGAGTACCTACTCACTGAAAAAGTCAAGAACCAAGGCCTGACGGTACACTTATTGTGGGGCCTCTCTTCCCTGGGCCTCTCTGCCTGCCCAACCACGATCCTGGAAAGGCGGGAGATGGGGTACTCACGTGTTTGTTTTCAATGCCGGTGTTCCAGTAGAAAACGTAGTGCCCCGGCACCTGGTGTCCTAATATAGGGTGCTCATCGTCCAGCCCACCCCCAGCGCTTTCCCATATCCCCTGCTTACGTGGCTCAGACTGTTAACTGAGGCGAAGGGATTATTTCGTAGTTCAAGCCAACAAATTCCTATTTGGAGATGGGTTATAAGTGCCATGTGGATACCAGGTTGCTACCTATCCAGTTACAGTCTCTCCATTTCTAGGCTTCCTGGTCCTTGCCAGGTACCCAAAGATGGTCCAGAGGGCCCTCAAATCCCGGTTCAGCCCGTTTCTTACCCACCCCTCCTCCAGTCCTTAGGTTCCCTGATGCTGGGTCTCCCTTGTCAGCTTCTAGCATCCTGCAGTAGCTTGAGCTAAGCTCCCCAAGTGGCCTTCCCCAAGTTCACTCAGTAGGCTGTGCCCATGGGTGCCAACCCCAGCCTGGCTCCAGTGGGATTCCATTCTCAACGTTGCCAGCTCAGCTAGCCTGTTAGCCATTTCCCTGTGCTTCTGTGTGAAACTTTGATAGCCAGTCAAACATAGGATTGCATCCGTTCTTCTGAAATAGCTGCTGGGTCTCATCTTTCATTGGGTTGGCCAAGATCCTGTTACCCGCAGTGATGTCCTGCTGGCTGACTGGTGTTGGTTGGACAGGCCTCACTGCCCTCCAGAGGCCAGTGTTCACCAGCCCACTCTGGCTGTGGGACTACGCGGAATGAAGCCGGGCTTATTCCAGACCATCCAGATTTGGCTTCCTTGGGACATGTGAGAAGATCTCACGAATGTTTAGAGCTTTCTACTCCACCCTAGGAAAGAACATCCTTTTCAGTAGAAATCTCTCCTCCCCACTCCTGGGGAACTCCTTATTACTGTAAAAGAAACTCGCTGATTTTCTCTCTCTGCTGGGTCACTTTGGTTTTCCCTAAAGGAAATGAAAAGGAATAGTTCTTGGACCCAACACTTTTGGTGCCTTCCCCAAGTAAAAGCAGTAGAAGCCTGGGCCAGTGGTGTCCCTGGCACTTAGTGTTCCTTTAGTTCTGACCCAGACCAATACCAGAGGAGAGATGTGAGAGGCTGACAGCAAATTTCCTCTTGCATCTAACTTTCTCCTAGAATGGTCCACAGTACTTGCATTGAACCCCATCTGAACTGAGGTGGGGAGGGGGCTCTTGAGGCTAGTGGGCAGTGATTACCAGTTCACGGTACAATTATCCTAACAAACACAAGGTCATGGAAATCCTTCACAGACCCCCGAGAAGAAGAAACCCCTACCCCCATGGTATTTGATACGATCCACCTGTCCGACACAAAGGAATATGCTCTTTATGAGCCAGCCTTGTGGAAGACAGCTATTGTCAGGCGGTCCGCCACCTGACCTACCTCCCTTGTAGCTGCAGGCCTTGTGACCCCAAACAGATGCAGAATTGCCATGGTGAGGAAGAAACTGCTGGACTCTGGAGTGAGAATGGTGCTAGGAGAGCTGGGCACCATTTAGTTTCATTTCGATTATCAGATGCCCCCGGCAGCAAGGGCTCCTGGGTTCTCCTAGCTCTTTAATCATCCGGAAGAGTCGCTGTTTCTGGGCCTGTGGCGAGGCTTCTCTAACAGGATCAGACGCTGATGTTTATAATATAAATAATAAAGGGCTACAGAAAGTTGGCTCAGAATGTTTGTCTTTAAAGTGAACTAATTTATTAGGAAGTCTGTCCATTCCCTTCTGGAGGCCGAACCTGGAACACAGTTCTCTTTCACAAATGCCTCCTGACAAGCAGATCAGGTTTTCCTTCCAAAGTAAGCATGTCCTCACAACAGACCTGCCCCAAATCGGTCTCCAGGACAGCTTCACAAACGGGACCCCAGCCAGCACAGCTGGAGCCTGAGAGTGAGCCCTGATGTTGGCCTGCCTGGGGTGGCTTCAGCCTCCCCTCCCCAGCCCACCTCCACCCGTTGTGCTTATCCTGCCCATTCGCAGCCACACCTACTGCCTGGCTGCTACTAATTTCCCCTGGGAATTACATAATTGAACGGATACGTTTTTAGGACGGGTTGTTACTGTCTCCCACTAGCAAGGCTGCCTGAGCCACAGGCAGAGAGTAAGCAGATTGTAGATTGCATTTGACCTCCAGTTAATGTGCACATCCTCCTAGTGTCTCACATGTGACTCCCCCAAGGACACGGGAGTGACTGTGCTGGTGAATGAGCCGACCTTAACCCTGCCCTCATCTGGCCATGGCTACACTCACCGCCTGGGTCTGTGGCCAAGGACTCCGAGAGAACCTCTGCGTTCCAACGCTGGCCTTACTGATGAACTTCCCCCGTGCCCCTCTACCCGTGACGGTCCCTGGTCGGCGGAGCTGAAATGGATTTTAAAAGTGAAAGTGACCAATAGTCTGTTAGGAAATGCTGCGGTGCGTGAAATAAGATTATGAGCAAGCTTCAGAATTAACAGCATTGGTACCCTGGCCTCACCTGGACGAGACCACCTGTGTCCCATCTTCAGGAAGAGTGAGCTCATTCTTAGACACATTTCCAGAATAGTTTAGGGCCTCTGTCCCTTCCGCATCACTTCACAGAGCCACATGGGAAGACTCAGTCTGTGTTCTCACTCCAGCTTCAGTGTAGACTCTGCGCCCTGGACAAGTTCCTCAGCGTTGAAACCCTGGGCAGTTGGGGTGCATGAAAGGATGTAGTGCGCCTGGCGCCCCAGGGATGGCTGTAAGACGCAACAGGCCTGCCGAGCCACCACTCCCTCCCCTGTCTGAAGAGAGTGCTTTGTTGCTAGGGTTAGTATGAAGGGATGTGCATCGGCGTGTGGGCCTGCGTGCACACATACATACGTACGTTCTATAAAATAGGGCGTGATACAGTTCCAAAGTCGCTCTAATACTGTATTGTATACACCATTCCCACATGATTAACGAGCTTTGTTCTATCTTAAAGTCGAATTTATATATATAAGTCAGGACAATTGGGTCTTAGTTTGCAGTGTACCTTTCTATGCATAGAAAACATTGAAGACATCCACATACATTAAGACAGCTTTAACCTAATGATACAGTAATGATGCAATAATGTTTTGATATTCGTCGCCAAGTAGCACCCTTTTGTTACTGCAAGCCCGTATATGTGCCTCAAACTTTGCTGCTGATAGGCTGCACAGGTCTGGGTGCACGGGTGTGTTTGTGGTTGCTGTGCAGTGCCTGGCCTCGTCTGTACTCAAGTACATATAAATCATCCACCATGGAATATGGCCAGTATTAAACACTCCATAAACAGCAACTTAATATCATCGTTTTTATTGTTAATGAAAATCTCGTCAGAGTTTAGCAGAATCTAAGATGGGCACTCTGGGTAGACCTGCCCACAGGAAGGAGGCAGGCTGGACAGAGGGTAGGCATGTGCCATGAGCAGTGACTCTTCCCTCTCCATGCCTGGCTGTGAAGCCAGCGTCCACAAAGGCTCAGGTGCCCACTGCTCCACTGCCAGGGGCTCGGATCCTTTTCAAAGCAGGGTCTCCAGAGATTTGGAGCATGCATTGAAGCCCATTTGCCCATCTGAGTCTACGTTCTCCAGAAAGCGTTTGTCTGTATCCTATCAGGGGTCAGTCACTCTCTCCCAAGTGAGTTAAAGGCCAGAGTCTTGCTGCTGCCGCCTGCTGCCGAGTCTACAGGGAACCAGAGTGTGTTCTGGGGAGAAGCAGAGGTCCAGGATGATCCCCAAGAGCCTTCACTGTGTACAAGGACTGAGAGCAACCATCACCAATGGGCGAGGCCAGGACCCCTCAGATACCTCATAGACATCTAAGAACTAAGGGCCCCGTCCCTGTGCCTTGGGGGAACCTGGCAAATGAGGCTGCCAACCCCAAAGGCTCAGCTCCCTATCTGCACGGGGCCTCTGGCGCCACTCGTTTCCCGGCCCCCATAACCTAATGAAGGAGGAGGTAGATGGGGTCGCTTATCTGGCAGGCCCAGACTGCCAAAACTTCTGATGGACAAGCCATGACCAGAGCAGCTCAAGATCGCCCTAGATTTGCCCTTGACCACTATGGAATTGGAAGATCTGAAGATGGTGGCATGCCAGGCAGGAGCCCTAAGAAAGATCTACATGCTCACCAGGACTCTCCAAGCAGCAGCCTTAGGTACAGGGAGTGCAGTGGGAACAAAAGCAGTCCACCAAGCCTGGAATCAAAGGTTTAGCAGCAAACCACTTCCCGTGTGTCCCTTTGTCCTCCCAGGTTAGCATAAGCCTGGCATTGGACGGGGCGCTAGAGGTGGGAGACCACACAAAGACGATCAGTAGGTGCCTTGCACCCCCACTCACTTCTCCTCCGAAGACTCGGGTGGGAGCCAGCGGGGCCGCCTGTGGTGCTGGCTCTCCAGTTAAGTAATTCTGAAACCACTGACCCAGGGCTCTGACAGCAGTGCTGCGACCGTAGATGAAGCAATACAACAAATAATCCATTACCACTGATTGGATATGGATTTTGGGCCTGGCCACCTGCCACTTGGTAATTTTAGAATGGGGTCACTCTTGGAATTGGAAGATCCCTTGTCGGAGGGCATGGTTTCTTAGCGCGCTGTCTCCTCTGACGGCGGAGCCACCCGCTTCCTGGACGGAGGGCTGGCCTCCTGGTCCACCCGGCGGAGAGGCCAGAGCTCATCCGTCATCAGCTTACAGGCCTGCAGACGTGGCCGTTTCTAAATGGCCAGGGTGCACCTAACCACTTCCTCCTAATCTCAGCACTTCCACTCCAAACACATCAGCAGCTTTGTAACTTGCATTTTATTTTGCTCTGTGTTTTGGCCCTTCAGGTATCTGTGGGAGGAAGCCTGGCGAGCGGGGCTGTCACTGGTTTTAGAATGACACAATTGCACCCTGAGTCATCGCCTCTGGGGGCTCCTCCGAACGGGGCTGCCAGGAGCCTCCTGACGCGCCCTCGCTGTTTGCACACATGGGTTCTTCAGGAGGGAGGCTGTTGGTGTGCTCAGTGACTGCCTGCCTTGGTTTTACCATCTGCACAATGGGGGCACGAGGTCCTGCTCTGCCTGGAGAAGACTGAGAGGATTGTTTAAGAGGCATTCGGTACATACTGAGGTGTCGTGTGAGGTTCCTGAGCAGGAGACCCCGGTGACTCCCAATGAAGTAAAGGGGTGCCAAGCACTGTACACAAGCTGGGGGTGCCTGAGGCCTGGAAAGGGCCCTGCAGCCAGGCAGGGTCTTCTCTACCAGCATCTGAATAGTTAGGCCCACCACCTGAAAGTGCAGGAGGGCGGTGGTCTTAGACCGCAGATCTGCCCACTCTTTACCCTATTGAGCTCTCTAGTCACTCAGTCTTTGGTCTCTGCAGAAGTGTCTGTCTGGGCCCTTGCCCTTTTTTTGCCCTGACCAGGCTCCAGACTTTGCTTCCTAGGGAGCAGCATATCCCGAGAGGAGGATTGCCGGGCTCTCTGAAATTGCCTGCTAGCCACCTGCTTGGACTAAGCCCTGAGGGGAAGCTGAACCCAGGCACCAAATGCTCTGTTTTCCTGAAGAAAGGAGCTGCGTCCTGCTTCCTGATTCTCGGGGAAGATCACGTGTCCACATGCTGTTTGTCATCTTGGCAGAGCGTGGCCATTGTCCCTTTGGCCTCAGTGTTCAGATCAGCCCTCGACCGCTGTGGACCAGGCCTCTGGCCTCCTGGCCCTGTCTCCTCAGCAGACAGGCCTCTGCGTTCAGAGCCGTGATCTTTGTTGCGATCCAGTCTGACGAGCACGAGAGTGTTGCCCTGTCTGCTGCTGCCCAGCTTTTCTTGGCATGCGATACGGGGTGAGGTTGGTAAGACAGTTAGAGATGGCAGGCTTTTGATTCTAGGAATTACTCCATTGCACTAGCCCAGCCCCATTCCACTCATGTACGGGCTTTGGGCTCCACCGCCCCCCTCAGGCTCAGCCCTCTCGCCTTGCAGTAAGAAACCCCACCTGGCTGCCTGCACCTTGAAGCTCTGGTGATCAGATAAACACTTGAGGCACAGGGGGAGCACTGGGCCTGCTCCATGGCCAGCCCACAGGGCTGAGGGGGCTCTTCGTGACTCTTCGTGGCATGTGCCCCTGAGGCAGCCCACACTGCCTGGGCGAGTGGCTCCAGGGATACCCCTCCCCCTGCCCAAACATGCCCTCATTTGTTCCTCTTCTTTCATTCTTTGGCCCTCCCCCTTGTGTTTCTGTAATTTGTACAGTATCGTTGAGAGGTGTTGAAGGGATCAATAGCAATTCACCTTTTCCCTTATTGATCCAAGTGACGGCAAGGAAAAATGGCAGGCAGCACGGGTTCCTGTATCGTGAGATTGCCCCCCACCCCCTGCACTGCCAGTGATGGTCCCCTGCACCTGGGGTCTCCCCAGCTTTCAGGCTGCCCCAATGGGAGCCAGAGAACCACTGTGCTTGGCTGCCATCATCAAAGCTGGCAAAAAAATTGGCTGTGGAGCCGGGATTCTGGCTCTGGCGCTTTCTGTGGGTCGTTGGGGAGACGAGAGTACGTTGCCCTGTGGATCCTGCTGCAGTGCCCAGCACTTCCCTCCTCCCTGTTTCTCAAAAGGGCAGTGCCCCCCGTGATTGCACTTTGTCCAGAATGAAAATTCAGTGTACTGAGTGAAAAGTCCACGACCCTTGGGAACTTGGCTCCATCTCGCCGAAGGTGCATGAACCTTTCAGGAGTAGCTCTGAGTTGCCCAGGTTAAAGGAAGGGCTTATGCACAGAAGGGGGTCCGTCTCCACCCGGGGACGAATGATGGAGACAGTTCTTGTCAGCACCTTGAATGTGGCCTCCTCCCGCAAACCACCCCCCACCGCCAATGACCTTTCAGCTTCCACATAGCAGAGAGCTCATTTTCAAAACTCTGCATCTCTTCATCTAAACTTTCCTCCATGTGGATTCCTCCCTCCATCTCGGCCTTTTGAAGGACAGTCACTTAGGAACCTCACTCCCCTGGTGGGTGGGAAGAACAAGCTCTTTGAGCCCCAAGGCTGGTGGAAGGGAGAGATTGGCGATGACCGCCAGCTTGGGCCGCCCAGCTGCTGCTGCTCTCTGGAGCCAGCCCATGTGGAGTTTGCTGGTTCTGGAGTGCACACACTTACTCAAGCACAGCTGTTCTCCAGCCAGGTTGGCAGCCCTGGGCCCCTCCCCGCAGCCTGGAAGCTGCCCCTGCTTGGCATTCCCTCCCTCCCAGCAGAGGGAGCCACTTACCTGAGCAGGCAGGTCGCCAGTGCCCCAAGGGGGTCTCAGCGGCCAGCAAAGACAGAGCCCAGCCAGGCTTGGCACCTACCAGGGTGAGGCCCCTGTTTCGGGGGAGGTTTCTCTAGAAACCCCTCGTTGCTGTTCCAGGCCGCTCTGCAGTCTGCTGAGGCCAGGCCTGGCAAAGCCAGCCAGCTCTCTGTGAGGCTGCTTAATGACATGTGGAGCAGCCAGCAGGGCGATGGTTTTCTTCCGACAGATCATGAATAAGCAGTCCTGGCCCACCTAGGTGTCGTGGGAGACGTCTCCAGCAGGGCCATCACCCTCCCCGCCGTTGTCAGCCAGGTCTTCCTCCTTTCAGTCTACAGCTTTAAAAATGACTGGGGGCTGCAAGCACCCATTCCCATCGGACGTGTGTTTTTTCTCCTGAGCTGGAACGTGGCCTCGGGTTTGGCAGCTGGAGTGTGAAGAGTTCAAGGCTTGGCTCCTAATGTGCGCAGCAAACTGAAGGCCAAACCTGCTTGGAGACAGGCAACCAGCGCAGCAGATGGCAAACAGCCCCACTCCACTGAGACCCGGTCGCACCATCTTCTCCCTTCCACCAAGGCAGCTTGCTCCTGCTCAGCCTGAGTACAGAGAGTGTTTCCGAGTTTTCAGAAACTTGTGCTTTCAGCAAAGATGGAAGAAAGCAAAACCCTTGTAACACAAAACGCTCAATCTGGTTAGACACATTTCCCCAGCAAACAGGCATGACGTAGAGGTTTTTCTTTGTCGGCTAGAAAAATTCAGAATTGCGGTCTACATTTCTCCACAGAGTATCAAGTGCAAAAAAGCCACATAGAAATGAATATAAATAGAAATGAGCATGACCCATTCCGTTTCCAAGGACTTGCGTACACAGCCTCCTAATACTGAATTAGAGCCTATTGGAGCTATAAGGGCTCTAGAGGTTTCCTATGCCAATCCAAGCGCTCACACAGTAGTTGAGGAGATGGGGGCATGAGGAAGTTCATCACTGCACTGATCCACCCAGCAGACCAGGGAAGAGCTCCTGTTGCAGTCTCCACCCCCGCCCAGACCACAGCCACTACCTGCTAGCCGCCCACCAGGAACACAAGTCAGAATTGGAAGGTACGCTCAGGGCAGTTGCATGTGAACGAGGCAGAGAGAAGAGAGAAAGGCGAACTCTCCCAAGCGGTGTCCTGAGAATGGGCCAGGGAGAAGCCCCTAGGTCCTGTATGATCTAGAGAGGCCCCTCTTCCTGGGCCAGGGCGGCAATGCCGCTGTATGCAAGGGGGCTGATACACCCGGAATTTTCCAGATCGGAGGGCCTGGAAAAGTAGCCGTCTCTTCTGTCACGAGCAAGTTCCAGAGGAGCCCAAAGGGATGGAGGAAGGCAGCTAAAGACTCCTACGTTATCCAGGGGTTCCCGCCCACCCCCTTTTTCAGTGAAATATATAGATGTGTGTTTGTTTCTTTTACTCAAGGGTCAGTCACATTTGTGTCTTACTGAGACCCCTGAGGGAAAGTCAGATTTCTCAACAGGGTCTGCCTTCAAACTGGACACTCTACCCAGGAACCCCAAGCCTTTCTTTCCCCCATCACAGGAACCTGCTCCCCAAACCCAGTCAGTAAAGCCGCTTACCCACCTTGTTCACACTGATGTCTGCTCAGCTTCTCAGGGGTTGGCAGTGGGGGAGGGCCATATCGCATTTTCCGACAATTTAATTTTATTAACTCAGATCCCACCCTACCCCCACCCCCAGCCTTTTCCCAAAACTCAGCTAAATGGAGCTAAACATACACACACAGGCTATATTTAGCCGTGGTGGTGTGCTAGTGTAGGGAAGACACCAACAGAGGTTCTGCTACCTAGTAAACAGGGAGGTGTCAGGGCTGGAGAATTCAATAGTCATAATAAGCATTTATATGGTGCAATGACAACTCTGATGCAGGGCATAATTTTCTGGGGATTGCTATTAATTGTGCTTCTGCCTGTGAGCGGCCCCCTGGTGAGGGGCTTGGAACACCATGCAGAGTTAAGCTATATTCAACATCAATTAAAACGGCGTAAAATAGAAGCTGAGTAAACGATGCAAAGGTCAGAGTGACTGAACAGGCCCAGAGGGCCCCGGGAAAGAAGGGTTAGGGCCCGGCCCGGGGGGCCACGTGCCAGTTGCTCTGACTTCTCCACGACCCCCGGCTTAGCAGGTAGTTCCTCGTCACAGGAGTCTAAGCACCCATTCACTGGGGCCGGCAAGAACAGGCGAGTGTTGCCGGGGCGCCCAGTGCTGTCCAGTAGAACTTTCCGCCATCCTTGCTGGGAAAGGTCCTGGTCCGCCCTGGCCAGTTCGGAAGCTGCTGCCGCATACAGACACTGCGCACTCAAGACTTAGTAGTTAGGTCAACTAAGGAAGAGAACTTTTAGTAGAATTTCATTAACTTTTATTTCAGTAACTGGCCCCGTGTCGCTAGCGGCCACTGTTTCAGACCACAGGGGACTGCCCCCAGCAAACACTGGGAGAACGTTCAGCTCACCCCCGTCTCCTGCCTCAGCAGCTCTGCACCTTCCCGGACACCTGAGTGCCCTTCCTCAGTCCCCGCTCTGTGACCCACATGCAGGTGAGCTGCTGTGTGTTCTCATGAAGGTTACACAGACTGCCAAGACACAAGAAAGGGGATCGGCCTTCTCGCACCGCACCCCCACCCCCACCCCCCATTCCTCCCGCTCGCTCCGGCCAGGCTTCCCACTCTTCCAACAGAAAGGAAGGCAAGGGCATTGGATCTCGGGCTGGCGAGCTGCAGAGTCCTCCCTGTTGCTGCCGGCCACTGACTCCGTGGCTGAGTCTGGGCCCACACACCATTCCTCAGTCACCCGGAGCGCTCACCCACAGGCACTCGATGGTCCCTTTGGCACCAGATCTGAGGCTACTTTCCCATTTGTTTCTGAGCACTTGTGGAGTGTGGGCCTTCATGGGGACAGCTCAGCAGGATGACAAAGAACAGTGCCAGAGGTGGGGGGGACCCCATGCTTAGTCCTGGCTCCTCCATTTCCAAACTCAGTGACCCTGACAAACTCTTTGTGCCTCCCCAAGGCTGGTCAACGCTTCCAGACTGGAGTGCAGGGCCAACTCCTGGTTACTGTGTTGACGTCAACTTCCAAGAACTCACCAACAGCCCCTGACTGCTGTGGGTCATCCTTGGGAGAGGGCACCTGGCCTCCTTCTTCCAGAACATAGGCAGAACAGCCTGGGCGTTACCTGAGGAGGAGTGCGGCTCTGTGCTATTTGCCAGCCCCCTCCACCCAGCAGTCACTAGTCACTGCTCCAGGGATTGTCCCCAGCCGCCCAGAGCCCCTGCCGAGCTGCCAACACTGCATGGCTCACAAAGGGCCCTGTAGCATCTCTAATTGAGGAGCTGGTGTGCCGACGCCCTCAGTGGAGGTATTTTTAGCTGTGATGATACAGCCTCGTCTTTTTGCAGGATGTTTTGTTATTTTTCAAAATGAAATAAATAATTTAGAATTGAAGACTGGTCCCTACACCCCAGTGCTAGGACCCTGGAAGTTTCAGAGCACCCCTTCACCAGACCTGGGTAATGGGTCCTCTGCAGGCGCTGAGGCGAAGGTGCAGAGTTTACTGGAATCCTAGGACTGGGAGACTGTGTGCAGAAGTAGAAGGGCTACAGATGGAGGTGAGGAGGTGTGGGCTGGCCCTGCAGACTGCTGGGGTGACATTTGGCCTGATGGAGCAAGTCTGTGGACTGGACTCGACCAGAGAGCAGGCCCTGGCGCTCTTGGTTCCCAAGATCCCACTTTTTCTTCCCTTCAGTCAATTCTGGGACTTGTCACCATTTCCTTGACTTTTATGTTATGTGCCGCATAATGGGGGACACCCAGGGATGTGGGTGTCTGGGCTGACAGGCAGTAGCTCTTAACCCTGCTGTTCATCAGAGCCCCTGGAGTGGCGGGGTCCAGCTGAGAAGGGGAGGGAGGTGGCTTAGGAAAGTGAGCCCAGGTCTCCATCGGGGTGCTGGCTTTGCTGGGCACCAGCCTCTAGTTCTAAGTGCCCAAGTTTGGGGTCTATGAGGCGACACAGGAATAATTGTTAATTCTGTTAACACGATTTGTGATAATAGCCTCGCAGTTACGTAAGGAATGGCGGGACTTTTTGTGGGATGCAGCTCAGGGATGTCAGATGAGGTGACATCATGTCTGGGGGTGCTGGAGAACTCCTCAGCCGGGGTCATCATGCTGGCTGGTGCTGATTCTGGGTGATGGGTATGTGGGAGCTCATTCTTCTTCTGCTTCCAGTGTTTGCACAGTTTTATATTAAACTTGTTGATTTTTACACACATTCCTGAAATGATTCTAATGCACAGCCAAGACTGAGAACCCCGGGTTAAGGGGATACATTTGGCCCTGCTGACCCAAGACCAGGCTTTCAGGAAGCAGTCCCCTCGGTCAGGTGGGGCATGGAATTCAGCAGTAGTCAACTAGACAGCTCCTTCTCCGGAGCTTCTCCTTTACAGCCTGGAAAGCCTTTGTGTCCCGTACTCCCCTGCCTTGCCCTCTGCCTCTATTTGCAGGCAACATCCTGCCACACATCCACCAGGGAAATAGACCCTGAGTGCCCACCACCACCTCGGGGCTCAGCGTTCTGCTCTGGCGGCACAGCAGGTGAGCGCTTGCTGCAGTCAAACTGTATGGTGCACTGGAGCTGAGGCTGGAAGCTTCTGCCTGCCATAACCTTGCTTAGGACCCTGGTTCCGCCTCTCTTCTTCAGGGGCTTTCTGATTTTGGCCTAGTGATTACACCATAGGGCTGCTAACCGTGTGGTCATCTGTTTGAAAGCACCAGCCACTCTATAGGACAAAGGCGGGTGTTCTACTCCTGTCAAGAGAGATAGTCTCTGAACCCCACAGGTACAGTTCTACCTTGTCCTATAGGGTCACTGTGAGTCAGCATCCACTCCATGGCAGGCAGGTGTTGTTTCAAAAGAACTGAACATGGAGCGAGTTTTTGCGGTGCTGATGAAGCAGAGGGGAGGGTGACTACAGATGGCTCAGGTCACTGGGCCAGTCTGGCGCTCTGCTGCCCCCAGAACTGGCAAGAATGCCATACCCCTTCCTGCTCCAGTGGGGAGCCCTGTGGTCTCCCTCCCAGGGTCTGAGTCAGTCATGGGGCTCTCCGACACACGGCCCACATCAGAATGCCAGCCGGAGACTTCCTGCCCTTTGGCTTTCCTCAGAACCATCATCCCTGACCAGCCTAGCTGTCTGCCCAGTGCTCTAGGGTTCCTATCTCATCCCCTGTCTTCTTGTGCCCACAGGCCTCCTGGCAGTTCCACAGCCCCTTGTCCTGGCTATAAGCAAGCACGTGTGGGTCCATGTGCCACTCAGCAGGGGCCCCGTTCGTTTGGGCTTGCAAGCCTGAGCATGCTCAAGGGACTAGTGAGGGAAGGTCTCTGGCTGGTGGTCAGTCTCTCTCTGCCTCAGTTGTTCCACTTACTACTACCCAGAGGCCTTGGAGCCCTCTGCCCTCCCACTTCCCCAGCCCGGGGTTGTTGAGGGCTGTCCACCACGGCCTCCAGTCAGTGAAACTCAGCCGGCCATCTCAGATGCTACCACAGATTCCTCCATTCCAGGGGCTGAGCACCCTGTGCTGCCCTGCCCTCCTCAGCCAGCTGGGCCCCTGTACCACATGATGATGGTGCGGCACCCCACACACACACACACACACTCCATCCCTCCATTCTCATTCCCCCTCCCCACACAGCACACAGAGCAGGGGAGGGCAGGGGAGATTGCCCTCTCGGGGCAGGCTGTAATGTCGTTTAGAAGCCTCAGTGAAGGAGAGCGGTCCAGGGCTGCCTCTGTAGCTGGTTTCCAAAAATGAAGTTTTGAAAAATCTGAGTTCAGGCAATGCCACCACCCCACCCCATGGGCCAGGCTAGTCCACACTGCTGGCCCCGACAGCGGCCTCCGTGCCCTCCATCTCTGGTCGAGTCCATGCTGGTGCTCCGCCGCTTGGCTAACTGTGCTTGCCGGGACAGGTTCAAGCCAGCAGTAGCTGCACCTCCTCCCTGGCGCCTTCTGTCAGAGCCAACCTTGATGCGCAGGAGTGCACATAGCCCCTGGTGACATCTGCCACTCCCTTCCCATCCCCTGCCAGGCTTGCCTCACGGGGGCAAGAGGCGAGACTCTGGCATCATCTTCACTGAAGTGACGTGGCAAAAAGACTCCCCTGGACCACAGAGGTCAGGCAGGGCACAGCAAGGCCCAACTTCAGGCGGGGAACAATTTGCAGCTGTGTGGCACTGGGTCCGTGTGTGAGTGATCTCGGGGCTGGGCCACCACTGTGCCCTTGGTCAATCTTGTGGTTCACTGGGCTTCACCATGTTGCACTGTGAAGATGAACTGCCTTTTTACTAACTAAAGGCTGCTAGAAAGCCCGCGCCACCAAAGTCTCCTGGCACTGTGGTTCCAACGGCGAGGGCCCACTTCATGTGACTGGGGAGCTTTTTGATCCTGCTCGCTGTATTCCCAGATTTTCCATAGCATCCACTGCACAGGTGACACAGGAGGGTGAGCGTGACATTTCCTTGGGCTGAGGAACCTGCTGGTTGCTGTGCTGACTTCAGGGTGATGTCCTGCACCAAGCCTGCCGTGTCTCTGAGGTCTGTCTCTGTGAGGTAGCCAGGGAACGGGCAGCCAGCTGGATCATCAGCTCATCCTTTCCCCCCTTTTACCACAGACTTCCACCTTCCCAACCTGCTCTCAGCTTCTGACTTGGGGTCAAGGTGCTGCAAGGTGGCACTCTGTGACTGATGACAAGTGTGAGGGTCAAGGGCCCTCAGGTGCCCCTCTGCTCTTTCCATCATGTCAGCATCCTGCTGAGCAGAGGGGCTTGGGGCTGCAGCCAGCCGCTAGGATCAGGATGTCCCACCCAGCAGGCCCTACAGAGTCCACAGCTGTGTCCTGGTGACAGCAGGAGGAAAAGAGGGCCTCGGTGGCAGCATACAGACCACCACTCACCTGGCCTGCCTATGGGGCACACGTCAGCTGGCCCTGGTCTTGTAAGCCCTCCGACAGCCCAAGGGCCCAGCAGCCACTGGAATGCCATTGGAACCGGGCTGCCCATACTCAGCTCATTCCCTGCCTCCGCCTCCCCCATGCCAGCCCGGTCCCCACATGCCTTCAGGCAATTTCCCCATTCGAGAAAGCTGTCTTCGGTCCTAAGCTGCTTAAAAAGCACAGAATCTAAGTCCCCCAAACCTAACCTTTTTATAAGGGACTGTTCAGAAAACAAGGAGTCCTGGTGGCACCATGGTTAAAGCACTCTGGTGCTAACTGGAAGGCTGGCAGTTTGAACCCACCAGCTGCTCCAAGGGAGAACAGTATAGCAGTCTGCTTCTGTAAAGATGTAGGCCTGGAACACTGGGAGTCGTGCTCGTCCTGCCTGGTCCCTGGGAGTCAGACTCAACTTGATGGCAGTGGCTGGTTTTACCCCCAGACCAAACCCTGACTCATTGCAACCCTTATCAGGATTGGGATATATTATCTTCTCGAGAAACAGCTCGGAATATTGACTTCTAATCTGTAAGCAAATGCCCTGATTGGCTCCAAGGACCAATACCATGCCTACTAAAGATAGAGGCTGCCTGAAGAGGTCCCTGGTTGTCTGCCTTAGTGAGCCCTGGTGACCTGGTGGGTGTGGCAGCCTGCTATGGAAGAGGTGGGGCGGGATGGGGCCTGCTGTGTCCCATGGGTCTAGGGAAGGAAGAAAGGCGCCTTCCCTGCGTGAGCGCCCCAGAAGGAACCATTTGAGAGATGACCTCCATGATCATGTGCCCACTTGCTCTTCCTGTTACACATGGTGCAGGGCCGCCTGGGTCACCCCTGTAGTCAGGAGGCTATAGCTCTAGGCTAGTGTCATCTCCCCATCCTGCCTAGTCCTTGATCCTCCACTCCTGCACCCCTGCCTTTCGCCTGGCTAGAGAGGGGCCTAGTGGAGGCTGTCCCAGCCACTAGGGCTGCCCAGGAAGTGTGTCCCGTCCCAGCCAGGGGCTCACAGGTCCACGTGGTGCACTCACTGAAGCTTTGGCTGCCTGGACACAGCTCTGTCCTTTGCTGGGCAAAGACCCCAGCGGATCCATCATAGCATGCAACTCGTGCCAGCGCAAGGCCCTGGCGGGCTGGACAGAGAAGGATGAACCCAGTGGGGTCAGCAGGGCCACAGCCACAGCCACCATTTGCTTCAGCTGCTGCTCTCCACGTGCCCAGGGCCCTGGTGGTCAGGTCCCAGGCCCATGGAGGCACTGTGGCGTGGTGTCGCGTTAGCGTTGCCCCTCCGCTCTGGCACTTGAGAACTGCTGTCTTGCCGGCACTGCACTCCAGCTGGGACAAAGAGTCCCCAGGGAGACCCCTGTGTCCCCTGCCAAGCTCCCCAGGGCCAACCGAGCACACCTCCCTCGCATCACACGGCGGGGCTGCTCTGACGGGAAAGCCCTGGCTGCCAGCAGGAGAGGCTTCTGAGGAGAAATTGATGTCGGAAGGGAGAGTGCCGCTGGGTCATCTCTTTAAGTGGAAAGGAAAGGTCATGAGGGCCATAGGGGGCCTGGCTTGGATTAGTGTTGACTCTGACTTGGTGTGGTTCTGGGCCTTGGGCCCGCCACCACCAGCCCCATCAGCTGCTGGCTGCCCGGCCGGGAGGAGCGCCTGCTCTGTGTACACAGATGGCTCTGCGAGTCGGCAAGAGTCCGGTTTGTGTCCTGGCCCAGGCAGGGCAGTCCACGACCCAGTAATTTAATTAGATGTGCCTCTCTCCCTGGCCCACATGTTTGCAGAGGTTTGAGGGGCATGAGCCTGGCCGAGCACATTGCCCTGCTGCTCTGGCACTGCCCCAGCACCAGGCCGCAGTGCCATAAAGGGGCCTGCCATCCCGAGCCCGGCCCCGGGCATCTGTCTGCACTGCAGGCTCTCTGGCGGAGCTGCTTGCTGGCACATCTGCTCAGGCAGCTTCTGGAAGGAGCCCACCTCTGCCTCAGGGCCACCCTGCCCTCCACTTGGGGTCAGCAGTAACTTCTGCCGCCCCATGAGTGTCTTCTGGGGTGCAGTCTATAAGAAGGGAAGGGAATACTGGCGTTCCGCTAGCTTCTGCCTTGGTCCTTCCCTCTGAATCAGCCCCCTGCCCTGGACCTCACCTGTGAATCAGCATAATTTCAGCACTTGAGAGTGATTGTCCACCCCCCAGCTCCCAGTGAACTTAGTACCATGTTCTACTCTCAGCCTGGCAGTTGATGTCCTTCGCCCAGGGCCACTCTCCCCCAAGGCACCACTACCTCCCAACCAGCCAGTTCCTCTTGCCCAACCAGGAGGGCTCAGGGCTGACCCGTTCTCCTTTCCCTTCCTCTGTCCAGAGTGGCTGTCCTTCCATCTTCCTGCTCGCCACCCCCCATGTCTGGGAGCAGCAGCGCCACACCTGCTAGGGAAGAGTGGTCTCTTGTGTAGGGAAGCCCCCACGAGATGTACGGACACGGTGGCTCCAGCTCGGCCACAGCCGGGAGGATGCAGCAGCCTGCTGGGCTCTCTGCCCTCCAGGAGCACACCCTCACACTGCCTGGTCTCCCCTGGGGGTGAGGGGCGAGTGGACGGCAGCCCTTCTGAGAGGAAATCTCTCTGGCAGCATTCCTCTGAGCAGCAGCAGCAGCAGCAGCACACAGGCTGTCGCTGTGGAGGAGAGAGTGTTCAAGTGGAAGGGACCAGTCTCCAGGGAAGCTTCCAGCCAGCCAGCTCATCGCCCTAGGAGATGGAAACTCATCTGCGGAAGCCCCCGCCCTCCTCATTTCTCTGCACTCACCCGCCTTCCTCTTCCCCGCAACTCCGCCCAATCCAAGATGGCAAATTTCTGCTAAACTAACTTGGTTAAAAGAGATCCTGGGCCACAAAGGGGTGTCCTTTAGGGTGTTTATTGGAACTGCACCTGAAACCATCATGAAGGAGACTGGGTCTGTGCAAACGTGTCGGGGGATAGCCAGGGCCTGGCCCCTCTCCTACGCATGGTTTACTGAGTGGGGAAGGAGCTGACGGTCCTGTGAGGGTCCTCTCTCATGACAGCAGGGCAGCCAACCAAGACCTAGACGTCTCTACTCCACGTTCCCCACCGGGGTAGGTAGGGTTTACCTGACTCACGCCTCCTCACTCGGGCAGGAGAAGGCGAGGCAGTGGAAACAGCAAGGCCTCCCTGTAGAGATGAGCGGCTGGGCTGCCGCTGGGCCTCACCTGCCCCGGAAAGCAGCCCTGGGAGCTGAAGAGAGAACCAACACAGCCCGTTTCCCCACTGCAGCTGGCTGGCTGGAACCAATGCATGGGCTCTCGCCGGCTTGAGAGGCATTCTGCTCTGCTTTCCTCCCTGGAAGTAAACTTAAGGGCTGCACCCACTAGCAGACTCCAAGGGGCACACATCCTGCCGCCATATCCGAATGTGGCAGCTCCAATCCAGAGCCCTGCTGCCTGATCCTTCACAGGACACGGCTCACAGAAAAGAGAGAGACTCAACTCCATTTCAGAATCAACAGAGCAGTGCTCTCCACTGTCTCCACATCCCTGAAGTTAGAAGCCCTCATTCATTCCATTCTGGGATCAATGGTGGTAAAGTCAGCCAACCCTGGTGGCACTCAGCTAAGAAGGTGCCCTCTGCTGCCATGAGACCCCCCCCCCCCAGTCAGAGCAGATGTGGATGTTCCCATTAGAGGGGGAGGAGAGGTCAAGAGAGGAGACGGCCTTCCAGCAGGCACAACAGATGAGAACCCCAAAGCAAACCAAAACCCACTGCTGCCAAGTTGAGTCACCAAGGCCCACAGGGAACCTGAGTGGGGATCCCAAGGCTGTACATCTTCGCAGGAGCAGATTGCCTCATCACGCTCCCTCGGAACAGCTACTGGGGTTCGAACTGCTGACCGTGTGGCTTGAACTACTAACCTAGTGTGGATGGCCAGAGAACCGTGTTTCTGACCCACATGCACACACCAGGCCACTGCTGTCTCCCCTCCTCTCCAGTGCCCTCGCTGACCTATTTCACACAGACCTCGTCCCCCCCAGGCCCCTGTCTCCGTTCCTAATAGGAAAACCATCTGGCAAGGAAAACAGACAGCCCCCCCCCCCGGTGCCTTTAGCAGTCTATTCCTTGGGCGCTTCTCTTCCTCCCTCCCCACTTCCTCCAGATTCCCCTCTACACAGCCTTAAGAAGATGAATTAGAAGAATATGCTGTCATGTCAGGAGGAAACCATTGTCAATTCACGCAGGCAGACACTAATAGGATCAAGTATTAGTGGACTTCCTTTAAGTCCAGAAATTAAGTCTTCTCCAAATTGTAATAGATTATGACTTGTGACCACTGCGGCTGGCTGGCTAACTGTTGGTGTCCAGGCCTGGGCTCCATTTCCTGGTCTGGGCTAGGCCTACAGAAGGCTCCTCCCTGTTGGGCCTGCCTCCGGGGCACACCACCTGCAGCCTGCTCAGTTCACCTACAGGGGGAACCCAAGTGAGAGAAGCGGCCCGAACGGTCTTAAATGAACCTGGGTGAGTGGGCAGGTAATACAGGGAGGAAGCCAGGCCTAGAAGACTCAAAAGGAGTAGCCGGAGGCCAGGAAACCAAACGTTGCCCAAGGAACAGTGTGTGAAAGCTCCTCCCGGCCTTCCTTGCTGACTCACGGAACAGGTAGAGTGACTTATCCAGTGACTAAATTGGCACCAGCTCCGAGGCTCGACTTGGAGACCTTAAAGGAACCATCCAGAGCCACAGAGGAGAGAGAAGCCAGCATGAGAACTGTTGAAGGACGGACGAGCCACCTCCTTCTGGAATAGGAGGCTCTTGCGGGGTGCCCTTGGCCTTGTCATGCCCGAGGCCTGTGTCCACGTGGGGACCAGGGGAGAAGAGCTGGCATGAGGCTTAACTGGAGAGTAGCTGTTATTAGTGGGGGTGGGGTCTAAGAGGGTGGGCTCCAGGACTGCTCTAGGTCTGCTCCATTGGCCTACCATTCGTGCTAGCTACAGTACCCAGGAGTGGACCTGGCAGGCTGAGAGCCCCCACACCTGGCATGCACATAGCCCCACAGCTCAGTGCTTCCTGGCCGTCAGGTCACACGTCTTCATGAGATAAACTAGGGAAGACAAGGCCACCTTCTCCTTTGACAGTCCAGCTGTTCCAGGGAAGCACACACACACTCCACACTCTCTCCCGCCCGCCACCCCGAGACCTCTCTGACTCACAACCAGGGTCCACGTGCACAGAGCTCAGAGTCGTCATCATTGTGATGGGAAAACCTGGTTTATATAACACCCTCTCTCTGCAACAATGCTCATCCAGGGTAAACAGGGGGTGCCTCCCCCAAGAGTGTGCCTCAAAGCATGAAACGGAAGGTCCAGAGCAGACCCTGGCATGAAGCGAGCCTGGCAGTGGCAGGATTAGATTACAGCCCCGAGGGCCAGCGTGTGTTCCCCAGCATGGACCAACTCCAGGATTGGGAGAGCCTGGGCGGCCTTGGGTAGGTGCTTTGGCCTGAGTACTGACGGCAGAGCTGGCACGTACAGAACACCAAGCCAGTGATCATCCTAAAATCTAATTCCAGCCTCTCATTAGGAAATCAGATGCCTTCTTTTCTAGGTTCCTCTCGGGGAGTTTATCCTCCCTGCTTTTCTTCTCTGCTCTACCATCCATGCAAACCCCCCAGCCATGGGCTAGCAGCCTTCTTGCTTGCTAAGATAGAGAAAGCTCCCAGCTTGCCTCCTCAACTGCATTGCAGACCCTTAGCTTGTATCTGCCATAGAACCCCATTCTCTCGCATTTGCTTACTCTAGGGGGTTTTAATTCCACTGCAAAGAAGCGCTCAGCCACCTCTGAGCTAACTGCTTCCTCCAGGTCCTGCCCTGCCCATACCTTCTCCTGCTAATCCTTCTGAGTTGGGGAGGATCACCCCACTGACCTTCTAAAGCATACCATTCATTGGTAAAGGACCACTGCTTCCCAGAGGAACTGTGTCTTGTCCCAGCCCTCTGCCCTGCCCAGCACAGCACATTCTTCTTCCGGCTTACCCCAGGGCAAGGCGGCTGTTGCTGGACACACACAGTCCCTTGGGCCATCTACAGAACTGCTCTAGTGATGGGCACACACAGCAGAGCCTTCCTGGGAAGGAACGTACAGCACTTGGACTTGTGCCTGGAGCAGTTCCTTCGGCACCTTCTCTTTGACACCGACAATGGCATTCAACAAGAGAGGCGTTAATGGAGGACACACTCTGTGTCCGTAGTCATGAGAATGCCCCTGAGATAGCGCCTGACCTTCTGACTGCCAGGGACGGTTCTGAGCATGAAAAAAATCTACACTTTGGTTTTCCTGCACTCACTAATCTCTGAAGTGGTGAGGTAGATAGCAATATTGTTTCCAGTTTACAGATGAAGAAGCTGAGGCACCAAGAGGTCAAGAGTGTGCCCAGAGTGAGCATAGGGAGCAAGCAGCAAAGCTGGAGCCCATCCAGGAGCTGGGCTCCTACATTTACGTGTGGTGCCCAGGCTACACACCCTGCAGGCACGTAGGTCCTATTTTCTGCTTTCGGTAGCCTTTAGCCCAGCTCCCAGAAGCAAAGCTGAAAACCATCCCAGGGCACTTTCCAAACCACTGTTCCCTCTTGCAAGGGAGAAGGGAGATTTCTGAAGGGCTGGGAGGCCAGGAAAGGCCCTCTGAGCCCAAAGCTACCTTTCAGTTTAGCCAAGGCAGGATTAGAAATGGCGTGAGTAGTGCCTACAGTAGCCAGTGGCACCAAGTGGCCCGTGCCGGCAAAGGGGATAGAGAGGTCTCCTTTCGCCCTCTCCCCGCCTCTTCTCATTTTAAGCCCCTGCTGTTTTGTTGGTGCCTAATTGTGGCCCCTGAGGTGGAACCTGAGGGAAGTCTGGCAACTAGTGGCCACGGGCTCTGTCCTGCTTCCCAACAACTACAGATGGTCTTACAGGGACTCGGCTGTATGGCCCCCACTCAGCATGCCCCACGTTGTTGGCCTCAATACATGCAAACGAGCCAAGATACAGCTCATGTCTCAAGACCTAAAAAACTCGCCTGTCTCTGCTTTCATGCCAGTAGGAAGCAGCTTGGCACCCAAGGGTCTGGTGGAGCATGGGATTTGCAGCCACAGCTCTGCAGTGACAGCTGGGGTACACTGCAGAAGGGAGCCCCACTAGTTGAGCCAAATAAGCAGAACACCCCTCTCTACACTATAGAGAACTTGCTCACCAAAGTCAGTCAATCATCTTCCGAGGCCAAGCAGGGGGAGGGCAGACCACCTTTGCCACCCAGCTGCCTGATCTCCTTCCCCATGTAGCTAGCACCCTCTTTCTGTCTGCCACCAGGCCTGGGGGTCAGGAAGCTGGTGTGTGTGATCTGAGAACCTGACCCCTGGGCAGGCACAGTGGCTGAGGCACCTTTAGGCTCATGCTCAGGCTGGCTCAGAAGGGGCTGGTTCTGAAGGGAACTGGAGGGGCATGAGGAGTGTCCCCTTACTAGCTGTCTATTGGCCAGGAAATAAATGTGTTCTTGATGGTCAGGCAGAGCCTGGGGCAGAACCTTCATGAGGCCTGGGAGGCTGAGACCTTGACCTCGGTCCTACCTCATCACGCACTAGCCTTGTGACCTTGGATGTGTCTTTCAGTTTCTCTGGGGCTCAGCTTCCTTGACCGCTACATGTGAAGGGATTAGACTACATGGTTTTTTCACAGCCTTAACAGAATTCCGAAAGGAAGAGTCTCGGACTGGGTGCAGTCAGCAGCCGTCTTTCTCTGTAACGTGTTGCTATAACTACCCCACTGACGAGCTACAGCCCATCTTCCCTGCTCAGGTAACAAGCCCTGCAGTGTGGCCAGGCCTCAGTTGGGTGCCCCCTCAGCAGAAGGGCTGCACGCAGGTGTTTATGGGATGCCTTCTTGCACAGTTTTCCCACATGCCGACCCTCCCCGTATTTCAGCAGAGGAGGGTCACTGCTTCCAAGGCTGGAGCCGCGCAGAGCCCCGTCCTAGGGGTGGGCCCTGTGCAAAAGAAACTCCCCTGTGGCTGAGGAGTCTTCCCGAGGCTCAGGGTCCTTTGAGATCGGTCTTTCAGGGGAGCAATTCTCCCTCAGTCCTACGACCACTGGCATAATAGGGAGATGCCAGCTTCCTCTGCCCAGCTCCACCTGCCCCCTCTTGTTAGGCCCCCTTCTTTCCAGCTCCCCTCAGACCTTGTTCAGCACAGCACCCAATCCTTCCAGCACTGCAGCCCTGGCCGCCCATCGCTGCCTATAAAGGAGGGAGGAATGCTAGGAAATTGGCTCCCCGCCTGCAGCTAGCCCCCACCTCGGCCCCCGAGAGCTTGCCCAGAAGGCTGCTCGGAAAAGGCCAGACCGTCTTGGGGCACTAGTAAAATGGGTAATTTCCTGGTGTTTTAACGAGTCCTAGCAAGTCCCACCCTCTCCTCTGATGCAGTTCTCTCTCTCCTCTGTGTCTCTCTGGAGAGCAGAAAGGGGCCCAGATATGGAGCCTGGAAATCTCAGGGGCAATTTCGACACATGCCCGTGCCTCCAAGCTGCCACAGCCACCCAGGCCCAGAAGCAGCTTGAACCCCTGGAGGATGAAGACTCCATCGGGCTGCCCTTAGCTGTTCCCTACCTGCTGCAAAGCGCTGCCTGTCTCTCCCCCACAGCAGAGCCTGGCCGGCTCACACCCACTCAGCCCCAGCCCCTGCATTGGTAGAAACCACACGCTAAGGCAGCCCAGGGCCTCGGCGCCTGCAGCCTCCTGGACGTCACGCCTCAGTCAGCATCAGGAGATAGACACCCACCACCAAGATGAGGCTGATGACGGCCTAGCACCCAGACAACAGAACCAACCCCACCCATGGGGTGGACGCTCCAGCCCAGCGACATTACTGCGGCCCTCATGGATCCAGGCCCCCAGGGTCCTTGGGCAGAGCCAGGCTGCCTGACCAGCAGCTTCTGCTGAGGTGGCATTTAACTTCTGGCCAGGTCCCAGGAGCTGAGGCTGACCCACTTCCCTTGCATTTCCAGGGCATAGGGAATGTGGCTGCTCCCCAACCCACCCACCCACCCACCCACTCACTCACTCACTCACTCACTCACTTCACAAAACGGGTCAGACCCTGAGCTCCTGGGGGAGGGCGCTTTTCTTTGCCCTAAGGACACGGTGTCGACAGCTGTAGGGTTTTCCAAGGGCTTTCCTCCCAAAGGAGCATGTCCTTCCCCCTCACACCTCACCTCTGCCCTCCCCTTCTTTTTTTCTCAGCCTGGAAACAAATGCCTTGGTTGCTTAGGAGAACCTATGGATGTAGGGTCTTATGCAATTTAACCCTTTGGGGACATTGGATTAAAAATTGAACAATATTTATTAAAATACAAAAATACACTTTTCTCACATTACAATCAGTGTTCTTGTTGGCATTCCCCCCTCCCATCCCCCCTTTCAAAACGGACCCCTTTATTTCCTTTTAAAGCTAAAATAATAAATGAAAGAAGTTACATCATAAAACGGACCAGAATAAGAGCACACGCGCTGCCTTCCCGCCCCCGCCCCTGGCTGCACCCCCTCCTGGGAGGAGGCCTGGGGGAGGGAAGCCTTCCCTGCAGCCCCTTCGGGACACACGTGTGCCACTTGGCACTGTGGGTTGTACACCCTCCTGGTTGAGAAAGGCGGCCTCTCTTTAAACACGCCTGAGCCCTTTCTGGTGGTCTCACGGGCAGTCCCCTCCCAGCCAGTCCCCATAACCAGTTGATACCAGCTGGAGTAACCCCTAATGAATCAGCATTTAGAATAGTCACCAAATGGAAAGCATGAGAAAAGCTTCCACTCCCCCAAGCTCCCCACCTCTCCGACCCCCGCAGCACCCTAAAACCAACAAACCCTTTTAAAAGAATCATCAGATGCCATCATTGTCTACAATCATTTGTCAGACGCCCAGAACAACAGGTGGACGTGACCCCGGGGGCTCATCCAGGGCCTCCAGAGTACATCTCCTCTGCTCCCCTGCCCTCTCAGGGGCTGCCACCTGGGGTGGGGAGTGGGGGGGGGGGACGGGAAACTCCACTTAGGCCTTGCCCAGAGGGGGTTAAGCCAGCTGCAGGATCTGGTGCAGTGGGAGCGGCTGCTGAGCCTGCACTGTCCTCCTCCCTGGAGCTCCATCAGGCGAGGCACATGCGTGCCCCAGTGCTCTAGCCGGCGACATGGGCACACACAGACCCGCTCACTCCCTGCACGGAGTCTTGGAAATCTAGGTGCTTTCCTACCTAACATGCTTACAGACTTATCTGCCCCTTGGTCTCTAAAGGGGGGGGGAAATAAATTATTGCCTGTCAATGTTTTGGCACAGTACAAATGCTTAATGGATTTGGAGGGGTTTTCCTCCCCTTTTTTTTGGGTAATTTTTTCCCCCGTTTTTTTTAAGATAAATTTGCAAAGACGGCTTTCGGCTTAAGAAAGATGTCTGTAGAAATGGGTATTTCCTGTATCCTAAGGAGCAGCTTCTAAAAAAGGACCGATTCCGTCTCTCTAGCCCGCCCCCTCGGCACCCCGCGCTCCACCTCTTTGGGGATGTTGCTTGTTGGTTTTTGTCTTAAGCAGTTTCCCCCTTCTGCCAGAAGTCCCTGCCGGCAGCAGGGAGAGCAAACTGACTGTGGCTTCTACCCCACAAGGTGGCCCCGGTCCCCTGCCCCCACCCCCTTTAAATAGAACTTACAAGTTAGAAAATAGGTTTTCTTTTGATTTTTTTGTCTTTAAATTTTAATATAATCTGTTTTCTTTTACCAGCCCATAGATTTAATATATAAGCATATACAAGAAAAAGTCTCTCCCCGCTCTGTACAAAAGTTGTTGTCTTTGTGTGTGTGACTGTGTGCATGTATGTGTGTGCATTCTATTGCATTTTGTAAGTTGGGGGCGGGGGGAGTCATATTTGAGTTTCCTGTACCTTGTCCTTGGTGTGGGTCTGAATGATGTAAGGTTCAGAGATGGTGGTGACCGTGGGGTGCAGAGAGTTCCCCAGGCTGTTTTCTGTCCAGTGGGCCCCATGTGCTGGTTTGTAGGTGTTGTAGTTAATGTGGTCATGAATTGTGGGCAGCACTACCGCCCCCTCACCTGATACACCGGCAGGAGCCGCTGATGATGCCGACGCTGCCGCCGGGATGTCTTCGTCCACCTGAATGATCTCAACTGTCCGGGCGGCTGTCACTGTACTCCGCTGCTGGTGCCGCTTCCGCAGTTTGTAGAAGACGATCAACATGGCGGCCGCGAGCAGAGTCACAGCCACGAAGCAGCCGATGATGATCTTGGTGGTCTTCATGACCTCATCCAGGCTGGTCTGCATCTTGTCATTGGTGTCTGCCGTGGGTACCGCCACCTGCTTGGGTACACGGGTGGTCTGAATGAGCACCGTGGTGGAGGTGGTGTACGCCGGCTGGTAGCCAGTGGACGTGGTAGGGACGGGCTTGTACTTGCGCGTCGTGTCCTCAGGCGAGATCTCGGTGGTCTCCACCGTGACCGTGGTAAAGAAGCTGTAGTTGGAGGTGTTGAGCTCGGCCGTGCTCACGTTGAGGTAGGCCGAGGCATTGGAGTTGCCTGCCACGTTGGTCACCATGCATGTGTATACCCCAGTGTCCGAGAGCAGCACGTGGGAAAAGTTCAGCGTGCCGTCGTTGAGGACAGAAATCCGCGGGTGGCGGGAGGCGTGGCTGAGCACTGTCCCATTGGGCAGCAGCCACTTCACAGAGGACATTGGGGGGGTCCGACACTTAAGCTCTGCCATCCGGCCCTCTGAGATATTGAGGTCCCGAGGGGCATCCATGATGAAGGGGGCAGAGCACTGGAAGGAGGCCTGGTCCACCTCCACCAGGTAGCGGCCTCGCATGTGCATAGGAGCGTGGCAGCGACCACAGCAGGTGGAGTTGGTGGGTATGTACTCCCGAAGCCACCAGGCTAGCCACAGGATGTCGCAATCGCAGTTCCACGGGTTGTGGTGCAGATGCAACTCCACCAGGTACCTCAGTGGGGTGAAGAGGTCGTGGGGCAGAGAGGAGAGGTTATTGTGGGCCAAGTTGAGTTCCACAAGCGAGGCCAGCCCGTCAAAGGCATTCCGCTCGATCAAGCTGACCTGCGAGTTCATGACCCAGAGCTTCTTGAGGGAGCTGAGGCCATGGAACGAGCCAGGCCTGATTTCAGGGAAGTGGTTCCCGGACATCTCCAGCTCCTCCAGCCCCACCAGCGGGGTGAGGTTGGGCATGTCTTTAATGTTGCACATGCCCAAGTTCAGGTACTTGAGGTTGAACAGCCCCTCAAAAGCCCCCTCGGAGATGTATTCCAGTTTCTTGAGCTCCCCCAGGTCCAGGCGCATGAGGGAGGGCACCCGGTTGAAGGCATAGGAGGGGATGCTCTCTATGGGGTTGTTCCGGAGCCAGAGCTCCCGCAGCTTGGACAGGTACTCGAAGGCCCCACTGGGGATGACGGTCAGCCAGTTGTCGAAAAGCTCCAGGGTGTTGAGGCTGGCCAGCCCATTGAAGGCCCCCACCTCAATCTGCCGTATGGAGTTCCTGCCCAGCTGCAGGACCTCCAGGTGGTGGAGGTGGCGGAAGGTGTCGGCCTGGATCATCTGGATGTTATTCTCCATGAGGTTGAGGTACCGGGTGTTGGAAGGGATCCCCTGGGGGACCTCAGAGAGGCCCCTACGAGTGCACACCACCTTGCTGAACTGGTTACTGCAGGAGCAGACGGAGGGGCAGTTCTGGGGCCCAGCGGAGGCAGCAGCAGGGATGGCTGCCCACAGAATCCACACTTGCGCCGCGAGGTAGACGACGGGGAGCAGGACGGCATTCCAGGTGTGGTGCACAGTTACCTGCCACAAGAGCTTCATGGTGTGGCACGTTCATAATTCACCATCGCCTGGGATTGTGGCCCGAGAAGGAGAACCAGCCCTACCCCGGCTTAAGCCAGCTAGGAGCGCCTCTTTCCATCTGGAGAAGGGTGGGGAGGGGGCGATTAGAGATGGAGCTGACCCACCAGCCCACTGCCACCACGCCAAACTAGCTCGGCCAATCCCCCCACCCCCCAACCTCCCCGGCCCCCAAAGCTAGGACTTTATCCCACATGCACCCTCCCCACCCTGTTCGCCGGCACCTACCTTGGAAGGAAGGGATTGGCTTGGTTTCCTCAAGCTTTCTCCACGGGGCCCGGCCACCTCCTTCCCATTCTCACTTCTTAGTTTTAATTAACAAAACGGGGGGAAGTGGTGGGGGCAGGGAGGGTGGAGGGGCGGGGTGGGGGAGACAAAATGGCTTCTAGTCAATCCCGAGCCAGATCGGGCGAAGCCGCGGAGTTGAGGCGCACCCGGGAGAGCCGAGGCCCGGCGGGCTATGCAGGTGCATGCCCCCCCCTCCGCCCGGGGCACAGCGCCACCAGCGCTTCCCTGCTTTGTCCTTGGACCCTGGCACCGGCTCGTGCCAGCCTAGGGGGCAGCCGCTTCATCGCCAAAGTGCGCCTCCGGCGCCCCCAGCCCGCGGCTCCGCGGACGGAGCGAGGCCCGAGCCAGCCGGCCGGCCGGCCGCCGCGCTGCGCTGCGCTCTCCTTTGTCGGCCGCTCGCCTGGCGCCGCGGATTGCAGTCGTCGGCGCGCGGGGCCGCGAGGGTTAAGAGGAGGCGTCCGGCTCCGCGCCCTCCCCAGACACACCCCCCCTTCGCGGCCTGGGCCTGCGCGCAAGGGTTAAAAAGGGAAACTGGCGGAGTTTCCAGCCCGCGTTCCGGGCTCGGGGAGCAGCAGTCCCGGCGGCCCCGAGCGGCAGGGCGCGCCGCACCAGGTCCGCGCCGGGAAACGCGCGGCGAAGCGCGCCGCACCGCAGGCCTTCAGGGAGTCCGGGGGCGGGCGCGGGGCCGGCGGCGGCCCCCGAGAACGCGCGGCCGCCCGCCGTCCCCCGCCACGGCCGGGCCCTCGGCGCGCTGCCCGCCCGGCCTCGGGGCGGAGGGAGCGAGCTCGCGGCGTCCGAGCGCGGCGCCTTCAGAGGGCGGGCTGCGCGCGGGCTGCGGCGTGAGCAGCGGGGGTCGCGGCGGCAGGGAGCGCTCCGGAGCCCGAGAACATGGTCCCCGGCGGCTAGCGGCAGCAGCGGGCCCCCGGCGCGCGGCGCCCACCGTCTCCTCCTCGCGCCGGGCTCGCGGTGGTGCAGGCGGCAGCCGCGCAGACCGCTCTCTCATCCTTTTGTCCTTCAGTCGGAACGTGAATGTACTGCTGACGCATACTGTTCGGGGAGAAGATTAGCGTGATGCAGTGCTCGCCCGTCTGCGCGCCCGCCGCGCCCGCCGCCGCCTGCCCTCGAGGGGTTAACGCGGGCCGGCCAGCGCGCCCGCCGAGCCCGCGCCTCCCTCCGCGGCCTCCGCGCGCCGCCCCCGCGGCCCTCCGCCCCTCGAGGCGCGCGGCGGGCCGGGCGCGCGGCGAGTGAGGGCCGCGCAAGTCGCAGGCGTTCGCAGCTATTTTGGTCCGGTCGGAGGGAGCCGCTGGGCGGCCGCTGATAGGCTGGTGCGGCCTGGGGGGCCCCCGCCCTCCGCCCCGCGCTGGCTGGGGCTCCGGCTCCGAGCGCACTGGGCTCGGGCCGGGGCCCCGGGGCGAGGAGGGCCGCGGCGGGGCGGCTGCAGTTGGCCGGCCGCCGGCAGGACCGCGTCACCCCACCCCACCCCACCCCGCAAGCCCGCCCGCTGCCGGCGCGCCTGGACGCGCAGCCCGGGCGGCCCACTCGGAGTTGGGAGCGGCATGCTGGGGACCCCGGGCAGAGGCGCAGCTTGCGGCACGGCTGCCCCCCACCACCCGCGGGTTTCCTCGCCCCTCCTTGGGGTTAACTAGGCTGTTGATACTAGTTTTCTTAAGGAGGCTTGCGGGGCTGGGAAGCAGTGGAAGGAACGACCAAGTGCGAGAAGCTGGGGAGGGGAGGGGCGGGGGAAGACGAGCTGGGACCGCGCGGCGGCCGGTCGCCAGCCAGGATGGAGGTGAACTCCCCGGAGTTGCGGTCTCACTCCTCGCAGGGCCGCCCCTTTCCACTGGCCCGCACCCAGAGACCTCGGAGGGTCTTCCGACAGGTGCCTGGCCATCTGGAGTAGCCAGCGCCTGCTGGGAAGGGCAAGGGTGTCGGAGCCCATGTTTCTAGTTGGAGAAGACCCCAGCATTTGACAGATCCCAGTGAAAGAGCAGTGGAACGATGCACCCAAAAAAGCTACTACTAGCGGGTGGGTTGGGGCGGGGCGGTCTGTAGCTAAACCCTGGGGATTTGGTCCAGAAACCCGAACCTTGTTAAATCTGTCATGGAATTCGTGACGTCCCGGATACGGTTCCATTGTAAGCAAGTCAGAATTCCTTCTTTACCAGGATCTTTTAAACTACACATTTGCATCATGTGATGATAGCTACTGGTCTGTTTCTCTGTGTGTCACTCACCCGTTATCGTATAAGGTATGTTGTCCGGAGTCACAGAGCTGGGCTTGGAACCCTGGCAGGGCGCAGTTGTCTAGGAACCAGGACATGGATGTGACTCCATAGTCTGTCCCAGTGGGATGAGAACTCGGGTTTCATTCAGCGCGTACAACTGTGTTTATCCACTCTGCACTGTCCACGTGCTGAGAATCCACTCGGAGCTGTCTGTACATCCTTGGTCCCCAAACTTAGCTGACCATTGGAATCACCTGAGGATTTAGTGAAACCACAGGTGCCTGGGCCTCTTCCCCTGGAGAATCTGATTCATTAGGTTGTCGGTTCACCAATGGTCAGCCAAGTTTGGGGGCCAAGTTTGGTGTAGATGAAAGGTATAACTTTATCTTTTTTTTTCTGAAAGGTTTAACTTTCATAGTGGTCTCTACTTTGCAGAAGAAACACTGACCCTCTGGAAAGCAAGTCACTCGTTCAAGGTCATACACAAAACTAGCGTTTCAATACAGGTCTTCAGACCCTGAACCCAATGTTTGATTCCTGTAGCAAAAGCTGCCCAGGTCTCTGCTCTGCAGAGTCAGTGGAGGGTCTGTGCAGTGAGGAGCTGGCAGGGAGAGAGAGAAGAGAAGTGAGGGATAGGAGTGATGGGCTGAGAAATGACAACTCGAGTCACTTGTTTCTGTCATCATTCCCTAGTACGAGCAAAAATGAGCTAGATGGCAGTCAGTCAAAGCCAGAGATGGGTTTGCATTCCATCCGGGCTCTGGGCAGCTCTCTGCAGCCTTCACTAAAGAAAGCAGTTGTAGGTGCTCGCCTTCAAGCAGGACATGGCCCACTTGTCTGCCCAGGACATGTGGGCCCAGCCTAACAGAAGAGCAGACGCTTGCTAGCAAGCAGCTCCTCCTTCTGCACACCTGGCCCTGAGCTGGTCAGGTGGTCTGGTGCCAGAGAAGACTGGCCAGGATCTGGCTGACACACTCGAGTGCCACTGGCAGCCCCTCCTTGGGTCAGAGAGGGCCCTGCCTGGGCTGGTTTCCTGCTGGTGCAGGCAAACTCAGGCCCCATCTGTTCAGCTCCAGTCTTAGCAAAGGAAAGGTTCTGCCCCTGGACAGTGAAGGTTATAGCAGGATGGGCTGACTTGGGGCAAGCCAGCACTTAATAAAGCATTGGTCTCTCTGTGAACAGGCTGATAGTGGTGGCATGGTGCAGGCCGTCGGTGGGGGTGAGGGGGGGCTCTGCTTTGCCCTCTGTGGGCCCACTGAGCAAGTAGAGCACCAGAGGAAACAGCCCGTGGCAGCACCGGCAAGTGGCACTGTAACCCGAGGACCATCTGGACATGGTCCCTAACTCCGCGCCAGCCCTGGTTTCAGACCACTTCTTTGTCTTGGTGTGGTGCCACTGAGGAATACAAAGGGAAGTGGACAAGATGGAAGAAACACAGGGTCGGCAGCGCCCAGAGTGCTGGAAAGGGCTCCGGAGACGGCAAGGCTAGTAGGTAGTCTGAAGCTTGGTGTCACGGGATGACCCTGGCGCCAGGATGGGGAAGCCCAAGCGCTGGTCCCTTCGAGCCACTGGGGAAAAAAGCACCAAATCCTAACATGGCTCTGAGCACCAGTTTCTTCATCTGCAAACGTAGGCAATGGACTGGAAAGCGCCTTCAGACCACAGTTCCCCCTCCTCAGATGCATTGCTCTGTGAAGGGAAGCTGGTCCTTGGGGCTTGGAAGTGAGCCATGGAGTTGAGGGAGTGCTTCCTTCAGGTTAAGCTAAGAGCAGTTCTCAACCTGGGGGTAAATGACCCTTTCACAGGGGTGGCCCAATTCATAGCAGTGGCAAAATTAGTTATGAAGTAGCAATGAAAATAATTTTATGGTGGGGGGGTCACCACAACATGAGGAGCTGTATTAAAGGGTGGCGGCATTGGGAAGGTTGAGAACCACTGAACTTAAGAGATCCTCCATGCCAAAGCAAATCAGACCCTGCCGTTTTCCTAGCTACTAAAAAGGCTCATAGATCACAGGACATTCACATTCCCCAGGACCTAGGAGATCATCAGGACTTAACCTCTTGTTTTACAGGTTCCCTTAATGAAGCCCAGAGAGCCAGGGTGACTTCTGAAGCCACATAATTAACGGAAGAGGCTGGCTTCCAAGCTCAGCTTCTAAGTCAAGGAGACAGACCAGGTGTGGCCAATTGGCATTTAAAGCCGAGGCTTGGAGCAGTTTCCAAGTGCCTGTCTTCTGAAGGTGTTCTGGTTCTACTTGCTGGGTGGGGATAAAGATGGGTCTGGTAGAGCCAGCCTATCATCCTAGGTAACTTTAAATCCATAATCGGAAGCAGAAATGTCACCATCCAAGGGCCAATTCTTAAAGGATCCAGACCTACTGGATCCCGCCAAGATACTGGGGCACCTGGGAAGGCGCAGACTGGCCCACTCCCCATCTCCTGAGTAGCCACTAGATGTCTGTGGTGCCCTCCAAGGCTTGCCCCAGGTGAGCTGTCTTTGGCAGCTTGTTTTCCATGGCTTTGGGTGACCCTTAAGCTGGGCCCATGGTGGCAGAGAGCATGCTCCTATACCCTGAAATCCCCATCTGCGGTCGTCTTGGATTGCCACAACCTACACAAGTGCCTCTTCCCGTTTTTGTTCTCTCTTATGCTTCTGTTTGAGATAAGAACAGAACGAAGAAAAGGGCAATTAAGAAGTTAGAAGGGAAAAGTCTAGTGTGGAGACTGTCCTCAGGGGGAAGGACTGAGGCCAGCTGATTGGGGAATTAGTAATGATCAAACTGTTAAGAAATGATGTTCATGGAAATAGTCACTCCTACCTAAGCTAGTGGATACACTGCATATGTGTGTGAGAGAGAGAGGGAGGGAGGAATTTCCATCTCAATGTCATCTACATGTACAAGTACCCCTTCTGAGTCACAGTCATGAAATGCCCCATCACTGTCACAAAAGCATTCCTTCCCTCGCCTGGGATCCCCTCTGAGGTTATGGCTGTGCAATTACTCACGCCACCCCCCTCCCATATCACAAAGGGAAAGACAATTCTGCTGCCTTAGAGTTGCCCATCTCCCTAGTGCCCCCTGAAGCTGCTGTGCCTACCCCCAAAGGCTCTTAAGAAAGTGGGAAGGGATGAAACAAAAAGACATCCTTCTCACAGGTCCCGCCCAGAACCATTTTGAAAGACCTTGGCTAAAAGAGGGTGGGGTGCTTGATGAGAAAGAAGAGCAAAGAACTGGGGGATGGAAGGGCCTGCCCTCTGCTCTGAGGTTGATTTCCTAGGCTCTGTTGGTGCACTCCGGACCGCCAGGCCTGTGTGAAGGGGGAGCCTCCAACCGTCCCTTCCCTCCGAGGCCTCTAACCAGTCCCAGGATGCTCTAACAGGAGCTTTGAAAGTGTTGACCTCTGCAGGGCACTGGCCAATTACAGGTCATGGATGGGGCTTGCCCGTCACTTACCTGGTCTGTGTATGGGAGTCAATGATCATGCTGACACGGACACAGCTGTCGCTAGGTGCTTGGGCCTGTAAGCACATGACCCTCCCCAACTCCTCACATTAAACTCTCCCAACCACTCTGCGAGGTGATCGCCATGAGATTCCCCTATTGGCAGACAGAAGGATCTCTCCTAAGATCACAAAACAAGTGAGGGATACTACTTGTTCCCTGAGTCTGCCATAACAAATTGCCACATAGTTGGTGGCTTCAGACAACAAACATTCTGTTACAATTCTGGGGTTCAAAATGCAAAATCTAGTAGGGCTATACTCTACCCCGGGGTAGGGTGAGTGAAATCCACTCCTTGCTTCTTCCAGCTTCTGGTGCCCATTAGCACTCCTTGCTTCGTGACTGCGTCACGCCAGTCCCTGCTCCTGTGGTCAGTTGCCGCCACTGCCCCCCCTCACCCCAGTATTTCTGTTATGATGATGAATTTAAAGCTGACCTGGATATTCCAGGATGATCTCATCTCAAGAGTCACACAGGTTACAAGGCTGGGGACATGTCTTTTGCTACTATCCAACCCACTATAGTGACAGGTTAGTTTCATCTGTCCAGAGTCGAATCTGGAAGCCGCTGTGATGTGCCCTCTTAGAGGAAGTGGAAGGGCATTGACAGACAGCAGATGACTGCTGCCCATGCTCCTGGGGGTCCAGTGGGAGCCATGATGCCCTTGGGTCTTCTGTCCGGGAAGTGAGAGGACCAGCAGTCGGTACAAAAGGATGCAGAGATGACAGAAGGAGCGGGCTGCAGGACAGAGAGGACACTGCCCCTTTCTCTTGACACTCTCAGTCCTGTCCCCATTCTTTCACGATGTCTAGATTTTATCCACAGTGAGGGAAGCATCAAGCATACTAGTCAGAAACATACCTCTTGGCCTTGCTACACAACTAAGTCACAGCAATGGTGAGCTGCTTGTTCACTGGAGATGGGGGTCCCCTCAGGATCAGAGGCAGCAGGCATAGATGTCAAACTGAAATGTATGATCGGGTTTTTCAAATCCCTCATCCATACGTGTGATCTTTAATCTAGGGCTCTGTACCTACCAGCACCCACACATCCCCTCACTCACGCTGTATGTAGAAATTCATATTTGGCTAAGGAAGCACAAACCTTTCCCCCCTCAGCCTGATTTTTACAAACTGATGCTACACAAGTGATACCTTCTGTGTGATTCCTTGAGCTCAGTGTTTTCCCAGAGTGGGCGATACCGCCCCTGGCTGGTGCGGGAACCACCAAGCGGACTGCAGAAGCAGATACCCACACTTTATCCTGGATTGTGGGCTGTAGTACAAAAGTTAATTGTCTGGAGGGCACAGAATTTTTTTTCCCAGAAAAGGGTAAATTTGGGAACCTATGCCTAGTCTATCAAACAATACAGCATAGTACTTATGAACCTATCTCTGGCGTCTGAAAATACGGCTCAAGTTCTAGTTCAGCCTAGCACATACTTCTGTAACTTACCAGGGAAGTCAAAAATGTATTACTACAAAATCATAGAAGCCTTTTTTAAACAAAAATATCACAATGTGAACTATTGTTTCTCAATGTGCCCCGGGCTCAACCCATTACAATTCTGAAGGCAGTATTCCCATCTCTCAAACCCTTCCCCAAAGAACACCATGCTCTCTAGTCTGCTTCACTTAAAGGGGCAGTACGGGCATCCTCAAGGGACGCAAATCGTATCCCTTGAATGTTTTCGGAGTTGGGGGCACCAAAAAGGCATCTAAAGGGGCAAGAGCGGGCCTGGAGGGAGGGTGGGTGCGGTCAGGTTCCCTAGGGAAATTCTTGTAGAACCGCCCTTGCTGCTCTTAAAGAATGGGCATGCGCATTGCTGTGATGGGGCAGCGGGCGCACGGACTTCCTCCAACAGATCTTGTCCTGCCCTTCTCTCGCCAATGCTGTTTTCCTTGTCCTTAAACTTCCCTGATAACGAACCCCCAGAATCCTATGCTCTTTAAGGAAATCTATCACCATGACCCCTGGGGGTCCTGAAAAGCAGTCTCCATGGCCTCTGAGCTGACTTCACTGCCTTGAGCTTAACTGGCCCAGCAAGTCCCCTCGCAGCCACTGTTTGGCAGGCCCTTTGCCCTTGAGGACACCTAGCAGCAAGTGGATCACTGAGCGAACCTGTCTGAAGCCACCCACTGGGCACAGAAACGTGTGAATGCTTTTTGTTTGGCGTAAACTGCGAGTATGAGCACCCCCATTGTACTTTTTGACGCACCCTCACACTTTCTTCTTTAAGCCTCAGGTGCTTTGTGTGTGACATGGGCTGCTAACACGCTTCTTGCTTTCCTGGTGATGGTGGCGGGATAGAAACAAGTGAGGGGCTTCACAGGCAGTCACAACAAGTAGTAGCTGGAGCTATTCGGTTCGGATTTGAAAATAACGCAGAAACAGTCTTCAGTCCAGAGTTAGTAAGAGGACCTGGGCTTTTGCTTATGTTTTTGACTCGTCTGCCCTTGGCACTGCTTCTACATTAGAACTGCTCATTCTGTGCTCAAAGGGTGCTGTATCTTTGAGATCGTCTTATGTGTTTGAGGTAGTCCCTGGATTTAGAGGTACAAAACCACTAGAGGTTCCGGGGACCCAGTCCCCAGCCTTCTGTTACATTCACATCTCACATAGCCACAGAACCTTGGTCAGAGTTCAGAAAAGAACCTATTTAGGGGATAGGTTTCTGCTCTTGTTCCCTAGAATCTATTTGTCAAAGCAGCCAGGGTGCTCTTTGGGCCACTTCCATCAGATTCTGTTGTTTGTTTAAAGTGCTTGCGTTTCTTCATGTCAGTGGAAACCAAATGGCTCCATCGCCTGTGGACCCGAATCCTCCTGCCCTACACCCCGGAGCTCCGGTGCTGTCCGTTTCTCTCCTTGCCAGCTCGCCCCCAGCTCTGCTGACCTTGGTTCTTCTCCTGCAATATCTGAGCCGCTTCTGCCCACGAGGGCTTTCATCACCCTCTCCTGTCTGGAATGTTCTCCTGTGAGCAGGTCCCCTCAGAGAGGTGCTCCATGACTAAAATCTTTGCCATCGAGCAGGTGCCGGCTCGGAACAGAGTAGCAGGAACTGTCCGGCGGGGCTGCCAAGGCCGAATCCTTGTGGAGCACAGTGCAGCCTCTCAGCACGACTGCTGACCATGCACCACCCGGGCTCCCCCCTTCTGCCAACCACCATGGCCTCATCTCACAGCGAACATTCTCCGTTCTCTCTCAGGCTTTTTCCAGGAGTTTGCTTGTGTGTGAGCGCAGAGGTTTGCCCTGTCTGGTTTCCAATATCTAGGTCATGAGGGGTGCACATCTGTTGTGTGGATTCATTATTTCAGAGGAAACAAGGCCGTTCTTGGATGGCCCATGTGATTCCGAGTGCAGATAGCCGATCGAATCAACCCTAGCCTTACTCTGGTTCTTTGAAGGGTAGGTACAAAGTGAATAGCTTCATTTTCAATTTTATTTTGTTTTGGTTTTTAGGCCTGGGTAAAGTAAGGATAATCTTATTTGTACAAAAATGTGTGGTGGGGGGTATTGGATTTTTTTTTTAACTATTAGGTGAAAGTTTAGAGAGCAAGTCATTAATTCTGTATTCAACAATTTATACATTCTTCTGTTTGAACTCTTCGATTGCAATCCCTTCAAGGTTCCATCCCTTCTACCTCCTCCCTGTGTGTCCTATTTCCAGGTCTTGGCCCAACCCCCGTGCAAAGGAGCCCTAGTCACACAGAGATCAAGCACTCGGCCACTCACGGGAAGGTTGGCAGCTGGAACCCACCAGCTACTGGGCCACCTTAGTCTGCTGCCATGGAAACCCTATAGGACAGCCGTACCCTGTTCTCTGTCCAGAGTGCCCCACAGAGTCACCCTGCGTTGGAATCGATGACATAGGGAAGCCCCTGGAAGATCGGTGTACGAAAGAGCTTCATGGAGGTCTCCAGGGATACACGGGTCCTTGGCAGTTGAATTATGCAAGGAGCAAGCAGAAGAGTGAGGGGGCCCACAGATGCACACATCTGTGCCCACGTGTGTCTATGTCTATGCCTGTCATTCAGATTTGCTCCAGTGAATTTTCCCCTGAGGGAGTGGGGGCTTTGGAGCCTGAGATAGGGAACACCAGGACAGTAAGATCAAATGCTTTGAAAGTGGCTGTGCCAACGCTTTTTGCTAATTAAAGAATGTTAGGACAATCGCCACTAGCAGCAGTAAAGGGCGCCCCATTACCTCGCTTTATGGAGAGCTGGGTAAATTTAAAGGCAGCTATAAATATCCCACTGAGTGCCCGAGCTCCAACACAGTGGGTGGGCCAGTGGGGGGGGGGCTAGATGGCCAAGGAGAGGAGCTCTGGGTATCTCTCCCCCCCACCCATGCCCAGGGTCCTCCACTCTATTAGCTGTCACTCTCCAAATTTTGTATGCCTAAAGAACAAACAATTCCATTAGCAAACTCTTAATTTGAATCGCTCCTGGGGAGCCAACGCCAGCAGCTGTGTGGTGGCACAAACTGGGAGCCCGACTGCCTGGGTCCTTCTCCAGCTCGCCCTCCACTGCCTTCCCGGTTTGCTTTGAGCGAAGATGACTTCCTGTGGGTTTCATTTCCCCCCACCTGGTACAGCACAGACCGGTTTCCTTTTAAGTCACGTGACTTGGGACCCTCCGTCTCACAGTACTCTCGCATTGCTTAAACAGAAATACTGCAAGTGGATGGTGTGGGTAACCAGAACTCTATTATCATGCCATCCAGGAGGCTAGAAGTCTGAACTCAGGCCCTGACGTACTACAGGGGAAGGTTGTGCGTGTACGAGCGTGTGTGTGTGTGTGTGTGTGTGTGTGTGTGTTACTGGTCTCTCCTCTCCTCCCCTCCCCTCTACTTCTCTTCTCTCTCTTCTGGATCTAGGAGCCTCTCAGGACAGTCGCCTGGTTCAAAGGTTGCTTTCCTGGCTTTCTAGTTGGTACTGAGTCCTCTGTGGCCTTGAAATTTGATTTGAGGTATAACCTAATTCTACAGCGTCTATCCTAATTCCGTAGCATCATTGCAGTTGGGACTGTAACGCAGGGGTTAATTTCATCAGATCACGAAATGGAGGATGATTACATATCACAGCAAACCGTGGCCTAGCCAAGTTGACACATGGTTTGGGGGACTCCAGTGCACGAAACGGCTCAGAACTTTGTCCACGTCTTTCATTGGTCCGATTTGGCTCGTGACCTTTTGTACCCTGCGTGGTTTCTTCTGGCATCTTCGCCCGTGGCCTCCGTGCCCGAGTTTGTCGGGCGTGTCACGTTGACACTGCTTCTCACTTTTCCCATCTCCTCGACTTGGTCCGTCTCTCTGTGATTCAGCATCTGTGGCCCCCGGCTGCCTGCCTCGCACAGTTTGTTCGTTGGTCTGGGTGGATGCTGCCGCTCCAGCTAAGAGACTAGGTTTCCCCACTTCCAGTTGGTATGACCCCAGTCTGTTCACTTGTGTTCTAGCCATCTGGACTCCTCAGGGTGTTCATTGGTCTCTTGAATGTCGGGGGGACCTTCAGGGCCTGTGAAGGACACGTGGACTTGGATTGTCTCAGTTGCTAAAGGAACCATCCTCACCCCACCACACCCCACCCAAGCGCCCTACCCTCCGCTCTCAATGGGGTGCAGCATTGGGAATGTCAGGAGAAAGCCAGTCTGGAGCTCATACCGCTGGCTCCACCCTGATCATCCGCCACACCGGGCTCCTGGCTGCTTCAAGATGGCATGAAGCTCTCCAGCCTGCTCTGGGTCTGTGGTTTTAGGGGTGACCGTCTAAATGCATCCGTGGGACTCGCTGCCCCTCTGGAGGAGCTGGGCATGGGTGGCCATGAAGCGCAGGAGCTGGTGTTCTCCGCTTCTCCATCCGATTGTGAGGGAGGTGGTAGAAAAGCCCCGCAGGGCCTCCTCAGGGCTGACCTGCTCAGAGCCAGGTTCGGTGTTTCCCACGTGGTTTGACTGCCCGAGGTTCTGAATTTGGCCAGAATCAGTGAGCTGCTTTGTGTATTTGTTTCACGCAGACACAATATTACTGCCCTGCACCTCATTCTCCCAGGATACCGCCCCTGACCAGGAGTTCCGCACCCGCCTTTGGTTTCTGCCTTGCTGCCAGCCAGGAATGCTAAGCACCGTATTCTCCTGAGCCTGTGTGTTGGTCTCAGAGTATTCTCCGATGGACACCAGGCTGAGATGGCTGCTTCTGGGCAGGAATGCCGAAGCCCCAGCTATGGGCTATCAGCTGGGGGTGTGGGGCTCTGGCAGCACTGCCTGGACACTAGCTGGTGGCCTGGCCAGAGGAGCCCTGCTCTGTGTTGCTGCCACAGTGACTGGGGCCAGTCTGTAGCAGCCAGGGAGGCTGCTTGATTTGTATGCCCGGCACAGGCCCCAGGACAAAGCGCCTGTGAGGGGCTGTGCCAGCCTCTAACTGTGAAGGCCGGCTTTGTGTGGGGAGTGAGTGACAGGGCTGGACAGGGGCTGCCTCTCTGTCCCTGAGCCATCGGGGATCCCTCCCCAAGAGGAGACCACCTTGGTGTCCCAGATTTACCCGTCAGCCTGTGCTCAGGTCTTCCTGCCCTGGCTTCTGGCTGCCTGCCCCCACCCACCAGTCAGGAGGCGCCATTCAAGGCCACGAGGAGATAGAAGAGCAACCAGCCAGCCGATAGGCTGGGACAGTTCACGGTTTCTCTCTGGAAACCTCCAAGGCCTGAGGAAGGTGTGGCCTTTGCCGGGGAGGGGCGGGGTCAGGGACATTTTTCTCTGGGCCACATGCTCAAGCCAATCACGGCAGTCTTTGGCTCCTGTTGTCTGAGAAGGGAGGTGTGAGACCCTTGGTGTTGCACACTGAGCGATTGCAGGGTGAAGTTCAGTATCAAGCTGAAGACCCTAAGGCATACACCCCCACCCCCACCCCCTACCCCCCCACCCCCGGCTCAGGGTGCTGGAGGGATGCCTGTCTCTTTCGAATGGTATTTGCTATGAATGTGGCATCTAAACACATAACCTTGACTCATTTGCACGGGTGAAGCAGACCGATCTGGGTAGGAGTGCTGCCTTTAGGAACGGCTAGAAGCGGTGGTTGAAGAATGGACTCAGGTCCCTCCACTGTGCGCCTGCAGGATGCGAGCTCGGGCAAGCAGAGTGGCGTTTTCCAGAGAAGGGGCTCGGAGGTGGCCCAGCCCCATGATGGCATCAGGGCTCCCCAAGTTCCAGTGCTGCTAGGCTTCTCACCTGAGGATGTCACCTTTGCTAGAGCGAACGCCCCTTTGCATCTCATTTGCCATCATTCCGCATGGGTTGCCACAAGGCAGAGACCACCCCAACAGCCGGTCGGACATTTGAACGGGACAGATCCTTGCGGTTGCTGGGGTTGTGCTTTCATTTCATCTCAGACGCTCTTCAAAGGGTTTGGAAAGAAGGGAAAACCTTCACCTCCCCCATCAGGAGCCCCCCAGACCCATGCTTCCCAGGTGGAAACTTTGGGGAGAATAGAAAAGCAGGGACGTTTCTCTGTATGCCTGAAGAAAGGAGACCTCTCCAGACCCCCCCCCCCAGTGGCCTGATGGGTGTCATTCACACCTCCACTGCTAGATGCACTCTTAAAAGCTGGCAGCCCTAACAGGCTGCCCCAAGGACTGACCCCAGCCCACCCACAAAGGGATGAGCAGGCTCGAGTAGCCGGACAGCCCTGCCCGTTCCCACAGACCTCTGTCCGGGAGCAGGGGTAAAGGGTGGGGGGGAGGGGAGCAGAAAATTAGAACCAGGGACAGAACCAGAATGCTGGTTGCCTCAGAGTTTTTGCCCAGGCTCCGTGCGTGTGCAACAAGCTTGTGGTTTCAAAACTATCCCTATCCTTGCCCTCCCCTCTCCCGCCGTTTACATCTCCTCTCAGTTCACCCAGCACACACAACCCAGAGGGCCTCCAGGAAGGAGGGGCTGCGCCCTGTGCTCAGCCGTGTTCTGACCATTCACCACTCAGCCCCTTGCCCCTGACAGTTCACATGGGGTAGGAAGAGTGTCCACTTCCACACGGATGGTCTCCTTGTCTCTGCAGCTGCTAATGCCATTGACATTTCTAAAATCCTTATTTTGCAAATCCACTTGTGTCCTGGGTTTAGCTCCCGATTACAGGGTTAGCAGAGATTATAGGGTTTCTCTGATGTCGTCTTGTAGCTTTCGATCAGATTGGTGGCTACAAAATTAGGACTTAGCATGTCCATCAGCTGGAAAGCAAAGGCAGACACAGGGAAAGATGGAGTGGTATCTGCCCCGAGCGTGGGTCAGTTCTCTAAGAACCTGGGAACCTAGGATCCCAGCCCTGTTTGGCTGCAGGGGCCCCCAGATGTTGCCCTCTTCTCCCCACCCCAGTCGCCGCACCCAGAGTGGAGCCTAAGCCACAGCCCTGCTCTCAGGCCAGCGCCCTCTGCTGGGAGCTCAGCTGTCACCAGCCGTCCCTGCAGTCTCTGTCTTGTCAGTTCTCATTAGTCAGCTCTTTTGTTCAACAACAAGGCGCCCTAGAGGCTGGGAAAAGGCAGAGGTGGGCCTCCCCTCCTCCCCCGTGGCTCTATCGTATTCAGGGATCTGGTCAGTTGGCTTTGTTCTGGAGGGTTGGAAGAACATTAGTAACTTTGGGAAAGGCTCCTGGTTAGTCATCACGTTAGGTGATAGATGGCTGTTTTCTACCGCAAATCCTAGGAAATCCAAGCAACCCAATACATCATGAGGCTGATGGTCTCATCTAACACTTTATCAGTTCCAGGTGAGGCATTTCCAGGGTGGCCTGGTTTAACGGAACTAGCGCCCAGGGCAGACGCCAGGCTCCTGTTGCTTCATTCTGTCATTGGCCTCTGCCTCCTCCTGGCTGCATGACCCGCGCTGCCTGCCTGTCTTGGCTGCGTGCCGAAGCCCCAGCCATTGCCTGCGCGCACACCATTCTCCAAAGGCCGAAGAGTCACTGGTGCTTGTGTGTGTTTATGCATCTTGTTTTAAAAGCAAAAGAGCCTGTGCACAGCCTCCCCACTGACTTCCCTCCATCTTGTTGCTTAGACTTGAGCGGCACGGCCACCCCTAAACTGACATGTGGGGGTGAGAAAGGAGCACCCCTTTCCCAGTAATTGGCTGAGACCAGAGATCCACAGGGACCATGAATTTGGATGAGCACAAACCATGACACCTTTGTTTTTCTTTTTTTTATTGAATACTTTTATTGGGGACTCTTACATTTCTTATCACAATCAATTCATCCATTGTGTCAAGCACATTTGTACATATGCTGCCATCATCATTTTCAAAGCGTTTTCTTTCTACTTGAGCCCTTGATATCAGCTCCTCATTTTCCCTCCCTTCCTTGTGAACACTTGATAAATTATAGATTATTATTTCCATATCTTACATCATCCTCTATCATCCTTCACCCACTTTTCTGTTGTTTGTCCCCCTAGGAGGGGGTTATATATCAATCCTTGTGATTGATTGATTCCCCCCTTCTCCCCACATTCCTGGTATCTCTGTTTTCATTGTTGACCTTGAGGGGTTTATCTATCCTGGATTCCCTGTGTTGTGGACTCTTATCTGTAGCAGTGTGCATGTTCTGGTCTAATCCGATTTGTAAGGTAGGACTGAGGTCATGATAGTGGGAGGAAGAAAGCATTAAAGAACTAGAGGAAAGTTGTGTGTTTCATCGGTGCTATACTGCCCCTTGACTGACTCATCTCTTCCTTGTGACCCTTTTGTGAGGGGATGTCCAATTATCTACAAATGGGTTTCCAACACACACACACACACACACACACACCATTCACATTTTGTTCAGGGTCTTAGCTGCCTGATCCCATTGACACCTCATGATCACACAGGCTGGTGTGCTTCTTCCATGTGGACTTTATTGCTTTTCAGCTAGATGGATACTTTTTTATCTTCAAGTCATTAAGACCCCAGACACTATATCTTTTGATAGCTGGACACCATCCGCTTTCTTCACCACATTTGCTTATGCGCCCATTTTGTCTTCAGTGATAGTGTTGGGAAGGTGAGCATCAGATTAGTAGAATAAAGTGTTCTTGTGTTGGGAGGTATGCAAGTTGAGGCCCAATATCTATCTGCAACCTTAATTCTTAACATATATAGTACATAGATCTTTTCCCCTCTTGTTATATATAAATATATTTACATATGTACATGCTTGTATTTAGACCTCTATAAATGTCCTTTGCCTCCTGATTCTTTCCTCTTTTTCCTTTCCTCTTGTCCCACCATTATGCTTGATCTTCATTCAGGTTTAGTAATTCCTTGCTGCTACATTGCCCTTGATTAAGCCCCACTAAGCATCCTATGCCTTTCTCTCCATTGATTTTAGTTCACTTGTTGTTCTCTTGACCCTGGGTTGGGTCCCCCACCCCCCAACATCCTTTCTCCCACCTCCACTTCTTCCATATCCCCCTGGAACCTTCATTTCCAAATTGTTTCTCCCTCCTATCTTACCTCGAAAGACATCTTACCTTTACTTTGAACTTCTAGCTACAAGTTGTGTGCCTGTGACTGTCCCCAGTCAAACCAGACATTTTCATCTCACATTGCAGGAAGTGGTGGAATGAATTTCAGCTTATTCTTATCACCACCTTGAAATTACAGTCGTTTTCAGACCATCGTGGTCGTTGAGTCATTTGATGGCGACTCGTAGCAACCCTGTAGGGTCACAGCAGACTCACCCCCAGAGAAGGCTGTCAGTCTTTACAGAGACTCATATTTTATCTCTGACAGAGCAGCTGGTGGGTTCAAACTACCAATCTTTTGGTTAGCAGCCAGGGCTCAGAATCTTATTATTTCATATGTCAATCATGGGGCAGGCATGTTTACTAGATCCTGATGGACTAGATTTTAAAAGCACTGTAATATCTGTATTCAGCATGACCAGTCTCCTCCTTCCTGCACAGTCCCACACACTGGGTCCCAGTGTTTTAAGTGTGTCATTCTGGGAGGGGAAGGGGTTTATGTACGAGATGGCCAAAGCCAGTCCACATTCACCTTAGCTACACACAGATAGTGCAGGGCACACCGATGGGCGCCTGTCAGCAGGGAGTGGTCAATGAGCGGCCACCCCTGCCACTGCCCTGCCACCTTCCATTCACAGCACCCTTCGGGCACACTTATGTTCACCCACACAACGTTCACCAAGTCGGCCAACTCGCTGAGAGATTATTTCCTTGATAGTTTTATTTAAATCACTTTGTTCTGGCTGAAATTAACTTTTTAAAAAATAAAGAAATAAATGTCCTTAAATGGAAATAGATCACCTACCATAGACGAAACGAAACTATAAACGTAAATACAGAGCCAGTGCGCTGCCTCTTTTGGTCGCTCTTAGAGAAGTGCTAGGGACCCATGTCGCAGCCCTGGTGGCCCAAGGGTCAGGTGCTTAGATACTAGCCAGAATGCTATGGCTTTCAACTGTTGGCGCCACAGGGGAAGAGACTCTGATCTGCCAAGAGAAGACAGCATCCTCCAACACCCCGCCGCCCCAGGCAGTCCTACTCCAGTGCGTGGGGCTGGGAGGGCCCTAAGCCCCCTTCGTCTACTGGAAAGGGAGCCGTCAGTGTGTGCTCAGAGCCACTCCGCCCCTGTCATCGCTCAGCTAAAACCTCCCCACCCCTCAGGAAGCCCAGATGGTGCCTGCTCACCGTACGGACTCAGGGCCCCTCCTGGAAATCTGACGATCACCAGTTTGGGTGCGCCTGGAGCATTCTTGACTAACGGCTTTCATCCGAGGGCGCACCAACTGCTCACCAGAAACCGCTCTCTGAGGCTTCCTCCAGGTCAGACGGATGGACACTGCCCTCTTGCCTTTGGGTCATGAACTCCCTGCCTCCCCTGTCCCATGTGCTGTTTTCCCCCTCCTTCTCCTGAAAGGTCGACTATCATTTGCTCGTCTGCATTCCAGCGGCATCTCTGCTGTTCTCTGACCGCAGCAGCCGGGCTTCAGCAGCTATTGGTTCATTGATTGGGCTGACGCTCCTAGCGGGCCTTGGAGAAGGAATCCGCCTTGGAGCTCACAGCAGCAGAGGCTCAAACAAGGCCTGCTGCAGACCCCAGGGCACCAAAGCCAAACCCCAGGGCCCCACAGAGCAGCTCTGTAAACCTGCTCATTCACAGCCAAAGGATGAATATACATTAAAATGTACGGCTGTGGGTTCTCCACGTCTTCCATCTCGATCTAGACACTTGTGAAGGCGGTTTCTGTCCCCACCTCCACCCCCACCCCCAATTCTGCATGCTTTTTTTTTGGAAGTGAGAGATCAGGACTTGTAGGGTGGATGGGACAAGGTCTCCCCATGGAATTGTCCAATAATAAAGCAGGGGTGTGGCCATGAGGGGGTGGGGCAGGGGAGGAATTCCTCATACAACTTGGCTGGCCCTTTTCTCACCACTTCAGTTTTCCGTTTTATTTAAAACTTCTTCCTAATAAGCTTCCATGATCACCGATGTCCTTTGAGAAGCTCCACCACGATGACCCTTTGGGAATCCTAAAGACCAGCCACCATCACCTTCTGAGTTGACCTCTCTGCCTCTCAGGGACCACTGCTGGACTGGCCCTTTTGACAAGGCGCTGTCGTGACAGAGACCAGTGAGTGCTCCTGGTCCCAGCCCTGCTGGCAGAGGCATGTTAAACCCACTTGCTGTGGACCAAGCCAGTGCAGGACTCGGACCGGAGCCCTCGGCAGGACTTTCTGACTTAGCTCCTGCACGCTTTTCCTTGGGTCCACCCTGATAAAGTTCAGTTATCTTCTGTCAGTGAGGAGGGGGTCTCTCCCCGCCGTCCCATCCCCCATCGTAGTTTCCTTCCTCCTTTGCTCACTTCCTCTCCCACCTCACCTGCACATAGATCTCAGCCCCTGCCTCACCTGTAGCCTTGTTTCTCCCAGGACCTCTCCTCGCCTTCCAGAGCCTTCTGGAGGGGAGGGTGTTTTCTGTAAGTCCTTGTGTGCTGTGGTCCTTCACTGGGGGAGATGCTGTTGCCCACAGGCACCTTTTATGTCCAGCCAGTGCCACCCTGCCCCACCCGCAGAGTCCAGTCACGTGTGTGGTGCGGAATGGGGACCCCAGGCCTGGGACCATCAGCTGCAGCTGCAGCTTCCAGGCCTTGAGTCAGAACTGGCAGGGGTTGGGGTTTGTTTTGTCTTATGGTTGATTTTTTTTTTTTCTTTAACTCTGGATCCCCAGTTTTGTCTTGTAGTTGTTTTTTTTTTTCTTTAACTCTGGATCCCCTGTTGAGAAAGAGACTTGCTGACTTCACTCTTGCGAAATCCCTCAGTGAGGGCCCCCGCATGCTGCGTGTGTTCAGCACAGAGCCAGCCTCCAGGGCATTTGTGTGCATGTTTGTATGCGGGTGTGGACTCCCAGCTCCCCGAGGGGGGCCGCCTGCATAACGCCTCAGCTGAGATGCTTCTCTTAATGGTTTGAAACGACAAATGTTATTGTCTTTGAGTTAAGTGGTTCAATTAGCACTGATTGGAAAGAGTGGGATGAACTGGGGAAACACAGCCTGTTTGGTAACATCCTGGGGAACTGGGGGGTGGAGGGAAGGTGCTGCTGGGAAAGCCACTGGGGAAGTGGGGGTTGGCCAGCTGTGTGCCTGAGGAGAGCCACCCGGCCCGAGAGCAGACTGTTAGGAGCGAGGTAGTATCCAGTCCCCAACCAACTCCAGGTGCAGCTGCCCTGACCCCGCTGCTCATCCCCCACAGGAAGCACCACTCCACCCAGAGCCCATCCACCCCACCACCGTACAGACTGGTTGCTAGAGGTGGGGTTCCCCTGTTGCCGCGGGCCTCGGTCTTCCTCGCAGAGCTGTGGCAGCCTGCCACTACACCCCTCACAGCCCCAAACTTTTGTTAAGGGGAGATGTGGGGTCAGACATGGGCCTGGAAAGCCGGCTCCCTCCCCAGTCTTCTTTTCCTATCACCCCCTTTGCTTTGCCCCCCACACAGCCAGCTTCATGTGCACCCCAGAATCTCTTCTGCCCTGACAGCACGGGAGGATTGGGAGGGCTCTGCTGTTGACCGATTGCTTGACCAAGTCCCAATGGGCCAGGGTCCCTTCCCACTCTGGGGGAAGAAGCCCAGGCCCGGCTCGGCTCAGCCCGCTTCTACCTGCCCATTTCCTGGTGGCAGTCCCTCCTTCCTGCCAGTCCCCTGTGGCGCCCACCCAGCTCTGAAACCACCTCCCAGGTGTCAGCCAGACCAGCAGGTGGCACGCATGCTGTGAGCTTTGAGCCGGGGTCTAGGTGCTCAAAGGCACTTAATCCTTTAGCCTTATCCGAGCAATGGGGGTGATGGGGAGAATTACAATGATGGGAGGAGGGTCAGGAAAGCAGGGGTCCCTGGGGAGACATGAAGATGGGAGGTCTGGAGCCCATGGCTGGGAAGGTCAGCGGAAGCAGGGGAGGCCAGAGTCGGCACTGGCATAGGGAAGCTTCCAGAGGGCGCAGCATGCTGTCTGAAGGCTTGACCTCAGTGTGGTCGCTGTCCTAGGCCAAAACCCTGCCTGCCTGCAAGTTGCCTGCAGCCCCTGGTTCACCCAGCTCACCATGCTCTCCACTTTGGGGCATGGGGAGCCTTTGTCTGCACCCATGCCTTTGAATGCCCTGAGGAGATCAGGGATTTGTGCAAAGATCACTCCCCCTTGTATTGCAGACAGTGGAGTCACACTTGGCCCCGCAGGTCTTGAAGAACAAACTAGGGCCAGCGTCCCACACCTCATCTTCTCCTTGCCCCTCCTCCCCAGATACCTCACTGTGCGGGGGGGGGGGGAAGAAAGCACCCCCACCCCACCCCCATTTGAGCCCACCAACTTCCGTAGTCCAGGCACTGGCCCAGAGTGGGGAGATAGTGGCTGCTGACCTTGGGCATCTGGACTCTCACGGCCCGGCCTATCGCATGGGGCCCTGCGGCTTTACCATCAAGCTTCTGAGAAGGCTGCGTTCAGCCTTAAGCCCCTACCTGTCTTCCTGGACCTCTTCACACCGCTTCCCCCTGGCCTTTGGGCCCAAATCCCTCACCCATTTATCATATTGCCTGCGTGTCCACAGGCTGCGCCTCTGCCAAGTTCCTCACCGTGCTGTCTTTCTACCTGTGACCTCCCAGCCCTCCCCAGAGAGCCTCCTTAATTATTGGAGAGAGCCATTGTTCCAAGAGGTAGGCAGAGCTGCTGGGAAGGGACAAAGAGAGGAGGGAGGGCGCCGTTTCCTGGATATCAGCAAGCTCTGCTCTCTCATCTCCATTTTCACAGTGGCCTCTTCCCCACGTCCACCCGGTTCCACGGCAAGGATGCAGTCGCTCCTCTGGTTTAGAAAGCCGCAGGTCCTGTAGATTTGAGGGCACGGGCACCTTGCCCTTCTCTGGTTCTGCCCAGCGTGACCCGCCCCTAGAGGCTCCCCCAGCTGCCATCAAGTCTACTCTGAGTATGGCAGCCCGATGGGGTCAGAGCAGGACTGTGCTCAGGGGGTTTCCAGTGGCCGGGTGTGCAGAAGCCTATCAGCTAGCAGCCGCGCGCTTGAACAGTCCCACCAGGTACAGCTCTTCTTGTCGGTGTCCATGAAATCCTTTGTGGTCCAACCCCTCAGCCCACCCTGCCAAGGCCCCAAGTGGAGGCCCAGGTTACCGATGAGCAAATTGGTATAAAGGGCGTTAGAACAGAACAGTCAAGGCTCCAAGTGTCTGAGCAGAATGGCGAGAGATGGGCTGCACTCTCCAGTCTGAGTTATAATTTACCAGCTGCAACAAATGCACAGTCCTGTATTAAGTTCAAAAAAGCAGTTACTCAATTACAAGTTGAAGGTGACCTAGCTTGGCAGCAATTCATTTGAAAATTACCCCAGGGGGTTTTGTTTACTACAAACTGTGTGCGCTAACAACAGTGTGAAGTGACTGATAAAAATTGCATTAATAGAGAAATAGTATGGATTGAAGGAGGTAATTACTCTGCTTAAACAACATCTGGGATATTGTGCTTGGCTCGGAAGTGCTGTGTTTGTAGAGGGTCCTGGATCAGCCGAGGAGCAGCACTAGGAAGGGCCCAGGGTAGTGGCCGGCATGGGCTCCAGGTCCAGCAGTGATGGGAGAGGCCAGCGGCAATGGCGACGAGTCATTTGAATGACAGTGGGTGGAAGGAGGCAGCCACGGACTGTGTGCCCTGCTCCTGCCCAACACGGTGCCTAGTGCCTCACCAAGCGTTTCCCGCCGAGCTCAGTGCTATCTGGGCCCAGAGAACTTTTCCAAAGTTGCCGTTGTTCCCAGCCATTGAGTGGAGCTCCAACTTGGCGCAGTCCGTGCACAAGGGAATGAAATGCTCCCTAGCCCATGATCATGATCAGTTATGTCCAGGCCTCGGTGAGAAGGCTTGACCTATCTTCCTTCCTATTACTTCATAGTCGGCTGAAAGCCACCTCACTGCTAGATGGGTGGTGACTGAACATCAGATACATTGGCCAGGAATCGAACCCTGGCCTCACGTGGAAAGAGAGTTCTATGAAATCAGGATGGGTGCTTCCGGAAGCAGAGCTCTGCCTGCCACTGGCCTATTCTAGGGAAGCAGCTGGAGGGGCCAGGAGAGTAGCCACCGGATCTCTGGTTCCATCAGGGTGTTGTGCCCTCTGGCTTCCTGAGAACAGCGGGGAGGGAAGGCTGGTGTGTCAGCCAGCCCTTTCTTCTGCTCAGACAAACAGATTTCAGATACAGATGCCTCAGCCTGGCAATAGCTAGCTCAAACCCCCAGCCACTCAGCTTAGACCCGGGAGCAGGTCTCACCTGGGCAAGGGCGCTCCTGCTTGCCGCTACCGTGGCTTGTCTGCAGGCCCCCAAGGGCAATTTAAGGAGCCTCCTCTCCTTTTGTCCCTGCGCCCACCCTGGCCCCAGACAGAGCTGCCTCTCCCAGCGACATTGACATGGCCCGCGCGTGGCTGTCAGTGCCCCGCACATAGTGGCAGCTGCAGCCAGGCTGTTTGCTGAACACACATATCAGTCAGCGGAAATCAGACCAAATCCATCTCCTGTCCGCGGCAGGGCCCTGGGGGCTGTGTCAGAGATGGGCATTCGTGCGCCCACTCTGCTTTAGTGTCCTGGGCATCAGTCCCCCTGGGAGGGGGGGGGCTACTGTTACATGATGTGATGGGTCCCCTGGGGCAGGATAATTGGAGGCAATAAAATGATGTGGACAAATGGACCAGCAAATGCCCGCTGTGTGGATTATGCGGGTCTGGTGTGGCCTCTTCTGCTGATAGAAAGGCAAGGACTGTCAGGTACAACCTGGAGTCTGAATCAAGGGACCTTAACACACAAAAGGTGTGGCTGTCTTTTGAGTAGGGCATGCCAGGCTATGTGAGTGTGTCGCCAGTGCTTGGGGGAAGGATCTCATTGGAGGACACGGGCCACAGGGCAGTTGTGGCATTTTAAGGCTTTCAGAATTGACTAGGACACGTTTGGCCACAGGTCTTGTGTTTTTAAGTCAGCAGGGGCTCTGGAAGCTTTGTCACCCTGAGTCTTGGCAATAAGCCAGTAGCTGCGTCTCTTTCGCCTGGCTAAAGCCTCTTTTATCCCATACAAGTCTGTACTCAGACAGCAAGAAGACCTCGCCTCGCTTTCCAGCACTGCCATTCCCTGGCGGCCGGCCCCACCCCACCCCCACCCTGTCTGTACAGGCTGTGCCACGTGACCCTGCAGGTGGCCAGCTTCTGTGGAAGGGGATCTTGGTTCCACAAGGGATGAGACCTTGGAACATAAAACCACTTTGCAGGTAGAGTGGGGTGTCAAGGCCATGGGAGTAAGGGGGTTGGGGTGAGGAGGTGAGGACAGAAAGCAGCCCGGAAAGAGATGAGCTACCCAGGGCTCTGCCTCCTTCCTGCCAGTCCTCCAGGGACCTTCCAGACTGGATGCTGCTCCCTGGGGATGCACTGCCAGGACCTACTCCGGCATGGCCTGCTATCCTGCCACCCTGTCTGTATCCGCCTGCATGTCCAGTTCCATCAGCTCGTACCCTGCCCGCAGGAGCCACTCTGCACTACAGGAAAATCCAGCAAGGTCCTGTGGGTGGCTGGTGCAGTGGGGCAGCCACTGCCCAGACTATCGCTAAGACCACTCACTGTCCAGTCAGCCGAGGGCCCCTTGGGCCGCCCCCAGGGCCTGAGTGAGTGACCCATGAGGGTCAGCTGGGGCAGGATCGGTCTGCACTCCAGGGACCGCTCCAGTGGTGAAGGGACAGGCACGAGGTGTCACTTGGGTGGAAAAGCATGAGGCTGTGGGGGGTGCGCTTTCATAGCCCGACCTTAGCAAGGCAGAGAGCATCGCATAGTGTCTGTCACAGCCAACCCCTTGGAAGAGGTGGTGCATGGGCCTGTAAGTGCCCACAGGGACGCAGCTGCCCTACCAGGGCCCAATCCACATTTCTCTGTACAGCAGATATTTATGCCTGGCATGGAGGTCAGCATTAGCCATGACTTAAAGTCCCCAATAATTTTCCTTTTGTCATGTGGCATGTCTGGGTCCTTTGACCAGAGCATGTGTTTATATCTATCCTCCCAGCTCTCCCTGCGAGGGCCCCTCAGCCCCAGCCGCTGGCCTGGCTGCAGGCTGGTTGATGAGGCTGGCTCTTCCCCCCAGGAGCCTCTAGATCTCCCCAGCCTGCCTGCTCACCCGGTGACCCGCTATCATCCCAGGCTCACCTGCAATGGTGAATGCTTAATTTAAGACTCCAGCTGCCCGTCCACAGTTTGTGATTCAAAGGCCGGCCGTGTTCAGCCTCTGCAGGTCCAGGAACACACCCCTTGGAAGGCGAGCTGATCCTAGCCAAGAGTCAGGTTCCTGAGCGCCCCCCAGCTCAGCAAGCTGGAGGTTTGCAGGAGAGGGCCGTTTGAATGAGGGAGGGCCGGCAGCGTGGTCATGCGCTTGGGAGTGCCTCATCCATAGGGCTTCTCAGTCGCAAACTCCATTTTCTGTGGGCCAGCTGGAAGGGAGGACTGTGTCCCACCAAAGGATCAGAGAGGCGCAGCAGCAGGCAGGCCCGTGTGCCAGGGCTCTCTGCAGGTAGCTCTGTGGGACCAGGCGCCCCTGCTCTTCATCTTCATGGCCCGTGATCCCACCGCAGGAGTCCTGTAGAATCAGAGGCTTGACTTCAAAGGTTCGAGCCCCGCCCTGGGTTGCTGCCAGAGCCTCCCCCTGTCAGAGAGCAAGGACATTGATAGAGCCCCCTGGAAGGAAGGGGAGTCGATCCCAGCCCCCGCCCCCCCTGCCAGGGCCCCAGAGACAGGCTGCAGCAGGAGGTGAAGCTGTGCCCCAGGATGGGCTCCTGCTGTGTGCCCTGCAGAGAGCAGGCACCAAGTCCCAGAGGTAATGAGCCCAGAACACTGCTAACTGGCGGCCCAGCGTGGGCTCTCGGGACAAGCTAGGGAAGTCACAGTGCCCTTAATGACTTCCCGTCGTCTTCATATGACACAGCACCCCTCTGCCCTGCCCAACAAGGGCCAGGCCAGCTTCCTCTACCCACAGCACCGGCGGATCTCCCCACCACCTCAGCCTCCTGGGGAAACTGGAGGCAGCTGGAAGAATCACACGCCCAGGTGCCAGCCGGCTCAGCAGCCCCTGGTTAGTGCCCAGAGGGGCTAAAGCTCTATGGCTGGCATCTCCACCTCTCGATGGCCTTGGGCAAGTGCTGAAACCTGGCCATCAGAAGGGGCTAACAATAAGCGCATATCACACACACACACATCTGAGGCAGGCACTTCCCTTTCAGCCCATCACGAGGCCTGCCATGGGCCCTCCATGTTCCTCCCCATTGACCCGGCCTGTTGGATGCATCTGAGTCAGGGAAGCTGCCGCAAGGCTATAGTCCTCAGCCATCCTGGGGCGGGGCCTTTGCTCTCCAAGAACCAGGATGCCAGGGACTGTGCTTAAATCCAAACCTAAACTAATCGGCTCTTGATTTGTGGCGACCACCTATGTCCACTGTTGAAGCAGGCCATTAGGCCTTTCTTCTGATGTGCCTGCGTGGTCTGAACCAGGTCCAGTCCACTCACGGCCACCTGTGGACACATGGGAACACCCCACCCCTTTGGGTTTCCCGAGACATGGGATCTTTTACCGGCGCAGGAGCTTGTCTTTCTCCCTCGGTGTCTGGTGGCTTCAAGCCACTGCCTTCAAAGTCAGCAGCTCACTGTGCCTCCCCACGTCACCAAAATGAGGGGAAGCGGCCTTGCCTCGCGGAGGTTGACTGGCTTTTATGTTCTGTGACTCAAACAAAAAGACAGATCGATAGGCAAGTGCCAGTGATTGGCAGCTGTTTCCTGGTGGTTCTGTCCATTTAGCAAACTCAGACTGACCGTCCACTGTGGGGCCAGCAAGGCAGGTGGGCCGCCTTGCTCTCTGCTGCAGCCTTGGGCTCTCCACAGGCAGGCAGAGTGCAGCATGGCCCCCACCCTGAAGGGGGCCCACAGGAGGCGCTCAGAGTACCCACAGGGGCCAGAAAAGACTGCTGAGTTGCTATGGAGGAGTGGGCATCAGCCAGGAGAAAGCTCGGGCTTTCTGCGCTTGGGAAGAGTGACAGTCTCTGAAGCCCACAGAGCCACTTCTGCTCTGCCCCATAGGGTTGCTATGAATTGGCATCGACGCAGTGGCTCTGAGTGGTTGAGGCATCAGTCAAGCTCCCTTGGGTGGCATAAGCAGTTTGTACTTGTCTACTGACCCAAAGGGCTGTGGTTCCACCCCCAGCCAGCACAGTAGAAAGGAGATTGTGGCTTTTAGGTGACATCCACTGCATTTTCAATCAGTGACACCACGTGGCAAAGCCCAAGTATCCCCATGGAATTTCCTAGGCTGTAGTGCAGTAGTTAGGCATTGGGCAGCTAACTGCAAGGTCAGCAGTTCAAAACCACCAGCCGCTTCATGGGAGAAAGACAAGGCTTTCTGTCCCTGTAAAGAGTTACGGTCTCAGAAACCCCAGACAGTTCTTCCGTGACCTATATGGTCGCGGTGAGTTGGCATCACTCGATGGCAGTGAGTTTGGTTTTTTTGGTGGTGGTTTTAGAATCTTCATTTTTTTTTTTTATGGAAAATAAAACCCGATCCTTGTGAAGTTCTCAGACTCAAAGTTAAAAGCTAACCAATGTCTACATTCTGAAAGCGCGTACTGAGTTTGTTCAAGAGTACATCACAGGTAGGTTTTCCTTTGAACCATTCATACCTATTTTGGTTCATGGCCTTGGGTGAAAACCCTGTCACGTGACCATACTCTTCTCCTGCTGCCCTGTCTTTATGGTTAGTCCATCTGTCTTTCTTTCTACCCCTTCCTGCCTCCCGTGTGCTGTCCCCAGCAAAGGCTGCCCTTTTGTGTGGTGGCTTGTTCTGGCAGTGTTGCCCTCCCTGGCTGGTTTGGGACTCTATGGAAGCAGATAGATCCCCAGAGACCGTGGGTGGCTTCCAACCCCAGCCTTGCTTTCCTGCTGCGACACCAAGGCTTTCCCTTCACTTGGACCCGCAAGCAGCCCCCGTGGCAGCAGCAGCCAAGAAGCCAACAATGTATTACATTGGGCAGATCTGCAGCAGATCTCTCTGAGGACAAAGGTGTGCCTGCCCAAGCCACGGTGTTCTCCCATTCGCACGTGAGAGCCCACCGGTGAGTCAGGAAGCCAAGAGAAGAAGTGATTTGCTTGACTTGTGGTCTTAACAGAGCACACTGAGTGAGGCCTCAATGGACAGAGAACAAGTGGATCAGTCTTGGGGGAAGAGTACAGCCAGAGTGCTCCAAATTCAGGACAGTGAGGCATCCATCTCGGGAACTTTGTGGACATGAAACCAGGAGAGACTAGTCCATGGAGAAGGACATCATGCGTGGCTGGGTAAAGTAGGGGGTCAGCCAAAAAGAGGAAGGCCGTCAAGGAGATGGCTTGACACAGTGGCTGCAACAATGGTGTCGGCATAGCCGTGGGTGTGAGGACAGCACAGGACCACTATATCCACAGGTACCGCCGTGTTCAGGGTTGCTACGAGCCAGCACTGACTCGGTGGGATTGCACAGCAACAGTCTGGCCTGTGCCAGTGTGCCAGGGGATGTGCCTTCTCCACCCCAGATCAGGAGGGGAGGACGTTGGGTTCAGTGGGTGAAGGGAGCGGTGGCTCAGCACAGCATCCTGCCAGTCTCTTGCACGGGGAGCGGTGGCGAGGCACGCTGTCTGCCTGAGCTTAGAAAACTCGCCTGTGATCTCTGCATGCTGGTGCTAGTTCAGAACAGTCCATTAAAAGCTACCACTCTGCGCTTTCATTCCTGCCTCCCACGGCCATCACTGCTCAGCATTCCTAGACACCTTGTTCAGGTGTTCGCCGTCTTTCCCTCATGCCACACCCCGCTTCCTCTGTGTGCCAACTCCACCCCCTGGGTGGTCTGTTACAGATCTATATCCCAAGGGCTGACCTGGGTCAACCGCTGCCTGTCCCTCCACTGATCTGCCATCTTTCTCACCTAAACGCCGCCCCTTTCCTTCTCCCGAGGAGCCCTGGTGGTGCTGCTGGGTAAGCACTGGACTGCTAAGTACAAGGCTGGCGCTTCAAATCCCCCAGTCCACTCCATGGGAGGGAGAGGAGGCTGCCTTCTCCTGAAAAGATTTACAGCCTAGGAAACCCAGCATAGCCAGCGTTCCCAGACTTGGCTGATACTGGAGTCACCGAGGATCTGGTGACACAATAGATCCCTGGGCTCCTCCCCCTAGAGATTCTGATTCATTGGGTTGCAAACAGAGCCCGGGGATCTGCAGTTCACCAGATCCCCAGATGATTCCCATGGCCAGCCGAGTTTGGGAACCTCAGCAACACAGGGTCGCTCTGAGTCCTAACTGACTTGGTGGCAGTGGGACTGCCTTCCCTTATCCACCAAACCCAAACCCAACAAACCCAACTGCCATCGATGGACTCCTGCGCACAGCGACCCTGCAGGGCAGGGTAGAATAGAACAGCCTCTCTGGCTGTCCAAGACCACGCCTCTTCACGAGAGTGGCAAGCTTCCACTTCCTCTCATTATTCCCAGAGCAAGACCCAAGGCATTCCACCTGCGGGAAGAGGTTGCCTTTCTCTCCACCTGGGACTCCCGGCTTCTCCTTTAGGGCCAGCCCCTCCCTGAGGAGTTTCACGACTCACCGGCCCTAGGATAATGGCTCTCCTTTACCTCGCTCTCGTAGTTGCTGCCTGGACCATTCGAGGGTCATGGGTTTTATGCAGCCTTTGTCACCGGCAGACATGCTGCAGTTTTGTCGTGTCATCTCAACTAAATCCAAGCTCTTTACAGCCAGCAGGCCCGTCTTTGTCCTTTTTTGCCATCCACCGCAGTGGAAGGCCATGCTTTTCTACTTCACAGATGCAAAGAACTCTTCCCTGCATAGTTGATGGCAGTGGGGCCAACGTCTCTGTCCACACCCCCAGTGATTCTTGAGCATTTCCACGCCTCTGCATTTGTCTCCCCATTTTGAAGAACCCTAATCACCGTGAGACGTTCTCGGCTCTGTAATCTGCCCCGCTGGGCCTCCCTGGCCCCTCTCCAGCCCTGCTGGATCCTTCTGGAGCTGATGCTCCCAGCACAACAGCCCTTCCTCGCAGAGCGCATTGTGCTCCATCCCAAGGCTGGTCTGCATTCCTGCTGCCTGCCTGGCCTTGGGAGCATCATGAGGAGAGCTATGGATAGCAACCAGGAATGTTGCCACAGGGCAGGCACTGCCCAGAAGCAAAGGAGCTCTGCCAGGCACACCTCCCAGCACTGCCCAGACAGGGTACTGGGGCCAGGGGACACAGGGAAGCGGCCTCATCCAGGGACATCCTGTATAGAAGACAGTGGGCTCAGAAGAGCAGGTGGCACCAGGATGGCATGATGCTCCGTGGAGTGCTTTTGACAGAAGCATGAATCTGGGCGGGCTCCCCGGAGGCTGTGTGGTGCTGGGACACTCCCCCTGGCAGCCTCACCCTGTGACCCATGAGACCTCCCGCTCGGTATCACCCTTCACCCTTCTGGAGAAGGGATGCAATCAGCCTGCCCAGACCATGGCCTGAGGGGCCACCCAGGTGCTCCTGGGACCGCGGATCATTTGGTTGAGATGTTAGAGGGAGTTAGTGCCCCCCTCCTCTTCATCAATAGGCTGGGCTGAGAGCAGGATCAGCAGTGAGCTACTGGCTCATCCTGTGTGCCTTTCCTGCCTCTGATCACAGGGCAGAGAGAGCAGCCAGACAGCGCATGGGCCGTGGGCACTAGGAGGCAGAGACAGAGACGGGCGGGAGTGAGTGAGAGGTGGGAGACTTTAACTGCTGTTAGCACTAACAAACCAGTGGTCAGCACCAGAGACCAGCGGCCGAGGCCGGGCCCCCGCTGACGCCCGGGGACAGTTGCAGTTACGCAGGCCGCCTGTGTGTGTGTGCCCACCTTCGAAGGTTGGCTTCCCCCCACAGGCTCTCTGCTCTAGAAGGCAGTCACAGGATTCACCGCCATGCTGTGCTCAGGAACTCCTCTCCCTCCCGTCAGTTGCTGGTAGAGCCCAGAGGTCACCATCTAGGACTTAGCAGCCCCTCGAAAAATGAGGTGCACACCCTGCTCTGGCAGGCCAGTCAGGAGCCGAATTTGGGAGCATATCTGTGGCAGACACAGGCCGGTCCCTCGGTGCCCAGTGTCCCCTGTACTCAAAATCAGTAGGCAAGGCAAGGGTTAAGGCTTCACCAGCTGCTGCCAGCCTGTGGCAGTGCCAGCCCTCCTCAGATGCCATCCCAGACCCAGGTTGACAGACAGGGAAGGATGAGTGTGAGGAAGGGGAAGGGCAAAGGGATAGGGGCTTCATAAGAGGTCTGATGGAGATAGGGAAAGCCTGGTGACAAAAGAGGAAAGGGGATAAAGGTCCCAAATACCATGCCACCCTGTCTCAACCCACCCCCTCCCCGGGTTGCTCTACAGGGGGCATGGGGGGAGGGAGGGTGGTGCATGGAGATTGCCATCTGTTGGGGTCAGGGTCATGAGACAAGGACATTGCCTGCTTCTTCTGACCTGCAAGCAGGATAGGCATCTGGGCCCCTTTCCTAGTGACCAAGTGTCAGTGAAGGAAGGGGACAGCTGTCCTGCAGCCCCCAGCTTATGAGTAGCTCCCCCTGCCCCATCCCCAATCAAGCAGGGCTTCTCGACCCAGGCCAAATTCCCTCCACTAATGCCAAGCAGCTGCTCACCACCACCACCCCACCCCCACCTCAGGACCTGACCCCTTCCAGCCAGGCCAGACTCAGGGTCCCATGTGCTAGAGGGTGTGGGCCCCAGGACCTGGCCTTCACAGCCTCCTGCCCCCTTAACTCCTTCCTCTAGCTGCCCGGGGCCATCGTGCCCACCACCTTTCCTTGCTGAGGGAAGGATGCAGTAAGAGATTAGAGGGTATTTGTGGCTACTGCTCTTGCACTTGGGCCAGGAGGAGGAGAGGCGCCCATCCTCGCTGTTAGGGCCCGGGCTTGCAAAATATAGCTGACTGCACACAGCCCTGCCACCCATCGGCCTGGGCTGCTGGAGTCAGTATGGCTGGCTGCCCCAGCCGACGCGAGGCTCTGTCCCTCAGGGGTCCCACGAGCCACAGGGAGCAGGCCTCTTTGGTGCAGCTTGGTCCCACTCAGGTGCTCTGTCCCAGGCCTGTTCCTTCTCCGGGACCACAGCTGTGAGCTGGGGAGTCTCAGCTCTCTCATCACTGTTCCAAATGCCTGCCACGTGCCATGTGTCAGTGACTGCTTCGAGGCCCTGTCATGGCATGGCCACAGTGGTGGGAGGAAAGCACCGCCTAGGTCAGTAAGGAGCCCTGGTGGCACAATGGGTGTGAGCTCAGCTGCTAACGGAAAGGTTGTCAGTTCGAAGCAGAATTTGAGGAGGAAAACTGCACCTGACATCAACCTGTAGTGTGACGGCCTTACTTGGATGCACTCACCCCTGTGATGATGGAGGGATGGGTGGTGCTGGTGTGGAAGTAGTCGGACAAGCCTTCTAGCCCCCAAGACTAGCATGTCCAGAGGGTGGAATGGCATGGGCGGTCGGGGAGCCCTTTGGTGTGACGAGAGCCAACGAGAGCCGAGACTGAAGCATATGCATTGTGCTTGGGGGTTGGAACTCTTATCAGGGATCAAGGAAAATGTTTCAGCAGAAGAGAGAAGGGGTCAGATTGGGATTTCCCCCCAAGATAGCACTTATTGAGCCCTTATGGTAAACTGCAGCTATTAGGTGTGCCCTCAAGCCGCTCCTGATGCACAACAGAGTGGAACACCACCCGGTCCTGCACTGTCCTCACCGTTGTTGCAGCAACTGTGTCCCTCCATCTAGGCGAGGGCCACCTTCTCCTCTCGCTGCCCCTCCACTTTGCTGAGCATGGTGTCCCTCGCCAGGTACCTGAGACCAGGTCTCGTTGTCCTCGCCTCGTCGGAGGGTCTGACTGTCCCTTACTATGTGCCGGGCAGGGTTTGGTGTCATTGTTACCCCTTGAGCTGTGAACTGCGAGATCAGCAGTTCAAACCACCAGCAAGCAACTACTCAGGAGAGCTACAGAGTTTCTCCACCAGTCAGGAGCTACAGGCTCAGAGACTCCCAGGGGCAGTTCTGCCCTGCCCTATAGGGTTGCTCTGAGTCAGCATCGACTCAATGGCAGTGAGTTTTTGAGTGAGAGGCAGTGTTTAACTTGAATCAGTTCACTTGATCTTTACAAACCCCCCTTGAGGTAGTACGTGCTATGATTGTGCCCCCTTGACAGACAGGGAAACAAGCCTAGACCCAACAAGGTTCAGTAACTTGCCGTAAGCCAAAGAGCAGGACCTGAGACTGGGGTGCTCCTGATAGAGTGTGAGTAAAGCCGGCAGCAGGGACACCATTCGGAGGGTCACCAACAGGACTGCCAGCTCAGGGAGGGGCACTAAGGACAAGGGCCAGCCAGTTTGCAGGCACTGTCAGGTCCGTCGTGACTCCAGGCGACCCTGCGTGTGTCCGCAGGACTGACACGAGGGGCTCCACGGGTTTCTCAGAAGCAGCTCCCCTGGACTTTCTTCCGAGGCATGCCCGGGTGGACTCCCACCTTCTGCCTTGGAGTGAAACTGTTCCACACAGCGGTGAGGCTGTCAAAGCCGTGTGGCCTGGAAATGGGGCACCGAGGGTGGCTCCCAAGCTGCCCCTGCCACCAGTGGGACGAGAAAGGCTGGTGGGAGAGCAGGTTTCCTGGCGAAGGCAGTGTGTTCAGGGTTGGACCCGCCTTTGGTCTCGGTCTACTGGTGCTGAGTTTGGGAAAGTGGGCTGGTTGGAGGTGGGAGGCTGGTGTCCTGGGTAAGAGCCCTGAGAGAGAGAGATGCGGCTGGAGAGGCGGTCACAATCCAAAGCAGTAAAGAGCAGAGAGACGCAGCCAAGATTGGGAATCATGGAAGTCTAGCGAGGGCTTCCGTACCAACAGGGGCAGCGTAGCTCTGCCAGCTCATTTGAAGGTCAGAAGTGGTGGCCTCTGGGCAGAAATGGTGACATTAGTGACTAAGAGGTCCTCCATGACCTTTGGAACAGTAGTGATGGTAGGGTGTTGACGGGGTTCCAAAGGGTGTGGGATGACATACTACACAAGTGACGAGAGAAGGGAGACAGACGTAGTGAGCAAGCTGTTCCTACAGGAAGAAAGACACCTGGTGAAAGGAGATTGGAAGACAGTGATAAGAGATAAGATAGCTGATGCAGATAGGTTGGTTTCCAAGGGAGCAGAGGATGGGTGCCATCTAAGCCCAGGTTAATTAAAAATATTTTTTCCAAGATGGCAGGGAAAGAAGTCATTATGGATCTCAGCCAAAGAGCTTGTTAAGACAAGGGGAAGAAATTGTGAGACGCGTGGGAACCCAGGGTGGTCCAGGTAGAGAAGATGGAGAAGTGAGGTGCACAGGGCAGGGGTCTTAGAAGCAAGCCGTGGGGTCCGTGATAACAGTGGCAGCTGAAACCACTGCTGTCTACATAACAGAGTAGAACCCCAGTGGGTTTCCAAGGCTGCGGATCTTCCTCCGGAGATGGTCCAACATGACGCAGAGGGGCGCCTGTGGAGGGGAACTGGCACTTGGACTTGAACGGGTTGTACAAGATGTGGGTGTGTTCAGCCCAGGTCCGAGATAGAACGTGGTTCCGGTAGGTGCTTTTGAGTTGATTCCAACCCACAGCAACCCCATGTGCAACTAGACCCCACGCTGCCCGCCCTGTGCCTCCTCACCCTCCCGCCTGTGTTTGAGTCGCTGTGCCAGTCCAGGGTCCGCAGCCTCCTGCATTGACTCCCCCCACCACAGGGACACCAAAGAGACCCCCACCACCACCACTCCTCTCCTCAGTCCTAGCTCAGGCCCTGCAGGGAGAGGTCCTCTGACCAGACGGTGGGGGGCGGGGGGCTCGCTCCTGGCTGACTCCATGGCCTCCATGGAGGTCTGGGGTGAAGCCTGCTGCCTGGAGCCTCCCGAGCAGGCCGCTCTCAGAAGGCAGTGCAACGCAAGCCTGAGCTCAGGAAGCCTTTGGGGAAGGAGGCCCAGAGAGTGGCCCCCCCGGGGCCCAGGGCTGAAGGAGGGCTTGGTGGAGCCTCATTCCGAGCCTGACTCTCAGCAGAGAGACTCCTCCATCTCCCTCTAGCCCCCAGCCCCTGGCTTTCCTGGGCAGCTAGCAGCCTGCTCTCCTGGTTGTCTGCACGGAGGATCAGATTGCATCAGTTTGTAAACTGTGCTTTCGCTTGCAAAGGCCTGCAGTCAGCAGGTTTGCATTTCCCGGCAGGGCAGACTCCTCCTGTGCTTGGCTGTGCCTCCTGGCCCCAAGCAGGACCAGCGCTCCCTGCCCCCACCCCACCGCCATCCCACCCTCAGCCCAGAAATTGGGGGGAAGGTAGCCCCCAGCTGCCAGCTGCCTCTTCATGCCCGAAAGCCCCTCTTGTGACAGTGCCACTCTGAGCTTGGCTTCCGGAATTCTTAGAGCTGGGATGGGCCAGAGCAGAGTGGACATAGGAAAGAAGTTTTCTGTGATATGGCAGTGAAGGGCAGCCAGGAAAGACCCACTCTGGCCCCCCTGGGGTGGTATTGTGAGGCCCAGGAGGCGTCCGTCCGCAGGTGCTGCCTCTCAGCACCCCAGAGCACGCCCCCTCAAGCTTAGTACTGCCTTATTAATTGCGTGGTGTTACTGCTCATCCGCTGAGAAAAGCCCGAGCCCGTGTGGCCCGGAAAGGAGAGCCGAGCCGGCACTGGAGCGGCCACTTTGCGGAGGTGGTGTCTCTGCAGGTCCACCACAGCTCCAGCTGTGGCAGTGGCCCTGCCCGTGAACAGGAAGGAGTCAAGTGTGTGTGTGTGGGGCGGGGGGATGCGCGCGCACACTAGCTCCTTGTGCTCTCAGAGAGCCAGGCCAGGCTGAAGGCTGTGAAGAGGCCCCAGCATCTCACATCCAGCAGTGTGGGAGTCACTTCCTCCTGGTTCCCCCAGTGTGTCCTCACATTCACACAAGACACCTCACTGTCCTTTCTGGCTCCTCACCAGCTCCAAGCCCTGGCCTCCCACCTATCACTTCCTGCACTTCAGAGAGAGGCTGCCGAGGACCTGGGTTCTCCTCCCGCTTTATAGATGAGGAGACAGCGCCCAGAGAGCTGTGCAGGGCCAGCCTTTAGGGGGCGAAGGTGGAAACTGCTACCTGAGCTCACAACTCCCGTTCTACTCCCAGCTTCAGAGGCCCGGCAGTGCCCACTGCTGACGGAGGCTTGGGCCTTGGGGGGTCCCGGTCTTGGAGCCCTGGTTCACTCCACAGAAGGAACCAAGTCCCCTGCACTATGGCTGAGGGGTGTCAGGTGCTGCAGCTCTGTCTCTCCTGGGACAGCCTCGTTGGGGGCAGTGGGGGTGGCTTGGGGAGCAGACCGGGAGCGCCCCAGGCTGTTTGCAGGCTGAGGCTGGCGCAGCAGCAGCAGCATTTCCTGTGCAGCCTCAGGCGCCGAGCTCAGACATGCCAGCACCCTGGGGAAAGCTAGGGCTCCCTCCTCTTCCAGGTCTGTGGGTATGCACCTGTGTGGAACCCTTCCTTAGGGCCCTGAGCCCCAGCAGGGGCCCTCACCTTAAAATGCTCCTGGCTGCCTCAGCCCGCCTCAGCCTGACCTGGGGAGGTCTTCCAGCTATAGCTGAGATGCACTGAGGGTCCAGAGTGGCAAGCAACAAAGGCCCAGGTGGCTAGCCCTGCCTCAGGGAGTTCATTGTCGCCCCCCCCCGCCCCCCCTACACACACAGCGCCACGTCCCACGGGAGACCCAGAACCCCACGGGCCATGGGCTTGGGGGAGATGTGCACTCAAGGTGTAATATCTGTACATCCGAAGCCTGGGGCTCCTCTCATCCCCCCACCCCACCCCACCCCCAACCTTCAATGGCCTGCTGGAAGGAGCTGGGCAGCTGTGGGCAAAGGGACAGGGGCAGTGTGGGTCTGTAGTCCTGGAGCCAAGGGCACTGCATGAACTCTTCCAACACCCCAGCTCTGGAAAGCTGGGGGGGCTCTGGTTTTCTGCACGTCACCGCCCCCCTTCACCCACCCATCCTGGCCAGTGGGCCCTGAGGGGCAAATGGTGCCCGGGCACAGAGTGCTCTTCCTCCCTCGGCAATTAGGAGACATGCAAATTAACAGCCTGGACCGTTTGTATTAATTTGGTAAATAAGCCAGAACAATTTCATTAGCAACATTAATGTGCTTAGGAGAAGGAGGACGTGTCCCACTGTGAGGCAGCAGGGCCCTGGCCACCCAGCCCACCCCCTACTTGGATACCACGGTGGGCTCCTCAGCCAGCAGAGGGCATTTGCCCATAGTGGGGGTAAGGGGGTGGGGATAGCCAGCCCTTCTGGCCAGTTTCCACTCCTGTGTCCAGTGTGAAGACACTAGGGTGTAAGAAGCCAGCATGTTTGCTCAGTAGAAGGGTGACGAGGTGGGTGAATCCCAGGACGCAGCAGGCCGAGCAGGATGGCTGCATACTGCGCCATCCAGGGGCACAGGACCTGGCAAGGCCGACTCAGTCGCTGATGGGCAGAGGAAGCAGCTCTGCACTGCCTCATTTAATTCACAGAACCCTTCAGGGGGAGGCCATTCTCCTCATCTCACAGCTAAGGAAACACGGTAGGAGAGAGACCGTGAGACACCCCCCCACACACATGCACACACACAGCCCACCCCCCGCCCCACCTAGGATTCGAATTCAAGCCTGTCAGGCTTCAGAATCTATGCGGCTCCTCTCTGCAATGTCCTTATTCTTCATGGCGTTCCGTCCCTTGAAGAACAAGGACATTGAAAATGCAGTCACTGCTGCAACAACCCCAAGCCCACTGCCCCTGAGTCGAATGTGATTCATAGCGAGCTTGTAGGACAGAACAGAACGACGCAAGGTTTCTGGACGGCAGTCTTCCCGGGAGCAGACCGCCTCTCTTCCACCGATTGGGTTTGTAGTCCAGCGTTGTCTGGGGCACCACTCGGCTCCTCATCCGCTCCCAGCAGGAAGCAAGTGATGGACGCTCACGAGGGTGAAAGAGCCCCTGTGCGCTCCTCCTAGGTGCGCACTGCAGCTCAGCGCTTGGTCGTCACAGCAAGTCCTCTGACGCTGATAGGACTGGGGGTCCAGTTTGACAGAAAGGTAAACAGAGACACCAAGAAGTGAGGTAGAATGTTGTGCACATTTGTACAGCACTCCCCAGCTTACCCAGCACCCCCACACCTCCGTGGGTGGATGCAGTGACCTGCTCGTCGGAGAGAAAAGGCTTCCTGGCGGGACTGAAGTTCTACCAGCTCCATTCTGACAGGCCACCTTCAGGGACTTATGGTGATAAAGGGGAGTGTCAGAGACAGACAGGGGTAGCGTGGACCCACAGCAGCCTAGGTCAGTTGCAGATTCCCAGAGGTCCATATGATCAAGAACACATGGTTTGCATTTAGACATGTGTTACTCTCGTATCCCAGTGACTTCCCCCTAGGCCTCCCCTCCCCTCCCCTCTGCACCACAAGCTCCTACACAGTCCCGCTTATGCATCACCATGGCCCCAATGGGCCTCCCGTTGGTGTCTGGTTGAGGCTACTGAAGCAGTGGAGCTGGACACCCTGGAACCAGGAGTCCCTGCTTGACCTTCTGCATGCACCCTCCCTGCGACCTCAGAGCTGAGCAGAGCGTATGCTTCAGTCTTCCTGACCTTTGTGTGGTTCTCAAAGCTGAGGCATGTCCAAAAGGTGGAGGCGGGGTGGGGGGAGGATTCCCAGCGCCCACTCAACCGACCTTCCCAAGAGTCTTGGCTTGAATTGAGAAATTACTGTGGCGGCAGCTGGGTGGCTGTAATAAAGGGAAGCTGAGGCACGCAGTGACAGCTTTGTCTCCCTCTACGAACGACCTGAGATGGATATAACGGTGCAGTAGTTTATTGTGCCAGCACAGTACCCAAGGCCAGAGACGGTTTCCTGTGGAGGGCCGGGCCCAGGGACTTGTCAAGTCCAAATTAGTACATGGATCGCAGGTGGGGGGGGGGGGGTTGTCGAGGCCAGCCTTCACCTGCTGGAGAGGCCTGTGCTGCTGCTGGCTCCAGCGGTCCCAGGCACAGCTATGGGCCCCTTGCCTCAGGGCGAGCTGCTGCATTCTGTGACCTCAGCCTTCACTGTGGAGGGCTTGCAGGTTGTCCTGTGCCTCAGTCCTCATAGCCGGGTGTCCAGGAGAGTGGCGACAAGCTGCCCATGTGGCTCACCCAGTGCAGGCAGGAGGCCCCTCTAGTTTCCCAGCATTGCTCTAGATCAGTGGTTCTCAACCTTCCTAATGCCACGACCCTTTATTACAGTTCCCCATGTTGTAGTGACCCCCAGCCATTAAAATTATTTTCCTTGCTACTTCATAACTGTAATTTTGCTGCTGCTATGAATCAGGTGACCCATGTGAAAGGGTCATTCGACACACACACCCCACCCCCCAAAGGGGTCCCGACCCACAGTTTGAGAACCGCTGCTCTAGGGCCTGCGCCTGTTTGAGAAAGCTGGGCCGGTGAAGAGAAGCCAGCAGAGCACTGCCATGTGCCACTCTCGTCTCACCCATGCTGCCCAGCAGCCTGGCCCTCCTCCTGAAGGACGACTGGGTCTGTCCACCCCGTGGCCAGCTTCCCCTCCAGCCTGGGTGTCCACTCCCCTCGCCTCACTGAATGCAGGCGCTTCCCTGCTGGTGAGGGCCTCCCTCCATTTCCCCACAGGAACAAGACCTGCAGAAAGGCCCTTGCCACAACCTAGGACCAGAGAACATGCTCACGTGTCCCTGCGCCAGCCCCACAGCCCTGGTGCTGGGTAGACCCCGCTCAGCAGAGAGGCAGCGAGCGCCCAGGGTCCCAGCCTCGGAATCCCCACCCCTGAGCTGGCCTGAGGGCAGGGAGGGCTGTGTCCAAAGCAGAAGGCAATGGAAAAGGGGCTGGTGAGAGAAGGTGTGCTGTCGCCCCACGAGGAGGCAGGGTGGGGATGGGAGCCGAATGCCCGGCTGTCCAGTCCGTCTCTTCTCCAGCAACCCTGCTGGCTTGTGGCTTCCCTACATGGGCAGTCAGGCTGTGCCCCTCAGCGGGTGGCTGCTGCTGCGGCAGTGGCTGCCCAGTCGATTCCAACTCTCGGCTGACTTTCTGTAGTCGCCAGGCTTTTATTCTGAAGCGCCTCTGGGTGGACGCCAACCTCCATGAGCAGCCCAGCATGGTAACAGTTGGTGCCCACAGCCTGGAAGTAAGCAGGCCTGATTCTGCTCTCAGGCCTGCCTCTTGCTGACTGTGCGTCCCTTCTGCACGCCTCAGTTTCCCCATTAACAGCACCCTGGACTAGATCCTAGGCCCACAGTGTAAGCGTCGTATCACCTACAGCACCGTTGTTATAGCCCTTTAGCCCCGCATCTCACCTCCTGTACCCGCAGCACGGGGCAGTTACTGTAGACCGGGCATCTCCACCAGAGTACTTCACCTTGGGAAGAGGATGCCCAGGCCTGACAGGAAGGCCCAGAGTCCTGCCTCCCGGCCCTGGCCGCTTGCACCAAACACCTCTGTCCCCTCTTGGGGACTCCTGTGTACCCTGCTCTGTCAGGCAGAGGTGGACTGCTCACCCCCATGCCTTCTCCCTAGCCCCCTGCCTTTGGCCAGTGTCACTGGCTCCGGCCCAGGCTCCAGTGAATGCCCAGATATTTAGACATTGAGTTTATTGCTTAATGGAGCTTGAAGCTGTTTAAATTAATACAAGTTTTTATATTCAGCAGCAAACTCGTTTATTGTCCCCTTTAGCAGAGGTGGCGAGAAGTTGGGGAAGAATCTAGGAAGTCGCTTGCCTGGGCCACTGCCGGCGTGGGCTCTCAGAGGAGGGGGTAGCGGGTAGGACCCTGCCCAGGTGCGTCATCATAATGACTGTCCTCTTGGGAGCCAGCAGGACTGGGGCCCCTCCCCGTGGGGCCCCCTTGGAGCCCTGGGGAGTGTGACAGCCACAGGCTAGGCTTATGTTCCACGTGCCCTGCTAGAGCCAGCACACCTGCCCAGGGTGGCTGTCTTCCTGCCTGGTTTCTGCCCCCCACCCCCTTCCTCTGCCCTCCAAGCCTGGCTTTCATGGCAACCTCCTTAATTACCTTCATTAAACGGAAATTCATTCTGTTCTTAAGGCTGCACACAGGCACCCTCTCCCTGGGGCCCGCCCCTCTTCCAGCTCAGAGCTGGGTAGGGGGCGGGGAGGTGCTGAAAACGGGCCGTGTGCCACAGTGCATGGTGCTCCCGCCTCCCAGCTGACCCTCTGAGAGGCCTGTCCTGTCCCAGAAGCACCCTCCTGAGAGAGGGAGAGCAGGGGTCTGTCAAGGGAGGGGCGCTCGAAGGGTTCCTCGTGGACAGATCTATCAAGTGAGGAGCTAAGAAGCTCAGACCCAACTTCCAAGACTGTAGGAGTACAGCCTCAGCTGGGCCTTCCCTCCTCCCCGTGCCTGTGCGCACAGCCCCTGCCTGTTCAGCCTGCCCCCTGCAGGCCGTCGGCTGATGCCCTTCTCCTGACTCCAGGTGGAGGTGGAGGTGGAAAGCATGGACAAGGCCGGCAACTTCATCGGCTGGCTGCACACCGAGGGCTCTAACCTGTCTGTCCTGCTGGTGGAGCAAGCGCTCTCCAAGGTCCACTTCACGGCCGAACGCAGCGCTTACTACAAGTCCCTGCTGTCTGCTGAGGATGCCGCCAAGCAGAAGAAGGAGAAGGTAGGCCTGGAAGTCGGCCTCATGGGGGGTGGGGAGGGGCAGGGGGACACGGGCACCACTCTTCGCTCACCCTCGAATCTCTGCTGCCTCCCTGGGACAGGTGGCCAGTCTGCGCTCTCCCCTCAGAGGGGCTATGCTGGTGGTCATCTCGGACCCTGGACCAGGGGCCTGGCTGCGAGTGTTGTTGGCTGGGCCTCTTCAGAGCTGAGTGGGACACAGGCTCCAACTGGCAATCCTCCCTGCTCGGATGGACCTAGGGGTGTCATAGGAGCAGTGAGGAGCTACAGGGAACCCCCGGGGCCCGAGCCCTGGGGACACTCTCCTACCTGCCACAATCTTGCCTCAGGCCCCGGAGGACTGGACACTCACTACATCTGAACCTCCCTCCCTGGCCCTGAAGGGAAGCCCATTCTGGAAGCTGCCCCGGGAGAGGAATAAAGCTGTTTGGGAGGCAGATTCCCCACTCATCAGTATCTGCAGACACTGCACTGAGGAGGGGGAAGGGGGGCACTTTGGGAAGCAAATAGACGATTAAGGAAGCCACTTGTCTGGTAGTGGGAGCCAGCCTGGACACTACCGCCCTCAGCCTGTCGCCTCTGACTTGGGGCCCAGTCCCAAAGACAGGGATAAATCAGCAAACCACCTGTTTGTCAGGGCCTCCAGGCCCGAGGAGGATTCTGTAGGACAGTCGAGCCATAAGCTCATTACTTCGGGCTGCCCAGTGGGTCCAAACTGGAGACCCCAAGCCGGGGCCCAGACCCTACTGAAATGACCGGGAGCCTTCTAGGCCTGTCTGAGCAGCCACCGCCTCTCAGGACCTCTCTGTTCTCGCTTCTGCCCCCAGTTCTTGCAGCAGCTTTCCTTCCTGCTCCTGGCATTTGGCACAAGCTGCCAGCCCTTTGCTGTGGGAGGAATCCAGGGGTCTGAAGGGTCCCCACCTTGAAGTGCAGCCGTTGGGAGCCTCCATGTCACCTTCCTAGAGCAGCCTCGGCCCCTGCACGGCACCCTCTTGGGGTTCCATCTGCTGCAGTTTCTGAGAAAAAGAGTCCTGTCTGCCTGCTTCAGGGGGTGGTGGGAGTGGGAGTGGGAGCGGGAGAGGTAATGCCTGGGATGCACAGGCTGGACCTTCAAGAAGGGTTGGCAGTGGCTCAGTGTGGCAGGCACGAGCCAGAAGACCCAGGTTCTGAGGTACCCGGGGCCTGAGCCTGACAAGCCCCCGGCTGCCCAGCAAGTGAATCTATGTAGCAAAGAAATGACATAGGGGGGACATCTGACCCCTCCAGCTACACAAAGGGGAAAGAAATCCAGGTCAGACAAGCCTCTGTCCGGCAGCCATGCCCCCCAGAGTACTTTCTGCTGCTCGGCTGGGTTCGGTAACACTGCAACTCACGTGGCCACCCAGCACAGTCGATGCTCACGATTGTGGGGCACTTAGATAGGGCTGTGTTCTCCCATAAAGAATTAAAGCCTGAGAAACTTAAACGTAGTTCTGCCCTGTCCTGTGGGGTCGCTGTGAGTCAGCGTTGACTCCACGTCAGTGAGTTTGGCTTTTGCGTTTTAGGGAGGTTAACAGTTACCGTTCAGCTGAGAATGATCAGCGGACCTTCACACAGTCGAGGTTATGCACCACCGCCCCCCACCTCCCACCCCCGCAAGCCTTCTCTCTGACCCTCAGCCTCTTGGCCTGGCCTCTGCCCTGCTGGGTCAATATTGCAAAGGTTGTTTAGGGCTGCGAATAAATGAGCAAGGGGCATGCCACCATGCCACGCCGCCGCCGCCGTAAGCCTCAGCCCTAGCTCCGTGGGGCAGCAAGCTGAGGTCCCCTTATAAGTGCCTGGAGGGACCCTTGTCCACAGGCAGCCTCCTGTCTGCGGCACCGGCTTCTCTTCTTCCGTGTGCTGACCCGAGCTGGCCCCGTCTGCTGCTGCTCCAGAATCACGCACGTTCTCTGCCTAGAGCACACTCCACACCGGGCTCTTCCCCACCAGTAACATCTGAGAGGACTGCGTTTGTACCCAGCAGGGTGGCAATCCCCACAAATCCTTCTAATGACTCCTCCTGGGATCCTATAAGCCTATCAGCCCCTTGCCCAGATGCATCAGGGAGGGCCCTGTGGTGGGCATGACACAGACCATGGCTAGGAGAGTACAGTGCCCTGCAGCACGGAAGGCTTCTCCGCTCAGAAATAGCCAAGGGAACCAAGGTGGGACCCGATGCTGTTGATTCGTTACTGCCTGCATGTGACACGATGAGAAGAACTACCAACCCACCTGGTCCCATTCCAGGCAGGGTCTCAGGGTGGGTTCCACTCCAGCGTGACCTCTGAGAAGATGGGGATGGGGCTTCCTCTTTCCTCTGAGGCACTGGGAGCCAAGCTTCAGTGGTCAGCTGGGATGTCCCCAGAGCCCACCCCTTCCCCTTTTGTGTCGCGAAGGCCACCTTAGCCAGGAGAGACAAACGCATGTCGGTATGACTGGGCGGGGGGGCTGCTGCCTGGGCTCCCCCTCCCCTGGATCCCAGCAGGCCCTGGACAGGCTGGGTAAGCCATTGATTCGGTTTTATTGGGCTCTTCCCACTGTGGCTTGAAGGCCTCCACCACCTGGCACCATGCCAGCCCTGTCCCAGAGCCTCGACATTGGCTGCAGAGGACAGGCTCCAGCCAGGAAGGACAGTGGGAGAAGCCTGTCTGGAGGGCTGTCTGTGCCAGCCAGGAACTTGAGGCAGAGCAGCCAGAGGCCAGGGGGTGGGAGAGGGGGAGTGTGTCTCAGACATCACCGGTCTATAGCAGGGACTGCGCTGTGCCCGGGACAGGCCATGGGCTTGCTGGCCACTCACCAGGCCCTAGTGATCGTCCATGGGCAGCCCCCTCCGTGGCCCTGGAGCTAGTGTCAGAGCAGGGAAGGCCCTCATGGTGGTCCCCAGCATCTCCAGGCTGCTCCCAGAGGCTCAGGGTCCCGGCCTCTGCCCACTAACCCTCTGGCAGGTCGGAGGGCTGTCCCCACAGGGTCCCCGGAGGCCTACGATGATGAACGCCAGCCATGGGGTCAGGGGTGGCGCCTAGGGAAGCCGCTTGCCCCACACACTAGCTCTGCAGCATCATAGACGTGTGCGCAGGGCATGGCAGCCTGCCCTTGGCTCCCCTATAGCAGGGAGTGTCCCCCCCGCCACTGCCTTTACCACTGCCAGAGCCTCTGTCTGCCCGTCCCAGCTGGCCACCACATCCTCTAGGACAGTAGTTCCCAACCTTCCTAATGCCAAGACCCTTTAATATAGTTCCTCATGTTGGGGTGACCCTGAACCATAAAATTATTTTCGTTGCTACTTCATAACTGTAATTTTGCTACTGTTATGAATCGGGCGAGCCCTATGAAGGGGTTGTTTGAACCCCAAAGGGGTCTAGACCCGTAGCTTGAGAACCGATGCTCTAGGGAACAAGAAGGCCTGCTGCCTCCCCACCCCACTGTGCTCTCTGTCCGGGAAGCTGCCTGGCCCCACTCCCACCCCCACCTAGTCCCTTTCCACTTTGTGTGGAGAGACCTGGCAGTGCACTTCGGGCTGGGCAAGGAGCCCCACTGCCTGCCTGGTTGGCTTTGCCCTGCAGAGCCTCCCAGAAGGCAGCCGCAGCCCTCCCCTGAGAAGGAGGTCCCCCGTGGCCCAGCGCCGGTACTGGAGGCCCCATTAGCGGTTTCTGCTCTCACCCTGTCACGGCACTCTGTTCCCAGCTCTCCCAGCCGACTCGCCCCCTCCCCCACTGCTGGGGGAAGCGGGACTCCCTGCATACCCCCAGAGGCTCCCAGGATCCTAGCCCTCTCGGGAGGCCTGGGCCTCGAGTGGGGCACCAGGAGAATGAGGCAGGGGTAGCGAGGGTGGAACAGAAAGCAGAGGGAATGCCGCAGGCTGGCACCCACTGGGCAGGGCAGGGGCAGGCACAGCTCCAGCTCCTGGGAGGAGGTGCTGGCAGTGTCTGGGAGAGGAGGAAGCCTGTCCATCCCCAAGGACTGGGAGCACAGATATCCATGTTCTGGCTGGCGGACTAGACATCGATGGGAGCGCCCAGCCGGAGAGGCCACGGGGTGTCCCCAGAGGCTCTTTCTGGGCAAGTCTAAAAGGTCAAGTCCATCTATGGGCGGGCAGGGCCTGGGGCCTGCAGTCTGTCTGGAGCCCCTAGCACTTACTTGAATGTGCACCAGCCTCTGGGGGTGGAGGGGGCATGGGACTGTGCCTCTTGAGCTTGGACAGTGAGTGGGGTCAGGAGGAGGTGGGTTAGGGCCCACCACAGCCCCACGGCCAACATGCAGTCTCTACCCTTCTGGGTCATCTCACCACCTACAGCCTTCCAGGTGGGAGCCCTTCCCCCCTCACTCCTGCTCAGCGGAAGACCAACCAGCCAGCCATCCCCATCTTCCTTCTCTTCAGCTGCATCCTGTGCTACCCAGAAACCTGCATGTGCCCCCAGGGACAGACTCAGCGACGGAGTCAAACTAGCCCCCTTCTTGAGCTTGGGGATGAAAGGCCCAGAGAGAGGACTCTGCTTGGGCAGATGAAGGGTTACAAGGGGTAGTGCCTGGCACCACTCAGTGCTGCCCCTCCTCCCAGAGGCCCCTGAAAGTCCTGGACAGCCTGGCACGGTGACGTGGGCAGGCTTGCAGGCCACCAGTCCCCCAGGGTGGAGTCACATGACCACTTTGACAGAGAAGCAAAACAGCAAAACCAAGGGCAGCCCTCCCTAAGATGATTGACAGCAGTCAGTCACACAGTGGCCAGCACCTCGTGCTCAACCACTCTTCGTCTCACGTGTGTGGCTACCGTGGTGGCTACCGTGGTGGCTACCGTGGTGGCAGTGGCTCCAAGGCAGCCAACAAGACAGTCCCCACTCAGCAGTTGTGAGGATCAGATGGACTGTACCATGGCAGAGGTTTGGGCTCCCACTGTCCCATCCCTGTGCCAGGTCCAGTCCCCAGCCCACACCCTGCCTGCTGCTTGCCTGGCAGCCACCTCATGCCTTGCTCTGACCGGCACACTACCTGAGTAATCCGCTGGTCTCGGGATTGGACTTGAAGAGCTGTCCTGCTGAATCAGCCTCTGGGTGGCTGCCACCCTAGCAGCCGAGCTGGGAGAAGGCAGGCGGAGTGGTCCTGCTCCAGGTGAGGTGAGGAAGACAGCAGGACCTGGGCCTGAGGGTGCAGAGGTGTGACCCGGGGCTGCTCACCTGCTCTCATATCCCCTGCGCTCCAGCAGCGCCTGGGGGCCGCCCTTTGTGCCTGGTTACGTCTCTCCAGGATCTTAGTAACAGGTTGTGTAGTTGCTTCTGATATAGGCCAGAATTCCAGGACACCCCCCAGACCCCCAGCAGCAGGCCAGCTCAGCCTGCTCAGAGCCCTTGCCCTGCTTGTCCGCCGGCCTGCAGGTGTGGGCCCACTACGAGGAGCAGCCTGTGGAGGACGAGGTGCCCGTGCTGGAGGAGAAGGAGCGCTCGGCCAGCTATAAGCCCGTGTTTGTGACCGAGATTACCGACGACCTCCACTTCTACGTGCAGGACGTGGAGACCGGTGAGTGCCGCCTACCACCCTGCTACCGGGACCTGGGCAGCCCAAGGGGCACTGCCCGGCAGCCCCTCTGAGGCCTGGCAAGGTACCAGGTTTGGGCTGGGTGCCCCTTGGAGACTCGTGTGGCTCCCAGATGGCCTGCCTGGGTGGACGGTGGGGTATGTGGCCTCTGAGCCCCGTAGGAAGCCACCAGTGAGTGGACTGACAGTCTGTGTGTGGTCAGGACGTGGTACCCTTGACCATCAGGCCCCAGCCCCCAGCTTTCTGGGGGAACAGGATGAGGGATGCCAGAGCTGTCTCCTTCTCCAGAGGTTAGCACAGCCAAGTGGTAGCCTGTCTCCATGGAAACCGGCCGCACATCCCACGGGCAGCCTTTCTGAAGGACCCTCTCTAACCTGTTCGCCTTATGCCTGCGGCCTGGATCCCCTAGCCAGGGATGGTGGGAGGCGGCTCCTGCACAGCTGCCCTGTGGGCCCCTCGCCCTGGGGGAAAGGTGGGCAGCACTGAGGAACTTTTGGAATCCACCTCTCTGAGGCCGCCCATCCCTGGTGGACATCACCCCAGCACCTGCCTGGCGGGAACGCGGGTGGCCTGCTCCTGGGCCTGGGGGTGGTGACAGGGAAGGAGCCCTGTGTGGCCAGCAGGACAGTCCCAGAGTTTGTGCCCTGTCCAGGCACACTGACTGGGGCAGGCCACCCTGGCCACTGGGCCTGTGGAGGGGGACCTGTCTTGGTGTCTTCAGGACCAGGGCTACTGGCAGGGAGGGACTCCAGGGCTCTGGCCTCAAAGGCTCCCCCTGACAGCCCTGTCCCCAGGGCTTGGGCATGAGTGTCTCAGAGGAGGGGGAGAAGGTGGGCGGAGAGTACACTCTGTACTCCTGGATGAGGGGGATGGGGGCGCCACAGAGCACCTTCCTCTGATCCCCTCACCCCCACTTCCCTGGGGCCTCCTGTCACCCCATCTGCCTTTGGGAAGGGCCAGATGAGAGGATGGCCACATGACCAGCAGCCGGGCAATGCCCTCCTGGGCCAGGTTTTCCCTGGAGGCCAAGCCCTGCCTCTGCCCCTCTCCAGCCAGGAGGGGTGGGCGAGTCTGCAGGGGCTTCTCTCGGGAGCCAGGGAGGTCTGGCAGCAGGCTCTGCAGTCCCCGGTGTGGGTGGGGACAGTGCCACGCAGGGGGTTGTGGAGCTCCGTTCAGCCCCACAGAGCGGCCCAGGGCTTGTACACAACACAGAGCCTCGGCCTAGTGCTGGCCCCACATGCGCAGTCTCCCCTCACCGGTTTGAAGGGGCATGGCAAGGGGGTTTGAAGTTGAGCGCCACTCCAGGGCAGCACCGCGGGGAGCTGGTGCTCAGTGGAGTGGGGGTCCCGGAGCACTTACACTGCGACGGGAAAAAAGGGCACCCTCGCTGCTGTGCCTGATGGGAAAAAGTCCTACCCAGATGTAGACGCAACAGCCTGCTCTCTGCCATACAGCCCTAACCGTGTGCTGCATTCTGTTTCCGACAGTCTATGAGTTACAGTCATAAAGGTGGATGCCTTAAAAAGGAGAACAGTGGGCAGCCTTACATGGTAGCAGACCTGACCTGACACAGCACACAGGGGCAGTGGGCACTGCGACTCCTGGTCCAACTCCCTAAGAGGAGACCCTGCCCCGAGAAGAGGACCGTGGGGTTGGGGGGGGGGCAGGGGTGTTGTCAGGAGGAGCACATCCCGAGGCCGGCCCCCTCCCACAGGGTCAGGGCCTGTCCTTCAGGAGTGGTTGCCGCCCAACACCACCTCACTGGCCTTCATGGGAGTGGCATGCTGGCCGGCAAGCCCACTGGGCTCGTGAGGGGAGGTCCATCCACTTCTCTGCCCCTGTGGTCAGCCACGCAAGTTCCAGGGCCTCTCATAGCGAGGCCTGAATGTCAGTGAGCTACCAGGCCTGAGTCCAAGACCGGACTAGAGGAAACCCGGGCCCTGGCCTCACCACCCCCTCCTCCACCCACCCCCTCCAACCGCAGGCACCCAGCTGGAGAAGCTGATGGAGAATATGCGCACGGACATCGCCAGCCACCCCCCTGTGGAGGGCTCCTACGCCCCACGCCGCGGAGAGTTCTGCATCGCCAAGTTCATCGACGGAGAGTGGTGAGCCAGAACCCACGGAGAGAGGCCAGCCTGCACAGGGACTGCCCTCACGTTCACGAGATGCACACGGCCCATGCCTGAGAACTCTGCCTTTCTCCAGGCCAGCTCTCCAAGTGTCCCCTTGGCTGTCCACAGCCCCACCCCACCCCCAGGGCCTGCCTGCTGTCCTGGGAGCCCCCTGCATTCCAGAGGTGGGGTCCCTCTGGGGTGGGCACCCTGGCTGGCAGTCAGGAGCCTCTGGCACTCCCCTTTCCCACATGAGAAGATGGTGTCAGGGCCACCCAGCTGCCTGTCTGGGATGTGAGCAGGCAGGAAGTGGTCACCGGGTGTGATGTGAAGGCGGGCCGTGGCCTTCCCAAGGTGACAACTCGACTGGAGCATGCTCCCTGCTGAGACCTCCCAGACAGATGTCCCAGATGGATGTTTGGATACACACCCCGCAGTCTGCCTGTGCCCCAAGGGCAGCGTTGGCTGCTCCCTGCTAGACTCCAGCACCATCCTAGGTGGCCACAGAGGCCCTGGTGTCACGCTGAGCCTGCATCCCAGTGGCCAAGGCAATCAGCCCCCTCTGGGCGCACCCTGAAACCACCTGTTGCCGTTACAGGTACCGTGCCCGCATAGAAAAAGTGGAGTCTCCTGCCAAAGTGCATGTCTTCTACATTGATTACGGCAACGTGAGTGTTGGGAGCACGGGGGAGGGGGCCCCAGGACTGCAGGAACACATGAGGAGCAGGACCCCAGGGGCTGAGGGCTGGGCTGACACTTGCAGGCGGGACCTTGGGCGGTCTCGGTCTGTGCTCCAAGCCTGAGCCAGGAGCACCCCGCTTCTGGAAAAGTCACCAAGGCACCGGTCCTGGAAGGACACAGAGCTCTGGTCATCAGCACTTCCAGAAGTGCCACCTCTCGGTGCGAGCAGGAGCAGCGCAGCCAGTCAGGGTGGTCTAGCTGAGACCAGCCGTGAGTGGTGCCACTGCCCCTGGCTTCCTCTGCAGAGAGAGGTCTTGCCGTCCACCCGCCTGGGAGCCCTGCCCCCCGCCTTCAGCACACGGACGCTGCCCGCCCAAGCCACAGAGTACGCCTTCGCCTTCATCCAGGTGCCCCAAGATGTGAGTCTAGATGTCTTCCTTCCTGGGCAGCTTGCTCCACCCATGAGGCCCTGTCAGGAGCCGGCGTGCCCAGGAGAGGGCTGCTGAGGAGCCCAGAGAGGGGGGAGCTGGGTCTGGCAGGTTCCTGGCAAAGGTGTGACGGGGTGTCAGGGGGGCTTCAAAGTATGTTCTGGTGGCTGAGCAGGGAGATCTGGAGGAATAGCTGGGCTACCACCTCACCATCCAGGCGGGAGGTGGTCCTGAGAGGGCGGGAATGAGCGGGTGTGCCACTGGAGACTCCCTGCTCCCACCTGTGGGGAAGGGAGCTGTGGGACAGGTGTCCCCAGGGGGCATCTGGAGGCTCACTGACATTCCACGCGGAAAGGGTCTTGTGGAGGTGCCGAGCCCGGGCCGGACCCTGCCTGATAGGGGCCTAGTGACCCTGCAGAGGGGAGGTGACAGGCTTGGCGCTCACCCCTGCTGCAGGAAGACGCACGCACAGACGCCGTGGACAGTGTAGTTCGGGACATCCAGAACACGCAGTGTCTGCTCAACGTGGAGCACCTGAGCGCCAGCTGCCCCCACGTCACCCTGCAGTTTGCCGACTCCAAGGGCGACGTGGGACTAGGGCTGGTGAAGGAGGGGCTGGTGATGGTGGAGGTGCGCAAGGAGAAGCAGTTCCAGAAAGTGGTACGTGCGCCAGGGGGAGGGCAGCCCCGGCCCCGGGACCCCTGTCCTACACGCCTGCTGGGGGAAGATAATGGATTTGGGTTTGTTGGATTAAAAAAAAAAAAGAAGAAGAAAAAAGCTAATTACTTCCCAGATTAATTGGCTGCGGGGCTGGCTGGGAGCAAGAGTGTAGCTGCAAACTGGAGCGAAAAGTTTGCCTTTGTGGGGGAGGGGTTGGGGGAGCACAGTGCAGATGGCCCTGCTCACCTCCCAGTCCTTGCTGGCTCCTGTGGGGTGGACGGATGGGACGAGCAGGGGCCACAGCCCACCCCACCACCCTAACCCACCGTCTCCCAGTCCTGCGGGGGAGGTCCTGGGATGGGGGCTGGAGCCATGGCCTAGTCCCCCTGTCAGTGCCAGATCCCTTCCATGATGCTCCTTGCCAAGGAGCCCCGGTGGTGTAGTGAGTACGTGTTGGGCTGCTGACTCCAAGGTCAGCAGTTCGAAACCACCAGCCGCCCCAGGGAAGAAAGACAGGGCTTGCTAGTCCCATGAGGAGCTCCAGTCTCAGGAACCCATAGCCCCGTCCTTACAGGGTCACTGTGAGTCAGCACCGACTCGACCGCAAGGAGTTCGGGTTTTGGTTTGGCATGCCTGACCACCTGCAGGACTGCTCCAGGTGCTGGGACAGCTGGTCCCTGTGCCCACCTGGCCTTCTCAGGGCTGGGCCCCTCATACCCCTTGCCCTTCCTGGCCTGTCCCCAGCCCGCAGTCAGGACAGGACTGTCACCTGGAGCACAGGTGTCTGGAAGCAGTGTGGACAGAGGGTAGCAGTGAAGCAGGGAGGGTGAAGCAGGGAGGGTGGATAGGCTATGGGAAAAGTACCCGGCTCCTCCTCCATCTCCTCCCTCTCCCCCCTGCCTGTGGCTGGCCCTCTGCCTATCCTCTGCTCCCCAGTTGTCGACCTCCTGAGGCCTGATGGGTCCACAGCAGCACTGGTTGTCCAGTTTGAGACCCATTTGGGGAACAGTCCAGTGTGGACCCCACTGTAGAGGGGCTTGGACCCCTCCCCATAGATGCCCCATTCCCTGTAGCGAGAGAGATCTGGTCCTGCATGACAAGGCCAGGGAGCACCGTGGTTAAGCAGGCACTCAGCTGCCACCAGAAGACCTGGGCACCCGCCCCCACAAAGACCACCGCTGAGGAAGCCCTGTCACGGACGGGAGCTCCCTGGGGTGGGCATGGCCCTGATGGAGTGATGACTGCAGTGTCCCTGTCACTCAGCCTGAGTCCCAGGGAGCAGAGGGGATAAACACGCAAAATAAATCCAGCACACACATCACGCGTGGACACACAGCGGGGGGAAAAGAGCTAGATGCAGAATACAGGGCGGGTGGGCCTGATGCTGGGGGGTCACTGGAGGCTCCGTAAGATGATCTGGAGGGGTGGGATGTGGGGAGGGGGGCCAAGATGTCCAGGAGATGGAAGAGCCGGTGCAAAGTGGGGCTACCCAGCTCCCTGATGTGGCTATGCCCCTTGAATTTTCCATAGGGGACTTGGGGTTCTCCTGAGTGATGGGGGGCAGGGTTTGAACAGTGGCATTAGGGTCTGGCCAGGCCTCTGGCTGCTTAGGTGACAGTCTGTCCCCGTCTCCCCTGCAGATCACAGAATACCTGAACGCCCAGGAGTCGGCCAAGAGCGCCAGGGTGAGTGTCAGGCTCGGAGCCTCAGTAGGTGCTGAGGGCAGGGGCTGCCTGGCCCAGGTGACCGGTCTCTGCTCTCTCTCACAGCTGAACCTGTGGCGTTACGGAGACTTCCGCGCCGACGATGCGGACGAGTTTGGCTACAGCCGCTAAGGAGGTCCGAGTGGGCCCCAGCACCGCTCACACCGTGCCCCTAGCTCGGTCCAGACCCTGCCGCGCCGCGGGCCCAGCTTTGCTTCATTGTATGGCAGCATCGTCTCGTCGACTGGCGAGTGGGTGGGGTCAGCCAGCCTCCTGGGGTCACGGGCAGAGCCCCCCACCAGCCCACCTTCTGGTTTCGTGTTTTTATTGCGATTTTGTGGTTTTTTAAATTGTCCTCAAATCAGGAAGCAACGTGTCAGAGCCCCCATGGAGGGTGGCCCGGCCACCCAAGGTGGTGCCCGAGGCCCCCCTGCCCCCTGCCCTCTGTCGCCCTGTTGATTGTGATTCTCTGTGCATCCAGAGGCCAGCGTGTCCACACTGCCTGCTCACCAGCCCTCCCCTCGGTCTGTATTTAACGCTTTCCAGGCCCAATAAAGCCGTCTGTGCGTCTGCAGCACCCTGGCCTCTCTCCCTGTGGTGCCCAAGGCCAAGGAGGGGCCCTGGCTCTGAAAAGACCCCTAGGTCATCACCCAGGTGACTAGCCATGTCCCCTGCAAGTGTGGAGAGCTGAGGATGGGGAGGGAGGGGCCACCCTAGGGGCCATACGCACCCTTCAGGAGGCTGGAGGTCTGGTCACCAGACCGCCACGCTGTGGAGCCGAGACACAGCAGGGAGCATGCACCCAGCATGCACAGCCAGCCTGGTTGTACCCGTGGGCTGTCCTCAGCTTCCCTGAGGAAGGTGTGATGTCCCTGTGTCCTGTGCCCAAGGTGGGCGAGGAGGTGCTAGGAAGGCAAGAGCACTTGGGGTCAGGGACCAGTCTCTGCAGGCCATCCTTGCTCTGCTCAGCTTTCAAGGTCTCCAAGGCTGCGTGGGCCCCATGCTCAGAAACCCCGGGCTACCTTTAGCTCCCAGGAAGGGCAGGGACCCCACTGCTGGGCTTGGCAGGGTGGGGGGGGCAGCAGTCCCTGGGGCCCATTCCTTGTCCTCAGCAGTGGATCTCAGGTTCCATGTGGTTCTGTCCCTCCAGGCACAGTCCTTGTGACTGACCCTCGAGGGCCAGGTCTCACCCACACCCCTGGCCAGCAGCACCTCTCGAGCCACTGAGTTTTGGTGTCCATCCAGTCAAGCTCCCCACCCACTCCCACGCAGGCTGTCCTGTTACGTCAGTCCAGGGTCTCAGGAAGCTGGCAGATGGCAGGTGTGGCCAGCCAGCCTGAGCCTGACGCCCCTCCCAGTACGCTGTGGCCAAGGCTCCCCTGCATCGTCTGCTGCTGGTCCCAGTGAGATGGAGCTGCCTGTGCCCGGGCGGTAGTGCCAGGCACTCCGGCTCCACAGTGGGACCCTGACGTTCCTTCGGCCTGTTTGCCAGCAGTGGGCAGCAGGAGTCACCCCGCCCTCTCTGTTTTCTGCCCCACCCTGAGCTCAGATGGCAGGGGGACAAGAGGGCAGCCCCTTCTCTGTCAAAGGGTCTGAAATCATCTCACTGGCTCTGTGGTTGCCGTGGTTACATCGATGCCCCAGGATAGGCTCTCCTTCATGGGAATGAGGACTGAAGGCCTTGCTTACTCCTCTCGCTTCCAAGGCTGCTGTGGACAGAGGTCCGCGGGCCCGAGGCAGGCGCTGGTGAAGCTGCTTGTCCACTCGGACCCCGACTGAGCGTCCCTGTCTTGGCCACATCCCTTCCACCCGGTGCTCTGAGAAGAGGCACACCTGTGCACAGAGCAGCCCAGCTGCATGGCTGCTCGATCTCTGACACGGAGTCCAAGAAGCGGGGGCCACTGCACAGCCTCGCAGGTCAGGTCGCCCTGGGTTAGGGCTCACTCTGCCCACCATCCCTCCCAGCTGACCCACCACCTCCCTTCACCCCTCACACACCCTCCCACAGAGATGCAGACAATCACGGGGGCTCTTCTGGGCCGTGTGGTCCAGGAGCCACGCAGCAGGGACAGAAGGCCAAGGGATCTAAAAGAGACAGTGGTCCAGCTGGGGGGCTAGGAAGACAACGTGCAGGAGGGGGTGGGCAGCATGGCTTCCCTGGCCACATGTTGGGTATCTCCACAGGGCCCAAGGGTTACCAGCAATGTACTGAGGCTGCTCCCCAGGACCCTGGCCCTCATCCCCACGCCCGAGGGACCTGCTGGAAGCCAGCATGGCCACCACACCTTATTTACGGGTTTGATTATCCCATGCCCCGGGATCCAGTCAGTGGACCCCTCCCAAGCATCCGCCTGTGGTGGGTGGGAAGTAACAGGGAGGGGCTGGAGGTCTGGTGCTTCAAGAGTGGTTATTGATGTCCTAATTACAAGAGGATGCTAATTTAATTTGAACCTAATTACCATGCGGCTGCCCTGGGTGGCGTGTGTTTTAGTAATGAACGTCCTTCGGATGCGTGGGAGTATAATAATATTTACACGAGGTTGGCCAGCAGCCTGGGGAAGTGGGCTGGGGGCTCATAGCCACCCTCCCTCCAGACAGCTGGGCTGCTAGCAGGTGGGGAACCTGGCACCAGAGTCCTGGACGCCTTTTATCTTACCCCCTTCCCAGGGGCCACGCCTGGGCCTCACTACCAGCCACTTGCTCAACCCAGCAGGCCGCCTCACTGTGGGATGCCAGCCATGCTGGTGCTTTGAGCTGCATCAAACCAGCCAAGTTGGCCGCTGCCCCGCCCTGCCCTCCCCAACACAGACAGGGCCAGGGTGCAGGGAGGGCTTGGTTAACGGGGGCAGGGGGTGGTAGGGAGGAAAGCAGCTTGGGAAGTCCCCACGGCCTCTAGACCTGGGTTCTAGTAGATTTTGTGTGTGTGTGTGTGTGTGTGTGTGTGTGTGTGTGTGTGTGTGTGTGTGTGAGAGAGAGAGATATTTGAACACTGGGCTCCCAGTGTGCACCCTCCTGTGTACCTGCCTTTCACCCTGAGGAGCCTGCGGCCCCTCTGGGCCACTGAGTGCTGCTCTACAGGCGCATCGTGTGCAGGCCGCTGGGTGGCTGGCCTTCTCAGCTTTTAGAAATCGGACAGCTGAGCCAGAGCAAGCCTGCCCCTCCCTGAGGAGAAAGCAGCTCAGCCTCCTAGTGACCCCAGGGACTGGGGGATGGGGGGTTGACAAGGGCAACTCCACCCACACCAGGCAAGCATAGCTCCTATGCCCAGCCTTCCTGAGCACCCCTAGGTGGGGCCAGGGGCTGAAGGGAAGGTGTGAGGGGCTTAAGTGTGGGTGCCCCCTACCCCCAGTGTCCCCAGGCCCGTGCCTCTCAAGTTTGCCACAGCAGCAGGATCACCCAGGCTGTGTGTTAAACTGCCCCTTCCAAAAAGAGTGCCAGGACTGGTGGGAGCAGGATACCAACTCTTTACCCATTGTAGCAGGAGGAGGAGGGGCGGCGGGAGGGGAGCTGGTCTGCCCTGCAGTAAGCCGGGACCCTGGAAATGGAGAACAGGAGTCATCGTGGCAGCCTATAGGGGGAGCAGCTTCGTGGCTTCTTATCACCTGCCGGCATTTCTGATCTGATGGCTTAATATATCTGATTTCCCAGCAGGTAAATGAATGAGTGCCTTTCTGGGCCCATCTACAACCTCAGAACACCTCTGGGTGGGGCCTAGGGACCCACCCAGCCCTCCCAGCCATTCCCACGAGCTTTCAAGAACCAGCCATCCCTGTCCAAACTCACTGGGCAAAATGTGGGTGGGGACCAAGTTACTGGCCCAAGGTCCCTGGCTTATTCAAGGCAGGGCCTCCTGGCCAAAAGCCAGCTGAGATGGTTTCCCCTTCACTGTGGCAGTTGACCCTGGTGGGTGGGTGCCCATCTTGGAGGGCCTGACCCCCGGAGGTAGACTTGTGGGCGATTAGGCTTCCCTGGCCTGGATCCAGGGAGCAGAGCTCTTCAACCAGTGGTCCAGAGCCCCGCATGAGCAGATTCCTTGGACCCCTAGTTGGTGGCACTTAGCTGTCTACAAGCCTTCTGCAGAGATGGGCACCGCTGCCACCTTCATCTCCTCAGCAGGGTGTGTGTGTGTGTGTGTGTGTGTGTGTGTCCTGGTGGTACACTGAATTAAGCGGTGGCCCACTATTCAGTTTGTTGGCTCAAACCTGCCAACTGCTGTCCCCCCACCCCCCCACCCCCGCAGGAGAAAGAGGAGGCGGTCTGCTTCTGTAAAGGTGACAGCGCAGGAAGCCCCGTGGAGCAGTTCCCCGCTGCCCTGCAGGGTCACTGTAGCCTGGTTTAGGGTTTGAGCTCCTAATACTCATGGCCATCCAGCCCATGCTGACCCTAGTGACCCAATGGGACAGGGTAGAGCTGCCCCTGTGGACTTCTGAGACTGTAGCTCTTGATAGGAGTAGAGAGCCTGATCTTTCTCCTGAGGAGTGGCTGGTGCATTTGAACCGCTGACCTTGCTATTGACTGCACAACTCGCAACCACTGTACCACCAGGGCTCCAAATGGGACGTCAAAACAGTTAAACCACGAGAGGTCATCGGTTCCAACCCACACAACCACTCTGATCCCAGCGGGTCCAAGCCTGGCAAACCCAAGTGCCCATGGCACTGCCAGATCACCATGGTGATGACGAGTCCCGAGAGCTGGAATTCAAAGACGGGTCACCCAGGCTTCGTGGGGCTGCCGGACCCTAGGGAAAACAACCCACTTTACCGTGAAAGTTACCTGCACATGTGCAGGGAGTCAACTTGTCCATTGGTGCACCTGCTCCAGGTCCAGCAGTCCCCGCCTCCCCCCGCCCATGCCCCAGCTGTGTGCCTAAAGGGCCCTGCGCCCACGAGAGTGGGCAGAATTCCAAGGTCAGCGCCATAGTCTCACAGTCAGGGTGTGACAACACCCACAAACGCCTGCCACACTGCTCTGGTTGAGGGGCCACCTGGACAAAGCCCTCCAACTTTTTCTGGTGGTGCAAGGGCCCCTCCAACTTATCGTGCTTTAGAGAACTCTCGGAGCACATCATCCCTTTCAGTCCTTTCCATGGACCTTCACCTGCTCACCCCCACTCCACCCCGTTTCCCCCGATCCAGGCCTCCTCTCTGACCCCTGAACTCTCCCTGGGTACTTGCTGCCCTCTAGATCCGAACCGGCTCATTATTCTACCACTGGGCTCAGCTCAGTCCCAGGCCTGAAGGGTGACTCGGCCGTAGCTGTAGGGGGAGGGGGCCACTGAGACACCAGTCAGTGGTGTCTCCGGAGTGGCCTTTCTCTACCCTGTCCGGCCGCCTACTGGGAACCGCCTCAGAGCCTGTGGTAGTGAGGACGGGGCCCCGTCTACTTTTGCTCTTGGGGCTACAGGCTGATGCTTGCAATGGGATCTCCGAATGTTCATGCCTCATCTGTCCTCCAGATGCGGAGAGGCCAATATTTGCGGCTTAGATGGCTGCTTACGAACTTTAAATACTCCGGTCACTTCTCACCAAAGGAGGAGTCGGAAAACTGACTTGGGAACTGTATTCTGGTCCTTGACCTTAGTGCTCCCCAAGACTGTAGTCCAGATGCCCCAGCCCGACAACACGTTCCCTCAGTATTTGGTCACACCCCAGCCATCAACCTAACTTTGCCTCCTGTCTGCTCCATCACATTCATGGCTCTATTTGCAGCGAAGGTAAGCACATGTACACACATCCTCTGTCGAACCTGTGTCTATTCGTGGTCTGTCCCCACTCACCCAATCTGTTCGGCCTGCAGGTTTGGCCAGACATCTCCTTGTGGACCCCAATCCTGCAGGATTGCCCAGGTGCCAGTGTTGGCTTCTGTTGCTTGTCACTCTTACCCTCCTTCCTGTGGCCTTCCTCGCCTCCATCACTGTTCCTAGCCTCCTTCCTCTCTTCATGGTCGGTGGGTCTCTTGACCAGGGCCCCAGGGTCCCTGTGTCCTTGGGCTCCCCCTCTGCAGCCCTGGGTGGGAGCACCCTAAGGCTCCTTTCCCCTTGGCCATGGCAGGCGGGGAGCTGAGGAGAGCTGCCTAGACCCCCACTTGGCTTCAAGGGATTTTTGCAGCCTTCACCCATGAAGGGAAACTGCCTGGTGGCATCCTGATTGTGTATTGGACTACCAGCCCCAAGGTCAGCAGTTTGAAACCACCAGCCGATCCTTGGGAGATGAGGTTTTCTACTCCTGCAAAGAGTTACGGTCTTGAAAACCCACCGAAGCAGATCTACAATCTCTCTGGTCATGATGAGTTGGAATCACTTGGTGGCTGTGAGTGTGTGTGTGTGTGTGTGTGTGTGTGTGTGTGTGTGTGTGTGTGTTTCCATCCAGGAAACCACCACTCAGAACAGGATAGAGACCTCACCAAAGGGCCCTTGATGCCCACCACAGCCCCAAGCAGAACGCTTAGTGTCTTTTGAGAGAGACATTTTCCTCAAAGCAACCCTGTGGGATGAGGGACCCACAAAGTGTGGGGCTAGTGGCTGGCTTGCACCCTGCAGGATTCTGCCTCCAAGCCCACCACAGCTGCCTCAGGAGCCTGGTCAAGGCCCACAGGAGGCCGCTCCATCCAGCCTGAGGGCTGAGCTCCCATATACCCCTGCCCTACCCCCATGACCAATTGTTCCTGGCACCACAGGGAGTGAGCCAGGGGCTCCAACCACCAAGTCTTAGGTGGGAGCGGTGGGGGGGGGGGATAGACCAAGAGAGAGCCCTTCTCTGTCCCTCTGCTGGGGATGGGGGTGGAGGGGATTGCCACAGATGCACTGGGCTGCCAAGGTCCTGCCAGGTGCATGCCTGAGGAGACAGCCTGTGGCATTTGCAGTTCATTTTTCCAGGAGGGAAGGTGGCCGGGGCTGCTGCTACTCTACAAGGATTGTTGTGGGATGTGGCACCTGCCCAAGCCTCCCATGCAGAGTCTTGGTGGAGGAGAGGGTAGCAGCTGGTCCTCCCACCTGCAGGCAGTATCACGGGAGGTGAGGGGGACTGGTGGGGGGCTCTGAGCTGTTCTCTTCTCAGGCAGAGCTGCAGAGGCTGGTTAAGAGTTCAGGTCTCAAAGGCTTCCTTGCCAGGCCTTAGGCTGCGTGCTGCATGAATTGGCGGCACCAAGAGAGGGAGGAGGAAGGAGGGGGAAAGCCAGCCAGGTCAGTAGTGCATGGCTGCAGGTGGGCAACTTGGCGATGAGCTTCTTGGCAGGGCAGTGAGGTGGCTGCAGACAGACAGACCGGGAGTCCAGGTGCCTCAGGTCCTGTCAGCTGAGTGTGAGGGGCCATGATCTAGCCATTTGGCCCTGGTGCCCAGCCTAGCCAACTCTCCCCCTGCCACTGCCACTGTTCAGAAATGTGGTTCTCAGGCCAGGAGAACGGAGCCAGAGCTGGGCTGGGCAGGAGACGTCCCTGGGTCCCAGGCAGGGCCCACTGACACTGCGGGGGCCCCTCATAGACCCTGTTATGACTGCTGGGGAAGCTGTTTGACAGGGGGGTGGAGGCTGGAGGGGCCGTGCTGGAGCCAAAGTTCCCGGGGGGCTGAGAGGCATGAGGCCCCCACAGTGGTCCAGCCCCACCAGTGAAGGGGCTGGTGAAATCACAATGCCAGCTGTGGGGCCTGGAGAGGACATAGTAGGGGGAGTGGGGACCCCAGGCAGAGTCACCAGATCAATGGAGAGTGGCCCCCTAGAGGGTCAGGAAAGAACTCAGAAGTCAGGACAGAAAGACAGCAAAACCAACTAGTGATGTCTGCCAAGAGCGTGCACAGGGCGGGCATGTGGGTGTTGACACCTGTGATCCTTGGCCTGGGTTTCCCTGGGAAGGGGGTGCAACGACACACACACACACACACACACACACACAGCCCAGCCCCACCAAAGCAGATTACAGCCACAGCTCCCTGACAACTGGAAACGCTCCCTGCAGGCCCTGGTGCAGACCTGTCCCTTCTCACCCTGCAGCAGCTGCGGAGTTTGTGACCATGGCCTGCAGAGATGAAGCCCATACTTGGGCTGGGCACAGGACCCTCGCTGCGCCAGCCAACTGGGGCACTTTGAGCCTGGTCAATCTTAGTGGCATCCGTTTTTCTACAGAAGGTGTGGCCCCTGAAGGCAAGCCTTGCTGTTCTGCAGAGGGATGGCTGGAGGCTGAATTTTCCTCTGACAGGGAGGCTCTAGGGCAGCACTGCTCCCTCCCCATGTGCCTCTGAGGCAGCCTGGGCCTACACCTTGCCATGAAGCCCGACTCAAATTCAGAATCCATGGTGAGGGCCACTGTCTGCATTTCCAGGGCGCTCCAGGGAGGCACTTGGGCCTTGGGCCATTCCTGGGCCAAGCCCCAGCCCCCATTCAGTCCAGAGGGGTCTCGGAGGGAGGGAGAGAAGGCCCCAGGCCCCACAGCCCTCTCCTGTGAGATCTGACCATGGCCTGAGTTTGGAGTCAGGAGAACACAACGACCACTACCTAGAGCCAGCAAGTCCTGCTGGGTCACTGGGCCTCGGGGCAATCCCGCCAGCTCCACAGTCCACGGAGCACCCTGTCGGGAGAGGAGTGCTGCCTGGTGCAAATGGCCTGCACACAGTGCTCCCTTGTGTGGTGATTGGTGGTTCCAACACACCCAGGGGCCTGGCCAAAAAAAGACAGAGTTTACTAATGTAAAGACCGTCCTAGCCCTGAACATACGAGGACTAACACCATCCATCCATCCACCCACTGTGTCCAGCACATTTGTACATTGGTTGCCGTCATCATTCTCAAAACATTTGCTTTCTACTTGAGCCCCAGATATCAGCTCCTCATTTTTCCCCTCCCTCCCCAACCCTCCCTCATGAACACTTCATAATTCATAAATTATTTTGTCATATCTTACACTGTCCGACGTCTCCCTTCACCCACTTTTCTGTTGTCCGTCCCCCAGGGAGGAGGCTATATGTAGATCCTTATAATCGGTTCCCTTTCTCTACCCCACCCTCCCGGTATCACCACTCTCACCACTGGTCCTGAAGGAATCATCTGCCCTGGATTCCCTGTTTCCAGTTCCTGTTTGTACCAGTGTACATCCTCCGGTCTAGCCGGATTCGTACGGTAGAATTGGGATCATGATAGTGGGGGGAGATTTGTTCGTTTTTCTGGCAGTCCACGATACACTTAATATTCTTCACCCACACCCACATGCACATGCATCAGTTCTTCGCGAGCCATCTATGTTCTTTACATGGCTTTCACAGGCATATGAGGCAACTTAGACACCAGGGCTTGGGCCAGGTGTACCTTCGTGCTCCAGGTGGCCCTGTCTGCTTCTTGCCACTGCACAGAGGCCTTGGGCAGCAGGTCCGTCCAGTGCGGGGTGTTCTTGGATCTCTGACAGCAGCCTCTAGGGGTGGGGGTTGTGGATCAAGTAAAGGAGATCCTTCCAGCTTCAATCTGCTCCACAGACACCGCTGCCCCAAGGGGTCCAGTGCTGAGGGTTTGGGCTTTCTGTACACCACACGGAAGCGATAGTCTGATCTTCATTAGTAAGTGCTTCAAGTGAGCAAATGGAGGTGTGTCATCTGCAGGGCACAGGTTGACAAGCCTCCCTCCAGCCCCCATGCCACCTTCTGTGCCCTGACACCTGGGTCTGAAGCCAGGACACCTACCTGCTGGGCGCAAGAGCATCCTGGCAGCTAGGGGGGGCAATACCGGCCTCCTCGCCACCCCTCATACGGCTTAGTGGCAGAGCCTGCAGGTACACGTCCAACCCGCGGGGACTGGAAGCGCGCACACCCTGGGGTGACCCGGATGTCACCCAGTCCCTTGGTCCTTCCACCGGCACCTGCTTGCACAGGGCCCGAGGTCTCTGGAGACTTCCTGCCCAATGTCCTTACCTAACAACCCTCCCCAGCCCTGTCCCCAGGGAGGTCCAAGTGGCTGCCCACCTCTCAATGGATCATATTACAGTTCCCAACTCCCTGGAGGGCAGAGACACCTGAGCCCTTAGCGGGGCTGGCGGCTCCCAAAGAGCGCTCCCCAGACCACCAGCAGCAGGTTAAAAATTCAGGGTGGAGCCAGGGAGACTTGGGTGGGGCTCAGCAGGTGATTTCTGAAACACACCCAAGTAGATTCTTCCCTTGACCTGCCCAGTGCTGCCAGGGGAGGGTTAGCCCGGCCACACCAGCTGACCATCCCTCAGGTCCTGTGGCTTCGGGATGAGGCACAGTGGCTTTGGGATGAGGCAGAGCCACTGGGAGGTCTGGTCTGGGAATAGGAAGGTGGGCAGGCATGAGGGGGCTGCGGGGTTGGCTGGGGGCTGCCCTGGCTCATAGGCCCCATTCAACGTGTAACTGCATAAAGACTGAAAGGTGACCTTCTGCCTGCCCCGCTGGTGAGGACAGTGTCTGGGATCAGGCGTCTGCCATTTGTAGAGGGGAGGCCCCTGGCTGGGCAGATTTCTTTCCATGAGGGGTGCGCCTGGGAAGAGTCCTTGGACAAGGTCGCAGTTCTGAAGTGGGTACCGTGAGAACACAGGGGAGGGGCATCCCCAGAAGCAGATGGGCCAGGCCAGTGGGACTTAGGTCGCCATGGGGGCACACGTTTTGGGGGGCTGTGTCAGGCCCTGGAAGCCCATAGAGGCATGGTCATCTCCGGGTCACGTGGGAGGGATGGAGCCCTGCCCCTTGCTTGCTTACAGGAAGGTTTCAGGTGAGCAGGGCACTCCAGCCCCTGCGAAGCAGAGGTGACAGACATCATGGGGCCGGACGTCTCCCCGTGAAGAGAGGGCTGATATTTTTTCTCCTGCCCTGTCCTGATCTCTATGCAAATATCTCAGCATAAGTTGGCATGCCATGGAGAAAAATTAAAAGAGAAAAACAAATGACCGTGCAATCAGGGTGCTGGGAAATGAGGAATTACAAGGTGGCGGCATGAAAAAAAAAATCATATGAAAATCTATTTTTACATCACAATAATGCACCTTTATATAGGCAGTAATTTCTGGGCGTACCATAAAGCGGCTTTTCCATCAGGCAGAATCAGAGTTTATAGGCAATCGGCGTTTTTATCTGAGAAAATATAGCTCAGCCGTCTTTACACCATCCATCCTTGGGCACCATCGGTGCAGAGGGAATAATTATGCAATTAAAGGGCTAGCTCTCGGCCCCGCCGGGCCTCCCAACCACACCTTCCAGCTGCCATTGGCAAGGCCTTCCCTAAGGTGGCAATGGGACCAGGACAGGGTGGTGAAGGGGTCAGACCAACACTGATCATTGGCCTTGTGGGGCCAAGGAGAAGCCCCATGGGCTCAATGCCACAGGCCAACAAGGCTCAACTACCAGCTGCCAGCTGTGGGCCAGGCAAGCACTTGGGCCTAGGACCTTGTGCCCAGACAGCGATGCTACTGTCTGGACCTAGCAACCACAAGGTGGCAACCACAAGGCAGGACTGGACCAGGTGGGGGGAGCATTGCCCGAGGCTCCTGCTGGCAGGAGTGGGGTCCGAATTCTGCATGCAAGTCTGGTCATGTCTCTGACTGGGGCAGCCAGGCCGTCCGAACACGTGGTTGTGGCTGCTGTTAGTCACCATCATGTCAGCATCCCCATCTCATGGTGACCCCGGGTCCAGGCGACCCCACCCACAACCGAATGAAGCACTGCCCAGCCCTGTTTCAGCCCCATGGCCGGCTGCAGAGTGGACCATTGTGGCTGCTGTTTGGAAGTGAATTGCCAGGCCTTTCTTCCTAGTCTCTCAGTCAGAGCTCACTAAAGCATCACAGCAGCCCACAAGCGTCCACTGACAGGTGGTGGTGCGCTGGCCAGGCTCCCATGGAAGGTGCGGATTCTCCCATGGAACTATCGATACAGAATGGTCCTGACCATAAACTCACCACCACGGAGTCATGCCAACTCAGTGCGCCCCCCATAGGACAGGGTAGAACTGCCCCTGCTCTTTATAGTAGACAGCCTCACTGTTCTCTGGCAGGTGGTTTCGAACTGCTGACCTTGTGATTAGCAGCCCAACGCATAACCACACCGCCGCCAGGAGTCCCTGTGCCAGTCGGCATCCCAGCAGGAAACAGACACATTCGGACTGCATGTGCGTGTGTGTGCACGCGCATGCGGGCACACCGGGAAAGGACAGAGAGAAGTGAGAAAGAGGTGATGCTGGGGGGCAGGACGGGCAAGAAAGGGGAGCTGTTACCGCCCCTCAGCCTGGAGAGTGGTTGGAGGGAAGCAGGTGAGGAGACCCTGAGGCGGGCCTGGAGACACCCCATGCATGTCCCTACCTCCTAGAAAGCTGTGAAAATAAGGCAGGGGGAAGTAACCCCACCAGTGCCCCCCCCCCCAGGGCCATGGCAGCCGGAAACCAGAGAGGGTGCTGGTGCCGCCCACAGAGACCAGCGTTGGATGAGAGGCCAGGCGGGAATGTAAGACACACAGTGACGGATGAGGAGGAGTGATCCTAAACAGACAGGGACGTCTCACTTGTCCACGTGTCACCGTGTGGTTCCCCGGAGCTTAGACTCAGTGGCAGCCTTGACACGGTGCGCGGTCACACAGCCCAGGGGCTTCCTAGAGCCAGGCTGACGGCGGGTGGGAGGGTATGGACCCGGCTTACACACCGCCCCACTTCGGAAAGATCGGCTTCTGAGAGGAGAGGGAGGCGGCGGTGCTCAAAGGGGACATGGAAATAAGCAGCGTATAAGTAACACAAACGCTGGGGGCATTGTGGGGCAGGCGCTGGGCTGCAAACCACAAGGTCGGTGGTTCAAACCTACCAGCGGCTGTGGCTTTGATGATGGGCCAACCAGTTCCTGAAAGATTTCCAGCCTCGGGAACCCTGTATTGGGTCTCTAGGAGTCAGAGAAAAGACGGAAGGTGTTGAGTTTTGTCTCGCTGGCCTCCACAGTCGGCACTCACGGGAACAGCAGCCCAGAGAGCTGAAGATGTGTTGCAGGAGGTGACTCTGCTGCACAGACCACTGGACGTTGAGTACGGGAGACCGAAGAAGAACGGGTACATTTCCATTGTGCCGCTGGAGAAGAATATTGAAACTGCCACAGACTGCCAAAAAAGACAAGACATCTGGCCTGGAGAAAGGACCGCCAGACAGCTCCGGAGAGGCCAGGACGGCGCACTTTGGAATTCTTGTCAGCTGGGCCAGTCCCTGGAGAAAGGCCTCTCATGTGGTGAAGAAGACGGGCAATGGCAGAGAGGAAGGTTCTTGATGACATGGACGGACACTGGGGCTGCCTCGATGGGCTCAGGCACAGGAACAACGGGGAGGATGGCCTGGGGCCGGGCAGCATCTTGTTCTGCCGTGCACAGGGTCCCTGTGGGTCAGAACTGACCCAACGGCACGGAACTACAACACGGACAGCATGAGTCGGGTCGACTCGCCTGCAGGGAGGAGGGGTTTGTTGGCTTCTCTACAAATCAAGAGAGCGCTCAAGCTCTGCTGTGGTCTTGGGGGCCTGTGTGGCTCCTTCTGTAGGTTAGGGGGTCCAGGAGTACACATACCCCAAGGCCCGGGTAAGACGCAGGGGAGTGGGGCAAAGAGTGAAGCAAGTACTTGCTAACTGAAACCCCCACCAGCTCAGTCGGGCTCACACCCGGCCTCACCATGGGTCGAGTCAACTTGGTGACAACCAGCATGAGTTGTGTTTGGAGGCATATTTCTGTCACCAGGCTGAGCCTCGGACCCTAGGAGACCTGCTCCCAGGTGGGGACCTCAAGGGTCCCAGGCCCTGGAAGTGGGAGCGGAGCCACCAGCAGCCGCAGGGTGGCCTGGAGAACTCGGACCAGGCCCCTAACCCGAAAATCCTGTCACCGAGCAGACACTGAACCACCGGCCAACAAACTGGACCCCCTGGTCTTGGAGGCCATTTGGGGACCTACCAGAGCACGCAGCTGGTAGTTTGAACTCCCAGCCTTGGGCTAGCAGCCCAAGGCTTACCCAGTAGCACTGCCAGGTCCCCCCCTCCCCTACAAACACACACACACCCTCCCTCCTCCCTCCCTCCCAGGGCTTGCCCAATAGCACTGGCAGGCTCCAGCCCCCCCACACACACACACCCTCCTCCCTCCCTCCCAAGGCTTACCCAATAGCACTGCCAGGGTCCCCCCCACACACACACACCCTCCTCCCTCCTCCCTCCCTCCCAGTCACGCGCTCACTGTCTGTCTCTAGCAGTCGTTCACAGTTTCCATCATTAACTCCCAAGTTGGTTGAAATTGTTTGTGGGATTAGCTCGCTGTCACCTGCAAAGCTGAGAAAACAGGCCTGAGGGAAGGAGAGGAGGGTCTGCTGAGTGTGATGTCAGAAAGGGGAGGGAGCTGTAGCACTGTGTTCTGGCGGCTGCAGGGGGCAGGCTCTCAAGGGAAGGGGGTCTCTGGAGGAGACAGGGGAGGGGCTGACAAAGAGCTGCTGGGAGGTCCTGCCCTCCCCTGCTCTGCTCAGGGTCTTGGCCTCCTCCCTTCAGTCCTCCCATTTCACTGTTCAGTGACTGCAGACCGTGTGGCATCTCCACCTCTGGGTGACTCCATGTCCCCTGTGGTCTGCTCCAACACATCGCTGTGGCCACTGCTGGTCACATGACAAGCGCCCTCTGTCCTGGGCCCCGGCTTCCAGCACCTCTTCCTACTCAAACAGGGTAAGAATGGCTCCGCATGCCCTCATGGACTGGCCCTGGGAATAGGTCTGCCTTAGTCTAGAGCAGCGGTTCTCAACCTGTGGGTCGCAGCCCCTTTGGGGATCCAATGACCATTTCACAGGGGTCACCCAATTCATAACAGTAGCAAAATGGCAGTTATGAAGTAGCAATGAAAATAATGCTGTGGTTAATGGATCAACACAACATGAGGAACTGTCTTAAAGGGCCGCGGCATCAGGAAGGTTGAGAACCACTGGAAGCTCTGCTGAACCTGCTCCCAAGACAGATGCTGCTGGTATTACAGCCTGGAGTGGCACAGTGATCAGTGTGCCAGCAACATGCCAGCCCCCACAATGTCGCCAGCGGGTAGACCAGGGGATCGGGGAGTGCAGAAGGGGGTGGGCGGGGGGGGGTGTCTTCCTATTTCCTGCCCTGCCTCGGCACTCAGGCCTCGTGCAGCATGATGAGGGTCTGGTTGACAGCCTCTTCCTGGCATCTTGCATCCACGGGCCCTGCCACCCGTGGCCTGCAATAGCACCCTCCAATCAGAGCCTGGAGGAGTGGGCTACCTAATGCTTCCCCAAGACCCCAAACCGTGGTACCTGGAGACACGACTAGACTGTGAAGGATGCGGTCAGCCTGGCTTTGGGGTGGGCCTGCCCTCAGTCACTGCTGTCCAATAAGAACAAGAAGAGGATGCTTCAGATGGGGGCCCTGTGGATGGTGCAGGCTGAGAGGCAGAAATTGGAGGGACAGGTGGCCGGAAGCCGAGGAGAGCCAGGAGCCCCTGAAGCAGGAGATGATGGGAAGGAGTCTCCCATGGGGCCTTCAGAGAAATGGGCCCCGCCAATGCTTGGCTTTGGGGTTTCTGGGTCCAGGATGGTGAGAGAGCACCATTCTGTGACCGAAAGCCCCTGCCGGGACCATGGACCATTGTCCCTCCCCATCACAGAAAAGAACAAGTGAGGCACCGGCTGTCTAGGCTCCCTTGGGCCTGGAGAGCTTAGAACACCAGCCAGGCCTGACCAGGCTGGGACGGCAGGCTGGAGACCAGGCCTCCTTCCAACTGCAGTCCCCAGTGTCTGCGCCAGGGTCAGAGGCTGGAGCTGCCTGGGACCGCCCCTCTAGGAGTCAGCCACCTCCTGAGCGTCTCTCCCCGAAGCAGCCCTGGCAGCGTTCACATTGGTTCCAGGTTCTATAAGGCGGGCGGGTGGTGAAACTACTAGAGTCCCCAGGCCTGTGCTCTTCGCTGGGGTGGGTGGGTGAGTGGAGGCAGGAGCTGATCCCCAGCCCTGGGGGGAGAACTCAGCCTGAGGAGCTCATAGCAAAGGAAGGCCCTATAATTTGGCTAAAAATCGACACCCTGCCCCTGACGCAGTGCTCTGCTGGGGCCGAGATGTGGGTCTCTCCTGTCCCTCCAGGCAGCCGCCTGTCTGCTCCTCAGCAGCTCAGCGGGGCAATGAGGGGGTCAAGGTGGGGGGGGGGGGTGGATCCTGGTGCAGAGAGTGCTGGCAGAGAGGAAGGGGAGGATGTGGAGGAGGCTGCTGAGGCTCTTGATGACCCAGCACCAGCACAACAGCCCTGAACCCCCAACTCTCACCAGCAGGGACTCGTGCTGAGCGGCCCCCTTGGAGCTGGGGCTCAGGACCCACTTGTCCGGCTAGGGGAGCAGACCCTTCCTGGGCTGGCTTTCTGGGCCTCCCCAACCTAGGGCCACCAGCCGGCACATGTGGCTACATGGGGAAGCAGGAGGCCTTGCACAGCCAAACACAAATGTCTGAGTGACAGATGGATTAGTGGGCAGTGTGGGCCCAGTGAGGAATCTCCAGCGGCCTACAGAGCGTCCCCTAGGTTGCTGGGGTCCACAGGGGCTTCCACCGCCTCCGCCCTCGGGGCACACATCCGGCACTGCCTGCCCCACCGGCTGTGTCCCGACTAGCTTGCTGCAGCACCGCCTCTGCCCTACCCAGTGCCCTCCAGCTTACACTCCTGGGGGGGGGGACTTGAACAGCTGGACTTGACCCTGGGCAGTCTGCAGCCAGCACCCCCTCCCCCTGCACACTGTCCGCAGGCTCCATCTTTGCTCACCCCTGGGCCTGCTCCACGGCCGCCCTGGCTTCCTGGAATCCCCTTCCCGTCTTCTCTGCCTTCCAAGGGCTTCCAGACTCCCATGGACCCCCTCTCCCAGCTCACCCCAGCAGGATCAGCCCTTTCGGTTCCTGTCCCAGGCTTCCCTGTCCCCGGCTTCCGATGAGCTTCTACCACAAGGCTAGTGCTTCCCCGTGAGTTTCTGTTTGGGAAGTCGAAGTGTGTTTTGTTGTTAACTTTTTATTGTGGATTTCACAGAGGCTGTGGAGCAGATCATCATTTTTACTTTCAACAAATTCATATGCAAATTTGTACATTTTGCTTCACCCCCTGGCACCCCCTGAGAGCACCAGCAAGTCTCCCTGATCCTCCCCGGGCTCCTCCTGCTTTCCTGGCCTGGGACTCTGTGTGCCGGATCTGATGCCGTTGATCTTTCTACCACGCAGGGAGATCAGCTCTGGACCCAAAGGGTGACTAAGGGCTGTAGTCTTGCCCCCGCCCCCTCGCCCACTCTCCCTCTGACCAATCAAGCTGGTCTCTTTGATGATTTTTGGTTTTGTTGCATGTTTTCTCCCTCCCCATCCAGGAGCTTCTAATGCGGTCCTTTTCAGAGCCTTTGGCGGTGGGAGCTGGGCGCCAGCTAGTTCTTCCTGCTCATACTCTGCTAAACTGTTCTCTGTGGACCTGTGGGATCCCGAGGGGCTGGGGGAGGGCTGACCCAGAGACACTTGAAGCCTGATGAGGAAACAGCAGGCGACAGCTGAATGAGCCCAAACCAGGAGACTGGGGGCCTGAGCACCCAGGTGGGGGCTGGGCTGAGGGGTGGCTAAGGAGGGTCAGCTCCACAGGAAACAGTTCTCAGTCCCTGGGCTCTCAGCCGTCCCCAGGAGGGAGTCTGGCAGGGGACAGCCTGGTGCTGGCTCATGTCTGTTCTGAGATGCAGCTCCAAAGACCTGAGGCCTGCCTGGTGCTGGCTGGGTCTGAGTGTGGGGCCTCAGCTGTCATTGGCATCCTGGGCCCTGGACATCCACTGTCCCCACCTGCCAGACCCATGCAGCCCTCCCAGGTCAGCTTTGAGGGGGTGTCTGTCCTGTCTGGAGACCTCAAACCAAGGTAGGGGGCCACAGGAGAGGATGAGGGCAGCAGAGAGAGGCAGGGAGAGAGGGATGGGGCAAGGGAGAAAGGGATGGGGGAGGCAGGAAGAGAGAGGGGTTGAGGGGCAGCGGGACAGCAAGGAGCAGCCAGACCTCTGAATGCAGCCTTGTGGCCTAGTGTCCTGGCCTCACTGGACCAGAAGGTGGGGGCTGGAAGCATCTGGCTAGCCATTTGGCCTTCCTGAGGTCACTCTGTGTGGGTCAGTGTGACTTCTTCACAGTATGGCAGCCTTGGGGCAGTGGGACAACTGGTGTGGCGGTGGACTATGTCCAGAGCAAGAACCAGTTCCAGCCAGCAAGGCCCACGAGGCATGGCTTTGTATGACAGTGCCTCCGAAGTCACATGAGGTCACACACATGCATGCACACACACACCTGTGGGTCGTGGCCACTTGAAAAAGAGCTCAGAGGTGCTGTGATCATCCTTTCATATGCAAATGATCAGGACAGGCATCCCTAAGCAACCCCCCGCCCCACACACACTCTGCCAGGTATTTCTGCAGCTGTTCCTAAGCACCCCCCCACACATACAAACACACTCCCATCTCCGCAGGTGTGCCTAAGCACCACCCACCACACACACACACACACACACTCTGCTAGGTATCTCTGCAGGTGTCCCTAAGGCACTCTGTCGCGTGGCCCTGTGGAAATGACCCTGGGTGCAGGGACTACCCTGTACATGACCAGGCCAGGCCTCCCTGACCAACTGAAGAAGACGAAGTCCCACCACTTATGAAGCTAAAACACTCGGGGAAGGTAGGGATGCTGGCGTGCTGGGGGCGGCAGGGGGCAGATAGGAGAAGAAGCAGTAGCCACCTGGCCCGTGGCCACATGTCCTGTCCCCGTGACAACAGGCCTGCCTGCTGGGGTAAGGTCACGGGGACCAGGCTAAGGGGGACAGGGAGCTCTACAAATAGAGGGGCTCTGCAGACAGAGGAGCCCCACACCCAGGGCATCTGGAGCTCTGGAAGAGGCCTGCAGGGTCCAGCGATGGCCACTCGCAAACCCCCAGACACTGGCAGGCCCTCACGCCATGCCTCCAGCTCCCTCCTTCCCTCACTCTCTGCACCTGTCGCCACCACCCCCCAACCACATCCCCACCCCCGCTCCTGCTCCCCACCAATACAACCTGGATCAGAACACTGACCCGTCCAGCTCCAGCACCAGCTCCGGGTCAGATCCCTGAGCTCCAGAATTTTTCCATTGCAGCCACATTTGTCGTGTTCACCTTGGCTTTGCACCACAGGGCCCCCAAGCCTCCACCAGCAGAGGTGGGGGCGGCGCTGTGCACAAGGGGCTCTGCCTGGAATCGAACCTGCTTGTCCCACAAGGAAGGCGGGACTCCTCCAACTGACCTTCCAGCGACCTGAGACTGTGAGTCCGTCGGAGCCTTGGAGTGCTCCCCTGAGGATGGGAGCAGCGTCCCGGCAGGGCACCGCGGTGAAGACTCCTGGCTGGGCTCCCCGCACCCAAACCAAAAACCAAACCCACTGCCATCGAGTTGATGCGGACCCACAGGGACCCCGCTGTGGGGCTGGAAACTAACTGTTTACAGGAGCAGAAAGCCCAATATTTCTCCCAAGGAGCTGCTGGTGGTTTCAAACTGCTGACCACGAGGTTCGTAGCCCAGCACGCAACCAATCACTAGGCCGCCAGGACTCCTAACGCAGCGGCATTGTACTTTTCTGTGGAGCTGAGGGTCTGGCCAGACGCGGCGACAGTTCCCCCCCAGGGATGCCCTGGGGTCCTCCGGTTTTCAGCTTCTCTTTCTTCACAAGCTGCAGTCATTTAACAACCTTGGGAGCCAAAAAAAAAAAAAAAAAAGATAGCTGGGGGAGCAAATGTGGAATAGCTTAAATTAAAATTAAATTGAAACAGATTAAATTAAACCAGCAGCTTTCTGGTCCTCATCTCTCAGGCCAAGATCGTGGAGGCTTCTGGCCCTGGTGTGGCTCCCCCTGAGACCAGGCCTGGGGCGGGCCCTTTCCTGGCTGGGAGGACAACTGTCAGGAGCTTGGGGAGCAGAGGTTCCAAGTTGCTGCTTTCACCTCCACCTCCCTGCCACCCTAGACTCTAACCCAGGACCTACTGCCCACAGCAAAAGGTCTCTGGACAGTGCGGGGCTGAGAGCAGTCCTCCACAGAGCCGCCCCGTGATGCTCCACCAGCCCTAATGATGTCGCGGTTACACATTTGGCTGCTAACTGCAACGTCAGCAGTTCGAGACCCCAAGCCGCTCCCCAGGAGACAGACAGGGCTTTCTACTCCCATAAAGAGCTTCACTCTAGGAACCTCATGCAGGCAGTTCGACCCTGTCCTGTAGGGTTGCTATGAGTCAGCATCGACTTGAGGCAATGAGGTTGGACTTTCCTGGTTCGAAGTTTTGATCGATGCAGTTGACCAGGCCATCAGGGTGGGGCAGTGGTTAAGCGGGCAACCTGTCCAGGCGTCCTCAAACTATGGCCCATGGGCCACATGTGGCCCGCCGAGGACATTTATCTGGCCCGCTGGGTGTTGTTGCTCCATTTGATTTTTTACTTCAAAATAAGATACGTGCAGTGTGCATAGGAATTTGTTCATAGTGTTTGCTTTAAAAAAAAACTATAGTCCAGCCTTCCAATGGGTCTGAGGGACAGTGGACTGGCCCTCTGTTTAAAAAGTTTGAGGACCCTGCTAGGCTGTCGAGTAGCACAAACCCTGTGTACCACTGACCAGGCCTACGCCATTTTAACCCCTTAGGCTCCCCCCCTAATATGGAGTGTGTTTGTGTGGGAGGGGAGAGTGCTGCCTGCCCCTCTGCCCCCGGGGCCCCAGTCCTTCCCTGCCCGAAGGCTGCCCCAGCTGCCCGCCAAAGCCAGTCAGGTTTCCAGACTCCCTCTCCTCTAGGTGAGTGGGAAACCATATGCCAGCAGCACACGCTTCCTTTCAAGTCTCCCTATTGAGTGAAACATTTCACGTGCATTCACGTGCACTTTGCATTCTGCTCCATAATATATGCGTGTTTATTTTCATCTGCAATGGTTTAGCGTGCTCACCAATGAGTGAAACTGACAGGCCCAGAGGCTGGGCCCCTTGATCCTGGCTCTTCGCCGCCACAGACCTGGCAGCCCCACCAGCCAGGGCACCCCTGCTGCCCCAGATCTCACCCTTGTCCTCCCTACCCCTTCCCTCACACTCGCCACCCCTCAAACCAGACTGGACTCAGAAAGAAGACAAGTTCTGACTGGACAACCCAGACGCCAGGGCTCAACACATCTGCATCTTACTGTGTGACGGCCGGACCGGGCCACCAGGCTGCCCTCTAGGCCCTGCTCCAGGAACGCACCCCTCAGCCACCGGCTTGAAGGAGCCTGGGCAGCCTCTCACGATGCAGGGGAGAAGGCCCAGGGCTGACGGTGCCCCCCGCCCCGCGGGTCCCCCAGCTCTTCTGCCGTGAGTCAGCACAGCCCTTTGTCTAGTCCAAGCTTCCCCCACCCTAGTCAAAGAGGGTGCCGCTCACCCCTGCCCCCTTCCCAGGCTAAGAAGGCTGATTAATTAATTAACCCTCATTAAGGGCGCAGGCACAGGCTAATGGGCAATAGGCATTCTCATTATTTTTAATCAGACTCGGCAATTTTTATAGCCCCACCACCCAGGCCTGGTGAGTGTCTCTCGGCGTTAATTAAAGCTGCCAAGACTGGGTTGGGCTGGGGGAGTCCGGGCTCCTGCTCCCCCTCAAGGCCCAGGCTTAGGGTGCACTGGAGGGGAGGTGTGAGAGAGTGGCCCAGTGGTTAAAGCACTCAGCTCTGAGAGGCCAGAGATCTGAATCCACGGCGACCTATAGGACAGGCCAGGGACTGAATGGCTCAGTGGGTTTCCGATACTGCCGCTCGAAGAGCAGATCGCAGTCCAATGTGTAACCACTACGCCACCAGGGCTCCTGGAACATGGGGTGCCAGGATCAACAGCTTATGAGTCAAGCCCTGACCAAGATGGCCCGAGGGCCTCAGCACCAGTCCCATAAACTTGCCAAGCCGGCAGTCATGCGCGTCTCCCAGCCACGGTCCCTTTTCTGATCGCGTAGTCCTGCCTACCTGTGACTACAATAAATCGGTCTCCCGACTAGCATGATGATGTGCCCAGGTCCCTGGCACGTCATGTTCCAGAGAAGTAGCGGCATGCCTATGAGTTCCTCCCACACCACTATGGCCTCTCGCGGGTGGCCTCCCTCAACTGGATGGTCTTTGTCATTGTCCCGATGAAGACTTATTAGAGGCATTCTCCGTTGCCTCCTCGGCATGTGAAAGGTGGACACTGACTGCGGAAGACTGCAGAAGGATCGATGCGTGCGAATGGTGGTGCTGGGGAAGGACATCGAAAGCACCGCGACTGCTAAACCGACAGCCCGATCTGTCTCCAAAGAAGTACGGCCAGAGTGCTCCTTAGAGGCAGGGATGGCAAGACTCTGTCTTACATACTTATGCTTACATGCATGTTGTCCGCAGTGACCAGCCCCTGGAGAAGGACATCATGTTTATCAGAGAGGCAGCAAAAAGGAGGAAGGCCCTCTGGACTGAGATAGACTGAGATGGACTGATGCCGGGGCTGTAGCCATGAGCGCAGGCGTAGGAATGCAGTGTCTTATTCTGTTGTGCGCAGGGTCGCCCTGGGTCAGGACCAAGAACAATAACAAAGGGGTCTCTGTAAGGTCCACTTTAATTTAGGGTCTTTTCCCCATGGAACAGGTGGCAGAGGTTGGGTTGGGTTTGGTTTGGTGAGAGAGCAGGTAGAGGGGGCGAGGGCTGGGCTCTGTCCATGGTCACATGGCAGCTCTGTTGATTGCGTGGAGATCAGTGAGGTGAGAATGAGATCACCCAGAATAACCCCCCCCCCCCAAAAAAAACCAAACTCACTGCCATTGAGTCTATGCCAACTCATAGCAACCCTGTAGGACAGGGTAGAACTGCCCCTTGTGAGTTACTGAACCTGCAACTATTTTTAAAATCATTTTTTATTGAGGGCTCTTACAGCTCTTATAACATTCCATACATCAAATGTATCGAGCCTATTTGTATATATGTTGCCATCATCATTTCCAAACCATTTTCTTTCTACTTGAGCCCTTGGTATCAGCTCGTCTTTATTTCCCCTCCCTCCCCACCCTTGTGAATCCTCGATCAATTATATATTGTTGCCAGCAACTATGTCCAGGAGGAAAAAGCCCCGCTTTTGTCTGGGGGAGAGACCGGTGGTTTGGAACTGCTGACCTTGCAGTTAGCAGTCACCATGTGACCACTGTGCCCCCAGGCTCCTCCCCTGAAGTCAGGTGGGTTCTTGTCTTCTGTGAGTGAGGCTGAGATGGGACAGACTCTCGGGGCCCTTGGGGAATCTACACCCCTGCTGGCTGGCCTCACACCCCAGCCTCCAGGCCTGCTATTAAAAGCCACCCAGCTTGTGACTTTTGTTTGGGGATTCCTCAGACCCAGGCACAGGTCTGGACCAGGAGTGGGGGACAGGTGAGTGGGTCACACCCCCTGGACTTCATGACACCTTCCTGTCCAGCACCTTCCTCCCCGCACACCCCACCTTATGGTTTGAGGGGCTCCTTTCCCCAGCTTGGCTCCTCCCACGCACTGGCACTGGGCAGACAAGGTGGGCCAGAGAATACTGAGGTCCAGTTGGGGCAGTGACATTGGGGGGCTTATGCTCCTGACCAGGGCGGACAGCTGCAGAGGTTCTGAGGTTGTGTGGACCCTGAGGGTGAGACATTCAGGGATGTCAGGTAGCCACTAGCAGACCCTCCACCATGGCCCGGGGCTGGCTCAACCTGAGACAGAGATGGCAGAACCCCCAGGCCAGCCCAGAGCCCCTCGATAAAGGAGCAGTGGGAGAAGGGGCCCTTAAGTAGACAGCCAAGGGCTCACTGAACACGCCTGGTTTACCGGGGAGCCTAGTGGGTAGCGAGGTGATGCTCACACAGAAGAACAACTCAGAATCGGAGTGTCAGGATGCCGCCCGTGTCTCTGCCCCGTGCACGGAGCCACCGCTGAATCAGTGTTTGATCCCAACAAGGACGACCACGGCAGAAATAAAATAAATTTTCAGAAGGAAAAGAAACTTGCCGGCTGGAGAACCACCGTTTGCCACGCAGTCAAGCGCCAGGAGCTGTGAGGGTCGCACAGTCGTCCTCCAGCCTGTCCGGGCGTGTTTTCTCACGCAGTGGAATTCCTCAGTACGGGAGCGAGCGACCTGCCAACCAGCACAAGTCACTCTGAAGGCGCCACTGACCCAGCTCTCTGGCTCCACTCGCCTCTCCAGAGTGGCCAGCACTGTGATTCTAGTGTAAAAATTTCCAGTATTAAAATATAGGCATACCCAGTTCTACCTCACAAATCCGGCTAGGCCGGAGCATGTACATTGGTACAGACATGAAAGAGCTCTCGACACACAGAATCCAGGACAGATAAACCCCTCAGGGACAATAATGAGAGTAGCGATACCAGGAGGGTGGAGGGGGAAAGGGGAACCGATTGCAGTGATCGACGTATAACCACCCCCCCACTCCACCCCCCTGGGAGGACGAGTTACAGAAACATGAGTGAAAGGAGACAGTGGACGGTGTAAGATACGGAAGTAATAACAATGTATAATTTATCAAGGTGTCGCGAGGGTAAGAGGATGGGAGAGGGAGGGGAAAAAGAGGAGCTGATACCCAGGGCTCAAGTAGAAAGGAAATGTCTTGCAAATGATGATGGCAACAGATGTACAAATGTGCTTGACACAATGGATGGATGGATCGCTATAAGAGCTGTAAGAGCCCCCACTAAAGTGGTTTATGAAAAACATGAGAAAAAGAAAGAACATTTCTACTAAAAATATGTGTGTGTGTTTTAAATCCATGCAGCTTTAGCCACAGAAATGTACATTGTTTGGGGCGTGTACTCTGCTAAGAGAGAGGAATGGCCCGTGTGGATGCTCACTAGCCTTTCCCTCGATGGCGCTTTTCACGTCTGCCTACGCAGCGACAGGACAGTGCTGACGAGCAAGAGTGTCACTGTGTTTCCAACGGCCTCCTGTGCCTGTGAAAAACAGCCGTGTGGAGGGAGCGCGAAGGAGGGTGGGCGCCTTAGGAGGGTGGTGCTGTCAGGACACTGAAAGTGCCCGGAGTGCCTAGGAACAAACAAATCTGCCTCCGAAGAAGTATGGCCAGAGTGATCCCTTCGAGCCAAGATGTCGAGACTCCACCCATGTACTTTGGACGTGTTGCCAGGGGGCAAGGACATCGTGCTTGATTCAGCAGATGGGCAGCAAAGAAGGAGGAGGCCTTCAAGGCGCTGGGCTGACACGGAGCCGTGAGAAGGGGCGCCAACCCAACCATGCTGGTGTGGGGGCTGCAGGAGCCACTGGGCTCCATTCGTTCTGCTGCCGCAGGGCTGTTATGGGTCGGAATCCATTCAAGGGCACCTCACAGCACCTGCGTTGCGTTCCTGCATTTCATGTGGATCGTGAGACTTTGTGGCTCCGTTTCCATGTTTCACTCATGTCAGAATCACTACGGGGAATGCCCAGTGTGCATGTGCGTGCCTCCCTCCGTGTGCAAACGCGTCTCGGGCCCTGAGGACGCGACATGCACCCGCTAGGCCATAGTAGGAGTACTGCCACGGGTTTGAATGAGTGTCCTTGATAGCTGCCACTGAGTGGGCCAGGGACGCCAGACGACCCGGTGCACCTACCGGCAACTAAACACGTCCAGGCCTGGGCGCCCGCCGCCCCCTGCCCTCTAGGATTGCTTAGGGATGGGGACACGTTCGCCACCCTGGCACCAGACTTCCCTCTTCTTTGCCTCTATTGATTTATTTCTGGCTTGTACGTCATTAAGGACTCCAAGGCCACGTGTTTTACGTTCCCTCCTTTGATAACCACTCAGACGAATGTTTAGATAGGAATGGGGAAGGAATCTGAAGGTTAAAAAAACCAAAAACCTCTGAGCCTTCACTCAAAAAAAAATCACTTTATTTGGGTTTTTAAAGAAAAACATTCTGTGTAGTTGCACAGCCATCTCATCAAATCAAATCAGTAATTGTATCCCGTGAAACCCCCATAAATGTGTTGTGTTTTCCCTCCCATCTTTCCCCTTCCCTCCCTCCCTAATTCCCTGTCCCTCCCTGAGAGGAGAGACATGCCCCTGGTCCTGGCCTCCTCGTAGCCTTTAAAGATTTTATCCTTTGGTGTGAAAATCACTTTTCTTCTTCTTACAATAATGGCACCATTAAATATTCATCTTTATAAGATCAACTGCTTTGCCAAACACAGTGTTCGCTGGATTTGTGCGTATCTTGTGGTGGTTAAGAGTGTCAGCACTGTTTTTTATTGATGCACAATATTCCGTTACCTGAATGTAGCAGAGACGTTTTATGCATGCCTCCATAGTCAGAGTTTGGGTTTTTTCCATCTTTTTGCTATTAGGGAAATTGCTGCAATAAAGATAGGTGTGCTTGTGTCTGCTTGTGTTGTGTTCTTTATTTCTTTAGGGAATATATCCAGTAGAGGAATGGAGGATTAGAAGGTAATTGCATTTGCATTTGTTTAAGGAAGTGCCATCCTGATTTCCACAGTGGTCGTAAAATTCGACAGGCCCCTAGCAATGTCTGAGCGCTCACGGGGCTCTCACAGACGGATTCTCAGAAGTCGACCACCAGACCTGTCTTTCTATTCCTTCTTAATCTAGAAGCTTCGCTGACACTTGTGCAGGGACAGACGGGAGGTGACGCCCATTAAGGTGTATTGGCCAGACCTCCTGCACTGATGGTGAGGCTCTTACCCCTGAACCACTACTACCTCATCCCTTTGGAACACCAGCTGCCATTAAGCCAACTGACCCATGGCCGCCCCATGTGTGGCAGGGCAAACTGTGCCCTCTGGGCTTTTCAGTGGCTGATTTTTCCAAATGAGATCTCCAGACCTTTCTTCTGATGTTTAGAAACTATGATCTGGGCAGTTAGCGCACTCTTTGCTGTTAGATTTTACTGCTGCAGGCCCTCTGTGATAGCTAGGTTTATTGTGCCCACTAGGCTTCCATAGGAACATGTGGACAGAGTTTCATCAGGTCGAAGCTTGATAGGAGGGTGACTGAGATAAGTGACTCTCTGAGGCTGGCGTCTTCCTGTCTTTCTCCCTGGTTGATGGGACCAGAGTGCTGATGCCTGAGTGAGTCCTCTGTCTCAACCATGTGCTGCACTACGTGTGGGCAAACCAACCCGTGGATTGTGTTGCCTTGCTGTGCAGCACAAGCTCCATTGTGACCTGCTTCACTAAGCTCCCGAGCTTCTGGCCTCTGCTGGGCCTCAACTTGTCATCTTCTTGATGTTGCCACCCTATCCTGCTGTGTCTGTTGCCTGCTGGCCCACTCTACTCATCTTGCCTGAGGGCAGATTCCACTGTCTGCTTCTTTGACCTTGGCCATCAGTCAGTGTGAGCTGAAAGACCTTCAGTAAATGAACTGTTTCTAGAAAGTGAGTTGAAGAGAGCCCTCCTTACTACTGTGTGGACTAATTAGCTGTTGTATTCCTTCTCATTAAATAAACCTATCCATATATATCCATATATAATCATAAGTGTCCTGGTTTTGGTTTCTCTAGAGAACCTTGCCTAACACACCTTCTCTGTGGATGTTGTTAACAAATCAAACTCGTTCTCGCCACAAAATTTAACTGTATTTATTTCTATCTCTATTTAAATGTTGAAAAATGTTAGTTCATACGGATATGTTATCAGGAGAGACCAATCCCTGGAAAAACATATCCTACATGATATGATATGATATCATATTCTACCATGTCATATTTGACAGAGCAGAGGGATAGTGAAGAAGAGGAAGACCTCAACAAGGTGGATTGACACCGTGGCTGCAACAATGGGCTCAGTGGTGGCATGACAATCATTGTGGGGATGGTATAAGACCAGATGCTGTACATCAGGTTGCTACAAGTCAAAACCAATGCAATGGCACCTAACAAGAGCAGACATGATATATTGTTTGTCTTAGTGACCTACTGCTGCTGTAACACAAATACCTAGGCCAATGGCTTTAACCAACAGAAATTATGGTCTTATATATCATAGGCTAGGAGTAGAGATCAGGGCACCAAATTTAGGAGAATATTGTTGGTTCGAGAAAAAGGTCCTTTCCTCCTTTCAACATCTGAGGACCCAGTGTTCCTTGGACACTTAATGCCCAAGGAATTTGGACTTCAATGATTAAGTTCAGTTTAGGAGGTTCTTAGCACAGGGGCTCTGGGTCCAAGGGAAGTGCTCTTCTCCCAATTTTTCCTTCTTGTTTGCAGTAGTCCTTGTGGACCAAATTGTGACCTAGGGTTAAAGAGTTGATATACTTCTGATGTGTATTGTTGGGCTTGCCAGCAAGTTGCTTCTGGCATTCCTTCCAAACGGAAATCATATCAGCTACCAGGAGATGTCTTCACTTACTCAAGCACTGAAACCGCATCTTTAACAGCAGCTGCAACTGGAGTCCCATCTGGTTAAGTTTACAGCGTCCATGGTCATTCTTCAAGCTCCCTCTGTCTTTCGCGAAGGCCAAGTAGACATGTTGAACGGTGGCATGGTGATCCCTTCCACTGCATCCCTCCTGTCCTTGATGGTGCAGTCATCTCCACACTTCCTCCAGGAATGGTGCATTGCTTTGGGTTTATGCTTTCCATAGGCAGGGGCAGTCCTAATGATGCCCGCTTGGCCTTTCACCCCTTAATAGCTTACTGCAGGTGCCAGTGATCCTGTGTGTGTGTGTGGGGGGGGGGGGGTTCTGCTGCTTGCTGAGTGTGTCTATTCCAATTATGCAGTGTAGGGTAGGGACCTCATTACTGGATGGGCTCCTGGGTCCACTGCACTGACTGTGAAATGGACACAAGCTAAGCCTCTTTTAATGTACATCCCCGTTCTGACGATCAAGCTACAGTGACATACTGGGTCTCTTCGGATTAGTATCAATTCAGAGACAACGTCCAGCCATCACACAAAACTCTGATGATTTCCTTTTCCCAAATGAACAGTCATTCTCATAAAAGGCTGACATGCCCATATCACCTCACAGGAAAGAAGTACCATGGCGCTCGACTTATTGGTAAGGCACTTTCATGATAGAGGGTAGAAAATTAACCAGACACAAATTCAGGCACCTCAGTGAAATCTCTAGGAGTACAGTGGTGTGAGGCACGTGCGTGTCGAGGTATTGCGTCGTACACACAAAAAGGAGATACAATACTTAGTGGAACTCTTTGGATTTGGGAGGCAACATAGGCGGCACTCGGGTGTGTTACTCCAGCCTATTTGTCGAGTGAGTGAAAAGCTGCTGGTTTGCAATGGGATCCGGAGCAAGAGAAGGTGCTGCAACAAGCTAAGGCTGCCACCCAGGCTGCCCAACCACTTGACCGTACGATGACCGGCCAGTGCGTGGCTGTGCGCCCACATGGATTCAAACCCCACTCCCAGTACCAAGTTCAGTTTTAGTTATCTCATGCTGCTGCAGCAGAAACAACAGTGCGTGGTTTTAGCAAACAAAACACTATTCTTTCATAGTTCAGGAGGCCCAAGTCTAAATTCAGGGTGCAGACTCTAGCAGCACGCATGCCCTGGAGAAAGGTCCTTATCCCATTCCAACATCTGTGAGTGCATCCTTCCTTGGCGCTCTACCTGTATCTTGGCATCTCTCTTCCCAGGATGGAGGAAGAGCTCAGTACAAGGACCTCAGGTCCAAAGGACAGGCTTCTTTTTCAGCTCTTCTTTCTTAGTGGTGATTAGAGCCTCCTGGTATCTGCTGCCTTGTTTAATCTCTTTTATATCTCAAAACAAACAGACTCGAGATACATACTAATCCTATAGGTCGTATTCTGCCTCATTAATACAACTGCCTCGAATCCACAAAATGGAGGATATCACATAACACGGAGGATCATGACTCGGTCAAGTTCGCTTATAAACCTAGCCATCCCCTTGTTAAGTTAGGTATGACTGGATGGGAGCTGAAAATCAAGCAATCGAGCCTCCAGGAGGATGAAGGGGTCATTTCCTTAGATGGGAAATGCCGTGGAAAGACCCATGTTGGGAGGGACAATGAGGAGTTTGGCTTTGGCTGTGTTAAGCATATAATTGAAGGAAAGGCCACTGGATATTTGCGTCTGGAGTTAGGAGAGAGGTTGGGGTTGGGTAACAACGTTGGCGTGCCGTAGGGTATGCTTGGAACTGGAAGAAATCAGGCGCCAGGTGTGGGCAGAGAAGAGATCTAAGCACAGCCTTGGGCCCTCGGCAGGTGAAGGTCATGAAGATGAGGTCCTGCCAGTGATGGAGGACCAAGGGGGCGGAGACAACCACATGGACAGCTGCTGCGAGTGCAGGGATGGCGAGGATGGAGAAACCAACCCTAGCAAAGTGACTGGTGGCCTTGCACTGTTTTCTGCTTCGAGTAGATTCAAGAACCAATGGAGCCTTGCTTTCCGCCCCTGCTTCCCTCCACCTTCCTTCCCTCCTCTCTTCCCTCTTTCCCTCCATATCTCTCTCCCGCCTTCCCTCTGCTGTTTCCTTCCTTCTTGAATTATTCAGTCCGAGAGCCACTAGGTGTGCCCGGACCAGTCAGCTGGCCATGACTGGGAAGCGTTAGAGGTAGACTGGGAAGGGTCAGAAGGCATCTGTACGGGAGCGGTTGTGCAGCGTCAACCTGAGGCTGGGTACCTACGGGCGTTGCTCAAAGAAGCAAGTGTATTAAGGACGATGGGATTTAGGGTACTAGCTGTTGGAGAAAGGAGTTATGAACGGGGGAGCAAACTCTATGATATTGGATTGGAATTGAACATATCATTAATGGTTTCCAATCTGCAAGTAGAGATAGCGATAAAAATAAACACAGGTAAACTTTTGTACAGAGGAAGAGGTTCATTTGTTAATCCTGTCCACAGAGAGAGCCTGGGAGCAGTGATATCTAATAGCAAAGGGTGCACCAAGTGCCCAGATTATGGCTTCGAAACACTACCATCTTGAAAAGGAACCAGAGGTCCTTAGAGAAGAGGCTGGCACCAGGTCTGGGGAATGAATTGCTTAAGACAAGCCTGGAGCCTCTTGTGTATCAGACATCCAGGGCACACTCTGAGAATGAGTAGAGCTTGTCAGCAGGACCCCAAAGCTAGGCTGGGGGCTCTCCCAGGTCAAGTGTCAGGTTATTTGAGCATCAAAGTAAATCACAATTGCGACCCAGTCAATACAATAGGAATCCATGAGTCTGCACTTACATAAATAGATAAGGAGATGACAAAGCTTTTCCTTATAACAGAATGCCAGCTAATAAATACGGTAGGAGAGACGGGATCCAAAACTTTGGCAGGCTTCATAATTATAATTAAACCAGTCAAGAAACATCAGTGGAGGCTGAAAGTAGCAAGGGAAGGTTTAGAAGGGTGGCCGGCGATTACACAGCTGCACTATACTTACTGATTACGAAGGGGAAAGAGTGACTTTTCGGCGGAGAAACCTGGCAGACACCCGCCCATTCAACGCATCAAGGCAAACACCATCAGCAATGGACCCGCTGAAGCCACGCACCACGTGCCAGTGCTTGACGAGCCCTGGCATCCCTTCCGTGGCACTCCTGCCAAAGAGCAGAACCGGGATCTCATCAGAGGAAGCATCAGATGGACCCAAACGGAGAGGTCCCTGCTCCCGGAAAAAAACTGCTTTTTAGTTCAGTAAGGGCGCAGTGTGGTGGTGAAGCACTTGGCTGCTGGCCGAAAGGTTGGTGGTTTGAAGTCACTTGGGAGAGAGATGTGACAGCCTGCCAAAAGCAGGAAGATCACAGGCCAGTGGGTGGAAAGGATGGTGGACATATCTCTAGGTCTCTGGCTGCCATCAGCGTGGCTCCTTGTGGCTGGTCAACAGGAATGAGAAACAGAGAGAAGGTGTGTCCAGCCTCCAGGGAGGAAGATAGGAGTTACCAGAATCCTCAGGAGAAGGCCATGCCCACACAGAGGCATCGTTGGCTATGACCTGATTGACAGGCTAGACTCCACCCCATCGCTCAAGTTGACAGATTATGTAAGTGCCACAGATGGGTCAGCTCAGACTCATAGTGACCTTATATACCAGAGAACGAAACACTGCCCGGCCCTGTGCCAGCCTCGCCATGGTGCCTATAGCCGCGCCCACCGATGCAGTCACTGTGCCCATCCCTCTCTTCAAGGGCCTCCCTCTTTCCCGCCTCCCTTCCACCTTACCAGACAAGATGTCCTTCTCCAGGGACTGGTCTCTCCTGACAACATGTCCAAAGTATGTCAGACGAAGGCTTACTGTCCCTGCCCCTAAAGAGCACTCTGGCATTACTTCTTCGGAGACAGATCGGTTTGTCCTTCCAGGGGGCATTGTCAGTCATCTCTCTGGAGCATAAGGTCATTCTGCTGATAATGTCACTAATTCAGCCACTGCTAAAGAATTGAAACCACAGTTGAGAAAGGAAGAATATACAGGTGTAGGCTAGTTATAGAGTCAAATACATGAGCGATTGACTTGTACAGACTACATGCTTAAGTGACTAGACACTATTTACACAGGCAATGGGGGTGAGCGGGAAGACAAAACTTCCAATCATGTTCATTGACAGTGACAGAACCAGGCCTACCAGATCACTATGAATCTTCATAAAGCAAGAAGGGCATTGAAGTAGTAAGTAGATGTTAGTCCAACACCCGCCAGTTCTGTGCCTTTGGTCTAGCTGTCTGCTGTTTCTTCTCATACCATATGGTTTGGGCCTTAAGTTCAGGGGCTACAGGTGAGTTTGAGGATACTTTAAAGACATTCAGGAAAGTCTGTAAATGGAACTAGTGCTAGATATTATCAAGTAATTATTACTACTAATATTGAAAGTGTGTGAAAGTCCCTGTGGTTAAGTAAAATGAAGTATTTGTCAGGGATTGAATAGCAACCCTTTCCCACCCACCGAGAGATGTGTCACGGTGGTGGCTAGGCTGTGATTCCCAACAAGTATTCTGTGGTTGTCCTCTGTTTGTTGTGTCCTAGGTCTTCGCCTCTGAGATGATTAAATGCGCAAAGGCCTGGAGTTAGAAAGACATGCTCAATGTGAAAGGACTGAAGAAAATAAGTGGACCTCGAGTTGCAACATTAAAAGGTTCTATCGGAAATAAATATTGAACAAAGCAAGCATCAAGAGGAGATGAGAGGAACACAGTCATTGTATCGAAAAAGAATTCATTGACAGCCAACTATTTCTTTCTCTCTTTTTCTCACTAATTCAAGTTATTTGTCTTGTACACTTTTCCAGTGAGTTGTTTTGTTAGTTAAGTGATGAGTCAGAATCCAGGAGAGAAGTAGACCAGTTCCGACCTTCCCAGGAAATGTGCCTTTTCGCCGGCGGTCTCTCCAGGCAGACATCCAGGACAAGGGGCAGAGACTCGTACACACAGATACCGCCGCTGGTTCATCTCCTTCTCCAGCAGTGGACCCCCAGGTAGTTCTGGTTGGGGAAGCGGCTATCAAAAGGGGCACTTGGGCAGTTCTAGATTTTGGTCTTGATGTCTTCTGCCATGGTGGTGACTCCTAAAGCCGCCCTGAAAATGCTGGCAGCTCAGGGTGACCTTCAGAACAAACGCCAGTGACAGACCACCACTATCCCACATTAATACCAATTACATAAAGATCTCGAAATGACTTAACATATTACAAAACCTAATGACTGCTGCAGTTATTTGTTCAAAAATGCTGTTTTTCATGCAAACTCTCATCCACTTTCCTAAAGCTGTGTTTCATATCCAGAGATTTCTTAAAATAACTGCACCTAGCTGGGAAAATTTCTTCAAAATTTTCTGTCTTGCCCTTCCTATCTTTGGCTCACATTCAAAGATTAGTTATCCCAATTCATTAGTATGTGTTTTAATTGGCCAGTTATTTTGAAAGAGAATAAAAACCCCACTTCCAGCCCTCTCATGTCTTCAGGTAAACCATCTTCTCTTTGTCCTGAGTAGAGGAGAGAAAGCCAACGCTCTCTGGTGATTTTTGTCTTGATGGTATAGTGGATTACACATTGACCTGCTAGCCCTAAGGTTACCGGTTTGAAACCATCAGCTGCTCCTTGGGAGAAAGATTAGTCGACTCATAAAGAGTTACAATCTTGGAAAGTCAAAAGGGTCGTTCTGCTCTGTCCTACAGGCTGCTATGAAGCCACTTGATGGCCATGACTAAGACTTGTCTTATCCCTCTGGGAAGTACTTCACTTTTCAAAATTATTGTTTTTCTTTCTTTATTTTTTCCCCAAATCATTTTATTGGAGGTTCATACAATCCATACATCCATCCATTGTGTCAAGCACATTTGTACATTTGTTGCCATGATCATTCTCAAAGCAATTTTTTCTACTTGAGCCCTTGGTATCAGCTCCTCATTTTCCCCTCCCTCCCCGCCACCCCTCTATGAACCCTTGATAATTTATAAATTATTATTTTGTCATGTCTTACACTGTCCGATGTCTCCCTTCACCCACTTTTCTGTTGTTCGGCCCCCAGGGAGGAGGTTATATGCAGATCCTTGTAATCAGTTCCCCTTCCTACCCCACCTTCGGTCCTGAGAGGTTCATCTGTCTTGTATTCCCTCTGTTTCCAGCTTTTATCTGTACCAGTGTACATCCTCTGGTCTAGCTGGATTCGTAAGGTAGAATTGGAATCATGATAGTGGAGGGGAGGAAGCATTAAAGAACTAGAGGAAAGTTGTATGTTTCCTCGTTGCTACACTGCACACTGACTGGCTCATCTCCTCCCCTAGACCCTTCTGTAAGGGAAAGTCTAATTGCCTACAGATGGGCTATGGGTCTCCATTCTGCACTCCCCCTCAGTCACAATGATATGATTTTTTTTTAATCTTTGATGCCTGATCCATGATCCCTTTGACACCTCATGATCACACAGGCTGGTGTGCTTCTTTCATGTCTTTAAGACCCCAGATACTATTATCTTTTGGTAGCCAGACACCATCAGCTTTCTTCACCACATTTGCTTATGCACCCATTTATCTTTAGTGATCATGTCGAGAAGGTGAGCATCATGGAATGCCAGGTTAATAGAACAAAGTGTTCTTGCATTGAAGGAGTACTTGAGTAGAGGCCCAATGTCCATCTGCTACCTTAATAATAAACCTAAAATATATGCACATAGATCTATTTCACCATCATCATATTTAAATATATTTACATATGTGCATGCCTGTATTTAGACCTCTATAAATGCCCTCTGCCTCCTAGTTCTTTCCTCTATTTCCTTTTCCTTTCCTCTTGTCCCACTATCATGCTCAGCCTTCATTTGGGTTTCAGTAATTCCTCTCGGTTACATTGCCCTTGATCAAGCCATACCAGAACTCTTACACCCTCCTCACCACTGATTTTGGATCACTTGTTGTTCCCTTGTCCCTGGGTTTGTTAACACCACTTCCTATCCCCCACCTCCCCCTCTCCCATGCCCCCCTGGAACCATGGGTCCCATTGTTTTCTCCTCCAGATTGTTTTTCCAGCCTATCTTATCTAGATAGACCTGCAGAGATAATAATATGCATAAAAACAAGATAGCAAAACAACAAAAGAAAAGAAAGCAACAACAAAAGCCTGTAAATGGTTCAAGGTGTGTTTGTTGACCTTTAGGAGTGTTTTCAGGTCTAGTCAGATGGGGTGCCATACCCTGGCCCCAAAGTCTATTTTTGGTATTCCCCAGGGACTTCCTTGCTCTGATCCTTTTGTTGTTCTGTTGATGCCCTTAGTGTTTTGCCTCGGTGTGGTGGGGTCAGATAGGGTGAAGTTCCCACACTGTGTCTCCAGTGTTGTCCCCTGTAGGGCTATGGGTCAGTGAGGGATGTCATGGCTCATAGTGGGGCCGACGACATTCAACTATTTCAAGGGATACCATATGATCAAGAACTGATGCTACCGAAGGAGGAAGTCCAAGCTGCACGGAAAGCATCCGTCAAAAAGCCAGGCTCCAGGAGTTGAAGGAATTCCTGTTGAAAGGTTCCAACAGGCGGAAGCACTGGAAGCGCTCACGCACCTGGTCCAGGGGTCAGCAAACTTTGGAGATGGAAGGGCCAGGCCTGTCCCTCACAATTTTAAAAGTATTATATATATATATATACATATATATATACATAACAAATAAAATCACCATTATCTGAATAATGTCCTTTGATTTTTTTTCGATTTTACATCAGAGTCACATGTTTGCACTGAAAGAACCAAATATGGCTCCAGAGTGTCCCAGTTTGCCAACCAAAAATTTGGAAAACAGCTCCCTGGCCAACTGAATAGTAGAGATCCATCTTTATACCTATTCCAAAGAAAGGCGACCCCAGAGAATGTGGACATTATCAAAGACTATCATTAAAAGCACTTGCAAGCAAAATTTTGCTGAAGGTCATCCAACAAGGGCCGCAAGCAGCACCTTGACAGGGAGCTGCCAAAATTCATGCTGGATTCCGACGAGGGCATGGCACAAGGTAGAGCCTGGCTGACATCAAAAGGCTCTTGACTAAAAGCATGAAATGCCATTTGTTTTATTTATGCCAAGGCAGTTGACTGTGAGGATCCTGGCCAACTATGTCACACTGAGACGACTGGGAAGCCCAGAGCTCTTTGCTGTGCTCATGTGGAATCTCATGAGCGAATAGGCAGTTGCATGAACAGAGCCAGGAAATGCTGCGTGGCTTCAAAACAGGAAAGGTGCGCATCGGGGTTGTATTCTGTCACCATACTTGCTGGATCAGATGAAGAAGAGGGTGGCACCAGAATTGGAGAAAGGCTTACTAAAAACCTGCAGATGACACATTTGTCATCTGACACAACTCTGCTTGCTGAGACCGAGGAGGACTTGAAGCACTTGCTGATGAAGATCAAGGATGGCAGCTTACAATATGGACTATAATTCAAGAATCACAGCTGGACGCAAAGATACCATCATGATAACGGGAGAAAATCTTAAAATTATAAAGGATTTTATCTTCTTGAATGAGAGCCTAGTGGTTACATGTTCGAAACCACCAGTCACTCTGAAGGAAAGAGATGGAGTTTTCTACTCCCCTCCCGCTCCCTTTGACACATGGAATCCCGGATAGATAACCCCCTCGGAAGCAGTAATGGGAGTAATGATCCTGTGAGGATACGGGAAGGGAGTAGGAGGAAGGGGGAACTGACAGCAATGATGGATATGCAACCCCGCTTGAAGGGGACAGATAGCAGAATTGTGGCTGAAGGGATATATTGGATGGTGTAAGATATGGAAAGCTAATAATATATAATTTATGAAGGGTTCATGAGGGTAGTAGGGTTGGGGAGGGAGGAAGTAAAGGAGCTGATATCAAGGGGCTCAAGTGGAAAGAAATGTTCTGAAAAAATGATGGTGGCAGCCTCTGTACACGTTCCTTGGGGTAATTGATCTATGGGTTGTTAGAATATGTGTAAGAGCCCCCAATAAAATGACCCATTTTAAGAAAAGAAAGAGTTACAGTCTCGGAAACCTTACAACGGGGTCACTGTGAGTTGGTGGCCATTCGACAGCAGTGAGTGAGTTCCTGAGTTCACACCGTGAGAGAATGCACGTCTGCTGGTTACAGCCATTCACGTGGGTCCCTCTGTAATAGCAGCAGCAGATGAGCAAGGCCATATGCATACATCAGCACCTGGGAACAGAATGACATGAGGTTTGGAACTGGCTGTAAAAAATACTTTGGAACACAAGGAGACTAGACCACTCAAGTAGAGGAAACCTTTACAGATATTGGACTTTGATGTCAAGCACGCGGGGGTTCACGATGCCACAATCTCACATTTGTCAAGGTTCCAAAATCAAGGGAAAGGGAAGAATAAATTCAGAAACAGCGGAGCAAGCCACGGAGGGTGACTCTTTTGTTGCAGAAAGTATCAGAGAAGGACCGTAACTTGAGGTGGGTTATGGGGTTAAGGGAGTATTTGTTTGTTTGTTTTTTAAATAATGGTTATTAGGGCATAGTTTATGCAACTAGGAAAGATCCAGTAGACAGGAAATTTTATAACTGATCAGGGAGTTTACGATTAACTTTACCCAAAGAATTCAACCATTGTCCTTGGTTCTTGAGCGATAAACTCCAAATCCTTCGACTTTCCCCAGATGGGTGTCTATGAAGCCTCTGGACTGGAGAGTTTATGTTAGCAGGGTGACCTCTGAGTGGGGGCTAGCCACGTTAGAAAGCACTCCCCTCTCCCGAGGTCTCAGCCCCACCTCGAGGGAGGGAAGCCGGAGATGGACTTCAATCACACGGTCCCTACATCACGGGACCGCAAGATAACAGTGCTGGACACCGAATGTCTGTGGGCTACCAGGTTGGTGAAGGACATCAGGGACTGGGGACATGTTCCTTTTTGAGGACATGCAAGGTCTGCATCCGGGACTTTGCTCTTCTTGCCTCTCCTTTTTTGCCGTAATTAACTGGGATCAGGCGATTGCCTGAGTCCTGTGCATGTGCTAATAAATCATGGCCCTGGAGTAGCGAGAGTCAGCGGGTCAGAAGCGTGGGCGCTGGGGGGATGGGGGCAAGCGTGCAGCTGGCTTCTGATTCTGGGGCCCACATGGAAAACTGGAAGGCGCCCTTGGCATGTGAGATCTGACTTTGCTCGGTTGGTTAGGGGCAGGGGAAGAAGTAGTGCACACAGGTTCCTGTCAGCACAGAATTGAACAGAGCTGGATGGACCGGTTCTACCTGTTGATGGAAGAAAGCAAGGATAATTGCCTGTCAGTTTAGCCAGAGGGCACTGAATGTAGGTGCAAGTGGTTTGTGAGAGTGGGGAAACCCTCTCCCAGTGGATTCTGCACAAGCCCTTCAACTAGTTCATGGATAAATCCCATGCTTTTTCATACCCCCACCCTCAGCCCCAAACCTTTTCTTGCATCTCCTCTGTGAGATCCCGGTGGAGGGCCTGCGTTAGCTGAGGCAGGGATGTGCTGGGAGATCTGGGGGAGCAGGTGAGAACGGTTCCGCTGGGAGGGTGCAGGGAGAGAGACTCCAACAGGGAATGGTAGGCGGCATGGCAGGAACGAGTGGGTTGCGTTCAGGAATTTCAAGTAAGAATAGTCAGCCTAAAAGCCAAAAACAAAAAACAAAAACCAAGAAACAGAAAAAGGCCCTTGGTGGGATCAATGGTTTGTGCTCCACGGTTAACCTAAAGGCAGGCAGTTGGAGCCTCCCAGGGCACCGCAGAAGAAAGGCCTGGTAATTCCATAAAGATTACAGCCAAGAAAAACCCTGCGGGGCCCAGTTCTGCTCTAGCACACACCTGTGATAATGTGAGTTACAAGAGACTGGGAGGTCAGGGGTTTGGTCGTTTGGGTTGGATCATGAACACGAAGGGAAACCAGACAGCAGAGACCCTGCTGAACGCCATTCTTGCCAACTTTTGGAATTGCCAGATCTTAAGCTTGGCCAGTCTGGTGGGTGTGCTATGGTCACTGGTGGGGGGCTGAGGCTGAGCAGCATGGCATGTCGATTGCTCGCTGGTAACGTTTTCTGCTACACTGGCATGGTGTTTCTGAGCTGCAGCAGGGTTTGATTTTCACGGTGAAGTCTTCTGAAAACACTGCTAGATTTGCTTTGCTGCTATTTTGTTTCAGGTCTTGCCCAGGTTAGCAAATGTAGTGCCTTAAATTCTTGGCATTGTTCTCTAATGAGCTATTTAAACTCTGCTGTATTTGTAGCCATGCCCAGCTTCCCATCCCTTGGTTTCTGTTTTTGTTTAAGTGGGTGGAAAGGAAAATGTTTGGGGAAGGGCTTTTACGTAAACGTATGGAGATCGCTCCCTGAAGGTGCAAACGCTAACGGAAAGGCGGGTTGTTGGCACGCACCCAGAGATGCGGTGACAGCACCTGGCAGTCTGCTTCCCTAACGGTTATGACAGGCGAGAAAACCCTACGGAGCAGTGCTACTGTCGCGTGGGGTCATTCTTGGGCTTGACGGTACTAATAACAACCACATAGGCATATGATAAAAACGGGCATTTCGCCCACGTTCAGTGTGTAACTCGGTGCTATTAATTATGTACGCCCACCAGGCTGAGCAACCATGCCCAGGCACTCAGGCCTCCCGGGGCGACCCCACCCCCAGCCCCACCCCCGCCTGCCCCTTTCTGTCGTTTCAAGAAGAGAAGGCTTCTTTCCTAAGTTAGAGAGAAGCGAAAGATCCTAACAGAACCTGGAGGATAGACAGACGGACAGAGGGGTAGAGCGGTGGAGGGATCTGAAAGCAGGAACCTAATTTGGGGGTCTTGATTTGAAAAGCTGCTCCTTCCAAAACCCCGCCTTCTGCGGCAGCAAGTCCTGGAAGCGGACGACGAGATGCTGCGGATCGGATCGGGTCCCCAGCGCGCTCTGAGCGTGGCCCTGCCCCTCCACCCCGCGTGCAGGGCCGCTCCGAGGGCTCGGCTCGGCTCGGCTCGGCTCGGCTCGGCTCGGCTCGGCTCGGCTCGGCTCGGCTCGGCTCGGCTCGGCTCGGCTCGGCTCGGCTCGGCTCGGCTCGGCTCGGCTCGGCTCGGCTCGGCTCGGCTCGGCTCGGCTCGGCTCGGCTCGGCTCGGCTCGGCTCATCGCAGTGCCTGGAGGCTCCTCGAGGGGGCACGCGATCTCAGCATGAGCCCCGCGAGGCCCCGGCGAGGGCACGGGAAGGAGAGAGGGGGACCATCCGCGCCCCGCCCCGCACCCGACGGGTCCCCGAAACCACGCGTCCCCGTAGCAGGCGTCCAGTTACACCGACAAACCCCAGCCCCCCATTGGGCCCCGATGCTCCCAAGGTCACCAAGTAGAAGCGGCCCAGGGAGCAGCTGCGCCCTCGTGGGGGCATCCCAGCTCGGGCAGGGCAGCTGTGCCCACAGGTCAGGGGGTGCCCAGTTTGACTCTAAGGCCCACGGAGATGACCCCTAGCCCCAGTGTATACTTCCTTAGCCAGACGGTCTCCTGGGATGGTGCCGGGTGAGGGGGAGATAACACCTGGACAGGGCGACGGCTTCAAGCCCCCAGGGACGCTTCTCCCCAGAACCCCTTCACCAGGACCTTGGCTCCCGCCAGTGCAGTAGACAGGCCAGCGAGGCTCCCGTCTGGTCTCACTCCCAGCTGCTCACCGGAGACTTACCTGTGATGTGGAGTCCTCTGGGCCTGGTCGAGGGCCCTCCACCTCAGCTCTCCTCTGAGATCCCGTCTCCTCCTCTTTCCTCCTCCTGGCCCCGCGCTGCCCAACAAGGCAGCAGAAGGTCCTAGAAGGGGACCCCTGGCCCAGAGGGCGTCCTCATCGCCCATGCTCCACTGTAAGTGTCTGCTGCGATGGCCTTCGCTGTCTCTTCCTGCACACGCTGAGGTGCTCCTGGGCCTCAGGAATGTTCCCTTCAGGAACCAGGAGTCTGGGAGGGCTGAGAGGACTGGTGGGCCTGGAAGCACGACAGGCCCTTTGGTCTGGCCCTTCCCGCAGCATCCTTTGTATCCCAGCCTGTATCCTCAGAGAGCTACCGCCACACCAGCAGTTCCGCCACAGCTCCCTGGTTGCCCCAGGGTACCCCAGGACGTTTGAAGCAGATACACTGCTGCCTCTGCTCGGCGGCTTCCTGTCATCTCTGGGCCACTGCACTGGACCTGGAGGCCAAGGGCACACATGGTGGGGCCCTCCAGGAAGAGAGAGGCCTGTATACATGGAACATTCTTCCAGGAAAGAGACAGCTGGGTCCCAGGGCTCAGTCTGGGATGACAAACTGCCCCCGGGGTCTGTGAGAGCGGGCTGGCCTTACTGCTCTCGAGGGACTGCATACTTCTGGTTGACAGTGATTTGAGTCTGAGATAGGGCGATGGTCTCCACTGCTGCTAGTCCCCTGTGTGAGGACCAGGGGCCACCACCCACTGAGTCTTGCGTCCCCTCTTGGAGGTTCATCCATGCTCTGGACCCTGAACTTCAGCCATAAACAATCTCCATACAGAGCCCGGCTCTTAGAGACCTCGCCTCTGTGTTCTTTCAACCATTTGTTGGGGTTAGGTGCCTCGGAGCTGGGAACTCATCCGTAGTGACACTGTGTACAATGAACATGGGGAGGAAGCGCTGCTCTGTTGGCCGCCATTCTCACAGTGGTTGCTCTGTGTGAGCGAGGCCTTTCAGCCCATTGCTACGATAAGTGAGGGCCACATGGGCGCTGCACAGAAAGTGAGTTGACCATAGTGTTTTGATCCAAGTAGAAGAGGGCTTCAAAACGTTTGTGGGAAAATGGGATGAAAAGATAAGGAATTATCTTCCCACAAATAATTGAAGTCCCCTAGTGGGGAATAAACCAATCTCTCCCAACAGGCTCCTGAGACTTTCCAGGAGAAGGACCATGTTGGGACTCTTGTAGAGGAACATTGTCAGTGACGTGCTGATGAGCTACACACGTTCAGAGTCACATGGTCGGCCACCATCTCTGAGTGGGGACATTTGTTTCTTCAAACCAAAATAAATGCACAAACTCATTGCTATCAAGTTGATCTCAACCCATCGCCACTCCACAGGACCAAGTAGAACTGTCCTCTTGACAGTAAACCTTTATGGGAACAGAAAGCCTCATCTTTCCCCAGCAGAGTGGCTGGTGGGTTCAAACTGCTGACCTTGTGGTTAACAGTCCAAAGTGTGATCCACTCTACTCCCACGGCTCCTTTTTCTTAACTCGGTCCAAATACCATGGGCAGCAGATCTGGTTGCTCTGCAGTACACATGGGACTTTTGCTTATAATAGCAGTAACCATTCTAAACTGGATCGAAGCCCATCCTTTCAGACACTATTCCAACTGACCTCGTTGTGGGTCTTCCTCTTGCTTTTTTGTGCCGACCTTCTGCTTTATCAAGCAAGATGTTCTTCTCCAGGGAATGGTCCTTCCGTCTAACATGTCTAAAGTCCGGGAGACCAAGTCCCACCATCCTCCCTTCTAAGGGGCCGTCTGGTGAGGCTTCTTCCAGGACAGATTGGTTTCTTCTTATGGTGGTTCGTGGGCTGTTTAATGTTCTTCACCCATGCCATAACTCTTCAGTCTCCCTTACTCACCGTTCAGTTTCTTGCTCATTGTCCATGTAGCCCATTTACCGGCCCATTGATACATCATTGTTAAATGCTGTAGTTTCAAAACAAACAGAACCCAGCTGACTTCTGCCAACCAGAAGCCTAGGCTAGTTGGGGGAGAACAACAATGAGCAAATAGCAGGTAGAGAAAACGGAACTGCTTGTGCTAAGTGCTAGAGGAAATAGAAACATGGGTCAGAATCACCTTGATCACGGTGGGTTTGGGTTTTACGAAGGGAGAGAGTAAGGTGGATCAGAAAGTCCCTGTGGATGAGCGGGAAGGCGTTTGGAGCATTCAAGCCATAGCAGAGACACGAGTGGGAGACTGGAGCAGAGAGGATGCTGGGGCAAGGGACGGGAGCTGGAACTGGAGAAGTCTGATCATGTAGGTCAGGAAGATGGGAAGCCACTGGGGTCGTGATCAGCTCCTTTGAAAACACAAGGCAGGCTTTTTCGCTCTTCTGCTTAATACACCAAATGTATTTCCTCAGCGTAAAACCAGAAGTCTTTCCAATGCCTGACACATTCCACGGATGCTCCCTAGCCTCTAACCTCCTGAACCTCCTCTATCACCCTGCCCAAGAAAATCCCTGACTCATCTATCTGTTCTCTGCTTTGTATGCTCACGCCTCCCACCCCACTCCCCAGTCACCACTCGATTCCTTCAGGTCGCTGTTCCAGCGTGCTCCCAGCCCTTTAATCCTCACCTCGCTTCCCTGCCTTATTTTTCTCCGTAACCTTTGTGGCCACCGGATGCATTAGACATGTAGGTATTTGTCTATTGTTTGATTTTCTCCATTCACATTCAAGCCCCGTAAAGCAGGGACATTGATTTATTAAACCATCTAGTGGTGGGCTGGGAGCCCTCAGGGTGCCAGGCAGACATTACAACAACAACAACGACAAATGCCAAAGAGAAAGGAGAGAGAAGTACAGAGAAAGGGACAGAGACAAAAAGAACAACATTTCCCACGGAAATGACAAGATGAAGAATTCCAGGGCGCTGGGTGGCACAGTGGTGAAGCACTTGGCTGATGGCTAGAAGGCTGTCGGCTCCATGGGAGAGTCTATCTGCTCCCAGAAAGACTCCAGCCTCCAGAAGATGACGGGGCTGCTCTCGGCCGCATAGAATCACTATAAATTTTTAAAAATCAACTCCAGGGCACCAGACACTACCACCATGAGGAATTCCAGTGCTGGGAAGACAGACTACAGAAGCTACCTAAACAATTGGACACATCTCTTAAAATCACTATGTTTAAAAGGTTGAAGGAGATCACGGAAGGCAAGACTACATGTGGAAAAAGTAACAAGATGTTGAACGAGGCAGACATTGACCAAACAGTACATATCTTGGCAATAAATAGATAGAAACCATTGGGGAGCAAAATGCAACAGGATAAGATTCAGCATCAAAACAGAGTCAAGTAGTAAAATTTGAGGATATTGACCAAAAAAGCTGAGACTGCAGCGCAGAGAGATGGAGACATAAACCTGTGCTGACTGATTGGGAGCATTCCCAACATACGCAAAATGGGAGTTTCGACGAGAACGGAGGTCCGAAGGACGTAATATTTGGAGACATGATAGGTGGGAATTTCCTAGGTGGAAAAGGACAGGGATTCTTTCGTGGAAAGTGTACTCAAGGTGACGGCAAGGCAAACATAAACAAATCTATACCTGAGTCTACAGAACACGAAGGATTACAAGATGATCAGAAAAGATTTCATGGCAAAAGATAAAGCTCCCCAAAAGGCATGCTCATTAGGCTGTTGGCAGACCTCATCAGCAGCAAAACCTGCCACAGACAATGAAGTCTTATCTTCCAAGCCCCCGTTTCACATGCCGCTCAATGATCATTCATAAGCCAAGACAAAATAGGCATCTTTTCAGGCATACAAGGACTAAGAAGGTTTACCCCCCACAGATGCTCGCTGCATGAAGAACGATTATAGCAAGATGAGAAATGAACCAGAAGGGAAGCGGGGCAGGGAGGGGGGGGGAGAAATACACTACAGTGAGCACAGATATGGATAAAATGCTTCACACGTGTAATTCACTGCTGACCTCAGCGAGGAACATTTTTGTCATTAAAAAAAGGTCAGGCACCAACTCTAAAAAGACAATGAGGAGAGGGACGGGCAAAAAAAAGAAGTCAATGAAAACACCAGCTGGCATGATGTTGGGCTTGTGTTTAGAAGGAGACTAGAGGCGGTGCAACTTTGACCTGGTGCTGATCACTTACAGACAAGCAAGCATATTAAAAATATAAAGGCACTTAGTAAGAGGAATGCAACTCTCATCTTCCAAAGCAGCAGAAGAACTGTAGGCGATATTATCAATCCACTGGAGAGCATTAATCGGGGAGAGGGATGACAAATAGAAATGATAAATAAGGTGGTGGAAATGAATTCAAATGAAATATTCAACTTAAGTTGAAGATTAAAATTAAATGTGAGTGATTAACTTCATTGGGTTTAATTTTTTAAAGGCTAGCTTTACACTGCTTGTAAGTGCCCTCTTGAAACGAGGCCGTACAGTAACAGTGACATGGGATATTAAAGATCGAAAAAGATAAGTGATGGAAATATTAGTGTAGTAAGTTGGCATAGCAAAACTAGTGTCAGGCAAAATATGTCTTAATGGCGACCTATTCATAGGGGTACGGAAAGGCATCGTATAATAGCAGAAGCAAGTCATCCACAAAGGTTTGAAATCCACATTCTGTGTGCACCTTGCAACACAGCCCCGCATATGTACAGTCTAGCAGCATTTACAAGGAGGAAACGATAAAACCGTAATCATACGGTGAGATGTTAATATAATTCTTGTAGAAACTAATAAATCAGTAGTTGAATTAACAGGGGACTCAACAGAACTCTGTACAAAGCAAAGAGAGAATGCACATTATTTTCAAGAACACAAGAACAATTTTAAATGAATTGCAATTTTTTTATATCCTACAAACTACTTTCCCTGATCACAATGCAATCAGATTTTAAACCATTATTGAAAGCATAACAAGCAAGCAAACTCAATATCATCAAGTCCATTCTTGAGCTCACAGCGGCCCTGTACTAAAACATAATCAAACAAAAACAACAAATGAGCAAATATGACCTTCACGTTTTTGAAAACTTTAAAATGAACCCCTATGTAATGTTGGCTCAATGAGAAAAACAAAACAGATTTAGGAAAGCATTTAGAGTGGAATAGAAATAACAGCGCTCCATATCAAACTTAAGACAGAGATACAGCTCAAGCGATACTCAATGATAAGTTTATCGCCTTAAATGACTTCATGAAGAAGCAAGAAGGATCAATAATAAATGAGTTAAAATGTTTATGTCATTTAACTGAAAAACAAAAAACAAACTCAGTTATGAGAAAACAACTGACTGCTGGACCCACGAGGACCAGAGAACCCCCGAGACTATTGCCCAGAGGTGATTTTTTCCATGTTTTATTGTGAATTGGGTGAAGGCTTACAGAGCAGCTCATCGGTCCCACATTCAACCATCCATACACTCTTTGTTCCAGCACATCCATTGCAACCCTTCCACTTGGATCCCGTCACAGACCCCGACTTCTCCCTGTACTTCCTGGGCCCACTCTTCCTTCTTTGCTAACCCTCTCAACTCTTACCATTGGGACGTGCTGCTCTGGGGGTCTGAAATGGCTGATGATTCTACCAAGGGGGTGACTTCAGGCCCAGAACCTGAAGGGAGGTGAAGGGTCACAGTCTCTGAGGTTCCACCAGTCTCTATCTGATCCCGAAGTCTGGTCTCTTTTATGATTTTGAGTTTTGTTCTGGGCTTTTTTCCCACTCTATGCAGGACCTTCTCATGTGATCTTTTGAGAGCAGTTGGCAGACGCCACGCAGTTCTGCTGGGTTCAGGGTTGTGTGGAGGCGGGTGTGTGCCTGGTCTGTTAGTGTACTGGACTGTAATTGTTTCCCTATGTCTTCTGGCTTTCATTAGCTCATATGTCCACCACCAATCCACAAAACCCTCCTCCATCTCACAAAAGACACACAATGATGCTGACTTCAGGAGGAAAGCCGAGTCAGTGAATGTGTAAACATCTCAGCGCTGGCAGGGGTCTCCACGTGGCTGCTCCAGCACTCAGGGCTGCATCAGGGTAGGTTCATGTGGCTTCTCAGGGATGTCTTGCAGGAAGTCAGCCTTGCCAGCTGAAGCAGGGGACTGGCTAAGGCAGCTTTACCCTGGTCCATCCATCAGAAACAAGAGACCCAAGAACTAGAAAGGCGAGGCTCACTGAGCCATTTATCTCTCCACCCTTCAGTTAATCCTACATGTGTTTATCAGCCAGGTTGGCACAATGAACCTTAACTATCTCAGGGAGAGACCAATGGTTGCACCTTGGACGGCTGCTCTGGGGTTTTTAAGAGCAGTCACCTGAGTAGCATATGGAACAGTCTTTGTGAACTATGCCATGGGGCGCCAACAGACTGGGGTGCCGTATGAGACTGTGGTCCTGACTCCTCCAGCTCGGCGACTCATTCCCTCAGAGTTCGGTTCTGTTGAAGAAATATTGATAACGTTGCCTCCTGTAGGCTCCCTCACACTCATGAATATATTTTCAGCAAATATAAATACACACACACAAATATGCTCTGTCAAACCTATATCTATTCATGAGTATACGCCCCCTCTTCCTCCCACGCGTGTTCAGCTGTATGTCTAGCTAAGCGTCTACCCTGGGATAATCTTTTCAACTTAAATAAAAAATATCCCTGGAATCATCTTAAAGCCAGAAAATTCTTTAACTTTAACAAGTACAACAAAAATAACCTGCCTGAACATGAGGCTCTTTTAAGAACTATGGTTTTGTTGTTGGGCGCCATCAAGGGGCCCCAGGCACAAGAGAGCAAAACACTGCCCGGTCCTGTCCTGTCCTCACCTCTGCTCCTATGCTTGAGCCCGCTGTCGCAGCCACGCTGTCAGTCCACCTCATCCATGGCCTTCTACCCTACCAAACACGATGTTTCTCCTCCAGGACTCACCTCCCCCGACAACATGCCCAAAGTATGTCAGATGAAGTCGCACCATCTTTGCCTCTAAGGAACATTCTGGCTGCACTTTTTCCGAGATAGGTTTATCTGCCCTTTTAGCAGTCCACGGCACTGGCAATGTTCTTCTTCAGCGCCCTCGTTCAAATGCAGTGATTCTTCCTTGATTCTCCTGACTCGGCGTCCAACGTTCGTATGCACATGAGCCAATTAAAAATGCCATGGCTTGGGTCAGGCACACATTGGTCCTCAAAGCACCAGAGTTGCTTTTCCATGTTTGAAAGAGGTCTTCTTTCGCAGATCTACCCAATGCAAGTCGCCTTGTGACGTCTTGACTGCTGCTTCCTTGGGCGTTGCTGTGGATCCACACAAGGCGAAACTCTTGACAACTTTAATCTTTTCTCTATTTATCATGATGTTACCTGTTGGGCGAGTTGTGAGGATTTGGGTTTTCTTAACACTGAGTTGTAGTCCACACTTAAGGCTGCCATCCTTAATTTCCACCAGCAAGTGCTTCACGTTCCCCTCACTTTCAGCAAGCAAAGTGAGGTCATCTGCATACCGCGCGTTGCTAATAAGCCTTCCTCTTATCCTGATGCCACATTTTTTCTTCATAAACTCCAGCTTCTCTGATGATGTGCTCATACAACCCTGACACGCACCTTCCTGATTTTAAACCATGCGGCATTCCCTTGTTCTGCTTGCACACCTGCCTCTGGATCCGTGTACAAGTCCCATGAGCACAATGAAGCGTTCTGGAATTCCCATTATTTTCGATGATGCCCATACTTTGTTAAGGTCCCTCTGCACAGTTAATAGAACACAAACTGACAACAGCTAGGCAGGCGTCTTAGGGAGCATGCCCGTATGTTAATGGGGAGTAAGAAGGGTCCCACAGTTCAGTAATGCAATCAATCCCACTGAACTGTACGTGGAGAAACAGTTGTATTGGTGGATGTTTTCTTGTGGCTCTTCTCAACCGCACAATAAGACATGTTGGAAACTTTAAAAGTTGGAAGGCCTCATCAAGATAAGCGTAAAAGCAAAGGAAACCATAGAAAGAATCGACCAAGTGAAGACCACCCCTGCCCCCACGGGGGAATGAACAACAGAAACGTGGGCTAAGGGAGACAACAGATGGTGTAAGATAGGAAAATAATGATAATTTATCATTTATCAAGAGGTCACAAGGGTGGGAGAGGAACTGATACCAAGGCCCAAGTAGTTAGAAAATGTTTGAGAGAAGAGGAGAAGTGTAGGAATTGAATGAGAGAGAGAGAGAGAGAGAGAGAGAGAGAGAGAGAGAGAGAGAGAGAGAGAGAATGAATGAGCAAAACTGCTCTCAGGTGCAGATGTCATAACATCTACATAGAAAACGTCGGCTTCCGGGTAAAGATGAAGGATGCCCACTTGGATCTAATTTTACTTCCTGGTAAAAGGCTACCCCAGTAATGGCAGAGGGCTTTAGGGAAATAGACATCAACCTACATAAGGACAAGAAGAGAAAGAGGGGAGGGAACAGCAGTAATTTTAGAACCTGGAAGCAGATGGTCAAGAAGTTCCTGACTTAGCAGATCCATGAAAGCCATATCCGAAACTGACAGTGGTCAAATGGGACACCACCTGAGACACCTCAAAAGGCACAAGAATTGTCAGTCCTGGCACTGTGGTGGGGGGAGGGGAGGAGGGGCGGGGGAATTGGTTGGAAGTTGTTCAGGAAGTGGTTAGATTCTGGATCTCAGCCCTCCCCGACATCTCAGTACTGAGCATCGCCCCTCCCATAGGAGCAGAAATCTGGGGGGTTATGTTGGGATCTGAGGAAGCAAGAGCAAGGGTGTGAAGACTATAGGTACATACATGCATTTTTAAGTGGATGCATGTTGAAACTGCCTAGCCTTCCCTTCCTGGTTCCCCAAAAGGAAGCCCGACAGACAGTGATGGAGTCCATGCAGTTGAGGACGCCATGAAGAGGCTCAGAGTCAATGGGCCTCCCTCCCCCTCCCCTGGGCTCCAAGTTTCCAAACAGCTTTGTGGTCTCTCACTCTTGACGAGAAACAGACAACTAAGGATGACCACGAGCATCTCTAACAAGACAGGGATCAAGCCAACATGTCAAAGCAGACCGACAGAGACAGAGACTATCAAAGCAAAAGAAAACTTTTAAAAAGAGAGAGCAATCGTAAATAAATGCAGAGACAAAATAGAAGAGATTTCATCCATGAAATGAGAACCGGATGCAGTCCATGTCTTATCAGGATACCAAACTAACAGTGTCTGGCTCCTTATCAGGAGTTCTATGAGAGACAACACTGAGACAAGTCCAAGGGACTCCTAGAAACGGTCGGGTGTTGTCATTTGCTTCTCTTCTACCACTCCTGAGGGATCAGTGTATCTGTCCTCTGCACATCGGCTGGGACTCAGATCGCCTTGCTCAGGGTCCCTCCTGAATAACACTAGAGGCCTTAAACTTGTGGGAAACTGAGAAAAAGAGACTGAACCCGAGCCATGGAAATGTCCAGTTACCCAACATGCCTGTGAAAGTTGGACATTGAATAAGGACAACTGAAGAAACATCAATGCATTTGAACTATGGCATTGGCAAAGAATATCCAAAGAACCACGGACAGCCAAAGGAACAAGCAGATCTATCCTGGAAGATGTACAACCAGAATGCTCCTTAGTGGTAAGGATGCTTTGGACATATTCCCTGGAGAAGAGAGGGGCAGCAAAAGAGGGGAAGACCCTGTATGAGATGGTGTGGCAGTTCCATAATCTCGTGTCAACTTGAGGATATTAAGATGAAGGGGAAGGAGTCTATTAGTCTGTCCATCAGGTCACAGCCTGATAATACCTCCTTCTAAGCAGGATTCGGGGAACTTCTCTTTCTCCCTGGTGGAAAGCCACGCCCTCTCTCTGCTTCACCCTCCTGTGGAGGAGCCACTCAGAAAGCCGGAGAAGCCACCTGGACGCCAGTGTTGAGACCCCTCCACTGCCACTGGATCCACAAGACTTCACCCACCGGCCTGTCATCTTCCTGCATTCGATGTTATTGCATGTGCTGCGTAAATCTGAAGAGGAATGTATGGACCAGGATCAGACATATGAGCTAATATCAGACTTATGGGCTTGATGCGGACTGGGCTGGCATGTTTTCTCAATATACAATTGCTGTTTGCGCTAAAGCGCGTTCCTATGCATGTATGGAAGTCCCTGCATTTGTTTCTCTAGTCAACCCGGTCTCCCACAGATGGATCGACACAGTGGCTCAAACGTAAGAATAATCGTGAGGATGGCGCAGGGCCCTGTGGGGCCTCATTCTCTTATACATGGGGTTGCTCTCAGTTGGAACTGACTGGATGGAATCTCAAAACAGTCACACCTGGTAGCTTGTTTCCCATCCCTGACCCTCCAAATCCCCAAGGCTGTTGAATTATCATCGAAGAGCATTGCTTACTAATCCTTCTTTCCCCTAGAGCTGGGGGGTGGCGGGAGGGGGGTGGGGAGGCATGAAAGTGACATGGGTGAGGTTTTCTGATATCTGGGACTCCCTATTCCAAATCTCATCAGCCCCACACCACATCCCCACGGAGCTCATGAAGATTGACAATCACACAGGGCTGGCCTTCTGCAGCCCTTGGCAGGATAGCCAGTGCCTCAAGGGAAAATGAACGCTGAGAAACGCAAATATATCAGTAGGGGAAACAGCCCTATTGGACTTCAAATTCCATTAGGAGAGGAAATATTAGAATGACAGACTAAAAGATTTTAGTTGGCCTAATAATGTAGGATGTCAAAAATATTGCCAATATGAAACAAAAAATATATTGTAAACCAAGCAGAAACACACTACTAGGTGTGAAAACCACAAGGTGGTGGTGGTTCTTGTCCGGTGCCGTTGAGTTGACTCCGACCCATAGCGCCTCCTTACACAACAGAATGGACTCTGCCCGGTTCTGCGCCATCTTCACGATTGTTCCTGTGCTTAAGGACTTTGATGCAGCCACTGAGTCTGTCTGTCTTGTCAAGGGACTTCCTCTTTTTCACTGTCCCTCTACTTTACCAAACATGATGTCCTTCTCTAGGGACTTGCTGCTCCTGACAACATGTCCAACGTATGTAAGACTTAGTCTTGCCACCCTCGCCTCTAAGGAGCACTCTGGCCTTACTTCTTTGAATACAGATCGGTTTGTCCTTTGCGTAGTCCATAGTACTGTCAATATTCTTCTCCAGCACCTCCATTCAAATGCATCGATTCATCTTGGCCTTCCTTGTTCCGTGTCCAACTTTCCCACGCGTGTGATGCAGTGGAGAGCTAGAGTGCTTTCCGTTTCAGATCTGCTGTGCCTGTTCTTCCCTTTTGGTTTCTCATTCTAAGTTCGCGCACGTTTTTGTTGTCAGGTTTTACTTTGTCTTCTCGAGCTGCCCTTTGAACATTTCTATTCGGCTCCTTGACTTCACCCTTCCTTCCCTTTGCTTCAGCTGCTCTCTGATTAATAGCAAGGCTCAGAACCTCATAGGACATCCTCTCGAACCTTTTCTTTCTTCCCTCTCTTTCGAAGGACCTTTTGCTCTCCTCCTGAGTGATGGATGGTCCTGTTGTCCTCCCACGGCTCCTCGGGTCTTCTGTCCTTAGTGGTCAGTGCGTCAAATCTATTCCTGAGGGGTTCTCAGCATTCAGGTGGGCTGGACTCAAGGTCATATTTTGGCTCTGTGGGCTTATTTTCATGTTCTTCAGCTTTATCCTGAACTTGCATAGGAGCAGTTGATGGTCTGTTCCACAGTGGTCCCTGGTCTGGCTTTAGCTGCGGAGATTGAGCTTCTCCAGCGTGTCTTCCCACAGAGGTAGTCCACTTGATTTCTGGATATCCCATCTGGGGAAGTTCGTGTGTACGTATAGTTGCCTTCTGTGTTGTCGAAAAAAACACATTTGCTACAAACCAGCTGTTGGGGTTGCACTGCTCTATTATGCGATCTCTAGCTTCATTTCTATCACCGAGGCCATATTCGGCAGCTACTGTTCTTTCCTGTGTTTCCAACTTTCGCGTTCCAATCACCGATAACTATCACTGCGTCTCGGTTGCATCGATTAATTTCCCACTGGAGTCGTCGGTAGACTTCGTCACCTTTTGCATCACTAGCTTGTGTGATGAATCTGAGTAATATTTGTCTGGGCTACACTTCCTTGAAGGCAGACAGGTATACTCCGGTGACAGGTGGCATGGTGCTTCCTGGGGGATTTAGGAAGACCTTTTCTGACCGTGAACACCATGCCCTTCCTCTTGCTTGTGTTAGTCCTGCCGTAGTAAGTCAGCTGCTTTTCTGATTCAAAATAGCCCACCTCAGTCCATTTCAGCTCACGAATGCCTAGACTATGGATCTTCATGTGCTCTATTTTATTGTTGACTGCTTCCAATTTTCCTAAATCTGTACTTTGTACAGTCCAAGTTCCAATCATTAGAAGATTTGGGGGGGCAGCTGTTTCTCTTGACCTTGATTTGTGCCCCATCAGCAAATGAAGACCCCAAAGGGTCCTCTCCCACAGCCTTTACTGGATTCACGTGGTCTACTCCCTTCCAAGAAACCGTCTCCTCTGCAGTCACATTTCAAGTGCCCTCGGACCAGAGGGCCCCATCTGCCGGCAATATCTCCGGCAATGTCCCGTCTCCTTTGTTGAGGCTCTCAGTCTTTGGAAATGCTTCGAAGCTCTGAGAAGGTTTTAGCCACTTCTTCCTCCAGAGTGGGGAGCTGTGTCCTTCCTCATCATCTCTTCGTAGCCGGGAAGCTCTGCTGAAACCTATCTGCTTTTGGCGACCCTTCTGGCATTTGAAATACCAGTGGCACAGCCTCCGACATCCCAGAGACCACAAGCCACCGCAGTAGGACTAACAGACTGACACGTAGTGGGAGAATTACAATAGTTGAAATCACACATTAGATGTGGAAAATGTCATCACTAAAATGAACAGCAAAATCAAGAGGATAATCAAAGGCTGAGGAGTGACGTAGAAGATCAGATTGGGGACATCTGTAAGACAGGAGAAGGAAAGGACAAATACATAGAAAGAAAAACTCAGAGATCTGGAGGTCATGAAGCCAATCCCCTACTCATACAAGGGGAGGGTCTGAGTCAAACTCATGACCATCGAGTCAATTCAAGCTTGAAGCAACCCTATGGGACAGAGCAGAATGTCCACAGTGGGTTCTGAGACTGGAAATCTTTACCAGAGCAGGCAGCTCCATCTTTCTCCCGGAACAGCTTGTGCTCAGCATCTCACCACACCACCTGGGCTCCTTAGGGATGGGGGAGGGGTGGAATTTGGCTCCAGCTTTTGAAAGAAGTGTAGAAGACTTTGTGGATACACACATACACACACACACATATACTTTATAATTCATTTTTAATTATCTTATTGGGGACTCGTACAACGCTTATCACCATCCATCCATCCGTTGTGTCAAACACATTTGCACATTTGTTGCCATCATCATTCTCAAAACATCTGCTTTCCACTCGAGCCCCTGGCATCAGCTCCTCATTTTTTCCCTCCCTCTCTGTTCCCCCCTCCCTCATGAACCCTTGATAATCTACAAGTTGTTATTATTTTGTCATATCTTATACTGTCCAACATCTCCTTTCACCCTCTTCTCTGTTGACCGACCTCCAGGGAGGAGGTTATATGTAGATCCTTATAATTGGTTCCCCTGTGGATATATTTTAATGTATGTGCTTGGGATAAAGGAGGGTTGATATCTTGCAACAATTATAAGAAATCTTAGCTATCATCTCTTTAATTGTTGTCTTCCCTCCATCCTTTCTATTTTTTACTCTGGGAATCTTACTAGACATATATCAGATTATCTCATATCTCTCAACCTCTTTCACAGTTTGTGTGTCCAAGTCTCTACTGAATTATTGCTAATTCCTTCAGGTTTATCTTCCAGGTCACTACTTCTCTCTTCAACTATGTCATTAGGATCTAACCTGCTATCCACCCAATCCTGACTTTTTAAGTTAAAAATTATAGTGTTTTTTTCTTCTCCCCCCCCCCATCTCTAAAGTTCTACTTCTCAGTCTTTCATACCCACATTTGATCATTTTTCATTGCTGGTCCAGTTTAAGAATTTAATCTTTATTATACCCTCCTTACATAGGAATATTTATGCGCTCGAGCTGATGATTCCATACCTGACATCCTTGGAGACCCAACTCCACTGTTGACTGTTTCCCCAGACTCTTGCTCCTGGAAGGTTGTTCCTTGTATGTTTAGTGATTTGGGATTGTTTGTTCACCTTGGAAGATATTGATTCGCAGGGATTGTGTGGACTTTCATTGAGGATTACTTTCTCCAGAGATTTTGTTTGCTGTTTCTGGATTCTAAAGCATGCACCCACCTGAGACCACTCTAGCCACCTTCCAGGGTCTCCATTTATGGCAGGCGTCTTGCATTCAGCTCCTTGCTGCTGGCTCAGAGTTTATCTCCCTGCACTTGTCCTGAGGGACATTGACACTCAAGGCAACCTGCTTTCCCTAGATGCGTCAACTGGTCACTTTGGTTCCGGTTACTCTGCACGGGGACAGCTGGGCAGTAAGAACCACGTTTTCAGTAGGATTGGGGCAGTACAATTCATCAGCGTATTTAGGCCACAACTTCCAGAAGTGGAAGCCTTGGGAACTCTTTACCCCACAAATATTCAGGAAGAAACAAATAAGAAAGGGCAATAATTTGGCAAAGTTGCTGAAAAAGGTCAGCCCAGCAGTTTCATATCAATCAGAAGCTAAATGTCATCTTCACAGCTACAAGAAACTGTAGCCACTTGGACTACCCGAGATCCTTCCGACACCAAACCTTAAGACACTTAGGAATAATTCCATCAAAAGACAAGGAAGACTTTTATGAAGAAAAATCACGGGACATAAAAGAAGCTCAGGATAAATGGAGATTTTTAAATGTTCCTGGATAACATTTGTGGGTTGGAAGATGCTCTCATAAAGGTGTCAGGGCTTCTTCATATAGTCTATAAATTCAATGTAAACCCACGAAAATTTTGCAGACTTTGTAAGTGAAACTTGACAAGCTTATTCTAATATTAATGAGGAAGAACAAAGGGAGAAAGAGAGCTAAGCCTATGGTAAAGTATGGGAAGAGGCATTTTCCCTACAAGACATGAAGATTCAGTGTAAAATTACACTGAAGCAATGTGATCTTGATCCAGGGACAGGCCCGTAAATTCGAATAGGCTAAACCAGAAAACACCCCAAACTCACAGCCATTGAGTCAATCCCAACTCCTAATGACCCTATAAGATGAGGGTAGAATAGTACCCGGGAGTTTCCAAGGCTGTAAATCCCTAGGGGAATAGACAGCCTCATCTTTCTCTCACGGAGCAGCTGGTGGATTTGAACTGTTGACCTTAGGGTGAGCAATCCAGTGAGTGACCCACAATGCCATAGACTAGAGACCCCCAACAGCCTAATCCTAGGTGGAAACTGGCTCTATGAAGGGGTTGGTATTACACTTGTCTGGCTGCTGGGGATGGGGTGATCCATAAACAAGGCTGCTTAATAACTGATGATGAGACAAATGATCATCTTTATGGGGTGATTAATCTCTAGGAATATCATACAAAATTCCATGTGGGCCAAAGACTCTAATGTGAAAAGCTAGACTTTCTCATTTTCAGAAAACAAAACATAGTAAACTATCTTTGTGAACTCGATTTGGGAAAGAAAAGATGTATACAAAGCATTCAGACCTGTCAACCATTACAAATGATCGGTAACTTCCCTTCATTTGCATCGAAAACTCGAGTACAGCCCCCAAAGCTAGGAAACGCAGTTCAAGACAAGACACAGGTTAGGAAACAGCTTTTTCAATACAAATAACCAAGAATGAGCTGGCTATCCAGAATACATTTAAAAATCATACGGATCCATTTTAGAAGATATAATGACGATGACGAGGATGAAGGCTCGTGACACAATCGGGCATTTCCCAGAAAGGGAGGCTCACATGGTTGGCAGGCATCTGTAAAGCTGCTTGACCCCAAAAGCAATCAGGAAGCCACGTATTAAATACCCACCCAGGTCTTATGGTCCGATATTAAATATTTGATATTAATATTAAGTATGAATGAGGCTGTGGAACAATGGAGTGTCTCGTACAAGGCTTGGAGGATTCTAAACTAGCTGAGCCCCTTTCCAGAACAATTCGCAAAGTCTAGCAGCGCAGGGGTGTCTCACATTCCACTTGCAGGCTTGCTCCCGGGGGTGGGGGGGGAATGATTAGCATATTCCTAAGGAATCCGTGGACAGGGATGCTCCCCCAGCGTTGTTGGTGATAAGCAGAAAGCAGAGCCCCAGGAGGATGGATGAGCCATGCGTGATGCATCACCTCACAGCAGCCAGGCGGCCGTCAGAGCAAAAGAACACAAGCCACATATATCAAGGTGGAAGCATCAAAACCCACAGTGTCTGAATAAAGCAGGTTGCCAAGGGATGCATGTTAGATGATGCCGTTTGTAAAAAGTTTTAAACTATGTAAAACAATTCTATATATTATTTATGGTTATATTGCTACATAAATTTGTAGAGAAGGTGTAAAAACATGCCTGGGAAGTAAATACAAGAAGATGTTAAACACGAATCAGGCTGAATAATTTGACGGAGCGGCCACATGGGTGTTTTATACGCTATTCTCCTCACTTGTTTTGATTTTGGAAATATGTCATTTTGGAAAAAGCACTCCACTTTCTCAAGTGCAGATTAGAAGGACGTCAGGTCGGCCAGTGGTTTTTGCGATGCTGTGAGTGACAAAAGGGACCAGGGGTCACCAGCCAAAAGGCTGCTTCCGACGAAGAAAGGTCTGGCAATCTCCTGCCATAAAGATGGCAGCAGAGACATCTTTGCTCTTAGAGTGGAGCTCAGTTCTAAACCTAGACCGTCACACCTGAGGTCACCATGAGTTAGAAGCAACGGGACAGCAGCAGGTTTGGGTGTTTTGGAGGGCGGGGGAGAGGCTAGTGGGAAGGGATGATAATTTTAGATTTGGACTTGTGTAAGAGCTGGATGCAGATTGTTATTAATGCTTTGTTTTGCCCTGATGTGCAGATTAAAAACAAAACAATAACACAACTCCCCAAGTCACTGCCACGCAGTCACTGTGAGTGTTTACAGGAGTGGCAAGCCTAGTCTTTCTCCTGAGGAGCTGCTGGTGGTTTTGAACTGATCATGTGGATCACAGCCAACGCATAACCAGTACACCACCAGGGCTCCTGGATGGAGGAGGCTAAGTAAGAAAAATGGAAGGCTGACAATTTCCAGGGTGGCCGCTGATGTGAAGAAAGAGCGCCCTCACACGGTGCTGGCCGGACTGCAAATTAGATCCATGGCTTCCTCGTTGGCAATAGAGTAACAGCTTCACAGCTGAGCAACCTCTGGAGAGCGAGCCCCTCCCACGGTCCTTCAAGGCAGCAGTGAGCTCCAGGTGTTTGCAAGAAGGCTGGACTCCTCCATCACCTGCCCTAGGCCTTTGCCTGGCCGGTTTGTGAAGGTCTTTAGGGGAGAGAAGGGGGAAGTGATTGTCACTAACAGGCAGCAAAAGACTGTGGCTGATAGCGGCAGTGGAGTTGGTGACAACTCATGGTGACCCCATGCCACCGTGTCCTGAGCCATCTTCCCAATCACGGAGAAGCTCGAATCCCTTGCTGCCGCTACTGTGTTCCAAGGGGCTTCAAAAAGTTCGTGGAAAAATGGCATTACACAATTGTGGAATGGACTTTTTGAAGCCTGCTTGTATTTTGCGTGTCTTCCAATCCAGGCTTCACCTTGCAGCTGATGTCAGGCGGCCTATTGGGAACCTAGGTTCCCCTTGGTTGCTTCGGAGACACGGATGACCAGATCTGGAAGTCTGACGGAGGGTGGCAGAACAGGATTATGCATCCCGAACCAGAAGGCTGGATCACATGAGCACATGTGTGTGGTGAGGTGCCCCCATCAACTTAGTTCCGACCCAGAGAGACCCTGTGCACAACAGAAGGAAACTCCCTGCCCGTCTACCCACTGCACCAGCCTCGCGACCGTTCTTATTGTGAACTCCTCAATGCGCCTCCTGAAGGGGCTTCCTCGTTTTCACTGCCCTTCGACTTACTTTGCCCGGGTCTCGTCTCCCCTGATCGCATGGCTGAAGTGTGCGTGACAACGTCTCACGGCCACTGAGTGGAAGGTATAGTATGACTGTACTTCGTTCAAGAGGGAACGTGGTTGTTGCCGTTGAGTTGGTTTGACTCATCGGGACACGACGGACAACCATACAAAGCACCTCCCGGTGCTGCTCTCTCCTCACGGAGCATATCTGCGAAGCCCTTTCTTCCCACAGTCTCTCTCTCTCTCTCTGAAGGCTCTTCTGCTCCGTGTGTGACTGGCTCTCTTTGCTCTACCTCTTGGCTCGGCCATCAGCACCTCAGAGGGGTTTTCTATGTCGCCGGCTTCCCCCCCCCCCGTTACTCCATCGCCGTCCCCGTGCATGTCCTTCATGGCAGGCCTGGTGGCTTTCACACTATCAGATTTATTTCCTTGTTATTTCCAGTGACTCCCACCAGGACCTCAATCCTCTCTGGCAGAGCACCTCCAGCTGCTCATGAACCGTTGTGAATGAATGAATGAATGAATGAATGAATGGACACAGGCCTTTCTTGGGCAGAGTGAAGTGTCCTTCCCCTATGTATTAGTCTGGGTACTTTAGAGAAACAAATCCACAAACACTCATGGATAAGAGAGAGTTTGATATAAAGGGTATGTGCATATCAAGAAAACATCTCAACCTAGTGTTGCCCAAGCCGACAAGTCCAACATTAACATATTAACCCATATGTCCAACAGCAATCCACAAAGTCCTCCTCCATCTCACAAAACACACACCGTGATGCCGACTGCAGGAGGAAAGCCGAATCAGTGAATGTGTCAGCATCTCAGCGCTGTCAGGGGTCTCCACACGGCTGCTCCAGCACCCAGGGCTGCATTGGGGTAGGTCCATGTGGCTTCTCTTTGGGGATGTCTTGCAGGAAGTGAGCCTTGCCAGCTGAAGTAGGGAACTGGCTAAGGCAGCTGCACCCTGGTCCTACCCTCACAATGCAAGACAACCAAGAACTTGAAAGGTGAGGCTCACTGAGCCATTTATCTCTCCACCCTTCAATTAACCCCACATGTGTTTATTGGCCAGGTTGGCACAATAAACGAACTACCTCACCCTAGGAGGGCTCCTCCTGGGATAACACCAGAGTCTTATTCTCCTCCCAGACCCATTGCAGTTCTGAACCACTGGGTGTTTCTCTCCCCAGAAGCCTGTCAGCTTGCAGACCTTTCTACAAGGAATCATCAGACAGCTGGTCCTTAACCAGGTGATGGAGGAAATGCTTCCTTTTTGACAGATGAAGGAGCCCCTTCTACAATCAAAAGATCCAGGAGACTGAAAACAAAATTTTAAAAGATTAGTCATGTAAACATCCACGTTTAGTGATTGGCAGACACACACACATATAAAAAAATTCAACCCACTTGTTTTTCTAAATAGCAAGAAACAATAGCATTTAAAAAAAGATTAAAAACAAACAAACACCCCAATTGTAGCATCATAGGCATTAGTCCAGGAGCATGACTAAGCAGAAGGCCCTGGGCCTGGATTGGCAAACTTGCCTCGAAGGAGCCTTCTGGTGGTACTTTCAAGACAGATTTGGTGGTTCTTTCGGCAGCCCATGGTACTCTCAAGATTCTTTACCAGCCACAGGCTTCAAATACATGGATTCTTCTTCGATGTCCAGCTTCCACAGGTGCGTGAGGAGGCGATGGAAAGCACCATGTCTCGGGGCAGGTCCACCTTTGCCCTTACTTCTCAACACTCTCGATTCGCCTTGTGCTACACATGGGCCCGATGGAATAAATGGCACAAGACCAAATAGAATTCTCAGTAGTTGAACATACATCGTAATCATAGAATAATGTGTCATGGAGCCGTAAATGCTCAAATGGAATATTCCTCAGATGACATGAATACTTACCACAAAATTGCTTTGTTAGAGCTCCGATTGCATGATAACACGGTGAGTGTCAGTCTCACTCGTAAATGAGCAGAAGTCTTTAAAAAATATTTTCTCCTTCGTTTCCTTTCATGACCAGCCCATCCGCCCACCCCCACCCCAAGTGCTCGAGACAGGCTAACAAATCTTAATTACTGCAAAATTGCAGCTAAATACCAGAAAATCTGACCAAATCAACGACGATACAAAGCCTGGCATCGATGGCCCTAGTAACCGTGCGTGTGGGCCCTGTGGACATAACCAGGCCCGCCAAGGGCTTTGTACCTGGGCCACAGTGACAGCTCCCACCAGAAGGCTGCAGCAGGCTCAAGAAGCACATGAGCAGAGAGGTGTCCACGTCTTTTGATGCACATAAGCTGGGCTTACAAAATATGTATTTGCATTTCTGACTCCAGTGATAGCCTTGATCACATTCGTCAATGTATAATTCACATGGCATACGACTCACTGGCTTCATCATATTAAAGAGAATCATGCCATCATCACTACAATCAATGGTAGAACATTTGCTTCCCTGCGAGGAGATTCTGATAAAGACCAGAGATTTCTGCTAGAATGCGGTGCACAATGGTCATTTGGGGGCCCCCAGTGTAGTCCACCCCCGGCCCCGGGGTCCCAACGCCCTTCTGAATGGGCAAGTCTCTGCACGCCTCCCCAGGTGAAAGCATTCTCTGAGCTCAGGTCTCAGTGCTTAGAGCCCTCACAGACCAAAAGAAGGCAGGGACTCTAACCTGCAGAGCACACAGTAAGGAATCTGAAGGAATGCACGGGGACCTGGCTCTCTCTCTGGGGCTGACCCTAAACTGTCGTTCCCATGCATGTCCTACCATTCCCGTTTAGCTAGTGTTGTCCTTTGGAGCAGTGGCTGCAAAGGTGGAATGTCCCATGCCTGTGCTGTTCAATGGTAGCCAGGAGCCACCTGTGCCTCTGCCTGGGACAGCTAAGAGACAGAGGTTTTCATCGCGTTTAGTTGTATGTTATTTAAATATGGCTTTCCAGTTTCCTAGTGACTGTCAAGTTGATTCCAACTCATGGCACCGCCATATGTGGGCTGGTGGTTGTTTGGAAAGTGGATCATAGACCATGCTTCCCAAGAGCCTCTGGATGGGCTCGAACCTCCAACCTCTTGGGTGGCAGCTGAGCATGTGAACTGCTTGCACTACCAGGAACTCTCAGACACAGCTCCTGGCGACCAGGTTGGACAGCGCATTTTTCAGAATGCGAAGACACAAAAGCGTTCGCCCCTGTTTTCGCCAAGCCAGCCAAAAGATGGCCTTGAGCTAGAACAACGAGGTTAAGTCCAAACATATCCCGACTAGGGTTCCACTGCGTACATGCGTGGGCTTCCTCCCAACAAAACCCATGTAAACATGCTTCTGTCATCAATGGTGCTTCAGTCACACAGTCGTCTTTGTCTGCTGAGGACGTCTCCACGCATGAAGGAGATCCAGTCAAAGCACCGTTTCTGAGGACATCTCTGTTGTTGTTGTTATGAGGTGCCACCGAGTCGAGTCCCACTCATGGAGGTCTCTAGCACAACAGAAGGAGACGCCACCTGGTCCCACACTAGTGTTGAGGTTGTACTTATGTTTGAACCTATTGTTGCAGCCACTAAGACAGTTAAATCCAAAGCAGAGGGGTCAGCTCAGAAGGTTCTGGTGCTGTTTTGAGGGGATCAAAGGGATAATCTTAATAGATTTTCTTAAAGGACATGGAGAGGGATCAGTGGGGCTTGTTAGGAAGCAGCTTTAAGAACACTGAAAACTGTATCGGTGAGAAAAAGTCCAAGAACGCAGCCTGAAGAATTGGTTTCCCTCACGATAATGTGCCTGCTTCTTCTTCAAGGGCACCAAGGGCTAGCCTATGAGAATGTTCCTGGGAAACCTCACCCCATCCACCCTACAGCCCTGACCTTGCCCCATCAGACTTCCTTGGGTTCCCCGAACTCAAACAGCCTTGCAAAGTGATGTGACTTGAGTCCTTTGGGGATGCAGTCCTATCCTCTCCACATGGTGTGAATGGAAGGGCACGGGGTTCTTTGGGGAGGGTAGCGAGATGGACACATGGCCTTCAGATGGCAGGGACCTAGATTGGAGACTATGTTGAGAAACAATAGCGTCACCTTTTGAAATTATTCTTTTAGTAAAGGTGTCTGTGATTTTTGATGCCAACTTTAGGAGGAAAGCTGAGTCAGTGAATGTGTAAGCATCTCAGTGCTGGCAGGGGTCTCCACAAGGCTGCTCCAGCACCCAGGGCTGCATTGGGGTAGGTCCATGCAGCTTCTCCTTGGGGATGTCTTGCAGGAAGTCAGCCTTGCCAGCTGAAGTAGGGAACTGGCTAAGGCAGCTGCACCCTGGTCCAACCCTCACAAAGCAAGAGACCAGAGAACTCCAAAGGAAAGATTCACTGAGCCATTTATCCCTCTGCCCTTCAATTAATCCCACATGTGTTTATTGGCCAGGTTAGCACAATAAACTAACTCAACCCACCCCTTGCCAACCTGGCACCTGCACATCATGTAGCCTCACAACTGCAATTAAGTAACATCTACACCTTAATTCTATAATCCTGTGAATATGTTCCCCTACCTATGAAAGTTTGTAAGCCAACCACTTCATGCCTTTATCCTCTCAATTTTGACTAGCCAATTTATATACTGCCCATTTATGTCAATCCAGTTCTCTGAGAAGACAGTCATATTTTTTTGACATCAAGAGTCTTCATTCCAGTTGGAACCTTGTGAAGTCTGCATCCATAAGCAAAGTCAAATCTGGACAGGCCATCCATGAAGTCAGCAACAATATGCACCAGTTCACAGGCTCAAAACTCTCCATCTGGTGGGGTTCTGGTCAACTCAATGTGGGCTGCCTCACTCAGCCTCCACAGGCTTCCCATTGGTCGCCGTGCCTTTAGACCATGGGCTCTCACCGATACTCAACAAGCCTAGCCCCCTCGTGCTAGGTTATGAACTGTAGACCAGTCAACCTGCTCTCGTCTTCTCCTTTTGTTTTCCCTGTAAACCAAGTCCTCAGGTGTCAGTGGCCAAACTCAACCTGTCTCTTTATTGCTGCATTTCTCCCACTTCCACTCAACAAGTAGATCCAGGTGGTCACCTAGCAAGCATCTCAGCCTGCTCACAGGCTCCCTTTAACATTCAGTCCTAGAGGGGAGTTTTCTTCATGGTTCCAGATGTTTTCCAGCTTCTGACAAAGACTACTGGTTCCTGAGTACTCCAAAGCACTGGGTAGGGCATATCTTTTCAAAGCTTTCTTTGCAGGCATAACCTAAACCCATCTAAAGATCAAATTTTAATGGCTGAAAATAAGTGGGCTTACAAACTTTCTATTTTCCTACTTCCCATATTTTCCCCCAGAAAACAACTGAGTAAAGTGTGGCTTTATCTGACCTCTGGCTAGACAATGAAAAACTACCATGAGGGAGAGGTCAAACATCTACTCTCCATCTTATGATTTGTTTCTCCAGTACCCCACTCCCAAGGTACCATGATGTATTAGTCTGAGTACTTTAGAGAAACAAATCCACAAACACTCATGGATAAGAGAGAGTTTTATATAAAGGGTAAGTGCACATCAAGAAAACATCCCAACACAGTGCTGCTCAAGCCCTCAAGTCCAACATTAACACATTAACCCATATGTCCAACACTAATCCACAAAGTCCTCCTCCATCTCACAAAACACACACCGTGATGCCGACTGCAGGAGGAAAGCCGAGTCAGTGAATCTCAGCGCTGGCAGGGGTCTCCACACGGCTGCTTCAGCACCCAGGGCTGCACCGGGATAGGTCCATGTGGCTTCTCTTTGGGGATGTCTTGCAGGAAGTGAGCCTTGCCAGCTGAAGCAGGGAACTGGCTTAGGCAGCCGCAACCTGGTCTGACCATCAGAAAGCAAGAGACTGGAGAACTTCAAAGGTGAGGCTCACTGAGCCATTTATCCGTCTGCCCTTCAATTAACCCCACATGTGTTTATCGGTCAGGTTGGCACAATAAGCTAACTAACTCACTGCCTAACTCAGTCTCTGGTCCAGGGGAGATGTCTAGAGCAGTGGTTCTCAACCTTCCTAATGCTGTGACCCTTTAGTACAGTTCCTCATGTTGGGGTGACTCCCGCAACCATAAAATTATTTTCGTTGCTACTTCATAACTGTCATTTTGCTACTGTTATGAATCATCATGTAAATATCTGATATGCAGGATGTACTTTCATTGTTACAAATTGAACATAATTAAAGCATAGTTATGAATCACAAAAACAATATGTCATTATATATTGTGAAATATTTATTTCTAATGAAAAATAAATGAAAGTTTGTCTTGAAGCATGGTGTAGCATGGGTAACAGTCTTCACGCCTGGTATTTGTATGTGGGCATATGTGCATGTGGGTGGACCTGCCTGGAGATGGATAGAGGAGCGGTGTTGGTTCCTAAGACCATCGGAAATATGTTATCCGATGGTCTTAGGGACCTCTGTGAGAGGGTCGTTCGACCCCCAAAGGGTCGTTCGACACACAGGTTGGGAACCGCTGGTCTGGACTGTGGTTGTTAGTGCCGTCCAGTCGGTGCTAACCCATACGAACCCCGTGCACCACAGAAGCAAACACTGCCCGGTCCTGCGCCGTCCTCACCATCCTCACCATCGTTCCTGTGCTGGAGCCCCTGGCTGCAGCCACTGTGTCCGTCCATCTGGGTTGAGGGCCTTCCTCTCTTTCTCTGCCCTGCTACTTTACCAAGCATGATGTCCTTCTCTAGGGACTGGTCTCTCCTGACAACATGTCATGTCCAAAGCACCCTTGTACAAGAACGGCTTGTAAAGGAATTGTGGGGTGAAGTGGTGGTGGTGGTGGGGGTGTTTTCTGACCAGAGGATGTTCCATCTACAGCAGAGCCAGAGCCAGGGGAGGTGGTCGGTCAGCAGTCTTTGTAGGAGCAGTGATGATTGGCTGAATCTATCAGGCTCTTCCTTCGGAATTTAAAAAGGTTTGGCCATTCACCACTGAGAGGAGGTGGGAGCAGGCAAATAGAGACAATCAAAGGTATTGTGGGAGAAGAACTGGGTTCCTGATACCTTGGAGAGGCTAATGCTCATTAACAGACCAGCAGATAGGTGGGTTTCCGTGAATCAGAGCTTGCTTGTTTGTTTCTCCCTTTAGAGAACTGTATTTTTTCCCTTAAGGTAGACCCTGATCATTTGTTTTTTGCTGTACTAGAAGTGAAGTAACTCACATCCCTCTAGTCCAGGCTCTCTCAGCATGCTGAGCAGACACACTGTCTTCGTGCACGGTGGGGTGTTCAGAAGCATCCCTGATCTAGCTCAGAAGCAACAAAGCCCACATGGAAGAAGCACACCAGCCTGTGTGATCACAAGGTGTCGAGGGATCAGGTATCAGGCATCATCAGAACAAAAAATTCTTCCCATAGTGAATGCGTGGGGGAGTGCGGAGTGGAGACCCAAAGTCCATTTGTAGGCCACTGGACATCCCCTTACAGAAGGGTCTTGGGGAGGAGACGAGACATGCAGAATGCGATATAGCAGTGATGAAAAACACAACTTTCCTCTAGTTCCTAAATGCTCCCCCCCTCCCCCCACTGTCATGATCCAAATCCTACCTTGCAAGTCTGGCTAGACCAGAGGATGTACACTGGTACAGATGGGAACTGGAAACACAGGGAATCCAAGACTGATGATCCCCTCAGGACCAGTGGTGAGAGTGGCGATACTGGGAGGACACAGGGAGGGTGGGCTGGAAAGGGGGAACCTATTTCAAGGATCTACATGTGACCTCCTCCCTGGGGGACATACAACAGAAAAGTGGGGGAAGGGAGACGTTGAACAGAGCAAGATATGACAAGATAATAGTTTATAAATTATCAAGGATTCATGAGGGAGGGGGGAGGGGAAAAATGAGGACCCGATGTCAGGGGCTTAAGTAGAGAGCAAATGTTTTGAGAATGATGAGGGTAACGGATATACAAATGTGCTTTACACAATTGATGTATGTATGGATGGTGATAGGAGTTGTATGAGCCCCTAATAAAATAATTAAAAAAATAAATATATATGCAGAATACATGCTATTTAATTGAAAAAAAAAAACATTCCTGACCTCTATCCGCTAGATACCAGTAGCACCCCTTACCTCCGACAAAAAAAAAAAAAGAAAGAATTGTCTCTCAATGCTACTAAATGCCCCTTGTGGGCAACCTCACCAGCTTCCCTTCTCTCACCACCCCTCTGCCCCTGCAAAGAGCCAGTGGGCACCCACTGCTGTCTTCTCTGGCCTCCTTGAGGGAAAGGGCAGGTTCATTCCCGGTACCAGCTCTTCCGCCTGCCCCTTCCAGGCTAAAAACAGATGGCTTCCTGCGCCTTCTTCCCAGAGTCTGTTGCACACAGCCTGATGGACACAATGAGCTGGAACCATCGGGCTGAGAGGCACTGGGTCCATCTTAACACGGTTCTGTTTCGGGGTGGGCCAAGGAGACAGGGAAGGAAGGCGCTTCTGTGTAGGTGGGAGCTCTCTGGTCCAGGCAGTGGCCGAAAGAAAAGGCCCTGTGTGGAACTGGGCTGCAGGCGGAGCCAGGCTTCCTGTGAATGAATTCAGACTTGCCGCCCCACGGAAGTGCTCATTGACCAAAAAAGGGGTGTGTGTGTGTGTGTGTGTGTGTGTGTTTGTGTGTGTGTGTGTTATTGATGGAATTGTGTCCCCCAAGAGATGGGTAACTGACTTAGGCCCTGCATCTGTGACTGTGACATGGTTCAAGGAGAGGAGGCCTTTCTTTGAAGACCTCAGAATTGCGTCTTACTGGAACAAGGTGGGTCCTTGTCCTAACCCATTTTGACTCAAAATCTCCGAACTCACTGCCCTGGAGCTGAGACTGACTCATCGTTGCGACCCCATAGGAGAGGGGAGAGCTGCCCCTGTGGACCGCTGTGATCACGACTGTTTACATGAGTAGAAAGCCCGATCTTTCTCCCACAACGTGACACATGGTTTTACATGGCAGTTCTCACGCATGACAGCCCAATACCTAACCACTAGGCCACACAGCACCCCCACCCCCACCCCATTTTGAGTGCCATCTTACAAAATAGACGGAAATACAATCACACTCAAGGGGAGGACACCCCGTGAGGCTCCATCTACAAGTCAAGGAATGCCAAGAAATGCTACCAGACGCTGAGACCAGAAAGCATCTTCCCGTACAGCCCATTGAGTGCGTGCAGAGGCCTGCTGAGGGCATGGGCTCACACGTCTGGTCTCCAGAATAAACTCCTGTCCTGCCAAGCCACTCTTTGGGGGATTTTTGTTATGGCCGCACGAGGACATAAAGGTGGAGCGGAAAGAGCCTCCAAAGTCATCCCTCCAGACAGCTGTTTCCAGGACCTCTCCGCTTGGTGTTCTTGGGGACACCGCAAATCAACGTACCCTAAGCCGGTAGTCTTCACTCTCAACCCAATTTCTTGGCCAGTGTTTTTCTTTGAATCGCTGGTTCCTTGAGTCAGAAGCCCAAGTTATCCCTCCGCCATCCTTTTCACCACCCACATGCAGTCAAACACCAGTGCTCCAGTCCTGTCTCCTTGAGTCTGCTCACGTCTCTCCATTCCACGGCCTGACCCTTGCTGCGCTCCCCTGGATTATTCTCACAGCCTGTTCACTGTTTTCACATCTCCCCAGCTCCAAATCTCTTCTTGTACTGCAGGCATGACCCTTAAAACACTCTGGCTGTGTCTCATGCCTACTTCAAACCCTTCTATTGCTACCCGCTGCCCCAGGATTAAGTTTAAGATTCTTACTGTGGCCACAAGGTTCTCCAACACATACTGCTCTGCCTCCCATCTCCTCTCCTCTCCTCTCCTCTCCTCTCCTCTCCCCTCCTCTTCCTCTCCCCTCTTCTTCCTCTCCCCTCCTCTTCCTCTCTTCCTTCAGAGAGTGCTAGAGTCCACTTTGCTCAGCCCTTCTAAGGCATCAGGCAAGGGTGGGCTCTGGATCTTAGCCCATGCCAATCTCTGTCCCTTTCCCACCCTCGACTCTTTCTCTGGGCAACGGCTCCACATCCCATCCCCAGGGTACCTTTTCTGGCCCATCCACCAGGTTAAGTCTCTGTTACATTCTTCCTGATCACTTTGCCATTCCATGGCCATGGTTTGGGTTCCCCCAAAGCAATGTCGTCAGTGTGTCATACTGTAGGTGCTGCTATGCCACCATATTTCAGATACCAGTGGGGTCACTCAAGGTCAGCAGAACTTCAACAGACTCAGAAGCAGGAATTGACTGTCCACTTCTGAGGGATTAGTCAGGGAAAATCTTAAGAACAGCAGCAAAACATTGCCAGATGTCACGCCGGGTGATGAGCCTGTCAGGTTGGAAGGCATTCCAAACATGACTTGGAAAGAGCCGTCTCCTCAAAGTGGAGTCAACTTTAAGGCCATGGTGGGAGCAAACTTTCAGGACATTCATTGACTGGTGGGGCATGGCATAAAACGAGAAGAAACAGCTTCAAGCATCCACTAATATTTGGAACATGAAATGTACATAGTATGGATCTAGAAAAATTGGAAGTTATCAAAAATGAAATGGAACACATAAAAGATTTACAGTGTAGGCATGAATAAACTGGAATTGGCCATTCTGATCATATGGCTTGCGATGCTGGAAATGACAAATTCAAGAAGAATGTTGTCACATTCAGCATCCAAAAGAACTTTTCAAGATCTGTCTTGAAGTACAATGCTGTCTGGGATACGACAGTATCTGTATGCCTACAAGAAAGCCCAGCTAAGGTAACTGCTATTCAGATTTATGTCACAATCACTAAAGCTGGCGATGAAGAAGTCGGGAAACTCTACCAGCTTTTTCAACCTGAACTTGATCAAGCACGCACTCAAGCTGCATGATCAATACCGGTGATCAGAGTGTGGAAGTTAGAAATAAAGAGGAAGGCTCCGTAGTGGACAGTATGGCCCTGGTGATAGAGATGAAGCTACAGACCGCACGAAAGAATTTAGCATGACTAATGAAGGCTTCATCATTGCAAATACCTTTTTCAACAACAATGACTGCATGTGTGGGCCTTGCCAGACAGACTACTCAGGAATGAATGAGCTCCGTTTGTGAAAAGAGGCAGGCAGCCCTAGACACATTTGCTACATATTGGGCTACCAACCACAAGATTAATAATTCAAATCCACTAGACACTCCACTGGAGAAAGAAGAGGTTGTCTGCTCCTTTAAAGATTTACCGCCTTGGAAAGCTCACCACAACAGCTCGCCAAAGCTGTGGCTGAGGTCAGAGATGGATGGAGGACAGGAGACCCAGGAGGCCATGGAAAGTGGCAATGGACCACTTTCATCACACTTCAATCACGGAAGCTGCTTTTTACTCTCTGTCTTCCTTCACCCATGAGCCCAGAGCCGGCACTCATCTTGTTCCCAGCTGTACCCTAAGGCCAGGCTTCTGCAGCAGAAAATACTCTAGCACACAGTAGGTTATCCGTTGATATTTGCCCCACAGGATTGACTTGAACTGAGGTTGCATCTAGTCTGCTCTTCAGGAGGAACCTAGGCTTTCTGCTCCAGTAAAGAGTCACAGTCTCAGAAACCCACGGGCGGGGCAGCTCTACCCTGTCCTACAGGGTCACCATGAGTCAGAAGCGACTCACTGGCAATGCGTTTGGTTTGGGTTGGAGTCTGTTCTTATTCCTGGTGACTGTTTGGGTAACCGAGCAAGCCATTCGCCAGCCCCGTGCCTTCTTAATCACCTTGGAAATGTTTGAGACAAATGTATGCGTCCATCTCCCCAAGGGCTTTTGCTGACCCGCTGCTTCACCAGACGAGCTGTCCTTCTCTAGGCCATGTCTGAGGACGCGCTCAAAGTCGGCAAGACCAAGTCATGCCTTCCTTGCTCCCAAGGACGCATTCTGGCTATCCATCTTCCAAAGGGAAATTGGTCGATTGTGTGGCAGTCTGCAGCACAGTCAACCTTCCTTGCCACACCACCACTCAAAAGAGTCAATCCTTTCCTCTAAAGCCTCCTCTCCTTGCCCAGTTTTCACATATATATGAGGCGACTGATTGGGGCACCTTAGTTATCAGAGCAAAGTCTTTGCTTTGCAACATTTTAGTGAGATCTTGTGTAGATTTACCCCCAATGCAACTGTTTGCGTTCTTGACCACTGGGAGAAAGAAAGAGCCTCCCAGCCCCCACCCCAAATCCTTCCTCAAAACCGGACAGCCCCTCATTACAGTTGAGATTTGTGGTTATGTTTTAGATTTAATACTAGCTTTATTGTTGCCTCCCCCACTCCAGTCAGTTCAAATGATGCGAACTCAGTGATGCCAATGGTGAGCACTTGACTGCTCACCACAAGGTAGGAGGGTTGAATCCATCCAGAGGTGCCTTGGAAGAAAAGATTGGCAATCTACTTCTGAAAAATTTGTCCCTGGAAATCCAATGGAGGAGAGTTCTACACTAATCCGCAAGGTGTCACCACCAGTTGGGGGAGCGACTCCAGGACAACTGGTTCGTTGTGTAGCTCTGTAAAGAAGGCAATCTCTAGGGTAGACTAGAGGTACCCCCAAGCGCTTTCCAAGGGCGCCACAGTTACAGAAGCAGGTGCCCACGCTTTCTCCAGGAGAGCAGCTGGTGGGTTTGAACCGCTGACCTTTCAATTAGCAGCTGGATCCTTAACCACTGTGTCACCAGGGCTCCTTCCAAACTCAGACACAAGGCGACACTCTGGTCACTGAATACTTCCAGAGATGGAGCTGGGCTCACGTGGCCGGGGTACAATGGAAAGACATCCAGCTGCCCCTGGGGATGGGAAAGGTTTCCCAGAAAAGTGTGATGTCTGAGCCGAGTCAGGGAAGGGGCTTGGGGGTTCGTCAGAAAAAGGGGCAACAAGTGAAAATGCTGCAGGCGGGCCGCAGCGGTCAGAACAGCAGGTGTGGAGGATTAGGACATAGTTGGAAGAAAGCGGCAGGTGATGGCTCTGGAAAGCAGCTGGCTCTCAGAGGGCTTGGGGAGCACAGCTGCCTACCAGCATTTGCTCTCTTGATCTGAGCCATCTGACACTCCTGGCTAACTATAATCCTAACCAGGAGAGGAGTTATTTTCTTAGTCCCTCAGACCTAAACATTTACCTATATTTATTCTCATTCCGTCTGTATCTCTAAGCTCGTATGTCCTGAAGGTCTCGCCCGACGCCTGTTGATTCTGCCTTCACACTCTTTCTTAGGCTCTCACCCCATCTTTCCAGGTTCCATCGTCTGCCCTGGCCCTCCTGATCCATCCTCCTCCCTGCATCCAGGCTGCATTACCCCAGATCCTGGAGGCCTTGCATTCATCATGCCTCATTCTGTTCATCATTGTCCTCAGCCTCCAACACGCAGGCTCCTGGTTTGCCTCACAGGGGAAGTCCCGGCCTTGTACCGTGTCACACCATTCCTCTGAGTAGCTCCGACCTAATGGTTCAGCTTCATCTCCTTCTGCTATGGATTTTCCCCAGCCCCCAGGAAAGATTGCTCCCCTGCCCATCCGGTCCCCATCTTTTCTTGCCTTAGCTTTTTGCTAGAGGTTCTCAATCCCAGCTGCACATTTAGACTCATTTGGGCGCCATTAGACGTCTCCGGTGCCCAGATGATCGTATTGTAATCACAAATGCACCCTCTCTTGCGACCCACAAAATGCCCTGTGAGATGGGAGATCGTGATGTCAGCAGCTTCCAGAGGAGGAAACAAGAAATGTAGGGAGATTGGGAATCCAGATTGCTATTTGATCAACATCTGAGTAAGATGGTCAGTGAGTGGGGAGCCAGGCTTCTGGGGGAGAAGACTCCGGAAGCTTTGCTCTGAACTGCAATTCTATAATCCCCTGAACAATATGACAAATCAAAAATCATGTCACATTGTCCCCAACGCACAAAGTACGAATGAAATGTTGAAAACACTAAGGTGCTTGGGTGTCTTCACTTCCAACAGGTCCATCACAAGGGGATGACTTTTAAGGACAGAAATCAGTTTTCTTGTAAATCAGGACACTCTAAGTCCAAACCAAAGTCTCAGCTGGGTCAATTCTCCTTCGTTGGCAGCCCTTGGCCGTCCTCGTATGGCACCTATCGTGTGTGTGTGTGTGTGTGTGTGTGTGTCTGTAATTTGCTCTCTTTGAAACTCATAAGCTTCAGAACACACCCTACTCTGGCCATGGGTTAATTAACATAGCAAAGGGCCCTGGTGGCATGCTTAAGTGCTCAGCTGCCAGCCAAAAGACAAGCTGCCAGCCTCTCAGTAGGAGAAAGTTACTCAGTTGGAATCAACTCAACAGCAATGGGGAGCCTTGTTTCTTCCATCCTCATCTCCTGATGGAGGTCTGACTTGTCTTTTGGAGTTCACTCCAATGCCATCTCCTTTCTTCAGCCTGTCACAGTCGTCCCTCTCTTCTGAACTCCAGTTGCAAAAACTTAAACGCATCCAGCCAAGCGTGGTACCCTGAGATTGAATCTAGCACTTCTTGGCTCAGCCTGGGCAGGCTTTCCTGACATGACCCTTCACTCTCAGCTACCTCCACCTCTGCCCCACAGGGCCACAAACACAATTGTGCCTGTATCAGAAAGAAGAGCTGGAGCCAGGGACCTGCAGTGTGCAGTCCTTAGCTCAAGGATTCCTTACCTGGATGGAAGCCGGTGGGTGGGCAGTGGATACATTGGGAAGCAGATCACTGAGTGGCAGGGGCACCGGCATGGTGGAACATGGTCCGGATGGAGATGTCCGGGCCTCTCAGATGCAGATCTGGCGTCTGGTGAGCAGGTGATGGAGATTGTGATGCCTGTAGGGGTCAGGTTGGACCCACTGGGGTAGGAAATACAGAGCAAAGCCTGGGCAGGGCCTGGGGACACAGCCAGTGGCCAGGGAACGGGCGTCAGGAGGGAATGAGTGGAGAAAAGTGGAATTGACCCATGCAGGTTGTGAATGACCAAGTGAAAGGCCTCATCACATAAGGCCTGAGACTCGCTTACTTGGAACAGTGGCTAGAACCGTTACAAGGGCACCAGAGGCCAGCTGGCAGAGGAGGGCAGGCAGCACCAAGGTCCAGCTAACCAGCGCTTAAATGCCAAGAGAGCAAGCCACTCTGCCACCGGCGCACCAGCAGCTCCAGGCTGGAGGCTCACAGGACACCCACTAGCTGGGCCATTTCTGCTGAAGTTGAGGTGTTGCCAGGTCTCTGGGTCTGAGCTGACAAGCCTGTTTAATGATCTCGTTCCACCAGGAAAGGAAGCAGGCAGTGAACAATCCCAGCGGAGGACACAGACAGTCTGGGGAGGTCGGGTCCCGGAGCATGGGGCCATGGAGAGATCTAGTCCATCAAAGGAGTCAAATGTACAAGGAATAATCTTCCGGGTTCCAGAGGTCCCGGATGGCTCCCGCAACGTCCCTCTAGTCTACAGCAGGTTGTAGCCTTGACCCTGGTGGGAAAAAGGAACCCCTCTTCCTCTTCCTTTCTCCCCTCCTCCTGCAAGGTTGCCAGACCCACGAGTTATTTGCCCCCCAAGCCAGTAAACCAGTTACCATCAAGTCATGTCTGGCTTCTGCTAAGCCCTGGGCGTCAGAATATGACTGTGCTCCACAGGGCTTTCCAGCAGCTGATTTTTCCAGAAGTTGGTAGTCAGGCCTTTCTTCTGAGGTGCTTCTGGGCACTTTTCCCCGGGGTGGAAGAAAAGCAAGACGTGCCCTTCTCCAGGACCTGCCTCTTTGGGGTCAGGATCAATCCAGGTCCAGGTCTGCAGCAATATCGCTCCAGAGCTCACTCTACAGCTTGGTGAAGGCCCTTAGCAGAGAGAAGGAGCAGGCCTACAATGTGCTGTGCTGGGCAAGGCTGGGCTCACATGGGCCATGCGGGGTGGTTGAGACCCAGTTCTTCCTTTGAGCAGGGGAAGGTCCTGCTCACACCAAAACCAACCAACCAAACAAACAAACAAACAAAAAAAACCCAACAAAACTCAGTCATCAAGTTGAAACTGACTCATAATGACCCTACAGGACAGGGTAGAACTGCCCCTGTGGGTTTCTGAGATTGTCACTCTTTACAGGAGTAGGCAGCCTGGCTTTTCTCCCGAGGAGCAGAGGGTAGTTCTTAGCTGCTGGTCTTACAGTTGACTATCCAATGAGTAAGCACTCTGCCACCAGGACTCCAATTCCTCAAATCAAACCACAACCAAACTCACTGCCATCGAGTTAATGCTGACTCATGGCGACATCCCCCTCCCCCCCTGCACCACCACCACCATGATTGTACCTGTAGAAAGAGCCCAGTCTTTTTTCTGGAGAAGCTGCTGGTGGTTTTGAACTGCCAGCTGTGAGGATTCCAGCAAGAACGGGCGTAGAGGTACAGCAGTTCAAGGTAACTCGGGTTTGACCAAGGTGAATGGTAGGATAAGACCTTCCAGGGAAGGTGACCTTTGACCTGGGTCTTGGGGGCTGGGTAGACTTTGCTATGGGGTGGACTTTGCCAGTGGGAGCCAAGGGGCTGGGGAGGAGGTCCCCAAAGGAAGAACACAGTGTCAATCTTCGCTTCACCAACCTTCAAGTTGGTTCCTGCTGGGAAATAAGACCTGGAGAGAGGAGCCAGGGCACCGCCCTGCTGCTGTAGGGCTTGGCTTGGAAAGCATTTAGAGCTGCTTTGGGGTTCTGGGGTTCTGGATGCTGAAAGGAATTCATGGTGGAGAAGGGTGTTTATTGATGAACAGAGTTGGAGGTTCGAGTCGATTACTCAGAGGCACCTTGGAAGAAAAGCCTGGGATTCCACTTCTGAAAAATCAGCCATCGGGAACCCTCTGGTGCCCAACTCCACAGGCCAGGCTGTCCTTAGTTGGAATGATGTCACAGCAGCTTTCCTTGTGGCACGGCTGCCGATCAGAGGCTGAGGGTGTGGTGGGTGACATCCTTTTGGGGACCATGACGCTAGATCCCTCCAAATGTCCCCAGGGAGTGTGCACATGATAGGTGGGTAGCTTCACTCACAGCTCAGAGAGCCACCCAAAGGTGGAGGCGTCGGAATCATGCCATTTCGATAGCGCATCCTGGCAACCTTCAGGACAGCATGTTTCACACACCAGGTCGCTGCAGGGCTGCGGGTGGAGGAGGGGAAAGCGTCTGCAGAGACAGCAGCCCACTGGGGCCAGAGCTAGGCCCTCTGTGAGCGTCTCCCAGGCTCTCACCTGCCAGGATCTGGGTGTGTCTGCAAAGGCCACCTGGAGTCCGCCCATCAACTCTGTGGGCAGAGGGACAAAGGCCAAGAGGTGCTTGTGAGCCAAATCACAGCCTGGGCTGTGCCCCAGAGGAAAAGCCAAAGGCCGCGAGTGAGTGACGTGCTCCCAAACTCCCCCCACAGCCCTCTAGCCAGACAGACCAGGCCCTGGAGAAAGCAAACTCAGAGCTCTCCGCGTCCTTTCCGGGGTCCCGAACGGGGTCTCAGAGTAAGGCGAGTAAGAGACCGCTCAGGTGACCCCGTGTGCGTCCCCCACTAACATTCAGGGCGCACCTTGCCCGCTTTGAGGCTCCGAGTCTGGGCAGCAACTCCCTGGCTGCTCTGGCTCCTCCCCTTCCCAGGGCCGCGCTCTAAGGCATGGGACTCCTGTCGCCCAGGCAGTGGCCATAGCGAGTGGTGCCACGACTAAAGAGCTGGCAGCTCCCAGGCCCAAAGACCTTGGAACCTGTGACAGCCACCCCGACCCGATCTGGAATCTGTCCTTCCCCCTTGGGGCCAAAGGCGTGCGGTGCGGAGTGGGTTCCGGCCTGCGCGCAGCCAGGGATGGAACGGTGGCGGCTGTCGTCCTGCGGGGTCCCTGGCACGGGGTCCAGGCGGACCAGGGAGGGGCAGGTGCGCCCAGCAAAGGGAGTTCCGCTCGCAGGGCGGCCTGCGGGCCCCCGAGAATGGGGGCGGAGGCGAGTGGCCTGGGAGCGGGCGCGGTCTTCTGCCCAGCAGGGCGGGGACCTTGACCCGGCGCAGTCGTGGGCCGCGGAACCTGGGCGCGCCCGCCCGCCCGCGTGGACAGTCCTAGGTGTGGCGTGCCCGCGGGTGTGTGCGGCGTGCGAGCAGAAGGGCTCGGCGTCCACCGCGCCCCAGCCGGGCGGCTCGATTTCCCCAGCCTTTGTTCTCAAAATAGTCGCCGGCGCGGCCGGGGCTCGCGGAGGGAGCCGCAGGGTTACAAACAGTCTCCTGCCTCCGCGGCCTGAATTAATATGTTACTATTTCGGGCGCGCCAGTGTTTCCAGGGGAAACCTAATGACGCAATGACGTCAATGCAGGTCAGCGGCAGACTCTCCGGGCGGCCGCGCGGGCTCCCGGCGCGGGCTCCGCGCAGTCTGCGGGCGGGCGGGTGCCGGCGAGGGTGGCGGGCGCGGGGGCGCGGAGCCCCGGCCAGACCCCGGGACGCCCGGGCGCCCGCTCCCCACGCCGAGACCCTGGCAACTTCCAGCCGCCCAGGCCGGAGTTTCTGCCGGAGGCGGCGCGGAGGGCAGGTGAGGTAACCCCCACTCCCACCTGCCTTCACCCCAAGGAGCCAGCAGGCTTGGTGCCGCTAAGGGGTCCCACGCGAGGCCCCCCACGCACAGGTACGCGCTGGCCTTCGGGGTGCCCTCGGTTGGGGGGGGGGGAGGGACCCTCACGCTCACACTCCCAGCCACACTCCTGGCGGGTTCTGGCACCAGAACTACTTTGGGATGTAGGAGGAGGGTGTGTGCGACCTGTCCCTTCCACCTGTCTCGCCTTCTCTACCTGCTCCTGTGCAACCTCTTTGGGGGCTACAGGTCAGACCTGGGGGCTTCCCACTGGTCATGCCTCCCTTGGGAACACCGTCGGGAGCCGAGAAACCAAAGTGGAGAGACGTCCACGCCAGATTGGCCGTGTGGGTGCGAGCCGGGAGCAAGCGGGGCGAAACCTGGCCGGCGGGAGGGGCGCGCGTGTCGGGACTGCTAACGTGTGCTTGGTGTGTACCGGACTGGGAGCGCGCCCTGTGTCTCCCCCCTACCCGCGGGGGTGCGTATGCGCCCACGGAGTCCGGGGTGCGCGTCTCTGTGCCATACGCGTGAGGACAGCCAGTGCCCCCTCCTCGACGTACGCCCTGGGTACCTGACCGAATTGTGGGCCGATGGAGGCGGAAGAACGCGTCCCCCCCACCCCCACCCCCGTTCTCCCTATTCTGCGACCCCCTGCAGCTTGCCCGGATGGCCCTGTACCCCCACCCTGCCACGCTGGTCTCCTCGCGCCGTCCGCAGCTTCGAGTAGCTGGCAACTTCGCAGAGCTCAGCCCGTCTTCTTGCCCCACACCCTGTGCCCTTCTCTCCTTGAAGCGTGAGTGGAAGGCGGGAGGTGGTGGGTGGGTCGGGGGAAAGCCCTTTCCGTCCGCCCCCTCTTGGCTGGTTGCTTGCCGCCGCCGCCGGCTCGTTCGGGTTCAGCACCCCTGTCCGGACAGCTCCACGCCCGCCCTGCTCCTTCTGTGTCCTCGCAGCCATGGAGCTGGGTTTGGGGGATTCTGCACCCGTCCTGGCCTCCCGGCTCCTCGCTAGCTTGGGCACCGACTCCAGTCCAATCTCGGGGGGGGGTCTCCTACCGCCCCCACTAGTCTTGCGCCCGCCTCCCGGACCTCGGTTGAGAGAGGAGGGGCGAGACCAGCCTGCGAAATCTCCAGAGGCTGACTGGCAGGCGTCACTCGTCACTCGCAGGGGCCTGGCTGCCTCTGAGAGGTAGCAGTTCTGAAAAGATACTGCGAAGGCCCTGTCACAAGCCCCGTGTCGCCATCTCAACTCATGCCGCTGCGAACAGAGCTAGATTCCTCCCCCAAAGAGGAAGCTCCCCTTCTGGACCCTGAGCACAGGCCCGTTTCCCCAAGTTCAGTCCTGTGCCTGTGGACCAGGGATGGGAGGAACCCTATTGTCTCAGCTCCTCCTAGGGGTCAAGAGCCTCCCCTCCCTGCAGGGGCTCTGGGTGTGTGTGGGGAGGTGAGGAATGATGTCCTGTGAATTCTCACCTGAAAGGTGCCCTGGCCTGGCCTGTGAGAGGCAGGCGAGAGATACAGCATGGTTTCTGAGATGGCAAAGCCCCCTAGAGACCCTCTGCTGGGCTGTGGTCACAGGGAGGGCCTCAGAAAGAGTGTCCCTTGGCCCCCACCACAGCTGGAACTACGTGTGGCTGGCTGACCTACAGCTCCTCTCAGCACCTGGGCCCCTTTAGCCAATGAAGTACCCGGAGAGGATGCAGGAATATTCCCCCAACACCGCTTTTCTCTTTGCTCAGCTGTTCCCTTGTCACCCCCACCCCTTCAGGAAGATCAGAAAGGTGATGTCCCACCGCACTCCCATTTGACTGGAGGATGGGTGAAGCAAACCCTGGAGCTGTCACCTCTCTGTCCCACCTCACCCTCTGTTTCTGAGACCCCTGGTCTACTGTGCCCGTGAGCCCCTTTCCCTCCATGAGACCCAGACTTGCTCTTCTGAGCCACTCCCCTGTGGCAGGCAGTGGATACCAGTGAGCCCAGTAGGTGGCCCAGGGCAGACGCAGGTGTGGGCTTTGTGCATTGGCCCCCAGGGACCTAGAGGAAGTCTGGGCTCAGGGAGCGCCCTGCAGCCTGGAGAAGGCCTTTTCTCTGAAACGGCCATTGTCCTGCCTGCTGATGGGCTGGTGACACAGAAGGGAGGGTGGTACCCTTTTCTCGCAGGGTGGAGTCCTAAGCCCAGGTCCTGTGACATCCTGGATTTTCTGGGGTCTCGAGGGGAGCTAAGCATGGGTATGCTCCCAAATTTGTTTATTTCCATGGCAAGCAGAGCTGCTGTGACCCAGTTAAGGAAGTAGGTGTGTGGGTGAAGCAGGCCAACAGCAGGGGGGCACGCTTCCACGGGAGGATGGAGCCTCGCTGGGGTCACTGCAGCCAAGATGTAACTGTGCTGCTCTCCCCCTGGGCCCACACCCGCTCACGTTCCCAGCGCCTGCTCTCCACCCTCCTGATGCATTTGCCTGTGGACTCTGATGGTGTTGGGGGCTAGGGGTGGGGGTAGCTGGCCAAGGTGAGCAGGTACAGGAATATCTACCCCGTGGCTCTGAGCCAGGTCTCCTGCCCTCTCCTTCTGCCCCCATCTGTGGCAGCAGGGACCCCAGAGAGGACAACCAGGGAGTCTCTATGCCACCCCACCCTTGCAGGAAGCTTGCGTGTGACCTTGCCCAGGCGAGGGGAAAGTCAGGGCCTCTGCTTATGCCCAGGCTGTGTGTATGGGTGAGAGGCACTGCTGGTTTTGAGTCTGGAGTCAGGTGCTTAGCAGAGAGCTGTCTGATGCAGCGCCTTTCCCAGCCCAGGGTCAACTTCTCCTGTGCTCCAAGCTAACTGTTTAAGCTAGTCTGGGAATCTGAGATGAGCCTCAGTTTCCCCATCCACATACTGGCAAGTAGCTGAAGATGTTCTCCCCAACGGAACCATGCTTCTTAGGGCCAAATAGATCCCTAGAGTCTTTTCTAACTTCCAGCAACCATAGGCCAGATCAGGGCTGCCCCACCAGGCTCCCAAGGCTGTATCTTGATAGGAGCAGACTGCCATGCCCTTCTCCAGAGCTGCAGTAGCTGGTGGGCTTTTAGTTTGTCGCTGAGTGCTTTAACCAGGACACCACCAGGGCTCCTGGCGATGAACGCATGCGCAGAAGGGAAAGAGAGAGAATGGATGTGTACTACCCAAAAAAACCAAACTCACCACCATCGAGTTGATTTCGACCCATCGAGAGCCTGTGGACCAGAGTAGAACTCCCCAAAAGGGCTCCACTGTAATCCTGAAGGAAGCAGACTGCCACATCTTTCTCCTTCCGAAGAGCTGGTGAGCTGGAAGGGAGGACTTCCGGTTAGCAGTGGGGCATTGAAGTACTGCCACCTTCAACCTTACCTCCGCATCTGAAGTCAGAGAAAGCAGGGAGCCCTCCCCTCTGTTTATTGACAACCTAGATTCCTGGGAGTGGGAAAGGCTGACCTCAGGTGCAATGTACACTCTGCCAGCTCCTGACCAGGGTCTCCCATTGCCAGGATCTCTGGGCCTCACTATTCGGGAACCTAGGACTTCAGAGTGGGTGAGGAACTGCTCCCACAGCCCAGGCTCCCAACTCAGGGTTGCCACTGGCCGTTCGATGCCCTCCAACAAGGGACAGTGGGCCTGTGGCAAAGTGGCAACCATCCAGAAGTTGACGCCTAGGACCAGCATCCCAGGCACTCCCTCCTGCAGGGGTTCCTGTAGACCAGTGGTTCTCAGACTTCCTAATGCCTCGACCCTTTAATACCATTCCTCATGTTGTGATGACCCCCAACCATAAAATTATTTTCATCGCTCCTTCATAACTAATTTTGCTACTGTTATGAATTGTAATGTAGACCATAATGTGTTTTCCAATGGTCTTAGGCGACCCCTGTGAAAGGGTCCTTCGATCCCTCAAAGGGGTCGTGACCCACAGGTGAGAACTGCTGCCGTAGACCCTCCTGCTCAGCCAGACTCTGGTCCTGGGGAGCTTGAGGGCTTCCAAATCTGAGGGAGCTAGTGCAGGGCCACCCCATCCTGCACTCCACGGGGAGTCCCCAAGGACTCTCCAGGCAGGCTGTGGACCACAGACCAGAGCTGGCCTCTGGTTCTGTACTTCATGGGGCTCTCTCAGCAGGAGATGGCTCCTAGCACCTTCCAGAAGGTGACACTGGGGCGACAGGCAGGTCTGTCTTCTGCCTCCGCAGAAGAAGAAGCCCTGTGGGCAGTGCTTGTGTTCCCAGGGGTGCTGGAGCCATGTAGGGGGCACAGCTGTCTTGTGACTTGGGCTGGTTATTTCTCCTCCCATCAGGGAGACAGAAGAAAGGGCTGCTGGATCCCCTCAGAGAGATGGAGAGGTGTATGGCTGGGGTGCATGTGTCCCTGCTGACCTTGCACAGACCCAGTTGAACCCAGATGGCCTCATTCCAAGCTCCCCGCTGCCAGGTGCCCTCCTGCCCGTGCTGCCTCCTCCAAGCCTAGGTGCTGGGTTCAAGAACACCATGATGGCTGGGTTCCAGTGTCTGTGCACTTGCAGAACACACAGTCCACCGAGCTAACGGTACCTGCCTGACCTCTGTTGGTTCATTGCCACCCAGCCTTCCCAGGCCAGGGACACATCAGAGGAGGAAACTGAGGCTGGGCAATTGGCCCAGAATGTCCAGATCAGGCCTGGAGCCAGCAATGTGGGCCCCAAGGCTCACTCCACCCTACCTCTACCCCATCACCCTCCTTCCTCCTCCTCCAGGCAGCACCTGGGGGCTCCCGCAGCCTGGCCTCCAGGAGGTAAAACCCCCATTGTCCTTGGAGGTTTGGACTCCCGCCACCTGGAGTAACCTAAGCCTCTCTGATTTGACCGTAAGTTGTAGAGCTGGTCAATAAACCCGCGTATGAAGTCATTTCTGGTTCTATTCGGAAGGTCATGATGATGACCAGAGCCTGGGGTTGCACCTGCCAGTCGAGGAGAGGTAGGTTCCGGTCCAGCCCTTCAGTGGCTCCTTGGCTTAGGATAAGCAGCTGCAAATCTCTAAGTGGGCCCTGTTGGCTGAAGTCCCCACCGGATGAGTTTTTCCAACTGCAGTCTGGGGGTTCATCTGTGGGGCAAGGGGCACCCAGACAGGTGGCCAGGTGCAGGGTCAAACTGACTTAGCCCCTCTGAGGGCAGTAGTGGTGGGATGCCAGGAGTGGTCCCACCAGGGTTGCCCTCGGCCGTAGTCTCCAGCCCCAGCCCTTGCCTGGCTCTGGGCATTGACTGGGCTTTGCCAACACCTGTTTCTAGAAAGAGGAGTCTTGGTGGTGCCGAGGTTAAGTGCCTGGCTGCTAACGGAATGGAGGCAGTTAGCACCCACCAGCTGCCTGTGAGAGAGGGGCGTGGCAGTGTGCTTCTGCAAATGTGGCCGCTGTGGGAACTCCAGAGGGTGGCTCTGCCCTGTCCTGTAGCGTGGCTGTGGGTCAGAATCCACTTGACACTGCACACACTGTAACATTTCTAAAAGGTGCTCTGGGCCTGGAGACCTTGGGGTCATCTTCTATCTGTCTTTCAGTGCCCACCAGCTCAGCCAGAACCGGCCAGAGTATCCCCTCTCCCTCCTATGGAGCATGGTCAGATTTAGCACATGTGTGTGCAGGGTGCCCAGCCAAATGTGAATTTGAACTTCAGCTATGTCAGGAACAAGGTGTCATGTGAGGATGCTGCGCGAGGAGGCCAGGACTTGAACTTGTGTTGTGTCTTCCCTCAGCTCTCGCACAGAGCCATGCACATTTGCAGTTGGCTACAGCAAGGGAGGCTGCTGCAGACACAGCCTGGCTGCGACGGTCAGGTGGCAGCCCTGCGTGAGTGTGGCCCATGGCAGTGTGCCTTGTCCCGGTGAAGGGCTGGCCATGTGGTGTCCAGGCTGCAGGCCAGGCTGCTTTGCAAGGACGCTCTGCTTGCCTGTGGGTGGAAGGCCTTGTGGCTTCCCCTTGGTGGCCTGGGTTGTGACAGAGCCATCTGCTTCCAGGTGGGCCTGCATCAGGGAGCCCGCGGTGTGGGAGAGGCTCCCCACCCCCTCCGGAGGGGACAGGGCCTGTGGAGCCAAGCTGATGGGTGTGGGAGAGAGGTGGCACCTGTATATGCCATAGACAAAGACAGGCTTTCCAGAATTGCATGTTGGCCTGGATTTGCATGCAGTTTCACTAAAATTGGGGCCGTAGGAAATCCTTTCAAGCTCACTGTAGCCATGAGGCTAAAGGAACATCTTCAAGATGAGGCAATCTACAACTGGGCAGGAAGGGGAGGGGGCGGGTGGCTCACTGAACCTGACTTCACAGCTCTCTGTGTATTCTCTGGAGATCTTTCAGCAGCCTCAACTCAGGGCCCCTCTGAGGCCCTGATGTCCTTGGGGCCTGGGAACAATGACTCACTTCCCTGGGTACAGATTAGCATCATCTGGGGAGCAGGTTAAGCCTCCAGAGACTGATTTAATTGAACCAGGGTGGGGCCCAGGCATCCCGGGATATTAAAAGCTCCCCCAGGCAATTCTCCCTGTGCAGTGTGGGCGGAGAATGGCTGATGGAATGAGAGGTGATGGAGGGCAGTGACTCGCAGCCTTTGCAGTGCTCGGAAATCATTTGGGGCTCTTTTGAAAAACGACGGGAGCCTGGCTGTCCCCCCCTAGACATTCAGATGGAATTAGTGGGGATTTGGAAAGCTGCCCAGGGGACTCGGCTATTCAACCAAGTGTGGACACCAGTGACCCTAGAGGAGGACCCCAGCTCTCCACGCCTGGTTGCCTGGTCGGCAGGCACACCACACAGATATCACCTTGGAAGGGTTTTGTTTTGTTTTTTAAAGAAATGTGCACTCCCAGACCTCACCTTGGACCTAAATTGAATCAGAATCTAAATCTTCACAAGATCTCCAGATAATTTGCATGTGCATATTAAAATGTGAGGAATACAGCCCAGGGAACGAGGTAATGAAGAGGCGGACAAGGGCATGATTTTTTAAATCAATCCATCTGTACCTTCATGTATTCATTCAGTTTACAGATAATCGCCCAGCACCCGCTACGTGCTCACAAGGTGCGGCAGACTGAGTTGGCAAAGATGAAGGAAGTGGCAAGGGGAGGCAGGAGTGTGGCTGGCAGTCTGCCACCAGGGCAGGGGCCTGAAGAGCACAGGGCACGCACGAGAGTGGCCTGCCCTGGGAGTCAGACGTCTGCACAGGAGACACTGGAGCTGGCAATTGGGGAATGGGATGACGCTTACAGGAAGGCTTTGCATCAGAACCTTCTGGGCGCATGGAACAGGTGAGGGACTAGTGCCTTCCGAGCCCCCGGGCTCAGCACGGCTGCCCAAGAGATGAGTGGGGCAGGATGGTGGAGGGTGCTCTCTGCCTTCAGAGGAGGGTGGGCTTTCATTGTGGACAAACAGGTGCCTGTGGAGACTTCAGGTAAGAAGAAGTTCCAAGTCAGCCTGGTCTTTTTGGGAAAGAACTCCAGGGAATTGTTCGGCCCCATTGAGGGAGTCAGCTCTGATTCGTAGCAACCCTACGTACGGGAGAACGAAACATCCCCCAGCCCCGTGCCCTGCTCAGTCGGAGCCGATCGTTGCAGCCACCGTGTCCCTCTAAGTCCACGCCATGGAGGGCCTTACTCTTGTTTGCTGCCCCTCTGCTTTATCAAGCATGGTGTCTCTCTCCAGGGACTGGTCTCTGCTAATCACCTGTCCAAAGGATGTGAGCCAAAGTCTTGCCAGCCTGGCCTCTAAGGAGCACTCTGGCTATACTGCTCCAAGACAGATGTAGCTGCTATTTCAGAAGTCCACGGCACTTTCAATATTCTTTGTCAACACCATTGTTCAAATGCATCCATTTTTTTCCTTCACTCTTCCTCATTCAGCATTTAACTTTCGCATGCATATGAGGCAATGGAAAATAGCATGACTTGGGTCAGGGTACCTAAGTTCTCAAAGTAACACTTTTTCTCTTCAACACCTTTTAAGAGGTCTTGTGCAGCAGAGTTACCTATTGCAACGTGTCCTCTGATCTCTTGACGGCTGCTTCCATAGGCATTGATTGTGGATCCAGGTGAGATCCAATCTTTGACAACTTCAATCTCTCCATTTATCGTGATGTTGGTCCAGTTGTGAGGTTTTTAGTTTCCATTATTGAGTGGTCACCCACACTGAAGACTGCTATCCTTGATCTTCATCAGCAAATGCTTCAAGTCCTCCTCACTTTCAGCAAGCACAATTATGGCATCTGCAGTTCACAGGATGTTAAGCTAGCTGTGGATCACAGTTTGAGAAGCCTTCCTCCAGTCCTAATACCACATTCTTCTTCCTACAATCCAGCTTCTCTGATGACGTGCTCGGCATACAGATTGAATAAGTATGGTGAGAAAATGCAACCCTGACACACACCTTTCCTGATTTTAAACCATGCCGTAGTCCCTCGTTCTGTCAGCACAGCTGCCTCTTGATCCACACACAGTTTCCATATGAGCACAAGTGTATGTCCTGGGATTCCTAATCTTCTCAAGGCTATCCACAGTTTGTTATGATACAGTCGAACGCCTTGAATGAAACACGAGTAAAGATCTTCCTGGTATTCTCTGCTTTCAGCCACGATCCGATTGACAGCAGCGATGATTTGTATCCCTTGTTCCACGTCTTCTTCTAAATCTGTCCTGAGCCCACGGCAGCTGCCTGTCCATATACTGTGGTCACCATTGTTGGATGGTCTTCAGGCAAATTTTACTTGCATGTGATATCAATGACATTGTTCTATAATTTAAAGCATTCTGTTGGGCCACCTTTCTCTGGAATGGGTACAAATATGTATCTCTTCCAATCAGTTGGTCAAGTAGCTAGCTGTCTTCCAAATTTCTTGGCAGAGATGAGTGCTTCATCAGCTTATTATGCTTCTTCAGTGGGTATTGTTCGGGGCTAATGCTTTCGGTGCAGCTTGGACTACTTCCTTCTGGACCTTTGCCTCTTGGTCACAGGCTACCACTTGCAGTGGTTGAATGCTGACTAGTTATTTTTGTTACAGTGATGCGGTGTCTTCTTTCTATTTTCTTTGGATGCTTCCTGCATCATTCAATGTTTTGCCCATTGAAACTTTCAGTATTGCAATTCAAGGCTTGAATTTTTTCTTGAGTTCTTCCTGTTGAAGATATGCTGAACATATTCTTCCTTTGGGTTTTCTAACTCGAACTAGGTGTCTGCACATTTCATCATAATATTTTACTTTGCCTTCTCGCTCCTTGCTGGTGCCATATCGTGCAGCGCAGAACAGGCCTGTCTCCAGGCCACTGTTTCCTGGTTGCAGCCTACTTCCAAGCTTCCACACAGGCTCCTGCGCACCAGCATGCCACGAACATAAATAGGTTCTAGTCTTGGAAAACCACGTGGCAGTTCTGCCCAGTCCGATAAGCTTGCCCTGAGTAAGAATGGGCTTGGTGGCAGTGAGTTTGGTTGTGTTTGGGGGCATGAGGGTTAGATGGAACTGTCGTGCAAAGAGTGTAGAGGTCCGATGTGAAGGGTGGTGGGCATAGGGCACAGAGAGGAGGCCCTGGATCAGGAGACAGTTTAGGAGTGAATCTTCAGGGTATAGAGGCAGATTGCCTCCGGTGGGGATGGTGAGGAGAGGCTGAGCATGACCAGGGGAAGGAGGCAGGGTGCAGAGAGAGGGCTGGGCAGGCAGCGGTGCCTTAAAGATAAAAGCTCAGGAGCGGAGTTGAGGGCCGGTGTGGATCTGGGAGACAGTAACATCCAAGAGGTTGTTGAAGCCCTAAGGGCGACCACGTAAAGCCAGGAAGGGGAGGAAGGAAGAGACAGACACTGCGATTGATTTGCTGTTTGGAGAGAGGTTGATTGGAGAGGCAGAGAACAGAAGAAGGCAGGAAGGCAGTTAGGGAAGTGAAGAGCAACCAGCAATGACAAACAGGCCGAATGGGTCAGAAAAGGGACTAGACCATTAGGTTAGAGAAGCGGTCCTGATGCCGCCGCCCTTTCATACAGTTCCTCACGGGTGGTGACCCCCCACCGCCAACCATAACATTATTTTCCTTGCCAAGTCATCACTGTCATTTTGCTGCTGTTATGAATCGGGCGACACCTGTGAAAGGGTCTTAAGACCCCCAAAGGGGTTGCGACCCACAGGTTGAGAACTGCTGTCCTAAAGGAACAGGCATTCCTGTCATGCTCATCCAGGTTCTCTGACAAAAAGCAAGGTTGTCAGCTGCGAGCGGGGAGGAGGCGGTGGGGTGGGCAGCCTGAGGGGTCAGGGAGGTTCTGGGAGTGGAGAGAGGTATGAGAACCTGCCAAGGGAGCCCCCTCAGCAGTGGCCTCCTCAATCTGCGCCTCTTGCAAGAGAATGAAGGTGGCCAGTGTCCTTCCAAGTTAGGGATTGGTTGGCTGAGGGACATCAAGGGTGCTGCAGAACACAGGCGAGGTCATCCTTGCGGGGGGCCAAGCCCTCCTGCCTTTGTTCTCATGGAGAAGGTTTCACGCATGGGGGTAGGGTAGCTGGGAAGACTTGGAGTCCACGGGCAATGAGGACGGTTCCAGATATGTGTGGAAAGAAGTTCCCACACCCTGGCAGAGCCTGCTCTGTGTCCACCCGACCAGATGGCTCTGGAGTCTAGGGAATGCCTGCGGGCCCATCTGTCCCCACTACCGACTCCCTGATGCTCCTAAAACACTCCGAGGACCCTGACGGGATGTCAGTGAACATCTAGCCTATCAGTTCTTGCAAGCGCAGTAGTGGCCTGTTGGGAAATAATGTGGCAGGACTCCGGATTGTCAGCGTGGTTGGGGGAGGGCCACTGATCCAGTAGGCAGACAGAGACCAAGTATGACGGTGCTTGTGCAAGACACAAAATCATTCTGCGTGCCCCCGCCCCCCACACGTCCTCTGACTCCCAGGTGTCTTGCCAAGCATAAAACACAAACAGACCAACAAAAATTACCGGTGAACTCTGTGTACATGTAAACATGGTGGAGTTTTCTAGGAATGTTCCTGCCTATGAATCAAGGGAGATTGTACTTCAGAATTTTACTAAGAGCTGTTTGGTAAAAAATCACATCTGGAGGCGAAGCTCCCCGTGGTAATTGAGTCGCCCACACAGCCTGCTGGGATCAGCCTGCATCTGCACCCGTTCCGGGTGTGACGATCGTGCATCCGTAGAGGGCCGAGCATCTGATGCCCCGCCTGGCAGACGTGGTTGTGGCCGGGCATGTGCATGTGGGAGCACGTACTCCTGCACTATACACGATGCTGCGATGCTGCCTTTATGTCATGACCCGTATTTGGGAAATTGCATGGATTTTAATATACACACATACATATATACCCCTTTTAAAGGAGTAAGTTCTATTTCATGGCCGGATGCGGTCGTTGTTGTCTGAGTCGGTTTCCGACTGTGTATGAAACCCAGCCCAGCCCGGTGCCATCCTCAAAATCGTTCCTCTGTCTGATAGTAAAGGGGTCTTGTAAATACTGCTCCCAAAGAGGGTACTCTAACCCCTATAGGGACTAGTTCAGTCCCCCAACCGGTGAGTTGAATTCCCTTGACAGCAACTCTACTGGCTGGTTGACCAGGTCTGCTGGTGTGTGTTTCCAGGGCAGGGAGCTCAAGGTCTTTCCAGGAAAATTCTTCCAGCATCAGGGAGCTGGCTGCTAACAGGTGAATGCATAGAAGGAGCCAAATTTGTCACCGGGTATCTCCCCGCTCTCACTGTCACATCCCCCTCTCCCTCCCCCACATTGAGAGTGTACATCCTTTCTCTATCCGAGCTCTCGCTGACAGCATGCGCACCGAAAACCAAAGAGTGGCCTCTGAGCCGATTCCTATTCGTGGCAACTCTCTGTGTGGCAGAGCAGTGGGGTCTTCATAGGGTCTTCAAGAGTTGATTGGTCAGAGTAGTTGGGGGACCCTTGAACTTTGAACCTCCAGTCTTCCAGTTAGCAGCCAAGCACGTTTATTCCTTGTTGGCACCACCCTAGGGACACCCTGATCAGGGAGATGCCCAACAGATACCCCACACCGGCCCCTGCCCCTCGGCCACCTTCTCTTCTCCACACAGCCTAACGCCACGCTCATCCTCCGGCCGGTAGGTGACCTGATCTCTGTTCTTTGTGATCCTGGCCAACCAGGCTCTGTACTACACCTCGGGCTCCAGGGAGTCCAGTGGAAGAAGCGGTCAGGAAATGAAAGACTCTTTTAAATAGGGTCTAGACTCTTTTAAATAGGGTCTAGCCATTGACTTGGGCGATGCACAAATTATGTTTCAACAACACTTCAGTTTTTCTAATTAGAATTCTATATTAATAATGATAATATATCAAACAGTTTTTAAACTTAAACATTTTTTTAAAGAAATCAAATGACGTATCTCACTGGGCACATCTGTACGAAACCTCTTCAAAATATTTGAAAAACAAAGAGGTTTCTCTGGAGACTAAAGTTCGCTGGACTCTAGTCGCGGTGTTCTCAGTCCTCTCACACGCACGTGAATATTGGACAATGAATAAGGGGCTGATGCGTTGGTGAAGAATGTTGAAAATACTGCGGCCTGCCAGAAGAACAGACACGTCTGTCTTGGAAGAAGTACAGCCAGAATCCTTCTTAGAATCAATGGTGGCAAGACTTGTGCAGTTTGGACATGATATCAGGAGAGACCAGTCCCTGGAAAAGAAGATCACACCTGGTAAAGTGAAGCGTTAGCAAAGATCGGGAAGGCTGCAGAGGAAATGGATTGACACACTGACGGCAAGCCTTATTCCAAATATAGTCACAATTATGAGGGGGCCACCAGGCTGGGGGGTGGGGTTCCTCCTGCTGTGCACAGGGTCTCAGCCAGAACCGCCTCGAAGGCATCCAACAACAACAGTACGTTCAAGTCCGTCCCGTGATTCTCACACAGGACAACTGACCTTGGGCCTTCACTGTGCTCAGCTGTGGGTATGCAAAGATGAGGAGGAGACACTCGAGGGCCTGGGAGCTCACCCGGCAGGAAAACCGATGAGACTGCAAACGGAATACCCTCCGACCTCCTCTTCTCTCTCCCGACTCCCTTCACGTATAGAAACAGAATGAAAACCAAACACGACCATCAGGCAACGATGGAGAGAGCGAGGGAGACCACCAGCAAATGGAGAGTTTCCACGGGAGACTAAGGGCAGGCGGAGGCCTGGGATGGCCCGGGGGAGGGGGGAGGACTCTCGGCTTGTTGTTCGGTGCTGTCTAGTCGGTCCCGACCCCCTTAGCGACTGTATGTGAAGCAGAGAGAAACACTGCAAGGCCCTGCGCCATCCTCACAATCGTCCCTATATTCTCGAGCCCATTGCTGCAGCCACGGTGGCAATCCCTCTCCCCCAGGGCCTTCCCATCCTCTGCTGCCTCTCTACCTTACCGAACGTGATGCCCTTCTCCGGGGACCGGTCTCTCCTGACAACATGGCCAAAGTATGTGAAATGAAGTCCTGCCATCCTGGCCTCCGAGAAGCTCTCTGGCCATACTTCTTCCAAGACAGAGCAGTTTGTCCTTTTAGCAGTTCATGGTACTTTGAGCATTCTTCAGCGCCGCGATTCAAATGCACGGCTTCTTCTTTGGCTTCTTTGTTTAATGTCTAACTTTCCCACCTATATGAGGCCATGTAAAATTCCATGGTTTGGGTCAGGTGCATCTTCGTCCTCAAAGAAACTTCCTTGCTTTTCAGTACTCTAAGAGGTCTCGTGCAGCAGGGTTACCCAATGCGGTGGCTTGTCTGCATCTCACCACGGCTACCTCCAGGAGCGTTGCTCGCGGATCCAAGCAACAGGAGATCCTTGAGACGTTCGCCCTTCTCTCTGTTCATCACAGTGGAACTCTGAGATCCACGTGGGAGGAGCTGGGTCTTCCTTACATTGAGTCGTAATCCATACGGAAGGCTGCAGTCCTTGATCTTCATCAGCGGAGAGCACTCAAAACGAGCGCTTTCTCACAAAGTGGAAAAACAGAAAAGGCTTATTGCCCCCTCCCCACCCCCTGTAGAAGCCCTGAAGGGTGGTCCCTGTGGGGCCAGAGGCAGGATTGCGAGCTGATACCTAGAATAAGGGCCGTTTTGTAAGCCCGCTTCATACACACACACACACACACACACAATCAGAATTTAATTTTTAAAATCTACAGTCATATATGAACAGTAAGGAGTCCTGGTGGCATCGTGGTTACACACTGGATTGCTAACTGCAAGGTCAGCAGTTCAACTCTATGCAGGAGAACTATTAGGCTTCCAACTCCCATAAAGAGTTACGGTCTGAGAAACCCACAAGGGCAATTCCACCAAGCCCGCTTCCACAACAATCGACCCACCCCACCAATAAAAAACAATGGCCACATTGTACAGGCGATTGGAGGCTTCTTCTCCGGAAACTTGAATGACCACAGAAAGCAGGCATGTGGGAGGGCCCAGGTCCTGGTGAACATCCAATATCCAAGCCACTGGAAAACAAAACCCAAAACAACCCACCCATGTAACCACATGACTTGTGAGTGTCTTGGCCATGTCTCGGAGCTGGAAGTCTGACACACTCACAAAGCAAGGCTCCAACACGCTCGAGGCTGAGAGAAGAGCCAGGATGGCACAGAAACCGAGAAGAACTCCAAGCAGACTCAATGCAGCCTCTGACTCACATCTGCGGAGAGGCGATGAGCACTGACGAGCCAAGAATGGGCTCTTGGAAATGGAAACATTAAAAAAAATAGCTGCCAAAAAAAAGCGTTCAACAGCATGGGAGATGAGGCGAAGGAAGTCTCTCAGGAAGCTGTTGCTGGATGCTGTGGCGACAGTGCCAGCTCGCAGCAGCCCTGTGGGCGACAGAAGGACAATTGCCCACCTCTGCGCCACCCTTCCCAGCATTGCCTCGGGTAAGCCCATGGCTGCAGTCACCGCGTCCGTCCAGCCCATGTGAGGGCCTGTCTCTCTTGTGCTGACCCTCTACTGAGCAGGAAACAGAAAATCAAGATTCAAAGAAATTGGATGATGCAGTTGAGGGAAGCTCCCAGAAAATAGAATCTCAAGGGATTTCGTCACCGAGTGTGATACAGACCTGTTCAGATAGGTCAGGGCAAGGCTTCTGCAGAATTGAGGAGGCAGATGCTGAGACAGGCAGGTGCCGTGACTCAGACCGGGAGAGCAGTAAGGAGCCGTGGCAGGCTGGCAGCTGGGGAGGAGCCGGGAGAGACCGAGATGGCCTGGTAGGAACCTTCCAGAAGAAAGGACAGTGCCTTTCACAGAAGGCGCTGGCTTTGAGGTGTTGGCCAGAAACACGGTGGGGTGGCCTAGAGATCTGTAGGATCCAGCGGATGGTGTGCTCTCGGGATCAGGGAATCCTGGAGCGATGGAATGAAGTCACCAGCCATTTGGAAAGGCAGGGGAGCAAGGACAAGATTCAGAGGTGCGCATTTAAAGGACAAGCAGATAGTGGTCCAGATGAGACTCGGCTCCTTTTCACACACGTACGAGCCATTTCTAGCGAGCCCTGGTGGCATAGTGGTGACTCCAACTGCTGACTAGGTCAGCAGTTCAAATCCATCAGCTGCTCTGAGGGAGGAAGATGGGGCTTTGTATGCCCATCGAGAGTTCCAGTCCTGCAAACCCATAGGGACAGTTCTCCCCGGGCCTATGGGTTGCCATGTGCCAGTATTAATGTGATGACAGAGAGCTTGGTTTGGTTTTGGTGGGAGCCATTTATACTCCCTCTTTTGCGAGGTACCTATCCATGGGTCTGGGGAACTTTGCTATTTCTAACCCAAGCTGTCTTCTAGCTTAATGACGGAAACATTGAAAGGGTCCCATTAGAGTGAAGAGCGGCTAGATGCAGTACTAACGACAGCAGGTAAATGGGAGAAAAAAAATAAAGCATCAAACGAGAACACAGGAAGTGAAATTTTATCATTACTGCGAAGGGATCTGATTACATAACTTGAAATCCCAAGAACTGAATAAAGGACAAATAGTAAGAATTCTGTCAGGTTGCTGATCAGACATTAGTAGGGCACATTCTTAGCATTTTTATCTACTCAGCTACCCTCTGAAAGGCTGGGGGTTCAGATCTACTGGGGGTTCAGAGGCTACTTAGAAGGAAAGTCTGGTGATTTACATCCCAAAAGCCCACCATTGCTAAGTGCCCTCGAGATGCACTCTGGCACAGAGAGGAACCTGAAATACAGGAAATCCAGCACACGTGGTCCCTTCAGGACCAGTGCTGAGAGTGGCGATACCGGGAGGGTGGAGGGAAGGTGGGGTAATGACAAGGATCTACATATAACCTCCTCCCTGGGGGACGGACAACAGAAAAGTGGGTGAAGGGAGATGTTGGACAGTGTAAGACATGAAAAAAAATTTATAAATTATCAAGGGTTCATGAGGGAGGAGGGAGCATGGAGGGAGGGTGGGGCATTGAGGATCTGATACCAAGGACTCAAGCAGAAAGCAAATGTTTTGAGAATGATGATGGCAACAAATGTCCAAAAGTGCTTGACACAATGGATGGATGGATTGTGATAAGAGTTGCACGAGCCCCCAATAAAATGATTTTTAAAAAAAGAAAAATGCTCTCAAATGCAGTTTTACGCTGACCCATGTGGGGCCCCCTGAGGTGAACTTAACTGGACACGTCCCTTGTTCTGTCTTACACATATACCAGGGTCATGGGAAAATGAATTAAAATATAGTGGGAAGAGGTCAGGCTTAGTAGTCAGAGAGAAGCTGGTGGAACCCCCAAGAAGCTGGCCCTTAGACATCCCTTAAGTCTAGAACTGAAGACTCCACATTGAGGCAGACAGCACGCAGGTCTATGGCAGTCACACTCGTGAGCTATGCACGCCTTGGCATGCCAACCATTTGAGATCCAAAGGGCAGCGTGTACCAAAGGGCAGAGCTCAGAAGAGTCAGGAGATAAGGAGGGCCAGACAGGGAGCAGAGGGAGAGGGAGACGGAAGGTCACACGGAGGAGATTGCAGTGGACGCAATGATGCAAAAGCTATCTGCATCGTGGGACGTGGAGCTGATGATCCACTCTGTCAGCCTTCACCCAGTTCTCAACCAAAAGTTACGAAGAGATCATGGAATTTTCCCACAACGGTTTTTTTGCGGTTTAAAAATAGGATGGACGAGGAAAACGGACTGTATTAGTACTAAAACTGCAGCGTCCAAGGGAAGGTTTTTATATTACGGAGGGGAGGGACCAAACAGCCTGGCTCTTGGATGGGAAGATGTGGACTCTAAGTGTCGTAAAGATGTGGCTTCTCCCTAACTCATGCTTTACACCCAGCAGTCAGCCAATAAAAACACCTAGCTAGCCCCCACCCCTCTTGGAACCAGATAAGCCGATTCTCAAGTTCCTAACGGAAGAATAAGCATGCATGAGCGTCTAGCAAATTCTCATAAAGAAGCTCAGCTCTCTCATATGTGGAAGTATAACTGCCATGGAAAGGCTTTGGGGGAATAGCCAGCCAGACCGTGGAGGAAACAGTGTAGGGGCCACGTCCGTCAGAGGAAGACAGCGACCGCACCCCAGCATCGTTTTAGTAGACTGCCTAACCTTTCTGGATGAGCTCAAACTTCTCTACAGTGCTTGGTAAGTGGCCCAGCACGTTAATCATTTGTACCACCTAGAGACTTCAAGCACTGTCATCCACCCCTACGCACCCGTCACCGTCTTCAACCGTCGTCCCACAGTACTGAGCTTGTCCCATCTCCATTCCCCGCTATTATTTGGAAGCAAATCCCAGGCATCATATCATTATTTTATCTGTAAATATTTCAGTTAGGTGTCGTTTTGATATATGGAAACTCTTAATGCTTCAGTAAATCAAATCAAATCAAATCAGAAGGTAGCCGTCTGTACCACGCAGCCGCCTTTCTCGACTAACCCCCTCTCTCCCCGCTGATGTGGAACGCCAATTGGATTTTCTATCCTCTTCCTTGGATCTATTTGCACACCAGCACTTGATACTGCAGTGGCTGCAGGGTCCACGTGAGTGTTGCTCATTTTTAACATGGCAGGGGTCCCCTGCTCTCATTCAGTGTCTGCCTCTAGTTTTCTTGTGGGTTCACCCACATGACCTCATTCAGATTAATGTTGGATTCATTATCGAATTCTACCCATAAATTCGAGGCTTTGATTACCATGATGGGAAATGCATAGATTAATTAGGGGCAGATTGACATTTTTACAAAACAGCCCCTTGATCTCAAAGTATACCGGGGCTCTCCCTTCGCTTGCATTGTTCAGTGGAGTCTTATAGCTTTTTTTTTAAATGAGGTTCTGTCATCTTCTTGTGAAGATTCTTCCCAGAGAGTTGGCTGTGTTGTGAATACCACCCTTTTCCCCATTATATATACTTTAAACTGGTTATTGCTACTATATAGAAAAAGCTATCAAAGTTTTCTACATTTCTTTTGTAACTGCCTGCCTTGTTAAGCCTTCTTATTAATTATAATAATTTTCCCTGGATCCTCCTGAGGTTTCTTGGATTCAATCAGATTTTTTACTCTCTCTTTCCAATGATTATATTTCACTTAATTTCTCTTTTATGATTACGTTGGCTAGAACTTGTTTCCAAAATGATAGCTTCATGATAGTTCTAATCGAGGATGATCTTGGGCAATTATAGGCTCGGGTTTCATCTGTGAGTGTGACGTTAGCCCCGGGGTTAGAGCCAGTCTATGCCTCACTTTGGAGCAATTCCTCTGCTCCTAGTTCGCTAAGAGGATTTCTCCTTAATGCCTCTTAGCTTCCATCAAATGCCTTTTTGATGTCTTTTAAGTGAGGACCCTGACAGAGGATGAGGCTCCTTCCTGACCACCCCCTCACACGTAGGTACTGATGCAAGTCACATCTCCATCTCTCTCTGTTTGCGGTATCATCCAGCCTGCCATACGGCAGCATTCTGACACTGAACATCTGCCAGCCAACATCTGAGAAGAATAACATTGGCATGCTATTCCCTGCAACCTGGTACACAGTGCATACTACTCAATATTACCCACGAGAAGATATGGAAAAGGAACGAAGCGGAGGGTCCTAATTATGATGGGCAGTAACTTGAATACCTGCGTGTGGCTTTTCCCTGTAATCTAGTCATGAGATACCTTGTATGAAGGACTCCTTAACATTGACCATTTTCAGATCTCGTCCACTTTGCCACTGATATGCTCCTGTTTAATACCCTTCGGCCAAACTTGCTTTGGTCAAGTCTCCTATTCTTAAAAAAATAATTCATTTTGTTGGGGGCTCGTATAGCTCTTATCGCAATCCATCCATTCATCCATGTGGGTCATGTTTGCTTTCATCCCCTCCACAAATGTCGGTGAGAGACCAATGGCTCTTTGAAGAACCGTAGCTGGAAAGGGGAGGAAGAGAGAGGGGAAGCCTTAGAGCAGAGGTTCTCAATCTGAGGGTCGCGACCCCTTTGGGGGTCAGAAGACCCTTTCACAGGGGTCGCCTAAGACCATTGGAAAGCACATGAATATTTCACAATATATAATTACATATTGTTTTGTGATTAATCACTATGCTTTCATTATGTTCAATTGTAACAATGAAAATACATCCTGCATATCAGATCTTTACTTGACGATTCATAACAGTAGCAAGATGACAGGAAGTGCAACGAAAATAATTTTATGGTTGGGGGGGGGGTTCACCACCACATGAGGAACTGTATGAAAGGGTCGCGGCGTGAGGAAGGTGGAGAATCCCTGCCCTAGAAAGACTCCCAGTTAAGAAAAGACAGCTTGCAAGCCCATCGATAGGCTTCAGGGTCATGGCCAGGAGAGAGAGCGAGAACTTGGATGATAAGCCACAGAGGGAGTTAATCCGGAGACAAGGCCCCTGCAGAAAAAGCAAGCCGGGGACCAACCAGTGGCCCTGAGCAGGCTGAGGGGCAGCTGTGGTCTGAGGCCAGAGAGAAGGGGGCAGGGGAGGGGAGACGGGCCACCTTGGTCAGCGCTGCACCTGGAGGCCAGGGGTTGTCTGGTAAAATGGGAGGGAGAGGTGAGCTGTGGAAGTCGGGAGCAGTTGCTGAGAGAATTTGGGGCGTGGGGGCGGGAACAGGATGGCCACGTGGTGCTGAGGCCGGGCTGAGGGCGGAGACCTGGAGTTCGTGTGTTATCCGGTTGAGCATTATGCAATTTTTTTTTTCTAGGAGCACTGTGGGGTGGAACAGGGCGAGGCGGGGGGCGGGGGGGTGGTTGAGGGGCAGGTGTGACAGACAGGGAGGCAGGCGTTGAGCAGGTCCTCCAAGGGAGTCCTGCTGTGGCAGGTGCCAGGGGAGGACGCACCGACCAGTAGGCCTCTCCAAGGGACGGTGGCCCGTTTGTCTTCGTTTTCAATTGCCTCCTTGAGGCAAAAGTCCCCTCTTTCTGTCACAACAGCAAACCGAAGGCACCGTGGTGGAAGCTCCCTAACTTATGTAACGGATTTCATGCCCTGCCACGTTTCTGACAGTTACAAAACGTCTGTGTTCTGGGCGCCTGGGGCATTGTGTTGGGACAACAGGAACATGCTTCCTGTTCTAATAGGGGGCCAACGCCATGCTGGGGAGGGGCAGCCCCATGTTCCACAGAGGGCAGCTAGAGGGCTAATGGGACAGTGGCGAGGGGCCTGGGCAGGTGGGGTGCTGAGAGGCGCTGGCCCGGGGACCGTCTCAGGATGGGCTCAGGGTGTGGGTGGCTGAAGGGGACAGGCGGGCAGTGAGGGGCTGGAGGGTGTGCAGAATGAGCTGCCCACCCGGCCCTTGTCCTTGGTGCTGAGACTCGTGGGGGCCCCACCCTAAGAATGAGGCCTGGCCTGGCCCTGTGCTGTCTTCACAGTCATGGTGGGTTCCAGCCCTTCGTTGGCCCCACTGTATGTTTGAGGGTCTTCTGTTGGGGCCCACGGGGCTTTCTTTCACTGACGGATTGCTAAGCCCTGGTTTCCTCCTCGTCTGCCTTAGTCTGGGGGCTCCGTTCAATGGTCTTTGAAATACTAGCAGCATTCCGCAACACGCAGCTACCACTGGGGGCGGGGGTGTGTGTGTGTGTGGATCTTGAATCCTCCTAAATGATGCCTGGGCCCAGAGTAGACAGGAGAGAGGGAGGGAGCCCGGGCACTCTGATGGAGGGGGGGCAGCCCTGGGAGGGTGGCACAGGGAGGCTGGAGGCAGGGCTTCAAAGGAGGTGGTTAGGGTGGGAGGTGGCAGTGGGGATTTCAGAAAAATGCTGACTTGCCTGCGGCCTGCCTGAGATGCCTCCAGAGGGAAATGGGGCCCCACTTGAGCAGGGACCAGTAAACAGAAGGGTCAACACACAAACTCAGGTAGGTCTGGGCCCCATGGAGCCAGCAGGTGGCCTTCACCTGTCCTGAGAGATGTGGGCACCTCTGCCCATCATTCTGATCCCAGAAAAGGAGTTGGGCCCTGGAGGTGGCCGCATCACCAGCGCACAGGTGGTCCAGCCCTTCCGGTGGTCCACACATTCCAAGCATGATCCAGTGGGGCTGTCCTCACAGCTGGGTGTGCATGGCGCTTGGTTCGAATCCTGACAGGTCCCCGTGGACGAGTCTCAGTTTGCTACACTGTAAAATGGGATCGATGGCATCCCCATCATTCTTTTGTTTCCCCAGCTAGGCTGGCATGAGTGAGGGAGCGTTCGTGCACCCCTGGACTGCTGGTGAGGAGTGATCTGCATGGAAGCACCAGGAGGAGAGGGGAGGGGAGGGTACAGGCTGCATGCAGGCCCTGAAGATTTCAGCGGGTCCCCCAGGACCCCGAGGCTGAGGCTGAGGCCTGAGCTGCTTGAGGAGAGGGCAGTGTGCTCATACATGTGCATTGCCCTTGAAGAGACATGACCTTGGTCAAGGATGATTCTCCAGAAAAGCATTGCAGTCTTCCTGGCTCATAGACCCTCAGTGAGGACGGTGAGTCCGTCAGCACAGAGAAGTCCTGAACTTGAGCATGAAGCATCTACCCAGGCTGAGCCTTCACCACAGTGTCAGCGTCAGAGCCAGTCGGTCTCAGTCCATGCATAGACCTGCTGTGGGGAGGGGGTTGCTGCGAACCCCTGATGTCATATGAAAACGTCTGCGCATCCTTGCTAGGTGGGGGAGTCCCATTTTCATGTTTCCCAAAGGGCTCTGCGATGCCGGTGTTGAGGGATCCTTACTGTATGGTCACTTTCCAAGTGGAGAATGTGCCCCCGTGCTCCAACTGCCTCAGGGAAGCTCCCTCTGGGTCCCTGGGATCTCCTTACCCAGCACCCCCTGCTCCTCGGGAATGCCAGCGGGCGGAGCCAAGGAACCAAGGCAGGGTCAGGGGAGGACGTGGGCGCCCACGTCAAAGCAAGACCTTTGTCCTCAAGTTGACTTTGAGTCCTAGTGAGCCATTTCCAAGCGTGGAACTGCCCCAAAGCGGTTCCGGAACTGCAGTCATTCCGACTGAAGCAGAGGGCAGCCACGGCGTTCTCCTACAGAGCAGCTGGTGGGTCAAACGGCCGCCGAGAGCTAAGCCACGGTGCCACCAGGGCTCCATGTGGCACTGAACCCCGGGTTTAAGGCCTGCCCCCACCATCTCCTGCCCTTTCTGTGGCCTTGGGCCAGCCTGTGACAGGGACGAATTGGCACTGTACGTTGGATGTGGGCTAATGCGCTGGGTAAGGGACACACCCTTTATGTGTGTGGGCCAGAGCAGGTACTTCATAAACCAGAATCCCTTGCTTCCTGAGGTCTCTTCCTCACACGTCCTCTGCTCGTGTCTGCCTCTCCCGACACACCAGATGCCCTTAGCCAGAGAGCTCAGAGCCAGGGGTGCCCAGCTCTGCTCCCCACTCCAGTCCTGATGGCAGGGGGCGTGCTCCTAGGGCCCTGAGAAAAATGCCTGATAGGAAGAGCTCCTGTCACCTCAGACTTCCCCAAATCACTCCCTGGGCAAGCCCCCCCCCAACCCCTGCCCCAGCAAGACTGCTTCTCTGTCTGCCTCAGGCCGGCAGGAATGCAGGCCTCAAGGCAAATGCACCTTCCCAGATCAACAAGCCAGTGTGTCCAGACCAACCCAACCCAGAGCGGCTGCTCTCGAGTCCAGCTCCGGAAGGGGCAGGAGATCACCAGGCCTCTCTTCAGAGGTGCCTCACCAACCTGTTGGCTAGCAAATGCACGCTGTAACCTTTTCCACCACCGGGGGCTCCTGTTCATCCGTGGGGGAAGCTCAGTTGTCTCCAGGACGCCATCCTGCTGGCCCACAGGGTGGAGCACCCGAAAGGAAAGTAAGCACGGGCTTACTTGTGCTTACTAAGAAACGGTTTCATATGGTTTGACGTGGCGAGCAGTGCCATGTGGGTACTTGCCCCACACCATCTCAGAGGGGAGGAGCATGTGGGCGGAGTATCCGCACTTGGTGGCCCTGTGCCCCTCCCCTCTCCAGAAGCCTGCTTCTTCTAATGCCTACTCACTTGGGGCCGTATGCTGGCCCGATGGATGGTCCGTTGTAGGTTAGTCCAGTGCATGTTGTTTCCTTTAAAGCAGTGGTTCTCAACCTCCCTAATGCTGCGACCCTTTCAGACAGTTCCTCATGTTGGGGTGACCCCAAACCATAACATTATTTTCGTTGCTACTTCATCACTGTCATTTTGCTACTGTTATGAATCATCATGTAAATATCTGATACGCAGGCTGTATTTTCATTGTTAAAAATGGAACCTAATTAAGGCATCATCACAAAACAATATGTAATTATATATTGTGAAATATTGATGTGTTTTCCAATGGTCTCAGGCAACCCCTGTGAAAGGGTCGTTCAACCCCAAAAGGGGTCTTGACCCACAGGTTGAGAACCGCTGTTTTGCAGGCTGTTGGGTTCTGCTGTGGGGGGTAGTTAAAGAATAATTGGAAAGTCTCGATCCCGTCAGGCTTATTTGCTTGTTTTTTTACCCCCTGCCCCATTTCCTTAGGAGTGTTTGGTGGGTTTTCCTGGTCTGCAGTATGGTTTGTACCCAGGACCAAGGCATTACTCCTAAGCGGTGGCCTTTGGGGCAGCCTGTCAAATGTTAGAGGTGTTTGCTGTGAGTCAGTCTTAGAACTCCGTCTCCCAGGCCATTGGGACCTGGGGTCACTCAGTTCACCTCTCCCTACAGCCCCCTGAGTGGCTTTGCAGATTCCGCCCCGTGCCACACCTAGGGGGTCCCCCTAGACAACCCCTAGGGTGGCATGCTCTCAAGACAGCTCCTTTTGTGTTGGCTCTTTCCTTATGTAAATAACTTCCGAGGGTTGCTATCGAATTGCTTGAGTTGGACTCAATCCCGGGAGGTTTTTTAAAATATTGATATACAATTCGTACATCAGACAACTGACCCACTTAGAATATACAACCCACCAGCTCTCCGTATCTTGACAGTCACGGGGCACTGGAGCCACTATCTACTGCATTTTTAAATGTTCTGTTGTGATTTGAAAGCTAAAACAATGCATAAGAGGGATGGGGGCTTTCCGGTGGTACATTACTGTGACGGTCTATTGTGGTTTGGCGGGAGAAAGACGGGGCTTTCTGCTCCTGTGAAGAGTGACAGCCTGGGAAACCCACAGGGGCAGCTCTACCCTCCCCAACAGGGTCGCTGTGAGTCAGATCCGAGAACGGTGATGTGAACGGAAGTTTAGAGAGCGAATTGGTTTTTCATTCCACAATTCATACACATCTTGTTTCGGGACACTGAGTGCAATTTTCACAGTGTCACGATCGATTTCTGAGCATGTTCATCACCTCCAAAAGAAGCCCTGTTCCCTTTAGCTCTTAACCCCTTCTCCCCCATGCTCTCTGCCTTAAACAACCACCTATCCACTTTACGTCTGTGTGGAGCTACCTGTTAGAAAGGTTTCTTTCTTTAACCTGTTTTCTTGTGGATGCGGTGAGAATGCACAGAGCAGACTGTCAGTTTCAAGTTCAACAGCACATCAAACTGCCCGCGGCTTGCCCTGCGTCCACCCTCCTCTTGCCCCTCGTCCTCTGGACTGTTGGCTCCCCTTCACCCAAGGGAGCCCCTGGCTAGTCTCTAGCCTGTGATGGCCTCTCCCCTTCCTTCCCTGGTAACCATCAAAATCGATTTCTTTTTGGAGTGAAAACCTTTTCCTGTTTTGTTTTCGGTAAGTTGTCTCATGGACCAGTTGTCCTGTGGTTGATCAATCGCACTCAGCCTGCCGTGGCTGTCCGGTGTCCTGGAGGCCGTTCCCCCCGCGCCATCCTCACCATCCTCACCATTGTTCCTGTGCCTGAGCCCGTCTTACACCCACGGTGTCAACCCAGCTTGTTGAGGGCTGGCCTCTCTCTGCTGCCCCTCTCTGTTACCAAGCCTGATGCACCGGGCAGAACTCCTCCCACGCCATCCCTGTCAGGTGGTTCCGCCTGACACATGTGACTGTTTCACAGTACCCCCCCCCCGCCCCCACAGTGTAGCAGGCTTCCAATCTCACCACAAGTCCTCCAGCTCTTGGTTTTGTTTTATTCTGGTTACTTCTTTTCTTTTTAACTTTGTTTCAATGCAGGGGTGAGGTAATAGCTCAGCGGTGTTTTGATTTGCGTCTGTCTGATGGCTAGGGGTCTCAGCGTTTCTTCATGTTTGTGGGACACCTGACGTCTTAGTGGACCAGCTGTCTGTCGGTGTCTTCTGCCCGTTCTGCCCCATGGATAGCTCATCTTTTTCTTGTGGAGGTGTTGACACATTCTATACATGTTCAAGACTTGGCTCTTGCCCGTCAGTGACAAGTAGTCATTGTCCAAAGAAATGTCCCCCACTCTTTGAGTTTTCTCTTCTCCCTGGTGAAGTCTTTGATGCGCATCAGCGTGTTCTTTGTAGGAAGTTCCAGTCATCGTTTGTCTTCTGGTGTGTGTCTTGTGGTTGTTATGTCTGTCGTGTGTGTTAGGGCCCCTGGATTGATCCCTAGTTCTTCATTGATGATCTTGACAGTCCTTCGGTTTACATTTAGGTCTTTGAGTTCACTTTTTTGGTAAATGGAGTGAGGTGTGGGTCCTGCTTCAGGCTTCTGCAGATGGAAGCCCAGTTGGGCTGGCATCTTAGTTAAAAGAGACAATCTCTTCCTCACTTACTAGGATTTCAGCTTTGTCAAGTATCAGTTGTCTGTAGGTGGGTGAAATTATTTCTGGATTCGCTATTCTCTTCCGCCAGTCTGTGTATCCCTTGCTGTACCAGTACCCGGCTGTTCTGACCATCTGGGCATCTCTCACGCGTGGAATCAGAGGTGGGTTTTTCTGCCTGACTTCTTACACTCTGTATCCTCTCTGCGAGGTCCGTCCGTGGTGGAGCATGTAGCGGTCCTTCATTAGGTCTTATAACCACCCCTCCAAAAAGACCCATCCCGACTCACAACCATCTGCAAAACCACCCGCAGAGCTTCCCAAGCAGTCATCTCTACAGAAGCGGCCAGCCACGTCCCCACCCCCCCGCCCCCCCCAGCTGGTGAGTTTGGCCACAGACCTGCTGGTTGGCAGCTGGGAGCTTCACCATAGTGCTGCCAGGGTTCCTTTCCATTTTTATATAAAACAAAAAAACCAAACTCACTGCCATCAAGTGGAAGTTGACACCTCTCAACCCTACAGGACAGGGTAGAACTGCCCTCGTGAGGTTCCCAGACCACAACCCTTTTCAGGAGTAGAAAGCCTCCTCTGTCTCCCAATGGGTGGTTGGTGGTTTCGAACTGCTGACCCTGCAGCTTGGCATCCCAATGTGTATGGAGACCCACCCAGTGGCTGGTGGACATTGGTTACTGCACTGTGAGCTACTGCACCCGGGACGGCTGTGCGCATGCCTGTGCAGGTCTTGATGTGGCTTCTGGTTCTCTTCCAGCTCATGGGATGTTTCTGGGACTGGCCCCGACTCCTGTCTTCTGCACGCGTGACTCGTCAGCCTTTGGGAAAAGGTTCTTTTTCCTGCAGGTCAGCTCCGGGGGCATCCCACAGACACGAGGCAGCCCTCGGATCTGGAAGGACCTCCCCTCAGAATCGAACTTCCCTGATTTTGCAAGTTCAGCTGGGTGAGTGGGTGTGGGCGTCAGAAAGAAACAAATCCGGAAACTCCTCCATTATTAATAGAATGGAATTCTATAAACTGCAGTACCCCGATTCATACGCCATTCAGGGTATACAATGGTTATTTTTATCTAAATTATTTCCTGAATAAGAATAAGATTCAGATGTTAAACTGAACAACTGTTGCTTGATTTCGCTTCATTTCTGGCTAATGAGACTGAGAGGACAATAAGAAGTTATAAGTGATCTGGAAAATATTATTACCCTGCTGATAAGAAGAATATAAATACCGGTATATAAATTAATGACAAGAGCTTGAATAAGAATCGTTTCTATTTTATGTGAACTGGGGGAGGGGGGCCTAGAATGAACAGCACGCACATGGGAATGAGCATACTAAGGAGGCTGGGTAAGCATCAGGCTGCTACCAGCAAGGTCAGCTGTTCAAACCACCCAGCAGTTTCCCAAACCCTAGACTGGGTTGCTATGGGTCAGAATCTGCTCCGCGGGGTGGGGGGTAGGTTTGGTTTGGGGTTGAGGAGAAACTATTCTCGCTGAAGGGAACGACCAGGGGCTACTGGTCTAGAAGGTGGCAAATCCAGGTGATGCGGCAGGTGGTGAGGTCACAGCCGTTCTCCCTCCAGGTATGGGATGGCTGGACATTTGAAGCATCCCTCTCCACAATGCTCTGGGCACCAACAGAAAGGTCATCTGGGTCACAGCAGTTAGCATGTCCTGGGGGAGCGCTCAGCAGGCGACTCCAGAGCTCCAAGCAGAGAAGCAGCTCTGGGTGGCAGCCGTGTGGCTCTCTGCGGACTGGGGCCCCAGCTCCCCTGCTGGACTCTGCCCCTTTGGTCCTGAGGACTCCTGTCAGTCCTGCGGTCACCTGTCTGTCTGTCTTTGTCTACATCCTCTCTCTTGGTCACACTTCTGGGCTGCCCCTCCGAGGTCTCTCCTGGTGACGGATTCCCCTTCCCCTCCAGCCCCACCCCTGCAGCATGACCAGGCCCCAATGGAAAGAGTCCAGAGTTAGTAGCCGAGAAGAGGCCCAGGGCCTGCGTCCCAGCCCTGCTTCTGGGTCCTCGTGGTGAAGGGCAGGCTGCTTAGGGTGGGTTTCCTTGTGGACACTGACTAATGGGCCTCATCCTGGAAGCACAAATCTCAACATCCTGACAGACTCTGCTCCGAACGAGAGCCTCCAGCCTCAGTCTCCACCTCCATTTCCAACCCTCCCCTCCCCTTCCTTGTCTCTTCCTGCCTCATTCCCTCCACACTGTGGATGTTGGGGGACACGGCACTTAACAAGACAGACAACGTTCTTGCTCTTGTGTCTGGCTCTGTGGGACAGACAGGAATGAAATCAACGAAAACCACCGACAAATACAGATTTGCAAAAGGACATTGCGGGCTGAGATGTACCAAAGGCCCTGTGCAGTAGATCATAGGGTGGACTTCTTCGTCTGGGTGTCGGGGAAGGTTCTGGGTGGGAGAGGTGAGGATCCTGGCAGAGGGGCTGACCCTGAGGCCAGGTTTGTGGGTTCCAGGCACCGGTCAAATGCCAGTGTGGCTGGGGTGCCACAGGGAGAGGAAGCTATACCGGCATGCACCCAGGGAGCCAGGCAGGGACAGGTGTGTGGCTTACTTGTAAGACTGAGAAGAAACCATGTAAGGGATGTTTTAAGCAAGGGAAGGACATGAGCTGATTTGCATGTTTCAAGCAGCTGTGACTGCGTGTTTGCATGTTTAAACTGGCGAGTGGACAGGACAGTCAGGGAGGAAGCCATGGCAGGCTTCATGTCAGACACAGGTGCAGGGTAGCCTAAAGAGGGCACAGTGGGGTTGGGGTTGGGGGCTCAAACTCACTGCCATCAAGTCTGTTCCGGCTCATTAGGGACCTTGCAGGACACGTACAATCGCCCCGTGAGTTTCTGCGAGTGTAAGTCTGCACAGGAATAGCAAGCCCGGCTTTCTCTCTTTGATTGGCAATAGATTCAAGACATCTAGGCGCTGGAGGTTGAAATAGGTTGGATGTGGGAGTGTGGTGGGGAAAGTCGGGTGCCTGTGGAGACTTCTAGGTTTGGGGCAGGAAGGGTCTGGTGGGGAGGCTCTACTCAGAGCGGTGAGGACACCTTCCCCTTTGTGTGTCCTGAGCTTGCAATGGGGGGCAGTTGAGGACAGGTAGCATGACCTTTTTAAAGATGGATGCTGGGATCTGCCACAGCATCCAGCACCCAGCCAGATGGCAGAATTGGAATTGTGCTGGCAGCTAGAGGCCATGTCCATCGCACCTGTAGTGGGCGTGTCCTGCATCACACCTGGGTGACCCTTCTGAGGCCTACCCTTCTGAGGCCTGCCCTGCTATTGCCTACTCCAGATCAGGGCGCATTGGAAGGGTCTCCAGGCACCAACAGAGCCAGGCTGGGGGCTCCCTCCCACCTGCTTCATCTCCCACTTCTGTGTCCCTGTTCCTACCCTTTGCGGGACTTCATCAGGATCCCTTTCCACACCTCGGGGACCCCCTGGAGGCACGGAGGAGAGGGGTGGGGCAGGGCGGGACTTTCATGTCTGCCAATGAACTCGCTACCTAGGTGGTGATGGAGGGGACCACCTGCCTCCCTAGGGGGATAGGGGGAGGGTGGGACGACCCTGTCTAGAGTCCTTGAATTTGCCACCTCCCACTTCCATCCTCCAGCCCCTGCCTACAGAGTTAGTGCTCAGCATGGCCTCTGGTCAAGTACCAAGTTTCCCCCCTCAGAACACTTCAGGGCCTCAGGAGGCCCAAGACCAAACTGACTTCTCCCCCTTCCTGCACCCACAGCCAGCTCCCCATCCCTGCCAGGGTCCACTCAGACCACCCATTTCTCCTCCCAGCTCTGCAGCCCAAGCCTGCCCCTCGGTGCAGCCTCCCACCACCTTGGCCTGGGTGCCGGAGAGGCGGAGCGCTCCATGCCCTGCAGAGCTCAGGCTAAGGGGCTGGGCTCCACTGGGGACTGGAGGGCAGGTGTATTCCTTGGTGTATCATGAGACCTGTGGTACAGGGCAGGCCTGTGTCCCGTGTGTCCGCCAGGTGAACAGCTCATGGAGCACGTGGCCCGCAGGTGGGTGGAGGCCTCTAGGGTCCCTTCCTGAAGGAGGTGGAGTTGGTGGGCATGGAGCAGGGTCAGGAAGGACCAGAGGGGAAGGAGGAAGGCCTCTGGGGAGAAGGAGAGGCAGGGGCAGGGGAGCGAAACTGCCTCGAGGGGCCAGCAGAGGCGCTCTGGGTGGACCTGGAGGAGATTAGGGGGCCTGGGATATCTGATGGGCAGAGAATGTCAGACAGAAGTGCTGGGAGGATAGGGTCATCCTGACCCTCAGCCCCCTGGACCAGAGATGCTGCCCAGCCTGGGTGCACTGAATGCTTGAATGGAGCTGGAGATGGGGAGGAAGTAGAAACCTCTTCTCCGCTCCTGTATTCTGTTTGTGCAGTCCCAGGAGGGATGTTGAGAATTTCAGCAAAGCGCACAACCCCGGGGGCCAGGACTGTGTGCAGATCCTGCTGCAGGGCACTGGTGTCAGAGCAGGGGCACGGAGGGCCCACTAGAGAGTGGCACAGTGCTGACCGAGGGAAGTGGAGCCTCTTTCTGCAGTCTACATGCCTGGCTCCTCGAGCGCCTGTCCTATCCCACCCCAGGGCTTCAGGCCCCACTGCCCCTTCCTCGCTTCCTCTCCAGCAAAACTGTACTGAGCTGGGAGAGGGAGAACCGTGATGTCAGCCATTGAGCACCTCAACCGGAGGGGCTGCAGACTAGGCTTCTTGACCCCTCCCAAGAGAGGGGCACCACGCTCCTGCTGAGGTGGGAGAGCAGAGCTTGGGAGAGTGGGAGTTGGGGGGTGAAAGGAAATCAATCCCTTCTGTGAAGACCCGGTCACTACCAACACACACACACACACACACACACCATGAATGCTTTTGGAGGAACGGCTGTGAGTCCAGTTTGCTGTAGCAGGGGGATGCCACTTGGAGCCCTTCCGTTGATGGAGCAGCCGGAAGTGCCAGGGCCAGACCTGATCTGGGAGTGCAGTTGAAACAAGGGGTCATGAGAGAGGGAGGGCGGGGCCCCTTTGGTGGAACTTGCCAACCCAGTCTCAGTTGGGGTCCCACTCATTCACTCACTCACTCAGTACATATCGAAGCCATGATGTTCCTGAAGACGTCATCCCCTATCATTTGGACATGTCCAAGAGATCAGTCCCTGGAGAAGGACATCATGCATGGTAAGATAGAAGTCAACAAAAAAGAGGAAGGTCCCTCCCTGAGGTGGACTGAGGCAGTGGCTGCAGCAACAAGCCTATGGCAATTACATCACCTCCTGTCAACTTGAGAAGGGGTGGAGTCCAGCCTGGCAATCAGGTCATAGCCAACCATGCCTCTGTGTGGGTGTGGCCTTCTCCTGAGGATTCTGGGAACTCCTGTGGTCCTCCCTGGAGGCAGGACACACAGACTTGCTGCAAAACATTCCTAATGACAAGCCAGATGGAGCTATGCTGATGGAGCCAGCGCTCTGGAGCCAGAGCAGCCACGTGGAGACCCCCACCAGCACTGAGATGCTTCCACCACCACTGGATCCACAAGACTTTGCACCCACTGGACTGTGACCTCCCTGCATTCAGCGTCATTGCCTGGTATTGCGTGAGTCTGAAGAGAAATTTATAGACTGGTGTCAGACATATGGGCTAATATCAAACTTATGGATTTGAACTGGCCTGAGCTGCTATAGTTTCTCAATATAAAACTGATCTTTGATATAAAGTTCTCTCTTACACACATATGAGTGTCGTGGTTTACAACCTTGATGCGTAACCAGTGTGTCACAAGGGCTCCTAGTCTACCACCGTCCAGTGTGGGTGTATATTAACTAATTATATCTGCCAAGAACCACTTTCCAAATCATGTCATATTCCCAGGTCCTGGGAATTAGAAGTTCAGCCCACCATTTTGGGGGGACACAACTCACCCCACGACAAGGCTCTGGGCTGGCTGTAAATCAAGGGAGAGTCCCCTGGGGGAGCTGATGCTGGGTGGGGCTGTGTGTGCTCTCCTTTCCTGGTACTACCAAGGTCTCAGAAAGACCCCCCCAGCTGAGAATATCAGACTGAGCCACCAAACTCATAGGAGACTAGAACATTCTCTGAGGTAGGAGAGAATGTGGGGAGAACTGGAAAATGGGAGACATGAAAGATTCAAATAGCCCCTTCACCTGGGGGCCCAGGACAGCTCTTCCATTCTGCTGAACTGCCCATTACCAGCTGGTCAGTAGGTGGGTGGGGAAGAGGGACCACAGCCATCGGGATGCCAGCTGTGGACGCTCTGAGCACTCATCTCTCCTCTCTTCTCCCAGGTCCTGGTTCCGGCTTCCGGAGTGCTCCACGAGCCCTGCCTGGCGCAGGTCTACTGTCTCCTTTGGGTCTTTTTGCGGTCTGGGCTTGCTGTTCCTCTCCACAGTAGTCAGGAAGCCCTTACCCCAAAAAGTATCTGCGGGAGGCCTTGTCCACGGGCAGACGGCGAGGGCCCCGGCGGAGTCACACAGCAAACCCAAAAGCAATGGGGTGGGGTTGGCATGCCTCATGTTGGTGATGTGCAGAGCCTCTCTGTGCCTCAGAGTGTTGAGCCGAATCTGTAACAATTGACTGGGAGAATGCCCAGTGGGAGACCCCACGAAAACTCACAACTGAAATCCCCGCCATCATGTTGACTCGTAGCAACCCTACAAGACAGGGCAGAATTGGCCCTGTGAGTTTCCAAGACTGTCACTCTTTAAAGGAGTAGAAAGCCTCATCTTTCTCCCTCCAAGCTGGCTGGTGGTTTTGAACTGCTGACCTTGAGGTTGGCAGCCCAGGCTTACCCGCTGTGCCACCAGGTGATCAGACAAGGAAGGGGTGGTTCGATCCAGGAGACCACTAAACAGGACACTGGCTCTCCCATTTCCTGTGCTCCATCATTCAAGGTCACTTATGGTGCCTTGATCTCTCCACTTACTGGGCAGGCACGGACCCAGGATACCCTGGGAGCTGGAGTTCTGTCCAGAGGCTAGAAATCGGGCTCAGAATGATGGAAGCAGATTCCTGCTGCAGTTGCACTGGCAGGCTGGCAACAAGCTTCCGCCCTGCACAGCCCCTTGAATGTCTGGCATCGGCCCTTCCCTGATCCAGCCTCCCACCACCCTTCCTTCCTGTGATCATAATCCTTCGAATAAATGCCTTTACTGCTTAAGTTCAGCAGAGTCCATGCTATTGCTTGCCTCAGATTCAGCGCCCTCTAGAGAGCGCTCGTGGGATTGCTGGCCCAGCAGAAAACGGGTCAGAGGTCCCGTGCCATGGTTGGAGCTGCAGTCTCGAGGTGAGGGCGGCTGTCCCGTCCCATACAAGGGCTGGGGTTGACTTCAAGGAACATTTTCCAAAGGTGACACCAAAGGCCAGAGGGGACCCAGGCGGTGTGGAGACCGAGGGAGATGGGAGCTGATTTTCTAGGAGGGGGTGGAAGGGAGGTTACGATGGCGGGCAAGTCAGGCCCCTCAATCCCTCACCTGTGATGGGGCCTTGGCTTCAGGTTTCTGCCACTCAGGAGCCACCTCCCCAAAGAGCAAGGCACTACTCCCAGGCATAGTGAGCCAGTGTGGTCCCTGCGAGTTTGGGACAGAGTTGGGTCTCTGGGATCTGGAGCTTCTGTGGAGTGTGAGGCCACCGAAGAGCCCGGTGGGGTGACGCAATAGGCTTCAATTTGGGGGCGATCATCCTGTGACCTAGAACCCCTCCCCCTCCCCTCTGGCCCTCCCAGCCCATCCAGAGGCAGAGCAAATTTCCTCCAGGCCCAGGGGCGCCTGCTTGCGCTCAGGGAATATGTGCACAGCTCAAGAGTGACCCTGTGTGGCCAGAGTGGGCTAGTGCGCCACAGAGCTCCAGTCTTGAGGTTTCTTGTCCCTTGAGTCCCATTCTGGGATGGACCCACTCCCACCCCCACTCCACCCGGGGAGAGGACACGCTGCCTACGATCGCTCCCCATAGAAGAGGTTCTAATACCCACAGTTCATGCAGAGTGGATGTGAGAACTGTTCAGCTCGGGGTTCACATCGCAGGTGTGACCTTGGGGAAGTCCCCCACCCTCTATGCGCTTCCAAGGACTCGTCTGTAACAAGTCCATGATCATGCCCACTTCCAGGTTCGGAGAATGGTCATAGTCATGCACAGGAAGACTCCAGCTCTGGCCGGGCAGCCAGCCTCAGGCACGTCTGTTTGATTGGGACTACATTTGTGGGTCTGCGTCCACTCATCAGTGAACAACAGTGCTTGACCGATCAAGGAGATGCTGGTTTGGAAGAAGCCGAAGTTGTTTGTCCTGCTCCTGCCCCAACAGACAAGAATGCCCAAGTGGGACAGGGCAGCAGAGGTCTGTCGTCGCCTCCTCCCTCCACCCTCTGCCCTCCACCCTCACCTCCCACTGGGGTTGGCAGCAAGGGCTGCAGCCCCAAGAGTGTCCTGGAGGGGGAGCACCAGAGGCCAGAGAAGCCCCAGCTCAGTTCCCTGCTGTGGGGGCTGTGAGTCTGGGAGCACTTCAGAGCAATTAGCAGCAAGGAAAACCTGTAGGTCTCCCCCAAGGACAGTTTAAATAGGGCTGCCAAAGCCACCCGGGGCTGTCACTCCCTGTAATGCTAATGACATGCAACCTGAGGTGCCAGGGCATGCCATACTGCCTTTCCCCCCCAGGATGCCCTCAGCTATCTCAGCAGGGCCCACAGAGCTTCCCTGGCTCTTTCCATGCATGGGGTCACCAGGGCTGCGGAGTGGGAGTCCCCAAAAAGAGTGGGTGAGACTCATTTTTGCCCAACCTGGGGTTTAGCCTAAAGCCCCTGGAAGCCACCACCACCCCTCCCCATGGTTTTCTTCTCTCCCTCACACCTACTTTCCTGGTCCTGTCCCCCCCCAGGCCCCCCCCCGCCCCCCCGCCCCCCCCCCCCCCCCCCCGCTGCCATGACAAACCGAAGGTGTGCATACCTCCCTATAGACCTATCTATTGTTCGGCTAAGAATTGAGCCCTGGGGGTGAGATCTGTTCTGGGCCACAGCGCCCCGGGTCCCGGCAGTCTCCTTCTTGTTAAACAGGAATTTCTTTCTTGGAGTTCCAGATGCCTCAGAGGCTGAGTTCGGTGCCCCAGAGGCTCTGCTCCCTGGTCTGTCCATTCTAGTGGAAGATCCTTGGCTCTTTCTGCTGGTGAGACTCTGTGCATTTAGTTCATGGCATCTCCCAGGGGAAGCCCTGTTTCTGCAAATGGGGTTACATTCCTCCGTGCAGGGGCTAGGCCTTTAACCTCCAGAGAGCCCAGGATTCCTGGGGCTGTGCTCTTGGGCCAGGGAGCACCTTTTAAGGGGATGGGATTTTGAGGTCCAGGAATTCCGCTCCCGTGTACCTGTGTTCAGTGCTGCCTTCTATGGAAGTGGATCTGGAAGTGTGGAAGTGTGCTTCTGGGAGCAGCAGCTTTAGTGTCATCAGGGGTCAGGCTGGGTGGTCCAGAGGAACAAAGCCAGTGGGACCACCCCTGGAGGCAGACACAGAGTCCCAGCAAGCAGGAAGGCAAAAGGGCAGAGAGAGAGAGAGAGAGAGAGAGAGAGAGAAATTCCCAGTGTCTATCTTATAAGAAGGCCACTCCCCTAATGAGGCATCATCAGGCTGTGACCTGGTGGACAGGTTGGATTCTATCCCACATGTTCATATACATTCAGAATGACATAAAATCCGCTACAATCTGGGATCTTGTTAGGAATGCAAAATCTCAGGCCTCAGAACCAGGGATGCGCTAGAGATGGTCTAGGGACAGGCATACCAGGGTGTGTGTGTGTGTGTGTGTGTGTGTGTGTGTGTGTGTGTGTGTGAGAGAGAGAGAGAGAGAGAGAGAGAGAGAGAGAGAGAGAGAGAGAGAAAATCAGCCCTGGTGGGAATACTTACACCATGGAAATTGGCAAACGCAACATGTCAGCGCTTCTTTGTTTCGGAGAGTCCTGTGTTTGGGTGAGGGCCTCCCACAAGGTGTGTTTTAGTAAGTCTCCCTTCCACGTGATTCTGATGTACACTCGAGTTTGGGAGCCACAGTTCCAGTGGGCCAGCTCTGGGGGAGCTCGGTAAAAGAGCCAGGGTGGGAGAGGGGGATGTTGGGCTGTCAGAGGGGCAGAGTTTTCCCAGGAAGCCTGGGGAGGCAGTGAAACAGGGACAGTCAATCAGACTGCAGGGGCCTTCCAGGCAGAGGGCAGCCCCACCTCCCTCCCAGCAAATTTCAGGAAGCTTCCCCGCAAGGTGAAATAGCCCAGGGATGAAAAGGAAGGTGAAGCTGCCCAGCAGCCTGGATGCAGCCTACTGGAAGTGCTCTTGTTTCTCGCGGAATCCAGAGGATGCATATTTCTGCCGTGAAGAAAGGCGCATTCCTCAATAGGCTTCCTGTTGGAGCGGCAAGGAAGCAGGTCCTGGGACGTTGCTTTCAGAAAAGGGATGGGAAGTGGAAATCACAGTACCCTAGTGTGGTAGTTACAAAATCTGGTGTCAACTTGAGAATATTAAGAGTGAAAGGGTGGAGGTTAGCCTGTCAATCAGGTCTCAACTTGATGGCCTCATTTAGAGGCGTTAAGGAGATAAATAGCGCACTGGAGACCAGACAAACTCTCTCTGGGAGACATTCCTGTTGCCTAGCCAGATGGAGCTACACTAATACAGCCAGAGCCCTGGAGCTGGAGAAGCCACGTGGAGACCCCTGCCAGCGCTGAGATGCTTCCACCACCACTGGATCCACAAGACTTCCCACCCACTGGCCTGTGATCTTCCTGTATTTGGCATCATTACATGTGTTTCAGAAGTCTGAAGAGGACTTTATAAATTGCTATCAGACATAAGGGCTAATATCGGACTTCAGGACTTGATCTGGACTAGGCTGGGATGTTTTCTTAATGTACAATTGCTCTTTGATATAAAGTTTTCTCACACACATATGCTTGTCTATGAATTTGTTTCTCTAGTCCATCCAGACTAACACACCTAGCCATTATGATTCAGGTGAAAAATGCCATTGGGAATTTTCTTTTAACAATTGTAAACTATTTCCAACCTCACAGAAAAATATAAGGCATGGTTATAACAAAAACCATGGACTTGCCACCCAGAAACAGCCTGGGCTGATCCTCAGTGGTTGTTTCAGGGTCAAAGTCTTACCTTCCACGAGAGAGCAGACCTGGGTTCGATTCCTGGCCAAGGTCCTTCATGAGAAGCCCCCAGTTTCCAGTGGCGGCGTGAGTGCTGCTAGGTTGCCAAACAGGTTGAAGAGGAGCTTCCAGACGGACATGAACCAGGAAGAAAGGCCTGGTGATCTACTTTCCCCCCAAACCACCCAATCTTCACTGTACAGAGCACCAAGGTCCAGTCCTCCACTGACCTTGGGGATGACACAGGACCAGGGAGCAGTGCCTTCCGGCGGGAGGCCACCGCTCGGGCCAATTCGACAGCAGCTGACAATCCTCGCCACAGTGATGGCAGATGACTTAAAAGAAATAAAACTGGAGTCCCTTTTGTACCCTTCTCAGCAACGCCCTACAACTGGGCGATGCCCTTCCTGCCCGGGCTCCTCTCTCTGCATCCTTAGTAAGTGCCCGTCCAGCCCCCCTTCCCATGCTCCGAGTTGCCTAATTCACATAAACGGCGCCACACTGGGCCCGTCCTGCGGCTCTGTTGTTCGCCTCTGTCCGTGCTGCTGGGTGTAGATCGAGCTCATCTGCTGTAACTCCTGAAGAGTATTCAATTATCCAAACACTGGAATATGAAAAAGAGCATGCTTTATGCACTCACTGTCTGATGGATATCAGAGTGGGGTCCCGTTTTTCACTGGCACACATGATTCTGGGGGGTGGGACATTTTTGAATATGCTTATCCTGAGCCTAGAGCATGCCCCTAGTGTTGCCTTGCCCCTACAGCATGGGATGGTGATGTGAACAGTCCCCAGCATGCCCCCAGGCTCTGAGATGCAAGGAATTACATTTGTGACAGGATCCCAAGGATGCACATTGCCAAAGTGCCCACTGGCTGGGCCACGCCAGTTCCCATCTCCACATCCACGTCCACCATCTCCACATCCACTCAAACCAGACTCCGTGCCTCCGGATTGATGCCCTGCCACAGCGACCGTGAGAGACAGGGTAGAACTGCGCCCTGTGAGTTACTGAGATGGCGACTCTTCAGGGAGTAGAAAGCCCCATCTCTTTTGTTTTTTAAATTGTTTTATTAGGGGCTCATACAGCTCTTATCACAATCCATCCATACATCAATTGTGTAAAGCACATTTGTACATTCATTGCCCTCATCATTCTCTGAACATTTGGTCTCCACCTAAGCCTCTGGCATCAGCTCCTCGTCTTTTCCCCTCCCTCCCCGTTTCCCCCTCCCTCAAAACCCTTGATAATTTATAAATTATTATTTTGTCATATCTTGCCCTGTCGGACATCTCCCTTCACCCACTTTTCTGTTGTCCGTCCCCCAGGGAGGAGGTCACATGTAGATCCTTGTAATCGGTTCCCCCTTTCCAACCTACTCTCCCTCTACCCTCCCGGTATCTCCACTCACACCCCTGGTCCTGAAGGGCTCATCCCACCCTGAATTCCCTGTGTTTCCAGTTCCTATCTATACCCGTGTACATCCTCTGGTCTAGCCAGACTTGCAAAGAAGAATTAGGATCATGATAGTGGGGGGTGGGGGGGTGGGGAGGAAGCATTTAGGAACTAGAGGAAAGTTGTGTGTTTCATCGTTGCTACACTGCACCCCAACTGGCTCATCTCCTCCCTGAGACTCTTCTGTAAGGGGGTGTCCAGTGGCCTACAAATGAAAGCCCCATCTTTCTCTGGTGGTTTCCAACTCTGTCCCTTGTGGATCGCAACCCCACAGGTGACCACAAGGGCACATTGCCGAACTGCCCACTAGTGTGGTTGGGCCACTTCATTCTTTCCCCGGTGCGTTCAGTAAATCCTACAACACGCTGTCCTCAGTGAGCTCCTCCACTGTGCTCGCAAACCACCCGACCCCGGCTCTCTGCCATCAAGTTGGTTCTGACTCACGGCCACCCAGCAGGACAGCACGGACGTGCCCCTGTGGGTTTCTCCCAGACTGTAGATCAAGGAGTAGGAAGCCTCGTGTTTCTCTCGAGAAGTGGCTGGTAGTTTCGAACTGCTGGCCTCGTGGCTAGCAGCCCAACGTGCAGCCGCTGTGCCGCCAAGGGTCCTTGAAAGCAAAACCAGTTTGAAGGATTTTGCTAGCTCATGACGGATCTCTGCTCTTCAAATTCTGCTTTTCCTTTCTTAAAACCTTCCACCGGGACTTCTCCTACCCATCGTGTTTTCCAGAAGCCAAGCCTGGCGGTACCTGGTCTGTGTACCATGCAGTGGAGGCTACGTGTGCGTGCGAGCCGAGCAGGCATGTGGGAGAGACTTGCGGCTGTGTTTGTTCCAAAGCTAGCAAGAATAAAGGCCTGGACTAGACTTTCTACAGAATCATTTCAGTAATGCAGCGAACCCAGGAAACGGAGACAGAGTTATTCGGGGTGACTCAGAAAGCCTCTGTCGTCCTCTCCTCCCCTCCTCTCATCCAGCGGGGTGACAGGGTGGGGTTGCCCCTGAAAAGCTCCCTTTCTTCCCATCCTCCCCACTCTCTTTCTGCCGTCAGACTCCAAACAACTTCTCTCGCAGGGGAGAGAGGAAGAGGGATGTTGTGGGCTCGAGGGACAAGCTCACGTGCTTCATCTGCCGAAAAGCCCCCTGCGCGTCCCCAAGGGCTGCCTCTGGAGGCATCGGAGCCTGTGGGCTGGGCACAGCTGCCCAAGTGCTGACCTGGACAGTGAGAGCGGAGAGCCCAGCTCCTCCAGCCCAGGGTCTTACAGATCTAGTCTGGAGTTCTTTCCCTCAGGACCCTGAGATGGGGGTGGGGGCTGGGGAAAGGTGGCTTCCAGGCCTCTGCACGCGACGGTGGGGAGTAGAGTTAGAGGAAATTCGGCAATCACAAAATTATCTCAATTCAAAGACATTTCGGGAGATAAGAAACTGAAGTGAATGAAGGTATCTCATTCACCATCGAGCCACCATGTGGAGGGACCCAGTCTAAGGATCTTTTTTTCCTCCAGTAGTTTTATGAGCATCTGATTCCCATATCATCCAACTCAATAGTTCAATCACATCAAGAAGAGCTGTACCATTGCCACAAACCATTTTAGAACACGCCCCCCCTGTCTCCCCTGCCACCCCCCTCCCCCACAAGAAACCATTAATCCAGTCACTGTCTCTGGAGATTTGCTTATCCTGGGTTTCATACTCAGAAAAACAAGTCAACAAAAACTAAACAAGAATAACAAACTGAAACAGACTTAAAAAAAAAACTCAATCACAAAGAAAGCAGAAAATACTAAAGATTAGAGCACATTTAAATGGATCATGAGGAAGATCAAATCATAGGCTTAAATTTTACCTAACTGCACCAGCAGCGATCCGCTTTCCCACGCATCCTGAATGTCCGAGGCTGTTTGCATCTCTGGCCCGTGGGCAAAGGGGTTCACGGGGTGCTTCATCTACGTGCACGTCCTTAATTTTATAAAGAACTGAAACAGCTTTAAAATGGGTCTACGTGGAAATCAAATGACAATACATTACATTATGACTTAACTACATCTCCCCAAATCGACTTTACAATGCCGTCTCTCTGCTCACAGGCCTGTTCCCATCCCTCAACGATGATCGGAGGGTTGTTCACCACAGGCTGGATCCACGTGTGGACCCTGCAGATGGATCGTGGGCTTCCGCTGTCATCCATAGCCTTCTGCAAACCAGGTGCTCACAATGTCAGCTCTGAGTTCATTCCCTGCTTTAGATTTGGATTCTGTCATTTACAATCCTTGGATCACACAGACTGATGTGCTTCTTCCAGGTGGGTTTAGTTGATGTCTCACTAGATGTCTGCTTGTTTGAAATCAGGCCTTCAAGACCCCAGATACTATTCCTTCTGATAGCCGGGCACCATCAAGTTTCTTCACCACACTTTGCTATAGCACCTGTATCTTCAGTGATCTCTTCATTAGAGGGAGCATCATGCAGGATCATGTCATAAGAACCAATTGTTCTTAGATTGGGGTTAGAATTGAGTGCAAGCCCCAAATCTGTTGGTGCCTCTAAGGTTTCTATGTCTCTGGTTCACCTTAGAGACATCGTTGTCATTTTATGTTAGAAGATATGATCAATCATTCCCCTGGGACATCGCTTTCACTGCCTCTGTGATAGTCTGGGTACTTCAGAGAAACAATTCCACAGAAAATCATGTATAGGAGAGAGTTTTATATAAAGGGTAAGTGCACATCAAAAAAACATCCCAACCCAGTGCTGCCCAAGCCCACAAGTCCAACATTAACCCATATGTCCAACACCAATCCACAAAGTCCTCCTCCATCTCACAAAACACACACTATGATTCTGACTGCAGGAGGAATGCCGAGTCAGTGAATGTGTAAGCATCTCAGCTCTGGCAGGGGTCTCCACACGGCTGCTCCAGCACCCAGGGCTTCATCAGGGTGGGTCCATGTGGCTTCTCCTCAGGGATGTCCTGCAGGAAGTGAGCCTTGCCAGCTGAAGCAGGGAACTGGCTAAGGCAGCTGCACCCTGGTCCGACCATCACAAAGCAAGAGACCTGACAACTGGAAAGGCAAGGCTCACCGAGCCATTTATCCCTCTGCCCTTCAATTAACCCCACATGTATTTATCAGCCAGGTTGGCACAATAAACTTTAACTATATCAGCCACCAAGTCAATGTTGCCTTATCAACCTGGAGATTTGCTCGTAGCAGCTCCCAGGACTAGTTTTGAATGGGACTTTGTGCCCGAGCACGGCATGTCTGGCTCACGGATTTATTTACTTGTGGGGGCGTGATGCTCTTTCTCAAATGGGCGAAGCCCTAAGCCCTGGGTTGCCTTGTCCCTCGGACTCCTTTGGGCTCTGAAGAGTCTGGCCTCATGGACCCAAGCGGTTTCAGCTGGAGGACAGGAGGCCCAGGTACAGGCCAAGGCCATCCCATCAAGACCTCCCCTGAGGCTCCCCCACCAATGGGGGTGTACGGAGATGACATCACCTTGTCCGTCCTGTTTCCCAGCCCAGACAAGGTGGGGAAGTGCGCCAGCTACAGTGAGAAGGCCCAGGCCGGGTTGGTACAGACGTGGAGGAGGGCAAATGGGTCAGCAGCGAGTTTAAGCAATGAGCTGGTTGCCCCACGGGCGTTTCTCAAATTCCTGTCTACTTTTAGAAAGTATGCGGTGCTATTCAGCGCACCACTGGAGGCTGACACCGTCTCTGGAAATGTTAAAAATGCCGTGGACCCTCATGAATTCCCTTCTGAAACAAGAGGCACCCGTGGAGCTTGGAAGAACATCTTTGTACCTGGCTGCCCCTCAGTTTCTGTCACTTGGGAGCTGTCTGGGACACTTTCTTCCCGGTGACGTCTGACACCTGGGGCCACCAGGCAGGCCCTCTTCCTGCCCAGGCGGGGCCCACTCAGTGCCATGACCACTGGCCTGCTCAGTCAGTGCGGACAGAATGTTCTCTCCAACCGATTCTTTGGCGCCCTGTGGACAAACCAGCGGCAAATTGACACGGCGTCCCATTTCACAACGCGTTCCTCTGGCAGCGCCATGCCCAGCCGTGCCTCCGTGCAGTGGGCTGACAGGCTGCATGCCTGGGGCATTTATGAGGTGTGTCACAGGCAATTTGCTATTAATAATCCACTGCTGAGCTCCCTGGATGACTGAGGGCTTGTTTATCAATTAAGACAGACCCAGTGTATTCCTCCAGAATGCTTCTGCCATCCTCTTGCCTTCTCAAGTTTCCCCTCTGGCAGTCCAGCCAGCAGGCAGGGGTTGCCTGTCACCCTAAGCCCAGTGGGGGTGCCCAAGGGAGGTGTCGTGTGACCTTCAAGTGAATGTCAGTCATAGCCTGCAGCATGGCACGAAGGAAAATGATGGAGAGTCCTGCCAGCTGCTGGACTTCAGGCACCGGGGGGGTTGGGGGGGGCGGTCAGGCCCTGGCTGAAGGGGGAACACGCGGACTTCCCCAGCATCCTGCGATCCAGTCACAAGCCAGCAGGTGACAAATTGAAGGCCCCTTCAGCCATGCCTGCCTCTTGGCCCCCAAAAGGGTGATCTTCCCATCATCTGATCCTAGCTAGGGAAGGCAAGGGTATGAAAGCGATGTAATGAGTATCTAAGTGCGGAGCCCGTGCCAGACTCTCATCCCCACGGCCCACCTAACACTGCTCCCGTATGTGTGCTTCCGCCACGCTGGGATCCGGGAGGATTTCGAGTCCTGCTCGGGCTGAGAGCAGTGAGCCAAAGCCATCAGTGGCAGGCAAATCGGTGCCAGGTAACTGTTCCTTGTCAACCTTCCAGGTTCCCTCTCTTTCTACCACAGGGCCCAGCAACAGCCTGGTGGCTCGTCCATCATCGGCTGGAATCTTGGGGTGCTACTGAGGAGCAAAGCCCCTGGGGCCCCACACATGTGTGTAATGAAGCATGTGCGAAAATGAAGTCAAACGTCCGTGTCATGTAAGCCATCAGGGGTGTAGCAAGACCCAGCCTGTGCTGACGGATACAATGTTTTACACATCACGGTAACAAAGCAGGCCGATGCGAACCTGAGGATGATGAAGGTCTAATCCGCACTCCCTGACCTTGGACCATTCCCGGGCCTTCTCTGAGTCTCAGCTTCTCCGCCTCCAAAATGGCAGCGCGCATCCCCGTGCGTTATGCTAGGCGCTTTGGGGAGAGGATCTAGAAGACACAGTATCTGTAAGGCTAGCATTTTTCTACTAGCATTATCTTATCCATTCTTCCCATTATCCCCAAGGAGACGTGGCAAAACCGTATCGTGTCAGAGAAAGCCAATTCGGGATTGACATTTAAAATGACACGGTACATTCGGGAGATGCCGGGCATAAGAGGCTGTGTGGAGTTGTCCTGTGTAAACCCTTCCCTGAACTCAGAGAAACCAGACGGGAAAGGAGGCTCGGGGGTCCATTTAACTTCTCGGGACCCTGCTGGTCCTGTCATGAGCAGAGGACTGCTGAGTGCAAGGCAGGCCGTCCAAACCCACCAACCAGGCCGTGGGAGAAAGACGAGCCTGAGGGTCTGCTCTGAGACCCTCCCTCTAGAACTGCGGTTCTCAACCTTCCTCATGCCTCAACCCTTGTAGACAGTTCCTCGTGTAGTGGGGACCCCCAGCCATAAAGTTATTTTCATTGCTACTTCATCACTGTCCTTTTGCTACTGTTATGAAACATCATGTAAATATTGGAGATGCATATGCAGGATGTATTAGGCGACCCCTGTGAAAGGGTCGTTCCACCCCCAAACGGGTCTCAACCCACAGGTTGGAGGGGGTGGGCATGGGGGAGCAGAGGAAATATGACAACCCCCCAGGAGTGATTCCAGACTGTGTTCCTGTGTGGAAGAGGAGGCTAAGCTTCCCGCTAGTTTCACCAAAGCAAGTGCCGGTCTTTCCCAAAGGTCCAAGGAGGTCAGCTCTAAAAAGTATGATCAATATTGCCGTGACTGCTTCAACGGGCTTGCTGGGACCGGGGAGTGACCTGGAGAGTTCTCTCTTAATCATGTTATTGGGGCTCTGACAGCTCTTCTCACAATCCATACATCCATTGTATCAAGCACGTTTGGGCATATGTTGCCATCATCATTTTCAAAACATTTTCTTTCTACTTGAGCCCTTGCTATCAGCTCCATTTCCCCCTCCCTCCTACACCTCCTTCCCTTCCTCCATCACAAACCCTTGATAATTTATAACTTGTTATTGTTTTCATATCTTACAGCGACCGCTGTTTACCATCGCCCATGTTTCTGTTGTTTGTCCTCCTTGTGGGAGGCAGGGGGTGGCTATACATCGATCATTGTGATCAGTCCCCCCTTCTCACCCCACCTCCTCCCTATCCTCATGGCATTGCTACTCCCATTGCTGTTCCTGAGAGGTTTATCTGTCCTGGGTTCCGTGTGTTCCCAGCTCAGATCTGTACCCGTGTACGTGCTCTGGTCTAGCCGGATTTGTAAGGTAGACCTGAGATCGTGATAGTGGAGGGAGGAAGCATTCAAGAACGAGAGGAAGGTTGTGTGTTCCATGGGTGCTATGCTGCACCCTGGCTGACTCATGTGCCTGGGGCAGGGCAAGTTCAGGGGCTCTTCGTGTCCTCAAGCTTGACCTTGTCTTCTTCCTGCCCCACCCGGCCTGGCAGGAGCACCATCAGGGAAGGAGGTGGGGAAACCATTCCAGTTCTGAGTGTCCTTACCCCCCACCACACTGGCTCCTTACCACTGTCATATTCCGGGACCAAAGCTTGCTTCAACTTCCACTTGCATTTAACTTCTTGGCGTATGTCACCCCTAAATGCAGTTTTCTTCAGGGTCCGCTCCCATATCTTTCTTCTCTGAAATGCCACCTCCTGGCCATGGACTTGGAATGGTGAGCATTCGGTGGCCCGCCCCGTCATGTTATCATTGTTGTGTGTGGCCATGACCTTGGCTTGACCACTGGTCCCTTTCTGCAGAGCAGAGTAATATGCCACACAGCTCTGTGTCATGTCTCGGTTATACTTCCAGGGTGGAAACTCCTTGACTGTAGTCACAACACGGAGAACACACTCTTGGCCGTGGCCTCGACCATGGTGGAGGCCCCCACAGCCTTTGCTGATGAACAAAGGAAGAGATGACCAGTTTGGGACAGAGCACCATCTGCTCGAAGAGCTTTTACACCTGCTGACCCTGACTCGCTCTGGATTCAACTTGTGACTTTGCCTGTGCAAAGGTGACATAGAATTCCCATGGCCAAGGTGGTGAGTCTGCTTTTCAGCCAATGGGAAACTCTTTGAAGTTAGGCAGGCTTAGCAGACACAAGGATGCAAGACACACAGATCCAGATCCAACAACGCCCTGTGCTCAGGGAATTCCAGCAGCATGGGTACAGAAAACCAGACTGTGGGACTGAGCCCAGGAGTGGCTGCCCAACCGCATTTTGATCAAGATCCGAGGTGATACAGATGGTCCCAGGTTAGAATCCAGGAGATGGCCTTCTGGGTGCTGGATGAGAATCTGACTGGTCCCTGGGAGTTGAGTTTATTCAGAAATGTTGTGAGCCACATATTAAGCTGCTGGCAGCCTGTGATCCACTGCTGTTGGGGTGTTTGCGCCACAGGCATGGACAAACCCTGCAAGTCAGGGTGTTTATTGATCAACATGGCTTCTGGGAAAGCTACTGCCTTCCTTGAAACAGAAGCCTGCTAGTCTGTGGATGAGATCCGTTTTATACGGGAAAGAAGCAGCCCTCTGGAGCCTGAGCCAATGTCAAGGACTCTTTAAAACATAAACAAAAAGCCTCTAGCATGGAGAGAAATTTGACAAGACAGCTGTAGCTGGGTCCCTGTGCTGAGATTGTACATTGCCAAGCTGTAGCTGGAGGGGGAAGGTAAGACTGGGTAGAGCTGCAGGAATCTACAGTGATGCTCTGGAAAGGCCTTTAGTGGCTTGTCAAGTGAACGGTGGTATCTCACTGACGTAGCTTCCCAGGGGTAGGGTTTCGCAGCCCCAACCCCCCTTGCAATGGGCCCCGATCTGCAGCTGATAGTGCTGAGGCCATGGGGTTGCTGGGGAGGGGGGGAGGGACACAGCGCTCTCTTGAGAGATTTTCATTCAATTGTGGCTTTGCCTGTGCAAAGGTGACATCATGGTTTCGCATTCTTGTCCCTTTACTCGTCGTTTTTTATAGGATGGCTGAAGACATAACAGAATTCTTCCAATCTTCTGAGGCCAGATGGAGTGGGGGGGGGGACACCCAGACCGAAGCAGAACCTCGGCAGGTGAGCCTTGGGTGGACCGAGGCTTTGCGGGCAGATTGAACTTGAGTGGGACAAGTGTCGCCCCACCTTCTGGCTGTGGGACCGTTGGGCCTCGGTGTCCTCTGGAAATTAGGAGCAAAAATATTCCCCTTGGGCTTCATTTGCATCACCACGCCTCGCTCCTGATTGTCTTATGCTGGCAGACTGCATGGCTGTGGTGCTGGAAGCCATGTCACCAGTCTTTCAAATACCAGCAGCATCCTGGGGGTTGGAGATGCTGGGGGAAGGGGCGGGTGTCAGGTTTCAGCGGAGCTTCCAGACTAAGACAGACTAGGAAGAAGGAGCAGGCAACATGCTTCTAAAAAGCTGGCCAATGAAAACCTTATGCACAGTGGCAGAGCATTGCTACACTGTTAGAAGATACACCTCTCAGGCTGGAAGTCACTCAAAACATGACGAAGGAAGAGGTACTGCCCCAAAGTGGAGTCCACCCTAACAGTGTGGACAGGGGAACGCTTCCAGAAGGTCCCTTCGCCGGTGTGGGATGCAGTGAGAAGAAACAGATGCAAACCTAGGGTAATCATTGGAAAGCAGGATGTACACAGTATCGATCTAGGAACACAAGAAGTTGTCAAAAGTGAGGCAGAAGGCCTTAGTGAGCTAAATGGACTGAGCATTTTGAATCGGGCATGAATTGAGGGATCATCTCGAGCATGAATTTGACACATAGAACACTCCCAAAGACCAGATGAGCTGTAGGAAGACATCGAGACTCTGGGAGGGGGAAGGGAGAGAGAGAGAGAGAGAGAGAGAGAGAGAGAGAGAGAGAGAGAGAGAGAGAGAGAGAGAGAGAGAAAGAGAGAGAGAGAGAGAAGACACTCTGATATTTGCTCTTGACCAGAGAGTGTCTAAAGCTAAAGGAAGAAATGATGATGCCGAGGAGCTGTATAAATATTTCAATGGGTGACTCCAGAAGACAAAGTGAAATATGAGAATGAGACGCCCAAAGGCTTGGAGTCAAAAAGAAAAATCAAAAGAGAAGAATGTGCTCAGCATTTCTCAAGCTGAAAGGACAGAAGATCAAGTTCAAGCTGAGCGTTGCGACATTAAAAGGAATCTAGGGTTGAGATGAGTCAGGATTGGCTCGATGGCAATGAGTTTGGGTTGAGATGGGAGAAAGTGAGTGATGGGCGCGGGAAGCATCAGTAGACCATGGAAGGACTACCCCAGGTCACCGTACCAAAACATAATCGGTTGGCATTCAACCATCTCAAGAACTGGTGATATCACGGGAAGAAGTCCAAGTTGCACGAAGGCAGTCGTGAAAAACAAGGCTCCAGATTCCAGGAACCGAGGGAATACCGACTGAGCTGTTTCAACAAACGATGTAATGCCGGGGACACCCATTCGTCTACATCAAGATTTGGAAGACAGCTCCCTGGCCATTGCCTGGAGGAGATCCTTATTTGTGCCTATTCCAAATTAGGTGACCCAAACGGAATGCACAACGTATTCAACAGTGGCATGAATTTCACATATAAGTCAAGGCTTGCTGGAGAAAATCCATAGACAGGAAACGTGCATAAATTGAGCTCAATGCTGAAGCGGTCCGGGAATGAGAAGTATCATCGCCTCAGGTTAATCACTATTGAAACAGGGATGTCAGAAAGCTCTTTCCTTGTGTTTTTATTGACTACGCAAAGACGTTTGACAGAAGGGACCCTAGTAAATGATGGACAGCATGTCGATGAATGGGAATTCCCGAACACTTAAGTGTACTCGTATAGAATCTATACATAGACCAAGAAGCAGCCTTTGGAACGGAGCAAGGAGATACTACCCAGTTTGAGGTCAAGAAAGGTGTATGTCAAGGTTGAATCCATTCACCAGAATCAATCGATCTGTATGCTGAGCAAATAATCCTTGAAGCTGGACTTATGAAGAAGAATGCAGCTTCGAGACCGGAGGAAGACTCGTTAACAACTTGCAATATGTAGATGATACTACCTGGCATACTGGAAGCCAAGAAGTCTTGAAGTACTTATCGATGAAGATCAAATATAATCCACAGTTCTGTACACTTTCAGAATGCTCCTAGAAGTATGGAAGGTGAGATTTCTTCTCATGTACATTGGACATTTTATCAGGAGAGAGCAGACCCCGGAGAGAGATGTCATTCTTGGTAAGGTAGAGAAGACAGAGACAGACACTCAAAGAAATGGATTGACCCCGTGGCTGCAGCAATGGGTTGAACCATTGTGAGGATGACACAGGACCAGGCAGTGTCTCATCCTGTTGTACACAGGCTCTCTCTGAGTTGGAACTCACTGAGTGAAAGTCCAAAACAAGCAAGTGTGCTAGTGCTGCCCTAAGAGAGATACCACAAGTGTGAGGCTTTAAAGAATAGAAATTGATTCCCTCCCAGTTCTGGAAGCTCAATGTCCAAATCGGGGTCTGTGGTACTTACATAATCTGGTGTCAATTTGAGACTTGGGAGTGAAAGAGTGGAATTTGGCCTGCCAATCAGGTTGCAGCTTGATGATCTTATTTACAGGCACTAAGAAGATAAATAGCTCACTGGAGGTGGGACACAGACTCACTCCCTGGGAGACATTTCTGACGACAAGCCACATGAAGCTACCCTGATGCAGCCAGAGCCCTGGGAGTTGGAGGAGCCACATGGAGACCCCTGCCAGCGCAGAGATGCTTCCACGGCCACTGGATCCACAAGACTTCCCACACATTGGCCTGTGATCTTCCTGCATTCAGTGTCGTTGCGTGTGTTTCATGTGTCTGAAGAGAACTTTATAGATTGGTCTCAGGCATATGAGCTCATATCAGACTTATGGACTTGATCTGGACTGGGCTGGGATGTTTTCTCAATATTCAATTGCTCTTGTATAGAAAGCTCTTTCTTATACTCCCGGGAGTGTTTATGAATTTGTTTCTCTAGTCTGTCTACCAGACTAACACAAGGTCTTACAATAACAAAATCCAAATATGACAAAGGGAAAAGTATCAGAGCTTAAATTGTGAACACCCAATTTGTAGGAAGCTTTGGGGGAAAGTGGGAACTCCTTTTAAAATAGTGTTGGTGACCTTTCTTACTTTTAATTTTTATCTTTTTTATTCCTATTGTTTTCTGCTTTCTCTTTCATTTTGTTTTGTATTGTTTCTGTTAGGGTTCTGAGTTTATGAAGCACAGGAGTGGATGCATAGAGACAATAACTAATGCAATGGTTTATTAGTGATGGGGTGGTGGTAAGGGAATTGGGGAGCAAACAATGAATGTGGGAGGGGCAGAGAGCACAAGAGCTGATTGTGATGATGTATATGTAGCTCTTTTAAAAAGCTATTTAACTAAGGAAGTGTATGATATATGAAATTTGTATCCAGAAAACTTCTGGGAAAAATAAAAGAAACCCAAATTGACTGATGGTTACCAAGGGTGAAGGAGGAAGTTTTTTGCTCAGGGGGTATTGAGTTTATGTTAATGGTGGTGGAATAATTTGGAAATGGATATCAATAATGGTCTCACAACACAAAGAGTATGATCCATAGCACTGGATTTTACATGTAGAAATTGGAGAATATTTTTCCATGGATATTTTGCCACAATTAAAAAATAATAATTACACAAATAACCATGAGTACAAGAAAGAAAAAAATTATAAAATTGATCGTGGTAATGATTGTACAACTCTTCTGGATATGATTAAATTATCGAATTGTATGGTATGTGGAAGACATGACAATAAAACCATTAAAATAGATAGGTAATAGATAAACCAATCCTTTCTACAGGTCTCTCTCCTCTTTGCCAGCGAACCTTAGCTTCCATGACATGTGTCTCCCTGTGTCTCTGTGTGTCCATTCTGGTCTTTGGAACCTGGAAATGACTAGGGCTAGGACCCACCCTATACAGATCAGGTCTAATTAACACAGCAAGACACTGTTTCCGAACTGGGCCACCTTCAGAGGTTAGGATTTCAATGCCTATTTCACAGACTCCAAGTACGTGCACAGCTCTCTCTCATAGGATTATGGTGAGGGTCCACGGAGATAAAGTGATGAGAAGCGTGTAGGACATTGCTCAGCAAATGATCCTTCGTGAAGGATGGCCAGCCTGGGCGCTGCCTGACTGGAGACGAGCAGACGGGCCTGAGACTGGGTGGTTGTAGGAAGCCTAGGCCACAGGGTCTGCCATCACCCGGGGACCTGCACTGTAGGCAAACAGTCACCTTGGCAAGATAGCACTTTGGGGCACCGAGGCCTGTCCCTGGTGGAGTTCTTACCTCTTCTGGTTGTTCTCAAACAGGAAGACCCCATCTTCCTCTGGACAGCGTGGCGCCTTAATAAAAAGACGATCAAGCTGGGATCAGTTACCAGGCATCAAAGAACAAAAAATCATATCATTGACTGCACACCTCCACGATAGGATCGCTGAAGACAAATGGGTGCATAAGCAAATGTGGTGAAGAAAGCTGATGGTGCCTGGCTATCAAAAGAGATAGTGTCTGGGGTCTTAAAGGCTTGAAGGTGAACAAGCGGCCATCTAGCTCAGAAGCAAAAAAGCCCACATGGAAGAAGCACACCGGCCAGTGCGATCACAAGGTGCCAAGGGACCAGGTATAAGGCATCATGCAAAAAAAAGATATAAGTGTGTGTATGTATGTGTATATGTATATATGTATATGTATATGTATATATGTATATATAGACCATATTAAATGAAGGGGGAAGTGCAGAGTGGAGACCCAAGGCCCAAGTTTCGGCCAATGGAGAACCCCTCATAGAGGGGTTTAGGCGAGGAGATGGGTTAATTAGGGTGTGAGGTAGTACCGATGAAGAACACAGCTTTCCCCCAGATCCTGGATGCTTCCTCCCCCCAACTACCATGATCCGAATTCTACCTTGCAGGGCTGGATAGGACAGAAGCTGTACACTGATACATATGAGGGCTGGAGGTACAGGGAATCCAGGGTGGATGATACCTTCAGGACCAAGGGTGTGAGGGACCATGCTGGGAGAGTGGAGGGTGAGTGGGTTGGAAAGGGGGAACTGATTACAGGGATCCACATGTGACCTCTTCCCTAGGAGAGGGACAGCAGAGAAGGGGGGAAGGGAGACTCTGGATAGGGCAAGATATGACAAAATAACGATGTATAAATTACCAAGGGCACATGAGGGAGGGGGGAAAGGGGAGGGAGGGAAAAAAAAAAAGAGGACCTGATGCAAGGGGCTTAAGTGGAGAGCAAATGCCTTGAGAATGATTGGGGCAGGGAATGTATGGATGTGCTTTATACAATTGATGTATGTATATGTATGGATGGTGATAAGAGTTGTATGAGTCCCTAATAAAATGTAAAAAAAGAAAAGAGGAGAAAAAATGATTAGGGCAAAGACTGTACAGATGTGCTTTATACAATTGATGTATGTATATGTACGAACTGTGATAAGAATTGTATGAGCCCCAATAAATTGTTAAAAAAAAAAAGGAAAAAAAATCACCATCACAAAAAAAGATGATCAAGCAACATTTTAACAGATCGCAGCCAGCTCTCTGTATATACAATTCTCACAAGCAGGCTCTACCCTTCTCCCACCCCCGACCTCCCTCCCAAGCGCAGCTGTGGACACAGAGTTGAGGCCTAATTTGGACACTTCTGATAGGAACAGCATTGAGTAACTTTATTGACCAACTCGGGCCGTCTCACTGGGGAGAAGAGCTCCATTCATGTCAAAGGCCTCCCCCAGCCCTCCTGAGCTCCCCAGGATTCAGCAGGCTGGACTCCCCCAGAATGCTGCTACATCCGGACCCGGTGAAACCCACCAGGGAAGTTGCCTCCTGAGTCCCTGGCCTCCTGTCACATCTGCAGAGAGTGGGCTCAGCCCTGTGCTCCCCTCTCCTCCAAGCTCCTTAGCCACCCCCCCCTCCACCCCCAACCCCCGGCAGGAGCACTGCAGCCTGGGGAGGGAACAGGAGCTGGCAGGTGCCCTGGCTCCTGACAGGAGGGTTTGGACCAGAGCAGAGTCTTCCACCACAGGTGGTCTGAGAGAAGCATGAGGACCTGGGTTATGCTGGATTTTGTCACATTGAGTCAACTCTGTGACACTTAGGGCAGGGGGCCCTGTACTGACTCTGGGGTGCGGGAGGACCCCTAAATTGACTGAGAACTCCTATGGCACTTTACTCTCTCTTATCTCCTGGGGTCTTGTTGGACACCCTGGATGCACAGGTCAGAGCCACTCTGTGTCACTGCGTTGCCGTCTGCTTAAAAGTGCTTAGAAAGTCATGTTCGTGGGACGGTTGGCTGTGTAACTCCCCAAGAGTAAGCTCTGCAGAACGGGCAACACTCACGGGCAGTTTACAATCTCACTTCATCTCATCGGGGAGCTGGTTGCTAAGGGACCTTTGGGTGGAGATGGGTGATAAAAAAACTCAGCAAAGCGCTGAGGGTGGAAAAGGAGTGGGGGCGGGGCAGGGCTTAGCTTCCTGCTGACTCAAAAAAAAAAAAAGGTGGTCACATGTTTCACCTTCTGGAAATATCACATTCATTCTACTTTCCTCCCTCTCCCTCTCTCCAGAGAAATCAAGGTCTTCTTCAGAGGAGCTGGGGGGTCAGGAAGGGGGTCTTGGATTAGACTGGAGAGAAACGGCCTACCAGGACTCTTGACACATCCAACTAGATTTGGCCAACAGGGAAGAAAATCATATGGTCAATTCTACCTACGCCCAGGAAACACCAGGCTGAAAGTAAGCAAAGGGTAGAAGTGTCAGAGTCACCTCAGAAGGAGAACCAGAACACTGAAGCTGGTCTTCGTCCAGGAGACCACAGTTCCTCGGGTCCAGCTGCCACTGCAAAACCTGTTTCAGAGGCCCATGCATTAGCCTTTGCTCTTGGTTACTTTAATAGAACCCCATTTCCATAGCTGCAAATCATGTCGATGGCACTAGAAAAGTGGGTGTCAATGACTAATGTCTCTGGGAAGCCAAACCATGTCATCCCAGCTAAGAAGAGTTCCGTTGGCCTAGTGGTTATGATATTGGGCTGTCGGCCACAAGGTCAGCAATTTGAAACCACCGGCTGCTCCAAGGGAGAAAGATGAGGCTTTGCACTCCTATGAGTGAAGAATCACAGTCTCAGAAACCCAGAGGGGCCGGAATCAACTCAATGGCAGTGTGTGACCGTGGGAAATGCCTGGTCCTCCACGCTGCCCTTCAGTCACTTCTGGCTCATAATGGTGTGTTCTAATTACTGTCAAGGAACCTCAGAGGAAATAAAGAGCCTGTGTTTATTTATGAATGATACAAGCCTATAAAGTGGTCCTATCTGTCATCAAACTGTATATACTCGTGCATAAACTGAGTTTTTCAGCACATTTTTTTTCATGCAGTTTTTGTGGTAAAATTAGGTGCCTCGGCTGCTTTTTGGGGTTGGCTTCTATTTGAGTATATAAGGTACTTTGGTCGATACCTATTAACAAACTGCAGGGTTTAAAAGCCTGCACATGTGGAAAGCCAAGGTCCTAAGGACCCACACATAACAGTGAGGGTGAAAAGTAGGGATGCTGTTTTGCTGCATTAGGCAAAAAGGAGGTTGAGTGGTTGTGGTAGTTACTTAATCTGTTGTCAGTTTGAGAGGAATAAGACTGAAGGGGTGGAGTTTAGCCTGTCAATCAGGTCCCAGCTTGATGACCTCATTTGGAGGCGCTAGGGAAATAAATAGCTCTCTGGAGGCAGGACGCAGGCTCACTAGCTGTGAGACATCTCCATTGATAAGACACATGAAGCTACACTAGAGCCCTGGAGCTGGAGGAGCCATGTGGAGACCCCTGCCAGCATTGAGATGCTTCCACCGCCACTGGATCCACAAGACTTTCCACCCACTGGCCTGTGATCGTCCTGCAGTCAGCATCATAGCTTGTGTTGCATGAGTCTGAAGCGGACTTTATAGATTGGTATAGGACATATGGGTTAGGATCGGATTTATGGACTTGACCTGGACTGGGCTGGGCTGTTTTCTCAATATTCAACTGCTCTTGTATACAAAGTCCTTTCTTATACACATCTGAGTGTCTGTGAATTTGTTCCACTAGTCGACCCAGACTAACACAGTGGTTCAGACGGCACCTTCATGGGGACGGCGGACTCCTGGGGACCCCTCTGCGGGCGTCATCTGTCTGAATGGAAGAGATGAAAGGAAGATGACCCAGAGCCTCACACAGAGAAAAGCACGTCCCGGTTCTGCCACGGGGAAAGGTCAAACCATGGGAAGTCCAGGGGCCAAAGAGCGGCTTGGGGTTTCACGAAGTCCCTGGGGACTCCAAACTGCAGAGCATCGTGGCATCCCCACAGAGATAGCAAAGGTTTATGTGGCACACGCCTTCCTTTCCAGCCAAGTGTCCACGTGCTCTGTTCCAGTCCGGCCCTCTCTTCTGGGCTCGTGGCTCTTAGAAGAGGCAGATGTTGCTTCTGGGATGGAGCATGGAGAGAGCTGGTACCCCAACTTCCTCTCCTCCCCCTCGGGGCCACGGAGACCACAAGTGGAGGTGCAGGGTGAGCTGAGTGCTACTCCTCAGAGGGCACAGTGCCCCCGTTTCAGAGCTCATGGGCTCCTGGAGTTCAGCCCCCTGTCATCCTATGTAGCTATACCCCAAACCTGTGTCCATTTCGGCCGCCAGATCAGGGGACAACATACCCTCTAGTAGCACCTCCCTGGCTGGTCTTCAGAAAGCCATCCTTCTCCGGGTCTCATGCTCCTCAGGTAGGAATTTAGAGTTGGGCAAGTTGAACTTTGGGCTTTGTCGTTATGAAACATTCTTTCTTTAATGTTTCCAGTCTATTGATTGACAAGTAACTAGTTTCCAAGATCAGTTTCTTTCTCAGTCTACCCAGCTACCTTCTCTGCCCACCCATTTGTCTGCTCATCCTTTCAACCTCTCATTCAACCATTCTCTTATCCTTCTACCCACCCACCCATCCTTTCATCCCCTATCCATCCATCTCCCATCACCCCACCCATTTTCTCATCTTCCCATCCACCCATCCTCCCTGGCATCATCCTGTCCATTTGGCTTCTGATTCATTCCAAAGGGAGCCAGAGTAGCTGAAACAGTCTTTGGGACGGAGCGGGTCACCGCCCCTTGCCTGTGTCTGGGGCAGCTCCCAGGGGAAAGTAGCCCAGGTCCCTGAGCCAGAGTGTGATAGGTCACATGCGCCCGCCCAGGGGCATCTCACAGGGACAGCAGCACAGGATCATGGGCATCCTCCTCTATCTACTTCCGAGAACATGAACCAGGTCCACCCAGCCTAGCAATGAGAATGTTTGGAGCTTGGGGCTTTCGAGTACTGCTCCCCAGCCCCACCCCTGGTCTGCTTGTCCCAGTTCACAGCCACCTTAGCTCCGTGGGCCCTGGCCCCAAGGTGAAGACAGCTTCTGGGCCAGAAAGCAGCCCAGAGGTGGTATGATCGTAAGGCATTTAGGGATCAGGAGACATAGGGAAATAGCTAAACGTTCCAACCTCAGGATCCCCATTGAGCCCATGGAAATATCAGTCTCTCCAGCCGCCGCCCCCCCCCACCCCACCCTGCAGGGGTTAGGAGAATCAGGAAGAAGGCCATATGTGGAAGTGCTTGGTGAATAAACAAGAGCAGTGCAAACACGAGCTGCCACTGCCCAAGGAACCCTAGTGGTGCAGCAGGCTAAGCGCTGGGCAATACCCACAACAAGGCTGATTGTTCAAACTCCCTAACTGCTCCTTAGGAGAAAGATGCTCCTGTCCACCCCATCCTCAAGCCCCAAAGCCTAAGAAGCAGTTCCACTCTGTCCTAGTGGGTCACGCTGGGTCAGGATCAACCGGATGGCAGTGTTTGTCTCAATTACCCAACAACAGTCATGCCATGGTCAAAGTGCTCAGCAATGATCCTGAAAGGTCCACCCTGGTTCAAACCCAGCAGCTGCTCCTCTGGAAGGAAAATGTGGCAGTCTGCTTCTGTAGAGTTTTACAGCCTGGGAAGCCCACTCCGTCCTGTGAGGTTGCTGGCTCGCATGGACTTCCTGGCTTGGGGCTTGGTTTGGGTTAGATTACCCGACATTTTGCCTGCAGCTGCGCCCGGGGTGGGCATGCAGGGAGGGGAGATGTAATCTGTTCTCAAGGAGCTTGGGGGTCCGACAGACAGACACACAGACTCCCTGATTATACTGTAGGTGTGTTAAGGGCTGTGACAGATGTGCTGGGGTACACTGGGAGCCCTGGGGAGGGTGACTGTATCCTGCCGGGTTGGGGCTGGCTTCCTGCAGGAGGTGCAGTCTCTGCGAGATGAGAAAATCAGCCAATGGACTCCCCCCCCCCCATAACCCCTTCCCACTCGGCGCAGACTATTACCCACCTGAACTTGCCCAGGCCACCGTGCACAAGGCAGGGCCCACAGACACTCCGCCCCTGTGCACCAAACTCACTACAGTCAAGTCCATTCCCACTCAGAGAGAGACCCCAGAGGACAGAGTCCAAATGCCCTTCAGGGTGGCCGGGGGTTTTTACAGAAGGGAACTGCCAGAAAGCTCAAACCAGTCACTAGGCTCCTTTCCCCGCGACACCAGGTGGTGCAAGGGGTTAGCATTCGATGAACATGGATCCCAGAGGCACCGCACAGGAAAGGCCTGGCAATCCACTTCCCAAACATCAGCCAGGAAAACTTGTCGGGCCCAGTTCTTCTCCATCACATGCAAGGTTGGCAGGACTCACACTAGGCCCCATGGCACCTGGCACAGGGTCTCTGCACCTAGTACAAGAATAGCCATACATGCAGGACACTCGGCCAGCCACACAACACATGCTTGGACACACGCCTGCGCTGCGGAACAAGCGGAATACAACCCCGTGTGCGCGTGCGTGCACACAAAACTAGAGGTCCTGCTCAGGAGCTGTCAAGCACCGTGGAACTGTCCATCCCCCCCCACCCCACACCCACACTTGTACCCCCACCTGCCCAGTCACCCAGCCCCCTCTGCCAGTTATCGCTCCAGGCATCCACACCCCACCCCATCGCCTGCAGGCTGGGATGGCCCTACTCTGATCATTTGCATCCTTCCCACACAACCGGGGAAGAATAAGCAGCAAGTGGGCTGGGCTTTGCCACCTCCCTTCACCCCAATCTTTTTTTCTGGCCAGCACTTAGTTGGGAAGGCTAATTTATGAAGTCCCTGTAGATTTGAACTTTCCACCGAATTGGCGGCAGCTGCCAGTGGGTTAGAGTCTAATTGGAGTGGAGAATTCAGGAGTCTTGCTAGGATGTCGGGGGAGAGAAGACACTACAAGCTGCTGCCACTCCAGTCCAGGGTCCCAAACCAGCCTTCCTCCTAGAGAGGGAGCTGAGGGGCACCCGAGTGTGTGTGGTGGCAGTGACACAGGGCACGGGGTGGGCAGGAGGACAGGGTCAGGTTAGAGCGACGTCCCATCACCACGAACTGCCTAGCCCAGCCCAGCCCAGGAAGTCTGGAAGGGCTCTGGCCTGGGGTCGATCCAAGACTTTGGAAAGGTTCCTGCACGTTTCTGTTTCTGTCCACTGCTGAGAATTTACATTTCCACCGCAGGTAGACTGAATGCGAGGCCCCATGTTAACAAGCTCCCGGGTACAGGTAAGAATGCCTGGTAATCAGTAAGGATCTCTTGGGGAGCTGGTTAAAGTGCAGTCTGATTCCGTTTCTAGGGGGGAGAAATGGCAAATTATCTTGGCTCCACGACTCACTTTACCCCCCAGGTAGGTCCTCTGAACCGACCCAGTGGCACCAGGAAAGACCGAATGACAATTTGCTTCACTGAGGATAAGCCCCAAACAGAAAACCCATGACCCTCAAGTCTACTGCGACCATTAGGTTGGATTTCCAAAGCTGTAAGTCTCTGCAGAAGCAGACGGCCCCATCCTTCTCCCGCCCAGGGTGGTGGGTTTCAACCGTGGACCTTTTCTAAGTAGCCAGTCACCCACCAGGACTCCCACAAACAGACTCACTGCCATTGAGTCAGGGCGGACTCACAGCCCCGCCCCCTGTGGGTTTCCCAGACCATAACTGTTTGCGAGAGTAGAAAGCCCCTCTTTCACCAGGGCTCCTGTTGGGGTGGGGGGTGGAGGGGGGAGTCACAGCAAAAGGGCCTGGAAAGCCCAGGTCTTCCCAGGGACACGTGGGTTCTCCGGGGAATCAGAATAGGTAAAGGGTTTGGTTGTGTGGTTTTACCCAGCAGGCACCGCAGAAGGGCCACACAGCTGGAATTCCCGGAGCTCGGGCTCTGGGAGGAGGTGGTCTGCCAGAGGGTGGGAATAGAAATGAGGGTTTCCATCAAGGTCAGCCTCTTTGGGAGCCTGGTGGAACCTGAAGAAACTGAGCCAAGCCTCCCCGGGACCAGGGCAGCCTCGGCCCTCCCATCTTCCTTCCCTCTCCCATTTGGCATTCTTTCGGCTGGGCACCAAGCTCTGTATAAGGGTGGAGGTGGGGCCTGTGCCCCCTGGGCACCCTTTATACCCACAGCAACCTCTTTCTTCTGGTCCCCCGTTAAACCAGCCTAAAAGCCCATTTGCTTCTCTGCGAGGAAAGCAGGCAGCCTCCAGTGTCTGAGAGCAGCCTCTTAAGGCAACTTCAGCAACTGGTGCTGGGTGGGTGGAGTTGCCTGCTTTTCTTCTGCATCCTGCCTGCCCCCAGCCAGATGGGCCCTCTGCCCCACCAGGACCCTGTTCCCTGTCCTCCCCAGGAAGGACAGGGGCCCACTTTCTGCGCTAGCCCACACAGGCAGTGAGGCTGAACCTGGGCACCGGAAACCTGAGCCAGCTTTCCACCAGGACTAGCTGCATTAACACCACCACCACCACCCCACCCCCAGGAGCTTTGCAAGGCTATCTGCTTGGGCTCAGGTTCCACCCCAGGAGTTCTGTCATCTCTGGCCCCGGGTCACTCTAAAGCAGGTGTCCTCAAACTACGGCCCACGGGCCACATGTGGCCCGCCGGCTGTTTTTTCCCCGTTTTGTTTTTTACTTCAAAATAAGATATGTGCAGTATGCATAGGAATTTGTTCATAGTTTTTATTTTTTGTTTGCAACTATAGTCCGGTCCTCCAACGGGTCTGAGGGACAGTGACTGGCCCCCTGTTTAAAAAGTTTGAGGACCCCTGCTCTAAAGGTGGAATGAGGAGTCCCTGCCACTTCTGTGAGGTCTTAGAGCAGCTGGTCACACTGGTTGCTGCATTTAAGGGAGACTGCTGCCCGGCCCCAAGCCCTGCAGGTCTGATTTAAGTGGGCTGGGCAGGGACACTGGGAGCCCCTGAGAACAACCAGGTGGTGCGATGCCCCAGAACAGGACTGAACCCTGACTTTGCAGCCAGATTGGCCAGGGGGCTCTGCTGGGGGCTTTGAGCAGGTCAACTAACTTCTCAATGTTCCTATCTCTAATGTCAGGAAGATGTGACACACACACACCTCCTGGCAGGACTGATGCCATCTGCACCCCTTGCTCAGCCTTGATTGTCCCTTGTCTATGGCAAATTGTCCATTTAGTTCTTATCAATAAAAAGGTGCTGCTCTGGGCAGGGGGTGGGCATGAAAAAGGGGTGCCTGTCCCCCAGGATCAGGGAAGTATCAGGATTGCAGGCATTTAGCTCATCAAACTCCACTTCAGGGCACTGGCACTTGAACTTAAGCTTCAGTTCTTAATCCTGACTGAAACTCACGAGGGGAACTCCGTATGTAACTCAAGTCCTGTCTCCCCACTGCCATGGAGGCACATCCCACGCATAGGGACCCTATCTCACTCGGATTTCTAGGCCTGCCAATTCTTAATGGGAGCAGACAGTCTCGATTGTCTCCTGCACAGCAGCTGGAAAGTTTGAACCACTGACCTTGTGGTTAGCAGGCCTTGCTGACCCAACGGGATGACCAGAGCTCCAAAGCCATGTAGACTAGATATTATTGTAAAGAAATGAGTTATTAGAAAGAATTGCATTTGTATCATAATATAAATATGGAGCAATTTGGTCAGAGAATTAACCTTGAACTTAAAACCAAATCATCACAAGCACTTGGCCACCATCACTACTACTACCACCAATACTATTACAGCTACCACTATTATTACCAGCACCACGACCACCACTACTACCACTACCACTATTACTACCACCACTACCACCACCACTACTACTATTACTACTACCACCACTATCACTACCACTATTACTACTACCACCATCACTACTACTACCACTGATACTATTACAGCTACCACTATTATTACCAGCACCACTACCACCATTACTATGACTACCACTACCACTATTACTACCACCGCTACTACCACTATTACTAATACCACTACTACCACTATTACTACGACTACCACTATTACTACTACCACCACCACCACTACTATTACTACCACCACTACTACCACTATTGCAACTACTATTACTACTACCACCACTATCACTACCACTATTACTACTACCACCATCACTACTACCACTGATACTATTACAGCTACCACTATTGTTACTACCACCACTAGTATCCTACCACTATTATTACTACCACCATTACTACTACTACCACTACCACTATTACTACGACTACCACTACTACTACCACCGTTACTATGACTACCACTATTACTAATACCACTACTACCACCATCACTACTACCACTATTACTATGACTACCACTATTACCACCACCACCACTACTACTATTACTACTATCACCACTACCACAACCACTACTACTATCACCATTACTACTGCTACCACTATTACTACTACCACTGCTACTACCACTATTACAACTATTACTACTACCACCATTACTACGACTACCACTATTACTACTACCACCACTACTGCCACTATTACAACTACTATTACTATTACTACCACTATTATCACTACTACTACTGCCACTAATATTATCACTATTATATGATACTATTATACTGCTACCACCATTACTAGCACCACCACCGCTCTTACCACCACTGCTACGACAACCACCACTCCCACCACTATTGCACTACTACCACCATCCCCTACTATCACTACGACACCCACACCACCACCACCATTGCTACGGCCATGGCCACCCCTACCACCATCACTGCCACCACAACCTCTAGCACCACAACGACTACTGCCACCCCGGCTCGTACCACCAAAACGACCACTGCCACCCCACCACCAACCACTACGTGGACAGTCGTGCTGTTCAAGATGTCACTTTAACAACTAAGTGGAGGACGAAGGGGGCTTGTCATGATCGTTTCAAGCACCTCACATTCGTGTGAAAATTAGAAAATGAATAAAGAGAATTGAGAGAGAATGGATGCTTCCATAGACCGCCGGAGGAGCTCTGGGGACGCAGCGAGTTGCGCGGCCAGCAGTTTGAAGCCACCATGCACCCCGTGGGAAGGCAATGAGACTGTCTGGTCTCTAAAACCCCAAGAGCAGTTCTGCTCCACCCTGCGCAGTTGCCACGGCTGAGCCAGACGAATGAACAAATGTGTCCTATGAGAAGCACAAGCAGAATGTTCCTTAGAAGCCAGGATGGTGAGACCGCTCACCCACTTTGGGCATGTGATGAGGCGGGAGCAGTCTCTGGAGGACACTGCTCGGTCAGGTGGAAGGGCAGTGGAGGTCCCGGTGAGATGCACTGACACAATGGGCTCAAAGGGAGCCAATATGGTGAGGCCACGACCGGGCAGTATCTCACGCTGTTCTACACAGGGCTGCTCCGACTGCACAGAGCCTCACAACCTCCACCCCCCACCCCCCCGATCCCAGGTGCTCCATTTCCGTGGCACATGCCACCAAGAGCAAAGTTCCAAAAGCCTGCAGGGTGGGACTTGGAAGCATTAGGAAGAATGCCCTTTGCCTCAATGTACTTGTCCATCAGACTCCCAGAACCTGCCTGCTGGCCTCAAAAAAGCCGGGTCTGGAAGTGCCGGTAAGCGACACCCAGGTAAAAGAGCACAGACAGGCTCCCTGGAGCCTAACAGGGTGGCACGCTCACAGCCCTCAAGGAGCAGGGTTTGAAATGCCGACCTCCCAACATCAAGGATTCCCAGGAGCCCAGGGGTGAGTGGAGAGGAGGTGGTTCCGGTTCTCAGGGCAGGGGTAGGAAGGCAGGCAGGGGTGCGTGCAGAGACAGAGTTTCTCTCGAGGTGTGTGTATTTTGGGGTCTTGGGCATACACTGCCCAGTGGCCTCCAGAAAGGATGCTCTGGCATCCGCTCGGTCAGGCCGTCGGATGTCAGTTGTCTGAATCTGAAAAGCACCAGTAGGCAGTGCAGGGGCCGCAGCTTCTCATTCAGCTCAGTAAGCTTTCCAGATCCCCAGGCTGGGGCAGGGATTAATGGGGCACCTTCCAATCTGCTGGGGGAGACAGAGCACAGCCCGGTGGACTCGGAGTTCCTCTCCCGGATGACTCGGTCCTCCCTGACATGTTACAAGCCAGCAGCCTTTTGAACTGGAAAGCATCTTCCCTGGCAGGTGGGCTTCTTCCTCTCTGCAGCCCCGAGGGCCCTCTGCAGAGCATCTCACTCCAGCTCCTCTCTCCCAGGTGGGTGTGCTCATTGGTCTCACTGTCTTCACACATGACAACTGGCTGACCCTGTTTTCCAACATGTTCCTGGTCCAGTCCAGCTACTTTCGCTCAGCTCAGAAGGCATTTCTAAGGTGTGGGGAGGATGACCCAACCCCAAATCTAACTCACCGCCAACGTGGCAATGCTGACGCATCATGGCTTCCTGGGTGTCTCCAGAACTGTAACTCTTTACAGGAGTAGAAAGCCTAGTCTTTCTCCTGAGGAGCTGCTGGTGATGGGGCTGTTGGTGGTTTCGCACCGCCGACCATGTGGATCGCAGCCCAAAGCACAACCAAGGCTCCTGCCCACTTCCTTTCGATTGGCGTCACTTCCTGGCAGCAGTGAACCACTTGCCCTACAGACACCGCCTAATACCTGATCCCCTCCCCCACTGGGGGGGTAGCAGAAGACTATACTCCATAAAGGTTTCTGTGGCTGATTTTAGAAGTGAGATCACCAGGCCTTTCTTCCTAGGGCCTCTGGACGTGTGAGCCACGTGTGGTTGTTTCGATACATACATGTGGCTCTGAAGTGAAACGGAAACATTTTCAAGGATATTATTCAGGTAATGGTGATTCCATGTGTTTGTAAAAATGCATTGATGGCTCTCAAATCATTTTTAAACTGTTGTGAGGGGCAGGATTGGTGCATCCGTCTCGAACGTTTGCTGGCCCCTGGACTAGATCTTCCAACTTTCTGGTTCACAGCTGAGTTCTGTAACCTTTACACCTCCCAGGGACTCCGCAAAAGGCAGGAGAGCAGGAACCAGAGCCCTTGACTAGGGAGGCGGTGTGCAGCAGACCCCGGAGACCGCAGTTATCCGCACATTTACAGACCCAGCTCTGAAAATGATCCTCGGGAAAGAAGCGTGGCTCTCTGCAGAGATTTCGCTCCAAGACTCTGCATGAGAACATTGTTTATGATAGGAAAGAAAATCATTGCAAACGATCTAAATGTTCAACGACAGGGAATAGGTTAAATAATTGATGGTGCCGCCACACACAGCAGCCATTATAAATTACACCGCAGAGGAACACTTAAAGATATGAAACAGCGTGTTGAAAATATCGCTCTGTAAAACAGTATGACTGTGTGAGCCTACTTCTGATGGGAAAAAAATAGAGAGAGATACATGGACATAAGGAAGACGGAAAAGTCTATGCAGCAAACATACAAATCTTGGAGCTTACAGGGCAGTAGAATGACAAGAAATTGAAATGATTGTCTCTGGGGGTTTCTACAAGAAATGTTGAGTCCTTGTGTAATCAGAATAAACGATACGATTTCTTTTCAGGTGACATGCCCAGGTGGGAAACACACTGTCAGGAACAAAGAGCCCAGTTCGGCAGGGTCCCCCAAGCTCCGGGGCTGAGCACGCTGCTCTGTGTTGCTTCCTCACAGGGCGCTGGGCAGCAATCCGCTTTAACCTACTTGTGCAATGAGGAGAAACGCTCCCGGAGGGGTGTCCTGGGCCCTGGGCAAGTGGCCCTTCCAGCTTCGAGGTCCTGTCTCAGGCCACAATGGGACAAGCCAGGCCCCAGGCCAGTGGTTGTGTAAGCAGGACGGATGGATTGGCCGCTCACCGCATTCCTGACCGCTGAGCAGGCGCATAGGAACACCTTCCCCCTTGACATGCAAACCCAGCCAGACAGCTTCTCTGGAGGGGGGAGGCGGGTGGGGGGGGGGTGTCTGGTATGGCCCCGCCCTGATAATGAACAGTGAACATTTGTAGAGTACCTACCAGATGGGTACCAGATGGGTATCAAGTCTCCCATAAGGTCCTCCTGGGAGGTAGAGCTGCAACGCTATGGCTGCAAAGGAGGAAACTGAGGCAGAGAGAGTGAAAGTAACTCACGCACTAATAAGGGGTCCGTGAGTCCCTGTGTGGCACGAATGGGTAGATGCCACACAACTAGCTGGGAGGTTGGCAGTTCAAACCCACTCAGGAGTCTTGGAAGGCGGGCCTGGTGGCTTACCGTCAAAGGCGTTGGAAACCCTGTGGAGCAGGTCCTCTCTGAGCACGTGGGGACACCGCGAGTCAGAATGCACTCAATGGCACCTGCCAACGTGACAGCACTCACGGAGGCCGGGCCTTGAAGCCTTTCTGGTAGACATGGCTTCCGCCACGGCTGCCACGTTTCTGTGGAAGATTGCAACTCTCGCTTCCATGGACACAGAATCCCACGCAGGGTGGGTCCACGAGACTTCTCAGAGACCTGTGGTCTGGGCCCCTGAAGCCCACCTTCTTTCTTCCTCTAACTGCAGGAAGAGGGGTGGCGTCCACCCCAAGCTGTCTATTGTGGGCTCTATTGTGGGGCTCACGGGCCCCACCCTTCCCTCCAGCAAGAGCTCAGGTGGGAAACTGCATGCAGCCGGGCGTGAGCCTGCTGGGGCCACCTCTTGGCTGCCAGTTCTTCCTGCAGGGTTTCCAGGCTGGGTTCCAAGGCGGGATGTCAGAGGCTGTTTCTAAAGTCTGGGCAAATCAACACAAGCGTATTCGCAGGGGTTATCTCTGCGTGGAGGGATTAGGGGCGACTTTTATCATGGCTCCGCTCCTTTGCATTTTCTCATTTTCTGCCATGAGAATGGTGATTTTTGCCAATTACATAATTAGAGGGAGGGAAGAGCTGCTGTGCTTTCTCTGCTCCTCACAGGGCTCTTGGCTCAACCTTGTGCCACCTGCTCAACTCCACGGGGGCTCTGCACCGGCTCAGAGCGCCATCCAGTCTTCCCAGCATGTCCCCCCTCCACTGGACGCTCCCACTTACTGCATGACGTCTCATGAAGATCAGAGTAGAACTTTGCTCACGTGGTCATTGATAGGTGCTGCTAGTGACCCGGTTTAACACAGAATGACACATGGTGCAGCCCATGTCATCTTCATTGTCGCGGTGATGGTGCAGTCCCTGGTTTCAGCCATCTCTGTCAATCTGTCAGGGGTCCTCAAACCATGGCCCGCGGGCAACGTGCAGCCCACCAAGGACATTTATCTGGCCAGCCGGGTGTTTCCCCCCCCCCTTTTTTTTTTACTTCAAAATAGGATATGTGCAGTGTGCATAGGAATTTGTTCATAGTTTTTTTTTTTTTAAACAAAACAAAAAACTATAGCCTGGCACTCCAACGAGTCTGAGGGACAGTGAACTGGTCCCTTGTTTAAAAAGTTTGAGGACCCCTGATCTATGTCATTAAAGGGCTTTCTGCTCTTCTCTGATATTTTTTGTTACCTACTTGTCTTCTAGGGACCGGTCCCTTCTTATAACATGGTCAAAGGACATATGATAGGAGGAAGTCTTGCCGTATTCATTTCTATGGAGGATCCCGGCAGTACTTCTTCCCAGACAGCTTTGTTCCTTCCGTTATGGTAGATTCCACATTCTTTATCAATGCCATAATTCCGATGCATCAATTCTTCTCCAGACTTCCTTACTCATTGTCTAGCACCTGCCTAGTTAGGAGGTGGTTGAGAACGTCATAGCTTAGATCGGGAGTGTAAGAGAAAGATGAGGCTGTCTCTTCCCATAAAGATTTATGGTCTCCCAAATCCTAAAGAGCAGGGCTTGATGAACGTGGGAATCAACTCAGTGGCAGTGGATTTGGGTTTTGGGTTTCAGCGTACCTACATCCTCGACATGACATCTTTGCTTTTTAACGTTGTAAAGATGTACTTTGCGGCAGATTTGCCCAATGCAATGCATCGTTTGATCTGTTGGGTGCAGTGTCCTTGGACGTTGATTGCGGATCCAAGTAGAAAGAAATCTCTGATAGCGCCAGCCTTTTCTCTACCTCGGATGCTGCTTCTTGGTCCGGTAGTGAGGCTACATGTTTTCTTTCACGGAGGCGAAATCCAAACCGGAGGCGGTAGTCTGGGATCTCCATCAATAACCGCTTCAAGTCTTCTTTGCTTTCAGCAAGCAAGTACATATGACAGTTTCCCAATGAGCCCTCGGCTCCTCCTGATGCCGCTTCCTGCGCCAGAGAGTCCAGCTTCTTGGATGACTTGCTCGTCATAGAGACTGAGTAAGCACAGCGAAGGAAGAAAACTCTCACACACGCCTTTCCTGATTTTAAACCAGGCAGTACGCCCTGGTTCTGCTCACATGACTGCCTACTGGTCTGTGTACAGGTTCTACATGAGTACAATTAAGTGTCCTGGAATTCCCATGCATGGCAATGTTGTCCACAATGCACTGCGAGCTATGCTGCCCAATGCCTTTGCATTGTCAGTAAGACACAAGTCACCGTCTCTCTGGTAAGTCTCTGCTTTTAGCCAAACTCTGGCATCAGCAATGATGCCCCCGGTCCCGGGTTGTCTTCTGAACCCAGCTCTCAGTGAAGGGACTGTTGCGACCATTTTCAAATCATCTTCAGGAAAATTTTACTCAAATGTGATAATAATGATATTGTTAATTAATTTTCATAGAGCGTCAGACTAGGACTGTGCTCCGCTTATTTTTTGTTAAGAATACACACACTGGTGGGGCTTGACCAAGGGCAATATAGCCGAGAGGAATTACTGAAACCCGAATGAAGGCTGAACGTGATAGTGGGACAAGAGGAAAGTAAAAGGAAATAGAGGCAAGAACTAGGAGGCAAAGGACATTTATAGAGGTCTAAATACAGGCATGTACATATGTAAACATATTTATATATAGCAATAGGGAAATAGATCTATGTACATATATTTATATGTTAAGTATTAAGGTAGTAGATGGACATTGAGTCTCTACTCAAGCGCTCTTGAATGCAAGAACACTTTATTCTAATAATGTGGTATTCTTTGATGCTCACCTTCCTGACATCATTGCTGAAGACAAAATGGGTACATAAGCAAATGTGGTGAAGAAAGCTGATGGTGCCCAGCTGTCAAAAGACATAGCATCTTGGGTCTTAAAGGTTTGAAGATAAACAAGTGGCCATCTAGCTGAGAAGCAACAAAGCCACATGGAAGAAGCACACCAACCTGTGTGATCACGAGGTGTGGATGGGATCAGGTATCAGGCATCAAAGACCCAGAACAAAAAATCATTGATGTGAATGAGGGGGAGCATGGAGTGAAGACCCAAAGCCCATCTGTAAACAATTGAACATCCTTTACAGAAGGGTCTCAAGGAAGAGAAGAGCCAGGCCAGGGTGCTATACAACTTTCCTCTAGTTCTTTAATGCTTCCTTCCCCCACCCCCACTCCCGCCCCACTCTCATGACCCCAATTCTACCTTACAAATGCGGCATGTACACTGGTACTGATAAGAGTTCTCAAAACATGGAATCCTGGACAGATAAACCTCTCAAGACCAATAATGAGAGTAGCAATACTAGGAGAGGAAGGGGAAGGTGAGGGGAGAACGGGGCAACTGATCACAATGACCTACATATAACCCCCTCCCAGGGGGACGGACAACAGAAAAGTGGGTGAAGAGAGACAGAGGTTGGTGTAAGACATGAAAAAACAATGATAAATTATCAAGGGTTCATGAGGGAAGGAGAGTGAGGGAGGGGGGAAATGAGCTAATACCAAGGGCTCAAGTAGAAATAAAATGTTTTGAAAATGATGATGGCATATTTCTTCCATGAGGGCTTTGTTGCTTCTGAACTAGATGGCCACTTGTTTATCTTCAAGCCTCCTAGACCCCAGACGCTATCTCTTTTGATAGCCGGGCACCTTCAGCTTTCTTCACCACATTTGCTTATGCACACATTTTTCTTCAGCAATCGTGTCGGGAAGGTGTGCATCCTGGAATGCCAATTTAATAGAACAAAGTGTTCTTGCATTTATTAAGTGCTTGAGTGGAGGCCCAATGTCCATCTGCTGCCTTAGTACTAAACCTATAAATATATGCACATAGATCTGTTTCCCTACACTCTTACATAAATATATTTACATATGTACATTCCAGTCTTTAGACCTCTGTAAATACCCTTTGTCACCTAGTTCTTTCCTCTATTTCCTTTTACTTTCCTCTTGTCCCACTATCATGCTCAGCCTTCATTTGGGTTTCAGTAATTTCTCTCGGTTACCTTGCCCTTGCTGAATCCCTACCAGGCCTCTCACACCCTCCTTGCTGCTGATTTTGGATTACTTGTTGCTCCCTTGTGTGACCACAAGCTGTCAAAGTGATCAGGTATCAAGTATCAAGGAACAAAAACTCATATCATTGTAAAGGTAGGTGAGTGCAGAGTGGAGACTCAAAGCCCATCGGTAGCCAACTGGATACCCTCTTACTGAAGGGTTGTGGGGAGGAGATGAGCCAGTCAGGGTGCAGGGTAGCAACGATGAAGCATATAACTTTCCTCTAGTTCTTAAATACTTCCTTCCCCCTACTATCATGATCCCAATTCTACCTTACAAATCTGGCTAGATCAGAGGATGTACATTGGTACAAATAGGAACTGGAAACACAGGGAATCCAGGACAGATGACTCCTTCAGGCCCAGTGGTGAGAGTGGTGATGCCTGGAGGGTGGAGAGAATGTGGGGTAGAAACGGGGAACTGATTACAAGAATCTATGTATAGCCTCCTCCCTTGGGGATGGACAACAGAGAAGAGGGCGGGGAGAGACATCGGACAGTGTAACATATGACAAAATAATGATAATTTATTAATTATGAAGGGTTCGTGAGGTAGGGGGAGTGGGGAGGGAGGAAGAAAATGAACAACCAATATTAAGAGCTCAAGTAGAAGGCAAATGTTTTAAGAATGATGATGGCAACAAATGTACATATGTACTTGACACAATGTATGTATGTATGGATGGATTGTGATAAGAATTGTATGAGCCCCCAATAAAATATTTTTTAATATCCCCCAAAAAAGAATACACACAAAAGATCCAAAACAAATATCTATATTGATGCAAACAAGGGAGGTTGGAGTGGAGACCCAAAGCCCATCTGTAGACAATTGGATACACACACACACACACACACAGAAGAGTCATGATGAAGGGATGATTCAACTAAGGTACAGTACAGCACAAACAAAATATATAGCATCCCTCTAGTTCCTGAATGTTTCCCTCTACCCCCCTGCCATGACCCAGTTCTACCTTACAGATCTGGCTAGACCGGAGAACACACATTAGCACAGATAAGAGCTCTCCACACATGGAATTCAGCACAGATAAACCCCTCAGGAACAGTAATGGGAGTAATGATATCATGAGGGTAGGGGCATGGTCAGGGAGGGGGAAGGAGGAGAAAGAGGAACCCATCACAAGGTTGGATATCTATCCACCCCCAGAAGGGGATCAATAACAGAAATGTGGGTGAAGGGAGACAACGGCCAGTGTAAGATACAAAATAATAATAACAATATATCATTGATCGAGGCTTTACGAGGGCAGGAGGGTGGGGGAGGGAGGGGAAAAAAGAGGACCTATACCAAGGGCTCAAGTAGAAAATGTTTTGGAAATGATGATGACAACATACGTATAAATGTGCTTGATACAATTGATGTATGGAATGTTATAAGAGCTGTAAAAGACCCCAATAAAAATGATTCTAAAAAATATGAAATTTTAAAAAAGAATACACACAACAGAACACACACCAAGTTTCCACGCGTACAAGGTAGTGACGTGGACTGTGGTCTGTGAGTTGGGTGACTACTCTCACTTCCTTGAGTTGTTCCTCCCCCACGGACATGAGCTCACTGCTATCTCGTATTATGATCTGCTTAAGCTCCTAGAACTAGATCTTGAAAGAACACAATGCTCAGGACAGACATTCTTCACCCACTCACTGCCATCGAGTCCATTCTGACTCATAGTGACCTCATAGGACAGGGTGACTCGCCTCACTTGGTTTCTAAGGCTGTAATCCTTCGTGGGAGCTGAAAGCCTCATCTTCCTTCCGTGAGGCAGCTGGTGGGTTCAAACTCCTGACCTTACAGTGGCAGCTCAGCATATAATCCATGGCATCATCACCAAGGCTCTTTACATTCTCTGCTAGTGAAGTTTAATGATTGTTTGGTTTAAAGACGACTTCAGGGGATATTTTTGGTTAAAGGTTTAAAGACTATCTTGGCACGGTAGTTTCAGGAGTTCATCCAGCCTCCACAGTTCCAGGAAAGGCTGAAGCTGCCAGAATTTGAACATCTGTTCTCCATTTCTCCCCTTTTGCCCAGGATTCGTTTATAAAATCATTGATCAAAGTACTCACCACTAGGCCAATTAGCTGGGATGGCTCATGAAATGATGACCTTGAACTACCAAACCAAGGAACCAAATACCATGAGGTGTCTGGCTGGACATAAAAAATCTCAGCAGTGGTTGGCTTTATATTTTAGTCATGATATCAAGCATCAGAAGACCCAAAACAAAGAGCCATTTTGATGTGAACAGAGGGGTCGGAAAGGAGCTCCAAAGTCCAAGTGTAGACAATTGGACATCTCCTCACAGAAGGGTCACAAGGAAGGGACAAGCCAGCCAGGTCTTGTATAACGCTGATGAAACAAAACAGCATTCCTCTAGCTCTTTAAACCACCCCCCCCCCACTATCATGACCCCAGTTCTACCTTACAAATATGGCTACACCAGATTGTATACACTGCTACAGATAAGAGCTACCAATGCACAGAATCCAGGACAGATAAACCCCTCAGGATCAATATTGAGAGTAGCGATACCATGAGGCTAGTGGGAAGGCAGGGGGAAAAGGGGGAGAAAGGAGGAACTGATCGCAATGATTGACTACACCCCCCCCCCAGTGGATGAACAACAGAAAGGTAGGTGAAGGGAGACTGCGGACAGCGTATACTATGAAAATAAAAATAATTGATAAATTATCAAAGGTTCACAAGGGTGGGAGGGGAGGGAGGCGAAAAAAGAGGAGCTGATACCAAGGGCTCAAGTAGAAAGAAATTGTTTTGGAAATGATGATGGCAACTTATGTACAAATGTGGTTGATACAATTCGTGTATGGATTGATATGAGCTCCCAATAAAATGATTTATTAAAATAAATTAATAAAATTTTGTCATCATTAAAAACTTTTTACTAATTCAACTTTTGTTAATTCAGCTTTTTATTGGTCTACAATTTATTGACAGTACTTACAACAATAGGCTATGAAACCCTGAGTCATTTTTTTCTTATAAATAGGTATTTGAAATTATCTTTTTTTTTTCTTTCTTTCTTTTTTTTTTTTTTTAATTATTTTTTATTTTTTAACAAATTATTGGGGCTGATACAATTCTTTTCACAGTTCATACATATACATACATCAATTGTATAAAGCACATCTGTACAGTCTTTGCCCTAATCATTTTTTTCTCCTCTTTTCTTCATTTACATTTTATTAGGGACTGAAATTATCTTTAAAAAATTAAAGGGAAAAAAATGGACAGTCTTGCGGGTAGTCTCTCTCATGTGTGTGTGTGTGTGTGTGTGTGTTTAATAGATAATGTCTCTAGCAAAGGTGCTCCTGAAGCCAGTCAGCCAAAGCCTTTGCGAATCGTTAACCATGCCAAAGGCTCAAGCAGCGGTTCTCAACCTGTGGGTCAAGACCCCTTTGGGTGTTGAACAACGCTTTCAGAGGGATCAGTCGATTCCTAACAGTTGCAAAATGACAGTGATGAAGTAGCAATGAAAATAACTTGATGGAAACAACAAAGCCCACATGGAAGAAGCACACCAGCCTGTGCGATCACGAGGTGTCAAAGGGATCAGGTATCAGGCATCATCAGAACAAAAAATCATATCATTGTGAATGAGGGATGGAGTGGAGAGTGGAGACCCAAAGCCCATTTGTAGGCCAGTGGACATCCCCTTAGAGAAGGGTCTCAGGAGGAGACAAGCCAGTCAGGGTGTGAGGTAGCAATGATGAAACATACAACTTTCCTATAGTTCCTAAATGCTTCCTCCCCACCCACTAGCATGATCCCAATTCTACCTTGCATATCCGGCTAGACCAGAGGATGTACACTGGTAGATAGGAACTGGAAACACAGGGAATCCAGGGAGGATGATCCCTTCAGGACGAATGGCGCGAGTGGCAATGCCGGGAGGGTGGAGGGAAGGTGAGTTGGAAAGGGGGAGCTGATTACAATGATCTACATATAACTTCCTCCCTAGGGACGGACAACAGAAAAGTGGGTGAAGGGAGAAGTGGGACAGTGTAAGAAATGACAAAATAATTTATAAATTATCAAAGGTTCATGAGGGAGGGGGAGCGAGAAGGGAGGGGGAAAATGAGGAGCTGATGTCAGGGGCTTATGTGGAGAGCAAATGTTTTGAGAATGATGAGGGTAATGGATGTACAAATGTACTTTACACAGTTGATGTATGTGTGGATTGTGATAAAAGTTGTATGAGCCATAAATAAAATGATTTTTTTTAAAGAAAGAAAACAATTTGATGGTTGGGGGTCATCACCACATGAGGAACTGTATGAAAGGGTCGCAGCATTAGGAAGGCTGAGAACCGCTGGGCTGGAGGGTCAAGTCTACGCAGAAGCGTCTCAGAAGCAAGGCTTGGTGATCAAGCTCCAGAAGGACTCTGATGTACAGGTGGGGTCGCTGGGAGCCAGAATCCACTAGCGGCCACTGGTTTCTGTTTCTGATGCAGGGCTACGAAGCTGATAAGGCAGAGGGAAGCCAGGACAGCAAGTCCCAAATGGAGGGGGAGAAACTAAAAAGAAGAGCCATCTTGTCAGCACATGCCATTTAAAATTGTGGAGCCAGAAAAGGGGCGCGAACCAAGTTACGTTAGGGGGACGGATTTTTGACCTGTAAGGACCCCAAATAATGGAGAGCAGCACTTCCCTGTGGGGGTTTCCAGACTGCAAATCTTGAGAGATCATTGCTGGGTGGGTCCAAACCACCAGCCTTGCCTGCTATTAGCAGCCAGTAACTGCTGGGCAGCCGCGGGTCCTTTAAGGAACAATAAATCAGTAAAATGCAGCCAACTGGTAAGACTACAACAATCGGTATGTTGTACTTCATTGTTGTACAACAATCGGTATGTTGTACCAGCTTTTATGTTTAAATTGTGCTACTTTATGTTTAAATGGTTCATTAAATGAACAAATAAATTATGGATGAACTAATGAATGAATGAATGACCAAATAAATAAATAAAGGAATAAATGACCAAATAAATAAAGGAATGAATGACTAAATAAATAAATGTCTTTTCTGTGCCTCGAACTAGAAATAGGGCCGTGGCACAAACAGATCCACCCCACAGTGGGGCGCAGTGTGGGGGAGCCCAGTTTCTTGCCAGGAATTTGGGCGCTGATGGCCGCTGCCTGACCCACTGCAGATGTCTTCCTGTTCTGCCCCCATCAGCATCTCTGCTCCCACATTTCTCCATGTTTTTATAAGGTGTCCCCCAACCCCAGGGTCTTTGGGCCACAGGATCCCCCAAGTGTGAGGCACAGTCCTACAGGTCAAGCACACGCCAGCTGTCAGTTGCCTCTAGCCTCCCTGTTTGCCCCATGGGGACCTGGGCAGGAACCTAACAACCATCCAAAGCCTGTTCCCTGGGACTTTTCCTGGGGGCCCCTCTGCCCCCACACTGCGAAGGTGCCAGGACTTGGAAAATGGCTGTCCCTGTCCCTCTGCTCAGCGTGGGCAAGGTCTCCTTTACCTCTAAGTATTAAATATTCTAAGCTTTGCAGCCCAAGAAGGAAAATGAAAGACGTGTGATAGGTCAGTAAATCACAAAGAAAGTCTCTCTGTCATCTTTCCTTACAGACCCCTGCCTTTCCTTCAGGAGCGCTGGCTCAGCAACCTGGGCTAACCACCAGGTGGGCAGTTTGAAACCACCAGCTGCCCCGGGAGAGAGAGGCAGGCTTCGAACAGCACAGGGGCTGTTCTCCCGGAATAGTAGGGGTCCTTCTCCCATGGAGGAAAAAAAGGTTGGTCAAAGCCCCAAACTTTAGGCACAACACTGAACATAAACAAAAAACCAAACTCGTTGACATTGAGCTGACTCCAACGCATGGTAATCCTATGGGCAGAACTGCCGCCTGCGGGTTTCTGAGACTGTCAGGGAGAAGAAAGCCGCACCTTACCCCACCCCCCAAAAGTAGGGTGCCCGAGGCTGACCGCGCACCAACGAGTAACCCGCTACTCCACCAGGGGTCCTAGGCACCCCAGTGCTAGCCGCGTGTCAAATCCTCGCTGGGGCAGTTCCGCCCTGAAACACGTGGGTCTCCATGGGTCGGGGCTGTCTCCCGGGAACTGGATACCCAGGGAGCCTTTGAAGATGCGCTCCTTCTGAAGACATGGCTTCCTTTGCTGAGCTGCTTGTTGGCCGTGATGACTGGACAGATCGAGGCCTGATTTCATTGTTCGCTTGGGGATTGCTGGCCCAATAGCTACCCCTTACCCCACGGGGGCCTGGGGAAAGACCCTCACCCTCGCTGTACCTGTTTCCTGGTCTGTGAAGCAGCAGGCTCACTTCCAGGTAAGGGTTGCGCATGTGCAACAAGCCTAGAGGGGCTTCCAGAGGGCCCCAAACCTACATCCAGGGTCCTCCGCCCAGGCTCTGGAGCTGCGCCTCGCCAATGGCCTTGCTGCACATGGCTTCTTACCAAGAGCCTCTTGTCTCTGGGAGTGTCGACCAGAAAATGCGCCGCAGAGCTGGGGGTCCTGGTTCTCCACATGCCGGGCTGCAGGGCCCCTATCCGGGAGTGAGTGCCGGTTGCCCTGGGGGTGGGTGGGCGAGGAGAGGTTGTGTGTGTGCCCGTGCCCCTTCGGAGCTGAGCTTGCAGAAAGCCCGGCTGGCTGTCTGGCGGGGCGGGGTGAGGGGACCCCACGAGGGGACCTGCCAGCATTCCAGAAGGGCCAGGCCAGCCTGAGCGTCCGTCATCTGTTGGTGGGGACACCGCTTCAAGGCCCTCGGGGGACCTGAAGGATCTCTCAAGGCTGCCAGGTCCCCCGTCAGTCCCTGTCCTCCCTAAGATGGGCTGGAGGGCGCACGGGCTCCAGCGCCGCAGGGTGCCTCCCTGAGGTCGCTATCCACAGTGATCTGGGTGGGGCGGGGGCAGAGGCTGGGGGCAGGCCGCCCAGCCATTGCGCAAGCGGTGCGGGTGGTTATAAGAGGAGTCCACATGCATGGAGCGAGCACGGAGGCGGTGTTGCACCGGCGGCGGCAAGGAAGGCCTGCTGGGCTCCCCCACGGCACCCTGGGAACGGAGGCAGGCTGATAGACTGGCTGGAGAACAAGGTAACTTTGTCTGAGTTCCACCCGAGGGGAAGCGGCTAAGACAACCAGCATCCCACCAGCTGAGCCGGGGGAGACCGCTGTCACTGTCACTGCGGGGCTGGGATGCTCTGGAAGTAGCCTTGTGCACATCCCCAAAGACCAGGGATCTCCCCACGCCCCCAGCCCCATTCCCTTTGGAGAGGGTGCTGGCTGCCAGGCTTCGTTTCTGAGCACTAGATACAGCCTCGGGAGTAAGATAAAACTTTCCATGTTCCCTTCTCCTAAAGAGTGACAGTCTTGGGAACCTAGGCGGGCAGTTCTGCCCTCTCTGTAGGGTGGCTGTGAGTGGGTATGGCTGGACAGAGAGAGAGGCAGGGAGAGATGTAGCCTTGCCCTGAACATTCAGTGAGGGTCTAACCTCTGGACTCTGAGCCTGGAGGGGCTGCTGGAATCTAAGGACAGGATGGTGGCAGAGCAGAGGGCAATGAAACATTTAAGAAGACTCGAAATCGTCCAGCAAAATTGAGCCTGGATGGGCTGGTTTCAGAGCCCTGAAGATTGCCAACTTCTAACACCCCCCCCCCCCGCAAAAAAAAACACCACAAAAATAATTTCCCTGCTATAGAGTCTATTTTGACTCAGCAACTGCCGCTGTGGGGTTTCTGAGACTAACGCTTTAATCTTTACTGAAGTAGAAAGTCCCGCCTTTCTTCCAAAGAGCAGCTTGTGGTTTCAAACCCATGGCCCTGAGGTTAGCAGTTCAACCGGTCACCATTACGCCCCCAGGGCTCCTCGGGATTGTCAATTTAGTGGCAAACTCTTCAAATAGGGCCCTTTGACTATGAACCCAAAAGTCAGTTGTTTGAAACCACCCAACAGCTTCTTGGGGTGGGGAGGAGTCTAGGACCCAGCTTCTGAAGGGTCACTCAGACTCACAAAACTCACTCACTGCCACCCAGTCAATTCTGACTCTTAGCTGTCTGATAGGACAGCGCCGAACTGCCCCAGTGGGTTTCTGAGTCTGTTACTCTTTACAGGAGTAGAAAGCCTCATCTTGCTCCCAAGCAGCGGCTGGTGGTTTCAAACCACAGACCTTCCAGTTCACACAGCCACTGAACAACCTAGAGCATGCTGTTCCCTGGGACCCACTGGAGGTCGTCAGGAGTCAGAATCCACAGGACAGTGGGTTGGGTTGGTTCTTTGTTGGTGGTACAGCCTTGGCTGTCCTGGTTTTTGGCATTTCGAGATGGTGGCATTTTGGAAAAGGGACTTCGTCCGGCTGGATCTGAGAGAGACAGCGGCCCATCTGTCACCTGAAAGGTTCACGCACAGCCATTCCTGCTGATCACATAGGCCTCAGGGGAGACTGGGCCAGGGCCAGGTTATGAGCTGGATATGGCAGGGGGCTTCCAGAACCAGCCCAGGGGCACAGGCTGCCAGCTACCCCTGACGGAGTAGGAATGCCTCTTGGTAGGCTCTCGCGTCTATCTCCTCACATAGAGTTCCCAGATGGGCAGTGACCCACTGGGACCAGTCAGCAAGAGGGTCCTCCTCTCTTTCCTACGAGGAAGCGCTGCCGAACCACACACCCAAGGAGGGCGGTTTGCAACAGCCAGCCTATCCCTCCCCATCCATGGACAGAAAGGCTGAGCTGACCAGTCGTCCCGTGTGGGCAGGAGAGAAAACTATTGCTGCTGAGTTGACCCTCCCCCCTCCCCCGTGGGTCTGAGTGGAACTGTAGCCTGAGAGGTCTTTAGGGTCTGGATTTCACAAAGCAGATCTACGGAAATTTTTCCGAAGCACCCCAGGGTGGACGCAAGTGGCCGCCCTCTCAGTTAGCAGCCCGGTGCATGAACAGTTTGCCCCTCCGGGCCTCTGGGCAGGAGGGCACCACTTTGGGGGCAGGTCCCCCACTCCCTTTTGCAAGCATCCCGAGGACACTGGCTGAGGAACAAGACCGTGTTGGCCAAAGGAGCACCCTTCTCCTATTGTGTACATCTTTTACCCAAAATAACTCTTCCTGGTATTTTAGAGTCATGTGTTCCTCCCCCTCCATTCCAGGAACTGGCTCCAAGTGCCCAGGACTGAGCCAAGGCGGTTGCAATGGGGTGCCAGGCAGATGCCTCCCGTGGCTGAGTGACCCGTGCAGGAATGGTGGCAGCCCCTTGGGAGAGCTCTCCTCACAGAGCCCAGTCGGTTATCCAACCACTCCCTCGCTAAATGCCTCCCAAAGCAGCATGGGGGTCAGGGAGAGAGAGGGGACTGCGGGAGGGAGAAGCTGGTGGAGTGTGCCTCCTTGGACCAGCGTGCGCGTGGCTGCATGGCAAAGGGAGCCAAAGCCTCAGGTGGAGGACAGGGGGTCACTGGGCCTCATCCACGGGGGTGGGATTCCAGTAGCTGCGGAGCACATGGATGCGCATGTCCACACAGTTGTCCCAGAGAACTGGGGACATGTTGCTCAGTTGGCACACTGTGCCTGAGCCCCAGAACATGCACCCATGACATGTAAGAGCACAGACCAGCCTGGCTTCCCAGCAAACGGCCTCCCACAGCTCCCTGCTCCATCGGTTAGCCCTGGGGCAGTGTCGCCTAGTCAGACAAGAGTCCCAGCTTTGCACAGGGAGTGCACACTCCCACTCCCCACGCCCTACCGCAGAGCAGCGAAGCCACAGGGCAGAGTAGGAGCAGCCCTGGAGGTCAAGAGCCAGGCTCAAGGATGGGGCCAAAGCAGGACACCCTGCATGACAGCAAAGGCAGAGGTGAGCTCAGACGCTGGAGGGGCATGGGGTCCACAAGGACTGACCAGAAACCTGGCCATTGAAGTCTTCCTCTCCGTATTGAAAAAGCATCTTCGGAATGCGTCCTGGGCTCATGAAGCCCAGGGTGGGTGCAGCTGAGCCATCTCAGAGACTGACCTGGTGACAGAAGGGTGGAAACGGATCGTGTATGCCCTGCACTTTTTGGTGAGCACCTGCTCTGTGCCAGGTCCCCATTAACTGAAGAACTGGGGGATGGTGGCATGCAGGGTGTGTCCACCTCTCCTGGCATGGAGTCAACACCGACGCACAGCAACCTCACGTGTGTTAGAATGGAGTCATGCTGCACAGGGTTTTCAAGAACCGTCATCGTAAAGTAGATCACCAGACCTTTCTTCCAAGGCACTGCTGGGCAAACTGGAACCACTAACCTTTGGGTGAGCAGCTGAGGCTGCTAAATGTATCACCTGGGGTGGGGGTGGGGAGGGGGTCCCCTACACTAGGCAGACAGTATTAGTTGATTGTGGCACCCTGTCCCGCTGCGTTTGAACAGAGGTCAGATCTGCACCTCCACCACACAGACAGCACTCAGGGAACCGCTGCCCTCAGACCAGCAGGGAGGCAGGCATGGACCCCCACTTACCATCCCTGATGGCAAACTCTTGGGAGCGTTTCAGATGGGCCAAGGAATCGAACCCCCATGCCCACACCCCACTTATCAGTTCAGAATGAATGAAAACAGGAACCCCGTCCTGTTAACTCAGCATTTTCGAAAATGTATGTGGAGAGTAACATGACCCAAAGAGACCCAAAGCCAAGCGTGTGCATGCCCCCACAGGAAGGGTACATGCTTACAGGGACCCTGGTTTCATTCCGGGTCCTTGGGTGCACAAATGTAAGCACTCTACTATTAAGAAAATAGTGCCCTGATAGCGTATAGGGGGGGGGCTGCTCACAGCAAGGTCAGCAGTTCAACCCCAGCTGCCCTCCGTGTTAGAAAGATGGGGCTGTCTACTCCAGTCGAGTTACAGCCGCTGACGCCCCTTCTGTCCGTAGGGTGGGGCTGTTGGGTCGCTGAGAGTCGGGATCGGCTGGAGGGCAGTGGGTGCCGTGAAGACTATAAAGGAAGACTTGGCAGTTGGAAGCCACCAGCAGCGCCCAGAAAGCCCACCTCAAGCACTTCTCCCACGTAGCCCCAGCCACCCGTGGGCTTTTACCCCATTTCTTGAAGTCTCCTGGGAGGTAAACACACTCAGAAAGCCAAACGTTACCTACGTGAGGCTGAGTGGGGAAGACAGATCACCCTGGAGCCCGAGGTGGGTGAGCGCTCCGGACCTCAAAGGGAAGGGTGGGGGCCCCGGGCCCTCAACAGAAACCACTGAACCCTGAAGTCCTCAGGAGGTCGCCCTGGACCCCCTTCCTCTCCATCAGAAGCTACCCCTAGAACCCTCTATCCGGGACTGGAGGAGGAAGGGTGGGGCAAGGGAGGAGAGAAGAGCATTCTGGATTCTCACTTACCTCCCCCACAGAGCCTAGTGGCCAGCGTACTCCACGTGTGTGCATGCGTGTGCGCGTGCGCCGGTACAGCCTGGTCTCTTAGAGTCACGTCGATCCTCCAGCACGTGTTCCTACCCAGGGAATCAAACTCAAGACGCCCTAGGGTAGTGGTTCTCAACCTGTGGGTCCCGACCCCTTTGGGGGATTGAATGGCCCTATCACAGGGGTCACCCAATTCATAATAGTAGCAAAATGACAGTGATGAAGTAGCCATGAAAAGAATTTTAAGGTCACATGAGGAACTGTATGAAAGAAAGGGTCGTGGCATGAGGAAGGTTGAGAACCACTGCTTGGGGACAGCTCTGCAGCCACGCAAGCTCTGCCCTTCTTCCTGGGGCGCCCTGCTTCCCGCCTCCTCCCTGGAGAATCCTGCCCATCAGGCCACTTTGAGAAGCTCTCCTCCTCTCCTCCCCAGAGTTGCCAACCCTTCCTCTGTCTCCCCTGGCCCTGGGCTCCCACCTCATAATTTTTACCCCGTTGGGTCCAAATGATTTGTTTGAAACCTCTGCCTGTTCCACAGGACCTGGGTCACTTTAAGAACCACGCCTAGCCGTCTGTTTCCTCCTTGGTCTGCCTTGTCCCCATCCTCAAGTGTCCGTTCCACTGGAACTATGTGAGAAAGGAAGTCCCAGGGAGAGTCTCTGTGGGGAGAAGGCTTAACCAGTGTTTCCCAAAGTGGGGCGTATCACCCCGTGGGGACCCCTGAAATGACCCAGGAAGGGCTGCAAAAGCCGATGTTTACAGTTTATCAGGAACTATGGGCTGTACTCAACCCAACTCTCTGCCATCGATCCACGCCTATTCCTAAGGACCCTACAGGACAGGGGAGAACTGGCTCTGTCCGTTTCTGAAAGTGTAAACAGGAGTTGAGACCCTCGTCTTTCCCTGGGGAGCAGTTGGTGGTTTCGAACTGTCAACCTTTCAGATTTACAGCCCAGTTTGAAACCACTCTGCCACCAGGGCTCCCTAGTATAAATGTTTTACTTGGGGAGGGGGCTGAGTAATTTTTTTTTCTGAAGAGAGGATGGTCGGCCCAAAAAAGGTTGGGAACCTATGGCTTAGACCAAACACATTTTTTCCCTCCTGCTGTCATCAGGTGTCAGAGCGCCGATTCTGATTCATAGGGACCTTCCGTACAGCAGATTGAAACTCTGCCTGATCCTGCGCCATCCTCACAACTCTTGTTGGGCCCACTATAGTGCCAAGCCATCTCCACGAGGGTCTTCCTCTTTTTCACTGGCCTCAGAAGTGGTCCCACCCGATACCATGTCCCAAGCACAGGAGGCAAAACACCATCCTCACTGTCAAGGAGCATGGGGAGTGCACTTCTTCCGGCCCAGATGTGTTTGTTCTTCCGACTCCATCATACTTTCAGTGTTCTCCACCCACCCTGCCGTGCAGTTACGTCCGTCCTTCTCCTGCCTGCCTTGCTCAAGGTCCAGCCTTCGCATGCACCTAGGGGCCGAACACACCATGGCTTGAGTCAGACTCACAGTCCCCCTGGTGTCATTCCCACAAGCATGCAAAAGACTACCAAGAGAGAGCAGTTTAGAAAGCCTGCCTGTCTTACACAGAAGGGAAGGGACGTCCGGCAGAAGACTGCCAAAGGTCTGGGCCAAGCTCAAGGCTATCGGCAACCACCAGCAACCCACTCTGTGATCCAGAGGTCCCACCCCCACCCCCACCATTGCCAAAAGGCTGTGGGAGGACCAGGCCAGGAGGGGCTGACAAGCCCTTCTCCCAGGAGCTAGCAAATCATCCAGACAACTCTGTTCCTGTCCCACCCTTGCTCAAGAGGCCCGGCTTTGTCCGCCTCAGCATCTGGGGTGGGAGAAAGACACGTCGGGGAGGGAAGTTGAGGGAGCCCACCTCTTGAGGACTGTCAGCTTCTGGGAATTGGGAAGCCAGGTTTTTTTTTTAGTGGGGGAGCAGCGGTGGGGTGGGGAGGGGCAGGGAGGTCAGCCAGCCTGAACAAAGGGGGTCCATCCACATGAAATTAGACAGAGTGACACCAGCACCATGGATGGCCCCAGCACACCTGTCATTGCGTTTCATTCCCAATGTTGCCCTATGGATCTGGTTTCTCTTCCCCGGGGGATGGGGCGATGGCAGAGATGGGGGTGGGGATGACGGGAGAAGGGAGGCGCCTGAAGCATGACCTGGTCATCAGGGTGGCCCCAGAGGAGAGCGAGTGTTGAGTGTTGAGGGGTGGTTGCAGGGTGCAGGCCAGTCCCCCTCCTCTCTCCTCCTGCCACACCCCTGCCTCCAGGCTTCCCATTGCCCCTGCAGGCTCTGCTTAGAGCAGCGGTTCTCCACCTTCCTCATGCCTCGATCCTTGTATGCAGTTCCTCAGGTTATAGTGACCTCCCAACCATAACGTTATTTTCGTTGCTACTTCATCACTGTCATTTTGCTACTGTGATGAATCGTCATGTAAACATCTGATGTGTAGGATGTATTTTCATTGTTATAAATTGAACATAATGAAAGCATCGTGATTAATCACCAAAACAATTTGTAATTATATATTGTGAACTATTTATTTCTAATTAAAAATAAATGAAATTTTGTCTTGAAACCTGGGGTAGCATGGGTAACAGTCTTCATGCTGGGTACTCGTATGTAGGCGTACCTGCATGTGGGCGGACCAGCCTGGAGACGGATAGAGGAGCGGTTTCTCAGTTCCCAAGACCATCGGAAATATGTGTTTTCCGATGGCTCTTAGGCGACTCCTGTGAAAGAGTCATTCATCCCCCAAAGGGGTTGAGACCCACAAGTTGAGAACCGCTGGCTTAGAGACCTAGGAGACAGGGTGCTGTTGGGCCAACGTTTCAGTGCCTTTATCTTTTAATTCTTATACAATGACAGCTCTCAAACATTTAAAACCACTTTAGAAGCTTCCAGGGTTTTGCAGCCCAGGCTGACAGCTGACAGCATCCTTTCTCCTTCCTCCCCTCCCCCAGCCCCATGATCTCTCCACTCAGCCCACCCCTCCCCAGTCCCACCGTGCAGCTGAATTCAGATTCCAGATCCCACAGTCCCCCTGAAGGCCCTTTCCCCCAAATCTCTTCTGCCTCACCCAACATCTGTCACCAGCCTTTCTGGCTGCAAACATCCCAGTCTCTGAGTCTCTTTCCCCATCTCACTCCTTCCCCTGCACTGGCAGCCTTCAGCAATCCCAGCCCAATCCTTTCCTCCCCCTACTGCCCGACCCAGCCCAGGCACACCTCATATGCCAACTGAGCCCCGCTAGGTCCTTCTGCCTCTGCACTGCCTGCCAGTGTAGCCCAAGCCCCCACTCACTCTCGGGGTCTTCATAAGCACTGCCTCCTCCAGGAAGTCTCCCTGCTCTCTTAACAACACCATTGTGATGGCTGCTAACTTTTATTGGGGCTGACTGTGAACCAAACCCCCAAAATCTGGTGAGCTGAGTCCACGTTGACTCGCAGTGACCCAATAGGACATAGGAGAACTACCTTCTCAGGTTTTCTAGGAAGGAGCCCTTGCGGCACTGTGGGCTAAGTGTTGGGCTGCTCACCACAAGGTCCCTGGTTCTAACCTGTAAGCCACCCCGTGGGAAAAAGGAGAGATTGCACGTTCACGTACAGATTCGCAGTCTCAGAAACCCCAAGGAGCAGCTCCACTCTGCCTGTCAGGTCGCTCTGAGTGGGAATCGGCTTGATGGCAACAGGTTTCGATTGGGGTTTGGGGATCTTTCCCAAAGCACATTGGATGGAACTGACACCCTTTGGATCGTCAGCACAGCACTGCCTTCTTCGATCCAAGTGCAGAGGTAGTGGTCTCGGTTCCCCCCCTAACGGCCACATCCAGCAATTAGCATGTGTGTCACCCCCGTTTCAGCTAACACTGCTAACCTGCCAAGAAGTTTGCAAACTTCTGACGGGAACAGAAAGCCTCCTCTTTCTCCTGAGGAGAGGTGGGTGGTTTCGAACAGCTGACCCTAGAAGAAAACCCATACCACCACCAGGACTCCTGGAGCTCAGGTGCAGTTCTGCTAACTGGAGAGCTCCTCATCTGGAGCCTGGTGACTCCCTCCTGTGAGTTGCCCAAGGCATTTCATCTCTTTAAACGTTTTCCCTTGTATTGTGGTTAATTGTATACAGAGCTGATTCTTAAGCCGGTGCCCTGAGAGCATAGTTTGATTTTATACTTTTGTTGGATGCAATGATTCAAAGAAAATATTCATTTGATTTTACAAATAATATATGAAAGTGATCGGCCAGATCAAATCCTGGTTTAATAAGATGAATATGCTATCAAGCTTCCTGGGAAAGCCAGAAGCCTCCTACCCACTCCTGAGGCCCACTTTCCTGTCTCCATGGCATCTCTGTGCCTGGCCCACAATGGGTGGTAATTACAAGAACATTTCGTTGTCAGGGGTCAAATAGCTATTGGGAAGCCATGCCGGCTGGCACTGTGCTAAGTGGGATTGTGTTTGTCGTCTCCAATGACCCCTTCCTTCTGCTTCTCAGACCTTATGCCCTTCCCTTTCCACCATCTCCCTTCCCCACCCCCTGCCTTCTAGGGCCATAACCAGGCCCTACCCAGGGACTTTGGCTCAGGTGCAAGTAGGGAGACATACAGTATGTCTCACTGAAGAACCAAAAAGACGTGACAGCCACTCTGTTCTGATGGTGACAGGGTGCACTGAGCTGGCGTTGTGCTTGGCTGCGTTTGGCAGAGACCCAATATCACAGTGATCCCAAAATGGGTAGTTTCAGGCTTCCCCCCAAGGTCCTTTTGGAAAGAAACCATATTCCCTGTGTCTATCAAGATACTGCCTCCCCCCACTTGAAGGATGAACAAGAGCCGATGTTCATCATTTACCCTCTTCAGCGTCTTCTTCCTAATATTTGCTTCTGTGTCATTATGATGCCAGGCTCACGCACTCACCCTTAGCATGGACCGTTGGCCACAGACCCACACATTCAATGGGATTGCCACTGGCCCCGGGGATCTCATCACGATACTGCTGCTTAATCAAGGTTCTGCGTCATGGTCCTTTTAGAGTTCACGGTGCCATGACTGTGAGAGGTTGGCATATTCCGGGTGAACACGCAGTGTTCTTGGCAACCGTGTCTTGAAACAAGCCCTTTGCTTGCCACCAGGTGCCGCTTGCCTTGTGCTCTTATGAATGCCTCCAAAAACCCACTGCTCCCAGCCGACACTGACTCCTAGCACCCCAAAATGGCAGAGTAGAACTGCCCTTGGGTTTTCTAAGACTGTAACTCTTTATAGGGGCAGGCAGCCCTGTCTGCACACCTGCTGACAGCCCAACATGGAACCCACCACAACATCCTACTGTCTTTCATACTCAACTCAGGGGACACCTATTTCAGGGGGGCCCCCATTGTGGGGGAAGGGCCAGCCCCCCACCACTAATCACGGGTTCGATAGGTGCAGTCGTACGGTTGAGATATATAAAGATTATAATAAAGTCATAGAGAGCATGAGAGATAAAAGAGATTCAAATACTGGAGTCAGACACATTTCATGGTAGCATGCTCACGTCAGCCCCGCTTGGTGGTCCACATAGAGATAGGGGGAGGGGGAGGACAAGGAGAAAGGGAACAGGGGAGCCAGGAGAGGAGAGGAGAGGGAGAACTGAAGAGAGGCCAAGAGGAGGGAACCCGAGAGAGATCTTTATTGCTAACCCAGGCCTATATACCTTTGGGGGGCATGCAAGGTTACTATTTACAGGTGAGGACATACCACACAGGAAAGGGTTGTGCTACAGGTAATACAGTAATGGGAGGGGCATGATCTAGGGGTATCCATGCAATAGGAAGAGGAAGGATTGGGGGTATACATGTGACAAGAAGGGCGGATCCTAGATTCAGAATAGCAGCCTAACTTTGGATGGCACTGAGCAGGTTTAACCTGTTCTCTGGATCTCCATAGAAACCATTATCAGTTGGGTGTAAACCCCAAGTACAGGAACCAAATGATGACTGCAAGCCTTTAGGGAGAAGTAGCCCATTGTCCTTAACAGCAGGGAGCAGGCCTACCTGTGGTGGAACCAGACAGCAGTCTGGCAACTGACTGGCTTCAGGGAGTATGTCTGTAAGCATCTAGCCTCCCACCATATGCTGGCAAATAGTCTCTGTTTGCCATGTCTTTTGGGGGAGACAAAGCTGGGGAAAAGTCTCTTTATAATCCCATACCCCATGATGTCTTATAGGAGCCATGGTGGTAGAGTGACTTACCTGTTGGACCGCTAGCCTCAAGGTCAGTAGTTTGAAACCACCAGCTGCTCTGTGGGAGAAAGATGAGGCTTTCTACTCTGGGAAAGATCTATAGTCTCAGAAACCCTCAAGGGCAATTCAACCCTGTTCTATAGGATCACTGTGTGTCAGAATCAACTCAATGGCTGTGAGTTTGGTTTTGGTTTTGAAGGCATCTTATAATCCCAGCCAAACTCTCTCCGTCAGTATAAGAGTTTCTCATTGACTTGGCTTTCTCTTCTACCAAACTCAAAACTACTTATAATCTTGTTCGTTCTTCCACCCTCTTTGCCTACCGCTGAGTTGGACTGCAAAGTGGACCCTCTCACAATGAGAGTCGGATTCAGCCTGCTCCAGTGGAGCAGAGAGGGAGCAATAACACTACTCTGCGTTGCTGCTGTCACGGGACTGCAGCGAGCAATGGGGCCAGGCACTGGTCTCTAACGATAGCCTTTCAAGCTCATTCACATGTATTATCTAATCTGGTCCTCATAAACCCAGGAGATGGGTATGTTGCCAGGGGATGAGGTGGATGGCTAGCAATTATGCAAAACACCTACAGCCGGGCAGCCAGGAAAGGGCGGGAATCAGACCAGACCTCAGTAGCCTCTTCTCTTTTGCTTGAAGCACACCGTCAAGTCCACCCGGCCACCATGGCGTGCACCTGGTGACCCCTAGCACACTGCTTGGTGGCCTTGTGGGTGCCCATTGGGCCCTGCCTCTTCTGAGAGAAAGCATTTCCCTGACATATGTCTGGACAATGACCTGCCTTTGGCATTGAGGAGAAGGTAGGCAGGACAGAAGGCCGATCTTGTGTCTTCCACTTCTGGTCATGTGGCTCCTGCTAGAGCGTGTGGGGGTGCTCTGAGCAGTGCTGACTCTCCAGCCAGCAAGTAAGCATGAGCTGGCTTGTGTTTACTTACTCACCTGTAGTGAATGATGTCACATAGTTTTCACCCTCTCAGAGTCTGCTTCTCTCAACCTCGCAGCACCTTCTACAGAATCAAAGCCTCTTTTCAAAGTGTCCAGGCACCGACAGGGATGGAGGAGCCAGGAAGCCAGGTGCGCACAGGCTTCCTTGTGTCATACAAAGTGGCCCATGTTCTTCGCCACAGATGTGGTGAGACCCACAGGAAACTGTCCACTGCAGACTAGGAAGTAAGCACACGGAAGCCTGTGCTCCCCTAGCAGACGTGTGCTCTGCTCCTGGGTTTGAGATGCCAGCATCTTGTGATGTGTAGCTCCTTCTGTCCCCAGATCTGAGAAGATGCGGTGTGCCACCCTGTTCCAGCTCCTGTGGCTTGTGCCCCTCCTGACCAACATCCACTCGGTGCCCATCCAGAGGGTCCAAGATGACACCAGGACCCTCATCAAGACCATCGTCACCAGGATCAATGACATCTCCCATATGGTAGGGGGTAGTCTGGGGGTGTCAGGGCCCATGACCTGGAGTAACCCTAACTCCGCAATGATTCTCAGAGGGGCTAGAAGCAGATTGTTCAAGAAGCACAGACTGAGCGTCTCCTAAACCCAGCTCAGGGCGCCCTCTGCTCTCTCTAGTGGTCCTCATAGCCTGCCTTCCTACTGGGCTCCAGGCCCAAGAGGACCCCATTTTAAGCCACCCTGAAAGTGTTTAACTTTGCTATGTTTCCACTAAAACTCACATGACCCTCTGATGTTATGGGCCCGCATATGCTCACTTGTGTTCAGAGGTTAGTGGTGGCAGGTGTACTGACACAAGCGGTCCTGGGTGGCCTTGACACCTACGCCCTCTGTCCCTTGCCCCCCGCTCCCCTTATCTCTGACTTTGTTCCCCTAAACCTTAGTGCTAGGAGCCGAGGGATCTATAAAGGTCCTGTGTCCCAGGGGTGGAAACCAGACCCCAGCAGCACCCTCCCTGACCCTCACCAGGTGGGCTCCATCTGACCTTATCATTGGCCACTTTTCCTCCTTTGAGCTGAACTCTGACCCATGCGGCTCCCCGCATTACTGCTAGCCTTGCTTCCCAAGGCCCCACAGAAGATGGAGTCTGCCTCTATCATTTGCACCCCTGCATCCAGCTCCCCCCTCCCCACACCCCAACACCCACCTAGATTGTTCCTCTGAGGTCAACAGACCTATACCTTCAGCCTTTCCCCGCCTATAGCCCCCATTGGGAATTAGGAAGCCTGTGAGCCTTCATAGATCTGTGCACAGTGAGAGCTCAGACTAGTCTCCTGGTGTCTTTAAGTCTTAGTTGCATCTTTGAGGGACTGGGATTATAACAGAGCCCTTCCCCAGGTTGCTAGGAGTCTTAAGGTAGATAACCAAATCAGCCAGTTTTCAGAAAGTCAGTTGTTTCTCATGGCAACCCATGTGTGTGTGTGTGTGTGTGTGTGTGTGTGTGTGTGTGTGTGTGTGTGTGTGTGTGTGTGTAGAATTAGGCTCCTGAGGGTTTTCGATGGTTGATTCTCAGAAACACTTGCTTCAGGGTAGACTCAAACATCCAACCTTGGCTTAGCCATCAAGAGCCTTAGTCATTGGCACACCTAGGGCCTCTGAAGTTAGGTGAAATATGTGAGAACACCGCACCCCCTCCCGCCCCCATGAAGCCCAGAACAGAGTGCACCTTGGGTAAGAGCCTGCCCTTGTGGATTTCGGTGGCCCCCTGACAGGTCCATCCTGAGCAGAGTTGTCTGGAGGTCTCCATGCCTCCTGGCCACTGTGTGTGTCCAACGGGAAGCCCGGGAGAAGGACGATCTCCAGAGACACAGAGAGTTTAGAAGCAGAGAGACTCTTGGACATCTTACAGGAAGGAACCCTTAAGTCTCCTTGCTTTTAAAATAGCCCATCATGGCTACCCGTCCTGGGCCCAGAGTGTGACACCCCAGGGGCCCAGGCAGCCCTGTGCACAGAGTCAGGGGAGGGAGAAGCCCTCCGTGTCAGTGCAGTTCTGGATGCAGAGAAAGGAAGCAGGCTGTTTGTGGGTTTAGACTTTCATCCCCAAGTTCCCAAGTTGCGGGGACTTCCTGGAGAATGGAGCAGTGAGGACCTGGCTTGGGGGGGGGGGGTTTGGAGGGGAGGGATGCGGTTGGCTGAGGATGGGAAGGAATAAGGCCAATGGGAATGACAGGGGTGGGGGTTGAGGGCCTTGTATAAAGGTCCTTCAGTAGTACAGTCTGCCCTCCACCAGGAACCTAAAGGTTAGCGATTCAAACCCACTTCAAGGCACCATGGACGAAAAGCTCACCTACCCATTTCCATGAAGTTTGCCACCTGAAACGCCAGTGGACCAGTGTGCTCTGTCGTGCGTAGGGTCACCAGGAGCCAGACTGGACAGTGGCAATGGGTTTAGACTGAAGTACAACACAGGGGATCATGAGGGCTCTTCAGCAGAGGACTCTGGGAGATGGGAGCGGCCCAGGAAGACAGGCCTGCAGGTGGAGGGGGAGCAGTCTGGGAAGGTCGGGAAGACAGAGAGGTGCTCAGCGGGCAGCTGAGTGCAGCAACTCAGGGTCTGGGAGGGCGAGTAATGGACACTAGGCAGCCGGGGCAGTGGCCTGCTATCTCTATCTCATGGGAAAGGCCAGGGGTGAGGGTGTATGGCAGAACAGCTTCCCCCCTCTGTGCTGAGTCCTCTCCCTCCCTCTCCTTCCCACAGCAGTCCGTCTACTCCAAGCCCAGGGTCGCCGGTTTGGACTTCCTCCCCGGGCCCCACCCTGTCATGAGCCTGTCAAAGATGGGCGAGACCTTGGCGATCTACCAGCAGGTCCTCGCCAATCTGCCTTCCACCAGCATGATCCAAATAACCAACGACCTGGAGAACCTCCGTGACCTGCTACACCTGCTGGCGGCGTCCAAGAGCTGCCCTGTCCCCAAGGCTAATGGCCTGGGAAACTTGAAGACCCTCGATGGGGTCCTGGAGGCCTCGCTCTACTCCACCGAGGTGGTGGCCCTGAGCCGGCTGCAGGGCTTTTTACAGGATATGCTGCGGCAGCTTGACCTCAGCCCCCAGTGCTGAAGCCCCGCTGCCTGCCTGCGTCGCTCAGAGAAGAGGCAAGCTGGGGCGGTTGTGCCTAGTCTAGGGCTCTAGCCCATTCTCTGCTACTCCTCTCAACACTGCCCAGGCGTAAGACTCAAGGTTTGTTGCTTGAAACCAAAGATCAATAAATACGATTCCGCGGTCACCGGCATTGGGCCCTACCAGCGACCCTTGGACACTCTCTCTCTGTGGGTCTCACCAGTCTCCGGTCACCTGCAGGGAGCATTCTGTCCCCTCCCCATCCTGCTCGTCTCTGGCCACTCCATTTGGGGAGATCCAGGGGCTTGCTGAGAGGGTAACAGAGCCTCGGCAGAACGGAAGCAGGTTCCATTTGAGAACTCTTGGGGGGCACCCTCTGGATCCTCTCTGCACTGGACACTCTCCAGCAACACAAGTTGGAAACACTTAAAATTTTTGATGATGTATTTTATTCCGAATAAGACAAGAGCAGGGTTCTCTAGGGTGCTATTTCCAAGGCGAGGACACAAACTCACGTGGCGTGTCCTGAGGGTCAGAGTCTTCCAGACAAGAGCCAACCATTGAGGTGTCGCCTTTGTTTGTACTGGAATTGATTTCAAGTGTTTGCCAGGCCAGGGCCTTGGGCGGGCAGCCAAGGCTGTTTGTCCGAAGGAGAAGCTGAACCCTGTAGGTATGTGCATGGGCTGGAGGCTGGTCTTCTGAGGGTTCTTGCAGCCAGCCCTAGAGCTGGGGTGAGGTCAGTTTCGCATCTTCTGCAGCTACGTGAAGGGAGCTTTCTGTGGAAATAGAATGACTCTCCTGAGGGGACGTGGGGTCTAGCCGGTGTCCTTGGAGGCTGGGGCTGGCACAGAGCCTGTGGATGAGGCAGTGGTGAGCTCTGGTCTTCCTCAACCACCAGCCAGAGCAAGTGGTTTCTTTGTTTTGTTTTAATGGCGGTGTCCCACCTAAGATTTGCATGCTGCCTTGTGGCTCTCCTCTGTTTGGCCCATTCCCCACCTGGTCTGGGAAGATTCTGAATGGAGCAGACGCAGGGCCTGGAGTCTGGGGGCCAGAGGCGGCACCTGCGCCACTGGATGAGGCAGGACCCCAACCCAGGTGGGCCGTCCAGAGGGATGGACAAGGAGGTGGGCGTTGTTCTATAGCACAGGGGTGCCGAACCTTTCCAAAGAAATTCAAATTAAAGCAATAAACTTTGAGCACCTCCCACGTGCTCAGCTTTGACTGGTGCTATGGGCGAGAGACGCTCACAAAACAGTCCTGACAGAGTCAATCCTGCCCTCAGGGACCCGCATGGCACACGGTTGACCCCGCCTCAGGGGTACAGAGCGGTCACGGTCCCCCACAGGTGGGAGAGGGTGTGAACTGAGGGAGGCGGTGCCCAGGGCCCACAGGCCATCCCTGCTTGCACTTCTTAGCATTGTTAGTGTTCAAGGCACATTTGCCTTGATTACTATGTAGCCATATTTCCTTTGATAGCTTGATAACTGAGGATTTCGAGGTAAGAAAGCATGTTAGACGGGTGCAGCCAATGGGTGGATGGAAGCAGGAAGAAGCTTCAGGTCCTCCGACCCCCAGAGATGCTCTCGGTGGTGCAGACCGAGCTGGGTGAGGACCGGTTTCCAAAAGGAATGAGCTTGGAGGCGGATGTGTGAGGATTGGCAATGGCCCGGAAGGAGGGAGGCTGGTTAACAGGAAGCTTTGTTGTGCTTTGTGAGGTGCCTCCTGGAGAAAGTGAGGAGAGGGACGTGGTTGTACTGAGGTGATCTTGAAGGACAGCCAAGTCGGCTATTGAGAGAACATTGCATGGAAAGTTCTAGAACAGTGTCTTGTGGGATGGACACAGCCAGTCCTGCTTTGATGGGCATGGCCTGGATTGTGGCCCCCGAGTCAGGAGGAAGTGGTTTCTTTTTTTGTTGTTGTTCGCTTTCAAACTTTTTATTATGAATTGGGTGAAGGTTTACAGATGAGATCTCCTTTTTAAACTTTTTATTATGAATCGGGTGGGGGTGAGGTCGTTTTGTATTCAGTAGCTCACCAACCTCCCCGCAGCTTGCCTCGTTTCCATCTTTTCTTTCTCCCCCTCTCCGTGTTGTCAGCCTCACAGCACCTGCCATTGGGGGTTTCTCCCATGCTCTGAAACCTCCCACATGTCAGCAACGGCCTACTTTATTCACCTTAAAATAAACATGTCTATTGTTTATTAAAAATAAAAACCCGTCAATAAAGTTCCTTTGGCCCCTGCTCTTTTCTTTCTGTGACCATTCCAGAGGGGCTTCAGAGGAGCCATCTGTGTGTAACAGGTCATGGCTCCCCTCCGTCCACCCCCAATGTGGTCACAGTCAGCCACCAATTCTCTGGGACAAAAGGGTCACCCCCACAACTCCACACACCCCGAGTGCTGCAGCCCAGCCTCGGGATGTACCCAGCAATTTCACACCAACCCCAGCCCCCCAGTCACACACCCAGCCCGGACCGTAGAGTCAAAGAGACAAGTGTCCGTCAGGTCCACAGGCATAGAGCACAGCAAGTTGTCTCCCAGTACCGCTGGGACCTGGTCCCTTCAGACTAAGTCGTCGGGCCAGTGGGACTCAAGAGGACTTGGCTGGCAAAGACACATGTCACAAAGAATCATTTCCAGGGTGGCTTCAAGAATCAGTGTTCCACCAGCCTGTGTGACCATGAGGTGTTGAAAGGATCAGGTATCAGGCATCAAAAAAAAAATCATATCATTGTAAATAAGAGGGAGTGCAGAGTGGAGACCCAAAGCCCATCTGTAGGCAACTGGACACCCCCTTACTGAAGGGTTTCAGGGAGGAGACGAGCCAGTCAGGGTGCAGGGTATCAACGATGAAACATACAACTTTCCTCTAGTTCTTAAATGCTTCCTCCCCCCGACTATCATGATCCCAGTTCTACTTCACAAATCTGGCTAGACCAGAGGACACTGGTACAGATAGGAACTGGAAACAGGGAATCCAGGGTGGATGATCCCTTCAGGACCAGTGCTGAGAGAGGTGATACCTGGAGGGTGGAGGAAGGTGGGGTAGAAAGGGGGAACCAATTACAAGGATCTACATATAACCTCCTCCCTGGGGGATGGACAACAGAAAAGCGGGTGAAGGGAGATGTCGAACAGTGTAAGATATGACAACATAATAATAATTTATAAATTATCAAGGGTTCATGAGGGAAGTTCGTGAGGAAGTGGGGAGCGGGGAGGGAGGGGGAAAATGAGGATCTGATATTAAGGGCTCAAGTAGAAAGCAAATGTTTGGAGAATGATGATGGCAACAAATGTACAAATGTGCTTGACACAATGGATGGATGTGTGGATTGTGATAAGAATTGTACGAGCCTCCAATAAAATAATTAAAAAAAGAATCAGTGCTCATGTCACATACAATGTATCCCAACTATCACGTCCAAGTAAATCCATCCAACCAAACCAGTAACCTCTGACTCATAGCGACCCTACGGGACAGGGTAGAACTGACCCGGGAGGTGGCAAGGCTTCGTCTCGCAGGCTTTGGACATGCTGTCAGGAGAGACCAGCCCCTGGAGAAGGACATCATGCGTGGTAAAGTAGTGGGGCAGCTAAAGAGAGGCCAACAAGATGGATGGGCACAGTGGCCGCATCGATGGGCTCCGGCACAGGAACAACCGTGAGGACAGCGCAGGACCAGGCAGTGTTTCCGTCTGTTGTGCACAGGGCCTCTGTGAGCCGGAACCGGCTTCTGTGAAGATCACAGCCTTGGACACTCTCAGGGGGCATCTCCCGTGTTCCACGCATGAGGTCGCTGTGAGTGGGCAGAGACTCAGCAGTATCCCAGGACACCCAACAACATTGATGGAAGGTCAAACATGCATACCATAAACTCTATCGTAGTTGGTTTTTTCTTCTTTTTTTAAATGATTGCAAACTACTATAAGAAAAAAATGGAAAGTTAAACTATGACTAATTAAATAATAATAAAAAAGACACCGTGTTCATCGCAGCATCGTTTATAACGGAAAGAAGATGCAAACAGCCCAACAAAGCAGGGATGAAACCACGGAGCAGTCACTGGTACAGATTGGCCCGGAGGGCATGACAGAAACCGCCAGCCCCCTGCCGTCACATAGAGGCTGACTCACGCCAACCCCGTGTGAGACAGCGTCAGCATAGAACTACCCTGAGGCTTTCCCAGCCTGCAATTCTCTTTTTATTTTCACACAGTTTTATCAGCACTTCATCCTCATGCCACACGGTTCAATAATCAATCACGACGAGACGGGTTGTACAGTCATCACCACAATTGATCCAAGTACACTTTCTTCTTCCTTGTACTCCTTGTTACTCATGTAATCATTATTTCTTAAGTGTGGCAAAAATATACGCAACAAAACAGTCTTCACAAATTCTGCACATATCATTCAGTGCCATTGATTACACGCTTCACGCTGTACATCCATCATTGAGGTCCTTTTCCAAATCACCCCGCCACCACGAACGCAAACCCAGTGCCCTACACAAGAACGCTTCCTCCTTCACCCATGGTAACCACTGGTCAAGTTAAGTTTCTTTATTGCTGTTTTTTAGTAGTTTTCTTGATAGAGTATTCACATATCATACGCTTCCCTAAATTGCTTTTAAAGAGTTGTATATACATCATCACAATCAGTTCTAATGCTCCCTCCCCACTCCCACATTCATTGTTTGCTCCACAAATCTCCTCACCCTCCCTACCCTCCACCCTTCACCCGTGTCCCTGATCAACAATTTCATCAGTTACTGTCTCTATGCATCCACTCCTTCTGTGCTTCACAGACTGGGAAATCCAACAGGAAAAAAATTTTTTTAACAGCAAGAAAAAATATATATAAAGCTTAAAATATAGAGTAAGAAAAGACCACCATTCATATTTTAAAAGCCAGAGAAGAAATTTCTGTCCTGGAACAAGTAAGAAATACTTGGGCCTGGAACAAATTTAGGCTGGGTCCAGAGAAAGGTCCATGTTATACCAGGATTTGATCCACCATAATCAAGTCTACAATAATCTCGGTCTGAGAGTAAAGCTGTGTGAGTCCCTTGCCTGTGGCTAGAGGGGATCTGCCAGAGGTTTAACGTGACCGGATGCTCTGCAGACGGGTTTTGGACTCCCACTGAACCCCATAGCCTTCTACAAACTGAGTGTTTACGACATAAGCTCTGCTACTTTTCCCTTCGTCATATTTGGATTTTGTTGCTGTCATCTTTGGATCACCCGCAGGCTGGTATGCTTCTTCAATGTGGACTTAGATGGCTGCTTGTTTGCACACAAGCTTTTAAGACCCAGACGCTTTTCCGATTGACAGCCGGGCACCATCTGCTTTCTTCGCCGCTTTGCTGTGTATGCTCATCTTCAGTGGTCTCTTTGTGAAGGCGAGTATCGAGCAGGGTCACATTATAAGACCTAAGGCTGTAACTCTTTATGGGAGTAGAAAGCCTCATCTTTCTCCTGGTGGCTTTGAACTGCTGACCTTGCAGTTAGCAGCCCAACGCATAACCACTACACCACCTGGGCTCCTCTGGAGAACATTATGCAGAGTGAAATTAGCCAATTACAAAAGGGAAAACATTATGAGACCACTGCTGGAAGAGAATTAAGACAAATAAAGATTGCCACAGTGAAAGAAACAGACTTTGGAGTTTTCCAGATGCAATGGACTAGACAGTCGATAGGTGTTTACTCAGATGAAGTGGGAGATGGTGGTCCACAAGAGGAAAAAGAGAAATCAAGGATTAGGGGGAGGGTGAGCCCCTGGGAGGTAGGTGTTAGCATTTTAAACTATTGAATACAGTGTTGATGATCTGAAATGTAACCACCACCACCACACACACACACCTAATTCACAATCAAGAAGCTGTGTAAGACAGAACCAAACCCCTGGTTGCTGGCTGTTCAGAAGATAAAATGAGACAGTGGCCCAACAGAACGTCAGGGTCTTTCTTGTGTCACAAGTAGCAACAACTTGAAGGGTCTGGTTCTGGGCCAGGGCACCCAAGGTCCAAGTTCCTCTTGCCTTGCAGTGAGAACGTGGATGAAATGGGAGTGGAGGAGTGGTCCACCGAGGTCCCAAACGAGATCACAGCAGTGGGCACTCAGTGGAGCAGCCTAAATTGATCACGTGGCATCTTGAGGAAGGAGCTGGCTGCGGTACCAGTTGGGATTCCTAGAGCTGCACATGATGAAACTCCAGGCAAACACACTTGCAAAACCAGAGAGCTCATTGGCCCACGTGGCTGACAGGCTGGACCTGTCAAATCACAGCTCTGCTATTTCATCAGCACTTATTTCTGTCCCAGGCAGCCTCTCTCTCCCGGGGATGACCAAGACATCTTCCAGCATCTTGCGGCTATGGTGTCCTCAGCTGGTGCCTCTGACCTCAGGGGAAGGCATGTGTTTCCCAGGAGGCCCAACAGAAGTTTTAAAGAAGGCTCTTGTTGGCCAGGCCTGGATCACATGCCCACCACAATTGCCACGGATGGGACAGTCCTATGTGAGCCCCATGGGCAAAGAATGGAAGGAGTCGTGTGAATTTTTATACCCACCACAACATGTCATGTTCTCTGGAATGCTGTGGCGTTTCTGGCTTAGCTTGGGGAGACCATGAGCCCTTGAGGCTTGTTTGCAGTATCTGGCACTGTTTCAGGCCCCACTACTGTTGGGGGCTTGTCTTGGTTTGCTGGGGCTGCCACCACAAAACACCATTTGGTGCCTGGCTTATGCCAACAGTGATGCCTTTTCTCTGAGTCCTGCAAGCTGGACATCCAAATGAGGGTCTCTGCCATGTTGACTTCTGCAAGGGGCTTTGAGAGAGGAACTGAGCCATGCCTTTCTCCTAGTTTCTGGTGGCTGCTGGCCATTCTTGGCATTCCCTGGATCCTCATATGCATGTCACTCTGTTTCTTCATCTGCCCTCTTTTATAACTGCCAACCACTTCTTAAGCTGTCAAACGACCAAAGGTGTAGGATCAGGGTGAAGGATGCTCCGGTATGACCAGGTTAACAGCTACAAAGAAAAAACCCTATTTCCCCAAACAGGGTCACAGTCACAGATGCAGGGGCTCGAATTTTGGCATATCTTTGTAGGGCACACAAAGCGATCCAAAAATGAATTGAGGTGCTTGCATAACTAGCCCATTCTTTCTGCAAGGTTGCAGAAAAAGCTGTAGCTGATTCTGGTCACTCAAAGACTAAACTTCTTGGGAGTTTAATCCTGTCAGCACACCCTTTCTTGTTGAGTTCGAAGGTAAAGACCCAAACCAGCAGTGAAATACAACCTCAAGATAAGGACGCGTGTTTGAATATGAATCCCCTATTAGATGATATCAGGGAACTGTAGGAGGTAATCTAGTAGGTGTAATGTTGGCAGAGTCTTTAATTATTTGTCAATGCCTTTTTGGTTGTTAGAGATGCAGATGGAAGTGTCTCGGGGGTCACATGGGCAGGGTGTCTGCGATTTACTTCAAATACTTAAGCTGAAAAAGGAAAAGACGTGACGGGTTCGATAAACACGAGCAGCAAACCATTGATATTGTGCGAGCTGGAGTAGGAGCCCTGGTAGCATAGTGGGAATGGATTTGGCTGCCAACTGTGAGGTCAGCAGTTCCAAACCACGAGCTGCTCCTAGGGAGAAAGATGAGGCTTTCAACTCTCGTACAGAATTACAGTCTCAGAAACCCACAGGGCAGTGCGACTTCGCCCTCCAGTCGGCTTTGAGGTGGCTGGGAGTTCTTTTGGTTTGGAGGTTAGGACTGCAAGGCCCTCAACTTAGGGCTAACGTTTCCAGAACAACCATTTGGGGGGAAGCAAAGTTGGATCTACCCCCAACCTCCCCACCACAATCCGGCAGCTGGTATCTTTGGGCAGGAAGGAGAAAGGGGAAGGCGGTGGGAGAGGAGCTGAGTTGTATTTGACTTATAATTGGATTTCATTGCCTGGCAGATGTCCCAGAGCCTTGGGGAGACCGCAGACTGTTGGTTTGGATGTGAAATGGTGAATTAAAACCACGACTTAGCAGATCAAACAAGAAACGAGTGGCAGGAGCCAGCGGCACGTTTCAGGGCGTGTCCTAACAGCCCAAGGAGACTCAGCCCCTGGCTTGGCCCTTCTCTGCTGAGTCCCAAGGGACCAAGTGGATGCCAACCCCCCAGTCCCTGCCCCAGGGGCCTGGTAAAGCTGTGGCTTGGCAGCCTCCTCCACTAGACAGACAGAGGAGGGAGTGACGCCCTGTAGGGACCTGGGCACCTGTCTCTTTTTCCTCTCTTTCCCCTGTATTGTAAAACAGGACCCTTACCCCCACCTTCCAAACCCCAGTCCTCAGGGTCTTGGGTCTGGCAGCTGTCAGGAGCAGCGTCAGCCCCCTCCCACTCAGGGCAATCCCACGTGTGTCCAAGTGCCTATGTGTTCCGTGAGGGTTTCAATGGCTGTGTTTTCAGAAGGGGGATGTCAGGCCTTTCTTCCAAGACACATCTGGGTGGACTTTTAGCCTCCAACCTTTCCGTTAGCAGCTGAGCATGTTAATCCTTCGCAGCAACCAGAGCCTCTCGCAGGGCCAAGAGGCGATCATGATTCACCTTCTACCCTCCCCACCACACACGCAGCTCAGGAAGCTCAGCTCAGGCAGAACGCTCTCAACGTCCCTGAACTGCTGGAGTGCGGTATGCTGGGCTGCGCGAGGTCTCAGCAACAGAGATCAACCCAACGATTTACCTCTATTATATATTTAAATATGTTTTCATATGTATCCAAGGGCCCCAAGAAGTACCATGATCTAGAAAACTAGCCCTAAAATCGTGGTGACTGACAGCCCCAAAATGCAGGCTTTGGGGCTTTGATCCAAGGAAGCGCCAAACCTCTTTTTCTTTTTTTTTTTTTAACAATTTATTGGGGCTCATACAATTCTTTTCACAGTTCGTACATATACATACATCAATTGTATAAAGCACATCTGTACAGTCTTTGCCCTAATCATTTTTTTCTCTTTTCTTCTTTTACATTTTATTAGGGACTCATACAACTCTTACCACAATCCATACATATACATACATCAATTGTATAAAGCACATCCATACATTCCCTGCCCCAATCATTCTCAAGGCATTTGCTCTCCACTTAAGCCCCTTGCATCAGGTCCTCTTTTTTTCCCCCTCCCTCCCCATTCCCCCCTCCCTCATATGCCCTTGGTAATTTATACATCGTTATTTTGTCATATCTTGCCCTATCCGGAGTCTCCCTTCCCCCCTTCTCTGCTGTCCCTCTCCCAGGGAAGAGGTCACATGTGGATCCTTGTAATCAGTTCCCCCTTTCCAACCCACTCACCCTCCACTCTCCCAGCATCGTCCCTCACACCCTTGGTCCTGAAGGTATCATCCACCCTGGATTCCCTGTACCTCCAACCCTCATATGCACCAGTGTACAGCCTCTGTCCTATCCAGCCCTGCAAGGTAGAATTCGGATCATGGTAGTTGGGGGGAGGAAGCATCCAGGATCTGGGGGAAAGCTGTGTTCTTCATCGATACTACCTCACACCCTAATTAACCCATCTCCTCTCCTAAACCCCTCTATGAGGGGATCTCCATTGGTCGACACTTGGGCCTTGGGTCTCCACTCTGCACTTCCCCCTTCATTTAATATGATATATTAATACATATATACATTAATACACATACATATATACATATACACATACATACACACACTTATATCTTTTTTTTTTTTTGCATGATGCCTTATACCTGGTCCTTTGGGCACCTCGTGATCGCCCTGGCCGGTGTGCTTCTTCCATGTGGGCTTATTTGCTTCTGAGCTAGATGGCCGCTTGTTCACCTTCAAGCCTTCAAGACCCCAGACACTATCTCTTTTAATAGCCGGGCACCATCAGCTTTCTTCACCACATTTGCTTATGCACCCACTTGTCTTCAGCGATCCTATCATGGAGGTGTGCAGTCAATTATATGATTTTTTGTTCTTTGATGCCTGGTAACTGATCCCTTTAGGACCACTCGATCACACAGGCTGGTGTGTTCTTCCATGTGGACTTTGTTGCTTCTGAGCTAGATGGCCGCTTGTTTATCTTCAAGCCTTTAAGACCCCAGTCACTATCTCTTTTGATAGCCGGGCACCATCAGCTTTCTTCACCACATTTACTTGTTCACCCATTTTGGCTCCAGCCGTTGTGTCGGGAGAGTGAGCATCATGGAGTTCCAATTTAATAAAAGAAGGTATTCATGCATTGAGCGCCAAACCTCACAGCTCCATCTCCTCTGTCAAGCAGGTGTGTGCATCCAGGGCTGGGGAGCTCAGGAGGCACGGTGGCTAAGCACCGCCTGCTCACCAAGAGGTTCAAACCCACCGGCTGCTCCAAACCAGAAAGAAGTGGCCGTCTGCGTCTGTCGTGAAGACTGCAGCCTGGAACACCCTCCAGGGCAGCGCTTCTCTGTCTTACAGGGCCTCGAGCCTCAGCATGGACTCAGTGGCTCTCCTTTTTTTAAAAAAAAAGGTTTTATTGGCATAGAATTCACATACGCAATCCAATCGTTCACTTGGACTAAGAAGGGGTCTAAAAGCACCACCACCATCAATTTTAGAGCGTTCTCTTTCTCGTATTCATTTCCCACTAAGCTCCCCTGCCGTGACCCCAGGGAATGAGTGATCCATGATTGTCTCTATAAAAGTACCCATCCTGAATTTCCTCTACAGAAAATCACACAAAACACAACCACGCAAACAAACACCAACAATGACAAAATGGATCAGAGGAAAGCCGCATTGGTTGGCTTTCTGGGGTCTCCGAGGACTAACTAGCAGATACAGTGTGAGCCACAGGCAGCAGTCTTTCACCCCCAAAACTGACACCCCCTACACAAGCCTGAGACACTCGTGGAGGCGGGGACTGTACCCCACTTCACTTGGCCTTGGAGGAGGTGTCTAATCTCAAGTCTGTAACTGGTCCTCCCAGCCCAGTGATGACTTGGGACCCATGAGAAACAATGAGGAACCTCCCTTTGTGCTTCAGGATGGAGAGACTTATGGTCTTTCCCACCCTGGGAAAGGCGTTTACTATTCACCCCACTTACTGGATGATGGAAATGGGGCTTAGTGGCCTTGAAAGGCCTGCCCATAGACTCACATCCAAGCAATAGAACGTGAACTTCTGGACTTGCAATACCAGGTACTCTAGTCCTGTCTTTTTCTACCCTGTCCCTAAACACACACACACACATCATTTTAGCTGTCTTCCATTGTCTATAGGAGCTCTGGTGGCCTAGGGAGTTATGCACTTGGCTGCTAACCAAAAGGTCAGGAGTTCAAAACCACCAGCCACTCCAAAGGCAGTGGGTTTCTCTATGGACTATCCCACATTGCCTCACTCCATCAGAAGGGAAGCTGTCAGGAAAACACTTGCTGGTTCATCACTGTCCTCAAGCTAAGGAGCACGCAGTCTAGGTCAGTTGGACTGCACACACCCGTACACATGCACCAATGCGAAGGCCTGCCTGCCTTCCCATCACCCCTCCTATCAACCTCTCCATTAGTCTCCTGCCCTGCGAAGTCCTCGAGGGACAATGGGAACTTCTAACCCCAGCATCACTTCCCCTTCCCACCCATCTGCCCTCCCTCATCTCCATAGACTTGGCTTGTCAATACATGTATTAATGCTCTGCTCCCCCACGCCAGCTGCAGCAGGTGGGGCTGTGGGGGCTACTGTCGTAGCCATGGCATCTGCACCAGATCCCTGGAACACACCAGGACCAGTTACCTACAGATCAATGCCAAGCCAGCTCGACCCCAGCTGTCCAGGTACAACTGCGCTGCATGAGGTTTCGGTGGCTGAGACTTTCAGAAGCAGGTTGCCAGGCCTTTGTGAGCAGTCAGCCTTCTGGTTTTAACCTCATACTCCACCTAGTGCCAGCCAGGAACTTCAGCACAGAGTGGGTCTGAAGCAAATACGGATCAACTGAATCAATGCCCAGATCCAAGAACTGAACCCTCACGTGCACTGGGTACAAAAGAGACCCCCCAATCTTCAAATGTGATTTAAGGAGAAAATTTATTACTAAGTCTTAGAGGGATAAAAAAAACAACATAAAAACAGACACGGCAACCCAAGGTCAAAATGGAGATTCAAGTGGGGACACTTGTTAAATCAGGCATGGAACAAAGGAAACTGTCACAAATTCATGACTGGCAGCAGATCACGGCATCACACACAGTAGGACTACAGCAGCAGGAGCAGGCACAGGGCCATGCGTGGGAGTAACATTGTTAGACAGAAGAGCTGACAGGATCAGTCCAGGACCTTCTGACCAAGATAGTTGAGGTGAGACTGATAGGACATGGTTCAAGAGACACCCCCCGCACCCCCCCACCCAGCCTATCTCCAGAAGGCTGACCTCCAGCAGGGCCCTAAGAAAGAGACTGCCACTCTGTGGTAGTTACATCATCTGGAGTCAACTTGAGGATATCAAGAGTGAAGGGGTACACCCTTCACTGACCCATAGCCCTACAGGGGACAACACCAGAGACACAGTGTGGGGATTGTACCTGATTGGATCCTGACACACCGAGGCAAAACACTAAGGGGTTGCCACAGAACAGCAAGAGAATGGAGCAGCAAGGTCCCAGTGAATGCTGAAGGTGGACTTTTGGGCCAGGGCATGGTGCCCCAACAGACTGGACTGGAAAACACTCCTAAAGGCCAACAAACAATCCTTGAACTAACTATAAGCTTTTCTTTCTTGTTTTGTTTTGTTGTCATTGGTTTGTTGTTGTTTTGTTGTATATTGTTGCTTGGTTTTGCTCTGTCTTGGTTTTGTGCATGTTATCATCTCCGCAAGTCTGTCTAAATAAGATAGGCTGGATGAACAATCTGGAGCAGAAAACAACGGACTGACAGCTCTAAGGGGACATGGGAGAGGGGGAGCGGGGGGAAAGGTAGTGGTGTTAACAAACCCAGGGACAAGGGAACAACAAGTGTTTCAAATTGGTGGTGAGGAGGGTGTGGGAAGCCAGGTAGGGCATGATCAAGGGTAATGTAACCAAGGGGAATTGCTGAAACCCTGGTGGGAACTGAGCATGATAGTGGGACAGGAGGAAAGTCAAGGGAAACAGAGGAAAGAGCTGGGAGGTAAAGGGCATTTAAGTCATGTACATATACAAATATATTTCTATATGAGGATGGGGAAATAGATCTATGTCCATATATTTATAGATTTAGTATTAAGGTAGCAGAAGGACATTGGGCCTCCACTCAAGTACTTCCTCAATGCAAGGATACTTTTTTCTATTAAATTGGCATTCTATGATGCTCACCTTCCTGACACAACCACTGAAGACAAAGAGGGTAAACAAGGAAATGTGGTGAAGAAAGCTGATGGTGCCAGCTATCAAAAGATATAGCATCTGGGGTCTTAAAAGCTTGAAGGTAAACAAGTGGCCATCTAGTTCCGAAGCAACAAAGACCATATGGAAGAAGCACACCAGCCTGTGTGATCACGAGGAGCCAAAGGGCTCAGTTATCAGGCATCAAAGAACAAAAAATCTTACCATAGTGAATGAGGGGGGATGTGTGGTGTGGAGACCCAAAGCCCATTTGTAGGTCACTGGACATCCCCTTACAGAAGGGTCTCGGGGAGGAGATGAGCCAGTCAGGGTGCAGTATGGCAACAATGAAAAATACATCTTTCTTCTAGTTCCTAAATGCTTCCTCCCCCGCCCACTATCATAATCCCAGTTCTATCCTGCAAGTCTGGCTAGACCAGAGGATGTACACTGGTACAAATAGGAACTGGAAACACAGGGAATCCAGGGTGGATGATCCCCTCAGGACCAGTGGAGTGAGTGGCGATACTGGGAGGACACAGGGAGGGTGGGTTGGAAAGGGGGAACCTATTTCAAGGATCTGCATGTGACCTCCTCCCTGGGGGACAGACAACAGAAAAGTGGGGGAAGGGAGAAGTGGGACAGAGCAAGATATGACAAAATAATAATTTATGAATTATCAAGGGTTCATGAGGGAGGGGAGAGCAGGGAGGGAGGGGGAAAATGAGGACCTGATGCCAGGGGCTTAAAAGGAGAGCAAATGTTTTGAGAATGATGAGGGCAATGAATGTACAAATGTGCTTTACACAACTGATGTATGTATGGATTGTAATAAGAGTTGTATGAGCCCCTAATAAAATGATTTTTTAAAAAGAGTGAAGGGGTGGAGTCTAGCTGTCAATCAGAGCACAGCCTGATTGGGCCTCCTTGTGGGCGTGGCCTTCTCATGAGCATTCTGGGAAATTCCACTCTCTCTCCACTTCTCCTTCCTGTTGGCAAGCCATGTGGAGACAAGCTGAGACCTGAGGGAGCCATGGCGGAGGCCCGCACCAGCCCTGTGATACTTCTGCCACCATCCAACCCACAGACTTTTCACCCACTGGCGTGTGATCTTCCTGTATTCGGCATCATTGCATGTGCTGCGTGAATCTAAAGAGGAATTTATGGACTAGTTAGTATTGGACATTTGGGCTAATAGCGGACTCAGGGATTTGATGTGCACTGGACTGGGATGTTTTCTCAATATTCAATTGCTTTTTGATATAAAGCTCCCTCTCACCCTGGATTTGTTTCTCTGGTCAACCCAGTCTCACACACACACACACACACACACACACACACACACACACACACACTCCCCGCATGGACTCTGCCTGAAGACAACATCATCTACATTCTCAGTTAATGATCAGAATAAGTCAGTCAAGGCTTCTTCTGTTTGGGGACTCGGCAAATGGGTTTGGGGCTGTTGCTGCCACGCATAGCCCTTTGCAAATTGGGGTGCTCAGAATTTAAGTTCTAATACAAATGCCACACCTGGAAAAGAACCAGGGGTAGTTTACAGCAATGGTGGTGCCCGTGAGCCATGTATCCTGGAATCCACCCCCTCAGTCCCCTCCCTCACGGCTCTGGGCTTGGCCTTGGGAGAGGCTGCTCAGGGGGACAATGGCAAACTTGGTGCTGGCAGAGGCTAGAAAGGTGCTTGTTCTCGGAGACTTGTCTACTCTTGCTGCTGGGGACCTTTCAGATACCATGTGACCAAGTCACAACCGGACCAGGCACAGAAGCTAGGGACCACGTGGAATTAGAACTGTTGCCAGAAGATGCCTGGTCATGTGAGGCTGTGCCAGATGATCCACTCCCAGCCAATCCAGCCAAGGCCAGAAGAACCACCCAGCCACGTGAGCTAAAGGGAGAGATAATAGATGATGGTTGTATTGAGCCATTGAAGGTATGTGTCTGTGTGTGGCGGGGGGAGGTATTGGGGTATGCAGGAAAAGCTAACTAATATAAGCTCTCTTTGAGACAGTGAGCTTATTGAGCTTATGGAGATGTTCAAGCAGCACCTCATGCCTACAAGGTAGGGACTGTACTGATCAGAACTCTCATTCGCCACCATTCTTTCGTCACACAGTGGTGGCGTGCTGCTGTGATGCCAGCCGCTAAACCACCCGTGTCCCAAATGCCAGCATGGTCGGTCATGATCAACAGGTCCCAGCAGAGCTTCCAAACTGCAAATGGAATCGGTCCATGTCTGAGGAATTAGTCACTGAGCAGCCGCAGAACGCTGGCTGATATAGCGACGGGAGATGAGTCCCTCACGTCAGAAGGCACGCAAACTATGGCTGGGGAAGAGCTGGCTCCTCAACGTCGAGTCAATTTTAATAATCCGGATGGAGCAACTCTCCTGGAAGCAGCCATCAAGCTATCAAATGATGTGTGTCACCGCATACGTGACCGCTGCCTAAGACCTCTCCCAAGTGCGACAGGGCCAAGGTGCCACTTTGAAGACTAAGGGGCACCTGGCCCGAGCACTGGTATGTTCAGTCACCTTGTACACATATGAAAACTGGTCAGTGGCTTGATGCGTTCGTATTATGATGTTGCCGAAGCACATTGAAAGTATCGTGTCCTTCCAGAAGAACAAACAAATCTGTCCCGAAGGAAAGAAGGACGGCCAGAATGTTCCTTAGAAGAAAGGAAGGCGAGCCTTGGTCGCCCATATTATCAGGAAAGAGCACTTCCTGGAATAGGACATCATGTCTGGAAAAATAGAAGGTCGCTGAGATAGAGGAAGACCCTCTATGAGGTGGACTGCCATGGTGGCTGCATCAACGGGCTTAACAACACAAAGCAAATCAACGAGCTCGCACATCGCAAACAACCGCGAGGCTGGTGCAGGATCAGGCAGGGCTTCATTCTGTTGCACACGGGGTCTCTGCGAGTCAGCGCTGACTCCATGGCCACTGACAATTACACTGCAAGTGGCAGAAACCTGGATCAAAGTGGCTGAAGCATCTACGATGGAATTGATTGGCACAAAGACTTAAAAATTCCAGATGTCTGGGTTCCAATGAACCAGTACTCAAACAATACCAATAGGAATTATTCTCTCTCTCTCTCTCTCTCTCTCTCTCAGCTCCACTTCCTTCAATGTTGGCATCATTGTTCTTGTTGGAGGCATTCAAGATTCTTAAAGTTTTCCGTTGGCTGATCTGAGGGGAGTAGGCTGCCAGGCCTCTCTTCTTCATCTGCTTTACTCAGGAAGCTTCTGTTCAGCATCACAGCCACATGCCAGCCTCCACTGACAGACAGCTGGCAGCGGCCCCAGGTGCCTTGGATGGAACTGAAGCGTGAGTCTCCCCAATGGCAGGGAAGAAATCCACCATGAAGGCACAGTCATGCTTAGCCGGTAGAAAGGGTGACCACCGTGAGCTCCAGTCCATCAGCTCAGCCACTCTGAAGGAAAGAGAACTTGGCCTTTCCTTATTCCAGCGAAAGTAGCAGGGCTGACTCTCACTGGCCTGGTGCAGATCACATGTCTCTTACTGAACCAGTCACTGCAGAGGGAACCGATTTGAGTTGCCCCCCAAACCACAGGAGATCCATCCTGTCTGAAATAAGAATAGAGCCAGGGTAGGTCCTCAAGGGAAAAGAGGTTTGTACTGCCCAAAGGGGGCACGGGGAGGGATTCTGGAAGGACAGAAACAACAGAGAGCCATTCCAGGAATTCACAAAGTTTCTCTTCCCTGCTCTTGCTTATTCCTGGCAACCGTGCAAAACCCGTTCCTCCCTCGGAGAGAGGGAAAAGGTCGCCTTTCACGCTGAGAACCACCATCCGCCGCGGCTGACTCTTCCCCTCAGCCAGACAGCATCACATAAAATACCACGTCTGACCCTGGGCTTCAAAGAGGGTGGGATGATTGTCTCTGGCTCTGAGAGCCACTTCTCGTAAGGACAGGGAGTGTTTTTGTTATTGGTTTCACAGGGCCAGCCTTGATATTAAATCAAATGATCATTGAAGTCTGTTCCCTGCTCTCTCGGTTTCGTCCGGGGTCACTGTTTTCCACTGAGAAAATTGGTTGTTGTTTTGGGTTTTTTTTTTTAACCTCCTTTATAATGGAGCTCAGGTTGCTGACACTTTGTGTTATAAGGGACGGCTGTTCTGGTCGCTTTGCAGAAAGCATGCGGCGGATCATGATCGCTCCCTGTAGATCAGCACCTGACCGTCTATAAAGGCCTTTCACACCTTATTATCTCTGAGCCCTAATAACCAGAGGGGAAGAGGGCAGATAGTATTGTCCACATTTTCCATAGATATGAAAATAGACTCAGAGAGGTTAATTGCCTGACTGCCGGGCCGGCCAGCCTTGTTGTCTGAGGGAGCAGGAAAGCACCGGCCAGTAAAAGCAAGCCTTTCTTCGAGGGTTTATGGAACAAGACCAAGCTTTAGAGCTGTGGAGCTCCTCAGAGATACCGCCTCGGCCCCACTTCTCGTGGCAGCACTAGCCAAACTACAGCAGCTCAGAAAGACCCCCACACAAATACCATGCCCGTGACAGCTCGGCTGGAGCCTGGCCCAGGGGCCAGCCTGGGCTCACCCAACTCCCTGGAGAGCAGTCCTTAGCCCAGCACAAGCGCTCAGAAGCCCACACCAAGGCCGGGACTCTGCAGAGTGCCTCTCCTCCAAGGTCACTGAGAAGGGAGGGATTCTCTGCCAGGGCCTGAGCATCTTACCATTTCCCTGGCTTCAGGCCGTATCTCAAGAGCTGGATGGACACTAGAATCTGGTGCACCGGGGACTTCCCTGAGGACCCTCCTCTCGCCCAGCAATCCCCTTGACCTCCCTCTCTGTCAGTGGCCTGCCCAGAAGTGGCTTAGCCAGGAGAGCTGGCTGTCCTGTTGGGTTTCCACATAACTGACATCCTCTAAGAAGAACAGAAAGCCAAGGGAGCCAGAGGAGGCAGTGTGCCTGCAGTCTCTCCTCTTGGGGAGGAAGAGCCTTTGGGAAACGGGGTGCCCCTTTCTGTACCTTGCCCTACCCCTAGAAGCCTACAACCAGCTCTCTGTCTGCTGGGTACTCTGCCTCGGTCAGCATGAACCCCTCAAACTCAAAACCAAACTTACCGCCATTGAGTCCTTCCCAACTCGCAGAGACCTGCCCCTGGGGGTTTCCGAGACTGTAAAGCTTTCCAGGAGTAGAAAGCCTCATCTCTCGCCAGGAAGGGGCTGGTAGTTGTGAACTGTTAACCTTGTGGTTAGCAGTCCAACCCTTAAGCCACTAGGCCACTTGGCCTCCTTGGACTTGCTAATGGGAAAAATGATACCCACGACATAAATGGGCCAGGGATGGTCGAGGTTGGGGGGTATGCCCCACCCCCGCATTGCCCTGTCCCTAGGCCTCTGGTGGAAGTCCTGGTAGCTTTGCAGACCTGACTGGCCAGATGGGCAATGACCTGCCCCAGATGTTCTCTGGGAAAGCTGCTGGGGCCCAGGCTGGTCTTTGAGTAGCCCACAGCTCCTTCCAGCTTTGTGTTTCCAAGGTGAATAAAAACCCAAAGCCAAACTCACCACCATTGAGGCTATGTTGCCTTCCTGCGGGTCTCTGAGACTATAGCACTTTCCTGGTGTAGAAAACTCTGTCTTTCTCCCAGGAAGTGGCTGGGGATTTAGAACTGCTGACTTTGCAGATCTCAACCCAATGCACAACCACTGCGCCACCAGGCGTCCTTGGAGATGAATGAAACTCAGCTGAGGAAGACGGACCGGGGCTGTCGGCTCACGCCGGGCGCCCTCCTGGGCAGAGATGCCCAACGTACCCAGACGAGCAGGCTGTGTGTGCTGACAGGCAGCGGAGAAAACCACTCCAGAAAGTCATTCATCTGATAGGATTTGTTTTCCCCACAGGAGACAAACCCAATCACTGCCTTCCCGCTGGAATACGTGCAATTACACTCCCCCTCCCAGAAGTGGGGAAAGAAGGCTTGGACTAATCAGATGGCATCACTGAGGGGCCCCACTGGGTCCCAGCGACAATTTCTTTGAAAATCCCCTTCTGGGAAGCTGCAGATTCAATTTGTCTCATCTCTGCGAAAAAGGAGTTTTAAATATGTTCATCAAAAACGGGTTCTATGTACTAGACATTAGTGCTCAAAACAAACACCTTGGGAGACAAAGTTACCCTGGCAATGTGAAGGATTGGGGCTGTATTCCAAACCCAGAAAGTTCACACCGGGCACCCACCCGTCCCAGCATGGGCCCCTACCCCCCAGGATGGAGCCTCAGAGCCCTGATTCCTGGGCACCAACTTAGCTGCTTCCTTCAACGAGAGCCCCTGCCCACCAGAAGAGAAGAGGCCATTTATTTCTGGCCCTTTCCCCAGGCTAAGTGGCACTCATCCTGTGGGGAGGTCAGTTTACAAACCCTGCAGGGCCCTGAATGCTGTTGTCCCAGATGAGGCGGTGAAGTAGAGAGCTCCTGGGGCGGGGGGGTTAGAAGATGCCAGTTCTCATCTCAGTCCTGCCAGGAGCTAGCTGGTGACAAGGGTCTTGGATAAGTCCCTTCCCTTCTCTCGCCCACAGTCAGTAAAAAGAAAAAGAAATCAATGAAAGAGGAGTTGGTTTCGATAGCATCCAGGGCCTCTTTGAAATCTAGAACAGCTTGGTCTTCTCGCTTTCTACTCTTGTACGGGGGCAGCGTGGCGAAGACACGCGCAGGCTTTCAAACCCTGCTGGTTCCCGGCTGTGTGGCAGTGAGCAAGCAACTGAATTTCTCTGTGCTTCCACAGCCTCATCTGTGAAATGAGGACAGTCGTTTCGAATTGTCTGTGAAAAGGTAAGATGATATCTCTTCCCGTCCACACAAGGTGGTGCGCTTCTTCCTTGTGGGCCTTGTTGCTTCCCTGCTAGAAGGCCACTTGTTTAACAGCAAGCCTTTAAGAGCCCAGACACTATGTCTTTTAATAGCCGGAGACCATCAGCTTTCATCACCACATTTGCTTATGCACCCATTTTGTCTTCAGCGACCATGTCAGGAAGGTGAGTATCATACAATGCCACATTATTGGGGGGAAAAAAACATTCTTGAACTGAAGTAAGATTTAAGTAGAGGCCCAAAGTCCATCTGCTTCCTTGTTGCATTTTAATTTATATACATATGAGGAGGTACCCCCAAAAACCTGATGCTCATTTGTTTTTGTTTTTTATGTTCACCAGGTCAGACTGTTCATCAAGCTTTCTATTTAGAGGTTTGGAAATAATTGCTTAACGGTGTATGACAAAAAAGGCCTGATTTGTGGCAGGTAGGGGATTGGTTTTGCCTCCATGACAGTGCACCTGCTCACACAACCATCTCCATGCACCAGCTTTTGGCAAAAACAGCACGCCTCTCTTGCCCCACACACCTGACTCACCTGACCTCACTCCATGGGAATTGTTTTTGTTTCTGAGAATGCAAACGGACATGAAAAGACAGCGATTTGATGGCGTAGAAGAGGTAAGAAAAAACAATGAGGGAGGTGCTGTCAACCATTCAAACAGAGGAGTTTGAAAAATGTTTCTAAGAGTGGAATCACAGATTTGACAAATGTATTAAGTGTAATGGAAAGTACTTTGAAGGGGATAAGGTTGTTTTGTATAAAATATATAAATACATAACTTTAGGGAAATAATGTTGGGGGTACCATTCATATATAAACATATATATCTATATTTAAATAATTATACATTTACATATATATGTATATCTATATTTTTTCTTTTCTGCCTCCTGCCTCACTATCATGTTTACCCATAGTTCACCTCTCAGTAATCCCTCTCAGAGACAATTCTAATGATCAGACACCAGAAAAGCTACATCCTCCTCGACATCCATTTAAAACCCCTTTCTATCCCCCTGTACACGTTCTTATTGTCCAAGCCTTTCTTCTGAGGAGCTTCTGACTACTCACACGCAAACCACCAACCTTTTGGCTAACAACTGAACACCTTAGCCGAGCACTGCCCACAGCCTCCAGTCAAGTCCAGTCAGAGGGGTTGGTGGGTTTGAACAGCCGACCTTGAGGTTAGTAGTCCAACGCTTACCTGACAGTACCGCCAGGGCTCAGATAGCTCTTCAAACTCACTGCTGACTCATAGAGGCCCTGTAGGACACAGTGGAACTGCCCCTAGGGGTTTCTGAGATGGAATTCTTTGTGGGAGTGGAAAGCTCGTCTTTCTCTTGTGGATCTGCTGGTGGTTTCAAACTACTGACCTTGTGGTTTGCAGCCCAATATGTGCCGCACTATGACACCAGGGCCTCCTAGCACACAGTTACTGGGCAGCTTCTGTATGCCATGCTCTGTACTAGGCGCCGGGGACACAGACATGAGACAAAGAGCCAGGGTCCCTGCTGTCAGGATGAACTTTCTATCAAAAGTTCAAAATGGGTCCCTGAAGGTGGGGCAATTCCAGGCTTCTGGCCTTTGGTGTGGGGTCAAGGGTCCCCCACTGAGCTTCGAAACACATTTCTTTGTGACTGAGGCTTCCACGTCTCCCCTCCCTGCCTCTTCACAGATGCTCTCTCCTGGTTGCACTTGAAGTCTAGCTTGAAAGAAGAGAGGAATCAATACAATCTCCTGCAAAAGAAGCTCACCTCCTGCTTCCTGGTCCCCCCTCCCCGCCAGCCCTCCCCGACTCCCCACCCTCGCTCACATTGGACTTCGAAGTCCCAGCCTGGCTCACAAGCCCCCTGTGGGCGAGGTGGGATCCCAACAGCACTCTGGCAGCGCTCTCCTAGAACCTGACACAGCCATAAGCTCCTTGCTTAGGGAGGCCATTGGCTGCAGGAACATTCGGGGGGGGGGGGGGGGTCCTAGGGGATGGGGGCGGGGACTGGAGGAATTGCTCAGTTCCTGCGCAGTCAGCAAGGGAGGTAATAGGCATTCATCTGGGCACTGCCAAATGAGTGTGCCCGCCCCTGCCTTCCGCCCAAGAGGGAGAGTGAGCCGCTGGTGTCTAGGGGACCAGCTGAGACCTGCAGGGAGTCCTGAGTGGGGATGAGCAGCCCCCGCCCCCCAGGGTTTGGTCCAGCACCTGGCGGTCTGGGGCAGCCCAGCCCAGCCCAGCCCGGAGCGAGAGGTGATGGATGTCTTTAATAGACATGCTGGGAGCTGGCAGGCCAAGTGTTTCTGCGCAGATGCACAGTAGCTGTTTAAGGAAGTCCCAAGTCCCTGGCTGGAGCCCCGAATGCCCTTCGAGAGGGAGCTTTGGGCCTCCCTTGCCATGCTGCTCATCCTTGGACTGCTGGGAGAAGGGGGTGCTGGGAAGGGGGCAAATGGAAACCAATAGGACAGCCTGCATGATGGTAAGCGAGGGACTGGGGCAAAGGCAATTGTTTGGCAAACAGTTTTCTTAAGGCAGGCTTGCAGAGAAGCGGAACAGAGGTGCACCGTGCCCTGGTGGCCTGGTAGAGGTGCAGAGGGACAAGGGAGCTTCTTCCTGGTGTCCCTGCCTGCCCCCCACACCTTCTCAGAAGGAGCCAGCCATAACCATTACACGATGAAGCCAGGTGGTCCACTGGTAGTGCAGAGAAGAATGCGGTGCAAGCAGGCATAGTGGTCTCTGTGACTGCCACAAGGGCCCTGGGGTCTGAAAAGGCAGTTTCAGGGTTCTCTCCAACAGGACTACCCAGAACCCCCGTTGCGTGGGTCAGGTAATTGACCTCCCACCCCTGATTTGTGTCAGGTGGCTGCCCAGAAAACAACTCCTCATGTCCCCATGTTCTCCCCAAACCCCAGAAGGAGCCTGGATGCCGCAGGAACTGAGCCGCAGGGGCCTCTCCTTTTGAGCCCCACTTCCCCTCCGAGCTCCAGAGGGGAACCTCTCCAGCGGCTCTGCCGCCCCCCTCCGGCCAGTCCCGGAACTGCGTCAGCAGCCGGGCGACCGGGAGGCATGGACAGGGCAAGAGACTCCAAGATCTCTGGGGAAAGTCCCCTCCTCACCGCCTCCCGTCCCGCCCCACGCCCCATCCCCATCCCCCCACCTCCTGTCCCGCTGAGCCTGACAGTCAAGGTCAGGACTTGCCCGAAGGGGAGAGAATGAACCTGCTGCGCTCAGCGCTGATCAAATGTGCTCGCTTCTCTGGGCCTGTTTTCTCATCAGAACAATCATTGTTCGGGCTACATCTTCTGATCTAGGTGGCCATGTGAGAAGTAGGTGCGTCCGAGGCGGATATCCAGGTCAAGCTGCCTGGGTGACTAGTTTGAAACATCCGCTCTGTTAATTGTGCTGACTGACTGATGTGCTGTCCAGCCTGAAGCCAGTTCTGGTCAGCGGGGGGAGGGGGGGGGAGAAGGTTGCTCCAGGGCTAACAGATGGACTGGACCCCCAGAAATGAACCCTGGTGGCACAGTAGGCGAAGCATCTCTCTGCTTGTTGGTGCAAACCCACCTGCTGTTCCGTGGAAGAAAGGTGTGGCAGTCGTCTGTCGTGAAAATAGACCAGCTCGGAAACCCCAGACAGAGCCAGTCCTGCCCTGTCCTGTGGGGTCTCTGTAAGTCAGCATCGACTCCTTGGCAATGGGGATTTTAACCTGATGCTATATATAACCCAAGGGGTACCACTGCCAGTTGTGTGTCCTTGGACAAATGACTTGACCTCCTAGAGCCAGGTTGGGAGGTGCCTGCCTCTGTGGGTTGCTTAAGGATAGAGTGGGATTGTGCTTATAAGCCTCAGCATAGGCGTGCACGATGCCTTATCTGCCTCCCAGAGGATGGGAGTAGGGTGCCCGGCAAAGGTGGCGATGGTTCCGAGAGAGTCTTCTCCCTCCTGTTATCTTGTTCGGTAACCCATGTGATAGATTTGAGTTGGGCCAACTCTGATGAGAAGCCACCATGGTGTGCCCAAGCTCCTGCCAAACTACAGAGACACCATTGAGTTGCTCCTGAATCTTTCCCCCCTTCCTGGGGGGTTGCCCCTGTGCCCCCTCTCATAGTACAGTCTCCTGGGACTCACTGGTCCAGTTCTGCTGCCAGTTACTGTGTGCCGGAACCCAGCCAGCCAGCCCCACTGGATGTGGGGAAAACATCTTCCACCCACTCAAGGAGCCTAGTGGCGCAGAAGTTAAGTGCTTGGCCGCTAACCAAAAATGGGCAGTTGGAGGGAATGAGCCAATTCACAGGAGAAAGAGGTGACAGTGAGCTTGCCTGAGATGCATGGGGCAGTTCTGCCCTTTCGGACAGACTGGCAAAGAGGTGGGCGCAGGGGGTGGGTGACACCTTTCTCTCCATCACTGGTGCTAGCTGTCGCCTCCCCACTCTTCTTGGTTTTCTCTTCCCAGGTCAGCAACGTCCAGTCCAGGGACCAGATGGGGCTGAGGGCCTGAGACCTGTTGGGTTCCCCCAGGCCCTAGCTCAGTGACTCCCTTTGCCCCAGGATCCTCGTTCCCTGGCCACTTTTCCACCCACGCCACCTAGTGTCTGCCAAGGGGACCTGACCAATGGAAACTGGCGCTGGGCAAAGGTGGATGCCAAGACTACCTTGTTGCCTCCAGGCTTCCTGTCCCCAGGGAAGGGCCCTGCAGGAACTAAGACCCTTTGTAAGCGCTCTAGTTTGCTCCCCTCTGTGAGTGGGTCCTGCTGTTGTTATGGGTGGCCATCATCAGCTCTAAATCCAAGAAGTGATCCTCAGACAGCAGAGGAGAGAGAACTGTATTTTCACCGGAGCTTAAAGGCTTGAAGGGAGAGTTGGAAGGTCTCTGCCCACACAAAGTATTACCCTCAGGTCTAAGGATCTACCACTCCTGCTTTGTGTTATGCAGGGTTTTCTACAGAAACGAAATCAGGACAGTTATGATTGTATATATATGGATAGATTTATACAGCACAAAGGAATATAACAGCTAATTAGGCTACGCAGCAGTTCAGAGGGCTCAGTTCAACTCACTTCTGTGGAACAGTTAATATACTGGAAGTCTTTCAACTCACTTGGGCTTCTGGGTCCAATGTCAAGAAAGCAGACAGCTGAATCTTCCCTCGGGCAATACAGGCAGAGTCTGGCTAAAGGTAGCAAACAGCAAGCGGGTCACCAACAGTCAGCAGCTCAGTAGCTTAGCGAAGCAGGCCCAGATGGGATAATGCAAGCAACTCAAGGTGACAGAATTCACCAGCCTCAAGCTCAAGCAATGTATACACCAGCGTGGCCAAGCAGGTCTCAAAGGAACCTCAACTTCTAGAGACATGGTCCATGGGTTGGCTGTCCCACCGGTAGTGTAGCTCACAAGATGAAACAGAGAACTAGCTAAAGCAGCAGTACTCTAGTCCAATCACAAGAAAGTTAGAGAGAGAGGAGTGGGCCTTGCTGAGCCCATTTATCTCTTTTCCCTCCAATCAAACAGTGACCTGATTAATCCCACATGTTCCTACCTATCGCATGCTTCTTTCCTTGGAAGAAATTGCTGTCCAGACTTGGGCAGAAGAGTCTGCACTGTCCTCAAGTATATCTCATGCAATATTGGGGAGAGATTTCTACTTAAGAGGCAAAAAAACTATTGTTAACTGGGGACATACGCTAAAAGAATTTTCCATTCTCCACCTGAACTTCCAACTTAACTGGGAGCTCTGTTTTTATTTGCTCTCTGGGCCCTGCCTGCTGAGGATGCCCAGCTTTTGCCAGTAGGGAAAATAAAACCCGGGCTCTGCTTGTCCAGACTTGGGGTCTGTGGACACTGGTGACAGCCCTAGCTTATGCTTCTAGGTGGGCTCTGAGGTGGAGACCGCCACCAACCTGCTGCCTTGGCCTCCTCCAAGGTGCTGGCAGATCAGAGCAGTTGCCCTGGTCAGGGATCTGTCTCTCCTGGGATCTGCCAACACCACGGTAGAGCAGGTGGTCTTCTTGGAGCTGCTAAGCTGGCACTGGAGGCCCAGCCAACATCAGCCTGTAGACGACTGTGGTAGTTATATAATCTGTTATCAATTTGAGAGGATTACGAGTGAAGGGGTCGAGTCTAGGCTGTCAATCAAGTCATAGCCAATGAGGCCTCTGTGTGGCCATGGCCTTCTCCTGAGGATTCTGGGAAATCCTATTTTCCTCTTGGAGGTGGGAGGCACACTCTCTCTGCTCACTCCCTGAGAGACTCTCTATTGACAAGATATGTGAAGCTATGCTGATGGCGGCGAGAGCCCTGGGTGCTGGAGAAGCCACATGGAGACCCCTGCCAGTGCTGAGATGCTTACATAACCGCTGGATCCACAAGATTTCCCACCCACTGGCCTGTAATCTTGCTGCAGTCAGCGTCATTGCATGTGTTTCCTGCGTCTGAAGAGGACTTTATAGATTGGTATTGGACATGTGGGCTAATATCGGACTTGTGGACTTGATCAGGACTGAGCTGGGATGTTTTCTCAATATTCAATTGCTCTTGTATATAAAGCTCTTTCCTTTACACATGAGAGTCTATGAATTGGTTTCTCTAGTCTACTCAGACTAACACAAAGGCCCATGTCAGAAGGTCCCTGAGATGTGGGGGAGCCTGGAGGAACGTCATTTCTGCCCCATTCCAGTAGGTGCACCAACCCAGGATGTTTCTGAATGTTCCCAAGTTCAGAGGCCACCGCCCACCTACCCTAGGGGAAGAACCTGCTGCAGGTGGCCACCTAGGACAGGGGCTGAGGGACACTGATCCCACCAACGTGGACAGACTCTGGGGCTGCTTCTTCCTCAAGCCTTTTCCACACCCCACAGCGAGCCGAGGGGTCCTGCCTGACATGACACCCACCACTCTCACAACCCAAGAAGACTGGAACCAACAATCCTCGATTCTGCCCGCAGCTCCGTGTTGTCAGGCAATCCCAAACATTCAGAGTCCTGGCTTCCTCTTGTGCAAACTGGGGGCCCTGTGTCGAATGAGGACGTCCGTGGAAGTGGTACCATCTTGGAAGAGGGCAGCAAGAGTGGACGGCAGACACAGGCATGGTGGGCCTGTGGGCTTGGCACAATTGAGAGTCTTGGTTGTGTTTGTCCCAGCCCAGAAAGAACAGCCGGCAGAAGGAAGGGCAAGACTGAAGCACCTGATGCTGGAGTCCAGAGGCTGGGCTAAAAAAGGAGCAGAGTGGGGGCCATGGGGACATCAGGGATGAGGTTCAAAAGGAACTGCGTGCAGGTGCGTTGCAGGTGAGAGCCAGAACTGAATGAGGGCAGCAGAGAGCATGGTGCCAGGAGGCCAGCATCTATCTACAGCCTGGCCACGGGGTCACGGGACGAGTGGGGAGTAGGTGGGGGAGAGGCCCTGAGGAGAGGAGGCCAAGGATCCCAGAGGCCAGGGGTGGTAGGCGGATGTGGAGCACAGGAGCGGGGAGAAGGTGGGGGAACACAAGAGAACAGGAAGAAATGCTGGCTTCTTAGGGGAGGCCAGGTGAGTGATGACGGGCAGACTTGGAGGACACGGTGGGGCCTCCTTCAACCTCTCCGCTGAGTCCAAGTGGCTAACAGCCTGATCGAGATGACAAACCACCCCAGAGATGAGGCTCAGCGCCTGCCCTCAAGAGTTGAGCCAGCGTCAATCTACAGTTGTTGGAACTGACAGAGAACATGCCAAATCACAGGACGAGGGAACTCCGGGACACGAAGGGAGGCCTGGACCGTCCTCGTGGTTCCCTGGGACCAGCGCTGGCTGTTCTGTGGCAGCTGCCCGGCGCTCTTGGGCTGGTCTGAAGGAAGCGGCTTCAGAGCAGTGGTTCTCAACCTTTCTGACACCGCGACCCTTTCGTACAGTTCCTCGTGGGGTGGTGACACCCCCCAACCATAACATTATTTTCATTGCTACTTCATCACTGTCATTTTGCTACTGTAATGAATCGGGCAACCCCTGTGAAAGGGTCATTTGACCCCCAAAGGGGTCTCGACCCACAGGTTGAGAACCGCTTCTTCAGAGCAACTTGAGCCAGAACAGAGGAGGCCCAACTCAATCTCAACTGGGAAAAAAAAGTCTGATTCCTCCACGGGCCTAAATGGGGACCCAGGAAACTGCCCTCCTTCGAGCCTGTGGACTAGAAGGATGGTGGGAAGTTCAAGTTCTAGAAACCATGTCTTTCTTGCTCAAATGTGATTGACTGAACCCAGACCAGGGGAAGTTCTAGAAACCATACCTTTCTTACTCAAATGTGATGGGCTGAGCCCAGTCCAGGGACTAGGGCATAGTAGGTGCTCAGTAAACACGGGAAGACTTGATGGGATTGCTAATGAGAGAAACCCCAACCAGAGAGCTCACCGCTGTCCAGTCAATTCCGACTCATAGCAACCCTATAACTGCCTCCGAGTTTCCAAGACTAACTCTTGATGGGAGTAGAAAGCCTCATCTTTCTTGCTTGGAGAGTCTGGTGGTTTCGAAATAGTGACCTTGTGGGTAGCAGTCCAATGTGTAACCACTACACCTAAGGGCTCCTTAGAACCAGAGAACTAGGATGAAATGCCCGCCCCCCTCCAGCCAGATTTCCCGTGCAGATAAGAGAGGCAGGAGAGTTGGAAGGTGGGCCCTCAGCAGGGGCTTGCTTGCTGGCAGAGAACAAATGGGGAGACCCCTCCGTGGGTTCTTCAAATGTCACCAGGGCACAGGCCTGCACCCCTCAGGAGCACAGCGAGTCCGCTATGAGCTAACTAGGGGTGCCTGCTTCTGCACCACAACCCACTTCCTTTCAGTCGCACCGAGGCCCTCTCAGAAAGGGGCTATGGTTGTCTCCAGTCTTCAGGTTCAGAAGGATCAGGGCGCCCCTGCTCACCCGAGGCAGGGTTAAACCCATGGCCACACCTGCTCCTCACCCCCAGGGGCTGAAGTCCAAGCTGGCCGCCCTCTCTTACCTGTGCCGAGCTCCTCCAGGTGGCCCAGCAGGACAAGCACCTGCCCTCCCCCTGACCCCTGAGCACAGCACTTGCCACACCTGGTCACAGAGTTTCTGCCAAATCACTCCTCACGTTCTGCTGGATGGAAAAATCCACTTTCCAAAGAACCTCCACTTGGGGGCAAGGGGGCGAAAATGCTATGAAATGATTCTGAAACAGCTGAACTCTGAAAAACTGAAGAAAAATCTCTCGGGCGCTGCAAAGGAGTGCATTTTTAAATGAAGCCGTGCCAAGGGACTGAAAAATTGCTTATGCGCAGAGGACATGGGCTCGGGGAGCCATTCAGCTGACAGGCAGACAGGGGAACTGCTGGGAGGACAGTTTGTGCACAGCCGCCAAGGCAGCTCCGAGCACCCTCTTAATCACCCACTTCCAGGAGGTCACTCGTCTCTACCCCACTAAGGGACGGGCCACTCCGTGCTCCGGCCACTGCAACCCTGGGCATGGCAGCCACTCCGTGGAGCCCACAGATACTAACAGCCACTGCCACAAAGGAAATGCTACGCTGCTGTTGTCGCTGACAGTGACCAAGGACTGCCCAGTCCCGCACCATCCTCACAACTGGTCTATTCCAGCCCATTGATGTAGCCGCCATGTCGGTCCATCTCGTCAAAGACCTTCCTCTTTGCCACTGCCCCTCCACTTTACCCAGCGGGCTGTCTTTTTCCAGGGACAGATCTCTCCTGATGACACGACAGTGGATGTGAGACAGTCTCGCCATCCTGGACTTTAAAGAGTGCGCTGGTGGGACTTCTCCCAAGACAGATTGGTGTGTTCTTTTGGCAGGCCACGGCACTTTCCGTCTTCATCGCCAGCCACGTCCTACTGTTCAAAACGCATTGATCCTTCTGTGGTCTCCCTTGTACAATGTCCAACTTTCACAGGCAGAGAACGCGATTGAAATAGCTGGACTCGCTATCAAAAGATATAACGTCTGGGGTCTTAAACACTTGAAGGTAAACAAGCAGCCATCTAGCTCAGAAGCAACAAAGCCCACATGGAAGAAGCACACCAGTCTGTGTGATCATGAGGTGCCAAAGGGATCCGTTATCAGGCATTCAAGAACAAAAAATCATATCATTATGTGCTCACCTCCCTGATACAATCGCTGAAGACAAATGGATGCTTAGGCAAATGTGGTGAAGAAAGCTGATGATGCCCAGCTATCAAAAGATATAGTGTCTGGGGTCTTCGAGGCTTGAAGGTAAACAAGCAGAACAACAAAGTCCAGGAAGCACACCAGCCTGTGCGACCACGAGGTGTTGAAGGGATCAGATATCAGACATCATCAGAACAAAAAATCATATCATAGTGAGTGAGGGAGAGTGCAGACTGGCAACCCAAAGCCCATTTGTCAGCCACTGGAGATCCCCTTGCAGAAGTGTCTCGGGGAGGAGACGAGTCAGTCAAGGTGTGATGTAGCACTGATGAAAAATACAACTTTCCTCTAGTTCCTAAATGCTTCTTCCTACCCCACTATCATGATCCCAATTCTACCTTACAAATCCAGCTAGACCAGAGGACGTACACTGGTACATATAGGAACTGGAAACAGAGAATCCAGGGCAGATGATCCCTTCAGGACCAGTGGTGTGAGTGGTGATACTGGGAATGTGGCGGGAGGGTGGGTTGGAAAGGGGGAACCGCTTACAAGGATCTACATGTGACCTCCTCCCTGGGAAAAGTGGGTGAAGGAGACATTGGACAGGGCAAGATATGACATAATAATTTATAAATTATCAAGGGTTCATGAGGAAGAGGGAGGGGAAAAATAAGGAGCTGATGCCAGGGGCTTAGGTGGAGAGCAAATGTTTTGAGAATGATGAGGGCAATGAATGTACAAATGTACTTTACACAATTGATGTATGTATGGATTGTGATAGGAGTTGTATGAGCCCCTAATAAAACGATTAAAAAAAGAAGAAGAAAGCAAATAGCCGGGCTCGGGTCGGATGTACCTTAGTCCTTCAAGTGACCCCTTTGCCGGGCCCCACTTTAAAGAGATCTTGTGCAGCAGATTGGCCCAATCAAGCAACGTGCTGTTTGATTTCTTGATGCCTGCTTCAGTGAACACCGCTTGTGGACCCAAGTACGATGAACTACCTACTGTAGATAGTAAATACTATGAGTCCTTGATACGACAGCCGCCGAACACTACAGCCACTACTGAGTCGCTGAGCGCAGTCGGTCTAGCTACGGCATTACTAAAGATACTAACTACCACTGGTGCTAAAAACTACAGGAACTAAGCACAACAACCACTCGGCCACTGAGCATTGCAGCCACTGCATGTCATGGCCGCTAACACGACATCCTAAACCCTTTTGAAAGTTCAGTATCTTAGCAAACACTTGGAGCCCATTATAACCTCGAGCTGACAGTCTCCCTCCTCTGGATGACAAGTGTCTGTGGTTATCTTGTCCCTGTCCCATTTAAGACTTACTATGTGTTCCCTCAAATACAAACGATATAAACACTGCGTCCATGAAACGTGACATAAAATACTATAGGTACTAGACACTTCTGGCACTCGATCCTACAGCCAGTGAACGCTCCAGGTGAGCACTATTTGCCACTGAATATTACAGCCCCTAACCTGCCAGCTACTAACTACAACAGAGCCTGCCGACAATAAAAAGCAAAGACAAAAAACAACTGTCGTGGAGGCAATTCTGACTCATCGTGACCCTGCAGGACACTGCGGCACTTTACCCGGTGGTTCCTGTTAGGTAGACAGAGGCTGGCAAAGGGAGACGAGCTGAGGATGGCAGGAATTTTGGCAGAAATTGTAACACAAAGTCAAGGTGGAGACACAAGCCAACCCCTAAGGCACCCTCAATACCTGTCCAGCACAAAGGAAGGTGAAGGGTGGAGACGACACATTTCCTTATCAATGGGTGAGAGCAGAGAGAGTGGAAAATCTGGATGGAGAAAGACAAGATCTTCACACTCCCCCCACAATGCCTGAACAGACTCTGGGGTTTGGCATCTGAGACAAGGGCTCCACGTAAAGACTGGAGGACTGGGATGCACACGTGTGGAAAGAGGAGGGACACTGCCTAGAACCAGCCAATAGCAGAAGAGCTGCCAGGAGACCTGGCTATGGTACGTGTGTGTTGGGGGAGGGTGTGCGGTGTCCACCAGTAGCAGAACATAAGGTTCAGCTCCACATTCTGCCGGGTCTTTTAGACTAGCTAAGGGCCCTTTGGACATTCCTGCCCCCACCCCCACCCCCAAAGTACCCCCTTCAATAAACTCACTCTTTCTGTTCAGACCTTCTCTCAGACTCTGGTTTGAATTTTCATCCCTTGCCTGAAATCTTTCTTGGGAGCAAGACAAGAACTGAGGAGTGTAGAGGCTTGAAATGTTGGCCCTCCTCCCAGTCACGGTTTCCAAGACTGTAAATCTCTACAAGAGGAGACAGCCTCACCTTCCTCCCATGGAGTGACTGGTGGGCTTAAACTGCTGACCTTGTGGTGAGCAAGCTCAAAACAAAACTCACTGCCATTGAGTCCGTGCTGACTCGTAGTGTCCCCACTGTGTTTCCAAGACTGTCACTGTTTGCCCCCAACATGCAACCCATGACACTGCCAGCGCTCCTTACTACCTGCTACACATACTCAGTGGCACTAAATACTACAGGCACGCAATACTCCAGCCACTGAATACCACAGCCACAGCCACGGAATGCTCTCCCTCCACATGAAATACTATTACCACTTCAACCAGGCCTAAGGCAGACCCAGATTTGTCAGAATAACCACCTCAGGGCCCCTGAATTGTCTGTTGGGTCCCGTGGTCTGGGTAAAAGCAAAAGCTTGACCACTAAGTTGACTGCAGCCCAGAGTGACCCCTTCAAGCAGAGGAGACCCGTCCCATTGGGTTTCCAAAGCGGTCATCTCCATGGGAGCACCTCGCGGGTTCAGACTGGTTTTGAGGGGTTCATTCCAGTTCCACCCCCTGCTGAGAATTTGCCTTTCGACCCCCCCCCCCCAGATACATTGACTCTAAGTGTCCAGGTTAACACTGAAGACTCACCTGGGGATCTTGTCACAGTGTGATTCTGACTCAGTACATCCTGGATGGAAATGCAAGTTCTCCGCAGGGGGTCAAACCAGAATGACCCTTTCCAAACCCAGGTTCGAACCACCAACCCTTTGGGGAGCAGCCAAGCAGGGTCATGACTGAGTAGGTAGGTCCAAAAACCCCAGACTCACTCCCACCAAGTCTATGTCAACTCATAGCAACCCTACAGGACAGGGTCTAGAAGACTGGCTCTGTGAATTTCCAAGATTGTGACTCTTCACGGCAGTTGAAAGCCCTGCCTTTCTTGCACAGAGCAACACGTAGCTACTACGCCCCCTTGGGCACCTTGAGAAAGTAGGTAGTCAGGGTAAAATTATAAGGGCCAGGGGCAGATTGGGCTGGGGGTGGGGGTGGGGACAGTGTTACATCACTTCCAGTGTGGCGGGAGAAGAGGGCCTCTCCTTCCTGGCTAAAGTAGGCCCAGCCTCTTCCTGGAGCTGGTAGGGAGAAGGCATCCTTTAGGACAGTGGTTCCCAACCTTCCTAATGCCACGACCATTTAATGCAGTTCCTCATGTTGTGGTGATCCCCCCAACCATAACATTATTTTTGTTGCTACTTCATGACTGTCATTTTGCTATTGTTATGAATCAGGCAACCCCTGTGAAAGGGTTGTTCGACCCCAAAAGGGGTCACAACCCACAAGTTGAGAAATGTTGCTTTAGGCCCTCGAAGCCGCATTCTTCCCCAACACCTGGAACTGAACCAGGAAAAGACTTGCCCACACCACCCGTCTCGTTTGGGCCGAGATTCACGTCCAATCTGTCTGCCCCTCGGGCTCACCAACCACCTCCAGCTTACTCACCGCCGGCAGCCCAAAACATGCCCAGGCCCGGGTCCTGTGGGGTAGTGTCTGCGGTCAAGAGGTTCCTGGACTTTGACGGTGTTTGTGGGTACAGATTTCATTACAGTGACTTCCCTCTGGACTTCCTCCAGGGCAGGAAGGGTGTGCGCAGGATCCCCTTGCTCTTGGCTTCCCTTGGTCTCCCACCAGCCAGGTCACCTCCCTGCCCCCCATGTACCCAGACTCACACACATGCCCTCTGCCTCCCTTTCATGTGCTCAGTACTCTTGGGATAGGTCCTGGTGGGGGGACCTCTGGCACCCCAGGCCCAGTAGGACCTGTGGCAACTTGATCCCTCCCTCTTTGAAGAGGATGTTCCCCACTGAGGAGGGGGCAGTGGGGCACTGCCCAGCTGAGGCTCCCTGGACCGCCTCTTGGGCATCAGAGAGAAGGCAGTCCAAGCCCTTGAGGTGTGTTTTATTTTACATCTTTTCCTTATCACAGTGGTCATTGTTGTGGGTAAGTGTCATCAAGTCGGCGTCGACTCGGTGCCCCTGTGCACAACAGAACGAAACGCTACCCTGCCCTGAGACACCCTCATAATTGGCCCTAGGTTTGAGCCCATGGCTGTGGCCTCGGTGGCCATCCATCTCATTGAGGGTTGCAATGGGCCTCCTCAGAGTGACAATACGAGAGGTGCTGGGAAATGTACAGACGCAGAACAACAGACTGACCTGCCATTAACCAGACACAACCGCCAGTCACAGTGACCCTGTTGTCCTCCAAGCTTCTCAGCTTGCTCTGTCTTGTCGTTGATGAGACAAGGCTGCATTCTTAAACTTGTGGAGGGCTGGTATTTTCTTAACGGTCCAGGATCAGCCGATAAGCTGTTGTTGGCGTGAGCTGCCATCGGCTCTGACCCTAGTGACCCCATGCACAACAGAGTGAAAGACTGCATGGCCCTGTACTATCCTCAAAGGTGTTCACCTCACTGAGCTCATTGAAGCAGGCAGCGTGGGAATCCATCTCGTCGAGAGCTTTCTTTCTCACCGCCCCTCCACTTTACCAAACAGGATGTCCTCCAGGGACTGGTCTCTCCTGACAAGATGCCCACAGTATGTAAGATGAAGTCTTACATCCTTGCCTCTAAGGAGCACTCTGGCCTTACTTCTTCCACGACAGATTGTTGAGTCCCTTTAGCAGTCCATGGTATTTTCAATCATCTTCTCCAGCACCACAATTCAAATGCATCCACCCTTCTATGGTCTTCCTTATTCAACGTACAATGTCACATGTATATCAGGCAATGGAGAATCCATGGCTTGGATCAGGTGCACCTTAGTCATCAAAGGAACATCCTTGGTCTTCAATACTCTATAGAGGTCTCGTACAGTAGATTTACATAATGGTGTTAGGCTGGGTTGACCAAAGAAACAAATCCCAAAACATTCGTAGATATGTAAGAGGGAGCTTTATATCAAAGAGCAATTGTATATTGAGAAAGCATCCCAACCCAGTCCAGATCGAGTCCATACGTCAAATATTAGCCCATATGACTGATACTAGCCCATACATTCCTCTTCAGACCCACGTTGCCACTCACAGAACTCAGGAAGATCACAGGCTGGTGGGGGAAAAGCCTTGTGGATCCAATGGCAGTGGAAGCATCCAGGGCTTTGTCCATTGGCGGTCTCTGCCGCATGGCTTATCAATAGGGGGATGAAAGCAGAAAGACAGAGACAGTGGTCCGCCTCTTCTGGGGGTAGAATCAAGAAAGAGGACGTTCCCAGAATCCTCATGAGAAGGCCACGCCCACAAGGAGGCATCCTCAGTCTGTGACCTGATTGACAGGTTAGTTTCCACTCCTATACTTATTTATCAAGTTGACATGAAATTAGGCAACTACCACAATAATGGAGTAAGTCTTTTGATCTCTTGACTGTTGCTTCCCTGAGCATTGGTTGTGGATCCCAGTAAGACAAAAGCCGTGACAGCTTCAACTTTTTCTCCATTTATCATGGTGTTACCATTGGTCCAGTTGTGAGGACTTGGGTCTTCCTGACATTGAGTTGTCATCCACACTGAAGGTTTGATCTTCATCAGCAACCCTTCATCTTCATCAGCAAGCGCTTCAGTCCTACTCACTTTCAGCAAGCAAGGCTGAGTCACTTGTATATTGCAGGTTGTTAACCAGCCTTCCTCCAATCCTGAAGACACACTCTTTCCCATATAATCCAGCTTCTCTGACGCACATGCTCAGCATACAAAGTGAACAAATATGGGAGAGAATATAATGCTGGTACACACCTTTCCTGTTTTAAGCCATGCAGTATTCCCTTGTTCCCGATCCATTCCACTGCTTCTTGACCCGTGTACAAGTTCCTGGTGAGCACAAGGAAGCGTTCCGGAATCTCACTCTTCTCAAAGTGATCCACAGTTTATGATGGTCCACACAGTCGAATACTTTTGTATAGTCAAGTAAACAGCCTTCTGCTTTGAGCCTAGATCCGTCTGCCATCAGCAGTGTCCCTTGTTCCACATCCTTTTCTGAATCCCACCTCAACTTCTGGCAGCTCCGTCAATGGACAGCTGTAACTGCTATTGGATGATCTTAAGCAAAATTTTACTTGTGTGTGATATTTTTCTGTTGGGTCACCTTCCTTTGGAATGGGCACACATATGGCTCTCTCCCAGTCAATTGGCCAGGTAGCTGTCTTCCAAATTTCCTGGCATAGACCAGGGAGTGCTCCCGGTGCTTCTTCAGCTTTCTGAAACATTTCAGTGGGTGTTCCATCAATTCCCGGAGCCTTGTTTTTGGCTGATGTATTCAGTGCAGTTTAAACATCTTCCTTCAGCTCATATGTTCCTTCCTGAAATGGTGGAGCATCAACTAGTTCTTTTTGGTACAGTGACTCTGTGTCTGTGATGCTTCCTGCACCATTCAATAGTCTGCCTGGAGGCAGCTGTTGCCAGGAATGTTAGATAATTTGTATATGTTTTTAAAAGGCATATCTCTCCGTGTATCTATCTTTAGAGGCAAGGATGGGGAGACTTTGTTCTACATACTTTGGACATGTTGCAAGGCATCTTAGTCTGGAAGCCCTACTGATGCCGACTGAGCATCATAGCAACGTTGGGCAGATAGGTAGGTGGTGCCTATCCATGTGGAATCAAACCCAGGCCTCCCACCTGGAAGGCAAAACTCATGCCCCAGGCCCAGTCCTGCTTTTGTTAGACACCCGGACTCCACAGCAGGCTCTGGCGTCCAAATCTTCTCTCTCCTACTGACCTTCAGCAGTCTTGGGTTGGTGAGTTACCTCTTCATGGTCTTCATCTGTAACTAAGCATAGGGGATAATGCAGTGGGGAAGGGGGATATTCAAATAATTTAACAACCAGTTCCCTGCCCTAATGACCATTTTAATGACTTCGGTAGTGCTCACTCTCCCTCCCACCTTCATTGTCTACTCCCCAAATCCACCCCCTCCCCCCCACATCCCCTACAAACCCTCACATCAGTTATTATTTCTGTGCATCCACTGCTTCTGCGCTTCACAAACTGGGAAACCAACAGGAACAATAAAGAAAATGAAATGAAGTGGCAAGGATAAAACAATAGTAATATAAAGATAAAAATACAAACAATGAGTAAGAAAAAGGTCCACCATCAATATTTTAAAAACCAGGCAAGAAGTTTTGTCATGGATCCTTGCACCTAGAACAGTTCAGGTTGGGTCCAGAGGGAGGTCAACTGGCCAAGGATCAGGTTTATCCAGCCTAATCAGGATGGCCATGGTCTGTTTGCCAGTAAGGCTGTTCCAGACCTTCACCGTGGCTAGAGGGGTCTACCAGCGGTTTAAAGTGACAGCTAGAGCACTTGCTGGGACTAGAAAGCCTCCGTTTTCTTCCCTCCAGGAGGTCCTGTCCTAATTGAGGAAACAAATGACACAAAACGACGATATGACGTAACTCCAACGAGAATAATGAACATTCTGGAAGAGCAGCCAGTCCGGTATGTGCAGTGGATGTTGGGGATGAGGGGGCGAATGGCTTCCAGAAAAGGGGGTGTGCCCTGAGAATCTGGGGGGAGGAGAGAGGAAGTGGCATTCTGAAGAGAAGACATTCGTGAGTGGCCGGAGCTATGAGTTCTGTGTTGCTGAGGTCTGAAGTTTGTGGGCAAGTTGGCCAACTAAGAAGAGCCTGTAGTGCGTCTGGCTAAGGCTGGGCCTTCATCCCACAGTTGACGGAGATTCATCAGGACGAGAGGAAGAAAGGAGAAGGGGTCATACATCCGCCCAGCCAAGGACGTTACTTGAGGTGGCCCGTGTGGCTACCATGACACCTGTCAGAGTGTGGATGTCAAGGGTCTGTGCTCACACATTGGTGGCAGCAGGAAATGAGAGAAGAGGCCATCTGAAGACAGAGGAGGCAGACTTGGCAGACCTTGGGGAGGAAGGAGACAGAGTCAACTTCAAGGTGTCTAGCTTGGATGATCGGTGGATTGGGGTGCCCCAACCTGGAACAGGTGATGTGGGGCAAGGAGCGAGGTCCATTCTCCACCACCATCTTTAGTGTAGTCTACCTCAGTGATGAGCGCGAACCCCCACCCAGTCCCCCAGAGCTCTGGCCCTGAGAGGACTGAGGGAAGCTCACAGTTATGGCTTCTTCAGGAATGGTCTCCCCAAAAAAACAAACCCCCCACACCCCCACAGGCACCCTCTCCCAGCATCCAGTGGCTAGAGGGAATGACGTTCAAGAATAACTGGAGATAAGAGATAAGAGCTCATGACACACAGAACCCAGGACCAGGAGTGGGAGTAGCGATACCAGGAGGGAGGGGGAAGGTGGGGAGAGGAGGGCAAGAAGGGGGAACCGATCGCAATGATCGACACATAATGACCACCACCACCACCACCCCCCGCCAAGGGGACGAACAACAGAAACAGTAGGGGAAGGGAGACAGCGGTCAGTGTAAGATACAAAAATAATAATAATTTATCATTTACCAAGGGGTCACGAAGGTGGGGTGGGGAGGGAAGGAAAAAAGAGGAGCTCATACCCAGGGCTCAAATGGAAAGTAAATGTTTAGGAAAAAATGACGGCAACATATGTACGAATATGTTGGATACAATTGATGTATGGATTGTTTTAAGAGCTGTAAGAGCCCCCAATAAAATGATCTTTTAATAAAATAAATAAACATTTAAAAAATAAATGTGGAGCTACCTCAGCTCTGGAGCTCCTGATGAGGCTGCATCATTTTCTGCCCAAATATGCTTCTCCCCCGCCGCCCCCACTTGCCACCCCGCTTATGGCTGCTGTTCCAAGAGTGCCCCCATCCCCAAAAACCTCTGTCTCAGAGTGGTTTCCCCAGGAGCATGGCCAGGCTGGCTTAAGGGAGGAAGAAGATGAGCCCCTCCGGGGATCTAGAAGGGCTTCCGAGCAGCTGGATTTGGGAGGCAAAGAGTTGAGGGAGTGGCCCAAGCCTGTGAGCAGGGAAGGGCGGGGTGAAATTCCCTGGGAGGGAAAACCAAGTCTGCTGTTTCCAGCATGATTTAACCAACGCACCAGTAGCCATCATCTGAGCTGTCTTCAGTGCTCCTTGCTATGCATTAAAAAACATAACAATACAGGACCCAATCCCCCCTCCCCCCTGTGCTTTGGTTCACGGTTCCAATCACCTTTCCTAGGATAGGCTTCAGAGGCGAGAAATGGTGAGTCAAAGACCACGAGCATTCTTGAGGTTCACCAGCCCTTCTAAGGCGCCAGTTTCACATTGCGCTTACCCATGATTCTCCTCCCGCTGAACCCCTATGTTTACAAGAGGCCTGATTTGAGGAAGGCCATTGATTTGGCTGGAGAGTTAATTATTTATTCCAATTGGTTTGTGCAAAAGGCCCCCGGGAGCCCACGAGAATAAATTGAAAAGCTATTAGAACAAACAGGAGAATTTAATAGAGTGGCTGGATGCAAAAATCCAATAGCTTCCTCATCAGCTAGCAATAGCCAATTAGAAAATACAACAGGGGCTGGCTGATGGAGGGGCCCGGCCCCCACCAGTCACAATAACAGCAAAAACACTCAGCATGAGCGGCACTCACAACTGCACCCAGAGTTGAAAGCTTGAAACGAACACCTCAAATCCCCAATGACCTGGAAAGGCGTGCCAGGTTTCTAAATGGGCAGGCTGAAGGCCCTCAAGAGGTGTTTAAACAGACAAACAAACAAACAAACAAATAAATAAAATTTTAAATGAAGAGTTCGCTGCGTTGGGCTGAAGTTCCACTGAAAAGGCCAAGGGGCTGTTCAACATGCCGTAGTGATGCTGTGCTTTATTCAGAAGAAATACACTGAGATGGATGGATAGATGGATGGATGGATGGATGGATGGATGGATGGATGGATGGATGGATGGACGGGTGGATAGATAGATAGATAGAGAGAGAGATAAGGATAGATCTACAAGCATAGATAAGGGGGCAAACATTGAAGATGGGTGGTCTGCATGTCTGCATGAATTGTGCGCCACCCCATGTCCCCCAAAGATATGTTGCCAATCTTGATCTTTGGATGTGAAGTTGCTTAGGAACAGGGGTTTCCTTTGGGTACCCGTTAAGTTAGTGGGATCAGACAGGACTGGCGTGGATCCTAGCTCCTTCTGAGTGGCATCTTAGGAAACCAGACAGACACAGAAATTGTCACTCCCAAGGGGAAGACCGCTAACACCACGGAGCACCAAGAAATGCCTGAGGCCACCAGAAACTGAAAAAGTCACGGAAGAACTGTCCTCCTTCAGCCCAGAGAAAGAGAGCGTAACCTGTCTGACACCCTGGATTTGAGTTGCTGCCCTCCAGAGCTACAGAGAAGGGACCCGGTTGGGGGGGCGCCACTTGTGGTTACACATTGGGCTGCGAACTGCAAGGTCAGAAGTTGGAAACCATCAGCGAGTCCGAGGAAGACAGATGAGGATTTTACTCCCATAAAGAGTTAAGAGTTTTGGAAACTCAGGGCAGGTCTACCCTGTCCTGTAGGGTCGCTGTGAGTCCACATTAAATGGATGGCAGTGACTTTGGTTTGGGGGTGACAGACTTGAGAGAAGGGGAATCTACGTCCTTTAACGTGACCACTTTGTGGTATTTTTGCTTTGTGGCAGATGCAGGAAACAAATTTGAATTATGGTGCTGGGGAAGGATGTTAAAAGTACCTCGGACTGTCAGAACCACAAGCAAATCTGTCTTGGATGAAGTAAGGCCAGAATCCTCCTTCAAGACAAGAATGTTTCAAGGTTTTACCCCACGGACCCTGGACATGCTGCCAGGAGAGAGAAGTCCCAGAGAAGGGCAGTGTGCTTGCTAACGTAGAGTGGGCAGCAAGAAAAAGATGGATTGGCATGGTGTCTGCAACAGCGGGCTCAAACATAAGAACAGTGGTGAAGATGGCAGTGCCGGTGGCGTTTCCTTCGGTTGTATATAGGATCACGATGAGCGGTAGACACATGGTAGTAACAAAGTAGTAACAGTAGTAGTAACAGTAGTAAACAAAGACCGTGGGAGAGGAGGAATATTGTCCTGTCCTATTGCAAGGCAGAGAATTATTTAATACGGCTCTTCTCGACATCACCTTTGGGACTCCCATCAAATGACTTTCATTTTCCTGATGGGTCTGAAGAAGGCGGCAGATGAAGAGACTGACAAGATGACAGGATTCAGCTGTGAGGGACTGGTGCCAGGGTTCATGGTGATTGTCATCCTGCTGGGTATAAAATGAGTCATCTCAGAAGCAGGAGGGGATGCTCACTACCACCCAGAGAAAAGAGCCAGGTGTCAAGGTTGTCCGTTGGACCTAGAGATTCCCACACATTGACTGTCCTTGATCCAGGAGACAGCTGTGACACCAGAGTGGCAGAGGCACAGCTGTGGCAGAACCAGGAGACAGAGCAGTGGACTTCCAGCCCACAGAGCAAGGGAAGCTGAGTGCTTTGGGGAAGGAAGTTGGCTTGTGGAGTAGGGTTCCTCTGGACATTTAATTGGGGGTGCTCGTTTGCTGACTCAACTGGACCTGGAGCTCAGTGTCTTTGGTTTGAGATTTATAGCGGAGTATCTTGCCCTTTGGGCATTTATTGGCAGGTCCAAAAAACAGGTTTGTAACATTGCCAGAGCAGAACAGAGACCAGGCCAGTGGTGAAGATCCAGAGAGGCCTGACTGCAGGCACTGCAGAAAAGGAGCTGTCCTGACTGAGGAGCTGTAGGCCAGGCATTTCTCACCTGAATTGTAACCTGTTAACTTCCCTAATACACCCCACAGTCTGTGAGCTCTGTGTGGCCATTGCAATGGATTCTCCAACCCAGCCACAGAAGTAGAGCACTGTGGGAGGGACAGTTGATGTCAGAATAGGCTTAATAGGGGATAGAGAGAGGAGGCATGTCTCACCTCTGCCGTGTGGGAATCAGGCTTGGGAGTCAAAGGAGATGAGATGTGGCTTCCACACGATTTTTTAAAATACCAATCTTAAAATGTATGCCAAAGCTAAATTGATGGAAAGAGTGTAGCACTGAGGCAAGAACCGAGAGACACATAGGTGGATCAGCCTCACAGATAGAACTTACTGGGCAGCAATCTAGTGTCCAAGGAAGGCAACATGGCAGTTATGAGCAGAGAGTGTTATTTGATGAATGACATAGTAGCCATTGTTTAGAAGATAGCATGACATAAACCCTTGTTTAGAAATGCCCAATTCTAATCGCACTGATGAAACACACAATATTCCTTTGGTTCCTTGAGGCTTTCTCACCCCCCCCACTATCATGACCCCAGTCCTGCCTTTCACTTCGGGCTAGACTGGAGCATGTACACAGGTATATATAAGAGCTCAGGACACACGGAATCCAGGTTAGATAAATCCCTCAGGAACAGAAATGGGAGTAGCCATACCAGGAGGGGAGGGGGAAGGTGGGGAGAGGAGGGGAGGAAGGGGGCACCGATTGCAATAATTGACCCATAACCACACACTTTATCCACAATAGTGAGAAGACGAAGATAACCAAAATGCCTTGGATGGAGGAATGGGAAAGTCCACTCTGGTCTATGCCCACAAGGGGATAGTTCACATCGCTGAAGAGTAAGGGTGAAAGCGTCTACCGTTTCAGGACAAGGATGGATTTGGAAGATATGCGGAGCTTAGCCAATCCCACAAAGACCAATATGCTCATGAGACCACTGCTCAGCAAGAAAGCAAGAACAAAAGGGTGCGTACCAAGAGAAGCGGGCTTGGATGGTCACAGGGAAATGGAGGAGGGAAAGCAAGGGAAATGCCGGCAAGATAAAAACTCAGGGGTCATCTCAGTATCATTGATGACCAGGCCACCCGTCAAAATAAACCCATTGCATGGGAAAGCACACCGCTCCATGTGTGTCATCATGCAAACTTGAGGAAGCCGCCCCTGCAGGGGATACAGGGGTCAACGTGAGTCAAAACCTTTATCTTTCCTCTGGGAAGATTGACTCCTGGGTGGTTTCACCTTCCAAAAAAATGTATAAATGTACTTGACACAATGGATGGATGGAAGGATTGTGATAAGAGCTGTACAAGCCCCCAATAAAATGATTTATTAAAATAAAAAAAATTTTAATGTTCTTCTGACTCTTATAGATGTTCACTCTTGAGCCTGTATTATGACTTTCTTAATCAGGAAAAATGAACAACTTTCTGTTTAGATGTTTTTCTCTCTTTTCGCCACCGTCAGGCACCGGGTCCCCAGGAGCCAAGCAAAGGATTTCTCATTAGTGTCCCCTTTAACTGAAACTAAGGGCTGAATGTGCACAAAATGACATCCAGGCAAGCTTTCTCTTGGCAGCAGTTAGCAAGTGCACAAAATTGGAAACCAATTACCTTCCTGTCGAAGAGATGGGCTGGCTAATCCATCTCAGGTACATAGTCAACATGCTCGCCAAAAGGCTGGAGGTTCAAGTCTCCCCAGAGGAACTAGGATGAAAGCCGAGCCATCTATTTCTGGAAAAGTGGCGATTGGCAGTCTTACGGTGGCCATCAATCAGGACTGCCTGGGCAGCAAGGAGTTTTGTGTTGAGGCTTAAAAACATTTTTTGGGGTAACAGTTCTATAAAGCTTTGCCATTGGGGGGGGGGGGTCTGAGTGATTTGCCCAAGGCCACATCCTTGTCCCCTGGCCTTGGTCCTACCTCCTCGCAGGCTCCAGGGGAGGGTGGGTTGGCAGGTGGGCGGAGCCAAGCTTCAGTCTCTGGGAGGTGCTTAGTCATAGCCCCTCCCTCTTCCCTGCTGTGTTAGGCAGGGTTCTCTAGAGAAAGGAACCCAGTACACTTATGATTTTATTTATTTATTTATGCAGCAAGAAGGATTATAACAGCTAATTGGTCCACACAGCAGTACAGAGAGCTCAGTTCAACTCACTTCTGTGGAACAGTGAATATACTGGAAGGCCTTCAACTCACTTGGACTGCCGGGTCCAAGGTCAAGGAAACAGCAGAGTCCTCCCAAGGGCAAGGAAAGCAGTCTGCCCACAGGCAACAAGCAGCAGGGAGGGTCACCCACAGTCAGTGGCTCGGGAGCTCCGTGAAGCAGGCCCGGATGGGATGTCACACTCAACTAATGCAAGGCCACAGGATCCACCAGCCTCACGCTCTAGGACTTAGGACGCACCAGCACCATGGTGAAGCCTGCCTCGAAGGAGCCTCTAGCTCTAGTGACATGATCCACGGGTTGGCCTGGCCCACAGGACGTGAGCTCACAGGTTGAGGCGGAGGACTAGCAGCACGCATGCTCCAGCACGCTCCAACCACCAGAGAGCAAGAGAGAGGGGGCGGGCCTTGCAGAGCCATTGATCTCTTTGCTCTCCAAACTGTGACCTGATTAATCCCACATGTTCCTATTGGCCAGGTTGGCACAATAAACCAAACTATCACACACCTGCTCACCAGTTGGCCTTGCCAACTCTGTGCTTCCCATGCTTCCCAACTTGACCTCTCGCTCCATTTCCGCTTGTGCTCCTTGTCATTCTAGAGCAGCCCTGGTCCCTGCACTGCCTCCCTGGCAAGGATGGACACTGGCCCCTTGTTAAGATTCAATTTTGCTAAATCTCACTTAGGACTCAAACCCCAGACCTGCTGTGCCTGGTCCCTGGGAGCCCATATGGCCCTGCTGGGTCCCTGCATGCAGCCTCTGCCTCCTGCACTTCTGGGGGGTCAGAAGGCATGGGCACTGATTAGTCTGGGTAAACTAGAGAAACAAATCCAGGGAGACTCATGTGTGTAAGAAAGAGTTTTATATAAAGAGTAACCGTACATTAAGAAAACATCCCAGGCCAGTCCACATCAAGTCCATATGTCTGATACCAATCTATAAAGTCCTCTTCAGACTCACAAAATACATGCACTGATGCATAATGCAGGAAGATCACAGGCCAATGGGTGGGAAGTCTTACAGATCCAGTGCCATTGTAAGCATCTCAGCACTGGCAGGGGTCTCCATGTGGCTCCTCCAGCTCAGGGCACTAGCATACTTCCATGTGTCTTGTCAGCTGCAATGTCTCTCAGGGAGTGAGTGTGTGTCCCACCTCCAGAAAACTCATTTATCTCCTTAGCACCTCCAAATAAGGTCATCAAGCTGCCACCTGATTGACAGGCTAAACCCACCCCCTTCACTCTTAATCCTCTCAAATTGACAATGGATTATGTAACTACCGCAGGCACAAAGCTGCTGCCCTAGGAACAAATATATTTCTTGAAATGAGGTCTCCTCCATCTCCTTCCTCTCGCTGCCCATTATCTATGAAGTGGAGCTGCTGGGTGGTGCAAACAGTGAACACACGTTGCTGCTAACCAAAAGGTTAACGGTTCGAGTCTACCCTAAGGTGCCTCAGAATAAAGGCCTGGCTTCCCACTGCCAAACAAGACTGGGAAACAAGACCACCGGAACAGAAATGTGGGGAAGATTGGAGCATCGAGAAGAAAGGAGCGCCAAATGGCTGGAGTAGAAAATTTCACACGGAAACCTAGACTGCAGGGTACACCTTCACTGAAAACGCAAGAAGGCAATTGCTCAACAAGGGCCCTGTGCAGAGATGGTGCACTCTGGGTCCCATGGGCTCACTGTGCACCAGTGTCGGCTCAGTGCTAAGTGGTTTAGAAAACAAAGGCAGTTACTATATGTTTTAGGCTGGGCTCACTCAAGCAGCAAAATCATTATAGCGTGTATTTAAATTGATATATTCCTCTTTCTTTCTCTCTAAGCATAGCCATATTGGGGGGGGGATTTAATTCAAGGAAATGACTCGTGCACTTGTGGAGGCTGGTAAAGCCCAAATATATGGGCCAGGTGTCAGGCAGAAGGTGTCTCTTGACTCCTCACTCACCAAAACGCCAAACTCACTGCCATCGAGTCAATGGTGACCCAGAGCGACCCCACTCACTCCAATGGGTTTCTGAGGCTGGGGATTGTTACGGGAGCAGGGAGCCTGGTCTTTCTCCCATGGCTCCTTGCAGGGGCTGACAAACTCAAAATCAGAAGGCTGACAAACTCAAATCTCACGAGCCGAGAATTGAAGGTCAGGGGATGGATGATGAGTCAGAGGCTGGACCCAGAGCTTTGCCAGAACGTCCAGTCCAGGGGCCACCAAAAGCTTCAGGGGAAACTCCGTTATCTTCCCTTCCATTTCCTCACAAACGTTTCGAAGCCCCTTATGTACACTGGATGCAGGCTACCCCCTCAAGGAAGTCCTCGCGTGTCAAACACTTGAGTCAAGGTCTACCTTAAGGGTGTGGCTCGAGGTACACCCCCCCACACTCAACCTGCATCATCAAGATCCAGAGGTTCGGATGAACCCCACAGAGTGAAGGATACTGACATCAGGTCACAAAAGGGAAGACTTCTTCCACACTAGGCATGGCGACCTGGCTAAGTTGGCCCATCCTACTAGTCATCGCCGTATTTATTCCGTTTATGAGAGCCCATTCCACTGGGGAGGGTCAGGACTTATCCAAGAACTTATCTTCCTGTTAAAAACCTGTGAATTGCGTCCCTCAAAGTATGGGCTCCACACCCCCACCTGGATGCCCCCCTGTTAGAATTCCATGTGGTGATGGGTTGGCTGTCTTTGTGAGGCAGGATTTGTGTCGGTATACCCTGACTCAATGTGCTTTTGAGCTCAAAGATAAATCGCAACGTGTTGCTACTGGAGTTGCAGTTCCTACCTGCAGGGGGGGTTATAAGACAGGTCTCTCCGTGAGCAGGGGGCGGCTGCAGGCAAGTTCTCAAAATAGCACCCTCCTCTTAGCCTCCTTGAGGTGACTGCAGAGACTGTGGTCCAGTCAAGTCCATGGCTCCCAGGAGGATCAGCTGGGTCAGTTAATCCAAGGCAGACAGGTCAGCTCAGTGCTTAGGGTGGCTCCTCTTGAAATGCCAAAGGGATGAGCCGAATAGATTTTTTTTCCCCCAGAGAACACAGGATGATCATTGGGACTTATTAGCAAGGGTTTTTTTTTTTTAAGGAAATTGAAAACGACATTGGTGAGGGGCAATAATGCCAGGAAAGTTGCTCTGAGAATCTCTTTTTCCCTTTTTTTTCCATCTCAAAAAATGCACTTGCTCATTCTGAGGGTGTCACGGGCTGTCCTGAAGGAATGGCATTGGAAAACCTGACCCCATCCACCCCCACAGCTCTGCTCTCATCCCTTCAACTTCGTTCTACTCAGGAATCTCAGAGAACATGTAAAAGGAATGTGATTCAAGTCCCTTGAGGGGCCAAAATGATCATTGGGCCTGGTGTCAATGAAGGAGTGCTGAATCCCCCGGGAAGCGTTAGAGAGACAGAAATACCACGCCCAGAAGGGTGTAGCCCTAGGTGGAGGATCCGTCAATAAACAGTCACACCTTGATTGCTTTGTTTAATGAAGGTTTCCACGGATGTGTACAATACTGCTGAACTTCTCAACTCCCTGCTACGGAGTCAATGTTGACTCAGCTTCCCTATAGGGCAGAGTCGAACTGCCCCTCCGAGTTTCCGAGACTCGACTGTTTGCAGGAATAGGAAGCCGTCTCTTTCTCCTGCGGAGCCGCCGGTGGTCTCAAACTTCTGACCTTGCAGTTAGCAGCCCAACATGTAACCACTACACCACCAGAGCGCCTCCTTCTTAACGCAGCCCTCTTGTAAACTTAAAGAAGCACGCAGAGCAGAGACGGGTGGGGGTGGGAGAGGGGGGCGAGAAGAGAGGTGCCAAGCCAGAGGCAGAGCACCTGGGAGCAGAAATTCAGACAAGGACCTTCCTCCAGAGGCCACAGGGGAAAAAAAAGCCCCCCTCTAAAGCCAATACCTTGGATCGGAATGACTAGCTCCCTCACACTGCGAGAAAATACTTTTCTATTCCAGCAGCACTAGAGAACTAAGACTGAACTTGGTGCCGGAAGAGCAGGGTACTTCTATAACAGACACCAAATGTGGAAGTGGTTTTGGAATTGGGCAATGGGTGGGGGCTGGAAGAGTTTTCAGGTGTCTTATAGTAAAAGTCTAGATTGTCTAGGACAGACTTGGTGGGGTTACGGAGGTCAAAGACCCTTGAGCTGAGGAAGAGGGACAGCATCCTCTCAGGGCATACAAATGACTCCAGCAACATAATGTTGCCAGAAAGGTGGCCATTAAATGTGCTTCAGGACAGGCTTTGAAGGAAAATGATCAATGTGTGACTGGACAGTGGAAGGGCCATGCTTTCTTTCTTTTTTTTTTTATGGGCCATGCTTTCTATAGTGGCAAAGAACGGGTCAGAATTCCATTCGACTGCTTGGTGGAAGGTAGAGTTTGTAAGTGATGGCCTTGACTAGCTAGCTGATGGGGCTTGTAAGCGACACCTTAAAGAGGTCATGTGGTCCCTCCGCATCACTCACGGTAAAACGTGAAGGAAAAGAGGTAAGGCTTCCGGAGGAATGGGCCAAAACGAAAACCGAACCGAAAGCCTTGGAAAGTTTCGTTGTACAAACTATGGACACGTGTCTCATAATGTTCACCAAGGACGCGACTACACGACCTTTTGTTAAAGAGGGGAAGCCTGTGATTGATGGGGCTGACACAGTAGAAACCATCAGTTTAGACTGCAGGGGGGAAAGCAAGAATGAGAGGAAATATAAGAATAAAAGGCTGTCTGCCTCTTGGAATTCTGCATCTGTTGTCCTCCAGGAAAATCAAAGGACCATCCCTGGAGCAATTTGGCCTTCAGCAGAACTGCTGGGAGAATGGGAAACGGGGCTTTCCAGGTTTCAAAGGGTGGGACCACTGGTGATGAATCAGATCTTCATCAGCGTGTGTTAGTCCTGGTCGACTAAGGAAACAAAGTCATAGACACATGTGTATAAGAAAGAGCTTTACATCCAAGAGCAATTATACATTAAGAAAGCATCCCAGCCCAGTCCAGATTGAGTCCATAAGTCCGATATTAGCCCATATGTCCGATACCAATCTATAAAGTCCTCCCCACACTCATGAAACACATGCAATGGCGCCAAATGCAGGAAGATCACAGGCCAGTGGGTGGGGAGTCTTGTGGATCCAGTGGTGTTGTAAGCATCTCAGCGCTGGCAGGGCTCTCTACCACGTGGCTTGTCCAGCTCAGGGCACTGGCGTAGCTCAATGTGTCTTGTCAGCTGCAATGTCTCCCAGGGAATGAGCAGAGAGAGAGAGAGAGAGAGTCTTCCACCTCCAGGGGGTAATATCAGAGTTCCCAGAATCCTCAGGAGGCGGCCATGCCCACAGAGAGGCCTCATTGGTTATGACCTGATTGACAGGCCAGACTCTGCCCCTTCGCTCTCAATCCTCTCAAATTGACATACAATATAACCAAGGGGTGGAGTTCCCATTAAGGTGGGAGTTGGGCTGCCATGCCCAAAGGGACAGAAAAAGGAGGTTTGCTGGGGCCACGGGGGGGGGGGGGGCAGGGAGGGTGTAAGGTTGCCACTTGGACAGACCGGGAGAATGAGCCACCCAAAGTTGGGGGAGCAGAAGGACCCACCCCGTAGGCCTGGAATGTGAAGCTGAAGTCCAGGGCTGAGAGATCTCCACCCAGAATCCAGACAGCATGGCTAGTACCCAGAGTCTGAAGACAGGGCTTCAAACCCAAACCAGTTCAGCCTGATTTAGTCATAACAGAGAAGCAACACCAGATTAGACCTTTCTTTTCTTTTTTTTTTAAGTGGATGATCTGGAAGGATAACAAGAATGGAAAAAATTATGGGTCAAAGCCATCAGAAACTTAATTGAGAAAACAAGGGCAGCACCCACGTTCTATAGCAACCAAATCTCTTGATCAGCAGTGTCTAAACGAACGGTCCCCACCACACTGAAGTCTCTCATTCCAGGGCTCTGGTCCCTGGAATGCTTTCCAATTCTTGGTTAGTGTTCTGAACCACCCACATTTTACATGGTCAAGTCTGTTCTGGTCCCACTTAGTTAGTGGGCCATGACTAGCTGTTTCAAATTCTTGTCTGGAGGGCTGGGCCTTTGCATCACGGTCTCGGTGAACGAAGGATTGCCTTCTAGTCCGCGAGCTAACGTAGAGTGTCACACCACCCGCACGGTGCCTCCTACGCCTCTTTTCCTCCAACTTCTCTCATTTGTAAGGAAAATGTTGCCTCGTGCTTGTTCCATCCCTGGGTTTGGAAACAGATAAACCGTCATCTAGAGCTCACAGGGTCACAGATGAAGGGCAATTTTGCACCAAGATAGAAAATACCTGACTCATATCTTTAGATGACTTGGAAGACGAAAGTTTGAGGTCAAGTTGATTTGTAAGACTTTCAGAGTGTTACGATGGATTGTTTACACGTGGACAGGACATGAATTTGGGGGAGGCCAAGAGTACAATGTCATGGATTGAATTATTGCCCAGTCCACTGCCCCTGCCAAGCTAGGTGCTGTAAATTCTACCCTTTATCCCTGTCATATCAGAAGGCCTGGTGGTATAATGGTTACAAATCAGGCTGGGATCCTCAAGGTCAGTAGTTTGAAACCACCAGCCACTCCGAAGGGAGAAAGGGCTTCCTGTTCCCATGAAGAGCTACAGTCTCGGCAACTCGCAGGGGCAGTTCTACCCAGTCCTAGAGGGTCGCTATGAGTTGGCATCGACTCGATGGCAGTGAGTATGCCTGTAGCATAGAAGCCCTGGTGGAACTGTGGGTTAGGTGCTGGGCTCTTAATCATAAGGTTAGTGGTTCAAGCCCACCAGCTTCTTCTTGAAAGATGAGGCCTCACGGTTCCATCAAGAAGCACCATAGAGCAGATAGGAGCTGGAGGCACAGGGAATCCAGGGTGGATGATACCTTCAGGACCAGGGCTGTGAGGGGCGATACTGGGAGGGTAGAAGGTGAGTGGGTTGGAAAGGGGGAACCGATTACAAGGATCTACATGTGACCTCCTCCCTGGGGGACGGACAACAGAAAAGCAGGTGAAGGAAGATGCCGGATAGGTCAAGATATGACAAAATAATAATTTATAAATTATCAAGGGCTCATGAGGGAGGGGGAGTGGGGAGGGAGGGGGAAAAAGAGGACTTGATGCAAAGGGCTTAAGTGGAGAGCAAATGCTTTGAAAATGATTAGGGCAAAGAATGTACAGATGTGCTTTATACCATTGATGTATGGATATGTATGAATTGTGATAAGAGTTGTATGAGTCCCTAATAAAATGTTTTAAAATTTTTTTTAAGAAGAAGAAAAAGAAGCACCAGAGAGCGCCTCTCAAAGTTGGAGTTACCTTCATGGAAGTGGGTTGCTTCTTTTGTTTGTTTCTGGTATGCCTGTGATTCTAATCTCACTCGGGAATGGATTCTCGGCATTATGTTATCCAGGGAGGATTAATGCAGGGTGTGCATTGAGTTGACATCTATTGAGATATAAGAGATCAAGCAGGCTAATGAAGCAGCAATGGGGAGAGGTTCTGCATGAAGATCATCCAGGAGCTCCAAGAAGCAAAGCCTTTCCTCCAGAGCCTTCTCCTAGGGCTGGTACCCTGAATCCAGATGTCTAGCCTCCTAAACGATGAGCAAACAGTGGTTTGTCAGTCACCCCCTTGGGGTGCTTGTTACAGCAGCCTTGCGGCTCCAGCGCATGGGCATTGGCCACACCCACATTCAGCTGGCAAAGCCAGCCTGTGAGCTCCTCCTGGCCACTGGCCCTACAGAGATCGCAGCCACTTCCATCCTAATGTCCCTTTAATAGTCCTCGTCAAATTGCCCTGGCATTCCCCAGGGGGGCTCCACATCTACAGAAAATGAATAGCCATTATATGAACTCCAGGGGACTGAAGGGGCCTGCAGGATTCTGGGAAAGACTGTCAGGAAACCCAGAGGAGCTGATTCAGCCTCTCTATGTTGGCAAGTCTAGTGAGTACCAAGCCAGGTAGTGAGCCCTGGCTGCTGCTCAGGAGCTCACAGAAGAGCTGGTTTTCGCCAATTTTTATGTATCTGAGCGCACTTGGCTTCTGTTGGCACCGGGAGAGAAGGTAAAAAGCAAAACTCTTGCCCTGGGACAGCGGAGCAGAGCTTGGCCAGCAAAGGACTTGCTTTTCTACATCATAATTTATCATAGCAATTGGGCCCTGCTGCTTCCAGGCAGGCAGTTTTAAAGCCGTTTGCCCCGCAAAGATGGGATGAGGAGGCCAAGGTGTGTGGTAGGGTGTAAAGGTTGGGGTTTCACAGCTTGGTCTCGGGAAACAGAAGCTATGTACACCTTCATGGTGCAGATGGGTTGAGTGCTTGGCTGCTGACCGAAAGGTTGGTGGTTCAAACCCCCTCGTGATTCTAGGGAAGGAAGACCTGGGCATCCCATGTCTGTGAGGATCAGAGCCGGAAACCCCGACGTGGCTGCCGGACTCTAAGACATGGTGCTGCTGAGGGAAAAGGACTTGATGTCCTGCCACAATAATAGATATGCACCCATACATAAATCTGATGGTGTTACCCATTCAAGAGTTGAAGCCCTTCATGTACAAGCAGCATTAAGACAAACAGTGCTCTTGATTCTAGCACGGTGGCTTGGCTGGCTTTCCGGTCGATGGGCTTGCAACTGGACCATGCTGTGACCAGAGCAGAATACAGCAAGTGTCGGGTGACCGCCTGATCCCGCAGGGACATGGACGGATGAGTCAGTGGCCGTGGATGTTGGCTGACGTTCGTTGACGTAACAAGTGAGGCGGTAAACACCCGAGTCACAACTGCATTTGTCTGTCAGCGATGTCTCAATCCCTTGGCCAAAACCTGCTGAGTTTTTGAATGGGAAGGATGCCCCCACTCCCACCCTATCCCCCTTTTACTATGCAGGACATAATGGCATGTCCTTTGCTTAAGCTGCAGCTGCATGGCTACCACTTTCTCCACCACTTTCTTAGGTCTAGCCCTGGGGGTCGGCAAACTGCGGCTCTTTCAGTACCTACGTGTGGATCTGGCATAAAATTGAAAATAAAACTGTTTCATTTATAACCTTTTTAAAGGCTATCGTTCAGATCATGGTGATTCCATTTGTTTGTACACATAGCCTTATGGCTCTAGGATAATTTGTAAATTGTGGTGAGGGACAGGAATGGCTCTTGAATCTCAAGTTTGCTGACCCCCGTCCAGACAAAGATGGAACTCACAACGCCCCCAGTTCGCAGCAGGTGCCAATCGCTGTGGTGTAAACCTCCACTCCCTGGTTGTTGGGAGGCTCTCCGCGTGCCTGGCATCGGCCCGGGCGGGGAAGAGATGGGCAGCAGCAGTGGAGGCAGCACGTGCATGGTTTCTGTCCTGAAGGCCCCACATTCATGGCCACGAAGCATGACATGTACATGACCATGACAGTACATCTGAGCTAGAGATTCGGAAGTGATCGGGATTTATGACCTTGGTTTTTTGTTTTTAAAGTGGCCCCATGCTTTCTAGAAGGACACCAGGCTTGGTAAAGCGGAGGGGCAGCGGAGGAGAGGAAGACCCTTAATAAGATGAACTGCCCCGGGGGCTGCAGCAGTGCTCTCGGGCACAGGGGCCATGGGGAAGATGGTGCAGGACCATGCAGTGTCTCGTTCCGTTGTGCATGGGGCCGCTATGGGCCAGACCACCTCGGTGGCACCAAACACAGACTTTTATAGAAGTTACGTGAAGAGGTATGGCTGTTAAGGTCCCAGTCCACGCGCGCACCTATTTACTCGGCACAAAATGTGTCTGCACTGGTTTGCTCTGCACAAAACGTGTGTCAACGTGTCTTCTCAGTCAGTGGATGGGTGCAGACAAGCTCGCTCAGCCACACGGGTATCTTAGTCTCCTCAGGGTACCATCAAAAATGAGGTTTGATCTAAACCGTGGCTTCGTGTGGGATCTGTAGGGACAGCGGCATTCAAGGGACAGGGGCCAGATCAAGCTGTGGTGACTTTTGGGGGTGGAATTCCAAAGGCTAATGGTGATCGGTATTATTGAGGGGCACGGGGTGGGGACATGAGAGTTGAATAAAAATAACTTTTAAGAGAACTGTAGTGGGAGAAAGACACAACTTTCTACTCCCGTTGAGATTGGCAGACTTTGAAACCTATGGGGGCAGTTCTGCCTTGTCCTATATGGTCGCTATGAGTTGGCAATGACTCGATGGCGGTCAATTTGTTTGAGTAAAAGGCCCCAAAATAGTGCCCAGGGATGTTTCCCATCACAAGCACCTGCTCACTGAGCGCAGCAAGTGTTGTGCTTCGAGAACCTTCTTCATCCACCACAGTCCTGATCTTGTCCTTGCAGACTTCTCTGTGCACCCAATTCTAGCAATATTAAAAAAGGAACAATTGGCCCAAACTGTCATTTTGACCATTTGGTATAACCAGAGTGCAGAATTCTCTGGGGGAAGCCTTCCAGCGTGGACCCCACCTTCAGAAGCGGAGAGAGGTTGATGGAGTGTCCAGAGACAACAGCTTCCCACGCTGACGCTTCTGTTGAGCGACAGCATCTGTGGTTTTGAAGCAACGCTTTGGACTTGTGTTGTGGCTGCACTGTCAGCAGTGGGCTCTTGCGAGTGGGTCTGGCAGCACCCCACAGGCTGGCAGCCGTGTGCCCAGGGCTCACACCAGGCTTACTCTAGCCCTCTAGAACCTGCCGCCTGCCCTGGGCCAATTCGCTCCCAAACTGAACACCATCATCACTGGGATTTGCTTTGCTTGCTGGGTAGGACGAAGTGGACTTTGCTCCCCGCATTGTTGCTAGGCGGTATTAAGGTGAAGGCGGGACTCCTGGAAACGGTACCGCATAAACCTGTGCAGAATGCGTAGCCCAACCACCTGTAGCCTGTACTGCAACTGGCCTCCTCTTTGGGCCACCGACACGCCACGGGCAAGGTTCTGACTGCAAAGAATGCTGACGAGGGAGGGGTGCCGGGCAAACACTGGGTGTCTTCTAAACTGGGCAGCCTTGGGCAGTGAGAAACCCCACCCCACCCCTCCAAGCCAGGGGAGGCAGAGCCAGGGGGAGGAGTGGGCAACGCCAGGGACATGCGGGGCTCCACCGTCCCCTGGCACCGTGATCTCCCCAGAGAGCAGAGTTCTCCAAGAACGCCCCGAGTTTGTGCAGGCAGAGTGGCTCCTTACCTGACAGAGCAGGCAACACCTTTGCCGCTCCTAGGCACAGGGCTGCTCATCCTAAGAGCGGCAGTTCAAATCCACCAGCTGGTCCTCGGCAGGCTGGCGGCTGTCTATGCCCATTCAGACTCAGTCTCTGAGCTTTTTGGCAGCCTGCACAGCCTCAGCCATGCGGCTGGGTGTTGGAGGTAGAGCGCGTGGGCCCTGCGGCCGGCCTCTTCCATCTGCAACCAAGTCTGAGCGTTGAAGATACATCAAGACCATCACAAATGTGTCAGGAAGAATGGCTATGGAGAAACCGCTAGATGACAACTACAGGTGGACCCAAAACGACATCCTGCCGGTGTAGCTGTTCAAGGTCTTTGCTTGGTGGGATTTTAAGAACGCTTCCATGCTTCAAGGGGTGTGTACCGCAAGCACATCTCTTACTTGACCTCATTTCACGACCACAGAGAACATGCTTGCACACTTGTCTGCTGGACAATAAAGTTTGCTTAAATTAAAAACAAAACATCCAAAGGCTAAGTATCGGAAATGCTACACAGGGCAGCTCTGTACTGCAATCGACTTGATGGATTGGCTTTGGCGTTGAGAGATGCTGCTCGCTGCTGGTCATGGCGCGCTGCAGGCTGCAACACGGCTGGAAGGCCGCCTGAGCTCCTGCCTCTCAGGCACTGAAGGCCAAATGCATGGGCATGGTGGGAAGGGGCTCTCTGGGGCCCTGCATTCTGGGCTTTGGGGTATATTTGAAGGATGAATTCCCAGGCCCTTGTGAAACAGTGGCGAAGTGCTGGGCTGCGAATGGCACGGTTGGCAGTTCAAACCCGCGAGACTGGGAAACCAGGGGGCAGGTCGCCATGTCCTACAGGGTGGCTGCGTGGTCTGGTTTCACTCTGCAGCAGGAATGCTACGGCACACCACGCAGGGCAAGGGAAGCATAAGGTTTGCTGCCAACTGGCTCTCAGAGAGGACAGAACTTCCTGCAGGGTCTTCCCATCCACCCAGACAAGCTGAGACGCAGCTGGCAGAGAAGCCACGCTCCTTTATTTAACGGAGCAAGCTCGGGCTGAGCCAGCTCCGTGAGGCCGGATGGGGGGGAAGCTGCTGGAGATGGGATGTGGCTGGACAGAGACGGACGGTCTTCAGGCTTAGAGGTAAACAAGACATTTGTCCTTACAACTCAGCCTGCTGCAAACGTCCTGTGAACTCAGAAAGCCCCACTTCACGGGACAGGGTGCTCCAAGGGTCCTGATGTGAGCATGGAAGGGGTCCCCCAGGAGCTGGCTGCTGACCAAGAGGACAGTGTGTCCCCACACTACTCTTCAAGGACGGGGGTGGCAATTTCCAACGCCACCGAAAGCCAGCAGGAGGGATACATCCGGGCCTGGGAGAACCAGGAGATGACCTGAATGGACCACTGCTATCTGCCCTGTGTTCACTGTTTGAATGCTAAGTTAGGTGTGTTTATACAGACTGTATCGCTGGTGGAGAACACTGGCCTAGAGAAAAGCAGTCAAGTGACAGGCAGCTTATGGCCACCGCCACCCTTGAAACAGTCTGAGCCCCTCACTGCCCCCATCAGCCAGGTGAGCCTGAAGACAGCCCTGCCTGTGGCTTTCTCCTAAAGCAGCTCTCAGTATTTTCATGGGCCCTTCTTCCATCTCCAAACCAGTCAGCGCATCATCAACCCTTATTGGTCCAACCAAACAATACTGCCTGGGTCCCCAGTGCTTGGTGCCGTGTCTACTGTGTGAAAAAGAGCCCCCGAGCCTCCCTCCCCACCGGGGGAGACAAAGAGACCTCAGAAAGATACTGTTGTGCAGAAGACGGTGAAGGGCAGAGCCAGGGGGCGAGGGGGCGGGGAGAAAGCTAAGGCTGGGCACCAAGGGCACTGTCGCCCGTTCCGGGAGAGGATGTCAACCCAGGAGAGTTAAGGGCTCATCACGGCTTTCAGCAGGAGCTAGCTGACCAAGGGGCACTGGCCAGACCAATGGTCAGGGAAGACTCCAGGAAGGGGCCCAGGGACCCGGTAGAGGAGGAGGCACAACTTCCGCTTGTCTTGGGGCCAAGCGGCAAGGAGCTGGCAACCTTCCCGGCCCATGTGATTTCCCATGGTTTCACCCCGCCCAGACCTGCACCGATGGAGGTGGATTCAGGCCCCTCGGGCAGGTCCGCTCACAAGCCGTTCCCCATCTAAGGTTGCCTCCACGTGCGCCTGTCCATCTGCCTCCCCAGCCCCTCCAGACAAGTCCGCACCAGTTTCCCCAGTCAGTCATTTGCCTGCTCGGTTATGGAAAGCTTGGAGGGAAGAGGGCAGCAGGACCACAAGCAGCTTTAACCACGAGCCCAGCCTAGTGCTCTCAGCCAGGCCCCGCACCCAACAAGACCCCAGGAACAAGCAAGGCTGGAGGTGAGGTCTGATGCAGTCTTCACAGCAGCTACAGTGGGCCAGGCTGGAGCTGGGGCCTCCTGCTTCCGCCAGTGACCACCTGGGGCTCACGAGAGAACAGGGGGTTGGCACAGACCAGACCAGCATCCCTGACCTCTGAGAGTGGAACTAGTCAGGGCTTGTGTGGCAAACAATGACCAAGTATTGGTCTCTCAGGCTCTGCTGCCCTCAGCCACCTCCCACAGGTCCTGCTGGGGTCACAGGAACCCTGTGTCTGGGTCCTGACTGGGCTCCCTCCCACAGCTTGCAGGACCTCGCCACCGAAGGAGTTGGGAAGATGGCTCCAAAGGCTCGTAAGGGACAAAGGACCCGCACGTAAAAGACATGAGATGGGCTCTTATTTAAAAAGTCACAAAAGGGTCCCTTTTGCTTATCAGAGCACACATCTTCTGGAGAGGTCTGAAGGCCAGCCCAAGTCCCAACTATGTGGACCCCTGCCCTTCTCCCAAGAATTTATTTCAGAGGACAGCACTAAATCTGCAGCTCCGAGGGACATGTCTGATCAGAGCACACGGGAGCAAATGAAGGGGGAGGAAGAGTGGAGCACATCCTCACCCACCAAGCCTTGAGGAGGATGTTGCCGCTCAGAGCAGCCAATCCACAGAGAAGACCACATGGCCGGCCCCACTATGAGACATGACATTCCTCACTGACCCATAGCCCTACAGGGACAACACTGGAGACAGTGTGGGAATTCTGTCTGATCTCATCCCACCACACCTAGGCAAAACACCAAGGGCGTGCAACAGAACAGCAAGGGGAACAGAGCAACAAAGTCCCTGGGTAATACCAAAAATAGACTTTGGGGGCAGGGCTTAGCACCCCAATAGACTCGACTGGAAAACACTCCTAAAGGCCAACAAACAGTCCTTGAACTAACTACAAGCTTTTCTTTCTTGTTGTTGTGTTTTGTTTTGTTTGTCATTGGTTTGTTGTTGCTTTGTTGTATATTGTTGCTTGGTTTTGCTCTGTCTTGTTTTTGTGCATGTTACTATCTCCACAGGTCTGTCTAAATAAGATAGGCTGGATGAAAAATCTGGAGGAGAAAACAACGAGACCGACAGTTCCGGGGGGTCATGGGAAAGGGGGAGGTGGGGGAAAGGTAATGGTGTTAACAAACCCAGGGACAAGGGAGCAACAAGTGATCCAAATTGGTGGTAAAGAGTGCAGGAGGCCTGGTTGGGCATGATCAAGGGTAATGTAACCAAGAGGAATTACTGAAACCCAGATGAAGACTGAGCATGATAGTGGAACAAGAGGAAAGTAAAAGGAAATAGAGGAAAGAAGTAGGAGGCAAAGGGCATTTATAGAGGTCTAAATACAGGCATGTACATATGTAAATATATGTATGTATGAGGATGGGGAAATAGATCGATGTGCATATAAGTTTAGTATTAAGGTATCAGATGGATATTGGACCTTCACTCAAGTACTCCCTCAATGCAAGAACACTCTGTTCTATTAAATTGGTTTTCCATGATGCCTACCTTCCCCACAAGAGCACTGAAGACAAATGTGTGCATAAGCAAAGATTGTGAAGAAAGCTGATGGTGCCCAGCTAGCAAAAGATATAGCATCTAGGGTCTTAAAGGTTTGATGGTAAACAAGTGGCTATCTAGCTCAGAAGCAACAAAGCCCACATGGAAGAAGCACACCAGCCTGTGTGATCACGAGGTGTCAAAGGGATCAGGTATCAGGCATTATCAGAACAAAAAAATCATACCATTGTGAATGAGGGGGAGTGTGGAGTGGAGACCCAAAGCCCAACTGTAGGCAACTGGAGATCCCCTTACCGAAGGGTCACAGGAGGAGACGAGCCAGTCAGGGTGCAGTGTAGCAACGATGAAACAAGTTTCCTCTAGTTCCTAAATGCATCCTCTCCCCCCTCCCATCATGATCCCAATTCTACCTTACAAATCTGGCTGGACCAGAGGGTGTACACTGGTACAGATAGGAACTGGAAACACAGGGAATCCAGGAGAGATGATCTCTTCAGGACCAGTGGTGAGAGTGGCGATACCAGGGGGGTGGAGGGAGGGTGGGGTAAAAAGGGGGAACTGATTACAAGGATCTACATGTAACCTCCTCCCTGGGGGACAGAGAACAGAAGAATGGGTAAAGGGAGACGTCAGACAGTGTAAGATATGACAAAATAATAATTTATAAATTATCAATGGTTCATGAGGGAGGGGAAAATGAGGAGCTGATGCCAAAGGCGTAAGTGGAAAGCAAATGTTTTGAGAATGATGAGGGCAATGAAGGTACAAATGTGTTTTACACACTTGATGTATGTGTGGATTGCTATAAGAGTTGTATGAGCCCCTAATAAAATGATTTAAAAAGAACAAAAGGCAGAAAAAAAACCCAGAACACACATCTTCAAAGTCCGCCCCATTTCCCGGGGGCACCCCAACACACTGCTCCCGGCATGTCCTGAGGCGCCCACATCCCCGGGCCTCTGAGGGGAACGGGGTCCAGGCGGGCACAGCCTAGGATCCTCCGCAAGCAGCCCTCAGACAGACACGCGGAGGCGGGCTGCTGGGCCTTCACCGGGGCTTCCAAGTTTCATGCACGCGGCTCGGGGCCAGGCTGCTGGTGGGTCAACTGTCAAACCACTTGCTCCTCTTTGCCAGGGGCACACCTCTGGAAGGACCCAGCAGCTTCTGCTTATATTGCTCGACCAGCTGGTGGAAGCGGATTTCTGTCTTATTGCCCTTGGCTTTCTTCTTGGGCACCTACAAAGGGAAGGCAACACACAAGGGTCAGTCTCAGGTAGCATGACGCCTAGCCGGTAGAGAGATACACCAGATGGAGGTGGCCTTCCAGCAAAAAAACTCCAGCGGAGCGGAGCCACCCACCGGTGACCTCAGCTGGGGGCCCACTCTAGCCAGGGCAGCAGTCACCGGGCCAGTCCTGTGAATTTCTCCCGCCCCAAGCACATGGCCCAGGGTATGCAGAGGCCACAGATCTGTGCCCAGGAGAGGTAAGAGGGCTGCTTTGACCTCTGAAGGACAGGCTGGGGAAGGGAAAAGAAACACCACCTCACTACCATTGAGTCGATGCCAACTCACATTAAAGCAAGCTTGATCTCAGAGTGCCGAGTTCAGGACCACCATTTCCTGCTGAGAGGACCTCAGCTGCTAGGACACAGGCTGACTGCCCACTCGCCTGCCCACCCACTCAGGGAGGAACCACCTGCAGAGGAGGAGCCACTCTGGTGCGCCTCCTTGTGGCATTGGAAAGCAAGGACACCTTCAGAGACAGCTGTCCAAGAGCTCCGCAGCCTGAAGGGCTCCTGCTGGCCGAGGATGGGATGCAAACAAGACTGCACTTGACCGACACAGGTCAGGTTTCTACAAACCCAGCAACACCCGGCACTGAGAAATCTCCCTGGTCACCGCGGAAGAAGGCCCCAACTCATGCCTCTGCAAGGGCTGCGGGGAGGCTCAGGCAGGTACGTCTGCTGCTGACCCCTGGTAGTCACCACGTTCACGAGGGAGAGCTTCCTGAATTCTACACACTGGCTCACTCGCGCACTCAGTCACTGCCCCCGAGTCGATGCCGACGACTCACAAGCACTCTACAAGACAGCGCAGAACTGCTCCTGTGGGTTTCTGAGACTGTAACTAACTCAGAAACTACGTATATACAGTAACGTTCAGTATTTATTTTTCATGTAGGAGATATTCATTTCGCCTCAGCTGGGATCATAAGATACTGTTTCCTCATTATCTGGAATGTCTCTTTCCCACACAGGAGCAGACTGTAACTCTTGATGGGAGTAGAAAGCCTAGTCTTTCTCCCTTGGAGTGGCTGGTGGTTTTGAACCACTGACCTTGCGGTTAGCAGCTGAAAAATGCAAAAGGAATGACAGACTCAGAAGCATTATTCTGCTGCCTGTAAGGAAACAGGGGGCTCAGGTAACACTCAGGCCATCAGGGGACGGTGGCCGAGGCAATGATCAATGGAGGGATAAGACAGGCAATCACTAGGGCTTCTGATTGATCTCGGCATCACAGAGAAAAGGCAGCTGGACACCAGGTGCCCCATGACAGCGGCAACAGGAAGTACCTGGCATAGAAACGCATCAGGTGTGCGATTGGGTTTGGGCTTGTGCAACGTGGGAGTTCCAGGATCACGTCCACATCTTTACGGGAGAGCAAGGGCTCACCTTCCTCCCACACAGCGCCCAGTGGGTTCAGCTGCTGACCCTGCAGTTGGCAGCTCAACTTGTAACCCGCTATGCCACCAAGGCTCCTGAACACACGGATTCTGATTCTGATCCGGTCATGACCTGATGTCATTTCTGAGGCCTGGTCACATGAACTGGGCCGGCATGAACATGCTCTAGGGTGAGCCCATCTGGGAAGCCGGGAAAACTAAGCCCTGGTGGCAGCACAGTGACAGGGCCGGCCTGTACTCTGGCTGTGACCTGTGCAGAAGCTGGGACACGGAGTGGCTGCCAGCCCGGAGCCACCTCCTACAGAACTCACCTGCTTCGACGGCAGTTTCTGCTTTTCCTGCCGCTTCTGCTTGGTCTGGGGCTTCAGCTTACTGGGCGGGAGAGGCTTCGCCCTGCCTTTGTCCCGCAACCTGCAACAAGACAGCGGTCAGGGCTCCGATAGGGCCTCTTGTTCCGTGAAGTGCTGAGCCCTGAAAGGAGTGCCTTCAGCAGGCCTCTGCACCTGATTCCAGCCTTCACACCTGCGGGGCCTTCACCAAGCCAGATAGAGGTCCCCTCCTGGGCATCCCCCAAGTGTGGCCCCCACGGACACCCTGGGAGGAGCCCCCAGCTAACAGGGACCTGAGCGACAGCTTTGCCGGCCCCTCGGTGTGGGAGCGGGAGGGCACCAAGCCAGCGGTGCAGAAGAGGTGTGGCGCAGCGCAGCACCCCGCGGTGCCCGGCCCCGCTCACCTGATCTTGGGGCCTCGGTGTGAGGGGAGCGCCAGGACCTTCCTCCTCTTCTTCCCACCGGGGAGCTCCACATGTTCCACTTCAGCCTTGGTCTGGAAGCCCGCCCACGCCGTCCCCTCCTGCTCCGGGGGGGCCTGGCTTTGGCCGTGGGCCTGGTGGGGAGCTGGCTTCTGAGGCTGCTGCTTCCCAGGGTTGGGGGGCACCGGCTTTCCAGGGGCAGGCTCGGGCCTTGATTTTTGCTGCACAAAACCAGAAGACACAGTCAGGTTTCTGGACAAGGGGTCTTTGATAGAAACATTCCACAGAAGAGAAGCTCTGTGAGTGGGATACAGGGGACGTCTCATCAACAGGAGAGATGATAAGCAGTTCCCAAGAGCGCCGGGGAACAGAGGATGGGAGCGACAACCCCAGCTTCATCCTGTGAGGGAAGAACCAAGGCAGGCACAGTCCGGTATCTCCTTGGAAGCAATGGCGCAGGCGCAAGGCAGCAAGCAGCTCGCTGTCTCTGTAACAGCCAGCCACCACGCTCGCCACGGCAACCGCCCCTCTGCGGCCCTGTTCTGAGGACCCTGCACCAGCGGTGCACTCTGTGCTGGTGAGCCGGCATGCGAGGGTCCTGGGCTCAGAAATGCTGACCACATGGGACACGAGCACCTTCCTTCCATGTATTAGCTCCTGGAACCCTAGCGTGACTGACGTCAATCTCCCTGAAAACCCAGGTTTGACACACAGAGAGGTCCTACCTCACAGAGGGACACGCAGTGAGAAAGGGGCGGAGCGGGGTATGGGTACAGCCCTGGCCCCACACTGGATGAAGAACAGGGCTGATGCCCTGGGGCAGCACCCTTCCTAGGCCATCCAAGAGGAAGCAAGAACGACAGCTCACCCTGACTCACAGCCCTTCCAGGGCCAAGCACTGCCCCTGTGGGCTCCCCACAGTCACTCTCCATGGGGTGATGGACAACCTCCTTCTGGGCCCCGCTGAGGGGTCTGACTCCCCCATCCCTTCCTGAACAGATTCCTGGCGATTACAAGGCAGGCCACAGAGGGGGTCTGAGGGCCCCGAGAGCACGTGACCGTGGCCAAGAACCTCCTGAAGGAGCCGACAGGGGTCTAGTCCATGAGGCAGAGCCGCCCACTGAACAGAGCAGAATTGGAGGCTGCGGGGAAGGAGAGGGGGGTTCCTACCAGGCTGCGCTGGATTCTGAGCTCCTTCGCCTTCAGCTTCCTCCGGTCTTCCAGAGAAAACTCCACTATCGGCCTCTGTTGGAGGGAGACGGACCAGCCGTCAGCCAAGGCACAGAGCTGCCCCCCAATAGCCCCACTACAGGCTTCCTCCCCTTGACTGAAGAGGCAGGTTCACAAGCAGCAGGCTCACCTTCTGCGGCCCGTAGATGTCAGGGTTGTTGTTGAGGTGGCGCAAGGCGGCCAGGGCGTGCTCATGGGCCTGGAACTCTGCAAAGGCGTAGCCCAGCGACTGGCCCCTGGTGTTCCCATGAGCGCCTTTCAGGTCTCGCATCACCCTGCACTGGGCAACGAAGCAGCAGACAGCAGTCGTTACTGAGTGAGCAGCTGCCCGGGGCACCCAGCGCAGGTCCAGGGCGGTCAGGAAGGCCTGTGCTGAGTGTGGCCAGCACACCAAACAGGGAGCCTGCTTTCCATAGGCTCCCGGTCCACACGGCTCTCAGCACAGAACTACAAATATGCACCCAAGTGAGAGACACTTCCTTTCCATGTGTGGACAAGCTGAGAGGTCGCTGGTACCTCCTGCTGCCCGCTGAGGGAGTGGGGTGGTGGAAGAGGCCTGGCAGCTGTAGACAGAGACACTGCAGGCCGGGGTGCTCAGCGTCGCCCCCAGCCCATCCCGGGGCCAGGCATGGCAGGGCGCTTAGGGAAAACTGTTCACTGACATGTTGTTGCCCTTGGAAGCTGCTGTTCGCAGACTGGAGCAGCTCAGGGTCTGGGCCTGCGGGTGGGGGCCTGCTCAGGGCCTGGAACTGAGGTGTGAGCCGAGGGGGGTCAAGCGCTGCCCAACGGAGGCCTTGCCCTCAGGGAGAATGAGGGTGCAATCTTCCCCAGATGCTGAGCCAGTTTCCCAGAGTGGGCGATACTGCCCCCTGGTGGATGCTGGGAGGATGCTGGGGCCGCAAGAGTAGACCACCTACACTTCATCCCTAAGGATGGGTTTTGTATGCACACACTTTTTTTAATGGCCGGCGGAGGGGTGCTCAGCCTTTGTTTTTGGTTTTTTATTTCAAAATAAATAAACTTATACCTACAAAACACGTAAGGCAAACCTGGTGCCATGCCACGATCGAAGACAAACACACCCCTCTAATTCCAGCAGGTTTCAACATCAGCCCCTTTGTAAGGACGTGGACGCTAACACAAGAAGTCACACACCCAGCTGTCCACCAGCAATGTGGGCCGTGGGCTGGGCTGTGTCTGCTCCGTGCTCCCCCAGACCCCAAGCCAGGCACTCTGAAGGGGGCTTCCCGTGAGGCCCAGAGTGAGGCTGACGGTGACTGTACTGAACACACTGACTGAGGACAGGAGCCAGGAGCTGGGCAGGGGAGGCCTGTGTGCAGCCACGGTTCTGCTCCCGGCTGAAGACTCGGGTGGCTCCGAGGAGCCCTCTGATGGGGTCAGAGCCTAACAGGGAGTTCAATGCCCTTCAGAAGGGCAGTGTACACAGCGGACTTGGTACCTGCTCACTCCATGCCCAGCAGACAGCAGTGCCTCCGGCCCTCGGGACATGACAGGCAGTTCTCATGTGGGAACAGGTGAGAACCGGCAACCCCGTCTCCCAACCCGACAAGAGTCCAAGGAGCCTCGGTCAGCAGCAGCGGGTGGGCAGCACTCACCTCCTTGAGGCGCGCCCCCTTCTGTCCGCGGGTGGCACTCAGCAGCAGTTTCCGCAGCTGCTGGTCGTCCACGGCCTTGGGGAGGTTATGCAGACACAGCCTGGTCTGGGAGACGAAGATATTCTGGTCCTTGAGTTTCTGGTGCTTCAGCAGCTCAAACTGAAAGCAGAACACACGGTTGGCGGCAGACCCAGCTCTCTGCAGAGGAGCACCAAGGTCCCGCCACAACCAAACGCGCCAGAAGAGGAGGGCTTTGCCCAGCCTGAGTGCTCACATGGTTGGGGGTGGGGGGAGCCACGGGACAAGGAGGTAAGGTGGGGAGAGGGGAGACCATGGGAAGAAAGGGGTGGGTGTCAAAATCCAGCCCTCCCTGCAGAAGCGGCAAGTAAGCATCAATTTTCCCACCTACCAAACAGAACTGTAACTCCAAGTGTAACACATGCCCACCTCCCAGCCTGCCAGGAGCCCTAAGTGAGAACACGCTGGAAACCCAGCTCTAAGCAAAGGCCCAAGACTGCTACGGCACACAGCTGGGTGCCAGACCTTAGTCACCCCCCAGCTCCAACCAGAACCTAGTCCTTTCACAAGGAAATGGAATTTATTCAAAGATCTTGTGAGCGAACAGGGTCTCGCCTCAGTGCTGCCACCCTGAGGCCAAGGGCTTTCTTTCCACCACCACAGAAGCGCACTCTGCCCTGATACCCTGCTGCCACTGTGCTGCCGCCCAACCCAGGGCTGCGGATCTGGGTCTACAGCCAAAGGACGGCGTCCTTCTGCCGACTTGTCTTTAAAAAGGCTCACAGATAAAGGCCTTCAATATATCTGTCGTTCCCTCTGCTCAAGTCTCCTGCTTCCTGCTGCACCGTGTTTGATAAGGTGCTAACACACTACTGACCCCCAGCCCTTGGAAGCCGATCCAGACCGGAGGACCCAGTAGGCCTCGGCTAATGGTTTGGCTCCCTGCAGAGCATAGCTACCAGAGTGTTCTCGCTGGCAAAGTTGTTGCTAAGAGAAACACCACACGTCACTATGCTGTCCATAGTGTCACTATGATCGGAAAAAGGCTGGAGAGGCCCCAGGTGAGGCGCCCAATTCCTAGGACCCCTGTCCCTCCAAAAGGCTCGGAAACCTCACCTAGAGCTGAGGCCCATGAAGAAGGTATCTAGCCTCCTGCTGCCACCACTGTCTCCTCCCTGCTCAGCATCAATTGCACTTTAGGGTTCCAAGCAAATTAGTTCTGTGAACGCCTGCGCATCTTAACTATTCTCATCTGCCTTAGCTTCTAGAAGGTAAGCTCTCATCCACTGCCACTGAGTGGATGCTCACTCAGAGTGACCCTATAGGACAGGGCAAAACTGCCCTGGGCGTTCTAAGACTGAAACGGGAGTAAATAAACCCCTTTCTCCTGCAGAGCGGCTGGTGGTTTCAAACTTCGGACCTTGTGGTTAGCAGCCCAACACGTAACCTCTACATCACCCAGAGTCCTCAGAAGGTAAGCTCTACGGGTGAAAATAAGTCAGCGGGAACTAACAGCATCGAACAGCAGAGGATCGGAAAGGCACCAATTAACAGTAGCAAGTCCAGCTGGATTCCGTGACGTGGACACTCCCATGATACTCTTCAGCAAATATGCAGTGCCGGGCACTGTTGGGACAAGGGACCCTGGCCTGTGCGTGCAGTGGCCTCACGGCGGATGCAATACCCAGCAGCCCGGTGGCTTCTTTAACACAGACAGGAAGCAGGGTAGCGTTTTGGAAATTCACCCTACTGAGGGCACCATGAAGTTGGAGGTTCTGTGAGGGGCCATGCTAAGCTGTACAGAGCCCAAGGCCGGGGCCCCGCCCACTCACCCGCTCTCTCTTGGCCATGTCCGCAGCGCTCACGCCCTCTGCAGCCTTCGTCCCAGCCCGGATCACTGCAAGCAGGAGAAAGAACGGCCTGTCAGCCAGGATTTTCACGGGGACAACAGGTGACTGGACCCTGTCCAGCATCCAGAGGACTCTCTGGGCCAGGACACAGCAGCATTGGGGAGGCCCAGAAACCAACCTGGGCCCTGAGGTGCTCGCAGGGTGAACATTCTGTACTCTGTCTGGCCCTCCTCCTCACGTACATACCCCGAGTCCACACACAGGCCCAGGAGCTTGGAGACAGGTTCCCTGTCGGCTGTGAGGCGTCAGCAGATCCCCCTTGAGGCTGCCCCTGTCCTGGCCCTAGGGGCCATCACTGTGCTGAAGGCAGCCCCAGAGCCCAGAGTCCTCAGGGCCCAGTGCCAGAAGCCAGCGCAGCTGGGCAGAGGCAGGCTGACCAGTGGGTGTGACCAAGGAGATGGGCTTTTTGGGGTAGTGAGAGCTTATCTCTGACTCTGAGGCTGGGGGCAAATTTCCCCTCCCTGAATATCCACACAGCAGCTTTCATCATCATTTGCAACTCCTCCCGAGAGCTTCCTTGGGATGAAACAGGCCAAGATAATCTGGGTTCTCCTCCCTCTTTGCCCTGCTGCTCTGCAGGCTCGGGAGCGGGGCAGGTTCACTGACAACCAGGTCCCGGCTCCCTCACGGAAAGCCAGAGTCCGTGCCAGCAGCTCAGAGGCCGTGCGTGCTTCAGCCTCGCTGCGCTACTCACAGCCTTCTCTGGCCAGGTAGAGGTTCCGTGTGCCGGTGGGCTTCTTCACCTTCTTCGTCTGAAGCTTTGCAGCCTCGTCCCGGGTCACGGCCAAGTCAACCCTGAGCTGCCGGCCGTCCAGCTTCAGCCCGCCACCCTGCGGAAGAGAGCCACCCCATCGGTCAGTACGAACCAGTGAGAATCAAAGAGCCGCAAGGATGTCATAGCACACCCCACCACCCCGGTTTTGCTCCAGAACTCAGTTCCCAGGATGCATCTGCTCAACGGGCTGCCAGGCCACTCTCCTGGGTCACAGAGCCTGCAACACTGAGGAGAGTTGTATACACAACCCGTGAGCACACACGGCAGCCAGCAGCAAACGGTTTCTTTCCTGGGGCTGATCGGTGCCCACCTAACCCCAACTTCCGGGAAATGCTCTGGGCACAAGCGGACTCCTGTCTCCTAAGAAAGCTGAAATGGCTGCGTGCTGACGCCATTCAGGGATGTGTGTCACAACAGCTCTGTGGATGTGAGGGCCCCAAACACGGAACCTGTGGGATTAGAGGCCGCACCGAAAAACTCCCTGTGGGCCACACGTTCTCCGACATTCGCTGCACTTCCCCGATGGCGGTCTCTCATCTCTGCAGCCCAGGTCAATCCAAGCACACTAGACACTATTATCACACCTGTTTCCTAAGCCCATGGCTGCGGGGAGGCCTGCCCACGGCAGGCAGGAGACGCGCTGAGCGCCGTGCCGACTCTGGCGAAGTGCTCAGTAAGCTAGTTTATTCACTCGCCATCATCCCTGGGGAGAACTGGAGGGGGCCCTGTGTGCCCATCAGCCGCGGCCTGCCGGAGCCATTTGCATGGACGCTGGAGGCCCACGGCTTCCTTACCTCGGTCTCTGGAGAAGCAGCAGCCAAGCACTTCTGAGCTGCTTCCTGAGTCAGGAACTGGGCAAAGGCACAGCCTGCAGAAAGACCATGAAAGACATCTGAGGCACCTGCTCACAGCACGTGCACGGAACGGGCGCTATTTGCATAAAAACACAGTCCAGGTGATGCACGCTCTGCTGACCTGCCCGAAGGCCAAAGGCAAACACTACAGGCGGGCCACCTGACGGGGCAGAGGGGCAGGCTCCTCCCGTCAGGCCCACTGGACAGGCGGGGGGCGGCAGCAGGAGCTGCACTCTCAGTGGAACCGTAATACTTCTGGAGTCGATTCCAGCGCTTCCTCGAGCTTCAGCCTCGCCATCGGTTATGGACTAAATCATGCTCCTCCCCAAATATGCCAGTGTGCTGTTCCCCGTGTTATGCGTGGGGCGCAGTGTTCGTCTGGGCCTGTCTCGACTCGCTCTCCTCTGAGGTCTAAAAAGCAGACGAAGCCAGCAGTGCTGAGGGAAGCTGGAAGCCCAGATCCACGACCACCGCAAAGGAAAGATCCAGAGAAACAGGCCTTTTCTCCAGAAGTGAGAGGCAGTGCACCCACAGAGCCGGCACCCTGAACTCAGACCAGGCTTCCTGACTGGGAAGTACATTTCTGCACAGCCGCACTGTAGGGCGAAGGCACCCCCTCCCTCCTGCTGCGCGCTCTCCACAGGAAGCGGGACCGGGTGCCCAGTGGGGACAACAGTGATATTTGGTGGCACAGGCCAGCACTCGCAACTGGGGCATGGGGGGTGTGTGCGGGGGGAGGAAGTCCAGAGAAAGATTGGGGGCCTCCAGCAGGGATCAGAGAGGCAGGAGCTGAGCACTTGATCACAGTCTGGCCTCTCCACCCCCAACCTCGGCCAGGAGATGAAGCAGCAGCTTTCAGCAGAGAGCAGGACTCCAGAAGTCCATCTGACAGCAGACAGTCTCGTACGCTGTCGGTATCTCTACCCTGTGCCTCCTCTCACACCCCCACGGACCTGACGCCAGTTTCCTGGAGTTGCTCAGGCACCGCCCTCCTGCCCAAGGAGTGGCTCCCACTGACAAAGGTCACCACCTGGGCAGCCTTCCCTCCTCAGGGTCCCCCTTCTGAGTCCCCTCATCCACAGCTCTGCCAGCCAGGAGGGAACTTTCCAGAGACGGCACAGCTCAGGAATAAGGACCTTTCTTCCTTGCACTTGGCCCAGTGCCTGGCTTATACAAAGAGACAAGGTGATAGCAATGTGGGGCCAGTGTCCCTAACAGGCCAACCAGACTGTTTGTAGAAAGACAGCAGGGCCTTCTCGAGTGGGTAAGAATTGTGCTCGTGCCATCTCCACGGGTCAGCATTCTCTTACTGTTCCACTGAAAGCCACCAGGTGGCACTGAGCTCGGGCAGGCAGAGGAGCCGTTGGAGGAGCCCCAGGCAGAGAGGTGTCAGGGAGATTTCATGTGAGCTCAGGAAAGACAGCGCGGGAGCAGCTATGAAAACCAGGAACTCTCAGCTCACATTAAGAGACCAAGAAAGAGATGCAGCAAGTCAGTCCACCCCGTTTCCCTTGGCAGCCGAGACGAGACAAAGGTGCGGGTGTCAGCAGGGGGCAGCGGCAAGCGGCCAGTACTGGGGACACTGTGCAACTCAGGAGTCCTGTTCTCAGAAAATGAGAGTGAAAATGGAGACGTCCAAGATGGGTAACTGAACATTCACGAGTACAGGCACCTGAGGGAGGCGCCCCCAGGTGGAGCTGGTCCACAGCCTGGCCGGGCTAGAAGGCTCTGTACTCCATCCATCATTCCTCCTGGGCACATCCTAGAGGGCTGAGGGGAAAACCAGCAGCCACATCTCAACACGAGGCTTTTGGAAGGAGGTTCTTATTCCCGGCAAGGACCCAGCAGTGGGGCATCTTCCTGGAGTTCACAGCCCTCCTGCTAGACTTCCCAGGAACCAGGAGTCAGAAGTCTGGACTCACTGCTTCCTGAGAACTGGAGTCGGTGAAATCAGACTCGGGACGAGCAGAGAGCTGCTGACCTGCCAGCTGCAGGTCAGAGGAGCCTCCTGCCACCTAGCTCCCCTGACGACTGCCACGGCAACACGGGATCTGGCAGCACCCATCTCACCAAAGCAACCAAAAGGCACGCCAAGAATCGCCAGCACTGTGGAGTGCTGAATTCCCGAGATGAACTTACACTGAAACCCACGTGAAACACCACATGGGCTCCACTACCCCAACGGCAGTCAGCCAGGGCTGACAAGGCTTCTACAGGAGAGAGGCCTGGGCGAGAGGGCCAGGGCCCCTCCGGCAGGGCCCCCGGCCCGTGGGCAGCCGTTACCTTTGGAGTGTTCTGTGTCCGGATGCAAGACGATGCGGACGTATCTGAGATCCCCAAACTGCTGAAGCAACTCCCCAAGGTCTTCTTCTTCCGAGTCAAAGGACAGGTTTCTGTGGGAGACAACCAGACGCTCAGAGGCAAGGCCCATTTCAAAAGTGAGAGCCTGGCTTCTGGAATGGGCTCAGTGAGTCCGACATCTGGAGCAGGGGTCCCTGGCTCGCCACCACGTTCCACTGCCCAGGCACAGCTCCATACGCAGGGGTGGCGCCCAACAGACAGGCCTGTGCCGCATGAGGCCGCCCCGGAACCCGAATCTCTCTCCCAGCAATCTGAAACGGGGCCATACAGAGAACCCCCAAGTTAGGGACTCAGGTTCACTTCAGAAGAGCAGGGCCCCCCAGGAGATCCCTGGGTGCTGCGAATGCAGTGCTACATCTGATCGGTGGGGGAGGGGCTGCACACGTGAGACATTTCACTGAGCTGTGGGCGAAGGCGAATGCGCAAGACAAAGCAGGTTCTGCACGGTGCTCACCACCCGGAGAGAAAGCTCCCAGCCCCCTCAACTGGGCCCCCACCTTCCAGCCTGTGAGATGACACATCGTGAACAATTAACGTCACCATTTTCCCCTCGGCGCTGTGGAGCCCTGGTGGCGCTGTCGGGTGAGCCTTGGGCTCAGAGCCACAAAGTGGCCATTCACCCCCAGCTGCTCCCCGGATGAGAGACGGGGCTGTGCACGCCCACAACCATGTTCGGCCTCAGAAACCCTGCCGAGGGTCGCTCTCAGTCAGATCAGACTCGACAGCCATGGAGTTTAGGCTTGCTGTTGTTTTGGGTGGCTCTGAAGGCCAATCAGCATTTCAGTTAAAATCTTACAAGGAAAAGCAGCGGCTTTCTAGCCAACGCAAAATGAGGACTCTCCGTACTGCTCTCAGAGGGACCAAGAGACGTGAGGGCGAATTTGTCAGAAATGTCAACCCACAGTGAGAGGTCCTCAATCCCTGCTGTGTACCTCCCCCAGGAGTAAGACAAACAGCCCCTGACACGTAGCTCCTCCCCTTTCTCTCAGATGGTCCTACCTCTCACAGAGCAGGCCAGGTAAAAGTGGTCTAAGACACTTCCTAGCCGCACAATGTCTTCCAGCCTGCCCCACCGCCAACCTCGTGGCCTCTCTCTCATCCCTGTTTCCCTGTGTTCTTTCTGAGCCTCAAGATCCAGTTCACCGCCCACCCCCCCACTGCCTCCGCCTCCCGTCAAGTCATTTACATGGTCCTTCTTCCGAGACATGCTGCTGAGAGACTGAACGGCTGAGCACGGCCCGAGAGTCAAACGGTGGTGATGGGGATCAGAGTGAGGGGTCCTCTGAAAAGTGGTTATTTTTGGAAGGGTTGGTTTTTTTTTGCTCACCTATTCTCTAAATTTTCTAAAATTAAAAATAAAACAAGCTTACTGGCATGACAAAACTGCCTAGTTTTAACTGTTCTGTACAGAGGGTAAAATACAAACCTCTGAATTAAGACCCACCTGGCCTGCTCAAGCAGCTGGGCGCTCACAGTCAGGTGCGCTGACAGGTCCTGACTCAGAACTATGCCAACCTCGGGAAGCCAGCAGACTGGCAGGGCAGTCAGCCCACTCCCAGGCCCAGGCGTCCGAGAATCAGCGGGGAAGGCATCCTCTGTTCTGGACACGCATTACAGGAGAAGAGGATGTCTGGGGCAAAGGGCGCCACTCCCCAACCGGCCCTCCCTAACACAGCAGGCGCCGCAGGACCATTTGTCCCAGTGATGTCACCAGCTTCAATGAAATCCACATGAGAACAAGATATCCGGACCCTGGCGGTCTGGATATCCAAGCACTTCTCAGTGTTTGGAATGTTCCTGGGATCAGAGGTGCTCCCTGGCCTGGGTCCCACGCCCAGTGAGGAAGGAAAGGAGGGAGGGAGGGAGGGACAAGGGAAGGAATCGACGTTGGCGGCAGACACGTACCTGATAAAGACAGTCTTCCCTTCAGTCACATCAGAGGGCAGTGTCCTCTGCTTTTTCTTGGAGATTTGAACATCTAATGGGAAAAGACAAACAACAAACGGGGATAGAAGACAGTGCAAACCACAGAGACAGAGAGCTAACCGCCTCAATCTCTAAAGGTCTCGTTAAAATCAGTAAGAAAAACCACTCTAACGGATGAAGGGTCTGCAACTCTTAATGGAAGGAGGCTCAAACTCACTCTCCCGTGAAGGAAAGCTGCATACAGGGGAACCAGAGCAGACCAGGCGAGCCCCAGGGTAAGGCAGGGGAGACCCAGACGCTGCTGGGAGCAGACGCATGTCTTGAAATGTAATTCTAGTTTGATATAATTTTAAACTCTTGAGCAGACAATAAAAAGGTCATTTAAAATGTCCTACCGCATCCATGTGTGTATGTGTGCGTTTGCTAATATATATATTATATGCAATATATATATATGCATACACTCACGTCCACACACACAGGGGAAGGCTGTAACAGTGGGGGTTTCTGGGGGGGTCGGGGCCTGAAGTGTGGGAATCTGGGGGACAGGATACTTGCTTCCCCTCAAGAAGAGACATCATTTCTGCTTAGACAAACAGACATTTCCCATGTTCCGGAAGACTACACAAGAAACAAGGGTGCCTGGGAGGCTGCCGGGAGACCGGTGAGGAGCGCTGACTTGCTGTGTGACACTCTCCACACTGTAACTTTAAACCCCAACTTCCTCTCATAACCATGTATCCAAGCCCGTAAGGAGTGGGCAACAGAGGGCAGGCTCTCAGCCCCTGCAGGGTTCAAGTTTCCATTCCACAACCCGCCGCCATGGAGCCTGCCGCAGGGCGCAGTGGCCCACGGCACAGGGCAGAACTGCTCCGCAGGGACCCGGAGCTGGAAACCTTGAAGCAACCGGCCTGGCCTCACCGCCCTCCTGCAGAGGGGCGGCGTGGTGCTTCACCAGAGACCACCTCCTCACGGCGGGGGTTCGTCACCGCAGCTCAGCTTCTTACAAAAACGGAAGCAGGTAACTGAATAGAGGGTTCCCCCACACAAGTCCTCATTCGGTAGCAGCCTGCCTTTCTCAGTGCGTGACACGTGCACACCCCTAGTCTCCATAATGGCACCAGAGGGACTGGTTACAGCTCTTCACAATGGCCCTGCTCGTCTTTCCCCCCTTCCAACGCAACACACATTGCCTAAAATCCACCTTGCCGTTGAGAGGCAACATCCTGTGATTCACTCAACTGGGATACCCCAGAAAGAAAGGCCGGGGGCTCAGCACTGGCCTAGGTGTCCAATTCTCTGAGACAAGAGCCGAACCCTCAAGCAGTACTCCAAACCAGCCATCTGAAGAAACGAGGGGCAGGCCGCTTCACTGTCAGCGTTCCACAAAGATAGAACACTATGGGGCCAATTCCAAGAGGCCTCTAGCGTCAGCGATGGGGGACAAACCTTCATCCTCCTGCTCGTCAGTGTCCTCGCCGTCATCATCGGTCCCGTCCCCTCGCTCCAGGTCACTGTCGCTGTCCTCGTCGTCGGAGGGATCCTCTTCGCTGCTCTCTGCAGGTGCAGCTCTCTTGGCGGCCCTGGAACGGCAAGGCCAGGACTCAGGACCCGGGCTGCCCAAGGAGCCCATTTGGCACCAGGACCGCACTCCACATTTTCCCACAATTAACTCGCCCACGCTAAGAGCTCTGGCAGACCACGCAAGCCCTTCGGGGTCCGCTTGCTGAGCGTTCCCCGTTCTGACCGCGTGCCTGCTGTTGGTGGCTGCACACTGCAGGGGGGGGAGGGGGAGAGAGGGACAGAGAGGATCCTGTGCCTTCTCAGAGACAAGAGCATCTCAGGACGTCCCCTGTGGCTCCAGGCTGAGCTGCTCACCTCTTCTGAACCTGCACCGGCTTGGGCAGCTTTGACTCTTCTTCCTCAGCTTCATCTCCATCATCGTCATCATCACTGTCATCCTCCTCCTCCTCCCTGCCATTCTCTTTTCCTGACCCTTGCTGTTTCGGTTCAGGGTTCCGTCTGTCTCCTACAGAGGAAGGTCCAGAAAGCTGGGTATCACAATAAGGTTACTGTCATAAGAGATGGACAGACCTCACTCTGTATACCAGGAATCACCATCAGGGGAAAGCAGGACCGACAACAAAACTGTCGTCACCCGCACACCTCTGGTGTCTGTGCCCTCATCAGAAAGAAGACTAAAGGCTACCTGGCCCAGAATGGGAGACGCAGCCACTGAGCCCTCCGCCACCATCCACAGCTCTGGCTCCGGCTGAGGCTCAGGGCCAGCATGGCGCTCACACCGGGGCCTGGCTGTCAGCTTGAAACCAGTGAGCTTCTCTGGATTCTGGTGCTAAAGGCCAATTGGTTTTTGAGTGGCACTCAAGTGGAAAGTTTCCCTCTCCCTGATGTTCCATCGCTCTCTCTTAGGATGATGCTGGGAACGGGCAGGGCTTGGTGGGACCATGACTCAGACCCTGCTCTCTGCAGTGCCCACCCTCAAGGAGTGGCTTTCCATTGAGAGGATCCGACATTCGGAGGCCAGGGACTGCATGACAAACGCTTGGGCCAACAGAAACGCCTGTTCTCTTCTCTCAGGTTTGGTGAATCTTGTGCTTTGGACACCAGCCCAGAATTTCCCTTAAACCAGTGGTTCTCAACCTTCTTCATGCCGCGACCCTTTAACACAATTCCTCATGTTGTGGTGCCCCCGCCCCAACCATAACATTATTTTCACTGCTACTTCATAACTGTAATTTTGCTACTGTTATGAATCTGGCGACCCCCATGAAAGGGTGTTTGACACCCCCTCCTTCCCACCAAGAGTCTTGACCTGCAGGTTGCCCACTGCTGCCTTAAACCTCGAATCCAGCCACGGGATGTGTCCACATCCCAGCCCACATCTTACCTGCGGCCTCGGCGGGGGCAGCATGAGAGCCTTTATATTTATCCTTCGCCACAGCCCAATCCACAGCCACTGTCCGCCCTGCCAGACACAAGCGTCACTTGGAAAGCTGTCCTCCTGCCAATGTCTGACCACCAAAGACAGCAACGGAACCAGTGTGGTCAAAGACAGTGGCAGGTCAGGGAATGCTAGTCCTTAAATCAAACTCCCAGCATCGAGTTAATCTGATAACCCTTAACCCATTCATCCAAGAACAGAAATGTTGCCTTTCCCAGGGGGGATTACTGTTACATAGACCAAACTCACTGCCGTCGTGAGTCAATTGACTCATTGCGTCAATTCTGACCTCTACAGGCCAGGGTAGAACTGCCCCTGTGAGTTTCTGAGACTGTTAACTTTTTACAGTAGCAAGCCTCATCTTTCTCCTGTGGAGAGACTGGTGGTTTCAAACTGCGGACCTTGTACTTAGCAGCCCAATGTGTACCACACCACCACTAGGGCTCCACATTACATAGACCATCCTGCAACAACAGTGCACTCTGAGCAGACGCAGAGCAGGATAGGCAGGTACACTGAGGTGGTGTGGGAGAGAAAGGGAGCACGCCTACACATGCTTCCAGGTTCCAGAGAGGATATTAGGAAACGGGTATTTACCTTCACTGCAAATATACCCAGGAATGTGGTGGCGCACGCAGGGGGCAAAGTTATGAAAATTTAGCCCAAAGAGAAACCTGCCACCCATGTTCCCTAACTCCCGCCTGCACCTGCGCCTGCACCTTCACCTTCCCTGAGTATTCCAAGGACAGCTTTCTTCAGCCATACCCTCATCACCAAGGACGGGCAAGGAACACCACAATGGGTCCTGACCCTGCTGACCTTGGGACCAAGAGCAGTACGGCTTCCAGGCTCTCAGCAGAGCAAGCACTCCTCTCGGGCCACGTAGAAAGTGGGTCACTGTGCCAGTTCCCCTACACACCAGCGATATCTGGGCCAACGACGTGGTCTAGAGAGCTTACCTTTGATCTCTTTCATGTTCATGCCTTTGAGAGCTTTCCCTGCTTCTAGGAGGTTCTTGAACTGAACAAAAGCAAAGCCACGCATCTTCCCATCTGTGTGCAGACATATGCACAGAGAAGTTAAGAGCTAGCAGGCGGGGAGCTGACAGAACACTGAGATTGAAAAGGCAAAGTACATTCACTCGGCCTGGCAGGATGGCCAGAGTCCCATCAACCAGCCGGGAACCCCTAACTCAGGCCCGGGGAGGCAGGGCTTTCCTCGCACTGCGGGGAGCCTTCTCAGGCGACTTCTGATCAAACCAGAGCTAGAACTCCCCTGGGGAGTGAGCACTATAACTTGAGTCTCCACTACTGGACAAGCACTGTGCCGGGTACGTTGTCCACACCACCTCCACCCGGGCTCACAAGGAGAGCGACATGCCCCGTTAGCCTTTAATTCCACTTTCCCAACAACTTTGAATGTCCCCTCACTCATATTTCTATTTCAAATAGGGTTTAGTTCATAATAGTAATCACATTCACTCACTGTCTCCAGGCCATACCCACACTCTGACAAGGAAGCCCCGTTCAGCTCGCACTTCTAGTTCATGTGATGCTTAGCTGAGGGGACGTCAGACCCTTCTCATTCTCTCCAGACCAAAGGCCGGCCTGCCAGTACCTGGCTTCCTCGGAATGTTCACTTCGAGGACAGCTCCGAACTGAGCAAACACCGTCTTCAAGTCGTCTTCTGAACACTGAGGCAAAGGTGAAGGAAGGGCAGCGTGAGACAAGCAAGCCAACACCGCGAAACAAGAGCCAGAGAGCTTGGTTCCCCTGTCGTTTTTAAGACTAGGGCACCGGTGACATGGCTTGACAGAGGACAACTTACAACATCTCTAAAGGCAAAAAGGGCACAAGTGACAGAGCCCCCAGCCTCATGCCCTTTCTCCAAAGTCACCCTCAGAAAGCATTGCATCCTTACACTGTTCACCTGTATCCTTAACAGTCTCGTTTACCCAGGCCCACTCTTCTGAACCCATGTGAGGAAGGGAAGGAGGGAGAGAGGGAGGAAGGAAGGAAGGGAGGGAGGGAGGGAGGGAGAGAGGGAGGGAGGCAGGCCATTATGCCATCTTGGTAAGGCATCCCAGCACCTCGAATGCTGGCCCAGCCCCCTTTTCTACTGCCACTTACCTTAAAGCTCAGGTTCCGGATAATTAATCTGGCTTTCTTATCTGCCACTTTGGCTTTTGGGGGTTTCGGTGCCTTCTTTGGGGACTCCAGTTTTTCTTTAAAAAGAAGCAATAGAAAGTCTGTGTTCCCAAACACCCACCTTTAGTCCTTGAGCATCCCAGGAAAAGAGCTACAGCTCCTAGCTACAGATGCCACTGGCCATGGGGCTAAGTGGAGCAGCACACAGGAACACCACGTATCCAGACTTGGGAAGTGAACGAGGGCTAAGGCAAAAGGCAGAGGCTGATTTGGGGCCTGACAGAGAAACAGAGGCAGCTTCCCATTCTAGAAGACCCCGCTGCCACACACTCTTATTTGCAGGGCTGTTGCTCACCCAGGGAAGACCTTCCAAGACCAGGCACTCACCCTCTCCCTTGTCCTTGGACTTGTTCCTCAGTTTTCTCTTGGCCAGAGTGACGCTGATCTTGCAGCCTTCGAGGGTGGTGACCTCAGTGAGGGCCCTCTGGACATCTTCCGGCATGGAAAACGTGACATAGCCAAAGCCTCGGCACGCCTTGCCCCCTGCAGCAGGTGGGGAATACACGTCAGTGGGGGCAACGGGTCTCAATAAGAGCCCCACGGCAGGAAGTTCTAAAGCCCAAATCAGCGGGGAGAGCGGTGGGCTCCGTTCCCACCTGTCTGCCAAGGAAGGCCTGTGAGTGGCTATGGTGCTGGACCAGGGCCAGATTCAGAAGAGGTTCAGGGCAGACTAGGGGAAAATCTGGCATTGAAAACTCGGTCTGGCTCCATGGCAGCTAACAGCAAACGCGCAGATGCCTTCAGGCCACTGCAGCATCGGCCAGCCTCACGGGGGAAAGAAGCAAGACTGACAGGAGGGCCACAGGGAAGGAAGTGGGGACAAGCTGATGAACAGCTTCAAGTTCCAACTGCAACCTCCCTTTGTTCTTTCTTACCAAACTCAGCAGAAAGGAAAGGCACCCGCGGCTCTCACCTGCACCTGTGTCTGCCTGGGGGTGCGCCCTCTGACACCCTGCCCAGCCACCGAAGCCTAGTCTCCAGACTTCTCTGCCCCCTTTTCAGAAAGTAAAAGACTTGCCCCACCCCCACACCAATCCCTATAACCAGGATAAAGTGTAGGTGCCTGCTTTCACAGCACCCCCGATGGCGCTAGTGCCCCCAGGGGGTGGTATCAGCCACTCTGGGAAATAATGATGTGGACGGATTACAGCTGGCCCTTGGCCCAGGAAAAGCTTACGGAAATCCAGAGCTGGCTTCTCTCTCACAAAGCCTACTCCTTCGTCTTTCAGCAAACAGGAACAATCAAACTAAGGCCCTACCCCGAGCAGGTCAACTGGAAAGGCGGTCAGCACCCCACAAAAAAGCGCAGGTGTGCTCACTGAGTGCTGCGCAGTGGATGCCGACACTGACACACCCCCTTCTCAAGTCCTCCCCACCTGAGAAAGTGAGCCCCGCCTCATGGCGCAGTGACAGGGCCTGAGTCACCACCAGTGAGGGCGAACTCCCCCCTCCCTCCTTCCATCCCTCCCTCCAGCACTCTTCCCGATAGGACACCATCTGGCGAGCAAAGAGGACTGTAACAGAAGGAATGAAGGGTTTAAGGACCGACACCACGCACAGCAAGTGTACGATTACAGGCAGCCTGGATTCCGAGGACCCCGGGCAGCGTTTCCTGGAACCAAACACAGGGCAGGGTCCAGCAGCGCTCCTCAAACAGATCTGGTACACACAGCGAGTGTCTGAACACAGTGGAAATGGACAGGCCACTAATAGCAGTTGACACGCTTGGTAAAGAAGAAAGCCTCACTGCCTACGGAGTCAATGCCACCAGGCTCCTTTAAAAGGCGACGGAGACCAAATGAGGCAGACACAGGAATGCAAGGATGATGCAGGACCACCGGACCAACCTGACGGCACCTACCAGCAACAGTCTCGCGCCATGTGTGGGGGACAGTCCTTCTGTTCCAGCCTGGTTCATTAAAAAATTATCTAGTCACGACCCAGGACTGATCTACCACTGGGTGAGGCTCAGCATTCCATTCTCTCTTTGAAATGACAGACCCAAGCTAGGGCCATGCTTGCATAGCCACCAGAGCCCCAACAGTCTGAACTACAGTTTCTGTTGCCAACCAAAGAAAATGTGAGGATGGAGTGATTGCTGTCGCTAGGTGCAGTCCAGTTGGTTCTGACTCACAGTGATCCTATGGACAATAGAATGAAGCAGTGCCCAGTACTGCACCCTCCTATCCTGACAGCCACTGTGTCGATCCATCTCCTGGACAGCCTTCCTCTTAGTGCTGATGTGCTACTTTACCAAGCAAGATGCCTGTGGAAGTTACATAATCTGTTGTCAATTTGAGACTGAAGAGTGACGGGGTGCAGTTTAGCCTGTCAATCAGGTCGCAGCTTGATGACCTCATTTGGAAGTGCTAAGGGTATGAATAGCTTGCTGGAGGTGGGACACATGCTCAGTCCCTGCAAGACAATCTTGATGACAAGCCACACAGAGACAGGCTGACGGCAGCCAGAGCCTCAGAGCTGGAGAAGCCACGTGGAGACCGGTACCAGCACTGAGATGCAACACCATAATTCAAATGCATCCACTCTATGGTCTTCCTTCACTGTCCAACTGTCACACACGCATTTGAGGGGAGTGAAGGTATCGTGGCTCGGGTCAGGCACTCAGAATGATATGCTTGCTCTTGTGTTGCCCAGTGCAATGGCATTCGGTCTCTTCTCTGCTGCTTCTGGAAGCAATGACTGGATCAAAGCAAGATGAAATTCCTGGTAGCTTCAATCTTGTCTCCATTTATGTTTTAAAAATCATTTATTGGCAGCTCATACAACTCAACACAATCCATAGACACATCCATTGTGTCCAGCACATTTGTATATTTGTTGCCCTCATCATTCTCAAAACATTTGCTTTCTACTTGAGCCCTTGGTATCAGCTCATTTTCCCCCTCCCTCCCGCCCTGTGAGCCCTTGATAATTTATAAATTATTATTTTGTCATGTCTTACACTGTCCGACGTCTCCCTTCACCCACTTTTGTTGCCCATCCCACAGGGAGGAGGTTATATGTAGATCCTTGTAATCAGTTCCCCCTTTCTACCCTACCTTCCCTCTACCCTCCGGTATCACCACTCGTATCAGTGGTCCTGAGGGGTTCATCTGTCCTGGATTCCCTGTGTTTCCAGTTCCTATCTGTACCAGTGTACTTCTTCTGGTCTAGCCGGATTTGTAAGGTAGAATTGGAATCATGATAGTGGGGAGAGCATTAAAGAACTAGAAGAAAGTTGTACGTTTTATAGTTGCTACACTGTACCCTGATTGGCTTGTCTCCTTCCTGAAAACCTTCTGTAAGGGATGTCCAATTACCTACGGATGTGCTTTGGGTCCCCAATCTGCACTCCCCTCATTCACAATATGATTTTTTGTTCTTTGATGACTGATACGGATTCTTGTCTTCATCTATTATGAAGCTGTCTGTCGGTCCAGTTGTGAGGATTTGGGTTTCCTTTCTATTCAGTTGCAGTCTATAGTGATGGTTGCAGTCTTTGACTTTCAGCCACAAGTACAAGTCCTCCTTGCTTTCGATGAGCAAGGTTGTAGCACCTGCAGATCGAAGGCTGTGCAATCCTGAGATGCGATGCTCTTCTTCAGGTCCTGAGTATTCGCTCATGATAGACTGGGTACGTATACCGAAAGGATACAACCCTGGCGCACAACTTTCCTGTTTTGAGCCACATGCATTCCTTTGTTCCGTAATGATTAGCAAGCTGTTATCCCTCCGGATCCCTGGTGGCACAGTGGCTAAGGACGTGGCTAGCAGTGTCAACCCCAGTCACTCTGCAGGAGACAGCAGTAGCAGTTCGCTTCCATTACGAGGAGTCTTAGGGACCGCATGGGGTCGTTCTCCTCTGTCCTACAGAGTTGCTAGGTTGGAATCAATGCACTGGCAGTGGGTGTGGTTTGGGGGTTAGCCTGCACATTCATATACTCAGGCAGTGGGGTGGGGAGGCCAGAGGGGAGTGCAGCAGTCAGCTCCGAGTCCTCTTTTGCCGTCACCCCCCACTTCTGACCCTTCAGCAAATCCTCTCAGTCCTGCCTTCAAAAGCATCAGCCTTCCAAGCACTTTGTACTACTCCCATTGCTACCACCCCTGGTTCAAAGCACCGTGACCTCTCCCCTGGATGACTGCAAAAGCCCGCCATCTGTTTCGGTCCTATTCTCCACCATTCTACTCTCGACACAGCAGCCCCAGAGAACTTTCCAAAATCTAAGTTATTACACAGCACTCTCTGATCAAAACTTTCCATTGGTTTCCAACTCTGAGGAAAAACCAAAGTGCACGCAGTAAGTAGCTTATAAGGTCCTACATGATCTGGTACCCTGTTCCCGCTCTGCTCTCAGCTCCTAATTCTCTTCCCTTTACCCACTCCACTCCACACCTGGACTCATGCTATACCTCCAACATACCAAGCACACGCCTGCTGCAGTGTCCTTGAACTTGTTTCCTCTGCTTGGATGGCTCTTCCCCTGAGAGCTGTACACATTCATTCCCTCAACCTCATTCATTCCCTCTGGCCTTCCCCTGCCACCCTATCTATTTTGTCACTTCACACCCACCCCCATACAAATGCACACACTCCTGATCCTTCTTCCCGGGTTGTTCCTTCTCCTGAGCAACTATCATTATCACGCTCTACTTTATTTGGAGCTTTCCCCACCAGGAAAACCTGAAAGCAATGGTTTGCTGCTAGATTCCCAGGATCGAGAACAGCGCCTGCCACACAGTAGGCTATCATTTTCAGAATAAACAGAGGCACAAATGGTTAAGAACTTTTAAGTCTGGAGATCAAATTCTAGGTCTACTACGTACTAGTTATCATAAACACTTGATTTAAAGTTCCTGAACTTCTCTAAACCCCCGTTTCCTCATCTGTGAAATGAAGCATCTCCACTCAACAAGAGTCTTGAGAATATAAATGAGCTAAACATATAAACTTCAGCCCAGGGTCTGGCAATCAACTGCCTCTCAATATACCTGACCCCACCAAAAAAAAAAAAAGGCAAGGTCATTGCCATTGGGTTGATTCTGACTTATAGTGACCCTACAAGGGCAGAGTAGAACTGTCTCCATGGGTTTCTGAGACTGTAAACCTTTAGAGAGCAGAACGCTTCATCAAGGAGCTGTGAGTTTGAGCCCCGACCTTGGTGGTTAGCCGCTCAACATACCACCCACCTCGATCAAGAAGTTTTTCTGGCACTTCATTAAATCCCTATTAGGATACCCTGGTGGCGCCGTAGTATAAGCATTTGGCTCCTCACTGCGAGGTGAGTGATTCAAACCCACAAGCCCCTCCCTCCATGGGAGATGAGGCAGTCTGCTCTCATAAAGTTAGTCCCCTTAACTGTGAATTGCTATGCGTGATTTATGACCCGATGCCAGCGGGTCTGGGGGTGGTTCTCATTACTATCAAGGAAGGCGTTAACAGGTGAGTAACAAACCGAAAGTGCTTTAGAAACGCAAAAGGATGCCCTCATTTGCACGAATGAACCGACCGTCATAACTAACGCAGAGTCCGTCTGGAACAGAATCTGAAGTCCTAGTCCGTTTCTGAGGGCAGGTTAAGGTGGAGACGCGATCGTCAACCCGGCCCCACTCCCCGGCTCCCCGCGCCCGATTCTCCGCCGCCGCCCGCCTACCTTTCTCAGTCACCACGAAGCACTGCTTCACGGGCCCCACCTGGCTGAACAGCTCCTCCAGCTGCTCGCTGCGGGCCGTGGGCGGGAGGCGGCCCACAAACAGCGTCAGCCCCGCCATGACTCTAGGCCCCCGAAGCGCGTGAGGCCGCGAGGGAACCGGCCCGCACACGCGAGCCAAAAAACGCGAGGGCCACGCTGGGTGGCCCGGAGACACCGGAAGCGCACGTGCTCGTGGCTCTAAAGGGTCCGGAGGAAAGTGAGTGGCGCGCAGCACAAAGGTTCCGGAAGGAAAACGTAGTCGGACGGGAGGCGGAGCTCCTGGGACCTGGCTCCACCTCCGGTCCCAGCCCCGCCCCGCCCCCTTGATTCCCTACCTGCCCCATCTCAATGAGGAACACAGCATCGCAGATTGGCGGCTTCATGGTTTTTGAGTTGGGCTACTAACCGCTTAGTCATCTGTTCGATACCACCAGCTGCTCTGTGGGAGAAAGATGGGACTTTCTACTCCGATGCAGTTTGGAAATTCTCTGGGGGCAGTTCTACCCTGCCCTATAGGGTTGATGTCAGTTGGCATTGACTCCATAACACTGAATTTGGTGTTGGAGGGTCCAATATTTAATTTGTTCTAATTTTTAATATTTTCTGCTTTTTTTCGTCTTGTTTTTCTCTGTTTTGTTTTGCTATTGTTCCTGAGCTTTTGTTGTTTGTATATTTTTCTGTATATGAAATCTAGGTGAAGAACACAGCTTTCCCCCAGATCCTGGATGCTTCCTCCCCCCAACTACCATGATCCGAATTCTACCTTGCAGGGCTGGATAGGACAGAGGCTGTACACTGGTGCATATGAGGGCTGGAGGTACAGGGAATCCAGGGTGGATGATACCTTCAGGACCAAGGGTGTGAGGGACGATGCTGAGAGAGTGGAGGGTGAGTGTGTTGGAAGGGGGGAACTGATTGCAAGGATCCACATGTGACCTCTTCCCTGGGAGAGGGACAGCAGAGAAGGGGGGAAGGGAGACTCCTGATAGGGCAAGATATGACAAAATAACGAGGTATAAATTACCAAGGACACATGAGGGAGGGGGGAAAGGGGAGGGAGGGGGAAAAAAAGAGGACCTGATGCAAGGGGCTTAAGTGGAGAGCAAATGCTTTGAGAATGATTGGGGCAGGGAATGTATGGATGTGCTTTATACAATTGATGTATGTATATGTATGGATGGTGATAAGAGTTGTATGGGTCCCTAATAAAATGTGAAAAAAGAAAAGAGGAGAAAAAAATGATTAGGGCAGGGACTGTACAGATGTGCTTTATACAATTGATGTATGTATATGTATGAACTGTGATAAGAATTGTATGAGCCCCTAATAAATTGTTAAAATTAAAAAAAAAAGAAATCTAGGATCGGTAAATCTAGAGAGACACTAACTGGATTAATACTTTCTTCCTTTTTTAATTCATCATTTTATTTAGGGGTGCTCTTACAAATCTTGTAACAATTCATCAAGGATTAATAGTGGCTTGAGGGTACAGCAGGGCGAGTTGGGAGGACAGGAATGGCAGCTATAACAATAAGGACAAGAAAGAAGAAACTGTTCTGAAATGGATTGTGGTGATAACTTTAACTCTTTTTAATATGATGGAACTGTTAAATTGTATGATATGTAAATCATATGCCAATAAAATTATTTTTTAACTTTTCTGAAGCAAATCCAACAGATTTCAAGATTAAACCAAAACTCATTCCCACTCAGGGTAACGCATGCGCTACAGAGTAGACCTGCCTCCTGGGGTTTTCTTGGTCATAATCTACAAAAGCAGACTTCCAGGCCTTACTTCTGCCGATGGTGGGTTTGAAACACCGACGCTTCAGTTTGTCGTCCAGCTCTGCTCAGGGCCCTCAATGGCTGTTGTTTTGTTTGTTTTCTTCCAGAATTAGATCACCAGGCCTTTTTTCCAAGGCACCCCTGGTGGATTTGAACCTCCAATCTTTCGGTTAGCAGTTTAACACACAAACTGCTTCCCAGATTACAAGCACCAGAAGCAGCCAGAAGGTTCAGACCCAGTATATCACATGTATCATTCAGACAAGTCTAGTCTCAGAAAATAGGAGGCATCTGTCAAGATCAGGCAAACAATTCAGGGGATGAAAAAATTATAGATGTTAAAGTACACATAGACATATATCAGTCACAATAATCCTTTCAGTAATTATTTACCACTATGTGCTAGGTCCTGAGGGAGAAAATTGGTGAGCTAAAACTGGTCCCTGCCATCCTGGATAACACAGCGTAGTAGGAGTGGACAGGCATTAACGTTACACAGGAACCACAGCTTGGGGACTTCACATCTGACATGCCCAAAGCAAACATACCCAGGTCTTTCCAAGAGACAGACAAAGAGCTACCTTCAGGTCAGCTTATCAGCCAGACCCAAGATCTGAGTCTCAGACTGGGTCTGAGGTGCTCATGGTCCTGGAACACAGAGGGTGTCTGCCATCCCAACACATTCAGGAACCCATCCCTGGGGGATACCTCTGAACCCCACAGGATGTTTAGCTGATGAAAGTATTCAGTGCATTTCTAAACTTATTACTTTTCCATGGTAGTTGTGTGAGCACATAGTGTGCGGAGCCCCAGATCCATGGCATCCAGTTATAGCGACCCTGTAGGACAGAGTAGATGTGCCCCACCGGCATTCTGAGCCTGTGAATCTTGATGGAAGCAAACTGTCTCATTGTTCTCCTTTGGAGTGCTGGTGGACTTGAACCACTAACCTTTCAGTTAGCAGCCTAACAATTAACTCACTGTGGCAGTGAGCTACCAGGTGAGTCTCTCAGCACACTGCCATCGAGTCAATTCCAAATCATAAGAGACCCCAGAGGACAGAGGACTGTCCCTGTGGGTTTCCGAGACTGTAACCCTGACAGGAGTAGAGGTCAAGGTTTCCTCCCATGAAGAGGCTGTTGGTTTCTAACAGCTGACCTTACAGTTAGCAGCCCTACACATGGCTCACTGAGAATCAGGGCTCTTAATACGGAGAGTAGAACATTTACAAACCATGAAAGATACTGAGAAATGGAAGTTTAGCTCTCTCCCCAAACCCCACCCAATTCCAAGACATTTTAAAAATAATGTTATTAATCATTTTATTGGGGGGCTCTTACAGATCTTATAGCAATCCATCATTCAATTGTATTAAGCACACTTGTACATAGGTTGCTATCATCATTTCCAAAACATTTTCTTTCTACTTGAGCCCTTGATTTCAGCTCCTCTTTTTCCCCCTCCCTCCTCCACTCTCCCATCCTTGTGAATCCTTGACCACATATATGGTTATTTCATATCTTACACGGCCTGTTCTCTCCCTTAAGGCACATTTCTATTATTTGTCCCCCTCAGAGGGGAGGGTGGGTTTCATATATCAAACCTTGTGGTCAGTTCCCCCTTTCTCCTACTCCTCCCCCCCTCCCCTTATGGTTTTGCTACTCCCACTACTGTTCCTGGGGGTTTTATCTGTCCTGGATTTCATGTGTCAAGAGCTCTTGTCTGTACCAATGTCTAGCCAGATTTGTAAGGTAGAGATGGGCCATGATAGTGGAGGCAAGAAGGGAGGGTGTTCAGGAACTAGAGGGACAGTTGTGTGTTTCATCGGTGCTATGCTGCCCCGTGGTTGAATCGTCCCTTCCTTGTGACCCTACTGTGAGGGGAATATCCACTTGTCTACAGATGGTCTTTGCGTCTCCACTCTGACCCCCTCGTTCGCATCGATGTTTATCTTGGATCTTTTGATGCCTGATCCAGTCGACACCTCATGATCACACAGGCTGGTGTGCTTCGTCCATGTGGGCTTATTTGCTTCCCTGCTGGATGGCTGCTTGTTTAGCTTCAAGCCTCTAAGACCCCGGATGCTGTATCTTTTAACACTCAGGTGCCATCTGCTTTCATCGCCATATTGGTTTATGCGCCCATTTTGTCCAAGACAGATGAATGGACGGGTTGATAATAGTTGATGACGATTAGGCGTAAGTGGGAAGCGCTGACCATGATTTTATAAATATCTAGCTTCAGGTCAGGAGTGTATGCTTACAAAGGGAATGCCGCAGCTATTTTTCTTTTGAAACACATGACAATGAGGGGCAACATTGAAATTGCAAACATGTTTTTAAGGCTACTGGGTTAATAGACAAATAGACAAAGAAATTGGAGCAGCAGGTCATGTGCGTAAAGTTGGTTTGGGGTTCTAACTTTCACCCTTTCTTCTTCTTCTTCTCCTTTCTCCTCCCCTCCCCCCCCCCCCAGGAATCAAAATTCCATCCCCAAAGGCTGAAGGCAAGCTCAGGGCCCTAGCTGTGGGGGAAGGCCTGAACAGTTCTTGCATAGAACCCCAAGAAATCTGTTCCAATATCCCTTTTCAAGCCATACTCACCCTAAAAAGAAAATCCACTGCTAACTGCTTGATTCCAACTCTTAGTGACCCTATAGAAACCGTATAGGGCAGAGAAGAATGGTTCCAGAGGCATTTGAGGTGAGTGAATCTTTACAGAAGCAGACTGCCACATAGGCTTCCTAAGAACTGCCTACTGGGTTTGAACTACTCACTCAGTGGTTAGCAACCCAGTACTTTGCCACCGGGCTACCATCCAAAACCAAACTCACCAACCCAGCGATTCAGACTCATAACAACCCGATAGGACATAGTAGAAATGCTCTTGTGGGTTTCTGAGAATTGTACATCTTTACGGAAATAGAAAGCCTCAACTTTCTCCCTCCGAGTGGCTGATGGTTTTGAACTGCTGACTGGCTCCTAACCCCTAATGCTTTGGACCCACTTCCCTCGAGGAGAAAACCAAACTGTGTCCTTGTGCCCATCAGGGGCCAGTAGCCACCCACTGTGTGTGGAGTTCTAGCTCCCAGGGGAGGACCGCGGTATAGCTGACCCTTCAACCCTCCCCATCTTATTTCCCAGCCTCCGCCTCAGTCCCACCCCTTCCCATCCATTCACATGCAGGAGGGCACATGATTCTTCCATCAAGAATATATGCTCATCCATCTGCCTAGGACTCATGCAGCGTCCTTTATTAAATAGCAGGAGCCAGCATGCCCTGCCCCACACTAGCAACGTGACTTCCAGGGAAAATTAACTGCCGGCACCCCCTCATCCGTCACTGCGTCACTGCGCTGGTGCAGCCAGCTTCTCCCAGACCCCATTCTCTTACAAGCCAGGACTTCTCAGCATGCCTCACAACTGCAATTAATTGCTTGCACCATTGTGATTCATTATTCATGCCATGAGTTGTTTCGACTTCATAAATTCAAGGCTGGTGTCAGCACCTAGCACATTCTAAACACTCAAAAAAATTCCCAAATATTTATTAGGCAACTGAATGAATGAGAGTGTGCCTCTCCATCCCCCGAAGTACTTAGGATTGGAACAGAGGCGTGTACGCACGCATTAGAATCTACCTGGGCGTTGCCTGGGAAAGCTGCTTTGCAGGAGGCTTGAGGTGTGAAACAAGAGGCTGCTTAACCAAAGTCTTGGCCTCTTCGTGAAGTCCCAGGGTTGAGGTCATGCTTGCCGAGGAAAACCACAGCTTCAGGTAAAGGGAGTGTTGGGGCTGGTGAAGATGGATGTGGAATCCCCACCCACCCACCCAACAAACACACAAAAAACAAACACCACCCAGCCCAGGCCGCTCCTACTCATGGGGACACTGAGGGGCAGAGAACAGCCCCAGGGGGTTTCCAAAGCCTGTGCCAGCCTCTTTCTCTCCAAGACAGACTGATGGGCTGGAACGGGCACCTTGTGTTTAGCAGCCAAATCCTGCATCCAACTTACACACAGCCCTAAGTAGCCCCATCCAGAGCTTCCAGACAGAAAAGGAGAGAGAGAGAGAGAGAGAGAGAGAGAGAGAGAGAGAGAGAGAGAGAGAGAGAGAGAGAGAGAGAGAGAGAGAGAGAGAGAGAGAGAGAGAACCAAGACCCCTGGTGAGGAGTGTACAGAGGCTCAGGTGAGGACAGGATGGCATGGCCCAAGGGAGTGTCCTAACCAGAGGCAGATGTGGGAAAGAGAAGGAGCGATTGCTCAGAGCACCAGCGCTCCTTCCATGACAGGAAGCAGTGCCAAAGCATCCAGCCACGGCCACTCTGACACCAGTGAGAAATACCCATAATTAGGAGTCTGGCAGTTCCCTGGGCCTCAGCCCAGAGTGGCGATGCAGCAAGAATTTCTGAGGCAAGTCAAGCCAAGCCGGGTGATAGAGGAGACACTAGTCCTGGTTCCTCAGCTGTGCCTGCGCCTCTCCATCTCTCCCTCACTCCCCACTGTCTGACCCTCCTCCCCCTCTTCTGCAAGGGAGGGAGCTTCCTCTGCAAGGGAGCAGCAGCTTTGCTCCCTGACAAGTCCCTGCAGTGGCCCCTGGTCTGCCTCCAGGTTTCCCAAAGCCTGACATGCAGAGTTAGGACACCCACTTGGACTCCTGTCCTTCCGCATCAGGCCCAGTGTGTGTGCCCTGCAGGGTCCCGTGCTGTGGGGCTCACCTGTCAAAGCCCTGCCCAGCTGTCCATTCCACCCTGGTTCACACAGCTCAGAGCCAAATGCTCTGAGATGGAGCCCTAGCCTAGTGGCTGGCATGACCATGGGTCTCTGCACTGGGAGTTATGCTTGGGAACTGGGAGTAGGAGGCTTGGGAAAGCAGGTTTTCTCCAGAAAGGACCAGCACCCATGGGAGATGCTGCTGCTGCTGCTGGATATATATATATATATATATATATATATATATATATATAGTGTGTGTGTGTGTGTGTGTGTGTGTGTGTGTGTGCCCAACCTACCTTGAAGAGCTTCTGCTGGTGTTGAAGAAGGTCTCCTCTTTATGAATCCCAAGCTGTGCAAACCTGGCAGGGGTATTGCTGGGAAATCCCAGCTCAGGGCTACCTGGCCCTCATGCATGTGTATCCACGTCTCCTTCACTGATTTCTAGACTAGAGCCTGTCGGGCTAGATGCCCTGGGGGTGGAGTGGTTTCCATTGGGCTGCTAACCTCAAGATCCACAGTTCAAACCCTCTGGATCTACCTAAGAAAGATGAGGCATCTGCTTCCACAAAGAGTTACTGCCTGGGAAATTCTGTCCTATAGTGTTACTATGAGTCAAAATTGACGCACGAGCAGTGGGTTTTAGTCCCAAGACAGGGAGGAGCATGCAAACCGTTAAAGCACTTGGCCTTGAAGGTACAACAGCGTGGAGATTTGAGACCACCAGGATGCCTATGCAGGTGACCTGCTGAAAACCCCGTGGAACAGTAGTTCTGTTCTGACCTATATGGGTTCTTTTGGGTCAGCACCACAGCCACTGGTTATTCTCTAGCCAGGTGTCCACCAGGAAGTGAAGTCAGGACAGGTATTTCCACCGAAGATCTCGTCTCTTGGGAGTTGTGACCCATTTCTAGAAAAAGCCCCTTCCCAAATAGTCAGAAGGTCCTCAGGGGGGACGTCCAGGACTCTCGCGAATCTCAGCCACAGGACAAGGCTCCTCTCTCCTGTCAGGCTGCATAATGGTGAGGCCTTGAGATGCTATCCACAAGTTCAAAGCCACTGCTCAGAGGCAGGAGAAAGATGAGGCTTTCTACTATCAAGATTGACAGTGTCAGAAACCCACGGGGGCAGTTCCACTCTGTTCTACAGGGTCGCTACCAGTCAGAATCTACTTGCTGGCGGGGAGTGCAAGTCTAAGGTGGCCCACCCACCCAAGGGTTGCTTCTCTCCCACAGCTGTTGACTTACCTAAGCCTTCCCAATAAAGATCAGACCTTTGTCCTCTGAAAATATTTTATTGATAAATTAACTCTGAATGCGCTCGCCTCCCACCCAACTTGGGCAACAGCTCCTTGGTGGGTCTCGAGGCCCTCTGGGGAGGGGTCAGTTGGGGGACCAGGGGTGGTGCTCACCCCAGGAGGTGGATGTGGGAACTGAGGCATGTACAGCCTCCAGAAACCAACCACTCCTGTTCAGCACCAGAGTGGCCAGTGAAGCACCTTGGACCTTTATTGCTGGTGACTGGCCAGGGCAGTAGGATCCCCTGCCAGGCAAGAATTGCAGCTTGGGGCATCCGTGCCCAGGGCTCCAGAGAAGGTGGCACTAGTCTCCGATCACCAGAGCCTGACTGCTGACGGGGCCTCCTCCACCATCCAGGAGTCCCTGAATGCAGGAGGAGGCAGGTAAACATCTGAGCCCAGTGGGACTGGGGAGGCTTACAGTGTGCAGGTCTCAGGCAGGGCGGCGCGGGGAAGGAGCAGGAGCGCAGGATGAGGGGCGAGAGACCACCCCTTCACAGGTCAACAGTGTCACTGCCCATGCTCAGCTCATCGATCTGCCGGCAGGCGTCCAGGAATTGCTCCTGGAGCAAGGCCTCCTCAGCCCGCAGCTGGCGGGCAGGCTCCGGGGAGTCGCGGGATGGAGGGGTCAGGGCCTGGTAGGAGCCTGAGGCGGGGAGGCTGGGGCTGCTTGCGGCTGGCCGTGGGGGACTAAGGACGCAGACTAGCGGACAGCGCGGAGGTCTGTCTGGGCTGGAGCAGAGCAGCATGGAGGAGCTGTCCCGGGAGAGTCCGCACAGGGAGCCAGACGAAGCGCTGCTGCCCACTGGCCAGGCCCCAGGAGAGGGCGGCTCTGGGGACGTGGGGGATGTGGGGGCCTCCTCCTCAGCCTTCCCGCTGGCTGCGGACCCCTCCTGGGGCCCCAGGGAGACAGCGCGGTAGAGGCCGAGCCCCGGCAGGGCTTCTCCGAAGGCGGGCCCCTGGAAGAGGCCGGGAGCCAGCAGGGCCTCACTGCAGAGCGCCTCCTCGATGCTGCGCCGCAGGTTGATCGGGGAGGGCGGCCGAAAGTCCACGGTGCAGTCGCTGCTGGGGGACGAGGCGTGCGAAGATGCCGGGTGGGCGGCCCTGCCCTCCAAGCCCAGGCAGCCGCCTCCCTGCAGGAGGAGGTCGGGGCCCGGGCCGGCCAGGGCGCACAACTGCAGCAGCTCCGCCTCGCCGCCGCGCACCAGGGTGCTGCCCAGGGGCTCCTTGGCAGGGAGGCCGGGGCCCCAGCTCCCGGGCAGCAGCGGCGCCGCATGGCCCGGGGACAGGCGGAAGAGTTTGGCCCAGCAGCGCGGAGGCACCCGCGGGCTGCAGAGCGCCGGGTAGAGACCCAGCAAGGCCAAGGGCAGGGCAACACCCACCTCGCCAAGGCGCAGGCCCAGCTGGAAGGCCCACCAGGGCCAGGGCCCCTCCAGACCGGGCTGGCCGCCGTAGCCCAGGGCGTGCAGCACCTCATAGCCCTGCAAGGCTCCGCTCAGCAGCCCGAAGGTGCCCGCTACTGGGGCCGTGCGCGCCGCGCGCCGCCACGATTCCCGCGGGGCGAAGGGGCTGCGCGCCTGGCGGAGCGGGGTGGCGCCCTTGAAGCCGGATCCCCCCAGGGGCGCCCCAGCCCTCCGCCGCCGGCCCCGCAAGCAGGAGAGCGCCAGCAGGAGCCCGGAGAGCAGCGCGGCCAGGAGGGCGTGCAGACCGCGGGCGGCGAGCCGCAGGGGCCGCAGCGGGCGGTGCGCGGCGCTCCCCAGGGCAGCGGCGGCCGCCAGCCCCAGGCCCAGGAGCAGCAGCGCGGCCAGCCCTCCGGGGCACCGCGGCGGCCGCGGCCGGGCCATCAGGAGGCAGGCCAGCCCCAGGCCAGAGGCCAGGCAGGGCAGCGGGAGGTCCTGCAGCAGCAGCCAGGCCAGCGCGGGCAGCCGGGCCCGGTGCCCGTAGGCGTCGTAGAAGAGCGGGAAGGCCCGCGTGGCCCCAGCCGAGAGCAGCAGCAGGTCCAGCAGCGCCAGGCAGGGCGCCCCGGGCGGGCAGCGCCAGGGCAAGAGGGCTAGAGCCAGTAGAGCCAGCAGAGCCACCAGGCCGAAGAGCGCGCCCACCCCATACACGTGGGCCTCCCAGGCCAGTCCCCAGCGAGCCCGGGCCTCGGCCCAGTCGGCCCCGAGGGTCAGGAAGAAGAGCGGCAGAGGCGGCGCCGCCGGAGGCTGCAGCTCCGAGTCCTGTGGTTGTCCGAGGTCGCAGGGCTCTGGCCCACACTCTGGCTGCGCAGAAGCGTTGTCGAGGTCGGTGGGAGAAGGGTCATCTGGGCCCAAGGTGGGGATGATCGGGTCTGTGGGAAAAGAACCCGTGGAAGCAAGGGATACCCAGGACTTGCCCCCCCCACCCCCACCCCCAGGCAAGCCGCTGCACAGGCTCCTGCTGTGGTGTGAACTCCCACCACATCCCCCTTCAGTTCCCTGTGTTGTTCCTTCCCCGTATCACAATGTGATTGCGCAGAACAGGGTGCATTTCCTAAAGAAGGCAACGGATTCTAGAACTGAAAGGGACTGTACAGCTGCTACAGCCCCCACCCCGCCCCCACCTGGAGAACAAGGGTTTGTACTCAGCTGACTTCTCTCACTGAAACGGTTCAAGGGTTTAAGTACACGAATAAACCGGTTCGCCAGATGCAGACGCTGAGGTTCCAAGAGGCAAAATACTTGTCCAGGATAGCAAAAGGTCAGGACCATAGCTAGCCTGCAGGCCTGAGCGCTGGTCCAATGATTCCAAACCTCTCCCTACGAGTTTGCCCATCTCTTGTTCTGTGCCCCTAACATTCAACCCTGGTGCCAGGAAACACTGGCCCCCTTCACACACACAGATACATACACACATACATACACACACAGGCATAAGCAGACACACTCACATACAGACATACACACAGAGACACATACACACATCCATCCACACACACAGGCACAATCAGACACACTCACATACACACATACAGACACACAGACAGACACACACAGCAGGAGAGAGAAGCCACTCCTGTTCCAGTGCTTGGAGAACACACTTCTCCTTATTCACTGGCCTTCCTGCCTGCTAAACTCTCAACCTTGTGGCTGTGGATCAGATCCTGACTCACCCACAAAGCCATTGGTCAAAGGCTGTGTGTATAAATAGCCCTTTGGTTCTTAGCCCATTTTACAGAAGGTGACATTGAGATGGACTCACTAGCCTAAAAACAGCTTCCCAAAGAGGCTTCCCTTGAACCTCAGGAAGGAGCAATTTGGGCGATTGAGTGAGTCCCTCAGGTACCCTGGGGCTTGCTCACTCAGCCCCTCAGCCCCATGTTGGATGCCAGCACCTTCCACTTGGGGGGAGCGGGAATCAACCATGATGAGACAGGGTGAAGAGTAAGATGCCTGGGCCCAGAGGGGAGTGAGAAAGGGTGACATCAGGGGTTCTTTTCATAATCAGGAAGTCAGGGAAGATGCTGGAGGCTGAGCCTCTCTCTGCAGACCTGCAGATGCTGGGGAGAATGGAGGGAGAAAGAGAGGTAGAGAAGGATGGGGGCAGCCTCAGAGGGCAGGGCGGGGGGCAGACTGCAGACTGGAGGCAGATGGGGAGTGCTGGAGAAGCCTGTTCTGTTGGCCCTGTCCTGCCAGCCCCAGGGAAATTCCACCCCGACCCCAGGTGGGACCAGCTCACACTGGGAACACGCCCAACAGAGCAGTCCTGAGAACAGGGACTAGGAGGGAAGGGCCAGAGAGCTCTGGCTTGGAGAGAAGAGACAATGGAATCAGACATGAGGGGAGGCAGACAAGGCGGGGTCAACAATGAGCCAGCTGTCACTGCCTCTTAGAGGAATATGGCAGCATTGCCCGGGTCCGGTTCCATCACCTTCTTCACATCAGAAATGGGTAGGAGGCCTAGCGCACAGGACTGTGCAGAGGCTCAGTGAGATGATGTGTCCAGGCTCTTGGAATCCACAGAGGTCTGCCCTCTTCCAGCCTCACTTTTCACCAGGGCCCACAGGGAGCCCCATCTCTCACCTCTGTCCCAGAGCACAGTGGCGGCTAGAACAAACGTCAACATTCCTTGGAAGCCAGGAAAGAAATGAATTCTAACCAGAAAGTGGACCAAGCCTGCTGCAGCGTGGACGGCTGTCCAGGGTGGGACCTTTTGAAAGCCAATCAGCAGACCTTTCTTCTGCGGCACTTCTGGGGGGGGGGGGGGGGTTAAACCAGCGGCCTGTCAGTTCAGTAGTTAAGTGTGTAACCCCCTGGCACCGTTTACCAGGAACTCTTGACAAACCGCAAACACAGCCTGCAGGCACAGGGAAGGCTGTGCTGAATGGGAAGCACTGCTGCCAGGGCTCAGAGCAAGTCCAGGTGCCCAGAGCTGGGCAGGTGAGCTGGGGGTGGGGACAGGGAGAAGAAACCCCAGCTTTTGTCTTTGAGGGGTTCACTTGATCTGTCTCCTGGCACCCCACTGGAGCCTTCCGTTTCTCACAGAAGACAGTGATCTCTGGTCTCCATTCCCAGAACCCCTCTCCTGAACAACCCTCCCTCCAAGGTGGCCCTGCAGCCCCTCTTGACCTCTGGGGGGTGGGGGGGGCACAGATGGGATGTCTATGTGGGTGATCTCATAAGTGAGGCAGGAGGAGGCTGGAGAGAGGTGTGGGCTGGGACAAGCTACTTTAGGGTCAATCTGCCAGCAGCCTGGATCACAGGGCCGGGGTGGGGGGAGGTGTCCCTGCTCCACTGTGAAGCCTCAGCTGTCTCCATCCCCGCCCCACTGGAGCCCCAATACCTCCATGTCATTGAGACTAATATCCTTCTGGGGTGGGGGTGGCATCATTCACAACAAGAATGGCATGGGCACCCATCAATCAGAAGGAGCCAGGCAGGGTGGTGGGAGGCGGGGGTGGGCAGGGAGGAGTGTCAGAGCACTAAAGGCAGTGGGTCCCTAACAACTTGTCTGGAAGTGTCTCAGTACGTTAGCCAAGTGGACAGCTGCCCTGATTGATATGTACTGGCAGAGCCCAGCTCTGTCCATGCATACCTAATGTGAGAGAACCCCCAAGGGCTGAAGGCTAACCTCACCTACCTTGTTGAGGACCTAGAGGAGACTCACTCGGTCCCCTATCTGCTTGGCACTCTGCTCCCACGGGTGCAGTCCAGTCCTCCTGGGTTTATCCAAGAGGAGAAGGCAGGAAGAGGCTGGGTTCCTGCAGCCCCAGTGAAGGGGGGAGGATGCCAACCTGCCAAGCCAGGCTCGCTCTGACACTGTCCAGACTCATTAAACCTGCCTAGCCATCTCTGTCACCCAGGCTGACACACCGCTACCAGCATCCTTCCCCTGAGGCACAGAGCCAGCCCCCCACCCCACAGCAGACTCGAAACTGTGACCCACTAAGGGTGCATGGGAACCAGAGGGACCATAGAGAGTCCAAGCTAGAGCCAGTGAGCTCGCCGGTGCCTTGTTAAATCTGTTGCTGAAGGGAGCAGGGGGCACGGGGTTCCACTGCTGAGCTCCCAGCCACAGTCAACCTTCTGCAGAAGCAAAGTGGACTCTGCAGGCCCTGGGCACACACCTTCACCTGTCAAAAGCCGCCCCCTGCCCACCCACCAACCGCAGATGGGCCTTTCGCACTATGGGTGGCGTTCTGAGGTAGACAAGAAGTCCCACTGCTGCCTTGGGCCCCAGGGTGGGGGCATCTGAGTGTGAGGTCTGGAAGGGTATGTGGGAGAAAGACCACGGTCAATGGCTATCATTCAGTGAGCATTTAACTTGTGCCCGGTCGGATGTCTGGAAGCATGACCATAACTCTGCAGAAGAGCTGCTAACCATGAAACCTTATTGTACAAAAGGCAGTTCTTGGGTGTGCAAATGGTGAGTTTACTTGGCTGCTCACAGGAAGGCTGGTAGTTCAAGCTTACCCAGAGGCAGGCACTTCAGAAGAAAGTGCTGATGATCAACCCCACTACCCCCACCAAAAACTCAGCCTTTGAAAACCCTAAGGAGCCCAGGTCTCCTCGGACACACGTGAGTTTGCTGAGTTTGTTGTGAGCTTGTCGACGTGATGGCAATAGGCTTATTGTAGAGATGAGAAGACTCGGGCTCAGAGAGGTTAAGGAACCTACCCAAGGCCCCTCAGCTAGTCACTAAGACTCAACGTCAGGTCTGCAAGATTCCAGGGCGCCTATGATGCTCACTCTCCCGACACAATGGCTGGAGCCAAAGTGGGTGAACAAGTAAATGTGGTGAAGAAAGCTGATGGTGCCCGACTATCAAAAGAGATAGTGACTGGGGTCTTAAAGGCTTGAAGATAAACAAGCGGCCATCTAGCTCAGAAGCAACAAAGTCCACACGGAAGAACACACCAGCCTGTGTGATCGAGTGGTCCCAAAGGGATCAGTTACCAGGCATCAAAGAACAAAAAATCATATCATTGACTGCACACCTCCATGATAGGATCGCTGAAGACAAATGGGTGCATAAGCAAATGTGGTGAAGAAAGCTGATGGTGCCCGGCTATCAAAAGAGATAGTGTCTGGGGTCTTAAAGGCTTAAAGGTGAACAAGCGGCCATCTAGCTCAGAAGCAAATAAGCCCACATGGAAGAAGCACACCGGCCAGTGCGATCACGAGGTGCCAAGGGACCAGGTATAAGGCATCATGCAAAAAAAAAAAGATATAAGTGTGTGTATGTATGTGTATATATGTATATGTATATATGTATATATATATACCATATTAAATGAAGGGAGAAGTGCAGAGTGGAGACCCAAGGCCCAAGTGTCGGCCAATGGAGATCCCCTCATAGAGGGGTTTAGGAGAGGAGATGGGTTAATTAGGGTGTGAGGTAGTATCGATGAAGAACACAGCTTTCCCCCAGATCCTGGATGCTTCCTCCCCCGAACTACCATGATCCGAATTCTACCTTGCAGGGCTGGATAGGACAGAGGCTGTACACTGGTACATATGAGGGCTGGAGGTACAGGGAATCCAGGGTGGATGATACCTTCAGGACCAAGGGTGTGAGGGACGATGCTGGGAGAGTGGAGGGTGAGTGGGTTGGAAAGGGGGAACTGATTACAAGGATCCACATGTGACCTCTTCCCTGGGAGAGGGACAGCAGAGAAGGGGGGAAGGGAGACTCCGGATAGGGCAAGATATGACAAAATAACGATGTATAAATTACCAAGGGCACATGAGGGAGGGGGGAAAGGGGAGGGAGGGGAAAAAAAAAAAGAGGACCTGATGCAAGGGGCTTAAGTGGAGAGCAAATGCCTTGAGAATGATTGGGGCAGGGAATGTATGGATGTGCTTTATACAATTGATGTATGTATATGTATGGATGGTGATAAGAGTTGTATGAGTCCCTAATAAAATATAAAAAAAGAAAAGAGGAGAAAAAAATGATTAGGGCAAAGACTGTACAGATGTGCTTTATACAATTGATGTATGTATATGTATGAACTGTGATAAGAATTGTATGAGCCCCAATAAATTGTTAAAAAAAAAAAAAAGATTCCAGAGCGCAGGGACCTCCTCTGCACCGCCAGCTCGCTTGTCTGCATGCATGTTCTGGGAGGTTCCCTTGATTGAGGGAGGCACCTGTCTGTTTAAGGCACTCTCTTCAGTGTCTTCCAGGTGAGTGGCCTAGGCCCTGCTCTGCTCAGAGCCAATAGCATGTCAAGTCGGATCAGATGCAAAGGAGAGAGCCCCTTGGGGGTGGGGTGGGGTGGAAAGGTGGGCCAGGCTGACTGTCGTGAGGGTGAGGTCAGTGCTGTGCGCCCCTAATCCACTTTCTACCCCCTGCCCTGTCGGCCTGTGACTGCGAAGCCTGCAGAGGACCCTTGACCCAGCTCTGAGGCCCTTCTCCAGCCACGCTGGGTCTCAGACCAGGAATATTTCTGTCCATGGTCAGGAGGAAGAGAATGAGGATGACATGGTGATGGCCATGAAATAAAAGAGTCCCCAAAGGGGCTAGCACATAATACGTGCTCAGTCACAAAGTGCCGAGTTCCCGTGAAAGGAACCCTTACCTGGTGACTCCGTTGCAACGGTGACAGAGCTCGGGGAGGCAGCTGGATCCAGCAGGCTCGGCCTGGAAAGCTTCCTCTCTGGAGGATGGGAGGACGGGGACTGCGTGGTGCCAAAGAACCCTGTGGAGGGAGCACATGGGGATCAGCTGCCACCCTCCCTGCTGGGCTGGGACTTCGGAGAGCATCCTGCCCTCGTGCTGGTCCCACAAATGCCACTATCCCAGGAAGGCTAGCTGCATGCACACCAGAGCTCAGCCAGCAAGGATGGAGCCAGCCTGGGCCTGGCAGGGAGGACATTACCCTGCAAGAGCAGTGGCCCGTGTGCCAGTCAAGAGAACAATGCAGGCGGCCACAGAGGCACAGAGGAAAGGGCGGGGCTGAGCAGGCCCCAAGCTCAGGGCTTAGCATGCAGCCGTCATTGTTGGCTGCTGTTGTTATGGGACTGCACAAACAGCAGGATCCGACCATTATGAACAATCCTCCTCCCGGTTTTCTTTGGCTGAGCTCAGATGGTGTAGTGACAGTGGTTCCACATTGGGATGCTAACCTCAAGGGCAGCAGTTTGAAACCACCAGTCACTCCTCAGGAGGAAGGAGGGAGTTTCTACTCCTGTACAGAGTTACAGTCCCAGGGGCAGTTCTACCCAGCCCTAAAGGGTCCCCATGGTGGGTTGGCATGGACCCAGTGGCAGTGACTGTGGTCTTGGTTTGAGATCTTCATAAGTAGGTCCCCAGTCCTTTCTTCTTAGTCTGTCTTTGTCTGGAAGTTCTGCAGAAATGTGCTCAGTATCAGAGCAACACTCCAGCTTCCACTGACAGATGGGGGTGTTTGGGCTGTGCATGGGGTGCATTGTCTGGGAATCAAACAGGGTCCCCTGCATATAAGACACAGACTTCACCACCAGACCACCACAGCAGGCAGAGGCCCCGGGCTGCCTAAACATTTGTTGAAACCAACACTCACCTGGGGATTCTGAAACTCCAGAGGCAGAGTTTGGGGATGTCGTTGCGCCTGGGAGGCTCGGCCCTGAGACGTTCCGGAGGGGTGATAGAGTGGTGCCAAAGAACCCTGCCAAAGGAGGCCTGCTGAAGCAGCTGCTGCCAGGGCCATCTAGCAGGAGCTCCCCCTCAGGAGTAGAGAGTACTCACCAAAGGGTCCCAGGCGCCCAGCAATCTCTGCCAGGCTGGCCCGTAGGCTAGGCAGCAGGGGCAACGTCCGGTGCCCAAGCGTGGGGGCAGCACCGGCTCTCACTGCCATATCAAACTTCAGTTCCAGCTCACTCTGGTGGGGCCTGGGTGCACTAAATGGAGGCGCTGTGGCTGTCAGGGCAGAGCCCCAGGTCACAGAGCCCATCTGGGGCTGGGAGGGAGCTGTGGGCCGGGCCTGGGGCCCAGAGAGTGGGGATGTGGATGCCAAGGGCAGGGAGGAGGCCCAGGGCAGAGAGCTACCTTCAGCGGAGCCCCACTCAGGGGGAGAGTTCCCCAGAGAGCCCATCAGCAGTTCCCAAAGGGGATCCATCCTCAGCCCACTGGTCACTTCCTCCTCCTCAGGCTCCCGGCCCAGTCCAGGAGGTAGTCGCTGGGTTTCGGTGACAGGGCTCCCCCAGGCAGCAGCCGGGCCCCGAAGGTGGAATTTGAAGTTAAGTCCCAGGTTGAGCGACAGCATCGAGGCCTCACTCTGAGGTGGGGGGCTCAAGGTGGTGAGAGTGACACCTGGGGTTGGGGGGGCCAGCTGGGGGCCCACAGGGACGGCTAGCAGGGCCCAGCAGAAGAGCCCTAGCCCCAGGCAGCCACAGCTGGCCATGGCCTTACACCTCTAGCTGGAGCCAGGCCTGGGGGTGGGGGGAGCACCAGGGGTGGGGAGGGGGTGGGGTGGGCGCAGGTCTTCAGCACCTTTGAGCTCGAGGGTCCTGGATAAAGGAGAGACTCATGAGTACTGGCTGGGGCCTTCCCTTTCCAGGATCCCATGTCGGCCTGGTGAGGGGGTGGGGGCATACAAAGTTCTGTCTAAGGCAAGGGTGACATGCTGGCTCTGCATTTGGCCACCCCTGCCTCCACCTGCTTGGCCTGGGGCTGGGCCAGACTGCATTGCTCAATTACCCCACAGCGTGAGCTTGGATATAATTACCCCACGGGGTGGGCTTAAACTCAGTCCCCCTTCCCTCCCCACCTTCCTGCATCCCCAAATTTCCACTGAGGCAGAGGAGCACCCTGCATGCTGTGAACAAACAAAACCTCACTTCCTGATAGGGCCAAACCTAGTCCTGCCCCCACCCACCCCCTGCCCCAATCTGAGACCTAGCCCTGGAGCTGGCTCAGACCACTGGTCACAGACCCTGGGAGGGCAGAGGGCAGAGATAAGGGTCTGCAGAGCTGAGGGGAGCGCTGGTAGGCAGGGCTGGGTCCCCTCAACCACGCCCCTACCCCAGACCCTAGACGTATCTGGGGAGGGGCAGCTTGGAAAAGGCAGGCCTGCTGTGGTTGAGGCCTCCCAGCCCCCTATCCCCTCCACCAGAGCCCCAGCACACACATCTGGTGGGGGGAGGGGATGGAGAGCCAGGGAGCACACATGCACCAGCACCCATACAATCACACACAGGGCCACACCTAGCACCCGTGACACTCTCCCACTCACCCTTCACAACCCCCTGCGCACACGTGCACGCGCACACACGCACAGGCACGCGCATTCTGTCCTCCCCCCCACTTACAGGTTCTGACCCAAGCTCCAGGCTCCCAGCAGCCTCTCTCTGTGTCTGCTGACTGTCCCTCTCGCTCGTGTACACACATACACACACACACGCGCACACACACTAGCACGCACGCGTGCGCGCCTTGGCAGACTACAGCATAGTCACCAAAAAGCACACCCCTACACACTCACACACTGTATAGACAGCCACACTCTGCCGTCCCCACACGCACACCCCTCCATGCCCCGCACCCCACTTACACGCGCGAGCCCCCCCACACACACACACACGCCCCCCTGCCCGGCCCCCAACCTGCTCCGCTTGCGCTCTCCCGCAAGCTCCTCGGTGAAGCGGCGGCCGCGGCGGCCCGGGGGCCCGGCTGGGCAGCGCTGAGTCGGCCGAGCCTCCCGGTCCTCTCCGGAGCCCCTGCTGCAGCTCGCGGCCCCGACGACCCTCGGCTCGCGCGGCGCCCGGCGCTCCTCGCGCGGCACCGCCTCCCGGCTCCGCAGCCCCGCGCGCGGCCGCCCGGCCCGCCCTCCCTGCTCCCTCCTCCCGCCGCCCGCGGTCCGCCGGCTCCGCTCCGCCACCGGGACGCGCTGATCACCGCGGCGGAGCGGGCGCTCGGCTCAGCCAGCACCGCAGCCGCGCACGCCCGGGCGGCGGGCGCTCAGCCCCACGCACGCTTCCTGGGAAACACACCGCAGGCCCAGGCGCGCCCCCCCGCGCGCGCGCGCGCGCGTGGGTACACACACACACACACACACACACACAGGCACGCACACACACGCTCGCGCGCACACACCTCTCCCCCGCCCCTCCACCAGTCTGCCCCAGATGGCACCTTGGCGCTAAAAGCCACTGGGTTTCTAAAGCCACAACCACCACAGGTAGAGCCCCCTGGATGGCGCACGCAGTAGGCGCTTGACCACTAACCTAAAGGCTGTCAGTTCGAAACCACCAGCCCAGCGTCCCACTGAAGATCGACCTGGAGAGCCGGAAAGGTTACCGCAGAGAAGCCCTAGGGAGCAGTTCCACTTTCTGGACACACGGGGTTGCCCCAACTCGCCACCAACTAGCTAGCAAGGCTTTGGTTTGAGTGCCAGGGGTTGAGGCAAAGGGCGTTTATTTCTTCCGCGTCTCCACAGCCCCGTGGACGGCTGACACTGTTCCCACTGTGCAGACAGGGAAATGCCCGCATTTGCCCAAGAGGACCCAGCTTGGCTCAGAGAGATTTGGACCCAGTCTCTGCCTACCCGGATGGGTTTCCTTCACTGTACTGCTCCTCAGGGACCCTCCCTCTGATGGCTCACAGGTGAGCTGCTAGGTATTAATCCAGGTGCAGCACGTCTTTCTACTCCAACTGATCTCAAAGGTCCCTGGAGGTGCCCACGTGTCTTCCTGGAGGAACCATGAACTAAGCTGCTGGTGAGAGGAGGGGTCCCACCTGTTTCCAACAGGGTGTACTGGAGAACAATATCCCCAGATGGTGTACAGCCTCACTGGACCAGAGTCACGGGCAAAGCATGACACGCGTGGAACACGTGGTCACGGGGCATTTCATGGACCCCGTGGGGCTGCACTAGTGACTGGGCTAAGTAGTGCTGGGGTTCCTTTATGTTGTTTGGAGGCTCAGATCCTTTCAAAAGTCCCACCCAAGTTCAAGTGTTTAAGAATACCCCCCCCCCACCACCATAAAAAGCCATCCTCTTGAGACCAAAATCCCAGGACCACAGGAAAAGAAGGAGGCTTTCTACCTGGTCCTACAGGGGTCACTATGAGTCAGAATCCACTCGATGGCAGTGGATCGGGCTTGGTTTTGGTTGGAAGAAGAGCCTCCCAGAGGCACCAGTGGCAGAGGCGAGGAGACAGAACAAAGGAGCCATGCTGGGACTATGAGGCAAAGCAGCAGGCTCCACTTACTTCCTAGCTCAGAGACAGAAGCCAGGGGACCGCATGGCGATAGGGCTGAGGACTACATTGAAACGTGGCTCCTGGCTGAGGAGAGGTGTTGCTTCAGACCCATGACTGCGTCCTTACTGTATTCTGATGCTGGCAGTTGTCAGGCGCCATCAAGTCGATTCTGATTCACAGCCGCCGGATGTACACCAGAGCGTAGCACCACCAGTCCTGCACCGCCTTCATGATTGCTCTTCGCTTCGACCCTTTGTTACAGCCACTGCGTCCATCCACCTTGCCAAGGGCCTTCCTTCCTCTTTTTCACTGCCCCTCTGCTTAGCAAGCACGATGTCCTTTTTCCAGTGACCGGTCTCTCCTAACAAAATGTCCAAAGTACGTAAGACAAAGCCTCTCGCCAGCCTGGCACCGAAGGGGCCTCTGGCTGTACTTCTTCCGACACAGATTTGTGGGTTCTTGTGGCAGTCTGTGGGAACCTGTTCGATTCTTAAATAACCACACCACTCTTTAATCGGGAAAGAAAAAAAAAGTTGTCCTCAAAGCTCAGCTGTCCTACTGTGTGAGGGCTAGCTTAGCACCCTGCGGGGTGCTGCAGAGTGTGCTACAGGCCAGCAGGGGAATCCACCCCCACCCTATCGCAGCCACGGCAAAGTCTATGGAGCGCGGTCACCGGGAGTCAGGAAGAAGGGTGCAGTCTAACTCTGGGGCACACAGGCTGCCCGGAGTCAGAATCCAATCGATAGCCATGGTTTTGTTTTTGTTTTGTGGGAGGTGGGTTGGTCTTTACATCATCTGGTGTCTATTTGAGAGGATTGCGAGTGAAGGGGGGGGAGTCTGACCTATCAATCAAGATATCACCAATGAGGCCTCTCTGTGGGCATGGCTTTCTCCTGAGAATTCTGGGAACTCCTGTATTTCCTCCTCGGAGGCGGGAGACACTTCTCTCTCTGCTCACTCCCTGAGAGATGCTCTACTGACAAGACACGTGGTGCAATGCCTGGGAGCTCAAGAAGCCACATGGACCTACCTTGATGCAACCAGACCTCTGGAGCCAGAGAAGCCGCGCAGATACCGCTGCCAGCACTGAGAGGCTTACGATGCCACTGGATCCACAAGACTTCCAACCCACTGGCCTGTGATCTTCCTGTATTTGGCATCATTGCATGTGTTTCGTGGGTCTGAAGAGGACTTTATAGATTGGTAAAGGACACATGGGCTAGTATCGGATTTATGGACTTCATCTGGAATTCACATATGCGTTTATGAATTTGTTTCTCTTTTCTACCCAACACAGTGGGGGATGGGGGGTATCTTTGTTTTGATTTCGTTAGCCTAGCATTTAACTCATGGTTGCTACCCATTGGATATTTGATAAATAAATAAATGCATGACTCTGGGCCCCATTTGGACAGTGGATTGTTGTTCAGAAAGGCCCGTGGGACAGTCTCTTGTCACAGAGTCCCCCAGTTTAGGAAGGAGCACTTATGCCCCCCCCCACTGGTTTGTCAGTGGTGCAGCCTGGAGCTTATGTTGAGTCCCTAAACAAAGCCTCCTGGGGGGGGGGTCTCAGTAGGTCCCTTCTCACCCCTGCCCCCACCCCCAGTCCTTTAGGGGCTGTCTGCTCTGATTCAGCCCCCGGTGTTTCTCTATTATACTTAATAAAAGCTCTCCTGCTGGAGACATTTTCCTTGAATCCTTCTCTTAGAAAGGTTCATTTCCTGCTAATCATGTTCAATAAAGACTTGCAAGTGGAAAGGAAGACATGAACAACCCCCTGTGCATGCTAAGGCACTCCTCCTGGCCAAGCAGGGTTTACCCGGGAATTACACTCCAATATGTACCGCAACGGGAAGCCAGAGTTCTGAGTTAAGATGGAGATTGAATACATTCATCTCATCTTAGTCCTTCCCAGAACTCCACTAAAACGCCAGTAAAGAGATTTTTAAACCAAGATAGAAGCGTCTGCGGATAGGGAGACACGAAAGGGGACAACAGTAATGGAATCGCTGGCAGGGTGGGGAGGGACAGCCATGTGGCTACTGTCTTTGCAGTTTAAGAAAAGACAGACCAAAGCAGCAGTATGACAAAATAGTAATTTATAAATTATCAAGGGTTAATGACAGAGAGGGGAGCGGGGAGCGGGGAGGGAGGGGAAAATGAGGAGCTGATGCCAGGAGCTTAAGTGGAGAGCAAATGTTTTGAGAATGATTTGGGCAATGGATGTACAAATATGGTTTGTACAATTTATGTGTGGATGGATTGTGATAAGAGTTGTATGAGTCCCTAATAAAATGATTTTTTTTAAATGAGGGACAGCTTGATTGACACGGCGAGATTCTGGGGAGGTTCAGAGCTGGTAGTTCAAGGTATCTCCAGAACTGTGGGTAGAGAGGGTGGGAAACTAGGCATTCCAGGAGCTCCTGGGGCAAATAGTTAAGGTACTTGGTTATAAACCTCAAAGTTGGAGATTCAAATCTGCCTGGAGACCCCTTGGGAAAAGAACACCTGACCCTCTACAGCCAAAATCCAGTCGCTGAAAACTCTACGGAGAACATTTCTACTGTGACACACACAGATGGGGTTGCCACGAGCAATAATGCATTTGATGGCAACTGGAGAAGGGATGTTAGGGCCCTCGATCTCTTCCCGAACTCCAAGCTCCTGGGCAACTGGTAGGGCCCTATGCCAGTATGGAGAATATTCCTCTGGCGGTTTCTTCTAGCTGAGGGAAGCTTCCGGCACAATTTGTGAGTGGAGATACCATACTGAAAATGGGGAAAGCAGGGGCACTCTGGACTCACAACTTGTCGAAATAAAAGACTCTACCCCAGGATATTTCTCCAGCCTCAGACCTGAAGATACCGACTGACATAAGAACTGCAGCAATAGATGGATCACCCTAAAGCAGCAAGTCCACCCCGAGACCAGCTCCTCTTGATCATGGCCAACAGATAAGGATAGCAGACATTCAGGAAATCTAACATGGGAGAAAGACAAACACATCAGACAAATTGTCAGTGATCCAGGGAAAATGAATTATTTAGAGAGAAAAAGCTTCCCCCAAAATGTTAATATCCTTAGAGAGATAAGAGAAGGTATCTTAGCTCAAATCGATGAAACAAGAACAGGATGCTATGCAAAGGAACATCGGAGAGGGGCAAGAGCAACAATGACATCTTTTTATTTCCTTTAACAATGGCTTCTTAGAAAAGAAAATCACAATAATAGAAACCAAAACTTCCTTAGGAAGATTGAAAGATAAGATTAATTAAATCTCCCTCAGAAGTAAACAGACTAAACCAAATGCACTCACCCACTACCATCCAGTAGCTTCTGACTCATAGTGACCCTATCTAGGATTTCCGATGCTGTAAAACTTAACAGGAGCAGAGAGCTTCATCTCCCTCCCATGGGGCGGCTGATGGCTTTGAACCGCTGACCTTGCAGTTAGCAGTCTAAGAGGTGGGGATTTTAGGAGAGAATCAAACAAAGAGAACAGGAGAATGCCAGTCTTCGAGTGCAACTTCAAAATGGGATTTTTCCAAAAAAAGAAGAAACTCATCAATGAACTAATTCCTGAGATTTTTCTGCAAGTGAAAGATACGAGTAATGAAAGTGTAAGGCTGGGCCCCTCCACTTCCCAACACCAGGAATACAAATCAACCCTCACTCGGGCAAATTAAAGAGGACATCCTGCAAACCTGCAGGAGAAAGAACACGCAAGATATGACAGATCCCTGATCAGAAAGTTTTCAGATTTCTCAGCAGCAGCCCTGGGAGCTAGAAGCATTGCCTTCAAAATTCTTGAGCAATCGGGCTTTGGGCTTAGAATTTATATCCTCCAAGCTACCAATCAAATAATTTTTTGATGACCTCCCACGTGTAGTTTATAAAGAAGTGACCAGAGGGAAAAATGTTACCTGAAACCCAGAAGAAGCCAAGAATATAGAAGGTATGGAATGCAGAAAGCAGGAGATCTGTTACAGGCAAGATGCTGGGGGGGACGGGGGACTGGACAGAGATGGCCCTTGGAAGGGCATTAGCACGCACTGCGTGTATAGGGGAACCGCCCAGATGGGAACAGTGCAACTAGCTCAGGAGGTGGCTATATGGACCGCTGTCATCTTGACTTGTCTTGGGGATCCCGGGTCAGAATGTCTACGGAAGCCTGGCCCAGATTCTCCCTTGTCCTTACCTGGTCTTGACCAAGTGCTTGGAGGCTGCTGTGCACCAAAATATGGAGCTAGATCCGACCCTCGCCTTCCTACTTCTTAATCCCTTCTGACACCAGCTGTCCACAGGGCACACTCCCTGACCTTAGTCACTTGGCACTAGAGCAGAACTCACAGGCGAAAGGGACCTCAACCTGTTATATGTTCAAACCCGTCTTGCTGGCACATACTGAAACGAGAGGGGCAAAGTAGGAGGAAGAGGAAGTCTCTGGGGAAAGGGGGTGACAGTGACTGCAGCAATGGGGAGGATGGTGCAGGACCAGACAGGGTTTCGTCCAGGCTGATAAGGGTTGGAGCCATCTCAATGGCACCAGACAACAACAACAACACACTTCAATTCACTGCCAGAGTTGATTTCAATTCATAGTGACCCTACCGTTCAGGGTAGAACTGCCCCCGTGGGTTTCCTGGACCATAACTCTGGACGGAACTGGAAAACCTCACTGTTTTCCATTGGAGCTGCTGGTGGTTTCCAACTGCTGACCTTGAGTTTACAGCCCAACTCGTAACCCTCAATGCCACCAGGGATAAGCAGATGCCCCGCCCACCTCACCCATTGGCTCCCCATTCTCCTTTGGGTTTGATAATTTGCTGGAACGGCTCACAGAACTCACGAGAGCACTAGACTATAGATTTATTACTGCAAAGGGACACAAAGCAGGACCATCACAAAGAAGACATACAGGCAAGGGCAAGGAGGGTCCCCAACACAGAGCTTCCTCGTCTCAGAGAGCATACCGCCTTCTCAGATGTGTTCATGTCTTCCGCCAACCAGAAAGCTCTCCCAGTCTTCATGCTTGGGACGTGTATCAGCCAGTCCTGCCTGATAGGCTAAATCATAGGTTTCCCAAACTTATATGGCCTACAGCTCCCTTGTTGGACACACACACACACACACACACACACACACACACACACACACACTTCAGCATCCCCTAGCAATTAAAAACATTTGCACTATAGTCCACAATCCAGGTAAAGTGTAGGTATCTGCTTTTGCAGCCCCCCTATATCATTCCAGCGCCACCCCCTCCCAGAGGACAGTGTCACCAACCAGTCTCCCGGGGGGGTCTTTTCTGTCTGGCTGGTCCCGCACTTGTCAGCACATATTAGCCATGTGGTCTAGAAGTTCACAGCCAACACATTCCAAGTCCCTCAAAGGTTATTTCTCAGGAGCCAAGGTCAAAGGCCACCTCCACCTTCCTTTTGGGAAAGCCGAATTCTTTGCTGCACAGAAGTGTTCTGATCTGACCTCCTCCTGAGACAGGGGCATAGGTATGAGCCCCAAAGCAGAATACACAGAGCAACCCACTGTCTCTGACAGTGTGCCGTATTCCAGCCAGATGTCAGTGTTCTGGTCACTACGACAGCCCTTCCAAATGCCTTCACTGCTGCCCTTGTGACCTTCCCACCCACCCAACTCCAAACTCACTGCCATTGAGTAGATTTGGACTGGTAGCAACCCTATAGAACAGAGTAGAACTGCCCTTGTGGGATTCCAAGATTGTACAAAGTCTCATCTTTCACCCAAGGAGCAGCTGGTGGTTTCAAACGACTGACCTTAAGGTTATCAGGGCAACTGGAAACCCACTATGCTACCAGGGCTCCTGACCTAAAGCCTCCCCAAGAGCACCATCCTGTCCCCGCGTCCCTCTTGCTGGATGGGTGAAAAATGGCCCTGGCCTTTCACATTTGAGTTGTGTTGCTTCTCAGTATTGTTTAGGAACACACACATCTGTGGTGAAACTATAAATAAAAGCCAGAGAAGGGTTAACTTCAAAACCAAGGGCGGAGGAGACAAGGAAGGAGTGGCTATGTATGATTGAGGTGGAAATTTGGGCAGCTGGTGGCTGAGTCAATATCAGCTCAATGGCAGTGAATGTTTGGTTATTGTTGTTTTTGGTTTATTGATGGTGTAGTGCAGTGGTTCTCAACCTTCCTCATGGCGACCCTTGTATACAGTTCCTCATGTTGTGGTGACCCCCCCCAAAATCATAAAATTATTCCCGTTGCTACTTCATAACTGTAGTTTTGCTACTATTATGAATCAGGTGACCCCTGTGAAAGGGTTGTTTGACCCCCAAAGGGGTCGTGACCTACATACAGGTTGAGAACCGCTGTTGTGGTGGGTTATGCATTGGGCTGCCAACCGCAAAGTCAGTGGCTCCATGGGAGAAAAATGAGGCTTTCCACTCCGGAAAAGACTTGCCATCTCAGAAACCCGCAGGGGCAGTTCTACCCTGTCTGGAAGGGCCCTATGAGTTGCAATCAACTCGAGGCCAGTGAGTTCCATTTCAGTCTGGCTCATAGGAATCGGTCACGTTCTGTTTCTGTAATTATGTTGTTAGTTCAGGTAGACTAGAGAAACAAATTCATAAACACGCATATGTATAAGATCGAGTTTTATACGCAAGAGGACTTGAACATCAAGAAAACATCCCAGGCCAGTTCAGATCAAGTCCATAAGTCCGATATTAGCCAATATGTCTGATAGCAAGCTGTAAATTCCTCTTCAGAATCACGTGATCCATGCAATGATGCCGAATGCAGGAAGATCTCAGGCCAGTGGGTAGACAGTCTTTGGATCCCGTGACGTTGTAAGAATCTCAGCACTGGCAGGGGTCTCTACGTGGTTTCTCCGGCTCCCAGGGCTGCATCAGGGTAGGTCCATGTGGTTTCTCCTCAGGGATGTCTCACAGGAAGTCAGCAGAGAATGAGAGGTGTCTCCCGCCCCCAAGGAGGAAATATTAGATTTCCCAAAATCTTCAGGAGAAGGCCATGCCCACATAGAGGTCTCATTGGCTCTATCTTGATTGACAGGCCAGACTCCACCCCTTCACTCGTAATCCTCAAATTGCCACCAGGGTATGTAACTACCACATATGTGATGGTGAAGGGGTCCCAGTGATGCAGCAATTGGGCACTAGACTGTTAACCCAAAGGTCTGCTGTTTGAACCCCCGAATCACTTCTCAGGAGGAAGATGTGGCAGTCTGATACCATGAGAATGACAGCTAGGAACCCTGTGGGGCAGTTCTCCTCTGTCTTGTACGGTCACTGTGAGTTGGATTCTACTGGGCAGCAGTGGGCCTTGATGCAATAGATACATAGATGTTCATTTTTGTGGTTTTTAAAAATAATTTTATTGGGGCCTTATACAGCTCTTATCACAATCCATCCATCCATCCATTGTGTCAAGCACATTTGTACACTTGTTGTCATCATCATTTCATCATTTTCAAAGCATTTGCTTTTTTTTTTTTAAATTGGATGTTCGTTTTATGATTGAAAAAGTATACATACTTCTTTGGTGTATTTTTTTATGAACGTTCTTGAATATCTGATACATATCACAGTAAACTTTTAAAAATGCATGGATAAAATTCTTCACCTCAATAGGTTAAAGAATAAAATGACATAGTTATTTGAAAAGATACTCAAACAGTATTTGGTAAAAAGTAGCTCTCATATTGGATAAAAATTTTAAATTTCAAAAGTGAGGAATGGTGCTGAATAAAAATGTGTACATAAGCAAAGGTGGTGAAGAAACTGGATGGTGCCTGGCTATCAAAAGATATAGCATCTGGGGTCTTAAAGGCTTGAAGATAAACAGTGGCCACCTAGCTCAGAAGCAACAAAGTCCACATGGAAGGCGCACACCAGCCTGTGTGACCACGAGCTGTCGAAGGGATCAGGTATCAAGCATCAAACAACAAAAAATCATATAATTGTAAATGAGTGCAGAGTGGAGACTCAAAACCCACTGGTAGGCAACCGGACACCCCTTTACTGAAGGGTTGTGGGGAGGAGATGAGCCAGTCTGGGTGCAGGGTAGTAACCATGAAGCATATAACTTTCCTCTAGTTCTTAAATACTTTCTCCCCCCACTATCATGATTCTAATTCTATCTTACAAATCTGGCTAGACCAGAGGATGTACATTGGTACAGATAGCAACTGGAAAGACAGGGAATCCAGGACAGATGACTCCTTCAGGCCCAGTGGTGAGAGTGGCGATGCCTGGAGGGTGGAGGGAATGTGGGGTAGAAAGCAGGAACCGATTATAAGAATCTACGTATAGCCTCCTCCATGGGGGATGGACAGCAGAGAAGAGGGTGGGGGGAGACATCAGACAGTGTAACATATGACAAAATAATAATAATTTATGAATGATGAAGGGTTCATGAGGGAGGGGGGGGCAGGAGGGAGGAAATGAGCAGCCGATATTAAGGGCTTAAGTAGAAGGCAAATGTTTTGAGAATGATGATGGCAACAAATGTACCTATGTGCTTGACACAATGGATGGATGTATGGATTGTGATAAGAATTGTACGAGCCCCCATTAAAATGATTTTTTTAAGTGAGGAATGGAAGGATACGTTCTCAATGAATAATAATGAAACCGATGTGGAAAGAGCAGCCAATCCCATCCCAAATGGTGAAGCACAAAGAGAATTCCTATTAAAATCACACTGAAGAGAGACTCTGAAATCCACGCTGTGTGAGGTGGGTTGCCCAAAGAAACATCGTGGCATATGAGTATCAGAAAGAGCTGCCTGCCTCGAGCCATGGGGTTTTCAAATGCCTCATATAAATGCAACAGCTGGACAATGAATAAGGAAGACTACGGAATTAGCACCTTTTAATTGTTATTTTGGTGAAGGATACTAAATATGCCATGGTGTGGCAGACGAATAAACGAATCTCTCTGGAAAGGAGTAAGATGAGAATGCTCTTCTGAAGCTTCGTACCACGCATCCTTTGCCTAGAATCCAAACAAACTCATCCTTGGAGAAGGTCACCATGTGTAGCAATCTGAAGGGTGTCCGAGCAGAAGGAAGACTCTCAACACGATGGACCGAGACAGTGGCTGCAATTGGCCTAGGACCCGTGTTTGGTTCTGTTGCACACAGGGGACCGCTATGAGTTGGAATCAACATGTCATTCCCTAATAAACAAGAACAAGAATGAGACAGCCTAACAGATCAGCCATGCTTCGGACAAAAGCTTGGCAAAAGCAAAATGAACGATGGAGAATTAAAAAAGGAGAAAGAGCTTTACTGCAAGAAGTGATTCTATATCAAGAAGACATCCCAGCCCAATCCAATTCAATCAAGTCCATAAATTCGATGCTAGTCCGCGAGTCCCTCTTCCGACTCATGTGATGCAGGAAAGTAAAGCAGGAAGCAGGAGGATCACAGGCTGGTGGGTGCCGACTCCCATGGGCCTAAGCTTGCTGGAGCCATGCAGGGTGCTGACAGCTCCCAGGGCCGGGCAGCCTGCACGGGTCACCTCAGAGTCCCAGCAGACAGGAAGGCTAGGGGCAGAGAGAGGCAGTTCCCAGAGACCCTCACTCACATACAAAAGGCCACATCCCCCAAGGAGGTTGTATTAGTCTGGGTTGACTAGAGAAACAAATTCATATGTGTGTAAGAGAGAGTTTGATATCAAAGAGCAATTGTCTATTAAAATATCCCAGTCCAGATCACGTCCATAAGTCTGATATTAGCCCACATGTCCAATACCAGTCTATAAATTCCTCTTCAGACTCATGCTACACATACAACAATGCCGAATGCAGGAAAGCCACAGGCCAGTGGGTAGAAAGTCTTGTGGATCCAGTGGCAGTGAAAGCATCTCAGTGTTGGTGTGGGTCTCCACGTGGCTCCTCCAGCTTCAGGGGTCTGACTCTGTCAGCATAGCTCCATGTGGCTCGTCTACAGGAATGGATAGCAGAGAGAGTGTGTGTCGCGCCTCCAGGGAGGATGACAGGACTTCTCAGGAGAGGCATTATTGGCTATGACCTGATCGACAGGCAAGACTCCACCCCTTTCCTCAAGTTGACAGATTATGTAACTGCCACAGAGGTGTCATCACACTTCCATTTGATTGACAGGTTTGCCTCTACCCCTAGCCGGGGATGTCTAGTTGACTCAACATCATCCAACTAACACACATGCTGACATTCAACTTTGTTTGGCAAGTCACAGCCAACCCAAAGAAGACAGATGGATGAAGAGGTGCAGAAAAGGAAGGAGAGGCAGCAGGAGGGAGAGAATGAATGAGTATACAGTATTGGAAAAGCATAAAAGAGAAGCCAAACTCTTTTGTGAAGCACTTGGAAGAAACTTATCAAGAAATGGGAAGAACCCACGGGAGGAAAGGATAACAAGAGAAACCTCGACGAATGTCTTCATTGGCTAGCACTGCCGCAGCAGAAATACCTCAAACAAGTACCCCTAAAGAACAGAAAGCTGTTGTCCCACGGCTGGGGATGCTGCAATTTCCAATCAGAGCCTTGGCGGGGTGTGTGTGTGTGTGTGTGTGTGTGTGTGTGTGTGTGTGTGTGTGTGTGTGTGCGTGAGCACCCCTCCCTGTTGTACTCTCAAGAATTCCTTGGCTTCTAAACGGTTCCTCACTTCTCTCAATCCCTGTCTGTCTCTCTGTTTGTGTCCTCATCTTATAAGACACCATTCAGAAGTGATTAGGTTTAGGACCCATCGTACTTGGGGCGGGGGGTCCTCATGAACATGAACACAACAAAAGTAAACCGCAATTCCTAACAGGCACAGAGGTTAGGATTTCAATGTATTTGGGGTGGGGGAGTGGGGAGGAGCACAGAATCAAACCTGCCAACAATGATTGAAGGACCAGGTTTTCTTTCTGGATGTTGGTGTCATCAGGTGCCGGCAGGTCATCCTTGCTTCACTCCTCAATATTTTATAAGGCCATTCGTCCTTTCTGATTTGATTTACATGCTTAGTACTAGTCATTAAAACAGTAATGAGATTTCCTTCCAATTTTTGAGATAATTCTAATGATGCATATACGGAAGACTAACAGGCAAAAATAGCCTAGAACATTTTGAAAAAGAATGGTCAACAGGTTACAGGGTGAAAGCCTGATCTTTTGGATACTCAAAACAACAAACATAAACAAGATCACTGCCATTGACTTGATTCTGACTCATCGTGTGACCCTATAAGACAGGGTAGGACTGTCCCTGTGAGTCTTGGAGATGCTAACTCTTTTTTTTAAAACATTTTATTAGGGGCTCATACAACTCTTATCACAATCCATACATATACATACATCAATTGTGTAAAGCACATCTGTACATTCTTTGCCCTCATCATTTTCAAAGCTTTGCTCTCCACTTAAGCCCTTGGCATCAAGTCCTCTTTTTTCCCTCCCGCCCTGCTCCCCCATCCCTCATGAGCCCTTGATAATTTATAAATTATTATTTTGTCATATTTTGCCCGGTCCGACGTCTCCCTTCACCCCCTTTTCTGTGGTTCGTCCCCCAGGGAGGAGGTCACATGTAGATCCTTGTAATTGGTTCCCTCTTTCCAACCCACTCACCCTCTACCCTCCCAGTATCTCCCCTCACAGCCCTGGTCCTGAAGGTATCATCCGCCCTGGATTCCCTGTGCCTCCAGCTCCTATCTGCACCAGTGCACATCCTCTGCTCTATCCAGACTTGCAAGGTAGAATTCGGATCATGATAGGAAGCATTTAGGAACTGGAGGAAAGCTGTATTCTTCATCGGTGCTATATCGCACCCTGACTGACTCATCTCCTCCCCTAAACCCCTCTGCAAGGGGAGGAGATACTAACTCTTTATGGGAGTAGAAAGCCTCGTGTTTTTCCCAAGGAGCAGCTGATGGTTTCGAAATGCTGACTTTGCAGTTAGCAACTGAACTCTGCCAGGATTCCCAGTGAGAGTCCGTGTTTAGCCAGTCATTGACATTAGATGCATCCTCTCAGCAGTCTCATAGGCACCTCAGACTTGACCTGTTGAAAACCTACTTCCACTTTCTCCACTCATCCCCTATGTTTGTACAAAACTGCTCATGTTCTTCACATGCAAACCAGGCCATTTGAGTTAGCAGGTGTTTTATATTGCTCTAAACCCAAACCAAAAATTCACTGCCATCAAGTCGATTCTGATCTATAGCAACCCTGTAAGACAGGGTTGAAAGCTGTGTGGGTTTCTGAGACTGTAACTCTTTACAAGAGTAGGCTATGGGTTTCCCAGAGAAGCAAAATCACTGATATGTGTGTGTGTAATATATATATATATATATATATATATACACACACACATATAATGCATATATATACACACACATATATATCGCATATACCTATATATCGGTGATTTTGCTTCTCTGGGAAACCCATACTCTACTCTTGTAAAGTTGTGTTAGTCTAGCTAAACTAGGGAAACAAATCCACAGAAACTCATATGTATAAGAGAGTGTTTTATATAAAGGGTACGTGTACATTAAGAAAGCATCCCAACCCAGTGCTGCCCAAGCCCATAGGTCCAAAATTAGCCCATGTGTCCGACACCAATCTACAAAGTCCTCCTCCATCTCACAAAAGACGCAATGATGCCGACTGCGGGGGGAAAGCTGAATCAGTAAGCGTGTAAGCATCTCAACGCTGGCAGGGGTCTCCACACAGCTGCTCCAGCACCCAGGGCTCATCAGAGTAAGTCTTTGTGGCCTCTCCTCAGGGATGTCTTGCAGGAAGTGAGCCTTGCCAGCTGAAGCAGGGAACTGACTAAGGCAGCTGCATCCTGGTCCGACCATCACAAAGCAAGAGGCCTGAAAACTAGAAATGCGAGGCTCACTGAGCCATTTATCTCTCTGCCCTTCAATTAATCCCACATGTTTATTGGCCAGGTTGACACAATAAACCTTAGCTATCTCAGAAGTATGACAGGATAACTATGGAGAGAGAATATATGGAATAACATATCGAGATAATATATAACATAGATAGAGTAACTATATGTAGTTGTTGAAGAAGGCAAGTCCAAGTCCAGGCAGGTTCCAAGTCCGTGGGTCAGATATTAGGCTGGAAGCTTTTCCTGACTTTTGTCGCTGTGGGGGTTGATGATTGGCAGGTAGACACAGGCTGGTGAGGACAGAGGAGAATGAATTCGAGGTCAGCAAGTTAGACTTGTGACTGCAGAGACAATGAATTCAAATCCATAGGTTAGATAACAGGTTGCTGACAATTTGGCAGGCAATATCATACACCATTTGTTCAAGTTCGTGAGCCACAGCTTGATGAGCCAGATGCAGGATCCAGACCAGGTACAAAGCAAACAAGTTTTGCACACCATCCACTTATATTGGAAGCAGCTCAGACCCCTGAGACTGTGAATTGCCCAGGGCTGTGACTTGATATTGCCATTCACCTTAATCTTATCCCATTATAGAGGCTTACAACTGATTGACTGTGATTACATTGTGTTAGGTCAAGTCATGGGGACTCATAGGTGCTAAGGGCCAAACCATTGAGGATACTGGCCCAACCAAGTTGACACAACACCTCCACTCTCACAGAAGAGGGTGCATAATTTCAGAGAGCATTGGAGAAAGACAGACAGAAGAACAGAAAATAGGCAGAGTCATCCTGCTTCTCACCAGGCTCCAGTGCCTGCTCACATATGCCCCTTCCTCAAACTTCCCTGCCATTGGGCTAACTTTTGTGGATCTCTGTTCCTTGCAACCAAATTAGCAATAACAACCAAATCTTACTGGGTGCTTCGTTTGCATGAGTCCCTGAGTAGTGCTAGCGATTACTCCTGACAGGTTGGCTGTTCAAACCCACCCAGGGGTGCCTTGGAAGAAAGTCCTGGTGATCTATTTCTGAAAGGTCAAACCATGAACATGCGAGGTGGCCGTCAGAGGCCATCAAGTCGACTCCGACCCACAGCGACCTCACACACAAGGGAACAAAACACCGGCCTGTCTTTGCAGCTACTGTGTCAATCCAACTCTTTGAGGGCCTTCCTCTTTGTCGCCGCCCCTCCACTCCACCAAGCATGATGTCCTTCTCCAAGGACTGGTCTCGCCTGATGACATGTCCAAAGTATGTAAAACTATGGAACGCAGTTAGACTCTGCGATACACGGGGTCGCCATGCATCAGAATCCACTTGATGCTGACTCATTTGGGGGGTCGGCTCCAATCAGTGTTTTCAGTGCTTTACATGCATCAGCGCATCAATCCTCAGAACGTTGTCCCCATTTTACAGCTGGGTGTGAGCATTGTGATACTGGGGTGAGGTGATTTGTCTAAGGCCCTAAACCCAAGACGTGGCAGGGCCAGAATCTGAATCCAGGCGGTCTGGCTTCAGATCCTGTAGAGAAGACTAGGCAACCCTCTAGAGACATAGCCATGGCCAACAAAATCCTGAAGAGTGGATATGAGACTGAACACTATGTTCTCTTGTCAAAGGGATCACGTTTTGGGGGTCCCTTCTAGAGTTCGTGGTGCCTATAATTAAGCAAGTACATACCTGCATGACTGGGTCAGTAATGCATGAATGTAATGGATGAATGTAATGCATGAATGTAATTCCTCAGCCGGCAGCAGAAACTTCTAAGATGCGCATAATATTTGATGCAAGAATTGTTCCTCTGTGTGAGACAAAGACAACAGACTCCCAGATATTTAGGGGAAATCTTTGTGCATGAATATTCATGACATCATTATTTATAATACCAGAGCACTGGGCATTCATACGTGGTCCAAAAATAGGGAAATAAAAAATAATAACAGGGAAATGGATAAACACATTTTGGTACATCTCTAATCTAACCATACAGATCTGTAATAGAAGATACTCAGGCTACAGTGTTAATTTTTGGAAGCAGGGGGAATTAAAAAATCAACAACAATAAAAGAACAAAGTGGGAGGATGAAAGCATTTCTGTAATTGTATCATAATTATGTTACATTTGTCTGCTTCTAGGTGGACACATCTAGAAAAGCGACAGGAAGGAAACACACCAAAGCATCCGGTGGTTGTCTTAGGTTGCTAAGATACTAGATGGCTTTCACGTCCTTCTGGATATGTTTCGCTTTCTTGATCTTCTTGCCAGAGCATACAGGGGGCTTTAAAGAGGTTGTGGGAAGATCCCATGATTTTTCAATTCCATTTTCCCTCAAACATTTTGAAGCCCCTTGTAGGTCACTCTCGTTTGCTTTTTAATGTGGTAACAATGTACACACCCAACTCACCAACCCGAATTGACAGTCATGGTGCTGATTATATTTTTCACGCTGCACCACCGCTAATGGTCTTCTTCTCCAAAATACCCCACCACCGTGAACATACACTCAAAAGCCCAAACTCACTGCCTTTGCCTCTGACTCAGAGACGAGCATTTCACCTGGCTTGAACCCAGTCCGTGCTCACAGAAGCAGGTGCAGAAACTGCAAAGCAAATCTGCTGCATGAGACAGACCTTTTTAAAATACTGAGGAGCAAAAATAGATAGATAGATAGATAGATAGATAGATAGATAGATAGATAGATAGATAGATAAAATACTGAGGAGCAAGGATGCCGCTTTGAAGATCTAGGTACGCCACACCCAAATCATGACACTTTCAATCACCTCGTGTGTCCATGAAAGCCAGGCGATGGAGAAGGAAGACAAAGGAAGAATGGCTGCCTTTGAGTTGTGGGGCCGGCGAAGAATCAGACAGTTCTGTGGACAGCCAGAAGGGCAAAGAGACCTGTCTTCTAAGTATACAGCCAGTGTGCTCCTTAGAAGCGACAATGGTGGGACTCTCGGTGTCTGGACGTGGTGCAGCTTCGTGCCCTTGGCCGCTTCCCTAGAGGATGCCCTTGCTCATCCTGACCGCAGAAGAAAGCCTGGTGCACTTCTGACAAACCAGCCATTGGAAACCCCGTCGTGGTGCACGGTTCTGCTCCGACCGGCAGTTGGAATGGACTTAGTAGGAACCAGCTTTCACCGAGTGACCAGGCCGCTACGTGAGGGGAGACGTGGGAAGACTTGGCGCAGTCTCTGGGGCCTACAGACGCGAGTTAGGTGTCTGCTGTGACCGTGACCGTCTGTGGTGTGATGAGCCAGAAGTGAAAAACGAAGCCCCATGCGGGGATGGAGGGTGACAAGCTGGGGTCAGGGAACAGAGGAGACTGGAAGAGGGTGGGTCAGCCGTGATGGTGGCAGTGGTCGTAGTGGGGGGTTCACAAGCAGGGCAAACAGGTGGCTGAGAGAGGAGTGCTCTCTGCAGAGCTTGCAGGAGCGCTTTGAGCTGTAGACCGAGGAGGAGTGGGCTGGGGGCTGGGAGCAGCCACCATGCCGTCGCTTTTAAGTTTTGTAGGGCACACAAGGCTCCAGGGAGGACTGTCCTGGTTCCCAGGTCCCTGCGAAAAGTCACCAACCTGCTTAGAAGAGAGGCCAGCTCCTCCTGCCCCTCCCACCAATGCTAGACACTCTGATTTTCCCCTAGGGCCCTCACGCTCCAGGGCAGGTGGTTCGAGTGTGACACGGTGCAGGCGGAGGGAGATCCCACTAAGGACTACTTTGCATCCACCCCCCACAAGGTGGGTCCTGACTGAGCTGGGTTATGCTCAGGGGACAACCGGAAGTAGCAGTGGCTCTGGCGCTGGGAGCACTTGCTGAAGACACCCTTGCTGTTGGACCAGGTGACATAAGCCAGGCCTGGAGCCCCATCTCTAAACCCTGGAACACCCATGAGTTGCCTGGATCGGCCCTGGGGGCAAAGCTGCAAAGATGAACTCCCTTCTCTCTGGGCGTGGCTTCTGCCCAGTGAGGGTTTGTCTACTGGGTCAAGGACAGGAGAAGATGGAAGGCCGGACCTTGGAGCTTCGGGCTGGCCGGACCTCAGCAGGTGTCGGGGAACCCAGGGTGGGAAGCCGAGTCCACACCATCCTGGTACCTGGGTGCGGGACGGGCTCTGCCAGGGAGACACAGGAGGGAAAGAGGAAGGTGGCTTGCCTACAGAGCCCCCAGAATACTGCATCATCGGGTGAGGATGAGGAGGACAAAGGGCGAGAGGTGGGCCCAGGCCCTCGACCAAACTAGTTGCTGTAAAACGAGGTAAAGAAATGCACAGGTGGTTAAAAACGAAGAAGGAAGGAGAAGAAAGGTCACTGTCAAGTTTGAGCAGGCCTCAGGGCGAGGCTGCAGGGGAGCACTGAGCTCCGTGGGATCTTCCGACACTGGTTCCTCTGAGGGGACTCTAAGCTCCTGACTTTCCCTGAGCAGCTGAGAGTTACCAGCTCACATAGGTGCCCTGGTTTAACCCGCCACACTCCTTTTTCAGAGAGAGAAAGAGAAAAAGACTGGGCACCTCCCTGGCCGTGCAAACGGTTTGTCCTGCAGCCCTTCGTCCAGGATAAAGTGTGGGCACGGCTCATGCGGACTCACAGGATTTTGGTCCCTGGGACCGGATAGAACTGGCCCCGCGAGTTTCCAAGACTAGCTCTTCCCGGGAGTAGAGAGCTTCGGCTTCTTCTTGAAGAGCTGCAGGTGGTTCCGATGGGCTGGCCTTGTGGTTAGCAGCCCAACACGTAACCACTGTGTTAGTCCGGGTGGACTAGAGAGACAAATCCGGTGATACCCATGTGTGTATAAGAAAGAGCTTTATATGAAAGAGCAATTGCAGATTGAGAAAACACCCCAGCCCTGTCCAGTTCAAGTCCACAAGTCCGATATTAGCCGACATGTCCGGTACCAGTCCATAAGTCCCTCTTTAGACTCACACAACACATGCAACGATGCCGAATGCAGGAAGCTCACAGGCCAGTGGGTGGAAAGTCTTGTGGATCCAGTGGCAGTGGAAGCATCTCAGCGCTGGTGTGGGTCTCCACGGGGCTCCTCAAGCTCCAGGGCTCTGGCTCCATCAGAGGAGCTCCATGTGGCTTTTCAGCGGGAAGGTGAAGGAGAGAGTGTGGGTCTGGCCTCTGGCGAGTTATTTATCTCCCTAGTGCCTCCAAATGAGGTTAATCAAGCTGCGAGTTGATTGACAGCCTACACTTCACCCCTTCACTCTTAAGGGTCTCAAGTGGACACCAGATTATGTAACTACCACACCCACTATGCCATTACAGGGTCACTAGGAGTCGGGGCTGACGCAGTGGCAGCGAGGTTTGGGTGGGCTCAGTGCCTCCAGGGGGTGCTCTCATCCACTCTGGGAAACACTGCAGAAGCTGGAAAAGGGCATGGGTACTGATGACTTCCAGGATGCTAAGAGAATAACAGCGTGTAGCTCTAAAGCCCTGCGTTGGTGGGGGTCACTGTAGAAAGAGGCTACAGGGAGGGCAGGGAGGACTGAGGGGGCTGGCCAGTCGTCAGGGCAAAGAGCCACCTTGGATGGGGCAACGATGGGGCAGCAGGCGGCATTCAGCCTGTGACCTCACCCTTGGCCAGCACAGCCGCCTGGCTTCCGGACAGATGCCTGTCAGCCCAGGATCCACGGCTGAATGAGTCATAAAGGGGCCCTGTGGCAGTGGGGTGTGTCCCAGAAGGCCAGGTCAGGGGAGGGAGCCCAGTGTCTCTTAGGGGCTGCAGAGAGGAAGATAGCTGAGTAGAGAGCAGAGGCCATCAAGGACTGGTGAGGTGTCCTATAACCTGGCCTCCTGTCATCTCAGCCCACCTCTCCTGCTGTCCATGAAGCACCCTCCTGGAAGGTGACTCTGGAGAGACCCCCTCCTCCTCCTCCTCTTTCTCCTTCTCCTCCTCCTGTCTTTCCCCTTTGAAAGAACTCTGGCTTACCTGAGCCTTAGCCTGGGGGCACAAGAGGCACAGGGACTTGGGGGTTAGAAATCTGGCTGTGGCTATGGAGTTGTGACCTTAGTGACCTCCTTTGCCTCTCTGGGTCTGCTGTCTCCTCTGGGAATGAGGATGACCTCTGGCCCCAGGTCACAGGGTTGCCTTCGGTGAGGGAAACTGTGGAAACCCTGCATCAGGCAAGAGGAAGCCTGCCAGGGCAGCCAGTCCTGCATGGGCTGTACCTCCGCATGCATGGGAGGAGCTTGCATCTAGCCTGCTGGGTTCCACAGGGACGAGGCCTGTTTACCTTGCGCTCTCTGCATGACTCCACGCTGCGATGAAATGAATTATAAGAACCCAAACCAGCTGCCCAAGTTTGGTTCTGACTCCGGGAGACTCCAGGGTGTCAGGCCAGAGCTGGTGTCCACTTGAGACCCTGAAGAGTGAAGGGGTGAAGTGTAGGCTGTCAATCAGCTCGCAGCTTGATAACCTCATTTGGAGGCACTAGGGAGATAAATAACTCTCACCAGAGGCCAGACCCACACTCTCTGCTTCACCTTCCTGCTGACAAGCCACGTGGAGCTCTTCTGATGCAGCCAGAGCCCTGGAGCTGGAGGAGCCACATGGAGACCCACGCCAGCACTGACATGCTTCTACCGCCCCTGGATCCACAAAACTTTCCACCCACTGCTCTGTGATCTTCCTGAATTCAGCATCATTGCATGTGTTGTGTGAGTCTGAAGAGGGACTTGTAGACTGGTATCAGACATAGGACTAATATGGGACTCCTGGACTAGATCTGGACTGGGCTGGGATGTTTTTCTCAATCTACAATCGCTCTTGTATAGAAAGCTCTTTTTTATACACATATGAGTGTCTATGAATTTGTTTCTCTAGTCCACCCAGACTACACAATAACCTTCACCAGGGACTGGTCTCCCCTGACAACATGTCCAAAGTAGGTGAGACGCAACCTCGCCATTCCAGCTTCCCAGGAGCTTTGGGCTGGCCTTCTCCCACACACATTTGTTTGTTCTTTTGGCTCCCTGGCACTAAGATTCCTTGCCAGCATCTAGATTCCTCTTCACTCTTCTTATTCAATGTCCAATTTTCACATGCCCAGGAGGCCATTAAAAATCCCATGGCGTGGGTCAGGTGCATCTTAGCCCTCAAGGTAACATCCTCACGTTTCAACATTGTCAAGTCTTGTGCAGCAGATTGACCCAATGCAGTGTCATTTGATCTCCCGACTGCTGCTACCATGAGCGTTGACTGTGCATCCAGGCAAGACAAAATCCTTGACAGCTTCAATCTTTTCAGGTCGTGGTCAAGCACTGAACCATTTGCACTTCCCAGGGGCGCTGGCCACGGACATCAGGTGGTGAGCACGTGTTTGAAGGCGATGAAGAAGCAGCAATGCACACAACATGGAAGGAGGTATGGTGGGCCTCCTTCCAGATCACGGTGAGGAAGTGAGGATCACAGTAAAGCCCAGACCCAGACCCTGCGCTCGTTGGCACTGAGTCCATGGTGACTCCATAAGACAGGGTAGAACTGCGCCTGGGAGTTGCTGAGACTGTAACTTCGGTTTTTCTGTTTGTTTGGTTGGTTTTTTAAGTTTTATTAGCACTTCATCTACCTGTCATACAATTCAATAATTCAGCCACATCAAAAAAGAGTTGTACAGTTGTCACCACATTCAATTCTAGAGCATTTTCTTTGTCTTTGTCATCATTGTTATTCATGTAATTTCTTTTTCAATTGTGGCAAAAATATACGCAACAAAACATTCTCCAAATCCACAACTTCTACCTGTATAATTCAGTGTTATGGATTCTGCTCCTCATCTTGTACAGCCGTGTTTGATGTCCTTTTCCAAATTATTCTTCCACCATTGACATAAACTCAATGCCACCAACACAGCAACGCTTTCCCTTCACCTATGCTACCTATTGGTCAAGTTTGGTTCCTTTCTTGTATTTTTCTCACCATTTCCTTGACAGAGTATCCACAAATCCTACACTTCCGTGGCGAAATCGCTTTAAAATGAGTTGCATACACACCACAATCAGTTCTAGTGCTCCTTCCCCCTCCCACATTCATTGTTTGCTCCCCAAATCCCCATCACTCTCCCTACCCCCCTCCCAGCCCCACACAGCCCTGTCGACACTCGCATCAGTTATTGTCTGTATGCATCTCCTCCGTCTGCGCTTCACAAACTGGGAAACCCAACAGAAACTCTAAAAATCTAAATAAAATGGCAAGGATAAAATAATAATAATAGAAAGATAAAAATACAGATAACAAATAAGAAAGAAAAGACTGTCATCAGTATTTTAAGAGCCAGGGAAGAAGTTTTTGTCATGGAACAAGCTGGATATACTTGAGCCTAGACGAAATTCAGGTTGGGTCAAGAGGAAGGTCAACTGACCAAGTATCAAGTTGGATCCAGTATATTCAGGTTTACAATGATCTCTGTCTGATTGTAAAACTGTTTGAGTCTCTTGCCTATGGCTGGAAGGGATCTGCCAGAGGATTAATCTGACTCGACACTCTGCAGGTGGATTTGGGGGTCCCAAGATTATAACTCTGTATGGGAGTAAAAAGCCCACATCTTTCTCCTTCAGAACAGTTGGTAACTTTGAACTGCCAACCTTGTAGCCTGCAGTCCAACCCATCACCACTATGCCACCAGGACTCCTTGTAGAAAAGCCAGTCACGGGGATATTGTGCTTTCCCACTGTAAATGAAAATGATGTTTCCACCACACTGCAATCTCTGGAGTGCGCAACTGCATCATGAAAATGCTTGAAGAATTGTGGGATAAACAAAAGGTGTCACAGAGATGCGAGGTGTGCATGTGTCATTGGAAAAAGTGGTGTCGTTAGACTAGCTTGACAGAGGGTGGCCACAAACTTCCAGTTTCTATATATATCAAAAAGTCACATTATCCGGGAAGCACAATGAAGCCAAAGCCAGGCATGCTATACATGTCACCAAAGAGTGTGTTTGCAATCCACCATAGAAGAATATGTGTGTGTGTGTGTGTGTGTGTGTGTGTAGGAGAGAGAGAGAGAGAGAGTTGTCTACTACTTTGTACAGAGATGAAGAGGTTAATGTGGGCAGGGAAGGGTTAACAAGTCAGTCACTTGAGCTGAGGTCTCAGGAAGGGAGGGAGCATGGGGGTGTCTATGGGAGGAGAGGGCACTAACGGGGGGGGGCGGGGGGGGCCTTGAGGACCAGCATGAGGGCCAGTTTGGCTGGAAGGGTTGCAACTTGGGGGGTGGGGACAGGCCTCAGATGGTGATGGCTGGATCACGTAGGCCACAGGCAAGTCTTAGCATTGCTCTTTGTGGGTGATGGGAAACTGCTAAAGGCTTCTGAGCAGAGGAACCAAAGACTCTTCGACTTTAAGGCTCACCATGCCTGCTGTGTTAAAAATACTCTAGAAGGGGCCACAGTGCGGAGCTGGTAAGCCAGAGCCCCTCACAGTGACCAGGCCTGAGATGATGGTCACATGGGTGGGGCTATTGGGTGAGGGGTGGGAGGAAGTGGTCAGGCTGGGATGGATCCTGAGGGCAGTGATTTGCTGATGGATTCAAGGTGGGTGGGTTGGCTGGCTTCATCTGCGCAGCTGGAAGAAGGATCCCAGTGTTTTGAGGTGAGGTAGCCTTCAGGAGCTGGGGCAAGGGTGCCTGAAGTCTGTATTGATTACATGTGAGCACCCTGTTCCGTATCCAGGTGGAGACGCAGAGCAGGCGGGTGGTCGGGAGGATCCTTCAGGAGTGAGGAAAACCCCAAACTGGATCCCATGGTCATTGAGTGGACTCTATTCACAGTGACCCCTCGGGTGTCCCAGGGGAGCTATGCGCCACGGGGCTTGCAGTGACTGCTTTTGCAGCTCTTCTGAGGAGCTGCTTGGTGAACAGGGGCTGCCACCTTTGGGGTTGGGGAGACAGATGAGTAGGAACTAGCGCGAGTAGGAACTCCAAATTGGGGCTGAATCAGAATCCTCTGAATCTCTGCTCCTCAGCCCAGCTGAAGTCGATGCCTCACTGGCCGACCCTGAAATCAAGCCCTGTCTGGTTCCCCACTCCCCAGAATACAGCCCTTCCCACCCTTCTTCAAGTTTCTCCAGCCCTAACTTTCAGAGGTGTCGCGGAGGAGGCAGGTTCAAGTAGTCTCCAGAATTCCTAACTCATCTCCCTTGGATTCTGTGATCCTTCTGTGACAGGCGGAAACCCCGGAGCATGGTCCTGGAGACCCTGACCAGGGGGGCTGCCCACCCAGGATGAGCAAGAAAATAACTCACCAGAACGGGTTGGATCTGTCCTCATTGCTGTGTACCCACCGCCTCTGCTCCTGGTCTACCAACAAGACTTACCCTAGTCCTATTGGAGCTAGATGCACTCGGGAACATTTACACCCCCTGAGATGGGGTGGTATGGAGAGGACACACCCAAGCTGGCCCAGTCTCTAACCAGCTGGCAACTCAAGCACATCCCTGTCTCTCCGGGTCTCAGTTTGCGCTACCGCGATATGGGACACTCATTACTTCCCGGTAGGGTCGCTGTAGGCAGATGCGCCCCAACAGTGGACTGGTGCAAAGTCACCGCAAACGGCGGCGTGGAACACTGGAACCCTGGGGTCTTTAAGACGTTTCTCCTGCAGCCCAGCCACCTCTCTCCTTTCTGAGACTTGGATCCTTTTACCTCCTTGCGCCCCCTCCCTCCCTTTTCCTCCAGAAACCAGATCTTCTATGCTTGGGGGCAACTCTGCTTGCTCGTGCCTGGGCGTTCGGAAAAACAGCCTGTTGCCTGGGAAACTGGCCCGCTTTGGGCTCCCCGGGGCCTGGGGTTCGCGGGCCCTCGCGCCATCTCCTGGACGCGATGCCGCACTGCAGCCGAGGCACCCCGACTGGAGCGGGGCGCCCGGCGCGGGAGCAGGAGCCCACCCCCTCGGCCCGCCCGGGCCTCGCCCCGGCCTCTCCCTAGCCTAACGGTCTCCGCTCCTTTTCATCCCCGGCGTTTCCCGAGACCCGCGGCCGGGACAGGAGCTGGAAGCAGGGGGCACCCGGGGCGGTGGGAACAAAGTCCTGCCACACACCCCCCAAAAAAGGGCAAGAGGGCAGGGGGCGGGGACTCCTTGGAAGGACGTCCCCAATGGTCTTCCGGGAAGCTTGGGCTGCACCGTGCGGACCCGGGGAGGGAGCGGCGGGGACGAAGAGGTTAACATTGGCGGTGAAAGCGTGACGTGGGGTCACAACACCCCCTCCCGGTTCGCTCCTCCCCTCCAGCTGGGCTCCCGAGATCCTGCTTTCCCAGCCTGCTCTGGGGAGAGCCTTCCAGCCCACCCACCGAAGGCAGCTGGTCGCACGAGCCCCGCGGAACCTCCTCCCAGAGGGAACCAGGGGCAACCGCAGAAGCAGGAAGACACTGGGCGGGAGGGGGCGGGGCGGAGGCAGGGCGCCCCGCCCCCACGCCCCCCCCCTTGACCACCCTGCGCCCAGCCAGCCCCGGGAGGTGGAGCCTGAGCATCGGAGGCAGGGGCGGGGTCAGCAGATGGGGCGCTGTTGGGGCGGCTCTGACGGATGTTCCTCTTTCTCCGATCACAGAGAAACTGAGGCACGAGGGGTGGGGTGGAGGTGGTGGAGGGGGTGACTACTTCTGGACTTCGTTACCCAGGGGCACTCTCCCAGTTCTGGCTGGCCTGGGGGCATGGCTGACCCAGGAGCCAGACACCCTGGCTCTGAGCCCAGAAACCCTTGTCGCCAATGAGATTAAGAGCGAGGCTTGGAGCCTGGGGACGACCCCGCCTCTCTTCCCTATGGAGCCGGGGCGGAAGGTAAACGAAGAAGCCAGAGAAGAGGCAGCTGATGGCGGAGGCTCCTGCGCCTGAAGGGAGCCAGTCCTGAGGACCACAGGTGTGAGCAGGGCCGGGGGTGGGGGCTGGGGTCCAGGGCTAACAGCTGGCTGAGAGCAGGTTGCAGAGACTGGACTTTTGCCCCCCCCTTACTCCCACGGTCTAACCAGATCCCTGCCCCCAAACTCTTCTAGGGAAGCAGGAGAGCCAGGGAGTGGGGTGGTGTCCCCAAACCCTAAAAAGGGGAGCCCTGTGTGTCTTCGCAAGTCCAGAGAGATCCCTGCTGGAGGGGCCAGGGAACTGGGGGCGCAGTCCTCCTGGCCCTCCACCCTCCACTCCCCCTTCTCCTGGGCCCATAGACCTCTCCTCACAGCTGGTCCCTCCTGGGCCATTCCCGTTAGTGCAGAGGGGAAGAGAGAGGGTTGAGTGCCCCCCAATCAGACCAGAGGTCACTGACCCTGCTGCCCCAGTTCTGGGCCGTCTGCCCACTTCCTGACTGGCAGCCGATCACAGGCGCAGAAAGGGGCCGTGGCTCTAGCCCCTCGGAACTCCAAGCCCAGCCTCCTGCCACACTTCCCTTCTGTCTCCCAAGGAGCTCCAGCGATGTCGGTGGCCCCGCTGCTGCCCCCTGATGTGACGGTGGCCCGCCTCTCCCGCTCCACCTGCCTGTACAGCCGGCCGGATCTGCCAGGACCACCCGGCTCCCCAGGCCCGCGTCCGCTGCTCCTGCTCCTGCCCTGGCTGGGGGCTCGGCCTGCAGCCCAGGCCAAGTACCTGGAGCTGTATCTGCCACGCGGCTTCGATGTGCTGGTTGCTGAGAGTGCGCTAGGCCACTTCCTGTGCCCGCGCCGGGGCCTGGGCCACGCGGCCCGCCTGCTGGCACTGCTGCAGGCCCCGGGGGCACTGGCTGGTCGCCCGCTGGTAGTGCATGCCCTGTCCCTGGGAGGCTACACCTTCGCTCAGATGCTGCTGCTCATGAGCCAAGACCTGGGGCGCCATAGCAGCGTGTTGCAGCAGCTTCGGGGCCACATCTTTGACAGCTTGGTGGTGGGCAGCCTGGAGCGAATGGCGTTGGGTGAGTGTGGCAGGGGGTGGGGAAGGAGGCGGGCTCCACACTCAGGCAAGACACCAGAGACCTGCCCTCTCTGCCTGCGTCCCAGCTGATCACCCTCTGTGGCCTTCCTTCTGGCGGGTTCTATCCTTTCAAGGAGGCTGTGGGGTGCCCTGAAACTCAGAATACCAGCTCTGGAAAGAACCTCTGAAGTCACACAGCGGAATACAGGGACTTCCTCTGAAACAGGGCTTCTGAACAGCTGGGAGCAGCTTCCGTGGCCAGGAATGAGGCCTGAGTCCAGGGTGCAGGCCCCATCCCACTTGCACCACCCAGGCTCTGACCGCTCTCTGGATGATTTTAATACACTCCTGTGGTTCTGACACCACCCCCAAATGAGCATCATACTCCCTCTACACCGGTCAGATCACGCAAGTGCACCTCAAGGAATGAGTATTCTGTCTTACAAACTCACCTAGCCCACGTGTTGTTGGGTGCAGTCAAGCCTATTCTTAACTCATAGGGACCCTGTGTGGGAGTAGAACAGCCTAGGGTGTTCTAGGGTGCGCTTTATCTGTGGAGGAGCACTGATGGATGAGCAGGTTACGTGTTGGGCTGCTAACCATAAGGTCAGTGGTTTGAAAGTCCTGCCGGAATGTTACAGTCTTGGAAACCCAGAGAGCGAGCTCTACTTTGTCCTATAAGGTCCTATAGGGTCATGAGTCAGACTTAACTCGATGGCAGTGAATTGGTGTTTTATCTTTCATCATTGCTACCAAGTGGACCAGCTGGCCTTTCTCAACAGCAGCCAGGTGGGTTTGAGCCCTGTAAGTCAGCTCATGCCCTTGATGCAGAGACTTGACATTGGATAAAGGATTTAGTTCATCCCACCCTGATTTCGAGTTAAGCTGCTTCCTGTAGGTATTTTTAAGGTCATGCAGGGGATACCTCAAACTGCTTTCAGAAGAGGACACGGAACGAGGAATATCAGGAACCATCAGATGGAACTGGATTGAAAGAGAATACTGGAAGGACGTTTGCTCGTCTCTTAGGACAGCTGTTTCTGACAAACTTGCTGCCATCTAGCAAAGACATTCGACCGTGTGGACTCAAACGTAGACAAGAATGGAAATTCCAGAACACTTCAGTGTGCATATATGGAACTTGTACTCGTTCCAAGAGGCTCTTGTTCGAATGGAACAGGAGGATCCCGCATGGATTAACATCAGGAAAGGTGTACGTTGGTGCTGTACTCCACCCGTGTTCTGAACAGATGACTCACTGAAGAATGTGGTATCAGGATTGGAAGAAGGCCCCTTAACGACTTACATGCGCAGATGGCGCAAACTTGCTTGAAAGGGAAGAAGGCTCACTTACCGGTGCAGACCAAAGGTCGCTTTCGTATGGATGACAACATCGAGACAACCTAAATCCTCAACTGAACCGACAGACAACATAACGACAGAGGCAAGGTTGCCAAGGATTTTCTTTCACTTGGATGTATAATCAACAACACTCAACGGCAGCAACCAGGAAATAAGAAGACACTGCACTGGGCCAACCTGCTGCACAAGACTTCTTTGACTTGTTTTAGAACAGAGATGTCACTTTGAGGACTAAGGTGTGTCTGACTCAAGCCATGATATCTTCAAGCCTCTCCTATAGAAGGAGAAAGCTGGACAATATGGAAGACAGGACAAGAAGATGCATTTGGATTAAGGTGCTGGTGAGGAATATTGAACATAACACGGGACCGTCAAAAGAACCAACGAAATCTGTCTGGGGAGATAGCTCCTTAGATGTGAGATAGCCTGGTGAGACTTAGTCATGTCACCAGGGGGCACCCATTCCTGGAGGAATGGGAAGGTCCCCCAAGAGGTGGACTGACACAGGGGCTCAGGACGATGGTCAGGATGGCACAGGACCGAGCAGTGCTCCGTTCTGTTGGACACAGGGTCGCTATGAGTCAGTGTCAAACTCACCCGATACCTAACAAGACCAAGGTCCAGCGTGGCCTCTCTGTAGCCCATCTCCTCTTACCAGCCCGGGATCCTAGTTCCTTCTCCCGCAAGGGCTCAGTTGGCCACAGGCTTCTGGCCTCCCAGGGACTCTCACTCATTTTAAACCAGCTTTGAGCACACCCAACAGCCCCGCCGCCGAGCCCTGCCCTCCTCAGCCCTGGAGTTGCCACAGGAAAGGTCAGTTCAGACAAGGTCCACAGACCGCTGGCCCCTGACCAAGGATTGGCCTGGGGAGGGTGTATCAGCATGGTGTGTGGGCAGTAGGCTGTCCCAGCTCTTCGGGGTCCCAGATGAGGGCCTCTCCACCACTCCGCTCATTGCCATCCATGGGAGGCTCCAGGCCCCGTTCCTGGCTTATGCCTATTGGAGTGGCATCTGCCTTCACAGCGACAACGTGCCCACTGCTCAGCGACAAGAGCAACGCAAGAAGGCTTTATCCCAGGACCCCCAACTCAGGTGGGGGGTGGTCTCCAGCAGCCTGGATATCAGCGCTGCCCGCCCCCTCAAGGGGAAGGGTGTGAGGCTGGGAGGAAGCCTACACTGACCATGAGCGGGGCCTCACTCCTGTCTCCTCCTCAGGTGTCTCTCAGCTGACGGGTCCTCGCGCCCTGGGCTCCGCCATCAGGGCCACAGCCCTGCTCTACTTCCGCCTGTGTCCCCGCTGCACCGTCCGGCAGTACGAGGCGGCCCTGGGGGCTTTTTGGCAGCCACCCGTGAGGCCCCCCACGCTTGTCTTCTACAGCCATGATGATCCCCTCAGTGACACTGCTCGCCTGCAGGAGCTGCTGGCTAGTTGGCGGCAGGCAGGCATACCTGTGTGGTCCCAGGCCTGGGAGACCTCCCGCCATGCCGCCCACCTGCGCCAGCACCCCCGGGAATACCAAGAGGCCCTCACCACCTTCCTGGGGAGACTGGGCCTGGCCCTTCCCCCAGCCCGGCTCTGATGGGGCCTGGGTCATGGCCCACTGGATGGCGACAGGAACAACAGCAGAGAGCAGCATTGGGACCAGCTTGATTTATTCAGATTCAATATACAATGATGCCAACGGGACCCCAGAGTGTGCAAAGTTAAAGCCTTCGACTGCAGCTGAGAGGAGAGGGCAGGAAAGGGACATTGGGATGTGAAGGCAGGCAGCCGTGGCCAGGGCAACCTGCTCCCCTGGGTGGAGGTTGGGTAGGAGGGTGGCCTGAGCTCAGTGCCCAGGAGAGCCTGGTGACCAGGGGAAGGGGGCAGAGACCTCCCCCTGGCCTGGGCCAAGAGCCCAGAAGAAGTGCCACGTGCCTGAGGGGGTAGCAGCCCGGGGACGGGCCAGAGGCAGGGCCAGAAGAGCACCATTTCTTCCTGGGAGGGTCGAGGGTGCCTACGGAAGCCAGGAGGGGCCACCTGCCCGGGCTGCGAGCTGGCTGGAGCAGGCTGCGGTGAGAGACCTGAGGCAGGCATTAGGCCTGAGAGCCTGGGCAGCCGAGCTGGGAACTGGACGGGGGACCCTGTGGGTGAGGGCGAGCCTAGCCCAGGAGTATTCCTGACTCCGGGGTGCCCAGGGAACGGCCCCAGCCCCTCCTCTCCCCCGGCAGGAGCTGGGGAATCGGTAGCACAGGTCTGTGGGCTGCTCAGTTATGGAGGGAGGCGGGGCCAGAAGGAGGGCTGGGGGGCACGCCCCCACCACGTTGGCCACCACTACTGCCACTGGTATCTTCAGTACAGCCGCTTCTCGTAACTGCAGGACAAGGCATGGGGGAGAGGGGGCAGCCGTGGGCATGTGGACCTGGCTCCCTTCCCACATCCCACCTGCCCAGGCCTAGGCCACAGAAGCCAGGTGGAGCCATGGGCGGCAGCACTGGGCAGAACTGGCCCTGGGCCTCTATTGGCAGGACTGGGGCACCCCAATGAGCTGAGTGGCCTTGGTGGTGCCCCACGGAGTCAGCCCAGGAAGGCACTGCCAGCCTCAGCCGACCCCACACAGAGCTCTGGGCCTCCCTGGCCCGCTGCTCAGGTCCCAGACCAGACAGGCAGCTTCAGGTCTGTGGCCAGGGCACCTCTGTACCCCAGAAGGAAGGGGACAAGGGGACACTGCTGGTGTCCCCCACCATGGTGCTGGGCCAGGGAACAGGAGAGCCCACCCTGAGCACCGTCCCAGCCCACTACCCACCACCCTGGCCCAGGTCCCACCCAGACTGCCCCTGCTCTACTCTACGCTTGGTCCGGGCAGCGAGGTTACTTACACGGCAGAAGGGTATAGCTATGGGAGGGTGGGGCAGAAAGAGACACAGGTTAGATGCCCGCCACGCAGGGGAGACGGGCCCTCTTGGCCAGGGGAGGCCCCGGGCCTGGCACTACAGCTACAGCTCACTGCCCTGAGGGCCAGGCCCCCTGCCTCTGCCACCTGCCTAGTGCCACCACCAACGAGAGAGAACCCAGCACCCACAGCCCCTGCCACCATGATTCTGAGCAAGCCAGGGCCAAGGAGCTGGGTGGGGCTGCATAGTGGCCACACCTCCAAGCCAGCCCACAGGGACTGAGTCCAGGTTCAAGGCGGGAGAGCGGGGAGAGCGGGAATCTGCAATAGCCTCTGTCCCTTGTGGACATGTTGCATGAGGTGGGGGGACCTTGACCCAGGGCCCCACCTGCCCAACCCAGTCCCAGCCAGCCGTGGTACCCCACTTACGAGTGCAGGCCGTGGACGCCCCCCTCGATCTGCGCCGACATGGTCCGCTTCTCAAACTTCAGCTCTCCTGAGTACATCATGGACCTGGCAGGAGGGGTGGAGCAGTGGTCAGCGCCCCCACCCCCACCCCCGCCATCCCGGGGAGGGAGAGGGAGGAGGCAGCAGGAAGGTCCCAGGAGCTTCCTATCTGCTTGGGCTGTCACATCAGGATGGGACCGGCTCCCTGTGCTGAAGGAAGGGTGGAACAGTCGTCTGCCATCCCTCTACCCACCCCCCCAACCTGGGGAGGGAGAGGAAGGGAGGAAACAGCAGCAGGAAGGCCCCGCATGCCCGGCCCTCACCGCAGGACAGACAGGCTCCGCGCGCCGATGTCCTGGCAGCCATGTTGGATGCCCGCAATGAGGTAGGGCACGAACTTCTGGATGGAGCCTTTGTCCTGGATGGAGCCGGACACGCCCTGTGCAATCTTCACCTTGTCCCCCTCACTGCGGGAGCACAAGGTTCACTGAACTAGAGCCTGGGGCTCAGGGGAGCACCCCCACCCACACACCTCTCATGGCCACGGGCAGAGGGATGCACCCACAAGTGTCCCCACCCCTCAAAGCCTCCACTTGCTGGGCTACAGCAGCAAACAAATCCGAGCGCTGGTCCCCGCCAGCTACTCCCTCCCAGCTTGGGGTCCCAGGCAGGCAGAGGATCGGGGTCCTGGCGGCACCTGAAGTAGCGCTTCTGGCTGCTGCTGCTCTTCTCCATGGCGTCGAGCGAGCCCATGCCCCGGTACTTCTTGAGCCGCACCCCGTCCGAGAAGAAGTACTCCCCGGGGGCTTCGGTGGTGGCAGCCAGCAGGGAGCCCATCATCACTGCAGGGGGCGAGGGTCAGTGCCAGCAGCCCAAGGCCGCCTCCTTCCCCACCCTCCACTCCACAGCCCCCTACCTGTGGAGGCGCCAAGGGCTAGGGCCTTGACCACGTGGCCCACCGTCTGGATGCCGCCATCGGCTATGATGGGCACGCCGAAGCGCCGGGCGTACTCGGCCACCTTGTACACGGCTGTGCCCTGGGGTCGGCCACAGGCCATCACTAGGGACAGGCACGGGGGACAAGGCAAAGATGTGTTGTCAGCAACACAGGCCCCGTCAGCCCTTCCCGGGCACACTGCCTCCACACTGGGTGGGCTGACCATGGACTCGGCCTCCGGGTGACAGAGTTGCTCTGTGCTTCTGGGGTTTTCAGGGACTGAGTTTGCAGGAGACTGCCAGGTCTTTCTTCCAAGCTGCCTCCCCAGGGGGCTCCCACCGCCAGCCTCTGGTTCCTTTATTAGTTGAGCACCTGACGGTGCCCAGGGAGTCTTTGAAGACCAATGCATATATACATATACCCTGTAGGACAGAGTAGACCTGGTCCTTGGACTTCCAAGACGGACACTGTTTATGGGAGCAGAAAGCCCCTTCTTTCTCCAGTGGTGGTTTCAAGCTGCCGACCTTGAGGACGGCAGCCCAGTGCATAACCACTGTGCCGCCAGGGCCACTCACAGGCGAGTGGATGACAACAAAGGCCGCACCGCGTAGGGCAGCTAGCTAGGGGAGTCCGATGGGGACAGGGCACCCTTCAAGGACAGGACAGCCCCCCCGACCCCGGCCTCCCCTGCTGTAGGCAGAAGGGTTCTTCTGTGAGGCTGGGGTTAGGGAACTATGGGTCTCTTAAGGATCCCTAAGGCCACAGGTCTCTCTCTAAAGCATTTACATCTCTCTACATGGAACGGTTTGAGGCCTGGCAGGGTGAGTTAGGCTTGCAGGGGCCCACCAGAGGGCAGAGCAGGGCCTCTACAGGGAGCTGGAGAGGCATGTTCTACCACCAAGGTCAGCGAGGGGGAGGGAGCCACACTGGAAGACCCAGGGGGTCGGGGTGGGGGTCACTCAGCATTCAGGAACAGGGATCCTTCCCTAGAGGCCACAGGTACACCCACTCTACCCAAGAGGGGACCCACCTCCTTCAGTCCCCCTATCTCAAGGCACTAGCCTCCCTCAAGCCAGAGAGGGACACATGGCAGGGTCTTCCCTCCCCATTCTGTGTGCCAAGAACACTCCCCCAAGGCCTCAGAGCTCAGTGGAACCCCACCACTAGCAAAAAACAAAACGAAAAACCAAAAACACTGAACACCCTTCAAGTCAATTTTGACTCATAGCAGCCCTATAGGATAACAGAGTTGCCCCTGTGGGTTCCTGAGAGCAGACAGCCTCATCTTCCTCTCATGGAGCAGCTGGTGGGTTCAAACTGCTGACCTTGTGGTCAGTAACCCAATGCTGAACCCACTATGCCCCTTCCCACACACTAAAACTAGTTGCCATCACATCAGTCGTAACTTATGGCAGTTCCTTGTGTGTGAACCTAGACCTATGCATCCTAGGGATCTCAGTGGCTGGCTTTTCATCATTTCATTGCCAGGCCTTTCTTCCATGAGACACATGAACCTGATACAGCCCCAAGGTCCACAGCACCACCTTACAGAGTTAGGACCCCATTGTCTCAGGCTTGGTCATTAAGTATCCACTCCTTATCAAGGATCTCATCCAAGCCTCCCACCTGACTTCCCACCAGCACTTCGGAGAAGCCTGGGGCCTCCCGACTGGACTGGGCAGCCTGGACCAGATGCATCTGCCTACCCCTCCTCCTTCCCTTGATCTCTGGTGCCCATGGGGCTGGGTCTGTGCCTGGGCCAGTCCACTGGCCCTGGAAAGCTCCGAGTCTGGCACCTACCTTCCTGAGTGATGCAGATGGAACCGCAGCCCATGCCCACGCGCAGTCCATCCACACCCGCGTCGATCAGGTTCTTGGCCTGAGCTGCCGTCACCACTGCAGGGGAGGGAGGAGTACCATGTGAGCACAAGATGCCTCGCTCTGCCTGGGCCCCTACAAAACCCCATGCCCGTCCAGCCCTGCCCCCGTGCCACTGTGATGCCGGCACCCAGAGCTCTGAAGGACAGAAAACATGACCCGGCGAGGGGCCCCGCACTCACCGTTCCCACCAATCACCTGGAGGTGGGGATACTTCTGCTTGATGTAGTGTACCATGGCTATCTGGTACACCGAGTTCCCCTGGGAGGAGTCCTGTGAGGAGGGGACAAGAGGCTGATGAGTGGACAGGGGAGGGGGCCCTGGAAGCCAGGACAATGGCCAGGACAGGACTTTCTTTTCCTTCTCAGGGAAGATCCTGGAGTGCTTACAGCTGGTTCCCGACTCAGACCTGCTTTCTCCAAAAGACTAAGCTCCACTGGCTGCTGGGGGAGCCCTGGTTGGGCACTGGCTGGTGGTTCAGACCCCCCAGCTGCTCCTCGGTAGAAAGATGAGGCTGTATGCTCTAAAGGGGTTACAGAACTCCTACCCAGGGGTGCTATGTGTCTGAATGGCCGTGGGGTTTGTTGGTGGAGTTCCCTGAACAAACCTGACAGGACTCTCCTGCTGCAGGAGCTTTGAGACCCCGAGGGTGGGTCCTGTCAGGTCCTGGTCCCAGAAACTCACAAACTGAAAAGAAGGTCTTTCAACCCCTTTGCACCTTGTTCCTTTGTCCCATAAACAGTCCCTTTCTGGGGGCTGAGGATTGAATGAGTTCAAACTCATCAAGGTGTGGGCGTGGTGCCTGGCTACTGGCAGGCTCTCCATGCCCCTGAGCTGGGCTGTCCCTGTCAGCCAAGGAGTGGGGCTCCCTGCAGTCTGAGCTGTCACGGGGCAGCAGTCCTTCAGACACCAGTGCAGGCAGCTGAGGGAGGCACCTAGATGGATCCAGGACACGCCTGCTCTTTATAAGCCTCTCCTCTGCAGAAAGGTCTCCCCAGGGCTCTCCCCACAGCCGTCCCCAGGGGGCGCCCTACCAGCACAATGACGTCGGTGCCCGCCTGGGTGAGCAGGTCCAGGCGGTACTTGTCGTCCTCGCGGGTGCCCACGGCAGCCCCACACAGCAGCTGCTTGTGGGAGTCCTTGGAGGCCAGGGGGTAGTCCCGGTTCTTCTTCAGGTCGGTGCGGGCAATGATGGCCACGAGCTCGTCTCGGTCATTGACAATAGGCAGCTTCCCTGTCGAGGGAAGCAGAAGCAAAGATGAGGGGGCAGGAGTCTCTCTGTCCCAGACCTCCCAGTAGCTGGGTGGATGGGCTGTTTGTTTGCAGGGGTCACTGGAAGTAACAAGACCTGCCACTAGGTGACAGCACCCACTGAGGGCATACTCCTGAGGGCCAGGACCTCCCCCCAAGAACAGGAAGCAAAGAAACCACCCACCAGCCAAGGGAGCTTCAGGGAGCGCTGGAGGGCAGTGGGCTATGAATTGGCCAGTGGCTTGACCAGCGGCCTGGTGGAGGCAGCCACATGAGGCTTTTTGTTCTCACAAAGATTTGCAGTCTTGGGAAGCCACAGGGCAGTTCTACCCTGCACTGTACGGTCACTGTGAGTCAGGGCAGATTTGATGGCAGCGACAGCAGGGCTCTTGGGCCCTTTCTGCCACTTTTCAACCAGCTGGGCTCCATCTAGAGACCCTGGTGGCATCGTGGGTTATGTCTCAGGCAGCTAACGGAGAGATCAAAACACCAGCTATTCCGCAGGAGAAAGATGAGGCTCGCCGCTCCCATGCGGATGTGACAGTAAGCCCAACAGGGTCCCTAAGAGTCAGAATTGACTTACTGGCAGTGAGTTTGGGCCACAAATACCAAACACATCTAGCCAGGGTACAAGCATGAGGTTGTCCTGCAGGGGGAGCCCATGGCCAGTGCCATGCCACCCCGGGTCACTATCAGAGTACCCCATGGGACCTAACAGCAATGAGAATCAAGTACCCTTCACTTTGCCAACCCGATGAGCCAACAAACAACTCTTCCTGTAAGTCGAGAGCACAACCTTGGAAACCCGCCGACGGGCAGCCCGGCCCTGTCCTGTCCGGCCCCCATCAGTCAGAGTCAACTTGATGGCAGTGCGTCTGCTTTCCGGTTACGGCTTGGAAGCCCTGCCGTGAGGATGAGGAGTCAGGGACTCACTGCCGTCAAGTCAACTTGGACTCTTACTGAACCCGCAGGGCCAAACAGAACTGCCCCTGTGGATTTCCGGGACAGTCTTCTTTAAAGGAGCAGAAAGCCATGTCTGTAGCAGCCCCACGCACAACCACCGTGCCAGCAGGACTCTGGTGTCAAGGACAGGTCTTCCTAACTCGGGAAAAGGTCGGTCCTCAGGGTCCATGCTCTAGCCCGGGCCTGTCCAGTCTCCCTGGGGACTAGGTGAGGCCCTGGGGACCCGGGACCGGGCCTGCCCGACACCACTCCCAGCACCTTTCTTGCTCCGCTGCAGGATCTCATTTGCCTCTTTCAATGTCACGCCTGCCGGTGCCACCACCAGCTCGTTCCGAGGTGTCATCACCTGTGGGGCAGGGAACATTGGCCTGAAGGTTGGCAGGTGAAAGAGAGAAGGGAGCCAGGCCTCCCCTCCGGTCCCTTGTCAGAGGCCCCCAGTGAATGGGGCCTGCCCCTCTCCCTCCCCCTCGGGCACCTCGTTGAGGAGGGTGGTGTGGTCCTTCTCGGCAAGGAAGTCGATGTCTCGAGAGGTGACGATGCCCACCAGCTTGCTGCCCATGGCGCCCGTCTCTGTGATGGGGAAGCCGGAGAATCCATGCCGGCTCTTGGCCTCCAGCACGTCGCCCACGGTGTGCGCAGGGCTCAGCACCACTGGGTCCGTGATGAAGCCCTGCTCAAACTTCTGCAGGAGACCGGGAATGGGGCGCTGGGGATTTCAGCCAGCAGCCAGGCCCACAGTGGGGCGTGGGGCAGCAAGGATGGGGACAGGGAGGTTGGTGTATAGGGGGTGCCCCCACCAGGCAGCATCTTCCCTCTGGGTTCGGGCCCTGTACTTGCCTTGACCTTCCGCACTTCATTGGCCTGGAACTCCGGGGTACAGTTGTGGTGGATAAAACCAATTCCTCCCATCAGCTGGGGTGGTGTTGGTGGGGGACAAGAAATGGTCAGGGTGCACCCTCCACCCAGCCCAGCCCACTCTGCCCTTCATCCCTCTGCAGCCCCTGCCTCTACATCTAGTCCCCATACTCACCGCCATCGCGATGGCCATATCCGCCTCGGTCACTGTGTCCATGGGCGAGGAGATGAGGGGCGTCTTCAGGGTGATCTTCCTCGTCAGGGCTGACGTCAGGTCCTGCGGGCAGAGGCCCCGCCCTGTGAAACTCTGCCCCACCCTCAGCCACAGGTCGAGGCTGAGAGGGTCAGGCCTGGTGGGGCCTGGATGGAGCCAGGGCAAGTCCCTGCTCCCTATAAAGGAGCTGACCTTCTCATCACAAAGAAAGAGGGTACGCAGGAACCATGGGCCCCAGTGTGTCCTGTATGCAGAGAGCTGTGCACACTGGGGCCCTGGGTGGAAAATAAGGGCAGGCTGGCCACAGAGTGACTTAGGGAAAGTCGGGGCTCTACAAAGGCCACTTGGGGGGAAAAAAAAAAGGCCACTTGGCCAGGTGGCCTCTCCAGACAGGCGCCCAGAAAAATGAGGACCTGGTGCTCTGGGGAGAAACCAGGAACAAATACACATGGGGTGGGCTAGTCCTCTGTACCTGAGGGGCTCTCTGGGTAGCACCCTGCTGGTAACCAAGAGGCTTGGGGCTCAAGCCCACACAGAAGTGCCTTGGAAGAAAGGCCTGATTATCTACAGAAGAAACAACCAGGAAAATCCCATGGGGCACAGCCCTCCCCGGCCCCCATGGGGCTGCGCTGTGGATCCTCACCCCATAACACACAGGGATGGGACGCTGGGATACAGGCAGGCCTCTGACTTACAAGGTAGGCCAGTCCCAGCTGCTTTATTATTTTCTTGAGGGTGCATTTGAAAATACACGTACGTACATGTTAAAATGCATCTGTATGTTTGTATATAATGTTCCTAGACCCTAAAGCAGTGGTTCTCAACCCCCCTCCTACCTCGAGCCTTTCATACAGTTCATGTTGTAGTGAGGCCCCCCAACCATAACATTATTTTCGTTGCTACTTCATGACTGTCAATTTGCTACAGTTATGAATCGGGCGACCCCTGTGAAAGGGTTGTTCGACCCCCAAAGGGGTCGAGACCCACAGGTTGAGAACCGCTGCCCTAAAGAGAAATAAAGGCCAGGCGTCTAAAGCAACTGCTAATAAAAGACAGCCATCATGAAAATGAAAATGTCAGAATGAGACCTGTCCTAAGTTGGGGTTGTGCTACCTGTATCCTCTTTGGGTACCTGCAGGCCCTCAAAGTCCATCCACAGGACCTGTTCAGGGCCTAGGCCCCAGAGTCTAAAAGCCTCCACCTCCCCCTCTCCTCTACCAGCCCCAAGAGAGTCGTACAGGCCCAAGGGGACCTTGGCAGCCAGGCGGGGCTATCGTGTCCCCCCTCTCCTCCTCACACCCAGTCCCAGAGTCCAGCACAGAGTTGTGAACGCTTCTGGTTGCTGTCATGAGGACAATACCCAGAACAGCCCACCATTCCCATCAAGACTGGATGAGGCAGCGCAGGCCACAGGAGCTGAGTGTCCCCAGTGCAGAAGGGGCGCAGGAACTGTCATCGAGAAGAGCTACCGCCAAGAAACCAGCTCCTTTTAAAAGTCAATGATTTCCAGATAGAGTTGATTAAAATGATTTGTGCCTGACACCAGGCCTTGATCCTCAACTCACTGCATGGGAAAACCTTCCGAAGCAGAAACCTATATCAAGTGGAAACTTGTCAGAGGAAAAACAGTTTTTCCAATAGAAAAGCAGTTGAGAACCCAGTTAGAGGCAGACACCAGGCAAGCACCCGCAAAACAGGAGAGTCCTGTAGTCTGGCTCTCCTGTAGTCGGGATGACTGACAAAGGAAATTGTTAACTGGCTTAATTGCTAAGCCCTTTCTGTAGAGCAGTGGTTCTCAACCTTCCTAATGGTGTGACCCTTTCAGAAAGTCCCTCATGTTGTGGTGACCCACCCCCAACCCCCAACCATAACATTATTTTCATTGCTACTTCATCACTGTCATTTTGCTTCTGTTCTGAATCGGGCGACCGCTGTGAAAGGGTCGTTCGACCCCCAAAGGGGTCGAGACCCACAGGTTGGGAGCCACGGCTGTAGCTAGAGTAAAACCCGGGGTCCTGTTTCCTCACATGGACAAAGCCTTGCCATTGTGGGGAGTCAGCTCCAACTCCCAGTGACCCCCCACACGTCAGAGAGAAACGAGGCTCCATAAGGTTTCCAACCTGACTTTTCAGAAGTTGCTTCTGATGCCTATGGGTTGAGAGCCCTTTGGGGATTGAACGACCCTTTCACAGGGGTTGCCTCAGATCATCGGAAATATGTTTAATATAGGAACTGAGACACCGCTCCTCTATCTCCAGGCAGGTCCGCCCACACGCAGAGACACCCACCGATGAGCACCCGGTGTGAAGACTGTCACCCATGCTACACCATGCTTCAAGGCAACGTTTCATTTATTTGTCATTAGAAAGATTTCACAATATATAATGACATATTGTTTTGTGATTAATCACGATGCTTTCATTATGTTCAATTTGTAACAATGAAAACACTTCTTGCATATCAGATATTTACATGACAATTCTTAACAGTAGCAAAATGACAGTTATGAAGCAGCGATGAAAATAATGTTATGGTTGGGGGTCACCACAACATGAGGAACTGTATGAAAGGGTCGCGGCACAAGGAAGGTTGAGAACCACTGCTCTGGGTGACCTTGGTCAATTAACCCCCTAGCAGCCAAGCATGTTAATGGTCTGTCCCACCCTTGCTCCTTCCAGGCTCTGTGCTCATCTTACACTTTGTGACTCAGTGACCAAGTGTGTCAATAATTCCCCGGCTTCGCTTAGGTCCTCCAGAGAAAGATGAGGCTTTCTCCTGCCCTAAAGAGTTACACTCTTGGAAACACAAGGGACAGTTCTACCCGGTCCTACAGGATTGCTAGGAGTTGGAATCAAATGGATGGCAGAAGTTTGGGTGGCTAGGTGGGGTTGGTCCTTGTTCGAGGCTTCAGATAAAATCCAGTTCTTTTTCAGGTACGACTCTGAATGATAGTCACAGTCAAAGCCAGTGTTTCTAAGGGACCCAACCATAAGTGTCAGGGGGTCCTCCTGCCCAGTTCCAAGCCCCCACCTCAGGCACACACAGGGTGGCTTCTGCCCCGAGGCACAGCCCGCAGTGTTTCTCAGGCAGTAACAAATGTCACACACATCTACCCCCCACACACCTGCCCTTAAGTAGCCAGCCTCCTCCCATGCCTTCCCTCACCAGTCCCACCCAACCCCACCTGTCCCAACTCCAATCCCCCCTCCCCCTGAGGAAGGGGGCACTCACCACCTCATCAGCTATGAAGTCGATGAAGCCTGGCAGGATCAGGAAGTCGCTGGAAGAAACAAGAGCGAGGGCTGCAAGGTGGGGAGGGGGCAAAGGCAGAGGGGCTACAGCTCCCGCTCCTCCTCCACCAGGGACAGCGGAGGGTCTGTGGACCCGGGTCACTTGCCCCACACAGTCACTGCCTCAAGGCCCAGACTTGCTGAGGGACACAGAACTTTCTAGGTGAGGGTGGAATTCACACAGCAGCCATGGGGCCTGACCTTCCATGCAAATCTCCCCCTCTTGAAGGAGGAGAGAGCAAGCCTCGGGGAGGGGGAAGCCAGCTGGCTCTGTGGCCCCGCAGAGCATGGGCCAAATCACACTGCGAGGAGGGGGCTGAATGCGGGCATGTGCGGGTACAGCCAGCACCTGGGGAGCATCGGCTGAGCTGAACTGGAGCAGCCAACAGATGTGGGCCAAGGGGAAGGGAAGCCTTACCACTAAAGTCAGATACTGGGACCCCTGCCCTGGCTGACACTGGAGCCCCTGCCGTACTGCCCACAGCAGCGCGCACCAGCATCCCTGCGAACTCCCAACTGGGGAGTGTGTCTAGGTGCAGCACTGAGTCAGGGGGCCCAGCAGCACCCATCTGCCTGAAATTACAGCCATAGAGGGGGGCCAACTGGTCCTTTTTGACCCCACAGGACAGAATCAAACTGCCCTATTGGACAGACACACTCAGTGGCCAGTGCCCTCACCAGTTCAGCTCCCCCAGTGAAGGGAGTGGAGGGAGGGCTCCACGGAGGAGCTGACTTAAGGGTGGGAGAGAGCAATCTTTAATCTGCCCTAAGGCAGATGATCTCCTGGGAGCATCCCTCAGGGTTTCTCTAAGAGATTCCTAAGAAAAGTATCCCAAAGCCACACCTCTCTTCATCACCAAAGGCCCCCAAAAGGAGGGGAAGCCTTGGGCTCACCAGGGGTCTAGGGATCTCTGCTGGGCTGCCAGATTCTCTAGGCATTTGTGCCCTGTTCCCTCATCCCCACCCCCGCCAACCTGGCCTACATCCAGCTACAGGGAGGCAAGGAGGTGCTCTGCAGGAGTGACTGGGCATCCCCAGGCTTGGGACTGGGACAGGGGCTGGCAGGAGTCACTAGATTCCCAGCATCCCATCAACTCTAGGCTCAGATGCCCCTTCCTGGCATGAGCACGGGCCTGCAGCCAGAAGGAGGGCTGATGCTCTGCTTGCAGCTAGCGGGACAAGCGGCCAAGGCCCAGAGTGTTCCTCTCCACTCCCTGGTGAGGTGGCAGTCACGGAACCCTCATTGCCAAGGGGGCACCAGTGCCCACCTGTGGGCAGCCAGGGGCACAGGTGGGGAAACGAGGGCACCATCCCATCCACCCAGCGGGGCCTCTTCAGAAGGCAGCAGGGAGCATCAACTACTCTGCCTTCCTGGGAGGAGAGGCGCCTTGGACGAAGGTCTGGGAAAAGTCTCCCCGTTGCTCTCACACCTCTAGTTCCCACGCTTTAGAACTGCCCCCCTTCCACCCCGGACGCCCTCAGCCCCCGGCTGCAAGCAGATGCCCACGAGGAAGAGGAAAGGGGCAGGCCTGAGCAGACCCGGACAGGATAGGGCATGACAGCCTGGCCACGATGTCAATCTGCCACGTCTCTCTCGTGGCGTGAGCCGCCTTCCCAGCCCCCCTCCGCCCGGCCGCGGACCGCGGCGATCGGAGGGGCGGCCAGGGGCGCGCGCACGTGCTGGGCCAGCCGGGGCCGCGGCCCTTACTTGTAGGTGAGGCCGTCTGCGTTGGCGAAGAGCTGCTGCGCGGTGAGCCCGTCCTCCGGCACGTAGCCGGTGCCGCCGCTGATCAGGTAGTCCGCCATGCTGCTGCGAGACACCACGGCCCGACATAAACCTCCGCGCGGGCCGCCCCGCCGCCGCCGCCGCTGCTGCCGCTGCCGCTACTGCCGCTGACGCCGCGACCCCGCCGCCACTGCCGCTGCCGGCCGGCCGAGCCGGGGCGGGGGCTGCGGCAGCGGGCGGGCCGGGCGCCGCCCTCCTCCGCCCCTCCCGCGCGCACAAAGGCCGCCAGCCTCGCCGCGCGCACGCCCGGCGCACCGTGCAGTCCCTGGGACCCGCCGGCCGGGGAGGGGGCCGGCCCAGGCCGGACACGCCCCTCTGCCCTCGTGGTCCAGCCTTGGAGTGGGGGTGAAGGGGAGCAGCAGCGCGCCCGGGCGGCGTGAGTCTCCCCACCCCTAGGGGTGTCTCCAAGGCATTGCCTCTCCCACCCCACCGCCCCCTCCACTAAAGAATCCCCGGGCTCGGATCAGCCCCTGAAGCACCTGGGCTGAGGGTGCACCCTCCAGCAGTGCAGCCTGGCTCCACCCCTCCCCTATCACCTCTGGGGAAGAGCATTCTCAGCAATGGCACTCGCTGACCTTTGAGTGGCCTTGGAGCCCTCTGCAGTTCCCGAAGCATTTTCATAGATGAGCTCACTTACTCCACAATCTATCAATTGCCAGTTATTGGGAACCTCTCTGGTGCGCTGCTGTCTGCCAGGCCAGCAGTTGGAATCCACCAGCCTCTGGGGGAGGGGGGTAAGATGAGGCTTTCCACTTCAGTGAAATATGCACTGCCTTGAAAATCTGCAGGGGCAGTTCGACCCTGTCCCATAAGGTCCGGATGAGTCGGAACCTACTTCCTTGATGGCAGGGAAGTTTTTTGCTTCGTTTTCCCTGACAGGTGCAGAGCATATGGTTGTGATGGGGAGATGGGTGGCAAGCCTGCTACAACTGACTCTTGATTGGGGGCCCTAAAGGACATAGAACTGTCCCCAAAGGGTTCCCAAAGCTGTAATCTTCATGGGAGCAGACTGCTTCGTCTTTATCCCACAGAGTGAGATCGAATGGGGCTGACCTATCAGCCAGCTGTCAAGTACTTAACCACGGTCGCACCAGGACTCCTTCCAGAGAAGTTCACTCACTAAATCATCCACTCATTGAGTCCATTCTGACTCATAGCGATTCTACAGGGCACAGCAGCCCTGCCCATTGGGGCTTCCAATGCGTTAAGTCTTTACAGGATCAAACAGCTCCTAAAGAGCCACTGGTGGGTTTGGCCCGCTGAGCTTGCAGTTATTAGCTCAAGAGATAGCCCACTATGTCACCAGGGCTCCTTTTCAGTCAAATGGATCTGCATTTAGGAGGGCATCGTAGAGCATACAATGCAATGTTGGGGAACTTCTGAAAACGACCCTAAGCAGAAGTGTGGTGGCCTGTGTGCCTAACAAGACCCAGCTCTGTACCGGGTGGTAAGACTGCGAGGGGGGGGGGACCGCAAATTGATTCACAAGTGGATAGAGTGGGCTGATTGGGGAGACCCTTCCCATTGTAGCCAGGTTCACTAATACTGCCCTGGAGCAAATGCTAGGTTTGAGCTTCCACCCAGAGAGCCCTAGGGCTCCTCTGAGGTGGGAGGAAAAGCCAGGGGCACAGGCCTCCTGGCATGGCAGCAGCCTATGGCCCTGGCTCCTCCCTCCTCAGCCCCAAGAGGCTGAGCTTGTTTACCTCTTAGTGGTGTGGAGGCAGCCAGACCAGAAGGGCCTCTGCCTCCAAGCCACAAGGCTCCCTGGGATGGCAGCCTCCTCCAGTGATGCCCCCGGGACCCTGCCAGGCAAACACAGGCCGGTCCATCTGTGTGCAGAGGGGAGAAATGGGAGGACTCCCACAGAGCTAGGAGTGAGGCAGGGTGGTAGAGGATGCTTACAGATGTCCTCCCCCCCTCAGAGGCCTGGGAGAGAAGGGAGCTGGCTAGGGACAGGGGTGGGGGTGTCTGCAGAGTGGGTGCTTGATTAGCTGGCTAGAAGCACGTGGGCAGACTCCCTGACTCCCCAGCACTCCTCTCTACACACTCAGGGGCCTGGGGCCACGAGTTGCCCAGCCATGAAAGCAGCCCGTGGAAGCTCCTGGCCATCCCAAACTGCTTCCTGGCCATAAAGCCAGGGCTGGGTCACTAGGCAGACAGAGCATGGAGGTGCCTGAACCTTTGTGGTCCCCTACAGGACCTGCTCGGGGGCCATACCCCCTAAAGTCAGGAAAGGCTAGGGTTGCACCAGGGCAGTGCTGAGTCTGTCATCTCAGGTGACCTTAATGTGTCATCTGCCCCAAACTGGAACTCTGAGACCCAGGAGAGGATGTGGCCAGGCCTCACAGCATCCCCTGCCCCCTCTGCCAGCCTCCAGCTTTGATACTGAGCTGTAGGCTCCTTTGAGGGCTGAGTTGTCCTCTCCACAGCCTGATTCCACCACCCCCACCCCAGGCCCAGCCTTCCTCCCCTGCCCCCCTTCCTGATCCTCCCCAGCTGCTTCCTCCTCTGGGAGGAGACACCCAGGCAACCAGTGGGCTGCAACCTAAGAAGGCCTGGTCCCCTGAGGCTTCCCACCTGGCCTGGCCGCTGAGGGACACAGGCGGATGAGGGCAGGCCTAAGCCCCTTGCGGTCCCTTCCTCAGGTTTGGGGGAACAGCACCCCACTGGGCAGGGAGGTCCTTCAAGCTGTTAGAAGGAATATAAAAACATTTTAGGGGATATGGTGCTGAGATAGGGGAGAAGCTTGCCCAAGTTCAAGCCCAGAAGCAATAATCCCGTCACCCCAAACCGGGACTTGTCATAGAACCAACATCTCTGGATTGGTGGTGGACTAGCTGGTAGTTCTGAGCTTCATTACACGAGCTCAGGTTGTGCACAGGTCCTGGTGGCATCGTGGGTTATTTGGACTGTTAACTGCAAGGTTGGTGGTTCAAAACTACCAATGCTTTTTGGCAGAAAGATGAGACTCCGCTCCCATGACGGATGTGTAGGCACAGTTCTGCTGTTCTCTAAGACTAGAATTCACTTGATGGTAGTGGGTTTGGTTTTTGGCTTTCCTGAGCCTGGGTGGGGGGTCAAGGGAAGACCCTGGTCTGCCATGGCCCTGGCCTGAACTCTGGGGCCACACTTTTCCAATACCTGACTGCCTCTTGTAAGCCCCCAAGGGCTCAGCTGTACCTCAGCTCTTTGGGGCCCTCCCTACAGAAGCTGGAGCTGTAGAGTGGGCAGGAGATGGGCGAGCCATTGCAGGAGAAGCAGCCTGTGGGAGAGCGCCCAGGGCTACCCAGAGGCCAGTTAAGCCGGTAAAAGTTCTTATGTAAGTAAGCACCAGCCCTTGTGCAGAGGCAACTCATTCTCAGGGACCCCACCCCCACCCTCACCCAGGCCCAGCTGTCAGGTCACCTCCCCAAGCTGCTGAGCACCAGCAGATGGGCAGAAAAAGAAGTTCAAATCCGCTGGACCAGAGGAGATTGCGTTTCAAGCTGCGATACAATCCCAGAGATTAGCCGCTGTCTCCTTGCAGCCTGTCCCCTAGGGCCGGCCAGTACCCCACCCTTCCTCCACATATTCCCACACAGTCCCCGGTGGGGTGCTGACCCATAGCCCCTAAGGTGGACTAAGAAAAATGGGGCAGTGATCTCACCAAGCCAAGGAGGTGATGCCCTGGACATCCACACCGGCAAGCAGGGCTGGGGGCAGTTCCAGAACGACCCTGCTAAGGAGGCCGCAAAGTTGGGCAGGAGTTCCAGTGAGCGCTACTGAAACCCAAGGACCAGGTGTCGTAGAAGGGCCAGTCAGAGCTAAGGCTTTGGGGAGAGTTTTTACCACCTGCTCCCTGTCCTTTGCCCTGGGCCCCCAGTGCAACGCCTCGCCAAGCCCTTTGCCTAATACCCGCCGGCAGCCCCAAGCAAAGCCGGTGCGTGGCGTCTGCAACCCCGTTTCAGGAAGTTAGAGATGGGGCGAGAAGGCAAGGGTGCCTAGCCAGCCGGCCCACCCTTCCCGCTACGTGCCCCTCGCCGCCCGCCCCAGGCTCCCCGCGCTTGGCCCAACGGCGTCACCTCTCGGACTCGTAGCCCGCCTGCAGTAGGCGGGCGCTGTACCGCTGTGCCGCCGTCTCGTGTCCCGGGTGTTGTCGGGCTCCGGGCTCTGGAACCGCGGCGGCTCCGCCTCCCTGCAGCGGCGGCGACAGCGGCCCCGACCCCGGCGGCGGCGGCGGCCCCTCCATGCGGAGGCCGCGCTCAGGGTGGGCGGGAGCCTCTCCGCCTGGAGGCTCCCTGGGCCCCGCTGGGGAGTGCGCGCCGCTGAGCGGGGTCCCGGGCCGGGGGCGGGGCCGATGGGTGGGGCCGGGCTGCGGGGCGGGGCAGGAATGCCGGGGCGGGGCCGGGATCCCGGGGCGGAACCCAGGCGTAGCGGGGCGGAATCTCCTGGGCGGGACTGGAGGCGGGGCAAGCGGGGGCCACTGGAGGGCTCGGGTGGATCGCGGCGGAGGGCCAGGTGGGGGTCGCAATGACAGGGCAGGGGGTGGGTGGTGCCTGAGAGCTGGGTTGCAGCCCGGAGTCGGTGGTGTTCCAAGAGTCTGGGCTGTGGTTCCTGTCCAGTCTCGGGGTCTGCCAGGGGTACCCGGAGGCGGAGGTGGCAAGTGTCGTCCAGGGTAGAACTGGGAAGGACCCCGCCTTATACCGGCCTTGGGGGCTGGGGAACCTGTCTGGGGAAAGCCAGAGAGGAACTCCTTTCTTCCTGCAGGGCGCCTGGGAGCTGGGATTCCTTGGCTTGGACCAAAAGTGGCGTGGTCTCCTGAAGTGCCTCCTAGCTCCTGGTCCGCACCCTTTCCTCACTTGGGCCAGATAGGGGGGCCATCATCTCCTTTCGCCTCGGTGCCTCCACAGACTCCACCTGCCCTCTCCCACAGGGTTTCCCAGGGTGTGTGTACCTCTTCCAGAGGCTGACTGCCACATTCTTTACCTCGAAGCTGCCTCAGCTTCATACCCCCAACCTTCTTGTTAGCAGCCGAGGAGCTTAACCAGTGCACCACCAGGGGTCCCTGATTCTACCTTCAAAAAAACAAAAAAGCCACTTGCATTGAATAGATTGACTCCCAGTGACCTTTCAAGTAGAACTCCCTAAGTTTTCCAAAGCCATACATCTCTACCAAAGACTGCCTCATCTCTCTCCTGAGGAGCACTGGTAGATTTGAACTGCTCACCTTTTGGCTAGCAGTCCAATGCTCACCCCACGGCAACACCATGGCTCCTGACTACTTCTTCTAGTTGGGTGAGTGGGGGGGGGTGGCGGGTGTTGAGGAGGGCAAACTCATTTTAGACCAGAGACAAAAAGATTTTACCTCCAATACCTGGGAAAGTAACTGACAAGCCTGCAAGCTCCTTTCAAGATGGGGACTTTGTTTCCCCTCATTTAGGGTACTCTATAACCAGGGAGTACTGCTGGACACTTGAAGGTCCTGGCCTGACTGGAAAGCCCGCCTCTTCCTATGTCATCTGGTCATTGTCATTGTGAGCCAGGACTGAACCAAAAAAACAAACTCACTGCCATCAAGTCAATGTTGACTCATAATGGCCCCTTGTGGATTTTGAGACGGTCAATGTTTCAGGGAGTACAAAGCCCAGTCATTTCCCCCACGGAACTGCTGGTGGTGGTTTTGAACCGCCCACCATGGGAATTGCAGCCCAATGCATAACCACATCACCACCAAGGCACTGAACACCTAGCAAAGGTGAAGAGGAAAAATGAGTCACTATTGTTGGAGGAGACCGAGAGATGAAAGCAAACACACAGCAGCTGGTAGTCTGAACTGCTTTACGCTCCGGGTCACAGCCTAATGTGTAATATCATGTCACCAGGATTCCTCCAGGGTGCCCAGAGGCAGCCAAAGGTAAGTACAAGTCTGTAAGCCCCAGGCTCTAGTCTTGGAGAGTGCAGGGGCCAATTTGCCCTGAAATTCGGTGACTTCCCTCTGTGTGTATCGGATAGATACAGATAATACGAGGGGGTGTCAAAAATTATTGCTACAAAATCAGCGCAACCTTTATGACACACAACTGTCACACTGGGAAGCTATTCTTTCCCCGACATTGTCACCACCTAGGTCAATACACTTGGGAAGGAGGGGTGTCCATCTCTTACCCACTTCCTTGAGAAATTCTGTGCTCTTCAATGCTCACCACATCCAACTAGCCCTTCTGCCCTCCTCCCGGGGCTCAAATCTTGTTCCTTTGTAATGCTCTGGGAGTTTGGAGGGAAAAAAAGTCAGGGGCAAGGTCAGGGTGGATGGGGGTAAGTTTTCCCAACAAAATTCTCCTTGGACAGCCCAGTCTGCCCCCAAAGAGCAAGCAAGGGCACTGACGGGATGGGAGAAATCCCTGTGTGTCGTTTTCCTGGCCCTTTGCGCACGAATGTGAGCATTTTATTAAAGCTTGTCATCATTCCTTTGAACAATCTATCAATCGTGGTTGCTATTGTCCGGTGCCATCGAGTCCGTTTGAACGCACAGTGACCCGATGTACAACAGCTGGAAGCGCGGCCTGGTCCCGGGGAATCACACAATTATTGTGTCTGAGCCTGTCTTCCTCTTCTTCACTGCCCCTCAACTTTACGAAGCATGATGTCCTTCTCCAGAGACTTGTTGCTGCTGACGTGTCCAAAGTACGTGAGACAAAGTCTCACCGTCTGCTTCCAAGGAGCCCTCTGGCCAGACTTCTTCAGGACAGATTTGTGTGTTCTTTCGGCAACCCATAATATATTCAACATTCTTCCCCAGCACCGTCATTCAAATGCACTGATTCTTCATTGGTGTCCGTTATTCAATGTCCAACTGTCACATGCACATGCGGTTGATTGGCAGCACCATGGCTTGGGTCAGACACACCTGAGTCCTCAAAGTGACATCCTTGCTCTTCAACACTTAGTTTAAAGAGATCTTGCGTAGCAGACTTAACGCACTCAATGTGTTGTTCGAATTGCTGATTGTTGCTTCCATGAGCATTGATTGTGGATCCAGGCTAGATGAAATCCCGGACAACTCTGTGAATGTGTGGGTTTTCTCTAAATTGTAATCCATATTGCAGGTGGCCATTCTTGATCTTCATCAGCAAATGCTCCAAGTCCTCCTCACTTTCAGCAAGCAAGGGTGTGTCATCTGTATTCTGCGAATTGTTAATAAGCCTTCCTCCAATTCTGATGCCACATTCTTCTTCATAGAGCCCTGTTTCTCCGATTATCTGCTCAGCATGCAGATCGAATACGTACAACCGTGATGCACGCCTTTCCTGATTTGAAGCCATGTGACCTTCCCTTGTTCTGTTTGCACAACTGCCTCTTGATCCATGCACAGGTTCCTCAGGAGCCCAGTTAAATATTCTGGAATTCCCAACTTTCACAATGTCACCCAGAGTTTGTTTTAATCCACACCGTTGAACGCCTTTGCACAAAACACAATAAAACACAAGTAAACATCTTTCTGGTATTCTTTACTTTCATTCAAAATCCATTTGACATCAGCAAGGATATCCCTTGTTCCACGTCTTCTTTTGAATCCAGCCTGAAGCGCTGGCAGCTCCCCATCAATGTACTGCTGCAACCTTTGTTGAATGATCTTCAGCAAAATTTTGCTTGCATGCAAGATCGCTGATATTGTCTTACAGTTTGAGCATTCTGTTGGGTCACCTTTCTTTGGAATGGGTACAAATATGGATCTCTTCCAGTCAGTTGGCCAAGTAGCTGTCCTCCAAAGATTCTGCCAGAGAAGAGTGAGTGCTTCCAGCACTTCATCCGCTTGTTGAAACTTGCAGCTGGTCTTCCATCGATTCCTGGAGCCTTGTTTGAGACTAATGCCTTCAAAGCTTGGAATTCATCCTTCAGTACAGTGGCTTCTTGCTCACGTGCTGCCGCATGAAATGGTGGAAAGTTGACTAGTTCTTTTGGGCACAGTGACCCTGTATTCTTTCCATCTTATTTTGATACTTCCTGCAGCATTCAGTTTTTCCCCATAAAATGTATTCAATATTGCAGCTTGAGGCTTGGCTTTTTTCTCTCCAGTTCTTTCAGTTTAAGATAATGCTAAATGTGTTCTTACTTTTTGGCTTTCTGACTCTAGGCCTTTGCATATTTCATTATGATCCTTTACTTTGTCTTCTTTTGCCTTCCTTTGTCTTCTGTTCTATTTGCCTTACTACTCCATAATTAAAAGAAAATCTCAGGGTCTCTTCCAACAGCCACTTTGATCTTTTCTGCCTGTCTTTCTTTTTTTAAAAAAAATCTTTTTATTGAGGGCTCTTGCAGCTCTTATAACATCGCATGCATCAATTGTATTGAGCATACTTGTACATACGTTGCCACCATCATTTCCAAAACATTTTCTACTTGAACCCTACCCTTTTTAATGACTTTTACCTTTCTTCACGTATGATGTTCTCGATGTCCTCCCACAGTTCCTCAGGTCTCCTTGACTGCCTTGAAGTCAGTCCATATGGAATATGTGCTCCATAAATTTGCCAGAGGCTACTTTTTCTGAAGTAGACTGCCAGGCCTTTCTTCCAAGACACCTGTGGGTGAACTTGAATTGCCACCCTTTCCGTGAGCAGCTGAGCACGGTAAGCTTTTGCACCACTAAGAGGCTCTAGGACATCACTCTCTCTTTATCTGAAAAGAACACAACACACACACACACAAACACACACACACACACACACAAACACACACACACACACACATCCCTCAGCAAGAAATGGAGGAGCTGGTAGAAAATGGAATCAAGCTCTCAAGAGAACAAATGTATCAGTGATACAGGACCATCCTGAACAGACTTGTCCAGAAGCAGCCCCACTGTACGATGGAAGCAGAACAGCCCTGGACGTGATCCCAGTCGTCTTCACCCTTGTTGTCACAGTGCTCTAAGAAGCCTGTGGTAGCACCGGAAGCGGGGGAAGGAAGTGCTGGGACAGATGGTGCTCAGGGTCCAGGGAGCAGAGCACGCTGGGAGGACTCTCACCTGGCAGGCGTGCTGAGGGATAGGGCAAAGGCTGCTGCATCTCTCAGAGAGAGAGGGCCGAGGTCCACGGGGAACTCACACACCTCCAGAGTCTGTGTGGGGGCCACGCCCCTCCTCTCCAATCTCTATCTGGGGAAGGAGGGATGTGGAGGAATGAGAGGGGAGTGAAAAACTAAGGGCAGACAGGGAAGGAGGAGCTGACATGGGCATAGGGTTGGGGGGCTGCCTGACCACCTCTCTGTGCCTTGGCACTGGGGGAGTGCGTAAGGTAGAATGAGAAGTGGTCTTACTCCCAGCCAGCCCTCCACACCATATCCCGGTGAGCCCCTTGCTGGTTCCCCACTCCACCCCCAGCCCTGGCCTTTAGAGCTTTGGGAAGTCTCTTTGCTTCCCCCCAGCTGTCGTCTGCTTCTGTGTCCCATTCAAGATGAAGGGGTCCTGTGCAGTCTGTGGGGCGATGGCTGCTTCAGGAGTGCCTTGTGCTCCTAGGCTGGGTCCCCACGGAGCCACCCTCCCCGCTGCCTTGGGACACCAGGTGTGCCAGGAGCCTGTCTTGGGGAACCGCAATGCCCACCCTCCCTTGTCTTTCTCTCCCTGGCCGTCCCCCAGGCTGGCCTCAGGAGAGAAAGGTAAGCTATGTGCAGCACGCACCCTCTCTTGCCTGCGTGACCCTGACATCCTCAGTGCCACAATAAAACTGATCTTCACCCCGCCCACTCCTGCCAGTGCCCAGGGCTGCAGGGCAGAACTGAGGCCACCCCAGTGTCCAACCTGAAGCAATGGCTGCTGTGGGTGCAGCTCAGTCCCCAGGTGCCAGGTGGGCAGGAAAGGAAAGATGTTTCGATCCAGTTTTCGGAGAGCAGATGGGCCCCCAATTTGGAAAGGCCCCGCCCCTTCCTGTCTTCTGCCCTGCCAGCTGCAAGCAGGTGCTGGGTATGAGAATGGAGGAGGCAGGGCGGGAAGGGGACAGGGGCTTCCACTTGGAGACTTGGAGACAAAGGCTCGGATGTTGGAGGGGAAATGAGATGATGGCATCCCAACCCATCTCTGCCAAAGCCCCTCACCTCCCTGCTTGCACCTCCAGTGTGCCTGCTAAGCCCAAGTGCACATCTGGGAGTGCCACTGCCCACCTTCAGGCCTGCCTCCATCCAAGACCCTCTTGGCCTCCGGGCTCTGTTGGAGTTCCCTGAGCCTCGGGGCACCTGCTGGAGGCCCTGCCGTTAGACTCAGCAGCAGGGCCTTGGGCAGCAAGTCCCTCAGTCCTGAGCGCTGCAGAAGGGGCTGCCCAGGACTTCCTGGCTGGAGACTTGGACCTCTTGTCTCGTCCCCGGGGCCCTGCCTGGCCTCTGCCTCACCTGGTTACCTGAACCAGGAGCTGTAGCTACAGCACTGCTGGTTCTCCCTCCCTTGGGCCGCTCGCCGTCTGCGGCTCAACCTGGAGACTCTGGGGAGATCTTGGCACAATGTTTCCAGGAAGAGCAACTGGGGAGGCAGAGGGGACAGCAGCATTGCTCCCCCGGGGGCCACAGGGATGGGCCTGGCAACCCCAGGCCCCAGTGACTTGTGTGGGGGCCTGCATACCTCCCTGCTCCACCCCACCCCACCCTCCTCCCACTGTACTCCAACAAAATCCCCACCTTCCCCATCTGTGCTGTAGACTCCTTCAATGCAATCCCACCCCACAGGCCAGCTCCTAGGCTGAACTAGGAAGGAGTACGCATGTGAGTGGGTGCATATGGGTGTCCGGGTTGTTGTCCCATTAGTTCCGCCGCCTGTGTGTCAGAGAGGGACTGCACTCCATATGGCTCCCGAGGACATGATTCTCTTTAGGGACTTGCCAGGTCTTTTTTTCCAAGGTACCTCTCGGCAGATTCGAACCCCCAACCTTCCCATTAGCAGCCGGGTGCAGAAGCAGCTCAACAGTGTGCACCACACAGAGACTTCTCCCTCTCCCTACTCTGATACAAAAACAAACTAACAAAACTGACTCATAGGGACCCTGTAGGGTAGGGTAGAGCTGCCCCTGTGGGTTTTCCAAACTGTAACTCTTTCCTGGAGCAGAAAGCCTCGTTTTTTTTTCCCCCCATGGAGCAGCTGGTGGTTTTGAACTGCTGACCTTGCAGTTAGCAGCCCAACTCTTAACCACCATACTATCAGGGCTCCTTCCTCTCCCTACAAGCACTGGAAAATAAAAGAAAGAGAATCTGCCATCAACCCTGCAGGCAAACTGAGGGGAAGTAACCCACTGTCTACTCTCAGCTAGAAAAAAAATACAAAACAGGCCTTCCCTAAAGTCATGAGATTTCTGAAGGGATTTGGAAAAGCGACATCACTGTTGACCTGAAAAAATGGGTCCCTGTGGCCCCCAGAAACAGGAGCCTGCTGGGTGAGGAGGGGAGCAGGGCTCTGGGGCTATTGCCTTGGGAGGTGGACTGGGAGGGCACCTGTGCTGCCCCGTCCGTAGATCTCCCACTGGACCTTCCTGCTTCCTGGCGGTTCAACATTCATTTATCTGAAGATGGATTGTCATTTTTTATAAAAGTTTGTTTTCTGTTGTAAAAATATATAGAAGGCAGCATTTGCCATTTCAAACGTTTCTCAGGCGTGCACTGTAGAGGTTCCAGTTGGCTCGTCCTCTTGCAGGACACAGGAGATGCTATGCAAGGCAACCAATGAAGTCAGTTACCTGAGAGCGAGCTGGCAAACGTCTGGTGACACAAATCACCAGCTATGATGTTCGCTGTTTTCATAAATCAAGAGAGTGTTCAAGAGGCCCCCACTGGATCCTGGAGCTCATCTCGTCCCACGCCTTCATGTGGCAAATGAGACATTTGAGGTGCACTGACTTGAAGTGGTTCTTTCAAGGTCACAGGGGACAATTAAGGCCTGACCAGAACCCAGGACAGGCAGCCTCGCCTGCAGGGCGCACTGAGCACGTGCCTGCTTTACGCGCTGCCCATTCTACAGAACAACTTGGCCCAGAAGGAAATGCATTTTCTAGACGAGGAAGCCCTGGTTGGGAGAAAACGTTTCATTCCCTCTCTAAAAATTGGACTATAAGCCATGTACCCCAAAGTCACCATTTCAAAGTACCAGTTGGTGGCATCAGTAGATTCAACAGGTTAGGTGAACTTCACCACCACCCAATTTCAGAATGTGTTCATCCGCTCAAAAAAAAAGGCCACCGCTGACAGTCATTGCCCGTTCTCCTTTCCAAGGCCCTGCCATTCCCTGATCTACTTCCTGTCTCCCTGGATTTGCCAAGTCTGGAGACATCTCACAGCAACGGAATCATCAGAGGCAGAGGTTTCCAAAAATTCACAGGCACATCCCACTGTCTTGTCATTCCACGTGTCCACAAGCCTCTGGAAGCCCCTCATCCCCGCGTGGCCTGTGGGGCTGGTCTTCTCGCGTCCACTTCAAATCTTGTTATTTACACAAGCTGCCGCCAACCGGTCGCCTCTCCCCGCTCAACGGAACAGAACGAACCATGGCGCCGTTCCCACCATTGTTCCACTTCGGCCCATTGTTGCAGCCACAGTGCCCATCCATCTTGTTGCTTTACATAGACGATCGTTAGTTCTACATGATAAGCCAGTCAAATCCGAAATTTTGGAAAGTTCTGACTTTTGACCTCTCACACCATCCAAATGGAGATGTTTCCACTAGCTCCTCGTGTGAGGCTGGGTTCTCTAGAGAAACAAACCCCGTGGCACATCTGTGTACAAGAAAGAGCTTTCTATCAAGAAGTGATTATATATCTAGAAGGCACCCCAGCCCCCTGCAACCCAAGTCTGTAAGTCCCTCTCCAGACTCACCTGATGCGGGCCAGTGGCCCCGAATGCTGAATGGGGAAGCAGGAAGAGCACAGGCTGGTGGGTACAGAGTCCCATGGCTCCAAAGTTGGTGGGAACGTGGCAGACGCTGACAGCTCTCAAGGTACCTAGCAGAGTCCCAGCAAGCAGGAACGCAAAGTCGCAGAGAAAGAGAGTAAGGTTCTGGTTTCCTCTACCCTTTGCCCCCCGCGCCCCCCGCCCCCTGCACACACACTTATAAGAAGACCACACCCGCAAGGAGGTATCAACAGGTTGTGACTTGATTGACAGGTTGTACGCTTTCCTACATCTTCACATTGTCCTAAAATCATCTAACCCCTTCTGGCCAACCCTTCCCTCTCCAGTCCCGGGCAACCCCTAATCTCCTATGTGTTCCCATAATTCTGTCTTCTCCAGAGTGCTCTCTGAATGGAACCATACAGCCTACAGCCACTGAGTCTGACTTCTTTCCACAACATGATTCATTTACAATCCAGCTGTATCGTGGCTCGGCAGGGAGTTCCTTCCGTTCATTGCCAAATCATGTTCCAGTATGTGGATATACTGGGAGAGAGACGGGGCTTTCTGCTCCTGTGAAGAGGTATAGTCTTGGAGACCCACAGAGGCCTTTCTACCCGTCCTACAGATAGGGTCGCCGTGAGCTGGCATCGACTCGGTGGCAGGAAGTGACATGGATAGACCACAGATTGCTCATCCATTCACCAACTGAAGGGCATTTGGGTAATTTCCAGTTTGGGGCCATGCTGACAGTGTGTGTGATAAACTTGGACACGCACATTTTTACGTAATATACATTTCCTTTCTCTTGAGTAATGGCAGTGGAATTGGTGGATGATGTGGTTAAGTATATGTGTAAACTGTCTAAGAAATGTCCAAACCAATGGTTCTCAACCTTCTTAATGCCATAAGCCTTTCATAGTTTCTCATGTTGTGTTGACCCCTCACCAACCATAACATTATTTTCGCTGCTACTTCATCACTCTCATTTTGCTACTGAATTGGGCGACCCCCGTGTAAGGGTCGTTCCACCCCCAAAGGGGTCGCGACCCATAGGTTGAGAACCGCTGCTCTAAACTGCCTCAAAGTCCCTGGAACACTGTGCCTCCCAATCAGCAAAGTTGAAAGTTCTACTTGCTCTGCTTCCATGTCGGTTTTTGTCATTGTCATTTCTCTGTCATGAAAACTTACTCTTTTTTTTACTGCTTATCGGGCCCCTCACACCATTCATGGAATGCAGGGCGGAAAGCACCCTGGTGGTACAGCTGTTAAGCTCTTGTCTGTTATTCAAGAGAAAGGTTGGTGGTTCAAACCCACCCAGCCACTGTGCCGAAGAAAGATGTGGCGGTCTGCTTCCGTGGAGATGAAAAGCAACCAAGCCCTCTGGGGGAACTTCTGCTCTGTCTCAGGGGTCCCTATGAGTCAGGACGGACAGCAGCAACAAGGGACAGTGCCGGGGTTGGTGATTACACAGTCTCTGACAAGAATGCCTCGGCTGGATGACAGCTGATGACAGACTCATCAAGCTGCCACCTCCTACTGCCCCAACAGAATGATGGCGACAAAACTCAACTCTCCGTGGCTTCACACAACTAAGGGTGATGGCTCATGACCAAAGAAGACACGATATTTGAATGAAGGTGTTGGCAACGACTATCAAAAGTCCCATGGACTGCCCCGAGAACAGACCGACCTTGGAAGAAGTACAGCCAGAGTGCTCCTGGGAGGCAAGGATGGCGAGACTTCATCTCACAGAGCCTGGACACATGGTCAGGAGAGACCAGTCCCTGGAGAAGGACAACGTGCTTGGCAGAGTAGCCGCTCAGTGAAAAACAGGAAGCCCTTCAAGATGAGACAGATGCACCGAGTGGCTCAAACATAAGACCAATTGTGGGGATGGCACAGGACCGGGCGGCATGTCGTTCTGTTGCACATAGGATCGCCACGCGTCGGAACGGACTCCGCAGCACCTAACAATGACATAGTTCTACGTCCTATGTGTCCCCTGTGCGACAGATGTGGTTTCTGCTCCATGTTGTCACTCCAGGACTCAGTTGGTGTGCAGAGAGAAAGAGCGTTGGGGAGGTGTCACTGGGCCTATTCCATTCAGCAGTCTAGGAGTCAGCCGTCCTTTCCATCTCCCTCTCATTGCTATACCCAATCAGAGGGACCAAGACACCAGAGACCAGAGTGGGCAATGTGCCCAGGTGGCCAGAGGCAGAGAGGACACATTTGGTGAAGAGCTTTCTTGTCTACCATATGCACAACAAATGCGAGGTTCCTCTAGAGCAGTGGTTCTCAACCTTCCTCAGGCCATGATCCTCATGTGGTGGTGACCCCCAACCATATTTTTGCTGCTACTTCATCACTGTCATTTTGCTACTGTTATGAATCATCATGTAAATATCTGGTATGCAGGATATATTCTCGTTGTTATAAATTGATCACAATTAAAGCGTAGCAATTCATCACAAAAACAATATGTAATTATATACTGTGAAATATTTATATCTAATGACAAATCAATGAAATGTTGCCTTGAAGCATGGTGTGGCATGGGTAACAGTCTTCATGCCAGTCCTTGTAGGTGGGCATGTCTGCATGTGGGCAGACCCGCCTGGAGACGGATAGAGGAGCGGTGTCTCAGTTCCTAAGACCATTGGAAATCTGTGTTTTCCGATGGTCTTAGGCGACCCCTGTGAAAGCATCTTTCAACCCCTAAAGAGGTCGAGACCCACAGGTTGAGAACCACTGCCATAGAGGATGTGGGTAACCCTGTGTAAAGAGGCATCCATACAGAGCATGGTATTATTCGGAAAGTTGGTTCTGCCCAGGATTCTCCCAAAAAGGAACGATGCATTTGAATGATGCTGCAAAGAATATTGAAAGAACCACAGGCCCCGGAAGAACAAACAAATCTCTCTTGGAAGAAGGACAGTCGGAATGCTCCTGAGGACTCTGGATGGTGAGACTTCATCTCGTGTACTTTGGACTTGTCATCAGGAGAGCCCAGTCTCTGGAGAAGGTCATCCTGCTTGGTAAAGTGGAGGGATGGAGAAAAAGAGGATGCCCCCTGATATGCTGGACTGACATGGTGGCTGCAACAATGGGCTCATCGCTGCAATTGTGAGGATGGCGCAGGGTGGGTGGTGTTGTGCTGTGTTGTACACAGGTCACTATAAGATAGAACTGACTGGCAGCACCTAAGAGCAGCAACACAGATGCCCCAGCAAAGCTGTGCAGCTGCCTCATCCTGGGCTCAGGAAGAGGCCCCAAGCAGTGATTGCAAAAGACCCCACACCAACCCCTTCTGCCCCTTACTCCATCCCTTGGCTTCATAGACTCACCCCAGCCATTTTGATGGATTAGGGTAGGGCTGGGGTGAGACTGTGTTAGTCCTGGTAGACTAGAGAAACAAATCCATAGAAACTCAGATGTGTAGAAGAGAGAGTTTTATATAAAGGGTAATTGTACGTTTAGAAAGCATCCCAACCCAGTCCAGTCCAAGCCCATAAGTCCTATATTAGCCCATATGTCCGATACCAATCTATAAACTCCTTTTCAGACTCATGAAACACGTGCAATGACGCTGAATGCAGGACAATCACAGGCCAGTTGGTAGAAAGTCTTTGGATCCAGTGGCGTTGTAAGCATCTCAGTGCTGGCATGGGTCTCCACATGGCTTCCCCAGTTCCCAGGCCACGGGGTCTATCTGCCAAGAGTCTTATCAGAAGAGAGTCTCCAAGGGAGTGAGCAGAGAGAGAGAAGTGTCTCCCGCCTTCAATGAAGAAATTGGAGTTCCCAGAATCCTCAGGAGAAGGCCATGCCCACAGAAGGCCTCATTGGCTGTGGTCCGATTAACAGACTAGATGCCACCCCTTCACTCTTAATCTTCTCAAGTCCCAAATTGACACCAGATTATGTAATGACCACAGGGACGATGGGCAAAGCCTTCACCTCTCTGAAGAGGTGGGTGACTGGTACCTTCTGAGCTTCAGGTTCATAAAGTCATAGGGTAGGTCATGAGGGGATGGGCACTTCCACATTGCACTGCCTGGGCCTTGGACAAGGTCTTAGAGAGTGTAGCTGGGACTAGGACACCTGAGAGGCACCCCGAGGGACTCTGAACTTGGTAGGCAAAGACCTTGTTGAAATATTTGCTTTTCCCCATACCAGTGGTGTGACTGGGGCCAGGTGGTGTTTTACACCTGAGAAATTAGGGAGGACATTGGCCCTCTCTCCAGAGTAGCAGCTTGTCACTGAAGGATTGTAAATCATATCATCCAAAGTTGAAGGAGGGATTAGTATCAGAGCCTAAATTGTGAGCATTCGGTTTGCAAAAGACTATGGATGGCAGTGGGAGCCCAAGATTCATCTGTGGAAACTATGTAGGAAATAAGCCTCTGGTGAAGTCCCTCCCTCCACAATTGAGGCATGGGAGGAGAGTAGCTACTGAACAGAGGGCATTGGAGAGACAAGTTAAAACTTTGTCAGTTCATCTCCCCTCTGATGCATGCTGGACCTGATGTGGTTTTCCACATCTTCTGTTTTGTTTGTTTTTGTTCCTATGAGGGTGTGTCTCAGAGGTGTTATGTCACAGGAGGTCACCCTCTTGAAGCTGTGTCATATGTTTTTCCACTTTATAATATGTAAAAACCCAGGCTTGATGAACCTATAGGGACAGCAAGTAGAATAAAGGTTTCGGGGGGTGGGTGTGCATTGGGGGTGGGGGCCATAAGAGGGAGACAATGTCAAGGAATCCAGGAAGAAAAAGAATATTTGGAAACTGCGGTAGCAATTGAACAATTCTGTTGACGTGATTGAACTATGGAATGATACATGTATTAACTCACAATTAAAAATATATTTATAAAAAAAGAATCACAGCTTGTAAATGAAGCACCTGGCACACAGTCATGGCTTAACAAAAGGGCGGCTAGAGAAACAAGTCCAGAGACACTCATATGTGTGTAAGGAAGAGAGAGCTTTTTATCAAAGAGCAATTGTATATGGAGAAAACATCCCAGCCCAGACCGGATCAAGATCATAAGTCCGATGTTGGCTCCACATGTCTCATACTAGTCTATAAATTCTTCAGACTTACACAGCACATGCAATGATGCAGAATGCCGAACAATCACAGGCTAGTGGGTGAACAATCTTTGGATCCGATGGCAGTGGATGCCTCTCCAGAGCTCAGACTGCCATCAGCGTGGTTTGCCATCAGAAGGCCAAGGCAGAGAGAGAGAGAGAGAGAGAGAGAGAGAGAGAGAGAGAGAGAGAGAGTGTGGTCCTCCTCCAAGGAGAAAGAGAGGAAGTTCCCAGAATCCTCATGAGGCATCATCAGGCTGTGACCTGATGGACAGGCTGAACTCCACCCCTTCACTCTATTTATCAAGTTGACATGAAATTATGTAACTACCACAGGCCATTATGATAGGGAACCTGGTGGCACTCTGACCTAGACATTGGGCAGCTCACTTCAAGGTCTGTGATCGGAATCCACCAGCCACTCTGTAGGAGAAAGAGGCTGTCTGCTCTCGTAAACACTGAGTCTCCGAGACCCTGTATTGGGTTGCTATGAGTCAAAACAGACTTGACGGCAGTGGGTCTGGTTTTAGGTATCATCACGATGGTGGTGGTAGCTATTGCTGAGCTGGTCATCCATGTACACGGAACAAAGTGCTGTCCAGTCCTGTGTCCACCCATGACCAGATGGAACCGTTAGGATCCATGGTTTTTGTTCCCTTTTTAAAAGTTTTATTGGTACATACTGTATACACTCAAGTATAAGCCAACCTGAATATCAGCCGAGGCACCTAATTTTACCACAAAAAACGCATTAAAAATGTGCTGAAGAACTCGGCTTATACATGAGTATATACGGTAATAGATCGCACAATTCAGTCAGCTCAAGAAACGTACAATCCTCACCACAATCGATTTTAGAACATTTTCTTCTTTGTTGTACTCATTATTAACTCCCCATCTACCCCAACCTTCCGCTGCCACACCCCCAAGAAACCGTTCGTCCAATTACTATCTCAATAGATCTACTTATCCCGGGTTTCATATTCAGGAAAACATGAAAAGAAAAAAGCTAAGAACAACAGCAAAGTAAAACAGAAAAAAGCCTCAGTCGAAAAGGAAGTAGAAAATATTGCAAACTAGAACAAATGTAAAATGGGTCAAAAGAGAGGCAAATGGTAAGGTGTTACATCTTACCCTAACTGTATCTGCAACAATCCACTTTCCAGGGCACTCTGCATGACAGCAAGACTGTGCATATCCCTGGTCTGTGGTCAGAGGGGATTCACTGGAGGTTTCAGGCACATTTATTTTTCCTTTGCTTCTTTTTTCTAACTGAAGCAACTTCGTTGTGGGTCCCCAGGGCGATCAAATGATAAGATTTTGCATTTTACCATAACGATATCTGCCATAACTGACTTCACAATGATCTCTGTCTGGTAACGAGGCTATCCATATGGTCATAAGGAATTTACTGAAGGGTCAAACCACGTTGGACCCTGCAGATGGATTTGGGGGCTCCTCTGTCATCCATGACCTTCTGAAAACCAGCTGTTCACAATTGAAGTGCTGAGACCATTCTCTCCTTTGAATCTGGATGATATTATTTATAACCCCTGGATCACACAGGCTGGTGTACTTCTTCCAGGTTGACCCCTTGGCCTGTGGGGTTTTCACTGGCTGAATTTCAGAAGTTGATTGACAGGTTTTTTTCCTCCTTGTCCCTCTTATCTGGGAACTGCTGAAACCTGTTCAGCATCATAGCAAAATCCCCCCCCCCCACTTGTTGACGAGGGTTAGCTGTACACAAAGTACACTGGCTGGGAATGGAATCTGGGCCTCCTGGTGGGAGGAAGAATTCTACCATGAAACCATCAGTGTCTCCTATCATCATGACGAAACCAACCAACCAAACCAAGCAAAAAAAATGACCTTTGGGGTAATTCCATTTCACAGTGACCTATTGAATAGAGTTGAACTGCCTCACAGAGTTTCTAAGGCTATAATCTTTTGGATCTCGGATGAACGCAAAGAAGACCAGAAAGATGCTTCCTTGTGTTTTTTGATGATGCAGAGGCTGGGTGGATGATAACCAATGATGGATAGCCTTGAAAAGAATGGTAATTCCAAAACATTTCATTGTGCTCATCCAGAACCTGTACATGAATCAAGAGGCAGTTGTGGTAACAGAGCAAAGGAATTCTGCGTGGTTTAAAATCAGGAAAGGGGTGTGTGTCTCAGGATTGTATGCTCTCACCATATTTATGGTTATTCATTGGGTTATCCATCGCCAGGTCAACAGGTCAATAGCACCAGCCATTCTGTGGGAGAAAGTTGAGGCTTTCTGCCCCCATAAAGAGTTACCATCTCGGAAACCCACAGCGGCAGTTCTACTCTGTTCCAGAGAGCTGCCACGAGTTGGAAGAGACTCAATGGCAGTGAGTTTTGAGATGCTGAGAAAATATTCAGAGAAGCTAGATTATATGAAGAAGAAGCTGGCATCAAAGCTGGAGGAAGGATTATTAAACAGCCTGTGATATGCTGATGATACAACCTTGCTTGCTGAAAGCGAGGAGGACTCGAAGCACTTACCGATGAAGACCAAGAACGCCAGTCTTCACTATGGATTACACTCGATGTAGTGAAGACCCACATCCTCCCAGCTGGACCAAGAGGTAGCATCATGATAAGCGGAGGCAAGATTGAAGTTGTCAAGGGTTTTGTTTTGCTTGGATCCGCCCTCAGTGCTCATGGAAGCAGCAGCCGAGAGATCACAAGATGCGTTGCCATGGCTAAATGTACTGCACAAGACTTCTTCAAAGTATTGAAAAGCAAGGAGGTCACGTTGAGGACGATGGGGAGCCTGACCCTAGCTGTGGTGTTTTCCGGCACCTCATATGCAAGTGGGCGTTGCACATTGACTAAGGGAGACTGAAGAAGCCCTGCTGTGTTTGAATAACAGTGCTGGGGAAGAGTGCTAAAAGCACCATGGGCTGCCAAGAGAACAAGCAAACTTGTTGGAAAGCAGTACAGGCAGACTGCTGGGAGCCAGTATGCCTCCAAGGAGGCAAGGACGGTGAGACTGGGTCTCACCCACTTTGGGCATGCTGTTAGCAGAGTCCGGTCCCTGGAGAAGGACATCATGCTGGGTCAAGTGCAGGGGCACTGGGAAAGAGGAAGGCCCTTGATGAGATGGATTGACTGCAGTGGTTGCGACGATGCGCTCCAACAAGGAACCATTGTGAGGATGGGCCAGGCCGTATCTCCTTCTGTTGTACATATGGTCGCTATGAGTTGGAACAGACTCGATGTCACCGAGCAACAACAGCAATCTTTTGTCACCAGCTGGTGGGTTCCAATGACCCACCTTTCAGTTAGCAGCCAAGGGCTTGCGCACTGCACCACTAGGGGGCTCCATCATCAGGATGTGTGAGGCTAATTGGACTCCACAAAACAGATACCAGAGAAGGACTTGGGGGGCCTGGATTTGATTTCCCTGGGTCTTGGGCTATGGGCAAGACGACGTGTTCTTTTTTTTTTTTTTATTGCTAATGGGTCCCAATAAGTGCTTTATCGCTTAAACCATTGAAATAAGGAGTTCAGCGGGCAACTGTTCCGTGCACACCCAATTCGCATGGGTGAGATATAAACTCAAGGTCAATCCAGAGATAATCATCCAAAGTCTAAATGGCGATTAGAAATCAAGGATCCTGAGAAACTTTTTTGCTAACATCTGCCGAAGAATCTGAAGAAGGGAAAAGGAACTTGAACGTGTATTCGGTTTGTTTCCCCACACGTTTTACATTGTGGCTCTGGTTGTCATCGGGATTTGAATTTACCGAGGTGAACGTCACGGCACATTTACAAAGAACCTTGTAAAGAGGTGTTTAGTGCCTTCCCAATATTTGCTCACCGTCCCTTTTCTGCTTCCCAAGTCGTCCCGTCGCTGCAGTAAACCCCCTTCACGGCCCATTAAACAGCTTCTCCCCGGGTTCCTTCTGCCCAACTCTGACAACTGCCGTCTGTCCTCTGTTGTCGTGGGTTTGGAGATTGTGAATAGTGTATATACATGCAGTCCTCCACATGGCTTTGGCATCTGACTTCTTCCATTTAACACAGTGTTTGAGAGGTGTGCGAGCCAGGTGGTGACTTACAGCAAATGCCATATTCCTTCCTAGGGCTGAATCACCTTCCAGCTGGTTTTCATCCGGGAGCTTATCATTAATTTGTGGGTCTGGGTGCAGTGGCTAATAAAAATAAAAGACTCTATAAATATTTACCTCCCTCCCTCCCCCTCTCTCTCCAAAACAAATTGGCTTTATGCAAACCCATGTCTGGAGCTGAGACAAAGCTGCCCCCTTCTGGGATTTTTCAGCACTGCAATAACTCCAAGCGACCAAGAACCCATCTATGTTGGCGGAAGACAACCAGAACGCTCCTTAGAAGCCAGGGTGCCCGACTTCATCTGGCTTTCTCTGGACAGGTCATCAGAACGGGGCCAGTGGCTGGAGAAGTGCATCAAGCTTGTAGAGCAGAGGGTCAGGGGAAAAGAAGGGGACTCGCATTGAGATGGATTGACATCCAACGTAGCCAGAACGGGAGGGTGGCCCAGGACCAGCAACATCTTGCTGTGTTTATACATAATCTCTCTACGAATTGGAGCCAATTTGTCATCTGGCAGCAACAAGTGACTCCATTGGTCAGCTCAACCTTCTGTGACTGGGAGGAGGCAGTGGGTGAATGGGGTTCCTCCAGCTGTGGGTGTGCGGGTTTCTCCAGGGTCCACAGACCAGCCAAGCGAGGTCAGAGGCCTTCACAAGTTAGGAGTTTGGGGACGTCTTTCTGGATTATTCTTTGAGAAAAGAGATGATATCCAGGTCCTTCTCAATAATGTCTTCCAGGGGGAGAGTGCCGTGCAGTGAAAAGGCATTTCCACTGTGGGATACAGAACAATTTCTCCCACGTTGTCTCCTCCAGATATATGCCAAACTTAGTTAGTTGCTACACATGGTAAATGACTATACACTTGGAGGTCAATGAAAGTAGGTCAGAGGGTATTCACCCTAAGGACTATCAATCATCTAGAACAATCAGAGTGTATAGTCTGTCCCACCCTAAGTAGGGCCCACTCCCTTCTGATAAGGATAGTAGATTGTTTCCTTGAAGGAGAGCCCAGAGAGGCCAAGCCCACTCAAGTGCGGCCAAGGTCAGGCTGCCATCATAAATCTAGGGTCCGCCCTTCTTGTCAAGTGTACCCCTAGTCCCTCCCCTTCCTGTCATGTGTACACTCCTAGCTCATCCCCTTCCGGTTACACTTATGCCCATTGTATATCCCCCTCCTATTGTTTGTATTGCCTATTGTACAGCCCCTTCCTGTGACATATGTCTTTACCTGTAATTAGGGGGCCTACAGGCCCCTAAAGATATATAAGCCTTGGTTAGCAATAAATCGCTCTCTCCTGCAATTCCCACCTTCCACATCCTGACGTGGACCACCAAGCGGGACTGAGGTGAGCATGCTACTATGAAATGTGTCTGACTCCATTATTTTACCCTCTCTCCCTTCTCTCCTTATTTTCTATGATTTTACTATAATCTTTACTTATCGCGGTACAATTGCGCCTACCGGACCCATGATGATTTGTTAGGGGCTCGCTCCCCTGACATTCCACAGATATTTTTTCACACCTCGTGATAACTGTTGAGACTGGACACCAGTTATTGTTTTCATTTTACAAGCAAGAAAACACATAGGTGGTGGGGGGGGGGTAAAAGAAGAACTGACATCACGGGCTCAAGTAGAAAGAACATGCTTTGACCATGAGGATAGCAACATCTGCACAAATGTGATTGATACAACTGATGCGTGGATTGTTGTAAGAGCCCTCAAGAAAATGATTTTTTTAAAAGAATACACACAGGTATTCCCAAACTTATTTGGCCACTGTTCCCTTTTCAGAAAAAAACATTACCGAGTGGCTCCCTGGCACTTGAGAACATTTGTTAGCTAGCCCACAATCCAAGATAAAGTGTAGGTATCTGCTTGTGCAGCCCCCCTGTGTCGTTCCAGTGCTCCCTGGGGCTCAGGGTCGCCCACTTAGGGAAACACTGGGTTCTAGATAGCGAGTTGCCCCACCACCTGTCTGCCAGTTTGCGGTGGCTTGTGCATTGCTGCGACGCAGACAGTCCCTCAGGCAGACAGTTTTCAGTGGAGCTTCCAGACTAAGACAGTCTAGGAAGAAAGGAGGGCCTGGTGATCGCACTTCTGAAAACTAGTCAAGGGACATCTGACAGAGAACACAGAGTACTCTGTAGAAGCCAAGAGGGCGAGACTTTGGCACATGTACTTTGGACGCTTTAGCAGGCAAGACCAATCATTAGAGAAAGACCGAATAAATCCACCAGTGTGACAGACTCGGGTCGGAATAAAGCACTGTGTCCATGAAAATGAGGGACGCCCTCAAGGAGACAGACTGACACACCAACACAACACTGGGTGCCAGCCTGCCAATGGTCATGACGAGGGCATCAGACAGGCAGTGTCCCATTGGGTAGACACAAGGTGGCTTTGACTGGGAGCTGATCAATGGCGGCTACTAAAGCCCACAGCAGTGAATGATGTTACGCAGCAGGGGTAAAGACGTTCTGGAACCCAGGTCTTTGGCCCTCTGGGTTTTGTTCTTGCTCCTGGATCAGCACACCCATGCCAAAGAGGAGATTCTCTCATTTAAGTAAAGAGGTCTAGTTACTACCTAAGGCTAGATGCATGATAGACGCCCCGGTGGCATAGTGGTTATGTGTTGGGCTGTTAACGGCAAGGCCAGCAGTTTGAAACCAGCAGCTGCTCCTTGGGAGAAAGACACGGCTTTCAACTTCTATAAAGAGTTACAGTCTTGGAAATCCACAGGGGCAATTCCACCCTGTCCTGTAGGGTCACTGTCAGTCGCCATCGACTCCATGGTAACGATTCTCAACCTTGGCTTCACACTAAACTCTCCTGAGACCGTGTTCACAAGAGACACCTGGGCCTGGGCGCCGTCCTGACTCACTGACTCACTCCTCTTGGCGTGGAGTGTCTTAGGCACTTGCCGTTTGGTTTTCCTTTTTCTTTCTTCCTCTCTCTCTCTCTTTTCTTTTTTGTGTAGGTTTACAGAGAAGTTTTCTTTCTTTTCTTTTTTCCTGCTGCTTTATCATCTACAGCAGCGGTTCTCAACCTGGGGATCGCCTAAGACCATCAGAAAACACATATTTCCGATGGTCTTAGGAACCAAGACACCGCTCTTCGATCTGTCTCCAGGCAGGTCCGCCCACATGCAGATAGGCCCAGCTACGAGCGCCGGTGTGAAGACTGTTACCCATGCTACACCATGCTTCAAGACAAAATTTTATTGATTTGTCATTAGAAATAAATATTTCACAATATATAATTACATATTGCTTTTGTGATTCATCGCGATGCTTTCATTGTGTTCAATTTGTTGCAATGAAAATGCATCCTGCATTTCAGAGATTTACATGACGATTCAGAACAGTAGCAAAATGACAGTGCTGAAGTAGCAATGAAAACAATGTTATGGTTGGGGTCCCCACACCATGAGGAGCTGTATGAAAGGGTCGCGGCATTAGGGAGGCTGAGAACCACTGATCTGCAGCATGTGACTCTATTTTTTCTTTTATCATTTTGGTTTTCCTCTCAGTCATTCACACACATGTAGTTTCAAGTCATGAATTACAATCCCTGCCAGGTAAGGTCTGGCATCTCACTCCCTTCCTGTTCCCATTGCTATTCTTTCTTCCCATCCTTCTGAGCTTTGTCCTTGGCTAAAAGCTGCCCCTGTGATCCCAATGCTCTCAGGAGTGCAGACCTCCCGTTGTAGGTCTTCCCCTTATTGAAACATCCAAACTCATCCATAGTGACCCTATTGGACAGGGCAGAACTGCCCCTGTGGGATTCTGAGGCCATAGACCTTTATGGGAGCAGAAAGCCTCGCCTCTCTCCTGTGGACCGGCTGGTGGATTTGAACACTGAGGGCTGCGGTTAGCAGCCCACTGTGCCCCTGGGGCTCCTTCAGAGATGGTCTCTACAGACCTGCTTGCCCTGTTCACCCATAGATCTGTCTGTTGTTTGGCTGGTGGGAAGAAAGATGAGATTTTCTTTCCCCATAAAGTTTCACAGACTCAGAAACCCCAAGAAGCAGTTCTACTCCGGTTGTTGTGAGTCAGAATGGCAGTGGGAATTGTTTGACTGATAACATTGGCTGATAACAGTGCTCTCTTGTTCTTTTTGGGGGGTTGTTGTTCTTTTTTTTTTTTTTTAATCATCTCAGGTGACTGATGCATAGCATTCAGAGCCAGTGTGTGGGGTCTCTATAACCACGGTTTGATTTCAACCTCATCACAGCTTGTGCTAGTTACATAACCTGGTGTCAATGTGGGACTTGAGAGGATTAAGAGAGAAAGGGTGGAGTCTAATCTGTCAATCGGGTCATAGACAATGAGGTCTCTGTGTGGGCATGGCCTTCTGAGAATTTTGAAAACTGGATTTCCTCCTTGGAGGTGGGAGAGACTCTCTCTCTCTCGGCTCCCTCCCGTGGAGACTCTACTGATAAGACACATGGCACTACACTGATAGACCCTGTGGAGACCCCTGCCAGCGCTGAGACGCTTACGCCACTAGATCCAAAGAGATTCTACCCACTGGCTGTGATCATCCTGCATTCAGTGTCATTACCTGTGTTTCCTGAGTCTGAAGAGGATTTTATAGATTGGTATCGGACATATGAGCTAATACCAGACTTATGGGCTTGGACTAGACTGGGTTGGGATGCTTTCTTAATGTAAAATTACCCTTTCTATAAAACTCTCTTCTACACATGTGAGTGTCTATGGCTTTGTTTCTCTAGTCTGCCCGGACTGACACAGCTCTACCAGCCGGGTGATGTTATTCATATGTTACATCTAGGAGCGGCGCTCGTGCACAATGCTTAAGTGGTTGACAGCTAACTGAAAGTTCAGAGGTTCCTGCCCACCTGCTTCTAGGTCTGAGATCTGCTACTTAGATTTCAGCCCAGGAACCCCTCACGGCTAGGCAGGTCTACCTTGTCTTTCCTTAGAGTCACTGTAAGTCGAATCCACCAATGTGGAAATTAAACTCAAAATCACTGCCATTGAGTCGATGTTGACTCATAGCAACCCTTTATGGGAGTAGAAAGCCCCATCTCTCTCCGGAGGAGCGGCTGGTGATTTCAAACTGCTGACCTACCAATTAGCAGCCCAATGTGTATGCACTGCACCACCAGGGCGCCTGTGGAAATTAAAGGTAAGCAAACTGTCCTTACGTTGGTCCCTCAATTATGCAGATTGCCACAGTGAATTCTTAGGGATTCCCCCAGTAATTTCAAAAATTATAACAAAACGCATCAATAGCATCAACTGGGGAATATCACATGAATTAGTAGCTCAGGGTAGTTTGCCATTTCTACAGTAGATGGCACTATATTCCTTTCACATCAACATGTTTCTCAAAAAACAAACAAAAATCAAACTCTCTCCCATTGAGTGAATGACCCTGCAGGACAGGGGAGGGCTGGCCCTGTGTGTTTCTGAGACTGTCACTCTTCATGGGCGTAGAGAGCCTTGTCCTTCTTCCACGGAGCAGCTGGCGGTTTCAAACCATGTCCCCATGTTTCGCAAAACTGGCTCTTCCAACAGTAAAATCATCTGCGACCAAACTGGGCTTACAGTGAGTAGGATAAATGAGCATCCTTGGGTATCTACCCGTGGTCTCCCCCAGACTCCCCCTCTCCTTCGAGGCATAGCGATGACCACCAGAACACCTTGTCACCAAGGGCCTTTCTAGGCACCGACTGTGGGCCGGCCTTGGAGAAGCAATTCCCAGAGAGCCCTCAGCCAGCACAGCTGCCCTGGGCCTGCCTCACAGCCCCCATCGCCTTCCCTGCCTAAAACAGTGTAAAACCTTCTCTTGCTGGGGGTGGGGAGGCCTGGGGTGGGGAGGGTGAAACATCTCCCTATTAGCTGTCACAGGGTGACAGGCAGTACTCCACCTCTACAAGTAACCATCTAAGTAATACAGCCCATGTCTCTCACGGTGTCCCCTGGTCTGTTTCCCTGGCCCTTGGCGCCTGGTGATTGGACAGGGCAATCCCGTTCAGGCTGTCACCTCACACAGTTTTTTTCTGTTCCAAGAAGGCTGCTAAGCATCAGAACTGGCTCAATTCTACGTAACAAGAACACCACAATGGCCCCCGAGATAAGAAACCCAACTCCTTCCCTTTGAGTCGATGCCAACTTAGAGTGATCCTGTAAGACCCGGTGGAACTGCCCTGTGGGTTTCTAAGACTGTCACTCTCGATGAGAGTAGAAAGCCTCATCTTTCAAATTGCTGCCCATTGACTTAGCAGGACAATACCACCAGAGCCACCAGCTATTATAAAATTCTTTGGCAAGTTACATAACTTTCCTCATCTATGAAATGCAGATGACAACATCTACACGACAGGGTTGTGAGGGGCTTCAAGGGACTAAGACTTGTCAAGCCCCCGGCATAGAAGAGGCACTTAGGAAATGTTTGTTCACACCTCTTCTTCCCTGGTTTCCCTGACACCCCAAAGGTGTAGAGCCACATGAGTCTACACACACACACACACACACACACACACACACACACACACAAAACACACACAATCTGACCTTCTGTCGCTGCCCAGTCCTCAAGCACACAGCCATGCATACACCCATAACCCATCTATCTCAGTCACCTGGCTGGCTAATCAACACCAAATAAAATGGCAGAGCAGTGATGCAAAAATACATATGAATCTTTAACCCCCTCTTCTCTCTCCATACACCCTTTATGGACAGCTACTGCTGTCCTGTGGTCCACAGTCCAGTGTCCACTTAATGGGCCCATATCCCCTCCTTTCCTAGTTGCCAGTGACCTAGAAAGATCCTCTCCCATCTCACCTCAACATAGTTTGGGCTCAGCCATTGGTTTTAGGAGCCCCAGAGCCAACTGCCCTACATACACTGGTCTAGATGCCTGAATGTTCACGTCAGAATAACTGCTTTGGGCTTGATGGTTCTTTATCCAATAGACCTCTCCCTGGAAAAGGTAAGTCTTGGGCCTCACCCAACAGGTGGTTGAGCACCTATATCAGCTGCTGAGGAGGAAGGGAAAAAGAAACAGTGTCCCTCGAGTATTCATCCCACAAGTATTTAGTGAGCATTTACTATGTGCTGTGCACGAGGGTATTAAAAAGAACCAGTCCCTGCCCTCCAGGCAGCTTGGGAAATAGGCTGGTCTGAGTTCTCCGTGGCTGTTGTAACCACATGACCGTGGCGTTGACATCACGAGAAATGAGACAAGATGGAAGTTGTCAAGGGTCTCCCCTTGCTTGGATCCACAATCACTGCTCATGGAGGCCGCAGTCAAGAGCTTAAATGAGGCGTGGCACTGGGCAAATGTGCTGCACCAGGCCTCTTTCAGGTGTTGAAGGGCAAGGAGGTCACAGTGAGGACTAAGGTGGGCCTGACCCAAGCCGTGGTGTTTACAATAGCCTCACATCCTTGTGAGGGTTGGACATTGAATTAGGAAGACAGAAGGAGAATCGATGCGTTGAATGGTGGTGCTGGAGAAGCATACGGGAAGTCCAGTGACTGCCAAGAAGACAAACACATCTGCCTTGGAAGAAGTGCAGCCACGGTGCTCCTTAGGGGAGAGGATGGCAAGTCGTCTCCTGTCCTTTGGACATGTTGTCAGGGGAAACCAGTCCTGGGGAAGGACGTCATGCTTGGTCAAGTGGAGGGGCAGTGAGAAAGAGGAACTGCTTTGTGCTACACCGGTTGCTCTGCGCTGGGATCGACTGCAGGGCATCTAATCACCACCACCACCCCCAGGGGCATTCTCTGGTCATGGTGGAGCTAGAAGTCCAGATTCAGAGCACCGGCTTGGGCACAATTGCCGCTCTGTTGGCTCTGGTGACCGTCTGCGTGCCTTTGCTCCTTCATGGTCTCCGTGCGATGCTTTGTGGGGGAGATTGATCTTCCCCCATCGCCGTTCTGCTCACTTGTTCAATCTATTTTCTGCCTCGGAAGCCATCCATTCAGGACGCATCCTACAGGAATCCTACCTCATTAACACAAGGAAGACAGCCTATTCCAGAGCGCAGAGGGGAAACTAGGCAAAGGCTCAGAGGTTGGGGTTTACTGAAAAAACAAAAACAACCCACTGTCTGATTCAAGGGGAATAGAGAGAGGCAGAGTGGAGATCCAAACTCATCTGTAGACAATTGGACATCCCCTCACAGAAGGGTCACAAGGAAGGAACAAGCCACCCAGGGTGCAATATAGCACAGACAAAACACATTTCTCTAGTTCTTTAATGCTCCCCCCACCTGCCCCGACTTTCATGATCCCAGTTCTACCTTACAAATTCAGCTAGACCGGAGCATGTACACTGGTACAGATAAGAGCTCTAGACACACAGAATCCAGGACAGATAAACCCCCCAGGAACAATAATGAAAGTGGGGATAACAAGAGGGTAGGAGGAAGGTGTGGGGAGAAAGAGGGAACTGATCACAATGATCGACGTATAACACCCCCTCTACCCCCTAGCGTGACAAACAACAGAAACATGGGTGGAGGGAGACAGCGGACAATGTAAGATACGAATATAATAATTTACAAAAATTTTTTTTTTATCAAGTAGAACTGCCCTGGGTTTCTGAGACTACAGGAATAGGAAGGCTCACCGAGGATCTGATTGGATTATACCAAATTGTCTCGTTCCATGACGAAAGGACCAGGTAGTAATAATTTACAAATTATCAAGGGTTTGTGAGGATGGGAGAGTGGAGGAGGGAGGGAAAAGATGAGGAGCTGACACCAAGGGCACAAGTACAAAGAAAAGGTTTTGGAAAGGATGATGCAATATATGTACAAATGTGCTGGACACAACAGATGTATGGATTGTTATAAGAGCTGCAAGAGCCCCAATCAAATGGTTTTTTAACACAAAAATACTCACTGCCATCAAGTCGATGCCAACTCATAGTGACCCTGTAGGACAGGGTAGGACTGCTACCGTGGGTTTCTGAGGCTGTCACGGGAGTAGACACCACTGTCTTTCTCTCAGAAACACCTGGTGGTTTGGAAAGGCTGACTTGCAATTTGAAACCCAACATATTGATACCTACTTCTTTGGTTTGGGGAGGGTACTGAATTCAATCTCTAAGCAGGCTGTTATAAATGCCAGATGCTAACTGCTGGTACAGCAAGGACGGTCAGGCATTAGCGGTGCACAGGGAACCCGGACGCAGAGAGTCGGCAAACACTACCAGCCAGGAGAGGCATCTGGGAGGAAGTGAGGGACCCAGGAAGCATGGACCAGGTGAAAGAGGTGGGCAGGTTCTGGCCCAGAGATGGCAGGGCCTGGTCTGTTCTGGGAACCAGACACACCTCACAACGGAGTGAGGCAAAGGGCTCACGACCTTGGCTGCTGACGCCAAAGGTGGGAGGTCTGCGCCCACCCCGAGGTGCCCCAGAGGAAAGGCCTGGCAATCTCCTTCCACGAGTCCAAGTCCTGAGGGCACGACACCCAACACTGAGCTCCAAATTTCTTCTGGACAAATACAGAGCGAGCTCCCGAGGGTGGCAGGGAACATGAGTTCCCTGGCAGTGTGTGTGAGGGGGGGGGTCACACTTCTCTCTTGTCCACCCTGCCCAACCCCCCAGGGAAGCCTGGCCACCTGGCTGGTGTCTTGCAGTCATGCCAGCTGGGTTCATACTTTGCATTCCATCCGCCCGAATGAGAAAGTGCGGCCTTCAGTGGGACCTGCATTGACCTTGCAGTCATGGGTCACAGGTGACAGAGTCTGGTGACGCAGAGCGTGTGGCACTGCAGCTCATCTGAGTTTGAGAGATTTGGAGACAACTCACTGTTTCCAACACAAACTGTAGTGGGGGCAGGGAAGAGCGTGTTTGGCTTTGTCTCTGGGGTGGATGCAGGGATTCTGGCTGTGGCTTTGACCCCTGGTAGCCCTCTGTGGTTCAATGCAGGGGGCAGGAGTGGGTGTTGTGACAGCAGCCGCCCCAACACATTCCTCTCTGGTGCTTCTGACCTGATGTCTCAAGCTAGTCCCATCCTCACCCCAACATAATCCACCCGCCCCGCCTTGGAATATTTAGTATAAACAAAATTAGTCATCTTAGAAGTTGTCCTCTGAAGAGAAGCTGCCCTAGGAAGGTGCTGGAGGCTTTGACGGGCAGCTCAGTCCTTGACCTGCTGGGGACCAGGGCATGATCTCTGCTCTGCTCTGTCTGCAAGAAAGACCTTTGGTTCTACCAGCCTAGTCCGAGTGTGCCAACCTCGTGGGTACAGGTGGGGGCTTTGCCGGACAGAAATCTCTTCTTCTTGCCCTTTCCCCAGCCGGTGGCAGCCCAGTGACTGTAGGTAGGTACATGCCCAGTCAGGCTGATACCCTCTGAGTTCTAGGACGGTCGCCTTCTGGAGGGCCCCTCCACCCTGCCTGCTGAGGATTGCCACAGAGAGGGTCCCACAAACCTCCCCGGGGCCTGAGAAAACCATTTCTAAGATGACTAGGAGCCTGGCCTGTGCCCTGGGCAGGGCAGACCTATTACCTCACAACCTCTACAAGCTGGATTTCCTGTCCCTGCGGTGGCCGGGGTGCTCCCCTGTGGACACCTCAGCTCCAGGGTAAAGGTGAAGACAGGCTCCTTCCCGCTAGAGCTGACCGGGGCAGTTCCTGGGTGAGCCAGCCCTGCAGGAAGAGCATCGTTCTGGGACCTGCTCGTGGCTCAGTCTGACAGACTCACTTCCTCCCCTGGCCCTGCAGGCTGGGGACAGCGGCAGGCAGGAGCTGGGGCAGGGCCAGGTGTCTGCTCAGTTGCCCCTTCCTTCCGGAGACAGGCACTTGTGTGGAGAGCTCCCTACTCCCCGGGCTTCGGACGGTGCAAGCATAGGCTGGCTCTTGCCATGAAGGCCCTGCTCTCTCCCCTGGTGGTGTGATGGCAGGCCCTAGACACGTGGAAGGTGTACGTATGACGGACCCCAGAAGGAAGCGTGACGATTCTAGCATGCGTTTCAGCACCCAGACCTTCAGGTTGACTCCTATGGAGCCACTTCCTGAACCGCCTCACCCTCAGCCAGACTCCGGGGCTTCTCAGACCCCTGGCTCCCCCTCTTACAGTGTTTGGCAGTGAGTTTGATTGTTTGTTTACCAGAGCCACGGGCAGGAGGCAACAAAATCCATTGCTTTGCTTTTCCAATCACCAAGAAGAACTTCTCTTTCTCCTGGTTGGTCTGATCCAAACTAGAGATATTTTTTGGGGGTACGCAAACATCTCCAACAGATGCAGCGGACCGAGTGTCAGATAGGCAGTCAGGGGATGAGGAGGGTTGGGGTTGTGTCTGGGATTGAGCAGGGCAAGGTTTAGAGATGCCACACACCCTGGTGCCCTAGGGAACGGCATGCAGGTCTGGGTATAGGAACCAAGGTCCCACCGAGACTCTGTGGCAGACTCGTTCAGTGTGTGATCTCTCCAGAGCGGGGCTGCCTGGGCATGGATGCCAGCTCCATCCACTCGTCCCAATGTCTCAGTCGCACCGGATCCATGTGTGAACAAGACGATGGTGGGGCAAATGGTCAGTTTGCTCGGCAGCTAACCAAGTGATGCGCAGCTCGAGTCTATCCAGAGGTGCCTTGGAAGAAAGACCTGGCTATCTCCTTCCAAAACCCAGCCATGGAACACCCCCTCTGGAGCACAGTTCTACTCTGACACACCTGGGGTCGCCGGGAGTCAGACTCCACTACAAGGCAACTGCTTCTGAAACATCGGATCCTCATGCCGGACCTCTGCTAGGGTTATTGGGAATTGCTGAATGGGGAGAGTGCTCCAGCGATATCCGTGATAACTTCCTGCAGTGTCTGCGTAAGCTCTGGACCAGGCCACCCCTCTCTTTCCCCATCTACCCCCAAGGACGCCCGGCAGAGGACGCTTTCCTTTGTGGAAAGAGGCACGGAACAAGCAAAGACTGTTTATCCAGAGCTTGCTGGAATGGGAGCCCACCACCATCACCTGCGTCCAGTAGGCAAAGGAGCGGGAATGCCTTCTAGGGAAAAGAGGGAAGGCTTCCAGTACGTCCTGAGGGGAGGCTGTGACCTGGGCTGGAGGCCGGCCCATTAGGAGGGGCATTTGGATGGAATTACTTAAGGAAGTCTAGTTGGTTTTCTCCAGTGGGTCTCAGGTTGATTAATCAACCCTGGTCCTTTCGGGCACCTTGTGACAAGGTTTGTCATTTGACTTCCTGGACAATGACTGCAGGTTGTGGGTCAGCTCCTTTGTCACAGATGGTATAGCCATTGTTCCTTTGCTTACTCATCCGTCACACTCTGGGAACACACTCGCTCACCCTCATTACCCTGTGTCCATGACCTCATGCACTACTCCCCAACCTTGGGTGGAGTATTGATCGCGGCAAAAGAGAGGGAAGTCAACTGCAGGGAAGCAGAGAGGGCTTGTCTTTTGACGTACAGTGACTCATTAGCCAACCTTCAGCCAACAAACATGGACCGAGGATCAGGTGTCAGTGGAGGTCTGTGGGGTGACTGATACAAGGCTCTCAGAAAGACTGGATTTTGTCTCCCATGTCTGGGAAGTCCTGTCTACTGCCAGCCCCACTTCTTCAAGCCCCTCTTAAGGATGATGGCTCTTGACTGGGTCAGAACCTAGAATCCAGTTTCTATGCTACCCAGAGTGACCACACATTGCGCACCTAACAGCAGTAGGCATTCTCGTATTTGATTAACTCATTGTCTGGATGCTGCTATGGTTAGGGGCTATTGAATAGATTCCGAACAAGAGGGCCTCCGGGCAACAGAAGGAAACCCTGCCCGTCCTGTGCCATCCTCACAAACAGTGCTGGGCACGAGCTCAGGGTTGTAATCCTTGTGTCAGTCAGTCTCATTGAAGGTCTCCCTCTTTCCCATGGATCCTCACTCTATTTTCTACATGTATAGCGTCCTGCTCTAGAGATTGGTCCCTCCTGATAGCAGGTCCAAAGTAGATGGGACCAAGTCTTACCCTTCTCCCTTCTAAGGAGCATTCTGGCTGTACTTCTTCCAAGACAGATTTGTTCCTTTTCTAGCAGTCCCTGGCATATGGATATTGAATAATCGAATCAAAGAATATTGAGATATTCGTTGCCAATACCATAACCCAAGGCGTCAATTCTTTTTCGGGCTTCTTATTCATTGTCCTGTTTCCTTTTTAAAAAAATCATTTTATTAGGGACTCATACAACTCTTATCACAATCCATACATACATCAATTGTGTAAAGCACATCTGTACATTCATTGCCCTCATCATTTTCAAAACATTTGCTCTCCACTTAAGCCCTTAGCATCAGGTCCTCATTTTCCCCCTCCCTCCCCGCTCCCCGCTCTCTCATGAGCTCTTGATAATCTTTAAAATATTATTTAGTCATATCTTGCCCTGTCTGACATCTCCCTTCACCCCCTTTTCTGTTGTCCATTCCCCAGGGAGGAGGTCACATGTAGATCCTTGTAATCGGTTCCCTCTTTACAACTCACTCTTCCTCTACTCTCCCAGTATCGCCACTAACACCCCTGGTCCTGAAGGGATCATCCGCCCTGGATTCCCTGTGTTTCCCGTTCCTATCTGTACCAGTGTACATCCTCTGGTCTAGCCAGACTTGCAAGGTGAAATTCAGATTATGATAGTTGGGGGGGGGGGGTAGAAAGCACTTAGGAACTAGAGGAAAGTTGTATTTTGCATTGGTGCTATATCACACCTTGACTGACTCATCTCCTCCCCTAGACCCCTCTGCAAGGGGATATCCAGTGGCCAACAAGTGGGCTTTGGGTCTCCACTCTGCACTTCCCCCTTCATTCACTATGGTAAGATTTTTTTGTTCTGATGATGCCTTATATCTGATCCCTTCAGCACCTCATGATCGCACAGGCTGGTGTGCTTCTTCCAAGTGGGCTTTGTTGCTTCTGAGCTAGATGGCCACTTGTTTACCTTCAAGCCTTTAAGACCCCAGACGCTATACCTTTTGATAGCTGGACACCATCAGCTTTCTTTGCCACATTTGCTTATGCACCCGTTTGTCTTCAGCGATTGTATCATGGAGGTGTGCAGACAATGATATGATTTTTTGTTCTTTGATGCCTCATAACTGATCCCTTCGAAACCTCGTGATCACACAGGCTGGTGTGTTCTTCCATGTGGGCTTTGTTGCTTCTGAGCTAGATGGCCGCTTGTTTATCTTCAAGCCTTTAAGACCCCAGATGCTATATCTTTTGAAAGCCGGGCACCATCATCTTTCTTCACCACATTTGCTTATTCACCCGCTTTGTCTTCAGAGGTTGTGTCCGGAGGGTGAGCATCATAGAATGCCAATTTAATAGAAGAAAGTATTCTTGCATTGAGGGAGTACTTGAGTGGAGGCCTAATGTCCTTCTGCTACCTTAATACTAAACCTATAAATAGAGGCACATAGATCTATTTCCCCATCCTCATATATAAATATATTTGCATATGTACATGTCTTTGTCTAGATCTCTATAAATGCCCTTTGCCTCCCAGCTCTTTCCTTTATTTCCTTTGACTTTCCTCCTGCCCCACTATCATGCTCAGTCCTCACCTGGGTTTCGGCAATAACTCTTCGTTACATTACCCTTGAGCATGCCCTATCAGGCCTCCCACACCCACCTCACCACCAATTTGGATCACTTGTTGTTCCCTTGTCCCTGGGTTTTTTAACACCACTTCCTTTCCCCCCACCTCCCCTTATCTCATTTCCCTCCGGAACTGTCAGTCCCGTGTTTTTCCTCCAGATTGTTCATCCAGCCTATCTTATTTAGACAGACCTGCAGAGATGATAGCACAAAAACAAGACAGAGCAAAACAAGCAACAATGTACAACAAAACAACAACATACCACTGACAAAGAACAAAACAAAACACAACAAGAAAGAAAAGCTTGTAGTTCATTCAAGGATCGTTTGTTGGCCTTTAGGAGTGTTTTCCAGTTCAGTCTGTTGGAGCACCACGCCATGGCCCCAAAGTCCACCTTCAGCATTCCCTGGGGACCTTGCCGCTCCATTCCCTTGCTGTTCCGCTGCACTCCCCCAGTGCTTTGCCTCGGTGTGGTGGGATCAGGTCGGGCGCAATTCCCACACTGTGTCTCTGTTGCTGTCCCTTGCAGGGACATGGGTCAGTGAGGGATGTCATGTCTCACAGTGGGGCTGGCCATGTGGTCCTCTCTGTGGACTGGCTGCTTTAATTGGGGTCATTGTCCTCAAGGTCTGATGGGTCAGGGTGTGCTCCACTCTCTCCTACTCCCCCTTCATCTGCTCCTATGTGCTCCAATCAGCTATGTCCCTCTCCTGGAGCTGCAGATTAAATTTCGTCCTTTGGAATAAATTCTTCTGGGGGGAGGAGCAGGTGTCCACTTCATATTTGGTACTGGCCCAGCCCCCCAGACCTCTTCACTGGTTCCCTACTCCACGCTGGAATGTTGCATTCACACCCTGGAGTACTGGGTTGAAGTCTGGTCCCTCTTTCCCTGTGGAGATATAAACAATACCCTCCCCTTGGGTGGGTTAGTGTCCCGTGCCCCGCTACCCATTTCTTCCTTATTTTCATCCTTTTTTCCCCCCTTTCCCCACCTCCTCCCCAGTTGTCTACCATGTGCACCCCTGCATTTTATCTGGTCCCTGCCATACTACACGGTCCTCACCCCAAGAATGTTTGTATACAGTAGCTTTTCCCCATGCTCCTTTTGCATTTTTTTTAACACTTACCTCAGCGGACTCATGTTATACTTATCCTTTTATGCCTGACTTACTTCGCTTAGCATGATTTCCTCCAGTTCTTCCCATTCTGCGATGTGCTTCATACGTTCATCACTGCTTTTTAGCGATGCGTAGTACTCTATTGAATGTATATACCACAGTTTTTTAATCCAATCACCAGTTGATGGAAATTTGGGTTGCTTCCAATCCTTGCAATTGTGAACTGTGTCACAAGGAACATTGGAGCACAGATGTCTGGCCTTGGTTTGTTCCTTGCCTCTTCTGGGTATATGCCCAGTAGGGGATTGCTGGGTCATAGCGTAACTCGATTTCCATCTGTTTTAGATATTGCCAGATCGATTTCCATAGTGGCTGTAAATACTTATAGGTCCACCAGCAGTGATGAGAGTTCCTGTCTCCCCACAGCCCCTCCAATACTTGTTGCTTTCGGATTTTTTAAATTGGGCTACCTTTGAGGGTGTTAGGTGGTACCTCATTGTTGTTTTAATTTTTATTTCTCTTATGACTCAAGATCAGGAACATTTTCTCATATGCTTGCTGGCCATTCAGATTTCTGCCCCTGTGAAACTTCTGTTCAAGTCCTTTGCCCACCTCTCAAGTGGGCAATTAGTTTTTGCTTTTTGAAAGCTAGCAGAATATTGTAGATTTTAGTAATAAGGCCGTTGTCTGATGTGTCATTGCTAAAGATGTTTTCCCAGTCCGTGGACTCTCTTATTACTCTCTTGGTGAATTCTTTCGATGTACACAGGTATTTTTTTTTAAATGAATAAATCTTTTTATTGGGACTCATACAACTCTTATCACAATCCATACATACATCAATTGAGCAAAGCACCCTTATACATTCGTTGACCTCGTCCTTCTCAAAATTCGCCTTCCACTTGGGTTCCTGGAATCAGCTCGGTTTCCTTTTTTTTCCTCCTGCTCCCTCTCTGCTCCCCCTTCCCTCTGTACCCTTAATAGTTTATAAATCATTATTTTATCTTATCTTTTTTTTTCTTCTTTTACATTTTATTAGGGACTCCAACAACTCTTACCACAATCCATACATATACATACATCAATTGTACAAAGCACACCCATACACTCCCTGTCCCAATCACTCTCAAGGCATTTCTTCTTCACCTAAGCCTTGCATCAGGTCCTCCTTTTTCCCCCCCCCTCCCTCCCTTTTCCCCCCTCCCTCATATGCCCTTGGTAATTTATACCTCGTTATTTTGTCATATCTTGCCCTATTCGGGGTCTCCCTTCCCCCCTTCTCTGCTGTCCCTCTCCCAGGGAAGAGGTCACATGTGGCTCCTTGTAATCAGTTCCCCCTTTCCAACCCACTCACCCTCCACTCTCCCAGCATCGTCCCTCACGCCCTTGGTCCTGGAGGTATCATCCACCCTGGATTCCCTGTATCTCCAACCCTCCTATGTACCAGTGTACAGCCTCTGTCCTATCCAGCCCTGCAAGGTAGAATTCGGATCATGGTAGTTGGGGGGAGGAAGCATCCAGGATCTGGGGGAAAGCTGTGTTCTTCATCGATACTACCTCACACCCTAATTAACCCATCTCCTCTCCTAAGCCCCTCTATGAGGGGATCTCCATTGGCTGACACTTGGGCCTTGGGTCTCCACTCTGCACTTCCCCCTTCATTTAATATAATATATATATACACATACATATATACATATACACATAAATACACATACATACACACACTTATAACTTTTTTTTTTTTGCATGATGCCTTATATCTGGTCCCTTGGGCACCTCGTGATCGCACTGGCCGGTGTGCTTCTTCCATGTGGGCTTATTTGTTTCTGAGCGAGATGGCCGCTTGTTCACCTTCAAGCCTTTAAGACCCCAGACACTATCTCTTTTGATAGCCGGGCACCATCAGCTTTCTTCACCACATTTGTTTATGCACCCATTTGTCTTCAGCGATCCTATCATGGAGGTGTGCAGTCAATGATATGATTTTTTGTTCTTTGATGCCTGGTAACTGATCCCTTTGGGACCACTCGATCACACAGGCTGGTGTGTTCTTCCATGTGGACTTTGTTGCTTCTGAGCTAGATGACCGCTTGTTTATCTTCAAGCCTTTAAGACCCCAGTCACTATCTCTTTTGATAGCCGGGCACCATCAGCTTTCTTCACCACATTTACTTGTTCACCCATGTTGGCTCCAGCTGTTGTGTCGGGAGAGTGAGCATCATAGAGTTCCAATTTAATAAAAGAAGGTATTCATGCATAGAGGGAGTGTTTGAGTAGAGGCCCAAGGTCCTTCTGCCACCTTAATACTTGACCTATAAATATAGACACAAAGATCTATTTCCCCAATCTCCTATATATATTTGCATGTACATGTCTTTGTCTAGACCTCCATGAATGCCCTTTGACTCCTAGCTCTTTCCTCCATCTCCCTTGACCTTCCTCCTGCCCTACTACCATGCTTCATTGCCACCTGGGCTAGAGTATACCTCTTCTCTAAGCAACCTTACCCTTGATCATTTCCCACCAGGCCTGCCACTCCCCCTTCTCTACCCTTTGGGGTCCCATGTTTTTCCCTTGTCCCTGGGTTTGTTAACACCACTTCCTTACCCCCCCCTACCCCCCACCCCAAGTCCCCCCGGAACTGTCGGTCCCGTTGTTTTTCATCCAGATAGTTCATCCAGCCTGTCCTATTCAGACAGACCTGTGGAGTCACTAACATGCACGAAAACTAGACAGAGGAACACAAAGCAACAGTATATAACCAGACAACAAAACAACCAAAACAAACCACTGAAAAAGAACAGAACAAAACAGTTCACAAGAGAAAAGCTTGTAGTTAGTTCAGGGATCGTTTGCTGGCCCTTAGGAGCGTTTTCCAGTCCAGTCTGTTGGGGCACCACGCCCTGGCCCCAAAGTCCACTTTCAGCATTCCCTGGGGACCTTGCCACTCCATTCCCTTGCTGTTCCGCTGCACTCCCCCAGTGCATTGCCTCGGTGTGGTGGGATCAGGTCAGGTGCAATTCCCACACTGTGTCTCCGGTGCTGTCCCCTGTATCGCCCTTAGTCACTGAGGGGCATCATGTCTCATAGTAGGGCCAGCCATGTTGTTCTCTCTGTGGACTGGCTGCTCTACTCAGGAACATCATCATCACGGCCTGGTGGGCGAGGCTGTGCTCCACTCTCTCCTCCTGCCCCTTCATCTGCTCTGATCAAATATGTCCATCTCCCATAGCTGCAGGGTCAATGTCGTCCTTTGGAACAAGTTCTTTTCGGGGGAGGGGCATGAATCCACTTAATTTATGGTGCTGGGGCCTGCCTCCCAGACCTCTCCACCGGTTCCGTCCTCCACGCCGGGATAATGCATTCACACCTTGCGACACTGGGTTGAAGTCTGGTCCCACTTTCCCTGTGGAGATATAAACAATACCCTCCCCTTGGGTGGATTAATGCCCCATTTCTGTCATGCTGATTGTACTTACCTCAGGGGACTCATGTTGTACCTGTCCCTTTGGGACTGGCTTACCTCGCTTAGCATAATTCCTTCCAGCTCTTCCCATGAAATAACGTGTTTCATGTGCTCATCGGTGCTTTTCAGTGCTGCATAATACTCCATTGTGTGTATGTGCCAAAGTTTGCTAATCCACTCGTCTATCGATGGAAACTTAGGCTGTTTCCAAGTCTTTGCTATTGTGAATTGTGCCGCAATAAACATTGGAGCGCATATGACTGGTCGTGTTTTATTTGCTGCTTCAACCGGGTATATGCCCAGTAGAGGGATGGCTGGGTCGTAAGGTAGATCAATTTCCATTTTCTTTAGGTATCGCCAGATTGCTTTCCACAGTGTCTGTACAAATCTGCACGACCACCAGCAGTGGAGGAGGGTTCCTATTTCACCACAGCCCCTCCAACACTTGTTGCTCTCTGATTTACTGATCTGGGCTAGCCTCAGGGGTGTTAGGTGGTATCTCATGGTTGTTTTGATTTGCATTTCTCTTATGGCAAGGGACTTCGAGCACTTTCTCATATATTTATTGGCCATATTGATCTCCTCTCTAGTGAAAGTTCTTCTCATTTCTTTTGCCCACTTCCTTAGGGGGTTAACTGTTTTCCTCTTTTTGCAGGTCATGATGGTGTTGTAGATTTTAGTAATGAGCCCTTTGTCTGACGTGTCATTACTAAAAATCTTCTCCCAGTCTGTGGGTTGCCTTGTCACCCTCTTGGCAAAGTCTTTCGAGGTGCACAGGTGTTTTATTCTTATTAGATCCCATTTGTCGATTTCCAGATCACCTGTGTGTGTCCCCTTCCCTGTTGCAGTGAGCCTATGTGCTCCCTGGGCCAGTGCTCTGAGATTAGTCCCGATTCCTTCCTTAATGGTCCTGATGGTTTGGGGTTTGACTTCTAGATCTGTGATCCACCTTGAGTGTATTCTTGTGCATGGGGTGAGGTAGACGTCTTGTTTCAACTTTCTACATGTGGATATCCATTGTTTCCAGCACCACTTATTAAAGAGGGCATCTGCTTCCCACTTGACGTTTTTGGGACCCTTGTCGAAGATCAGTTGTCTATATGCTGATGATTTTACTCCTGGGCTTTCTATTCTTTTCCACTGGTCTGAGTGTCTATCATTGTGCCAGTACCATGCTGTTTTGACCACTGTAGCTGTGTAGTAGGCATTAAAATCAGGTAGGGCGAGTCCTCCAATTATGTCCTTCTTCTTGAGGAGTTCTCTGCTAATTCTGGGTTTCTTCCCTCTCCATATGAAGTTGGTGGTCAGTTTTTCCAATTCTTTGAAGAAGGTTGATGGTAATTGGATTGGTATAGCATTGAACTTGTAGAGTGCTTTAGGAAGAACTGTCATCTTTACTATGTTCAGCCTACCTAACCATGAGCAGGGGAGCTTCATCCATTTGTGAAGGTCACTTTTAGTTTCCTGTAATAGGGTTTTATAATTATGCTTATAAAGGTCTTTAGTATTTTTTGTTAAGTATATTCCTAGGTATTTCAGTTTGTTCTTGGCTACTGTGAAGGGTACTTCCCTCTTAATCGCCTCTTCCATGGCCCTGTCCGATGTGTATAGAAACCCTACCGACTTCTGTTTATTGATCTTGTATCCTGCTACCCTTCCGTATTCCTCTATTGCTGTAAGTATTCCAACTGTGGAGTTTTGGGGGTCTTCAATGTATAGGATCATGTCATCTGCAAATAACGATAGTTTCACCTCCTCCTCTCCCAACTGGATCCCTTTGATGTCCTTCCGCTGTCTTATGTTGTTAGCCAGAACCTCCAAAACGATATTGAATAGAAGAGGGGACAGGGGGCATCCTTGTCTTGTACCCTTTTTCAGTGGTATTGTTCTTGTCTTTTCTCCATTGACTATGATGTTGGCTGTTGGTCTTTCGTAGATAGCTTGTATGAGCTTGAGGAACTTACCTTCCAATCCTATCTTCATGAGTGTTTTGATTAGGAATGGATGCTGGATGTTGTCAAATGCTTTTTCTGCATCTATGGATATTATCATATGGTTTTTATCCTTTTTCTTCTCGATGTGGTGTATGATATTGATGGATTTTCGGGTGTTAAACCATCCCTGCATCGCTGGGATGAATCCTACTTGGTCGTGGTGAATGATATGTTTGATGTTCCTTTGTATTCTATTGGCCAATATTTTGTTAAGGATTTTTGCATCTATGTTCATTAGAGATATTGGTCTATAATTCTCTACACTTGTGGGGTCTTTTCCCTGTTTGGGTATCAAAGTAATGCTGGCTTCGTAAAATGAGTTTGGGAGCTTGCCGTTCTTTTCTATGTTATGGAATACTTTGTGGAGGATCGGTGTCAGCTCTTCCCTGAATGTTTGGTAAAATTCTGCTGTGTAGCCATCTGGCCCTGGGGCCTTTTTCCTTGGTAGGTTTTTGATGACACTCTCTATTTCTTCCTTCGCTATGGGTTTGTTGAGGTTCTTGATCTCTGTCTCAGATAATCTAGGGATAGATTGTTTTTCTAAATATTTATCCATGTCTTCCAGGTTTCTGAATTCATTAGAATACAAACCTTCATAGTACTTTGTGATTATCCTTTTTATCTCATTGGGGTCTGTTGTTATTGCCCCCGATTCATCTCTTATCCTGGCTATTGATGATTGTTCCTTTCTATCTTTGGTAAGCTTTGCCAGGGGAGTGTCAATTTTATTAATTCGTTCATAAAACCAGCTTCTAGTTGCGTTAATCCTTTGCATTGTTCTTTTGTCTTCCCACTGGTTTAACTCCGCCCTGATTTTTATTATTTCTTTTCTCTTGCTATTGGAGGGGTAGTTCTGTTGACTCTGTTCTAGTTGTTGGAGGTTTTGTGTTAACATATCTGTCATACGCCTTTCTTCTTTTTTCATGTATGCATTCAGTGATATCAAGCTACCTCTGATAACTGCCTTTGCAGTGTCCCATAAGTTTTGATATGTTGTATGCTCGTTCTCATTAGTTTCTAGAAATTTCCTGATATCCTCTCTGATCTGGACCTTAACCCATTCATGTCGCAGGAGATCGTTGTTTATTCTCCAATTGGTGACCCTTGCTTTTCTGGGTGCCCTCCTATTAATCTCCAGCTTTATGGCATGGTGGTCTGAGAAAGACGTCTGGATAATATCTATGTGTTTGAATTTACTCAGGCTGGCCTTGTGCCCCAGCATGTGATCTATTCTTGAGAAAGATCCGTGTGGATTGGAGAAGAATGTGAAACCTTTTGCTTTTGGATGAAAGGCTCTATAGATGTCTATCAGGCCCTGTTGCCTAATTACATTGTTTAGCTCTCTGGCCTCTTTGCTGAGCTTCTTTCCCTGTGACCTGTCTTTCTCTGATAGTGGAGTGTTGAAGTCCCCCACTATTATTGTTGTTTCCGTGATTTCTTCTGTCATTTTTTTAATAGTTTGTTTGACGAAATTTGCCGCACCATTATTAGGTGCGTAAATATTCAGTATGCTTATTGCTTCCTGGTTTACTGAGCCTTTGAGCATTATGTAATGTCCCTCTTTGTCTCTTTTTATGTTTTGGATCTTGAGATCCATTTTGTCGGAGATTAAGATAGCCACTCCTGCCTTCCTGGAGTTACCATTTGCTTGGTAAACTTTCTTCCAGCCCTTTATTCTCAGCATATGCTTGTCTGCTTGCTTAAGGTGTGTCTCTTGCAGGCAGCAGATTGATGGGTTATGTTTTCTAATCCAATCCTCCAGCCTCTTTCTTTTAACATATGAATTGAGCCCATTTGTATTCAAAGTGATTATTACAATCTCTGGCTTCATGGTTGCCATATTCTGTTTTATGTTTTGGGTCTTTGCCTATCTTCCTTCATATCAGTGTACTGCGTTTGAGTGGAGGGTTTCTATCCTGTCCTCTTTTCCATCTGAGACCGTGTTGTCCTGGTACGTGTTGCTGGCATGTTGGCTTCTAGATGGAGATGGGCTATATGGTGGTCTCCTGGAGGTTCTAGTTGGAGCTTGATCTTCTGGCCATAGTGAGTCAGCCAGTATGTTCTGCAGGGTCGGGTGACTTGCAGTATATTTTTTGAGTTCTTCCTTGTCCTGGAAGACCCTGATCTTACCCTCTATCTTAATGGATAACTTGGCAGGGTATAGGATTCTGGGGGAGGCATTTTTATCTTTCAGAATTTGGAAGATGCTGCTCCATTCTCTCCTCCTCTTCATGGTTTCAGCTGATAAGTCTGAGCATACCCTTACCTGCGCTCCTTTGTATGTGACTGTCTTCCTTTCTCTTGATGCTCGTAGAATTTTCTCTTTTTCCTCTAAGTTGGATAATTTTACAATTATATGCCTTGGCGTGTTCTTCTTGGTGTTTAGCTTAGCCGGCGTCCTCTCTGCTTCCTGTATGAGAGTCGGATTCTCCTTTGTTAGGTTGGGGAAATTTTCTTCCAGGAATTCCTTTGCTATCTTGGCGGTCGATTTGTGTGTTATGTTGTGTTCCGGTAGACCGATTATTCGAATATTATTCCTCTTCATAGCATCTGTCATTGATCTCAGGCTGTCTTCTGTTTCTTTAATTTTCCTATCTGATTGTTTTTCTCGCTTGCTTCGTTTGGTTTGAGCGTCCTCGAGTTCACTGATACGGTTCTCAGCCTCCTCAAGCCTAGATATAGCTTCTGTGACCTTTTGTGTGGCCTCTGCTACCTCCTCTGTTAGTTTCTGCAGTTCCTTTTGGTGGATAGTATTCATCCCCTCTATTGTGGACTTCATCCCCTCTATTGTGCATTTCATCCCTTCTATCGTTGCATCCTTATTTTGGTTTGCTTCTCTTAGCTCCTGTATTACTGCAAGCAGAGTTCTGAAGATTTCCTTTTGTGGCTGATCTATATCTGTTTCTTCTATGAGTGACGTTAGGTCTGTTAAAGTGCCTCGTTTTTCTGATTTTTTTGTTGGGAGTGATGTGGTCTGTTGATTTTTCCTTGATCCTTTAATAGGCCCCATGCTTCTGGGAGACAGGAGTAACCTTATTGTGTGGAGGCTCAGGCCACTGTGCCGTCTCCTGGGGTGGCTGGGGCGGGCTGCGGCAGGCTTAGGGCTGGCACTGGGGACCCAACAGGGCCCCAGGTGGTGAGAGCTGGCTGGAGCTCACTGACGGCTCCTCAGGGACTGCAAAGTCGAGACCCAGGCTCCACTGCAGGTGGAGTGTTTGATCTGCCCGGGCTGTGAGTGGGCGCGGGGAGGCCCCTTGGATAGCTGCGCAGGCAGCTGCGGGACACTGCAGGGAACAATGGTGTTCGCTCTCCGCCCTTTTGGCGCGAAACCGCGGGGGGGGGGGGGGGGGGGGTAATGGCGCTGGCAAAGGAGGCTTGGCGCGAAACCACAGGGGGCAATGGCGCCCTTCTTCTGCTCAGGCTCAGAGTCGCGGCTGCCGGGGTCCCCTCAGCACCCTGGGGAGGGCACCTACTCTTGTGCCTTGCGCAGGGGGGGGCCCTTGGTGGGCAGACTCAGCAGCGCGGGCGCGGCGCTCCGCGGAAGCTCAGGGTCCGGGACAGGCGCGGGTTGGGCTATGGCTCCTGTTGGCGGGAAGTGCTCAGCGCAGGGTCCCCGCCAGGAGTGGAGCTGGCGCTAGGCTGCCAGGGGCTGGCGGGGGCGGGCGGGGGTGGGAGGCCGGCGCACGGAGGGCAGGTGGAGAGGTCCGCGGCAGCGGTGCAGGTGGATGGTCCCCCGTGGGGGTCGCCAGACAACCCGCGGGTCCGCTCCCCTGAGCTTGGATGAATGGAGGGAGGGACGTGGGCCCGAGGGCAGATCGCTGCCCTGCGGGGAGAGGGGAACTGCGGGAGAGGAAAGCTTCTCTCCCAGTGGAGATCCGCGAGTGGGGAGTGGGGAGTGGGCCGCTGGAGTAGGCAGGGCAGGCAAGTGGCTCTGGGCTGGCGTCCGGTTTGGGGATGGAGCCTAAGCCGGTCGCCAGTGAGCTCACGGCAGCTTAGTGGCCAGAGATGTCCCACTAGTCCGGTCCTCTTTCACCTAGACCCCTGCTCCGGACAAATACGTGGGGTAGGACTGGGGTGCTGTCCCAGGGGGATATTTCACTCACCAGACTCTTACTATTCAGCTACCTGGTCGCCAATCCCGCTTTGTTTGGAGGAGCTCTCAGAGTATGCGGGTGTCCCTGTCGGCCATCTTCCCCCTCCGTACACAGGTATTTTATCTTCAGTATATCCCACTTGTCAATTTGTGCCTGCTCTGTGTTTGTGTCCTTCCCTATTTCTGATAGCCTATGTATTCCCTGTGCCAAAGTTCTCACGTTGGTCCCAATTCCCTCATTGGTGGCCCTAATAGTTTGGGCATTGCCCAGTTTTCACATGCATATGATGTGATTGGAAATACCACAGCTTAAATTAGGTTACACCTCAGTCCTCAACGTGACGTCTTTAACATTTTAGGGAAGTCTTTGCAGCAGATTTGCCCAGTGCAACACACTGATTTCTTTCTTTACTTGCTTCCTTCCTTCCTTCCACTGTTGCTTCCATGAGCATTGATTGTGGATCCAAGTAAAATTAAATCCTTGACAATTTCAATTAGCTTCTGCTGTAGCATGGTGTTGCTTCTTGTTCTAGTTGTGAGGATTTTGTTTTCTTTAAATGGAGCTATAATCCACACCGAAAGCTATAGGTTTTTGTTGTTGTTTTTTAAAATAAGTGCTTCAGCCCTGTCTGATCTCAGAGAGCAAGATTGTGTCATATGCCAAACACAGGTAGTTAATGAGCTTCCTCCAATCGTGGTGTTACGTGTGTGTGTGTCAACATCTCCGTTGTTCAGTCAGTTTCCAGAGGTTTGCTTTTCAACAATACCTTCAGTGACTTCTGTGCCATGGGTTCTGAATCACATGCTACCTCCTGTAAAGGTTAAATGTCAACCAGTTCTTTTTGGTACAGTGACTCTGTGTATTCTCATTAAAATCATTTTATTGGGGGGGGGCTCTTACAAGTCTTACTTATAACAATCCACCATTCAATCGAATTAAGCACACTCATACATATGTTGTCGTCAACATTTCCAAAACATTTCTTTCTTCTTGAGCCTTTGGTATCAGCTCCCCTTTCCCCCCTCCGTCCCCACCCCACGCTCATGAATCCTTGATCAATTATATATTGTTATATATTTCTTTCGTGTCTTACATTGTCCGCTGTCTCCCTCCACCCACATTTCTTTAATTTGTCCTCCTGAGTGGGGGTGGGGCTATATATAATGGGTTCCTCTTTTCTCCCCCTTCTCCCCCCACCACAGCCCTCACCATCTCTCTACTGTCAAGATATCGCTGCTCCCACCACTGTTCTTAAGGGTTAGATCTGCCCTGAATTCCATGTGTTGAGAGCTCTTAATCTTCTCATTTTCTTATGATGATTCGTCTGCTAGTCAGTAATTTTCCCATAGACCAGTGGGTCTCAATCTTCCTAATACAGTTCCTCATGGGGTGGTGACCCCCCAACCATAATATTATTTTCATTGCTACTTCTGTGTCATTTTGCTACTGTTATGAATCGGGCGACCTCTGTGAAAGGGTCATTCGACACACCCCCAGGGGTCGCGACCCACAGGTTGAGAACCACTACCACAGAATCTTTCAATATTCCAATTTAAAGCTTGAATTCTTTCTGCAGCTCTTTCAACACAAGAAGAGACAAATGCGTTCCTCCCCTTGGGTTTTCTGACTGCATACTTGGCATGTTTTATTACAATGCCTTAGTTTGTCTTCCTGAACCCCCCTTTGACATTCTCCATTCAGCTCTTTGACTTCATTTTTGGTTCCATTGGTCTTAGCTACCCTAAGTTCAAGAGCAAGTTTCAGCATCTCTTCTGACATCCGTTGTAGTCTCCCCTCCCCCTGTTCCTGCTTTTTGAAATGACCTTCATTTGATTATTGGGCATGACTCAAAACGAGAAGCAGCAGCATCCAGTCATAATCCGAACGTGTGAAGGATGGATCTTCCCTAGAAAAACGGGAAGTTGTCAAAATGACATTGGAAGAGATTTTAGAGATAGCGATGGAACTGGAGTATCAGTAATAGGATCTATTTATTTTGGAGTGGGACCTACAGGGCTATATTCAAACTACAGGGAGATCAAAGAAAGTAGGGTGAAAGGAATTAGGGTGGTTGCCTGGCAGGAAGTTAGAGCCCCGACTAAGCCAGAAGCCAGAGGGCTAACTGGGCTGACAGAAGGAGGGAGGGAGCTGACCCAGAGGGCACACGGAAACAGAAACAGCAGACAAAGTAGAAAAGAGACAAAAGAGGTAAAACAGTCCTGCCGCCTAGGCCAACAAGTGAGTCTGGGGGCAGGGAGGGAAAGAAGGAGAGAGGGGGAGAGAGAGGAAAAGAGAGGGGGGGAGGAGGGAGGAATAATTAATCATTAAATCTGTAAAAGTACTGTGCATTCTCCTGATTGGGAAGTTTGAATGAGGCTAGGAATGCAGTCCTTTTAAGAGCATAGGAATTCCCTGGCTGGCAGGAAGAGGAGAAGGGGGCAGCAGGGGGAAAAAGACACTGGTGAATGGCCGGGAGTTGCTCCTCACTCAGCTGGATCAGTCAGAAATGGGTGGCACAAGACCAATGTCCTTGGCATCTGTGAGCTGAGATGATTTGGCATTAGCCACTTTGAATCAGACAATGACATGGTCTGCTTACTAGTCCAGCAATGACAAACTGGAAAGCGGCATGGCATTCTTCATTAAAAAGAGCATTTCGAGGTCTGTCCCAAAGCACCACATGATCAGTCACAGACTTATACCCATACACCTACAGGGAAGACAAGTTGAGGTGACGCTTATTGAAATTTACACACAATCATAAAAGCCAACGATTAAGAAATGTAATCTTGTTATCAACCTCTGTAGCAGGACGTCAATCAAACACGCAATCAAGATACACTGATGATTGCTGGTGATTGGAATGTGAAAGTAGGAGATGTGGGCTAGGTGACAGACACAATGCCAGCGAGGGCATGACTACAGCTGGAAGACTAATGACTCATTCGTGGAAAATTCCACTTTCAGCAATAGAAGCAGTCACTACACACGGGGATCTCATCTCATCCAAGGGAATTGAATGGACCAGCTCAGTGGAAGGGGAGGGTGGATAAGCGCCACTTCAGTCAGAACCAGACCAGGAGGTGACTGCGGAACAGGCCACCAATTGCTCAGGCAAATTTAGTTTCAAGCTGAAGGAAATTAAAACAAACCCATTCTACCTGAAGTACAGCCTTGAGTATATCCCACAGTGGAACTTAGAAAGCATTTCAAGAATGGACTTGATGCATTGAATATGAATGGCCCAGAGCAGACATGGAGCGGGCTATCGAGGACATCATACATGAAGAAAGCAAGAGATCATTAAAAAGGCAGAGAAGAAAGAAGAAAGAAGAAAGGAGGAGGAAGAGGAGGAAGAGAAAGAGAAGACAAAGAAGAACCAAAATGAATGTAAGAAGAGATGCTCCTGGAGCGCCCGGTTCCCCACCTTGGGCTTCAGTGGGGACTTTTCCCCTTGAGAATTGCATGTTGGGTAATATATTGTTGTTGTTAGGTGCTATTGAGTCGGTCCTGCCCCACAGCAACCCTCTGCACAATGCAACAAAATACCGCCTGTCCTGTGCCATCCCCACAACTGTTCCTGTATTGAGCCTAATGCAGCTACTGCTGCTAGGTGCTAGCCCAGGGACTGGGCATCCATTGCACATGCTCGGAGGTTTGAGCTTCCGGCCACTTAGGTGGGCATTACACCTGGATTGGCCCATCTGGGCCAGGTGACTTCAACTCAGCCAATGCATTGGATCAGGGTTGCCCACCACGCCTCCCAGCGGAGGACCTGAAAAGCCAGAATCCAGAGCCTTGAGGCCCCTTCTGCTTCTGAAGCTGCTCCTTGAGACAGCGATCTCCTCTGGCCTCAGGACTCCACGTGCGGGGTGAAGGGCCCTCAGGTGCCCGTGTGAACCTGAAGCTTCTTCTAGCTTTCCTAAAACTCACTCGGATCACGATCCAGGCTTCGGAGTGAATTCTTTCTTGAATGAAGCCAAGGACCGAGGTATCTAACACCCGGGTCAATCAGTCTTGTTGAGAGCCTTCCTCTTTCGGTGGCCCTCCACTTTACCAGGCATGATGTTCTTTTCCGAGGATGGGTCCTTCCTGACGTGTCCAAAGTATGTAAGATGAAGTCTTGCCATTCTTGCCTCTAAGGAGAACTCTGGCCGTATTTCTTTCAAGACAGATCAGTTTGCCCTTTTAGCAGTCCAGGGTACTTTGAATGTTCTTCGCCAGGCAACAAAATTCAAGTGCAGCCACGGTGTGACTCCACCTCCTTGAGGGACTTCCTCTTTTTTACTGTCCCTACACTTTACCAAGCATGTCCTTCTCAAGGTATTTGTCTTTCCTGACTACAAAGTATGGGCCCCCCACAATAAAAAAAAAAGTCTAGCCATCCTAAGGAGCATTCTGGCCGTATTTCTTCCAAGACAGATATGTGTATTCTTTAGGCAGCCCACAGTATTTCAATATTCTTCGCCAGCACCATATTTCAGATAAATCAATTCTTCTTTGGTCTTCCTTCTTCAATATCCAACTTTTACATGCATATGAGGCAATTGAGAATGCCATAGCTTGGATCGGGCACACTTTAGCCCTCATAGTAACCTCTCTGCTTTTCAATACTCAAAAGAGGTCAGAGGGAATTCACCAGAATTAGTTCATGTGCATTTCCTCTTCACTTGTTTTTAGAGGAAACAACTTTAAGATGAGTACCATCAAATGATAAGCTGTTACACTTTAACCTAGTTGCATGTGCCCTACGCAATTTTGCAAAGCTGCCTGTGGTAACCCACTTGACTTGACTTTATTTTCCATGAGCAGCAGAGCCCGAGGGGGAAGGGAGAAAGAAAGGAAACCTCTGGAGGAGCCACACCTTCACAGAGGCTACACAACCTTCCAAGAAAAAAGTTTTGACAAGGAAAGCTGAAATATAACTAAATAAAAATGTAAACCACAAAGACACTTCCCTGAGCAAGGTGAGCATATGGTCAATGGTAACGAACTCTATACGGGAATAGAAAGCCTCATCTTTCTCTCAGGTAGCAGCTGGTGGTTTTGAACTGGTGGCCTTCCAGTTAGCAGCCCAACACATGACCCTTATGCCACCAGAAGTCCCCTTCAGGGCTTATCTACTGTAATTTCCACGTTTAAAATTCAATAATTTACTGTGAAAAGAATTGTATGAGCCCCAATAAATTGTTAAAAAAAAAAACAAAAAAAATAAAATAAAATTCAATAATTTATCCAGCCTCACAGAGGGCAAAAAAAAAATGTGAATGAGTGTGAGTGAGTGAACCACTTAACCCCCCATCCGTCTGGCAGTTTGTTGTGCTGTTGGCTTGCGTGTTGTTGGGATGCTGGCATCTATGGCACCGGTATTTCAAGTAGCAGCAGGATCACCCACTGAGAACAGGTTTCAACAGAGTTTTCAGACTACGAACAGACCAGGAGGAAGGAATAGGTGATCAACTTCTGAGGGATTAGCCACTGACTACCTTATAAATAGTAGCAGGACACTGGCCGATACAGTGTCACAGGATGGGTCCCTGAGGTCGTGGGCTTAAGTACGTTTGTGAGGATGGCGCAGGATTGGGCAATGTTGCATTCTGCTGTGCATAGGGTCGCTCCCTGTCAGAAATAACTCCATAGTACCTAACCACCACCACAAAAACCACTGAATAATCGAAAGACGTTTTATTGGACAAGTCTGCCGCAAAAGACCTCTTCAAAGGGCAAAGATGTCCCTTGAAAGCTAAGGTTCACCATGGTATTTTCAATCACCTCACATGCAGGTGAAAGTTGGACAATTAATAAGGAAGACCAAAAGAAGAAAGGATGCCTTTGAATTAGAATGTTGGCGAAGAACAGTGAATGGGCTGGACTTCCAGAAGAATAAGCAAATCTATCCTGGCAGATGTACAGCCAGGAGGCTCCTTAGGAGAGAGGGTGCAATATGTCATCGCATGGACTTGGGACATGTTGTCACGAGGGACCGCGCCTGGAAAAGGGCATCATGCTTGATGCACCAGAAGGTCAGCACCAATAGAGGAAGACCCTCAATGGGATGGACTGACCCAGCGGCTGCACTCAACCATACAATTGTGAGGATGGTACAGGCTTGGGCGGGGTTTCTTGCTGTTGTACATAGGCTTGCTAGGAGTAAGAACCACTGAAAACCAAGAACCACTGTGGATTTGTATTATTTGGAAGAACTGGTGGTTTCTTAAAGGAGTTTTGGTGGGTCTGTGGGTTAGGCATTTGGCTAACCAAACCGTCGGGTGATTCAAACGCATCGGTCGCTTTGGGGGAGAAAAATGAGACTGTCTGCTTCCATAAAGATTTATAATCTCAGAAACCCTACAGAGAGTTGCCATGAGCTCTCACCTACCCAATGGCTGTGGATTTGAGGGGGTTGATGATTTCGAGAGTATGGGGCTCACTAATGCCTGGGTGTTTGTAAAAGAGTTACGGACTCTGCTCCAGTTATCTATTGCTAAAAAAAAAAAAAAAAAAAACTTCCCTAAGGTTCAGTGGTTTCAAACAAGAAACAATTTTATTGCTCAGGATTCTGTGGGTTAGATATTCAAGTTGAACCCATCAGGGAAGGTTAGCCTCTGTTGACCTGACACTGCAGGTGGGGGAGCTAGGACAGCTGTGGGCTGGCTTGACCTCTTTCTCTCTCTCTCCAGCCCGGGAGTTGGATTTCTCCATGTGATAATGCAGGGATCCAACAAAATTAAAGCAGTGGCTGCCAGGACCTTAGCTGAGGATAAGTACAGCCACACCCCCACATCATATTGATCACAGGTAGTCACAAAGCCAGTGGGAGCTTGTGGCAGTTACATGATCTCCTATCAACTTGAGCAAAGGGATGGAGTCTATCTAGCCTGTCAATCAGGTCACAGCTTGATGACCTCATTTGGAGGAGTGACGGAGATAAATGACACATTAGAGGCCAGATCCTATATCTCTGTCTTTCCTTTCCTGCTGATGAAACTCTGAAACCTGGAGGAGACACTCGGTGACCTGCACCAGCGTTGAGGTGCTTCCACAGCCACTGGATCCATAAGACCTCTACCCACTGGCTTGTGACCTTCCTTATTCAGCATCATTGCATGTGCTGTGTGAGTCTAAAGAGGAATTTATGGACTAATATCAGACATATGGGCTAATAGTAGACTTAAGGATTTGATTTGGACTGGGGTAGGTTGTTTTCTCAATCTACAGTTGCTCTTTTATATAAAGCTCTTTCTTATACACATATGAGTGTCTATGAATTTGTTTCTCTAGTCTACCTGGACTAACACAGAACTCAAGGGCAGGGAAAATAGACTTGTCCCTTGATGGGAGGAACTGCATGCAGGGGTAGGGATGGCAGTTGTTGGTGGCCATCCTGGCAGACAATCTCCCTCTGCCCCTAAGCAATTTCATTTTGACTGGGTCTATATCAATTAGATATAGACTGGGTCTATATCAATTGGCTTCTTGAGAACAGAGAATGTAGCTCCTTGTGGTTGGGGCCGGAGAGGCTGGCAGTTGAATCCAGGGTTACCTCAGGAGACAGGCCAGTCCCCAACCTTGAAAAGCCAGTGGAGCAGATCTGCTCCGTCCAAGTGGGGTCACCTCGAGTCAGAACTGACATGCGAGCAATGAATGGGTGAAGGACCCCCATTGCAAAGACCCCTCCTCAGGAGATTAGGGTGACTTTTCATGGTGGACCCCTTTTAGGTAGAAGCTGTTCAGGTGTGCTGAGCCCTGGGCTTACAGGGGGACTCTCCTTTCATGGCGTGGGAAAATTAGGGGAGCTGCGGGCAGCTCAGGGTCACTACTTCCTGGGTGATTCACTAATACCATAAAAGCACCTAAAGCTGCTGAAGCAAAGTGCCCAGCATGTGGTTTCAGGTACAAAAACATCCATAGTCAATCAGGTGGCTCTGACGGAGATGAGACCTGCACCTGGAGACCGAACAAAAGCCCTTACCCAAGCTCGGACTCTCCCAGGCATCACCAGTCCCCAAGACAATTACATCAACAGGCTCTGAGCCATCACCAGGTGCAAAGGTCCCAAGTGTACACACACCTTCCCCAAGGAACACACACCTGTCCTAATACACACACATTCAGAGCCCTCTGGGCAGCGCACAGCCAAGTATGCATCAGGCTAGTGTAATTAGAGCCAAGGCAGAAACACTCACAGGTGCGTCTGGCTGAGCAATGCCCGGGGCTACCTGCAGGGTTAAGAGCTAAAGGATGCACCGGGAATGTCTACCTAGGCTGAAGTGTGCTCATTTGCGAGTGTTCGTGTCCTGACCCTGAGTCAGGCACGCCTTTGTCCTCCAGATGATGTCCTTGCCCTTCACCACTTCCAAGGTCTCGTACAGCACACATGCTCCATCCAATAGATCCTTTGATGTCTTGACTGGTTTTTCCATGTGCCTTGATCGTGGAGCTGAGCCACATGAAATCCTTGACAACTTCGATCTCTTTTTCCCTTTCCTATGAGGTTGTCCATTGGGCCAGGTGTGAGGGCCTTGGTTTTCTTTACACCGAGTGAGACTCCTGAAGGCGGCAGCCTTTTATTTTTCTCATAGAGGGCTTCAAGTCCGCCTTACTTCCAGCAAGCAAGGCCGTGTCATCTGCCTCACTCAGGTGGCTCGTAGGCCTTCCTCCAGCCCCGATGCCACGTTCTTCTTCAGATACGCTAGCCGCTCCCGTTGCTTGCTCCGTGTACAGACTGAATACGTATGGTGAGTGGATACAACTTTGATGCACACCTGTCCTGATTTGGAGACTTGCAGAGTTACCTTGCTCTGTTCGAATGTCTCCTGGTCTGGGTACAGGTTCCCCATGAACACAACGCAGTGTTCTAGAATTCCCACTCTTTTTCTTTTTTAAAATTTAATTTTTCTCTATAAAATCATGTTATTGGGGGCTCTTACAGCTCTTATCACATTCCATTCATCCATTGTATCAAGAATATTTGTACATATGTTGCCATCAGCATTTTCTAAACATTTACTTTCTGTTTGAGCCCTTGGTATCAGCTCCTCTTTTTCCCCTCCCTCCCAATTCCCACTCTTCTCGATGTGATCCATAGTTTATGATGGTCCACATAGTCAAATACCTTTATGCAGTCAATAAGGCACAAGTAAACGCCTTTGTGGCATTCCCTGCTTTCAGCTAAGATCTGTCTGATCTCAGCAATGAGATCTCTTGTGCCAAGTCCTCTTCTGAAATTGGCTTGAATTTCTGGCAGCTCTTTGTCAATGTGCACCAGTTGATGGTCAGGTTTTGTGTCAACTTGGTTGGACCAGGATTCTCACTAGTTTGACAAGTGAGGTGCCCCACGATGTGGTCTAACATTATGCAATCAACTCCATGAAGGAATCAGCTGTCAGCAGTTTAGCAGTCATAAGAGGATTAGCGAGGTTGCAGGTCACAGCCTTTGCTGCAATTGAAAGGAAGTTTTCACAGGAGTGTGGCCAACTCTTATCTAAGCAGACTTTGTGGGGCCGCTTGCTCTGTTCTGCTGGTCTGGATCCTGCATTTGTCTTCCCTACATCCAATTCTTTAGACTGGAGTCAATTGGACTGACCTGTTGCCTGACAACCCTGGGAGCTATCAGTAGCCTACTAGATTGCCTGCCAACCTGCTGACTTGGACTCATCCACCGTTGCCTCACTAGCCTGTGACCTTCTTTCTTCTGGTTTCAACTTCCTGCTTCCTGTTTTCTCAGCTCCGGTAGCTACTGGGGTCAGGAACAGCCTCCAACTTAACATATGACCCACCACCTTGACCTGGACTAGATTGGACTTACTCCTTTCTACAACTGTGTGAACCATTTTCTTGATAAAAGTTTCTTTCTTTATAGACACACATAAGCATCACTGGTGTGGCTTCTCTGGAGAGCCCAAACGAACACGGAGGCAGATGGTGAATATTAAGATGTCGTACCGCAACAAATCTAAATACATAGAATGAGTCATTGGGCAGCTGAACTTTAGCATATATATATCAAAACATATTTCAGATATCCCAAACTATTATTTCTGTATTCAGAAAATGTTTGTTGAGCACCTACTTTATGTCAGCCACTGGGCTACATTTAGATGATAGCAATTGTTTCAATCATCCCAGTCTTTGCCCTAAGGAGCTACATTTAGGGAAAGGCAGATAGATAGTAGGCAAATAAATATAAAATAGGCATTGAGTCTATGAATAAACATGAAGCAGAGTAAGGGGAAAGGAGGGTGAGACAGAGAGTGTTGGTATGGGGTCATGCCTTATAGACCATGTTTAGGGAGGCCTCCTGAGAAATGACGTCTGTCAGGGTCCAGGAAGAAGTGAGTCATTCACTTAGTAATGAAACAAATATTGAGCAAACACCATGTGGAAGTCATTGAGGACATGGTGCACTCTGGATCCCCACTCCCCACTTCACTGTCTCCCCTTCACAACAACCTGCTCTGCTCCACTGAATGGACTATACTTGAGATTGTTCAGGAGGAGAAGAGGAAGAGCTACTCTTAAGATTCTAGTGGGGAGGGAGGGAGAGGGAAAAAAGGAAAACGAGGAGCTGATTCCAGGAACCCAAGCAGAAGGCAAATTTTGAGAATGATGAGGGCAACAAATGTATAAGGGTACTTTTCTCCGTTGATGTATGTATGGATTGTGATAAGAGTTGTATGAGCCCCAATAAAATGATTTTTTAAAAGATTCTAATGGGAAGGTTTAAAAAGTCTAAATTTAATCAGCATCTTTCCAAATAAAAGGAATGTTATCAGAGAATGTGGGTAGTGGCAGAACAGGACACTAACCTACCGATGGGAAGGATATTGCTTATGTCTCCACAGGAAAGGGAGAGAGGGACCAGACTTCAACCTGGTGCACCAAGCCTTGAGGGCAGCATACCATACCGGCATGAAGCAGCGAATTAACAGAGAAGAAGTCTGGGGTTGGGGGCTGGCCCCAATCCAAGCTATGCTGACCCCCTCCCCAGAATATTGCACTTCAGAGGGCAGCATTGACGATACAGCCCAAGGAGAGGGGCAGTCTGCCAAGACCACACGGGAGCCAACTAACAGGGAAGAGAGATGTGAAACCCTCCCGTCACCCGTCCCCGCCACCAGGGGGATGAACAACAGATGGTGGGTGAAGGGAGAGTGAATGGTGTAAGAGATAAACATACTGAAAATTTATACGTTATCAAGGGCTCATGAGGGAGGGGGAGGTGGGGGGGGGAGGGGATCTGATACCAAGGGCTCAAGAAGAAATAAAATGTCTTGAAAACAATGATGGCAATCTCTGTACGCATGTGCTTGATACAACTGATGTATGGACTATCATAAGAGCTGTAAGAGCCCCCAATAAAATGATTCACAAGGCCGTCTGGCCATTTTTGTCCTTCTCCCTTTCTCATGGTTTTGAGTAGTCGTCATGTGTTTGCTGTGGTTGGTGCTGGGTGCCACTGAGTTGATTTCTAATCACAGTGATCCTAGTACAACAGGATGAAACGCTGCCCGGTCCTGTGCCAGCCTCACCACTGTGGTTGTGTTTCTCTCATTGTTGCAGCCACGGTGTCAACCCTTCTCGTGGCACGTCCTCTTCCCGACCCGGTGATCGTTTGTTTAGGTTTATCTAGATATTGTCTACTGATCGCTCCCCATTCCTCCTTGGGATTCATGACCAAGTTCAGTTTTCTTCTTTCTTAGGGGCCGACCTGCTCCTGGTGACCTCTGATAGCGAACTCTGTTTCTTTTTGTCATCTGAAGATGTCTTGAATTGGCCCTCACTTTTAAAAAGGTTTACTGAGAGAGAATTCACCTCTCATCAAATTTGCCCTTTAGAAGTGTACCCCTAAAGTGGGCTTAAGTATATTCACAAAGTTATGCAACCATCACCCTTGATTTCAGAAAATGTTCATCAGCCCCCAAAGAAATCTGATGGTACAGCGGTTAAATGGTTGGCTGCCAGTCGGACGCTCTGAGCTTTGAACCCACTGGTTGTTCTGATGAAGGAAGACATGGCGTGAAAGCTATACGGTGGTGGCTGACTGTATCTTTCAGGGCTGTTATGAGTCTGAATGGACTTGTCTCATCGGCAAAGGATTTAGTTTTAAAAGAACACATGGACTCCCCACTCTCCGCCACCTCTAGCCTCTCACCCACTCCAACTGCCATTGAGCCCATTCCTCCAGCCTCTGGTAACCACTGAGCTTTGCGTCTCTGTGGATTTGCCTTCTCTGAACCGTTCCTGTCAATAGAACCGTGTCACGTGTGCCTGTCTTCTTTCACTGAATGTTTTCAAGGTTTGTCTAGGGTGCAGCTTGGATCAGGACTTCATTCCATCGTGGGGAAGCACCGCGGTGTACTCACTCCACTCCACCGATGATGGGCGTCTGGATGATTTCCGCTGTGGCTAATGCTGCGATGCCCTTCATGTAGTCTGGGTCGGTAGCTATGTTTTCAGTTCGCTGTGATACAGGAGGGCCAGTGAAATGTAGTGCTCCCAGGCGTCATACATGCTTGGGGTTATTCTGCACAGAACCTGTGGCAAAATCTGCGTCTCCGAGTGCAGTGGATGGCAGCAGACAAGTGCTCTCAACAATCCTTGTATTTCCATTGCCGGAGGCTGCTTCAAAAAAAACCAAAAACAAAAAGTCCAACCAAAAAAAGTGACTTTTGAGGGAGATCCATTAATCCGTCAAAGCCCAGGCAGAGAGGTTAGCTTGGAAAGTTCTCATGACTGTTTGGGGGTGGGTGGGTGGGGATTCCAACTCATGATAGGTTTTCTCAAAGGATACAGGATGATGAGAGGGGCTTATCATAAAGGACTTTGGGGAAATTGAAAACTTGCAGTGGTGAGAAAAAGGTCAGGAAAGTTGCTCCATGGAATTTGGTCCCCATCAGTGACAGAGAGTGAAAGAATTAGCCCTTAATTAATGTTCTCGACTTTACCTCGATGGCTTCTGACTGACACTGCAATGACTTCCCAGAAAGCACAGTCAAAATCCATGATCCAAGGGGTTTTTAAGGAAGTGAACAGTTGTCATGCCAGTGAGAGATGGTCAGGGCTGTTTCTCGGGGCATGTTACAAAGTTTGTTCAGGCCTGCTACTAAATGCCCAACGGGCACACCACTCGGCTCTGAGCCTACACCCAAAGACATTCAACTCAAGCTCTGCGGGTCAGCAAATCCAGCTCTCAGAGTTATGTGCCAAGAAGAAGCCTACTCTGAAAGTCAGCCTCCTGCACAAAAGCACTCAGCTTTACTTGGTCCGTGGGTTGGGAGTCCATCCCTCTGTTCTGTACTCTGGCTCCTGGTTCTGCTGCTGTTCCTCTGATGTGATAGCTGTCATCTGGATCCAGAGGTTCACTGTGCACGGCGCTCCGGTCTAGAGGACACAACACACTCCTGACTCTCCCTGCTTCTCTGAGGGCTCATTTTATACCCAGTAGGGCGGCATTGCAGGAATCTGCTTCACAATTAGCCACAGGTGAATTCTATCGGTAGGTTCCCTCACCCGCTTCTTCCCAAGGCCAGGCAGGAAAGAGGCTTTGACTAGAAAAGCCATATTAAATAACTCACTGCCCTTGCACTGGCTGTTAGTGAAAGTACTAGAAATAGAGCATAATTTTTGTTTTTTAAAATGTGACAGCCTCTTCTCTTGCAGTCAAAACTCCTTTTAAGCTTAATCGGTAGGAAGGTCCTAAATCAGCAAGCAGGCTAGCAAGGCCATTCAGATAAGTAGTCAAGCCAGGCCTGGAAGCACCCTCAATTGAGATAAACAAGGCCACCTGAAGCTTCAGGGAGGGAGGGTGGTCTAATGACCCCTGGAGAAATATAGGTGTAGATAATTTCCCAATGATCAGTGGGAAAAAAACGTGCTTCGTAGACTATCCATTGCACCTGTGACATTGTAAAAACTCATCTATCTCTTCCAGTGATTATGATAAAAAGAATAGCATACGTCCTATAATTTAAGGTATATTGTTGTGAGTTCAAATACATGGCAGCCACGATAATGTCTTGAAATTTAGAAGAATCTTTATTCAGGTAGGTGGGCTACTGAGCAACTGAAAGTATTTCCCTTCAGAGCAGTCCTGAGTGGAAATCTCAGCGAGCCAATTGTTTGGGCTAGTCCGGACCAAGGCAGCCCCTTGTACCAGCTTCCCGAGAAGACAAATGACCTGGGTGAATTTCAAAGCACCTGAACTTCAGGGTTTCACAGAGCTTACCTCCCTGCACAGAACACAGCCCCCCTCTCCCTAGCATTGTTTCCTAAGAACAAGATTACCTCCCCAGACAGAACACAGCCCCCCTCTCCCTAGCATTGTTTCCTGGGAACAACATGATTTACTGACAAGACTTCACTTGGCCCGAAACTTGGAACCGCAGCACAAAGACCCTCCCTCCCCCTTACTGGCTCATATGCCTTTAAGCTCATGCCGTATATCAGTCCTGCTGCCCCAGTACCAGGTACAACTTCCCTGACCTAACTCTTTGGGTCGTGGAACCCGCCCGGGGGCTCAATATGCCCTCATCCCTTTCCCTGCCCTCCCTCCCCTCCTTGGAGTTCTTTCCCTGCCTCAATAAAATGTTTCTCAACTTCACATTCCTGGCTAAATTCTATCTCTGTTCCATGCCGCCATCTCCAACCTTTCCCCAATAAAGACAAAAACTCACTTATCATGTGTCAGGGACTTAAGCAAGTATACAACAAAAGCAAAAAACAAAATTGTTGTCAACATTCTTTTCAAGCAAACAAGCTTCGCAGGATACATCTATTAAACTTCAAGGGCAGGATTGATTGTAGCATCCTGGTTAACAAGATAAGAATAGTAACATTAATTATAATATACTGCTTACAACATCAAAAGGAACAATATGAAGAATAATCAAGATCAATTGCAACGTCCTGATCCTGAGCACGCTCTAAAATCAGTCACTAGTGGCACTTTCCGGGATGGGAGAGGGAAGGAGGCAGGTCATGCAGTGTGGGATACAGAGAGATGTCTCCCAAGTTGTCTCCCCCAAATGTATGCCAAACCTAAGACACTACTTGCTACACATGGTAAGGGCTATACACTTAGAGGTGAACAAAAAAGCAGATCAGATGCTGTCCTCCCGTATCAGCCATCTAGAGCAATCAGACCATAGTCTGTCCCACCCTAAGTAGGTCCCACTCCCTACTGTTAAGGATAGTAGATTGTTTCCCTGAAGGAGAGCCCAGGGAGGTCAAGCCCACTCAAGGGTGACCAAGGTTAGGCTGCCATATTGAGTGTAGGGTCCACCCATCTTGTCACATGTGCATCCCTTGTCCCTCCCCTTCCTATTATGTGCACACCCCTGGCTTATCCCCTTCCTGTCACGCTTGTGCCGATTGTGTAACCCCTTCCTGTGATGTGTACGTCTATTGGACAGCCCCTTCCTGTGACATATGTGGTTACCTGTAATCATGCCCCTAAGTATATATGGCCCTTGGCCAGAAATAAAGAGAGAGACTCTCCTGCCCTCTCTGCCCATGTGCGCTGTGCACGGACCTGGCTGGTGAGATCACGCCCATTCAGGAGATGAGCATGCTACTATGAAATGTGTCTGACTCCTTTATTTTACCTTCTCTCCTATCTCTCCTATTCTCTATGACTTTACTATAATCTTAGCAGAGCATAACCGTACAGTTGCACTGACCAAACCCGTGATAGTTGTGAGGGGCTGGTTACCCCACAAATGGTGCCCATTGTGTGGCAGTAGGAAAATAACTCTTTTCAGTTAAACCCCATGTGACAATTGTATGGCCCCACTGGACAGTAGAGTGAATCGGGAAAATGGTGTGAAGTGAGGATCCGGTTGGGGGATTAGCAGATAAGCAGGAATAAGAATAATAGTATCGTATTTTAAAGAGGACAATGGGGCAAGACGAAAGTAAACCTAAGACTTCTGCTATTACTCTCGCGCATTTACTGGGGGCGGAGGGGGAAACACACACAGAACGTAGCAGTAACAAATAAAAAGATGCAAGGTTTTCTACAAGTGGTGAAAAAGTATAATCCACGGTTCCCAGAGAAAGGAACTTTAGATCTATGAACTTGAGAAGAAGTAGGTACACATTTAAAGAAGCCCTACAGAGATGGGCAGAGTATCCCCTGGAGACCTGGTCTCTGTGGACTCAAGTTAAGATAGTTCTAGAACCCCTGCAGACAGAATAGGTGAGGAAAGGCCTGAAGTAAACTACCCTGCATTACAGAAGTAGGCCCAAGTGATCCAAAATGAGCATGACATACTTGAGAAGGTTTTAGAAAAAAAAACTGAAGGAATTAAAACAACCTAGAGGAGAAACCAACAGGACTGATGATTCCGGGGGGACATGAGAGAGGGGGAGGTGGGGGAAATGAAGTGGTATTAACAAACCCAGCGGCAAGGGAACAACAAGTGATCTAAAATCAGTGGTGAGGAGGGTGTAAGAGGCCTGGTAGGGCTGGATCAAGTGCAATGTAACTGAGAGGAATTACTGAAACTCAAATGAAGGCTGAGCATGATAGTGGGACAAGAGAAAAATAGAAGGAAACAGAGGAAAGAACTAGTAGGCAAAGGCATTTATAGAGTTCTAAAAAAAGGCATGTACATATGTAAATATATTTATATATGAGGATGTGGAAATAGATCTATGTGCATATATATATAAACACACACACATATATATATATGTTTAGTATTAAGGTAGCAGATGGACATTTGGTCTCCACTCAAGTACTCCCTCAATGCAAGAACACTTTGTTCTATTAAACTGGCATTCCATGATGCTCACCTTCCTAGCACGATCGCCGAAGACAAAGTGGGTACATAAGCTAATGTGGTAAAGAAAACTGGTGGTACCTGGCTATCAAAAGACAAAGTGTGGGGCACAAATATAATTCAACTGGGTTAGGGCTAGAATAGGCTGTGGAAAACCAAAGTTTGAGGTGGGCCTAAGTTTCGGTTTCTTGGAAAGGGCCTAAGGTTCAGTTTCAGGTTCTTGGAACAGACGTAAACCACTGCCTGATGTCGCCTGACCCAAGCTGACCAATGGGACACAGTGTCCAACAGGCGACCACCCACCATTGGCAGACCAATCGGGAGGACACACGCGACCCTACTGGCCAGTCACTGCTGGACGAGACTGGCACCTGAAATATTCTCCAATAAATTTAAAGAATAATAACTCTGGACTGCCCTTGCCCCCTAACCCTATAAAAGACTGGAGAACAAAGAACTCGGGGTTGATTCCCTTTGGACGCTGGGTCCCCGCTGTGCTGGGCAGTGGAGGGAGGGAAGCCCTAGCTCGAGATAGAAAATAAACTCCTTTTGCCATATTTGCATCTCAACTGGTCGTAATTCTTCCATGCGTCCAAGGTGAGTTCACATTCCATTCCCCAATCTAACAATAGCCTCTGGGGTCTTAAAGACTTGAAGATAAACAAGGGGCCATCTAAATGAGAAGCAATAAAGCCCACATGGAAGAAGCACACCAACCTATGTGACCATGAGGTGTCGAAGGGATCAGGTACCAGGCATCAAAGAACAAACAAAAATCATATCATTGTGAATGAGGGGGAGTGTGGAGTGGGGACCCAAAGCCCATCTGTAGGCAACTGGACATCCCCTTACAGAAGGGCCACAAGGAGGAGACGAGCCAGTCAGAGTGCAGTACAGCATCGATGAAACATACAACTTTCCTCTAGTTCTTAAATGCTTCCTCCCCCCCTCCCCCACTATCATGATCCCAATTCTGCCTTACAAATCTGGCTAGACTAGAGGATATAAACTGGTACAGATAGGAACTAGAAACACAGGGAATCCAGGAAGGATGATCCCTTTAGGACCAATGGTGAGAGTGGTGATACAACGAGGGTGGAGGGAAGGTGGGGTGGAAAGGTGGAACCAATTATAAGGATCTACATATAACCCCTGGGGGTCAGACAACAGAAAAGTGGGTGAAAGGAGACGTCAGACAGTGTAAGACATGACAAATAATAATAATTTGTAAATTATTAAGGGTTCATGAGGGAGGGGGGACAGGGAGAGAGGGGAGAAATGAGGAGCTGATACCAAGGGCTCAAGCAGAAAGCAAATGTCTCAAGAATGAGGGCAACCAATCTGCAAACGTGCTTGACACATGGATGTATGTATGGATTGTGATAAGAGCTACATGATCCCCCAATAAAATTATTTTTTAAAATAAATTTTTAAAAAGTAAAGGCTAGCCTAATGGCTCATGCCTTGGCCTGTAGTGTGATTTCCCATTTCTTCCCCATGGTCTTAGGGAACGGAGAGGGTGAAAACCCTATCCTAACTGGCCTAATGGGTAAAAAGAGTGGGACTTCACTTTTAGTTAAAAAAGTTCACTTGGGGTTAAATGAACTTTTGTATTTAGAAAAATAACTTGGCTTCTTGGAACTGTTAAGATATGATAGAACAAATTATTTTGCTTAACCTTGACTTACAAAGTGTGTCTTTGTTAAGATATGATAGAACAGACTATTTTGCTTAACCTTGACTGACAAGAAAGTGTCTGCAAAATCCAGGTGTCTGGATTTGGCTGTTGTCTCAGAAGAATATGTTAGAAGCCAAGAAATGGGGTATAAAAAGAAACTCAGCTTTTAATAAAGTGCCATTGCATACATTCACGCTTGAGAATGTTTCTTTGGTCCTCCTGAACCCTACTTTTTTTATATTCTCCTTTTTTCTCAAGACCACTCACCCGACTTCAAGCTTTCTGTTAGGAACACTCCAGAGAACCTGTCTTCTTCTTCGGCGTTGACCCCACCTGAAGAAGGCAATTCAGAGAGGACAGAAGATCTTAAAACAAAGGGGGCAGATAAGGGCACAGGGGAACCTAAGCAGTGACAAAGTGCCTATGCTTTCAAAGGGAGAGAAAGCACAGAAACAAAACCAGCAAAGTAGTGAGAAGTCTTTAAAAGACCCAAACTAGAGAGGCAGGCAGAATGGGTATCAGGCAGATGAAGGGATCTTAAACAGATTAAGAAGGCTCAGAAGACTAAGCCTGAATCAGAAGGAGATGTAGTAAAAGTATCTGCTCCCTGCTGGACTATAGTGTAGAGAAGACCAGCGCTTGTGAAACAAGCAAGTCAGTGCTGGAGGGAGAGATAAGATTAATTCCAAAGAAATGCGGAGGGAGAGATTTAACACAGAAGATGAGGTGGAGGGAGAGATTTAACACAGAAGATGAGGTTCTGGAAGTGACAGGGAAGTGACACGGAGTAGGGAAGCACTTTTACTTTCAAAGGTAGAAAGAGATTGCAGAGGAAGGCGATTTAGAGATTAGAATGGCTTTTCCTATTATTAATAAACAGCAAGGACCATCAGCCCGGCTGTAAAAAGTGAGCTGTGGCCTGCACCAGAGCCTGGGCCAGGACCATGGAGCTCAGGTTTAAAAGTACCTGGATTGTATGATGGTTACAATGGAGGAGGAAATTTTGGCGGTGGTAACTATGGTGGTGGTGTGAACTATAATGATTTTGGAAATTACAGTGGACAACAGCAATCAAATTATGGACCCATGAAAGGGTGGGTAGTTTTGGTGGAAGAAGCTCTGGCACTCCTTGTGGTAGTGGTTCTGGATCTGGAGGTAGAAGTGGTGGATATGGTAGCAGAAGGTTCTAACAATTCAGAAGAAAAGGGCTATAGTTCTTAGCAGGAGAGAGAGCGAGGAGTTATCAGGAAAGCTGCAGGTTACTCTGAGACAGTCGTCCCAAATGCGTTAGAGGAGCTGTAGAAATCTGCCACAGAAGGAGCGATGATCCACAGTCAGAAAGTGACGGCAGCCGCAACAGGAAACCCTTCTTGATCAGGACTGTCATAGCCACAGTCTGCAAAAAATACAGCTACTGATTAATGCAATGTAGTGTCAATTAGATATACATTCCTGTGGTCTTTTATCTGTTATTGCTTTGTCTTTGTCTTTTCGTTACATCAGGTATATTGCCCTGTAAATTGTGGTAGTGGTACCAGGAATAAAAATTAAGGAATTTTTAACTACCAAAAAAAAAAAAAAAGTACCTGGATTTTGCTCCCGCTTCAGGAAAGGAACTCATTGGGCGAGTCAATGCCCCTCAAGATACACCAGTAAGATATTTCCATTAGTAAACCCTTCCCGGCAGGGAATTAAAGGGAGCTTGATCCAGACCCCGCCCAACAGAGCAGAAGGCAACGCCTGGCCTAGCAGGGAAAATTGTAGAAAGAAGTCGCAGGTATCTCCCAGCCTCACAGCAGGAGACCAGACCTAACCAAACTTGCAAAAGCCCCGCCTCTGTTCTGGATGCTGTAAGTTTGACCAACCAAGAGAAGTCTCAGAAGCCCTGGCAGCAGCCTGTTGATGCTTGAAAGAGAAATACGGTTTTTTTTCCAGGAAATTTAACCTAAGTACTCAAGGAATTCAAACTGGTGCTGGAGTTATTCAACGTTATGAAGGAAAGCCAAAACCTGTAATGAATCCAGCAATTATTAAGAATGGTATTTGGGGTCTTTTAGATAGACTAAAAGAACTATGTAGGACATTTATTAGAAAGTCCAACCTAAATTCTCAGTGTTCAGATTGTTACTGAAATTCTTAATCAAGATTATGAAGAAGAAATAGAGGCAGTGATTATATCTGATATACCGTGGCTCATAAAGGAGGAAGATCGCTTAAGCCAATTTTTGTTTCCTTGCACTTCTTTTTCCTTTCTTCCTTAAATAATTTTATTGGGGGCTCGTACAAGTCTCATCACAATCCACCCATCCATCCATTGTGTCAAGCACATTTGTACATTGTTGCCATCATCTTCTCCAAACATTTTCTTTCTACTTGAGCCCTTGATATCAGCTCATTTCCCCCTCCCTCCCTGCCCCTCATGAACCCTTGATACTTTATAAATTATTATTATTTTGCCATGTCTTGCATTTCTAGAGTTAAAATTTATACCTATCAGGAAAGAGTACTTGAGAAAGCTGACCACTTTTCAAATCAAAGGGCCTTTTGGAATGCTGTTGTGGGGAAGCAACAGCGCCCCCCATGGAATCTGAAAGTGAAGGAGAACCATTTTTCAGATCTGGATATGGAGTCATTTCCCTAGGGCATCCGCAAGGGCCTTGGCCAGAAATAGAGCCTCGACTCTCCTGCCCTCTCTGCCCATGTGTGCTGTGTGCAGACCTGGCTGATGAGATCCTGGGCATTCAGGAGGTGAGCATGCTACCATGAAACATGTCTGACTTCTTTATTTTACTCTCTTTCCTATCTCTCCTATGCTCTATGACTTCACTATAATCTTTGTATATCATAACCATACAGTTGCACCTACTGAACCCGTGATAGTTGGGAGGGGCTGGTCACCCCCACAATTCAGCAGTCAACAAAATGGAATCTCTGTGGCCAGCCTGCTTCAATAGAACTTGCTTGCTTTTCCCTGTATTCGTGAAGCAATTTGGAGATCGTAAACCTCACTCTGCTGGTCTGGAAGTGCTTGTAGAAATACGCAGCCATGCCTCTGTCTTTGGCCAATCAGTGAAAGGCTTTCCCTTATCACTGTTTCCTGGCTTCCTCATGACAATGAACTTGCTCATCTGTGTCCCATGAAAAGTTCATTGGCAAAACCCAATCCACCCTACAGTCCTGCCCCTGTGCTCTTTCACTTATGTCCCCGCCCCCCCGCCCCCCCAGATGCAAAGAACATTCCAAAAAGGTGCCAGGGATCCCTGGAGGATTTGACTTGGTCAAAATCAAGAGCTTGCAGAATTCTTTGGGGGAAGAGTTAGACCGAGGAAAACACCACCTTCGGAAAGATGTACAAGTCTAGATGGAAGGTATGTTGAGAAGCAATATCTTCACATTTTGATATTTTTGTTTCATCAAGGTTTCTACGATTCACAGGAATACTTTCTGGACTTAGTCTCCAGCATACTTAGGAAAGGAATGGCTGGGTCATATGGTCACTCTGCATTTCATTTTTTGAAGAACTGTTTTCCATTGAGCTGATACAGTTTTATACCCCTACCAGCAGTGTGTGGGGTTCCAGTTTCTCCACAGCCTCACCGAGCTAGCAAACCTTGACATTGGAGGCGCTTGGGATAATGAAACGGCTGACACAAGGGCTGGATCACGTTCCTGAGAATGTAGCACTGCCAGGTTCTCATCCAGGTGCTCGTGGTTCTGCCTCTGGGTGAGTCGGATCAGAAGACCTGGAAGTCTCTCTTGTTTGACCAGCCTGCCTCTTGCCTCAAGACATACTATTTCAGCTGGGTAGTGTTAGGGTCTCGTCCAGCGAGACCCTCACACAGTGACCCGGAGGGGCAACGAACCTGGATGGGAAAAAGAAAGAGAGACATGGGGCAAGACAAGTGCTGATCAAGCCCGTTTATTTCGCCAAAACTCTGGGTATATATTCACAACAGAGAAGGAAGTGGGAGGCACATATTCCAATGAAACACACTGTGTAACAACCGCACACTGTACAACAAACAAGCAGCCACATGTTCCCAATAAGGTACAAAGGGTGCGCAACAGTACTCAAAAACGTCCGTGGTGACGTCCGCATGCAAATCAAGGCTTACCGGGTGAACTTATCACTATGTTCCTAATGTGGCACAGCTGCAGTTCAATGGGTGCTCAGTACTTTGACTAATGGCAACAAGGCCAGTTATCGCAACTGCCCATACTACTGAGCACGTAGTTTGGAACGTGGGGGCGAAGTTGGGCAGGAAACAAAGCCTTGCTGTTAGAAAGCGTCCAAGTTTCTGCTACATGTCTGAGGCCAGGGTCTTAATGGCTATCGGCTCCCAACAGGGTAGAACACAGCACCGATGAAACACAACATTCCTCTAGTTCTTTAATGCTTCCTCCCCGCAACTATCGTGACCCCAATTCTACCTTAGAAATCTAGCTAGACTGGAGCATGCACACTGGTACAGATAAGAGCTCTGGACACACAGAATCCAGGACAGATAAACCCCTCAGGGGCAGTAAGGGGAGTAGCAGTACCATAAGTGTAGTGGGATGTGGGGGGAGAAAGGGGGAACTGAACGAAATGATCGACATATTAACCGCCCTCCCACCTCCAGGGATGAACAACAGAAACGTGGGTGAAGGGAGACAGTGAACCATATAAGATATGAAATTAAGAATTTATAAGTTATTAAGGGTTCACGAGGGTGGGGGAGGGGAGGAAGGTAGCTGATAGCAAGGGCTCAGGTAGAAATGTTTTGAAAATGATGATGGCCTAGCTCAGAAGCAACGAAGCCCACATGGAAGAAGCACACCTGTGCAATCACGAGGTATCAAAGGGTCAGGCATCACCAGAACAAAAAAATCTTACCATAGTGAATGAAGGAGGAAGTGCAGAGTGCAGACCCAAAGCCCATTTGTCGGGCTAGGGGAGGAGATGAGCCAGTCAAGGTGCAATGTAGCAATGAGGAGACATACAACTTTCCTCTAGTTCCTAAAGGCTTCTTCCCCCTCTCTCACTATCATGATCCGAATTCTACCTTGCAAGTCTGGCTAGACCAGAGGATGTACATTGGTGCAGACAGGAACTGGAAACATAGGGGATCCATGGCAGATGATCCCTTCAGCACCAGTGGTGTGAGTGGCAATACTGGGAGTGTAGAGGGAGAGTGAGTTGTAAAGAGGGAACCGATTACAAGGATCTACATGTGACCTCCTCCCTGGGGGGTGGGCAACAGAAAAGGGGGTGAAGGGAGATGTCTGACAGGGCAAGATATGACAAAATAATCATTTATAAATTATCAAGGGCTCATGAGGGAAGGAGGAGCAGGGAGGGAGGGGGAAAAAGAGGACCTGACGCCACGGGCTTAAGTGGAGAGCAAATGTTTAGAAAATGATGAGGGCAATGAATGTACAGATGTGCTTTACGCAATTGATGTATGTATGGATTGTGATCAGAGTTGAATGAGCACCTAATAAAACATTTTTTAAAAGAAAATGATGATGGCAACATATATAGAAATGTGCTTGATATGGTTGATGTATGGATTGTGAAAAGAGCTGTTAAGAGCCCTCAATAAAAAAATTTTTTTAATTGCCCAAGTAGTAATAGGGTACATTAAGAAATTCAGTCTCACAACTCTTTTTAGAAGTGGGTTAACTATGGAAGTGTATGCTATGTGAATATTATATCAAGAAAACTACTTAAAAAAGATAAACCAAACTTGACCTATGGTTACCATGGTGAAGGAGGAAGAGTTTTTGCTTAGGGGCCAATGACTTCATTTTAATGGTGTTGGCATAGTTTGGAGAGAGAAAATGATAATGGCCATACAATATGAAGAGTATAATCAATAGCACTAAATTACACATGTAGAAGTTGTTGAATCGGAGGTTTTATTGTATTTGTGCCAAAATTACGTGAATGATAATGAGTACCAAAGGGGTAAAAATATTCTAAAATTGTTGCTGGTAAAGATTGTACAACTCTTCTTGATATGGTTGAGCTATTGTATTGAATTGAATGAGATTCAATTGTATTGAATGGTGTGAGATGTGGAGGAAGTGCCAAATCAACAGTTTTTAAAGAATTCCCTCTAACTACTCTTAGTAAATAAGGGTGGAAGCCAGGAACATGATTGCTTGCAGACTAGGAAACTAAAAAGAGGCAGTTCTACCTTGTGCTGATAGGGTTACCATTAGTCAACAACTTCAACTCGAGAGCAGGGAGTCTGGTTTTGGTTTTGGTAAGTGAGGGTGGAGGTCAGGAATGGGATTGTATGTCTCTTACCCAAGATGTTCCTGGAAGGAACTCCAAACTCACTGTCTTAGAGCCGATTTGGCTCTTAGCAGCATTACAGGGCAGAGTTAGAACTACCCCTGTGAATTTCTAAGACTGTAACACCTGACAGGAGTAGAAAGTCTAGTCTTTCTCCCATGGGACAACTGGTAATTTTGAACTGCTAACCTTGTGGTTAGTGGCCCAACATGTAAGCATAACCCTCTGAGCCTCCTAAGGACCTACTGAGAAGCCCTGGTGGCACAGTGGGTTATGTGTTCGGCTGCTAGCCATAGATTGGCTGTTCTAACCCAGCAGCCTCTCTGAGGGAGAAAGATGAGGCTTTCTGCTCTGGTAAAGATCTATAGCCTTTTTTTTTTCTTTTAACAATTTATTAGGGCCTCAAAACTCTTATCACAACCCATACATACTGTTCATGCTTTACCCTAATTATTTTCAAAGCATTTGCTCTCCACTTAAGCCCTCTGCATCAAGTCCTCTTTTTTCCCCTCCCTCCCCGCTCCCCCCTCCCTCATGAGCGCTTGATAATTTATAAATTATTATTTTGTCATATCTTGCCCTATCCGGCGTCTCCCTTCACCCCCTTTTCTGTTGTCCGTCCGCCAGGAAGGAGGTCACATGGATCTACAGCCTTTTTGTTTGAATGACATACTCCCCTTTGTGACCACCATGTATGCCCCATCTTTCCTATAAAGGCATACCTTCCTCCCCACCCCCGACCATGCTTTGGAGCACCTGCCACATGCCTTCTTCGATTTTGGTTCTGGGTGTCAGATCCAGGGCACTCAGAGATGCCTTACCTTGGGTAGCACACAGTACACTGTGGATTGCAGGTTCCTGGAAGGAGTGGAGTCCTTTGAGCTCACTGTTCTCCCCTGTTTTGGGGGAGTGCCTCGGCTAGGAAACTTCTCCACCAGAACCTCTGCTACTGGCGTTTTCTTATACGTTCATTTTCAGTTCATGCTCTGAATATGTGGATGAGTTCATTACCCAGTTTATCTTGGAGTGGCTCTTACCGTGGTGGTTGTCTCATGGCTAATCAGCCCAGGTGGTGTAGCAGCAGGAGCCCTGGTGGTGTAGTGGTGAGATCAGCAGTTTGAAACTCCTGTAATGATTTCCAGTCTTGGAAACTCACAAGGGCAGGTTTATGGACCCACCACGAGTCTGCCTGGACTCGAAGGCAGGTGACTCAAAGCAAAGGCCTGGGGTTTTGGGGTTGTTTTTTTTTTTAAGATGTTTTATTAGGGGCTCATACAACTCTTATCACAATCCATACATACATCAATTGCGTAAAGCACATCTGTACATTCATTGCCCTCATCATTTTCTAAACATTTGCTCTCCACTTAAGCCTGTGGCATCAGGTCCTCTTTTTTCCCCCTCCCTCCCTGCTCCCCCTTCCCTCATGAGCCCTTGATAATTTATAAATGATTATTTTGTCATATCTTGCCCTGTCCAATGTCTCCCTTCACCCCTTTTCAGTTGTCCGTCCCCCAGGGAGGAGGTCACATGTAGATCCTTGTGATTGGTTCCCTCTTTCCAAACCACTCACCCTCTACCCTCCCAGTATTGCCACTCACACCCCTGGTCATCATCCGCCCTTGATTCCCTGCGCAAAGGCCTGGTTTTATCCTACGCACTGAAATTAGTCCTCACTTTCTGACCACCAAGCTGCCAAAGGGAAGTTCAGAAGACAGGAAAGCACAGGTGTGCTGAGCAGTCTTCTCAGTAATCCCAGAAAGCAGGGAGGAGCAGGCCGGAAAGATAGATGAAGGAGGAATCGACAGTGATCAGACAGGAACATAGAAGCAGAGTAGTCAGGTGAAGGAGGAACGTACAGGAAGGATCAGTGAGTTGTAAGGACGTTCCTCCTGGAGACTTAGATATGCACACAGGACAGGGACCGCTCCTTTGTCCTCTCCAGTTCTGGCCTGGTGGATCCACAAGACCCCTGACTGTGTTTATCAGAAAGCCTTGAACACAGGTTTTGAAGGAGTTACTACATTCCATGTTTATCTCCTCTAGTGTAAGAACCAAACCACCACCAACTCCGTAGAATAAGAACAAGTCCTGTTTGGTTTCTCAGTTTCAGCAAGACAACCTTGGTGGGGTGTCATTCTGTTTCCCATCGCTCTTTTCTCTTTGCGGTATTTTCTCCCATGTCGGGCTGCGATCCACAGGCCGACAGTTCTAAACCACCAGCCGCTCCTTGGGAGAAAGACCGGCTTTCCACTCCCGCAAACAGTTACCATCAGGAAAACTCAAAGGGGACACTTCTACCCTGTCCTACAGGGTGGCTATGAGTCAGCATGGATTCGATGACACTGACATTTTGTTTTTGTTTGTTTATCATCTGGTGATGATTTCCCCATAGGACACAGTGAGTTGATTAATAAAGCTGTAAATAAAACTATGGGCCTGGGTGCCTGTTGGTGACTTAAAAGCCATGTCTTAGGGCATGAAAGCAGTTAAAAGTTTTCTATGATAAAATAAGCCAGAGGTGGGTCAGAGCATTAGGCTGCCTGCAACATAAACACCCGCATAAAAAAAAAAAAACCACTCACATAACTTGGAGGACATATGATTTTGTTTTAGGGTACAAAAGAGACCCCATTGTGAATGTACTATAAAGAGAACATTTAGTAGGTCTTAAAAGAGGCAAAGACGGACAATCCATCTGCATGAGGGAGGCCCCAACACTCGGTTCACATGGCGTCTGAGGGTTCACAAATGAGTTCAGTGGTTCTCAACTGTCCTCATGCTGCCCCCCTTGAACACAGTGCCTTATGTGGTGGTGACCCCCCAACCATACAATTGTTTTCGTTGCTACTTATTTTTTTCTTTTTTAATCATTTTATTAGGGGCTCATAGAACTCTTATCGCAAACCATACATACATCAATTGTGTAAAGCACATTTGTACATTCATTGCCCTCGTCATTCTCAAAACATTTGCTCTCCACTTAAGCCCCTGGTGGCAGGTCCTCATTTTTTTCTCTCCCTCCCCGCTCCCCCTTCCCTCATGAGCCCTTGATCATTTATAAATTATTGTTTTGTCATATCTTACACTGTTGTTGCTACTTCATAACTCTAATTTTGCTACTGTTACAGATCGTCCTGTAAGTACCTGATATGCGGGATGTATTTTCATTGTTACAAATTGAACAGAATGAAAGCATAGTGAGGAATCACAAAAACAATGTAACTCTATATTGTTAACTATGTATTTCTAATGACAAATGACATTTTGTCTTGGAGCATGGTAGCCATCTTCATGCTGGGTCCTCGTAGGTGGGTGTATCTGCCTGTGGGTGGACCTGCCTGGAGACCTGGTGCCTCAGTTCCTAAGACCATAGGCGACCGCTGTGAAAGGGTTGTTTGAGTTTGATCCCCAGAGGGGTTGAAACCCACAGGTTGAGAACCACTGCTCTAGATAAACAAGGTGCGTGTGTGTGTGTGTGTGCACGTGTGTTTAAACTATCATAAAATGATTGGTGGCAGATCAATTTATCACAGTAACATGGGACTACAGAAACAGGGCCGGGCGGGGCCATGGTTGGGATTCCTCTAATCATAGGAAAGCTTCAAAGACTTTCAAGGCTTAAGGAACAAGGTGGCCAGGGCCCAACTGATAGGAAACACTCATGACTATGTGACCGCCCTGTACCTCCACCCTTGTCTGGTGACCTACATCAAGGACACAGCTAAACTAGCCTGTAAGAGACTGCCACTCCTGGGGCCTGCCAGAGAAAGGTGGAGAGGGTCCATGCTCCAAGGTATTGTCCGTGAGGGCAAGACTATCCACAGCCACTAAGTCAGCGGTTCTCAACTTTAGACCCTTTCACAGGGGTGGCCTAAGACCATCGGAAAACACAGATTGCTGATGGTCTTAGGAAAGGAGACAGGGATCCTTTATCTGTCTCCAGGTGGGGCCACCCACAGGCAGATACACCCACCTACAAGTATTTGGTGTGTAGACTGATACCCATGCTTCAAGACAAAATTTCATTCATTTGTCATTAGAAATAAATATTTCATAGTATACAATTACACATTGTTTTTGTGATTCATCACTATGCTTTCATTCTGTTCAATTTGTAACAATGAAAATATATCCCCACGGGGAGTGGGCAGGGAGGGGGAAAAATGAGGAGCTGATGCCAGGGGCTTAGGTGGAAAACAAATGTTTTGAGAATGATGAGGGCAATGAATGTGCAAATGTGCTTTACACAATTGATGTATGCATGCATTGTGATAAGAGTTGTATGAGCCCCTAATAAAACGTTTAAAAAGGAAAAGAAACAATGTATTGTAAATGGACAAATCTGCAAAAGACTGCTTTCAAGTATTGAAAAGGCAAGATGTCACTTTGAAGACTAAGGTGAGCCTGATCCAACCCATGGGATTATCTGAGGAAACTGGACAATGAATAAGCCAGACCGAAGAAGAATGCAAGACTTTGAATTATGATCCTGGTGAAGAATGTTGTCAGGGACCGTGAGAAGAACAATCTGTCTTGGTAGAAGTAAAAACAGAATGCTTCTTAGAAGGGACCATCCAGAGCCTTGGTCCTACATACTTAGGACATGCTGTTTGGAAGCATTGGTCCGGAGGAGATCATGTTTGGTAAAGTAAAGATGGAGAAACAAGGAAGACGCCTCCAGGAGAACCATTGACCTCAGCCGCTGCGACGATAAGATCAGATGTAGAAAGGATTGTGAGGACCCCACAGGGCCCAGGCAGTGTTTTGTTGTGTTGATTGGCACCTACCAATCCCAGGTGTACTGATGCAAGTACGTGGGCTTAAGAAAGGTGTTTTGTGGTTATAACTAACAACAAAATTTGGGATAATTTTATGAAATGGGGTACATTTCTGCTGAAACGGTGCACAAATATTTTTTAGACAGTCATTTTGATGTCAACCCCCCCCCCCCAACACCCTAGAGTGTCACCCATTCGATCTACACTTCCCCTGCAGTGATGCCACAGCCTGGCATGGAGTGAGCTTTCAGAGCCTGAGTCGCTCCGGAAGACAGTGCAATAAAAGATTCACTGGGTCAAGTCCAAAAATACAGAGGAAACTCCGGTGTATTGAAAAACCAAAGATTCCGCCCGCCGGATCCGGGAAGCGGGTTCCAGCTCACTGGCTGGCAAGGCCCCAACCCCAACCTCCGCCCCCCCCCCCCCCCCCCCCCCCGCCTTCCGGGCACTGGGGGAAAGCTGGGGGAAAGGCTGCGGAGGAGTCACGGGGCTCCTCCTTTCCTCCCCGAGTCAGCAGAGCCCCGGGGGCGCTGCGGGGACGCCTGCTTTCCCCCACCCCTCCCTGGACCACGGTTCCTGGCCAGGGACCTGCCGGAGTCCACCTGGCCGACCTCTGACCACCCTCCCCCGGCTCCCCCTCACCCCAACAAACAGCCTTTCCCTTCAAGGTGTGGGTGCTCCTTCTTAAAGGCCTCCCCATTCCTGTGTCTCCTCAGCGCCCCATCTTCTGACATCCCCCTTAATGGGGTGCTGGGGCTGTAAGTGGGGCAATATGTTGAGGGTTCTGAGCCCCCACATCTGGAATGAGGTGGGACCTCTAGCTCTTTAGTTCCTGCTGAAAGCGTCCTTAAACACAGTGGCCTGGCCCGATGGGGAAACGGTGCCAGGTGTGATAGGGAAACAGGCCCAATGGGGGCACGTGGCTTGCCCAGGCGGAGTAAGGAGCCGACCCCAAAGCTAACTGGCCAGCTCACAGTTTCTTAAGACGGCAAGCTGGGCAGAATGGAGCCCACTGCAAAAAGCGTCACCATCCCAGAGACGTCATGGGGCATGAAACCTCGGCTTGGAATGATGCGGGAAGGTGGTGCCTGGAATCTTGGTTCCTTAAGAAAGTGAGGCAGTGGGCCCTGGTCTCTTCAACCCCTGAAATAAGGAGAACAGGGGCTATGCGGGCGACTGATGCTCTGTCTAAAGCTCGGGTGGGTGAACTTCAAGGCACTCGGATTCATCCGGGTCAGGTGTACTTTCCACCGACTGGGGCTGGGCTTGAAGGTGCTTTTTGACGCCCTCAAATGTTTCCTACAGCAGGAAGAGTCAGTGGGACACATGAATAACCCCACTCTAAGGAGTCCTGGTGGTGTTGTGGGTTAAGCATCGGGCTCAACTCAGTTGAGCGGGACAGTCTCGATTTTAAACAAATTTTCCTGAGTCCCTCAGCGTTTTTTAAAAGTCCCGATTTTTGGAAAGAATGCACGACAAGCTAGGGTATACGGTTTTCGGGCTGCCATGTGGCTATTTCGCCAGGATCTGAGTTTTACCAATGGTGTCCCGCTGGTGTCCCGCTTTACCAATGTTAAAATCTGGTCACCAAAAACAGTTACTGGCCAGGTAGGCGGTTCGAATGCAGCAGTCTGCTCCCATTGATTTTCAATCTCAGGAACCATTAGGCGCAGTTCTAGGCTGCCCTATAAGGACATGACTCAGAGATGATCTGGTGGCCCTGGGTTTGTTTTTTGGAGGTTTAATCAGGACCTCCGTGACTCACAACCACACAGGCTGCGTGGTCAAACACAGGTCCGGGGCCTGGCAAGCCCCAGGCCCCTGGGCGGGGCCGCGTACGTGCGTCGGGACGCGTAAATGGGGGCCGCGGTGCGCGTGCGCGCATTTCGGGAAGGGCAGTGTGGGACCCAATGTGTGCGCGTGCGCGCGTCTCGGGGGCGGACCGAGCAGAAAGGGGCGGTGCGTGGGTGGCCGGGGGAAGTGCTACGTTGCTCACGGTGCCTTTGCCCTTCCAACTCTCCTGCTGGTGAGAGCCGACGCTGCGCGTGGCCGACATTCCTCCCGACTCCTGCACGACCTGCTACTGCAGCGATCGGACCTCTCCGGAGCCTGTGTCCTCTAGGTGAGCGGCCCTGTGGGGTTTCACGGGCCCTGGCACCCTGCCCCACTCTTCAGGCCGAGTGCCCACCTGGCCGAGCTCCTTCCCGGGCTGGGACCCGCTGTTCATTCCCGCCCTCCTCTGGGTCCTCAGCCGCCCGGGCCTCGTTTTCTCCCGGGAGGGTGGGAATATACGTAGCTCATCGGCACCTCGCTTGTGCCCTAGTCCTTTCACTGCACTTGGCCTGTTATGAAGTGGTCTGGTCTCTGCCTGCTTTCTTGCCGCTCCGGTCCCTGGACTGACCATAAGCTCCACGCGGCAAGGGTCATAGTTGCTGGGTTTACCGGGCTTTTTAGAACCTTCCGGGTGCCCCCAAATTGTGTTGTAGGAATATTTGTAGAAGAACTTGATCCTCTGGGGGTTATTTTGAGTTTCAAAACGTTTGTGGTTAAAGAATTAGATCGTGTATATGGAATACTAAGCTTCTGGGATTGATTAATGGTGATGGTCCTGCAACATGGTGGACAGGACCCTTGTCACATGTGAAAATGGCATTTATGGTAAATATTCTTTTTTTTTATGGTAAATATTCTGTTACTTATGTACTTAACCGGGAGAAAGACAAGGCTTTCTACACTCAACGGTCTCACAATCTGGGAAACCCACCCTGTCTTCCAAGATCATTATGGGTTATCCTTAACCTCATAGCAGTGAGCTTGAGGTATTCTTGGCCTCTGTGGTTGTTACTTACTTGCCACAAGCAGGAGAAAAAGTTACTATGTAACTCAGCTCTAATGGAGATAGATCTGGAAGACTTCTAGGCAGCTGGCTTTCTCAGGCGCATGTTCCCCTACACTCCCCACCAACTAAGAAAGGACTGTCTATTCCTGAGGGTGGGTACTCTTCCCTGACTTGGGCACGCAGGGACCGGGTTTAGCTCCTGACAAGAGTCTGCAGGAGAAGGAAACTGGTGGAGAGATGCTCTGGACCTCATCAGGAAGCCAGGCTGGCCCTGCAGCTGGGGGCTGTGCAGTGCCTTAGAGTCCACCGTGGTGGCGGGACATCTGCCAGCCCTTGGCTCCTTGGCTGGTATAAGCCTTTTTCCTGGGTCCACAGGGAGAGAACCAGCGGAAACCAGAGCCAGCCACTGGCATGTCCCCAAAGGCTGGAGGCTAACCTCTCCTCTCTTTTTGTAGGTTCCAGAAGCAGAAGACAGCTCTGCTGAGGAAGAGAGGCCCGTCAGCCATGCACCATGTGTTCAAGCTCTACTTGCTGGGGGCGGTGCTCACCCTGTTTTCCATCTTCGGTAGACTGATAGAGGTACTGGAGGGCTTACTGGAAGGCCCATCGCCTGGGAGTGCCTGGACCAATAGAGGCCAACTAGGCCGAGCAGAGGGTCCCAAAGGCCTCCCGGACCATCCCTCTCAGCCCAAAGGACTGCGATAAACCCTCCTCCACCCACCGGAACCTCATCACACTGAATGAATCCTGTCAGCTGCCCTGGTGCCTCGGCAGGCAGACTCTGAGCAGCACGGCTCTGAGTACTGATGTGACTGTCCCTTGAAAGGGGTTATCCTCTGAGTGATAACCCAGGAGAAGAGCCTTGTTTAGGCCACAGTGGGAGTGGGGGCCGTGGCTGTGGAGCAGCAGGCCCAGTCTTCAGGATCTGCTGCATGATCTGCGGTCCCCAACAGGGTGCTTCCAGCTCCGCCCAGAGGGCTGCTGAGGCGGTGGCTGCAGCTGTTGGGAAGTGGTGCTGTCTCCCCCAGCTCCACACGCGTCTTCCAGATACTGCGCTGGTTGGGATTTGGGGCCATTTGATTTGGTGTTGGGCTTCTCTGCTAAGAGATCACAGTGACTGGTGGGCTGCAAGGAGGAGGATGAAGCAGTGTCATGCTTTACATTTGTAAGTCCTTCATCCAACATGTGTTCTGTGTGTGTGTGTTGGTCTGCAAAGGGCACGGGGTGACGTGACACCTGCTCAGGACACAGGCGCGATGGCCACCATGTGGCTGAGATGACTTTTTCCAATGTAATAAAAGTTGAGTCTGTTTCACTCCGTGGCACAGTGGCTTCTGCCCTTGAAATCAGTGGTAGGGAAGGCGCCTCACTCTTCGGGGGCGGGTTTTAACATCGTCCCACTTTTAACCAGCAAAGAGCTTTCAGCACTTAATTTAAAACATACAGTTGGTTCTGTTCTTAAGCAGTGCCTGAGCCCAGACCACAGATGACAGTCCTCTCTGGACTCTACCCGTCTCTAAAGAATAAGGAAAATGAGACCTCAGTCTTGGGGTGGGAGAGAGGGCAGTGGAGGACAGACAAGTGCTCTTTACTCACCCAAGTGACAGCTTAATTCTGATTGACGTCCAGGTCAACTAGTCAGGCCTGCAGGCCACGGGATCATCTCTACGCTCTCCCTCGGGTCTGAGCAGTGTAGGCTGTGCTCAGAAATGGCCTTTTGTATTTACTACTGCTCCGCTCCCCACCCCAGGCAAGCGAGTTCACTCCCTTGCCTGGAGTCAAACCCCTAGACTCTTGGCTTAGCGTGTATGCCATTATACGGCTGCTTGGGAAAGGAGCGTGGAGCCCTCTGCTTCCACAGGTATTTCTGCTCGCCCAGTTGCCCCCCCTGGGTCGGCTTGAACCTTTATCATAGAGCCAGTGGTTTAGACACACACACACCTTTTTTAAAAATTCCATACCCTGGCAGGCACTCATGCTGCTTACCAGGTCTTTCCAACTTTTGGTCTTTGGGGCACCTGTTAGAATTTTACCACTTTGCCCCTTTGTGCTCAGCTGGGCTTATGTGACTCCTTGTAGCATCCATTCAACTCGAAAGCATTCCTTTTGCCTGTTAGTGTCTTTGTAACTAGCTCTTGCGCTACAAAGTCGCTGAAGTTCGTTTCAGTGTTGCTCCTCCTCTTGTAAGCACCCAGCCTGGTGTTTGGATGATGGGGAAGGAAAGTGCAGGGTACCTCTGTGTCCATTGCTGATTGTAAGCAGCTTCATGTGCCTGCGACTAATTCTACTGCACAGCTCTTTTCTGGACATGCTTCTGGAATTGGATGTGTTTTCTCAACCTCGTGCCCCTGAGTTGCACCTTGGCTTTCCCAAAGTATGTCATCAGGGTGGTTCATGAGGCGGCATGACCTTGCGGGGAAGTTTGTTCCAACATAACTCACTTGCAGATTTCCGCAACAGCTCTACTGGCCTGATCATTTTCATCTTGTCTTAAGTGGGCAGAGTGACCTACTGCCCTGGTTTGCCCAGGAGAGGGCTTTCCTGGGACTCAGGGGGGGCAAAACCAGGGCCCGTCCTACACACACCAGGATGGTTGAACATACTACCTACAAGGCTGAAACTAGACGCCAGACAAAAGCCCATTCTCAGCCTTACATCTATGACCAGAGAGGGAAGTGACCCAGTTGCTTCTGTCAACTCTGAGGCTCCTGATTTCTGAGGACTCCAAATCTCGAGCTCTCCTTGCAAACTGGTCTGTTCTCTTCTGAACTCATCCCTCATTGGGCTTTGTGAAGGACAGCCAACGACAGCCAATTGATGGATGCCACTGACAGTCTGCTCTTTGCCTGTTTCTCCCTCTGCAAGCTCTCCCAATAGGTGTCTGAGTTGCTGCAGCTGGCAGTTCTGCCAGACATTTGTGCTATTAAACCACATGCCTTGACACCCTTCCAGCGTCCAACAAGATATTTGTCTTTGCTGCCTTCCAACTAGGTTCATGTCCCATGAATGCGGGCTTTCGGTGATTGTTGTATTGACTCCCCTTCTGGATTCCAGTTTCCGGAGCAGGACACATTAGGTTAGGCGATGCTGCAACAATGTAACCCTGGACTCGCGGCGCCTTCAGATTGCCACCCGTTTCCTGATGCAGGCTCCACGCCCATCACAGGCCCTCTTTAGGCTTTGCTTACGGTTGTCCTCAACTTTGGGATCCAGACCCATGGAATCTGGACTCAACCAACCCCGATCACTGACTGAGCAGGAAGTTGATTTACAAAGTTGCCCAATGCCCATGTCAGTGTTAGGGAAGGCAGGCGAGGAAGACGATACTGGAGAAGGACACTAGGATCACCTGAGCTGAACTGGAGCCGGATCCCAGAGGTGTCCTCCCAGACTAAGACCTTCAGCATCGATGCTCGGTGTGATTTCAGTATCCCCCTGATGCTGCGGCTCCCATTCCTTGGTCCTGCTCATTGCAGCTGCCCTGTCCCTGTCTGGCCACTGTAGATTGGCTGGGTAGGGCCCGTGATCTTGTCTCTAATGCTGCAGCAATACAAAGGCCCAAGTGGGTGGCTTTCCAGAACAGAAATTTACTTCTTTACAATTAAAGAGAGTCAAAGTGTGAGTTCGGGGTACTGGATATTGGGAGAGCCCCATTCTTGTCTAGTTCAGCTTCTAGTAGCTTCTAATCTTTGGCGTTTTTTCTGTTCGTAGACTGGCCTGGCTCCCAAACCTTCAGATAGTGCCAGGCCTGCCCCAGGTATCTCCTGGCTTGTCTCTGCTTAATTTGCTCTTTTTATAGCAAAAGTGGCTACATTTAAGACACACTCTACGTAGATAGGGCTTGTGTTCGGCTGGGTTGACCAGGGAAATCCAGTGACACTCATATATGTATACAAAAGAACTTTAGGCCAAGAAGTGATTATATATCAAGAAAACCTCCTATCCCGGCCCAACTCACGTCCATACGTCTGCTACTCATCCTGAAGTTCCTCTTCCGACTCACACAGCCACATGCAGTGATGCAGAAGGCCTGTGGAAAGATCACGGCTGGTGGGTGCAGAGTTGGGGGGTCCAAGGTTGGGGAAAACATGGCAGGGCTCTGGCAGCTCTCAGGGTCGGTGGTTGGGTCCCAACAAGCAGGGAGGCAAAGGGGACAGTCAGAGGGTGCTTCCCAGGGTTCCCATGGATACGAAATCCACACCTCCAAGGAGGCATCATCAGACTGAGACCAGCTGACAGGTTAGATTCCTGCCTTACGCTTTCATACAGAGCGAGTTGACATAAAATCATGTAACGACCCCAGGGCCTCATTAACACAGCAAAGAACACACTACACCCCTGCCGCACTCACCAACAGAGTTAGGTTCCAGAGACCACAGTGTTAATGAGAAAAAAACAATATACAAATGGAGGATGACATTCACATCATGACATAACCAGCCATCACATCATCTCATCATGTAACCGCCAGACCTCTGCGAAAACAGGACCTAGCTAAGTTGACACCTGCTCAAAGCCATCGTCACCAGGGTTACTCTTGCCAGGCTCCCAGGCATGTGTTCTCGACAGATGGACAATGTTAAGTGCCGAACAGACAGCAGGCTATTGTAAATAGTGAAATGTCTGATGATAAGAGAGTTGATAAGTGGGCTGGTATTTGTATTCTCAAACAAGATTACATCTGTCGGTATAACTCACAGTTTCTGAGTTGATTCAGATGCATAGCAACCTTATAGGGCAGAGTAGAGCTCTTCCTTACAGGGTTTCTAAGGCTACACTGTTAGGGGCTCAGGCAGGCAGCCTCATCTTTCCTCCGTGGAGTTGCTGGTGAGTTTGAACTAACAACCTTAAGAGCAGCAGCCCATTGCTTAACTCACTGCACAAGCAGGGCCCCCTTTATCCCCAAATGTTGGAATCCTAACACAGAGACTACCTTTAGGTTTGTCATTAGGTGGCATCCAGCTGGTTCCGACTCACACTGCCCGGTCCGGTGCCACCCTCATCATTATTCTTGTGTTTGAGCCCATAGTTGCAGCCACTGTGTCAGTGCATCTTGTCGAGGGTCTTCCTAGCACGATGCCCTTCTCCCAGGCACTCCTTTCTCCTGACAGCAAGTCGAAAGCACGTGAGATGAACTCTCAGTCTTTTCCTGGCTGTACTTCTTCCAAGACAGGTTTATTGTTTCTTTTGGCAGTCTGTGATATTACAATATTTTTGCTAGCATAATAATTCAAATGCATCAATTCTTTTCCCGTCTTTCTTATTCAACATTCAACTTTCACATGCATAGGAGGCAATGGAAAATACCATGGCTTGGGTCAAGGGCACCTTAATGTCCAAAGTTAACATCCTTTCTTTTTGATACTTTAAAGAGGATTTATCCAGTGCAATGATGATATCTCTCTCCCCCCACCCACTCTCGCTCTCCATTCTTTGATCTCTTGATGGCTGCTTCCATGAGCATTAATTGGAGATGCAAGCCAGACAAAAATCTTTGACAACTTTGGTGTGTTCTCCATTTATCCTGGGATGATTTGGGTCCTCCTGACATGGAGTTGCGATCCATACTGAAAGCTGCAGGCCTTGACCTTCATGTTGCGCTCTCCATTTCAAGTTGCAGGTGAAAGTGGACGTGAAATTCGGGCACTTACATTTGGAGTTTAATTTGGATGTAATCTTTAGGTTGTAACTTTTGGGGAGAGTGAGTGCACCCCACTTACAGGAGGGATAGTGAGCTGCAGATGAGTGATGTAAAGCGTCATTAGGGATGGTTAGGTAGGGTTTCCGGGCACAGGGTAGAATTGTCCTTCCTGACACCCTTGAGGTTGGATCACATCGCTACAGGCTTCATTCTGTCAGCAGCCTTGTAAGCCGCTCCTCCCAATGAATTCTGAGTGGAAGGGACTCATGTCAAATATATGTGGGTGTGTTTATGACTATATATACATATATATTCGAGACTATATATACAAGGGGGTTACCCCCCATAAAACAGATTTTTGTTTCAAAACTATGTATTTAAATATTTTTACAAAGCAACTTTATCAACTTCAAAGTACTCTCCATTACACTTAATACATTTGTCAAATCTGCGATTCCATTCTTGGAAATACTTTTCAAACTCATCCTTTAGATGACCGACAGCACCTCCCTTGTTTTTTTTCTTCACCTCTTTTTTTTTTTTCTTTTCGCCCCTATGTCATCAAATCGCTGTCCTTTCATGTCCCTCTGCATTCGTGGAAACAAAAAGAAGTCCCAGGAGTGAGGTCAGGTGAGTCAGGTGTATGGGGCAAGAGAGACATGTTGTCTTTTTCCAAAAACTGGTGCACTGAGTTGGCTGCATGAGCAGGTGCATTGTCATAGTGGCAAAACCAGCCTCCTGTCTGCCACAAGTCAGCCCTTCTTTGTCATACATTGTTACACGATCTTTTCAGAGCGTCTAACTAGAAAGCTTGATTAACAGTCTGACCTGGTGGACTAACAACAAATGCACTATCTCCCTCACATCCAAAAAAAACAAAGGAACATCATCTTGATCTTTGATTTCACTTGATGAGTTTTGAGGGGGGCAGGTGAAGGTGGTGTCTTCCACTGACCTGATTGCTGTTTGGTTTGGGGGTTGTAAGAACAGCACCAGGTCTCGTCACCACTAATGACCCTAGGGAAAAAGTCTGGGTCTCTTCAGAACTGTTTTTTCAAAGCACAACCTGCTGCCACTCAACGCTCTGGTTCCTGCTCAGTCAGAACCCGAGGCACCAATTTCAAAGAGACCCTTCTCATTCCCAAATTTCCCATTAAAATTAGCTGACCTGAGCTCCAAGATAGTCCAGATAACTTCCCCGTCATCGGTCTTTGAGCACAAGTGCACGAATTTTGTTGACATTTTCATCTGTTACAGATGAAAGTTGACAGATGTCCAGAATGAGATTTGTCATCAATCAACATTTTACTTTTTTTTGAAACAAGAAAAACACTCGTACACTTTGTACAGTTGAGTTTTTCCATAGTGGTGACACCACTGGGTGCACTATCTCAGACTGAGTTGCTAGATGTTCACCTAGTGGGGAAAATAGGTACTATGAAAGTTCCACCCACCGTTTTTTCCCCCTTTATTTAATTTTTTTGCGGGGGTGTTATGAGAAAGAGACATTTGATGTGTTATATTAATGAGGCAGGGTTGTTCATGGCTGTTACTGCAGCATAGCATGACCTATTCTGTCTGGCAAGTTACACACAACCCTGCTGCTAGACATGGACTGAGATCTATTACTTCACTCAGGTAATGTACCTAATATAGTAGAAGAAAACACATGTGAAAAACAAAAACAAGACACAACTTGTATGCATGGAAGACCCCAAAGTGTGCCAAACCAACAGCTACTACTTGAGTCCCGATGGAGCCCTGAGCACCCCATGTGTGTCAGAGAATTTTCAGGACGCTGATCTTTTTCCCCCAACAGTTTTATGGGCACATAGTTTACATATCATACAATTCGGTAGTTCAATCGTTCAGTCACATCAAGGAGAACTGTACAATCGTCACCACATCACTTTTAGAGTACCTCCTACCCTCATGTGATTACATTGCCTTTAAAATGAGTTTTGCAATCGCAATCCATTCTCGTGTTCCCTCACCCCTTCACTATTTACTCCAGAAATCCCCTTTCTCCCCCCTATCACTCCCACACACCCCACCCCTGTTTCCCCCATATCCCCTTGTATCAGTTACGATCAGTATACATCCACTCCTCCTGGGCTTCACACCTGGGAGACCCAACAGAAACAATAAAAACAAAATCGCATTAAGGTGGTAAGGTTAAAAACATCATGATAGACAAAAATACAAATGAGAAGACCCCCCAACCACATTCAAAAAGCCAGGGAAGAAATGTCTGTCGTGGAACCAGTCAGACACTGGCACCCAGAACAGATTCAGGTCGCGTCTCTAGGGTGGTCCACGGGCCGCGTGTCAAGTTCAGTCCAGCACGATCCAGAAGACAATGGTCTCCGCCTGCTGGTCAGGCTGTTCGAACCGCTTGCTGTGGCTACAGCGGATCTGCCCGTGGCTCAGTCTGACTGGCTCTCTGCAGATGGGGTTTGGGCTGCCACCATCGCCCGTAACCCTCCACACACTGGTTGTTCAGAAGTGCATCTCTGATGCTTTTCTCCTCACCATATTCAAATTTTGTAACCGTCATCTTTTGGGTCACACAAGCTGGGGTGCTTCTTCTGTGTGGACCCAGTTGACTCCTTGCTCAGATGGCTGCTTGTTTGAATAAAAAAGGCTGTGATCTTTGGATAGGCGCTCTGGTGTCATCATGGTCATGCCTACTAGGCTGCTAACCTCAAGGTCTGACGTTCCAAACCAACCAGCAGCTCTGCTGGAGAAAGACAGGGCTTTCTACTCTGGCAAACAGTTACGGCCTTGGACACCCACAGGGGAAGTTCTACCCTGTCTTATAGGGTTGCTATGAGTCGCCATCAACTCTGTGGCAGTGAGTTTGGTTATTTATTTTGGGGGGGGCTGACCTTTTGGCAGCAGGTTGGCAGGCCTTATTTTCTGAAGCACCTCTGATTGGTTTTGAACCACCACATTTGTTTCAAGGAATCGTCAAGCACCTAACGGTGCAACCCAGGGAGTCCAAATAAGGCAGGGGTCTGAATAAGGCAGGGGGACAATGAGTTCTTTGCAGGCAACAGGGGGATGTTAAGAAAAAGCTTCCTAGAGGAACTGGCTGCATTTTTTAAATGAGGAGGTTTGTGAGCCTGATGGCCAAGTTAGGAAAAGTTTCCCAGGAAGAGAACAATGTGAGCAAGGGGATGGAGCAAGACCAATGCAAGGGACACTGGAAACACACACTTCAATTTTCCAGTGTGAGGGGTGAACTCTAGCGCCTTCTAGCGGAGCTTTCTGAGATCGCCGGAACATGTCTTGTAATGCTTTGTGAATTTGCAGGGTTGTGACCCTAATGCAGTGGTTTTGACCCCTGTGGCTATATAGTAGGTGTTAAAATCAGGTAAAGTGAGCACTCCGACTTTGTCCTCCTTCTTGAGGAGTTCTCTGCTAACTCTGGGCTTCTTCCCTCTCCATATGAAATTGGTGGTCAGTTTTTCCAGTTCTTTGAAGAAGGATGTTGGTATTGAATCAGGATAACATTAAATTTGCAAAGTGCCTTGGGTAAGAGTGACATCTTTCTATGTTCAGTTTTCCAATCCACGAGCATGGGACATTCTTCCAGTTGTGGAGGTTGCTTTTGGTTTCCTGTAGTAGAGTCTTATAGCTTTCCGTGTGTGTGTGTGTGTGTGTGTTGGTTAAATATGTCCCTAGACATTTCAATTTGTTCTTGGGTATTGTGAAGGGTAATATCTTCTTGATCTCCTCTTCCACAGTCTTGTCTGATGGTTATAGCAAACCAATAGACTTCTGTTTGTTGATCTTTTATCTTGCCACTCTTCCATATTCCTCTATTGCTGTCACTACTCATGTTGTGGAGCTTTTGGGATTTTCAATGTATAGAATCATGTAGTCTGCAAATAGTAATAGTTTCACCTCTTCTTCTCCCAGTTGGATACCTTTAATACCTTCTGCTGTATTATGTGTTAGCTAGAACCTCCAGTACGATATTGAATAGAAGTGGAGACAAGGGACATCCTTGTCTTGTACCCTTTTTCAGTGGGATTGTTTTTATCTTTTCCCTATTGACTATGATATTGGCTGTTGGTTTTTCATAAATTGCTTATATTAACTTGAGGAATTTTCCTCCCATTCCTATCTTCTTGAGTTCTTAATTAGGAATGGGTATTTGGTGTTGTCAAATGCTTTTTCTGCATCTATCGATATTATCATGTGATTCTTATACATTTTCTTATCAATGTGGTGTTTAATATTGATGGATTTTCAAATGTTAAACCATCCCTGCTTCCCTGGAATGAATCCTACCTGATCATGGTGGATGATATGTTTTATATATTTTTGTATTCTATTAGCCAATATCTTCTTCTTCTTTTTTTTAATGGTAAACAGTTTTATTGTTTTATCAGAAAAACCCGTGATCTTAAAAGGCATGATTCTGAGGTGTCATTTCTTCTAGAATGATAACCTCTGAAGTTAAGAACGGAAACAGTGAAAAAATAAATTTTACTTTATAATCTGTCTTTATCAAATGATACTGAAGCACATTAATTTCATCATGCGTGTGTTCTGTAATAAGTCAGTAATATAAAACACAAGCCCAAAACCATATTCTGATTTCGAATGGACAGCACTCAGACACAATGTGCATCTGTAAGGCTGTGCCGTAGTCAACTTTTTAAGCCTCCTATTTTTCAGGGTGTAGCTGAAGTAACCCTCACCACTTTCTTAGATTTTTGTCAGTCTTATCTTGGGAACTATTTTGCCTTTGGGGCCTAAACAGATGACACCTGTAAATTACATTAAGAGTCCATGCTGGGAATAAGGTACGGATACTTTTCTAGCTCCTCAGGAACACGAGTTCCTAAGAACACAAGTGAGTGCCCCAGTGATCCCTGAGCTGGGCTGTTTCAACAAGATCATTTTTCCTGCGGGGCGAAGGTCTGTGGCTTGATTTTCCTAGCAGCTTCCAGAACAGACAGTGGGTTTACTTTGTCTCCAAACTCCTTCTCTCGGTGCTCAAGAAGAATGCCCTGCTTTCCCGATCCCACCACAAAAACTCCTCCGAGGATAAAGCCTTCGCCTTCCAGGTTTCCAGAGAAGCCTCTGTTCCGGGCCCGGAAGAAGTTGTACCAGACACCCAGACGGACAAATCCCATAAACATCATCTTGCGCCTTTCGGGTCCGTAAAATTTCTTATTTTCATCCAGGAAGACTTCTCCTTTGAAATACGGCTGGAAGTCCTCCACTTCAGTCCTGACGTGCTCCTTCACCACTGCGTAGAGGGGGACACCCAGCTCATCCAACTTGGTCTTCAGAGAGGACAGGTCTGCGGCCTCCTCTCCACAGAGGAAACAGCCCGGCCGGCGCACAGCCGTGATCACAGCGCCGTTCTTCGCCCAGAGCTCCTTTGCTTTGAAAGTCCTAGGTTCCTTCCCCAGCGTTTTCAGATCTATGCCTTTGAGGTACTCCAGCGAAGCCTCTTGCGACTTGGACAGAAAGAGGTCTGTGTTGGCCAGGAGCAGGGCCACGGCTGCAGCCCCCAGAGCCCCTGCACCGATGGACCACACTCCCATGGCGAAGAAACCCAGATCCTGTGTGCCGCAGCCCACCCCGCCGCAGCGCACGCCTCGTGCCTCGCAAGGGCCCCGGAGCCGCAGTCACCTCGGGCCCGAGGGACCTGCCTTCTCTAGCCAATATCTTCTTAAGGACTTTTGCATCTATGTTCATTAGAGATATCAGTCTGTAGTTCTCTATTCCTGTGAGTATCAAAGTTATACTGGCTCCATAAAATCAGTTTGGGAGTTTGCCATCCTTTTCTATGCTCTGGAATAATAAGTGGAGGATCAATGCCAACTCTTCCCTGAATGTTCATTAAAATTATCCTGTGAAGCCGCCTAGTCCAGGAGCTTTTTTGGTTGGTAGCTTTTGGATAACCATATCTTTCTACTTTTGCCATGGGTCTGTTGAGGTTCTTGACCTCTATCTGGGACAGTCCAGGAAGGGATTGTTTTTCCAAGTATTTATCCATGTCTTCCACATTGTTGAATTCATTAGAATACAGACTTTCATCGTACTTTGTGATCATCTTTTAATCTAGTTGGAGTCTGTTGTGATGTCCCCTGTTTCAGCCCTCATCCTGGCTATTGATGATTATGCCTTCCTTTCCTTGGTTAGGTTTGCCTGTGGTCTGTCGATTCTCTTGATCCTTTCAAAGAACCAGCTTTTTGCTGCATTCATCTTTTGAATAAGTTTCTTGTCTTCCCACTAGTAGAGGGGTTGTTCTGCTGACTCTGTTCTAGTTGCTGGAGGTCTTGTAATAGCGTATCCGCCAGAAGGCTCTCTTCCTTTTTCATATATACACTTAGTGATATCAAGCTACCTTTGATAACTGCTTTCACAGTATCCCATAAGTTCTGATACATTGAAGCATCCTCATTAGTTTCTAGAAACTTCTTAAACTCCTCTCTAATCTGGGCCAGTGCCCATTCTTGTCGCAAAAGATCGTTATTCATCCTCCAATTGTTTGCCCTTGTTTTTCTGGTCATCTTTTTATTAATCTCCAGCTTTATGGTGTGGTGATCCAAGGAGGACAGTAGAGTAATCTCTATCTGTTTGAATTTATTCAGGCTCGACTTGTGTCCCAGCATGCGGTCTATTTTCAAAAATGAGTCTTGAGCATTTGAAAAGAATGTGAATTATTTTGCATTTGGATGGAAAGCTCTATATGTGTCTATCAGATCCAGTTGCCTAACTATAGTGTTAGCTCTGTAGCCTCCTTGCTGAGCTTCTTTCCCAGTGATCTGTCTTTCTCTGATAGCAGTGTATTAAAGTCACCTACTATGATTGTTGAATCTGTGATTTATTTTCTCATCTCTTGAATAGTTTGTTTGACCAATTTTGCAGGTCTCTCATTGGACACATGTGCATTTATTATGCTCACTGGTTGCTGGTTTACTGATCCTTTGAGCATTATATAGTGCCCCTCCTTGTCTCTTGTATGGTTTACACCTTGAGGACAATTTTGTCGGAGATTAGGATTACAACCCCTGCTCTTTATAAGTTGTTGTTTGCCTCCTATATTTTCCACCAACCTTTTCTTCTTAGTTTATTTTTGTCTGCGAGCTTAGATGTGTCTGTTCCAGGCAACAGATTGATGGGTTATGTTTTCTGAGCCAGTCTGCTAGCCTTTTTCTTTTAGTGCATGAATTGAGACCGTTGACATTGAGTTATTATCACATTCATTGCTGTCATCTTGTGCCTTTTATGTTGGGTGTTTTCCTGTCTCCCTTCATCTCAGGGTGCTGTGTTTGTGTGTGGGACTTCATTCTTGCTTTCTTTTCCCTCTGAGGCTATGTTATCTTGGTAATTTTTATTGTCACATTGGCTTCTGGATGGAGTTGGCTATATGGTGGTCTCCTGCTTGTGCTTGGTGGATGTTGGTCTTCTGACTATAGTGAGTCAGCAAGGATTATCTACAAGGTTGGGTGTCTTACAGTGTATTCCTTGCGTTTTTCCTTGTCTTGGAAGACCCTTATCTCTCCTTCTAGCTTAATAGATAAATTGGCATGGTATTCTTTTTTTTTTTGTAGAGTATTCTTGGACAAGTGTTTTGTTTTTTCCTTTCAGGTTTTGGAAGATATAACTACACTCAATTTTCCTCTTCATGGTTTCTGCTGATAGGTCTGAGCATATTCTTACCTGCATGCCATTGTATGTGACCACCTTTCTTTCTCATGCTGCTCTTAACATTTTCTTTTTCCTCGAAGTTGGACAATTTAACTATTATATGCCTTGGTGAGTTCTTCTTGGAGTTTAGTCTAATTGGTGTCCTCTCTGCTTCCTGTTTGAGTGTCTGGTTCTCATTCATTCAGGTGGGAAAGTTTTCATCCAGAAATTCCCTTGCTAATTTAGCTGTTAGCTTCTTTGTTGTGTCTTGTTCTGGTAGACCTATTATTCGAATATTGTTTCTCTTAATAGCATCTGTTATTGATCTCAGGCTCTCTTCTGCCTCTTTTATTATCTTGTTTGACTGTCTTTCTCATTTGCTGAAGTCTACCTCAATGTCTTGAAATCACTGGTACAATTCTCTGCCTCCTCTAGTCTGTTTGTGAGATCTGTGATCTTGTGTGTAGCTTCTCTTGCCTCATCCATTAGTTCCTGTATTTCCCTTTGTTGAGTAGACTTCATCCCCTCTATTGTGGGCTTCATCTCCTCTATCATTGTGCCCTTATTCTGTGTTGTTTCCCTCATCTCCTGTATTACTTCAAGCAGCCTTCTGAAGATTTCTTTTTGTGGCAGACCCATGTCTGATTTTTCTATTAGCATTCTTAACTCTGCTGTTGTGTTTTGTCTTTCTTGTTTTCTTGTTGGGGGTATTGCGGTATGTTGGTGTCTGCATGACATTTTAGTAGAACTGGGGAGACCAAAGGGTCCTAGGTTCTTTCTCTGTGTGACTGGTAAGAGTGTTTTTGAGGGATGCCTGTAGCCTACTATGGTGGTGGGTCGGACTGCTGTGTGGGCAGGGTGCTGTGATGACTCAGTGGCCAACAATGATGAGGGGCTTCAGAGACTGGGGTGAGGCTGATGACTGTATATATGCCCCTGGGGGGGCGGGGTTGGTCTGGGCTATCAGGCCACGATTTGCTGCCTTTTTTTAAGGCACCTAATAGAAGACAACAGCGGAGGAGATCTCACTGCCACTGGAAGGGGTGCTGAGAGAAGGTGGGGACAACCCCAATGCCGCTGGTGCAGATGACAGGGGAAAACCTCCACAGGGTGGGGGTGCTGGGCACCTGCAGGGGCAGGTGTCGTTGCTGTGGGTGGGGTGTGCCACTCAGGTGTGGGACATGGTGCTGCTGTTTGGGTGGTGGGAGGAGAGGAGCTGCTGCTGCCATGGGGTTGTGGGGGATGTCGTGCAATGTTGGGGAGATGTGCCACAGCTTCAGGTGATTAAAATTCCTGCAGGCGACTACAGAAAGGGTTTAGCCACAGCCACTGGGGCCACGGGTAGGTGGTGGGAAGGACCAGCTCACGGTGGAGAGTGCAGCGGGCAGACTGTTACCATGTGGGGGTCCAGCTGCAGTTGTGGGGAACTCAATATGACTGCTGGCTGGCTCCAGGTGCAGCGATAAGGTGGGTGGGGGGAAATCACTGGATGGTGGCCACATTGGGGTCTGAAGTAGTGTGACCAGAGTGGGCTCAGGAGCCCCAGGGACCAGGTCGCTGATCCCCTGGGTTCTGGAGTGAGGCTAGCTGTGGGAGGAGGATGCCTTCGGTACCAAGAACGTACTCTCCAGTGCTCCACTCTGCTGGGATTGGCTGGGGCAGTGCTGAGCTGCACTGCCAGGGACGTGACCAGCACTGCACCCTGCGGGCATGGGAGACACAGCTGTGTCTCAGGCAATGGTGTGGAGACCCCAGGAGCTGCAGGTGACCAAACTTACTGCAGGTGTGCTTCAAGTTGGCCCCTGGAGCCCCGGGTGGGTGGTGGGAAGGACCTGGCCTTGGCGGTGGGAGAGAGGTGAACTATGGAAGAAGGGAGTACCTTCCCTAGGGGAGTGCTGCGGTGGACAGCAGGTGTGTGGTGGTACAACCACGACTATGGGTGACTCAGGTGTGGCAACCAGGCCAGGGGGATTAGGGGGCTCACTGATCACCCCGGAGCTCCCAGTATGGGCTGCTTACCTGGGTGCCATCTTGCTGTCCTACTTACTCTTAGCCGTATGTTTCTTTCCAGAACGTATCCATCCATGAAGGCATTTCTATATTGTGGAATATTGGACTCTCCTGTTTGTTCGTTTGTTTTTAATTTCAAGTGCATGATGACATGTGAAATTAGATCATTGATCAAAGTAGATGCTTTTATGTTGTTCGTGGCTGCCAATTTGGATTCATAAGGGATTCTATACTGGAGATCATGATACTCATAAGATTGTTTAGCAAATAAAATATGATATAAATAAATGCAATCTCAAGTTTTCTGGATATTAGGTCCGTGGGAACGAAAAAAGAATTCAGGAAAGCAAGGCAATATCTACTGGAAATGAGCTAAACGTGCTCGTGAGGAAATGCAGACTCTCATTCTGTAATTGAAAGAGATACCAGCTCCCACTTCCCTTCTTATGGAAACCTCTCCCTCTTTTAAAGCCGTTTAGTCTGGTTAGTGGCCATGATGGTAAAGTTTCATCTTTTCTTTTTTTAGTGTGTCAGTGGTCTACTTGTAGAAATTGCTCCTAAAGCTAGCTTTAAACAACCAACAATTATTCTCTCATGTAGTGGGTTAGATATTAGGTTGCTGACTGCAAGGTGGGGGGCCAACTTAACAGCCCCTCCAAGGGAGAATGATGAGATTGTCTGCTCCCATAAAGAATTATCGTCCCAGAAACCCTATGCAGATAGGGCCACTATGAATCAGAATCTACTCGATGGCAGGTGGTGTGGTCTAGAGAGTCAATAAAATGATAAACCATTCCCTGATTTGTAATATTTGATTGCCAGGGTGTAAATTATTTCAACATGGTGTATTTCAAGCTAGCTACCAACATAAACCTACTGGACACACACCGGGAAAAAGCGTGCACAAGTTTGCGCTTTAATGTTGTGTAGCTTGGGGGAAAGGAAGTGGTGTTAACAAACCCAGGAACAAGAGAATAACAAGTGATCCAAATCAGTGGTGCAGAGGATGTAGGAGGCCTGGTAAGGCGTAACCAAGGGTAATGTAACCGAGAGGAATTACTGAAACCCAAATGAAGGCTGAACATGATAGTGGGACAAGAGGAATGTCAAAGGAAATAGAGGAAAGACCTAAGAGGCAAAGGGCATATATAGAAGTCTAAGTAAAGCCGTGTACATATGTAAATATATTTATATATTAGGATGTGGAAATAGATCTATGGGGATATATATATATATATATATATATATATATATAGTATTAAGGTAGCAGATGGACATTGGGCCTCCACTCAAGTACTCCCTCAATGCAAGAATACTTTGTTCTATTAAACTGGCATTCCATCATGCCCACCTTCCTGACACGATCGCTGAAGACAAAGCAGGTGCATAAGCAAATGTGGTGAAGAAAGCTGATGGTGCCCGGCTATCAAAAGATATGGCCTTTGGGGTCTTAAAGACTTGAAGGTAAACAAGCGGCCATCTAGCTCAGAAGCAACATGACCCACATGGAAGAAGCACACCAGCCTGTGCATTCATGAGGTGTCGAAGGGATCAGGTATCAGGCATCATCAGAATAAAAAAAAATCATATCATTGTGAATGAAGGGGAGTGCAGAGTGGAGACCCAAGGATCGCGGGGAGGAGACGAGCCACTCAGGGTGCGATGCAGCAATGATGAAACATACAACGTTCCTGTAGTTCCTAAATGCTTCCTCCTCTCCGCCCCCCCCCCCTATCATGATCCCAATTCTACCTTACGAATCTGGCTAGACCCGAGGATGTACACTGGTACAGATAGGAACTGGAAACACAGGAAATCCAGGACGGATGATACCTCAGGACCAGTGGTGTGAGTGGTGATACTGGGAGGATGGAGGGAAGGTGGGGTGCAAAGGGGGAACCGATTACAAGCATCTACATATAACCTCCTCCCTGGGGGATGGACAACAGAAAAGTGGCTTATGGGAGATGTTGGACACTGTAAGATATGACAAAATAATAATTTATAAATTATCGAGGGTTCATGAGGGAGGGGGAAGTGGGGAGGAAGGGGAAAAAAATGAGGAGCTGATGCCAGGGGCTTAAGTGAAGAACAAATGTTTTGAGAATGATGAGGGCAATGAATGTAAAAATGTGCTTTACACAATTGATGTATGTATGGATTGTGATAAGAGTTGTGTGAGCCCCTAATAAAATATTTTAAAATATATTGTGTAGCTAGGCAGACGTCACAGATGCAAATAACCTCAGACCATAAATATATATGTATATATGTGATAGCTTTTAGATATTTATTGCCATGGTCTTTTATAAGCTCATTTAATTATAAGAGTATCTAATCTAATTTTAATTGTGCCTGTGGTTTACAAATAGAATTCAACTGGTGACTTAGCGGTTACAGATTGGGCTAAAATCCACAAGAGCAGCAGTTCAAAACCACCAGCTTGTCTTTGGGAGAAAGACAAGGCTTTCTACTCCCACAAACAGTTACAATCTCCATTAAACTAAGAAACACACAAGGGCAGATCTACTCTGTCCTAGAGGGTTGCTATGAGTTGGCATCTTTGGTTTTTTGTGGTGTTTCACAACTAGCTTGTAAACCTCTTAAAACTTTCCCAATTGGCTCTTGAAATCTATTTTGAGCATGCCCAGGGCCACTGCTAACCAAACCTCTTTGTTAACGATCTGAAATTTAAAACAGGCTCGAGGTATTCCAAGAGAGAAAACTCACAACCTGACTCAAAGTGACCTTGTAGGAGACCTGTCCCTTTGGGTTTCTGAGACGTTAAATCTTTACAGAAGCAGAAAGCCTCATCTTTCTCCATCATAGCAGTTGGTGGGCTTGAACCTTTGACATAGGGGTTAGCAGGTCAATAAATAACACCCCCCCCCAGGGCTCCTTAGTTCATGAGACAAGGTAGGGGAAGTTTGGATAAACAGCTTTCTTTGGTCCCCAACTCCTCTGTCCTGGTAAGGGCTTGGCCTTAGGTGGGGAATTTCTGCTTTGTGAGAGAGTATTTCTGGGAGGCACCACCCTGAGGGAGAAGATGAGAAGCTGTGAGTTGCTTGAAAACCCTCCTCTGAGAACCTTCTTACCATCTGGCCAGCTCCCCGATGTCTCCCCACAACCCTTGGCTCTGTTTAAAAGATGAGGCCAACTGCATGCTGCTTGTCCTTGATGTCATTCCAGCCATTGTGAGCCCACAGACCCTCCATACTCAGGATGGGAAATGGACTGGGGGGAGGCTGGGAGCCTCAGTCACACCAACACCTTGGAGGTGGGCTGGGCCTGCGTGGAGCCCCAGAAATGCACTGCCAGCCTCTTCTTCCCAAGAACCAATGAGTAAGATTCGGGGTCTCCCTCCGGAGACTCGGGACCCTGGCCCTGGCGTGGAACTCGGGGTGGAAAATGGCCTTCTGTGTCAACTGATTCATTCTCCGGAATTCAACCTCTTCTCCGACTCGGCGGTGTTCGAAAGCCACTTCATCCAGGTACCCTCGTGCAGCTCAGGGGCAGCTTTTCCAAAACCTGCTCCCAGGCATAGGCCAGAGAGGCTGGGCCCTTTGAAAGCCTTGGGGCAGAAAGGAGCCACTAAGTGGCCTGTTAAAGCGGAGTGGGCAGTGAAACAGAGGTGGGCCCTTGACGAGATGGACGGACGCAGTGGCTGCAAGAGAGGAGCACTTGTGACAATGGCGCATGACGGGTCACTATGAGTCAGAACCGACTAGATGGACCTAGCCTAGTCAGAGGGTCTGGGTCGCATGGCCACCTCAGTCTGTGTCCACAACATCCTGGGGGCACCTGCAGCAGATGGAAGCCTCCCAAATCCAGACCCTCTGTCCCGGAGTCATTCGCCCTTCTGACAAGACTGTGTGTGCACATTAGCACTGCCTCCCATAGTGTGTTCAAGGCAGGGGCCTTTCAGAAACAGAACCACCAGGCCTTACTTCCAAGGTGTCTTGTCGTTTCTGACTCCTCCTCCTCATAGCAAGCCTAGAGGAGAGAGCAGGTAAAACTGCCCCAGCCAGTTTCTGAGGCTGTAAATCTTTGTGAGAGCAGAAAGCCTCACCTTTGCCCCACTGAGCGGCTGGTGGTTTCAATTTGAATGCCGACTTTGAGGTTGCAGCTCAACCTATAACCCACTACACCACCAGGGCTCCCCAAGACCTCTGTATGTGGGTTCATACCACTCACCTTTCAGTGATGGCGCCACCCAGGGATGCCTCCCGCAGGGATGAGACTGGTAGATTGCAAAAGGGGCAATTGGAGCAGGGTCCGGGAGTGCCCGGGCAGGGCCTGTGGCCCAAAGGGCATGGTTAAAGGGAATCCCTGCTCTGAACCCAATGCCCTCTCTCCGAGCTGGTTACAATCAAGCCCCCCCTCCCCCCCGCCGAGCACGTTGGCCCTGCTCAGTTCTCCCAGCCCCCAGAAGAGTGATGCTCTGAGGGGTGGGGGTGAACCTTGGGGGCTGCGGGAAGCCTGACGCCACTGGTCACCGAGAGGGGTCATTTTTACATGTATCCAGTCTTACCAACGGGCCACCTCCCTCCCTCCAAGTGCCCAGCCTGTCCCTATACTCCATGGAAAAACAGCCTATTGTCATTGGGTTGACGCCGACTCATGGGCACCCAGGTGTGCCAGCGGAAGACTGGCTGCTGTTTCAGGAGTAAATCGCCAGGCCTTTCTTCTAAGACACCCCTGGGAGAACACTCACCCCTCCAGCAGGCAAGGACTTGAACCATCACCAACACCCATGGACTGCCTGCGCTATGTGGTGGATATGAAGTTCATTCCTTTAGACGAGCTCTCCTCCTCACTGGAGGCCAGGCCGGGACCTTGCACTGGAAGGCGGCTCCCTCGTCTTGGGGACGTTGGGTCACCCTCATATGGCCCTTACTCTGATGGGCCTTTGTGGCTCTACAGAGGTTGTGTTCCAGTGCTTCTCCACTACCTGCACAGTGAGGAGAGTCTTAGCCAAAACGTCCCATCCTCCTGTCCCAGCATGCCATTGTGGGGATGGGAGGACATCAAAAGGGTCCAACAGTCCCCCAACCCCCTCATCCTGGGGAAGTGCCCAAATCCCCCTCCAAGTGGGTCATCTGGACCTTACATCAGCTCTTGCCTCGATCCCCACCCCTTCTGGAACTTTCTCTGTACAACTTTTCCTCCAGGTCCTTCGAAAGGACCTGGCCTTTCCTCCCCAACACTGGGGGAGGGAAGTCTCAATGCCACCCACACGGGGGGAGAGAAGTCTCAATGCCCCCCCACTGGGGGAGGGAAGTCAAAATGCCCCCCACACAGGGGGAGGGAAGTCGCAATGCCCCCTGGACTTTGGTACTGGTGCATCTGCATTCAGTCAGGGAATGCAGAGGACACCATGAGCTTAGGGGTGTCTTGGGGGCCACCACCAGAAAGGATGGCTAATAGGTCACAGCCCCACCCCGTGTGCTGCCCACTTGTAAGAGGCACAGGGGCTCCACGCGTGTCACCGAGGAGATCTAGTCCCTCTGCAGGCCCCCTCATCCTTCCGCCTTTGTTTTTGCCTCTCTTTGACTCGGCTGCCTGGGGGCTGGTTTCTAGGTCACTAAGCCTGAGAAATGGACGATTGTCTCCGGAGGGTTTACTACCATGGTCCTTGGGGTGACCTCCTCTGTGCCCTCCCTGCCACTGCCCAACATCCTCCTAATGGCCAAGGTCACCTGGTCCCGGAGTCCTTTTTCCCCCTGGAGAAAACCTGCGGATGCTCCAGTCATCACTCTCAACAGGTAAAGAAAGGCTTAAGGCTGGGGTGGGGGCGGGGGGGCGGGGACCCTGAGGGGGCGGGGCACCTGACTGGTCTGCATTGCTTTGCAGTTGGGTCTTAGATAAAAAAGGAAGGGCAGAGCTCTTTAGGGAATGCGCTGTGTAGAAGGAATTCCTTCGTTCAACACATTTTATTTAGCCACTCCTCCTGGGCTGAAGGGGCCCTGGCCGTGTCGTGGTTGCCTCTTGGCCTGTGATTTGAAAGGGCAGCAGTTCAAAACCACCAGCTGCTCTGAGGAAGAAAGGCAGAGCCTTCAACTCCCATAAGCAGTTCCAGTCTTGGAAAGCCCCAGGGGCGGTTCTACCCTGTCCTGTCGGGCCACTATGAATTGGAATCAACTCGATGACAGTGAGTAATTCACTGAACACTGTGCTTGGAGCTGGAGCTAGAGCAGGGTGCACCGGTCTGCTTTGGGAGAGTCTAGTTTCCAAGGATCTTAGAGAGCTCAGTTTACATTGATTGTGTCGATCAAGTACATAGACTCCAGACTATATTGACGAAATAGTCTAGGGCAGCGGTTCTCAACCTGTGGATCGAGACCCCTTTGGGGGGGTCAAACAACCCTTTCACAGGGGTCATGCCCAATTCATAACAGTATCAACATGACTGTGATGAAGTAGCAATGAAAATAATTTTAGGGTTGGGGGTCACCACCACATGAGGAACTGTATGAAAGGTTTGCGGAGGCATGAGGAAGGTTGAGAACCGCTGCTCTAGAGCGTTTCCAAAGAAAAGGTGCAGAAGGTGAGAGTCGCCCCGGATCTTGAGGCGTTGAAATATAAAATAACAGATATTCGACACTGAGGAGACAGAAGGCAGAGAGTCCCTCCTCTCTGGGCCCTGATAACCCAGTGGTGGTGTACAGAAACGTCCTAAGAGATAGCAGAGAGAGACCAGGAAGAAGAGTCCGAAACCCTCCGTCGCTTCTCTTACTGAGATCCAACTTGGGCAAATCACTTAGCTCTTCTGAGCCCCTGTTTCCCAACCAGGGAAACGGAATGAATTCTCCCTCTTCCTTCATCAACAAGTTGTTGGACGATGACATGAGATCACTATCGCCCAACTGTTAGCCATGGTCATGGATGTGGGCAGACTATTGAATTAGCCGCTCCTTAATCTTTAATAAGAAGTGAGTCCTGGAGGTTCCCGAGCGTTCTCCCTGGGGTCCCCCTCTGAGCAGAGGGGGAGGCGGGTGAGCAGAGTCAGGCTCTTGGCTCTAGATAGGCGCCAACAAGGCTGAGTCAAATCCTGAGTCATGCCGCGGGTTTCCCACTCGTGTGCAGGGTTCTGCCCCTGAAGTATGTGGAGCTGCAGGTCTGTGACCGACATCAGCGCATCCTGAGGGTGAGGACAGTAACGGAGAAGATCTACTACCTGAAGCTCCACGACAAACACCCTGAGGCTGTGTTCCAGTTCTGGGTCCGTTTGGTGAAAATTCTGCAAAAGGGCCTGTCCATCACCACCAAAGACCCCCGGATCCAATTCACTCATTGTCTGGTACCCAAGGTGTCCAGCAGCTCCACCGATTCAACAGTAAGTGGGTCCCTCCTCCATATTTGGCAGAAATGTCCAGTGGGAATGGAGCATCACTCCAGAGTCATGGCAGAGAACCCTAACCCAGTCCTAAATCTAACACCAACCCTAGTCCTAAATGTAACTCTAAAACCAACCTTAAATATAACTAAATGTAACTCTAAAACCAACCTTAAATCTAAGCCTAACATTAACCCTGAAACTAACCTTAGGCCTAATGCTAACCCTAAGCCTCACACAAACATTAACCCTCAACCTAAAGTTAAACTTAAGTCTAACACTAACCCTAACCCTAACCCTAAATAAAACCCTAACTGTAACCCTGCCCCTACCCCTAGCCCTAAGACTAATTCTAAACCTAACCCTAACCCTAAGAATAACCCTAATCCTAACCCTAAGTCTAACACAAACCCTAACCCTAAAACTAACCCTAATCCTAAAAAAAAGAGAGAGACACCACATGACTTGGATCAGTTTAAAGGACATGATGCTGAGTGAGGTCACTCAACCACAAAAGGACAGGTATTGTACATGTCCACTTTATACAAGAAAAAAACATCAAGATAAAGGTTTTCATACGATGAGAAACAGACTTTGATATAAACATGGGGTGGGGGAGGAGGGCAAGGGAAGGAAGGGGGAAGCAGGAGGCTAGAGGGCAAAGGGCATTCACTTGGGTGAAGGGGAGATTATATCCCACAAAAGGGGGAAGAGGAGAAAAGAGCAGGAGCAGGCCAAGCTATTGTGAGGGTGGATAAGTTGCTGAATACAAAGATGATGATCTGGAACATAAACCACCAACTAATTCACAATAAAAGGTTTTTAAAAAGAGTCTGAGGTAATCTCATGGGACATCTCAATCAATAGGCATCACGAAGTTCATGATCTACATTCAAGTTAGGTGGGTCATCTTTAAACACAGCCATATAGTATACAACTCTTGGTCTATAGATTCTATACTCATTAGGGGCCAAAAGAGAAAGATGGAAGCCAAAGTCTCAGAGGAGAAAGTAGTGTACAGGGCTAATTGCCTACAAGAGCCATCGATTCATCTTCCTTGAGACCAGAAGAACTAGATGGTGCCCAGTCACCACTGCCAATAGCTCTGATCAGAGCCACACTGAATGTTGACCTGCATACGTGAAGACATCACATCTGCATACATTTCTGATGGCTGCTTTTCCCATCTTCTATTTTAAGCACTTTTCTGTCTGTTAAGGGCCTGGTGGCTTAGTGGGTTAGCCATTGGGTTGCTAATGGTCGGTGATCAAACCATCAACTGCTCCTCAGGGGAAAGAGAAGGCTGTGTGCTCCTAGGGTGCCTCAGAAACCCTAGGAAGTAGTTCTATTTGGTCCTACAGGGCTGCAATGAGGCAGCATTGACCCTGTGGCAGTAGGTTGGGTTTGTTTTGGCCTGCCTGTCGAAAGCTCTTTGCACGTATCAGACAACTCAATTGCATGAGTGAATTAAGATACTGAACCGCTCTCGCCAAAGATTAGAAATGCAGGGTTGTTTGTGATTTGTTCTCATCCTACATAATGCTTCACACAAGCGTTTACATATGAAGGGGCTTCAAAAAGTTCATGGGGGAAATTCCATTATCTTTCCATCCCACATCTCCGGGAACTTTTTGAAAGCTTCTTACATTGTGCCACATTTGTGGTGATCCCTCTGGCACAATTTCCGAAAGTAGGATTCGTAGTTCAAAGGGCATGAACAGGCTTGAGGGCCTTGATGCTTGTTGTCAGACTGAATACACCATTCTTTTCACATAGATAGTCCCGCGTTGTCTTTTTCTGGTCAACTTTGCCCTCTCTTAGGGCATTTTCATAAGCATGCCATCTATGCAACATGTTAAAAAATTAGCATCGTGTCCTGACTGAATACCTTGAAGGGAAGTTGCAGGTGGCAAAACATGCTTTCTCTGCATGAAAGTAGGGTCCTGGCACCAGGAATGTGAACATCTTTATCACTGGATCTTTATCGTGTTGAGCAATATGCAGTTTTTGATCAGTGTTCTCATTGTGCTAGGTAAGAAGGGATATTTATTTGGTTTCCAATGGATTTGACCATTTCTATCCATATCTGTATCAATGCGCTCTTTCTATTGCATCATCTGTGTTTTCTGAGCAGAAGGAAAATGAGACTGCCTGCGTCCTAGAAGATCCACAGGGACAGTTCTCCTCTGTCCCGTGGGCTCGCTGCGTGTGGGAATCCACCAAAGGACAGTGAGTTTGGTGAAAGTGTTCTTTGACCGTCTTTCCATTGGCCTTCTTGTGTTTTTCTAAATTGACTTATCAAGCAAAGAAAGCTCTTTTGCCTCCAGCATGCCAATTGATTGCAATTCTCTCACAACCTATTTCCCAAAGGAGTTGGGCTTTACCCTTCCGGAGCCTGTGTGGCACGGGGGTGGAACCACTGGTTGCTAACCGAATGGTTGGCGATTTCCTGGGCCTGCTTCTGCAAAGATTTACAGCCCGGAAACCCTCAGGGGCAGGATACTCTGACCTGCAGTACCACCATGACTTGGACTGGACTCAGTGCAACGGGTGTGGGTTACAGTTGATGGAAGGCATTGTTGGGCACACACAAGGCCTTCCCTGGAACTGCTCGGTGTGGACGATGGAAAGGAAGCACTTGCGAGACGGGGTGGCGTGAAGCCTTCAGATTTCAAGATGTAAACAGTCCCCTCCTATCATGCAAGTTATATGCTTTAACTGCCTTACTACCAATTTTAAAATCCAGCACATTGATGGACCACTGGTTCTCTAACCTGCCTGTACTGGTTCCTAACGTTCAGCCCTTATGCTTCAAAGGAGCCCCAGCAGCTCATCATGAAGAGGACAGGCTCCTGCCTGGGGCCTTATTTGGGGTCTGTTAATTCTGGGGCCTAATGTTCCAGGACCGGGTTCCCAGGGCTCCACTGTGAAACCCAGTGTCCTCCTTCCCTGGGTCTGCTGGAACCAAATGCCACACGTGGGAGGCTTTAAAGAACAGAACTTCATTTGCTCATCGTTCTGGGGCTGAATGTCCAAACTGGGGAGGACCTTAGCTGTGTGGGGTCCTTTCTTGTCAGTAGACCACATGGCTCCTTGGTTCCTTGGCATGTCTTGGCTTGTTGATGATCCTTACCGTCCATGTGTGTGCTTCTATGCCTGTTCCCCACCCTGCCCCCCCACCCCCACATAATATAGAAGTGATTGGGATGAGGACCCACCTGACACGGGTTGGAATTTAATACCATCACATGAGAAAAAGCTCTGTTTTCAAGCAATATCTCATCCACGGGCAACACAAACTCCAAAGCAAATGCCAAGTTCATTCCGACCCCTGCTGACCTCCTGGGGCTGCACTCCATAGGGGCTTCAAGGCCCTTCCAGGCCTTTCTTCTGAGGTGCCTCTGGATGGGTTTGAACAGTCAACTCAGCACTCCGTCGTGAGTTCATAATCCAGGACTTGTATTTCCAAAGAGGATTACATTCCCCTGGTACAAGGGAGAGGCACTCAATGCGGGTTTAGGGGAGGGGGCCACAAACCAATCCATCCACACAACCCAGGCATGACTCCAAGAGTTCTTTCAAAGTTCTGCTCCCGGGAGGCTCCCGGGAGGCCAAGCACGAGTGAGAAAACCTAGTAACCCGGCTCTGAATTTCTCCGCACAGACTGAAAGCAGCCTCCTGCCGTCTTCCCAGCCCAGTGAAAACCTCAGGCTGCTAAAGGCAGAGCAGACCAGTGGGAGTTCCCTGCCATTCTCAGAGCCGCTCCCGGCCGTCATGTGAGTACCCCGGCATTCTAGCAGGCACCCTTTCCCCACAGCAAGGCCATGGTTTGTTTGCATTGGTGTGGTTTATCCTCCTTTGTTGTGGTTGTTGTTGTTGTGTTTGTATTTGGGAGGTTGGTACGACTGGCTACCTCAATGCTAAGACTCTTCTATACTGTCCATACTTTGAACTGGTACAGAAAAGAGCTCAGGACACACGGAATCCAGGACAGATAAATCCCTCAGGAACAGAAATGGGAGTAGCAATACCAGGAAGGGAGGGAGAAGGTGGGGGAATAAGGGGAGGAAGGGAGAACCAAGCACAATAATCAACCCATAACCCCCCCCATACCCCCACCCCCACCCCAGGGGGACAAACAACAGAAATGTGGGTGAAGGGAGACAGCGGTTGGTGTAAGATATGAAAATAATAATAATAATGTCTAATTTATCAAGGGGTCACAAGGGTGGGAGTGGAGGGCAGAGAGGGAAAAAAGAGGTGCTGATACCATGGGCTCAAATAGAAAGTAAATGTTTGGAAAACGATGATGGCAACATATGTACAAATGTGCTTGATACAATTGATGTATGCATTGCTAGAAGAGCTAGAAGAGCCCCCAATAAAATGATCTTAAAAATAAAAACAAAAAACCTCTTGTCCCATCCATCTCGTTCCATTAAAGGCACTATCTGTGGGGCTGGTTCTTGTCTTCTTCTTTCTCGTTTTGGACTTGGTTTTTGTCACCATTTTGAACTCCTACAATTCACAAAATGATTTTCTCAGGTCTATCACCTGATTGATAAGCCCTTTCCAGTTTGCTTCGTGTCCTCTGGCATCTTTCAGCACCGGCCTCCTTCCTTGCAGCTTGCCTTACGAGGCCGGGTGCCAGCGTCTACCCACGCCGCCCCCAGTGTGCTCACTGCCAAGTCAACGTGCCTCGCGCGTTCTTACGGAACTTGGTCCGGCAGTGGATTGTGGATTTTTGATGTGAGATTCTTATGGAATTGGGTGTCTCTGCGCCTATAGGAAGAAGGGGCAACTCAGGCTAGAGTGTGTCGCTCAACCCGAGGGCCCCCTTGGGTGTTGTTTTTGTGAGATGTTTGTGGCCCTCTGCTTTCCCGAGGTCCTCGCTCTCGCTGTTTTCTTTCTCGTTGCTTCTTTGGTCCCGTTCCTCCTCCACCTGGGCTCAAAGTCCATAGCAGTGGTTTGTCCTTAGGGGGAGGCTCTGTCCTGCCTGGTTTAGAAAGTCCCAAAGGCAGGTATCGTGGTCCAGGCCAGTCAGAGTTTGCCGGGTGAGAGGTGTCGCTTTCCCGAAGCTGGCCTGTCACGTGTCTGTCGATGATGGTGGGAGATTGAGATTTAGAAGTTCTCCTGTTTAGGTCTACGTGTGGGCACATTTCAGTTCTTACATGGCTATTTATACAATTATTTGGATTATTTGAAGGCTTTTTTTTTTTCAAGAAAGAAAAGCTTGTGGTTAGTTCAAGGATCGTTTGTTGGCCTTTAGGAGTGTTTTCCAGTCCAGTCTGTTGGGGCGCCATGCAAAGGCTGTCTTTTCACAGGTGCCTCCGAGAGGGCTCATGGGCATTACAGTCACTGAATTCTATCCTGTTGCTTCTGTCTGCTTCCCAACACCCAGATACTGATGCCTTTTGGGCCTTGTGGTTGTTCGTTGGTAGCTGTACGTTTTGATGATCCCATACGAGTCTTTATCTGCAGGACTCCTGTTTGCCTGAATTGAGGTGGCCGGTCCTGCTGAGCCATGCTAGGTTTGCTTCTGCCAGATGCCGCAGGAGAGCATGTTCAGTTCTGATTCATTTCTCAATTTGGGAGGTGATGACCCGTGTGTAAGAGCAAGCCCCTAGCCAGCATGAGATGTAAGTTGTGGTAGACGCGTTCCTTTGGCTGGAGACCACGGAGTTTCCCTGGGGAACCGGATAGATTTCTTCCTAGGGTAGCCTTTCAGCAAGCCTTTCAGCTCCGACAGTCCTGGTGGCATGCAAATATCTCAGTCAGACTCCATCCCTCCACTTCCTCGCCTGTCTCTGTGGCCATGACAACCCAAGGCCCTGCTTACGGAGACTGGCAAGTCTCTCTGGGCAACCTCAGCTTCAGCCCACACCTGCTTCTTGGTCGTTAGGTGACTCTTCGGTTTTGGTCCCTCAGGGTTTCTGGGGTTGTGTGTGTGTGTGTGTGTGTTCAAGAATGTATTTAGAGTTATGCCTACAATACCAAATTAGCATTTCTAGGCGTTCTGTAGCAATGAGGTTTTCTAAGTGATGTGGTCATATTGCTAGCCACGAGCCTTTAGTTCAATATGACAAACTTATTTTTATTGAAAAAGCAACACAAAAACAGCATTGGTCTTTGAGCGGCAAGAGTGTCAGTGGCGTTTATTTACCACTGGTCCAGGGCTACGTTTCTTCAGTCTCTGTTTTTCCTTTTACAATAAGCGTATGTTCTATTTGTCATCAGAATTTTGGGGTTTGTTTTGTTGTCTTTGTTTAAACACACTCAAAAAAAGTGACTGTGACTTTCGGGGAAGCTGTTACGATTCTGAAGAACTGGTTTAAGCCGGTCTTGGTACTTAGAGACTGGTGCCCCCTCTGGTGGGTGTTCTCCGAGTATTGGCGGATTCCGAGCTTGTTTTTGAGTTGTCAGTCGTGAGGTTCTTGAAGCAAGAAAGCAGGGCTTAGGGTTTGGAAAGGTGTCTGCTCCATCCAGCTCGGCAGAGCCAGCCTACCCCTCCTTTTCTCATTTTTGGCCCTCAGGGCTTCATAGATCACTGCTCATCGTGTCGATTTTCATAGCCAAGACCACCCTGATTGGATTAGAATTGAGGTTTTTAAAATTAAATTTTAAAACATTTTTTCTCCCCTTTTTTCTCCTATTGCATCAATGCCTCTGCACCCCCTGGCCTCCAACAGAGACAACAGCATGACCATTGAAATGGACCTTTGCCAGAGCGACCGCAAGACCCCCTCCCCAGTGCCGACTCCAGTCATCTCGAACGTACCCATGAGAGCCGCCTTGAGCCACAGCCTGTGGGAGCAAGAGAACTCCGACGAGCAAATATGGGAGGCGCCTGTAGCCAGTTCCCTGGGGGAGAACTTCTGGGGACCCTGACAGCCAGCTGAACCAGAGTGGCTTCTCCTGGGCTTCCCTGCAAGTGCCACCGCTACCCATGATGCTCTTCTCCCAAGTGAAGTGGGAGAGGCCAGACGGCATTGACAGCAAGGACCTTCCATACTTCCACCAATAAACTTCCTGGGGAGGCTGCAATTGTAACAGGTCGTGCTGTAGGGACCTGAGGGGAGACAGGGTTAGGAGCAGGAGCTGGCTCTTTGGGGAAAATAAGTCAAAAAAGAAGAAGAAGTAGTTTCTGCCTACTAGGTGAACTCCCCAGCCAGGCAAACAAAGCTGAGTAAGGCTCATCTCCCTGTGGGTGTTGAGGCAAACAGAGGCAGGATGGCTACCAGTATACGGACGGTGGGGCCACTGGGAGTCTCCTTTGTGTTGTTCCATCTGTCTCGGGCCAGAAACAGAGCCTCCACCTCCCCACTCTTGTGCTAGTGGAAGCGAAGGCTTACTGTGGGTCACACAGACTTTGGCTGCTCATGAAGACGTGACTTCTGATCAGAACGATGGTAACCTTCACCAGGAGCCCTGGTTGAGAGGACTGGTCCTACCCAAGGCCAACGGGAAGTTCCCTAGAAGACCTGGTGTCTGTGGTGTTGGGGGCGGAGGGGGGAATGTCGGGCAGACTTGAGACAAGGAGAGAATGTTTACTTGAAAAGTAACACCAGAATGTTCAACAAGTTTTTACTGCGTGCCTGTGGAGTGCCAGACACCATGCTGATACCCGTGAAAATAGAGAGGGAGCCAGAGAGATAGATGCAGGACTTGCCTTAGAGTAGTGGTTCTCAACCTGTGGGTCGCGACCCCTTTGGGGGTCAAACAACGCTTGCACAGGGGTCACCCAATTCATGACAGTAGCAAAATAACAGTGATGAAGTAGTGATGAAAATAAGGAACTGTATGAAAGGGTCGCGGCATGAGGAGGGTTGAGAACCACTGCCTTAGAGGGAAGGGCTGGGGGGAAGCACTGTCAAGGGTTGATTTGTGTTTCATAAAAGTTTGGTTTAGTCCTAATCCCCAGTACTTGTGAAGGCGACCTTATTAGGAAATAGGCTGTGAAATCAAGCTAGGATGAGGTCACTACCGTGGGCCCGGGTCCAACATGACTCCCGTCTTCCTAAGAGGAAGAGAAGAGACACAGGGATGCAGCCATGTGACAACAGAGGCCGGGTGGAGGCCAGAGTCTACGGGACAAGAACGCCAGGGACTGCCGACACCAGCAGAGTGTTGTATAGGGGCGAGATCAGCCACCCCACTGTTACTAATTAAAGCCTTTATTAAATGCCTGGGCCAAGGGTAGGCTAGTGCCTGGAACCCTCTCGATCCAGAACAAAGAAATTCCATGACTTTTATAGTTCAAGGTAGTGGGCTGGCTCAAAGGGGGAGAGAGTGCGGCTGTTGCATTGTTGACAGGTTGCCAGGGTAACGGGGTGGGGGGGACAGAACAGCTGCAGGTATTGATTCAAGGTCTTACAAATGAGTGGACATCTCTTGCTGGTGGGGCAGGCAGAGTTTGGAGACGTCTCAAACTCTTGTTTGGAGAGCCGGGAGAGGGACGAGGAGAAGCGGGGCTGACTGCTAGCAGGGGTTAAAGGCAGTTTGGAGCTCCTCATGTTCAGCTAGGTTACTGCAAGAAACTACGAGGAAATCAGTCTGCAACAGATTTCTCCCCTAGGCCATGGAATTCCCAGCTGGCTTCTTAATGTCAGGCTTCTGGCCTCCAGAGCCGTGGGAGAATACAGTGCTATTATTTAACCCACCTTGTTTGTGGGACTTTGTTACGGAGGCCCTAGGAAGCGGATGTGGATACGCAGCCCTGTTCTGAGAAGGTAGGACGCATCCACGTCTGAGGAGTTGAGGCTTCTTGTCTACGCATGCTCCGGTAGGCTGGCCTGGGAAAGCTGTCTGAGCCAGAGGAGAGCTTGTGTTTCTTCCTGTTCCCAGGAAAAATAAAAGCAAAACAAACTCCCCTTTGAGTGTTCAAATCCAAGCGACAGGTGCGGATGCTGGTGATTTACAAGATGAACTCACTGAAACGCAACCCAACCCTGCTGCCTTCTCCTGGGTTTCTGGGCTCAGAGGGACCCTGTAGGACAGAGGAGAACTGCCCCTTCAAGTTTCCGAAGCTGTAGATCTCTGCAGGAGCAGAAAGCCTCCTCTTTCCCCCAGGGGATGCCTAGTGGGTTGGAACTGCTGACCTTGCCACCCACGCCGCCGCCAGTGTTCCTGGAAAGTGAGCTGAGATGGGCATCCTGGGAAGACAGGCCTGTGGTCTTCGTGTCATTGTGTGTACCAGTGCGTCCTCCAGTGGCCCTGTGCCCCTTCACCCCCATTAGGATGAGTCTCTCCGGACATCTCAAAAATAGCAGGTGTTGGTGAAATTGCAGAGAGCTCCCTGACTTCCGTTGCCAGTGGACGTGTGAACTGGTCGGTTAGCGGCAGAATGCTTGCCTTCCAAGAGGGAGGCCTGTGACGGATTCTTGGCCAGTGCATGGCCTACACAGCCTCCGCCTGTCTATGAGTGGAGTCTTGCGTGGTCCTAAGATGCACAACAGGTTTCAAGGGAGTTCCTGCACTAAGACAACCTAGGATGAGAGACCTGGAGAGCTAAGCCCGAAAGGTTAGCCTATGACAAACCCCTGGGTCACAAAGGGCTGATGCTCCTTGTTGCCAGAGTGGGGCAAACTCGAAGGCAGCTGACAGCAGCATGAGGAGAGGCAGGGGCTTTGGGTGGTTATGCTTCTCCAAGCCCAGCAGGCAGTGGGGCGATGACTTCTGTTCCTTTTCTCCCTGTGACAGTGCCCAGCTCGCCCATTGCTCTCAGCTGTCACTGCCGACAACCCGTGGTGTCAGGCCCAGCCCAGCCTCTTTTCCAGGCAGTGCCTTGGAGGGCAGTGTGAACTCAGACATCAGCAGCTGTGTCCGGGACAAGCAATGCTCCTGGGCTGACACGGGGATGTTCTCACCCTCCCTGCCCCTCACTGGGTCGACTGGGTTTCGGGTGGGCCTCAAGACGGCTGGTCATAGAACACCATTACTTAACTCACTGCCTTCAAGTCACACTGACTCCTAGTGACCCGCAGGGCAGAGTAGAATGGTCTCGGTGGGGTTCAGAAGCCGAGCATCTTTATAGGAGCAGAAAGCCTCATCTTTCTCCTCCGGAGCACCTGGTGGCCTCAAACTGCTGACTTTGTGGTTAGCATCCCAACTTGTAGCCCACTACACCACCAGGGCTCCTTTAGTGTCTGCTGATACCCAAAGCCTGGTTCCCTCAGCCTCCAGCTGATGGAGATCAAGAATGCCCCAGAACCTTCTAATTAAGTTCCCTTTGGCTTTCTGTGTTCACCACCACATAACCATGGAGCCCAGTGGGTGCGGGGCCTATAGGGACTAGCGAATGCTGTGTACACAGAGACTAGCGGATGCTGTGTAGACAGAGATGGCAACCAAAGTGTGTTGTTCCCTTTAATCACCTCCGGACCCCCAGACAAAGTGCCCACTTCCTATCAGACACTATGAGATGCTGCCCGCAGATCCACTGCTGCCAGGACCAGCCCTGGCTGCCCAGGTGGTGCCTCTCCCCACATAAGGGAGGAAACTAGAGTTTTTGTTGAATTCACTTAGCCCCTCCCCTGCTTTCCAGCCCTCTTTCTCAGACAAAAAGACCACCAGGTCAGAGACCACTAACGCTTCTGTTGGGCAATAAATAGGCCATTTCAATGAGAAAAGAATGACAGAATGGTTTCCCAGAGCCAGTTAAGCCTCAGCAGGGCAGAAATCACACACACACACACACACACACACACACACAATGCAAAATGCCCTTTAAAGAACCATTGAAAGGCAGTTTGGAATTAGGGAAGAGAGAAGATGTCTTCAAGGACTAATTCCAAGATGAACCTATTGGAAATGTGATCAGACAATGGCCCTTCTACGTCTTAAGAAAGGTAACAGGCAGCTGGTCCATTGAGACTCTGCTACCCTGTGGGGAGAGCTGGTCAGGGAGCAGAGACACCGGGGAAACGCAATAAACAGAATGAAGGGGCTCTGCCCTGCAGCCTGGAGCCCCCAAGGGGTACGTTAATGAACCCTCCACCATGGTCATCAAGGTCTAGGAACCTACTGGCTGGTTTCAAAGGAGGAAGCAACCACTGAGAGTAGTCCCACTTCCTAATTTAAAATGAACCTTTCGAAGAGGTATAGCTGTAGCCCAGGTGGGGACAGAGCATGGTAGTGGGGCAAGAGGAAAGTCAAGGGAGATGGAGGAAAGAGCTAGGAGTCAAGGGGCATTTATGGAGGTCTAGACAAAGACATGTACATACAAATATATATGTGAGGATGGGGAAGTAGATCTATGTGTCTATGTTGATAGGTTTAGTATTAAGGTGGCGGAAGGACCTTGGGCCTCTACTCAAGCACTCCCTCAATGCATGAATACTTTCTTTTATTAAATTGGCACTCTACGATGCTCACCCTCCCGACACAACTGCTAAAGCCAAAGCGGGTGAACAAGGAAATGTGGTGAAGAAAGCTGATGGTGCCCGGCTATCAAAAGAGATAGTGTCTGGGGTCTTAAAGGCTTGAAGGTGAACAAGTGGCCAGCTAGCTCAGAAGCAACAAAGCCCACATGAAAGAACACACCAGCCTGTGTGATCACGTGGTCCTGAAGGGATCAGGTATCAGGCATCGAGGAACAAAAAATCATATCATTGGCTGCACACCTCCATGATACGATCGCCGAAGAAAAATGGGTGCATAAGCAAATGTGGCGAAGAAAGCTAATGGTGCCGGCTATCGAAAGAGATAGTGTCTGGGGTCTTAAAGGCTTGAAAGTAAACAAGCGGCCATCTAGCTCAGGAGCAATAAAACCCACATGGAAGAAGCACACCAGCCTGTGCCATCACGAGGTGCCAAAGGGACCAGGTATAAGGTATCATGCAAAAAATATATATGTGTGTGTGTGTGTATGTGTGTGTATATATGTATATATGTGTGTATACCATGGTGAATGAAGGGGGAAGTGCAGAGTGGAGACCCAAGGCCCATTTGTCGGCCACTGGAGATCCCCTCATAGAGGGGTTTAGGAGAGGAGATGGGTCAGTCGGTGCGATGTAGTACCGATGAAGAACACAGCTTTCCCCCAGATCCTGGATGCTTCCTCCCCCCAACTACCATGATCCGAATTCTACCTTGCAGGACTGGATAGGGCAGAGGTTGTACACTGGTACATATGGGAGCTGGAGGCACAGGGAATCCAGGGTGGATGATACCTTCAGGACCAAGGGTGTGAGGGGTGATACTGGGAGAGTAAAGGGTGAGTGGTTTGGAAAGGGAGAACTGATTGCAAGGATCCACATGTGACCTCCTCCCTGGGAGATGGACGGCAGAGAAGGGGGGGAAGGGAGACTCCGGATAGGGCCAGATATGACAAAATAACAATCTATAAATTATCAAGGGCTCATGAGGGAGGAGGGAGCGGGGAAGGAGGGGGGGAAAAAGGACCTGATGCAAAGGGCTTAAGTGGAGAGCAAATGCTTTGAGAGTGATTAGGGCAAAGAATGTACAGATGTGCTTTATACAATTGATGTATGTATGTGTAAGCCTTTCGAGTTTGGAGACTCTAGGAGACTTCGTCTCATGGACTTTGGACATGTTCTCCAGAGAGACTAGTCCCTGGAAAAGAGCAGAGCACCGTGCTTAGTAAAGCCGAGAGACCGAGAGAAAAGAGGAAGATCTTTGACAAGATGCGAGGCTACAGCGGCTGCGACCGTGGGTGCAAGCATCAGAACGACCATGTCGATAGTGCGGGACTGGGCGCTGTTCCGTTCCGTTGCACAGTCAGAATCCCCTTGACAGCACCAGAGAGATGAGTTGGGAAGGAGGGCCTGGTGGCATAGATGGTTACGTACAAATGGGAAGGGTGTTAGTCCAGGTTGACCAGAGAAACACATTCATAGACACTCATACGTGTATACGAAAGAGCTTTATATAAAAGAGCAATCGTAGATAGAGAAAACACTCTAGCCCAGTCCAAAGCAAGTCCTTAAGTCCAATATTAGCCCATATTCCAATACCAGTCTATAAATTCCTCTCCAGACTCACACAACACATGCAATGACTCAGAATGCAGGAAGATCACAGGCCAGTGGGTGGAAAGTCTTGTGGATCCAGTGGTGGTGGAAGCATTTCAGTGCTGGCAGGGGTCTCCACGTGGCTCCTCCAGCTCCAGGGCTTTATCTCCATCAGATTAGTTCCACATGTCTTGTCAGCAGGAAAACAAAGCCAAGAGTTAGTGTCTGGCCTCCAGTGAGCTATTTATCTCTGCCATGCTGCCAAATGAGGTCATCAAGCTGCGACCTGATTGGCAGGCCAGACCCCTCCCCTTCCTCAAGTCGACAGGAGATAAATGTAACTGCCACAGGAAGATTGATCCTGTGTATCCTTCTAGAGATATCCCAGAAGCCAGGCCTGATGATCTGCTTCTGAAGTCTTACCCTTGAAAAAACCCTACGGAACAATTCTACTGTGCACACACAGGGGGCGCCACGCATTGAAGCTGACTCCACGGGGACTGAAAGCTACGGTCTGAGTGTAGCGGGTGGGAGGTACTGGTGACCCCTGGTGGAATTCTCAATTTCCAGTTAGGGGACTCAAGCTCAGTTTTGGACAGCCAGCCAATGAAAAGGCTGTGGATCCCACAGATCACAGAACATGATCCTGGAGATGACACAGGATGGTGCCCCAGGTGTGACCGTGAGCTGATAACTGCACTGAGGTTCCCCAAACCCAACTCACTGCCATTGAGTCGATGCCGACGCAGAGCGACCCTGTAGGACAGGCCAGAACTGCCCCTGTGGGTTTCTGACCCTGTAACATTTTACAGGCGAAGAAAACCTCGTCTTTCTCAATCGATGAGGCTGGTGGGTTTGAACCACTGCAAGTGCCTCTCAAAGCCCAGTGGCCAACAGAGCAGTGGCCTCTGGTCCTCTTCCCCCAGCATCAGCCCCCAGATGGCCCACCCCTTCAGTGGTCTTCACTGAGCCTTTAGTTGCACGTTCAGAGAATGCAGATAAAACCTAACAGGCCATTGTTCCCACCCCTTACCCAACCCCCTTCTTAATAGAGGCTCATCTCCAAGGTGTGCAGTGTGTAAGGAAAGGTAGGCAACAAACCTTGGAGGCAGAAGACCACTCCTCTGGGTCCAGTATTCACCTCAGATCAGCTGAGGAAATGGACCCCAGTAACCAGAGGGTCCTGAATGGCTGTGGATGTCTTGGAAATTGCAGGAAGCCACCGGGCCCCATTCTTCACCCACCGCCACCAGATGGCTCCACACCACAGCTGGACTCCTGAGGGAATGCCCACACAACCTGGCCCCTGAGCTCAGCAGGCTAACCCCAGGCATCTTATCAACCTCACAGCATTACACCTCCCTTATCACCTGATGGAGTATTTTGGACTCCATTCATTAATTGGGCTGCAATCCTGAAAGTCAGCAGTTTGAAACTACTCTGGAGATAGACGGGGCTTTCTCCGCCCTTTAGCAGCTACAGTCTGGGAAACTCACAGGGGCAGTTCTACTCTGCCAAAGAGGGTGGCTATGAGTTGACCTTGACCCAATGGTACTGAGTTTGGTCTTTGGTTATCCATCTGGAGTAGAGATTCACTGCTTTGAGCAGTCGATTCTATACACCTTCACGGTTGCATTCTGGAGACATCCGATTACATTTATGCTTTTGAGTAGAACCATGCCCACAACACATAACATATAGTGACATATATGTGGTTTTACTATTAAAATGTCCTTTGAGGGGGAACCGATCATAATGATCTACATATAACTCCCTCCCAGGGGGATGGACTACAGAAAAGTGGGTGAAGGGAGACATCGGTCAGTGTAAGACACAACAAAATAATAATAATTTATAAATTATCAAGGGTTCATGAGGGAGGGGAAAATGAGGAGCTGATACCAAGGGTTCAAGTAGAAAGGGAATGTTTTGAAAGTGATGATGGCAACGTATGTACAAATGTGCTCGACACAATGGATGGATGGGTGGATTGGGATAAGAGCTGGATGTGCCCTCACTAAAACTATTTTTAAGATAAAATAATAAAATGTCCTTTGAATTACAACTGAGCAATATACTGATTTTTTTAGTTGATGGGTATAGTAGACAATACTCACGTGCATTTCTTTCATTTTATGAGGGGGAAAGGGTGCCACCAAGGATTTGTCATGGAGTGGGGGTCTGGGCTGGACAGGGTGGAGAACCCCATGGGGGACCCTGGCTTCTTCATGGTCCTTTCCTGCTGACTTCAGAGATATTTTCACTGACCCCTCACTGCTCCTCTGCTCCCTCAGCCTCCTCTTTTGCCCTTCCCACGCCTTCTCCTTGTCTCTCAAGGAAATACATCCCTGTCAGCACTGGCTGCTCAGGGTCTACCTGCCACTGTCTCTACCTGTCCCACCCTCACCCCCAACTCAGTCCTCATCTTCAGTCTCTTCTGGATCAGGTGAGGGATCAGGTCAACATGCCCTGAATTTTCAGCATTGAGTTGCAACACCTTCTCAGGACCCCATTCCTACTCCAGCCAGCTGAGCCTCTCCCATCGTCCCATTGGGTCTAGAGGACTGGCAAGTCTAAAGTCCACAAGTCCCTGCCAAAGCTGGAATTCCTCCAGTCTTGAGCTCCAAACTCCATAAGCCAGGTGATGGGAAGAGAGGAATTCTGGAAGGATGTCTATTTATAGTCTGGAGACAGGATACATCCAGGAGGAAAAAAAAACCTTTTTTTGTTGTTGTTGTTGCTCTTATGGCCTTCAACTAATTGGCTGAGGCTCATCCATTTATGGGGCACAATCTGCCTTACTTAAAGCCAACTGATTTCAGCACCTGCAACTACTTCACCCACAGCATCTACAGTCGTGTTTGACCAGACACCTGGCACCAGAGCCCAGACAAGCCAACACATAGAATGAACTGTTCTTCCCATGATCGAGCCCAGATGTTGCCTTTTTACTTATTAGGTTGTTTCTGGTTTATTTTTTTGCTATTTAAAGGAAACAGAAATGTTTCCCTGCTCAGACATACTCTTCTGCATACCACTGTCATGGCGGAGCCATGACACAAATTTGTCCCAATGGTAGACTGAGGCAACACGAAGAGCAAACTCTAATGTAAGCTATGGGCTTACATAACAGTGATCACAGGGTTGATTCATTTTAACACAATACAAACAAGACAAATCAACTGCCATCGAATTGATTCCAACTCATGATCACTCTATGGAGGTCTTCTGGAACTCAATCTTAACAGTTTTTCTCTCTTGAAGCAAGTGGTGGGTTTGAACCACTAAACTTTGGTCACACTAATACGAGACACCAATGGTAGAAAAAGCTGTATACAGAGGGAGTGGAGCGTCTAGGAATTCTCTGTGCTTTCTGCATATTTGGTTTATAAATCTAAAAATTCTCTTCTAGGATCACATGGAAAGGATTATCCAGTATAGGACTGATAAGACACATCACTATCCTCTGGTTCTTTAATATTTCCTCCCCTTACTATTATGGTTTTAGTTTTACCCCATTAATCTTGTTAGACTTGCGTATGTTCATTTGTATAATAAAGATTGTTTGGTGCATGACATTCAAGATGGATAAATCCTTAAAAAATAGTAATGGGAGTAATGATTCCCTGAGGGTATGGGAAGAAAGGGGGGGATGGGGTTAGGGGGAGCAGATAGCAATCATGACTGTATAACCCCACTCGAGGGGAATGAATAACAGAGTTATAGGTGAATGGATACAATGGGTGGTGTAAGATATGGCCAAATAATAATAATAATATATAAACTAAAAACAAGGGCTCCTGGGGGATAGGGTGGGGGAGGGAGGGGGTAAAGCAGAGCTGATATCAAAGAATTCAAGAAGAAAGAAAATGTTTTTGAAATCTTTGGTCGCAGCAATTATGTAATTTTATTTGATCTAATTGAATTACGGATTGTTATACTATCTGTAAGAGCTCCCAATAAAATGATTTTTAATATACGTAAATAACCATGCTCTTCTAGCAAAGTACTTGAGAAAGATGGCCTGTGTACTCAGCATGCACGTAACAGAGTCACTGAAAAGTGCCCTAGCTTTTTAGCAAAGGCCACGAGAGGGGTTGACTGCCTTCAGTAGCCCTGGGCCTCTTCTTCCCGAAAGATGCCTGAATCATAATGGAACTCCGCCGTTTTAGCCGGGCCCATGGCCACCAGGTAAAAGCTCCATTTTCCATCTTCTCTTGTGTGGCTACGTGGCTGAATTCTGACCCATAGGATGTGAGCAAATGTGATTCAAGCCATTTCCAGGCCAGGCCTTTAAAAGGCCTTTCCCCATTCCTCTTGGCCGGGATGCCCATGGCAGGAGCTGGTGCAGCTACCTTGGAACCCAGAGATGGAGGCCATTATCTTGTTGAACCCACTGCATCTAGATGTCTCTCCACAACCTACACGGACTCTCCTGATTGCAGCTTTACACCGCTACCTTTTCTCCAGAGCCTCTACCTTCTCTTATGATTTCTTATTTCACATTTTCTGATTCACGCCTTCTTCTCCCCCCACGGGCCAGCTGGTGGCTCATTCCCACCCCCCTCCACACCCCACGGGCCAGCTGGTGGCTCATTCCCCACCCCCCACGCCCCACGGGCCAGCTGTGGCTCACCACCCCCCCCACGGGACAGCTGTGGCTGTATTTGCTCATTTTTGTCCCCACTGCCCTTGATGCTAGTGGCTACATGCTGGTCTGTGCTCCCAAAGCTCATCAGTTCCAAACCACCAGCTGCTCCACAGGAAACAATAGAATTTTCTCTTCCTGCAAATAGTTACAGTCTCGGACACTCACAGGGGCAGTTCTACCTTGCCCTCTAGGGTCCCTGTGAGTGGGCATGGGCTCGATGGCAGCGAGGTGAGTGTGGTTAATTTTTTAGCAGTTTTATGGGCACATACCTTACATAGCACACAATTCAATAGTCCCGTCGTTCAGTCATATCAAGGAGAACTGGACAGTCATCACCACATCCACTCTAGAGAACATCCCGCCCCTCGTGGTTAAATTGCCTTTAAAATGAGTTTTGCAGTCACAATCCATTCTAGTGTTTCCTCCCCCAACCCCCTTCATATTGACTCCAGAAATCCCTTCCCTCCCTATCACCCCACCCACCCCTGTTTCCCCCATATCCCCTTGTATCAGTTATGATCAGTATGCATCCACTCCTCCTGTGCTTCACACCTGGGAGACCCAACAGAAACAATAACAAAAATCGCATTGAGGTGGTAAGGTTAAAAACATCATGATAGACAGACAAAAATACAAATGATGTGCTAAGAAGAACCCCCAACCACATTCAAAAAGCCAGGGAAGAAATGGCTGTCGTGGAACCAGTCAGCCACTGGCACCCAGAACAGATTCAGGTCGCGTCTCTAGGGTGGTCCACGGGCCGCGTGTCAAGTTCAAACCAGCACGATCCAGATGACAATGGTCTCCGCCTGCTGGTCAGGCTGTTCGAGCCGCTTGCTGTGGCTACAGCGGATCTGCCCGTGGCTCAGTCTGACTCAGATCTCTGCAGATGGGTTTTGGGGAGTTTTTATACATGAATGAATTTTTAGCCATTTACAGAATTATTTAATCTCACCCTTTGCTCCTCAGCATTCTTTCCACATTGTTTCATTGTCTTAGCTCATCCGAACTGGCTTAAAAGGCTTCTGAAACCAGATACGTTTTATTCCCCCTGGCTCGGTGGTAAGGCGCTCTTGTCATCTCTTAGGTATGGGACTTCACCAGAGCTGTTCTGGTCTCAGTGGCTTCCTGACGGGACTTACTGTAACTCAGAGACAGTAAATCCTGTTCATTTGCCCAGCTGCATTTTTAGTATTGTTTCAGGAGAGGCCTTTTCTTTTTCTTTCATGTTTTTCATGATTTTAAAATTATGATCTGTTTGCTTGCCTGTCACCAGGGACTCTGTGTGATGGGGCTTGACAAATGTCTCTTCGGCCACATTTTCAGGATCACTTTGCCTCTGTAACCTTCTGTGGTAGTTACGTAATCTGTTGCCAACTTGAGACTGAAGAGTGAAGGGGTGGAGTTTAGTCTATCAATCAGGTCACAGCTTACTGACCTCATTTATAGCTCAGTGGAGGTGGATACTCACTCACTCCCTGTGAGACACATGGAACTGTGCTAGAGCCCTGGAACTGGAGGAGCCATGCCCCGGGGGACCCACACCAGCAGTGAGATGTTTCCACCGCTACTGGATCCACAAGACTTCCCGTCCACTGGCCTGTGATCTTCCTGCATTCGGCATCATTGCATGTGTTTCGTGAGTCTGAAGAGGACTTTACAGATTTGTACTGGACATAGAGGTTAATACCAGACTTATGGACTTGATCTGGACTGGGCTGGGATGTTTTCTCAATATTCAATTGCTCTTGTACATAAAGCTCTTTCTTATACACATGAGGATCTGTGGATTTGTTTCTCTAGTCCACCCACACGGGCCCACCTTCTTCATGGGCTTTGTGTGACTTTCACAATCCTCTTACTGTGTCACCCACCCAGGTTTCTGCCACGTTGCCTCTGCTTTCTGTGACTTCTAATGTGACCTCAAATAGTAGGTTTCTCACCCGTTTCTTTCCTTGCCTCTCTTAGCCTCCTTTTCACTGTATTCCTGTATCTCTGATTTTCACATTTTATTTCACATGGTCCATTTTAGAGTTCAATGCAGGGAAGGTGCTCAGCACGTGTTCTTCTGTTTCCTGTACTCATTCTTCTTCTGTTATGTATTATTAATATTTACAAGTATTTCCCTCCTGACTTTCTGGAGAAGAAAGTGAGATCTTAGGTCCATTTCATTATAGATCTCCATTAAGAAATAGTGACTGTTTTAACTTTTTAAAGAGAAAATTGCTTCGATCCACCAACCCTTCAAATATAACTCCTTTTAAAAAATCATGTTAACACTTTTTTTTTCAATTTTAAAAATTTTATTAATAAATCATTCTATTGGGACTCATACAACTCTTATCACGATCCATACATACATCAATTGAGTAAAGCACCCTTATGCATTTGTTGCCCACATCATTCTCAAAATTGCTTTCCACTTGGGTACCTGGAATCAGCTCATTTTCCTTTTTTTCTCTCCCCCTCCTTCCCCATTCCCCCCTCCCTCATGAACCCTTAATAGTTTATAAATTATTATTTTATCTTATCTTACACTGCCAGGCGTCTCCCCTCACCCACCTTCCTGTTGCCCATCCCCCAGAGAGGAGTCTACAAGCAGATCCCGGAGATCGAGATCGGTTCTCCCTTTCTACATTCCCTGCCCTCCCGGTGTTAACAGTTTTAATGACATAGTCCACATACCAGAGATGTATGGTTTAAACAGGGTCAAGAGTTGTGCAGTCTTCCCACGGCCAGCTGGAGAACATTTCTTCATTCTTGTGTTTCTATTTACTCATACTTTTACTGACTTGCATTTTATAGGCCAATTGTTATTAGCTCCCCATTGTCCCCCAACCTCCCCAGCCAGAACCTAAGAAACTATTAATCCTGCTACAGTTTCTGTAGATTTACCTCTCCTGGATTTCATATAAAGAGAAACACCTCAAACACTTAAAAAGACCAACAGCAAAAACAAGAGAGAAACGTCAGTCCAGAGGAAAACAGAAAGGCATAAAAATTAGAACAAATTTAAAATGAGTCAAAAGGGAGAAGAAAGGATACTGGGTTGGCTTTTAACCTAACACAGTGGCAACCATCTTTCTAAGGCCCTCTGTCTTACAGGGAGGCTTAAACGGGACTTCTGTTTCACAAGAGGCAGGGGCTAGAGAAGCCGGCAACACGCCATCACACAAGGAAGCAACTAGGCAAGTCCAGGAGGCGGGCTGCTCTGTAGGCAAATAGACTAAGTGGCTTTCACTCCCAGGTGACTTCACAGAGGCTTGGGCTAGAGGGAAACAGCCCAGAAGAATATGTGTGGTCCTGCAGTGGATACTGATTTGGATAAACCATTAAAAGTAAGTGGAATTCATTGAAGAAATTTTAATGGGGCCAAGAAGGTAGACGGTATCTTAGTCTCCTGGTGCTGCTGTGATGGAAATATCACAAGCAAGTGACTTTAGAGAACAGGCGTTTCTATTCTCACTGTGCTGGCGGCTGAAAGGCAAGTCAGCACCATGCCCTTGTCAAGTCAGCACCATGCCCGTGTCAATTCCTCTCTGCGCCTCTCCTCTCTCCGAGTTTCTGGTGACTGTCGGCAATCCGTGTAGAAGTCCTCCGTGGCCACGGTCTCCCTGCTGTGTGTGTCTCTGTGTGTCTCCTGTTCATTTACTAGACCTCTTTTCGAAGTGATGAGGTTTGGGACCCATCCTACTCTGGTGTGACTGTGTCAGCACAACAGAAGGAAAGCCCTGTTTCCAACAGGATCATGTGTACAGGTTCAAGACACACTGCGTATTACGGGGAGGAGGCCGTTTAGTTCATCACCGCTGGGATCAGATGAGATGACCATACACAGAAACACTCATTAACTAAATTAAACTCAGGACTGTGGTGTGCATTCTGACTCATCGTGCCCCTAGGTGACTGAGTAAAACCGCCCCCACGGGCCTTCTAAGGCTGTCACCTTCAGGCAAGTGCTCCCTGAGAGTGGCTGGTGGGGTCAAGCTGCCCCCCTTTCGCTGGGCAGCCCACGACTCTACGACTGTGCCAGCAGGGCTGCGTGCTGACGGAGTCGTGCCGCAACGAACGATGTTTCAGCATCTGCAGTCGTTCTGAACACACACACACGCATGCCGTTACGACAGGGCAATTCCCTGAGTGGTAGGAACATGCTGCTGGTTCCTTCTCGCTTGTCTGTATTTTCAAATTTTTCTATAGCATACGGAGGGGCCCTGCTGGTGTAATGGTTACGAGATGGGCTACGATCTGAAGGGTCAGCGGTTCCAAACCCCCTGCTGATCCACGGGAGACAGACGGGGCTTTCTATTCCCATATTGGAAACTCAGGGGTTGCTCTACCCTGTCCCATGGAGTCACTGTGAGTCGGCGTCCCCTTGATGGGGGGCGAGGGAGTGAGTCAGTTTTGTGTTTCTAACCTACATGCTCGGCTTGTGAAAGGCCGAAGTTTTGGTCCTGTTCCAAAGCAGTGGAAACGGACTAGAAGGAGGTGGTTTTCCCAGCAGCAAGGAGGTCTCAGCCTCAGGGCCCTCACTGACACAGGCCCTGCCAAGGCCCATGTTGCGCCCGGGGTTCTCTGTATTTTGAAGACCCTCCCAAACTGCACAAGCTGCGAGTCCTACAGAACCGGGGTCACACCCCTTTCGGCCACCAGTTCTCCTGGCGCAGCAGCTCACTTGGGTTCCAATGGAACAGAAACCCCACATTTATTTCTCTCCCGTGTTCGAGTGAATCTGGAGAGACTCGAGACCACAAGGCTAATAGGTTTAGAGTCCCTGGTGGCACAAAGAGTTAAGCACTCAACGACCAACCCAGAGGCTGAAGGTTTGCATCTACCCAGAAGGGGCACGGTGTCACAGGCCTGGTGAGCCGCTCCCGAAAGATCCCAGCCTTGTCAACCCGTGAAGCCGGTCCACTGTGCCCACAAGGTGGCACGAGCAGAGTGGATGGCCTGGAAAAGAACAGACCCCAGCAGCCGGTCGTGCTGGTGTGAACCTTGGACGGTGACCTTGGTTTGACATTCCCTCAGTCAGACACCGCGGAGGCGACTCATCCCTGACATCCTGCTCCACACATTAGTCCGCTTCAGGAAACGCTTCCTGTTTGCATCCCCCTTCCTTCCTCACTCCCTGAACTTTGTCCTTCTGTAAAGGCTGCTGTTTGCATCTTAAATGGTCGATTATTCTAACATGGAAGGGAGTTCAGTTTCAGACCCTTTAGGGTCAAGGTCATCGTCTTGGGGAGGATAGGGGTGGGAGAGGGAGGAGGGTGTCCCCATAGTTTCCATCTAACCAGTAAGCCTGGCTTGTTATAATCTTGACCTTGCTCCACATGTTCCTTTCACTCTAACATAGGGGTTCTCAACCTTCCTCATGCCGCGACCCTTGAATACAGCTCCTCATGTGGTGGTGACCCCAACCATCAAAGGATTTTCATTGCTACTTCATCACTGTTGCTACTGTTATGAATCATCATGTAACTATCTCACATGCAAGATGTATTTTCAGTGTTACAAATTGAACATAATGAAAGCATAGTGATGAATCACAAAAACAAGATGTAATTATAGATTGTGAACTCTTTATTTCTAATGAAAAATCAATGAAATTTTGTCTTGAAGCATGGTGTGGCATGGGTAACAGTCTTCACGTGGGGTACTCATCTGTCGGCGTATCTGCATGTGGGTGGACCTGCCTGGAGATGGTTAGGAGTCTTGGTTCCTAAGACCATTGGAAATAGGTGTTTCTGATGGTCTTAGGCGGCCTTTGTGAAAGGGTCATTCAAGCCCCCAAAGGGGTTGCGACCCCCAGGTTGAGAACTGCTGTTCTGACATGATCCTTCTAACATGATCCTTTTCAGAGCAGTTGGGGGTGGTAGCTGGACACCATCTACTTCTTCTGGCCTCAGGGTTGTGGGCACAGATGTCGGTATGACCTTGGTCCACTGGACAACAGCGTGGTGCTTTGATGATCGTTAAGGGACTGAAGGCCCAGGCACAGGTTGCTCCTTCGTGGCCCAAGAAGGTTGTTCCAGCCGTCATGTCTGTATTCCAGACAGAAGGGAAAACCGAGGAGTAAAAAAGACCATGCCCAGCCCCCCCCCCCCCCCCCCTTTAAGGATTCCTCAGAGAACTTGCACCTAACACTTCAGCTCACATCTCTTTGCCAGGACTTAGCCACGTGGCCTTACCAGCTGTGCGCCATGGTTGCACATGTAACGATGTCCCAGGAGGGAGACTTTGCTCCCAATGAGACAGCCAGCATTCTATAACTAAAGAAGATGGATGTGTCTGGCATATGGCTTTTAAAAAGATGCTGTGTGTTCGCTTTTTGAGGTGGTGGGTAGGGAAGAAATGGAAGGGGAGGCTGAGCACCCCTTTTGTAGATTGCCTGGAGCGAAACAAGCAGTCCGCCTGCTCGACAGCTCTGCTCACCAAGGGTTGGCGGGTTGAGTCTGCCCAGAGGTGCCTTGGAAGAAAGGTCTGGTGATCTGTGTGCAAAAAATGAGCCACTGAAAAGACTATGGGGTGGAGTTCTACTCTGGCGCCTTGAGGAGGAACTGACTGGACAGCAAGCGTCCTACATAATGGCTTCCCGCCGTGTTAAAACGGCGATCTCGGCTCTTCCCAGTCCCCTTTCTAGACTGGGTGCTGACGCTGCTCGCACAGAGGGATGGGGACTAGCGCCCGCAATGGGCTCCAGAGACCGTATGGAAAGCTAAAGAAGCCGCTTGCCAATGGCAGGGGACTGCGCGAAGGCCGGTGGCACCGGGCTGAAAGCACCGGCTGCTAAGCCAAGACCAGCAGCCAGCTCCAGCTCGGGAGAAAGACGCGTGACAGTCGGCTTCGCTAAAGATGCACGGCCAGGAACCCAAGTGGAAGGCGAATTTTGAGAATGACGAGGGCAACGGATGTATAAGGGTGCTTTGCTCAATTGATGTGTGTATGGATTGTGATAAGAGTTGTATGAGCCCTAATAAAAAGATTTATTAAAAAAAAAAAAAGATGCACGGCCTGAGAAACACGACGGGGCAGGTCTAAAACTGCCCTCCAGGGCGGCTCTGAGTTGGGATGGACTCTATGGCCGCAGGTCTGTCCATCTGGATGTCTGGGCACATGGAGCAAACCGCTGGAGTCTGGGTTTGCAGCAAGCTCTACGGATGTGGCTTTTGAATAAATTCCAGGAGTGTGTAACCATGACCACCAGCACCTTAGAGCATTTTCAGCACCCAGGGAAGGAGGCATCCCACGCCCACTCCCAGTCACCGGCCGTGTCTCCCAGCCCCGGCTGTCTCCCAGCCCCGGCGGCTGGGGCAGCTATGAGTGGGTAATTTCTCTCCCGGGGGAGCTGCCAAATCCCTTCTGATCTATTTCCCCAGGGGGGGTGGGGGGTTGGGGGGGTGAGGGTGCACACCGCAGGTCTTCGCCTGTGGTGCCATCTTATAAGCATGTCCCACATAGGACATTTTCCCTACAGGTCCACAGAAGAGAACCAGGCACCTGAGCTTGGGGGTTGCTTTTGTAACCCTGGTGGTGTCGGGGTTGCACGCTGTGCTGTGATCCACAAGGTCAGCTGTTTGAAGCCACCAGCCGCTCCCAGGGAGAAAGATGGGGCTTTCTACTCCTGTCAAGAATGACAGTCTCAGAAGCTCACGGGGGTGGGTTGGGGTGGTGGGGGGCAGTTCTCCCCTGCCCTCCAGGGTCGCTGTGAGTCAGTCTTGACTGAGTGGCAGTTTGGTTTGGGTTCAGGCAGTAACTGGCAGGGCCTGGGAACTGAGGAGTAGCAGGGATGACCTGTCAGTAGGGCTGAAGGCATCAGAAGCAGGGAGCCTCTGACCTTTCAGCCCTCCCCCAGATGTTACCATGTAAAGGAGAAACAACCTTCCTTTCGGGGACTTTGCCACGTTGCTAGTCAAAAGTTCTTTTCCTCCATCTATCTCATTTGACCTCAGGGGTTATTAAATTTAATAAGCTCGAGGGTTTGGCCCAAATGAATACATTTCTCAGGGAAATGGATAGGAATAGAGGTCATAGATCCCCTTGCTGCTTTTCCCTGATCTAGCCAAGCAGGGGTTCACCCTGCTCCCCAGCCCAGGGCAGAGGGGAAAGGCTGAGCTAGAGAGAGGGGGACAGAGATATGACCAGATGGCTCCCAGATGGCCCCCTCCCAGCACCAGCCTCTGGGCAAGAAATAAATAATTTCTGTGTGACCTCTGAACTCCTCAGGGGCAGGAGCCCTGCTGTAGCAGCCAAGCAACTCTGGTCACAGCCAGAGAAGGGGTCGGCTCACAGCCAGGGGCGGGCAACTTCACCAAGGCTGGCTGTCTAGCAGACGGTCCGGTACCAGGCGTGCGTCCTCGGACGGCACTCCAAGGAGTTTCCAGTGGCCGATGGTTCAGAAGATTGCCTGGCCTTTCTTCCAAGGTGCCCTGGGTGAACTTGAAACCGCCATCCTTTTGATGGGCAGCCAAAGAGGCCCACTGCTTGCACCCCTGTTCAGACAGACATACGGCCAGGCAGGTCTCCAAACTCTTCTGGGTGGGGGGTGGGGAGGGCTGCTGCGCACAGGTGCAGGGAATTTGGGCCACTTCCAACCACAGCTTTCTCAGCGGATGGCTACCCATGAGCCCAGGTAGCAGAATTTTTTTAAATGTAGCTCATCTTCTGATAAGACTCCTGGAGCAAACCGCAGACGGATAGCGGTCACGGTTGGACAAGGTGATGAGTGTCATGAGTGTCACCGATCTGTGCAGGGGGATGTTTCACACGCACCACACATTGACCACAACGAAAAACAATGGAGTTCAGGAAAATGCTGCAGGGCTGCGTGCCCATGCATCCTTCATTGGAAACATCAGGCAGTGTTCCAGGGCCGGGAATATGACAGAGAACCAGAAAGAGGACCATCGCTGACCTCGCGGGACTTGGGCTCTCGTGGGAGAGGCACGCAGAGGCCGGATCACAGTGGCATGTCCCATGCGGTTGATCATGGGATGATGGTGAAGCCAGCCAATGAGGGTCAAAGGGAGAGAGGACCGGGCCTCGGTGGTTCCCAGATATTGTTGGTGCCCCCACAGCAGTGCCCTCTGGTCATCTCACGGATTGGAAGGGGGCCCCTCTAACAGATAGGAGGTCACTAGCTGTGCCCACCCCCAAACCAACTTATCTTTTGGCCCATAGCCTTGTTTGTTTTAAAGAGGGCCTTTGAAGATGCTACCAGCAAGCGTGAAGTCATAATGGAGGAGGGTGGATCCTCCTCCAGTCTGCGAGGTCTCCTTATAAAAGAGGAGAAAAGACAGATAAGTACAGGGAAAGGCGGAGGCAGAGGCTGGAGTGATTTTCGAGCCAAGGAACACCAAGGATCACCTGCCACCACGGAAGAGGTCAGCTGGGACAGTGGTCTGGGGCTGACTCCCCTTAGGGGTCCCTCAGGAGCCAGTAGCACTGCCGACACCCTGATCTGGACCCTCCACCTCCAAAACTGTGAGACAATAAATCTCTTCGGAGTCACCACCTCCCCACCACCCCCAGTTGTGGTATTTTGTCTGCAGCCCGAGGACACCCATCTCTCGCTGCTGTGCAGTTGATCCTGACTCATGGCGACCCCACGGGACAAGGGAAGAGCTACCCCTGTGTTTTCCGAGGCTGTAAATCTTTCAGGAGCAGACTGCATCATCGTTCTCCCGTGGCGTGGCTAGTCGTTTTGAACTGCCGACCTTGTGGCTCGCACACAGCCCAAGGTGGGACCCGTTACACCCACCAGGTACCAGGGAGCTTTGGTGTGATGAAGATCAGTGAGTGGCCGCCTTGTCAAAATCCTGGTTGTGATATGAATCTGGAATAGTGAGAGGTAGTACCAAGGGGGAGACGGGGAACAGGGGTTCTGGCCACACTACTCCTTCCCACAGACTGTATGATGATTATGTTTAAAAAAAAAAAAAAGAAAGAAACTAAACTTTTAGGGCTGGTTGAAGAGGAAGTTGAGGGTTGAAGGCAGTGGGGGTATCTTCCTCTTGGCAGTGGAAGGAGCCGCTCTGGCTCCCAGCTGTCTCAGCGCTTTCTGGAAGAGAGAGGAGGGCTGCAGAGTTTCAGGGCGTCAGCACTCCCAAGAGCCTCCAGGCAAGGGCGGGGGCCACCCCCGCCCCCTCCCTCCCTCTGCTGCAGGCCAGCCTGGCTTCTCATGATGTCACCCATGCATCATTGTGAGCTGCGAGGCAGGTCCAGGCCCAGGCCAGCAGCCCAGGGCCGGGAGGAAGAGAGGGATCCCAGGACACACGCGCACCAGGCCCCAGAGCATGTGTAGAAATGTCATCCACGCCACAAAGAAAGCCCTGGTGGAAATGGAAGAAGACAGTCAACATCACAAGATCCTATCCGGTCTTCCCTCCCCTGAGCGCCTGGGACCAAAGCTGGCCTGCCGATGAGGAGCCGAACCCTGGGGTGGGCTTCGGTGTGGAGGAGGGTCTGCTTTGCCAGATGGTGCGCTCTCCGGAATTCAACCTCTTTCCGGACTCAGTGGTGTTTGAGAGCAATTTTGTCCAGGTACGATCGGGCTGCTCCAAGCTATCCCTGGGCGAGCCCAAGAGAGAGAGCTGAGGCCCAGATAAGCTGGCCAGCCCAGCACACAAGGCCACTGCCTCTGTGTCTAGTTTCACAGGGCCCTAGGCAGGGGTTCTGCAGACAGTTTTCACGTGGAGAGAACTCAGATGGCATCCCTGCAAAGTACTACTGGTCAAGGGCTCAGCGGTTAGCTAAAGGATGGCTAGTTCAAACCCTTGGAGAGGGCCTTAGAAGACAGGTCTGGCAACCTCCTTTGGAAAGGTCCCAGCCTTAACCCAGTGGAGTTTTTCTCTGCACACATGGGGTCGCCATGAATCGTTTTATGGCAAGAGGTCAGGCACTCTCAGCTCGGAGGGCTCAGCTACTGACTGCCACTGGATTGATTCTGACTCACAGCCACTGAATAGGACAGGGTAGAACTGCCTCTGTGGGATTCTGAGGCTGTAACTTTTTTTAAAAAAATCGTTTTATTAGGGGCTCATACAACTCTTATCACAATCCATACATACAGCACATCTGTACATGCTTTACCCTCATCATTTTCAAAACATTTGACTCTCCACTTAAGCCCTTGGCATCAGGCCCTCTTTTCTCCCCTCCCTCCCTGATGCCCCCTCCCTCATGAGCCCTTGATAATTTATAAATTATTATTTTGTCATATCTTGCCCTGTCTGACGTCTCCCTTCACCCACTTTTCTGTTGTCCTTCCCCTAGGGAGGAGGTCACATGTAGATCCTTGTAATCGGTTCCCTCTTTTCAACCCACTCTCCCTCTACCCTCCCACTATTGCCACTCATACCGCTGGTCCTGGAGGGATCATCCGCCCTGGATTCCCTGTGCCTCCAGCTCCTATCTGTACCAGTGTACATCCTCTGGTCTAGCCAGACTTGCAAGGATCATGATAGTGGGGGGAGGAGAGAGGAAGTATTTAAGAACTAGAAGACTGTTGTATTTTTCATCGGTGCTACACTGCACCTTGACTGGCTCGTCTCCTTCCCTAGACTCCTCTGCACTGACAAATGGGCTTTGGGTCTCCATTCTGCACTCCCTCCTTCATTCACTATGGTAAGAATTTTTTGTTCTGATGATGCCTTATAACTGATCACTTCGACACCTCGTGATCGCACAGGCTGGTGTGTTTCTTCCATGTGGGCTTTGTTGCTTCTGAGCTAGATGGCCGCTTGTTTACTTTCAAGCCTTTAAGATCCCAGATGCTATATCGTTTGATAGCCGGGCACCATCAGCTTTCTTTGCCACATTTGCTTATGCACCCATTTGTCCTCAGCGATCGTATCATGGAGGTGTGCACCCAATGATATGATTTTTTATTCTTTGATGCCTCATAACTGATCCCTTCGGAACCTCGTGATCACACAGGCTGGTGTGTTCTTCCATGTGGGTTTTGTTGCTTCTGAGCTAGATGGCCGTTTGTTTATCTTCAAGCCTTTAAGACCCCACACGCTATCTCTTTTAATAGCCGGGCACCATCAACTTTCTTTTCCACATTTGCTTATTCACCCATTTGTCTTCAGCGGTTGTGTCGGGAGGGTGAGCATTATAGAAGAGGCTGTAACTCTTTAGGGGAACAGAGAGCCTCATCTCCCCCACCCGGAGCGGTTGGTGGTTTCACACTGTTGACCTTGAGCTTAAGAGCCCAACATGTAACCACTACGTAAACCAGGACTCTTGGATAGAGTGCTGGGATCCCCCAATTTACGCTTGGCTCAGGGTGCCAGCCCAAGTAGGTGAGCAGAGGAGGGGAAATGAGATCTCCACAGAAGGTTAAGCCAAAATGCTGCCATTAGGGATGGAGTCCAGGGCTCCCATTCCAGCCTGTTGCCTCTGGCGGGGAGGCATCAGGCACCACCGAGTTGGTTCCGACCCACGGTGGTGACCCTGTGCCCAACAGAACGGAACACTGCCCAGTCCGGCCCCATCCTCACGAGGCTTCCCGTGCTCGCACCCATTGCTGCAGTCATTGCGCCAATTCATCTTGTGGAGGGCTTTCTCTTTGCTGCCCCTCTAACTTGCTAAATGTGATGTCCTTCTCCAAAGACTGGCCGCTCCTGATCCTATGTCCAAAGGACCTGAGACTATGCCCCGCCCTCCTTGCCTGTAAGGAGCATTCTCGCTGTCCTCCTCCCAGGAAAGTTGTTTGTTCTTTCAGCAGTGCACGGTACTTTGCATATTCCTGCCAGCACCATGATTCACATGCATCGATTCTTCTTTGATCTTCCTGATTCCATGCCCAACTTTCACACCTGCATCTGAGGTGCTCACAAATACCAGGGCTTGGGTCAGGCGTGCCTCCATCCTCAAAGCAACCTCCCTGCTTTTGAGAGGTCTTGTGCCATCCACAGCCTCTAAAAGGGGCTGACTTGTCCCTTGAGTCACATGCAAATACAAGGGTCTTGAGTACGGACAGACCCGGGAAGGATTTAGAGTTCAGTTCGAGACCTGGGTAATGAAACAAAGACTACAATAAAACAAGTCACCCATAGTTCGGTGTCCCAGGGCAGAGAGAAGGGACAGCTACATTAGACTGCAGTCGATCACGTGGGCAACACGGGTGGGAACGTGTGACGGATTGGGACAAGGGTCAAATGTGACCCCGAGAGGCGCAGCTGGAAACATGGCACCGGTAGCCTCGTGGGACTCAGGGTGGTCCCACGGCTTCCTGTCGAGGTGGTCAACAGGCAGCAGCAGCAAAGCGCCAAGGAATTAGTTCTGTCGGAATGTTGGTCCCAGGCTCTCCGACCTTCAGAGAGCCCTTGGGAGATGAAAGGGACCTCAGGGTGCCGTGGGGGTGTGGACCAAGCGAGAGCCCTTCAGAGGAGGAATACAGGGCTAAAGCTAAGGGGTGGGGGGGTGGGGAGCGGTTCTTACCTGGCTGTGAATCTGCCCTCCTGCTCTCCGGGAGGTCTGTGCAAAGGTTGTTTGTGTTTGGTGATTAGCCCAGAGGTCAGCGAGGCCAAAGAAAGACCTTCTGCAAAGATCACAACTGAGCGAAGCCCAGAACAGGTGGGGGGTCCCCGCAGGTTAGAGTCTGCTTGATGGAGCGATGGCTTTGACGTTCCTGTTGGTTTAGTTCGGTTTAGGGCGGTGGTTCCCAGCCTCCCTAATGCCTCGACCCTTTCAGACAGCTCCTCATGTGGTGGTGACCCAACCCCATAACATTATTTTCATTGCTACTTCATCACTGTCATTTTGCTACTGTTTGCTACTATGAAAGGGTCATCTGACCCCCAAAGGGGTCATGACCCACAGGCTGAGAACTGATGGTTTAGAGAGATTTTGGGGTGTTACAACTTGGAGGAGGAGGCAGGGGTCAGGACGCTGCTAATCCTGCTACAGGATATTGTACAAGCCTCCTTCTTCTCCCCCGTGTCCCTGCAATGGGAAAGTGCCCTACCCGCAACGTTCTTGGAGCTGAGTGTAGGGGACCCTGGGCTAGACCCCCGAGCTGCCCCAGTTCAGACCGTGCTGGGGGCGGGGCTGCTTTGCAGGTCAGGAGGGGCAAAAACTGGATAGACGTCTACAAGGCCTCCAACACCACGGCCCTGGGGGTGACCTCCTCTGTACCCTGCCTACCCCTTCCCAACATCCTCCTCATGGCCAGTGTCAAGTGGCACCAGGGACAGAGCCAGACATGGAACCAGCCATCGACAGCCCCAACCATCATCCTGAAGAGGTAAACAACTCAGAGGCGAATGGGGCTGGGGGAGGGGGGGCATGTTGTGACAACCCAAGGGGACGTGGAGAAAGCTGAGGAGCCAGCAGCAATGCCCTGGCCACGGGGTAGCTGAGGGGCCAGGATGGCACTGAGTGGACAGAATGGAAATGATCCTGCCTGTGGACCCACTTTCCCCCCTGCTATGTTCGACCAGTGAAGGCGCTGGAAATCTGTCCGCCTTTGGCCAGGGCCCCAGGAGGCAGTGAGGTCCGGCAGGCAGAGCCCTGGTTGGGAGACGCCGGTTCTCGTTCTGGGCATGCCACTAACTCGTTAGATGCAAGTAATTTTGAAAAGGGTCAGTTACTTGATGGCCCTCTGCTTTCCCCTCTCTAAAATGAATGGGACTGAATGGCTCTTAGAATGGTGACATCGCTGGCTGGGCAGTGACTTCACGCTTCCCAAATGTGTCTTTGGGATGGCTGCGCCTCTTCAAGTAATCTGCGGCATAGCTCAAGAAGCACAAGAGAAAGTGGGGATGGGGGGACCTGGGAGGGAAGATAAAACCAGGAACTAGACTTCCAGGGGGGGACTTTTTCCAGCCAAGGTCATTTGTCTATTTATGGTGCCATCACGGTCAAACATGTCATGGACTCGCCACCGCTGATGTGACAAGGAAACTGCCGAGGCATGTGATTGATGTTCACCGGTAGTGATGATTTTGCGGGTCTTATATGGACCGGAGGCCGGATGTCCCCCACCCCTGGGATGGATTATTGATGGATAAAGTTGAAGTTAGCAGTCCAACAAGAGGGAGAAGAGAAATCTAGATTCAGGTGACCAGTAAACTAATGTGGCGGGTTGATTCGTAGTTTCCAAGTTGATGATCTGAAAGGTAACCCCTTACCTGATTTACAATGGAAAAACTATTATTAGAAGAAGATAGAGAAAAAGAAAAAAAAAAGAATCAGGATATCGATAAAATCCAGGAAAGCCTTGTATGAGGACAAACCTTTCTCCCTACTGCCAAGGTATATCCAGCCCCAGTTAACTAATAGTAACTCTAAAGCCAGTCCTGGGCTTTAGCCCCTTGGGGAAGAATAGTTGAGTCGATAAGGTCAATGAACAGACCAGCTGGACAGTGGGGCCAACCTTGGCGAAGAGCAGCTTCCTCTGTACTCAACCCCTAGGACCCCAAGCCCCTCGTCCCAGCTATGTCTCTCTAAGCAGGGTCCAGGGGACACCAATCTCAGACTCCCGATCTAGTGGACGAGAATGAAACATTCAGATTCCAGGGCCCCACTCAGACTTACTGAGTCTGAATCTTTGGGGCTGGGAGTCAAGTGCCTGCTTTTCAAACACGCTCTCCAGAGGAATCCACTCTCCCCCAAATGGGATCCCCACGGAGCTAAGCCCTCTCTCCCTAACTCCCCCCACCCCCCAAAGCCTCTGTCTTGAAGAGGACACCCCTGGTTTGTATGAGGGTGGGGGTCTTCTGAGGAGCAGCAGGGTCGTCAGTGGGTGTCTTCCGTGGCACCTTCAGGATTCTCCCCCTGAAGTTCGTGGAGCTTCAGGTCTGTGACCACCTGCAGCGCATCCTGCGGTTGAGGACTGTCTCCGAGAAGATCTACTACCTGAAGCTCCACCCTGACCACCCGGAGACCGTGTTCCACTTCTGGATCCGGCTGGTGCAGATCCTGCGGAGGGGTCTGTCCATCACGACCAAGGACCCCAGCATTCTGGTCACTCACTGCCTGGTCCCCAAGAGCTGCTGCAGTCCACCGGGGGACTACAAGGTTAGTGGGGCAGCCAGGGCCTGGGCGGAATGCTAGTCCAGATGGTTTGGGGATGCCCTGAGCTCTGCCTCAGGCCTCTTCTTTCCTAACAGCGAATAGAGGTCCCACTCAGTCAGACAGAACCCGCAGTGAATGTGCAGTTGAGCCTTTTCCAGTAAATGCAGAGTTGGGGCACCATCACCGCACACGGAGTGTAGAACGTTTTCAGCCCCGTAAGAAGTCCTCTTGAATGAGAATGCATTCATTCCCGGCTTCTCCCGAGTCCTAGGCAACCCGTGGTCTGTATTCCCAACAAACGATTCCATGCAACTATAAACTACAAATATTGTACAATGAATAATCTTTTGCACCTGGCTTCTTACGCTTAGCATGATGCTTTTAAGGTTCATTCCCTTTTTTAAAGTTTTACTGACATATAATTCACATATTAGGCAGTTCAATGGTCTAAATATATTGAAATGAATTGTGCAATTTTCATCACAATAAAAGTTAGAACATTTTTTCATTCTTGTACTCATTATTAGCTCCCCACTCCCCTCTAACTTCCCCTACTCTAACTCCAAGAAACTATTAATCCAGTCACTGTTTCTATAGATTTCCCTATCTTAGATTTCATATAAAAAACACACACACACATACACAAATCAACATTAATAACAAAATAAAACAAAAACCTTAATCCAAAAGAATGCCGAAAATAATAAAAACTAGAACACATTTAAAATGGGTCAAAAAGAGAATAAAAATTAGGTGCTAAATTTTAACCTAACGACATCTGTTTGAGTGCCCTAGTGGTGTAGTGGTTATGCATTGGGCTGCAATCCACATGGTTGGCAGTTCAAAACCACCAGCAGCTTGGAGGGATAAGGACTGGGCTTTCTACTCCTGTAAACAATTAAAGTCTCAGAAAGCTACAGGGGCTTGCTAAGGGTGAGCAATGACTCGATGCCAGTGAGTTTGGTCTTATTTTGACATCCTCATGACTCCACTTTCCAGTGCACACTGTCTGATAGAAGGCTATTTACACCCCTGGTCAGTGGTCACGGGCGATTCTCCCAAGGCTTAATCCAGTTGGAAACTCTGTAAAGTGGATTTGGGGGCTTTCGTTATCTTCCATAGTTCTCTGAAAATCAGGGGCTCAGAATTTAAGCTCTAATACAGTTCCCTCCTCCAATCTTGGGTTTTTATTAAGTGCATTCCTTTTTATTGTTGAATAATACACCATTGTCTAAGTAGATCATGTTTCGTGTATCCATGCGTTTGTTGATGGAGCGGAAGACAGTTTCTAGCTTGGAGCTATTGTGAATAATGCTGCTAAGGACATTTTTATACAGGTTTTTGTGTAAACATACTACTCACATGCTTTCATTTGTTTTGGGTGGAGTTCAAGGAATTAAATTACTGAGTCATAGGACGAGGTTCTGTGTAAATTTTAAAGGAACTGGCAAACTGTGCTTCAGGGTGACAATCCGACCAGCAGGGCACGAGGATTTCTGTTCCTCCACATTCTTGCCAACACTGGCAGCATCTTTCCGTTGTAGCTACCCCTAAATGTTTTTCTTTCGTTGTTTCTGTTGAGAATATACAGTCAGATGCACACCAATTCAATAGCTTCTACACGTACATGCTCGTGACTAGTGATCACAATCTTGGAGTTGTGTAACCATTCTTTCCAAGTTGTTCCATCCAGTAACATGAACTTACTGTTTCCTAGGGCTCTTTTGTAGTCTGTCCAGTTGCTGTTGCTAGTTTGAGCCCATAGAGTTCCTTTCAAAAGAGCACAATGCCCAAGGCAGCCTTTTTTTAACTAATTAAGCTAATCTACTGCTTTTTTTTAGTTTATTGGCACATCATTCACATCTCATCCAATTCAATCATATCAAGAAGAGCTGCACAATCATTACCACAATCAATTTTAAAACAGTATCTTCTTTCTTGCTATTACCTCCCGGTCTTTCCCCCACAACTTCCCATACCCTACCGTTTGGTTGTAAGATAGCTTCAGAGGGAGCATTTTTGGTTTAAAGTTTAAACATCTCAGGGCAATAATCATTTCAGGAGCTCCTCCACTCTCCGTGGCTCCAGGAAGTCTAGAGTCAGGAGAAATTTACATTCTGTTCTGCATTTTCTCCATTTTCATCAGGATGCTTCTGTGGAATTATTGATGAAAAGGTTCAGTAATGGCAGCTGGGTCCCGCCCGGTTCTTCTGGTCTCTAGGCGGAGGAGGAAGTTGTTGGTGGAGACAGCCACACCTTCCCTATCTTGCTTTGCTTCCCAATTCTCCTTCTTCCTCTGTTGCTCCAGGAGAATAGAGCTCAACGGTTGTGCCTTGGACGGTCATTGGATGGCCATCGGATGCCAGGTACTATGCACCGAACTGAGAAGTAGACTAGAAGAACTACACATAGTAGGTCACATAGTAGGTCAGCTAACTGGACTGTCCCGGGAAACTATGACCCTGAAGCTCCAAACCAAGGGAGCAAATCCCAGGGTGCACATCAACAGCCTCGGCGTCTATTTTGTTGTCGTTGTAACTGTATCACACAGCTTTTGCCAATTCCACTTTTTGCGGGTGTCGAACTGATTAAGCAAATATAATCATCAGTGGTACAACCCTGCCCTCGACGAAGGTGATTTTTCCGTCACTCTTAATCCCCCTCTTCTCCCTCACTTCTGCCCCTGGTAGTCCCTATACCCTTGCTTGCTTGCTCTTGGTCTTTTTATATAAGTGAGGTCGTAGGGCATTTTTGTGATTCACTTATTTCGGTTAGCAGAATGCCTTCCAACTCCATCTATGTTGTAGCGTGTGTCAAGACTTCGTTGCTCCTGCTGGCAGACGACTAGTCCCTGCGTGTTGTGTGTGGCGCATTTAGTTGACCCACTCACTTGTTGAGTCTCACCTTTGGGCTACTGTGAACACTGCCGCAGTGAACATTGTAGTGCAAGTCTCTTGTCGAATCTCAGTTTCGGGTCGATACCCAGGAGGGGAATTGGTGGGTCACATATCTTTAATATTGAGAGGGACCACCTCATTGCTTTCCACAACAGCTGTCCCATTTGCATCTCTACCAGTAATAGGAAGGAGGGAGTATAGATAACATGCACAACTGGAGCACAGCTGGGTATTACAGACAGACAGCAGTGAAGAAAGCCACTTTCCCCAGGAATAACTCCATATAGGCTTATCCTCAGCTAGGTTAGCATTTTAAGCATTCGTTTGATTCCTACAATAGCCCTAAATTGGACAATAAGATGAAGTAGCATAACCCTTATTGAGGCTTATGTTACCAGGTCACCAATCACACTGAGGCCCCAAAGAGCAGCGGTTGGAAGCCCCTCCCCTCCCCTCAGTGACAGTCTGCTCTCAGGCAGGTGAGCACCTGGGACATCCACAGGGTGCGTTCTTTGGTGTCTCTGTGAGTGTCACTATGACTTGGAGCCAGCTGGATAGCTCACAACGGCAACAACACGTTATCAAACTCACACCCATCAAGTCGATTCCAACTCATGGTGACCCTAGAGGCCAGGGCAGAGCTGCCCCTGTGGTTTCTGAGACTGTAGCTCTTTATAGGAGTAGATAGCGTCATCTTCCTCCTATGGAGCACCTGGTGGTTTTGAACTGCCACGGTTAGCAGCCCCAGGCATAACCACCACACCACCAGGTATTCACGCTGAGGGGGCATAAAGAAATGGCTATGGTCCTGAATTGCTTCTCTGCCCAGCTGGCGCGACTGTTCCAAGGAACCAAGTTCGAGTCCCAGCACTTCAGGGTCTTAGGAACACGTGGTCCTAAACCTCAGGTCTTAATCGCTTGGCTTGGCTTTTTCCCCAGAAGGACCTTCCAGCCTCCCAGCCCAGCGAGAGCCTCATGCAGCTGATGGCGAAAGGAGAGAGTGAGGCCCTCGCCCAGATTTTTGCCGACTTGCACCAGCAGAACCAGTACGGGTATGTGATTTACATCAGGTCAGTTCTGGACATCACTCCCTGCAACCCAGATGGTCTGGGCTGCGTGCCAGAAGCCAAGTCACCTGGTTCCTGAACACAGGAAGGGGCATAGCACGCTGCCCCCCAGGAGCCCACCTCCATCTTTGCTCCATCTCCCTCCTGCACACAGAGAGCAAGGACTGACCTGCTTGACTCGAGGGGAGGAATTCAAAAAGAAAAGTAACTGTCCAATAAGAATTTGGTAACAGAGGAGAGAAAGCACAAGCTAACTTTTAAGGCAGCAATTTCTGGCGTCTGGCTGCTAAGTGAAAGGCTGGAAGTTCAAGTCCTCCCAGAGGTGCTTGAAAAGAGAGGCCTGGTAATATATTTCTGAAAAGTCAGACACTGAAACCCCTACGGGGCAGAGCTCTACACTCCTGGGTGGCCATGAGTCGGGATGGATTTGGTGGCAACTGGTAACTGGTCACTTCCAGTGCGGCCCCCAGTCCAGCAGAGAACTCCCTGAAGCACTGTGTCAAACATGGATTTTAAACCTATTGGGGTCTATTGGCCGCTAGTCTCGGCTTAGGCCACACCTCAGTGGGCGTTTTCTAAACATAGAGCTGGTTGGATAAAGCCTGATGGTTCGGAAGCATCTCGGGCTCCTCCCAGAGAAAATGGCCCTGGGGGTGCAGATGGAGCCCTTAGCGGTGAGTCTTGAGAGGGGTTGGTGTGGGAGAGGTGGGCATTGAGTCCACTTAAGCCATAGGACACCGTGGCCAGGGAGCCAAGGTAAAAGGAGACCCAGTACCTTAGGACACGTTGGGGCTTAGCAGACAAGGAGAACAACGTTAAGCACTGGAAGGTCGGAGCAGGCTAAGACCTGGAGGAGGACTAGACAATAGGCAAGTACACTGTAGGGAAGAGCTTCACAAGTCAAGGGACCTACCAGTGAAGACAGAGTTAGAGAGAGGGAGAGCCGGCCAATGGGGACGCGGGTTGGGGAAGGAAGCAATAAGTCAAAGTGGGCAGGCCGATGAAGTAGCCAGACGAATGAATTAGCCTTTATTTTAAGCGTCATGGGAGCCTGAGCAGGTTTTGCTTATTCTGATTCTTTTACAATATTTTATGATAGGTTGAGGGACCGCTTGTAGAGCAAAGGAGTTTCCCATTCACCAGTGCGAACACATCCCACTCTGTGGCTTGGATGATGCTAAACCTTAGCAGGTCTTCCACAGGAAGTGAGGTGATCTCATTTGTATTTTGCACAGGAAGTGAGGTGATCTCATTTGTATTTTGCAGGGGCCACCCTGGCCGCGGCATTGACAGTGATGTGAGGGATAGGTCGGTGTGGGGAGGTGCGGAGAGGCTCAAGGAAGCGATGACAAGAGATGATTTCATAGCTTGGACGAAAGCTTTTGGGGGCTGTCATGGACAGGAATGTCCCAAACGGGCCAGGGTGGGGTCCAAGAAACCAGGGAAATTGCCTCTTGTTGCATCTCTGTTATCTTTGCTTTACACAGTCATTCCATTGCTTCTCTTTAATGGCCCAGAACAAAGGCCTGAATCGTGTTGTTCCCCCCCCCCCCCCCCCCGTCCTCATTCTGGCACATTCTAGCTGGTCTGGTTGCAATTAGAGCCGTTTCTGCACATTGGCAGCAACATATAACACACAAATAAAGTCAATGGCTGAGACACCAGCTGGAGCAGATGGAGTTACACCCACTCTCCCTCCATAAACCCAGCAACCCACACCCAGCTCTCGGCCCTCCACTCGCCCCACCTCCCCCTTTCCTATTTCTTTCTTTGTTACTTACATCGCACCCCCAGCCAGCCAATTTCATATTTACATCTATATGTCTCTAAAGCTTGTACATCAGGCAAAGTCGATGTAAAAGTGTAAGGTGTGTTAGTTTGGGTTGACTAGAAAAACAAATCCAGAGACATTCATATGTCTATAAGAAAGAGCTTTATATAAAGAGTAATTGTGTATTAAGAAAACATCCCAGCCCAGTCCAGATCAAATCCATAAGTCTGATATTAGCCAATATGTCCAATACCAGTCTGTAAATTCTTCTTCAGACTCACCCAACCCATGCAATGATGCAGCATGCTGGAAGATCACAGGTCAGTGGGTGGAAAGTCTTGTGGATCCAGTGGTGGTAGAAGCATCTCAGTGCTGGTGTGGGTCTCCACAAAGCTCCTTCAGCTCCAGGGCTCTGGCTCCATCAGCGTAGCTCCATGTGGCTTGTCAACAGGAATGTCTCGCAGGAAGATGAAGCAGAGCATGTGGGGGTCCGGCCTCCAGTGAGCTATTTATCTCTCTAGTGCCTCCAAATGAGGTCATCAAGCTGCGACCTGATTGACAGGCTAAACTCCACCCCATTCGCTCTTAATAGTCTCCAGTTGACACCACTTTATGTAGCTACCACACTAGGTTTGAAATAAGAGTTTAATGCTGTTCTTTTCCCTTTGACCTCCTTTGAACCTGAATGGCTGTTGTTCCAGGAGCAGTAAAAAGATGGAGACCAACAAGCACAGCTCAGGTAAAGGAAGGCCCTGGGCACCCTGTCTCCAGACTCTTCTGCGCTACCTGTATAGACAGAAGAGTCCCTCCGGCTCTGCAACCCGCCAGAGAATTGGGAGTCAGGGTGGCCCTGGCTCTGCATGCCTTAATTTGCGTTCCTCTAAGTTCTTTGGTCACCAGATTCAATTAGATACCAAGTCTTCCTAATGGCTCTTTGAGAGGCAGCTTACATTCCCTTTTTACAGCTTTATTGGCACATAATCCACATATCAAGCAATTCAATAATTCGATCATCTCAAAAAGAAGGGTACAATCATTACCACAATCAATTTCAGAGCATCCCCCCTTCACCCCCGTCCCATGGTTAACTCACCTACAAAATGAGTTGGGTAATCACACTCCGTTCTAGCGCTCCCTCCCCCTTTCTTACACTCATTTATGTGCCTATAGATCCTTCCCTAGTCCGGGCCTTTATCACCTCCCTCCTAGACTACAACTCGCTCACACATCACTCCATTCACAAGCAGGGAGGACCTCTAGGTAATTGCCCGCAGCTTTGAGGTGGACGTGGGGCTACGGTGAGGAACGTCACAAACCCTCCTCCAAGGAGCTGATGATTTGGTCGAGTCGGCTTCATGGAAACATCCAAAGCTCACACTGGGGGGTGGGGGTGGGGGGCAAAGGAGCCAAAAAGAAAGGGGGCTTCATTTCGCGCAGGAGGCTCTCTGGAAGACCTGGTCTCTGCGTGGACAGGAGGATGAGCATAAAGGAGGTAGTATGGGTTAGTGCAGCGGGACATCTTGGGAAGTGGAGACAGAGTGGGGGTGAGGGAGCAGGAGCCTCCCAGAAACAGCGGCTGGATCTCTGGTTCTCGGTTCTGTCGTTGTTAAGTGCTGTCGAGTTGCTTCTAACTCAGAGCAACCGGGTGGGCAGCAGAATGAAAAACGGCCTGATCCTGCGCCGTGCTCACCACTGGCGTTAGGCTGGAACTCATTGGGGCAGCCACTGTGTCAAAGCCTTCTCCTTGAGAGCCGCCTTCTTTTTTCGATGGCCTGCTTCACTCAGTACAATGTCCTTTTCCAGGGATTGGTCTCTCCTGACAACATGTTCAAATACTGGGACAAAGTCTCACCGTTCTCCCTTCTAAGGAGCTTGCTGGATGCACTTCTTCCAAGACAGATCGGTTTGTCCTTCAGACAATCCAGAGTACTTTCAGTGTTCTTCCCCGACAAACACAACTCAACTGCAGCAGCTCTTCCGTGGTCTTCCTCCTTCATCATCTGGCTTTCACATCCATATGAGTCGATTGGAAATACCATGGCTTTGTTAGGGCGAATCTCAGTCCTCCAGGTGATTTCTAGGGTCAACTTGCAATACTGAGAAATTCTATGGGCCAAATGCCGACTCATACAGGAAGCAACAGTGGAAGATGGAAAGAATACAGAGTCATGGTACCAAAAAGAACCAGTCAACATTCACCATTTCAAGAAGTAGGACATAATCAAGAACCAATGATTCTTAACTGGCAGAAGTCCAAGCTGTGCTGAAGGCATTCGCAAATACTAAGGCTCCAGAAATGGACAGAATATCAATAGAAATGTTTTAATAAGCACTGGAAATACTCACTCATCTATGCCAAGGACTATGGAAGACAGCTACCTAGCCAACTGACTGGAAGAAATCCATATTTGTACCTATTCCAAAGAAAGGTGACTCAACAGAATGTGCAAACCATAGAACAATATCATTAACATCGTGTAAGTAAAATTTTGCTGAAAATCATTCAACAATGGTTGAAAATAGTACATTGACAGGAAGCTGCCAGAAATTCAGGCCGGATTCAGAAGAGAATGTGGGCCAAGGGATATCATTGTTGATACCAGGAAGAGGTTTATTTGTGTGTGTGTGTGTTTTATTGACTATGTAAAAGCATTTGGCTGTGGATCATAACCTATGGGTAGCTCTGAGGAGAGTGGGAATTCTAGAACACTTCATTGTGCTCAAGGAGCCCTGGTGATGTACTGGTTACACAAGAAACTACCAGGCCCTCTGCAGGAGAAAAACAAGGCTTTCTACTCCTGTAGAGTTAGTCTCAGAAGCCCACAGGGGAGAGCTCTGCAGGGTAGAATCCCACAGGTCAGAATCGAATCAGTGGCAATGAGTTTTGAGTGAGTAATTGTGTTCATGTGGAACATGCACATGGATCAAGAGACAGCTAGGCAGCTAGAACAAGGGAATACTCTATGATTTAAAATCAAGAAAGGTATTTGTCAATGTGGTTGTATCCTCTTGATTCCATCTGTGTGCTGAGCAAATCCTCAGAGGAGCCGGATTACATGACGGAGAATGTGGCATCAGGGTCGCAGGAAGGCTTATTAACAGCCTGCAATATGCAGATGACACAACCTTGCTCGTTGAAAGCGAGGAGGACTTGAAGCCCTTGCTTATGAAGATCAAGGACGGCAGCTTTCCGTATGGATGACAGCTTACTGTAAAGAAAACCAAATGGCTCACAACGAGCCCAGTAGGCCACCTCGTGATAAACGGAGAACAGGTTGAACTTGTAGAGGGGTTTCATCTTGCTTGGATCCAGAGTCCATGTCCACGGAAGCAGCCATCAAGAGCCCAAAGGACACATTGTATTGAGTCAATCTGCTGCCTAAGACCTCTCCAAAGGTTTGAAAAGCATGTATGTCACTGTTAGGGCTAAGGTGTGTCTGACCCAACCCACAGTATTTGCAATCACATCATGTGCATGTGAATGCTGGACTTTGAGGAAGGAAGACCTAAGAAGAATGGAAGCATTTGAATGATGGGGAAGGATGCAAAACAGAAAACAAGGAAACAACAAATCTGTCTTGGAAGAACAATAGCCAGAATGTTCCTTAGAAGCAAACCTGGAGAGGCTTCGCCTCACATACTGTGGACAGGTTATCAGGAGCGACCAGTCCCTGGAAAAGAACATCATGCTTGGTACAGTAGAAGGTAGAGAAGAAGATGACCCTGGACAAGATGGAGTGACACAGCGGCTGCAAAGATGGGCTCAAACACACCAGCAATTGCGAGGACGGCACGGGACTGGCCTGCGTGTGTTTCCTTATGTTGCACAGAGTCGCTGGGAGGCAGAAGCAACTCGATAGCACCTAAACAACGACAGTCCACCCCAAACCTACTCCCGTTGGCATGTATGGGTCTGCATGAACATCTTCCAACTCCCAGCCTCACCTGATCACGAGTCCCTGAACCAGGAGCCCTCTGCTTCCTCTTCCTTTCCAGACCAGAGCTTTCCCTGGAGTCCTGTCTTAGCCATCTTCCCTTCCCTTCCTGTCCTCTGCCATGATCATCCTCCATTCTAAACTCTACCTCTCCTTCCGGATCCCCTCCCCACTCTTCCTCCCCAGACTAATCTTTCCTCCATCATAAGCTCTCCTATATCGCTCACATGACAACACATCCTTTTCTTGCTGTCTACATCTTGTTTATTCGACCAAGATTGCTTTTTCTTTGTCATTCATGTCTCTGAATGTCATCCACTAAGGGCTGGGAACACGGCAGGAGCTCCTTTACTTCTCCAAACTAGAACTGGACCAGGAGGCAGGCAGAATATCATCACTAGTGCAAAATGTAAAAGCGTATATAAAACCCCCAAGGGGAAAAGCCGTGGGGCTTCTTCCTATGTCCCCCGCCCCCACACCAGGGATGACATGCTCCAATGCTTGCAGGAGCTCCCAATAGTAAAGACTATGGGGGACATGGATGTAACCAACCAACCAACCAGTCAACCTACCAACAAAGAAAACCTATTGCTGTTGAGTGGATTCTGATTCACAGTGACCTGACAGACTGCCCCAGAGGGTTCCCAAAGCTGTAAATACTTACAGAAACAGCTGGCCTCATCTTTATGCACTGGCATGGCTGGTGGGCTTAAATGAACGTTTCCGTTGGCAGTCAAGTGCTTCACCATCGGGCCACCAGGGGTCCTGTGTTTAGAAATAACCAAACACAGCCATTGGCTTGGTGCCGACTCCTAGTGACCCTCTAAGACAGAGTAGACCTGCCCCCTGTGAGTTTCTGACACTGTAACTCTGGCTGGGAGTGGTTCCCCCCTGAGGAGCAGCTGGTGGTTTTGAGATGCTGACCTTGTAGTTAGCAGCCCAATGTGTAACCACTTGGGCTCCTCCAGAGGACATGGTTAACTTCCCGCTTGGCTTGGTCATAAGTGAAACGACAGCTGGCAGTCGACACTTGGTTTCAGTCCTGGGGGACTCTGGGAAGTGGTAGTCATAGTGGCAACAAGGAAGTAAAGGCTACCCAGCAGAGCCCAGGAACTGTCAGCTGCACTGAGCCAGAGGCCCGGGGACCTGGTGTCCCCAGCTGTGCTCAGGTTATGCCAGTTGTGTTGCAGGGTAGACCACACATTGTCAAATACTCTTAAGTTTTCAACAGAAGCTCCAAATCTGGAAATTTTTGTAATATACCCTTCCACCACCTCCCCAAATTAGGGTTCATTATAGCACAGGTATGGTCGTACTGGGGCTTAGGTATTGGGTCGCTAACTCTAAGTTTGAAGGTTCAAACCCATGAGCCTCTCCTCAGGGGGGAAATGAGGCTGACCTCTTGTAATTTGTCTAGGAAACCCTACACAGGGTGACTGTGGGTCAAAATGGACACGCTAGCAATGGGTTGGTTGGATGATGGACCCGCCAAGAGCCCTGGCCTTACAGATGTGAAGTACTCAGCCACTAACCATTTAATCCCATCAATTTTCCAGAGAGTAGAGATGAGGCCTCCTGCTGTCAGGATGCTCATAACCTAAGCAACCCCCTGGAGCAGCTTACTAGATGGAGCCCTGGTGGTGTGGTGGTTACATGTTGGGCTGTGGTCCACATGGTCGGTAGTTCAAAACCACCAGCTGCACTGAGGGAGGAAGACTGGGCTTTCTACTCCTGTAAACAGTTACAGCCCTGGAAACCCACAGGGGCTCCCTATGAGTCAGCATTGTCTCACCGACAGTGAGGTCTGAGTTTCAGGGCTCCCTGTGAGTCAGGGTTTATACAGCAGCCGCAGCAACAGGTTTATAGGTCCACGCCTGGCTGGGCACTCTTCAGGCCAAATTGAGCTGGGAAGCTACCCTCACACCCCCTGTTTCTGAGTGGCAAGGACAGACCCATGTTTTTCCCAAGTCTTTTCTCATCCTGGGTGACTATGAATGAATACAGGGGTGGTGAATGTATCTGTTTTGACATATTTACAATTACCGCCCCCCACCTGCATCCTCTAAGTACACCCCAAAAGGTGAGGGTTGAGAAAAACGAGACATTTCGCACTTACACCCGCGACTGCTGAGAACAGCCACAAATGCAGAGGCACGAGCTCTGTGACATCTCAGAGTGACCACTCCCAGATGTGTCTTGTTTGTCGAACCTTCTCTTCCCTTGGGGGCTGAAGAAGGACAGTCCAGGAAGTACAACCTTTCAGAACTCTTGTCTTAAAGAAGAGAGAGGGCCACCTCTCTCTGCCTTTGGAAAAACCACCAGCCCAAAGCTTACTTTTAGGCTGAAATGCCCAACTCACCATAGGGGGTGGGAGTAGGCAATTCTGGTGTTCCCCAGTGGGGATCTTGTTAAAATGTAGATTCTGCTCTGTGAGTCTGCCTTGCTAGCAGTTTCCAGGTCAAATCAAAGTGTTGGGTCAAGTGCAAGAGGGACAAAGCCATCTGAAGTCAAGGCCCATTCAGCCAGCTGACTATTCTGGGGGAATTCGCTCATTAAACCTGACCAGTCCAAGCCCCCTCCTTTTCCTGGCACTGCCTACTCACCGGAAGTAGTGGTAGAGCACATGGGCTCTGGGTTTTAATAGTGATTCTGCTGCCTCCTCCTGTGGACATGGGTGAGTTATTTAGCCTTGCTGGACCTCCATGAAGAGGCCTGGTGGCATAATGGTTATACATGTGGCTACTAAGCACAAGGTCAGCAGTTTGAAACCACCAGCATCTCCGAGGAAGAGAGACAAAGCTTTCTACTCCGATACAGAGTTATTGTCTTGGGAGCCCACAAGACACTTTCTTCTTGTCCTGTCGGATCGCTATGCCTCAGAACTGACTCCGTGGCAGTGAGTTTGGCTTTTTGTTGGGGCCTCCATGGTGACTGTGGTGCTGGGGCTATTGTGAGGGTCAGAGGGCATCATAAGCACCCCATGAGCGTGGGCCGTTGCCTGCAGGCGCTCCGTGGGCTGAAAGAGCGAACTAACACATGTTTTTTCTTGACCTAGAGAAAGACTCTTCCGGCGAAGAGAGCATCCCTTGCACCCGAGACCTCAGCTGGAGGGATGCCTTCACCTTCGGAGAGTGGGAACGGGAGAACCCCTCTGGGCTGCAGCCCCTCTCGCTCCTCAGCACGCTGGCAGCCTACACCGGGCCGAAGCTGGCCCCACCCATAGGTGCGGTGATGGGGTAGCCCTGGGGTGCCACTGCAGGCCTGGCTTGGGGTCCTGGGGTCCTCGGGCTGACTCCCAGATTCTGATTCCTGGTTGCTGCAATGGCCTCCAGCCATAGCCCCCGCACTCCTCCTGTTCTCTGTCCTCTGTATCTGTCCTCTTTCCAACTGGCCGAAGGAAGCCCTGAGGTGTGGCACCTCCAGAGCCTCCTGGGGGCTCCTACAAGTACCTCTGAAGGGGTAGAGACTTGGGGTGGGGGCTGTCACTGTGATGACTAGAGCTGCTTTCTCCCTGCTGTGTGGGGAGGTGACAGAGGGCTCCTTTAGGGGTTCCTGAGATCTCCCTCCTAGTGGGGTGAGCGGATGGATCTCCTCTTCCGTGAGCTCCTAGGGGGCCTTTCTCTTTGCAGGGTGCAGAATCCGAAGGAACTAGCCTGGGAGAGCTGAGATGGGACCCAATTTCCCTGGGGCCCAAATCCTTTTCCCCTCATGTCCCAAGATCCATCCATCCATCCATCCATCCATCCATCCATCCATCCAACGCATATTTGCTAAGTTCGTCCTATGTGCCTGACTGACCATGGGTAGATCCCGAAAGAGAGTAACCACCAGTTGACCTCTAGTCAATTCCAACTCATGACAGCCCCACACACATTGGACTTGAACTGTGCTCCGAGTCCTGGAGGGCTGCTTTCTGTTTCTAAAGTAAACACGATTGATCAACCACTTGTTCTTGTAAGTTACCTGTTCTTAGTAGCGGACAATTTGAAAACGTAACTAAGTCCCTCTGGGCCAGCAGAAGAGCTTTTGATGTGATTTACGTCCCGTGGAACACTTTGGGGATGGCCCTGGTGGTTATGCGTTGGACTGCTAACCGCAAGGTCAGCAGTTCGAAACCACCGGCCACCCCAATGGTGAAAGGCGAGGGTTCCTCCTCCTTTGAAGCGCAACAGTCTCAGAAACCCACCTGCACAGCCCTACCCTGTGCTGAGTTGGAATGAACCCGACGGCAGTGGGTTTGGTGATTTGAGCAGTAACACACTGGTTGAAGTGCTAGGCAGCGAGCTGCAAGGTCAGCAGTTGAAATCTAAGCCGTGAGACACTGTGGGATGGGTTGTGCTACTTCCTGCTACACAGAAAGAGGTAGCAGACTGCTTTCTTAAAGATGAGCACCCGGGGGTGGGGGTAGGGGGGCCGTGCTACTCTGACCTCTAAGGTCACATGGACTTGCGCAAAAGCATGCAAAGGGTTTGGTGTTTTGGACATTTTTCTCCCTTGACCCACAGGAAAGTCTATCTGAGCCATCCTTTCACCGCAGGGGAGAACGCACACAGCCCGGGCCGCCACTCCGCGGCATTCAGCTTTCGGAGGGACCCCTCCTCCAGGAGGGGAGAGAGATGCAACTAAGGAAGAGCAAGCCCCCTCCTTGCCTCGGAGAACCATCTAGAAGCAGGCCTCGTGGATCGAAGGCGTATTCCAGCGGCATGGAGCTGCACGTCCTCACGTCACACATCCCCACACCCCACCGCCAACTCCACTCCCCGGGGGCCCAACCTGGGAAGCCTCGAGCTCAGAACTCAGAGCGGAGAAAAGGCTAGGCTGCCGCCAGCAGAGCCGGTGGCGGTGCAGGGGACGGTGGAGGGAGGAGGTCAGTGGCAAGATGCCAAAAGCGGTAACAGAAAAAAAGAAAAAGAAAACAAAACAGAAGCGAAGAGACTTGGGAGAGATGGAGAGATTGATAGAAGAGATCCACTGCTGAGCATGGCCTCACCAAGCCGCTATTTATCTCGGTTAGAGCGGAAGAGTAAAGCCATAGACCAAAAAAAAGTTTGTTTTTCTTTTCTGCTCAAGCCACTCTGGACCAGGGGGAGAGGGCACAAATCCTCCCAGCCAGGGGCTTCCCCTTAAATGTCCTCCTCAACACCCTCACATCTCTCTGCCCCCACACCCCACTTTTGCTGACTTGGACGTCGTATCCCCAGATGACTTGAGGTGGGAGGGAGGGGGAAAATGCCCTTGGGAAGCAATAAGACAAAGCTTGGTAGGTGGGGTGAATTTCTCTTTGGGGATCAAATTTTTGAAGCTTGCCTACTTTCTCAATCCTACAAATGCTTGGCTCAGTTTCTGGTATGGGCAGCACCCGCCCCCCCCCTTGAACCATTGAAACACCTTGTACAAAGAAGCCCCCCAGCCCCCCTGGCCATTGTGTCAATTCCCTCTCATAAGGGTCTCGGTGGCTGCAGCGGGCCTGCCTCAGAGTATTCATGGACGGCAGTCTTTGGGGAAACTGATGGCCACGTCTTTCTGCTGTGGGACACCAAGTGGGTTCAAACCACAGACCTTTGCATGTGCAACTAAGCCTGGACGGACCTGGGCACCTCTATACTTTGTTCACACACACACACACACACACACACACACACACACAAATAACCCCATTGCTACCTCGTTGGCTGCAATTCATAGCAACCCTTGCATTTCCCAGAAGGGTTTCAAGGATAGAAATCCTTTTTTTTTTTAACATTCTATTAGGGGCTCATACAACTCTTATCACAACCCATACATTAATTGTATAAAGCACATCTGTACATTCTTTGCCCTAATCATTTTCAAAGCATTTGCTCTCCACTTAAGCCCTTTGCATCAGGTCCTCTTTTTTTTCCCTCCCTCCCTGCTACCCCCACCCTTATGAGCCCTTGATAATCTATAGATTATTATTTTGTCATATCTTGCCCTATCTGGAGTCTCCCTTCACCCCCTTTTCTGCTCTCCATCTCCCAGGGTGGAGGTCACATGTAGATCCTTGTAATCGTGTGCCCCTTTCCAACCCACTCACCCTCCACTCTCCCAGTATCGCCCCTCACACCCCTGGTCCTGAAGGTATCGTCCCCCCTGGATTCCCTGTGCCTCCAGCTCCCATATACACCAGTGTACAACCTCTGCCCTATCCAGTCCTGCAAGGTAAAATTCAGATCATGGTAGTTGGTGGTTGGGGGGGGGGGGGATAGAAATCCTTATGGAAACAGACGGCCACATTTTTTCTCCCAGGGAGGGGCTGCCAGATTCAAATCACCTCCCTTTAGATTAGCTGCCCTCCACACCCAGTGCTAACCAAGGGCACCGCCAGCATTCCTCCATCGTAGAATTGCATCCTCCTCACCCCCCAGTATTTCCAAGACTGCAACTCTTTGCAGGAGTAGAAAGCCTCATCTTTCTCCCAAGGAGAGGCTGCTGGCTTCGAACTGCTGACTTTGTGGTGAGCAGCTCAATGCTACACTACCTGGGCTCTGTAGCACTCGTTAAATCATTGATTGCAAAGAGAGAAAACACAGGCTCCAAGCCTAGTTGCATCAGAGGCTGACAAATTATTTGTGAACTGGAGAAGCTTGTGGCCCCGCCTCTTTAAAATGGGCAGTATTTCACATTCAGTAAAAACCAGACTATGTCCGCTAGACAGACTATGTCCAACTAGAGAGGTTTCTGGATGTTTCAGTTTGATTTAAATAGCCTAGAAGTCAGGAGAAGGAGCCCTGGCAACACCAGTGAGCTCTTGGCTTCAAACGGAAAGGCAGGCAGAGGGGTTCCACCCTTTGTAATAAGTCCTTGAAGGGGTTCTGATTTGTTGCCCCTCATTCTCTCTTCCCAAACCACCAAACTCACTGCCATCGAGTGACTCATAGCAACCCCAGAGGACAGGGTAGAAATGCCCGTGTGACTAACTCTTTATGGGACTAGAAAGCCTTGTCTTGGAGTAGCTGATGGTTTCAAACTGCTGACCTTGCAGTTAGCAAACAGTGCTAGTCTTGGGTAGACTAGAGAAATAAATTCATAGACACATGTGTATGAGAGAACTTTATATCAAAGAGCAATTGTACATTAGGAAAATATCTCAGCCCAGTCCAGATCAAGTCCATAAGTCTGATATTAGCCCATATGCCTGATACGAATCTATAAAGTTCTCTTCAGACTCAGGCAACACATGCAATGACATCAAATGCAGGAAGATCACAGGCCAGTGGGCGGAAAGCCTTGTGGATCCAGTGGCAGTGGAAGCATCTCACCACTGACGTGGGTCTCCATGTGGTTCCTCCAGCTCCAGATCGTAGCTCCATGTGTCTTGCCAGCAGGAAGCAGAAAGTGTGTGTGTCTCACCTCCAACGAGGACCACAGGAGTTCCCAGAATCCTCAGGAGAAGGCCATGCCCACATGGAGGCCTCTTTAGCTATGGCCTGATTGACAGGTTAGACTCCACCCCTTCTCAAGTTGACAAGAGATTATGTAACTGCCACACAGCCCAATTAGTAACCGCTACACTGTGAGCCTCCCCAAATTACCAAAGTTCCCCACTTTGTTAAAGCCAATGGCCAGCCTGTCCCATTCTCCGTCTCTGTGTGACCTACGTGGTCACTCCCTTCTCTCTGGAACACCTCCTTCTCTTGGCTTCCAGGACCTCACAGCCCCCTGGCTTTCCTCTCCCTCCCTGACTTTCCCTTGGCTGATTCCTAAAGACGCTCCTGGTCTCAGTCCTTGCATGGCTTTCGTGCCACATACATACCAGTAGATCCCAGAGTTCGATCACTGTCCCAGACCTCTCCAACCTTCAGAGATACATAACCAACTCTTTACCCAACCATTCCTTTCCATTGGTTTGTCTAGTCGACATCTCAGCATGTCCCCAACTACTATCTCACAATTATCCTCAAAACGGGCTCCGACGGTCTTCCTCATCTGTTCTTCCCCCATCTTCCCGGCTCTGTTCTCTAGTTGCTCAGAACCTTGGCCGTATCCTTGACGTCTTCTCTCCCACCCCATTGCTGACCCCTTGGGAAATTCTTTCAACTCTACTCTCGTTGGGTTCAGACTCAGACGGCTTCTCACTACTTCCGCGGCCACCACTCTGAACCACGCCATCACCAGCACTCACCTGGATTGTTTATGCCTCCTAAGGGGGCATTGACCTTTCGGACCTTTCCCGCTTTTATCGGAACACCATTCTCTTACCACCTGAGATCTCATCACTCTCTACCCCAAACCTGCCAGTGGAACGGAATCACCCCAACCAACAAGGGTGTTTAAATAGCCTTGAGCAACTCTTTGATGGGAATGAGGACCCCTTCCGTCTGTAGAGCTGACACCTGCAGTACGTGGCTGCCAGGGTTGCCACACAAAGGGGGAGAGCTTGGAGAACCGTCGTGGCAGGCTTGTGGGGCCAGGCCTGGAAGCGATATTCACTTCTGCCTCACTTCCTGTGGCCACCAGCTGTTCCGATGGAGAAAGCCGAGACTTCCTGCTCCTGTCAAGATTTGGAAACCCCAAAAGGGCAGTTCTGCTCTGTCCCACAGAATCTAATGACTCAGAACTGACTTAATGCCAACGAGTTCTTAGTTTTTAACTCTAAGTCGCTGGAAATCACGGATCTGTATTTTACTTTTACTTAGTAATTTGAAACCAGCGGTGTTTCACCAGAGCATTGAAGACGGTTTCGATTTTATTTTCCCTCCTTTATAATCACTCAGACCGGTGTTCAGAACTAACGGATGAGCAATCGGCGGGGAGGGGGGGTGTCTTTAAGGCTGTGAACCCTTCTCTCTCCTTTATTTTAAAGTTTAAAATTTATTTCCACTTGACCCTTTTCTTTGTGGAATATAACATATACAAAGAAAAGCACACTGTATGTAGCTTCTCAGCCCATCTCATCAAAAACAGTGACAGTATCCCAGCAAATCCCCTGTATATGGGGTAGCTTTTCTTCTTTTTTTTCCCCTTTCTTTCCCATCCACCCTTCCTCCTTACCTACCAGTCTCTTTCCTCTCTTCCTCTCACCCCTGCCCGGTTTTTATCATAGTCTTTCAAGTCTTTTCCTTTGGGGTGAAAATCACCTTTCATTTTTCTTTCTTCCTTTATAACAGTGGTGTCATAAAATTGTTATCTTGATGAGATTGACTGACTTTGCTGAGCATCATGGTTTCCATTGATGTCCCTGCCGTGGGCTGTATGACAGACTCATCATTGTCCTTTACGGATGCACTATAGCCCCTTCTGCATTTATAGTTCAGTGACACTGATTAAACATCCTCACCTTCCCTTTCTGAGTCCTTTCTCTTCCTTAACTCACGGCCCACTAAGGTTCATATAGAATCTTTCCAACTGCCGGTGTGTGTTAGCCCAGGTGGGCTAGAGAAACAAATCCAGGGAGACTCATATGTGAACAAGAAAGAGCTCCATACACAAGAGCAATTGAACATTGAGAAAACATCCCCACCCCGTCCAGACCACGTCCACAAGTCCGATACTAGCTCATGTGTCCGATACCAATCCATAAATTCCTCTTCAGATTCATGAACACATGAGATGATGCCGAATGTTTGCACGATTGCCTCTTGATCCACGGACGGGTTTCACATGGGCATGATGAAGTGTTCCGGAATTCCCATTATTTCAAGGCTATTTATAGTTTATTATGGAGGGGTAGACTCAAGGTTGTGTTTTGACTCTTGTGGACTCATTTTACGTTTCTTCAGCTTTGACCTGAACCTACATTTGAGCAATCGACGGTGTGCTACACTTGTCAGCCCCTGGCCTGGTTTTAGCTTCTGATATTAAGTTTCGCTATCATTTCTCTCTCTTTTAAAATTTATTATCAATTTGGAGTGAATACATATATCTATCATTCCATATCATCATCCTCTCTGCCCAGAGATGTTGTCAATTTGATTTCCGTGTATTCCATGTGGAGGCGGTCACATGTGGAATTGCCTTTGGCGGTGTTGAGAAAGATTACTTGCACTGAGGGGGTTGTTGGCCTTGCAAAAGTCTATCACGCAAGCTCCCGTTTCGTTTCTGTTGCCAAGACTGGATTTTCCAACTACGGCTTCTTCTTCGTCTTTGTTTCCAACCTTTCCAACATTTGCATTCCAAATCACCAATAATTATCAATGCAGCTTGATTGCATGTTTGGTCCATTTTAGACTGAAGGCCTTGGTAAAATGATTCCATTTCCTCCATTCAGTTTCTTCATCATTATCTTTAATGATTGGTGCATCACCACAATGGGTGCATTGACTGTTTTGACCAGATGTCCTTGTATGGGGATAGATATTATCCTATCACAGGCAACATTGTACTTCAAGATAGATCTTGAATGGTCCTTTTTTAACGATGAATGTGACACCATTCCTCTTGAATGTATTATTCCTGGCACAGTAAACCATACAACTACCTGATTGAAAATGGCCAATATCAGTCCACCGATTTCAGCTCATAAGAAGCTAAGATGTCCTCCCCCCCAACTATCATGATTCCAATTCTACCTTGCAAACCTGGTTAGACCAGAGGATGCACAGCAGTATAGTTGGGATCTGGAAACACAGGGAATCCAGGACAGATGAACCCCTCAGGACCAATGGTGAGAGTGGCGATACCGGGAGGGAAGGCGGTGTAGAAAGGGGGAACCGATCTCGGGGATGTACATATAACCTCCTCTCTGGGGGATGGGCAACAGGAAAGTGGGTGAAGGGAGACACCAGGCAGTGTAAGATAAGATAAAATAATAATTTATAAATTATTAAGAGTTCATGAGGGAGAGGGAAGCGGGGAGGGAAGAGGAGGGAATAAAGGAAAATAAGCTGATTCCAGGAACCCATGCAGAAGGCGAATTTTGAGAATGATGAGGGCAATGAATGTGTAAGGGTGCTTTACTCAATTGATGTATGTATGGATTGTTAAGAGTTGTATAAGCCCCAATAAAATGATTTTTAAAAAAGAACCTAAGATATTGATCTTTATGTGGTTCCTTACATTTTTGACAACTTCCAATTTTCCTACATTCATACTTCATACATTCCAAGTTCCAATTATCAATCGATGCTTCCAGCTCTTTTCTCACTTTGAGTCAGGCCCCAACAACCAATGAAGGTCCCAAAGGCTTTTGCTCCATGCACACATGGTCGCCTATACTTAGAGAGCAGCCCTGCCACTGGAGTGCTTATGGACTAGCTTCTAACCACAAGGCCAGTGGTTTAAAACCACCAACTGCTCCCTGAGAGAAGGATGAAGCTTTCCACTCCCATATAGAGCTGAAGTTTCAGAAACCCATACACACAGTTCCACCCCGCCCTCTCGGATCACGATGAGTCAGCTCATCCCAGTGCCAGTGAGAGGGGAGTGAGAGAAGGCAGCGTTTCCTCCGCCATGTTTTGAGTGCCTTCTGACCTGAGGGCCTCAACTTCTGGCAGTCTCTCTGACTATGTTCGGCTGCTACTCATGAAGTTTTCTGTTTCCGACAATGTTTTGCTGCTATGCATCACATTTTCAGTGAGTAATCTCTCTGAAACGAACAGCCTATTTCTTCTTCATAGTCAGCTCTCAGCTGGAAACTGCTGAAGCCAGTTCACCTCACGTGGCTGTTAGGGATTAGGTCGATGAAGCATTCCTGACTAGGAATGGAGTCAAGCCTGGGAATCAAGTTGCAGCCCGATAACACCTCCTTGATGTCATAAACCTTTTATAAAAGAGCTAGAGGAACAGAGACAATCCCTCTCTTCCTGCCACTTCACCTTCTTCTTCGCTGGGACTTCCCTGGGACTCTCTGTCTGCCTTCAGGGTGGCCCCACTTGGGCTGTCCAACTCTAAGAGCTGTGGGTGCCGCACCACATTTCTACTGACTTTGGAGCCCAGGACTCAGCACCCTCAGGCCTGTGATCATCCTCTGTCACTGGCATGTGGACTGAAGAGGAGCATATGGACTAGCATCAGATTTAGGGGCTTGAGTTCAACTTGGTTGAATGCCTTCTTCATGTGAAGTCGCTTCTTAATGTAAAGTTCTTGTACACAGACGCGTGTCGGCCACTGGGTTTGTTTCTCTAGACAACCTGGCCTACCACCCCTTGGGTGATCCTGATGGTATTTGAAACACCAAGGACACAGCCTCCAGCATCACAGCAACACACAAGTCACCACGGTACGACCAACTGACAGCCAACTGGGCGCAGCTCTCCCTCCCACCAGACGATAAAAACCAGGAGGCAGGTCAAATCATTTTGTCCACTGCCCATCTCCTTGGTGCCTACAGTTTCTGACTTAGAAAACTCTCACTGCCCCGGAGTTGATGGAGACTCAGAGTTCTATCTTACAGGACAGAAGAGGACTGCCTCCGTGGGTTTCTGAAACTGGAACTCTGTAGGGGAATAGAAAGCCGATCTTTCTCCCTTGGAGTAGCTGTTGGATTTGAACTGCTGACCTTGCAGTTAGCAGTCCAACGCAGAACCTACTATACCACCAGGGCTCCATCTGACACACACACACACACACACACACACACACACACACACACACACAGCCTGGCTGTTGAGTCCATTGGGACTCACAGTGACCCTATAGGACAGAGTAGAACTTCTCCACAGGGTTTCCAAGACTGTAACTCTTTATGGAAGCAAACAGCCTCATTCTTTCTCTGGTGGAGCACTGGTAAAATCAAACCACTGGCCTTGCTGTGAGGATCCCAATGCTTCACTCACTGAGCCTTCTAGAGTGTTCAGCGGCATCAAATGAGCAGAGCTGGGGCATTTGAAGAAGATAGAAGCCACCAGACCTGCCACAACCAATCCTTTAGGGCCTCTCTCAGAGACAGCATCCAGGGCTCGGTGAGGCCACCCTTGGGTCCTGCTCTTCCATTGGCCCTCTGCCTCTAAGGCTCCTTGAAGCCCAGCCTGTTTTTCTCTCCTGGGAACCCGTTGCTACTTGGTCAGTGACCCCGCTTCTGAGTTGAAGAATACCATGCTGCTTATTGGCTCTTTCTCCTGGCAGATGTTGACTCAGCAAATTGCTCCCTTATCTTCTAGTCATTGGGCTCATTCTCAGCCTTCCATGAGCAAGCTGTTCATTTCTGAGTGCTCTTCTCTCCCATGTCTTCAACCAAGCACTCTTAGGTGCAGGACTGATTGCTATGTTTAGAAACGATCTTGTATGTCATGGTTCATATGGTTCACGTATATGCCCCTTGTCCTCCCTAGGTCGGGTGCTTGTCGATAGAGAAGCTCAGGGCTGGAGGGCCCCATCTCTCCCAAGATCCCATGTCCCCATCCAGCCTCCATCATCCTTTCCAGGATGAGTGGCCCTCTCACTAGCCAGATGTCCTTTGGGAAGAGAGACAAAGTCTACTTCATTATGGTCTCAATAGCTCCAAGCCCAGTGTCTAATTTTAAGGAGGTCTTTAAAATATATAACCTAGAGACATAGGCAGTTCCTGTAATTAATCCCTATTAGGAGACACACCTCCCTGAAATAACCCCTTTCAACCTCCTGGCATGGCTCACATAGCACGTGATGGTTCGGTTTCGGGTCAACCAGGGTCCTCAGCGGTTTGGCAGTTAGGACCTGGTAATAATACGCCATGATGTGAGCCAACACAGTGTAATCAACTTCATGATGGTCTCTGCTGTGGCCAGCCAAGCAGGTGTAAGAAGATTCGTTGTAAGAGATAGTGAGGGAAGCTTCCTTCAGCTTTGTATGAGTTGGCACTACGGAGAGCTTCTTGCTGGTCTGGAACCTCCTGAAACTGGCTCCTGAACCTCCTGTTCTTGAGACTTGTGCCAATGGTCCATCAGATTGCTTGCCAACCTTGAGATCCATCAGAGCCTAACATCTGACCTGCCAATCTGACTCATTTGCCTCTGTGTCCACCAGCCATTCCCTTCTGGCTTTGTTTGCCTGCCTCCTGGTTCATTAGCCCCAGCTGCTACTTGAGTCTCCAGCTTGACCTCTGACCCATGAACTTGCATTGGACTGGACCTACCCATGTCAACAATGGTGAGCCACATCTTTGAGAGAAAATTCCTTATAGATGTATTTAAGCAACACTGATTTTGTTTCTCCAGAGAACCCAGCTTAACACAGCCCAAGCTTGGAAATCTTCTAAGGCCCCACCAATCCCTTAGCTTTCAGTTCAGGTTCCTCAGGTTGATTGTCCTTTCTCCACAGAACGCCACCTTCCCTCCAGAGCCATTTCTTTTCCATCTCCCTCAGCATACCACACTGCCTGACCAGGCCTGAAATTTACATACCCTTCCTCTCCTCTTCCAATCATTTGCTCTTGTTCCTGTCATACCTTTTTTGTCACAATCTTCTTGGGACTTTCTTGGTCCTGTCTGAGTCATACTTTCTCATGCAGTCTGCTCTATCACCAAAGTTTACAGTCACTTTTGTCTGAATTCCGGTAGCCTTGGTTGTGAACTCTCAACTTGGCACTTTAAAAGCAAACCAATCTTTGTTTTTTTTAAAAATTACACAGCTTTGCATTGTATTTGATTCTTTTATGAGTCTTCAATTGGTCCCAGCGTCCTGCTGGATTTTCAACTTTCAAATTCTGTGATGTAGGTGCTTAGATTACAGGTTGATGACCCATTTGTGTGGTGAACATGTTTTCATGAAAACATACTTGTTTGGATGACATGAAAAGAATGAGTGAGCGAATCATCTACAGTATGTTGTCTATAACGATGGACAGGCAACTTCTGGTTCCACACCCCTCAGTTCATGTACGGCATGGTAATTAACCATTTACTTTGAAGGGGTCAGTAAACTCAGAGCCATACAAAGATGAAGATACTAAAGCAGCCTCGGCCCTGGCCTTAGTCTGTAAAGAATCGAAGAGCGGTGGTTTATAATAAAAGCTGGGAAAGTGTAATGAAGATCTGAAAACAATGTTGGTTTGGGAAGCAAATAAAAACCTAAACCCCCCAAGTGTGCTGTCATTATGTCTGCGTCAAGAATGAGCTCTTGTGCTGGAGAGAGAATTTACTTCCATAAAGATGTAGTTTTGAAAACCTTATAGGCCAGTTACTTCTACACAGTCTTAGAGGGCCGCTATGAACCGGGATGGATCCACGCCAGCTGTTTTCTGTGTCTTTGGGTGGGTCAGGTAAGGTTTCCAACGCGACCTTCTGAGCGGGGACTTTCCTTCGCGCTTACGCGCAAGAGAAAGGGCATTTATTTCTCCGAACAAAGCCCAGAGGCAAGTGACCAAGTAAGGCTCTCAGGGGCGCGAAACGATGGTGGCCACTGGGCAAGATAAGGGCGGGAGCGTGGTGTAAAGAAGCCGAAATAGACTCGGGCCGCGGGTGCTGGGAAAAGGAGAGGCTGGAGTCGTTCAGGCCGCCCGGCGACTGATACAGTCGGATGAAGGCTGCCTTGGGGCGGCGGGTGGACGCCCTGGGAAGGCCGAGTCTGGCGTTCTGAATGGGGACGTGGCGGCAGTGCGGCCGCGCCCACTGCCGCCCGAGTAAGGGCCGGGGCCCGCCGCCCTACAGGCCCCGAGCAGAGCTGGGCGGGAATCCGGTCCACGCGTCCCGGCGCGCTCGCGGGGACGTGGCGCTTCCCAGCCAATCCCAGCTACACGATGGCACCACCAATGGCCGTCCGGGAAGGCTCGACGTCAGTGGCGAGTCTGTTGCTGATTGGTCAGAATGTCGAAGCGAGGCGGATGGGGGCGGGGCCCGGCACCGCTTCCGGTTGGGTTGTGCTTGCGCGTGTGAGCAGAGCCGGTGGGTGCGCGGCGGCCACAGCAGCGGGCGGCGACCGTGGGGCAAAGGTAAGCGCGGGAGCTCAGCCCCTCTGCCGCCGCCGCGGCCTTCTCCGTGGTTCTGGGCCTCGCTCCCGGCGCGGCAGCAGCGTCCCTCCCTCGGGGTTCGTGTTTCTGGGAGCGCGCGGCCCGAGCCCGCTCGGGGTCCCGGGGCCTGGGTGAGCCGCCTGGCTAGCAGGCCGCCGTCGCTTTGCGCGCGCTTGGTCTGGAGGCCGGTCCCCTCGCCAGCGGCCGGCATTGCGCCCGGCTGGGCACGGTTTTGTGTCTGGCCGCCCTCGCCCTTCCCCCGCCGGGCCCCGCCTCTCCCCGAGTCCCTCGGACCAGAGGGTCACTCTTTGCCTCCGGAAGGTCGGAGGGCATTCGGGCGCTGCAGCGGTTTGGTACAGGCCCCTGCACCTCCGGCCGGCCACCCTGCTGGCAGCCGGCAGGCCCGCCCCAAGACCCCAGCCCCGCGGGAGGGAGCTTCTGCCAAGAAAGTCGTGTTCGATGACCGGAAGGGTGTAGTAGAACCCGGGCAGAAAAGCCCGAATGAAGATATTCTGCGTGATACTTCAGGAAACCACTCTGTCGTTGAAAAGAAAAGCCAAATATCGTGTGCGTTCATGATTGGTTTGGCTGTACTCTAAAACTTGGGTTAACGACCTCTTTTGGCTGGCCTCCAACCCCAGAGCCTAGTTCTGACTTTTGGCCCATCAGCTTAATTCCGTACAGCTGCCGGCACTTAAGTGGGGGAAATGTTTTTTGGTTTGTCTTTTTTTTTTGCATCTAGGCCAGGGCTCCCTGGGTGGGATTCTGCTAAACTTTGGGCCCTTGATCTGCACGCTGTGTGTAGAACAGTTCTTTGTGGTTCACGTCCTAGCGTCGACCCCAACGTCGAGGAGAAAGGGCCTATGGTCGCGTCTGGTTGGTTTTTGTGCTGAGTTTACTCAGCTTGGAAGTGGCCGGCTTTGGAATCTTTGGTCCTCTTCTTTGCCTTAGAGTAGGACTTGATGGACACACGGTTGACCATGTTTAGTTCATGGAAACCAGACAGATGATGGCAGACACGATGATTGCTGAAGAATTGCAGTACAGGCCCAGTGGCGCTCTAGAAACAGCCCTTACATTGTGTTAGTGGGTAGAGGAAATGTTTGGCTATGAGTCAGTATTGACTCCACGGCTGGGAGTTTGGTTTGAGTTGCATTAAGTGCTGGGATATCAACAGAAACGATTGAACCACCACCAACCCCTCCCCGGGAGCAGTAAAATTGTCATGTAATAACAACTGGGAATTCCCAAAATCCAGGGTCTCCTGTAAGGGTTCTTGTGAGGTCACAACTCAGGCTGTGAAGTAGCAGGGAGAACTGTGCTCTCGAAGGTCTGTCGGGAATGTATGGTAGGTACTCCATTGCCTTGAAACCAGCTCCTCATCACTCGTTTGCTTCCTTTTCATTCAGGGAGCCCTGCTGCAGTAGTGTGTATGTGTTGCTCTGATCCTCAAGGTCACCTGTTCAAAACCACCACCTCTGTGTGGGAAAGGGCTTTTTACTACTGTTAACAGTGCCAGTCATGGAAACTCACAAGGGTATTTCTACTCTTACAGGGTTGCTGTGAGTTGCCATTGACTCCGTGCCAGTGAAAGTTTTTCTGTTTTGCTTTCCTTTCATCCAGGGCTGTGGACATGCAGTTGGGCTGCCATGGAGGGCAGTACGTTGTTGAGAACACAGGGATACAGGTTTGGGGTACTGGGTGTTGGGCAGAATTAAAGATGCTTGCTAGACCCCAAAGCCCTCCATATATATAGTCTCTCTCGCTCTCGCTCTCTCTGAACTCTTGTTTCTCTGATTTTTGTGTTAGCATTAAGACAGCTGAAATTACACTTTGGCCTATTGCTGGCTGGTAGCCAGATCCGGTGGGAAGAATTGTGTGTGAGGAACATAGGCAGGCAGGAACCACATTACTGCCAAATACTGTCCAGTCAATCTAGGAAAATGAATTGATACCTAAGAAGTACAAGAGAGTGTGAAGGACCTCATAGGGACATTAACACATGTGCACTGAGACCCAATCCTTCCGATAGTATGCCACTGTAACAGAGTGAAGGAGACAGCTTGAAGTGGCCTGTTATTGTGGTACAAACTAATTTTATACACATTTAGTGGGGTAGGTAGAGATCACTTCCAGCTGGAGTGATCATAGTAGGTAGATCTTTTTTTCATCTAGGATCTTAGACAATTAGACATTTGCATTGAAGAGAGGTTGAATAAAATGACAACCAAATTCTCAAGGACTTCATGTTAAACACATGCATGCACACAAGCAAAAGGGGAAAAGAAAAACCAAAGCTCTTTGTGTGGCAATTAATATATTGCATCATCCAAAAGTATTTGAGTTTCAGAATTCCTAGGACTTTTTTTTTTTGCCTTCCCGGAGCCAGACCCATTTTCCGGTTGTATTGGGTGGTTCTGGAGGTAGGGCTAACAAAGCTGGATTAGCACTTTCCCTCACTAGCAAAGCTTCTCTTCCCTGGCCAAATGTTGCACTTCTATATAGTCAACTGCCTTGTAAATAAAAGCCACAAAAGATTGTGTCACCAGGACAAATTGGAAAAGGTGACGACATGGCTTTAACATGCTGGTTGAGTGGTCTGTGCACTGAGGTCTCAGTGAAGTCCCTTGGTCAGGGGGGGAGAGCCAGGAACCCTTTGTTTGTAGGTTTTCCAGCCCTGGGCTTTCAGAAAGCTGTTGCTCTCAGGGGAGGGGCAGTTGCTGGGCACTAAGCCAGAGGACTCCTGCTGCTATGAAGTAGAGAAATGCCTTTTCTGCTGAATGTCCTGCTCCGAATCTTCCCGGGTTCACACTGAGCAGTGAATGATGGTCAGGCAACCAGCTGTGGGACCACTGTGTCCTGATGTTCTTGAAGACTGGCTTTGATACAGACACTTTGTTTTCTTTGAAGCAAAGGCTTTTTACCAAAAATACTGGGAAGGAAGGGGGTGAGGGATGATAGGAACTTAAGCGTTTTCAAAGAAATTTTTGAATACAGACAGTATACTGGTTAAGATTTATCACTCTATTAAAAGAAATTCAACCTTCTACCATTTCTTCTTGCAAATGTTTGGAACAGTTCATGAAAAACCTCTTTGCAAAAGACGATTATTGATAATATACTACAAAGCGACAATAAACCAAAAACCCCAACCCCTTTGCTCCTCGAGCATTCTGACCCCTAGTGACCCTAAAGGACAGAGTCGCATCTGTAACCTTTACCGAAGTAGACTGCCCTGCTTTCTCCCACAGATGAAGGGGCGGGTTTCAGCCACTGACCTTTCGGTTAGTAACCTCAGCACATAACCCCTGTGCCACCAGGGCCCTTGGATGAAAAAAACCAACTCACAGAACTCACTGCTGTTCAGTCAACGCCAAGTCTTAGTGACCCTGCTCGACAGGGTAGGATTGCCCCTCTGAGTTTCCAAGACTAGTTCTACACAGAGTGGAAAGTCCCTTTCTCCCATGGACCAGCTGGTGGTTTTGAACTGCTGACCTTGTAGTTAGCTGCCCAGTGCATAACCACTATACAACCAGGGCTCCTTGGGTATTACCTATTTAACATCTTCTCTATTTTAACGTTTTAGTGTGTATCCTAACTTATTTGGTCCACTGCCTCCTTTTCAGAAAAATAATAAAATATTCTCAGCACTCCCTGGCAGTGGAAAACTTTTGTGCTCGAGGCCATAAAGTGTAGGAATCTGCTTTTGCAGACCCACTGGATTGTCCCGGTGGCCCTCGGGCAATCTTGTTCACTCTAGGAAACACTTCCAAAATAATATTGCCCAATAGAAATACAAGGGGGCTTCAAAATTTTCTTGGAAAAATGGAAAGACAATGGAATTTTTCCTTGAACTTTTAAAGCCACTCAACCCTGGCCAGTGTACCATTTAAAATTTTCAGGTACACTCATCAAAAAGAAGCAGGTGAAATTAATTTTAATTTTATGTTTTATTTAATCTTTATAGCCAAAAGACTCCCTTTCAGATGTGACACATACCACATGTTAATTCTCACTGGCCACATGTCAAGTGATTATAGCCACAGGCGGCACCCCTGCGGACTGGACAGCTTAAGTTTAGACTTTCCGTTAAGAAATGGTGTGACCCTTGCCCAGTGTGTGCGAGTGCCCACTCAGGGCCCCCCCTCATAGGTCCTTGGGGCAGCAGGAGGTGGGGAGATGGCTCTTTCACCACCCTCTCGATCTCATGGCACAGTTCTTGTACGCTCTCCGCTTTCCCCTAATGCCCACAGCCACTGCCGGGAAGCGCCAAGGAGCTGGAGGAGAGAAGGGTTGTGTGACTTCATTTTGGCTGAAAGAGAATGAGTCTTCAGAAGTGAACTGCACTAGGTTAATGCTGTCCGAAGTTATTTTGTATCATTTCCACATGAAAAAGCATCTTTTGTCTTAGGATGCCCTTCTTTCTGCTTGAGCATTCCCTCTCTGTGGGAACCTACGGGGCAGATGAGTGTAGGACAGTGTCTTCTAGGGTCTGAGGTCATCAAACAAGAGGCTTTTTGTTAACATGGCTCACCACTGGGAGTTTGTGTGTTATGCATGCGCACAAAGAGCCGATATTTAAAATAACACTTTAAAAGGCAGGTGTTACACTGCAGTTTTTCATTGCCCAGTGCGGACGGGTGTAGAAGGTGAGCAAAGACCACTACTGGCTTTGTCTACCGGGTGGGCGTGGGTGCCCCTGGAGGCACCCTGCTTCATTGGTGGTGACGGGGAAAGCTCCTGGATGGTGTAAACCTAACCGACTGACTGACCAGAGCTTCACATCTACCTAGAAGTACCTGGTAAACATGGTGTCTGGACCACGGAAATGGCATGACTCGGTGATATGCTGCACCCGTGGTCATGAGTTTGACACCTGGCCAGGAACAGTTCTTTCCACTGTGTTTGGGGTTGAGCTCGCAAGACAAAGCAAGTTTCAGAGTGACAAGGTGGAGGAGCAGAGGTGCCGTCCGTCCAGAGCCAGCAGGAAGGGTCAACGGTCTAGGAAAGCTGGTGAGGAGCCTTGGTGGCGCTGTGGTTGAGGTGCACCACTGATAACCAAGAGATCAGTGGTTGAACCCCACCAGGTGCCCAAGCAGGAGCAGATGTGGCATGGGGTGTTCTCTCCTGTCCTTCAGGCTGCTGTGGGTCAGAATCAATCCTCAGGCCCTGGGTTACAGAGAGAGTTTCAGTGGGAGGAGCCGGAAGAGAGGGGGCTGCATGGTAAAGTCAGACCACCCAGTTTTCGCTCTTCACCTCTTCTCTTGTAAAGGGAGGTTAAGCCTCCAACTTAAATGTAGCGTTCCATCTAAATAGCAGAGTGATCAAGCTGTTCCGTTTCTGTTACTTACCAGTATAGTGCTTAGAGATACCGGAAAACAAGGAATAATCTTGTACCTTGTCTCAAAAGAGTTTTATTTGTCCAAAGAATTACTTGTGGTTTGAAAGAGAAGTTCCGTTTTGCCCTAAAATACTGCCTCCACGTTTCATTAAGTGAGCCATGAAATCGTAAGGAGTGTTTGCTCTCGGCACTTCCATTAATTGGTTGGATCCGTTGAATTATTTCCCTAACAGTGTTTGTTTCGTGTCTTTGGGATAGCAATATGTGCTTTTCCCTTGGGATTTCTGGTTTTCATTCTGGAAAAATGTCCTGCAATGTTCTGAGTGCGTGCTCACTTTTTTTTTTTTTGAATGAGCCAGACCTCCTGTTAAAGGTTTCCCTTCCCGCCAGCCTCGAGCCCAGCCGGCCCTGTGTGCTCCCCTAAAGCCTGGGCTACCACTGGGTACAGATGGTCTGCACATTTCAAAAAAGTTCATGGGAAATATGGAATGAAAAGATAATGGGATTTTTCCATACACTTTTTGAAGCTTCACCTCCTGTTGTATCTCATACAAACATAAGCATGTCACCATGGGAGGAACTAGAAATAATCAGGGAGGTGGTTTTGTTTTGCCTTTTTTTTTTTTTATAAATAAGCTCTCAACAATGCTCTGCGACTTGCATTTTTTGGGTGGTTCACTAACACAGCGTGAGAAGTTTCTTGCTTCAGTGAAGTAGCCCCACCTCATTTTTCTAACTTGGTGGTGGTATTCTGTAATAGACTAATAATTCTGACTTGGGGGGGTGGGGTGCGGTGTGCAGTGTAGCACTGTGCTCCAAGGGTTTTTAGTAGAGTGCCAGACCTTTCTTCTGAAGTGCCTCCAGGTGGCCTGGGATCTTTACTTTGCTAGCCAAACTCGTTCCCCTTCTGTCCCACAGAGAGGCTCATGGAAAGCTTTGCCATCTTAAGCAGATACACTGTAACTTCATAGGGCTCCTATTGGTGGGCTTAGAAGAGGAGTGGCTACATGGGATCCGTGTAAACCACCTCACTGTAGTGGCGTGCATGGCTCACTCCTGGCCCCTCCTGTGTCGGTCGCCAAAGGCTGGCTGCTCCATAGAGTTGTCAGGGCCCTGTCATCTGACACAGGCAGTGTGTCCTTCCTCCCTGTGATGGAATCCAGCTAGAGGTGCCTTAACGAGAGGTTTGGTACCCTTCTTCTGCAAAGGTGGCAGCCGCACTGCACATGGCCTGCTGTGAGTTGAAATCAACTTGATAGAAGGGGCTTGTTTTGTTTAACTGCCCCCTCCCAACCTCCAGGGGCTCCTGTGCCCTCTGTTAAAAACCCAGCTCGTTGCCATCGAGTCCGTTGGGACTTGCGACCGTAGCTGTTTACAGAGGAGAACTGTCGCGCAGACTTCTCCGCACTGTGCTCTACCGTGAGTCTCCGCTCAGCTTGACTGAGCAGCACTGGTCGAACCAAAGCCTCAACCAGCTGCCGCAATCACGAATGTGAACTGACTCCTGAACTGAGCACCTGAAGGCACCAAGAGTGGTTCGAACCAACCTTGAGGTTAATATGTTTGTGCACCCCCTCGTGTACTCCATAGGCATATTTCATTTCCTTATGCCCATACCCCAGCACAAGTCACCCTCGTCGGTCTGGTTCCCCAGATTTTGAGAGAGGACCAAATCCTGCAGTGTATTCACATTAAATACACTCGAGGGTCAACTGGCTTTGCTTTTATTTTTCATTAGATGATGGGTTACAGAAGAGATCATGAATGTCACGTTCAACAACTTGTAGGCATTTCATTCATTGAAAGTCCCTCAGCGTAACATCACTTTAAATTTTTTTTCACTTTCAAATTTCTTAAGGTTTTTTTTCAAGCCACTCTTGATGCCTTAAGGTGCTCAGTTTGGGAGTCAGTTCACATTTATTATTGCTACGACTGATTGAGGCTTTGGTTCAACTGGTGCTGCTCAGCCATGCTGAGCCGAGACTCTAAAAAGGATCTCTGCGGGGGCTAGGCTCTCTTATTCAGCTGCTCTTACTCAGTTGGTGAGGGCTGGCATGCGGGAGTCAACCCACTCCTGGTGATTCTGGGATGCAGCCTGGGTGACAGCATTGAGTTGGAAGCTGTGCAGAAGGAGCTCTTACTTGTCAGGGTTTACTTGACAATGGGTGGCCTCCACTAGGGACTTCTGGGAGACATGGAGATCTGGCTGGTTTTCTCTTATCTGCTGATTAGAATGTAGTAGTAGTACATTTATCTTCAGAAAAAAGCAGATAAATAGGTTGAAGACAGTATTTCAAAAAAGACGACAGCCCTCCATCGGCCATTGACACAAGAACTGCCAGAAATTCAGGCAGACTCAGAGCAGGATGGGGGACTAAGGGATATCCTTGGTGATGGAGGGTGGATTTTGACTGGAAGCAGAGACTACCACACTGAAGGCATTCGCCATGTGGGTCATAGAAATGATGGGGCACCATTCCCCAGAATGTGTACTCAGAACACTTCATTGTGTTCATATGGAACGTGTACATGGGCAAGAGGCTGTTGTTGACCAGAGCAAGACCAGAGTGCCTGATTCAAAACTGCACCAGGGAAAAATGCGCACCAGGATTGTATCTTTTCACCTTATCTATGCGATTCATATGCTAAATAAGTTACCTGAAAAGAACTATATGGAGCCCCAAGTCCTCAACAGCTAGACCAGTAAACATCATCATAATGGAGAAAAGAAATGAAATTACTAGGGATTTCATTCTACTTGGACTAACAATGCCCATGGCAACAGCAATAGAGAAAGCAAAGGACATATTCCATTGGGTCAGTCTTCTGCCAAAGACTTCTTTATGTATTTAATCAATTTATTGGGGGCTCTTAGAGCTCTTATAACATTCCATACATCGATTGTATGAAGCATATTTGTACATACGTTACCATCATCATTTTCTATTTACTTTTTATTTGAGCCCTTGGTATCAGCTCCTTTTCCAAGACTTCTTTAAAATGTTATAAAAACAAAGAGGTCAAAGATGATATGTGTACTTTCTCTATAATTTTGAACATATCCCCAGAATAGACCAATCCCTAGGAAAGGACACTTCGGTAATGCCAGCCCTCTTCAGGGAAGTGAAAGGATGCAGGATGGCGCTTGCCTCCTGTCTCTCTGAAATGCTCCAAACCACGGGGCAGGAGCATGTGTAAGGGGGTTGTTCTGCTGGGTAGGAGAGTGTGCCGTTTCAAAAGCAGGAAGGGCAGTCCCATGACCACCATGAAAGAAGCCACCAGTGGCGTACATGGGAGATCCCTGCTTGACAGAGCAGAGGATCTGCGGCCAGAGCAGAAAAGCAGGAGACAGTACGGGGTGGTCTACCCAGCCCACAGGATGAGGCAGAGGTCAGGCACCGGAGAGAGACATGCCTGCCAGCATAGCTGAGAAGAAGTATTGAGCAGACAAAAGAATTGTGACGTTAACAAATTATTAACATGTTAGATTCTTTAGCAAACGTTGTAATAGTATTGTCTGTGAGTTCTGTGGGGCCATTGCAATGGCTTATTGAGCCCACTAAAGAAGGGTGGGAGTGGGGGGTGGGGTGGTATCAGGATGGCGGGTACAGGTGTGTCTGGCCTCTGCCTTGTTGGAAACATCCTTTGTGTGGCCAGAGGAGGCCCATTGTGGCCCCCAAGCCCTTACCTCAATAAAAGGGCTGACAAAATGCTGCAACCCCACCCAGGGGGAACACACCAGTGATCATGAAGTCGGCACAGGACCAGGCGACTGTTCTGTGATTGACGAACCACTTAACTTGCATGTGAGGTGGGGTCCCTGAGTCCTGGAGCCTCACCCCAGCAGCCATCTGCTCATCAGTAAGGGGTCCGTTGGTTACAAGGGAGATGAGTTAGGGATGATGGAACATTCCAAAAGCCTGTTCTCCCAGGTTGGGCATGAGGGTGCAACTCACAATCCATGGATGAGCTCACGTGAGATCCTGGGGGGACATCTTACAATGGAACTGTAGCTGTCCCCCTTTTCCTCTACAATCATACTCTTGGCACACCGCCAGGGCACATCTGTCAAGTGTCCTGCATGTATCTTGCACCAGCTTCCTGCAGGGTTGTTTGCCTGCTTTTCAGCCAAAGATTTCATCCTTGTGCGTGTTCCTAAGACTATTCTGTGCTTCCACGGGGGCTGTGGGGCAATATGCAGGAGTGCCCAGGAGCTGCACTTAAAACCCGTTCTCCAGGTGGGGTTTGTGGCCACAAACAGGTTTGGGAAGCCCTAGTGGAGAGACTGATGAGGGGGTCCTTGCCCAGAACCATCAAGTAGCTTGATTTTTGAAGGTCAATGGAGACTGAGCCAGGGTGTTGCCTGGGTGGGGGACCGCTCACTGGGTGCACTCGGGTTAATTGGCTTGCCGAGGAGGGATTTTAACCCACAGCTTCCTGGGGTCCCCCTCAGAGGCTCCCACTCAGAAGGGCAACAGTTTTAAACCCGGGGGTGGAGAGCAGACCCCTGTGTGGTAGAAAGAGGGAAGGACATGGATGCACATGTTGGTCCAGCCTCTTTTAAGTCTTCATGAACTTGGGTGACCAGATTCAAGCTCTCCTTGGTGGTTTTGAAGGGGACTCTGCCTATAGTCCTCTGTTGGCTCAGTCGGGTGAAGAAACTGATAGTGCTGCTTGGTAAGCTAGTGGAGAGCCTCAGTCTGCCTTGCTACTTTCCACACCCTGCGGCTGTTGGGCCGTCTAGTCCACCCTGATGCAAAGCTGCTCTGTGGAACAGAGCACAGCTACCCGCAGGCTTGCAACGGCGGTGAGCTTCAGTGGGCCAGGAAGTACTACTGGGGAGAGCAGGAGTGACCTGCATAGATTGCCTGTGTGTCCACTTAACCATTGCTGGCATTTGAGCTGTCCCTCGTTTCCCTCAGATCGCTGACCATGGACCTGCGGCAGTTCCTCATGTGCCTGTCCCTGTGCACAGCCTTGGCCCTGAGCAAGCCCACAGAAAAAAAGGACCGTGTTCACCATGAGCCTCAGCTCAGCGACAAGGTCCACAATGACGCACAGAGCTTCGATTATGACCACGATGCCTTCCTAGGAGCGGAAGAAGCCAAGACCTTTGACCAGCTGACACAGGAAGAGAGCAAGGAGAGGCTGGGGTGAGGTGCCGTTTCTTGGGGATGGTCGGGTAGGGACGTGTGTGTCATGCATCTGATTCTTCAGATGGCCTCTTCTGAAAGCTGACCACAGAATGGCGACCCATTCAGATTAACCCAGAGCCTGCGTTAATGCATGTCTCCGCTGAATAACGATTTGCACCTCATTTTACACAGCAAAGCCCTTTTGACCTCACATGCCAAGTATCGCAGGCCCCGGCTTGCGCTGCTCCCCAAAGAACACAATAGTGGTGTGTCTTTGTGACAAGGACATGGCACACGGCTCCACCCCTGCCCCGGCTGACTTCTGTGAGATGTATGATTCCCCAGACCCTTTTGCATTCACTCTCAGATATTTGTTTCCTTCACCAGCCGGCTAGCCCTGCCCGCTGCACGTCGGCCCTGTGCAGGGGCTGCCTGTCCGAGCAGAAGCTGCTGATGTAGGAAGTGCTGGGCCAGGGCCCAGTCTGGACTTCACTCAGCAGGCAGCTTGCTTTTTTGATATGCTAGCATCATTTAATTAGGCCAATAATTTAAAATCAAATAGCTTTCACAGGACTGGGAAGATGTAGTTACATACAGGTACCTAAACTTCCCATTGAAAATCATAAGCATATTTACTTTAGGCCTATTTTATAGCTAAAGATAGAATATCATAAAAGTATTAAAATAGCTCTATAACAGTGGTGGCTAGAAATAATTTAGAAGAAACTCTCTTCCAATCATTATACTTGGTGTTTTATATGAACTGCTAAATTTAACTTTCACAACAGCAGAAAGAGAATATTATCAGAAAAAATAGAGGCTTAGCAAGTATAATTGATATTTTCAAGGTTACAGAGTTAGCAGGTGATAATATCCCTATCCCCAAGTAGGTGGATCTACCTTTTAGCCTGTTTATATATCTGTCTGATCTAGAATTTTTTTAATCGTTTTATTAGGGCCTCATACAACTCTTATCGTAATCCATACAGCAGATATGTAAAGCACACTTGTAGATTCATTGCCCTCATAATTCTTAAAACATCTGCTCTCCACCTAAGCTGGCGAGCAGGCAGCTTTCTTCCAGATATCCATCTGAACGAAGAGTCCCTAAGCGGCGTCAGGGGTTAACCGCTAGGCTCCTAAGAAAAGGCCAACAGTTTGAACTCAGCTAGAGGGCCCTTAGAAGTAAGGCCCAGCGAGTGCTTCCAAAAGGTCATCTGGCCTTGTAAACCCCTGGAAGCAGTTTTAGTCTGCGCACGAGGGGCCGCCATGAGTAAGCGTTGGCTCAGTGGCTGCTTACCACAATCAAGTCTGAAGAATCCATTTGACAGAATCCCGGGTGGGGGTCTCGGACTCTTGGTTCTATCAAACCCGTGATTCTTTCAGCACATGCAGGTCGGTGGGAGAAAAGGAAAAAATAATTGTCTACTCAGCTGGGCACCTTGGGGCTGTTTCCTGAACTACATTTTAGAGGTTCGTCAGAGAAGTTTTGGGCCCTTTCCTCCTGGTGTGGCCACGTGGCCCATACACTGCTTCTCAGGCAGCCGTGCGGCAGAAATGCTGGAGGAGCCCACGGGCTCTGCTGGCTGGTGGACACGATGTTTTTACCCTTTGACCGGGCAGAAAGGATGAAAAGGCTTTGCTGTGTAGACTGGTACTTACCCCAAACATTTGAAAGTAGGCAGAGAAAGGCTAACTAATGAAAGACTGTCTTGCGCTAAGTTGCTTCTCTGTCAGACCACGCTCACGCTGGCGTTAACTTGGGCTAGTATTCCAGGCTCCGGAATCGGCCTGCGTGCGGGGTCGTGTTCTCCGTGTTGTGCCTCTTAACCCCGTGCGTGTCTAGCCCAGGCTTTCATCCATGTTTAGCGCCTCACAGGGTTGCTTTTCAGGAACAAAGGGGTCTGTAAGGTAGACGGGCCTGGAGTGCAAAGGAAACCCTGGCTCTCTGCGGCTCCTGAATGGTTCTGCCAACGGTTCTCAGGGACGAGAAGATGGCCTTTTGGTGTCGCCACTATTATTTAAAATTCCACACAGCACGGACCCTACGTTTGTTAGGAGAAAATGGTAAAATTCCCGTTTTTCATGAACTGCACAATGAATTAGTGGTTTTCTCCAAATGTTGGCGATCGTGGGAAATAGCCCTTGTTTTTACAGTGCCAGGCTGTGAGAAGCCAACATCCCGGGCACATTGTCTTTATTTAAATCCTGGGGCATCTCTATGTCCTGTTGGTTGGTGACTGCGCACCTAAAGAGGCTTCCTCCTCTTACTCCATCTACCTATAAGACAGCTTAATTAGGGGTGAGGTCATTGTTAATACTTGAGTTAGAAGTATTTCCGTGTTGTCAGATCCTAAATAGTAAAGCCAAAAGACCACAGGAAGCAGTTATACAAGCAATCTTAATACCTATGTGAATATAACCATTTTCTCCCCTCCCAAAAGGACACTGAGTACACGTCATTCCCGTGTCCTTGACAGAATTCTGCCCCCACCTCCCTTGAGAGACTTGCTGTGCGGGTGACACGTCCAACCCCTTTGGGAGTGTAGGGGAGACTGAGGATGCTTCCTCAGAGCAGCAGGACAGTGTACGGGCTGAAGGTGACAATCAGTGTATTGACCTGGCGGCTTAGCCACACAAAGGAGTTGCTTTATGCCCCTTGACATGTCTAGGCGCGCGCTGTCTTCTAGGAGGAACAGCAGAGGGCTGCCTGTGAGAACACGCTCACTTAGCGGCCTCCCTGCGTCCAGCGAGAGCCCCGGTGTCTGTCCTCAGGAGGAAGGAATACCCAAGTTTTCACAGACCTCGTGCCTGAGATAGGACTTGGACTCGCCAGTGAGCGCGCACAACTGCCTGCAGGCTAGTTGGCCAGCTGGACGAGACCGTCTTTGACAGTTTTAAAGGGTTTAGAAAGTGAGAGCAGCGTGCAGGAGTCCATATGGTCTGCAAAGCCCCGAATAGTGACTGGGTGTGTCCCGTTAGAGAAATGTTTTCTGTGCCCTGCTTTAGCCCCTGGGTTATTTCTGGTGGAATAAATAGCATGGCATCCAGCCACATGCATTACGAGGGCCCAGCTTCACAGTCATGTGCTTTTTTCCAGATCCCGGCTAGTCTCTTTGGACTATTTTTTGATCATGGATAATTTCTTTCCAGCATGGTGGGGGAGAGGTTCTTTCTTTCTTGATCGCACGGGGACGTAATGGAAGGCACCATTTGGGCACAGACTGGATCCCATCACAGAACCTGCATTTGTTTGCATTGTTGGAGGAGGGGATAGAGGAGTTGGCTGAGAAACGGCTGCTTCCCGCTTCCCCTTGCCTGTTAGTGTAGGGAGAGCCAAGGCTGGAAGCCCCCGTGTCTTAGAGGCCGTGCTGGTTCAGCACAGGCTGTGAACTGGCCCCATGTGACTGTCAAGATGACTCTTCCCGGCGGCACGAGCACGCTGGCTGCCCTCCGTCCCTGTCCTTGGGTGTTGTTGAAATGAACACAGGCTGGGAGAAGGCATTCTCGGCACCAAATGGCAGCCCCTTTCCGTGTTGCAGTTAGGAGGCACGGATGCCAAGAGCTTGCTCCTGTTGAAGGCTCGCTTTAGTACCACGCCCTTGCTCCTGTGGCTGGTCGCAGGTTGTTGGTGACTTCCTCAGCTACTTAGCACAGTTGGGAGAAAGATGCTTGTCGGGGGTAGACTTCAAACTCAAACGAACAGGCCCTTGACAATTTTCCATGACCTTTTTGAAGCCCCTTCATATCGCTGCTCTGTTGTTTTGATTTATCATCTGCGTGCTAACCCTCTCAGCTTATTAACATTCTCATAATCAGATCATACCCTCTCCCCACCTTGCTTCCTCGGAGCCCCGTGCTCATGCTTGTATGGGAAAATCTTGCTCAATGTCTTCGTGTATTGGGAGCTACCAGCTAGATTAGAAAATAAATGTCCTCTTATTTTGTGGGGGGGGGTCGGTTCTTTAATTTTTGTTTTGAGGTCCCAGAACGGTTTTTGATATCTATTCTTTTTTTAAATGTTACATATATATATATATGAAATATTGTACTTTTTGATGGATTTTCTTTTTTCTTTTTTAAAAAATGGTTTGGGCAAAAGATTGCAGAATAAATTCATTTTTTAACCAACAAATGTCACCCTTTTTTATTACAGTTAAGTTTGATGGGAAAATTTGGCCTTTTTAGAAAATCCTGTCCTATCAGTGGTTATACCTTACTTACCTACCGCCACCCCTGGGATCCTCCTTTGAGAGCCAGGAAGGAAGCCATAAAGACCGGCACGGTTTTGATGCCAGAACGAGAGCCCAGCAAGGAGCAGCCACTGAGCACACGTTCTGACCCAGGGCTGAAGCCACCCTGGAAAGGGAGGACGTGGCTGTTAGGTCCACGTGTGCCAGCTGGGCCCCGAGCCTGTCTTCCCTGGGGGCTCATCACAAACCAGGGCCCAGACTTGGCAGAAAAATGTTCCTTGCCTTCTGGGGCAGTTTCGTGTTGAGATTTAAAAAAAAATTTTTTTTTAATGCTTTAGTCCTGGGCAGTACCTATGGTCACAGCACACACGGCCACGCCAAGAGCCCTGTGTCCCTTTAACCTCTTGCTGGATTTCTCTGCATTTTCTACAGAAAGATTGTAAGTAAGATAGATGACGACAAGGACGGGTTTGTCACTGTGGATGAGCTCAAAGACTGGATTAAGTTTGCCCAAAAGCGCTGGATTTACGAGGATGTAGAGCGGCAGTGGAAGGGGCATGACCTCAATGAGGACGGCCTCATTTCCTGGGACGAGTATAAAAATGCCACCTACGGCCACGTTTTAGGTAGGTCCCTCTGGCCCGGGGCAAGGGCCTTGTGGAGCCGGCACCTTGAAACGTACCTGTTTTGTCTTGTAGAATGATTGTAGATAAAATAGACGCCGATAAAGATGGGTTTGTGACGGAGGGGGAGATGAAAACCTGGATTAAGCACGCCCAGAAGAAATACATATATGGCAATGTTGAAAACCAGTGGCAGGAGTTTGATCTGAATCACGACGGCTCAATCTCCTGGGATGAGTACAGGAACGTGACTTATGGCACTTACCTGGGTAAGGGGCTTGATGGCAGCCTGGCAGACCTCGTGGTCTTGAGTCAGAGAAACAAGTGGGTCACACAGGACGGGAAAGGAATTGTACTTCCCTCCACACAGTTCAGTGCTGAGCTCATCCTCCTCAGTTTTGTTGTTACTCTCATGGGCTATGTTTTTTTTTATTCTGGTTTTCCAAATGTTGGATCTCCTACATCTTTAGGACTTCAATATTTTCCCATTTCTATGTTCTGTGTGGGCTTTTGGGTTCTTGTTTTCCTGCCCCTCGTACCATGCTTCTGGGGTACAGTCTTTCAAAGCCAGCAGTGTGTCGAGAGGCGTCGAGATGTCTCTTGAGACAGTCACACACAAGTGCTGGCCCCAAAATTGAAACCCCACTGGGAGACGTGGAGGACAGTGACGGTCCTGCGCTAGCAGACTGCAAAGAGCCCGTCAGACGGCCCGCCTTGTGAAAGTCCGTGGCCCCAGCACCGTTTGGTTTGCTCCGGTTTGGCACTGAAAAGTTCCCATTTGTTTTCTCTGGCTCTTGAATGAGTCTGCCAGCTGCTTCGCCATGTTTCCAGGCAAATCCATGTTGCTCTGACTGCTTTCTGTTGGTCTGGTGGCTCGGGTGCCTGGGCCACATGCTAGGAACGGCCTTTCACTTGTGGCACTTGCCTGCTGCTGAGTGCTTGGGGGCAAGCTGACCAGGCCGGCCAGGTCCCTCTGTTGCACTTGGCTACAGTTGGAGACAAGAGGGCACAAACAAGACTGGGTACGTTTTCACCCCAGAAAGGGTGCTCACCTAGGGTGTGTGGTGGCCGGGTCCCTACCCCACCAGATGGACAGCTGTTGGAGCTCAGTGCAGAACTGCCGCTTTCTGGGGAAGACACTTCTGAGGCGCAAGTGGAACTCCCTCCCAGTGCTTGCCACTCGGCCAAGACCAGGCCTCTCCCTCCCCGATCAGGAATGTGGGTGGGCAAAGCCAGTGGCTGCTTGACCCTGGCCCCAACCCACCCTCTGGCTTCTTTGGAATTCAGAAGATGAATCTGAGGCGGGTGGAGGGGTCTGGCAGAATGACCTGCCTTTCCACTCTGCTTGTGAGCCTGCGTGGGACATGGCCCCAAGCCTTTGACCTCTTGGGGTACCGAGTGAGCTCAGGCTGAGCCTGCCTGTGGCCGGCCTCTTCAAGGCTGTAAGGCAACTTACAGGACAGCGCTCACGGTGTTTGAACACGTCGCGGCTTGAGTGAGTGAAGTCAGGAATACGTCCTCTTCATTTGTCCCTCACATTGGCCTTGGGGGCGCAGCTGTGCACTGAAGGAACATTCAACCCTGTGTCTGCCACAGTTAAACTCTGATGGGCTCAGGCCCGCCGGGAGTCACCACAGATGGTGCCCAGCCGTGCCACCCTGCTTCCTAGAGTGACCCGAGGAGGGGAGCTGCCCGCCTCAGAAGCAGCCTTGCCTGCGCATCTCTTCCTGCTGTTGCTTAATGACACTGGGCGAACGAGCGGGGCCTTAGTAGCCAGACAGGGGGCCCTTTTCCAGACCTGCCAGCTCCAAAGCTCTGGGACTGGAGTGTACATACAAGGAGGCTTCTGAAAATCCGTGCTGAAATGGAACTAAAAGGTACCAGTGTTTTCCCACGAGTGTTTTGAAAGGACCCCCGGCCTTCTGCATCATTGAACCCAGCAAAGGAGGAGGTATCCCTGATGACCGAGGACCAGCACCAGGTGTGACCAGGGGCTCTCTTAGGAAGTCACCTTTGTTTTCAATCCCAAAGTAAAAAGAACCCAACGACAAGCTCCTACCTCTCAGAACAGCACTGGCTTTTAAAAGTTGTGAGTCGGGCGAGACTGGCCCCCAGCATAGGAGGGCTTGTCTGTTGTCCTCGGATGACGGCGCTTTCATCCCACCCTTAATGCCCTCCTCCACGGTTCACCGGCCGCAGTGAGCGTCATCGTCTGGCTTCCTCCGCACAGGCTCAGCCTTGACTCGGGGCCCTTGGTGTTCCCTTAGGTTGCAGTCGAATGCGGTTTCTCTTGTTACGCCTCGAAACCACTCCATTTTGGGGGTTGAACTGACACACTACAAACGGCGCCTATCGAAAGGGTGCATACGGCGAGTGTAGGCCGAGATAGACACCATGAAGCCAGCACTCCAGTCAAGAGCACAAACCTGTCCTTCTCCCTAAGAAGTCACCTCACGTCCCAATGTCCCTGTCCCCAGGCAGTCACTGATCTACTTTCTGGGACCCTAGGTCCGTTTGTGTGGCCTGGAATTTTACGGACATGGGGAGGAGCTTCCCTGGAATTCAGCCGATTTGGCTGGAGCAGGGATGTGGCCTTTCAGCGTGGTGCTGTGCTGTCACGGGAATCCCAGCCGCGCCTAACGTGCACTAGACGGGTGTAGCCGTGTGGAAACGCAACCAGAGCCTAATTTTTAAGAAGGAGCCCTGATGGTTGCAGGGGGATGCCTTGGGCTTCAGTCTTCAACCACTCGCAGCTCCATGGGAGAACGACGGCTTTCTGCTCCCGTAAACAGTCAACATTTCAAAACCTGTACGGGCGGTTCTGTCATGCGCTAGAGTCTGGGCTGTGAGACCGCGGCTGCTCCAGAGTGAGTTTGAGGCTTTTTTGTGGTTTTTAACTTGGAATGACGCGGCGGCTAACCTTTGTACAGCAGGTAATTAAATGTACTGTGGCATTTAGACCTCCCAACAATCCTGTGGCGGGCACACTTACCGCCTCATTTTACAGGTGACAGCACTGGGGCGCAATTAAGTTAATTGCCCAAGGCCACTCAGCTCAGAAGTAGTAGCCTTTGGGCTTGGCCCAGCGTGACTTTGACACCACTGCTGTCTCCCACGTTGAGACTAGAAGCCCTCCGACCTCCTTAAGACCAGCCAACGGTGGTGGTGAGTTCCACGTTGGACTGCAGAGTCCAGGGTGCAGGTTCCCATGTCCATGGGCAAGCGTTGTGTTCAGCCTGGACCTGACTGGCACATGTCTCTGCTGCTGGAGCTTTGCCGGTGTGGCCGTGGGGCACTTCTCCCTCCCTCCAGCGCCCGGCCCAAGCAGTCACTGATGCGGAGCAGCTAATAAGGCTTAAGGAACTAGCAAACGGTGGATGGATTTTCAAAACCCAAACTTCTGGAACAGTATCTGGCCAGACCGCACATGGTCAACGTTGACATTGAAAAGGCAGCGGGGGCAGGTTGGGGGTGGTTGCCGGGTAGTGAGTGTGGGGCTGCACTTGCCGTAGCTGAAGCAGCGTTGGGAAGGGTGGAGGAGCAAATGCAGGTGTGGCTGAGGGCAGATGTGCCGTTCTCTCGTGCCGTAACTGCACCCTTCCTCTGGGACCACAAGGAATGCATGGGCTGAAGACCACCCTGGAAAAGACAGCAGCACTGGATTCTGAGCAGCGCAGCCTCCTCTGCGGACCCCCTCCAAACAGAAGCCACGTCTGCCAGTGCCCTGTGCACCACCTTCACCTTCAAAACCAGCGTGGGCTGCCAGCTCCATTGACTGCCTTCTTAAACTTTCCAAAGACAAAATAGAGTCAAATCTCAGCAAACTGAATTTCTTAAAGGTTTACCTTAAAGGGGCGGGGGGCAGTGTTACCTCATTGTTGCTTGCTTCATCTTTCTTGGAAATTGATTCCCCCGCTCACACAGTGTTCGTGTGTTCTGGAAGCCTCTGCGGATTTGACCTGAATCTTGTTCTCTAGATGATCCGGACCCGGATGATGGGTTTAACTATAAGCAGATGATGGTCAGAGATGAGCGGAGGTTTAAGATGGCAGACAAGGATGGTGACCTCATTGCCACCAAGGAGGAGTTCACGGCCTTCCTGCACCCCGAGGAGTATGACTACATGAAAGACATTGTCGTGCAGGTGGGTGGGAGGCCGTGTGTGACAGGCATGGGGCTGCTCCCTGTTGTCCAGCCCCCTTCCTCTGTGCCTCTCTGCACTGGACAGCAACCTGGTCATGCGTAGTGCTGGCCCAATCCAGTGTCCAAGCCCGCCTGGCCCTCTGTGGCCAGGAGCAAGTCCTTCCTCTCAGGTGTCTTGGTGGCAGCTTCCTGGGTGGCTTTACAGTGTAAAACTATGGGGAGGGGGCGGTCATCTATTTATTTAAAATACTCCATGATGTTGAATGAGATGCTGAGCGATATGCCGCAATAATGAAGCGCTCTCATGGGAGGCCATTAGCTGCGGCACTGATTGTACCTGTGGACGAACTCACTGGCCACACCTCCCACTGGTGTGACTTCAGTGTGACTAGGCCACCAGCCTGGGGCGTGGTGGGTTCGGGTTTCTTCCACTAAAAGATAAATATTTGCCCAGACGAGTTGCCATCCACTCACTACTCTTTGGGCAAGCTCCCTCCGAGACTGATGTCCTCTTCCTCTCCCCTTTCCTCCTCCCCCTCCTCCTGTCCCTCTCGCTCTCCGGTGTAGGAGACGATGGAGGACATTGACAAGAATGCCGATGGTTTCATCGACCTGGAAGAGTACATCGGTAAGTCGGTCCCCAGTGTTTCCCTTAGAAGAGGCCGGGGTGCTTTGCAAGACATGCTCACCCATTGAGACAGTGTCCTCTGCGGTCAGCTCACAGCAGGTGGTGAGGCGAGGCGAGTGTGGGGAGCAGGGGGTCGTGATAAGCCCCTAACAGCCCTGTCCAAGGACCGTAAGACCAGTGATTCCCCTCAGGCTGTAAAGCCCTCGGAGCTGCTGCTAGGTTCCAGAGGTGCCGAGGATGAGGGTGGGGCCAGACTGGCTTGGCGCAGGCATTGAAAGCAGTCACACACACTGTCGGGGGGGTGGGGTGTGATCACAGGTGACATGTACAGCCATGACGGAAAGGCCGACGAACCTGAGTGGGTGAAGACCGAGCGAGAGCAGTTTATGGAGTTTCGAGATAAGAACCGAGATGGGAAGATGGACAAGGAAGAGACCAAAGACTGGATCCTCCCCTCAGACTACGATCATGCAGAGGCAGAAGCCCGGCACCTGGTCTACGAATCCGACCAAAACAAGGTACAGTGGCCAGACCTAGACAAGCCATGCCCACTGAGGCCGGGTCTCGGAGGTTGCCTAGCAAATTCCTGTAGGGACCATAGAACACTGAAGTGGGCATGAGTCCAAGTTTGGCACGGGCAGCCTTTTGGCACAGCACTGGCTGCTGTCTGATCTCATTTCAGGACCTCCTGGGTCCAGGGCTTGTAGCAGCTCCTCTGTCCTGTGCTCTGCATGTGTTGGCCTGTTACCACTGGACCCATGGGAAATCTCCTTTGCCCCTTTTTGGTGGGAGTGGGGTGGAGGTTGCTCTTCCTTTTGCTGTTACACCTACTCCAGGCCCAGTCTGCCCTGAAAGCTGATTATTTCCTCCTGAGATCAAATATGCTTCCTCCGAGTCGATCCCGGGAGAAACCAGCTTTCCCCTGGAGCCTGCTGCAGGTGTCCTTGAGCGGCATTAGGAGTGCTGGCGTCCTCAGTGGGCTGCTGCTCCCCTCTGAGACCCGAGGGCTGTGCTGCACTAACAGGGTCGGCCTGGTAACGGCTGCATCCGGTCTGGGCGGCCTGGCTGAGGGCCCACCCCCCGAGTGCTTGCTCAGTCATTTCAGTCTGTCCCAAGGGAGGCAAGAAAAGGCCGCTGACTCAGCCCTCCCTTGGGGGCCTGGCCTGACCCCCCTTTGGGGTAAGTGCTGTGCCCTCCTCAGGGATTGTAGCTGGGCCCTCGGGCAGAAGGGATGCAGGGGCCCCAGCAGACTCACATTGAAAAATTTGTCTAGCTCTTGGCCACCACCTCTTAGTCCACGTGGAGCTGCCCACAGTGTCCCTGGAGGTAGACTGTCTTCCGTAGGAAACTGGCCTGTCTGTCGCGTGGCTCTGGCCCCTCTAGTGCCCATCCCTGATTTTCTTGATGAGGTAAATGTGTGAATTGTTTTTTCTTCCCTCCTGGGCCTTGCCTCCGGGTTAGGGCTCTGCTTGCTTTTCATGTGATGGGACTTGGGGTCCTGAGCTGTGGTTGGACAGACACACACACACACACAGAGACTATGAGTCCGTTGACTGCTCGGCCCTCATTTCAGGACGGCAAGCTCACCAAGGAGGAGATTGTTGACAAGTACGATTTGTTCGTGGGCAGCCAGGCCACAGACTTCGGGGAGGCGCTGAACCGGCATGATGAGTTCTGAGCTGCACACGGCGGAGCCCACCTCTCTTCACAAGTAATTTATTTTGACAGCTTCCGGGAGATTGTGTTCGCTACTGAGACTGTTGTCACAGACTTGTCAGACGTGGAACAAAAACAGTCCCGTCCTGTCCCCGTTCCTCTTCCTCCCAGCGGACCCGAGGGGACAGCTCGTAATCCTTACACTTGTGTGGCTAGATTGACACTTGTATTACGTAGAACCTGCGTTTGTTTTGTATTTGCTCTTTGGTTGGGGGTCCTGCAGGAAGGCTGCCACCCTCCCCTCACACGCAGAGGCAGGGCTAGTGCTTCCCTCTTCCTCGTCCCCTCACGTGGCTCTCGTTGGTTAGCTCGAACGGCAGCCTGAGAACAAGAAGAAATGTCCAGGGGTGCAAAAGAGAAGAATTAAAACACACACATACACCTCGGAGTTCCAGTTTAGAAAACCAACCCCTGCCCTGATCCTGTCACCGGGGAGGGCGGGGCCACGGGCTATGGATCCAGCACTGCTCCTGGAGGGATCTGGGCAAGGAGTGATCTTTGTGCCAGAAGAAACCGTGGCCCCGCTTGATTGAATTCCCTGTAGTGCCCCTGCCCCTGTAGGCCTGGCCGGTGGCTACTCTCGTGGCACAGCTGTGGTGGGAAGAGTTCCGAGCAGCGCCTTGAAAGTCAGTGAGTGGCGAGTGCAAGCTCTACGTGTTACAAATCGGAACCGCCGGGAAACTCAGACACGCAAGCCTGTGGGGTGTACATTTCCCCCTGGGCGTGCAGCTTTTGAAATGCTAGAGATTGTCTTGCCTGCCGAGATGGCTGGGAGGGGCCCAGTCTGGCCCCTCTTTCCCGCTCCAGCCGTCCACGATCAAGGGGTCAATTTTGTTTTCACGGCCATTAAAATTCCTTCTCCCAAATCATGTCATTGAAAGTGCCTTTAAGTGACAAGAGAAACGATCACCGAAGGAGAATTCTCTTGAGAGACCCGAAGAGAAAGTAGAACAGTCATTTGGACCACCTTCCATGAAAGCTGAAGGCTCCCCCACCCCCCACATAAGGAGACTCCCCTCCTCCCTCTGTCTGTGGACAGTGGTTAAATAGCAGTATTAGTTAGGAGCTGGGTGCAGTATTCTCACCTTACAGGCTGGTGTCCACCCCACGTGCTGCTGAATTTCCCAGGGACCCTCATACCTCAGAATGCAAACCACTTCCTGCCCGGGCCTCTGGCTGAGCGGCTCTCCAAGGTGAGGGGTTCTTGGTTTGAGGACCACAGCTCCCCTGCCTGCCTGTCCTGGAATCGCCCCATGCTCTTCCCCCAGATGTTTGCTGTGGATCCATCCAGTTGCCCATCCTCATCCAAGAGATGTGGAAAGAGCTGAAGAGACAGCACTCTCCACTGCCACTCCACGAGAATCTCAGAGCCGGTGCTCTTGTCTTCTCTGGCCCCTTTCTTACAGGCGGGCCTCTTCCGAAATAAATGATATCACAAGGTTTTAGTCCTCAGGTTACTAAGACAAGTGTATGTATCTGTAACCTGTATTACTTCATGTATCTTTCTGGACACACCGCCAGGCGGTGCTGGGTGACTGTCCTCATCTGAACCTATGTCTGCCCTTTGCTCTTCCATGAGCCCGGCCGGGTGGGAAGCCAGTAGCGTGGGACTCCCCACAGCCTTGGAAATGGGCTCTCACTAGTGGGGGGGCCCCTGTTTTCAGGGGAAACACAAGGCTTTCCTGTATTTCCCAACATCAAGGAAGGGAGGTGAAAGTCTCCCCCCTTCCCCTTCCAGCTTCCTACTTGTATTGTTCAGAGAGGAGAGCGCATCCACGCCACCAGCCCTGACTTAGTTCACGGGGTGCGTCGTCAATCGTGGTGCGAGGAGCGTGGAGCCCAGGCCTTAGTGAGAGGCACCCACTTAGAACGAAGACCTTGCCCTGCCATGGTGGCCAGGTGCTCCGCAGCGTGTATGTACACCCGTGACTTCCCTGGAGTCGGTCTGGTTTAAACCAAGCCAGAGGCCAGCCACCACGTGCACACAGACACACAGCCCGCGGGGGGTGGGGTGGGGTTGCTATGGACACCAGCCTTCTTGAATTTGGATACTGCTTATTTTTTATAGAATGTAAACCACGTTTTCTATTTTACCATTCAGTCTCTTCTCTGTTTCTGAATAAAACTGTTTACATTCCCTGCGGGGTGTGTCCTTCATTCTCTGAGGTAGGGGGCTCCCGCTTAGAACGGGGAGTGTTGTGAAATGGCCCAGAAGGCTTCCCACACCCCCTCCACCTCCCAAACGGAGCTGCTCCTCTGATTTCCGGGATCTGCCAGCAGCCACTCCACTCGGTGCGGAATCATCTGGTGGCCGCACACAAGCCACTCCGGGCGCGCACGCTGCTTTCTATTCCAAGGGCTCTTTGCGGGGAGGGACTGGGCGGGCTGTGACACTTCAGGTAACAATTTTGTAAGTGTTTCGTTATAAACTTTAATAAAAATATTAAAAGGTACATAATCATCTTGAGTATATTTGGGGAGTTTAAGACCTTGAGAAACACAAGGGCTTAATACACGGGGCCTTCAAAAATGGAACTTAAAGGTAATGGAATGTTTTCCCATGCCTTTGTGAAGTCCCCGGAGTAGGGTGGCCAAACAGGTTCCTGGGATCATTCCTGTTGGCTCAGGGGCTTATGGGAATGGCCACCCTGACCAGATCAGCAGTTAATGCCCTGCAGAGAAACCAAGAAGCTCTGACTCGTACCTGGGGGGTTCTGAAGGGTTTGGGGATTTTCCCTGTCTCGCCTATTTTGCAGGTGTTGAGTTTGTTGTAATGAGGAGTGCCATCAGAGCAGGCCCTCAGAAGTCCATGTGACATCCCATGTGTTCTCAGGACATTATGTGCAGAGATTAGTTAGTCCTCCAGGGGCCGGGATGGTGCTGCCGGGGGGAGAGGGGCTTGTTTCAGTGTCCTGTGGCGTGCGCTGGGGGCAGAAGAGGGCAGAGAAGAAGCAAAGGAAAACTACATTCCCAACCCACGGTCCCTCTTTCGTTACTAGGTTGTTCTAGAAAAAGTGAACCTTTAGGGGACTGATTCTGGTTGCTGCAAACAGGCCTGTGTGTGTGCTTTAGTTGGGACCAACTTGGCTGGACGAGAGCGTATTGACTTCCTTTTTCTGGGTGCTGGACATGTCAGCTTCATCCACCAGGGACCTCCCGCACACCATCTCCAGGATGCAGGCACGGAACTGGAGGGAAGGACAAGAGTCAGAGGCGGCGCTCTAGGCGAGCCAGTCCTAGGGAGACGTCACCACCAAGTGTGGACAGAAGGGCTGCTTATTTGTAGACAACCCCCCACCCCCCTGCAAAGCCTCCCAAAGTGTACGTGGGTGCTGTGGAGTCTCCCCAATCGTGAAAGCCAGCTGCCATAGCTTGGAGCTACTCTGGGTCTGCCATCATCCCGGTCTTGCTTAACTCTGGAGGCCACACTATTGGGGAACCTCACAAACTTAATGAAGCTGCCTCATGAGCACACGGTCCAAAGGGGCCCCAGGTTAGGACCCTCCATCCCACCACTAGATTACACACAGGCGCTCTGGTGAGACAACAGAACTTGATCCTATGGTTGGCAGTTCAAATCCAGTAAGGTACCACACAGGAGAAAGCCCCGTCAGCCCACCTCAGGGAAGATGACAGCCTAGAGAGCCCCGTGGGGCCGTCTACGATGGCATCGCTGTGAGTTGAGATCCAGTCAACGGCACACAACTCCACTTGACTGGGAAGGACAGCCAGTCGGGTTTCTACCTGGGTTTCAAATGAGAACGGGCCCATCTCTAGATTGAGGGAATGACAGGACCAAGCACTCGAAGCAGGAGTCTTTGGTGGCTACTTAGTCCAGTTTCAGGGTGTGGCCCCCCTCAGATGAGCCCCTCTTCGAGATGGAGCCTTGTGATCTAGGGGTATCTGGCATGCTGCAGGCCAGAAGCTGGAAGAGATTACAAGCTCATACAATGAAAGGACTGGGCATCTAGGGAAATGATCATCCGGAGCCCCAGTGGCTGAGGGCTTCTGACGCGTTGGGCATACGGGCAGTTGTGCCAAACCACCAGTTGCTCCTCGGGAAAAAGATGGGACTTTCTACTCCCACAGAGTCACCGCCTGAGAAACCCACAAGGGCAGTTCTCCCCTGTCTCCGGTACCGCTAAGCCAACATTGACTTGATGGCAATGAAAGATCCGTATTTCAAGGCCAGCCCCAGAGTCCACTTCTCATCCTGCCCTTGGGGGCAACTTGGCTTTGTATTGCTCCACCCCTACCCTATCCTGGTTGCAGTGTCAGAATGACCATTTTTCCTTGTGCTGAACCATTGGCTGCCCAGCCTGTCCTCAGCCATCCCTGGGAAGATGACTGAGTTTAAAGCATGGTTTGGAACTGGGAGGAACCGATTCTGAGCCCTGGTTGAAAGTTACCTGTGAGAAGGGAGCTAAGGGTTTCTGGAAGCTTCAGGTGTGTGAGGAAGGCGCTTTACCTGTTTGTTCATGAAGCAGTAGATGATGGGGTTGTAGACACAAGCGCTCTTGGAGAAGAAGGCAGGAATGGTGACGAGCCTTAAGTCCAACCCGTGGTTACGATGGTTGACCATGTACATGGCCAAGGCAGCATAGGGCACGTAACAGAGACAAAAGGATCCCACCATCACCACCACCATGCGGCTCACCTCCCGCTCGGCCTTCTGGGTCGTAGCTGACTCCTGCTGCTGAGCTGCAACCTGGGGCAGAGCACACAGTGAGGCCATCATGTCCTTCCTCCCTGGCCATCCAGTCCCAATTCTCTGGACATTTCTCTCCGGGACCATCTACTCCAATTGGCATTCTCATGCCAGCTTCTGGCCTAGGCTCTATATTCTTACAGGGTGGCAGGACGGGGCGCTGCTCTCTGGGTCTGTGATCTTGAAAGGGATCTCCTGCACCTGACATTTAGACACCCCTGGGACCAAGGATGACACCAGCCTACTCTTCGTGTCATCGTCCCATCACCAGACTGGGAGCATCTTCCACCTGGAGCCGCCCACTCCAGCCCCGGCCTGCGCCCCCCTGGCCCTCACAACAGCCACTCACAGCTCGGAGGGCCCTCAGCAGCTGGGAGTAGGAGAAGCATATGAGGGACAGGGGCACGATGAAGCAGAAGATGAAGAGGAACCAGGTGTAGTGCTCGCTGCGATACTTGGTGCCCATGGTGTACCAGTCAGGGCCACAGGAGCACTGCAGCCCCTCCGGGATGAACCTGCGAGGGACAAGGGTACCAGCTATAGTGCAAGCCCTTCCTTGCTCCCTGTGGGGCTCAACACAAGACTCAGTGGAGAGGGGCCCGCGTCACGTTCTCCACATGGAACCCGAAGATGCTGCAAGCTTTCGGGCGGGATACTCTGTCCTCCCCAGCAAAGGGCTCGATGCATTCCAGCCGTGGAGGACATGTTGGCGTGTGTCTCCCACAGCCCCATAGCCTCACCTACTCCATCAACACTTAAAAAAGTGGAGGCCAGAGACTCAAAGGCCTGCTACCCAAGCTCTCTCTCCACCCACATCAGCCCAAGCTCGGAGCTAGTCAGCACCACGGCCCTGCCTGCTCACCGGCTCCAGCCAAAGAAGGGCGGGATGGAGACACCAATCCCGAGGATCCAAGTGGCCAAGACCACCATCAGTGCATGCTGGGAGCTGAAGCGGACGTTGCCCAAGGGTTTACAGATGACGAGGTAGCGTTCAAGGGCCAGGAAGGCCAGGGACCATCCTGTCACCAGACCTGCGGTGAGATTTAGTGGAGTAGACAGAGCCCTGCTCAACCAGCAGAGTCAGAGAGGGTTGGACTGGTGGTGGGGAAAAAAATGTGGGTCTCAGATGCCTCTATTCAGCCCAATAAAAGAACACCCAGCCCCTTTCTCATTGGCTCCATTTTCGGGACGCCCTCCAACCCAACAGCCTGTTCCTGATTCCAACCCTGGAGCCTGACCTTTGCCTCCTCGCCCTGGGCTTTTCCCGACAGTACCTGCTGCAGAGCCCAGGAAGGCCTCCAAAGCACAAACATGGCGACCAAAGATGAAGTACCCGTGACAGCTGGCAATGAAGACGGTGAAGACAGAGAAGACGCAGAAGAGGAACCCCGCCAAGGACACGTTGACCAGAATGTAATTGAGCGGCTGCCGCAGCTTTCTGTAGCGCAGTGTGGCCACCAGCACCATGGCGTTGAGTGGTGTCCCGACGAAGAAGACGAAGCCCATGAAAGCGGCCTGCAGGTGGAAGGCCCAGACAGGAGCAATGTGGTACTGAGGCCCATCCCACGGCCCCACCGAGGAGATGTTCTTGAAGAGATAAAAGTCCTCTTCCCCTGACATCTTGCTCATGGGATGCCCCCACCCCGCTGATGCCTCTTATAGTTTATCCTTTGCCTAACCCTCCCCCCACCCACATCTCCGTCACAGAACCCCTCCTCCAAAGCCACTTTGGGGCTCTGGGAAGGATCAGTACTTATCCTAAGCCTCCTAGGAGCAAAGTTGGCGATTACCAAGCCCAAAGCCGATTGTTCTTCAAAGGAGAACAGATTGGGCCCCAGACGGCCAGCAGTGCAGTGCTGGGTGCTAGGGTGAGCAGGAGTGGGCTCCCGGGGGCCCGGGCAATCCTGACCCATGCCTAATGAAGATGCGTCCCACTACGTGGCTTTCCTTCTGGCCTTTGAGTGTTGCTCTAGAGGCCAGTCCTCTCCATCTGTCTTCTAGCATCTATAGAAACTTGCTGGAAGAAATGACAGCCCACCTAAATGGAAAGCTAGATCATCGTGTTTACGGGACAGGAAAATTATTAAGATGTGGATTCTCGCCCCGCCCCCTCCCCACAGCTTTCTAGATTCAACACAATCCCAGTAAAAATCCAGCATGCTTTTAAAATTTTTTCTGTAGAAACACAAAAGCTTAGAATACATCTAAGTGAAACGGAGAATCTAGTCTATCCAGAACAATGTTAAAATAGAAAATAAAGTGAAATAGAAAACCAAGCTTGTGGGGCTTAGGCTCCCTGATTTTCAAAGTAACGGTGCAGCTGCAGTAATCAAGATGAGGCAAATCGGAATGAAAACTAGATAAGACATAAAACTTGGACTAGAAGCGAGGCCAGAAGAAAACCCATGTATCATTGTCTTTCAACACACATGCCGTGGTTACCCATCTGGCGAGGGGACACTGGGATTACAAACAGTGCTGCTGGAGCTGGAGCTTCCCAAATGCCAGGAAGAATGGAGGGGAGTGGGGAACCGTGACCCTCACCTCACACCATATCCCAAAGTGGACAGACGTGGATGACAGGCCGAAGGATGAGTCAAGCTTAGGAAATTGACAGAAGAAGCCACAAGGGAAAGTATTGCTGACCTTGGCATAAGCAAACGTTTCTCAGGCAAACCGGATGGACAGCACCCAAACCATAAAAGAAGAAACCTAAGTGTATGTTTCTCATTCCAGTGTGAGACTTCTGCTCGCCAGACAATACGCTGAGAAAGTGAAAAAGACAAGTCGCTGATAGCAAGAGGTCTTGGCAAAAGGCGCATCTAATCGACGACGTGTATCCAGACTCTACCTGGAAAGACCCCTTGATGCACGAAGTACAGCGAGAACAAGGAGGAAGAAAACCTGAAATGGATTGTGGTCATCATTGTGCCGCCTTGCTTGATAGGATCAAACTATTGGTGGTCGGATATGTGGATGCGGTGCCAATAAAACTGTTCCCCTATCGCACCCCAGCCCCCCAAAAAAGGACTCTTGAAACTCAAGCAAAGCAACACTGCTCTTAAAACGTGCCAATGAATCAAACAGACCCTTCCCCAAAGACAGGCTGCTGAAGGAAACGAGTCGTTCAGACCGCTACACATCCACCTGAAAGGACTAACACATCAAAAGCTGAGAATCCCAAGTCTCAGAGAAGAGGTAGGGCAACGTTAGGCTCCTCCGTCTGCTTTTTCTGAAATTGAACATATAACTAAGAGGCCAAACCCATCCAGAGAAGCCTGGGAAGACTGGCCTGGTGATCCCGTTGTCCTCCACGGAGCAGGTCCACGAGTCGGGACCGATCGATTCCACAGCAACTACCAACCACCGTCTCACTCGCTGCCACCAAATCAACCCTGTTAAGGCGGAGCAGACTGCCTATTTGGATTCTCAAACTTTTGAATAGTTACAGGAGCAGGCAGCCTCTGCATTCTCCTGTGGAGCGGTCTTATAGTTAGCAGCCAGTGAGTGGCCCACTGTGGCACTGGACCTGCTGAATCATCACTGGGTGGTGCTGTTAGGGGCCATCGAGTTGGTCCTGGCCCCTGGCGACCCTGTGCCCAACAGAAGGCAACACGGCACCGTCCTGTGCTGTCCTCACAGCTGTCATGCCTGAGCCCGTTGTTGCAGCCACGGTGTCAGTCCAGCTCATGGAGGCCTTCCTCTCTGTCACCGCCCCTCCACCTTACCAAGCAGGATGTCGTTCTCCAGGGCCAGGTCGCTCCCGACAGTATGTCCAAAGGATGTTAAAACGAAGCCTTGCCTCTAAGGGGGCACTCTGGCCACATTCCATCCCAGATTGGTGGGTCCATGGGGCCACGCAGTAATCCCATTCCTGGATAACTCCAAGAGAAATGAATGCACATTGACACACGAGCCTACACAGGAAGGATCCTATCGGCTTAGTCCTAGTAGTCAAACATTAGAAACCCCACCAGTCTTTCCAGCTGATGACTGACTAAGCCGCTGATGAATAGGGTACCTCAATCCAACGGAGGCTTCCCCTCTGTGTGGCCCAGTTATCACGTCGGAGCCTGTGCTAGGGGGTTTTGGCAGTCACCAGCAGTGTGGACTCCCAGTTGGTGAACTCTACACACGAGGCCCCATAACTGCTGCTACGGGTTGGTGCCGAGCTCAGTCTGCCTTACGCTTGGCATTCCAGTTCGGCCAGGTCCTTACAGAGCACACAGGAGACCAATCCGCAAGGCTGAGGAACCAGGCTGGCCAGGAAGCTCGGAGCATGCATGCTCTGGGGGTAAGGAGGGGTGGGGGCAAGGTCTTGGCCACTCTGTGCTCCTCCCCTAGGCTTGTCCACCTGGCTGCTACTTCTTCCTGGTGAGCTGGTATGCTCCCCCCAGTGGACATCCAGAGGAGGGGTTCAGCCTCTCCCTCTTCTCTCTAGTCCAGGTGGGAACGAAAGGGACAGCCTTCCCAGGCCCCTTACTCATCCTTAGCACAGGTATTTCTCAGAACATCCTCCACCACGAACAAGGACAAGTGGCTCTTGCTCAGCAAGAGGCCCACTGATTCATACCTTCTAGCCCCCTGCCCCCCACCTTTTCCCACCTCCTCTTGGCCACAGTCCCCTCCAAACAAGGGACCAGGGTCAACATCTAAGCCTGGCCATCGAGGGCCACTGGTCAACCCAAGATGAACCATGGTAATAACCCTAATCTTCTTGGGACCTAGCAGAAGAGAAGGCAAGCCTCGTCCTCCCTCCTTGCGAGGATGGAAGGCGATTTCAAGATCTTTGTCTTCCACTAAAGCTTTAACGCAAGCGTGAGAGTCAGAGACAACCAACCTGTAGCACTCCACTGAAGTCTTCGCTCCTGGTTCACATCGCTGGGTCTTGTTCTTCCTCTCCTACGCTTGGCCAGCTAACGTTCATCGGCTGCACTGAGCACATGGATCAAAGCCCTCCCTGAAGGCCAGATGCCTTCTGTCCCAGAAGGCCATCTTCTTAGGTCTATCAAAAGCATTCTAAAGCAATGAGTGAAGCTATTCTTTTCTACATTTACAGACCAAGAGCCGACCAGTCACCTCACCTGCAGGAGCCTGTTCGATCAGCCAGCCTGGGCCCCTCTGCACGGCCTCACTGTCTCTTCTGATACGTGGATTTGGATTAGTAAGAACAGGGCCATGTCCCAGGCTTGGAACATATCTTGATTTCCCTTGACCAATTCTTGGAGAAAATTTGGCTCTAGAAGGGCTGATTAGCCTGATCTAGAAGGGCTGGCTAGAGACTAGTCTTCCATTCTGAAAGGCTGGCACCCTATGCAAGCAAACACTCAGGCACACACACACCCACATGCACACACACAAACACACTCACCTGCAGGTAGGATTACCAGCAGAGATTCCTGGAAATACCCTGCAAAGACCCGGGGATTGCGAGACTACTTGGTCTCCACCAGATTGGCTGGGTCCCTGATTCTAACACGGTCAGCTAAGTGGGTGCTTTGCCCTGGCCCGGACCCCAGGGCCAGCCCCTCTGAAAGCAGTGTTCACGATGCCATCCCTGGGCAGGGCACATGCTGAGTCATTTGTGTCTGAGGAAAGCAAGGTGGCACCAGCTGTCTGCAGGTCCACTCAACTCTGCTCATAGTTCTGACAGGAGCCTGCCTCCCAATGGGGGTGTGGACAAGACACCCAGACCCTCTCATTCCTCTGCCCAGCCAGACAGCTACATCTTGGTCTTTCCTAGTCTTGCCCTGGCTACTTCCCCCAGACAGCTGCCCCCTATGGCATCCCCATGTCAGAGGGAGGGCCAAAGGGCCCATATGGGGTGAGGAATATGTCCCTGAGTAACAGAAAGAACCTTACCCAAGTATTGGATCTCACTGGCACTCAGGCCAGGGACTAAAAATCTTCAGGCATTGAAGCCATGGTGTGTGTGTGTGTGTGTGTGTGTGTGTGTGTGTGTGTGTGTGTGTGGTGGCGGCGGCAGGGGGTGTTGAAAAAAGGCATGGGGCCAAGAAGGAGGGTAATGATAGGAAAATTAGAGATGCTTTAATATATTTAATATAGACAGTATCCTTTTCCAATTTAAATTCACCACATTAATTTGTTGTTTAGGAGCCACTGGATCAGTTTCAACTGATACATTAGAATGAAAGCACCCCCCCACCTCTGCCCCCTCCAATCCAACATCATCTTCACATTCGCTGATCTCCTTGAGAGCAACATCGCAGTCCCTGTGTCCATGGAGCTCAGTGAGAGCCTGCCTCGTTTTCACCTACTTTACCAAACAGGATGTCCTTCCCAAGGACTGCTCTTTCGGAGTACCTCACCCAGTGTGTGTGAGAGGAGGTCTCGCCATCCTCGCTTCCAACACACGTGTGCGTTCTGGTTGTACTTCTTCCAACACACGTGGTGTGTCCTTTTGACAGGCAACCTTCTTCTCCAACACTAACTCCAAGAGGTCTGTTCTCCCCCAGTCTTCTTTATGAATGGTCCAGTTTTCACAGGCACAGGAAAACCCAAACCCAAATGTTCTCTGCCGCTGAGTCCGTCCTACCTCAGAGCCACCCAGTGGGGCCGAGCAGAACTGCCCATGGCTTTCCAAGACGTCACACCTGTACAGGAGCAGACGGTCTCCTTTTTCTCCTGGGTAGCAGCTGCTGGGTGCAAACCACTGTCGATTCTGCGTAGGTCACTAGGGTGCCTCCCATGCTCAGTGGATCATTGAAAACATCACGGCTTGGGTCATCTAAGTGGCTTTTGAACATGTAAAAGAGACTGTTTGCAGATTTTGCCCGAAACAATGCATCGTTTGCTTTAGTAACTGCTGTGTCCATGGTCATTGATGGTGACCCCAAGTCATATGAAATCCTTGACCAGTCTGGTGTTAGTGATCGGTCCAGTTATGGTGTAATCCATGCAGAAGGCTATATACAGCATCTTTGGTCTTCATCAGTAAATGCCTCAATCCTTGTTTGGTTTGACTTGCAAATTTTTGCTTTCAGCAGGCAAGGCTTTGCCATCTGATGTCCTAGTTTTTTTCACGAACCTTCCTCTAACCTTGCTGCTGCGCCCTTCAGCTATTCCAGCTTCTTGGATTACAGACATGCTGTGGAGACGGAAGGCTTCGTTCCAGGCTCTGCAATCAAGTGAATATCGAATAAAGTCACAGGAATGTTGTGGTTTCCCAGTGCACATGGAAGTTATGTTGACAGGACACTGGAGTTCGAAGGCACCCAAGGGCAGAGAGTCTGGCTTTGGCTTTGCTCGTCTATTAAACGAGGGCTGAGGTGCTGTGTTGGTGGCTAACCACAAGGTCAGTGGTTCACACTCACTAGCTCCCTGGGGAAAACAAGACCGTCTACTCCCGTAAGATCCACAGTCTCAGAAACCCTGCTATTGTTGATATTGTTGTTAAGTGCCGTTGACTGGGTTCTGACTCATAGAGACCCAGTGCACAACAGAAGGACAGAGGGCCCCGTCCTACGCCATCCTCACAATTATCGGTATGTTCGAGCCCATTGTTGCAGCCACTGTGTCAACCCATCTCGTTGAGGGCTTTCCTCTCTTCGATCACCCTCCACTCTACCAAGTAGGCTGTTCTTTTGTGGGACCTGTTTGGCCTGATGACATGTCCAAGTATATAAACTGAAGTCTCACCACCCTGGCCTCTAAGGAGCATTCTGGCCGTACTTCGTCCAAGGCAGATTTGTCTGTTCTTTTGGCAGTCCATGGTGCCCTCAATCATCTTCACCCGCACCGTAATTCAAATGCAAATTCAAATTCGATTCTTCTTTGGTCTTCCTTTTTCAATGTCCAACTTTCACCTGCATAGGAGGTGATTGAAAAAAAACCATGGCTTGGGTCAGGCATGCCCTCGTCCACAAAGTGACATCCTTGCTTTTCCACAGTCACGCTACAATGGTCGTGTGCAGCAGATTCACCAATGCAATGTGTCATTTGATCTTTCGTCTGCTGCTTCCAGGAGCATTGATTATGGATCTAAGAAAGATGGAATCCTTGACAACGTCAATCTTTTCCCTGTTTATCATGATGCTACATATGGATCCAGTTGGGAGGAGTCTGGTCTTCTTTACATTGCGTTGTAATGTAGAGAAATGTAACTATAATGCAATGTAAACTCTCCATACTGAAGGCTGAGTCCTTGATCTGTATCAGCAAGTGCTACAAGTCCTCACTTTCACCAAACAAGGTCGTGGCATCTGTATATTGCAGGCTGTTAATAACCCTTCCTCCAATCCTGCTATCATATTCTTCTTCGTACATCCAACTTCTCCGATGATTTTCTCGGCATACGCATTGAGTAGGCATGGTGAGAGGGTACATCCCTGAGGCCCACCTCTCGATTTTAAATGATGCAGCATCCCTTTGCTCTATCCATATAATGGCCTCTTGATCCATGGACAGGTTCCTCATGAGCACAAGGAAGTGTTCTGGAATTCCCATTCTTCTCAAGGTTTACATCATTTGCTATGGTCCACACAACAAGCAAACAACAAAAACAGCTGAAACATCAACAAGCTAAAAACAAACCCTCTGCCATTTAGTGGATTCTGACGCATAGTGACCCCACACAGTGGAACCCCAACTTTGACCGTCTGGGGTCCCTAGGAATCAGAATCAACGCCATGGCAATCAGCCTGCTTTTAGAGTTTTTGATGTTTTTAGTGTTGTGTTTTGGTTGTTGTTAAGATTTTCCGTGTGGTTTGAACTTCTTCCTTGAGGACCCTTGATCCTATGTGCTACTTCTGGAGATGGCTGGGCTGTCTTTTTGGTGTAGAGACTTGGGTAGAGACTTGGTGTAGAGACTTGTATAGAGACTTGGTGTAGAGACTTGGGTAGAGACTTGGGTAGAGACTTGGTGTAGAGACTTGGGTAGAGACTTGGGTAGAGACTTGGGTAGAGACTTGGTGTAGAGACTTGGTGTAGAGACTTGGGTAGAGACTTGGTGTAGAGACTTGGGTAGAGACTTGGTGTAGAGACTTGGTGTAGAGACTTGGGTAGAGACTTGGTGTAGAGACTTGGGTAGAGACTTGGGTAGAGACTTGGTGTAGAGACTTGGGTAGAGATTTGGTGTAGAGACTTGGGTAGAGACTTGGGTAGAGACTTGGGTAGAGACTTGGTGTAGAGACTTGGGTAGAGACTTGGTGTAGAGACTTGGTGTAGAGACTTGGGTAGAGACTTGGTGTAGAGACTTGGGTAGAGACTTGGGTAGAGACTTGGGTAGAGACTTGGTGTAGAGACTTGGGTAGAGACTTGGGTAGAGACTTGGGTAGAGACTTGGTGTAGAGACTTGGTGTAGAGACTTGGGTAGAGACTTGGTGTAGAGACTTGGGTAGAGACTTGGGTAGAGACTTGGGTAGAGACTTGGGTAGAGACTTGGTGTAGAGACTTGGGTAGAGACTTGGGTAGAGACTTGGGTAGAGACTTGGGTAGAGACTTGTGTAGAGACTTGGTGTAGAGACTTGGTGTAGAGACTTGGTGTAGAGACTTGGTGTAGAGACTTGGGTAGAGACTTGGGTAGAGATTTGGTGTAGAGACTTGTATAGAGACTTGGTGTAGAGACTTGGGTAGAGACTTGGGTAGAGACTTGGGGTAGAGACTTGGGTAGAGACTTGGGTAGAGACTTGGGTAGAGACTTGGGTAGAGACTTGGTGTAGAGACTTGGGTAGAGACTTGGGTAGAGACTTGGGTAGAGACTTGGGTAGAGACTTGGTGTAGAGACTTGGGTAGAGACTTGGTGTAGAGACTTGGGTAGAGACTTGGGTAGAGACTTGGGTAGAGATTTGGTGTAGAGACTTGTATAGAGACTTGGTGTAGAGACTTGGGTAGAGACTTGGGTAGAGACTTGGTGTAGAGACTTGGTGTAGAGACTTGGGTAGAGACTTGGGTAGAGACTTGGGTAGAGACTTGGGTAGAGACTTGGTCTATTCCTTCCATCTTCCTTTGTTGTGTTTCGCACCATCTCAGGTGTTGTCCGTTCGACCTCTTCAGTATTGCAGCCAAGACTTGGCTTTCTTCTTCTTTCAGACGGAGAAATGCCAAGTCTGCCCTGCCCGTTTGATTTTCTCACTCCGGGTCTTCACGCACGTCGGTATAATTCTTTATTCTGTCTTCTCAAGTCACCCTTCAAAATAGTCTGTCCAGTGACTTTACTTCCTCACCGATTCCATTTGCTTTTGCTCCTCTGTGTTCAAGAGCAAGTTTCAGAGTCTCTACTGACAATTCATTGGCTCGTTTGTTTCTGTCTTTTTAACGACGATTTGCATTCATGTACGATGTGAATGATGACATCCCACGACTCCTCTGGTCCTCGGTCATTACTAGACAGTATGTCAATTTATTCTTGAGGTGGTCTCTAACTCCAGGTAAGATCTACTCAAGGCCACACTTTGACCCTCATGGACTGGTTTTAATTGTCTTTGATAGGAACTTGCATATAAACAATTGCAACTGCTTAGCAATTGGCACCCGGCCTTGTTTGGACTGATGGCATTGAGCTTTGTCATCTCTTTCCACAGATGCAGTTGATTTCACTCCTATGTATTCCATCTGGCGAGGTCAACATGTGTAGTCGCCTTTGCGTTGTTGAAAAGGTATTGCCTGGGCTCGCACTGAATCCTAGCTCCAAATCATGACCCTGCTCGATACTTGCCCTCATGAAGGGAACACAGAAGACATGGGTGCTATAGCAAAACGTGGCAAAGACTTTAGATGGTGGCCAGATATCAGCTAAAATAGCATCTGGGGTCTTTAAAGGCCTCTCTCTAAACAATCCGCCATCTACAAGAGATGTCAACTAAGGCCACCTAGAAGAAGCACACCATCAGCAGTCAAAGAATTGGAATCCATATCAAATCCAAAGTCAGAGGAGGGATTAGTGTCAGAGCCTAACTTGTGGGACTCCAGTGTGCAGAAGGCGACGGGTGACAGTGGGAGCCCAGGAGTCCTTTGTAGAACTACTTAGGAAATAAGCCTGCAGAGAACCCCGCCCTGTCTAAAATCGAGGGGTGGGAGGAACGTGGTCCCTAAACAGAGTGCTTGGGAGAGAAGATTATAGAAGATCAAAGGCATGAATAGGACTTGAACAGTTGAAACTTTGTCAGTAGATTCCCCCCTATGGTGCAGGCTGAGCCGGATCTGTTTTCCAAATTTTTCTGTGGTTTTGGTTTGTGTTTTGTGTGGTTTTCATTCATTCACAGGAGCGTGTATCTCAGAGGCTTTGTGCTGAGTCAGCGGAAGTCACCCTCTGGAAGCTGTGTTATATACTTTTCCATTTTTCGGTATACGCAACCCAGGATTGCTGAGCCTGTAGAGACAGCAAGTCAAATTAGGGGCTTGGGGTGGGGGGGTGTACAGTGTGGTGGTAGGATAGAAGGGAGGTGATGTCAAAGGAGTCCGTGTAGAAAAAGAATGGTTGGAAACGGATTATGGTAGCAAATGCACAATTCACCTTGACGTGACTGAAATTTGGAATGCTACATGTATTAAATGCCAACTAATAAAAAAGAAAGAAAGGGAATTTGCCATGAATAGGTCATTTGGCCTTGCAACATTATGTCATGATTCTGTCACCATCTCCATCACAGAGGCACGTGTTATTGATGGAGGAACAAGAGACGCACTAAGGCTTTGCAGAAGGTTATGCCAGGTGTATTCAGACCAGTTGTTTGGAAGACCTCAGCATTATGGACATAGCAGGCCAGATCATTCCGTGTGGTGAAGGGCTGTCCTGTGCCTTATAAGAAGTTTAACAGCATCCCTTGCTTCGACATACTCAACCTAGAGTCAATGGCCCCAGTCCCGCATCTACCTAAGTCATGATATTGAAAAAATGCCTCCAGACATGACAAAATGTGCCCTAGAGACCACCGATTTAGGGCATTGAGAACCACTGATTTAGATTGAGACTTACAAACACCCAGAACGGAAGGGAAAACTAGCAAGAACTGTGTTCCTACAGCCATTGTAATTGCCCAAAAGGAAGGCCTACAAAAGGTGGGTGTGTTCTGAGAGTCTCAGGGTTTCATTCTCCCTTCGCTTTGGATTAGTGAATTAGACTCCACCTTTCCCTGGCATTGTTTGGGGGGAGTGTGGACCTGTGGGAATACAGGGACACAACAAGGAATTGTGACTCAAAAATAAGAGCAAGAGGAGAAGGAGAAACAACTGTGGGGCATTAAGGAGTCATGAAATCAAGTGCGGGGTGACCACACTGCGCACTTACTGCCCTGGGGCCATCCAGTCTCCAGGCTTTTCCATGCTCGTCTTCCTAATTCCAAGGGTCCAGAAAGCAGATCCAAGCCAACGGTGATATGGCAGACTGAAGGAAATCTCCCCGAAACGATGCAAAGGAGACAGACCTGTGATGGCCTCACCAACATTCCTGAGAGACCCAAGGGCCAGCTCCACAGGTATGGTCTATGACTGAATCAACATCACAAAGCACCACATGCAGGGCCGCCCAGAACCCCTCATGTGAAAACTCCGATTTCCCAGGCACCGGGCTGCGAGCCACTTGGAGCCAGGGGAAATAAATGTTAGCTGTCTGACAGATTGCCATGCATTTCTCCCCAGCATCTCTATAGTCGCTTCTCTCTGCTTCATTTTTAAAATTACATTTATAAAAGAACTAAAAAATTATATCAGTAGGTGCTCACCTTCCTGATACAATCACTGAAGAAAAACATGTGCATAAGCAAATGTGGTGAAGAAAGCTAATGGTGCCCGGCTATCAAAAGATATAATGTCTGGGGTCTTAAAGGCTTGAAGATAAACAAGTGGCCATCTAACTGAGAAATATCAAAGTCCATATGGAAGAAGCACACTGGCCCGTGTGACCATGAGCTGTTGAAGGGATCAGGTATCAAGCACCACAGAACAAAAAAATCATATCATTGTAAATGAGGGGGAGTGAGGAGTGGAGACCCAAAGCCCATCCGTAGGCAACTGGACACCCCCTTACAGAAGGGTTGTGGGGAGGAGATGAGCCAGTCAGGGTGCAGGGTAGCAAAGATGAAACATATAATGTTCCTCTAGTTCTTAAATGTTTCCTTCCCTCACCACCCACTATCATGATCCCAATTCTACCTTACAAATCTGGCTAGACCAGAGGATGTACATTGGTACAGATAGCAACTGGAAACACAGGGGACCCAGGACAGATGACTCCTTCAGGACCAGTCGTAAGAGTGATGATGCCTGGTTGGTGGAGGGAATATGGGGTAGAAAGGTGAACCGATGGCAAGAATCTGTGAATGGCTTCCTCCCTGGTGGATGGACAGCAAAGAAGAGGGCAGGGGGAGAAGTCAGACAGTATGACATATGACAAAATATTAATAATTTATGAATTATGAAGGGTTCATGAAGGAGCAGGGAGAATGAGAAGGAGGGGGGAAAATGAGCAGCCGATATTAAGTGCTCAATCAAAAGACAAATATTTTGAGATTGATGATGGCAACAAATGTACATATGTTCTTGACACAATGGATGGATGTATGGATTGTGATAAGAATTGTATGAGCCCCCAATAAAATGATTTTTTTAACGTAAAAAAAATTACATTTATATATATTTATATGAACAGTAGATGGATTGCTTAGCAGTTGGTGCCTAGCCTTTTGTTGACTGATGAGACTGAGTTTCCTCGTCGTTTCTTTCCACACACTCCCCTGCAGTCCGTCTGGTGAGGTCCACATTTGTGGTCGCCAGGATGCCGTGAAAGACGTTATTTGCCCTGAATAGGGCATTCGTGTTGCCAAATTCTCTCATGCGATTCTGGCATCATCTCCATTACCACAAAGTCAGTGGTTCAAACCCACCAGTCGCTCTCAGGAAGAAAGATGAGGCTATGTGCTCCCATAAAGGTTTGAGATCTCAGAAATCCAGTACAGGCTGCTATGGGTTGAAACAGACTCAATGGCAGTAGGTTTCATACACACACACACAATGTTGTTACTGTTAGGTGCCTTCCAATAGACTCCAATTCATATCGACACTATGTCAACAGAACTAAACACCGTCCACTCCTGCGCCATCCTCACAATTGCTCTCTGTATGTGTGTGTGTGTGTGTGTGTGTGTGTGTGTGTGTGTGTGTACGCGCCCACCAAAACTTCTACTATGAAGAAGGGCGTGGCAGACTTCTGAAAATCAGCCAATCAAAGCTTTATGGACCATAGCAGACATTGCCCAGCTCACAGGCTTTGGACACGTCACCAGGAGGGGCTAGATGCCGGCGGAGGACATGCCAGCTGAGGCAGAGGAGCGATGTGGGAGCCCCTGGGGAGATGCTGCAAGAACAGATTCCCACATATGGCGACCGGGCAGGTGACGCAGGAGAGTGCGCGCGAGGTTCTGTGAGTTGGAATGGGCCTGCTGGCAGCTGTCTGTCTGCCAATTTCAGGCCTCCAATGTCAAAGGTACAAAAATTGACAGTGTGAAAAATGTTTCTTTCTCGGCCACCTCCCTCCGCAGCCACCTAGTTCTCCACTCTAGAGGTGACCAGTGGCAACACCAGCAGTCGGAGCTGCTGTATTTTGGTAACTGTCTTTGCTGTCGAGTTGGCTCCAATTCATAGCGACCTTGTGTACAGCCGGATGAAACACTGCCCGGTCTGTGCCTGGCTCATCCTGGTTATGTTTGAGCCCCTTGTGGAAGCCCCACTGTCAATCCATCTCCTTAAGGGTCAGCCTCGTTTTCACTGAGCCTCTATTCTACCAAGCCTGATGTCCTTCACCAGGGACGGGGCTCTCCTGCCAACATGAGATGAAGTATCGCCATCCTTATGTCCTTGTGTGTCGTCCCGTGGGGGCTTTCCTGTTGCTTGGATGTCAGAAGCTACCACCAGTATTACAAATGCCAGCCAGATCCCTCATACGGGATAGATTTCAGTCAAACTGCCAGGCTAAGCAGAGCACATTAGGAAGAAAGAACAGACAATTCGCCGCTGGAAACCTTAGGAAGAGCAGAATCAAGTCAAAGTCACGGCCATGGAGTCAGTGGTGATACCACACAGCGACCCTAGAGGACAGGGTCCTGGTAGAACGGCCCCTGTGGGTCTCGGAGACTGTAACTATGGGAGTAGACAGTCTCATCTTTCTCCCTCAGAATGGCCGGTGGTTTTGAACTACTGCCCTGAGGTTAGCAGCCCAATGCGTAACCAGTATGCCACTGGGGCTCCTTATAAATAGTGGGGGCAGGGGGTTTCCAAGGCTGTTTGTTCAATGCAGGCACACCCATACACCCAGTTCTCCAGAAAACTGGGGCAGGAGGGCAGAACCGACACAAGCTTGTGGAAACGAGGACCCGGCCCGGATCTGTCTGAGGAGATGCAGTCCTGGGCCCTGGGAGGGAGTCTGAGAAGGCTCCCAGAGGCCGGTTGAAAGCTGGGGAACAGCTACCCAAAGAGTCTCTCTAAGAAATGTCTTTGAAAGGCACGGACAGGCAAGCGGGTCGAGGCACTAAGTCCCCCTCCTATGGCAAAGCCAGTCATTTTAACCTGAAAAAGCAAGAACACCAAGGCCCCTGGATTCCTGCCAGAAGCATTTGGAAGTCGGTGTGGACAGAGGGGCACACTGCTGTCATAATGGGGGGCGGGAGGGGGCAGGCGGGCAGTGATGACTGGCATGCAGTGGGCAGGACAACACTCCAGGCAGGCCATACAAAGAATTGTCTGGGCCCAAATTCCACCCCAACCGAGGCGCACTGGCGGGGCCCAGCGCGGGTCTCAGCCCTGAAACATTTTCAGCGCCCCCCCCACCCCACCCCACAAGTGCTAACTTTCAGCCCAGTCACTCCTGGCGTGGCCCCTAGAGGAGGCGTGTGGGGAATGTGCGCTGAGGTCATGGAATGACGCTTTGAGTGCACTTTCATTTATAAGCCAGTGGGAGGCCGGGGCAACAGCTACCCAAAAAAGTCTCTGGTTTGAGACCGATGAGCGCCGGCCTGGCATTCTGGCCCCGGTTACTCAGCGGAGCCAGCTGTCGGTTCCTGACTGTTCTAGAGGGAAATACTGAAACTCCCCTGCGGGTCAATCCATTCTCCAAAGTGGGGTGTGCAGAGGGGGGGTTCTTCTGATTCATTTAAAAGAGGGAGTGACAGGTTCATGACAGGTTGAGAGGTGCCGTCAGAGACAAGGTGACCCTACAGACAACAGAACGGAGCACTGCCCCGGCCTGGGCCACCCTCATGACACTTATAGTTGAACCCATCGTTGCGGCCGCTGTGTCTGTCCTTCCACCCGTCCATCCACTTTGTTTGTCAACCCTCCACTCAGAAGGTTCGGGATGAGGTCCAGGTACTGGGAAGGCGCATGGTGAAGCCCCTGGAGAAGAATGACAGGGGGAGCCAGTCTAGAACTGTTGGTTCTAGGCTAACCCGAGTACCGTGGATTCAGCTGAGAGCCTGTTGCCCGTGCTGACTGGGGACACGCCTGGACTTTCTCCCACTTGCCCACCCCCTCCCTCCACAGGCGTTGGAGAAGTGGTGAGGGCGTTAGCCAAGTGCTCATCTGCGGCTGGAACACGGGGGCACTTGGGTTCTTGGGCATCGCTGTCATCAGCAGCAGGATGGCCAGGTGTGGACACGGGACTGCACCCAACAACCGATGTGGTGGCTCTCTGTCCCATGGAGAGGCCAACAGGGGTCCAGCAGCGGAATGTTCACCCTGTACTTGAGAGACCCAGAGGGGCATGCACGTTGCAGTGGTGCTCCATGGGTTTCCAGAGAGCTTCCAGAAGAGGATGGGCCAAGAAGAATGGCCTGGATCCCGTCTACCCGAGTCCGCTGATGTAGACCCTATGGCTCCCCAGGATCTGATCAAAGGCTGGCAAGGGACCAGGCAGCGTTTTGTTTCCTGGGGGCACAGGGTTGTCCTGAGTCAGGGGCAGACGGGGAGGCAGCTAACAGCAAACATTCCATGGAGTTCCCGGATGACAGCCCACTGGGTAACCAAGAGAGGGCAGAGTGGTGAGGGGGCGCCCGGATAGTGGAGGCACCACATGGTGCTTCTGAGGTGTAGCTTGCCCTACTCCCTCTCATGTGGGAAACTCCCAGGCTGAAGGGCCTCCCTTTCCCCCACACTGCCACCCTTTGCTGGTTCAGTGCATTCTCCACAGCTGCCCTGCCATCAGGGAAGGGCCTTTATAGGACAGTGGGGCCAATGCCACCTCCCAGAGGGTTTTCAGGGTCAAATTCCATGTGGAAAGCACCCAGCTGGCCCACAGGAGGTGTCTTCTGGAAGTTTCCCCATGGCCATTTTCCTCTGCCCACTGCTTTCGTGATGGCCTGCTGCCTCTGTCCAGCCCTCCCCGTTGGCCCAGGGCTCTGTGCCCGCCTCACCATTGCTCACTACTGCTCCAGAAGGAGGCCAGGCCAGGTCTCCCCGGCCTCACCCCGTCCATGAAGAAAGAGTCATTCCGCAACTGTCTCAGTATCAGGGGACATTTGCCCAGGGTTTGGAGGACTGCTTCATGAGGTTGGAACTGGGTGCAGGAGGTCCCACGCAGGCTCCCTGGGCCCTGGGCTTACCCTGGAAAGGGCTGGGTGCTGGGCCCCCCCGTTCCTGCACAGCCCACTGCTTGCAGCCCACCCCTGATCCCCCCTCACACCCTGCTAGGCATCTCTGGGGGAGAACTGGCTGGCCGGAGGAAGGATGAGCCCTGCCTGTCTGTGTGGCTCTGCAGAGGACAGGCACTGAGGGAGGAGCCAAGGGAGCGGAGGGGCAGCCCTGCTGGAGTACAGCCCGACTGGGCTGGGAGCCAGCCCGAAGGAAGGAGGAGAGAGGCAGCCTGTAGAAACCACAAATGCTGGTGCTACTGCTGCTGCTGCTGATGTGGCAGAGTAGGCACCTCTGGCCACTAATATCCACCAGTGGCTCGTTGGTCTAGGGGTATGATTCTCGCTTAGGGTGCGAGAGGTCCCGGGTTCAAATCCCGGACGAGCCCTGTTTTTTCCATGACTTCTGTTTTCCTGCCAACTCCATCGCCTACCCCTGCCCCCCACACACACACACACACACTCCACCACCAGCACACACATAGAGAAAGAAACACCACCTCTAGGGCAGAAGCAGCGGTAGCTGTGTGGTATGTGGTCCAAGTGCCCTAAGGACCAGCTGGCAGGCAGCTTCGCTATTAGTCCTGGCCTGTGTGAGCCCTGTTATGCCCATGCCCAGCAGAGGACAGGCATTGGTGTCTGGCTGCAATGGAAGGGCAGCCTCCCCAGGGGCCTCAGGTGAAGAGTGAGTCATCAGGGCACATGGGAGGTAGGCCTGAGATGGAACTCGGCAAGAGGGAAGTCCTTGACATAAAACCCCAGCTACAGCATGCCCTGGTCTCGAAGTCCCAAAGCCAGGATTAAGTTTAAAATGCAGTCTCCGCTTCCCCTAGACAAAATGGGGCAAATGCTACTCACTGCTCAGGGCTGTTGGGAAGACTCATTGAAACACAGCGACACCTTACAAGCATAAGGGACCGTTAGGACTTCTGACTCAGAGATCCTGTCGGTCAGGGGAGAACCACCCCAAGGCTGTAGTCTTCATGGATGTAGATTGCGTCAGTGGCCCAGCTAGTGACCAGCCAAACTTTCAGCTCGCAGTGGAGCACTTTAACCACCGAACCACCAGGGCCCCTGAGAAATAAGGGTAATGGGGCATAAAGGGTTACCTCAATCCTAAGGAAGGATGATCCTCTGGGATTAGTAGGGAGGGCTGAATCCTGATCCAGGGATTATGGGGATTAATTCAGAGCATCCTTCCCCTCAGCTAATAGCCTCCCCACTCTCAGGGTCCTTTGAAGGAGCCTGGTGGGGTAGTGATTGCAAGTTGGGCTGCCAACTGCAAGGTTAGCTGTTCAAAAGCAGCAGCTTTCTCCAGAAGAGTTAGAGTCTTGGAAACCCACAGGGGCAGTTCTCTTCTGCCCTATCGGGTGATGATGAGCTAGCATCGACTTGATGGCCAGTGACTTTACCTGGTCCTTCAGGGAGGCAACCGGAGACCACTCTTCACCCCACCTGACCCCTGCTAAGCTTTCCTCCCCAACTCACCACCCTTCTGAGAAATAAACAGTCTCAGGTCTCCTCTGAATGATCCCCAGGTTCAGCGTGAATTATGCACTATGTCCCAGGGCCAAGTGAGAGACTGGTTCTGATCCTCGGGGTCAGAGCTCTCAGAGTCCCCAGATATCACAGCTAACAGTGGCCTGCCCTGTCCTCCATCAGTCAAGAGGTCAGCAGCTCATCTGGCCATGGCAGTGGAGCCTGAGCCAAGAGGCACTGTGCCAAAGCAGAATGAACCACCACTGCTGCCAGCACGGGGTTCTGCGTGCTCTTTCAGCGCCCCAGGTGAGCCGCCTTCCAGCCAAGTCCTCACAGACCTGAGGTCTACAAAGATGCTCCCCAACATTTCCTCCAGACCCCAGTCGCTGGTCCTGTGGGAGAGCACTGTCTCCCGGAGCTCCCAGCTGGGGGCAGTGTGGTGTGGTGGGGATGACAGACAAAAGAGTAAATTCCTAAGTGTGAAGTCATCTTGTAAACAACAATTTGGACTGTGTGGCTGAGAGATGCCCCAGACCTTCAAGAACCTGACCAGCCAGACCCAGGGAGGAAGAGGTCAGGGACTGTAAGAGCGCACAGTTGGAGTGGGGGATCTGATGGGGTCCAGGCGGACATTAGGGAAGGCTGATTCTGGAACTCATTGTAGTAAGTAGGGGCGTCCAGGGGAAGACATCTTTCTTGTGTGGAGGGTTGTGGGCCTAGGTCGCGGTGGACATGCCCAGAGTCTTGTGAGTGGATATGCAAGAGGAGAGACTGGATATGCCCCTGGTTTCAGTATTTGTTCTGGGCGTGTTGGGAAATCCCCCTTCCCAAGCCGTGATGGATTGAACTGTATCTTCCCCAAATGACATGCTGAAACCCTAAACGCTGTGCTGTCCGTGGGACCCTGTTTGGAAATGGGGTCTTTGACAATGCTATCAGTGGGGGTAACTGGAGTCATAGCTGAGTTAGGTGGGCCCTCATCCAGAGATGCTACATAGGGACTGGGACGCTGCAGCTGCACAGCTGTGAGCCCAGCGACCCTGGAGCTACCGGAAGCTGCCGCAGAGGGAGAGGCCCGCACCAGAGCTGCAGGGCACGCCCAAACTGAGAGGCGACATGGGCCTGCTCTGCCACCCAACTTGTCGTATCTAGTGGAAGTCCTATGTACAAATTCCCACACCTGCTTTGGCTCAGACCCGCAGAGATTCCAGGACAAGTGCTTGGCCAAAATACACAGGGCGACACTGCATGAAAGAATACGTGAGACCAGCTCTCTGGACTCCCCATAATCTCCCTTTGTCAGAGTGTAAAGGCAGCGCCAGCTGGGTGTAGGCTCAGAGCAGGGTGGGGGTGGTAGCCCAGAGGCTAGGGTACAGGGCTGCCTGGGGTCCCCGGAGACTTCTCCTAGATGGGTTCCTGGCTCAGGCTGGGTGAGATCCGGGCCATCCAAGTCCCAGACCAAGGCTACCCGGCCTCCAACCCTCTTGGTGCTCAGGGGCCGGGAGGCCACAGCACCGGTCTGGGGGGCCACCGAGCCGGGTCTGCGCTGCCTGCGGGTGGAGACAGGACGTGCAGACGTCGGGGGGCGCGGGGAGGTGGTCAGGGCCGCGAGCACTGTCGGTTTACAGGTTTGCTCTTCTCAGCGCGCTACCGACCCGTGGCGCACCGGGGCTCCGCGCCACCCAAGATCCCCGGCTCGGACCAGGGGGCTTGTCCAGACCTCTTGGGCCCGCGTACCCCCCGCGGGGAGCTCTCGTCCGCAAGGCTGCCGGCAGCTCCCTCTCCCCTGGGTGCCGGCACAATGCGGCCTGCCGGCGGGTCAGGGTCGCGCCCCCACCCGGCGCGCCCGCCAGCCCGGGTCCCCGAGCAGCGCGGAGGGCGGGCTTCCGGGCGGTGGCGTCAGGTGGCCGCCAGGCCCCGCCCCCGCCTCCTGCGCACCGGCCTCGGTCCCCGGCCTGGCGGTGCGGCGGCTGCTCCCGGCGCTGGCGCGGGCGCGGGCGCGGGCGCGGTGGCGGAGCGGCCATGGAGGCGGGCGCCGGGGCCGGCGCGGGAGCCGCGGGCTGGAGCTGCCCGGGCCCAGGTTAGAGCCACGGCCCCTCTCCCACCGCCACCGACCCCCGACCCTGCGCCCCGTAGGGCACCCCCCAGCCTGGCCTGTCTCCGTCTTCCCCACCCCAACCGCACCCTCCCGAGAGCCCCGGATCTGCCTACCGTGCGACCCTGCATCCCCTGCGCACCCGCTCGGGCCCGGAGGCTCCTGCACCTGAGAGTGGGGAGGTGCGGGATGAGCGAGGTCCGGAGGGAGAATGGAGGTTCTGACGCACGGCCCAGCCCTTTCTCCAGCTCCCCTCATCTGCCGCCCCTTCCCCAGCCGCCCCACCCTCTCATCCCAGGCCCACCCCCTCCCTGCCTGCCGCCTCAATCTACACGCCTTTCTTTGATCAGTGCGGGGCCAGGCGCCTGGAACTTGGGTGCTGATGGTGGCAGAGAAAGGCAGGGACTTCCTCGGGGTTAAACATTTCTGGGCCCCACACGCTCCTTCCCCCACTCACAGGGGCCACGGTGACCACCCTGGGCTCCTATGAGTCCTCTGAGGGAGGCGACAGGAAGAAAGGCCAACGCTGGGGGTCCCTGGAACGGCGGGGGATGCAAGCTATGGAGGGTGAGTCTCCCCAAATGCACTTGCCATCTGTCTTCCTTCCTCTGACCCCTCATGCCACCTCACCCCCCAGCCTGGCCTCAGGACACAACCCTTCCCTTAATTCATTCCTGCCCCTCCTCCCTGGCCTGAGCCCACCCTTCCCTGGGGAGGTCCAGTGGGGGGCATCCCATGGGGGCTCCAGGCAGGCCCATGGGACCAGGTTATGTTCCCTGGGAGAGCTACCAGACAGACAGAGAGGTCTTGTGGCAGGGGACTGCTCTCACTGCCACTGACCCAGACCCCAAAGGTCTCTTCTAAAGGGCAGGGCTGGGGGCCTGTGCACTTCATGGGGCCTGTGGCTTGTGTCCTCCCTAGTCTTACTGCCTGCAAGGGCTGCCTGAGCCAGGCCACTTAAGGCCAGCCTCCCCCCACCGGTCCCTATCACAACCGTGTGACTTGGCAGCGGCTGCCAGCCCATGCCCCTCTGGAAGGCTGCCAGTCTGTTTTTAGGACTTCCTGCGAAGTGCCCCTAGACCCCTCTGCAGACTCGGTATGGACAACACTGCCCCTCTCATGAGGACAGATGGACCAAGGGGCCCCAGATGCGCCTCGAGCTTTGGATTTTGGCAGATCTGAGGCCAGAGAGTCCGGATTAAAATAAAGCGCAAGCAGGGGCCATGCAGAGAAGAGTTTGCTATTTAGGGAAGCTGCATTGCAGTAAGGAGGGGTGCTCAGCGCCGGAGGCTAGGGCAGGCACACCCCAGTTTCTGAACACAGGAAAGTGGCCAGATTTTGTGTTACATTCAAGTCTGACCTAAGACTTGCCTGAGCACCGCCATGTGGCCAGCAGGCCAGGCCCCGGGAACGCTCCGGCAGGACAGGGGAAGGGAGACCTCATGACACCGAGCAGGGAGTGGAGGAAGGACCTGGTTGGACACTTCAAAAAGCCTGTTTGTTAATATGCCTCCGCAAGGGCTGCAGTGTGCATCCAGAACATTTAGAATCATCTCGTTCGGCATTCTCTCTTTACCTATTGACATGCAATCCTTTCTTAATATGAATACACACATACACACACACACACACACACACGCCCCGTTCTTTTTCAACTTCAGCTCCATTCTTCCACTACTGACTTTCCGAAGCCAACCCAACACACAGCAAATCACTGCCAACTACAGGTCAGGTTAGAACTGGCTGTGTGAGTTTCCGACACTGACGTCTGTGGGAGTAGAAAGCCCTGTCTTTCTCTTGTGGAGAAGCTGGTGGTTTCAAACTGCTAACTCGCAGTTGGCAGCTCGACACAGCCGCTAGGCCAGCACATCTCCTTTCTTACCATGGAGTGGATAGTTTTTACCCACCCACCCCCAAACTAAACCCTGGCCCATTTGGCCTAAAGATCTGTCTGATGGCTGGTCACTTCGCTTGACCTCTTGGCCTGATCCCCAGAGGCCAGGCCTAGAAGAAGCAGGCATCTTGTGCCAGCTTCCCATGGACGGCAGTATTAGGGGGCCACTGAGTGCAGTACTGGGCAGAGGGCTCTCTACACTTGACACACCTGACTAGTCACCAGTGCAGGTCCTGCCAGGAGCTTCTCAGGGGACACCAGGTGGCACTATTAGACCATCTTTGCCTTTGGCAGTGCCTTGGGGCCAGGAAGAACCTGGGCCTGACCCCCTGTTGGGTGGGTGTCTCTCCTAGGGGAGGTGTTACTCCCAGCTCTCTATGAGGAGGAGGAAGAGGAGGAGGAGGAGGAGGAAGAGGAGGTAGAAGAGGAGGAAGAATCTGTGCAGAAGGGTGGCAGCACGGGCTCCCTATCCCTCGGCAAGCACCGGGGCCTGAGCCTCACCGAGACGGAGCTGGACGAGCTGAGGGCGCAGGTGCTACAGCTGGTGGCAGAACTGGAGGAGACTCGGGAACTGGCCGGGCAGCATGAGGATGACTCCCTGGAGCTGCAAGGTGAGAGCCCAAGACTCCTGGGACCTGGGCTTGAGGGCTCTGCCCGGACTGCAGGCGTGACTGGGCTCCCTCCCCTGCAGGGCTCCTGGAGGATGAGAGGCTGGCCAGCGCCCAGCAGGCCGAGCTGTTCACCAAGCAGATCCAGCAGCTGCAAGGTAACTCCAGGCCGGCCCGGGACCCTGAATACGGGAGTGAGGCGCCCAGATGCTAACCGCAGGCTCTGCACTACGAGCCATCCCCAACTCCTCCGAGAAGCCTGGTGCTCTGCCTCCAGATGCCCTATCGGATGTTCTACTCAGTCAAAGGGGGAGGGGGGACACGTAGAACAGCAACAGGGCTGGAAGGGAGGTGGGCAGCCGAGTACTTGTTTCTAGAGGGTTTGACTGACTGGCTAAAAGAAACAACCCAATTCAGTACTTTAGTCTTATTTCTTCCTTTCCATTTTTTATCTCCTCTCTTTCCCTACTTCTCTTATCTTCTTGACATATTTAGCTGACTCTTCCATCCTTTCCTCCCCCTTCTTGCCCTGTCACCTCACAGCTTCTCTTTCTTTTCCCTGGCTTCCTCTTCCCTCCACTTCAGTGCCCAGAGAACCATGCCAGGGGTGGGAGATCAAGGTTCGATTCCAGCCCAGTTCTCTTCTCCTGTCCCACCAAAGACACCATGGCAAAGGGCAGCGAGCCAATGCGAAGTGACTAAGGGAGCCCCTGTGTTTGTTTAAGGGGAACAGGGCCTTGAGGTCCTGAGCCTGTGGCCCAGAATCCTTTCCTCTGACACGCACGGCCCTTTGTCTCTGGGAAGCAGCAAGACAGGTGTTCTGCATTCAACCACATCACCAAATCCAGGGGAAGCTTTGATGAGTTCTGTGGGCTTCCAGAAGGTTTGGGGGAGCTGTCCTAGAAAACAGCAGGGCCTCTCCAGAGAGAAATGAGATCAAGCCCAAAGTGAAGTATAAATGGGAAAGGCAAGCCAGGAAGGAGGCCTGGGGAGGCGATGGGAAGGGGGAAGATGTGAGCACAGGCCGCCTGACAATCTGCCTTTGTGGAGACTCAAAGAGAAGGAGGGAGGGAAGAGAGAGAGACTGGGCACTGGCCTCAGGTCCCCTAGATTCCTGGGCCCAGCTCAGCCGATCATACTGGGCCCAGCTCTGCCGATCATAAGCTTGATAATCTTGGAAAAGCCGCTTGTATTTTTCTGAGACTCAGTTTCTCACCTGGGGCATTCAGATGGGGTACATTCATTTGTTTATCAGCCATTTAGTGAATGGCTCTATGCTTGAGGGAGCCCTGGTGGTGTAGTGGGTTACCAGTTGGACTGCTAACCTCAATGTCAGCAGTTCAAAACAACTAGCCACTCTGTGGGAGAAAGATGAGGCTTTCTAGTCCTGTACAGAGTTAAAGTCTTGGAAACCCACAGGGGCAGTTCAACCCTGTCCTGTAAGGTCACTATGAGTCAGAATTGGCTCCAAGGCAGTGGGTTTTTTTTTTAGATGTGCTTGGAAGACCAGCCATGTACAGGGCAGATCAGATCCCCGTGGGAATGAAGAGTGTGTTTACTGGGAAGAGGCAGAAAATAAATGGATAAACAATGATACCAGCTCAGTGACAATAAATGTTATGAAAATAATCTGATACAACCTGGATAGAGTGAGATGGGGCTTTATTGGGCTGCTAAGGGAGTCATTAGGAATTGCTATCTAATTGTTGAGGGGCCCTGATGACGTAGTGGTTACACGCTGGGCTGTTCATCGCAAGGTCAGCAGTTCAGAACCAACGGTCATTCCTCGGGAGAAAGACGGGGAGCTTTCTACCCCATAAAGAGTTCCTGTCTTGGAAACTCACAGGGCCAGTTCTGCCCTGTCCTGTAAGGGCCGCTATGAGTCGGCATCGGCTCAATGGCAGTGAGTTATCTAATTGAGTTGGAAGATCAGAGTCCAAGTCAACATGGAAGTCCACTCTAGACCCAAGAGAGGGGAGGAAGCAGGGCTGGAGGTACAATTTTGGTTGTCAGAGTAGAGATGGATTAGGATCTAGGAGAGATGGCGGGAGAAGTAGAAGAAGTGGGGAGAAAGGGCTCGGGCTCTGGGACATCCTGGCACACTGAGGTCCAGTACAGAAGAAGAAACGAAATAGACAGGCGTGGGGCTGAAGCCCCTGAAGTCCAGGGCAAAGAGTGCTTCCAGGAGAGAGAAGCAGGGAAAGAGTAAGGTGTGGCCCCGGGAGTACTTTGTCTTTTTATTTTATTTTTTAAATTATTTTTAAATTTATTTATTTATTTTAACAATTTATTGGGGCTGATACAATTCTTTTCACAGTTCATACATATACATACATCAATTGTATAAAGCACATCTGTACAGTCTTTGCCCTAATCATTTTTTTCCTCTTCTTTTACATTTTATTAGGGACTCATACAACTCTTACCACAATCCATACATATACATACATCAATTGTATAAAGCACATCCATACATTCCCTGCCCCAATCATTCTCAAGGCATTTGCTCTCCATACTTTGTCTTTTTAAAGTGAGCAAGACTAGCTCTGTGTGCATCTCTAGACCAGGAAAGGCAAGATCCTTTGCAAGGACCAAGGGCATTTCTTCAGGTAGAGGGGGAGTCCGAGCTGTACGAGGAGATGCATCACCTGGGAAAAGTCCGTGGACGGCTGCTACTCAGCGGGGTGGCGTCTAGGACGAGAGCCCCGCTGGTCGGCCGGGGGCGGGGGAGGGCGGGGGTGGGGCTGGTGAAGGAGGACCTCTGGCTGTCCGCGCGCGCGCTTTGCCCGTTTCCGCCGGGAGGGGGCGCGCGCGCATCCAGAAGCAGCGGGTGTTGCTAGGCGGTTCCGGCCGCCACAGCCCCTCGGGGGGCCGGGACCGGCCGGTCGGCGGGAGGCCCCCCAGGAAGACAGCTTGTGGGGGGCCGACGAGATGGAGGCTATAACCAGTGAGTGAGGATCTCGACTTATAAGGCCCGCAAGCCGACGACGCGCGGGCCCTCGGCCCCGCCCCGACGGTCCCAGCCCCCCTGTCAACCGGCGGCCCAGCCCGGTCGGCCGAGCCAACCCCCGCCGGAGCCCGCCCCCTCCGGCTTCCGGATAGGCACCGCCCTCGGTCCCAACCCCGCCCCCGTCCAGGCCAGACCCCGCCCCCGTCCCCAAGGAAGCGTCTGCCCAGGCCGAGTGGACACCCGCCCACCAGACTCGCCCCTTCCTCCTTTCCCCAATCAAACCCCCCAAATCAAATCACTGCCATACAGAGTAGAAAACCCAGTCTTTCCCCTCCCACGGAGCTGCGGCTGGTTTCAAACTGCTGACCTTGCGTCTGCAGCCCAACGCATGACCACATAACACCGACACCACCCTGGCTAGGCTCTGAGCACTCCCCAGACAAGGTCAATTTCTAGGAACCAGACTTCAGAGAACCTGGGAACCATTTGAATCTAAGGTCAAGTGAGCGTCAGGGAAGTAGATGCTGGTCCGCTCCCCACAGAAAGCCCACCCTAGGTTCTGGGACCTTTATCTTAATAGGTAGTGGACTCATTTGACTAAGTTCCAAGAGAGTGATCAGCTCTGTCTTGGTCGCAGCGTGGTGCCCGACAGCGGGGAGAAAGCCCACTCTTGATGACCCTGTAAGGCAGAACAGAACTGCTCCTTAGGGTAGGGGACTCAGAGACTCTTTATGAGAGCTGCAAGAGCCTCTTCTGTCTCCCAATTGGCTGGTGGGTTTGAATTGCAGGTTTTGCAGTTAGCTTAACCCTCTGTGCCCCAGGGCTCCTTGGGGTCGAGTGAGGATTGGAACTAGGAAGTCTGAGAATCCAAATGGAGTGACGAAGCTCGGTTGTGGCACTGAGCTGATGATCAATAAGTACCGCTGTTTGAACCAGAGAGTAGACGCAGCTAGGAATATTCTGGAACAGAAAGGATGGGCAACAGATGTGCCTGGAACTTCACGTGTGAGCTAGAGAGAAGGGCAAGAGATCTCCCCCTAAGCCCCCTGTCCACTCAGCACTAGTATATCCCAATCTGTCCACAATTGGTTTCTCAAGTGTGTGCTCTATCCTAGCGTAAAGAAAACAACCAAACATTGAATTCTATCCACACGTTGTTCTTGTTAGGTGCTGTCAAGTCAGTTCCAATTCACAGGGCCCCTGTGTACAATGGAACAAAGCACCGGCGTTCCACTCAATCTGCACACAATTCACCGCCTGTCCCACTCAATCTGCACACAGTTGTTGCTTTGGAGCTCGTTGTGGCAGCCACTGCCTCAAGCCATCTCTTGACGGTCTGCTTCTTTTTCACTGCCCCTCCACTTTATCAAGTTGTTTCAGGGACTGTTCGCTCCTGATAACATGTCCACAGTTTGTGAGACAAGGTCTCACCATCTTCCTTTCTAAGCAGCATTCTGGCCATATTTCTTCCAAGACAGATTGCAGTACTTTCGATCTCCTTCACCCGCCACCACAGTTCAAATGTCGATTCGTCTGCAGTCTTCCAAACTCATTCTCCAACTTTCACACGCATATGAGGCCATTGCAAATGCTCTAGTTTGGATCAGGCACACGTTAGTTTTCAAAGTGACATCTCTGCTCTTCAGGACTTCAATGCGATCTTGTGCATCAAACTTTTCATCGTTGGATCTCTTTGTTGTTGTTGTTGTTGTTGTTGTTAAGAAGCATCTTAGTGTTTATTAATGTTGAGTTATTAAAAACAAACATCCATACCAGTGTGGGTAGGGGGGAGCAGGGCAGGGTCAAGGCAGAGGAGGAGGAAGGAATTCTGCCTTTTTGGTAAAAAAGCTCCTAGTTCATCCCACCATGGATTTCATAGTCACCCAGACACACGTGGCCCTTAAAGATGGTGTACCACTTCTTAAGGACGATCTTGTTCCAATGGGTGCCCGTTTGGGCTGCGATCAGCTTCTTCAGATCCCCGATGGTGTCACCCATGCTGCATCTGACACGGACCTTCTTCCCCAGACGGTCGTTGCAAACCACCTCGATCATCCTGCCTGGAGCTTGAATCTCCTCCAAGTTACCAACCCCCCCCCAACCTTCCTGGCTCTGTTGGATCTCTTCACTGCTGCTTCCATGAGCACCAACTGTGGAGCCAAGCAAAATGAAATCTTTGACAACTTCAGTCTTTTCTCTGTTTGTCGTGATGTTGTCCGTTGGTCCCGTTGGAGGATTTGGGTTTTCTTTACACTGCATTCTGCTCCACGGTGAAGGCTGCAGTTCTTGTTCTTCGTCAGCAAGTACTTCAAGTCCTCCTTGCTTTCAGCAGCAAGGTTGTGTCATCTGCTTCTCGCAGATAGTTAATAAGCCTTCCTCCTGTGCCTGAGACATGCATACAGACAGCAGATGTTTGCTGAGCTGCATTATGCCTGAGCTCAGTACCGTGGCGGTGCCTTTACTGTACTTTCTCAGTTCCTCGGATCCCAGATGGGCACCTGGGCTCAGAGGCCCCGAGCAGATCCACAAATACAGAGATTTACATGCACTGACATGTTCCCTCCATAACTTAGAAAATAATCATGAATTATAAAATGTTAGCATGTGGTGAAAGGACAAACAACACAGGCATATGTGATGTAGAAGTTAAAGCCCAGGATGCCTTTTCAGAAGAAGCCACTCATCATGGTTGGGGCACGGGTCTCTTGAGACCGCTCTCTGTCTCTATATTTCTGTCAATACATATCCTAGATGTATTATTTTTAAAAACAAGACTATCAAAAAAAAAAACAAAAAAAAAACAAGACTATCTATTTTTCCAGCTTGTTTCTTTCTAGTTAGACTACCGTGGGCATCTTGTCATATCTTCTCTATTGATCTACCACTTAAAAAACATACTAAACAAAAGGCCTTTTGTAAAGTTAGGTGAAGGTATTCAGAGCACATCACAGTTTTACACTCAATAATTCATATACCATCGGAGTCAACTCATCCATTGCGACCCTCTCAGCACTATCCCACTTCCTCCCAGAGCTTCCGGTTTCCATCCCTCCTCCTTTCTGTCCCCGTGAATGTTTCTGGAATCTGCGAGTTTTTTGCAAAGATTCAGGACATCACCAGCGAATTACTGTAAAATAACGTTTGGCATTTTAACTGTCTGACGAGCCCCTAGCTTGTACTTTTTGTTGGCAGTAGTTCGAGTTGTTTCTACTCCCTCTGGGGTTCCCTTCTCTACCAGAGGAGGCTGCTCCTCCCCTGGGGCTGGAAGCAGGGGGTTGTGTCTAGGTGGGTTGCAGCGGAGCCTTCTGACCGTGGCCTCCCCTCCCCAGGTGAGCTGCGGTCCCTCCGCGAGGAGATCGCCCTGCTCGAGAGGGAGAAGGATACTGAGCTGAAGGACATCGAGCAGGAGCTGCGTTTGGCCCAGACGGAGATCCGGACTCTGCGGCAAGCGGCGGAAGACTCTGCCACGGAGCATGAGAGCGACCTGGCCTCCCTGCAGGAGGACCTGCTGCGGATGCAGGTGGAGCTGGACGACATGGACCGCATCCGTGGCGAGTACGAGATGGAGATTGCATCCCTGCGAGCCGAAATGGACATGAAGGGCTCCTCCCCGGACACTTCCCAAAGCCTCACGGCCTCTGAGCTCTGCGACCTGCAAGGTAGGAGGCCTGCCCTGCGCCAGTCCCACCTGCCCTTCGCAGCCGGTGGTTTGTTAGGCCCTTCGTTAGAATCATCTAGAAGGAAAAAAAAAACCAACCCAAAAAACAAACAAACAAAAACCACCCAGGTTGAATGTAAGACTGTGAAGGAGTCTCACTCATCCTGATGAGTTGCAGGTGGAATGGCCTGGGAATCCAGGCTTCGTCAGCAGGCTGTTTCTTTGACCGAGAGAATGTCCTTTCCGGGCAAGTGTCCAGTTCCCGGAAGAGGGACCAGAGGGGCCTGTCACCTCAGGAACCTTCTTGCAGCTCTGGCACGTGGCCCTTTGCCCAGACTGCTGGATGGTGGGCCCCCAGCCCTGTGCCCCACTTCTTCGACTCCCTTAGTTCTCACTGAAGTAGACACATCGGGGAGCATCAGATGAGAGCACAGGCCAGCTGGAGAGGGAGCATGTTATTTCTAGTAATGCATGGACTCTCAAAGGGTTGGCTCTGTTCAGACGGAGAGGCTCCGGCTAGTTGCTAGGACTCATGATGTTGGAGAGCTTGCCTTTATTCCGACGCTAGATTGATGATCTGGGGATAATGGAAGCCTATTTAGGCTAGACCAAGCCGAGGCTGTGGATGAGGTCATCCAAGCAGAGCACATTTTCCCAGCTGCCTGGAGCCTGTGGACTGGTGGGGCTCGGAGAGGCAGCCTAGCACAGTGGAAAGGCCTCAGGCAAGTTCAAGACCCAGCTTGGTGCCCGCTCCACTAATTAGCAGGTTGAACATCTGGTTGGTAGCGTGCTGAGCCTCAGTTTCTGAGGCTGTAGGCTTAGAGCTAGTCTTTACCTGTCAAGTGATTTCTTGCACGAAAGACCACTGCTGGGTGGGATTCAGGAACAGGACAAGGGCATTTGGGAAGATGGTGTGAAATCCAGATGGGGACAAGAGTGGATCTGGGTCGATCATGAAGTACCAGAGTCGAGTCCGTGGGTGGGCCACATGCACCCAGGCACACAGAATGTCAACCATCAGAACTAGGATGGGAACTCTCCCAGAAACCGAAAAATTTTCTAAAATGAAACATTTATATTTTAAAACCTTAGAGGGGCAACAGCGAGTATTGGAGAGATGCCTATAGGAGATCAAAATAATAAACCTGACCTGAACAGTTAAAACTTTGTCACTTGATACATGTTGGGCCTGATGTGGTTGTCAGCATTTTCTCTGTATGTCTATGTCTGTGTGTTTTTATATCGGATTGTGTATTTTGCTATATGTTGAGTTTTTGTTACATGTTTTTCTGGTTTTCGATATATGAAACCCAGGATTGATGACCCTACAGAGACAACAAATAGAAAAAGGGTTCCTGGGGTGGGGGTGTACAGTAGGGGAAGGGAGAGGGAGGGGAGCTGATACCAAGGAATTCAAAAAGGCAGAGACACTCTGAAACTGCTTGTGGCAGCAATAGCGAACGCTGCTTGATGTGATTGAACTATGGAATCATATGGTATCTGTATTAGCTCCCAACAAAATGGTTTCAAAAAAGAAAAAGAGAATGCAGAGGGCTGTTTAGGAGACCTGGTGGTGCAGTGGGGGGAAGCACTGGGCTGCATCCTGCTCGGCAGGAAACAGATGAGGCAGTCGGGGGGGGGGGGGGCCTCTGTAACTGCTCTGTTCTGTCTGTTGGGTCCCTGCCAGTTGGAGCCAACTCCATGGCACCCGGGTCTTAGGTGGGGTGGGGCTGAATGCAATGTCTGCCATGTCGAAAGCGCTCGCACAGGAGATGAATGTGAGGCGGAAACAGCCACGTTGCGTGCTTAGCACATGGTTGGTTTCCATGGTTCATTTCCTTCCTCTCTCGTGGCAACCTCAGTACCCCGAGGACTATAGAGGACGCAGTAGAGGTAACTTTCAGGGTGTTGAGCCTTATGGTAGGTACGGTAGATTCTAAGTAAAGGGTCCAAATTAAAGCAAGTCCTCACACACTGCTATCGAGTCAAGTCTGACTCATAGTGATCCCGTAGGACAGGGTAGAACTGCCCCTGTGGGTTTCCGATATGGGAGTAGAAAGCCTCCTTTTTCTCCCCCGCCCCCCCTACCCAGAGGGACTGGTGGCTTTGAACTGCTGACCTTGCAGATTGCAGCCAGGTGTGTAACCACGCTACCACTAAAGCAAGTGACTATCCCTGAGATACTGATGGCATTGTCAGCGTCAGTGTTAGAAGGAGGACGAGATGTGGGGCTGGTGGCAGTGGGTTTTTCGGTTAGCAGATGAAAGACCGTTGGAAAGAATCCCTGGGCCCATCCAGGCCAGTGTATTCGGCCTGGTGACAAAGGACCCCCCGAGTACCTGGGTCCTCTCTGAGCAGCTAGGCCTGGCAGTGCGGCATCTGGCAGTTTCCTGCTCTCGGGTTTTTGCAATGAGGCCATAAGAAGAAGAGTCAGAAACGGCTCAGTAAGCCTTTCACCACAACCAACCAGGCCCTTTACTGAAACCCTCCGAAGCTGCAATTTCAAGTCCCAGCCTTGGTTTGGGCTCTGAACATGAGCACACAGTAAAGCCATCTGGGAGAGGGTGGAGAGAAAGCCCCTCGCAGGGTGGGAGGTTCTGGACCCTGCCTCCTCTCTCCCTGCACATGCTCCCTCAGCACGGCCTCTGCCCTCCATTTCTCAGTGGGGAAGTTGGGCCTCACCTCTCTCTGCTTGTCCTCTGCAGAAGAACTGGAGCAGCTGCGGGAGCGCTGCCGGTACCTGAACGAGGAGTACCAGGCCCTGAAGGAGAGCAACAGCAGCCTGACGGGACAACTTGCCAACCTGGAAAGTGAGCGGTAAGCCAGGAGGAGGCTGGCAGGGGCCCCAGGTGCTCGGCCTTGGACAGAAGCCCGCAGAGCCTGCATCCCTCTGCTTTTGGGGAGCCGAACCTCTCATGGGGCTCTCAGGAGACAAAGGCCTAGAAGCAGCATGGGCGGCGGACAACCCATTGTCTTAGGACCAGAGTTGAGTAAGTCCAAAAAGCTTTTAGACATTGAGTTCTGGTTTGCTTTGCCCTCCAAAATACCAGTCACTCCATGCAGTCGATGCCACCTCATGGAGACCCGATAGGACAGGGTAGAACTGCCCCGAGACTGCAACTCTTCCCAGGAGTAGGTACCCTCCCTTTTCTCCCACGGAGTGGCTGGTGGTTTCAAACTGTGGCCTCTGTGGTTAAGCAACTCAACACATAACCACTACGCCAAACTCACTGCCATGGGCTTACCTACCTGCCAATTCATCACGACCCTTAGACAAGGTCAAACTGCCCCTGTGGGTTTCTGAGACGGTAGCCCTACAGGGCTAGAAAGCCCCATCTTTCTCCTGAGGAGCGGCTGCTGGTTTCGAACTGCTGCCCTTGCAGTTAGCAGCCCGACACATAACCACTACCCCACCACAGCTGCCTGGAGTGTATTAAAGGAGCCCTGGTGGTACAGTGGTTAAGCACTCAGCCATGAACCGAAGCATCAGTTGTTTGCATGGGCGAAAAATGTGACCGACTGCTTCCGTACAGAGTACAGCCTTGGGGATCCCACGGGCAGCCCGTCTCTTCTGACCTGTCGGGCCACTCCGAGGCAGACCAACCCTTCGGCAGTGAGCTTTTGGTTTGCAGATTTGAGGAGTGAGTCCTTCGTTGTGGGCACAGAGCTGAGCAGTCTCCCCAAAGCATGCCTCCGAGCTGGGGCGGCTGGCCCCTGGTCCCCTCCTCAGGTCCAGCAGGCCTGGCTCCCAGGGTCTCCCAGTGCCAGCCAGAAGTGCTGAGGGCTTCTCCTGTCACCTCTTAGACAAGTTGCTTTGAGGCAGGAATCCTGAGCCCACGGCCCCTACTTTTGCCGAAGTGAAGGCAGACCCAGCCCTGGACCTGTGTGTTACAGAACACGACGGGCAACCGAGAGGTGGCTGGAGTCCCAGACGCTCAAGTCGATGGCGTCCGTCGAGTCGCAGACGTTAGAAATGGACTTCCTCGAGCCTGATTCCGAGACCCACCTGCTGCGACAGCGGCTGCTGGGCGCTGAGGAGCAGATGGTGGGCATGAAGAGCAAGGTAGGCCGGGCCGCGCCCCGCGGAGGGCAGGTAGGCGGCCCCCTGCACCGCCTGCCACTCATTAGCTGGGACGCCTCCTTGGCTGGGGCCAAGGGCGGACATGGGGGCATGCCCGATGGATGGCCAGCTGGGGACGGTCCCCTGGAGGGGGTGCCTGCTAGCCTGAGGCCTGCCCGCCCGGGTCAGCCTGGCTTTCCCCCTCTCAGTGCAAGGAGCTTTGCGGGGAGCTGCAGGAGATGCAGCACCAGCGGCGGGCCAGCGAGGAGGAACATCGGCGGCTGCAGAAGGAGCTCAAGTTGGCGCAGACTGAAGTGCTGAGATTCCAGACGTGCCACAGCTTCACCCAGGTAAACACGGACCGACAGATGGATGGACAGATGGACGGGGGAAGGCAGCCGTCTGCCATGCCCCACTCCACCCCACCCCCTGGGCGCTGCAGAGGGCCCTGAGGACCGACATGAGGACCGTCTAGCAGTGTGTTTGAGAAGAGAGCCAGCGAGCGAGACAGGCAGCCCGGGGGAGCCTGTGGCTGCCAAGGTAACCACTCTGCCTCGACCTACCCCTGCAGAACGAGGAGCTGAAGACCAAGCTCTGTGCCCTGCAGACGAAGTACGATGCCAGCCAGGACGAGCTCCAGGATCTCCTGAAGGTGCAGCTCCAGCTGCAGACAGAGCTGCGACAGCTGCGAGTTGCGAAGCCCACGGTCATAGAGAGCCCAGCAGACAAGGTAACAGGCAAGCAGAGGGCCGGTGAGGGTCCCAGAGCACCCTCCTGAGCCTCCAGGGTAGAGGGGTACAGTAACCCCAGTCCTCACCTAGGCAGACTTCAGGTTGAGGAGCATCTACATTAGGGCAGAAGAGGAGCCGCTGCTGCCACTGGTGCCGGGCAGGGCCTGGCCGGCTGGAGAGAGGGCTGAGGGAGACAGAAGGCACTGCCCAGAGCCCCCTCCCCGCAGGAGTTGCTGTGCCGGCTCCAGAGGCTCCAGCACCAGTACCAGAGCCTCACGCATGAGAAAGAGAGGTTGCTGGAAGTGCAGCGGCAGCTGCGGGAAGACCTGGGGGCCCTCGAGGCCGAGCTGCAGCGCCTCCGCAACATGGAGGCCTCCTTCCGCGAGAGTGACGAGAAGGTAAAAGGAGCGTGAGGCGAGGCAGTCTCCCGCCAAGGGCCCTGATGGGGACAAGTTGTGTGCCGGTGAGGCGGATGCAGGAGACACTCACAGCCCAACAGGATTCTGTCCAGAAAGGCGGTCGGTCTCCGCTTCCTTTGATTTTAAATCAGAGAACCAGCCTCTAGATGGGAAGCCTTTTCCCTCCCCCGCCTCCCAGGCGACCTATGTGGGATTCTGTCAAGGAGGGTTCCTGGTGGGGCTCTCCTGCCTCCACGGGAGGAAGTCGGGGCTGAAAAGTCCAGGGTCAGACACCTTGGTCCTTCACTGGCTGGGAGGACAGAGAGTCCTGGGTGATGGCAGACCTGCCTCCCGGCCCCAGAACAGAGAGATGCACGCCCAGCTCCAGGAAATGAAGCATCTGTACCAGACCAGCAAGAAGGAGCGGGAGCATCAGATGCACATGTACGATCAGCTGGAGCAGGACTTCTTGAACTGCCAGCGGGAGCTACAGCAACTCAAGTGCACCCAGGGTCTTAAAGAGGACAAGATCAAATGTCCCATGAAGGTAATCATCACCGGAGGGGTGAGGGCTCCCCAGGAGAACGTGGTCACAGAGGCCAAGTCACATCGGCTTCCGCCACAACTGAGTGAGCACGGCTGGAGCAGAGGCTGAGCCGTGGGCGGCTCACCTGAGGGAGGTGAACCCTTGGCCTTGGCCTGGGCTTCGAACCAGAGCCATCGGGTCCAGACGTCACAACATCTAGACACCAGTCTGAACACCCACCGGAGGCTTTACCTGCGATCTCCCTGTATGCAGGCCTTCCTACACTGATGGTAGGACCATGTTGGCAACTGGGAACCCTGGAAGTGCTGACACATTGGTCAGCACTTCAAAACCAGCCGTGGCTCCGTGGGAGAACGATAAGGTTTTCTACTCCTGTCAAGAGTAGAAGTCTCTTTAAAGTCTTGGAAACCCATGGGGGCAGTTGGACCCTGTCCTACCGGCTTGCTGTGAGTCAGTATCGACTCGATGGCAGTGCGTTTCTTTGAGTGATTCATGGAAAAGAACATATGCATCAGTCCATAAGAGAGCCCCATTGGCATAGGGGGTTAATCTTTGGGCTGCTACCCTCAAGGTCAGGAGTTTGAAACCACTAGCCACTCTGGGGGTGAAAGAGGATGCTTTCTACTCCCAGAAAGAGTTACAGTCTTGGAAACGTACAGGGCTGTTCTTCCCTGTTCCTGTGGGGTCACTAGGAGTCAATCACCTTGATGGCCAGAAAGTGAAATGGGTACACACACACACACACACACACACCACATACCACACACATGGTCCTGATGGAAGCCGAGAGGTCCAGTTTCCTGAGGCACGGCCAGAGATGGAGCCTGTGACTTCAGGGTAGTCCAGTTCTCTCAGCACGAATGTCAGCCTCTTCACGGGCTCTCAGCTCACTTCCTGTCCGTCATCGCTTGAGGTAATGACAAGCAAGCCCTGGCTCCTAATCCATCTTGAGTCATGCAAGCCGTTAAGAGCTACCTTGTGCTGGGCGTGCGGCGCGCCCAGTGACGGATAGGAAATGGAGAGGTCAGGGCGCATATGGGAGAACAAGCACATGATCTCCACGGCCCATTCTGACAGAAGCACGCGATGACCATGCCCCTGCAGAAGACACAGGATCGAGAAGTGGGCCACCTCAGCCTCCACAGGCTCCTCTCCCCTACTCCCACCCCCACTCAGAGTCAGGTCCCCTGGGCTACTTGGTGGTTTACACCCCATCTGCCAGCACCTCCTGTCCTGGGGAAGAAGAGCCTGCTGGCCCCACAACCAGCTGCTTCTCTAGTTCCCATTGAGGGCGCTTTGGTGCTAGATGTAGGTTGCTGGATTCTTGGAGTGATTCTGTCACTTCTAGAGACTGAAGAGCTGATTATGACAACGAGGCCATCAGAGTGAAAGGAAGGGCCAGGCCCAGAGGCCAGTGGGGGCTGAGGAGCAGCAACCATGCCCAGCTGGTACCCAGAGAAAAGGAGGGGGGGGGGGCAGGGAAAATGCGCCGCTCACCTGGACTCCAAAGGGGATAGTAGGAGAAATACCAAAGGCATGGCACCAGCTGGGGTTCCCCACCCCAGGCATCTGGGCCTGGCCTGGCGGGAAGGGCGGGCTCTCAGAGGCCCCAGTGACTGGCAGGTGGCCACATGGGTGCAGAAGCGCATGGCCCGCCACACAGCACCGTGCAGCACCAGGGAGACTCCTTTCCGGTCACACCCACCCACCCCTGCCCGCAGTGTGAGGAGCTGCTGTGCAAGCTGAGGGCGGTGCAGGAGAAGTACAAGGCCAGCCAGGAGGAGCTGGGGCAGCTGCAGGTGGAGCAGTGCCAGCTCCTGGAGGACCAGCGGCGGCTGCAGGAGGAGCAGGGCCAGCTGCAGGAAGAGCTGCACCGGCTCACCTTCCCCCTCCCCAAGTCGGGGCTTGTCCAGAAGGTAACGGCCAAGGACGTTCCCACCTGCCACTGCTTGGGCACGCCTGCCCGGCCTTCCTCCCCCGGGCACCCCAAACCACAGCACAGAGTGACAGCCCTTCAGGGTGGCTCTCAGGAGGGTTTGTGAGCTGAACACACATTTCTCGCTCTGGTCTCCCTCGGAAGGAAATGTCTTGGCAAGCGCTTTGTAAATTCTGAATGACAGTGTGACCCAGTATCACAAGTGATTGCCGCTTCATTAGCAGAGCTCTCTTGAAAGACTCCCCATCCCCAGATGGCCATGCTAGACTCTGAAGGGACGGATGGATGGATGGGGCCCCAGAGGGAGGCAGGAGGCCCTCGGCCAGAACAGAGGCCTGCCCCCGTCAGTCCCCATCGCACTCCCCTCTCCTGGGCTCTGCTCTCCCTCACAGAGTCAGGAGCTGCTTCAGAAGCTGCAGGACCTCTGTGAGCTCCAGGTGCTCTGCCAAGGCATGCAGGGAGACCAGAAGATCCTGCTTCAGAATCAAGGGGCCCTGCTGGAGGAACAAATGAAGCTGCACAAAGAACTGGGGCTCCATAAGGAGTTGTGCTTCCAGGAGGTGTTGGAGAAGCCCAAGAACTGCAAGTCGTCCAAGTCCTCAAAGTACAATCCCAGCAAGGTAACCACAGTGCGAGCCCTGGAGCCCATCCTCCTGAGGTCAACTGCAAGGCACGGGGGGCGTGCGGGGCTGCGGCAGCAGAACAGGCTGAGCTTAACGCCCATGTCTTCCGCCCCTCCCTCCCCTGCTGCTGGGCAGTCCAAGGAGCTGAGCGAGAAGCTGCAGGGTCTGCAGGCACTGTACCAGGCTGGGGAGGCCCAGCAGGAGCTGCTGCAGCAGGAGCAGGGCCGCCTCCTGGAGGAGCGCCGGCGGCTGCAGGCCGACCTGCAGCTCTGCCTGGAAGAAATGCACCTGCTTCAAAACCAGTCCCCGGCCATCAGGATGAGCCTGGAGTCGTGCAGGAAGAGCTGCGAAAGCCTGCCCGCCCCCGAGACTGCCGAGAGCTTCCACAGGAGCTACACGAGCAGCGAGCAGGAGGGCAGCACAGGGAGCTTCGCCAAGAGCTACCAGAGCAGCAGCCACAGCAGCGAGCTCTCCAACAAGAAGAGCTACACCAGCAGCAGCAGCAGCAGCAGCGTCTCCTATCAGAAGAGCTACACCAGCAGCCTTGACCAAGACACCGCTGAGCCTGAAGACCTAGAGGTAACGACAGCCAGGCGGCCAGAGGTCAACGTGGCCAGGTCACCCAAGGGAGGCCCCAAGGAGGAGGTTGGGAACGGGTGCAGCAGCTGAGCCCGATAGCTGGCTACAAGCCACCTTCCCAAGCCCCTCTGACCAACCCAGAAGGGGAGCTCCCGTCTGGATGGAGGCCTACCTGAGACTTGGGACTTTTTTGGCAACACTGGCGGTGTTCTTTCTGGGAAGAAATAAAGAGTCTCCCCACCCCACGCCCCATCCCCGCCCCGCCCTCCACAGCACTTTGAGGAGATGGTTGCCCAGGTGTTAACCAAGCTGCAAGCAGTGCAGGCCATGTACCAGGTCAGCCAGGAGGAGCACAGCCTGCTGCAGAAGGAGCTGCTGAAGCTGCTGCAGAAGCAGAAGGTGCTGAAGGAGGAGCTGGATGCCCGCGAAAGGGAATTTGCAGAGTGCATGGAAGGCTCCGAGACACCCCAAAACGACAAGAACGAGGTAACCGCCCACTCGCCGTGAGGCAGGCTGCCTTCTAGGAATCTGGAGAGCCAGAGGAGGGCGCAGCCGCCTCTAAAGCGGGCAGGAGGGCCTGGCTGCCAGACCATTGGAGGGCCCCTCGCTGGCCCAGGGAGGCGCTGCTGACCTTGGCCACCCACTGAGCCGTGGAACCCCAGCCACAGAGACCGACTGGGCACAAGGGTCCTCCCTTGGAACCGCTTGCTGCTTCCGTCCGTGTGACACCTCCACCTGTGGGGGTCGCTGGGACAATCCCAGGGGGCTGCGAAAGCAGATGCCTTCACTTGATCCTGGATGGCGGGCCTCGGTGCAAAGCCTTTTTGTTGCCAGGGTGGGGGCACGGAGTGATTTTTTTATTTTCTGAAAAGGGGGTGGTAGCCCAAATAAGTTTGGGCACCTAGGGTGTAGACTGGTCCACGTCGGGGCCTGCTGAGGACATCCTGGTCTGCTGCCGTCTGTGAAAACAGGCAGGACCAGGGTAGGGAGTAGGGGCCTAGCAACTCTGCCTCGGGCTCACGTGACCTTCCGTAGGCCCAGGAGCTTCCGACAGCCCCTTAGCTGGCCTGTGTTCCCACAGCCGTGGATGAGGTCAAGGAAGCACCCCGTAACAAAGGATGGCGGAAGGCAGCCCTGCGGGGGGACATTGCGCACGCACGCACGAGGCCCCAGGAAAAGTGTAGTCACTGCTGGTTAGGTTAGAAATCACCGAGGCCTCACAGTAGGGAGCAGCAATCTGGATATCTGTTTCCCAGGCTTGTGGTCCGAGTGTTCATGGCCTCCATGCCTGGGGCAGGCTTGAGCTGGGAGCCATCCCAGGCAGTGAACCCCCCCCCCCCACAAACCACCACCACCACTGGGGCAGCCTGTCTGCTGGTAACCAGCCCCCCACCGTCTGCAGATCAAAGAGCTGCAGAGCAAGCTGCGGGAGCTGCAGCTGCAGTACCAAGCCAGCATGGATGAGCAGGGGCGGCTGTTGGCTGTGCAGGAGCAGCTGGAGGGGCAGCTGCAGTGCTGCCAAGAAGAGCTTCGGCAGCTCAAGGAGAGGAAGTGTTCCTTCTCCTCGGACCTGCAGAGCAAGAACTGCAATCAGAACACCAACAAGAACGCCAGCGGGGAGAAGAGTAAGACGCGCAATCTGGACTTGTGTGAGGACAGGCACAGCGTGAGTATGGCCTGGGTGGCCAGCTCAGCAGCAAGGTGGAGGAGGGCCTGGGAGATGCTTCTCCCCCTGTAAGTGGAGGGATGCGCCCAAGTGAGGTGGCGTGACTGCAGCATCTGAAGGGGTTTGCCTGAGCAGATAAGGGGTGCTCCCCTTTCCTGTGACACCACAGGGAGGAGTACAGACTAGAGGGACCGTCCCCATGGCCACAGCCCCAGCTTCAACCACTGGTTCCATCCCCTGACTCTCCTTTGCCGGGGCTTCTGTTCTTCCTGGCTTATGAGCCCCGTAGAGCCAAATCTAGGAAGCGTGGGGGACATGTTCCAAGTAGCCGTGGACTGGGTAAGATGGGTGTTGCCATGCAAAGATTGGAAGTACCATTGAGGTATGAACCAAGAATCTTGAGCTCTGCTTGCTATTGGCTACCACTTAATCACCAAATAGATGTGTTAGTCCAGAGATCCTAGGATGACTGCTCAGAGTCCCAGGGCACAGTGCTCCACCCTGGCACTGCGACACAGGGGTGGGTTGGGGGGGGGACGGGACAAATGAGAGGGTAGGCCATGTCTGGATAGCAGCATCCCCACCCGCCCTGCATCCGCCCCGCAGAGTCTGGAGGTGGTTCTGTACTACAAGGCCAGCCAGAATGATTTAGAAGAGCCCCCGCAAGAGCAGGAAAGGAGCAAGGAGGAGGAGGAAGAGAAGAAGGAAGAGGCCTGGGATCAACTCTCTGAGGCAACAGACGACACTGAAGTGGCATCGGTGGAGGATCCCGAAGAGAGGGAAGAGCTCCCTGGCCCAGAGAACAAAGAGGAAGGGGGTGACAACGCTTGCCCCGAAGGCTCCGAGGAAAACCCTCTCAGAATGTCTGAGAGCAGAAAGGTAACTGACGGCAAAGGCTGGGCCAGGTGGGAAATGGCTGTGGGGCTCAGGTGCTCCAGGTGCCCTGCCGGAGAGCAGACTCCCTTGGGAAAGAGGGCAGGCATGAGTCCTGATGTGTGCACTCGGGGTGAGGGGTGGGGGGCAGTGGGAATGGGTGGAGAGGGGCCCCAAGAACATGCTTTCTGCGGCAAGCCTAGGTCAGTTTGCTGTGGAACCTTCTGGCAAAGCCGCTTTGGCCAATGCAGGCCAATGGAATCCTCTCTCCCTCCTCTTCCATGGTAGCCCTTGGCTGCCTTACTCCAGTCAGGGCATCTCCTCACCCCCTCCTTAGACCTGCACTAAGTACATGGGTAGTGTGGAGCTTTCGGGGTACACTTGTTGCCCAAGGCAAGCCACTCAGCCAGCTCTACTGCTGTGCCCTATTAGATTTAAACCTTCTGGTTATCAGTGTCATTGTTAGGGGTACAGGGGAGGGAGGTAAATCTCTTCGCAGGTTTGACAGGAGGCCAGCCTCGGGGTGGTCAAGGGAGAGATTCAGAGTAATTCACAGTCTACGCAGGGGACCCAGGCCAGTCAGTCCCAGGAGACCACCACGACTCTCACTCTTCTGTTGTCGCTGGATCTGTGCCAGTTTGGCCTGCGGGTGATGTCCTGGGAGAGGTGTCAGAATGGCAGGGGTGGTTTACCGATCGTGCAGAAGTGTTCTCAGTGTGTTAGCAACTGGCCCATCTGTACGGGTACGTGCCAGCTCAGTCCCCACCCTGCTTGAAGTCCCTGGGGTCCCCGATTCTGTGATGAGCTTGACGACTTCTGGGGTCAGTTTGCCGGTGACAGTTTAAAGCGTGTTTGTCTGCCCTCTAAACCAAGTCCCGGGTGGCAGGAATGCAGTCACGCCGAGGGGTAGCGAGTTTTCCCTCAACTCCGTCCAAGGCAGCACTGGCGAGGGCCCAGCGCCTGCCTCCCAGCCCTCTGTTAACCCCGTGGGAAGGGGCCCTTCCTCAGCAAGGGCAGCATCCCAGCCCACCATGGGATTTCCTTGAACTCCAGGGGGTCTAGCCAATGCTGACTTAGTGCCTACTTGAGTTATACCTCAGGAAGAGCTACCAGGTGGCTGACCCCACCTCTTCTGCCATGACATGTACATGACATGAGCAGCTGCGGCTCCCATCCCCCCTCTGGAGAGGGTGCACACAGAGCACCAGCCCCTCTCCCTGGTTGGCTCTGACTCGCTTTCCTGACCACGGGAGGCTCTCAGCCGCCTGTCGCACCCAATCCCCAAGTGCTCAGAGGGGTGCAGGGAAGCAGATCAGAATGTGGGACTTACCAAAGTGAGCGGAGCAGCAGCCCGGCCCATGACCAGCTCCTCAATGAGCCAGGACATGTACAAGCCACGTCCTTCCGCCACCACCCCACCCCAAGCTCTTCTCTGGAGCTCCACCCATCCAGAGTCACTCACCTGCATGAAGGGTCTGGGTGTGCGTGCCCCCAAGCGATTGGCAAGATTGACGCACTCAATGAGACAGGAAACTGGGCTCCACTGTACTGCCTGACCCATCCGTGGTGCATCTTTGATGGGTGTCCGTGGGAAGAACCAGGGTCCCGTGTAGGGGCCTCGCAGAAGGACCACTGCGCAAGCTGACCTGCTTTTTAACCTCTCGCTTCCTCTCTCTCTCTCCCCCATGTCTGATCACCCTCATTCTCTGTTGGATCCATGCGTCCACGTCTTGCTTCACCGCCACCTCTCACCCGCCCCCCGGCCACTCCTCGTGCTGTTGTCCTGTTCCGTGTGTTGCAGCCATCCCCTGCCCTCGAGCCCCCCATCTTCTCCCTGCCTCTCGTAGGCCTGGTGGTCGTATCGGCTTTGCTCTGGTGCTGGTGGGCAGAGACGGCGTCTTAACACAGGTACTGGTACAGCTTCCTCTCTTTCTGAAGGGGTGGCCTGTTGGCCTGGCCTCTCCCCCGGTCCCTTTCCTCTCTGCTCCTTGCTTCTTGCTTTTGTCAGTGCACAGCAGGTTGGCTTATCGCCCTGGGCTTTCCCTCGGGCACCCACGAAACCCTTAGAATCCCTGCACATGCCTTTGTAGTGCCCGGGGAGCCGGGATGCTTCCAGAGACATGTCCGAGCTGGGAAAGATAGACTGAGCCCAGCATGGCTCCCGCACTCAAAGCCGCCTGACTTCTGATGTGCTGGCGGTTGTCTGTGAGGCTGGTCTGGCCTGGGCTCTCTCTGACCCGGAGTCAAGCTCTCCTACCCCACGGAGGCTGCCCACGCTCTCGCAGTGGGTGTGTGACATATGGGGAGGGGAGGGCTGGAGAACTATAACCCTCCTCCGGGTCGGTCCTGGCCGCTCTACCCCTTCCACCAAACCTCAGCTTCGGGGCTTTGGAGAAATCAGAACGAGAAGGGAAACGTTGGCAGGGCTCCGTTTGTCCCTGCTGGAGGCCAGCTTTCTCTGAGGTTGGCTTCTCCCCAGCCAGAGATGGAAGCGTTCTGATACCCTCCCGGCAGCCTCCCACTTGACCTCTGTCCATGTCACATGCTCTGCCCACAGGATTCAGGAGACAGCATGTGGCTGGTGGTCTCAGGTAGAAGCCCAGGATTCCTCCTGCCTTCTAGAAATGACAAACTCTTCCCTCTTGGCCTGTTTGGGCTGCTTTCTTGTGCTCTTCTTCCCCACCCCTACCTGCACCCCACAGGAGTGAGGTGCCCGAATCTGCCGGCGCAAGAGTAACAAGGGCTTCTCAACACTTACTTTCTCCTCTCTCCTCTCTGATTCCCCATTCCCTTTGTTCTCCCTTGCCAGCCTTTCTCCCCTCTCTCCCGTGGACGTGGACCGTCTGCATGCTTTTATCGACAGAGGTCACGCCCTATACCTGCTCTCCTCCCTCTGTGAGCTCCCAGATAGCTACCCCGCTGTGGGATTCGGGGGCCCCAAAGCATTGGGCCTGAACCTCTTGCAAACTCACGTTCGGCCAGGCTCAATTGGAGAGAGCTGCCCACAGGTGATTGTCTTGACCCAAGGGTGGAAATATGCCCGTTCATCCCTCTTGACGTTCATCCTATTACCTGCTGTCCATTCTCCTAACCTGTGACATTTCCATCTTCCGTCTCGGCCTGGAGACTGAACCTGCTCAGTTTCCCTGCTGGCTTCAAGTCGCCCTCGGGGGCGGCCAAGCCCACCTTCCAGACCTTCAGCCAAGTGACAGGTGCGGACTGAGCCTCCACAGGGTCAGGGCAGGTCCTCCAGGTTCTCCTCACTCCCCTGTGGGCCATCTAACCACAGTCATCCAGCAAGGTGCACGACTGTCCTACCCGTGCTCTCTCAGAGTGCCTGCAAGCGCACCGTGGGAGAGCTGGTCCCACGCCTTGCCTAAGCCCCACAGACTCATCGGCTTGCTCCACCAGCTGAGGGACCCAGCCGACAAGCCAAGTCCTGCAGGACTTACCCCTGGGGACACCCAGCTCGGCTCTTCACTCAGCCAGTCTAGAACCTTCCCTCTGCCCAGTGCGAAGCGCCCCTGGTGACATTTAGGGATTTTCAACTCCCTCTTCCGGTGAGGTCACCAGACGGGCATTTCTATCAGTGCAGAAACATCGGAGCGCATCAATATCGTTCCTAGCTGTCTGCAGTGAGGTATTTTTCTCACACCACGGGCTTGTCTGTGTGCCCCTCCGTTTCCTCACCTCTGTTCTCAGCGCCGCTGGCCACAGCGCTCGGGTCGTCGTTGCTCTGGATAGCTGCCTCAACAGCCCTCTCTACGTCAGTCATCCCGGAGCCCAGGCCTTCTTGGCTCCGACGAGACCCACTCCCTCCCGAACCCTTCTGTCTGCTCTCTCGAGCTGATGCTCAGTGGCTCCAGAGCCAGCGCTTGTCTTTGCAGGAATCGGATCCCACCCTTCCAAGAACTCGTTTCCCCAGGGCGCTTGTTCGCGTCCAAGACTTCATGTTCCCCACAGGATGCTTCTTTGAGTGCTTTCCGATGGCGTCATCCATGGGCCCAGGAACTGACAGGCGTCACTGGTGGTCACCCGCCCCATGGAGTCAGTCGACACACCTGGCGACAAAGGGCGTTTTCATGACCCTTCCCTGTCCCCTATCGACCTGGACTCCGGGCGTACTTCCTTCACTTCCCCTATACCTTATCTGCCCCCATCCTTACTGGTTCCAGGGTCCTTTCTCCTCCATAAAGCCAGAGTTGCTGCTCTCCCAAAAGCCTGACTCCACAGGACAGCCAGCCCCTTTCTCAAGGAGGCCACTTGGAGGGTCTCTGAGGTCTGGCTCCTGAGCCTGCCTCTCCACGTGTAGGAACCGGCATTCCTTTTACCTCATCAGGAGATATTGAAACACGCACTGAGGCAATCACAGGAAATGATAGATAGATAGATAGATAGATAGATAGATAGATAGATAGATAGATAGATAGATCTATAGATAGCTATAGCTAGTATTTCAGGTACTTTGGGTGCAGGGCTAAGAGGCCTCATCACCTCCAACAGTTAGACGGGAAGGAGGAGGGGCTGGTCCCCAGTGATCCTGAGGGGGTCTCCGTGCTGTCTGGCTTTGAGAAGCTGCCGGGGGCTGGGCACTCACCGTTCTCCTTTGGTCCCACAGAACATGTTTGGGATGTGGAAGCCCGTGGTGTTCTTGGCCATCGCAGCCGTGGCTCTGTACTTTTTACCCGGCATGCGGCAGCAGGAGACGGATTTCTGCTTCCTGGACTGATGGCAGACCTGGGCCCGCCGAGGGGGCATATCCCCAGTGCCCCCCACCCCCCTCAGCTCCGTGCAGGACACTGTGCCTGAGCCCCAGCCCACCCGTCTGCCCCACTCGCTCCAGCTCCTTAGCCTTGATCACCCCGGCTGGAAAGGCTTGTGGCAGGCTCCTGGCTCCCATCTTCTTCCTGCCCCGCCTAGCAACCTTGTAATTAAATGTCAACCTAATTACACGAGACCCTGTGGCCTCTCATTTGCTCTGTGCCTCACACGCCACACCCAGCAAGCAAGCGATTTCCCTTCCAGCCAAGTCCCTCACAGAAGAATCTGCCTCCCTGCCTCTCGCTGCCAGCTGGATTGGCTTGCATTGAGCTTATCTTAAGCCACTCTGCACGTGAAGAAATGGAATGAGCTGTGCCCTGGAGGGGAGAAGGTGTGCAGATGACCTCCCTTGGGGTGCCCACGTCCATGGCCACCAAGAGAGAAATTATCCCTGTGGAAGCCTTTGCGGCTTGGTCCATGGGCTTTTCTAGGGCTTCCCTGCCAGAGGAGCCAGTCATTGAGGAGCCAAGCCCCTAACGGCACGCTCAGACTGTTGAACTGAAGAGCGTTCAATGGAGGGAGAAGCACTGGGCACTAACAACAGTGGAGAGCCGAGGCCCCCACCCCTGGCCCGATGGGAAGCCAAGGCCCTGGGGAGGGGCCCCAGACAGGAACGGTGGCCGCAGGGGGCTGCAGTCCCCCTCCAGAACCCTCATGAAGTGGGCTTCTCCATTCCAGACTTTCCCTGCCCACCTGCCAGGTTCTTTCCTCCGGTGCCACCCTGGCCAGTGAGCCAGGAGTATGAGCGTGAAAGTGCCCGTATTCCGGCATCTCTGGAGGTGACCCTTCCCCCCCCCCCCCCAAGCTCAGAGCTGGGGGTAGAGAGAAATGGAATGAATAAAGGTGGGAACAAAGAAAGTGACTCATGCAGGAGGGCCCCTTTTGTGACTGGTTGTCCACCTCCTAAAAGACCCCAGGCTATGCGTCCACCACAAAGGACACAGCGGGCCCCATGACACCGCATGTCATAGGGAACCCGCTTTGTGCCTCCTTCATACTAGGGGGTCAAAGGAATTTGATTCTTTCCACCAAACAGTTGACGCAGCACGTGTTGGTGGAATGTGCACTGAGGCGGGTGCCCTGAAGCACTACGTGGGCGGGGGGTGGGGTGGGGGGGCAGAGCGGCAGGGCACGGAGAATCAGGAGATCTGGACACTGCATGGCGCCCGGAGGAGTGACAAGACGGGGTTAGAGACCTGTCTAGACCCTGCTGCAATGGTGGCCAGCTTGGGAGTCCTCGCCCTATAAACACGGCTGGAGCTTCCTGGGGAAAGGGAGGGCTGTGCCGCCTGGCCTGTCCCTTCCACTCTTCCTCCTAAGTGACGTCTCTCTAAAGTATGGTCCACAGAGCAGCAGCCCCGTCATCACCTGGGAGCATGTCCGAAAGGCAGGCCGAAACAGACCCCGCGCTTCTGCAGAGTCCAGGGGCCGTCAAGTGTGAGGGGCCTGGTCCAGTCCCTCTCCTTAGGCCATGTTCTCCGCTGTAACCTAAGGAGCTTCCTTCGGCGCTTTCCTGGTGCCCAGGGCCCCTCGTGCTTGAGTGCGGGAGAAGGCCGCTACTCCACGTCCACTCTAGCCACGGGGTGTGTGCTGGTGGGTGGGGGCGGTGATGACCTGCAGCTGAGGGTCACTGATTTCAATTTGGTGTTGGAAGCCAAGAGGGAGGTTTGGATGTGGTAGACACATGACCCCTACCAAGCCTGGAGCCCCCTTTGCTGCTTAGCTACCAAGGACGGTGACCAATGCCACCGGCAGGTGGCTTTAAAGAATACATTTACTTTCTCATGGTGGAGCTGGTGAAAGCTCGAGTTCTGGACACCTGCCCTGTCCCCTCTGAGGAACGGACCTCCTTTGGCTCAACGTCTCCGGCATTCCTCATCCATCTCCAGGTGACCTCTCTCCCTCTCCTGATAGGGCCTCATGGGCATAATCAAGAACACCTTCCTCCCCCCAAATGGGGTTACATCCACAGGTCTAGGATTTACTAATTACACTGTAAGCGGGCACAGTCCAATCCCTAACAGTCCACCCTTTGGACCCTCCCAACTCCATGCCCTTCACACAAGCAAAACACAATCACTATGTGGGTCATCAGACCCATGGCCTTAGCCCAGTCTAGTGGAACCCTTTAAGTCCCAAATCTTGGCTTGGGAACCATTCATCCAGCATGGCTAAGTGACACTCTGGGTATGCTCCATTCTGGGACAAGCTTTCTTTCCTTTGTGGGCCTGTAACACCTTGACTACAAGTGACCTGTGTCCCAGGGACAATGTTGTGCAAGCCCAAGGCGGACATTCCCAGCTCAAATGAGCAATTGGAGGGGAGGGGCGGGGATGGGCACCGAACAAGTCCCAAGACCGGCAGAGTAAGCATCATTAGCTCTCAAGACTTAAAAAGAATCTTCTGTTTTCCAGGACCATTTGAACGATGGCCCCAACCTCCAGACTCCTGGGATTTGGATTATAGGACTCTTGGCCCTGGGCTTCAGCCCCCTCCTTCTAGGCCCACTGAATGGAAACCCCTTCAACTTTGGGGAAGCCCTGTTTTCCTGATCTACCTGAGTGGCGACCCCCCAACTCTTTGGACCTGAGTGATTCTGTTCTCCTGGTCCTTTGGCGTGACAGCCCCTCCCCCTCAACTCTGGATAAGGGGCCCCATCCTCTTAGCCCAGACTCCAGAACTGATGGTGGGGTCAACTCTTTGAAACCTCTCGCGGCCATCGAATCTATTCTGACACATAGTGACCCTGTAGGACAGAGTGGTACTGCCTTGTGGGTTTCCAAGGCTGTAACTCTTTACGGGAGTTGGACGCTTCATCTTTCTTCCTTAGAACTGCTGGTGGTTTTGAACTGATGACCTTGTGGTTAGCAGCCTAGCATGTTACCACTGTGCCACCAGAGCTCCCTTTGAATCCTAGGAGGCAATTTGTCCACTTTTTGAAACAAGGCAGCCTTGCCTGCCAGGGTCCCTCCAACAGGTCTGCTGATCTCTGAATTGTTCTGGGATGGTGCCTTTTCTTACCGGACAACAGATGTTTGCAACTGTGCCACTTTGGACCTATTTCCTACCTGCAGGGTTCCAGGAGACGGATCCCTAATGGCACAGTGGTTAAAGCACTCAGACACTTGCCAAAGGACTGGCAGGTCAACACACACACCCCCACACCCCCCACTGCTGCTCCATGGGAGAAAGATGTGGCAGCCTGTCTGTACAGATTGACGACTTTGGAAACCCTGGAGGCGGGCAGGTAGTTCCACTCTGTCCTGTAGGGTCTCCATGAATCTCAATGGCACTAAGTTTGGTTTTCTTGTTTCGTTTGGGGGACTCCAGTAGCTTTCCTTCCTGCTGCACCATCCTGTCCCTTCCTGTCTAAGTGGACAAGATTTCTGCTGTGGTGGCTTATTAAGCCCATCACTCACAGGTCAAACCCTTGGTGGAAATTTCAGGACAGGTGTCTTTAGTTTATACAAAAGCTTTCCCCTTCTTTTCAGGTTCTGGTTTCATTTTGTACAGTTCTCTCTGTCCCCTCCCACATGTTACTGTAAGTAGCAGTCTTGCTGAGAAATCTCAGTCAAATATCCAAGTTCATTCCTTACAAAGTTCCACCTTCTCCCAAACGTTCAGATGGGTTCTTTGGCACCTTAGAAAAAGCACCACCCTGTCCCTGCTTGTCCAAGAACCTGCCCATCGTTTTCCTTTAGACGTGTCCCTGGAAGCACATTTACACCCACATGCCCAGCAACTTTCTGTTCAAAGCATTTGACATTGGCCCCACAGGGTGCTCATTTTTCTGAACCCTCCTCAGATTGCCCTTTAGCCCCATAATCCCATCAAGAGTCTCTTCAAAGCACTCTAGGCCCTGACTATGAACTTCCTCCTAATTCCATCCAAGACCCAATTTCAAAACCACTTCTACACTTGTTAGAACAGCACCCCCACACCTCCCATCCACCCCCAACCCCCCCCACCCCCCCGCCACTTAGCAGTAACCAATTCTGAGCTACAGTGTTGTTGTAGCAGAAACATCACATGTGGATGGTTTCAGGGAACACAAATATCTTTTCTCCTGGGTTAGGTAACTGGAAGCCTGAGCTCAGGGCACCAGCTCTAGAGAAAGGGTCTCAGTGGGATTTGGGGGAGGTGAAATCTGCCTCAGTTCTTTTGTTCTTCAGTTCCTTGGCCATTTCCTGGCCGGAGTGGGGGGTATCTATCCTTCCCCCATCTGCACAGCTTCTCTCTGTGTCTAATGAACTCATTTGATATCCCAAAGTCATTAGGTCTCAGACAAGCCCTAGACCAGTGGTTCTCAACCTGTGGGTCATGACCCCTCTTGGTAAAGTGACCAATGTCCTGATTTTTAACAATTTGTCCCGCATCCCACAGCGTTTTTAAAAAGTCCCGATTTTGGGAAAGAATGCACGACAAGCTAGGGAGCGGCGGGAGAACGGGAAGGGAATATACGGTTTTCGGCTGCCATGTGGCTATTTTGCCAGGATATGAGTTTTATATTATTTTTGTTAATTTTATAATGTTAAACTTTAATAATAACAAATAATTGTTGAGAACTGATTATCGAGAACTGCTTATCAAAGTTCACATTGCTGATCAGCTGTTAGAATGCAACCACCATTGTTTGGACTTAATGAACAATGGCATTTTTTGGCATTGGCAACGATGAAAACATTTTGTAACTGTCTCTCAGACAATACACATCGTACTGCGTGCTAGTGCTGGTTAAACAAGTGATGTCAACAAATCAGCTAGTCAGATAATTTAGGCAAGTAATTTATTTATTTATTTCATAAATACATAAATTTTCTTGAATTTAGCAGACAGTACTCGTATTATTTATATTTTATCGTGGCGGCAAAAAATCTAGCACCAGCCTTGAAAGTGACACTTATGACTTACATTACGGCAAATCCAGAGAAAAAACAAGTTAGTATTGTTATTATTTAGAACTTCACTGGGACTTTCAAATCTGGGTGCCTTTACTTTCCCGAATTCTGCCTTCTGATGCATGTAAAATATACAAACAAGGTATCGATATCAGGCTTGACACAACTCTCACAGACTTTACTGACATGAAGTGCCAGCGAGGGAATTGAAGCTTCATTTTAAATGGGGAGGCAGCGCCCTCTAAATCTTTTGTCGTATTAGACACTGAACAGAAAGTTTATCAGTGAATACACCAGGAGGACTCAGAGATGGAAACAGAAGAAGAGGCTGACATTTTAATGAGCAGCGATATTTACTCTGCAACTTTGTCAACTAAACCAATTTCTTTCACCCGGGCCCAAACAGGATGGCTCTTTCGGGAAGATAAAACAGAAAGAGAAGGAAATTTTTTGGCAGATTTTTATCTGGTGAATGGACTTGTTTTGGAATCAAGAAAAAGAAGAGAACATCTCAGTGCAGAGGATATTCTTCGAAATAAGGCCATCGTGGAGAGTCTGAGTAAAGGTGGAAACATAATGAAGACAGTCTCTTACCCCTCCTCCTCAGAACACGATCACACGGGAAGAGTATATTTCTGCTGAGAATGGAAAAGCTCCTCATCTGGGTAGAGAACTAGGGTGCAAAGAGAGTAAGAAAACATTTAAAGCTACGATAGCCATGAGCCGAGAATTTCCCTTAGGAATTGAGTCGTTATTGAATGTTTTAGAAGTAATAGCCCCCTTCAAGCACTTTAACAAACTTAGAGAATGTGTTCAGATGAAGCTTCCTCCAGGCTTTCCTGTAAAATTAGATATACCCGTGTTTCCTACGATCACAGCCACAGTGACATTTCAGGAGTTTCAATATGCGGAATTTGACAGTGCGATCTTCACTATTCCTGATGACTACAAGGAAGATCCAAGCCGCTTTCCTGATCTTTAACTGACCCGGGAAAATGATTTCAAGGACAGCAAGAGAATGAAGGGACCCCAGAACTGGATCCAAAAAGAAAGGATAAACTCAGCGAAGAGAAAGGGAATCAAAGGCATTGATTTGACATATCACTCATAAGATAAATGAAATGGACATCTAATAAGAATTTCATCATTTCTTGATGTGGCATTTTCAGTCTTTTACAAAATTTGCAGAAGCATAATAGTGACACCTTAATAACCCTAACACCTTCTCATGTAACAGCTAAGAGTGCTGACTGTGATTTCTTTTTAAAAATTTTTACACTTGTTGAAATATATATGCATATAAAATATATATATATATAACAGCCCAGGACCATTAACATAAATTAAATGTCTTAAGAGATATGAAAGAAAGGAAAGAAATCTAGGATTAAAATTAAAATAATTTAAAAATAGTTACTTTATAGCAATCAGATTAATTTAATTTATAAACTAACAATAAAATATGTTCATATAATATGTACCTACTTGCTGTGTTTTAAGCAATATGTATATAATTTATAATATAATTTAAAATTATTTTTTTAGATTTTTTTACATAATGATTAAGTAAGAAAAGAGGATGCAAATTCAACAATGATCTAAGAAGTGAATTTTCTTGTATTAAAAAAAAACCCAAAAGCAATTACATGGTAAAATGTGAGAAATGTAATGGTGAATTTTCTATTTCGTGTGGCGGGAAGAATGATATTTCAAAGCACTTGGAGACACAGAAACATAAAAGATATTTAAATACTGCTGTATCTTCCTCCAAAATACAGGAATTTTTTTGGAAAACATCTTCTGGAGATGAAGAAAAGAAATTAGCATTAGCAGAAGGACTTATGTCTTTTCATGCTATTAATCACAATCATTCCTTTAGATCTACATCACAAATTGTCAAAAAGTTACTCAACAAAAAATTTGCCTGTGTTAGAACAAAATCTAAGGCAATTGTGTGTAATGTGCTTTCCCATATGCATTTTCAGAATTAAATAAAAATCTAGAAAAATTAATTTTATATACATGTATTCTGATGCATCTAATCATAAGAATATAAAGTTATTTCCAACCATTATTAGAGTTTTTGTTTCAGAAACTGGAATAAAAATCAGAAATTTAGATTTCGTTTCTGTGCCCAGTGAACCTTCTGAAATAATTTCAGTTCCATCATTAATACTTTTGGGGAAAATTTAAAACATAAAATGATTGCATGTTGTGCAGACAACATGAACGTAAATTTTGGAGGAAAAGTGAGAAAGGTACAAATAATATTTTTTATAAATTAAACAAAAACCTTAAATCATTACTGGTGTTGGTTGTGCAGCGCACATAATACATAATGCCATTCAAACAGCTGCTGATTTGTTGCCCATAGATGTGGAAAATATTGTTATTAAAATATATTTTTATTTCTATATATATACACTGTGCATGTCGAAATGATTAAAGAATTTTGTGAAACTGTGGAAGTCAAATATCAGAGAAGGTGACAAAATTTCGGTAATCAAAGTAGCAAATGAAGTTAATAATTTAAAATTTCAGTGTTGAGAGCGGTTAGAAAATAATTTTCTTCCATTAACTATCCGTAATAATATAAACCAGCTAGAAGAACAAGGTGCAATAAATCGTGCAGATATCTTGAATCACGTAAAAAAGTTCGATAGTAACTGCGTAGATTGTTTAGAAGAGTGGACGGTACATTACAATGATATTGAACATTTTCATTGGGTTTCATTAAAACAAGAACTTAATTGGAATGATGTGCAAAAGTCATTCGATCATATTACTCAAAATTTTCCACATAGTAATATTTCCAAAAATGATCTTTATAATGAGGTATCATTATTTTAAAATACATATATTGATAAGGAAAAGGTTAAATCTTGGGCATCAGCAAAAATCACAATAGAGAACAAATGGTTAGAAATATTTCATGATATTGAAACAAACCATGTTCCATACAATAATGCACTAAAAATTGTGGAATACGCGCTGTCCTTACCAGGAACTAATGCTGCGACTGAACGTGCTTTTTCTGCGGTAAATAAAGTGTGGACATCAGAAAAATCACAATTAAGTGTTGAGACTTTGAAAGCCATTTTATGTGTGAAATATAGTTTAACAAATTCTTGTGAAAATTTTCATGACCTTTTAAACAACGACAGCAATCTACTAAAAAAATTCACTCAAATGAGAAATATGCCAAATAAAATAATACTATACATAATTTTTAAATGTATTATATATGCAAATTGTACTTATGTTGAAAATTTAAAAATATATTACAATACTATTTTTGCATTCTATGAAAATTTTTGTTGCTCCATATAGACCAAAATTTTAATCAAGAACCAACCCCCCTGCCCCCTGGTCAATGGTGTCCCGCTTTACCAGTGTTCAAATCTGGTCACCTTACTCTTGGGGGTCAAGCAACTCTTTCACAGAGGTCGCCTAAGACCATCAGAAAACACATATTTCCAATGGCCTTAGGAACCGAGACACAACTCCTCTATCTGTCTTCAAGCGGGTTTGCCAAAATGCAGATACGCCCACATAAGAGTACCCAGCGTGATGACATCATCACGCCAACCCGATCACGTACACCCCATACAAATACAGGTGTATGTGACAGAGTGGCACCATAATGCACTTATGTGGACTAGTCACACATGTGTAGAGAGCAGCTACTGTATAGAGAGCAGCTACTGTGTAGAAAGCAGCTGCTGTGTTGAAAGTAGCAGTATCAGAGGTAAAACACTTCATGAATTATAATTACTGGGTAAATGTAAAATCATGTACTGTAAAATCATCAACTACTGCAAAAAAATATCTGTACCATGGGAACTTAATCTGGATGCTAATCAGTCTTTTTATATTCTGCTGTGGTTGATGTGAATACTGCTCCCTTGTGATAGTAACAGGTACGTAAAAAAACCCAACACAGAGAATGGTAAATCATAGGAAACTTTAACAAACTGTATTGACTGAACTATGCCATGTATCATCTTTTGTGTTATTAAAGTTATTGTTATATATTATTTTCATTAGCAAACCATCTCGTGACAATGGACCATGTTGAGAAAAATGTTAAGAAAAGAAAATATAATGAGGATTTTAAAAAATCATTTTATTGGAGGCTCATACAATTCTTATCACAATCCATACATACATCCATTGTATCAAGCACATTTGTACATTTGTTGCCATCATCATTCTCAAAACATTTGCTTTCTACTTGAGTCCTTAATATCAGCTCCTCATTTTTCCCCTCCTTCCCCACAAGGATTTTTTTACAGTATGGTTTTACTTCAATAATTACAGTAGGAATTGAGAAACCACAATGTGTTATTTGTTGGGAAGTTCTATCAGCCAAATCTATAAAGCTGAACAAACTGAAACACCATTTTGATAGCAAGCATCTTAGCTTTGCCAGCAAGGATATCAACTATTTTAGAAGCAAAGCTGATAGACTCAAGCAAGCCAGACTTGACACTGGTGGCAAGTAACACAAACAAAATGTAGCAGCCGTTGAAGCTTCATATTTGGTGGCACCCAGAATCTCCAAAGCTATGAAACCTCACACCATTGCTGAAGATTTATTGTTGCCAGCGCCTAAAGACATTGTTTGAGTTATGATTAGAGTCAAATTTGTTAAGAAATTGAGTGCAATTTCCTTATGACACTGTCCACAGAAGAATAGATGACATGTCTGCTGATATTCTTGAAATTAAATCTTCCCCACTTCATATATTTAGCATCCAACTAGATGAATCCACAGATGTTGCAAACTGTTCGCAGTGACTGGTTTACGTGAGGTAATTAATGATGGCGACTTTAAAGATGAGTTTCTTTTTTGCAAACCTCTTGAAACGACAACTACATGTGATGTATGACACAGTTGGTTCATTTCTGAAAGAGCATAAGATCTCTTGGGAAAAGGTTTGTGGTGTTTGCACAGATGGTGTTCCAGCTATGCTAGGATATCAATCTGGATTTCAACGTTTGGTACTGAACGGATCACCAAAAGTCATTGGAATTCACTATATGATTCATTGGCAAATATTAGCAACGAGGATGCTGCCACAAGAGTTACAAGAAGTAATAAAAAGCATCATAAGTTCTGTCAATTTTGTAAAGGCAAGCACTTTAAACAGTTGAGTGTTTTCACAACTGTGCAACGAGTTGAATGCGCTGAATAATGCCCTGCTATGTCACACTGAAATGAGATGGTTGTCGAGAAGAAAAGTTTTAAAATGTGTTTTTGAGCTTTGTGATGAACTCAAACGTTTCAAATCAGAAAGCAAAACCATAATTTGAAGCCCTTTTCAGCAATAAAAGTGAACTGCAGAAAATAGCTTACTTGGTTGACATCTTTGCCACCTTGAATGTGTTACATTTATCACTGCAAGGACCAAATGCAACATGCCTCAATTTGTCTGAAAAGCTTCAATCATTCCAAATGAAACCAGCTTTGGCAAAAAAAAAAAACACCAAAAAAATGGATGAAAATAAATGTACACGTTGCCTGTCTTATCTGCTTTCTTTGAGGAACATGACATTGAATCAGACAAAAAGATTACGATGATAATTTCTGTGAAAGAACACTTGCACGTGCTTGCAGATAAAATTTCATTGTACTTTCCAAATATACCTGACATCCCATTTGTACTTGCCAGAAGCCTATTCACAGTCAAAGTTGAAGATGTTCCTGAGACAGCACAAGAGCAGTTCATTGACCTTATTAACAGTGATGCAGGGAGAACTGATTTCTCTACAATGCCAGTTACAAAATTCTGGATCAAATGTTTGCAGTCATATCCTGTTCTGTCTGATACTGTGTCGTGCCTTCTTCTTCCAATTCCAACAACCTATCTTTGTGAAACAGGGTTTTCCAGCTTGTTGGTTATCAAGTCTAAATACAGAAGTAGACATTGTGGAAGATGACCTTTGTTGTGCTCTTGCAAAGACTGCCCCGAGAATTTCTGATCTAGTGAGAAAGAAGCTATCTCAACCTTCACCCTGACGTTGGCGTTTTGTGCATACTGTCGCAAAATGTAGTGATGCAATTTACTGTCGTCATATTAAGAATGTTACCCATGCTACACCATGCTTCAAGACAAAATTTCATTTATTTGTAATTAGAGATAAATATTTCACAATATATAATTACATATTTTTGCAATTAATCACTATGCTTTAATTATGTTCAATCTGTACATGAAAATACATCCTACTTATCACATATTTACATTATGATTCATAACAGTAGCAAAATTGCAGTTATGAAGTAAAAATGAAAATAATTTCATGATTAGGGGTCAACACAACATGAGGATGTGTTAAAGGGTGTGACATTAGGAAGATTGAGAACCACTGCCCTAGATGAAGATGGCCTCATTAGCATACCAAAGAAAAACCCTATCCCCAATTGGGTAGCTATCTGGGCTAGGACCCCCATATTTGGGGGCGGGGGACACAATTCCATCCATAACACAAAGAGTTACCAAGAGTGTGGCCCAGCCTCTCCCCTACATCTTTTGACTTAGAGCACGGACCTCTTTGTCTTCGTCTCATGTACTATTGACATGTCATCAGGAGAGACCAGTCCCTGGAGAAGGACATCCTGCTTGGTAAAAATGGAGGATTGGCAAAAAAGAGGAAGGCTCTCAAGGAGATAGATGGACACAGTGGCCGCAACAATGGGCTCAAAAACGGGCGCAGTTGTGAGGGCGGCGCAGGACGGGGCAGTGTTTTGTTCTGTTGTACAGGGGGATCGACTCCATGGTGCCCGACAACCACACAGACCTCTTCCCTAGGGGGCACTTGCCTTTATGGAGGAGTATAAGGCCCTTTCTGCCCACACTAGGGCAGAGGTTCTCAATCTTCCTAATGCCACGACCCTTTAATGCAGTTCCTCATGTTGTGGTGACCCCCAACCATAACATTATTTTCATTGCTACTTCATCACTGTCATGTTGCTACTGTTATGAATCATCCTGTAAATATCTGATATGCAGGATGTATTTTGATTGTTACAAATTGAACATAATGAAAACATCGTTATTCATCACAAAACAATGTCATTATAGATTATGAAATATTTAGCATGGGTAACACTCTTCATGCTAGATACTCGTATGTGGGTGTACCTGCATGTGGGCAGGCCCGCCTGGAGACCAATAGAGGAGCCGTGTCTCGGTTCCTAAGACCATCGGAAATAGGTGTTTTCTGGTGGTCTAGGTGACCCCTGTGAAAGGGTTGTTCGATCCCCAGAGGAGTCACGACCCACAGGGTGAGAACCGCTGTTCTAGAGCTTCGTGGACTTCATCTGGCTTGAACTTGGTGGCTCCTCGTCTTACCGATAAACCTTTTAGTTAGTATGGAACAGTCCCTTATCTAGTTTAAGGGGAAAAACCCCACAAGAGCGCACACATTGATCTGGAGTGTACGGGATGTCTTTTAGGGCAGGCATGCAGCCAGGTCTATGGATCCAGGGAACCAAAGACTTTGAGCCCCTTCACAAGCCCCCAGCTGCCCCTTGCACAACTGCTTCCTTCCTCCTCTCTCCCTGACGACCAATGCTCTCTACTCTTTCAGCCCAGGGTGCAGGGTAGAGCATGCTGCCGTCCACGCCTGCCAAGGACCATCCGCTCCTGGGAAGCCGTGCACGGTTCCAGAGCTCAGAAGTGTGGTGGGCACTGGCTTGGGCAGGTGGGGGGTTAGCACACAGATTTCCTGGGGAAGGGAAGAGGCAAGCAGTGTGGAGATTCCCACAGTGGTCTCTACAATGGGTGGAGAGACAGAACTGTGAGGAAGGGGTGCACCAGGCCCCAAGAGACCAACAGTTGTTAGCACTCACTAGATACCAGGTCATCTAGCACCATGCTAAACATTGTACATGTTACTGTTAGGTAGCTAGGTTTAGGGTCAGTGGGGCTGTCCCTTCCAGGCCTGCAACGGCCCCCACAGAGGAAGTTGGAAAGAAATCAGGCAAGCATTGGACACCTATGAAGACCGCACACTGAGCATGCGCAGACACAAGCCCTGAAGGCCCAGGTAAAATCAATGTCTTGGACACACCCACCTTAGGTGCGTTACACAGGTGGGCCTAACTCAGCCAATAGGGTCAACCAAACTATGAACCACGCTTCCCCAGCCAGAGGTTTGAAATATCCTGGCTGTAGGAAGGCCTAGAGCTTTTACCTTGCTCTGGTCTTGTGGCAGGTCGGAGGGTGGTGGCACACACATGCTGCCCGGGCATGCCCCCTCAGGGCCCACTCCGGGCCTGCTCAGGGCCCACACACACTTGGGCTCAGAGGCTCACTCTCTTACCCTGCTCCTGGTCAGCGACAGGTGGAAGATGAGGGTCTCCCTCCCCGGTGCGAGCACCCATGTGCCCACTCCAGGCCTACTTGGGGCCCACAGCCGCTTGACCCACATGCTCTTAGCCTCTAGGGTTCTTGGGCTTCTGGCCTCCTGGCCTTCCCCGCCACGCCCCCAGTTCCACACGTGTGGGTGCTCTTTTCCATGTGGTTTCTCGTTACCCATTGTGAACCCCAGCCCGCCTTCCATGCAGCTTGGCACACTTTCCAGCAATAGCATGTACCCTTTTGAGATGGTAAAACCTGAAACTTGCCCTGTCCTTCATAAAAACCCACGTGGATCACACAACATGCTTCTATGTGAATTCTTTCCACACGCAAAGCAGAGAACCGAGGTGTAACCCACCCCAGAAACCTAACATTATCTCCACGCATGGGGGGAAAAAAAAGATGAAACTTTTGAGAACACTATTAACTTTGTTTTATAGGTGAAAAAACTGAGCTCCAGAAATGTCTACGTCACCTGCCCAAGGTTACAGAGCCAAAGAGAAGAGGCTGCAATTCAGCCTGCAGATTCCTCCGCTCTGTCCCTAGCACCTGGGTCAGGGCCACAGATCCATCAAGGTGCCTGCTGTGAGTTTGTCATCTGAGGGGACTGTGGAAATGGCCTCTGCTTCCAGAAAGATGGGGTTTTCCAATGTGGCATAGTGGACCAGCTCACTTGGGGTCTGCTCAGCCCAGTTAACTCTGGCCCCTGTTGGGGCTCCCAGCTGGGAGAGGCAGGGCAGGTAAAAGCCGGGGCCTGGTCTCCTGAGGCAGGTCAGCGGGTGGTGAGTCAGGGGGTTATAAACAGACTGTGGTCCCAGCCAAGGCTGCCCCAAGTTCTCAGCTGATGAAAGCCCCTGCAAACCCCTCTGGGTGCCCCTACTGGCTCTAGGGGGAACATCACCTCTGTTGGCTCTGCTCTGGGAGGGGGCCCCACTTGGCAGGTCGAGAGGCAGCATTGTGCACGGTCTGTTCCTGCCCATAGAGCCTGGGCTCATGGTGCTATATTGAGGGCTGAGTCACCAGCTTGCGCCTGGGTCTGGCTGACTGTGACTGGCTGGCTGGGGACTGAGTCAGGCCCCGATTTATCCTGGAGAGCAACAAGCTCAAGTTTCGGGGAACCAGGGGGGGGCGGTTTGAAGCAGTAGGTGCCGGGAACCATCTCTTGGCACCCCAGACCTTCTGCCACCACCACCATTTACTCAAGTCTCCTGAGCAGGCCCACTGGTCTCTCCCGGAATGACATCATGAGCCAAAGGAAGGCATGAGGGGAGACTATACTTGGGAATTCTCTGTTAGTGAGTCGCTGGCTTCTCCTCCCCTCAAGGGAGGCCCCCAGCTCACTGGGCACGGGGATCGGGATGCCCACAAAACAGACATATGAACCCTTCAAGTTGGAAAGGTGCCCCACTTCCTCCCCAGCAGCCCAGAGTGGGGACTTTCTCTGTTTTCAGATGTGTACCTCAGTTTCTCCATCAGGGCTTCATCACTCCTGTACCCTCAGGATTGAGGGTCCATCTCCCCTCCCCCTACCAGCACCTTACACACACAAACCCCGGAGAGACCCCGCTCTGTGTGCCCAGGAGCTAGGCATCTGGGAGCCAGGTGTCTCTTCTTAGGGGAGCGCAACTTGACAAGTAGCTGGGTAGCCGTAATGCCTCTCAGCTGCTCTGGGCCACTAGATGAAGGTGGCTTTGGGGGGTAAGGGTGTGTTTGAGCATTCTGGAGATGGGGAGAGGGTTTGCCAGCAGGGGAGTGGAATTCCTGAGCACCTCGTCACCAGCAGCCGACAGAACATGAGCCGGCAGGGCCTATGCTATTTATACCTCTCCTGTCACTATCAGGGCCCCAGCGCCCCTCCCCCATTGGCAAGGCAAGACCCTTTTCTGTTTCTGGGACCTTCTCTTCTCCTCCCCCTCCCTCCCTAGGGACCCTGCCATCTCGTGAAATGAGGAGGAAGAGAAGCCACTTGTAGGCCTCACAATGATAGGGCGCTCTCCGCCATCAAAGCCCTGGAACTTGTCTCTCTCAACACCATGAGGGAGACTGACTGACCTCATTCTGCCCTTGGAGAGTGAGCCTCCCCTACATACCCCCAAAATGCCCACAATCTCCTTACTTTTCACTAAGCTTGGGGGACAGGGGAAGGCCTGGGTATGACCATTTCCCCATCAGGTCCCAGAACAGTCCAAAGCCGCCATTGTGGTCACAAGGCTTGAGTTGGGGGCTGGCTTGAAGAAACTTCTCAGCCTCAGACCTGGCCTCCCAGCCAACCCTGCTGGCAGTTGGGTGATATAAGGGTTGGTCTGCTCCTTCCGGACCCTCTCCCAATATGCTACCCCAAACTTACTGGGCCTAGAAGGGTTAGAAAGCTGCAGAAAGATGGACTAAGGTGCATCCAAGATGCCAGGAATGCACGTCTGCCATGCTGCCGCAGGAGGTCCCACCTCTCGATGTAAAGCTGTTCCTCACCCCCCAGGCCACCTTGTCATTTGGGTGCCTCAATTTCCCTGTCACCACCATTCAATCTTTCCCTGGCTGACCCTGAGCCCTGTCCTGCCTAGGTGTCCTGGCTGGCTTTTGGGGGCTCTCCCTGCCCCAGGTACATTCCCCTACCCCAGGGTTACTCTGAGAAAGGTTCTCCAGTTTCTGTCCAGCTAACCCACCCCCACCCTGAGAGGATCTGCAGTGTGGCCAAAACGGGCAGGTTGCCCAGGGGGCTCCCTGGCACCCAAGAAACACAATCTCATTCTCCCCTCTCACCGCTCTGGTTGAGTCAGATTGATGGGTGGGGGGGGCACTATGACTCACTGGGTACCCTTCTCCTGAGATCAGCTTCATCCTGAGAGAATGAGGCCAACCCGGCTGGTGACAGAGATCCTGAGTCAGGGGCAGCAGCCTCAGTCCCCCCAGTCCTGGGTTTGAGCTCCAAAATAGGCCTTTTCCCCTGTAAAGTGGAGCAAGGAGGGCAGGCAGCCCCCAAGCCTCCACGCCCCCTCATTGGCCTGGGCAACCACCCTGCTGCCTCTCCAAAGTCCATCCACACCCCAGCAAGCACACACACTTCCTTCCCTGCCCGCAGGTGGACAATACCCTGGGCCAGGAGCCAGGCCTCCCACGGCCTGCCAAGGGTCCTGCCACCAGAAAATTCCATCACAATTCTCTGCGTGTGTCTCCAACACTGTCCAGAGCCATTGGCCTCAGTTTCCCCATTTCTCATGTTACCCTGGCGGGCTGTGGAGGGAGCACAGGTCACCCCCGACTGGCAGGGCTCCTTTGGGTTGTCGGGGTGCGGCCTCTTCAGCACCTGGCCCGCGGCCCCGGGCTGGAGAGAGGGGACGGGGAGGGAGACCAGGCCCAGCGTTCCCCGCGCTGTGTGCACCCTCCCGCCGTGGGGGAGGGGAGGGGAGGGAGGCGGGGCCGCCCTCTACCCCCACCCCCCACCCCCCGCCCCCCTCCCCGCGCGGCCGGGGAGGCATTCCTGGGAGGCCGGCGCTCTGACGTGGACCGGGGGCCGCGGGCTTCTTAAACCCCCCAGCCCGGGCCTGCTGCACTTCCCGAGCACCGCTCCGCCCCTGGACGGAGAGAGCGCCCGAGCCAGAGGCCCGCGAGCCGCCCGCCCAGCGCGACCCAAGTCCGAGAAGTTGCGGAGCGCGCCGCCCAGCCCGCAGTCGCGCCCCGACAGCGCCGCCAGCGTCCGCGGCCCGCCTCCTAGTACCCGGCCCGCTAGTACCCGGCTCGGCCCGCCCGCTCGTACCCGGCCCGCACCCGGCCCGGCCGCCAGCATGATGAACAACAGCGGCTACTCGGAGCCCGCGGGGCTCGGCCTGGCCGACGAGGTGGACGAGATGCCGTCCACCGAGAAGGACCTGGCGGAGGACGCGCCGTGGAAAAAGATCCAGCAGAACACGTTCACGCGCTGGTGCAACGAGCACCTCAAGTGCGTGGGCAAGCGCCTCACCGACCTGCAGCGCGACCTCAGCGACGGGCTGCGGCTGATCGCGCTGCTCGAGGTGCTCAGCCAGAAGCGCATGTACCGCAAGTACCACCCGCGCCCCAACTTCCGCCAGATGAAGCTGGAGAACGTGTCCGTGGCCCTGGAGTTCCTGGAGCGGGAGCACATCAAGCTCGTGTCCATCGGTCAGTGCGATCCGGGAGGTGGTCCGATGGCGAGTTGCCATCCCCCCCCCCCGTGGGTGGGCACAGGTGTGGGTGGGTGCTCCTACCCTGTCTCTCCTACCCTGCCATTCAGATCGCTGCCTTCAGGCCTCTGGGCACCCAAGGGGCACCCAGCGAGAGCAGGCCTAACCCTTCCCAGCCCTCCAGCACCACAGACTCCCATGGCTGTCCTCAACAAATTGTCCCTTTCCCTCCTTTGGGCAACTTTCACTGCGCCACCCCCACCCCCCCTAAAAAAAAAAGCAGGTGGCCTCCCAGCTTCCCAACACCACCACCGGGAGGTGGGACTGCAAACCGGTGCCCACGGTGCCCAGTCCACTGGCTGTGGGGAGGGCAAGTCCAGGCCCATTACTGTCATATGCTCAGCCCCTGTCTCTGTGGAGGCCAGACAGGCCAGGCCCTGCCTTTGCCACCTAAAAAGGCACTGCCAGGCTCCCCACAGGGGAGGGGGCTCCTGCCCCATGGCCCCAGCCCCCCCTACACACGCACACCTCAGCTGGGATTGGCTGCAGCCAACGGTCTGGCCCCTGAGAGACGGAGGGGGCCATAGGAGGGAGTCACTGAGTGTAACCAGATTTGGAAGGTGGATGGGATGGAGTGGGGGTAGGGAGGCACTCTGCATGGGGCTGGTGCAAAGCCCAGGGTGGGCTTTGAGGGGCAAGAAACGTGCCCTGCCCTCTCAGCCCCGTCTGTAGACCTTTAGGTAGACCCTACCCCTCGGGTGAGCACTCAGGAGCTCTGCTGAGATTACTAAGGGAGGCGTGGGGGAGAGCCACCCAGCGAGCCGGGTGAACCCCAAAGGTCCTGAAGTAGAACTTCTTGTAGGAGGGAGGACCTAGAGCTCCCCCCTGTGGCCCCCCCACCCCGCACTGCAGTCTCACCCCAGGTAGTGAACAATCTGTCCACTCCCACTGTCCCTCAGGGCCATCTCTGGGCCTCCTGAATTAGCAGCTGAGGTCAATGTGAGGGCCCTTTGCCCTGTCCAGTCCCCTCCCTCAGCCTTACCCCTCAGGCTCCAATACTGCCCCATCGGCCCCCACCCCACAGGCTGGCTCAGCCTGGAAATAGCCCTGCCTCCCTCTGTCCCTCCGTGACACAGCAGATGTCAGAGTTTTCCAGAAGGACAAGCCTGAGGACAGGGGTGGGGGAGGGGGGCCTGAGGTCGAGGTGGGGGCTGGGAGGGGGGCTGTGGACTACAGGAGTGAGTGTGGAGGGAGTGCCCACGCTGGCACCCCAGGCATGCTGGGATCTGAGAGGCCAGACTGATTGTCCCAGGTGGGATCTCCAGGGAGTGAGGAGCTGGCTCGCCAAGCCTCCTCCTCCCTCCCTGGTCCCTTTCCAGGCCCCATCCTTCCCTGCAGGCAAGGGAGCCAGCACACCTCTCCCTCCCCCTGGCGGTCCCTGGCCACGGCCCCCCCCCCTCAGAGTTGTGGGGAGGACTTCCCCCCTGGGCTGGGGGCGAGAGGGAAGAGCCTCCGTCCAGCTGAGAGGACAGGGAGCCAGCCCCCATTTGGGCCCAGTGGCTCCCTCGCCTGATGAGATAAGCTGTCAACAATTCAGCTGCTGGGCCTGAGGCCGGCAGGGAGGGGGCCTGGTGACAGGGGGCAGCTCGAGGTGTGAAGGGACAACCGAGGGCCACCTGCTGCCTCAGGTTCCCCTCTTGTCATGTGGTGGTTGGGGGTGGCAGCCCAGGGGGGTGGAGTGCTTGGCCTGGGCAAGGTCTCAGGGCTGAAGTTAGGCATCTGGACATCGAGGTAGGGGGGTGTAGTTGGAAAGGCCCCCCCCCACCCCGCTTCCCTTTCCTGAGGGAGCTGACAGTGCCACATCACCAGAGAAGGGGTCTCAGCCTGGGCTGGGGGAATCTGTGGCCCTTCTTGCCCCCAACACCCTGCCTGGGCCCCCAGTGCCCCCTCAGCCCCTGCAAACAAAGACGCCTGTGAGGCAGCTCTGTCCGCAGCTGTTCCCCAGTTGCCATTCCGTCCTTCGGAGCCAACAGCGAGGGAGGGGCCCGAGGGGGTAGCAGCTGTCCCGGCCCCTCCCCCGGCCCAGCCCTCTTCTTCTTCCCCCCTCCCCCGCTCGCTTGGGGGCCTGGGGGGCCGGCGCGGACTGGCAGGCTGGTTCCTCCCAGCCCTTTGGGGGTATCCCCTAGCTGGAGTGCGTTCAAGGGAGGAAGTCGGGCTAGAACTGCGCTTCCCTCTCTCGGCCTCCGAGAAGGGGAGGGGGAGGTCGCTGCTCCCCAAGTGCGACCCGGGCTTTTGCCCCGCCCCTGCCCCAGACGCCGACCACTGGCTGCCTGGCCACGGGCCAGCTGCTGGAGAGCACGTCTCTCTCCAGCAAGTATGAATGAGCACCGCGCAGCCCCCCCTCCGGGGGTCCCCGGCTCCCAGGAAGCCCTGATGGGCGGGGAGCCGGGGACGCACTGGGGTGTCACGGTGTGAGCGCCGGGAGTCCGGAGTGTTTGTGCTGCGAGAGGGCGAGAGAGAGGCCAGAGCGAGCGGGTCATGGAATCTGAAAGCGGCCAAGCCATTGTGCTCGGGGCGAGCCAGGGAAAGGGGGCGGGCCGGCCGCGGAAGGAAGGATGACTCGGTGAGAGCGAGCGAGCGAGCGTGGGATGAGGGGCCAGCCCGCTCCCAAGGCAGGTGGGGCGGGGCGGGGATGCGGAGAGCCCAGGCCGGGGTCTCTTCCCCCGCCCCTTCCCAAACCTATGAAAGAGGAGCAAATGTGTGGGGGAGCCACAGGCCAGTAAACAGACGGAATCTTCGCCCACCCGGAACCTCTTCCATCAGCCTAAAGCAGCTCAGGCTGGAGTCCAAGCATTTCATCTCCTAACCTGGCTCCCGAAGGTTTTCCTTAGGGGGCTAAAGGGCCGCTGGACCTGGGAAACCACTTCTAGCCCACAGAACCAGAAACCAAACTCAATGCCTTGCAGTGACACTGGCAAGCAGACAGCCACTCTGCACTGGAGTAGAAAGCCTCATCTTTCTCCTGCACAGCAGCTGGTGATTTTGAACTGCCGACCTTGCCAGTAACTGCCCAATGTGTAACCATTACTCAGTTCTGGTCCACAGTCACCCTCAAAAGGGCCCATGAGTGGTGTGTCTCAGCTTCTGAGACTTCAGTCTACATAGGTGACAGGTCCCCTGACTCCTTCGGAATCCCCTTGCCCCAGTGTTTGCAGACATGACCTCTGAACCTTAACAGAGCCCTGGACATACCCTCTCTCCCCCCGAAAGCCTTCTGGGCATCTGGGGTGGACACAGGGTGGCCCCCCTCTTCTACAACTTTAGGTTTTAAAACATTCATTCATACAACCACCATTTATTGAGATCCTTCCCTGCCTCAGGGGAGCTCTGATGTGTAATGGTTAGCGTTGGGCGGCTAACTGCAAGATCAGCAGTTCAAAACCACCAGGAGTCCTCAGGAAATAGAAGGTTTTCTACTCCGGTAAAGAGTTACAGTCTGGAAAACCCACAGGAGCAGTGCTACTCCCTCTCCCCCTTCCATAGCCTCTCTGTCAGTTGGAACCGACTTGACAGAAGCGAGTTTGGTCTTTGGTCCACCCCAGGCTCGGAGTAGAGAAAAAGTAAACTGCCCCAGACCTCCTGTGAAAGGAGACTGACAAAAAGCAGTCCTTCCTGTTTCTGCCAAAAAAATGGAAACAGCCAAGCCAGCTGCCGTGAGGTTGGCTGAACTCATGATGAGCCCATGCGCATCCAAGCAGAACTGTGCTCTGTGGGGTATCCACAAATAGATCGCCAGGCTGGTCTTCCAAGGATCCTCTGGATGGGCTGGAACTACTAACCTTCAGGTTTGCTGCTGGCATGCTACCCATCTGCACCACCCCTTTAGACGAAACTCCAGAAATTGTAAACTAACTAACAGGGACACATCAGTGACCCCCTGTCCAGAGAAAGGGGACAGAGGGGGCCGGAGGAGGAAGGCCCCCCCATGGAGTTTGCCGAAGGAAACTTTTAGAAGTGATGGATTCATTTGTTCTGTCTAAGCCTATCAAATATACTCTTCATTGTGGGCAGTTTATAACATGGCAAGCACACCTCAATAAAGGAGACCCAGTGGCATTGTTGGTTACGAGTTGGGCTGCTAATTCCAAGGTTTAGCAGTTCAAAACCACCAGCTTCTCCATGGGAGAAAGACTAGGCTTTGTACTCCCATAAAGAGTTAGTCTGAGAAACCCACAGAGGCAGTTCGACCCTGCCCTATAGGATTGCACGAGTCAGAATCAACTTGATGGTGGTGAGGTGTTTTTTTTAACACCTCAATAAAACTTCTACACAAGCAGACCAACCAGTAAAAACTGTGTCTGCCCGCTAGGGCCATAAAATCCAGTAGGGCCAGGTGCTGGTGAAGTGCAGGAATGGCTGGAACCAACAGGGGGCACAAGTGAGTGCAGTAACAGGTCCAAGTACCTGCGCAGGAGCATCCTGGGTGGCCACCTTATTCTGAAGGGAAGGGCCCCAAAAGGAGTGGACAGCAGGGAGAGACGGGGCAGCCAAGAGTGCTTGGGGTTCAAAAATCAGAGGCCTGTGCCCATCGTTCCGACAGTCGACTTGGGAACACTTGGGCAGGTGGGTGGATAGCCGGGGTGGAGGGGTCCTGAGCTCTGCTGGTGTCCTCCACTCTGCAGACAGCAAGGCCATCGTGGACGGGAACCTAAAGCTGATCTTGGGGCTGATCTGGACGCTGATCCTGCACTACTCCATCTCCATGCCCATGTGGGAGGATGAGGATGATGAGGATGCCCGCAAGCAGACGCCCAAGCAGCGCCTGCTGGGCTGGATCCAGAACAAGGTGCCCCAGCTGCCCATCACCAACTTCAACCGCGACTGGCAAGATGGCAAAGCCCTAGGCGCACTGGTGGACAACTGTGCCCCTGGTGAGTTGTTGGTCCTCCTGAGACTGGCTGTGGTCAGGATGCGCCTCTGTTCCTAGATGAGATTCTCCCGGTAGCCGGCCCACCACCGACGGGAGTGCTTGGTTCTGCAGGGCCCAGAAGTGTTTGAACCAAAAAGCCAGATCCACTGACATCCAGTCAATTCCAATCAATAGTGACCTTGTTTACAGGCAAGGATGCTGAGGGCCAGTGACATGGCCAGGGCAGAACTGAACCTCAGCTGGGGCTGCACACCGTGCCACCTGGGCACCACTTCCACCGAGGGTATCTGGGGCTAAGGCCTGAGATGGTGTGGCCTGAGGCTGCTGTGGTAGCGCCCAGTGGCAGGTGACCCACCCTGGTTCAGCTGGGTGGGGGCGCATCAGGAAACTGGGAGGCATCCCCAGCCAATAGCCATAACCCTCAGGTCCTGAGAGGGTGGAGCTTTCTCCAGCCTGGGCTGGTCACTCCCAATCTGGGGGAGCCCTGGCCCCTGGGGAAAATCCTCCCTCAGGCCTGGGGTCAGCCGGGGAGCAGGGGGTGGAAGGCGGGGGCACGGCCGCCTGGGAAGCATTCCCAGCTGCTGAGCCATTGCCCACAGCTGGTGCGGTCGCCAAACGGTGAGCTCAGCTGTTGGGGGCCGTCATGGATTCCAGCCTGGAGGCAGCCCTGCCCCGCCTGTGAGCGCCCCCTCCTCCAGGCCTGGCCTAGACCAGGCACTTGGCACCCTTCACAGGGTGATCAGTAACTCCCTCAACATTCCCTGTAAAAAAAGACCACCCTTGGTGCGTCAGTTTCCCCAGATGGGCAGTTGGCAGGAGAACTTAGTGTGCAGAGGCAGGTGCAGGACTTCAAAACAGCTGGGAGGAGGGGTCCAAGGCAGACAGGGGACAGGGACTGGGACTGGGCCACCCCTGGACAGGATGGGAGGGGTCTGGGTGGCCTGAGCAGGCCAAGGTTCACTGGACAGAGCTGTTGCTAGGCTGCATCAGCCACCCAGAAAGGCCTCATTATTGGTGTTTGGGAGGGCTGTGGGGCCTCTGGGCAGAGATGGACACCCCAAGCCATGGCCACAGCACCAGGAGGCAGCAGGTACCTGGCTGGGGAGGGGTGCAGGGTGGGCAGTGTGTGTGCTTATGTGTCTGGTTTTCCCTCACTGTTCTCCCCTCTCCCTCCAGGCCTCTGCCCCGACTGGGAGGCCTGGGACCCCAACCAGCCCGTGGAGAACGCCCGGGAGGCCATGCAGCAGGCAGATGACTGGCTGGGAGTGCCCCAGGTACACTGGCAGGCAGGGGGCGTGGTCTAAAAGACCACCTTATAGGCTGGGCTGCGGGAGAGGACCAGCAGGTGCACAATGGGTGTGTGTAACTCTCCCCACATCCCCTGTGGCAGGTGATCGCCCCTGAGGAGATCGTGGACCCCAACGTAGACGAGCATTCCGTCATGACCTACCTGTCCCAGTTCCCCAAGGCCAAGCTCAAGCCAGGTGCCCCTGTCCGCTCCAAGCAGCTAAACCCCAAGAAGGCCATCGCCTATGGGCCTGGTAGGTGCTCAGCCACAGCCCCGTGGGAACAGTTGCGCCCTTTAGGACCATCCCCCCAATAACCTGGCTCTACCTATGCCCCCAGGCATCGAGCCCCAAGGCAACACAGTGCTGCAGCCTGCTCACTTCACGGTGCAGACAGCTGACGCCGGCCTGGGAGAGGTGCTGGTCTACATCGAAGACCCTGAGGGACACACCGAGGAGGTGAGGGGGCTACAGGGGCTGGGGACCACAGGGCCAAAAGCCATGTGACCCGGGGGCTGTCTCCCCGGAGGCCAAAAAGGCTGTAGCCACTATGACTTAACAAACTTCTCCTTGCCATCAGGCCAAAGTGGTCCCCAACAATGACAAGGACCGGACTTATGCAGTTTCCTATGTGCCCAAGGTTGCTGGATTGCACAAGGTATCCCATAGACCCTTACCTGCCTCCCTGCCTGCCCCCTGTGCTCTATCTCCCCATTCCATTCAAGCACGGAGCTCAGGCTGACTGATCACCTCAGCTCACACACACCATACCCTGGCCCCAGCCACTCTTACCCTCCTCCCCTCTCAGCACAGCCACCACCCTGGGAGCTAACCTTTGATCCCTGACCCTCAGGTGACCGTACTCTTCGCTGGCCAGAACATTGAACGCAGTCCCTTTGAGGTGAACGTGGGCATGACTCTGGGCGATGCCAACAAGGTGTCAGCCCGTGGGCCGGGTCTAGAACCTGTGGGCAACGTGGCCAACAAGCCTACCTACTTTGACATCTACACTGCAGGTAAGCTTGGGTCGGGGCCGGGCTGTTGTGGGTGGGTGGGGGGTGCTGGGGTGTAGTCTGGCCCAGGTGGGCACTGACAGCTTGTGTCTGTGGTAGGGGCTGGCGCTGGTGACGTTGCTGTGGTGATCGTGGACCCCCAGGGCCGGCGGGACACCGTGGAGGTGGCCCTGGAGGACAAGGGGGACAGCACGTTCCGCTGCACCTACAGGCCTGTGATGGAGGGGCCACACACGGTCCACGTGGCCTTTGCTGGGGCCCCTATCACCCGTAGCCCTTTCCCGGTCCACGTGGCTGAAGGTAAGGGCCCTTCCTCCATCCTCATCATCATTTTCAACACGACAGCCTGACTGCCACCAGAGCCCAGGGTTGATGGTGGGGGTGGGGGTGGAAACCAGGGCCCTAGGTCTTTGCAGTGCGTGTAGGGCTCACTGAGGTGCCAATTGGGCAGAAGCAGCCTCTGAAGAGACCCCATCCCTCCGTCTCTCTGCCTCTTGGCTTTTGGGGAGGTCACAGTGCAGGACACCTTGAACAGGTACCACCTTATTAGGGCTGAGGGGGAAGCAACAGACTGTAGGTCACCCTTGTAAACACCCCCGCCCACTTGCTTCTCACAGTGCCCCTGCTGCCTCTCGCCCCCTCCATGCCCATCATCTACCAGGCCAAGAGAGCGGTACCATGTTAGTACCCCAGCAGAGGCTGGGCTGGGAATGGCCATAGCTGACCAGCCTCCTTTATGCTGTGTGGCATGACTCCAGTGGTGTGGAACTGCCTAGTCCATGGCATTCTGTGACAGGTTCCGATCCGTGCCATTGTCTTGTTCTACAGCAAGCCTAGGTTCTTGCCACATGCCCGATGATTTCTGTTGTAAAGTCTATATTCGGCACCATTGCCCGAGTCCCGTGGTGGGTCCGTGCCACATTCTGTGTTCCTCAGCAGGCTGAGACTCCTGTTTTGGTGTGTGTGTGGGGTCCAGGTCACCGCCATATTCTGTGGCAGGCTAATGTTTGCGCGTTGCCTCTTCTAGGCCAGGCTGGCCAACACGGCCTTGTGGTGCTTGGCGCTGCAGAGTACATGGGGCATGACGATGTATCAGGGACTGTGGGAACTTCCCTGGCCCAGCCCTCTGTTCAGGCTCTGCCACGTCTTTGTCCCAGCAGCCAGGACACAGAGCAGGGGAGGGGGGGGTGTTCTGTGGCCTGTCTGCTACAGAGGCTGTAGGTAGCTCCCTTGCTAAGCACCTTGTGTGGGGACATGGGGGCGGGGCAAGGGAGCATGAGGCTTTGGCCTGTGCCTGGGAGGGGTGAGGAGGACTGGGCTCAATGAGGCAGGGGTGAAGGGTGAGGGGCTTAAGCTCTGTCCACAGAAAACCCCCCACCCAGTACCCTAACCTGCCTCCCTCGCCTCCCCTCAGCCTGCAATCCCAATGCCTGCCGTGCCTCTGGGCGGGGCCTGCAGCCCAAAGGTGTGCGGGTGAAAGAAGTGGCAGACTTCAAGGTGTTCACCAAGGGTGCTGGCAGCGGAGAGCTCAAGGTCACAGTCAAAGGGCCAAGTGAGTGCTGGGGCCCAGCCTTGGGGGAGGGCAGGTAGGAACTAGAGGTGGCCACACCCAACTCCACATCCCCCAGGGAGAACCCCCCCCCACCCCGCCTGTTCTTCAAAGAGTCAAAGTGAACAGAGCCCATAGGACCTCAGACCCATCACCTCCCTGCCTCAGTTTCCCCTTCTGCAAGCCTGGTTCATGACTATCAGCCCTTCGCTCTGGTGGGCCCTGCCCTGGCGTTTGCACTGCCCTCAGGCTGGGCCTGGGTAAGGGAATTCTGGGTGAGACTCCCCTCCCTCTCCTTGCTGACCCACTTCCTTCCTCCTCTCAGAGGGCACAGAGGAGCCAGTGAAGGTGCGGGAGGCTGGGGATGGTGTGTTCGAGTGCGAGTACTACCCCGTGGTGCCTGGAAAGTATGTGGTGACCATCACGTGGGGCGGCTATGCCATCCCCCGAAGGTGAGCCCCGCTTCCGGTCTCAGGGTGAGAGGGAGCAAGGGAGCCTCTGGGCAGAGCGGCGGGGCCCTGACGCAGCCCTTCTCCATCCAGCCCCTTCGAGGTACAGGTGAGCCCGGAGGCAGGAGCGCAGAAGGTGCGGGCCTGGGGGCCCGGTCTGGAGACCGGCCAGGTGGGCAAGTCAGCCGACTTTGTGGTGGAGGCCATTGGCACGGAGGTGGGGACACTGGGTAAGTGGCCAAGGGTTCAGAAGGTGCATATGCTGGGGGTTCCTGGGGATTGGAGGGGGGCTGGAAGGTGTGGCTGCAGGGAGCTACTGAGCACAGGAGGTGGAGGGTGACAGGATGACAGGAGACGGGACACAGGGCTGAAGGAGGTGTGATGGGAGATGACACTTGGCTCCCTGACCCTTCTCACTCTGCCCTCTTCAAACCCAGGTTTCTCCATTGAGGGGCCCTCGCAGGCCAAGATCGAGTGCGATGACAAAGGTGACGGCTCCTGTGACGTGCGGTACTGGCCCACGGAGCCCGGCGAGTATGCTGTGCACGTCATCTGTGATGATGAGGACATCCGAGACTCGCCCTTTATTGCCCACATCCAGCCGGCCCCGCCCAACTGCTTCCCTGATAAGGTGTGGCTCTGGCCTCAGCAGCCCTAGTGTGTGTGTGTGGGGAGGGTGGGGGGTGTATCCTCCAGTGCTCACCCAGCCGCCCCATCTGTCCCACAGGTGAAGGCCTTTGGGCCCGGCCTGGAGCCCACAGGCTGCATCGTGGACAAGCCTGCCGAGTTCACTATCGATGCCCGCTCAGCTGGCAAAGGGGAGCTGAAACTCTACGCCCAGGTGCGCGTTGCTCCATCTCTACTGTGCTCACCTGGGAGCAGGAGCGCTAGGAGGGCAGGGGCAGGCTGGAGCAGAGAATGGTAGCATCAGGGCCGAGTCTCAGGGGTCCAAGTGCACAACTTGCTGGGAGCCAGGATGTTGATTCTTACTCAGCATCCCTGTCGGTCAGAGTAGTCCCGCCCCGTATGGCTTCCATGGCGGTCCTGTCTGCAGAAGCGGATCACCAGGGCCTTCTGCGGGCCAGCTGAAGTGTTTGAAGCACCACCTTCCGTTTCACAGACAAGCACTTTAACCCTCATGTCACTAAGGGTTCTTTCAAAACCCCTGTGGATTTTAATGATAAGAACAACAGTACTTGTGTTTGCCCTACTGATTAGCAATGGGAGGATGATTTCCCAAAGAAAGGCAGGCAGTTTCTCACAAGGGGGTACCGTGGGCCCCTAGCTGTTAGTGAACTCCTAGTGAGCCCCTGGTGGTTAGTGGTTCTGAGGGGGTGATCGGTCTTTAGATGGATTTAGGAAGCGGGTTTAGCCTCTCCCACCCAGCTGTAACAACGCATGGGGTCTCTGTGAGTCTGAATTGGCTCCCCCGCAGTGGGTTTGGCTTTGAACCTGGTCTCTGGACTCCCAGGGTGGACCCTGGCCGCTGGCACCCCTGGTACTGCCTGACGTCAGCAGGGGGGGGGCGAGCAGGCTGCCAAGGAGCCCCACCCCCGAGCCCCCTCTGCCTGTGGTTTCCGCAGGATGCCGAGGGCTGCCCCATCGACATCAAGGTCATCCCCAATGGCGACGGCACCTTCCGCTGCTCCTACGTGCCCACGAAGCCCATCAAGCACACCATCATCATCTCCTGGGGAGGCGTCAACGTGCCCAAGAGCCCCTTCCGGGTTTGTCCAGGGGTCCCAGAGGAAAGGCGGGGTCCACGCAGGACAGGGTGGCTTGCCCTGGGTCCACCCTTTCTCACCCCCGTGCCCCCCTCCTCCCCCGCAAAACAAAACAAACTCAAGGATCCCTCGTAGAGGCCAGACTTTGAAGGGTGGTGCTGGGGTGGGGGAGAGCTCCGAGGGAGGGATCCTGTGTTGAGCGTCGTCACTCCCCCCCCACACACAGGTAAATGTGGGGGAAGGCAGTCACCCCGAGCGGGTGAAGGTGTACGGCCCCGGCGTGGAGAAGACGGGCCTCAAGGCCAACGAGCCCACCTACTTCACGGTGGACTGCAGCGAGGCGGGCCAAGGTGTGAGCCTTACCCGGGAGTGAGGGGCGGGGCCGGGTGGTGGGCGGGGCCGGGTGGTGGGCGGGTCCGAGGGCGGAGCGCGAGCCCAGGCCGCTTTAGGTGGCTTCCATGAGACTTCGCCAAGTAGGGGGGGTTGTTGAGCGTCCCCTCAGGGTCTGGTGGCGGTGTCCCCACAGGCGACGTGAGCATTGGCATCAAGTGTGCCCCCGGCGTGGTGGGCCCTGCAGAGGCCGACATCGACTTTGACATCATCAAGAATGACAACGACACCTTCACCGTCAAGTACACGCCCCCTGGGGCCGGCCACTACACCATCATGGTGCTTTTCGCCAACCAGGTAGCTCAGGACCTCAAGAGCCCGTGGTTTGAGACCTCCTCAATTGTGAGCCAGGAAGCAGGGGCTGAGGGGCCCACAGTGGATCCTTAGCCCAGTTCAGAGATACAGCACCCTAACTAAATCCTCCCTTACCCCCAGGAGATCCCCGCCAGTCCCTTCCACATCAAGGTGGACCCCTCCCATGACGCCAACAAGGTCAAGGCAGAGGGCCCTGGGCTGAACCGCACTGGTACGCATCTGGGCAGGGGCCAGGCTGGGTTGGGTTGGACAGCGCAGCCGCCAGGCCCTCACCAGTGTCTTGGGGGCCCCCCAGGTGTGGAAGTCGGGAAACCTACTCACTTCACCGTGCTGACCAAGGGTGCCGGCAAGGCCAAACTGGACGTGCACTTTGCCGGGGCAGCTAAGGGTGAGGCTGTGCGGGACTTTGAGATCATCGACAACCATGACTACTCCTACACAGTCAAGTACACAGCTGTTCAGCAGGTGTGCCACCCCACCCCCCGCCCCCAGACTGACAGGTTTTACCAGACCAGGTTGGCCTCCATGGTCCCTGAGCTGCCTCCCCGTCCTCTCTCTTGCTCAGTACTTTTGAGGGGACAGCGCCAGACTGTGTCCACGCCACCCAGTTCTAACCCACTGTTGTACCCAACAGGGCAACATGGCAGTGACAGTGACTTATGGTGGGGACCCTGTCCCCAAGAGCCCCTTTGTGGTGAATGTGGCACCCCCACTGGACCTCAGCAAAGTCAAAGTTCAAGGCCTCGACAGCAGTAAGTGGGCAGAAGGCTCCCGGGAGTGAGGGGTGCGGGGAATTGGGCAGAACTCTCTGCTCATGGTGCCCTTGCCCTCTCCCCAGAGGTGGCCGTGGGGCAAGAGCAGGCCTTCTCAGTGAGCACTCGCGGGGCTGGTGGTCAGGGCCAGCTGGATGTGCGGATGACCTCGCCCTCGAGACGGCCCATACCCTGTAAGCTGGAGCCTGGGGGTGGCGCCGAAGCCCAGACCGTGCGCTACATGCCCCCCGAAGAGGGGCCCTACAAGGTGGACATCACCTATGATGGCCACTTGGTGCCTGGCAGCCCCTTTGCCGTGGAGGGTGTCCTGCCACCTGACCCCTCCAAGGTAAGGAGAGACAAAGCTGGTGAGGGCTGGAGGCTTGGTGAGGAGGAACTGGGTAGGCCAGAGGGACTTGTGTCCCTGGGAGGAGGCACAGCCAGGGGCTGGGGCCAGAGGTCTCCCCCTCCCCAGGACCTGCCCTGAGGCAAGTTGGTGAGGAGAGCTGGCCTCAAAGCCAGACTGGTCTGAAGTCTCGGGCCCAGTGCCTGGTCAGCTCCTCTCCCCACTCTACCTGTTTTGTGGGGACTTGTAACATGGGGCACCGCTTAGGCCTCATTCCTCAGGGGCTGACCTGGGTGTGGAGTGTGGACCAGGCAGGGCCTGGGAGCCACCAGGTGTTTGGGACCCACACACCTGCCTTCTCCCCCAGGTCTGTGCTTATGGTCCAGGTCTCAAGGGCGGCCTGGTGGGCAGCCCTGCTCCGTTCTCCATTGACACCAAAGGCGCCGGCACAGGTGGCCTGGGGCTGACTGTAGAAGGCCCCTGTGAGGCCAAGATCGAGTGCCAGGACAACGGGGACGGCTCTTGTGCCGTCAGCTACCTGCCCACAGAGCCGGGCGAGTACACCATCAACATCCTGTTTGCCGAAGCCCACATCCCTGGCTCACCCTTCAAGGCCGCCATCAGGCCTGTGTTCGACCCAAGCAAGGTGCGGGCCAGCGGGCCGGGCCTGGAGCGAGGCAAGGTCGGCGAGGCAGCTACCTTCACTGTGGACTGCTCAGAGGCGGGCGAGGCAGAGCTGACCATTGAGATCCTCTCGGACGCTGGGGTGAAAGCCGAGGTGCTGATCCACAACAATGCGGACGGCACCTACCACATCACCTACAGCCCCGCCTTCCCTGGCACCTATACCATTACCATCAAGTACGGCGGACACCCCGTGCCCAAGTTCCCCACCCGAGTCCACGTGCAACCTGCGGTGGACACCAGCGGCATCAAGGTCTCTGGGCCCGGCGTGGAGCCACATGGTGAGCGAGGGGGCCAGTGAGGGGATCTGGGGGGTTCCCCTCAGATAAGGGCGGAAGTCAGGGCAGTCAGGGCTGGGGACATTTGTCTCTGCTCTCCTGGCACGATTGTAACTGCCCATGGGCACGTTCCAGGGGAGACCTTCCACTTTCCTTAGAGAGTTTAAAATAAAAACAAACTCACTGCCATCAAGTCAATTCCGACAGAGTAGAACTGACTCTCTGGGTTTCCGGGACCAGAACTCTTTGCAAGAGTAGAAAGCCTCATCTTTCTTTCACAGAGGCGCTGGTCATTTCAAACTGTTGACCTTGAAGTTAGCGGCCCAACTCAGCACCACCACACCACTAGGGCTCCTGGATGAAAGGGTCAAATCTCAACCAAACTTACCACCATCAGGGAGATGCCAGCTCATAACGACCCTATATGACAGGGTAGAACTGCTCCTGCCAATGTCTGAGACTGTAACTCTGTATCGGAGCAGAAAGCCCTGTTTTTCTGCTGGATTAAAGGCATTAAAAAAAACAAAAACGCCCTGATGGTGCTGTGGAGTAAGCATTGTTCTGCTAACTGCAAGGTCAGCAGTTCAAACCCACAAGCCACTCCGTAGGAGAAAGGGGAGGCGATCTGCTCCTATAAAGATGTATATAGCCTCACAAGCCCTGTTTAGGGTTGCTATGAGTCTGAATCAACTTGATGGAGGGGGGTTGATTTGGAGCCCCAAATGGGGGCCACTACTAAACCACTAATTGAAAGGTTGGTGCTCCCCCATTTTCAGCCTTTGCCTGCCTGTGGCTACAGTTCTAATCTAGGGTCACCAGCCATCAGCATGGGTGCCACCAGATCCGAGCTGGTGTTTGGGATCTGGAAGAGCTGGGATCCCTGCTCTAGAGCAGCTGTTCTCAATCTGTGGGTCACCACTCCTTTTGGGGGTCAAATGACCTTTTCACAGGGGTCGCCTGATTCATAATAGTAGCAAAATTATAGTGATGAAGTAGCAATGAAAATAATGTTATGGCTTAGGGTCACCACAACATGAGGAGCTGTATTAAAGGGTCACGGCATTAGGAAGGTTGAGAACCACTGCTTTAGAGGATGGAGAGGGAGCATTGGGGCTGGGGGTGGGGGCGTGCCTCTCAGTCCATCAGCATCCTCCTGCTGCAGAATCCTCCTGCTGGGCTGGGGCCATTCCTGTGCTGCAGACAGTGAGGCAGGGTGGGGTGGGGGTGGTAAGTGAGAGCGAGGGCTAGACCAGGGCCTCAACGTGAACAGGGTGTCTCAGCATGGGGTCGGGAGCTCAGGCTGGGGACAGGCAAGAGGACTGGTGGTCTGGGGTGGGTGCACATACGAGGGTTGATCCCTCCATGCTGAGCACTCCTCTCCTGGCACCAGGTGTCCTGCGGGAGGTGACCACCGAGTTCACTGTGGACGCAAGGTCCCTCACAGCCACGGGCGGGAACCACGTCACGGCCCGTGTGCTCAATCCCTCGGGCGCCAAGACGGACACCTACGTGACAGATAATGGGGATGGCACGTACCGCGTACAGTACACCGCCTACGAGGAGGGTGAGGGCCGGGCCGTGTGCTGGGGTGGGCGGGTGGGGAAGCGCAGACTCGGGGAGGGCGCTGCCCCACAGAGCTGACGCTGTCTGCCGGCTTCCAGGCATGCACTTGGTGGAGGTGCTGTACGATGAGGTGGCTGTGCCCAAGAGTCCCTTCCGAGTGGGCGTGACCGAGGGCTGTGATCCTACCCGGGTGCGAGCCTTTGGGCCAGGCCTGCAGGGTGGCCTGATCAACAAGGCCAACCGCTTCACAGTGGAGACCAGGTACTCTCCCACCCTTTCCTGACCCCAGGCTGCAGCACCTGGCTACCTTTACCTCTGTGGGCCTCACCCCTCTGTGGGCCTCTCCCAACCTCAGAGGCCCCAAGGGCTATCAGATCTCCCAGAGCCCAGCCCAGGGTCTACCCTCTCCCCTCCCCACTAGCTGACTTGGGGGACTGTTGTCCTGCAGGGGAGCTGGCACTGGGGGCCTCGGCCTGGCCATTGAGGGTCCCTCAGAAGCCAAGATGTCTTGCAAGGACAACAAGGATGGCAGCTGCACCGTGGAGTATGTCCCCTTCTCCCCCGGGGACTATGATGTCAACATCACCTTTGGGGGCCGGCCCATCCCAGGTGTGCAACTGCAGTAGGGTGGAGCATGCACTGGGAGAGGGGGCCTGGAAGGAGGTTGATTGTGGAGATCTGAAACCAGGTCCCCCCAGAGCAGTGCTGGGTAAAGGGAGGGCAAGGAGGGGGGAAGGCTTAGATGCTGCGAGTGGGGGTTAGAGCCAGGGGGGCTGCTCCTGTGGTATGGCCTTGGTTGGGAAGGTCATTCAACACTATCAAGCTCAAGACAGCCTCCCTGGCCTGCTGTCCTCAGTGTATGCATGGCAGAGAGGGCCCCTACCTGTCTGCCACCCCTGGGTTTCCCTTTGGGCAGAGGGCTGCATAACTGGGGCTCCCTCCTCTGCATACCCCGGCTGTCCTTTGTGCATACCCCGGGCTATTCTCCTCTGTGTACCCCAGGCTGAGCAGGTGGTGGGGCTGACTCCCTTGTCCCTGCAGGGAGCCCCTTCCGAGTGCCGGTGAAGGACGTGGTGGACGTGGGGAAGGTGAAGTGCTCGGGGCCAGGCCTGGGAGCCGGTGTCCGGGCTCGGGTACCCCAGACCTTCACAGTGGACTGCAGCCAGGCTGGCCGGGCCCCCCTGCAGGTGGCCGTGCTGGGCCCCACAGGTACAGATCTTCTGGAGCAGGTGGAAGGAGGAGGCGGTGGGGTGTTAGAGGACTCAGCTGACTGACTCCCCTGCCCAGGTGTAGCTGAGCCTGTGGAGGTGCGTGACAATGGGGACGGCACACACACTGTCAACTATACCCCGGCCACAGACGGGCCCTACACGGTAGCCGTGAAGTATGCAGACCAGGAGGTGCCTCGCAGGTGAGGCTCAATGGCAGCGCCTGCACTGTGGCTGATCTGGAGGCGAGGGGTGTTGGGGGTTGGGGGAGGCTTCCACAGGGCTGCATCAGTGGGGCCTGGTCTCTGCTGCCCTGTCCCCAGCTGGCTCTGCCTCCTGGGGGATCCCTCCTTGGGCCCCTTCTTGCCCCGGAGGCGGCTCTGTGCAGGGGTTCTCCTCCCGCTGAGCCTTCCCCCCACGCTGCACATCAGAGAGAGGACCGCGGGCTGGAGAGGGTGTCCCTGGGAGGAAAGAGGGCATGTTCAGAGCCTGTCATGAGTAAGGTGACCAGATATCCCGCTTTCGGCGGGACAGTCCCAATTTTTAATTATTCCCGCATCCCGCAGCATTTTTAAATAGCCCCAATTTTTGGAATGAATGCATGACAAGCTAGGGTATACATATGGTTTTCGGCTGCCATGTGACTATTTCACCAGGATCTGAGTTTTATCAATGGTGTCCCGCTGGTAGGAGATGTCCCCCTTCCAAGCCATGCAAATGGGTGAACTCCAGGCCCAGCATGGCCACATTCTAGTGACCCCCAGCCAACTGTCCATCCTTCTGCCCCTCAAGCCCCTTCAAGATCAAGGTGCTTCCAGCCCACGATGCCAGCAAGGTGCGGGCCAGTGGGCCTGGCCTCAACGCATCCGGCATTCCTGCCAGCCTCCCCGTGGAGTTCACCATCGATGCCCGGGACGCTGGGGAGGGGCTCCTCACCGTCCAGATCCTGGTGCGTCCCCTGCCATCCCCAACCCCCACCCAGATCCTGCTGGACTCCACCACCCTGTCCAGCCCTGGCTCAGGCCCACCTGGACCTCTGCTCTTCCCCTAGGACCCTGAGGGCAAACCCAAGAAAGCCAACATCCGCGACAATGGGGATGGCACATACACCGTGTCCTACCTGCCCGACATGAGTGGCCGCTACACCATCACCATCAAGTACGGTGGCGACGAGATCCCCTATTCGCCCTTCCGCATCCATGCCCTGCCCACGGGGGATGCTAGCAAGTGCCTCGTCACAGGTGGGCACTCACTCTGCTGCCCCAGCCCTAGCTCACAGCCCTCAGGGCTGACCTCCCAGCCCCTCCACTCACATGGGGTGGGATTGGCAGCTGCCTCACACTCTCTCTCTCTCTCTCTTTGCAGTGTCCATTGGGGGTCACGGCCTGGGTGAGTGGCCTCTTTTCCTGCCTGAGGGCCAGGGAACGGGAGGGTTGGACCCTGTCCCATGGACCTGACCTGGTGCTTCTGTGGCAGGTGCCTGCCTGGGGCCCCGCATCCAGATCGGGGAGGAGACAGTGATCACAGTGGATGCCAAGGCAGCCGGCAAAGGCAAGGTGACATGCACGGTGTCCACGCCTGACGGGGCTGAGCTGGACGTGGACGTGGTGGAGAACCACGACGGCACCTTCGACATCTACTACACAGCGCCCGAGCCGGGCAAATACGTCATCACCATCCGCTTCGGAGGCGAGCACATCCCGAACAGCCCCTTCCATGTGCTGGTGAGTTCCCGGTGCAGGCCGGGTGAGGGCTGTGGACTGACAGCTGGTGAGGGCTGTGGACTGACAGGCTGCTGCTGGTTGGATGCGGGCTGGGGGCTGGGGGCAGTTCCAGCCCTCCAAGGCAGGAATCACAGAACTGCCCCATGTCATATGGTTCTGGGCCCAGGACACCCAGAGCCAGCTCTCCCAAAGGAGGTGGGCTTCTGTGGCCATCATCACCGGCTTCATCTCCCCAGAGCTGGCCTCGCAAGAGGAAGTAGGGGGCAAGGCCCCAAGGCGCCAGCCTGCCCCTCAGGTACCCTAGGGTACCAGGCTCCGAGCCAGCCAGGGGGCCCTGGTGGCACAAATGGCTAATCTCTGCCAGCCTCCTGGAAGCGTAGCCGTTCAATCCATCCCAGAGACACTGCGGAGGAAAGGTCTGGCAGCCCAGTTCCAAAAGATCACAGCTACAAAAACACCATATGGCTGCTCAACTCTCTGCACCATGCACTCCTCACCGACTAGGGTCCTCTCGATGGCAGAGTGTGGGAGTTGGGAGCTGGGAGTCGGCTCGTGGTCCCTTGAGCTGAGTGCACTTGCCTGCCCCACTGTGCCCCCTGCCCTGCCTCCCCAGGCATTTGATCCCCTGCCCCACTGTGCCCCGTGCCCTGCCTCCCCAGGCATGTGACCCCCTGCCCCACGGAAAGGAGCCCTCTGAAGCGTTGCCGCTACACCAGCCCTACGCCCCGCTCCGGCCCGGCGCCTACCCCACACACTGGGTACTGCCGCCTGTACCGGCGAGCCACCTCCTCTTCCTCCTCCTTCACCTCTGTCTCTGTCGCCCAGCAGCCAGGGCCTCTCTTGGGGAGCAGATGGACCCTGGGCGGAGTCAGTGGGAGTCAGGCGGGACAGGTGGACCCCAGGAGGGTGGGGCACACACCTCTTCTTTAGCAGCTGCTGCATCTCTCTGCTGCTCAGCCTCACCACCTGGTTCCTCCTTGGCCTCTCTGACCTCTCTCCGGGCCAAGGCCTGCCCCAGCCAACCGCCACCCCCTCTCACTCACCACAGGCCACAGAGGAGCCCGTCGTGCCCACGGAGGCCATGGAGTCCATGCTGCGACCCTTCAACCTGGTCATCCCCTTCACTGTGCAGAAAGGGGAGCTCACAGGTACTGCCCGCCGGGTGAAACTGTGGCTCAGAGAAGGTATGGGGGCGGGGGGGGGGGGGCCCACTGCCTCCTGACCTGGCCTTGGAGGGGAAGCCGAGCCACTCAGGGGTGGGGGTGAGGGTTGCTGGGAGGTGGGCTGGGCCAGGGTGGGATGGGGCGTCGGGTGGAAGCCACCAGGGGCCCTGCTAATCACATCTGTCTGACAGGGGAGGTACGGATGCCTTCTGGGAAGACGGCTCGGCCCAACATCACTGACAACAAGGACGGCACCATCACAGTGAGGTACGCGCCCACCGAGAAGGGCCTGCACCAGATGGGCATCAAGTATGACGACAACCACATCCCCGGTGAGTTGGCTGGCACCCACACCTTCATCCCTGCTCAGCGCCTTCTTGCCCAGGGTCCTGTGGCTCAGGAGGGAAGCTGCCGGGGAAGGACTGGGGTGCCCACATCTTACCCAGCCTCCTCTCCCGGGAAACCCCCAGGAAGTCCCCTGCAGTTCTACGTGGACGCCATCAACAGCCGCCATGTGAGTGCCTACGGGCCAGGCCTGAGCCATGGCATGGTCAACAAGCCGGCGACCTTCACCGTTGTCACCAAGGATGCCGGGGAAGGTGAGGGGAGCTGCAGGCACGGACTGAGCTAGGAGATGAGCCAGGGGCTGGGGAGAGGGCAGGACTCTGATCTCAGGCCCACTGCCACCCCCAGGAGGTCTGTCCCTGGCTGTGGAGGGCCCATCCAAGGCGGAGATCACCTGCAAGGACAACAAGGACGGCACCTGCACCGTGTCCTACCTGCCCACGGCACCGGGGGACTACAGCATCATCGTGCGCTTTGACGACAAGCACATCCCAGGGAGCCCCTTCACCGCCAAGATCACAGGTGGGTGGGTGGGTGGGTGAGTGGGTAGGTGGGTAGGTGCGGGCACACTGGCAGCTGGCGCCACAGGCCACATGCACACACCATGAACGCACCACACATGTACACATGGCACATATACAGCACACGTGTGCATGCATTTCAGACGCACCACCCATGCATTGTGTATATTACACACGTGTGCACACAGCACACACACATGTACCTTAGGCACACCGTACACACCAAGTACACCAACACAGGTGAGCACATGCCATACACATATATGCACATGGTGTACAACCACACACGTGTGCACTTCCATGCCCACCTGGCAGCATGTGCAGTCTCTCCAGATGTGAGGACAGCATCTTCTGAGGGGACCCATGTCAGGCACATCCCTGCAGTGAGTAGGCCCCCACTCCACTCCCCATGCTGGGAAGCACGAGCCTCTGTAATCTGCACTGGAGCTCACAAGAAGTCAGGCTGCTGGTGGTCTCTTCTCAGACACCAAAACCAGCCCTAGAACCGAAGCGGTGTGCTCAAAGCTTACCCTGTCAGAGCAGGAGCCAGGGCTGTGGCTTGGGGCTTGGGGCCCAGACTGGCATGTACTTCCTACAAAAGCCCCGACTCAGGATGCCAGTACTCAGAGGTTCCTTTCAGGGTTGGCCCGAGACATCTAAGAGGGTCTGCGAGGGGATTTGGGGTGCCTGTCTGGCAGCTATGCAGAGACCTAGCTGCACCCTGAGACCTCAGCCTCTGCATACCAGTCTCCTGAGTCCCCACCCCCGCTGCTCCGAGGGCAGGGCCTGCGTGGAGATGTGACTGTCCCTGCCCCCCACCCTCCCCCAGGGGACGATTCAATGAGGACCTCGCAGCTGAACGTGGGCACGTCCACAGACGTGTCCCTGAAGGTCACTGAGAGCGACCTGAGCCTGCTGACGGCCAGCATCCGCGCCCCCTCGGGCAGCGAGGAGCCCTGCCTGCTCAAGCGACTGCCCAACCGGCACATCGGTGAGCCTGGCGCCCGGAGGGGGGGTGGGAGCCCCCAGACCCGGCCTGGACCTGACACCCCTGTCTCCACAGGCATCTCCTTTACCCCCAAGGAGGTCGGGGAGCACGTGGTGAGCGTGCGCAAGAGTGGCAAGCACGTCACCAACAGCCCCTTCAAGATCCTGGTGGGGCCCTCTGAGATCGGGGACGCCAGCAAGGTTCGGGTCTGGGGCAAGGGCCTGTCAGAGGGACACACCTTCCAGGTGGCAGAGTTCATCGTGGATACTCGCAACGCGGGTACGTCTGCCCTGAGCCCCCGAAGGGAAGGTCCCTGATGTCTTCTGGCCAGTCCCATTCCGGGCCAGGCCCTGACACCTTCGTGTCTGCACTGCCGGGACTCACGTTCTGGGGATGTGAATGTCCCAGGTCATTGCTAAGGGAAAGTTCAGCTGTCCTGGGCACCTGCTTCGCCCTGCATCCCAGGAGACCTGCTGAAGGAATTCTCCAGCCCTCCAAGGGGGGCAGTGCCTGACTCACCCTCCTCCTCCTGTCCCCGAGCTCTGCGTCCCTGGGCAACATGGCCACCAGCTCCGTGCTGAGCCAGCTAGAGCAGAGGAGGGCTGCAGGGGCAGAGGGGCTGTGCTTCCCCCCAGCTCACGGAGGAGGGCAGTAGAAGCAGGCAGTGGGCAGAAGGGGCCAAGACAGACGTGTCCCTCATTTCCCCCTAGGTTACGGAGGCCTGGGGCTGAGCATTGAAGGCCCCAGCAAGGTGGACATCAACTGTGAGGACATGGAGGACGGCACGTGCAAAGTCACCTACTGCCCCACGGAGCCTGGCACCTATGTCATCAACATCAAGTTCGCTGACAAGCACGTGCCTGGTGAGATTCGGGTTGCAGGGGGACCAGGAGGCAGGGGGCACCAGGAGGCTGGCATGCCCCATCTGAGTGCCCTCGCCCTCCCCCGCAGGAAGTCCCTTCACGGTGAAGGTCACTGGTGAGGGCCGCATGAAGGAGAGCATCACCCGGTGTCGGCAGGCGCCCTCTATCGCCACCATTGGCAGCACCTGTGACCTCAACCTCAAGATCCCAGGTGGGGACTGGAGAGCCCAGGGAGGGAGACACAGGGCAGGGCCTGGCTATGGGGTGGCTCAGGGTCCTGGTGGGCCCTCCTCACCCAGCTCGCATCCCTCAGGCAACTGGTTCCAGATGGTGTCCGCCCAGGAGCGTCTGACGCGCACCTTCACCCGCAGCAGTCACACATACACGCGCACCGAGCGCACGGAGATCAGCAAGACCCGCGGTGGAGAGACCAAGCGGGAGGTGAGGGTGGAGGAGTCCACCCAGGTAGGCGGAGATCCCTTCCCAGCCGTCTTCGGGGACTTCCTGGGCAGAGAAAGCCTGGGCTCTTTCGGCAGCATCACCCGGCAGCAGGAGGGTGAGTGCAGGGGCACCTTCTCAGGTGGGTGCAGGGGAGGAGGTGGCCCCTGCATGGCCCTGACCCTGCCCCACACGCCCTCCCCCCAGCAGGTGAGGCCAGCTCTCAGGACATGGCTGCTCAGGTGACCAGCCCTTCTGGCAGGACGGAGGCCGCAGAGATCGTTGAAGGAGAGGACAGCGCATACAGCGTGCGCTTCGTGCCCCAGGAGATGGGTCCCCACACGGTCACTGTCAAGTACCGTGGTCAGCACGTGCCTGGCAGCCCCTTCCAGTTCACTGTGGGGCCTCTGGGTGAAGGCGGGGCCCACAAGGTGCGGGCCGGAGGCACAGGGCTGGAGCGAGGGGTGGCTGGTGTGCCAGGTAAGCCTCAAAGCCGGTGTGGGAGGGACTGGGGCAGCTGGCCAGTCAGTGGCAGTGCTAACCTGCCACGCCTGCCTGCCCCCAGCTGAGTTCAGCATCTGGACCCGAGAGGCAGGGGCCGGGGGCCTGTCCATCGCCGTGGAGGGGCCCAGCAAGGCCGAGATTGCTTTTGAGGATCGCAAGGATGGCTCCTGCGGGGTCTCCTACGTTGTCCAGGAGCCAGGTGAGGGGCCCACAGGCTTAGGGCTGGGCCACCCCAGGCCTGGCTCCCTCCAGCCCACACCCCTGCAAAACTGTGCCTGTCTCATGCCTGTGCCCTGGGCTGTGGTGGAGTGGGGTGGTACTGGGCCCACTGGGCCCCATCTTGGGACCCAAGCTGACGGGACCCCCTTTCCCAGGTGATTATGAGGTCTCCATCAAGTTCAACGATGAGCACATCCCGGACAGCCCCTTCGTGGTGCCCGTGGCCTCGCTCTCGGATGACGCCCGTCGCCTCACAGTCACTAGCCTCCAGGTGCGCACCACTCTGCCAAGGGCGTGTGGTCCCTGCCTCCTGGGCTCCCAGCCTGTTTCTGCCTCTCAGAACTCTGTCTCTGTCTTTACTGCCAACTGTTGTTTCTTGTTACTGTGTTACTGGGACCTGGAAAGAAACTCGCTGCCAAATGTATCAGTAGCACAGGCTCTGCAGCTTCTCTGGCCGGGCAGCTGACTGGGTGTCTTGCTAGCTGGGCTCAGAAGTGAGGAGGGGCATAGCTTGGGGTGTGGGCACAGAGCAAGCACCCAGCAGGCCAGCACAGCACAGCCTGCCCAGCCAGGCCCATCCCACAGGCACTCCTGGCTACACCTCAGAGTTGCCTAGGCAACTTCCAGGGACCACCTGCAGGCTCAGCCTTCCCCCACTCCCCCCAACGCCCTCCCTGTGCTTCCTCCACTCCCTCCCAGGTGGCTTCCTCCAGGAAGTTCTGTGCTTACTTCACCTGAGCCGCTCAAGCTGTGTGTGCACTGCTCTGCCAAGCTCGTGGCTCCCTGCCCTCCCCTGCATTGGGTGTTCGGCTTTCTTCCCAGTCTGACAGGCACCCTCTTCCACAAGGGGGCTGGATATGGGTAGTCACACTGTGTGGCTTGGTGGGGCTACGGCAGGATTTCACAGACCTGATTCCCACCTCCTCCCACTGAGGCATGTGGAGCAGCTCCCCTCCACCTCCACCTCCCCAGTGCAGCTGGAGGAGGGAGCCCCTGGACAGTGGGTGGGCAGCCCATCCAGACCTGTTCCTTTGGCCTCTGCAGGAGACGGGGCTCAAGGTGAACCAGCCAGCATCCTTTGCGGTGCAGCTGAACGGTGCGAGGGGCGTGATGGACGCCAGGGTGCACACACCCTCGGGCGCAGTGGAAGAGTGCTACGTCTCTGAGCTGGACAGTGGTAAGCTGGCTGAGCCCCCTGCTCTCTCTCTCTCTCTCTCTCTCTCTCTCTCTCTCTCTCTCTCTCTCTCTCGGAGGAGCTGGGGTAGGAGAGGCCAGAAGCTCACTTGCCAACCCTCTGTCCCTCAGACAAACACACTATCCGCTTCATCCCACACGAGAATGGCGTCCACTCCATCGACGTCAAGTTCAATGGCGCCCACATCCCCGGCAGCCCCTTCAAGATCCGGGTTGGGGAGCAGAGCCAGGCAGGGGACCCAGGCCTGGTGTCGGCCTATGGCCCTGGGCTCGAGGGAGGCACAACTGGTAAGTGATGGGTAGGCGAGGGTCACCGGGGCCTTATTGTCCCTAACACCTCACCCGATGAGGCATGGGCCGGCTGGGGCCTCCTTTGAGGCCAGAAGCATCTCTGCCACAGTGCTGCCACCTCCCATCCTGCAGGTGTGTCCTCGGAGTTCATCGTGAACACGCTGAATGCTGGCTCAGGGGCCCTGTCCGTTACCATCGACGGCCCCTCCAAGGTACAGCTGGACTGCCGGGAATGTCCCGAGGGCCACGTGGTCACTTACACACCCATGGCCCCCGGCAACTACCTCATTGCCATCAAGTATGGAGGCCCGCAGCACATTGTGGGCAGCCCCTTCAAGGCCAAGGTCACAGGTGAGTGCCCCGGCTCAGGGAGCGGTCCTCCAGCCCACTCTAACACCATGCACGAGCCATCTAAAGTCGAGGGGACCTTATTCCACACTTAGCCACCCTAGGGGACACACTGAGATTCTAATTCTTTATGGGGGTAGAAAGCCTCATCTTCCTTCCACTGAACCGCTGGTGGTTTCGAACTGCGGACTTTGCAGTTAGCAGCCCAACTTGTAACCACTCTCTTACAAGAGCCCCTTGAGTTAGCTCTAACTTCCTCTTTAAAGCAAGACCTCCTTCACTCGGGGATGTACTGGGGTTCTAGACAAAGTCTGAAGGGTGGAGGCATAAGACCCAGGGATAAGCTGGGGCCTGGGCGCATGTTTGGCATTAGGAAGGAGGCAGGGGGTCCCTCACCCTGGGTATCGAGTGTCTCCACTTCAGGGCAGGGTGGCCTGTGCTGGCTGAGGGCCCTCTGCCGAAGACCCCGCAGGAAGTCCTGACCAGCTACTCTGCTCCCAGGTCCCCGTCTGTCTGGAGGCCACAGCCTTCATGAAACCTCCACAGTCCTGGTGGAGACTGTCACCAAGTCGTCCTCAAGCCGGGGCTCCAGCTACAGCTCCATCCCCAAGTTCTCCTCCGACGCCAGCAAGGTGGTGACCCGGGGCCCCGGCCTGTCGCAGGCCTTTGTGGGCCAGAAGAACTCGTTCACTGTGGACTGCAGCAAAGCAGGCAGGGAGCCCAAGGGCTGGGAGTTCAAGGGGTGCGGTTGGGGGCTTGGGGGAGACAGGGCCCCTGCCGGGAGCTCACCCCTTTCCCCTCCCCCTCCAGGCACCAACATGATGATGGTGGGTGTGCACGGGCCCAAGACGCCGTGTGAGGAGGTGTACGTCAAACACATGGGCAACCGGGTGTACAACGTCACCTACACCGTTAAGGAGAAGGGGGACTACATCCTCATCGTCAAATGGGGTGACGAAAGCGTCCCTGGAAGCCCCTTTAAAGTCAACGTGCCTTGAATTCCCAACGTGCCTCCCCCAGCCTCGGCCCCCACCTCCAGACACACACACACACACACACACACACACACACACACACACACGGGCACGCGCACAGTCAGCCTAAAGAATGCCTGCCTGAGGTGGGAGGCCAATGGTACACTCCCCTCCTATTGTGCCCCTGGGGCTCTGAGGGCCTTGTCTGCCCAGGGCAGTGGCTCTCTCCCCTCAACTGTGACCGGAAGACTGAGTGGGGCCAGGCTTTGGAGCAGAGGCTGTGACGAAGGCCGCGTGGAGGGGCCTGGGAAGCCCTGCATTTTCTGTGGCACTGAGGCCAGTGCTTGGGGGCCTGTGTGTGTGAGAAAGGCCACTTCAACCCGCACTACCGGCCGGGCCTCCTCGCCCCTCACCTCGAGGACCGCACCTTGGCCCCGGGACTGCCAGGACTTGGAAAATCACAATTGGAGGAGCACGCACACCTGCCCAGGTCGGCTTCCTGGGGGACTGAGCTCTCTTTCATACTATTAATTTTTTTGTTTTTTTACGGCTGCACAGCTCTGCCCTGTGGGGGCCTTTTGTACACACTGCGAGCGAGGCCCAGCTGCCTGGGGGGGCTTTTGCACATGTCAAGCGGCTCGGCCAAGAACCGCTGAGGTGGACAACTCCAGCCCCAAAATAAAGTCTGTGGCCTATCGCAGAGACTCTGGCTGGTCCTTGGGGGCATGCTCTGCCTGGCTGGCCTCTTGATATGTCAGGCCCTGGGGAGGCTGGGCTCAGCTGGCTGACTGGCCGCTAGAAGGACTGACCCGAGCTGAAGGGAAGGCTTTGGGGACAGAGGGTGGGCCCTCTGAGTCCTCCATATGTAAAGGTCTGGGAGTTGGAATGCAAGGGGTCAGGGCATGGGCTCAGTCCTCAGGCAGTGAGGGCAGCCTGGCAGAAGTCGCTGTGTTCTAGAAGACTGCCCTAGCTGCTTGGCGGCCAGTTTCAGCACGCCTTCAGGTTAGGACCTTAACACAGAGAACGCTGATAACCAGGCATGCCACTCAACCAGGAGGAAGCACGAATCCCACGCAAACGCATGAGCCTCCATATCAATCAGCTCCTGGGTCTGGGCTTGCCCCAGCCCCATCGCCCAGCCAAGGCTCTTTGCTGAGTACCTCCGGTGGCTCCCTCAGGCTCCAGGCAAAGTTGACTCCCATGCCTTCCAGGCTCAGATCTCAGCCCCTCGCTTATTCAGGACCTCCTCTGTGCCCATGCCCCTTGGCATTTCCTTCTCAGACCCCTCTTCCTGGCCACTTTTTCCTGGGCACCCATGATGCAGTTTGGGTACCCTTCCAAGAAACATGCCTGTCACCCTTCACTCTCTTCATCTTCCTGAACAACAGGAAGCTGTCCTAGCTGTCTAGCCCCTTCCAGAACAGCGCCCCCAGCTCCCATAATCCCTAGAAGCACAGCTCTGTGTTGCATTTACCCTCATTTGTAACCACCAGACTGAGTTCTCTGGCCCCGGGAAGCTCTAAGCAGGTGTGACGAATGAACAGGTGAATGCCCAAGCAGAACAAAGCACTCATGCAGTCGACCTCCCAAATCTAGACTGGAGCCCAGACATTCAGCATCCGGTGGTGTGACTGCCAGAAATCTGATGTCCTGGTTCCTAATCCCACCCTCCCGACCTCTTCACATGGTGGCACATCTGCATTCTTGCTCTTCTAGAAATTTCTTTCCTTCTACCTCTGAGGACAGAGCTACCTCCTTCCCTGTCTACCTTGGATCCTACCCCCTCCAGGGCCTCTTTTTACTGTCTGACCCCCTCCCGACGTTCTCACCTGCTCATTTGTGTTTTCTCATCATTTCCCTAATCTCCCTCATCACGGGCACACTGGGTAAATGGATAGTGCTGGTTGAATGAGAGTGTATGAGGGATGCCCAGATCAGCTCTGATAGATCAGCCAGAGGTGGCCCCTGAGGCTTGTTCTCGGCCAGGCCCTGGAGCTGGGTGCTTCTGCACCCTTCCTCATACCCCTCCTCACTGCTTTGCTATGGCTGTCCTCCAGTTTGAGGCTGTTTATCCATCTCTAGTCCATCCATAGGGTGTGCTGAACGCTGAGCACCTACAGGCCGGTCTCACCAACTCCTCCTCCTCACAGCTTTGCGAAGTGGGCCTACGATGATCGCAGGAAAGTCAGCCCAAATACCAGTGATGAGTCCAAACTGATGCCTTGAACCTAAATCAGCTGAGATTTGAACCCCAGCGCATCCCTCTCATCACTGGACCACAATCCATATACTCCAAACTCGCAGATCTCATGCCACACACCAGGGGTGCCTGTGTGCTCAAAGGGAGGAGAGTGTAGCCTTTCTCCTTCAGCCTGCTCATCTCTGAGTCTTTGCCAGTATTACCATGCCATTGAGTGGGTAACGACTCATAGAGACCAGACAGGACAGAGCAGAACTGCTTCTGTGGATTTCTGAGACTGTTTGCAGGAGAAGAAAACCTCATCTTGCCCCTTGGAGCAGCTGGTGGTACCCAACTGCTGACCTTGCAGTTTGCAGTTCAACATATAACCACTCACCTGGGTCTCTCTACCTCACTTGACCTCCATCCTTCGCCAAATCTATTCAAATCCTCAAACCAGTTTGGGTCATTCTGTCCCTAAACAATAACTTCCACTTCTCCTCACTACTCTATTGGTCACTAGCCCAGTCCCAGTCACCACCCTCCCTCACTAGCAGGGGTGCCCTCAACTGGGTCTCCTCCTTCTGGCCGGTGTTTGAAGCCAGCACAGTCGTTGGCAAGGATCCTCCCATGACCCGGCCTAATAGTGGACGGTCAAGTCCACCAAGAACCCTCATAACCCTTTTGCTTCAAATCCTTCAGTGGTTGGTACCGCTTTGTTCCCTTGACTCAACCTCACTAGGCCATATCATCTTGAACTTGTCCATTCCTTTATTAATACTGAACAAATACGTATCGTGTAGCTATTAATTACAATGGGGGGGGGGGCTTCGAAAAGTTCGTGGGAAAATTCCACGATCGGTTCGTTTCAATCTTCCGCAAACTTTTTGAAGCTCCCCGGTATGTGTGTCAGGCACGATCCTGACTTGGCCCTGGCTCGCGAGGACAAGACTTGTGTCTTTGCGGTGTTTAAGCGTTAGGCTCGATACGTTTATTGAATGAACGGGCGGATCCGCGAAGGGCGAACGTCAGTGCAAACGAACGAACTTACCGGGAGCTCGTTCGTAGGGAGCCGGCGTGTCGCGCGGCCTTCTGGGATTCGTAGTCCTCCAGCTACGACCTTTCTTTATGGCGCAGGCGTCGTCCGTGGGTGGCCGCTTTGTTACTAGTGCGCAGGCTCCGGCAGAGGAGGGAGAACTGCGCATGTGTGGTGGGTGGTTGGGCAGCTGACAGGGGGCCGCCCACGGAGGCGGGGCTTCGGATACAGCCGACCCGGGGGTGAGCTGTGCGGGCTGCGAGGATGTCCGGGCGCGGGAAACTCATCGCGGTGATCGGAGACGAGGACACGGTGACTGGCTTCCTGCTGGGTGGCATAGGGGAGCTCAACAAGAACCGCCATCCGAATTTCCTGGTGGTGGAAAAGGATACAACCATCAATGAAATCGAAGACACTTTCCGGTACGGTGGCCGCTGGGCCTGGACCGGCTCTGCCGCGGCCTGACGGGCTCGGGGAGTGGGCGGCAGCGGCCTGGGGTCGGTGTCCGAAGCCCCGCCGTGAGGGTCGGGAGGTCCGAGGCCTCCCGGCGCTCCAGGTTCCTCTTTGGGACTCGGCAGGGCTGTGACTGTCAAGTGCGTGAGCTCGCCGCTCACGTGACCGTGTGGTGGGAGAGGAGGGCAACAGCTTGCGGCGGCGCCCGGCCGGACTGTCCCTGTTCAGCCTCCATTGCGCCAGCCTCCGCGCGCCGTCGGGAGTCCCGCGTGGGGAGAGCAGGCTCTGACCCTTGCTAGGGACCATCTTTCTTTTTTGCGAGCTGTGTCCTCCCCACCCACCCCACCCACCACCCCAAGGAAGAGCTCACGTTCTTGTAAGGCAGTGTGCTTGGCCTTTCTCGCACTTTGCTCACCTCTGCAGGCTCACAGTGGGATTATTGTACCCATTCACAGGTGAGGATGGGAAAACCCGAGAGGTCAGGGGACCTACCCAGAGTCGCATACCACCTGCTGGCAGAGGCAGAGCTGGGTGCCTCTTTTGTCTGGCTACCTTGGAACTTTCACATCCACCTTGAGCACCATGATCCGGACACCCCCCTGCAATTCTTGGGCAGTTCTTCCGTGTGAAGCCCCAATTTTCTGCCCCCGGTTAAAAGTGATAGCGTCTGATTTAACCCAAGAGGTGCCCAGGTGACTACGATCGAGAGTGCCAGTCTTCTGTTCTTACCCTCACCCCTTCTCTAGGATTCCTGGGCCAAGTCTCAGGAGCAAACCACGCCTTCCAGTTGCCTCTAAACAGCCCTGCCCTGTGCAGCAGCTCAGGCTGGTTCCTGCTGCCTGGGGTCTGACAGACAGATCCTGAGGGAGGGAGGAGGCCGTCTGCTGACCTCTGGGCAGTCTGGTAAAGTCCTTCAAGTTGTCATGAAGGAGGACAAACCTGACTTCTATACTTTTCCATGTTTCTAAGCAAACAGAATCTTCGAAAACCATCAAGTTTAATAAGGAAGGAGGCTTCTGGGGTCAGGTTGAATCTGTGTGGAAAATGTGATTCCTTCTCCCAGCTCTTCCTCCTTTGTGGTCCTGGCTCATGCCCAGACTCCCTGTTCCCCTGCCCCACCCACAGAAGCTCTGACCTTGAGGTGGGATCAGGAGACACACTTATCCACCCTTTAAAAAAAAAGAATTTCTCATCCTTGGGAAAGTTCCTGTGTTCTTAGGGCTTGCAAATTAGCATTACAAAGATAAACGCTGAGTGTTCTCCCTCACTCCTAGCTCCCCCACCACCACTCTCCTCCTCACATCCCCTTTTCTAGTCCTGTAAAAAGTTACAGTCTTGGAAACCCACTGGGGCAGTTCTACCCTGTCCTCCAGGGTCACTGTGAGTCGGAATTGACTTGATGGCAGCAGTTTGATTTGGTGGTTATGGACCCAAGGTGTTTCTGGCTGGTGCAAACAGCTAGCACCCTTGTCTGCTAATCAGCAGGTTGGTGCTTCGAGTCCACCAGTGATGAGTTGGCCGTCTGCTTCCAAGAAACCAGCCACTGAGGACTCTGTAGTGCAGCTTGACTCAGGAGTCATGGTGGCGGAGTGTGTTCCACATGGGTCTGCCAACCTCAGGGTCGCCATCTGAAAACCACCAGCTGCTCCCCACCCCAGGAGAAAGTTGGGGCTTTCTACTCCCATCTAGTCAGAGTCTCAGCAACCCACAGGGGTTAGAGGGTCAGTGTACCCTGACTTAGAGGGTCACTGTGCGTCAGAATGGACTCAATAGCAGTGAGACAGCTCTCTCCTGACACATGTCAGGTCTCATGAGTCAGCATCGACTGGACAGCAACTCGTGTTTTCTTACACCTAGCAGCACAAGGTGTGCACGAGCTTGAACCCTGGTCTTCCTGACCAATTGTCTGGATGCCTTCCTTGTAGGGCAGGGAGAAGCCAGCTTTGGCTGCCTTGGCCCTTGTCATGGAGTGAAACAGATTCCTGACAGAAGGGAGAGCATGAGCGTTTAATAGAAACCTTCCCTGTCCTCTACAGTCTCTGTAGGTCCCTTCCACGGCCTAGGCCCACCCCCACTGCCAGTGGGCTGTGTGGGCAGTAGAGAGGCGCCCTAAAGCCGTGCTGGACACTCTGTCCCTTGTCTCTCCCAACAGGCAGTTTCTAAACCGCGATGACATCGGCATCATCCTCATCAACCAGTACATTGCTGAGATGGTGAGGCACGCCCTGGACGCCCACCAGCGCTCCATCCCGGCCGTCCTGGAGATCCCGTCCAAGGAGCACCCCTATGATGCCGCCAAGGACTCCATTCTGCGCAGGGCCAGGGGCATGTTCACTGCGGAAGATCTGCGCTAGGCGCCCCCCAACTACCTCATGTCCAGGCCTCTCCTGTTTTCCCACCGCTGACCATCCACCCTTCTGTGTGTTCTGAGCCTCTGATTGCAGCCTCCCTGCCCGACTTCACTCCTGAGAGGCTGGGTGGTCTGGGGAGGGAGCAGGCACCTGACCATCTTCCTTCCCCTCTGCCACCTCCTCCCTATGCTGTTACACAGTGTCATTGCTGGGGTTAAATTAAAGTCATATTCTTGCTTCTCTCTACACTGCGGGCTAGTGCCGGCAAGGACGTGTGGAGGGGGGATGGCTGGCTAGAGGGAGGAGATTGCCAAGGCTGAAAGGGGTTCTGAAGACCCAGGATGTAGCCATGGGCTGGATGATCGTGTCTGGAGGCCGTAGCTCAAGAACCGGGCCTCTGAATCAAAGACCAGGTCTGCCGGGAGGATGGAGGAGATGGAAACCAAGCCCCGCTCCACCCCTACCCCCACCCCCCCTACACACACACACACACACACACACACACACAGTCTGCATTGGCCACGGTTTGGCCCTAAGGAACCAGCACCACTGACACAGGACAGGACACGTAGCAGGAAGTCACATTCTAGACGGGGCCTGGGCCAGAGCGCGGTGGCGGTAGGGGCTCCTTCCCATGGCCCCTGGCCTAAGGCGGCCTCAGAAAACAGGAGAGGTGAGCCCTGCTGAGGGCATGGCAGGTAGAACCCTGGCCCTGTGTGAGGTGAGCCTTGGTTGCCAGGTGACTAGCCCTGGGCAGCAGGCCAAGGGAGGCCTCAGTTCACTCTGGTTGTCCCAGGTACCACTCCTTCCCTGCCACCATGTCGCGCCAACTCAACATGGACACGCTGCGGCAGAACTTCTGGAAGGAGGAATTCCTGAGGGAGAAGTGGTTGCGCTGTGAATGGCAACGCAAGTATGGGTCAGTGGTAAAGGCCAGGCAGAAGGCTAAGGCTGCAGCCCACGTACCCCTCAAGCTGCCTACCCTGCAGCCCCAAACCCCAGTCTTGCCTCCACCTGCCCCCAAAGCAGCCCCTTCCAAGCCTCTGAGCCCTGTTCCGGAGGAGGCTCCTTGTCAGTCAGAAATGTACCCAGTACCGCCTGACACCCGGGCCCTGCTCTATGAAGGCATCTCCCACGACCATCAGGGGCGCTTCTGCTACCTCAACACCCGGAAACTGGACTTGCCGGAGAAGCGCTACCTCTTCCCCATCACCACCAACTTCAAGTATGGCTGGCAGCTGGGTGAGCTCCAACCTCTAGAAATTACCCGTCTACCAAGCACTGAGCACCCACCACGGGCTGGGCAGTGCTCAGCATGAGGCAGGGAGGCACCACCCCAGTGTGGCACAGGGCCAGCCCACAGGTTGCAAGGAAGTGACCCGGAGGGACAAGTGCCCTGGTGATGCTAGGGATACCTGTGTGGGCGCTCGGGTTGGACTGAGGAGAGTCTGTGTCCAGGCTGGAACCCCCACACAATACGAAGGAGGGGTTTAGACTTGATTTGGGGGATGTGGGTGGTGGGCAACAGTGGATTACACAGGTGCATGATACTGATGACTTTTTAAAAGTATCCTGGCAGGTCGATAGGTAAAAAGCTATGTCCGGGGAAGGAATACAAGCAGGCAGATAATTTCTCGGTTGACATTATCGGGGGGGGGAGGGCTTAGGGTGCAAGCACCAGCTGAGAGAGTGTTGGAGGAAGAACCAATGGCACTGGCATGTGGAATGTGAGCAGAAGACCAAAGAAGTCACTGATGGTGCCCACGCATTCAGCTGGGGAAACTGTGACAAGGCAGAGTGGGTGAAGTGGAGGGTGTACGGGTAGTTAATTCAGCTGTTTCAGACTTGTGGTGTCACGGGCTGTGTCAAAGAGTCTGGCCTCGGGTGAAGCATGGATTCAGAGGATGTAAATTCTAAGGTCTTTGGATACACAAAACCAAACCAGTTGCCCTTGGGTTGATTCTGAATCCTGGTGACCGATGCATGTGGAGTGGAACGGTGTGACAGTTTCTCAGTGGCTGTTTTCAGTAGGTCGCCTAGCCTGCTAAAACTAACCTTACTCCATTTGATTAGCAGCCAAATGAATTAACTGCGTCACCCACAAACTACCATCAAAATCCCAAACTCTCGCCCTTGAGTCTATTCCCTGTAAAGTGTTTCTGAGACTGTACATCTTTACTGGAGCAGATTAAAAAGGAAAAGAAAAACAACTCAGTGCCATTGAGTCAATGTCGACTCACAGCACCTTTATAGGCCAAGAGTAGAACTGCCTCTCTGGATTTCTGAGACTAACTCTTTACAGGAGTAGACGCTCATTCTGTCTCCTGTGGAGCAGCTGGTAGTTTCAAATGCTGGTCTTGCAGTTAGCAGTCCAATGCATAACCACAGTACCACCAGGGCCCCTGGCATCCTGTGGGGCATCTGATGGGTTTGAACTGCAGACCCTGTGGTTAGCTAGACTCACTCTCACTGCCTTTTATTGCTGGCTCATAATGACCCCCTCACTCATAGTGGGTTTCCAAGACTGTTTATGGGAGTAGAAAGCCCTGTCTTTCTCCTGAGGAGCTACTGGTGGTTTTGAACGATCGTAGAGCCCCAGGGTGGGAGCATGGAGATGAGTAAGAGTGTGAGCAAGGGGTGCTGGCAGGAGTGCCCCTCTGCTCTGTGTCATGAGTTTAAAATGAGACCAGTTACTCAGTCACGTGTTTCTCTTCGGCTTCTTGGGAGCCAGTGCCCAAACGGTGGATGGTCAGAAATTCCTACAGCTGAGGTTTTACAGCACAAAGACGCCTGTACCCTCTCCAGTAAAAGCAGGAGGCGAACCCCAGAAAGGGTGTGGGCCAGAAGGAGCCCCATGTTCCAGACAATCTCAGCAGTGTCTGCCCCTGGGTCAGGAAGGGCTGGGGCTCCCAGTGGGCTGAGGATGGGGGCCATGGCTGGCCATAATCCATGCCAGCTTCTTCTGTTTCCCCGGACTCCCCTCTCCCGGAAGGAGCCTCTGTGCCGTCTTCACATGTGTGAAGTGGATAGGACACAGGCAGGGCCCCCTGCCTGGTGTCTTCTCAGGGAACCATTCCTGGCCTCTGCCATCTCTTCGCAGGCCCCGCGGTTAAGCATGAGCTGGTCTCCTGCAAGATGTGCCGGATTGAATCCTTCTTCCGCAAGAACGGGGCCTTCGCGCTGCTGGACCCCCGAGACCTGGCCCTCTGACCTGGGGGGAGGGGCAGCAGGGCAGGTGGGCTCGGAGAGGGGAGAAGAAAACGACAATCCACCTTTGAGGGTGGAGCTGCTTGTTTGAGTGTCTGTCTCAGGCTTCCAGGGCTTTTCCGAGGCTTCGTCGGCCTGCACACGCTGGCCCTTCCGCTGGTCCCTTCTCTCGGCGGTGCTCCCAAGGACTCAGAAAGGATCCCCGCGGAGTCACTCTCCAGGGGCTGGCTCTTCAGCTCCAGGGGTCCCCAGCAGCTCCTGGAAGTTCTGAGTGTTCCTGAGCGAAGAGGGAGTAGAGTGGCATGTCAACCGCAGGTATCGGGCATTGAGTGGTCCTGGCCCCCCCACCCCTGCTCCTCACCTGGCCCCCACTGCCCGCAGCTGTCCGGTCCTCTCCCGTTGCACCTGCTGCAGCTGCTCCCGCAGAGCCCGCCGCTGCTCCGCCGAGCCCTCCTGCTAGGAGCCAGGGACTGAGCGCCTCTGCCCAGGGCCTGCCCCGCCCCCACCCCACCCCCTGTCGCCAGTAGGTGACATTGCTAGGGTGTGGGCACCCGGGGCAACGCCTAGCGAGCCCCCACCGGCCGCCCTGAACAACTGGTGGCAGTCCTATGGCCCTTCCTCGGAGGCTTGCCTGTGGCGGGAGCTGAGCCGGGCTGGGGGCCGGCCACAGGGGGTGAACCCGGGAGCGGCGGTTCCGAGCGATGCGGAGACGGTCCAGGACCTGAGGGGAGGGCTGCGGCTGGCCGGGAGCCCGACTCCGCCCCCGCCCGCCCAGGCCCCGCCCACGCAGCCAGGTCCCGCCCCGACCTGCCCACCACGCCCCAGAAGAACACGCCCCCAGCAGGCCTCGCCCCGCCCATCGCGCACCCAGAGCCGCTGCCGCTCGCGGTCCTGCTGCCGCCGTCTCCAGGCCGCGCGGTGCAGCTCCTGCAGCCGCTGCAGCGCCGTCTCCCGCTGCACCTCACTGATCCCCGCCGTCGTTTCGCTGCCCGCCGGCCCAGGCCACGCAGCCTTCGAGGACCTGGCGCCTGGGGCCGCCCTCCTATCCCCGAGGGCGCCTGGGAGCCCCGCGGGGTTCCCTGTCTGCAGCGCCCTCCCGTCGTCCGCCTCGCGCTCCGCGGCGCCGGGGTCTGAGCCCCCTGGGCGCGGGGCAGGAGGCCTCTGGGGGTCCCAGGTACCGTGTGGTCCCAGCACGGTCGCGGCCATGAGCGAGTCTCGACTCCGGGTCTTTCTCCGCGGGCCTGGCATCTCCCTTCGGCCAGCCGGGGGTATCTGTTCCTCCAGGCTCCTGCAGGAGCCCCTCGGGGGGCTCCCGGGGGGCCCGTCCTCCCCCGACACGGGCAGTGAGAGGACCCTGCCTTCGGAAGACGGAGGGCGTTGCGCCTCCTGACATTTGGGGCTGTTTCCCCTCTCGCCCCGAGGAGCCGCCACCCTTTGACCTTCTATGGTCTCGCCCTGGGCCCCCTGTGGAGCCTTCGCCTTCTGACCCTGGAGGAGCCGCTTTGTCGGATCCCGGGGCGCCCCCTCTCTCTGACTCTGGCCCACACTTGAGGTCAGTCCCTTAGGGGTATCTGGGGGCCCTTTGGCCCCCTGAGCCAGCTCTTGCCCTTGGAGACTCCCGGATGATGGTCCGTGGAGCTTCTGGGTTTGCGGCTCTGCTGGGCTCTGCTCTCTACATTGCGCCAGGTCCTGGGAAACAAGAAGAAACCCCTTTCTGAGCCATTTTACCGGCGGAGCTGGAGACCCCCCAGCGGCTGACAAGGTTGCAGTGGGTCTCACTTCCTGGTTTCCTGAAACCCATTTTATGTGGTGTCAGTCGGCCTTCACTGGTGGTGTCCTCTGCCATCTGGTGAGAGGGTCTTAGAGATCTATTACTTTCACTGCACCCCAGCCCACCCCCTCCCAGGCAGAACCTATCCCTGAGAAAACCACAACCCACCCCACACCCCCCAGTCTGAGTGGGGTCTGCCCAGGGCCCTTCAACCCTTTCTGCTTTACCTCTGTGCTTCTCGGTCCCTCGAAGGCCTGACTTTCAGGGAGGTCAGGGTCTTGTGGACAACCTGAAGGAGAAAGACCCATGTATGGAGCCCCACTGCTTATTCCCCAGGCCCCCACATTTGTTCCCACCTGAACTGGATCCCAGAAGTTCCAGGCGTCCCCAAGGCATAGGAGAGGTGTGCCTGAACGCAAGGCCCAAACAGTTCTTCATTGCACCTTCATTCCCACAAACTGCCTTCACATTCTCCCAGCCAAGACAGACAGTCCAGAGGGACCCCTGGGTGCTTGGGAGCATGGGAGTCCTATTCCTGGACTCCTGAGTTCCTCACCACAAGAACACGCCACTCTGACCACGTGAACCTATTCACGCCAGAAGATACCCAACATGCGCACCCTGCTTTCTCGTATTAAGGAAAGTCCTTTTTAGCCCTTTCTTGATTTTTGAGAGCAGAAAGCAAATGAAATTTGAGGCCAACGCCTGGCTAAGAAACTGCGAGTTTTCGTGTTGAATAAAAAGGGAACTACAAGGAGCCGAGGACATCACTCACTGCAGCTGTGGTGGAAGCAGAGTCGTTCTGCACCCACAAAACTCGTGGGAAAGAACCCCTGACCTCCTCAGGTCTTAGATTGGGAGAGAAAATGTCACCAGGACATTCCGTCTCATTCTCCCATGCAATAAAGACTTGCGTAGAATAAATATCTGCAACAGCAACGGAATGAGCATGTTTTCTGTGAACATCAACTTGTTTGTTGAAGAGTTATGCCAAGAACTGTGAAAAGTCTGAGCTGTCGTCTTACTGGAATTTATTTCTCTGACACTAATGTCATTGATCGAGCTCTGTATTCCCCAAAGATAACGACTTTTGTCAATGTTCGGCCCCTCAGAAATCATCATTAGCTCACTCCTCTTCACCCAGGTGGGCGATGGAATAATTAAGAGCTTGTGGCATCACTAGATGGTCTTTCCTTTACATTTTGTTGTTGTTGTGGAGAATATACACCAATCCCAGAGTTTTCAGACGGACAATTTAGCCACATCGATGGTATTCTTTGAATCGTGTGGCATCCTCACCCCCCTTTCTGAGTTGCTCCTCCTATTAAAACAATGGCCCCTAAAGTTCCTGTCGACTCGCTGGAGATGCTGTTACCACTGAATTCCAAGTAGCTGGTTCTTGAAAAGAGCGCGCTGCTCAGGGCAGATCCTTTCTACGCCTTGAGCTCGACTATTGTTTGGCTTTAAGAAGACTTCAGGCAGATAAGTTTGGGTTTAACGTTTTAAAAACTATCTTAGGGCTAGGGTTTCAGGCAGAACTTTGAACTGGTTCAAAATGGTTCTGTGATTGCATAGAAAGCAAATCCCACTGTGCGCACCTGAGTCGGAAACACAGCTGGCTGTGCTCTGAGAGGGTGGCCAAGCAACGAGCAATGCCGCTTTCGATGTGGTTTGCTTCCCGGCATCCTGACACGAATCCAATCCTATGCATCAGGCTCCCAGAATGTTCGCACTCACTGCCATCGAGTCAATGCTGACTCAGTGATCCTCCAGGACCGGGTAAAACTGCCCCTGTGAGTTTCCCAGACTAACTTTTTCAAGAGTGGGAAGCATGTATTTCTCCAGAGGGGGTGGTTGGTGGCTTCAAACTACTGGCCTTGAGGATGGCAGCCCGGCATGGAACCCCTGTGCCACTAGGCCTCTTCCTGCAAATGCTAGGAAAATGGATTGTGGGCAGGAATTGTGAAGAGCAACATTCTTGGCAGGACTCTGTACAGCAACACACATTCAATCTGGTGTTGGTCGGCCACGATCTTGGGGGTCAGTCACAGCTGTTTGCTTCTTAGACACACACACACACACACACACACCCCAAAAAACTCAATGCCATACACTGGTTTCCAGCTCACAGGGACCCAATAGGACAGATTAAAATGGCTTCACTGGTTTCCGGGACTGTCAATCTTGATAATAGCTGTCAGCCTCCTTTCTCTTGAAGAATCTCAGGAGGGTTTGTACTGCCAGCCTTGCCGTGAGCAGCCCGACCCTTGACCCACTGCATCTCCAGGTTCCTTGTTTATTTCTGTGATAATTAGGTTTTGAGTCAACTCCATTGGGCCAAGATGCTCAGTGATGTGGCAGTTAACACCTAGTAACCGCCCCATGATCTGACCTGACACTACGTAGTTACCTCCATCATGGGATCTGCTATGAGCAGTCGATTGAGTGTAAGCAGGTTACCGTGGAAGGCCACACTCTGACTCAGAGCACAGCCCTCATGCAATCCATTGAAAGGAACCTCCTCAAGGGTGTGGCCTGCTTCCAATCTACTTGGATGCTGTGAAAAACTCTTGCTTGTTTTCTTTGCTGAGTCTGGATCTTGCGTCTGACTCTCCCTGGTCTTTGGTTCTTCGGACATGCGTCAAATGCCTGCCATGCTGCCTGCCAACTCTGGGCGTCATCTTTGAATGGTCACCTGACCTTGGATTCCTTGGCTTCTACAACCACAAACCGGTTTTCTTCCTGCTGTTCTTGGGTTCAGCAACCGCCACAGCGACCTGAGTCAGGAGGAGCTTCCAACCAAAGACCGGACCCATGGAGTTGGAACCTGCCCCGACTGGGACTGCTCCCTTCTCCAACATGTGAACTATTTCCTTGATGTAAACTTCTCTCTCTCTGACCTGTGGAAGCACCATTGGGTTTGCTTCTCTAGAGAATCCAGCCCAATTCGGTTCCTACTTGGATCAAAATACCATGGGCAGCAGAGTCGGTTGTTGTGCAATGTACCCATGGCTCTTGTTCACAATGGGCAACAACTGAGGCAGTTTGAAACCCTGGGTTTAGGGGTTCACCTACACTCTATAGTTCCTGAAAATCTGCAGTGTCTGATATGTTGATATTCTGTTCCACATCTCTCTCCTGTTGACCAGGATTCTTTTATAGAGTCTGGATGAAAATGTCCAGAAATTATAGCTGGGCACCATCCAGTTCTTCTGGCCCCTTGGTAAAGGAGACAGTTCCACACCCTCCTTCTGTCCCTTTCTCTCCTCCTTCCTCTGGTGCTTCAGGTGAATGGAGCTCACCCAGTTGGTAGGGCTTGGATGACTGCTAGCAAGCTTTTAAACCCCCAGGCCCTGAACAGCCTTATTAACAAATGATACTCTGTTTCATTCACAGTAACAGGTCCAAGGCCCCAGCACCCATCCCATTGAGTTCTAACTGCCTGCTGATTGTCACTTTCACTAGTTGTGATTTCTTTAAGGATGGTGACCAAGTCGATGTGCCCCCTTCCCCCACCCCCCAGTGCCTGGGACTGAGGAGCAATAGGTGACTCAAAGCTGTCCCTCCGCCATCTGCCCTGAGCAGTCATTGGCGATCATGTCTGGTACTCTCTTCCCTGTAGTCAAAACCAGTTAAGGGGAGCTGGCCCATGAAAGAAAACCTTCCTGCCCTCTGTAGATGCCCCTGGCGTTCTAACAAGCTGGACAACGACAAACAATTGGACCGGACTTGAGATGACTTCTTGGCCTCTCTCAGTCTGGTCGAGTCACCCCGGCCCAGGGGCTCCCCACCCTCCTGCCAGTGTACCGGGTTCAGGCCCTACAGGAGGGCTCAGGCTCTTCTCACTTGCATCCATGTGGTTCCCGGCTTCATCCAGATCCAGAGCTGCCAATGGGCCCCCAGCCTGCTGCCTGCAGGAGGACAGAACCCACCTCAGATGCCCCTTGGGGCCCGAGGGCTGTGAAGTGAGCCCCAATGTCTGTCTCCCTACCCCAGCAGGCCATGAATCTCCTCCCACACCATGCCCAGCCTCTGAGCGCGGGGTGACCCCCCACCCATGGGTCCTGGGAACTGGAATTTGGAGGCCATTCTTGGCTGTGGGAGGAGAAGAAGCAGGGGTCCATGCTTGGCCGTGTCTGGGGACAACACCGAGGGGCAGGTACATGGGATTCTGGAGGAAAAAGACTCACCTCTCCCGGAGCTGATGATGCTGGTGTGGGGAGTCCCCAGCCGGTGGCAGAGGGGACTGCCTGGGACTCTGCAAAGTCGGAGGTGCCCTAGTCCACAGATCGCCTCCAGGGACCCTTCAATCCCCGGGTCTGTGGTCAATGCCCTCCCTGAACCCCCGCTGTGTGAAGGAGTGCGGATGAGGTTCCTGGCCAGGTTGAGTCTTTGAATGAGATGGAGCCTTGCCAGCAACCCACCTGCAATCTTGGGAGACCCAGGACTCCCAGCCGTGCCACCAACACGGTGAGAGAGCAAACTCGGGTTTGAAGCCGCCATCGGTCAGTTGGGACCATTTGCTCTGCTGTGGCCAGGAGCTGACCTGGCCACTGTGACACCCCCTAAGCCCCCCGCCACACACCCCTTAGGCCAATCTTCAGAAAGAGAGCCCCTCTCTGGTGCCATCCCAGGGATGAGGCTACATATTTTCAACTCTGGCTGGATACTCTCTCGGTGGTCTCCACTGCCAAGACCTCCTGACCCTGGTTGGCCCCCAGGGGTCCCTACTTCCTAATGTCTACCTCAAGAAAGGGTCCACCCAGACAAGTCCTAGGAGGCTGGGGCACTGGGGCTGAGGTCAATCTGCATCTCTGTGCCAGGGGTACCCAGAGGCACCAGACAAGCCTATTTCCTCACCAGCTGCAAGAGCAAAACACCGAACCTTGAGATTTCAAGCTGATTGACTCATGCCAACCTGTGTTACTTACAGAATGTTGTGCCAACTTGAAGTGCAGGGAGTGGAGTCTGCCAATCAGGTCACTGCCTGAGGGAGCCTCCTTGTGGGCATGGCCTCCTCATAAGGAGGGTCCTGGGAACCTCCCTCCCTCCCCCTCTCACTCGGAGACCTGCGTGAGCCTGGGAGGATGCTTCCATCACCATTGGATCCACAGCTTTCCCCCCACCGGCCTATGATCTTCCTGCATTTAACATCATTGCACTTGGCTGCGTGAGTCTGAAGAGGGACTTGTGGGCTAGTATGGGGCTTGATTTGGACTGGGCTGGGATGTTTTCCTAATCTATGATTACTTCTTGGTCTAAAACTCTTTCTTTTTCTTTTTTTTCCCCTAAAACTCTTTCTTCCACATACATGAGTGTCACTGGATTTGTTTCTCCAGTCAACCCGGCCTAACACACAACCCCTCATGGTAGGGAGTGGCACTGCCCCGGGGGGAGGGGGGTCCTTGGCTGTAATATTGGCAGAAGCAGACTGCCAGCTATATCTTCTGCAGCACTGCCGGGTGGGTCCCTGCTGCCACCCATTAGGTCAACAAAACTCTGCAAACTCACTGCCATTGAGCCTACTTCGATTCATAGCAACCCTCTCGGACAGGGCAGAAAGGTCTCTGAGAAGAAGTCCATAGGAGCAGAAAACCACATCTTTCTCCATGACGTCAGGTGGTTTCCACCTGCTGACCTTGGGCTTAGGCTCCCCGATCAGGTTACTAGAGGAGCACAAATGGCTTGAGCCCCCAGGGCGGCCCAGAGAATTCTCGGGTTTCACAGCACAGCTCTGCAACCCCAGCGGTCGCTGACAGGGCTGGCAGCAGGCTCTGGGGGCCAGGCCCAGGGCTCACCCATGACCCTCTACACTGATGAGCTCACCTCCTCCTTCCTCAGAAGGGGATCCTGTATCTGCCGGCTTCTATTTTCACAGCTGAGGGGGTGCGGGGTGGGGCAGGCAGGCTCACAGTGGGCATCTGGCCCATGCTCCTCCACTGCAGAGGCCCCCAAGCTCGCCCCACTCACAGGCAGCGGGGAGGCCCCTCCCATCCTGCCACAGGGCTTGTCTCGCTGGTTTCCCCCACGCTGGGTCTGCGGATCCTTCAGGCGGCAGAACTGGGCCCTGGGAGGCCAGAAGAGGCTCAGCCCTGCCCCGGTCAGCAGCTCCAGGTCCCACAGGAGCTGCAGGAAGACCAGGTGCCAGCGGTGAGGGGCATCATGCTCCCCCTCCCTCCGGACCCTCTCCGCCCTTGACCACAGTCCTGGGCGGCCGTACCTGCTCCTGAGCCCGCCACCTCCTCTCCATCTCCAGCAGTACTGTGGGCAGCTCCAGGCCCGGGTGGCAGCCCTGACTCTCTTGCCCCTGGGGGAGACAGCCTGTCTGCACAGCCCGCATATGGTTCAGGTCTGCAGAGTGCCGGAAGAGGCTCTGGTACAATGCCGAGGCCTGCTCTGGGGTACAAGGGAGCCCCAGGTCCCTGGGTGAGGTGGTCTGCTCCATGGGGCAGGGGCTGGGACAGATGTCCCCTCCTAGGGGACCAGGAGCTGTGGACCAGGAGCCAGCAGGAGACAAAGGCGTCTGATCTCATTAATGCAGGACATGGAACCTGAGCTGGGCATCCACACTGGTGTGATTCTGACGTAGGCTTCTTGGTCCTGGCAGGGCAGTGGCCTTGCGAGCGCATAGAGCAGGTGTGTGCACATGTGTACATGCTCTTGTTCCTTCAGCATCTCAGCTGTGCAGCCGAGTTCACTCTATGGAAATGTAGCCCTGACAGTCACTGCTCTCCCTGAACAAGACCCGGCTGTCCCCAGGTGTCCAAACTCGGACCCACGTTTCCCCTCGCAAGAGGATAGGTGGCCGTGATGAATAGGCTCTGCGACAGGTCACCAGGAGCTTGAGCCATTTGAAACCCAAGAAGTTAGGGGCTCAGCTACAGGCTGCCTGCCCATCTAATCTTGGAAGCATGCCAGCCCACTGCCGGGACTGCTCCAGGAGAGAAGAGAAGATGCCCTCCCTGCTGGCTGAAAGGAGCGAGTGGGCCACCAACGTGGGCTGAGAGAGCAGGACCACCTCCCGGGAAGCATGATGCCCTCTGATGTAAGGTCGTTACATAATCTGGTGTCAATTTGGGACTTGAGAGGATTAAGAGTGAGGGATGGAGTCTAAATTGTCAATTGGATCATAGCCAATGAGGCCTTTGTGTGGACATGCCTTTTTCCTGAGAATTCTGGGAAATCCGGTATGTTCCTCCTTGGAGGTGGGAGACACGTGTCTCTCTCTCTACTCACTTCCTTGGAGACTCTCTACTGACAAGGCTGACTTCCTGCTAGACACTCCTGAGGAGAAGCCACATGCAGACCTCTAGAGTCAGGAAAACCATGTAGAGACCCCTGCAATGACACTGGACCCAGAAAACTCCCAACCCAGTGGCCTGTGATCCTCCTGCAGTCAGCATCATTGCATGTATTTTGTGAGGGTGAAGAGGGCTTTATAGATTGGTATCGGACACATGGGCTAATATTGGATTTATAGACTTGATCTGGACTGGGCTGGGATGTTTCTCAATATTCAACTGCTCTTGTAGCTAGCGCTCTATCTTATACACACGTGTGCCCGGGGATGTGTTTCTCTAGTCCACTCGAACGAACACAGTAATGAAGTCATAAAGGGACGAGGTTGGGGATGTTTGTGGGGTGTGTCTTTTCCTGGAGGCCTGAGGTTTTCGTCCGGGATGAATAAGAACCCAAGAAACACCGAGTGGTACAGCTGGCTGTCCTTAGGCGCGACTGACTCAGAGCCACCAGGGTGTGAAGCAGTGTCCAGCCCTGGGCCACCCTCACTTGTTCCAACGTTGGAGTCTGTGGTTCCAGCCACCAAGCTAAGCTATCTTGTCCAGGGTCGTACTCCTTTTCACGGACCAAGCATGATGTCCCAGGTACTGGTCCCCCAAACAGCACGCCCACAGTCGGGTCCTCGAGTCTCACCAGCCTGACTTCCAAGGAGCGTCCTGCCGGAGTTTCTCCCACGGTAGACTGGCTCGTCCTCCATGCAGCCCACGGTGTGTTGAACTACCTCCCCCAACATCATAGGGGAGGGTCCTAAAACACCGAGGTCATCATGCCAGGCGGAAAGAAGAGTGACATTCGGGGCATTTGGCCTAGTTCCCTCGCAAGCCAATGTCTGCAGCCTGTGCACCCCCTGGGGCTGGAGCTGTGGTGCTTGTGTGTGTGGACACGATATGCACTGTGTGTCTACATGGTGTCACGGTTTGTCCCCTCTCCCTGTCCTCACCCCACACAGTGTCATCCTGTCACCAGGGGCCGGGGTGTTGGGGGACAGGAACACAACAGGCGCACAGCTCCCCACACAGAACTGAGAGGAGCGTGGTTCTCTACACACAGTGAGCCTGCCGCATCCAGCCTGGACTCAGAAGATCCCGCCTCAGAACCCCCACCCCACGTCTCTGCCTGAGTACCAGGCTGGGCCAGGACCCCTGCCCGCACCCCACCCCACCCCACCCCAGCCCAGCTCTCTGTCTGCTGGTGGGTCTCCTGGTCTGTGCGAGATGTCGGGGCAGCCAAGCCAGAACAGGCAGAAGAGTGAGCAGAGTCCAGGACTGAGGAGCCTGGGACCCCACTCCTGACCACGGGCCCCATCCGCCCCTCTCTCACAGCCCAGGAGGAAACACAAGTACACCCAGGAAGTCTGGGCAGGCCTAGAGTTTATTGCTGAGGCTCCACACAAGGGGGCCTGGAGGACCCTGCAAGCCCCCTTCCCCCACCCCAGGTGCTCCTCACAGCTCAGGTGAGGGTGGGAAGCTGAGGGAGAGTCAACGGAAGCCTTCAGCCAGAAATTCTGATGCGTGTCTTCTTGGTTCAGGGGGCTCCTGCTAGCCCCGGGTGGGGCTGGGCCGTGTGCTGGGTGGTGGGTCCCCAGTGAGCTGGACTGGGGGGCAGTCCTCAGGGGGAATGCAGTGAGCCTCATGTTCCACCAGACCTGCAGGGCACTGGCAGCCAGGCACGCAGGGTCTCACGCAGTGGGTGGCCAGCTGCCCCAGGGGGACATGCCGGTTGAAGCAGGTACGGGGACAGGGGGGGCCACACTCATCGAACACGAAGCCTCGGTCCAGGGGACAGCCCACCACTGCAGAGAGGGAGTGGAAACACAGGTCATCGGCAAGGTCCACTTGCACAGCCCCCGGCTCCCAGTGCCCATCCTGCCCAGAATGGAGCCCTGGGGCTGCCCTTCCAAAGGTACAATTGCCCCTCACCCTCACCGCAGAGTGTGGGGCTGCGCCAGACGGGCGTCACGCCTGCCTGGCGGCAGTGGCTGGCATAGGCTTCCAGGGCGTCGCAGAGACAGGAGTCCGCGGAGGGGCCGGGCCCGCAGGCACACAGGTCATAGACGCAGGCGGCGAAGAATGGCTCCGGAGCCACTACCGCGTGGCAGCGAGCAAACGGCGCCGACTTCAGCACGGCACACCGGGCATTGGCCTCCCTCCGGCCACGGTAGCCGGCTGCCCGGCATGGATCCACCTCTCGGCCCTTGACACAGGGCCGGCCAGGCCCGGGCTCCTCAGGGACCTAGATGGGGTGTATGATGGAGATGCTGGAGGTCACCCGAGGTTACCCTCGAGAGCTCCATTCTAAGACTTTCCATCGAACCTCGCTCCCAGGCCGGAAGCACACCTCCCTTTCCTTGTCTCCATTTGACAGATGGAGTCGATGACTTGCCCAAGGTCACAGCCAGTGCATGCCAACACAGAATTAGGGACTAGGGGGGTCGGGGAGGAAATCTGGGGACCAGGCCCCTTCTAACAGATCACCCTGCCTTCCCCAGCAGAGGACAGGCAAAACCACAATTCGACCAACTCACAGCCATCAGGGTGCCGACTCACAGCGACCCTATGGGACAGGCTAGGACTTTATGAGAGTCAGACCTCATCTTCCTCCCTCAGAACAGCTGCTGGGTGGGAGGTTATTACCTCACCTTATAATCCACTATGCCAACAGGGCACCCTTCATGACAGGCAAGGGCCCCCAACGCACCCCACATGTCCAAACCCCATCCAGTGATGCCCTCCCATCCCAGGGGGCTGCTCCAAGGTTCATGCCCCACCCCCAGCACTGCGCACCCTCACCTGCCAGCTGTTCCCAAACGCAGCTTCCGTGGGCAGAAGCAACCCCGAGGGGGCCTGCAGGTCATCCTGGGTAAAGCCATTGAAGTTCCCGCAGAGCCCACAGGTTTGGCCACGGTAGGAGCCAGGCACCCTCACCTCCACCTGGGACTGCCCGTCCCATAGCACCTGTGCAGAGAGGCCTGGGGCTGGTGAAGGGTAGGGACCACAGAGTCCAAAGCCTTTTGGGAGTCAGCCTGAGCCTCCTGGGAAGGACAGATGGCAGAGGTGCCTGTGGCCAGCCACCCAGCCTATGAAGGCCCTGGGCCCGCAGAACAGTGTGAAGTACGCTGGCTGCTCCTGTGTGTGGTTCGTCTGCTCCCCAGGCCCCCTGAACTGCAGCCCAGGGTAAGCGCAGTCTCTGGAGCAGCCAGGTCCTCTGCAGGACAGATCAACGCAGCCCTTTCTATGCAGAGTGGGAAAAACAAACTCCAACGCACAATGACCCCATGGGACAGGGCAGAACTGCCCCTGCGGGCTTCTGAGGCTATGAATCTTTAGAGGAGTCAAAAAACCTCATCTTTCTCCTTCAGAGAGGCTGGTGATTTTGAACTGCTGATCTGGCATCTGCAGCACAACATGCATCCCGCTACACAGGGCAAAGGCACCTTATTTCAAGACTTACAGACTGTGGGTAGTCCCTGGTTGGCTCAAACGGTTAAAGGGCTGGGCTACTCTCTAGATTTGGGCTGGTGGTTCAAAACCACCCAAAGGCACCTCAGAACCAGGGGCTGGCAATGGACTCCTGGAAGATCACAGCCCTAGAGCCCCTATGGGACAGTTTTACTCTTCTATGTGGCGCTATGGGCTGCAGCCAACTGGAAAGCAATTAACATCCGTTTTGCTGGGAGTGTGGGGAGAAGATGAACTATTGTATGTGAGGGTTAAAAGGAACCCCCAGTCCTGTTTAAGGCTTCCCCACTAACCTTCACCCATTTTACAGGTGAGGAAACTGAGGCACCCAGAGGGCTGGTGACTAGGTTAAAAGCCCCCAATAAATTGATAGCTGAGCGAAGAGTAGAAACTAGACTGAGAATTACTGTCTCCCTCCCACCTTCCCTCCCTCTGGTCAACAGAACTCTGTCACCCCCAAGGAAACCCCTGTAGGTAGGGGCACCCACCAACCCACCCCATACCAACAGATGCCCAAACTTGGACTGGAGGCACCTGGAGCCCGGGCTGGGCGTGCAGGATCACCGTGCTGCCCCGCAACTCCACGTATAGTAGTGATTCCCGCAGGAAGGGTAGGGTCACTGGGTGGCCATCCACCTGCAGGTGGGACACGAGGGACCTCATCAGGGACAGGCCACACATCGGATCCACTTCCCCCTGCCTGCTGCTACTCACCGTGACCTCCTGGCCCTGAAGCAGCCTCACACTCACACCTTCCAGCAGCACCGACACCTCCTGAGTCCAAGACACGCCTCTCCGGCCACGGTCATCGTTGGTCACCTGGACACTAAGGGGCTCAGAGATCAGTAGGTGCCCACCCAGGGGGCTGGGGAGACGGGCAGGGGCTTGCCCACCTGAAGTCCCCTCCGTGACAGTCCTTGGCCAGCACGTAGCTGCAGCTGCCCTGAAAGTGTAGCAGGCGACCGTCGAAGGTACGATAGTGTGGATCTCCGAAGGCCATGCAGGAGGCGGGCCGAGGCAGGCAGCGAGGGCAGCAGCTGCCGGGACTCAGGGCTGGCACCTCGTCCTGGCCCAGGCCCAGGCAGGTCAGACACTGGCCGCCACAGACCCTCCCGAAGGACCCAAGGCTTTCCAGGATGGCCGGGCCTCCCCTCTGCACTCCCAGGCTGACGGAACGGGTTCCCTACTCCCAGTCCTTGCCCTCTGCAGCCAGGGTCTCACCAGGCGGGACACCCACACACCCACCCGAGGCCACGGCACTCACTGGGCCACAGGAGAACAGTGGGCAGCGTTGGCTCTGGCATCGCACGGTACCGGCCACGCAGGAGCAGCTGGTGCAGGCGTCCACGGCCCAGTGCTCTCCAGAGGCCACCTCCTGGCCCTGGTGCTCACAGGACGGAGAGGGGGCTGCAGGGGTGCCAGGGGGTTAATGGGCATCCCCACTTTGGGCTGCCCCCAACCCACGGTCCTGGCCGCACCTTGGCATCGCTGGCAGCAGCTGTCGGCCTCGTGCCCCTGAACCCAGCCTTCGGGGCAGACGAGGGCCTGGCACTCCTCCAGTTGGCACTCCACATGGCCCCGCTAGGGGCAGATGGTGTTGCTCTGTGGGAATCCTGTAGGCCCCGGGGGTCCCTAGCCTCACAATAGTGGCCCTCCTCTCCTGGGTTAAGAGCTGAGGGAGCAGCGCCCCCCGCCCCCGCCCTTTCTATCCTGGTCCCAGCCTGCCACTCTGTTCAAGTGGGACCAGAAACCAAGCCCCCAGGGCTCCTCACATGGAGGGGGCACCTTTCCTAACTAGCTCCAAGACCCCGTTGTCCACCCTGGCTCACATGGCAGCTGCAGGTGACGCAGGGGTTGCTGGGGTCCCGCCAGCTCTGCCCGTCTGCCACTCGCCGGTCCTCGGCTTCCACCACACAGTCTAAGAGGGAGAAGTGGGCCCGGGGGGCAGGGTCCCCCCTAGTCATCCACTGGAGTCCAGGGCCCTGCACTCTGCACAGCCCCTCCCCAGCCCTGCCCACCTCCATCTGGCCCAGGGTCCTTACCCAGACACACAGGACAGCAGCTCCCAGGGCGTGTATGGTACTCTGAGGGGGGACAGTGGAGCTCGGGACAGGCCCGGTGAACACAGAGCCATGTCAGGTCCTGGGGAGGGGGTGGCGTATAATGCTGGGAGTTAGAAGGAGGCAGCAGGTTGTGGGTGCGGCAGGGCTGAGGTGAACCTGACATTCAGGACAGTGTTGGGGTGACTGGGCGAGGAAGAAGAGGGGGGGTCCCTGAGAGTCACCAGGGCCGGGGGGCACTCACCTGGCAGTGACAGGTATAGCAGGGGTTTGGTGGGGCCAGCTCAGAGCCCAGGAGGCCCTCAGTACAGTTACTCAGCGCTTCTGTGAGGGTAAAAACGGGGGTTGGGGGGACACTGGGGGGAGCAGGGCTCAAAAGTGCAGTCACCACACCCCCACAGTTTGATGCCGACTTCTAAGACCTCGGCATACCTGATGTCCCAGCACCCTTCTCCGGGGAACCCCAGTCCCGTTCCTTTGGTCCGGCAAAAGGAAAGTCTGTACTTTTCCCAAATGAACATCGTTGGCCTCTGAGATCCCCAAACCAAGCTTTTGCTGTCCATTCCTACCCATAGCGCCCCCGTGTGTGTCAGAGGGGAACTGCACTCCATGGGGTTTTTAGTGGCTGTGATCTTTGGGTCCCAGGCCCTGTTGACCTAGTGGTTATGTTCTGAGCTGCTAATGATAAGGTCAGCAGTTTGAAACCAACTGCCACTCCTTGGGAGAAAGTCAGGGTTTTCTATTCCAGTGAAGAGCTACAGTCTTGGGAACTCCCAGGGCAGTTCTCTCCTCTCTTTTAGGGTCACTACGAGTCCACATCAACTCCATCGCAATGACCTTTTAAAAAAATCTTACACTAGTTTGTTTTTTCTCCCAGGGTGCCTTGAGAGTTTAGGGACCTGGCAACTAGTCTCCTTTCCACTTCCCTGCACACTGCCTGCCCAAGCAGCACCCACCCACCCACCAATCCACCACCATCGAGTTAATTCTGACTCACAGCTCTGGGACAGGGTAGAACTGCCCCTGTGGGTTCCCCAGGCTCAAGTCTCTCCCATGGGAGAGATGGTCTCATCCTGCTCCCTTGGAGCGGCTGGTGGGTTTGAATTACCCATCTTTGGGTTAGCAGCTGAGCCCTTTAACCTCCGCACCATGAATTCTCTTGACCTGGGGCATGCAGTGGGTGCTTGAGAAACATCAGTCCTCTCCCAGAAGAGACACATCCTGACGAGTGCAGATTGAACAGCTCTCCCTTCCCATCCACACCACAACCATCCAGCCACACAACTGTTGCCCCACAGGGTCACCTGGTTGACAGATGGCTCCATGGGCCTCCCCAGTCCTACCGAGCAGGCTAGGTCTCCCCACAAAGTCCTCTAGGGTCAGAGAAGGGTGTGGTAGGTGTACCTTTTTATTTGCACCCTTTTGTCCAAAGACTAGGGGTCCTGGTGGCACTGCCCAGTAAGTGTTGGATTGCTAATTGAAAGGTGATCCGTTCAAACCAACCAGCTGCCCCCAGGAAGATGGATGAAGCTGTCAGATACTGTAAAGATGTGCAAAGCCTTGGAAACCCAAAAAAGGGCTGACCAAAGTCCTGGGGTCCAGAGGTGAAGTGCTCATCTCCTAACCCCAAGGGAGAAAGACTTCGCATCGGTTCCTATATTCAACCCACTGCCTCGGAGTGAGTAGATCCCGGCTCATAGGGAGGCTATAGGATGGAGCAGAAAGGAGACCGACAGGTCTGTGTCCCATGGAGTGACTGGTGGGTGCGAACCTCCAGCCTTTGGGTTAAGGGTCAGGAGCTTTCGCTGCTGTGAGAAGGCTCCTCCCATAAGATGACAGCCCAGCATGCTCTAAGGGCATCTACTCTGCCGTACGTGATTCCTTGAGTCGGAACCAGCTGGACAGCCCCCGGACTCACCTGCACAGGTCGGGCAGCAGTGCTGAGGCCCAGGGGGCAGGAGCTGGCTCAGAGGGCAACCCACCAGGCTGGGGCACTGCCGACGGTGACAGCGTAAGCTGGGGGGGCCCTCCGGCTGTAGCTACAAGAACCAGTGATAGGGTGGTTCCCTAGCCGTGGGGGGCCAAGAGGTCCCCTCTATCCCGGATTCCAGGTCCCCATCTGCCAGCTGCACCCTCCCAGACTTGCTTAGTATCCTTCTTCTAGCCTCTTAGGCCTGAATGCCATGTGGCCTTTGACCTTGTCACGGCTTAATCTGGGACAACCTGCCTTCCCTGGATTCCTTCTCAAAGCCCATTCCTGGGGGGTGGGGGCTCCCTTATCAATTCCTACACACATACACCTGCCTTCTGACTATCACTTCTTATCTACACCACCATCTCACCCCAGACTGCCCTGCTGCCCGGCTCTTCACCCACCCACCACCAGCTGCTACATGGGTGCATCTTACCCCTGACCCCATAGTGCATGTCTGGATCTCCCTCATGCAGTCCCCTCTTTGCACACTGACACCCGCAGCCCAGGGCCCCTCAGCCTACCTCACAGATGCACACTTCACAAGGGTCTGCCCCCGGATGGAAGCTCTCCCCCGGCTCATACTTCCGGCCTTCGTGCTCACAGCCTGGGGTGTGGGGGAGAAGGCCAGGCCAGGGCACCTTCATGGGGGCAGTCCGGCCAGGGAGTGGGTCCCCAAGGGGTTGGGATGGTGCAAGACTGGAGGTCCCTTCTCTCTGCAGCCCAGAGAGGGGGCCCTGGGTGGGACAGGGCAGGAGGCCAAGCTGGGGCAGGGTCCTTTGGGAGCTACCTCCTTGCTCCCTCCCACGGCCCCCCCCCCCCAAGTTCCCAGTACCAGAGCATCGAGGGCAGCAGTCTCCAGGCCCCTGGTGGGGCTGGGCACAGGAGCTGACACACTGGATGCGGGCACAGGTGACAACGCCCTCGTGACACATGCAGGAGGAGCAGGGGTCGTCAGGGGGCACCCAGCTACTGCCTTCAGGGTGCTCCTCCCCACGAGCCAGGCAGCCTGCGGTCGGGGAGGCAGGGATCAGCTCAGAGCCTTGGGGGCAGCATTCTCCTCACCCCATGGTCAGCAGGGGCTGTGGGCACCAGGAGGGGGGATGCAGGGGTGTGTTGCCTGTCTGTGGGAATGGGGCAGCATGGTGGAAAGACCATGGGGACTCTGGAGGCCCGCTCTTTCTCCTGCCTCAGACCCAACCCCAGGCAGGGACAGTCAGGGGAAGTGCCCGGAACAGCAGCTCCGGGCCCTGAGCGCCCAGGCCGCAGCCTCCAGTCTGTTAGATGAGGCCCTCCTCTGTCGGCCAGGTGGGGCCGGCGGTCAGGCTCCCACTCAGCCAAGCAGCCTCATTGGCCCTCTGGAATCTACTGGCAGGCCTGCAGAGCAGTGGCCTCCTCTGGGAACTGAGTACAAGGCTAGCATCTAGCTGGCGTGGACTGTGGGGCTGGGGGAGTGCTCCCCAAAGGTTGACTGTTAGAAATGAGGTGGGCTGGGTGAGGGCCAATTTTGAGGGGTCTCCAGCCAGCACCTGGGAGTGGGACGCAGGGCAGGGCTGAGGTGGGCAAGGGGTTTGGGGCATCAGGAGGCTGGAGAAGGGCAGGGGGTGACCCAAGGAGGGGTGGACATACCTCTGCAGCGAGGACAACAGGCGCCCTGTTCTGTGACCTGCAGCGGACAGGGCAGGGGCGGGCATTGCAACTGCACACAGGTGACCTGGCCAGCCTGCGGGAAATGCAGGGTCAGCGGCCACCTCTCCAGCCTGGCCGGGGCCCAGCCCCTCGGCCACCTCCCAGCCTTACCTGACAGCGGCACCGCTCACAGCTGCCGGTGGGCCCCTCAAACTCCTCCCCGTCCTGGTGTTGCCGGTCCCACAAGGTGCAGCCTGTGGAATATTCCTAGGTGGGGAAGCTGGATCACCCCATGCCTGCCTGTTGAACTGTGTGTCCCCCTCTCCCCAAAATACGTGTTTGACCCCTAACATCCTAACCTTGTAGCTGTTAGAACCCCGTTAGGGAATAGAGGGATTTTGTTACTCTAAATAGGAACTCCGCCTAGAGCGCGTCGTTAACCTAATGCCATTTGAGGTCTGAAAAGGTGGCTGGCCTAGACACAAAGACACCAGAACAAATGGGAGGGAGAGATGCCCAGGCCCGCAGAGCCCACCCTGCTGGAGAAACACCCCAGCCAAGCAGACGGGAGCTGGCGCCCTGCACTGGGCCTGGGAGGGGGCCCAGAATCTCCCCCCTGTGGATTTCTCTTGCAGCCCTAGAGACCCAAGAAGGAGAGGCGGGGCGGGGCTCACTGAGGCAAACCGGGCAGGAGCAGGGCCCTGGCGAGGGGTGGGGGCAGGCAGCTGGGGGGCAAGGCTTCTTCTGGCAGCTCACGGAACCTTCCTGCGGAGAGAAGTCGCCCTGCCACTTCTGACAGCGCTGTCGCCCCGTAACACAAACGGCACCCCTCTCCACTCTGGGATAGGCACCCCTTCCAGGCCCCAGCACCGATTGCCTTGCCTCCACGCCCAGCCGGGTTCACTGGCTCACCGGCACAGCACACCCCCTTGGGACCTGGACCTGGTCAGAGGGGAGGGGTTACCCTGAGTGCCCAAGTGGGCGCCTCACCTGGCAGATGCAGATGGAGCAGGTGGGGGCAAGCGGGTCGGGAAAGGTCTCTGTAGAGGCTGCGGTGACCCCATGATAGAGGCATCCTGGGAGAGGAGGGCCACCCTCAAGTTGCACATCAAGGACACACACACACACACACACACACGAGCGAGGCCTGGAGACTTCTACCAACACCTTGGCAGTCATATGTTTGGGGGCAGGGGGCTGAGAGCAGGCAGAGACCTCACCAGGCCCTCCTCCCCATAAAAAGGCTGGAGGGTGGGAGCTTGGGAGAAGCCAAGACGAAGAGCTGCATCCACTCGCTGTCGTGGCCTCGGCTCTGGCTCCGTCATAGGGACCCTGTGGGCTACCCAGGCCACGTAGGGCGGCCCGGCCTGGATCTTCAGGAAGCTGACTGCCCTGTCTGACTCCCGTGGAACAGCTCGTGGGTTCAGCCACCAAACCTCAGTTAGCACCTGAGCTCTTGGCCACCAGGCCGCCTAGAAATGGACAGTAAGGACCTGTGGGGATCATACAACTGGAGGAAAGCAGAGGGCGGGCTGGGCTAGGAGAGCGGGTTCGGGACTCCACAGAGAACCAGGAGAAGGCTTGGCCCCGCAGAGGCAGAGGCAGGAGACAGAGCAAGAGCAGGACATCTTTGGCACAGAACGCCACGGTCTGGCATGAGGTGGTGGCAGAGGAGGGCAGCTGGGTCTGATGGAGATGGGCCTGAGAAGCAGCCCAGGGTGTGTGGCCGTGTCTGTCTCAGGGTCGCAGGCTGGGGCTGCTTGGAGCTCCAGCTCAGTTGGTTGGGGTGGGCGGGCGAGTGGGGCAGCCCTGCCTACCGTGGCAGGTCGGGCAGCAGTGCCCAGATGAGGTGAGTGGGTGACTGCAGCCCGGAGATTCGCAGGGGCGCCGGCGGCAAGTCACAAAGCCCCTGAGGCAGGTACAGATGCTGCAGGGCTCCCGGGGATCCTGGAACTCCTGGCTGCTCAGGTAGGACTCCCCCAGATACTCACAGCCTAGGAGAGAGGAGCAAAAGGGGGTGGAGGCCGAGGCAGGTGAAGGGCCTGTGGTGAAGGGCTCTGAGCCCGGGCCTCCCTGCCCACCCTACAAGGACCCTGAGCCGACAGCCAAAGACTCCGCCACCTGAGGACAGCCAGGGATAGCTGAGACCTCGAGGTTCCCACGCCCAGTGCTCATTCCCGGCCTTCTGATGAACCCGGGATGGAGCAAGGTGGGGCGGGGCGGGGTGGGGGCAGCGGTTAGCCAGCCCTTCAGCACTCTGAGCAAGGCTTCAAGGCTCAAAGGCTTGGCAGGCAAACGTTTCTGCCTGGAATTCAATATTTCTATTTCATGATGTTCACTTTTATGGGTATCTTCTCTTCCTGGCCAACCACTGAAATTTCCATTTCCAGCCTGAGATTAATAACTTCCTTTAAAACAAAACAAAGCAAAAAACTTCCTTTCTAAACAAATAAAGGGAAAGCGTTGATTTAAAGGAGCATGCTCATGACATAAAACGGCAGGGGGTGGAGACTACATAGCCAACAAAGAGCAGGTTCCAGCCTCTCTTTTTTGTCACAGAAGTTAAAATCAGCCCAGAGCGGTGATGGAACCTGACCAAGGTCACATAGCCAAAGAGTTTCCGGGCCAGGAGAAAATCCAGGTGGTCCTCCGGAGCTTTCTTGTGTGTTTAACAACGATGAACATGGCAACAGTAGAGCTGATCCCGGTCCAGCCACTCACCGTCACAGGCAGGACAGCAGTCGCCCCTGGCGGGGAAGGGACATGGTGCGGGGGTGCAGGCCTTGGGCTGGCAGCTCACGCTGCCCTCCCAGCACAGGCAGACGTGACAGGGGACGCTGGGAGAAGGAAAGCTCTCCCCGCTGACCAGCTCCTTCCCCTGGTACAGGCAGCCTAGAGGGGCAAGGAGGGCAGGGACTGGAGTTAGTGCTGGCTTCTGCCAACGCCCCAGGTCCTGATGACTGTCCCCAGGTTTATACTGGGAGGGGCTGGACTTGGAGGAGAGGGCACAAAGGTGGGGGGCCTACAGGGGGCCTGCTCTGGGCATTACCGTCACAGGCTGGGCAGCAGGGCCCCTGGCGTGGGTGGGTGCAAGGCGCTGGCGGGCAGGGGAGCCGCTGGCAGGACGCAGAACCGTGCAGGCAGAGGCAGCGGTGGCAGGGCTGGTCAGGCGGGGAGAACGGCTCCAGGTGCCCAACGGGGGGCGCACCCCCAGATTGTGGGCAGCTGGCGGGAGAGGCTATGCGGGAGTGTGCATCAGGGGCTTGGGGTGCACAAGGAGAGGGTTGGGGGGCTTGGAGGGTCCGAGGGCAAGGTTCTTACTTGGACACTGAGGACAGCACTCTCCTGGTGGCAGAACAGGCTTGGGGCATGACTGTGGTGGGCAGCGGCGGGCCAGGCACTGGACGTGGCCACTCTGCCCACAGATGGGAAGATGGGCACGCCAGGCAGAGTCAGCACGGGAGGCTGAGGGAGTCAGTACGCCCGCGCCCTGCCGCCCAATGGCTCCCTCTCCTCTCCAGGCCACAGACTCACCAGGCAACGGCACAGGCGGCAGGGATCGGAGGGGTGGGCAAAGTCAGCCCCATTGGGGTACTCTTTACCAGCAAAGGCACAGCCTAGGGGAAAGGCAGCCAGAGGCCTGGGAGATGGGCCCCCCAGGGGATGCTGCCCTCCAGATCCTACCCAGCCACCCTGGGAGACCCCCATCCGTGCACTCACCAGTACAGTCATTGTAGCAGCAGGTGCCAGGCAGTGGGTGGGCACAGGGCGCAGGGGGGCAGGCCCGTGGCTGGCAGTGGGCCTGGCCTTCTTGGCACTGGCACTCCTGGCAGGGGTCTCCGGGGTGGGAGAAGCGCTGGCCATCCACAAAGACCTGTTTCTCCAGGACACAGTCTGGGGCAGGAATGGGGGAATGACAGCCCCCTGCCCCTGGAGTGCAGTAGGCCAGGGGACCCTCTCCTCCGACTTGGCAGGAAGATACTAGAGGGGGTTCTGTCAACACCGGTGTGGCTGTGTGTGGCAGGAGGGCTCTGCGCATGCCCATGCTTTACCTGCAGCTGTGTGTGTGTGTGTGTGTATGTGTGTGTGTGTTACACAGCCCCCACAAACCCACAGCCCCAGAGTGTTGCCTGTGTCTGCTACCCAGGTAGATACGGCAGCCTGAGTGGGGCACACTAGGAGAAGGACTAGGGAGCAGGAAGGGGGGCGCCGTGATACACAAAGAACTCTCCTGTCTCCACATACCCTCTGCACCCTGTGTTTGCCCTGTGTCAGAGGCCTATGGGCAGTGGGAGTCCGACAGCGAGCACCTACCTGGGCAGCTGGGGCAGCACTGGCCAGGGCTGCTCTGGGGCCTAGCGCAGGTGGTGGGAGGGCACTCAACCAAGGAGCAGCTCACAGTCCCATCCTAGGGCCATAGTGTGGGTGGGGAGCAAGGTGCAGAGAGGTCAGGGGTCAGTGGGGCCATGGGATAGGCCGCTGTAAGACTCAAGAGGGAAAAGCTGGCCTAGGGGCGGTACCTGGCAGTGGCAGGTGTGACAAGGGCTGGCTGCATCCGTGAAGTTCTGGCCATTGGCATACACCTGGCCCCGGTAGGTGCACCTCTCACAGCTGGGGCAGCAGGCACCTGGAGGGCAGGGTGTCAGAGCCCTGCTGGGCACCACCAAGAAGAAGCCTAGCCCAGGCATGTGGAGGGGCACTCACCAGGCAGGTGGGTGGGGTGCTCGCAGGGGACCAGGGGGCAGATCAGCGCCCCACACACGGGTATCCCATCTCGACAGGAGCAGGTGGTGCAGGGGTGGCTGTCAGGCTCCCACTGGACACCATCCGGGAACTCCTCTCCGTCCAGCACACAGGCTGCACCAACGACTTTCACCAGGGGCTGGAGCCTCCCCCACCATCCCTTCCCAGACCAGACTTGGCCACACCCATTTCAGAACACGTGCACCCTCTCGCCCCCCTGCCCAGCCCATCCATGCACAGACACACCTGAGCAGAGCTGAGGCCCGGAGTCTGACAGGGCACAGGGGGTCACTGGGCACTCTTGCTCCTCACAGGACACCTCACCAGCCTAGAGGGAAGGCTGGGTAAGGGCCCCAGGGGGAGCAAGTGAGGCAGAGGAGGTGGATTGGGCAGCAGAGGTGTGTCCTACCTGGCAGAGACAGCGGGAACAGCGGCCACTCTCTTGGGGTCTGAAGGTCTCCTGGTTCCCATACTGGTGCCCCTGGTACTCACATCCTGACGGGGAGGATGGTGGGGGACAGGGCTGGAGGGTGACAGGAACCTTGCACGGGCCCAATGCATCCCCCCTCCCCCACCAGGGTGCAGTGACACCACCTCAATGGTCTCCCCTACTCCCCTGAGCCAGGTGAGTGACGGAACGTAGGTTTACAAAGAATTGCTCCAGACCTTGGTTCCAGGTGCCTCCTCAAGGTCTGGGGGAGCATCTCCCACCAGCGCCTGCCCCTCCCCCCAGACTTGGTCCACTCACCATGGCAGACAGGGCAGCACTGCCCGGGGAGCCTGCCCGGGTGTCTGCAGGGCACGGATGGGCAGGGCAGAGGTTCACACTGGATGCTCCCATTCTGCCAACAGCACCTGGTCAGCAGCGGGCAGGCAGGGCCTGGCCAGCCCTCCCCACCAGGCAGCCCCACTCACAGTGCAGCGACAGTGGGAGCAGGCATCCCCCGAGACCACGGGCTCCCCGCTGCTGTACTCCCTCCCATTCAGGAAACAGCCTGTTGGGGGGAAGGGGCCTTAGAGCCACTCAGGGGCCCCTCCCTGCCCCATCCTGGCCTTCCCTCCCCAAGACCCCATAGGCTGCGCCACACCCCTCCTGTCTGTGGTACTGGGCTCCTGCCTTGCTCACAGACTCACCGTCACACACAGGGCAGCAGGTGCCTGGGAGGGGCCGGGCAGGATATGGACACAGGCTGGCACACTCCCGCTGGTGGCACTGGAGGTGACCCTCCTGGTAAGGGGGAGTAGCCAGGGGGAGGGGCCACCAGGGCTCACTCAGGCGGCAGAAAGCGACTTGAACCATTTACTCAATTTGTAGGTGCCCTGGTGGCTGGGTGGGCGATGCACTGGGCTGCTAATTGCATGGTCAGCAGTTCGACTCCACCAGCAGTTCCTCGGGAGAAAGATGAGGCTGTCTTCTCCCATATAGATTTACAGTCTCAGAAACCCAAAGGGGCAGTTCTCCTCTGTCTTCTAGGGTCCCCGTGAGAGGGACACGACTCTGGCAGAGTTTGATCTTAGATGATTTGTCGCCCACAATATACAAGGAGCCCTGGTGGCACCGTGGTTAAAGCACTCAGCTTTGAGCTCAAAGGCCGGCAGGTAGATGTGGCCATCTTAGAGACCCCGTGGGGCAGTCAGGGACAGCAGGTATGGGTTTTTTGTGGTGGGGGGAGGGTTTGTCTCGTGTTGCATAAGCTCTCTGAGCTCCGTGGACACATCTGAAAAAGGGGCAGTGACAGTCCTGTCTGCCTAAGACTGTTCCCGGCGTAAAATGAGGGGACATGTCCTTGAGGCGTCTGGGCCGTGGAGGCTGATTCTTAACCAACTGCAGCTGCTGATTGTCCCCCAGGAGCCCTTTCCAAAGTGACCCCTGTCCTCCCCCACCCCCCAGCCCCGCATTCACACCTGGATGCCTATGGTATACAGAAGCCATTGTCCCAGCCCCAAGGTGTCTCACTCTTCTGGAGAAGGGGAGGTGGGGCGTGGGGGCCAGTGTGCACAGAGACCTGGTTATGTGGGGGCTGGGGCCTTTACAGGCCCTCAGGAAGCTCTGTGGCTCCAGCTACCTGTCCCTACCTTCCTACCCCTCCCATGCCTGGTACCACTGCTCAGGGCACACTTCCCCTCTAAGGCCTACAGCAGGCCTCCCCCCTCCCCCCTCCACAAAGACTTCCTGGATCTGGGGCCCCCTACATAAGCCCTGCAGGGTACAGCTCTCCCCACCTCCCCCCAGGATGCCAAGCCTCAGAATCGGCTACTGGAGGGCAATGGGTGGGGCTTTTGCCTAGGATTCAAATTGAAAAAATAACAAGAAAATAACTCAAGTTCCAGCGAACAACCTAGTCCCTTTAGCTCAGATGTCCTTAAGCTTAGCATCTCAACATGGTATCGATATCAAACCACGAGTGCTCTCTTCCCAACGCTCACCCACATGCCTGTCCTATGTGCCCAAGGCTCGTGGCGGTCTGGCAGTCGGCCTAGCTGAGTTTCAAGGGCTAGAGCCCGGGCACAGGGAGGGCTACCTAGTTGCGAAACACACTCCTCAATGGTCCGGCTCCAACAAGCCTCTGCTGCTCATGGTGGCAAGGCGCAGGGGTGGGGTGGGGAGCAGTGAGGGAGGTGGGTGGGGAGAACAGGGGACTCACCAGGCACTTGCAGATCCGGCAGGGGTCCCCGAGTGGGGCCTGCTCTTGGCCATGTTCCCAGTGAAGGCCACCTTCTGAGCAGCCTGGGGGCAGGGCAGAGAGGAGGTGGGTGGGAGCTGCCTGGACCCACTTCCTGTCCGAGCCCAGATCAGACCAGGGCACAGCCACACACCCCTCCCCTAACGCTGGCCAGACCCCACCGCCCTTTAAGAGAGAGAGTTCCTGCCACTTTCACCTGCCCACCTAACATCCTCCCATCTTTGGTCACTCTGTCCCCTCTCCTAGGGAGGCCTGTGACGTTCCAAACCTCTCACTCAGGCATCTCCCATCCCTCCTGAGGGCTCCCAGGAAGCAGTCCCCCTCTGCTGAGTTTCCAAAGTACTACGTGGACCGGGGCGCCCTCTGCCGGTTGCCTGCAGGGCAGGCCACAGGGTTTACAAATCTGGGGTGCCCCAAATGTTGTAATCCAACCATCAAATCAACTCTGACTTCCAGTGGCTAATTTCTCAGCAGGAGATTGGCAGGCTTTTCTTCCAAGCTGTTTCTAGATGGCTTCTAGTCCCAGCCTTCTGGCTCGCAGACCAGCATGTTCACCACCCAGGTGGCACCAGCCAACATTTGCCAAGCAGCGCCAAGGGGCGCAGGACCATTCTCAGCCGCTCAGCAGCTGGGGAGCGAGACCGGGGCAGCCAGCTGAGAGCCAGACAAAGCCGGAGAGGCAGCACCAACTGGACTGTGAGCTCCAGCATGCGGCCCAGCTGCAGCGTCCACCAGGCATCGCTCTGCACTGCCCAAGCTCAGCCCTGAGGCCATCTGGGTGGACCTGGCATCCACAGGCAGGTGCAGGCACTCACCTAGGCAGGCAGGGCAGCAGTGGCCAGGCCTCCGCACTGGCTCAGGGCAGGGGCTGGGCGGGCACGTCATGGGCACACAGCGGACCAGGCTCCTCTGGAATGTACCAGCAGCTGGAATGCCCCCAGCTCTGCTCCCAGGGAGGACGGGGTGGGAAGATGCAGGGTGCCCTTTGGGGGGAGGGCACAGGGCAGGGATAGCGGGTACCAGGAAGACATGGGGGGCACAAAGTGGGAGCAGGGGTTGAGCAGAGGGGACAGACTCACCAGGCAGGAACATCGGAGACAGGGGTTGGAGGTGGACAGAAAATGGGTCCCCTCCTCATAGGACTTCCCCTCGTACTCACAACCTGGGGGTGGGGGTGGGGTTGCCAATGTGGCCAGGACGTCGGCAGAAGACAGGGTGGGGGAACATGGCCCCAGGGGAGGCATGCCCCATTCAGGACAGGTGCAGGACGGGGTGGGGTCACCTGGTCGACAGATCGGGCAGCACTCCCCAGGTGGGGTGTAACTCTCCAGACAATTCAGCTCTGGGCATGAAGGCCGCTGGCACAGCACAGTCCCTGCCTGCAGGGCAGACACTGAGCCCTCCCCCTGCACTGCCGGAGCCGGGCCCTCTGCTGTTCTGGCAGGCAGGGTGGCTCAGGCCCAGTTTCTGGGGCAGCAGTGGCCACCCTGCCTGGTCCCCACAGGGAGCTTGGCACATTGAGGCCACACAGCAGGGACAGCTGGACCCATTCTCTTACCCGGCAGGTGCAGGTGACACAGGGCTCCGGGTGCCATGTCTCCCCAGGCCCACGGCCTTCAGGGCAGCCTGCAAGATCAGGGCCAGGCCCCCGAGTGAGTGATGCAGAGGCCTGGGGTTAGAGTACAGGGAACCTCCTCACAGATGCCCCTCCAGGGGAAGCCATGACAATACAATGTTTATACGTAAGCACAACTCACTCTTCTGTGCCAGGAACTTTGGAAGACAGCTACTTGGCCATATGATTGGAAGACATCCATATTTGTACCCATTCACAAAGAAAGGGACCCATCAGAGCACTCAAACTATGGAATACTGGCATCAATGTCACACACAGGTAACATTTTTGCTGAGGACCACCCAACAGTGGTTGCAGAAGAGCATTGACAGGGAGCTGCTAGAGGTTCAGGCCAGACTCAGAAGAGGACGGGGAACTAGGGGTGTCATTGCTGACGTCAGAGGGATCTTGGCTCAAAGCAGAGACTCCCAGAAAGATGTTGGCTTGTGTGTTACTGACGATGCCGACGCATGCCACTGTGCGGCCGTAACAAGCTAGGGATGGTCTCGAGAAGAATGGCAGTTCTTGAACACTTCATTGTGTTCATTCGAACCTTGTACGTGGATCAAGAGGCAGAAGGGAATACTGCACGGCTTAAAATCAGGAGCGGCACATGCCAGGATTACATCCTCTTACCACAAGCAAGTACTCGGAGAAGCTGGGTTGTATGACGAGAATGGAAGCAGGCTTACTAACAGCCTGTGATATGGAGATGACACAATGTAGATTGCTGAAAGTGAAGAGGGCTCCCAGCACTGCTGATGAAGATTGAGGACGGCAGCCTTCAGTGTGGATTACGAATCAATGTCCAGGAGACCCAAATCCTCACAACTGGACCAACAGTTAACATCATGATAAATGGAGACAAGGTTGAAATTGTCAAGGATTTTGTCTTGCTTGGATCCACAACCAATGCTCGTGGAAGCAGCAGTCGGGAGATCAAAAGATGCACCGTGTTATGTAAATCTGCTGCACAAGACCTCTTTAGAGTATTGAAAAATGAAGATGTTACTCTGAGGACCAAGGTGCACCTGACCCAAACCATGGTCTTCCCCATGGCCTCATAGGCGTTTGAAAGTTGGACACTGAATAAGGAAGACTGAAGAAGAATCGATGCATTTGAATTTTGGCGCTGGAGAAGATTAGTGAAAGTACCATGGACTGCTCAAAGGACAAACTGATCTGTTGTGGCAGAAATGCAATCAGAGTGCTCCTTAGAGGCAAGGATGGCAAGAGTTCGTCTCACATACTTAGGACATGTCAGGAGAGACCAGTCCCTGGAGAAGGACATCATACTTGGTAAAGTGGAGGGGCAGCAAAAAAGAGGAAGGCTCTTATCGTATTTACATAATTTGTTGTCAATTTGAAATGTACGAGTGAAGGGGTGGAGTTTAGCCTGTCAATCAGCTCGCAACTTGATGACCTCAGTTGGAGGTACAAAGGCAGTGGTTCTCAACCTTCCTAATGCCGCAACCTTTTAATACAGTTGCTCGTGTTGTGGTGACCTCCCAACCATAAAGTTATTTTCATTGCTACTTCATCACTGTAAGTTTGCTACCCCCAAAGGGGTCATGACCCACAGGTTGAGAACCACTGCACTAAGGAGCTAAATAGCTCACTGGAGGTGGGACATTCCTATGTTTCCTGAGAGACATTCCTGCTGACAAGACACATGGAGCTAGGCTAGAGCTCTGGAGCTGGAGGAGCCACGTGGAGACCCCTGCCAGTGCTGAGATGCTTCCACCACCACTGGATCCACAAGACTTTCCACCCACTGGCCTGTGATCTCTCTGCATTTGGCATCATTGCATGTGTTTCGTGAGTCTGAAGAGGACTTTATAGATTGCCACCAGACATGTGGGCTAATATCGGACTTAGGGGCTTGACATGGACTGGGCTGGGTGTTTCCTCAATATTCAATTGCTCTTGTAGATAAAGCTCTTTCTTGTTCACACATATGTTTCCCTGGATTTGTTTCTCTAGTCCACCCGAACTAACACAGCCCTCAACGAAATGGATTGACACAGTGGCTGCAACAATGGGCTTGGGCATAGCAACGGTGGTGAGGGTGGCACAGGACTGGGCAGTGTTTCATTCAGTCATGCATAAGGTCTCTATGGGTCAGAACTGACTTGATGGCACCTGGAAACACCTTTCCAGCTAGTGGCAGTGAGGTGGCTGGCTTAGGCAGACCTCAGAGATACTGTCTGTGGGGTCTAGACCATGGCAATAAAGTGAGTCCTGTGCCCTGCTTTCCTGGTGCATATCAAAGCCATGTGCACACGACATGGTGGTCTGTGGCGTGGGCAGTCCCATTATGGAAGAGTTTGAGAAATGATGAGAGTGGCCAAAACGTGACACAGAGACACGGAGTGGGCACGTGTACCTGGAAAGGTGGCACCACAAGACGAGCTCCATGCAGCGATGCCACAAACCTTCCATTTGCCAAAAGACAAACCACCCTTCAGAGTGCAATCAATCAAGGCACCATTACAAGGAGGTTTGCCTACGTTTCTACCCCTCTCCATCGGAGAAACGCTTCAGCAAGAGGTGGCTGTTCCCACTTCACTAAAGGAGGCTGATGGGCCGGCAGTGGCCACGAGACGCCGCGGGTCCCTCATGCTGGGTGTGGGTCCCTTTGAGATCCGTCCAGTCTCAAAATGTTCCTGCCAAGCACCCCAGGAAGTGTTTCCAGCCCTGCATCCGTCCCCTCAGCACCAGCAGAGATCCTTCAGAAGACACGAGGGCCAGATACAACGCGGTAAATCAGATGCCGGAGCGCAGGCTGCAGCGCTGATTCCATACTTACACCAAAGAGCTAGACATTGCCTATTTGACATTCAACTTGAACTGTGTGTCCTGCTTATTTATTTATGTTACTCTGGCCACCCTGTGCCCCTGATTCCAACACACACACACACACATGCACGCGCGCGGGCGCTGCCGCCTTCTCTTCCTTTCTTCATGTCACTGACACGGCTGTCCTCCTCGTTTGCCAAGCTCGGCCTCCGTGATTCTATGAACTCTAGCCAGTCACCAGCTCCTGCCTGATCTGCAGCCGGAGGCCGTTGCTGGCTCCAGGCCTGGGCCACCCGTCTCCTGGCATCTAGCTCACACCCTTTTGAACACACTACCTTTTGCACAACCTATAGGTCAACCAAGAAGCAGCCCTTTGAGCAGAACATGGGGGTCCCAAGTGGTTTAAGATCAGAAGAGGGGTGCTTCAGGGCTACCCCCTCCATGGCTATCTCTCTTCCATCTGCATGCTGAGCCCATCCTCCCAAAGCTGAGTTACCTCACTCAAGAAGAATGTGGCACCGGGGGACAGGGGGGACGTGGGGTGGGGGAGTTCATTAGCAACCAGCGGATGATGCACAACGCGAGGGCCTGCAACACATACAGACGGAGAACAGCGCCTATAGGCATGAGCCCAGAGCACATCTCGATGTAAAGACAACCCAAATCCTCACAACTAGACCCACGGCAACACCGTGGCGAGCGGAGACAAGATGGACGTCGTCAAACATTCCTTTGATTAGGATGCACGAGCAATACCCAGGGAAGCAGCGTCAAGAAGGTCCGTGACTTGGTGCATTGGGTAAATCCGCCACGAAGGTGCTTTTAAAGTGCTCAAGGACAAGGAGCACCAGACCCACACCATGATCTCCGGGCCAGCTCGTACCGAAGAAGGCCGGGTGCCGTTAAACCACAGAGCTGGTGAACATCACGGAGTGTGCCCTGGCGTGCCAGAGCGCAAACGCATCTTGTGTTGAAGGAGTCCAACTGGGATGCAGGAGAGAGTCAGGGTTAGAGGACACGGTCCCGTGTATTTTGCACATGTTACAAGGAGAGGACCTCGCGCTTGGTAAAGTTCAGGGTGAGTGAAGAGGCAGTGAGATAGGTTTGGTGGTACCAGCATGGCACCTGTAAGATGTGGGTGGAGTTCAGCCTGTCAATCAGGTCGCAGTTTGATGACCTCCTTTGGAAGTGCGACCGAGATAAATGGCTTCTCTGAAGACCAGCTTCTCTCTCTCTCTCTCTCTCTCTCTCTCTCTCTCTCTCTCTCTCTCTCTCTCTCTCTCTCTCTTCACCTTCCTGTCTGTAAGCTACTCTGGGGCCTGCCAGAGCCCTGTGGTGTTTCCACCACCAGCCATTGGGTCCACAAGATTTTTGTACCCAACGACCCGTGATCTTTGCATCATTGCGCGTGGCTGTGTGAGTCTGAAAAGGGACTCGTGGACTCGTATCGGACTTACAGACTGGGCTGGGATGTTTTCCTGATCTATGATGACTTCTTGATATAAAGCTCTTTCTTACACATACACGAGTGTCACTCGATTTGTTTCTCTAGTGGACCTGGCCCGACACAGGATGGATTGACTTCGTGGTTGCAGCATGGGATTGTGAGGATGACACGGGGCCAGGCCGCATTCTGTTCCATTGTGCACAAGGTTGCTATGAGTTGGAACCGACTCAGTGTCACCTGACGATGCCAACATACAACATACTCGGCTCCTCGCCCATCAGCAATGTCTCCCCACTGCCCACGGATGAAAGACCAAAAGCCAAGACTTTTTACATCCCCCTCTGCTTCCCCCAATCTCCCCAGCGGGAGTTTCTGTGCAGACCTTCTTGTGCCATCTGTTTTGCTGCAGAGGGTCCTTGCATACTCCCTTCCTGACGCCTTGTCCTTCCGACCCTGCTCAGGTGACCCGCTGTGTGTGAAGACCAGTCCTCTGACAAGCTGCCACATCCCGTCTATTCCCTCTTCATCTGTCAAACTGGATCTGAAGTCTTGTGCTCTTTTCAAACGCACTGCCACCGAGTCACTGCTGACTCATAGTGACCCCGTAGGACAGGGTAAAACTGCCCTTGTGTCACGCTTTACGGGAATAGAAAGCATCTTTCTCCGGGGAGCAGCCAGGGTTTCGAACCGCTGACCTCGCGATGAGCAGCCCAATGCATAACCTGTGCTCTATTAGCTATATTATAGCTTATCTTCTCAACAAGAGTAAAAACAGACAACCTATGACCTCCAGAGCCCCCACCAGTCTCTCCCAGCCCTGTGTCACTCTTAAGTCCCCTAGATGTGAGTGGGCAGGTCCCCCACCATGGGAGAGGCTCAGGGGACAGACAGGCGAGAGCTGACCTGGCTCACAGTGTGGGCAGCATGTTCCGGGCTCAGGGCAGGGTCCCACTGGGCACGGCTTCTGGGTACAGGTCACTGCCCTGTCCTGGGTGGGGAGAAGCAGACTGGTGGCTAAGGAGTGGCAGGGTGGCAGCGCCTCCCCAACTGAACCCCACTTGAGCCAGGGCAGGTCGGAGAGCCAAGAGCTGAGCAGGGGTGGGGTGTGTGGACAGAAAAGGCATGCCCTGCCTCCACCCCTCCCCTCTTGCTTCTCCCCAGGCCCCTTGGAAGCCCAGGAAGCCAGCTGGAGGAGAAAGGAAGAGAGGGACATAACTTGAGGGAAGTGAAACAGGAAGACAGACAAACACCCTCCACGGCCACAGGTCCAAATCAGAAGGGCCAGGTGCGGGACACTCCCCACCCCCCACCCCCCCACCAGGGGGAGTTCCTGGAACTCACCAGGCACTGGCAGGTAGTGCAGGCGTCTGGGGAGAAGGTCTCCCCTTCGCTATAGGGCTGACCCTTGTGGCTGCAGCCTGCGAAGCACACAGTACCTGCTGTTGACAGGACCCCCAGGGCCTTTGCCTGACCCCCCCCCGGCGCCCCAGGGCCAGGGGGCAGCACTCACCGGGACACTGGGGAAGACCCAGCTTGGGACTGCAGTGCGAAGTCCCTTCCTGGCAGAGGCAGGCCGTGCAGGTGTCCGGCTCCCAGCGGGCGCCCTCAGGCCAGGCCCGACCCAGTGCCCAGCATGGAGGGGTCACTGGGTGGCACTCACAGGCCTCCAGCTGCCTCACTCGGGCCTGCAAGTCCTTGTTCTGCAGGTGGACAGTGGGGTGTGGAGAGACGGGGAAGGAAGAGAAAAGCATGCAGGCAGGTTCCCTCCCCGCCCACCCACCCCCACCCCCCCAGGTAGCATCAGCTCAGAGTCACAGTTCTAGCGGCCCGGGCCCCTCACTTGCACAGACTGGAAAACAAGATCTCTTTAAACTTAAATATATATATAAAAAAACTTCTATCTATAAAACTAAAACATTCCACTGCCACTGAGTCAATACAGACTCCTCTCGACCCTGTAGAACAGAGTAGAACTTCCCCTTTGCCTTTCCAATACTGAAAACCTTCACGGGAGCAGAAAGCCTGATCTTTCTCCCCGGGAGCAGCTAGTGGATTTGAACTGCTGACCCCAACGACTGGCAGCACTCAGGGTGATCGATGTCTATCATTGCAGAACTGTGTTCTACGGGCCTTTCAAAGGGCTGATTATTCACCAGGCCTTTGTGCTGAGAGCCCTCAGAGTGGACTCGAACCTCCAGCCTTGTGGTTAGCGGTTGCCAAGCACTTAACTGCTGGAGCCAATCAGGGGATCCCCGTTGCACAACAGATGGGTCCATAAAAGTCCGCTGAAGGTGGGGAAGAGATGACTATCCGGCAGGAGGGGCCTCGAGGCTGACAGCTTTCTGTGTGGTTTGTAGCTCTCTCAAAAGGAGCCCTAATGGCACAGAGGCTTAAGTGCTGAGCCTCTGCCACAAGGACGGCAGTGGAAATCCACCACCCTCTTCAGGGGAGGGAGGCTGTGGGCTTCAGTAAAGGTTTACAGCCTTATAAACCCCAGGGAGCAGTTTGGTACTGTCCTGTAGTGTCCCTGTGAGTCAGAAAGATATCCACGATGTGTGTGTGTGTGTGTGTGTGTGTGTGTGTGTGTGTGTGTGTGTGTGTGTGTGTCTGGGTTACACTGCTCACGCTCCACCCCTGCACACACACCCCCACCGCTCCAGCTCACTGGACCCCGCATCCCCCACCCTACAATGATACCTGCTCCCGGAGCCCCACCACCTCAGCCTCCAGCCGGTCCAGTCTCTCCTCCAGGGGAGCCCCAGTAGGGGCTGAGGAGTGGTGGGTGGGGAACTGCTGCTGCTGTTCATAGGTGCGAGCAAGCCTGGGGCGCTCTGTGGAGACCACCCCACCTGAAAGGCACAAGAGTCCAGATGGATCTGCAGACAAGGGGCCAGTGGGGTCCCCTGGGGCCTGTCCTCTGATATGGTTGTTTGGGAGGGTACTGGGGGAAGGGTGGAGGAGACTCCGAGTGGGCAAAAGTGACCATTCCCCACCCCTGGGCAGGGGTGAGACCCTCGCAGCCCCCAGACATGGTGACAAAGGGTCAGATCCTCCAAGTTCACCTAAGGATGGGGGCAGCTTTAACCTCCCTGGAGGCAGGGTGGGGGTCTTCTCAGGGAGTTGGCGAGTGCCCCCACTTTCAACTGCTCCCCTGCTCCCACCCCCTGTGCAGAGGACTCTGGTGACCTCCATGTGGAGTGGGGCCCAGAAAAGGGGCCTTGGCTATAGAAAGGGGCTGAGGGGCCCAGACTGGGTGAAGGCCATGTTGAGGGGGCCTGAGTTCAAGGCCAGGCCTGGGGGGTGGAAACAGCACTTCTCCTTCTCACTTTGCTCCCTCTCCTGAAATCAGGAAAGTAAACCCCACCAACACAAACCCCCTGCCACGGAGTCTCAGAGGGGACCCCCCAGGACAGAGCAGAAGGTCCCCCAGGTTTCCTGAGCTGTCGGTCTCATCTTTCTTCCAGTGGGCCAGCTGGTGAGTTCGAACTGCCAGCCTTTTGGTGAATAGCCAAACACTTAGCCACTGGGCACCAGGGCACCCTTGGGGAAAGTGCAGGTTGATAGCGATGACTGGTCCCACAGACAGCGTCATTTGGGATGGGGGAGGGTGAGCATTGGAGGGCTTGGGGTGTGGGGAGGGCTTTCCCACAGGGGCAGCTCAGCCAGACAGGGCCACAGCTGGCCAAGGATTCCCCCAGGGACATTGTGGAGGGGACAGTCTCCCACCCTCCCACTCCCACTGCCACCACCAAGGGGGTGGATTCTAGCCAGAGCCCAATTTGTCCTTGCAAACCTGAATTGCTCCACGTTCTCCCGGTTGGAGCAGCCACCCTCATTCACCCAGCTGCCCAAGCCAGAAATCAGGGACCCAGTCTCCCAACCCCTTCAGGCTCTGTCTCCTCTAGTTATTCCCAATCCACTCCCCTGGGAGGGGAAGCATCTAGACCTGCTGCCCCTCTGCCGCAGGGGTCCTTTGGAAGGAGAGCCCTTGGAGTCTCCGGCAAGTTGCAAGTGTCACCTGCTGTCCCAGTGCCCCGACTATACGGACACCTGGGTCTATGTGGGGGCTACAGCCCCTTCTTATGTAGTAGCTGAGTCCCCCAGAATGTCACTCTCTGTCCCTTGCCAATCTGGCAAAGGCCCACCCAGAGTGAGTCAGCACCCCCTACACCCTACACCCTCCCTGGACTCTCCTCCAGGCTGGACAGCCCCTCCATGATTCCACTGTGCCCCAGGTGGGCCCTCCAGGCCTGCTCCAGCAATAGGGGGTTCAGCCACAATAAAGGAGCCAGGGAGAGGCTGGGGTTTCTTGCTTGGGAGCCCTGCAGAGAGCGCGTGAGGGTCCGTGATTCTGATGGGTCCACAAGGACGACCCCTGCTCCTCTCACCCACCATCCTCCATTCCTGTCCTAGCACCCCTCTTCCAGGCTGCCCCAGGGGAGAGCTAGCCATGAGACTCTAAATCAGCCCCCAACGTGGCCTCCACTTTCCCCTCTTTCTCAAGACAAATAATTGACTTCAGATTTCTGTCCTCCACAGCTGCTTGCAGGAATTCTTCCCAAGGCCAGCGCAGGAAGGCCCCTCCCTGGCTGCAGGGACCCCTGCTCTGGAGCCTGCGGGGGCCACCCCTCTGCTGACCGTCGGGGTGACCTGAAACCGGCTTGAGGGGCGCCCGGGACAAGAATGCAAAGAGCCAGGATGACTCTTCCTTGAGCCGAAAGTGGGAACCCATCCGTCACCCTCCAGCGCTGGCGCCCCACTTACCCCCAGTCGGTCCCACCACCAGCGCCAGGCAGAAGAGCTGCAGGGTGAGCGGCAGCAGGGTGGCCCCGCGCCCAGCCATGCTGGCCTGTTGTCGTCGCGGCAGCTTGGCGGGACAGCGGGTGTGGGGTAGGCGGGGGCGAAAAGCACCAGGCCACCTCCCACCCCGGCTTTGTTCCGGGAGGGCGCCTGGCGGTCCTCATCCTTCCTCCCGCGGCGCCCGCCCCCCTGGTGGGCCCCTTGGCTGTGCTCCAGACCCGCTGACCCCAGGCCTGTTCAGGGTGGCCAGGGGCAGCCAGCGGCAGCTGCAGGAAGCTGGGTGGGATGAGGGCTCATGTCTCTCAGGGGATCGCGGAGGAAACCCTGAAAACAGAATTGAACACAGGCCTCCCTGCCCCCTTAGACCTATGTCCCTGGCCATGGGGGTCCAAGCCCAGCTTCCTCTCCTCCCCTGCTGCTTAGAAGCAGCGCTGGTGCGGAGATTGGGGTGTCAGAGGTCTCAGGGTTCAAATCCCTGCCCCACCAGTTCTCTGGGCCCCCAAGCCTCCATTTCCCCATTTGCAAAGCAGGGTATTATTGCACATCACTTCTGGATGAAAGGGTTAACACACAAAGGAATTAGGGCAGGAGCTGCACTGTGTAAGTCCTAACAGTAGGTACCCCTCCCAGCTGTGACATCCAGACCAAATCCAGGCCCTTCTCTCTTACATAAGTTTCTCAGGGCCCAGGGGGACCCCAGCCACTACCCTTACCCACCCAGCAACTTTAGGCTTGGCTCCACAGGCCAAGGTCTCCCCTGGCTGCTGGGCCAGGTCCTGTGCGCCCATCTGGCTGGAGGGCTGAGCCTGGGCAGTGGCCTGGGCAAAAGGAGGAAGTGAGAACAGCTGTCCACGTGGCCCACCAGTCTGGAAACTTCATCTTCATTTGAAATCTGGGAAGCCGCAGACCAAGGGGGCCCCAAGCTCACCAAGCAGAGAGGGACACTGAGGGAGGAGTTGGGAATCCTGTCCAAGGCAGCTCCCTTCCTGTCATAAAAAGCAGCAATTCAGACATCCCGGCCCCAAGCCCCACCCGGACAGACGAAAGATCTCCCCGCCATCATCTGTCAGAGATCAGTGAGGAAAGGGCTGCTTCGAACCCCAACGAGTGAGTGTAGGCCCCTCATTGCGCGTGGGAGACAGGGGAGGGTGGCGGTATTCAGGGGAGGCTGTGGCCCACCGCTGAAACATGACCATGAACGAAGCTCTCCTGGAGCTGGGGTCATGGGAACAGAGGGAAACAGAGGCCATGGCAGCTGGGGTGCCGACTTCCCCTGGACTGAGTGGAAAACCCAGAGCAGAGCTTCTGCCATGGCGCCAGCTCTGTTTCCTGGCGACCCCACGGGGCAGAGTAGAACTGTCCCGGGGGTTCCCGAGACGCCTGTCAGTCTGGGCAGGAGGAGATCGCCCCCTCTTGCTCCCTCGGAGTGACTGGTGGAGTTGAATTGCTGGCCAACCTTGTTGTCAGCAGGCCCAGGGCCTCCCACTGGGCCCCAGAGCTTCTGGATTAAGGCCGGCAGCTCCTGACAAGGGTGGTGCTGAGGGGCGAGCACTGCGCTGCTCATCTCACGGCGATCTGCCTGCACACACACAAGGGCACCTCAGAAGACTGGCCCTGAAGGTGGACATCAGACCCTGACCGCCCTCGGAAGCCGTAGAAAGCAGGTCCATGCCGACACGCCATGAGTCGGAATCCGTGCTGTGGCGCCTGGTTGGGCTTCATTTGGTTCCAAGGCAGGACTTTGGGGAGGCTGGGGAGGTGGTGGTGCCTAAGAGGTCCAGCTAGCTGGCCCTCGAGGCCACATGGCCTTGCTGTTCATGGCTGTTGAGCTGATTCTAGTTCATGAAAGCCCGCCCCTGAGTTTCCAAGGCTGTGATATTTTAGAAAGAGTTGGCGGGGACAAGGGGCCCTGGGTGGGTTTGAACTGCCAGCCTCTCCATTGTTGTTTGCTCAGGGCTTAATCACTGGCACCACCCAGGGCTCCTGAGGGACCTTAGGAAAGTCACTTAGCTTCCCAGAGACTCTGCTTAGCGGAGGCACGTCCATCAACTGCTCTGCCCCATTGAGGAAATGGCACTCACACGTGAGGGTGTGCTTGCATGCATACATTCTCTCTCTCTCTCTCTCTCTCTCTGTCTCTCTCTCTCTCTCTCTCTCTCTCTCTCTCTCTCCCTCCCTCCCTCTCTCTCTCTCTCTCTCTCTCTCTCTCTCTCTCTCTCTCTCTCTCTCTCTCTCTCTCTCTCTCTCTCTCCTAGATTCAAAGAGGGAACACCTGTCCTTCCTCACTTCCCGAACACCTCGTCATCACCTGCTGCCCACTGCCATCAAGTTGATTCTGTCTCAGGGTGACCCAAAATAGAGTTTCCAAATTCTCCAGGTTCCATGGGAGTAGAGAGCCTCCTCCTTCTCCCTCAGAGTGGCTGGTGGGTTTGAACTGCTGACCTTGCCATTATCAGTCCAATGCCGAACCCACAGTTCCTTCTGACAGCCCTGCTCTGTACAGCCCCTCCTAATCGACCCCACCCTGCCCCCTCCACACCTTCCCCAAAGCAGCGTGCTGCTGGGGAAGACCCTACCTGGCCCAGCAGCTTCAGCTCAGCTTCCCGACCCGAAGGGCCACGCCCGCCTGGCCAGGAATCCCTTTGCAGGTCTCTGGGAAAGGCTCCCATCCTTCCACTCCCTCGGTGGGCACCTCATGCCCGCTTTGTCCTCCCCAGACCTCCCCATGTGTCTCCCTTGATTCACTCTATGAACTGTTTGAAATTAAAACAAGTTTTCCGTGGTAAAACTATATAGAAATACACACCTGCTGCTTCAACTTGGTCTCACGCGTGTGTACCACAGAGCCCTTGGTTCCGCCCACCACGGGGTGGGCCCTTCACCGCTCTCTGCTCCCACTCGTCACAGAAACTAAGGACCCCTTACACACCGACTCCGTGACCTTGGCACGTCACCTGGCCTTTCTGATGTGAAACTGAGGAGGTTAAGCACTCAGCGGTGAACTGAAAGGTCGACGGAGGGAACCCACCAGCTGTTTGTTCTGCGGGAGGAAGATGGGGCTATCTGTGTCCAGACAGATCGACAGCCTGGAAAACTCCGGGGCAGTTCTCCTCTGTCCCATCGGGCCGCTCTGAGTGGACTCAAGGCTGTGGCAATGGGTCACGGGCACTGTGAGGTGGGGCAGTCAGAGTGCTCCTGTCTGGGCTGTTGTAGGGCTGGCTGAGCTGGGTGCCCGGGGAAGGCAGAGCCAGGGCCCAGGCTGATGTGTGAGCTTATTTGGGGAGAGGATCTCAAAGCATGTGCACCAATACAAGGCTGTATTGTGGAGTTGCCCGCGGCCTGAGCGTCCGATGGACCAGTGATGAAGCGCTCAGCTGCTAACGGAAAGTTCAGCTGTTCAAATCCGCCAGCCACTCCGCAGGAGAAAGAAGGGTGGTGTGCTTCCAGAAAGACGACAGCCTGGGACACTTGAGGGAGGGGCTCCACCCATCCTACCGGGTCGCTATGAGTCGGAATGGGCTGGTCACTGACAGGTTTGGGCATCGGAAAGGCCCTGATGTCACAGAGGTATAGAAGCCTCTAGAAAACTCGTTCAACGTCCCTCGTTGGTTCTGCTGCCCATGTCTGCAGATCTCCAAGTCATCCCGTCATTCTAGGTATCTGTTCTTTTAGTATTCATGTATTCGGTTTATTTACAAGCATGACCAGTATGCTTTTACGTTCAGCAGAGCTTGATCCAATTGTCACAGACCAGGCTTCTGACAATGATCTTCTCCTCCGTTTCACAGATGAACTTAAGCATCCTGATGTCTTTAGCACTTGGGGTGTTCCTCTCAAGAAGAGGGCAGCAAATGCAGACCCCAAGAACGTGGTCATTGTCACCAGTAAGTGCCGCTTGTTTTCCACAGAAAATGGCAAATTCTTCCCAGGGCCCACCTCCTAGTGGCTCCTTCGGACTACCGACGCGGTACCCCTCTGGATGCTCTGCCCCAACATGGCGGTGCTGCGGAATTCTCAGAGGGTGGCCACAGAAGAAAAGGCCGTGCCAGACCCTGCTCTCACGGCCTGGTTCCCCGGTGTGCAAGGACTGAAAATTTTAAAAAAAAAATTTTATTTGATTTTGGTCCCCCCCTCCTGCCCCCCCTCCCTTGCTCTCCACTCTTCGCCGCCATAACTGCCGGCCAACGCTTCTTTAGACTCACTTGAGCCGAAGGTTTCCCAGAGTGATTCAGTTTTCTGCTGGATCCTTGGTGGATGTGCTGACCTGAACCGCTTGCTTAGCCAACCTCCCTCAGTCTAAAGCTTCATCTGCAGACGATGATGTCATTGGCCTTCTGTCGGGAGGGCTCCCTGAGGCGGTGAGTGCAAAGCTGTGTTTGACGGATGTGACCAGCCCACAGGAGGCCTACTGTGGTCATTATAGAATCCTTTGTCAATTTGAGAGGATTCAGAGTGAAGGGGCGGAGTCTATCCTGTCAATCAGGTCATAGCCATTGAGGCCTCTATGTGGGCATGGCTGTCTCCTAAGGATTCTGGGAACTCCTGGATTCCTCTTTGGAGGCAGGAGACACACTCTCTCTCGGCTCAGTCCCTGGGAGACATTGCAGCAGACAAGATACATGGAACTATGCCAGTGCCCTGAGCTGGAGGAGCCATGTGAGACCCCTGCCAGTCCCGAGATACTTCTACCACAACTGGATCCACAAGACTTCCCACTCACTGGCCTGTGATCCTTCTGCATTTGGCTTCATTGCATGTGTTTCATGAGTCTGAAGAGGACTTTATAGATTGGTATCAGACATATGGGTTAATATTAGATGTATGGGCTTGATCTGGACTGGGCTGGGATGTTTTCTTAATGTATAATTACTCTTTATATAAAGCCATTTCTTTTAAAAAAATCATTTTATTAGGGGCTCATACAACTCTTATCACAATCCATACATACATCAATTGTGTAAAGCACATTTGTACATTCATTGCCCTCATCATTCTTAAAACATTAGCTCTCCATCTAAGCCCCTGGCTTCAGCTCTTCATTTTTCCCCTCCCTCCCTGCTCCCCCTCCCTCATGAACCCTTGATATTTTATAAATTATTATTTGGTCATATCTTACACTGTCCAATGTCTCCCTTCACCCACTTTTCTGTTGTCCATCCCCCAGGGAGGACGTTATATGTAGATCCTTGTAATCGGTTCTCCCTTTCTACCCCACGCTCCTTCTACCCTCCTGGTATCACCACTCTCAGCACTGGTCCTGAAGTGATCATCCGCCCTGGATTCCCTGTGTTTCCAGTTCCTATCTGTACCAGTGTACATCCTCTGGTCTAGCCAGATTTGTAAGGTAGAATGGGGATCATGATAGTCGGGGGGTAGGAGGGGGAGCATTTAGGAACTAGAGGAAAGCTGTATGTTTCATCGTTGCTACATTGCACCTTGACTGGCTGGTCTCCTCCTCGAGACCCTTCCATAAGGGGATGTCCAGTGGCCTACAAATGGTCTTTGGGTCTCCACTCCACACACCCCCTCATTCACAATAATATGATTTTTTGTTCTGATGATGCTTGATACCGATCCCTTCGACACCTGGTGATCACACAGGCTGGTGTGCTTCTTCCATGTGGGCTTTGTTGCTTCTGAAAGCTCTTTCTTAAACATATATGAGGTCTCCCTGGATTTGTTTCTCTAGTCTACTTGGACAACACACACACCGAGAAGCTACTCCCTGCTCCCGACCTCCTTCAAGTTGCACGGATAAGAGAAGCAGATTGGAGTTTGCTCTGAATGTCTAGACGAGGCGGCTGGGAGGAAAATATGACTGTGGGGAGGGAGGAAGGGAGGGAGGGAAGGGGTTAGTAAATGATTAAATGTTTGTGCTTCATTTGAAAGCTCTCAGAGGACCCCAGTTGTAACAAATGGAATAAAAACCTACAAAAGTACACCTACAACAATCAACATCACACCTATTCCAGTCCCTGTCCTTGACCTTCCTGTTCCCACCTGACATCACTAATGACAACAGCCCCGGATGGTCTCCCAGACCCTTCACCTGACCCAGGCCCAGGTGGTACTTCAGAACAGGTGATACAGGTTTCTGCGCCCCCACCTGCGCCCTGCCAACTTGTCTCCAAGTCACTTCTTTAAGTCACTCTGAGGATCCCAACTCAACCCTCCCACTACCCCCTCTCCACACTCACACATCATGCCCCCTCTGCTCCACACCATGCCAGGGGACCCCTGGGCTGAGCAGGTAGACAATTGCAGGAAGCATTTATTATAGAGCTGAGATCCACCCCAGAGCCCGGCTACCTCTCCCCCATGGGTGCTCTGCTCGGATCCCCTATTGCAGCCATTGGCTAGGCGGTCTTTTGTGTCCCTTCCGACACAGGACAGGCTTCTCCACTCTGCTGGGTCTCAGGGACAAAAGACCCGCTCCCCCGCTGTTCTTCAGGGTTCTTGGGGATTCAGACTGAATATGAAGGTAAAATTGTATTGATTCACATTATAGCCTCGGTGTGGCGAGGAGAGGACAGGAAGACCCTAGCACCCCCTGTCTCCATTCTGGGGTACAGGGGAGTACCAAGGAACAGAAAAAGTCCTTATTGTCTGTGGACCTTGAATAGAAACTAGGTCCTGCCTCAATCCCAGATACCTGGCCAGTTTTCCAGAAGGGCAGTGGAGGAGAGGAAGTTTCTAGACCTCAGAGCTTCAGTACATTTGCACTTGGTCTCAGATACTCCCATAAGACAGCCTGCCAGCCCCAGTCAGAGCACGCCAGGACCTCCTGAGCCTAAACCAGTCTACCTTTCTGCCAGGCAGGACCACCCTCTCTTCTCGTGGATGGAAGCACACCTCCCCGGTCCCCGTGCCGGCTCCACCTCAAAAGCCCTCAGGCTTCAAACCAAGATGTACGGGGTCAGGGAGACTAGATGGATGGAAACAGAACAACCAGAATGGAAACAGCGAGAATGGTTGTGTGTTGTGGTGAATGTAGCCTGTAACCAATTCATGTTTAGGCTGTTGAACCAGAGCCTCAGCAGTCATGGTAGCCTTCACCCAAACACAATAACACGTTATTAACCAAACACACAAGAGCCCCAGACTCAGACCCTGCCAGCCGGTTCCTTGCTCCATGCCAGCCAGCCTCCCATTGGCCCAGGTCCCTCTGCCCACTCCCCAAGGCGTTGCCACCCACTCTTGATCTGTGTGACTCCTGAGTGACCTCAGAACCCCCCCTCCCAAGGACTGAGGAGAGACTGACTTGGGGAGCCAGAGCAGAGGGACCTGGGCCAACACTGGGTGAGGATGTCAGGAAGCCCAGGAGCTAGTGCCTCAGAGCAGGAGCTTCCAGACAGAAGCCTTGGCCCCCATCCTTCCCCCTGAGGCACGACAGAAGGGGAGTTGTCCAGACAGGGTCCCTGGTGCTAGAAGTTTCCCCTCTGCAGCCGGGCAGCAGCCGTCTCTTCCTGCACACCCGGGGCTGTGACTTTGGATGCACCTTACTCCGAGGGCAGCTCTGCTCAGAACACGGACACCCGAGTCGGCCTGGACGGGACAGTTAGATGGCTGGTTAGCGCAACCCAGGAAGGGCCTGGGCCAGAAAACACCAGGAAGGATGCCCTCCAACAGAGCGACCACAGAGGAGGGCAGGACATGAGATGACCACAGGAGGGCACCAGTGAGCAAGACGCAGGCTGGGGTGGCACTCTTTGGGGCTCATCTCTGATTTGGTCTCTCAGGACAGACTCCCAGGCCCAGCATCACCTGGGTTCCCAGGTCTGGGCGGTGAGCCTCCAATGGCTCAGGGCCTTCTTCCTTGGGCTGGTCCTGTGGGCTGGCGCCCTGAGAGAGGGGTTGTGGAGTGGGGCATTAGGGAAGGAAGATTGAGCGCATCATGACCTCAGAGACCCCAACAGGGCCCAGGTCCTGGGCCCTGAGGATGGTGGTGATGGCCTTTCTCTGGAACTTGGCCCTCACCACCTGTATGCCTTGCACCCTCAGACAAGCTGCCTCGGGGTGCCGGTGCAGGTGAGGCTGGAGGGGCAGGGCGCAGGACAGAGAATACCAGGCTGAAATACCAGCCACACAGCTGTCCCCCACCCCCCACCCGGGCACTCGGAGACCCCTGGCCCAGGCTCTGCTTCTGCTGCCACTGTGGAGAGTCCACTAATCAGGTGAAAAGACCCATGGGGTCCATCCTCATGTCTTGATGACCCTCATTTCCCCAGCAATGCCTGCGCCCCAGGATCTCCTGCCCCAAGGCCCCATGCCTCACCTGCATGCCCCACGCTCCAGAAGGTCCTATGTGGACACCTCAGGAAATAGTCCATAAAGGCCCCAAGGAGCGGAATCCTGGAAGAACGCCTTGCTTATTATTTTTTAATTTTTAAAATGGAATTTTTATCCTTTTTTCTGCAGTTCTATTAGCACTTCACCCACGTGTCATACAGTTCAATAACTCAATCACATCGAGAAGAACGGTACAATTATCACCGCAGTCAATTCTAGAACATTTTCTTTTTCCTTGTACTCATTGTTATTTGTGTAAATTTTTTTTAACTGTGGCAAAAGTACACACAACAAACGTTCTCCACTCCACAACTTCTGCTTGTATCATTCAGTGCCATTGATGGTCCTCTTCATGTCAGAGGACCAGGGCAGGTGGCCTTCCCAAGTTAGTCATTGGACTAACCTTATTCTCTGCCGTTTACAAGTCATCCTTCATTCATTCATTCCATCTTTTACTCAGTCAGTCAGCTTTCCTTTCTCTCTCTCGCTCTCTCTCTCTGTTTTCCTTCTACCTAGAAGGAGAGCTGGGGCACTTGGCTGGCCTGGGGGAAGCCACCCCTTCCCGGCACCCCTGGGTGGGCTGGCTGCCTTATTCTGAACCCAGAGCAGCACAGACTCTTGGGTGCTGTGGCCTGGGCTCCTTTGCTGTGGGGATTCTGGTGGGGTTTGACTAGTGTCAAGGTGAAGGAGCCCTGGTGGCAGAGTGCTTGTGCATTGGGCTGTGATCCACATGGTCAGCAGTTCAAAACCACCAGCTGCTCCTCAGGAGAAAGACCAGGCTTTCTATCCCCCTAAAGAGTGACAGTATTGGAAACCTATGGGGGAAGTTCCGCTCTGTTCCCCAAGCTTGCTGAGTCGGCATCCGGGATGAGCAGTGGTTTTTGAGATGGAGAGGTGGTCGGAGGACAAAATAGACCTGGTATTTCTTCTCTCTGTCCCCAACCTTGTTAGAGTTGGCCCTTGGAAGGTGGCAATTGTCTCCCTAGGTGCCCCCAAGTTCCACAGTAGCCTCTAACCTTGCTCACTCCCCTCCACAACATAAGCCTCCTTTAAATACCACTTGTAGCTCATGTCAGGACCCCCATTTGTATGCCTGTCACCAGAGCAGCCCACACTGGTGGTGGGCTCTTTCTCGGGTCCCCAGCCCCCTGGAGACCATGCTGAGTCTCCTGACAGCTGGGAGAATGACGCCCGGCCCCGAGGATGACCCGAGGCAGGTCCAGGAGGGGCCACCATGGCCTCTGCGTGTCTGCATGGTGTTTGCCTTCCTGCTCTTTCTCATTTTACAAAATGACGTAGCATTTGTATCTCAGACTTGCCCAAGGAGTTCTGAGAGGTCCATAGTCGGCTTATGCCAGGCTGCTGCTGTCATTAAAAGGAAAGCGTGTCAACATAAACAAAGGCATTTCTAAAACCGCTTTACACTCGGACTCAAAGTTTAGATCTCCCAATCACTTTTGTTTACCTGTTCATTTCCGTGAAAGCTAAGCCTGTGGCTGTGGAGTCGATGCCGGCACACGTTGGCCCCCTGGGTGTCCCAGGAGAACAGTTCCATAGGGTTTCCTTGGCTGCAACCTCGATAGCCAGGCCTTTCCTCCGAGGTTCTATGGAGGCCATGGAGGAGTTGAGCGAGAACTGCTGGCCCCTCTACATTCTTTTCATGTATGCACCATAAAACCCACTCCTTGCCGTCTCCTGGCTCTGAGGTCTAGTCCATGCACGGCCCTTTGTCACCACCACCACCACCACGAAGATGCAGAAGAGTCCCCGTCACTTCCTGCTGGAGCTTGGGGCCAACACCCTACATGCTGGCCTGCTTAACACCCATGTTGCTTTACTTTAAAAAAAAAATTGTGGTGACTGTGCAAATAGGAAATAATTTCGACATTTTTTACGTGTGCAATTCCGTCACATTATTTCTGTGTCCCACGTCTTTGCCACCGCGACCTTCCCCGTCCATTTCCCCATTTCCCATCCTCTCTCTTGAACAGAAGCTCCGTGTCCCCCGCCAAGGACTCTCGTCCCTCATAATCACTAATTCACTTTGCCCTCCAGACGGCTGCTGATTCTAGATCATTCATATAAATGAAATCAGGCGAGGGGACCTCAAAAGGCTTGTGGGAAAATTCCGTGACCTCTTCACCTCATTTTCCCCGCGAAGCATTCAAAGTCCTCACATCCACGCCATGGCCTTCGGTGGCCACGTCAGTTTTCACCCCGCAGCAGGGTGTCACGCTCCCCCCACGCTGAGCTTCCATCGATCTCCGTTTCTCGTTCATGGCCGCATCCTCATCCGTTGCCTTCTGCTCCCCCACTCCTCTGTCGATGGACAGACAGTTCGGTGGCTTCCGCTTTTCGGTGGTTGTGCTCCGTGCTGTAATGAACAGTGAGGTACAAATATCCGTTGGTGTGCTTGCTTCCCATCCATTTGGGCTCACCATCCTTACAGTGACGTGTCCACTAGGGAGCCAGAGACACCCCCCACCCATGGTGAGGTGCTGAGGGGCCCGCAGGCAAGATCTCAGTCAGAGTCAGTGACTCCTGTCCCTGGTCCCATCCCCTCCAGGGAACTCTGCATCCCCCTACCTCCCTGAGGTCCAGTTGTGAGAGGAAGAGTCCTCCATGCCCCTGCTCCTGGGGTGCCCTGCTCCTTGTCCTCCCCTGCCCCAGTCCCACTTCAGAGGCGTAGCTTGGCCCTAGTCCAGCTTTAGGCTGAGGGGCTGAGCTGGCTGAAAAGCCACATCACGGCAGGGGGTGGACCTCAGTGCTCCTTGAAGCCTCCCCGCTTCAGGCCCCTGTAGCCAGGCCTGTGCTGGGACTAGAGCTGCAGCTTCGTGAGGCAGAGTCAGCCTGGGCTCCCTGCAGGAGCCTTGGGAGATGGGAGCCTCTGGGTGGGGTTCTGCCTCTTCCTCTTCCTCCTGGTCTCCTTGTCTCTGCAGGAAGTTCTCCAGACAGCAGGCCGAGCTCAGCAGAGCTTGGGAGCATTTTCATCAGCCCAGTTAAAGCGCTGCTGACAGAGGAGAGGAGAGGATGGTGTCTGGGAGAGCCCTCCTGGAGTCTAGATGGTGGGGTTGGAGCACCTGGGCTTGGGGAGACAGATCCAGGGAGCGGACTCCTGGGGAAATCAGGTGGTGAGAAATCCTGGAAAACAGTGAGCCTCTGATCTGGGCATCTGAGAGTTTGCACGAACAAGAGTTGTGGGCAGCAGAGGGAAGCAGTGACCGGGGTTTCTGAGGAGTTCCTGAGGATTTCTGGGCTTGCTTGGGCTGCTGCGTGGAGTGGCGGTGGGGGGGGGGGGAGGTTAGGCGGGTGCCCAGCCAGAGGCAGGCCAGCTTCTGGGATCAAGGAGAGGCAGGTGCTGGCCAGTGAGGCAATGGAGGTCAAGTTTGTCCGTATGCAAGTGAGGGAGTCAAGAGTCAGGTCTTGGAATGGCCCTGGGAGGGGGGGGGGAGCGTGGGACAGCTTGTCATGTGACTGCCAGGTTGCTCCAGGAGGCAGCAGCGTAGCAGAAGAAGTGGAGAGGAAGCCCCTGTGGTGGTGTGCTGCGGCCCTGCACTTGACAGACAAGAGTCAGAGTGATGGGGCCAACCTCAGAGCCCCACTCAGGTCTGCCGCCTCTGCCCCAGGCCTGCCCAGCGAGGCCCCAGCCACACACCAGCCCAGAGTGGGCGCCCAGGAGCTCCAGGAGGGCCGCCGCCGACTCTGGTCAAATTTGTGGCAAGCAGAGCTCACTCCAAACCTACTGCCTCAAGGTGATTCCAGGTCCCAGGGGCCCCAGAGGACACAGGGGAACTCCCTCTGGGTCTCTGAGGCTGTCCATCTTTAAGGGAACCTAAAAGGTCCCTGTCATCTGGGGGAAGGACTGGCAGATTCATGCAATGGACTTTCCATTAGCAGCACCTGCTGGGTGCCGAAGACATCGGGCAATAACTACTTGAGTTCAAGCTTCACAGCCCATCAGTGACCCCCATGGTATCATAGATGGGTGATGGGGTCCAGGAGAGCAGGTGGCTTCCTCAAGGTCACACAGCCCCTGAGTGGTAGGGCCAGGAGTCCAGTCGCTCCTCTGGGTTTCAGAGTCTGTTAGGCAGAAAGGACCCCTCTGAGAAGCAGGCCGGTATGAGGCGCCCCCACCGTGCAGGCCAGAGGGCATCTCCTGGAGGCCAGGCAGCTGTTATCTGCATGGAAGGGGCCCTTGGGCCTCTGTCCCCCTCCCTGTCCCTCAGCCAGGTGTTCTTTCAGTTCCCTTTGGCCCACATCTCTACACCTCCACTCCCACCACAAATGTGCTCTGTCTTCACCTCAGTCGGGCAGGGGCCCTCTGTATCACCCTTAGTCTGTGGTGCCCCAGCCAGGGGAGGGGGTAGGACTGTGCCGTTTCCCCTAAGCGTGTGAGGAAACTAGACAAGATCTCGGCCAAGGCCCTCAGAGAGTCTCCCGTTCCCCTTGCGCCCCTGCCCACCAGGGGGAACTGGGAGTGATCACATGGGGAGCAGGCGGAACCTCGCTTCCTCTTTGTGTGTGTGTGTGTGTGTGTGCGTGTGTGTGTGTGTGTCCTGAGCAACACAGCATGGGGTGTGGGGGGTGGGGAGGGTGGGCAGGGACACCCTTCAGTTTGGCATAACCAGGCCCTGCTCCATGCCCCAGCGCCTGCCAGGCTAAATGCACAGAGCCACATTTGGACCTCCTGCTAAGGCTGTCAGCTCAGTCACGGGGTTCTGCTCAGTGCCTTTACACTGAGGTGGGTGGGGGGACTCACAGGCACTGTCAGAGGTCACTAAGCAAGAATGTGGCGGGTGACCAGACACACACTCAGGGAGAGAACTCCTCTGGGCTATGAGGACAGGGATTTTTTTCTGAGCCAGTGTACAGTGTATTTCACCTAAATGGCACTGACCTCTCAGGAGAAAAGAGTCCCATTGTGGGTGGGGTGGGTGGGGGCACTTTCAATTATTCAGCGGTTTTGTTATTTTTTTGGTGAAGTGAGACGTTGGGGACAGTCTATCTGCCCACTTGTTCCTCACCCAGACTTGGAATCGTTAAAATATGAAATCGTAAGATGAGCTGCTCATGGGACACAGATAATGAATGACTTAGAGCTATAGTGCCACCTTATGTTGGGGCCACAGACAGACAGAAGACAGAAGACAAAAGACAGCATGAGGTCTGGCCAGGGACTCTCTCAAGCATGTCTACAGAGATTCGAGGGAGGGGAGGACGAGGACGGAGGCACAGAGCTGGGCCACCATCTAATACAACCGTGCTCCTTACAAATAGAAGTTACAGAGGACAGAGTACTGTCGAGACTTATCTATTTTCTTTGCTGGCTAAAATTGCTTAACTTTGGAGGTTTTTCTTCATTCAAAGTCCTTTCTTATGAAAAGAGATGGCTACACTGGTAGTGGTGGTGGTCACTTGGTTTATAGCATTGGGGAAACGGCACTGAGTGTCCAGCAGGTTTATGTGACTGATGTCAGTGAAAAGCCGTGAATGGAAAATTGTTAAGTTACGTGTCTAACTGTAGGAACAACAAACGTGGGTGGGCAGGAGAGTGACAGATGCTGATACTAATTAGATAGAACCCATCACCTCAGGGAATTAGTTCTCTTGGTTTGGGGCTGTCAGGTCATGATTCAGTGGGACAACCCAGTCTGCTGACTTAGCATAATTCTTCGTGTTTATGTTCTACCTCCCCAGTATCTTGAGTATTAAAAGATTACAAGTGGCCATCTATACGACACAACTATACGGCTTTATTCATCTGGAACAAAAGAGAAGGGATGTTACCTTAGGAGCAGAGAAGGCTCTGCAGGATTGCAGGCCAAATTGTCTACACCAACCAGAAGACCTAGATGGTGCCCAGCTACACTGCTGAATGTTCTCATCAGGAGCATACTAGAGGAAGCTCGATAAGAGAGAAAATCTGGGAACAAATGTCAAATGCTTAAATGTACAAATATGCTTGATACAATTGATGTATGGATTTTTTATGAGTTGTAAAAGCCCCCCAATAAAATGATCTTTTAATTAATTATTTTTTCAAATTCTTAATGAGTACAGGCTTTCTGGAGTTAAGGAGTCTGGATGAATCGCCTAGATTATAGTCCTAAATTGATTTCCAAACCTTGGATTGAAACTGCCCCCCACCCAAATTACCTTTAAATGAAGCAACCTTAAGTAAATTAAGTCATCTTTAAATTAAGTTTAGCCCCAGGAGTAAAGATGACAGCCTTTGAGTATTGCATTACTTGGGGGAGGGTTGGGTGGGGGAGGGACATGGGGTATATTTAGGACCCACGGGTCATAGAGCAGCTATTTCAGGCATAGATGAGAAGGGAGGGGGTGGCGGGAGGCTCAGTAAATGGAAGTGAAACCACTAGCGAGGATGTTGACACCATGTGAGTGAAGAGTGGAGACAAAGGCACGGAGCACTGAGTCTAGAAATGGTGGGATGGGAGTGGTCTCCGTGTGTATCTTTTCACTAAAATATCAAGGAAAAGAGAGGCGTGGCCCTGACAAACCCAGTCGAACCAACCGGAAAACACCGAACTCACTGGCCTCGAGTGGATCCGAACACCTAAGGATGCTATGGGCCGAGAACGGCCCCTGGGAGTTTCCAAGCCGGAGCCGGTTCTTTAGGGGAGCAGGGCGCCTCGTCTTTCTCCAGAAGCGGAGCAGGAGTTGGAAGTTAAAATCACCTGGGGAAGCAGCAAGGAGAGCAGAAGTCTAGGTAGGGTTCCTGGAGGAGGTGGCGTCAAAGGGGCGAAGCTGGGCAGATGAGCTGGCAAGCAGGGCCGGGTGGTGGCACCGAGAGGCCCTCATGCACAGTGAGTGGTCCTGGTGAGGCGGTAACTGCTGGGAGCCGGCGTGGCCACCCCGGAGAAAGTCTGGGGCGAGGTTTAGCAAAGGGTCGGGTGCGCCCGAGGCTCATCACCTCCCATGGGGAGGTGTCTGGGCTGTGGCTAGCCTTGGGCTCTAGGGAGGCAGCGGGCTGGGGCAGCTCCCGGACCGCGCGAAGCACGGCGCTCAGAGTTGCTTGAGTGACTTGCCAAGGTTTGTCGCTCGCCCAAGGCCCCGCGCTGCGCGGTGGCTCCCGGAGGCCCCGGAGCTGGGGGCCCGGCCCTACGCGTGGCCCCGCCCGCGGTCGCCGGTCAGTGCGGCGGGGTGGCGAGGCGCGCGGGGCGGGGCGCTGGCGGGCCTGGGCGGGGGCGGCGCGAGACGGAAGTGGTGGCGGGCGGCCGGCGGCGGCGCAGCCCGGGAGAGCGCAGCGCGGGCGGCCGCCCGGCCGGGGCTCGGCGCGCACTCCGCTGTGCCCACACGCAGGTAGGTCGGCGCGGCGCGCCCGCGGCCCCTGCACCTGTCCGGCAGCCCCCTCCCCGGCCCCGGCCCCGGCCCCCGGCCCCCGGCCGGGCGCGGCCCGCGGCCCCTACACCTGCCGGCGGCGGGCGGGGACCCAGGCGGGCGCCTCTCCGCAGGGCGCGCCCGCCGTCCAGGGGCCTTCAGGGCGCCTCTGGCGTCCAGAGAGCTGGGGGAGCCGCCAGCGCCCCGCGAGCCCTGGTCGCGCTCCACCTCCCAGCGTCCTGGGAGAGAAACTTCGGGGTGCGGAGGGGGTGCGGCTGGCGCTCGCACCGGCTCTCCACGCGCCGCGCTCCGATCTGCCCTTTGGGATGAAAAGTTGGGGGAAAGGCATGCGCTCTCCCCGGGGCTTAAGGCCGTGGAGGGCAGCTCCAGGACTGCGGCGGAGCTCGTGGGAAGATGACCCGGAAAAGAAGGCGCAATGGTGAAGAATTGGGGGGCGCCCTTCTTGGGCAGTTGCTTTCTGTCCTTCTCCCGAACTTAAGAAGGAAACCAGTGTCTAACGTGGGGGGCCAGAGAGACGGGCGTGGCCACGGTGCGGCAGGAGATGGTGTCACCTGCGCTCCCACCTCCCGCGCCTTGGTCGCTCCGCCCCGGCGCGGGCCCCCAGGGGGCTTTCTTGGGAGCAGTAGGGAACCCAGGCTGCGGAGCAGCTCCGGAGACCGATCCTAAGCCTGCGCCCCGGTGCGGCTTGCCCCTCGGGCTGATCCGGGAGGGTGGCTTTGCAGGCGCGGGCGCGCGGGCGGAGCCTGGGGGTGCGGCCGCGGGTTCACCCTGCGGAATGAGCAGCCGGACCAGAAAGGACTCAGGCGGGGCTGGTGGAGGAAGTGAGAGGCCTTGAGAGGGGCAGTGGCAGAGCGAGGCCGAGTCCCCACCCTTTATATGTCTGCCCTTGGGTGCTTGGTTGAGGGGTTTCCCCGCTGGAGGCTTGCAGAGTTTGGGGAAAGCACCTTTTCCCCCCAAAGACCCTACCTTTGGGGTTTCCCCTTATCCTGACCTTCCCACAACCTGCCCTATTCTGTGGAGAGAGCCTTCGACCTGCCTGGCTTGTGGGGCAGTAGCTGGTAGGGTATGAGTAGCTTGGCCAAGGTGTGCCCAGCTAGGAGGGCTGGGAGGGGTCCGGGAGCGCTTGGACTGGGTGTGGGGCATCTAGAAACACCTAGGACAGACAGAGAACCCCTTGCCGGCTCCTGGGTCTTGGTTTGTGGAGGGGAGGCCCTGTGAGCTAGACACATCCTGGAGTTTGCGTCTGTGCCCCCCTTCTCCCCGCCCACTGTGGAGTTTGCACAGGGCTCCTAGACCTCTGCCAGGGTCTCCCTACTCCAGCAACCCACACCTGTAGGTGCTTCCATGGAAGTTGTAGAGCCGCTACTGGCTTCCCCATCCCAGGACTCAAATCCCCAGTTCCTGTTGCCAAACTTTGATCTCAGCTGCCAAAACCCTTCCTGAGCTGCCTGAGGTTGTCAGGTGCTCAAGGGCAGAGCTGGGGGCCAGGAAGTGTGTTTCACACTGGACTTTCTGGGGGCCCCCTAGGGGCCTGGGTCTTTCCTGGTTTCTTAAATATCTGATTGTTTCATACTTGAATAAACACTTTGCAAATTGGGGGAGATTGGTTGTTTGTAATTGGAGGGAAAGTGGGTGCTTTTGGGGAATATATGGTATCGTGGACCTGGTTCCAGGCTGCACCCCCTTCTGTGAATCTGTGTCAGCAGACCCTCTCTGGGCACTGGCAGGACTGGCCTTTCTCCATCACGCCCCCAGGCTGCCAGAGCGCTCATCTCAAAACCTGGCTCTGGATGATGGCTGGCCTCTGGCCCGCTTCTTCCTGAGCCTGGGCAGTATCAGAGTCAGTCTTCCTGGGCTGCCCCGCTGCCCCAGGCCTCCCCTTGCCCACAGCTGTTGGCCCATGTGTGTGCACCCATGTGCAAACCTGTACGCCTGTTTGCATCCACTCTGTGTTCACAGAACTCCGTGATGATCCCACCCGCCCCCAGCTTGGCCAGAAAAGAGGGGTGACTCTCAACCTCTATCCTAGGACCAAGGCCTGGGGGACGAGGGGGGAGTGTGGGGGTGCTATCTAGTGTGAAAGGAGCCTAGGTGGTGTAGTGGGTTAATATTGGGCTGCTAACCACTAGATCAGTCCTTCAAAACCGCCAACTGCTCCTTGGGACAAAGACGAGGCTAGTTTCTACTTATGTAAAGAGTTGACAGTTCAAACCCACCAGCCGCTCCAAGGGAGAAGCAACCAGGCAGTCAGCGTCCACAAAGAGCCACAGCCTCAAACGTCACGGAACAGTTCCACTCTGTCCCACGGGGTCGCTATGAGTTGGAATGACTCAGTGACAGCGAGTTGGGGTTTTGGGGACCCGGTGTAACCAATCACACGCAGCATAATGATGGCAGGCTGGCGGGTGGGGAGTGGCTACGTGGGTAGGAAAGTCTGAAATTAGTCTCCCCCCCCCCACTCCCCTCACCAAGGGTTTCCGTGTGGCCCGCCCACAGCACCTCACAGTCACTACTGGTTTCTGAAGTGTCCACTCTGGCCACTTTCATTTCCCCCGGAGCTGGGTGGAAGCTGGTGCTGAAAGGGGAACTGAACCCCCAAGCTTTGGGGCCTGAGGGCAGGGTGGGAGCTTCCTTCCTGTCTGAGCCCCCAGCTGGAGGAGCTAGTCAGACCCTGACCCACTGAGAGGTAGACACAGAGCTGTGGAGAGGCCCTAGGGGAGTCTCCTTCCTGGGGCAGCACTGGGCAGGGGAAACTGAGGCTTCATGCTCCCAGGCTGAAGTAGACCTGGAATGACAGAGGGAGGGGGTCCTCGCCTGAGCGGCCATCCTGGCTTACTTCCCAGGGAGCTATGTAGTTTTGGCCTCAGGCAACTTCCCAATCTGTGGCTGGGAGCCTCTCATGGTGCCCTGAGAGAGTTCTTGTCTCCTGTCTCAGTGGGAAGTGTCACAGTGTGCACTCTAAACCCTTGTCAGGCCGCTATGCCCCCACCTGCCCCCACCCGGGTCTTCCCTTCTGGCGGGCGGGGGGGGGGCATTGAGTCTCTGTTGTAACTTGCTAGGAGCCCACAGGTCGCTTCTGACTCCTAGTGACCTTAGGCACAACCAAACTGGAAGCATCTAACTCCTAGTTCTAAGTCTTCTGTTGGCCTATCACAAGGCAGGGTGCCCAGCAGTGGGCAGGTGAATGGAGTGTAGGTTCTGGGGGAGCTGCCCTCCCCATCACCTTGGCTCCAAGCAGCACACCTCCCTTCCCATGGGCCTGTGCTTAATCAGGGACAAAGTGGGAGGAACGCACAGTCCCTTGGGGGCAGCTCTGTGCCTGTGAGGACACATCCCTGCATGCCCAGCACTCATTCAGGTGGGCCCACCCTCTGGAATGAGCCAGTTGAGGGCAGTTCTCAGGAGAAGGGGGCTTTCATTCTGCCCCATCAGCAGCCAACCCTCAGAGCAGTGGGGAATTGACCCCAGGCAGAGAGGGTGCCTGGGCAGGAACCTGGAAGAAGTACCCACAACAGCAGCAATCACCCCTACCCACACCCACCCCACCCCCACCCTGGCCTCCCGGCAAAGCCAAAGCACAGACTCGGATGGTTAGGAGAGAGAGCCAGCCTTGACCACCAGGACACGTTAGATCTCCAGCACCCAGATCCACTGATGTCACCCATCTTTTTTCCCGACCCACCTGCAGAGTCCATTACCATGAACCAGCCTGCCCCCGGGGTGCCCCCCGTGCCCCGCCGGGTGCGGCTGAAGCCCTGGCTGGTGGCCCAGGTGAACAGCTGCCAGTACCCAGGCCTTCAGTGGGTCAACGGGGAGAGAAAATTCTTCTACATTCCCTGGCGCCACGCCACACGGCACGGCCCCAGCCAGGATGGGGACAACACCATCTTTAAGGTAAGCCTGGAGGCGCCCCTGCCAAGGCCGGGTCAGCTGCAGGTGGGCTGGGGTCTGGGCCGAAGGGGTACCGGCCTAACCACAGGATGGGTACACCTTCTCTAAACCTGCTGCTCAAGCCGGCGGGGACCTGACTGTGACTCCTCCTTCCCCACTGCCTGACTTGTTGCCACTTGTCCTTATCACACACGAGGTGTGTAAGAACTGATTCACCAAAAGACAGCAAGCCAGAATCAGAACTCTCAAGGGTAACCTGTGCGGGACACACTGTTACTGCCATCTGCTTACATCGTCAGCTTTCTGCCCGTGGGTGCATGAAATCCCAACATGGAGTCAAGCCATCTATCCGGTTTTCTAGCCTGTGTGTTCCACCCTGTCTCAGGAACAGAAGGAGCCCTGGTAACGTAGTAGGTGAAGAGTTGGGTTGTTAACCACTAGATCAGCCGTTCGAAACCACCAGCTGCTCTTTGGGACAAAGACGAGGCTAGGTTCTACTTCTGTAGAGAGTTACTGTCTCGGAAACCCACAGGGGCCGTTCTGCCCTGTCCTAGAAGGGCACTATGAGTCAGAATCAATTAGAGGGCAGCGAATTTGGTGTTCTGATATCATGAATAGCAGTTGCTGCCAGATTGGCTCCAACTCATGCTGATCCTCACTGAGCCAGCATAGAGTTGTGCAGAGTAGAACACACAATTGCTGAGTTTGGGGGAAGTGGATTGCCAGGCCTTTCTCCCAAGGCACTGGGGTGTGAATTCTTGGTGAGGAGCCGCGCCTGTGTAAAATGGCATTTGAGAGCCATCAACAGCTCCAACAAGCCAAGAATGGTTACTGGGAGGCAGAGGTCAACCATGCACCTCCCCCAAATATTTTACCATTCCCATCACCAGCAGTTCCTCCATGGCACTCTATTTCTCTGCTGAGTTTGATGATTTGTTGCAATGGCCACACAGAGCTCAAAGACAATACTCACAATTATAGAACTTATTAGGCAAGTGATAGATTCTAATTCAGGATCAGGAAAGACTCAGGATACAGTTCTTCCGTTAGGACAGCTTCTCAGGCATGTCTGAAAGTAGGCTTCTCCCTGGCCCTTTTGGTCCTCTGTCCTTTGGTCCCTGGGGAGTGGGGGGTTCGTATCAAAAGGAGACCACCCACAGGCTTCTTGGGCTAGCAGGCCTCTGCCCTGCTCAGGCAATTGTTACAAAGCTCTTTTACAGATTGTTACAATTGTTACAAAGCTCTGGTAAGTGCCCTAAGCCGTGCCCCTTGACCAGCAAGCTCCTGGCCTAAAGATGCTCAGCTCTTGCTCTGTGGCTCAGCTCATTCACTGCAACCCCTCTCGAAGCCCTCCACACGGTCTCCTGCTGGTCCCCTGGGCCCAGGAGGGTCCAGCACAGGTCCCCCCCCACCCCCGGTCCAAAGGACAGGCTCTGCTCTCATATCTTCTCCTGGCCTTAATGAGGTTTCCTCTTTCGACCTCTGAGAAGGCCCATTGTAAGCCTCCCTAGGGGCAAAACTGACCCGTCCCCTCCGTAGGGTTCCATACCCTTAATGGCACAGGTCCACCATGCAAAGCTGCCATGCCCTTTGTATTTTTAGCAAGCCATCCAATCCCCCTTGGGGGGGGGTGCTTATTTGCATCGTCCCACCCAATCAGTTGGTGGGAGTTAAAGAGACCATGGGGAGAAAGGATGCATACAAGGGACCCCCTTGTACTGCACATGGTGACTGTCTGTGCCACCCCGAGGCTCCACAGTGTGGTCACCAAGCCACCAGGCTTGGGACATATTGGTCACTTTAAACGTGACACTTTCTAACTCCCACGCCCCAAGAACTGACAGGATAAGGAAGAACTGTCATCTCAGGCTGTCATCTAGACAAAAGCGGACCACCTCATTGTTCCCTTGTGCGGCAGGAGGTGGGTGGGAACCAATGATTTTTGTTTGTTTGTTTGCTGGGAGTGCTTTATCCTCGTACCTCCAGGGGTCCTCTGCACCCCAATAATCCCCTCCCGCTTGTTCCCGGAGTGACAAAGGGGCATCAGAGGGAAGGCAGATGTTGTTTTTTTAAGCTTTAGCCACATACTTCTTAATCTTTGCACTCGATTTCTACCTTTTTTGAAGTGCTTTAAAAACTGTTATTCCTTATTTCTGAATCAGCCGCACAATCACACAGCTCAAGATGGAAAAGCTGTGCAGTGGTTGACAGGGGAGATGCTCTCCTTCCCCCGCCCCCACCTCCTTGGAGGGGGTTGCTGCTACTAACTTAACAACCCCTGAGAGATTTTTGTACAAACATATGTACACACACACACCCAAACACACACACACAGACACTTCTCCTCTCCCTATTTTTGAGAAAAGGGTAGATATATATGCCCTGCTGTGCACCAAATACATCTTTTTTTTCTCTCACCAAATGCATCTTTTAAACAGTTTTATTTACATAGAATTCACCTATCATACAATTCATATTAAGAAGAGTTGCCCAATCATCACCACAATGAATTTTAGAGCAGTGTTTTCTTTCTAGTATTCATTGTGATTAATTCTCCATTTCCTCCCAGCCTCCCCTGCCAGGTCGTCCGTCCCCGACTTCATACACATACACAGAAAAGCAAGCAAAGACAAAACAGAACAAAGAAACCCGGCAACGATAGCAAAGTAAAACAGCAGAACCTCCATGGAAAGGCAGAAAATATTAAGCACTAGAACAAAGTTAAAATAGGTCAAAGGGGAGATCAAATGATAAGATGTTGAACTTGAACCTGACTGCATCTGCAGAAATCCACTTTCTAATGCATTCTGTATGATAGCAAGGCAATTCACACCCCTGATCTATGCGCATTCCCCTTCACTTAAAAAAAAAATCTGAAACCACTTTAAAATGAGTTCACAGGGGAGGTATATATCCCCCTCTGCACCTGATATGTCTTTATTTAAAAAATAACACCATGCTTCTGGTGAAAGTTTACATGGTGAAATCGGGATTTTCACAAGGGATCAAACCAGACTCACCCCCACCAAGTGGATGTCAGTGAACCTATGGGTCAGGGTGGAACTGCCCCCTGTGAGTTTCCAAGACTGAGACTCTTCACTGGAGTACAGCGTCCTGCCCTCCTGGTGGTGTCAATGGCTCACCTTGGGGCAAGCAGCCCAACGCATCACCACTTACACCCCAGGGCTCTCCACGGGTCCAGGGTCTCTTTCACTGAACTCTGGTCTTTCCATTCCCCGGGCTCTGGTCTCCCTGCCTCCTTACTGATTCATCTTGGCTTCAGAGTCGACATTGATCTTTTTGGTCTCTTACTGGTGATTTTTAAGCAGGGCACCAGTCTTACAGGCAATCTCCATTGTTTCATATAACACTCTTATTTTTGCCAAAAGGTGACTTCAAGGGATAGTTTTGATTCAACATTGGAAAAAAAAAAGAGTGTCTCAGGACAGTAGGCTCAGAGGATCCTTTAGTCTCAACTGGTTCAGTAAGTCTGGATTTTTAAAACGTTGAGTTCTTTTCTGTAGTCCTCCTCCCCCCACGTGTCCCCATTCTGTCAGGGACTACCTACACTGTAGCCCTGGTCGGAACAGTCGGGAGTGGTGGCTAGGCACTATCTAGTTCTTCTGTTCTCAGTGTAGATAAGCCCATCACTTACGTAGGCTATTAGACCTGGAGAAGCGTGTCTTCTCTGCTACTTTGGTTTCCTTCATTTTCTTGTTCCTGATGTGTACCTAATATTTCCTGAAGATCGCTCCATGCCAGTATTAAAAAACCTTTGTTTTTCTTCTGTCCGGTATTGTTTGATGGTTTAGTCCATTCATAATCTAACCAGCCCCCTATGGATGGGCATATAGGTTGTTTGGATCATTTACTGCATGGAGCCTTGGTGGCACAGTGGTTACAAGTTGGGCATGAACCACAAGATCAGCAGTTCAAAACCACCAGCCGCTCTGTGGGAGAAAAATGAAGCTTACTACTTTCATTAAGATTTACAGTTCTGCTCTGTCCTATAGGGTTGCCGTGAGTCAGAATGGACTCAATAGCCGTGAGTTTAAAAGGGGCCCTGGTTGCGTAGTGAGTTATACGTGGGGCTGCTCACCGTAAGGTCAGCAGTTCGAATCCACCCTGTGCTCCTTGGGACAGAGATGAGGTTTCCTACTCCGTTAAGTTTTACAGTCTCTGTATGCCTGATACTATGCTCATAATAGGCCACATTGGTCCAAGTTTCTGTACTCCCCCCTGGGGACCCAGGCTATGTGCCACAGAACACTGGGACACTGAACCCTGGATCTTCAAAGTGCACAGCACACTCCAGAGGCCATTCCAGAGGGATGCATCGCGGAAACCCCACGAGGTGAACTAGGTTCTAAGTCAAACATACCTGTAACCAAAGGACTTAAGACTGAAACTACATGGTATGTGAAGGAGCATAAGACAGCTGGCTGTCGGTAGGTGGAGTAACATTTGGTTACGACTTCAATGACCTCTTTGCTGTATGAAGATATGTCTTATTCTGGCAGACCAGTGCCTGACATTGCCAGTGAATGATATTTTAAGTTTTGCCTGACCACCAACTCCCATTGTTTGTGAAAATAGCGTCCAGTCGTGTAAGGACTTATTGTACAGGCCAGCAATCCATTGATTGCAATTTCTGGTTAGCCTACACTTGTTCAATCTCCCTTTTCTCAACAGTGTTGCACAATGATTACCATGGGCTAATCGATGACACCATAAACACAAAGTCCTTATGCTCCAGGGAGATGATCAATACGATTCCGCCTCATAAAAAACACGGATGTCTTTAAGGTGAACCAAAGGCAGATCAAAAACACAGATTCAAGAATGGATTTGGGGCTAGCACTTAATCCTAACCCCAATCTAAGAACAATTAGTTCTTAAGACATAGTCCTGCTCAATACTCGCCCTCATGAAGGAAACACAGAAGATACGGGTGCTAGAGCAACACGTGCTGAAGAAATTAGAGGGTGCCCAGCTACTAGACAGAATAATGTCTAGAGTCTTAAAGGTTTGCGTTCAAAGTCATCTAAGTCAGACGTCAACTAAGCCTCCATGGAAAAAAATCCCACCAGTATCTGTGATCCAAGAACTGTAAATTAAATCATCTAAATCCGAAGGAGGGAACATTAGAATTTAAACTTGAGAGTCTGAAGGCTGTGGATGACAATGGAAGCCAAACATACATTTGCAGGATCCACCGGATCCACAGCCTCCCGTGATTTTCCTGTAACCATAATTCCAAAAAGAAAAATAAAATCACACTCTCTGCTCAGTCTTTCTCCAGAGGGGCTGTTGGTGGTTTTGAACTGCTGACCATGCGACTCGCAGCCCAACTCATAACCACTTGATAACCATAATTGAGGGGTGAGCATTACCTGGCTAGAGATGACTGTACAACTATAATAGATTAAAGTGATAGATCTGACTTGAATGCTTAAAATTTGGTCATTTGATCTCCATTTCAATACACTTTGTACTTGATCTGGTTTTTAATATTTTCTGTTATTTTTCCACACTGACGTGCCTGTTGTATTTAGTCATTGTGGGTAGCCTTCTTGACCCTCTGTTATGTATTTTTCTGGGTTTGGGTCTGTGGAACCCAGGGTGGGTGAATTTATAGAGACAACAACTAGCACATCAGTTCCTGGGGGTATGGGTGGGTGGATAAAGGGGAGCTGATATCAAGGAGTACAAGGAGGAGGGAATTGTTTTGAGAGTGATTGTGGCAGCGATTGTGCGACACTGCTCAATACGACTGAACTATGGGATGATCCGATGTGTGGATTAGGCCCTAATTAAGTAGTTTGGCAAGAAGATTTAGTCTTAGGAGCCCCCAGAGGCCGTTCTGCTCTGCCCTGTAGGGTCACTGTGAGTCGGAATGGACTTGCTTTCAGGGAGGGATGGAGTCTGTGTACGCAGTTTTGCTGGATGTTTGCGTAGCTGTCGGAGACTCCCTGGCGGGGAGCCCGTGGGCGCCTGCAGTCCTGCCACCGCCACCACGTGGCCCTCAGTAATAATCCCAGCACCAGAGCTGCTGCACCCCTCCTGTACTGCCCTCTGCGTTGGGCCACGCAAATGACTAAGCTTTGGCAGGCAGCGGGCTTGGCGGGCACAGCCCTTTTCCACACCCCACGCTCCGGTCCGCGGTCCTCCTTACACGCAGCTGTTGGGTCGCCAGAAGCAGTGGATTCAAAGGTTTGCAAAGCCCATCTGCGTTCTGGCTCACTGGAGGTCTGCGAGCTGGGGATCCACCGACCAACAACCTGCGTCAGGGCCTCTGGGGGGCCCGCAGGGCTCAGGGGTTGCTGAATTGACTGGACTGGGCCCCGTGAGGGTGGGCCAGGTTCCCAGTTGTCCCTGCCTCCCTTCCTGCCCAGGCCTGGGCCCAGGAGACGGGCAAGTACACGGAGGGGGTGGACGAGGCAGACCCTGCCAAGTGGAAGGCCAACCTGCGCTGCGCCCTGAACAAGAGCCGCGACTTCCGCCTCATCTACGACGGGCCCCGAGACATGCCGCCCCAGCCCTACAAGATCTACGAGGTCTGCTCCAACGGCCCCGCGCCCACAGGTAGTGTGCCAGGAGGCCAGGCCATAGTGGGGGACGTGTCTGCCGGACTCCTGGCCATGGCCAGGGAAGGGGTCCTTTGTGGCCTCAGACCACAGCTGACCTTCTCACGCTGCTCTCGTCCTTGGTGCCCCGAGGGCTGTCCAAAGATCTGGGATGTCAGGAGGGGTGGCTGGGTCTCTCCCTGTGGTCTCTGAAGATGGACAGTCTTGGAAATTCCGTGGAGCTGGTCTGCTCTGTCCCAGAGTCACTCTCAGTGGCGGTAGGTAAGGGGCAGCCCGGCAGGAGCTGCAGGGTGCCTCTCAGGCTGCCCAGATAGCTCCCTGGGCCCTCCTCCCCCCCTGCTGATGCCTGAGTCTCTCTGCCTTACTCTGCAGAAACCCAGCCCAGTGAGGACTACTCGGTGGGGGCAGGAGAGGAGGAGGAGGAGGAAGAGGAAGAGGTACGAAGGGGCTGGAAGCAGCTGCTTCACTGGGTGGTTGGGTAGATTTCTGCCTGGGGCTCCTTTCTGAGCTTTCCTCCCCGGAGGACTTCAGATGGGAGGGACAGAGCCACCACTTTGACAACCCAGTTTTTCCATGACAACCATCCTCCTCCTAGTCTGCAGAAGGCAAGTGAGGATGGGGCACTGGTGCTTCAATGCTACCCAGACAGGCTGGGGCTGGGGCTGGGGCTGGGGTCAGGCCCTGCTGCGCTGGAGGCTGGGGCCTGCTGGTGCTCTTGAGGGCAACTTCTTCCTTCTCAAATGACTCCTCTTCTTTCCTGCCCCTGCGGTCTCGACCTCTGCCTCCTTCCCATCAGCTCCAGAGGATGCTACCAAGCCTGAGCCTTACAGGTGGGCCTGGAGGGGAAGGGGCGGCAGGGGGTGAGGGGGAGAGGGAAGGGGGATAGTAATGAGGGACTGGGAGTGGGTGAAGGGAGGCTAGGGAGAGGCCCAGGGCTGGGAACAGGTGATGTGGGAGAAGGTTCTAGATGTGGCGGCATAAATGGCTTGTTCTCCCTGCAGAAGCAGTGCAGCCTGGTCCTCCCATGGGATCTTATTCGGTGCCCAAAGAGGAGCTCAAGTGGCCCCCTGCTCTCCAGCCGGGTCCTCCTGCTCCAGATCCTGCCCTCCTGGTCCCTCCCCCTGGCAACCCTGCTGGCTTTGGGGAGCTGTTGCCCGAGGTCCTGCTAAACCTGGAGACTGGGCCCCTGGCCGCCAGCCTGCCCCCGGCCCCAGAACAATTCCTGCCCGACCTGCTGATCAGCCCCCATATGCTGCCTTGTAAGGACTTGGTGGGGTGGGGGTTACACTGGGCAGGCGGGACTGGGGGGTCGGGGGTGGGGAAGGCACTTCCTGAACCCTGGAGGGTGGTGAAGCAGGATTTGAACTAGTTACTTCCGTTCTGACCCCTGCTGGGCATCTATCCCAAGTAGACTGGATCCAAATTTATTTTAACCAGAGCTGGGTCTGTTCTGTTCCCAGGTGAATTGGAGTCACCTGGGCATCTTGTTAAAGTGGAGATGTCTGGTGGCAGAAACCCAGTGGGGGGAGGGAGGAGGGGTGAAACCACTGAAGCCACGTGCAGGGGAAAGAGCAGACATTCAGGGGTCCCTCCTTTGGGTGGGTGAAGTGTGTGTAAGCGGGAGAGCTGTGGGCCGGCGGGCAGGGGGCGGCCGGTGGTGGTCAGAGGCCCGGAGGGCTCAGGTGTGGCGGCCGGCTGGCCCTCTGCCCGCAGTGACCGATCTGGAGATCAGATTCCAGTATCGCGGCAGGCCGCCCCGGGCCCTCACCATCAGCAACCCCCACGGCTGCCGGCTCTTCTACAGCCAGCTGGAGGCGACGCAGGAGCAGGTGGAGCTCTTCGGCCCCGTGAGCCTGGAGCAGGTGCGCTTCCCCAGCCCTGAGGACATCCCCAGCGATAAGCAGCGCTTCTACACCAACCAGCTGCTGGACGTGCTGGACCGCGGGCTCCTCCTGCAGCTGCAGGGCCAGGACCTGTACGCCGTGCGCCTGTGCCAGTGCAAGGTCTTCTGGAGTGGGCCCTGCGCCCCCGCCCAGGGCGCACGCCCCAACCCCATCCAGCGGGAAGTGAAGATCAAGCTCTTCAGCCTGGAACAGTTCCTGCATGGTGAGGCGCTCCCCGTGGCCCCCCCTCCCCCGCCCCGCGTGCCCACCCTCCACATGCCGGGCTAGCCTCTGACCCTATCCTGACCCTGCTGCAGAGCTCATCCTGTTCCAGAAGGGCCAGACAGACACCCCGCCGCCCTTTGAGATCTTCTTCTGCTTCGGGGAGGAGTGGCCCGACCGCAAACCCCGCGAGAAGAAGCTCATCACTGTCCAGGTCTGCGGACACCCCGGCTTGCGTGTGGGGGACCCCGGAGTACTCCTGAAGGAGGGGCAGCCTTTGTGCCCCTCCTTCCCAGTGTAGGCCCTGGGTTTGGCGACTGGTTAGAGGGTTCAGCTCAGCTGCTAACTCACAGGTTGAAGGGGCTGAGTCACCGCTCTGAAGGCCTCAGGGGAGGCCTACCTTTGGAAAGGTCACAGCCCTTGAAGCCCAGGGAGCAGCACTGGCCTACTCTGACGACCCACAGGGGAGTTGCCATAAACCACACTCACTGCCTCTGGGTTGATTCAGACTCACTAAGGGGGACCCGACAGATTCCAGGGTTCCAGACTTAAATCTTTATGGGAGCAGTTTCTCTCCCTCTGAGCAGCTGGTGGGCTTGAACCACTGACCTTGGGGTGAGAAGCCCACCACCTAACCCACAGCGCCACCAGGACACCTTAGAGTAGCGCTAGACGTTGGCTTTTTGTATCAGGGTTTGGGCAGCTCCACCCAACCCTTCCTGTCTGCTCTCCCCACCCACAGGTGGTGCCCGTGGCAGCCCGGCTGCTGCTGGAGATGTTCTCCGGGGAGCTTTCCTGGTCTGCTGACAGTATCCGGCTGCAGATCTCAAACCCAGACCTCAAAGACCGCATGGTGGAACAGTTTAAGGAGCTCCACCACCTCTGGCAGGCCCAGCAGCGTGTGCAGCCCGCAGCCCAGGCCCCTCCTGGACCAAACCTCGGTGCTGACCAGGGCCCCTGGCCCATGCACCCAGTTGCCATGCAGTAGTGAGGCTGTGGACTGTGCCTGCCCAGCCTTCCTGGTGGCGGAGGGCTGAGTCAGTGAGCATCTGGCTGACAGCAGGGCTTCAGCTCTGGGTCCCCTGGAAGTGGATTTGAGCCAAGGAGTTTGAAGAACGACGGGATCCTGAGACACTCCCTCCTGGAGCTTGGCTTTGTCTCCAGGGTCCAGTCTTCCCCAGGCCTGCCTTTCCTAGGCCCATCAAGAGATGAACTCCAAGCAACAAGGGGCTGGAGGGACACTGGCCATCCCAGAGTGGCTGCCCCCATTTCCTACAGCTGCTTGAGCCAAGGAGTGCTGTGAGCCCAGTCCCTGCCTTCAGTGGGTTCTCTGTTAAGGCATGGGCCTGATTTGGGGGTTCCCTAGTTTGAGCCTCACTTCCTCATCTTAAAGCTTCCGGAGACAGGTATGGGCTCTAAGGTATCACATTGGATCTCAAAAGGCTGCCAGCTGTCCCCTTCTTGACCGCTCAAGAACCTAGGGCAGAAAGTGGAATTTGATATATTTTTGGATTAATAAATGTTAAAAACAGATCTAGCCCTTTTTCTCAGCCCTACCAATTGTTCTACCAGACCTTATTTCTGATATCCGTTGTCCCTGTCTCCAGGAACTGTCTTCATCCCAGGTTACTGGCCTCCTCCCCAAACCCCCTCTCGACTGGTGTGGCTTCCGGAAGGCTGGCTGGAGCACAAGCATGAACCTCGACTTGTCCAAGCAGAACTGGTCTTCCAGCAACCTGTGTGCATCAGCAGTCTGACGGCGCTGTGCAGGAACGTTTTGTCGCACAGATCCCAACTACAATCCTGCAGCTTTCGTTCGGTTCATGTCTAGAAGGAAAGCGTTAAAACCACAAGGCGAGGATAAGGTGGCACAGGGCTGGCACCAGTGCCGGGTATACAGGGCTAGATGGGGCCCACAGGCCCCACGATTGGCTCCAAGTCCAATCGTTCAACCCACTGTACAGCCCACTAACAGAACACGCCACCAAAGGCCACCTAAGCTACAGTGACAGGAAGCAGACCAGTAGTGGTTTAGGGTGGGGGACAGGCCATACAGGTCCACTACCTACACTGGTGTTGCTGGTTACCCGGGGGGCCAGCCAGTCCTCAGGAGAAAGATGAGTTTTCTGTCCAATGAAGGCTTACCACCTTTAAACCCAAAGGGGCAGTTGTCCTCCGTCCAGTGGGGTCAGAGGTGACGTGGCACCAGTGTGCTCCTGTGTGTGCCGATGCTTCCGTGGGCGTGTCTCAGCTGAAACGCGTAGATCTCCAGGTGTCCCTCCATATGTTTGGGAGCAGCCTGCCTGGGCGGCCATTGCGGAGGGAACAAGGCCGGGGCCTGCTTCCTGGCTACAGGTGACCCACACTCGCTCTCCGGGATAACAGGCCCCAGCTGTTTTCAGGTCAACTAAGAAACAAAAGACAAAAGTTGCCACTTTCTAACAACGAAGACTCTGGAGCCCTTGGGCTGGGACCAGCCAAGCAGCTAGAAACAAAGCACACACAGATGTGAATGAGGGGACTCCAGGATGGCCGACTGAGCGGGTCTAGCCGGGCCGTTTCAGAGCTATGAGGCAGTGAGAGGAAGTAAAATCACAGAAACACCGATTAAATTTTAAAAATTTATTGGTCCCCCCTCCCCCCTTTTGTTGCTGTTGATTTGTTGAGATGGCTACGACCCCGTCAGAACAGAGGCCTCACGCCCAATACCTGTGCAGGGCTGCAGCCTCCCGCGAGCGGTCAGTCTGCTCCGGCCTTCCCTCCCACCCCACCCCCACCCCACCCCCGGAGTCCAAGAACCGTTTCCTAAGGAAAAGTCAGGCCACTCAATAAAACCTGCCTCTTCATGCCCACCCCCTTTGTTTCTCTCATTTGTGGGGGGCAACAAAAACCAGAGAAAACAGGACCCTTAACAAAACCCAAACCCTTGTAGCCCACCTGCCCTGCCCACTCCCATTTAGGCTGACCTCCAGGCTGGGGAAGTGAGGGGCTGTGGAGTCAGGGTGGGGCCTGGCTGTCGCACATGCCGCTGCTGCCTGAGGAGGAGGTGGCTCCTGGGCCCAGGTGGCAGAGCCAGAGCATGCCCGAAGGGGGCCCTGTGAGCGGCTACCTCCCAACCGTGCCATTTCCCAACCTGACCTCCCCCGAGTTCCTGAAGTTTTAGGGCTGGTGTCGCACGGAAAGCGTGGGCAGCTGTGCGTGTGGACGTGCGTGTGTCATCTGCTGGCAGGCAACCGTTTCAGTTCTGGTTTCAATTTAGTTTTCTTTTTAATCCCTTTTTATTTCCTTAAAAAAAAAAACAAACCAAAAAACCCAAAAAACTGTTTTTCCTTTTAGAAACAAGTTCACTAGGAAACCAGCTTCCCTCCCACCATGCCGGGCAGGCCGCAGCCATCTTTTTAAAAGCACGCCGATTTCCCCTCTCGCTCCCCCACAGGGACTCCTCGGAACAGCCTGGCCAGGCATAGTCTCTCGCTGGCTGGCGGGCAGGCCGCCCCGGTGGCGGTGAAGGCCCCTCTGCCACATGGCGGGTTGATTGTGGGACACAGGCTGGATTTGATTTTCTTCTGTCTTCTACTTTAAAAAGACATTCCTGACGAGAGAGAGGAGATGGTCAGTCACCGGGCTGGCGCGCATGTTAGGAGGCAGCGGTTTCCAGTCATGCTGGCCTTGCCCCAAGGACTCAGTAACAACAACAATAAAGAGCGGAGTTTTCCTTGCGGGCGCTACTGCTTTCGTGAGCACTCCCAAGTGCTTCTCTCTTGGTCCAAGAGAAAGGAGGATCGGGCAGGGCTGAGAGATGGGCCTCCAGGTCCCAGGTGCCCCACTCACCAACCAGAAGAGCACCCCTCGGTCTGGGCCACACTGCGGTGCCAGGCCAGAGTTCCTTCTGAAAGGCGCTTCCCCAACCAGCACCAGCCGGGACCCGCTGCTTTAGGCCGCTGAGGGGCACCGGGTGAGGCAGCCAGTTAGGAGCGAGGGCCCGTGGGCTGGGCGCCTACCCTGGGATCCAGGATCTCCAATTACAGGCTGTGGGACATGAGCAACGTGTGTAACGTCTCACACTCGGATTTCCTATCTGGGCACACAACACAAGTAGCTAACTGAGGGCTACAGGACCGGGCACGGTGAAGGGCCAATGAAGGCTGGCTGTAGCGTATTCATTACCCATGCACACCGCACGACTACGCAGAACGCGATGATCCCAAATCAAAGGACCAGCTTTAGAACCACCACTGCGTTCACAAACGTGCCTCCCAGAGGTCAGCAGGTTCCTCCCAGGATGTCACAGGTGGGCTCCAGAGTTGCTTTCCTGCTCCCGGTCCGGCTGGCGCACCTAGGTCACATTCCCTGGCCTTTCTTCCCTGCCCTCAGCCCAGCTGAGTGCGTGGTCTCAGAACCAGCTCTCGGGCACATGGAGAAGACTGCCCGAGCGGCACGCCCCTCACCTCGGTCTCCTGTGCTCCGATCCCAAAAGCGTGAGAGGGAGCATCTCCGCACCCCAACCGATGCCACGCATGTGTCATGGCCAAGTTTACATCAGCCCTGCTTTCAAATGCTTATCACCACACGCACCCACCATTCTAGTAGTGTCTGTCAGAGGAAGTGAGCAGAAAGCCTTTCTGCTTTTGCTCGCGGCAGCTGCGCCTTCTTCGGAGGGGACAGCACTTGACAGTAGCCAGTGGCTTCCCTGTCTTGGTCTCAGGCAGTGGCTCTCCACCTCTCTCACGCCCCGGCCCTTTCCCACAGTTCCTCATGGGGTAGTGACACCCACCATCACATTATTTTATTGCTACTTCATCACTGTCATTTTGCTACTGTTCTGAATGGGGTGACCCCTGTGAAAGGGTCATTCCACCCCCAAAGGGGTTGCGCCCCACAGGCTGAGAACCGCTGGTCGAAGGAGATCCAGATCCCGCTGCATTTCCCAGCAGTTCAGCCAGGCCCCCCCCCCCCCGAGTCAGTTACTTCCTCTACGAGGTGTGTCCCCGAGCGGCCGGCAAGCCCTGGGGCGCTCGCTCACTCACCTGGGTGACAGGCACAGTGCAGGAGTGGGAGCTATCGAAACAACCTGGTGAAGTCTCTCAAGGCCCAGCAAACTTGCTTACATTCCTCAGCACTAAGAAAGACAGAAACGACAGGCTCAGAAGGTCGTGCTCAGGGTAAAGCTCACCCCCTGTGAGAACAGTTATAAACTCAGTGGTCTTCAGATGGGCTGAGGTGGCAAATTCCCTGGGCTGGATGCTCAGCATCAAATGACCACCATGGCCTGGTCAGCTGCCTCTATGACCACCAAATGGTTTGGTCTTGAGGACCTATCAGTATGTGTACAAACACACACAACCTGTTGAAAAATGTAATGAAATGACACTGGAATTTCCCCATGAACTTTCTGACATCCCTTCATGTGCACAGCGGACACGTGTCAATAAAGCAGCCGGAACAGGAACAGCCCCACGTGGTTGTCGGCTCTGGCACAGACGCAAGAAAGGCAGAGACCCCTGCAAGTGAGAGCAGCCATCGGCCTGACCCTTCCGGATCCCAGAGCCACGGTCTCCTCACTCTGCTCCAAAGGCAGCCTTGTTGACAAAGCTGCGCCCAGCAAAGAACCTCATCAGTCATCGATGGTCTAGCTGAACAGGCTGTTCTGGGGCTCCTCCCATGGGAGGAGGCGGAAGAAAAAGGGTTAAGGCATGGGGAATGGCAGGAAGAGGCGGCCGGTGCTCAGCAAACCCTGAGCTGTATCCTCAGCTGGTGCAGGCCCTCAAAAGGCCTCCCTACTCATCAGACCCTACTTTTTCAAAGGGTCCTGTTGGCCCAAACTGACACCTCTGCGAGGCTGGCTTCCTTCTTTGGTGTCAGGTGGGGGTAACTAAACATGAGGGTGCTAAAGTGCTCTCTAGCCTGCCCCCCTTCCTGGGGCTCGCTCCCTGGATGAGGAAAACCAGGGCAGTGCCTACTGCCAGACCCAGTGACAGAAGAATGCTCTCCCTGCACCAGTACGATGGCCCCCAGAGGGGGACCCGCCAAGAGCAAGAAGATGAAGAGAGGGGTCTCACCTGGCGCACCTGCACCACCACCCACCTGCTGGATAGGCCGACCCTAAGAAGCTTGGGTTAATCCCCAGGACTCAACTCAACAGAATACCCTATCTATCCACACACTTGTGGTTTTGCAGGGCTCCTGCACGTGCTCTCGGTGGCGTCAAGCAGAACCACAAGCCCAGGCTATCTCCCACCAGTAGCACCTGCGGAGGCGGCACGTGGGGCGAGTGGTGTACAAGCTCGCTTCCCAGTCAGCATGCTAAGGAGGGCTATTCCTTTAGACGCCACCGTGTGGGGTCACCTTGAGGGACCCGGGCTTAGGGCTGCGCTCCTGGCAAGGCTCTCCCCACCTCAACATGCACGTTTGCACCGTCCCCTCCTCATCCAGAAAGCTTGGCTTGCTCTGACACACCATCCTAGGCCTCTTCTGTGACACGAGGGGAAATGCTGGAACCGAGACGCAAGGACGTCAGTCTGTTGCCACGTTACCCTGAACTCGCCTCGCCCATGCTGCTCCAAAAGGCAAGCCCCCGGGCTGCAAGGAATGGGGAGAGGAAGGCCAGGCCACAGCGCCTCTCTGTCAGCTCAGCTTCTGCTCCAGCCCCACCAGCCACTGCCCTGGTGTGAAGTCCAACCTGCGTGTCTGGTGGCATAAGGCAAGGAGACCAATTTTGAAGGTTCCTTGAAGGCAATGACCATGCTGTTTCAGCACCCCTGGGGCATGCTGGGAAATGCCGCCTTTTTCTCTGAGCAGTCTGTGCAGGGCTAGCGGATGACTGGAGGGGCCTCTGCTGCCAGGTCGGTGCTTTCCTGTCCAACACCATTCACCTGAGGCCCTCATGGGAGTCCTAGGGGTCGCAGAACAAACTCCAGGAGAGAGAGGGGGTGGGAAATGGTGAGAAGATCCCTTCAGTGTGGGTCCGTGGTGGGCTCACTTGGTGTCTACAAAGAATGGGACTTTAGCATCCCGCCCCTCTTTAAGGTGACCAAGTGAAAAAGCTAGGGAATTGTTAACCAGACCATTTGAAAAGCAGGCTGGGGCTTGTTGAAATGAAACTGAACCAGTTCACCCTCCCTGCTCAGAGGGCAAACAACATAGCATGTTGAGGCAGGACTTGCAGGACCTCAAAACCAAAAGGGAGACTGAGTCATGCATGGAACTAAAGGTTTCAGGGCAGCAGGCACCCCCAAGAAAGAGAATTACTAAGAGCAGGTGAGCCAGCTCAAACCCTTTCTTTCTGGTGCACCTCAGCATCACCGCTCCCTCCTGTTCATTTCCCAGCATGACGTCACAGAGGAGGAGCTGCAAAACCTGTTCGGCAGTGACTGAGCAAGGCGGCTGGGGCTGGCAGTGCACCTTCTCTATTGCGGGCAGTTTGTTCCCACTGGTGCATTGCTCAGGTCCCTTCTTCATGCCCCAAGCCTTCCTCCAATGACGTCCCTGACCTGGACAGTAGGCTCACTCTTGTTTCACCTGTCCCGGTTACAGGCTTGGTGGGTACTTACTCCAGAATGTGTGGGAATGCTCGCAGTGCACGTGTCCCAGCTAGTCTCTCAAGTACGTAACGCCACTCTGAAAGTTTCCTTTCCCGGAGGGGGAGAGTTAACATTCACTGATGACCTACTATGTGCTAGACTGTTAAGACTGGTCTCCTTGGAGCTCATGATAACCCTACTTTATAGACGAAGACACTCAAGTCCATAGTGAGCCACAAGATTCAAACCAACATCGATGCTTCGCATGGGGTCCATGTGCTCACTAGGACCCGGTTCTTCACATCAGACGACAGTAACACGGAAGCAGAGCCACTGCTGTTGTGTCTTTTCCCGGTGGCAGCTTGTAGGGCAGACACCATTTCTACGAGCGCGACAGTTAAGAAGGTATCAGGTCATTCTGTAAAGTCACCCCAGTCAATGCATGCTTGAGCTGGAGGGGAAGGAGCCCAGGGGGTCCAGAGGGTAGACTTCTGGATGTGCCCCAAAAGATCAACAGTTCCGACCCACCAGCGCTCGGCAGAGAGAAGGTGCGGCCGCCCCCGTCTATAAAACACACAGCCTCGGAAACCCCGCGGGGCTGCCCTCCTCGGTCTGTCACCTGGGGCTGGTCTGCATCTGCAACCACCAGGTGGGCCTGGGTTTCGGCTTAATAGAGGGAATCCCCATGTGCGGAAGTCACACGCTACTTTCTAGTCACGCATGTCACTTGGACTATGGCTGACGACCAGTACCTCTGTAACAAGCTACAGCGACCAGAGCTCCTTGTGAGCACCGGACTGCGGGGCACAGTGGGGGATGAGAAACCGAAGTCTTCGGAAAGTAACACTGCTCACAAAAGAGGAATTGTTAGTACCATGGCCTAAAATGACAACTCTCTTTTCTCTAATTTTGGAAAAATTATCAAATAGCCAATAGCAAGTGGGCTATGAAATCATCTTAGAAAATACCTAAGAAGGCAGCTTTTCAAAGTGCAAACTGGATTCTTTAGGCTGCTATTGTTCCTCTTCACAATGGAACTTACACAATTTTTTTAATATCACAATCCCTTGTCGTGACTATTTACAAGTATAGAGAAGCAATAATTATTCTACTATATTCTATTAAAGGGAAACTGGAATTTTCCCCATTTTCTCACTATTACCAACCCCATTCCAACACTCATGCTTGCATTGGTACATTTCTCTACACCTATATGAATAGAAGCCATTGCCTAAAATTTGGACAAAATTGAAAAGACCCCAGACTTGAATCAATAGAAGGGGCGATCAGGGTCAGGCTACGATGTGGTCATTCAGACTATCAAGACTTCAGGAGGCTTATAAATTTTGGTTCAGTGATCACATCTTAAGAAAAATATTCAAAACAAGGAGCTATCGAGCTGTTCAGAGGCATCCTTCGAAAGCAATTGGCGTCTTTGAGACGTTGCTTCACCTGTCCCTGTACAAGCCCTGGCACAGGCAGGGCCTGGAATGTATTTGACGCCCCATGACATCCCCCTCTCCCCTAACGGGAACACAATCCAGAAAGGGGACGGCCCCCAGATGCAGCACACTTTGGGAACAGCTCCAGACACTATGCGTCTTCTCCTATGTGCTGCTGCCGGCACCCCACTAACGTTCCAGCAGCGACGCTTCCCCGCTAGGTGGCTGCACTCCGGACTCTAAAGAGAAAGCCGACCACCTGAGCGAGGGCTGCTCAGCACACTGCTCTTCCGGGCAACTCCCAAGACTGGCTCCCAGAGCCAGCACGTGCAGACACACACTAACTGGGGCATTTACAGGGACACACAGGATGAAGTCCTCATGTGCAGATTGGCCATCAAGACGGTCTAAGAAACCAAGACGTGCTTTTTCTGCACCCCAGCTGCTGCTGGCAGTCCTGCTGGGGGTCCCCCAACCCCTCACCTTGTAACTTGCTTGTGGAAGTCCGTAAGTTGCTTGTGTGTCACTGTGACGGCTCCCACGGTTGTCTCCTTTGGTAAACCTTTCAGGGAATTCTCTAACCACCGGCAGAAAGTCTGTGAAGGGTAGAGGAACCGTTAACGTTAACAAGAAGACAGGACCAACCTCAGCTGAGGGGCTACCGCACTCTCTGCTCCCCTAGACTCAAGCCCAAACGAAGGAGCTCAAAGGTGGATCTCCAAACCTGACGTCACGGCGCCCAAGGGGCCATCCTGCCTTCCTTTAGGAGGGACAGCAGCACAGCTTCTCCACCAGAGTGAAGCCTTGTCTGGATGGACCCACTGTTCTCTCCCTGCCCTGAACATGGACCCAAGGTCATCCAAAGACGTGGGCACCAAAGCAGTGGTTCTCCATCTTCCTTACACCGCGACCCTTTCAGAGTTCCTCATGTAGTGACTGACCCCCAACCCCAAAATGATTTTTGCTGCTACTTCAGAACTGTCATTTTGCTGCTGTTATGAATCATCATGTAAATATCTGATGTGTAGGATGTATTTTCATAGTTACAAATCGAACATAATTAAAGCATCGTGATTTATCACAAAACCAATATGTAGTTACATGTTGTGAAATATTTGTTTCTAATGACAAATAAATGAAATGTTGTCTTGAAGCGTGGTGTAGCATGGGTAACAGTCTTCACGCCAGGTACTCAAATGTGGGCGTATCTGCATGTGGGCGGACCGCCTGGAGATGGATAGAGGAGCAGTGTCTCGGTTCCTAAGACCATTGGAAACGTGTTTCCTGATGGTCTTAGGCAACCTCTGTGAAAGGGTCATTCGACCCCAACGACGTGGTTCAGAAACTGCCCCACATGTCTACCACGGGTCAGGTCTACACGGTCAAAGCTTCAGCTGGACTTCTTATTAAGGACAAAGTGTGAGGTGAGGACTCTGAAGTAACTTGCAACTCGGTTTAACTGCCACATGGGCGTCCCTGGGCAGACAGCGGAACTCAATACTCAGCACTTGCTTCGGTAATGTGGAAGGGCCACAACAGAGACACAACCACGCTCGCCAGAAGCTAGTACTCAAGTCCTGGCTGGCCTCCCATGGGTCCCTTCACCTTCCATTAAACACAGAAGCATGCTATGAGCTTACATCAGGGCTGGTTTCAAACTCGCGGCTGAGGCCTGTGAGGTTAAGGGGCGTGGAGCTAAGTTGCTGGTGAAAAGGGTCTTACCGGTCTGTCAACCTGCATGATCTCCCAGAGCACCTCAGCCACGTCGGGGAGGGTGTAGGGGGGCAGACAGAAGCAGCATGTATGCAGGAGCTGGCTGACAAGCTGCTGTCCTAGCTGGTTCATCACCTGGCCAATCAGCTCTTTCCGCAATTCAAAGTCTTCTTCATGCTGCAAGACAGCAAACACATCAGTTACATTCTAGTTACACTCCCAAGACCAAAGGCTGTTCCTTCTTCCGTCTAGCTGTGTCTCTTTCAACAGCGGGGTTCCCAAAACTCATGAACTATTGGTCCTTAGGAGGACAATACTGAACGCTTAGAATCCCGGAAATGGGTGTGGGTTTCACCTGGGATTCATTTTAACCTGCACGAGTTTTCAGAATAAAAAGCAGGACATAAAGCAATAGTCAAGGATTAAGTGTAGCAATTTTCTCATCTTTTTTTTCGGGTGTAAAATAACTAAGTATATCCATTTCCCTTTAAAAAGAATAGCTTGGAGCTAAAATCCACGTATCACACAATTCAGTGGTTTTAGTCAATTCAGCTAGATGTGTGTAACCATCACCATCATCAATTTTAGATCGTCTTTAAGTAGAAAGCCAATATCCTTTTGTCATTAACCCTTCCAACGCTAAGCATTTTGCATAGGATCATCCAACATCGGTTGAAGCAGGACAGGGAGCTGCCAGAAGTTCCGACTGGATTCAGAAGAGGACATGGAGCAAGGGCTGTCATTGCTGATGTGGGTGGGTCTTGGCTCAGCAGAGAACACCAGAAAGAGGTTTGCTTGTGTGTTATTGACTATGCCAACACATTCCATTGTGTGGACCACAATAAACTGTGGGTAACCTTGCACAGAACGGGAATTCCAGAACACGTCATTGTGCTCATTCAGAACTTACATCTGGATCAAGAGGCGGGTAAGAGGACAGAACACGGACTACTGCATAGCTTAAAATCAGGAAAGGTGTACATCGGGGTTGTGTCCTCTCCTTACACGTGTTCAATTGCATGCTGAGAAAATCATCAAAGAAGCTGGACTACATGAAGAGAATGGCATCAGAAACAGGAAGGCTTCTTAACAACGTGGTACGCCGAGGCCACAGCTCTGCTTGCTCACAGTGAGGAGGAATTGAAGCATTTGCTGAGGAAGATCAAGGATTGCAGCCTTCAGTGTGGATCACAATTCGATGTATGGAAGCTTAAAATCCTCACAACCGGACTAATCATGGTAACATCATGATAAATGGAGAAAAGGTTGAAGTTGTCAAGGATTTTTTTCTTACTTGGATCCACATCAATGCTCAGGGAAACCGCAGTCAAGAGATCCAAAGAAGAGCTGCATTAGGCAAGCCTGCGGCACAAAACCTCTTTAGAGTGTTGATGAGCAAGGGCTCGAGGACTAAGGGGCATCGGGCACAAGCCACGGCGTTCTCCATGGCCTCACATGCATGTAAAAGGCGGACGCTGAATAAGGAGAGCAGAAGCATTTGAACTGTGGCGCTGGAGGACACGAAAAGGACTGCTCAAGGGCAAATCCATCTGTGCTGGAGGATGCAAGCCAGAGTGCTCCTTGGAGGCAGGAGTTCATCTGACAGACTCTGGACACAGGGTCAGGAGACTCGGTCCTGGGAAGGAGAGCAAAGGGTGGCGAAAACGAGGAAGGCCCTTGATGAGCGGGACTGACCCAGTGGCTCTGTCTACGGGCTCAGGCATCGGACGGATTGTACAGGTGAAGCAGGACGCTGCTGTGTGCTGTTCTCTTGCGCACAGGGCCGCTATGGGCCGGAGATGACTTGATGGCACCTAACAACACTCGCAGCAATGACTACTCTCGTCTGTCTCTTTGGATCTTTCACAGGAAGCGAAGGACATCCTACGTGGTCTCACTTAACGTGTTCAGGGCCGAGTCATGTTGTCATGGACCAGTCTTTTATTTCTCTTATGGCTGAAGAATATATCATTCTATCTGCGTATCACATTATGTTCACTCATCACTGTGTGGTGAGATACACTCAGATTACGTCTCCCTTTTGGATACTATACATCTGGGGACAAGCTTTTGTGTGGGTGCTGGTTTTCGTTTCTCTTGGGTATGTACACCCAATGGTGGAATTAGTGGGGCATAAGGAAACAAACTTGATGGAGCCTGGTGGTACAACGCTGAAGCACTTGACTTCGTGGCAACACCCAACAACAACAGGGCAACTCTCTGTTGAATCATTTGAGAACCAATAAGAATGCTGTGGTGGATACATAATTTCATGTCAACTTGATAAATCAAGTGTAGGGGGAATTTAACCTGTCAATCAGGTCACAGATTGAGGACATTTGGAGGCATGACCACACTGGAGGCTGGCTCCTCTCTCTGCCTTCACCTTCCTGTTGAAGAGCCATGTTGAGAGCTGCCAGAACCCTGTGATGCTGCTACTGCCATTGGTTCTAGAAGACTTTGCACCCACCTGCCTTCTCCATCGCTGCGTGTGGCTGTATGAGACTGAAGAGGGACTTATGGACTAGCATAGGACTTAGGGACTTGGCCGGGATGTTTGCTTGATATCTACTTCTGAAGAGAGAGAACAGTAGCAATTGTGTGAGCCACTCTCTTATTCTAGGCAAACAGAGCTCTGTTTTCTAGGAACACAGTTGTAGCCCCGTGGTTTATTCCTGCTGAGACTCTCCTCCCTCTTCAATCTAACTGTACACAGGCCTTTCAAGCCTCTCCTCTTCCAGAGAGCTAGCTCAGTGCACTTCTGCCAAAGAGCTTCCTTCCTCTGAACTTCTTGCAGCTCGATCTGGGCTCAGCTGACATTGAGGCTTCTCTTATCGAGTGAACACAAGGCCGGGTGCAGGGCGAGTTTCAGAGCAGCATTTGATTGTCAGGTCTACATTCAGAATACACTCAGCAGTAGATCTTCTGGCTTAGTGACTAATCAGCTCAGCCAATTTGGATCAAAAAAGGAGCTACTCGTACCCGCCTGTGCATTCTGAGACGATGATGAGCTGAAAGTAGATAGGCACCTTGTTTATACTTACATCATTGGCTACCCCTGTATGGATGAGATCTCTCAGGAACCTCATGACACTACAATTGGCATCCCGGTGATCCAAGGTGGTGGAAGCAATGGCCCACTGCAAGATAGGAATGACCACCTGGCTCCTTAGCAGGGTGACAGGGCTACGCTGAATAAACCTGGAGTGGGAAGAGAGGCTGGGTGTCAGCGCCAGGAGCAGGCTTTAAAAAACAGCTGGGGCAAGGAAGGATCCAGAGTCTAGATTATTTGCATATGAGAAAAAAATTCCCAAACTCAATTTCCAATTCAATTTTACCAAGCTAGCCAGGTAGTTTCTAAAAGGTCAACCAAAAGGGCTTACGTATGAGAGCTTTCCCGAGTTAAAAGGCCTAGAAAAGCTCTAAGAAACGACATTCCGCAGTACCCGGGATGCTAACTGGAATTTCTCCAGGAATAGACCCCATAAGCTAGTTCGGGAGTCGCTGGATTTTTTGCTTTTTAACTTTTAAAATTCTCTAGGGATGACAACCCAGCAATTCACTCTCACAACTGTTTAAAAAGTGCATCCCACCCCCCCCACCAACAGTGCTCAATAGTCAGAGTCTTGAGATGAAATATTACATACAATACTTTATATTTAAAAATAGATGCCATGAAAAAAAGCACAATAATTTATTTAAACACTTTTATGTTCACAACCTGTCTGGTCCAGATTCCTTGGCCAGGGACCCCAAAAAAAAAGAACCTAACAGTAGTGTCCTGATGGGTCCACTAGGCAGGTGACACTGCTAAGAGGAAGCTGCGGGGCAGCCTGAGGTGAAGCTAGGAAATACAATACCAGATAGCTTCCATGGCACCTTTAAAACAATACCAGATAGCTTCTATTAGGCTTGGACGCCTAAATATCACGACGTGATACCGATCATATCTGAAGGATGCGAAGCGTTTCAAGGACAAAGCTGAAGAGAAGTCTGGGACTATAGTGGCCCAGCGGTAAAACTACAGGGCAGCGTGTAGACAGTCTTCAGCTGGGTGCTGTTTCCAAGCGCCTTTTTCCTGCCTTGGACTTGCTCTCTTCTCCATGACAGGGACTCAGCCAATTCTCCCCTTGGTCCCACCCGGTTCTTCAGGCTCACTTGTCGATCGACTGCTTCCCAGTGAATCTGGGCCGTGAGCAACTACTCCATCTATTCCGATGACCACATTTCACAGGTGCCAGAGGGCACGGCTCAGGGTAGGAGGTGTGAGCGGTGGGGAAAGGGTTGCTCTGGCGGAGCTTACCTGGTGGCTAGCCGGAACAGGTCGTCCACTGTGTCGGGGTGATTCTGCAGACCGCTGTGCTGCTCTAGGAGCTGAAACGTGGGGACGCACAGGGCCTACACACCAGACAGCAATTTCAACACAAGCTTACTTACACCCTGTACACGTATATACACGTGAAAGCATTCACTGGATAAAGTAACACAATATGAGGGGACTTCAAAAAGTGCATGGAAAAAACGGAAAAGGTACAAATCAGAAATGTAAATACTACGTCTCAACATAAGCCTTGTCACTTAAAGCTTTGTAAATGCTGATACCAAGCATTTTGTCCAGCTCTAAGGAAACGAGGGTCCTGGGAATTCACTCATGTCAACGGTCTTTTTTACATTATTGGCCGAAGGCAAACGGATGCCCTTTAAAGACACAGATGAGGAAACAAACAGGATGGTGCCAAATCAGGACAATAAGGTGGGTACCTGATTTCCCATGTCAACTCTCAAAAAAAAAAATGCCCTAATTTTATGACAATGTGCAAGAGCGCTGTCGTGAAGGACTCTCATGGAGGCTTTCCTGGGTGTTTTTCAGGGAAGACTTTGTCTCATCGTACTCGGATGATAAGCAAGTGTGACTGTCCTCCGGTCTTCTAGAGAGTGATGAGTCACTTCCATCTCTTGTGTTGTGCCATGTTCCGTTTTCTGCTATAATTCTTGCAAGATAGGCCCTCAGGATCTTGACCCCCGTTAGTTTTACATTTCCACGGGACACTCGGCTCCTTTCTGTGATTCAACAGTTTTGGTAGTCAATGAACGAAAGTTTGCTCAACTTTTTCAGGCAGAATTGTGCAAGTTGAACCAATGGAGATGTGTGAGTACGGTGTTGACTATTGTTTCTACTATTAATCCTAAACCCACTACAATTAGAGTACAAGACAGACTTATTCTTTCCTTGCAAATTGATGTGGATGGTTATACTGCCACTGCTGTGAACTTTTATCTGCAACGTTGTCCCATTTTTTTCTTAAAAAAATTATTTATTTCTCTGGACATTGTCCCCATAAACTGCCTAAAGCGTCAATGATTTCACTTATTTTTCCACTGAAGTAAAACTAAATTTGATATTTGCTCTTGCTTCAATTTTAGCAGAATTCATGTTCCTCTGATATCTTATCAAAGTGATGTCTTATCAATCTTACCTTTCTAGGTATCTCAAACTAGATCCTGTTCACATATGCTACAACAAGTTAGTACGGATTTATTTTGATGCAGAACACTTTTGAAATTCATGTAGTTTTTTCATAATGCACATTTCCATGAACTTTTGTAAGACCCTTCATATGCACAAAGGGTACAGGGGGTAAGTTGGGAAAGGAAGACTTGAAGAGAATTCTTTCTCAGCTGACGTAAAGGTTTCACACTTGAAGTCCCCATTTCAGGAAAGGATTGAGAGGACACAGATGTTAGTTGGTGGCACTGAGTTGTCATCTCAAAGTTTTAGAAGTCTCTGCGAGCAGACACTGGACTTATGTACTACAAGCAAACTAGCTGAGGGAGAGGTCTGCATTAGATACTGGAGCATCAGTTTGAAATGAAGGACATCTCAGATAATGAAGGGAAACGGTCACAACTCCATTTGCCCAGGTGACTAGGAGAAAAAACAGTGGACCAGGGGCCTTTTCCAGTGCCTGCTCGTTACTCCAAGATCCTCCCAATTGCTAAACAAATAATCCATTAGTTTGAATCCATTTGGTTGTTCTAGGCCAAAATTTAACAAAAATCGTGCCGCGTGTAGAGATATTTCATTTGTCATCTACTCAACACCCCGTCCTCTCCCCTCCCTCCCCACACAACAGAAAACCTAAGCAACCAGGCAGGAACACTGGAATGATCCTGGCACTGGTGCAGAAGTTCTCCCAAGCCCGGCTGTCCAGAGAGGAACTAGGACGCTTCTACTTCTTCAGAAAACGGAACCTATGATCAGGAAACCAGCAGGCATGGGAGAAACATCGGGAAGCAACAGAATCGGAGGCACTGACTGCCAAGGACAGGCTGGTAGGTCTTCAGCCCCCCCGGCCCGAGGCAGCACCACTCCCCTCCAGGGAACCGCACCTGGAGCATATCCAGCAGTCCTTGCCGACAGCCCTCTTCCATGCCGTACTCATCCACAAGGATGCTGCCCAGGTACAGGAAACAGGAGTGCTGGTGTACGTGGTACACATTCACCATCTGCCAAGGAGCACACAGCACGCGACAGCTGCAGAAACTGTCTTGAGGAAGACATTCTGAAGAGGCTGATATCCTCACTTTAAAGCAACATAATAAAACCTTGGGAAAATTTTGGCAAAACTCCTCAATGATTGCCGAGTTCTTCCAAACCTTGAACATTATCACCCCCCCCCCCCCAAAGTGTTGGGAGAACGTGGTGCGATCTGTCCAGGAGAAAGCTCTGAGCCAAGGCTCGCACGATAGGGCTGTGGAAGCCTAGGACAACAAAGTCTCACTTGCCTTGTAAAAACGTCACTTCCAAAATAGCATCACCCACCGCCGTCAGGTTGACTCTGACCCATGGCCACCCTATCTGTATGGAGCAGAACTGAGGCTGGACAGTTACAAAAGCAGAGCATCCCGTCTTTCTCTGTGAAAAGGCTGGTGTGTTCCAATCGACCTTTTGTAAACAGCCCAACTTGTAACCCACTGTGCCGCTCAGGGTCCCTTAAATAGCACACCAAAAATCAGATATGCAGCGAACACATCACTCTTGGAAGACACACAGCTAGATTGCTCCTGAGAAACAAGGATGGAGAAACTTCCTCTCACATACTTTGGGCATTAATCAGGCACCGTTGCGCTCAGATTTACACAAGGCTGCTATGAGTTGGAATCGACTTGATGACAGTGAGCGAGTGCTGCTGGGTAGGATTTAGACTGAATAGCAAAGGTCAAGGTTCAAACCCACCAGCTCTTCTGAGGTAGAAAATGCAGCTGCCTGCCCCGGCGAAGCTTTGCAAGGCCTTAGAAACCGTATGCAGGGTCCCAGTGCGTTGGCACTGACTCGGTGTCAGTGGGTTTTTGGTCCTCCTTCCAAAAAAGGAAGGGTTTGGTAGAGCGATGGGTTAAGTGCTCAGCTGCAAAAGAAGTCGGTTCATGGAGAAAGACGTGGCAATGAGTTTTGGTAGCACGCTGCAGCCTTTAAACGCCATGGAGTAGTTCTAGTGTAGTCGAGAGGGTTGCTATGAACTGACACATTCTCAGTGGTTTAGAGTTACCCAGAGAGTCCACTGGGGCACAAAGGGTTAAGCACTCAACCACGACTACTACTCCACAGTCTGAGCCCGCCCAGAGGCACCTGGGGGAGCACTAAGGGGCTTTCTACTCCTGTAAACAGTTAAAAGTCTCAGAAACTCACAGGGGGAGTTCTACCCTATTCTACCGGGTCACTCGGAATTGGCATCAACTCAATGGCAGTGGCACACAGGTCTGGCAAGAGGCTTCTGAAAGGTCTGGCGAGAACTGACTGTACACAAGGGACGGTCATGAGTCAGAGTCGACTCAATGGCAACTGACACCACCAACCCCCCAAAACAGATGACAGTTTTTACTCCTCTACTGAACACGCCGTCACCACACATGTGCTGATCTTATCTCGAGGCCACTCAATGAACGTGGTAGGGGCTGACAGAAGAGGAACACGAGTACACTTCCGCCCCAGCTGCAGATGCCACTGGAGCTCAATGAGCATGAGTCTGTCCGTGTTACATACCTGAAACTCTACAGTGTCAATGACTGACAGCAGGGACAGCCAACTGTGTCAGTACAGGCTTTGGGCTCCTCCCTTGGTCATCCGCTCTGTGACTCAATTCTGCCACTACAGCACAAATTCAGCCCAAAGCTGCTACTTAAATGACTAAGCCTGGCTATGTCCCTATAAAATTTTATTCACCAAAAAAGGTGGCTGTCACTTGCTGAGCCCTAGCTTCAGAACACAATTCCTTCCAAAGGTATCAGCCCTACTCTATTGGGCTGGTCACACACGTAATGGTCAGGAACAAAGGACAACATCAAGGTCATGCAGGTACTCTCCCACAGCAAAGATAAATAAAGTTGCCATAGACCCAGAACGCACTGCCATGAAGGAGGCACTTGATCAAAGGTGGGGTATGTCTTAAATGCAAATGTGTAATGCATTCAAAATATGGTAAATGTAGATCACTAAGAATTAAAAAAATTCTGCACACAACTGAAGTGTGTACCCTGGTCTAACAACGCACTTTACAGAGGAAAGTCGTGTGAGAGAAGGGCTCGTGCTGCCTGAGCGTGCATGCCTCCTTGGGAGCAGCCCCCTGACATGCCTGGCCACAAGGAAGGGCAGGTGTGGAGCTAGTTGATCTCCTCACAGCAAAGACACATAATTTAAGACGATGCTCTGAGCCCCAGCAAATGCAGGGCCGGCATTACACAATCCTGTCTCCCTCACATCTGTGCCCAGCGCGGCACTGCACCAGCCTCACCCTAGTCCCGGCCCTGTAGTCAGGCTCACAGTCACAGCAACGCACAATGCTAAGTGGCTCAGCACAGTTCTCCGTGTGCCTCTGACCTCGGAGGACCTGACAGTGAACCACACATCAGAGCTCTGTATCGCAGGAGTCAAAGTCACCTTTATTGTTTGAGAAATGCAAGACTTGTGGTAAGCGCCTGGCCTGTGAGGAGAAAAACCAAAACCCCAAGGCGAGAAACTGCAGAATTTAACTTGCCACCTTTTTGCCAAGGAAATGAAAAACCAGAGGCACTGGTGCTGGTCGTTCTTGTAACATCGCTTCACACTGGAATAGACTGCCATGTAGACAGGGCAGGTTAAGTCCTGTTCATAGACACTGTTCTCACCAGCAGGACTCTGCATGCTCTTCGCATGCTTCGCTGTCTGCAGGTAACAGCCATGCAAGGTCTTTCACTTCGCTGGCAGAGGGCCTGGCTCAGGGCTGTCCAGCCCTCTGTCCCTCCACCACTCCCCTTACCTGCGTGACCAGTGGCTGCAGCAGGGCGGCAGAGCCTTTGCCGACACAGCGAACAGCAAAGCGGAGGCACCTGCAACAACGCTCTACGATCCGATTATCGGCCCGGTGCTTGTTGAGCGTCTCAGATAAAACCGGCCATATCTGAGTGGGAGGGAAAGAGCAGGAGAAGTGAATGGGAACCAGGAATGCTTCCATGATGGTGGCAGTGGATTCAACTTTGGATAAGGGCTCTTGTAATCTGGCTCGATTTTGTCCTGTGTGTGTGTGTAATCCTAGAGTCTTGGTGGCATAGTGGTTGCGCTCCAAGCTGCGAGCCACAAAGTCAGTAGTTCAAAACTGCCAGCTGCTCCTGTAACAAGGTGGTCTCGGGAACCCCGGGCCAGGTCTAAGCTGACTCAGAGGGTCACCAGGAGTCGGAGTCCATGCAACGGCAGTGAGTTTGGGTGGCTTTCTCTGGTCTTTTTTTGGTGTGTACTTACCACATCTAAGGAGAAGCACAGTGAACTCTAGACTAACAAGGCACGCCTGAATTTTTACTAAACGACATACTTTTCTTTAAGAAAGTCTGGAGTAGGATGACAAGAATTAGTGTGTGCTAGAGGGTGCTATGTTCAAAGCCAGCTCCAGGAAGTTGGAAGATTATGAACAAAAAGACCAGAGTTAAGGAAAGGGTATCACGTGATAGTACTAAACACTTCAGAATATTTTGTACTTTTCTCCCCTGAAGTCTGAAAGGCACATCCCAAAACATGCCTCTTGATTCATAAACTACTTTCCATGGGGAAACTGAAGTCATGGAGGGTTAACTGGTTTTGTCAAAAAGATGCTGGGGGGACACACAGACACACACGGACACACACACACACACACACACGACAAAAACCATGCTGGTGGCTGATCAGGCCTCCTAGCAATTCCAGAACCCACACAGGTTCTTCTCCTCCTCCCTCCTCTTAGCTGGACGGACACCGCGCCTGCACGCAACAGTGGGGGGCTGGTGCAGGAGCCGGCAGTGCTGGGGTGTCCAGGGGCCTGCTCCGATGCAACGCTGGCTCGAAGGGATCTAACAAGAGGCTCCTTATCCCACTGCAATTCTGCCCACCTTAACACACGGACCTCCTGGTGAGCCTGGGACCCTTCATCCACTACCGCTACCCAAGCCTGAGTCTGCAGGCAGGGCCCCTAACACTTACTTCCTGTATGACTTTCTGGCACGGATGACTCTGTCCATTTTCCACAATGGGGTTGGTGTGTCTGCAAAGAAAACAGTCCCAAAAAGTAAAAGTGGATCAATTTCACCAACGACCTGGAACCCCGATCCCTGGTCACTCACCGATGTTCATTCATTTATTGCAAAATAAGAGTTTCTATAGGTCCTCAAAATGGCATGTGACAAAACCCTCCTAATTATATGAGAGCAACTCAGCGAAAACTACATGTGGACAATAACTAATAAGCAAACACAATGTCTCTGTCCGGGTTCAGCCCACGTTAACTTCTTGGCAATGATGACTGACTGTGGGTCTCACACAGAACGGTTCCTTGTGTAATTCAGTAGGGATCTTTGGAACACTCGTGCTCAGATGTCCTTTCTGCCCTTAGGTGCCTCTCTGCTTCAGAAGATTAACCTCAGAATTAGTGATTTGCACCACCCAGTACTGGCTCTCAAAGTACGGCTTCTGGAAGAGGAAGCAGCAGCATCACCGGACATTTGACAGGAAGGCAAACTCTGGTCCTGCCCAAGATGCAATACGTCAGACATTCTGGAGTGGACCCCAGCAAGCTGGGCATTGATTGGTGCGTTCCCCCAGGGATTCCCCAGCAAGCTGGGCATTGATTGGTGCGTTCCCCCAGGGATTCTGACGCATGTTCCAAAGCTTGAGAACCACTAAACTAGAGACTAAATAATTCCAATGACATTTTGACACAGGCCTACCAAACTTTAGGTAACAATAGGCTTCCTTAGTCTCTCACAAGGAACACCCTATAGGAGGTACTTTTAAGTTTGAGGAGGAAAAAAATGCTTGCTTACTTCGATGTACGATGGTTTCATTTGCTTTTTACCCAATGCATTCAGTCTCCATTCTTACCTAAATATTACTGCAAGGCGATCTAAGAACACAGTGGGATCTGAGGATATACCATTGCTGGGCTCCTGAGACAACAGCTGAGGAGACAGAGAGACATCAACACCCAGCTGTCCCGGGTACAAACCTACAGCAAACACTGTCACACATACCCCGATAGATCCAACTCTGTCTCCGTTTTTACTGATTCCCTTCCAGTCGGTGCCTAAGTGCCCCTATTCACCTGGCCACATGAATTCCTGCCCTGTTGCTGCATCCCGACCAAGACTAGGAATCCTTGCCTTTCATCATCTCATCACCGTCAGGTAGAGACAAAACAAGTTTCTAAATTTCCTTTTATAACTAAGATTGACCTTTGATGGTTGTTTATGTTCCCTCTGTGAACTATCCACTTAAGCCTAAGGACAGCCACTGTCCATGTTTCTGTTCGGACCTTGAATATATTTCTAAGCCATTTGTAGGAGCTCTTTAAATACTGTAGGAATAAAAGCTTTAAATATTCCCTAATTTGGGACTTGTCTTTGTAATTTAATACTGCTATTAAAAAATTAATAAGTGTATGGTGCTTCCTCTCGTCCTTTTGATTTCCTCCACTGCTTTTAGGGGTAAAGCTGCCATTCATCCACGCGATGGTGTGAGCGAGCTGTCCAAGCCTGTGTCCCCCCTGCTGCTCTCCACATTTCCAACTCATTTACTGAAACAGCCATTCCTTCCTCGTTGGACTCTGTGCACGGGGATCAGACCTGCAGACACCGCTCTATGCGGCATGCGGCTCCTGTGTGTGGACCGAGGAGCCGGGGGTGCAGCTTCCACGAGGGACTGCTAAGGTCAAGGGCAGCAGGATGAAAGCACCAGCGACTCGGAGGGAAAGAGGTAAGGCTTCCTACTCATGGAAAGAGTCTTGAAAACTCACAGGACCTGTCCTGTCGGGTCATGAGGAGTTGGCATAAACTCAATGGCACCAGGTTTGGCTTTCAGGTACATTCAAACCTGGTTGTGACTGCCTGATGTAGAAAACAAATGCTGCTCATTCTGATACCACTGTCATCCCTCACAAAATCACCAGAGCTTCAGGACCCATCGCAAGAGATGAAAGGAAAGCTGCCTCTAGTTCCCTTTCCCCTTTCTTCCTAAAACCACTCGGCTAACTTCACAATCTTCACCCCAAGTTCCCCTAAAACCCCATTGCTATGGCTACTGCATGCATTCAACACGTGATTAAGATGAGTCGACACCTTTATAATAGTCAAGCAGGGAAACGCAGTACCTGCGGTTGCTAACATGACTGGGATCTTCTCTCTTCTATCTTATACCTGGTCATTACTAACATAGTGAAGCCTGCCAACTGTATAAGCAGCTACTTTGATAAACAATCATCTATAAACACTTAATTTGGTCTTTTCAAACAATACACAACCTACACTGGTATCCCATCCACTGGCGTGGACTCACCTTTTTCAATGCCATAACCTGAACAGAACACAGTTCACTAAGACACTCAGTGATCTTATCCAACGGTAATCTGGCTAGGACAAGTGCTGTCCCTGAAAAACAAAACATACAGAAAGGGGAAGGGGGGGATATTAAATTAAGGTAAGACATTGGTTTACATGATAAGCATAACAGATTAGTTGAATGAGTCCATTCTTTCCAGAGAAGAAGCTTTTAAAACATTACAATATTTTGTTAACTATGGTTGCTTTGGAAAAAGAAAAAGTGGCGCAGAAGACTACAGACTAGCTTTCACGTTGATATTTGCAACTGCAATAAGAAAGTCCTTCTTCTTATTGGTCTACAGCAGAAGTTCCAAAAGGGGGCTATCCTGGTCCCACCCTGACCAATACATCAAAGCAAACGCACTGCCATCAAAGGGTTTCTGACTCATAGGGGCCTCTTAGCATTTCCAAGACTGTAGCTCTCTGTGGGAGTAGAAAGTCACGTCTTACTCTTAAGGAGAGGCTAGAGGCTTTGATCTGTTGACCTTGCAGTTAGTTACGTTAGCCCAACTTGTAACCCACGCCACCAGGATGTCTTGGAACAATCCCAGGGGCCTGCCAAAGCAGGTACCTTCAATTTACAGTCGATTATGGGCTACAGTACCAACGTTTTTAATTGCCAAGTGGGTACCAAGTAATTTTTTTTCTAAAAAGGAAGAAAAAGGACAAATATGTTTGGGACCCTCTGAAAAAGAAGTCTTCTTTCAAAGCCTTTAAAAAACTCTTCCCAAAGTCAATGCCAACCTCAAGAGATCCTGACACAGGCGTCAAGATGCCCCCTCCCCCCAAATGTGAATATCCCTCCCTATTCCAAGCCCCTTTGTTGCTTAAACCAGTTTATTGAGTATTAAGTGGAGGTTTACATTTCAGACCACCATTTTTTCATTCAACAATTTAAACAGTATCTCAAACCTCCCCAAAGCTGGTCTGTCTCTCCCCCTGGCTCCACCATCTTCCTTTCCCTTCTCCCCCTCACCTCACTTATCACCTGCCAACCCTCTAGGCTACTGCTTCCCCTGCCTCCCACCCCAGTAACTGTCAAAGTCTGTGTTTTGCATAAGAAAACCTATATCTTGATTTTTTTCCCCCCTAGCAATGTCTTAATTCAAACAGACAGCCTTCGTTTTAACATGGACCTCAGGCATCTTTCCTTTTACCTCGGAAGATGAGCTGTTTGACAGAGCGGCCGACACTACAGAGATCTTGGTCCTAACTGTACTGTAACAAGAGCGCTCCAGGTGGCACAGAGGTCAACTGTCTGGTGGGGTCCCCTTGAGCCGTACACACTACGGAAACAACACTGTGACAGCCACAGTCGTACTGCTCCACATCTGCCAGCCCTCAGTGGCGTAAGTCTTCCAGGTAGCTCACTATGGTTGTCATGTGGACTTCTCTAAGAGTCCTGGTAGTGCTGTCTTGTAAGCAATGCACTACTAACCATAAGATCACTGGTTCAAATCCACTGGCTACGCCCTGGGAAAGGATGAGGAGGCTCTCTGCTACCATCAATATGCAGGTTCAGAAACCCTGCGCTGGCTGGCTCAATGACAGTGGGCTCATTTATGCCTAGGCAAGAAACAACAAAAACGCACACGAGGAAAAGGAGACTTGCTGTGGGAACGCCCAGTAAGGAACGTGGCTATAAACTGCATGGAACTCACTGACACAGGGTCACACCATTCGGCCAAGGCTCACCGCCACCTGTCGATCCATCCACCCAAAGCCTCTCCAACTACCAGCTTCACTGCCTCCCCAGGGCACTCCCACCTCTAAGGACAGTTTGGTTATAAGCTACTTCCTCTTCTCAGTGCCTGTACAGGCTTCCCTATTAACTGATGACAATTCAATGCTTACAGTAAAAATCCGATCTTTCTTTTACTTTGGTAAGATAACCCTTCAAATATTTAAAAATTGCCAGGATGTTTACAAAGCTCGGTTCAAAGTCTTTCCCCCGTCTTAGTCTCTCTGGTTTTTCTAGTCCTCTGCACCTCCACCAACTCTCTGGGCTGCCCCGGAGCGAGTCCAGCAAGTAGACGCTGACCAGGAGTGCTTCCAGTCGACTTCAACCTCGACTCGGGGTCGACTTGGCACTGAGCCATGCACACTACCTGGAGACTCTCCCTTTACCGTTTCAGTATGGCATCAGGGTTGTTTCCCTTTTTACTCTTCCCCCACCTTCAGGTGGCACTATGTTTAGGTAGATCTCCACACAGAATGTAGGTCGGTCGGCGCTGTATACACTGGCCTAAGCTTGAATTCGTCACACAGCCTCTTCCGATACTCTGAGAAAGCAGTGCCTTGGGGCACACCCTCCCGAGTGAAAACGCCGCCTCCACTAGCACTCACTCCTGACATGACAACTGCCTACGACTAGGCTGTGGGCTCTGAGAAACCAGCAGCTTAGGGGAGACTGCCACGGGCCAATGTCAGCCACTACCTTTCAGCAAGCCCACGGCCGCTTCCGGCGACAACATGAAGGAATCGAGCGAACGGGCAATCTCCAGGAGTCCGTTGAAGTGCTGGGCCATGTGATCTCGGCAGACGGCACAGATGTTATGAATGGCTTTGGCTGCAGCGGAAGCCAGGGGCTTTTCACAGAGGCCTTTCATCAAGTAGCCCAGCACCGGGTCTGAGGAAACAAGCCCAACGGCACAGATTACGCGTCTGAGATACATGGAGCACTCTGAGAAGCCAAAGAACCCTTGGGCGTCAACCCAACGGGCCCTGAGCTCCTCACTCGTCTATTTCTCCCCTGTGACAGGTCCCTGTGGTCGGTCTCAGGGCTTTCGAGAGTGGTTTGAAACCACAGAACGAGCATACCAGATATTAAGAACCAGGTAATGCGTGAACGGAGCCCACACCCAAAGAGAGATCACTGCCCCCCACCCCCAACTGGGGAAGAAGTACTTAATTAGGGCCAGCCTACTGTAATTGGAACGGAGACAGCTGTCTAAAGCTTGTACTTGTGTACTTCTTTCTAGTTACAAAAGGTCTTTAGATGGAGAGTTGGCCTTTATACATCATTATGATGAATGAATTCACTGTTTTACTTTTACAAGTATAAGAAGAAAGTTTATTACAACTGCTCAACTGATCCAGCTCCTTTACAGAAAGCTCAATATTGCTCTGCAGGAAGGGAAAACCATCTAGGGTTCAAGAGCATGGGAAGACCGACCTTGGAGCAAACCATGAAAGCACTGAGGAGTCAAAAAATTAGAATTCCAAAGTCTCTTAAAATCTGTAATCTCCGTTTCTAGAACGATGAGCATAACCCATCCAGCAAAAACAAAAACAACAAAGACATCAGATCTGGACTCCACAGCTTTGTTCAAACACCTCCATTCTGTCGCCCTTCATGGCAGCCAGATGGAGGGACGGTGGTTCTGACTATGCTAGAGTGGAAGGCCAAGACACGCTGCAGCACTCTGTCTGCCTGCTGAGGCACGTGGTGGCAGGAGAAACTGCAGAGTGGGGCTGAATGGTGTGTCGTACCAAGAGCCTGCCCTTCCAACTAGCTCTGCTGCTGACGGGGCAAAATCTGAAAACATGGAATCAATCCAACCCACCAAAAAACACTGTTTCTCTCTCTGCGAAAATGGTTCAGAAAAGAAAGGTAAAAGGCACAGAAGGATTAGCAACGAGGCATTTGAGTCATTTTTTAGCTGGTAGCGGAGAAGGGGTTTGGCCCGATATGTGCTGTCAGACACGGGCTCCGAGTAGGGAAGGAAAACAGCCCCAGCCACGGTCCCTCAACTGCCTCAGTCACTTGAAAAGGAGAAAGTATCACAGACAAAACAAAGACGAGTGGACGCCGCGGTCCCAAAGCTAGACCAGCAGCTCAGCCAACGTCGGAGTGCTATTTGCACAGCTGGTGGTGTGGGCACGTTACAGTCCCAGAACACTGTCACTCTTCAATGGCAGGGGGTTCCTCGACACTGGGTAGAGTAGTTTATTTCTCTGAGTGTCTATCTCCTCATCTCCAAAAGGAAGACGTTAGAATCAATGGTTTCTAATTCTACTTTGAATTCCGAAATTATTTTATGTCTTTAATATTTTAATAAGGGCAGCCAAAGGTTGTAAAGCCCAACACTGCATTTTATTTGTACTTATTTAGTTTTGATTGATTATAAGTTTTTAAGTAGAATGTGGGTTTAACACTAAAACAGGCCCTCCTTTGTTCTAACTTACTAGTAGCTCGTGGGCAGCTGTCCTTAGTTCAAGAGCACACCACAGGCCAAGACAGACACAGAGGCAAAAATCTAGTCCCTGTCACATTGTAAATGTTGTCTCAACTAAGCAGTAACTCTAGACGGTCTCAGTGCCCAGAAGCATTCTACCTGCCCATGAGAAGAGCCCACAGAGAGCAAAAGCAAGCGTCTCAGAGAGGGCAAGCCAGAAGTCGCAGCCGCAGGGCGGAGAATTCACACGTACCAAGGAACTGAGGGTTTCGGTCAACCACTTCGCTCATCTCTCCAACCAACTCAATGCTGGTGTACCGCACAGCTGTATGGACAGTCTCTGGCAGACGGACAACTCCTTCGAGGACCTCCACAAGGGTGGGATTGTTCTCCCTGGGTACAAAAGGCAAGTGCTCACAGTTACTGATTTCAGCGGTTACACCCTGGCCAACAAACAGGCTGCAAGGATGCGTATCTTTGCTAAAGGGTTTCTTTCTAAATCATCTTTGGGGTAAAAGTTTTAACAATGGGGATGAGTTTTCCAAATCCTCAAAATGGGAGAAAGGCAGAAAGAGGGAAAGCAGATTGTTCCTTAATCTTCCGAGTGACAGTAACATGTCTAATGCCACATCATGCTATCCAATAGAAGCTCTTCAAATTGGAGAGGTCGGCATTTACCATGGACAAACTTTGTTGTTGTTGAAAAAATGTATTTTATTTATACCTCTATCTGCAGCACCTAGAACAGTGCCTGGCACATAGTGGGCACTCAGTAGCTGAATGGTTACGCGAACGAAGAATTCTCATCGACTGTTTTGTACTAGCTGCTAGTCTTTACATGGGCAGAGAAGTGTGGATTGGCCCGCTAAAGTCTCCAGCTACGTCTAACTCGAGGGCCAAGAAACCAAGCGGGGATAAGTAAAGGTGTCCCCGTTTGGAACAGGAGGGCAAACGAAGGCTAACAACTTTCCACAGCTCCAAGGATTGATTTATTCCTTTTCCTTTATTCTCGCTCCAGCATTCCGGATGATGTTCTTTTTTTATTTTGAGCAGAGTGGAGGCCGTCCCAAAAGTGGAAGAAGTTCATCCAGAAACGGAAACTATCCTGGGTTAGAGCAAGAGCACTCCTTGTGGATTAAATAAGTCCTTCAGTGCTTTTCATGAATTAAACAATTGCAACCATGTACTTGGCTTAAAATGTGAACACAAACTGATGCAATCCTCATTTATGCTGTGTTTCTTAGGGGCACTAAAGCCAATAATCTTACCCATCTTTCTTCAAACTATACACATTGGTTACATATTTGTGGTTTTAATAATTTTCAGGCTGTCACTGAAGGTTCCCAAAGATACTAAAATGGGTTTAAGAGAAAATAATACGGTACACAATCAAAAAGCAAAGCAAAACAAAAACCATACCCTCCTACTCTATCTTCTTGAAACTGTCCTGGATTGGAAAGCAGCCCTGAAAAGCTGCTGAGACGGAGGCACTGGACTCCGTACAAACGCCTGCCTGAACCTTCGACCCACGTGCAGGGCCGATCCCCACACACGGTAGCTCATCAGATCCTCATTCACAGGCATAAATTCATGGCAAAAAGACAAATTCTGTCTTTAGGGATTACTGTTAAGATCATGAAAAGAGTTTCTATGCTAAGCAATTACAAATCAAGTTCTAATAATTAAAAAACAAAACAAAAACCCGCCCAATGAGAGTGCTGCACACAGTGACTGCCCGGTTGATGCTGCTGCTCTGACGGGCACCAGTGCCCGGGCCCTGCCTCTCTGAGACCCACAAGTGCCCTTCTAGACAGAAGTACAGAGAACATGTCAGTCAACATTTGTAAGGATAACTTACCGGAGGTCACCAACGTAGATGAGACCAAACTAGTTCCTACTTAGCACCAACAATTTAAGAATCTTAACACATTCTTAATCGAGCCAAAGTTTCACAAGGGCGCCTTGGGTGGAAAAACAAATCTGTATTCTATTCCTCGCATCTAGGGTGAAATTCAGTGTTTTAACTCAGGAAAACATGGTTAGCACATTAGCATTGCAGGCTACACTGGACTAGCTTCTAGAAGTAAGAAGACTAGACAGCACTAGAGAAGTAAGAAGTGCTAAGGGTTTCCAAGCATATACCATAAGAGAAAAATGGTGTAATTCTCCTTCCTCTCAATATTTAGAGTTTCCAGCAAAAGACTTATGAGACACTCACGGATCAACACTCTTTGCTATAGCAGCCATGATAAAGAGAACCGCTTCTGTCACCTCCCAGGGTGGGTTGCCTTCTTTCAGAGTGGAATATAACTAGAGAAGAAGAGGTGGATTATGGATCCATTAAAAGGAAAATAGAGCAGAAGTCCAAAAAACAAACAAAAAAAATCCTTTTAGTTAAAATAAATCCGGCCCCTTGTTTCTGAGTCTACTTAAGTATCCCTCGGAGATGGGATACTATAATTTTCATTTTGCACATCCTCACTAACTAGAAGCAACGACTCATTTAATATTTGAAATAAACCCATTTAGAGCTCCAAGAGTAGATCAAGATTATCGTCTGCTCCTAGAAAATGAGTATTATGGGGAATAAAACACAACATGTCATGCGAGCCTTTTCCTGGCCCAGATAATCACTAGTGAATACATACACACACTTAACATCTGTACGCTCTGTACAGCCTTCACCTGAACATTGGTTTTCCACTGCTATGGTTGTAGTTTTGTCCCCAGCAACACTAGTAGTAGAGTTTAAATTCCTCAAAAGCAGCTATGTGGAGATACCTTTCGATGCCACAGCCAAGCAGATTTAACCAAAATGAAAGTAGATCAAGCAGAATACTCAGAGATATTCTAGTTAAGAATTTCCCAAAGTATATCCACCTATGGGGTGTAACGAGGCATAAGTCTACCGAAGACTCCAGCAGTTGGATAATAGATACAGCTAAATAAGCATGAGCAATTTTTGAGATTTACACTATTTAATTACTTCTCAATTTTAATTGCTATCATGTTTGTGGTTTCTTTTCCCAGAAAGGACCCCGTAAGACTGGTACCCACGAAGCACCGACCATTTATAAAACAGTATAAACGGAGTCTGGAGAGTATCAAGTGACTCGTGCAAGACCCGGAGCCAGTGTGAGAAGAGCCGAGTCTCTGCCCGTGACTCAGGAGCTCATTCGAGCTGTGCCCAGAAACCCCAATCCTCTGTAGGCGGGTCAGTCAGCACGTTTTAATACAAGACAGAACAGTGATCATTTTATTAACAGTGTGTCTAGATCACGTCACTCCCAAATATACACAAAATAGCTGGTTTACAAGAAGAAAATTAGGTTAGTTCGGTCTGGCTATGGCAAACATCCACACTAGATTCCAGAGCTCGCCAAAATAGGACTCAGCCATTGGAGAAGTACCTGGGACTAAGCTACTGTTAATAAATGCCCGTGGATGGTGACGGTTGCAACCAATGTCTTACAAGGTAGAATGTTACTCACGGAGAGCACATGAGTGTGACTCTTCTCCTCGGGGATGAAATGGCATAGGAATCTAACCGCAAGTGTGGACAAAGACAATGCCAAATAACTGAAAGAGTTGCCAGGAATTGATATGTAATTATTAACGCTGGGAAGTGAACCTATTTTTCCTAGCCTAGTCCAATTCCCTAGAAGTATCTTGTGAGCTTTAATGCTTATCTATAGATCTTCCATGCTACGTGAAAAATAGGGACACCTTTCATTTGCAAATAACAGAGTGACTCATATGAAACATCTATCGACTGCAAATGGCTTGTAAGATACGTATAAACATAGTTACTATATGCCAGGCAGTGTGCTAGGCCCCTGCATTACCCACTGAGATTGAAGAAATAAGATGGGACTTTTACAGAAGACACAGAAGTAACCACAGTTAGGGTGATCAGTAAAACTGGCAATAATCTCCAAATGGGCTTACCTGAGCGAAACACTCCATAGATCCAATCAGGAAAATTAAATCCTTCACCAGGTCTGATACCCTCATCCGAAACTCTCCAAAGTCATCCGTCTCCTCGGGAACCCCCTCCTGAAATTTCAAATCAGATGGCATTTGTTTTAACGGCCTGAGGCTTTTATTAGCCTCTAAATCAAGAAGAAACTGCCACCGAGGCCCAATGAATGAAAGCTAAGGCTCTCCCTTAGTAGGGGTGGCAGGCCAGTACGGCCTACCTTCTATCTCACAAAGAGAATCCTCAAGTTCTGTTAAGCGTAGTAAGTGTATCTAGATAAGGTGCAGCTCCCTTGTTCTGATCCAGCCCCTGAAGTTTTAGTTCAAGGTTTACCCAAATCAACGATTATCACAGCACATAGAATTTTAGACTTTTAAAAGAACACATAAGACAGATACATAAGAAAACTAGGATAGTAAAGAATGAATGGTGATATGCAAGTGCTCACTAGAAAAGTCACCTTTCTGTTTGAAACTTTTCAGTAAAAATGCAGTTTGTTTACATTCCATGGACCTTAAAATGTTACTAGTCCGATCAACGGCTATAACTAAACAGAAGTTTACCAACTGGGATCTTGTTGAGGGCATGCCTAAGAATGATGGACTCTGAGCAACTGGACCAAGCCCTGATCGTCCTTGAGAACTGCTACTCAAGCTCAACCTCTTGTTGCAAGACCAAGAAACTGCAGTAAGAAATGACGAGGGAGTAACGACGCTGGCTCTCAGCCGAGGTAACGGGAAACTTCAAAAGCGCCCTATACATCTTTAAGCACAAGACACTCAAGGGTAAGAAACGACCTGCAAGAGCAGTTGTCTATGGAAGCAGCACAAGGAAGGAAGGGAGCTAGCCAGTGGAGACATGTACACCAGAGCTCTGCTTCTGTGAACACAGCAAGTTTCACTTAAGACTGAACTAAACTAAGCTCTTAAAGTTTACAAAAGAGAAAAGTAACCATGAAAACCACTAGATGGTCTGTATAGTCTCTTAAAGATTCAAGATACTGGCACTAGAAGAATATTAGCACTAATATTAAGTTTGCATTTAGGACTTAATCGTAAACAGGTAAAGAGGAACAAACAGCATCAGCTCCTAGATGCGAGGATGGGGCTAAACCCAACACTCAGAATGAAGAGGAGGAGGAGGAGATTACGTAGCGCACCAGCAGCCCTGGGTAGCGCAGTTGTTGAGTGCTCAGCGACTGAACGGGGGCAGTTTGAATCTACCAGCCATTCTGAGGCCAAACCTGTTCTGATTTACAACTGTGGGAAGCCCATGGGCAATTCTAACCTGTTTATTTTTAAGCTATACATAAAGGCTGACGAGTTTTCTGCGGGACTATTTTATATCATGTATGTTGGGGAAAATTATATGCAACTTACAACATCGTTACACCATCATTTCACTTTTGTATTTTAGCCTAACTATGTATTTGCACAATTAAAAGCAGAGCATACACTTTTATGTTCTAATTACTTTCGCTCAGCATATAAACTATCCTTTTTATTTCACTAGCTATTTTTAGCTGCTATGTAATGGTCCATTGATTTGCTACATCCAACGGCTGTCTCTCTTCAGATACAGCTGTTTAGGGATTTTGCTGCCAATCTGGCTTTTGTAGAAGATGCTTTGTACATAAAAGCCGCGCCTTTTCCTCCTGCAGCATAATTCCAGCTAATTCCCCAGGAGATGAACGACTGGTTCAGCTAGTGGCTGCTGTCGACACAGACTGAAGTTGTTGTTACTGCTGTCATCGAGTGGGTTTCAACTCCTGGGGAGCCTGCATGTCAGAGGAGAACTGCTCCATCAGGTTTTTAAGGCTGTGACCTCTCAGGAGCAAATCCCCAGGCCTGTGTTCCAAAGTGCCTCTGGGTGGGCTTGAAATGACCATCTCTGAGCTGGTGGTCAAGTGCTCATGGACTAACAGGTCATTACCCTGATGCTGACGTCCTCAGCACGAGCTGCCCAGTGGATGGAACAAGCAGGCTCTCAGCAGAGAAGAGGAGAAAAGAGAAGGGAGCTTACATGGTCTGGTTCCAGCTGGCAGTGCCGAGCCAAGGCGTGGAGCAGCCTCTGAATGTAAGCCTTGAAGATGCCGTGAACAACCTCGTCATTCGTTTTGTACAGATGCTCCCCTAAACGGTACCAGAAGTTAAAGGAAATCTCCACTACCTGTTAGATTGAAAGAAGAAAGTAGGGTTATCAGCATGGGAAAGGGAATGTAGTAAGACAGATTTTATTATTGCTAAGGCAATAAAGTATTATTTTTCTCCAAATTCTTCAATAATTTCAGTATCTATTTGAAATTAGAACAGCTCTGACCAGGCAAATGGTCTATAAAGCTCCCTGAATAAAACTCAGGCTTGGACTCATGTTGTGTTGATTCTCCCGCGTTCTTAAGTAATTCATCCACAGCATCCCATTTAAAGGAGCAGTGACCACGAAGACCCCAGGAGCACCGTTCTCCTCTGGCCATCGCGAGTCAGAAAGGAGTCCCCGGCACGTAGGACTGATGATAATATTATGATAGAGTGATGCACTTCCTTCTCAAAAGGTATTGGGTTTCATCAAAGTCTAGGTAACCTGATGAGATTATGTCACACAAATAAACATTACCTTGTGTGTAAACAGAAAAAGGGAAGCACATTACAGGCTTGCTGTGGACCTTCTTAGCCCCATCCTTTTCCTATTGAGGCTACACCACAGAGCTGACATAAACCAAGGGCTTTCCAGGAGAGAAGAGGTGGGAGTCGATTTCCATAAAGACTTACAGCCTCAGGAACCCTGGAGGACGGCTGTCTGTCCTCCAGGGTGCCTATGAGCACAATCCACTCAATGACAACAGCTGTGGTTTCGTTTTGGAGGGGATCCGGAAAGAAATGATTCACAGCCGAAGGGCAGATCCAATACAAGAAGCAGAGGAAGACTCCACTGCAGGATGCATCCGGTGGTCCGATTAACAAAGAGCAAGGATCCCACTTCCCAAGCGTACAAAGGCCAGGGGTCACGTGCACAGTCACTAAGTCACTACCTCATACTGAGGATGTCCTGCACAGATAAGCAGCAGCTCCAGAGTTCGAAGGTCCCCGAGACCTTGGCCGGGTGTACAAACAATCTTTTCAAGAAAAGTTTCACACAGTTCAGTGAAAATACGGCAGTAATTCAGAACTCTGCAGTGGAAAAAATGAGAGCATCAATCAGTAATCTGGACAGTATACGGGCATGTTCCGTCTGAAGATGCTGGCGCGTCTCACTGGGCTGTATCGCATGGCTCATGACTGCCACCTGGACCTAGACCTCGCACCTACAGGCATTCATATTCTCAGTGATCGAAACATCTGAATCAAACTCCCCGTTATCGCACTGGTACTTTCAAGTTCAAGTCGAATTCTTAAGAGCCTTACCCACTATGTGTAAAACTGCACTGCTTTCCATGACTGGTAATTCCATGACACCGCCTGCATTGGTCAGAGACCACAGCATCTTTAGGATGTAGCTTGTACACTTACCCAGCATCACTAAGAACCTCAAAGGACAGATGAATAATGAAGTGTGACTTTCAATTCCCCACCACCACCTCCTGCCGGTAAACTTAGGGCTCGGCCTTAAACAACTACTCACTTGTCTAAATCCTCACGTGCCACAGCCATGTGATAGGCAGTTTCCAATGTCAAGACGCCCTGGAAAAGTTGCATGGCTAACGGCAGATTGGTCTCCACATTCTCAATGGCATAGAGAGCTGAGCACACACAGTCTGAAGCAGCTTCGTGTAGGTTGGAAGAGGTCTTGTCTTGTTGCTGGGAGACAGAACGGGGTAGTATGAGGTATGACCACCGAGTGGCAACCCTAGTAGTAGGAAAACCATTGTATCCCATTTCTGAAACAAAGTTTAAGGCAGTAGTCTTGGCCTTCCACAAGACAACACCCTCAATCTTTCCAGGCATAACTACTTCCCTAAATGCAAGCCAATCCGTTTACTTAGACACGCCACTCACATAATCTCTAAGCTCCCTGCTTTTGTTCATCCAAGGGCCACCAAATGAAGTATCATGTATCTCCTGGCCGATTTTAGTCTCTGGAAATTTTTTCCCATCCTTTTCTGATACTCTAGAACTACCCAAAATAAAAAGGGCTATCAAGTACCAAGGACCCACACCTACCTAACTACATCTCTGTGAAATTTCACAACACCAAGGCCAGAGGTTCTGAGAGCTTCAGTACTGGGGGGAAGATGGCCCCACAGGAAGTAGCAAGTGCCAGACGGCTCTGACTTTTCATTAGCAAAGATGAATGGTAATAGATACGAGAGCAAGGGCTCTGAACGTGTAAAGGGATTGATACTGAACCTACAACTCTATAGCTAGCCAAAACAGCCATCAAGAATGAAAGCAAATAAAAATATTTCTTGGCAAACAAAACCTCAAAAGCTGACTTCTCACAGGTCGTTTCTGAGGGACCGCAGTTCACAGCAAAGGACAGTCACCAACCAACCAGTGTAAAACTAAAGAGACACATGTCAAGGCTTCTATGAGTGGAGTTGAGAGGTTGGATACATTTGGTGAAGGCATGACCTGATGTTTGCTTCTTTGTGAATAATAAATAATAATCATAAACAAGGATACTGAGAATTTTCAGGGAGCAAAAACCTATACAGGCAGGATCAGGAGAATACCTAGATGCATTATCCATTAGCCTATTCTTCAGTTGGATAGCAAGTTCAAAGGTTCTCCATATATTACTATGTCTTAAAGATTATAAAGATGCATATTTAAATGTGTTCTTGTATTTATGAGAGCTAGTCTTCAGACAATCTGCTGAGATGAGACAATCACCATGAGCTAGGCGAGGTATCAAGAGAGCGATGCCCAGCAAACCAGTCAGCCTCCTCCTAACACTTCTAAGTCCTAGTCTGGTGCAAGAGTGATGCTGGACGTGCCGACAGGGAAATGCCAACAGTTTGTCAGAGAAGACCCAGCACGCCATGTCCTTGCCGACGAATACATCGTCACCACGGAAGGAGGAGACCCTCCATGAGCACGAGACAAAGTCACTCACCTCTCTGAGGGCCCTTTCCAACATCTACGCCTAAAGATGTCCTTATGTCTCCTTCTAAAACTAGTCATAGTCTAAGCACTCACTCCTGTCCTCCAAGGCAGAAGGATGCCCTACTAAGCACTACTTCCAAAGTTTAAAGAAGACATACATTACGTGGCTATCATGACATTATTTCTTATGCTAATGACAAAATGAAAAATTCATCCTGCATATGCCCTTATGTCTGAATGATCTCAAACATGAACATATTCTGATTTGTTAAATGTCTCCCGATATGCTGAGGATCACAACTTTTTAGTCTTTTTTCTGTACTTTCTAAATTATGCAAATCATTTATCTGCACATAAACGACTGCTTTCCTCAAAAACATAGCTAAATCCTCAGTTTACTAAAAAGCTCAGACCCTGATTTGGGGCTTTGCAGCAAGGAAATGGCACTGTTTCTGCAGCTTGCGCTTTCAAAACTGTGCCGAAATCTGAACACCCTGCTATGTCCCTGACGGTGAGTTATGGAAGCTGTGATGGCAAGGCAGCACTACTGCAATAAAGTCATTACTTACCAGGACCTCAAAAAGGAGTGCTAGTAATTTATTGTTAGCCATAAAGTTACTGTCCAAAACTCCCAAGTTAAACCAGCTTCCCAAACAGCGAAAGACCTTCATAAGCATCTTCTCATCCGTTCCTGCTTTCTCTACACAGGTCATCTGAAAAAAAGAGCAAGAAGTGACAATAAATAACGTGATTTCTAGATTTATGCCATTAGGACAATCACCTTCTAGGTGTAAAAATGTGATGGATGACAATAAAACTTAACAATGACAGGTACCAGTCTAACGCATACTGATTCATTTACTTCTCAAACGCCATGCTGTCTTTCTCGCCAGGTGCCCTAGAGCTGACCCACGTGACAAGCAGAACGGCCCCAGAGGGTTTCCTAAGCTGAAATTCTTATGGAGCTCTAGGTGGCCACACCTTTCTCCCACCCCTCAAAACCCTGTCCTCACAGATAACACTATTGTATCTACTTTCTCAAAGAGACAATTCAAGTAGAGAACAGATTTACTCAAAAGACATGCTTCAGCAATAACATGGTTGTTTGTTTCCACTTTCACACTGATATAATCTTATTGATAATGTGTGTTTGAAGCAACTCATCTCTACATTGCTTTTCAAAGAACAGAGACGAGCTAGTCATCTAAAGTTACTTTACTTCTAGTATTTGGAATGTTCTAGTACAAATGTCTTTCTTCTTCTTTTTGTATCTAAAATGGGTTTATTGGGATGGCTTCCCACTCATCTTTTAGAGCTTCCATCTGAAGGAGCATCCTTCTGTAAGCCTTGCTTTCTCTGTTGTAGGCTGACAGAGGACAGTAGAGCAGCCAACACAAAAAAACGACTGTTTGCGCATGGCTAAGCCCATGGTGATTTTATGGCCTCCTGGGCATCTGACACCCATGAAGTAGGCATTGGGGCGCTGCACCAGGCTTCTTCTTGTGTTTCCACTTCTCTCTTCAGGAGAGGGATGACGGAGACCCCTGCGAGAGGCATGATCTCATGGGGAGATGAGAAAGTACAAATGTCTCTCTAAGGAAAGTGGCACTTTGTCATCAGGGGCGTTTATGAAAGAGGCAAAGTCTAACGGAAACGCAACACTGCTTCTAGGGGCCGTTTGGGGACGCCGATTTCGTTCATAGTAAAATTTCTGAATGAGGAACGCTTAAAACAAAATTTTTCAGGCAATGGGTCAGAAATATAATTGCCAGAGGGACTAGAAGGTATAATTAAAACAGATCTAAAGGCTGTCAGTTCATTTCCAAGGAGCTAATTTCCCAACAGGTTTGCGATCACATTCAAATTTACAAATTATTTTGAACTGTACCACAGGACATTTTTGAAAAAGAGTTGATTCAAGCAAGGAATGACAACCAGACTCCTACAGAGGAAGACTGTGCAGGCCAATTCGTCTCAATGGCAACTGCTGAACTTTGCAGTGTCAGGTCACAATAAAAGGAGCCCTGGTGGCAGAGTGGGTCACACACTGGCTGCAAACCACAAGGCCAGCAGTTCAAAACCACCCACTGCTGCACAGGAGGAAGACGAGGCTTTACCTTTGTAAAGGGCTCTCGTCTTGGAAACCCACCGGGGTAGTTTTAGTCTGACAATGAGTCAGAATTGATTTGATGACTGAGGCCAAAATAATGGACAGTGATGATATGTAAATGAACAAGTATGGCCAGGTTCCAATCACAATTTATTTACATAAATAGGCGGTCTGCTCTTTGACCCTAATTTGATCACATTTAATTATTGGTCCTAAATGTGGCAGTAGGTAAACTCTAATTGTAATGTTTCTCCAAGGCCAAGCAAACTCCAGTGAAATCTCAAATCATTTTAACCTCCCTGGCGGTAATCCCGAGTGTGGCTCAGGCTAAATGTGAACTGTGTATTAGAGTTTATCATACCTGGAATGTCTACTAGAGAGATGAAAATGAGTAATTTCTTAAGACTTACAGGCCTATAATATAAAACAACAAACTTTATGCAAAACAATGTACCGCTTTAGGTACAAAATTACTGACATAATTAGACTGCCAGGGAAGTTGACTGACTTATTTTTAAGATTTTTTTCCTTAGTAAAATACAGTAACAAACTTCCTTTAGCCCGTCCCTTCAATAAGAGCCAATAGTTTATATCAAACTCTGAATGAGCATTCATGTAATTCTGAAGTCCGCGTCACATTCATAAAATGGCGACGACATTACAAATAATCACAAGATGACTTAGAAGCTCCAGGAGTACAGTTTCTGGAAGTATTTTGTAATTGTAAAGCGTTACGTAAAAGCCAAAGTACTTCCACTGTCAAATTTTGCAAAGAAAGTTATTCCACACTAGTACAGTCAGATTACAAAATAAGTACCCCCTGGATTTCTGCCCCTTAGGAAGCAACTTAGCCTTTCAAATCTACTCACCAAGAGAGATACCACAGTACTAGAATAAAAGGCCAAATCCTCTATAATTTCTGTGCGCCGGTTAGCTCCGATTCGTAAGGAGCGGCTATGTACTTCTTCGGGTAATACTGTAAGGATCTCCAGTAGAAAAGGCAGAGACGTTACATCATTGCTATATCTGGAAAGAAAGGGGGTAAGACACGTCAGAAGTCATGAAGAGACAGGAAGCAGACAATCATGGAAGAGAACAACAATAGTTTTCCATGACAGCGAGAGGCGGCCTTCCCATTTGTTGAGGGAGAGAAAACGTTGACAGAAGCTTCAACAACACGTCCGAAAGGACCTCGAGAGCCCAAACCTCCGCTTACGGGATCTTTGCTTCAGCAAGCCTGCATCCAAAGATTTCTCTTAGAAAAAGGCTCACAAGTACGGTCGGATCCTCATTACTTAAGGATTTTGTATTTGAAATTTTGCTACAAGTTATTTGTAACCCAAACCAACACTTGTAACACAGCACTTGCATGGTCGGTCACAGGCACGCACAACTGGAGTTGTCGGATGGGCATATTCCCAATGGGTCTTGGGTAAGGCCGCACACTCCGCCTTCTTGGTTCAGCGCTCACACAAGTGCCTTTACATAGTCTAGTTCCTGCCATTTTTTCCTTCACATTTTTGTTGGGGAATTTCGCAGTTTAAAAAAGATTCCAAGTGTGGAAGTGCTGGGTATGGTTCCTTAAGCACAAGATTGTGATGTGCCTTGCGGAGAAAATACATGTATTAGGTAAGCTTTGTTGAGGCCTAAGTTACAGTACTGTTGACTGTGAGTTCAAACACCATAAAGGCGATTCTGACTCACAGAGACTCTCCTGGAAAAGAGTAGACCTGCCCCGGGAGTTTCTGAGGCGGTAAGTTATAATAGGAGTAGAAAGCCTCATCTTTCTCCCATGGAATGGCTGGTGGTTTTGAACTGCTGATCTTGCAGTTAGCAATCCTACACATAGCCCACTATAACACCAACACTAATTAATTATTAACTAAATATTTTAAATAAGGTGTCTGCAAAAAGAAACACACCCACAAGGTTAGTATTGATCAGCTAATGAAAATGCTGTCACACCAAAGGCCAGCAGAAACCTTTCCGTAGAAGTGGTGGTTCGGTTTTCACTAAATCAATATTCCTGCAGACTTTATAAAATAACCATGAATAATGAGAACCAACTGTAAACGCAAAGTATCAGCTATTTTCAGCAGTACTCTTTCATAATAGTAAAAACACTGGGAAACTATCAAAATGGCCTCCACAATCAGGATAAACGGGGTACAAACAGTTCCAGCCAGTCCCTCCCCACTCAGTGACCCTACAGAATAGAGCAGAGCTGCCCCTGTGGGTGTAACTCTTCACAGGCGCAGGGCGCCCCGTCTTCCTCCCATGGAAGAGATGGTGGCTTGTACATGCTGATCTGGCGCACAGCAGCCCCTGCATCACCCACCATGCTGCCAGGTGCAGAAAGAGCAGCATGATAAACACATGCCGCCATTATAATATAGAACTCTGCACAGCATAACCAGACAACACGTCCACGCCTATGAAGTGAAAAGGTATATGAAAGATTCCATATACGTAAACAATTCAACAGATGTGTAGTAAAATTAAAGGAAGTGTGGGTCCTTTTGCATTCATTGGCTATTGCTTCTCGGCCTTTTGGCTCACGTCACGTGCAGTACTCTATCTAACCAGCTCACTGCCAGGAGTACCGGAAAGACAGGTGCTCGCTCACTCTGTATTCTGAAGGTTCATACTATGAATTTCTTTCAGTGAGTGCATACAAACATTTTAAATTAAAATTTTCCTAAACCAACCCCCAAAATACCTATCCGAAGACTTTAATGACACACTTAAGACTGGAAGGTGTAAAGAACACATGTCCCACTCTATCCAAAATAATTTTCTAACCAATACCCAAATGCAAGCAGTTATCAGATTATGTTCAATTAGAACTGTACAGAACTAAAGACATACACACAGGCTCTTTGTATCTAAAAACAAGACTGTTTCTCAGATATGAAAACAAAACAAGACTAACCAATTAGTGAAAACATACATTTATAACAACCTTCAATTTCATGTAATTTACAATATTCCGACAACATGTTTACAGAATGGCTGACAAGGTAACTGCTGCAGTTTAATATCAGGAGGGTCGTTCATGTTCTAGAGACAGATACATTTCAGTAGTGTTTCAACTTTTAAACAATGTTCTTTTAACCAAATAAAGGTTAATACGCAATTCACTGTTGAATGCTAAAGGAAATAGACCAAACGTGTACCTACAGGTATGCTCAGCTTCTCAAAAGTGCGAGTCACACTGTTTTGCCTTTACAAAGACCCATAGTAGTACCAACTTTTGCTAACCAAAGGGAATCTGAAGATGTTCGCTTTTCTCAGGCGGCATCTGGCACCGGACTGGTGCCCACCCACTGACGCAGCAGCGCCCCAGGAGAGGGGCCCTCAAGAACTGCCTGTGCGCCACGTGGCCGCCGTAGCTTTGACCGCTGTGGGTGCACGCTGCGTGCTGGAGTTCTTTTAGGTTTCTGTGTTCTTTGGTATGAGGTGGGAGGTTATTTTTGGTTTACTAAAACGGTTTCCTTTATAAATTAATGATAATTACCGCTTTGCTTCCTGTTTCACAGGAATGCTCTTATTTCAGCTAACAGGGTACGAGTGTCCACATTAATGACAATTTCACATGCTAGCATACAATCGTCCAGATTACTTACTTCTCCACCAGTGTCTGTACACACCCTTTCCAGGAAGGCATCTGTAGGGCAAGGTCTGCTATTGCTAAAGCCAGCTGAATAAAGAGAGAGAGCTCAAATAAGTGAACAGGACACAGGACTACAACAGGGTCACCGTCAATACGAAAGCAAAGAAACAAACTGCCCACAAAAGGACAACTAAGACGCCTCCCCAACTACACAAATGCAGCAGATGCTCTGGCTAGCCACACTGCAGGGACCTGAAAGTCCACCTTCAGATTTTACAAAGAGAAGAAGAAGACAACAAAAAGTCTGAAAGAACAGACTGTCGATTTTCCTCAGAAAATACCAATACTTACTTTTATTTGGCAATACCATAGAACTTCTCGGGCAGAGATAAAATTTTGCCAGAAAGCCAAAGCTACTGCCCAGGTCAGACCTTTGACTCACTCCTCCAAGAGTGGGTTGCCATTCCCCTTTCTTCCCATTGCTCATCTTGAAGCCTTAGGCAAAAGCCTCCTCTTCCAGGGCACTTCCATGCCAGGCAGAGAGCACACGTGAGTATGCATTCACTGCAGCTTCTCGGTTCCTTCCTGATACACTGCTCTAGGGGAAAGGCTGGCTGGTCTAGACCACCCTGCTTCCTCCATGACACTTATCTAATCGGCCACTCCAAAAAGGACTCAAAGGCAGCCTTTAACCCAGCCAAATACAGGATGTTTATCATCTACAGTTTTAATAGAGCGGACCCAACATGTGTGCCTATGAAAATGTACACTCAACTCCCCCCATTTTGGGTATTTCAGTGAGTTTGAAACCAAATGATCTCTAAGACATGGCACAGAACCTTTCTATCCATTCACAAGAGCACAACAATGACTCTGTAACAATGCGGTCAACCTTCCCTCAGAACGCCTAGCATGTCCAACAACACAACTTGAGAAATCCAAACGGTCTTGCAAATTCCCCTCTATTTTGAGAAGCACAGGGTTTACCTGTGTTACAATGACAGGTGACAAGTCTTTCAAGTTCTGGATATGGGTTAGCAATGAGTCCCGTAAGGAGGCATGAGAGTCCGTGGGAAGCTCATAAAATGAGGTCTGAATCTTCATTTTCATGGTCTGTGCAGCGAAATAGCAGGATTCCACATCCTGTCGAATCTGTAACAACTGGTCTGAAATTTCCCATGCGTGAACCTGCAAGATCAGAAAAAGACGTCTTAAAGATTAGTGTTACGCCATACAACTCTAGTGCATTTTAAGTATACTCGGACCAAAGTACAACGAAAGAAAACTGACATGCTAGAAATTTTACTCACCAATTCTGTCAACTGCAAACTACATTGTTAGAAGTTTTGGTGAACAAAACCACTTCCAACTTATTCTTTCCAACTTTTTCTATGAAGGTAATAAGGGTTATCTTTTAAACCACCAGGTCTAATGTTACTGATTCGAATCACTAAGCACAGGAGAAGGGTCTGAAGAGAATGTTCCAAGTTTTACGACTACTAAAATGCTACTGTTTACCTTCCAACTCTAGTCAATAGGCAAGATGTTTTGTCTCTTTTATACTTAAATAAGCTTTATTCACACTTCTGAATTTAGTCCAATAGCCATTTTAATATATCTACAAGCAGAGGGACATATTGCATATTGGTCTCAATAGTATTATTTATTTTTCAATCTTCAATTTATAAGTGAAATGGCAGCAGCAACATCATCTCTATTGTGCCTCAAGTGAATATTTCATATACTTGAATTATTTTTTATGTATTTATATTTGACACACTGTTATACATCTTACTAAGATGTTTATTACAGGAAAATATAAGCTTCCCACTGGAAATAATGACGACAAAAGCATGGAATTTGATCTCCAGTAAACTAATCAAGGTTATAAAAGGAAGTTCTACTTTGAAGGACAGTACTTTGGGTACTAAACCCTGCAATACATTGTAGGCAACTAATTAATGCCAATCAATTCTAATTCAATTCTATACCAAATGGTCTCTTCATGGGAGAGGGCTAAGGTGGACAGGCAATGTCACCCTCAATTCAGGAGTCAAGCCAACTGTGAAGAGAACAGATGGGCTTATCTAGTCAACTTCTTAGGAAAACTGAGCATATCAAAGTAATACATAATTATTCTTAAAAGTCTTTCCAAAGACTGATAGGTCAAGATAAAGAAACACATGTAAAAGTAAATCAAAATAAAGATAAAATCAAGATAAAGAAAAAGGTGGGAAGATAAACAGTCTGAATAGGCATCCAAAGTAAATGGGCAGAGATCTGATTTAACTGACAGACCGAGTTTTCAATCCAAGAAGCGGGTGGAGAGTGAGCATAAAGCATGAACTTCTTCCCAGATCTAAAGTCTGTATGAAATTTGTTTCTTCTTTTTACCAGTACAGTGTTTTAAACATACTCACTTGTTTAATGAATCAATGTACAATGTACCAATAATACCAATTTTTCTCTCAGGGGGAAAAAACACTCTACCGGGCACATAGTTTTTAGCCGTTCATGATCTAATCAGTAACCTAAGCACGTCTATGACTTTATATGTCATCAAAATATCTTCATTTTGCTCCAAGGCAAAGGGACTCTATGAAAGCACTGGCCTCTCAGATGCCCTCACAAAAACACAAGTAGGCAGTAAAACCAAAAACCAAACGGGCAGCGGCACGGACAGAAACACTCGGGGAGGAATGATCTCCGGTGTCTGCAAGTCCTGCGCAGTCTGGGCTTCAGTGACCGTGCAGGCAGAGGGCGCAGCACAGTGGCCCCACAAACAGACCGCTGGCTATTTACTAGAAACCCCAAGAAGATGGGCTCACTTTTCAGCCAAACAATCACCAGGTCTTTAAGGAGGACGGTAGCACTGGGAAGGGATACACACCTTTGAATAATCAACCAAATGCTCTTGAAATTTGGGGTTGTCAATACACGAATTTAACACCGAAAGAGCATATTGTACCTGAACAGAACGAATAACAAGATAAAATCTAATGATATTAAAACACTATAAAAAAGTAAGACCATTTGAGCATTTAGATAAGACTTGTTAAGAAGTGACTTGTTAAGGAGAGAAAATGGAATTCTCTTCTCTGACCAGAAGAAAATGGACTAACATACTGAAGATACTCTAAGAATGCTCCTTGGAGGCAAGGATGGCAAGACTTTGTCTCACACTTTGTACATCTATGCCAGGAGAGGCCAGTCCCGGAGAAGGAGGTCATGCTTGGTAAAGCGGAGGGGCAGCGAGGAGAGGAAGACCTTCCGTGAGATGAACTGGTTCCGGGCTGCAACAATGGGCTCAAGCACAGGAACAGCTGTGGAAATGGAGCAGGACTGCGCAGTCCTTAGTTCTGCTGTGCATAGGACTGCTATGGGTCAGAGCCAACTAGCACACCCAACAACAAGAATGTGAATGTGAGACAAATACTCTATACCCAAACTGACTTTGAAATATAAAAGCCAGATTCAGAACCCATTCTAAACAATCTGCTAAACAGTGAGCTTCAGACGATCAAAGTGACCAGAGAGTGAGGCATTAAAGGAAGGAGAGTGTCATTAGACAGAGTCACAGGACAGTTAGAAGTAAATGAGGACTAAAAGTGAGAAAGGTGCATGAAATGAATGCTTACATGCTCCAAGAGTGCAGGTGTCTACCTATTCAAAGTCCAGGAAAAAGATGCACAACGTGAATTCAATATTTCAGTAGGTGTATTGGAGGTGCCACTGTTAGAACGGTTAGGCTGAAATTGTTGCTTGTTAAAATCAAATAGAGCAAACAAGTAATCAAGGGCTATTGTAATTCTACCCCACTTTGTGTCCTCAACAACCTGGATGGAGGAAACTATAGATGTAATTAATACTGAAGAGCCTGTTTAAACCTTTCTAGTACTAGATTTGAAATATCTGCCTAAATTCAAGAGGTATTTTATCTTGAGACAAATTTTCCTTACCAGAGATGCTTGTGTGTGTGCTGAAAAACTGGGGTTCGGCTTATACACGGGTCAGTGGTACCCCAGCGAGGTAGGTGTAACATCTTGCGGGTGATTGCCGTTCCTCCGCTGTTCATTCAAAGCCCCACTGACACTTGGGGCTTTGAATGTTTGTTTACTCACATCTAACCAATCAGAGCCGTCCTATGACCTGGATGGCTTCAATTCGCAGAAGCACCCGTAGTGATTCACTTACTCTGGCAGCTGAACTGGTAAGGATGTGTCTGCGCTCCGTCTCTACCCTCTGGTCTCTGTGTTAATTCACATCCTGCATTTCCCACCCTAGGCTTATACTCCAGTCAATCAGTTTTTCTGGTTTCCCAGGTAATAATTAGGTGCTTCGGCTTATACTCGGGTCAGCTTATATTCTAGTATATATGGTATATGCCCACTTACTTACATATACATCTCTATACAGACACGCACGCTATTCATTGAAAGCAAATATGACTGTCCAGTGCAGTCACAATAAGCATTTTCAGTGCCCAGATTGTGGTCTTTAAGTTCCCCATGAAAAGAAACCACATTTCCTTGGAGAAATAGCTGAAGCAAGAAACATACAAGATGCGCCTGCGATTCTTGTCCTACCAGAGATCAAGGTAGAGCCTCGCCTTCGAGAATCATTTCAAAAGTCCTGAGGAGACACCTTAGTGAGGTTCTCGTTAGCCAAAGACAGGGCAATCTGACCAGCAATGGGATGAAATGGTTGTATGCTTCAATCCACAACAATTCCTAACTATAAAAGGGGCCGAGGATGAGTAACCATTCCAATAGGCCTTAAACGCGCTAGCTTGTAAGTCCGTAAATAAAGGAAGGAATCAAGCATTTATCCTGACTTTCCTCTATCAGCTGTACCACTGGGTAACCACATGGTCGATAAGAGAGGATTCCAGCAAATGCATAAAAAAGGAATAACATTTAGAATATTGCCACTCTGCAACCCAACATCAACAGCTCTATGCACAAGACACAGCCCTTATCACGCAACCCAGAGAGGGAGCTGTAGATTAAAAGGAGCTGCAAATTCCTTGCTGCACTTAGCGCATGCGTCTGACACCTAAGATTGCATCTGATTGGCTGCCCTGTATATCAATTAAGTGATGGGATGGATAGGCTTACATCTAGTATTTTAATGCCATGCGATCTACCCAAATTGCATTTGCGATCGACTAGATCGCAATCGACGCATTGAGCACCCCTGTGCTACATTGTGGACTCTGTAAGCCTTCACCTAACGTAACAATTTAAAAATGGGATGGATAATAATAAAAAAAGAAAAGCATGTAAATGGAACATGTGGAACACAGTGAAAAATAGCATCAATAACAACCCAGAAGGAAAAGCGAGACCAGGTCAGAACAACTATCTAAAAAGAATTTTCCTAACTAATTTAAAAGCCACAGATTTCAGAAGCTGAATCTGAGGATATAGATCTGCAAACCAAACTGAAATGCCAACTCAGCAACCCTACAGCGCATGGTAGCACTACTGTCCCCACGGGTTTCTGAGGCTGTAACTCTTTATGGGAGTAGAAACCCCAACTTTCTCCCAAGGAGCAGCTGGTGGTTTCTAACTGAGGACGACTTTGTGGTGACAGCAGCCAAACTCACCAGCTCTTTGAGGTCACAGGTCTAGGCCCTTGATAACAATGCTAAAATATCAGAGGAAGAGCAACTTTAAAAAGTGGGGGGGGGGGAGGAGATGCACTATTACCTTCAAAGAGACGATTCAGTAGTAGACTCCTTAAAAGAAACACAGGAAACAAAAGAACAACTAATCTATTATTGTCTACATTAAGGAAACATTCTTCTAAAATGCAAATGAAAGAAAAGGTATTTTCAGAGACAAAAAAAGAAGGCAGTCTGTGACCCACAAAGAAACTTAAAGGGTATTTTTCAGGCAGAAGAAAAACAATCTTTGTACAGCATGGAAATGAAACAGAAATGAGCAATGGTAAGACTCTAGATCCTCATCAGAAAGCTGAGGTCCCACATGGCTGGCCCCACTATGAGACACGATGTCCTTCACTGACCCATACCCCTACAGGGGACAACATTGGATAAACAGTGTGGGAATTCCACCCGATCTGATCCCGCTACAAAGAGGCAAAACACTAAGGGGATGCAACAGAACAGAGCAGTGAGGTCCCCAGGGAATGCCGAACGTAGACTTAGGGGCCATGGAGCCCTAACAGACTGGACTGGAAAACACTCCTAAAGGCCAACAAGCAGTCCTTGAACTAACTACAAGCTTTTCTTTCTTGTTGTGTTTTGTTTTGATTTTTTGTCACTGGTTTGTTGCTTGGTTTTGCTCTGTCTTGTTTTTCTGCATGTTATTATCTTCGTAGATCTGTCTAAATAAGATAGGCTGGATGAACAATCTGGGGGAGAAAACAAGGGGACCAACAGTTCCAAGCAGTCATGGGAGAGGAGGAGGTGGGGGGAAAGATAGTGGTAACGAACACAGGGACAAGGGAACAACAAGTGATCCAAATCAGTGGTGAGGAGGGTGTAGGAGGCCTGGTAGGGTGTGATCAAAGGTAATGTAACCAACAGGAATTACTGAAACTCAAATGAAGACTGAGCATGATAGTGGGACTAGAGGAAAGTCAAAGGAAACAGAGGAAAGAGCTAGGAGGCAAAGGGCATTTATAGAGGTCTAAATAAAGGCATGTGTAAATATACTTTCATATGAGGATGGGTAAATAGATCTATGTGCATATATTTATAGGTTTAGTATTAAGGTAAGCAGATGGACATTGGGCCTCCACTCAAGTACTCCCTCAATGCAAGAATACTTTCTTCTGTTAAATTGGCATTCTATGATGCACACCTTCCCGACACAATCGCTGAAGACAAAGCGGGTACATAAGTAAATGTGGTGAAGAAAGCTGATGGTGTCCAGCTATTAGCGTCTGGGGTCCTAAAGGCTTAAAGGTAAACAAGTGGCCATCTAGCTCATAAGCAACAAAGCCCATATGGAAGAAGCACACTAGCGTGTGAAATCATGAGGTGTCGAAGGAATCAGGTACCAGACATCATCAAAACAAAATAAATCATACCACTGTGAATGGGGGGGAAGGAAGTGCGGAGTGGAGACCCAAAGCCCATTCATCGGCCACTGGATATCTCCTTACAGAAGGGTCTCAGGGAGGAGACGAGCCAGTTAGGGTGCGATGTAGCCAAGATGAAACATACAACTTTCCTCTAGTTCTTAAACGCTTCCTCCCCACCCCCATCATGATCCCAATTCTACCTTACAAATCTGGCTAGACCAGAGGATGTATACTGGTTCAGATAGGAACTAGAAACACAGGGACTCCAGGGTAGAAGATCACTTCAGGACCAGTGGTGTGAGTGGAGATACTGGGAGGGTGGGTTGGAAAAGGGGGAACTGATTACATGGGTCTGCATATAACCTCCTCCCTGGGGGACAGACAACAGACAAGTGGATGAAGGGAGACGGCGGACAGTGCAAGATATGACAAAATAATAATTTATAAATTATCAAGGGTTCATGAGGGAGTGGGGAGCGGGGAGGGAGGGGAAAAATGAGGAGATGATGCCAGGGGCTTGGGTGGAGAGCAAATGTTTTGAGAATGATGAGGGCAATGAATGTACAGATGTGTTTTACACAATTGATGTATGTATGGATTGTGATAAGAGTTGTATGAGCCCCTAATAAAACGATAAAAAGGAAAGGAAAAAAAAAAGAGAAAAACCTGAGGTCCCTGGCCATGATGAAGATGGGAGTCTAAGGCAAGTGGCCTACTCAGAGAGCAGAGAGGCAGAGCTCTAGATAACTGGGTAGGGTATTTCACATATTTCTCAGTTACAACCACCAAGGTGGGATGTGGGGAGGTTGGGGGAGGAGGCATCCACAGCAGATGGCAGGCTCTTCCAGACCTCCCAGATATTTGTGAGGATGCTTGCAAGTCAGGAGCCCAGAGAAACTCTCTTTTGGAGACACCCTCCTGGGAAGAGAGGTGGTCACAAGCAAAAAAAAAGATAAAGTTCTTCCTGGCTCCTTTGCCCCTTCTGAACAAAGAGTAACAGCAAACGACATCACTCTCAAGACAGTGTAAGACCCACTGCAGCTGTGGGCAGAGGAAGAGACAATCTCCACCCTAAGGGACAGCCTTAAACAACTGTGGGCCCACGATATGACATCAACCACAGAGGTCTCTTACCCTGATGGAGGGCATCAATCTATGCTGTGCAAGGACTGCTCCGCTAGATGCCAGCATAGTGTACTAGTCACAGGGAAGGAAAAAAGGAGAGTCCTAAGAACAAGCACGTGGCTGCAGGAACCGTTCAAGAATAGGGGACTGTGATTCTTGGCAGTCTTTCCGTCTAGCCTCCCATCAGACTGTTGTAATCCAGATGGTTTCACTGGCAGACTTGCCAGGGCTTTCTTCTTACAGATCTGTCTTCCTGTGGAACAACACTGACCCCAAAGATAAAGGGCACATTAGGACACCAGGGGAGATTCCTATTTCTATGCAACATAATGGCAAGCCTAAATGGAAATCGAACCAATTACATTCACAGTAGCAATAAAAATAACAAAACCCTTAAGAAAACGTTTATCAAACACCTAAAGTGTGGTAAAGAAACTAGATGGTGCCCGGCTATCAGAAAGAACAGTAGTGTCTGAGGTCTTAAAAGGCCTGTTTTCAAGAAGCAGCCATCTAAGTGAGGCAACAACCAAGTTCATATGGAGAAAGTTCACCAGCGGTGCAATCCAAAGATTGTAAATATAATCCAAATCTAAAGAAGGGAATGGTATTAGAGCTTAAATTGTGAACTTCTGGTTTGTAGAAGCCTATGGAAACCCAAAATACATTTGCAGGATCTACATATAGAATAAGTCTCCAGTCAAGGGAGATGAGTAGCCTTGAGATAAGACAGAGAGCACTGGAAAGTCAATCATGAAAGATATGATTAGGTTAAAATGTCATATCCTATCATTTGATCTCCCTTTTGACCCATTTTAAAGTTGTTTCAGTTTGTACTAATTTTTGCTTTCTCTTTGAGGTTTTTCTGTTTTGTCTATAGTCACTGTTGGCATTGTTTATTTTCATCCTGCTTGTATTTTGTATGATTTTCTATATATGAAATCAAAGACAGGTAGATCTATAGAGAGAGCAACTGGACAGGAGAACGGTAGGGGAGGATGGGGGATGGGGCACTAACAGCAAGTGTGAGAATAAAATGTTCTGAAATTGACTCTGGTGATGACTGCACAAATCTTAATGTGACTGAATGATTGTACTGGATGATATGCTAAACATATGCCAATAAAATTATTTTTTTAATTTACAAATTTAAAAAAAATCTAAGGCATGTACAATGAAAAAGATAGTCAGACGTTGAAAAAAGACTTCAAGTGAAAAACCACCTGTGATCATAATACATCCCAAATTTGTCTGCAGATTGAATGCAACCCATAGCCACACCCCAGCTGGCTGACTTGCCAAAACTAATGAGGGATTCTAAAATCCTTATGAAAAGAATATCCCAACCAACCTTGAAAGCAAGCAAGGTGGCCTCACACTTCCCAATCTCAAAACTGACTGCAAAATGACAGTAACCAAGACAGTGCGGCACTGGAGAAGATGCCACCGAGAAACAAGCCCTGATACATGCAGAACTTGGCTGAACCTGGTAACCCTGCTGAGTGAAGGGTAAACATTTATGATCTCACTTACGTAGGCAAATGTACAGTATGGCTGTTCCAATGTGTTCTTTTCAAGTGTTTGTCTTTTAAAATAACAGCTAAGTACAGGACAGAACATCAAGACATTACTCTGAGTGAAACAAGTCAGTCACGAAAAGGACAAGTGTTATACGGTCTCACTTACGTACAAAGACAACAGCGCAGGCAAACGCACAGGGACCAGGTTACCAATGGCTATAAAGGGCAGGAGGAAGAGGAAAGGGGTGTGACTGCTTATGGAATGCTCAATCCTAGTTGACAGTGAGGAAAAAAATCCCATCACTTACCATAATGGCTGTCAATTAAGTTATCTACCTATAAATAGCAGAAATGGTAAAAACGGCATGATATGTTGACAACAACAAAAATAATAAGTAGAGTTGCTGGAGCTACTTAAGCACCTGTGGTTCTGGGTCCTTAAGTCTGGAGATTTACTCATGGTTTCATGTGACAGTTCACTTTTCAAAAGTGGTTAATAACGTGCTTAGTGGCCTGTTCTACATGCTAGTTTTATTTCATAATACTTGAGGTCTTAAAATTTTGTTTGTTTGCAAGCAGACATCCAAGGCACAACAACTGGCCTCCATTCAGCAGGAACAAGAGAGGAAGGAAAACAACAGGAAGAGGAGGAAATGGAAGTGTGGTAAACTCCCCCGTGGACAACCGGCTCCTTTGCCTTTGAGACCTGAACTGGATGATGACCAGCTACCATTACTGGACCATTTTGATGAGAGATTCTATGTAAGAATCCTGATCAAAAGGGGAAAATACAGAAAAGAATCTTAAATTTCATGAACTCCTAAAACGACTGCCCTAAAATAATCTTTAAATTGAAATCCAAAAGCATTCCCTTCAGTCTCCTTCAAACCAAACAATAGTTTAATCTTAACAAGTATCGACTGTCTGGAATATTACACCGTTTCAAAGTCTCTCCATGGAACTGACAACACCGGGAAACTTAGGGGGCAGTGAGTGCACAGGGAAGAGGAGCAACTCAACTTGAAGAACGCAATCGATGCCACTGAACTGTACATGCACAAACTCGACTTGGTGAGCGTTTTTGCTATGTACATTTTCAACAACAAAATAAATCACGTTTAAAAATGAAAGAACTAATGAACAAAACTTCCATAGAAACCTGGCACACTTGAATACCACAGCTACTAAAGTAAACTGTCAAGGATGAGACTGCCAGTGCTGAGGGGCAAGGACGGTCATTAGCCACTCCAGTGCCTTGTTCACAGTTCCTCCTGAGGCTACACTGCCAAAGGACAGAGGTGGCTGGGAGGGAAGGAAGAGAAAGTGGAGGGGGACCGAGGGAGGGCAGATTCTGTACAAGGAGAGAATAAAGCACACTTCACAGGACTTTCTAACCACAGATGCCAGGTGCTACCCACTAAAACCGAGGCCTGCGCTGGACTCAGCTCCACATTTTCAGGAAGGACCCCTTCACCCGAAGTCGGGCACAGAGGCAGCAGGAGGAAGGGCAGCTCCCACCAGCAGCACATTTCAAAGAGGCTGCAACAAGAGACATTCTCCATTTAAGCATCTAATTCCAATCTTCCCGTGCACAAAGCAGTAGCAGAACAGGCCTTTCTGGGTGTCTTTTGAAAAGATTATTTCCATGACTATGTGATGAATATAGAGCCCTGCAGTCCTTTCAAGCACATGCTCAAAGACTTCACAGCCCACTGAAAGGCCTTTGCTTTTCTTTAGCGGTGGGTGCGCTGGGGCTCCAAGCACACCAGCAGCTCTAAAAGCCGGCTGCATCGACTGCCATCACTGCCCAGGCCCTCCACAGTGCGCCCCGACCAGAGCCTTGGGGTTCATTAGCAGCCAGGAAGGAGAAGATTAGGGCTGCTGGCTAATCCGACACAACAATGTCTCAAATTAAGCAGATGACTTAAAATAATACTTCACTGAGGATGAAAGAGCTCTCGCAAGTACAAAACGTAGTTCTGGCTAGACAAATATTTCATTAAGACTTGAAAGGCAATATAAAAGTGTGTCACGTTGCTGGATTTTTCGCAGGTACTTCGGTTAGTAGCTAATGCAGTGATTAAATATTTGGGGGTGGGGACCTAGAACTCAGAAAACTGCCCATCAGTCACAGATGGCAACTTTCTACACAGCTGCCTTGAGACAATACAGGCAGAACCAGAAAATGTGCGTTTTGTTAAGTCAAGAAAAAGTTCTTTCCACGAAGCAGGTAAATAAAGCACAAACCTAATGTACCTAAAACAGAAAAGACAAGTTTTTAGAGTTATCCAAATAGCTTTTAAAGTTTTTTTAGCCTAATAAATAGTTCATGAGAATTTTACAAATTTTTGCCAAATGGCTAAGACAGTCTTAATGACAGCTAAAAAAAGTCAGTGATAGAGAAATCAGAATCTTTTTCAAGAAAATATAGGATGACTCTCACTACCTAACACTCCCTGCTCCTGCCCCTGTAATAACCTATTTAGCAAGATGACCCAAAGGAAAGAAAACAAACAGAGGTAAGCTCTTCACCACAGCAGTGATCAGTGAATAAGAACCACTTCCAAAAGCTGAAAAGTGAGATGTTGAAGGAAGGATTCAAGTGGTAGAGAACTCGGCATGCTTAGAAAAATAGGCGTAGTTTCTAGTCCAATTCCAAGTCTAGTCTCCCACGTTGGGGCTATCTGGTTAAATGGCAGTCCACTGTGACTGAGCGAAAGACAAAGATATGGCAACAGTCACATGCACAGGGCTCCAGCATGCCAAAGACGTGGAGCGCCTTTTATCAACCCGCTGCAGCGCAGGAGCTCTCACGCCAAGTGGCCACTGAGCACCTGAAACAGAACTGGTGCGCCTGAGGAACGGATATTTACATTTACTGAAGTGCCTGATTATGAATGAGCTCCACTCCTAAAGCTGTCTGAAGCTGCATTTGCACATAAGATATAGCTCATATCTACCAGCAGTTAAGCACATGTCTCAGTAAATAGTATATCTATGATATACTAAAATTTGGTCAACAAAATACGGCAATGCTTTGATGCGTACCACACAGTAGCACCTGTTTTGTTATTAAAAACCACTGTATGTACCTGAAATTTTTTTGCATACGTCAAATTTTTAATGGGCTTTATGGGGGTGAGACTGGTCTGAAAATGCAGGCTGAGGTCATACAGCCAGTCAGTCACGACCTAGAGGCGGTTTGTAATTTGAATTGAACAGGCATACGAGGCTAGGGGATATCACAGGATGAGGACACTAGACTGGTAAGCTCTTGGGGGAAAAGGACGCAGGTTTTATTATTTATTTTTATATCCCATTTCTAGCACAGTACAAGACATATATTGTTCATATGTTCATTTAGCTAACCGATCCAGAGTAATATAAGAACATTTTCTATTTTCCAAAAGGGTTTCCTTTAAAAGCATGCTAAGTTTCTATTAGTTTTATGGCCTAAGAATAAACCAGGCCTAAATTTTCAGAGGAGCTAAAATCGATGGCTGCAGTCACTAGAGAAAACCAAAGACTAGACTTTTATCAATGGCTAGGCGAATCTAGAACTTCTGAAGAAATAAGTTTGATGTAGATATTCCTTCCTAAACTATTGTGTCAAAGATAATTCCTGAGGACATCTATAAGCCAAACATGTAATGCCAACTTAGTGCAGCAAAGCATCATTTGACTTCCACCACTCCTTTACTGTTTCTATACCAGAGTATGAAACTTGTGGTGACCACTAATTCAGATGGTCTCTGTAAAAGCCGCATCCTTCCTATAATTTAAATTACAGTCTTAAAATCACTCAGTAGCACTGTCTAGCCAGTTATGGCCAACTCATTAGTCCTATAAACAGGCGGCCTTTCCTTCCACTGCTTTCCCTATGCTTAATCCAGTTGGGTTACAGGGTGCAGACAAAGCAAACCCCTAGTGGTGGGAACAGGTCCCTGCAGGATAGGCTTTGAGATTTGGCCACAGGAATTCTTTCTTTAAGAACACTTTGAGAAGATGTTACCTGCCTGGTGGAAGTTTAACAAACGAACACTAGTGCTTCAGAAAATGATTATTTTACACATAGACTAATAAAGAGAAAATCCAAACTCATAATATGGGTTAAACCATATCCAAACTACATGTTTACACCAAATCTAATGTCACCGGGTCATCAGAACTGACTCCACAATTAGTAAGATGGGGAAAGGGTAGACAGCAGGTTTTGTTTGATTGTTTGTTTGGGAGGGGGGTGTTTTATAGCAAGTCAAGCAAATTCTGTTATCAATTTCAAACAGAGTATTTAAATACAATGCTTGTTACTCTACTAAGCCAGACTCGTGGTGACAAATGCCATTAATGACTACTTCAAGAAAGCTTTATGGAATTAAAAGGTTCCTCTCCTCCCTTTCTATACCTGACTCTTTCTAGCTTCTCTCACAGAAAGCTTCACAAGCTTGGAGAGCATCACAGAAGGGTGGACAATACCTATCATTTCCCTGTGTCCACGGATATGATGGCAAGAAAGAGCGCAACACTGACAGTCACACACGACGACAACCGTAAGCCCTTGGAGAGACCCAAGCAGCTATGTCCCTCCAAGAAGACAGCCATCACCTCTCATCCATGAGCCTGTGCGTGTCTTTCCCACTAGGCCAGCACTGAGCAGCATCATTCAGCATCTCACTCTGAGTTAGTGCCCCCAGGGGTGTCACCTGGGAAGGTTCTCTCTCGTCACAGGGAACTTTTCCATAAAAGCAGTTTTGTTTCGCTCAACCTTGTTTTTTGCGATGGCTGATTTAAAAGAACAATGTACAGCTGAGAAATTTTGTTTCCTGCTCTGGAAAAAAGCCACAGAAACTGTTGTGATGGTGAACACAGCTCACAAGGACAGCGCTATGGGAAAAACTCAAGTGTATGAGTAGTTTTCTCATTTCAAGGAAGCTGAAAGGTTGACTGATAACAAACCTCGATGAAAATGTCCACTCTTATTGCATTTGGAGTTCATTCCACCAGGTCAGACAGTTACTCAAACTTTCTATTAAGACAGTGGTTCTCAATCCGTTTGGGGGTCAAATGCCCCTTTCACAGGGGGTCACCTAAGACCACATTTCTGATGGTCTTAGGAACCTAGACACTGCTCCTCTATCCGTCTCCAGGTGGGTCCACACATGTGCAGACACACCCACATAAGAGGTCACCGCAACAAGAGGAACTGTATCAAAGGATCGCAGCACTAAGAAGGTGGAGAACCAATGTATTAAGAGATTCTGAAAAGAAAGCCTAACATTGTGCAACCAAAAATGCCTGATTTGTGGCAGTTGGGGGACTGGTTTGCTACCACAATGCACCAGCTCACGAAGCCATCTGTGTGTACCAGTTTTTGGCAAAAAACAGCATGCCTCTCCTGCCCCACGCACCTTACTCACCTGATCGCTGATCTCACGCTGGGCAACTTCTTTTTGTTTCTGAGAATGCAGAGGGGCATGAAAGGACAGCGATTCAATGACTTAGAAGAGGTGAAGACAAAAACGTGAGAGGTGCTGTCAGCTATCCAGATGAGTTTGAAAATGTTTCCACGAATGGAATCACAGATTTGACAAATGTATTAAGTGTAAAAGAAAGTACTTTGAAGATAAGGCTGTTTAATGACATAGCTTTGAAAAAAAATTCCATATTTTTGGGGTACCCCCTTAGAGACCCCCCTTCTGAGCAATTATTCACCCTCATAAGGGTGTCCATAAGGTTTTAATGGACACCCATTAAACATTTAATGTGCATTAAAAAAAATGGACACCCAGTGGAACACTGTCAGATGTAGTGTTGAAAGGTGAGTCCCTCAGTTTGGCTTGAAAGGCACTCAAAATTCAACCTGGGTTAGAGTTGTCTCCTTAAGAGTAAAGTCGACCTTATGCCATGTATAAAGCTTTCAGGACCTTCGTTTATTCATGGGGCACAACTCAAAAATAGAAGAAATAGCTGCAAACATATGAGATGCGTTGACACAGCAGCTGCAAGGTACAAATGTGATCCGGTGGCTCAGGACCAGGCAGGGTTCATCCTGTGCTCCGCAGGGTGGCTGCGAGTCAGAACCAGCTCCACGGCATCTAGCAACCAGCACAGGTTCATCCAACAAACGTTGAGAACCAGCCACCTTGCTCCTCTCGTTCCTAATAACCAGGTGGCCCTGAGTGAGAATCAAGTTGACGACAGGAAGTTAACTGTGGGTATGGAACTGTACCAACAAAGACACGAGGCAGGAATCCTGTGGTCTAGTGGAGCAGACCAAACACATCTCCAAAATGTTAACTGGCGACTGCATGAAATCAGGTGCTCTACGAGCGCAAACCTAGCAAACCACCGGCATCCAGTCACTTCTGACTCATGGCAACCCTATGGGCAGAGCCAAAATGCTCCTGTGGGTTTCCAAGACGGACTCCTCAGGGCAGGAGGAAGCCTCGTCTTCCTCACAGAGGGCAGCAGCGGGGAGATTCAGACTGCTCACCTTGTGGCCTTTACCAGCAGGGCTCCTTTCTAGGAATGCAGTCTGGGGACAGTGTCTTCCAGCTGAAGAGATTCAGGGACACCTTGAAGGAAGACATCAAATCTAGGTGTGGCCTTTAAAAGGAGGGTTCCTTTCTGTATTTAAAGCAGTTAGGTAATAGTTACACACAAAGATAAGAGATCAAAGAAATAACAGAACGGGCAAAGGCAGTGCCGCCTCTCAAAAAAAAAAGGGCATTTATTTCCTATGGGAGGTAGTGGAGGTCTGTGAGTGCGGGTATAAGGGATCCAATAAGAGCATCCACGGACTGAGAAGGGAATATGCAAATGTTCCGGTCCCCGAGAATGCAGCCCAGGAGATGCACAGCATCCCTGGGGCTGACAGGAGGCAGAGCAGCAGGATGCACTCATACTGAAGTTTACTATACCACGGAGGAAGGACTTAGGATGCATCTGGCTAGGAAAGGGACTGGAAAGATAGACTCTGGGACCCAAAGTAGATAAGGAGAAAAGGCAGGCAGACCTGATAAGGAAAAAGAAGATAACTAGTGAGTTACGGTTTTGATGCAATTCCCTGGGTGAAATTCAAGGACTTCTCTGCAACACGGAATCCTGGTGGCACAGTGATTAAAGCATTCAGCCTCTAAGTCAAGGGCTGGCAGTTCAAAGCCACCAGTCACTCTATGGGAAAGTGATGTAGCAGCCTGCTTCCTTCAAGACCCGGGCCATGGAACCACTGTGGCGCAGCCCCACTGCTCCATAGGGGAGGTCTGAGTTCAAATGACTCAACAGCAACAGGTTTACTTGGGTTTCCTGTTTCACCTGGTCTATCTGATGGAACACATGCTTCCCTCAGGGCCCTTCCAAAAAATCCACTCAAATGGGAGCAAAGAGATTAAAGCAACAAAACAGAAACCCATAAACACAAAGAGAATGAAAACGCAATATATGCCAACAAAACTGTGGAAACTAGAGAGCTAATGGATGCGTATAACTTCGTAGCTCTGAGAAGGGCTGCCTGGTGGGAGAGGAGAGAAGCTACAAAATTTGTATTACAAAATCCCAGAAAGGCTCAGAATGAATTGGAAGCACCAAGTAAAACTGAAAGCTGATTCGTAGGTGGGGCTGAAAACAAAAAGAGAGAGTGAGAGAATCTGTGTGAGAAGCAGTCAGACTCCTAGATTCCCTGACCGAGCAAGGCTCCAGAACGCTAGAGGTCTAAGTACTTTTGGAAGACTCTAGGACAACAGATTCAGCTTGGGACAAGTCATGGAAAAATGGATTGAAGGGAATTTCCCCAGGGACTTTCTGATGCCCCCTTGTGTGATCGTGAAAACTGGAGAGTAAATGAAAGCCTCCACACTTACTGGCGAAACTGACTCCCAGACTCTTTCCCCACCTGGCTCTGAGGACACTAGAAGACTCCTCTCAGGGAAAAATACCACCCTGAAATCAGACCATGAAAGACAACGGGAAGGAGAGGCAGAGGTTCCCTTCTCAATTATCCATCAAATGAAGGATGGGCATTGACGATGTGTGACAGTACTGGGTATTTTTCGGGTCAACTTTTTCAAGCTTTTCAACCATGTTTTCTGTCAAGCTACTAAGCGTAAGGTCAGCAGTTAAAAACCACCCAACTGGTCCTCTGGAGAAAGATGAAGGTTTCTTCTGCTGCTCTAAAGATTCACAGGCTCCGGAATCCCTAAGGGCAGTTCTGTGTCCTATAGGACCTTCATGAGTCAGAATCAACTCAGTGGTAGAGGGTTTGGCTGCCACACGGCATATCAACAGGTTCCCATGTTCCCTAGCTTCTGGTTAGGTTTGGTCCAGGGTGCCAGCAGGAGATCAGAGGGAAAGAATGAGATCAGGATATTTAGTCTTCTACTTCCCTCTCGGCAAGGCCACTTCAAGTCAGCTGGGTCCCTTCAAGTGAAAGCCACGACTTCTCAAGGCAATCAACTCCATACCCTTTACCCGAGTTTGAGTTATTTACTCCATCCCCTAATATCCAGACCCTGGGATATTAACCGTTTGGCTACAAGTTATCACACTACTTGGTGTGGAACCATTACACCCACATCTTCATAGACAGTTCATAAATATAAAGGTAAGATAAACCCTCCTCTGAGTATACATTTCAAAAGTACCATCTGCTCCCGACTATTCACAGAAGTGAAGATAGTGTCTAAAAGACTGGTGGAAAGTTAGGAGAGAAAAAGAAAAAAATCCAACTCTGCTATCGAGTTGATTCTGACTCCTAACAACGCTATAGGACAGGGTAGACCTGCCCCCGTGAGTTTCCAAAACAAGTAACTCTTTCTGGGAGTGAAAAACCTCATGCTTCTGCTGTGGAGCAACGGGTGGAGTCAAACTGCTGACATTGCAGTTATCTGCTCAACTCGTAGCCCGCGGCAACACCAGGGTTCACAGGAACAACATATTTTGAGCACTGTATGCCAAGATCTTTTGAGTTCTTTGTGGATATTAACAAATGTAATCACAACTGCCCCTACGTGATAAGCACAGATTTTTACTTGGCCCCTTTCCATATACCGAGGACAAGAATAGTTGCTAGCACATGGTAAACACTCAAATATTGATCTAAATACACACAAAAAGCAGAATAAAAAGGGAAGCGCCAACTTTTGTAAGACAGTGGTGTGATGTAGCATTACTCCTTGTACTTCAGGAAAGATAAAAGTGGTTATTTTGTCAGTTTGTATAAGCCCTTTCCGTTTCCAAAGCATTTTGTAAAGTAAATCCAGGGGCGCCCACAACAGTTCTCTTGGCCAGATGATAACTGTCTTCAAGAGCCGGAAACCCAGCATCCGGAAAACCGGGTGTTCCAAAGATTTTCTGAAACTAGAATTGCTATTTTTTCCCCCCTTTACGCTGTGTTGCAGCCCGATTCAAGGAGAAAACGAACACGTGGAAGAAATCTAGACGCCTGAGAAGTTTCGAGAATAATGCACTCACACCAGAGACGTGGCCAGGGAGGAACAGGAAGGGAACATGGGGAAGAAACGGCCAGGTAGGGCCAGGGGGCGGGGGGAGGGGGGCTCCGATGAAGCATCCTTCAGTGGAGAGTGCAGAAAGGCTGGGGTGGGGACCTAACCCAATCACGGGGTGGACGGCAGACGAAACGGAAGGGCAGGGCCCAGGGAGCAGCAGCACTCGTAAAACTCGATCGGAGCCACCAGCGCTAAGTACGAAGACCTAGCAAACCCCAGCCTACGGGTTGGGCAAAGGCCCAGTTCGCGACCGACCAGCTGCGACTAGTTTTCGGTGCAGAGGCTGAAGATGTAACTTGGCGGCCCCACCCCGCGAAGGCAGCTCCTCCCCGAGGAGGATCTCCCGAGGCCAAAGGCCGGTGGAAGCTGCTGCCCCCACGAGCCCGAGCCGCACTCCGCCCCGACCCCGCGGCGCAGAACGGCCTCTCCGGGCCCCTCACCGAACGCTGCAGCTCCCCAAGCCAAAACGAGGCGCGCTCCTTGCCGCTGGGATCGGGGTCGTGGTAGAGCGCCTGCACTGCCTGGTACACGAGCTGCAGAGTGGGCTTCGCCCCTTCCATGGCGGGGAGGGCCGGGGCGGCGGCGATGGCTCTGGCGCTTCTCCCGAGACGTCTCCGGTTGCTCCTGCTTGCGCTTCCTCACTGCCTCGGCCTTGGCCGCTCCCTGACTGGCGCCATCTCCTCCTCTTTGGCCGTTACCAGGGCAGAGGGGTTCGCGTGTAAGTGGCCCCCTCGGAAACGCGGGCCGGCCGCTTTCGGGTTCCTGCCTTATTTTTCAGCCCCTTCCAGTAATCGTTAGACGTCTGGGTCCGGACGCTAAAGCTTGGCTCTTCACCCGCGGTCTTTCCCCCCGAAACCTGCCAACTTCGGAGCGAAACCCTGCCCCTGGCCCTGAGCCGGTTTACCCGGACCGGAAGTGGCCGCACAGACCCCTATGGCACACTTCCGCCCCGTGCTATGCAAATTGCCTCCTTCCCGACACGCCTCCCTGTCGTCCCGCCCTCTTCCGGAAGTGACTGTCGGCCCCGGACCCGGGGAGAAGGGATTCGAGGAGGGCTCGCTGTTTCTGGCCTCCGGTTGGCGCTTTAGAGTCAACTTTCCTGCCCTCGCCGAGCTGCTTCCTGGCCCGCACGCCCCGGGCGCCTCGATGGAATTGTCTTAGAGCTTCCGTTCTCATCAATTGCTTGGGGAAAGTAGAGGAGCAAGCCCTTCGGCGGCGAGGTGGATTGACACCTTGCTGCAACAATGGGCGCAAGCATGGGAACGATTGTGAGGATGGCCTAAGACCAGGGGACCGTTTGGGGTTCTGTTGCCCATAGGGTCGAAACCGACCCGATGGAACCTAACAACAACAGCCGTTCACCGTGGAAACTCTAAATCCAGTTTCTGAGTCGCCACATAAATTTAGCCCCCATTGAATTCTTTCTAAAGACTAGCCAGCATTGGGAAGAATTTTGCCTTTAGCCAGAGTGTGTGTTTGCAGGTGGATTACTGCCACCTATACGCGGCCAGGTCAGGGAGGGACAGCCTAGCCCTTAAGAACTTTCCTGGGTGTGCCCCTAACAGAGTTTGTGGTCCTAACACCCAATATGATCAGTGACTCATAGTCTAATTGCTTGGGTCGCAGGACCCCCTAACCAATCTTATAAGTTTTAACGATTCAGAATAGTGTTAGACATCACAGTCATCCCTTTTCCTGCTTCTGTGGTTGTTGTTACCACAACTGTGATGTATTGATTTGCCACCAGACATGCTCTTGCGAGAGTTTACCTTGCATTTCATGTCTCCGTGATCACGCCGGCGCCACTATGACCTTGTGCTGATGAGTCTACTGATGTGTCTTCGTCGTGATCCTCTTTAAGACTTTACTAAAGTGTCTCAGATGAAATTTATTTGAACTTGAGGCCTCTTTTCTCTCCCCCAGCAAGCTGTTCACTCTACTAGAGACTCAGAGGACTTAAAACACCATTCTGCATGATTCTAGTGGAGGAGATATAACCATAATCAATCAGCTATTCTACAAATCTGAAATAGGTGCCACATGTAAGTACCTATATACTCGAGCATAAACTGAGTTTTTTCAGCACATTTTTTATGCAGTTTTTGTGGTAAAATTAGGTCCATCGGCTGATATTCGGGTCAGCTTATACTCGAGTATATACGGTATGCAAAATACCTAGAATCCCTGTTCAGACTCCTTTCCCACCAAGTGCTTATACCTAAAGGGGTCATTGAATCTGTCACCCTAGAACTTTGATAAAACAAAGCACTTGCGTACATTTTTCATGGTCATTTTCACTTAGAATTGTAATTTTGTGTATGTCATTCTTTCCAAATAAAAAATTAGTGGTCAAATGCCCTCCAATTCACACACATAAAAAGTGGAACTACTGCAATCTACCACAGACGAGTATTTAAAATAAAAAGCAATATTTTCAAGAGTACCCCAACATTACCACTACTCTTTTGTACTTATAGATAAATGTTACTATTTGATGAATGCTTACAATGTATAAAACATTATCATTGCAACATCTGATTTGACAACTTTAGCAAAGTGATCTTAATCTTACCAGGTTATCTCAACAGTGTTTTAAATTCTATACCACTGGCCAAATTAATGACACTATCAACAGAATTACCTCATGCCCCAGGGGGATGATTGATAATATTCTCGAACATAAAATGGTAATGATGTACCTAAAGTGAATCAGAGATATATATAAATCATAGGTATATAAATGGATTTGGGGCTTACACTTAATTCTAGCCCCAAACTAAGAATAATTAGTTCTTATGACATGACCCTACTTGATGCTCACCCCCATGAAGAGGTCATTGAAGATATGGGTGCTATAGCAAAGTATAATAAAGAAACTAGATGGTGCCTGGCTAGCAAAAAGAATAGTACTGTATACGGGGTCTTAAAAGCTTGTCTTCAAATAAGCAGCCATCTAAGGGAGGTGTCAACTAAATCCACATGGGAGGAGCACACCAGCCTGTGTAACCCAAGAATTGTAAATAATAAAACCCAAATCTGAAGGAGGGGTTAACTTTGGAACACTGGTTTGCAGAAGACTGGATGAAGAGACAGTGGAAGCCCAACATCCATTTGCATAGGCCCTACATGGATCAAGTCTCTGGTGAATTCCCTCTGACCATAGTCAAGGAAGGTTAACTTGGTTTTCAGAGAGCATTGTAACGTCGACTATGGCAGATGTAGGTTGGTTAGAATGTAATACCGTGGGAGTGATGATACCAGGAGGGTAGGGAAGGAAGGGGGATCCGATCGCAGTGATACACATATATACACACATGGGGATGAACAACAAATGGGGGCAGGGAGACAGTGGTCGGTGTAAGATAAGAAAATAATAATTTGTCAAGGGGTCATGAGGGGGAGGGAAAAAAGAAGAAGTGATACCAAGGGCTCAATAGAAAGTAAATGTTTGGAAAATAATGATGGCTACATAGGTACAAATAGGATGGTGCAATTGTATGGATTGGTTTAGAGCTGTAAGAGCTCTTTAACGATCTTTTAAATAACTTCTTTTAAAAAAACCTACATGCCAGATCTAACCATTAAAAAACAGGTCATACCACATGTTCCACCTTTTGACTCATTTCATTTTAAAACTTTAGTTTTTAAAACAAAAAGTGGAGGGGAAATCCATGTGCGTTAAGCCTCAGTGAACCCCTCTGACCATGGGCCAGGGAAGTGCATGGCATTGCTGTCCTGCAGACGGCATTGGAAAATGGATTGCCACAGATAGAGTTAGGTTAATGTTTAACCCCTTATAATTTGATTTTTATCCTCTTTGACCCACTTAAAATTTATTCCACTTTTTACATATGTTCTGCTTTCTTTCATACTGAAGTTTTTCTCGGTTTTACTTTGTTATTGCTGTTAGTTTTTTGTTTTTGTTTTGTATGTTTTTCTGTATGTGAAATCCAGGATAGGTCAATCTACAGAGACAGTAACTGAATTAATGGTTCCTGGGAATTTGGAGGGAAGTGGGAAGCTAATAACAGTACAAGAAAGAAGAAAATGTTCTGAAATTGATTGTGGTGATGATTGTACCACTCTTCTTAATACGACTGAACTATTGAGCTGTATGGTATGTGAATTATATACCAATAAAACTTTTAAAAAATAATCTTCCCAGGTAAATCTCCATTTTATATAGTGAAAAATAGACTGTAATTTGCTCAAGCTTTGTTCTCACCTCCTGTCCAATTGCCCTGACTCACACACAATGGAGCCAAAGATTACACAGTTCTTGGATGAAAGGATTTGAATTCAGATTCACTCCAAAACCAGAATAATCCATATCATCTATGTACACAATTTGCTTCTAAATTGTTCAAAGATTTAAAAAATACTTTTATTGGGGGCTCTTACATCTCGTATCACAATCCATACACTCCTCCAGTGTGTCAAGCACATTTGCACATATGCCGCCATCATCATCTTCAAAGCATTCTCTTCTCACTTGAGCCCCTGATATCCCCTCCCCCTCCCACCTCCCTCCTTCCCTCCCTCACGAATCCTAGATAAATTATAGATTATTTTTCCATATCTTACATTTCCATCATCCCTCACCCACCTTCCCTTATTCGTCCCTCTGGTTCTAGATTGATCCTTGGGATCGGTTCCCCTTTCTCCCCCCACCCTCCCCTAATCCTCCTTATTGGCCCTGAGGGGTTTATATATCCTGGATTCCCTGTGTTTCAGGTTCTTATCTGTAGCAGGGTGCATGTTCTGGTACAATCTGATTTGTAAGGTAGAACTGAGGTCATGTTAGTGAGTTGAAGGAAGCACCAAAGAACCAAAGGAAAGTTGTGTGTTTCATTGATGCTATACTGCCCCCTGGCTGGCTCATCTCTTCCATGTGACCCCTCTGTGAGGGGATGTCCAATTATCTACAGATGGGCATTGGATCTCCACTCCATGCCCCTCCCATTCACCTTGGGTATGAGTTTATTCTGGGTCTTAGATGCCCGATACCTGATTGACACCTCATGATCACACAGGCTTGTGTTCTTCCATGTGGGCTTTGTTACTTTTCAGCTAGGTAGCCACTTGTTTATCATCAAGCCTTTAAGACCCCAGATGCTATATCTTTTGATAACTGGGCATCATCAGCTTTCTTCACCACATTTGCTTATACACCCATTTTGTCTACAGTGATCGTGTCGGGAAGGTGACCATCACAGAATGCCATATTGTTAGAACAAAGTGTTCTGGTGTTAAGGGAGTACTTGAGTGGAGGCCCAATGTCTATCTGCAACCTTAATTCATAACATATAGATATGAGTACATAGTTCTATTCCTCTCTCATTGCATATATATTTACAAATGTACATGCCTATATTTATGCCTCTATTCAAAGATTTTAACTCCTAACCAGTACAGTGAAATCAGTGTTATTGTAGAGAGTTGGCATAATATCAGACAAAAGAAGAGAACCTTGATATTTTCATTACTTGATTTATTCGTTCATTGAACACCAAACCAAAATCAAATTAAAAAACAAACAACACGAACACACACAAAAGAAAAAGTGTTAGAACAATTTGGTCTGTTTTTAAAGAGTTTACTGTCTAGTAGGACTTTGGGCCTCAACACAAGTACACTTTGTTCTTATAACCTGGCATTCTGTGATGCTCACCTTCCTGACACAATCACTGAAGACGAAATGGGTGCATAAGCTAAGGTGGTGAAGAAAGCTGATGGAGCCCGGCTATCAAAAGATAGAGCATCTAGGGTCTTAAAGGATTGAAGGTAAACAAGCAGCCATCTAGAAGGTAAGCAACAAAGCCCACATGGAAGAAGCACACCGGCCTGTGTGATTACGGAGGTGTTGACAGGTTCAGGTAAACATCAGAAGACCCAAACAAACAATCATTTCATGTGAATGAAGGGGATTGGAGTGGAGGTCCAACTATAGACAATTGGACATCACCTCACAGAAGGTCCACAAGGAAGGGACAAGACAGCCAGGGTGCATTATAGCACCGACAAAACACACAACATTCCTCTAGTTCTTTATTTTTTCTTTATTTTTAAAACATTTTATTAGGGACTCATACAACTCTCATCATAATCCATACATATATCAATTGTGTAAAGCACATCTGTACATTTTTTGCCCTCATCAATTTCAAAGCACCTGCTCTCCACGTAAGCCCTGTGCATCAGGTCCTCTTCTTTCCCCTCCCTCATAAGCCCTTGATAATTTATAAATTATTATTTTGTCATATCTTGCTCCTCTAGTTCTTTAATGCTTCCTCCCTCACCCCACCCCCCACTATCATGACGCCCAGGTCTACCTTACAAATCTGGCTAGACCAGAGCTTGCACACTGGTACAGATAAGAGGTCTCAACACATGGAATCCGGGACAGATAAAACCCCCAGGAACTGTAATGGGAGTAGAAATACCACGAGGATTGGGGCAGGTGCAGGGAAAAGAAGGAACGGTTTGAAATGGTCAACATATAACCCCCCACACACACACACACAGCCATCCAGGGGGCAGAACAACAGAAACATGGGTGAAGGGAGACGGATGGTGTAAGACAGGAAAATAACAATCTCTAATTATCAAGGGTTCATGAGGAAGGGAGGGGAAAAAGAGCTGATACCAAGGGCTCAAGTAGGATGGTAACATATGCACAAATATGCTTTCTACAATTGGTGTAAGGATTGTTATAGGAGCTGTAACAGCCCCCAATAGAATGATTTATAAATACAAAATAAGAAGCCAAAGCAAATAAAAGAAAAAGAGTTTACTCTCTTGAAAGACAAGCTATTCAATACAGTAGAAAAATGTACTGTAGTTGGGCTCCCTGCCTCACACCATATACAAAAGAAAAAGTATCAGAGAACACAACCTAAAACCTAAAAATAAATAATGCTTATGACTCAACCTTGAATCAGACAAATGGTTCCTCACCTGTGGCACTAAATCAGAATCAAAGGAAAAACAATTAGTTTTAAAATTGATGTATTAAAAAATGTTTTTGTGTGTCAAAGGTCACGATCCAGAAAGTGAAATGACAATTCACAAAATGGCAGAAAAGATTTGCAAAATGGATACCTGGTAAGGAATTAGTGGGTAGAATAAAGAATTCTGACAATCCAACAGTGAAAAGGCAACCCACTTTTTTTTGAATCATTTTATTGGGGGCTCATACAACTCATCACATAATCCATAATCCATACATCCATTCGGCAACCCACTTTGAAAATGGGCAACAGATGTGAGTAGACATTTTTGGCCCTAAGAAGATGTAAATGGACAACAACATTTGGTACTCAACATCATTAATAATCAGGGATATGCAAATCAAAACCACAATAAACTATCACTTCGCACCCACTTATAAAACAAGAAGAAGAAAATAGTGTCGTTGAGTCCGTTCTGACTCCTATGGACAATGTAGAACTACTGCTGTGGGTGCCTGAAGCTGTGAGTCTTTGTAGGAACAGTAAGCTTCATCTCTCGCAGAGCAGAGCATGGATTCGAACTGCTGACCTTGCACTTAATGTCCCAACAGGGAACTCACTTCATCACGCGGGCTTCCTTCACACCCACGAAGACTACTAAAATGAAAAAGGTGATAAGTGGGTTAAAAAATGTGTTAAAATGCTGGGGGGGGGTTGTAAATTATGCAGCTGTTTTAGAAAACAGCCTGCCGTCCCTCAAAAAGTTAAATATTGCATTCCCCTTAGGTGCCATCAAGTTAGCCCCAACTCTCAGGGGCCCTCAGTACAGCAGGACCAACACTGGCCGATCCTGCGCCGGCCTCACCACGGTTGGGTACAAGCTCCTTGCTGCAGCCTCGGTGGGAGTCTCTGTGACCGACCATCCTCCTGTTTGCGGGCCCTCTACCAAACACGGTATCCTTTTCTAGGTCTGGTCTCTCTGATAACATGGCCACAGCTCACGAGACGAAGTCTTGCCTCCCTTGCTTCTGCGTATAGCTCCTGCGAGATCGATTGCATTTGTTCTTTTAGTTGCCAGCCATCTGCAGGCTGTCGTCTTGACCTTCGTCAGTAAGTGCTTCACGCCTGCTTGAGTGCCAGCGAGCAGGGTGGTGCCATGTGCATCTTGCAGCTTGTTCATGAGCTTTCTTACCATCTTGATGCCATCTTCAAAATGACCACGACAATCACTCCCTGCCATCGGGTCCATTCTTACTCACAGCGACCCAACCGGACGGAGCAGAACTGGCCCCATGGAGTTTCCGAGATGGTAGATCCTTCCGGAAGTAGAAAGCTTCATCTTTGTCCTGCAGATTTTGTCCTGATGGTTTCAAATGGCTGACCTTGTGGTGCTTCCTCCCCCACCCCACCACTATCATGATCCCAATTCTACCTTACAAATCTGGCTAGACCAGAGGATGTACACTAGTACAGACAGGAACTGGAAACACAGGGAATCCAGGACAGATGAACCACTCAGGACCAGTGGTGAGAGTGGCGATACCAGGAGGGTGGAGTGGAAAGGGGGAACCGATGACAAGAATCTACATGTGACCTCCACCCTGGGGGACGAACAACAGAAAAGTGGGTGAAGGGAGATGTCGGACAATGTAAGCTATGACAAAGTAATAATTTATAAATTATCAAGAGCTCGTGAGGGAGGAGGGAGAAGCGAGGAAGGGGGGAAATGAGCTGATGCTGGGGGCTTAAGTGGAGAGCAAATGTTTTGAGAATGATGAGGCCAATGAATGCACAAATGTGCTTTACATAATTGATGTATGTATGGATTGTGATAAGAGTTTTATGAGCCCCCAATAAAATTATATTTTTAAATTTCCCGTCTGCACTTATCGCTACTATGTGGCATGTTAACACACTTGATTGTTTTGTTGTTCTCTGGTTTGTGTTAGTCTGTTCCCTCTATTAAAATGTAAGCTCCACATGAACGGGGCCTTTGTTTTGGCCCCTGTTGTATCCCTCAGTTCTTGAATGGTGCTTGACATGCAGCAGACCCCTGACAGATATTTGTTGAAAGTATTAATCTTGTCTATGGAATTAAAAATGATTTCTATTTTATATTTTTAACAACCATTTGATCAAGCATGAAACCGTTTTGGTTTCGTTTCGTTTTGCCTTACCCATCACACTGTGAACTTGACCAGCTCTTTACAGGCAGGGTCCACGGTTGATGGACACTGGTTAGCTACTTGCCAAGAAAAGGTTCCACAGAACGGACCTCTCTTTGTCCAACTTCTCCTGACTAATCAACCCTCCCTCCACATCCACCAGACCAAACCCTTCAGAGGCACAATCCCAGACAGCTGTCAACCCAGCCAAACAAACCGCTACCCCCCACCCCAAACTAAACCCACACTTGGGAATTCACATATGAGAACTGCATTTGCCTTTGGCTTCCAAGTGCAGACTACCCCGGGTCCAAGCCATTCTTTCACCAGATGGAACTTGTGATGCAAATGTAAACAGGCAGGAACAGGCCAGAGAGGGCATGACCATCCATCCCCGAGAGAGCTGGCCTCGACGCTAAGACGGCACTTGTGCCGGGGACAGCTTGCTGTACCCACCTTAGAAGAGCATGTGAACCTTTGGACTAATGAAGATCCCACATGCCAATGAATGGTGAAGACACCGAGCAGGAAACCAGACAGGAAATCCAAAATGGTCGATACTCAGAAGGCCAGAGAACTCAACTGCCATCGAGTCAGTGCCGACACATAGTGACCCTGTGGGACAGAGTAGAACTCCCTCTGTGAATTTCCAAGCCTATATATAACTCCTTACAAGAGGAGAAAGCCCTGACTTCCTCCCAAGAACCGGCTGGTGGTTTTGAACTACTGACCTCATAGTTAGCAGCCCAACATGGACCCACTAATACACCAAGGCTCCAGAAGGCCAAGGAGACCTAACCCAAAACCAAAATCATTGCCATTGAGTCGATTCTGACTCACAGTGACCCTACAGGACAAAGTAGAATGACCCCTGTGGGTTTCCGAGACTGTAACTCTTTATGAGAACAGAGAGCCTCATTTTTCCTCCCCAAAGAGTGGCTGGTAGTTGCTGACTGCTGACCTTCTGGTTAACAAGTAACCTACTTTGCTACTAAGGCTCCTTCAAAGAGATCCAGAGATTGTGAACTTTTATAGTGTAATGAGATGGCAATTAACTGCCCACAGGCACTTTGTTGAAAGGGGTTTTGGGGGACAGGTCAGATGTGTAGGGATATCTCTAACGCTATCAAAAGATATTCATTTCAGAAAAAGAAATAGGAGGCAGGGAGCCCCGGGACGATGGAGGAGGAAAATCATGTGCAGTTCAGGAAGGTTCTACCAAGCTCCCCATCAAGTTGATGTTCATCACGCATGTGCGCTCGTCTCTGCCGGGCCTGGGCCCTTCTCTCGGCAAGCGCGGCACAGAGGGGGGCGGGGGGTGTTGCTTCTTTTTCTAGCTTGTGTTAGAGTCACAGCTTATTGATACCCAACCCAGTTTTACTTTCGAGTCTTAAGCTTATACGACTGAGTTACCATGTGATTGCTCCCTCCTCAAAGACACACACACACACACACACACACACACACACACACACAAACCCCATTTCACTGGAAGATGTCCAGAGAGGGACTTCTCAAATGGTATGATGTCATCCAGTCAATTCCAACTTATACCAAGCCTGCAGGACAGGGTAGAACTGCTCTGTGGGTGTCTAAGATGGGCACGCTCTACGGGAGTAGAAAGCTTCATTCTTTCTCCCTTGGAGTGGCTGCTGGTTTCAAACTGCAGACCTTGCAGTTAGCAACCCAAGGCATCACCCACTACACCACCAGGACTCCTTATGATAGGAGAAGATTGTTCTGCAAAGTAGAACCTGTGTGTCCGTGCCAGTCCTACTACTGTCTAGCCACTCAACCCTACCCAACACGTCTGAGTGAATAGTGTCCCCCCCCCCAAACTACGGGGAAGTTCTAACCCTTGTATCTGTGACGATGCCTTTGGAAAATAGATGATTCGTTAAAGGAGGTGATGAAGGGAGTGGGCTGGGTCCTAGCCCTAATCTTTTCTTCCAAAAACCCAAGCCCACTGCTGTGCCGTAGACAGCAACTCACAAAGACCACTTAAGACAGAGTGGGCTCGCCCGCGGCTTTGCAAGGCTCCAACTCTTCACAAAGGCAGACCGCCGCACCTTTCTCCCGTGGAGTGGCTGGTCGAGTCAAACTGCCTCCAGCCTCCACCCCCATGTCCCCAGAGTTCTTCAGATCCTTTTTAGGGGAGTCTAGTGGCACAATCGGTTAGGCACTGGGCTGCCAGCCATAAAAGTCAGCGGTTTGAACCTACCAGCGGCTCTGAAGGAAAAAGACGAGGTTCTCTGCTCCTGGAAAGAGTGGCCGTCTCAGAAACCCTGTAGAGCAGTGGTTCTCAACTTGTGGGTCCCAACCCCACGACCTGTGGGTCCGATGGTCTTAGGAACCAAGACACTGCTCCTCTATCGGTCTCCAGGTGGGTCCGCCCACATGAAGATACGCCCACAAACGAGTACCCGGCGTGAAGACTGTTACCCATGCTACACCATGCTTCAAGACAAAATTTCATTTATTTGTTATTAGAAATCAATATTTCACAATCTATAATTACATATTGTTTTGTGATGAATCACAACGCTTTTCATTATGTTCAATTTGTAACAATGAAAATCCATCCTGCCTATCAGATATTTACATGACGATTCATAACAGTAACACAATTACAGTTGTGAAGTAGCAACGAAAATAATTTGATGGCTGGGGGTCACCACAACAGGAGGAAGTGTCTGAAAGGCTGGCAGTATGAGGAAGGTGGGGAACCACTGCTGTAGAGAGTCCCTCCAGTTGGAATTGATTTGATGGCTGTGGGTTGGAATTTGGGGCTCAGTGGAGTTGTAGAAACAAGAATAGCCCTGTCAACAGAGTCCCACAGCAGGGAAGACAGCAGGGACAAGGCAGCAAGGAATGCCCAGAAATGCCTGAGGCGAAGAAGCCAGCGCTTCACCCAAAGCTAGGAGAGCAAAGCACCCCAAGCTCCCCCTTCAGACCGTCAGCCTCCAGGGCTGCAGCAACACCTGTCTACGCTTCACAGCCACCCACTTGGGGGATTTTGTTCCCGCGGCCCTAGGAAACCAAAGTACCCAAGTCATTACCTTCCCACATAGGATTTCCCACCCTACCGAGGGAACCAAATACGATGCTGTTGAAGCACCTGAGAACTTTACAAATAGAAAGCAATTCAAGACCAGCTTCACTAGACGTGGAGTAAAGCAGCCTTTCGGCTCTCACTGAGACGCTGTCGTTGTTGTAGTTAGGTGTCATCCGGTCGGCTCCATCTCGGAGTGACCCTGTGCACAACACAAGGAAACATGGCTCCTCCTCGGCCAACTTCACGATTTTTTGAACCCGTGGTGTCGATCCATCTTCTTTTTTACTGCCCTTCTGCTTCCTGAGCGTGGTGTCCTTTTTCAGGGATTGGGCTCTCCTGATAAATGTCCAAAAGACATTCGATGAAATCTCGCCATTTTGCATCTAAGGATGTGTTGGGTTGTACTTCTCAGAGCCCGATTACTCTTCTGGAAGTCCACAGGACTTTCAATAGTCTTCCCCAACCCCATCACTCAAATGCATCCATTCTCCTGCTGTCTTCCTGATGCATTGGCCAACTTTCACCTGTCTATAAGGCAACTGAAAACAGCGTGGGTTGAGTGAGGTACACCTTAGTCCTCAAAGTGACATCCTTGAACTTTAAAGAGGTCTTAGGTAGCACATTTGCCTAGTTCAAGATGCCCTTTGATTTCTTGATGATTACTTCCATGATGCCCAAGACCTCTGCTACACAAGTTTCGAAGAGCGAGGATGTCATTTAGAAGGGCCCTGACCCAAGCCGTGGTATTTCCCTGTCCTTCAGGTAGGCTCTGAGCACACACTTTCTCTGGTCTGGACCCCAAAGCTATCTCTAGTCTGGTTCACCCTGCTGGGTCTAGACCCCAAAGCTGCTTGCCCTGAACAAACCCAAACACTTCATCGTTGTCTTTCGAGATCTCCCAACTTCCCTCTTCCCCCAATATCCCAATATTCCACTTGATAAAACTTCAGTTCCCCCAGCTCATCTTTCTCTGATTCTTACTTTGGCTCTCAACGTTAATCATTAAAAATCACTTGGCTGTCTGTGGGAGTTGGCAATAAAGGCCTAGTACTTCCTAGATCAGTGGTTCTCAACCTTCCCAACGCCGCGACCTTTTAATACAATTCCTCATGTTGTGGTGACCTCCCCAAGCATCAAATTATTTTCATTGCTACTTCATCACTCTAATTTTGCTACTGTTGTGAATTGAGCAATCCCAAAGCAGTCGCCACCCACAGGTTGAGAACTGCTGTCCTAAACCAATCAACTCTGGGACTGAGGCCAGGGCTGTAATATAGGCACTTATGTAAAATGTGCATGTGATTCTAATTTGCAGCTAGCTTATGGCCACCCCCAAAGCCCTAGCGATGTAGTGGATTACTCATTGAGCAGCCAACCCCAAATTCAGCACTTCAAAACCACCAGCCAGAAATTCTACTCTGCCCTATGGGGTCACTAGAAGTCGCATCGACTTGGTGGCAGTGAGTTTTGTTTGTTTGATAGCCCCCCAAACCCAAACCCACGGCCATCAAGTCGATTCTAACTCATGCTGTTGTTGGGGGGCATTGAGTTGATTCCGGCCTATAGCCAGCCTATGCACGACGGAACGAACCTCCCCCCAGTCCCACACCATCCTCATAACCATTCCTCTGCTTGAGTCCTTGCTGCAGTCCATCCATCTTGTTGAGGGCCTTCCTCTCTCTGCCCCTCTACTTTCCATGATGTCCTTCTCCAGGGTAATCTCTCCTGACAACAAATCCAAAGTCCATGTGATGAAATCCCACCATCCTCGCCTCTAAGGAGCACTCTGACCGTACTTCTTCCAAGACAAGATTTGTTCATCCTTTTACTTTCACATGCAGATGAGACAATTGTAAGCATCTTGCTTTTCAAAACTCTGAAGATGCCTCGTGCGGCAGACTTACCCAGTGCGACTCATCTTTTGATCTCTTGACCACTGCTTCCACGAGCGTGGAGTGTGGGTTCGAACAAGACAAACTCCTCGACCATTTCGATCTTTTCTCCATCTGTCGTGATGTTACCTATTGGTCCAGCTGTGAGGATTTGGGTCTTCCTGACATGGAGTTGTCATCCCAAGAGAGGCTGCACTCCTTGATCTGCATTAGCAAGTGCCTCAGTGCCTCCTCACAGTCAGCAAGCAAGGGTGTGTCATCTGCAATGTTAATCAGCCTTCCTCCAAGCCTGATGCCGAATTCTTCTTCATATAATCCAGCTTCTCTTAGTTACCTTGTGCTACTATAATTGGAAAACGACATGTGGCTGGCTTTAACCAACAGAAATCTCCTTGCTGCCAGCTTAGGAATTCACAGTGACAGCTCTAGTGAAAGGCTTTCTGTCTTTGTCAGCCTTGAGAGAAATCCATGTCTCTTCTTGGTGGTATTCATGTGGCCTGGCCTCTCTCTTTCCCCATCTCTGCTTGTGTCTCTGACCTTGATCTCTGATTGTTGAACCATTGCCCTGCCCACTTCCTGTTCTTCCGTTGTTGTGGAACACACTCAAGTCAATCCCAATGCATCCAACCCTGGGAAAAACAGAACAAAACAACGCGTGGTCCTGCTCAATCGTTGTTATATTTGTGCCCGTGGTTGGACGCACTGTGTCTGTCCATCTCACGGATCATCTTTCTCTTTCTCTCCACCCCTCTTCTTTACCAAGTATGATGTCATTCTCTAGAGACTAGCCTCTCCTGATACCAGGTCCAAGGACACAGACAAACTCTCACCACCCTTGCTTCTGAAGAGCATTCTGCTGGCTATCCCTGTTCCAACACAGATTGTTTTCGCTCTTCTGGAAGACCATTGACAGTCAATAGTCTTCTCCAATATTGACTTTGTTCTGCTGTCCTTTGTTCTGTCCGCTACTCCTACCACTGTCCCCACAGGTGTGTTGTCCAGGCAACCTGAATGAGTTTCCAGGGCCCCTTCTGGACCAGTCTGCTCATCATACCACAGCTTCTGAATGCAAAGATCAATATTAGCCACGTTTGTACTATTCAGTGTTATTTGTTTTCAATGTCTCTGCTGCTTCTTACTCAAAGAATCGATACTGTTCTTATTAGAATTATCTATAACTGGTCTTCTGCTTTAAAAGGAAGCTCTTAGAAGGAACATGAACAGGCTATTCAAGAATCTCAGATGACTAATAACCACATGAAATGGTGTTATGCCTCCCTAGGCACCAATGAAATGCAAGTGAAAGGAAGATTGAAATACCACTTTCCAACTATCATATTGGAAAGGATTGTAACTATCTGTGTTGGCAAGGTTGTGGGTAGAGGGCATTGTCCAGCAGCGCTGGAGGGGAGGCTAGCAACGTAAACAACATGGCGAGAGCCTTAACCTCTGATCCTGCCTCGGCTGTCAGTCTGGCCACTGGGTTTTCCTGGAAACCAAACTTGAGTTAAAAATGTGATGGGTTGTTTTTGTTTCAAATTTCACCACGATTAAAATCTTCTGCTCTAGCAAGTACGCTGTTAAGGGAATGAAAATATGTACAACAGCCCGTGAAAAAAGATTCACCAATGACATACGCAACAAAGAATGTATATAAAGAATATATTTTAAAACTCAACATTTAGACTTAAGAAAAAGGTAAACAATCCAATTTCAATATGAGCAAAAGTCTTGATTGGAAAAGCCACCAAAGAGAATGGACAGAATGTAAACAAACACACGAAAAGATTGTTTAGCATCTTTGTTGTTTTTCATAGGTGTCATCAAGTCAGTTCCGACTTGAAAAGACCCCACGTGCAATGGAACGAAACATTGCCTGGTCCTGCACCATCCTCACAATTGTGGTTAAGGTTGAGCCCACGATTGGAGGCGCTGTGTCAATCCATTTCCTTGAGGATCTTCCTCTTCTTCGCTGACCTTCTACTTTACCAAGCCCGATGTCCTTTTCCAGGGTCTGGTCTTTGCTGAGAGCATGTGCAAAGTACGTGAGACGAAGTCTGCCATCCTTGCTTCTAAGGAGCATTCTGGTTGTATTTGTTCCACGATAGACTTGTCTGTCCTTCTGGAAGTTCAAGGTATTTTCAATATTCTTTGCCAATGCAATAACTCAAGTGCGTCAATTCTTCTCCGGTCTTCTTTATTCTTGGCCCCAATTTCTACATGCATGTAAGGCAATGGAAAGAACCATGGCCTGTGTCCGGTGCATCTTAGGCTTCAACTTGACATCGGTGGTCTTCAGCACGTGGGCAGCGGAGGTCCTGGGGAGCAGATCTGTGCAAAGGCAAATGTCATTTGATTTCCTGACTGTTGTTTCCATGAGCATTGACTGTGGTTCCAAGAAAAATGTAATTCTTCATAAGGCCAACCTCTCTGTTTGTCATGGTGTTTTCTGTTGGTCCCGTTGTGAGGATTTTCATTTTAGTTCCATTGAGTTGTAATCCCTACTGAAGTCTGCAGTCCATGATCTTCATCAGCAGGCGCTTCAAGTCCTCTTCGCTATCAACAAGCAAGATCGCATCATCTGCATGTGGTTGGTTATTAATAAACCTTCCTCCAATCCTGATGCCACGCTTTTCTTTAGATAGTTTTCCAGATTCTCTGATTATATGCTCACCCCACAGAACGAATAAGCATGGTAAAAGTCTGCAATTCTGACACACATCTTTCTTGATTTTAAACCCTGCAGTTTCCCTTGTTCTGTTAGAACAACTGCCTTTGGGTTCATCTATAAATTCTGCATAAACACAATGAAGTGTTCTGGAATTCTCATTCTTCTCAAAGTTATCCATAGTTTGTGATGATCCACACAATCAAATGCCTGGCTTTGCATAGTCAGTAAAATACAAGTAAGCATCTTTCTGGTATTCTCTGCTTTCAGCCAAGACCCAGCTGAAACCAGCAATGATATCCCTTGTTACACGTCCTCTTCTGAATTCAGCTTAAACTTCTGACAGCTCCCTATTGATGTACTGCTGCAACCTTTGTTGAATTCGCTTTACCACAATTTTAATTGTATGTGATATGAATAATATAATTTGATAATTTCTGCATTCCGTTGGGTCATCTTTTTTTTGAGATGTGCACAAATATGGATCTCTTCCAGTCAGTTGGTCAGGGAGCTGTCTTCCAAATTTCTTGGCATTGTCGAATGAGTGCTTCCAATACTTCATCAGATTGTTAAGATACTCAGTCGATACCTGAAGCGTTCTTCCTGGTTTGGGTTTTTTATTTTGCTAAAACATTCAAGAAAGCTTGGATTTCTCTTAGTAGCATTAGTTCTCAATCATTTGCTACTTCTTGAAATTATTGAATGTCAACTAGTTCTTTTTGGCACAGTGACTCTGCATATTCTTTCCTTTTTTTTCATGCTTCTTGCACCATTCAGTATTTTGCGTATAGACTCCTGCAATAGTTCAACTTCAGTTCTTTCAACTTGAACTACGCCGAATGTGTTCTTCCTCTTTTGGCCTTTTAACTCCAAAACTTTGAACATATCATGATAATACTTTATCTTCTTGATCTGCCCTTTGAGATTTTCAGTCCAGCTCTTTAACTTCCTCATTTCTTCCCCTTGCGTTAGCTACTCTGCATTCAAGAGCAAGTTTCAGAGTTTCTTCTGGCATCCACTTTGATCGTAGCTTTCTTGTCTGTCTGTTTAGGGACCGTTTGCTCTCTTCACGCACCATATTCTTGACGTCATCCTACAGCTTATCAGACCTTCCGTCCTGAATGGTCAGTGTGTCGAATCTGTTCTTCACCTTCAGGTAGACTCAACTCAAGGTTGTCTTTGGCTCTCCTGGAGTGCTTTTCCTTTTCTTCAACTTCACTTTGACTTTACATATGAGTAATTGATGGTCTGTTCCACAGGCAGCTCCTGGCCTCTTTCTGGCTACTGCTGTTGAATTTCTCCATGATCCTGTCCCCAGATGTAGTCTATTTTATTCCTGTGCATTCCATCCAGTGAGCTCTGTGTCTGCAGAAGCCATTTATGGTGGTTCGAAAAGAGATTTGTGATGCAGAAGTTGTTGGTATTGCAACATTCTATCAAGCAACCTCCAGCATTGTTTCTATCACCAAGGCTATATATTGCAACTGTTGATCCTTCCTCTTTGTTTGCAGTTTTTGCATTCCAATTGTCGGTAATGATCGATGCATTTTAATTGCATGCTTGATCAATTTCAGACTGAAGACAGTAGAATTCTTCAGTTTCTCCATCACTCCGTTTAATGGTTACTGCATAACTTCTAATAATAGTTGTATTAACTAGACTTCCCTGTAGGCATATAGATATTATCCTATCACAGACAGCACTGTACTTCAAAATAAATCTTCAAAGGTTGTTTTTAATGATTAATATGATGTCATTCCTCGTGAATCTGCCATTCCCAGCACAGTAAACCATATGACTGTCCGATTCAAAATGTCAAATATCAACCCATTTCAGCTCATGAATGCATAAGATACTGATCTTTACATGTTCCATTTCATTTTTTAATACTTCCGATTTTCCTAGATGTATCCTTAGTACATTCCTCACTCAGATTATTAATAGACAGTTGCAGCTGTTTCTTCTCATTTTGAGTCATGCCCCATCTGCAGATGAAGGTCCCGGAAGCTCCATCCACATCACGACGGTCAACTTTACTTTGAGGGCACAGCTCTATCCCCGTTGCATTTTCAGTGCCTTCTAACCTCAGGGCCTCACCCTTCAGCACTGTACCTGACAGCAGTCCACTGCTATCCATAAGGTTTTCAGTGACTCATCCCTGAGAAGTGGACAGCCTATTCTTTCTTCGTGATCTGTTCTTCATCTGCAAATTTTGCTGAAATCTGTTCACCTGAGGGTATTTAAGAACATCAGCATACAGAAGTGTCTCGGGGAGGAGATGAGCAAGTCAGCGTGCAGTGTAGCAACAATGACACATACAACTTTCCTCTAGTTCCTAAATGCTTCCTCTCCCCTCCCCCGACTGTGATGATTCCAATTCTACTGTACAAATCTGGCTAGACCAGAGGATGTACACTGGTACAGATAGGAACTGGAAACACAGGGAATCCAAATCCAGGGTGATGATCCCTTCAGGACTCATGATGTGAGTGGTGATACTGAGAGAGTGGAGGGAGGGTGGGATAGAGAGGGAACCGATTACAAGGATCTACATATAACCTCCTCCATGGGGGATGGACAACAGAAAAGTGGGTGAAGGGAGACGTTGGACAGTGCAAGAAATGACAAAATAATAATTTGCAAATTATCAAGGGTTCATGTGGGAGGGGAAGGGGGAGGGAGGGGGAAAAATGAGGAGCTGTCACCAGGAGCTTGGGTGGAGAGCAGATGTTTTGAGAATTATGAGGGCAATGAATGTACAAATGTGCTTTACACAATTGATTGTGTAAATGGATTGTGATAAGATTTGTATGAGCCCTTAATAAAACGATTAAAAAGTATATATCGTAGTGACGTAGTTTCCAGCGTCACAGCAACATACCAGCCACCCCAGCAGTCCAACTGAAAGACAAGGGTGGTAGAAATGCATAATGATATAGCCACTCTGGAAAAAGCGCCAGGCAGTTTATAATGTTCAATATATACCCTTATATTGCCCAGCAATCCTGTTGCTAGGTATTGATGTTAGAGAAATGAAAAATTGTGTTCAATTCAATTATGTTCAGTTTGATGGCTACCCAGGATGGGAAGGAGGAGAAAGAAAGGAAATTCACAAATTAGATATTCAACATGTCTTCACAGGGGGGGAAAGAAAGGGTAATACATAACGTCAGGGTGATCAACACAATACCACTAAAGACACAAAAGGCACAGAGATGCAGACAAGGGGTATAGATGCAGACAAGAGATGCAGACAAGGTAACAAAAGTAAATACAATCAAATTCATAATTCTGAATGATCATTAACCTACCAGTGGAAACATAGAAAGATAGCAAGATGAACAGGCGAGAGGGGGTAAAAGGGACCACATACATGACCACATATAGGTTTAGTAGACAATATTTCTGCATACCTATTTGTATTGCTGTGAATATATTCACATATATAATACAACAAACACGGAGTAAAGGTATGTAAACTTTTTAGCCAGAACCAAACACCTTGAAGGGATGAGTCACTGGGCCTGGAGGCTTAGGACCAGAGAATAAGGGGACATTAAGGTCAATGTCATAAAGTTCTACACCCTGCTTTGGTGAAGAGTGACCTACAAGCAGCCATCTAAGGTGCAACTATTGGTCTTTACCCTGGAGCAAAGAAGAGTGAAAAAAATCAAAGGCACACGATTCCAATCAGTCTAGACTATGCCTCCATGACCCTGCTATCAGGAGATCAGATGGTGTCAAGCTGCTGCTGTTGCCTGTTCTAAAAGGAACCTGTATAAGAAAGAGCTTTATATAAAGATAAAGGCTTGAAGATAAGCAAGCAGTCCTCTAGCTAAGAAGCACCAAAGCCCATATGGAAGAAGCACACTAGCCTGTGTGATCAGGAGGTGTCGATAGGATCAGGTATCAGGCATCAAAGAACAAAAAATCATATCATTGTGAACGAGGGGGAGTGTGGAGTGGAGACCCAAAGCCCATCTGTAGGCAACTGGACATGCCCTTACGGAGGGCCATGGGGAGGAGACGAGCCAGTCAGGGTGCAGTATAGCACCCAGGAAACATATAATTTTCCTCTAGCTCTTTAATGCTTCCTCCCCACCCCATGATCATGACCCCAATTTGACCCTACAAATCTGGCTAGACCAAAGGATGTACACTGGTACAGATAAGAGCTGGAAACACAGGGAACAGGACTGATAAACCCCTCAGGACCAATAATGAGAGTAGCGATACCAGGAGGGGAAGGAGAAGGTGGGAGAGAAAGGGGGAACTGATCACAATGATCTACATATAATCCCCTCCTTGGGGGACAGACAACAGAAAAATGGGTGAAGGGAGACATGGGACAGTGTAAGACATGAAAAAATAATAATTGATAAATTATCAAGGGTTTGTTAGGAAGGGAGTGGGAGGAAGGGAGGAAAATGAGGAGCTAATACCCAGGGCTCAAGTAGAAAGAAAATGTTTTGAGAATGATGATGGCAACAAATGTTTAAATGTGCTTGACACAAATGGATGTATTTATGGATTGTGATAAAAGTGTATGAGTCCCCAATAAAATAATTAAAAAAGAAGAGAAAAGAAAACATCCCAGTCCAGTCCAGATCAAGTCCTTAAGTCCAATAGTAGCCCATATGACCAATACCAATCTATAAAGTCCTCTTCAGACTCACAAAACGTGCAATGACACCTAATGCAGGAAGATCACAGGCCAGTGGGTAGGAAGTATTATGGATCCAGTGGTGCTGTAAGCATCTCAGGGCTGGCAGGGGTTTCCACATGGCCTCTCCAACTCTGAGGCTCTGGCTGCCATCAGCACATCTCCATGTGGCTTGTCAACAAGAGTGTCCTGCCTCCAGTGAGGTATTTATCTCCTTAGCGCCTTCAAATATGGTCATCAAGCTATGATCTGATTGACAGGTAAACTCCACCCTTCACTTGTAAGTCTCAAATTGACAACAGCTTATGTAACTACCACAGTACCACAATAGAGGGTCCTTAATAGAATAGAATTCAATGGGTAACACAACTCAAAATCATAAAAGAGACCAGGCTTACTGGTTTGACAGACACCATTGAAACTTCAGAGTCTATGCTCCTTCATCACTCCTCTGGTCTGGTAGTAACCTCATCCCCAGGGCTCAACTTCAGGCCAAAAGATAGGCCTGTCAGGTGAACAAAAACTCCAGGGAGATACGAACTCTCTCAAACAATCAACCATCAGACAGGCAGCATTTGGGTAGGAAAGGAGGAATGGGTAGGAAAGGGTAGGAATGGGTAGGAAAGGAGGGCAAATGGAAATGGTCAAGGCAGGGATGGATGAAGTGGGTCAATTCATTCGCTAGGCTTCTCCAGGTTGATAAATGACCATCTGTGAATTCCAAAGGACGTGAAAAAACTACTGCTGCAACATCATAGGAATGGAATACTCGAGGAAAAACACAATCTTCCACAGAACCCCAATATAGAAAACTGATGAAAATAGCAGTGGATAGTGTATATATTCAACTTGTCATGTATTGCCTATTCAGTCAGCCAGCACTGGTAGTGGGACTTCGGTAATCGTCTTCATGAAATTGAGTGGGCATGATGGAAGACAGTGGCAAATACAGTGAAAAAATATTCAGATTCACACCATGATGCCATGGGAGGGATGGTTGTGTCATAATTGGTGGAGGCTTGTCTTGACTCTGCCTCCTGGGAATCAGCCTTGAACAGTTGATCTTGATCTCCATTCCCTAGGGAAATTAGTGGAGGACAGACACCACCCTCATCCCATTTTTACACCAGTTTATAAATACAGCAATTAGGACTAGAGTTGCTAAACATTTGTGGATAGGCTTTTGTGGGATCATGATTCTTACGCCTTTTTTATTGTGATTCGAGTAGAAGTTTATAGTGTACACAGCTGTGGTAGTTACATAATCTGGTGTCAATTTGGGACTTGAGAGAATTAAGAACGAAGGGGTGGAGTCTAGTCTGTCAATCGGATCGTAGCCAGTGAGGCCTCTGTGTGGGCATGGCCTTCTCCTGAGGATTCTGGGAACTACTGTGTTTTTTCCTCCTTGGAGGCAGAAGACCCTCTCTCTCTCCTCACTCCCTGTGAGCTGCTCTGCTGACAAGGCACATGGAACTACACTGTTGGTTATTGACCTGAGCTGGAGAATCCATGTGGAGACCCCTGCCAGTGCTGAGATACTTACAACACCACTGCATCCAGAAGACTTTCAACCCACTGGCCTGTGATCTTCCTGTATTTGGTGTCATTGCATATGTTTTGTGAGGCTGAAGAGGCCTTTGTAGATTGGTATTGGACATATGGGCTACTATCGGATTTATGGACTTGATCTGAACTGGGCTGGGATGTTTTCTCAATATTCAATTGCTCCTGTATATAAACCTTTTTCTTATACACACATGAGAATCTCTGTGAATTTGTTTCTGTAGTCTACCTGAACTAATACAGCAGTTCATACACATTTGGTTCCACATCGTACGCATGTTGTTGTTGTTAGGTGCTGTTAAGTTGCTTCCAAGTCATAGCAACTCTAGATGTAGAAACACCACCTGATCCTGCACAACATCACAATCATTCCTACATTTGAGATCATCATTGCTGTCACTACATCAGTTCATCTCATTGAGGGCCTTCCTTTATTTATTTTTTTGGGTTGACACTCTACTAAGCATGATATCCTTCTCCAGGACTTGGTCGGTCCCTCCTGATGACTTGTAGAAAGTGTGTGAGAAAAAGGTTCATCATCCTCATTTCTGAGGAAGTCTCTGGCTAGGCTGCTTCCCAGAGGGGTCGATGCAGTCTTCTGGCTCTCCGTAGTATAACCAGCTCCATCAGTCAAAGGCATCCATTCTTCTCTGCTCTTCCTCATTCCTTGTCCAGCTTCCACATGCATATGAGATGATTGCAAACACCCTGGCAGGGGGTACCTTCATCGTTAAAGTCAAAATTTTTGTCCCTTCGCCCTTTAAAGAGGTCTTGGGTAGCACATTTGCCCAAAGCAATAGGTCGGTATGATTTCCTGATCACTGCTTCCATGGCCGTTGGTTGGCCATCCAAGGAAAATGAGATCTTCGACAACTTCAATGTCATCCCCATTTATTGTGATGTTTCTCCAGGGTGAGGTGTGTTCCAGTGTCAGCTGTTGACTTTGGGCTCCTTCAGCGTGTACTTGACATTCACACCATGAGAACTCGTGAACACTAACGAGGCTTAGTTTGCTTCTCTCTCTCCCTCATTTTAAACAATTCACCTTACAGGCAAATATTTGCACAACCTCTGAAATGTCTCTTGACAACTCGAGGGCTCTCAGAAATGCAGACAAACATCACTGGTGTGGTCAGAGGTTGGGTTTTGATTGACATCAGATGGTCGCTGTCCAAGAGCTGGGTGACCTTAGGGAAGTCTCACTCGGTCTCTGGGTTTCCTTCCTTCCTTCCTTCCTTCCTTCCTTCCTTCCTTCCTTCCTTCCTTCCTTCCTTCCTTCCTTCCTTTCTCTCTTTCTTTCTTGAGGACACTGAGCTGAATGAAAACCGAAAAAACCCTGCCATGGAATCAATGCTGACTCATATAACAACCTTAAAGGACTGAGTAGAACTTCCCCGTAGGTTAGTTGTTGGTTTTAGGTGCCATTGAGTCGGCTCTGATTCATAGCAACCCCACGCACAACAGAACGAAACCCTGCACGGTCCTGCGCCGTCCTCACGACGGTTCCCATATCTGAACCCACTGATGCGGCCACTGTGTCCATCCATCCCATCAAGACTTCTTCTTTTTTTTTTTTTTGGCCACTGTTCCACTTTACCAGACATCATGTCCTTCTCCAGAGACTTAACTCTCTTGACCATAGGGCCAAAGCATGCAAGATGAAGTCTAAAGAGCCTGTAAGGAGCACTCTGACCTTGCTTCTTTCAACACAGATCAGTTTGTCCTTTTAGCAGTGCATGGTGCTTTCAATATCCTTCCCCAGAGCCACAATTCAAATGCATCAATTCTTCCTCAGTCTTCTTTATTCAATGTTCAACTTGCACAAGCATAGGATGCAATGAAGGCTTCCATGACTTGGGTCAGGCGCCCCTTAGTCCTCGAAGTAACATCCTTGCTTTTCAGTCCCCTAAAGACGTCTTGTGCAGTAGACTCGCCTAATACAATACATCTTTTGATCTCTTGTCTGCTGCTTCCAAGCACATTGATTGTGGATCCAAGTAAGACAAAATCCTTGACAACTTCAATCTTTTCTCCATTTATCGTAATGTCACCTACTGGTCATGTTGTGAGGATTCTGGTTTCCTTTAAGTGTAATCCAATTGAGGGCTATAATCATTGATCTTCATCAGCAAGTGCTTCAGTTCCTCCTCACGTTCAGCAAGCAAGGTTGTTAATGAGCCTTCCTCTGATCCTGATGCTGCATACTTCTTCATATACTCCGGCTTCTCTGATGATTGGCTCGGCATACAGATGGAACAAGTATGGTGCCAACTCTGAGGCACATTTTCCTGATTTCAAGCCTTGCAGTATTCCTTTGTTCTGTTCGCAAAACTGCCTCTTGATCCATGTATAAGTTCCTAACAGCACCACGAAATGTTCCAGTATTCCCGTGCCGCTCAAGGTCATCCACAGTTCATTAAGGTCCTCACGGTCACACGCCTTTGCACTGTCAATGAAACACAAGGAGGCATCTTTCTGGTATCCTCTGCTTTGCGTCAAGATCCATCTGCCATCAGCAATGAAGTCCCTGTTCCATGTCCTCTTCTGAATCTGCCCTGAACTTCTGGCAGCTCCCTGTTGACCCCATAGGTTTACCAAGCCTGTAATCTGTACAGAAGTGGACTGCTCCATCTTTCTCCCAGGGAACAGTTAGTGGGTTTGAACCATCAACCTTATGGTTAGCAGACAAGCTATTGCACCACCAGGGCTCCTTGAGCTAAACATACAAAAGCGAAACTCATTGCCATTGAGTCATTTCCAACTCAGGGAGACTCCATAAGACAGGTTAGAACTGACTGTGGATTTCCAAGACTGCTACCCTTTATGGGAGGAGAAAGCCTCATCTGTCTCCCACGGAAAGGCTGGTGGTTTTGAACTGCTGACCTTGCAGTTAGCAGTCCACCTCATAACCCCTACGCCACCCCAGGGCACTTGCAAATCTAATGTGAATCATCAGAGTGTGTAGAGGAGGCGGTGGGAGGGCTTTGTCTGTTTAGAAATGCAGGTTTCTGGTGCACCTGGTGGTTCTTCCCCAGTAAGTGTGAGGCAGGGCACTGGCTCCTGCACTCTTAACAAGCACCCAGCCGTCTGTGTTGCTGGTAGCAACTCAGTCGGCATTGGAGAGATTCAGTAGTAAACGGTCCTCAAAGTCCCTCCTGCCATGTCCCTGTGTGGTTGGATGACGTTCGCGAAGAGAAATAACATGACTAGAGCAGGGGACAGGGAAAGAGCTCGAGGCTGGGGAAAGATCGATGAGGCACCTTATTGATTTACTTGGTTATTTTCCTTTTTAAACAAATGCTCAGTTGCATTGACATACAATTCACCCATCGCACAATTCAATGATTTAAGCACATTAGACAGAGTTGTGCAGTCAGCACCACCATCCGTTTGAGAACATTTCCTTCATTCTCGGACTCATTGTCATCAACTCCCCATTTTCCCCAACCTCCCCTGCCATCGTCCTGCAGCTACTGTCTCTCTAGAGGTGCACACCCTGGATTTCCTGTGAAGGAAAAAAACAGAGACAAGCTCAACCAGCCAACCCCGACAAGAATAATAAAATAAAACCGAGAAGCGCCTCGAGAGGAAAAAGAAAGCAGAAAATAATACGATGAATAAAACTAGAACAAATTTAAAATGGTTCCAAAGGGACAACAAAGGATAAGGCTGATGTCTATTGTACCAGACATCATTATGCCGCATTTTAAATGGGTAGGAACTTTGGGATGGCCGGAGACAGTTTGGGGTCCTTATAAAAGTGTTGCATGTGCATCCTTGTGCATAGCCTTTGAGGAACAGCTGTGCACATCTCTGTTGACTGTGTGAGTAGACATGGAATTGCTGGGTCAAAGGCTGGCTTTCATTGATGCTGCCCAACAAATCTCCCGAGTGGGGTGCTAATTTGTGCTGCTGCCAGCCCTGTGGGAGAGTTTCCCTGGATTCACATCCGTGACAGCAGTTGATATATTACTTTTCATTTTAGTCATCCTGGTGGGCGGGTAATGGCATTACTTTGTGGCTATATTTGCATCTTCCCGATGACTAATGAAGTTGAGCAACTTTTCCTAGGTTCAACAGCCATTTGGTTTGCCTACCTTCTTTTATGAAGTGTCTCTTCAAGGACTTTAGGCAAATGATTTAAAGCCTAAATATACTCACCACGACACCATGAATAACCAGAGCATTGTGGAATGTTCAATTGAATCTCAAACCGGAACACCCTGGGTGTTCGCGGGCTACGTTGAGTGATACTCTTTATACTTGTGCTTAGATGTTAGATATTAGATGATTCATTTGTTAATACAACAACTACCCTGAAACGGAGAAGGCAGGGGTCGTGCATGTTCTACAGAAAAGGAAATAATTGGGGGGATATTGTGACATCCTCAAAATGAGATCCTGGTCCAGGTTTTACCACTTCCACTGTAGTGGTTCTCAATCCAACTGGACTCCCTCCCCCCACTGTACTGAGTTGTTCTTGTTGTTGGAAATAACCATTCTCATCAGTCATTTCTGAGTGGTTAAGGCTCCTATCTCACCTTTTGAGTTGCTATTGTCAATTTTCTATCATACAGAACAGCAGTTCTCAACCTGTGGGTCACGACCCCTTTGGGAATCGAACGACCCTTTCACAGGGGTCACCCGATTCATAACCGTAGCAAAATTACAGCTATGAAGTAGCCACGAAAATACCTTTTCCACAATATGAGGAACTGCATGCAAGCGTCGCGGCATTAGGGAGGTTGAGAATCACTGAGAGTTCTTCAAAGAGCACAGTGCTCAAAGCAGACAGGCTTCACTAGCTAAACTATTGTTTGGTTTTAAGAAGACTTTCAGGGATAATTTGGTCCAATATTTAAATATTGTCTCAAGGCAATAATTTGGGGATGAACTGTTTGAACTACACACACATACCTTAAAACAAATATTTTGTTATTACCCTGAAATTAAATTTATGGATGAATTTTAAAATGATATATTGCCCATATGATACAATAAACCAAACTCACTGATATCAATTTGATTTCAACTCAGTGACTCTGATTAGGACTTCCACGACTAAATCTTGACAAGAGAGATAGCCTTGTCTTTCTCCGATGAAGCAGGTGGTAGGTTTGAACTTCTGACCTTGTGGTTAGGGACTCAATGCTTAGCCCACAGTACCACCAGGGCTCCTGTACTGCTGTGATGTGTTGTTGGTTGGTTCTGCACATAGTGACCCATGTGCAACAGACCACGCCTGGTCCTCCACCGTTGTAGTTTGTGTCATGTTTGAGCTCATCATTGCCAGCCACTGCGGCAACCTATCATCTGGAAGGTCTTCCCCTTTTTCCAGGCCCTCCCATTTTATCACGTCTGACATCCTTTTCCAGGAACTGGTCTCTCCTGATGACATGTCCAAAGTGTGTCGGGCGAAGTCTCGCCTCCCTCCCTCCAAGGCACCTGCTGTTTGTGCTTCTTCCCAAACGGATGTGTCTGTTCTTTTGGCAGTTCAGAGTATTCTCAGTGTTCTTTGCCGGCACCATAATTTAAATGCCTCAATTCTTCTCGGGTCTTCCTTATTAAAATGTATTATGACACAATAGAAAAAAGTCCTATAACATAATGACAAATAAAATGAGAGGGTACAGCTATACTAGGACATATAATGAAACAATAATTGGTTGCCCCTGAACATGTAGATTCAAACAGTCCCCAATAAAGACAAATGTGTACGTACAGATGGTTTTGTCTATGGATCATGCATTCGGATCTCGATGCCGTCATTCCAGATTCGGGCAAGCCTCTAGGTGAAGCTCTGAACAAAATGAAGAACAATCTTCCCTGGCACCAGAGTATTCTTGGAAGTCACTGTATTTTTAAACTATGTTAAAAATACCTTGTGCTTTTATATAAAAGGGAGCTAGGTTTTTAGACTCAGGAAATTTCACCTGCACGAATATCAAAAGAAACATTCAGAACTTGGACAGGATTGAGATCAAGTCACGAGGTTGAGAGATTGTCATGTTTGTTGAAGGCCTTCTTGGCAGCCCTGGTGCCTGTCTTCCAGATGGCAAATGCCCCTCGACCAACCAGAAAGAACAATTTTGAAGATGGCGCGGGACTGGGCAGTGTTTCACTCTGTTGTACACAGGTGGTGATGAGTCTGAACCAAATTGGTGGCACCTAACAACAACAAACTCCTTGGGGTACATCTTGGTAATCCAGCGCTGCTAAGGCAGAAATACCACAGTGGGTGATTTTAGCAAACAAAAATGTACCTTCTCACAGTCTAGAGGGCTAGAAGGCTAAATCGAGAGCGCTGGCGCCTGGGTAAAACTTGCTCTGTGGACTCTGGAGGCAGGTCCTTGCCCCTCTTAAGTTCCGGGGTGATCTTCATGTGGCTTTGCATGTTTTTTCCTCATCACAGCTTGCTTGTTTAATCTCCTTCATACTTCCAAATGGATGACATATGCCCCACTGGACTTCCGCCTTATTGACATAGCAAAGACAGCCCATTGCCAAATGAGATGATAACCACAGGCACAGAATTTAGGATTGATTACACGTATCCTTGGTGTGTTAGTCTGGGTTAGCTTGAGAAACAAATTCATAGACACTCGTATGGGTATAAGAAGGAGCTTTATCAGAAGCAACAAAGTCCACATGGAAGAACACACCAGCCTGTGTGATCAAGTGGTCCCAAAGGGATCAGTTACCAGGCATCAAAGAACAAAAAATCATATCATTGACTGCACACCTCCATGATAGGATCGCTGAAGACAAATGGGTGCATAAGCAAATGTGGTGAAGAAAGCTGATGGTGCCCGGCTATCAAAAGAGATAGTGTCTGGGGTCTTAAAGGCTTGAAGGTGAACAAGCGGCCACCTAGCTCAGAAGCAAAAAAGCCCACATGGAAGAAGCACACCGGCCAGTGCGATCACGAGGTGCCAAGGGACCAGGTATAAGGCATCATGCAAAAAATATATATATAAGTGTTTGTAAGTATGTGTATATGTGTGTATATGTATATATATACCATATTAAATGAAGGGGGAAGTGCAGAGTGGAGACCCAAGGCCCCAGTGTCGGCCAATGGAGATCCCCTCATAGAGGGGTTTAGGAGAGGAGATGGGTTAATTAGGGTGTGAGGTAGTATCGATGAAGAACACAGCTTTCCCCCAGATCCTGGATGCTTCCTCCCCCCAACTACCATGATCCGAATTCTACCTTGCAGGCCTGGATAGGACAGAGGCTGTACACTGGTACATATGAGGGCTGGAGGTACAGGGAATCCAGGGTGGATGATACCTTCAGGACCAAGGGTGTGAGGGATGATGCTGGGAGAGTGGAGGGTGAGTGGGTTGGAAAGGGGGAACTGATTACAAGGATCCACATGTGGCCTCTTCCCTGGGAGAGGGACAGCAGAGAAGGGGGGGGGGGGAGGGAGACTCCGGATAGGGCAAGATATGACAAAATAACGATGTATAAATTACCAAGGGCACATGAGGGAGGGGGGAAAGGGGAGGGAGGGGGAAAAAAAAAGAGGACCTGATGCAAGGGGCTTAAGTGGAGAGCAAATGCCTTGAGAATGATTGGGGCAGGGAATGTATGGATGTGCTTTATACAATTGATGTATGTATATGTATGGATTGTGGTAAGAGTTGTTTGAGTCCCTAATAAAATGTAAAAAAAGAAAAGAGGAGAAAAAAATGATTAGGGCAAAGACTGTACAGATATGCTTTATACAATTGATGTATATATATGTATGAGCTGTGATAAGAATTGTATGAGCCCCAATAAATTGTTAAAAAAAATTAAAATAAAAAGACAGAAAATAAAAATAATAAAAAAAGAAGGAGCTTTATAGAAAAGAGCAATGGTATATTGAGAAAACATCCCAGCCCAGTCCAGATCAAGTCCATAAGTCTGATATTAGCCCATATGTCTGATAGCAGTCCACAAATTCCTCTTCAGACTCATGCAACACATGCAATGATTATGAATGCAGGAAGATTACAGGCCAGTAGGTGGAAAGCCTTGTGGATCCAGTGGCAGTGGAAGCATCTCAGCACTGGTATGGGTCTCCACATGGATCCTCCAGCTCTGGGGTTCTGGCTCCATCAGCCTAGCTCCATGTGACTTGTCAACGGGAATGTCTTGCAGGGAGAGAGGGAGAGAGTGCATCTGGCCTCCAGGGAGCTATTTATCTCCCTTGCACCTCCAAATGAGGTCATCAAGTTGTGACCTGATTGGCAGGCTACAGTCCACCCCTTCGCAAGCTGACAGGAGATTATGTAACTGCCACTCTTGGGGAATATAATTCAATCCATAAGAGGATTCCTATGGGCATCATTTGGTGTAGCGCTATTTTATGCATACAGTAGTATATCATATGAAATATAGCACAGCCTCTGCCTGGACTATGGGCTTCAACCACAAAGCAGGGCTTTGGCATGGTAGACTTGGGTTCATCCCTCGACTGTGCACTAGCTGTGAGCCCTTGGGTCTCTTCACATCTCTGGACCTCAGTGTCCCCGTATGTGAGACACTGGCTTGCACATCTCGTCACAGAAGTAGGAGTTCCTGTGTCTCAGTGTACCTGTGGCAGCTGTGTAGCGAGAGCCTCCCTCCCTCACCTGCCATTACTCAGCCCCAGACAACCCACTTCCTTTCCCTGCCCCAGATTGGCAGCGATTTGTGAGGTTGACCAGTTACTTGTGCACATGGGACTTTTGATTTTCCCAAGTCCTTAGAGAAATATTTTCAGAAGTAGCTAGCATGAAGGAGGAAAATATAAGCTATCAGGAAACAAACAACAACAATCACACTCATTACCACCTAGTTGATTCTGACTCAAAAAGACCCTAGAGTCAACTATCAAGCCCTGGTGGTATAGTGGATACATATTGGGCTGCTCACCACAAGGTCAGCAGTTTGACACCACCAGCCACACTGCAGGTGAAAGATGAGGTTTCCTAGTCCCGTAAAGAGTTACAGTCTCAGAAACCCACATGGCAGTTCTACCTTGTCCTATAGGGTCACTATGAGTTGGAACCAACTTGATGGTAGTGGATTTGTTTTTTTTTAAATATCATAAAAGAATTGTCAAAATACAAGGGGACTTTAGAAATTACATGGAAAAATGGAATGAAAAAAATCATGGGATTTTTTATGAACTTTTGGAAGCCCTCTTGTTAAGTATCTATTGCCCTGGGAGGATAAACTCCTCTAGACCGTAGGTACCAAAATAAAACAAAACAAAAAAAAAAAAAACACAACTGGGAACTTTCTCAAGTCTAAATATATGATTTTGCCATGGTCAAAATTCTGCTCACTGTGATACCTTCCCACTGGGGTTGCAACTGCTGGCCCTGCCAGCTAGTGTCTTTTTGAAATTTGTGACAATTTACTATTTGAAATCCAGAAACTAAACTAGTGATATCATATCAGATTCAAAAGCATTACTGATTTAAATCCAGGGGCAAACAGAATATGAACACAGTCTCATTAGATTATGTTTTTAAAACTAAATAACATGACTTAGGCAATACACAAAAACCAAGTGTTGATATTTTATTCAACTCATGACTTAATAATAGAACCAGTAAGATATCAAAACCAGTGCAAATGAGCATGAGACTCACACAGATTTATATTCTCCGTCGGACAAAGAATTTTTAACAGTTCTATGAACAGACATAATCTGTACTGCTATGGACAAGAAATGCTGAAATTGCTGTTTTCTACAATTTATAATTTCTACAATCTGTTATGACTGCCCTATAGCTGCTGTAGCAAGTGACCACAAAGTTGGTGGCTTAAAATGACATCTGACTCACTGCCATCGAGTTGATGTCGACTCATAGGGACCCTATAGGACAGGAAAGAACTGCCCTTGTGAGTTTCCAAGAGTCTGACTGTTGATTGGAGTCGAAAGGCACATCAGAGTGCTCCTCAGAGGCAAGGATGGCAAGACTCGTCTTACATACTTGGAACATGTTGTCAGGAGAGACGGTCCCTGGAGAAGGACATCACGCTTGGTAAAGTAAAGGGGAAGCAAAAAAGAGGAAGGGCCTCCAAGAGAGGGACTGGCATCGTGGCTGCAACAATGGGCTCAGGTACAGGGACAATGGTGAGGCTGGCACAGGACCGGGCAGTGTGCTGTTCTGTTGTGCACTATGCGTCAGAACCAATTAGATGGCACCGAACAGCAGCAGCATATTATCTGCCAGGTCTGGAGGTCAGCAGTCTGAAATGAGTCCGCTTAGCCAAAATCAAGGTGCTGGTGGGACTATGTCCCTTCTGGAGGCTCCAGGAGAATCCATTTTCTTGCCCTTTCCAGCTCCTAACAGTCACCTGCTTTCCTTGGCTCATGGCACCTGCCTCTATCTCCAAAGCCCAGGCAGGGCTGGTCGAGAGTTTCCCACCCCGCATCACCCTGATACTCCTTTCTCTCATTACATCTCCTTTCCTGACTCCTACTTGCCTGCCTGCCTCTTTCACTCATAAGGGCTCCTGTGGTTACATCGGGTCTGTCCGGATCATCAGTGATCATCTTCCCATCTCAAGATGGGAAGGGGGAAGGGGGGAGGGAGGGGAAAAAAGAGGAGCTGATACCAAGGGCTCAAATAGAAAGTCAATGTCTAGAAAATGATGACGGTAACATACATACAACCATGCTTGCTACAACTGATATTTGGAAGGTGATAAGAGCCCAATGAAATGATTTAATAAAACAAATAAATAGAATCAAGATGAGAAGTATAAACCCTATAAAATTGGGTGACATCTGGAGAGTCCATGAGATCGCCCACTACAGTCCACTGAAAAGAGTATCAGTAATCGCTTTTTCCCTTTTCAGGGGAAATCTTTTCTGCCAATGTCAAAGCTCATAACAAGGGTGACCTTGGAAAACACAAGAACAGGCAGCTCCAGGCCCACAGTCCCCGTGGACACGCCTCTGCCTGAGCCAGGAAGCAGCTGCCGTCTGTCTCGTCAGGCACCGTCACTGCAGAAATGGTGCGGGAGGCCCCATGTGACCTCCTCCAGCTTCAGTAGGGAGAGAATCCATATCCACACAAGCCCAAGGCTGGTCGTCACAGACAGAGTTTCAGACAGGGCTCCATCTTCCATTTTTCTTGACCCTCTTCTGACACCAGCCATCTCTCCACGGCACTTGACTGCTTTACTGGGTTTCAAAACTCGTTGCAATGGCTACAGAACTCACGGACAATAAAAAGATTGATAAGGGGCAGGGTTATTAGGGAAGCAAACAGGTTGCAAAATGATAAGAATATAGTTCTTTTGTCTGCAGTGCCTCTTCTCAGTCATGCTGATTGGCATGTCTCTCAGGTCCTCAGGCCCTTAGCCACATGGTCTCTTAGCTTCTGCCTCCGTGAGTCAGGAAGCCTGCCTGCCCACTGCTGCCTTATGGTCTTAGCATGGCTCTTCTGCTCTGTCTCATGGTCTCAGTGCTTTGGCCTGTGATGCCTCTGCTGCCTCTGTCACTTCAGGCAGGGATCTTGCATGCACTCTGCTGGTGGCTCTGCTTTCTTGATGGTCATGGGAATCCTGTGTTCCTGCACCTGAGAAGGCTTACTTTTATACCCAGCAGAATGACAAAATTGGCCAATCCCCAAGTTAGTATCCTCTGTACCTTATTTCACTGCTATCGAGTCGATGCCAACTCATAGTGACCTTATAGGATGGGGTAGAACTGCCCCTGTGAGTTTCTGAGGCGGTAAGTCTTTCCAGGAAGAGAAAGCCCTGTCTTTCTTCTCCAGAGAGGCTGGTGGTTTCAAACTGCTGACCTTGATGTTAGCGGTCTGTGTTAGTCTAGATAGACTAGAGAAACAAATCCACAGAAACTCATATGTATAGAAGAGAGAGTTTTATATAAAGGGTAAGGGTGCACGAAAAAAGCATCCCAACCCAGTGCTGTCCAAGCCCACAAGTCCAACATGAGCCCATATGTGCGACACCAATCTACAAAGTCCTTAATCTCACAAAAGACACACAATGATGCCGACTGCAGGAGGAAAGCCAAACAGGTGAGCGTAAACATCTCAGCGCTGGCAGGGGTCTCCATGCGGCTGCTCCAGCACCCACGGCTGCATCCGGGTAGGTCCATGTGGCTTCTCCTCAGGAAGGTCTTTCAGGAAGTGAGCCTGAAAGCTGAAGCAGGGAACTGGCTAAGGCAGCTGCGCCCTGCTCCAGCCATCAGAAAGCAAAATACCCAAGAACTAGAAAGGTGAGGCTCAACAAGCCATTTATCTCTCCGCCTTTCAATTAACCTCACATGTGTTTATCGGCCAGGTTGACACAGTAAACCTGAACTGTCTCACGGCCCAACATGTAACCACTATACCACCAGGATTCCCAAATAAGATATAAAACAAAACAAAAACCCCAAACTCACTGCCATCATTGCCTCATAGTGACCCCCTGTGGGTTGCTAAGACTGTAGCTGTTTACAAGAATAGAAAGCCCAGTCTTTCTCCTGAGGAGCTGCAGGTGGTTTCCAACTGCCAGTTGTATGTCCCTACACCGGAAACTCGCAGGTGCAGTTCTGCCCTGTCGTATCGGGTCGCTATGTGCCGGTACTGCCTCTAGGGCAGTGAGTTAGAGCTTCTATCTTATTTACACGCTCTCACCCTCTCCCTTTACCACAGTCACCTTTGTCCCTAACCAGTCCACCTGGCTCATGTCCTTTGGCCCCGGTGAGCATTCGCGTTTTCTACCTCTGGTTACTGATTGAGCAACCCCTTTCCCTCTCTCCTATAGGAATGGGTGTGAAACAGAAACCGTGGGTCCTGGAGCTGGGAAGAAGTTCACAGGAGACAGAAAGGGGAAAGAGCCATCAAGGTAGGTCAGAGCCAAAGTCAAAGCATGATCCCTTGATAATTTTGTGTAGACCTGGCTTTGACCCAGGGTTGGGACAGCGGCCAGGGCAGCCTGGAGGTGGGTGATGGTATATCTTCATGTGGTCTTCTCCCTCCCACCCCTTGGGCTTGTATGAAATAAGGCAGGGCCGAGAGTTTCCCTACAGGAAATCCAAGATGGCTTTAAGCTATTCCCTAAATGGTCACAGTGAATGGGGACAGCTGGCCATTCTTGATCCATCCAATAATTTCCAAGCTACTGCTCAAAGCCCTGTTCCGCACTGAATGTCCCCACTGGTCACTTACTCAGTTTTTCTCCTGAGAAAATCCTCTTAGACTGTGGGTCTTTAGACCAGTTATCACCAGGAGCTGCTTGGGTGACCAGACGTCCCACTTTTGGCAGGACAGTCCTGATTTTTAACTATTTTTTCCACGTCCCAGGGCATTTTTTAAAAGTCCTGATTTTTTGAAAGAATGCATGACAAGCCAGGGTATACGGTTTTCAGCTGCCATGTGCCTATTCGCCAGGATATGAGTTTTATCAAAGGTGTCCTGCTGGTGTCCTGCTTTACCAATGTTAAAATGGTCACCTTATTAAGCTTGATGGGTCAAAGCCGAAAAAATGAACTCTCTCCCTGAGCAAACACTCATTGATCCTCTCCGGAAAATACAAGTAAGCCAACAGTCCTGCCTCCAGGGAGTTTCCGGTCCAGTGGGAGGAGGAGGGGACGGAGGTAAAGGTGGAGACACAAGAGAAGGTCAAAGAGAACTCCAGAGGGAAGGGACAGCAGTCGAGAAGGTACAAGGACGTGGCCACCCTGGAGATGTCCTTTGCTGGGACGTTCGGGTAGAAGGAAGCTGTCCAGGCTAAGGGCAAGTGGAGGGACGCAGCGGGAGATGAGGCTGCAGAGGTGGTAAGGAGCAGCTTAATTCATGTGCATGCCCTCATCCTTGGGCTAGCTCCTTTACTGAGTTCTTCCTATGCACCCTACAGAGAGTCAAGCACGGCTAGCCCAGATGAAAATGAATGCCACATGGCTCTACCCTCAGTCGAACTCAGTGTAGGCAGGGCGAGGTAGTTAGTCTATTGTGCCAACCTGGCCAATACACGTGGGGTTAATTGAAGGGCGGAGGGATAAATGGCTCAGTGAGCCTCCCCTTTGGAGTTCTCAAGTCTCTTGCTTTCTGATGGTCGGACCAGGGTGCAGCTGTCTTAGCCAGTTCCCTGCTTCAGCTGGCAAGGCTCACTTCCTGAAAGACATCCCCAAGAAGAAGCTGCATGGACCTACCCCGATGCAGCCCTGGGTGCTGGAGCAGCCATGTGGAGACCCCTGCCAGCGCTGAGATGCTTACACATTCACTGACTCGGCTTTCCTCCTGCAGTCGGCATCATTGCGTCTGTTTTGTGAGATGGAGGAGGACTTTGTGGATTGGTGTTGGACATATAGGTTAATGGGTTACTATTGGAAAAGTGGGTGAAGGAGGATGTTTTCTTGATGTGCACTTAACCTTTATATAAAACTCTCTTATACATGAGTTGCTGTGAATTTCTTCCTCTAAAGTACCAGACTAACACAGAGGGGAAAGGGGTCGATAACGGCATTCAGCAGAGGGAGATAAGTACGCAAAGAGGTGTGCTTAAAGGCCAAGTAAGGCACCCGGCCCTCTGCCCGCGGGAGTGAGGGACAGGAAGGAAAATCACATGCAAGGTTTTGCAAAGCTTTGAGCCACGTGATCAGGAACACGCCTCCTGGGTAACAAGTGGACGCAAAGAGGAGTTATCGAACGGCGCCTCCCAGTCTACTCCCAAGGCCTATGCCTACTGACGCTCTAGGCAAAAACATTTCAACCTGACCTGTCCGATCTGGTTCTTGGTGGCTCAGCTCCCATTCCACTGGAGTACCTCGAGGCCTGATTTAAATCCCGAGTGAATGCGTTGCCCTTTCCCTGCTCCGCTGGTCCCTGGCCTCCACAGCACCTGCCGGGAACGGCTGTCTGCCAGCAGCAATGTGGTTGTGCCCAGAATTGGGTTTCTCCCCACTTCTGACCTTGTTCCCACTGCCTGCCTGCAGTGCTTGAAACTGCTGATTCTGTCAATGACCTGAGGGTCACATCACCCCTGCCTCTACCAGTTACTCAGTAACTGGCTCAAAGGCACGAGATTGCCAGTCTGGCGAAGAGGAAGCATTTATGGGCAGTCTGCATTGCATGCTGAGGACGGGGCTGGACCGGCGGTGTTTCGTTTGGTTGTACATCGGTAGGGTCTGCTATGAGTCGGAACCCACTTGATGGCTCCTGACGACCTTTGCTCTGTTTGCCTAACTTGGCATTGTGAAGGAAGCTCCTTCTGCCAAAGGTGAATTCCAGCCCTTGCAATCAGCCTGAGCCAGCATTCTGAGTCTGTAAGTGTCAGTCCCATCCTCCCCCGGTGCTGGCCACGGCCCAGTGTCTCCCTGCTACTCCCAGACACTCCACCAAAGAAGCTGCAGTTCGGTGGTATCCTGCTGTGGCTGTATCAGTTCTGATCTGCTAGGGCCCGTGGTTCTTGGGCAAGGAAAAACCTAGACAATTTGGTTTTCTGCCTTTACCAGGAATCTCTGATCTGGGTTATGCCCCTCGTGTAGTCAGAAAGTCCTGGCTCAAACACTCTACTGGATTCGTCATGGGATTGTTTGGAATGAAAATGCTCCTGACAAGCTTTGGCCATCTGCTATCCAAGACTAAGAAAGGGATTAGTGAACCTCAGGCACAGGAAATTCTGCTTCCTGCCTCTGGATTTGACTTGTGCACAAATTTCCAGGCAAGACTGTGGATAATCCTGCTATATGTCAGCTAGTGTACCGAAGGCTTACAGACATGTGGCCCTAAAGCAGGCTGGTAGACCGATCAATCAGAATAACCAGTTGCCGCCTCTGTCCGGCCAGGACCTGGGACTTGTCCACCTTTCAGAGGCCCATGGGTATGACGGCACCTGTATGTGAAAGACCAGAGAGGCAAGTATCCTTTATGTTGTAAGGTGGGGCTAGCTCACTGTGCCCACAACCCAAGATACAAAATGCTGCCCGTTCCAGTCCTATTGCACCATCCTCTTCTTCATGCCTGATCACTGATCTTCAGGCTTTTTAGACACAGTCTAAGCCATAACAGGTTTTAGGGTATTGAGACACTTTATGAGCCAGGGCTAGTCTGGTGGGCCCAGATCCTGACACATTAAGACTCATGGCTTAGAAACAGGTGATGTTTTATTCGATTGAACATAAAGGTGTTATGAGCTGGAATTTGTAGGATAGTACTTGATAGCAAGAACAATATCTGGGTGTGAAGTGGTATCTAATCTCATTGTGATTGTGATGTGAACTTTTTGGGTGATTAATGATATTGAGCATCTTTTGATGTGCAGGTTGCCCATTTAGATAGTAAGCATCATTGGGAAAATGGCTATTTAGATTGCTTCCCCATTGTTAATTTGGGTTGTTATTTTATTGTTGTAAATTTCTTTATATCCTCTAAACACAAGTCTCTTGTCAAATATATGATTTGCCAGAAAGCTCTCCCATTCTGCGGTTCATCTTTTCATTTTCTTAATGGGATCCCGGTTTCAAAAGACGCAGCAAATGTTTCTAAATGTTATGATATTCAATGTAGCTTCCCTTTTGTCATTCCCTGTGAACCGGCTGTTCTTTTTCCTTAAGATATATGGATCTGAAAATTATGCAGAGGAGGAAAAATCTTTTGTTAGCATATTATATCCACTGAATTAAAATAAATGTTAGTAGAAATGGAGTTGATTGGTCATGAACTCGGAGAAGGATTGCATAACTAACCTACAGGAAGGGCATGAGAGATCACCCCTGGCCAGCATAACCCCAGAATAACTAGGCTCAGAATCTCTAACAGTACCAGGGTGCTTTCCCCAGTGATGTTAAGTCTCTCCGATGGCTGATTTTTCAGAAAGCAGTCACCAGGCCTCTCTTCTGAGGTGCCTGTCAATGGACTTGAACCTCCAACCTTTAACTAACATCTGAGCACACTAACTTTTATGCTACAACTACATGACTGGAAACACTATCTCTGGCAGCTCCCGAGTTTGACATCAGAGAGGGACTGTTTGTGTGTTTCAAAGACCAACAGTAAATCTGTTGCCTGCTTCTTGCTTCTGACAGTACACGCTTCCCCTCACTGGACCCCAGCCACAGCCATGATATAAAAATTATTCTTTATGTAGAAAATTCCAAATGCTCCACAAGAAAGTTACTAGAACTAATAGACAAAGTATAGGGTGTAAGATCAATATACAAAAATCTGTAGACTTCTTCTATGCCAACAAGGAGAACTCTGAAAGGGAATTCAAATCAATACCAGGTAAAATGTCCCTCCAAAAAGTAAAATACCTAGGAATAAATCTAATCAAAGACGTAAAATATGTCCCAAAGGGATCTACAAAACACTACAAGTAAGGAACCAAGAGACCTAATGTGTTAGTCTGGGTTGACTAGTAAGACAAATTAATAGACACACATATGTGTTATAAGAGAGGGCTTTATATAAAAGAGTAATTGTATATTGAGAAAACATCCCAACTCATTCCAAATGAAGTCCATAAATCTGATGTTAGCCCATATGTTTGATACCAGTCTACAATTTCATCTTCAGACTCATGCAATACATGCAATGATGCCAAATGCTGGAAGATCACAGGCCAGTGGGTAGAAAGTCTAGTGGGTCCAGTGGCAGTGGAAGCATCTTAGCACTGGCATGGGTCTCCGTGTGGTTATTCCCACTCCAGGGCTCTGGCTCCATCAGTGTAGTTCCATGTGGCTTGTCAACAGGAATGTCTCACACAGAGAGTGCCACCTCTAGGGAGGAAGACAGGAGTTCCCAGAATCCTCAGGAGAAGGCCACACCCACACAGAGGCCTCATTGGCTGTGACCTGATTGATAGGCTAGACTCCACCCCTTCACAAGTCGATTATGTAACTGCCACAATACCTCACGCTGTCCACAAAAACTAGCTCAAAATGAATCAAAAGTCCTAAATGTAAGACTGAAACTTTAAAGTTCCGGGGGGGGGGGGGACATAGGGACAAATCTAAGATTCCTGGTTTATGGCATAAATAGACTGTTGAACATAACTAAAAATGCACACACATACACCAAATGAAGAAAAAAGGGAAAGGAAACAAGATAAACTAGAAAACTGGGTCCCCTTAAAAAGTATATACTTCTGCTCATCAAAGAGTAGAAAGAGAAACTATTTACTGGGGAAAAAATTTTGGCAAAGACATATCTGACTAGGGGCTTAAAAAACCAAAATAGAAAACTTCAGCACTTCAAAAGTAAAAAAGGCAAAATATCCACTAAAAAATGGGCAAGAACTTGAACAGGCACTTCATCAAAGGAGACATTCAGGTGGTTAACAAACACATGAAGCAGGGTCTCAAAGCCGTTGGCCATTGACTCAAAACTCACTGTCATTGAGCTAGCCTTGACTTATAGGGACCCGAGCCATCGGCGAGATGTAAATCAAAACTACAGGGAGTTGTCCTCTCTCTCCAACAAGAAAGGCTCTGATCCAAAACTCAGAAAACCACAAATGCTGGTGAGGTTGTGGGGTGATTGGCACTCTTATCTACTGCTGGTGGGACTATTAAATGATCCAACTACCGTGGGAAAAATGACGCACTTCCTCACAGAGCTAAAAATAGCAACGGCACATAATCCAGGAATTGCACTATTAAGCATTTCTCCTAGAGAAATGAGAGTAGTGATCCAAATGATGTACCCTGAACCGTGTTCATTCCCCCCCACCCCCTGTTCAAAGAAACCAAAAGATGAAACAGCCTCAGCGTCCATCATCAGATGCATGAATAAACAGGAGGGGGCGCATACATACAGTGGAATGCCACACAGTGTTACGGATTAACGTTGTCTGTGAAACATCCGAGAACATGGAGGAATCTGGAGGACATGCGTGAAATAAGTCAATCACAAAAGGAAAAATACCGTATCGTACTACCTTTATAAAATGTTGAGAAAAGGTTTATAAACAGAAAGCAACCCTTTTTTATGGTTATCAGAAAAAGGAAGGGGAGTGTGTTAGTCCGGGGAGACTAGGGAAACAAATTCATAGACACCCGTGTGTGTATAGGAAAGAGCTTTATATGAAAGAGCGATTGAATATTGAGAAAACATCCCAGCGCAGACCAGATCAAGTCCATAAGTCCTATATTAGACCATATATCTGATATCAGTGTATAAAGTCCTCTATGGACTCACAAAACATATGCAATAACGCTGAATGCAGGAAGATCACAGGCCAGCGGGTGGGAAGTCTTGTGGATCCAGTGGCGATGTAAGCATCTCAGCACTGGCAGGGGTCTCCACGTGGCTCCTCCAGCTCCCAGGGCTCTGGTTGCATCAGGGTAGCTTCCTGTGGCTTCTTGTCAGAAATGTCTTGTGGGGAGTGAGCATGTGTGCCTCCTCCAATGAGCTATTATTTATCTCCTTAGCGCCTTCAAATGAGATCATCAGGTCATGATCTAATGGACAGGCTAAACTCCACCCCTTCACTCTTAAGCCTCAAATTGACAACAGATTATGTAGTTACCACAGTGGGGGGGGGATATTTAATAGATAGTAGCCAAAGATCATTATCTATATCCTAGTTTGGTGAGATTAGAGAAGCTGGAGTGTATGAAACAGAATTGGCAACAGGATTGGAGGAAGACTTATTAACGATCTGAGATATGCAGATGGCACAACCTTGTTTTCTGAAAGTGAGGAGGACTTGAAGCCCTTGGTGGTGAAGATCAAAGATTGCAGTCTTTAGTCTGGATTGCACGTAATGTAAAGAAAACCCAGATCCTCACCACTGGACCAGTAGGTAATGGCATGATAAATGGAGAAAAGATTGAAGTTGTCAAGGATTTCGTCTTGCTTGGATCCACACTCAATGCTCCTGGAAGCAGCAGTCAAGAGATCAAAAGATGCATTGTATTGTGTAAAACTGCTGCATAAGACCTCTTTAACGTGTTGCAAAGGAAGGGCGCTGCTTTGAGGACTAAGATGGTGTTTTCAATCACCTCATGTGCATGTGAACGTTGGACATTGAATAAGGAAGACCGAAGAAGAACCAAGGCATTCAAACTATGGTTCTGGCAAAGAATATTGAACGTACCATGGACTGCCAAAAGAACAAGCAGATCTGTCTTGGAAGAAGTACAAGCAGAGTGTTCTTTTGAGGCAAGGATGGCAAGATTTAATCTCACATACTTCGGGCATGTGGTTAGGAGAGACCAGTCCCTGGAGAAGGGACCAAGCAAGAAGAGAGGGAGCCCTTCAACGAGACGGACGGGCACCGTGGCTGCAGCCTTGGGCTCAAACACACACACAGTTGCGAGGACGGCGTAGAACTGGGCACTCTTCTCTTCGGTTGCACAGCGGGCAGCCATGAATTAGAGTCCACTCAACAACACCTAACAACAGGCTAGTGAGTAGCATCTGAGGTCTTCACAGCTTGTGAGTGACCGTCTAAGAGGCAACGATTGGTCTCTTCCCATCTGGAGCAAGGAAGAGCAAAGGAAGTCAGAGGCTCAAGGAAGACAACCTCCAAGACTCCTGACTCACACGAACCACCGCCTCTTCTTGCTCGGGACCAGGACTACGTGGGGTCTGGCTGCCACTGCCGTCCACGCTGACCTGGGACCCAACAGAAGGTCAGAAAGAACTCAAATTCATTAAAAAAAAAAAAAAAGACCAGACTTATTGGTATCATGGAGCCTGAAGGAACAACACCCCCCCCAACCCCCCCAAAAAAGCTATAGCCCTGAGACACCCTTTTACCTTGGAACTGAAACGTGCCCAGCAGTTACCATCCAGACAAATAACAGATAAAAAAACAACAACAACAACCAAAAACACAATAGCACACTTGTGGAATGTTCCCCGGAGAACAATAAACTCAATGAATCAAATGGGGCAACATTTGCTCAAAAGTAAAGCTGAGCTGGCAAGGAGGGGAAGGACAAACGAAGGCTGTCAACAGGGATAAACCCAATGCAAGGTCACTGCCATTGAGCGGAGCCCACTTAGAGTGGCCCTACAGAACAGGAGAGAACTGCCCCGAGGGTTTCCAAGAAGACGTGACTCTTCACAGGAGTGGGATCCTCCTCTTTCTCCCCTGGAGCAGCAGGGGGGTGGGGACATCTGACCTTGTGGCTAGCAGCCCAACGCAGAGGGTAGACAAGAGGAAGGTGCTGGCCCATTGCAGGGTCAGCCACCAACGTGCCGTCACGGCCAATTTGTCTGTGAACTGCTGAATGGAAAACCAATTCCTGTAGCAAACTTTCACCGATAGCACAATAAACTGTTAGGACACGGGGAGGACAAGCTATTTTCTGGAAAGTGCTCCTGGATGGCACCGACCGTGGGCGATGAATCAAAGGGATCTTAAAAGGAAGGACCCACCAGGCCATCTGCTTCTGACTATTGGAGCCACGGGAAACCGGAGGAGCGAGGTGCCGCTCTGCCCACGTGGGGTCAGCGGGAGTCAGGATCGACTCCATAGGCAACCGGTTATTTTCTGGAAAGCTTCTCTAAGACTGAACAGTAAGCGGTCACTGGGGATAATAAGCAAGTGGAATCTCTGTTACTTTTTGGTTTCTACTTGGGATCAGGTGTAAGTGACTCTAAAGTGGGACTTTAAAGTCTAAAAGGCGGTGGTGGGGAATGCGAGAGAAAACAGAAAAGAGAGCTGCCCGGTGCCAGCAGTATCAAACTGATTGTTGTTTGTGGTGCTGCTAGAGGCTGCCATGTTGGTTCTGACTCATAACGATCCGGGACAACACAAAACACGGCCGGTCCTGCGCCACAGTCATGAGGTGGGAGCCATGGAGGAAGCCACTAGGTCCATCCAGCTAATTGAGGGTGCCTCTTAATTCTGTTGCTGGCCCTGCATGAGGTCTTTCTCCCAGAGACTGGTCTTCCCTGATCACGTGTCCAAAGTAGGGGCGACAAAGTCTCCGCATTGTGGATTCTATGAACCTCCCAGTCGTCCTTCTCGCAGGACAGAATCCGCCATGCTTCTGGAAATTGTTTGTGTATTTGATGCTGCATTTTTTTTAACTTAAAAGATTGGTCCATTTTTTAAAAATAAAGTGATTCTTAAATTTTATAACAAAGAGACAAAAAAAAAACAACCCCAAACCAACCAGAATCAGAGGAATTCTAAAGAAACGCTTCAAGGTTGCTTTTGTAAGGCAAAAAATTACACCATCTCTTCCCTGAGCTGCCGTTTGGGGGAAATCTGGATTTCCACATCTCGGTGTTGCAGAAAGCGGAGCTGCCCCAGGCGAATGCCCCACTGGTGTCAGCAGCCAAGCCCGCTGCTGGCCAGTGTGTGTGTCAGAGAACTGAGCCAGCGAGGTCCTCCCTGGACCACACATCAGCTCAAATCTGGTTCTGAGCTACTACACTTGGAAACAGCGGAGAGGTTTTAGAAGCCTTTGGTGGCAGGGGTTGATAAGGCTCCTTTATTGTCAGAGCCGCACGGGGCGGATCAAAGTCGGCTCAGCTGCTCCAATTCTGCGCTGAATGAGCTCTGCTTGGATCTTCCTAGCTGCAGGCATCGGCTGGGTGCCCAGCACCAGGCAGGAATGACTTTGGGTTGTGGTTTGAGGTCAGCAAATTGCCTTGAGGCCTCAGTCCAGACATTTCCTCTGTCTCGATCTTTCTTTGCAGTGTTTCTTGTCTATTTGGTTCTCACAAGTCTCCCCAACTCTGGTGATCACTCTTCTCTCAGCGGCGAGCTAACAAAGGTTGCTGGGACTTTCTGTTCCTGAGGGCTGGTCACAACTTCTACTGTGTGCGCAGTAGGAAAGGACAGAAGGGAAGGTGCCTGGACTAGAGAGGACAGGAAGCCCGGCTCCTTCCAGGGTCTCTAGCTCCGAGCCTTCGAGGACAGCAAAGGGCCAGTGGATGGTGGCTCTGTTGTCGGTTTCCCCACGGAACCCTCTAGAGTTTTATTTTAGAATCCCAAACATCACCTTCTTGATATTATTTAACTTCCTCATCTTACCTGTTCACTCCGGTTATTACTTTAGCTTGGCAACAGTTCAAACATGGGTGCAAGTCACTTCCAGGGTACCCTCCTGGTTCACCCCATGTGAACCCCAGTAACCAACAGAGCAAATTCACTACCATCGAGCCCGTCCCGGCTGATAGGAGGCCTGGTGGGGCAGTGGTTATGCCCTGGGGCTCAGCCATTCAAAAGCGCCAGCTGCCCCACAAGAGAATGAGACTCTCGACCCCTGTCAAGAGCAACAGTCCCAGAAACCCAGAGGGGCAGGTCTACCCTGTCTTCTAGGTTGGCGGTGAGTCAGTGTCGACTCGAAGGCAGGGCGGTTTATTTATTTTGAGACCGATCAGGACTTTAGGATGAATTCCTTTAGGAGCAAAGGAAGACTTCTTGTGGAAGGGTGGGTAAGGGGGACAGGTTGAAGAGGGTCCACAGCCAAAGCCCAAGCAGAGCTGAGTGAGGTGGGGGAGGCACGGGGGAGCACTTTGGCTTCTGCTCCGTCCCGGCTCTCAAAGAATGCACGATTCCGGTGTAGTGGGACCCGATGACTGATATCATAGTTTTTCAAAGGAGCCACAGGAAAATGGAAGGAGGAGGCAGGATAGATTAGAGAGGATGGTCAAACAGGCTGGAGCCCTGGTGGTTAAGTGTGTTAAGCCTTAGGCTACTGACTGAAGAGGGCAATGGTTTTAACCCACCAGCCTCAGGAGAAAGATGAGGCAGGTTGCTTTCATAAAGAGCTACAGCCTTGGAAACCTTAACAAGTGACTCTGCTTTGTCCTATAGGGTCTCTGTGACTCGATAGCACAAGGAGAGGGTGGGAGGGGAGGCCCTTCGCCTCCCCACTAGGTGGAAAGAGTTAGCTGAAGCTAAGGGCTGTGAAGAGAAGATTTTGATCGGCCAGAAAAATATCTTAGGGCAGACTTTGCACTGTAGGGTTTACTATCCTGGCCTGCCAAGCCCGACAGAGGCCATGTCCTCAGCAGGATGTTCTATATTTCTCTTCCCTGTGCTGCCAAGAACTGGTCCAACACTTGCCTTGGCCTCCTCCCACAGCTGGCCAAGCTGAAACCAAACTCACGCCCGTCGAGTGGATGCCAACTCAACAGCAACCCTGCAGGACAGGGTAGGACTACCTCTTCGAGTTTCTGAAACTGTAATTTCATTCTCTCTCTCTCTCTCTCTCTCTCTCTCTCTCTCTCTCTCTCTCTCTCTCTTTCTCTCTCTCTCTCCTTCTCCTTCAGTCTGTAACTCTTGACAGGAATAGAAAGCCTCATCTTTTTCCCTCAGAGTGGCTGGTGGCTTCGAACTGCTGACCTTGATTGAAGTTAACAGGGCAACTTGTAACCAGTATCCCCCCAGGGCGCTTTCCACCACTGGCAGGGCTCCCTAATCTACCACTTGCCCTTCATTTAACCAACCCACCCCAGAAGTAACCCTAAGGAGACTGTCCCCGGAAAGTATGATTTGGAACCTGACCTCAATGTCTGTGGCTATAACCCCCCCCAAAAAAAAATATGTGTTGGAATCTTCATCCCCATTTGGGAACGAGGTCTTCCTTGGGATGTCAGTAAGATCACAGCCGTGTCTGAAAGAATCACTTCTGCGTTCGAAGGAGCAGCTCAGAGGAGGAAACTAGCAAGTACAACCCAGGGGACCGAGATGCTGTGTGAAGGTCAAGGAGGAACCAAAGAATGATGGGGCTGCATAAGATGCTGAATGAACAGGGAGCCAACGGAGCCCCTCCCCTGCTAGGGTCAGTTCCAGGAGCCCTCTAGCCTCCTGACCGGTGAGAAAATCTATTTCTGTTTTTGAGAGACCCTCACGTGTGGTGTGTCTGGTCCAGCAGCTTGAAGAGACCTTAGAGTCTCTGTGGAGTCAGCCCGTTTCAGCTGGACATCCCACTGCGTGACAGCACCCGATCCCCTGAGCCAGTCTCCCCTCTTCACACAGCAGAATGAGACAGGGCCACCTGAAGGTGGAGGCGCTGAGCCATTTCTGTTCCCCAGCCCCATCACCAGCTGTGAGAGATTGTTCTGTAAATGAACACTAACATTTGTGTATCTGAGGATCTCTAGGGGCCAAGGTGGGTGCCGTGGTTATGCATTGGGCTGTGATCCTCAAAACCACCAGCTGCTCCTTGGGAGAAAACTGGGGGTGGCGGGGGAGGCCAGCCCCCCAACAACTAATCGCGGGTTTGATAGGCGCAATTGTATGGTTAATATATATAAAGATAATAGTAAAGTCATAGAGAGCATGAGAGATAGGGGAGAGATTGAAATAATGGAGTCAGACACATTTCGTGGTAGCATGCTCACCCCCCTTGGTGGTCCATGTAGAGAGAGGGGGAGGGGAAGGAGGACAAGGGGAAAGGGCACAGGGGAACGAGTAGGGGAGAGGAAGGAGGAGCCGACCAGAGGCCAAAGGGGATCTTTATTGCTAACCCAGGCTTATATATCTTTGGGGGGAGTGCAAGCCCACTAATTACAGGTAAAGATATATGTCACAGGAAGGGGTTTCCCCATAAGTTATACAGCAATGAGAGGGGGACAATCTAGGGATACACACGCAATAGGGAGAGGAGGGATTGGGGGCACACATGTGACAAGAAGGGCAGCCTAACTTTGGATGTCACTGAGCAGGTTTGACCTGTTCTCTGGATCTCCATAGAAACCATTATCAATAGGGTGTAAACCCCACCTACAGGGACCAGGCTAATGGTCACAAGCCTTTAGGGAGAAGTAGCCCATTGTCCTCAGGAGCTCCCTAACAGGAGGGCCTTAACAGGAGGAACCACACAGCAGTCTGGCAACTGACTGCCTTCAGGGAGGATGTCTCTAGGCATCTGACCTCCCACCATCTGCTAGCAAATAGCCTCTAATATTTGGCATGTCTTTGGGGGAAGTCTCTTTATAATCCCACAAAACTGGGCTTTCTATTCCCGAAATGCGTTTACAGTCTCAGAAATGTACAGGGTCGCTACGAGTCGGAATCAACTCAGTGGTACTGACTTTGGTTTGGTTTGTGGGTGGAGGCAGAGACCATGTGATCTTGCGTGGCTGAGTGCAGAAAGAAAAGACAATTTAAGGGGAGAGAGAGAGAGAGAGAGAGAGAGAGAGAGAGAGAGAGAGAGAGCGCAGTTTTCCTGTGAAAGGAAGGAAACAGTACCATGATGTGGTAAGATGGAGATTAGCAAGCTTGGCTGGGGATTTTCTTTTTCAAGTGATGCTCTGGAAACTCTCTAAAAGACAGGGTATCAAACGTCTGGTCAGGGCCCCAAGTTCAGTGCTTGCCACGGGTTCTGTTGTCATAAACACACGCCATAGATTGCGTCTAAATCAGTCCCTTCAGGTTCTACAGTTCCCAGGTCAAAAACCATCCCAGAGCACTGTGCCTTGCATTGTATAGGTCAGTCTCCCCGACGAAGCCCGAGCGCCTCCGTTTTACAAGGAAGAGGTACAGAGAGATGAAGTGGCCTGCCCAGCTCACACAGCCGCTGGGTAGCAGGTTGGGAACTCGAACCTAGATTTCCACGCCCACCAAATGTTTCTGAGAGGCGAGCCTTTGCCGCCTGCCCTCAATGCTTCTGGGCCTCATTATGTTGGGCATAAGAAAGAAGGATTATATTTGAGGAGCTAGGAAAGCCTTGTTCTTGGATTGAGTTTGCGGGTTTTTTCTTCTTCTAAAGGCTTATTGAAAGCCACATTAAAAGAAAAGCACATCTCCACTGGATTTGAGTTTTTAAAAATGTGAAGAAAAAAAAAACCCTAGCAAATCAGATATCCTAATGAGAATGAGTGGGCAAAAGCACTTTGAAAGAGGTTCGGCTCCTCAGTGCTTTTCCCGTGTAAGTTATTATTATGTTCTTGACAGGAAGGCCTATGTCTTCCTGGGGTGGGGGTGGGGTGGGGCTTGGCAGGATCCCAGACTCTGGGAAGGAGGGTTTTCTCCAGAAGCCGGCTCATTTCTTAACTGCCCTCAGTTGTAGAGAGCCAAATGTTTGGGGTCCTGTCCCACCTCGGGCAGGGGCAGGGGGTGGGTTCTTCCTGAGGTCTCTAGCACCGGAAGCAGAGCAGCTCATGGCATGGGGATGGGCCATCTGCCTCAGTCTGCCCAGGTCAGCTGGGGAAGGCCCTGCGACAGAAGCAGCCTTGCCAACTCACCTTTCCAAGAGCCCTGCTGAGCTTTTCTCTGCTGGAGCTGCAGAAAGGAGGTCATCAGGCAGTAGCCAGAGGTAAAGAAGTAAGCGATAAAAAACATGTGCCCTAGATCCGGCTCCATCTCAGTGATCTTGCATGGGGGCGAGGGGGAGAGGGAGGAAGGGGATGATGAATCCCTAAGAAAGGCCGCCTTTGTTCATTTTTATAGCTACACATGGCAAGACGGGCCAGTCAGTACTTTTTTCAGTCACATGGAGACTGGAAATCAATTTCAAACTGACTTCGGCGAAGCAAACAAACACCCAAAAAAGCCTCATTTATTGACAACTAAGGCTGAGCCTAACTTCAGGCACTGTGGGACCTTGGGGCTCAACAATAACATCAGGATCAGATTGAAGCCCATCTCTCAACTCTGCCTCCCCTCAGTGCAACCTTCTCTCTGATTCCTGTGGTGACCCCCAGCATCAGCAGCAGGCGGAGTCACCAGGACTGACTGCTAGGGGATCCCAGCAAAAAGGGGAGCAGTCATGTTTCAGTCATGTTCTCTGCTCCCCCCTTCCCCACTCCAGGATCCATACTGACTGGGCCACCTGACGGGATCACAGCACTGGCCCTTGTATTTGGATTGGCCAGGACTGAGTCACGCGCTCTACCGTGGTGCCCAGGGACAGAGCTCCCCTGGCTTGAGATGGAAAGTAGGGTAGTTTTCCTGATGAAGTCTAGGATGTGGGCACTGGAAGGGGGAAATGGATGCTGAGCTTGGAGAAATATGCTGGGCTTCAGACATGGATTGGATGCTACTCGTGGACCTCATTCGAAACGGTTTCACTCCAACATTGTTCTTAGGTGACTTCAACTTGGTTCTGACTCACGGTGACCCTAGGCACAACCGAAGGAAACCTTGCCCGGTCCTGCGCCATGCTCACAAATGTTCTTCAGTTGAGCTCATGGTTGCAGCCACTGTGCCAATCCTTCTTGTTGAAGGTCTTCTCTATGGCTCATCCACTTTACCAAGTGTGATGCCCTTCGCCGACGTCTCTCTTGATAACATGTCCAAAGTATGGGAGATGACTTCTCACCACCCTTGCCTCTAAGGAGCATTCTGACTTGACTTCTTCCAGGACAGATTTGTCTGACCTTTTGGCAATCCATGGTACTTTCGGTGTCCTTCGCTACTCAGTATATTTCCCATGAGGTCACCTTTGAGATGGTCAATTAGCTCCCAACTGGACCATATACCCAAGACAAAGGCCAACCTCTCTCCTTCTGAATGCCCAGGGGAGACTAGCCCTGCGTGGCCTCCTGACTCTCTGACTCCACAGCTGCTGCCCCGACCTCCCATGTGGACTCCAACCCCAAACACCCCAGGATCCAGAGTTGCATCCCACTGCGTACACCATCTGAAGGCTGTGACCAGCCTCCTGAAGCCCTCCACGGCCCTCCCCAATACAACCTCTTCAATACAACCTGTCAAAAAGTCACAGAATCTCACTTGCCCAGGTTTCTCTCAGTCAGAATCAATATCAACTCTGGATCTTTCACAGGCTTATTAGGTCAGTTCCAAATTGCTGCATTTCCAGACGCATCTTCTCTTCTCTAGAGAGGTAGTCCGGTTCAGTGGTTGTAAGCAAAGATCTAGTACTACTCTGTGGGAGTTAACAAAATTTCGTGTCAACTTTAAGTGTAGGGGTGGGGTCTAGCCTGTCAATCAGGTCACAGCCAGAGGGTGTCTCTTTGTGGGTATGACCTCCTCCTAAGGAGGGCCCTGAGAACCTCCCCGTCTCTCTCTGCCTTCACCTTCATGCCGGGGAGCCAAGCTGAGATCTGCATGAGCCTTGGAGGTGCATCCACTGCCACTGGATCCACAAGACTTTTCACCCACCAGCCTGTGATCTTCCTGCATCGTTGCATGTGGCTTTGTGAGTCTGAAGAGGGATTTATGGACTAGAATTGGATTTGAGTTGGATTGGACTGGGATGTTTTCCTGATCTATAATTACTACTTGATAGAATGCACTCTCTTACACATATATGAGTGTCTCTGGTTTTGTTTCTCTAGTCAACCTGGCCTACTACATACTCATCTGGGCACAAATCTAGAATGACCAGCTTCTTGATGGTAATGGGGGCCCCTGTTTTGCCTTTGGGGTAACTCACATTAAACAGACTAGAATGGCTAAACAGACTAATCCTCTCTTTAGGGTTCCAGGCACCTTGTTTTCAGTATTAGCAAGGTGACCCGTCCCCTCGTTGGATTGCAAACAGCTCATGTGCATAGTTACACCCAATCATAGGGTGGGAGTTACAAGATCATGCATGGCTAAAAGGGCCGTATGAAGTAATTCACTGAGCTGCACACTGCCTCGCCCACCACCATCTCCCTGATCCTCTCTCATCAGACCAGTGTGATCTGGGAGGCTTTCTGTACCAGTTTTTGGCAGTAGATGTCTAGACCTTTTACCCTGCTCTGTCTTCATCTGGAAGCCCTTCTGATACCTGTTGAAAATCACAGCAACACACAAGCCCTCCACCGACAAATGGACAGCGGCTCCGCAGGAGCTCCATCGGGCAGGAATCAAAACTCCATCTCCCTCATAGCAGGCAAGAATTCTACTGATGAACTGCCACCGCTCCCTAAATGTAGAGGTAGATACTTTGCCTACAAAGATGTCTGGGTTGAACAAAATTGAGCATATTACTCAAAAAGATAAATAACATAGGAGTACTATAGGCAGCCCCAGGTTATGAACATTCCATTTATGTACAATGTAGCTTCCAACTAACCCCCATAATGCATATTAAAAATCTGAAGCACACACCAATGGTTTCTAATATTGCCACATTCATGAAAGTGTTGTTATTATTGTTTTATTATGCTTAAAACATTTTAGTGTTCCTGGAAGTGTCTCATTCGTGGGTTGTTTTAACACCTACAAAGGTGCATTGCATGCTGAGACAAACACGTGACTAACTGACATAAGACGCAAACCGTACCTAACTGTTCCAATTTAAATAAAAGTTGACTTCAAGACAAAGAAGTGGAATTTGTAATCCAGGAACTACCAATATATATTTTTAAATAGTTTATCCTACACTTCCAACTTTTGGGACATCCTGCACTTGGAACAGAACTCTTATTGCTGACCTGTTCTACGACTGGTTACATATCACGTCTACAGGTTACATATCACGTCTACAGGGATGGCCTCTGTTAGGGCTGAGCCATTGCCTGGCCCAACAATCCGCATCGTTAGGAACTCTCAAAGTAGCATGTCTCCAAAGAGCTTGGTCTAACTATACTATTTCTTGTTGTCCCAGTAGGATGGCTTGACATGTATAAAATGACTGTCACATACATGGCCCAAAAGAGTCAGTGGGCAACTGAAGTGATATCGGGAGACACTGGCTTCATACAAAACCAGGAAACTTAGCTGTTCCAGATGCACGGATGGAGACTCTCAATGCACACTGATCACTTTTTAATTTAATCCAGCCTTTCCAAATAGCTTCTTTGCCTTTGTTGCTTCTTAGCATCAATGAAAAATTGGTTTAAGATGACTTTACCCTCCGTTTCCCCTTCGCTAGGTCTTCACACTCAGCATCTTTCAAACCGTACTCTCCAGACATCAAATTCCACATCAGCAATGGGCACATACGAACCATTTGACTGCTCACTTCAAATTAACCTCAAGACAGTGACATAAATACAATGAGCAGGATTGGGAGGGATGCTTCAAAAGGCAGGGATAGAATCCATGTCTTTGTTCTTTAAAGAGTCCAGAGATTCTCCTCGCTGCTGTCTCTCGTCTCTGGAAAGCATTAATTCCCGGGGCGTTTGTAGTGTGTGAGAGGCAGTGGGCTGACAGACAGTTTCAATTTCTTCCTCTTTATTGTTTGCATTTTTAAATATAACAACTGTATGTTCTTTGTACCCTAACTTGAAATATTGTTTTTTTCTTTTTAAGGACATGCTGCCATCCTATAGGATTCTTTTCATGTGTACGTTCAGTCATCAGTGATAGAGCAGAGCCCCCCCTCTTTTTAATTCGATTTAATCTGCCAGTTAGCTTGGGTGCTTCTTCCAGTATTGACTAAGGCTGTCTCTTGCCCGTGTTTGTACTCCAGCCCTCGGTGCAGGGTGGCGATATGGCGTGTGTCCTCGGCATGTTGGCTGTATGTGATGGGTCACTCCCACAGCTTAACTGCATTCTGGGTGCCAAGATCCAAATTCCTTTCACGAATTAAATAGTTTAAACCTATTACCACCCGTTTCCCTCCACCGGGTAGGCACGCACCAAGTACCGCAGAGAACGGTATTCTGCTTCACAGGCCTCCCCTTGAAAAGGTGAGTCGGGACTCCCCTTTAATCAAGGTGACAGAAACTCCAAGAGGCAGCATGCTCCCAATTGCCAGTGGTTATTTCTACCCCCAGCCAGTGCGATCACAAGTACTTGAGTTTCATATCAGAATGAATATAGTCCATGAAACCCAATTTACATACAACGGCTCCTCCCCGAAGAGGCAAATTCCATCCATTGTGGAATGAACGATCTGAAAAGAACGCATCCTACGTGAAACATAAAATCCGTTTCACTTTCTTTCAAGGTTTTTATTTCTTCTGCCCATGTCATCTGAGGAAGAACTGGAGACAGTTTGTCCTTCCCCGAAGAAAACATAATGGCCTTCCTCCGAGATAATTACTTTGCCAGGAACTGCAGATGCTCTGCGGCCTGCAGCAGAGCCGAGTTCTGCAGGCTGTGAGGTGAGGAGGAGAGGGTGCGTGGGGCAGAGAGATAATACACACCCTGAGCTGTAGTGTTTCACCAAAAACAAAACCCCAGACCGAACCTGCTGCCATCGAGTCAGTGCTGACGCAGCCATGGAGAAGAAGGGGGCTGTCTACTGCCGGAAAGAGTGACCATGTCAGAAACTCACTGGGGCAATTGTACCCTGCCCGGTAGGGTCACTATGAGCCAGCATTGACTCAACTCAGCATCAGTGAGTTTGGTTTCGGGTTTAAGCAGTGGGTCTGGATGGACTATGTTGGTAGTAGTGTGTTACTTCGCTGAAATTGGAGCCAAAGGTGACCTAGACTGACAAAGGTTCCCGGAGGTACTATCAAGAAGGGCTGTTCAACCTTGGGACTAGTAAGCCGGGCTGAAGACGTCTTTAGTTAGAGCGGGTTGTTGTGTGTGTTGTAGGGTGGGACAAGGTGCAGAAGGGCCACATGACCAGGTTGAGGTGGTGAAGCACTGACCCCTAGTTTCCTGCCTAGCCATCTCCCCTGGCCTTACCCTAATCTGGGACTCATTTAGCAGTATCTCTACTCCCTGCCCACTAGTTATGACCAGTCTTCTTAGTCTTGAAAGCCAGAATTGTTCCCAGACATGGCCAAGGCTCTCAGACCCAACAATCTGCTCTTAAAAAGCAACCAGTGGAAACCCTATGGATCCCAATGGTCCTATCTGCAACCCGCCCGGGGCTGGTATGGGACGGGTAGTGCTTCCTTCTGTGGGGCGTGGATTGCCCCGATGCACTTGACAGTCACCAGCAACAATCACGACCACAGCTGGGTGCCAACAACGGAGATGTAGGGTGAGCACAACACAGCCCCACCCCACGCTCCCCAAATGTACAGTTAACTCCCTTCCCCGTCGCTTGAGAACAGCTATGAAGTGATTCCAAGAGCAACACAATCTCTTTTTTAAAAAACAAAATCTTAAAACAACAACAACATCCCAATGCAAAAGGAAAGGAGTTGGAGAGTTTCAGGCAGCAGGTTGTTGAATTTGTTGGTGCGTTTTTGTTGTTGTTTGGCCAACATTTCAATAGTCAAGGTTTTCCTAGTTCTAAGGGTTGGATTCTTTATCAAGGGTTTGCCCTTCTCTCTGATCGTGGACAGCACCCCCGTTAGCCCAGGCTTCAGCATCCTCTTTCACCCATCATTATGAGGAAATGAAATCAATACCATTCAAACAAAGCGTGTGTGTGTGTGTGTGTGTTCCTGAAATGGCTAATCAGGTAATACCAATAGCCGTTAACACAATGAAGACCGTTTTCAAAATGAATTGGCTCCGTCAGACGCGATACTTGTTACGAGGGCTTACAGCGTAGGACGAGTCCCTGACATCCTGCAAAGAAGGGACCTTAATAATAATAAGAGTGAGGACTAGTAAGTACAGTATTCAAAAATGTCTCCATCCTAGGAATGATGGGATGTCTTCCATTTGCTTCAAGAGACTCCAGTGGTGAGCGGTGGGAGGGAGAGTGGCGAGAGGTGGGCCCCAGGTTGGTCATGGTTGCAGCTTGGTTGGGGGGTTCAGGAGAGTACCTTGTACTCTTTGTTTTGATATGGACTGGCTTCCATTATGTACGTTCATTTTTCTAATCATCTTTTGAAAGCCTTCTCTTTGGCATTAATGATTCCAATTTGCCTCTGCCTGTTAATTCAAGCCTCCCTGGTGACAGAGTGGTTATATATTGGAGTACTAACTACAAGGTCAGCAGTTTGAAACCATGAGTCGGCTCCGGGGGAAGATGTGACTTTCTACCCTCTTAAAAAGTTCGTCCTGGAAATCCACAGAGGCAATTAGTTCTACCCTGTCCTATAAGGTTGCTATGAGTCAGCATTGACTCAATGGCAGTGAGCTTGGGTTTGGGAGTTTCATTATTTCAAGAGGAAGCCCAAGTTGCCCTGAGCTGTAGTTGTGTCTCCTGTAGCTGACATTTTGTTAAGTGACCTCCTGAAGCTATGATGGCCTGAACAGATATGTAAATCTCCTTGCCCAGCCTCCTGTGTTAGTCCGGGTGGACTAGAGAAACAAATTCATAGACACTCATATATGTATAAGAAAGAGCTTTATATACAAGAGCAGTTCAATATTGAGAAAACATCCCAGCCCAGTCCAGATCAAGTCCATAAGTCCGATATTAGCCCATTTGTCCAATACCAATCTATAAAGTCCTCTTCAGACTCATGAAACACATGCAATGAAGCCAAAATGCAGAAGGATCACAGGCCAGTGGGTGGGAAGTCTTGTGGATCCAGTGGCGGTAGAAGCATCTCAGCGCTGGCAGGGGTCTCCACATGGTTCCCCTAGTTCCCAGGACATGAGGTCTATCAATGTAGTGCCATGTGTCTTGTCAGTAGAGCATCTCTCAGGGAGTGAGCCAAGAGAGTGTGTGTCTCCCACTTCCAGGGAGGAAAAACAGTAATTCCCAGAATCCTCAGGAGAAGGCCTTGCCCACACAGAAGCCTCATTGGCTATAACCTGATTGACAGACTAGACTCCACCCCTTCACTCTTTTTTTAAAAATCGTTTTATTAAGGGCTCATACAACTCATCACAATCCATACATACATCAATTGTGTAAAGCACATTTGTACATTCATTGCCCTCATCATTCTCAAAACATTTGCTCTCCACCCAAGCCCCTGGCATCAGCTCCTCATTTTTCCTCTCCCTCCCCACTCCCTCCACCCTCATGAACCCTTGATAATTTATAAATTATTATTTTGTCAAATCTTGCCCTGTCCAACGTCTCCCTTCACCCACTTTTCTGTTGTCCATCCCCCAAGGAGGAGTTTATATATAGGTCCTTGTAATCGGTTCCCCCTTTCCAACCCACCCTCCCTCCACCACCCCCAGTATTGCCACTCACACTACTGGTCCTGAAGGGATTATCCACCCTGAATTCCCTGTGTTTCCAGCTACTATCTGCACCAGTGTACACCCTCTGGCATAGCTTTATTTGTAAGGTAGAATTGGGATCATGATAGTGTGAGGGGGGAAGCATTTAGGAACTAGAGGAAAGTTGTATGTTTCACCGTTGCTATATCGCACCCTGACTGGCTCATCTCCTCCCCGAGACCCTTCTGTAAGTGGATCTCCAGTGGCCTACAAATGGGATTTGGGTCTCCACTCCACACTCCCCTACTCATTCACAACGATATGATTTTTTGTTCTGATGATGCCTGATACCTGATCCCTTCGACACCTCGTGATTGCACAGGCTGGTGTGCTTCTTCCATGTGGGCTTTGTTGCTTCTGAGCTAGATGGCCACTTGCTTACCTTCCACCCCTTCACTCTTAATCCTCAAATTGACAAACGATTATATAACTACCACACATCCCGCTTCAGCCTCAACCTCTGCCAGGACTTCACACTGACCACGTGCCTGCAGCCCTGTGGGCCGTCATGTTTTCTCTGGCAAAATCCTTTTTATCCCATACTAAAGCAAGAAAGCAAGCCATTGCCAAAAACAGGTTCTGTGTCCCCGAGAACTGCACCGTGGTGCTTCCTTGGCTGTAATCTTGGGCAGGCTTGTCTTCCGTGGGGTTTCTGGGTGGGTTTGAAACCTCAGCCTGTAGGCTAGTAGACCCATGCAAACCATGTGTGGCACCCAGGGACATTTTCTTACCCCTTAATGAAAGCGCTCCTCTCCTTCCTCTCTAGGAGCCCTCGTGGCACCGTGGATAGCAACACATCGGGTTGCTGTCCACAAAGTCAGCAGTTCAAAACCACAGCCTCTCTGTGGGAGTCAGATGTGGTTTTCGATTAGAAAGAGTTACAGTCTCAGAAACCCACGGGGGCAGTTCTACGCTGTCCCAGAGAGGCCCGAAGAGTCTAAATTGGGGAAAGGGTAGGGAGTTTGGGTTTTTTCTTTTTTAGTTTCTCCTGAGCTCTTCCCTGCCCATTTTAATTCTCTCCGCTTCTCTTTTTTCCTCCTGCACCAATAACACTGGGCTCATTTTTCATTATAACGTTTATTGCACATTTTGCCAGTCTGTAGGTCAGTGTAGACCTGATGTGTCGGTCTGAAATTTGTAAGAGAAGATCTGCATGTCTTTTCTCCTATTGAACCAATGGGTGGGTTTAAAAAATTGACCTTTTAGTTCAAAGCTGAGACTTTCACCAGAACCCCAGTAGGCCTCCTTTATGAGAAAGAGCTGCTGGAAACAATTTCAAACCCCCTACCCTTGGATTCACCTGTCATCAGAAGCCATTATTCAGCACATGGTGCTAAGGAAGACTTTTTCGTCGGACTAACATCTCCTTCTCACTCTGAGTTAGCGCACCCAGTGGCGTTGCCTGGGAAGGTTCTCTCTGGTCACAGTGAATTTTTTCACAAAAGCAGTTCCACTAGGAACTTTTTCATTGTACTAGCATCTCCTTTGGGAAGTTTTAGACCATTGGTGGCACTACTTGGTTTGTAGAGTAAAGAGGTGCCCCTGAACTATTCTGACTCTGCCTTTGCTGTCATCACTCAAAACATGGCCGGCGTGCCTTCTCCTCCCTAGTCAGTATGCTGACTGGTCAGTATGAATATTATTGGTCGATCGTATCCCCCAAAATATGTGTTAGAAATCCTAACCCCTGGAGTGGTTAGGATCCATTGGGGAGTGCTCCTACACATTCTGTTATGCTCCTGAGACAGCATTAGTTGAGAGTCTACCTTAAACCAATCTCTTTGGAAATATATAGGAAGTTAATCCAGCAAGTAAGTCAGCAGGCGTGGGGGGAGACCAATGCCTAGACCTTCTGCCAGAGCCAATAGAGAAAGAAAGGCTTCCCCCACAAGATCCGGTACCCTGATTTCAGACTTCCAGCCTCCTAAGCTTCAAGAAAATAAAGTCTGTTTGTTTAGTGACACACGGGGTATTTCTGTTCTCACTGTTTGCATTAAGTTCCATTGAGTTGGTTCTGACTCAAAGCCACCTCCTGGGGCTGTCCTTACGGTCTTATGCTTGAGCCCATTGTTACCCCCACGGTGATAATTCATCTTATGGAGGGGCTTCGTCTTTTTTGGCTGCCCCTCCACGTTATCAAGCATGATGTCCTTTTCCAGGGACTGGTGTCTTCTGGCAACAAGTCCAAAGTATGTGAGACGAAGACTCTGTTACAGCAGCACTGGACAAATAGGACAGAATTGAACCACATTTCACCGCCTCTAGCGTCTTCTTCAGTTACTCCAACCCATTCCGCTAGCTCCATTCCCTACTTCTGACTCTACAAGCCATCAGTACCGCTCAATCATCTAAAACTTCCCAAAGGGGATGTTAGCCCAACAAACACGCCTTCAGTAGCACCATGTGCTCTACAATGGATGTACTCTGAGTTGTCCAAGTACCTTCTGCCCGGTGCCTGGGTACCCAGATGAACAAAAGACACACAGCCACTGTCCTGTAGGCCTTTTCAACGTGGACCTCACTAGAATTCTCCGGGTGGACCAGAGCAACTTCAGAATGAACCAGAAGCAAATTCTAGGCCCTTCATGATCTGTTAATTTTGCTAATTTTATTCCCCTCCCTTTGATCCACTTGCTGCTCCCCAAGCACTCTTCTCTCTCTCTCCCACTCTTACCTCTGCCTACTTGGAATTCTGCTCCTGAAATGACACATTTGTCATTTTTCTACCCCTATCAATTCGGAAATGTCCTGGAGGAACCAGAGCTCAAATGCCACCTTATTCACGAAACATTATGCTTGTTCATGAAGTTCCACTTCAGTCCTGTTTCTTCAAAAGAACCCTGCACCAGAACTGCAATGAATGGTCCTTGATTAAATCCTGCCTTGAACAAGCCAACTGTAAAAGCTGTCTTGGGATCAATTAGGAAAATTCAAGTGTAAATGAAGTACAAAATGATATTAGGAAATGATTGTTAGATTTATAAGGAATTATAATGCTGTTGTGGTTCTGTAAAAAATCATTGTTGTGGGGAAAGGAAAACAAAAGGATGAATACAAGGAAGAAAAGGGTAGTGGGGTCATGGGGCATTAATCCACCCAAGGGGAGGGTATTGTTTATATCTCCACAGGGAAAGTGGGACCAGACTTCAACCCAGTGTCGCAAGGTGTGAACGCAATATCCCGGCGTGGAGGAGGGAACTGGTAGAGAGGTCTGGGAGGCTGGCCCCAGCACCATAAATTAAGTGGATTCCTGCCCCTCCCCCGAAAAGAATTTGTTCCAAAGGACGACATTGACTCTGCAGCTCTGGGAGATGGACATATTTGATCAGAGCACACGGGAGCAGATGAAGGGGCAGGAGGAGAGAGTGGAGCACAGCCTGGCCCACCAGGCCGTGATGATGATGTTCCTGAGTAGAGCAGCCAGTCCACAGAGAGAACAACATGGCTGGCCCCACTATGAGACATGATGCCCCTCAGTGACTAAGGGCGATACAGGGGACAGCACCAGAGACACAGTGTGGGAATTGCACCTGACCTGATCCCACCACACCGAGGCAAATCACTGGGGGAGTGCAGCGGAACAGCAAGGGAATGGAGTGGCAAGGTCCCCAGGGAATGCTGAAAGTGGACTTTGGGGCCAGGGCGTGGTGCCCCAACAGACTGGACTGGAAAACGCTCCTAAGGGCCAGCAAACGATCCCTGAACTAACTACAAGCTTTTCTCTTGTGAACTGTTTTATTCTGTTCTTTGTCAGTGGTTTGTTTTTGTTGTTTGGTTGTATACTGTTGCTTTGTTTTCCTCTGTCTAGTTTTCGTGCATGTTAGTGACTCCACAGGTCTATCTGAATAGGACAGGCTGGATGAACTATCTGGAGGAAAAACAACGGGACCGACAGTTCTGGGGGGACGTGGGGTGGGGGGTAGGGGGGCTAAGGAAGTGGTGTTAACAAACCCAGGGACAAGGGAAAAACATGGGACCCCAAATGGTAGAGAAGGGGGAGTGGCAGGCCTGGTGGGAAATGATCAAGGGTAAGGTTGCTTAGAGAAGAGGTATACTCTAGCCCAGGTGGCGATGAAGCATGGTAGTAGGGCAGGAGGAAAGTCAAGGGAGATGGAGGAAAGAGCTAGGAGTCAAAGGGCATTCATGGAGGTCTAGACAAAGACATGTACATGCAAATATAAATAGGAGGATGGGGAAATAGATCTATGTGTCTATATTTATAGGTCAAGTATTAAGGTGGCGGAAGGACCTTGGGCCTCTACTCAAACACTCCCTCAATGCATGAATACCTTCTTTTATTAAATTGGAACTCTATGATGCTCACTCTCCCGACACAACGGCTGGAGCCAAAGTGGGTAAATAAGTAAATGTGGTGAAGAAAGCTGATGGTGCCCGGCTATCAAAAGAGATAGTGACTGGGGTCTTAAAGGCTTGAAGATAAACAAGCGGCCATCTAGCTCAGAAGCAACAAAGTCCACATGGAAGAACACACCAGCCTGTGTGATCGAGTGGTCCCAAAGGGATCAGTTACCAGGCATCAAAGAACAAAAAATCATATCATTGACTGCACACCTCCATGATAGGATCGCTGAAGACAAATGGGTGCATAAGCAAATGTGGTGAAGAAAGCTGATGGTGCCCGGCTATCAAAAGAGATAGTGACTGGGGTCTTAAAGGCTTGAAGATAAACAAGCGGCCATCTAGCTCAGAAGCAACAAAGTCCACATGGAAGAACACACCAGCCTGTGTGATCGAGTGGTCCCAAAGGGATCAGTTACCAGGCATCAAAGAACAAAAAATCATATCATTGACTGCACACCTCCATGATAGGATCGCTGAAGACAAATGGGTGCATAAGCAAATGTGGTGAAGAAAGCTGATGGTGCCCGGCTATCAAAAGAGATAGAGTGTGGGGTCTTAAAGGCTTGAAGGTGAACAAGCGGCCATCTAGCTCAGAAGCAAATAAGCCCACATGGAAGAAGCACACCGGCCAGTGCGATCACGAGGTGCCCAAGGGACCAGGTATAAGGCATCATGCAAAAAAAAAAAAAGATGTAAGTGTGTGTATGTATGTGTATATATGTGTATATGTATATATGTATGTATATATATGTATATATATGTATATATATATCATAGTAAATGAAGGGGGAAGTGCAGAGTGGAGACCCAAGGCCCAAGTGTCGACCAATGGAGATCCCCTCATAGAGGGGTTTAGGAGAGGAGATGGTTTAATTAGGGTGTGAGGTAGTATCGATGAAGAACACAGCTTTCCCCCAGATCCTGGATGCTTCCTCCCCCCAACTACCATGATCCGAATTCTACCTTGCAGGGCTGGATAGGACAGAGGCTGTACACTGGTGCATATGAGGGTTGGAGGTACAGGGAATCCAGGGTGGATGATACCTTCAGGACCAAGGGTGTGAGGGACGATGCTGGGAGAGTGTAGGGTGAGTGGGTTGGAAAGGGGGAACTGATTACAAGGATCCACATGTGACCTCTTCCCTGGGAGAGGGACAGCAGAGAAGGGGGGAAGGGAGACTCCGGATAGGGCAAGATATGACAAAACAACGATGTATAAATTACCAAGGGCATATGAGGGAGGGGGGAATGGGGAGGGAGGGGAAAAAAAAAAAAGGACCTGATGCAAGGGGCTTAAGTGGAGAGCAAAAGCCTTGAGAGTGATTGGGGCAGGGAATGTATGGATGTGCTTTATACAACTGATGTATGTATATGTATGGATTGTGGTAAGAGTTGTATGAGTCCCTAATAAAATGTAAAAGAAGAAAAGAAAAAAAATGATTAGGGCAAAGACTGTACAGATGTGCTTTATACAATTGATGTATGTATATGTATGAACTGTGAAAAGAATTGTATGAGCCCCAATAAATTGTTAAAATAAAAAAAATAAAAAAATCATTGTTTTTACACAGGAAAATGTGATCATTTAAGGATGAGATGCTTTAAGGTCTATAGCTTAAAGATGGATGCAGAAAGCATGGCAGAATGTGAAAACTTGATAATGAGAATGTTTTAGATTTTTCCAGGAGCCCTGGTGGTGAAGTGGGTAATGTGTCAGACTGCTAACCACAAGATCAGCAGTTCAAAACCACCAGTCACTCTGTAGGAGAGAGATGAAGCTTTCTGCTTCTGTGAAAACATACACTCTCCGAAACCCACAGGGGCAGTTCTAGCCTGTTCTAAAAGGGCTCATGAGTCAGAATGAACTCAGTGGTAGTGAGGTTTGTTTGTTGATCTTCTTATTCATTTGAAAAAAATCCTAATCCAAAGTGGAAACAAGCACTCAAAACAAGTTTTGTCTATAAAAGTAATAAAGATGTACAGTGAATAAAATATGGGAGAAAAAGAAAAGCCACGTACATCAAAGGACACCTGAGTTCTGCCATGTGGAGATCATTGTTTTTACATAAAGGTGCATTGCTCTCTAGATACATTTATACACGTGATTCTTTGTCTGATACAGACTTGGGATTACTCGGACATACAATGTTTTTATTGACCACAAATTTGAAGAGAACATAAACAAAAGGTAAAAATAAGAGCACATAACTAAGCAAGAACAATGCCGTCTATAGGCATATGTCAATAAAAAATATTGTCAAAAAACCCTGAAGAGAAGGTGTCATTCTTTGGAGAGACACTGACCAGCAGATGTAGGTGATGGAAAATTTTGGGAGCCAATATCGGCTATGGTTTGTCTTTGTTGTCTGGGGCAGCTATAGCAGAAATGCCAAACAGGGTGGTTTAACGAACAGATATTTATTTTCTCACAGTTAAAACAGCAACAGCCTCGTAGCCAGCTAGGTAGGTCTGACTCTCGCATCCCTGTAAGACCAACTAGAACTGCCTCTTTGGATCCCCGAGGCTGTCCGTCTTTATGAGAACAGAAAGCCTCATCTTTTTCCTGTAGCGCAGCTGGTGGGGTGAACTGCTGACCTTGTGGTTAGCAGCCAGCGTATGACCCACTATGCCACCAGGGCTACACAGTTGAGGCTAGCCGTCTACATCCGGGGTATATATACACACATAGAACATACACAATGTTCCACCCCTTGTTTCCTACTTGGTAGCATATCTTTTTCTTTCTCAATCATTTTATTGGGGGCTCCTACAACTCTATCACAATCCATCCATCCATCCATTGTGTCAAGCACATTTGTACATTTGTTGCCATCATCATTCTCAAAATATTTGCTTTCTACTTGAGTCCTTGGTATCAGCTCCTCATTTTTCCCTCTCCCTCCCCACCCCCTTCCTCCCTCATGAGCTCTTGATAATTTATAAATTATTATTATTATTTCATGTCTTATACTGTCCAACATCTCCCTTCACCCACTTTTCTATTGTCCATCTCCCAGGGAGGGGGTATATGTAGATCCTTGTAATTGGTTCCCCTTTTCCAACCCACCCTCCTTCTACCCTCCCAGTATCGCCACTCTCACCACTGGTCTCGAAGAGATCATCTGCCCTGGATTCACTGTGTTTCCAGTTCCTATCTGTACCAGTGTACATCCTCTGGTCTAGCTGGATTGGTAAGGTAGAATTGGGATCATGATAGTGGGGGGAGGAAGCATTAAATAACTGGAGGAAAGTTGTATGTTTCATTGTTGATACTCTGCAGCCTGACTTGTTCATCTCCTACCCATGACCCTTCTGTAAGGGGGTGTCCAGTTGCCTACTGATGGGCTTTGGCTCCCTACTCCGCACTCCCCCTCATTCACGATGATACGATTTTTTGTTCTTTGATGACTAATACCTGATCCCTTCTACACCTTGTGATCACAAGGCTGGTGTGCTTCTTCCATGTGGACTTTGTTGCTTCTGAGCTAGATGGCCACTTGTTTACCTTTCAGCCTTTTCCAGACACTATATCTTTTGCTAGCTGGACACCATCAGCTTTCTTCACCACATTTGCTTATGCACTTGGTAGCATTTCTAAAAGATGGTTCCTGCTCAGTACATGGATAACTTCTGCATACATTGTTTTTTCTACAGATGCCTGGTTCCTTCCTGTTTGGGTATCATTCTTGACTTCCCATTGGTGGACATCTCTCTAACTCCTGATCCCATTTCTACCCATTGTCTCCAGATATATCCCTTATCCACCTACTAGCTTTTCTTTTGCCAGGCTGGTTGGCTGTTTGACTGAATGCTTATAAACACGTCAGTTCTCTAATATGCTAAAAGAGAACTTTCCCTTGGCTCTGAGACCCCTTAAAACTGCCCCCCCCCAATCTCTCCTCTAGATTTCCAGTTTTTAGAAAGAGTTATTATTCGTCCTCTACAGCTCCCATTTCACTACCATTCACTCCTTGGTCCCTTATGATCTGCCACCCTCTGCTTGTCTACCAAAATTGATCTTTGAAGGTCATCGGATATAAACATTCACCAACTTTATCTCCGTCTCTACCCCTCTGATATCTGAAAATGATTCATCACCTGCCAGGTGTTGGATTATGTCCCCAAACCTCTGTACATGTAAATATAGTCCTATTTGGAAAGAGGAGGCTGCTTTTGTTATGTTGGTGAGGTCATACAGAAGTAGGGTGGGTCCTAAATCTAATGGATTCTGATTGGTATCTTATGAAAGGGGCAGAATAGATGCAGATGTACACACAGGAGGAGAGAGACACCTTGCGAAGGCGCATCTGCAACTAAAGAAACACCAAGAATTGCCAGCAGTCGGCAGACAAGAAGAGAGAGGCTAAGAATCAATATGGTCAATATGCTGTTTGAATATTTAGCCTCCATAACCGTTAGAACATCAAGTGCTGTTCTTTAACATCACTCACTCATGATATCTTTTTGTTTTTATTTTTACAGCATCACTAAGTAACTAAGTGTGATAGTTTGGTATTGTATCAATCTGGCTGGGTCAGGATGCTCTGTAATTTGTCATTTAAGGCCTAGTAATCCCCCATGATGGGACCTAACATAACGTACTCAACTACGTAATGGAATCTTCTGTGAGAAGCCACAAGGTTCCTTCCTGGCTGCACAAGACCTCTCTAACGTGTTAAACAGCAAGGATGTTGCTTTAAGGATTAAGGTGCACCTGACACAAGCCATGGTATTTTCAACCGCCTCATAAGTGTGTGAAAGCTGCACGTTGAATAAAGAATATCCTAAAAGAATCAATGCATTTGAACGGTGCTGGCAAAGAACATTGAAAGAACATGGACTGCCTAAAGGACAAACCAATCTGTCTCGGAAGAAGTACAGCCAGAGCGCCGCTGAGAGGCAAGGATGGCGAGACTTCCTCTCACATCCTTTGGACATAATGTCAAGGAGAGACCAGTCCCTGGAGAAGGACCTCATGTTTGGTAAAGAGGAAGCCCTTGACACGATGGATTGACACAGTGGCTGCATCACTAGGCTCAACCATAAGAACAGTGGTGAGGTTGGCCCAGGACCAGGCAGTGTTTCCTCTGTTGTGTATGTGGTCACTTTGAGTTGGAACCTACTCAAGAGGCACTTAACAACAACAACAGGAGCAGCCAAGCAGTTGTCAGAAGATTAGCGCGGAGCAAACAGCCCTGAGGTCATTGAGAAGACGTTTCCTCAGAGGTGTGGCCTACTTCCTATGGATATAGATGCTGTGGAAAGCTTGCTTGCTTTTTGCAGCGACTGGATCATGCAGCTGACTCAGAGCTTGGATGTGAACCAAAGGCCTACTGAAAAATTGCCTGCGTATTCTAGGAGCCGTCCTATGACCTGCTGACCTAGGGTTCGTTTGTCTTCCTAGTCCCAAGCCTGACCTACTGAACTTGGATTCATTCACCTCTGCAGCCTGCAGTGTCCTTGCTGATCCAGCCCCTAACCCAGTGGGTCTCAACCTTCCTAATGCTGAGGCCCTTTCATGCAGTTTCTCATGTTGTGGTGACCCCCAACCATAACATGATTTTCATTGCGACTTCATCACTGTCGTTTTGCTACCGTTATGAATCATCCTGTCAATATCTGATACGCAGGACGTATTTTCATTGTTACTAATTGAACATAATGAAAGCATAGTGATTAATCACAAAACAATATGTAATTATATATTGTGAAATATTTATTTGTAATGACAAATAAATGAAAGGTTGTCGTGTGGCATGGGTAACAGTTTTCATGCCAGGTACTCGTATGTGGGCGTATCTGCATGTGGGCAGACCTGCCTAGAGACAGATAGAGGAGTGGTGTCTTTGTTCCTAAGACTACCAGAAACATGTGTTTTCCAATGGCCTTAGGTGACCCCTGTGAAGCTATGCCAGTCAGGAGAAACCCCCAGCCTAACATCTGACTCCACCATCTTGAAACGGAATTGGATTTACCTGCTTCTACAGTTATGTGAGTCATTTTCTTTTCTTTCTGTCTTTTTTGTGAGCCATTTTTTCTTTCTTTCTTTCTTGTGTGAGAGCCATTTTCTTGATATCAGTTTCTCTCTTTACAGATCTATCTCTAAATATTTTACTAATTTTGCTGCTCTGGAGAGCCCAGCCTAACACACACTTTGCCTACCCATTCAACTCTTTGACCTTTTGTAATGGGAATTCTGCGCACACCACCTTCTTCTCAGACTAAAACCGATCTCCAAGTAGTTACTAGCCTATTAGTGGCCAATCTTCCATTAACCTGGCGCACTCCTTCCCACTCAAAGTACTCTCTGATCACCACTACACTTGACCATGTCCCAGCCCTAGAGATTCTTCTCTTCCCAGTGGAGTCATCCTTAGCCTCTCTTATCAGATCTGTCCATTATCTCTAAATCAGGCCCTACTGTCTGGTTATGTGGACTATTAGTAATGATCTCCTAATGAGCCTCTTTCTCTCTCTGATCACAAACAGCAAGTAGTGTATCATCCCGAACTCTTATTTTCAAGCCATTTGAAGCAATAACTCTTTGATCCACTATTCGATCCCTTCCACAGTGGTTCCTCAATCCACATTTATTGACACCAGTCAGTGTTCCCTACTCCCCAGTCCCATGCTCCAACGGAATCAGCCTATCTGTCACTAAACATGTGACATCCAGGCTATAGTTCTTCCATTCGCTATGGTTCGGTGTGTGTGTGTGTGTGTGTGTGTGTGTGTCTGTGTGTGTCAGTCCAGATAGACTAGAGAAAAAAATCCAGGGAGACGCATTGTGTATATAAGAAAGAGCTTTATATACACGAGCAGTTGAATAATTGAGAAAATATCCCAGCCCAGTCCAGATCAAGTCCATAAGTCCAATGTTAGCTCATATATCTGATACCAATCGATAAAGTCCTCTTCAGACTCACAGAACACATGCAATGACACCAAAGGCAAGAAGATCACAGGCCAGTGAGTGGGAAGTCTTGTGGATCCAGTGGCATTGTACGCATCTCAGTGCTGTCAGGGGTCTCCATGTGGCTTTTCTGGATCCAGAGGTCTGGTTCCATCAGCCTCTCTCCATGTGTCTTCTCCATAGGATGTCTCACAGGCAGTGAGCATGTCCCACCTCCAATGAGCTATTTATCTCCTTAGCACTTCCAAATGAGGTCATCAAGCTACTACCTGATTGACAGGCTAGACTCCACCCCTTCACTCTGAATCCTCGAATTGACACCAGATTACGTAACCACCCCATACTGTGTGTGTGTGTGTGTGTGTGTTTCTTCCTGGAATACATTTCCTTCCTCTTCATGGCTGCTATTCTAAATCTCACCTCCACCAATTTTACTTGCCATAAAAATTTCACTAATTCTCCTCCCAATGTATTATAGCTATTTGGGCAGCGGGATTCTAAGATCTGTTACTGTGCTCTCGGAGCCCTTGTGTGTCATCTCTGTGCTAAGTATTTTACATAAGTTATCTCATTAGTGCCTCACAACAATACTATAGGGTCTGGACCCCACCCTGTTGGACATTAAAGAATCTTAGGCTTGGGGAGATAAGAAGTCAGCCAAGGTAGTATAGCTGAGGATGGTAGAATCAGTTTCTTGCCTGATATTCATATTCATTCATGAGCAATGTCCACTACAGCTGGTCACCTCAACCTGTGTTGATTGGGTCAACAGACTGTAAAGAAAAGAACTTTGGAATAGTAATAGATGTTGCTATTGCTGTTCGGTGCTGTTGAGCCGCACCTGGTTCTTAGAGCCCCCATGCATCACAGAATAAAGCACTCGCCACACCTGCTCCATCTGCATCTTTACGTTGGGCTTACTTGTGATTTCTCCGAAGATCCACTACGAGTCTCTGGAAAACTACTTGCTGTCAAGTCAATTCTGCCTCATAGCCACCCTCCGGGACACGGTGGAGCAGCTCCCTGGGCTTCTAAGGACGTTTGAGGGGGTCGACAGAAGCAGACTATCACGTCTTTTGGTGGTTGGTGGGTTTGAACCATTGGCATTTTTGTTAGCTGTCTCGAGCACTTAACCAGGACACCACCACGGCTTCTTTACTGGGCTATAGAACTTTGGAAATCACATTTCAAACTTTTTTTCAAAAAGTCCTCAACATGAGGATGGTGGAATATTCCAACAGCCATTGTAAGGTGATCCCCCCCAAAAAAACTTGAGAATATGCAGAGCAATGTATAGACAATCCCATCGTTTCGAGATGTACAACTCAGTGGCGAGGATGAAGACCTCCTTTTCCTGGTGCATCCATTCTCCCCTCGCTTTTTGAGTTGTTCCCCCCTTTCCCTCGACCCACTGCTCCCTCAGGGTCCTGTCTAACCTTTCAAGTTGCTGTTGTCAATTTGATCCCAAACAGGTGATGATTTCAAAACCATAATGCCCAAAGCAGACCTTAGGACTCCGAATTGACTGAGGGCAGTGAGTTGAGAGTTTCTATTGTTTGGTTTTAAGAAACCTTTAGGGATAGTTTTTTGTTTTTGTTTTGTTTTTCTGTTTTACTGGGAGCTCTACTGATATAATAACGATCCATAGTTCAATTAGATCAAGCATGATTGTACAATTGTTGCCACCGTCATTTTCAAAACATTCTTCTTACACTCTTTGGTCTCAGCTCCTCTTCATCCCCACCCTCCCCTAGGGATGTTTTTAGGGGATAATTGTGGTCTAAGGTATAAAGACAATCTCAGGGCGACAGTCTCAAAGGTTCGTCCAGCCTTCTTGGCTCTGTAAAGATGGTACTGTGGGAATTTGATTCTGCCCTGTGTTTCCTCCTTTCCGTCAGGATTCTTCTCTCGAATCTTTCTTTGCTCAAGCAGGTTCAGTAATGGTAGCCAGACACAACCCAGTTCTCCTGGTCTCATTGGCAAGCAGGCAGGTGTTCTGCAGGCAGCTAGCCGGATGTTCCACTTCCTCTTCCTCTCGCAGTTCCAGAGCTGCCTCTCTCCTCTGTCGCTGCAGGTGAATAGAGACCAGTGGTGCTTTGGACGACCACTTGCAAGCATCTAAGGCCCCAGGCACTATTCAGCGAATGAGGATGCAGAATGAAAGCACTGAACACCTCGTGAGGCTAGTTCAGTGGGTTATCCCACAAATCATGACCTACTCTTCCAAACCGAGAAACCCAATCCCATGAGGTGTTTGTTGTACATAAGCCGTCTTAGCAGCCACTCTTTTGTTGTTGTTGTAAATATATTATCTGGCTCTTGCCAATTCAACTGTTCACAGGTGTACAACTTATTGACAATGGCTACAGTAATTGACTCTGCAAATCTATCTTTAATCAATGCAAAGTTTCCATCACTGTTAACCCCCCCATTTCTCCCTCCCTCCCGCCTGCCTCTGGCTGGTACCACTAATGAGCTCTGGTTTCTATACATTTTCTCTTAAGGAAGTGACGTAATTCAACATTTGTCCTTTTGCAACTTCACACAACATACCGTTGTCAAGCCCCAGTCATTCGGTAGCATGTGTCCACAGTTCATTCTCCTACTGGCTGTGTAGTATTTGCTGTATGGCTACATCACATTGCGCGTGTCCCTTCATCCACAGATGGGCATTTCGGTTGCATCTGTCTTTGGCTACTGTACATAGTGCTTCCATGAACACAGGTGGACCAGTTTCTGTTTCAGTCTGCTTTCAAGTCTTCTGGTTATGCACTGACATTGCTGAGTCATGTTCAGGTTTGTTTGATTTTGTGTTTTTTTTAAAGAAACTGTCCCAGTATTTTTCTCAAGGGTATGCCATTTTGTGTTTCCACCAGCAGTGGATAAGGGTTCCAATTTCCCCACGTCCTCGCCAATGTGCCTTCGAACTCCTCTTTCTTCTTCCTGTTTTTGGCGTAGCCACTGTGGAGGAAGTGTGGCGGTCTCATGTGGTCATGATTTGCAGCTCCGATGGCTAAAGGCACTGAGCATCTTGTACGTTTGATGGCCATCTGAATGTCGTCTTTGGTGGCCTACTCAAGTCCTTTGAAAAGACAATGTCCTTTGATGTCGTATTGTTGATATTTTGTATGTTGATGATTATTTGGTTTTTATTAGATATATAGTTTCCAGGAAGGAAAAAAAAAGAATAAACCAAATTCACTGCCATCAAGTAGACTCTGACTGACGGAGATCCTATATAGGCCCCTGGGCTTTGTACATCTTCATCAAGTAGACTGATTCACGGAGACCCTATATATATATGCCCCCAGGCTTTGTACATCTTCCCAGCAGCAGACAACCTAATTTTTTTTCTGGCACAGAGGGGCTGGTGGGCTTGAACCATCGACCCTGTTTCCCCCAAAATAAGACACTGTTTTATATTAATTTTGCTCCCAAAGATGCACTAGATCTTATTTTCAGGGGATGTCTTATTCTTCCATGAGGAAGAATACGGTACTCATTTATTGTTTATTATTTTATTAAAAGAGACCTTGCACTTCCTGTCTGCTCCGGTTGCCCTGCAGCCAAAAGTGAGCTGCGGGGCAGTGCCCACAGCTACAGCCCAGAGTCTAGAGTTACAGTAGCTTCAAGGGGCCTTATTTTCGGGGAGGTCTAATTTTCGGGATGCCTTATATTTCAGCGAGAGGCAAAACTGTAAATTGGTCTTATTTTCGGGGGATGTCTTACTTTCGGGAAAACAGGGTAGCAAGCAATCACTACTAACCAGGATTGCAGGGTATTCGTAGTTTTTCTCTAACTGTTAAATCTATGCTACTTCCCGTCTCTAGGAATTTATTGTCACTCCTTCGGGATTAGCTCTAATCATCTGCATTCCCACGGTTTCCGGCGCATTGCTGCATACAGTGTGCGTACTTGTTGATTGGAATGCATGTGTGTTTGCATTTGTGTCCAGCAACTGGGCAGAGGCCGTGGGCGTGGGATGCAGGCCCTCTGCGTCCCTCTCTTGCCCTGAGCAGCTGCTTTCCTGGGAGAGGGGGCCGCCAACCCGCTGACCCTCGAACAAGTTATCCCTCTTGGAACAGGTGTCTCCCCTGCCTCTGGGAGCCGAGGCAGCGGCGGGCACGGAGTGACATCAGCGGCCGACCAATGAGAAGTCAGGTTTCGGCGGGCGCACCAATGGGTGGCCGGGGCGGGCCCGTTTCCTGGGCGCCGGCGGGCCGGGCTGGTCCTCCGCCGCCCGCCGCCGCGGAGTCTCGGACGCTCGCGCTGTCCGTGGCGGCTCGGGCGGCGGCGCGGCCCCGGCTCTCCCCGCCCGCGCTCCCCCGCCCGCAGGCTCGGCGTCCCCGGCGCGGGCGGCCCCCGGCGCGCGGCTCCCGCGGCGGCGCGGCTCATGCCCCCGGGCACGGGGCGCGCAGGTGGGCCGGCGCCGCTGGGAGCTAGGCCCCCGGGGGCGGCAGCGGCGGGGCCATGGCCCGGAGACCCGGCGTGACGGCCGCCAGCGGCGAGGAGTTCTCTTTCGTCAGTCCGCTGGTGAAATACCTGCTCTTCTTCTTCAACATGCTCTTCTGGGTGAGTCCAGGGGCCGGGGGCACCCCGGAGGGCCCGGGGGCTGCCCGACGCAGGCTGCGGAGGGGGCATCCCCAGATGCCGCTTCCCAGCCAGCGTGCGGAGCGGCGCTGCCTAGTTTTCTGGGCGGACGACACTTTGGAATAATTTATGGTTGGGGTCGGGACACACCTCGGTGTCACCGTGTCTGGAGGGGGTGTTGCGGGGGAGTCTGCAAAGGGCTTCAGGAAAGACCTGGGGGTACTTCCTTGCCATTGGATGAGGGTCGGGGCAAGGGAGAAAGGTGATTTCCCAGGGGAAGGAAGGGGCTTTCTTGTTGGCCCAAGGCAGACCCACAGGCATGTTCATGATGGGGGACCTTCAGGCCTGAGGCTGGGAGGCCCTGCTAGCAAGGGGGGGTGGGGGAGGATGGGAGGCGCAAATCCCAAACCTCCCGCCCCACCCATTTCACCCAGAACGGGTTTAGGGGCTTCAGCTCCCCCTCTGCAGGCCTGTGTTCCCCCCACCCCCCAAGTCTGGAGAAGGAACAGAAACGGCCTCCAGGGCCAGATCAGTCTCCTAGCATTGCCCCAAACTTTGCCCTCCTCCCTCAAGACTAGACTTCGTGCCCCAGGGCCTGAGGGCCCTCAGCTTCTTCAGACCCTAGGGTGACCAGAAACACCAGGGGTCCTTGCTAGTTGTGGTTGGGAAAGGAGCGTGCATGGGACATGGAGACCGCAGAGACCTGGATTCTCATTCCAGATCTGCCACTAATTGTGGACCTGGGCACACACCATCACCTCTGTAGGCCTGTTTCCTCCCTGCAGTTCAAGCCCCTATGATCAGGAATGGAGCAAAACTCTATTAGCAGGCCAGACCAGATCTTGAAAATCTCCCTCATTCCTCTGGGGGTTCCACCGCCCAGGGTTTGAGGATGCAGGCGGCACTCATTCCTCAGTTCTTTCCCCTCTACCACTACACAGGAGCTGCTTGCTGTCCTGGCAGCCAGTGGCCTAAAGTGGAGGCCCACAAAGGGAGGGGCTGTGATTCTAAAATGCCTTTCCTAGGCGAGGGACAGACAGACATCAAAGCCAGTGGCTGGCAAGGTTTCACAGGGGCCTCCACGTGAAGTACAGACACAAAGAACATAGCGCTAGCCTGCAGGGACAAATGAGTGACATCTGGGTGGGTGGGGATGACGGCTCACTCTCAGCCATCCTACTCTGGGGGGAAATGAAGTTTGGGCTTCTCACAAATTCACAGTTTGGGAGCTGGAAAGTTTGGCTGTTGTTTGCGCCTTCCCAAGTGTGCAAAAGCCTCCCCCAGGCCTGCACCAGCCCACCATCAGTTGTGCATGGAACCGTCATGGTCCACATGGTTTTGATGGGCTTTCCGGGTGGATCACCAAGTCTTTCTTCTGGGCCCATCTTCGTCCGGATGCTCCACTGAAACCCGTTTAGCATCACACCCCATACAAGCTTCCACTGACAGACAAGCGGTGGCCGCACGTGAGGTGCCTTGGCCAGGAATCTCCTCCTTGGAAGTGAGACTTTACCGCTGAGCCAAATTAGGTTGGGAAATTAGGTTGGGAACGCGTCTTGCCCACACCTGTGGGTGCCGTGCAAGAAAGCTGAGGCAGAACAACTGTTTTGTCCAAGGTCCAATCACTGGTTAGCAGGCACGGTCGACTGATCGCCCAGGGGGAAGTCCTGGGCTGAAATGGCAGCGGCTAGAGCCGGATATGGGCAGTGTTGACCAGGCCATCCAAATCCCCGTAGCCTAAGTTCTGCTTCTAGAGCTTGGGGAAGACCAGAAGAAAATCCCTCACCACATTCACCCAGGGGTGGGGGGATGTGCCAAGGGGAAATCTCTGCCTAAAGGCAAGGATCAGTGACCCCCCCCCCTCTGTTCCTACACGGGCCAGCCAGTCCCCACCCCCACAGCCTGGAGGACTAACCAGGGTCGCTGGTGTTCCCAGAGACCCTCAGCCTAGGCTTGTTCTCTTTCAGAGCCTGTGCCCCCCCCACCCCCACCACCCTTATCTGCAACTACAGCTAACTGCATCTGTTTCACTCGTACCATGGTTATTTTCCTGGAATCTCCTTCCCCTGCCCTGCCCTGCCCTGCCCTCACCTAGGCAAATGGAGTCCCAGTCAGGAGGAAAAGCTGACCCCACTGACCCATTTACCTCCATAAAAATGCCTCGTTCAAGGTCAGAGGCCCTGTCTAGCCAAGCTGGCACTGCCTCAAATTAGAGTAGAGCCCCTTCTTGGTCCTCTTTAAACCCATAAAAAGTCCGAGGCTGTAGAAAAATCCCACTGAAGGGAAAGACAAGAGGCCCACCTTCTTTCAGGTACCAGCTTCCTGTGTGCCCTTCAGTCAGTGTACCTGTCTCTCTGTTCTCCTTGAAAGGGGAACCCTTTTCTGCCTCTGTGGACTATTTGAAGGCAAATGAATGCTGTTGGGCCTGTTTTCTCTCTTCTGGGGCTGGGGCTGTGTCCTGGTCTCCCCAACGTTGACCATCCTGGGGGACGGTTCTTCTTGGGCATTCTGGGTGTCACTCCTCCCCCTGGACCCAGCACTGCAGATCACAAGTGTGCAGCTGGAGATGAAGAGATGATTCTCCCAGATCAGGGGTTATCTTTCTTGCCAGCCCGGCTCAGGGACTGGGTACTGCTCTGTTTTGCTGACTGCCACCATCCTAATGTCCGTCCCTTCGTGTGTGCAGGGAGCACCGTGCAGGGACTGTTGGCCACTCCCTTTGCAGCAAAGTACATGTCTTAGCCAGCCCCGAAGGAGCCAAGTGGGGTGGGGGAGGGGACGCAGGGGGTATTTGTGTCTGTGCCTGGAACATGTGGAGTGTCCACTAGGCTCCCACCTCCTGCTCCAGACCCTGACCCTGGCCATTTGGAGTCTAACCCAAACCGGATGGCTCCTTGGGATGAGGGCCAATTCCCCTTGTTGGCATTTCAAAGCCCACTTCCCCTTTCTCGGGAGTTCAGGTTCTCTTCCCAGAATCCCATTGCTGGGTACTGACTATTAGCTTGTTGTAGATGCCCTGAGATCCCGAAGTGGTGTGGACATCTCTCAGTTAGGGGTAGCCACGTCTTGGACAGCACTGTGCTCCGGGAAGAGGCTGGGGGCGGCGGCCTGTTGTCAGCCACGGACATGTGCTGGCAGGAGGGTTATCAGCACTGACACAGCTGCCCCCCTCTCTTGCCGGCCCCTTTTGCCACCTGGAACAGCAGTTTGGATGAGGTTTGAGTCCAGCAGAGCCTAGTCGCTCTGCTCCCACCCCCTGTGGGCCTGGCCACGGCTTTCTCAGTGCCGTGTACTCACTTGGGTCGTCACACCTCTTCTCTGGACAGCAATTCCTTCTAGACTTTGGGATCCAGAGGGCATGGACCGGTTGCTTCATTTCTGGGCTCTCCGTATTCACGTGGCAGTGAGTAGCAGGCACTTGTGGAATGTTTTACTAAGCAATAGATGAGGTAGGGGTGTGACCTGCTCCCCCTCCCTTAAGACACTGAGGTCGAAAGATGCAGCACCACTTCAAACATACCCAGTCCCGCCGTGGTTCAAGCTGGGGAGGTGAAATGCCTGACGCCACTGCAGCATCGCAACAGGACCACCAATCCCGTCCAGCCCTGCAGCAGCACGCACAGTCCCACCTCACCCATGCAGCATCTCACACATCCACCTCACCCCTGCAGCATCACATACAGTCCTGTCTCCCCGCTGCAGATTTCACACAGTCCCACCTCACCCCTGCAGCATCCCACACATCCCACCTCACCCTGCAGCATCTCCCCACCTCACCCTGCAGCATCCCCCCAACCTCACCCCTGCAGCATCACATACAGTCCTGTCTCACCCCTGCAGATTTCACACAGTCCCACCTCACCCATGCAGCATCTCACACATCCACCTCACCCATGCAGCATCTCACACATCCACCTCACCCCTGCAGCATCACATACAGTCCTGTCTCCCCGCTGCAGATTTCACACAGTCCCACCTCACCCCTGCAGCATCCCACACATCCCACCTCACCCCTGCAGCATCCCCCCACCTCACCCCTGCAGCATCACACACATCCCACCTCACCCCTGCAGCATCTCCCCACCTCACCCTGCAGCATCCCCCCAACCTCACCCCTGCAGCATCACATACAGTCCTGTCTCCCCCCTGCAGATTTCACACAGTCCCACCTCACCCATGCAGCATCCCACACATCCCACCTCACCCCTGCAGCATCTCATATAGTCCCACCTCACCCATGCAGCATCCCACACATCCCACCTCACCCCTGCAGCATCCCCCCACCTTACCCCAGCAGCATCCCACACATCCCACCTCACCCCTGCAGCATCCCCCCACCTCAACCCTGCAGCATCACACACATCCCACCTCACCCCTGCAGCATCACACACATCCACCTCTCCCCTGCAGCACCCCCACCTCACCCCTGCAGCATCACACACATCCCATCTCACCCTGCAGCATCTCACATATCCCACCTTACCCCTGCAGCACCCCACACATCCCACATCACCCTGCAGCATCCCACACACCTCACCCCTGCAGCATCACATACAGTCCTGTCTCCCCCCTGCATATTTCACACATCCCATCTCACCTCTGCAGCATCACACTCATCCCATCTCACCCCTGCAGTATCTCACATAGTTCCACCTCACCCCTACAGCATCTCACATGCCCCATCTTCCCCCTGCAGCATCACACATCCACCTCTCCCCTGCAGCACCCCCACCTCACCCCTGCAGCATCACACACATCCCACCTCACCCCTGCAGCATCACACACATCCCACCTCACCCCTGCAGCATCTCACACATCCCACCTCACCCCTGCAGCATCACACACATCCCACCTCACCCCTGCAGCATCACACACATCCCACCTCACCCCTGAAGCATCACACACATCCCATCACACACATCCCACCTCACCCCTGCAGCATCACACACATCCCACCTCACCCCTGCAGCATACACACATTCCACCTCACCCTGCAGCATACACACATCCCATCTCACCCTGCAGCATCTCACATATCCCACCTCACCCCTGCAGCATCTCACATATCCCACCTTACCCCTGCAGCACCCCACACATCCCACCTCACCCTGCAGCATCCCACACACCCCACCTCACCCTGCAGCATCCCCCCCACCTCACCCCTGCAGCATCACATACAGTCCTGTCTCCCCCCTGCAGATTTCACACATCCCATCTCACCTCTGCAGCATCACACTCATCCCACCTCACCCCTGCAGCATCTCACACATCCCACCTCACCCCTGAAGCATCACACACATCCCACCTCACCCCTGCAGCATCACACACATCCCACCTCACCCCTGCAGCATCACACACATCCCACCTCACCCCTGCAGCATCACACACATCCCACCTCACCCCTGCAGCATACACACATCCCACCTCACCCTGCAGCATACACACATCCCATCTCACCCTGCAGCATCTCACATATCCCACCTCACCCCTGCAGCACCCCACACATCCCACCTCACCCTGCAGCATCCCACACACCCCACCTCACCCTGCAGCATCCCCCCCACCTCACCCCTGCAGCATCACATACAGTCCTGTCTCCCCCCTGCAGATTTCACACATCCCATCTCACCTCTGCAGCATCACACTCATCCCACCTCACCCCTGCAGCATCTCACACATCCCACCTCACCCCTGAAGTATCACACACATCCCACCTCACCCCTGCAGCATCACACACATCCCACCTCACCCCTGCAGCATCACACACATCCCACCTCAACCCTGCAGCATCACACACATCCCACCTCACCCCTGCAGCATACACACATCCCACCTCACCCTGCAGCATACACACATCCCATCTCACCCTGCAGCATCTCACATATCCCACCTCACCCCTGCAGCATCACACACATCCCACCTCACCCCTGCAGCATCACACACATCCCATCTCACCCTTGCAGCATCACACACATCCCATCTCACCCCTGCAGCATCACACACATCCCACCTCACCCCTGCAGCATCTCACACATCCCACCTCACCCCTGAAGCATCACACACATCCCATCACACACATCCCACCTCACCCCTGCAGCATCACACACATCCCACCTCACCCCTGCAGCATACACACATCCCACCTCACCCCTGCAGCATACACACATCCCATCTCACCCTGCAGCATCTCACATATCCCACCTTACCCCTGCAGCACCCCACACATCCCACCTCACCCTGCAGCATCCCACACACCTCACCCCTGCAGCATCCCACACACCCCACCTCACCCTGCAGCATTCCCCCCCACCTCACCCCTGCAGCATCACATACAGTCCTGTCTCCCTCCTGCAGATTTCACACATCCCATCTCACCTCTGCAGCATCACACTCATCCCATCTCACCCCTGCAGCATCACACACATCCCACCTCACCCCTGCAGCATACACACATCCCACCTCACCCTGCAGCATCTCACATATCCCACCTCACCCCTGCAGCATCACACACATCCCACCTCACCCCTGCAGCATCACACACATCCCATATCACCCTTGCAGCATCACGCTCATCCCATCTCACCCCTGCAGCATCTCACACATCCCCCCTCACCCCTGAAGCATCACACATCCCTTCTCACCCCTATGGATTTTCCCTGCTTTTCCTACTGCATGCCCAGTAGTTTGGGGAATGAGGCTGCCACCATCCAGGTCTTCCCTTAGCTGACTCTGGCCACAGGTGAGGCATCCTCGTCCTCGGAGGGCCATGCACCTGTCTGGGACACTGTACTGATGTCTCCACGGCACTCAGAATTACCAAGGAGCCCAACTCATCTTCCCCCTCCCCCTCCCTATCAAGCTTGCAGACTTAAGTAATTGAAGTGGCCAGGTTCTTTTTATGAATACAACCTTCTCAAACACCAAGAATGAAGGAAAGAACCACTCTTTTCTGCTCTCCAAGCTACAAGACTGCCTTCTTGGCCCACCTGGTAGCTTGGTTTGTCATGAACCAAGTGAAAACCAGCTACTTCAAACTCTCTTTGATGAGCATGTGCAGCCCCTTTCTGAGTGGTGACTGGGCTGTGGCAGGCTGGTCCCGTGGGGTCTGAAGGTGCAGTGCCACTTCAGGCATCGCCCAGTCTGCAGTGGTCCGAGCCAGGTCAGACAAAACAGCAGTCTTCGCCGCAGCACGAAAGCACTCCACTTAGAACCCACTTTAAACCAACCACATCCTGAGGGAGAAGTTGAAGGGTTGGCCCCAGCTTTTCGTGCGAGGGAATGACCTCTGTGGGCTCTGCTTTCCAGCAGCACACATGGTCTGGCTCAGAGAGGGTATCCCGAGAGCCAACTTCCCACAGACAAGCGGCCCCTACAGGACTGCACGGTGCCACATGACCACAGGAGCAGCAGCACGTACAGGACCCCGGTGACAAGAGAGGGGCCAGCTTCACTTCTTTGGGTTCATGTAGAAATGAGGGGAGACAGGACTGAGGATTGTGCCTGATCTGACCACACACACACACACACACACACACACACACTAGGGTGTAACATGAAGGGGACACAACAGAGCAGCAAGGGGAGCAAAGCAAGGAAGTCCCTGAGGACTTGGCACCTCCTCAGATCTGATCTGAAAACATACATGAGGGTCAACAGACAAATCTGGAACTATTTATAGGCCCTTGTTTATCTTCTTCTCTTTCGTGTCTATCTCTATAAGCAAGATAAACAATCCCGAAGAAAAAACAATGGGACCAATGATTCCTGGGGATGGGAGAGGGGGAAGTGGGGGAAAGGAAGGGAGGAGCCAACAAACCCAGGAACAAGGGAACAAGAAGAAATCTAAAATCGATGGCAAGAAGGTGTAGAATGTCTGGTGGGGTTTGATCAAGTGCAGTGTAGCCAAGAGGAATTATTGAGAGTGGAATGAAGGTCAAACATGATCGTGGGACAGTAGTAAAGTAAAAGGAAATAGGAGAAAGAACTAGGAGGCAAAAACATTGATAGAGGAATAAATACAGGCATATATATAAGTAAATATGTTAATTTATAGTGATAGGGATATAGGTCTATGTACATATATTTCTATGTTAAGAATCAAGGTAGCAGAAGGACAGTGGGCCTCTCCTCAGGTCCTCCCTCAATGCAAAAATACTTTGTTCTAATAACCTGGCATTCTGTGATGCTCACCTTCCCGACACAATTGCTGGAAACAAAATGGGTGCATAAGCAAATGTGGTGAAGAAAGCTGATGGTGCCCGGCTATTACAAGATGTAGCATCTGGAGTTTTAAAGGCTTGAAATTAAACAAGTGACTATCTTGCAGGGAAGCAACAAAGCCCACATGGAAGCAGCACACCAGCCTGTGAGATCACGGGTGTCGAAGGGATCAGGTATCAGGCATAAGAAGACCCAAAACAATCATATCAATGTGAACGAGTGGGGTTGGAGTGGAGACCAAAAGCCCATCTATAGATAAGCGAACATCCCTTCACACAAAGGTCACAAGGAGAGAACACGGCAGCCAGGGTGCAGCACAGCCCTGATGAAACACACAACATTCCTCTAGTTCTTTAATGCTCCTCCTCCACCCACTCTCGTATCCCCAGTTCTACCTTACAAGCCTGGCTAAACCAGAGCATGTACACTGTTACAGATAAGAGCTCTCCACAAATGGAATCCAGGAGAGATAACCCTACCCCCACCCCGGAACAGCAATGGGAGTAGCGATCCCAGGAGAGGAGAAAGATAGGGCGAACCAATCGCAAGGATCTATGTAACACCCCCACCCCCAGGGGGACGAATAGCAGAAATGGGTGAAGGAAGACAGTGGAGGTGTAAGATATGAATACAATAATAATTTATAATTTATCAAGGGTTCATGAGGGTGGGAGTGGGGGAGAAAGGGGGAAAAAAGAAGAGTTGATACCAAGGGCTCAAGTAGAAAGAAATTGTTTTGAAATTGATGAAGGCGCCATATATTCAAATGTGCTTGCTACAATTGATGTATGGTTTGTTACAAAAGCTTTAAGAACGCCCAATAAAATTATTTATAAGGAAAAAACAAAACACGCCTCCATCAAAGACATTCCTCCATATCTAAGAGCCATGTGGGGCCCAGAGAAAAAGGCCCAGGACCTTGGAAAAGCATGTCCAAGATTTCTCTCTGAAGTGGCAGAGGGTGCCAAGACCGGATGGACTAGAGACTGGCACAGAGACTCATCAGAGAAGTGGTGCCACCTGACCAGGGACTGTGGGACTGGGAGGTAGAGCGACAGGTGGGCTCCCTGGCCCGTGGAGGCAAAGGCCAGGGGACCACATGGCTGAGAGACTGAGGACTGAAGAGTGGTGACACTGTGGACCAATGACTATATCCTTACTGTTTGCTGATCCTAACTTGTGGTCACCTAGTAACTTGTCTAATAAACCTCCTTAATTGAGGGGGGGGCCCTCCCTGCGAGTAGGCCCAGGGATTTCTTTCCCACCCTGTGTTCAGACAGCAGCCCCCCCCCCCTTGGAGGGTCAGAGACTCCAAAGAAGAGTCATGGGCATGCATGCCAATTGTAGAGGGGACTATGAATGTTAAAGACAGACCAGGTTGGGGTTCTAGAAGCTACCTGACAGGTAGACCCGCCTTTCCCTTCCTCTGAGCCACCCCCGCTGATACTTTCTGACTACCCCCTTCCTCATGTGAGCCCCACCCTCTTTGGAGATTTCCTGCTATGTGGTGCCCCCACCTCCCATAAGAGAATTCCAAGCAGCTGCTGCTTTCACTGCCCATGACACCCCGCGGTGAAGGTACAAAGATTGGACGCAATGTGGTGGTGGCTTTGGACATGCAGAACTCAGTCTTGGCTCACTGTGCCCATTTGCTACTGATCCACCTGCCAAAAGTTGCTCAAATTCTCTCAATGCCAATTCTGTCAAATGGAGATATTAACACATCTCTCGGGGTCATGGTCAGAACTGAGTGAGATAGTGCGTATAGTGTCTAGTCCAGGACCTGGCCCTGAGCCTTCTACAAGAGGTGGCTGCGACCAGTGCCAATGGAAATAACTCCTGGAGATGGCTTGGTGAGCATGGTCATGGTGAGCCAAGATGGGTGCTCTCATCGCCATGGCTCTTCCAGGGAAGAGAAAAGGGAATGGGCAAGGAGGTGTAGGGTGAGACTAGATCAGGGCCAAACTTGAGTGGGAGGCTCCTCAGGTAAGAACCCTCTTGGCTCACATCCCTACGGTGAGCCTGAGTGAGATGCTAACTCACGATATCGATTATAGAAACAGAAACCTTTCTGGGGTCTCTGAGCATCTTGCCCCAGGACCCAGGTCTTGTCACACCACCTTGGTCTCAAGGTGGGGTCCTATGTGATTGGACCCAGAGAGCTAAGAAACTGGCCTGCAGTTTGGGCTGTAGAGCCAGGAGAGGAAACCTGGTCCAGGGCCTCAGCCCGGACTCTAAGCTTTCTTCTCATGTTGCAGATGGCTCTGAATTAGTGTCCTGGGGACTGGTGTGGTAGTTACATCATCTGTTGTCAACTTGAGACTATTAAGAGTGAAGGGGTGGTGTTTAGCCTGTCAATCAGGTCACGGCTTGATGACCTCATTTGGAGGTGCCAAGGAGATCAATAGCTCACTGGAGGTGGGACACACACACTCTTGCCGCAAGACATTCCTATTGACAAGACACATGGAACTACTCTGATGGAACCAGAGCCCTGGAGCTGGAGGAGCCATGTGGAGACCCACACCAGCTCTGAGATGCGTCCACCACCACTGGACCCATAAGACTTTCCACCCACTGGCCTGTGATCTTCCTGAATTCAGCATCATTGTATGTGTTGTGTGAGTCGGAAGAGGAATTTATACACTGGTATCAGACATATGGGGTAATATCAGACTTATGGACTTGATCTGGACTGAGCTGGGATGTTTTCTTTATATACAATTTCTCTTTATATAAAGCTGATTTTTTTAAATACTTGTATTGGGGGCTCTTGCATCTCTTGTCACAATCCATACACTCATCCAGTGTGTCAAGCATATTTGCACATATGCTGCCATCATCCTTTTCAAAGCATTCTTTTCCCACTTGAACCCCTGATATCAGCTCCCCATTTCTTCCCCTTCCCTCCCTCCCAAAGCTCTTTCTTATACACATAGATGAATGTCAGTGAATTTGTTTCTCTGGTCTACCCAGACTAAAACAACCGGAATAAGGGGTTTCCTCATAAACATCAACTTGTGACTCTCTTTTCCCCATCTCAAAAAAAAAAGAACTTAAAAATCGAGATAAAATAATTTTCCATTTTCTATTCTCCCCCTGAGCACTCGTCCCTGGGGCTGCCGCTCTGCCAGCAGGTGCCAGCAGAAGACACGGGGAAGAGGGCACGTGTCATAGCCGCGCCCAGACTCGGTGGAAACAAGGAGCCTGTTTAGGTAGAACATTGCCTTTTATGAGACACAGAGGAGAGGTGCTGGAGCGCGAATCATCTGTTTGTAAAATCGCGTCTCATTTCCGTGGCAGAAATTAATAAGCCGCATGTGCCTCTTCGTAGACTGCACTGCACCGAGAACAACAGGGTCTGGCCTTAGGATCCCCGTCAGCATGTTCATGCTGAACCGAACCTAGAGGGAACAACGCCCAAACCTAAAGGTGGTCTGCAAAAGGGCCGGCCTGGACTCTCAGGAACGTCAGCGTCAAAAACCCAGTGAGCGTCCCCAGGACAGAAATACCGTAGAGGCAGAGAAGACTGAAGTGCACGTGAAACTCCCTCTCTGCAGGACAGAGCGGCTACACACAGACGTGCCTTGGAATCCTTCTGGGCCGGAGATGGGCCTCTTCTCCATTTATTTATCCCATCGCTTGCCTGTGTCAGCAGGGACGCATAGATATTTAGCTTAGGCATGCTTTGGAGAGTAGTCTCGTGCTGAATTTGTCTTCGTGGTCAAATTGTTCCGACGACGCTGGCTATTAGGAACTCTCCCGGGTTTGCTTGGTAAACCCTCGACAATGTGGGGTTTTTTGTTTGTTTGTTTTTGGCTCAGCCTGTGCATGTCCTGCGCCCCTCCCGTGGTTGCTGGCACCGGCAAGTCAATTCCGACTCTGTGTACCGAGCCTTGATGACAGACGAGAACCACTTCCCGGGGGTTCTGTGACTGTGACCTTTATGGGAGCAGATCACTAGGGTTTCCCCTGGGGGAGCAGCTGGGACGGGGATGGTGCCAAAGCCAGCCCTTCAGAGATCAGCCAAGGACTTACCCCAGTTTGCCACCAGGGCTCCTAGACAGCCATTTCTCTAAGGAACCCAACAATCAGAAACAAAACCCTCACTGCCAGCAAGTTGATTCTAACTTATGACTGTCGAGGGTGATGCAGCAGGCGACTGCCTGCAGAGCCAGCCCTGAAGAAACCCCCAGGGGCTGTATAGGGTCGCTATGAGTCAGAGAGAACCCCAGGAGGTGCCTATTTCCACCCCAAGCCAATGCCTCACCTTACTTAGGCACTGACTCATGCAAACTACTTTATACCATTTAACGGACAACTTCTCAGGAGGCTGCCTTTTGCTAAAAGCTAGACTCGCCTGTTTTTAAAACTGTATCAAGCAGTCTGGGAGCTGGTGGCATAAACCAGCCATAGTTGTGATACACCACAAACACACACACATGCCAAAAATGTAACAAAATGATGGTGCTGGACCGGGAGTCCTTCTGGAGCCCAGAGCGCAGGAAAGCAGGGGAGATGCAGCCAGGCAAGCATCAGTGCATCTGGTTGGGGTTACGGGGAATCAGCCCTCCCCCTGTCCCCACCGCTCCCCAAGCCTCTGGCTGTGAACTAGAAAGGTGGTCTCCCTATGAGAGCCAGTTTCCCTAATTGCCACATCTTCTAGCTGACGCAAAGACAGGACCCTGAACTTGTGCTTTAAAAGAGGCCTTTGCAGGGCAGAGGGGGTGGTGTTTGGAGGGTGCCAGTGCCCCCCCCCAACCCCCCCCCCCAACCTGTAGGCTGCAGTCAAATTGCTGCCAAAGGCCCCTGCAGTTCTCAGTACCTAGTCAACACTCTCTCAGCGTCCCTACACACCCCAAGGCTCAGGCCTCGGAAGCCTTCCTGGGAGGCAAGTCCACTTCCTGGCCTGTTTGCTCCAGTTCCAGGCGCCATGCCCCACTGCCTGACTGACGAGCTGCTCAGTAGCAGGCCTCTCTGGTGGAGGTTAGGGCCATAACCAGGATACTACAGGGAGGGCGCCCATAGCAACAGGTAGACCTCCCCTCGCCGGTCCAGACAGCGCTAGCCCCTTCCCCACCGGACATCAGCAGTAGAGACTGGGCCACCTGCCTCCTTAGGCCACCCTCCCCGCCCTCACTATCACTCTGGCTTCTGAATCCAGTAGGACATGCCTCCCTGGGGGTTAACGAGGTTAGCCTGCCCCCACTTCTTGCTGGTGCTAAGAGGACTGCTGACTGCAGTATATAAGGAAGCCAGAGTCCCTTTTCACTGTGAAGTTTACGGAGCAAATTGCTTTTCTGTTCAGACACATCTGACATCACTTCTTGCTTTCCCCCTGTCTTTACTGTTTCCTTCCTGCCCCTTCCTGCCCCGAGTGTTATCCCAGGGCAGATGCCGCCCCTTTCCTCACTGTGGTTGATTGCTCTAAGGCGAGCGCCCCCCCCCCCCCCACCAGTGTTACTGTTCACCTGACAGGCGTGTCTGTATTTGGCTAGAAGTTGAGTTCTGGGGGTGACACAGTTCTGGGCTCGAAGGACGCCTCAGGGCACAGTCTCAGGCGTTCCACCTGTCTCCATCAGACCAGTGCGCCTGGTTTGTTTGTTTTTTAATTTTGACCTTTTCCCACATTTCTCTCTCACTTTATCCAGGACTTCCTATCGCGTTCACTTTTAGAACAGCTGGCAATAGCTGCCGGGCACCGTCTCGTCCCTCTGGCTTCAGGATGGTGGAAGCTGAGCTTCGTATGGTTCATTCATCCTTTGGACTGGTTGGGTCCAGGAGCCTTTGATTTTCTTCATTTTCTTCTTGCTCTGGGAAGAAAGAGGAAGCAAGAGTCTTGTGTGGATCCTGGAGTCACAGCCAACCATGTACCGGGGGACTCTGATAGCAACAATGCAGGTCTCCATGGGGGCCTGTCCAGAGCATGGTATCTGCCCACCGTGTGTTTGGTAGAAATTGGAAGATGAACCTTGAGATCTGGAACTGTTGAGTCTAAAACCAGGGAGGAAGCAGGGACTGTGACAGCGAGGGAGACTAAATGGTGGAGAAAGTTCAGAGGCTCTGCTTACCTGACAGTTTCTTGTTAGGCAGTCATGTGGGCAAAAACATCAAATGCTGCAGAAAATTGAGAGCGTTAAGACCGCCAAGCATTCCAGTGCCCCAACAAATGCAATCACAAGACACACAAAGAACATGGAACCAATGACCCATCTAAATGACCACGACAAAAGGAGTGGCCACAACTCTAGGGATGACCCAGTAGTGAGGGGGAGAGAGAATACAGCAACACTGAACCTGAGAGGAGACGGACAGAGCTAACGTAAATAAGGAAAACCAGCCAAGAGAAAATTTAGAACTGAAAAAATGAATTTCAATTAAAAGGAACAACTATCATTAGAAATAAAACAACAGAACTTACCAACAGATTTCACCAGGTCGGAGAAAGAATCAGCACATTCGAGATGGAGGTCATTATCAAAATGACACTCAGAACAGAGGCCCATGTTTTGTTAATGATGGCACGACAGCAAGAGATATAATATACAAGGGAGCTTCAAAAAGTTCATGGAAAAATGAATGACAATAAAATGGAATTTCCCTACAATTACTTGAAACCTCCTAATTCACTTCTTAGAAATTCGGAGAAGAGAGGGTGAAGAAATAAAGAACAGAAAATGTCCCAATCTAAGGATGTGAATCTACAAATCTCAGAGGCTTACGGGGAAAAAACCCAGGCAGGATAAACCTAAAGCAATCTTCTTTAGGCTCTCAGAATTTGAAGAAAGAATCTTGAAAACTTTGGGAGAGAAACAGAACAGTTATATAACAAAGGAGCTACAGTTAGATTTTCCCCAGACAAGCTGGAGGTCAGAAAGCAATGGAGTAATATAGTCAAAATGCTAAAAGATAATAATAAAAATAAATTTTAATAAATGAGATGCTAGAAGAAAAAGCAAACCATCCATCAAAAATAATACAGCCAGCAAAACTATCCTTCAAGAATAAGGATGATATCAAAATACTCTCAAATGGAAGCTGAGAGGGTTCATAGTCACCAGACTGGTCCCACTAATCGAGGTTCTATAGATAAAGGGAAGGGACACTAGCAAGTTGTTCAAAGCTACACATAAAAAAAGATGCAAAATAAATAAAAAGACCCCTAATAAAGGGAAATGGACGGGCAGATATAAGGTATATTTACTTGATTGTTCTAAGTGTTGTGTCCTTATGTTTGCACACAACATATACAAAAATCAAGGAGAAAATGATGTCATCTGGCACATGAAACAGAAATGTGTAATTACTGATAACAAGACAGGGAAGAGGGACGGTTTCGACACAGAAGTTTTGCATGTTACTGAAGTTAAGTTGATACCAACTCCCTCTAGAATGCCATAATGACATATTCTTAAATGAAATATAATAAACACTAAGAAAACACGCATATAAAAACCAATAACAAAAGGAGAAAGGAAACCAAATGGCTCGTTAATAAACCAACAGAACACGAAAGTAAGCAGCAGCGCTAAGAAAAAACAAAGAAGGCTTAAGGCACACAGAGAACAAATACCAAAGGGGCACAAGTAAGTCACTTATCAGTAATTGCAGTGAATGTAAATGTACTAAAAGGTGCAGTCAGAGGCAGAGACTGGCAGGATGGATTTTAAAACATGATCCCGCTATATATTTACTGTTTACAAGAGACATACTGTAAACCCAGGACACAAATATGTTGAACATGAACAGCTGGAAAAAATATATCCCATGTAAAAATAATAACCCAAAGAGAAGCAGGGCGGCAATCTTAGCATCAGAAAACGTAGGCTTTAGAACAAAATCTCATCAGAAGCGATAAAGATGAAGTTATATAGCGAGTTATAGAAGAGTTATCATAAATGCATAAATATATCCAACATTGGAGACCCTAGATATATAAAGCAAACATTGATAGAATTGAAAGGAAAAGTTGTTGCAGGTCTTAATGCACCACCTGCAATAGTGGAACAACAGAAAGAAGCTGAAACAAGGAAATAGAGGACCTGAATCACACTATCAACAAATAAATGGCTTATCAGACATGGATCGAATACTCCATCCCCAAACAGTACAAAATAGTCTCTTCCAGCGCACAAGGGTCATTCTAGGATCACGTATCATTAGGATACAAAGCAGGTCTTGGTAGATTTTTAAATATTGGATTTATACAGAGCATTTTCTCATAACAATAACAAAAACCTGGAAAATATGTAAACAGAGAAATTTAACACATTAAAAAAAACCAACTGAGCATCGTCTTGATCTTTGATTTCACTTGAAGAGCTTCGTTTGGGCAAGGTGATGATGATGGCATCTTCCACTGGCTGGCTGGATGTTTGCTTTGGGTTCCTAAGAACAGCATGTCTCATCACCAGTAATGACCTTGGGGGAGAAAAGTCTGGGTCCCTTCGGAGCTGTTCTTTCAAAGCCCGGCCTGTTTCCAGTCCACTCTCTCCTGGTCAGTCAGACTCAGAGGCACACATTTCATCGCAACTTCTCATTCCCAAATCTTCCATTAAAATCAGTGAACCGAGCTCCACGACAGTCCAGCTAACTTCCCCATCTCTATAATGGTCCATCGTTGGTCATCGAGCCAAGGGCACAAATTTCGTCAACATTTTCGTCCCTTCAGAAAGTTGGTAGACATCCAGAATGAGGTTTGTCACCAATCGACATGTCACCTTTTTGGAAACAAGAAAACCGCTCACACACTTGAGTTTTTCCCATAGTGCTGTCCTGGTAAACTGTGTTCAACATCACAGCCGTTTCTGTGGCATTTTTCCTGAGCAGGACACAAAACTTCACAGCTACATGCTGTTCTCTTAAATTGGCCATCACCAAAAAAACAAGGTTTGAGTGAAACTGATTTTATGAAAGAATTTCACTGTGACCAGAGAGAACCTTCCCAGGCAACACCTTTGGGTGCACTGACTCAGAGTGAGTTGCTTGCTGCTTGCCTACTAGGAAAAAGGCATACTATGAAGGCGCTACCCAGCTGAACTTTTTCCCTTTTGGGGGGAGGGGAAGGGGAATTTACCCCCTCGTGTACTCACAAGACTTGAAAAGACTTGTACATCAATGTTCATGACAGCATTATTCACAATAACCCAAAGCTGGAAAGAGCATAAATGCCTATCGCCAGATAAATGGCTACACCAATGTGCTAAATACGAACAATGGAATACTATTCAAACAGAAGGGGGGAAATGCAGTCTGTATACATGGACAATAAGTACAGTTAGAATGTGAGACCATTGTGCTGAGTGAAATACGTCCATCACAAGAGGACACAAATCTGACTTCATTTATAGAAACAAAAGAGCACCAGAAGAGAGGCAGGAGCAGCATCTGGCTTCCTCCAGTGTCCCTAGAGGCACGGAGAGCAAACTCAACATCAGCTCAAGGCCAGACAGGCCTCACCCTCAAATCTCCTTTACCAATTCTGACTTGAAGCATGCCTCCCACTGCATCTTCTACTTCTCACCTGGGCTCAATAATCCACTGAAGTGACCACACAGAACTCACAGACCTTCTCATGATTATTGGCTTAGTGAGGGAAATTAACAGGTTACAATTCAGGATCAGAAACTCAGGACACAGTTCTTCCAGTAAGAACAGCGTCGTCCATAACAAGCAGACCTCTCTGTGGTCCTTGGCCGCTCAGCCATGTGACTCGTTGGCCTCTGCCCTGTTTAAGACTCTTTTAGGGCTGCCATTATATTCCAAGGACCTACCACTCCTTCAGAAGCCTCAGCCCAAAGACTCTCAGCTTCCCCCTTGTGGCTCCGCAAACCTAGCTCCCTCAATTAAGTACCTAGAGGCATCCCACTCCACAAGTGACCCTCCTGCCCAAAGCCACTCGGCTTTACTCAATCCACGGGCGATGCTCTGGGTCTTAGTTCTGCTGCTGCTAACCTGCCCCTTTTCTAGAGTCAGTTTTCTGTCCCCGGATTGAGGGGGTTCAGCACACAGGGATCTGAGTTTCCAAAGGATGTGCCCGCCTCTTCCCTCCCTTTTCTGGATGGATGTGAGCTCACCTTTGCTGCTTCTGAGATGGCTCATTTTATACCATGCACCGAGCGGCCCCCACATCAGAGTTTCAAGTTTCTACAGTCACAGTTAACCCTGTTAACAATCACGCACAACCGAATCCTGTCATCCCATTGGTATCTTCCTCTCCCCAGCCCAGCTTCCCTTATCCAGACTCATCGGAAAAAGCGGAAATAAACACCCAGTGAACAGTCCCCCACCCACACCATCCCCCAGGTATTTGGTGGGAGTTTACTAAGACTTGGGGTAGAAGTAGCTCCCTGTCCCACACTAGCTTTTAAGTTGCCAGGCTTCATTCGAGCCTGGAAAGCCATCCTGAGAAGTGTCTTTCTCTCCATCCTCATCACGAAAGGACGGGTAAGTTTTGGGGTGTTTTATGGGGACTTGGTATCAAAGACTGAGATTATCCAAACGGATCCTGCACTGAGGTAGGAGAACCTGGTTAGGGTCCTGCCCCCGTGTGCACGTGGTCACGTGCCATTTCTCCTTTGTTGACCTCTTGTTTCCTCACCCATTGAAAGGGCGAGTAGCCAAGCTCATTTCTAAGGCTCGACTCAGCGCGGAAATGCTTCGCTATTAACAGCGACACGAACTTTGGAATGGCCGTAGCTTTGAGGAATTTGGGTGGGAAGTGGGTGGAAGGGCAGGCTGTGCCCGGAGAGAGGGCAGCTCGATAACCCAAGTGCCAGATCGGGGAGGTGGGCATGAGTGCCAGGTGAGTGGCATCATCAAGGAGCCATTGAATACGGAGGTCTTCATCTCGGTTTGGCTAATGGCTCTCGAAGTTGACTGCCCGCTGGAATCGCCAGAGGAGCATTCAGAACGACTTGCACCTGGATTCCCGTGCCAGTGATTCGGATACGCTTGGTCTCGGCTGCAGCAACTCGGGAGGTTTTAGCGCCATCCCCACCCCACCCCCAAGGTGATTTCAAGGTTGAGAAGCACTGTTTCAGGCTCTAAATGCTCCTGCCCCCTCCCACCCCCTGAGAACACATCCATAGAAGCTCTCATCTGTGCATTCATCCTGCGTCCTTTTTGAGCGGCTTTCTGGAGAATCTTTGCTTCTTGGCTCACTTGGCTCCCGGCCTCACGTTGCTCCGCCCTCTGCTCCTGTTCTCACACTTCCTGTCTCCCTGTCCCTAAGTCTCTTGGGACGCCCTGGGTTGGTAAACACAGAACATGCTTCCCCGGTTGCCTTCGGGCCAATTTCAATTCATTAGGGCCCTGTCTCACTGCCTTTGAGTGGATGCTGACTCAGAGCGACCCTGCACGACAAGATAGAACTGCCCCTGTGGGTTTCTGAGACTGCAGCTCTGTGTGGGAAAGAGCCTCATCTCTGTCCCTCAGAGCAGCTGGTGGTTTCCAACTGCGGACCTTACAGCCAGCAGCCCAACGCTTAACCCCCTACGACACCAAGGCCCCTTAGAGTGGCCCTATAGGATAAGTTAAAACTGCTCAGAGGGCTACCTCCGGCCCTAGTTGAAATGCACCAGGTAACAACAGCCCGGTGAAGCACCTGGGAGCCTCCAACTCCAAGCGCAGCCTGGATTCTCCCATGGTTCCAACAAAGGGCACACACAATGGTGACCGGCTGTGGTGAGCCTCAGTCAGCCGCAAGGCTGTGCCTCCAGACCGATCCTGTGGGTTCCCCCCCCTCCTCCTCCTACTCCCCTCTCCTTCCTCTTAGTCCCCACTCTCCTCCCATCTTCCCTCCTCCTCCTTGGATTCCCTGAGCCTGGATGTTGTGGGGCAAGGATCAGCTGGCACCCCGCCCGCCACCCCAGTGGCAGACAGTTCCCCCTCTCCCAGACAGGGAGGGGGAGGGGAGGCAGATGGCACATCTGACCCTGCATCGTTGGAGGCAGTGATGGGTGCCAGGCACGAGGACCTGGGAGGTGTGGTTCTGCTCAGGGTTTCCCACGTCCTGCGGAATGGCTCCCGCAGCCCTGCCAGGTGGCAGAGGCCCGTCCTAAAGGAAGCCGGCTCTACTAAGGGACAAGCACCCTTGGCACCGCAGGAGTCAAGTGGTTGGCTGTTAACGGGGAAAAACGATGGTTAAAATCCACTAGCCACTCCTCAGGAGGAAGATGAGGCAGGCTGTGTCCGTAAAGACCACACCCTTGGACACTCCACTCGAGGCCATTCTGCCCCGGAGCCCTGGAGGTGTAATGTGACCCTAATATCAGCAGTTTGAAGCCACCAGCTGCTCCGCAGGAGAAGGACAGGGCTTTCTACTCCCGTAAAGAGCTACAGTCTCAGAAACCCCGGGCAGTTCCAGCCTGTCCAATGAGGAGGAATGATTCAGTGGCAGGGAGTTCGTTTTCTGGGTTATTGATAGGGTCAGGATGAGTTATTTTGGTTTTTAAAGTGACTTCAGTAGCAGGTGCCATGAAGTCGACTGGTCAAAGCCAACTGCTCGCCCCGGAGTCTCCGAATTCGATCACCGCAACGTGCCATCAAGGCCCCTCCGGAGACCCCTGGCAGTCTCTGGTGGGTTTGTTCTCTCAGGAAGTTGGAAAGGTGCTAGAGAGTAAGGCTCTCTGCCCCGCCACCGTGGGACTGGGGCTTCTCAAGGCAAAACCCCCTCGACTGAAGCAGCTCCCTTGCTTGACACATGCACACACATGCTCGCGGGGGGTGCACTTGGTACCACACTGGCCATCTGGAGAGTGAGGGTGCTGGGAGCATACCATCTCATCAGGCCTGCTCAACTTCCCAATGGAGGGGGACTAGGGCCCAGAGTGTCACAGTTTCTGTGTGTCCCTGGACAAGGTCATGACCAGAAATGACAGGCCCTGTCTGCATCAAGCACCGTTTTTTGTGATTTCTCATTGTGAAAAGGTAGTTTTGGTTTGTTTTTGTTGTTTTTTTGTGTGGGGGGGGGGGGGAATTCATTTGATCCTTTCTTGTCCACCTCCAGACATGGAAACTGAGGTTCAGAAACTCAGGTCCGATTTAAATCACCCCCAAACCTGTGGCCTTCCCCACGGCCTGGGTGTAGCCTGGCCTAGTCTCAGTTTGTTTTTCTGTAAGCTGAGAGTATCTGCCTCACAAGACGATGTGTGAGCACCACCAGGGACACTGGACAGCTTGAGTCTTTGGTCCTGGGGTTCATGAGAGCAGGCACTTCTTGGATGATCAAGCACTCACAGGAACTGTCCCCAGGGGCTGTGAGAAGAAAACAGCCCCCCCCCCCCCCCAGGTACCTCCTGTGCCTCTCCTTAAAGTTCCTGGCAGCTAGCTTTCCAGAATCTCACGTGTGCCCCTTTCTGACCGTACAGGTGATCTCCATGGTGATGGTGGCAGTGGGTGTCTATGCTCGGCTGATGAAGCATGCAGGTGAGCTCAAAGCCCTCCCGGCCCATCAGGACTCTCCCAAGGCCTGCCCCGCCCAGCTCGGGGCGCTCTGGTCCTCCGCTCCTCACACAACTGCAAGGGGCCAGAGGCGGCAGTCTCTCTCTGCCCTGGAGACTCTACATTGTTAGCTCAGAGAGTGTCCAGAGGGAGGGAGGTCAAGGTCTTTAGCCTCTCCTCCCCAGCTCTGCCCTCTCCACCACTCCCGAGCAGCTAGCTGCCTATTCTCCAGACACATTTGGCCAGGCCTGGAGCTCAGACTCATTCTAACTCCTGTCTCTAGCCAAGCGGCCCCTCCTCATAAACCCAAGGACTAAAGACTCAAACTGCCTCGTGTCCCCATGCTTGCCCAATGCCACAATCTCCTAGCGCCCATTTTTCTTCTCCTGTGAGGGGACACCACCTCCCTGTGCCCTTCACCCAGCTGAACTGGAGGTTCCTCCGCCGCTTCCTTGGGAGAGTGTTCCCTTTAGTAGACTCCCAGGTTCAACACCCACCACCCACCCCCGGTGACCCCTCCCCCAGAAGCAGCCCTGGCCTGCCTGGCAATGGACCCCGCCATCCTGCTGATCGTGGTGGGCGTACTGATGTTTCTCCTCACCTTCTGTGGCTGCATTGGGTCCCTCCGGGAGAACATCTGCCTCCTGCAGACGGTGAGTGGCCCCATGAAGGCGGCAGGCAGACGGCCTTCTCTCCAAGCTTGCCCAGTCACCTGGGCTAGCCCCCCCTCACTAAGGAGCTCAGCCCCAGGGGAACCAGAAACGAAGGGCTCGGGGAGGTGGGGGCACCCTGATTAGCGGCCTAGAGCTAGCAGCCTTTTTGATATTGGTGTGATGCCAGTGAGGGGGAGGGGCGTGTCACCTGGGAGGGGAGCTCCATATGGTAAAACCACCCTCCCCACCCCCACCTGTGTCTCCCCCGCAGTTCTCCTTCTGCCTCACCTTGGTCTTCCTGCTTCAGCTGGCCGCCAGCATACTGGGCTTCGTCTTCTCCGACAAGGTATTGTTTGAGAGTCAGCACCCTTCTCCACCCACAGCTGTGAGCCGGGTGGAGGTAGGGAAGGGTCCTGTACACATTCAGGCTGATCAACCCAGCAAGCCTTCCTCCGAAAAGCCGCCACCTCCGTCCCGTCCTCTATTTGAGAGGACCTGGAAGTCAGAGGGGCCTTCCCCCCCCCCCCCACGACTTCAAGGTCAACAAGGGGACTCACTCTATGGGCATCCTGCTAAAATAACCCACAGTCTAATATCAAGTGACTCAGCAAAATGCCATCGCCCAGCAGAGCACAGACCATAGGAAGGGCCTCTTTCCTTTTTTTAACTTTTTAATTTTATTATTATTGTGTGTTGGGGAAAAAAGAAGTTCTGTGCCTTAGGGTCAACCGGAGGAGAGGGAGTGGAGAGAGGGAGGGTGGCTTGGAAAAGTGTTGCCTCTGGCGGGAAGTGGTCTGCCATTGTAACCCAGACCGAGAAAAGTTTTTCCCAAAAGGCAGATAGATGGGGGCCAGGAACAGAGGCTAGGACCACGGATAGGACCCTTTGAAGAACAAACAAACAGTAGAGCAAGAAGGGAGAGCGTGTAGGACAACGAACCATGAGAAGGGACAGCCACAGAGTTCATTCAGAAGGGCCTCTTCCTGGTTTAGTGAAATCTGAAAGAATAGACACGCTTAAATCTAAAGAGATGCAATTCTCTGTCTGCCCACTAGAGGGAAGTGCCTCCGTTCGTAAGCCTCTTTTTACCAAAGCTTTGTTTCTCTGTTTTGCATCCATCAGAGACGGTTTTTGTGGCTACAGGAAAACTAGGGAATGTTGACATGTGCCATCAAGTTGATCCTGACTCACAGAAGCCTGTGTGACAGGGTGGAACCGCTCCCACAGAGTTTCCTGGGCAGAGTGCCAGGTTTCTTCTCCCAAGGAAAGATTGACTGCCAGGCTCCAAAAGCTGGCTCTGTGCTTAGCAGAGCAGCGAACATTAACCAGTGCACCTCTGGGGCTCCTTGATAAAATGCTGGGCTTGTTACGGGGCTGTGAGTCGGCCCTCTGCAAAACAGAACGATGCACTACCTGGTCCTGCACCATCCGCCCATTACTACAGCCACGGGGCAGAGCGTCTTGCTGAGAATCTGCCTCTCTTTCACTGACCCTCTATTTCACCAAGCCTGTTGCCCTGCTCCCAGGCCTGCCCCTCCTGATGATGTGCCCAAAGTCCGGGAGACTTCAATCTCCCCATCTTGGTTTCCTAGGAGTTATCTGTCTGTACTTCTCCCAAGCCAGGTGTCTCAGTTCTTGGGGCAGTACCTGGCACGTTCACTATTCTTCACCAACATTGTAACTCAGTTATCTGTTCCTCGCTCTTCCTCCTTCATGGTCCAGCCTGTGCAACATGGGAGGTAACTGAAAACACCATGGCGTGGTCGGGTGCGCGACAGTCCTCCACCTTTGCTCTGGGACACATGAGGCTTTGGCAGCAGGTTTGCCCAGTGCGAGACACTGTAGAATAGAGCCTGGGTTCCTGAACTGGGCTGATCACTGGACTCACCTGGGGATCTGGGGACACTACAGATCCCTGGGCTCCTCCCCCTAGAGCAGTGGTTCTCACCTGTGGGTCGTGACCCTTTTTGGGGTCGAAGGACCCTTTCACAGGGGTCGCCCGATTCATAGCACTAGCAAAATAACAGTGATGTGAAGTAGCAACGAAAATAATTTTATAGTTGGGGGGGTCACCACAACATGAGGAACCGTATGAAAAGGTCACAGCATTAGGAAGGCTGAGAACCACTGCCTTAGGGATTCTGATTCATTGGGTGGCAAATAGAGTCCCGAAACCAAAACAACTAGACAAACAAAAAGTCACTACCGTGGAGCGGTTGCCAGCTCATAGTGACCCTATAGGACAGGGTCGAACTGCCCCCTGTGGGATCCAGAGACTGTACTGTGGATGGGAGCAGAAAGCCCCAGCCAAGAGCTGCTATTTCACCACATGCCCAGGTGGTTCCAGGGAGCAGTCAAGTGTGCGGACCCAGAGAATAGAGGTAGATCAGTGTTGGATTGTCTCCCAACCCCAAGCCCAAGCGTAGGTCCTTCCTCCCCTCTGGCTGAAGTAATGCCAAGAAAGGTGCTCCTGGAGCGGTGCCAGTGGCAGGCCCGGGGCAGGTGGGCTTCGGAGTGTGCCATCGCCCAGCTGACTTCACATAAAGATGGCTGGCCAGCGGGGTCTGTCATTTCTGCCAGGAGGAGGGTGGCCAGGTGTCCTGACTCGCTCGCTCCCGGTGTCTCTGGCAGGCCCGGGGGAAGGTGAGCGAGATCATCAACAATGCCATCGTGCACTACCGAGATGACCTGGACCTGCAGAACCTCATTGATTTTGGCCAGAAGAAGGTATGTGTGATGGTGGTCTGGGGGACTGTGGGGGAAAACTGATAACACAATCAAGGGGGCACTTCCCCCCTCCAGGCCTGCAGGCCTCTTCATTACCTGCCAGGCTGTGGGTACTGGGAAGGGGGGTTGGTATAAAAGAAAGAACAAAACCCGGCAGGACAAAACCCCACCTTCCTCATGCCTCCACCCTTTCATACAGTTCCTCAGGTTGTGGTGACCCCCAACCATAAAATTATTTTCATTGCTACTTCATCACTGTCATTTGCTACTGTGATGAATCAGGCGGCCCTGTGAAAGGGTCATTCGACTCCCAAAGGGTCACGACCCACAGGTTGAGAACCACTGTCCTAGAACAATCAATCATTTGAGAGGCTACCTAAGAAACCCAGAATGGATGTTGTGTTTGCGGTCGGTGACTGGGCAGATTGGATTCAGAAGGTACGTCTGAAGTGGACATTTGAGCGGACACCCAGGGCTCTGTTTGCTGTAAAGCAGTAACCACGGGCGTACAGTGCTGAAGCTGCCCCGCTGTGCTTGCTCGGTCTGAGACCAAGGCTTTCAGAGCGGATCTTTTACTTCCTCAGTAGGTCTTACCACACTCTGCTGTGCAGGGCTGCCCAGCCGGAAACTGCCCTAGAGGCAGTCAGAGTTGCCCATGTAAAGCAAAAACTCCACGCACAGGGACAGTGGTCAAGTCAAGCCCAGAGGGGTGACTTGCTTGCAGTTAAGCACAGAGGCCGTGGTGGGGGGTGCTCTGTTGCAGTTCAGCTGTTGTGGAGGGATTTCCTACAAGGACTGGTCCCAGAACATGTACTTCAACTGCTCGGACGACAACCCCAGCCGGGAGCGCTGCTCTGTGCCTTACTCCTGCTGCCTGCCCACCCCCAACCAGGTGAGCCTCCTGGGCAGGGCCGGTGAGCATTCCGCCCCAGGCCCATTTTCCTTGTGAATTGGGTGAAGGCTGGCATAGCAAAACCATTTCCGGTCAACATGTTTGGTTTCGTGTTGTCCCTGTCCCTGTCCCTGTCCCTGTCCCTTCTCCCGCGCCCTCCCTGTGTGTCCCCCCTGCAGTGTCCAGTCTGCCCCCTTCCCAGACCCTTTGGAACAACGTGGGGACATGCCGCCTCTGAGTCCCAAATGATTGATGACTCTAAGGCGTGCGCACCTCCCTAGGGTTGCCTCCCCCTTAAAGCCCCGCCTGTGGTTGACGTGGTGTCAAGGGTTATACCTGGGGCCAAGGCAGCATTTCGAGACCACCAGCCGCTCTGTGGGAGAAAGATGAGGCTGTCCTACTCCCTTAAGGAGTTAGTCTCGGAAACGCAACTGGACAGTTCTACCCTGTCGGCTGGGGTCTCTGTGAGCTGGAATTGACTTTGACAGCCATGAGTTTTGAGACTGGCTGATCATCAAGCTGTGGAGGTGAGTTCCAGTCCACACCTGAAGGGTGACTGGAGAGGCGGAGGGGGGCTCAGTCTACACAGATTCTCTGACACCGGAGAGCGAGGGCCTCAGACAGACAGTTATTGGAGTGGGAGTCCCACTGAGCTTCCCACCTCTCTCCCCAGGCAGTGATCAACACCATGTGTGGCCAAGGTATGCAGTCCCTTGACTACCTGGAAGCCAGTAAAGTCATTTACCCCAACGGCTGCATTGACAAGCTGGTCAACTGGATACACAGCAACCTCTTCTTACTCGGCGGGGTGGCGCTGGGCCTGGCCATCCCTCAGGTAACATGTCCCGTGAGGCCTGCAGGCCCCACAGACCCGACTTGGCAGAGGTGGCCTCTTCATCTGGAGTAGGGCCCCCTGGGGATCCTCTGGGTGTCAAGGTCCAGAGGTTGCTGAAGGGCAGAGAGGGTGGCAGAGTGGCGTGGGGGTGTGGTGCAGAGTCAGGGCCACTCAGGTGGCCCTGCTGTGGACCCAATTCCTCCTTGCCTGAGACGCCCATCCCACCCCCCCACCCTTGTTTCCCCTCTCCCCAGCTGGTGGGAATCCTGCTGTCCCAGATCCTGGTGAACCAGATCAAAGATCAGATCAAGCTACAACTCTACAACCAGCAGCACCGGGCTGACCCGTGGTACTGAGGACCTGTCACCGTGGCAGCAGACACGCCTCGTCCTCCCACAGCAGCAGGCCCAGCTTTGGGCACCATGTGGACATGGGGGGTGGGAGGGCGGCCCCTCAGAGACAGCCGTGTGGGAAGCAGATTCCAGAAGGGCAGAAGGCAGGGCACATAGCCGCCCTCCCTCGGGCAGGGGTCTTGGAAATATGTGTGTGCCCCACCCCACGCCCACCCACCCCTGCAGCAGTCCACCCCGTCCCAGCCCGCCCGACTATTAGCAAACTGTTTGTCTTGCTTCTCTCCTTAAGCATTTGGGTTTCTGTTTTGTTTTGAAGTTTGCTTGGGAAACAGCCAGAGCTGGCTGCCCTTCACACTGAGGCCTTAGGGCCAGCTGGGCTGGGGCAGCTGCTGAGCTCCGTGGCGGGCAGACCCCAACTCTGACTGTTGTCTGTGCGGAATGGCCCCAGGGTCCCCCACCCGGAGCCCAGTCGACCCAAGACCAACTCCAGCAAGGAAGGTGGTGGAGTGGGCAGTGAGCTCGGGTCGGCTGGGGACAGCTGTATGTATCTGTCCGGCAGTGTGGGAGGGGATGTTTACTGAAAGCCTGCACTGCCCTTCCCCAGGTAGCTGTACCCTGCCCCTCCTTCGTTTCCACGGAAACATGGCAGCACAGGCCAGGGGTGCCACAGTGGCCAAATTCAGCTCCTGCCCCCAACTTTTTGGGGGAAAAAAGTGTGGAACCAGGGTCACTGCCCTCTACAGCCTGCATAAAGGGAACTGAGCCAGAGATGCCCTGCAGTCTTCCCCATGGTGGGGGGGCCCTCTCGGGAGCACTGACCCACCAGCCCCTGCACTGGGCACTGCCACCCAGTAAGCAGCAGGAGTCTTGGGCAGAGGGAGCCAGACACAGCAATAACAGTTGTTGGCCATTTTCCACTCTGCCATCTAGGGGGGAAGGGTAGGGAAACTCAGCAGGCTCCCCCCTTCAACCCCACCTACCTAGCTCAGAACTATGTGCACTGCCCCTACCCCCCACCCCTCAATACATTCTAAACCTCTCCAAACTAAGCCAAACAGATGTTTATTAAAAATATTTTTCAAATTAAAGTGAATCCCGCCCCCAAAACTGTTATGGTGTGGGTAGGGGTGGGGGGTGCTGCCTTGGTGCCCACTCCTGGCCACCCCATGTGACAGTGTGGCACTGCCCAGGGGGTGTCCTGGGCCGGCAGGGTCTATCTGGGAGTTGGCGTCCTCCCTCCCCTCCCGCCCCAAACAGGGTCTCTACCTAGGAGCAATAAGCCTGGGAGCCAGCTGGCATTGTGGAGCTGGGGGCGGGGCACCCTGCGGCACCCTGGGTGGTCCCCGCCCCTCCCTGGAGAAGTGTGGGTGGGGCTGTGACCCTGCCACTGGGTAGAGGGGCTGTCCCCAAGTCTCCCCAAGCCCCCTGGCTACCCGGGCCTCGCCAGCCAGCCCCTACATTCTGGGGCGACAGAGGCACTTGCTGTTTGCTGCCCCTGGTTCTGCGCCCCCGCCCCCACTCCATTCCTGGGAGGGCGCCTTTCCAGCACTGCCTGGGGCCCCCCGCCTGGGCTTCGAGCCCAGCAAGGAACAGAACGGGGCGAAAAAAACAAAATCATCCCAAGTATTTTTTCAAGTACACTTTTTAATTCAAAAACACGTTTCTTGCTCTGGAAGGAAGAAACCTGCAGCGCACTTTCTGGGTTCCGCCCTGCGGGGGACCCTCTTCCCCCAGGGTCCAGAGGTACAGGCTGGGGGGACCTCAAGTGTGCTTTACAGCAGGGCCAGTCACTACAAACCACGCTTCCCTAGGGCTCCGCTGAGTCAAGCCAACAACGCGGCTGGGGCAAGAGTGGGGACGTTTCTGCCTCTGCCCCAGCCCCAGGCCTCGACCCGCCTGAGCAAGTGTGCCCAACACAGACCGAGGTTCTAACTCCAGCCACCCCGCAGGACAGAGCTGTCCCGGCCACCCCCGTCCTCCCCCCCATTGATTGCTGCACCCCCCAGGAACAACCGACCTTCGCGTTAGCAGGCAGTGCTTAAGCGCTGCGCTACCAGAGGTCCTTTCGGAAGCTTACCGGGCAGATTCCATTCCAGCTCAACCCTCTCACAAATCTTCCATGCATATGTGACAAGGACGTGGGGAGAGAAAAATGCCACCAAAACATGGTAAAGGGTTCTTACTGTTATTTCAAGTTTCACTTCACTCTGCCTGGTGACTTCCTCCCTATTTGAAGAACCCTCATTTCAAGCATACGGGGTGCACACAAGGACTGGAACAGCTGGTCAAGTCTAGGGAGTCCCTGGGTGGGGTGAGCATCGCACGTACTAGTCACCAGGTTGGAGGTTTGAACCCAGCCAGAGGCCCCTTGGGAGGGGGCTTACCGTACCCACCCCTTTGCAGCCTCACGATGACTTGGGGGAAGGAGTGGACTGTGGGCATGACCTAATGTTGGCTATTGGTAAGAGCCTGAGTTAGGTGGGCTCTGGCCTTAATTGTAATAAGCATCTTGCACTTAGTGCTTAGTGTCTAGAGATCTGGCTCCCAAGGGTGTCAGCTTGGAAACCCTCTGAGACAGAGTTCACTCAGCACAGGTGAGGTGGTCAGGAGTCAGAATCGACAAGAAGCAGCTGAAGGTGCAACTCCAGGTGCGTGTGGGGAAGGCGATTCTTGGGGTAGTGAAAGCCAAGCAGGGTGGCCTGAAGCCGTGGGAAGAGTCCCCTAAGGGCGAGGGGGGCCTGGGTCAACCTCAAACCTTATGATGTGAATCCAGGAGTACATATTTGGAACGGTATCCCATGAAATTATGATTTTACTTACCTTCACTTCTGATTGCTGCTAGGACCACTCACCACAGATTGACAAGCTTAAAACATCAGTTCTCCACCTGTGGGTCGAGACCCCTTTGGGGATCGAACGACCCTTTCACAGGGGTCTTATTATTAATCCCAGAGGCAAAATGACAGTGATGAAGTAGCAACGAAAATAATTGGATGGTTGGGGGTCACCACAACATGAGGAACTGTATGAAAGGGTTGCGGCATGAGGAAGGTGGGGACCCACTGGCTTAAAACAACCCAGATTCATTATCTTACAGTTCTGGAGGTCAGAAGTTCAACTGAGCTGGTTTCCCCCAAGTAAACCACACCAAACTCACTGTTGTCCGGTCAGGACTCTTCCTGACCCTATAGGACAGGGCAGAATCGCACCTGTGGGATTCCCGGACTGCCGCTCTTTGGGGAGAATGGCTACTGTGTGGTTAGCAGCCAAGGCATAACCCACGACCACACAAGCTCCTACAGAAGCTCCGAGGAAGAAAGCCATCTCCTTGCCTTGTCCAGCATGTGGAGGCTCCATGGCTTGGTGACCCCCTTCTCCTATCTCCAAACACCGTGAACACCCACCTCTGACTCTATCGCCCCATCGCCTTTTTCTCTGATGCTTCGGCCTTCCTTTTACAAGATAATCCAGGATAATCTTCCCATTGCAAGACCTTTAATCTGGCACACCTGCCCAGCCCTCTTACCCTCTGAACTAGCAAGTACACAGGACCCAGGGGTTAGGATGTGGACATCTTGGGGGAGGGGCATTATTCAGCCTGTCATACCCCACCCCCTTGCCAACCTCACTATGATTTGGGAGGAAGGAGTGGACTGTGGGCATGAGCTAATGCTGGCTGTTAGCAAGAGCCTGAGTTGTGTGAGCTCTGGCCTTAATTGTAATAAGCATCTCGCACTTAGTGCTTACTGTGTGGCAAACTTGTTATATCATTTAATATTCGTGTCCTTTACTGTTTTGTGACTCTTCCTCAGCCTGAGCCAGGTGCATTTACAAGGTCAGGAACCAGTTTCAAGAAGCGGGGACTGCATGGTTTCACCCTTCCATCATTCAAAAAGAAACATTTTATTAGCATCACACCATGACCCAATAAGAATTATTGCAGAAAAAAAACTAAACTCAAACATCAAGTCAATTCTGACTCATAGCAACCCTATCGGTCAGGGTATAACTGTCCCTGTAACTTTTTACAGGAGTAGAAACCCTCATCTTTCTCCCTCACAGAGATTGGTAGTTCTGAACTGCTAACCTTGTGGTTAGCAGACCAACACGTAACCACTATGCCACCAGGGCTCCCTAGGACTGACTGGATAGTCCACAGTGCCATGGACACTGGGAGGCCTAAAGGGAAGGGTAACCAGTGGAGAAGCCACGCTAGAAATTAAGCCTCTAAGTTGTCTTCTTGCCGTGCCAGGAACCCGGTAAATCCATCAGATGAATGGCATAGCGGAGAGGTTCCAGAAATGGACCCATAAATAAGCCAGACGCAACTCAGCAATGGGACGAAGCAGTGATCCAGAAGAACAGTTGTCAGGACAAATGGGTTGCGATGTGGGAAATAAGTAACATTTGTATCTCATTATGCACGTAAATTGAGAATTCAAGAAGGGTAGAAGTGCTAAGAATTTTAAAAACAAAACAAAAGAACCCTAAAACCAGACTTATTTGTCCCAACTGTGGGGATCCAGTTGTTAGGTGCCATCAAGTTGGTTCTGACCCACAGTGACCTGGTGCCCAACAGAAGGAAACACTGTGTGGTCCTGGACCATCCTCACAATGATTCCTGAGCTGAGCCCAGTGTTGAAGCCACCGTGTCGATCTGTCTCACTGAAGGCCTTTTTTCTTCTTAACTGATGCGCTACCAAACATGTTGCCCATCTCCAGGAACCGGTCTCTCCTGGCAACATGTCCAAAGTATGTAAGAAGACTCGCCGTCCCTGCCTTGACGGTGCACTCTGGCTGTCCTTCTTCCAAGACATATGTGCTTGTCCTTTTGGCAGTCCATGGTACCTGCAATATTCTTTGCCCGCACCCCAAATCAAATGCATTGATTCTCCTTCGGTCTTCCTTTTTCAGGGTCCAACTTTCACCAGCACAGGAGGCCCACTGAAGACATCCTGGCTTAGGTCAGGCGCACCTTCGTCCTCAGAGTTACCTCCCAGCTCCTCAACACTCTCGAGAGCTGTGCTGTCTTGCGGCAGCTTTGCCCAGTGCAATGCATTTTTGGAGCTCTTGACAGCTGCTTCCATGAGCACCGATTGTGGAGCCAAGCAAGACAAGAATCCTTGATAACTCTTATTCATGCAGTTCTGAGAAAGTTGGTCTCCGTTAACTTTGCGTTGTGATCCGTGCTGCGGGCTGCAATCCTTGGTCTTGGTCGGCAAGTGCTTGAAGCTCGCACTTTCAGCAGGCAGGGCCGTATCATCTGCATATCACAGGTTGTGAATACGCCTCCCTCTGCTACCGACGCCAGACTCTTCTTCATATAATCCAGATTCTCTGAGGATTTGCTCAGCATACAGATTGAATAAGTGTGGTGAGAGGATACAACCCTGTCTCACACCTTTCCTCGTTTTTTTTTATTGGGGGCTCTTACAGCTCTTATCACATCCACACATCCATCCATTGTGTCAAGCACATTTGTACATTTGTTGCCACCATCATTCTCAAAACATTTTCTTTTTACTGAGTCCTTGGTCTCAGCTCCTAATTTTTCCCCACCCTCCCTCATGAATCCTTGATCATTTATAAATTATTATTATTATTCCATATTTTACACTGTCCGATGTCTCCCTTGACCCACTTTTCTGCTGTCCGTCCCCCAGGGAGGGGGTTATATGTAGATCCTTGTGATCAGTTCCCCCTTTCTCCCCCCACCTTCCCCTTCCCCTCCTGGTATCAGTACTCTCATTATTGGTCCTGAGGGGGTTATCTGTCCTGGAGTCCCTGTGTTTCCAGCTCTGATCTGTACCAGTGTACATTCTCTGGTCTAGCCGGGTTTGTAAGGTAGAATTGGAGTCACGATAGTGGGGTGGGGGGGGAGCATTAAAGAACTAGAGGAACACCTTTCCTCATTTTAAACCATGCAGCATTGCTGTGGTCCATTTGCACAGCTGCCTCTTGGTCCATGTGCAAATTCCCCATAAAGCCCAGTGGAGTGTCCTTTTCAAAGCGATCTAGAGTTTGTTATGATCTACACAGTTGAAGACCTTGGCATGGTCAATGAAACACAAGTAAACATCTTTCTGATAATCTCTGCTTTGAGCCAAGATCCATCTGATATCAGCAATGATGTCACCTTGTTCCACATTCTCTTCTGAATCCGGCAGTTCCCTGAACTTCTAGCAGCTCCCCGTCAATGTACTCCTATAACCGATGTTGGATGATCTTAAGCAAAATTTACTTGCATGCATTATCAATGATCCTGTTCTATAATTTGAGCATTCTGTTGGGTCACCTTTCTATGGAATGAGAACAAATATGGGTCTCTTCCAGTCAGTTAGCAGGTAGCTGTGTTCCAAACTGCCTGGCATACACCGGTGCTTCATCAGCTTGTTGAAACGTTTCAGTTGGTATTCTATCAATTCTTGAGCCTTATTTTTTTGCTAATGCTTTCAGTAAAGTTTGAGCTTGTTCTTTAAGTACAATTGGTTCTTGCTTATGTGCCACCTCTTCAAATGGCAGAATGTCAACTAGTTCTTTTTGGTCGTGACTCTGTGTATACTTTCCATCTTCTTCTGGTTCTTCCTGTCCCGTTCAATGTTTCACCCGTAGAATCTTGCAATATGTCAACTCAAGGCTTGAATTTTTTCTTGAGTCCTTTCCGTTTAAGACACGCTGAGTGTATTCTTCCACTTTGGTCTTCTGAATCTAGGTTTTTTTTTTTACATATTTCCTTAAAATATTTTACTTTCTCTTCTCAGGCTGCCCTTTGACATTTTCTGTTCTACTCTCTGACTTCGCCATGTCTTCCGTTCGCTTTAGCGTCTCTACAATTAACAGCGAGTTTCAGTGTCCTTTTGACATTCACTTTGATCTTTTCTTTCTTTCTTTCCTGTCTTTTTAATGACCTTTTGCTTTCTTTATGAATGATTTTGTTTGGTTGTTTTCTTATTTATTTATTTTTAATCATTTTATTGGGGGCTCTTACAGCTCTTATCACAAACCATCCATCCATCCATTGTGTCAAAGACATTCGTACGCACACTGCCATCATTTTCAGAACATTTTCTTTCTACTTGAGCCCTTGGTATCAGGGCATCATTGTTTTCCCTCCCTCCCCCACCCTTCCACCCTCAGGAACCCTTCATGATTTTTTTTCATGTCTTACACCAACCACTGTCTCCCTTCACCCACTTTTCTGTTGTTCACCTCCCTAGAGAGTGGGTGGGTGTTATATGTCTATCATTGTGATCAGTTCCCCTTTTCTCCCCCCACCTTCTCCCTACCCTTCTGGTATTGGTCCTGAGGGAGTTATCTGTCCTGGATTCCCTGTGTTGTGAGCTCTTATCTGTACCAGTGCACATGTTCTGGTCTAGCCGGATTTGTAAGGTAAAATCAGGGTCCTGATAGTTGGGGGAGGGGGGCGGGAATCATTAAAGAACTAGAGGAAAGTTGTATGTTTCAGCAGTGCTATATTGCACCATGACTGGCTCGTCACTTCTGTGACCCTTCTGTAAAGAAATGTCCAATTATCTATAAATGGGCTTTGGGTCTCCACTCCGCACTCCCCCTCATTCACAATGATATAAATTTTTGTTCCGCGTTTTTGATGGCTGATACCTGATCCCATCAACACCTCATGATAACACAGGTTGGTGTGCTTCTTCCATGTGGGCTTTGTTGCTTCTCAGTTAGAAGGCCGCTTGTTTATCTTCAAGCCTTTATACCCCAGATGCTATCTCTTTTGATAGCCGGGCACCATCAGCTTTCTTCAACACATTTGTTTATGTACCAGCTTTGTCTTCAGCGATAGTGTTGGGAAGATGAGCATCACAGAATGCCAGGCGATTAGAACCAAGTGTGTTGAGGGAGTACTTGAGTATAGACCCAATGTCTGTCTCCTCCCTCGATACTTAACATATACTTATATGTGCATCGATCTATTTCTCCATCATGATATATAAATACATTTACATGTGTACATGTTTATACCTCTATAAATGTCCTTTGCCTCCTAGTTCTTTTCTCTATTTTCTTTTACATTCTTGCCCTACCACTATCATGTTCGACCTTCATTCGGCTTTCATTAAGTCCTCTTGGCTACATTGCATTCGATCATTCCCCACCAGGCATCCTATACCCTCCTTTCATCGATTTTAGATCACTTGTTCTTACCTTGTCCCTGGGTTTGTTGGCTCCCCCGCTCCTTTCCCCTGCCTCCCCCTCTCCCTGGTCCCCTGGAACCATGGGTCCCATTGTTTTCCCCTCCAGATTGTTTATCCCACCTATCTTATCTAGATAGACATGCAAAAACAATAATGAAAGCACAAAAACAAAATAAAGCAAAACAAACAAAAACAGCAACAAAAAAAGAAAAGCCTATAAATAGTCCCAGGTCTGCTTGCTGACCTTCATGAGTGTTTTCCAGTCAAGTCTGATGAGGTGCTGTGCCCTGCCCCCCAAGTCTATTTTCCAACTATGGTTCCTTCCTCTTTGTTCCCAACTTTTGCATTCCAATTGCTAATGATTGTCAATGCATCTTGCTTGCATGTTGGCCAATTTCTGACTGAAAACACTGGTAGAACTCTTCAGTGTCTTCACCGCTAGCTTTTGTGGTTGGTGCATAGATGTGAATAATAGTTGTATTGATTGGATTTCCTTGGAGGGGGATAGCTATTATCCTATCACAGAAGGCACTGTACTTCAACATAGATCTTGAAGTGTCCCAGGCATAGTAAACCGTGCCATTTTCTGATTCAGAAAGTCAATACCAGGACATTTCAGCTCATTAAGACCTAGGATATCGATCTTTAAGCACTCCATTTTATTTCTGATGACTTCCAACTTTCCTAGATTCATATTTTAGACATTCCAAGCAAGCTCTGACCCGTCGTAAATTTTTGCAGCTGTTTCTCATTTTGAGTTGTGCCCCATCAGCCAGTGAAGACCCCGGAGACTTGGCTCCCACGGGCTTCACTTCATTCACATCCCATGGCCCACGACTGCAGAAGCAGCCCCTGTTCAGTCACATCTCAAGCGCCTTCCCACCTGAGGGCCCTGCCTCGGGGACTATCTGCCCCCATTCATTAGGCCTGTTCACTGCGGATGACCTGAAGGCATTGGAAATACCAGTGACACCGCCCAGCATCACAGCAACACACAAGCCACCACAGCACGACACACTGACAGACAAGTGGGGAGTTGGGAGCTCGAAGGACCGCTTTCTATGCATCTGCCCAGCTCACCAGAAGCCTGTCTGCCTTTAGAACCTCGTTGCCACCCACTAGCCACAGAGCTGAAGCTGAGGGAGCAACTGTGTACGAGAGGATCTCTAGACCCTTGGACGTGGCTGGGTGGACAAGGCTGGCACAACCTGAGCTGTGTTCCTTCCCAGACAGTGGAAGTGAGAATGAGAGTCTAGCCCCAGCCTGGGCTGGGCTCATGAAAAAGAAGGCCCAGGGGTGCGGAGGTTGTCCCCAGTGGATGAAGTCACAGAGAGTGTCTGTTTGCAAAAGCAGAAGAATGGAAATGGGTGGAGGCAGAGGCGAAAGGGACAGAGGAAAGCGACATCCAGGTTTTGGGGGTGGGGGGACAGACAGCTTTCCAGATGCAGCCCTGGAACCCGTCCACAGCTCTCTGGTTCTCCGGTTGGTTCTCTCTCCACAGAGCCGTGGGTGGGTTTGAACTGCCAACCTTTGGGTTACCAGCCAAGTGCTTAACTGTTGTGTCACCATGACTCCTTAAGCTTACAGTAACACCTGCTTTATTTGCTTAGGGTAACAATTTGCTTTCTGTTCCTTGCAAACAAAGCTCACCAAAAAAAACTATCATCTGAGTAAGATGTTGTATTCGCTTCTATTGCTTAAAATGACATTTGTTACCTTACCCCTTCTAGAAGTCCGAAATCTGGCTAAAATCAAGGTGCATGCGACACTGATGTCTTCTTCTCTGGAGATTCCAGGGGAGAGTCCACTTTCTTACCTGCTTCGGCTCCTTGAGGCCACCTGCATTCCTAGGCTGGCCGGCCCCTCTCTTCATGTTCAAAGCCAGTCACCACAGGTGGAGTTCCTCACACGAAACCATCTCTCTGGCTCCCAGGAGCTGGGACAGAGAGGGGGGGGGTCCTCATTTAGACTCATGGGATTAGATTGGGTCTCCCTGGGTCATAATCAGGATAGCCTCCCCGTCTCCAGGTCCTCAACACACCTACAAAGTCCCTTTTGCCACGTAAGGTAACATATTCACAGGGTCTGGGGATTAGGGTCTAAACATCTCTTTGTTCTTCATAGACGCCCTGCATGCAACAGAAAGAAACGGTGCCCAGTCCGGTGGCATCCTCACAATCGTTGCCGTGTGTTTGAGCCCATGGTTGTAACCTCTGGGTCAATCCATCTCACTAAGGATCTTCTTTTTCGCAGGTCCTCTAGTTTTCCAAACGCGATGATACCATTTCTAGGGACCGATTCCTCCTGGTCACAAGTCCAAAGTATGTGAGACAAAGTCTCTCCACCCTCTCCTCTAAGGAGTCTCCTGGCTGTACTTCTCCCAAGACATCGATAGGATCTCTCATTTTGCCGACCACTGCTGCACAATCGATCGTGCCCATTTGTAGTGCCTCCTAATTGTGCTATTTCTTTTTCTCATCCATTTGCTTCGTTTCATTTGACCAATTCAGTCTGAAGCCCTGACAGACTCAAGCTCTTTGTGGGGGACACAGCATCAACCCTTTGTGATATAAGGGTCTTTATTTAGAGACCTTCTCACAGCTGAAATTTTAACTCTCCCAGAAAGACATTTAAGGAGGCCAGAGTCCCGAAAGCCTGTGTTGCTGAAGTCAGGGAGGAATGAACAGGATGGAATCAAATGTTTGTTCCCATGCCGCATGCAGTTTCCATACTGCATTTATTAAAATGCAGCTAACTACAAATGCAACGATGAATTTCATTTGTTAAAATATGATTTCTGAGTTAAAAAATTAATTTCTGGAAAAAGAACTTGAAATTTCCTTTGAAGAGAGAACCTTGTTTAAAGATGTTGTTTCCAACAGGAGGCTGTCAGTGCCAGTTTGTGTGTTAAAAACCCATCACCATCAAGTCGATTTTGTCTCAAATCGACCCTACAGGGCAGTGTAGACCTGCCCTGGAATTTCCAAGGTGGCTGTGGTCTAGACAGAAGCAGACTGCCACATCTTTCTTGTGGGAATGGCAACCTGGTTCCGTCCACCAACTTTCCACTTAGCCCCTGAGGGCTTGATTTGCATACCAGATCTACATAATAAGTGAATTCACCCAAATAGACACCTACAGGAAGTCAGCCTTCGCTCAGCAAATATAATGCACCAGGTGTCATTCTAGCACTGAGGTACAGACCCAAAGCCAAACTCATTACCATTGAGTAGATGCTGACTCAGCATCTCTAGACTCAGATAGACCTGAGTACATTTCTGAGACTGTAACTCTCTATGGGAGTAGAAAACCCCATTTTTCTCTCAAGGAGTTACAGGTGGTGTTGAACTGCTGACCTCACTGTACCACCAAGGCTCCGCACTAGGGTATTGTGGGGAACAAAATAAGACTGTGCCTGCCATATTAATTTTTTCCTGGAGGAAACGGATTAGTCCAAACACTTGTTATCGCTACTTGAAACATATTGTGGTAGTGAGATGGCTTGCGATGGCTCCTGTCACACAGGAAGGCATTGATGAGTGCTACCATTCTGCAAGGATGAAACTGAGCCACCCAGAAGCAAGACCAGAGAAATCACTCAGCCATGAAGGAAGAAGAGTACAGGGGAGATCCCTGGGCATGGTGGAGGCAGCAGAGGCCGCAGCACCTAGGCCTTGAGACAGAACCAAGGAGCAGTACAGGGATCGTGAGGCAGAGCAGTGGCCCTCCGCGGCCATGGAGCAAGTAAAACCCAGTGACTTCAGTCAGGAGGCTGCCCTGCAGAGCGGGGTGCCTTTGGGCATTTGTTATTGCTAACGGAGCTTTGTCACACTTGCTGGTGCGGGGTAAAGGCCAAGGGGCCATGTGGCTGAGAGGTCCAAGACCAGGGAGAGACGTGCTTGCCAACATGGCAGAGAAAAGGTGCTGTGGACCAAAGAACTGTCTCATTAACTTTTTACTACCTGTAAACTTCTCTAATAAACCCCATAATTGTGGGTATTGTCTGTGAGTTCTGCGGCCGTGGCAATGGCTGGTGGAACGCAGCAGAGAAGGAGAGTGCTGTGGGCGGGATGGTTGGTGTGGGAGTTATATAATCTCTTGTCAATTTGAGATTTATGACTGACAGGCTAAACTCCTGTCAATCAGGTCACAGCTTGGTGATCTCATTTGGAAGCCCTAAATTGATGAATAGCTTGTTGGAGGCGGGACCCATGCTCACTCCCTGGGAGACATTGAAACTGGCAAGACACATTGAGCTACGCTAGAGCTCTGGATCCGGAGGAGCCACATGGAAACCCTTGCCAACGCTGAGATGCTTCCATCGCCGCTGGATCCACAAGACCTTCCACCCACTGGCCTGTGATCTTCCTGCATTCGGTGTCATTGCATGTGTTTCGTGAGTCTGATGTCAAATCAGAGGGGTTTTTTGCCGAGTTCTAGATCCTGAAGATTGTCTCCTGTGTTGTTTTCTAACTTTCAGTCTGTGGTTTATTTACAGCTCACTTTTTGTTTGCGGAAGGGCGAGGTTTTGGTTGGCCTCATCTTTCCATCTCTGGATGTCCATGGCTTGCTACAGTGGCTGTACCAATGGTGTTGGGCATGGCAAGCCATGTGGTGCTTCGTTCTGTTGTGCTTTGGATTGCTACGGGTCGGAACCAGCTCTATGGTGCTTAAAGAGAGTGATGCTATTTGGGATGAAGCCGTTAAAATGCCTCTAAATTTTAGAAAACATGTTGCTTTGAAATCATTCTAGATGCACAGGAGACTGTGAAGAAAGTGTGTAGGGACGACCTGTGTTCCTTTCCCTCTGCCTCCCCATCCTGTGCAATGATATGCAAATTTAGTACAAATTCAGTAAATTCAATTCTAAAGTTAGGAAAACCAAGGAACTGACATTGCTACAACCCATTGAACTTAGACAGAGTTCACCAGTAACACACGCACGTGCTTGCGTGTGCGTGCCTAACTAAGTCTGTGTGCTGTTACCACGTGTGTAGTTCTGGGTAAGCATGATTGCTCGAGATACGCAACGGTGCATGGAAGCTACATCTCAATAAAGCTGCTGCCCAAAAGACTCAACTGTGCCATCGTCATGAGACACACCCACCCCTCCCCCCAGCACCACCGACTTCTGGCAACTATTGCTCTGTTCTCCAGCTCTGTCATGATGTTCTCTCCTGGAAGTTACAAACTGGAATCAGAGAGTAGGTATTCGTCCAAGATTAGCCTTCCTTCCTTGAGATCCGTCCAAGTTGTCGTACGGAGCAACCGTTCCTTGCTTCCTCATTTCTGAAGCACAGTCCGTGATGTGGATGGACCTCAGTTGGCTAAACCAGTCACCCGTTGAGGGATATTTAGTTAATTTCCAGTTTTGAGCTATTAAAAATAAAACTTTGTACACGTTTCTACATGTGAATTTGTCTCCCCCCTCACCCCCCATTGAGTAAGTGCCCAGAACTATGATGGCTAGGTTGTACAGTAACTCCTCAGGTAGATGTTCCTCTTGTTATTTAAGAAACTTCCAGGCGTTTTCCCAGTGTAAGTGTACGCGTGAGTTTACATCCCCACCATCAGCGTGTGAGAGATCCGGTTTCTTCACCTCCTCACGCGTGTTTGGTGCTTCGGCCTTGTCAGCATTTGGTGTTAATCACTGTTTTTCACTGTTTTTCACGCTAGCCATTTTGATAACTGTGTGGCGGCAGTCTCGTTGTGGTTTCGTTTGCATTTCGTTAATGACTAGTGATGTTGAATATCTGCTCATGTGTTTGTTTGCCGTCTGTAGATCTTTGGTGACATGTCTGTGCCTGTCTGGCCCATTTTCTAATTGGATTTTTTCTTTTTACTGCTGAGTTTTGAGTTTCTTATCGATTCTACATAGAAGGTCTTTGCAGACGTGTGAATTGCAAATCTTTTCTCCCAAGCTGTAATTTGTCGGTTCATCCTTTTAACAAGGTCTCTGCAAAGCCAATAGTTTTGGATTTTGATGAGCGTTAGTTTATCTGTGTTTTCTTGTAAGGATTGTGCTTTTGATGTCAAATCAGAGAGGTTTGTGCCGAGTTCTAGATCCTGAAGATTGCCTCCTGTGTTGTTTTCTAACTTTAAGTCTGTGGTGTATTTAGAGCTCGCTCTTTGTTTGCGGAAGGGTGAGGTTTGGGTTGGCCTCATCTTTCCATCTATGGTTGTCTATGGCTTGACATAGTGGCTGTCCCAGTGGTCTCGGGCATGGCAGTGATTGTGAGAATAGTGCAGGGCATGTGGTGCTTCGCTCTGTTGTGCTTAGGGTTGCTATGGGGTGGAACCAACTTGATGGTGCCTAAAGACATCACAATGGATGTCCCATTTCTCCTGCACCATTCCTTGAGAAACCTTGCCCTTCTCCTTTGAGTTGTGTTTGCTCCTTTGTTGAAAATGAATTGAGCATATTTGCGTGGTGCTATTTCTGGGTTCTCTATTCTGAGCATTGATCGTTGTGTCTGTCTGCCGGCCAGGACCACACTATCTGTACTGCAGCTATATGGTTACATCTTCCAGGAAGGGCTTGGGAGCAATGCTGGCTGCCTCTGACATCACAAGTAGGGTGAAGGAGAAGAAACACCGTAGCCTCAGCCCAGTTCCTATGAGACTGGGATCAGACATGCCTCCACCTTCCAACCTTCTTCCCTCATTCTGACACCATTCACCCTCCCCACGGCACTCTCTTCTTCTCAGGGGGGTTCAGTAATGCATTGCAACAGTCAGACAGACTCAAAGACCATACTCACAATTATAGTTTAGCGGGGAAGTTAACAGGTTACAGCTCACGATCTGAAATGCTCGGGACACAATTCTTCCAGCCAGGATAATCTGTTCTCAGCTGGACTCACAGGCTCCTGGTGGTTGGCTCTCAGCCACACAGCCATCTTTGCCTCTGCCCTGCTCAGGCAGTGTTAAACATCTCTTAATGCTGCGGATAAAGCCCAAAAGGCAACTCATTCTGTCATAAGCCTGAGCCTGAAGACTCACAGTTCTAGCTCGTGGGTCAACAAGCCTAACTCCCTCCATTAAGTGCCTGGAGGCACCCAATTTCTCAAGGGGGCCTCTTGTCCTAAACACTCAGCAATACTCTCTCTGTGGACAGGAAGCCCATCTCTCTGTCTCATGCTCTGGCTCTTGGTTCTGCTGAGACCGTTCCTCTGGCCTCCTCTGATGCTTCTCTGATATTGCAGCTTTCTGCCCCTGCAGCTAGGAAGGTCAATGTGCAGGAAGCTCAGGGTCCCAAGGATTGTTCTTTCTTGTTGGTACTGAAATGTCCTTTCTGCTGCTGAGATGGTTCATTTTACACTCAGTGGAATGGCAAAATTGACCAATGCCCACGTTAGTTCCAAGGTTTTACAATGAAAATGAGCCCTGTTATCACTCACAGTGTAATTGTATGATCCGACCAGCATCTTCCCTGACGTAGACCAAGTAGGAAAGCAATTGTTTTCTAGTAGTTATAATACACTGACTAGAAGAGCTAAGGTAAGTGAATCACTGTGCCATCTTGCTTAATATTTGGAAACAGTGATTCCTTCCACTCAATTATTTGAAAAAAAATAATTTTTTTCAAAATTATTTAGGCTATTCTAGGACCTTTCCTTTTTCATATAAATTTTAAAATCTATTTGTCTATGTCTACAGAGAAGCTTTATGAGATTTTGATAGGAGTTGTATTAAATTTATAGATCAATTTAAGAATAAGTAACATTCTTACAATGTTGAATCTTCCAATACAGGAACACGGTATTGTTTTCCCCCAAGGACTTAGGTTTACTCTGATTTCTTTCTTCAACATGTTCTAATTTCCATCATGCAGGTTCTGCATACATTTTGTAAAATCAATACATAAGCATTTCATTTTCTTTGGAGCAATTTGTAAGGGGAGGAATGTTATGGATTGAATTTGTGTCTCCCTGTCCTCAAGTATGTTTTGAAATCCCAATCCATGTGTAATCCCATTTGCGAATGGGGTTCTCTTTGGTATGTGATTGAGGACACACTAGTGTATAGTGTGTCTTAAACCTAATCACGTTTGAGATATGAAACGGATATACTAAGCAAAGAACCTCCAATTGGGGGGGGTTAATTTTTTTATATTAAAAATAGATTTTTTAAAATTAATAAATCTTTTTTATTGGGGCTCATACAACTCTTATCACAATCCGTACATAAAGCAATTGAGCAAAGCACCCTTATACATTCGTTGCACTCGTTATTCTCAAAATTCACCTTCCACTTGGGTTCCTGGAATCAGCTCGGTTTCCCTTTTTTTTCCCCTTCCCCTCCCTCCCCCAAAATAGATTTTTTTAAATGTGAAGATCACCATGGAACCAAAGAACACAGGGGCTAGAGGAGCTGAGACAAGGATTTTCCTAGAGACAACAGAGACAGAGAGGCTTCCCCTAGACCTGGTGCTCTGAATTCAGATGTCTGGCCTCCTAAACTTAGACAAAGTACATTTCTGTTCATTGAAGCCACCCACGTGTGGCATATCTATAAGAGCAACACTAGCTAAGTAAGACTAGGAATAGTTGAACAGGTACCTGAGTGGGATGAGGCCATAGCGTGAGCCAATCTAGTCAAAGGCCCTAAGACAGAAGCTTGCTTGATGCGTCAAAGACCAGTAAAAAGAAGAGTATGTCAGAGGGAGTGTTATATCTAGGCGGTCAGCGGCTGGGTGTGTAGATTCCCTACCCCACCGGAATTCCTTGTAACGTGATCTAGAGAAGAAGCTAGCAACAATAAGATCCAGAGGGTTGTCAGGGGTCAGCAGGGCCTTGGTGAGGCCATGATACCTTAAGATTTTATTCTAGTCATGAGATGTCGTCAGAGCATTGAGCGCCAGAATGATGTGGTCCAACATCTACTTCAGTGGGGTTACCTGGTGACCTGAGATAAATAGGCTGTGGGAGGGCAAGGGGAAGCAGGGAGTTCTGTGGGGAAGTGTCTAGAGCAGTAGTTCTCTACCTTCCTCATGCCGCCACCCTTTCATACAGTCCCTCATGTTGTGGTGACCCCCCCCCCCCGCCGAGCCATAAAAGTATTTCCGTTGCTACTTCATCACTGCAATTTTGCTACTGTTATGAACCGGGCGACCCCTGTGAAAGGGCCATTTGACCCCCAAAGGGGTCGTGACCCACAGGTTGAGGGCCCATGATCTAGAGTGACCCAGGTGAGAACCAGTGGTAGTACAGATCAGGGTGCCCTCTGAGAAATAGATGAGGAGTCTGGACATATTTCAAAGGTGACGCGGACGGGGTTTGCTGATGGGTTGGGTGTGAGATGTTAGAGAAAGAGAAAAATCCAGGAAGACTCCGCTCGTCTTGGTCTGTGCAGCTGGGTAAGTGGTACTGTTTACCAAGCAGAGGAAAACGACATTCCACTGATCGAAAACAGAACAGCACTACCCAGAAGAGACCTCAAACCTGCCACCACAGTGTACCATTCTAGGCTGGAATGCAGTCGGCCTGCCCTTGCCCACTTTGCCACTGTGCTACTTACTAGATGCACTTTCGGGAGCCACTGAAATGGCACCGTAGGAAGGACCTGGGAGATGGAGAGAAAGGGACGGTTATTAAGCACGTAAGGACCACGCCCTTTCTCCTGTTACCTCATCTTGTTAGACTCCTGGTAGCTAAGTTGTAGCACCCTCATCTATCCAGAGACAGAAACTGAGGCCCCAAATCGGTTGTTCAAAGTTACTTGACTAGAAAGGCCCGACTGGGATCTGTACCTCCACATCTATGGGCTGGCTTCCTCAGGAGTTGCTACCAGCCCTTCCTCGTGTCACCCCGCAGGCAGCGGGAAAAGAAGAAATGGGCATGCTGCCTCAGTTGCGCTCCAGATCCTGGCCACTGTGGCCATCTGCACCACAAGCCAGCAGCCAAGGGCTTACAAACAGCTGCAAAGAGCCCGTGGAACATTCCATGTCCTTCCCCTCGGAGTGCAGGGCTCTCTGGAAAATAGCTGCGTCAACACTGAGTGTGCGACCTCAAACTGCTGAAATAGCTCATGAGAATGTAGCAAAGCAGGTACCGTGGTACTGTCAACACAGAACAGCCTCCAGGGCCCTGACAATAGGCCTGTGTCGGGACACGTAGACTCGGGGAACTGCGTGGAGGGTGGCCCAGGCGGAGAAGAGGCGCGCTGCTCACCAGGCTGAGGCCAAGAGTGCCAGCTCAGGGGGGTGGGAGGTGTTCGAAGACCCTGGATGCCACCAGGAACCCCCAGGAAATGCTCTCTCCCCACAGTGCCCACTGGAGAGTTGAAGATTTCCTTCCTTGTCCAGCCCTGCTGCCCAGCTGGGTTCCTGACTCTCTCTCCCTCTCCTTCTGTATCTGAGAAACAGGACGGGGACTAGAGGCACAGTTGTGTGTTCAGACGCCCATCCAAAGGCTATTGGGCAGCTCTGTGGATGGGAACCTGGCCCACTTGGCCCAGCAGCCTGTGAGAGTCCTGTGAGAATTTCCCCAATCTGCCTTCCCTGTGCTCAGGCCACCAGGACTCCCACAAAGGAATGCTGGAGTTTGTGGGGTGGGGAGGACCACAAGCGTTAACTTTGAATCATCTGTCTTCCATGGAGAGATGGTTGTAATGGTTGTTGTCAGCTGCCGGGGCCTCAGCCCCAGACTCCTGGTGTTACAGAATAGAACTCCCCCAGGGCAGTTCCTTGGCTGTATTCCCCACGGAAGCAATTCCCCAGACCTTTCCTTCACAGACACGATGTGGGGGCTCAAACCCCAACCTATAGCTTAGCAGCAATTGCAAACTGATTGCTGTATTCCCCAAACTCAAAAACCAAACTCATACCAACCCTAAAGGACAGGGTAGAACTGCCCCTGTGGGTTTCTGAGACTGCGGCTCTTTACGGGAGTGAAAACTCCCAGCTTTCTCCTTCGGAGCAGCTAGTGGCTTTGAACTGCTGACCCTGTGGTTAGCAAAAGAATGCATGACCACTACGCCACCAGGGTTCCTAGATTTCCCATCTTTTCTCCATATGACAGTGGTTCTCAACCTGTGGGTCGCGACCCCTTCGGGTCACCTAAGACCATCAGAAAACACATGTTTCCGATTGTTTTAGGAACCAAGACACCGCTCTTCTATCCGTCTCCAGGCGGGTCCGCCCACATGCAGATACACCCACATATGAGTACCAGGTGTGAAGACTATTTATTACCCATGCTACACCATACTTCAAGACAAACTTTCATTTATTTGTAATTAGAACTAAATATTTCACAATCTATAATTACATACTGTTTTATGATGAATCACGATGCTTTTTATTATGTTCAATTTGTAACAATGAAAATACATCCTGCATATCAGATATTTACATGACGGTTCATTGCAGTAGCAAAATGACATTGATGAAGTAGTAATGAAAATAATTTTATGGTTGGGGGTCACCACCACATGAAGAACTGTGTTAAAGGGTCGCGGCATGAGGGAAGTTGAGGACCACTGCCATATTAGAACAGACCCCCCTAGAACTCGCCGTTGTGCCCAGACAGGGCCCAGCAGTGCCTTCTTGCTTGTGGAATTACCTACTGACTTTCACCCGCCTCCTAAAATTTATTTTGTGGTTGTTGAGAAGGTATGCAGAAAAACCCATCCAACTCATCAGTTTCTACAAGTACAATTTAGTGACACGGATTTCACTCTTCCAGTTGTACAATCATTTCATCCTCCTTTCTTAGTTGTTCCTCCTCCGTTGACACAAACTCGCTGCTCCTTATGGTTCTTAACTAATCTCTCCAGATGCTATTGTGACTTTGATCCCTTATAGATATTTCTGAATAGAGCATAATACTCAAGACAGATGGTTTTACGCGCTAAGCTAAATCATTGTTGGGTTTTCCCTATCAAGTAAAAGCTGCACTGTGAATCACAAGGTTAGTGGTTCAAACCTACCAGCAGCTCTGAGGGAGAAAGAGGAGCCTATCTCCTCCTGTAAAGATCTCCAGCCTCGAGTGGAGGGTGAGTGGGTTGGAAAGGGGGAACTGATTAAAAGGATCCACATGTGACCTCCTCCCTGGGAGATGGACGTCAGAGAAGTGGGGGAAGTGAGACTCCGGATAGGGCAAGATATGACAAAATAACAATCTGTGGATTATCAAGGGCTCATGAGGGAGGGGGCAGCGGGGAGGGAGGGGAAAAAAAAGAGGACCTAATGCAGAAGGCTTAAGTGGAGAGCAAATGCTTTGAGAGTGATTAGGGCAAAGAATGTACGGATGTACTTTATACAATTGATGTATGTATATGTGTGGATTGAGATAAGAGTTGTATGAGCCCCTAATAAAATGTAAAAAAAGAAAAAAGAAAGAAAGAAAATGATTAGGGCAAAGAATTTACAGATGTGCTTTATACAATTGATGTATGTATATGCATGGATTGTGATAAGAGTTGTATGAACCCCTAATAAAATATTTTTTTTTAAAAAAGATCTCCAGCCTCAGAAACCCCATGTAAGGTTGCTGTGAGTCAGAATCTACTGGGTGGTAGCGGGTTATTGTTGGGTTTTAAGTAGCCTTGCCTGTGCATGTCCCTGATGGAGATCACGGTTCTGGGGTGGCATAATTATAAGTCACGCCCTAACTACCTTGGGGGAGGCCCCAGGACCAATCTTGTAAGCTCTTCTGTCTACTACAATGTACATGTCCCAATCGTAGCCCCATTCCCACTCAGCAACCCCACCTGTAACTATGAAGCATTGATCTGCCACCAACCATACATTTGTGGCAGTTTTCCTTGACCTCTGGAGTCCCTTTTGAAGCTTTGTATATCAGCAAACCCTTGGACACCATTAAGACCTTGTGCTAATGGTCTTCCTCATCTGGATAATATGTCTTTGTCTTGTCCTTGTCCCATTGAAGACTTGATAAATGCCCTCTTTTAAAATACAAACACAAACCACAAGATGACTCCGGAGACATTTTTGGTTTAAGGTTAAAGGTAATCTCAGGACAGTTGCTTCAGGGGTTCATCTACCTTCATGATACAATCGAGAAAGTCTGGAGCCTATGAGAATTTGAAACTCTGTTCTACATTTTCCTCCTTTTGATCAGGACTCTTCTATGAGACATAGAATAAAAAGAGTCAGTCTGGTAGCCAAGGCACCAGCCAGTTCTGGCCTCGTGGAAAAGGGGGACAATGAACTGCGTATTCCATAGCCTCCTCATTTTTCTACCCCTTTCTCCTGCTGCTCCCGGAGAATAATGGTCAATCGTACCTTGGATGGTTGCTCGCGAGTCTTGAAGACCTCAGGGGCCGTGCAACAAACCCGGAGACAGAACAGAAGCACTAAACCCGATATTAGGCCAATTGACTTATGAACCCACATCCCTAAACTTCCAAGCCCAGGAACCAAATCCCATGAGGTGTTTGCTTGCATATAAGCACCTCAGAAGCTACTCTTTTTGTGAATGCGCGTGGTCGTTATTGTACATATCCCTATCACACAACTTTTGCTGATTCAACTTTTGACAGGTGTGCAACCTTGTGGACAGCAATTCCGAAACTAGGCGGTGCCGCATCTGTGTGATTTCTCCATCACCACTGACCACGCAGTGGCTTTTTGTTTTTTTTTTAAGCAGAGAACTAAGGAGCCTGCCGGGACCACATGTAAGTTTCTGTAACCCCAGGGACATTGAGAAAATGTCCCGAGGGTGCCACAGTCACATCAGCGAGAAAGTAAGTGAAGGCGCACAAAGCCAAGCTCTAGAAGGGGCTTCCACACCAGGGCGACTTCCACTGTGGCTCCCACTTGTGAGACTGTAACATGACAGGAACTGGAGGAGGTCAGGATGGTTTTGATTATTTTCCCAGTGGGATGACTTTGCCTGATGACATAGTCATCACATTCCCACTTCTTCCATAAATCACCATCCACTTCCCTCCAAGTCATTCCTTGCTTTCGGCCTCTTGCCCTCATGTCACCCTTGTTTCACTCGATTTGTGTCACTTCCGACTCATAGCAACCCCGTTCTGTACATCAGGGAGAAACACTGCCCGGTCCAGTGCCATGCTCACAATTGTTCTTTGGTTTGAAATCATTGTTGCAGCCACGGTGTCAATCCACATGGTGGCCCCTTTACCAAGCATGGGTCCTTCTCCAGGGCCTGGTCTCTCCTGGTAACACAGCCAAAGTACAGGAGATGAAGTCTTGACATCCTTGTTTCTAAGGATCATGTCAGCTGTGTTTCTCCCAAGACAGATCTATTTGTTCTTTGGGCAGTCCACGGTACTTTCAATAGTCTGTATCAGCACGTAATTCAAATGCATGGATTCTTCTTCGGTCTTCCTTCATCAATACCTAACTTTCACTTGCCTATAAACCAAACCAAATCCACTGCTATCCAGCTGATGTTGACTGATGATGACCCACAGGACAGGGCAGAACCTTCCCTGTCAGTTTCTGAGACAGTCACCATTCATGGGAGTCGAAAGCCTCCTGAAGCCTCTATCTCCTGAAGAGCGACTGGTGGCTGCCAACTGCCGACCTTGGAGTCAGCAGACCAGCTGGTAAAAATACCGTGGTTTGGGTCAGGTGCACCCCCGCCCTCAGAGCAGCTGCTTTGCTCTTCAGCACTGTGAGAGGTCTTGCACAGCAGATTGACCCAGTGCAGTGCTTCCTTTGAGTTCTGGACTGCTGCTTCTACGGGCATCGATTGGGGGCCCCAAAAAGGTGAAATCCTTGACAACTTCAGACTTTTCTCCATTTACCTTTAAAAGTAGCACTATTTTAAAAAATAATATGCTTGACCCAATGAATGTATGTATGGATTAGGGTAAGGGCTGTAAGAGCCCCCAGTAATATGATTTAAAATAATAATAAAAATTAAAATAGCACTATTTTGAAAACAACACGGTTTTTCCTGACTACCAAGAAGCCATACTGTGTGTTATTATTCAAAGGCTTTCTACCAATCAGTTCTCCCACTTGTCTTTTTTGTTTTACTGTATTCATTGTATATATTTTATTCAAACTGCCCCCCATGGTGCCTATCGTTACTTTAAAAAATTAACAGTTTTATTGACATATAATTCATATACCATACAATTAAGTGGTTTAAAGATATTTAAAAGGGTTGGGCAATCATCACAATTAACCTTAGAATGTTTTCTTCATCTTGTGCTCATTATTATTAATTCTCCACTTCCCCTCAACCCCCCCCCACATCATAACCCTAAGAAACTACGAATACAGTTGCTGTCTCTATATACATACCTATTCTGGATTTCATATGAAGAAAATAATATCCTCCCCACAAAAATCACCCACAGAAGAACCCCAATAAAAAAGAAAGCAGAAAATAATAAAAGCTAGAACAAAGCAAATTTAAAGTGGGTCAAAAGGGAAAATAAAGGATAAGGTATTACATTAACCTAACTACATTGTATGAATCCACTTTCCAATTCACTTTGTCTGATAGCAAGACCTATCCATATTCCTGATCAATTGTCTGAGGGAATTCTCTGGAGACTGAATCCATCTATGGATTAGATTAATCTAGATATGGATTACAAGATCTGCAAAGGGATTTTGGGTTTTCACTGTCATCACAGTCTTCTGCAAACTGGATGCTCAGAATTTAAACTCTAATACAATTCCCTCCTCCAGTCTTGGATTTTATTATTGATAATCCTGGGATCATGCTGCCTGCTGTGCTTCCTCTCTGTGGGCTTAGCTGGCTACTCTTCATTTATCTCTTACCATGCCCTGGTAGCCAGGCAAGTCATGCTCTGAGCTATAATCATGGTTTCTACAAGTTTCTAGCCCCTCCTACTCATTCACGTCCCACCTCTTCCACTTCTGTCCATACTCATCTCTCCTTGCTATAAATTCCTGTAGCACATACACTGTACACCTCATCTTGGCAGTTTATTTCTCGGGTGCTTGATATGTTTGTGGGGCAACTCTAGACATTTTGGAGACCCAGGAAGAGTAAGTAGAATAAGGTCCTTGACCTGAAGGCGGGGCCCTTACTGCTTTGCTGTGATACATCACTATTTCTTAAGAGCAAGTCTTACCTCCCCAGTAAAATGCAAGCATTCAAGTTCTCCAGGCACGTCTTGCTTATCATAGTCCTAGCTCTCTGGGGGAGCTCTGGTGACATAGTGGTTACACATTGGGCTGCAAACCACAAGGTCAGCAGTTCAAAGCCACCAGTCGCTTCCAGGGAGCTGGTGAGGCTTTCTACTCCTATAAAAAGTTACAGTCTCAGCAACCCACAGGGTAGTTCTCCACTGTGCATGTGAACGTTAGCCATTGCATGAGGAAGGTCAAAGAAGAGTCGATGTGTTTGAATTATGGTGCTGGTGGGAAAGATCGAAAGTACCATGGGTTGTCAACAGGACCAAAATCTATCTTGAAAGAAGTACAACCAGAATGCTTCTTAGATGCAAGGATGGTGAGACTTCATCTCCAGTCCCTGGAAAAGGCCATCATGGTTGGTAAAGTAGAGGCCCAGCGAAAAAGATGGATGGACACAGTGGCTGCAACAATGGGCTCGAACATTAGAACATTTGTGAGGATGGCACAGGACTGGGCAGTGTTTCCTTTTGTTGTACACAGAACCAATTTCATGGCACCTACCGCAGGTATCTAATGGTAACAGGTAGTACCAATGGTCAGCATGTGCAGCAGCTAAGCAGAAAGACTGCAGGGTGGAGCCTACTTCAGAAGCACCAGCCGTCAGAAAGCCCCCAGAGCGCAGCTTGGCTGATCCACGGGGTGCTGCCAGTTTGATTCCACTCCATGGTCACAGGTGTTTCCGCACTAGGATTTCAGAAAGACTTGCTAAATGTTAGGGCCGGTAACTGAAGTATAAAAGCTAATATTTGCCCCTAAAAGGTCAAACCTAACAGCTAGTCCGACTCTGCTGGGCCACGAGTTAGTCTTCCAGGGCGACATGTCAGTGGGGCTGGAAAGTTGTTCAGTGCCAGTCCACTCTTCTGGCAGGCCCTGTGGGGGACAAAATGCCCCGGGGAGAGAAGGGGGCAGGAACACCAGGGTCTGTCCGTGGGCACCCCAGGTCAGACTCCTCACGTGTAGCAATAAAGACTTGCTGTTGTACACCGGGAGTGCACAGGCCGTCTTCCACGGGTAACAAAGAGCCCTCGGGCAGCTGCTGAGTGACCCTGAGGCCATCTCTTAGGTCCCCAGAAAGGAGCCACCCGATCTGGCGGGAAGCAACGGGAGAAACAGAGCCACTGCCACACCCCAGTCCCCTGCTTCTCCAGACACTGAAACAGCGAACCCAAAGCAGGGGGGACTGGCAGAGCTGGGGGTCGGGAGGGTGGAAGGGGCCCCCACTCCACTGCCCTCACTCCGCGGAGGCCCAAACCAAGCCCCTAGTTCCTCTGGCCAGTCTAGGCGCCCGCTGGGTCTCGGGCCGCTCGGGGCCACCTTTGCCCCCCACCCCAGCCCCGCCTCTGGCCCAAGGACGAGGGCGGGGGCTGGAGCAGTCCCCCCAACCTCACCCCCGAGCCCCCGAGCCCGGGCCCCGCGGGCGCCTGGGCCGCGCGGCGCTCCTCCCCCGGCCGGGCCCTCCCCCGGCGCCGAGGGGCCGGGCTTGGCGGCGAGGCCCGTGCATTCCAGAGCCGAGCGGGGCGAGCACAAAGGAGCCGGGTGGTCGGCGGGACGGGGCTGCGCGCGCTCGGCCAGGGGCGGCCGGGCCCGGGCGGGCGCGGAGCCGGGACGTCGCCCGCACCCCGCCCGCGCCTGGCCTCGGCCGCGGGGCCTGGAGGGGCCGTTGATGGTGGGCGGGGAGATGCTGCTGGGTCCTGGGGGGCCGGGGGGCCCCCGAGGCTGAGAAGACTCGGATCGCCGCGCCGGGGCTGGGGAGTCGCTCGCTCACCGCGGCCCGGGCTCCGCCGCCCGCCATGGGCCGAGGCGCCCCAAGTTCGCCAAGTCGGGCGCCGAAGAGTCGTGGCGCGCGTCGCGTGCGGGGGGATCCCGTGCCGGGCCCGCGGGGCGCCCCGGTGGCCTGAGCGGCGAGGCGAGCGCGCGTGGCCCGGGGCGCGGGCGGGGGGCGGCGGCGCCGGGGCTGCTGAGCTGGCGCGGCGGGCCATGGCCGCGGCCCGGGCGGCGCGGGGCCCGGCGCTCCCACTGCTGGGGCTGCTGCTGCTGCTGCTCGGGGGCCCGGGCCGGGGCGCCGCGGCGAGCGGGAACGCCACCGGGCCTGGGCCGCCGGGCGAGGGCGGCAGCGCCAGGAGGAGCGCGGCCGCCACCGGCCCGCCGCCGCTGCTGAGCCACTGCGGCCGGGCAGCCCCCTGCGAGCCGCTGCGCTACAACGTGTGCCTGGGCTCGACGCTGCCCTACGGGGCCACCTCCACGCTGCTGGCCGGGGACTCCGACTCCCAGGAGGAAGCGCACGGCAAGCTCCTGCTCTGGTCCGGTAAGCGCGCTGGAGCGCAGCGGAGCGGCCCGGGGGATCGCGGCGGCGGCGGCGGGGTGAGGACGTGGAAAGGACTGGCTCAGAGCCTGCGCTTTGGAGGGGACGCCCGGAGAGGCTGAAACTTTGGGGCAGGGACGTACGTGCCAGATGGGACCCTTGGTGATGGGGGATGGAGTGGAGGAGTCGGTCCTTCACAAAGGGCCCTAGCCTGGTGGGTGAACAGTAGATGCTGGGGACCGCGAGGACCGGGAGCCAAGCCACAGCCAGGGGCATTTTTTAAAAGATGCTCCACCAAGGGAGGAGCCTTGTCGACTCCGAGGTGTTTAACCCTCGGAGGGATATCAAGTTGGCAGGGAAGCGGGCGGGGTGGGGCGCGGGGAGAATGGAGTAGAATCCGTGTGATGAACAATTAAAGGTAACGGAAAGTTGGGGAACTCTTGATTTGGCAGACAGGAAGTACCGAACTTGTCTTGCTTTCACAAGAGAATTCCGTTTCCGCATCTGGAAAATGGGCCCGTTGCTGCTTGCCTGGGTGTGTGATGGATGGATGAAGTGGTTACATCCGTTATTTGTGTGTTCTCTGCCCCCGCTGCTCAGGACCGTGAAGGACCCGTAAATTGGGGACAACGAGGGCCTGTGGGTATTTCCAGAGGCCTCCCCTCCTCCTGGGATTATGGCAGGGCCAGAAAAACTGCCGTGGGAAATCAAAACCGCAGTGTGGGCGGAATGTAGGGCTGAACACCTGCAGGCACCCTGGAAGCAAACCGGCCTTGTGGTTCCCACTTTTAGTGATCCCGAAACTCTCCTGGAAAAAGAAATGGAAAAACCAAGCAGGGGCAGATCTGGCAGCCTCTTCTGACAGCTCTGGGGTGCCTCATCTCATAGTGCTGCCCAAGGGCCCAGCGTGGAAGAGAGGGGGTGTGTAGGTTACCTGTCATTGTCAGCCTGGCCACTGGACTTTACAACATTGCCATCCATGGCCAAGGTGCTGGAGGATGGTACCCTTAGGGTAGAGCCCCAGGTCATGTGAAGAATCAGGTTCTAAAGTCTGCACACATACATGGTCTCTTTGGAAATCTATACATTAGCCTGATATACAGTCAGGCGTGTTGTCAGGAGAGACCAGTCCCCAGAAAGGCATTATGCTTGGTAAAGTAGCATCATTGCCAAATAAGAGGAAGACTTCAGTAAGATGGATTGACACAGTGGCTGCAACCTACCAAGAGTTGAGAAGATGGTGCGGGACCTGGCAATGTTTCCTTGTGTTGGAGAAGAGGTCGCTATGAATGAGAGCACCTAACAGCAACATGGTCTATGGACAAATGGAATCCAAAGATGATGGAAGTCCCTTCATGTGTGATTGAGCAATGGACTGCGAACCAGAAGGTCAGCAGTTCAAAACCACCAACCGCTCTACAGGAGAAAGGCTGGGCTTTCTACTCTCATAAAGATTTACAGTCTCAGCAACGCCCCCAGGGCAGTTCTACCCTGTCATAGGGGGTCACCTTGGGTCAGAATTGACTCGATGGCAGGGAAATGAGATAATGACCACATGTGATCATGGTATCATGGTTGTACAGCTGTGTAACAGGTGCTGTGTGAGGAAGCCACGGAGGAGGGAAAATGGGAGCCTCGGGGCATGGTAGGGGTGGTGGTGGTGTTAACCCAGAGTGAGCTTGAGGCCCTGCACTGCTGGCTTGACTCCCAACTGCATTTCCAGCCCTAAGAGGGGAGGCTGGAGGAGGAGAGCAGGGGCCGATTTCGTTCTTGTGATCAAATATATGCAACCAGAGAGTCGTAGAGTTTACAATTCAGAGATGTTCATGACTGCAAAGGCCCAACGATCATGTTATGGAACCATCACCACGACTCGTCCAGATACGTGTCTGGGGGGTGCCAACCGTTCCCCTGCTAGGCTGCTCACCAAAAAGCCCCCTTAGGAGGAGGGCCTGGTGATCGGGCACTGAAAACTGGAGCATGGTTTTGCTCTTGATAGACTTGGGTTTGCCTAAGAGAGAGTCCACCAGAAGGCTCCTGGGTCTCACACAGAAGCTCTGTACTCAGTCTGCGGTAAAGCTCATTTCCCCTTCCCCCCAGCACCTGGTAACCACTAATGAGTTTTTGGCCCAAGGCATCTGCCTATTCCAAGAATTTCACCTAAGTGGGGCCCTAAACTTTGTCCACCGGTACCCTTGCTGGAGTATGTATGAGAACTTCGTTTCTTTGTGGCTAAAATCCCTCATCACCTATCTGGTTGTCTGACATGTCATACTTATCACCATAACCAAAAATAGTGCATGTTCAGGAAGACTGTCTGGAAGTAACAGATGCTGGGCTGGCTGTGATGATTAAGGTTATTGTGTATCAACTTGGCTGGGCCCTGCTTCTCAGTGTATCCACAGTGATGCACCAGTCCGATTGGGCAGTCAGAGAAGGCTCTCATGTGGCGGTTATGTCAATGATGTGGTTATCTTCTATTTGGTGATCTGATGTAATCATCCTCCATTTCTGCCTAGCAGCCTGGTCTTTGGAACAGAGCCATGTCAACGAGTGAGGAGTGGGTGTTGGTCGTATGCACATTTGTTTAAGGTTCATCTGTTGGTGGACGCTTGGGTGGTTTCCACCTATGAGATATTGTGAATAATGCTGCTATGAATGCTAGCTTACAAGTATTGTGTGTGTTGCCGCTTTGCAGACTTTGGGGCATGTACCCAGGAGTGGAATTGCCGGGGCAGCGAGTCATTCCATGTGTAACTTTGAGAAGCTGTGGAGCCGCAGCGTCTGTACCATTTTACATTTCTACCAGCAGTGGAGGATTTCATTTCTCCATGTCCTCCCAACATTTATTTTCTGCGCGTCTCATATTAGTGCTCCTAGTTAGTGGACGTGCAAGGAGCGCTGGTGGCATAGTGGATTAATTACTGGGCTGCTAACCATAAGATCAGTGATTCAAACCCACCCACCACTCCCCAGGAGAAAGATGAGGCTACCTGCTTCTGCCAAGGTTACCTGCATTCTTCAGAAACCCTAAAGAGCAGGCCTACTCTTCTCACGAAAGGTCGCTGTGAGTCAGAAAGGATTTGGTGGCAGCGGGTGGGCTCGTGGGTGGGCAGCTACGTGGATTTGAAGTGTGCGTTGGACATTTACGGATGGGTGCCCAACTGGCCAAGAAATGTGAGTGGATGAAGACAGGCAGCCACTGTGCTCCGTTGGCCCAGCAACTGAGGCTTTAGAAAGATGCCATTGGAGATCGACGTTTCTAGATTGATTCTGGACCAAGGTCAGCATCCTGTTTCTTCAGGCGTTCATGACTTGGGCCTCTTTTCTCAGCCAGCACCCCTTTCCATTACAGCTGGCCAGGCATTCCAAGCTGACCAAGCACATCATGGTCCAGCTTCGGCCAACTCAGATTTGGTAAATGGGGGAAATACCAGAGGCCTGCAGCTGGCGTGGGCAGCGGATCCCTGAGGGCCAGCACGTAGCACTGCCCTCTGCTATTGCTCCATGGGTGCCCAAGGCTGGGTGCAGGCCTGTTGCCCACCGGGAGCAGCCCGTAGAAAAAGCAGAGATGCTGGACAGGGATGTCTCATTTGCCGCCCAGAGGCAGAGTAGAGGGCTGAGTGGTGATGGTCTTTTATTGGCCGGAGGCCGGGAGCAATTCAGCAGACCTGACTGACAATCAGAAGCAGTTAAGCCAGTGGTTCTCGACCTTCCTAATGCTGCGACCCTTTATTACAGTTCCTCATGTTGTCGTGACCCCCCCTAACCATAAAATTATTTTTGTTGCCATTTCATAACTGTCATGAATCGGGCGACCCCTGTGAAAGGGTCGTTTGATGCGCCCCCCCCCCAGGGGTCACGACCCACAGGTTGAGAACCACTGAGTTAAACCACACCATGTTGGGGGTGGGGTTTCTTTTGGAAAGCAGAAACCTACAGACACATTCAGGGATCTGAGCTTTCATTTCTGCTACGGATCTGTAACCGTAGCGGTGGAGTGTGGCACACACAGGGACAACAGCAGGGAAAGCATCGATGTTTATCAGTTGCCCTGATAAACCATACACCAGTCAGTTCTGACTCAAGCTAACTCAATGTGTTAGCGGAATGCTCCCCAGGGCTTTCGAAATGACTGGTTATTTATTTCTTAAATGAACTTTTAACTGTGAATTAGGTGGGGGGTTTACATTTCATGCTGTCAGCTCTCTATTCACCAATTCAAATCACTCATTAAAACGCCACCCCGACCCCCCTAATCCATCCCACCCCGTCCTGGCTACCTGGCAGCCTTCCAGGTGTGGCTTCAGCTGCCATCTTGGTCTTCCTCCCTGGGGACCCTCCAAAGGCTGTTCCCTCAGGTACATGCTTAAGAGCAGTGGACTTGCCAGCAATAGGGGTTTAGAATAAGGCGACCAGATGTCCCGCATTTGGCGGGACAGTTCCGATTTTTAACAATTTGTCCCGCGTCCCGCGGTGTTTTTAAAAAGTCCCGATTTTGGGAAAGAATGCAGGACAGGCTAGGGTATATGGTTTTCGGCTGCCATGTGCCTATTTCGCCAGGATCTGAGCTTTGTCAGTGGTGTCCCAATGTTGAAATCTGGTCACCTTAGGTTTAGAAGGAACTCTGGTGGTGATGCCGGGTCCGTGGAGGACTGTCACCTGCAGCCTCAAGATTGTCCCTATGCTTGAGCCCATTGATGCAGCCACTGGGTCAGCCCATCTCGTCAAGGGCCTGCCTCTTTGGCACCACCCCTCCACCTCACCCATGGTTGCCCTTTTGTGATCGACTAACTTCATTCAGCATAATGGCCTCTGGAACCCTCCGGACCGTGGAGTGATTTGTGGTCTCATCGCTGTCATCATATCTGGGTGTGTAGTCCTCCACTGTGGGTAGGGACCCATTCTTCCACTGTTGAGCGTCTGCGCCATTTGCAGCGAGGCACGTGGAGAGCACACATGTCCGTGGATGGCCCTTGCTTCTTTCCGGCAGACACCCAGAGGAGGGTTGCTGGTTCGTATGGAGCTGCCACGCCCACTTGTTGCAGGCAGTGCCCTGTGCCGGCCCACAGTGACCTTACATTTGTAAAAAGGGAGCACCGCACCCTCTTTTGAGGAGCCTCCGGGGCAGTGGTTCTCAACCGTCCTCATGCCGTGACCCTTTCATACAGTTCCTAATGGGGTGGTGACCCCCAACCAGCAAATTATTTTCCTTGCTATTTCATCACTGTCATTTTGCTAGTTATGAATTGGGCAATCCCTGTGAAAGGGTCATTCGACACCCCCACCCTCAAAGGGGTCACGACCCACAGGTTGAGAACCACTGCTCTGGGTGGTTGGTAGGCAGAGTGCACGAGCTGTTTGCACCATCCAGGCCTCCGGAGCACAGATGTACTGAGTTTGATGAAAGGGGCATCTGAGGGAAGAAAGAGAACCCCACAAGCCCCCCAGGAACCCTGCTTTGGTCTTCCTCCCCACACTCCCTGCCTCCTCTAGAGGTAACCACCTTCCTGGCATACAAACAAACAAACAAACAAACCTTGATTGCCTTTCAGGTGAAGGCGGACACAGCACGCCAAGTTTCCCTTTAATGTTTGTCATATGAGATTGTTCTGTGCTTTGGGTTATGGTTTCCACAGTGTTTCCGCATTCTCACAGTTCCATTCTGTCCCTCTTGCTGCCACGGATCTAGCTGCCCTTCCCCTCCTTGCCTTCGGAGCTACACTTTGGGGGAAATGTTGACGATTGTTCTCATGTCACTTCATTGTTCAAGGGAGCATGTCTTTGAACTTTATACAAACAGGAATGCATTATCTATGATTTTTTCATCTTACTATAGTCTATATTATTTTGTAAGATTTATCCATCTTATTGTAGCTCATTATTTTCATTGCTGAGTAATATTTCATTGCATGAATACAATGAAAACACCATAATTTACTTAGCCATTTTATTCCTGGTAAACATTTCGGTTGCCCCTGATTTGGGGTCACGAACAACATGGCTGTCAGCATGCTCTTCAGTGGATTCTGGTGTGCCCAGCATTAAATCTCCCAGGCATGGTAGAATACACTATGGCTGGGTTGGCAGTATTGTAAATGTTAGGTGGATTTGCACCGCCATCCCTGGTGGGGTAGTGGTTATGCCTTGGACTGAGATCTGCAAGGTCAGCAGTTCAAAACTCCCAGAGGCAGTAAGTTCCACCCTGCCTTAGAAGGTTGCTATGAAGCTGCATCTACTCGATGGCAGAGGGTGGTTTCTTGTTTTGTCTTTTCAGCCTAACATGCCATCCAAGGAACTTGGTGGCTTAGCGGTTGTGCACTGGGCTGCTAACCTCCAGGTTAGCAGTTCAAAACCACCAGCCGCTCCACAAGAGAGAGATGGGGTTTCCTATTCCCGTAAAGAGTTATCATCTCAGAAACCCACAGAGTGGTTCTACTCTGTCCTGCCGGGTTGCCATGAGTTTGGTTTGGGTTTGAACATGGCGTCCAACAAATGAGTGGAAGCTGCAGTTGAGAAAATTGGCTGGAAGGGTGAATTCTACCACTGAGTCTCCAATGTGCCCTCAGGTACATACTTAAGAGGAGTGGACTTGCCAAGAAATAGGGTTTTAGCAGGAACTCTGGGTGGTGATGCCGGATCTGTGGAGGACTGTCAACTAATCCTCAAAATTGTTCCTATGCCTGAGCCCATTGATGCAGCCAGTGGGTCAGTCCATCTCATCAAGGGCCTGCCTCTTTGGCACTGCCCCTCCACCTCACCAAACATGATGTCCTTCTCCAGGGACTGGTCTCTCACGACAGTATGTCCCAAGTACGTAAGACAAAGTCTTGCCACCCTTTTCTCCAAGGAGCACTCTGGCCTTACTTCTTCCAGGACAGATTGGTTTGTCCTTTTAGCAGTCCATGAGACTTGCAATTTTCTTTTCCGGCACCACAATTCAAATGCATCTATTTTCCTGTGGTCTCCCTTATTCAGTGTCCAACTTTCACATGCATATTGATGCAATACCATGGCTTAAGTCAGGCACACCTTAGTCCTCAAAGTAACAGCCTTGCTCTTCAGTACCCTAAAGAGGTCTGTGCAGCAGATTTACTTAATGCGATATGTCTTTTGATCTCTTGACTGCTGCTTCCCTGAGCATCTCTTGCAAATCCAAGTAAGACAAAATCTTTGACAACTTCAACCTTTGCTCCATTTATCATGATGTTACCTATTGGTTTAGTTATGAGGATTTTGGTCTTCCTTTCATTGAATTGTAATCCATACTGAAGTCTAAGGTCCTTGATCTTCTTCAGCAAGTGCTTCAATTGCTCCTTACTTTCAGTTGTGTCATCTGCATATTGTAGGTTGTTAATAAGCCTTCTTCCAATCTCCCAATCCTCTTCTTCATATAATCCAGCTTCTCTTTATGATTTGATCAGCATACAAATTGAATAAGTTTGATGAGGAGAAACAACCCTGACACACTCTTCCTGATTTTAAGCCATGCTGTTTAAACCATTCCCTTGTTGTGTTCACACAACTGCCTCTTGATCCAGGTACAAGTTCTGAATGAACACAATCAAGTGTTCTGGAATTCCCATTCTTCTCAAAGTTATCCACAGTTCATTATGGTCCATGCAGTCAAATGCCTTGGCATAGACAATAAAAAACAAGTAAACATCGGATGCCAAGATCCATCTGATGTCAGCAATGATGTCCCTGATGCACGTCCTCTTCTGAATCCCGCCTGCACCTCTGGCAGCTCCCTGTCAATGGATCTGCAATCATTGTTGGGGGATCTTAAGCAAAAAAAATGTTTTTCTTTAATCATTTTATTGGGGGCTCATACAATTTTTATCATAATCCCTACATATGTCAATTGTATAAAGCACATGTGTACATCCGTTACCCTCATCATTCTCAAAACATTTGCTCTCCATGTAAGCTCCTGACATCAGCTCCTCATTTTTCCCCTCCCTCTCCCTCATGAAGCCTTGATAATTTATAAATTATTATTTTGTCATATCTTACACTGTCCGACATCTCCCTTCGCCCACTTTTCTGTTGTCCATCTCCCAGGGAGGAGGTTATATGAAGATCCTTGTAATCAGTTCCCCCTCTCCAACACACTCTCCCTCCATCCTCTGGGTATCGCCACTCTCACCACTGGTCCTGAAGGGATCATCTGTCCTGGATTCACTGTATTTCCAGCTACTATCTGTACCAGTGTACATCCTCTGGTCTAGCCAGGCTTGCAAGGTAGAATTGGGATCATGATAGTGGGGTGGAGTGGGGGAGAGGAAGCATTTAGGAACTAAAGGAAAGTTGGATGTTTCATCATTGCTACACTGCACCCTGACTGGCGTGTCTCCTCCCCGTGACCCTTCCATAAGGGGATGTCCAGTTGCCTACAAATGAGCTTTGGGTCCCCACTCTGCACTCCCCCTCATTCACAGTGATAGGATTTTTTGTTCTTTGATGCCTGATAACTCATCCCTTCAACACCTGGTGATCACACAGGCTGGTGTGCTTCTACCACGTGGGCTTTGTTGCTTCTGAGCTAGATGGCCACTTGTTTACCTTCAAGTCTTTAAGACCCTAGATGTCAAGCAAAAATTTACTTGTGTACAATACCAATGACGTTCTTGAGCATTCTGTTGGGTCACCTTTCTTTGGAATGGGCACCAATATGGGTGGATCTCTTCCCATCAGTTGGCCAAATAGCTGTCTTCTAGATTTCCTGGCATAGACGAATGAGTGCTTCCGGTGCTTCTGCAGCTTTTTGAAACATTTCAACAGGTATCCCATCACTTCCTGGAGCCTTGTTTTCAGCTAATGTATTCAATGCAGTTTGGACTTCTTCCTTCAGTACCAGCAGTTATTGCTCACATGCTCCCTCCTGAAATAGATTGTCAGCTAGTTCTTTTTGGCACAGTGATTCTGCATGTTCTTCCCATCTTCCCTTGATGCTGCCTGCATCGTTGCTTATTGCATCTTTCAAATTTTGATGGGTAATGCCAAATATTTCCCACCAATGAATATTGGTATTCATATGAATAATATTATTGAATATTATCATTCATTATGTTGAACATTATTCGTTTTTAATCCCATCAATAATCCATAAGCATGCCAGTTCCTTCAAACTCTTGTCAATACAGTATTTGTATCCTTTCCACTCTACAGTTGGCAGTGAAAAGAGGGAGACCCTCACGGAGGTGGGTTGACACCGTGGCTGCAAGCTTAGGAGCTCTTGCGAGGATGGCTCAGGACTGGCTGTGTCTCCGGTTCCACATGGGGTGTCTGTAGGTCAGCCGTGCCTCGATGCTCCCTAACCACTCGGAAAGTTATAACTGGTACCCTGATGTGGTTTGTGGCATATTTCTTTCCTCCTAAGTGATGCTGAGCATCTCTTTTTGAGTTGGAAGACCGTTTGTTTTGCTTCAACGTGACCTGTCCTGTTGGTGGGTGCTGCCCAGTCCATTGTGACTCTTGGCCTGCCCATGTGAGTGAATCACCCCATAGACTTTCTAGGCTGTAATCTTTGTGGAAAGAGATTGCCCGACCTTTTCTTCTACAGAGCTGTTGGTGGGGGGAGAGGGGGTTGAATCTTTCAGTTCAAGTTGTATGTTTCTTACTGACTTGGAGGAGCTTGGTGCACAGATAGATTTCAGCTCCAAATAGGATTAGAAGTTTATTTTCTCAGTTTGTTGCTTTATGATCTGGTTTGGTTTCACCCTACTGAATTTGTCTATTTTTCTGAATTTTAAGTCTTTTATTTCAAGGCATCTGGTTTTTCTGTCATTTATCAAAGACCCTTTTCCAGGCCAAAATCTAAACACCATTTACCATGCTGTCATCTAGTATTTTAATAGTTCCTTTTAAAAATATTCCCATTTTGATCGTTCCAGAATTTATTTCAATATAATGAAGGGGTAAGGCGCCTACTTAATTTTTTTTACTAGATGGCCTCCAAAAACCCTTTAATATTTATTTAACTATCTTTTCCTTAGGGAGTTTTTAAGTTTAAAATAGACTATGCATAAAAACAAAGTTTATATTTTTTAAAGTTGATAATTACCACAAATATCACAAAAATCCTCCTGGAGTAGGGGTTTCCCGCAGGGCTGCTAACCCCCAAGGTCAGCGGGTTGAATCCACCAACCACTCTGATGGAGAAAGATGAGGTTTTCTGCTCCCATTAAAATTTACAGCCCAGGAAACCCACAGGGCCAGTTACAAGATCCTTTAGAGCAGCGGTTCTTAACCCATGAGTAGAGACCCCTTTGAGGGGTCGAATGACCCTTTCACAGGGGTCACCTAAGACCATCGGAAAACACATTTCCAATGGTCCTAGGAACCGAGACACCGCTCCTCTATCCATCTCCAGGCGGGTCTGCTCACATGCAGATACGCCCATATACGAGTGCCTGGTGTGAAGACTGTTACCCATATTGCACCATGCTTCAAGACAAACTTTCATTTATTTGTCATTAGGAATAAATATTTCACAATCTATAATTATATATTGTTTTGTGATTAATCACTATGCTTTAATTATGTTCAATTTGTAACCATGAAAATACAACCTGCGTAAGGTTACGTAGAGAAGAGGTATAGCTGGAACCCAGCTGGGGACGGAGCATGGTAGCGGGGCAGGAGGAAAGTCAAGGGAGATGGAGGAAAGAGCTAGGAGTCAAAGGGCATTTATAGAGGTCTAGACAAAGACATGTACATGCAAATATATATATGAGGATGGGGAAATAGATCGATGCGTCTATATTTATAGGTTTAGTATTAAGGTGGCGGAAGGACCTTGGGCCTCTACTCAAGCACTCCCTCAATGCATGAATACTTTCTTTTATTATATTGGCACTCTACGATGCTCACCCTCCCGACACAACTGCTGAAGCCAAAGCGGGTGAACAAGTAACTGTGGTGAAGAAAGCGGATGGTGCCCGGCTATCAAAAGAGATAGTATCTGGGGTCTTAAAGGCTTGAAGATAAACAAGCGGCCATCTAGCTCAGAAGCAACAAAGCCCACATGGAAGAACACACCAGCCTGTGTGATCACATGGTTCCAAAGGGATCAGTTATCAGGCATCAAAGAACAAAAAATCATATCATTGGCTGCACACCTCCACGATACGATTGCCGAAGACAATTGGGTGCATAAGCAAGTGTGGCGAAGAAAGCTGATGGTGACCGGCTGTCAAAAGAGATAGTGTCTGGGGTCTTAAAGGCTTGAAGGTGAACAAGCAGCCATCTAGCTCAGAAGCAATAAAGCCCACATGGAAGAAGCACACCAGCCGGTGCGATCACAAGGTGCCAAAGGGACCAGGTATAAGGCATTATGCAAAAAATATATATATATACCATAGTGAATAAAGGGGGAAGTGCAGAGTGGAGACCCAAAGCCCATTTGTCGGCCACTGGAGATCCCCTTATAAAGGGGTTTATGAGAGGAGATGAGTCAGTCAGGGTGCGATGTAGTATCGATGGAGAACACAGCTTTCCCCAGATCCTGGATGCTTCCTTCCCCCAACTACCATGATCCAAATTCTACCTTGCAGGACTGGATAGGGCAGAGGTTGTACACTGGTGCATATGGGAGCTGGAGGCACAGGGAATACAGGGTGGATGATACCTTCAGGACCAGGGGTGTAAGTGGCGATACTGGGAGAGTAGAGGGTGAGTGGGTTGGAAAGGGGGAACTGATTACAAGGATCCACATGTGACCTCCTACCTGGGAGATGGACGGCAGAGAAGAGGGGGAAGGGAGACTCCGGATAGGGCAAGATATGACAAAATAACAATCTATAAATTATCAAGGGCTCATGAGGGAGGGAGAGCAGAGAGGGAGGGGGGGAAAGAGGACCTGATACAAAGGGCTTTAGTGGATAGCAAATGCTTTGAAAATGATTAGGGCAAATAATGTACGGTTGTGCTTTATACAATTGATGTATGTATATGTATGGATTGTGATAAGAGTTGTATGAGCCCTTAATAAAATGTTAAAAAAACAAAAAGAAAAGAAAAGAAAATACAACCTGCATAGCACATATTTACATGATGATTCATAACAACAGCAAAATTACAGTGATGAAGTAGCAAGGAAAATAATGTTATGGTTAGGGGGTGGTCACCACAACATGAGGAGCTGTATCAAAGGGCCGCAGCAGCAGGAAGGTCGAGAACCACTGTAGCAGGCTCTCTGAGTCAGATTCTACTTGATGGCAGTGAGATCACAGATTCCAGAGAAGCACAATACTATTAGTTAATTGATATATTTTACTCCAGGTAACTGCCCTCACCCCCGGTTTAAAATGCATCCTTTAACAACCGTGCAGTGAAGTTCCCTTTGTTGGCTGTAGAGTTCTGTGAGTTCTTATGAATACATGCTGTATGCATAGAGTCAGTTCAACTCATCGTGACCCCACAGGACAGGGCAGACCTGCCCCATTCCAGAGCTATAATCAGTTCTTTTTTCTTCCGTTTGATTGGCACATGATCCACAGCATCCAATTCAATCGTTCAGTCATGTCAAGAATTGTACCATCATTGCCGCAATTTTAAAACGTTTTCTTTGCTTGACCCAATGGATGTACGTGTGGATTGTGATAAGAATTGTACGAGCCCCCAACAAAATGATTATTTCAACAAAACATTTTCTCCCCCCGTGATTAAATCACCTTTAAAATGAGTTGTCCAATCCCATTCAGCTCTAATTCTCCTTTACCCGCCCACTTTATCCCCTCACCCTCCCCACTCCCCGCCCCCACCCCTGCATCCCCTACAAACCCTCTCATCCGTTATTATCTCGATGCTTCCACTCCTCCTTCACAAGCTGGGAAACCCAACAAAAATACCAACCATGAACAAGAAAGAAAAGACTTCCATCCAGAGTTTAAAAGCCAGGGAAGGAATTTTTGTCATGGAACAAGCAAGAGATCCTTGCACCTAGAACACAGTCAGGTTGGGTCCAGCGGGAGGCCAACTGGCCGAGGAGCAAGTTTGATCCAGCCTAATCAGGATGACCAGGATCGACGTCTGACAGTGAAGCTGCTGCAGACCCTTGCCTGTGGCTAGAGGGGATCTGCCAGCCGCTTAGTCTGACCAGAAGCTCTGCATGGGTCTTGGGCTCCCACGGTCTTCCACTGCAAGGCCTTCTAGAAACCGTCTGCCACTTCTTTCTACTGAGGAACAGGCTGGTGGATTTGAATCGCTGGCCTTTGGCTTAGCAGCCAAGCTGCTTAACCTCTGCTCCACCGGGGCTCCCTGGCTCAATCGATAGGCGTGTAAACATGGCCACCACAATCAAGGCAGGACAGTGTCGCGTCACCCCCAGCTCTTCCCCGTGCTGGCTCTTTGGCAGGCACAGGGCCCTGGGCCCCTGACTTTGGGCAGAAATTCTGGCGTGAAAGGAGTTCCCCAGGTGATTCTGACTTGAGGCTGGTGTGAGAAGCGCGACCTGAGAGGGTCTTCGGGTGGAAGCTTGCTCCCCGCTCCGTGGGGGCTGTGAGAGAAGCAGGCCCGCTGACTTGATGACGGCGACACCGAATGTCCTATCTCACCCCCCCGCCCCCCTTGACAGCTGAGGAAACTGAGGCTGGGGGTTGAGATTAGGTAGAGTCAAGACAGGAACTGAGACAGGCTGCCCGCGGTTTCCGTGGCTGCGGGCAGGTGCTGCCTCTCTATCTTTTGGATTCATAGCCACAGGGGCAGGTGGCAGAGCGCTGCCCACTACAGGCAGGCCGTCGGGTCTTCCCCATGCCAGTGGGTTTAGACCACACACCTTTCAGTTAGCCAAGCACTTAACCAGTGTGCCCCTCGGGCTCCTTCCTTATCTGGGGGGTCATGTGCGGTGGAGTTGATCCCCACTCGCATCCACTCCAGAGGACAGGATGGACCTGCTTCTAAGGCTGTCATTTTTTTTTTAAACATTTTATTAGGAGCTCATACAACTCTTATCACAATCCATACATATACATACATCAATTGTATAAAGCACATCTGTACATTCTTTGCCCTAATCATTTTCTTTTTTTACATTTTATTAGGGGCTCATACAACTCTTATCACAATCCACACATATACATACATCAATTGTATAAAGCACATCCGTAAGGTTGTCATCTTTATAGGAACAGGTCCTTCTCTATTACCTGCCCCAGCCTGGCCACAGGACAGGTACGCGCATGGGCAGCACTTTCTCAGACGCTTCTCCGGAGACAAGCTCCTGCTTAGGAGATGGGTGTTCTTGAAGCCAGGGTGATTGGCGGAACTCCTGGGCCAAGCAGGGTGGAGGTATGGGGGGACAAGGGGTGGGGTGAGGGTTTGGAGGGCCAGGAGCCCTGGCCCATTTCTGCCTTGCTGACCACGCCTTTCCTCCCTCTGCGCCACACAGAATCTGCTCTGTCTCTCTCCATCTGATTTCCTGTTTCCTCTTCTGGCTTGGGCGTACCTGCTCCTCTGACTACCTCTTCCTAAGCTCCCACCTCTTCTCTGTCTCAGCTCGGTGTGGTAAGAATGAGGGGCCTGGGGGTCTGGGCATGGGGAACCCTGGTTCTGGTGAAGGGACATCTCGCCCAAAGCCCAAAGACCAGGCCACCCCAAGTACCCTGCTGAGCAGCACCATTGCCTGACAGCTTTGATGGTGTGGCGGAGAGATGCCTGGGGCCTGGGGGACAGGACTCGGGCTCGGGTGGTGGTACCTAGTCGGAGTTGGGAAGGGTCCTCACCGTGGTGTGTCCGTGCTGTTGCCCACTGCAGGCCTCCGGAATGCCCCTCGCTGCTGGGCAGTGATCCAGCCACTGCTGTGCGCTGTGTACATGCCCAAGTGTGAGAATGACCGCGTGGAGCTGCCCAGCCGCACCCTCTGCCAGGCCACCCGCGGCCCCTGCGCCATTGTGGAGCGGGAGCGGGGCTGGCCCGACTTCCTGCGCTGCACCCCCGACCACTTCCCCGAAGGCTGCCCGGTGAGTGCTTGGGGCAGGGCCAGGGGTCCACGGACCACAAACCTGACGGTAGCTCTTGGGCTGGGTCAGTCAGCCGGGGATTAACTGCTTATTTCTTAAGAATAGCTGTGTCCACCCAGGTCTTTGGGCCACTCCCTGTGGTCGGTGTGGGGACTTAGGACTTAGGGCAGTTCTGACTGAATGCCAGGTTCCTGGGAGACCTGTCTCACACTCAGGAGGCATGACACACCAGCGCCCAGTGGCGAGAGACACGAGACAGACTCTGTTGACAGTCACCACCATCATATCATGGTGGTGGGGATAACACAGGCCAGCATCAGCACAGGCTCCTGCAAGCCTCTCCCAGTGGCGCAGCCCTCCCCTAAATGCCACCACCAGCCAGGCACGGTTCTAGGTGAGGTCCACAGAGGCCACATCGTCTGCCCAAGGCCTCTTGGCCACTAAGTGGCAAGGCTGGAGCTCATAGCCCGGCCCGGAAGGAAGCCAGGGACTGCTGAAGCTCCCGCCCTGAGCCTCCTCCCCTTCCTCCCGTGGCAGAACGAAGTGCAGAACATCAAGTTCAACAGCTCGGGCCAGTGCGAGGCGCCGCTAGTTCGCACGGACAACCCCAAGAGCTGGTACGAGGATGTGGAGGGCTGCGGCATCCGGTGCCAGAACCCACTTTTCACGGAGGACGAGCACCGAGACATGCACAGCTACATCGCCGGCTTCGGAGCCGTCACGGGCCTCTGCACGCTCTTCACCCTGGTCAGTGGGGGCCGGCTGTCGGGGAGATAGGCAGGATCTGGGGGTGGGGAGTTGGTTCCCCAGGGAGAGAATTCTGGGAGTTCCTGGCAGGAAGGGAGGCATCAAGGGCTAAACACCAGGGTACTAATAGAAGGGTTAGTGGTTCAAATCCTCGGAGTGACAGTGATGCCCTTGGAATCCAAGCTGGGTGATCTGCATCCAAAAAGGTCACCAAAAATGGAGGGAAAAAACAAACTCACTGCCATTGAGTCGATGCCGACTCACAGTGACCCTATAAGACGGGAGCACTGCCCCTGAGAGTTTCTGAGATCACTCGTGACGGGAGTAGAAAGCCCCGTCTTCCTCCCACAGAGTGGCTGGCAGTTACCAACTGCTGACCTTCCAGATCGAAGCCCAACTTGGAACCAGGCCTCCAGGAGGGCTCCTTCTGAAAGGTCACAGCTGTGGAAATTCTCCCGGAAGACAATCAGAAACATGGCTTGCCACACGTCGGGGAGGGGGGGGTGTTACTCAGCCCCAGTTGGGTGGTTTGGTTTGGGGGAGTCAGCATAAGGCAGCTGAGGCGGCTGTGGCAGCTCAGCCTCACCGGGCAGGCCCCACATTCTCTCTCTAGGCCACGTTTGTCGCCGACTGGCGGAATTCAAATCGCTACCCCGCTGTGATCCTCTTCTACGTCAATGCCTGCTTCTTCGTGGGCAGCATTGGCTGGCTGGCCCAGTTCATGGACGGGGCCCGTCGGGAGATTGTCTGCCGGGCAGATGGCACCATGAGGCTTGGGGAGCCCACGTAGGTGTCTTAGGGGACCTGGGGGGAAGGGCAAGAGAGGGAGAAGGGGAGGGCTGAAATGTGGGTTTACCACAGAAGGGGGAGATGGCCTGTCTCTGAGCCCAGTGTAGGATTCCACTCGGCCTCCCCACCACCAGTCTCCCCAAGCGTCTGGGTTTTGGTGGTTTGTTCAGAAGGACCCCTTCTGAGTCCTCTTCAATGCTGACCTGGGTCGTATCTCCTAGGGGACCCCAGATCTTAGAATCCAAGGATCTGGGGACAGGATAGGGGAACCTCACAGAGGGGGCAGTCTAGAATGACCCCCCAGATTACACCTTCCCACCTGTCTCTGCAGCTCCAACGAGACCCTGTCCTGCGTCACCATCTTTGTCATCGTCTACTACGCGCTGATGGCCGGTGCGGTCTGGTTTGTGGTCCTCACCTACGCCTGGCACACCTCCTTCAAAGCCCTGGGCACCACCTACCAGCCTCTGTCGGGCAAGACCTCCTACTTCCACCTGCTCACATGGTCACTGCCCTTTGTGCTGACGGTGGCCATCCTCGCCGTGGCCCAGGTGAGTCCCTGGGAGGGGCCGGGGCCTGAGCAGGGTGGGCTTGGGCATCACAGGCCCAGTGACCACCCACCTCCACCCTCCCGCTTCCTGCTGCAGGTGGACGGGGACTCGGTGAGCGGCATCTGTTTCGTGGGCTACAAGAACTACCGGTACCGCGCTGGCTTTGTGCTGGCCCCCATCGGCCTGGTGCTCATTGTGGGCGGCTACTTCCTCATCCGAGGTGAGCAGGCACCAGGCCGGGCCCGGTGGGCCATCAGAATGCAGAGCACCTGCTGGTGTAAGTGGCGGGAGGGCTGCAGGCACTGGCCAGAAAAAATGCACCCCTTACCGCAGAGCCGGTCTCAAGCTGGGAGGCTCAGTGAGTGGAACTTGCGTGGGTTCCCACCTGGGCCACCCCTTAGCCAAGTGCTCTTGTGTAGAGGCTCCCCTGCCCCGTTCGCACAGTCCAGCTCGTGTGTGCGTGTGTGTGTGTGTGTGTGTGTGTGTGTAAGCAGACCTCAGAGACAGTGGGGATTCAATTCCAGACCATCCCAATAAAGCAAACAAGGCAGTCAAGTGAGTCGCAGATTGTTCCGGTTTCTTGCCAGTTTAAAGACAAGTTATGGTAACACTCTCCTGCCGTCGAGTCACCATGTGGGATGGAGAGCTCTGGAACGGTGTGAGAATGGCCAGGATGTGGCGCTGAGACACAAAATGAGCACGCGCTGTGGGACAATGGGCGCCCACAGATTTGCTGGACGCAGGGTCATAGAAACCCCGCCAGTTGCGAAGCGCTGTGGGGCTGAACTCAGTCATGTGAGGTGCTTGTGGACTCCAGGCCTTGGGCCATTGCTCACCTCCAACACGTGCACACACAGGCTCCCTGTCCCCTGGTGTCCCTCTCCTGCCACCAAGCTCCACCATACGCCTCTGGTCCCACAGAGCCCATGTCTGTAGGAGATTGGTTTCTAAACTTCCTTTTCCACACCCGGTACTCTCTTGTCCCTCTCGGTGGCGCTGTGTTCTGCTCTCTGGCATCTGTTCTGTGCCACCCCCCACCCCACCCCAGCCTACCCCTTGACTCCCCACAGGGAAACTGATCTGTTCACTGAGCTGTCTGTCTGTCTGCAAACACCCAGGACTCCTCAGAGACTCCGCACCAGAACTAGGATGTCAAAGCGCCCATAAAGTTGTCATCCCAATCACACGTTGCAATGATAACGCGTTGGATTTATTGTGTTTATAAAATACATTAAGATTTGTTTCACTCCGAACAGATGTCTTTTAAAAAAAAAACGGAACCTGTGAGCTACTCTATGCAGCTCATGGAATCCCAGCAGGTGGCGCCGTTCTCCGGTCCATGCCATGCCTTTTCCATCAGCCCAGCTTTGACCTCAAGGCCATCCTTGGGGTGGCAAGGTTGGGACCGAGTCTCCCTCGCTCTTCTCAACTGACTGTCCAGTCCATGGCTGACCACCAGCTGGCTCTCCATTGCTCCAGGGCCGGGGGACCCTTGCGCCCTCACCCAGCCATGTCCCTTGGTGTATGGCCTCACCCCCTGCTAACGTCTGGGGTCTCCCCCTGTCCAGGAGTCATGACTCTGTTCTCCATCAAGAGCAACCACCCTGGGCTGCTGAGCGAGAAGGCTGCGAGCAAGATCAACGAGACCATGCTGCGCCTGGGTGAGCAAGGGGACAGGCTCACAAGCCGCCGACTGCAGGGCTCAGTGGGGACAGCAGTCATGGAAACAAGGGCCTGATGCACCCACGTGTGAATGGGTGTGTGCGTGCTGATGTCCGAGAGCGGTTTTTCAGGTAGAAGAATGCTGGGGTCCCTGGAAAGACTGCTTCCTCACGCCCATGTCCCTCTCCCCTTCCTGTCTTACTGTGGGCAGTGCAGCTCAGCCTGAGTCCTCCCCAGCCTCAGCTGCCTTTGGGGGTCCCATGGGGCCAACACTCTCCGCCCCGCTGCTGCCCCAATCCCTCAGGCGCTCAGTAACCTCCCGCCCCGCCTTCCACAACCATGTGTTTCCCAACCTTGGGGAAGGAAAGCAGTTATAGGGATAGTGTTTCTTGAATGGGCTCATTAACGTACAGTAAGCCTGTTGCTCTCTTTACAAGCACTTGTTTGAGCAGAGAGAAAAGGAGATATGCTAGATTATCAATGGAGAGAGTGGGTCGTGAGTGGTTACACGTTGGGCTGCTAACTGCAAGGTCAGCAGTTCAGAATCACCAGCCACCTTGAGGGAGAAAGAGGAAGCTTTCTACTCCCATAAACAGAGTCATGAAACCCACAGGGACAGTTCTACCCTGTCTTGTGGGGTTGCTACGAGTCGGAATCCACTCCACTGTATTTAAAAACACAATTTTTTTTTTTTGCTTCATACACGGAACATGCTTTTTGTGTGTGGGGGTGGGGGATACCAGAAAAAAACAGAAAACCTGCTAGACAAACTCTAAAAGAGCTGTAGCACTAGAACATGCTTTTTTGTAGTTAAAAAAAAGTTATTGAAAAGCAAAGGACTCACACACAGACCTTCTGACTTAACATAAAAACCCAAACTACGCCCACTGCCCTGTGGGTTGCTGAGATGGTCAGTCTTTACAGGAGCAGCAAGCCTCATCTTTCCCCACCATATCTGTTGGTGGCTTCAAACTGGTGACCTTGCAGTTAGCAGCCCCACTATGTCACCCCTTTGATTGAGTATAAAGCTTCCAGATATCAGACGACACGGCCATTGGTGGTTCCTTGTCTTTCACTGTACACACTGCTAGGTGTACACACACACACACACTGCCATCAAGTCAATTGCTACTCATGGCAACCAATCGGAGAGAGGTTTCCAATCTCTCATCGTTATGGAAGCCGATGGCCACCTCTTTCCTCCGCAGAGTGACAGGTGTTTTCAAACCGTCCCTCTTTCAGGAAGCAGCTGAGCAGTTGCCCTCTGAGCCACCAGGGCTCCTTCACTTGCTCCACGGTTGACCCCAGGGCGATGTTTCAAAGTACAACTGTGCTCTGTAGGGCTGTCCATACCTGCGATCTTTCAAAAGCAGGAAGCCAGGCCTTTCTTCTGAGGCCCTTTCCGGTAGATTCAAAGTGCCAGCCCTTTGGTTACTAACCCAGAGCTTCGGCATTCGCAATACCCAGGAACCCCATGCTTGGCACACCCTGTGCCCGTGAGTCATAGCGACTTGACAGGCAGAGTCGAAGCTCTCCAGAGGGTTTCCAGGGCTGTAAGTCTTCGCAGAAGCAGACAGCCACATCTGCGGCATCTGGTGGGTAGTAACTTGTTAGGCTGGGTGGACGAGGGAAACAAATCCAGAGACACTCATGTATGTATAAGAAAGAGCTTTGTATCAAAGAGTAATTTTATATGGTGAGACTATCCCAGCCCAGTCCAACTCAAGTCCTTCAGTCCGATACTAGTCCATAAGTTCCTCTTCAGACTCAAACAGTCACATGCAATGATGCAGAATGCAGGAAGATCACAGGCCAGTGGGTGCAAAGTCTTGTGGCTCTGATAGTGGTGGAAACATCACAAGACTCCTGCAGGTCTCAGCATGGCTCGCCGGCAGTAAGGTGAAGGAGAGAGAGAGAGAGAGAGAGAGTGGCTCACTTCCAGAGAGCTATTTATCTCAGGGGCACCTGCAAATGAGGTTATCACGCTGCGACCTGATTGATAGGCTAAACTCCACCCATATCTTCTGACAGGTGCCGTGTTGGCACAAAAACCTAATTGTCACAGAACTGCTGAACTTTCCATTAAAGCCAAGTGCTTAATCTCTGGGGGCTCCTTACACAAACCCCAAACGCACCGGCACTGAGTCGAGTCGGACTCACAGCAACTCTTTGAAACAGGGTAGAACTGCTCCTGTGGGTTCCCAAGATATAACTCTTCACAGGATTAGAAAACCTCCTCGTTCTCGGGCAGAGCAGCTGCTGGTTTCGAACTGTTGACCTTGCAGCTTGCAGCCCAACATAGAACCACTACACCCCCCAGGCCTGCGACTCCGTACACAGAAAGTGCCTGATTGCTGAATGAACCAGAGTTTGGTGTGGACTTGAAGCGCCTCGTCCGTCATCCGCGTCTCCTGGAGAAATGGCTTTTGTCGTCCACAGGCATTTTTGGCTTCCTGGCCTTTGGCTTTGTGCTGATCACCTTCAGCTGCCACTTCTACGACTTCTTCAACCAGGCGGAGTGGGAGCGCAGCTTCCGGGATTACGTGCTGTGAGTGAGAGAACCACCCAGCCGCCTGGCTGCCTTCCTCCCAGTGCCCAAGACATCATTGGCTCTGTAACTTGCCAAACGTGGCCGGCAGCCTCCGCGGGTCTGCTCCCCGCCGCACTTCCCTCTGCAAGCCCTGCGGCCAGTTCCTGTTCGAGCTTCTCTGGTTGCTCTCGGTTGGTCATTCCTAGGCGGTCTTTACAGCAGTGGTTCTCAACCTGTGGGTCGTGACCCCCTGGAGGGGGCAAACAACCCTTTCACAGGGGTCGCCCGATTCATAACAGTGGCAAACTGACAGCGATGAAACAGCAACAGAAATAATTTGATGGTTGGGGGGGTCCCACCACACGAGGAACTGTCTGAAAGGGTCGCGGCGTGAGGAAGGATGGGAACCATTGCTTTACAGGGTCTAGTGTCCACCCCCGCATGGGAGGCGTGGCTTCTCTCCCACAGTTCTCAGTGAGTCTTGGGTACTGGCTTTGAGTCCGCTCCGTTGTGTCCCCGGGACAGCGAGTCCGAGCGCGGAAGACGCCTGGTGTTCCAATGAACAGCAATTCAGCACGCTGCCGTAGCGGGGTTGACCCGCCTCATGGTGACCCCACATGTGCAGAGCAGAACTGGGCTCCAGGTTTTAAGGTCGTGACTTTTTGAGAGCAACACTGCCGGGCCTGTCTTCAAGGCACCACGGAGTGTGTTGAATGCACCAACCTTCCTGTTTGTGGCAGAGCTTAACCACTTGCACAGGACTCCAGGATATGACTGGTTGGCCTCCTCCTGCCCACTCTGTGACCCCGGACTGCAGGGCAGTGGGTCTTAGCTTGGCTGTGCACCATCTCACTCACGTGCAAAGCTTGTAAAAATAGTGGGTGCTTCCTAGAGACTCTCCATCCCTGGGATGGGGCCCAGGCGCCAGGAGTTCCTTAAAAGCTCCCGGGTGATTCCAGGGACCAGCCAGGGATGAGAATCCGTGCCCATTGCTTTAGAAAGGCTGGATGGTCGGGGTACCTCCCCAGAAGACCTGAAAGCTTGTCTACCCTTCTGACCCTCACCACAGGTGCCAGGCCAACGTGACCATTGGGCTGCCCACCAAGAAGCCCATCCCCGACTGTGAGATCAAGAACCGCCCGAGCCTCCTGGTGGAGAAGATCAACCTCTTTGCCATGTTTGGCACCGGAATCGCCATGAGCACCTGGGTCTGGACCAAGGCCACGCTGCTCATCTGGAGGCGCACCTGGTGCAGGTGGGGTCAGCTGCCAGCCCCTTCAAAGCGCTCGCCCTACTTGCACAGCGTCAGCGTCCCCTAGTGTCCCCTGGCGGAACCTGCGCTGGACCGCGGAAAGCCTTTCCCTGCTGCTCACCACTGCCCTCTGGTGTCACGCTGGGCCGAGTGCTCTGGTCGCTGCCAATGGCTGGCTAGGTGAAGGGATGAGCTAGGGGAAGCCCGCTCTGCAGAGGAGGCCTGGCCCCGCAGCATCCATGAGGCCCCAGGAGGGACTCCGCAGTGGTTGTTGACCCTCCACCCCTTGCCTCTCCCTTCCCCACTCCCCGCAGGCTGACCGGGCAGAGTGACGACGAGCCCAAACGGATCAAGAAGAGCAAGATGATCGCAAAGGCCTTTTCCAAGCGGCGCGAGCTGCTGCAGAACCCGGGCCAGGAGCTGTCCTTCAGCATGCACACCGTCTCCCACGACGGGCCCGTGGGTGAGCCTGGCCCGCCTCCCCGGGTGGTTCCGGTGCCTGGGTGGGTTAAGCACGGGGCTGCCAACCCAGTAGGGCCGGCTGGCTGCCGGAGCTCAGCTGCAGCTCAGGGAGAGAAGAGAGCGCCGTGGCGGTCAGCCTCTGTGAAGCCGCTGGGGCCAGTTCTCCCTGCCTGTGAGGCAGGATGGACTCCTTAGAAACGAGTTTGATTGCTTTTCTTTTACTTCACACACTCCTGCCTCTGGGGTCCCCTGGCCACTTGTCCCTTCTGTTTCTTCCCCTGGGTCTGCTCGCTTGGGCTTTTTCTCTCATCACTATTGCATGTGAACACACACGTTGGGAAGTTAGCGTGGGAGGAGTGTACGGAGGAGGTAGTGACCCTCCTACTTGAATCATGCTGTACCCCCACCCACCAGCACTCACGGCCACCCTCGATTCCGTCAAGAACAGACACCCACTGCCTCTTCATCACTGACACCCCTCCTGCCCACCCTGGCGCTTGGAGGGCCGCCCTCCACAAAGGCCAGAGCAAGCCAGGGCCGGACACTGGATTTCTGTCTCTCTCTCTCTCTCTCTGGATTCAGAAAGTGGACTCCAGGGTGAACTTTTAGTTAGAGGCTGGGTGGGAGGGTCAGCAGTGCAGGATGAGGCGGTGCCAGCCAGGGGCTGTGGCCTCACCCTGCATGTCCCTCCCGCAACCCCACAGCTGGCTTGGCCTTTGACCTCAACGAGCCCTCTGCAGACGTGTCCTCTGCCTGGGCCCAGCATGTCACCAAGATGGTGGCTCGGAGAGGAGCCATCCTGCCCCAGGATGTGTCTGTCACCCCAGTGGCCACCCCAGGTACGGGGATTTGGGTTTCTGGAAGGGAAGAAAGGAGAGGCATTGGAGGTTTAGAGTTGGGGGCCCCAGAATTAAAAGGGGGGTCTGAGGAGGAGCAGGGTGGCGTGGGCAAAGCCGGGGCGCCTCTCACGCCTCCTTCCCCCACCGCCAGTGCCCCCGGAGGAGCAGGCCAACCTGTGGCTGGTGGAGGCAGAGATCTCCCCGGAGCTGGAGAAGCGCCTGGGCAGGAAGAAAAAGCGGAGAAAGAGGAAGAAGGAGGTGTGTCCACTGGGGCCGCCCACCGAACTGCCCCGCCCCGCGGCCGGCCACGCCCCCAGCGCCGTCCCTCGGCTGCCGCAGTTGCCCCGCCAGAAATGCCTGGTGGCTGCGGGACCCTGGGGAGCCGGGGAGCCCTGCCGCCAGGGCACTTGGACCCTGGTCGCCAACCCCTTCTGTCCGGAGCTGCAGGACTCGTTTCTGCCCAGCGCCCCAGCCCCGGGGGCCTGGGCTCAGGGCCGCCGGCAGGGGCAGGGGCAGGGGCTGGGGCCCATCCACTCGCGCACCAACCTGATGGAGGCGGAGCTGATGGACGCGGACTCGGACTTCTGAGCCTGGAGCGCCCTCCCTGGCACTGGACGGAGCCGAAGCTACTGGAGGCGCCGCCGCTCCGCTGCTAGTGCTTCCTGGGGAGCTGGGTCTCCAGGAACCCCGAGGACCCAATGCCCCAGAGGCAGAGAGAAGAGACCCTAGGACGCTGAGGCATCCCTGTGGCCCGCCTTCGACCCATCAGCCGGGTCTTCGGAGCTTCTGGCAGGGTCCTGAAACGCCGAGCTTACACCGTGGGGCAGGCATCGGAAGCGGGGGTGACAGCACCCCCACCCCCATGGGTTGTGGTAGCTAGACAGGTGGCTGGCAGGTGAACCAAGTGGGACCCTTTCTGGCTCGCTCAGACCAAAAGTTTTAGTGGCTCATTAGCCCTTTGTCTAGTGAGGGCAGGGTTCCTGCTTCCTCTTTCAGGAAAGGTACCCTGCTGACCCTCCCTACCCCAGGCCAGACAGAACCCCACCCTGGCTGTCCAGCACCCTCCTCTTCCCCACTTTAGTTTCCCCAGGCCAACCTACTCCCCTGCCCTGTTTGTTGATTTAGGCCCCTGAGCTGCAGCGTCCCCTCTCTCCCACCCCACCCCTGCACTGGGCTCCCTGTCCAGGGAGAGGCTGGGCCTGGTGTGGCCTAGGAGAGGCCACACAGAGACCCATGGTGAGATTCCCTCACATCCACCACTGGGGGGTGGACCTTCTGACTTGAGGGACTTTTCCTTAAAAGTAGCAGACAGGCAGGAAAGGTTCCTTCAACTTCCACGCCCCAGGGATGAGGGGATGCCCACCTCTTAGACCACCCCCCTGGCCGTGTCCCCAAGGCCCCACGATTAAGAACCAGACTGCAGGAAACCTTAGAAGCTGGTTGGGCCCCAGGTGTGAAGAGGGGTGGGGAGAAGGAATACTGTAAATAAAAGGCTTTTGTATAAACTCGGGGTGTGCTGCTTTTCCATGGGCTGTGAGCTTACTCTCAAAGTCCAGTGTTTTCCACTTCCTCCCAGGGCTGTTCTGAAAGCCAGGAGCTGGGCACCAATAAGGTCACAACTCTCAGCAGTCCGTGTGATGTGCTGGCTCTCTGGCCTCCCTGGCCAGGTGCCTCAACCCTGAGAGAAGTTCTTTATGACCAAAACTGCCTGGGTCACAGATAGCTAACTGAGCAGACGAGTGACTGGCCTCTTCGTAACAATGAGATGCTAGGTGGGCATGGTTCCTGAGTACAAGCCTGGGCTTCACCTGTGGGGACTGCTAAGGGGCTGTCAGGAGGCCAGGTACAGGTCTCACCCCAGGCCAAAGGAATCCCGACTTCCTGTGGGGAATCCCTTATCCCATCTCCTCCAACCAGATAGTAGTAACAGGCCAAGGGCTGGGTTACAAGGACTGGGGGTTACTGGAGATGAGGTCTGTGGAGGAAAGGGGAGCCATGGCCTCTTCAGACAAGCATTCTATATCTTTAGTTCTGGCAACTAGCCTCCTGCCTGAAGATGCTGCTCTCTCTCCCTCGGTGGGTCAGCTTGCCCACCGCAGAGGTCTTGTGTCTTCTGGTCCTGCTGCTGCTGTTTCTCTGCGGCTGGTTTCTGCCATGCTTGCTACACTTCTTAACCGCAGCTCGCTTGCTCTTTCCTGGGCCTGGGAAGTTCTTAGCCAGAGATCCCAGGTCTGGGGGAGACTCTCCATCCTGGGCTCTTCTTCCTCGATCATAGCAAGGTCCACTTGGTTCTGCCTCTAGGATGACTCATTTTAAGCTTAGCAAGATGGCCAAACTGATCGATCCCCTCCTTAGAGTTCCATATACCCTATTTGCATGATCCTGCCCCTGTATATTTTCCATACACCTTATTTATGTTATTAGCAGATGGTCCACTCCCCTCTGTGAACTGCAAACACGATGTGCATAGTCCCACCCACCCACTGGGTGAGAGTCATACGACCTTGCATGGCTAAAAGGGCCAGATTATGTAATCACTGCACGCATCCTCTCCCTTATTCCCATGTGATGGGGACACGTGCATGTTTCTAGAACCCGATGCGAGACGAGGAAAAGGAACGAACACCTGATTCTATTCTAGGTACTTCCTATGTGTCAGGAACCCTTGTAGCCAGAGGTCAAAGCACTTGGCTGCTAACCAAAAAGTCAGTGGTTCAAAGCCACCAGTTAACTCAGGAAAGGGAGGGGCCAGCTGTGGCCATCCGCTTCTGTGAAGATGAAAACCCACTACTGTCAGGTTGATTCTGACTGCTATTGACCTGACAGGCTTTCTGAAGCTGTGTGTCTTGGGATTTCTCCTCAGAGTGGCTGGTGGGTTAGCTAACAATGCCCCCACAACCCTGAGAACTCCTATGGGACAGCTCTGTGGTTCCTAGCAGGGTCACTGTGAGTAGGAATCCCCTCAATCACGGGAATTATTAACCGCCTCTTACTGAATGCTTGATAGGTGTCAGCTGCTCTTCCGGGCACTCTGGATGGTGACTCATGGAAGCCTCCGACCTCCCAGGCTTTGCTAATGTCCCTCCAGACGGGGAGGTGGAGAGGTGAAACCGCTTGCCCAGGCCAGGCAATGGGTGGTGGTCCTGGGAGTCTACCAGGGCGGTCTGGCTCAAGTCTGTTCCTGACCACCGGGCTCAGGGGAACAACGCCAAGAGAAACTTTCATGTGGCACCAGGCTCAGTGAAGCAAAGGAACTTGTCCAGGTCCTCACAGCGGGTAAGGGGCAGGCGCTAAGATCTTCCTCCAAGTTCTTGTCTTTCCATGCCTAGTTCTGGTCCCTAAAGTTGATTTCTGTCCAAATTTCGCCCTTGTGTTCCCTCTGGCTACCTGGGGTCCCCTGGTATCTGCCCACCTTGCCATCACTGCTTCTTGTCAGCGGCGTTATGAAACCCAAGCTCACTGCCATCGAGTTGATACCGACTCATAGTGACCCTAGAGGACGGGTAGAACCGCCCGTGTGTTTCTGAGATTGGAACTCTTTACGGGAGCAAAAAGTACCATTTTTCTCCCAAGGAGCAGCTAGTGGTTTCAAACTGCTGACCTTGCAGTTAGCAGCCCTGCAAGTAACCACTAGGCCACCAGGACTCCTAGCTAGTTTTAAGCCTGTATCGATAAAATGTATCATGTCTAATCATCTTTTCTGGAATACGGAGAAAGGTTATATTTTGCATTCCTTTTACTTCTTTCTTTCTCCGTCCCTCTTTTTCATGGTGGGAGTACTTGTGCAGAGGAGAGGTCACTGAAAAGAATTCAATCTGGGCCTTGAAAAGAGGAGCTGCATGGCCATGACGAAGCCCTGTCTGGGGGCGTTGGCTTGCTAACCACCCAGTCTGTGATCAAGCCCACCAGAAATATGAGGCTGTCTGCCTCTGCAAAGATTTACATCCTCCAAAACCCGACATCGGAATCAACTCGATGGCTTCAGGGTAGTGAGTCAGAATGGCGGTGGCAGGGAGGCTGACACTCTGTGACCACTAGAGGGCAATGTGAGTCCACCTTTGTAGATGGCATCTGTTAGCCTGACCACACGCTCCAGGATCAAGGTCTCCCCCACAGAGAAATACTGCAGTCTTAAGTCTCGGCAAGTTTGAGAAAGATGAGGCTAGCTATCTATGTCTGTAAAGAGTTACAGTCTTGGAAACTCACGAAGGCAGTTCTACCCTGCTCAATAGAGTCCTGTGAGTCAGCAATGACGCATGGCAGTGAGTTTAGTTTTTTTGAGTCTAGGGCAGTGGTTCTCAACCTTCCTCATGCTGAGACCCTTTCATACAGTTCCTCATGTGGTGACCGTCCCCCAACAATAAAATTATTTTCGTTGCTATTTCATCACTGTCATTTTGCTACTGTTATGAATCGGGTGACCCCTGTGAAAGGGCCGTTCATCCCCTAAAGGAGTTGCGACCCACAGGTTGAGAACCGCTGGTCTAAGCAATATCAAAGAGGTACTGCCCAGGCTGGGTAGCAGAGCCACCCTGCTGCCCAAAGCTCCTGGACTCCATTCTTGAAGAAACTCTTGGTTTGTGGGACCTCCTGTCTCTAGTTGCTACCTAGAGAGCAGGGACCCCATTGACCCCGTTGACCCTCCCAGTGTCTCAGCTCTCAGTTGCTCCCTTGGGCCCCTTGTCACTCTCACAAACTCAGTTGTCCAGCCGCCTAGGTGTAGAGACCTGCTTTGAATGGTCCCAAAACAACACACTACCATCGAGTGAATGCCAACTCATAGCAACCTTACAGGACGGGGTAGACCTGCCGCTCAGAGTTTCTGCGGCCATGACTTTTTTTTTAATTAAAATATTTTATTGGGGGCTCTTACAGCTCATCAATTGTATCAAGCACATTAGTACATATGTTGCCATCATTATTTTCTAAACATTTACATTCTACTGGAGTTCCTTCTTGACCTTCCTTCGCCCCTCCCACCTTCGTGACCAACCCCTTGATAAATTATAAATGATTATTATTATGCCAATTGCTGTCTCCCTCCACAGTTTCTGTAGTTTGTCCCCCCCTGGGGGTGGGGTTATGTGTCCATCATTTCGATCAGTTCCCCCTTCCTCCCCTCCTCTCCCCACCATCTCCCTACCCTCCTGGATTTGCTCCTCCCATTCCTGTTCCTGGATTACATGTGTCATGAGATCTTATCTTATGTGTACCTGTCTACATGCTCTGGTCTAGCCTGGGGTCATGATAGTGAGGGGTGAGGAAGCTTCAAGGGACCGGAGGAATATTGTGTGTCTCATCAGTGCAACACTGTACCCTGGTTGACTCATCCCTTCCTTCTGACCCTTCTGTGAGGGGATGGTCCATTGTCTACAGATGGGTTTGGGATCTCTGCTCCAACCCTCCTTGTTCTCAGCAATATGGTTTCATTTGTTTTGGATCTTCAGATGCCTGTTACCCTATCCCGTCGACAACTAGGGAACTAAGATCAACAATGGGGAGGACAGAGATCCTGTGGATGTTGGAGCAACAGCAATCTAGCTGAGAGGATTTTCTAAGAGGTGGAAGAAGGGCGAGCGTGATGGTGGAGCAGGAGGAAGCTAAAAGGAAACAGGAAAGATCTAGGAAGCACAGCTATGGCTAGAGGTATACGCATAGGTGTGTACATATGTAAATACACTAATTTATAAAAGTAGAGGATTGGTCTATGTACACATATTTATATGGCAATACACTGAGGTAGAGGATGGACTTTCGGTCTCTGCTCAAGCCCTCCCTCAATGCAGGAACACTTTGTTCTAACAACCTGGCATTCTGTGATGCTCACCTTCCTGCCTGATTGTTGAAGACAAAATGGGTGCATAAGTAAATGTTGTGAAGAAAGCGGATAATGCCCGGCTATCAAAAGATATAGCATCTGGGGTCAGAAAGGCTTGAAATTTGAACAAGCAGAGAAGCGACAAGTCCACAAGGAAGAAGCACACCAGCCTGTGAGACTATGACTCTTTATGGGAGTAGAAAGCCTGGTCTTTCTCCCTCGGCTGGTCTGGTGGTTTCAGACTGCTGACCTTGCAGATTGCAGGCCAACATGTGACCACTCCGCTACCAGGGCTTCCAGGTGTCTTCCAAAGGCCAGTGGTCCATGCCTCGCTTCTTCTTCTTCTGCCTGCTTAATTTATTCTAAGGAGCTGAAAAGATACAGGAAAACACAGAGTGGGCTAATAAACTTGATAACAGCTTCCCACCACTCATAATTAGTAACTGGTCATTTTCTCATATTCACCCTCATTCTTTTTCTTTCTTCTTCTTCAATTAAGTACACCTCCCAAACCAAACCACACTCATGACTGTTGAGTCATTTCCGACTCACAGCGACCCTATAAGACAGGGTAGAACGGCCTTCGTGGGTTTCTGAGACTGAAACTTTGTGGGAGAAGAAAGCCTCACTTTTCTCCTAGGAGCAGCTGGTGGTTTCAAACTGCTCATCGATTAGCAGCCCCACGAGGGACCCACGACGCCAGCAGGGTTCCCTCAAGTGCACCTACTCCTCGCTGATCGAATACCTTCTTATCTGACACTCCTCATTTCCGGCCATCATGGCAAAACCTCCTAGCAGACTGCTTCGAGCATTAACATGTGGATGGGCCATAATGAATGCCAAGCTGTGAGGTGAGCACCATGGAGTCTGTGATGCTGTGGGTCTCTCGGCTGGACCACGATTTGCAGTGGTTTGGCAGCTATAGAATGATGGGGGCAGCCTTCACTTTGGGGCCTGATGTGATCCTCCTCCGTGTGTTCAAAATGCTGATTTTCACAGAACGGAGACCTGCTCGTCGGAGCCTCACACAAGGATGGCTTCTGACAAACTAAGCTGAAGTCTACTGTTACCGATTTCTCTAGTCCCATTTCCCTCCTGTTCCTCTCCTCTTCTAGAGAAAACAAATAAATGTTTAGCTCTTCATGTTCATGCTCCCATGTACATATGGGCATCTGTGCATCTACAAACAACTTAGAGCATCGTCTTCGCCGCTTTGAAAGTTTTTACTTTCTTTTTTTTTTTTTTAAGTTTTTACTTTCATCTAAGTTACACACGCTGTCGTCTGAAAAGCTAAACAGTCTTGCTAATTAAAACAGTTGTCTTGGTAACCCACTCACACTGTGGTGCTGCTATGAATCAATTTTATATTATATGGCTTTTCTAGCCACGTTTTTGTAACATCCACAAGAGAATTGGGTAAGACTCTGCAAATAAGGTGTGGAAGCTTGCAGAGCTTAGACAGTTTGTTAAAGTGTTCACTCAGGTGTCCGCAAAGAAGGTGTGTGGAGTCCTTGCGGGAGTGGGATTAGGCAAATAAGGCGCCTGGTGCCTCTGTAGGGAATTGATCAGTTTTACCATCCTGCTAGGCTTAAAAAGAGTCCATGAGGGAGTGGGGGAGACAAGGAGTGGAGACCCCAAGGCCATCTGTAGACAACTGTACATCCCCTCACAGAGGGGTCACAAGGAAGAGAGGAGCCAGTCAGGGTGCAGTACAGCACCGATGAAACACAACTTTCCTCTAGTTCTTTAATATTTCCTTCCCCCCACTATCATGACTTCAGTTCTACCTTACAAATTGGATTAGGCCAGAGTATGCACACTGCTACAGATAAGAGCTCACAACACAGGGAATCCAGGATAGATAAACCCCTCAGGGTTTATGAGAATAGCGATACCAGGAGGAAAAGGGAAAGGTGGGGGCAGAAAGGGGGAATCGATCACAAGGATCAACATATAACCCCCTCCCAGGGGGATGAACAACAGAAAGGTGGGTGAAGGGTGACAAGATGATGTAAGATATGAAAATAATAATCTATAACTTATCAAAGGTTCATGAGAGAGGGAAGGTGGGGGAGGGAGGGGGGAAATGAGGAGCTGATAGCAAGGGCTCAAGTAGAAAGAAAATTCTTTGAAAATGATGATGGCAACAATGTGCTTGACACAATGGATGAATGTATGGATTGTGATAATAGATGTAAGAGCCCCCAATAAAAGAATTTAATAAAAAAATTTTTAAGCCCATCCCAAAGGTTGAGGGAAGACCTCACTACCATCAAGAAGAGCTGGGAGCAGAGTATGTCCCTTGGGCCCAGGGTGCCTGTACTTCTAGACATAGGAGTCAAACTCCAACACTGGAGATGGCACAAGATGGCAAGAAACAGCAACAAGCACAATAGAATCCATCGGCCTAGAGAGCAGCAGCAGAAACAGAAGACCAAGCCCGTAGGAAGGAATGACTGAAGGCTTGCTGCCCTGTGGAATGAGAGCGCCGAGTGCCTTTGGGCAGGAGGAGGGTGTCTGCAAGTGCTTATCAGCAGAGCTGAAGACCTGTAACACTTGCTGGAACAGGCAGAGGCCAGGCCTGAGCAGCACCCAGCGGCAAGGGCTGCCTGCAGGCACAGTTAAGTAGCTCTCTTGCTCCAGGAGGATGGTTGATAAGACTCTACCATAAATTCACAAGGAAGTTTTGAAAGGGATCCAAAGGCAGATTTAAAAAAAAGACAATAATAAAACACACACACACAAACCTAGATCTAGGAATGGGCATTGGGCTCACACTAAATCCTAGCTCCAAGTTATGAGCAATTAGTTCTTACATCATGACCCTGCTGGATACCTGCTCTCAGGAAGGGAACACAGAAGATATGGGTGTGTAGCAAAACTTGGCAAAGAAATTAGATGGTGCCCGGTTATCAGATAAAATAGCTTCCAGGGTCTTAAAGCCTTGTCTCCAAACAAGCAGCCATCTAAGTGAGAGGTCAACTAAGTCCACATGGAAGAAGCACACCAGTATCGGTTACTGAAAGATTGTAAACCATATAATCTGAAGTCGAAGGAGGGACTACTATCAGAGCCCAAATTGTGAGAATCCGTTTTGTAGAAGGCTATGGATGACAATGGGCGCCTGCAATAGTTGACTGTGCCAGCCTGGCCGACAAACACAAGTAGGATTAACTGAAGGGCAGAGGGATAAATGGCTCGGTGAGCCTCGCCTTGCTTGTTCTGTGCCTCAGTTTAAAGGGGTACACTACCTGTGGGATGCCTAGCCTGTGGACTGTGTCACTGTAAGTTGAGGTCCCTTTAAGCCCACATGATTGGAATGTTCATCTCTGGAGCTGGGGACCGACAGTTGATGACAGTTGGTGACCTGCCTTGCTGTTTGCTACCTGGGTATATATAGCCCAGCTCTCTCTACAGAAAGGGCTGGCAACTGGCGGCTCTCAAGCCTTAAAGGACTGCTAGCATCTCACTGCTTTATAATTTAACTGTTAAATTCTTGTATTATCTATCTGTATATAATTTAACAGTTCATTTCTTGTATTATATATCTATCTTTATAAATATATTTATATATAATTACTAGCAATCTGGTGTTGTCTCTCTAGAGAACCCTGTCCAACACAGTGCCCAAGATTCATTTGTGGGATCTATATAGGAAATAAGCCTCCAGTGAAATCCTTTCACCCACAACAGAGGGATGGGGGAAAGTGGTTACTAAACAGAGGGCAGGGCATTGGAAAGATGAGGATAGAAGATCAAAGGCATCAATCTGACTTGAATGGTTAAAATAAAATTTTGATTTCCCCCTCTGATGCACACCGAACCTGATCTAGTTTTGAACATTTTCTGTATTTTTGTTTTGTTTTGTGTTTTTTTTTTCGTTCATATTAGGGTGTATCTCAGCGGTGTTATGCCATCGAGGGTCATCCTCTTGAAGTTGCATTGTATGTTTTCCAGTATATGAAACCCAGGATTGATGAACCCACAGGGACAACAAATAGAATAAGGGATTGGGGGAGGGGAAGATGATGTCAAGGAGTCCAGGAAGAAAAACAATGTGTGGAAACTGATTATGGTAGCAATTGTACAATTCTACTTGACGTGATTGGACTATGGAATGATTGATACATGTATTAACTCCCAATTAATAATAGATTATTTCTTTAAAAGAAGCTGTTGTGATTGGGCTCTATCCTGAGTTGTTCCTGTAACTTCCAAGTGGATCCTGATCCTAAACTGTAACCAGCTGCTTCCCTGATAAACTACGCATCTGAATATACTCTGCTAGGTGTGTGGGGGTGGTGGGAAGAGGAGGGTTGGTATGGGAATTGGTAAAGAGGTTCGAGAGTGGAGCTATGTCTGAGTTCTACCTCATCGGGGTCAGTTTGGGGCTGCTGCTCATTGTTATGCCCTCTCCTCACCCTGAAGCTGGCCAGCCTGCAATGCTGCCAGTTTACATATTTGCTTCTGTATATCTGAATTGCATGCTTAGTCATGCTCTTGAATGTTCACTTTCGACATTATCATTTGAGTCCCCAATTCTGAGGCTAAATAATATGTTCTTTTTGCTGGTTTCTTATGAGATGGGGAGAAAAAAGAAGAGGTGGGGAAGAGGAGCCAGTGATGAATGCTAAGTTATCAGGCCGATTTGACAGTCTTAATCAGAGGTGGAGAAAATTTGGGACCCACAAAAGGCTCTGAATCAGAGACAGCAGGTATTGTGAGGGTGGAGATAGAAGCAGGAGGATTGATTTAAAATTTCAGAAGAAAGTAGATCCCCTGATCCTCCACCCAGCTCCCCACTGTCAAATCAGTGGCCCTCCTAATATTGGCAAATTGTTGCTTTCTTGTGTAGAGAAGGCAAGAAATGTGAAGGCATTGCCTATCATTTTCCAAGAGGTTTGATGGTAATAAGTCTGATGTATTTCCCATTCTTGAGCTTGTGAAGTGGTTCTCAACCTGTGGGTCAAGACCCTTTCACAGGGGTCACCTGATTCATAACAGCAACAAAATGACAGTGATGAAGTAGCCATGAAAATAATTTTATGGTTAGGGGGTCACCACAACATGAGGAACTGTATCAAAGGGTTACAGCACTGAGGAAGGTTGAGAACCACTGAGCTCGTGTAAAAATGCATCCTTCATTGACTCCAGACATTTGAACGATTTTCTCGTTGTCCTGTGTATTTTGAAACATCACAAGGATTTAAATGGGAAGGGGTTTAATTTCATCCATTAGGCTGGGCATCTAGTGAGTCCTTTCATTGCCGATACTTGTCTTTCAGTTCTGGGAAATTAAAAAATTAACTCTTGGATGAAATTCAGCCCTTCGTTTTTTTCGGTACTTCATTCAGGTATTCCCATTATTCAGAAGTTGGAATGCCTGGGTAGCTCTATAATTTATTTATCTTTTCTATTTTGAATCTCTTTCTCTTTTCATTTATTGAGTGTTTCATTCCCACCACCCCACCGTGCTTTCATTTTCAGGCCCCGTATTTTTTTCTGAATGTACAACACGCACTCTCCTTTCACCAGTGCAGTCAGTCTCTTAAATCTCTAGGCATATCAGTGACTTTTTGGCCGCACAGGGAAGGTCTTGTTTTATTTTTGGGAGAAAATGAAGCTTTCTACTCCCATAAAGAGTTAGAGTCTCAGGAACCCACAGGGGCTGCTGAGTTAGCAACAACTCAACGGTAGTGAGGTTTGTCTGCTTGCTTGCTTTCGTCATGTAATTACTTTTCACCGTGTTCTTACTTTGGTCTCTGGATTGTCTCACCTTCTGGGGACTCTACTCCTGCTTATGAATGTGGCAGTAAATGGTCTCTACCGGAAGCTCTCTGAGCAAGGGGTGACTTCACTGTGAGGTAATCAGCCGGGCAGTTCCTTGGGTCACTCTCACTTTTTGTATCTTCAGGTTTTGTTTGCTTTTGTTTTTTCCTTTTGGGCTGGTCAGATATCTTGGAGAAGTTCTCCCAGTCTCCTAAGTGGAAGATGCATGCTTTCCTGTCAAGAGTTCGGGAACTGAATGAGCCAGATGAAGAAAGACCTGTAGTCCAGACAGTCCTGTTGCCAGTATGATACTTCAACCTTCAACTGTGGCCCCTGTCCCCCAGGAGCAGTAAGACTAGGAGCAGCAGGGTGTAGGGATGGGACTGAGAATAGGGGAGGCATGTGCCTTGATGTTTGACCACAATCAGCCACTGGTGCCTGCATAAAGGAAGGGTTAATATTAGTTTCTTCCCAGTGCGCCAACTCACTATGTTTTGTAACCACATCCCTTGGAAGACTTAATTCATCCCCTCAATTCTAGTAATTCTAGTGGCAGTCCAGGTAGGCAGCTGCTGCCTCAGACCTCCAACACATGCCAGGTGTCTGTATCACAGCCCCTTGCGCATTAGGGGGAAGAAAGAAATCAGTTATAGAGCCGCTAATCTCTGCCCCGACAGCTGGAGGATGCAGCGCTACGCTGGTTTATTTTAACAGGAAGGAAATTCTGGAAGCCAGAGTGTGAAGAGAAAGCTTAAGAAGCCCTTGAGTCTGGCAGACATATGGGCTTAGTAGAAACGGTCCAGTTCAGATGTCTTCTGACAGAGTGGGGCACAACTTTGGAGATGGGAACATGAAAGATACTCTTCAGGGTAGGAGGACTTTAAAAAGTGGCCATCTTTCCAAGGTAGTTGTGGCTCAGGAGATATAAGTCGGTGATTTTTGTGTTGTGTTGTGTTGTGTTGTGTTGTTTTCCTCACTCTCCGTTCTTGTCAGGGGCTAGGGAAAAGTTATTCCAAAGACTTGTCCTGTGTCTGTGAGGTTGTCAGGCCTGTGGCTTGTTCCCGGAGCAGTCATAACAAAGAAGGTCCTCTCTGCCTCTGTTTCTCTGGAAATAGAGAAGAAACCCACCCATAGTCTGTCCCTCAGAGTCATTTGCATCTTACCGTATTTTCTTTCTTTTTTTAACATTTTATTAGTGACTCAAACAACTCTTATCACAATCCATATATACATCAATTGTATAAAGCACATCTGTACATTCTTTGCCCTAATCATATTCAAAGCATCTGCTCTCCATTTAAGCCCTTTGCATCAAGTCCTCTTTTTTCCCCTCCCTCCCCGCTCCCCCCTCCCTCAACGTATTTTCTTTAAGAATTGCTTTCATAGTTAAAATCTTGGACCTGTGCAATTTTATCTCCTTTTTAGTCTAATATTTTATAATAAGCATTTCTTTTATCATTAAAAAAAGTCTTTGCCAACCTTAATTCTAAAGGTTACAAACCTCCCTTTAAAGTTTTAAAACATGCAAGACAGCATATTGGTGAAAGAAAACACGTGTGTGTGGAAACAGCAGTTCCCTACACATGCACATTCGGGACAGTTGTTATCTCTGAGATGGGAGGAAGGAAAATGAGACCCAGGAGAAGTCCACAGAGAAGTTTAACGACCTCTGAAGCAAACATGTCCAAGTGGCAGGATTTCCTACAACCAAATGGTGACACAAATAGCTTTTAATTCTATTCTACTTTTTGTTCATTTGAGTACTTTTAATTGTCACTGGTACTTATTATTGTCAGATACTGTTGAGTTGGTGCCACCTCATGACAAATCCTTGTACAACACAACAAAACACTGTCCAGCTCTTGCACCATCTTCACAGCCAGTCATTGCTATGTTTGAGCCCATTGTTGCGGCGACTGTGTCAGTCCATCTCATTGAGGGTCTTCCTCTTTTTCACTGACCCTCTACTTTACCAAGCATGGTGTTCTTCTCCAGAGGCCAGTCCCTCCTGATCACATGCTCATGAAATAAGTTCAAGATGCTTCTAAGGACCATTTTTGGCGCACTTCTTCCAGCACAGATTTATTCATTCTTCTGGAAATCCATGGCATATTCAATATTCTTTGCTAATACCGTAATTCCGATACATCAATTCTTCTTTAGTCTTCTTTATTCACTGTGTCCTACTTTCTCATGCATACGAGGTGATTGAAAATACCAGGGGCTTGGATCAGGGGTACTTTAATCCTCAAAGTGATAGTTTTGTTTCTGAACGATTGAAAGAGGTCTTTTGCAGCAGATTTGCCCAATGCAATGCATTATTTAGTTTCTTGACTGTTGCTTCCATGACTACTGATTATGGATCCAAGTAAAATGGGATCCCTGACAACTTCAATTTCCTCTCTAGTTATCATGCTATTGTTTACTGGCCCAGTTTGGTGGATTTTTTACATTTTAGTTAAGTGAAGGTGTAATCCCTACATCAGGGAGTGCTTCAAGTCCTCTTTGTTTTCAGCAAGTAAGGTGGTGTGGCAGGGTACGGTCACCTTCATGTTGCAGGTTGTTCATCAGTCTCTTACCAATCCTGACGCTGTGCTCTTCACTGGAGTTTTCAGATGATCGGCTCAGTATGTAGATTGAATAAGTATGATGAAAGGCTGCAATGCCGACACACACTTTTCCTGATTTGAAAACATGCAGTATACCCTTGTTCTATTTGCATGACTGCCTCTTGGTCTATGTGCTGGTTGCCATGAGAAAAAGCAAGTGTTTGGGGAATTCTCATTCTTTGCAATGTTACCCATAATTTGTTGTGATGCACAGTCAAATGTCTGGTGACTCCCCTCTGAGCACAGACCAAGGAGGTGAGCAGCTTTGCCCTTAGTCAGAGTGCGTGGGCGAGTGGACTAATACAGATGTGGTTAGGAACACATTTAACACCTTCTTATTTATTTTCCCTTTGACCCATTAAAATTTTGTTCTGGTTTTTATTTTGGATTTAGGTTGTGTGTGTATGTGTGACGGTGGTTGTTTTTGGTATACTTTGATGTGAAATCCATAATAGGTAAATCTATACAGTAACTAGGTCAATCGTCTCTTAGGGTTGTCAGGGGAGGATGGAAGGAAATGAGGAGCTGACCGTACGGGATGTTCTAAAATTGATCGATGATTGCACACCTCTTTTAGAAATATTTAAACCACTGAATTGTATGGTATGTAAGTTATACATCAATAAAACTGTTAAAATGTCTTTGCATAGTCAATAAAACACAGGTAGAAATTTTTCTGGTATTCTCTGCTCTCAGCCACAATCCACCTTACATCAGCAATGATAATCCTTGTTCCACATGCTCTGCTGTCTGGGTTGTATCTGCCAGTTCCCTGCTGATGCACTGCTGCACTGTTTGAATTATCTTCAGCCAAATGCATGGGCTATTTTGGGGATATTTTCTGCATTGCATTGGGCCACTGTTCACTGGAATGGTTATAAATATGGATCTCTTGGTGACACAGTGGGTCATGCATGGGTGCTGCTAACCACATGGTCAGGAGTTCAAATCCACCAGCTGCTATTCAGGCGAAAGATAAAGTGTCCATCCCCAGAAATAATGTTCGGGAATCCCATGAACGGTTACTATGACTTGGAATCGACTAGGTAGTAGCGAGTTTGGTTTGGTTGTTGGTCCAGTCAGTTGTCTAGGTAGCTGCCTTCCAAATTGCTTGGCATACACGAGTGAGTACTTCCTGTGTTGAATCTACTGAAGTATCTTGTTGGCATGCTGTCAACGTCCAGAAACTTGCTTTATTTTGGTTGCCAATGCCTTCAGTGCAGCTTGGATGTCGTCCTTCCTCCCCACGAGTGTTTGATCATGTACTGCCTTTTAAAATAGCTGACAATCGACCAGTGCTTTTTGGTATGACAACTCTCTGTGAATTCCTTTCATCCTCTTTGGATGCTTCCTACATCATTTAATATTTTGTGCCAGGTATGTAGCTGATGTTATATGGGTGATCGGTGAAGTGATCTGGACTAAGTCAGGTTGATTAGATTCTCAATCTAGTCAACCTTCTCTATGACTTCAATTTATAAATGGAAGACTTTTCATTATTTTCTTCCGAATCTGATTAATTTTAAATTGTAGTATGAACTATGTATGTGTCACAAAAATGCTGTTTCGAAGTGAAATTCTATGATGTAATCCACATTCACATGCAGTGCAACCACCACAATTATCCATCTCCAAAACAAATTTTAATGTACAAATTTCCAAACAGTAGATATGCATGCTTCCAAACCCAAACCCAGTGTTCTTTCCATAATAACTCTGCATTTCTCCCTACTCCAGGGCCCTGATAACCTATCAACTTTCTGTCTCTATGTATCTGCCTATTCTAGAGGGTTCATATAAATGAGGTCATACAGTAATTGTCCTCTTGCGTCTGATTTGTTTCACTTTGCTTATTTTTCAAGGGTCATTCATGTTATTTCAGGGTTACTATAATTTGGAAGCAACTCAATGGCTGTTTGGTATATGCTACATCACCTTGGTTTATCTTTTCATCTACTGATGGTAGTTACATAATCTGGTGTCAATTTGAGACTATTAAAAGTGAAGGGGTGGAGTTTAGCCTGTCAATCAGGTCGCAGCTTGATTACCTCATCTGGAGGTGCTACAGAGATAAATAGCTCACTGGAGGCCAGACCCACATGCACCCCTACTTTGTCTTCCTGCTGACAAGACACATGGGAGCTACACTGATGGATCCAGAGCACTGGAGCTTGAGGAGTCACATGGAGAACCAGGCCAGCACTGAGATGCTTCCACCACCACTGGATCCATAAGACTTTCCACCCACCGGCCTGTGATCTTCCTGCATTCAGCATCATTGCATGGCTGTGTGAGTCTAAAGAGGAACCTATGGACTAGTATTGACATATGGGCTAATATCGGACTTATGGATTTGAACTGGACTGGACTGGGATGTTTTCTTAATGTACAATTACTCTTTGATATAAAGTTCTCTCTTACACACGAGTGTCACTGGATTTGTTTCTTTAGTTAACACGGACTAATGCAGTGAACAATTGGGCTGTTTCTTCAGATATCTTTTTCGCTATTAAAAGTAAATTGCCATATGTTTTGCATTTACACCTTTTAAAATAAATGTAAGAATTTTAAACAAAACAGAAAATATACAAAGAATCTTTCCAAACCCCATAAACAAACCCCAAAACTTACTGCCATCGAGTTGATCTTGACTTACTGTGACCCTCTAGGACAGAGTAGAATTGGGCCTGTGAACTTTTATGAGTGTAAATTTTTACACGAGTGAAAAGTCTCATTTTTCTCTTGAGGAGCAGCTAATGCTTTGAACTGCTGACCTCGCAGTTATCAGTCCAACAAGTAACCCGCCAAGCCATCAGGGCCCCCCAGAATTAAACTCTCTGCTATTGAGCTGGTGCCTACTCAAAGCGACCATATAGGACAGTGGTTCTTAACCTTCCTAATGCCGTGACCCTTTAATGTAGTTCCTCATATGGTGGTGACCTCCCCAACCAAAAAATTTTCATTGCTACTTCATCATTGTCATTTTGCTACTGTTATGAATTGGGCGACCCCTGTGAAGGGGCCGTTTGACCCCCCAAAGGGGTCGCGACCCACAGGTGGAAAACCGCTGGTCTAGGACAAAGTAGTACTGCTCCATGGATATCTGACTCTAACTATGGGAGTAGAAAGTCTCTTCTTTCTTTTGAGGAGCGGCTGCTGGTTTCGAGCTGCTGACCTTGTGGTTAGCAGCCCAAGATGTACCCACTACACCCAGAGGGCTCCCTCCTAAGTCCCATAGCTTAGGGAAATCGTTATCCACACCTTAGGTTAACCTTCCTCTGGGTTGCTGAATCCCTAGAGAATATAATTAATATATTTGGCTACTACCTAAAAGCTTGGAGGGTCAATTCCCCTCAGAGGTCCCTCAACAGAAAGGCCTAGGGATCTACTTCTGCAGGATCCAGCGCTGAAAATGCTTAGGGAGGACCGTTCTACTCTGCCACATGCAGCAGTTGAGTCAATTCCAGGGTAATGCTTTCTTGGGAGGTGGTGGTGAGGGGGCAGGGGGCATAAATGATGCTAGTGTCTTTCATAGAATTCACATTATAGGAAGTCCCCAGGTTAAAAGTGTTGTTCTGATATACACCCCTGAATGACAAACCTATTATAGAAAAACTTTCAGACACTACATGGTTCCCATGAACAAATGGGCACTACTTAGTGAGGAGGATCAACTATGTAACTACTTTCCATATTATGCTAAAGAGGTGCCCAGACGTTTTCCCCCCAGAAGTGTTATTTAATGCATATAAAGGTACCTCCAACCAAACCTCACTGCCATTGAGTCCATTCAGCTACATGGTGACCCTATAGGGCAGGGTAGAACTGCCCCTGTGCGCTTCTGAGTCAGGCGCTCTTTATGGGAGGCTATTTCTGCGGTGGAGCGGAGCATGGGTTTCTGCTGCTGCCTTTGCAGTTAGCAGCCCAATGGTAACTACTGAAACACGGGGGCTCCTCAATAAAGGCACACTGCGAACTACATACAAAGGCAAACATTTGTCTGGCGAAAGATAGAAATCTAAGCCACACCTAACTGTTCTGACCGGCTTAGATATGGTCATCGGGGGACTGCCTGTAGTCCCTTAATTAAGGGTTAACAGGTAAAAGAAGATTTGGCATCCATGGAGGGACCTCGTAATCCCTCAGCTTTTACATTTCAACCAAGGGATACCTAACTTCCTTTGGAATTGCACAGAATGTGGTCCAAACCAGCACAGCGGTTCAGGTACCACTTTACTCTTTCCATCAACAAAGCCACTAAAACTTCCTAAAGGTGTGAACCCTCCCCCAGCCCACCCCGGTGACTCCGATTCACACCGACCCTACAGGACGGTTCTCTGGAATTTCCCAAACTATCAATCTTTACGGGAAACGGTCTCAGAGTAGTGGGTGGGTTTGAACTGCCCACCTTGCAGTAAGCAAGCAGCCCAGTGCCTAACCCAACGGGCCACGAGGGTGCTATGCTAAAGATTTTAGGGTCTCTGTTTCCTGGAGGCAGCAAAACCAGGCTCGCTCCGGGCCTCCAGCCTCGCGCGACTCACAGGCCGCCGCCGCTATTCCTTTAAATGCCCGCGCGCACGTGACCGCAGGCGTGCACACGCCGGACATTCACGCTGACAGGGTACGGTCGTCCTCCCCCACCTTCCCGTCCACCCGTAGGGTTTCTGGCGTTTCCTCCCCGGAAGCCGCAGCTCCTCGGGGGACTTGCTCTTCCTCATCCCTTCCTTCTGGTCACCTATCCTCATCCTTTTCCGTTAGTCAGCGGCGCCGAGAACTCGCTCTTCTCTTCAGAGTCCTAGCCACTTTCGGGAGGAAGCTCCCCTGCGACTACAACTCCCAGGAGGCATCGGCGGGCTCGCCCCCCCGGCGGCGCGCGGTGCAGGTCGGGGAATGAAGTCCCACAGCCTCTTCTGCGCGTGCGGCCCGCACCTCGCGCACTACAGGTTCCGTGACCCTTCGCGCGCGGGCCGGGCTGGGGAGGGGCCGCGCCGGGGCGGGCCGGGGCGGGCCGGGGCCGGGGCCGGGGCCGGGGCCGGGCGGGCGGGCTGGCGGGCGGTGGCAGGGGGTGGGAGCGGAGGCGATGGAGGGGAGGAGTGGGGGCATGGGGGAGGGAAGGGAGGCAGGAGGCGGGGCCGAGCTGGAGCTGGAGCCCGAGGCGGCGGTTGCAGCGGAGGCGGTGATGTCGGTGCAGGTTGTGTCAGCAGCGGCTGCCGCCAAGGTGCCCGAGGTGGAGCTGAAGGACCTGAGCCCCTCCGAGGTGGAACCGCAGCTCGGACTGAGCACGGCGGCCGTGGGCGCCATGTCTCCCCCGGCGGGCGGCGGGGACCCCGAGGCTCCCGCTCCGGCCGCCGAGCGGCCCCCGGCTCCCGGCCCGGGCTCGGGGCCCGCCGCGGCGCTCAGCCCCGCCGCCGGGAAGGTGCCGCAGGCGTCGGCCATGAAGCGGAGCGACCCGCATCACCAGCATCAGCGGCACCGCGACGGCGGCGAGGCCCTGGTCAGCCCCGACGGCACCGTCACCGAGGCGCCGCGCACCGTCAAGAAGGTACCGGGGCCGAGGGGCTGGGAGGGCCGGGGGCGCCCTGCGCGCCGTCCTCGCTGTCCCTTTCCCCGGAGCCCACTCCGTCCCCGTGCTGCCATCAGGCCCCAGGGCTGGACACGGCCGCCCAGGGCGGGGGGACCCGAGCCGGCGCGCTCTGGCTCCTTGGAATAGGCAGGGCACCCGAGACACCGAGGACCCCGCCCCCGGCCCTGCGCCCCAACACATCCCTCCTGCGTGCGGGGAGGAGACCCCTTGGTGGTGGGAACACCTGAGCGCTGTCGGAGAGCAACCGACCCGGGGAACGAGCCAGCCTGTGGGTACCTCGCCCCGCAGCCCTGAGCTGTAGAGATGGGGTGACCCGCTGCCTCCCGGTGGCCGGCTGCCTGTCGCCCCAGAGCAGTCCGCAGCGGCTGTGTGTGCCCTTCATTCCAGAGACTGTCCTACCTAGGCTCTGGTGGGAGTCTAGACGGGCAGGCGGTGGGCCGACACTTCTATTCCCTTCTCTTGGGAAGCTTTCCCTCTCCGCTCAGAATTACTAAGCTGGGTATGGAGAGAGAATGGCTGTTGGTTTTTCTTTTCCCCACACGATCTGAAAGTGTCAGGAAGAAATGCTTCTCCTTTGGGAGAACCGATCCCTTGGGGCTCTCTCTCTCAAGGACCGACTTCTTTCACGAAGTTTGAAGAGGCAGTAGGTTTAGAGCTAGACCACTGTGGAGTGTGTGTGTGTGTGTGTGTGTGTGTGTGTGTGTGTGTGTGTGTGTGTCCAGCTGTCTGCTAACCCGTGGTGGTGTGTCCTTACTTTAGCTACCATCCCTCGGGTGTGTATTGCTTTCTCTCTTAAAGCGGAACCACCGCCATAACCAATCGGCAAATGTTCGAAGAAAAGGTAAGAGTTGGTGTGGGTCACACAAAAAAGGCTTCTAGAGCTCATTTCCGTTATGAACACTGTGTGATCCGTGATTTTCTTCTGGGTGATTCTGAACGACTTTCAACCGCTTTATCCGAATAGCACACACACAAAAGAAGTGATGTGCAGTCTGCATTGGCTTCTGTGTCAGACAGCTAAAGGGGAGCCCTGGATCCAGGTATACTTTTTGCTGTAATACATGTAAAGGGTTCAGGTCGAAGGCAGAGGACCCTTTCGTTCTAGCGACCCAAACATAGGTGGCAAACAGACACTGCCCGAGGTACTGAGGGGATTGGTTTAATGGTGGTTTGGGACAATGTCCTGTCTGTTGCAGTCTGAAGCTCCTGGAACAATTATAGGTAGAGATGCATCGTGGGTCCCAGTGCTCATCTCTGTTAGACCTGGACACGGATCTAGAAATCGGAATTCTGTGTGTGACAACTTGAGCTGCTTTATAACTTTGGTCAAGTCCTTTCCCTGTGATTAAGTCCCAGTGACAGCTAACATCCGTAACAAGGGTCTTTTTGTGTGTCGTGTCTCTTACTTTGATTAGATCTCTTGAGAATAAAACTTCTTCTTTTAGAACACAGGGTCTACAATCAGGCAGGCCTGGATTTGAATCTTACTTCCACTACTAACTAGCTTGGGGATAATTTCCAAAGTGTCTAAATATGATTCCTCTTCTATAAACACTCTACCACTGAGGATTGGGTACAGCGGTCCTGAGGGGTACATTAAGAAATGGCAGCTGTTAGGGTGGTGATGAAGGACTGGTTGTATCTTATTCTCCCCATCATGGCTTCCTTCATACCATCCTGACCTCCTTGGGGAAAGTACACAGTTCACTTGTAAAAAGCTTGCACACCACAGGTTCGCACACCAGTCTGTTTTCTTAATTCTAAATATGTTTCGTGACTATTTTTCCTGTCGCTGACGCCCTCCCCCCCCCCAATCCTTCTTCCTCCATGAAAATACGGGTCCCATGATTCTAGACTTACTCAGCAGCCTCAAGGCTGTGCACGACAGGGCTGAGCTTGCCTACTATGTTAATTACACCCCAGAGCAACGTTCCTGCTTGACTTGAAGCAGGTGAAAACTCCTGGGCAAGGATACATTTGGATGACACAATTAAGGACATTGAAAGAGCTGCCTTTGGCGGGGGCATAGCCTTTACTTTTCTTAATCCTAATTTGGCCAAGTGAAAAGAAACATAGCATCAGTTCCCCCAAATTTAAAGTGGCCTCACCCAGGGATTGCAATGTGGCCATTTTGATTCAGCGCACCTCCCTTGATTTTCAGATTATCAATTTAAGGGAGCAGTTGATGGTGCTTCCCTCCTGTTCTTCTGAACCTGTAGCGAGGGGTTGGGATATTGGGCTGTGTGGTTGGGAACTGTTGCTTTTATCTTGTAACTGACACACACAGGCACTTTCCAACACTGGTTCTCCTTCCTCCAGCCGTAGATCCCTGTTCAGTTTTCTTGGTTACCATTACTCGGCTTTGGAGTGACAGCGAAGGAAAGAAGCGTTGTAAGAGCCAGAATTCCCAAGGGCCGTAGTTAAAAAGAGGGAACCCCTAGAAGGGAGCACAGCCTGTCTTTGGAACCTAGTTCTACCCTGTAACTTGTGCTCTGGGGCCAGAGCTCTTCACACATTTGGACCTAATATCTTTCTTGGAGAAGCTCACACTAAGTGGACCCAACCAACCAGGAACCTCTTTGTTGAGAAGCGACGAGTGAGCTGGGAGGACAGGTCCAGTCCTCAAGGGGATTTCCTCTGCAGGGAAGACCAGGCACAAGGAGCTGTGTGGCGGGAAGGTTACAACATGCCGATGATCCGTGGTAAGCCCAAGAAACCCAACGAGTTTGTGCTGACATCAGGAGCGGTAATAACCAACCATGTGCAACCAGACTCCGTGTCTTTTGGCAAAGCAGTGACTTTGCACTGGCTTCTCTGCTGTTAGGGGAGAATGGATTGAGCTGCCTGAGCTATGTCTGGCCCTGGATTTAGGTAATTATAGATGACTGAACTGGGATGACTCTCATGGAGCCATGGGATGTGGGAATGGTACGATGCCATTTACTGGTTAGGAAAGGGCAGGCCTGCAAAGTGTTCAGCAAGGCAGTTGGCACCGTGACCCTGCTCTTACCAGTGGCCGGCCGTTCATATGCTAGCATGAAAGGTTATGGGCTCGTAGCTCATGGTGACCAGACAGTGAGATGTGGCTGACAACATCATTTCCATTTCATTGATGAGGAAAGGAGGCCCGGGAGGTAAAAGTCTCTTGCCCAAGACTCTCCATGTCGGTGGTGGCAGAGAAAGCACTCAGATCCGGGTCTGTCTCTTTCTAACACGTGTGGCTTTCAGGTTGCCTATTTCTAGCTCTGTGTACCCCGTTCTGGCCATCTCCCAGGGGCTTTTCACATCCTCAGCGCACACTAAAGGGAGTCTCACTCCCGGAGGCTTAGGTCATCCCACACCCGAGGCTGGGAGGGTCTGAGTCAGGGCTTTAAGAAGAAGCTGGAAAAAAGTATATCCACATGTGTAACCTCAAAGGATTCCAAAATCAGAAGAGGGAGAGAAGCATATCTTACAGATGGACTAGCAATTCAAGATCCCCATGCCCCTCTCCCACCAGGAATTTACTGGGGATCGCAAACACTTGCCCTGCATTTTTAAGTTTAACGGAAACGTGAGTACCAGAGGAATATGCCCCTGCCACTTCCTGCCCAGCTAACAGTTCCCTCCAGTGTTTTAAAATCCCACCTTCTGGAGGAATCCATCTCTCATTAAGCCTTTGTAACTCAGAAGGGGGAATATACTAACTGTGATGTTTTCCTGCTGTGCACCAGTCATTGCCTTTAGAGCTTGGCATCCTTTTTTTTTTTTATCGTTTAAGAGTCCTCAGCGATAAGGAGTATCGTCATTGTGTTACTGATGAGGAAGCTGAGGACTGGAGAGGGTAAGGAATTTGGCTCAAGGTTACTACATAGTATGGTGGTGGCAGTAACAGAACCCTCATCTGTCTGGCTCCGAAGCCCAAAGGCCATGGAGCCTTTCTCTGATGGAACCTTCTGGATCAGTGATTCTCAACCTTCCTAATGCTGTGACCCTTTCATACAGTTCTTCATGTTGTGGTGACCCCCCCCCCCCTGCCCCAACCATAAAATGATTTTCGTTGCTACTTCATCACTGTCATTTTGCTACTGTTATGTACCGGGAAACCCCTGTGAAAGGGTCATTTGACCCCCAAAGGGGTCTTGACCCACAGGTTGAGAACTGCTGTTTTACAGGAACAGACAGCTTCCTCTTTGTTCTACAGAGTGGCTAGTGGGTTTGAGCCCCTGACCTGATGGTTAGCAGGTTGGCACTTAACTGACAATGCCATCAGTGCACCTTGTGGGCACCACTCAAAAAAAGTCCAAACTCACAGCCGTCAGGTTGATTCTGACCCCTAACGACCCTGCAGACCAGAGTAGAACTACCCCTGTGGGTTACTGCAAATCTTTTGGGGAGCAGAAAGCTTTACCCTTCTCCCATGGAGCAGAAAGAGGTTTCGAACTGCTGGGCCTTGTGGTTAGCATTCCAAATTCCGTATACCTAATCAGAGCTGTAGTTTAATCAGCGTTATCAGTTTTCAGTGCAGTTTGCAGACTTATGGCCTGAGCTTGGTGACACTGGCGGGGAAACCAGCCGTGGATTGAAAATATTTTCCATAGCAGGTCCTGAACTAAATGGATCAACTGAGGAATTTAGCACTCGTGGTGTGTATGGTTTTAGCTGTAAAATTCAGTTAGCCATTTTCCTTCTTCCATCAATACGAGGAGCTCATGATTTCTTACTCTTTTTTCCCTAAGACTGTATCATCAGAAATAGATCAGTCTGGGTCTAGTTCTTCTGAGCTTAGAACCACTATTAAGAAAGGCTGCAGAGGTTCCGCAGCAGCTCGCTGAGATTCTCTGACTACAAGACGTTTCCTTACAGCCTTTCTGAGTACTTCAAAGCTATCATTGAATGTTACATAACTTGAGCCTAACACTGGATTTATCTTCTCTACAAACTTCGCCTTCACAGAGCTCCAACATGAACCTTTTGGTCACTAACCACTTGATACGATTGACAACCTTTTCTTGGAAACTCATCTCTTGACTGAAGACGCTCATAAGGATTGCCATTTACGGAGTACTTAATCTGCACTAGGAAGGCCCTTGACGAGATGGATGGACACAACGGCTGCAACAGTGGACTCAAACATAGGAGCACGTGTGAGGATAGGGCAGGACTGTGTGGCTATGAGTTGGAACTGACTGGACGCAGCTCTGGTAGCCCAGTGGTTAATCACTCAGCTTTGAACCGACAGGTCATTGGTTAGAAACACTTGCCATTCTGCAGGAGGAAGAGGTGGCAGGCAGTCTGCATCTGTGACGATGACACTCTTGGAAACTGGGGGGTCTATTCTGCCACGTAGGGTCACCAGTCACGATTCCATGGCAGTGGGTTTTAGACACTTTCTATCTTACCTATGTAAGATAAGATTTTTCATTTGGTAGGTTTTAGTATCTTTGCTTCACATAGGAGGCAGTATAATAATAACTTGCCCAAGACTCGACTAGCCGGTGATACCTTTGGCATGAGTAGATGGAACCATGCCCATAGCAACAGTGAGAAGAAGCTTTGCCATGCTGACAACTTACTTCCGGGACCAGACTGCCATATGAAAATATGTTTAAGTTACCGCTCTCACGCCTCTGCTCAGGTCACTCCGTACAAGCCGGTAGATCTCAGAATCCACCCTCTCCCAAGGAGAGGCCTCAAGCACCATGCCTCACCTCCCCTTCCCCTCAGTCACCTGCTTCATCTTCCTCACAGTCCTTTCCCGGCCACTCGTTTCTTGCTCTCAGGCGGTCCAGTCCCTGCAGACCATTCCCCAGGGAAACCCTGGATGGGATCAGCCTTTAGGAGTGAAGTCGAGACAAGGCCAACAGGGGCAGAACGACAATGGCGCAGCCCAAACTGCAGCATCCCGCACTTGGCATTAGCCGTTGCGGCTTCTTCGCTGGGCCGATTGCTGGTGGCCCTGAAGCATGTTCTCTACTCTAAAAGCTACCCGTATCCTTTCTGGGGAATCCTTTTTCTGTCTAATTCAGCCAAAGCTGACGTGTGTTGTTTATTGAATTGAGTGGTCTACTGGAGGAACCTGGTCAGCTGCTTTCTTAATTGCCTACACTGGTGCTACTGAGGGATGTGTGAGCAAGTTAGAAAGCCAGGCAGATCAGTGTCACTGTAAATTCATAATCATCAGCATAAGGGGAGTAATCAGCATGGCCTAGCAATGTCATGTAGTTCTCCGGGAAGTTCACTTTCCCATTCACTGCAAACGACAATTCCCCACCTGCTCTGTTTCATAGCTCTGGTGTATTCTTCCTTCTTATTCATTCAGCAAATATTTCTTGAGTGACAGACTGGGTGTGTAGCAGCGGACAATAGAGACAAAACTCTCAGCACTCCTGATGATTGCCTTTTTTCTTGTTGGTTTGTGGGAATATACTATAGAATCTGGATTTTAATTATTTGTGTATAGATTCCCCTCCCCAGTCTATTTCTTGTGAACTCATAACTCTTTTGTGATTTAAACATTAAAAAAAACATTTTTACATAATCAGATGTAGTAGTTTGTTTGTTTGCTTCCCCTTTGTCTGAAACATCTTATATCTTAGAATGATCTTTTCTACTTTGGTGTTTTCCAGACACCACTATGTGCCCTGGTGATAAGTTTGCAAACAAATTCTCCTATAGTTTTTTCAGGTGTCTTTCTCGTTGTGTTTATTACAGTTTGGTCGTAGATCCACCTGGAATTTATTTTTACTTGTTTGCAAATGAAATGAAATCTTGCTCTTTCATGGTTTTACTGAAGATTGCTTCTTTCTCTTTAACTTGGGTTTTAACTGTTCTTCCTTATCATGTAGCAGCATGGTAGCAAACGCTAATTTGATTAAGGACTGTATTTAACTTAAGAATATGACACTAAAAATTACCATCTTTGTACTATTAATTGTAGCAGTGGTAATGAGTTATCTCATAGAAGCACTAGATATGTTAGCAAATTATAATTTTAGTTTAATTGAGAGAGATTAGTTTAGTTTTGGTAGAAATTGGGTCCTAGGTAGCATCTGAAAACATACCTTACTTAATGCTGCAGGAATTTACTTGTGCAGTTAAACTAAGTTTGAAATCTGTACTGCTTTTGATTCCTTTCTAAGATGACCGCCCCTTTTGGGAGGCCTTTCAGGGAATCAGGTGTGTGAGGTGAGGTTGCAGGAAGAACAGTGTTTTGCTCTGGGTTGGTCCTTGTGAGCCAGCGGTCTTTCAACGTTGGCCTCACTGTCAAGAAGGACTTCTATTTCTGATAGTAAGTAAACACTGTGAGAGTCTTCCTCTCCCAAACTTCCTCGGATAAAACTTGATGGAGTAAAAAATCAACAAAGAAAACCCGGATGGAGTCTAGTTTTGGGTTCTTTTGTGTTTTGGGAGACAGAAAAGGACTAGGAATTTTACTAGATTAATTATAGCCTCTTGTTTCTATAAATAAGAAAAGATTATCGGTCTAACCCTGTTTGCTATTGTAGGGTTGGGGCCACACTCTATTCTGGAAGAGGAGACGCAGCTTGACTGCTTCTGGGTAATTGTGGAATAATCGCCCCTGAGGTACAATGAGCTGCTTTTGTGCAAAAAGCACTTACTTGCCATTGCCAAACTCCACTAAGTGCCCTGGTAATAAAATACCAAAAGATACGGAGGAGAGGGGAGGGAATATAGCCATGCACATAAATCAATAGAAACACTCTCATTTTACATGAAGGAGACCCCGTGGCACAGCAGTTACGTGCTGGGCTGCGAACTGCAGGTTGAGGGTTTGAATCCACTCAGTGGCGCCACAGGACAAAGACCTGGGGCTCTGCTCCAGTAAAGATTACAGCCTAGAAAAGCCCAGCCCGAGGGCTAGTTCTGCTGTGTCACATGGGCTTGTCACATGAGTCCAAATGCACTCCACAGCACCTGACAGCAAACAGCAGCACGCAGTCGACTGTGAGCAATGCTGGGAGCAGGAGCTGGTACCGCTGGAGGTCAGCCCTGAAACAGATGTGAGGGGCTTGGTCGTCCCTGAGGGGCTTCACCGTGTAGCAGATCCCTTGTGACATTGCCATGTTCCAGTTTCGCAAGTCTCCAAACTCCCATTTGTCCTACACTTGGCGCATGCAGGCCGGACATAGAGAAACTCACATTTGAAACAAAGTAACAACTGCGGACATACCACACTCAAGCTGATCTGATTCATTGGTCAGTCAGCCATTCTGGAAAACCCGAAGGGGACATTATTGTCAGAGGTGGTTTTACTAGGTTTGGAGTCCTTCAGAATCTTAACTCTTCGCTCCACATCCTGGGTCCCTGGCCAGCAGCCGTGGCTTCCCCTGAGCTTGTTAGAACGGCACAGGCTCAGGCACTCCAAGCCCATACCTGCGGGACTTCAACCTGTGGGTCACTCACTGTGCAGCAGACCTGGGCTTCACATATATTCTCATTTCGTGTTCTGAGATTTCAGAATAAGGCAACCATTTCAGGGTATTCGGACAGGGTAGACACACTAAAATTTGTTGTAAAAGTTGTGATAAAACACTTGGAAGATACAAAGCTCCAGATAAACAGAGATGGACACGTCCACAAACAGAGACATCTGGATGCCCCACACAGGTCTCCCGCATACACAGCGCACGCTGAGGTTGTAGACTCTTAGGGAAGTCACCAACTGTAACATCTTTTTCCCTGCGGAGCAGCTGGTAGGTTCTAGCGTTTGACTTTTTGGTTAGCAGTTGACTTAATCACGGTGCCCCCAGAGCTCCATTCTTTCCTAGTTCTGCTAAATTATATTTTGGTTTTTAGATGACTTCATGGGATATTTTTGGTGTAAGGCTTAACGATGATCTTAGGGCAAGAGTTTCACTCAGCCTCCATGGCTCCAGAAGGGCTGGGTTCTATGAGAATTTGAAATTCTGTTCTGCATCTTCCTCCTTTTGATCAGGATTCTTCTATAGAATCTTTGATCAAAATGTTTAGTACTGGTAGCTGGGCACCATCCAGTTCCTCTGGTCTCATGGCAAAGGAAGCAGTTTTCATAGCCTCAATTAGTCACATGACCTACTTTCTCCTCTTGCTTAACCCTCCTGCTGCTGCTTTTTCAGAGGAACAGAGGCCACTTGTGCCTAGAACGGCCCGGCCTCTGTGCCTCAGACAAGGAGGCACCACAGAAGCACTGGGCACAAATTTTGGGGCTAGATAATTGGGCTGTGCCATGAAGCCATGACCCTAAACCTCCAGACTAAGGAACCCTATCCCACGGGGTGCTGGTTGTATATCCATAGCTTCAACCTTTCATCTTTTCCTCTCTGTCCATAGTCATTATGTCTCACAACTTTTGTTGCCAATTCACCTTTTTACAGATGGACAAGACACTCACAACAGTTACATTCATTGGCTGTGTGTGATACTTGTAATTGCTCCAGAAAGTGAAATATCAGCAGATGGGCTGCCATTGGGGCTGCAGAACAATGGAAGTCCGAGAGCCAGTTTTATTTGCATTCCTGCTTCTGGAACTGCCTGTTCCTGGGCATGGGTTTCAGTCTGACGTACTTACCATGCCTGAGTGGAAAGGCATCCTTCTCACATTTTCTCTCAGGAGCTGGTATCTGAGATCGCTAGTGAAGCAGAGCTGCATGCTCACATCCCCTTGGCATTAATTAACATGCCCCTCGTCCTCTTCCCCCCCCCCTGAGAACTGGCGCACGTCAGTCGGCCCCGGGGGGGGCAGAAGGCACAGAGGGCCAGCACCAAGTGGAGCCAGCACCAAGTGGAGGAACGCAAGCCCTACCTCTGTGTGTGTTGTTGCTTAGACTGGAGCGTGGGAGTGGGGACTTGGCTTCATGTAGACAGGAGGGCCATTTTGGGTGTTCCACCGATGATGGAAGTGTTTCAGATAGGCAGAAAGCACTGGAAAAAGAAATTGTCCTTCCCACCCAATTGAACAAATGCTAGCATTTGTAAAACGGCCTTTGTTCTGCTAGGTGTTGTCGAGTCGGTTCTGAGTCACAGATTCTGTGTACTGCAGGTCTGGCGCCCTCCTCCCAGTGGTTGCCTTTGAGCTGGCCGTCGTCATTGCCGTCGTACGTCGTACCCCAGTGTAGCCATGTCTTACCAGGAGTGCCTTCCAGCGGCACCGGATCGGATACAATTCTGCCGCCATTCGCCATTCGTGCCAATCCCTCAGCCGGGGTCTGCCTGTTCCTTCTTCCTTCCAAGTCTCTTCTTAGTCTGGAAGCTCCGCGGAACATGCTCACCGTGGGTGACCCTGCTGGCTCTTTCAATAGCCCTGGTAGAGCGTCCAGCTTCAGAGCAACACACAAGCCACCAAAGCACGGCAAACTGACAGACAAGTGGTGAAGATTTCTTTAGAGATTTTAGGGATCTAACGTGTGACAGATAAAATGAAAGACTCCCTTTCTCCTTTATTCTTTCTCTCCCTCCTGTCATCAAGGTAACTGGCACCCAGAATTGGGTGTTTATAATTCTCCTTCATGGCTTACGTCTTTTGATATGTGCTTCAGTGGTTAAGCCTTTGGCTGCTAATAGAAAGGTTAGCTGTTGGAAACCCTCCCCAAGCAGATTTGTTGTAAAATAGCCTAGTGATGTGCCTCCATGAAGACCACGGCCTCCAGGTCATGACCGGGGAGGTTGGGGAGAAATGGGCACAAAAAGGAAGACGGTGTTTGAAATTGTGGGGGAGGCTGCACAGCTCCCTCTAACCTTCAAGCAATCGAATTGTACAGTATATGAGTTACATGCCAGTAAAACTAACATAAATCCTTAGGAAGAACACAGCCTAGAAACTCTATGAGGCAGTTAAGCTTTTTCACATTAGGTAGCTGTGAATTGAAAATTGACTGGATGGCACGCAATAGCAACTACACACACACACACACACGTTGTTCCTTAAGAAACAATATGTAGCACTGTTCTGTGTGTTTATGAATATTACATAAATGGGTTTATACATGTTTTATTAATAATTAAATCGCTCCCTTGGGTTGTTTCCAGTAAGGAGTTCAGATCTGGCACTTGAGACCTCTGCTCTGTTGACATGGGCCTGCTACCAACTCAGAGGACTGTTAGACTCGGCTCATCACCAGGCTGAAGTTACAGACTCCCAGCCGGATCCTCTGTCCTTGCTCAGCAGTAAGGCTTCCGTAAGCCTATTGGCCCACCTCTCCCTTCTTCATACTGCTGCATAATGATGACCGCTCACAGAACTTGGCAATGAGGATATCTAAATGTTATTTCCAGTTACCTGCAAAGCTAACCCTGCAGAGGTGCACCTGTAACAGTACCTTCCCAGCTGCATTGTTGTTAGCAGCATCAAGTGGGTCCTGATCCCTGGTGACCCCACGAATGATGGAACAAAACACTGCCAGGCCTTGGGCCACCACTGTGATCTGTTGGGGTTCGGATGTTATGAGCCATAGTGTTTTCATTGGCTGAACTTTGGAAGTTTATCACCAGGCCTTTCTTCCTCAATCTGAAAGCTTTCCCCAAACCTGTTCAGCAACATGCAAGCCACCAGAACAGACCTGTATGTGGTGGCTGCACATGAGGTGTGCTGGCTGGGATTCAAGCCCAGGTCTCCTGCATGGAAGGAGAGAATTATGCCACAGAACCAATAGTGCCATTGCTCTGAATGACTGGTGTGGCTTACACATTTTGTGGTCTTTAAGATCTGTTTGGGTACCCCAGAAATAAGAGATTTTTTCCTCCTTCCTTTGGAATAGTGCCTTTTAATTGCCTTTCCTTGGTTAGCCGACGTGCTTTTTGTTCCTCCAGCACATAACTGGCTTTTGGTGGCTCTTACAATTTAATGCTGGCATATGGTACCCAAACCCAAACCCACTGCCATTGAGATGATTCATAGCGACTCTACAGGACAGAATGGAACTGTTGTGAGACTGAGTTTTTACAGGAGCAAACAGACTCATTGTGATTATTCTGTGGAATAGCTAGTGGGCTTGAACTGCCAACCTTGCGATTAATAGCCCGATGCTTAACACATTGTGACACCAGCTCTCCTTTGGCACATAATAGGTGCTTAGTAAATGCTTGTCATTATTAAACTGAGGCCAAGTCATGGGTCACTGATTTATATCACACTTCTCCCTTTATCAACTTAATTGCATCTGTCTATCCTTTAAATGAATATAACACTTGATGTGTGCATACATGGGACTTTCATGTTGTCATCTGAGCATCTGGAGGTCACCTCCTGACTTAGATTCTCTGACAGATGGCTCTGGCAGTGAGACCGGAGCCCAAGGATTTTCTGGCTCCCAGGCTAGATAATAGCATTGGGAACCTAGTGTAGTCTATGTCACTGGGATGAGGTTTTGTAATTCTATAGCAGAACTCATGCTATTCAAGAGCATCAGGTTAGACCAGCTATGACTTCTTTGACAGACAACTTAGTTTGTATATGTTACAGCTTTGTCTACACTTTTCTTCCAGATTTGTTCCTTAAAGATATAGCTTCACTCATGGTAACTGTGTCCCTATTGGAAGGCAGATGCAGCAGGAGGGCTGTTGGCTTAAAGGGAACGGGACTCCACTGTCAGCCAGACTCTTAGAGCCTCTCGGACAGTCTTGGGAAGAAAAGAAGGGTACCCGAGGAAGGTTGGGACTTGGCCAAGATCTAGCAGAGTATCAAGGAATACTCTCTTCAGAGCACTTGGTCATAGGAATCACTTCTTCCAGTAGCGGCACTGTGGTAAGCAATTCGAGCTTACTAATGGAAAGGGGGAGTAAAATAAAATTCAACAGCTGTTGGTTGAATGCCATTAAGCTCCTTATTACATGTCCAATACGCCAGAGCAGGCAGCAGCACACAGAAATCACACAAGCCTTTCAAGTTTTACACCTGGTGGTGATGAGCAGCTTCACAGACTGCAGCTCAGTATCTGTGTCCAAACAGAGAGACACTTTCAGGGTTTTCAGATGACTATACAATAGTATTCTTGAGCAGAGATGGGAATTCAAGTGTTTAAAAATGTACTCGGGTAGGTCTTCCTATTTTATGCCTTTTCAAAAGTTGGGTAAAAGGTCAGAGTGAGAGAAACAAGCAAACTGTAGTTACAGTTCTTTTACCTCAGTATTCTGATTACTGTGATTCAAACGAGCCTTTGGCTAAGGTACTCACTCTTACTGCCACTACGTTTCTGATTCTGACTCGCAGCATCTCCATAGGACAGGGACAACTGCCCCTGTGGGTTTCTTAGACTGGAATTCTCTGTGGGAGTAGAATGCCTCATCTCTCTCCTTCAGAGTGGCTGGTGGTTTCGAACTGCTGACCTTGTGGTTAGCACCCCAACAGATAATCCACCAGATTAATCAGTTGGGCTTTTTTTTTAACCATTTCGAATATTACCTTAATATCTAATGAAGATTCTTGTAGATCCTTGGAAGCTGGAGTCAGAGTAGAGGAGGCATCAAGGAATTACTTTGGAAGTTGTTTTAATGGGTCATAATCATAGAGAAGGAACAGTGTCAGTAAAAAAATAATAATTATTAACCAGCAGTAGTTTACCTTTAGGTAGCTCAGTATAGCTTTCAACTCAGTCGAATCCCTTTACTTATTTGATACTAAAGTGGTTTGGAATAAACTAGTTGACTTCTCAGTATGAAATGTTAATCTCAGAGAAGCTAATGCTGCTTTTTCTAAAAACAGCTATGATGAAAAATAAAAATAAACCTAGATTGTTGATGTTTAATTATATTGGTACATTGTTAATATTTTCCAGTTTTGCTGAGCCCAGAGCCCAGGGCTGTTCGGTTTCTGTCAGGCCCTCACTGTTGCACTGCGGTGCTGTTAAGGCTAGCCGAGTTGATTAAACAGTTGATCACTTGGCTTTCTTTTTAATCAGGGTAGACCTAAAGTTGCTTTCAGGTCTATTTAAGACTAGGAAGAAAGACCTTCAATGTACTTGCACAATCAACCAGTACAAACCGCACAGGTCACAGCGACCTGATCTGCACCCAATGGTGGAGGACACGGGTTCAGGCAGCATGTCGCTCTGTTACCTGTGGAGTTGCCATGAGTGGAGGCCACAATAGCACCACCATCTTTGAAATAAAGCTTGTGAGGAGGTTGTGTCGGCCTTGACCGCTATTGCTAATACAAAGCCTGTGCCTGCTACGTATGGTTCTAGGAGGGCATCTTTGTGTTTGCTGCGAGTTTAGCTTTAATGATGTTTGCCAAGGGCATCCGTGAGCAAATAGGTTGGGGAAAGGGCAGGGGGGTGATTTTCAGGCTTTGCCAGTTGGTTGAAACCTTGAGACCTTTCATTATATACCGTATATACTCGTGTATCAGCCAAGTTTTTCAGCACATTTTAAATGCCGTTTTGTGATGAAATTAGGTGTCTTGACTGACTTTCAGGTCAGCTTATACTCGAGTATATATGGTAACCCCTCATCATTTTCTGGCATAAATAATGTAGGTTTGTAGCAAATGCCTCCATCTCTTATAAGCTCTTTAATTGGCCATGCACTTCTCTTCCTTCTTTAGCGGCAGATAGATGTTTTTGTGCTTCATTTATCTCTGCAGGAGAAAAAAAAAATCTCTTTTTAAAAAACATTTTATTAGGGGCTCATACAACTCTTTTTTTTCTCCTAAAGAATTTTGAGCATTGTGTAATAGGTGCCAGCTACTGCACTAGATGCTGGGAATATAATGAAACACAAAGCAAGCTGGGGTCCTGGCCCTAAGGGAGCCAAGAACCTGGTGGGGAGGGAGGGCAGTCATTAGTCTCCTGACCCCACAAACGAATAGTGAGCCACAACTGCCTTAAACGCTATGAAGGAAAGGAAGATACACGATGCTTTGAGAATTCACTACAGGGAGGACCTGACCAAACCTGACAGGGACTTTCCCCAGAGAAAGTGAGACTTAAACTGAGATATGAAGACTGTGTGCATGGGAAGCAATGAGAACATTCCAGGCATGGGCCCTCGGCTAGGAGGGGACCGTAGCCTTTGAATAATTGAGCGAAGGCCCCATAGTGCATAATCTCAAGTGCAAAGGGACCAGCCAGTGCGAGATGCACGTCTGAGAACTGGCCTTTATCCCAACGTGGGTTTGAAAGTCAGAGAACAGAGAACGGAGGCAGGGAAGAGTTGAGACAAATAGATTTATTTGTGTTATGAAAAGAATCACCTTTTTATAGTATGGAAAACATATTAATAGGAAGCAAAGAGTGGAATATATACATCTAGGGAACCAATTAGGATGCTATTAGAGTACTCTCAAGAGGGAGAGGCAGAGACAGAAATAGATTGGGAGAGGATGGACAGGTGGAGGAGAGTGGAGGTGCATAGGGCGAGGCTGCAGGATAAATTGCGTGTGGAGGGCTGCAGAGGGAGGAACTGAGGATGACTTGGGCAGCTGCGAAGCGGTGGTGCCTTCACTCAGGCTTAGACTATCAGAGAAGAAGCCAGGTGGGGAGATAGATCACGAATTTGGTTTGGGCTGGTAGCTTTTTAAATGGCCTTGACTCATTCAAGAGGAGCCATCAAGCAGGCAGCCAGAGCCAGGTAAATGGGTCTGGCGGTAGAGACTAGGGGGTGAATTGAGTCATTGGATTTGTGTTCTCTGAGACTGTGGGACCCAAGAAGGTGTTGCTGTTGTCAGGTGTTGTTGAATCCGCTCGAACTCAGAGTCACTTTATGTGTAAGGGAATGCAGTGACACCCAGCTCCGTTCCATCCTTACAATCATGTGTTTCACTTTACGTGACAGCTCTGGGTCAGCCCATCTCAAGCATCACCCTCTTTTTTTTGCTGACCTGTTCACAACCACGATCGCTCCTAGTGATTTAAAGTAATCAAGACTAACTCTCACTGTTCTCATTTCTTTCTTTAACAAATTTTGTATTAATATTTTTACCTTCTATCCTAAACAGCTTTTTGTCCACTCTCCTTCACTATTCTCATTTCTAAGGAGAATTCTGGCTGTGCTTCATCCGTGATAGATTTGTTCATCCTTCAGGGAGTCTGTGGCATATTCAATATTCAGCACTACGATTTGAGGGTGTCAGTTCTTTGACCATCATTTTTCGTTTCCAGCTTTCACATGTGAATGGAACAGCAGCACGGGGATGTCTGAACCTCCTCTACCTTCACAAGAGGGAGAATTACCCTCCGCATCAGCCTAAGGTTGATTCTTAGGAGGTGAAGGTCAGACATACCTCCTTTCTCCAGCCTTTCCACCACTTCTGATACCAGCATTCTCTCTGCTTCTCCCCCACAGCACTCTCTGTGTCTCTGTTGGGTTTAATAATTCATTGCAGTGGCCACCCAAGTACTCATTATTATGGGGTTTCTTAGAGAAGCAGCAGTCTGTACCATTCAGAATCAGGAATGACTCAGGAAACTGTTCTTTGGTCTGGACAGCTTCTCAGGTATGCCAGCTTCTGTTGTCCGTCCCCCTGGGAGGTTGTTATGTGAAGATCATTGTGATCAGTTCCCCCTTTCAACCTCCACTTTCCCCTCCTCCTGGTATTGCTACTCGCATTATTAGTCCTGAAGGGTTTTTCTGTCCTAATTCCCTCTGTTTCCAGCTCATCTGTACCAGTGAACATGCTCTGGTCTAGCCAGATTTGTAAGGTAGAATTGGGGTCATGATATTGGGCGGGGGGGGAAGCATTAAAGAACTAGAGGAAAGTTGTATGTTTCATCCGTGTTACACTACACCCTGACATGCTCATCTTTTCCTATGACCCTTCTGTAAGGGGATGTCCAGTTGCCTACAGATGGGCTTTGGGTCTTCACTCCCCATTCCCCCACATTCACAGTGATAAGCTTTTTTGTTCTTTGATGCCCGATACCTGATCCCATTGACACTCTTGGTCACAGGCTGGTGTGCTTCTTCCATGTGGGCTTTGTTGCTTCTGAGCTAGATGGCCGCCCTTTTACCTGCAAGCCTTTAAGACCCCAGGCACTATTTCTTTTGGTAGGTGGGCACCATCAGCTTTCTTTACCACATTTGCTTATGCATCCATGTTGTCTTCAGTGATCGATCGTATTGGGAAGGTGAGCATCACAGAATTCTGGGTTATTAGAACAAATAATTGTTCTTGCTTGCTTTGAGGGAGTACTTGAGTAAAGGCCTAATGTCTACTTGCTACCTTAATACTTAACATATACTTAACAAATCAATATATGTGCATAGATCTATTTCCTTATCATTATATACAAATATATATTTTAAATGTACATGCCTATATTTAGGCCTCTATAAATGTCCTTTGCCTCCTAGTTCATTCCTCTATTTCCTTTTACTTTCCTATTGTCCCACTATCATGTTCTGCCTTCATTTGGGTTTCAGTAATTCCTCTCAGCTACATTGACCTTGATCAAGCCCTGCCAGACATCCGATGCCCTCCTTGTCATCGATTTTAGACCACTTGTCCCTGGGTTTGTTGACACCCTCCTTCCTTTCCCCCCACCTCTCCCTCTCCCATGTCACCCTGGAACCATCAGTCCCATTGTTTTCTCCTCAAAAATTTTTTTTTCTATTTCTCCTCAAATTTTTTATCCCACTTATCTAGATAGACATGCAGAGACAATAATAAGCACAAAAACAAGACAGTAAAACAAAACAATGACAAAAATAGAAAAGCCTATACATTGTTTATTGACCTGTAGGAGTGTTTTCCAGTTGAGTTTGATGAAGTGCCATGCCCTGGCCCCAAAGTCTATTTTGGTATTCCCCGGGGAATTGCATTGCTTTGCTCCCCTTGCTGCTCTGTTGCACGTCCTTAGTGTTTCACCCTGGTGTGGTGGGTCAGATCGGGCACAATTCCCACACTGTGTCTCCAGTGTTGTCCCCTGGAGCATTATGGGTCAGTGAGGGACGTTGTGTCTCATGGTGGGGCTGGCCCTATGGTCCTCTCTGTGCATTGGCTGCTCTAAGCAAGAGCATCGTCCTTGGGGCTTGGTGGACCAGAATGTGTTCCAGCCTCTCTCCTGCCCTCATCGTTACTCCTGTGTGCTCTCTAATCAAACGTGCCCATAACTCTCTGTTCTTGGTAGTAGTCCCCTCCATCTAGGGTGGCTCATTTTAAACCCCGTGTGATGGCAAAACTGACTAGTTCTCTGCTTAGGGTTCTGTATCCATTATTTGCCTGGTGTCAGCTTTGTAAGGATACCATCCCCCTTGGTGAGTCACCCAATCCTTGTGTAAGTGTCCCAGGTCCATGGAAAGAAAGGCTATATAAAAGCATCATATGATGACATACAAGGGGCAACAAAAAGTTCATGGAAAAATGGAGTTGAAAGATAATAGAATTTTTCCATGAACTCTTTGAAGCCGCCTTATACAACCAGTCCTTTGTATCAGCCTGCTCTGTAGACCTCTGCGGTATGAGAGCACCACATTCTCCTCCCCCATTGGGGCAAGACATGGACAAGCACAAACAACACTCCTACCTTTTTGCAGTTTCTGTGGCTAGAATTTTTGTGGAGGTCATGAACTTCTCAGTAGCCTAACTTTTAGCTTCATTTGAGGATTTTAGTGGTTAATACATGCCACCCAGGCAGGAGGGCACTCCAAACTAGTAACTGGAGAAGGGAGCAGTGATGGAATTAAGGTAACCTTGACAACCATTAGAATGAAAATGCACTTGCCTGGGAAGGAAGTTGAGAGTGGGGCCCTCAGGGATGTTCATTGGTAGCATTTACAACTGGAGCTGACTGGCGGTTGTCTATTTTTAAATCCTGGGGGAGCAGCTCTGTGGGCATCATTGAGTTCTGTGCCATTCCCTCCTTTAGTCTGTGTTCCGAGATGCCGCCACCACGTTTTATTTTTATTTATTTATTTATTTTCACGTTTTAATATGTGCCTCAAACAGGAAATGAAGCCCTCGTCAGAGGCATCACCAGCCCCTCTCTTCCATTGCTTCTCTCTGGCTGCCTTCAATCACTGACACTACTCCAGTGGGGGATGCGGGGCGGGGTGGGTGGACACCTGGGGAGAGAGTGTACCCGAGGGCCAAGGTTTGGCCAATGGCAAAGCAAAGAGTGTCAGAGAGTGTCTCTCTTGCAAGTAGCCCAAGAGAGACAACCATGGGTTCACATCATACATTTTTGGTTAAACCTTTGCGCTTTTAGAAAATTTTTTTTTCTTTTCTTTAGGTATTAGAGTTCTAATACAGGTTTCCTCTTGATGGACTAGAAATTCGATGCTAAGTGGTGCGTGATACACACAAACCTGAAGAAATTGTCACATGGAATGTGAGCGGTTCGGTACTGTATTTCTCGAATGAAGCCAGTAGCTTGAACAGCAGGGCTTGTGAGTTTCCAGTTTAGGATTCTCAGTCAGGGTTAGTCATTGTCATGCTGTTGGTGCTAATCAAATAGCTTGTCTGCCTCAGTTTACTCCTTGTGGAGAGTGAAAGCAGTGACTTTATGGTGGGGAAATACTCTCAGAAGGGATGAGCATCATCTGATGTAAGACAGACCCAGTGGTATTGATGCACTTCAGAGATTCTACTTACCTGGTTCCTATTAGGCCTTTTAAAATGTTTTTATTTTCGTTTTTAAATTTCCTTTCTCCAACCGTACTCTCTTGGTGAGTGTTTGCTTATATCACATTAGATTCTCCGGTAGAACAAGGACTTTTGTTGGTTTAGCCATCAATAGAGAAGTTGATCGTGAACCTCAAATGTGGGAACATTTATTATATTAAAGCCTGGAGCTGTGTAGGTGGGGAATAAGCATAAAATGCATCAAAGCACGATTTCTGCCCTTCCACATAATCCAGATCCTTCAAAATGGCTCTGATGCCACGTTTCCTCTGCAGATCTTCTCCATGGAAATCACTCCTGACTCACTCACTCGCTCATGAGTTATTCCACTGGACCACCCTCTTAGCCATTCTTGTCTAGACGTAGTGCCTGTGGTCAGTGTCACTCATAAAAGGTCATCTTCAGAATTGGAATCCCCAGCAAGTGACTTGACCCTTGGAGCTATTTTCTTCCTGGCTCAGGTCACTGTCTTCTTATCTCACTAGCTGAATTTGTGTTCCCTTTTTCAGCTGACACCAACACGCGCGTACACACACACACACACACACACACACGCACACACCCTCCCCCCATACACACACAACCCAATGAATATTTATTTTGAGTTTGTTGTTATTTGGTGCTGGTGAGTCAGTTCCAACTCATAGTGACTCATCTTATGTTTACAGTCAAATTCTCATTTTAAAAAGAGAAATAAGAGGAATGCAGGGCTTTATGCTTATCCTTGATGAATTTGATCCTGTATTTTCAACCTATTATTATATCAAAATAGTTTTATTAAGTCTTACATGGTATGTATTTTATAATTTTCCAGTATTTGTAAATTACTATTTAATCTTCAAGATGTTACTAAACTTCTGTGAAAGTAAACCAAAGGAACTCTGGGCATGCTGTGGGTTAGGTTCTGAGCTGCTAACCCCAAGATCAGTGGTTCAAACCTACTAGCCACCTGGGTTGCTATGAGTTGGAAATAACTTAAAGGTGTTGTTTTTTTTAATAAGCTGATATAGAATCCTGACAATAGAGACTTCCTCTAGACTGATACTCAGCCATTAATTAATCTGAGGATGATAGTTTAGCCCATTGCAAATCAATCACCTAATGAGTGTAAGAAATTTAGCGCAACTTTAACACGATGTATTTGACCTCTGATTTCTCAGTCTAATAATTCTGCTAAAAGAATTAGGCAGAACAAGTATTATGTTCTCATCTGCATATATGTAGACATAAAAATCTTATGTACAGTTAGGTACAGTCATGGATATAAGTGTACATAGAGAGAGAAATGTATATGTCCATGTACATGTATGTGTACACATATTTATTCATATAGACACAGTGTTTTAATCTGGGTAAACTAGGGAAACAAGTCCACAAAAACTCATATGTATAAAAGAGAGTTTTATATAAAACGGTAAGTGTACATTAAGAAAGCATCCTAACCCAGTGCTGCTCATGCCCATAAGTCCAACATTAGCCCATATGTTGGACACCGATCTACAAAGCCCTCCTCAATCTCACAAAACACACGCAATGACACCGACTACAGGAGGAAAACCGAATCAGTGAGCGTTTAAGCATCTCAGCGCTGGCAGGGGTCTCCACAGGGCTGCTCCAGCACCCAGGGCTGCATCAGGGTAGGTCCATGTGGCTTCTCCTCAGGGATGTCTCGCAGGAAGTGAGCCTTGCCAGCGGAAGTAGGGAACTGGCTAAGGCTGCTGCACCCTGGTCCGACCATCAGAAACCAAGAAACCCGAGAACTCACCGAACCATTTATCTCTCCACCCTTCAATTAATCCTACATGTGTTTATCATCCAGGTTGACCTTAACTATCTCACACAGTAATAGGTACTTCGTAGAAATAATGGAAACACCTTGCAAGATTGTTTTATTGGCTTTGAAGGCTCAGGGTCTCAGTCTCATGCGGCAACTTAATCACTTGACATAATGTAGTTTAACAAAGTCCATGTTCCACATAGTCCATAGTTAAAAGTAAGTAGGTCTGCAAGCAGCCATCTAGGAAATGACCATCAGTCTCTGCTCATCAGGAACAAAAAGAGAAAGAAGGAAACCAAACTCAGAGCAGAAAAAGTTTATGAGAATAATAACCCACATGAACCAAGAGCTCTTCTCCCCTGTGACCAGAAGAACGGGGCTGTGCTTGACTGCTATTAGCAGTGGTACTGACTAGGGTCAGATAGAGACCTTAGTAGAAAGAGGAAGCATTGGAACAAAACCAAATTCTTAACAAACCCAGACTTATTGGACCACTTAAGACTAGAAGACTCCATGTGAGTCTCTCTCTGAAGTAATATTCTTTAAACTGGGACTTGAGCTCCAGCCTCCAGCCCGGGTCTCGAGCCTCCTGCCAGGTCTCCATCCCACCTCCCCTTAGCCCACGCTGTGCGTGGACCTGGCTGGTAAGATCATGGCCATCCAGGTGAGCATGCTACCATGAATTGTGTCTGACTCCCTCTTTTCTATCTCTCATGCCCTCAATGACTTTAATATAACATATCTATCTCAAAAAACAACTGGGACTTGAAACTATCCATCAAGGTCGCCTTTTAGCAAATTAACAGAGTGGCACACTAAACAAAGGATGCTACCTGTGAGAAGGGAGCCCTGGTGGTGTAATGGGTACATGCTGGGCTGCTAACTGCAACGTTGGCAGTTGGAAGCTACCAGCAGCTCCTTGGGAGAAAAATTAGACTTTTTACTCCCATAGAGAGTTATTGTCTTATCTACCCTGTCTTTTCCAATCGCTATGAGTCGGCATCGACCCAATGGCAGTGAGTTTGGTTTTTTTGGTGAGTTATATAGGACAGAAAGAACAATTGTTCTAAAGCAAAGATGAGAGAGAAAGGGCCCAGGAAAACTAGAGCATTGGAAATGTAACAACCAGAATAGAATGAAAGGGATTATTGACACAGTGTGGAAAATGTAACTAATATCACTGAACAGTTTGCATAGAAACTGTCTTGCAGTATAAACTTTCATCAAAAATACAGTTTAAAAATGTTTTAAGTAAAAATAGGGTAGCATAATTATTTTTCTTAGCGCACCCATTTTGGCTTCTGGCATCTTCTCTACCGTGGTGCAGTGGGTTATGTGTTGGACTGCTAACCGTTAGAGCCCACCTGCTGTATCCTGGGAGAAAGATGCGCGTCTGCTCCAGAAAGAGTTACAGTCTCACAGCCATGGGGAGCAGTTCTCCGCTGTCCTGCAGAGTTGCTGTGCGTCAGAAATTGACCCAATGGTAGCGGATTCTCCACTTGATCACAAACTTATCATTTTGCTGGATAGGTTTCTGAAACTCCCAAACTAGAATTTCTAGAAGTTAGCGTCTTTTGTCTTTGAAATTCAAGTAGAATTTTTGTTTGTCTAATCGTTAGCTTCTCTTTCATTCTCCATGATAGGTCATGGAGATATCATTGTCATACTCCGTAATTATCTGTGCCTGGAGATTTGAAGTCACCAAAAGCTCCTGGGTATTCTTGACCACGTGTCTTCTGTACTTTCCAACCTGGAATGTTATTCATGGTAAAGAAAATGAAAGCAAAATAAAAACCGGATACTTTAGATTTTCTAAAGTATCTTTTAATGCGATAGAAGGGCTTGCTCTTTCTTATCTTTTTTTATATCCTATTTGGCTGGAAAAATACCCTGTTTGGTAGCACTTTTCAGAAGCTAATATTGATTCTCTACGCTGTGCCAGGCACTGCATTAGAATATTGGGCTCCAAGGACATTATCTATGTTCTCAGGGAGGTTACAATATATGAGTGGTTGGAGAGATGTGTATTTATGTAGAGAGTTACATCATCACAAGATAAGGGCTAATAGAGGATGTTCAAAATTCCAAGATGGCAATGAGAAAACCCAAAATCTCGCTGGCATCCAGTCAGTTCCAACTCATAGTGGTCCTAAAGACAGCAGAATTGTATTGCAGGGTTTCTAAGGCTATCATATTTATCATATTCAGAAACATGCTGCCTCCTCATCTTTTGTGGAGCATCTGGTAGGTTTGAACAGCCGGTCTTTCAGTTAGCAGCCCCCCTCCTCCCCCCACCACCCAGTGTTTAACATGTCATCCAGGATCCTTCATACTAAGGAACGACCATCATGGCCAATGTGTCATGTTTATGTGTGCCTCCACCAAGTAAATTCTGTTCAAGTGAATTCATGAAGTATCACCAATGCAGGGGGATTGGGGTGGGATTGAATGACAGCAGCATGGGCAAGTATAGGAAGAGGGCCACCATGATGGATTGGGAAATTGTACAAGAATCCAGGGTGGTTGAGCTCTGGAATTGACAGAGAAGTCTCAGTAGATGAGGCTGGGTAGATAGCAGGACTCACCCGTAAAGGGCCTCATAGTCTGTGCTAGAAACTGGTCTTCAGGAGGCAGAGGAGTGTCCCCGAAGTGTGTGAAGACATGATGCAAACCAAGCCACTTATCAGACATCAAAGACCCAGAACCAAAAATCATATCATTGTGAAAGTGGAGACCCAAAGCCCACCTGGAGGCAGCTGGACATCCCTTACAGAAGGATTTCAGGGAGGAGATAAGCCATTCAGGGTCCAGTATAGCACCCATGAAACATATAACTTTCTTCTAGTTCTTTAATGCTTCCTCTCCCCCCGCCCCAACTATCATGATCCCAATTCTACCTTACAAATCTGGCTAGACCAGAGCATGTACAAGAGTACAGCTAAGAGCTGGAAACACAGGGAATCCAGGACAGATAAACCCCTCAAGACCAATATTGAGAGTAGCCATACCAGGAGAGGAAGGTGGGGGGAGAGAGGGGGAACCGATCACAATAATCTACATATAACCCCCTCCCAGGGGGATGGACAACAGAAAAGTGGGTGAAGGGCGACATCAGTCAGTGTAAGACATGGAAAAATAATTCATAAAAGATCAAGGGTTCATGGGGGCAAGAGGGTGGGGAGGAAAGGGGAAAAATGAGAAGCTGATACCAAGGGCTCAAACAGAAAGAAAATGTTTTGAAAATGATGATGTCAACAAATGTGCTTGACACAATTGATGGGTGTATGGATTGTGATAAGAGTTGTATGAGCCCCCTATAAAATGATTTTTTTAAAAGAAAAAGAAAACCAAGCCACTCAGAGTTCTTTCTTATCATGGACTGTGTCAGTTTGTATAGGCTGTGCAGTGTTACTAACAACCCCTCGTTTCAGTGGCCCAGGGTAATGGAATTCCTTTTTGCTTATGCTGCATACCCATTGTGGGGCTCCCGCCTAGGGCTCCGGCCAGGGGAGACAGCTCCTGTGGGAGACCTACGCCTCCTGGCAGAAAGCAGACATGGCTGAACCAAATGATTGTTCTTAGAGCTTCTGTTCAGAAGCCTGCTGTGTCATTTCCTCTCACGTTCAACTGGCTAAAGTGAATCACTAGGCCAAGTCTGCCCCTCCACCAAGGAGGGGCTATGGAGATATTGAGCAATAATGAAGTCTGTTGATGCGTGTCAGATGTTATTTTTCCACTTTCTGCATTAGCCAGCAGCTGCTCGTGGCCATGTTCCCAGCACCTTGAAGTAGCTGGAGGCAGTGAAGCTGGTGGTATATAGAGAAAGGGGAGACCAGAAACGTGCAGGCAGCTTCAGTCTCTGTTTGCACTCGCCACAGCTCTTCTGGTTCTCTGCAACTCTCCTTTGTGTCTATGAGTCAACGGGGGAGGTCCCTGGGCAGGTATGCACTTTGGAAAGATGGCTTTGAATGCTGCATGGAGAAGAGGAAGGGTCCTAGTCTCAGAGTCAGAACAGTTAGAACGTTGGGTAAAAAAAAAAAAGCTTTGTTTCAGACATGGAATACAAATTAGGGGCAGGACCCATTCTGTTGACCTTACTCCTGCTCATTTAATAATCTCCACAACTGAAGTGTAGCAGTTGGGGAGTGATTTTCAAGTGCAGGCGTCTCTAGGAGCTGTTTTAATCAGCTGGACTTTAAGAAGGGAACTGGAAAGAACATTGTCCGGCCAGCTGGAAAGACCCAGTTAGGAGAGCGCTATGTTAATGCTGAAAGAGGCATCCGGGCGTGTTGGTAGGGTCTGTGCTTTCTGTGGGGAGGCTTCAGAGCTAAGTTTTCTTTTGTGAATCTTTATAAAAACAAAAACAGAAACAATGCACCTGAAGGTTACTTATTAGGGTGACTTTGGTAGCATTTTTTCACTTTGGGGGAAATAAATCAACCTCGACTTCTATTTTTACAGATTTATGGAGGTAGAATTTATATGTCATAAAGTTTACCCATTTATTATATTTACAGAGTTGTGCATTACCGTAATGTAATTTTTGGACCATTTTTTGCCAGCTCCAATATGAAGCCATGTAGCAATCATCTCTCACCACCCGCTTCCCGCAGACCACCACTAATCTAGTGTCTGTCTCTACTACACCTTTGCCTACTCCGCACATTTCTCAGAAATGGGACGCCTATGTGTAGACCTTTTGACTTTTAAAGTCTCTCCTTCCTAGATCTTTTTCTTCCTATTTTCTCTATGTTTAGAGACTGCTTTGAAGGTGACAGTGTTTACCACTCTATCTTGCCTGATAAACTTTCTTGGTTTATAATTAATCCTCCTTTTCTCTCTATCAGCTAGCACAATGCTGTGCACATAGAATAGATAAATATAGATCAGATGGACATTAAAAAAATTCTTGGTTGATATTGTTCCAGTGTCTAAATTTCATTTATTGCTCTCACCCCCACTTTTTCCCTGAACTATTCATTTTCCAGCTGAATAATTTTCCAGCTGAATAAGTTCATACTTATACTGCTAATTGAACATTTTTGACTCAGACCTCCTTATTCCTGTAGATTAACTTAATTATACAGTACTTGGTAGGAGAGAGGTCAATAGTTTACCCCAAAAAAGTTGACGCCAATGAGGAGACTATTAAAAAACACAAAACCATTATTCTGACTCATAGCAAACGTGCAGGACAGAGTACAACTACTCCTTAAAGTTTCTGAGACCGCCCATCTGTCAATCTCTACAGGAGCAGACAGCCTCCTCTTTCTCCTGTGGAACAGCTGGTGGGTTGGAACCACTGGCCTTGCATTTAGCAGCCCAAACGCTTAACCCACTGTGCCAACAAGGACTCCTTAGGGTTCTGTTGGGTGTATCTCAATAATTCATTTCTCAGCTTTAAACCCTTACTCACTGATGACAAAGTTCTGCCGTCCTACTGTAATGTCAAGGAGCCCTTTGCACATGGAAACCCTATTATAGGGTCACCATAAGTTGGTAGTGGGTTTGGCTTGGGCTTCATGCAGTGTCAGTTGTGCTTATAATTGCTTTGGTATACACCTGTTTGGTTGGTATCTTCTCCCATTTGGTATCTTCTTTCCAAGAGCACAAAGCTATTCAGAGAGGATATTCAAGCAGGATACGTCAGTCAGAACCTTCATGTACATGACAGGGAATCTGACCGGGCTCTTTCCTGTCTGTGACCAAAGATAAACACTTTCAGTTTTTACGTTGTTTCTCTTCCTATATAGCCTTTGTTGATGTTTTTCTTCTCTTCTGTCTATCATGTTCTTTACATCTGACAGGAAGAGACAAACATTATTGTAAATCCCAAAGCTGGGCTCACCAGGAAGTGAGGACACTCCTCAGGGGCGAAAACTGAACGAGGAGTTACAAACCTGAGTTTGTAGAACTAGAGAACTCAGGCTTTGGGGTGCACAGGCATACAGTAATGCCAGGTGTGCCAGGCCGGCCTCCTGAGCAAAGCCAGCTAGACTAAAGTCTGCCCAGTCTCATAGAGCCTGTCCACCGTCTCTGAACTCTGGATGGAAAGGGTCTGCTTCCGAGAATCTGTGCCCATGGGCTTGTCCTCTTGGGTGCTTGTTTTCAAATACCCCTCTCTTTCCGTAACCCAGAGAGTTCAATGCTAATAAGTTAACCTACCAAGTAACCCTGAGTCAATGATGGTCCATTGACAACAGGCTGAGACAGACACAGAACTTCCCTATAGAGATGTCCTCTGGGCTCCTACGGTGTATGAAAGACTTTATTTGAAAATAGAACTTTAATAAAAATAGATATGGTCATCAAAAATTGAAAACTGCGTACACAACCATAAGTGGTTAAATTGTTGGCGCAGTCCAACAGCGGACTACTGAGCAGCAGTGGGAGTGAATACTTGTGGCTAGGGAACATGGGTGATAAGAGAATGCTGAAATTACCCAGACTCAAAAGAATGCCTACTGTGTGGTTTTTAAAAACAAGCTTAAAAGCCCAGAACTTCTGGAGTAAGGAGCCATCATAGTGACCTTTGGGAAAAGGAGAGTGGTCATTAGCAAGGGGTGTAACAGGAGCTTCTAGGGCACTGGTAACGTCGCATCTCTTGATCTGGATTGAAGTTATGTGATTGTTTCATTTTTGTGATAATTAGCTGAACGTATGATTATCCCAATCTAGTAGAAAGCAGCGATGAAAAACATGATAAATGTCCTAACTCCTAACCAAACATGGGTAAGTAGAAGGCACAATAAGACACGGTACAATTACATCCAAATGCATCCACAATCATACTAACTGTAAATGAATCGCACTTACCATTTAAATGACAGGTGGTCCAAGATGACCAGCATCATTTCCCCACTCTACATACGTGTCATACTTCCATTTAGAAGTAGAGTTTATTCCTCCCTCCTCTTGAATCTGGAGTGGCTTTTGTGACTGTTTAACCAATAAAGAGAATGTGGCAGAAGTGACATTCTGGGGTTGTCAAGGCTAGGTCATGAGAAGCTTTGTAGATTCTATCTGGGCCTCTTTGAACGAACGGGACTTTTGGAACACTCGTGGAACACTCAAGATGGGAACCTAGCTCCTCTACTGTGAAAAGACCCAGGCAGATGGAAAGGTCTAGCTGACCTCGTATCAACAGCCAGCATCGACTGTCAACCAGGTGAGTGAGTGAGGGCATCATGTTTGACATTCATTCCAGGCATACGGCCTCAGTCTAGCCATCTTCAGCCAGGTATTTGAATCATCTCAGGGCTACTCTCAGATGCCGCGGGACAGATACAAACTGTCCACTGGACCCTGCCTGGGCTCCTAACCCTCAGAGTTAAGAGTGGATTAAAATGGCTTGTTGCCATTAACTTTTTCCTTTCTCTTTTTTGGGGGGCTGGAGTGGAGTATAGCATAGAAAACCAAAGCTGAAGTTGGCAACAGGGAGTGAGGTGGCGCCATAGCCTAAAGAGCACTCTCTCTCAGGGGCTTGATAGTGGGTGTTGTTAGTGAAGACTTACAGCACAGTGAGAAAACGGCTCTCGGAGGCTGGAGACGGGGAGCCCTGTCATCTAATGGTGTTCAGTTTGGTAGTACTGTGTCACCTGTGGTGACGTGGAAGGAGAAAGGTGCCTAATGAGCTTGGTCTAGCTAAGAGATTGCTAGGCAGAATGTTGAAAAGTGCCACCTGGCACCTTCTAGCTGCTTATGATAAGGCACAAATCAAAAGAACTAATGATTAACTATTCTGTATTTAAGCAGAACTTAGAGGATATCTTTCTAACCCACGACCTGTTGTGAGTAGAACTTTTTTCATCTCCAGGAGTGATTTAAATTTAGAAATGCCTGTATGACTTAAAGTAAGAAATTACTTAAGAGTAAAGGTAAAATTCAGGGGGTTATCCATAAAACATACCCCAAAACAAAGGTGTAAATATGACGTAGTTTTAGTTACTACAAAGTAACAACAACATTTTTCTAATAGGGTTCCAGTTTCTTCATGCACAGGTTTTTTCCATGTCAAATATGTTTAAACATGTCATTGTCATTAGTGAATGACAAACTCTCTAGAATACATGTATCTCTGTCTCATTAGGGTGCTTTAAGAAAAGAGCGCTTTTTGGTACTATTGAAAAAATGGTTTTCCCCTCAGGACCCATAATGAGAGTAGTGATACCATGAGGATAGGAGAAAGGTACGGGGAGAAAGCGGGAACTGATAGCAATGATCGATGTACAACCCCCGCCCCCTCCCCCTGGGGAGGGGGGACGACAAACAACAGAAATGTGGGTGAAGGGAGACAGCAGATGGTGTAAAATATGAAAATAAAAATAATTTATAAATTTTGAAGGGTTCACAAGGGGCGGAGTGGGGAGGGAGGGGAGTAAAGAGGAGCTGATAACAAGGGCTCAAGTAGAAAGAAAATGTTTTGGAAATGATGATGGCAACGTATGTACAAATGTGCTCAATACAATTGATGTATGGATTGTTATAGGAGCTGTAAGACCACCCAATGAAATGATTTATTAAAATAAAATAAAATGGTCTTAAGGTCAGAACTAATACCAAATAATAATAATAATACCCCCCAAAAAACTCAAGTTTTTCCCTAAATCTTCCTAAATCATTGTAACTTTGCAACAAATTTACAGGTATGCTGCAAGTTTGTAGATGGATCAGACATTTTAAGGACAGTTGGAAGTACCTAAAAATGAACCGAGAGGGAAGACTGTCCACCCCAGTGAATAAAGAAACTGGTTGAAGTCCAGCAATGGATGGAAGCCAACTGTAGAACTGTACAAAAACCGGGATCGCACATGAATTGGGTTTTTCAATTTTAAGAAATATCTTGGCTTTAGCAGGTTTTCGGATCGATAGGTGCCAACAGCATCGCTGATCTTTCCATCTGCCTTCTGAGTAAATCAAAGTGAGTGAAGGCAATCTTATGGAAGGGATCATAACCAGGGATGAGTCTTGGATCACTACTACCTTCCACAGAGCAAAGCTAATCAAAGCAACGGGATTGACTAGGCTAGTACAATTCAAGGCAGAAAATTAGGGTAACTGACTTTTGGATCCCCAAGGGGTAAACGTAATAAGTTCTCATTAAGGAGATAAGACAATCATGTGGAATTATGAGGAAGAAGTTTTCAGAAAGCTGAAAACTCTATATTGGTGAGAAAAAGGCCAAGAAATGTGTACCGAGGAATGTCCCTGCTCTTTCCTCAAGGGTAACAAGGATTGTCCTATGAGAATTTTATTCAGAAGCCGTGCCCCTTCCTTCATCCTCCAGCTCTGATCTTGCTCCTTCACATTCCTTTCCCCCAGAACTCAAAGCACATGGGAAAGTAACACAGTTTGAGTCCTTCCTGGATGCTAAAACTACCTTTTTGATTTTACGTAAATTCAAGGGCCCAGAATTCTTCAGGGAAGAATTATAAAGATGGAAGCACCATCTTCAGAAGTATATAGACCTTGTTGAAGAAGACACTGAGAAAGTATAGCTTAATAACATTTGATGTTTTTATTTAATAAAGGTTTCTATGATTTTATAGCAGTGCTTTTTTACTTACACTGAAGTACCATATGTACTCGTGTATGAGCTGAATTTTTCAGCAGAGTTTTACAAATAATTTTTTGGGGGGCTTGTACAACTCATCACAATCCATCGATCCATCCCTGTGTGAAGCACATTTGTACATTCATTGCCATCATCATTCTCAAAACATTTGCTTTCTACTTGAGTCCTTGGTATCAGCTTGTTGTTTTCTCCTCCCTTCCCACTCCCCCTCCCTCATAAACCCTTCATAATTTATAAATTATTATTTTGTCATATCTTACACTGTCTGACGTCTCCCTTCACCCACTTTTCTGTTGTCCATCCCCCAGGGAGGAGGTTATATGTAGATCCTTGTGATCGGTTTCACCCCTTCCAACCCACCCTCCCTCTACCCTCTGGTATCGCCACTCTCAGCACTGGTCCTGAAGGGATCTTCTATCTTGGATTCCCTGTGTTTCCAGTTCCTATCTGTACCAGTGTCCATCCTCTGGTCTAGCCAGATTTGTAAGGTAGAATTGGGATCATGATAGTGGGGGGGAGGACGAATTTAAGAACTAGAGGAAAGTTATGTTTCATCATTGCTACACTGCACCCTGACTGGCTCGTCTCCTCCCCGTGACTTTTCTGTAAAGGGATGTCCAGTTGCCTACAGATGGGCTTTGGGTCTCCACTCTGCACATCTCCCTCATTCACAGTGATTTGACTTTTTGTTCTTTGATGCCTGATACTTGATCCTATCGACACCTTGTGATCACACAGGCTGGTGTGCTTCTTCCATGTGGGCTTTGTTGCTTCTGAGCTAGATGACCACTTATTTACCTTCAAGCCTTTAAGACCCCAGATGCTATATCTTTTGATAGCCGGGCACCATCAGCTTTCTTCACCACATTTGCTTATGTATACGTTTGCTTTCAGGGATCATATCGGGAAGGTGAGCACCCATTGATAAGACTTTTTGTTCTTTGATGCCTGATAACTGATCCTTTCAGCACTTTGTTTACCTTCAAGTCTTTAAGACCCTAGACACTATATCTTTTGATAGCCAGGCTCCATCAGCTTTCTTAACCTCCCTGGCAATCTAATTATGTCAGTAATTTTGTACCCAAAGCAGTACATTGTTTTGCATAAAATTTGTTGTTTTATATTGTAGGCCTATAATTCTTAAGAAATTATTCATTTTAATCTTTCTAGTAGACATTCCAGGTATTATAAACTTTAATACACAGTTAACATTTACCCTGAGCCACACTCTGGGATTAATCACATTTTCAGCACATTTTTTTAATGGAGTTTTTGTGGTAAAATTAGGTGCCTTGGCTGATATTCGGGTTGGCTTATACTCGAGTATGTGTGATAACACCCTTTGTTAAGACTTTAGAAAGGTTTAAGGTGGTGTCTTATAGACACACCTTATAGACAACACATTTTCACTAGCTCAAAGAACTTTTAAAGATCTTTTGAAGACCTAAAAAAGGAACCAAGAGAGAGAAGACTGTCAACTTCAGTGAATAAAGAAACTGGTAGAAGTCCAGGAATGGATGGAAGAAAACCCCGAAGAACTGCCATGGATGTGGGGATCTCACATTGCCTCTGAAACCGTCTCTGCTAAACAATAGAACTTTTGTTGTTGCTGTTGTTTACAACAGCCTCATACAGGGCTTGGCATAGATTGAGTGGGTATAGATTCGGGTTTTGTTTTTAATTGAATTGAACCCCACCAAAATTCAGAGGAAACCAACAAAGTTTCTCAGAAGTTATATTAATAGAAACACTTCAATGTGGATGAAAATCAACAAAGATAGTGCACAGTGAAAGGGACCTTTGTACTTGGAGCCATTTGTGAGCAGAGCAGAGGGAGAAGGCCACTCAGTTGTAAGCACGCGCCTTCCTTACATAAAAGGGAGTGTGGAACTAAGACTAGAGCCAAGAGTTGTGGAACGCCTCAAGCAGTAAGAACTGGGCTGTCATCAAGAACTGGTGATGTGTGCTGGACTCAATTTCAAAATGACTGTGGGCCGGTAACTGCTGTGTATCTCCTCTTCCTTTCTGATTTCCTTCACATTTTAGACGAGTGTCTATTGTGGTTTTTCTGAGACTGACTACTGTATGTTCGTATGTTGGGTGTGTGGGAGCAGATAATTTGTCTCTTTAATTCAGATCAAGAGGAACTATAATGGAGTAGCTGCCCCTGAGGAACTGCATCTGAGGAACATCATCCACACCAGGACCTGATTTAGCTTTCGATATTGTCGACATCAAGCTGATGCCGTATTGAGATGACCCTGTTGAAGGTCTTGGGAGAGGGTGAGTGTTGTGCATGCGGGCGAGAATTGCTGGGCCAGAGGGTGGTCTGTGGTAGCCTTTCTCCAAGATGCCACCACCAGTTTCTTCCCTTCTTACTCTTTAGCGGTGGAGTCTGTTTCTCCCCTCCTCTTGACTTGTTTAGCCATATTCTGGAACTTCCAAGACTAGATCATAAGAAGCCTTGCAGCTAATGCCTGGGCTTCTTGAAATCCTCTCTCTTGGAATCTTCACTCTCATAATTCCATCATTGTGTTTGAAAGACCCAAGTCAGATGAAGAGGACACACATGGGGATCGGTTGACAGCCAGTTGAGCTCAACTGCCAGCCATGTGTGAGTGAAAGAACCATGTTGGACATTGCAAACTTAGACATCACCTGAAGAAGAACCAAAGTCCAGATGAGCCCTCTATTGAGCCATCCCGGCCATCTTCATTCAAGTCACTCCTTGGGAAACCCTAGACATTATGGAATAGACAGGAGTGCTCCCTTCCATGCTCAGCCAGAATAGATGGCCAAGAGAATCATGGAATAATAAAATGATGGTTGTTTTATGCCACTGAGTTTGGGGGTTGGCTTTTCATGCAGCATAGGTAATTAAAACATTTTCAGAATAAATATGAAAGTAGTTCTACTCTATGCAGTTTGTAAGAAACATTCAAAACATATGGAATTTGAAAGATTAAAAGTAGAAGTATGCAAGAAGCATATTACAAAAGAAAGGTGGTATGGCCAAAAAAGAAAACAAACAAAAATAAAGAAAGAAAGAAAGAAAGAAAGAAAACAAATCAGTCCATCAGGATTAGGGTTTAAAATCATCACAAAAAATAAGAATTAACTAGGAAGTTGTATTCTAAATCAGTAGACTTTTAATATTATGGGCTAAAAATATAAGGTTAGACTACAGGAAGAAAATATGTAGATACCATGCTAGGAATACATAGCTCCCTGCGGTTAAAATGTAGATTCTGATTCAGTATAACTGGAGAGAAAAGGAAAATTACTACCTGTGTGTTGAATCAGAATGAATCAATTCAAACTTCTGCCACAAAGTAGGATATTTTCATACATCTTTATCAGTAATTGATATGCAATAGTCCAAAATTTGAGTGGGTATAGAAGATTTGAACAAACAAGCAATAAGTTTGATTCTGTTAAGTGAGCATTTACAGAGTCTTACACTTAACAGATGAGAATATGGTTTTTCAAAATCAATTGTGAAAAAGTTAAACACATACCGAATTCATAAAATTAAGTCTCATTAATCAATGTGCGAGTTATTAGCAAGACTGTTTTCTTAATCAACTAAATTGAAATAAAGCAAAAAGATAACCAAAATATTTTATCTGATTGGGAACTTGAAAGCCCATGTCTATGTTGCTCAAAGGCCAAAGGAGAAACCATAATGGAAATCAGCAGTCAATCTGAATGGTAATCTAAAATATTGTTTATGAAAACTGTGGGAAAACTGTGGGTAACAGGGAAATTGATACTTAGAAGGAAAATTTGAGCCTTAAATACATACATACATTAGAGAAAGAGGAAGCTCCTTCATTTTCTATCTTAAGTATTCAACTGAAAAGTTAGAAAAAAATTAATAAATCCAAAGAAAGAGAAAGAAGAAAAATTAGAACCAAGTCTAATGAAATGGAAAATCCAAAAGTAGTAAGATCAACAAAACTAAAAATTGGTTCAAATAGACAAACCTTGGAAAGATTGATCAAGAAAGAGGAATGCGAAAGTGCAAATACTTACTAGACTTGTTTAAGAGGACGTATCTACAAATAGAACTTAGACTATAGAGTACAACTCAATTGGGAAATTTAGGTAAGAGAACAACGTTGCAAAAACCAAAGAAAAACCACGTAACTGACTATAGCTGACTGAAGAAGTATAAAGCTGAGTGTCCGCTGCCATCAAGTTGATTGCAACCCATTTGACCTTACAGGACAGAGTGGACCTGCTCCAGAGGGTTTCAGGCGGCACTTCTGGACAGAAGCAGACTGCCATCTCTCACCTGGGCAGCAGCTGGCAGGTCCAAACCACCAACCTTTCGGTTAGCGCCCAGTGCTTAACCTACCGTGCCACGAGGGCTTCTTGACCTATGTGTAATAAGATAGCTAGCTCTGTAGTAAGACAACGCTGTTGTTGCTTTTGTGAGCCAGTGGGTTGGTCCCAAGCCATAGCAGCCTTTTGTACAACAGAACCAAGCACTGCACGGTCCTGCTAAAAAGTGGTTACAATACACCAATCCTGAAGAGTTGATGAGGACGGAAGAACGAAAGGGACAGATACTACTCGACTTAATCCAAGAGCACATAGTCCAGGTCCAGCATACATGATCAAGTCACAAACATTTTATCAACAACTGCATGCAACTAAATTGGAAAACTTAGATAAAAAAAGACAACTTTGTGGAAGAAAATATTAACTCAGCAAAACTGCTTTAAGAAGAAACATGAACTAGAATAGACCTATAATCCTCGTGTAAATTGATTTAGTAATTAGAAGTCTACCCAGTAGGAAAGAGAGACAGATGATGATCTCTTTTGTCATAGCCTTATAAAGTATGTAATTGACATGCAGTAACTGCACATGCTTAGAGTGGGCACCTTGAGAAGTTTTGACATGTGTACAACTGTCAAGCCGCCATCATATTTAAGATCAAAATCAGCAATCGCCTCTAGAATCTCCTGCCCCTCCAGGTGCCTGTCCTTACCCCCTCCACTCCCCACCTTGTCCCTGGGCAGACATTCAGATAGGCTTTATGTTGCAGTGGGCGAGTTTGCGTTTTCTAGAATTTTTTTACGTAAATGGCATGATACAATATATGCTCGTTTTGTCTGGCTTCTCTCAGTTAGCATTGTTATTTTGAGACTCATCTATGTTGTGTTAAGGAGTGTTTCTTCCTTTGTATTGCCAGGCAGGGCACTACCGTGTGGCTACAGCACCCCGTATTTATCTGTTCATGTGTTGACAGATGTTTGGGTGGTAGCCAGCCTGGGGCTCTTAGGAATACTGCCACTATGAACACTGTGTGCAAGCCTCTGTAGACACAATTGCGTGGTTGAGTACCTAGAAAGGTGGCAGCTGGATCCTGTCAGTATGTGTTGGACTTTTAAGAGAGAGTAACCCACTGTTACAAAGAGGCTTTCCTGGCTGGCCTTGCCCCAGCAGTGCAGGAGAGTGTGAGTTCCTCCATCCTCCCTCCGTTGGGTCCAGTCAGCCTTCTCTATTTCTAGCCGTTGCATAAGATGTGCTGTTCTAATCCTTTCCGTACTGCTTAGTGCTCATTCTTTTCGTGCGCTTATTTGCCACCGGCATCTCTTTATTGGCAAAGTGTTCAAGTTTGACCATTTATTATTGGTTTATCTGTTTTCTTATTTTAATTGAGTTTCGAGAGTTTTTATTCTGGTCTCAAGTTCTTTTTCAGAGACAAGTAAACCCCAATATATGGTGTATTCAAATTACGATGAACTGCACTTAGGGGGATGTCTGTGTGTGTGTGTACATCTTATTGCTAGTAATATATACAATGTGTCAAGTACTTTGGACATGTTATCAGGATAGAGCAGTCCTGGAAGAAGGCCTGCTTTGTCGAGAATCAGTCCATCCTCAATGAGATGGACTGATGCAGTGGGTGCAATAAGGGCCTCAAACAGGAAAGAGTAGGGTGGTGTAGGATCAGACAGTGTTTTGGTCTGTTGTGCATGGAGGTCACTGTGAGTCAGCACCAGCCTGATGGCACTCAATAACAACAGCCTTCTTTTGACAAGCTTTGTAAGTTTGTGTCTTTCAAGAATTTGTCCACTTCAATTCACTTGTCCATTTTTGGCATAAAATTGCTTAGGATATTTATTTTCTAAATATATGTAGAAAAAATATGTAATACCTATAATATAGCATGATGACACCTGCCTCATTCCTGATATTTCTCCTTGCAGTTCTACCACTTTTTGACTCATATTTTGAAACATTTCTTCACCATGGCCTTCCCCAGTGTACAGTCTTGATTAATGTTCTGTAATTTACTTCTAGGTTCTTATATCCATTGTGATGGCTACGCAGAAACTCGCAGACAAAATTCATGACTACAAGGGTTTATTAAGGAAGTCAACAAGCTGGAATGCGAGTGAGAGATGCCCAAGGTAGTTAGTCATTACCAGGACAGGTTTCGAAGTTTCAGGTCTGCTTACCACTGTGCTGTAAGCCTCTGTGGGTTAGGAAACCCAGCACCCTGATGTAAGTGCCCAGAGGCACCCCACTCCAGGAAGCCTCTGCTGGAAGGTACTCAGTTCCACTTCAATGGCTCAGCAAGCCCAATTTCACACCTTAAATGCCTAGAGGCACCCGCCCCTCCAGTTAGCCTCACCTAAGGGAACTCAGCTCTATTTCTGTGGGTCAGCAAGTCCAACTTACCCAATTAAGTGCTTAAAAGCACCCTCCTCTGCAAGCCAGCCTCCTGCACAAAGCACTCATCTTAACCTGCTCTGTGGGTTGGGAAGTCTATCACTCTGTTCCACGCTCTGGCTCCTCGTTCCGCTGCTGCTCCTTTGGATCCAAGAGGCTCGTTGCACTAGGAGTTAAAAACTTTGGCTTAAATAATTCACTGCCCCTGCACTCAAACTCTCGACTCTTTCTCAATTAAGATACTCCTAGACTCTACTTGGGCTCCTCCTCCCTCAAGGCAGTGAGCTGAGACATACATAGACGCAGTGCCCTTCACTGCCTAATGTGCAATGTCTTGGTAGGATTGTTTCATGCCCTATATTTTGTCTATTGCTTTCTTTGTTTGTTTGTTTCTGGTGCATAGATGTAAAGTCTTGTTCATTTTAAATGGTTGGAAATTGAATTTTTCTATTTTCCATCCCTTTTTATGTGCTTATTAAAATGTTTCATGACACATATATATTCACCAGAGGTACATGAGTCAAAAGTAAAATTAGTGTAAAATTTTAGTAGAACTGAGTTAAACCTCACCCTTTTCACCTCAACACTGAAAGACTTACAGTTACATATTTCACTGGTTTGTTTTTGTCTTGTTTTTTTAGGGAATTCCTTTTGGTTTGATTCTAATAGAGTTCAGTGATTATCTGTACAAAAGAGGGCTAATATGTTTTATGACTGTTTGAGTAGAACAATGCTTCCTGTATAGATGCTGATGTCTGAACTCAGCATCACTATCTTATTTCCTATTAGCTTCCAAATAGCATCAGGTGGTCATTTCTGACTTTAGAACAAGCCCACTAATCTAGTCTCATTGGATCTTGTGACCTCAAGAAAGAAACCTCCCAGGAATAGAAGAAAGGAGCATTCACATCCTAAAGTCTTAAAAAACAAAACCGTGATCCAAGCAGAAAATGATTTTGATATCTTTAAACCCTTCCACAATAGTCTCTTCTTCCTCTTCTTTTTCAATTATTATTTTTCTTTTTTTAATGAAAGCATTGTCTTTCCCTTAGTCAGTGAATTATTTCATTTGAATAGATTCTTTTATTCCACTACCAATAACTGATTTCTGAGATCTCCTTGGGGTAGGCAGACAGTGGTCAGCTGAATAGCTTACGGAATATAAGGAGGACATGAATTCTGTTGGTGGATGTCATTAAAGAAAGGAAGGTGTGTGTGTGTGTGTGTGTGTGTGTGTGTGTGTGTGTATTTTTTAGGAGAGTGTGACTCTGAGGTTAAGATAAGGGAGTTTGTGTACCTTTTCCAAGAGCAGGTGAGACTATCTGACAAAAGTGCGAACACTTTCAGTCTGGGGCTTTGTCACACATTAGGTAACCTGTGAACACCACTGTAATGGGAATAAAACAGCAAATAGCATGGTATTATTATCATGAACATACTTTGGACCCAGGGAGCTTCTGAAAGGAGGCCTCTGGGTGTTTTTGGACTACATTTTGAGAACCACTATTTCCAAACTCTTTGGAGAACACAAGACTTTAAAGCCAGTTTTTCTGTGTTTTTGATCAGTATGGTGTTTAACCTAGTAATTAAGACTCCAGAATTGAAGTGGGCGGTGGAGCTGAAACCTCCACGCAGTGAACTGGGAGTCAGTCCCAGTGCATGTGTGTTTAAAAGTAGTTGTTCCAACCAAAAAAAGCAGCTGTTGTCCAATGTTTTTGTAGAATGTTGCTAACCAGAGAGAGGAATATTTGAGTCACATCTTGGGGGAAGAAGAACCAAAGAATTAGAGAGATAGAAAGAAGTAACATATAAAAAGATAATCTAGCAATAGAATTGTAGATGTTCAGACCTGAAAAGTACCTGTAAAGTCATTTAACCCAACCCTATGACTTTATAATAATTATTCACTCAAACCAAACTCACTGCCATTGAATTGACTCTGACTCATATGGACCCTGTGAAACAGCCTGGAACTGCCTCTGTGGGTTTCCAAGACTATCACTTTTTATGGGAGTAGAAAGCCCCATAACCCCATCTTTCTCCCATGGGGTGGCTGATGATTTTGAACTGCTTACCCTGCAATTAGCAGCCCACAGCATAAGCCACTACACCATGGGTCCGCAAACTCCATCTCCTGAGCCAGATGCTCTTTCAATGCATACATGTGGCTCTGAAGTAAAACTGAAAAAACTTAAAGGAGATTATTCAGATCATGGTGACTTTTTTTGTTTGTAAAAATATATTTGTGGCTCTTGGAGAGTTTTTAAATTGTTGTGAGGAACATGTTTGACTCTTTCATCTCAAAAGTTTGCCGACTCCTGCGCTATATCAAATCGTACTTATATAATGTCTCTCTGTCTCTTTTATCATTTAGATCTTTATTATTTTGTGAGGTAGTACCGATGAAGAACACAGCTTTCCCCCAGATCCTGAATGCTTCCTCCCCCCAACTACCATGATCCGAATTCTACCTTGCAGGGCTGGATAGGGCAGAGGCTGTACACTGGTGCATATGAGGGCTGGAGGCACAGGGAATCCAGGGGGGATGATACCTTCAGGACCAAGGGTGTGAGGGACGATGCTGGGAGAGTGGAGGGTGAGTGGGTTGGAAAGGGGGAACGGATTACAAGGATCCACATGTGACCTCCTCCCTGGGAGAGGGACAGCAGAGAAGGGGGGGGGGGAAGGGAGACTCCAGATAGGGCAAGATATGACAAAATAACGAGGTATAAATTACCAAGGGCATATGAGGGAGGGGGGAAAGGGGAGGGAGCGGGAAAAAAAAAGAGGACCTGATGCAAGGGGCTTAAGTGGAGGGCAAATGCTTTGAGAATGATTGGGGCAGGGAATGTATGGATGTGCTTTATACAATTGATGTATGTATATGTATGGATTGTGATAAGAGTTGTATGAGTCCCTAATAAAATGTAAAAAAAGAAAAAAAATGTCAAACATGTATTCTATCAACCACTTTATTGCCAGTTGTTTCATGCATTATCTTCCTATTTGCTAAATCTATTCCTCCAGATCATTAGGATGAAAATTCTACGTATCTTATGATTTCATCTGTAAATATTTCCATGTTTCTCTTTAAAAATAAGAACTTTAAGTAATGGCATTGTGCTCACATTTGTCTAGGGTGATGATGGAGGCACATTGTTTTGTCTTCCAGGGTCAAAGGTTTAGGTGGGGGATATGCTTCTGTGCATTACTGGTGGGCTAGATCTAGATCTAGCTGGTTCTACAACCCCAGCCTCTTTTTTTTCGTAATTGAACTGGCACCTTGCAAACCTTGCCTACTAAGCAAACAGCTCAAAAGAAGTTAGATTTCTATACTACTAATGGTTGGCCCAGCCCAGCCAGCCTCACCTGTAGAGTATGCAGTTTTACTCTGAAGCACATTGGATTGCCATAGTCAGGATAGGATCGCGTGAGGGCAACTTTCAAACTAGTTCTTCTCTTGAGTTAAAACTTCGAGCTGCTTTAATCGTTTTTGTATTCCTGATCCCCAACCCATGACTTCATGACTTTCACTACATTTGCTGAGTGAATAAATTAATGTTCTAAGCAGCGTTTTAAAAAGTGAGTTGATTTTGGAGGCCTGCGGGAGGATATGCCAAGTACGACTTGCCCATACAGGCAAGGGCCTGTGAAAATACTCTGGGTGAATGGGAAAGAAAAAGGTGCTTTCCAAGAGAGTGTTACTTAACTGCAATTTGTTAACAGACGTTGACTTGTGGACGCCACTGTTTCCAGTGGATCTTTTTCATGGTGTCTTTGTACAAATGATTAAGTCAGCGTCCTTGCTTTAACTTCTTTTGCTAAAGGATACATAGCATTTGGGGCCCTGGTGGTGCAGTGGGTTAAAGTGCTGGGCAGCTAACCAGGAGATAGTGGTTCAAACTACTTGTCTCTCCATTGGAGAGTGATGAGGCCGTCTTTACATCCTCTGAAACCCTGCGGGGCAGTTCTGCTCTGTCCTATTCTGACTGTGAGTCAGAATCCACTCCGTAGCAGTGGGTTGCATTTAAATAACGTTGAAAGGAATCTATATCTTTTCTTGTAGTTCTTTTCTCCCTTGCTATAAATGACAATGCTCACGTCTTTGACACATCTGCTCCTATGAGTTTATCATGAGCTTTATCAAACTCCTTGAAATAATTTAAGGAAATAAAGAAAAACAGCTCTAAGTACCCACTGTATATGGATTATGTTATAGGGACCTCCAGAAGTTCATAGAAAAAAATGGGATGAAAGATAATGGAGTTTTTCCATGAGCTTTTTAAAGCCCTCTTGTATATCTATATAGTTTTGCCACAGGCCTTTAGAGTAAGCGATCATATTCATTATCCCTATTTAATAATGAAGTGACTGAGACACAAAGATTTAAGTAACTTACCCAAGGTTTCAAGAATCCAATCATGAATTTTTTTCTCTTGTTTTTCCTTGCTTTTTTAGAGCAGTTTTGTTGACCTATGATTTATGTACCATATAATTCAGTGGTTTAAGTAGATTTAAGAGTTGTGCAATAATCATTAAGTCTTCGTCCAGAACCTGTGCAGTTAAATTACCTTCATTAACTACCACAGAATCCTTGTTGGATGGGATGGTGCTTATGAAAGGATTTTGCAATCATATGAGTAATAAATTTATTATATAACACCACAACAATGGCTATTTTATAACGATGAGTAAGTATGACTAAGCAAGTTTTTTTTTTTAATATGGAAGTTTATTCCAAAAATGAATCTGATTTTTCCCCAGGTCATCATTTCACAGGTAATATTAAGACAAACATATGAACTACAAAAGGATAGTTATTACCTTTTGTTTTCTTGTAAAGTAATTAGAATTTTCAAATTAAAAACATTTTAGATTAGAATAGCACTTGTGCTTGTCATCATTCTCCCTGTAAGTAACTATAAGTTGTTTTGTGTGCTTACTAACAATATTTTTTTCACACAGGAGCCTGATCGATCTTTGCTTCTCTCTCTCTCTTATGAATTTATGCATCTGTAAAGAGAAAATAACTCACTCGCACTATAATAATAAGTGATTGTTACAGCAGTGGTTGTAACATATGTAATAAAACCTGCTGATTATGCAAATTTCTTTGCTGACTGGCTGCATGTCACCCTTTTCTCTCCCACTCAGTAGAGTGGAATTAAATATAAGCATGAAAGTAACCTTAGTAGGGAAAACTTGGAGTCTAATATATTTATTAAAAGGGACCTCGGCATTAGTAGGAATTAGTTATTTGGGATACAGTTTTACAGGTTGGCCTTGAGATGGTAAAAATGTAACTTAGCTTTTAAAGGATATTGTTTAGCCACTTTTCTTCAAATTGCTATATCAAAGATATCTAGTAGCATTCTTTTCTATCTTTTAAGCTTTAGTATTAGGGAACTCAGTTATAATGATTGAGGTCAAGGGATTTTTTTAAGGGAACCATTAAATAGCAGTGCTAGATAGATGAGTACCTAGACAATAACCAGAGTGGGGAAAACTCTGGGAGACGCCCTGGGTTTGAGTGCATCCTTCCCGGAGCCTGATGTAGGACAGCAGCCCACAGGGAGGAGGGGTGTCTTGGCCACCGTCTTTGAGCAGGACACCATTACTTCCGACTCTGCGTGGCAAGAGATTTGGTTACCATGCAGTGTGTAAGTTTTCTAAGAGGGAAAATAAATTTCTAGTCAAGCATTGACCATTGTTTTCCTCATTTCAATTGTAGTACCAGGCACCTACATTTTGTAAATTCTGGTCTGACCTGGTTTTGCTTCATTGGCCAAGACTCAACCAGGAAGAAGCAGTTCAAAGCCCTGATATTTACAGCAATTATATCTTAAATATTTATTCAAATACAGTATAATTCCAGGAGATAGTTGGCTTTAGTCTGAAGCTATGCATTGTATTGAGGTCAGACTCGGATGTGATTTGTTGTAAATCAGTAATGTTAATTCACTTTTAAGAACTTATTTCAGACCCAAAGTTAATGCTGGTTTATTGGTTGTAAAAAATACACTATCCTATTTGGCTTGTTTGATAGCAATGGAAAAGGATTGTTTAGATTAACATCCATAGTACTTTTGTTTGTGGGAATCTAACCATTTGTTTTGTAGGAAAAGTGACATTAATTCCACTCTTCTTTCATAGGAGGCCTCAGTTTGTAGCCTAGTTGTCATTCAAATAGGAGGGGTACCCCAAAATCCAGAATCCAACCCCCAAAAGCTGTATATTTAAATTTTTTTACAGAACAATCTTATCACCTTCAAAGTACTTAATACATTCCCCAAATCTGTGATTCCATTCTTTTTTTAAATTTAATTTTCTTTTTATTGGGGGCTGGTACAACTCATCACAATTACACATTCATCCATTGTGTCAAACATATTTGTACATTTGTTGTCATCATCATTTTCAAAACATTTTCTTTCTACTTGAGCCCTTGGTATTAGTTCCTCATTTTTCCTCTCCCTCACGCTCTCTCTCACAAACCCTTGATAATTTATAAATTATTATTTTTCCATATATTACACTGGCTGTTGTCTCCCTTCACCTACTTTTCTGTTGTCCGTCCCCCCAGGGAGGGGGCTATATGTAGATGGTTGTGATTGGTTCCCCCATTGTCCCCCACTTTCCCCTTATACAACTGGTATCTCTACTGTCATTATTAGCCCTGAGGGGTTTATCTGTCCTGGGTTCCCTGTATTTCTAGCTCTGATCTGTACCAGTGTACATCCTCTGGTCTAGCCGAATTTGTAAGGTAGAATTGGGATCATGATAGTTGGGGCAGGGGGAGAGGAAGCATTAAAGAACTAGGGGAAAGTTGTATGTTTCATGGGTGCTATACTGCACCCTGACTGGCTTGTCTCCTCCCCGGGATCCTTCTGTAAGGGGATGTTCAGTTGCCTCCAGATGGGCTTTAGGTCTCCACTATGTACTCCTCCTCATTCACAATGATAGGATTTTTTGTTCTGATACCTGAGCCCATCAAAACCTCATGATCACACAGGGTGGTGTGCTTCTACCATGTGGGTTTTGTTGCTTCTCATCTAGATGACTGCTTGTTTATCTTCAAGCTTTAAGACCCCATATACTATATATCTTTTGATAGCTGGCCACCATCAGCTTTATTCATTATATTTGCTTAGGCACCCACTTTGTCTTCAGAGATCAAGTTGGGAAGGTGAGCATCATAGAATGCCAGGTAAATAGAACAAAGTGGTCTTACGTTGAGGGAGTACTTGAGTAGAGACCCAATGTCTGTCTGCTACCTTAATACTAAACCTATAAATATATGCACATAGATATATTTCCCCATAATCATATATAAATAGACCTCTATAAATGCCCTTTGGCTCCTAGTTCTTTCCTCTATTTCCTTTTACTTTCCTCTTGTCCCACTATCATGCTCAGCCTTCATTTGGGTTTCAGGAATTCCTCTTAGTAACATTGCCCTTGATCAAGGCCTACCAGGCCTCCTACACCCTCCTCGCCATCAATTTTGGATCACTTGTTGTTCCCTTTTCCCTGGGTTTATTTATATCCACTTCTTTCCTTCTCCTCCCCCTCTCCCATATTATCCCATAACTGTTGGGCGTGTTGTTTTTTCCTCCAGATTGTTTATCCCGCCTATCTTATCTAGAGAGATATACAAAGATAATAATATGCACAAAAACAAGACAGCAAAAGAAAACAACAAAGATAGTTCAAGGTCTGTTTGTTGACCTTTAGGAGTATTTTTCAGTTAAGTCTGATTGGGTGCCATGACCTGGCCCCAAAGACTATTTTTGATATTCCGTTGTTCTGTCCCCATTGCTGTTATGTTGCACATCCTTAGTGTTTCGCCTCAGTGTGGTGGGGTCAGGTCAGATCAGGCGCAATTCCCGTACCATGTCTCCAGTGTTGTCCCCCATATTGCTATGGGTCGGTGAGGGACGTCAAGTCTCGTACTGGGGCTGGCCCTATGGTCCTCTCTGTGCTTTGGCTGCTCTGAGCAGGAGTATTGTCCTCAGGGCTTGGTGGGTGTGATTCATTGGAAACATTTTTCAAACTCATCTGTTTGGATTGCTTATAGATCCTCCCTCGTTTTTTTCCTCATTGCTTTTACATCGTCAAATCTCTGTCTTTTCATGTCCATCTCCATTCTCGGAAATAAGAAGTCCCAAGGAGTGAGGTCAGATGAGTGAGGTGTGTAGGGAAAGGGCGGCATGCTGATTTTTGCCTAAAACTGGCTCACTGAGATGGCTGCGTGAGCAGGTGCATTGCCATGATGGCAAAACCAGTCCCGCTCTTCCACAAATCAGGCCGTTTTTGTCACACACTGTTGTGCAATCTTTTCAGAACCTGTAAGTAGAAACTTGATGAACAGTCTGACTTGGTGGAGTGAACTCCAAATGGACTGCGGATTCACATTGTCATCCATTTGGGAATTGACATATAGCCAGAACGAGGTCGTCTCACCTTTTTAGACATGAGAAAACCTCTCAGACACTTGAGTTTTTCCCATAGCACTGTCCTTTTAAGTCATTTTCAACACTGCAACAGTTTCTGTGGCATCTTCTCCAGAGCAGGAAACAAAATCTCACAGCTGCACGCTGTTGTCTTAAATAAACCATCACCAAAAAAAGTGAGTGAAAACTGCTTTCATGAAAAAAACATTCACTGTGACCAGAGAGAACCTTCCCAGGTGACACCACTGGGTGCACTAACTCAGAGCACATTGCTCACCTACGAGGGGTGGAGGGTGGGAGGGGTGGGGGTGGGGACAGACATGTACTATGAAAGCTCCGCTTAGTGGACCTTTTTTCCATTTTTTTGGTACCCCCTTGTATATGTTTAGTTGGAAGGACAGTTACTTTGTGTACCCAGGATAATGCTGTTTATTTGAACACACTTGCTGCTACCTATTTTTTCCTAATTGATGTGACTGTTCTAAAACCTGTTCTGTCGACTGTCAGCCCAAAGCCCACACATGACTGTGAGAAGTGCCAGGAAAGTGTTAGTGCTCCCAGTTCCCTAATCCTCATCTCTGCATGTTTCGGGGTCACTGAGAGCAGATGGCTTAGATTCTGCAGATGCTAGTGGTCTGATTTTGACTATTCCTGGGCTGGGATTTAACACTTGAATGCCGGTATATGTCAGCCACTTAACATGTGTTAATTTATTGAATTCTAAGAGCTATGTGGGGCAGATGATGTATTGAATTTACAAATAAGGAACATGAAGCTCTTTACCCTATGACAGACACCTTAAAGTGACACAACTCGATTAGAGTCCATCCTGGGCCCTAGCTATTCCTCTTTCTTACTATTTCTACACTAATCTGTATCTACAGAACCTCTAGAGCTGTTCAGATGAACAGATAGACTGCCTTCTGGTAGTCAATATTCCATAAAGAGGGACAGACAATGGGGTGAGCAGATATGGTAAGAGGAGTACAAAGGTATGTAATGTATAGAAAAAATCATAGGTCTCTCAGCCTATTGCAGTCCTAGCTCCGTCATGTCTTTATCACCTTTTTTGCAGTTTCCCAGTGTGTAAAGTGAGGATACTATTTAGCCTACCTTCCCAATGGGGTGCTTTGCCAGTGTGTCCATGTGTGTGTAAGCACGGAAGATTATAAAACTTTAGAAATATAAAGCTATTCTGTATTTTGAGTATGGAAAATCATATGGCTTGGCCTCTCTCTTTTTTTTTTTTTTTAACCCAGGGAACAGCTAGTTGATCTTGGCAGTAAGCCATTGGAACTCAAAGAAATAGCATCTGTCAATCAGGGTCATTTCTTGGAAGGAAGAATTGAAAAGTGGCACAGCAGTCCTTCTCCTTGACCTCCTTCTCTGAAAGGGAATGTGATTAGTGAAGCGGTCTCATAATAGAGTGGAGCTTCTCTCCGCTCGCCGGGGAATTGAAGCTGAAGCAGCCAGGCTGGGTCTGTGAAGCTCGAGCCATCTGATTTTAAAGGATTTAATGACATTTACTGTGATTAAGGTTTTATGAGGGATGTGCACCGTAGAGCAGCAGCTCCCACTTTAAAAATGTTACAGATGCATCAGTCTTTGTCCCAAGATTGAGGAGGGGACACTCAGGAAATGTCCCTCAGCCATTCCACAGCATCTTGAAGCCTAGAAACTGACAGCCCAGGACTAGGCACTGAAGGACCACTGCCTGGATGGTAGAACTCAGGCCCTCATATGGCATGATTGGATATTTCTCCAGATCTCTATGAACGAGCTGACTCAATTATAGAGACAGTTACAGCACAACACTCAGCACTTCATAGATGTGCAATAAACAAGTGTGAGTGCTTAGTGAAAACATTTATCTAACTAGGCCTTATTGCCTTCAGATGAAGGCAGTGAGTGGCCAAAGAAACAACTTGAAATATGTTTCTGTAGCAGGGCCTCCATAGAGGGTGGCTGCATGCCTTGCTGGAACCCAAATTGTCTCCAATTAGGAAGGAAGATCTTGCTCAGTCCTTTATTCTCCTCACAGTGCCTGCCTTTCTTGGAGACGTCTGTGTAAATACATAAAATTAAGGCCACTGGTTTAAATTATTTGGCCAACGTCAAGATAAAATTAGGCTGAGAGTCAGTTTCTCTAATTCTCTCTCACGATGTAGACTTTTACCTTTATTTGCAAGATTGATTTTGCATTTATTTTCAAAATTGATTTTAGATAAATCACTTTTATTGATTTTGATTCTTGGAATTTTCGTTTTCTAGTGGCATGGTGGTAATGTGTGTAGAGCTGTGATCTGCAAGGTTCTTGGTTCAAAGTCACCAGACACTCTAAAGGAGAAAGACAGGACTTTGTACTTCCCGTAAAGAGTTAAAGTCTCGGAAGGTCACAGGGGCAGTTCTAGTCTGTCCTTTTTATTTTCCCCCGGATTTTTAAAATTATTTTATTGGGGGCTCATACAGCTCAGTCGGTTCTTATAGGGTCCCTATGAACCAGCATTGACTGGATGACAGTGACTTTGGTTTGGTTTGGCATACTTCAGTGTTTCTCATAATTCTCTTCCCCAGTTCCCAGACCAGGGGCAAATAGCCCTCGCTTTCTGAAAGATCGCTTTACATGCAGTAGTACCAGTTTTTGTTAACGGAAAGAAATCTGAAGACAGTTTTGCTTTTAGGAAAAAGACAAAAGGCAAAACTAGCATGTAAAGTTTGTTTCCCAGTGAAGCTGTTCAAGAGACAGCGCACCGCACCCGCCACCCCCACAGCCAGCAGGGAGTGTGTTGGCAAGCTTCTGCCCTGGGCCTGACGCTGGGCATGTATTAATCTGCTTTATATAGGCAGTGTACCTATCAGACTACCTGCCTTCACTGGATGGTAGTGCTATTTTAGGTTTTATGTATTAATTGTTAGGTTACTTTTTGGGTCTAGGAATGCTCACATTTTTTTCTCATGTTAATGAATGATAAGTGCTTTTTCGATTTATGCCATTACAACTTAGGAAAGATCTTTTAAGCCCTCTATTCTCAGCTCAGGGGGAACTTTTATTTGTTAAAGAAATGTGTTTGAAGGGGTGGGAAATTGATCTAAAATTGACTGTGGTAATGATGGTACAATGAATTGTATGATATGTGGATTAGGTGCCAAATAAAAATGTTAAAAAAAATAATATAAGTGAGAGTAAGAGTTAAAATATCAGTCTCAGTGAGAATTGAAATGAAATGCTATGGTTGATGGGGGTGGGGTGGGAGTGGGGGGAAAGAAGCAAAATAAAGAAATGTGTTTGAAACTTTTGAAACTATTTAGATGAGTCAGTTGGGGAGATCACGTCAACTTCCTCAGGTAATGGTCCCTGGGTGGTAGAAGCAGTTTGCGTTCGACTACTGCATTTTCAGTCACGTCACGTGCATGTGACAACTGGACAGTGAATGAGGAAGACAGAGGACTAGATGCCGTTTGAGTGCGGCGTTGGTGAAGGATCTTGGAAAACACCAGCCCAGAGTGTTCCTTAGAACTGAGCATGGTGAGGCTTACCGTCTCGTGTACTCTGGACATGTGATGCGGAGGGAGCCAGTCCCTGGGAAGGACGTCATGTTGGGAAAGCTGAGGGTCAGTGAGAAAGAGGAAGCCCCTCCTCGAGCTGGTTCGCTGCAGTGCCTGCCACAGAGGGCTCAGACATAGCAATCGTGAGGCTGGCGCAGGGCCGGGCAGTGTTTCCCTCGTGGCAGCCAGGGTCGCTGTGAATCAGTAGCACCTGATCAACTGCAGCAACAACAGCTAACGGAAGGTCAGCAGTCCTCACTTACCTTAGAAGCTAGGCCTGAAAGCACTAAGATCACAGCTGTAGATCAGTTCTGTTGGGTCACACACAGTGTCACCATGAATCAGAACAGATTAGTCAGCAACTAAAAAATGAAGGAGAGGCATAAAGTGGGGCAGTTTGGAAGCACAGTACCCATGAAAATACCACCCACCGTGGGCTTCCTCCCTGTGAAGACCCAGGAAAGAAAGGCAGTTGGTTCCCTCGTGCCATGTTACCTGTCATTGGACCAAATCTACCCAACAACCCTTTGGGGTCCCTCCATGCCCTTGATAGAGACTAACTGCCCAGGAGTATGAAAGGGGAAAAGATCAGGATGTTCTATATACCCTAGAAAGTACAATGAAAGTTCCAGGCTCTTCTGACACCAGGTGTTGTACTTTAACCTCAAAAGCAGTCTCTGGATGCAGTCTGGTAGAAGAAATGAACTATTAAACTATGCCAGTGCAGAGCGCTCACGCTGCTGCCTACATCAGTCAGTCCTCAGAGGCATTCGTTTCTGTTCTTCCCGCAAAGATTTATTATTGAAGTGGGCGGCCAGCTTGTGTGTATGTTTCCTGTGTCCCTAGCACACATATGATGCAATCGGGTGATTAGGGATGTGAAAGGGGAAAAAAAGACTGCTGGGATATGGCTGCTTTGGGCAGACCCCACTGCCCACTTACTCCAATTAGAGACTCTTTGCCATGGCCCTTTCTCCTGGGCAGTAGGGGTGGCAGAGAGGTTACCCTGCAGCCCTGGCTTGTAGTGTGCTGTCCTCTGAACCGGCTGTCCTGTGCACACCTGCCTGCGTTGTGAGAAGAGCAGTGATGAAGAAGGTAAACCACAAAGACGCTCCCAAGGGGGCTCTGAGGGCTGCGGGACAGCTCCGGGCACCAGGTGCCTGTGGGGTAGGGTAGTGGAAGAGTCGGGAGTTCAGACCCGGTGTTGAGGATGTTTGGGCTTGAGACCTAGTAGAAGTAGCCACCTTCTTCCTGAGTACTGCAGGACACTGCCTTGTATCGATGGACAAGTGGCCCAGAAGGTTAGAATCTAGGACTGCTACCATTTGCAGTGTATAAAAGAGCTCTTGTGTATTAGTGGAAAAATTCCTTGAGAAAGGACATCTAGTTCTATCTGAGTAGGAGCTCTGGTAGTGTAGTGGTTATGGATTGGGCTGCTAACCACAAGGCCAGCAGTTCAAAACTAGCAGCCACTCCTCGAGAGAAAGACAGGCTTTCTATGCCCTTAAAGAATTAGTCTCAGAAACTCATAGGCACAGTTCTACCCTGTCCTATAGGGTTGCTATAAGTCAGCATTGACTCCATGGCAGTGACTAAGACATGGAAACCAACCAAACCCACTACTGTGGTCCATCCTGCCTGATATACAGGACAGACCAGAACTGCTCTACAGAGCGTCTGAGGCGGACAATCACCCTGGAAGCAGACTGCCATATCTTTCTTCCTCAAAGTGGCTAGTGAGTTCACACAGCTGATTTTTTGGTTCACAGCCTGGTGTGTTTACTACTTTTAAGCAGAACATTAGATTTTATTGCCACTCTGACAGCACTGTTCACCAACAGCTCTACATCTGAAAGTATCAAGGACTCAAAGAGCATCCTCTGGGAGTTTGTTGCACATGACAGAATCAGTTGAATACAACAGTATATTCAATGCTTTTCCTGCACTCCTGCAGGTTCTTAGGTGTTTCCAAAGAACAGTTGTCAAAATGTTGTTTCTGATTTCTGTTGTTCCAAGTGAACAATGAAAAGCATACCTAAGCTCTTAGATTTTTAACAGGTTATCTCAGGAGCTGTCTAAAACTCAACGCCTACTGCCATTGAGTCATTGCTGGCTCATAGTGACCCCTGTGGGTTTCTGAAACGGTACCTATTGATGGGGGTAGAAAACCCAGTCTTTCTCCCTTAGAGCTGCTGGTGGTTTCGAACTGCCAACCATGTGAATTGCATCCCAATGCCTAACAACTACACCACCAGGGCTCCTCCACAAGCTGGTTAGACCCTGGAAAGTTCATCATTTGTCTTTATTATCATCCCCTGCAGAAACCAAAGATAGATAATTAACATAGCCAGGGAATTATCCAGTGTAAAGATGCAAGGACCAAACATAAACCCCCTAACTCTTGTTATTCCAGTTGAGCTGGGCCCAATGTGGGCCACTGAAACCAGCCATTCCTCCTACGTGGTTTCAGGCTGAGCAGGAAGCAGACATGCTTCTCTTGGCATTCCTTCTTAGGCACCTGGTGCCTCCTATCAGCCCCTCTGGGATGACTTACCTGGAGAGTGTCTGCTGACTCTCGCCTGCATCCACTCCTGCGTTTCTCAGTAACTAACCAAGAAAGGATGCTTTTTTGTGTGTAACATGGGATGTGATTTGGAGCTGTTATTAAAATCATTACCTGCTGAATCTTGTCGTTCCCAGTTTATATAAGCAAGTAAAATAACTAGAGGTCAGTAGAGAAGAAGGCCTGAGGTGTGAGTTGAAAGATGTACCCTTCATTGAAGAACTTGTTTGGAAAATATCCCTCTTCTATTGGTAAGAGAAGCAGCAGCTTGATTTATTTTAACTAATACAGTCAGGTCATAGTCTGTTGGGCCCAGGTGGCACGCTCACCAACCAGCCTTTCTATTTCTGATCCCCTCCTGAATTCTGATGTTGGAAATACAAGGTAGCCTACCTGCCTGTGTTTACTGTTGAACTAGGGGGAAAAAAAATCACTGTGTCCTGTCTAGTTAACAATCTGCAAGTGGTTCACTTTTCCACCAGTTAAATTTTGCTCCCCAGTTCGGTTAGAAACTGGCTCCCTCTACTGGCTACAATTCACTTGACATTTCATGAGTACACTCAGTTTACCTCCGAAACACTAATAGGACAGCTATGAAAGGAAGGGTTGTTAACAACTTTCCTCTAGTTCCTAAATGCTCCCCCCCACCACTATCATGATCCCAGTTCTACCTTACAAATCTGGCTAGACTAGAGGATGTACACTGGTACAGATAGGAACTGGAAACACGGAATCCAGGATGGATGATCCCTTCAGGACCAGTGCTGAGAGTGGCGATACTGGGAAGGTGGGGTGGGGATTGGGAACCTATTATAAGGATCTACATAAAACCTCCTCCCTGGGGGATGGACAACAGAAAAGTGGGTGAAGGGAGATGTCGGACAGTGTAAGATATGACAAAATAATAATTTATAAATTATCAAGGGTTCATGAGGGAGGGGGGAGTGGGGAGGGAGAGGAAAAATGAGCTGATGCCAGGGGCTTATGTGGAGAGAAAATGTTTTGAGAATGATGAGGGTAACAAATGTCCAGATGTGCTTTATACAACTGATGTATGTATGGATTGTGATAAGAGTTGTATGAGCCCCCAATAAAATGATTTTTTAAAAAGTAAGGGTTGTTAAATGCAGTTAGCCTTAGGTGACTTTTCTGAAAGTTTCTAGAGGAGATTTTTGAGATAGTTATAAAGTTTCTAGAGGAGATTTTCAAGATAGTTACAAAGATTGCTTCGGGGAATAACTAAAAAGAAACAGGAAAACAAAGGCCTACAGAAACCAAACCAAAAGGATCATCTACAGTTACAAGAGTATGTTTGATAGGAACCAAGTCTAATTTTAGGCATTAGGCTGCAAACCTAAAAGGTCAGTGGTTCAAACCCACCAGCCATTCCATGGAAGAAAGATGAGGCTGTCTGCTCCCATAAAGTTTGGCACCTTATATAGGGCTGAGTTGGAATCAATTTGACAGCAGTGTATATCCATACAGAAGAAGATACTTTATGCGATTTTTTTAAAAAGCAGCATTCAGATAATGAAATTATTTTACAATCCTTCAAAAGGACCCATTATTCTAACTTAGGAGTAGTTTGGTGTGGTGAAGGACCTGTGGTGCTGGCCTTGGACACCCCAGGCCACATGACGTGGGCGGCATGGTGTAGGTCCTCCCTCTCTGTGATGTCCTGACAGGCAGGCGGCAGTTTTCAGTTGGGTACATTTTGGGAGACACTTGTTTTAAAGCATTACATACTGATGGTTACAAATGCCTGACCTTTCCATTTGGTTACGTACAAATACCTTCAGCCCCTTGACTCTTGTCCGCTAGAGCTCCTCCTTGCCCTCTACCAGCCCCAAGTTCCTGGATTAATTCTCTACTCCATATTCTCTGTTTCTGTCTGTGCCTGTACACAGGAGTGCTGTAAATTTATGGGATGGCTGTTTTCAAAACTCATGATTTCAACCTTGAGTCTCATGATCTCTTCCTCCCCCCCCCCCATGTTGCTAACCTGTGACTGACTGTGCCACGAGACGTACAGCCAATGAATAAGATCAGCAACTACTTACTCTTCTAGGACTCGAGCACACCGAGGCAATAACCAGTACCCAAGCGTGACTCTAGCCTCGATGATTCTCATGATCGCTTATCTGTAATTTTATTTCTATTTGCCTTCGCCATTTCCTGCAGGGGCAATAACCGTTCTCTTGAGAGTCTCCTCAAACTCCCTTATAAATTCTTTCTCATTGTCCTTATCTGACCTGGGCCACCAATATGTTGAGGCCTTCACTTGTGAGCGGCCTCAATGTCCTCCTCACTTTCCCCTTATAAGTCTCTCTGCCACCTTATCCTTACCTACTTTCCTTCCTGTCCAAGAGGAAGGGTCAGCGGTTCTCAACCTGTGGGTCGCGACCCCTTTGGGGGTTGGGTGGGGGGTGTCAAACGATCCTTTCACAGGGGTCACCTAAGACGACCAGAAAACACATAAATATTTCACAATATATAATTACCTAGTGTTTTGTGATTAATCACTATGCTTTAATTGTGTTCAATTGGTAAAAATGAAAATACATCCTGCATATCAGATATTTACATTACGATTCACAACAGTAGCAAAATGACAGTGATGAAGTAGCAACGAGAATAATGTTATGGTGGGGGTCACGACCACATGAGGACCTGCATGAAAGGGTCACGGCCTGAGGAAGGTTGAGAGCCACTGGGCTAGGTCTTCCCGTTTTAGAGAGTCGTGTCATGTGCCGAGATAGGCGGCGCCACTTCGATACCATCTCCGCCATCTCCTGGGTGACTTCGTGCCAGCACATTGCTGCTTCTCTGCTGTCTGTATTTCAATAAAGCAAACACATTTCTCTGATTCTTGCTTCCTTCCCTTCTTCTTTTGGTCCTTATAAAGAAGAAAGAAGAGAGTGTGTGTGCATGCTATTTTGGCTTTATCATTTCATTTCCAGTTCGAACTTTGCACTCCCAGGTCCCTGCACCTTGTAAAACTTTCTCTTTTTTTCTACAGCATTTAACTGCTTTCTAACATATACCATCAAGTATTCATTATATTCATCATTTATTGTCTGTCTCCTTCCTAGAGTCTAAATTCTACAAGGTCAGAGATATTTTATTACTGTTGTAGTCCAAGTAAATAGTAAGAGTTCAATAGTAAGTGCTCAATAAACAGTTGTGAAATGAGAGCATGAGTGTTTGTACGCACTCCTTATTTCATTATCACGCTGGTTGCAAATAGATGTTTACGTGTCTTTCAAACAAGACTGTGAGCTGGAGGGCTTAAGCCACACATTCTGGGTCCACAACACCTGCTGGATTGGGGTTGGAAAAGCTTACTGAACTAAGGAGACTGTGGAACGTATACAACCGTTTTGGTTTACCTACCAAGTCGGCAAAACCTGTAAGTGATCTCTCTATAAGGAGGTAAGACAGTTACTGAAAGGAGATGGGTTTGAGTGAAGGTTTAATAAGAAAAATATCTTTGGTAAGAATCCAGTAGAGGAAACACTCTGTCAGCTTTGAAATGATCAATAAGCAAATTTTAGTAGTATCTGGCTAAAATAAAGCATTATTAATTTATCTGGGGAATTGGCATTAGGGCATAATAATACTCTTGTCTCAGAGGCTTAAGAGGATATGCAAGGGGGCTTGCTTCCAAAAGTTCATGGAAAAATTAGATTCCATTATCTTTTCATTCTATTTTTTCACAGACATTGTGAAACCCCCTTGAATAAGAGACCTGGTGGGGAGTGGTGGGGACAAAACAGTGGGCATGAACCCTAGAGAGACCTGCCAGAAATGGCTGCTAACAAACTTGGTCCAGGCTTAAAATGTGATCCTCAGTCAAAGGAAGGCCAGTGCTATTCTGGGCAGCTAACAAAGGAGGATTGTGCCACGGTGCAGCGAGCTGGCAAGAGCGCCCTGGGAGTATCGCATTCAGCGCAGCGTCAGCATGCTAGAGACAGAAGGGGTGAGCTCCGAGAGCAACTGCTGGGCTGAGAGGGCTAAGTAGATGCAGCTATGAAGATCCTTGCAAGAGTTTAAGCCTGCAGGGCCAACCGGATCCTGGCAGCTACAAGATCCAGGAGAACAAGGCACCCCCAGATAGCTGAATGGTGCGAACACTAGAGCAAGAGGGGAATTATAGACGACATCAAGATAAACAGAAAAATGTGGAAGCAGTCAAGGGTTCCATGTTACTTGGATCCACAACCAACAATCAGGGAAGCAACAGTCAAGAAGTCAACGACTCACTCTCTCACTCACTCTCTCACTCACTGTCTTACTCACTCACTGTCTTACTCACTCACTCTCTCACTCTCACTCACTCTCTCACTCTCATTCACTGATTCACTGACTTACTCTCACTCACTGACTCACTCACTCTCTCACTCATTCTCATTCACTGACTCATTCTCTCACTCACTCACAAAAAAAAAAAAGTCAAACAACGTCTTACACTGGGCAAATCTGCTGCACAAGATTTCTCAAGAGTGTTAAAGAGCAAAGACGGACATCACTTTGAGGACTACAGTGCACCTGGCCTAAGCAATGATATTTCAATTGTGTAACATGTTTGTGAAAGCTGGACACTGAGTAGGGAAGACCAAAGAAGAATCGATGCCTTTGAATGATGGTGTTGGCAAAGAATATTGAAAGTACCACGGATTGCCCAAAGGACCAACAAACCTGCCTGGAAGAAGTACAGCCGGTGTGCTCCTTAGAAGTGAGAATGGCGAGACTTAGTCTCATGCATGTTGGGTTATCAGTAGAGACCCGTTCCTGGAAAAGGACATTGTGCCTGGTAAAGTAGAAGGGCAGTGAAAAAGAGGAAGACCCTCAGCAAGATGGATTTTGACAAGGTAGATTGCCATCATGTTTGCAGCAATGGGACTCCAACATCACAGTGATTGTGAGGAGGGTATGGATCAGGGAGTGCTTCATTCTGTTGTACACAGGGTGGCGATGAGTCTCAAGCAGCAGCATGGCGCCTGGAAGCAGCAGGGAACTGTGTACGGTCAAGCTAAAGGAAGGCACGGATTCCTACTTCTGAAAAGGAACGCCTTGATGGAGCTTTGTAGGTAACAACATTGCCTTCACGCCTCAGGACATTGGATGCTTTTCATAGTATGAAGCTATGAGGCCCACATGTGAGATTTAAGTTCTTTCCCTGAAGACATTAAGTGTTATAGAGGATTGGTTTAGTATTTTTTTTAACTGTGTACACTATATTAAAACGCTAAAGGAGCCCCGGTGGCTCTCTGGTTCAAATCCACCAGCTGTTCCCTGGGAGGTTGATGAGGTTGTCTGTTCCTGTAAAGATTTACATGGAAACTTCCTTTAGGGACAATATGCGTTAGAATTAACTCAGTGCCAGTGGGTTTTGGTTTGTACAACAAAGCAACATGGTTTAAGAGTTTCAACAGTAAATCCACTTTAGGTCTTGGGTTTGTTTCAGTTTGTGTCACTAATTTAGGGACTTTGGGAAGTGTCATAAGACTCTTCTTTTGAGACAGAATGGTCGAAGGAGGTCAGTTGTAAACTTCAAAAACAAAAAGCAAAAAGGAGATAAAATTCTGTTTCAACACACTTGCCTGTCCTAAGACAACCTAGTCCAGGGATCAAGATGTCTTAGACTAATAACAAATTTGTTCTTTAGGACATTTTCCGTGGCAGAGAGTAGAGCCATTGCTGTAGCTTAGTTATTTCTCCTTTCAAGGCAGGGCAGGGTAAAATAAGGTGACTCACCAAGAGATAGCTATTTCCTGAGATAATTATGCTTGTGTTTTCAAGTGAAATAGCCAACGGAGTCACATGAAAACATCTATTTTCTCACCGCTTGGCTCCTATGGTTTCCAGTTGCTTATCAAGAGAAACTGTGATGGAACCTTAAAGATAAGATTGGATGTGAAGAATGTTGAGCCAGGCCCGTTTCAACAGGTATATCTGCCTCTTCCCTTGGTTAACAAAATTTATCCCCACTGTCAGTTTGGATCCTCTGAGTGGCAGATGTTAAGATAAGCTTAAGGGGTCAAGATTTTATGGGAGCAGCATTTGTGAATAATAATGATGGAAAGAGCCCAGAGCAGTCAGGAGGAATGATCAGAATGTGATGCAGATCAAACTCCCTTCCTTGAAGAGAGGCAAGGAAGGATTGGGGCTGTTCACCACACAATTGAAAACATCTCTCCCTGGCAGAATGTGGTGTCCCCAAGTGAAGGCTGCCTCCTAGTGGAATCCTGTATTGGGCAGGAATGGGCCGGCACTGGCCAGAAGTGCCCCAGTGAAGGGTGCTTTCAACATCTGTGGGCGTGGCAGCTAGAGACTATCAGTCTGCCAAGCTGGAAGGAGCTCTGAGCGGTACAGCTACGTGGCTGCTACATTTCTTCAGCAAGTTTATTGATTTCTTAAAAGGATTCACAAAGTCTTACGGAAAAGTATAAATAAAAGTAGAAACTCCAAACTCATTCCCAGTAAGTCCACCCTGACTCACAGCGACCCTGTGGGACAGGCAGAACTGCCCCTGTGGGTTCTCTGAGGCTGTAAACCCTCAGGGAGCAGAGCCGCATGTTTCCCCTGAGGAGTGGCTGGGGGCGTCAGCTGCTGACCTTGAAGTTCGCAGTCCAGCATGGAAGCAGCTACTCCAAACTCAAGACCATGAAGTACACCAGAAGGCCCCATTGTTATGCCTTCAATTTGCCTTTAAGCTTGGTTGGCCTACTAACTTTCTAATTCAAGAAAGAATTTACTACTAGTGTAGTCCCCAGGAGAAAGTGCTCTGCATGAAATTCCACAGGGTACTTCCTGAGGAGGCTATACATGGGAAGTACTCAGTGATGTTTTCATGTCTACAAGATTTCTGAGCAAATATGCCTAGTTATTTTCTTTTTATTTATTTATTTGCCTAGTTATTTTCTTAAGGCTCTTTGAGACAATGTCTTGAAAAAGGCTGAGCATTGACTATTAAAATATAACGAATTGAAGATGATTATATAGCTGGAAACCAAGTTTATACTTAGGCACCACATTGCTGATGATGTGTACAGTTGGGCTAAGATTAGGACTCAGGGTCCTCAGAGAAGTCCATGGACTGACCCTCTGCCATTGTGTTCATTTGACTCCTAACAGCCCTATGTGGGGTCTCTGAGGCTTTGCAAATATTTATGTGAGCACAAAGTCTCATCTTTCACTCTCTAAGTGACTGGTGGTTTTGAACCACCAACCTTGTACTTAGCAGTCCAACATTTAACCAATAGCACTACCGGAGCTCCTGAAATGAACTGAAGGGCATTCAGATAACCTTGCATAAATAGGAACTCTACAAAAAATTAAAATAGCAGACTGTTCAGAATTATATCCTACCGTTTGCGCTCCTGCAGGGCAGCTGCTATCAGTTTCATTTAATGTCCTGTCAGTTCCCTTCCATGGAGATACTCTTTTTCCAGTTTGGCATCTACAGGTCTGTCCTTTGGACAACAGGTGGCACAGTTTCGTTGATGCCCTAAGCGCGTGCTTACCTTGATGTTTGAATAACATTCTGTTTGATGAATATATCACAATTTATCAATGCCAACAGTCACTATTAATTGACACTTGGATTATTTCCCATTTAGGACTATTAAAAATAAAGTTGCTGAATATACAAAACAAAAAATCCAAAGTCACTGCCGATTCATAACAACCATATAGGGCAGGATAGAAGTGCCTCTGTGATTCTCCAAGACTAACTCTTTACAGGAGTAGAAAGCCCCATCTTTATCCCACTGGATGTGTAGTTCAGTAGAATTCTTGCCTTCCATGGATTCCTGGCCAATCTAACTCATGCTCAGGCACCACTCACTGATCTGTTGAGTTCAGGCTTAGGTGTTTCTGAGATGCTGAAAAGGCTTCATTCAGTAGAGCTTCCAGATTAGGAAGACAGGCCTGTTTATCTGATGATCTACTTCCAAAACAGGCAAGGAGCCCTGTGAATCACCAGGGTCCAATCTGCAACTGATCGTGAGCATGGCGCAGGACCGCGCAGTGCTTTTCTAGTTTCTATTTTGTTGATTTATGCTCTGATCTTTATTATTTCCTCTGCCATTTTTACTTTAGGGTTTATAAGCTCTTCTTTATCTAGCTCCCACATATGGAAGGTGAGGTTTTTGATTTGGATTTTTATAATATACGTGCTCAGTGCTATAAATTTCCCTCTTAAGTGTTGCATTAGCTGCATCTCAACAATTTTGATGTGTTGTGTTTTCCATCTATTCAAATATCTTTTATTTACTTTTTTTTAACTCCTGGGTTATTTAGTAATGCTATTTTAATTTAGCCATGCCAAGAATAAGGGAGAAAGTATTCTAAAACAAAAACAAGAAAACTACAATAGAAGGGCAATAAATAGGTTGGCATATTGGAAGAATCTAGGTAAGTCTAGAAAGTTAGAACATAATGAGCAAGAGCAGGGCTTGATGCAGCAATTTGCAGAGACAAGATCATGTAGGGCCTTGAATAACAAGCAGCTACTTTGGACTTTATACAGCAGTGAGTTGTTGAAACATCTTAAATTGGGAGATGTCTGCTGTTGTGTGTAGGAAGATGGTTTAGAGCATCATGCGTGGAAACAGGATGATCAATTAGGAGGTATTTCTTGATTATCTAGGAAGTTATAAAAAGAAAGATTTAATGAGAAGCTACCACATTGTTCTCTTTGTTAGTTATGCTACATTTTAAAATTTGAATCCTAATGCTGCTACACTTTTATTATCTTTTTCTTCTATGTGTAACATAGTTGATATTTCAACTTTGAATGTTTATTTAGCCTTCCATTTTGCTTAGAGGAGCCCTGATGGTGAGGGGGAGAATCTCTTGGTTATTAACCTAAAGGTCAGTGGTTTGAATCCACCAGCTGCCTTAGGGAGGAAAATGTAGGGTGGTCTGCGTCTATAAAGAGTAAAGTCTTATACTAATGAAAGTACCACAAACATGTAAAGATGAAATGTTTGGTGCGTTGCTGTTTATAATACTATAAATGTCGAAACAACTTAACTTCTAACAATAAGGGATTTGTATCAACCTCATTAGTTGGCACCTTTCTGTACAACAGAAGGAACTCTTGCCTGGTCTGCACCATCAGGTCAGTCCATCTCCCCGAGGGTTTCCCTGGTTTTCATCCACACAGGGTTTCCTTCCCTAGCAGTTCCTCTTTCTTGAAGGTCATAAGGTGATAGATAAGAAGGCCAGAGGAAGGGTAGCAGCCTTGGCCATGATCACTTCTAAAGAACATTTTGGTTGTATTTCTTCCAAGACTGATTTGTTCATTCTTTTGGTATCCATATTCTTTGCCAGTAACCACGGTTCAAACGCATCATTTCTTCAGTCTTTCCCTAACAATATCCAGCTTTTGCATGCATTTGAGGCAATTAAAAAGACCATGGTTTGGGTCAGAGGCATAAACTTGGATTAATGTATTCAGGGGAATTCCAGCTACTTATAAAAAACAGGTTATAGTAAAAAAACCACACTGCCATTGAGTCAATTCTGACTCACAGTGACCCTATAGGTCAGGGTAGAACTGTCCCTGTCCGTTTCCAAGATTTAAACTTTTTTTTTTATCATTTTATTGGGGGTTCGTACAACTCTTATCACAATCCATACATCCATCCATTGTGTCAAGCACATTTGTACATTGGTTGCCGTCATCATTCTCAAAACATTTGCTTTCTACTTGAGCCCTAGGTATCAGCTCCTCATTTTTCCCCTCCCTCCCTGCTTTCCCCCTCCCTTATGAACCCTTGATAATTTATAAATTATTATTATTTTGTCACATCTTACACTGTCCAACATCTTCACAGACTTTTCTGTTGTCTGTACCCAAGGGAGGAGGTTATATGTAGATCCTTGTGATCGGTTCCTGATTTTAACTCTTTATGGGAGTAGAAAGCCTTAGCTTTCTCACTTGGTTAACAACCTAACAGGTAACCATTATGCAACTTACATTATGTGCTGAGTGCTGACTATGTTCAAGATTTAAAGTATATTATTATCCATTATCTAATTTAATCCCTAGAAATCAACTTCTAAGTGTGCACTCTTCTTATTTCCATTTGACACGTAGGAAACTCAGGCTTAAAGAGAAATTGAATAATTTGTCTAAGATTATTCAGGAAGTAGGAGAACTGGGACCATTAGATCTGTCTGCCTTCAAAATTCTTGTTCTCCAATATGTGGTATTTAAAGATTTTCAAGATTGTTGTGTAGGAAACTCATAAGGGCAATTATACCGTCACTTGGGCTCAGAATAAATCGACTTGACATCATCCATGACCACCACTGACAACAGTAGACATGAAAATATAGCATCACTAAAACTGATTGAGATGATAGTTGTACAACTCTTCTCAATGTAATTGAACTATTGAATTGTATGATATGTGAATTATATGCCAATAAAACTGTTGGGGGACAATATAGCCTCATATATTACATAGAGAAAGGTATGTTGTTGATTCTTCTTTTTAATATAAAATTACCAGGAGACTATATCTTAAAATGTTAGCAATGACAATAGTTGAATATTGAAATTGTGCTTGATTTTTCTCTCTTCTTTTGCTATTGTTTTCTACAGTGGACATGAATTTTATGATTCAAGGTTTGTTTGCTTGTTTTCTTTTAAGAAACTAATTATTTGACTGGAGGGGTGGAATGAATTTAAAAAATAATTTTTTCTCTTCCCCTCTTTCTGGACAGAGGAAGATTTCAAAATGGGTGTGACTATTCTTGATTTTGGCTGTAATTTCCTCTTGGCATTAGTTATTAAAAATTAAAAAGCTGAACCAGCAAGATTATTGGGAGAACTGAAGATGTGAATACCTGAAAGCTTTTAAAATAATAACAGCGGGACCATTATTCACTTTGTTCCTTGCATCGGGGACCACGGCCCGAGGAACAGGATTCAGAACCTAGAATCCTAGCACTCAGAAATGAGCCTTTCACTAGAAAACTCTCCTGCTCCTCTGCTTCCAGTTCTTGTCCTCAGTTTAAGGTTCTTTTTACCTGGCTGTGAAGAAGGTGAACCAATCAGAAACAATTAGCTTCTCTTTTGTGCCTGACTTTTTGAGTGTTCCTGTTGCCATGTAAACCAAAAAAAAAAAAAAAGCTAACTGTGCACAAGGCAGCTGCTGTCTGCACCTTCTCTCCCTAGACCTAAAGGGAAAGGTAGGGAAGGTAATTGGGAGTCAGAGGAGCGGCAGAAATTGAGGGAAGGGAGTACCATGCTTACATTCTGGTCTTGATTCTCACCCTCTTTCTAACTGTGTGCCTGAGGATAAATAAATTGCCAATAACTGCGTTGGTCCCTGTTGTCAGCAGCTGAGAGATGCAACTGACTAATAACTTTTTTCTCTTCTTGTTTGCATGTTGGAGACGGCCACTCTGGGGGTGGGATGAATAGGTTTCAGGCTTTCTTTTAGACCTTGAGTGGTACCAAATGGTGAATGTGCTCAGCTGCCAAAAGGTTGGAGGTTTGAGTCCCACCCAAGCTGCCTATGAAGAAAGGCCTGATGATTTCTGAAAATGGTACCACTGATTAACGAAAAAGTTCAGCTTTATTGACACAATTCACAAATATAATTTAGCAATTTAAACATATTAAAAAGAGTTGTACAGGCATCAGCACAGTCAATTTCAGGACATTTTCTTCTTCTTTGTGCTCATTATTATTAGCTCGCATTTCCCCCCAACATTCCTTGCCGTAACCCCAAGAGACTCTTAATCTAGTTATGTCTCTATGGATTTACCCATCCTGTACTTCACATACAGGAAAGCATACAATAACAAAATAAAACAGAAAAACCTCAATTGAAAAGATAACGGAAACTAATCAAAACTAGAACAAATTTGAAATGAGTCAAAAGGAGAACAAATGATAAGGTGTTAATATAAGTTAGCTTTTTTTTGTCCTTGCCTTTTTATTAGTTTTTTTTATAAGTTGGCTTTATACAAATTGCTTAAAGTTATACTTTTAAAGGCGTGTTCAATACATCTTCACTTACCTTGAGGCTTGTGAAAGAGACCGGGTGGTATCGGACCTCCTCACAAGGGGTGAGGGAGTGGTGGGACTTGTCATCAATCCAGCCCCAGGTCAGACAGGCCTCCACTCCCAACCTGTCTACCAATTCTGATCCCCGCCCCTAGAGTGGTTCTTCTTTGCACTGGTGTTGTATTGTGAATTAGATCCCTGGTTTTGCCTTCAACAGTTTGTAGACCTTCTGCCCCACTCACCGCACTTCCCTCACTGTGACATCACCTGTTCCACCGCCCCCCTGGGTTTCTGTCTCCTTTTCGCCTCCTTTCCTCACCCTTCCACACTTTGTTCTTGGGCAAATGCTTCCTCCTTGATCCCAGAAGGTCAGTTATCCTTTTTTAAAAAATAGTTTATATAAAATTTAAATATCATACACATCCATAGTTAAGTTGCTTTTTAAAAAGAGTTGTATATACATCATCACAATCAGTTCTAGTGCTCCCACCGCCCTCCTGTGTTCATTGTTTGCTTCCCAATTCCCCTCCCCTCCCTCACTCCATCCCTCATAAACCATTGTATCAGTTATTGTCTCTGCATCCACTCCTTCTGTGCTTTCTAGCCAGAAACCCATCAGAAACAACACAAAAATGAAACAAAGAAAATAATAATAATTAAAGATAAATGAAATAAAAATAAGAAGTAACAAAGAAAAGACCACCAGCAATATTAAAATAAGCCCGAGAGGATATTTCTGTTGTGGCAAAAGCAAGAAATACGTAAACCTAGAGCAAATTTAGATTGGGTCCAGAGGGAGGTCAGCTGACCAGGTACAGCTACTGTACTGAAGCTTCATCTCTAACCAAAGTTCACAATAATCTCTGATAGCAAAACTGTCAGCGTCCTGGACGGTAGCCAGAGGGCATCTGCCAGAGGCTTAATCCAACTTGGTACTCTGGACTCATTGCCCTCCATAGCTCTGATATATTTCCCTTCGTCATGTTTGTATTTTGTTATTGTCATCTTTGGATCATATAGGCTGCTGTGCGTCTTCATGGAGACTTAGATGACTGCTTGTTTGAATATAAACTGATAAGACCCCAGGCATTATTCCAAATTGATAGCCAGGCACCTTCTGCTTTCATCACCACTCTTTGCTTTAGCACCCTTATCTTTAGTGATAACTTCATGAAGGCAAGTATAGAGCTGCTCAGTTATTCTAAGGGGTGCACACCTTACTAGAGTTGTTGGTCCCCTTGTTGCCAGATCTATTGTTTGGCTTAAAATTGAGCCACAGTGAGTTCAGTTCCAGACATAGCTGGTGACCGAGGGCCATATAGTCTTCGGGTTCTACTTGTCTCTATCTAACCAGCAAGCCTGGTGTCTTTTATGATTTTAAGTTTCGTTCCACACCTTTCTCTCACTCTATTCAAAACATTCTAATGTGATCCTTTCAAGGCAATCAGTAATGGTAGCTGGCCGTCACCTTAGTCCTCTGGTGTCAGGGTTGTGGAATAACGTTCCCTTGGTTTAGTCCACTGGACTAATTGTTTCCATGAATCTTTGATTTCCGTCACTCTTCTTTCCTCCAGGAATAGACAGACTAATAGTTGTACCTTCCATGGCCATTACCAAGTCCCAGTTACCAAAGTAGAATGTAGACCATCGTCAGTTGACCAGGTGCCACTGAAGAATAGGATCCTAAGCCCTAGACCTAGTGACTCACTCCCTCAAAGTTGGTTCTGTCTAAGAAGCTTTACTAACTCTGCACCTGGATGTTCTACCCCCTTCATGGATATATCTACAGCATTTATCAGACCTATATATACTTATGGGTATAATCCCGCTCTCCCTCTCACCCCTGTTCAGCCTGTGTATCTGTGTATGCACTTACTGGTCTAAACAAAATTTCACATTCACTGCCATTGCGTCTATTCCAACTCCTAGTGACCCTGTAGGGCAGAGTAGAACAGTCCCTGTGGATTTCTGAGCCTGTACATCTTTATGGGAGTAGAAAGAAGCTTCTTTCTACTGTGGCACAGCTGGTGGATTCCAATTGCTCACCCTATCGTAGGCACACCAACTCGTAACTCACTATGCCACCAGGCTTATAGACACTGTTACCGCAAGACTGTGCATATGAGATATTACCTCATATAGAGGAACCCTGGCATCGTGGTTATCCAAAAAGCCAGCAGTTCAAAACCACCAGCCACTCCGGAAGGAGTTACAGTCTAGGAAACTCAGAGGGGCATTTCTGTCTTGTTTTATAGGGTTGCTATGAGTCAGCATCGACTTTGATGACAGAATTTCTGAGTTTGTGGTTCTATAATATGTCATGGATCCTGGTTAGATAAGACCTCTTTCCCCTAATCCCTCTTGTTCTTCCCCAAGAACATTTTAACCCATATTTGTTCCTTGGTTTGTTAGTCCTTATATTTGAACCTTTGTACTTCCACATAAAGTTTCCATTGTCTTTTAAAATTCCATTTAAAAAGGTATTGGAATTTTTACTGGAATTACAAACTGGGAAAAATGAGCACTTGTCAATATTATGTTTTCCTAACCAATATTGAGTTTATGTTTCCATTTACTTAGGTCTTCTTTGTTTGCTGTAAATGGTTTTTTTGTTGTTGTTGATGCACACTTTTTTCTAAATCATTTTATTGGGGGCTCATACAATTCTTTTTTTTTTAATTTAATTTTATTTTTTTAACAATTTATTGGGGCTCATACAATTCTTATCACAGTTCATACATATACATATATCAGTTGTCATACAATTCTTATCACAATCCATATATCCATTGTGTCAAGCACATTTGCATATTTGTTGCCTTCATCATTCTCAAAACTTATGCGTTATACTTGACCCCTTTATATCAGCTCCTCATTTTCCCTCTCCCTACCCGCTCCCTTCCCTGATCAACCCTTGATAATTTATAAATTATTATTTTGTCATATTTTTCCCTGTCCAACATCTCCCTTCACCCACTTTTCTGTTGTCCATCCCCCAGGGAGGAGGTAATATGTAGATCCTTGTAATTGGTTCCCCCTTTCTACCCCACCTTCCATCTACCCTCCAGGTATCGCCACTCTCACCACTGTTCCTAAAGGGATTATCCATCCTAGATTCCTTGTGTTTCCAGTTCTTATATGTACCAGTGTCCATCCTCTGGTCTAGCCAGATTTGTAAGGTAGAATTGGGATCATGATAGTGGCGGGAGGAAGCATTTAAGAACTGGAGGAAAGTTGTATGTTTCATCGTTGATACCCTGCACCTTGACTGGCTCGTCTCCTCCTCACGACCCTTCTGTAAGGGGGTGTCCAGTTGCCTACAGATGGGCTTTGAGTCTCTACTCTGCACTCAGTCTCATTTACAATGATATGATTTTTTTGTTCCTTTGATGCCTGATACCTGATCTCTTCTATACCTCGTGTTCACACAGGCTGGTGTGCTTCTTCCATGTGGGCTTTGTTGCTTCTGAGCTAGATAGCCGCTTGTTTACCTGCAAGCCTTTAAGACCCCAGATGCTATATCTTTTGATAGCCGGGCACCATCATCTTTCTTAGCCACATTTGCTTATGCATGCATTTGTCTTCAGTGATGATGTTGGGAAGGTGTGTATCATGGAATGCCAATTTAATAGAACAAAGTGTTCTTGCATTGAGGAAGTACTTTAGTGGAGGTTCAATGTCCATCTGCTGCCTTAATACTAAACCTATAAATATATGCACGTTGGTCTATTTCCCCACCATCCTATATAAATATATTTATATATATATACATGCCTGTATTTAGACCTCTATAAATACTCTTTGCCTCCTAGTTCTCTCTTCTATTTCCTTTTACTTTCTTCCTGTCCTACTATCATGTTTAGCCTTCAGTAACTTATCTCCGTTACATTGCCCTTGGCTGAATCCCCACCAAACCTCTTACATCCTCCTTGCCACTAATTTTGGATCATTTGTTGCTCCCTTGTCCCTGGGTTGGTCAACACCACCTCCTTACCCACCCCCTCCACCTCTCCCATGTACCCCTGGAACCATTGGTCCCATTGTTTTCTCCTCCAGAGTGTTCATCAAGTCTATCTTATCTAGATAGATCTGCAGAGATAATAATATGCATCAAAAAACAAGGCGGAGCAAGACAAAGCAACAAAAGAGAAAACAGTGATGACAACAAAAAAGAAAACCAATGACCCAGAGAAGAATAAATTAATTTTAAAAAGGAAAGAAAAAATTTTAAAAGAAAGAAAAACCTGTAAATAGATCAAGGACTGATTTTTGACCTATAGGCATGTCCTGCAGTCAAGCCTGATGGGGTGCCACGCTCTGGCCCCAAAGCCTGTCCGTTGCATTCCCTCGGGAGGTTCCTGCTCTGCTCCCCTCATTGCTCTGCCGCAAGCCTTTAGTGTTTTGCCTCAGTGTTATGGGGTCAGATGGGGCCAGTGTCAGCGAGGGCATGACCCCTGTTTTATAGAGGACAACCATAGTGTGTTTGGCTGTCCTCTCTACAGAAACAGATCATCAACCGTTTCTTCTGCTGTGCCGCTGGTTGCGGTTCCAGCTGCCAGCCATTTGGTTACCAGCCAATCACAAAACCTTGGTTTAGGTCGTCTTTAGCCATTTGCCTGAGTTTTACATATTGTTCTCCGTAAAGCACTTGTACATACCATGTAAGTGATATTGTCAGGTAATTTTAAAAGTATATTTTCTAAATATTTTTGGACAATCTGTAAAGACTTTTTACTTACTGCTCCTGTTCAAGGGAATTTATTATTGTCACTGGAACCATGTATTTAACAATAAACTATTTGTTATTCAGGGAAAATAGTACCTATAGACTCGAGTGTAAGCCGACCCTAGTATCAGCCGAGACACCTAATTTTACTACAAAACTGTTATTAAAAATGTGATGACCAATAAAATGATTAAAAAATGATGATGCCAACATATGTACAAATGGGTTTGACACAATGGATGGTTGTATGGCTTGTGATAAGAGTTGTAAAAGCCCACAATAAATGATTTTTTTAAAGTGTGCTGATAAACTCGGCTTATACTCAGGTATATATGGCGATTACTTTTGTATAGGATTTTATATTTAGTAACCTTTGTAAAAACTTATAATTAGTCTGTTATGTGTATATGTGTGTGTATTTACCCAGCAGTCATTTCAACTGTGAATATTAGGAGTTTCACTTTTAAACCCTTAGACCCTTTCTCATTTTCTGCTTGTCTTATTGCACTGGTCTTGTTTGCTGTGAAGCTGACGTTGACTCATGGCAGCCTTCTGGGGTCCAGAGGGAAGCCCTGCCCGGTCCTGTGCCACCTCCATGATCACCGCGCTATTGAGTCCGTTGCTGTGGCTTGGTGATGAGTCGCTTGACTAGAGAAACCCTGGGGGTGCAGTGGATTACACACTGGGCTGCCAGCTGCAAGGCCAGCAGCATAAAGCACCCGTAGCTCCAAGGGAGAACGATGAGGCTTTCTACTCCTGTGAAGATTCAGTCTCGGACATTCGGGGCAGGTCTAGCCTGCCCTGCAGGCTTACTCTGAGTCAGAGTGGACCCCATGACAGGGAGTTGTTTGTCGTTTTCTACGTCAGCAGACAGCATGCCTTTTTCTAGTGATGGCCTTTCCTGGTGACACGGCCAAAGTGAGTTGAAGGTAGAATCTTCTCAGAAGCATCTTCTCACTGTATTTCTTCAGCATCGGATTTGCTGGTTCTTTTGGCAGTCCATCGTATCTTCAAGATTCTTTACCAGCACCCTCTCTACCATATGGAGGAATGGAAGGTGGCAGGCATTCTAACATGTGTTTTGGAGGGCTAGACTGTAACCCATATCAAATGTATTTAGTGCGTGCTTCATATTGTTGGAAATATAAGTCACTTTTTAAGATAATTGACTAAAACCAAAAAATGTGCTTCTTTGGTACCACTTGCTAGAAGGAGGAAGAAACAGGCGGTGCAAGGAGGAACGGGGTTAGTACGTGTGTGTATGTGGGCTGGGGGACAGATGGGCGTGGAAATGGAGGGCTGGGTATGTGTAAGTCTTGGGTAGCAGTGCCCCCGACGCTTCTGTAGCAATCTTGTGGATTTCTAGAGTGTGGAAGTAATGTGCCCAGAGTTTTTATAGAAGTCCTATTTGGAACAAAATAGTGGGAGTTTTTTACAATGTAAAAGCATGCAGTCTGTGTCTGAGCATGCGGGAGCCCATGTCCTCCTCTACCTACCCTACGGGACTGAATCAGGGCAATTTCATTATAGTTAGCTGTTCGAACAGACTGCTCTGAACAAAGTGCTTTTCATTTGGCCATCAACTGTGAGAGTTCATGTGTCAGCATAAAAAAACCTTTCAATGTTTCAAAATTATTCAGTTATATATATTTAATATCATTTTATTGGGGGCTCGAACAATTCTTATCACAATCCATTGTGTCAAGAACATATGTACATTTGTTGCCACCACCATTCTGAAAATATTTGCCATCTACTTGAGCCCTTATATATATATTTAAAAACATTTATTACACATATTTAAAAGCTATAGATCTCTAAATTTTCCCTTTTGCCTCACTCTCCTCTTCTCTATGCAGGTAATTACTGTTGGTCATAGCTTCTTGTATTTTAGCTCAGAAAACATCACGAGGTGTGTATGTAATATATTTATTATCTTGCATTATATATAAATATTAGTTATACATGGACAACATTTTAAACTACATATCTTGAAATTATTCCATTTAAAATCTTATATATTAAGTTTTATAAAATCACTTCTCTTTTTCTGGCCTGTGGCATTCATTTTCTTTGAATGTATTAAGGGAATGCAAATTCCAAACATCTGTTTTTCTAATAAATTTTCTATTTCATTTAACTCACATTGTATTAAAATAGCAAAATGTTTCCCTTTCTATTAATTAAAAAAATTAAATATGAGAAGAATAAATGGAAACCATTTGTTGATATATTCATTATTCAGTGTTCTATTAGCTCATTCTCTCTCATGGTTGGCAGAGCCCTGCAGCTCCTCCACTAGAGGGCACTAGAACATTTCATTTTCTTTTACTTCAGGCGCCTCACAACCCTTTAGGACAGGGTAGATGTGTCCCGTGTAACCCCCAAGGCGGTGCCTCTTTACAGACGCAGGCTGCCTCCTCTTTACAGACGCAGGCTGCCTCGTCCCCAGTCAAATGCCTGCTGGTTTGAACTCATATTTTGGTCAGCAGCTATGTGCTTAACCGCTGTGGCACCAGGGCTTTCTTGTTGGATTTTAATGGGTTAGTAGTAGTGAATGTAGAATAAAAATGTTTCCATTTTCTTATTTGGCCTGAATATACTATGAATAGAATCTTCATCCTGAGATAACTCTGGGTTTGGGGTGTATGAAGAATGAAAATATTTTCCCTGCTAGCCATGCTGACTTTGAAGACTTATACTGTGTCAAATGCTTAAAGATGAAAAGAAGAGGGGGGCCTTGGAAAAATGAGAAAGAAATAGGACCTACTAGTCTGACGTCAGCCTTGTTCACATTGACTCAGTTGTATGCTTAGTCATTTACAAAGACAATTATGCGGCATCATTTTCTTGTGGTCACTTTAAAAGAATTAATAAAAGATGGGATTCTTGCCCTCCAACACACCAGTCAGCCAACTAGCTGTTTCCTGGTCCGCCTGAGTTGACTGTGACTCGTGGTGGCCCAAGTGTGTCAGAGTAGAAGTGGGCTCTGGGGTTTCCAATGGCCAACTTTTTCTGAGTTAGACCACCCAGTCGGTGAGGTGGCCTCATACCCCCAGCCTTTTGCCTAGCAGTCGTGCTCACTCCCCAGTTGTGCCGTTGAGGACCCTGTCTGAGAAGGTAGTTGAGGGTTACTAAAGTTCCTTTAACATATGAGGACAAGCGCATTTCAGATACAGAAGGGAAAGGCATTTGGATTCCAGTCTTAGCTCTTTCTCTTATTAGTGTTGATCTTGGGGCAGTTCATAACCTTTTTATATCAGTTTTCTCATTTGTAAGATACTGATAAGAAAAACACCTACCTCAGGGGATTATTAAGATTAAATGAGGTGATTAGTGCCAAATAGTATTTAGCATATAGAAAGCAATTCTATACTCAATAAATATTAGCTGCTGTCTTCTTCTTGTTGTATGAAAGACATGGAGATGTGAAATACCGTGACAGTTGAAGAGACTTAAGCAGTTGGGTACATCATTATTTTTTCACGACCCAAATTCAAATCTCCCCCAGTGAAATTTCCTAGCTCCTATAGATACTGAGCTGTGTTCCGCTTCACCCTAGTTCTTTAGTTGGTATTATAATTTCTTTTGTTGCTAGACTACCATGCTTTTTTAATTGGAGGAGCTACATGTTAGGTTTTCAATAAATGGGTACTGAATACCATGTATTAGGTACTATGCAGTGTGGATGATATAGATTAGGCCCCTGCCCTCTTAAAATGTAAACCCTAGAATGGGAAAACAACAATAAGCTATTTCGCATATTGTAATTAATAGACAACAAAATAGTCATGAATACAGAATAATGGGGCAGCATAATTTGAGGTGGGGTTACAAGGATCCACATGTGACTTCCTCCCTGGGAGACGGACGGCAGAGAAGGGGGGAAAGGGAGACTCCAGATAGGGCAAGATATGACAAAATAACAATCTATAAATTATCAAGAGCTCATGAGGGAGGGGAAAGCGGGGAGGGAGGGGAAAAAAAAGAGGACCTGATGCAAAGGGCTTAAGTGGAGAGCAAATGCTTTGAAAATGATTAGGGCAAAGAATGTATGGATGTGCTTTATACAATTGATGTATGTATATGCATGGATTGTGATAAGAGTTGTTTGAGCCCCTAATAAAATGTTTAAAAAGAATATGAGAGTAAGTTTTACTTGTATGCAATAAATTTGTTTACAAAATCTAAAAAAAAAAAAGAAAGGCCTTTGGAATTCTCTTTTTGAACTGAGACCTGAAGGACAAACTCCGTGGATTTGTAGGGCTCGCATATGCTCCAACTCCATCCACTTGCCATCTTAACTGCAACTGTGGTCCTTTCCCTCCAGGTTTATGTGGATTATGATGGTAATACCTGCATATTGGTTTGTGCACCATCCATTCAGTATGTTTGTATTCAAATAGAGCTCTGCTGCCTTTCCTTTCTGTGTCCACAAGAGGGACCTCGTGAACTGTGTGTTTGAAATTAACAAAAACCCAAGCCTGCTGCTTCCAATTGAGTCAAGTCAGACTCCTCAGTCTGTGCTTTCGTTTGCTACATGGTATTTTTTTCTCTCAATAATCTCTTTTATTTATTTATTTTTAATCATTTTATTGGGGACTCGTACAATTCTTATCACCATCCATACATCCATCCACTGTGTCAAGCACATTTGTACATATGTTGCCATCATCATTTTCAAAACATTTTCTTTCTACTTGAGCCCTTGGTATCCGCATCTCATATTTTTTCCCTCCTTCCCCCACTCTCCCTCCCTCATAAACCCTTGATAATTTATAAATTATTATTATTTTTTCATGTCTTACACTGACTGATGTCGCCCTTCACCCACTTTTCTGTTGTCCATCCCCCTGGGAGGGGGTTATAGGTAGATCATTGTGATCGGTTCCCCTTTTCTCCCCCACCATCCCTTTCCCCTCCTGGTATGGCTACTCTCAATAGTGGTCCTGAGGGGTTTCTCTGTTCTGGATTCCTTTTGTTTCCAGCTCTTACCTGTACCCATGTACATGCTCTGGTCTAGCTGAATTTGTAAGGTAGAATTGGGATCATGATGGGGGGAGGAAGCATTAAAGAAGTAGAGGAAAGTTTTGGTTCATCAGTGCTATACTGCACCCCTGACTGGCTCGTTTCCTCCCTGTGACCCTTCTGTAGGGGGATGTTCACTTGCCTACAGATGGGCCTTGGGTCTCCATTCCACACTCCCCTCATTCACAATGATATAATTTTTTGTACTGGGTCTTTGATGCCTGATACCTGATCCTATCAACACCTCGTGATCACACAGGCTGGTGTGCTTCTTCCATGTGAACTTTGTTGCTTCTCAGCTAGATGGACACTTATTTGTCTTCAAGCCTTTGAGACCCCAGATGCTACATCTTTTGATAGCCGGGAACCATCAGTTTTCTTCACCACATTTGCTTATGCAAGCGCTTTGTCTTCAGCTATCATGTCAGGAAGGTGAGCATCATGGAATGCCAGGTTAATAGGACAAAGTGTTCTTGCATTGAGGGAGTACTTGAGTAGAGACCCAATGTCCATCTGCTACCTTAACACTGAACCTGTAAATATTTGTACATAGATCTATTTCCCCATCACCATGTATAAATATATTACTTATGTACATGCCTGTATTTAGACCTCTATAAGATCCCTTTGGCTCCTAGTTCTTTCCTATATCTTCCTTTTGCTTTCCTCTTGTCGCACTAGCATGCTCAGCCTTCATTTGGGTTTCATTAATTCCTCCTACACCCTCCTGGCCATCTATTTTAGATCACTTGTTGTTCCCTTGTCCCTGGGGTTGTTAACACCCCCTTCCTTTCCCCTGCCTCCCCCTCTCCCATGCCCACCCTGGAACCATTGGTTCTGTTATTTTCTCCTCCAGATTGTTTATCATGTCTATCATATCTAGATAGACCTGCAAAGATAATAATATGCACAAAAACAAGATAGAGCAAAGCAACAAAAGAAAATGCAGGTGGGTCTCACTGACTATCCGCCAGGTACCCCGAGTACTATGCACCGGCCTGCTCCTCAGCAAGTGACCTCTAGGACCCTACAGGGACCCCTGTGCGCCTGCCCACATGACCTCAGAGCCCTGGGGCAGAGGCAGTTTTCTGAGTTATTTCTTTTCCCAGTAACTTTGTGGGAACCATCTTTTTAATTGAAAAAAACAAACAAAAAATCACCCCACACCTCGATTTTTTTCTTTTAAACAGGCAGAGCACTATCACCCCTAGAGATTCCCTAGGTGTGTGTGCTGTTGATTTCCTCCTACACTCTCAGGAATAAGTTTAAAGCAAGCTTTGCTGTGGACACTGTCTGTGTTAGTCACCATAGTAGAACTTGGAATTCCACATAGTAACCAATCAAGATGTTTCCCCAAAAATTACTGGAAAGAAAAAATGCTGGATTTTAAGTGGGATTTGGAGGTCATTTTTATCTTGGTGTTGTCAGTTCATGTTTGATAACATGTTTTAAAGCACTTACCCATGTATCTGCCGAAATAGTCAACGCCTTTTTCTTAAACTATAGACCCTCTATTGTCAGTTCGGGAAGGCATACTGAGTTCCTTCCCTACTGTTTTATATCTTGCTGTACACTTTCTCCATCTCCATCTTTCTCACCTTATTATTCCCAGCCCCCCCCCCGACTTGAGATACTTGCATTTATTGATATATTTCCTTGAATACAGGAAATACAATTAGCATTTATGTGCATGTTGTTTTATTTTCCTTTCATTTTGCTCTTACTTAACATCTAGAAAATGTAAACCCTAGCGTTTTCATTTTGAAATCCTTTTTAGCTTATTGCTTGAGACATCTTAGGGTACTTGCTCCTTTTCTCGAGGTACCCCTTTGCTGAGCTATGCCCTGTGTGGATCTGTAAGTATGAATTGCTTACTGCAGAGGATCTAGCCCTTCCGAAGCAAGGTTGTCCCTGGGAGATGTGGCGCGCCCTTCGTTTTGCCTTGCTCTAGTGTTAGGTGAGGCCCTTCAAATCGCTAGCTTCAGCCCCCTCTGCTGTCCTGCACAACAGACAGCCTGGGTCATGCTGCCGACTGTCGTAAGCAAAGGAGCTCTGGTGTTAGGTCCACAGTTCAAACCCACAAGCTGCTTATGGGAGAAAGAGGAGGCTCTTTGCTCCCATACGGACTTGCAACCTCTGAAACCTAACTATAGTGTAACCATGAGGCAGAATAAGCTCCATGGCACACTGAAGTTAGCTTTAATCAATGGCTTTTATTACACTTGATTAATCACAGATTCGACTTTCTAGATTCGAAGGGCCTCATTGCAGAGATGGGTAAACGTGTAACTCTATATGCAGAGACTATGCTTTCGGGATGCTGTGGGCAAGCATGGAGCATTTACAAGAGGAGGAGGTGAATTGAGCTGATTACAAGAATGATGCACCTGTATCACCCAAGGCTGAGTTCTACAAGACTGAAGTCAGACCTGCCCCACCTTCCAACCTTCTTACCAGTTCTGATATCAATTCTCCTTCAGTTGTGCTTATCAACTGAATTTGACAATTAAAATGCGGGCCATTCGGTGCAAAGGCAAGATTCACACGGGCCACATCACATTTACAAATTTTGTTAAATTTATATTTTGAAGTGAGGATTCAGGAATATGGATAGGATAATTAAAACACTATATAATTGCTTTTATTTAAATATGTATTTTATTTAATATATTTGTAAAACTAAAATTATTCTTTTTTACCCGAAACTTGTCAGCACTTTCTTCCTACTAGTTTTCACTTATCTATAATGTTGTGATTGGAAAATATAACTAAGTAACTAAAAAACTCACCAACTGTTGGACAGCTGACAAACGTGATGCACAGTCGTGATGGCTTCCCTCGAAAATGTTAACTAGCGCCGCCGCTGGGTATGACTCCCAACAGCACGACCCAGAGTGCTCTTTCTAACCTTTTAGCTATTGGGATCTGTTTACATACATGACACTGAGAGTGGCAGACATATGGCTTCCAAATGTCGCCGGAACGGAGTCAGTGCTTTTATACATGTCCACAGGTCCCAGGGAAAGGCCTGGGCACGTGGAGACTCGTCTTCAGTAGCTAAAGGGTTAACGAGGGAATTGTGTGCATGGTATTGCCTCAATCTCCCCTAAGCACTATTTTCTTCATAACAATTTTTTCTTTTTTTAATCATTTTACTAGGGGCTCATACAATTCTTTTCACAATCCATACATACATCAATTGTGTAAAGCATATTTATACATTCATTGCCCTCATCATTCTTAAAACATTTGCTCTCCTCTTAAGCCCCTGGCATCAGGTCCTCATTTTTCTCCTCCCTCCCATTCCCCCCTCCCTCTAGAGCCCTTGATAATTTATAAATTATTATTTTGTCATATCTTGCCCTGTCTGATGTCTCCCTTCACCCCCTTTTCTGTTGTCCTTCCCCCAGGGAGGAGGTCACATGTAGATCCTTGTAATCGTTTCCCCCTTTCCAATCCACCCTCCCTCTACCCTCCCAGTATTGCCACTCACACTGCTGGTCCTGAAGGGATCATCCGCCCTGGGTTCCCTGTCATAACAGTTTTTTTAATTTTCATGTTATTTCAGAGCATTGCGGGCCAAAAAAAATTACCTTGGGGGACGCATGCGGCCTGCGGGCTGCCAGTTTGACACCCCTGGTCTATTGCAATGATCACACAGTACTCAGACAATACTCAAGATTATAGAAATTATTAATTAAACAGGCTACGCATGCTCAAGATTGAGTTACCCAGCCAGGACAGCCTCTTCTCAGGCATCCCTTGCAGACAAGCATCTCTCTCTCTGGCCTGTGGCCGCTGAGATAAGTCACATGGTCTAACAGCCTCAGTCCTGCTCAGGCAGTGTTACATAGCTCTTTTATGGCTGTCAATAAATGCCCAGAGGGCATGCCACTCCACCATAACTCTGACTTCAGAGGTCAGCAAACTAGCTCCTCCAATTAAGTGCCTGGATGCACCCCACTGCAAAATCCAACATCCTGCCTACATGCCTAAAGGCACTTGGCTTTTACTTGCTCTGTGGCCTGGGAAGCCCACTGCTCTGGCTCTTGTTCTGGCTCATGGGTCTGCTGTCAGAACTGTCTCTGGGATCGAGGTTCAATGCGCAGGGGATCTTGGGATCCAAAGGACATAACTCCACTTCTAACTCTTAGCAATCTTGATGCTAATGAGATCTCCTCCCTGCTTGTGAGGGTTCACTTTAACCCTGTTAACAATCATTCACAAGTGAATCCTATCAGTGTCTTCCCCCACCTTCTCCCACCCAGACTGATCAGCAAAGGTTGTTAGGTGAGACTAACAAAGACTAAAAGTGTTCTATTGAATAGTTCATGGTACTGCAAGGCCTTTCTGAGATAGCTATTTGTGGATTGAAAAACAAACAAACAAACAAATTCTCAGTTCTTACAACCAGACCTCTTAGTGGTCTCCCAACATCTCCTACTGGAAAGGTTCTCAACCAAGTACTCTTGGGAGGCCCGATACCCTTTCCTGGGACCCATGAGCTCAGACCTCTGTGCTACACTGCTACCGAGATGCTGCCTGCCCTTTTCGTCATGTGGACGTGCACTAACGGTGCGCAGCAGTGGTAGTAGAGCCGCTAGCATAAGCTGAAGTAGTGGAGCTAAACCAGAAGCCGCTGTTTTCTTTTCTTTTTCTTTAAATCATTTTATTGGGAGCTCATACAATTCTTATCACAATCCATACATCCATCCTTTGTGTCAAGCACATTTGTACATTTGTTGCCATCATCATTCTCGAAACATTTGCTTTCTACTTGAGCCTTAATATCGGCTGTACATTTCTCCCCCTCCCCCCAGGAACCCTCCATAATTCATAAATTATTATTTTGTCATATGTTACACTGTCCGACATCTCCCCCCCCCCGCCCTCTTCTCTGCTGTCCATCCCTCAGGGAGCAGGCTATACGTAGATTCTTGTCATCGGTTCCCCCTTTGTACCCCACATTCCCTCCACCCTCCAGGCATCACCACTCTCACCACTGGTCCTGAAGGGGTCATCTGTCCTGGATTCCTGTGTTTCCAGTTGCTATCTGTACCAGTGTACATCCTCTGGTCTAGCCAGATTTGTAAGGTAGAATTGGGATCATGATAGTGTGGGGAGGAAGCATTTAAGAACTGGAGGAAAGCAACCCTGCACCCTGCACCCTGCTACCCTGCACCCTGACTCACACATCTCCTCCCGACAACTCTTCAGTAAGGGGGTGTCCAGTTGCCTACCGATGGGCTTTGAGTCTCCACTCTGCACTCACCCTCATTTACAATGATATGATTTTTTTATTCTTTGATGCTCGATGCCTGATCCCTTCGACAGCTCGTGGTCACACAGGCTGGTGTGCTTCTTCCATGTGGGCTTTGTTGAGAAGCTGCTGTTTTCAACATCACCATGCACTCAGAAGTAAATTTTTTCCCCGATCATTTCTTCCCCCACGAATGTCACCTAAAAATGCCTGTGATGAAGCGTAGAAATGAATGGTTCTGTTACATAAAAAGCCTCTAGTACAATTCTTTTTAATGCTGTGTTGAAATGAAAAGTGCGTGTGAAGCTGTGCTGCTTTCATCCAAAGGAGAGCTTTGAAGAGCTTTCTTAGTCATTACAGACCGGGTGTCCTGTTTTGCTTTTAATGGAACACCAGCTATACTTGAAAGAATGACTGACAGACACGATTGGACATTTGGCCGACATTTTCTCAAAAAGGAACAAAGTGATCCTGTCACTTCAAGGAACACTGTGTGTTGGCAGTGATAGAACTCAAACTTTCCAGAGAAAATAGGAATTTTGGAAAACTCTTCTACCATAATCTTGGTGGCTTTGTCAAGCTGCCGGTAATAATAGACTTCTTAGTTAAGCTCCTGAATCTACCTGCCTACTTTGTGTCCATGTAAATGTTTTCACCGTGTTCCCCAGGTAACGTGTCCCCTGAGAGCTTTTGATTTCCTCCATAAAACTTCATCTCTTTCTCCCTACCAAAGTTTTCTCCTGTCGGCAAATCACTTGCAAGCTAGACTTGAAAGTCATTCTTTACTTCCTGCCCCTGGCCAGTTCTGTTGAATTCCGTCTTCAGAATCACTTGAAATCTGTCTGCTTTCCCATCGTCTTTGCTGTCCGCCTGCTCCATCCAGGTGACCGGCTTCTTTCACTTGATGGATGGCACCAGCTTTTGCCTGTGATTCCCTGTCACGTAGGAGCAAGAGTATGGTTCGTGTCAGCAGACTGGGAAGAAAACCCAGAGTCTTTATCTTGGCTTATAAGACCCTTCACTCTTGAGTCTCTGCCACCTCATGTCATGCTCCTTTCCCTTCCATTCCGCAAATTCCAGCCACACAAGCCATCTTTTCATTGCTAAAACTTGTCCACGTCAAGGTCTTTGCCCTTAACTGTTTACTACCTTACACATAGAAAGCTTTTTCTCACCCTTTAGATCCTAGCTCAAGTTGTTTCCTCCTTAAACAGGACTTTCTTTTAAAAAATTAATTAATTTTAAAAAATCATTTTATTGGGGTCTCGTACAGCTCTTATCACAACCCATCCATCCATCCATCCATTGTGTCAAGCACATTTGGACATATGTTGCCATCATTATTTTCAAAACATTTTCTTTCTACTTGAGCCCTTGGTATTAGCTCCTCATTTTCCCCTCCCTCCCTCTTTCATGAACCCTTGATAATCTATCATTATTTTTTCCTATGTCCTACACTGCTCAGAGTCTCCCTTCACCCACTTTTTCTGTTGCCCTTCCCCCTGGGAGGAGGCTATAGAGAGATCATTGTGACTGGTTCCGCCTTTCTCCCCCACCTTCTCCTTCCCCTCCTGATATCACTGTTTTCATTATTGGCCCTGAAGGGTTTATTTCGAGCTCTTATCTGTATCAGTGAACATGCTTTGATCTAGCTGGATTTGTAAGGTAGAATTGGGGTCATGATATTGGGGTGGGGGAGGAAGCATTAAAGAACTAGAGGAGAGCTGTATGTTTCATCAGTGCTATACTGCACCCTGACTGGCTTGTCTATTCCTTGTGATTGGCTCATCTCTTCCTTGTTACCCTTCTGTAACGGGATGTCCAGTTGTGTACAGATGGGCTTTGGGTCTCCACTCCATATTTCCCTTCATTCACATTCATATGAATTTTTGTTCTGGGTCATTGATGCATGATACCTGATCCCATCAGCACCTCATAATCACACAGCCTGATGTGCTTCTTCCATGTAGACTTTGTTGCTTCTCAGCTAGATGGATGCTTGTTTATCTTCAAGCCTTTAAGACCCCAGATGCTATATCTTTTGATATCCGGGCACCATCAATTTTCTTCACCACATTTGCTTATGCACCCATTTTGTCTTTAACGATCATGTCACGTGAGCATCATGGAATGCCAGGTTATTAGAACAAAGTGTTCTTGTGTTGAGGGAGCACTTGAGTAAAGGCCTAATATTCATCTTCTACCCTAATACTTAACATATAAATATATGTACCTAGAATATATTTCCCTGTCATTATATGTAAATATATTTACATGTGTACATACCTGTATTTAGACCTCTATACATGTTGTTTGCCTCCTAGTTCTTTCCTCTATTTCCTTACTTTCCTCTTGTCCCACTATCATGTTCTGCCTTTATTCAGGTTTCAGTAATTCCTCTCAGCTACATTGCCCTTGATCAAACCCCACCAGGCCTCCTATACCCTCCTCACCATCGATTTTAGATCCTTGTGGACATTGTGTTCTTCCTTTCCACTGCCTCCCCCTCTCCCATGTCCCTTTGGAACCATTGGCCCCATTGTTTTCTCCTCCGGATTGTTTATCATGGCTATCTTATCTACATAAACATGCAGAGACAATAATAAGCACAAAAACATGACAGAGCAAAGCAAAGCAACAAAAGAAAACAAAAATGACAAAAAAAGAGAAATGCCTATAAATAGTTCTAGGTGTGTTTGTCGACCTTTAGGAGTGTTTTCCAGTCTGATGGGGTGCCACGTCCTGGCCCCAAATTCTATTTTTGGTATTTCATGAGGACTCCATTGCTTTGCTCCCTTGCTGCTCTGTTGCAAGCCCTTAGTATCTCACCCCAGTGTGGTTGGGTCAGATCAGGCACAAGTCCCGCACTGTCTCCAGTGTTGTCCCCCATAGCGCTATGGGTCAGTGAGGCACATGGTGTCTTGTGGTGGGACCGGCCCTGTGGTCCTCTCTGTGCATTGGCTGCTCCGAGCCGGGATATCGTCCTTAGGGCCTGGGCCAGGATGTGTCCCGCTTTCTCTCCTTCACTCTTCATATGCTCCTGTGTACGCTGATCAGACGTGCCCCTCTCCCTGTGCTGTAGCTTCAGTGCTGTCCTTTGGAGTGAATTCTTTCAGGGGGAGGAGGAGTGTCCATTCATGCCAGTATGCAATTAGTTTTTTGCTTTTGTTTTTTGTAAGCTAGCAGAGTACTGCAGGTTTTAGTAATAAGACCTTTGTCTGATGTGTCATTGCTAAAGATGTTTTCCCAGGCCATAGGCTCTCTTATTATTCTCTTGGTGAATTCTTTTGATGTACACAGGTGTTTTATCTTTGGTATACCCCATTTGTCAATTTGTGCCTCCTCTGTGTTTGTGTCCTTCCCTATTTCTGATAGCCTATGTATTCCCTGCACCAAAATTCTTAAGTTTGTTCCAATTCCCTCATTGATGGCCCTAATAGTTTGGGGTTTTACCTCAAGGTCTGTGATCCACCTTGAGTTTATTCTTGTGCATGGACTGATGTAAGGGTCTTGCTTCATTTTTCTGCAGGTGGATATCCATTTTTCCCCAGCACCAGTTGTTGAAGAGGGCATCTGCTTCCCATTTGATATTTTTGGGGCCCTTGCCTGTATGCTGATGATTTCAGTTCTTTTCCATTGGTCTTAGTATCTGTCATTGTACCAATACCATACTGTTTTGACAACTGTGGCTGTATAGTATGTGCTAAAGTCAGGTAAAACAAGCCCTCCCAGTGAGTCCTTCTTGAAGAGTTCTCTGGTAATTCTGGGCTTCTTCCCTCTCCACATGAAGTTAGTAATCAGTTTTTCCAATTTTTTTTTTTAAAAAATATGATATTTGTGTCGGGATAGCATTAAATTTATATAGTGCCTTGGGCAGAACTAACATCTTTACGACATTGAGTCTTCAGATCTATGAGAATGGTATATTATTCCATTTGTTGAGGTCATTCTTGGTTTCTTGTAATAGTGTTTTGTAGTTTTCCTCATATAAATCTTTAGGGTTTGGAGTCAGGTATATCCCTTGATGTTTCAGTTTGTGCTTGGCTATTGTGAAGGGTGCTACCTTTTTAATCCCCTCTTCCATGGTCTTGTCCAATGTGCATAGAGCAGTCCTATAGACTTCCATTTGTTGATTTTATATCCTGCCACTCTGCCATTTTCCTCTATCACTTCCAGTGCTCCCCTTGTGGAGCTTTTGGGATTTTCCATATATAAAATCCTATCATCTGCAGATAATGATAGTTTCACCTCTTCCTTCCCCAGGTGAATACCTTTGATGTCTTTTCTTTGCCTTATGTTGTTAGCTAGGACCCTCAGTGCGATGTTTAATAAGACTGGGGGCAAGGGGCATCCTTGTCTGGTCCCCTTTTTCAGTGGGATTGCGATCGTCTTTTCTCCATTGACTACCACGTTGGCTGTTGGCTTTTCATATATAGTTTGTATTATATTGAGGAGTTTCTTCTTATCTTCTTTAGTGTCTTAAACAGGAATCGGCATTGGATGTTGTCGAATGCTTTTTCCTTATCTATCAATATTATCATGTGGTTCTTACAATTTTTCGTGTTAATGTGGCGAATGATACTAATGGTCTTTTGTATGTTGAACCATTTTAATAATTTTATTTTCCTTTTTAAAAAATTTGTAGTGTTTTAATCCTTTCCTTTCAGTATATACCATAAATTTAATTATTCATCTACTAACTTTTTTTTTTGCCGATCCCCCTTACTTGAAAAAGTAAACAGACATTTCAGATGTGTTGAGTTGGGGTACTGATAGAAGAATGATAGGGAGTCCCAGTGGAGTACCGGTAACTGTCAGGCTGCCCACTGTGAGGTTGGCGACTCCAGCCCACTAGCAGTCTGCTGGATGAACGAGGCTGTCTGCTCCTGTAAAGATTTATCTATCGTCTTAGAAACAGCACATAGGGTCACTGTGAGTCACAATCAGCTTGATGGGCTTGTGAGTATTACAAGGAGAAACTGGCCTGGAAGCCATGGTGTAGAACTGATGCTCAAGAGCAAAGCAAGTAGGATGCAGAGTTTGGGGAGCTAGCTGCACAATAATCGTCAAGGATGCCTTGGATATGGGGAAGAGAGCGGGATCAGAGCACGGATAACAGAGAATAGAACTTTGCCCTGTGGGTTCCATAAGATAGTACTTTGTTGAATACCTACTGGGTGTCGGCACAATGCTTGATCTTGTTGCTAGTAGCTGATTCTGACCATGGTAACCCATGTGTGTAGAGCTGCACTGCTCCACAGGGTTTTCAGAAGAAGTAGATCACCAGGCCTCTCTTCTGAGGCACCTCGGGCGAACGCAAACCGCGAACTTCCCTGTTAATAGTAGAACGTTTCATCGTTTGTACCTCCGATGGACTCCCACGGGGTTTTTGATGATTGATTTTTTGGGGGGAAATACATTGTCTCTGGGTGGACTTGAACCAGCATCCTTTCAGTTAACAGTTGAATATGTTAACAACAACACCAAGGGTAATTTTAGAATGTGCTCGCTGCTTTAAAAAGATAAATAGCTCTTGCTTTCATGGTCACTGCTACACTTGCCTGGGACATCTCTGCCCTCCAGATAACTGCTCTCAGAAGTAAAATTGGGGTAATTTACAGACCTCAGAAGGAAGTGTTTCCAGCACCTGCAGATGGGCGCTGGCTCCTAACCTTTAGAATTAGAACATACCTGCCTTGGACTCATCCAGAGCAAGTGATCATACCTAAATTTATTTATTCTTCTTTTCTAAGGACTTACAGACAGTAGCTCACTCACCAACCCAGCTTCAGATGTTGGGTGCCTGTGGTTGTGGGGGCCGGGAGGGGAGTCCACCCAGTACTTTTTTTTTTTTTCACCCAGTACTTATTGAAGGTTCACATTCCAGCACTGTGTGTGCTTCAGTACCAGGAGCTGCTGTATTCACTCGGTTCCTAGTAAGAAGCAAAGAAATCAAGCACAAGCATGGTGTAAGCACATCTGCTTCTGGATCATGCTCATGCTTAATTGATTTCCTTGGAGTTCACTGGACTCGTCCCTGGTTGACTTTCCTGGGTGTTATCAGCAACCTTACTTACCCCTCTCTTTTCCTTGTTTGGAGTCCTTGGGTGGTCCAAGCCATTAACATCCTTAGCTGCTCACCCAGAAGTGCCTCAGCTGAAAGGTCTGACAACTTTGAGGAAAAACAAAAAACAAAAAAACCAACCACTGGAAACTGACGCAGCTGAGTTCTTTTCTGACACACACTTGGTCTCCTGAGGTGGAATGGCTCAGCGGCACCTGCTGGGATGCTTGCTTACTTGTCATGTACAAAAAGAAGGCACTGGCCCAACGCACTTCCCGGGGTGCTGTTAATGTTGTTTCCTTATCTGGGTAGTTGTATAGGGGTGGTGACTTTAGAGATTTTATCCTGCTGTCATGTTTTTTTTTTCTCTTTGTGTTTATTTTGTTGTTGAGAATACACACAACAAGACATTTACCAAGGCAGCAGTTTTTATGCATATGAGGGGGAAATAGCATGAAAAGATCATGGAATTTTCCCACAAACTTTTTGAAGTCCCCTTGTGTAATTTCATGACATTGATTACAATCTTAGAGTTAGGCAACCATTCCTACCTTGTTTTTAAAGTTGCCACTCTCGTTAGCACAGACCCACCATCCTCTAAGGTTGTAATCTCATGTTTTGAGTTGCTGTTGTAATTTCGATTAGAGGAGGCTTGAAAACCTTCATGGAAAGATGGAATTAAAAGATAATGGAATTTTTCTACAGATTTTTGAAGCCCCCCCCCCTTGTAAATAGTTCGTAAGCGAGTATAATGGTCAAGGCTGATCTTTTGTGCTCACTAAAGTAAACTGTGGCTTGGTTTTTAAATGACTTCAGAGGGTAGTTTGGGTTTAAAGTTTAAAGCCTGTCTCTGGGCAGTTGTCTCAGGATTGCACCGCCCTCTGCATCCCCAGAAAGACGCGAGCCCTAAGAATTGCTCATTCTACGCTGTGTCTCCCCTGGTGATCAGGACTCTACTGTAACGGCAGTGGGCACCATCCACTTCTTCTGGTGGCATGGCAAAGGAGGCGGTTGCTCATGGGGACAATCAGTCACAGGCTTCATCTCTTCCTCCTCTTCCTGAGCCTTCTCTTGTCTCTGTTGCTCCAGGTGAATAGAGACCAATTCTTGTACCTTGGACGATCCATCACCTGCAGGCTTTTAATACCGCAGCCTCTTGAAGTATGAGGTAATTAGGCTAGTTAATTGGTAGGATCCCTAGAACCATGACCCTAAACCTCCCAAAGAACCAAACCCCATGAGGGGCTTGGATGTTCATGAGCAGCCTCAGCAGCCTCTCTAATTTGTTGTGTCCTTGTTCATAGATTACATAACTTTTGCCAATTAAGTTTTTCTAAGTGTACAACTTATTGACAGAAATTATAATAGTGGATTACCTTTAATTTATAACATTTTCTCATTGCTGTTAATTCACCTTCTCTTCCTCTGCTCCACCCATGGTTACCACTGATAACCTTTGGACTCTACACAGTTAACCTTTTCTTGACTTCTTATGTGCATGAAGTCATATAATAGTTGTCCTTTTGTGATTGACTTTTTCATTTATCATGAAGACTTCAAGCTCCAGCTGTGCTGTAGCATGTATCAGAACTCCATCTCTCCTACTGGCTGAGTAGTATTCCATTATCAGTGTGGCCAGGAGCATTGATGAGCAAGTCTCGTTTGAGTCTGCCCTTTTGGTCCTCTTGGGTGTATTTCATAGGACTTTTTGGGTCCCATGGTAGTTCTACAGAGCTCTAGGGGTGCTATCAAGTAAGTACTGCACTACTAACCCCTCAGTCATTCCTCAGGAAAAAAGATGAGGCCCTTTGCTCTCATCAAGATTTATAGCCTTATCTGAACCAATGTGGTCTAGGGTCTTAAAGACTTGTTTTCAAACGAGCAGCCATCTAAGTGAGGTGTCAACTAAGTCCACACGGAGGAAGAAGCACACCAGCTTGTGTGATCCAGACATTGTCAATAATAAAATCTAAATCCCAAGGAGGGATAGTATCTGAGCTGAAATTCTGAACACCCAGTTTGCAGGAAGCTATGGAAAGAGACAATGATTACATTTTTAATTATCTGACCACTCTTACCTCCTTTTCTGGGTTGCTTCTCTGTCAACACAAACTCACTGTCCCCTAAGGACCCCATCGAATCTTTCCAGGTGCTGTTGTTACTTTGATCCCATGTATGAGGAGACAGTTTCCTGAGTAATTGTTGAACTTGGCATTGGAACGATTTCTACAAGGCACCTTTCTGCAAAATGATAGATTGGCTTACAAAATAGACCATTTCACCCAGGATGAATGTGCTTTCTTAGACAATTCAATATTTAAAAAGGCTTCGGAAATTTTGTGGGAAAATGGAATTAACAGCACACTTAACCTGAAAGCCAAGACGAGGATACAAGGGGGAGAAGGGACATTGGATTTCTGGAAACACTGGTCAGAACAGAAACAATGCTGACCCATGGTAAGAACTGTAAAAAGTGGCATAGACTGATTTGTTTTAAAACGGTTAAAGGGAATTTAATTCATTATGTATGCTTTCACCGAAAAACAATAATAATAAAAAGAATGTAGTGAGACGTTCACCTTCTACAATTAGTTACTGGTGAGATGCCTCATTTTTACATACACACACACACACACACACACACACAAGTATGAAGCGATGTGATGTGATGATTGAAGGACTGGGGTGCAAATTCCTTTACACTCTTACTGTGGTTGAACAATTGAGGGGTTCTGAGTCTCATCTTGACCTCTCTTCCAGGCAGAGTTAGCCAGAGGTGCTCACGGCATAGTAAGCTGAACCCTGACCTAAGTGGAACACTGCGCGCTGAGTTAGGGAAATTGCGGCTCCAAGTCCACATTCCAATCCCACGTTCTAGGGGACTGAGCAGGGAATGGGGACGGTGCCCTGGTGCCTGCTGGCAGCGCTAACAGGAGTCGTTCTGTTGCTGCATTGTTGGTCTGAGGACCGCTGGCTGGATTGGCCAGTGGCCAGGAGGGGTATTTGGCCACACTAGGCCTCCTTAGAAGGTTTCATAGATGTTTCTATTTGTGGCTTTAACAATTCTTATTCATACCTGGTTTTCTTTCTCTTCCTTGTACCCTTCCGGTGCCTGGCCTCGATGTGCATCCATTGGGGACTCTGCTCTAAGTTACTTGTTCTTTGATTAAATCATTTATTTATTCAGTCAATATTCACTGGGTGCTCTAGGCCCTTGGAATTTAGGAACTAGACACATAATCCCTGCCCTCAGGTTACTTGCAGTTCTAGCGTGCAAATAACCCCAAACCAGCCCTGTTGCTGCAGTCCATTCCTACTGATTCGGAGACTCAGCAGCACAAGGTAGGACTGCCCCAGGGTGTTTCCAAGGCCGTGCTTGACCTTTACAGAAGCAGACTGCTCCTCCGTATTTCTCCACTCCAGTGGCTGGTGGGCTCAAACCACTGACCTTTTGTTTAGCTGTTGTACCACCAGGGTTCCCTCCATGTGGGTGTAGACATCAGTTGTGTGTCAGTGCTGATCTGTGCTATGATAGAGATCTGTCTGGGGGATTACTGAGAGCAGGAAGAGCGAGGAGTATGTACTGAAGAGGCTACAGCAAAGCTCAATTTGAAAAGATGTGAGAGACAGAGGTGTTTTTCAGGGTGGAGAAGTAGGATATGAGATTTGAGGCCAAGAGGTATGTAGAGGCTAAGTCATGAAGGGGTCTGTGTGTCACGCTAAGGAGATTGAATTTTAATTTTTTTCAGACAGTGAGGAGCCATTGAAGCATTATAAATGAACTTGTTACGCAGTTACCCAGATAATAATCATACAGCATGCTGCCTCCTACTACGTGTTTGGATCAGCCAATTTACTGAAACAACTCAAAGAATGCAGAAGAGTGTTATACTTCAGATTATGGTTTTATTACATGAAAAATATAGATCTATAAAAGAAAAGACACACAGAGCCAGGTTTGGAAGCATTCCTAACTTAGAGTTTCTGTGTCTCAGAAAGAGTTGCTTTACCCCGCTGTGTGCATAGGTGACATTCCCTAGCCAGGAGGCCATTCAATAGGCATGCTTTAGCGGCATAGCTTCACACCATGGATTAAATCATGCCCCACTCCCTGAGAGCAGTCAGCTGGTAGGAAGAGAAGTTCTGGCCTAGCCATACACTCCGACCTCCCCCCCGCCCCCACACACATTCACAGACAGGAGGTTCCTAACTAGCATAAACCCTTAGGTGTGATTTGGTGGCCACATTAGGGCCACTTCAGTCTGGGGGGGGGGGGAACGGGACTCCAAGGGTGTAGAGATTACATATTTCTCAAGAGCCAAGCGCAAAGACTGGATTTTTTGAGGAACGTTAAGTTCTTTACTCCACAAGATCACTGAAGAACAGCAAGGTAAGATGACTGGCATTTAGGTTGTGGGATGAGGAAGACTCACCCACAACCCAAAACTCAAGTTGCTGTGGAAATGTTGGCCTTTCCAGTTTGAAGAGGCAGGGATTTGAGGCCTAGCAATTCCTGCCAGTGTCATAATTTACTAGATTGAACTTTGAGCTTAAGTCGTTAAGAACTTCCATTGTAAACTATAACTTCGGTGGCTAAGGAGAGGCCAGGGAAGTTATTGGTTTTTCTTATGGCCTAAGAGAATGTTGTAAACGTCTCGCGGACTGCCAAAAGAACAAACAAATCTTATCTCAGAAGTAGAGCCAGAATGCTCCTTAGAAACAAGAATGGCACGACTTCATATAAGGTACTTGGGACACGTTGCCAAGAGAGACCGGTCCCTGGAGAAGGACGTCCTGCTTGGGAAAGTAGAGGGGCAGCACAGCAGGATGCATGGACACAGAGGCTTCAGCAATGAGAACCACTGTAAGGATGGTGCAGAACGGGCAGCGTTTTGTTCGGTGGTACACAGGGAGCCGACTGGACCAGCGCCAAACCAAGAAAAACTAGATAGACTAGAAATCGTAAATGCCGGAACTAGACGGGGCCAGGATCCTCCCACAGTCCACGCTCTCCACCCCTCCCCTCCCCACCCAAGTTCCCTCTCAGGGTATAGTAAAGAGACTGAAGGACAGAGTAATTAGGCGCCTTGCCAGAGTCTATAGTAAGGAGATTGAAGAACAGAGTAATTAGGCGCCTTGCCGAGTTTAATAAACAGTTAGTGGCACACAGTGCTGTCTTCTTTGCCCTGTGCCTATGACTGTGCAGGCTCCAGAGTTAGCACTTTCTCTGGTCCACCCTCCTGCCATCAGCTACTCCTTCACCACGTCCTGGCCTTTCCCTTTGACCCCGCACATGTACTCCATGTGGCCTATCCTCATGGATGACAACGCTATCCAGTCACCCTTAGTAGAAACGTAACTGGCATGGAAGACTCTGAGGCTGTTCTCACGTGTGGAGGTGAGATTTTCAGAGACGCTCCCACGTGCCATCTTGTTTATTAACGCTGCAGCCTGCTAGCGCTACCTCCCGAGTTACCACTTGGTGTTACCACTCAGCATTGAATTCTGTGGCCTGCGCCCTGCCCTGGAGATAGGTATATCTTCTAGAATACCTTAGAACAGCAGTGTCAAACTGGCGGACTGCAGGCCACATGCGGCCCCCGAGGTAATTTTTTGTGGCCCACGATGCTCTGAAGTAAAATGAAAATAGAAAAAATTGTTATGAAGAAAATAGTGCTTAGGGGAGAGCGAGGCAATAGCGGACACACAATTCCCTTGTCAACCCTTTAGCTACTGTATACACGTGGCCCAGTGCCTTTCCTGGGGGCCTGTGGACGTGTCTAACGTGCTGACTCAGTTCCAGCGACATTTGGAAGCGATGTGTCTACCACACTCAGTGTCATGTAATGTAAACAGATCCCAATAGCGAACAGGTTAAAAAGAGCACTCTGGGTTGTGCTGTTATGAATCATACTTAGCGGCAGAGCTAGGTAACATTCTTAGAAGGAAGCCATTACGATTGTTCATCTTGTTTGTTAGCCGTCCAACATTTTGTGTTTTCATTAGGTACTTTGTTATATTTTCTGGTCACAACATAAGAGGTAAGTGAAAGCTAGTAGGAGGAAAATGCTGGCAAGTTTCGGGTACAAAGAATAATTTTAGTTTTATAAATACATTAAATAAAATAAATGTTTAAATAAAAGCATTTATATAGCATTTTAATGATCCTATCCATATTCCTGAATCCTCACTTCAAAATATAAATTTAAAAACATTTGTAAATGTGATGTGGCCCGCGTGAATCTTGCCTGCTGCACCCCGTGGCCCACGTTTTAGTGGCGTTTGACCCCTCGGCCTTAGCAGGTATGTCTAGGTTGGTGTTCGGTGCTGTCGAGTGGCTTCTGATCATAGCAGCTCTGTGCACAACAGAACGAAGCACAGCCTGGTCCTGCGCCATCCGTACAGTTGTTCCGTACAGTTGTTCTCATGTTTGAGTTCATCGTTGCAGCCACCATGTCTGTCCATCTCATCAAGGGCTCTCCTCTCTTTCGCTGCCCCTCTGCGTTCCCGAGCATGATGTCCTTCTCCAGGGCGTGGTCTCCCTTAACAACGTGTTCAAAGGAGGAGAGACAAAGTCTTGCCGTCCTAGCCTCTAAGGAACTTTCCAGTCATACTTCTTCCAAGAGATTTGTTTGTTCTTTTGGTAGTCGTGAGATTATCAATATTCTTCGCCAGCACCATAATTAAAGTATATAGATTCGTCTTTGATCTTCCTTATTCAGTGTTCAATTTTCACATGCAAGTGATGCAATTGAAAATACCATGGCCAGGCACACCTCAGTCCTCAAAGCCACAGCCTTGCTTTTCAACACTTGAAAGAGGTCTTGTGCCTCAGACTTCCCCAGTGCAATGCGTCATTTGATCTCGTGACAGCTGTTTCCATGAGCATTGATTGTGGATCCAAGCAAGATGAAATCCTTGACACGTTCAATCTTGCCTCCATTTATCTTGATGTTACCTGCTGGTCCAGTTGTGAGGATGTTGGTCTTCCTTACATGGAGCTGCCATCCCTACTGAAGGCTGCACTCCTTGATCTCCATCAGAAGGGCTTCCAGCAAGCAAGGCTGTGTCCTTTGCATTTTGATGGCTGTTAAAAAGCCTTTCTCCAATCCTGATGCTGGACTCTTCCTCATCACCCATGGTACAGTCTATGGTAAAATGTAATTATATTGGAAATAAGTGTATAACTGGTCAGTTAATAGACCTTCTCTTCTAAAAGTCAATAACCACTGCCTTGTTTCCATTTCAGAATCATGACCAAAGGTTATGAGGGTGTGGTTTTCAAGTGGTGTCTATTTTAGTTGAAACCAACACTAAGAAAGCGTGTGTGTTTTAATGTCACACTCAAATAACATTTAATCTAGCCTGTCAAACTGATATATTTTACTTGTGCTTATTCTTTCATTCCAGCACGTGCGGTTTTTGTTTAGTTTTGTGTTCTTCCATCCGTCATTTAAAATGACCACAAGGGCAGTAACCCTGCGTTTTTGGAATAAGCAATACGGAGAGCACAAAGAGGAGCCCCTGCGCGGCCTGAGGGGCACCGGCAGGCTGGGCTCCACCCGCTGCCGAGCGGCCTTCCAGCCTGGCTGTGTTCCTGAGCACTTTGTTGTGGCACAGAGCATCACGGCTCTTTATTGTCCCAGCTCTAGGAGCAGAAACTGAATGGTCCCTTCCTGCTGAGTTGATGTTATTATGAAGGATGAAAATCCTATGAAGGACTCAACTATGTAAATCACTCTGTGTGGAAAATGGTCCAAATCTTATTACATGGACATACATCAATCGAATGCACTGATTATGCAGGTGGCCCCTAGAGTACTCTGAGGTATCTATACAGCCTGCAAAGTGGAAAACCTCTTTGGCATTTTCTAGCCAAATGTCAGTCACTGGTGACAAAGCCAGACTGGGATGAGGTATCAACAGAAAGGTATCAGAAGTTTGAAAAGCATGCATCCAAATGGATATGAAGGGGACTGGATGGAGTGGAGACAGGCCCAGAGTTCACCAGCGGTGTGGCAATGATGAACCACATAACTGTCCTTTAGTTCTTTAAGATTTCCTCCCCTTACTATTATGTTCTATATGTGATATACCTCACTGGTGATGTTAGACTTGTGTATGTTGATTTGTACATTTAAGATTGCTCAGTACGTGGTAATCAAGATAGATGACCCCTCAGAGACACTGTCAGGAGTAAGGGTTCCCTGAGAGTATGGAAAGTGAGGGGGGTGGGAAGCGGGGAAGAGGAGAGTTGATTGCATTGATGATTGTATATCTCCACCAGATGGGATTGAACAACAGAACTGTGTGGGACAGGATGCGGTATATTGGCATGAATAAGATATGTCAATAAAAATATTATTCGGGTGGAGGGGGGGGAAGCCAAACTGGGAAAGCCCCCCTTGATGCTAACTTAGGATAACTTAGGATAAACATGTATACAAGTCATCGTAATATGATGGGGGAGACCCGGTGGCATAGTTGGGCTGCTAACCACAAGGTCAGCAGTTTGAACCCACCAGCCAGTCTGGGGAAAGATGGGGCTTTCCACACCTTTTAAGATTTACCATCTTGGAAACCTCCAGGGGAGTTCTACTCTGTCCAGTAGGGTCACTGTGAGTCAGGATTGGAGAGGTGGCAGTAAAGTTTTAGATGTTTTTTTAATAATATGAGGCCATGTGTAAATAATGATACAACCAAGGAACAATATTAGAGGAAAGTGAGAGTTCTTTTTTTATTTTTTAAGGCCAGGCTTCCTGGCAAAAATATTATTTGAGCTGAATTTTGAAAACCTTGAGTAAGTGAAGATGACGGAGGTGAAGGCGTAAAGGAACACATTTCAAGTGGAGGAGGTAGTATGAGTGCAGGCGTGGGGGACTTGGGGTGGGGGGCAGAAAGGAACACAGCATAGTAATGGTGTAGGTGAGAGAGACTGCCATTTAATCAGCACTTAATGTGTGCACAGCTTTGAAGTCCTCTCCAGCCCTGTGAAATGGGTGCTAGTTCCCCTACTTCACAGATCAGAAAATGGAAGGGCGGGGGTGGGGGGGTGAGTGTCAGGGTCAGGACTCAACCCAGGTCCGTCACATTCCAGTGCCAGTGTCCTTAGCTGTACATTCAGAAATGGCAGGTGATGTCGCTTGCCCAGAGGAAAGAGTAGATGTAGCAATAACGGAAAGGTTTTTAAGAGACGCTGCAAATTGATCAAGGAGGGCACAGTGAGAAGCATGGGGGGGGGGGGCGGTTGAGGACATCCAGAAATACTCATGGGCTCTAAGGAAGAGGGAGAGAAAGACGAATGAGGTTTTAATAGCTGGTTGGCAGAGGAAACAGCATCACTGAGGAGATGTCTTGTCTGGAGAGTAGGAAGCCGCAGGATGGAACACATTTTTATTTTAGACGCGGTCGGTGCCTTGAAGGCAGGTGAGCCATACTGTTGGAAATGGAGGCAGCAGATGGACCTCTCACTGGAAGAAGTTTGATTGAAAGGGAGCCCCAGGGAAAATAATAACTGGCCATTGCTCAGAGCCCTGGCTTTATCGGAGCTGACGCCTTGCCTGAGCGCCGCATTTTAGCAACCTTCCCTCTGCGCCTGCCCATCTCTGCTTTCCTTCATCCTCCCCATTCGATGGCCTCAGCAGCCTGACTCCCCCCCTGCCATTCTCTCCTTGCTCCTCTGCTCCACCCTCCCTGTGAACTGAGGGACCTCGGACACGCCTCATTCATCCAGCCCACCAGCCCCTCTCTGTTTCCACTGGCTTTCCCTCTAGTCTGGACCTCTGGGCAGTCACTTGAACCCACTTTCTCTGGCATCTACCAGTAGCTCTCCCCCTAGACCAGTGCTTCTCAACCTTCCTAATGCCACGACCCTTTCATACAGTCCCTCGTGTGTTGGTGACCCCCAACCATAACATTATTTTCATTGCTATTTCCTAACTGTAATTTTGCTACAGTTATGAATCGGCCGACCCCTGTGAGTTGTTCAGCCCCCAAAGGGGTCAAGACCCACAGGTTGAGAACCTCTGCCCTAGATGTTACCCCTCTCTCTCCATGCCATATCTAGCAGGAGGGGCCCCCAAGGGGCCCCCAAGAACAATAGGTCATAAAATACTATAGCCATTAGCCCCAGGGAGCTTGTCCTCCGCAGTGGGGATTCACAGCGGAAAGAGTCCCTGGTCCTTAAAGGGAACCAAAGCAGGCATCTTGTTAGGCTTCTGTTAGGGTACTCTGAACTGGTCACCTACTCTGCGGCGGGGTGACATTGAGTCAGTTCTGGCGCATAGCAGCCCTGTAGTCAACAAAAGGAAGCACGGTGCGGTCTTGTGCCACCCTCGCCACTGCTTCTGTGTGTGAGCACACAGTGACTCTCTCTAGGAAGGAAGGAAGCAAGTAAAATAGATGTGAGCATTGCTTTTCCTCTAGTTGTACCTTATTTCCAAACTCCTCAGAGGGCAAAGAGGGAAGCAGTTGGTGTGGGGAACACAGACCTGTAGGTAAAAAGTGGATTGGGAGGGGGACTTCGAGGCTGCAGTGGTCTTGAGTCAAAGCCCCTCCCCTGTGTACCCTTCATGTGGGCAGTGAGGCCCCTCTGGCCTTCATGTAGGAGCCAGCAGAGGGAGCTGTGTCCAGAGCATTTTTCAGAGCTTTCATGAAGTCCTGGCTGCACAAAGGCCTTCCCTGGCTCCATCCAAACCCCCTGCAATATGAAGTTAGCCTGAGATTTGCCCGAATTTTGTGCCAGACCCCGACCTCAGCATAGCACTTTCCATCCGACAGCCCCCGGAACTCATGATTTCAAGGGAACGCCCGTGGCCTGTCCTGACCCAAACCCAGAAGCCCTAGAGAAAAGGGAGTGCCTCCTTGGCTGCGGCCTCTATTGATCTTGGTATCAGCACATCCAGTGACGTGTCCTGAGGGGCGGGAGAAAATTAAGGAGTGCCCTACTGGGGGAAAGGAAGGACCAAGCCCTTGGGTCTTACTGTATTCTGCACACAGTTCTCAGTGGGAAGGTGAGGTCCCGTGTTTGGGGAGCCTGAGACTTAGAGCCTGGGTGGAGATGCTCACTGATGAGTGGGGAACCAGCAGCAGAGGGCTTTGACGCTGGCGCTGGCGAGGAAGGGGGCTTATCAGGCAGTTGACTAATGGAGACCTGCGAGAGGGCACACGGTTTCTCTGAGTCGCTGTGAACTTTTGGAAGCCCTGGGCTTGGGTCTGTTGTGGGGCACCCCGCTAACCCTGGCCTTTCCAAACGCACTTTCCGTTTTGCTTCAGGACCTAGACCCCCCCGCTGCACTATGGAGAAGTGGGACGGGAGTGAGGGCACGTCAGCCTTTCACATGCCTGAGTGGATGGTGAGTTCTCCGGTCACTTTGCTTTTCCTCCTGCTTCCCGATCATGAGAGGCCACCACTGCCGACAGGGGACAGTGGTCACCAGGAACAAGTCCCTCTCAGGGCCGGTGCTTTGGAAACAGTGGTGACTGGAATTTCCGACTGGTGCCGACCCACTGGGTCAACTCACCCTGTTTGGCAGCTCGGGGTGACGCTGGGAAGGTAGGGGAGCAGAGGCTGTCCGGTTGTCTCTGATGGGCTGGGCTGGGCGGGGCCTGCCTGCTGCTGCCAGGGTGCTGAGGGGACTGTTTATTCTCCCGTCTCCTGTCACCACTTGGCATTTCTCTTTTCAAGCTGATGCTTTCTCCTGGGTAAAGAAAAAAAAAAAACCATGTGATCAAAGACACCCAGCACTTGTGGGAAGGGTGTTCTGTCAGGTTTCTCAAAAGGTTGCAGACGCCTCTCTCCTACATGCCTGGGTGCCCCCCACCCTAGTCAAAACGCTTCCCCCAACTGTTCTTCATAGGTGTGTTCTAGAAGGCAGGGACTTGCAGCTCTCAGTACAGTTCTTCAAAGTACAGTATTTACCTAACATGTTGAATATAGTGATAATGAGGATTTATTTGTTAATAAGTGCTGGTACATAAAACCTAGCATTTTAAATACAACTTCAAATTTGTTCCTACCTGTCTGGCTTCTTCTAGATTTAGTCTGACTGCTTACAGATCTCACACAGATTGACGCTTTATATGTAAACAGACAGTGCCGTGTATGTCCCTATGGGAATGTGGTCAGGCCCCTCTACAGCTTGTTCCAGGTGTTGTTTTTTATCATGTACAGAATTATGTATGTCAACGAACTGTTGATAATTGAAAATTAAGTATTAGCAGACCCAAGAAGATTGCGAACAAAAGCCCAATATAAGAGCCTGCGGTTAAACTCTGTTTTTATGACTGTTGTTCATTATTGCTGTTGCTGTTCTTCATGCTCTTTTAGAACCTTGTGCTCACTTTAAAAATATTTGATGAAAAGAGAGCCTATAATGTAGGGTGCATTAGATCTAAAGAAAAAAATGGACTCTGTAGCCATTTACTAATAACAAGAGGGAATTCTGACCTCCTTGGGGGCCACATTAGGAACAGTACAGAAAAATTGGACTCTGCATTAGTTTGCCAACTGAGGACCCCTGGACTTGCGACAATGTCTCTGCCTTACCTTGAGCTGCTAGCCACAAGGTCAGTGGTTCCTGCTTATTAATCGTTCTGTGGGAGGAAGAGGAGGTTGGCATTCAAAGCTTTGGAAACCCACCCACAGGGGCAGTGCTGTCATCCTCTAGGGTCACTGGGAGTCGGAATCGACTGGATGGCAGTCAGCATCTTATCGTTCCCTGCTAAATACATCTTCCCTGTGCAAGAGAGGCTCCTTGGAAAACTGCCCCAAAGGAGGGGAGTTAGTGTGCCTGCGCTTATGAGATGGGACTGTGGAAGCTCCTAGAGAACACTTGTTAACAAGACAAAGCGTGGCTATCTGTGTTACACACACAGCCCCTCTCCCCTTTAGCCACCTCTTGACCCTTTCCTCTTTTGCAAAAGTAACTTCGACCAGCACTTTCTTTTCATGACAATGAGAAAGGGTAGGGAGTAGTGCATCTTCAGTAATGCCTTCGCATCATCTGCTAGCTTTTCCTTGCCAAACATTAACCTTGGGAGGCTTCCTTTCAGTTAGTGCTTCAATCATTAACTTCTGTCTTGGTCAGGAAGTGCTTCATTAGGCTGCCACTGATAATCCACTTAGCCAGCAAAATTAGCAACTCTCAAATAGATTACCTATAGATTCCCAGGTCTTACCTGTGATATGCGCAAGTGCCTTTGAAAACCCAGGAGACCAGGCCTACACACAGTTGAGTGAGAGAGCTGCCCCAGGCCTGCTGGAGCTGGTGTTCCAGTTTATACATGAGTGTCATGAAACCTCCCAACAGAGACCATCCCCATCTCCAAAGGAAACAGGAGCCTCATCAGGGAGGAAGTTGCAGCAGAGAAGGCGAATTGCTAGTAATTAGCAGCAAAGTGGGACGTGCCTTCCCTTCTGAGAACAGGATCAGACCAGAGCCGGCAGCTGACAGTACTCACAGTGCTGGTCACAGTGCTGGCCGCCCTCCCTCGGGGACAGAAGCCAGGGTGCAGTTTGAAGAACCCCAGGCTCAAAGGCGGTGGACAGGCAGCCTTTTGCATTCACACACCATCAAGTCACTGAGAAGCCTCTGCTTGGGGGTAGGGGTGGGGGGATCTCTGCTCCTCAATGGTTTCCCTGGGAAGCGTTGTCATAGTCATAGCTTTGTTCAGGAAAGTCACCTCCGGAAAAGTTTGAGGCACACAGCCTTTTAAGAATTGCCCTTGTAAATGTGTGTTTACTTCCCCTGAAATCCTTCCTCTCTTCTGCCAAGGAGATGCCTGCTCTCGTGCGCATGGAGATCAGCAGTAACCCTTTCTGAAGTTTCTACATTTAAATATTTCCTCCTCCCACCCGGGCTCTCCAGAGCACAGTACTTTTCCGTAGGAAATCTGGCCAGCCCACCACCTGGCTTGCATTTGGAGAGAAGAAATCTCACTTGTAGGTGAAGCCTTTGCTCGGGCAGCTTGTCCACCTGCCAGGGTGAATTTCTGGAACTGTATCCACCTGCAACTGAGGCAGAAACCTTTAGGGGAAATGGTGGTAGAGGGGTGACTGGTAACGCAAACCCGGATTGACACTGCAAGCAGAGACCCTTCTGAGGAGCTGATGACAACTGTGGGCCCTTTCTCCAGGAAAAACATGCACAAACACCATTCACGGAATTTTTAGAGGTTTCAGGGTATCGCTTTTCGTCCTTTGGGCTAAGAGCAAGTGTCGAGGGTTCTGGGTATCCAGAAAGAGCCCTGGTGGCACTGTGGGTCAGGCAGTGGGCTGCTTAAAAACAAGGCCAGCAATTCAAAACTACTAGCTGCTTTGTAGAAGAAAACCGAGGCTTTCTGCTTCTGCCAAGATTTCTTGTCTGGGGAACTGAGAGCAGTTCTACTCTGTCTAGAGAGAATGGACTTCAAGACAGCCACGGACTCTAGGGTAAGATATTTTGACCTACAAGAATAAGATGATAATTTATGATTGCACATCACTGTGAAGTCTTCAGTGCCCTTTCGTAGACATTACTTTATTGTTTCAGAACATTCTGGAGGCAAAGTAGGTATCATTGCTTCCACTTGATTCAAAAAAGCCAAACTCACTGCTGTCTAGTAGGCTCCGACTCACAGTGACCCTGTAGGACAGAGTAGAACTGCCCCTGTGGGTTTCTGAACCTGCCACTCTTCATGGGACTGGAGAACCTCATCTCTCTTCTGAGGAGTGGCCGGTGGTTTTGAATTGCTGACCTTGAAGTTAGCAGCCCAGTGCATAGCCCACTCTGCTACAGGGCTCCTGTCATTGTCGCGAAAGAGGGGATCAAATAGTGACAAAGGAGAGTAAGCCCAGAAGGATCAGCCTCTCCTGGAAACTTGTTCTAAATTCAAAACCCTGGTCTCCACCTGAGAGCTAAAAAACCCACCAAGAACCAGAAAGTTGCTGTGGAATAGAGTCCAATTCTGGCTGACCCCAAGTGTGTCTGAGTAGAACGCAGCTCCTCCATAGGGTTTGGTAACTGATTTCTCAGAAATGGATCCTCATGTCTGCCTTCTAAGGTGTCCCTGGGAGGACTGAGACTGCCCCCATCCCACACACCTGATTGTGAATTGGGTGAAGGTTTTCAGAGCAGATCCCTTTCCCACCCAGCAGTTCATGCTCACTGCATTCCATGATTGCAGTCCCCAGTTTAACAGCGTTCATCCCTTTGTTTCCTGTTTTCAAGCCGCCTCCTCTCCTAACTCTTCTGAACTTTGTCCTCTGGGAGATTCTGCCCTTTTGTTCTCCAAAGGTTAATTATTCTAAGGTATGCATACTTCCCAGTTATGACGGCACCCCTTAAAGACCTGTTCATTGTTAAACTGAAAATAGAGCCACTGGGGTGGGGTGTGTGTGTGTGTGTGTGTGTGTGTGTGTGTGTGTGTGTACACATGTACGTGCGTGCATTCAGTTCCAGACCTGAAGAGCCAAGTCTCAGGGTTCTACTTTCCACCGGTTGTTTAGTAGCCAGGTGCATTCACTGTGTGGACCTCCCAGGCAGTCACCCTAGACTCACTGAAGCAGAAGCACCTCTTCAAGTGTGTTGACTGTGAGAACTGCTGGGTTACAATTGTAAAGCGGCCAGGCTTACCTTGTCGGTAATGTTATCCTGCTGTGACTTATGGTCAAATTTTAGCAGCCTCAGGCTCAGAGCGAACCACTTGAGCCAGCTTAGAGTGTAGAAAAGATACCAACTAGTTCGTCTCCAGTGTTTGTCATACAAGTAAACCACTGAGTGATAGTGAACCTGAATATGTGAGTTCGATTTTGGTGCTTGGTAATGGCATTGGCGAGGTTGCCAAGGGAAAGGTGTTAGATGTTTAATTCTTCAGCCCCAGGACCATCTGGGATGATGTTATTTCTGAGACCCAATCTGGTAAGAAAATAACATAAATTAAGAGGAATGAGGTGAGGCTAGTATGTGTAGGATTAGGGCCAAGGGAGCTCTTTGGTCTTCTGCGGCAGGTTGTGGGCCAGGGGGGAGAGCTTCACTCCTGATCCAAAGGCAGGCCCCATTCCAGAGCCATCACTTGCCTGCTGTGAGGCCCGCAGGTGAATCCCCTCTCATCCCAGAGCTGCCTTTCCTCAGGTGTCAAACGGGGATTGTAAGGCCTGGGGTTTTAAGATTCTTGTGCAAATTACAAGAGCCACTTATACATAGGACTGGCTGCCTATATTCACTTAAAGACCAGGGGCTTCAAAGAGTTCGTGGAAAATAGAATGGAAAGATAATGGGATTTTCCCAGGAACTCTAGGAGGCCTTTCCTTTAGTTCTCCTCCCCTCAAGGAGTCCTCAGGCTGTGCAGCCTCGTCCAGCCCTTTAGCTGATAACCTAAAGCTTGGAAGCTCAAGTCCACCCCGAGGTGGCTCCAGAGAAAGGCCTGGTGATCTAGCACCCCACCCCCACCCCGACCCCCCAAGCAAAAAACCCTGGGAGCACAGTTGGGCTCAGACCCTCATGGGGCTGCTGTGAGCCGGCCCGCTGGACTTTAGTTCTGTTCTCCCCCAGATGTCAATAAGTACATCTTATTGCCTTTGTCTTCTGAAATAAAGGATGATCCTGAGGGGGAAGAACCAAAAATTAGCTCCATTTTAATCTTCTGTCTTGTGCTCAACCAACAGTTACTGTTAAAGAATCCAAATCATATTCCCGTCCTTGTTGACTATAACATAGTTTAGAGTAGCTGGTCCCTTTCCAAAACGTCAGCAAGAAGCCCGATTCTTGGCCCTTTCCTTTGTCTTTCTGAGGCACAATCACCAGGAGGAGGAGGCACATAGGTGCGGCACTCCCCTTGCAGCCACACCTTTCATTAGCCACACACTCTGGGAAGAAAAGCTCCCAGGGTCCCCCAGCAATCGTGAGCCACACCGTGGAGACCCCTAGAGTCAAAACACGTGTGTGAAGGACCCACAGGAGCGCCCCGAGGACACGGAGCCTCTCAGAGCCATTGGCACCATTCCTTTTCTCACTGTGAATCAGTTCCCACATTGTTTTAGGGGCTCGGTGGTTAATTTTTTTCTAATGAGACTAAGTTAACAGAAATCATCTGACAGGGAAAAGGAGGAGGTAAGGTTAAAACGGAACCTAATTAGCAAGTTAATTATAGCAGGGGGAAAAGTGCACCAGTTATATAAATAAGCTATTGTTATGCTCATGCAAGTTGGGCCTTGTCTAGGGACTTGTTAAGGTTTGGAGGTCAGAGGATCCGTGTAATTAGGTGTTTAGGGGAAAAAAAGGCGGGGGGAATGTAAGAAAACAGCCACCTGAATTCAGAATGGCTGATGAACCACTAACAGAAATGCCTTATTAAAGTGGGGCTCTGCGGCTGGCAGCCTTGTTGGAGCTGCTTCAGGGATTCCTGGGAAGGATAGCCTCCCCACACACAAAAAAAAAAACCAACAACAAAACAACCAAGCTAGTGGGAACCAGAGCCAACTGAATTGCTGATGAGAAGGTTTAAAGGCCTAGCCACTAGGGTCCCTGGACCACAGAGGTGGCGGTGAGACTGGTAATGTCACTATGCGGAGCAGCAAGAAGAAATACATTGTCAGTGGCAGCTCTGGTATGAAAGCCCAGGTGAGGCTCCGCTCCCCTTTGCCAGGCTTGCTGCTGTGAACGCCAGCTGCTTGTACCCCCTCCCTGCCTGCCTGCCTCTGGCACCAGGTCAGCCCTCGCCCGCTCTCCCTCCCCTGCCTTAATGCTGGTAGGAATTCGGTGGGTCTTTCTGAGGAAACCAGTTGCTCTGAAGGCTCTGGTGGGTTACAGATGAGGCAGGAAAGTTTGGGGTAGACCACCCGCCGAGGCACCACAGGGTGAGGGGGTGGGTGGGAAGGGGCAGAGAGCACTACTGGGTGAAGGAGGTGGACTGTTGAGTCAGGAACATCACCTCTCATAAGGATGATGGAGGGAAGAGACAGACGCCAGGGAAGGACCCACTTCCCCATAGAGCCCAGTTATTACTAAAAGAGAAATATTAATTTCTTGGGAAAACAGTCTACCTTCGAAAGCAGTCTTTAATATTTTGTCTTAAGGAGTCCATTGTCTAACCAGTAAACAAAATCTTAGGACCGTGAGTAGAGGAAGCCTCTGTAGCCCAATATTCTCCACTGCGGAAGGACAGACAGCCCTAACTAACTGTGGTGGGCGGGAGGCCTTTCCGCCGATGGATAAACTCTATAGTGAAGAGAACTTGGTGTAGGGGAGCTCTTTAAGGTAAACGATCCATCCAGGTATCTACATGGTATAGCTCTGTGTGAGTACTCAGGGAACCTGCAGCTCTGGAGAACTAGTGTGACCGGCCCCCACTAGTGTTGTGTGGTGGTGGTGGTGGTGGTACATGAGGGGACTTCCTAAAAGTCATGAATAAATGGAATGAAAACCCAGACTCTGGGTCACTGCCATCAAGTCGATGCCAACTCGCAGTGAATAAAGACAGTGGGTTTCCCCACAAACGGTGTGAAGTTCCCTTGTCTCTCTAAGGCAGGGTTAGTGGGTGCTGTTTCGTGACTCCATGTGAGCCTCGGGAGTCAGTCACGACTCCTCTTCTCAAAAGAGCAGACAGACAAGGACATCTCGAACAAGGGTGGTGAGCTGTATCTGGCGAGGAAGCCTCACCACTGTCCCCTCATCTTCTCATCGTTTCCCTGCCCAACTTTTTGTTGCTCTTAAAATTACTTTAACAGTACACTTAATGCTTACTATAGTTACTTAAAATTCACCAAATCCAGGAAGTGGAGACAGCTAGAATGGAATGATTGAATGCTGCGTGCCAGGCATTTGTGCCTGAGGATCCGGGGTCAGGGCACCCAGCCCCTGCCTCTATGGTTCATGAGGGCATAGACAGGCCGTTGTGCTCAGTGCGGTGAATGTTTCATAGGAAGTACATGCACGTTCGGCTGCTTCTATGAGTGCATAGAAAGAACACTGTGTCCTTTTGGAATAAGGTGCCACGTTACTGAAAGGATCAGTTTGGGCTTTTTTTTTTTTTCATTTTTTCCAAGAGCTGCTAATACCGTAAGTCAGAAAGAACTAATCCAATGGCGTTTCCTGTGGGCGCCATGTGTTCCTATGGCTGTAGCTCTGCAGGAATGCAGCGTGGCCTGGGTTGGGACTTGTCTTCATCCGTGCCCTGCTGCAGTGACTTGGTGGAAATGCAACCATCATCTCCTGCTTTCATTCCGGTGCCATCAAGGACCCACCTTTTCCCATCAGCTGTCAGATCTTTGGTCCTTATCAGTACACCCACCTCTGTGCCGAGGAATCTCAGCAAACATTCAGGTAGGGAAAAAGAATAGTCATTAAATAAAGGAGATGAGCTTTGATTTATAGCATATTAAAAAGTATCAACATTCTCCAACCCTGGAAGAGAAACTATAAGAAAGTTCTTATGACAGTTGTCTAAAACTGTCTAAAACAGAACCTCAGAGTGTGGTTCAGTTATCTACCCTTCGATGCCATTATTATGCTTAGACAAATGATCAAGCTAGGACTTTATGATTCCAAATGTTAAGAAAAATAACCCTCTACTCCCTGGTGAAGGAATCCTGGAGGCACAGTGAAGCAGCCAGCTGCTAACTGAAAGGTTGGCAGGTCAAACCCACCAGCTGCTCCTTGAGAGAGAGCGAGCTGCAGCATCTGCTTCGGTAAAGATGCCAGCCCTGGAAACCCTCTAGGCTGCTCCCCTCTCTTCTGTAGGGCCACTCTGAGTCAGAATCAACTAAACCACAACTAAGACGCATATTTACCAGGATCTGAAAGCTAATTTTTCTCACTCGTTTTTGTTTTTTTTTAAACTACTGGACTGCTTGCAAGAACTGAAGGGGTGGGGAGTGGAGTGGATATACTGAATTCCTACCTGATTCAGTGTGCGTACGTTGTATCATCTCACCCTTGTGAAATTAGTACTGGTATCTTCTTGCATATGTGAGAAAATGAGACTCGTCTTGCCCAGCACCACTTAGCTAATAAGTAGCTTAGCAGGATTTGAATGCAGTTCCAGAAAGTTCTATATGAATGCAAAACCTCTTTTGTTGTTGTTGTTTATACCACATTTCCAGCATCAGAATCTTGAAAACTGGGGTGGGGAGTTACTTTACCTCCGTTTTCTCATGTAAATATGGTGTTGTTAGGTGTTGTCTAATAGGTCCCAATTCATAGTGATTCTATGCAAAAGTGAAGGAAAGAAACCCTGGCTGTGCCATCTCACTTTGTCTGTGGCTGAGCCCATTGTTGCAGATAATGCAACACTGTGTCAATCCATGGTTCAAGGGCCTTCCTCTTTTTTGCTGCCCCTCCACTTTAGCAAGCATCTTGCCCTTCTCCCTACCTCTATGTATAAATGTTGGACTTGGTCATTGCAAACTTCCTTTCACTTCACTTCCCACTTCATTTCAGTGAAAAGATTTCTGTCTCATAATTGAATATGATTCAACTTTCTAAAATTTTATTTTAATCAAGTTATCACCTTCTGTCTTTTTTGTAAGGGGTAGAGGGGACACAATTTTATTCTCAAAAGTATGTCAGAGAAAATCCAAGATTTAAATGTGATAGAAACATAGTGGGTAAAATATGAGAATTCATTCCTCTCTGCAAAGAGTTGTTCTGGACATTCCAAATCCAGGTTGATGTAATCGGGTCAGCTGGGAGAAGAGATAGGAGCCGATAATGTAAGCCTTGAATGGCTGTCCCAATGTGGAGATTCTTGTCCTGTTTATAACTGGGATTCTTTTCTTAGCAGATCCAATTTGCTGACCAGAAGCAGGAATTCAACAAACGTCCCACCAAAATTGGACGCCGTTCTCTGTCTCGCTCCATTTCTCAATCATCAACTGACAGCTACAGCTCAGGTAAGTGCTAAGGGGCAGTGGGCCCTCCCGTTCCCCGCCCCCCAGGCTAATTACACATGATCAAGCCTGTGCTTTGGAATAAACATTTTGACTCCAAGTCAAAATTGAAGACCATAATTCTGGATAGAATCCCTGGGTTCCTCTTGGGAATTCAGAGTGGAGCTTAATGGAAGGAGGCTCCTTCTTCCAATAGAGGCAAAGCGGAGATTATTAAAGAGCTTGAGATCTTTGATTTCCTCAGAAGGGTAGGAACATTTACACTGAGCAGCACATATGATTTTTTTTTTACCATAAGTGAGAGGCTCACCATGACTGTATCCCCTGTACTTCCCAATTCAAGAGGAATTTTTGATTGCCCCAAGATGCAGTAAAGACATTCTAGCTAGTTCAAACAAGTGAGCCCTTTGCCTGTCTCCTCAGCTGTGACAGTGGAGTGCATGTACCTCCTTTCCTTCCTTTGTGGTGGCACGAGTTCCGTACCATCTAATGCAATGCCAGATGACCTATTCCAGTACAGGATCCCTTGAAGTCCCTGACCATTGTTGCACCAGTAGCCAGGACGTGTCTGATCCAATAGGCAGGGATTTTTACTTTGTTTCTCTGTCCGAATATGGTAGGAAGCCAAGTGTTTACCCTAGTTACCTCCTCGCATTACTAATAGTATCCCTTAGGAAGTTTTGGTTGCCATCTGAAATCTTAACCTGTTCTTCCCACAATGAGGGAGATACTGTTTGCCATGTGGAGGTGAAGAGAGCTTACTTGGAGAACTGTAGCTTTTAGGTTGGGCAGATGGTTATCACATTTCTCTTTTTATTCATCCTCCCCCTCACCCCTACTGTGAATGATGTAAAGCACATGACAAAAATCCTTATGGATTTTTATCGTAGGTTATCAAATTCTGTAGCTAACTTATTCTGCTGGCATAAGCAGTGTTGAAAATTCCTAAACTAGCTGGTATATCTTTTGAAACTATGATAATTTTGAAAAGAATATACATAACATTTTTGTGCATTTATGCACCTTATTTAAAGATTTATACCAAATAATGTGTTTTTGCAAAGAGAACCAATACCTGTCTTCTCGTCCAACCCCCATATGCAGAGAGGGTACTTGAAAAATATTGATGTGAAGAGAGTGGTGTGATGGCATTGGTCTTTGAGGGTGTCCTAGTTGAGTAGGGTTCCCTAGTTGAAAGCTCTCTGGGGAATATTGACTAGTTTCACCTTTGCAACGTTAGACCATGTAGGTTGAGCTACATAAAACTGACTTATTTTTGTAAGTCAAAGATTGTCAACCTAATGTATCCATTTGAGGGTCTGGAGTCAAAACATCGTGGAGCTGGAACTGAAGTTGAAGATCAATTACTTGGTTTCCCACTAACCCATAGAGTCGCCTCTTTGTGACTTCCCGGCAAACGGCCACCAGCTTCCCTGGGAGCATTGCAGATGCCTTGTCTAGTAGTTAGCTCTTGATGCGTTCTTTCTACAATCCCTGGACTTTAACGATTCTGCTTAGAAATAAAAATAACCACTTTGGGTTGTTTCATCTTGGAGAGCATCATGGTCACCTCATGTGGATCTATTCCAGATTGTTAAGTGTCCTTGTTTAAATCAACATTTTACCAGAAATACACATTAAATATTACATATTTTTGCATCTATTCGTCATATGTATTTTTAATTTAATTGGGGGGTGTAATAGATATATTTAAAGAATCTTGCGCAGGTCCCTGGTTTTTATGGCATTCTTTCCCTGCACTGGTTAGAATTGTACTTGGCGTTGTTTGGTGTCCTTTTAAAAACATTATGCCTATGGACTCACAGTCCAGATGTCGTATGAGCCAACCGATAAGAAGTGTTATTCTCCAGAACTTGGCTCACTGCTTGTGTAGTGAAACTTCAGAGTATGATTGCTTCTTTAGTAGCTAAATCACACACTGTTGCTTTGTTTTATTTATTTATTTCACAAGAACATTTATTTAGCCTATTTAAGCAAACTCTAAATGAAAATGCCTACTGCCTATAGTTTGGGACTTGGCATTAAGAGACATCTCATGTCTAGATTTTGCCCACATTTGACTTCTGAGCCTGGAAAGCTTTCGCAGCTGAGCATGCTCATAGCAAAGGCAAAGGCGCATTCTAGGAGATGGTACAGAGAGCCAGCCCTTCGCGCCCGGCAAACGAGAAGCCAGGAAGAATTGAGCTGACTCACAGCTTTATCAATACCGTAAGATTGCGAGTGCATGTCTCTTAGAGCCTACATCCTATAACAGTGAGCACAGGAGCCTTGCATTCTTGCTCTGAGAAAAGGCCAAAGTTCTTATAAGGACCCACGAGGCTGCGGACCATTACATGTTTGAAATCTGCTCGACTCCCCCAAGTCGCCCTCTCCCAACTGTTCGCTTCCCTCCAGCCAGAGCAGGCTCTTTGCACCCGCCTGCTTTCAAAGCCTTTGTGTTTATTCCCTCTGCCTGGAAGGCCCTCTTTCCGGATAGAGACATGGCTGGATGGCCACCCTCCTCCCATCCTACCCGAGGACCACCTTCTCATTGGGCTCCATCTGGATGCACTCCCAAGGCCCTGTCCATCACTCCCCATCAAGTTCCCCTCTTTTCTTTTCTCCATCACCCTGAGGCTTAATCTGATAGATGTTTTACTAGTGGATTTTTGTCTTCTCGTTTGACTGTGTGATCCATGAGGGAGAGACTCTTTTCTGTTTGCTCACTGCTCCTTTCTCAGCACAGCGAACTGTGGCTGACACATAGAAGCACTCAGCACGTAAATACCAGCAAAGGGTGTCCAGAGATATTCTTGTTATGCTGCGTGCCCGGGTGACCTCTCTGAAAATACTCTATGTATGTGAAGCAACTGGAAGATAGATCCCTTTCTTTCTAAGTGCTTCATTTCCTGAAGTTACTTAGAGGTTTAAGTGGACTCTGGCCTACTCTCCCTTCTTAATTGTCCTAGTACTCAGCTTTCCCATACTTTCATTTCGGAACCTCTCCCTTCCTTTCGAGGAGTCCCAGGGGAGCAAGGTTTAAGTGCTGGGGTGTGAACTTAAGATTGGAAGTTTGACCCCACTAGTGGCTCCACGAGAAAAAAGGCCTGGTGGTCTGTCCCCATGGACTTACAGCCTTGGGGACCCAACGAGGCAGCTCTGCTCTGCCTTCTGTAGCATCGCTGCCACAGCACCCCCGCACCCCCCCAGGGTTCCTAGCTTGAACCACAGGCAGAACACAAAAGAGCCGACAAGCTGTTTCAAACAAGGACAGCATGTAACAGATGCTGGCAGGTGCCTTGGGAAGTAGGGCTCAATTCTAGTGGAACCCAGACTGACCAGGACCTCATTCATCCCTGCAATTATTTTTTTTTAAACAAACTTCCCAAGACTCTTGCCCCAAGGTCCCTGCCCTCTGCCCCCTGTGCCTCCACGCCCCCCCCCCAAAAAAAAAAAACCATGAAAACAATGCAGAGAATGAAAGAGACTATTCTTCTGAATGAGAGTATAATTTTCTGTGAGTTGTCCATGAGGAAATGGTGGGAAACGGTAATAGTGGAAGATGAGGAGTGAAGACCCAAGCCCCCCATTCATCATCGGCTCCCGTAAAGCCGCAGTCACTCCAGATGTTCCCAGGCATCCACCGCTGTGTTTGTTTGCATTCTGGTTGCTCACTTAGCTCTTCATGGATCTCCTGCCAATTATTTATGGTGCTTGTGTGCGGCCCCCTGCTGCTCTGCTCGGGAGCCCTCTGCGAACTCCTTCACCAAGTGACTCGATTGGACCCAAGGGGAATGCCTGACAGAAACTAGTCTGACAAAACCAACCAGTTCAACCAGAGTCCTTAGTGTGCCTCTCCTGGCAATTACCCACTGTTTCACACTGCTGCGAGAACGAGAACGGCTGCGGCAGGTCTGAGCCATGGAATATATGCCCAGAGGGGCTCCACTAAGTGGCTCCACAAACTTCAGGGAGGGATCCATTATCTTTTCATTCCATTTTCCCACAAACACTTTGATGCTCCTCCTGTGCATAAAGAGTCCTCCCTACAAGTTAAGCTTTGAGGCTGGGAATTTTTTTTGGTGGGGGGGGGGGTGTTGGTGCGGAATCTTGAAGCAAGAGACCCTCTTATCATAAAGTGATAGTGTTCTTTATATTATTGTTCTACCTAGGAAAAATACCTTTTTTGGTATTATTTACTCATAAGATCATTTCCTGATGGTCGTGGGGGAAAGGAAGAGCCTGCAGGGGAGAGGGAAGCAGTGGGGTCTCTTAAAGTCCCTGTTTTACAGTTGGATAAATTGAAAATTGGTCACTTAGACAGTTAGAGATAAAGCTAGGCCCTGGGATCTCAGATCTGCACTTCAGTGGGTTATTGTCCTGGTTTTCATTCCTTTGTCTTATAAGTAAACTATGACTGTAGGCTTCCGACTACACCAGCAGGTACAAACCACTAGTCAAACATGCATGTACTTCTGGGTAGGGTTTTTTTTTAATTTGCCTAGGAAAAATCTTTAATGCTATTTGAACTCTTCAAAATTGTGCTATCTTAAATCCAGTGGTAGAAGTGAATGCTGCTGAAGAGAATTAGAAAAGTTGTATCAATGTTGAACTAGTTCAGAAACAGTCTGCCCGTTTGGTCTGAATCTGACGACCGTGGTGGATTCACATGGTAGTGGTAGTACAAGCTAGACCACGGATACGTCCAGTTCCCATCTGATAACAGGCCTCTAGAAAGGGTTCTTTGGAAACAAATCCATTTGACTCAGAAAAACACTGGTTGAAGTACTATGACTAACTAACTCCTAAGTAGTTACAGTTCAGAAAGTACAACACCACTTCTTCCACAACATCTAGAACAGGGAAGGAATATAAATACCCCTTTGCTTTGTGCGAGAGGGAAAACAACTCAAGACAAAAATTAGAGTGCTTCTCTTAAGTTTTTTTTCTTCTTCCCCTGACTCATCCTTAGAATATGAAGAGGCCTAGGAGGGGAGAGCTATTCTGGGTAGAGGTAGGACTCAGCCTCAACCTTTTAATCACCGCCAGCCAGCCACCTGCTGCTGCAGTAGACTAATAGGAGATGATAGAGTTGGCCAAAACAGAAACATTGCTATTGCTAAATGATATTATATGTATGTCTTTGCTGTTCAAAATCCTAAAACTAAGTAAGAACCCTTAAAGGTAAGTTATATTTGATGTGGGATTAAAAATATGTGTAAGAAATCATAATCATCAGGACTATTACAGTAGGCCCAGCACTTTGCTTACTTAATCGTATTATTTAATCTTCTCAACAATTGGACTCAGACAAATCAGATCTTCCTCTTATACAATCATATGGCATCCTGATTTCTGCTTTATAGCATATATTACAATCTCATTGGGGAAAACCTTTTAAATTGGGTGATTAATTACAGTAAATTACTGTTCATTATTAATTACTTCATGTCTGACCCACCCACTAGACTGAAAGCTCTAGGAAGGTCAGGACCATTCATCTCAGTCCTGCATCCCCAGCCTTCCTAGTGACCAAACCAGGAACAAACCAATGGTTAATGAATGAATTAACCACCCTCTGAACTACATTCTGGTATTGCCTCTACTTTATACACCCCAGATCACAGCCTGAGGCTTCAACCAGAGCCCCTCAGCCCCTGGGACCCTTAACCCCTCTACTGAAACCACCATGGGGAACATCAGGTCTCTGGGCAAGGACTTGAATTTTCAAGCTATTCGGGATATGAACATGGTCTTCAAAAGTAATCACACTCTCCGCTTGGGTCAGGATTTCTCTCTCTTCTCTTGGGGAGTAGAAACCAGCCTGGCTCCCTGAGCCCCCAGTACAACCTATTCACAGTTGCCGAGTGTCGTTGACGGGCAGGTGAGGGCCAGGAAGCTGTTCTTGGGCCAGAGGTCCTTTGAGCTCTCACTCTGCTGGGAGGGAGCAGCACCGACTTCTTGTACAGATTAACTTCTTTCAAGAACAAAAGTCTCTTTGGGAATTTACTAATTCCCATGCCTCCCTGGGGCCTGTGTTCATTCCCGTGCCTCGTGGTGGGACTTTGCTCCAGGGCAGTTGTCCAGCTCCAAGAGAGCTGCCCAAGCCCCCACTGCCTGGATGGTTTTGTAGTGACCTGATTAACTGGGCAAGGTCAGACTTACCTCCCAGAGGTAGACCCAGGGCTCAGAAATCCTTGAAATGCCTTAGTTCTTGGCACCTAAGCAGATCAGAGACCTTAGGAGCTCCGAGCACCTGGGATCTTCTCCCCTGAAAAGTGCTAGCAGTATTGCTTGTCCCACCAAGAGCCACATAATGCTTTCCTGGGCAGGCCTTCTAGCCCCCTGCCCTCCAGACATCAAGGGCTGCTGCGGAGGACGCGTTCCTCAGAGACTAGAGGGTAAATCAAGGAAAGGAAGTGCTTCAGCATTTCCAGCAAATGATTGCCAGCAACAGCCTAAGCAAACCACAAAATCTCCACCCCTCTGAGCCTCATCAGAGGTCCCCGGCCTTTCCCCCTCAGTATCAGAGCATCTGATGATCTTAGAAGAGGGCTTCTCCGCTTCTCTAGGAGACCACCACAGGGCTTGACGCAGGGCCCGCAAGCTCGCTGAATCCTTCATTGTCAAGGTCTGAGAGCCGGCCTCCAAAACAACACTTTCTTGTGTGGTTCCTAATTACTTTCCCACGGCCTCCTCGTTTTTCAGTCTTCTCTGTACAATTATTGCACAAAGACACAAATTACATCGGACAGTTGAGCAGTGTCGGGCGGGGCTGGGGTTCCAGAAACCATGACACTGCACTGGGAAGTTTAGCCTGGTCCCACCCTCTCTCCTCGCCCACCACCAAGACCTGCTTTGTGCCCGGAAGATAACATTAGCCTGAGACTCCCTCCCAGTCGGTGCTGCCTTGGCAGAAAGTGTGGTCAGCACTTTCCCCCAGAGGTGGCAGCACGGGTGCTGTGGTGTGATGTGCACTCTACTCTGCCACCTAGGGTCAGTCTGTGACGTCGAAGGCCGGCTCGGTGGCACCTGGCACGCACGGCAGGGCAGCAGGCTGGAGCTCCCCTGAGTGTTTTTAATTCTGTCCTTCCAGCGGCTTCCTACACAGATAGCTCGGACGACGAGACGTCCCCCAGAGACAAGCAGCAAAAGAACTCCAAGGGGAGCAGCGACTTCTGTGTCAAGAATATCAAACAGGCGGAATTTGGGCGGAGAGAAATTGAAATTGCCGAACAAGGTGAGGCAGCCACACAGCAGGTCCTCCTCCACGGGCCCGTGTCTCCGCCTTGGCTGGCAATGCTTGCTTTCCACCTCCTGGGTTCTGGTAGCCAGCACACTCCCCCTGGGACAATGAAGAATACTTGAAACAAAAGAGCTGTAGGCGCGGGAAACATGGGGGGGGGGGGGCATACAACAAACCCTGAGGAGGCTAGGAGGTCCCCCTATGGTGAGGAGAGAGGATGGGCAGTCCCAGCCCTGGAGCGGCTGCCTCTGAAACCAGTGGGTGTGCACGCGTGGCCCCACGTGTGGCTGTGCAGAACGGTGTCCCATGGGATTTTAAGTGATTTTTCAGTCATAAATCTCTGGACCTTTCTTCTGAGATGGCTGTGGGGATGAGGTAACCTTTCAGCTGGCAGCTATGCACGAGAAGCATTTGTATCACCCAAGGGCTCCCAAGCCCTCTCCACAAGGACAATCTGGTGGCCAAGTGTGGACCCCCTGAGAAAGCTAATCTATCAGAGAAAGCGTTTTTCCTTTTCTCCTTTTCCCTCCACGCCCCACCTGCCTAACATCGCTGTGCCTGTGCTGGACCTTTCCAGAAATGCCTGCCCTGATGGCCCTGAGGAAGAGGGCGCAAGGAGAAAAGCCTCTGGCTGGAGCCAAGATCGTGGGCTGCACTCACATCACCGCTCAGACCGCCGTGAGTCCTTCCCTTGCCCGCCCTGGCACTGTGGGGAATAACCCCCTCCAGGTGGCGAGTGCTTGCCACATGCCCAGCCCTGGGTGACCAGTTAGCAGGCCTTCGTTCTCACACTGGCCATGCCAAACAGGAATTCCTGCCTGTCCCCAGTTAACAAACAAGGACGCCGAGGCTCCCAGAGCTTAAAAATTATACAGCCACCAGGTCACAGAGTAAATATTTGAACTTCAGTGTACTTCACTCCGACCTTCTGTTTTCTCCATCATGGTACACTGCTTCCCCTTATCTTCTTTCCAGTCCTTTCTACGAGGGCCCTCTGTGAATTGCATTGCTCTCAGCTGCAAGTCAGAGAAAAGTGGATTAATTGAATAGGGGGAGGGGCAGGCAAACTATCGGGAGGTGAATAAGGAACTTAAGTTGCTTACTACCTAAATCACAAAGTTGTGTTTTTTTTCTGGAAAGACTTTAATTTGGGGGTGGGGAGAGGGGGCGCGGCACTCAGTCCTTCTTGGCAGCGGCCTTCCTCATGGCGGCCAGCACGTAGCTCAGCTCCTCTCTCTTCCTCTTGGCTCGGATATGTGTGCCCACTCGCTTCTTGATGAACTTCAGTGCCCGCTTGTCCTTGGAGACCTTGAGCAGCTCCATGGCCCTCCGCTCGTAGGGTGCGAAGCCGCACACCTACCGGATCATGTCCCGCACGAACTTGGTGTGCTTGGTGAGGCGCCCGCGGCGGCGGCTGTGCCTCGGCTTGCTCACGTGCTTGGTCACCTTGTGGCCCTTGTGGAGGCCCACAGCCATAGGGGAGCGCACAGCCATGGCTGCGACTCTTTGATGGGTGCCCCACAAAGTATTTTTTAAAAAGAAATTACCATAAGTCTTTCCCTGCTTACCCCAAAAGGGAGAGAAAGGCAGTGGGAGCCGGCCTGGCTTGTGCAGCCACAGTGCATGTGTACATTGTGCAGCTGCACAGACAGCTCGACGTGCCCTGGCTCCAGTCTCGGCCCCTGTGACGCTCAGAGTTGCCACCTTAGGGTCCTTCCTTCATCCTCAAGCTTCCGACGGCTTTCCAGCCACCACACACCGAGGAAGAGGACCGCTTCTCCGTCTCTCCTTTCCCAGAAGTCCTCTGGGACACGCTGACCTGTCTCACTGGGCAGAACTGGGTGACACTGACAAGGGGCCAGGGTCACAGTGATCGACTCACATCAGTGATTCTCAGATTCTGTGCCTCATTTTCTTAAAAACGAACAAAACCATTCTGGAGTGCAGTTGTGTAATCCTGAAATGAAATTCAGATCTCACGTGTATGTGTACTCATCATGCTTTTAAAAAAAATAGTATTGCCATTTACTATCAGTATCTCTTTTGTTTTTTATGATGCTTTTTAAAAACCACCACAAAATACTAGTTTAAAAAATGAGAGAATAAGAAGGAAACCGTTTATAATAAAACATTTCTCAGTGTGCAGATGCTGAGGCGCACCACTGCCAGTAGCCAGATTCTGCTAGGATTTATTTGCAGCCGCATCTGAGTGAGAATGCAACAGGATAGAGATGTGGCCTCGGCTCCGGTGCCTCTGAGCAGCCTTGTCTAATACAGAATCTCCTGAAAAGGTTAACAGCAACAAAAAGGCTGCGTGTTTCTCTCTCAAGATTTACACAGTTGTTGCATTCCTAGAAAACTGCTCTTACTTTGTTTTGAAACAACCAAACTCTACTCAATATGTAAAGTGCAGTGAGATTCTCAACTCAGATGGTTATGAATAGGTATTTTACCCAGGGTAAACTTGCACTGGGACATCTGCACACTGGAAAATCGCACAAGATGTGGCACCAATTTGCATGACACGGGCCTGTCCTAGCACATTCAAACCGCCTCCCTCCCTGGCCCTGCCCACTGACTCCCCATAGCTCCCACCAAGTCCTGTGACCACACACACACTCCAAGGAAACGAGCCTACAGTTTCCAAAAGCACCTGTGTTGAGCCATCACCCCTGCTTAGACAGCATCCTGAATGGGCCGCATGTGGAACGTGTATTGGGTGATACAGCATCAGGAAGGTCATACATCCAAAACAATGAATTGCCAACGATCATGGCCTCTCTGGGAAAAGTGGTGCATTGAGAGCAAGTCTAGAATCTTCTGAGGGATTTATAACATCCAGGTCACCTGTCCAGCCAGGTCAACTTTCAGAAGAGGGTCTCTCCTAATGCATGTAATGCATGGCACTCACGTGGCCCAGTTTCTAACTAGAGACTGAAGAGCTAGCTCAAGGCACAGACCCCTACAGTTAGCCTTGTCATTAGGCAGCTTTTCTGGGTTACATGGTCTCTGAGGAAAAGAGGTCCCGGATTATCCAAAATTAATATAGCAAATTGAAAAGCCCTCTCTTTGTGGAACTATAAACGAATGCTTCCAGACAGAAATACTGTCGAGCCCACTGTCAGGGCAAGGAGGCTGAAAATAGGGTCTCACGTTGCTAGATCCTGTGAGTTTGCTTTTAACCTGTGAAGAGGCCTCCTCTTCCCGGTGGCTTCTTTAGCCTTCTCTGAATGGATTAGTCACAGTTAGCTTATCAATTTTAATGCTCCCACCCCCACGTTTTTTCTTCTTCCTTTAAAAAACAAAAAAATATCACAACCGCCTTTTCTTCGTGATCGTCTTGTTTTCCTGATTACGAAGTCATTCATACTCATTCTCCAGCATTGCCGCGGTACATGCTGTAGGCAGACCGTCTCCTAGAGCCCGCTGGTCTGCAAACAGCTACCCTGGTGCGTGACTTCCTGCCTGCGCACCTCCTAGACGTGGAGCTCTCGCTAGTCTTGAGGTGAGCAGCTGCCGTGCTTTCTCACCAGAACCCATGGCTGTGCCTTCTAAACAGCCCTGGTTAAACCAGCTAGTTCAGGCCCCGCCAATCTGCCTTTATTCCTGTTGGTGCCCTGAGAGGCAGCAGGCCTAACTCACAGATCTGTGACGGGTTTTTATCTTCTTGATGCCAGTCGCAACCTTGACTCTTGACAGCTCAAGAGAAATATTGTTGATTTTATAGATTATCCGGCTTCCTCTCCTAGGATGTCGCTTGCAGCAATCTGGAGCCTATGCAGAAATAGAACTGTAGCCCAACAGTTTTACAAAATGTTTTAGCTCGAATGTAACAGTCTTTTGGGTAAGCTCAATACATTACCTTAAGTAAGAAACAAAATGTAGTGATCAGCTGGAACCTGCCTGCTCCCAACCCTCCTTCTGAAGGCAAGTTCCCAAGTTCTTCAGCAGTCAGAGAACCCGCGGCCCAGGTTATCCCCGGCGGGCCTCCTCGGTGCCTGCAGTTGTCGACTACATAAACGAGGTGTCTGACCAGCTTTTGCCCAGCCTTGCTCACCCTTGCTTTCTTTCCCGTTCAGGTGCTCATGGAAACCCTGGGCGCTCTGGGAGCCCAGTGCCGCTGGGCGGCCTGCAACATCTACTCCACCCTTAATGAGGTGGCTGCTGCTCTGGCAGAAAGTGGTAAGCGCCAGGCCTGGGGTCCGTGGTGTGGCTAAAGTAAGTCCCTGGACAGTTTCAACATTCCCATATGAAGTCTTCAAGGAAGGCCGACAGCAAAAGCTGTCAGGAAAGAAATCGATGCCAGCTTTTGATGAGTCTGCTCTCTGCTGGTGTCTCCCGTCATTGTGACCTCACTGACTGTTGGCATGCAGTTGCTACATACATTGCCCACGTCTGGGTCCATGATCAGTTCATGCCTTGGCTGGGCTTGCTCATGTTAGAGCACCACTGTCCACTTCTCACTGTCTACAGTGACCCAGGCTAGAGGAGAAAACGCTGCAGGGCCATAGCTTTGCGGCCCTGCTAGTTTCCCAGTGAGCTATGTGCCCTCATTTGCTGTTGGGTGTTTCTGCCTCAGCAGTAGGGAGGACTTGACCTGGCAGGTGAATGGCCCATCACAGTGAAAGGACGAGAGACGTAGAGACATTGGGACTCTGCCAGTGCCTGGCCTTCTCTCTGGCAGCACAGCACAGAGGAGTGTACCCACACTTGCATCAGAGCGCTGGAGAGGGCCAGGCCACCTGCAGAACATGCGCCCCGCCAACAGTCCTCTTCTAGCCTCCCACTCACATCCTCTTGATTTTTAAAATTCGCTCATGTGTGAAGCATGTATAGAAAAATGAACTGATATTAAATGTAAAGCCAGTGACATGTACACATATTTTTAAAGTAAATATTTATTGATCTAAGATATAAAGTCAAATTAGAATGTTTTTACCCTCGGACTCTGATATTATAGAGAGGTGACGCATACATAAACAATGCCAGTACAATGTGTAGCAGAAATGTCACAGCTATATATTCAGGACACAGACAAGGGGCTTATCAAAGTTCTGATTCCTTGAGTGATCACTTCCGATAGATGTGGCACTTGGGTGGGCACAGGACCGGTGGAAGTGATTTTGGGAGGGCTCCAGCCACAGCAGATGGGAGAACTAGAGTGGAGAAGCAGGAAAGAATTCAGAGGTGGTTGGGAAATGAGTGTTGTAGTTTGAGTCAAGGAATAATTATTTCTGGTTTCTTCTCCCCCCTCCCCACCCACCCTTTTAGGGAGGTTTCTATCACTTCTCAGATTCTTGTCCCCTCTGGGGGCAAAGGGAAGGAAACGGGGCTGAAGCAGTGGTGATCAGTGAAGGAAGTTAATCGCCCAGGGAGGGCAGCAGACAGAGAGTTTGGCTTTGAGGGTAGCCAACATCCTCCCGGTAAAGTTTCGGCCGGCTCTCTTTTCAGGCTCTAAGAGTTTTCCTTTTTCCCTTTTCTCAGGGTTTCCTGTCTTTGCTTGGAAAGGAGAGTCTGAAGATGATTTCTGGTGGTGCATCGACAGATGTGTGAATGTGGAGGGCTGGCAACCAAACATGGTGGGTCGGGTGCTGCTCACAATTCCATCGGGTTTGGGGAGGGGCGTGTAGGGAGGCCGTGGCCCGGGGAAGGCCTTTCCAGCCAGAAGCAAAGACGATGTCCTTGGGTTTTCAGCAGCTCTCGGTGTTATGTGAAGGTTCCTGCAGAGAACCGGACCTCTTCAGAACTTGGAAGTGCTTTTAGTGCTGTCCTTAAAGGCCTGCTGTACAGTGCTACTGCAGGGTCGTGCGGGACTGCTCCAAATGGGAGCGGAATGGGCTTCTGTTCCAGTGCCGCTGCCCACTTGCATCCCCACCCCCCAAAAATCCTGATGGGGTCCCAAGTAAATTTATTCTCTCTCTCTGTAGTCATCCTCTGTTTCAAAAAGAATGGCAAAGCACCTTTGGATTTGTTCCCTGTGCTGTTTTTATGTTGGTCTCCCCTTCTCCCAGTTGCCAGTTCCCAGAAGCTGAGAGCACATCAGGGGCGCAGAGAGAGGCAAAGAGCTGCTCTGGGTTGGGAGCAGTCCTGCTGCCTGCCGGGGCTCAGGGAATTGACTGAAAAATGCACCCCTGACCCTCCAACTGCAATCGCTGCCTGCGTGGAAGATCGCAGAGCAGGCCTCGCTGGGTCTGCAGTGGTGGGGCAGCCTCTCTCTGGGTGCTGGGGTCCAGGTCGCTCTGCAGCTGGGCTGGTATGCAGGGCTGCCTTAGACTCTTAACAGCCTGGAAAGGAGGGGGGTCGTCTCGGTGTTGGCTCTAAGATGAGTCAGCTCACTCCAGCAGGGTTTGACAGCGACAGGAGGGAGTCTGACTGACAGACACTGACGATGATGTGCCAAGGGGCTTTTCCTGGGAGGAAAACATTCATCTGACAATCATGAGCATGGTGGGGGATGGGGAGGTGCCAGAGAGCCTTGACAAGCCGTAGAGCCAGCATGCACTACTGGAAAGGTAAACGAAGAGAGAAACACAGGGACAAAAAAATGTTGCTCCCCCAAAACAGGGCCTTCTCACGGTCTAGGCATTTGCTTTGCTTTGCTTTATGTTCTGACTTCGGAAGGTCCCCTGTTGACACTCATTTCCGGCTGCAGAGTTACAAGGTGGGACTCACGGGCTACCCTGGTCATTAGAGATGGCCATTCCCTGCCTCGGTTTAGCACAGTTGTTGGCAGAGGAAAGTGGACGAGACTAGGGGCCCTACAGCACAGAGCTGTCAACTGATGATCCAGCTTTGCATCTGATCTGTTTGGAGGCTGTGGGAGCAGCTCCATGAGTGATGCCATCTGTGCAGAAGGGGCGCGGGGGCCCCAGAAAAGCCTTCGAAGGCTCGGCCGGGAAAACCGAGCCCTAGCTTAGAAAGCCCTAGCTGTGCCAGGGTTCTCACAGAGGCCAACCTTGGGAGGTTTGCTGAGCCAGAGAAAGCAAGAGCGAGATCAGGTGGTAGACTTGAGGTTGGGGATTTAGTGCACCCTGGGGTCCAGGGTGGCGTTTTTTGGCACTTCTCAATAGAGTTGATCATTGATGGGACTGCAGAATGCCAACAGAGGGCAACTCGGCTCTGTGGGGACGTTCCAGAGCAGGGGAAAGAAAGGTTTGGAAAGTTTGCCCTTCTGTCAGAAGGGGAAGGGCTGAGGTGCTGGGGTGCTGGCGGCGGTTCTAAGTTAGTCTTTCTTTCGCTCATTTATTATTCAGAAGCTACCCTCTGGTGCTGGAGGCTCCAGTGGGCACAGCCGCGTGTTTCTCTTTAATCCAAAACTGAAGTAGTGATGAGCTGTTCAGAGGCACGCTGGCACACCTACATGCTGCCGCCTCCCAGTTATTTTTAATTTGGTTTATACAGAGTGTGAGGTTGAGCCAGGCAAAAACCTACACTGTTGCCTGATAAATTGGGCAGGAGAAGGACTGTACTTTGGGCAAAGCATAGGATCAATATGTACAGTTTGCTAAGCCAGCAGAAGGGACATTAGTTACCTGGCCTTTGATTTAAACTGTACCTTGACTGGCGATCTCTAAAGTCCTGAATTAGAGCAAAGAAATCCACTTGTATCCAGATGAGGCTTTCCAAATATTAGAATACATCCACGAGCTCTAGGGTCTGGAAAACCATTTCAGCTGCTGATCTGTACAAAATCCCCCTTTTGGGTTGCTGTGTAGTTGGAGATATGTCATGTGGGAAGGGTATTTGGCTATGAGAATTCTAATTTGTCTCTCACCCCTCATTGTCTTTTACTTCAGCAAAATGACTATTTGGCAGATTATTGTGTTTATGCTGGCTTTTAGTTACCACGTAGCAATTTAGTTAGCCATTGAGCAGGGACTCCTTATCATTTTTGGAAGAGTACAGGAAGTTTGAATATCTGTCATTGAGTCACTAGAAATTGAGATCCGAGACCCAGCAAAGGACTGGGAGCTTGGGGCCTCAACAAATGGAATGCTGGTTGTTATTGCAGATCTTGGATGACGGAGGGGATCTTACTCACTGGATTTACAAGAAGTATCCCAATATGTTTAAGAAAATCAAGGGCATAGTAGAGGAGAGCGTGACCGGAGTCCACAGGTGAGAGTAAACATGTTCATACCAGGTTTGTGCGCCTAGACTCTTACCCCTTTAATCACATACCCGCAGTACATATGCCAAAATGGAAACCCGTGGTGAGAGCAGGTCTCAGTCTGTACATTTTCTTTTCTGAATTAAGAAAAATGACAAGATCTTAAACAGGGAGAGGCCAGAGACAGTGAGTCCTCACAGTTCCCTGCTGTCATAATGCAGTGGCACCTGGTCCTTTGGGGACAAATTCACTTATTTGACCAACATGCACTGAACATCTGCAATGAGCCAGGAACTGCTCTAGGTGCTTGGAACGATGGGCCAAGCAGACAGAGCGTGGGCCCCCCATAGCCCTCAGTGAAGGACAGCAAGGACTTGGGTTCTGTTTCTCAAATGAGCATTCATTCCGGGGATAAAACTGCAACCATTCCTGCTTCCTCTTTGTCACCCATAAAGAACTGAAAGTATAAAAATACAGTTTTAGAGAAGCAAACTCCGAATAAGCCACTAGGCTACTTCAGTATAGAGAGAGCTTTGGACGAGTACAAAATTTGGAATATTCAAAACTATGGGTTCATACTATCCATCCTTCAGACTCTAAGCAAGGAGCTGATAGTGAATGAAACTCATTGTTGTAATTTTCAGTTGACCCAGGTTGTTACTTCAAACTTCTTCAGTCTGGATGCCCATAGTTCTTTTATCGTTAACTTAGTAGAAACACTTTGATTTATCAGCTACTCTAGAAATGTAATTTTAATTAGTCTTGACCTAGTATTTCCCACCTGAGTTGGGAAAAGAATTCATTTTGAATACCTAGTCCTGGCAAAGTAGAAGTAAAAACAAATCTGCTACTAGTGAGCTGCTGAGTGGTTCCGAACTGACGCCGGGCTCCCTTCAGAAAGGACACTTGAAAGTGTGGGGAGGGTCTCTGTTTACCACAACTACTGGAGGGACAATGACATGAACTCGGGGGCCAAGAGTGCTAAATGCCCTACAGTGCCAGACGCGTCCATCCTACACAGCTAGCCCTAAGTCCCAGCAGCTTCCCGGTGGAGCAAATTTTGACTTTCGCTCTGGGAGGCTAAGGACTATACCTGTTTTTTTTCATCTTATTAATCATGACACAATGCACTTAATGTACTTTCAGTAGATTTTGCTTCAATAAATCAATGAATGTCATTATAAATTGATTCACATTGTTCATATGCTGTGGTCCTAAAATCCCATACTTGACCCTATAATACTATCCTTAAAAAAAAAAAAAAGCTATAGCTTAAATCTGTTTGTTTGCAGTGTTGTTTGCAGTTATATAAAAGCAGAAGAGGGCAGGAGAAAATCATGTAATGGTTCATACAGAGGAAGTTAAGGAAGCTCTAATGCTATCTAATTCGGCCATCAAAATGTATAAATAAGAGTACTATATAGAATCTTATAAATGGTTATACATATTTACATATGTGGATTAAGATGACAACATTAAAACTCTTTGAAAATTAAGAGTGGTTGTGAGTAGTGAGATTCTGCAGAATTTTGGAAATAGTACTTAAAGTTACTCCTGTTATCATTGAAAGAGGCATCCATCTGATACAGGTCCTTCAAAATGAAAGGGAGGCCAGGGATTCACTGACCCTGCCTTTTGACTATGGACTTTATTTATAAAGCATAGGCAGGCTCTGGAAAGCGAGTCACCCGTTCCAGACTCACGTAGTAGGACAAGATGAGTCATGTCCCACGCCTCATAGGCCCATGCTCAACTGACACTGTGTCCAGTGTCCTCGTGTCTCAGGCCTTCTTGGTTCCCTCCTCCTCAGACTGTACCAGCTATCCAAGGCGGGGAAGCTGTGCGTTCCGGCCATGAATGTCAACGACTCAGTCACCAAACAGAAATTTGACAACCTCTACTGTTGCCGTGAATCCATTCTCGATGGGTACGTTTCGTGGTGTTTGGGCCGAGCTTGAGTTGTGTGGTGTTTGAGAGCTCTGAGCCACCACTGGTGCCTCAGTTAGAGGCAAGTCCATGTCCCAGGAGGAGTCAGGTGGACTCCCCTCTAGGTGGGCAGAGTGCTTACTCTGTGAGCCTATCAGTATTACAAGGGAGTAACTGAAGTCAAGTTAAACAAGTAGATGTCTTCGAGGCTGTGGGGAAAGGCTCCTGGTGCATTCATTCCAGGTCTTGCGGCCAGCTCTGGGTCTCCTACTATCCTATAAACCTCTGGACCGCTGGACACTTGTGGCAAGCACTCAGTTCCAAGAGCCATTTCTCATTCTTCAAATCCGTGAATACTGCCAGTCTGTAAAAACCGAAGAGAATGTACCAAGTCCCGGGTTCTGCTAGTATGTGTTTTCTGTTCCCCCGCTTGGTCCTGAGAGCCCTTAACTTCTTGCCAGGAAGGCTGTCATGTCCAGTGGGAAATCATTATGGTTTGTAGAATATTACTGTTTTTCCAGATGATTTCCATCGTGTCTAGGCTAATGGAAAAGTGAAGAAAAGGCCTATGGGCCACAGTGCCAGGGAGTCTGGACCCTAGACTTTACATTGAGTGGCTGCAGCCAGAGAGACCTAGAGCACTGACCCTATCCTGTATCATCTCTAAGGCCTTAGACTAGCTACTAACCTCTCTCTTCAGTTTTCCCATCTCTGCCCTGGTGACAGTAAGACCTGCTTCGTAGCGTTACTGTGAGGATTAAATTTGATCGAGCTTGTATCCTGTTGCTTGGTGATCCTCCCCTTGTCATTCTTTGTAGAACTCTGGGTTAAGTCAGATCTTAAGGAGAATTTCTTGCTTTTAAATGCTTTCAACTCAGAAAATATTTCCAAGAATTGACCCTTGCCAATTCTAACTACTGATCATCATTACTGCTGTAGAGTCGGTGTTATTATCAGAGACTGGACATTTAAGTGTATTGCTAGTCCATCTGTCCATCTATGGACCATCCCTAGTTCTCTCCACCACAAAAGTGGAGCCTAGAGGCTGATAGAATCAATCAAATCTGGGTATATTTTTACTAAGGCGGTTACTCATCCACAGAAGAACGTCTTTTAGAATTTTCATATTCAGAATCTGTAAGCCTAAAGTCTGTCTATGCTGACTGGGTTCAGTACACAATCATGACACTGTACTAGGTTTATAAAGAAGGACAGCATCCCTTCCAAGCAGAATCACTCTCCATGTAGAAACGGTTCTTTAATGTCAGAGAAGCGTGAAAGTGAGTGAGGGCCAGTGGGAAGCTGTGGAACCAGAGGTTAGATTTCAACAGTGGCGGAATAGGGAAAGTTCAGCTACCTGCCAGACACCTGTGAGAGCCCATAGGTGCGGTCAGAAGGTGATCAGCTTCCCAATTAGAAGACATCCATCAGTGGAAGACATCCATCAGAGAGCCCAGAAACAGACCCACACGAAGACAGTCAGCGGACTGTTGACAAAGGAGCAGAGGTGACAGGAAAGGCGAGTCTTCCCAACAGGTGGTGCTGGGACAACTGGACACCCAGGCAGAAGGCAAAATGAAACTGAGTGTCGGCGCAAGTATTAGCTCCAAAGAGATCCGAGACCTGAGTGTGGGCAGCCTAGAAGGTCACATAGACTCTAGATGACCTTTTAGACACACCCAAAGCGCCCAGTATGAAGAAAAGCCTCCATAGATTGGACTTCATTCAAAAGCAAGGCTTCCTTTCACAGTGGAAACCCCATGAAAGTAGCAGGACTCATTCTGGACTGAAGAAAGAAGTGGAGAGCAGTTTTCTGATCAAATGTTTGCTTGCTTCCCCCAGACTTAAAAGGACCACAGACATGATGTTCGGTGGAAAGCAGGTGGTGGTGTGTGGCTACGGAGAGGTAAAGGCCCACCCCTGGCGGGCGCCCCCAGCATCTTGCTGAGCTGCGCTGGGGCTCCTCATGTGCAGGAGAGTACCGCTATTAGATGGGGAAGCCCCTGCAAGGGGCCTCGGCTTCAAGTACAGTCTTGCTTTGTCCCTTTGTGTTTTAGCCACTGCTCCCGGAGTCGGTTTTCCGCCTTGTTCCCGTGCCGCTCTGTGATGCTCTTTTTGCTGTGTTTTGATTCTGAGCCGTGCGAGTGGGTGTTTTGGTGCACGTGACTGTGCTAAGCGGTGGCCGGGGGCTGGCTTATGAGCTGCCATCAGTTGTTCCTCTCCCGCTAGACCCCGGGTGGGAATCTATTCAGCTGGCGGGGGCCGCTCTGAGACACAGGCTCCTCTGACAGCCCCTGTGCTGTGTGCTTCCTCCCTCTCCAGGTGGGGAAGGGCTGCTGCGCCGCCCTGAAAGCCATGGGCTCCATCGTGTACGTCACCGAGATCGACCCCATCTGCGCCCTGCAAGCCTGGTAAGCCAGCCCTTCCGCACCGCCACCTCGCCCGGGACCCAGCGTGGCCTCCAGAGAAGGGCCTAGGTGGTGTGTGCCGAGTCTTGTCTTGGGGGCGCAACCTTGACAGAGGCTGCCAGTAACCCAGTCGCCTCAGGGTCCTGTGCCTCAGCCCTGCTCTGCAGAATTCCCAAGGAAATAACGAACAACCGGGAGACTGCCCTGAGCCTGAGAACCCGAGCTCCACGCAGAACCCGTGCCCGTTAGAAAGAAAGGGGCACCGTCAGACCTTTCTGCGGCCAGGCCTGTCCTCCCACAAGGCCAGCGGTGAGCCACAAGGACACATCCCAGAGCCGGTCACCCACAGCATCTGGGATCTGAGTGCAGGCTGGTGGGAGTTCTCTGCCCTACTCTCCTGATACTCTTAGTTTGAAATAATTCTAGAAGGAACGTTTCAAAACAAACAGCCAGGAGACTAGTGTCTGCCATGTCCAGTCCGCTGCTTGCAAAGTGAGGGGAAGTGTGTTTCTCAGAGAAACCCGGCTGGACGCGCTCCCTTCTCTAAACCGCGTGCTTCTCCTCTGCCAAACATGATTGTCTTAACGACCTCAGCGCGCCGGAAGGTCAGTGAAACAGGGTGGCATCATGCCAGGTGGGGGCACAGTATGGAATAATTGTGTATGTAAAGCGCAGAGCTGCTGTCACATTCCAGACCCTCAGGAAAGGGTAGGGACGATCCTCCGCAGCAGGATAAAAAGTTGCAGAGTCCTGGCAAGTCTTTCCTGAAGAACATATTTAAAGATCTGACCTCCACTCCCCTCACAGCTGATCCCCGAGCCCACAGCTCTCCCCAGCCGAGTTCTGGCGTTTTTCCGCGTCAGGGCTGCACCACACCCCAGGAACTCTGGCCTCCTCCAGGCACTGTGCAGGTCTCCTTACAGAACCTGCTTCCGCGCTGTTCCGATTCGATTCTGCGCTCTTACAACGAGGTCCCTCTTGGACTGGGGGTGAGGCCATGCTGAGGAAAATAAGAGAAGGCAAGCCCTGGAGAATAACCACTGGACTTGCTAACCGCAGGGAGGCAGTGCATACACCTGCTCCTCTATCAGAGAACAATGAAGCTGACGGCTCCTGTAAAGAGGTACAGTCTTGGAAACCCTAGGACGGTCCCTGTGCACCGGAGCTGACTCCATGGCCACAGTGTGGGGCTGCTGCCAGGCACACTGTGGTCCGTGCCGAGAGGGCAGGGACAGCTCGTGCTTCTGCAGGAGCGTAGAGGAGAAACAACAGCGGAGGACTCAAGGGGACCAGGTGGGAAGAGGTGGCTGTAGACCTGAGTCTGGAGTCACCGGTGCAGCTGTTTTCTTTGGAAGCGTATCCCAGCCCGAGAGAACTCGTGTGTCGACACAGGATGTTGGAAACGTGGTCTGTTCAAGAAGCTGTGTGAACGAACGTAGGTACATTTGAGAGAGCAGTGCAATCTGAAGTAGAAATCATGTCAACTACTGCAACGTGGCCTCTGCCTCAGAGCAACCCTGAGTCTGAGAGCCAGGCCTGCCCAGGCCTGCACTGCCCTCACTGTACTTGTGGGGTCAGCCCACAGTTTCAGCCACTCGCTCAAGCCAGACAGCTTGTTGAAGTTCCTTTTTGCTGACCCTCGGTTCTACCAAGCATGGTGTCCTATCCCTGCTGCCTACGTGCCCAAAGTATGCGAGACGGGATCTCACCATGCTGGCGTCCAAGGACTGTGCTGCTCTCTCCCCGTGCTTAGCTCATCGCCACAATGACCCCACCCGTCATTCAGATACACCCGCACCTCTCCAGTCCCCCCCTCATTGTGCAGTGTGCACCGCATAGAAGGGCACCCACAGCACTCTGGCCTGGCTCAGCCTTCCCTCTTGGTCCTCACCGTGACATCTGTGCTTGGTTAACCCTTCTCAAAGGTCTGGTGTAGCAGATTTGTCCAGTCCAATCAGTTGTGTGGTTCCTTGACCACTGTCTCCGTAAACATGGCTCGTGGATTCAAGCAAAATAAGCTCCTTGGCCCCCAGCCCTCTCTCCGGCTCTCCTATAGTCTTTTCCCCAGTTGTGAGGGTTTGGGTTTCTCTGCGTTGGCGTGCGTCCATCCTGAAGGCAGTCGGTAGTCTCTAGTCTTCATCAGTTTGTGCTTCAAGCTCTCTGCTCCCAGCAAGCAAGTTTGTGTCATCTGCACAGCTCAGGTTGTTTAGAGTCGTTCTCCGATCCCGATACTGTGTCCTTCTTCAGATAGCCCCGTTTCTGGATCGTTTGCCCAGCATACAGGTGGAATGAGCATGATGGAAGGAGAAGACCCTGATGCCCACCTTTCCCGATTTTAAGCCATGCCATCTCCCCTTGTTCTGGTTGAATGCCTGCCTCTTGGTCTCTGTGTAGGTTTCATGTGAGCACAGCAGAGTGTGTTAGAATTCCCATTCTTTGTAATACTGCTCGTGGTTTATTATTCACCCAGTGATGGCCTTTGAATAGGCAATAAAACACAGGTGAACATCTTTTTTCAGTTTCAGCCAAGAGCCATCCTCTATCAGTCATACTAACCCTTAGTTCACATCCTCTTCTGAACCTAGCTTGAATTTCTGGTAGTTTCCTGTCAATGGAATGCTGCAACCATTTTTTAATGACCTTCAGCAAAATTTTATTTGTGTCTGATATTAATGGTATTGTTCCATAATTTCCTCATTCTATTGGCTCACCTTTTTTTGGAATGGGCACACATACGGATCTCTTCCAATGAGCTGGCCAGGTAGCAGTCTAGTAAATGGGCAAGCAAGTCTAGTAAATGGGCAAGCAGTCTAGTAAATGGGCAAGCAAGTGCTTCCATTTGTTAGAACATCACTTCCTGGAGCTGTGTTTTCCACTTGCCTTCAGTACAGCTCAGACTTCTTCCTGTGATACCATCGGTTCCTGATTATATGCCACCTCCTGAAACAGAATCATGAGACTTCGCATTTATGTCGATGTAAATGTTGGAATCTCATCCTAAAAGCAATGGACAGTCTCACTTGAATATTTTAAGCAGTGAAGTGGCAAACTCTGAATTGCATCTATGGAAATGGTAGAATGAATTAGAGAGATGTAAAACGTGGGGCACTGCCATGGGGCCAGGTGCTATGGTAGTAGGCAAGAAGTCATAAACCCAGAGTGTCGATAAGCACAGCTCGAATGAATGGAAAAGAGGAGACGGATTGGAAAGATGGTAAGAAATTGAAGTAAAAAAATCAACCAAATTTCTTGACAAATTCAACTAGGGAAAGGGAGCGGGCTAGGATTCTCCAATGTATTTGGCTCATACAGTTTGCTGAAGATGGTGCCGTCTAGCAAGGGAGGGCACATAGGAGCACCGGGGCTGGGGATGGAGGCATGGATTTATTTTTTAGCACACTGCTAAGTTTGAGATCCTGTGGGACATCCAGGAGGAGCTAGCCTGTGGTTATGTGACCCATGGCTCTGAAGCTTCAGCGAGGCCTGCACTAGCAGTGTACCGTACATCTGTGAAGCGGCCACCAGAGGTGATCATTGAGACCAAGGAGCAGGAATCGATGGTGTCACATGAATGGAGAAGAATGTCAAGGAAGAACCTTCCAGAATGCCACTATCAGAGAAGCAAAAGGAAACCCAGAAGAAACCAGCAGTATGAGTCTCAGGAGTACACAGAGAGGTTTAAGAAGGCAAATGATGTTCAATACAGCTAGCATGAGGACCTACAGAATATTTTTTATTTTGGCACTCAGAAGATCACTGATGATCAGTGTTTCAGTGGAGTAGGCGGTTCAGTGGCTAAGTGAACCTTCTAGAAGCTCAGTTTGGGTGTTTCATGGCTCCTGTTGTCGGGAAGAAATAAGTCCCAGGAATTCAGTGGGGCCTTTATGAACTGTGGTGCTCAGTCGGGGTTTTCTGCTTAGGTTCGCGCTATCAAGATTGAGAGCACAGGTACCATAGGGATTGGTGTAATAACTTTTGAGGTTCTGTGGCAAAAGGCTCCCCAGCCACTTGTTTGGTTCATTGGTCGTGCTTTATTTCTACAGCATGGATGGATTTCGACTGGTGAAATTAAACGAGGTCATCCGACAAGTGGACATCGTTATTACCTGTACAGGTATGATTACGGAAGAGAAAATGCGCGACACTTGGGAACACTTTAAGGCAGGAAATTAACGTGACTGGAAACTCTTAAAGCCAGAGATAGCAGTCCACAAACCAGTCAGTCGTTCACGTTCTCCCTGCCATCATTCTGGCCCTCCCTCCAGGAAAGTCGCTCTCCACAATTCTAACGCCCCACATTTCCGCCCACCCCCAGCCACCTGCAAGGTGAGAGTCATTGGCAGAGTTGTGTGGGAAGCCAGAGCTCAAATTTGTACATAGGATATTTTATCTCATCTCCCAAAGTGAGCCAGGCCGCCTATCTCCAGTCTCTGTAACTGAGCTGAGGCCAGAGCAGAGTCCTCAGAGTTAGAGAAAGTGAGGCAGGGCAAACCTGCCATGGCAACCGTTTTGAAGTGCACGATTTAGTAACAATTACATGCACCGTGTTGTGCGACCATCGCTGTTTCTTTCTGTTTTCACTTTTATTTAATAGCCATAGTGAAGCTCACATAGCACACATCTTCCCCATTTAAAAGTAAAGTCCTGCAACCGTCACCACCATCGACCTCTGGGACACCTTCACTTTCATCACCCCTAAAAGAAACCACACGTCCACCCGCAGCCCCTCCTTGTTCCACCTAACCCGTCCCACTACCACCGAGTCAACCCAACTCTTAGCCACCTTGTAGGACACAGTAGAACGGCCCCCTCTGGGTCTCCAAGGCGGTAAGTCTTTACAGGCGCAGGCGAGCTCAACCTTCTCCCATGGTACAGCTGGAGTTGAACTGCTGCCCCAGCAGGCCAATTCGCAGCCCACTATGCCACCAGGGATGCTCCGTATCTTCCTTAGCGATTCCTAAAGTGACCTAGAGAAGTTCAATGATTTAGGACAGGTCCACTAGGATGGGTAAAATAAAAATGGCAGATGTAGCAAGTGTTGGTGAGGACTTGGGGGAATCAGAATCCTTGCCTGCAGCCCGGGGATGGGGAAGAGGGGCCCTCATTCTGGAAAATGGTTTCACGATTCGTCAACATGTGTGCAAAGTAGAGCTACCGGTTCATCCAACAGTCCCAGCCCGAACCTGGTTAAAGGAACACGGCAGTGGTGGCACAGGGGGCTAAGCACTGCGGCTCGCTGAAAGGCTGGCAGGTCCCGGAGAAGGGTGAGACCGTCTGAGCGCATATGATTCCCAGGCTCGAAAACCCATGGAGCGGTTAGTCCCCTGCTCCTTCCGTCCGACCAATTAGAACAGTCTCCTTGGCAGTGGGTTGGAGGGGGTGTGAAGTGGTATCTCATAGGATTTTGATTTGCATTGTTAATGAACGGATGATATTTGCATACAGGACTAACTAGGCTAAACCTTTTTTCATTGTTCTGTCAATTATATACCTTCTTTGGAGAAATAAATACAAGGGGGTTTTGAAAAGTTTGTGGGAAAATTACATTATCTTTTCATTTCATTTTCCACAACTTGTTGAAGACCCTCTTTACTTGGTTTCTAATTGTGCGGTTTGTCATTTTATTATAAGGAGGGCTCATTATCAATTCTCTACACAAGTCCTTTATCAGATACGTGACTTGCAGTCTGAACCCACCAGCACCCCCACAGGGCAAGGTGGGCAGTGTGCTTCCGTAGCGGTTGCCCTCCATCCTGTAAGGCCCGGCACAGCAATGGGGTTGGCTCGTGCTGTGAGAGTCTTCTCCCGGTGTCACAAAGATCTCCACCTGTACCTTCTTCTGAGTATATTGCCGCTTTAGCTCTCACCTTTAGGTCTGTGGTCCACCTCTGGTTAGTTGCTGTGTACAGTGAGATGGAGGGGTCTGACTTCATCCGTCTGCATGTGGCCAAAGTCTCCTGTGTTCTTGATTTTGTCTCCTCTGTTTTTAAGGTAACAAGAATGTGGTGACCAGGGAGCACTTGGACCGAATGAAGAACAGCTGCATCGTTTGTAACATGGGACATTCCAACACAGAGATCGATGTGGTAAGGTCAACCAATTCATTAGTGGGACGTTCCCCTGACCCACCTCTCCCCAAGAAGCATATCTGGGCAAGGAAAGAGCAGAGTCACCGGCTACCTTCAACATGCCTGTCTTGGCAGAGCTGTCTGCAGCTGCTCACCGACTGACCTACGGCCTGCTCTTGAGGCCAGATTAAAGTTCCTTCTATCAAATTGGTCATTTCAAATGACTGGCTCCTTCCAACCTACTTGATGCCATCCGACCTTGCCAGGGCATGTTTAGATGGAGACCTAGATAGACTGAAAATGACCAAAAGCATACCGTGAGGCTGCATCATTGTGGTCAGCCGGCGTGGGGGATGTTGATTTTCGCAGGGAAGTGAGAGCGTGTGTCGGGACAGGACAAGTCAAGAGAGGGACACCTGGGGCTGGTGTCAGACCTGGCTGAAGCATTCCACAGTGGAAGCTTGGTGCCCTAGATGGTGATCCCTATCTTTAAATCGTGTGCTCATGAGAAGGATACCCCCCCCACACCCCCAGCCTTCCTTCCTAAGAAACATCAGTGCTGTAGATGCCTGGGGAGCCTGTGGCAGGGACTGTGCTCACAGGATTGTGCCCTGGGCCCCTTCTGTCTGCTGCATATTTCTTTCTCTAGAAGGCAAAAGACCTGTGACTGTACGCCTCACAGTTCAGATGATGAAACCCTTAGGTGCCCATGTTTTGCCAGCCTCTGACCTGTGATTGATTTCAGAACTACAACCGCAGGCATTTGCTCCCCATGAAGAAACTGATGGGCGAACACCAAAAATAGACCTTGGGGCCAGGGCGTGGCACCCCATCAGACTCAACCAGAAAACACTCCTAAAGTTGAACTATTTATAGGCTTTTCTTTTTTAAAATCATCGTTGTTGTTTTCTTTCGTTGCTTTGTTTTGCTCTGTCTTATTATTTGTGCATATTATTATCTCTGCAGGTCTGTCTAGATAAGATAGGCAGGATAAACTATCTGGAGGAGATAGTTTCAACAGTTCCAGGGGAACATGGGAGAGGGGGAGGCGGGGGAAAGGAAGTGGGGTGTTAACAGACTCAGGACAAGGGAACAAGTGATCTAAAATCAATAGTCAGGAGGGGTGTAGGAGGTCTGGTAGGCCTTGATCAAGGGCAATGTAACCGAGAGCAATTACTGAAACTCAAATGAAGGCTGAACATGATAGTGGGGCAAGAGGAAAGTAAAAGGAAATAGAGGAAAGAACTAGGAGGCAAATGGCATCTATAGAGCGCTAAATACAGGCATGTACATATGTAAATATATATGATGATGGGAAAATAGAGCTATATACTTATATGTATAGGTTAAGTCTTAAGGTAGCAGATGGACATTGGGCCTCTCTACTCAAATATTCCCTCAATACAAGAACACTTTGTTCTATTCAACTGGCCTTCCATGATGCTCACCTTCTTGACATGATCGCTAAAGACAAAGTGGATGCATAAGCTAATGTGGTGAAGAAAGCTGATGGTGCCCAGCTATCAAAATATATAGTGTCTGGGGTCTTAAAGGCCTGAAGATAAACAAGTAGCCATCTAGCTGAGAAGCAACAAAGCCCACATGGAAGAAGCACACCAGCCTGTGTGATCACAAGGTGTCGGTAGGATCAGGAATCAGACATCAGAGAACAAAAAATCATATCATTGTGAGTGAGGGGGAATGTGGAGTGGAAACCTAAAACCCATCTGTAGGCAACTGGACATCCCCTTACAGAAGGGTCTCGGGAAGAAGCCCCACTGAAAACCAATTTGCTCTATAAACTTTCATCCAAATCACGCTCAAAATTTTAAATAAAAGGACCGGCTGAACCAATTTATGAAACTTGTAAAGAAATGCTCAGACCACCCGTAGTCCTGAACTCTCTGAGTCACCTCTGCTAGATGGCTGCTTCCTCTGGGGCCAGCACCTGGTCTTTCTGAGCATTTATTGAGCACCTCATTGTATGCTACGTTGGCCTTCTCACTCACTCACTCACTCACTCACTCACTCACTCACTCACTCACTCACTCACTCACTGCCACCAAGTCACTGCGAGCCCTGTGGGTTTCTGAGGCTGTAACTGTGTACAGGAGTAGAAAGCCCAGTCTTGCTCCCGCAGAGCTGCTGTTGGTGGTTTTGAACTTGCAGCTTTGGGGATCGCAGCCCAATGTGTAACCACTACATCACATTGACCTTGAAGGTTCAGAAATGAAAATATGAGAAAGTCCCCTTATATCAAGTATCTTTTACCCCAGTGACTAGCCTGGGGTAATGCTAGTCAGCAAATATGAATCGATTTCATTATAACTGAAGTGCTCCCCTTTGTTTGTATGAAAACTTAGGGGACCTCGTCCGTCTCACCACCTAAGCCGATGGATAACTTTGGAATTTCTATTTTAGGCGTTGCCTAGGTCTGTCCCTGATGACTGGTATGATTGTAATAAACTCACCATCTCTTCTCTTGCCCTCTGAACGTACAATATGCAGAACTGCAAGGAGGGTGAGCCTCAGAGATTCACGCTCCCCTGAGCATCTCTGTAGAGGCCACCTGACACTTGCACTAGGTCACGAAGGTGCTTTCACTTTAGGGGGGTTCCACCACCATAGAGAGAGTGGAGCAGGGGATGCTGGCACAGGAGGGCAGAGCCTGGGTCCCCCACATGCTATGTGTAGGACACAGCCTTCTCAAGCTAATCCCATTCGGCACCGATCCCTGTTTTTCTGTGTTGCTTCAGCACTATGTGTTCAGTTTGCACGGTGTTGATTTACACTTGTTGCATGTTGCTTTGTGCATGTTTTGGAAACTCCCCTGCCCCATGGGAATACTGTTTTGAGGCCCCCGCTTAAGTGTGAGCTTTTTGAGGCAGAAGGCATGCCTTTGGTTTCTTTTGTATTTCCCATAGCACCTTGTACTACGCTCAGCAGAGAGTGGGCGCACAGTATATGCTGTGGTTTGACACCACCCCCAGCCCAGCCCAGGCCTGAGATTAAACTCCCTGAAACAGACCGATCCTAACCTGATCTGGGCAGGTCTTTCCTACCTGGCATGCCGGTTTCTCCTCTTAAGTTTCTCTGTGAAACAGGGTCAGCTTGCCGACCCCAAAGGAGCCCCTGTCACTGACAATGTGCCTGCTGATGTGTTTCAGGCAAGTCTGCGGACACCAGAACTGACCTGGGAGCGAGTGAGATCCCAAGTGGACCACGTAATATGGCCAGATGGCAAGAGGATAGTACTGCTGGCCGAGGTAAGGCCTGGAGCCGGCAGGGGCAGGTGGAGGGGAGAGAGACCCCTGGCACCTCAGCCCAGCGCTTGCTCAGACTTCCAGCTCCGCTGAAGCACACGTTTCACTTTACCAATGGGTTTTACTTCTGATTGTATAAGGGCTTTCCATTCAGCAATTAAAGAAACTATTTTGGTCCCAGCTCTTCACCAATTATGCTGTCTCTCCATGTCACTCTGTGGTTGAGTCAGATAATGACTGTTACTGGGGAAAGAATTAACAGACAGAAGCAGAGCCACTGTGAGCAAAGCTCATGAAGAGGTGATGGCTTTTGGGGGCTGGTTGCACCAGTAAGCAGCACGTGGAGGCTCTTGGCTGTAACTGTGTTCGCAGAGCTCTGGAAAAGTCCTGTCTTTGCTGCTAGGAGTTCTCCATTTCGGAGAGCCCATTGTCCTGAGTCCAGGACAGGTACCAGGCTACAACAAGGATGATAGAAAGCCCTTCTCTTGGGTTTCGATTTTCAGTTAGTTTTCAATCAAAGGAACTGAACATGAATGGGTAAAAGATAACCATCTTTTCCTGGGAGCCCATAAATTCATGTTTAAGTATCATTTCTCTTCCCATTTTCCTCGCCTCCAATCCTTTGAGGCATCTTAAATACTTGAGGGACTGAGTTGTTTTTTCGGAGTGTGTGAAGAGGCTTGAGCAGGTTGCTCAGTATGCCTTGATCACTTTGATAGCAGCCTGCAACCTGGTGACTTTTCTAATTGCCCCAAGAGGTTGCAGCTAGTAATTTCAGTGACCAAAGAGTAAGCACCACAGCTGTTCTTGGCGACTGTCCTTGCACAAAAACAGCCGCCAAGCCTCTTGGTAAACAGAGTGGGAGAGGGTGGTGTTGGGGGGTTTCCAGCTCTTCTGCTCCCTGGAGGACCCATTCAGAATATGAGACCGCTGGGGTTCAGGAAACCAAATGGAACCATTCTTTGAGGGACCTGCAGAGACCGCCCCTTGCAGGCCCACACTGAAGCCGGGCCTTCTGGAGGCTGAGAACAGCAAATTCCAGAAGTGTTTATGGTTTCAGTTCATGCCACTCGGTGAATTCCTGTTTCTTGCACACCCCTTTTGCCCGGCAGGGCTGATGGGGAGTGGTTGGAGAGGGGCAGTGGGCTTGGCTCCTCTCCCTGCAGAGCCTCTGCCCGACTTGTTTCTCTGTGAACCCTCGATCCAGGGCCGGTTGCTGAACCTGAGCTGCTCCACCGTGCCTACCTTCGTGCTGTCCATCACAGCTACCACGCAGGTGAGCTCCAGGCTGGGGAGTGGTGGGCCTGGCAGGTGCCACCCCACCTCTGGGGCTTGGCCGGCTCTGGGCTACGTTGTCAGCATCCATCTCACTCTGCTTTTCCAGGCCCTCGCCCTGATTGAGCTCTACAATGCCCCCGAGGGTCGCTATAAGCAGGATGTCTACCTGTTGCCCAAGAAAATGGGTGAGCATGCATTTCTGTCCCAGAGTCGCCATGGAGAACAGGTGCAGATGCCCAAAGACCTCCGTTCCTTACGGAGTCAGGGGGGATGGGATGTCTTCATCTTTCTAAAGTAAGAGCAAGGACTCCCACTAGATTCCGCTCCTGTGAGCTGCTCCCCCATACCCCGTTTCTACCTGGAATGCCCTTGAGATGGCGGTTCGTCGCAATTCCATGGAACGTCCTTTGCATCTGAAGCATTTTCTCTCTTTAAGGATCTTGTATGCAAGAGTCTTGAAGGAGGGAACCGCTTCCCCAGGAAGAGGAGACCCATGTGACATCGACTGGCTCTGGTCGGTGCTAGGCTGCTAAACAGCCACGCCGAACTTCGCAGGGAGAGACCAGGCTATCTGCTTGGAGACAGTGCATCTCGGACTCCTGCGTGGACAGTTCTACCCTGTCCTTGGAGGTGCCTTGAGTCGGCATTGACTCCACAGTAGTGAGAGGGTAAAGTCTCGGGCCCAGCAGGACTCCCATGCCCCAACTTCTAACCCTGGCTTTCTGCTTCAGGCCCAAGGAGAGGCTGAAGAGCCTCGGTCCTTAAGCGGTCTGTTACAAAGGAAACATTAAACTGTCTTACATTTTTTTAAGAACCTGTCTCACACACCTGAATTGATCTTGTATGTTTAAACTCTCAAGGGACTAAATCCCCTCTGAGTCTGTTTTGCTTGATACCAGGATAGCAAAAAGAAAAACCCCCAAACCGCCCATATTCTGGCCGAATGCATGATAAAGTTGGTAGGAGACCAGACAAGCATGGGGGAAATGACGTAAACTTATGAATCAGGAGCCTTTGTTGAAGGAGCTCTGTGGGACAGTGGATACGTGCTGGACAGCGAGCAGATCAGCGGTTCGAACGTAGCCACCGCTCCATGGGAGAAAGATGGAGGCGTCCTGAGTGACCCACCGAACAGAGCGTTCAAAACAGACGTCAAGTCCCCTTCTCTAGGCCCTGCCCTGCCCTGCCCGCCACAAAACTTCCTGCTTCTTTGAGTGCCCCTCCACCCTTTGAGACCTTTGGCATGGAAGCACTGGGCCTGAGGCCTGAGGACCCATGAGCTGAAGTTGAGCTTTTTCCATTCTGCCCTGGGAGTTGGAAGTGTGCCTCCCCAAGCCTAAAGCCTGCCACGGGCAGCCAGCAGCCAGGAAGGCATGTGGGCTGAAAGCAGGGGGGTTGTGGTCTGTTTCAGATGAGTACGTGGCGAGCCTGCACCTGCCCACCTTTGATGCCCACCTGACAGAGCTGACGGATGAGCAGGCCAAGTATCTGGGTCTTAACAAGAACGGACCCTTCAAGCCTAATTACTACAGGTGCCCTGGGCCGCCCACCCCCCTATGTAAAACAGGGAGGGAGTCTGGGGGGTGGATGGAAGAACTTGCTCTAGAACTTGGTCTCTGCCCATTCACACGAACCCAGAAGAGGGGCCTTACCCCTGTACCACAATTCCTGAGGGTTTCTCGGAGGCCATTTAACATCATGTTTCTGAGTTGCCTTTCTCCATTTCGTCTTCTTGCTATGAGTCTTCCCACATAATGGATGGAGAAGTGCTGGTCTTTTTCACTCAGGTGAACTAGAGCCACCGGTATCGACCGCTACCGTGTGCCCTCCAGGAAAGCCCCGCTCTTCACGTCCCAGCCTCCCACAACCAGATAGCATCTCAGTCTCATCTTTCTTTTTCCACCCAGGTATTAAGTTCCTGTAACTGAAGCCAGAAGAAGGTTTAAGGAATAGAACTCCAAGTCTTTGCTTCACTACTATACAGGAAACAATCCAGCAAGCTGCTTCTCCCATCCGAGCTGCCCGCCGTGCTCACCTTGTAGACCATATGTTAGGTTATTTATTTATTAAAATCTAGAATCCTGTGCCTGTCGCCTTGGCCCAGAGTGTGGTTACTGCCCCACGGGCTGAGAGAGCCACAGAGGACAGGCTGAGGAAGGAGGGAAATGGGGTAACCATTCCAGTGCATCTTTGCCTCAAGCCCCGTTGATCTGAAACCTCAGCCGATGCCATTCTCTCTTGTCCAGGGTCAGGGGTTCGTCCAGGCCTTCCCGACCCCTTGTTCCCTGGGTCTGCTGGACTACATTTTCAGCAGCTGCCTTGCTCAGCTCCAGCTCCTCCCCATGTGAGGCCTGGTAGAAGCCACTGAATGACCATGGCCTGGGTGGCCAGCCTCGACCATCCCCGACGATCACTGCCTTCTTTCTGAAACGGCTGCTAGGAAGGAGTGCTACAGCTTTGACTTTGGCTTTGGCAAGCTAAACCAGAGCCCCGCTGTGCCTGTGCCTCCCAGAGGCTCCTTCCTTAGCCAGGACTCCCTCTCCCCCTGATCTCTTGTGTCCGCCCTGGAGCGTGCCTCCCCTGTCATCTCAGCCGCTCTGCTGTTTGCTGCCTTTTACCCCACTCCACTCCACTCAGGAAGTGGGGACCCAAAGTTTTATTTCCCTGTCATTTACCTGGAGAGTTGCCCCAGGAAAGGCCCCCCAGGTTGGTTTCCTCTCTAAAAGAGAGCTTGTTTTGGAGGGAAAACCCCCCCCCCAAAATCATGGCTTCTTAGGACTCTGCTACTTCCTAAGCAACTTCTGAAAATTCTGTAAGGAGTAGAGGAAAGCAGACCTTCCAGGGGACTTGAAGAGTGCGAGCTTCAGAAATAGAACAAGTCACTCAGCCCGCAGAAGCAGGGTCTGTCTGTCTCCCGGGAAGAGCAGGGCAGCTTCCGGGCTAAGCTCTACACACGGCCCCGTACTCTGTGGCCAGTTGATCAGAGCTGGTTTGAACCTCATCAGACAGCTACCACCTCTGGCCGTGGCCAAGAGCTAATGCCTCTGCGATCTGCTCTGTGTTCTTTGGACTCTACTGTGGTATCTTTCTATGTTCTGACCTCTCCATCTAAGGATCCTGTGTGTCCGTTTCTGGAGCAGCTTCACCATTAGGAGGACGCAGAGTGGATGTGATTGGTATGACCTCCCACCTGAGAGCAGGACTGCTTTTGGAGACCGCAGTGAGACAAGGCCAGTTCTAAGAGCTAAAGATCAGCGTCCCTTGGGATTTTGAAGTAGAGAAGCCCCCACCTTTCCGCTCAACTCCCCGGCCTCCCCCTCCCACATACACACACACACACTCACACTTTACCATATTGAAACTCTCAGGATTGTTTCCCCACTTTTTCCCCATGCTGGGCTGCCTCAAAGTCTCAAGACCAATATGATATGACGGCCAGGACAGGCCGGACCAACCAGGGTCACTGTGACCTTCCACTCTGGTTCTCCTCCTGGGTCCACACTCTCCAGTGCCCCCTCATGGGTCCCCTCAGGGCTGGTCTGGAAGTGACCTTACTTTTGGCAGTAGAGAGGTGACACTTGGCTAGATGTCTGTCTGTCTCTTGGAATAGTAAACAGGTTCATCCCACAGAGACTGGCTCTTCGGGAGCCATGTGTCTGAGAAAGTATTAGAAAAATGTCCCCCACCCATCTGTAGCGCCTGTCCTGCAAGGAAGACCACAATTGCTGAAAGCCCCCCCCAGGCCACTCCCTCCTTTCTCTGGCCTCCCAGAGTTGTCCTGAGTTCACTGGCTGTTTCTGCACCTCCTCTTATTTCCAGAGCAGATTCCCACAGACAGGTCTCTGGCCTCTGGTCTCCTTTGTTCTCATGCCAGAAGCTGCAGCCTGCTGTTGCTCAGTGTGCCTGCCCAGTGTTCTCTCGGCTCCAGGGGTGAGCTTGCTGAGGGCATCGTGCTGTGAATAAACAGGGACCCTCCCTCAGCAGCTTCAGGTTAGCTGGGGAGTTGTTGCATATGGTGAGGTGCTTGCCTCCGAGTTTCAGATATCTCCTTATGTCTGTCTGTCTGCCTCTCTCTCTCTCTCTCTCTCTCTCTCTCTCTGTCTCTCTTTTTCTCTTTCTCTCTCTCTCGACCCAGTTTCATCAGTCATTGATACCTGCTGGTATCTGGAAGCTTGGAGGGAATCCCTACCATGTTCTCTGCAATGAATTAGAGCTACTCTTCAGGTTGGCTGGTTGGTTAGTTACCCTCTTCATAGACATGTTCAGTTTATTTTCCCAGGTCTCTGATCTGACCACCTCCTGCCTTCCCACCTCCCTGCCGCTGCCCCCACCCCTACCCCCAACACCCCTTGGAGCCTGGCTGCCTGTGGCCTCACACTTTTTCCTGCAAAGCTTTTTTGCTGCTTGACTTTTCTCTGAACAGATCTGAAACTGCTGCCCCCGTGGTTTTCTCAAAATCCACTTTGTCACGGTTTTAAAAAAGAAATCAAAATGCATTGTTGCATTCTGCTTTTTTAACAAAGGAAAATTACAGAACGAAAATAGGCAACACCAGCAAATTATATATGGACAAGTTCTGAACTATATATACATATATATTATATATATCCAAAAAAAGTAATCATCTAATTCTCATGATCATCTTACCACACAGACCTCTGAGGATCGCCTTCTCCAAGAGGTTCTGGAAATCTATGTCTGAGTGATTGTATTAGATCAGCAATAATGACCATGTAATCTCAAAAGACAAATAAAATATTCCTAAAATGAATTCTTTGTCTCCAGTGCATGCCTTGTGTCTGTGAACTAGCGACTGGGCAGAGATGAGAGCAGTCTGCAGGCAACAAGCCAGAGGCCTGATGTGGGCCCCGATGGGGAACCCTTCCCAATACACGGGTGGGGAAGATTCCCTACACTGATCAACAGCTGTGTGAGCGAGCCACCATCCTGGGCACGTTTAGGACAGCTGCACTACCGCCTGGCTCCAAGCCCCATGTGTACCACCTTAAGTCAGCACCCCAGCCTGAACAAGAGGACCCCACAGTGTGAAACCCTAGGGAGGGAGGGTTGAATTAGGTTGCCTAAAGCCACCAGAACCCGACAGGTGGCGGGGGGATGGGGGGGGTGGTCCATTTCTCTGTTCCTTCTCAACTACCTTCTTCCTTCAGTGACCTAAACTGGCTCTACAGGTCACGGGGCCAACATGGGTTAAAAAATACATACTATTACCGCCCATGCCTCAGAATCCTCTGCCACTCAGATTCCCGTTTACTGAAGCTAAGTGCCTGGGGGCTAGAAAAGCCTGGGCCCAGGGAATGACTCCGAGCCAGGGCCACTGCAGTGCGGAGGAGGAGGACGCAGCAGGAGCCTGGACTTGCTCTCCAGCCACAGATCTTGGCCCCTGTGAAGTCTGGACCCTTGGACACCCCCGGGTCTTAGTTTCATACTCACGGGTCAGCCTAGGCTGCCCACTGCTGAGCAAGTCTCCCTTCCACAGGGTATGGTGAGAAGTTTGGAGTTTGAGCTTGAAGTGGTGTGACCATTCAGAGCTGTGTTTTTCTTGCCTGCAAATTGTTTGGCACTGATGTATGTAGTCGTTGGGTGCCATCAAGGAAATGCCGACGACAAAATGAAACTCGGCCAGCCTGGACCTGCACCTCATAATCGGTATCTTGAGCCCCCTGTTGCAGGCACTGTGCCAATCCATCTCCTAGATGGTCTTTCTTTCACCAATTCTCCACCCACGATGTCCTCTTCCAGGTACTGGCATCTCCTAGAGCAGTGGTTGTCAACTTGTGGGTCACGATCCCTTTGGGGGTCAAACGACCCTTTCACAGGGGTCCCCCAATTCATAACAGTAGCAAAATGACAGTGATGAAGTAGCAACGAAAATAATTTTATAGTTGGGGGGGTCACCACAACGTGAGGGACTGTATGAAAGGGTGGTGACATTAAGAAGGTTAAGAACCACTGCCCCAGAGTAGGGATCGAATGACCTGAGGTATTAAAAATGCCTTCTGCAGAGTCTGACATCTCTTCCTCACCTTCATCCAGGGCCCTATAACTGGCCTCATGACACCTACCTGTACCCTTTCTGCCTTTGCTGCTACATTATCCTCCCAAACCTGGGCCTTTAAGATCTCTTGTCCCTCATCCTTAAGTTTTCTCAGGTCAGGTGCTGTCTCTGCTTCACCACGTCTCTGACCTTTGCCAGTTAGAGGGGAAGGGGTGTGTGTTTGAGCCTTGTAAGGACACCGGTTAATTACCCCCTGGCAGTAGACTCGGAAGGACTAAAGAGAGGGAGCCAGGGGAATTGGTAGTGCAGGCCCCAAACCAAAAAAACCCATGCACTGCTGTCCAGTCAATGGACTTGACCACCCTGTAGGACAGAGTAAAACTACCCCGGGAGTCCAAGGCGGTGCTTGTCGACAGAAGCAGAGGGCTCCCTCTTTCTCTACAGCATTGTTGACAGACGGGTTCAAGTCATTACCTTCCCGAAGCACTTAGCTACTGCACCCCACGACTCATATTTATGGGTACCTCCGCTCCTTTGATGACAAATAGGCTGAAAGATGGGGGGGTTATCAATTCCAATAATTATTACACAAAACAAAGAACTATATTGCCATCGAATAGATGGCAATTTCTAATGACCCCATAGGACATGGTAGAACTGAAGCTTCATCTTTTCCCCTTGGACCTGACAGATGGTTTCAAACTGCTGACCTTACAGTTAGCGGCCCTATGCATAGCCACTACAACCATCAGAGTTGCTATAAGTCACTGACATCAATCCAGTCCTTGCCGACTCACCAACCCTGTAGGACAGGGTAGAACTGCCTGTGAGCTTCCAAGACTGACTCCATGGGAATGGAAAGCCCCACCTTTCTCCCAAGGAGCAGCTGGTGGTTTCGTACTGTGGACCTTGTGACTTGCAACCCAGTGAGTAACCACTATGCCACCCGGGCTCCTGTAGACTGGACGTTTTCACTGCATCTGTGCTTTTTGCTGCATCTCCAGGTGCCTTCCACCTTGTGACAAGCACTGAAAGTCAGTGCTCTGACCTTGACTGCCTCCCCATCCCCTGGGGGAGGTGGGAGGTGGGGGTGGGCGGGCAGAGGGCATGGAAAAGATCATGGAGTGAGGTCTCTGTGGAGTCTGCAAGCTTGCTAGCACCACTCGATAGCATCTCTTCTCCCAAAACTCCAAAGCAGCTGGAGCTCTGGGGTCAGCCATGGGCAGGGGCCTTGCATGGATCCTCAACCCCTCTCCCAGTTGAAGATAACCTTTCCTGCTCTATCCACAAGGCAGGCAGCAAAAGCAAAACTTCTCAACGTGGGCCCCGCCTGTCTGCTGTCTCTCATGGGGAGTCTGCTGGGGGACAAAGCTCATACCAAGAAGGTGAAATCCTGGGCCTGCCCGTCCTAGCCAGTGGCTAGAAAGAGAAGTACGGGGGAAACGAGAGGGAGAAGCAATGTCTTGTATTGAGGAGCCCCCACGGGCTGTGCAGTGGCAGGTTTACCACTCTGAAGCAGGGATGAGCGAGGCGTGGGTTGTGAATTTTAAAGCGGAGCGTGAATCTCTAAGAGTTTAACAAATTATACCCCCCACACACAAAAATTCCCAAAATCAAATTGCTTAGGGCTTGAGCCAAGGCATTTTTTCGGGGTGGTGGTGGTGGTGGTGGTGGCAGGAGTCAAACCCAATTCTATTCTACTCAACCAGTGGGTATCCACTGGGAAGAGTTGGGCCCCTAGGGGACACAGGTCAATGTCTGGAGACATTTCTGGTTGTCACACAGAAGGAGGGTGCTGCTGAAGCCAGGAGTGTTGCTAAACATGCTGCAATGCACAGTGTAGCTAGCCCCCCACAACAAAGGATAAACTCGCCCCAAATGCTAATGGGACAGCAGTTGAGAAACCATGTGCTAAACAAGTGTAAATGAGGCATACCAAAATGAGCAAGACTTGGCCTTCCATTCCAGGAGTTTATATATCCCTGCTTGTGGGGGTGGGATGATAGAGGGGCGGGATGTGAAAAGAAAGTGGGTGGGTGCAGGAAGGGGATGTTGGGGAGCAGAGAAATCAAACCCAAATAATTGCAAGAAATGCCCCCCCCCCAACCCTGCCTTGAGCTACCACCTATAGACTAGCAGAGGGAAGAGTGGGAGGGAGAGATGTTTGGGAAAGGGATCGAGTCATCCTTAAGACATGACATGAGCATCCACCTATGTCACACCCCCAAAATCATCACACATAAACTAACCCGAGGGTTGGATACGAACAAAACAAAAAAGTAAAGCCTACATGATTTACCAGTAAGACAGGGATTCCTTTGGGCCCTGGGGAAATTGGGGTTTTCCATCCAGGCAGGACACTGCTTGGCACCAAGGCAGCCTGAATGGGCTGAGGAGGGTCAAAAGACTTCCTGGAGCAAGAGGTGAGTCCCAAATGGCATCTTTAAGGAAGGAACCCCTTGGAGAGAACAAGCCTTCCTACGGAGCTGGTTCTCAGAGCCACTGGGGCAGGATCGCGCGTCATGTCATACCCCGGAATTGAGAGGAGGAACTGCGTTTGTGAGTCTTGGTTTCTGCTCAGGAAGGTTAGTGAAGAGACAGAGAGCCTAGTGCGGTGCCTGGCAGAGTGACGCCTCAGTTACCCGGCCCCCTCCTAACCCCTTCCAGGCCGTGGAGAGCGACTTGCTGGGTGGGGGCTTGTTGGAGAGGCTTCTGACCAGTCTAGGCTGCCCTAGATACTCATTTTAACCTGCTACGGGCGAAAATTAGGGAGAGGGCAGACCATGCTGCCTGATTTGCGACCCCACCCCCAACTTCCCAGTAACTCGGGGCTCTTGGGGAGAGGGATGAAAGCCTGGGGAGTCGGCGGGGGACACTCCCGAGCGCACCCCGTGACAAAGGCGCCCCAAACTGCAAGGAAAGGCAGGTGGATGGCCAGGGGCAGCCATCAAGGGCATCCGCTTGAACAGAAAAGCCTCCCCACCCTGCAGCCCCTGCCTCTTCCTCACTCCGGCGGCGGCCAGTGGAGCGTTCCCTTTAAAAATGTGAGCTTCCAGGGGCAGCTGCAAGGTGTCTCTGCGGGGTCCCCGGCCGCCCCAGGGACTGCAGCGGGATCTGGGACACGCGCAGGAGCCAGGAGTTGGGGGCAGGGGTCTGTGGTAACGGGAAAGCGGACTGCAGTGGAGCTGGAGGCGGAGGCTAGAACCCCGAAAAGGGAGCGCGGAGCCGAGCAGTAACGCGCCCGAGCTCGGAGGTGGGAGCGGAGAGCGGGTCCGGGAGGTTCCCGCGACGCCGCAGTACGCCTTGAATGAACCCCCACCTCCTCCCAGTCCCGCTCCCAGGGCCGGGTGGCCAATCACGTCGCGGGGCGGGGCATCGGGGAACGTCCTGGCCAATCGCGACAGAGGGGCGGGGCCGGCGCGCGGCGCGGGGCGGCGGGGCGGCGGGGCGGCAGCTGTAGCTCCGGCAGAGCCCGGCGGCCGCGGAGCGGGGCAGCATGGAGGACCCCGCGGCGGCCGGAGCCGGGAGCTCGCCGGCCAACGGCAACGGCAACGGCGGCAAAGGGAAGCAGGCGGCGCCCAAGGGCCAAGAGGGCTTCCGGAACCAGCGGCGCGAGTCGGAGGTGAGGAGCTCGGGAGCGGCGGTGGAGGTGACTCCGCGCGTACCCTACCCCGCTGCCAGCCCCCGGCCCCGGCCCCCCCCCCTGCACCCTCCCGCCGCGGGCCGTGAGGCTCGGTGGGTCCCCAGCCCAGCTGCTGTCCAGCCCTGCTGCGGGGACTCGCGGTCCCATTCTACAGAGGAGCAAACCGAAGCGCGAGGCGGCGACGTGAGTGGCCCTGGTCACGGAGGCTAGAAGCCAGTCTCCGACCGGAGGGCTCGCGTGGCGGGGTGACCGGCCTTCCCCGCAGAGCCCTACTAGGGGTGCTGTCCATGGGCGCGGCTCCCCACCCGGCTGTCCATGGGCGCGGCTCCCCACCTGGCTAGAAGGTGCAGTGGGAGTGCTGGGTGGGACTGTCCCAGGACTAGGAAGGAGCACCGTACCACCCAGTCCCCCTTTCCAGCAAGATGAAAGCACTCCCCTCACCCCCCAACACACACACACACACACACAGAGAAGGAGGGGAGAGGGGAGAGGGAAAGAAAGCCAGTCTCCATCCAGAAGCTCAGAACAGAGGTGGCGCCCTCCTAGGGCGGGGTGGGGGGGGGGGTGGGCGTTCAGGGCAGCACAGAAATGACTTGCTTTGAGATCACACATCCGCAGAGGGGTGGGGACGAGGACACTTCGCCCGGGTTTGCTCCCAGCCTAACCGTTGCGTCTGTGAGGTTTGGTCCCTGGGTTCTAGTTTGCCTATACAATCAGGTTTCCACCACCTAACAGACGCCCATGCAGAGTGGCTCTTAGTCCCCGACTACCATCCTCTTCATCACCCATGCCCCGCCGCAGAGTTGGTACTGGGAGCAGGGTCTCTGCCCCAGCCCAGCCCTCCAGGGCTTGCTCAGTGTGCTGGTCATGTATTCATGTGTGCTCTTCCCTGGGAGAGGGGCACAGGAGGAAGCCACCCCAACCATGGGAAGGTAGAAGTGGAAGAGGGAAAAAGACTGGCCCCAAAGTCTCATCTCCCTTCAGAGGCCAGGCTGGACCGACCTGGAGACCGCCTGCTTTGCTAGATCCGTGTGCCATCTACCAGGGCATCTGTCTCTTGCCAGCCTACCAAGCTGGCTTTTCTGGGCACTCTGTGCCTCTTTTCCTCACGGAGATATGTTTCTTGCTAAAAAAAAAAAAAAGAAATTTAAAGGACGAGTTGTTCATTAATCCAACAATTGTTGAGTTCTTTTTGTGGGCCAGGCATTGTACTGGGTGCCAGACAATCAGGCCAAGGTCTCTTGCCTGGGTGCAACCAACAATAGCCAGTGGGGAAGGTGGGGGGAAGGGGCAGGGGGCAGGCAATACACAAAGGGAAATAAACGACAAAATCATTTCAGAATGATCCGTGCACTGGAGGAATGCGGACTGCCTGTTCCCCCATCTCCAGCCTGTCTTCAGCACCAGGCCCTGGTGACATTTTGCATGAGTAGGTCAGACACCTGGTGGATATCATCTCATTTAATGGCTGCAGCCCCTGGAGATGGGACTTTGCAGCCCCGTTTTGCATGAGCTCAGCCTCCAGGGACTCCCAGCTTCCCACCTGCACTGCAGTAACCTCCTGCCTGCCCGAGGCTGCACTTCTGCCTGGAAACTGTCTTGGACTGCAGTGACAGCCCCTCTCTGGGCTGTCCGCCTAGGAAGATTAGCTTCCCTCCACCCTCCCTCCCTGCAGCAGCGGAGCAGCTTCACCTGGTAGGGCCTCGCCCATGGCCACAACACTCAGGAGCCAGGCTCAGGTGATGCCTGCACCCCCACACCCTACCCTCCTTTTGCTCTGCAGCGGGACTAGCTTTGCCGGAGGAGCCATCCTGGGGAGAGATGGCTCTCTTTCCTCTCGTGGGCCTCTTGAGAATTCCTAGAATGACTGCTGGCACAACCAGCTTAGTCTCCTCATACATCACCCGTTTACAGGGTGCTCTTGGCCTCCCCTCTCCCTGTGAAAGCCCAACCTTAAAAGGAAACTCCAGAATCGCTGTTTGCTTAAAGACAAGATGCTCAAGCAAGCTGAAGGATTCTCAAGCTGCTTCACCTGGCAAGCCTCTTTCACCCAGACCCCTGGGGCTACTGGTTCCCCAGCACCTTGACAAAGTTTACTGGTCTGTGATAGAGGCAGGGAGGGGATTCATGACATGGAAGTGAGGTTGTTTTTTCTGTTTGGGTTTTTCCTATAAAATACAGTTCATTAGATTAAATTGAAGGAATATATACAATTTAAAACAATGGTTGGTTTGTTTTTTAAACTATGGGAAGCAAACTGAGTTGGGACAGCCATTAATTTTTTTTAAAAGAAATCACCTAGCAAAGAAAATAATCAGAGTATATCACATATAAGAATAAATATTAAGCTTTTGCTCCCATTTGTGTGTGCACGCGCATGTGTGCATGTGCTGGAACTTGAAGCAAAATGTATTCATTGACTGAAGGTTAAAAAAGTTTGAAAAATATTACTCTTCATGACCATCATATATTCTAGGATTATATCCTCCCAATTGGGGGATTCTGAAAGTATTTATTTTTTGGAAAAAAAGAAAACACAAAAGAACTCTACAGGTTTATTTTCATTTCTGCCAGTTTCTGTCATCCACAAGTATGGAAGTCCCTGCTGTTAGAGATTTCCACGGCACTCACCTGTGTCGCAGTGTGCTGTGAACAAAGAGCCACACAACCATTTACCAGGTCTGATGCCTGTTTGCTCTTCATAGGGATCCAGCCTTAGGAGAGAGTCTAAATAGGGAAAATACATAAGTGGATCACAGCATCACGCATAGAATAAAGAAAACGTTTTTTAAAAATTTAAATACCTAAATGTTCAACAGTCGGGAACTGGCTAGGTAAATGGATGGGTGGGTGTTCGCCCACTTACGAACCATTAGGAAGATAAAATAGTTAACCGTTTATACAAGGGGAAATGAAAGGCGTTGGTAGAACATGGAATTGAAGCCCGCTTGTGAGACAGTGCTACCAAGTGGTAGGTGGTGTTCTAAGTGTTTTTCTTACCTGTATTCCTCATCTAGCCCCTTATAACGTCAGTCCTGCTCTTACTCCCATTTTACAGACGAGAAGAGAGAGGCACTTAAAATGGAGGTAGTTTTCCTTAGATCGCGTTGCTAGTGTCGCGCAGAGTTGAGATTCAGGAACTAAAAATATAGATACAGAGTCTGGTGTCTGGGAGGTCAAGTGGCAATGTTCTGCTGGACCAGAGGATGTACACTGGTAAGATGGGAACTCGAAACACAGGGAATACAGGACAGACGAACCCCTCAGGACCAGTGGTGAGAGTGGTGATACCAGAAGGGTGGAGGGAAGGTGGGGTAGAAAGGGGGAACCGATTATAAGGATCTCCATATAACCTCTCTGGAGGTCAGTCAACAGAAAAGTAAGTGAAGGGAGACATTGGACAGTGTAAGATATGACAAAATAATAATGACTTATAAATTATCAAGGGTTCATGGGGGGGAAGGGAGGGGGGAATGAGGAGCTGATGCCAGGGGCTGGAATGGAAAGCAGATGTTTTGAGAATGACGATGGCAACAAATGTGCAAATGTGCTTGACACAATGGATAAGCATTGTACGAGCCCCCAATAAGATGATTTAAATATATATATACTAATATTTTTTAAAATGTTTAATCCTTTAAGAATTAAAAATAGTTCCTGTACATATGATGAGGGGACTTTAGAAAGTTTGTGAGAAGATTCCATTTTCTTTCCATTCTATTTTTCCATGAACTTTTTGAAGCCCCTTCATATGTAACACACTAGCAGGCAATATTGCAAAATACTTAACGAGAGGTAGGGAGTGAAATGCTATAAGAATGTTTTCCAGGGATTACAAATCTACAGAGATACCGTCATAGGAAAATAAACCTCTAGTACAACTTGGAGTGGAAATGCTGGCCTACTTGGAGAAATCCGAAGTCACAAGCCACTAGAGCAGCGGTTCTCAACCTGGGGGCCGCAGCCCCTTTGGGGGTCAAACCACCCTTTCACAGGGTCACCCGATTCATAACAGTAGCACAATGACGGTGATGAAGTAGCAACGACAGTGATGTTACGGTTGGGGGTCACCCCAACATGAGGGACTGTATGAAAGGGTCACGGCACGAGGAAGGTGGAGACCCACTGCTCTAGAGTGTCTTGTGGATGGGAAGCCGTGGTTTGCTGAGAGCCCTACCAGGCCCCACCCTGGCTGAATGACAGTTGAGGTCATAACCCAGTTCTCTCTCGGTTTTGCCCATCTCCGTTTTCTAGGGGTGCTTGTCTGTGTTGTAGGCCTGATGTGGTGCTGCCTGCAGCTCTTGTGTCTCTTCATTCTACAGCCCCACCCTTGGCCACCAAGAGGGGAAGAGGATGCAGTGGGGTCTCATCCTCCCTCCTCAGCCCCTGCCCCAGTTGCCTGAGTTACCACAAAGCGTTCTCCCTTACAGGGCTCTGTGGACTGCCCCACTCTGGAGTTTGAGTATGGTGATGCCGACGGACATGCAGCAGAGCTGTCAGGTATGGGCTCAATAGACAGGTCTGTAGAGAGGGACCAGGAACCCTGCTGGCCCAGTGGGGCCTGCCAACCACAAGGTCCGCAGTTCAAAACCACCAGCCGTGCCGCAGGAGAAAGATGAGGCTCTCTGCCCCCGTAAAGATTTCAAGTCTCAGAAACCCACAGGGACAGTTCTTCCCTGTGCAATGGGGTCGCGCTGAGTCCAAGAGGACTTCAGGGCAGTGAGTGCTTCAGCAGAAAAGAGGAGAAGGGCCGGGAGGAGAGGGAACTTGTCTGCTCCCAGCCAGGGGCCCTGGAACAAGTCTGCCCATGGCTCCCTCTTCTCTGGCCCTGCCTCCGGTAAAAAGTCCTGTTTGCTCTCCCAATTCTCCGGGAATCCTCGGGCCACATTCTCCACCCTTTCCTTCTGCACTGCCCTTCCTGTCAATCTGCACTCTCTTTTGATGGTCCCTCGAATCTCCTCCTCTCCCTACTCTCCCCCTTTCTCCCTGTCACCATACCATTGCATGCCTCCTTTTGGCTAACACCTCCTACCCTGGCCCTCTTTGCTTGTCTCCTCCACCCTTCCCAATTACGTGTCCCATACGTACGGCCTCTGCAGTGGAGCTCTGGGCTGGGGCTTAGGGTCCCACCCTTCCTCTCAATGCCAGGGCAAGGACCGCCGTGGTACACATGCTCTGCATGCCAGTTATTAAACAGGGGATGGGGGAGCGGGTATGAAGGGCACATACCATGTCACATGGAGGTGACACTTGGAGACACGCTTTTTTTGGCGAAGGACACAATTGTAAAGGCATGCTGGTGAGTGAGTGACGGAGGGAGAAGTAAGTTGAACACCCAACAAAGGCAGGGCATCCAGAACAGGAACAGGCAGGAGATGGGCAGCCCCCTAGAAAGGCAGGCAAAGACGATGAATAAGAATTCGTAGACGAGAAAGCCAAAATGGCCCCTAAGTACACGAAAAGATGCTCCGTGCCCCTCGCAGGTGGGAAGCCAGTTAGCACAAGTACTGTTTTGCAGTCATCCGATGGCAATACCTCAAGGCCTGAAGCTGGGAGCGGGCAGAGAAATGAGCACTTTGGAGGCTGCCCAGCCCTGGAAAGCAGCGGGGTTCTACATAGGAAAGGTGGAGACACATGTACGATGGCTGGCCCGATGGGTCTTTCGCTTGGACCTAGGAAAACACACAGGAGGATGTGTATGGCTGCCTGGTTTACCACAGTGGTGAATGGAGAGCAGCTGGAAGTGCCCTTGGCTGGGCAGTGAGAGTAAACTGTAGGCCGACTAGCACACGGGCAGCTGGGTGGCCCTTGAAATAATGGATCCCGACCGGCATGCAGCTGGGACACAAGAAGATACTCAGTACCGCGGTGGCTGAGCTGCCGACGACACAGACCCATATCATAGGCTGTGTCTGAGCACACCCGTCGTGTAAATATCAAAATAGGCACTCGAAGACCACACACCCACCTCGTGGCAGAAGTTACCTCTAGGGAGAGGAATAAGGATGGGCAGCAGGGGGCGGGCTCAGATGGGGAAGGATGGGAACCAGACAGCACAGGCGTGTACCTTCGTCCCGTCTGGGTAGAGGACCCTGAGTGACATAAGCGTCTTTGCCACATGTCTGCATCTGAGAGTCCTTAACTGCGAATCCAGTCACATAAAAGGCAAAAACCAGGTTCAGGGCCCCAGAGCCAGGCTTGCCTATGCTCCTGGGCTGGCGGCTCGGCTGACCACGATGTGATTCCGGGACGGGAGTTGCCGTGGATATTGCCGAGCTCAGGCATCCAGAGCCCTTAGCGAGCCGCTGGGCAACTCTCTCATTTTATGAGTGTCCTGTGAGTTCGTAAGGTCCAGCCAGGGTCCCTGTGGGAGAGCCGAGATCTCAGACACATCATCAGTGCCTCACGCTGAGTGCAAGGAGGCCACTGCTGGCGGAGTGTGCTAGAGCATTCACGGAGGGGCCATTGGGTTTCCCAGCCGCCCTGTGGGATCTGCTGCCGGTGAAGTGGGCTCATCCCAAGCCCACACAGCAGCCAGAGCTGTTGCCTCTGCCCCCGGGGCCCTGGGCAGAGATGTAAATGTCTATACCTTTGAGAAAGTCCAGCACAGGGAGAGGGAACTGGCTCCAACCCTGAAAGACCTGTGGCCCAGGCTGGCTGGGCCCTGCCCCGCCGCATGGGAACTGGCCTCTGCATTTCAGGACTGTTCCCTGGAGCCCGGTGGGCAGAGCAGGAGTCCTGACCCCGAGCGATACCTGCTGCGCTGCACCAGCCAGCTGGCAGGAGGGGAGCAGATTTGATGTAAATCACCCGGGGACACGAGTGGCTATTTTTAACTGCTCTGAAAGCGAAGGAGCTGGCTCTGGACAGAACTGGATACAGGAATGTGCTGGCACTGTCAGCGCTGAGCTGACCTCCCCCCCCCCCCCCCATCACTGTGCCCCAGGGTCCCTGCTGTCCGAGCCTGCTGAGGGTTTGTGACTGTCCTCTCTCCTGTCACAGAATTGTACACCTACACCGAGAGTCCAGATTTCACCACCAACCGGAGGTGCTTTGAAGACGACTTCAGAGTGCAAGGTGATCTCCCAGCCTTCTGTACAGGGGACCCACCCCAGCCCCCATCATCTCAAGGCCGGGCCTGCTCAGATGCTGGAAGCCCCCACCATCCCCACCCCCCTCCCTTATTGCCCATGGGATGCAGTGAGACCGTGGGAAGAAGCAAGAGAAGCCTCCCCTGGTCCAGGGTACAGCTAGGACCCTGCCTCACTTAGACCCTGACCTCATGTCCCACCCCTGCCCCCCAGGAGTGTCCCTTCCCACAGCCCCTCACAGCAGTTCCCTGTGGCCCCCCCTGCCCTCTAGGGGGTGTTTACCCCCACAGCGCCCCTGTCTGTGCCCGAGAGGCAGAGGACAGGTGTGAATTTTAACCTCTCCAGCGAGATTGGAGTCTAATGGGGAGGGGGAGGTGTCCATCACAGGTGTCCCTGGTGAGTGCTGGCCTCGGGGGACAAGGTTGAGTGTCACCAGGAGGTAGCCGGTGTCATGTGAGAGGGAGCTGCTGGCTGGGGCACCAGTGAGGGAGAGGCCCCGAACTGGGCGTACAGGAAGGCAGCCACACAAGGGGTGCGGGCCGGGTTCTCCCCTTCCGTGCACTCTTGCTCCCGGAGGCAGGGGAGTCTCCTCGGAGAAGAATGGGTCCAGGGCTGACCACCTATACTATCAGGAGCCGTGGTGGGAAGGGGCAGCAGCAGCTCTGGTGACCGGGTCTGGTATCTGCCCCCCAGTGCAGGCGACAGAGTGGCTGGAGCTGGAGGAAGATGCCCAGAAGGCTTATGTGATGGGACTCCTGGACAGGCTGGAGGTGATCAGTCGAGAGCAGCGGCTGAAGGTGGCCCGGGCGGTTCTCTACCTGGCCCAGGGTGAGTGCTCCCAAGCCCCTCCCCCCTCCCTACCCAAGAGGAGTGGGTGCCGGGCGGGGTGCTGTCAGGACCAGCCAGGTACCCCACTCGTGCAGGAGGACCTCTGACTTGTGCTTAGGAGAACGTGGCCCGGGCGCTGCGTGGGGCCCTCCAAGAGCCCCCTGTGTCTTCCCAGGCCTCCTCAGAGGGTTCTGTTGCCCGAGCCCAGCCTGTGGTCCTCTGTGGACTCTAGCACGTGGGTCAGGGCCGGTGTGGCCCAGGGGAGACACAGAGTCAACCCTGGGCCCTCTGCTTGTTTCTCACTGGCCTGGAGAAGGTTCAGGCTGGCAGGCGGGTCATGAGGAGGAGTGGCTGGGGATCACTGGGAGATGATCAGAGCCAAAGTGCCGCCCCCCCACACCCCCACCCTGCCTTGTTCATCCTATGGATGAGAAGCGAATCTCAGACCCAGGGCAACCCTCATTAGAAATTCAAAAACGGAGAGAGAAAAGTAATAAATGTGTGTGGGGGGTGGAGGGATAGAGAGGTAAGCGTGGGGAAGAGCAGCCCCCATAGCACCCAGGGCTGGGCCCCCTACAGCTCGAGGGCCTCCCCCAGGGCTCTTCCTGGAGGACAGGGCAGGAGGGAGCTGCTGGGGTGCAAGGAGCACTCAGGTGGCTCTGCCATCTCCTCATCCCTGTCTCACCTCCTGCTCTCCACTGCAGGGGCGCCTGGCAGCAACTCTCCAATAAGCTGCCTTGTCTCTTTGGAGGGCGGGGCGAGTGTGCTACAGGGCCAGCAGCGTGGGGAGCCCCGGGTGCCCGCCGGGTACCTCACCCTGCCCCTTGTGGCCCTGCCTTGTCCTTTAGGTACCTTTGGGGAGTGTGACTCAGAGGTGGACGTGCTCCACTGGTCCAGGTACAACTGCTTCCTGCTCTACCAGATGGGCGCCTTCTCCGCCTTCCTGGAGCTGCTTCACCTGGAGAGCGAGTGAGCAGCGCCCCCACCCCCGGCCGGGCTGTCCCCCGTGGCTGGGGCCCACGCCCGCACCCCAGCCCCGGGTTTGTTCCCTGGTGCTCCGCCATCCTGAGCTGGGATGGGTTCCCCACCTGTGCTCCCTTCAGGCCTTCCCTCTTGGTGGGGGCGCCCACACCTCCTCTGCTCACCTGAGCCTGGAGGCCATGAAAGCGACTGCTCATGCCTGCCACCAGCAGTTTTGGGTCCGGTTCAACAGGTGTCCACAGGGTGCCCCCTCGCAGCACTGGGCTTGGTGGGGATGGTGGGTGCGGACCCCACAGGCCGGATTGCCCAGGGCCATGGCTGGGCCCCGCTCTCTGAGCCCCATCTTTTTTCCCTGGTCCCCGTGCTTGTGGATTTGGCCAGTGGGAGGGAGGAGGGCCCATGGGTGTCTCTCACCCCCTCCCTCCCTCCCGCGCTGGCAGCAACAGCCAGGCCTGCAGCAGCGCCCTGCGGAAGCCTGCCATCTCCATCGCTGACAGCACGGAGCTGCGGTGAGGGGGCTGCCGAGAGGGCTGCGCATCTGGGGACTGGTGGTTTCCCCTTCCTGGGAGTTGGGAGGGGACTGGGGAACCGCCCCTCCCCGCGCCACCCCCCACTCCCCCTGCTGACCGGGAGCTGGTGGAGAACCTCGACCTTCGTGACTGCAGGGTCCTGCTGAGTGTCCTGTATCTGCTGGTGGAGAATATCCGCCTGGAGCGAGAGACCGACTCCCGTGCGTGGCGGGCTGCCCGCGAGACCTTCCGCGCCGAATTGAGTATGCCGGATTGGGGGTACTCAATTGGGGGTGGCTCAGGGTGGGAGCCTGACATGGTCAGGAGAGGCAGACTACCCCGTTTTGGTCTCTGGATGCTGCAGTTAGAAGCACCGCCATGCTTTTCTGGGCAGAAAAGTTGCAGGGTGGGCCTGACTACCTTGGGAGCAGTCACCAATCTTCTGTGCTCTGGTTTCTGCGGTAATAACGGGGTTGTCCCGCACCCTTCACGAATCCCCCTGAAAAGCTGACTCGAATCACTGGGGGCTCTGAGCGCGCAGGCGCACCTGTGGTGGCATCAGGGCTTGGCTAACTGGGCAGGACGATGGTCCTTTCAGGTAGCACCTTCTATGTGGGAAGGTGAAATGCAGTCAGGACCCAATCTGCGGGGCTCAGCCCTGAGGCTCCTCTGCGGGTGCTTTTGAGCCTCCTTTCGGGAGGAGTAGGGAGAGGTGAGTGCCTTCCTCGGAGGGCTGCCCCCACGTACCCCCTCCTCTCTCTGTGCCCCCAGGCTTCTCCATGCACAACGAGGGGCCCTTTGCCCTCTTGCTCTTCTCCATGGTCACCAAGTTCTGCAGCGGCCTGGCCCCTCACTTCCCCATAAAGAAGGTCCTGCTTCTGCTGTGGAAGGTGATCTTGGTGAGTGGCCAGCCCTCGGCTCTGCCCTGCTGTCCCTCCATGCAGCTGGGACATGAGGCGGGGAGGGGGGGGCAGCTGCTGGAGGGGTAGTTAGCTGTCCTAGAAAAAGCCAGCCCTAAATGTTGTGGAAATGATGATGGCAATGTATGCACAAATATGCTTGATACAATTGATGTATGGGTGGTGATAAGAGCAGCAAGGGCCTCCAATAACATGATTTATTCAAGTAAAAAAAGCAAACAACAAAAAAAGAAAAAGCCAGCCCTGTGCCAGCAGATGGCCTGTTGGTGCTGGGCCAAGGGGAGATGCCACTTGGAGTTGGGTGTCCCGGTCCTGCCCCCACGGAGCTGCCCTTTCCTGGGAAGAGCACTTGCTGGCTGGTCTGGAGCTCCGAGCTCTGCTGACACTGAGGGGCCTTGAACAAGTCTGGGCCTCCTTGTCTCAGTGCCAAACCGGGGTCACTGCCTGTCCCCAGCCAGAGAAATGCAGGGTTTGCTTTTTTAAGAGAAGCCCCTGTGAGAAGTGGCTATTGTTTGTCACTAGCTCCCGATCCCCCCCTGCCCCCCCCCCGTGCCTCTGCCAGTGAGGCTGGCCAAACAGCAGCCCTCCCGGGCGGGCATCAACAGGAGGAGCCGCCTGGCCTCGGCTGCAGAAAGCTAGTGACCTCCAGTTTATGGCAGCCGAGTGTGCCCTCTACGGGGACACGCGATTCCTTGTTTTGCTGGGGTCCCTGGGAAGCCACTCTCCTGCGGTTCCAGCCAGGTCAGGAGCCAGTTGTTAAGAAGGGCCCCGAGGGCCTGAGCTGTGGCTTTTCACCTGCTCCCTGTCTCCCTCCCTCTCTCCTCCCCACTTGCCGCAGTTTACCCTGGGTGGATTTGATCACCTGCAGGCCCTCAAGGTGCAGAAGCGGGCGGAGCTGGGCCTGCCTCCCCTGGCTGAGGACAGCATCCAGGTGGTGAGGAGCATGCGTGCTGCCTCCCCGCCCTCCTACACGCTCGACCTGGGCGAATCGCAGCTGGCACCCCCGCCATCCAAGCTGCGAGGCCGCCGCGGCTCCCGCAGGGTACGGATACAAACAGGATGGCACGGACTGGCCACCACGCAGGATACTAAGCTCTCTTGGGTGTCGCGGACCAAGAGTCCGTGACCAGGTTCGGCTGCCCCTGGTGGCCACCCAGTGTCTGTGCTGGCCTCTGTCCCCGGTCCTGAGAGCGGGCTCCCAGGCAGGGGATGGATTTCACGGTTGGTACAGAGGAGTGCCAGCAAGTCAGAGGAAGGTTCTCGGCGAGTAGGACTGCCATGGTGGCTTCCCCGCGGGCTAGGCCCAGCACTGATTGTGAGGCTGGCACAGGCCCGGCTGTGTGTCCTGTCGTCCTCGGGGTCACTGAGTCAGAACCCACTGGCCACCTAACAGCAGGCTGTCTAGGGCGATGTGATGGCAGCTCTCGGGCGCCACATGGGCTCTGTTCTAAGCTAGGTGTTCTCTGGCATCCTGAGCAGACAGGGTCTAATCCAAGGAATTACACGAACAGGGCCCTCCACTCGTCCATGGGCGGCTCTGCCTTTCTCTCAGCAGCCGGGTTTATTTGGGGATCCAGGGCTCCCATGTGTGAAATGACTGTTGAGGGTTCCAGGGATGGCCTGCAGCTGGGGAACAGTTCAGAAGGCCCACTCTCCCCAAGACCTGGCCTCTTCCTTGAGCTACAGGAGCCGGGGCCCGATGCCACCCTCGGGGGCCCCAGTCCGCCTTCTCTCGCTGGGCCAGGATGCTGTTTGCACCCTGTGTCTTCTGTTCTACAGAGTAATACTTACTCGTTGGCAGTTTGGAACAAATATAAAAGAAGGTTAAAAAAAATCACCTACAGTCTTAACCACCCAAAGCAGTCACTCTTAACTTTTTGGCCTATTTCTGTCCAATCCTTTTTTTACTTTTGCTTTGTGAGGACGAGATTTAAAATTCCAAACCCGCCTCCCTCTGCCTGGCAGGAGCTGCTGCCCTCATCTCCCTCGTCAGCCAGCTGGCGCCTGCTCCCAGCCAAGCCGATTAATGGAATGTTCACCTAACGGGGGCATAAGGAGGGAAGCGCAGGCAGGAAAAGGCACCCCCGCCTTCGGGAAGCTGACAGCTACCACTGGGGGATGGTCTGCTCGCTTCCTCGCCCGCTGTGGGGTGGTTGTCTGAAGGTTGCCTGCCCAGGGATCCGGCCGATCGGTGCAGTAGGATCGAGGTTGACGAGAGGGCTGTTCTCTTAAAGCATGGTCCTTGAAGTCCAGAAGCCTGTGGATTTATGGGGGGACCTAGAGGGCAGTGTGCAAGCTCATTCTGTGGCCCCAAGATGAGAGCCCTGTCCTCCCCCCCTCCCCCACCACAGCAACTGCTCACCAAGCAGGACAGCCTGGACATCTACAACGAGCGGGACCTTTTCAAGACGGAGGAGCCGGCCACAGAGGAGGACGAGGAGTCTGCCGGTGATGGAGAGCGGGCCCTGGATGGGGAGCTGGACCTATTGGAACAGGAGCCCCTGGTGCCTCCGCCACCCTCCCAGACACCCCTCAGTGCCGAGCGGGTGGCCTTTCCCAAGGGCCTGCCCTGGGCCCCAAAGGTCAGGTAGGTTGGACCAGGCTCCAGGGGCCCTGAGCTTTGGGACCACACTCACAGAAGGCCCGGGGTGGGGTCGTCTACATGTGCCAAGACGCCATGCACTGGGTGTGATGTGCCCCCTGTTGGCTGCTATCTCCCTACCCCCCACCACACACACCCTGCTCCAGTCCTCACATGGGCAGGGAAGGGCCCAGAGAGGGTCCTCTTTCAAAGTGCGCTCCCCCACCCCTCTCCACCATGGTCCCCGCTCTTCTCTCAGACAGAAGGACATTGAGCTCTTCCTGGAGACAAGCAGGAACAAGTTCATCGGATTCACTCTGGGCCAGTAAGTGACCGGGTGGGCTGTGCTGCCCATCTGGGGGTAGAGCAGGTAGCTTACCACAGTAGGATGCTGCCAGGTCATCATGGGGTGCCGTGCCCCCCCACCCCCGCCCCGAGAGCCACCAGGCTCTGGGCAGCTCTCCGTGACCACTGCGGGTCCTTTCCATGTGACCTTCTACCTGGGGGCGGGCTCCCATCCACTTTTCATAGAAAGGAACTCAGTCTTGGTCCGCCCCCAGGCCTCGGAGCACCAAGCCATGCTCCTCCTGGGGCTTGGTTTTCTTGGGAGGGACCTGGATCATCTGAGCTGACCCTCTGGGCAGGAGATAGGCACATGGCCTTCCCTTGCCCCTACCCTTATGAGCCCTGCCCTTCCTGGCCTCCACCATAGCTGAGAAGGCATCTCGGCCCGTGGGGGCCCCATGCCCAAGTGACCACTGGCCTATGTCCCCTTTTTAGTCCAGTGAGTCCACAAGAGACTCTCCGTGCCCCCTGGTCCCAAGGACAGGTCTGTGTGCCAGGGAGCTTTCTGGGTCCTGAAGCAGTGATTACCCGGAGCTGACAGGAAGGTGAGGGGTGGGAAAGGGGCATGGTCCACGTGACACAACCCCCCAAGGGGTGTTGGGAACTGATGAACTGATGTGCACCCTCCTGCCGGCCTTCCACAGGGACACGGACACCTTGGTCGGATTACCCAGACCCATCCACGAGAGTGTGAAGACCCTAAAGCAGGTGCGCAGGGGGGCCCTCCGTCCTCGGGAAGAGGGAGCCCTCCAGGGCAGTGGGACCTGATGGCCAGGGCCCTGGGTGGGTGCTGGGGCCCTTCCTTCAGACACAGTGGGAACTGCCTCGCATTTCCCCCTCAGCCCTTCTGCCAAAGAGGAGCCACAAAACGGTCTTGATCTTTCCCTTCTTAGCTGATCCTCCACCTTCAGGCTCATCAAAGGGCTCTTCTTCCACCCCCGCCCTTTTACTTTCTCCTCCCCGCTCGCTGCCTCCCTGCCTGGAAGGAGCTGCAGCGAGTGGGACTTCTCTCTCTCTCAAGCCTGGGGCTAAGACTGGCCTGCCTCCCTATGGCCCAGTGCTTTGTGGAAGACACATGGGCTAAGCATGTACTGGGTGGGAAGCACTGTGCTGGGAGCTAACACTACAGACGTGATGCAGACTCCAGCTCTCAGAGAACATGGGGGTCTCCTTGAGGTGACAGCTCTGGGACCGGATGTCCTTCTCCTTATCCCTGGGGAAGCTCAGAAGGGGCTTGGCCCCACACAGCAGAGGGAGATCCTGGGTGCCTTCAACTTTGCGCTGGTCTCCTCTTGTCTTCCCAGCACAAGTACGTGTCGATCGCAGACGTGCAGATCAAGACCGAGGAGGAGCTGGAGAAGTGCCCCATGTCCCTCGTAAGTAAGCGGTGGGTGGGTGTGTGTGTCCGTCCGTCCGCCTGTCCATCCAGGAGACTGCTGCAGAGCTCTCGCACTGGCACGCACTTGTTCCCAGGCCCTGGGCCAGACCAGACCATTGAAGTTCACACGGGGGATCCCAGAGGGACCCTGGGATAAGCTGGACAGTCTGGCTGGCACAACGGTCAAGCCAATGGGCACAGTTCAGATGGGAGGGCGTGACAGAGGCATCCACAGGCTGCTGCGGCGTGGGCTGTTCAAGTCGCCCTGGGAGGGGGTGCTAAGGCAGGGTCTGAAGTGTGGGAGAGAGCATTCCAAGCAGAAGGGGCCGCCTTAATGAGGTCACAGCAAGTGTGTTAGAGGTCACGGAGGAAGTCCAGGGTGGCAGGAGCCCAGGGGGCAGAGAGGTGGCCCGGGGCAGTGCAAGCAAAGCTCAGGAGTTCAGGATGGGGTGACAGGGACGACCTCAGGCAGGCTGTGACAGCGATGCTGGTCCTGCTGTGGAAAAACCACCAGGAGCTTGGGTGCTGGGGGATCAGAAGCCCGGGGGGCCAGGGAATCAGAAGCCTGGGGGCCGGGGATCAGATATGTGGGGCTGGAGGATTGGACATGGAGCCGTCCCCATAGCTCAGGTGACGGTTGGCGTGGTGAACTGAGCCGGGCTGGTCCTTGTGGAGACAGAAAACTGGTTGGTTTGGGACAGAGCTGCCACCCACAGTGTGCCGTCGGATTGGATGTTGGTGGAGGGGCAGAGAGGAAGAGGCAGAATAAGCATACTAACGAGACTCGGGCAGCGGCAAGAGCCCGTTTGGGATGCACACTTTAGGTGGGGCTGGGGCGGGGCCTCAAACAGTTAGCACCTGAGGACACCCACCGGAGGGGCCTTGGGACACAGGCTGGCGGGCACTTCTGCAAGGCGGCCTGAAAACACCAGGGCCCTGCTCTCCTGGGCACCCCTGGGGTCCCCCTGAGGTGTCGACTCTCACACCCTGGACAGTGGCCTGAGCCAAACATCACCTTCTGCCCCAGGGGGAAGAGGAGGTACCAGAGACCCCATGCGAGGCCCTCTATCAGGGCATGCTATGCAGCCTCCCGCAGTACATGGTAAGCTTCCCGAGAGGTGCACACTCTGGGGGCCCTCCCCACCCTGCTGCCTTTGCTCCGAGGCCAGGCACCTCTGACCTCTGGCCTTCCCTGAGCTGCCCTGGGGCATGGAAGGAGGGATTGGCTGGGGGTGCCTCTGAAGGGCTGTGTTCGCAAGTTCTTTGGGGGTCTGGGGAGAAGGTGGGGTCTACACAGAGTGCACTGGGGGCTCTCCCGAGTAAGTGCCCTCGTCCCTCCGAGGTCTGCCGAGGCGTGTCTTGTCCTTGTAGTGGCTGGCTGGACAGGGCGAAGGTGCTGATGGACAGGTGGGAGGAGAACAAGGTGGAGACACTGTGTGGAGACTGTTTATCCTGTTTCCTCCCTATACTTCCTGCCTCATTTCTAGAGATGCCCCTCACCCTCCTCAGGCCACCTGTGCCAGACTGCCCAGCAACTCCCACCAGCCCCCACCGTAGCACCCAGCCGCCTGGCCTCTCCCTGGCCGGTGTCCTTTCTCTTCCTAGAGCTGGGAGACCCGTCCGTCCTTGAGGGCACGTGGGGCAGGCTGGGGGGCGTGGGGCGGGGCTGTTGGGGGAGGAGGGCCGGCTCAGGACCCATCTCCCCATCTCCTGCCTCCTAGATTGCGCTGCTTAAGATCCTGCTGGCCGCAGCGCCCACCTCCAAGGCAAAGACAGACTCCATCAACATCCTAGCCGACGTCCTGCCTGAGGAGATGCCGTGAGTGGCCGCTGGCCCGGTCTCTCCTGACCCCGCCCATCCCCCTCTCCCCCCTGGCCACGTCCCCTCCCACGGCAGGGCTCTTGGTTCTGCCCTTAAGGTTGGGGGCCTGGAGGCTTGGGCCCTGCTGCCCGGGTGTCGGAGTAGACAGGCCGAGGGAGAAGCTTCCCAAGGAGAGAGACATTGACGACAGAGACGGGCTGGGCGGTACTTACCGCAAGACTAGCTGCTCCCGCCCAGAGGGCCTCGTAAGAAAGGCCCAGCATTCTGCTTCTGAAAGGCCTTCTCTCACTGCCATCCATTCCGACTCCCAGCATACCTGTGGGACGGCAGAACGACCCCTGGCAGTTTCCAAAACTGTGACTGGGGGGGGGGGGGGCAGGGAGTGTCCTCTTTCTCCTGCATAGTGGCTGGTGGCCTCACATTAGCAGTCCAGCTCTCTGCCACTGTGCCCCCAGACCCTCCCAGGTCACAGCCACAGGAAACCCTGTGGAACAGCGGTTCCACTCAGACCCTCAGGCTGACCAGGAGTCCGTGGGTCCCACGGCCACGGGCACAGCCAGATCCAAGTCTGTCGATAGGCCTAGGTTCCCGACTCTATCTTGGACTTGTGTCTGACCCAGAAGCCCAGGTCCCGGAGGCCCACTACTCCAAGGCCGGGCTCCACGCCCCCTTCTCTGAGCCACCCTCCCCCACAGCGTCACGGTCCTGCAGAGCATGAAGCTGGGCATCGACGTGAACAGGCACAAGGAGATCATCGTCAAGAGCATCTCCGCTCTGCTGCTGCTGCTGCTCAAGCACTTGAAGCTGAACCACGTCTACCAGGTGAGCCCCGCCTGGCCTGGCCTGGCTCCCAGAGCTGGGACAGACGCAGGGCCCTGCTCGCCCCCAGCTGATCCCTTTCCTTCCTAGAGAGCTGGGAGGGAGGGGGGCGGTGCAGGTGTCTGTCCTTGATGCGCCTTCCCGGGGATGGGGCAGCCGTGAGGAAACCCAAGAGCCTGAGTGAGCGTGGGAACACACCCGGCCTGAGTGGGCGCAGCAGAAGACAGGCTTTAAACACGCCCCCAGCAAGGGCGCACGGGTCCCTTCAAACACCCCCAGCAGGGGCCAGGAGTCAGCTGAGTTCCAAGTGTGTCTGAAGCACTTTTCTAGCCACGTGGCGGGGACAGAGCTCGAGTCAGACACGGACGGTTGCAGGGAGCTGTAATGTGTTTCTGGCCACCTCTTCGTGGGTCCTATGTGGCCAGGCGGCCAGGCGGGTGCAGGTTTGTTGATCTGACCAGTGCACGGTCAGTGACTCCTGACAAGGTCCCAGGCCCAGTTCAAACGGAGGAAAGTTCTCAGCCCTGGGTGTGGACTGTCTCCTCCATCCAGGCTCCATAAAATCACCTGGGTCAGCTTTCAGAGAGGCAGCGCTGGGCAGGGAGACGTGGTCCTGACCTACCTGACCTTACCAGACACCCAGGGGCAGAGGGAGAACCTGGATACCCAGGCTGCCGTGGCCACGCTTCACTCGGGCAGAGCTCGGGAACTGACAACACCTTGGTTCTCGGCTTCTCCTACCTGGTTTCTGCACCAGCCCAGCAGTCTGTGTTCGTGTGCTAGATCCGGGGACAGACTGCCTGGGACACTTTGGTGCATGCTTGGTAAAGCTTAGGGACACCGCCCCATGATGTCACCCGCATGGCACAGGCCCCCACCTGACGCCCCCTAAAAAGCTTGTTCTCAGTGCCACCTGGGAGCCCAAGGGCCGGCCCCAGCCCTTCTGCGCAGGAAGCCCTGCCCTTTAACCTCTGTTCCAGAGAAAGCGGTGACAGCATGCTTCCATACAGGCTGACAGCCTCGGGGCCCCTACGGGACAGTTCTACTCTGTCCCGGTGTCTCTGAGTCTGCAGGCAGCGGGGCTGGCTCTGAGTTGGAGTTACAATGAGGTGCTCCTGACTCGAAAGCTGAAATTCACGTCCCAGAGGTTCCCGCATGCTGTCCCCCCCCCCCCCCGGGACATGCTGCACCTGCCTGCTCCTCACCCACGGCTGAAGCCTCTCAAGCCAGGGGTCGGGGGGGCGGGGGGGGGGGGGCTGGCCGTTCCTCGGAGCCTTCCTTCCCAGTGCTGCTTAGGAGCCGGTCTCCCAGAGTTCTTGCTTCTCGGGCTGCTTTAGGTTTGGGTCTTCAGTCACATCTCATGGCCAAAGTGTGTCGTGAACAACCACCTGCCTGCGCAGATCCATGCCCCAGACCAGAAACTCTGCCACGGGGTCGGTGCCAACTCGTAACAACCCTGAAAGACAGGGTGGAGCTGCCCCTGTGGGTTTCCAAGACTGTGGCTCTCGACAGGAGTAGAAAGCCCCATCTTTCTCCCAGTGGTTTCGAACTGCTGACCTTGTAGTTGGCAGTCTGACGTGTAACCACGACACCCTAGGGCTCCTAATGTGCCCACCTGTATGTGATGGATGTGCAGAAATCTGCCTGGGGCATGCACAGAAACGACAGGGGAGCGGTGATTGGAGAACGCTCACACCAGGCCGATGATTGGTGTGAAGAAAGTGTCTCCCCACACCCCCACTCCCCACCCCCACCCCTGAAGGCTGGCCAGGCTGAGCTGTGAATCTTCTCAGAAACACTACAGATTCACGCCTGCCTCTTTTTATCCCCAGAGGTGCCCTGGTGGTGTAATGGGTTCCGGGCGTCAGGGCCGCTAACCGCAAAGCCAGCAGTTCCAAACCACCAGCCTCACCTTGGGAGAGAGATGAGGCTTTCTGCGCCCGTAAAGATTGACAGCTTCAGAAACCAAAGGGGCAAGTTCTGCTCCGCCCAGTAGGGCCACCGTGGGTCAGAATCAGCTTGACTGATGGAAGTGAGCTTGGGCTGTCCAGGGTTTGTTTGCTTTTCCAGAGGAGCTTGGTGGCTCTGTCAGGTCAGGGTTGGACTCCTAACTAAAGGTTGGTGGTTCAAACCCACCCGCTGCTCCAAGGGAGAACGACGAGGCGGTGGGCTCCCATACGGGTGTACTCTACAGAAGGCCATGATGAGTCTGGCATGACGTGGCGGCTATGGGTGTCTTCCCCCTCTGCCCTCCACCCCGCCACTCCGGATAAGATCCTAGCCTCTGCTTTGGTCTTTTCGTTCAGTTTGAATATGTTTCGCAACACCTGGTGTTTGCCAACTGCATCCCCCTGATCCTGAAGTTCTTCAACCAAAACATTCTGTCCTACATCACCGCCAAGAACAGGTAAGCGCCCCCCCGCCCCCCCCCCCCCCCGGGCAGACTGCTTTGCAGGGGGCTATTAGGGGCTGTGGAGAAAGCCACACCCTCTCAGAGCCTTGCAGTCTCGCGGTGCCTGGGTGGCCAGCCCCAGCCGTTTCATTTGACGTCCGTGCCCACAGGCGTGTGTGTGTGTGTGTGTCCCACGTCCCAGAGGTGTTTGAGGGGTTCTGAGACAAGAAGGGAAGCTGTGTTTGGGGGCGTTCCTGCTTTGCCGCAGGAGCCAGATGATTATTATGAACCATCCTCCTCGAGTGGTAGAGCGGCACCCAGACCTCGGGGTCAATCGCAGGGTGACGCTCCCGAGTAGACCAGGTAAAGCCACACCAAATGGGTCACTGGCGGTAAATAATGCTGCCCAGGAAGCTGCGTCTGTAGCTGCAGTAGAATGAAATGGGGTCTTTTAACTGCTGTTTTCTAAGGTGCCCTGGCGGTGTAGTGGCTATTGCCTGTTGGGCTGCTAACCACGAGGTCAGTTTGAAATTCCTAGCTTCCCTGTGGGGAGAAAGACTGGGCCTTGCTCCTGTTAGCAGTTACAGTCTAGAGGAAAACCCACAGGGCAGTTCTGTCCTGTCCTGCAGGGTCGCTGTGAGGGGACACTTAGTTGATGCGGTAAGACTTTCTGTACCATCTCAGCGCGGAGAGAGGTTTCCGACGTGTTTCCGGCTTGTCTGAGCCATGAGGAAGCACATGCAGGTAGACTGGCCGACGTAAGAAAGGTCAGCGTGCCAGAGAGAGGCCTGAGCCAGGTAGAGGCAGCTCCAGGCACAAGCTGCCTGCCACACCTCCTACCCAGAGGGCCTGGGGGCTGTGGGGCAAAACTCTGTCCTTTGATCTTGGGGAGACTGGAGCTGGCCCCAGAGATGAGCTGTCACCTGTCTGTCGCTACCAGCCCGAAGCCCCACGGTGGGGAGGCAGCTGAGAGGGGCACAGCCCTTCCCCTGGAACATGGGCCTGCCCAGGGCTCACTGTGTGGTATCCAGTCTTGCCCTGCGTCCTTCCGAGCCCCCGTGGGAAGCATTACAATGGTTCCCCTGGCTAGGCCCGAACGCATGAGTGGAAGTGAGGCTGCTTCAGGAAGTGCCAGTAGTTAGGAAGGGGGATTCCTTTGGAGAAAGCCTTTCTCCCGAATCACACGGAGACCTGTGCACCATATAAGGCATGGGAGACAGTTCCACCCGGGTTACCGGAGACAGGGCAGGGCAGGCTGGGTGAGGACACCTCTACGTGTCAGCCAGGCCTCTGGGCTATGAGTAAGCGGGTCCAGCTCGACCTGGACCACACAGCAACCGGAACTGGTTAAAAAAAGACAACAGGTGATAGGTCATTGTGAGAAGCCTCATGCAGGGCTGTGGCTCTGAGCCTCATGGGTAGCCTGTATCTCAGCGAGACCAGGAAGCCCTCCGCCCCCACCTTGACCCCCAAGCCTCTGTGCCCCTCTCTCTGTCTTCTCAGGCCACTAGTGAACTTGCCCCCCATGAACCAGACATGAGCCATCGCCCTCAGATTGGACTCACAGCCGGTGCCTCTTCCAGACTCCCCAGGTCCAGCCCTGGGTGCTGCCTCTGTGGTGGACTGGGAGGCGGAGCTGACGGCCCCCACTGTAGCCAGGGGCCTGAGCAGGGGGGATGGCCCCCCCACCAGGCATCTGTTGGGTTTAGGGAGACAGCCCACGTATTTTGCCGCAACTGGCGAGGATGGGATGGAGCACATCTGCCACCGTTGCCTTGGAGGGAACTGAGCACATGGGACACCCACAGCTCTATCACACAGCCCACCTGCAGCTACTTGGACATGCATCTGTGTCCCCTTCCACTAACACGTAATGCCTTGAGGGATTGGCCCCAACCCGTCTTCCGTGGGCTGGGCTTCTGGGGAAGGAGGCCCTGCCTTATGCAGATGGTTTCTTGCCTTGCCCACCCCCTAAGCCTGTCCTCTCTGCACCTGCAGCATCTCCGTCCTAGATTTCCCCTGCTGCACCATCCAGGATCTGCCGGAGCTCACCACCGAGAGTCTGGTAAGCAGATGGGGATCGGGTAGCCTTTGAAAGTGCCAGGTGGCTGACGCTGGCACTGGCTCTTTCCCACCGCTCGTCCAGCCCCATCACATCCTGGCCTGGGAACCTCAGCGCAGGGCAGACGCACTGGCAAGCTCTCGGAGCTGTCGGAATTTAGAGCTGCTGACCCAGTTGGGAACGGTTTGGAAAAGCCGAGCCTGCGTTTAGCAGAGGAGAGGAGCAGAGAGGGCTGGTGGGAAACCCTGATGGGAGAGTGGGTTTGCAGAGGTGAAGGGGCTGCATGTGGTGGCCGGAGACGGCATGGTCCAGCTCAGCCAGACATGAGCCTGCCCCCTCTCTGCTGTGTGACGGGCTGGGCACGTGGCTTTTTCAAGAAGCTTCTCGAAGCCAGGAGTGTTTGGGGTCAGAGAGCATGTAAGCTCCGTCTCCCTGAGGCAGAAGCCAGTGTGCCCACAGGGGGTGGCCCAGAAAGTGCCGCTGCTTGCCCTGCACCATTCGGCAGGTGCAGCACCCCTCAGATGCCCCCCGTGTCTGACCAAACTCAGGGGACAGCTTGTCCCCTCTCCATTTTTGTGTTGCCAGAGGTACCATGGCTGCCCCTGGAACTGCTGGATGCCTGGGCCCTGCTGCTTCTCCCCCCTTGCCTCCTCCTAAAGGTTTCAGCACCCTCAAAGTGCTGAGTCAGACAAGTCCCCACTCAGAATCAACTCGCGCCTTCTGTGGGCCGGACTGATTGGAGCCGGCAGACGATGGTGGTGGGTGGGCGCTGTGTTTGGGAGTCGTTTGGCCCACTCCCTTCCTTTGGAAAGCAAGAGCGCTCTCAGGGACCAGTGGGTGAAGTGACCTGTCTCAGACCAGGGGACAGACTTCGAGTGGAGTCCAAGGCGAAAGTCACACGCTGAGACACCTTAGCCCCGTCCAAAGCCAAGATTTCCTGCCCAATTTAGAGGTGGTCTCAGCAGCTGGGGATGCCCCGGGGGGTCCCACGCCTGCAGGGGACAGCTCTACGCTGCCCAGCAGGGTTCCTGGACATTCCCAGACCTGCTCTTGTTTCGAGGTTGAAGCCCAGGGAGGTGGCCGGGCAGTTTCACAGCCAGCAAAGGAAAGCACTTCCGTGACCTCAGCATTGAAGGTGGGGGACGCGACCCCTGCCATTCCCAGCTGGGAGGAAGCATGTGTGTCCTGCAGAAAGTGGCGGAGCTGGTGTTCGAGACCCTGCTGTTTGCGGGGCATTTCAGAACCAAAGTCAGCCCTGGCTTGGCAGCCTGAGTGCGGGCCCTGTGGCAGTGGGCACTCTGTTCCCAGGCCCTGACAGGAAGCATCCTGCCACACCTCCTGTTTGGATTGAGCATAAAATAGGGAAGCAACAGTTAACCTCGTAACTGTCCAGGAGCGGGTAGAAGCGTGTGGCTCGGTTTGGGTTTGTTTCTTGTTTTTTAGTGTGAGTTGAGTGCAGGTGGACAGAGCAGGCCACCAGTGTCACATTTGACAGCTCACACATTCTGTTTCATCATCTCCGCGATGGCGGTGCCCCCAATGGGCCTCCACTAACACCCCACCTCCACCCCGCCTCCCTGCGGCTCCCATTGCTTCTGCCCAGGAGTCAGGGCTGCCCTGTTGGTCTCAAACTCGCACTCCAAGGGCTGCGGGCCTCCCTAGGGTTAGCACCGCCCTCACTGTGGGCCCTGGCCATTGCTCGGCTATAAACTGAGCCCTGGGTGAGAATTGGTGACACCAGGCCATCGGCTTGCGCATTGCACCCGTCTCTGTGCACCAGGAAGCTGGCTTGCTCTTATGATCTTAGGCTACGTACCATGTTTTCCCTCCGCTCTGTTCAGGCCCCGACGGGACCCCTCACAGAGCAGTGGGCACCATCGAGTTCTTGGTCATAGGGCCGTGAATCAGCCCATCTGGCTAAAGGCTGCCTTCCATTTTTCCACTTTGATCCGTTTTCCTCTGGACAGAGAGAGACCCTTAGATGGCCGCACAGGACCTTTTAAGACCATAGTCAGAAGTCACCAAAGTAGTATGTAGAATATTGCCTTTGCGAACTGCATTAATGCCCATTTGCTTGGTGTCCCCCGAGACTGAGACCTAGACCTAGACCTACTCCTACTCTTAAAACACAGCTTCATGCTAGGACTCCCCTGAGGCAATGGTGACACCTGGTGGTGGGCGTGGTAAATGCACTTTTCTGGTTTGCCTTTACCTGGTGTGCCGAGCCCAGCTGTGAGTCCAAACCGATGATGTTTGCACTAAGACACCCTGATGTTCATCTGAGTCGAACGGATTTCTTTTTCAGGCTTAGAAAATCACAAACCCAGAAAAAGGTCTGTACTTTACATGTATAGGGTCATTTTTTTTAATTTCTGGTTTTCCCCCTTGACTTAAAATTATTATACACATGTTAACCAAAAACTGAAGAAACACAGAAAGTATAGAGAAGACAATGAAAATGCCCTTCGGTATATCACCAACCTATAATCATTGTTGTTATTTTGGTACACATGTTTTGGGGGTTTTTTAAATCATTTTATTGGGGGCTCTTATCACAATCTATATATCCATGCATTGTGTCAATCACCTTTGTACATTTGTTGCCATCATCACTTTTAAAACATTTTCTTTCTACTTGAGCCCTTGGTATCAGCTCCTCATTCTTTCCCTCCCCCTCCCTCCCATGTAAACCCTTGATAACTTATAAATTATTATTTTTTCATGTCTTACACTGACCAAAGTCTCCCTTCACCCACTTTTCTGTTGTCCATCCCCCAGGGAGGGGGTTATATGTAGATCCTTGTAATCTGTTCCCCCTTTATACCCAACTTCTCTACACCTCCCAGTATCGCCACTCTCAGCACTGGTCCTGAAGTGATCATCTGTCCTGGATTCCCTGTGTTTCCAGCTCTAATCTGTACCAGTGTACATGCTCTGGTCTAGCCGGATTTGTGAGGTAGAATTGGGATCGTGATGGTGGGGTGGGTGGGAGAAGCATTAAAGAACTAGAGGAAAGTTGTGTGTTTTATCGGTGCTACACTGCACCCTGACTGGTTCGTCTCCTCCATGAGACCCTTCTGTAAGGGGATGTCCAGTTGCCTCCAGATGGCCTTTGGGTCTCCACTCCATACTACCCCATTCACAATGATCAGATTTTTTTTTTCTTTGATGACTGATACCTGATCCTATCGACACCTCATGATCACACAGGCTGGTGTGCTTCTTCCATGTGGACTTTGTTGCTTCTGAGCTAGATGGCTGCTTGTTTATCTTCAAACCTTTAAGATCCCAGACGCTATATCTTTTGATAGCCGGGCACTATCAGTTTTCTTCACTACATTAGTTTATGCACCCGCTTTGTCTTCAGCGATCGTGTTGGGTAGGTGAGCATCATGGAATACCAGTGTAATAGAACAAAGTGTTCTTGCATTAAGGGAGTACTTGAGTAGTGGCTCAATGTCCATCTGCTACATTAATACTAAACCTATAAATATACGCACATAAATCTATTTCCCCATCCTCATATATAAATTTATTAACATATGTACATACTTGTATTTAGACCTCTATACATGTCCTTTGCCTCCTAGTTCTCTTATATCCTTTTACTTTCCTCTTGTATCACTATCATGCTCAGCCTTCATTTGGGTTTCCTATCAGTTACATTGCCCTTGATCAAGCCCTATCAGGCCTCCTACACCCTCTTCGCTATGGACTTAAGATCACTAGATCACATGTTATTCCCTTGTCCCTGGGCCTGTTAACACCCCCTTCCTTTTCCCCCATGTCTTTAACACCCCTTCCTTTCTCCCTCTCCCATGTCTCCCCAGAACTGCCGGTCCATTGTTTTCTCTTCCTGATTGTTTATCCCCCCTATCTTATCTAAATAGACCTGCAGAGATAATAATATGCACAAACAACAAGACAGAGCAAAACAAAGTGACAAAACAAAAACCAAGGAAAACAGAAGAAAAGTCAAAAATTAGTTCAAGGTCGTTTGTTGACTTTTTTTTTTTAAACGTTTTATTAGGGGCTCATACAACTCTTTTTTTAAAAAAATCATTTTATTAGGGGCTCATACAACTGTTATCACAGTCCATACATATACATACATCAATTGTATAAAGCACATCTGTACATTCTTTGCCCTATGTTTGTTGACTTTTAAGAGTATTTTCTGGTCGAGTCTGATGGGGTGCCATACCCTGACCCCAAAGTCTACTTTTGGTATTCCCGGGGGGCTTCGTTCCTCTGCTCCCTTTGCTGTTCTGTTGCACGCCGGTAGTGTTTTGCCTCGGTGTGGTGGGGTTGGATCGGGTGCAATTCCTGCACTGTGTCTCCAGTGTTGTCCCCCATAGCACTATGGGTCAGTGAGGGACGTCGTGTCTCATGGTGGGGCTGGCCTGTGGTCCTCTCTGTGCCTTGGCTGCTCTGAGCAGGGATATTGTCCTCAGGGCTTGCTCACCAGCTTTTTGAATGAAGCCCTCCAATCCATGTATTTCACTTGGCGTGGTAAACTTTAAATTTCCAAAGTATTATTAAGTATCTTGACAACATAGTTTTCATGGCAATACATCTGAGCCTGTGCCTTAACTGTAAAGAGATGGCCCCATCCTGCTGCTGCGGGCCTGCGGCGCCCCGTCTCTGCACCGTGAGCGCTCCTCCTTGGGGACTCTGACCCAGAATCATGGTGGGCACTGCCCTGACTCACGTGCTCTCCGCTTTCTGCATTTGAACTGGCTTCACCTCAAGGCTGATGAGCAGGGCGGACACGAGGGGAAACAGACCCTCAGACAAGGATTCTGGACTCTTCCCCTCTCGCCATATGCCTGCTTTCCCTCTGTGTGTTCTCCCGGATCCCCCTCTCCTGGGGCAGGAAGGCTGGCAGCTGCTGAACTGCCAAACACCTACGTTCAACCCACTCCGCACATGGAGGAAAACCAACAAAACCCCCAGGAACCATTCCCTAGTGTGGGCTTGAAGGAAAACTTCTATGGACCTCAAACACCCTTGGCCACTGAGAGGTCCTGAGGAAACACAGAAAGCAGGGGCTTATCCCCAATTTTCTCTCAGCAATTCCCTCTGTCCAGTTGGAGACGGACAACGAGGAGATGGACAGGAAATGCTGACAGTCGTGGAGTTCTGTGAGCCAGTAGCAATCCCTGCGGGGACACTAGATACATGACCTGGGGCAAGCCCCTTCCCTGGGCGGCAGTGGCCCTGTGAATGACGGCACCTGAGCACCACAGCTGCCTCCCTCCTGACCCTCACTAAGCTCCTCCCTGATGCCCTTGGTTGTTTCCACACCAGCCCGGCGGCGCTCTGCTTGGCTGTGGAGGGATCGCCGAGAACAGCCATCAGTGCCTTGGGGCTGGAAGGGCAGAGGCGAGCTTTCCGACCCGTGGAGCGTGGCGTGGCAACTGTCTCTTGGTGACCGTGCCCCTCAGACATATACGTTCTTACCTAACTGCAGCTGGCAGCAGGGAAGCTGGTATTCTGCTCGGGTCAGTGTCGGGGGCCAGGCCGAGGGGCACGGGCCTGCTGCCCTTCACAGCCCCGCTCATGGAGACCCACGTGTCCCTCGGTGTCCTGGGGCCTGCCAATGAGGACCAGAGGAAGACCTGCCTTAAGTGGGCATCAAGGAACGCAAGGGAGCCCGCAGGGCTGCCAGGTCTGAAGAGGCGCCCGTGGAGCTGCAGGCCTGCCGAGAAGGAGATGACGCCTTGCTGGGCTGATGGAGCTTCCACGGAGCCTGCTGCCACCGCCGCCACTGCAGCGGGAACCACTGTCCAGCCACTGATCCAGCCTGCCCTGAGCCAGGCAGCATCTGGGGACCTGTGATCAGCAGGAAGGGAGAGCAGGCCTGGGGGGCTAGGCGGCTTTCCTGGGGCTCTCGGGACTGAGCTCTGAGGACAGTCGTAATCCCTCAGTACTTTTCCCTGGAGTCTCGGGAGGAAGTGCAAGTATGTCGCAGACTTCTAGAATGGTCGAGTCAAAAGGACTTTGAAAGGTTATCTAGTTCAGCCGCTTATAGGACACAGGAGAAACGAGTTCCTGCAGGTCATCCTGCCAGGACAGCACTGTCGCCCCCATGTCCTGGTGCCTCTAGAAGGCCCCTCTTTGCTGGTGGCTACCGAGGGTGGGAGGGTGCTGTTGCGTCAGAAGCCAGGGCGGAGGAAAGGACCTTGCTGTCCCACCAGTGTAGTCTCCCAGCTCCTGTAAGTGCTAGTAGCCATCATGAGCATTTAAAAATCGGCCTCCCCTGCCACAGACACCAGGTGGGACCACTAAGGAGCCTGACCTGTCCGGGACAAGCCAGGCCAGCTGATGCGCTGGGGCAGAAACTCCCATAGAAGTTTCCCTCAGGAAGCCCGGCAGTGATCTCCCAGGACTTGTTTCAAACCAACGCTGATCATTTACGACAGAAGAGCCCCAAATCAGACCCAGTGCTGTTGAGTGAAGCTGGCTCGCCATGGCCCCGGAGGACAGGGTGGAACCGCCCCCTTTGCGCTTCCGAGGCTGCAGACCTTTATGGGAGCAGAAAACCTCATCTCTCTCCCAGGGAGCGACTGGTAGATTCGAACTGCTGACCTTGCAGTGAGTCAGCCCAACGTGTAACCGGCCCTCCCCCTACCCTATCCCCACCCCCATTCCCCCCCCACACACCACCGCCACCAGGGCTCCTTTTCTTTCTTTTTTTTTTTATTCAGAATTATTTCTGAATGTTTTTTAAAAGTTTCCCTGCAATGTTTTTTTTAAATCTTTGGTCTTAACTTACTTCCTCCATCCCCAAGAATCTGACTTTTTCCAACTTAGTTGCATGTTCACTCCTCCCGGTTTAGAAGCCTGCCTGCCTTGCTTGGTTCAACTGAGCTGGCGGGAGCCAGGGGACGTCTCCGTTCACCAGGCTCGCGCCTGCTCGCCCTTCTCCTGTGTTCTGTCCCTGGAGGTGGGAAGAAGTTCCAAGATGGTACTTGGCCACCCTGCTGGCTCATTGACTTATGTCGCCTCTGACACCCAGTATGTATCTACAGCCCCCAGAGCACATCGGGCCGCCTATTTCTGTCTCCCAAAAAAATGGGTTCTGTGAGGGAACCCCCGCTTCTAATCTGACATCCATCTGCGATCTCGCCTTGGGTGCTCACAAGCTATCATCAAGAAACATGTCAGAGAAACACCTGGTCAGAAGGCACCATCTGCCATCGCCCCTCCCTGGCTGGGGAATTATGCAATACAGCTTGCTAAGGGGGATGGCGGTTGATAAAGAGCCCAACGCCAGTGAATAGAGGCTCTCCATCCTGGTTTGAACACACCAGCACGGGTCCTGACGTTGAGCAGGGACCAGCGGGACTTGTCTGGGGGCAGTGTGGATGGGGGTAGAAGTCTGTCCTGTCTTTTGGTACTCTGAATCAAGCCCCGAGGTGCCAGGCAGTCTCCCCGGGTCGGCAGTTGAGTGTTTTCGGATGAAGGATGCTATGTGAAGAGCAAGTGAGGGCAGCCCCCCACCCCGCTGCCAGCTGGCCGACCCCGGGCTCTGGCTGTGTGGGTCACGGGACGGACCTTGCGTTCCAGGAAGCCGCAGACAACAGCCACTTCTGCTGGAGGAACCTCTTCTCGTGCATCAACCTCCTGCGGCTGCTCAACAAACTGACCAAGTGGAAGCACTCCAGGACCATGGTGAGTGGGCGCTGGGGGCGGCCGGGTCGGCCCGGCCGGCTTTCTCTGTGAACACGTGCAGGTGGCCTCCCGGATCTCAGCCTCTCCTGATTCTGGGCCGTTTGGCCCCTGTGAGATGACCACCAACCTGCCCATCTCTCCTCCCGTCTCCAAGCTGAGCTCTCAGGGCAGCCTTGGGGAGGTCGGTCACTCTTCTCTGAACTGCAGCCAGGCACACCGTGCGATGCCAGCCCAGGAGTGTCTCCGGGGCATTGTTTGGGGGAAATGAAAGATTAGAAACCACCCACCGGTACCACATGAGCCAGTTGCGTGAATTCTGGTACCGGCCTCGTGGTAGGATAGCGGTTCTCCACCTGTGGGTCGTGACCCCTTTGGCAGTCAAATGACCCTTTCACAGGGTCGCCCGATTCATCACAGTAGCAAAATGACAGTGATGAAGTAGCAAGGAAAACAACGTTATGGTTGGGGGCCACCACCCCATGAGGAACTATAGGAAAGGGTCGCGGCATCAGGAAGGTGGAGAACCGCGGCTGTAGGGGGAAGTAGTTCTGTCCGACTGTGGAACACTCTCCCACTTCAGCCTTGTTAAAAGACGCCGAGAGTGACGGGATCCGTTGTTGGTTACTCTGTGCCCTCGTAGAGCAGGGTTTGCATAGAAGAGCTAGCTGAGCACAGCACACAGGAAAACGGTAGCTATGGAAAGGATGGGGGGCGGTGGGGGCGGCGCTGGCAATGTTTCTTTCACGTTATACGGCATGCACTTGGAACCTCGGAAACGTTGACTTACCAGAGCCCCCTGTCCCTGCGGACGAACTAGAAGGAGCACCTGGGTCTTGGCTCCCCATAAACCTCCCCAGGGGGGCTGTGAAGCCGCCGGGTTAGGGAACTGCTGGCCCCTGGTATCCCTGAGTCAGACATTAAAAAACATCTAGCTTCATCCCGGCCTTCGCCCCCCCCCCCCCCCCCCCCCGTCCCCCTTCTCCCGGCAGATGCTGGTGGTGTTCAAATCGGCTCCCATCCTGAAGCGCGCCCTCAAGGTCAAGCAGGCCATGCTGCAGCTCTACATCCTGAAGCTGCTGAAGATCCAGACCAAGTACTTGGGACGCCAGTGGAGGAAAAGCAACATGAAGACCATGTCGGCCATTTACCAGAAGGTGCGGCACCGCATGAACGACGACTGGGCCTATGGAAATGGTGAGTGTAGTCCAGCCCCGGGGCAGCAGAGGCCCACTTCTCTGTGTCCCCCGGCCCCCCTTCCCGGGACGTGTTGGTTCCATGTTTCAGATGAGAAAGCAGAACCCATGGGTGCAGGTGTGGCTAGGACAAAGTTGAAGGCTGATGCTGGCCCGTCCTTGGTTGTATGTCAGCTATGACAATGTGTTGTATGAAACCGGGAAGAACCTCTCCCTTTCCAAGACACACCTCTCAGGGACAGTATTCTCCTAAAGATTTTAAACGTTGCTTTCTGTCCCATAAATGTTCAAAGCCGTTAGGATGTGAAATTGGCAAACGCTTTGCACTATTGCCACGTGGACCGCAACATGCGGAAAGCCGCCCAAAGGTGGCCGCCGTCACCATCCTGTCGTCTAAGGCGCCGATCTTTTCTGCGTGCACACGCGAGCATGTCTTCCCGCAAGGATGGGAGATGTTCGTGCAGTTCACATCCTGCACTGTTTCAGATTGGCCCATTTCCACGTTAGAGACCAATGAAATCCATGTACAGAATTCTCCAGTTGTCCCAGAATGTTCTCTGTAACTTACCTTTTCCAAACCGGAATCTAAGCAGGGTCACAGACGTTAGCGGCCCAGTGGGCTCTCTCGTTGGTTTGGAATCAAGCAGGGTCTCTGTTTTCCTGCGACACGGCCTGGCTGAAGAACTGGGCCAGCTGGCCTGGGAGGTCGCTGTGGGCCTCTGGCCGGCTGCTTCCTTTCACCTGGTTCTTCTGCCTCTGGGACTTCCTGGGAAGGGAAGGGTGTCACGCACTTTAACCTCTTTGGTTCTCAAGCTCGCTGGGTGGTGTTGGGTGCTGTGCATTGGCTCCTGTCAGCAGATGTGCTCTGCAGTTCAGCTAGCAGGACTTAGAGCCAAGACGGGCAGTTTGCCTGAAGCCACCGGAACTGCCTGGTGCAGAGCAGTCAGTCCAAAGGCACTGTCACTAGGCTTAGTTTAGATCACAGTTCTTTCAGTAACACATCTGCGTCCTAAGACTGGGGCTCGGCGGCGGGAGCCGTCCAGTTGGAGCTGGCAAGCAGCTTGGTTGTGGAGAGTGAGGGCATTTCAGTGGTGCGACGGAGTGCCACTTGCCTGGTCCTTTTCCAGACCCTCCGCAGGCTGACTCGTGACCAGTCTTTGCTGCCTTTTGTGACCTGCTTGGGCTTTGGGGGATGCCGTGGTAGAGTTCAGACAGCGTCCTTGAAAGTTTAGAGTCTGAACCAGCGGTTCTCAACCTGGGAGTCGCGACCCCTTTGAGGGGGTCGAATGACCTTTTCACAAGGGGTTGCTTAAGACCATATTTCCAATGGTCTTAGGAACCGAGACACCACTCCTCTATCCGTCTCCAGGCGGGCCCACCCAAGTGCAGATACACCCACATACGGGGGTCACCACAACACAAGGAACTGTGTTACAGGGTCTGGGAGTTAGGAAGATTGAGAAGTACTACTCTAAATGAACTCTAGTTATAATGTCTTACTAACCGCTCAGCTTAGCTTAGAGTGGCAGCCGAGCTCAGAGAATTAAGAGAGGCATTTGACTGGCCTCTTAACGAGCCAGCATGCGTCTCCAACTCCGACCCCTCCAGCAGAGCGTGCTACATGAAGCCTTACACGTGTTCAAGCCCGGCACACCCAGCGTTGCTGCCCTGAGGAGCCCAAGCCCACCTGCACTTCCCCACCACAGACTGACGGGGGCGGTGTGGAGGGCCTGGGGAGTAGGCTCAGCCATAAAGTGAGTGTCCCCAGTGAGGGAGCAAAAGCAAAGCCCGTTCTCTGCTTTCTGTGGCGGGCCTCCTAGAAGCCTCGCTCTTTGCTTAGCCTGTCACCTGGCTTTGTCACATGCCGTGGCTGGAGCCCGGAGTCGAGAAGTCTTTGGTGACCAGCCCATTGGGATCCTTCTTGTCGCACCCCTTCCTCTTTCTTCCTGAGGCTTGGAATCTGCAAAAACAGCGGGTCTGAGTCATATCGACACGGTGGCAGTGGGTTTGATATGGCGGTTGTTTGCATAAGGTGACATAGATTTAGAACAAAGGATACGTAGACCTAGTAAGCATGTGCACTGTCACGGCCATCAAGTGGGTTCCCAGGACAGGGTAGAACTGCCCCTGTGGGTTTCTGAGACTGCAGCTCTTTGGGAATAGAAAACCTCATCTCTCTCCTACGGAGCGGCTGCTGGTTTCGAACCGCTGCCTGGATCATTTTCTGCCCAACTCATAACTACTACGCCGCCAGGGTTCCTGGGATGTGCAGTGATAAAAGGGGATTTAATCGGAGCTCTCCCATCCTCAGAGGTACCACTGGTCCCAGTTTTCTAAACTCGCCTTCTAAAGAGACTGTGCGTACGCGGGGGTGGGTTTGTGGGCACAGGCGGTTGGTGGTCAGCGGCAGTAGGCCATGTACTCAGTATGTTGCTCTTTCTGGAAAAGGGAATTCGGAGCAGCGGCCTGGCTGGAGGCCCGTGTTCCGGTGGGGGGAGAGTAGTGATCCCGTATGACGTGCTGCCAGCTCTCCCTGTCTTCCCAACCTAGACGTCGACGCCCGGCCGTGGGACTTCCAAGCGGAGGAGTGCACGCTGAGAGCCAGCATTGAGGCCTTCAACAGCCGCCGCTACGACAGGCCCCAGGACTCGGAGTTTGCCCCCGTGGACAACTGCCTGCAGAGCGTTCTGGGCCAGAGGCTGGAGCTGCCCGAGGAATTCCACTACTCATACGAACTCTGGCTCGAGCGAGAGGTGTTCTCCCAGCCCATCTGCTGGGAGGAGCTGCTGCAGGGCCACTGACCTGGCTCCCGTCAGCAGAGACCCCGGGGGTGGGGATTGGGGGGAGGGGGTTGTCAGAAGGTTCTCGGGGCTAGCCCAGGGACTTCCAACGTGGTCCCAGGCCGTCTGGGCGCTGTTGGCCCAGGCTAGGATCCTGGTTCACAGGGCACTGATCAGCCTGCCCTGCATCTGCCGGGTGCCCAGCTGACCATGGGAATCTGTGGGTCAGCCCTGGGCGGGCTCTCTGGCCGGGCTTCTCTCCCCATGCGCCTTGCCTCAAACCAGGCCTTTGCCGGCCCCATGAAGGGAAAGGCGTTTGCCCCGTGTGGGGTGTTAGCCCGCGTCATTCATCTCAGCACCGAGAGTTGGTTCCTAGGGCAGCGGTTCTCAACCTGGGGGGTCACTATCCTTTGGGGATTGAATGAGCCTTTCACAGTGGTCGCCTAATTCGTCACAGCAGCAAAATGACAGTGATGGAGCAGCAACAAAAGTAGTCTGATGGTTGGGGTCACCACCACATGAGGAACTATGAAAGCGTCGCGGCACTAGGAAGGTGGAGAGCCACTGTCCGGGGGCCTTCCAGAGCCTTGGCAAGACCACCTGTGAAACGCTGCCGTGCACGTTTGGGCAAAGATGCCTGGCATCCCCTCCCCCTCTTTCTAAGCCCAGCCACTCGGGCGAGTTGAGTGCCCACGTCCGCGCCCGCCCTGTGGGAATAATGGCTCCTTTGCTCTGCACTTTGGGCCACGTGCGGAAGGCAGATGGCGGGGCCGGGGGGGGGGGGGCGAGTTTCCTCAAGTCCCCAAGCGATCTGTGTGCAGCATGCAAAGCGCGGCCTGTGGGTGGACTCTGTGGGGCGTGGGTTCTTTCAAAGCCACCACCGCGGCGGCCCGGTGCACTGCTCCGGGGCAGTCCTAAAACAGGTGGTTACGCTGCAGAAAATGATCCTGTCGGTCCACCTCGTTTTTCAAATGACAAGTTAGTGCCAGGAGGCTCCATTGACTGAGCCGGCTGCGTCCATTTGCGCTCCTGCCTGACTGCTCTCCTAAGTGACCAGAACAGCAAGTGCGGCCAGCTGCCAGGTCCCTCTCCCCACACACACACACCCCGTGTTGAGCCCTAGTGTTTGTTATTTGTTTATCCCCGCTCTTCTCCCCCACCCCACCAGCACTTTCCGGGCATCCTGTGGGGGTGCAGCTGCCCTGCTTCCACCCCGCCAGCGCTGCCCGTTTCTTTGAGGCACCAACCGCTCCACGTGGCTCTGCTGGCAGCCAGGTCACCCAGGTCTCGGCACCAGCTCCTGCCCACCCAGGACTACCCGCACAGACCCACTGCCTGCCCCCCAAGCTTTTCAACCGCCGAGACACCCTGTAACAGCACCAGCTGCCCATGACCGGTCATTTCGGAAGGTGCGATGAAGAGGCCCAAAGCGGCGGCCAGAACTCTTGTCGATGAGCCTTGGACGGATGGACGGACCTCTCTGTGTTTCAGGGCAGCACGGTGTCTGTTTCCATGGTAAAATGTCCGTTAATGTTCTGAAGAAAATTACCTTGGGTTTCAAAAAGAAAACCCTTCTTAAAACACTCTAGATTTTACCCGAGTGAAAACGTGAGGACAGCCGCCCTCGTCATCAAAATACTGTTGGGGACCTGTCTTTGGGCTGTCGATTCCTCTGGGGGCAGGCCTGCATTTCCAACTGGTTTGAATGCAAACCCGGGTAACCAGCCCCCGGCTAGCTGATTCCGGCTAGCTGAGAGGGCTAGCTGAGTGGGTTCTCGTCCAGACGCGTTTTCAGTTGGGAGTATTTCGGCCGTTTGTTTTGCTTGTTAGGGACGTGTTCATCTACTGAAGCACTTTAATAAACAGGAAAAGTAGCTGCAGTTTGTAATCCGGTCTTTCACATCAACACGAGAAAACCTTAAAAGCCTCAGACCCAGGAAGGAGGGTGTCATTAAAGGGAGTGTGTGTACAAACCAGTCTTCGTAGACGAATACAAGCGCCTCCAGACACTCAGTGACTGATGGCCGGCGTGTATTTCTCGCCCAGAGGTCTGGGGTGAGCTCAAGTTCTGCCTGGCTCAGCTTGGCTGGCTACCGGGGCTGCTCTCTGCCCATCTCCTCATTCTGGCCCCAGGCGGATAGACTAGCCTGTCTAGGACTTGCTGGACTCTTGGCAAGAGACCATCGCCAACCCATGCAAGGACATGTGAAGCACCTGGCTGTCGTAGCTTAAGGCCAAATTACCCAGGCTCCATTGATCAAAAGCAGCTCACCTGGACGAATCGAACACTGGGCCAGACAAGGACATTCCATCTCCAGGGTGGCAAGTATGGAAATAATCATCTTACACAAGAGACAGTGAATGGGGAACAGCCTTACCCCATCTAGGTAAGAATCTCTACTGTTTCCTTCCACGTAAAATACTTATCAAGGAAGACATGTGAAAAGTCTTATCTAGTCCTGACATGAAGGGGCCCTGGTGGTGTGGTGGCTATGAGTTGGGCTGCGATCCTCATGCTCGGCAGTTCGAAACCACCAGAAGCTCCCCGGAGAAAAACTGGGCTCTCTACTCCCATAAACAGAGTCTCCGAAAGCCACAGGGGATTGATATGAGTCAGTATTGCCTTGATGGCACTGAGTGGGGTTTGGAATCGTGACATGGCAAGTCCAGGATCTCAGGTCTGATGCAATGTCTCTTGATCCTGAAACTTGGAAAAATGACAAAGCTAGCTGACCCCACCATCACATAAATGATGGAGCAGAGAGGACAGCCTTAAGACGCATTGCCCACCAAGGGAGCAGCCGGAAGGCACACAGCCGTCCACAGGCCATGCTATACCGTACCCCCGTCTCCTGTTACTCTGGGTAAGAGACATGTGCTGGAGCCTGTTCCCTGGAAGTAGCTTCCTGGCCCTTGATTTTGCTCTGGGGCTTTAGGAGGTAGGGGGCTGGGGCTTCTCAGATCCTCCTTGGTCACATCTGCATTGGGGAGCGGTGGTGGTGCCTGGATGAACTTTTTTTTAAATCATTTTATTGGGGGCTCATACAGTTCTTATCACAATCCATACATACATCAATTTTCTAAAGCACATTTGTACATTCATTGCCCTCATCCTCAAAACATTTGCTCTCCACTTAAGCCCTTGGCATCAGCTCCTCATTTTTCTCCCTGCTCCCCCCTCCCTCATGAACCCTTGATAACTTATAAATTATCATTTTGTCATATCTTACACTGACATCGCCCTTCACCCACTTTTCTGTTGTCCATCCCCAGGGAGGAGTTTATACGTAGATCCTTGTAATCGGTTCCCCCTTTCTACCCCACCCTCCCAGTATTACTACTCTCAGCACTGGTCCTAAAGGGATCATCTGTCCTGGATTCCCTGTGTTTCCAGTTCCTTCCTATCTATACCAGTGTATGTCCTCTGGTCTAGCCAGATTTGTAAGGTAGAATTGGGATCATAATAGTGGGGGGGGAAAGGCACAGGAAGCATTTAGGAATTAGAGGAAAGTTGTATGTTTCATCGTTGCTATACTGCACCCTGACTGGCTTGTCTCCTCCCCACAACCCTTCCTTCTGTAAGGGGATGTCCAGTAGCCTACAAATGGGCTTTGGGTCTCCATTCTGCACTCCCCCTCATTCACAATATGATTTTTTGTTCTGATGATGCCTGATACCTGATCCCTTCGACACCTCGTGATCACACCAGCTGGTGTGCTTCTTCCATGTGGGCTTTGTTGCTTCTGAGCTTAGATGGCCACTAGTTTGCCTTCAAGCCTGTAAGACCCCAGACACTATGTCTTTTGATAGCCGGGCACCACTGGATGAACTTCTTGGTTTGCTTCCTGTTCGTGGAATGTTGGCCCCAGAGCCACTTCTATTTTGAAGAGTCATCTTTTCATTGGACTGGCAGTTTCTAAACTTAGAAGCTCTCAGAAGCTTTTAACAATCGAATTCCCATCAACTCCATGTGGCAACGCCAATCTGCAAAATAGCTACAGTTTAAAAAACAATAAAATAACCAAAGTGATGATACCTCTCTACTAAGTTACTTTTGGAGTAAATCTGGCTCTTTCTTTACCTTGAGCCATTTTTCCAATTGCAGGCAGAAATTATGAACGAGTATGTAGCCCAGTCGGGGACCTTACTAAAACGCCCGAGTAGCGCTGTTGATTCAGGGCCTTGTTGGTTTCAAGCATTTAATTTCCCTCTCGCTCTCATAAATTAGACACAAACAATGAGACCTTTCAACATTGTAAGACCTGAAATCTCTAGATCCGCCTTGCCTTAGTATCCTTGTATTAAAAAAGGGTCAGTTTTCAGTTTACCTAAAAAAAAAAAATTGAAAAAAAGCTAAAGGAAGTTGTCCTAAAAGCAAGAATGATAGAATAAGGAGCTTTGAACATCAAGTGGGAAGAAATCTGGTAAACAAACCTATGGGTGAAATATAATAGGCTTGAGTTTCTAAACTGCCAATTGAAGACAGTGAGCACTGATGTTCTGCATCCAGAGAGGAAAAATAAGATGCATCCGGCTGGAAATGGTGAAGGGAAGCAAGGGAAGGGGAGGTTTCCACATTGCACTCAAAACTAGTAACTGAGGACACCAGGAGACGGTGGATAAGTCTGGGCAGAAGTTATACCCATAGCAGCCAATTCAAAAGTGATACTCAAGGTTCTATTCTGAAGTATTACCGAAGCACCTGTGCTCAGAACCAGTGTGCCCAGCTGCCACTGCGTGCTACCCTGACTCAAGACACAATAGAGGATCCTGGACAGAGTGAAAAAAATGAAGGGAAAACTCCATTTCCTGAAAGAAAAAAAAATAAGCCCAAAGGGACGAGACTCTAACCCTTAGCTGTCTTTTGTAATTGGAACTGAAGTCAGTCTCTGGGGTCACCTTTCATCCAAATAAGAGATTGGCTTATAAAGCAAATAATCTGTGTTCCCGTAAATAATCAACATTTACTCCAAAGCAAAGAACAATGAGGAAAGGAGGGGTAGGGAAGCTAGATGAGAAACCATCTTTTGCCCCAAACATCCAAATCATGCAAAGTTAAGCTCGGAGCCATTCAAGAACCGAGGTCTCACTGAGTCAATTCACATAGAAGAAGACTTAACGATGTCTAAAGTACAGGAGGGCACGCTAATGTGCAACCAAACACCACGTGGAAAAGGTAACCGTAACCGATGCATCAAAGGTATCCAAGGTCCAAAAGCAGTTAAGTAGGAGCCTTGCTTGCTGTGTAAACTTCTGCCTAAAACACAATAAACTCTAATCTACAGGTGAATCCAATTGGAATGCTGGGAAATGTTCAAATAGCCCATAGGAAGACAGAAAACACGATAAAAACCAAAGAAGACAGACAAACAAAATGGCAGGCTAAGTAGAAACTTTCTAAATACACCAATTACACAGAGCTCAACAGTGAATTTAAACGGTCTAATACAAGAGTCTCACGTCAGATATAACAGGCAGGTGACAAGCAAAGAGATGAAAAAGGACATTAGGTAAATCCATGGAAGGCAGAAGTACTGGATAAACCACAGAGCAAAGGATATGGCTAGAGACCGGGACGTCATCCATACTCGGTGATACCGGGTTTCTCAAGCCACCTTGTTCCAAATTTGGATTCGAACACTGAAAAGTTCAAGAACTGGACACATTTTCCCCCTAAGAAATCATGGAAAACCAGATCATTGGTTCTGAGACCCCCAAATTACACTTAAAAATTCACTATGGAGGCTTTCAGCCTTCTCACAAGTCACTCTCTTGGACACTCTCTCGACGTCGGATTGTTTGTGATTTCAACCTCTTCGATGGTCAGGGTCCTTTGTGTTCTGGCTGACAGTTACACCCTTGCCTACCTGAGCCGCTTTAATTACTCCGTTTCCTTGCAAAAACATTGAACACGTCGACTTAGCCATGTACTCAGGCGCCAAATCCGAGCAGCAGCCACCTGATCCAAAGGTCCGTGATTTCGTTCTCTGACGTGGCTCACAGGTGTCACTCTCCTGCCGGCTTTCTTTGGAGCCATAGGTGTGAGGTTTTATGCAAACAAACCCTTCAAAGGCATAATGGCGAATGTTTCAACGCAGGAGCACAAGCATCGTGCGTTGCCGGAGAGCACTGCTCCGACTGAAGCCACCCTCCCTGGTGTCCCCAGCGCTGAGCTATGACATCTCACGCACTCGGCCCAGACAGGGCTGTTCAGGTTGGATTTTCGGTTGGACTCTTGAGCAGATTTCTTCCCAAACATTGCTGTTCGAGTCGTGGAACATTCGAGCTTGGAGCCGTTCGACAGTCAAGGCACCACTGTCATGCTCAGTGAATCGACTCACCCAGAGGACAGCAATTCTCAAGTTCACCAAAAAGCGGGGCTGCGAGTTACATAACACCCAGCCGGATCAACCTGAAAGTACAAGTGGATAAATTTCTAATTATAGTGGGAGGCTTCGACGGCTCTTTTGTAACTGTATAGGACCCTAGACGGAGCATCAGCAACGATGCGTCAGAAATGATACTGAGCAACAGGACCGAGTTGACCTCTGTAGAACACGCCACCGTACCACAGAACGGACCTTCTTTTTTCAATGTAGACCACGTACCAACCCTGACCCTACCCTGGATCAGAAAAGAGAAGAAAAGTCAGATCTTTGTGGGGTTTTTTTTTTATAGATCTTTGTGTTTTTAAGTCACTTTTTCTTGTAGTATCTTATCAAGATGCAGCTACTACCAATAATCACCAACTCATGCCACCAGCATTCTGTCTTAAAACCATTCTGCCTCCCAGGTTGGCCTGAGCAACACATTTACCAAGTAGGTGGCAATTGTAGGGCCTGGGCTGCCCATTTTCCAACTTTACAAGCGAATCCAAGATACACTCCTCTTAAGAGCCTTGATCACATCTTGAAGATGATGCCTTCTCTTGCCAGATAAAATAATAGGGCGTAGGCATATCTTTTTGTCTTTTTTGGGGTGGCGGGAGCACGATTCAACCCATTACACTCAATAACAAATCAGCAAACACCTAACAAATGGCAGTATCGATTTACCTGCCTCTCCTTTCTATCATTAGAAGTGGGAAGTAAGTCCCAGGAGAAGCCAACACTGCTGCCATGGCTCTCCCTGGATGAGCTCTCTCAATTAAAACCCATCGTTCTCACTGGCTCCAGTGACACTGTGGTCCAACATTCGGTGCTAACGGAAAGTTCAGCAGTTCCAATACACTAGCCACTCCATGCAAGAAAGATATGGCGTCTGCTTTTGTCAAGATGGCAGCTTTAAAAACACTGTGGGGCTGTTGAAAAGACCACCTACCTCTTGCCGTTTAATCCATTTCAAACCTTTATTTACAAAGAACACCTCTAGAGCAGTGGTTCTCCACCTTCCTAATGCCGCGACCTTTTCATACAGTTCCTCATGTTGTGGTGACCCCCCCCCCCAACCATAAAATTATTTTCGTTGCTACTTCATCACTGTCATTTTGTGACTGTGATGAGTCGGGCGACCTCTGTGAAAGGGTTGTTGGGATGCGCAAAGGGGTCGTGACCCACACGTTGAGAACCACTGCCCTAGACTCAATAGCTTCAATGACAATGGACTTCGGTGGGTTGTGTTTTTTTGTTTGTTTTTTTTGCAAAAGGCTAACAGCCATAGGTGGAACTGTCCTCATGATCTAGTGCCACTGTGACACAAAGACATGCCTGGGTCATTGTCAGGTACCATCAAGTGGCTTTTGACTCATAGTGACCCTGTGCACAACAGAATGAAACACCCAGATGGGGACGGACCTGTGTCCACCTCACCATTGATCTTACGCTTGAGGCCATTGTGGCAGCTACTGTATCAGCCCAGCTTGTCCAGGGCCGCCGCCTTCTCCGCTGCTCCTCTCCTTGACCAAGCATGATGTCCTTCCCCAGGGACTGACCTCTCCTGACAACATGTCCTAAGTGTGTAGGGCAAGCTCTCGCTATCCTTGCCTTTAAGGAGCATGCTGGCTGTAGTTCTTCCCGGACAGATTGGTTTATTCCTTGGACCGTCTGTGTTCTTCAAGAGCACTCCAATCTAAAGGCATTGGGTTTTCTTCAGTCTTCCTTTTTCAATGTCCAACTGTCACCTGCCTATGAGGCCATTAGAAATGCCATGGCTGGGATCAGGACATGTTAGTCCTCAAAGAAACATGCATCCTTGCTTTTCAGCACTTGTAAAGCGGGCGTTCGTAGCAGATTTCCCCAATGCAAATCATCATTTGATCTTTTGACTGCCGCTTCCATGAGCATTGGTTATGGGCCCAAGCAAGACAAAATCCTCGACACCTTCAATCTGTTCTCCGTTTATCATGCTGTTACCTCTTGGTCCAACTGTGAGGAGTCTGGGCTTCTTGACATTAGCTGTAATCCATGCTGAAGGCTGCCGTCCTTGAGCTTCAGCAGCAAGTGCTTCAATCCTGCTCACTGTTGGCAACCTAGGCTGTGTCATCTGCGTATGATAGGTCGTTAGTAAGCCTTCCTCCAATCCTGAGGCCGCATTCTTCTTCATTTCATTCAGCTTCTCTGATGATTAGCTCAGCATACAGATTGAACAAGTCTCGTGAGAGGATACAACCCTGACACACATCTATCCTGATTTTAAACCATTCTTGATTCTGTACACACAACTGCCTCTTGATTTTGCAAGAGCAAAATTAAGTATTGGGGGATTTCCATTCTTCTCAAGGCTATCCCTAGTTCATCATGATCCACACAGTCACTTGCCTTTGCAGTGGCTGACTTTAACAACAGGAATTTAGTTTCCCACTGTGGAAGAGCCTAGAACTGAATTCAGAGTGCTGTCTCTAGGGGGTGGCTTTCTATCTCTACTGCCTCTGAAGGAAGGCCCTTGTCTCTTTTTAGCTTCTGCTCCTGGGGGATCTTCGTCTACCCTGACAGCTGTGTCAGGAAGGGTTCTCTAGAGAAACAAAACCAGGACAGTATGATTAGCTAGTCAGATAGATAGATGTATACAGTGAGAAGGTGTATAACTCCCACACAGCAGGACAGAGGGCTCCGTTCAACTCACTCTGGTGGAACAGTTAATATACTGGAAGTCCTTCAAAGTCCTTCAGCTCACGTGGACTGCCGGGTCCAAAGTCAAGGAAGCAGACAGCAGAGTCCTCCCTCAGGCAAGGCCAGCAGAATGCCCGAAGGCAGCAAACAGCAGGGTGGGTCACCAATCATCAGTAGCTGGAACTTAGAGAAGCAGGCCCAGGTGGAATATTGAACTCAAGCAATGCAAGGTGACAGGCTCCACCAACCTCAAGTGCAAACTGCATACACACCAGCAGCGTAGTGAAGCAGGTCTCAAAGGAGCCGTAAGCTCTAGTGACACGATCCACAAGTTGGCTTGGCCACCAGGTAGTGTATCACACAGATTGAGGCAGAGCACTAGCTAAAGCAGCAGCATGCAGGTCCAATTGCCAGAGAGCAAGAGAGATGGGAGTCCGCCTTGTAGAGCCATTTATCTCTTTGCCCTCCAATCAAACTGCGACCTGATTAAACCCCACAAGTTCCTATTGGCCAGGTTGGCACAATAAACCTACCTATCACAACATATTTCTCTCCCACATTTCTGCTTGATGGTTTAATCGCTTTATATTTCACAATGTGGAATGTTTAAAGTATGAATCCAGGAAAATGTAAAGTCATAAAAAATGAAATGGAAAAACACATACACGCCAATATCCTAGACACTAGTGAGCTGAAATGGACTCTCGCTGGCCATTTGTAATTGGAAAAAATTGTGGCTTTAAAGTAGAAAGAAAGTGTTTGCTTCGGCAACACATGTGCTAAAATTGGAACGATACAGAGAAGATTAGCATGGCCCCTGCGCAAGGATGACACGCAAATTCGTGAAGCGTTCCATATTTTTTTTAAAAAGTAGAAAGAAAATGTTTTGAGAATGATGATGGCAACATATGTACAAATGTGCTTGGCACAATGGATGGACGGATTGTGATAAGAGCTGTACGAGCCCCCAAAGCAAATGATTAAATAAATAAAAAAGAAAGGATGTACATTATTATTAAAATTGGATTAGTAGAAAAAGATAAAATGAGGAAAAAAGTATTTATCATGGGAAAATTTTTGATTTTACTATTCTGGGAATGAAAATTTAAGAAAATTAAGAGGAACGATGAATTTATCATCAAAAAGAACATTTCAAGACCTGTCTTTAAGTACAATGCTGGATGCTACCGGATGATTATATGTCTGAGGAAGACCAGTTAGTACATTATTCAGTCATGCATCAACCTCAAACGCTGTGCCGATCAAACATGCAATCGCAATGCCTTGATATTTACTGGTGTTTGGAATGTGAATGTTGGGAACCAAGAGGAGGGATCAAAAGCTGGGAAACATGGCTTTGGTAACAGCTACAAAACAACACCGCATGATAAAATTTTTCATTGCAAAGACCTTTTTCTCAACAAAATGAGCAGTGACATGGACCAGATGGAATGCACAGGAATGAAATTGACTACAACTGTGGGAAGAGATGGTGGCGTTCAGTATTATCAGTCCAAACCAGGCTCGAGGCCAGCCTTGGAACATACCATCAATTGTTGTATATGCTAGTTCAGGTTGAAGCTGAAGAAACAAACCAGTCCATGAGAGTCAAAATATGACCTTGAGTCTATCCCACCAACAGTTAGAAGCCATCTCAAGAACAGATTTGAAACACTGACTGCTAATGACCAAAGACCCGGATGAATTGTAGAAACCCAGAGGGTTTCCAAGGCTGCAGTCTTCACAAGAGGGCCCCTGGTGACCCAGTGGTTACAGGTTGGACTGCCAACCTCAAGGCCAGCAGTTTGAAACCACCAGCTGATCCCCAGGAGATAGACAGAGCTTTCTATTCCTGTAAAGAGTTACGTTCTTAGAAACCCGCAGGATGGCTATGAGTCGGAGTAAACTTGTTGGCAGTGATCTGAGTTTCCATTTTGATCTTCCCAGGAGCAGACTGCTGTCGGGTTCAAAGTGCCAACCTTCTGGGGAGCAGCTAAGCACCTCGGCATCGTGCCCCCAGGCTCCTTCCTTCAGGAATGAACCCTAGTTAAAATTCAAAAGAGCGAGGATTTTAAACTTTTCCTTTATGGAAAGGAAAACCACCCAAGCCTTTTTAAGGAAGTCCACGAGAACACAAGTCATCCCTCTGCGGCTCACATGTTCAGTGTTTCAGACGTGTTCAGGGACTTCCTCACTGCCGTCTGTCCCCTTTCCTCCAGCTGAGGACTCTTCTTCGAACATAATGTACCTTTATTGTGTGGCTCCACCAAGCTGGCCTGGCAGAGATCCTCTGAGTGCAAAGGTGGAGCAGACTGTTTATAGCTGGGCTCGGTCTCCATGAGCCGTGTGATAGGTGACAAGCTATTTAATCCCTCTTCTGCCTGACATGCTCCATCTGGAACATGGGGATAGGAATACTGCTTCCATCCTAGCAGTGTCAATGAGCCAATAGCACAGGGTAGGCATGGACTTTCTCTGTGCTCCTGGACTACTCTATAGTGAACAATCTTTTGCTTGCTTGCTTTTTTTCAAATCCAAGATTCTGTTTCTGGGTCTGGCTAGCATCTGTCTCTTCCAGCCTTGCAGCACCTTGTTACAGAATGAAAGCCTTTCTTCAAAGTCGCAGTCAGGGATGGGGTTCCTAGGAAGCAAGGTAAGCCTGGGCTTTTCTGTGCATACTTAGCAGTCTGTGAACAGTTTCATATGTTTTCCACCACGTGAGAAATTGTTCACTATAGATTATAAATAGACACAAGTAAACCTGTGCTCACCTTGCTCCTGGAGGATTCCACCCTTGCTTTCTAGAGATTTGACAGTAAATGAGCTGGGGGTGTAGTGGTTATGAGTTGGACTGCATTCCCCAAGGCCAAAGCACTTCAAATCCACCAGCCGCCCAAGGGAGAAAGATGAGGCTTTCTATCCCCATAAAGAGTTACAGTTTCAGAAACCCACGGGGGTGAGTCTACCCTGTTCTATATGAGTCAGCATCAATTTGATGGCACTGCGTGTAGTTTGGGAGTAGATACTGGAAAAAAAAAATAAACTCCTAACTCCCGGTCCCATAGTATGGGGGAGAACTGCCCCTATGAGTTTCCAGAATGGTAGCTCTTTCCGGAAGTAGAAAGCCCCATTTTCCTGCAGCAGAGTGGCTTGTGGTTCCGAACTCAACAGCGGAACACAGAACCACAGCCACCAGGGCTCCTCCGAGGTGAGTGAGCAGGCAGGTCTCCTTCTCTACCGCCAGGACAGAAAGGAAGAAACGGGAATTTTAAAAATTCAGCTTCTAAGAAGAATATCCCAACCAACAGACCCATTGCTGTCATGTTGAATTCCGACTCGGACCAAGCCACCCTTTTGGACAGACTAGAATGACTCAGTGTTTCCCAGACTGGAAATCTTTTCTGAAAAAGAGTCCTCTTCTTTCTCCCACGGAGCAACAGGTAGGCTTGAACTGCCGACCGTGCAGTCAGTTAGGGGCCGAGTGCTTCACCACCGAGTCACCAGAACTGCTTTCTACAAAGATAGTATCGGAATAGTCTAAGTTTGGGTATTCTAAAAAATTTTGCTTCATTTCGGGCAATTTTTAAGAACAGCATAGCTAGCAATACTATTTATAAAATAGGCATAAGGAAGTGTATTTGTAACCAGATAAAATTAACTCGTGCTCTTCCATCACCCAAGCCAGGGTATTTTCAGTCACCTCATATGCATGTGAAATTCCAACAATGGATAAGAGAGCCTGAAGAATTCCTGCCTTTGAATTATGGCATTGCATGCTAACTAAGATATAGTAAGTGTATCACAGACTGCCAGAACAACAAACAAATCTGTCCTTGAAGGAGGGCGGTCACAATGCTCCTTAGGAGCAAGGTGGCAAAGCTGGGTTCTCGTATCCTTGGGCCATGTTATCAGAAGGGACCAGGCTCTGAAGAAAGACTTCAAGCTTGGTAGAGGGGCAGTGGAAACGAGGTAGAGCCTCAACAAGGTGGGCTGACCCAGTGGCTGCACCAGTGGGCTCCCACAAGGACGGCCCAGGGCTGGGCAGTGCTTAATTCTGTTGTGTACAGGGTCATTGTGAGTCAGAATCAACCTGTGGCCCTTGACAACAATTCTGATTTGAGGTTAAATAATATCTAAATTTAGCATATCTTCCCAGTTTACACCCGTGTGCAGTTCTTCTGGAATAAACAGATCTATTTTAAGTCTTAAATTATGTGTGTTTTGTTGAGTAGGCAAAGCCATTCAACTGTGTTAATCATAAAAAACATGGATAGCCTTGAGAAGAATTGGGACGATTGTGTTCATTTGGAACCTGTCCAAAGACCAAGAGGAAGTTATTTGACACGAACAAGGAAATAGTGCATGGCTTAAAATCAGGAAAGGTGTGCTTCAGGGCTGTATCGTTTCACCAGACTTCCTCAATCTGTCTGCTGAGCAAATCCTCAGAGAAGCTGGATGGCGTGAAGGGCGCGGCATCAGGATCAAAGGCCCAAGAACAACTTGTGATGTAAAGGAAGGCCTGTGAACAAGCTGCAATACAACCTTGCTCCCTAAAGGTGAAGAGAGCTTTTAACACTTGCTGACGGAACTCAAAGTCTGCAGCCTGCAGTGCCGAGTGCAACTCAATGTGAGGACAAGGAAAATCAGAAGCATTTCAGAAGACCTGGCAGCGGAGGATTTCAGGCTTGATCAATGGCTGTGGTGAAGTTACTGTGCCAAACACGGATCCCTTTCACCTCTTTTGATGATGAATCCGGAGAAAATGCTGGGAAGCTCTTGAAGTTCAAACGTTGGTTCTGGTCCAGAGCGGAGCAGGTGAGCATAAAAGACAAGATCTTGTTGACTTGTGGACATCAAGCCCATCCTTACCAGCCAGTGAAGAAGGATTTCAGCCTATGCCCTCAATCACAGTAAGGCCTCCAGACGGACGACCAACATCTTCCTACTGCAAATACTTGCATTTCTTGACTCTATGTCCAGGGCCCACCCCACCCCCATTCCTGTAAACAGATTCTCAAACAGAAATTGCTACTCGCCATTAAGACTGAGAATGTTGGTTTTATGTAGAGTATAAAAGTGTGTCAGACTGTGTGATATTATTAGCTGATTTTGTAGACCCCCCCCCACTGGCCTATGAAAGTTAATGCTGTCATACCCACTGGTGGTAACTTAAAAATTGAATGCAAACATTCCTTGCCTGGTTTGTAACTTAAAGGCCTAAGGAGCCCTAGCAACAATGGTTGCTAGCCCACAGCTAGCCCACAGCTCCCGGCTCTGACCCAGGCAAAGACGGGAGCAGAAGAGCACCATCTAACCAAAATCACATCAACTGTGCTTTCTGTTTTCGCCGAGGGGGAAACCGTACACACCATTCTGAAAATCCACTGCTTCCCTTGTGGGAAGTGTTTCTGCAAAGGTTCTTGTGTAGAGAGAACAGGGAATTAAAATAAAAAATTAGGTGTGAAGAAAGAAAAGGAAAATCTTCACGATTGGTCCCACGGGTCACATCGCGATAAAGGAAGGCTGAAGCTGTCAAGGATGTCAGCCTACTTGGATCCACAGTCAGTGTGCATGGAGGTAGCGTCAAGAGATCACGCAACATTGTGCACTTCTTTAACGTGTTTAAGAGCAAGAATGTCACTTTGAGAACTCAGGGTGTGTCTGACCCAAGCCATGATTTTTTTTAATCATCTTAGTTGCATGTGAAAGTTGGAAGGAAGACTGAAGAAGACTTTGTACATTTTAATTATGGTGTTCTTGAAGGATATTGACAGTATCCACACACAAAAAAGTATCACGGACTGTCAAAAGAACCAACAAATCTGTCTTGAAAGAAGTACAACCGTAATGTTCCTTGGGAGTGAAGATGGTGAGACTTCATCTCAAGTGCTTTGTTGTTGATGTTGTTTTAAATCATTTTATTGGGGGCTCTTACAGATATTTTAACAATCCATAAATCAATTATATCAAGCAAACTTGTACTTACGTTGCCATCCTCATTTTAAAAACATTATCTTTCTACTTAAGTCCTAATTATCAGCTCCTCTTTTTCCCTCTCTCCTCTTCCCTCCCTTCCTCGTGAGCCCTATCGTGGACGGCTGTCAAGAGAGCCCAGTCGCTGGAAAATGACATCAGAGTTGGTAAAGCAGAGGGGCAGCAGGAAAAGAAGACCCTCGATGAGCAGACTGGCACAGTGGCTAAAACAGTGGGCTCAGACATAACAATTTTGAGGCCGATGCAGGACCAGGCAGTGTTTCATACTATTATGTATGTAGGGCTTCTACGAGTCAGAACTTGACCACAACTTAACAATAACAACGTGACGTGTGGTGGTAGGTAACAACAGTCTAAGGTCTGCCTTTCAGCTACCACTTCAACACCGTCCTCACCTGCACACAAGTCAGATAGACGAGGCTTGCTCCTGCGGATCCATCTGGTCCAACGGAAAATGTACTGCCCTTAAAATCGTTCCAATTGCCACCAGGCCATTCCTTTTGTCCCTTATCTACCTTAAGACATGTTTTCTTGAACACGACCTCTTTTAGAGCGAGCAAAGCTTCCTGGAAACACCGTAAAGTCACTAAGTGCCTCAATTTACCCAGTTCCTTCACATCCATTCTATCCCATCAATCCAAGGGGACGCGGGGGACCCAGCATGATCCATTGGCCTCAAGCGACATAGCTACTAAGTATTGAGGGCGAGACTTGAAGCCTGCTTCCCTCCAGTCCAGGGCACCTTCCTGAATCATTGTCGTGGTTAGCAGCAGAGGCTGGACAGACAGCCAAGGAGGCAGACAGAGTGGGCTTGGACTTGGCCTGAGTGACTTGGGCAAGTGACTTGCTCTCAGAGCCAAGCGGAGGCAATGGAGCTGAGGTCACCTGCTTCAATGGCCGATGCCAGGGTGTGTGTGACGTGCTTAGGAAACGGGAACCAGCGTTTGCAACGCTGAAATGAAGATCATGTCTCAAACTACGAGACTCAGGAGAGGCACGGGCCCAAGGGAATTTGCACAGGACATGTGGGCCTTTGGTGATGGCTCAACGTGGGAGATGCAGAGAGATGAGCCAGAGGTGGCAAAGGAAGATGGAGCGGCTAACCCAAGGCTGGGACACCCTCAGTCCAGGGTGTAGAATGAGTTCTGAGGTCGTCCCAAGGGAAGTAGTCGCAGGCGTGGCTAGCGAAGCCATTGTGTGAGCCGTGGAGGGAGCAGAGCAGACCTCTGAGGCCTGGGGATGGGGGCAGCCCACATTCAACACAGCAGAACAGAGAGGCATGAAAATGAGGCCGGGGGTGGCCTCCTTCAAGGTGCAGGATGGGCCAAGAGGACAGTGCCCAGCTCACAAACAAATGTGGAGGCTTCCAGGAGTGAGCAGAGAGTGGCCGCCGTCACCTAGGCTCAGAGGTCGAAGGATCAAGATGTCACTGAGGTTGGCAGAACGGGAGAGGAAAACACTTCTGAAAGCAACCCCATTAACGCCTCTACCCACTGCCGTGTGCCAATCAAGATGCGCCCAAAGAGGGTGCTGCCGTGGAGAGACTCTGCAAAGACAGCAACTCTGTCTCTCACTGTGATACAGGGAAACCCAGTGCTGGGAGCCAGATTAAGTGGAGTGGGCACAACAGGGTGCTTGAAGTCCTCCCCAGAGATGGCAGGGTTGGGGCTGGGCCTTGAAGGTTGAGTAGGCATTTTGATAAACAGAGGAAGAGAAGGCATTCCTGGCCCGCCTGGGGGACCCAGTGTCAGCCAGAGATTGGGAGGTGTGAAAACTCAGCCAATTCCAGAGATGGTGGGGTAGGAGGCAGCAGGAAGCTAGCTAGAAGGGATCATGGCAAGTTTTTAAAGACTAAAAACCGCCACACCAAGGAGTTCTTAGCTTTGTAGGAAACAAAGTTTCAGAAGATGATTGAGACCTGATTCAGTCTCCTCAAGAAGATCTCTTGGGAAAGGAAGTGGCAGGGATGGAACTGGGTCCCCGAAAAAGATACGCCTTGCAAGTCCTAACCCTGGAGACCTGTGGGCCGACCCATGGATGTACGCTTGTTTGGAAATGGCCTTGAAAGATGTTGACCCTTCACACGAGGTCACACTGGAGTAGGGCTGGCCCTCATCCCATCTGAGTGGCCTCTTTCTAAGAGACGCAGACAAAGACTGCCCTGTGACCACTGGGTGTTGTGCAACTGTGACATGGGCTACTTGGTGCGCTGGCAGCAGCCGGGGAGGCCACGGCCAACTCAGGGGGCCCTGGTGATGTCATAGGCTGCTCGGTGGGCTGATAACTATAAGGTCTAAAGTTTGAACCCACTATCCACTCCAAGGGTGAAAGATGAGGCTTTCTGCTCCAGTAGAGATTTGCTCTTGGGAACCCAAAGGGGCAGTTCCACCTTGTCCTAGAGCAGTGGTTCTCAACCTTCCTCATGTTGCGACCCTTTCATATAGTTCCTCATGTTGTGGTGAGCCCCAACCAGAAAATTATTTTCATTGCTACTTCATAACTCATTTTGCTACTGTTATGAAGTGTCGTGTAAATATCTGATATGTAGGATGTATTTTCATTGTTACAAATTGGACCTAATGACAGCATCATGATTAATCACAAAACAATGTCATTAAATATTGTGAAATACTTATTTCTAATGACAATGAAAATTTGCCTTGAAGCATGATGTAGCATGGGTAACAGTCTTCATGCCAGGGTACTTGTATGTGGGCGTAGCTACATGTGGGCAGACCCGCCTGGAGAAGGATAGAGGAGCGGTGTCTCAGTTTCTAAGACCATTGGAAAGAGGTGTTGCTAGGAGTCAGGATGACTCAATGACAGTGTTTTGTGTTTTTGAGACCCTACAACCAATGCAGGCATGTGCCTGTCTGCAGGGAAGCCTGCTGTGACTTGTGGTGACGCGTTAGGTATCACACAGTAGAATGGCGTCATCCAGGGTTCTTGATCTTAATCATTACAGAAGCAGGTTGCCACCTCTTTCTTCTGCAGCACCACTGGGTGGGGTCAAGGCACCAACCTGCAGGTTAATCGACACGTGCAAAGCCAATGGCTGATGAACTTGTGCCTGAAGTCAGGCAACATAAACAGCAAGTAAGAACAGAATGACAGGTTGAGCAAGAAAGACTGCAAGGGAAATTTTTAAGAAGTGTTCTAATTTAGTGCCTTGAAGTCCTGGTGCTTCTGTGGGCTGGGGATAGGCTGCTTGCCACCAGGCCAGCGGCCCAAAACTACCAGCCACTCTCGGGCAAAGATGAGGCTGTCTGCACCAGTAAAGATGGACCTATCGGAGTTTCCAGTCACACATAGGTTTGCTGAGTCAGAATCAACTCTGTGGCAGTGGATTATTTAAAAGTGTTTTTCAAGACTCCCCCTCCTCCATCTTTAATTTGCACAGAGCCTCGCAAAGCATGTGCACCTGTGTAACAAGAGCATTTCCAGCTTTTCCTCGTATCCCTGTGCAGCTGACCCAGCTTCCCCAATGCCCACCCAGTCTGCTTTCAAGAGAGTGGATTTTAAAAATGTCAGCAGGCGGAGCTGAGGAAAAGCTATGCTGAGGGAGATTTGGGCGTGATCCTGAAAGGCCTAAACCTAGCAGAGCCAGAGGTGTGCAAGTAGGAAGGGCGGACTGTCCCTCCCCATTTCTCCTTCCCCCACAGGTCCAGCGAGGCCAGCAGAGAAAGTGCGGGCACAGGGCTGGAGAATTTTACTCTATGGAGGCATACAAAATCAACCTCTCCGTGTCAATTCTGCTGCATAGCAACCCTACAGGACAGAGAACTGCCCCTAGGGGTTCCCCAGGCTCCAGATCTTTACAGGAGTAGAAAGCCTCATCTTCGGCCCATTGAGAGGCTGGTGGTGTTGCACTGCAGTCCGTGTGGTGAAGCAGCCCAACCGGTAATGCACTTTGCAAAAGGCCTTGGAACATTGGATTTTTTGTTTTTATTGATCAAGAACCTGGTCCAAACACTTCCTAGTGCTGTGTCCTCTTCCGAAACCCCGCTGACCTCAAGTCTCTCTCAGTGGCTTCCTGCACTTTCTGTCCCACCCCTAGTCTTTGGGACACCCCCACCACCCCCACCAGTCATAGTAGACTGGCTCCGCCCTCCAAACCTGTTTACAAGTTGCCTCCTCACCTTCCCGAGCTGAGAGTTCTGTCACATGACTCAGTGTAATGCGCTCAAAGTAATACACCGATTAGCACGTGTATCTTCTGGACCCACCTAAAAAAAAAATCTTACGAATAAGGTGTTTGTTTCATTGAGGGCTCAATTCCCAGGGCCTGGAAGAGTGTCAGGCACGAGGTTGAATCCACAGGAAAACGCGGAGCCAAGATCGAGCTGTCAGATGTGCAGCAAGGGCAGGGCGGCGCCGGCCGGCGGGAGACCTTGCGGCGGGAAGACCAAGCGCGCCCACTGCCCGTTGGGTGCCCGCCCTGGTGCCCGCCCGCCCCGGCACTCCCACTCGGGGCAGAGGGGACCTTTTCTTGGCCCACGCTCTCTCGGGATTTGCACTGTTCTCGTTTGGAAACCTTTCCCCGTCTTAGTCTCACATTACACCCCAGAGGTCTTCTCTCGCTTTTCCAGAAGTGGCTGCGGCATTTCTCCAAGGTGCTGGGGCAGCTCGGCCAGGGAGCGACCCGCCTACCCGGGGACGGACCGGCCCGCCCCGCCCCGTCCCGCCCCGCGGCCAGCCCGGAACGGCCCCCAGCCCGAGCCAGGGTCTGGGCGCTCGCAGGAGCCGCCGCCGCCGCCGCCTCGAGCCAGCGGGCATGGCCCAGCCTGCGCGGCGCAGCCAGCGGGGACCGGCGGGTGCGGAGAGGAAGACCCGCGCGCGCGCCCAGGAGCGCTCGGGGCCGGCGGAGGGGGGCCAAGCCGCTCGGCGCCGCGCCCCGGTGCTATGGCAACAGGTAAACACTGCGCGGCCCCGCCCCGTAGCGCGCGCCCCGCGTTTGTGCGCGCGGCCGGCTGCCCCCGCGGCCAGCCTCAGTCCGTGTGCCGGGCGCGCGTCGCCAGCCCGCGCCTGTCGGAGGGCGGCGGGTGCCCAGGCCCAGCGACGCCGAGACTTCGGGCAGTGCCGAGTCGCGTGGAGGCCGCCTTGGGGCTGGCTGACTGCCGAGCCCTCAGTCCCCTCCGAGCTTTGCGCTCCGGCGTCGCAGGAGGGAGCTGCGCCGCCCGGGCTGGGCGTCGGGGTGCCACCCCCTGCGTCTTCGGAGTCTCAGGACTGAGGATGGATGCCGTATGCACCTGAGAGAAGAGTTGCCATGGTAACGCGTTTTCTTTCGATCTAAGAATTGCTGGGGGTCTCGTGAAATGACCGGATCCCAGCCCTGCCTTCCGGAGGCGTGCTTTCCCGCCGCAGCCGTGGCCACCTGCGAGACTGGCACCTTCGTCCGCTCTCGGGGCCGGAGCCTTAGGACAGTGATGGACGCTTGCTGTGAAGATGAGGCGGGAGGGGGCGGTCCTTGGCCTGGACTGTCAGACACTCCTGGGAAGGGCGGGGGAAGCAGAGCTGAGCCGGACCAGGCCTTCTTTCCAGGCGTCTTTGGTTTGGTTTTGTTGAGCAACTTTCATACCCAGAGAATGGTTTATGATGGGGAAAAAGAAACAACAAAAAAACAAGCTCCTGTCCGCGGGATACCAGTTCGGGCCACCAGGGACCAGTTACTGCTGCTGAGGCCCCAGGTCCCTGGGCAGGATGCAGGATTCTTCTCTGCAGATGCAAAGTGGGCGTGAGCCCAGGTGCCACCACCAGGGCTGTCCCCTGTCCCACTCCCACCCCCTCGAAAGAGACCTGCCCTACCAGCCCCCTTATGAGGAAAGGCTCTTGGAGGGAAACTTTGGTGCAGGGAATCCTTGCTTTTGGTGCCCAGGAAAGCCCACAGCCCCATCCCTAAGTCCTGGGCTTGCAAAGCTCCTGTAGCCACATTTCTCTGTGAAATGGAAAACCTTCACTTCTAGCTTCCATCGGAGAAACCGCAGTTAAGCTGGGCTTTGAACCATCTTGAACTTGCTCTTCATTCTCCAAGGGCACTTCATCCTCTTGGCTGTAAACTGCTCTTCAGCCTTGACCCAAGTCACTCGCCTGGCTCTCCCTGTTCTAGTCAGGCCCTCTGTCCCAGCTGCTGGCATTCTGGAAGTCTGCATCCAGGATGTCTCTGATCGCCTTTGGCCTCCTTGCTTTCCTGCCAGCTGGATCTTTCCAGAATGGCTGGGACCCTAGGATCCTGCCCGAGTCCTGACCATTGCCTGCTGAACTGGGCGCTCAGGGCTCGAGTACAGTAAAGGGGTCTCAACAGACCAAGCCTCCTTCTAGAAGTCGCCTTCACCAGCCCTGTCTCAAGCTGTTGATGTTTCAAATTCCTCTAAGACCCAGCTCCTCCCTGTATTGTGCCACTTACTGCTCTAACACCCAACCAAAGCACACCCGTTGCTGTTGAGTTGATTCCAACTCATGGCGACCCCATACTGCACAAAGTAGAACTGCCCCATGGGGTTATCTTGCCTCTAATCTTTACGAGGGAGCCTGAGTGGCCCAAATAAGCTGTAAACTGCCAGCAGAAAGGTCAGTGGTTTGAACCCATCAGTCTCTCCATGAGAGAAAAGACTTCGTGATCTCCCATGAAGGTGACAGGCTAGGCTACTCTTTGTGGCAGTTCTGTGTCCTGTAGTCACTGTGAGTGGGAATTGACAGCACACACACAGACCCCAGGCCTCTCTCGCATAGCGCCACTGGGTGGACGCAAACTGCCAACCTTGAGGTTAGCAGACAAGCGTAAACCGTTTGTGCCACTGAGAAACCTTCAAACATTCTTTGCTGAGGCCTGGGATTGAGTGGTACACTCAGACAAAAGCCCTGGTTAGGGCAACAATAAAGATATGAACAAATAAATAACCCCATTGATGTTGATTCCAACTCAGCTGCGTACTTCTTGTTCTTAGGGGCAATCAGGCTGGTTCTGACTCAGGGACCCTACACACAACAGAATGAAACGCCGCCCAGTCCTGTGACATTATCACAATGATTGTTTGGGGCCATTATTGCAGCCGCTGCCCATCCCATCAAGGAACTTCCTCCTTTTTGCTGCCGCTCTACCTAGCTTGGAGTCCTTTTCAAGAGACTGATTCTCCTGTTAAAGCTAAAACCAAACTCACTGCCATTGAGTCAGTGTGGACTCATCGCTAGCCTGTGGGATAGGGTAGAGCCTGCCCCTGTGAGTTTCCGAGACTGTGACTCTCTGGGTGTAGCTGGTGGTTTCAAACTGCTGGCCTTGGGGGACGCAGCCCAACATGTAACCAGGATGTCACCAGGGCTCCTGCGTCACCTGATAACACGTTCAAAATACGTGCCAAGGTTCTCTTCATCCTCTCTAAGCAGCATTCTGGCTGTTTGTGCTTGTGCTTCTGTAAATCCGCGAAACTTTCAATATTCTTTGTCAGCAGTAGAATCCAAATGTCTCGATACTTCAGTCTTCCTTAGCCAGTGACCATATAGGAGAGAGTCAAACTGCCCCATAAAGGTTGCTAGGCGATAAATCTAAGGACGCTAATTGCTACGTCTTCTTCCTGGGGAGCAGCTGGTGGGCTGAAATTGCTGGTCATTCGTTAGCAGCTGAGAACCTTCACCATCCCCTAACTAGTGCACCATGATGGGGAAGAAGATAGTGACAGTGCCCGGAGTGGGGGCAGGGTGGGGTGGGAATTTTCAGCAGACTGTTGCAGCTAGGGAGGCCGACTACACCCTTCTCCTAGGACGGTCCCAGTTCATGTTTCTGTGCTTCTACTGGTTGAAGGATCTGGGTTTGGGCAGCCAGTTCAGTGGTCATCCTGGATGTAGATAAAGTATAGAAAGTGCTGGGGCTGGGGGGGGGGGCTTTCTGAAGAGGTAATTTTGAGCAGAGGCCAGCACAAAGAGAAAAGCCGCCCCCTGGGGAGGGCTGAGGAAGAGCAGGGTCTCCGCAGGGAGGGGCTGAAGGCCTTTGGGAAATAGAAGGAAGACCAGGGTGACCAGAGCCAAGTGCCTGCATCAAGGAGTTTATTGTTGTTGAGTGTGTTTGGAAAGGAGCCCTGGTGGCTCAGTGGTTAAGCGCTCACCCACCACTCAAGAGGCTAGCAGTCTGAACGCAGCTGCCATTCTGCAGAGGAAGGAGGACAGCCGTGGAGACGCTCGGGGCATTCTAGCCCTGCGCTGTCCTATTTGTGACTGACAGGTGCCAACTAGTTGGCTCTAACTCTCAACTACGTACCGCCGAACAAGCCACCACCCGATCCGACGCCATCCTACTTGTTCTTAGGGTTGAACCCATTCTGGCAACCGCTGTGTCGGTCCACCTTGTCCAGGGCCTTCCTCTTTCTCACTGCCCTTCACCTTTACCAAGCACGCTGTCCTCCTTCAGGGACTGGCATCTCCTGGCAACATGTCCAAAGTAAGTGAGATGAATGTCTCGCTGTTTTTTGCTTCTAAGAAACATTTTGGCCGTGCTTCTTCCAAGACAGATTTACTGGTTCTTTGGGTCGTCGATGGTACTCTCAGTATTCTTCTCCAGCACCATAATTATTCTTCTGTCTTCCTTTCTCTGTGTCCAGCTGTCACGTGCATATGAGGTAATGGAGAATGCCATGGCTTGGGTCAGGGACACCTCAGGCTTCAAAGTTAACATCCGTGCTTTTCAATACTTTAAAGAGGTCTTGTGCAGCAGGTTTACCAAATGCAACACATCTTTTGATCTCCTGACTGCTGCTTCTGTGAGTTTTGATGGTGGATCCAAGCAAGATCGAATCCTTCACGACTTCATTGTTTTCTCCACGAATGCGACCATCGGGCCAGTTGTGAGGATTTTTTTTTCAATGTTAATTCAATTTAATATTTTTCCTCAACAATGAGTTGAAAATAGTTGCGAAACCATGCATTTAATTTTGCTAGGTGCAAGCGTACAAGCTTTTAAACTTACAACAGTGTTAAGGTAAAGTCAAATGGAAATGGACTAATGTTTTCAGCTTCTTGACACTGCTCTGGGTGTGGAAACAAGCCCACTTAATCACTCAACGCTCTATGAAGCACACAAGCAATTTATTGTCATTACTTAAAACATTTAGACTTCCAGCAGGCAACTGAAAAGGCAATTTTTCAGTACTTCTGACATTGTAAATGAACCAGGCAATTCCTCAGAAGGCCAAGGGCATCCTTGATTTACTCGTCCAAATGCTTAGGATCACAGTCGTTCCTAGCATCCGTTTTCCTCCTTCCGCGGGCGGAGGCCGCCCGCGCCACCCTGCAGCCGCGCAGCTTTACGGGGGGCCGCGCGGCCCTGCCGCTCCTGCCTCTGCCACGCCGGGCCTGAGCTCAGCCCCCGAGGTCACCGCGCGCTGCCCTAGGGCCACGCAGGGTCCCTCGCCCCGGCTGGGGCAGCGGCGCGGGCTCAGGCGGGCGCCCGCGGACCGAGGATTTTTTTTTTTTAACGTTTTATTAGGGGCTCATACAACTCTTATCACTGTCCATACATATACATACATCAATTGTATAAAGCACATCTGTACATTCCCTGCCCCAATCATTCTCAAAGCATTTGCTCTCCACTTAAGCCCTTTGCATCAGGTCCTCTTTTTTTTTTTCCCCTCCCTCCCCGCTCCCCCCTCCCTCATGTGCCCTTGGTAATTTATACATCGTTATTTTGTCATATCTTGCCCTATCTGGAGTCTCCCTTTTCCCCCTTCTCTGCTGTCCATCTCCCAGGGAGGAGGTCACATGTGGATCCTTGTAATCAGTTCCCCCTTTCCAACCCACTCACCCTACACTCTCCCAGGATCGCCCCTCACACCGTTGGTCCTGAAGGTATCATCCACCCTGGATTCCCTGTGCCTCCAGCCCTCATATGTACCAGTGTACAGCCTCTGCCCTATCCAGGCCTGCAAGGTAGAATTCGGATCGTGGTAATTGGGGGGAGGAAGCATCCAGGATCTGGGGGAAAGCTGTGTTCTTCATCGGTACTACCTCGCACCCTGACTGACCCATCTCCTCTCCTAGACCCCTCTATGAGGGGCTCTCCAGTGGCTGACACTTGGGCCTTGAGTCTCCACTCTGCACTTCCCCCTTCATTCAATATGGTATATATATATATATATATATATATACATACATATATTCTTTTTTTTTTTTGCATGATGCTTTATACCTGGTTCCTTGGGCACCTCGTGATCGCACTGGCTGGTGTGCTTCTTCCATGTGGGCTTTTTTGCTTCTGAGCTAGATGGCCGCTTGTTCACCTTCAAGCCTTTAGGACCCCAGACACTATCTCTTTTGATAGCCGGGCACCATCCGCTTTCTTCGCCACATTTGCTTATGCACCCGTTTATCTTCAGCGATCCTATCATGGAGGTGTGCAGCCAATGATGTGATGATTTTTTGTTCTTTGATGCCTGATAACTGATCCCTTTGGGACCACTCGATCACCCAGGCTGGAGTTGTGAGGATTTTTATCTTCTTGACATTGAGTTGTCATCCATCCCAAAGGCTGCAGTCCTTGATCTTCATCAGCAAGCGCTTCAAGTCCTCGTCACTCTCAGCAAGCAAGGTTGTGTCATCTGCATATCATAGGTTGTTAATAAGCCTTCCTTCAATCTTGATGCGTCATTCTTCTTTATTTAATCCAGATTTGCTGATTATCTGCTCGGCATAGAGATTGAATAAGTATGGGGAGAGGGGGGTCTGGATGGCAGTGTAGTGTACAGAAGACCCAGGCCCTCACCACCAGTAGGAGAGCCACGGGGAAAGGCTGACATTGTCAAGGATTGTGTCTGCCTGGGCTCCACCATCCATGCTCATGGAAGCAGCAGTCAGGAGATCAGAAGATGGGCTGCATTAGAATCTATTTTTTGGCAGGATGAAATCCCGTAACTCTGCAATGGCCAGGAGCCATTTGTGCATGTCTTTCCAAAAGCTGTGATGGATCTAGTGTTTTCCAGCCCCCATTACAGCTTGATCCTGGCCTCTCCCATCTGCCTGCCAGTGTGGCCTGGCTCCCACTGAGTGTGCACACCAGACTCTGAGCACTTACCTCCTGCTCGAGTGTCTTCAATGGCCTCCCGATCATCTGATCAAGGAGCCAAGAGATGTGATCCACTCACATCCATGCTGACATCTAATATCGGAAACAAGAAGAGCCAGTCGTCTGGGACCATCAGGAGACCCCCTGGGGTGACTCACTCCCAGTGGGAATGAGCTCAGAGACTCTCCTTTGCCAGGGGTCTCATGCTCAGAAAATCACAGCTCCCACGGCGGGGAGAGGCCAGCAGACTTTTTCTGGAACGTGTGTCTCTGAGAGTGACCCCCCTCCCTCTGCAGTGAGGCCCCTGTCTGCTTCTCCACATGTTCTCAGTGCCTGCTGGCCTCTGTCCACACGTGGATACCCCTGGTGCTGCGGACTTGCCCCGGGGCCACTCCAGCCGGGCGCCAGCACAGGCTCTGTGAGTGGTGCATACCAAAGGGACTTTGCAGGCGAGTGACCTGGGACCACAGCTGGTTCCTGTCATTCTGACCGGGCAGTCCAGAGTGCCTTTGCCCTTTGCCTCAGCTTTCTGGGACCCTGTGCCCTCAGTTGTCCAAGACAAAATGTCAGTGCCTATGTTACGGGTCTTCTCTGGTGACAGTGACTACATGGGTCTGCTCGGCCAAAGAGGAGTCCCAGGTATCTCAAGGAATGCTGGTGATGCTATTGGGTCAGCATAGAGCTGGTGACCACAAGGTCGATGGTTCAAATCCACCAGCTGCTCCTTGGGACTAGGATGGGATTGGCTGCTCCCATACATATTTACAGCTCTGGAAACCCAGGGTCATTATGAGTCAAAATTGATTCGAAGAAAAAAAAGTATGGGGAGAGGATACAACTCTGATGCACACTTTCCTCATTGGAAACCCTGCAGTATTTCCTTGTTGTGTTTGCACAACTGCCTGTTGATCCACGCATAGGCTCCCAATGGGCACAATCAGATGTTCTAGAATTCCCATTCTTGTCAAGGCTATCCATAGTTTGTTATGATCCACACAGTCAAATGCCTCTGCCTAGTCAATGAAACACAATTAAACATTGTTCAGGTAGACTCTGCTTTCAGCCAAGATCCATCTAACATCAGCCATGCTATCTCTTGTTCTACATCCTCTGAATCCAGTCTAACCTGGATTCATTGTACTGCTGCAACCTTTGTTGGATGATCTTCAGCAAAATTTTACTTGCATTTGCTATTCATAATTTTGTTCTATAAGCAGTCTGTTGGGTTACCTTTCTTTGGAATGGGTTCAAATATGGGTCTCTTCCAAGTAGCTGTCTTCCAGATTTCCTGGCATAGATGAGAAGTGCTCCCAGTGCTTCAGCTTGTTGAAACATTTCATTTGGCATCCCATCAATTCCCGGAGCTTTATTTTTGGCTAATGCTTTTCAGTGCTGCTTGAACTTGTAGTTAGGTGCCATCAAGTCCATTCCAACTCAGCCGCCCTGTGTACAACACCCTCTGCCCAAGTCAATTCCAACAGCCCGGTCCCGTGTCATCCTCAAAGTTGTTTTATATTTGAACCTGTTGTTGCAACCCAAGCTTGATATCTTTTTCCAGGGATTAGTCTCTCTCGATAACACATCCAAAGTACTGGAGCCGAAGCCTCACCACCCTCAATTCTAAGCCCTCTGGCTGTATTTCTTCCAAGATAGATCTGCCTGTTCTCCTGGCAGCCCATGGTACGTTCAGCATTCTGTCCTAGACGGTTGCCCGAAGTAGAAATCAGTCAATGGGTGTGTTCTGAAGACAGTTGCAGCCAAGAGCCAATCCTAGGACTAAATTAGTTCAGAAAACAAACAATCAGGTCCTTATAGTAGTGCCTTAATATATTTATTAATGTATAATTGATATGCAGCGAATTGCACATACAGTATAAAAATTATTAAGTTTGACACATGGATACACCAGGAGCCCTGGTGGTGTAGTGGTTATGTGTTGGGCTGCCGACTGCAGTTCACAAGTACCAGCTGCTCTGTGGGTGAAAGATGGGCCTTTCTTAGCCCACAGTTACATTTTTGGAAACTCAAAAGGGTTTTACTGTTCTGTAGGGTAGGAATAAGTCGGCATTGACTTGATGGCAGTGGGTTTGGTTCTATGAGATGTCTACACCATGAAACCATTGTCACAATGAAGATACTCCACCTGCCCATTGCTTCAGAAGTTTTCTTCTTCTGTACAGTTAAGCTTCACTTAATGCCCATAAGACATTCTGTGGAAAAGGACATTATGTGAACTTTGTGCAAACACCATATGAAAACCTTCTGAGAGCTGGCTTCTGGTCACCCTTATTGCCTCTGCTGGTGCCCCAGTGGAAGGGGCCAGAGGAACCAGTGCAGCAGTGGTTGAGCAGATCAGAAGGAAGGGTGCAGGGTGGTAGCAGTGAGCCCAGCCTAGCTGCCCAGAGCAGCTTTCCTTTGCCTTACCTGCCTGTATCCATCCCCCTCATGACCCGCAGCTGCAAATAATAGACAAAAGAAACCTTGCTTTCCCTTTACAAATCAAACGTTAGGGGACCAAACCAATTCGCTATATAAGTTTTCACCCAATCACAATGAAAAAAACCCTTTGAGACCTCAGACATTTATACGGTCTGCATGGGCAGTAAGTGACGCATACCTAAAATAATGTCTCCTCTCTTGGCTTCTCCTGTCCTGCTCCCACGCCAGGTGACTACAGATCTCTGCCCTTTTGCAATTTCAGTGATTTTACACATGTTGATACATGTATTCTTTTTTTTGAGCTGGCCTCTCAGCAGAATGTGAAGTTTGTACACGTGGTGTGTGTTGACAGCCCATGGCGGGGTCTTGTGGAGAGAGGGGTTGACCAGTCCCCTGCTGCTGGGCTTTGGAGACCTTTCCTCTCCCGACCGAATTGCCTGTGGCATTTTTGCTGGAAGTGAGTTGTTCCTGGCTGGGTTCCCATCTGTTTCTGAGTTCTGAATTCCTTTTCCCTGATCTAGTTGTCTCTGTCCACACCTGCGTTCTGCAGACTTGATCACAGTGACGTTGTTATCATCATAAATGAAACCTCGCCCTCTGATTTTACTCTTCTTCATTTTCCCAGCCTTTTGCATTTTTGTGCGGATTTTAGACTCTGCAAACAGAGAGGACTTTGACTACAAATGCCACCCCGTCATCTTACCTTTGCATTTCCATCTGCGTTTTGGGGTCTGACGGTCAATTTCAGCAAATAGACGAGAGGAACTAAACACACCACACTACTCTCGTAGGGGAATCTTAGTTCTCAAAAGCACCCTAGAGATGAGCACCCATGCATTTTGGTAGTTTTCCAGGATAAATCAAGGGTGGTTTATGTGTGCAAAGTGTGGACTCACCCAGAAGGCCAGACCTTGAAGAGTTTATGGCAAAAGCTGCATTTTACAGCTCAGGTACTGCTTTCTCCCCACGAGGACCGTTCTATGGGAGCTTGTGGGTGTGTGGGGGGCTGCACGTTGCTGCTTTCACCCGGATCAGCTCCCGAAGCCTGGCTGCTGTGTTAGGAACTGTGCTTCTCTTTGTTAACTTGGAACATTAGTAAATGAAGTGCTATAAACAGGACATCTATTGTATACCAATATATAGCCCTGTAGACTTCAACATTTCTCTCCTTCCTCTTGCCTAAAAGTGACACTGTAAAGTAATGCACATCCCCTTCTTTTCTGGACTGGTGGGTCAGAGGGCGGAGGGAGGTCCAACTCCTTACCTGGCACATTGTGAGCAAAACTTTATGGCGCCCAGGAGTCCTGGTGGCCCAGTGGTTATGAGTTGGGCTGCTAACTGCAAGGTCAGCAGTTCAGAACCACAGTTGTACAGAGAGAGAAAGACAGAGCTTCCTGTTCCCATAAAGAATTATAGAAACTCACTGGGGCAGTTCTGTCCTGCCATAGAGGGTCGATATGAGTCAGCATTGACTCAGTGGCTCAGTGAGTTTGGTGTGTTGTTGTTTAGTGGGACAGGCTAAGTGCTCAATGCTAACCCAAAGGTCGGTGGTTCGAAATTACTAGCCATGCATTGGGAGAAAACACATAGGAATCTACTTCCATAGAGATTTCAGCAGGGACAATTCTACCCTGCCCTGTGGGGTCCTGTGAGTTGGAATCAACAGCCAGAACCACAAGAATAAAACTCTGAAAATAGCTGGTTTCTAAATAGTCTCCATTCGTGGGTTGCAGAGGGCAGCAAGCTCACAGCGTAACTGGGGGAAGACAGCCTGGTGCAGTCACACCTCGCCTCTGCATTTCCCTTTGTAGGACAGGAGCGTGAGGACCTACCTGCTGGAGATACAGCACTAGGGATAAGAGGTGGAAGGAAAGGCAGTGAGGGACCTCCGTCAGGGCTTGCTCCGTCCTCCTGACCGCCAACTGAGGTCGAGACGGCCACACAAGTGCCCAGATACTCATTTGCATCCTGGTGATCTCATCTGTGTTTTCATTTTTGGTGTGGAAATTTCCAAAGAGGCACAGAAATAGCATAGTAACGTGAGACCCCAGAGAGCCAGCCTTCCGATTCAGAAATGATCAAGATTGCACCCTTTTGCCGAGGAAACGGCAGTGTCCAACAGGAAATCTGAGGCCTCTGCCCTCTCATGCCTCTGGATTTCAGAGCTTTTCTGACAGGGGGCCATTTCCCCTTCACCCACAGCCACCACAGGCCCCTCCCACAATGCCAGACCCACTGCGGCCAAGTGGATTCCAACGCATAGCGAGCGACCCTCTGTGGCGGTGGTCCTCCACCTGTGGGTCTCAACCCTTTCACAGGGGTCACCCGCTTCATAACAGCAGAATTACAGTGATGAAGTAGCAGCGAAAATAATGTTATGGTTGGGGGGTCACCACCACATGAGGAACTATATGAAATCACAGCATGAGGAAGGTTGAGAACCACTGCTTGTAGGGTCCCTGAGACACATTATTTTCACAGGAGTAGACAAGCTTGTCTTTTTCCCAAGGAGTAGCTGGTAGGTTTGAACCCCAGACATTGTGATGAGCAGCTGACTTTCTAACCCACGGTGCTACGTGGTATTAGAAAATGTCCCCAGTTGCTTCCAAAAGGCCTCTTTTTACAGTTGTTCAGAGTGCAAACAGGTTCATAGGTGGCATTAGGTTGGGTCTGTAGCAGCAATGTGTGTGTGGGGGGGGAGGGGTGCACTGTTCTCGATAAATGATGCATTGAATTGCCTGTGAACTATACTCCCCCACTCATGTTTATGGAGTGCTGTTGCTGTTTTGATTTCTTTTTTTCTCTTTTTAAGGAAAAACAATTCTCAAGTCCAGAGTGGGACTCGACTGGATGGCGTTGAGCTTAGTTTGGTTTTGTTAAGTTTCGTAGGCTCAACCGAAGTTCTGGAAACTAACCCCCTTATCTTTATACTTGTCTCTAAAAGCCAGGTAAAGGGAAAAAGGGGAAAGTCTCGGGCAAGCCCCGTGGGAAGAAGCCAAAGAAGCAGGAAGTGGACATTCTGAGCCCGGCGGCCATGCTGAACCTGTACTACATCGCCCACAACGTGGCCGACTGCCTGCGCATGCGCGGCTTCCGGTGGCCAGGGGCCCCGAAGACCAAGAAGGGGAAAAGCAAAGGTTAAGTAGCAGCAAAGCGGACTGAAGACGCTTGAGGCGCCGCCCGCTTCTCCCGCGCGCTCCGGGGCCTCCGGAAGGCAGCCATTCCTGCCCAGGTGTGGAATCGGCCATCCTTTGAAAATCCCCCTTCGGTTCCGTGGGCATTAAACCTTGCTTTCGAAGGCAGTTCTGGTTTGGCTGGGTTCCTTCCGTGGCCCAGGGGGCTTGGGATGTAGAGCCCGAAGGGCGTAAAGCACGGTTTATGCACCAGCAGGCCCCACGGGGCATGCTGCCCCTCCCTGCCTGTGTTAAAGGTAAACGAAAAAGGATTTTGTTTCTGGAATGTGCTTCCTGGCACTCTGACGCTGATTTGAACTACTGCAGATGCCAGCACCGTGGCACCGGTGCTCTGCCCTGGTCTGATGAGAGGGCAGGCCAGACGCAGCCCGCTGAGTGCCATTGACCTCTGCACCTGCTGAATTGTGTCTCTGTGGTTATGTATCTGCCTGTGATCTGCGAGGTCAGCCGTTCGAAACTAGCCAGCAGCCTCTCCTGGAGAAAGCTGGGACTTTCCACTCCCGTAAAGAGGTTACAATCTCGAAAACTCACCTGGGCATTTCTAACCTGTACGGTAGCGTCGGCTTCGACTTGGTGACAGTGTGTTTGAGAAAGGGAATCCTAGAGGTCCCCTGCCTCATCCCGACAGACTCCCATTCTGGGCCCTTCCGTAGACATCTGGCTCCCACTCGATGATGGCATTTTCAACCAGTGTCCCCAGACCACCAGTGTTGAGCATTTCCTGCAGGTGTACAGTCAGGTGTTTGGCTTTAGTTTTACCTGGCTATGTGATAAGGCATTTTTCTACACATTGTCCACAGAAATAAAACGCACCTGATATTTCTTACCTTCAAACAAACCAACAAGGGAGCTGACAACAGCCCTGGTGGGATGATGGGAGACGAGAGCAGACCCACCCGCATCCCTTTCTTTTTCATTTCCTCTGACTCTTCCCCACCATGTCCCACCTGCAGGCTTTCTTTTCTACTTGGCTGATCTTGAGTCATGGAACTGGCTAGAAACTTGCCGTGGCCTGCAGCTGAGGTCCAGTGTCTCCCCAACCCTGTGAAGGGACACTTCAGAAGTAAGACTATAGGCCTTCCTCCAAGGCCCCAAGGCCGGGAGCCCTGCTTCCTTACTTAGTGTTGCTGGCTCAGAAAGGCCGCGTGTTGCAGCTCTATGGAGCAGAAATCCACCTTCTCTCAGTTTCGGGGCCTAGAATTCAGGTGTCCTCTTCTCTCTGTGGTCTTGTCCCTGTTCAGCTTCTGTTCCTTGGCTCCTGACTGATCACGTGGCACGCTTTCCCCCCTCTGTTCTTGCTCACTTTCTTAGACAACTCTTTTATATCTCAGAAGAGATTGACTTAAAGCAAATGCGACCGTAACACATGACCAATTCCCCCAATGATGTTACTGCCACAGGTATGAGCTCCAAAGTGCCATCAAGTCGATTTCAACTCATTGCGGCCCGATAGCACAGGGTAAAACTGCTGCTGTGGGTTTTCAAGACAGCCACCCTGTACAGGAATAGAAAGCCTCACCTTTCTCCCTTGGAGTGGCTGGTGGTTTGGAACTGCTGACCTTATGATTAGCAGCCCCCTGTGTAGTCATTTGCATCACTAGGGACCCCAACCACATGTATAGAGGTTAGGATTTCAATATGAGTTTTTGGAGAACACAATCCATAACAAGCCAATATGGAATGTGGAATGAAACGCATGTTTAAGTACAAAGGCCATCCCGATTCATCACCCAGCATGCCATGCGTGTGAGCCTTCTGCCCCTGGCCCTGGCCTGCCTCGCTGCCACCAGCCCAGCCTCCGCTGACAGTTCTAGGCTCAAAGCTGGTGGTTCCAGGGAGTTTCTCCTGGCAATGAAGATTGCCTGGGGAAGATCTCAGAGATGGAGCCATCTCCAAGGGAGACTGCAGCCCAGACCCAGGATTTCATCCATGCCGGAGAAAAACGGAAATGCCCTGAAGCTCTGGGCTCCCTTGGGCCCATGTGAGTGCATTGGCTTGGCACTGGTACCTATGCCCCCGGCAAATTCGCTCTGCAGTAGAGCCGTCCGGCCCACGAGGTGCGGCTCAAGAACGTGCCTTTGGGCCAGTTCCCAGGGCCTCTGTTGGCACTGCCGGACCTGCAGACTCTTGCCTGGGCCAGCCGTCAGTTTTCTGCTGGGGAGATGGCTCTAGCATCGCTCCCTTCCTGCTGTCCCCAACAGAAAGTTTTATTTAGGAGGCTCCGGGGAGGTGTCCATTGGTAGGTATCCCCACAGACGAGGGAGTCTAGCTTTAGAAATGGCACAGTGACCGAGGACCGAGGCTGGAACAGATGGCAGGCCCTGGCGTGCAGGAAGCACTGATCTGCTTGGACGGGGTTTGCACCCACTTTTTAGCAGACTGGCTAACGGCGCTGTGGCGTTCATGCTCATTAGAACCCTGGGTTCTGAGAGGAGCCCCTAGGGAGTTGGGATTCAAGTTGCCGTGTTGTAGTGGAAGTCTAGCATAGGACACTAACTATCATATGTGGGCTGTACGAAATTGTGACACAGTTTACATTTTTAGAAAAAAATTTTCATTGGGGGTGAATCTCTAGATGTGAAACTTCTTTTAACGAAACCATCCCATTTCAGCACATGTGTTCAGCACGACTTCACTTACACTAGGAGGATAAGTCAGGGCCCCTGCTCTCAAGGAGTCCCCAGCCTGGTGAAGTGGACGGATACCTAGATCCAGCTCAATGGACAACGCTTACAGTTTGTATATGTTTCTTTGCACCATGGTTGTAGAGCCTGGAAGGCTGAGGTCCAGGGGCTTGACCAGCAGACTGGAAACTCGGGTAGCAGTTTGTGCTACAGCCTTGAGGAACAGTATCCCCTGCCCCAGGAGATCTTCAGCTGATGGGATGAGGCCCACCAATATCACTCCTTTTCTGTGGAAGTCAAGTGACTGTAGAGCTTACCTGTAATTACAAAATACCTTCACAACAAGAACCTAGACATGTGTTTGAATAAATGACGTGTTATTGCTGAGCCAAGTTGACACATCACAACATCTGTAGGACATTTGATGATGAATGGGCCCCTTCCAGCTTCCTGTGCTGAGGCTCCAGAGAAGAGCTTGGGGGCAGGGGCAGTTACAGGAAAGCGCATATGGTCCTAGCGTGGACAGACCCAGTGCTGTCTAGAAAGCAAGGATTGTGGTGAAGGCTCATCCTGAGACTTCAGGGGCTCTGTGTGAGAAAGGCTCTATTTGAGGGTAGGGCTGGGAGCAGGGCCCAAAGGCAGTTAAGAAGTTGTGGGGGTGGGGAGAGACTGGGGGGCAAAACCAGCAAGTTCAGGAGTAGGGAAGTGCCCGCTGAAGACAAGGAAGGCTTGGCAGTAACATGGGGATGGAGGACAGTTTTCAAATGGAAACACCCCTGCAAACCCGATGACAAAAAAGACAATGCATGCTGGCAAGGCTGTGGAGAGTTTGAAACACGCACACCTGTCGGTGGCAACACAGCTGGTACACGGAGCAGCATTTCCTCCACATGCTCAACACAGTGTTCTCACGATCCAGCCACTCCATTCTTGGGCGTATTCCCAAGAGTACTGGAAACAAAGACTTGTACCCCAAGTGGTCACAGTGGCATTATACATTAAGAGTGAAAACAACAAAAATGGCCATCGATAGACGGATAAACAAAAATCAATGATAAATGGATAAAAAATATACCCAAAAAACTGATTCCTGTTGAGTGGATGCCAACTCGTAGTAACCCTGTAAGGCAGAGTAGAACTGCCCCTGCCAGTTACGGAGACTAACTCTGGGAATAGAAAGCCCCATCTTCCTCCCAAGGAGCTGGTGGTTTCGAACTGCTGACCTTGCCAGTAGCAGCCCAATGCATAACCACCTCGCTGCCCAAGCCTTTGGGATATCCATGCAGTGGAAGATGATTTGCCAATACAAAAGAATGAAGTGCTGTTCTACATGCTACATGCAACACGGATGGACCTTGAGAACATTAAGCTAAATGAGAATAAGGCCGTCACAAAGGTCACATATGATTTCATTTCTGCGACCTGTCCAGACCTGGCAGATCATTAAAGCAGTGGATTAATGGCTGCCAGGGCCTGGGATCAGAGGGAAACAGGAAGTGAGTGGAGGGGCTGCTTTGGGGGCTGATGAAATGTTCTGGAATGAGATCGTGGTGACTGTTAAATACAACCTTGTGAATACATTAAAATCCACATAATAGCACACTTAATCAAAATGTAATGGTACGTGAATTATATCTCAAAAACATTTTAAAGGAAATGCCAGTGAGCTGCTAGCAACTGGAAACGGCCCTGAAATCATGGGAGATAAGCACGAGTCCCACATGGCAGAGTGGCCAGCCCCCACAGAGAAGGGGCAGGGGGCATCTTGCCCAGTTGTTCCACTGACTCCCCCGTGATATTTTTTAAGCACCTTGAGGCAAATCCTAGCCGTGCCAGTTCACCATGGAGGACTTTAACCTCCACATTATTTTTAAGCTTGTCGTTTTCTTTATTGAATGATGTTTCCATTATAAATTAAGTGGGATTTACACTTCAGATCAGCCTCTGCATTCAATATAAGCAGGTCATTTTAGATTCAAATCTCACCTCGGGTGTGATCTGCCTGTGATTTTATTGACTCAGTGGGAGCCCCTGGGTCGTGCAAACCAGCAACTAGCTCCAAAGTGAACAAAAACCTCCCTGCGGGACCTCAAAAGAAAGGCCGGATGACAGTCCCCGCAAGGTCACAGCCATGGAAACTGGTCTGAAGCACACACAGGGGAGGTCGCCGCCTCCATGGCAACCTCTGGTTTTAATCAAGTGACAATATAGTAAGTACACTTTGTTTTTTAATCCAAAATTTTTTCTTCAAAATAAAATTCAAAGATGAAATAAAGGGAAACTCTAGAGCAGTGGTTCTCAACCTTCCTCATGCCGTGGCCCTTTAGTACAGTTCCTCATGTGGTGGTGACCTTCCCAACCACAAAATTATTTTTGTTGCTACTTCATCACTGTCATGTTGCTCCTGTGATGAATCGGGCGACACATTGAGAACAGCTATCCTTGTGGTTTCTAGTATCCCTTGCCCTAGGAGTTTCCATCATTGCCAAGCCACCTAGGGACCATGGGGGGGTTCAGCCAAGGGGGTGGGGAGGACAGGTCCCAAGACAAAAAGACCCTGGAATGGGCTCTCTGGGCTCCAGGTAAGTGATGTTCCCTCTGCACCAAGATGCACAAGGCACCAAGAATGAAGGAGGAGACAATGTTACTAAAACAGCCGGGATGCAGGTATACAGTTTTAAAGGCCTGGGGGGGAAGGGGGCTCCTTGCTCAAGGAAGCTGGTGGGGTGTGTCACACCTTGTGGCCCAGGTCCTGACCCTCTCTGAATCACTGGGGACAGCCTGACGCTGCAGCAGCACCTCCAGGAACTCACTCTAGCAACACACTGTCTCCCATCAGAAATGACACCAAGACTTGGGGGGGGGGGGGGTTGGAGTGGTGGCGTAAGCAGGACTTGAAGCCTAATAGCTTCTATATTTTTGTATCCGTGGAATTTCTTAGCATCAAGATGACCAAGAAAACCAAGTTTGCTTAAAAAGAAAAATCCATTCTCCAATAACTAAATAGCTAAATATTCTATTCTCTGCAGTCTAAGAAGGACGAGTACTCGTGGGAACTTGGGAAGGATGCAGCATTTCCATCCCTGCCTGAGGGGGGATGCATTTCTTGTCCTGAGTCTGGTCCTTGAAACTGTATCTTGGTCCTGTTGACTCAGCTCATCCATCTGGTCACCTGGTGCTGCCACAGCAGACACCACAAGTGGCTTTCCGGAACAGAAATTTGTTTTCTCACAGGCGTGGAGGCTAAAAGTCCAAACCAGGACCTCGATCCGGTCCACGGGCAGGTCATTCCAGGCATTCCTGGGCTCTTTGGCATCTAGCTGATCCTCGAATGGCATCTGCCTTCCCCTCACATTTCCTGCCTATGTGTCTACTCAGCAGAAGCCCTCTTGACCCCGTGGGTAAGCCCCCAGTTGTGAACCCAAAGGTCAGAGGTTCAAACCCACCAGCCACTCTTTGGGAGAAACTGGTGGCACTCTCCTGCCAGTCTTGGACACCCAATGGGGCAGCAGACTCCACGGCAGGTGGTTTGGTTTGTTTGCTTTGCCCAGTCTTTTCTCAGGCAGAGACGCTTGTGGGTTTGAACCACCAACCTTCTGTTAGCAGCTGAGAGCTTAACCACTGGGCCCTTGGGGCTCCACTCCTAAAGATGATTGTTCTTAGGGGTCATTGACCCAATTCATAGTACCTCTATGAGACAGGTGAGAACCATACTTCTGGGTTTCTGAGCCTGTGGTGTAGTGGTTCTGCACTGGTCTCTGATCCTTAGGGTTGACTGTTCAAAGCCACCAGCAGCTCTAAGGGAGAAGGACTGGGTTTTCTACTCCTGTAAACAGTTACCTTCTCAGTAACCCTCAGGGGGTCACTATCAGCCAACATTGACTCACTGGCTATGAAGTGAGTTCATTCATTTTGTTGGAAGTCCTTATGGGAGTAGAAGGCCTGTGTTGTCAGTCACAGAGCTCCTGCCATCTAGATGGCACTGAGTCTTCAGATTACAGCCTCGGAGGCTCTCTGGGGCTTTCGGCTCTGACCATATACATCACCCTGAGTAAGAATCGACTCACCAAAGACACATGGTGTAGCTGTGGATGTCATGCTGTTTGGAAGTGGGGTTTTGGTATGCTAATGAGATAACACCCAGGTAGAGTGTGTCCTCAATCTCGTCACTAAGTTATAAAAAGCAGATCAGATACTGAAACCAAGCCTTGGGCCCACTGAGAAGAACTTAAGAGTAGAACTTCCCCATCAAGTTTCCAAGGCTAAAAAAAAAAAAAAAAAGTTTCCAAGGCTATACTCTTAAGGGGAAGCATTTTCCTCCCGGAGAATAGCCAGTGGGTTTGAACCACCAGCCTTCCAGTCAGCAGCCTAGCACGTAACCAATGCACTGCCCTGGCTACTTTCCACAGGGGCCAAACCCCCAAAACAAACAAAAAACTCACTGCTGTCAAGTGGATTCTGACTCATGGTGACCCAATGGGGCAGGCCCCTCAGGGTTTCTGAGACTGTAACTCTTTTTGTGTGTGTGTGTAGGTCCATGTGGCCTCTCCAACTCAGGGCACTAGGTAGTTCCATATGTCTTGTCAATTGCAGTGTCTCCAAGGGAATGAGAGAGAGAGAGAGAGAGAGAGAGAGAGAGAGAGAGAGAGAGAGAGAGAGAGAGAGAGAGAGAGAGAGAGAGAGAGAGAGAGAGAGAGACTGTAACTCTTTGGGATTAAAAAAAACCTCATCTTTTTCCTGTGGAGCAGCTGCTGGTTTTGAACTGCTGATCCTGGTTAGAGCCTGATGCGTAACCACGGTGCCACCAGGGCGTCTCCACAGGCATAAGAGCTAGAATGTCAACATGTTTTACAGGAAACAATGCAGTCCCTAAGATCCCAGGAATCCTGCCATTCCTCTACTGCCCACCCTCTTCTCAGGGCTGGGCATGCCAGGCTACTCCCAACCCCATTCTCCCCTCTCCCCGCCCCAGACAATTTCAACTGCATTTGTGCTTCCTGTTTTTGGTTAACCATTTATAGTTTGGAATGTTAATAAGGGTAAGAATGTTAATAGCACAGGACAATGATGATCCACACCAAATTTTTTTAAACAGTTTGGTGGCACTTAATCCACATATCACACAATTCAATAGTCCAAGCCTATCAAGGATTGTATAATCCTTACCACAATTTCAGAACGTTTTCTTTCTTCTTTTCCCCTTTAAATTGCCTTTAAAATGAATTGTGTAATCCCGTTCAATTCTAGTGCTCACGCCCCTTCCACCTTCATTGTCCACTCCCCAAATCCACTCCCCCTCCCCCCTGCGTCCCCTACAAACCTTTGTATCAATTATCTCTATGCATCCACTCCTGCGCTTCACAAACTGGGAAACCCAACAGAAACAAGAAAAATAATGAAGTGGTAAGGATAAAACAATAGTACTATAAAGATAAAAATACAATGAGTAAGAAAAAAGGACCATCATCAATATTTAAGACGCTAAAGCAAGAAGTTTTGCCATAGAATAAGCAAGAGATTGTTGCACCTAGAAAAAATTCAGGTTGGGTCCAGAGGGCAGTCAACTGACCCAGGTATCCAGTTTGATCCGGTATAAGCAGGATCACAATGATCTGTGTTTGATAGTAAGGCTGTTCCAGACCTTGGCCTGGATGCTCTGCAGGTGGATTTTGGACTCCCACAATTTTCCACACCCTTCCACAAATTGGGTGTTCACAGTTTCAGCTCTGATACTTTTCCCTTTATCATATTTGAATTTTATCATTTTCATCTTTGGATCACACAAGCTTCTTCCACATGGGCTTAGCTGACTCCTCACTTAGATGGCTGCTTGTTTTAATACAGGCCTGTAAGACTCCACACACCATTCTGATCGATAGCCGGGCACCATCTGTTTTCTTCACCACACTTTGCTGTAGCGCTCTTATCTTCAGTGATCATGTCATGAGGTGAGTATTGAACAGGGCCATGTTCTTAGAACTAACTGTTCTTGGGTTGTGACTAGAGTTCAGGGGGGCCCAGAATCCATCTGCTTGTCTCTGGGATGTGCATGACTCAGGTTTGCTCTGGCGGTCGTATTACGACAAATTCAAAACCCCGTAAGACCAGCTGCCCCAACAACAGCTACAAACCAACTAGCAGAAAACAAGAGACAGAAAAGCAAGCAAACGAAAGCAGGGAAACAAAAAGCCATGATCCACACCTAGAGCCGGTGTGGATAGAGCCTGTGACAGCCTGGACTTGTGATTGAAGACCTCTTAGAGTGGGAGACGCAGCGGTGGCTGGGGAAGACAATGGAAGGTAGGGTAGAGCTCACCTGGGGCCTGCTCAGAGGGACTCAGAGTTGATTTGAAGGTGTGGCTCCCTCCCAAAGGCCTGAGGAGGGCAGGGCTCCGTGGGCTTTCTCGGAGAGAGATAACCTTGTGCACTGGGCCAGGAGAGTGTGGGAGGAGTTGCTACCAAACCCACCTGGGGAAGGAACATGAAAGGACAGTACCTTCACAGACCCGGTCTATGTCACTTATGAGGGGGTGTTTCTGGAACAGCCTGGCTTACAGACAGCTCATTGGATGTCCGGCATCACATGCTAGGTGACTCCCACCCTGAAGCCTGGAAAGCTACAGACTAGATCCCTGACAACAATCAGGATCCTTTTCCACCTGGCTGGAGGTCACAGGTGCACCACCACCTGAATGGCTAAGACCTCCCAGGATATCAGGATCCAGGGCAGATTGGGATGGACACAGGAGGATGTTGCCACAGGTGATTTCAGGGTGGGGGTGGGGTGAGCCCGGGTAGCTAAGAAGGTGGTGGCCAAGAGAGGGGATTAGGATTAGGAGGAGGGTTAGTGGTGGTGCTGGTGGTGGTAGGTGCCATCAAGTCAGTTCCGACCCATAACGCCCTGTGCACAACAGAAGGAGACATTGTGCCGTCTGCCCCATCCTGACAATTGCTCCCATGCCAAAGAGGAGGGTGCTCAATGACACGGGTTAAAACCGTGGCTGCAACCATGGGCTGCATGGATTCTGTCAGGACATGTTGACCTCCAGGATTCTGAGACCCATCCAAGCGCTGATACGTGATAGTGTAGAGGTGCAGCCACCCCCTGCTCCTGTCCTGGGACTCTTCCCTCACATCACACTCTACAGCGGGGAGCAGGGGAGTCGGCAAACTCCACCAAACGAAGGCAAGTGACTTTCTGAGATGAAAATTCAGAATCGAATTGTGATGGAAGACTTTGACCAAGTAGAGTAAGCAAATGAGCGGTGGCCTGACCAGACCTCAGGGCCGAGAGTGGAAGTCCTGCCCTGGAGGTAGGAAATGGGGCCCAGAGCTCCTTCTGGTACCTGGTCTAGGTGTGAAAGCTTCCTGCTAGCCCAGCCCCAGCCCCGCCAGGCCCTCCTCTCTGGAGAAGAATCTCCTGAGTCTTTCCCCAGGTCTCTCAGCCCAGGCTGAACGCTCTCCTCACTCACCCCCCACCCCATTATTATTTGTATTTCGGTGTTTCCATTTCAAAACATTTTCACATGGAGAAAAACAACCACGTGAGGCGGCAGGCAAGGAAACAGGCTGAGAGTCAAGTTCTTCCCAAAGGTCACACAAGATGGGATCCAGGTCTAAACTCAGGCCTCTTTGGGGCCAACCTCCTTGAGAAAACAGAGCAGCATGGATGCCCCTGTTCTAAAGCTTATACCCCACCTGGAATGCCAGTCACCCACCCAACCTCCCAATCCACCCACTGTTGACTCTCCAACACCCCCCCCCCAGCATATTGAAGTTCTTCATCCGCGCTCAGCTCAGAAAACACCTTCTCAGTACTGCTTCCTTCCTAAAACAGACATTTGTTCAGTCAGAGCCCGGGACAGCTGCCTCCGTTTATGCCAGGCCAGGGCTGAGCCCGCACCTGCCTCAGGGGAGGCTGGGGAAGGGTCTGGACCTTTCACCTCTGCAGTGGAAGGCAGGCCTTTTTCGCCACGGAGGCCTAGGCAGTGAGGCATGATCCCGACCCGGAGGAAAAGTGTTCAGGAGGCAGGCGTTTGAGAAGAATGACGGAGACCGACACCAACAGCACCAGCACCACCCACCGCCCCAGCTGTGTGAGAGCTCCACACACCTCTCCTCCTTCTCACAGGTCAGCATTGAAAATGCTGTCTTCCACACAGCGAGCCCTGTGCGATCAAGAACGAGCACCCGCCCCTCAAGGGAAAATAACTGACTCTCAGAGGTCCTCCCTTCATTTCCAGTTCAGGGTGCCCAGGGTGAGTATCCCCACCCTCCACTGGACCCCTCCCTCATAGCTCCACGAACCCAGGTGCCTCAAGCCCCCCTTGGGTAACCGATCTGTGGTCATATTCCTTTTCAAAACAAAACCCAAACTCACTGCCATCGAGTCATTGCTGACTCATAGGAGTACTACAGGACAGGGTAGGGCTGTTCCTGTGGGTTTCTCAGACTGTAACTTTCTCCCCAGGAGCTGCTGGTGGTTTCGAACTGCTGACTTTTCAATTAGCAGCCCCACTCACAACCCACTTTACCACCAGGGATCCTTGCATATACCTTTCACTAACCTGGGAATGAGATTCAGAAGTAACCATGTGTGTGCACAAAATTCCTAGCTGTACTATACAGGGGAGATCTCAGAATGTGATGTAGAAATGTATTACAAGTAAAATATAGCTCACTAAGTGAGTGCCGGGCACAACATCAGAAGTCTCAGGGAAGAAGTTAGATGGTGTGTGAGTCCGGGTAGACTAGAGAAACAAATTCATAGACACTCATATGTGAATAAGAAAGAGGTTAATATACAAGAGTAATTGAATATTGAGAAAACATCCCAGCCCCATTCAGATCAAGTTCATAAGTCTGATATGAGCCCATATGTCTGATACCAATCTATAAAGTCCTCTTCAGACTCACAAAACACATGTATTGACGCTGAATGCAGGAAGGTCACAGGCCAGTGGGTGGAAGTCTTCTGGATCCAGTGGTGGTGTAAACACCTCAGTGCTGGTGGGGGGCAAGGGGTCTCTCCACGTGGCTTCTCTGGCTCCATCGGTCCATGCGCCAGGGTAGGTCCATGTGGCTTCTCCATCTTCCAGTGTGCAGCACCGTCTGTCTTGTCAGTAGAGCAACATCTTGGGGCGTGAGCTGAGAGAGTCTCTCCTGCCTCCAAGGAGGAATACAGGATTTCCCAGAATTCTCAGAAGAAGGCCATGCCCACAGAGAGGCCTCATTAGCTATGACCTGATTGACAGACTAGACTCCACCCCTTCACTCTTAATCCTCTCAGGTCCCAAATTGACACCAGATTATGTAACAACCACAGATGGTTACAGCCATATGAACACAATGAATCTGCTACCTGCTACCAGGTAGCTGGCTTCTGCAGCCACTTACCCACACAGGCTTGGTTTGTATCAAAGACCTGTGTTGGTAGCAGGCGCGGCACCTGGCACTCCAGGCAGCCAGGCCGCCTTGGGCTAAGGGAGACTGCATCGGCTCTGTTAGCTATCTGTTGGCTTGCAATAGTTGTTTAAAGCAACAAAAGTATTCCCTCATGTAGCTCAAGACTTTAGAAACAGATTTCCCGGGTCATTTTCTGGTGGAGGGTTCTGTTCCCGGCCAATGGGCTTCCAGTGGCGCCACCACCGTCTGGGGAGATGTGTGTGCAGCTAGGATGCTAAACAGGGTTCCGTGGAGCTTCCAGAAAAATCTTGGAACTCTTTTCTTGAGTAAGCTTGGGCCTCCTCGGTTTGCAGTGGTAACTGCCCCCGACTCTGACCCCCAGAGCCCCCTCTTATGCAGCATCTGACTCAGGAAGACAGTGGGGAGGGAGAACTCCAGAGGAAAGGATGGCTCTTGGCAAGGCTACCCACTCCCTACAGGCGGGTATGCCTGGGCCCTGGAGAAAGGCAAGAATGGCTTCCCCTGTTCGGGGGAAGAGCCGCTGAGGAGGGAGTAAAGGAACAGGAGTCGTCATTCCCAAAGTGGGCCAGCCTCTGTGACACTGGAGAAAGCAGATGACCGCTGTCTCAGCCACCACCACACACTGAGCCACGGCAGGGTCTCTGGGGACCAGGTCAGACCTTCTAGCCAACCTGGATATGCTCAGGCTGGTATGGTACCTGACTTCCTGCCCAACCCCCTCAAAAGCACCGGAGCCTCCCAGAATCCTGTGGGCCCAGACACTCATCTGTAGATATGGAAATACCATCTATAGCCACAGGGAGCCCCTCATTATCCTGACTGCTCATTTCGACCCCATTCAGGCGGAGAACCCTTGTTTATGTGGGGAGGGGCGTTTGGGGGACCTGAGGGATGAGAGGAGGGGCAGATCCATTCTCTCAATTTCACTACCTGCCCAGACAAATCTGCAGAGACCCCAGCTGGCTTATAGTCACTAGAGACTAAGTGGAGGAGGGGAAGGGACATTATTACAGAAGGGGTGCTGAGTTTCTGTTTGGAATAATGGAAAACTTTCAGAAATGGGGAGTGGTGATGGTTGTAACCGACGGTGAACATTTTTTTTTAATTTAATCATTTTATTGGGGGCTCATGCAACTCATCACAATCCATACATCCATCCATTGTGTCGAGCACATTTGTACATTCATTGCCATCATCCTCAAAACATTTGCTTTCGACTTGAACCCTTGGTATCAGCTCCTCATTTCCCCCTCTCCCACCCTGTTACCCCCTCCCTCATGAACCCTTGATAATTTATAAATTATTATTATTTTGTCATGTCTTACACTGTCCGACGTCTCCCTTTACCCACTTTTCTGTTGTCCGTCCCCCAGGGAGGGGGTTATATGTAGATCCTTCCCTCCCTCCACTTACGGTGAACATTTACATTGAGTAAATTTGCCCTTAAAAATAGTTACAATGGTATATGCATTGGTCTGTGATAAGACTCTGTCGCCTCACGTATTTTGGACTTGTCAGGAGAGAGCACCAGTCCCTGGAGATGGACGTCATGCTTGGTCAAGTTCAGGGGCAGTGACAGAGAGGGAGACCTTCAACAAGATGGACTGACACAGGGGCTACAACCATGGGCTCAGGCACAGAAACCATTGTGAGGCTGGAGCAGGACCGGGCAGTGTTTCCTCCTGCTGTGCACGGGTTGATATAGGTCAGAACCGACTCGATGGCACCCAACAACAATCAGTTGACAGCAATAAACATTTTAAAAAGAAAGCAACATCTCATTTCTCTTTCTTCCCTTTGCAATTAGGGACATGTCCCTCGGGTGGCCCAGGCTCTCGGGTCTCCACGTCCCCCAGGTGTGGGTGGCAGTGATGGGGGAAGGAGAGGCTCTTTGCCCACTCAGCTGCTGTGTATTACAGCTTCCCCGCGCCTCTGGCTGACCCCCTTGGTACCCTCACCCCATTATAAAAGTAATATGGGCTCATTGCGAAAATTTAGAAAGCATAGAAAAACAAAAGCAAGAAAGAAGCAATAAAGTAACCCAAACTCTCAAACCCTATAATCCTGCCACCCAGAGGCAATCCCTATGAATATTTTGATGGGTTTCCTTCCTGGATTTTACATGCATTTTCTGGCACTGAGATCATAATTGCATACATAATTCTTTGCTCTAATTTTTTTCTCACTTGGTACAGGCGGTTTCCAATATCATTAAAAACCGGTTGGAAATGCTAACCTTTTCCCCCGCATTAGGTGGTTTTTCTTTTCAAAGTTATGTATATATTTTATTTGGTTTTGGGGATTTTTTAATCGTTTTATTAGGGGCTCATACAATGCTTATCACAATCCATACATACATCAATTGTGTAAAGTACATTTGTACATTCATTGCCCTCATCATTCTCAAAACATTTGCTCTCCACCCATGCCCCTGGCATCAGCTCCTCATTTTTCCCCCTTCCTCCCTGCTCCCATCTCCCTCATGAACCCTTGATAATTTATAAATTATTATTTTGTCATATCTTGCCCTGTCCGACGTCTCCCTTCACCCACTCTTCTGTGGTCCGTAGATCCTTGGAACTGGTTCCCCCTTTCCAACCCACCCTCCCAGCATCGCCACACACACCTCTGGTCCTGAAAGGATCATTGCCCTGAATTCTCTTTGTTTCCAGTTCCTATCTGTACCAGTGTACATCCTTTGGTCTAACCAGATTTGTAAGGTAGAATTGGGATCATGATAGTGAGGGGGAGGAAACATTTAGTAAATAGAGGAAAAGTGTATGTTTCATCATTGCTACATCACACCATAACTGGCTCATTTCCTCCCCCAAGACCCTTCTGTAAGGAGATGTCCAGTGCTCTACAAATGGGTTTTGGGTCTCCACTCTGAACTACCCCCTTAATTAACAATGATATGATTTTTTTTGTTCTGATGATGCCTGATACCTGATCCCTTCAACACCTTGTGATCACACAGGCTGGTGTGCTTCTTCTATGTGGGCTTTGTTACTTCTAAGCTAGATGGCTGCTTGTGTATCTTCAAGCCTTCAAGACCCCTATATCTTTTGATAGCCAGGCACCATCAGCTTTCTTCACCACATTTTCTTATTCACCCACTTTGTTTTCAGCAATCTTGTTGGGAAGGTGAGCATCATGGAATGCCAATTTAATAGAACAAAGTATTCTTGAATTGAGGAAGCACTTGAGGGGAGGCCCAATGTCCACCTGCTACCTTAATACTAAACCTATAAATATATGCACATAGATCTATTTCCCCATCCTCATATCTAAATATTTTTATATATGTACACGCCTTTATTTAGACCTCTATAAATGCCCTTTGCCTCCTAGAACTTTCCTCTATTACCTTTGGCTTTCCTCTTGTTCCACTATCTTGCTCAGTCTTCATTTGGGTTTCAGTAATTCCTCTTGGTTACATTACCCTTGATCACATCCTACCCTCCTCACCACTGATGTGGATCACTTTTGTTCCCTTGTCCCCGGGTTTAGCACCACTTCCTTTCCCCCCACCTCTCCCTCTTCCATTTCCCCCCAGTACTGTCGGTCCCGTTGTTTTCTCCTCTAGATTGTTCATCCAACCTATCTTAGACAGACCTGCAGAGATAATAACATGCACAAAAATACAACAGAGCAAAACCAAGCAACAATATACAACAAAACAGCAACAAACCAATGACAAAACACAACAAGAAATAAAAGCTTATAGTTAGTTCAAGGACTGTTTGTTACCTTTAGGAGTGTCTTCTGGTCAAGTCTGTTGGGGCACCAAGCCCTGGCCCCAATGTCCACCTTCAGCATTCCTTGGGGACCTCGCAGCTCCGTTCCCTTGCTGTTCTGGTGTACCCCCTTAGTGTTTTGCCTTGTGTGGTGGGATCAGATTGGGTGCAATTTCCACACTGTGTCTCCAGTGTTGTCCCCTGTAGGTTTATGGGTCAGTGAGGGACATTGTGTCTCATAGTGGGGCTGGCCATGTGGTCCTCTCTGTGGACTTGCTGTTCTAAGTGGGAACATTGTCCTCAAGGCCTGGTGGGCTAGGATGTGCTCCACTTTCTCCTCCTTCCCCTTCATCTGCTCCTGTGTGTTCCGATCAGATATGTCCCTCTCCCAGAGCTGCAGATTCAGTGCAGTCCTCTGAAATAAATTCTTCTGGGGGGAGGGGCAGGTATCCACATAGTTGAGATTGGGGCTGGCCCCTCAAACCTCTCCACTTGTTCCTAAGTCCACGCCAGCATATTGCATTCACATCTTGAAGCACTGAGTTGAAGTCTGGTCCCTCTTTCAATGTGGAGATATAAACAATACTCTCCCCTTGGGTTGGTTAGTGCCCTGTGCCCCCGCTACCTATTTCTTTTTTTTCCCTTTTCCCCAACTCCTTTTTAGTTGGCTACCATATATATCCCTGTATTTGGTCTGGTCCCTGACATACTACCTGGTCCTCACCCCAGGAATGTTTGTATACAGTAGCTTTTTCCCTATGCCCCTTTTGGCATTTTTTATTTTTTTAAGCTTACCTCAGTGGACTCATGCTGTACTTGTCCTTTTATGCTTGGCTTACTTCACTTAGCACGATTTCCATCAGTTCTTCCCATGCAGCGATGCGCTTCATACATTCATCACTGCTTTTTAGCGATGCGTAGTACTCCATTATATGTATTTTAATCCACTTGTCAGTTGATGGAAATTTGGGTTGTTTCCAACTCCTTGCAATTGTGAACTGTGCCGCAATGAACATTGGAGCACAGATGTCTGGCTTTGGTTTGTTTCTTGCCTCTTCTGGGTATATGCCCAGTAGGGGTATTGCTGGGTCATATGGTAATTTGATTTTCATCTGTTTTAAGTATCGCCAGATGGATTTTCATGTGGTCATACATACTTACAGGTCCACCAGCAGTGGATGAGAGTTCCTGTCTCCCCACGCCCCCTCCAACACTTGTTGCTTTCTGATTTTTTTAATTGGGCTATCTTTGAGGGTGTTAGGTGGTACTTCCTTGTTGTTTTAATTTGCATGTCTGTTATGGCAAAAGATCGGGAACATTTTCTTATATGTTTGTTGGCCATTCGGATTTCTGCCCCTGTGAAACTTCTGTTCAGGTCCTTTGCCCACCTCCTCAGAGGGCAATTAGTTTCTTTCTTTTTGGAAGTGAGCAGAGTACTGTAGATTTTAGTAATAAGGTCTATGTCTGATGTGTCATTGCTAAAGATGTTTTCCCAGTCCGTAGACTCTCTTATTACTCTCTTGGTGAATTCTTTGGGTGTACACAAGTGTTTTATCTTCAGTATATCCCATTTGTCAATTTGTGCCTCCTCTGTGTTTGTGTCCTTCCCTATTTCTGATAGCCTATGTATTCCCTGTGCCAAAGTTCTCAAGTTGGTTCCAATTCCCTCATTGATGGCCCTAATACTTTGGGGTTTAACTTCTAAGTCTGTGATCCACCTTGAGTTTATTCTTGTGCATGGAGTGAGATAAAGGTTTTGCTTCTTTTTTCTTCAGGTAAATATTCTTTTTTTTTTTTTTTCCAGGAGCACTTGTTAAAGAGGGCATCTGCTTCCCATTAGATATTTTTTGGGGCCCTTCTCAAAGATCAGTTGTCTGTGTGCTGATGATTTTATTTCTGGGTTTTCAGTTCTTTTCCATTCATCTGAGTATCTGTCATTGTACCAATACCATGCGGTTTTGACAACTGTGGCTGTGTAGTATGTGCTAAAGTCAGGTAAAGCAAGCCCCACCCCCCCACTGTGTCCTTCTTTTTGAGGAGTTCTCGGCTAATTCTGGGCTTCTTCCCCCTCCATGTGAAGTTGGTAATCAGTTTTTCCATTTTTTGAAGAACGACGAGGGGAAATGTATCGGGATTGCATTAAACTTATATAGTGCCTTGGGAAGAACTGACATCTTTACTATATTGAGTCTTCTAATCCACGAGCATGGGATATTCTTCCATTTGGTAAGGTCGCTCTTGGTTTCTTGTAATAGTGTTCTGTAGTTTTCCCCACATAGATCTTTTGTTCTTTTAGTCAGGTATATTCCTAGATATTTCAATTTGTGTTTGGCTATTGTGAAGGGTACCACCATTTTGATCTCCTCTTCTGTGGTCTTATCTGATATGTATAGAAGCCTGATGGACTTCTCTTGTTGATCTTGTATCCTACCATTCTGCCAAACTCCTCTATTGCTTCCAGTACTCCCCTTGTGGAGCTTTTGGGATTTTCCATATATAAAATCATATCATCTGCAAATAATGGTAGTTTCACCTCTTCCTTCCCCAGACAAATACCGTTGATGTCTTTTCTTTGCCTTATACTGTTAGCTAAAATCTCCAGCACGATATTAAATAAGAGTGGGAACAAGGTGCATCCTTGTCTGGTCCCCATTTTCAGTGGGATTGTGTTAGTCTTTTCTCCATTGACTAGCACGTTGGCTGTTGGTTTTTCATATATAGCTTGTATTGTCTTGAGGAATTTTCCTTCCATTTCTATCGTCTCAAATGTCTTAAACAGGAATTGGTGTTGGATGTTGTCGAATGCTTTTTCTGCATCTATCGATATTATCATGTGGTTCTTATAGTTTTTCATGTCAATGTGGCGAATGATACTAATGGTCTTTCTTATGTTGAACCATCCCTGCATCCCTGGTATGAATCCCACTTGGTCATATACTTTTGTATTCTATTGGCCAATATTTTGTTAAGGATTTTTGCATCAATATTCATTAGGGATATTGGTCTGTAGTTCTCGATTCTTGTGGGATCCTTGCCCGGCTTTGGTATCAGTTATACTAGCTTCATAGAAGGGGTTTGGGAGTTTGTCGTCTTTTTCTATGTTCTGGAAGAGTTTGTGTAGGATTGGTGTTAGTTCTCCCCTAAATGCTTGGTAGAATTCTCCAGTGAAGCCACCTGGTACAGGGGATTTTTTTTATTGATAATCCCTTAATAACCTTGTCTATTTGTTCTATTGCTATGGGTGTGTTGAGATTCTTGACATCCTTTGGTGACACTGTAGGGAGGAATTGTTTTCCAAGAATTTTTCCATGTCTTCCAAGTTGTTGAATTCATTGGAGTACAATCCTTCACAGTACTGTGTAATTATCCTATTGATTTCATTAAGGTCTGTTGTAATGTCCCCTCTTTCATTCCTCATTCTTGCTATTAAAATTTGTTCTCTCATTTCTTTGGTTAGGTTTGCCAGCAGTCTGTCAATTCTGTTTTTCCTTTCAAAGAACCAACTTTTAGCAGCATTAATTTTTTCCATAGTTTTCTTATTTTCCCTGTCCTGAATCTCAGCCCTGATTTTTATTATTTCTTTTATTTTACTATTAGTAGGATTGTCCTATTGACTCTGCTCTAGTTGTAAATTTTGTGCCAGCATATCAATCATGAGTCTCTCTTCCTTTCTCAGGTGTGCATGTATTGCTATGAAACTTCCTCTGATAACTGCCTTTGCTGTGTCCCGTAAGTTTGGGTATGTCATGTTCTCATTCTGGTTGGTTTCTAGAAATTCCCTAATTTCATCTCTGATCTTTGCCAGTCCACACACCTTTTGTAATAGAGAGTTATTCATCCTCCAATTGTTTTCTCTTGTTTTCTTCGTCTTCCTTTTGTTCATTTCCAACCTTATGGCACAGTGGTCATAGAGAGAGGTCTGTATGATATCAATGTGCTTAAATTTATGTAGATTCACCTTATGCCCCAGCATGTGTTCTATCTTTGAATATGTGTCATGCGGGCTTGAAAAGAATGTGAATTTATTTTTGTATTTGGATAAAAAGCTCTAACTATCTATCAGGTCAAATTTTCTAATTCTAGTGTTTAGATCTCTAGCCTCCTTGTTGAGTTTCTTTCCCTGTGATCTAGCTTTCTCAGAGAGTGGTGTATTGAAGTCACCCACTATAATTGTTGAGGATGTGATTTCTTTTTTCATCTTTTGTAGTGTTTGGTTGACGTATTCAGTGGGTTGCTCATTCTGGGAATATATATTTACAATGCTTAGTGGTTCTTTGTCTACCATTCCCTTGAGCATTATATAGTGTCCCTCCTTAGCTCTTTTTGTGGTTTGCACTTTGAGGTCAATTTTATCCAAGATTAGGATTGCAACCCCTGCTCTTTTATGAATTCCTGTTTGCTTGGTATACCTTTCTCCAGCCTTTGATTCTCAGCCTGTTTTTGTCTGTAGCCTTGAGATGTGTCTCCTATAGGCTGCAGATTAATGAGTTGTGTTTTCTAAGCCAGTCTGCTAGCCTCAGTGTTTTAATGCCTGATTTCAGGCCATTGATATTCAGGGTTATTATCTCAGTCTGCGGACTCGGTGATGTCATCTTATACCTTTTGTGTTGGGTGTTTTCCTACCTTCCTTTCTTATTAGTGTGTTCTGCGTGTGTGTGTATAATTCTTGACTTCTTTCCATCCTTAAGCCAATGCTATCTTGGGGTCTGTTTTCTCTTTGTTGCCCTCTGGATGAGGTTGTTCTGTGTGGCGGTCTCTTATTTCTGCTTGGTGAGTGTTGTTCTTCTTCCCAAACTGGGTCGGCAAGGATCTTTTGTAGGGCTGGGTTTCTTCTAACATATTTTTTGAGTTTTTCCTGGTCTGTGAAGACTCTTAGTTCTCCATCTATCTTGATCGATAATTTGGCTGGGTAGAGTATTCTTGGGTTTGCATTGTTTTCCTTTAATTTTTGAAATATGTTACTACACTCTCTCCTTTTCTTCATAGTTTCTGCTAATAGGTTTGAACATATTCTTATTTGGGAATCTTTATATGTGATTGCTTGTTTTTCCCTACCTGCTCTCATGTTTTTCTCCCTTTCCTCAAAATTGGATAGTTTAACTATTATGTGCCTTGGTGACTTCTTGGATTCAGTCTAGCTGGTGTTCTTTCAGCCTCCTGAATGGTTTCCTGGTTTTCATTCATTAAGCTGGAGAAGAATTCTCTTACTATTGTTGCAGATGACTTCTTTGTTGGGTCTTCCTCCAGTAATCCAATAATTCTAACGTTGTTCCTCTGCATAGTATCAGACATAGCTCTTAGGTTTTCTTCAGCTTCTCTGATGATCTTATTAGATTTTTTTCGTGTTTGTTAAAGTCTGCTTGACTGTCCTCCAAGTCACTGGTCCAGTTCTCTGCTTCCTCCAGTTGATTCTCGAAATCCGTGTGTCTGCTATTGGTTTTTGTTATCTCCTCCCTAAGCTCTTGTATTTCCCTTTGGTGTATAGACTTTATCTCCTCTATAATTTCGTCTCTTTTTCTGTATTGTTTCCATCATATCCTGTATGACTCCAAGCAGCATTCTGAAATTTTCTTTCTGTGGCAGTTCAAAGTCTGCTTCTTCTATGCATGTCATTATGTTCAGGACATCTTCTGCCATTGCCTTTTGTTTCTCCTGTTTTTTTGTTGTTGAGGTCAGGGCTGATGGCTGTTTGTGTTGCGTTGTTTTAGAAGAGCCAAGTGCCATTTTCCAGGGAATTGAAGAGCACTGGCTCTCTCTGGGAGACTTGTAGAAATGCTTCTTTGAACTGTCTACAGCCAATTTCACTATGGAATTAACCTACCATTTTATCCTCCTGTGGTTTCCCTCTCAGGGGAGTGCCCAGAAGGCTGGTGGGTTGCCTGCTTTGGTGTTGCGGAGGTTGGGCAGAGGTTCCTGCAGCAGCTTGGAATGTTGATGAGTGTTGGCAAAGCTGCCTTAGGCCTTTTGAGGTGCTAAGGTAGGCGGGAGGCGGTTCCCTCAGCCACGTGGGGCAACAGAGGAAAAAATAGGAGCTCTCCCAGTAATTCCCCGGCAAGTAGTTGGGTGGAGTATCCCCTGGTGGAGGTCAGCAGGGCTTTCCCCAACCTCAGGATAGCTGCACAGGGTGGAGCTCACCTAGCTTGGTGGGGGGAAGGTGTAAATGCTCTAGGCTAAGGGGAGTGGTATGGAGGTCAGCCGTGGAGTGGGAGAGAACAGGGAAAAGACAAAGAGGAGGAGAAAAAAAGTAAACCCGCTGAGACTGTGAGGGGATGGAGAGAAGAGAAGGAAAGAAAAGTAACAATGTAGCTGAGCCCCATCCCTGCCTGTGGAGCTGGGAGGGTTTAATCTCTGCCCCCAGGTGAGGCAAACTGTGGCTGTATGGCCCTCATGTTGGCTCCAAATGGTCAAGCCCTAGCTAGTCTCCACTGTGGTAAACCAAAAGCCCCCAGCCCCTCAAAACCTTGTGGGTCTGTGCCTACTTATCTTTATGATGCTCCTCCTGTGATCCAGCAGTGTTGAATTCCGCTCTAAGTAACCTTCCTGGGCTGATTTCTGCGGAGTCCCTCTGGTATGTGTTACTCAGGCACCATCTTCCTGGAAGTCTCAGGTTGTTTTTCTAATTACCAAAGGACTATATGCTCAGTGTCATGAGTTAAAAGCATTCAGAAATATGAGTAGGGGAAGGAAAATGGGGGAAATTCCCCCTTGTGCCTCCTTTTGCCCTCTCCTCATTCCTCAGAGTTCAACCACTTTTAATACAAGAGTGTTCCACCTTGCAGGCTTTACTCTAGATTCTCACAAAAAGGGCTTTAAAAATGGGTTTGACAACTGGCCCTTCCACTTTACAGTGTATCTTGGAGACGCTTCCTTATCAGTTCATAGAATCCACTGCACTTCAAACCCCTTGCTCTCCAGTGGATTCTACTCACAGCGACCCCACATGACAAAGCAGACATGTTCCATGGGGTTTTCAAGACTAGAATCTTCATGGAAGCAGACTACCTCATCTTTCTCCCTCAGAGCAGTCGGCGGGTGTGGTAGTTACATGATCTTGTGCCAACGTGAGACTATTAAGAGTGAAGGGGTGGAGGTTAGCCTGTCAATCAGTCCCAGCTTGATGACCTCATTTGGAGGTGCCATGGAGATAAATAGCTCTCTGCAGGTGGACACTCACTCACTCCTTGAAAGACATTCCTGTGGGCAAGACACATGGAGCTATTCTAGAGCTCTGGAGCTGGAGGAGCCATGTGGAGACCCCCACCAGCACTGAGATGCTTCCACCACCACTGGATCCACAAGACTTTCCACCCACTGGCCTGTGATCTACCTGCATTCGGCACCATTGCATGTGTTGTGTGAGTGTGGAGAGGAATTATAGACTGGTATCGGATATATGGACTAATATTGGACTTATGGGCTTAATCTGGGTTGGGCTTGGATGTTTCCTCAATATTCAATTGTTTTTGTGTATAAAGCTCTTTATCGTACATATATGAATGTCTTTGGATTTTGTTTCTCTAGTCAACCCAGGCTAACACAGTGGGCTTGAACCACCAACCTTTCAGTCGATAGTTGAGTGCTTACGCACTGCTCCTTTGCGCTTGATAAAGGTGCCAGATAGTTCATCTGAAAGTGTACCATCTTTTTTCCCCCCCTTCATTCCCCTGGTAATAGACATTTAGGGTGTGTCTAGTCCCTCGTGTATCTCTATGTCCATGGGTGGGGGGGTTTCTCTTGAACAGGACCCTAGAAGTGGAGTTATGTGTCTAATAGTATGTGTATCTTAGCACTGTGACACAATGGTGGCATGATGGCTTGACTGCTAACCCAAAGGTCCTGGAAAGTCCCTGGGGGAAAGATCTGTTGATTCTATAAAGAGCACAGCCTAGAATACCCTAGGGCAGTTCAACTCAGTCACATGACATCACTATGCACAGAAATGGACTTGAAGGCACCTAACAATAACCACGAAACTGTGATACAAATAAGGCTTTGTGTCAACTTGGCGAGGCCAGGAACCTTAGTGGTTTGGCAGGTAAACATGGTCAAGCCCCCATGATGCGCCCTCCTTAGGAATGTGGCCTGCTTCCAAGAAATGTGAGAAAGTTTGCTTGCTTTTTGCTGGGTCTGAATCCTGCATCTGGCTCTCTGACCTCTGGTTCTTAGGTGGACTTGAGTCAGCAGCCTGTTGTATTGCCTGCAGATCCTGGGGATCATTGGTAGTCTGCTTTCTTCTCTTGCAAACTTGTATTCATTCACCTCTGCAGGCAGAAGCCTGCTGTCTGATCTTCTGATCTTGGATTCATTAACTCCATGCACTTGAAATTTACCTGCTTCTACAGCTTTGTGAGACATTTCCTTCAATAGAAAGTTCTCTGTGAACATACCTAGGTAGGTTCCACTGATTTTGCTTCTCCAAAGAACCCAGCCAAAAACACAAACCATCAATCAAGCAGTTGCCAGTGGAGTTTAATTCCCACCCATGGTGAATTCACGTGTGTGTGTCCTATAGAACCGGCTGGTTTTTCAGCATTATGCCATCAAGCCTTTCTTCTGAGATGACTCGGGCGGGGGGGGGGGGGGGGCTCCAATGTCCAATCTTATGTTTAGCAGCAGAGTCCTTAACCCTTTGTACCACCCAGAGACTTCAAACTTGTGATACTCAAAATACATCGCAGTGAGCTGATTCTAACTCACAAGGACTCTATAGGACAGAGGAGAACTGCTTTCTCAAGGTTTCCAGGCCTCTGAGTCTTCACAGAAGCAACTGCCTCACCTTTCCCCTTCAGTGGGGCTGTGGGTGATAGTGGCCCATCTTTCAAGTAGCACCTCAAAGCCTGTGCTGCTCAATAGACTTCCTTTTAGAAGATTTTATCCATTACATCTCACCAATAGTATGTGTGATTGGGGGGGGGGTACCTTTTAATAGATGTGTGATGATGGGTTGCCTGGTCGTCTAGTGATTGAGAGTTGAGTGTAGAAGGCAGATAGTCTTGAACTCAAATCCCAGCTCTGCCACTAGAGGGCTCTAGACTTGGTGAGTTAATTATTGTCGCTGTGCCCCAGTTTTTAATCAGGTGAGAATGATGAGGATACTAGCCTTATTCTCTTGGGTTATTTTGAGCATTTTAAAAAATGCAATAATGCATATAACAGTTAAATGGTGACTCATTGTTACTGTACTTTGCTTAATTATTCCCTTTTGTTGGACAGTCACAATGCAGAGAATTTTAAAATAGGCTTCCCGCCCCCCCACCCTCCCACCCAAGGGTTTTATCAGTTTTATTTCTTTAAATGTTTTAAGCATCTATTGAAAATAACAGTTTTGAAAACTTTTACATTTATTTACTGGTAATATTTAAGCAACTTTAGAGTTAATTAAAACACATAACCCCTGTTATACTAATAAAGTACTTTTTTAGAACAGAAAAATTGATCACCTAGTACAGAGAAACCTCCCTTATACCCACTCTCTCCCCAGCTTCCTCAATTCTTGATAACCACTTGGCTCCCATGTGTGGAAGCACTGGTGGTGCCCACAGTTAAAGGCGAGGCTGCTAACGGAAAGGTTGGGATTTCAAATCCACCAGAGGAGCAAGAGGAGCTGTGTGAGAGCTGGTTTCCATAAAGATGACTGCCTTGGAAGCCCTATGGGAGCTATTCAACTCTATCCCTTGGGGTCACTGAGTCGGAATCCACTGGACCACGGGTCGGCAAACTGGCTCTTGCATAATATCCAGCTCTTTCAGTACATACATGTGGCTCGGAAGTACAATTGAAAGCTTTTAAAAGCTATGATTCAGACAATGGTTACATGTTGGGTTGATCCTAAAGGTCCACAGTTCAAAATCACCAGCTGTTCTTGCTGTTCCCATAGAAGTTACTGTTTCTGAAACCTACAGGGGCAGTTCTATGTGGGGGTCTCGTCCAGCGAGACCCTCACGCGGTGACCCGGAGTGGCAGCGAACCTGGATGGAAAAAAGACACAGAGACGTGGAGCAAGACAAGTGCTGATCAAGCCCGTTTATTTAGTCAAAACTCGGGGTATATATTTACATTAAAGAGGAACTGGGAGGTGTAATTCTAATAAGGCATACTGCATAACATCCAGAAGTATAACAACGTTAGCCAGTCAGCTGCAGGTAGAAAGTGGGAGGCACATATTTTAATGAAGCATACTATGTAACAACCAATCGGCTACATGTTCCTAAAAAGGTAAAAAGGGTGCGCAACAGTTCTCAAAGATGTCCGTGGTGACGTCTGCATGCAAATTAAGGCTTACGGGTGAACTTATCACTATGTTCCTAATATGGTATAGCTGCAGTCCAATGGGTGCTCAGTATTTTAACCAATGGCAACAAGGTCAGTTATTGCAACTGCCCATGCTACTGAGCACGTAGCTTGGAATGTGGGGCGAAGTTGGGCAGGAAACAAAGCCTTGCTGTTAGAAAGCAGCCAAGTTTCTGCTACGTGGCTGAGGCCAGGGTCTTAATGGTTATCGGCTCCCAACAGTTCTACCCTGTCCTAGAGGCCAGTGGGTCTCCACCTTCCTCATGCCGCGACCCTTTCACACAGTTCCTCATGATATGGTGACCCCCCAACCATAACATTATTTTCGTTACTACTTCCTAACTGTCATTTTGCTACTGTGATGAATCAGGAGACTCCTGTGAAAGGGTCGTTCCACCCCCAGAGGGGTCGCGACCCCTAGGTTGAGAACTGCTGCTCTAGGGTCACTGTGCGTCGGCATCCACTCGATGGCAGTGAATTTGAGATTCAGATAATGGTGATTTCACTTGTTTGTGAAATATTTTTGTTTCTCAAATAGTTTTTAAATTGTTGTAAGGGACAAGATGGGCTCCTCTTTCAAAAGTTTGCCAACCCCTGCAGTAGCCAGCCACAGATTGGGATTTGGGTGGGTTATGCATTGGGCTGCTAACTGCAAGGTCAACAGTTCAGCAGTTCAAAACCACCAACTGCACCACGGGAGAAAGATGAGGCTTTCTGCTCTCATAAATGTGTACAGTCTTGGAAGTGTGCAGGGGCTTGCTTTGGCTTGGAATCCACTCAGTGGTGATGAGACTATGAATATCACCGAATTGACAATATTAGTAAACTCAGTGTAATATGGAGAATATTATGTGGAATATATGTAATATATAATAAAGATGATGATAAAACAATTACATACCATTACATGTGTTATGCTAATACATCTAATGTTTATCTTACTCACAATAATATAAGTCATTTATATTACTATTATCAATTGCAATATGTGCTTTGTATTATAATATCAAGTCTATTATTAGATAACAAATGTAATGATGATAAAATAAATTATGTAACATGTTTTATATGAATCCTTCTAATTGTTATATTACTAATACTAATTATAACCCTTACATTATTATTTATATTCATAGCATCATATTTTTGTGTTGCCATGAACTAAGTCCATGATTTATTTAGATTTCCTCAGATTTTTTACCTCATGTCCTAGTGCTGTCCTGGGATCCCACCCAAAGGAAGAATGACCGACTCCCTGACATCAGGTAGCACTGAGACGGCAGCTCTTTACGGGCGTAGAAAGCCTAGTCGTTTTCCCGAGGGCCATATCAGATCGCTGGTGGTTTTGAATTGCCCACCGTTCCTTTCACAGCCCAGCACGTCCACCGCACCACCAGGGTTCCTGGTGACCCCACCCAGGACCCCACGTTACCCAAGGGCGTCACGCGCCTTAGGTCCTGTTTAGCCGTGGCAGTTTCTCTCAAATGGTCCTTGTTTCCCAGGTCTTTTGTTTCTCTTTTAACTCTCTCTTTTTTTTTAAAAAATAAATCATTCTTTTGGGGGCTCTTCCTGTTCTTATAACAGTCCATACATCCATTGCATCAAGCACACTTGTACGTCTGTTGCCATCAACCTTCTCAAAGCATTTTCTTTCTACTTGAGTCCTCCCTCTCCCACCCTCCCAGCCCCCAGCTCATTTTTATAACTAAGCCTGCCTGTAGCAGTGTCCGCCCCCACACGGAGTATAAAGTAGTGTCTGCTTCCTGTATCTCACTAGCTTTCAGGCACAATGACCTAGATATTTTTACATAAACAGGGAGAAAGTCGTGGCAGTCTCAGGTCACAGAGCAGGCCCCAAGTCTACAAAGGACTTTCAAAAACATGATTCACCTCTTACTGCTTCTTCAACTCCCCAGGACGTGACCCGTAACTGACTGCGGCCCCCTCCTCACCTCTGTGGCGGCATTTCAAGCACACAGGCTCCTGGGTGCTACCAGTTTGAGCCTCCCTGGTAGAGCTGAGAAAATGTTGGCTGCTCTGGCATTCCAGAGTGGGTGGCGGGCGGGCGGGCAGGTGGGCTCTGCCGGGTCCCACCCAGAGGCGAGAAACAGAATTCTACCTTGGCATTTGGGTAGGCCTTAATGAGGACTCAATGGTTTGCCAAAGTCACGCACATAAAAGTACCGGGGTTTATGAGCGCCCGGCAGCCCAGCTCTGACTGCTGGCAGGCCTCCCATCAGGAGGGTGGTTTATAGAGAACCACACACAGGTGCTGGGCCTCAGGGCAGGAGCCCTGAGGTGGACACATTCAACCAGCAGCCAGAGTCTGCGCTTGACTTAAACACAGCAAAGAGCCTGGCCCACCTTCCTGGGCGACGCCTCTGGGCCACTCCTCTGTCAGAATCCCGGGAATTCCATGGCCCAGTTCATTACCAGGGTTTCTGTCCTTGGTGGAGCACCCAATAGTCCCCCTTTGCATAGTTATTGCTCTAGGAACGATTGTACTAGCCAACTGCACCCAGAGTCTGTGTGGCATCTGGTGTACAGACGTGTGTGTTACACATGGCTTTTCTGCACCTTAAACAAACAAAAAAAGAAACAAGCAAATCAAACTCACTGCCGTCAAGCGGATGCTGACGCACAGCGCCCCTATAGGACAGAGGAGCACTGCCCCTGAGGCCTTTGGAGACTGTCGGTCTCTATGAGAGTAGTAAAGCCCATCTTTCTCTCACCGAGTGGCTGGTGGTTTTGAACGTCAGTTAGCAGCTCAACGCGCAACCACAGCCCCCCAGGGCTCCTCAGGATGCCCCCAAATGCTTTTGTGAACCCCGTTGTGCTGTTAGCAGGTATCCAGTCAATCCAGACTCAAAGCAACCCCGTGTGCCCAAGGAGCACCGTCTCACAGGAGCCTCGTGTTCGTAATCTTTGCAGAAGGAGCCCGCCCTGCGGGCCTTTCTCCTACAGACTAACGGCTGGTTCTGCGCGCTTAACTGCTGAGCCACTGTGTCTTCTCTTGAACCACCTAAAAATATCTGTTTTGATTTTTCAAAATCACTTTTGAATGACTTCAAGTCATTCCACTCATAGGAAATGTTCATGCCTTTATGACCTTCTTAAGTAAACTGGAAAGGTTTGGGAGACATCTCTATGGGGCTTGATGGGAAAGGTAATTATGTTTTCTTTATATTAAAGAATTATATGTACGAGCCCCCAATAAAAATGATTTTTAAAAGAATTATAAAAATAAAAATATAGTGTAATTGTAAGGACATACTGAACGAGTGTAGAATTTTCCAAATGAAATCTTTTCCCACTTTTAATGAGAAACGTGAGCTGGATTCCACGAACATAACCATTCCTTAAAACTAACTTTAAAAATTATGATTGAAATTATTACCAATGACGAATTTTGAATGATAATCTAGTTAAATTCTCGGTAATCACCATCAGTGAGAAATTTTGCCCGAGAGACCATTTTAAAGCATTTTTAATAAAACCCTTAAAAAATTTACAGGTGCAAAGCCTTGTGAGAAGGCAGGGATTTCGAATTCATCAGCGTCTCTCATGTCTACTATTTTGAGACGATGCTCATAAAGCTTTCAACTGATTGGCTGAGGCCCACCCACATTATCAAAAGTAAACTTAATTAGGGTTTTGAACTGGTTCAAACCAGTTCAGTCATGACTGATGAAGCAAAACTGAAACAGATGCAAAGTGCTAAATTAAAACAAATTGTGGCAATAACAGAACACTAGCTGGAATGGGGAAACTCACTGTCAAAGCCCCAGAATGGGAGACTGGGAATCAGCAAAGTGAGTCCTTTTAGGAGCCTGCTGGCTGACACCAGGTTGTGGTTAGGATTGTGCGAGACACACACATTCAAAAGCAGCAAAGTCATCTGCCATCTCTGAGCAGGACACCGTTGTTTCTGTCTCTGTAGATTGAGAGATTTTGTTGCTATGCAATGCACAGAGGATCCTTGTATTCTGAGAGGGAGGTTAAATTACTCGCTGGACTTTGCCTGGTAATTTTTCCCATCCTAGTTAGCATGCTGGTCCATTCACATTTTAAAAATTCAGGTGTGCCCAAGTGTCCCTTAAGTGGCCATGAGAGAACCAGGCAGAACTAGTTTGAAGCCCTAAACTTAACTTAGAGTCAACTGGCAGTAAACGTTCATCGCGTCTACTAAATACCTGACACAACTTCTAGACCAAACAACCGACATCATTGTCCAGTCAAGTAGATACATAAAAATTTCACCACATGATCTAATTCTTCACCCCTAAATCCTCCCCAACTTAGAGTATACCATTCAGTGGTCTTCGGTCTGGTCAGAATTGTGTAAAGATTTCAGTTTCTTGTCTTTCAAATGGGGAGAATTGTACACAACCATGTAGAATGGTTTTGAGAATGAAATGAGAGAATTCATTAAATATTAAGTGCTAGTACATTCTCTAGCACATGAAAAAAATCTCAGTCAATAGTTATGGTCACAGTGAATCAGAATTGGCTTACTAGCAGTGAGTTGGAGGTGTGTGTGTGTGTGTGTGTGTGTGTGTGTGTTGTGTGTTCAATGATGCTGGAAACAATGCCCTTGCATTTCAAATCCCAGCAGGACCATCCATAGTGAGCGGGTGTCAGCAGAGGCTAGGATAAAAGAACTGGTGATTTACTTCTGATGAAAATCCTGAATATTCTCTGATGGTGTATGTGTGTGTGAGTCTGGGTAGACGAGAGAAACTAATCCATAGACACTCGTATGTATATAAGAAAGGTTTCTGTACAAGAACAATTGAATATTGAGAAAACATCCCAGTCCAGTCCAGATCAAGTCCATAAGTCCAATATTAGCCCATATGTCAGATACAATCTATAAAGTCCTCTTCAGACGCATGAAATACATGCAATGGTGCCGAATGCAGGAGGGTCACAAGTCAGTGGGTTGGATGGAAGTCTTGTGGATCCAGTGGCATTGTAAGCCTCTCAGCGCTGGCAGGGGTCTCGATGTGGCTTCTCCGGCTTCAGAGGTCTGGTTGCTTTAGGGTAGGTCCATGGGGCTTCTCCAGCTCCCAGGGCAGAGTATCATGTGTTTTGTCAGTAGAGTGTCTCAGAGTGAGCAGAGAGAGTGTCTCCTGCCTCCAAGGAGGAAATCCAGGAGATGCCAGAATTCTCAGGAGAAGGCCCGGCCCACACAGAGGCCTCCCTAGTTATACCTTGATTGACAGGCCAGACTCCACCCCTTCACTCTCAATCCTCTCAAATTGACACCAGATTATGTCATGACCACAGGGTGTTAGACAATGAGCCCTCTGGGTTGGTCGCGAATGACTGTGAAGATGGCCCAGGACTGGGCAGCGAGCGGTCTATTCTGTTAGACGTCGGGGCGCCTGAACCAGAATGGACTAGATGACATGACAATGACTAGGACGACGCTGGTGGGTGGAGGAGGAGGAGCAGTCAGACACTGCTGCCTCAAGGAACACGCAGGCGTCCTCACGGCCTGGACAGTTGCTGCAGGAGCTGGGCTTCCCCAACACGCCCTCTGCCTCCACGTGGCCCGGAAGGCCACTCTTTCCCGGTGGATGCCCACGGCCACGTCCGTGTCAGCACGGGGTGTGGCAGCTGCTCCCAGTGGCACAAGCTGCGGCATCAATGTAAGGCAGGAAGTGACGCAAACTGCATCGCTAACAGAAAACCCGGAACAAGAGAAACTCAAGCCAGCGCCAAGAAAAGCCCTTTCCTCAACCGACCTCTGAACACCGGCTACTCGGTCTCCTTCAGCGAGCGGTGTCTCTTTTCCCGAAAGGCAAGTCGCACGCTCTGAATAAAAAGGGATGTCGGCTGGTGTGTTGCCTGTCGCCCTCTTCCCGGAGCTAGCCAGCCTAGGAAGTCTGGACTCGGTTTTTAAATTCTTTTCTGCACGTGTACATATTTATTTTTAGAATATATACAAGGGGCTTTCATAGTGTGTGTGTGGGGGAAACTAAAAGATGATGGGATTTTCCCATGAAAGCGCTCACGTGGAGTTGTAGATGCGGATACAGGCATGTAGGACGGCTTGTTGCTTTGACCTGACTTCTAAAGCCTGAGCCTTTCAACTCACTGATCAGAAGGCACCTATCACACACATGGTCATGAGAACGGCCGGTCACTGCATGTCACGTGCTCGTGAGTGTGTGGCGGTGTTCTTGTGGTTAGCACTCCTCCCACTACCACGTGTTCTCTTGAGACATCCCTCTCCACCTCCTCAGTTCTCATTGGAGTGTGTGTGTGTGTGTGTGTGTGTGTGTGTGCGTGTTGAAAGTTTACATAGTACATTCGGTTCCCATCGGACCATGTTCATACCACGTACATTTTTCACACTGTGCCAACATCCTCTTTCCCTTCTGTTTCCTCTCGTTCCCTTGCTCCGGCTTCCCTGCCCCGCTGTAGCTTCCAGTCTCTGGTTGAGGGCGGAGGTGGACCTTTGGGCGCCTCTGCTTCATTCCCTAAGGAGCCCCAGTATTCACAGGGAACGTTGTTTATGTTAGAAGCCATTCTGTTATCTGCATGAAAGGCGACCACTGAGAGGGGACCCTGAGAGCAATAGTCTTGGGGGCCCCTCGCGTCTCTACCAGGCCAGTCAATGTGGCCTTTCTTTAGGAGTTTGCCATGTGTCCTACGTCCCCACTGGATTGCCAAGATAAGCAGTTGCGCTGGCCTCTGCCACGCAACACTGGTCCCAACTCCAGCCAGGGAACAGCTGGGTTTGTATCGTCTGAAAATCCAGCTGGTTCAGAACCTCGAAGCAAGTGACAGGACCCCCCTGAGCTTGTCAGAAATCTGGAAGCTGCCTGTTCACCTGGGCTTGGCTTTTGCAGACAGACACACGCCTTCATGGCAGGGGTCGGGGTGGGGGGCAGACAGGTGCAGGTGCCCACCCAGACCTGCTGTGCCCTGGTGAAGGTTAATAGGCCTCAGTCACTATCCGTGGCTCCCCTTGGAGTGCCAAGCGGATGGACAGTGGGCAAAACTGTGAGACTTTCCAGGGGGAGCCCGGTGCCCTCCTAGAGCCGATGGTGATGTTGTTGTGGTTGGGTGCCAGCGAGTCATTTCCAATCCACAGCCACCCTACGCTCAACAGAACGAAACGCCGCCCGTCTCCTGCCCCCCTCACATGCTTGAGCCCATTGCTGCAGCCACTGTGTCCATCCGTCCATCTCATCGAAGGCCTTCCTCTTGTCCACCGCCCCTCCACTTTACCAAGCACGCTGCCCTTCTCTAGGGACTGGTCTCTCCTGACCACACGTCCCAAGTACGTACATACCCTTGCCTCTAAAGAGTACTCTGGATGTGCGTCTTCCCAGACAGTTTGGTTTGTCCACAGTACTGTCAATATTCTTTGCCACGATTCAAACACATTTCACCACAGCGCAAATGCAGCGGTTATTCTTCGGTCTTCCCTACTCAATGTCCCACTTTCACATGTATTTGAGGCAATGGAAAATACCCTGGCTTGGGTGGGTCAGGGGCCCTTAGTCCTCAAAATAACCTCCCTGCGTCTGAACACTCTAGAGAGGTCTTGGGCAGCAGATTCGCCCAATGCAACACTCTGCGCTGTTGACCGCTGCTTCCATGAGCATTGATTGTGGATCCGAGCAAGATGAATTCCATGACAACTGCAGTCTTCTCTCCGTTTATAATGATGATGAATTCCTCTATATTTCACATTCTATTGTCACCCAGGACATATGTCCCAACCGAGCAGAAAACGGCCTGCTTTGAAGCCAGACAGACCTGGCTTCATACCTGGCTCAGACGCAATGGTGGTAAGTCAAAGAGTGTTGCTACGAAATAATACAAACCTTTATTAAACAGAAAGGTCAGAATGTGAAGCTATTGCTTCTTGACACACCCACTATCTACGTGTCTCCACTTCTGAAGACAGCCCTGGTTCCTTCAAAGACTGAGCAGCCTCTTCAAGGATGAAAGCAAATCATCTGCTTGGCACAATTTTTCTGATCTTTTTCTCACCAGTGCGGTTTTCCACTGTCTTAACACGTCTTCCTGTAATTGTCCCATGTCCTTCAAGACCATCTACCAAGACCGGCCCCTTTGGAGTCCCCAGAACAGTGGCTCTCACCTTCCAAGCGGCCCTTTCTACCTTGACTTGAACTGGCCAGCAGATGTCCTCAGAAGTCACCGCTTGGAGCGGACCTTTTTTTTTTCTTGAAGGAGTCTAAGGCAGGTGTATCACCGAGAGAACTTGTCTGCAGTCCAGGCCGGGGGGACATGTTTGATCATGCCTCCTTTGAAACAAACCGCAGCCTGTAGGAACTGGATGCATGGAAGCAATCCGCTTTTGGCTAACTCTTGTCTGAGTTGAGCCATCCGGACAAGCGATGCAACCTCTCAGAGACTTTATTTCTCCTCAGAGAGGCAGGGATGATCTCTTCCACACAAGGTAGATTTGGAGGATTAAAGGATGCCACGCTTAGGAAGCGTCTGGCCCCTGAGCCAGAACAGAGAATACACGAGTAAGTTCCCTTCTCTCGCATGTCACACACGGAAACATGGCCGGCCGGTAGTGTAGTGAAGATTAGCCAGAGTGCCCTGCCTGCCTGCGGAGAACGGTTTGGTGATTCTTCAGAAAGTTCAATATGAACCTAACTACCATGTGACCCCGTAAGTCCCAGGTATCCTCTACACCCCAAAGAACCTGAAAGCAGGAATGTTCATGGAAACCTGCGCTCTAGTATTCAGGGACGCACTCACTGGTCATGGGCGCCAATAGGTGGAAATTGCCTAAACGTTCATTGACAGATGAATGGACCAGGCAAATGTGGTGTAGCCACGCAGTGCACCGTTACTCGGCCCCAAAGAGAAAGAAAGAAACTCCTGCAACGTGGTACGATGTGGGCCGCCCTTGAAACATCGTACTGAAGAAAACAAGGCGGTCACAAAAGGACAGATATTGTCTGATCCCACTTAGATGAAGCCGACAAATATGCAAACTCAAAGTCACAGCCATTGAGTCCATTCTGACTCCTGGTGGAGACCCTATAGGGCAGGCCAGAACTGCCCCGGTGGGTTTCCCAGCCTGTGACTCTTGACGGATAGAAAGCCTCAGCTTTCTCCCCAGGAGCGGCTGGTGGTTTCGAATCGCTGCCCTTGCAGTTAGCAGCCCAACACACAACCACTAGGCCACCAGGGCTTCAAGGCAAATACAGAGGGACCAGAGTTTATGAGTGGTTACCAGGGTTGGGGCAAAGAGGGAGGCCCTGCTTAGGGACCCCGAGTTTCTGTTAAGGGTGACGGGATAGTTGGGAACATAACTGAGGTGACAACCATACAAGATCAGTGTCATGGATGATGCCTCTTTTTATTCACACACACTGACTCCGTTAAAAAAAAAAAAACTGGCTGTGATTGGTTGGCTTAGAGTTCAAACTCTTATCAGAGCCACCAGCCTGCCCCGCCATGGCTGCTGCTTCGCACTCAGTTTGTTCTCGGTGGGAAGCTTGTCTTGTGAGGAACGGTCAAAGTGACGGGCAGTCTCATGAAAGTGTTTCCTGAGCAAGCTGCCTGCCATGGGGACAACCTGGGGCGGCCTGTTCTGGATCTTTCTTTACCGCTGAGCTGGCCCAGTGCGTGAGTGGCCATTACAGGAGCCAGAGTCCAGCTTCAGAAAGGCAGCTCACACCTGCCCTCGGCTGTGAATCCAGGAGAGGCGGTCACTGGGGTTTCCTGGGGAGGGAGGAAGGGAGGGGGCGGTGCTTTCTGTTTTATTTATTTGTTTCGTCAACGCACCATAGCAGATTACTTTCAAAATGAAATGGCAATTAAAGGCTCATAACGATGAACAACGGCACTGTTCACGGTCCCTTCTGGTCAGCCAGACTGCTTTCCGTTTCTTCAACCGGAGTATTGACTGCCCTGCTCCTAAGCACTAGGCTGCTTTGTACCAGGTTCAGATGTTATCTATGGGATTGCCGCTGTGGTAGGTAAGGATTGAGCATTCTTGCCCCGCCCCCGCCCTTATCACATGTTTGCCTTTCATCAGAATCCGGCGTGTCCTTCATAATGATTATGAATCATTTATATCTTTGCCTAAGCCCACAATACGCCACTGACTCAACCCTGGCTCCCTCTTCCTCCCCCCCCCCGCCCCCTTTCATTTCCTCTTCCTCACACCTCTCCAGCAGCACTGGCCTCCTTGGTACCTCAAATGTGTGGACAGGCTGAGTCCCGCCTACCCCAGGGCCTTTGCACTTGCTCTTTCCTTAGTCAGGGTGCTCCCTCCCTGACGTTCGCCTGACCTGCTTCCTGCTCCCAGCGCTCCTTGCTGGGAAAGCCATTCCTTACCGTGCTGTCTCAAATAACACCCACCACTGTCCACTCACTCTCCGGCTTTATTTTTCTTTGCAGATTTACCACCACCTGACATTATGTGACATAGTGGATGATTTTAATCTTGGTCACCTATTTATTGAGGACAGGGACTTGGTTTATTGCCGCAGCCACTGGAGAAACATTGATCGAGTGAACGAAAGCTAAGTCATGCAGTTGCCTGTGATTTTATTTCGTTACTGGTACAATTTCCACGCCCCTCCCCTTGAAGTTGATACTTACGTTGGTTCCTCAGTTGCAACGTGCTCGTTTTAACACGTGTAGTAGCAACAATGCAATAAACAAATGCAGGAACGGATGTCATCGGTGCGATGCTTCCGAGCAGTTTATAGACATTATTCAAGTTTTGCCTATTGCTTGTCCCGCTAGATCCGTTTTCTAGCCCAGAGTCACCTGTTGCACTACATTGTCACCTCTACCCTGTTTGTTTTCATCCGGCATGGTACCTTTCTCTCTCTCTTTAATGGGATAACATTTTTGAGGGGACTTGGGAGGTTTTTGGAAACTCCCCATTTTTATTACTCTGAGATTTACTGATTGCTAAATTCGCCTTTTAAAAATGAAAATGCCAGGAACATGATCTAGACAGAATCGGAGGTAGGCCTGTCTGCAGAAGCCCAGGCAGCTGCTACCTTTAGGGGGACCTGCCCAAGAAAGATGGGGGACTGACGGTTCTCTTGGCATCTTCCTTGGGATGGCCAAGAAAATTCCAAGGACGGGATCTTCATTTTGTTCAGTGAGTAAGAAAAATCCCACTTGATCGGTGTGAAGAGCTGTGAATCAGCACCAAAGACCGTCCAAAAGTCATTCTAAGAGCCTTTTCTCTTTCTGGGAGCGAAACTGCCAGGAGAGACTTCGCTGGGTTTCAGCGGATCCAATGGTCAGCGAGCTCTGGCCGCCAACAGGAAAGCTGGAAGTTCACGGTCATCTCAGGCGCCTCAGAAAAATGGCCTGCTGATGAATTCAGGAACATCAGCCGTTGAAAACTTGATGTAGCACAATTCTATTCTGACACCCGAGGGTCCCCATGAGTAAGCACTGCCTTGACAGTAGCTGATTCGTGGGGCTAAGGGCGGGAAGCTTTCTCTGCCAGCGGTCACTTGAATATTTTGAACATCATTCCAGGGTCACCCTGGCCAAACATTTGATGAACTCACCCCTACTGCGGTGGCTGGAGCTGCGGTGTGTGATGCTAACTGGTATTGATCATGTCTCGGGCCTTCTGCGGCCCGAGGGCCAGACGTGCCCGGCCCCTGGTAGGTGTTAGATATCAAAAGAGAGAGAACTTTCAGGTGCCTGGGGGTTCCTCATATCTGTCTGCCCCATTCATCTTGGCACCCACAACAGTTAGAAAAATGCCCGGTATCTACTGGGATTAAGTGGTTGGCAAATATGTTCTGAATTTCATTTCTTTGTTTGGATCACCGTGTAAAAGTTGAAATGTCGGGTATATAAGGTAGATAGAATGTGAAGGTAGGACTGTCTAGGGAAGCCTTTAGGAGGAAATGTCCCGGAAAGATAAGGGCCTGCACTTGTCTTTAGGTGGTACTGCCACGAAAATGTCGTGGAAAGCACCTTCGTTTTGCTAGGAGAGCAAGCAAAATGCCACTCGATGGGTGTGAACAGCTGTGAATCAGCGTCAGAAACCATCTAAAAGTCATCGAAGAAACTTTCTCTGTCAGCTGGAGAAATTGATGGTCAGGGATGATGTCAACTGGCTAGAGGTGGAGTTAAACCTGTCAATCAAGTCGCAGCCTGATGACACCTCCTTGATGTCATAAACCTTTTCAATAAGAGCAAGAATGAGCAGAGATGGATATCCCTCTCTGCCACTTGGCCTGCCTTTCTTCTTGCTGGGACTTCACTGGGTCTCCATGTCTACCTCCGGGGAGCAGCCCCATGCTTCCACTGACCTTGAATCCAGTGGTAACTGGCCGATGATCTCGCACTTCCTCACCACTATACCACCAACATGGCAGAGCCGAGACAGCCCAACCCGCTGGCTCCCCGTCATTCGCCTGCAGCTCTGTGAGTGGGAACAGGGACTCTGCCAGCCTTGGGTCTAGGGACTTGGCTTGGACTGGGCTAGGGCACCTTCTTGATGGAAAGTTGCTTCTAAAAGTAAAGCTCTCTTTTGTACATGGTGTTGTTTGGTGCCACCCAGTCGGCTCCAACCCATGGCAACCCTATGTCCAACAGAATGAAACACTGCCCAGCCCTGTGCCAGCCTCGCCTTGGTGCCTACACCCGAGCTCACGGATGCAGCCACTGTGTCCATCCCTCTCTTCCAGGGCCTCCCTTCCACCTTACCAGACAAGATGTCCTTCTCCAGGGACTGGTCTCTCCTGACAACATGTCCAAAGTATATGAGACGAAGTCTGGCCGTCCTTGCCCCTAAGGAGCACTCTGGCGTTACTTCTTCTGAGACAGATCGGTTTGTCCTGTTAGCTGTCTATGGGATTTTCAATATCCTCCACCAGCACCACCAAATGCATTTCTGGGACATAAATGAGCATCACTGGTTTGTCTCACACAGTTGGTTGGTTTCTCTCTCTCTCTCTCTCTCTCTCTCTCTCTCTCTCTCTCTCTCTCTTAGTGGATGATCACATGGCACAATGCAGTGCATTATTTAACAATGCTCTTCTAATCATAGTGTTAATTAGTCCTGCCAAAACGACCTTCAACTTTCATTTTCCTGATGGGTTTGGGCAAGGAAAGTACGTACTGATTGGATTCTAAGATTCAGCTGAGAGTGATTGGAAATGGTTGTGAGTGACATCCTGCTGGGTGTGAAGTGAGCCAGCTCAGGAGCCTTCAGGAAGGGGATTTCAACACAGTAAGAAGCAGAGGCAGGAGTGGAGCACGTCCTTTGGAGCCTGAGACTCCTGTGCACTGAAGCTGACACTTGAGCAGCAGCAGAGCCAGGAGCCAGAGCACGAGCCAGAGCGATGGGCTTCCCAGCCCACAGAGGAAGTAAAGCTGAGCGCTTCGGGGCAGGAGGGGGCCTTGTGGAGTGGGGTGCCTCTGGGCACGTCATTGGGGAAGCTGGGTTTACTAACCCTGGAGGTGGAGTTGAGCACCTTCGGTCTGAGGTTTGTGTGGAATGGTACACCCTTTGGGTAGTTTTGGCAGCCCCAAAAGAACTTTAAAACATTGCCTGAGCAGGGTAGAGGCCAGGCCAAGAGGCTGAGGGTCAGAGAGAAGCCTACCTGTGGGCAGACAGAGAAGAAACTGTCCTGACTGAGTACCTATACCTTAGGAATTTGTAACCCATCGATTTCGTAATATTCCCCATAATCATAATATGGTCTGTGAGTTCTGTGTGGCCATTGCAATGAATTCTCGAACTGTGAGAGGGACAGCTGGTGTCAGCAATGGTAGGGTGGGGCATGTCTGACCTCCGTTCCTACAAATCTACTTTGGGCGATGCTGATGTGGAGTTTGATTTTCCTTTACCCTACTCGTTTTCAGAGATAGAGGAGATCAGACACCCCCCCCATGCCACATTCTTTTTTTACACATGGTTATGAGACATAGGAGCCCTAATGGTGTAGTGGGTTATGTGTTGGGCTGCTAACCACAAAGTCAGCAGTTCTAAACCACCTGCTACTCCACAGGAGAAAGACAAGACTTTCTACTCCCTTGAAGAGTTACAGTCTCAGAAACCCACAGAGGCAGTTCTACCCTGACATATAACGTCACCATGACTTAGAATCAACTCGATGGCGGTGAGTTTTGTCTTTATGAGGAAAGAGTCGTTCAGCGGTAGAAGTCTTGCCTTCCACGAACGAGATCCGGGTTGAATTCTCAACCAGTGCCCCTCAGACACAGCCTCCACTGACTGTCCCTGGCGGTTGATGTGTGGCCACAATGAGGAACAGTTTCAGCGGAGCTTCCAGACTAACACACAGAAGGAAAGCCTGACAATCTACTCCCCAAAGTCAGCTAATGGAAATGCCACAACTCATAATCTTCTGAGAATAGGGCAGGGTCCATTCCCTTGTGCATAAGGGTGGGCGTGAGTCAGAGGCTGACTGGGGAAATCGCAGTGGGTTAAGCCCTGGTGAACCCCCTCTGACCTGGGACCAAGGGTGTGAACGGCTTTGCTAACATGCAGTGGAAAGCAGATTGTTGCAGATGCAGTCAGGTTAAAACTTGGCACCTTATCATTTGATCTCCCTTATGATCCACTTACATATGTTCTAGTTTGTAATATTTCCTGCTTTTCCGTAGAGGTTATTTACCCATTTCATTATTGTTAAGTTGTTTTTTTAAATGTTTTTCTGTATATGAAATCCAGGCTAGGTAAATGTACAGCGACAATAACTGGATTAATGGTTTTTTGAGGGCACAGCAGAGGAGGAGATTGGCAGGGGAAGTGGGCAGCTAGCAACGAGGAGTCCAAGAATGAGGAAAAGGTTCTAAAACTGATTGTGCTGGTGATTGTACAGCTCTTCTTGATGTGATTGGATTACTGAATTGTATGCTATGTGAATGACATACCAATAAAACCAATAAAAACAGAGCAAACCCCAAATAACAGCCACACCATGAGAGAAAGATGGGGTTTTTCACTCCTGTGCAGTAGAGCCCTATGAGTTGGCAGAAAGTTGACGGCAGTAGTTTGTTTTCATGTTCTTCTATTACATATATTCTAACACCAGCTGTCCTGCCTACAGCACACCCTGCTCCTCTGTTGGGTTGCGGATTCATTGCAATGGCCCCCAAAGACTCACAGAAAATACGGCTGTGGGCCTTATTAAAGGAAGAAACAGGTTATGGTTCAGGATCAAGAGCAACTCCATCTACAGTTCTTTGACCAAGACAGCCTCTCCTCAGCCAGGAGTCAGGCCTCTCTCTGACCCCTGACCCCCTAGGTTTCTCAGGTCTCTCTGACCAGCCCAGCGTCCACCCTGCTTAGGCAAGTGTTACAAAGCTCTGCCAGTAAGTGCCCAGAGGCACCCTACTCCACCATGAAGCCTCAGTCCAAAGTCACTCGGCTCTCTCACGCCATGAATTGGCAAGCCTACCTCTGCTGACGAATACCTGCAGGCAACCGCTCTTCCAAGAAGCCTGCCTGAAAGTGCTTCAGCTCTGTGCATCGGCAGACTCTTCGTGCCCTACCTGCTCTGTAGGTCAGTAAACCCTGCACTTCCTCTCTTGCTCTTTTCCTGCCACCATTTCTCTGAAGCCATTTCTCACCATCTTGTGCTGTCTCCGGAGTTACCACTCTCTTTCTGGCTTCAAAAGACACGCTCCAGTCCCATCTCTTCTGTTTGATGAGAATAAAGTTGCCTACTTTCTGCCTGTGGGACGGCAAATCTAACCAATCTCCTCCTTGGGGCTCCATGTTCTTTATTTGCATTATTATAACCGTTTGGTGGAAATTACAAGACCATGGCTAGAAAGACCATCTAAAAGTGATCGATCGTATTGGCCACCTTGCAGCCACGGTTCTCTCAGACCCGCAGGATAACCCCCCCACCCATTACAATCTTTTTACCCATTGAGCACCGTCATTAACAATGGGTCCTTCAGTAGATCACAGTGTTCTCAAGGTGAGGTTACTCAGGTACCTCCAGCCATTCAGGACTGCTTCAGGTATCTTATGTGATCTGTTAAGGTTCTCCAATAGCCTTCTTGGCTTTACCCTTGCTGGTGTCTGATCAAATTTAGCAAAGGGAAGATTATTCCCTTACTCTGAGCCTCACAAGATATCAGCATAGCTAAGCCTTGAAGGGACTTTAGATCCCACCACAGCACTCTAGTCCAGTCCTTCACAGTTGCAACTTCCACAGTTGCAGTTTGTGACTTCACAACCCTGTTCACAAGTCACACAATTTGGTCCTGTAATCCTATGAGCATCTTCTCCCACCCTCTTTTCCCCAGACCCATCAGGGAAAGAGAAGTCTGTTCAGCAGGGCTTCTCCCATGTCTCCTCGTTCTGAATGTAACACACTCACAGATGTACATCTGCCAGTCCCTTCATGACTTTCTCTCCTTCTGTTCTAGAAAGCCGGTGTTTACATTGCCCATCCCTATCAAGCCTATCAGAAACACTCTGAGCATGGTCCTTGATCTGAAGAATCTTCTGTCCTGGTTGGAACTTTGAGCATCTGTGTCTACCAACAAAGCCCAGTCCAGAGCAAGCCATCAAACGGCAGCCATCTACACTAGCTCACGGTGGCAAACACCTTCCTCTTCATCTGGTCATGGTTCTGATCAGCTCATCCTCCTGTAGGCTCAGGAATTCACACAACTTTCTATACCTCAGACCAAGCAAGCTTTCCTCTCTTGCTCACTCTTACTCATCCCTAATCTCCATAGATTAGACCAAGGGATTCCAATGGAACATGCCTAAATTTAGTCTTCCTTCCTGCTCCTCCCCTGCTTCTGCTCATTGAGTGGACCTAGGTAGCCATCTCAAGTGAGCATACATACCAGGTGTCTACTCACAGGCTTCCTTTAACTTACTCAGTTCTCAGCCATCGAGGGGATTCTGACTCATAGAGACCCTCTAGGACAGGGCAGAGCTGCTCCGGTAGGGTTCTGTGTTTGCTTATTATTCTGTCCTAAATCAACTCATAGACTAAGACAAGTATATTTACCTAAAGACTTGTCTGTTCCCACCCACTGATCCCAGAGAAATATTTGAGCATGTTTTATTTGGAATAAATCAGTGCATGTATGAACTAGAACCGCAGTAGCAATATTTTTTATGTATCCTTATACAGGTAGGTCTGTTTTGCAGCACTAGATAGGAAAAACACTCTAGATCCAGAGTATATACCATAACCCTTTCTAACAGCAGTCCAGGTCCATCATCTCTTCTCCACACCTGACTCTCTTCCCATTCATATACATACAGAACTGAGGCTCGCTGTAGAACCAGACTAACTCCCTATTAATCATCTTGCTTAATAGACTTGGCTTTTGCCCAGGCCACTTGAGACTCAGCTTTTCTCCTCTCAGTTATAGAAGAACCTTTCTTTCTTTTCTGTCAACCATTAGATAGCAACCAAAGTAATCATCTACATTTCCCAAGTTTCACATCCCACACCCTTTCGTGCTTCTATAATGGGTGGGGACCTCTTTTTTTTCTGCCAAAGGTAATTTGGATATTTATAACATTATTCATAGGCCACATAAAATTATCAACTTAAAAATTAGCCTGCTATACGTAGTGAAACATTGAATTCACTCATGCCTAATGTGATGGCTGGGACTGCTTCTCTTCGGTGAGGCATGTGAGAGTACATGGCATTGATGGTATTGATGGTTTTGTAAGCCTTAGACGGCACGCACCGCCATTTGTCGTTCAGTTTGTCTTACCGTCGTAGCTTATGTGGTGCTGTGAGGCTGGAGGCTGTGGCACTGGGATTTCAAATGTCAGCAGGGTCACCCAAAGGAGACAGATTTCAGCAGAGATTCCAGAAGAAGAACAAACCATGAAGAAGGAATGGGCTGCCCACTTCGGAGGAAGGAGTTGCAGAAAACCTTACATTGTGGAGTGGAGACATTGTCAGATGATGAAGGCCGACCGACTGGAAGCAGAATGTTGTCAGAGATAGTACCAAGGATGGGCCCCTTGTCAGCAGGCAGTCAACTGTCACCGATAAGGAGCTGCTGGCTCAAAGTAGAGGGGACCATGGTGACACGAAGGGAGGGAAGCCTATGGGGGTGGAGTCTTCTGGATCTTCATTTGCTGATGGGGCACAATGCAAGGTAGGGAGAAATAGCTGCCAAATCCCAATAATCGTAATGTGGAGTGTACCGAGAATGAATCTAGGAAAACTGCAAGTTGTCAGACATGAAACAGAAGGAATAAAGATCGATATCCGAGGCATTTGTGAGCCGGAATGGACTCATATTGGCCATTTTGAATTAGACAATTACATGGCTTACTATGTAAGAAATGACACAATCGAGAGGAATGGCCTTTCAATCATTGTCAAATAGGACAGTGCAATATCAATCACGAAGTACAATTCTGTCTCTGATAGGATCATATCTATTTGCTTTCAAGGAAATCCGATCAGCACAACTGTTATTCAAATTTGTGCACCAACCACAAAAACTGGTGATGGACAAATAGAAGAATTCTACCAGTCTTGAATCTGAAATTGATCAAACATGCAATCTAGATGCATTGAAAATTACTGGTGATTGGGATGCAAAAGTTGGAAACAAAGAGGAAGGAAGAGTAGTTGAAAAATATGGTGTTGGTGATAGAAATGAAGCTGAAGGTCTCATGACAGAATTTTGCAAGACCAATGACTTGCTCATAGCAGATATCTTTTTTCTACAACATAACCACTAACTATACACATGGATTTTTTCATATGGAATACACAGATATTAAATTGACTACATCTGTGGGAAGACAGCAGCTAAAACCAGGCCAGGGGCTGACTGTGGAACAGACCATCAATTGCTCATCTCTAAGTTCAGGAGAAAGCTGAAGTAAATGAAAACAAGTCCACAGGAGCCAAATTACGGCCTTGAGTCCGCCCCACCTGAATTTCGAGACCGTCTCAAGAGTAGCTTTGCTGCACTGAACACTACAGACAGAAGACCTGAAAGGCTATGGAAGGCCATCAAGAGCATCATTCATGAAGAAAGCAAAAGTTCATTACAGAGACAGGGAAGAAAAGATCAAAGTAGATGTCAGACGAGACTCTGGAAATTACTTAATTGTAGAGTAGCGAAGGCAAACGGAAAAAATGAAGTCAAAGAGCTAGACAGCGAATTTCAAAGGGCAGCTTGAGAAGACAAAGCCAAATGGACAAAGAAAATGGTCAAAGGCCTACAGTTAGAAAACCAAAAGGGAAAACACACTCAGCATCGCTTAAGAAAAAATTCAAGGCTGGAGTTACAGGGCATTCAGCTGTGTGGCTCATAACACACTATGGACAGCCTTGAGGAGAGCGAGGATTCCAGACTACTTCTTTGTGCTCACGAGGCCCTTGTGTGAACAGAACAGGAAATACTGCAAGGTTTAGGATCAGGAATGGTGTACGGCCGGATTGCAGCCTCTCACCATAATTGTTCAATCTGTATGCCTAGCAAATCATTTAGAATCATAGAAATCATTATATGAAAAGAATGTAGCATCAGGATTGGAGGAAGGTTAATTAACAAGTTTATTAATAGGCCTGGGCATAGTCAATGAAATACAAATAAACATCTTTCTGGTATTCTGTGCTTTTTCAGCCAAGCTCCACCTGAAATCAGCAATGACAGCCTTTGTTCCATGTCCTCTTCTGAATCCAGCCTCAACTTCGGGCAGCTCCCTGTCCACGCCTGGCTCTCGTGTTGTCATATTCTTGTGGTTTGTGTGTTGCTGTGATGCTGGAAGCTATGTCACTGCTATTTCAGAGGCCAGCAGGGTCACTGTGGCAGTTACATCTGTGTCAACTAGACACTCCCGCTGAGGGTGGAATCAAACCTGTCAATCAGTGTCCTTGGGGTCATGGCCTTCTCATAAGGAGGAGCTTGGAACCTCCCCCTCTCTCCGCCACTGTGAAGATTGAAAGTCTCAGAAACCCAAAGGGCCAGTTCTCCCTGTCTTAGAGAGTCACAATGACTCAGAGTCCATTTGATAGCAGTGAGTTTGAAGTTTGGGATTTACCCTAATCTATTCATAACTCTCCTTGTTATTTCCCCGTGGGGTTAAAGATTATCCCAATGTTTCTAAAGCTGTTAACACAGAACTGCTGCTGATAACATCATTATGACCCATGGCTACAGTGTGGTCAAGGCCTCCATGAAAAGAAGACGGTCTGGAAGAGACTGTCTGAGATGTGACTGCAGTGACCTTTCAAGACATTCCTCAAGATGCTTACTCCATGACCCTGGAAGCCTCTCCAACCCTCTCGGACATCCTGCTCAGGAGGCAGGCTGACCTGTTCAATACTGTCCTCCTTGGGAATCTATACTCAATAAAGCTCTTTGGGGGCAGGTAATCTGACTCGCCAATGTGGCAACACCAATATGCAGATCCAGGTGACATTTCTCAAGAAGAAAAGGTGTTGAAACTACACAATAAGGAATTCAAAACAATGGTGTGGCAGTTACATAATGTCCTGTCAACTTGAGGGAAGGGGTGGAATCTAGCCTGTCAATCAGGTCTTAGCCAATGAGGCCTCTATGTGGACATGGCCTTCTCCTGAGGATTCTGGGAACTTCTGTCTTTCTCCCTGGAGGCGGGAGACATACTCTAGCTGCTGCTCCATCTTCCTGTTGACAAGCCAGATGGACCTATGCTGATAGAGCCAGAGCCCTGGAGCTGGAGGAGCCACGTGGAGAATACTTCCACCACCACCACGGGATCCACAAGACTTTCCACCCACTGGCCTGTGATCTTTCATTGCATGTGTTGTGTGAGTCTGAAGAGGAAATTATGGGCTGGTATTGGACATATGGGCTAATATTGGACTTATGGACTTGATCTGGACTGGGCTTGAATGTTTTCTTAATATTCAATTACTCTTTGATATAAAGCTCTTTCCTATACCCATATGAGTGTCTATGAATTTGTTCCTCTAGTCAATCCCGACTAACACAAATGGTAAGGCTAAATTGGTGAGCTTGAAAACAAATCTCTCAATACTAATCTGCTAGACCAAAAACCAAACTCATTGCCATTGAGTCGATGCAAACTCATAGTAACCTTAGCAGACAGCGTAGAATTTCTCCACATGAGTTTCTATGACTGTAACTCTCTCTCTATCTTCTTAAAAATGTTGACTCTTTGAGGGAGTAGAAAACGCATCTTTATCCCCTCAGAGCTGGCTGGTGGTTTCACACTGCTGACTTTGTGGGTCGCAGCCCAGTGCGTAAACACTATGTCACCAGGGATCCTAATCTGCTAGAGGAACAATAATACAAAACAATATTACAAAGAAAACCAAATACTTTTGTGCGGTATCATCAAGGCCAGCAACTTATGTATGAATCTGCAACAGGGATAAACAATAAAAAGAACAGAGAAAATGGTTTAAGAGTTTTTGAAAGAAAACTTTTGCAGCATCAGGAAAAATGAGAAGACAGGAATTTAAGAAGCAAAATGAACCCCAAATAGGATAGATCTCACACACACACACACACACACAAATCACCAAGATATAATATTATATTATAATGTATAAAATAATATAGCATGTAATAATATATTATCATATAATAATATAATATAGAATTTAATATAATACTTATAATCATCAAACTTTCAAAAAAAACAAAGAGAAAGAAAGAATCCTGGAAGCAGCTCAGGAAAAATAAAAGATTACCTACAAAGGAGCGCAAATAAGACTAAGCACTGATTTCTCAGTAGAACTGTGCGGAGCGTCTGTCTTTTGGCTAAGTAGAAACCATGTAGGCAAGAAGGCAACAGAATGACATACATGAAACTCTGAAAGAAAATAAGCAAGAAACCCAGCAACACTGTCCCTCAAAAACGATAATGAAATTGGGACATGTCCAGATAAACAGGAATTAAAGGAATTTGTAAAAACCAGACCAATTTTACAAGAAATACTTAAAGGGAGTTCTTTTGACAAAGAACCAACAGCAACTTAACAGTCTGAGGTTAAAATACACGAGAACACTACCCAGACGTTAACTTAGATATTGAAGCACCCCAAAGTAAACAGACATAGACAACGGAAAATAGGGAACCAGAAATATCAATTTGTAATGAAGACCACTATAAAGTTAATGGAGGGAATAGTGCAATTACAGAACTTTCAAATAGAGAGGAAGTCAAGTAGAAGTCAGGATAGAACAGAGTGTTTTAAATTTGAAAAGAAAATCAATATATTACAGGGTGACCGCAGAGAAAATAAATAAACCTCAACAAAGTTTTTTAAAAGGAAAATCATATTCAATAAGACTAAAACAAAACAAAAAGAATAAAATAACAAGAAAACCAACAGAATAAACTCAGCACAGAAGATGATGTGGAGTGAATAAACCAGCAGTACCACAAACACAGCAAAATGGCAGCAATAAATTCGAGCCTCCGCAGTTGTACTGGATTTACGTTGACTCAGTGCACTGGTCAAGAGACAGGGAGTAGCTGAACGCATAAGGAAACAGGACCCACTGACACACTGCCTATAATACACACACTTTAGACATAAAGACAAAAATTGACCAACAATCAAAACATCGAGGAAGAAAGTCAAGCTAAAGACAACCTACATAAATCAATCAATCAGGAGTCACGATATTAATATATAGGCTTTAGGTAAAATCCAGCATAAGAGACATTGTTGATTAGGTCTCTCTGGGCTTCCACAGTGGCATACCGTGGTCAGGGCCACAAAGGACAGAAGGTGAGGGGGCACCTCATCTTCAGATACTTGCAAAATCGATCCGGATTCAGGTGTGGCTCTATGAGCAAGTGAATATGCAGAGAGAGGGCTGTGTCATAAGCCTTGATAAGTAGGTGAACCTTGTATATCAGGTGATGCAGAGGAGATTTGTCCTAAAACAAAGTCAAGAAAACAACTGGGTCAGCTCATGCTGGAAGGAGATCGCATTACTCTGCTACAAAGTGTGTTCAACTAGAAATGATCATTGAAGTGAGAGCTGAGGGCAAAGCTGAGCTCTCTCACTCCTGCTTTTTTTAAGGGTTCTCTGCTATGGCCATTGTTCTAAAGCATGCGCTCATATTGTTTTCATTACCCTGATGTTCTTACTGAGCCACAATAAAGGGCCTCCGCGGGATTGATCTGGCCTGGGCTCGGATGTTTCCTTAATGTACAATTGCTCTTTGATAGAGAAGTCTCTCTTACACACACGAATGTCTTATGAATTTGTTTCTCTCATCCACCCAGACTAACACGATGACTGATAGCTTACTCAACCACTACAAAGGACTAGAAGAAATTAAAAATGCAATTTTAAAATTATTTTAATCAAATGTGAATGAAAATACAACATACTGGGTGAAGGGAGACATTGGTCAGTGTAAGGCATGAAAAAATAATAATTTATAAATTATCAAGGGTTCATGAGGGATGGAGGGTGGGGGAGGAAAGGGGAAAAGTGAGAAGCTGATACCAAGGGCTTAAGTAGAAAGAAAATGTTTTGAAAATGATGATGACAACAAATGTGCTTGACACAATGGATGGATGGATGGACTGTGATAAGAATTTTACGAGCCCCCACTAAAATGATTCATAAAGAAAAAGAAAATACAACATACTAAAACCTTTGGCACAAAAGTCATGTTCAGACAACTATTGATAGCAATAAACACAAACATCAGCAAAGAAGGAATCCAAGAAAAGAACAGCCCACATTCATCAGAAGAAAGGCGCCAATGAAGATTACAGCAGAAATAAGTGAGATAGAAAACAAAACAATAGAGGGAATCAACAAGACAAGAGGTTGTTCTCCTCCAAGGATTAACAAAACTGACAAAACACTGGCAAATCTAACAAGGAAAAGAAGATGCAAATAACAAGAATAAGAAATCAAATGGTGGTGCTACAACAGAACCGACTGAAATAACAAAGGGAACACCAGGGAAAGGATAGTAGCTACAAAGACCTGCACACCAACACGTTTGGTACCTTAGGAAGCAATGCACACATTTCTAGAAACGCCCTACCTAAGGGAAGTAACACAGCCTGAAGTAGGAAACCTGAACAGAGCCATAACAAAAGAAGAAACTGATCGGATCATTGAAAATGCCCCCACCCCACCCCACCCAAAATCTGAGCCAGGCAGTTTCACTGGTGAATTCGTCAAAACATTCAGTGAAGAGCTCACACCATTCTACTCAAGTTATTTAGAATGTAGAAAAAAATTTTAAACTCAAAAATTATTTTTTATTTTTTAAAATCAAGCAGAGACACCACACACACACACACACACACACACACACGTATATGTGAGCAGCCATTTAAGTTGCAACTATTGGTCTGTCCCCATCCAGAGGTAAGGGTGATAAAAATGAAAAACCACATTTATGTTTTCATTAATTAATGAAACAATTAGTGCAGTGGACTTATAGACCACATAAACACCTGTTCCCACAACTCTGAGAACCCAAAATGTAGATGGTAGCATTTATATTAAAGGAGTTTTGTGTGCTCATGGTGACCTGAGAACACTCAGCTCTTGAAGATTGGGGGCCCCATTCTCCCGTGGTGAAGGTAAACGCAATTGGTTTGAGGTTCAAAACTCTCAGAATCAAACTGGTGGCTGTCGCTAGTCATTTCCGACTCATAGTGACCGCATAGGACAGGATAGAAGTGGCCCTGTGGATTCCTGAGACTGTTACTCTTTATGGGAGTAGAAAGCCTCATCTTTCTCCAGTAGAGCGGCTGATGGTTTCAAACAGCTGACCTGGCAGTTAGCAGCCCAATCATAACCATTGCACCACCAGGGCAAAGTAATCGTAATTTGTTTGGGAGGGTAAATCCTTGCTGTTAGTGGATATATGTCTTTTATCTAGAAACAAATTCACTATGAGGATGGTGAGATAGACCAACCACAGTGCAGGCACACCTGTGTCATGGTGATTTGGCAGCAATCCTGCGTCAAGGAAGTCTATCTGCCACCATGTTTTCAGCAGCATGCATCCACCCTTTGGTGATTCTCACAATATTTCCACAAGGCCATTTCTTTGCATACTTCATAGTCTCATCAACCTCATTAACCTATCTTGTCTTTTTGCTGGGAGACCAAAACCTTCTAGTGATTCGCTTTACGGTGGTGATGTGGAACTGAACCCACCATATCTCTGAGGTGGGCTTGTAGTCACACTTTCATGCTATGCTTAACAAGGTGCAGTGTAATTTGGTATTATAATGCGTGATAGGTTTGAAGAACTGTTTAGACATGCATTTGAGAATTGGAGAAATTCCCCGCTGGCGTTCCATTGAATAATTGGTTTTGAACTTGTTTTAGAAAACTGATTTGTTTACAAACGGTATTGAAAGAGACCCTGACATTCACTATGTAAGTTTAATGTATTAGATGTATGAGCTATTAGATCAAGAGTCATTTACTAAACAAGTGACTAAGCATTCACTTTTTTAAACAAGGTTACAGAAAACTTTATTAATTAAAATATTGATTTTATACTTATCCTTATTCAACGCCAATACATATATGGATCTACATATAAGGATCTCTTTTTAAAAAAATCATTTTATTGGGGGTTCATAAAATTCTTATCACAATCCATGCATACATCAATGGTGTCAAGCACATTTGCAAATTTGTTGCCCTCATCATTCTCAAAACATTTGCTCTTCACTTAAGCCCTTGGCACCAGCTCCTCATTCCCCCCCCTTCCTCCCCGCTCCCCCTCCCTTATGAACCCTTGATAATTTATAAATTATAATTTTGTCATATCTTACACTGTCCGACATCTCCCTTCGCCTTCACCCACTTTTCTGTTGTCCATCCCCTAGGGAGGAGGTTATATGTAGATCCTTGTAATCGGTTCCCCCTTTCCACCCCGGCATTAACTTCTTGTGCTTTGGTTCTCACTGTAAATATGACTGATCTCATACGTTTTGTTGGGTGAAATGTATTGAGCTTGCAATGGTACTTGGCTTTTAGTAAGTGCTCAACAAATTAATCTTTCTCATCGATCATCTCTATGAAGAGAATTTATTTGTTACCTCTGGCCTTTGAGGACAATATTTTAAAAGTTAAGCAAATGCCATAAACTTACAAATGCTGTTTGCACAGCGTGGGGGAAACATGAAGTTGTTTGCTCCTATTAAGATTTACTGCCTCGAAAACAATGGGGCAGTTCTGTTCTGCCCTCTCTGGTCCTTTGAGTCAGAACCCACTGAATGGCAGTGAATCTTCTTGGCTGGGGGTTTGCAATGCTTAAACCCATTGCTCGTTAGGTGATCCCCGTTTATAGCATCGCTACAGGGCCGAGCAGAGCTGTGCACAGGCTCCCCAACGCTGACTGCCACATCTTCCTCCCCCAACGTGGCTGAGTTCAAAATACTGAACTTTGGTTTCATTTCCGAGTGTGTCACCATTGGGCTCACTTTACATTGTTTAGGGAAACGTTTTAACAAGGTTGTAAATCAAGCAGTTTCCTTCAAGGAGTTGAATATGCTCCTAAAGACTCCTGGTGGCGCAGAGCGGTTAAGCGTTAGCTCACTAACGAAAGATTAGTGATTGGAACCCACCGTTGGTTCCATGGGAGAGAGATGAGGTGGTGGTCCCCTCCCGTCACCATTAACCCCCAATGCCATCAAGTCCATTCCAACTCACAGGGACCCCAGAGGGCAGAGGAGAGCGGCCCCACGGGGGTTTGAAGGCTGCTGTCTTTGGGATGAAGATCAGCATATCTTTCTCCCGCAGAGTGTTGCTGGGTCCAAGCCCCTTCACTTTGAGTTAGCAGCTCAGCTAAGGGCCCCACCAGGCTCCTTAGAGACAGAAGGGTCCCTTGAACACAATTGTTTGGGGGAAGGAGGGAGGGAAAAAGAGGAGCTGATTCCAAGGGCTCAGAGAGAAAATATTTTGAAAATGATGAAGGCAGCATACGTACAAATATGCTTGATACAATTGATGTATAGACTGTTATAAGAGCGGTGAGACAACAGAAAAGTGGGTGAAGGGAGACAGAGGACGATGTAAAATATGAAAGTAATCATCTAAAATTTATCAAGGGTTCATAAGGGAGGGAGGGTGGGAGAAGGAGGGGAAAATGAGGAGCTGATACCAAGGGCTCAAGTAGAAAGAAAACGCTTTGAACATGATGGTGGCAATATATGTACAAATGTGCTTGACATAATGGATGAATGTATGGATTGTGAGAAGAGATTTAAGAGCCCCCAATAAAAGTATTTAATTAAAAAAAGAGCTGTAAGAGCCCCCAATAAAATAATTTATTAAATAAAAAGAAAGATGTCGTAGATTTTCAATTAGGTGAGATTAGTGGATTAATTAATTTGTCTTTTCCATTACGCCCAATCCTCCTTGAACATATGCCAACTCATTGTGGTCTCCCTTGTCACACACTGCTTCCTTCAACAAATGTCCTGCCTCTGTAGCCCTTAAATGCTTTTCCCAACTTTTAGGGAGTCCCCAGTGGTATTTTCATGTGCTCAGGAACAGTGATTCATCATCATCATCATCATGACCCCAGCAGCCACCATCAATCATACCTGTATTTTGCACCAAGCAGTTTACATGATGAATGGTAATTGGGAATGGCTAATAATACCCAGCACTCACTGTGTGCTTCCTGGATGGCAGGTCTGGCCTGAGTCCTTTTGGTATATTATTTCTGTTAACGTCGTCAAGGGTGAAGAGACAGAAGCTCAAAGGTCAAACAGCTTGCCAAGGTCACACTATTAGAAATTAGCCATGAACCAGGCAGGCTGGCCTGAGAACTCATGTCATCATGGGCCTAGATTGCCCAGCGGAGGCCTGTGCCCCCTGACAGCACACGGGTGTGGGAGCCGTGAGGCCAGTGCTCTTTGTAGGGATACGAACCCCTTCCAGACCAGTCCTGATGTTCCCTGAAGTGCAAAACTACCTACCAGGAACTCATTGCCAGTGAGTCACTTCTGACTCCTGGAGATGCAGAATGTGTTTAGAATAGAACTGTGTTCCAGCAGGTCTTCTGTGGCCGAGTTAGCCAGCCCTTTCTTGCAGGGTGCTCCTGCATGGACTAGAACTCCCAACTTTTTTTTTTTTCTCCCAACTTTTTTTATTAGCAGCTGGGGCTATTTACCCCACCCAAGGACTCCTGATGTTGCCACAATAGTGTCAGGTTCCCTTTAACCCTTAGAGTGCTGGAACCTGGCCTCTTCCAAACAGAGCAGGGGAGGAAGAGGGCTGCTACTCTCTGGGACTGGAGGCCGTTTCTCACTGGGTGCTTAAGAATATAGACCCCACAACCTGCCTTATTCAGTCTCCTCATCTTCCTCTGAGACACACAGCCTTCCTTGAGGAGAGAAGACAACCTCCCACAGCTGAAACCTTCCTGGAAATGGACTCCAATTGTTGAGTGGAGAGTCTGCCCCTCTGAGCAGCCCGAAAGGCAGCTACTCAAACAGAGATGTACAGCCTTGCTTTAAGTACATACACGCAGAGTGGCTTTCCATCTCTCTCTCTGGTGCTCAGTCTTCCCCACCCCCTTTCTCCCCTTCACCTGTCTGCTCCAGGTTCCTGAGAGTCTTACCCTCCTCTGATAGTTAAGGTTTGCGTCGACTTGACTGGGCCAGGATTCTCAGCAGTTAGGCAGGTGAGACAGTAATCCCCTATGATGAGATCTAATATAATGTAATCCTATCCATGATGAGGTCTGCTATGAGTAGCCAGACAACTGAGAGAGAGTTTCCTTGGGAGTGTGGCGGCTAAGTGGTTATGCGTTGGACTGCCAACTGTAGGATTAGCAGTTTGACACCGCCAGCCCCTCCATGGGAGAGAAACAGGGCTATCTACTCCCCTCCATCACTTCTTTGTCAGTTTGTCATACTGTGGTGGCTCGTGGGTTGCTGTGACGCTGGAAGATATATCACTGATATTTCAAATGCCAGCAGGGTCACCCAAAGTGAACAGGCTTCAGTGGAGCTTCCAGCGTTGACTAAGAACAGTCAACGAAGGAGTTGGCTCCCCACTCCAGAGGAAGAAGCCGGTGAAGACATTATGCAGAGCTTTGAAGCCCTTTCAAAGCCTGAGAGCCTCAACAAAGGACTCAGAACCCAGCTGGCAGATGGGCCCCGCAGGTCTGGGGGCACTCGAAATGCGCCAGGAATTGATGGAACACCCACTGAAATGTTTCAGAAAGCTGAAGAAGTACTGGCACCACTCACTCGCCCATGCCAACAAATATGGAAGACAGCCCAACTGACTGGAAGAGATCTGTATTGGTGCCCATTCCAAAGAAAGGTGACCCAACAGAATGCTCAAACTATAGAATGATATCATTGATAGTGATTAAGCAAAAGTAAAATTTTGCTTAAGATCATCTGACAATGGTTGCAGCAGTACATTGACAAGAAGCTGCCTGAAGTTCAGGCCAGAATCAGAAGAGGTTGTGGAACAAGGGGTATCATTGCTGATGTCAGATGGATCTGGACTCAAAACAGAGACTACCAGAAAGTAGAATACTTGTGTTTCATTGATGATGCAAAGGCATTTGACCGTGTGGACCATAATAAACGATGGACCACCTCGAGCAGAATGGGAATTCCGGAACACTTCATTGTGCTCATTTGGAACTTGTATATGGATCAAGAGGCAGTTGTATGAACAGAACATGGCTTAAAATCAGGAAAGGTGTGAGTCAAGGCTGCATCCTCTCACCATGCTTGTTCAATCTATATGCTGAGCAAATCATCAGAGAATCTGGATTATATGAAAAAGAGTGCGGCATCAGGACTGGAGGAAGGCTTAACCTGCAGTATGCAGATGACACAACCTTGCATGCTTAAAGTGAGGAGGACATGAAGGTGAAGTTCAAAGATGGTAGCCTTCAGGATGGATCACCACTCAATGTAAGGAAGACCCAAATCCTCACAACTGGACCGATAGGTAACACCATGATAAATGAGGAAAAAGGTAGAAGCTGTTGAGAATTGTATCTTACTTGGATATGCAATTAATGCTCATGGAAGCCACGGTCAAGAAATCAAAAGATGTATTGCAGTGGGTACATCTGCAGCACAAGACCTCTTTAGAGTGTTGAAGAGCAAGGGTGTTACTCTGAAGACTAAAGTGCGCCTGACCCAAGCCAGGGTGTTCTCCTTCGTATCACGTGGATGTGAAAGTTGGACAATGAATAAAGAAGACTACAGTACAGATGCATTTGAATTGTGGTGCTGGACAAGACTGTTGGAAGTATCACAGGCTGCTAAAAGGACACTGCGGTCTGTACTGGAAAAAGTAAAGACGAATTTTCCTTAAAGGAAAGGATAGCAAAACTTCTTACATACTTTGGACATATGAGGGGGTACCCCCACCAAAAATGGTAAAAACCTCCACTGGGCAGAGCTTTCGTAGTCAGTAAGAATTTTTCCTGTTAATGCACCCAGTGGCGTCACTTAGGAGGGTTCTCTAGTCACAGTGAATTTTTTCATAAAAGTAATTTTGCTTGAACCTTGTTTTTGGTGATTATTGATAGAAGAGAACAGTGTGCGGCTGTGAAATTTTGTTTCCTGCTCGGGGGAAAAATGCCGCAGAAACTGTTGTGATGTTGAATACAGCTTACAAGGACAGTGCTATTGGAAAAACTCAAGTGTATGAGTGGTTTTCTCATTTCAAAAAGGTGAAATGTCAATTGATGACAAACCTACTTCTGGATGTCGGTCAACTTCCGGATCATATGAAAATGTCGATAAAATGCATGCACTTGTGCAATGATGGACCATTGGAGACAAGGAAGTTCTCTGAACCATCTTGGAGCTTGGTTCAGTGAATTTTAATGGAAGATTTGGCAATGAGAAGGGTCACAGCAAAATTCGTGCCTTGGGTTCTGACTGACCAGGAAAAATCTCGAGTAGAAACATGCTGTGCTTTAAAGGAAAGGCTCTGAAGTGACACAGATTTTTTCCCCAAGATCAATTACTCATGAGGAGATGTGGTGCTATTCTTACGACCCTGAAAGCAAACATCAATCAAGCCAGTGGAAGACGCCATCATCACCTGGTCCAAAAAGAGCATGTCAAGTGAAATCAAAGATCAAGACGATGCTCATTTGATTTTTTTTATGTGAGGGGGGTAGTGCATTTGGATTTCAATGGGCTCAATAGCAGTGGGTTTTTTATTTGATTTATATACATAAGGAACACTTGTGGTGCTGCGGTTAAGAGTTGGACTGCTAACCACAAGGTCAGCTCTTCAAACTCACCAGCTGCTACTCTGGAGAAAGAGGAGGCTGTCTGCTTTCTTAAAGATGGCCAGCCTTGGAAACCCTGCCAGTCAGAATGGATACAATAGCAGTGTGCTTGGGGTTGGTTTTGCCTAGGTATATATATATATATATGTATATATATATATGTATATATATATATATATATATATATATATATATATATATATATATAAAGCCTCACTGGTTTTGCTCCTTCAGAGAACCCACCCTAAGATATCACCCTTCAGGGCCAAGTTAAGGCGCACCTCTTGGTGAAATTTCCCATGTTATTTCAATTCTGCTTCCCCAGAGCATTTACTCTTTGCTTAATACATATTGTATCTTTTCATATGAGGCCACTTAAGTAATGATCAGGCTGAAGACTTCTTAGGCCGTCCAGTCACTACCCACCGCTGAGCACGTGGGGCTTTCTTCCCGTATTGTGCCGTCTACACGTTCTGACTCCCTTGTCATTAAAAATGATCACTAGAACTTTTCTGGAGCCGTCTCCATTCACCTAATAGGATGGATTTTTTTTTCTTTCTGCCCTTTTAAAAAGATTGATTCTAGACTCTTTTTAGATCACCCTCCCTGGAGAGCTTGCCACAGAATATGTAGGGTCCATTTATCTTGAGAGTAATTTGCATTTCCAAGGAGAGGGACACTACACTGTGAGGGCTCTGGCAGAGGGAAGGGCCCATGGCAAAGGGTTGAGGAGCCTGGAGTTTCCTGCCCTGGCGATCTGAGAGCATTCTAGTTTGGTCTGTAACCTGAAGGGGGAGTACAGACGACAGATGAGGTGAGAGATGACAGCAGGGATGAGATCCCAAAGGTTCCAAAACCATCTTAAACAAGTTAAACTTTAAGCACAGTGAGATCTTAAGAGTCATAAGGAGGACCATAGCATGATGTACTTTTTTTGAAAGACCAATCAAGACAGTGTGTGGAGAATGGATTTGAGAGGACAATTCCAGAGGCAGATGCTACTATACTGTAGTACCTTGATAGGAAATAACAGAAGTCTGGACCAGGATAAGAAATGATGAAAACTATAGTTCTAAAGCTCGAATTGGATGTGAGGGGTTGAAGGGCGAGCATGACTGTGGCATAATAACTACAGCCAGGTTTCTGGCTTTAGGGCATGACTGGAAAAGTACTCCCTTTCTTACAAAACGCTGGAGACATTCCACTGCTGAATTTTGAGAATGGTGATTTTTAAGTAAATTGAGGGTTTTTGTTTTTTTTTAGTTTATTCTTGAACACTAAAGTTTCCTAATTTTCTTAGGCAGTTTGATTGGGGATAGCCACTCCCTAATACAATGGATATTCAAAGTATGGTGTGATAAGAATCCCCAGTGGACAGTGAAAGCTTGTTAAAAATGCAGGTTTCTAGGCTAGCAATGCAAGATTCTGGAGAACTCATTGAGGCCCAGGATTTCAATAATCAGTTCAGGTTCTCTGAAGCAAGAAATCCCCTGATCATTCTTTAGAACACCAGTAACATTCATTGTAGCATTATTCGTAATAGCTAAAAGGTAGAAATAACCCATCTCCATCACTAGCTGCTTTGATAAAATCTGATGTGTTCATGTTTTAGTGATCCAGTGACTAACAGAAATGCCACAAGTGGGTGACTTTTAACAAACAAAGGTATTCTCTCAGTTGAGAAGGCTGAAGTCTAAATTTGGGTGCCGATTGGGATGGCTTTCCGTCAGCTCTGGAGAAAGGTCCTCCTCTCCTTTCAACACCTGCGGGTTAGCAGTCCTTGGATGTTTACATGGGTCCTGGCATCAGCCTTCCCCTGGATGGAGAAGATTCCAAGTGTAGGAACCCCATGTCCAAGGGGGGTCTGCGTCTGGCTTTTCTTTCTCCAGGTAGTCAGGACCCCTGTGGTCCCCCTCTCCTTTATCTCTTGGGAGGCAAAAGGTTTTAAGTGCCACACCCAGGTTCAACTCCCCTTTAGAGGATTAAGGTTGTAACCTAAAGCTTTTTTAATTCAATCCACGACACCACCTACTGGAATATTACCTAACCTTAAACAGAAATGAAGTGCTGACATGTTATGAATTCGATGGATTATCATAAACAATATGTTGAAATAAGTCAGACACAAAGGCCAAACACAGTTGATTACACGAATGAAAAATATTTAGAATAGCACCCACCCCCCAAAAACTCAAGAGACAAAGTTTATTAGTGGTTAACCGTGAGAGGGGGAGACGCAAGTTCTTGCTGAAGGAGGATTGAGTTTCTGCTCCAAGTGATGTGACAGCCTTTGGAAATGGGCGGTGAATGAGCAGCACGTCACCGTTCACAAGATGACAAACGCTTAGATATATATACATGCATGTATATATATATATATGTGTGTGTGTACACACACACAGCCTCAGTTTAAAACAAGACAGCCATCTGCCAACACAAACGCTCCATCGCTTTTTCCAGCTTGCCCCCCTCCGGACGCGGTACCTGCGGGAGCGGCCCCAGGGCTGGGGCTCCGTGCCCGGCCCAACGAGGCCCCTCAGGGCCAGGCCGGGTCCTGGCTAAGCCGCCCGCCCTGCGCGCCCAGGGCGCCATGTGGGGCCGACAGGGCCCTGTCTCACTGTTCGCCGAGCAATCAACGAGCGCGCCGCTTTGTACAACTTTTGTTTTCCACGGCTGTGCAGGCAAGGGCAGCGAGCGAGGGCCCTGCGGACAGAGAGAGAGAGACGGAGAGACAGAGAGAGAGAGAGGAGATGAGGACGCGCTGGGCAAGGCAGCGCCGAGGACTGGGAGAAGCGCCCGTGCATTTGTTGGGGCACCTTCGGGAGGTCTTAATTCCCGGGGTCCGGGCGGGGGCGACGAGAAAGGTTAGGGTCTCCCGATTAGCGACCATTTTGGGCCGCCTTCCTGGGCTCCTTCTCCGGGGCGCCGGCCTGTCCTGGAAAGCGCTGCTTTCGCGGCTCCGGAGCGTCCAAATCTTGGGGGCGCCGTGTCGGGGGTCCGCCGAGGGGCCGCGGGGCTCCCGCGGGGCTCCCGCGGGGCTCCCCCGGGGCCGGGGCCGCAGCCCCCGCGGGGCCGGCGCGCCCAGCAGCCGCGCCGACCTCCCCATCATGGCGGCCGCCGGGCGGGGAAGCCGGGCCGTGCGTCGCGTGCGTGCCTGTCGCTCCCCTCCCCCTCCCCGGCGGCGGCAGAGGCGGCAGCGCTCGCCATTGCCGCTGGTGGCAGGAGGCTGCGAGGAGCCGGCGCGGTCGCAGTCTCCACGGCGCAGGCCCACGGTAGCGCAGCCGCTCTGAGGTGAGTGCCCTACCGCGCAATCTCCAGCTATTTCAGCCCCGGCGCAGCCGCAACACGCCGCCCGCCCGCCCGCCGGCCGGCCGGCCCGCCCCGCAGCCGGCGCCCTGCCGCCCCCGGCTCCAGGCCTGGGCCCCCGCTGGATCCGGCCCGCCTCGGGCGGGGGGCCCCGGCCGGGCCCCGTCAAACCGCCACCCCGAGGATGCGCAGGCCGCACTAGGCCCCAGGCGTCCTGGCGGGCTCGGCGGGGACGCTGCCCCCCGAGAGCCGCGGGGCTCCCGCCTCCCCCGCCGCCGGGGCTCTCGGGGCCGCGGCCTCGGCCGAGCCGTGGAACCCCGAGCCGGGCCGGGCTCGGGAGCGGGCGGCCCGGGAGAGCGCGCCGGGCCCGGGAGCGGGAGGTGGGCGGGCTGCGCGGGGCCAGCGCGGCGGCTCCCCGCTCGCCCCCTGGGCCCGGCCCCGGCTCCGGCCCTTGGGCGCGGGCGGCGCGGGGCGGCGGGGCCCGGCCGCGGCGCGGGAGCTGCTGTCGGCTGCGGCCGCGGAGGCTGCCTTCCCGCCGGGGCGGCGTGGGCTTGTGCCCCAGGTGGACGGGGCACGCTGGAATATGGCGCGCTGCCCACCTCTTGCAAGTTAGGAGGCGGCCGTCCGCGGAGAAGGGCGCCGAGCCCTTTTGTACGCAGGAATAAGGAGCGACATTGTGTTTTCTGACCCAGCGGAGATGTTGCCACTGGGGAGGGGACGGCGCTGGGCTCTTGCTGCGCCTGGGATGGCGGTGCCCGGGCTTCGGGCGCGGGGCAGTGGCGCGCCCCTCCGAGGGAGCCGAACCTTTCCTACTGGCCGGACCAGGCGCTGGGTCTCACCCCCCGGCCCCAGGCTCTCGGGGACCCGAAGGGTTTGCGTGTTCTCTGCTTCCTGGCCGTGATGTCGACTGCCTCGCTCACCTGTTGTGTCCTCGCTGCCGGTCCCAAAGTTTCTACGGTGCCTCTGACTCTGCCCACCCGCGCTTGAAGTTGCTTAGCGTCTCAGTATTTTGAAGGCTACAAATAATGTGTATATTTCCGCCAATCGGAGGAGCCTGCTGCTTGCATCCAGCCCTGGTTACAAGCGTTTGATTAGAAATAGAATTAATTGCTTGCTGTGGAGCCGGTGTCAGTGGTGCTTCATTGTCCAGCCAGAGGGAAACCCACGTTTTTCTGAAGTGTCTTGGAAACTCTGAAAGTGTAAGGGAATGGGGGTGTGCCGCCTAGCTTTGACAGTGGCAGGAGGATGCCCAGGGACATCTCTTACAGCTTTGGCCCAGGACATCATCTGTGTTAGAGGGACTATTGACGTAATTTTGGTCGTGAGCAGTAAGTTAATAGGTTGTCCTTCATTTTTGGTGGTGGTGGGGGGGTGCGGGTGGGAGGGGCAGGATTTTGGAGATGCTGGCTTTTGGGGGTATTGTTTTGCTTCGAATTGAGGTGTGGAATTATGTTTGAAAGTTTTTTTGAGTTATTTCCTAAGGGTGTGAAAAGATGAACAAACAAAACAACTTGTATAATTTCTGCACATTTGAGTGTAATTTCCTTATTTTATGAGCGTGAAGGCAAACAATTATCACATGCTGTGGAGTCCATTTCTAACTTGAGTGTCAAAGTATGCATGTTTTTTAACTGTCAAGGATCCTTAATATATTTATTTTTCCAAAAAAATATTTTTTTCTTTTCCTGATAGGAGATAGGCTTTTTTTTTTTTTATATAGGCATGTTTTTTCAACAGTTTCTCTTTATGGTGATGGGCAGTTTGGTGGTGGTTGTACAACAGAATTCATTGATGTTACTCAATTCTACACATGGAAAAAAATTGGCAAGCGTTCTATGTCTTTTTTTACAATAATAAAAATGATATAGGCTAGAATATTAACTGTCAAGCTGCAGAGAAAAAGATTAATTGTGGTATTACATTTTAAACTTTGTTTACATCTACATGTGGATTTATTTTGACTATCTAACATGGCCCCAAGAAAAGTTGTAAAGTCAGCTTTTCTTAAAGGGACTATTTAAAGTAAACCACCAACAGGACCCATGGGGGTGGGGTGAGGGTGGGTGGCTAAATTAAGGACAGCTTTGCCATTTTTTTGGATCACCTTTGCTTGAAATCCTTGGATGTCAACCTGAGTTCCACCTACCAAACACGACATACAGGAGGGAAAATGAGTAGCAAAATTTAGTAATAAGCTGTGATATTTTTCTTTAGCTCACACACACAAAAAAACTCTTTTTCCTAAACCAAGAGTTTTCTTGGGAATGATTGGAGATGCGGGACTTTGACCAGTTATAGGAGGGAGTAAAGGAGAAAGGCCAGTTGTTTTTTTTGTTTTGTTTTTTAATTATAACTACATCTATTTCCAGTTTTGTTAGGGAGCTTAAAGCCACCTTCCCAGAATTGGAGGGGCTGCATGTCTTCTCACGTCTTATAAGCATTCCACCTTAGACTAGGTACAGCCTTGTTGCTTCCCTGTTTCTCCTTTAAGTGGGAAATACTTGCATTTCCATCTCTGACAGCTTTCCACCTTCCACAGGTTCCAGCTTTTGCAGGTATATTTTTGTTGAATTTGCATTGCTGGTACACACTGTAGATTCAAGCCAACCTCTGCATTGTCTTCAAGAAGCATTTGGTATAAAAGAACCACAAATAGGTGATTTAAGTCCCTGTTGTCTGGATTAAATGTTATACCCCTTTGCTTACATGGAGTCAGGCATTCAGTAAATACTGGGAATTAAATGATGAACCATAATTAGTAAAATGAAACCTTGTCACCATTATTTAAGAAGGCATGTTGATGGTCTGGAGGAACTATGAGCCCTCTGGAGGCACGCTCCCCAGAAAAAGAAGGGAGTTACAAAAAAGGTTTTCTTAGAGGCTAGTTACTCTAACAGGGCCGAGGCTCTGCCTTCTGTCAGATGTCTGTCTGCAGCCTGGGGCCTTGTTCAGGCTGTGTCCGCCCTGTCCATCCACTCAGGGACACTGGAAAGTTGGTGGGCAAGAAGTGACCTCTTGTGGGCTGTTGAGTTTCATTTTGCCCCTTAAATGTTGGCACCATCGCAGGACTATAATTAGTCCAGGAAAAGGGATGTTTGAATTCAGAGTTTGCGTGTAACTGTGTGTGATGCTTATTAGTACATATGTAAAAATAGTATGTGGGTGATTGATCAACATATAACCATTCCTTGATTTTTGTTAAAAAAATTCAAAAAATGTTGTGTACTAATGTTCTCTGTTCTGTCCTGTGTTCCTGGTTTATATTGAGTGCACCCCAATTTAATTTTCCGTGAACACGAGAAACCTGCTTGTTAAGTTTTAGAACTGTTTTGTTAACACCGAGCCCACTGTGTTTTGAGGCTGGGGTGTAGGTAAATTTGCTGTATTATGTATCATATATATATATATATAGGAACCAGACAGATTGTGGTGGGTGTCCCCACTTCCGTGGTTTTGCAGTTGGTACTTTTAGCCATTGCTGCCTGACTAAATTGTTTAGACTTGAAGAGAAATATGTGAAGTTCATATGAACTGAAGAAAATCCAGGAAAATGACTTTATGGAGATGCCTTAATATATACAACAAAGTAAGAACTGGAAAAGGGGACAGTTAAGGCAGATCAGCTCATGTTCTTTAAGGCAATCTGTAGTATATCAAAAATAGCAGTCTCCTAGAAAATAATCTGTCAGAGGAATCTTCTGCATGCCCCATAATAAACCTGTTTAGAACTCCCAGTATATCAGATCATGTAAAGAAGACATGTCTAATGAGAGGTGTGTGTAAGTTGAGGCAGGGTTGGTGGGGAGGAGAGAGGTGCATTGAGAAGGTGCTGCTGGTGTATAGTTTGATAGATGATCCGGTGGGGAGGAGAGAGGTGCATGGAGAAGGTGCTGCTGGTGTATAGTTTGATAGATGATCCGAGTTTGGAGGGGAAACAGTTTAAAAAGCGTAAGAACTGCTTTTGTATGGGGCATCTGTTTGAGAACGGGGTAAACGATTCACAGTAATCGTATTGTTTAGTGCATAAATGTATTTAGATTACTTCATGCACGCTGATTTCTGTGGTTACAAATTAAAAAGTTTGGCTGCTTGCAGAAGTTGATATATTCTTAACTCCTGAGTCGGGCTTGGTGGAGAAACTGCTGAGCCTTATTCATAGTTGGCATGAGGAATGAGCTCTGTGTGCATTTACGTTTAGAATATTTTTTTAAAGAACTTGTGTTTAAGCATTGATAATTGTCAAGTCTTTGCTTTTCAGAACTTTTGAGAGTGTTTTGTTGCTACTACTGAATACTAATGGGCTGGCAGTGAAACCTACCAAGAACAAGAGGAAATGAGGAAATATCCCCATGAAGCATTGCTTAACGCAGTGGACTATAGTGGGAAGGTAGGCCCAGAAATCCAATTCTTCTTTTAAGTTCAAAAGTGGGTGAGGCTTCTCTTCACTGAGAGGTAGGGCAGAACTGCCCCATGGGGTCTTTATGGAAGCTTCATCTTCTACTTGGGAGCAGTTGGTCGGTTTGAACTGTCAACCTTTCAGTTAGCCAAACACTTCAACCCCAGAGCCACCAGAGAGAGCTCCTTTGAATAGCAGGGTCCCAAGCCCACTGCCATCAAGAACCGGAGTAGAACTACTGCTCTGAGTTCCTGAGACTCAGTATATATGGAGGTGGCCATTGGTTTGGACAGTCACACCTGCAGTTAGGCTCCTGGAGTACAAGGGTAGGACTGATAGCAGGGGACCTTCCTCTCATGGGAATAGAAGGGGAAGAGTTTGGGGAGCCAACTCCCATGTCTCCAAAAACCAAACTCACTACCATGGGATCGATGCCAACTCAGCAACCCTACACTACAGGGTAGAACTGCCCCTCTGAGTTTCCGGACTGCAACCAACTCTGGCAGTAGAAAGCCCGTCCTTTTCCCGAGGAGTGCTTGGTGGTTTGGGATTGCTGACCTTGCAGTTAGCAGCCCAGCATGTAAACTGTTAGTTACTCCCCTGGCTCCTGACTCCCCTATCGTCAGATCTACCCAGAAATCTCTTCTGCAGTCGAGAAATGGTTTTTTGGGGGCACTTTTTATGTTCTTTCTTAAAATTAATCTTATAAAACAAAAAAGAAAAAAAATTAATCTTATGCAATTAGAGGTTTGGGTTGATTGACTTTTAAAATGCAAATTCTAATGAGATGGTTTTGCAGTTTTATGATCTTCTGATATTCTCTTACCTGATAAGTGCAGGGATTAATCTTGAGTGTAGAGTTCTTGGTTCAGGGCCTTGTTTTGACTTTGTGACTCCTGAAACATTTTGTGTGGGTGCCTATGTGCTTTTAGAGAGAGGGTCCGGAACTTTTTTTGGAGATTCTCAAAGGGCTCTTGACATCTAGGAAAGTCAAGGGCCTCTTCAGTCATGCTAATGTGTAAGTCAAGTGTTGAGCCTGTCAGTTGGCTGAGCACTTTTATGAACTGACCTGGAGAAGTGAGGGGGAAGAGATTTTGAAGTAGCCTTGGAAACTTTATGGGGTCGCTCGACTCACTGGCAGTGAGTTGATGTGGTGATGCCTCAGCTCAGGTGAGGAACTGCCCCGCTGTGAGATCCCGCTGGGTGGTGAGAAGGCAGGAGGAGGGGCTGGAATAGAGTGTACCCAGTGCAGGAGTGGGGTTGACCAGACATCTGGAGTCCTTGGGTGGTGTGCTCTAGTATGATCATTGTTTTATGCTCTACAAGTAGAATGGGGCGATCAAATGACTTACTTCAAAAGGAAAGGTGTTTTTTGGAAGAAAGTGAAATGATTCATAGGATTGTGTTGTAAATTTCATTTTTAAGTTGTAAGCTGAAGGTACTGTGGAGATTTTCTGAAATGCTCAAGTGTTTCAATCTAGTGATATATGGGGTAAGGCCTTTCTTCTTTTCTTGTTTGTTTATTTTTTTCTGGCTAGGAAATAAAGGAGGCCCAGTGAGGCGTAGTGGTTAACGTTGGGTTGGGAGCTGCATGGTGAGCAGTTTGAAGCCACCAGCAGCTCCGAGGCTTTTTCCTCCTGTAAACAGTTACAGTCTCAGAAACAGTAACTCTGGTGTTTTTGGTTTGGACGGTCTGTGAATACCACTGGCTTCTGTTATAGAAGCATTCTGAAGTATGTCAGTTATGGAATACTTTTAACTATGTTTCATTTGGAATTTTAGATAATTGGCATTTTTTACTTTCTTCCTCTAATCTTTAAGTCTTTAAAGTTATACGAGGAAACAGTTTTTTTAGCTGGTCCCTAGATTCTGGGCCATTGAGTTCCAAACATTTGCTTATTAGCCTGGAAGTGAAATGTTGAGACCGTACCGCATATATACATTTATTTATAAATGATGTTTCCATGCTGCTGCTGCTGCTGTTGTGCCATCAAGTCGGCTCTGACTCACAGTGGTCCTTTGCACAATAGAACAGACACTGCCGGATCCTGTGTCATCCTCACACTTGTTACGTGTGAGCGCACTGGTCAGTCCATCTTATCGAGGGCCTTCCTCCTCTTTGCTGTCCCTCTGCCTTGTCACGCTGCATGTCCTTCAAGGGGTCACTGAATCACAGTAGACTTAATGGCAGTGAATTTTTACATTCCTGCATTAATACAGCTTTGTATAGTTTATTTTTTGGGAGTGCACTTTATAAAACAAGGTAGATATTTTAAAAGGACAAGATAAATATGAAAGAAAAATTTAAATGGTTTATTGTTAATAGTGAGGTTCAGAAACTTGTATGCATTTGATTAGTTTATTTAAATATATTTGCTCAGAATCCACTCTCTTTTTGCTGTAATTAATGCCAGTTGGCAGTGGTTTCTTGTGTACTGTGTAAAAATATTGGTAAAGCTAAGTGTATATGAATGAATATTTTGAGTAATCTTAAACACGGAACACTTGTTACATAACTCGTAAGTTGTTTTGTGGATTATCTTTGTTTCCCAAGTACTAAGAGGATCTCTCTCAACAGGGTTTAGAGTATTTTCTTTTTCACTTTGCTTTTGTTTGCTTTTTCGTTAAACAATTGTAAAGTAAAATTCTTAATTTAAAAATAACCCACAAATCGAAAAACCAACTACAGTTCCTTTTTTCCCTAAAACCCAGACATTGCAAATATAAATACAAATACCAGCTTAGAACTAGTCTCTTGACTGGCCTCAGCTGCTAAGTCTTAAGAAATCACTCTGTTCTCTACAATTACAGGACTGCCTGTTAAAAATTTTATCTTCTGTCTTAAGTTTTGGCTCTCTGTTAAGATTGTCTACATTGAGATGTATAATCTTCAGAATGAAAACATTTTAGAGAACTAGAGGGAAAAAAATCAGTGGCTCTCCAGTTTGTAATGAAGGGTAAGTACAATTAATGTTAGGACAGTGGTGGGTCAGTGGTAGAATTCTTACTCTCTATGCTGGAGACCCAAGTTTGATTCCTGGGAGTGCACCTCAATGCAGACACACCCCCACCCTCACACCCCCACCCCCCTACTCCTCCTCCCCCCCAGCTGTCCTTGGATGCTGGCATATTGCTGGGATATGCTAAGCAAGCTTCAGTAGTGCTTCCAGGTGGAGACGGACTAGGAAAGCAGCCTTGGAGATGGACTTCAGCCGTAGAACTTCCCTGTGCACCACAACAGCCTGAGGTCGTGGGGATAGCTCAGTGTTTACTGCTGTGGTGGTCGGGTCGGCCGAAGTCAGGGCAGCTCAACGGCATTGATGGTAACAGTGTCCTAATAATGACTCATGGTTAGATTTTGGGCAAGCAAGTGATTTGTCTGCACAGGAAGGGAAATGATGTGAAGTTTTTCTAAAAATTTTTTCCTAAGGTTAATTCTGGGCCTTTATTATGACTCATTGAACAGTTAAGTGTTTTCTTAACTTAAAAAAAAAAAAAACACCCCAAACCATGTAATTTGTGTTTATTGTAGAAGAGCAAAATAGAGACAATTGTAATCACAATTCTGTCATACAGAGATATCTTATGTACAGTTTTAGAGATTACTTAAGCATACATGCATGTACGTAAACAGTGAAAAAATATATATACATGTTGCCTTGAACCTGAAGTTTCTTCAGGAGATTTGATACTATGAAAATTAAAAAAACATTTTTAACCCTGAAACATTTTAATGTGACAGTTGCTAATCTATTTGTTATAATGAAATAGAAAAGGTATTTGGAATTTCCTTTCCACATATGTATCTGTCCAGGAAATACTTTCTGTCTATTTCAAGCTCTGTGTGGTTTTGCTGAGATACAGAGAACTTGGAGTAAGGATGTAAGGCCTTAGTTGCTAAGAAAGCTTACTTAGTAAAGAATAAAGTTAAAACCTGGGTTGATCCCAATTTCATTCACATACTAACTTGCTCTCTCTCCTCTTGGCCGGGCTGATTCCTGAGCTCAGATTCCTATTTGCACAGTAGTTTCTGAGGGGAATAATCTTATCCCAATATAATGTTAGTCTTTTCTTTAGCCATGTGGTCTTGAATTAATTTATGCCCACTGAGAGCTGTTCAGGCCTTGATAGCAATAGCATAATACAGGTTCATATCCGGATTTTAGCATTATCTCTGGTGATTTCAAGCGATTATATATATATATTTACAAATATAAGATGTTTTACAGTTTTAATTCATGCTCTCGCTCAGTGAAGTATGTGAAAGATAAAATTCTTATTTTATGTAGCCTAGCTGAGTCTTTCTTAAAGTTCATGCCTCTAAAGATGTCATGTAGATGACTCTGAAGTTCAGCATGCAACCTGATTTTCCTATCAGTTCATTGAGTCTGCCTTTTACCACTCTTGCAGGTAGCCGATTTGGTTTTGCTTTTTTTTTTAATACCAAAAAAAAAGAACGCAAATAAACATAGGGTAAATAGTTCCTTAGTTAATCAACTAGTATCTGTAGTAAAGTCCCTTTTCATCTTATATATATAGTCTGCGAGGTGTGTGAGAGGATTAATGTCTTCTAGGGGAAACAGTTCGTCAGTTATACTTGACAACTGAGATCCATCAGTATCTTCCAGACAGAGCAGGAGGCTGGTGACCTGGGGCTAAACACTACAACATACCCCACCCCACCCCCAACTTTGTTTTTTGCATTAATAGCAAATTCTAACTTGAGAATCTACCAAGGTGGCTTGTCTTCATCGTGATACATGTGTAATATCCTGTAAGTGGGTAGTTTCATTTAATATTAATTTAGGCTTTTGGTATAGTCATGAGTCTTATCTTTTAGGCTACCACTATTTTGAAAAATTCTTTATTAAGAATGATAATGTTTTCATGATAATGATTCTTTTCCCTTAACGATAATATACATGTGTGCACTCAGACTGGACCTACCGATTCAGAACTCTGGATTTAGCTGCTTAGCTCTCACTTTCCTTGGATGCCTCAGGTACACTAACCCCAAATGTCTTTCAGACTTGGTGCCACACGCCTTGTGCTTACCGCAGTGAACCAGAACTACTGCTGTTCTGGTGTCTCAGACCACCGTGTCATCAGTCTGCTTGCTTAGTCTCCTAACTAGCTCTGTCTGAGCCCCCTCCTTGACACCACTGCCACTGTTGTCTCAGTTGCCATCCTAGACGAGGCTGCTGCTGCGCCCTCTCCTGGGCCCAGCTGCATTGGCTCTGCCCTTGCACGACTTTATCACACACTCAGGTCTGATGCTGCTCCTCAGTGCCTCATCACCTCTGGGACTCTTGTACTGATTACACTGCTCCCGACCATCCGTCTTTCTGCTGGGAAGATTTTCCCTCCCATCTCCGTGTAGTAAAATCCTATGAATCCTCGCTGCTCCAGCGTGACCTCCTCAGGGAAGTTGTGTCTGATTTTACCCCTTCCCTTCACAATGCATGCCAGAGCTGTGTCTTTGGTAGCCCACCAGATTGTAAGCACCGTTCCCGACATAAAAAACAGTCAGTATTTGAACCAATGATTGTGAGAACCTCATGAAATGTATAATTTTTTCCTTATTGGTAGGCATTAGTGCCATCCAACATATTATAGTTTTAGAAACTTGGGATGAGGAGAGTTTCTGTTATCTGTTGGTTGAAGTTGAGTGGGCATCACTTCCTCCTTTAGCACATCCAGTGATGGGAAACGTAGCAACAATCTGTTTAGTCTTTTAGACGATTTAATTTTCCCTACTGGCTTTACATTCTGTAGGACGTCGGAAAGCAAGCGCATCGACTCCTGACCTGTTTCCCGACATTCTGCGTTTATGACCGCAGTTAAGGAGCCTACCAGACGATGTGTGCACTAACCATGTATGGGTGGCTGTGGCAGGCACAGTGACGGAAAACGTTTGAAAACAGTGATGCAGGTTGTGAGGGTTCAGATGATGGCGGGGCAGTGATGCTCAGTGTTTGGCAGCTGTGCGTGTTGGCATTGGGCGGTTATAATGCTGTGGCCATCGTTCATCTCGTGATCTGCTGTGGTCATTCTCCATTTTCACCTAATACCCATTTGCTCCATGATGACCTGGTCTTTGGAACCTAAGTGTCAATAAGTCAAGGGTGAGTGTCTAGTTTCTATTTCCCAGTTTTTAATGAAGTCTTTGGAATTCTATTTTAGTTTTAGCATCCCTAGATCTTTTAACCTTCTTGGGAAGGTGTAATGGAAAGAGGTTGGGGGCTTTTAGTAAGTACCTTCCTCCAGCCCCCAGTTGGCATCGTGGATGAAGTGTGGGACCACTAACAGCAAGGCCAGCGTTGGATGACACTTCCTGCTCGTCAGCAGGAAGATGAGGCTGGCCACTCCCATGAAGACCTAGTCTCAGAAACTGAGCAGTTCTGCTCTGGCTTCTAGGGTTGCTATGAGTCAGAATTGACAGGACCTTGGCAGGTAGCATCATCCCACACATTGTGGCTTAAAACGATGATTCTGCCGGGTCTGGGAGGAGGCTAGAAGTTCAAGATCAAGGTATCAGGAGACTGCACTCCTCTGGAACAGTGTTTTTCAAAGTAGACAGTACTGCCCTCTGGGGGCTGCTGGAACAATTTGTTGGGTGGAGGGCTACACCCCATAAACAGATGCCTACATTTTCTCCTGGATTATGGGCTAAAATACAGAAGGTTTTCATTGCCAGGAGGGTGTTGAGTAAAGTTTTCTTTTCTCCTGAAAGGGGCCCTGTACATTTGGGAACCTATGAGCTAGAGTGACCTTTGCAGAATCACTTCTCTCTCTCTTCCAGCCCTGGGAGCCTTTGGCATTCCTTGACTGTAGTCACATCCTGGCCATGTTTCCACCTCTTTCTCTGCTCTACTTAGGTTCTCGAAGGGTACTTACCGTTGGGCTTTCCTGGGTAATCCAGGATGATCTCTTTATCTCAAGTTCCTTAATTTAATCATGTTTGCAAAGACCTTTTTTTTTTTTCCCAAGTAAGACTAATGTGACTGCAGTCACAGGTCCTGGGGATTAAGATGTAGAAGGAATATCTTCCGGGGGAAGAAGCCCCCCAGCCCCTGTCAGCCCACCACCGGTCTCTGGGTTTAAACTCTGTTAATGCCATTAAAGTTGACAACAGCAACAACAACCGCAGTCCCATTATTGTGGATTCTGATTTATGGTGACCCTGCGGGACAGAGTCAAACCTGCTTCATGGAGCTTCCAAGACTGGTCTTTATGGACGCAGAAACCATCACAGAAGCTGTGGTTTGAACTGCCAGCCTTTCGGTTAGCAGCCAATCCCTTAGCCAAGACACCGATAGGTTTCATGCATAACTAATCTCTGCCACTAAGTCCATTCTGTCTCATTGTGACCATGTAGGCTTCCTTCGTGGTAGGAGCTAAATGAATGCTGAATGTAATGTTGCTGCACGGTTTAAAGGAATCATTCAATTGACCAATTTTGAGTCTTTTCAGAGAATCTTTCTGTAAAACATATGCTGTGATGAATGAAAGTGGAAGAAGCTAGTATTCAAGTAGCAACAACTAAATTGTGCTGAACATGAAGTATTCCTGTAACCCGGTGCTCTTTTGGGCAGTCAACGGCTGATCACTGTCTGGTGGGCAGTCAGCTCTTTTTGATGCATTTGTCAGGCATATGCAATATGCGTCTAGTTAGTCAATAAGTCTACATTTAATCATTCTCACATCTAGTCATATGTTCGTTATTAATATTTGGGGGATTTGCATTTGAGATGAAAAGGTAGAACAATTGAGGGTGTAGAAATGGTGTTTTACATATATTTATTTCTTTTTGAATAACTAGTGTATGCACATGGGTGAAAGTTCAAGTAATAGACACTTGAATACAAACAGTCAGTTCCCCGGCTCCTAGCCAGATCCCATCCCTAAGTGTGTCTTTAAGTGGATGTGTAGGGAGTTTGAACAGGTGCCGTGGCTCTTCCTTAGCCTCACTTTACTGCATGAAAAGACGGAAAGCCTTTTCAGTGATCTACAGGCTGCATCTGAGAAGTGAGGTTGATTGAGATGTGAAGAATTTACTGAGTCAAGTCAGCTGACTTGATTATTTCAAAGTGAGGTTAAGTTAAGTGATAGCAAGCCAATTCTGACTGCAAACCACCCTGTGTAAACGGAATGAACCCTGCCCCATCCTGGGCTCTCTGGGAGCATTGCTGCTATTATGCTCGAGACCTTTGCTATAGCACTGTGTTGAGGGTTAGTCCGTTGTGTGGAGGGCCTTCCTTTTTTTTGATGACCCTCAACTTTATCAAGCATGGCGTTCTTATCCAGGGACTGGTCTCCCTGAATGATAACATGGAAAGTTTATAAAATGAACTTGCACTCTCCTTCTGAGTGCATCCTGACTGCTTCCTCCAAGACAGATTTGTCCATGATACAGTCACTCGTCTTCGCAAACCTTCATTCAGAGCCATTCTTTGCCCCATTTGGGGGCCCTCTTATTTGTTATCTAGCTTTTTTTGTGAAAGGAGGAAATGGCCCACCTTAGTCCTCAAAGTTGCGTCTTTGCTTGTTAATACTGTAAAGAGATCTGCGCAGCAGACTTGCCCGATGCAGCATTTGACCTCCTGTCTGTTGCTTCCATGGAGATTGTGGATCCAAGTAAAAATCAATCTGTGACATCAGTATTTTTGCCATGTATCTGATCTTTATTGGTCCGGTTGTGAAACCTTTTCTTTGTGCTGAGGTGTCATTCACCGTGGAGGCTGTGGTCGTTGATCTTCATCAGTCAGTGCTTCGAGCTCTGCTGAAACCCTGTCCACCACGGGCGACCCTGCTGGCGTTAATAGGGCACGCTGGTGAGTGGCGGAAGGCAAATTGTACATAACATTAAAAAGCCAGTATGAGTTGTCCATGAATTGGATGTTGGTTATCCTGGGATTTACTGTACCGTGAAAAGTGAATTTCTCTCCCACAGCTCCCCTCTCCAGAAACCCCACCATTCCCAGTTTCTTGTCTATCTTTCTTGGGTAGATTGATATGTAAATTCTCCTATCTTTAAATAAACAAACAAATGATAGCATATATGCACTCAGCTCTGTAGAAAGTACCTTTCCCGCCTGAATAACATTCTTGTATCCTGAGCCTGAACATCGGTGTAGGATTTCAAGGGTATTGGTGTTTTAAATATTTTTTCCCCTCTTAGTTAAAAGGCAGGGGACCAAATTCCATCACTTTCCATTTCTAATTTGATTGTGTCGCTCAGATGGATTTCCAAGAGAATTGTATTTTATATAATCCTTTGTTAAGAATTCTCTTAACAAAGGATGACTCAGTTTATACCAGGGAAATAAAACCAATTTTAATTCAGATCATATATTTAGAAAATGTGTAAAGGAAAAAAAACTCATCGATTCAAATTGGTTTAATGCATTATCTTGGTGTTGCTTGGGCCCTTTTTGTGTTTGCTAAATGCATCCCTCATTTTGGTGGTCTCAACAGCTGAGCGAACTCAATCCTCTCAGGAGTCTGGTAGGTGGCAGACGTCTAGCTGCCGATGAGCTGGGAGGTGGCAGAAGAGAAGGGTAATGACTGTCTTCACATTCGACTTTCTGATATTTGTTCTCGTTAGATGATGCTCAGTCAAAAAGTGATTACCATATATACTTGAATATAAGCCGACCTGAGTATAAGCCGAGGTACCTAATTATTACCTGGGAAACCAGAAAAACTGATTGACTGGAGTATAAGCCTAGGGTGGGAAATGCAGGATGTGAATTAACACAGAGACAGACCAGAGGGGAGAGACGGAGCGCAGCCACAGACACATCCTTACCAGTTCAGCTGCCGGCGTAAGTGAATCACTACGGGTGCTTCTGAGAATTGGAGCCATCCAGGTCATAGGACGGCTCTGATTGGTTAGATGTGAGTAAACAAACATTCAGAGCCCTGCAGTGTCAGTGGGGCTTTGAATGACCAGCGGAGACAGCAATCACCCGCAAGAGGTTACACCTCGCTGGGGTACCACTGACCCGTGTATAAGTCGAACCCGTTTTTCAGCACATTTTTTTCTGAAAAACTCGGCTTATCCATGAGTATATACGGTATTTGGGTTTCATTTCATACATGCATGCGTTTACTCCAAACAGTGTGTTTAAACATGTCTCTGGTCAGTAGGTGGCTGCAGACAAGTTCTTTCAGTAAATAATACTTGTCTCATATTAGGAAGCCTTTTTAAAAAAAAGGCTCAATTAAAACAGTGACATCCCAGGTAATCTTACTTAGCTGATCTTCCCCCTTAGTCTTCTTTTTGTCCCTGAAGCTCAAAGCATATTGTAAAAGAATATGATTTGAGTCCCTGTGAGGAGGCCAAAACCACTGTTGTGATGCGGTATCAATCGAAGAGCACAGCATTTTCTGGGAAGGTTGGAGAGAGGGGACGAAAGCCCGCTTTCAGAAGTGGATAGACTTAGGTGGAAGATGTGGCTGAGATGTGGCTGGTAACAATAGCTCCACTCTCCCCCCTCCCCCCATTTAAAAGAATAAAACTTTCCTTCTAAAGAATCATTTTCATTTGAGAGGAGATCATTAATAAGTACAAAACAGATTTCTTTATTGTCTTGGTAACTTTTTCTTTAAACTTTTAAACCATGGCTTAGGTGGGGGTTTACGTAGCAGATCGTCATTTTTGTTTAATGACTTATTGACCCTCCCAATAGCTTGCACTGTTCCTCCCCTTCTTTCTCTGTCTCTCTCGTAGGACACTACCCTCTTCACCGAGTTAACAAGTATTTACGTCTGTTTAGCAATACTTTCTAACTGACTCTTGTATTATTAACTCTTGTATTCCTAAACGTTGGTTTCAGAACCCCTTCACACTCAGGAAAGTCATTGAGAACCACAAACAGCTTTGGCTTCTATGAGGTACGACTTTGGACGATTAGCATATTAGAAATAAAACCAAAAGTGTAAAGATATTAATTAAAAATAAGAGTACAAAGCCCAATATTTGTTAATTTAAAAGTAAACCCAATATTTATTAATTAAACACAGCACTAGTAAATCCAACATGTTGCTTTGTCTAAAATGTGAGAGAAAATCTAGTCTCCTAGCAAATATATAGTAGGAAAAGAGGAAGGCTAACTGTTCTGTAATCTTGCTGTGAGTTGGAATTGAATAGTTGGCAGAGAGAACGAGTGGACCCGTAACTGGATCCCATGTGAGTCAGAATTGACCCAATGACAGTGAGCTTTTAGTTTGCACCTTTAAAACATTTTTATATTATAGAAAAATACAACAAAGGAAGTTTCCTAAAGGTTAGCTGCAAGGTGGTTTCTGAAACCATAGCTGGACTACTTTATCCCACATTCGAAGCAGGGGATTTAACCCAGGTGTGTTTGTAACACCATCCGCGGTAGTCTGGTTCACTATGTTATGCAGCTCTGTCCAATGTGGATACAAAGAAATCACCCTCAATAGCAGCATCACTGATGCTGCCCCCTCGGGGGCGGATACACATTGTCCAAAATAATCATTCCCGCTTTTTCACTGGCAGCAAATCCTGCCAGTGGTTATCATCGAAATGACAGGCTTGCGTTGTTCATTTTTGAGAAAATACACTCAATACGTAAGTCTCAATAACAGGTGTTTGCTTTTTCAAGTAAAAATGGTGTTCCTTGGGGAAAATGCTGCTGGCAACTGGAAGTCTGGCCCATGGCATCTCCAGGCAGCCTTCATCTCCAGGCAGCCTTCACATTTAGTGTGTCATGGAAGTGTGGGATAAGCTGGCTCCCCAGTCCCTGCTTAGAATCTCGGAAAGCCATCAGTGAAGTGAGGAATTGTGTCTTTTCATCAAGCACATTTTAAAGTAAAAATGAACTTTTTCCCTCATAACCGTGAGCACGTGGAGATGAAGAATAGGTTGACTACTGAGAAGATGTCCTGTGGCCTTGACCCAAGCTGAGGAGACAGCACTTTATACACACACACACCACACCCCCACCCCCCACCCCCAGCGCAACTACAGTAACGAAGGCGGGCCATCATGAGTATCATGTTGACCTCCTGGAGCCCTTGAAAGGGTCTCAAGGACCCCCCTGGGATTCCATGATTTAATCTGAGAACTATTGCTCTAAAGTGTTGAGGGATGAATTACCCCAATGGCTTTTGTCAGTGTCAAGTTCAAGATTCTACCCAGAAAAGATGGTTAAGGAATATTATCAGAAAAATGTCCAAAAGGACAACTTGTAGACAGTCATATCTGTCTAGGAAATTATTTTGTTCTGTTGAGAATGCACACGGTGAAGGACATGCCAATGCCATTTTCTACTTGTACAGTTAGGTGCCTGGATGTGACCATCTGAACCTTTCTTTTCTGAGTTGTTTTCTCCATAAGCAACGTAACTTCCCCCTAAGGCTCCTGTCTAATCTTTCCAGTTGCTGTTGTCATTTTGATCTCCTAGGTGATTATGATAATTAATGCTTTTTAAAGTTAATCTAAGAGCCCTGGTGTGGCAGCTCCTCCCTGGACTCTAATCTGCATGGCCCGAAGTTCAAAAATACCAGCAGCTCAAGTGGGAGAGAGACTGGGCTTTCTACAGTCTGTCTCTATGAGTCAGTATTGACTTGATGGCAGCGAGGTGTTGTTTTTAAAAAAACTACTGTTTGGTTTTAAGAAGACTTCAGGGGATATTTTTGATTTAAGGTTTAAAGAGTATTTCAGGATAATGGTTTCATGGGTTCATCCTGCCGTCATGGCTCCAGAGAGTCTGTGAAGTCCATATGAATATGAATTATGTCTTGCATTTTCTCTCGACCAGGATTCTTCTGTAGAGTCTTTGATCAACTCTTTGTAATGACAACTCTTTTTGATCAACTTTGATCAACTCTTTTTGATCAACTCTTTGTAATGATAACTGGCACTATCCAGTTCTTTTTTATTTATTTTTATTTTTTCCCCACTATCCAGCTCTTTTTGTCTCATGGCAAAGGACACATTTGTCCGTGTAGGCATTTAGTCCCACATTCCATACTCCCCTGAGTTCTCAGTGTCCATCATTCTCTGGTGGTCCTTATAGAGACCAGGGTTTTGCCTTAGAACAGCTAGGACATCAAACAGAAGCACTAAACACATTATTAGGCCAATTAACTGGGAATCCCATGAAACCACAACCCTAAACTGGATCCAAACTAAGAAATCAAATCCCGTGAGCTATTTGGTTGTATATGCAACCTGTAGGTTGATACCCCTTTGGGGGTTGAACAACCCTTTCACAGGGGTTGCCTGATTCACAATAGTAGCAACATTAGTTATGAAGTAGCAACAAAAATAATGTTATGGTTGGGGGGGGGTCACCACCACATGAAGAAATGTATTAAAGGGTTGCGGGATTAGGAAGGTTAAGAACCAGTGATCTAAGCTGTCTTGGTTAGGCGATTTTCCCACAAAAATTCCAGAGTAGTGTAAGACAATGGAGTGTGAATGATACACACCTGGGAAATGCAAAGGATGGAATAAGGAATAAAATAAAGGTGATCCAAACCAAACTAGCTGCCATCGAGTCAATTAAAAAAAACATAAACTATCCTTTTACCAGGACTTTTGCAGTTCTCATAACAATCCATACATCAGTGGTATCAAGCATATTTATACAGATGTTGCCATCATTTTCTAAACATTTACATTCTATTTGAGCCCTCGGTATCAGCTCATTTACCTCCCCCTCTTGACCCCTTGATACATGATTATTGCATGTCTTACACTGACAGATGCCTCCCTTTCCCCCTTCTCTCCCCACCTTTCTCCCACCATCCTGGTATTGCTACTTCCATTTTTGTACCTGAGGGGTTTGTCTGACCTGGATTCCCTGTGTCCTGAGCTCTTCTCTGTGCTTGTCTACATGCTCCAGCCTAGCCCGGTGAAAGGCAGGACGGGGGCCATGAGAGTGGGGGGTCAGGAAGCCTCAAGGTGCTATACTTCACCCTGGTTGACTCATCCCTTCCTTGCCACTGTTCTGTGAGGGATGTCCCATTGTTTACAGATGGATTTTGGGTCTTCTGATGCCTGTTACCTGATCTCGTTGACACCTTATGATCACACAGGCTGGTGTGCATCTTTCCTGTGAGCTTGTTGCTTCCCTGCAAGATGACCGCTTGTTCAAACTTCAAGCCTTTAAGACCCCAGATGCTATATCTTTTGATAGCCAGGCACCATTAGCTTTTTTCACATTCGCTTTTGTACCATTTCATCAAGTCAGTTTTTGACTCATAGTGACTCATAGTACAGGACTGCGCCAGTGTGTTTCTGAGCCTGTAAATCTTTATAGGAGTAGAAAACCTCATCCATCTCCTGATACAAGATGATACTCAAATTAAAATGAACTGATTTCAGAAATGCACAGAAAAAGGATACATATCTGAGTATTACCGAGTATGTTAGTCCTGGTTGACTAGAGAAACAAATCCATAGACACTTGTATAAGAGCTTTCTAGGGGGAGTGGGGAGGGAGGGGGAAAAAAAGAGGACCTGATGCAAAGGGCTTAAGTGGAGAGCAAATGCTTTGAAAATGGTTAGGGCAAAGAATGTACGGATGTGCTTTATACAATTGATGTATGTATATATATGGATTGTGTTAAGAGTTGTATGAGTCCAACTCTTAAATAAAATGTAATTAAAAAAATAAAAACAAAAAAAGAGCTTTCTATAAAGAGTAATTGTATATTAAGACAACATCCCAGTCCAGATCAAGTTCTTAAGTCCCATATTAGCCCATATGCTCTATACAAGTCTGTAAATCCCTCTTCAGACTCACACAACACATGCAACGCAGAATGCTGGAAGATCACAGGCCAGTGGGTGGAAAGCCTTGTGGATTCAGTAATGGTGGAAGCATCTCAGTGCTGGCAGGGGTCTCCACGTGGCTCCTCCAGCTCCAGGGCTTTAGCTCCTTCAGAGTAGCTCCATGTGTTTTGTCAGCAGGAAAACAAAGCCAAAAGTGAGCGTCTGGCCTCCAGTGAGCTATTTATCAATGCCGTGCCTCCAAATGAGGTCATCAAGCTGTGACCTGACTGACAAGCTAGACTCCACCCCTGTGCAAGTTGACAGGAGACTATGTAACAGCCACACTGAACTATTTCTAAAGTGCTCAACTACCAGTATAAAGGCTTGTGGCACGAACCTCCTCCCAGATGTGCCTAGGAAGACTGGTCAAGTGATCTGTTTCTGAAGGGGGTGGAGGCAGAGCCTTGAGAACCCCATGGAGCGATGGACAACAGAAAAGTGGGTGTTGAGGGTTGGGGGTGGGTGGAGGGAGGGGAAAGAGGAGCTGATCCCAAGGGCTTAATGGAAAGTAAATGTCTATAAAAGAACATTGGAATATATGTACGAATATGTCGGACACAGTGATAGTGATATATGGTTTGTAACGAGTTCTAAGAGCCCCCAATAAAATGGTGGGGGGAAGGGATGGGGAAAGAAAAGTGGGTGAAGGGAGACATCGGATAGTGTACGACATGAAAAAATATAAATGCTCAGGGGTTTGGGGAGGGGACTGAGGAGCTGATACCAAGGGCTCAAGTAGAAAAAAATGTTTTGAGAATGATGATGGCAACAAATGTGCTTGACACAGTGTGTGTATGGGTTGTGATAAGAGTTGTACGAGCCCCCAATAAAATGATTTTTAAAAAAGACCCCATGTGACAATTCTACTCAGTACACCATGAGTTGGATTCCATTAGGAGACAACTAAGCAACGCAGAGCTTCTATTGAGACCTCTACTTTGTGCCCTTAGACTAACTCACCCAAGGATCCTCAATGGTTTGAGGTTTTTTGGTGTATGGAAGTGTGGAAACAATCATCACCAAATTCACTGCCGCTGAGTGGATCCGGCATCCTTCTTTAATAGATCTGTTTAAAAATCAGCTGGTTGGCTATTGGCCTAAGCAATTGACTTGAAGGGTCCCGAAAATCAAACATCAATTTAAATTTCAATAGGTCACTGCTTGTGCTAGAGTTAGTAAAGTTCTTTCAAAAGTTACAGAAGAGTGGTTAAACAATTATGCATTTGTATGATATATAAATTTCGTATGTCAATAAAAATCTTGAAAAAATGTTACAGAAGAGATGAGTACTTTATTTTTCGTTTTCCATAAAATAATGAAGTACATTTTGTTCTTCCTCTTCTGATTTCTAACATGCTTTCTTGTTTTGTTCTGTTGTGCACGCACACACGCGGGGGCGCAGGAGACGTCCTTGAAGCGCTTTGGGGATAAGAGTGCGCAGGGTAGGCTGCCCTGTTACTGTCTCATCACAGAAATGACAGTATGAAACAGGGTGAGAGCAAGGCCTTCAAGAGTGAGGGTTGGAGATTCTTTTAAGAGAAGTAAGCTAGGGGAGGGAGGAGGGGAAAAAAAAGAGGACCTGATGCAAGGGGCTTAAGTGGAGAGCAAATGCCTTGAGAATGATTGGGGCAGGGAATGTATAGATGTGCTTTATACAATTGATGTATGTATATGTATGGATTGTGGTAAGAGTTGTATGAGTCCCTAATAAAATGTAAAAGAAGAAAAGAGAAAAAAAAAAAAAAGAGAAGTAAGCTAATGAAGAAATTGATCATTTAAAATGCTTGCAATAACTGAACTAGTTTTATGTTGTTATCCTAAACTGATTTAAATCAGTAGCAGATGTTAATGGCCAATAAATTAGACATTAAGTATTTATTTTTGTTTTTTGTCCACCCACCCCCGCCCCCGACATTACTTAGTAGTTACTTTTGTGTTTGAGCTGAACTTTCTGCTTGTATCTGGGGTCATTTCATGAACTTTCTTTTGTTTGCTTAGTCATGTGTCACCAAGCTGAGAGCCCTTCCAGCAGGAGACCCAGCACCTCTGCTCAAGCGTTTCTGGGTCTCTGCCTCCTGAGGCCACAGCTGGTGACTAGGGAGTAACATTGGCACTGTTTTGAGACTTCCCAGTGTGTGTTGGGGAGCATGGTAAAGGAAGACTGTAAAGAAAGCCCTGGGCCCTTGAGCTATGTTCCCTTTCAAGGGGTCCTGATCTGTGGATCACAAACCATGAGCGCCTCCATCCACCTAGTGGGATGTACTGGGCATTTGCCCACTGGGATCCTCTGCCCCTCGATTCCAGGCCAATTGGTGTGGGAGAGGCTGCCTCCGGTGTAGGCTGGCTAGTTAAAACAAGGTGGAAACGGGAAGAGCAGTGTTCTAAACTGTCCTGCCCTGCCTATCGCCCCTCCCCAGTTTGAAACTTTTTGGGCTTACCCCATTCTCTTATCTCTGTGAAAAGACCTCGTGGAAGTAGCAAACTTCTTTATTTCCTGTTGGAACTTGGTGTGCGTTTCTTTAAAGGAGTTTAGCACACACATTTCCCCTGTAGCCTGATGTGCACATGGCAATGGAGAACACCAACCTTTTATCATTTCCATGGCTGGGCAACTTAGCTGCAACAGAGCACAGGCCTGTGTTTGTGGTGGGGCCACTTCTGGTCATCTGCCCTGTCCTGGGTGGAAACTACTTCATGCCACCATGCCAGAAAATACTCAGAAATGAACTGTATTTGGGGGACATCTTTAAAAGAAGAAATCCTGTAAAATTTGCTAAAGTAAAACTTTTGCTTTCCAGCAGACTTATAAGTAGAAATGTAGAACAATGTGTTCAAAATTTTATTTAGAACAATGTGATATTAAGGTTGAAATTTTCAAGGATTTTTGCCTTGCTTGGATCCACATGCTCATGGAAGCAGCAGTTAAGAAATCAAGGTGACACTTTGCATTCAGTAACTCTGCTGCACAAGATCTCTCGAAAGTGTTGGAGAGCAAGGGTTCACTTTGAGCACTAAGGTATGCCTCTGATGCAAGCCTGCTGTTTTCATCTGTCTTGTATGCATGTGAGAACTGGACAGTCATTAAGGAAGACTGGAGAATAATTGATGCATTTGAATTATAAAAGTACCATGAACTGCCACAAGAACAAACAGATTTGTTTTGGAAGAAGTACAGCCAGAATGCTCCTTTGGAGTAAGGACTGTGAGACTTCCCCCAGGTAGGAAAGACCAGTCCCTGCAAAGAGCATGCTTGGTAAAGTAAACGGGCAGCAAAAAAGAGGAAGGCTGTTGGCACAGTGCTGTAACAGTGGGCTCCAACAGAACAGCTGTGGGTGGCCCAGGACCCATATCCTCTGTGGATGTCCCTAACCTGCCCCCACAGAACAGGGCTCCGTTTCCTATTGAAATGGATGCTCCTCCTCCCCCCCCCACAGAACAGGGCTCCGTTTCCTATTGAAATGGATGCTCCCCCCCCCCACAGAACAGGGTTCCATTTCCTATTGAAATGGATGCTCCCCCCCTTTCAAGAGAGCATTTTTGTATACAACCCTCACTCATTTGAGGATGGTTTCTTAAATATGCCCCTGACCACTATCCTCTTCCATGAAACAAATTGATTTTTACATTTGGCCTAATAATTTAAGTTGCCATTAACTGGCCACTTCTGGTCCCCTAGTTGATACTCAGGCCAGGCGGTGTTAGAGAAACACCAGTTTCTGCTTAAGGAGCTGTCGGCACCCACTCCTGTCCGGATTTTCAGGAAGTGTCCCATTGGGGAATTGGTAGGGTCAGAGTGGCCTGTGAGAGGCTATCTTGAGGGAGAGAAAAAGGGGACAAGACTGTGTACTCACCAATTTGAGACAGCCCGAGTGAACCCCAAACTTGAGGCAGCATCAAGGAGAAAAGCTCAAAGGCCCAAGTAGCTCAGAGCATGCATACAAAGTCCTGCCTGAACCTGCAGGGATCCAGGTTGCTGAGAGTTCTGCAGGACTTACAGGGGTGTAGGCACCAGATGTTATCCTCTACATCCTGGCCTCCCACTCCACCCCCTCTGAAGAGTTAGGGACTCAGCTTCCATAGAAAAGTCTCACACAAGCATAGCTCTCCAGCCAAGCCTGCTTCAAAGGGAAAGTGCATTCCAAAGGAAAGGACCGCCTGGGGGTGGAGATGTGCAGAGTGCTTTATTCTGCTTTTACTACTGTGGGACAACTAAGGGGAGGGATGTCCATGATTCTTCCAGGGAAATGGGAGGAACTTGTGTTAAGTTTGGGGTTCATCCCTGATACTTGGTCAGGTGTCAGAAGCATCAAGGCCATCTCCTAAGTGATGGTAAGCTGTCAAGGTGCTAGTGGGTGTGATTTTTACTTTATTTTCACTGTCTTCCTATATAGTGCTGGGTGGTTTTCTAAGCATCCAGATTATCATGAATTCTCAGAAAATCTGGGTTGGCGCTTTTCTTTGACTTTTACTCGGATAATGAGCAACAGGCTTTCTTGAGGCCATTTTCTCCCCTGCGATTCCAAGCCAGGTGGCAGAGAGTTCCCTAATCTCAGCCCTTGAATCAGTTCGTTTTTCTGCAGGTCATCAGCTGAACTGCTCTTGACCACTCCCTTATTCTTGGTGGTGGTGTTTTTTCCCCCCTCAGTGGAATTTTCCACCTTCCCTGTTTGTCCCTAACAGGATTAGTTGGTGTTTCGTTCGTTCTATTGTACATAGAGTTGCTGTGAGTCAGACCCGGCTCCTCGGTACCGAACAAGAAGAAGAAAATGTGTGTTCCGTTTCCTGGACAGATGGATCTGTTTGTAACTTTTAGTTGTGCTTCTTTAACGAGCCGGCCTACAGACTGAGGTTATGTGCAGCCCACCTGCCCAGTGCAGTGCATCCCTTGACTTCCTGACTGCTGCTTCCGTGGATGGTGATTGTGGATCCCAGTAAAACGAACTCCTTGACAACTTCAAGCTTTCTCATAATGTTGCCACTTGGTTCAGTTAGTTTCTAAACATTCGCCCATTTAATGTAAAGGGGCAGTATAGTGTTGGCCCTTTGTGTCTGGCTCCTTTCAGTCCAAAAGATGTTCTCAAGACTCACTCGCGTGGCAACATGTGTCTTGATTATAGCTGATTGCCAGTCCACTGTAAATCTTGTATTTGTCGATTAGTCCGTCGGTGGACATTTAGATGGACTGCACTGGGAAACTGGTTTTTGACATACGGTAGTATGTATACATGACCAAACTGAAGGCCTTTTCTGGGGCTTCTTGGTTCCGTTCTGCGGACTGTTAGGTCACAGCATGATGTAAGGCATTGCTACATTACTTGGTTCTGTTTGAAACCACCAGTGCTTCAAAGGAGAAGGAGAGGTTTCCTATTTTCAAGCAGTTAGTCTCAGAAACCCATGGGGCAATCCCACCCTGTCCTATAGGGTTGCTATGAGACGGCCTGGACTCAATGGCGGCGAGGTTCTTCTTTTTTCATGTATTACCTAGGAGCACTGGTGGCAGTGTGGTTTCTCAGCTAAAGGGACCAAACCGGCCAGATGCTCTCAGGGAGAGAGATGTGGCGATCTGCGGCCATCCAGATCATAGCCTGGAAAACCTGCTGACAGCAGTGGGTTTTGTTTTGGCTTTGATTAGCATTCGTCTGTTGGTCTAATTCTTCTTTATGTATACGTGTACATTCACCCCCCCCCCCCCTTCGCAGAATTCTCTTCGGTGAATGATGCTCAGGATTAGGGCTGTCTCTAAGGTGGCTTTGAGTGTGTGTCCGAGTCCCCCAAGGCAGCCTCCCTAACCTGCACCTCAAGCCAGGGCTCCAGACTCCCCTAGTGTAGGCTTGCTGGCAGCATGGCTACCTTCCTGAATTCGTTTGAGTCAGTATGAGGGAGTGTCCACAGCCTCCTGGCAGCCCATACTGTCCTCACACCTTGTCAGACAAATCACAGCCCTCAGACTCTGGCTGCAGGATTTACCTAGCTTCCTCATTAAGACCATATGCGATCCAGGTCCTCTCTGTCATTTCAAAACAGGAGAGCTCCTCCTAAAGCCTTAAGTTTAAACATCTCTGTTTTTGCTTAACTACGCTTTCTAGTACAGATCCTTTTTATAGTCCCGATGAAATATGATGGAGCTGCCAGCACTAAAGATGGGCGTGGTTAGGATGCTGTAGAGAGCCTCGGCACTGTCTGCATTTTATAGACATTGTTGTGATGCTCGTTTCCCTACTCAACCGTGAGCCAGTCCCCCGAATGCCTTTTCCTATGCTGCTGTTAACACAAATGTCACCTTTTTCTACAGTCACTTTTATTTTGAGACCAAAGTTAATGGCATATTTATATTAAGATTGAATTGTTGGAATCTTAGCTGAATTTGATTTTACTGCTCAGTGCAGAATCCCAGTTGTCTACCTGCTTGATCAACATTTATTATCCTCTGTCACTTTTCAGTTCCAGCACGGTTCCGAGAGGCCATTACATGGATTGGTCTTCCAAGAGTTTGGAAGCCTCAGCTTTTGTACTTGGTGAAGGGGAGAGAGGCTTACGATTTTTTATTTCCCAAACCTGAACACAGCTCCCTACACCCATTAGCAAAGTAATGGGTAGCTAGCTGTCCTCTGGTCAACTCATGGCAGCCTGATGGACAGCAGGCCAAAATGTCACCTGCCCTGGCTCATCCTGCAGTTACCTCTAGGCCATGTGCTCACCCTCCACCTCTCCAGACTCCAAATCCTCCTCTAGTGGTTGGTTCTTCTCGATGACTACTTCAGGGCAAGGAGGTTGACCGTCTGCTGCTGTGATTCATAATGTTTTCATGAGTTAATATTTGGAAATAAGATCACCATGTCCTTATTCCTAGTCAGCCTTAGTCTGGAAGCTCTGCCGAAATCTTTCCAGCCTGGGTGGACCTGCTGTTATTTGAAATACTGGTGGCATAGCTTCCTGTGTGTCATAGCAACACTGAGAGGGACCACAGTGTGTCAAATTGACCAACAGGTGGTCAAGCTAAACAGTGTCCTCAAGGGGCAAGGAAGTCTCCAAAATTGCATCCTGCGCGGAGGAAAGCCATGCTCAATAGGTTTCTCCTGTATTTCTGGATGACTTGCCCATAGCCATATCGGTGTATGTGATTAACGTGGTCTCATTTATTCTAGCAGGCTGTGTACTGTGTGTCAGGTCACTGAAGATGACTTCTGCTTCAGCTCTGGATTCTTCAGTAGCAGTCCTCAGTACTGATGATGTGCCACATCCTGCCAGCTCAGCATCTTGCCACACAACCCTTGAAGGTTGCTCCGATGGTGGCCCTTGTTGTATTTGCGCGGTGCTGCTCATGAACAGTTGTTATTTCTTTAAAACAGTTCACCCTTTGGGGGACGGTGGTATCTGTTGCTTTTCCATTTGCCCCTTTCCTGTCTTTATCCGTCAGTTCCAGTGGTGCCCCCTTTCCTGTCTTTATCCGTCAGTTCCAGTGGTGCCCCCCTTTCCTGTCTTTATCCGTCAGTTCCAGTGGTGCCCCCCTTTCCTGTCTTTATCCATCAGTTCCAGTGGTGCCCCCCTTTCCTGTCTTTATCCGTCAGTTCCAGTGGTGCCCTGTTGAGTCTTGGCTGCAGCTGACCTTCTTCCAGGCCGGGGCTATCACCAAGTTACCCCTTTTAAGAGTTACCAGTCTGTTCTCAGGAACAAAATCTTGGCAGCCAGACTTCTACATGACACCATTATCCCAGCATATCACTGCTGGGGAGAAAAGCGCATGACTTGTGTTGCCCCAAGTGAGTGTGGGTCTCTAATGAAGGATTTGGGAGGTGGGGACACTGTTGGGTTGACAGTCAGCTTCAGGAATCTGCTGCGGCCAGGGCCTGGCGGCTGCTGGTAACTACACTACACGGGCATAGTGTGTGGTCCCCTCTCCTTGTAGAATTTGATCAAAGATCACATCGAGAAACAGGTAGAGAGAAAAATTGTTTATTTTTATGGGATGACTATTCTCTGTACAACACTCTGCACCACTCCGCCCCGCCCCTTTGGCCTAGCATTCATTCTACCACTTTTTTAATGAACTGCTGTCACCTTTGGGAGTCGTGGAAAGGTTCCAGTGCTCTTTGAGTGGGTCGGTAGAGGATGCTGAGTCGGTTCCAACTCATAGCAACCCTATGACTGAAACATCACCTGATCCTGCGCCATCCTCACGATTGTAGGAGGGTCCTTTACAGTTAAACAAATTCAAAAATAGAAATGTAATTTCAGTGAAGTAATTTTAGCTTTATGCTCAGTTGTTTTCTAAAATGTGCTTACTTTAGTTATAAAACATCAGCTGGCCTTTAAAACCTGCATCTGTCACTTTTTTTCTAATTTCCTTTCCTTATCCAGGATTTTAATGTTTTGGGTTGTTTTTCTCTTTATTTTGATTTTGTACTGTCCTAAACTTCATTTTGTAATTCAAGATGCAGCTTTCATTAATGGCGCTAAGAAGAAAGTTTCCATTTCATTGTGGGCAAGCACAGTTTGGCATTCTTTGCAGTCTTTATGCACAGCAGCTAGTAGTACACCATTTAAAAGTCTAGTCTTGCTTGTTTAATGTGCTTTACAAAATACCTGGATAATGTTTGTGTTTGCATTAAAATGTCTTTTTTGTCTTGAGCTTTAATTTGTTATTCATTCAAAAACTGGATTTGAGCAAATATGGGAGCTTTGTGCAACTCTAGACACGGGATAAAGCACTGAAGAAGCAGGCGAAATGAAGAAGAAGAAAGAAGAAAGAAACAGGAGAAATCCTTGTCCCATGAGGTGACAGACAAAACACCAGGTGGTGCCATGGGGAAAATGCTGTCACTTGAGATACTATCCCAAAAGTTTTGTATTCCTAAAAAATACTCATGCTGTAAGTGGACGCCTGGCCTGGGAATGCAATGGGCTTGCTTGACTTAAACTATTTTATTGTGATAAGATTTGTATAACAAACAGTTGGGCATTTAAACACCTTTTTGATGTGCAGTTCAGTGACAGTACTGCAGCCTCCAAGCCGTGCACCATCACAGATCCATTTCCAAGTTTTCCATCACTCCAAACACAGCAGCATCTTTCAAGCAGTAACGCCACATTTCCACCTATCCCCTACCCTGAGTGTCTACTGTACATTTCCCTGTCCTAGTTGTTTTCATCCTAACAGGCTTGTACCATACTTACTCATTTGTATAGGACTTACTCAGCACAGTGTTTTCAAGATCCATACATGTTATCGCATGCATCAGCTCTTCATGTTTCTTTATGGCCTGATAGTAGTCCATTGAGTGTATGTACCCCATTTTGGGTATCCATTTATATGTTGTACACTCGAGCTGATATACAAATCTCTGTATTCTATGGACGTAGGAGTGAAATGGCTGGGCCACATTTCATTTTTCTAAGTGGTTACAGCATACTAGTTAAGACTGAATTATATGAAATTGCTGATATTTAACTGTTTGTGACTATCAAAAACAGTTTTTTATTGCTTAGTCTAGCATTGTGTTATTCCTACTTTTAAAGATGAAAGGTGAGCAACAAAGACCTGATGCTTTGTTCCCATAAAGATAGTTGTTGTTTTTAGATCCATCGAGTTGGTTCCGACCCTAGCAACCCCAGGCACAACAGTGCACCCAGCCCTGCGCCAGCCCATTGTGCCTGCGCCTGAGCCTCTGGCTGCAGCCACAGTGTCCGTCCATCTGCTTGAGGGCCTTCCTCTCCTTCCCTGCCCTGCTACTTTGCCAAACGTGATGTCCTCCTCCAGGGATTTAGAGATTACAGCCTAGCATCCCCTCCGGAACAGGTCCTCTGTATTACAGGAATTGTAAATCCACCCGATGGCACGTGGCAGCAGCAACTGAAAGTGAGATGAGAAAGACGAGCTATTCTTTTAACATGGCTCAGGTGAACTGTAGGTTTTTGCTGGAAGGTACTAGTCAGCCTATTTTATTAAAATGGCACAAATGAGCTATAGGGTTTTGTTACTTTTCAAATGCAAACAGATAAACCTGCTAGAGGGCACATTAATAAAAATACATCTCATTTAGTTTTTTTAAATCCTGAAAATGTTTTGTTTAAAAAAATGTTTTGTTGACTATAAAGTGCTCTGCATATGGATTTAAATTTTATTTCTACCTCTCTTTTAGGGTACAAAAGAGACTCTAAATCTCAAATATAGCTTAAAGAGAATATTTATTAAGTCTCCCACAGAAAAGGGCAAAACAAAGCCACCTCATCAGGCTAAGGAGGACCATTACCATAGCAAGAGGTCCTAATGGCATCTAAGGGTTTCCTGAGACTCAGCAAGGGCAAAGGAACTCTTACAGAAGCATGGTTGGTGGCAGGTCAGTGCACCACAGTCACGGGTGGGATCACAGAAGTGCACGCGTGCGCTATGTTAGAAGAGCTCACAAGATTGGTCCAGGGCCTTTTCACCAAGGCAGGCAGGGACTCATGACCGTGAGACCTCCGTGTGACAGTTGCCATCAAGGACACATGAGTGGCAGAGGTAAATTACTTTTGCCCTAGGGCAAGACTGTTCACACCCAATTTTCATAGAAGGAATTCAGTGAAACAAAAAGCAAACAAACACTGCCATCTAATCAATGCCAATTCATAGCCACCCTATAGGACAGAATAGAACTGCCCTTGTGAGTTTCCGAGACTTTAATTGTAGAAAGCCGTGTCTTGGTCTCGCCTCATTTCAGTATGTCAGTGAGGATAATGATGATTACAGTAATAATACTCAAATGAAATTATATATGTAGAAGTGCGTAGCATATAGCCAGGGGTCTCCAAGCTTCAGCTCTGCCAGGGTCACTCTCCCATGGAGGGAGGCCTTAGCACTTTTAATTTTACAGTTGATGAGGCAGAACTTAGAGAAGTTTTATGATTTTCCTAAGGTTATACAACTAAAAATTGAAAGCCAGGCAGTTTTGGCTCTCAAGTTGTGGCTGCTTCTTCCGGATACTCCACAGACCTGTCTTTAAAAAGAGAGAGAGAGAAGGCAGGACGGATGGGTGGACATCCACGTAGGACCTGCTTGGCACCTCTTTCAGTCTGTGCAACAGAGTTGGGTGCTTGTGCAGGTAGTTACCCGTTTTCAGAGACTGTCGGTGGACATCCACGTGACAGAAACCTGCGGGCTGAGCGGGGCTAGGAAACGGACCTAGCCGTACTGTACAGTCCAGTGCTACCTTCGGAAAGGTAACTGTGGCACTGTCATAGCTGCAGGTCAAGAAATGGATGAGCCACATAGTAAGTGGCGACCTCAGCATTGCCAGGAGCCTAGTGTACCTCACTGAGCGATCTTTGGGAAAGGAAGGAGAGTAAATGTTCTCTGGAAGCAACTTTCTCTGCCCGTCTCCCACAGCAGTCCACCCCCCCACCCCCCCCCCCCCATGCGGGGCCGCGAGGCCGCGCCAGTGCCTCCTATGGGAAATGGCATTGCTGGTCTCCTCAGAAACCTGTCCCCTGACACCCCTCCCATCTCTGCACACACCGGGCTGGCTTTCCAGTTGTCAGAGCAGACCTGAAGGCCTGCACAGCAGTTCTCCCTTCAGTCCGCGTGCAAGCCAACCACTTCACTGCGCTGGCCTGTTCCAGGGCTCATAGCTGGTCAGCCTGCATGCAGCCCAGCAGGCCCACTGTAAATCAGAAAATCCGATCAGAACCCTCTAGTGCAAAACCTTCCAGCGACTTCCCATCTCTAGTGCCCTCATGGCCCCACTGTGACCCCGGCTGACCCCTCCAACCTTGTCTCTGGTGTCCCTTTGCTCTTTCGCTGGCCTGGGGACTTCAGGCACTGGGACCTGTTTGGCCCCTCTCCACCTGCCCAGAGGACATCCACTCTCTTCGCATTCCCTGTTCTTTCTGCCTGGCTGCTCCCTCAGGGATTTCCAGGTGACTGCTCTCCCTCGGGTCTGAGCTTAAATGTCATCCTCTATGGAATACAAGGCCCCTCCTCTGGTCCCCTTGGGGGTTTTTCTCCTTAGCACTTAACACCACCAGAAGTAGTGTCTACTTAGCATCTTTCTCCTAGAGCAGTGGTTCTCAACTTGAGGGTCAGCATGACTCTTTCACAGGGGTCACCTAAGACCATTGGAAAACACGCATTTCCCATTTCCGATGGACCCAGGAACCAAAACACCACTCCTCTATCCGTCTCTAGGTGAGTCTGCCTACATCAGATACGCCCACCCATGAGAGTACCCAGCGTGAAGACTGCTGCTCCCACGCTACACCAGGCTGCAAGACAAAGTTTCATTTATTAGAAATAACTATTGTACAATATATATTACATATTGCTTTTGTGATTAATCACTGCTTTATGTTCAATTTACAATGAAAATACATCCTGTATATTGGATATTTAAATTAGGATTCATAACAGCAAAATTACAGTGATGAAGTAGCAACAAAAATAACGTTATGGTTGGGGTCACCACAACATGAGGAACTGCATTAAAGGGTCGTGGCATGAGGAAGGTTGAGGACCACTGTCCCAGAGGAACATGAAATCCAGGAAGGCAGGGAGTCTGTTGTTTACAGAGATAACGTCTCTGCCTACATCAGTGCTTGACACACCATTGTTGTGTGTTGTCAGTTCTGACCTTTATCAGCCCTACAGACTGAGGAGAACTACTTAGGATTTCCAAGACTGAAGTCTTTACAGAGCAGAACTGCCACACCTCTCGCCCATGGCACAGCTGGTGGAGTTACCCTGCTGACCCATGGTAACCCACTGCATCATTTTGGCTCCTTTCATGGCCTTCCCACTGTCTACTGCCACCAAGCCCAGCTCAGAGTGACCCTATGAAGGGTTTCTTAGGCCATCAATCTTTCTAAGAGCAGATAACCTCATCTTTCGTTTATAGAGCAGCTGGTAAATTTGAACCGCCAACCTTGCAGTTCACAAGATACTTTTTATCAACCTACCAAATTGAAAACTCATTGCTGTGGAGTCAACCCCACACACACCCAAACCCACCTTCTATATCAGTGATTCTCAATCCTTTCACAGGAGTCGCCGATCCATAACAGTAGCAAAATGACAGTTATGAAGTAGCAACGAAAACAATGTTATGTTTGGGAGTCACCACAACATGAAGAACTGTATGAAAGGGTCACGGCATTAGGAAGGCTAAGAACTTTCTGATGCTCTCTTTCGTCAGAGAGGTGGGTGGTCCGAACTGTCAACTGGTAATTGGCTATGCCACCAGGGCTCCTTATGAGCCACAGTGGGTGATTATTTGTGTGTGAGCTGTCACCACTGAGGGAGTCGCTTAGCAAAGAGCCATCACTTTGCATTTGCTGTTGGGGGCCATTTCCTTCATCTGACTTCCAGGACACCACTCCTGCTTCCCATTTCTTCTCCTAACCTTTTTCTCACTGTTATTCCCTCCCAATAAGTTGGTATTAACTATTCCCACTCCCAAGTCTCCTGGCTTCTCTTATGGTCCCACTTTACGTATTATACTTGGTCAAGTTTCCTGCTTTCCTTACCATATCCTTGCTGATGAGTCCCAAACTTCCACCTGCATCACAGACTTCTGCCAAGCCTGGCCATCTGGTACATCATCTCACATACAGGGCCCGCTAGCACTGTCTTCTCTGCTCCTACTCCCACTCCCACTCCCACTCCCATTCGGGTCTGACTCATCACTGTGCTGCCCTGGTGCCCTCCTTTAAGAGCACGCTTGGGCAAGTTGCTGGGCTGGCTAGGGGAGTGATCGCACATCACTTTTTTAATATAATTTTATTGGGGGCTCGTACAATTTTTATCACAATCCATACATACACCCACTGTGTCAAGCACATTTGTACATTTGTTGCCATCATCATTCTCAAACATTTGCTTTCTACTTGAGCCCTTGGTACCAGCTCTTCATCTTGCTCCCTCTCCCCAAACCCCGCCCCCCCCATCCATCCACTTTTAAACACACTCTTTCTGAGAGGGCAAAGCTGTCCGCATTGCCATTTGATGGTTTGATGGTCAGAAAGGGCTCAGGGGAGGCGGTATCTGTGTGGAGACTCAAAATGGATTCAGAATTTAAGTTCTAACACATCACTCACTCACCCAAGCCCGAACTGGAACCCGGGGCTTGATTCTGGGCTTGCCAACTTTCAGGTGGTCACTAAGTCCTTTCTGGGTCACCTCTTAGGTATTAAATACGAGCCTCTGTCGCCTTCGGCCCAGCTGGCGGCGGGGAGGCCTGTGCTGGCTTCAGTCTCAAGCATTTTTTCTTCACACGTTGCTAGAGGAATCCCTGCAAAATGCGATTCCTCACCTTCTCACCGGCCCTGGGCAATGCACATTGCTAGCATGCTTAGCCAGTAACTTGGAGAGTCCAGTCTACTCAGAAACACCTCAGCAGAAAATCCTGGCGATCTCCTTCCGCAATACCAGCTATCGGCACCCTGTGGGGCCCAATTATACTGGGACACATTTGGTGACCATGTGGAAAAGAAGTAGCTTAGCAGGTTCCGCCTGTTACTTGGCAGCCTGAGGGTCGCTGGGAGCTCCTGCCTTGGTGGCCCACAGTTGTCTGCAGGCTGAATAAGTAGTGCTGTCTCTCAGAGGATTGCATGCTGGTTTTCAGATAAACTGAACTAATTCAGAGCACCCACTGACTAAAGAGAAGTCTCCTGCAGTAGAAGGTTCACCTCCCCCAGTTGTAAAGGGATCGTTACGATGGCGGTGCCAGTCAACCCTAGAGCCAGCGAAGCTAGATCACTTGGCGCAGACCAGGCCTCACCATCTGGCTGGTCTAATCACATGCCCTCCCGATCCATATGCTATTCTGCCTCGACCCAGAGTGCGCCTCCCTGCCCCGAGACCCCTGGCAAGCGGGCACTTCGAGGGGACTGCCCTGCCTGTGTAAAGCCAGCCACTCTGTGCCAAGGCCTGACATCATCTTTCCAGTGTTGCTCCATCCCTTTCACCTAGTTCAGCCCCTCTTTCTGCTGTGCCCAGGGCTTCCACTCCCACCCCTCCTCTTCAGTCTGGCTGCAAACACTTACTTCAGCCTCCACCTTATCACAGTGCCCCATCTTGTCTTGGGACATTTGTGTGTGCTCCTTTGGGCCTTTCACCGTAGGCGCCCACCTTCCACCACAGTTCCTCCTCAGTCAGGTTGGGACCACCCTAATGTGCTCATCACTGAATCTCCACCAGTTGACTGACGGACACCCCCTCCCTGGTTCCTACAGTTAAGGGGTCCAGGTGGTGTACTAGTTACATGTTGGCCTGTGATCTGAAGGGTTCATAGTTCGAAACATCTAGCCTCTCAGCAAATTGGCCTTTCAACTCCAGTAGACAGTATGGTCTCAGAAATTCACAGGGGCAGTTTTCCCGTGCCCTGAAGGATTACAGTGAGTTGGGGTTTGGTTTGGGGACACAGTGGGTAAGTGCTGAGCTGGTAACAGAGGGGCAGATCAATCTACCAGCTGCTCTGCAGGAGAAAGCTGTGGCGGCCTGCCTCTAAAGACTACAGCGTGGGAACCCTCTGAAGCAGCCTACTCTACCCTTAACTGGGTCACTATCAGTTGAAATTTATTTGATGACAACCGATTTTTAAAAATCTATAATTACCTCCCCTACCATGTATAGTTATGTTGTTATTGTTAGGTGCTATCACGTTGGTTTAGACTCAGCTACCCTATTATGCACGACAGATCCAGCCACTGTGGCAGCTCACCTTGTCAAGGGCCTTCCTCTTTTTTCACTGCCCCTCTACTTTTTTTTAATTAATGGATCATTTTATTGGGGGCTCTTACAACTTTTATAACAATCCACACATCCATTGTATCAAACATACCTATGTCGCCATCATTATTTTCTAAGCATTTACTTTCTATTTGAACCCTTGGTATCAGCTCTTCTTTTTTCCCCACCCTCGTGACCCCTTGATAAATTATAAATTATTATTTTCATATATTATACTGACAGCTGTTTCCCTTCCCCCATGGTTTCTGTTGTTCGTCCCCTTTGGTGTGCGTGTGTGTGTTATTTTCATATCTTACACTGACAGCTGTCTCCCCCCATGGATTCTGTTGTTCGCCCCCTTTGTGTGTGTGTGTGTTTATGTGTTGATCATTGCAATCATTTCCCCTTCCTCCCCTCTCCTTCCTATACCCCCTTCCCCCTACCCTCCCTACACCCCCTTCCCCCTACCCTCCTGGTATCCATACTCCCATTTCTGTTCCTGAGGGGTTTATCTGACCTCGATTCCTTGTGTCCTTAGCTCTTATCTGTACCAGTGTACATGCTGTGGTATAGCGGAAGTGGAAGACAGGACTGGGGTCATGATAGTGGGGGTGAGAAAGCTTTAAGGAACCAGAGGTATATTGTGCATTTCATCCATGCTATACTGCACCCTGGTTGATTCATCCGTACCTTGTGACCCTTCTGTGAGGGGATGTCCCATTGTCTACAGATGGGTTTTGGGTCTCTACTTTGACCTCCCTTGTTCTCAACATATAGTTTTTTGTTTGTTTATTTGTTTGGGATCTTCTGATGTCTGTTTCCTCTTTGTTGATCAACACTTCTGGATCTCACAGGCTGGTGTGCTTCTTCCCTGTGGCCTTGTTCCTTCTCTGCTAGATGAGCACTTTCACTTCAAGCCTTTAGGACCCCGACACTATATCATTTGATAACCACACTTCCCCTCTACTTTACCAAGCTTGATACCCGCCTCTAAGGACTGATCTCTCCTGACGACATGCCCCAGGGATGCAAGATGAAGTCGAGCCATCCTTCTCTCAGGAGTGTTCTTGAACAGCTGTGCTTCTTCCAAGACAGATATGTGTTTCGTGTGTGTACTGCATTGCCAAGTCTTCGTTGCTGTTAGGGTTTGCCAGCTAGTCTGCCAGGCCGAGCTGGCCTAGCTATTGAGCTCGACAGGCAGTGAACATCCCGTGCGAACATACTGGGTCGCAAGAAGCCAGCCAATTGCCCGGTTGAACTGATCTCATTAAGCGCCAGACTTCATTGAGGGGACAGGCAGCGTGCTGAGTGCCTCACGAAATGATTGCACCAAGATTAATCCTCTCGGGCATACTGTGAAGAAGGCCTGCGGACATTATCACCAGCTTACAAATAGGGACACAGCGGCACCCAGAAATCTGGGGTCACGCGGAACCAGCAAATACATGCCAGACCCGGGTTCCTAAGCCTGGGAGTGCAATGCCAATGCCGGCAGTTCTCTTCCTTCGCCTCCTAGCTCCCCCGCTTCTTCAAGGGAAGCCAGAAAACCTACACTTCTAGAGCCCTGTCCTGATTTTCAAATAGAGTCACATTTTAAAATAACCGAACAGAAACCACCGTAGACCAAACAAATCAGACACCATGGCTGTGTGCATCCTGAAGGCAACCATTGTGCTTCTTTCTTCTAACTAGACCACGATGCTTAGGGCTCGGCCCCTCCCCCGAGGCCGGCAGTTTGCGCCATGCACCAGGCTGTGACAGTAATGACTGCTTCCTCGACAGCTCTATGTGACGGAATCGGCATCACCCCGACGATGGCAGAGGGGTTGGTTGGTGTTGTGGATTCTCAGAGAGAGAGAGGAATTCTTTTCTTACAGTTAGGATGCAGTCTTAAGTCTTGTTCATCCTACGAGCTTGGGCTGAGCCCAAGTGTTGGCATCAAACTCTGGGTGGCCGGTCACTGGAAGTCACTGGTCCTCTGCTGCCTGACCACCTCCCTCAGTGAAGCGCTGCCTCCCTGTGGAGCTGCTCTGCTCTGCAGCGCCCGGCCTCACCCTGAGGCAGACAGCATTTCCAGGCTTAGGACGTTTCAGTGCCTGAGTTTTCATGTCCTTAGAAGCTACGGAAGTACATGTGCTTAAAGACTTAGCTACCATCCATTTACATATCTGTTCAACAGAGCCTACCAGAATGATCCTACCGGTAATGGTCATAGAAGTGCTTAATTGGAAACCACCGAAATGCCCTGTGCTAGGGGATTAGCAACTCGGCTCGTCCCCATTTTTATAGCAGTCTGCTCGGTAATTAAGCAGTGATGGAGACAATGGTCCTAGTACAGAAAAGCCCATGCTATCTGTAGTGAAAAGCAATTTATAAAATGGCGTGTAAAACATAGGCCTACGTTTGTTTTAAAACAAGGAGTCCCCTTGTGTGTCGAGGTTACAAGTTTGGCTACTAACTGCAAGGTCAGCAGTTTGAACCCACCAGCTGCTCTTGGGGAGGAAAATGAGGCTTTCTACTCCCATAAAGAGTTGCAGTCTCGACTCTGCCGTGTTAAGAGTCGCTGTGAATTGGAATGGAGTCAATGGCAGTGAGTTTCAGAGTTTGTGTTTTAAAGCCCCAACCAGCTACATAAGAAAGCAGTGGGGCAAAGCCAGAAGCCAGAAACATAAACATCAAATTGTTAAGAAACTTGTTATGTCATAATTTAAAAAAACCCTCCCCTAATAGGCATTAAATAAATAAAATATAACCTAGTTCTGGAAGCAAATATAAAAGGAGCACAATTTGAATTTCTCAAAGGTATCGAACTTCCATTTTGACGTGATATGAATTAAAGATAGCCTTGGGGGTGGGTAGTGGTTACACGATTACGAAACGTCAGCAGTTCAAAACCACCAGCCACTCCTCAGGGAAAAGATGAGACTTTCTACTCTGGCAAACCCACAGGGAAGGTCTGCTCTGTCCTATTGGGTCGCTGTGAGTCGACATGGGCTCGGGGGCAGTGAGTTTAAATCAAAGAGCACAATATTTTGGTGAAGGGTTCTTGTTGCTGCTGTAGGTGTTGGGTGCCAGGCAGTCTGCTCTGATTCATACTAGTAATATTCACAGCCGAACAAAGCACTCTCTCATCCCTCACCATCATGGCAGTCCATTGAGACGCATCCTGTGTGTTCATTTGCTGACTCCACTTCACCGTGCAGGAGGCCCTCCAGGGACAGGAAGGGTTAGAGAGATAGAAGAACTGTGTGCAGACATGTTTAGATCTAGGTGGAGATATGTCCAATAACAAGAACTGCACATTTTGGTTTCGCGAAGGTTTCTGTGACTTTGTAGTAATATCTTATGAGTTACCTTCAAACATTTTTTAAACAAATAAATGTGGAAAAAATAAAATAAAAAACAAATAAATGTGGACTGTTGGTCCATTAATAGTCATATCAAAGAAGATTGTGAAGATAATAGGCCTTTATACTATTTAAAAGAAATTAAACACCTATTAGAAAATACAGCATCTACTTTCTCAAGTAGACCGCAAATGTTTTAAGAATGATGGCAACAAATGTACAAATGTGCTTGACACGATGGATGGATTGTGATAAGAGTTGTATGAACCCCCAATAAAATGATTTAAAGAAAAGAAACTTGTTTGTCGGGGAGCGCCGCTGCGCAGCTACCCTAGGAATCCCGGAGGAGCGCCCGGGGACTATGCGGAACTAAGGAGAATGACTGGGTTGTCGCGGTTCCTAGTTCAGTGGTGCTGGCACTTAGAGCTCCCTGACTGTCCAGAAACGGCTCGTCTGCCAGGTGCCTCGGAAATGCCAGGTATTGAACGGTCAGGCAAAGGCTGACACCCTCCGGGTGGTGGCTGCGCTGAGGTTCACAGTTGGCAGAGCCGAAGGATGTGTCCTTTGTGCTTGCCTGAGACCGAGGGAGGGTGGGACTTGTGGTGGCTGATATTATTTCTCCCTCGTGGAAATGGAGGCCACCGCTAATCCTGCTATCACGTGACAAGTACTTCCTTGATTGTATGTAATTCGGGGAGCAGCTGGGGACCAAGCCCTGGCAGCTGCCTTCTGACCCAAGTGCAAATACCCTGGCAACTCTTGCCCCCACCCCACTTCTCTGACCCAGGTACCACTCAGCACCAATATGTGTTGGCATTTACGTATGTGGGCATACCCTCTTCTCATCCTTCTGTGTCACCAACCTCCCTCCACCAGGGACCCACTCCGCTGAGGACACTGGGCCAGTGCAGGGTGGGTGCTGCCCAGAGTGGCAGAGACTGCTTACTGGGACAGGTGGGGGCCACAGCACTTAATCGTTAGCCGATTACACCACAGTGTAAACAAAGAATCTCCCCAGAACCCACCCCACCCCGCCTGCTGTCGGGGTGCTCAGGGATGTGTGCTTTCCCACGCCATTGCCCCCTCCTGTCACTCCAGCATCTTGACGGAGCCCCTCAGGAAAACCCACCTGATGTCCTTGCTGCCTCTCCCCCGCCCCTCCCCCCTTAAATCCATTAGCAGCCACGCTAGAAGGCAGGCTTTGTTTTGTTTTCATGGAAAGCCTTCATACTTAGATTTATTAATTTAGTCTCCTAATACACGTTATTTTTAAAGCCGTTTAGAGCCTAAGGCAGTGGTTCTCAAACTTCTTAATGCCTCAACCCTTTAATGCAGTTCCTCGTTGTGACCACCAACCATAAAATTATTTTCTTTTTTTTTTTTTAACAATTTATTGGGGCTCATACAATTCTTTTCACAGTTCATACATATACATACATCAATTGTATAAAGCACATCTGTACATTCTTTGCCCTAATCATTTTTTTCTCTTTTCTTCTTTTACATTTTATTAGGGACTCATACAACTCTTACCACAATCCATACATATACATACATCAATTGTATAAAGCACATCCATACATTCATAAAATTATTTTCATTGCTACTTCATAACTGTCATTTTGCTACTGTTATGAATCAGGTGACCCCTGTGAAAGGGTCGTTTGACCCCAAAAGTTGTATTGACCCACAGGTTGAGAACTGCTGGCCAAAGGGCTTAAAAATGTATTTGAAAAAAGAAATAATCACCAAATTGGGTACATATAATCTTCTAGAATAATTTTTTTAAGAAAATTGCTTCTGATTGTGAACCCCTTAGAGTGGGATGGGATGGTTGGTCTTTCTATTAGTATTGAAATTATCATTAGAGACAGATTGACCTGGACTATTATTTGATTTACTCAAATAATTCCAGTGATAGTTAGAAATTCCAGTGCTGTATAATAACCTGTGGTTAGAAGCAATAGTCATTTTAAAATTAAAAACAAGAATGTAGACTTGCTCAAGGAACCACGGTGGCATAGTAGGTCCTTGTTGGGTAGCAGTTCAAAACAACCAGCCACTCCTGTTCTCCTGTGAAGAGGTACAGGCTGGGCAACCCACAGGGCAGTCCTGCCCTGTCTGCGGGGTGCTGTGAATGGACAGTGAATAGATGGTGGTGAACGTATGAGAATTGCTACATTCAACATGGTAGCCAAAAGCCACATGGGCCTATAGCCATGTGAATAGCGAGGGGAGTTTTGAGCAATATAAAGATGGTCCTTTTCTTAAACTGCCCGACGTCTCCCTAAGACATGACAAAACAATAATAATTTATAATTTATCAAGGGTTCATGAGGGAGGGGGCAGTGGGAAAGGAGGAGGGGGGAAATGAGCTGAAGTAGAAAGCAATTATTTTGAGAATGATGATAGCAACAGATGTGCTGGGCACAATGGATGGATGGATTCTGATAAGAGTTTAAAATGATTTAATAAAAATATAACCTTTACATTAAAAAAAAAGAAAACGTTTTTTCTATTGTAAAAAAAAAAGCAACCCAAACCACGATCCTTTTCATCTTGATGTGTGTAAATGTTGTTGGACTGCGCCGATCTGGAACCCGTAGAAGAAGAGCTGATATGTTTTGTAGCGGTGAATTAGATCCACCTAACTATTCTTCCCCATGGAAGGTTTTGTATTTTGTTGGAGAATTTCAAGCAACTTGAAAGGCTGTGGTTTCTTTGTTTTTCTTCTGTAGTAGCACCCTCTAGTGGTATCACTTTGTTACTGCAGTACCAAATCCTGAACCAAATTCATTGACTCATAGGGACCCTGTAGGAGAAGGTAGAACTGCCCTGTGAGCTTCCAAGACTGAAACTTCACGGGAGTAGAAGTCTCTCTCCTGGTGAGTGTCTGGTGCTTCCGACCCGCTTACCCTGCGGGTTACAGCCCCTGTGTAACGACTCCGCCACCAGTGATGGCATACAAGAGTCTGACTTGAGTCCATGGAAATGACTTATTTAGAAAATCTGTGTGTCTGAGAGAGTTTCTGCCCATCCTCAGCTTTGTTCAAAATTCCTATCCTCTGATGTGTGAGCATTATTTCTCCTGAGATAAACTGAATCATGTTTACTTCCCTTTGGAATATCTGGTTTCTTTGTCTTCTGTATGTGGCACAGTAATAAAAACACTAACAATGTTATTACAGGCGTAAGACCTTTTATTGCCATTCCTAGATGCTGTGTCGTCTTCTTTCTTTCTCTGACACACACACGCACACTCACACTGGGAAACAAAACAAGACAAAATGTGTGGGGCGTGCTGCCTTGCAATATGCATTTGGTTGCAGTAGTCTGGCACTCACTCTCAGGCCAGCCCGTGTAGTACTCTGTGGCATTCAGTGTACAGCCTTTCTAATGTTTCTATGAGGAAGCTTCAGCTGTCCTCCCCACTTGACGGAGAGTAAAGCTAAGGCACAGGAGTTGAGTGAAATGTACGTAAGGTACAATGAGCGGTGTACCTGGAGAAGGCGGAGATAGGGGTTTAGGCGGCCTGGCGGTAGAGTGGTGAGGAGACACTCCATACCCTGGTACATGGTGTGCACAGAAGATGATGCAAACCTCTGATAGCCACACGGGAAGGACTAGTCAGCGCACCTGCACTGTCTGCCAAGAGCTTAGAGTAGTAGTAGGTGAAGGGCAAAGGTGCCTTTGCTGCCCCATCCTCTTTGGTCTGTCCCAACACCTGAACTAATCCAGACAATGAATAATATGACATATCTTTCTGTCACTATTATTTTTATAGAAAGACATTGTTGCTGTGTCAGCCTGAGGTTTGCTGCAACAGCTGAGCAGCTAAGTTATACTCAGGGACAGATACAATCCTGAGGTGGCGGATGCTTGTGTCCCATCTCCCTCCCTTTTTCTGCACACCCCCTTGGCGTGTCTGGGGGCTCCTTTCATCCTCTCCAGCTTTGTTCTGCTGCCAGAGGTGCCTGGCCAACCACCACCTCTTCAGTGGAACGCTGTCTCCTCCGAGAGACTGTTGCCAGTATAAGGGGCAATCCCCTTCCTCAGCTTTGCTGACACTCAGCTGTCACTGCTTTGGGCTTCTTCATCTAGCTCACTCAAGTGCCCATCCACCCACCAAGAGAGGTGGGCACTGGAGCTGCCCCCCTGTTGGAACAACACTGATCAAAAATGAAAACAGGAAGGAAATGCTTCATCCTGCTACTTCTAGGGACAGGTCTACCAGGAAGCTGTGTAGAAAAGAGAGCAGCAGAGCGAGACAGTCCACACAGACAGCCTGCCTCTTCAGCTGGAATTGCCTAGATAACCTTGGCCCTTAACTCGTGCAGTTAGTTGTCCCAAGCATTATTAAGGAGCAAAATAGGGTAGGGGTGATTTATAGAGGCTTTATGGCGTGCCCCCCCTCCCCCACCGTCCTGCCCCCAGGAAGCTTCTACGATCCTTTTCTTAGTCATCTGCACCTCCTGGAGTTGTGTGGCCAAGCTTGTTGCTCGCCTGTATTGTATGAAGCATTATGAACTGGCTCATTAGGTTGTCATTAGTAGTAATGGATATTCACACATTTTGTCCGTGTATTGGAATGAAAAATATGTGATTCCAGCCATACCTTTTAAAAATTAATGTCAGATGCTCCCAAGTTAAGTAGCTTTACTCCAGGTAAAGAAGACTGTTTTTGAACTTGAACTGTGCTGCCCTCTGGGTCCTTAGCATAAATGTGAGGCCTGGCATTTTTCCCTAAGGACAATTATTTACCTTAGCACCTCATTTTAGTTGTTAATAGATTTCGTTTGGAAGGCTCTACTTGACAGGAGTGGTTTCAGAGTTTAGGCTAAAAGGTCAAATGGAATAGCAAAGGTTCTCAGGAGAATCCATGATCTGTCCACTCTCCGCTGCAGCGGGGCTTTGTTGACAGTGTTCAGGTGCAGAGGCAGCCCCACATTCCTCTGTGCCTTGGCTGCATCCCACTTGGGCATTGCCGACTTCCGCTAACAATGGGGATGAGCCTCCTTTCTCCTGATTTCTATCCTTATAATCTTACCGCCTTCCAGCTCCTTGATCAGCTCTCCTGTCTTGTGGGGCTTGTAGGAGATGAGTGCCCCTGGCCACCGTCCCCTCCCTCCTCCCCTTTGTTTGCCATCACTGTGGTTCATAACTTCTACACTCCATATTGTGCCCCATTTACTTTTCTCTCTTTGTGCCTATGGGCGCTGTCTGAATGCAAAACAATGTAAAAACTGCATGGATAGGACTATGACTTTTATGCTTTTGTAGAGCCCAGTGGTACCAGATGACTCCCCCTGCCCACCGTCCCCCGCCCATCGTCCCCCACCCCCCACCCCGCCATCTTTTACAAATCAAATAGCACTGGACTCTGTCTTCGGAACCCCTTGAAATGACTGGAAATGGTCCTGCTTCACTCAGCCCCTCCTGGCTTCCCAGCCGCCAGCTTCTGCCCTCCTGCTGTGGGGAGATCTGGATGATGGGTGGGGGCAGGGGCCAGCACATCCCATCCTGCGGGAGCCTTTGCGAAGTGCTTTTCTGTGGCGGGAAAGCGTCTCTTCTGGTTACGAGGCTGGATTCGGCATCTCTTTGTTGTCCTGCCCCTCCCTGGTGGAGCCCGGGTGGCGCAGTCTTGCTCTGAGCCTGCCCAGTGGCAGTTCTGGGAGTGTTTCCTTTGATGTGATAATGTTATTGATTAGATTGTGCTTTCTTCTGCACTTAGTTCTACCTTGATTGGATTTCCCAGCCCACTTTTCTTCCTACCTTGATTTTTAAAAAAGTACTGGACATTTATTCTCATTCATTATGTGCGGGGTAGACAGATTTAACACCTCTGCCCATGTTGTTGACTCTGGCCATGACCACCAGCCTGCCCTGGGACAGGAAAGGAAAGGCTGTTTTTTCTGGGCCCTCTTAGTTACTGAAACAAAGAAGAGTTTGAGATGAAGCACATACTGAGCAAGGGTCATGTTCCAGGGAAGAGTAGAGTCGCCATTGTGTAATTATTTGGGGAATGATTCTTTAAAAGGTGTTGTTAGCAGGTCTGGTGGGCAGTCCTGGCTCTGGGAGATTGACTGCCAGAGAGGCCTATTTATTTATAATTATTTTGTCAGGGGCTCATACAACTCTTATCACAGTCCATACATACATCATTTGTGTAAAACATATTTCTATATTCATTGCCCTTATCATTCTTAAAGCATTTGCTCTCCATTTAAGCCCTTGGCTCAGCTCCTCATTTTTCCCCTCCCTCCCTGCTCCCCCCTCCCTCATGAACCCTTGATAATTTATATATTATTATTTTGTCATATCTTGCACAGTCCAACATCTCCCTTCACTCACTTTTCTGTTGCCCACCCCCCGGGAGGAGGTTATATGTAGATCCTTGTAATCAGTTCCCTCTTTCCAACCCACTCTCACTCTACCCTCCCAGTATCGCCACTCACACCACTGGTTCTGGAGGGATCATCCGCCCTGGATTCCCTGTGTTTCCAGTTCCTATTGGTACCAGTGTACATCCTCTGGTCTAGCCAGACTTTCAAGGTAGAATTCAGATCATGATAGTGATGGGGCAGGGGGAGGGGGGGAGAGGAAGCATTTAGGAACTAGAGGAAAGCTGTATTTGTCATTGGTGCTACATCACACCCTGACTGACTCCTTTAGACCCCTTTACAAGGGGATCTCCAGTGGCAGATAAATGGGCTTTGCGTCTCCACTCTGCACTCCCCCCCTCATTCACTATGGTAAGATTTTTTTGTTCTTATGATGCCTTATACCTGATCCCTTCCACACCTCGTGATCGCACAGACTGGTGTGCTTCCATTTGGGCTTTTAAGACCCCAGATGCTGTATCTTTTGATAGCTGGGCACCATCAGCTTTCTTCACCACATTTTCTTATTCACCCGCTTTGTCTTCAGTTGTTGGGAAGATAAGCATCATAGAATGCTAATTTAATAGGAGAAACTATTCTTACATTGAGGGAGTACTTGAGTGGAGGCCCAATGTCCTTCCGCTACCTTAATATTAAACCTATTAATATAGGCACATAGATCTATTTCCCTATCCTCATATATAAATATATTTGCACATGTACATGTCTTTATCTAGACCTATATAAATGGCCTTTGCCTCCCAGCTCTTTCCTCTATTTCCCTTGACTTTCCTCCTGTCCCACTATCATGCTCAGTCCCCACCTGGGTTTCAGCAATTCCTCTTGTTTACATTACCCTTGATCATGCCCTACCAAGCCTCCCACACCCACCTCACCACTGATTTGGATCACTCATTCCCTTGTCCCTGGGTTTGTTAACACCACTTCCTTTCCCCTCACCTCCCCCTATCCCGTGACCCCCCAGAACTGTCAGTCCCGTTGTTTTCCCCTCCAGATTGTCCATCCAGCCTATCTTATTTAGACAGACCTGTGGAGATAGTAACATGCACAAAAACAAGACAGAGCAAAATCAAGCAACAGTATACAACAAAACAACAACAACAAACCACTGACAAAGAACAAAAGAAAACACAAGAGAAAAAAGCTTGTAGTTAGTTCAAGGATCGTTTGTTGGCCTTTAGGAGTGTTTTCCAGTCCAGTCTGTTGGGACACCATGCCCTGGCCCCAAAGTCCACCTTCAGCATTCCCTGGGGACCTTGCCGCTCCATTCCCTTGCTGTTCTGCTGCACTCCCCCAGTGCTTTGGAGAGGCCTATTTATTAAGGCCTATTTATTAATGTGTTGTCGGGCCCTGGGGGTTCATGGCTTAAACACTAGACCACCAATCATCAGACTGGCAGTTCAAACCCACCCACTGCTCTGCAGGAGAAAGCGAAGGCTGCCTGCTCCCAGAAAGATTGACAGTGTCAAACCCTCAGGAGCAACTCTGCCTCGGCACTGTGGGCCATTGACTTGACGGGTCAGTGGCAGTGGTGGCGAGGAGGGAGAAGGGCATCAATGTAGGTTGCTGCTGCTGCTGGTGTCCTTTGTTCTCCACCTGCGCAGTCACTGCCCGCCCATGTGCTGGCTCTCTGGAGGGCCCCAGCTCCTACAGAGTTGGCCTATTTCCCACTGGAGGACCAGCTGTCTGTTGCTAGAGTTCATGAAGTCAGGCAGGGTTTTTAGCTGCCTGACTCAACACTTGCAGACAACGAAGATGGCCATGTCCTCGGAGAGAGCTAGTTTAAAGATGAAGAAATTGAGGCCCCGTGTTTGTGAGACAGAGACTCACGACGCAGTCGGGCTCCTGGCGTGAGGAATCATTAACTGGTGTGCAGGCGCCATGTGCCTCCCTCTCCTGGCTAATCCCGGCACCCATATCACCCTGCTCTCATAGAAGATGCAACTGAGGCTAAGAGCTTACGGGGTTTGTCGCGGGGGGGGGGGGGGGGGAGGGGGGTCTGGGCATCTGGTTAATAGGCAGCTTTTAAAAATTCAGACGAAATTTTCATCTGTTTGTAGTTAAGTGCCTGTCAGTCTAGTTCTCCAGAGGAGCTGACTCCTCATGGAGGAATTCCTTAGGGCGTGTGTGCACGCGTGAGAGTGAGTGCGTGCATGTGTGTGATCTTGAGCAGTAGCTCATCATGTCCGGCGTTAAAACCTTTTCTTACGTGATTATCCTATGAAATGCGGGCACATCACTTGCAGACCCTCCAGGCTGCTCAAGCAGGTGGCTCTGCCCTTGCTCTCCAAAGCTCAGGCTGAGGGAGCCCCAGGAGCTGGAGGAGGGGAGGGGGCTCGGTGGGTGAACTCCAAAGCTCAGGCTGAGGGAGCCCCAGGAGCTGGAGGGGGGGGGGCTGGGTGGGTGAAGGGATGGGACCCAGGGCGGAGGCGACAAGCCCTCCGAGCAGACAGCCCTATTGATTTATGCTGTGAATTGCATCCTGGAGAAAAAGATTTCAGATCCATTATGCCAAGTGAAGAGTGTACAAATCCCTTTGAAAAGTGGCTAGATCGTATCTAATCCCAAATCATTTAAAAACAATTTTGAAGTAGCAGGAATACGGAATACCATAGAGCACTCTGCCTCTTAGAGGAAGAGAATGGAGAGCCGATGGGAAACATTTGGATGGTACTGTCTTCTCCTAGTGCTTAATTATATGCCTTAAATAGTATATTAAATTGCATCTCAGATATGTACAATTCAAGGAGTCATTTGTATATCATATCCAACATCGGCTGTAAGAATATCCTCAGGGCTTAAGTGGAGAGCAATTGTTTTGAGATTGATGAGGGCAATGAATGTACAAATGTGCTTTACACAATTGATGGTTGCATGGATTGTGATAAGAGTTGTATGAGCCCCTAATAAAACGATTTAAAAAAGAATATCCTCAGGGTAACACACTGGGTATCTTTAAAAAAAAGTCTTGACATAATTACCGATTTAGGGGGAAGTTGCAAGAATAGTACAAAGAATTCTCACATGCTCCCTCCACCCAGATTTCCCAACCGTGACCGTTTCCCCATTGACCCTTTTGTCTCTCTAGTCCATACGTTCTTGCTTACCAGGCACCTCTCTGAGAGCGCCATTTGAAGCAACATGGTGCTCTGTGTGTGTGCACACGTGCATGTGTGCCCACGTGTGTGCAGGTCACGTGCCAGGGGACAGCGGACAGAGGAGATGAGCCCACGCAGATAAAAAAGCAAGAGGGCCAGAGAGGGCACCCAGTGCTGACGGGATGATTCTTAATCATCTGCTCGCCATTCTCCTTGTCTACGAGGAGCGGGTCGCCAAGGGGGGGAGGGGCGCAGGTCTGTGGTGCCCAGTGGCGGCTTGAAGGAGTCCTGCTGGTGTCGTGGGTTATGGTTTGCGCTGCTCCTGGCGCTCAGTCAGCATGTCAGACCCACCAGCTGCTCCAGGGAAGAAAGATGGGCTGTTCGTTCCCAGTGCAGCAGCCCCACTCTGCCCCGTAGGAGCTCTGTGAATTAGAGGTAACTCCCTGCCAGTGGGCTTGGTGGTTGGATTTATCCTGAAAGTGAGTTATAACTTGAAACACAGAATACTTGCCGATGATTGCATATTCCCAAAGTAATAACCGCTGAGCTAGGAGGATGTGCCAAGAGTGGTGTGCAGAGGGGCAGGCAGAATTAGTGTCAGCACAAGAATGCACCGTGAGGATCAGGAGTCACCTCCGTAGAACTGCCCCCCCTCCATAAGAAGCGAGCCGGAGGGAGCAGTGAGAGGAGGGCCTGTGGGAAGCAGTGCCCAGAGAGCAGATTCGAAGGGGAAGCTGGCACACAAGTACGTGGTGCCAGTGGTAGCCATAAAGGGCGCATTTCTGTGGCTGCTGCTTTGTCTTTAACTGCAGATATGCACCACTGTATGATATTACATGCTAGTCAGACTGCAAGTGTGTGTCTGTGTGTGTGCTGGGAGGAGGGGGGATGACTTCTGGCAAGTGGAGATAGTGTACAAGTGAAACATTTCACTTTCCAACAGGAATCATAACTTAAAACTTGAATACATGTGTTTTGACCTAGCACGTTTACCTTTAAGACTGTATTCTAAGGAATACTCGAGGAAATTAAATTGGTACCATTTTCTGTGCCCGGATATTTAGCATAGGAGAACAGGGAAGCAGCCTCGCCATACAGCAGTTGGCACTTGACTCTGTAGACCTGTATGTTGTGACAAGTCCGTGCCCAGATGCATTGGGGTGGGGCTGGGGTGGGGTGGGGGGGAAGACACGAGGGACAACACAATAGGTACACACTGCTTCAGAGTTTGCATTTTTCAGTGCTACAGTTTTAAATAGCTGCAGAATAAATCCTGTCTAGAATGTGCCTTAATTCAACCAGATGGACTGACCCCTCGGCGCTAGCAGTTGTGAGGCGGGGCCGGCTGACAGGGCAGCTTGACGCTCTGGCGCACACAGGGCTGCTGTGAGCAGGGCGGCCTCAGCAGCAACACTACGTGTGACGGCAGCATGTTTTTTAATTCTCTGTGTGTACGCTCCAAAACTATTTTTTAAGGAAAGCAAGTTTCTCAGTAGTTTGTTACATGTGCAGTGGCAGAACAAATCTTTGTGAGTTCCTGCCTGGTCTTAGAGTTTACAAAGAACAGGGGAAAAAAACCCTTTGAATGATGGCATTTGGGGTGGGGGACAATGTGTAACTCCCATTCTGTCCTTAACATAAGAAATACAAAGTGTTCCGTATTTCACCTGTGTACTTATTGACAATGTCAGGTGCTAGTCTATGGGACATTTTAATATCTTATTGTTATATTTACGTGTCTTATTGCATATCATCAAGAATATCTCTTGTTTTGTGGCCTCGGATATAAAATTAGTACAGTTAATTTCCATTAAAATGGACCCATAAAAGGAAAATATGTCCTATTTGATTCCTATATCCTGTGACGCGGGACAGCAAGGTGTGTAACGCAGTCAGAGGCTTATGAGGAGACTGAGTTGAGGCCAGCCTCTCTTGGGGGGACGCTGTGTTGTAGTGCACACTGAGCCCTGTCCTTTGTCCCCCACAGCAGCTCTTCATGGAGGAGCACGCAGTGGCCCAGACTGAACACATGGCAACTATAGAAGCCCACGCAGTGGCCCAACAGGTGCAGCAGGTCCACGTGGCCACCTACACCGAACACAGCATGCTGAGCGCCGATGAAGACTCGCCATCTTCTCCCGAGGACACGTCTTACGATGACTCAGACATACTCAACTCCACGGCAGCTGATGAGGTGACCGCCCATCTGGCTGCTGCAGGTAATGCTCTTTGGGTTGGAAATGCTGTATTATTATTTTTGCTTAACTCACAGCACCACATCTATCTGAAAGAACCTAGGATTCACACACTCTTGTATTTAGTCCTTGCTGCAGTTTTTCTCCCTTAGCCTTGCATTTCTAACTTGAATATTGGACAGAGCGTTGAGTTCTGAAATCACTTGCTATTAGTGTTAGGACTTTGGTTTTTCATCCATTCCAACATTTTTTTTCACAGAAGCATTTAGTCCATTTACATTCAATATGATTACAGATCTACTTAGGTTGATATTGACCATCTTTACTATATACATTCTATCCGTCCCAAATATTCTTTTCTCTTCATGTATTCTTTCTTTTTAAAACCACTTATTCCGAATGAGGTTAGCTTTACAAAGCAGATCATCAAGTTCACATTCAAGAGCACGTACACATTTTGTGTCAACTCCCTGTGTCTACCATCAGTTACCCTCCTCCTTCCCTGCGTGTCTGGTTTCCCGATCCTCTGAGCTTTGCCCTTGGTTAGATGCTTCCTTTTTGCTTTTAAGAGCTTGACCATCCTACCACAGGCGGAGTCTCGGGGATCCCAACTATTTCTTTCTAACCAGTAAACCTGGTCTCTTTTAGCTTCATCTATTATTTTATAGGTATTTAGAAGTGTCTTTTCCTCTCCCTTTCCCATTTTTTGTTGGCATAAAGAGAAACTTCTTGATGGAAGTAATATGCATTTTTCGTTCTTTTTATTTTACATAAATAAAATTTTAATGGAAAATATAGTTAACCTAGTGCTGCTGCGCAAGTGACTTTTTAAAAATTCATTTTATTGGGGGCTCATACAACTCTTATCACAATCCATACATCAATTATATAAAGCACCTTTGTACATTTGTTACCCTCATCATTCTCAAAACACCCACTCTCCACTTAAAGCCCCTGGCATCAGCTCCTCATTTTCCCCCTTCCTCTCCCCCACTGCCCCCTCCCTCATGAACCGTTGATAATTTAAAAATTATTATTTTGTCATATCTTACACTGTCTGATGTCTTCCTTCAACCAATTTTCTGTTGTCTGTCCCCCAGGGAGGAGGTTACATGTAGATCTCGGTAATCAGTTCCCCCTCTCTACCCCACCCTCCCAATATCCCCACTGTCATCACTGGTCCTGAAGAGATTATCCATCCTGGATTCCCTGTGTTTCCAGTTTCTATCAGTACCTGTGTACATCCTCTGGTCCAGTCATTTTTTTTTGGTAGAATTGGGATCGTGATAGTCAGGGGGAGGTGGGGGGTGGGGGGTGGGGTGGGTAGAGGAAGCATTTAGGAACTAGAGGAAAGTTGTATGTTTCATTGTTGCTACACTGCACGCTGACTGGCTCATCTCTTCCCTGTGACCCTTTCGTAAAGGGATGCCCAGTTGCCTACACATGGGCTTTGGGTCCCCACTTCGCTCTCACCCTCATTCACAATGATATGATACCTCATCCCTTTGACACCTCATCATCACACAGGCTGGTATGCTTCTTCTATGTGGGCTTTGTTGCTTCTGAGCTAGATGGCCGTGTGTTTACTTTCAAGCCTTTAAGACCCCAGATGCTATATTTTTTTGATAGCTAGGCACCATCAGCTTTCTTCACCACATTTGCTTATGTACCCATTTGTCTACAGCGATTGTATTGGGGAGGTGAGCACACAATGATATGATTTTTAGGTTTTTGATGCCTGATAACTGATCACTTCAGCACTTCATGATTACACAGTGTGGTGTATTTCTTCCATGTGGGCTTTGTTGCTTCTGAGCTAGATGACCATTTATTTACCTTTAGTCTTTAAGACCCTAGATGCTATATCTTTTGATAGCCAGGCTCCATCAGCTTTCTTCACCACATTTGCTTATGCACCCGCTTTGTTTTCAGTGACTGTGTCAGGAAGGTGAGCATCATGGAATGTCAGTTTAATAGAACAAAGTATTCTTGCATTGAGGGAGTACTTGAGTGGAGGCCCAATTCCAGCTGCTACCTTAACACTAAACCTACACATATATGCACATCAATCTATTTCTCCATCCTCATATATAACTATATTTACATATGTCCATGCCTTTATTTAGACCTCTATAAATTCCCCTTTCCCCCTACTCTTTCCTCTATTTCCTTTTACTTTCTTTTTATCCCACTATCATGTTCAGCCTTCATTTGAATTTCAGTAATTCCTCTCGGTTACATTACCCTTGATCACGTCCTAATAGGCCTCCTACAGCCTCCTCACCATCAATTTGGATCACTTGTTCCCTTGTCCCTGAATTTGTTAACACCACTTCCTTTCCCCCACCTCCCACTGTCCCATGTCCACTGTCAGTCCCGTTGTTTTCTCCTCCAGATTGTTCATCCAGCCTATCTTATTTAGACAGACCTGTGGATATAATGACATGCACAAAAACAAGACAGAGCAAAACCAAGCAACAAAAGAAAACAAAACAACAACAGCAAAAAGCCAATGACAAAAAACAAAACCAAAAACCCCACAACACAACAAGAAAGAAAAGCTTTTGGTTAGTTCAAGGACTGTTTTTTGGCCTTTAGGAGTGTTTTCCGGTCGAGTCTGATGGGTGTCACGCTCTGGCCCCAAAGTCTATTTTTGGTATTCTCTGGGCACTTCATTGCTCTGTTCCTCTTGCTGTTCTGTTGCACCCCCTTAGAGTTTTGCCTTGGTGTGGCGGGATCAGATTGGGTGCAATTCCCACACTGTGTCTCCAGTGTTGTCATCTGTAGGGCTATGGATCAGTGAGGGATGTCGTGTCTCATAGTGTGGCCAGCCATATGGTCTTCTCTGTGGATTTGCTACTCTGAGCGGGAATATCGTCTTCATGGCTTGGTGGGCCCAGATGTACTCAACTCTCTCTTCCTCCCCCTTCATTTGCGACCGTGTGCTCTGATCAGACATGTCCCTCTCCCTGAACTGCAGCTTCAGTGCTGTCCTCTGAAATAAATTCTTCGGGGGGAGGGGCAGCTATCCACGTAGTTGGGATTGCGGCTGCCCCCTCAGCTCGTCACTGGTTCTCTAGTAATATGCATTTTTGCTCTTAGCGATACCCCTCAAAATTAAAGCGGACGTTCTCAATCCATGTCTTAAATCATTGATACTGTATCTTCTTTCGAGATAATACAAGTCTCACAGAACCTTCCAGTGGTACTACTATACACACACACTGACCTGTATGTCTATTTAAAACCATTACTGTTGTTTTGTCTATACATAGTAATGCTGTTTGGGGTGGTGGGGAAGAGGTGATATTTCTTTTGCCTAAAGATATCATTTAGTACTTCTTCAGCATGCCTCTGCTAGTCACATAATTTCTCGGTTTTTATTTGTCTAAGAAAGCCTTTTCATGGGTCTAGAATTCTAGGTTGACAGTTCATTCCTTTCTCATCCTGAAGATATTGGTCCACCGTCTTTTGAGAAGTCAGCTGTTTCATTCTAACCCTTGCCCCTTTGAAGGTTTGCTTCCCCACATAGATCGCGCCTCGTTGCTTTTAAGGCCCTGTCTGCCTTCACTTGTTTGATATGTTCGACTATGAGTTTCTGCTGAATTATTCTGTTCTGGATTCTTTGGATAGCTTGAATTTGTGGATTAATGTCTTTTATCAATTCTAGAAAATCACAGTCAGTACTTGTTTAGATTTTGCTTCTCCATCCTAAGAGTTTCTTCTGTGACTCATTGAATGTGAAGTGTCCACGCTGAGTCCTTTCTCTCCCGCGCCCTCTGCTCTGTGAGCACCACCCTTGACCACTTCTGCATTCTGCATCGTTTCTCCTCTCCTCCAGTTTATTTATTTTTCTCTTTTGCTATGTGTAAGCTACTTTAAAATCTGCCCATAAAGTTATGAATTTTGGTTACAGGGTATAATTTTGTTTTCTTTCAGTTTTAGAAATTCTAGTATCTCCCCCCCCCAACCACCCAACCCCCTTCCCAAATTTGTACTATAACAGCTTCCAATTGTTGTGGGAAGAGAAGAGAAAAAAAAAATCTCAAACAAAGCAAGCACTGATTTCACAAACCATCTGGTGACTGCATTCTCTGCAGTAACTGTCGGTCTGTTTCTGTTTGTGCTGGCTTTCCTCTGTGTGTACCGCTCGTATTTGAGCGGGTCTCATACGATGTTTGGGGTCTGAGATAGTGCTGTCTTCTGGAGCGGGTTTTGTTTGCTTTGGCCAGACGCTTGAGCACACTGACAATATTGAATGACCAGAACTAGGTCGTAGAATTTTCCAGGCCACCAAATGACCTAACTCTAGGGTGTGCTTTATGGGAGGACTGATGTACTTTAGTTCACTTCATGGTTAGGGTGCAGTCCATTATAGTTGTAACCCCTCAACAGGGTAAACCTGAACTCTGGCTTGTAACCACTGGTCCTTCCTGACTGGCAAAGGGCTACTCTGTGCCTTATGGGGAGCAGACAACCCCGAGCGACCACCGCTCCCATGCCTGCCTCATTTCTGGGTCTTGGCCTGATGAGTTCTTACTCTCGTTTATTCTTTGGTGTCTGGAAGAAAAATAATTCTGCTGTTTGTTTTGTTGTTGTTGCTCTTGCCATTGTCTTTAGCAAGTAGGGCGGTCTGGGAGTTCCCAAGTCTGCTATTACCAGAAGTAGGGTCAAGTCACTTGGATTCTGCTTCACATCTATGTAACGAAAGTATTGCATTGGATGGGGGCTTCTCAAACTTGTAAATGCTATGACCCCTGGGAAATGTGTTCTTTACCGCAGCTCATTGGTGACATGAGTTAACATTGGTGAGAAATACCTTTATTTTTATTTAGAAGAAGTGAGATTTTTTTGAGGAAGACTTACTTTTGGAATAATATCTGCAACAGCAGAAATATTCTCCATAATAATGACCATTGTGAATTGGGACTGGATTTTTATTCGGAAGCCTGTGCATACTGCAGAATCATATTATCACTGAAAGAAATTGTCCATCTGCCAAGGTTAGCCTGAATAAAAAGCCCTCCCTTAGCAATCAGCTCATCTCCTCCAAATCCAGAGTGACTACGAATCCTAGCAGTCATAGAGGCAGACCCAGTCTCCTTTTCCTCCCTGAGCAAAGGCTGGAGTTCTAAAGAGGCTGCTAATAGATGGAAGGACCTCGGAGGAGGCAGGGTTGAGTGTTAGAATGGCTTCAGATAATGGAACCGACTCTGGAATAAATGACGAGGGAGCTTTTAGTATTTATTTCCAAAGAGCTGACCCAAATGAGAATTTGCTCAGGAGCAGAAATTGTCTTAATAGCTATACTCTGTTTATATCAATCTAATCAGACACGAGATTTTCCTGGGCAAGTCCAAGTTTTAAATATTCTGCTCTTTTTTCTTTTTAAATCACCATCCACTTCTCCCAGTGTATGTGCATACACGCACACACACACACACCCCAATATAATTATACTTCTTCAATAGCATGTCCTGATTTCTGGTGTAATGTGTCAGGGTTCCAATGTCATTTCTCATAAAAGACGAAGACAGTGCCCCAGACACTTGTAATGGCTACTCAGTAAGCATTTTAACAATGAAGACACTTCTAAGTTATGAAGACCTTTCCCATGGTTCCAGGAATAAAAGTAATAAACGTTTTTGTTTTGTTTTTTTAAACTCTTTCCTGGCCTGGCAAACTTTGCTTTCTTTTCTTGGTCATTGACAGTAAGTGCTTCACGTCATGATAGACATGAAGACTTCATGTCTAGTGTTGTATCGGGAATTTTTTTTCTTTCAAATCAACTTTTAAAATGAAACCCGGTGATCAGGATTGGCCCGCATACTTTATGTATCTGCTGCATGTAGGGAAGGAAGGTGGATGGCGTAAAGGGAACTTCATTACTTACAGCCAGCCAGCCCTCTGTGTGGGGGTGTCACAAAGTTCAGGTGGGGACACCTGTTATCTTTCCATCCAGCCTTTCCACACACGTGGGGTTCTGGAATAGGGAATTTAAAAGTAAGTGAAATAGTTTGAAAATAGGGTTTGTGAAGTTCTTCCACTGCCCAGAAGAGGGCACCCTATCACAGTGAATCCAGGTGAATCTTGTAGAAAAGCGGCTTTGCGTGTCCCAAGGTTGCAGTGTTACAATGCCAGGCCAAGAAAGGGCTTGAGTCTAAGCCCTTCCTGCGGTAAGTGTGGCAACTGAGCCCTGCTGGTAGACATGATTTACTAGTTAATCATCCAACAATGACTTGCTGAGGGTTATTATGCCACAGGCATCTTTCTGAAGTCTGGTGGACTGTTGGCAGGAGCTGGCTTAGGAAGGGACTGCCAGCCCGGTGGTGGGGCAAGGAAGCAGATCTTCAAAGTGAAATCATTCCAGAAAGCAAAAAGTGTTCCAAAAAAGATGACCCAGGTTATTTATTTTTGGTGTAAGGAGACATGGTGACAGTTTCACATAAGCACTAGCCTGCTTTCCCTTCACAGGAGAGCGGCGAGGCTGCATATGCCCCGCACAGAGGAGCAGAGCCCGGGATCCCTACATAGAGGCACTGCATCAGAAACAGCGCGATGGCGGTGGCTTGGGGGTTCTGTGTTACGTGTTTTGTTTGTTTTCGGTTTAATGTTTAAAGAGTATCTTACAAGAGTTTCAGGGACTCTTCCAACTTCCATGACTTCAGAAAGTCTGGATTCCAAGAGAATTTGACATTGTATTCTGCATTTTCTAACTTCTGGTCAGGTATCTTTTATTCTTTTTCTGTTTTTAGGATTCTTTTATAGCCTCTTTGATCAGAGAGGTCAGCAATGTCAGCTAGGCAAGGCAGGCCTATTTTAAGTGAGCCACTCGGCCCATAGACTCCTGTGCCGGTGCAAATGTGGGCCAGCCTCATTTTCACTTAACCCTTTCAGAGGGTTTGCAGGTCCAGATGAAGCTCGGGGCCTGGCCTTGATCATGGTTCCTCAGGGCCCGCCCTGTGTTGCAGCCTCTGTCTCAGGGCATGCCAGGCCAGGCTGTTAACATCTTCTCCTTGGAGGCGGGAACTTCTCATCTTCCTGCTGCCAGGAGGCTTTCATCAGCTTGACCTTGTGGTGAACAGCTCCATTTTTGGCACAGTTCCCAGACACTTAAGAAAGAGCTTTCCAATTAAGATGGTGTTCTTCCAGATAGCTCTCTTAAGGTGGGGGCTGTTGCTGGGGTGCCTGGTGTATGTCAGGACCCCAGACTTCCTTCAGTTGGCAGTGTCTTGGGATAACTCAAAGGAAACACAGGGGGGTGGGTATTACATTTGAATCCGTAGGCTTGAGAGCAAGCTCTCTCCACTGCCGCAACTTCCCCAGCACCCCTGAGGATACTGCTGGGCCACACGGACATGCCGGCTAGGCAAAAGCAGGCCAGACCCAAGCTCCACAAAGTGCCCTCTGGTGTGGGCTGGGGAGGGGTAAATCCTTCTGCTTCCTCCCAGAGATCCATGGTAAGGTTTACTGGTCAATTAAAATCTGGCTCCTCTTCATCATGGTGAAGTGTATTTGTAAGAGCAAGGACATTCTCTGGTTACTGACAACAGCCTGCCCCGTTAGCCCTTTTCTGGCTCCTGCAGTTCGCAGGCTCCGGCCTCCTCAGCATGTCTGTTATCCCTCCAGGTCCTGTGGGAATGGCTGCTGCCGCCGCCGTGGCAACAGGGAAGAAAAGGAAACGGCCACACGTGTTCGAGTCTAACCCGTCCATCCGGAAGAGGCAGCAAACACGCTTGCTCCGGTGAGGGCGCCCTCCACGTCCCCACTAGCTTCGTGCAGGTGCTGAGTCGGGTTCCTCGATGGCACGATTCAGCTCTAACGTTGGAGCAGTTAGGTGCTGTCCAGTCAGTTCCAGCTCATAGTGACCGTAGGTCCACAGACAAAACACCACGCGAGCCTGTGCTAGTCTCACAAGTGCTCCTGTGAGTCCGACAAGAGTAGCCGGATGGAAACCTAGGTTTCACCGATGTATCAGATACCACAGTAGTTGACCCAGAGAAAACGTGTGTGCCTGCTACGTGTCGGGCACCGAGAAATACGACAGTGGTCAAAACAAGCCCCTTGGAGATCTTACATTCTAGGGCAGGGAGACATAAGTAAGCAAAAAGGTCGGGTGGTACGAAGTGCTAATAGAGTCAAATACATGAGTAACAATGAGCCTGGAGACAAAGAGATTGTTCTCAAGTTGACTGTAGGTGAAGATTGTAGGACCCTTCCTGATGCGCCGAGCTATTGTGTGCTCTGTGAATGAAGCGCCAGCAAACTGCTAATAACAATGTAGCTGTAGATCTGTAGTGAGATAAGGGAAACAGGAAGGTGAGAGGAGCTATCTCAATTCAGTAGAGGTGGTCAGGAGCCTCCGGTGGCCCTGTGGGCTACCCAGTGAGCTGCTGATCACAGGATCAGTGGTTTGAACCCACTGGTTGCTCCTCAGGAGCACGGTGACGCTGCCGACTCCTGTGAAGATGTGAAGTCTCAGAACTGTAGTGGGCAGTTCCACTCTGCCCTCCCAGGGTCACTATGAGCCGGAAGCAACTCGATGCCAGTGGGTTTGGTTTTGGTTAGAGAGGTGGCTTGGAAATCCTCTTGGTATGCCATCCTTTGCTCATTTCTATTTCTTCTGAAGAGTGTGTAAGTTCACAGTACAAGGGTCACACTGCTGTGGTACATTGAAGACCTAGAATTTGACAACCTACATAATATGCACTGATAAATTTATTCAATAAAATGATACTATGTCCACATTTTCCAGACTTGGATTATGATATTATATCCAAATGGAGGGCTAGCACATGTAAATGATATGGAACAAAGTTTATATTAAAGACATGAAAGGCAGATCATAACAAACTGAAATGATTTCACCTAAAGAGAAAAAACCCTAAAATCACTCCATGGTAGCTTTGAGGGGGCACAGAGGTTTCACCGCCCAGCAGAGCAGCCTTCCCGTCTGCTCTAGTGATGGCCGGGCAGGAGGAGCTAGAACGCCGCTGTCGCTGTGAGAGACCCAGACAGGGACGCACCTGCCTTGGGAGAAGAACGGACAGCTGTGATTCAGTGTAGCTTGGCTTTGCAAGAGTGGACTGAGCCCAGGAGGCTTACGAGTGCCTCCGCTGTACGGTGATCTCGGATGGCCTCAGAGGAACATTGCCACGTCGTCCCCTTGTTGGCCTATTTGGAAAAAACAAACAAACAATACTCCATCTTTGTTTGTAAAATATGGCAGTCCGAGAATTGGAGGCTGTTGATGCCACAAAGAAAACCTGGCAGCAAAACCATTTTGAAACTAGCTTTGTGGATAAAATGGTGCCAGTGAGATAAACTACTGATGCAAATTCATCAAAGATTGGAAACAACGTGTTCCTGAAAAAAGATACGAAACAACTTTCTGAGTCCCTTTCCTGAGGTGGGGGCCACGTCGGAGGGTGCCTTGCGAGTGGTCTTCCCACCATCAGGGCAGTAAGCAAACAAACCCCTTTGGTGGTCAGATGGAGGACAGACCTGTGCCCATCACTGTGTCGTGCCCGAAGGCAGCCCTGCTGCAGACCTGTGTGCGACTGGGCTGGTCATGGCTGCTTTTTGGTTTGGGGTTTTCATTGTGGGAAATTTCACACAGCATAAAGTTATTGACCTTTACGGAAAGGGCATATGCATAAGAAGACATCCAATCAGAAGCTTGTTTTACCCACGTCTGTGGTGCTGTCGATATTCTTCAATGGGGTTTCATTTTCTCTTGGTTCTCTTGCTCAGGAAACTCCGAGCCACGTTAGATGAGTACACGACTCGAGTGGGACAGCAAGCCATCGTCCTCTGCATCTCACCCTCCAAGCCCAACCCAGTCTTCAAAGTGTTTGGTGCAGCGCCTTTGGAGAACGTGGTAAGTGTGGCTGTGCCGTGTGCCCGGGTACCTGCCCTTTGTTGTCTGGCTGTTGGTTCACACACCCCTCGGCCTCTGCCCAGCACAGTCCCCTCACCACGCCTGGGAGCAGGAACTGGTGTGCGGCCCACTTCATGCACGTCAAAGTGACCGAGGCTCATGCCTGCCTCCACTGTCTAAAACAAGCTCTCACCTCACCAGAAGAAAGGAATTGGTCGTTCACGTTTCCTGTGAAGTGAACACGTCAAATCACAAAGACTCAAAAACACGAGTGATTACGGGTTAGGCATCAGGCAGTGTTACAGAAATATTAAGATTTTTGTAGCATGTCAGACAAGAGTGCCCTTATTTTTCCAAGATGCATGTAGACATATTTAGAAGTGAAGTGTCATGATGTCTGCACAATACACTTTCAATGGGCTGACCAAAAACAAAGAGCGAGGTCTGGGTGCCAGCTAAAGCAGTGTGTCAACATGCAGAGCCAACATATATCTTTGTTAGCAAGCACACAAAACGTCCCTGAAATACGAGCACAGGCCATGCTGGCACATGTGAAAGGGGTGATGACTTGGATGGTCAGACTGTTTTATGCCATTGTTCTCATCAGCCATTGGAATAAGAAGTGCCTAAAATGTACACTTTCCCAGCCAACCTTCCTGTTGAAATTTTATCCTAAGACGGAAAGTTATTAACTGTTAGCCCCAGCACTAGGCACAGTGCTAGTCAAAGTGCTTTTTCTGAAAATTGAGAATAAACTCTGTTCACAGGTAGGAGTCTGGCTAGGTAAACCTGCGGCCCAGCCAGTACACGGGCTGGCGGAGAGCCTCGGTGGTCTTTGCAGTGGGGGCGGTGTTCTGTTAGGGGAAGAGAGCAGATTATCAAGACAGACAGAAAGAGTCCCTCTTTCAAACCCACTCTGTCATTCTACATGCTCATGATTTCAGGGGACTGTGGTAAAAAACATTATTCTCAACAAACCTTGCCAGTAACTCTGAGAAGCAGATAGGTCATCACTTTGATTTTGTTTTGCAAGTGAGAATCTTGGAGAGGCTCAGTGGTCTGCCCAAGACCACCCTCCCTGCGTCTTCGGAGTAGGAGAGCCAGAGGTCAGCCACTGGAGACTGGCCCTCGCCGTGAGCAGAGAACTACACCTCCCCTAGGCTTTTCTGGGCCGCTGACTGGGTGTGGTTTCCACCTGTCATTTCCTTTACTTCGTGCAGATCCACCTGATGAAGGGGTGGTCTCCAGCTTCATCTCAACTCACTCCGGGCTTCCCTCTCCACGACAGCCATGAGAGACTCCCTGCAAACCTTTGCCCAAACCCTGCTTCGGCCCTTACAGGGGATGGGTTTGCTCTCCTTTACCTGAGCTTCACATTACAAACTTCCACTCAGATTTGCAATCTCAGCTCGGTCGACACTACCTCTGTGAGGCCTTCTGTGACCTTCCTGGTCTACCCAGAGCTCCTCCACCTGAGCACCTGTCACAGAAGCCTGTTCTGTATATTGGATTAGGTCAGTCCCGAGCTGGAGTGTAAGTCCCAAGAGGGCAGGGGCTGGGGCTGGTGTGCTCTTCATTGTCTCCAGGGCTGGCACTACTAGTTGCTCAGCCCGAAGGGCGGAATGAATGAGGCATCGGACATGTTTGGCAGCTTCCAGAAGTCGTAAAGCACAGTAAGGTCTGAGAAGTTGCACCGTGTCATTCTCTGGAGCACTTGTCCCCGTTTTGTGCAGTTGTGTCTGCAATAAGCCCAGTAATCGATGCGGGGACTGCGGTCATTCTTGCCCCTCCTTCCTAGCACTGTGTGTAACAGTCATGTTGATTGGCTGGATGGCAGAATGGAGGAGCTAGCTCCCAGCTTCAGAGGCTCTCTCTGTATGTGGTCTATGTTTGTAACCTGGGGTGGTGAGAAAATAAGTCAAAACCAGGTGCCTTTCAGAAAGAGCCTCCGGTTTCTCTAAGTTGCATGGGTTCCACCACCTCCCCATCCAATGCCTTCTGACGTTGAAAACGTCACTTCTCTAGGTCTCTGCTCTTTAGGCACAGCAAGGTATCCTGCCGAGTGCACGGGTCCCCTGAGAACATGCTCAGTGACAGCTTGCTCCTGTAGTAAACACAGAGTTGTCCACGCTGAGGCCCACGCAGCTGGTGTTAACTGAGTGGGCGCATGACGTGAAAAATTCCACTTTTATGAAAATTGCCTTTTTATGCTAGAATTTTTTGACGTGTTCCCCCACATTGGTTTTTCCCTTTCGGGGGCTGCATGTCTTCCTGTGTGAAATACAGGTGATACCAACCCCACTGGAGAGCAGTAGGAATTAAAGTTGGCTATCATCCCCTATAGATGCTATTTCGGGAGAGCAGGCATCAAGTGCTGGCAGATGGTAGGTTTTAAAGTTGCTGTGCCCGGAGGGCGTTTCCTTGGTGGCCTGCACGTTCATGAGCTCTGTAGGAAGAGGCTGGGAATGACTCTGTCCCCGGGGGGACAGAGCGAGGGATCCCATCCTCTTTCCAGGAGGCCGTGGAAGCTTCTGGGGGCAGGGCTCTGTCCACCGAGGCAGTAATCCAAAGCATCCCACTGGGCACAGGCTGGCGAGGACAGAAGACGCACTGCCAGAGACCCAGCTAGCTGGAGGGGTTTCGCCCGGCTGCTTTGAAAGCTCCCCAGTCCATTGGAAAGGCTCTGGGCTTAGGCTTGATTTCTTGTTTGCAGCCATTCATTTAGTTATGTAGGCTTTGAAAAATGACTTCAAGTTAAAGAAAGGTGGTTCCGTATGTTTAAAGGAGTAAAGTCAGCCCGATTGATTCTCTGTTTGTTTATTCAAACAATAATCTAACACAGTCAGGCTGGGAGCTGTCTGGTCTGCAAGGAGGGCCCCGCTGCATTCTCTGAGGGGCCAGTGGTCACACCTGGGCAGGAAGGAGGGGACAAAACAACCGCAGAGATGACTTGAAATTAGAGAGGAAGGGGAGGCTGACACGGTGGCCAGAGAGGGAACAGGATGAAGCCAACAGACGTCAAAGGCCCAGCCTGTGCCTGGCTCTGGCGCAGGAATGTGCTAGACCCACAGTTCTGAGGGTAGCTCTTTGTGCCTACCTCAGAGGACAATGCATTTTTAGGTTTAGAGGAACTCAGGTAAAATCATACTTATCTTTTATGAATCTTCCTGAAGAGTCTTATATCCAAGAAATCTTCAGGAATCTAAAGGAATTATGGTCTGAGGTAGAAAGAGCCATTGCCCCCATGACGTTGGCAGCCAGCTCCCCAATCTTCAACAAGTGCAGGCAGGGGCCGGTCCTCTAACTGCTTCTTAGACATCCTGAGCCCTCCACTCGGAGATGGTTGGTTAGCTTAGTATCTGAATATGAGAGACCGTTTGTTATGTGTGTGAAAAAATAAGCACGTGAACAGCAGACCCCTCGGCAGGCGCTGGCATGTATGGGAAATCTGGAAATAATCATGTAAGTGGCCCCATGGTGAGTGTTGTCGGTAGGAGTTTAAAGGAAGGAGAGAATTATGGTGAGAACACTTGGGAAGTATTCTCAGGAAGTGGGAATTGGATTGGGCCTTGGAAGACAAACATAATAGGCAGCAGGATAAAGACCCAGACACAGGCAGGGATTAGCTGATACAAAGGTTAATGAGACACCTGGCCAGCTAAAGAGGGAGAAGGTGGTGAGCAGAGCCATCGATGGGCCTCTGGGCGCTGGGCACCGGGAACCATTCACGTAGACTGCAGTGATGTGTTGGTGCAACTTACTCAGCTGTGTCTGGAGCCCGGTGAGAGTGGGGTTGGAGAGAGTTCATGCTGAGCTGGAGGCTGGGGCTTCTTCCTCCGAGGAGTGGGCATCTGTGGGAGTTTTCGGAGGGCAGAAAGGATAAATGATATTGGAGTGGCTGGTCAGAGCCTAACACTAGATTAAAACTCAGTTTGAGTCCCACCTGTACTCCTCACTCACTGTAGGGCTGGTGGGAACGTGATGTACGTTTGCTGAGTAATGCTTATTAGTTTATCTGCAAAATGGGTACGCATGTGTGTTGATGGAATTATTGTGAGAATTAATTGACCCAGGGATGATTCTATAAGTTTTCCCTATTTTTCTTTTATCCTGTTGAACTGTATAACTGCAAGGTCAGTGGTTTGAAACCACCAGCTGCTCCTTGAGAGAAAGATGAGGCTTTTCACTTCCATAAAGAGTCTTGGAAACGCACAGGAGTCGGTTCTCCCCTGTCCAGTAGGGTTGCCGTGCGTCAGATCCGACTTGATGGCAGGGAGCTTTTGTATAACTGCAGAAGTAGGGCTACATAGCACACGACAAGTTTCTGTTTTCCGGACCTGGAGGGGGGATTATGGGAATCGTATGGAGCTCTGGCTAAGCTCTTGGCTGCCAACCCAGAGGCTGGCTGCGTGCGGCGACAGATGGGGCAGTCCCTTTCTTAAAGACGGACGGCAGCCTTGGCAACCTTCCGGGGCAGTTCTAGCTGTCCTCCATACTTTTGCTGCGTCACAGCCGACTCAGTGCAGGGGATGGAAGAATCTGCTCTCTCACTCCTCATAATGAGGTACCTAGACGGCCCAGTCCATTTTAGCAAGAAGCCCTGGACACAAATACTGTTGGAACACTGGTCAAACGTTGGTCTTTCTTTTTCCTACGCTGATGCTGTGAACCCCGAGCACAGATTACTCCCGATCCCACCCTGTCATGGTGCCTAACCTGTGGCTTCAGTCACCCCGGAGGTGTCCTCAGTCCCTGCATATTCGTGGATTCCTTTCTTGCCTCCTCTGTGTCACAGTGGGTGTGTGTGTGTACAAATGTGGGGAGCAGAGCTAGCGCACAACCACCTCTAGTTCAAGCCTGCAGTTGTCGGAGACGCAGCACCAGGAAGTACCAGAGGGAGGAGGCCTTGGCCTGTGGGCTCCCTGTACCCCAGGCCCTGACAGCAAATTGTGCCTTTGACCCCAGGGACACGTATGCCAAGGTTCTGATTTCTTCCAGACCAGTTAAGCTTCAGTGCACGCCAATCTCTTCTGTTAGGAACCCCCTTTGCAAGGAAGCTGCCACAGTTTCAAATCTCGCTCAAGAGGCTCCAGTCCTTAGTTAACTGCTCCGGCCAGGTGTGTACCCTCCGGCCTGGGAAGCGCACAGGGGAAATGCCATCACTGAGACCCAGAGCAGCTGGGTTCCCGCCCAGGGCCAACGTGCAGCGTCCTATAAAACTTTTTCCACCCACTCCTCTCTCCTGCTGTTGCCTGTAATTTCATCATCTCTTCATCTCTTCCCGCTTGGTGTGATGTCTTTGGGGCCAGCGGGTATTTTTATCTGCGAGTGTGTGTTTGTCCTCTGCTTGCTGCAGAGGCTCGGGTGGCCAGCCCCACCCCCTCTGGTTGCCTAGCACCCCCCTCCCTGGTTGTAGGGCATCTTGTTTACTTCTGCCCTTAATTCCCTGCAGGTGCGTAAGTACAAGGGCATGATTCTGGAAGACTTGGAGTCGGCCCTGGCAGAACACGCCCCCGCGCCACAGGAGGTTAACTCCGAGTTGCCGCCTCTCACTATCGACGGAATTCCTGTCTCTGTGGACAAAATGACCCAGGTAAGGGGCGGGAGGGGAGGAGGCCACTCCAGGGAGCCACACAGCTGGGGGCGGGCCGCGCAGCCCTTTCCCCTGGCTTGGTCCTGGGTGGTAGCACCAGGCAGAGGCCTAGAACGACCCAGTGGCAGGTGGGCGTGGGGGGAGGGCGGGCAGACACTAGGAATCTGATCAATCCCTAGGAAGTACAGCAGTCAACTTCCGGTCTCTGGGGCTGAGCAGCTCCTCTCTCCGTGTAAACTTCAGTACCACCAAGTCAGGCTCCCCCCCCACCTGGGAAAGGGGCCAGACACTCAGTGAGTCCATGTTCTTCCTCTGGGAAGAGAGGTCAGGTGTGCTGGCCGAGCAAGCACCATAGCACTATCATTTTTCGGACATTGGCTGTATTGGTTTAGTTGTTGGTGGTGGGTCTCTCCCCTGACCTCCCCGCCTCACTCTAAAGGAGAAAGGTTGACTAAGGGCAAATACCATTCTTAGAAAACCCCCCCCCCACCCCGGCCCTTATTTCTCTAATTATATTCTCCTTGTCTTGCCAAATCCAGTTGTCCCTTTTCACCCCATTCAGCCCTCCAGCAGCATTTAGCTCATCCAATGATGGCTTCCCTCGTAAAACATGATCCTCTCTGTGTCCGTGGTCCCACGCTCTCCTGAATGTCTGCCCCTCTCGGGGTGACCCTCTCCTGCCCCTCCTTTTCCTCCTCCAGTCCCATCAATATATTGGTGTGTGCTGTGGAGTTTACACCCATCTGTATGTTGACTGTACTGTTCTTCTTTGCCTGCTAGATCCTCCACAGAGCCTGCAAGAACTTTTGATACACACACACACACACACACTTTTCTGGTTGTGCCCTACACACATCAAACTCATCAGCAAGTCATGGCATGTCACCTCTGAAAGGTACCCTGCATCTGACCATTCTCCATTCCCATCACCTCCCTAGCCCCAGCGTGTAGCATCGCAGGGAAACAACTCCCACAGCTCCCAGTCTCCTTCCTCCACTCTTGTCCTGCCCTCGTCCTTTCTCCACATGCCCTAACTGAAATCAGTTACAGCAAGCACTCCCTTACTTAATGGCTTTCTGCTGTCTTGGAATAAAATCTGGACTCGCTATGGCCTTGAGGACCTGAATAATCCAGTGTTCTCTGGAGTTGGCTGCTCAGCCACATTGGCCTGCCCCCCTTTTCCAGACAGCTCTAGCCCCTTCTTCCACATGGGCTCACCTGTCACTCCTGACCCAAGGGGCATTATCCCACGGAATGCAGCCTCTTTCCTGGTACTCCCTCCCGGAAATTACTGGTTAGCATTTACGCTGCTTGCCATCTATGCACACAGCTAGACTAAGAGCAGGATTGAGCTTGTCTCCAGAACGGGCACCTAAAGTCACCCATAGGTGTGACCTGAATCACAGCCAACAAGACTCAGGTGGCTCTGGTCACTGGCTTGTTTTCCACTTTCTGTATAGAGTAAGTGTAACCTACTTGCAACATGATCAAATGTTTTCATATGAATATTTTTTCTAGTTCAAGGTTGATACCTCTGCATTGCTTTTCCAAGGAATCCTTTTTCGTTAAGTCGGTTAATTTTTCTCTCACGTAGTGACTGCCATATGTTGGGAGGCAAGCTTCACAGGATCTCATTTAATCCTTCTCCAGGCTACAGAATGGCCATTTTATATGCAACAGAAGAGTTCAAATAAGATCTGTAGCCATATAGGACAACATAGGATGTTTGCAAGGGACACCAATTCTAGATTCCAGACCAAAGGGCAATCCACGACTTCCCTGAAGTGCTGAAATTCCAGAATTGGCTAAAGGCACTGCCTGTGGGAGGACCCGACCTGTTACTCACTTGGGCTGAATGCCAGGGAGACCCTGATTCGCAGATACAGCTCTAGGTGTGCTCCTCAGGAGTGCTCGGAATCACGCCACAGCGTGGCTTGTGTTGAGCATCGTTGTGATGTGCGAGTTCCTTGTTTCAGTGCTTTACAACTTAAGCAGCATGGGTTATTGGGAGATTACTAACTTGGGCAACAGAGGAACAAGTCCCCAATCTGCTACATCTTAACCATCTTCCAGCCATGCCTTGTAAGGTGAGTGAAAGCTAATGGATTTGGGTTTTCATTTTATATTGAAGCAGTGAGGTGGGAAAATATAGGAACAGCACAGTTTGCAAATTGAAAAGTTAAGACTAAATCAAGGACAAGGTTTGGCTGTTTTTGACGCCAGTGGGTGACGAACAGGGGTTGATACATATGTCAGTGTTTTCACCTTTTTCCTAGCTGTCAAACTCAGCTTGGATCTCTGAGCGGATAACATCAAACATTTACTGTTTCAAAAGAACTACTTCTTTATTAATCATTTTTTTTTAATTTTTTTTTATTTTAACAATTTATTGGGGCTGATACAATTCTTTTCACAGTTCATACATATACATACATCAATTGTATAAAGCACATCTGTACAGTCTTTGCCCTAATCATTTTTTTCTCTTTTCTTCTTTTACATTTTATTAGGGACTCAAACAACTCTTACCACAATCCATACATATACATACATCAATTGTATAAAGCACATCCATACATTCCCTGCCCCAATCATTCTCAAAGCATTTGCTCTCCACTTAAGCCCCTTGCATCAGGTCCTCTCTTTATTAATCATTTTATTGCAGGCTCATACAACTTATCACAATCCATATAAGCATCCATTGTGTCAAGCACATTTGTACATTTGTTGCCATCATCATTCTCAAAACATTTGCTTTCTACTTGAGCCTTGGCATCAGCTCCTCATTTTTCTCCTCCCTTCCTGCTCCCCACCACGAACGCCTCATAATCTATAAATTATTATTATTTTGTAATATTTTATACTGTCCAATGTCTCCCTACCCACTTTTCTGTTCACCATCTCCCAGGGAGGAGGTTATATGTAGATCCTTGTAATTGGTTCCCCCTTTTTACCCCACCTTCCTGGTATCGCCACTCTCAGCACTGGTCCTGAAGGGATCATCCACCCTGGATTTCCTGTGTTTCCAGTACCTATCTGTACCAGTGTACATCCTCTGGTCTAGCCAGATTTGTAAGGTAGAATTGGCATCATGATAGTGGGGGTGGGGGTGGGAGGAAGCATTTAGGAACTAGAGGAAAGTTGTATGTTTCATCGTTGCTACATCGCACCCTGACTGACTCATCTCTCCCTGGACCCTTCTGGAAGGGGGTGTCCAGTTGCCTACAGATGGGCTTTGGGTCCCCACTCTGCACTCCCTCTCATTCACAATGATATGATTTTTTTGTTCTTTGATGCCTGATACCTGATCCCTTTGACAGCTCATGGTCACACAAGCTGGTGTGCTTCTTCCATGTGGGCTTTGTTGCTTCTGACTAGATGGTTGCTTGTTTATTTTCAAGCCTTTAAGACCCCAGACTATATCTTTTGATAGCCGGGAACCATCAGCTCTCTTCACTACATTTGTGAGCACGCAATGATAAGATTTTTTTGTTCTTCGATGCCTAATACCTGATCCCTTCGACACCTCATGATATCAAAAGAACCTCTTGACTTACTCTATAGACTTTCAAAATTGCCTCATGCATACAAGGAGGAGTCTTGCTGTCGTAGTGGTGCCAGAGTTGGGGGCTGCAGTCTTCACGGTCAGCAGTTCAAGCCACCAGCTGCTCCGAGGGAAAAAGACAAGGCTTCTTGCGTCTGTGAAGAGTGACAGTCTCCAGTTCTGCCCTGCTCTGTAGGGTCGCTGTGAGTCAGCATCGAGTCAGTGGCAGTGAGTTTACACACAGCAATGACATGCCACAGAACATCTAAAGTTCTATGTGAATTAAATGCCCTATTCTTTTAAGAACAGTCTGTTAAAATAAAGTTGTTTTTTTTTACATACAGAAAACCCTAGATTTTGGGCAACTTTAAGAAGAATGGTTAGACTTTTCCCCATAGCTTTCTGCCCACTGTGATAGGAACGAGGGTGGTTGAGAATAGTAGGCTTTGCAGAAGAAATCATTAATTTGGGGTGGGTTCTGCAGGCCTGGAAATTATTTACAATGAAATGGCTACTATTTTTTCAGAAATTTCGGAAGCCAGCTTAGCATACTTCTCTGGAAAACTGTAGGCCAGGACCAGAGGACAGCTCCCAGGGGTCTTTTGCTCACCCCTGGCAGTTTTGCCTTGGACGAGTGTAACTCACAGCCCTTGGGGTGGGGCCCGGGAGCCTGCAGGCACTGCTGATGGTAGCCTCCACGTGGAGTTTAAGGAGTTAGTTTCTTGAAGAGGCTTTAAACCAGTGGTTCTCAACCTTCCTAGGGCCTCAACCCTTCAAGACAGTTCCTCGTGTGGTGACCCCTCCCCCCCCATAAAATTATTTTCGTTGCTACTTCATACCTGTAATTTTGCTGCTGTTATGAATCGGGTGACCCCTGTGAAAGGGTCATTTGCCCCCAAAGGGGTCTCGACCCACAGGTGGAGAACCGTTGCAGGTTTAAACAGTCACGATTTGGGCTGGTAGACCATCAGTCTGGTAGTCTCTGCAGCTGCCACTTCCCGTGGAGCGGTGATGCTCACCAGTTCTCGGGGAGCCCTTCAGGGGCAGTTGGCACTGAGGCCGCTGCAGGAAGAATTTCTGCGTGGAGTGTTCATGTTGTGCTTAGGAGACCTTCTGTCCGCGTTGACTTTAGGTGGTCTTGCTTTTTGAAAGTGTACGCCTGGCCTCTCCGACCCAAATTGCAGCTGGCAGCAGCTGTGTGTCCGCCAGCTCTGCACTTCCCTCCCTCCCTTCTCCTCGTGGTTGTGGGTCACATAGCGGCTGCCATAGGGTGCTGCTGCAGCTGAAGCCTCCTCTGCCGGCAGAAAGGTGGCAGAGTGTTGCAATGCCACCCAATGTTTCAACCCCGTAAAGCAGTCGCTGTGTTTAATAACGGCACTGCCTTGTCACTGAATAAACAGAACATGTCTCTAATCTTACTTTGGCCTAAGAAGTAGTAAAATTGAGATTTTACACGTGACCAAAGCAAACTGAAAGTTCACATCCACTGAATGCATGTGACTGCTCAGGAGTCTGTGGCTCCCCACTGCCCTTGAGGGCAAGGCAAGGCTGTTGTAGCTTACTTACATCTTAAGAATTTTTTTTCTTTTGCAACCAGAACTCCTAAATGTAGGCCCAGATCCTCAAGTCTTGGCTGATAAGAGTGGTGCTCTGGGGCTAGGCAGTGGGGGCTGACGCAGCACTGTTGTCGAAGGGATGCTAGAGGTTGCCCCACCCAGGCCCACGCCTCCACTGGACTGAGATGGGGACAGGAGCAGTGGTTTCTTTTCCTTCATAAATGATACTTTTCCATTTTAAACTCAGTATTAGCACTTTTTAAAATAACGTTGCTTATGGGGAAAAAGAACAGTTTCCTCTGGAGCCTTTTTTTACCCCCTTCTTCCTCCTGATACAGAAGGGGAAAATTGTTTTATTGCCCTGAGGTCAGGATGTGTTTTGAATCTAACAGTCCTCCCTGTTCTGGCCATGGGTCTCAGTTACCATACTAGCTTCCAGATGACGCTTGTTTTGTAAAATCAGCCCATCCTCAAAGGAGAAGGGTTGCTGCCTGTAAGCTCGATCAGAAAAGTGTGATGTGAGTGCTGAAGGTGACTCCAGAAAGGTCTCCCTCCTGATGGCAGCCCCCTAAGGCACTGCAGCGCGCCCGGGCAAGAACAGGCATGCACTTTGGACTGTCAGACTTTGGCATGGTGGTTACACATTGGGCTGCAATCTGCAAGGTCGGTAGTTTGAAACCACCAGCTTGCTCCCAGAGAAAAAGAAGGGGCGTTCTACTTCTGTAAGCAGTTACAGTCTTGGGAACGCACGGGGCCAGTTCTACCCTATTCTACAGTCACTGTGAGTCGGCATCGACTCGGAGTTTTTATTTTGTTTTTTTTGTTCTTCTTAACTTTAGAAATGTTGTGGTGTGGGAATTAAGTTCAAACGTTGTAACCTTGGTTTGAGCTTCATTGAGCATTAATAGGCTCTCAGTACTGCAGCTTCTGTTTTCCAGGCTTAGGATCAAGTATTTATAGTCTGTGCATGTTGGCACTAAGGGAAACCGACTATCCTCGATCTTAGATGCTTGTTTTCTTTTGCTTCTTTAGTCTCTGCCTGCTGAGGATTGTTTGATCTTTGGTCCAGGTGAGGAGGTGATTGGATTGTTTTAGAAAGTGAAAAAGTGCAATATAGAATTACTCCCCACTCCACCCTGGACCTTCAGGTGGTAGGCTGAGCAAAGAGACTCCATAGTACAAATTGGGTCAGGAAATTACTAAGTCTATGCTCTGATTTCAAAATCCAAGCTTCTGACTTTGAACAGGCCCAGAAAAGATCCGGAATGCGGGGGGAACCACCCTCCCTGGATCCTAGGTGACTGTCAGTTTAAAGGAGTCCACAGCCAGACCCCTCTCCCGCGGAGTCAGTCCTGATCCACAGTGACCCCATAGAGCAGTGGTCCTTGACCTTCCTCATGCCCCCACCCTTTAATATAGGCCCCCTCCCCAACCATAACATTATTTTTGTTACTACTTCATAACTGTAATTCTGCTACTGCTATGAATCGGGTGACCCCTGTGAAAGGGTCATTCAACCCCCAAAGGGGTCGTGACCCACAGGTTGAGAACCTCTGGGCTTACAGCGTAAACTCCCCCCTTAAGCCCTTATGGATCAGGTAGCCTCTCCCTGTAAGCTGCTGCTGGTAGGTTAGGGTTGTCGGCCTTGTAGCCAGCAGTCCAGTGCTTACCCGACAATGCCCCCAAGGCTCCTAGTGGTGTGTCTAAACCCAGCACACATCTGAGTGGGAAAAGGCGTGCAGTGTGTGTACTTTCATGCAGATGTGCACGCCTGAAAAGCAGTTAGCTCTTACTTGGCGGTAAACCGAAGGGGGAGCAGCGCCTCTGTCCCAGCAGTGTGATGGCCTGCGGGGCCAACAGTCCGCCCTCGGTGTGCCTGCATCGGAGTGCAGAAAGAAGGAACAGCTCACCTGTGGATCGGGCTGCACCTCTACGTTTGACAGGCAGCACTCTGGTGAAATGTGTGCTTTGAGCAGAGTTGCCTCCTATAGTATAATTTGAGTTTTTTTAAGTATCAGGCAGGAAGTGTTTTGCAATAAGTATAATTGAGTCGGTTCTGACTCTATAGGAAGGTCAGCCTGCCGACAGTGGCTTTCCAAGGCTGTCAGTCTTTATAGGAGCAGAAAACCCCATCTTTCTCCCAAGAAGCAGCCAGTGGCTCTGAGCTGCTAATCTTGCAGTGAGCAGCCAAACTCATCACTACCATGCCACCGGTGCCCGACACTGCTGATTGCGTCTGCTAGTTGTGTGCCACCAACCCAGTATTGGGGGGGTGGGGGGGCGGACGGACCAGTATGCAGTCCCTTGAGGAAGACTAGCTAATAAAGTTTATTCGTGTTTCTCAAACTTAGCTGCGCTGCAGTGTCACTTGGGGAACTTCAAGTCCTGTGGCCAGGCCATGCTCCAGACCAATTAAGTCTGGATCTGTGGGGCGGGGAAAAGCTCCCCTAGTGATTCCCGCAGGAAGCCAACCGAGAGACAGCAGTGCCAGTGTCTCCCTATGCAGGGGAGGGAGTTTCCTTATTGTCGAGAACGATCAAAATACGGTCGCGGCTGTGGTATGTCATGCTGTGTAAACCAGTGGGCAGGCAGGCTGAGGTTAAGGGAATGTAGGCAGCAAAGTAAATGCATTGGATTTGCTGTCACATTGAAGAATAGTGTGCACATTTTGATTAGACTCAACAGAAATCAGTGTATTGGGAAAATACTCTAAGAAGGGAATAGCTGTACAAATATTCAGGACACAGCTAAGGTAGGAAAACACATTCAACTCCTGTGATAGACAAGTAATATCTGGAACAGGTTAAGATTTCCCTCAAATTAACAAGAAAATCATTCAAAAATTAAAGCATTGTCAGCAGTTCATAGAAAGAAAGGGAAGAAGAGTACGCATATAAAAAGACTCTCAGTCTCACTAGTAGAGAAAGTTAGTAAAATTGCCGTTTCCCCGCACCAGATGAGTCAGTGGAAGACTGTATTAGTGGTACGTGTGAGAAATGGGTGTGCTGTTTGTTAGTGGGAGTGCACGTTGAAACTGTTTCTGGAGGACAATCTGGCAGGACCTTTTCAAGTGAAAGGCACACACCCTTTAACCAGCACTCCACTTTTCCGAATTTCTCCTCGAGAGCAGTCACCATGCACGAGCACTGCAGAACGTGGGACCACGCCAGGGTTGACCAGCAGGCCCTGAGCTGACCAGAGAGGATCTGTGCAGCACACGATGAGGTGCTTCTCGTGCTGCCGTAGCGGAGCTCAGTGACAAAGGACAGAGAACGGCAGTGCCCCATTGGGTGGCTCTCCAGCACACACTTATGTAAACGCATACAGTTTGGCCTTTTAGGAAGGATTCTCATCAGACTAAGTCTTCGTCTGTCTTACCCTCCAGACAGAAAGCGGACTGGGGAGAGTAGGTGGAAAAGAGGACTTTGTTTTTTTCTGTCGTGTTTAAATTTTTGTACAAAAGAGTGACCACTAGAACGGGTTAACAAAGATGGACGAATATGAAACTACTTCAGGGAGAAGATGAGACATAAAAAGCAAAATCAGCAAAAAGGAAAAAAATCGATGAGTTAGACTTCATCGTGATTATTATATTTTGTACATCAAAGGAGACACAGCATGGAAACTGTGTGGAGGCCGTGCATCTGATACGGCCTTCGTAGTCAGCAGCAAGACACAGCCCAATTACAACATCGACTTAAAAAAGAAGAAATATAAAGGACCAATAAGAAGTGGAAAGATACTCAACATTATTAGCCATTAGAAATACAAATTAAAAAAAAAGAAATACAAATCAAAATTACGATGAGCTACCAGTCCACATCCACTAGGGTGATTGCAATTTTTAAAATGGAAAACAAATAGTATTGAGGACATTGTGGAGGGCTGGAGTTTTCATCTTTTGTTTGCTTGTTTGATTTTTGTGTTTGTGACTTCTCAAAATTACATATGGAATTACCATATGATCCAGTAGTTCTTCCCGATTGTATCCAAAGGCTTGAAGCAGGAGCACTTACATACGCACCAGTGTGCTGTACATTATTCACAGTAGCCAAAAGTTGGAAATTGCCCCCGTGTCCATCAAAAGATGAGTGAGTACACAAACGTTCTGATACACACATGACAGGTCTGAACCTGGGAATCCTGGTGCTGCATGAAGTTGGTCAGACCCTCCGTGCTTCTTGGCCCCGCTTACGGAAGTCCCTGGAGCCGAGAGCAAAGCACCCAGGGGTTACCCGGGACTGGAGGGAGGACTGGACCGATGCTAAAAAACTGCTGGGGAGAGTAGGATTTAAAGAGCACTTTGATTAAAGGGAGGAGACAGTTTGTCGGGTGGAGGGGGAATGGAGATACAAAGGCAAAAGTTTGGGTTTGAGAGAGGAGCCTTAAGTGCCTTAATCCACCAATTCTGAAGTTAAACTCCACTTTCCTTGCAAACCTGCTCCCCACTGTTCTAAAACGAACGTGTCGGTATGGGGAAATGCGGTGAGAGAGCCCTTGTTGCTGCTGGTCCAGGACTGAGGTGGATGGGCCCCTCCTCAAAGTTCCCTTTCATTGTTTCTATGAGCAAAGGTCAGGGTGTGAGTTACCCCCGAAACGGAGCCAAAGATCATTTTTACAAATGCCCTTTAAACGTCCCTTTTAATTAAAGTAAGGAAGCCAGAGTCTGAAAATAAATGCTCCTGTTTTCAGTTCCTGCCGTCTTCTGTTTTCCTGTGAGCTGTTGAAAACATCACCTTTCCATGTGGCTTGATTTCAGCCGCCTTCTCTTTACATTTACTGCATATTCTCTAGCCGCCTCAATAGAGGTGAGGCTGGCACACATTTTGGTTTTAAAAGACCTTTACTTGATCCCTGAGCCTAACTGGAAATTAAGAGCCTTGACATCCCTCCGGGCTACACACAGAGCAAAGACAGAGGGAGTGAGAGGCTGGTATTTGGCGATGTTGAAGGATCAGGCTGTTTTCTTTACAATTTACAAACGGCAAATTTTAGCAGAGTTGTTTCATTTTGACTGGATGAACCTTTGTAGTGTCTTAGGAATTTTAGTGTAAGGCCATCAATATTTTCCCATAATTCTTACTTTGGCCACTGCCATGACTTTTGTTTGCTGAATGTAGCCTGGTTTGTGGCACGTTGCTGCTGCTGTCTGCAGTGAGCGGGTTCAGACTCCTAGTGACCCTGGAGGGCAGAGCAGAGCTGTCCATGCGGTTTCCCCGGGCTGACGTCGGTTCAGAAACTTCTCCAGATCCCACCGAGCAGCTTCCAACTGCCCACCTTAGTCAGCATGTAGCCACTGCACCACCAGGGCTTGGTTGGGGGCCCTGTGAGCCCGCAGGAAGGCACTCGGTATTTCAGGGAGTTAACCACCCACTGCCAGTGGGAAACCCACCAGTGGGAGAAAAGTCCTGGTGGTCTGCTTTCGTGACAGCCTAGCAAACCCAATGGGGCACCTCTCTGACCCCCGAGGTCATTAGGAGTCAGAATGCACTGGGCAGCAAGCCCACCAGGAGTCCTCGGTCCGAGGGCGAGTATCAGAAAGCTGGTTCCAGGCCCATCACAGGATGGCTGAGAGGTTCGGCTTTCCCTCTGTTGAGCCTGCTGATTGCCTCCCCTGTGGCTTAACGGCAAGCCTTCCTTAACAAGCACCCTGAGTAGCTGGGGTTTCTAGAAGGCTCCAGGACCAGTGATTAATCCAGCTGGTAATGAGAGCACCGGCTGTGGGGCTGAATTCTAGAGACGAACCATTTAACTCTTTCTACACTGGACAGTTTGTTTTCCTTAGCCTTAGAACTGCTTATTTGGGACAGGCCTCGAAAGAAGCAGGTGCAGACTTGCCTTTCTTCGGTGAACTCTCCCAATCGCTGTACATTTTTAAGCAAAGCAGGCCACTTCTTCCCCAAATGTAGAGACTTGAACAAGGAATGTTTACAGGGGTGTTTTACCTCACCTGCTGTGAGGGGCCCTGGTGACGAGTCGGCAGCTAGCACTGTAGAAAGCAGGGCTCTGTCTCCGAAGCAGACCCTCCCCCTGTAATTGATGGGGTTTCTGCCTGTGGTCGCCAGCTTCCCTCTGCGCCATCCCCACTTCGCCTGCCTCTCCTGCCAGCCTCTCCTGCCTTCTTCCCCTAAGTGAAGGCAGCAGTTCTCAACCTGGGGGTTGTCACCTCTTTGGGGGTCGAATGACCCTTTCACAGGGGTTGCTCGATTCATAACAGTGGCAAAAGTACAGTGATGAAGTAGCAACGAAAATAATTATGGTTGGGAGTCACCACCACATGAGGAACTGTATGAAGGGTCGCAGCATTAGGAAGGCGGAGAACCACTGGTTTAAGAGCTTCCCGTCTTTGAAGCCCCTTTGAGAGGCTTGCTACTTGGCTCCTCTCTCGTTGTAGTTGCCCTTGAGACACCTTTGCTGCTGATTCCATTAGTAATCAACCTGCAAGTACATTGTTTTCAGTGCTCAAGGACCAGGCAGAACACATGCTTGAAGGACCTGTACCTGGAGGTGGGCTGGTATGGGCTTGCTTCCTCTGGGCGGGGCTTGAGCCCTTGGCCTTTCTTGGTTCTGCATTCTGTACATCTCCTCAGCCCTGTGTAGCCAGAGAACAAGCGGACTCACCCTGCCCCTCCTGCCTGCCTGCCTGCCTGCCTTCCACCCAGCCGTCCTGAGGAAAGGAGGAGGAGGAGCGTCTCTGGTCAGGGCGCAGAGAACAGTTTCAGAAAGTTGGTTATGTCCTTCATTTTCTGGAGTAGACACCTCGATTTTCCTGATGTAAAAAATAAAATCTCCTTTATCTTTGAAATATTCCTTTTTGGCAAATAGAAGTATTTAGCAGATTCCGGATGAAAACCAGTGGGTCAAAGCCACACTCTTGGAATCCTGCTTTGTTGTACATTCGGACAGTTCATTTTTACATCATAGATTTGGAGAGCAGATGATTAAGGCACCTTTTTGGGAAAAGAACATATTTTTTGCCTCATAACATAAAATGACCAATCAGTTAGTTGCCAAATAGATATTGTGTACCCGTTGTAGAAGATATATGGTCCCTAATAAAATTTAATGAGAAAAATCAGAGAATTAGTGTGTAATTCAAGCTCCTAATTTTATAGTCAAATTTAGAGATGCTATAGGAATTGCTGAGAAAAGGTCATTAAGCTAGTAAGTCTAAGGTGCTGCTAATCTGGTGTGCCTTTCTCGCTCATCCTTTCACTGCCCCTGCAGAGTGGGCCTGATTGCTACCATTTGGCAGGTGAGACAAATGAGATTCACAGAGAGAGAGGCTTCAGAGCCAACTCAGGGTCTAGTGCCCGTGTTTGCCTTGCTGTGTATACCAAGAGCTGCCTCAAGAGAAGTAGTTAAGATGTGTTTTCTGAAGACTCTAGGGCTTGATGGGCACTGGGGAATCAGTGTTGGCATTTGACTAGTAGCGTGAGGAAGTTAGATGTGTGAGGGGAGCCAGGCTCATACGGGCCCCGAGACAAGAATTGGCTCTCTGTTCCTAAGCTGGTGCAGAGATCCACCTAAGAGAACCAGAGCTGCCTGGTCAGTTAGGGGGTGAGGAATGGAGGGTGGGGCCCTGCCCAGCGAGAGTTCAGTTCAGTAACTGGTACATAAAGACCATCTGAATATTTCTGGACACCAGAGTCATGGACCGTGTGGGAAAGCCCGTCTGGCAAGACTGTGGGCTGAGGGAGAGAGAGGAGAGCTTGGAGTTGCCCAAGAAAGCCAACTAGTGGGGGACAATCATAACCCTAGCCTTAACTCAGAAGGAGGTAAAAGGGGGACTGGAGACAAAGGGGGGTGGGTACCACAGAAAGAAATCATGGTTATTTGGAATGAATGTCTAGAACCATAGGTTTCCAACTGATTTGGCTTATTAACACACACACACACAACCCCTCCCTTTTTTTAGAAAAAATAATTACCCAGTGCTCCCTGGCAATTAAAAACACGTGTACTCTAGTTTATAGCCCAGGACAGAGTGTAGATACCTGGTTTTGCACCTCCTGGGGGGCTGTGGTGCCCACTTTGGGCAAGACCTGGGCAGACAGACTCTGTCAACTGTTCTCTACGAGTTCCTGCTGTGTGCTTTTGTCTGATTGATTTAGAGAGATTTGACCCCAAGGTAAGCAGTTCAAAACCACCAGCCACGCTGCAGTAGAAGGATGAGGCTTTCTACTCCTATAACCCACAGGCACAGTTCTGCTCTGCTCTGTAGGCTCACTATGAGTCAGAACTCGATGGCAGTGAGATGGAGATTTTTTAAATTTATTTTTTAGTGTTTTCTCCAGACATAGGTCTGAATACTTTAACACTGTTAAAGGATTAAAAGAAAAGGAAGCTTTAAAAGTCTGTGATGCATATTTAATTTTTGAATCTGAGAAAGCCACTGTTTTTTATGTGAAGAAGCATAAATATTATGCTGCGGGGGTTAAACCTTTTCCTTCTCTTTGTGTCTGAGGCTGGAAAACGATCCTGCAGTGCAGCCAGCGTAGAGGGGAGAATGACTTTGAGATGCACTTTCCTAAAATAACGGCAAGAGTGACCTCATGAGCCGGCTGATAGCCTGGGTTTGCAAATGGATCCGTTTCTGTTAGCCTGCTTTGCTGGCTCTGGCTGCCGCAGAGCCCTGTCTGTGGAGAGCATTGTCGCCTAGCCTGTGGACTGTAGGCAGCGGGGCACAGTCAGCTCGCTCTCTGTGCAAGAGGGGACGGTGTGGGTGAACTTGTCTGATGGGGACTCGTGCCCTGCTGCATGTCAACTGGAGTAATCGCTGATCAAACTATAGCCCCTCTTTGTTATACTAAGGATTATAATTGACACACAGGATGTTCCATATAAAAAACCACCCCCACACCCATTTTCTCCTTCAAGCTCAAGGGTACCCACGTCCATATTTTTCCTTTTCTGTTTACAGCTCCACGCCCGTGCCCTCAAGTCTGCCATATTGCCCAGATGCCCTCTCTGGCCACAGGCTGCAGAGGCCGGTGTCCCGAGTTGGAGGGTGCTGCTGCCTTCTGAGCGGTAGAGGTGCGACAGGTTCCAGGGGAGCAATAGGACGGAGGTGCTTAAGGTCGCCTGTTACCATGGAGTCCATTCCAATCCACAGGGACCCTGCAGGGCAGAGTAGAGCAGCCCCATGGCTTCACCAGGCTGTCTTCTAAGTGCACAGGCTGCCATGCTGTCTCCTCCAGAGCAGCTATGGGTTCTAACTGCTCCCCACCCCTTAGCCGCCGAGCCCTAAACCACCGGGCTTCTTGTTTGAAGTTGAGAGCTTGGTAAATTGTTTCACTGACCAAAAATCATTGTCAGCGATTAAGACTATTCACCAAGTACCCCCACCCCCATCACACACACACACACACACACACACACACACACACACACACACACACACACAGAGAGAGAACAAGAGAGAGAGATAGAGTGAGCACCAGAGCCAGGACATAGAGAAGACCCGGAACCCATGTCGGCCTGGATTTGTTTGTAGAACCGGTCTGAGCGATGTCCATGTGTGTTCCAGATCATGCATCACTCGCTGCATCTCACACCCCTGCACATACTAGAAGCTTCCAAGAGAGGGTTAGGGCTGGCTTCCCCTTTTCATGAAGAGCCTGTTTGTTCTTCGATCGTGTGTAACCAGCTGCTCACTGAAGCCTTGCACTCTTTGTAGTCGCTGTTTATTTGATTATTTGGGGCTTTCCAGATACCTGGTCACGTCCTCTATCAGCGATGGTGATTTCCCCGCTACTCGCCTGTTTCCCTCTTGTGGAATGGCATAGGCGGCCACCTTCAGAATGATGTTGAAACATCTTGTCTGTGATGTGTTCAAGGCTGGAAACTAAAGGCGGGCAATAAGCTGTAGTACCCATAGTAGCTGGCCGAAGTCAGACTCGGAGCCCGTTCCCTGCTCTGATCTTAGAAGAGTAAGTCTGTCATGGTCTACTTTCTCGCCCTTTGTAAAATAATTCTTATGCATAATCACGGAGCTATGGTGCCTGTGGGAAAGATGGCTTCCCAGCTGCCTTTCCTAACTAGTGACACCTCCCTCTTGTCTTCCAGGCCCAGCTCCGGGCGTTTATCCCAGAGATGCTCAAGTACTCCACAGGCCGGGGGAAGCCAGGCTGGGGGAAGGAGAGCTGCAAGCCCATCTGGTGGCCGGAAGACATTCCGTGGGCCAACGTTCGGAGTGACGTCCGCACAGAAGAGCAGAAGCAGAGGGTGAGCTGCCCATTGTCCCGTTGTGTGCCAGCCACCCCGATTCTGGCCATTTCTCCTCCTCATTATGCCTGTGTGTGGCTGTCAGAGGTACTGACTCCCCTCACCCCGTCACTGTCGAGAGAAGACTGGAACAGGGCCACGGAACAATGCTTCTTCACAGTGGCTTTTTGGAGCAGCCTTGATTTTATGGGGTGCTTGCGTAGACCGGAATACAAGTGAAGTAACAGCGCTCTGAAGGCTTGGGCTCATTGTTGGAAAGTTACTGTCTTGGAGCTGGGGGAGTGTGAGTCAATGGTAAGCCTCTGTTCAAGCAGACTGTTCCTTCCCTCTGTCAGCTTCGTTTGCCAATGAGCTTGGACCTTACTTTATATCCAATGCTTGCCAGGAGTAGCATGCTCAGTGAGAAGTTTACTGGTTGGCTTCACTTTGGAGTAGTCGATAAAGCCCAAGAGTTAAGCCACAGGAAGGAAACTGGCGGTGAAGTTTCTGCTGTGTTACTCTGTGCTCGTGCATGTCCAAGGGAAATAATCCTGCAGGTGTTTGGTTGGGTTTGATAAATCAGCAGCCGCTCCTTCAGTCGTGGGACTGAATCACCCAAGGACTTCGAGGCTCAGTGTGCTTTTCTGGCCTTTTGCTGGCAGGTTTCGTGGACCCAGGCCCTACGCACCATCGTCAAGAATTGCTATAAGCAGCACGGGCGGGAGGACCTTTTATATGCTTTTGAAGACCAGCAAACGCAAACGCAGGCCACAACCACACACAGTATAGCCCATCTGGTTCCATCACAGACCGTCGTCCAGACCTTTAGTAACCCCGACGGCACTGTCTCGCTTATCCAGGTGAGTGGCCCACGGAGAGCAGCACGGGTGTCTGCAGCAGGTCGGGCAGCGCCTTTGCCCCAACTCTCGTGTGCACTTTACATAGCTCCCCAAGAGCCTTCCTCGCTGAGGTTGATTTCTGAAGAAGGCTTCAGCGGGTTGCATTTGCCGGATACAGAGCTATGGCTGGCTCGCGTGGGCATCTCCAACATGAAACAGCTAGCCCTGGGGCACGTGGTCCGCGGTGAAGCACATTGTGTTGCCAGGTGGAGGGAGAGTAGCACGTCAGCCAGCCTGACGTTGACTGGCGTGGTTGGGGTCGTGCTCTGGTGCTCCTGCGAGTCTGAAGCGGGACTTCAGCAGCTCGGCCCCAGGGCAGAGCCGTCGGTCCCTGTGTGTGGAATGGCATGAGTCTTAACTTCAGCATAAAGGCGAGGTGGAGAGTCACTTACCCACACATCACTTTCCGTATTTTTCTTTAGGTTGGTACAGGGGCAACAGTAGCCACATTGGCTGATGCTTCAGAGTTGCCAACCACAGTCACTGTTGCCCAAGTGAATTATTCTGCCGTGGCCGATGGAGAGGTAAGACCGAGCCTGCAGTCTGCATCTGTTTCAACACGGCCTGCAGTGTGGAGGCAACCGGCTGGGGAGTAAGGGGCCCACAGACAGGCTGCAAGTAGCTTCTATGTCTGTAGCAGGATTCACACCAGACCACGATTGCTTTGTAATCAACCCCATTCTATGTGTTAATTGTAACAGTTGAACTACGCAGGTCATTATGATTCAAACCTGACTGCCTGGAGCCCTGGTAGCAGAGTGGGTTGTGGGTTGGACTGCTAGCCACAAGGTCGGCAGTTCAAACCACCAGCCACCGCACTGGAAAAAGTCGAGGCTTTTTCCTCCCATAAGGAGTTACTGTCTTGAAACCCACAGAAGCAATGCTACTTTATACTCAGTGACAAGTGAGATTTTTATAGGACATTGGGAAGGGACTGTTAGAGAATTGATTCAAATAATAATAACTTTTACTGAGCACCTATTGAACTAAGCATTCAGCCCTGTGAAGTAACAGGTTCTGTTGCCGTCTCTTTGTACAGATGTACAGAGTTTAGATGACTTTGCCTGAAGGCGGAGCAAAGTGTTGAGTCTGGGTACCATGTTTTCAAAAGCATAGCTGAGCTCTGAGCTTTGAGCCATCAGTTCAGACCCATGAAAGAGCTCGTTACGTGACACTGGGTCTTTCCCTGAAGTCCCCTAGAGTGGTGTACTCCTGAAGCTTGAAACACCCCAGCTGACGTCATCCAAGAGTAGTGCACGCCCCATGTGGAGCTGGAAGTGTGACCACACCATGTTCAAAGCCAGGGACGGTTCCACAGAGAGCACTCATGGCCCAGTCACTCGGATGTGTGCCCCAGGAGGCCAACTGAGGAGAGAGGGGCCCCGCCTGAGCTCCCCTGCAGGGACTCAGAAGAGCATGCGGAACTGACCTTTGTGAGCACTGTGTTCCCAGCAGCTCCAGCCTCGCGCCGGGGCCCTGCTAGGCAGAGGGGCTCGGTGGCCGGGACAGGGCAGCACTGCCCTGTTGGGTCTCTGTGACTGACTCTTCACCGGAGTAAGAAGCCTCATCTTGCTCCTATAGAGCAACTGGTGGTTTCAAACCGCTTTTTACTCCTGTCAAGAGTGGCAGCTTTATCCTGGTGTGGATCCTTGTCTTACTTAGAGGGGAGCTCTCAGATCTGTTGATGGAATGCTTTCTTTGTGCGAAGAATACTTACTAACTAACCTGAGTGGCACAAAGGAACAAAACTCCCTCTAGCTCATTTCAGATGATCTAGGAACACAGAACAAGCTGCATCGACGATACAAATGAACACGGACACAATTTCAGAATATTAGGGTGTGACGTATACAGTCCAAAGCTATGGCTGCAAAACCACGGGAACTTGTACACAACAATATCACAACACAAGGCTCTTGCACATGGGTTGTCTGGCCTGCTGCCCCTTCCTAAAGAATGCTGCTGCTTTGATTTGATCCCATCAGAACGGCTGTTTTGACATCCTCAAGAGACTCAGGTCCTGTCCTTTTCCGTGTTCTCTGAGTTTGGGAAACAAGAAGAAGCCTGACGGCGCGAGATCAGGGCTGTGGGGTGACTGGGGGGTAGGGTTTTCCAAGAGATTCCGATGGGACTGCCTTCGAAAATGAGCAGGTTCATTCACACGATGGGAAACATTACTCACAGTGCAGTGTTCTTTCAACCTCTTTGTAATAAGCCTCGATGAGCATCCTGTATCCTTCAAGAAAATCTGCCGAGATTACTCCTGTGAGATCCCAAAGGACAGCCCAAGCTGACCTCTTGGCCTTGAATTCACCTGACCGGCAGACCCCTCAGAAGCAACTAGTTTGATGGGGCTTTTTTGTTTTGTTTTGTCTTGTTTTCTGAAGCACCCGAATCAGACTAAGACCAGTGTGTTCCTGAGAGGCCCTACCTGCAGCTGTCCAGAAGCAGGTGTGAGCAGGCTTTCTCGGGAATAAACCCATGCGTCTATGAACTAGAACCCCAGCAGCGACAGTTTTTGACTTGGCTTGGGAAAAAAGATAGCTGTACAGGTCAGATTTTTGTTTTTAATTTTTTTGTTGACACACACTGGATATACACCAATTTCTATATGTATAATGCAGTCACATTTTTTCTGTTTTAATTTTGATAGCATATTCATACATACAGATTTGAGAATTTATTCTCTTGTATAATAAAACACCAGTTGGTATTGGTGGTATATCATATAATTAATTAATTGGTGTGTCAGAAGAGTAAAGTTGGGAATGAGACTATATTTGAACTTGTAGAAGTCGTTCGTGTTTAAAGGGGCGACAGACACACCCAGATGTAGCCATTGTGGTGGTGGTTGTTGTTGTGTCAGTTCCGACGCACAGCGACCCATGCACAACAAAAGGAAACGCTGCCCAGTCCTGCACCAGCCTCCCTGCTGTTCTCGGGCCTGAGCCCCTGGGTGCAGCCACGGGGTCAGTCCCTCTCCTTGCGGGTCTTCCTCTCGTTTGTTGCCCCTCCACTGTCCAGAACGGGAGTTTGAATCTAAGCTACCAGCACGTGTGATCCTTTTGCCGCTGCACGGTCCCTAGCGGGCGAGTGTGTGTGAGTACTAGTTAGCCCGGCATCTGGAAGGTGAACGTGCTGTGGAGGACAGGGTGCTCTGAGGCCACGGCGGGAGCACTGCAGAGGGGCTCTTCCGTCAGTTTGCGAGGAGCGGGGCTGTCCAAAAGACACGTCCTGGACACAGTGCAGCTCGAAGGTGCGCAGTGAGACCAAGGCTCAGGGCAGAGTCGTGCTCCTGCCAGGGCCACACGTGCAGGGCGTCCTGTCGTGTCATGCAGAGCCTACCAGAAGGAGAAAGGGAGCCAGTTGGGGCTTCGTTCATCATCGCTCAGAATAGCACAGAGCCAGTGGCGCGTGCTCTCACTCTCTTTGCCCTCCGGGGTTGGTAGCCCTTTTGGGGGGAATGCCTGTGTCTCTCCTGCGTCAGCCAGCACACCCTGACCGCTCCCAGCAGATGGACGGAAGCCCAACAAAGGTTAAGCCAACAGATAAAGCACTGAGATTCACTAGGAGGCACTTCCAAGAAGTGCTTAGTCTAAGGGGACTTCTTTACTTACTGCCATATTACTGATTAGAATGCTCTTCTTCTTGTTCCTGTGTCCCTCCACGCAACTACTGCCCTCCCACCACTCTGCTGGACACCGAATGCAGCTTCCTTACGTTACCGTGCATACGACACCATTTAAATACGGTTTTCCCTGCTATGATAGTTGCAATGTGGGGGCAAGTGAGAGCTGCTGTACTGGGCCAGACATGAGCGAGGGACGGGCAGAGGACAGCTAATGATGGCCGTAGGTGACTGTGCTGGTCAAGCTATGAATGGACAGTGTGGCTTGCCATCGAAAGCAGCAGCTTGTTCACAGCGAAGCTGCAGGAGTAAGGAGATCTGAGCAGTAAAACCTTGGGAAGCAGAAGTGCTGTGAGCTCCTGAGCAGTAGTCTTTGCAGCTCTAAAGGTAGGAAACGGGATAGCTCCATCTTGACGGCCCTGGAGGCTTCCTGGCACATTCCACAAGAGGAACGTAGCTCAAAGGAATGTGTCATTCTCTGAGGCTTTTGACAGACATTCTGAGTTAAGGATCATGATCTAGACATAGTAACAGAACCTGTTACTGGAGGGGGATTTAAATGCCTGCTGCTTCCTTGAAGACACAGCAGTGACCTGAAAACCTGAGCTAACCACTCTTTGGCCCCCCTCTGTGTGAGTCAAGGGCAGCAAGAGTTCTCCAAGCCCACCAAGGACCTCGGTTCCAGGGGCCCCTTGAGACCAGACCAGCTGGTCTGCTTACCACCCGCCACGCTGCGATTGGAAGCGGCCTTGGAGGCCCTTGCTGCTGCATGGCTTCTGTGAGGGGCAGCTACCCAGCCAGTTTGTGTTGACCAAAGCAGAATGCAGCAGCTAATAGAGCTCGAAGTGGAGAACACGGAGCACTTCTCCACCGAGGGTCGTGTTGCCCCTCATCCATCAGCTAGAGACAAGCCCTGCAGCAAAGTGGTTATGCGTTGGGCTGCTAATCACAAGGTCAGCAGTTCAAAACCGTCACTTGCCCCACAGGAGAAAGGGCTTTCTACTCCTGAAAAGAGTTACAGTCTCAGAACCACACAGGCGCAGTTTGACCCAGGCTTACAGGGTGGCTTTGAGTCGGCACTGACTCCGTGGCAGGGGGTTGAGAGGCATCTTATGCCGTGACTGGAGGAGAGTAGTGCTGACGGCTAGCGAGCGGGGAGCACGGGCGGAGGGTGCTGTGCATCCGATGAGGCCAGGACAGCCCGAGGCAGAGTCATCAGGAGAGCGAGGTGGCAAAGCCGAGCAAAGCTGGGTGCTCCGCACCAGCACCAGTGATTTATGGGTCTTTGGGAGCTGGGGGTTGAACTGTTTTCTTGTATCTTCACAATTCCTTCCAGTGCCGAAGAATGTAGGTGTTTATATGTATTTACTGAGTTTGGCAGCATTTATAAAACAATATGAAATACCTTCGATCTGAAGTTTATTGGGATTTACCTTATATAGAGAGAAGAGTAGATAAGGGTATTCATCCAAGCCCCGTTAGTAAAGACGAAAGACCGGAAACTACCCAAATGCCCATTATGAGATAGCTAGCTAAATCAATCATGGTGCAGCAATATAAAACAATGTGGCCATTAGTGAATCATGGGCAAATGAAGCAGCTTTATATGTTCCAAAAGGAAATCATTTTAGAGATGCATTGTGAAAAAGCAAGGGGTTACAGCTTCATAGACTACACTTTGGGTTTCGTTTTTTAAATGGGATAGTGGAGGAGTTAGCGGTGTGTGTCTATAAATATACTCGCACAGTACAGTGTCTACACAGCTACACAGAGATGGTGACAGCAGTGCCTTTAGGCAAAGGATCTGGAAGACCAGAATTATTGTTCATTTGGTAGAGTGAATTTTTTTTTTATTATTAAATAGCTGTTTTACTGGTGTGTGGGGGTTTTCCGGGAAAACCAGAAAACCTGCTAGACAAATTCTAAAAGAACTGTAACACTTAGAGTGAATTTTTTTTTAACAATTTATTGGGGCTCATACAATTCTTTTCACAGTTCATACATATACATACATCAATTGTATAAAGCACATCTGTACAGTCTTTGCCCTAATCATTTTTTTCTCTTTTCTTTTTTTACATTTTATTAGGGACTCATACAACTCTTACCACAATCCGTACATATACATACATCAATTGTATAAAGCACATCCATACATTCCCTGCCCCAATCATTCTCAAGGCATTTGCACTCCACTTAAGCCCCTTGCATCAGGTCCTCTTTTTTTTTTTCCCCTCCCTCATGTGCCCTTGGTAATTTATACATCGTTATTTTGTCATATCTTGCCCTATCCGGAGTCTCCCCTCCCCCCCTTCTCTGCTGTCCCTCTCCCAGGGAAGAGGTCACATGTGGATCCTAGAGTGAATTTTGTATGATCACTCTGTCCATTTAAAATCTTTGGTTTTTGAACAGGTAGTGTGTATGGGTATGGTTGAAAACATTTTGATATGAAATATGTAGTGGGAAGCCACCACAAGAAAATGATAGCCCAGCGTCTCTTACGAACACAGGTGGGATAGTCCTTAACAAAATACCAGTGAACAGATCCGACAGCGTCTGAAGAGTCGCACACCATCACCAAGTGGGATTTATTCCCAGAATGCAGGGATGGCTCAACATTAGAACTGGGAAATCAATCCGTGTAAGACAGCGCTTCAGTGGGACAAAGGAAAAGAATCGCATTATCACCTCTATAGACTCCGTAAAACCCAACACCAGCCCCCCCCTCCTCTTTTTCCATTAAAACCCTAGAGAAGATTAGAACAAAGGGAAATTCCTCAATATGATTCAGGGCACATCAGAATAGTTAACAGCCAACATTATGCCGAATGGATAAAGACTGAGAACTTCTTGAACTTGAAACAAGATAATGGGCCGGCTCCCACTACTTCTATTCAATTTAGTATTAGAAGTCCTAGTCTGAGCAATAAGACAAGAAAAACACAATCCAGAGTGAGGGCAGAGGATGAAATTAATTTAGCACAAGATACAATACTACATACAGAAAAATCTCAGCATCCACAGGAAAACTTCTAGTGCTAATAGAAGAATTTAGTAAAGTTTCAGGGTTTAAGGTCAACAAACAAAAGTCAGATAGGTTTCTACACACTAGCAATGAGAAATCTGGAAGGGAAATTAAGGAAAGAATTCCATTCGCAGTGACCTCTAAGGGAATAAAGTACCTACAATAAATCGAGCCGGAGAAGGGACTAATACAGAGAGAGATCTAAAACTACACCAGAAGATTGGAAGTAGACCTAATGAATGGAAAGATGTTCCATGGCCATGAACTGGGAGACTTGATGTTGTTTAGATGTCAGTACAACCCAAAGTGATCTTTGTAGACACTCAATGTAATTCTGATAAAAATCCCAACAGGCTTCTTTACAGAAAGAGAAAACCAGTGCTCACTAAATAGGGAACAGCCAGCGAATCAGGGCCAACTCATCGGGACTCACGGGGCTTCTGAGACGTTCCTCCTCATGAGAGTGGAGGCCGGTGCGTTTGAGCCATCCACATGTGGCGAGCAGCCTCACAGCAGGGCTCCCGACTCGCCATCAAGTCATGGCAGACGCATAGCAACCCCGTAGGACAGGTAGCACTGCCCCTGTGAGTTTCCAAGACGGTAACTATTTACGAGATTAAGAAAGGTCTTTTTCCCATAGAGCAGCTGGTGGTTTTGAACTACTAACCTTGAGGGTCGCAGACAAACATGTAATCGGGGCTCCTCATGGAGTGACAAAACAAACTCCCTACTGTCAAGTCTGTCCCAGCTCATAGCCACCCTCTAGGACAGGGTGGATCTGTTCCTGTGAGTTTCCTAGACTGTAACTCTTCTCACGAGAGTAGAAAGCCCTATCTTTCCCCCACGGAGCAACTGGTAGTTTCAAACTGGTGGCCTCACAGTTAGCAGCCCAACACGTGACCATTACACCACCAGGGCCCCTGATGGAATGGCAAGAGGCCCCAAATAGCTCAAACGGTGATGAACGAGAAGAGCAAAGTGGGGGGACTCGCACTCTCTGACTTTGAGACTACTAGACGGTTACAGAAATCAACACGCCCGGTACGGGTATAGCAGCAAACAGACCAGCAGCACAGAACGGAGGCTTCAGAGATACCCCACATCCCTGGTCAGCTGATCTCTGACATGGGTGTTAAGTCCACTGGATGGAGAAAGGAGGCTCCAATAAATGGTGCTGGACATCCACATACATGTAGAAACATGAAACCAGATCCTTGCCTCACACCATACACAAAAATAAATCTAAAATGGGTTAAGAACCGAAATGTTAAATGTCCAAATTAAAACCATAAAACTCTTAGAAGAACAAGGACATGCAATGCTGTCAGCTCGAGCTTTCAACAGTGGATTATGTAACAGCACAAACAGCAAAAGACGTAATGAACTGAACGTCATAAAAGTTAAAAACCTTATACGAACTATGTACATAAGACCTAGTTAGAAGATGAGGCAGAGGGCTGGTGTTCATGGGGGACGCCGCTCACTCAGAGCAGCAAAGAGAAAATGTCTGCATTCGCACGTTTGTACAAACTGAAAAACTGGTGTGGGTCTTGCTGTATATGTTCTCAGCAACAAAATAACATTTAGAAGAAAGGGGAGGAAATAGATACATTGGACAATCTTGCGTGGTGTCTCCATCCACCTGCCCCCACCCTACCCCCACCACATACTTTCAGTGGTTTGTCTCCTTCCAGAATTGCTTTATGCAAATGTAAGCAAGCCACATGCACATTCTGTACCCCTTCTTTTTGTACACAAAAGGTGGCATTCTAAATGCTCTGTTCTGCACCTTATAGAGAGGTGCTTTGGTGGCGTAGTGGGTTATGCAGTGAGCAAACCAACAGGGTCGGCTGATCAAATCCACCAGCCGCACCACAGGAGAAAGATGAGGCTGTCCACTCCTGTGAAGACGTACAGGCTCGGAAATGCAAAGGGCAGTTCTACTCTGTTCTGTAAGCAGGATGGGCTTGAGGGCAGTGAGTTTGGTGGGGGGAGGGGTTGCCTTATAGGTCATGCAAATATAAAAGTATGGATGGATGTGTGAATTTTGCCAAGCATAAAGCACATTTTTAGGGGAAGTTTTTTTTGTGAAGATAATGATTTTGTGGCTTTGAATTTTCACTCTCCTGGCCTTTTTGCCTCAGGTAGAACAAAATTGGGCCACGTTACAGGGAGGTGAGATGACCATCCAGACGACGCAAGCATCAGAGGCCACTCAGGCAGTGGCCTCGTTGGCAGAGGCCGCCGTGGCAGCTTCTCAGGAGATGCAGCAGGGAGCGACAGTGACCATGGCACTCAACAGGTAGGGGCCGGGGTGGTGTGAATGACCTAGATGTGGATGGAGGCTCCTTAAAGAGGCATGCTGTGTCTGTTTGTCTCAAGTGTCAGGTGGAGTTGTTTTAGAATCCACCGCTGGCTGCCAGTCGATTCCCCCTGGTGCTGGTCCTGTAGGGTGGGCTAGACGGCCCCAGAGGGTTTCCAAGGCCTACATCTTTATGGGAGCAGCCTGCCACCTCTTGCTCCTGAGGAGCAGCTGGTGGGTTCGAACCATGGGCCTTTCTTTCTGTTTGCAGCAGACTGCTTAGCCACTGTGCCACCAGGGCTCCCTTTGAGACTCCTCACACACAGGCTCTTGTAGGTTACCTTCCAATCAGCTCTCTTCCACTCCTCCCTTCAGCAACCAGTCCCACCTGCTTTGATCCAAGCTCTGGGTAGTTTTAAAGGAGCCAGAGATTGTTTAGAGCAGCGGTTCTCAACCTGAGGGTCTCGACCCCTTTGGGGGTCAAACGACCCTTTCTCAGGGGTTGCCTAAGACCATATTTCCAATGGTCTTAGGAAGCGAGACACCACTCGTCTGTCCGTCTCCAAGCACCCACATGCAGATACACCCACATACAGGGGTCACCACAACGTGAGGACCTGTATGAAAGGGTCGCGGCATCAGACAGGTGGAGAACTCCTGGTCTAACGGACCCCATGGCTCCAGGATTGCCTTTCACTCCTGCACAGAAAACTGCCCTGGGGAGAGTTGGCCATGTTCCAGCAGATCAAGATTGGGTTTTCCGGCTTTTTAGGACCTTGTGTCCCCTTGCTCATCAATGACCACAATGTGAAATCAGTGTGAGGTACTAGAAAAGAATTGAAGATGTTCTTTGTCAGCTCTGGGTAGGAAGAGGAGCCCTGGTGACTTCGTGGTGACGTGTTGGGCTGCTCACCACAAGGTCGGCAGTTCAGAACCACCAGCTATTCCTTGGCATAAAGACAGGGCCTTCTACTCCCGTAAAGAATTCAAACTTGGGGGGGGCGGGAATAATGGAACTTTCCCACAAAATTTTGAAGCCCCTGAACAAATGATGCATTACAAAATAAAAGTTTCTATCTGAAAAAAGTTCAGACTCGAACTCCCCTCGGGGCAGTTTGGAGTCGCTCCGTGTCAGCGGCAGGGAGGTGTTTTATAGTTAGGAAGGGGCTGCAGAATGGAGTAGTCTGGAAAGAAGGCATTACCCACTGTTCTTTGCGCTGGTGACGGACAGAGCTGGGAAGAGCCTGCCATTCTCCCAGCCTTTGCGCGGTTCTGGGTTTGTTTGATGGACCCTGGCACTTTAACTAATGTTGAGAGCTTGAGGTTTGGGGCCAGACTGCCTGGGTTTAGAAGTCGCTTCTGCCCATCACTAGCTACGTGCCCTTGGCCAGTGGACTCTCAGCACGCAGGCTTTCCGTCTGTCCGTTTGGTGGAGCAGTCCTAGTACCTGCACCAGGATGAGTTCCTGCCTGTGAGGCTTCTCCAGTCGGGCCTGCACACAGTAAAGATGGCCTCCCCCAGAGCCATTAGCCGCAGGTAGTCATAGAGCCTCCACGAGAAAGGTGCTCCGGGAAAAGGCATTCTGGGAAATCAGCTATGCTTTCCAATTATACCTTGACTAAGGAGACTGGTCTTATTACTTAAGAGCATAAACCACCCTAGAAATTAGATGGCAGAAGTTGTAGATTGGATGTGGTGTTCACTAGAGAGCCCGAGTTGGAATCCTCAGTCCACCACTCAAAGCGCGGTTGGAGAAGCCGTACCCTCTGCCTCGGTGACCTCGTTCTGATAGCACGACTTCTCACTGCTGAGCACTGAGGGAGCCAGGAGAGGGTGGCTCTGGCCAGAGTCAGCTTCCAGCGGCTACAGGTACTCACCTGTAAATGGTACTGTGCGATTCAAAGATGAGTCTTTTCAGAATTGATTACAGTGAGGAGAGATAATAAAAATGGAAAACCAGTTAGGAAAGGCCCGTCCTTGAAAAATAACATTGTAAAAAGGTGGGGAAAGTAACTGATCCTGAAAGGAGTGTGGCCAGGCCATGGTGAGGGTCATAAATAGGAAACAGGCCCACACGCTCAACTCTTCTCCCCAGTTAGCCAGCAAGTCCGTGAGCGAGTTGGCCGCTGGACCATGTAGCCCCGGGCAGCAGCACGGGAGTCTGACTTGAGTGCGAATTTAGCTCAGTACCCCCTCACCTCCCGCTTTGCGTGGAAGCAGCAGATGAGCTTCCTGAAGGGCATGCCAACGTGAGAGCCCCTCTCGCTCTGGTCTGGCCACCCCATGTCACCACGGGCCCCACGGGCCTCCGTGGTTGCTGAGGAGTCCAGCCAGCACTTGCGCTGCTCCCAGGAAGCGCCGGGGCAGAGTGGAAAATCTGAGGCGCCCTGGGCTCCCTTCGGTGGGAGGACCAGGGCTTCTTCCCAGTGACAGGAGGGTAATGGTTTCCCAGAGGGCTTGTTAGCACCTCAGATGCAGCTGAGGTGGCCAGTGTTTACTCCAAAGGAAGGCGGAGGAGGTGCCGTGTGGCCTGGGAGGAGGAGTAGGGAGATGGTGAAATCTGTTTGCAATCAGATAATCCAGCACCCAGTGAGTGTCGGGGGTGGGGCGAGGATCTGGAGACCCGCCTGCCAGGCGGCTATAGCAAGCTGGTCCTTGTTCCAGTGGCAAGAGCAGTGACTTCCTAGCTGGCCGTGCAGCCTGGCCCGGGTTCAGATTCGGGCGGGCTGCACGGGGGCCGTTGGGGACCAACAGGCAGGGGCTCCACTGCCTGTCAGGGAGACACCCTGGGCTCCACAGTCACAGCCTCCCCGGCTTGGTAACAACCCAGAGGGTGTGGAGAGATTGCCATTAGTATATCCAAAACCAACATTAGTTGTCATTTTCTATATAAACAATAAACCGGCACAAGAGGGAGCGTGAGTAAGTGAACAGAGCAACTCAGCTCTGAAAAAGTGGAGCTATTCATCCTGAACATGCAAGAGGAGAGGAAGTGGTGTCATCACGTCCTTGTCCGTTAAGCTGCCCTAGACGCGTACTCCCTCCTAAACACGTCCTCTGCAAAGTGCTGCCCTTGCCTGTGGAGATACATGAAGCTCTCTTTACCCCAGGAGGAACTTGCTGTGTCCTGTGCTGCCACGCTGGGGAAAACGGGCGGAAGTTGGTGCCTCTTCTCCAGGAAGTTCCCGTTTGCTGCTGTTTTGCTGTGAAGAGACTCTACTGCAAGAAAAGTGAACCATATTTTTCAAGAGAAAAAAAATCACTATTCTGAAGTGAATTACGTTAATAAAAAGACTGGCTTTACTATGTGGACTGGTATTTGACCAATGAAGTGGGACGGAGGCCCGAGCTCGGCTGTCCTCTGGAAGCAGAGGGCAGCTATGGTCTAAAGCATGGGCCCTTCCAGGTAGAAAGCTGATTGTTGGCAGCTTCTCATTTGTAGCTGATCTGGAAGTGACTTCTGTCCAAAAAGGTGCCAGCTGAGGGACATTGTTCCTGTCCTGGGGCGTTTTTGACCGCAGTCACCTTCAAGTAAAGGTGGCCTTTTCTAGCAGTGTGGTTTGGTCCAGTGGAGATGCCTGGGACCGACTGAAATGATAGGCCTGCTGGACCAGCCACAAGGACTCGGCATTGATGTAACAGTGCCCTACCGAGGCCTTGGTCCGATGTAACTTACCTAACCCACCTGGACACCCCCTAGGGACCCCTCACCGCTGACCTCCCAGGTTGTTTTAGGTGGTTGCTGGGTCACTGTGTTTGGTCAGACAGCGCCAGTCACCGCCTTTCTTCTTCAGACTGCATCTGAGAGAAGGCCAGTGGCAAGGAGCATTAAATGTAGAGACAGTCCAGCGAGTGTGCCAGGTGCAGCTGCCCTCAGCCTCCATGAGACACCACACAGCCAGGCCCCAGCGGCAGCACGGAGCGGTCACTGGGGTCACCAAACACAAAGACCTTATTTCCATACAAACACTTCCATACACCACCACCTTGCCGCAAAATGCCACACAGCTGCTTTGAGCAGCTCCTTCCGGCTCTCTGCAGTCTGGGGTCACATGCTAGAGTCTGAGATTCATCACTGGTGGCTGGTCACAGTAAAATTAATGGATGGCACTCTGAATCGACACACCTTTCTTAGGGAAAAGGTAAAAATTAAGGACTTAAGTGCTAAGTAATTCATTACACTATCTCTGATAAATATGTATGAAGCACTTTAAAATTAAAATCTACCAAGTAAAATGTAACAAGTAGCCTTTTGTTCCTCCGAGTTCCTGTCCCTGTGACCAGGGTCTGACTGGCCAGTGGTGTTAAGCCACCTGATGCTCTGTCAGCACCAGTCCAGACCTTTGCTGGTAAATGGGCATCCTGTCAGCTCTTGCCTCAACCTGAGTTGCAGCCCCCATTTGGGGTATGCAAATAAACTTAAAACCCACCATCATGACCTTGGGCCTAAGTCAAAGGAAACCTGGAGGTGAAGTGTTGCTTCTCTCACCCACATGGGAGCAGTGGCCACACCTGGGCGGCTGGCAGAGAGGGAGGAGGAAAATCAGCAGTTTGCATGGACCTGTTAATAAATGTCCGAGATGATTTATATGAGGAAATACAGCGTGAAGGGGAGAAGAGAGTGTATGTTTGTTTTTTTCAGAAGATATGTCCCAAGTTTTCTACATGGATTCTTTTTACTGGGGGGAGGGGAGGACTTTAAAAATACACAGACATAAAAATTAGGAAGACAAGGCAGGTTAGTAAGAAGCAAAGTTTTTCTATTGAATGAGACTTTCCTGCCTCTTGGGTTTCTGTTGCCTCCGAGAATGCTTGTACTATAAGCGGTTCTCAACCTGTGGATCGAGACCCCTTTGGGGTCCAACGACCGATTCATAACAGTAGAAAAATTATAGTGATGAAGTAGCAACGAAAATAATGTAATGGTTGGGGGTCATTAACACATGAGGAACTGCCTGAAAGGGTGGCGGCATCAGGAAGGTTGAGAACCACTGGCTTATAGCGACCCTGCAGTGGAGCGGCCATCTCCGGGCCAGAGCTTGACTGGTGACTCACGTGAAGTGGTGTTGGTGAGCTTGTAGTGTACTGGTGGAATTGCCCACCGTCTCGCCACGTTTCCCCCCTCACCTATCCCACCTTAGGATTTCAAGACAGCTGCTCAGTGTCACGTGGCTTCTGCAGCTTCAGAGCAAAGCTGAGTCTACTGGCTTGTTTGGTTATCCATCCGGGAACTTTGGCCACTGCTGCTAGCCTGAAGGACACAGCCTCTCTGCTCCGTGCCCTGTTACTCTCCTCAGAACTACAGATTGGCACCCGCCACTTTCCGAGGAGACAGGGAACTTACGTGATGGTCTGTTTGGGTTTGTGCTTTAACGTCTGAAATTTGGATGACATCTTCCACGTGGCAGGAGGGATGTTTTGTTGTTTCTCTTACTGGCACGAAAAGATCAGAGTACGGTTTACGGTTTGTAGCATCACCGAAGGCATCCTGGTGGCAGAGTGGGTTACACGTTCTGCTAACCACGTGGTCAGTGGTTCAAACCCACCAGCTGCTCCACAGGAGAAAGAGGAGACTTTCTACTACCGTAAAGATTGACAGCCTCAGAAACCCAAAGGGCCAGTTCTGTCCTACCCTGTCGGGTCGCTCTGGGTTGGAATCGGCTCAGTGGTGGTGAGTTTTCTTGTTTTGTTTGGGGACATCACAGAATCATTAAAAGTGGGTGAACATACATTTAAGAAAAGTTTATAAACCCACTGCTGTCCAGTCCATTCTTACTCGCAGTGGTCTGATAGAAAAGTACATAGGAGGAAAGAGAATGTGACAAACTGTCAGAAGAGTGTTTCCCTTGTACTAGATCAGCGCTTCTCAACCTGGGGGTCGAACGACCCTCTCACAGGGGTCGCCTAAGGTCATATTTCCTATGGTCTTAGGAACCGAGACACCGCTCCTCTCTCCGTCTCCAGGAGGGCCCGCCCACATACGGGGCGTCACCACCACGTGGGGAGCTGTATGATGGGGTGGCGGCGTTAGGAAGCTTGAATGGAGGCGAGTAGTGTCTTTCTCTGTGTTGCAGCGTGTCTGTCCTGCAGTGCAGAGAGGTGTCTTGAGTTTGGGCTGTCGGTGATCACTTTAAACTCGAAGGGTTTAGCTTACCTGCATGTACACCGAGTGAAAGGGGAGCGTCAGACTTCCCAGGATGTTCGTCAACCATGCCCTCGTGTTTGGAGACCATGGACATCAGCCCAGTTGGTTTTCCTTGGTAGGAATTACGCAGCAAGTTGAGGTTGCTGACTCCGTGCCACCCACCCTCAGCCGGCTTTCATGGTGCAGCCTCAGAGGGTCTGCCTTATGTTAGCCGAACGAGAATAAGGAGACCTCATGATTGACAGCCAAAATGGCTTTTGCATTCTGAGCAGAGATCAGAGCCTCAATGAGTATTGATAAGGAGTGCCTCTGTCTCAGGAACCCAGGCTGAAAGGGGCCTTTTGTACATTAAAGACGTGGGATTCTCTGGCCATTCACCTCTCTCACTCGAGTTTTGCTAGATCTGTGAGAGTCGGTCAATGGCTCTGAGGAAGCGCTGAGGGGGACGTATGGTCCGGCTGCCCCTCTGTCCCCATGTTCATCTCACACACACCCCTCTCTCTTGTCCTGTGCCCACAGCGAAGCTGCCGCCCATGCTGTCGCCACCCTGGCCGAGGCCACCTTACAAGGGGGGGGACAGATCGTCCTGTCTGGAGAAACGGCAGCAGCCGTTGGAGCACTTACTGGAGTCCAAGATGCGAATGGTAAGAACGCATGAATATTTTATTGGTTCGCTTCCCTGTCTCCACTTAAACCTTCCTGGCTTGACTGACAGCAAACCCTTCAGAAAGTGCTTGGGCTTTGATCCCAGCGTCTCTGTGTGGGGAGGCGACTGATGTGTGGGATAGTCCAAGAGCCCGATTCCCTTCGCGAGCCAACTTGAGACTGCTGCAGGAGACTGCTGCGACCGACTGGTGGCGGGGTGCGATGCAAGCGCTGCAGACGCCCTGTGTCCTCCGGTCTCCCTTTCACTGGTGCCCAGGCTCTCCCTGCTGCTGGCTCGGGAAAGGTACCACCATCTTCCCTGTCCACAGGGTCAGCAGCAGGTCGTGAGGAAGGTATGTTTCTGGTTCTTATGTGCCCTCACCAAGACACCTGGGCTTAGCCAGTGATACACCATCGACCTGCCCTCCCTTCCCCACTCATTGACTTCCTGGATGTCGGTGGCCATCTCGGATAGACAAAAGGAAATCCAGCCCATAGCAATGTGGGGGCCGAAATGTACGGCAACAGCCCATCTCTGGCTGTCTGCACCTCAGCTGACGCTCCAAGTGAGTCAGCCCCCCAGAGCGGGGCTGTTGGGAAAGTGCCTAGCAGAGGCTGGTCGGCGAGGAGCACCAGCATGTTCTCCGAGGGCTGTGATTGCTTCTTACACTTGAGGTGTGTGTGCCTCCTTAAGTAAGCCCAGTTAAACACACCGTGGCTTTGAAAAACTTGAACATTTCATAGAGAGAAACAACATACTTGTAATTACATTAAAAATTTCTTTAATGACATGAAAGCCAAGTTCTGAAAATGAAGGCCTGGTACTCTTAAAGGGAGTCTCTAAGACCTGGTTAAGCCTTTGAAGAGAGGCAGAATGCTGTCCGAAGTGGGGCACAGAAAACAGTAAACATGTCTAACACACACACACACACACACACACATACATACATATATTTGGTCTGGACACTTACCCCATTCCCAGCACTTCACCCTAGCTCTGCTCGTGTTGATGTCATTTCTATTTTTTCTCAAAATGAACCTTGTGCCGTATGGGATGGAGTTTCGTGGATTAGTGTATTGAAGATTTGATTTGCACACCTACCTTTTCACTGAGACACAGACTGAGGAAGGCTGGAGTAGGCCATGGCATCCTCTGCCTCTCTCATTACACCGTTACCTCCAGGCTTTGTTCCCTAACACACCCTCCTGTGAGAGGCCCACATGGAGAGGGCTCCTTTGCCGGGGCTCTGCTTGGCCCAGGACCCCCTCCCTGTGCTGTGCCTTTCCGATCCAGAAGGCAGGCTGCCGGGAGCAGAACTCGCTCCTCCTGCTTCATCAGCAACCAGGAAACTAGGGATGGCATTGCCACTTGACCATCTCATAAATGTCCGCGTGTCTGGGATCCAATGCCGATTCCATACAGCTATCTCGCTCCTAAAAACTCCAAACCCAAAACGCGAACTCCCTGCCATGGGTCCATCCCGACTCATAGCAGCCCTACAGGACAAGGCAGAACTGCCCCTCTGCATTCCCGAGACTCTAAGGGAGTAGAAAGCCCCATCTTTCTCCTGCCGAGCGGCTGGTGGTTTTGAAATGCGGAGCCCATTATGTCACCTAAAAATTAAGGGGTAACGGGGGGAAGCAAAACAAGAAAAGAACTGAAATCTCAGGCCCTCAGAAAAGAGAGTGGGGTGACCGATTCTGTGCCTGTCCCATCAAGCGTGTCAGCAGTCGCACCATCGTCAGTGGATTCTGAGGCTGTAAGTCAGAGGCTGGTGGTTAGCTTTAACTACGGCAGCAGGAGAGCCCTGGCCTGATCAGAGTTGCTAAAAACTTTCACCGTTTTCCTGAATGACTGTTATGTCCCAGCAATGTCTCGGTAAAAGTGGAACGCAGAATTGGCTGGGTGTTTGTTTCCTTACCTGCCCCCCTGCCAGCTGCACCGTGAGACCCTGCTCATTGCCCTCACCAACCCTGAGTAATTAAATTGCTGTAGTTAGAACCTTCCCACCTGTTTGGGACAAGGGATTAGCTCATTAAGTTTTCCGTGATATTAGTGATAAAATTTTCTCTGTTTGCTTTGTTTCATGTGAGTGTGATTTCTTTCTTTGTTAAGTTGGACGCGCTCTTGCTGTGTAAGGTATAAACCCTGTGTCGTGTGACACACCGGTCGGCCCAGCTTGTTTCCGATTCACTTCCACTATTTTCATCTTTACGGTGTACTTTAATTTATCTTTGCTTTTATGCTTGCAAAATCCTTCTCAGCCCTTCAAATCGGTTAATCAGCGAAGTGTTTTTCTCAGTTCTCTGTGGCTCTAATTTTTATTAGACTTTTTAGAGATCTCGGATTTGTTTTGCTCTGTGCCATAAGAATAGCGGTTATGCGTCGTCGGACTGCTAACTACTAAGTCAGTGGGTCAGAAGTCACCAGCCACTTCTCCCGAGCGATATGGGGAAAGGGGGGGGGGGGAATGAGGAGCTGATATCAAGGACTCAAGTGGAAAGCAAATGTTTTGAGAATGGTGATGGCAACAAATGTACAAATGTGCTTGACACAAAAGATGGATGTGTGGACTGTGATAAGAGTTGTATGAGCCCCTAATAAAAGGATTTTTTTAAAGAAATGGAAAAAATCATGATCAAAAGGAGGAAATGAATAAAACCATTTGAAATAAAGCATAAATGAATGAATAAGTAAAATGGTGTGGGGGAGGGGGGACGAGTTCCTGTCTCGGAAACTCACAGAGACAGTTCTACCCTGTCTATAGGGCTGCCGTGAGTCTGCCTAAGGGAGGACTCCCTCTCTGATGGAGTCGCGTGTCCCACCCCTTCTTCACTGGCCTGCGGGGAGTCAGCCCCAGCACTCCTTCCTGCTGGTTGCAGTGCTGCTCTGGGGGGCCTGAGACCCCCGCCCAGCAGTCGCAGGGTTCCCAGTGTCAGCCGTCAGTCTTCTCTGTGTGCAAACCACTTTGCAATTAGAGCGCATGCCTCCTGTTTTCACTAATGAGGAAGGGCTGGGGAAGCAGGTGGTGTTCAGAGGGAAGTGTCCCAGTGAAGAGTTTCCTAGGCTTCCCCAGGAAGAGACCCTGTGAGGTGGGGCTGGGGAAGATGTGGAAAGGCCCTGGAGAATGGAAGTTTCTGCCCACCAGCTAGCTGCCTAATTTGCCCTGCCCCCACCCGCTGAGGCTGCCAGGCTCTGCCCCTTCCCCTCCTCTCGATAGGGTCCCTTCCAGAGTTCCCAGAGAGCACCTTTCCCCGTGGTGAGGGGGCAGCCTGGGAGCCAGCCACTGCCCTCCACAGGCCATGAGGGGGCAGGCCCTCTTTAAAAAGTAAAGCCGATGCAGCCTTACTAGGAGCCCTATTGATGTAGTGGGTTATGAATGGGGCTGCTGACCACAAGGTTGGTAGTTCGAAACCACCAGGCACTCTATGGGAGTAAGATTTCTGCTCTCATAAAGCCCCACAGAGCGGTTCGACTCTGCCCTACAGGCACCCTGTGAGTCAGGATCGATCCCACGGCAGTGAGTCTGGTGTTGGATTTTTGGGGTTTTTTAAGGCCTAAATGTGTCACAAACAAGAGCCCCTCGCCAGCCATCGATGAGCTGTCTCTGGCCTGCGTGTGTCCTGGGGAACCACATGTGCCCTGACTACTGTGCTACCCACGTCAGCTGCCGGGTTAGCTGGACAGTTCCCATCGGAAGCACGTGTGGCTTCATGGCAGAGATGGCTTTATGTTCTCGCCTTCTTATTTCATTCTGACTTTATTTAGAACCTTAAAAAGTAGGTAGGTTTCCTAATTCTAACTCTGCTCGTTGAATCGCGTTTTAAAATGATCTCATTAGCAGGAGCAGTGGAGGGAGAGGGTGGGTAAAGACAGGCACACGAGGTTCAGCTCACAGAGCAGGTCTTTTGGCTGGGGGCTCCCCTGAACAGGCGGGGGACACATTCCTATTCTGCAGGGTTTCCCAAGAAGGACTTCCCAAGGAAGTAGGGCCTGTGGTGGACTTGTAAAGGGGCAAGCCTGGGGGCTCGAGGGAGGCCACCAAGTGTGTGTGGATTCTCTGTGAAAACCCACTTGGTTTCTATTATAAATCCTTATATTGATAAGTCCTTAATTGGGTGTGTGGGCTCTTGAGAAATCCTATGTTAAAGTATTTATATATTTTTAAAGTATTTATATTTTTCTGGGAGGGATCCATACCTTGGATCAGATACGCAAATAGATCACTCCTTCCCACCAGTCCCTACCCCACACCCCCAAAAGTTAGGCATCTCTGGCTTAGAAAGGGAGGTGTGGCTAGGGTCACTGAACTCCATAGGTATCTGGCATAACTGAGTGAGAGGAGAGAAAGGCAGATGGGAGGTCTCGAAGGAGCTGGCTAATCTGCAGGGGTGGGGGCCACCACTAACAAGCTCTGCCATCTTGGGCAAACAAGCAAACCAAGCTCCTCCCCAAGCCGTAGCTCTGCGACTAGCATCGTTGCGGGTCATCCTCAAATGATAGGCTCGTCACCGTGCTGTGCTCCGGGGAGGAGGCCCTGGGGTGCGGGCGCTAGGGCTGGACCACTCACTCACGTTGGGAAACCCACAAGGGCAGTTACACCGTGAATCGACTTGATGGAGTGAGTTTGGTTGGTTGAATGGTACTCCTAGATGATAGGACGGGACTCCAGGGAGCATAATAGGTTACATGTGGGGCGGATAACTGCAGCGTCGGCAGTTCAAACCCACCAGCCACTCCTCAGGTGAAAGGTAGGCTTTCTACTCTCAGATAGCTTTGGAAACCCACGGGGCAGTGCTTCCTGGCGTGTTCTGTAGTGTCGCTCTGAGTCAGAGTGGACTCGGTGGCAGTGAGTGAGAGGAGACAGGATAGTCACAGTGCCATGCTCCTGGGTGGCAGAGCCCTGCTGGCTGCTCGGCACTGTGCCTGGCACACAGCAGTGCTCACTGCAGGATCCGGGTCTTGACCAGCCCCCCTACAAGGAGCTGTACAGTGCCCTGCTTTCCTGTCTGTAAGCTGGCCCGACGTGCTTCCCTTAGAAATGACGGGGCCAGAGGCAATTGCTGTAGAAATGGGAAGGGATCGCAGGCCCAGGGTGTGGCCTCGTGGTTGGGAAGTGCTTGCATTTTGGAACCTCCCTTCCTTGGGCCCGGGTGGCTTTTGAGACCCTAAAATGACACAAGCCCCCTCTAAATCTCAGCAACTATCTTTCTTTTACCTTCTATCTGAAAGGATGACCCTCATGTCACCACCGCCACCACCCTTTACCTGGTCCATGTCCCTCTGTGCCAGTGCTTTCTCAGCAACGACCTGAAATGTCACTCCTCTCTTACGGCTCCAGAAACTTGCTTGGCTAACTCGGCCTTACCCCACCGCGTACACCGCACGCCCCTGAGAATATGTGCAGTGCCCACAGACGGTGATGAAGTGCGGTTCTGGTGTGCACAAAATCTCCTTTCGCTCAACTGTTTGAACTAAAGTGGAGAGAGCAAGCATAGGACCGGACAGTCTGCTGTACTAACACTGAGCTTTCAGGCACCATCAAACATTGGAGCTTTGAAAGAACTGTTGAAGTCTGCGTGCTGTTTGGACCGGTACTGGAGGCCCCAGTAGATGGGTTTTGTGTGAGATCTGAAGCCCAAGATGCAAGCTTGTGGCCCACCCATATGGTGGCCGTGGGTGTCAGGCCACCCTCCTCCAAGGTCAAGTGACCTTTTGACTGACTCTCTTGTTCCTCCGGACACTTTCAGGGAATCCTAAGTTCAGGCATGTTTCAGTCCAAATAAGCGGAGGCATTGCCTGTCCTTGGGTCTGTGTGGAAGCTGCTCAGTTGGAATGAAGAATTCAGCTTGATGACCACACGTGGCCGGAGGGACGGGCTCTTTGTTTCCACTAACGTCTCAGAGCCTCCTGTGGCCAGTGGAAAGAAGAGCCCAGAGGAGGGCAGCACAGTGCTCCTGGGCCACGTCTCCAGGTGACCTTCTCACTGACAGGCGTGAGGCTTTGCTGAAAACACCGGCTATGTGACTGCAGTACTCTGCAGCCAGGGAGCAGCTGGGCAGGAAGAGTCGGCCTGTTTTTCTGCTCCACCAAGTCTCTTCAGGGGCCCGAACTGCTGCCCGTCCACTGAGATCCCACCAAGGGCGAGGTTCTCCCTGCTGGCAGGCACATGGGGTGGGTATACTACAACCCCCAAGGACCTGCTGTCTAGCGCCTGGTAGTCCTGAGGCTGGAAGGAGCTGCTGGGTGGGCTCCAGGTCCCAGGGAAAGGCTGGCTGCTGCTAAGAAGTGAGGAGCATGGAGTCCTAGAACACTCCCAGGCATGCAGGTCTCTGGCCCCGAGTACCCAACCCTTTCCATGACATTGAATGAGGGGGGACGGGGACAGCTGGGAAGTGACTCTTCCTTCCCAGAGTGCCCTTTGTCACCATGACCTCATGCCTCGTGTCCACAATGCTCTCCACGGATAGCCAGGTGGTACAGATAGTGACCCCTGGGTGAAATGTGTGGTCAGTGCCATTGAACTCTTCATATAGAAGCTGTGAGCAGATGGATGTTTGGCAGTATGTAATGCCACCAAAGGTAAATAAGATAAATATTTTCAAATGCCTTCCAGATGAGCTCTCAGGCAGAAGTGGCTGTTTTAAGTCCATAAGATACCCCCACCCGGGGAGCTGTGTTGGCAGTGCTAATTTTGAGGGTAACAAAGAATTGCAGCCTGCTCTGCGCAGTGTCTGGGCCAGACTGAGCGAGGGCCGGCCACTGTGAGCTGGTGCTGCGCTCCTCAGAGGGAGGGGACTGACCCGCACAGGCTCCACTGGGGCAGAAGTTGACAAATCTCCTGCTGAGAACCCAGGCTCTGGAAGTCTCCATTGCACCTCTCAGACAAGACGCGTTGGTGCAGACGGCACTTGGCTAGGTGCTCTAGAATCCCTCAGCTTGCCTGTCACTCGTCAGACACAGCCCAGAGCTGCAGGGTGACCATAGTAGGGGGCTTTCATGGCCTCCTACCCAGATGCTGACCTTCCGAGTGTCGCTGTCCTTGGTGGGCTGCAGCTCCCCTTCCTCCTTATGGATGAGTTGGGGGCAGGGGGGAGCCCCATTCTGTGTGCATCTCTGCTGGTTGCTCTCATGGGAGCCACGTCCTTCAGATGAACCACTGAGACGAATTCTCCGATGCAGGCCAAACGCCTCCAGAGGGCCTGCGGGAGTGAGCACGAGTTGTCAAGCCAGGCTGACCTTCCTTAACCTCCTCGTTCTGAATGGGCCAGCACTTCTCAGTGTGGGCAGATGTGACCAGCCACCGCCCCAGGCTGTGACCAGGGCAGGATCGGAGCCAGAGGCAGCCTGGCCAAAGGGCTCGGGGCAGCCATTCCAAGTTTCCCGAGCTCACTCTCCTCTGCTCAGGTCCCTAGAGCTTTTTGAGTCTCTTCATCCAAAAGGCAGGTCCTGCACTTGGCTAATCCTGCTCCTTTGAACCAAGGCAGAAACACGGTGCGCTGCAGCTGCCACTCTGTGCCGGGCTTTGGTGGTGGTAGCTTTTCATACCAAGCCCAGAGCCTGGACCATGTGACTGGAGCGATTTCTGTTCACTGTGGATGGGAAAAGTCGGTTTTAACTAGCATGTAAAAGAGGGATTACAGGCAAACACAATGACAAGATGACGTTCTGAAGGTCCTTGTGGAAAGGGGACTTTCCTCTCTGCCTCCATGCTTCCGTTAGGATTTTGAAGGCACGGCCTTGCGGTGGGTGGGGCCCTCCAGCTCTCAGGTTACCTGGGTGAAAATGCAGGCAGGCACTTCCCAGCTCCCAGCTCCATCATTTGCCTACTGAAAAGCAAATGTGCGGAACCAGCGGCAGCAACCTGGCCAGGCCGCCATCTGAACAGGATAAACATGCCTCCTCTTTGTGCGACGCGCTCTCGGTCCTCTGCCAAGAGCCGAGTTATCAGATGGGAGTGGGCACAGGGAATGTCTGAGTGGCACCTGCTTCATTCAGCAGCTCTGCTTTTCCTGGGGCCTCCCCTGCACATGTGCTCCTGACAAAGCCTCCTCTCTCCTCCCGAGGTCCGGCCCCGCAGAGGTGCAGGGTGGTGTGCCTTTGTCAGCACAATTATAGTAATTACCCAGATCTTCATGGCTTGAAGGCCCCACTGCAGAGCTAGCACCTTGGGCTGAGGATCCTAGAAGACACTCCCTGCGGGAGGCCGCAGAGAGAGCCCGCGCCATCAGACTGGCCACCGCAGAGGCCGCCAGCCTCCCTGCCAACTCTCGGTAGCCCCGGACACAGCCTCAGTGCTTTGTTCTCCAAGTTTCTCCTGGGGCCTGGGGGCGGGAGTGAAAACTCAGTTGATAGGGAGGCAGCAGAGGAGAGAGCTGTGATAGAAATAGGGAGGGCCAGGAAAATACGTTTTTGGTGAATGCAAAGCATCTGGTGTCAGGTTGGGTTTCCAGGCAGACAAAGGCGTTTCTCAGAGAGCTGGGGGGCGCTACACGTCTGTGAGGTGCCGTTGGCACACGGAAGCCCTAGGAAGGATGTGGAGCTGCACTTGGTGATTGAAGTTGACATTGTCAACTCAAATAAGGCTTAAAAGTCTGTTTCTCAGTTGCACTTGCCCTATGCCACCAGCTCAGTAGCTCCTGTGGTGGACTGGACACAGACAGGTCTCGGCATCCTCCCAGGAAGTCCTACTGGACAAGCACACATTGTCTTTGGAAGTGTCCCAAGTGCCTCGAGAAGCATTGGCCTTCCCTTCAGCAGCGCTGGAAAAAAGGGCAAAGGGAAATTGGCCTAAATATTTCTAGGGCTGGCTCCTTCCAGCCATGTGTTCTTTAACAATTCCATCTTTTCCCGTTTTCCCTTCAGGAATCTTATGCCTACCTCTCCTTCAACACATGGCATTGTGACCAGTGGGCAGGGCGATTTGCATTTGGGGAGTATCCACACTCACTGACCTGCTCCCTGGCCAGCCTTCCTGGTCGCTGCTGTTCGACCAGAGCTCTTGTCTCTGGTCAACAAGAAGGCCGCGTCTCTCTGGGAAAACCTAGAATTATTTTTTGAGTGGCCAGCCCGGGGCAACGGTGTCAGATGTTAGTTCTGAGGAAGGAGACCATCCTCCATAGTCTGTGTGTGCCCTGGGGAGAGGAGCGCTTTATGCCGATGGGAAAAGGTCGCCAGCTCGGGTGATTCTCTCGAGGTAAAGTTCATTTTATTAATTTTTAATTTCTTACAGAAACATTCGGTGGACATAAAATGGACTCCATGTACCCATCATTCACTTCAACAGTTACAAGACCAATCCTGGTCCGTCTCGTTCCTCCTAACTGCCTCCCCTGACCTTCCCCACGGCAGTGCGGTAGGGACAGGAGGGAGCAAAGCAGTGTCTGGTTTTGTTTGTCCGTTTGCTGATTTTTTACTTCTAGACAGCATGTAATTTGATCCCTAAGTCTTGACAATATGGATTTTTGCTTTTTATCTTGACAATGTCATTATCCTATTTGACAAAATTTAAGTCATTCCTTACTACCATATAAGTTCCTGTCCATACTCAAATGTCCCTAAGTTGTCTGGGGGAAAAGAAAAAAAATCTGTATATGTTTGAATTGTGATCCAGTCATATATCTTGTGCTGATGAATATGTCCTGAACAGTTTTCCTCTTTTATTTAAACATCAGTTTCTCCTCCTCATGGTTTACTTCAATTTTGATTTGCTTATTTGTTATCATTCCCCAAGCAGGTTGTAATGATGTAAGAATCCAGGCATCTGTGGATTTGACCAACTGTTTTCTGTGGGTTTTTTTTTAATAAAATCATTTCGTGTGGAATAATCTTAACCACAGAAAAGTTTCCCCGAGTCCTGGATAGCCATCATCTCATGCCCCCTCCTGTCACACTGAGCACAGCCCAGGCAGGTCTGCTGCAGTCGCAGCAGTACCAGAGGATGGAGGAGACCTGCCCCATGGGGCCTCCTAGGCTGGGGGGATTCCCACAGCTGACCTCCTGGTTGGCAGCTGAGCGCTTAACCACAGTGCCACCAGGGATCTTTGGTTCAGGACCCTTAACGTTAATGACAGACTTTATTTGGGTTTCACCAGTGTTTCCATTAATGTCCTCTTCCTGTCCCAGACCGGTCCACGCCAGGGTCCCGTGGAGCACCCACTGATCCCGAGAGTATGGCAGAGAGCCCGCCGCCTTGCAAGGAGCAGTGTAGCCGGCATTGATGTTTGTGTAGATGGCTCCTTTATTAAGGGCTACAGACTGTTAGTATTTTAAGACTTGTTTTAAGACATGTGTCCCCAGTGGGGGGCTGTAGATTTGCTGAGTGAGAGTCTGAGCTGTCCGGGGGCCCACGGGCCCCTCTCCCGACCTGATGGGCTGTGCACCACAAACCTGGGACGACGCCATGACTTTCTCCTGAGAGTCTCCATCAAGCCTTTCTCCCCAATCTTCTGAAAACAAGCCAAGAATGTCTCTCAATTTGTCGCCCTGTTTCTGTTTACAAATACTCATTCGCTTTGCTTATCGATAAGCCCACGCGCTGCCTTCTGGCCCGCTGTCCTTTGGCATGTAGACCTTGGAGACCTTTGTCCTCAGTCATTTCTTCTGAAAATGTGCTGGGCACCTCTCAGTCAGACCAGACGTCCTCTGGGGCCCTGTCTCCTGCCAGCTTCGTTTGAAACCCCTCATTGGGCAGTTGGCCCTGGTGCACACTTGCCCACATCCCCATGGGAAGCACAAGGCCCTGGTGTTGTAGAATTCTTGGGCTTCCCTCTAACTCCAGTAGGAAGTTAGAAGAGTCTCTCTCATACAGTTATAAATAGAGGTGAATTCTCTTCTAACATTGAGCTGTAGATGGGAGACGGGAGCAGGAGGGGTTTTTCTGGAGGTCTGCAAAACCAGACAAAAGACATGGGGGTCACACTCCCAAGCAGTGTGGTCACTGCTGCAGGAGTGACCCCAGGAAGAGGCTTCTCCAAGTGAGCTTGCCTAGTGGGTGGGAGGGAGACACCCTGGATGCAGAGAAGTGCTCCTGACACCGGGGCACCTGTGAGACCGCTGTTGGCGTCGTGAGAATATTCCACCCTTGCCAGATGTAAGACATTTTAATCCATAAATCCCTCTAATGCACCCAAAAGCTATGGACTTAGAAAACACGGAAAAGGAAGATTAAATGCCCCAGAGCAGCTAATATAACAGAAACTGAATCGCTGGGAGAGGACTTCTCTTCTCTCGCTCTCTTTGCCTCTCTCTCTCTCTCTCTCTCTCTCTCTGATGCCCCACTACCACACACAGACACACACACACACACACCATCTCTCACTGTCAGGAAGGTCACTCACCTGTCCCCCCGGCCCACCTTTTCCTGCCCCTCACCTGTCCTTTTTCCAGCTGCACCTGCTTGTCATTCCCAGCCTTTCCAGCTGTCGCCTGACCTTGGAACTTGAAGCGTTCTCTGATTTCCCTGTATTTTCACCCACTTCCTCCTCCACACACTATGCCCGTTTGTCTCCAGGGAATAGTCGCCTTCCTTAGCTGGCAGCCACTGGCGTACCTGTATTTCTAGGCCTGCAAATGGAATGGGATTGTCTTCAGGGCCCTTCCCAGACCCTGCGGGCAGCCCTCGTGGCTCCTTAGACACGCAGGAGATTCTCTAGAACCGACTCCTCCTGGGCCGTGCAGGGGACCTGGAGACCATTTCCAGTCCTCACCCGCTGTCCACAGGGCCGCCTCAGTACTTTTCTGTGATTTGTTTAGGTGGGAAATCCGTGAGTTTTCCTCCGTGGGCAGGTTTCCGCCTCACCCAGGTTCCGACTCTCACGGGTTTTGCTGTGGTTGGCTTTCGTGTCTCCGTGGGGATTGGCAGCCCCTCCTTCAGGTCTTCCTCTAGCTCTTGTGTTTCTCTGGTCGCACAGCCGTCAGTATGTTCCTCCTAACTCGAGAGATGTCACAGCCACCTTGAAGGCCTGAGGACTAAGAGATCTGGTCACCGCCAACAACAATTCCCAAAGGCATCCAGAATGTGAGGGCGACTGAAGGGCCCATTCTTTCTCGGGCCGTCTGTCCTCTCTCTCTCGTCAGGAGCCTGGGCAGAGGGGTGGGCAGTCTGGGTCTGGGAGACCCTGAGCAGACTGGCAGCTCGTGCTGTGCTCCCCGCAGCAAGGCATCCAAGGGATGATGTCATGTCATTCCGCCTCTGTCGTCCACTCTGCCTATTGATGGAGTCCCAGCTCGCCCGGCAGCCTCTCTGCGTGGGCCGGTCCCACTGCTGCCCAGCCAAGGGGCGGGACCACTCTGGTTTGACGGGGGCGGGGGGGGGGGGTCCACCTCTCTCTCAAGAAAGGAGGCCCGTGTCTCTGCTTCCTGAGAGCTACTGTCTCACATCTGTAACTCCAGCCTGGCATTCCCACACCACATAGTTATCGCTAATAAGCAGTCCACTCTTAGTGTCCACCTACTATGGGCCCGGCTTCATCTGGTCGACACAGATAGTTCTAGAACCCCGGGAGGGTACTGATTGCTGTTTCTTGTATGGGGAAACTAAGGCCCACACCCCGGGTGCCCTCTTTTGGTGTGGGAACAAAGCAGCCTGTCTCACCCTCCTATGAGAGGCCCCTGGCACAGAGGAGGCACCTTGGCCTCTGCAGGGCGCACTCCAGGCTAAGGGAGCAGTCACTTGGCTGGCGTGTCAGTAAGCAGTGCTGAGGGCCAGCCATGCTTAACAGGCTGAGTATGTGGCTTCATGCAGGGAAACGGGAGCTACTTGGGGCAGGTTGGTGCAAACCGGGGCCACGTGAACGGTAGAGGCAGTGAAGTCACAGGAGGGAGAAGCCACCGGGGGAAGGACGTGGAACCTGGGAGAAATTGAGACTTCGATTGGCAGGGGCAGTTCTGGGCAGCAGGGTCTGCCTCAGCAAGTGTGTGTGGGACACGGGACAGTGAGCGTGTACAGCGGGGAGCATGTACGTGTACAGGGGCTGTGAAGGGCAGTGTAGCCCCACCGTGGGAAAGGCTGGTGAAATCCCTCAGCTGTTCGCCATGTGGACTTTAGGGTCCAGCTAGAGAAAGCCACTGAAGGCAGTCTTTCGGTGGCAACGGGGGTGAAAGAGGTAGCCATTGCTAAACCATATCTGCAGATTTCCTTTATCGTCATATATTCATCAAATCTCAGAATACTGAAAGCAAGACCAGAGAAAAATAATTGAACCCCCTAAAGATGTAAATAAATCCATGAGTTAATATGCCAGTCGACGTGCACGTGGATCCGTCAGAAAGCGTTGCAACCAGGGCTCCGGTTCGTACCTGCGCCGCTGGCCCAAACACAGCGCGTTGAATGGTGCCTCCGCCATCAGCGAGTGGATGGCAGCCGCCCCCGCTCTCGGTAACATCCTGGTCTCAAGCAAGGGCGGAATGTCCGCTCTGCCCTGCCGGCCAGGAAACCTCCAGGAGGTTATGGTGACTGCTCTTTGGGATTCCATGGGGTCATTTTAGTGGATACTCAAAGGACATAATATGAACACGGAGGCTAGTTTATTATGAAGATGTTTTTTAAGAAAATGAAAAGCGACACCCAAGTAGATGGATTGACTCAGCTGCTGCAACTCAGGTTTAGGAACGATTGTGAGGACGGCGCAGGACCGGGCAGTGTTTCAGTCTGTTGTGCACAGGGTCGCTATGGGTTGGAACTGACTCCATGATACCTAACAATAACAAACAACAAAAGATAAGGTGGTATTTAACAAGGGATACTTCTCATTTTGTTTGTCCCAAATACCATTTTTTTTCTGACAATAGCACTTTATTTTGAAAATAACTCTTCTCTGTGGTGGCGAGTGCTGGCGCTGCTGTAGGCGAGGCTTTGTGCTGCTAATAGGCATTTTGGCAGTTCAGCCCCACTCTCCACTCTACAGAATAACAATGAAGCTTCCTTCTCCTATAAAGATTTATTTTGGAAACCCTAGGAGATGAATCTATCTGATGGCAGTAGGTTTTTGGTTGAAGGTATCCTCTGTGCTATAATCATATGATTCTCCTAGGAACTGTCATATTTCCTGATTCTTCCACTCCACTCCCCATTTGGCTTATGCTGTGGTCCTCTCAAGATATGTGTTAAAAATCCTAACCACTATGCCTGTGGATGCAATGTAATGTAGTCAGGTTCTACAATGCAACCCAATGTAATGTGCCCAATTAAACACTGTGGATCTGTAAAAAAAAAAAAAAAGAAAGAAAATGAAAAGCTGCATTGCTTGTGGTGGGAGGGGCAGAAAGTTGTGGAACGTTTTTCCCATGACTGTGCGTTCTTTGAGGGTCGCAGGGGCTGTCCTGTGAGAATTTTGTTGGGAAAATTTACCCCATTCATACCCAATCCCTCATCTTGCCCCTACCCCTTTTAAAAATCATTTTATTGGGGCCTCATACAACTCTTAGCACAATCCATACATCCATCCATTGTGTCCAGCACATTTGTACATTTGTTGTCATCGTCATTCTCAAAACATTTGCCTTCTACTTGAGCCCTTGGTATCAGCTCCTCATTTTCCCCCTCCCTTCCCGCTCCCCCCTCCCTCATGAACCTTGGTAATTTATAAATTATTATTTTGTCATGTCTTACATTGTCCGACGTCTCACTTCACCCACTTTTCTCTTGTCCGTCCCCCAGGGAGGGGGTTATGTGTAGATCCTTGTGATCAGTTCCCCCTTTCTACCCCACCCTCTTATTATATTTCTCATGATTGGCCTTGAGGGGTTCATCTGCCCTGGAGTCCCTGTGTTTCCAGTTCCTATCTACCAGTGACATCCTCTGGTCTAGCCAGATTTGTAAGGTAGAATTGGTATCATGATAGTGGGGGGAAGGAAGCATTTAGGAACTAGAGGAAAGTTGTATGCTTCATTGTTGCTACACTGCACCCTGACTGGCTCGTCTCCTCCCTGCAACCCTTCTGTAAGGGGATGTCCAGTTGCCTACTGATGGGCTTTGGGTCTCTACTCCGCGCTCCCCGCATCATTCTCTATGATATGATTTTTATCGTTCTTTGATGTCTGATACCTGATCCTGTCAACACCTCTTGATCACACAGGCTGGTGTGCTTCTTCCATGTGGGCTTTGTTGCTTCTGAGCTAGATGGCCACTTGTTTACCTTCAAACCTTTAAGACCACAGACGCTATATCTCTTTATAGCCGGGCACCGTCAGCTTTCTTCACTGCATTTGTTTATGCACCCACTTTGTCTTCAGCGATTGTGTGGGGAAGGTGAGCATATGGAAGGCCAGTTTAATAGGAAAAACTGTTCTTGCATTGAGGGAGTACTTGAGTGGAAGCCCAGGGTCCATCTGCTACTAAAACTAATATTAATACTTAATACTAAGCCTATAAATATATGCACGTAGATCTATTTCCCCATCCTCATAAATATATTTACATATGTACATGGCTGTATTTAGACCTCTATAAATGCCCTCTGCCTCCTAGTTCCTTCCTCTGTTTCCTTTCCTCTTGTCCCACTATCATGTTAAGCCTTCATTTGGGTTTCAGTAATTCCTCTCAGTTACATTGCCCTTGATCAAGCCCTACCAGACCTCCTACACCCTCCTCACCACCGATTTTGGATCACTTGTTGTTCCCTTGTCCTGGGTTTGTTATCACCACTTCCTTTCCCCGCCTCCCCAATCTCGCCCCTTTAGACTTCTCTGAGTTGCCAAAACTCAACGTTGCAAAGGCAACTCGGCTTGGTCCCTGCAGGATGACAGAGCTGCTGCTTAGAGGCTGTGTCAATCAGAGCGGGCAGGATTCTTTGGAAAGTGCTAGCGAGATAGGAGGATATGTGGGCAAGCAGGGGCTTCCCAGTCTGGTGTATGTGCGTAGTAAAGGCTTCTTTGGTTTATGCACATAGATAAAATCCCATCACACTGCAAGCCCAGGAAGAGAGTCCTTCCATGAGCACCTTGACTCCCTGAGGATGGTTCACAGTGGGCGACCCTGACCTTCTAGGCCCCTTAGTGGTGCCCACATCCACCACAAAGCTCCCTTGGTGCCACCATTGGACAAGGTCCACGCGAAGCCCTCAGGACTCCATTTTGCCGAAAATAGAGCCAAGCCTGTGCCCTTGCAGCCATAATGACTTGTGTTAGACGCAAGGCTCACCTGTCACCCTTGTCATCTGAGAGGCTCAAAGACTCCTCCTGTCACACTCTGCCCCCGTCACTTCAAATACCTTCAATCCTGAACTCCCCTCCCAGAGAGATCCAGAGTCATGAAAGCAATTGGGGAAGTTTTATTGCTAAAAAAAATTAAAAGCGTTTCATTGCTGAACTATTGAATTTTTAAATATAAATCTCCCTTGATCAGGAAATCATGCTCTGAGGTATTAGTCTTGCAGATACATAGTATGTTTGCCTACGTGAGCAGTGAAATATCCTTTTTGGCGTAAGAGCAAAGATTGGAAACTGAGGCATACAAGAAACCAAACCCACCACCCTTCTGTGAGAGGCAGTGCTGAGTCAGAGTGACCCAGTGCCGGGTCTCCAGACAGGCGCAGACCTCCTCATTTCCCTCCCACGGAACAACTGGTGGGGTCAAACAGCCAACCCCGCATGTAGCAGCGTGACACTTAGCCAACATGGCCATCAGGGCACCTTCCTTCTGAAACTGGGCACACTGGTGAGGGTAGTCGGTGCCCCTGCAGAACAGGAAGCACTGCGAAGCAACCATTGGCAACGAGGGCTTTAGGGACGGTCCATGAGCGGGGCTGGTGTGCGCGGTTGAAGTGCAGGCAGGCCTCCCAGGGGAGAGGCTTTACTTTTCCCCACTCCCCTTTGCTGGACCCTTATTTTGTATTCTGTGCTGATTTGTAGGCATCAAGTTGGTGACAACTGACCAGGACTTGACAGGTTCCCTTGAAAGTAGGGGCTGAATTTCAGAGAGCCCTCCCTGCCCTGAGGGAGAAGCCAGAGCCTCTTGGGAAAGCGCAGCAGGCCCATGGGTGCCTTTTGCCCTTTGGGCCCATGTCATAGCCCTTACAAGGAGCCTGAGGGGACACGTGGCCGTGCTCCCAAAACGCAGGCCTCTCCCTTCCTGGGCCCTGCTGCTCTGGATGCTTCCTGGCCACCGCAGTAGGAGTGGGTGTCCACTCCGTGTGTGGAAAGGCTCCCGGATTCCAGGTCCAGAGACCATGGGGGGGGGGGGGTGAAGGTTGGGGGGAGGTATGTGTGAATGATTTGTTCTCTGTGTCTTTCATCTTTTTAAAAAGTAATCTTTCATCTGTTTGCCCTGAATCAAAGAAAGAAAGGAGGTTGGGGTTTTGGTAGCCCTGAAATAGGGAAGCAGTGGGGTCTTTCACCATGTCCTTGCAGGAGCCTAAAGACCAGAGAGGACACCAGCCAGCCGATCGATCCCGTGTTAGACAGCCTTGGCGGGTCTGGGAGGACTTGGGTCCTGTCGCATGCCTCTAGGCGTGGCTGGGCTGCTCTGGAAAGCTGGATGAAGTGGAGCGGGCAGGGCTTCCTGTTGCTCAATCAATCGACCTGACCCAGAGCACAAGTATGGATTAGCGTGCGCCTTCTAGATTAGGGCTAATCAGGGCAGGCTGAGCAGATGTAGCGCAGCCCGACCCACTGCCCGCCCTCAGCATTCAACGACCCTTTCCAAGGGTGGCTTGCCCTGCCTAGGACAGATGGGCTTCCAGGCCCTCCCCTACCCTCCCAAGGACACAGACTGCTGGGTCACAGCCATTGAGCCGATTTCCTCTAATCCGAGTCAGAGCCTGTGGGGGGAGGGGAGAGGAGGATGCTGACATCCCCACGCCAGGAGGGCAGAGCATTTATTTGAGGTGGAGGTAGGCGAAACCGCCGTGCGGCCATGGTGCTGCAGTGCCCGGGTCTTTGAGGTTTTGAAGTGACCCCTGTGGGGGACCCCACAGGGCTGAACAGACACAGTCACTGCCACCAGCTCTTCACCCTGAGATGGCTGTGTGGGGGTGTGTTTCCCAGCTGAGGGCAGTACACACTCTGTTGTCCCCAGCCTGCATCCTCAGAGGGATGCTCTGCAAAGCTCAGCAGGCAGCTTGCATTCCTGGCTCTCAAGAAGGTTAGGGGGCTCAATGATGGCCACGCGGCTGCTCCCTGAAGGAGGGAGACTACCATGCAAACCGTGATGATGCATCAGGTCCGGAAGGCCTGGGCTGACTGTGAGACGGAGGACAGACCAGGAGCCCACTGGGAACACGGGTGTCTGGGCAGCTTTCACTGGCTGAGGGCCACGAATGGGCGTGGACCACAAGGCCTGGCTGAACAGCAGGAGCTCGCTGGGATGACCTACTGCCCGGGCTGCACCTTCTGTCCCATGGGCTTTTGGAACCATGGAAAAACTTAAAGGAGAGTGGGAAGATTCGTTTGTTTTTTTCACATGGAAAAACTCCATTAACTTTTCATTCCATTTTCCCACAGCTTTCATATGTTCAAAAGGTCGCTCTGGGTATACCCATGTCAGCCAATGTAATAGTTTTGGTATTTGAACTTTTCTCCGTTTCATCCTGAGCACATCTTCCATGACACTAAGACAGTGTTCTAACAGCAGTGCCGGGCCTGGCACAGGGAACCCAAGCACATCATCATGGGCCAGAGTGGACTCCAGACAGCGGCAGGCGTCTCCTTGTGAGACTGGCCTTCGTGGGGTCATTCGAGGGTTACCCGGGTGCCTAGGCTTTGCCAGGAGAAGAGAGAGCTGCAGAGAGGGTGACACACTGTGCGGGGGGGTGCCCGGAGTCCCAGGACGGGGTCGGGGCCCAGCCGCATGCACACCAGTGAGGCCCACGCCCTGTAACTGTGTTAGTGCCCACGCGCGACAGACCTTGTACCATGGAGGCCCTAGAGAGCCGAGCCAGGTGGCATAGTCTGTCCAGTGCCTGTGGAGTATCACCAGGGCACCCAAAGGGAGCCACTCTCGATATTGACAAGACTGGGGAGGGACAGGCTTCAAAGAGGAAGGACAACTGAGCTGGAGCTTATGGGGGCAGGAGTTGGGTAAAGGAATTTCAGGTAGTGGACAACTTGAACAAAGACCCAGGGAAAGTTGTGGGGCTACTATGTTAGGGGGGGCCAAGAGTAGGCCAGGGGGGTGCTCAGCGCACCACATGAGAGGCATCACACAAGGCCTGGGACACAGTTGGCCTTTATTACCAGGTTTGGAATTTGAGATTAAAGGAGTGGCATGTTATGGAAAGATCATCTGGGTAGCAAGTAGGAAGGCTCTGAAAGAAAGATGAGGGACGTGGAAGAGCCATTTGCAAAGATCTAGACAGAAGAAATGTGGCCACCACCGTGAGAACTCAACCTCCAGGCCTGATCTCTGCCTGTGGGTTTGGCGTCTCTTCCTCACAGCCTCTCGGGCCTGCTGAGGCCGTGAACACCCTGGGCGAGGCTGGCTGTCCACGAGAACTCATCAAAGCATCGAAACATAACCCAAGAAAAGAGTGACGCTCTATTTAACATCAAATACCAGTCAGGCGTAGTTTCCAGTGTTAAGAAGGACCATTAAAACCCCCCAAAAAAGGACTAAAAGCTTTTGGGGGTTCTGTATATTAGTGGGGGGGGCAGAGCTGGTTGACCTGTGAGCCTCAGAGTCCCCACCCACCAATGGCACCGCACCATCTCTGGCCTTCCCTTTGGGTGAGACTCAGACATCTCATGAGCGCAGATGTTGGGTTTGGGGGCACCCCCTGGCCCAGGCAGCTGATGGCAGGCTTCTAGTGCCTTCCTACTTCAGCCACATGCCCTCGTGGTGCCTCCGCCGGTCCTCTTCCCAGCCCTTTGGGCACCGGCCCGGCTCCTATACTGTCAAGGGGGAGCACCAGACACGACTGTGCCACCGCACAGCCTGTGTTGGCGTTCCTCATTTACACCGTCCACCCCCCACCCTGTCCTAAACTGCAGCTTCCTTCCAGAAGATGGGGGTCAGTGGGTCTTCTGGGCGTGTTTGGGAAGCAGCCGTGTGAAGTGACCCACTCCCTTCCCTGGGAGGCTGGCTCTGGGCCAGGATCACGCGCCTCTCCCAGCCGGTGGTCACCATGGTGGGGGGAGCTGTGTTTTTAAATGGAACACTCTAAGACTCGGGCCACCATGACCTATTGTGTCGAGCAGCCTCTGGAGAGGGTCTGGCTGGAGCTTGGCCTGAGGATAAGACAGGAGTCAGGGAAGGGACAGGCTTCGCTCAGCCAGACTTGAGCATCTCAGGAGGGTCGGAGAGGGCGTTTGCCAAATTCTCAGAGGGTTCGTGGGGGGCAAGCAGGGCATAGACTTGGGTGGGGAGGAAGTCACCCTAGTGGGCCTGTGTTCCCTCAAGTTGAGGCAGGCAAACGGGCCACCTGCCCTCAGGATCATTCTGTTTCTCCAGACCTTTTAATGCTCTGTGAGAACTGAGCTGAGCCAGGTCAGTGGATTGGGCGGGCCAGGGACTGGCAGAGTGGTCCAGGGGTGGGGATGGAGGGGTAGATCCTGAGCACAGCGCCCCAATGTCTCCATTTGTCTCCCCAGGATTGGTCCAGATCCCCGTGAGCATGTACCAGACTGTGGTGACCAGCCTCGCCCAGGGCAATGGGCCCGTGCAGGTGGCCATGGCCCCAGTGACCACCAGGATCTCGGACAGCGCAGTCACCATGGACGGCCAGGCCGTGGAGGTGGTGACGCTGGAACAGTGACGCGGCCTTTGCCAGCCAACTCCAGCTTTTATACGCAGAGGTGCAATCAAGTGGAGTGAAGTCTCTCGACTTCGGAAGAAAAGTTTTGTTAACCTTTTTTTAAAAAGGAAGAAAGACACCGGATTTGGGGATTGCGTTTTTGTAAGCACCGCTCTTCATTGTCTGGGATGGTGGAGTCGAGGCTGCGTTCCGATTCCATTGTCCTGAAAAAGCCAAATTGTGGCCGGACTTCTTTATGCGGAAACGTGTGTGTGTACTCATGTATGTATGAGTGTGGGTGTGAGTATATGTATATGTGTACATATGGACATACACATGTACATATATATACATAAATCTATCTATATGAAACCCGCATGGAATCCTCTGTGTGAAGTCAAGGTGAGCTGTGAGGAGAATTCACCCCGGTTAGTGGGTGCCAGGGTACGTGGCCAGATGGGCACCAGCTCCAGTGCCTCCCAGGGCTGTGCATTCAGCTACTGACACTCTCCGGCCGAGGGCCCCGTGCCCTGCTCCACAGCTGCCTCCAGCGGCTGCCCAGAGCGCCTCCCACCGGGCTCCCCTGAGGACGGCGCTTCCCGCGAGAACGGCCCGGGGCCACGCGGTCTGGCAGCTCAAATGCTCCTTGGGCTGGCCCGGGTGCTGACCTTGTCCTTGAAGGCCCCCCGGCAGGGACCAGAGGGTGTTCTTCAGCCTCCCATCTCTTCCCGTCCCCAGGAAACCACCTTGGTCTCATGACTGGACACATCTCTCCGGTTTGGGGGCCAGTCCTGGAGTGATCGTGTGTGTGAGCTGACGGTGACAGAAGTATTAAGGGGATTGAGTGGTGCGTGAGTGTGCGTGTGGGTGCATGTTGGTGCGTGAGTGTGCGTGTGGGTGTGTGGTTTGGGGGGAGCGTGGGGAGGGCCGGAAAGAGGGCGAGAGGCACCACAGAGACCAGGACATGCATAGGAGTGGCCTTGTCCTTTCCTGGAACTTTCTGGAACTGCGGGTTTTGTAGAGAGAGTCCGGGACTGCTGTGTCCCTGTGCCCCAGAGTCGGCCCGCTTCAGGAGAGACTGCGGATTTGGGGTGTAGCTCCGGGTCTGTCGGGGGACCCCGCCCTGTGGCTTCCTCCTCAGTAGTGTCTATGGACTGGGTGGGCTGCTGAGACCCAGCCGTGCGTTGCCTGGCTTCTCGACAGGCCAAAGTTGAGGTCCGTGTGCGCGGGGGACCGCCCCCTCCCAACCCCCGCATGTGTGACAGTGTATTTAATGTGTTGTTGTTTTTTTAATGCGACATTAAAACATTCTCCATGTCTTGCTCAGCCTTTGAGACAGTTTCAGATTCTTGTATTTGCTTGTTTTCTATAAAACTACTCAATGTTCTTTGTATGGGCTTTGTTTCCGTCCCGCATGGAAGGGGGCGGGGGATGTACGCGTCCACAGTCTCAGGTTATTTCCATGGTTACTTCTCATTACTGTGAAGCTGCCCCAGCTTTCGTCCTCAATCCTTCAGGTGACGTTGCCTCCTCCTCATTGCAACGCTGCGCTGCACGCAGCCCAGAGCTACACAGGTGGGGGCTCTCGAGGAGCAAAAGGAGTTAGCTCCCAGGGTGGCTTGGGCATCTGGGGGGGGGAATACTGCGGCCAGAGAGAGCCCCCTGCCTGCCCTGCCCCGCCCCGCCCCCAGAGCAGCTCTGCGAGCTACACACTGGCTCCGATGAAAGGTGAGTAACCCCTTCCCTCCTCCCTTTGCTGGATTCCTTCATTGAATGATTGCCTTTCACTCTCAGTGTCTTTATAAACCCAGCAGTTGATTGAAAGAGTTAGATCATCACTTGAACGCTTGGGAACGAGCGTCTGGAATCACGTGAAGTCACTTGTAGCCTCCTGCTTACAGTAAAATAGATGCACAGAAAGACGAGGTCCCCTGTGATGACGTTCTGGAAACATCTAGATGGCCGGCGCCTGTCTCCTGCCCCACATGCTTACGCATCTTGGCCTAGGATGCCGCCCTCCTTGTCACCTCCGCCCTACCAGACTGTGGGAAGACAGCAAATATGTGTACACACACACATACACACACCGGCAGTGTCTCTCACTTTTCAAACTGGTCCTGCTGCTTATAACAGAGGACAATGAAATTTGCCTGTCAACTCCTCACTGGTCAGGTGTCTTTGTGTGATTTTAGGGTGCAATATGAAAATTTCCAATCAGATGATCAGCTAGCAGCCAGCCATCAAAAATAAAACATAATCTAAGTACCTTTGGCCACATTTCACTAACAAACTTTAAATATTACTATAATGTGTGTGTTCCTTTATTTGTTGCTGTTGTCTCAATTCACTGCACCCCTGTGTACAACAGAACAAAACTCCACAGTCCTGAGCCGTCCTCATCCGTGGAATAAAGCAGTTCTCAACCAACTTCCACGGTCACCCAGTGGAAGTTCAGGAAGGCCACCGTGTGCCAGGTGGGTGCAGCAGGGACCCTGCCCATGAGGGCCAGGAGTAGAGGAGCCAACAGCGTGGCCCAGGGCCATCTGGAAGGGGCACCTGGAAGAGCGAGTCTTACCTAGCTCGCTGTCTCCCTGTGGGCCCTCTGGAGTGAGCAGTTTCCAATCCTCGTCGGCAGCAACTGTTAGTTCTACAACCAAGAAGATCATTACACGGAATCTTTGTGAATGGACATATGGGAACTTAGAGGAAGAAGCAGGAGGGGCCCCTCCTCCTCAGAGGGGTAGAGAAGCTAAGGTCCTGTGCCCCGTGGGCCCCTCAAAACCTGCACCTCCCCTCTGGTCTTTCTTCACATCTGCAAGCCGTTCCTCCTCACTATTCCCAGCGCCTCAGCTAGTCGACTCCAACAGGAAAAGACTACATGGAGTGGGGAGGCGGCCCACGGGCTCCTCAGGACATCAGCCGAGGCTGGCCTGCAGTCCTCAGCACAGTTGGTGTTCAGGTGCCAGAGTCGACCAGCAGTCCCGCCTGGCCTTGGCTGTGCGCTCAGCAGGTCCCTCGGGATGGTGGAAGTGCGCTAGGGAGGGGGGCTGAAGGAATGGCCCCAAGAGGGCAGCAGAAACATTCCTGTCTCCACCTGCCAACTGCTCCCAGTGCTTCTGAGGCTGTAGGTGAGTTTCTCCCTCCTGAAAACTGCCGGCACGTCAGCAAACATCTGTCCATCACCAGAAGCCTGGAGTGTTGGTCAGCAAATGGAGGAGGGGATTCGGGAGGGGGTCGAAGGGGAGTTGCTGAGCAGGGATATGATGCCCCACAGAATAGGCACCAGGGTCTCTTGAGAATCTGGGACTGACCCAGAGCAATAGTAGGCACAGGGCTAGGCCTGGTCCTGAACCCTGCCTTAGCTCTGCTAGCAAGAACTGACATCCGCAGGTAGAGTATATACCAGCAGTACTTCTGTACCACTTGTCTGCCAGTCTGTCATACTGTGGTGGCTTGTGTGTTGTTATGATGCTGGAACTGATGTCACTGGTTATTTTAAAGGCCAGCAGGATTACCCAAAGTGAACAGGTTTCAGGTGCCCTTCTCGACTAAGAACAGACAACAAAGAAGAAATAGTCTATCCGCTTCTGAGGATGAAGTCCCTGCAAGCCTTATGGCTAACACTGAAGCCCCGTCAGAGGCTGCAAACCTCACGAACAGAAGCAGAACACCGGCAGAGAGGCACTCAGCATGCGCCTGAGGACGAACTCCCTTCTCAAAGGGGAGTCAGCACGGTGATGTGGACAGTCGAGCCTGCAAGAGTTAAACCTCTGGGACCTTCTTGGCTGATGGGGCATGATTAAAAATGAGAAGAAACAGCTGCCAACATCCGTTCATAATTGGAACTTGGACTGGACAGAGTTTGAATCTAGGAAAATTGGAAGTTGTCAAAAATTAAACGGAATGCAGAAAGATCATCATTCTAGGCTTAGTGAGCTGAAACGGACTGGTGTCAGCTATTTTGAATCAGAAAGTTGTCTGGTTTACTGTGTTGAGAATAGAAATTCAAGAGGAATTACTTTACATTCATCACCAAAAAGGGCATTTCAAGATAGATCTTGAAGTGTAATGTGAGAGGACAATATCCATCTGAATACAAGTAACTAAAATCAATGCAACTGTTACTCAAATTTAGACACCAACCACTAAACCACTAGAAACTGAAGAGTTCTACCAGCATCTTCAGTTCAGAATTGATCAAGCATGTGATGAAGATGCACTGAGCACTACTGGGAATTGGAATGCAAACGTTGGAAATGAAAAGGAAAGAACACTATTTAGAAAATCCAGTTTGGGTAATCGAAATGAATCCGCAGATGACATGAGACACTTTTACAAGACAGTTTCTTCATAGCAAATACCCTTTCCACCAATATAAATAACAACTATACACAAGACTTCTCCGGATGGGATATACAGAAAGCAAATTGACCACATCTATGAGACTAAACTATCGAGAAGCAGATCAGTATCAGTGGCTAAAACCAGGCCAGGGGCTGACTGGAGCAGACCATCAATTGCTCATTTGCAACTTGAGGTTGAAGCTGAAGAAAATTAACACAAGTCCATAAGAGCCAAAATACAACCTTGAGTCTATCCCACCTGAATTTCAAGAACATCTCAACAACAGAGGATGCATTTGAGCACTAATGGCGGAAGACCTGCTGCGGACATGAAGAGCATCACACATGAAGAAAGCGAAAGGTATAAAAAGACAGGGAAGAAACCCTTATCACTTGATCTCCCTTTTGCTACACTCTGCTTTTTTAAATTTTCTAGGTTTTTTAATTGGTTTTTTGTCTTCTGGGTTTGGTTTGGTTTTCACTGAGGGGTTTGTCTGTGTCGGGTTTTGTCGTTGGTAGCCTTCTTGACTCTGTTATGTGGTTTTCTGTTTTTCAGCATGTGAAACCCAGCATAGGTGAATCTACAGAGACAATAACTAGAGTAAGGGCTCCTGGTGGCGGGGGGCGAATACAGCAGGGTAGGTAAGGGGGAGCTGATATCAAGTTTAAGAAGGAAGAAAATGTTTTGAAGCTGTGGTAGTAATTATGCAACATTACTTAATATAATTGAACTACAGATGTCTGGATTGGCCCTAGTAAAATGGATTTGGGGGTAGGGGGATCGAAGTGGATGTCAGGAGAGACTGAAAGTTGCTCTTAATTGTAGAGTAGCTTAGGTAAATAGGGAGAAAAAAAGTGATGTCAAAGAGCTAAACAAATTTTCAAAGGGAAGCTTAAGAAGACAAAGTCAAATATTATAATGGAATGTGCAAAGTTCTAGTGTTAGAAAATCAAAAAGGAAGAACACACTCAGCATATCTTAAATGGAAAGAACTAAATATTTGAAAATAAAAATAATCCTCAAGTTGTGATATTGAAAGATACTGTGGGCAAAATATTGAATGATGCAATAAACATCCAAAGCAGATGGGAAGAACACAGAGTCAGGGTGGACGTTCCACCGTTTCCGGAGGGAGCATGTGAGCAAGATGCTACCGAAGGGGCCGTGAAGGAAGGTACCAACCAGTGGTACTGAAGAAGTTGAAGCTGCGCTGAAAGCATGATCCACAAACAAGGCTCCAGGCACCAGTGGATACCAACTGAAACGTTCCAACAAGTTGACGAAGTACCAGAAGCACTCGTCTGTACCCACCCTAAAGAAGGGTAACCTGACAGAATGCTCAAGTCATAGAAGAGTTTCATTAATATCACATGCAAGTAAAATTTCGATGCTCAATAATACATTGACAGGGAGTTGCCAGAGGTTCGGGCCGAATTCAGAAGAGGACATGGAACAAGGGCTGTCATTGCTGACGTCAGAGGAATCGCAGCTGAAAGCCGGGAAGGACAGAAAGGGGCATTCGTGTGACTCATAACCAACAATGAGTAGACTAGAGAAGAGTGGGAATCCCAGAACAGTGTGGCGTGTCATGCGGAACTTGTACATGGATCAAGAGGCAATTGCGCACACAGGAAGGGAATCCTTCGTGGTTTAAAGTCAGGAAAGGTGTGCACAGGGCTGTATCCTCTCATACTTGTTTAATTCCACAAGAGGGGAATTGAAGGTAGGGCCATTCATGTAGTGGGCTCTTGAAGCCCAAGGAAAGCAGTGGGTCAGTGTGGCTCCAGTTTTACCACACGGACATGAGCCGTGGGGGCCGGGGCTCCAGTTGGCAAAGCTGGGCCACTTCCTGTAGAAGCCTATCGCCACGGGGCTGTTTCCCCAACCGGTGGGGGATGGAGCTAGGCAGCATTGACCACTTCAGGGAATGAGGGGCAAATCCTGGGCTGTGAGCTGCATTCACCCGGGTGGGGCCTGAGCAGCAGTGAGGGGTGCCATTTCCTGAGGGCAGAGACCCCCTACCCATCCAGAGCACCGGCACTGACCAGCAACCCCCACCCCACCCCATTCAGCCCGGCCGAGTCCCCGCATCCTTGGCCCACTCAGCGATGGCCCTGTGCTCCAAGGTACCAACCTGGCGGCCGCTGCCACTGCTGCCCTTCCCAGTGGCCACACTTAGAGACAGGAGGGGGGCTGGTGTCCACTCCTTTAGGGGTCACCTCCGCAGGCCCCGCCCAAGCTGGTGCAGCTGTGTTCAATAGCGCCCCCCTCCCCCCAGTTGGGCTGAAAAAGCCAAAGGTCGGCAGTGTGAAACCACCAGCCAGCTCCACGGGAGAGACTCGGGACTCTCCGCGCGCACCCTCAAGTGACCGTCTTGGAGACTCAGAGAGGGACAGTTCTACCCTGTCCTACAGGGTCGCTGAGTCGGCATCGAGTTTGGTCTGGGTTTCCTGGAATTGCCTCTGCAGCCTGGGCAGCTTCAATCAGTAACTTAGAAGGTTTGAATGGTAGTCACAAAGAGCCCGGTGGTGTGGTGGGCTGTACATTAGCCTGCCACCCACAAGGTCAGTAGTTTGAACCCACTAGTGGTTCCTGGGGAGAAAGACAGACTTTCTACTCTCCCAAAGAGTGACAGTCTCGGAAACCCCAGGGGCATCACTGGGAGTGGAAACCCACTCAGTGGCGGTGAGTTTGTAGCAAATCTTTAACCACGTGTCCCTGCCCCACCCCCCGGCCCCCGATCACCAATGACTTCAAGGTTGATTGGTTGGTTTTCCCAGCAGCTTTATTGCGCTCTCATTTACATCATGTTCACCTGTTAACAGCTACAGTTCAGTAGTCTGGTATGGTTTCCAGAGTCGTGCAAGCATCAGCATCGTGTAATTTTACAGCATTTTCATCTTTCCCAAATGAAAAGGCCCGCTTTTTACCATCTTCCCCCAAACAATCTGCAGCAGGTGATACATATACAAGGTGGTTCCAGTGAGAGATGAGCCTAGGATTAGATCAAGACCAAGTCGAAGGCCACTTGTTCCTTCGCCCACCGTGGGGCCCGTGTTGCCGGTGGTGCCGTGGAGCTCCAGTCTCGGGACGTGGCCCTGGGTTGAGAAGGGAAGGAGGCACATGTTACTCAAACGAAACTTGGCACTCATTTCATTTTTTTTTTAATTTCAGGGAAACTTCAAATTATTCTCAGCATCTTCCACAAGAAGAGTGTTTTTTTGTAGCCAAAACAAGTATTACTTTATTTTTTCATTTTTTTTTACAAGTATTACTTCAAAACACTTAAAATTTGGGGGAGAAAGGAGGAACCAATCACAACAATCTACATATAACCCCCTCCCAGGGGGACAGACAACCGAAAAGTGAGTAAAGAGAGAGACAGATAGCGTAAGACATGAAAACATAATAATTTATAAACTATCAAGAGTTCATGAGGGAGGGGGGAGGAGGGGGAAAATGAGCAGATACCAAGGGCTCAAGTGGGAAGAAAATGCTTTCTACATGTGACCTCCCCCCTGGGGGACAGACAACAGAAAAGTGGGGGAAGGGAGACGTGGGACAGAGCAAGATGTGACAAAATAATAATTTATAAATTATCAAGGGTTTATGGGGGAGTGGGGAGGGCGGGGAAAAATGAGGAGCTGATGCCAAGGGCTTGGGTGGAGAGCAAATGTTTTGAGTATGAAGAGGGCAAGGAATGTACAAATGTGCTTTACACAATTGATGTGTGTATGGATTGTGATGAGTTGTATGAGCCCCTAATAAATCTTTTAAAGGAGGAGCTGATACCAAGGGCTCAAGTAGAAAGCAAATGTTTTGAGAATGATGATGGCAACAAATGTACAGATGTGCTTGATACATGGATGTATATATAGATTGTGATAAGAGTTGTATGAGCCCCCAATAAAATGATTGAAAAAAATTGTTTAATTAAATTTTTTAAAAAAGAAAATGATGATGGCAACAAATGTGCTTGACACAATGGATGGATGTATGGATTGTGAAGAGTTGTATGAGCCCCTAATAAAATTATTTTTTTTTAAAAAGAGTTACAGTCTCGGAGCCCCCACCCCCACTCCCAGTGGTCTGCTCTGTCCCAGCCAGAATCGACTTGATGGCCGGGAGATTTTGAGGCGTCTGGAAAGCATGCGATGAAAACAAGGCAAGGGTGACTGAGACATGACACGGAGACACGGAGTGAGCAAACCCTGCAGGAAGAGCGGCACCAGGAGACCTGCTTGACCCGGCATCCATGGCAAAGCCGTGCGTTCCCTGCACAGCACCATGAGGAGGAAGCAGGCCTGTCTCCAGAAGGTGACACAGGGGTGCACAGGTTCCAGTGGAGCCTCCAGACTAAGGTGGACGAGGAAGAAGCCTGACGATCTACTTCTAAAAGAAACTTCTGGATTGTAACAGAACACCGCCTGACGCTCTGGCTGGGTCACCGCCTGGGCAGGAAGCACTCACTAGGGATAGACATTATGTTGGAAAAGTAGGGGGAGGGCCAGCTCGGGCTAGGGGGTCCCTTGGGACTGGCATCACAGGCTGCCTTGGTGGACATGAACTTGCCGGTGAGGAGGACTCCTGGGCAGAGCAGCATTTCCTGTCCTCATCCATGGGGTTGCTGTGAGTCAGAAGTCGACTAGAGGGTGGCAAGCAACCACTTCCACAGCCATAAATGCAAACCACATTTGTCGAGTTTTGTTGTGTTTTTCATCACAACAGCCTCCCGTGCAGTTTTAAAGCTTAGCTGGGGGGTGTGTGTGTAGGGCTCGGGTTAGGAATCAGCTTGAACTACACTTCTGGCCACAGTGAGGGGGCATCTGGTCCAGCCTCCAGCTGCAGCTGATCCCCACTAGCACATGCACCTTCATAAATGGCCGATCCAGCTAGGACGTCCTGAGACAGGCCTGAACTATACTTCTGGTCCCACCGTCTCACCCCAGAGCTGTGAGCCTCTCCTTCCTTCTCAATCCCACCCAGGCCTCTCTGTGGCTAAACTCTCCGGTTTGAACATTTCCTAGGGATTGGCTAGTTGTTCCCAAGAATAGAAACCCCACTCCACTGCCATGTCATCAATTCTGACCCATAGCAAGCCTATATAGGCTTTCTGAGGCTGTGTGTCTCTACGGGCTCAGAGAGCTTCATCTTCCTCCCTCAGAGTGGCTGGTGGGTTTGAACCACCAACCTTAAGGTTAGCAGCATGATGCTTACCAGAAAGTGCCACCAAGGGCTCCAAGAGTAGAGTGGGCTAAATTTCCCAAAGGAATTTCCCCATGAAAACAAAACAAAAAAAAATGCAGTGGGTTTTGAAGTATATTTTAAAACTCAATCTATCGCTGAGCTGGCCATGTCCTGTAGGTGGGTACCTGGGAGCCAAGCACCACAGTATTGGGCCAGCTCTCTGAAGCAACCAGAGTGAGCATGGCATAAATATGGTCCACTATCCACCAGGATCCCATGAGGCGCTCTCCTTTCGTGCCCTGCTGGGCAATGCAGGGGACTGCACAGCCAACTGAAGTCACCAGAACAGACCCCTCCAACCTTCCCCTTGTGCGATTGATTTTTCCCTATCAAACAGGACTTGACTCTCATTCTTCTCAGCTGCCAATTTGAGTTCCAACATTCCATAGCAGCTTTGCCACCTCCACCCTGCTGACATTTAAAAACAACTGACAAACCAAAACCAACTGCCAGTTGAGCTGACTCATAGCAACCCTATAGTTTCCGAGATGGTAAGTCTATAGGAGCAGACAGCCTTGTCTTGCTCCCAATGAGTAGATGGTGGTTTTGAACCACCAACCCCGTGGTTAGCAGTACAACGGTTGACTTTAGGGTTGGATAATGATTGTCTGGGAGGGGCTCTCCTGTGGATTGTAGGACATTTTGAAGTTTTGACGATCACAAACGTCCTCAGACATTGCCAGAAACCCCCCGGAGTCCATTGGAAGGCACAAAATGCCTCTTCCTCCTCTAGGGACGGCGGTTCTGGACTGCTTTCCCACTCCTAGTTGTGCCAACCACATCTCCACCTTTTTCCTGGTGGCAAATGATCCTGGGACAGGAGCAGGGCCTCGCCACACCACTGCTCTGCTCCAGACAGGACACCATTCCTGCACGCTCTGGGGTCTGTCCCACTCTCTAAAGGTCCTTGGTCCACACGTCCATCCGTTGTACCAGTGCCCCAGGCGCTGGCCGTGCAGGACCAGAAAGCCACAGCCACCTGGACTTGGCTCATGGGATTTTATAAACATGCTCAATTTTTGGTGGTGGTGTTGAGAATATACACATCAGATCACACACCAATTCAACCGGGTCCGTGAGTACGCTTCAGCAATGTGTGCAGCCGTGCTCACCTTGCCTGCCTTTTCTGGATTGCTCCCTCCTGTCCACAATAACTCCCTGCCCCCTAAGGTTCCCATCTAGGCTTCAAGTTGCTGATCTGATCTCAGCCTCTCTGCGACCTTAAAGCAATGCTCCAGGCCCGCAATCTTGTTTTGCATTTGTATTTTTTTAAAAAAATACTTTTATTGGGGGCTCTTACATCTCTTATCACAATCCACGCATTCCTCTGATGTGTCAAGCACATTTGCACATGTGCTGTCATAATCATTTTCAAAGCAATTTCTTTCTACTTGAGCCCCTGATTACCCGTTCCCCAGAGGCCCACATTCTTTACTAGATAAGTAGAGAAGCAGAATTATTGTTTGGAGTTAACAAGACTTCAGGGGATAGTTTGGATTTCAGATTTAAAGGTTATCTCAGGGAAATGGTGTTCCGGGGCTCGTTCGTCCTCCAGGGCTCAGGAATGACTGGATTCTATGAGAATCAGATGTCTGTTCTGCATTTCCCCCACTTTTGATCAGCAGTCTAGAAAAATCTTGGGTCAAAATGACCAGCAGGGGGAGCCAACCACCACCCAGTCTGGTCTCATGGTGAAGGAGGCAGTAGATAAGGAAGCAATTGGTCTCACATTCCATTTCTTCATCTTAATCCTGAGTTATCTTCCTCTGTTGCTCCGGCAAATAGAGACCTGATGTACTTTGAACTGTCACTTGTCAGCTTTGAAGAACAACCCCATGCACTAGGAAGTCGACTAGAAGCATGTTTTTAAGGCAATTGAGGGGGAAGCTCTGTGAGCCTAGGACCCTAAGTTCAGAACTGAGGGACTGACATTCAGGAGGTGCTTGGTTGGTCATAAGCAGCCGTAGCAGCTACTCTGTGTTGGTGTTGCCATAAACTCGCCTACCACACACCTTTTCACAGGTGTACACCTTTTTGATAGTCATTACACTAATGGATCCATGGTATGTTTCCATCACTATAAACTGAAGACAGTACTTTATTAAGTAGTAACCCTAACTTTACCTTTCCTCTTGTCTCCTGCCCCAGGTAACCACTAATAAGCTCTGTTCTCTATACACCTGCTTTTCATTTTAGACATGAGATCATACAATATTTGTACTTCTATGATTAGCTTATTTTACTTAGCGTTGCATCTTCAAGCACCATCCACCCTGTAGCGTCTATCAAGATGTCATCTCTTCGACTGGCCGAGAACCCCGTTGTGTGTCTATCCCACAGTTTGTTTGATCCGTTCATCTGTTAAGGGAGCCCTGGTGGCATAATGGTGACAAGTGGGGGTGCTAACTGCAAGGTCAGTCGTTTCAAACCAGCAGCCGCTCCTCTGGAGAAAGATGGGCTTTCTACTCGCTCCCCCAAATCATTAGTCTTTAAGGTGAACCAGAGCCATACATAAACCATAGACATACGAATGGATTTGGGGCTTGCACTTAATTCTAGCCCCGGTCTAAGAACAATTAATTCTTATGACATGACCCTGCTTCTTGCTCACCCTCATGAAGAGATGGCTGAAGATATGGGTGCTACAGCAAGGTGTGGTGAAGGAACTAGATGGTATATCAAGAAAACTACTAAAAAAGAAACAAACAAACCAATCTTGGCCAGTAGTTACCACGGGTGGAGAACGAGTTGTTGCTCAGGGGCATTGAGTTTGTTAATGGTGGTGGAATAATTTTGAAAAAGATACCCACAGTGGCTATACAACATGAAGAGTATAATCAATGGCACTGAATGATACATGTAGAAGTTGTGGGATTGGAGAATGTTTTCTTGTGCATATTTGGTCACAAGAAAAAAAGAATACTTCCATGAACGACAATGAGTACAAGGAAGAAAACTCTACTTGATATGATTGAATTATTGTATGACAAGGGGATTAAATGCTAATAAAATTGTTTTAAAAGAAAGAAAGAAACTAGATGGTGCCCAGATATCAGAAGGAAGCGTATCTGGGATCTTAAGGGCTTGGCTTCAAACAGCCATCTAAGTGAGACATCAGTCAATTAAATCCACATGGAAAAAGCACACCAGCCTTTGTGATCCAAGGATTGTAACTGATAAAATCCAAACCCAGGAGGAGGGAGTGAAATCAGAGCTTAAACTGTGAGCATCTGGTTTGCAGAAGGCTAATTGGATGACCGTGTAAGTCTGAAATTCATTTGCACGGTCTACACATGGCTTAGCCTCCGGTGAATTTCCTCTGATCATAGTTGAGCAAGGTCAACCACCTTCTTATCAGACAGAGAACATTGTAAAGTCGAACACTGTAAAGAACATTAGGTTAAAAGGTAATATCATTTGATCTCCCTTTTGACCCATTTTAAAGTTGTTTCAGATTAAAAGAAGAAATGCGTGTAGATTAAGCTTCCGGTGAATCCCCTCTGACCATGGACCAGGATTGGGAATAGCCTTTGCTGTCAGGCAGAGGGCATTAGAAAGTGAACTACCTGTACAGATGTGCTTGACACAATGGATGTATGTATGGATTGTGATAAGAGTTGTATGAGTCCCTAATAAAATGTTTTAAAAAAAGAAAACACACACACAAAAAGAAAATGATGATGGCAACATATGTACAAATGTGCTTGAGACAATGGATGTATGTATGGATTGTGATAAGAGTTGTATGAGCCCCCAATAAAATTTTTTAATTGCTAAAAAAAAAAGTGAATTACTTAGAATACAGTTAGGTTAAAATTTAGCACCTTATCTTTGATCTCCCTTATGAACAATTTTAAATGTACTCTGCTTTCTTTTCTATTGCTGTTTTACTTTGTTATTGTTAGTTTTTGGTTTAAAAATATTTGTTTTCTATATATGAAATCTAGGATCGGTAAATCTAGAGAGCAACCGGATGAATGGCTCCTTGAGGGTATGACAGGGGGAGGTGGGGGAGGGGGAAATGGAGAATGAATACAATGAAGAAAATGTTCTAAAACTGATTCTTGATGTGAATGCACTATTGAATTGTATGTGTGAATTATGTCAATAAAACAAAAAAAAGTTACTCTCTACAGCTCTCGTTTTTTTGGCCTTGTTTACCTTTATTGTTAATGTTTATCATTCTTGATATCATTGAACTATTTATTAGTTCTGTTATGTGAATTATGTGCCAATAGAACTGTTTTAAAAATTATAGCCAAGAATAAAGAGGTACAGCCCAGGAAACACACAGGGGCAGTCCTGCCCTGTTCTGTAAGTCGTCACTGACTCAATGGCAGTGAACTGAGTGTTCAACTGCTGGAGGGCACTTAGGTGGTTTCCACCTTTTGGCTACTTTGAATATGCCACCGTGAACATTGGTGTCTCTGTTTGAGTCTCTGCTTTCAAGTCTTGTGGGTGCCATCAGGTGATCTCTGGACTGCTAACTAAAAGGTCCACAGTTCAAACCCACCAGGCACTCCGAGGGAGGAAGATGAGGCCGCTCTGAGTGGGGTTTGACTGGATGGTGGTGGCATGTGTTTTCAGGAACCGCCAGGCTTTTGCACAACGGTACCAATTTGGCTTCCCACCATCCTCAGGGATCCCCAACTTGTTACTGTAGATCCTCGTGTATAAGCCAAGGGTTTTCAGCACATTTTTACTGTAGTGTTAGTGGTAAAATGAGGTGCCTCGGCTGATATTCGGGTGGGCTTATCCTCGAGTATATGCGGCACTTTGTGTGTTTCATCTTAACCTTGGCCATCTTGTCAGAAACTCATGGCGGTGAGTCCATGCCAACTCCCAGTGACCCGATAGGACAGGCCAGAACTGCCCCTGTGGGCTCCCGAGACTGTCAGTGTTCATGGGAGCAGAAAGCCCCGTCTTTTACCCTTCTCATCTTAGGGGAGTGAAATGGCATAACTGTTTTTGACTCGTATCTCTGAGCATAGTTTCATTTGTTTGGAGGTCCTATAAATGTCATCTTTGATGAAATGTTGATTCAAGTCCTATGGCCATTTTATGCCTGGGCCGTCTCCTTGTGTTACGGTGTCCACGTTTCAGATGTATTTTGGTTCTGGATTCTCATCAAGTACATGGCTTCCAAAAATTGTCCCCTAGTTGATAAGCTTGTCTTTTTTTGGGGGGGAGTGGGGGAGAAAGTCTTTTGATGAGCTAGAGTTTTTACTTTTTAGTCACATTTATTTATTTTGCTGTCTGTGCTTTTATTGTGTTAGCTGATGCATGGTTGAGAGCGCATTCCCCCTGCATGTTCTTCTAAGAGGGTGATGAGTTTGGTTTGCATTTCGGTCCTTCATCCAGTTGGAATGGTTTTGCATATGGTGTGAGGCACGGATCGAGTTTCCTTTTTCTTCATGAGGAAATCTGATTTTCCCAGCACTGTTTATTGAAGACAGCCTTCTTCCCCGTCAGATGAGATGAACACCCTGGTGGAGACTCAGTTGATCTCAGGAGTGGTTGCTTGCTGGGCTCTGCATGCCATTTCAATAGTCTGAGTCTGTTGCTGTGTCACCTGTCAGGTTTGGTGGCACTTTGCCTTGGGAGGAGGAGCCTGGTGGTGCAGCGGGTTACTCATTGGTCAGCGGTTCAAAATCCTGAGCCACGCCACAGGAGAAAGAGGAGGCTCTCTGCCCCTGTACAGAAGTACAGCCTTGGGATTGACGGATGGCAGGGAATTTTGTTTTTGTTTTTGCAATACTTGCCCAAAGTTCCCAGCCGCCTGGCACCTGGAAGAGCTCTTTCTCAGAAGCGAGTTCCCCTTGGAGCTAGCTAAAGCTGGGTCCTGACTTAAGGACAGCGCCTGTCAAGGTCAGAGCTGCACAGGCCCTCCAGGGGTGCGGGCGAACGGGCTGCCTACCTAAGGGGCCCTGCCGGTTTGGTTTGCTGATGTGGGAAACCGGACCATCAGGCCTCCGGGGGGCCCTTATCATCCAGGAGAGACTGTATCTGTCCTTCAGTCCAGAGCAGAGAGGGGTTGGGGGCAATGGGGAGGAGGACAAGGAGACAGAGGTGGTGAGAGGGGACAGGTGTCCTACAGGGCAGGTCATACAGAGCCTCATAAGCCAGGTAAGGCGCTTGGGTTTATCCTGAGGGCAGGAGGGAGTGGGGGGAGGCTCTTGCCAGATTAGCTCAGAGGGCAGTTATGGGGCCCAGCTGGGCGGGGAGGCTGTGGGGCCAGGGCTCACCCACCCACCAAGGTCATTCTGTTTTCTCTCCCCTGGTCTGGCTAGGCCATAAGGGCAGAAGGCCCCGAAGGCCCGAGGGGGCCACGTGCCCGTCCCAAAGTCGCCAGACTGGGCCAGACACCCACTTGCCTGCCTGTGCTCAGCACCTGGCTATCGAGCGAACTATGAATTGGGGGGACACAGCAGCGTGGTTGGGGCCCTGACTCTGCCCAGAGCCCCCGCCAAAGGCCCCTAATTGCCTCATTCTTGTCTCTCCCCAGCCTCAAACCCTGAGCTGGCAAAGATCCGGGACCAAGAGCCAAGGGACGCTGACACAGGGGGCAAGAGTGCAGCCCCACCCCCAGTCCCTGCACTGCGAGCCTGGGTGGACTGTAAAACCCCCTCATATGACAGCTGTTTGCTCGAACGCCGACCAGCTAGCAGAGGAAGGAACAGGCTGGTTTGTCCACAGTGTCAGATCAGAGCCTGTAGGCCCTGGACACCCGTAGCTCCCTCTCACCCTTCCAGGGAAGTCCCTGCTTCCTCTGGTGTGGCAAGGCCCTGTCCTGACCACCTCCTCTGCAGCCCCCACCATGGGCCTGAGGCTTCCAGTCTGACTTCTCCATTGATCTCCACGACGGCTAGACTGAGTGTGCAAATGCATGGATCTGATGGCACCGTCCCTCAGCCTGAAACCTTCTATGGCTCCCCATTACTGTAGGTTAAGGAGCGCACAGAACCCACAAGGCCCCGGATGCGGCCGAAGGCATCTGTGCTTACCTCAATAAGCTCCTCTCCATTCTTTCTTCTCCACTGCAGCTCCAGACTCTGCCTCCCATTCCACCCATCCCACGGCACCCCAGTACTTACAGGGTGCCTGGCACGTAGTAGTGGTTAGCTGTCAGACCTAAGGTAGCTCTGGTGGTGTGGGCATTACGCATTGGGCTGCTAACCCCAAAGTCAGCAGTTTGAAACCACCAGCCGCTCCGTAGAAGATGAGGCTCTTTGCTCCTGTAGAGAGTTACAGCCTTGGAAGCTCACGTGGGCGGTCCTCTGTCCTCTAAGATGGCTAAGAGTAGGCATCTACTTGATGGCAGTGACCTTGTTATCTGTTTGTTTTGAGACACCTCAGGGTGGATTCAGACCACCCACTCTTCAGCTCAAAAGGTGGTGCCTCCCAGAGACGCCCGTGAGGAACCAGAGCGGAAGACCCTGTTGGCACAGCCCTGAAGCAGCTCGCTGCTAATCCAAATTCAGTCGGCTGAACTCGGTGGGAAAAAGATGCGGCACCGGCTCTGTAAAGACTGTGAGATGCCATCTAGTTGATTCTGACTCAGTGACCCTAGGACAACACAGCCCTGGGCCAACGGTGAAGATGGCCTTGGAGACCCCACGGGGGCAATGCCATGCGGTCTTGTCAGGGTCGCCGTGAGTCGGGACCTGGAGGTGTAGTGGGCTATGCATTGAGCGGCTAACTGCAAGGTCAGATGTTCAAAGCCATCGGCTGCTGCGTGGGAGAAAGAGACATACAGAGCTTTACAGTCCTGGAAACCCACAACGCCAGTTCCACCCCGTGCTATAGGGTGGCGGTGGGTCCAGCTGCTGAGCTAGAACGCACTGGCCCTCAGGGGGGCGTGAAATCAGGTACCCACACCCCCTCCAAGGCTGGCACACCATTCATCAGCGCTTCTCTAATGACACTGTGTGTGAGCACAGCACGTCTGTCCTCTCAGGAGCTGCAGGCTCAGGGACCCTCTTCTGGGGCTGCCCTCGGCCCTCCAACTGCCTGCGCCCCCTCCCCCCACCTCTGAGGGCAGTTGGAGCTCAGAACACGCAAGATCTTTAGAGCGTAGGGCTTTGCACACAATGCATGCTCGCACATGCTCACCCACCCTGCTACTCCCATCTCCCCAGGGCCCTGTCTCTGAGGGGCCCTGTCTCCCTGGCAGGCTGCCCCCAAGCCCATCCCTGGGAACAAACTATATGGTGGCCTCAGCTGGGGCATCAGCAGCCAGTCCCCCGCAGCCCTTGTTTACAGTGGTTTGCGTGGCTCTCCCCCATCACATCTCTGGTGCCTCTGAGACACCTCCCCTCCATGGTCTGCTTTTGCTCTGGGTATCTGCAGTATGAGAAGCTCACTCCAGCCTCCCAGGGCAGGGTGAAGAGGCTGGCCCCAGGAGACCTACAAATGCCCCTTCTTCCCCAGGCCTTGCCCCTCCCCCCCAGGACCCCCTGCTCCCAGCCCCTTGATGGCGGAGGAGGCTCCCTGCTGCTTGGTGACCTGTGACCTCAGGGGGATGCAGGGAAGTAGCAGAGTCACTTCCCGCTGCACCCAGCCTCTGTCACTGCTCAGGGTCTGGGACTGGCGCCCCTCCTCCTTCTGGTGCAGCCCCTCCCTCGGCGGCTGGCTGCGGGTGGCGGTTGAGCCCGGCACCGTAGTTGGCAAGTCTAGAACCACCGGATCCCATTGCCTCACCAGTGTGAGTTCTACCATTGCCAAAGGCGGCGCGGGGCAGACGGCAGAGCGGCCGGCTGAGCTGAAGGAGAGAAGGGCAGTTAGCACTTCAGGCCCACAGCCCCCACCCCAGGGACCCAAGAGATGTCACAGCCCCTGGCTTGGGGCAGGTCATCAGAATGAAGGCGACAAAGGGGAGGCAGCTGTAGGGACCCAGTCCAGGCTGCCGGACAGCAGGGGGCTCAGGGAACAGGATATGTCCCAGTCCAGAGAACTCTCTGCTTGGCGTGAGGCAAGCGGCAGCTAAAGCAGGCGTGCCTTGCCATCATGTCTCACGGCCAGGGAGGGATTCCGACTCACAGTGACCCTGTGGGACAGGACAGAACTGCTCATGGGTTTCTGAGATCTTAACTCTTTACAGGAGTAGAAAGTTTCATCTTTCTCCTGTTGACCTCGTGGTGAGCAGCTGAGAGTAACCTGGGAGACCCCCCTCCCCCAGGGAGTCTTGCTCACAATACTCCTGTAGGTCTTAGACTAGCAGTCCCATAGGGTCTCTAGGCTGCTGTCCTCACAGGAAAAGGTGCCCAGTCTGCCCACTGAAAGGTGAAAGACTGTTGGCTCAGTAGTACCAACCCCTGGGTGGAGGCCAAGTCCTCTTCTCCCGTGGGGCTGCTGGGGCGCTCACAGGGCGGACCTTTCAGTTAGCAGCCAGTGCTAACCACGGACTGCCCCACCCACAGACTTCCTTCTAGGGTGCACTCAGGACTCACCTAAGTTCATTGCTAGCGGGTGACGGTGTAAGTGGCAACTGGATTCTCAAAGGCGGCACCTCCCCAGGGAGCTGTGTGCACCCACCCCTCCCCGTACTGCTGTCTCCCACACCTTCCAGGGCAGAGCCCGGCAAAGACCCCCAAGGTCTCCTTTCCCTGTTTGTCCCAAAGGCACCTCCCAGGCTGCATGATGGGGACCCCCCCCCCGACCCCCTTCTAAGGCACTGGCTGCCCAAGGTGCAGGGCATAGGCCTGTCCGGGTCACAGGAAGCTGTAGAGGGCAGGCCCCTGATGCCCCAGACAGGCGCACTTGAGGACAAGGGAAGAGCGTGTTGGTCTCTCTGCTTCCCGTGGTGCCCTGGGCCAGGATGCGCTCCCACCTCACCAGAGTGCGGAGTGCCCTCTCCCCACCTGGCTGGGGCCGCCCAGCCCAGAGGCAGGGGGCGGGGACTGGGGAGGGCAGCGCCAGCGGAGGGAGCTGGAGATCAATGGAGCCCAGATCGCATTTCGCCGCCTGGGCTGCCGGCTGGGATAATGGTCGGGATTGAGGCAGTCAGTGCCCGTGGGGGAGGGCAGGCTACTTTGCACAGGCCCTGGGGAGATGCCCCTCCTTGTTTGGGGGTGGAGTGAGGGTGGTTGTCGGGTGGCCCCGGAGCGGCTGCACCACAGAGCAGAGCACGGGAACGGAACGCGTGCTGACGGTCACAGCAGGGGAAACTGCAGTCAGATTGGGAGGTTCCCAGCATGGCTAAATGCTGTCAAGCTCAAGCCACATCCTCTCGGGTGGCCAGGCGGAGACTCAGGGGACCTTCTCCTTCCCTGAGAGTCCAAGGTGGGAGGCCAGCCTGTGCAGCAGGAGCTTACTTCCAGGGCCCTCCCTTCCCCCACCCATCAGAGCAGCTGGGCCAGGGTGGTCAGACTGGGGAATGAGCTGGGGTCTGACCTGGGCCTCCCAAAATCCTGAAGACTAGAGGCCAGTTGGGGCGGGTGGTCTCCAGGGGGCAGGGGTCCTGAGCCAGATCATCTACAGCAGCTCTGCCAGCACCTGCTTCCGGGGTGGGGGGTGGGGGGCTGGCAGCGGTGTCACCTGGGCAGGTGTGAGGCGCAGAAGCAAAGCTCTCGGGAAGACTGGGCACAGGGCTTCCCGCGTGGTGGCCCAGAACAGACCACCCAGGGGCAGAGGGGCTCCCGGAAGTACCGCCCTTCTCAGAGGCAGAAAGGAGGGGGGCTTCCAAAGCTCCAGGGACTCTGTAGAGACGCCCACACCCAGGGACCTAGCTGCCCCCACCCCTGCTGAGTGCTTGATCCTTGCCTCCCCCTGCCCCCTCCAGTCCCACATCAACCGCCATCTGCCTCTCAGACCTACAGCTGGAAGTACAGAGGGAAGTTCAGAGGGATGGGGACAGGGGATGAGGCCATGAGAACTGGGGCTAGTGCAGAAGTAATCCCACCTTTCTAACCCACACCAGCCAGCAATGACTCTCCTCTGCAGGGCCCCCAGAGGGGGACACTCAGTGGCGGGCGGGGATAGCCCACCCAGGGCCCCCAGGCTGCCCACTCCCTCCACCACTCAGAACTCATGAAGGCCCGCCCTTCCCAGGGGCTTCCCACCAAGGGGCTGGGCAGGTGGCTGAACTCCAGAGCTCCCAGAGACTAGAATCCGGGTCAGCCTCTGGGTCAGCCGAGCACCTGTCACACAGGCAGCCTGGCAGGCCAGTTTGTTCAGCATAGAAGGGCCAGGTAGGAGTCCCTACCTCCGTCTCTGCCGGCACCCTTTGGAGCCCAGGCCTGTAAGACCAGGGCTGAGAAGCCAGAAAGCTGGGGGTGGGAAGCTCAAAGGCCAGCAGTGAGGCCCACTGCACAGGATCTATCATCTGTCTCCAGGGCCATCAAGGGACCATCAGAAAGTGACGGCTCCAACAGGCTGTGGGTGGAGATTTCCATAGGTCTAAGAGCCTGGACTCAGGGACCCAAGCCTGTCGGTGTGGTGTGTGAAAGGGAAAGCAGCCCCTGCCCCACCCTGCAGCTCCAAGCGACCACCCTCAGCACTGTCTACACACGGGGAAGGGCACCCAGGAAACAGCCAGCCAGACCCCAAGACACCCACTACCAGGAGGTGCCCCCTAAGTTCTTCAGCAGAAGGCTGGCCTGGGGCCCTTGGATCAGCTCTCACGCCCAGGCTGTGCTGTGAGCCAGGCCCTTCTGACCCGTGGCACCACCGAGGCTGGCCCTACAGATGGTGACCGACCCCCACCCACCACCCTGGAGGGCCCCATCTGCCTGCCCAGCTCGGATTGCCAGGCTCCCAGCTCCGTGTGGCCCCAGGCATGTAAGGCGATCCCTCTACCCTCCCTGCAGCTGAGGCAGATGGGCCAGGGGCCGGTGAGGAGGAGGAGGAGGAGGTGGGGGAACTTGACGCTCTGCCCGCTTCTCCCATATTGGCACTGCACATGATTGCTCAGAGCGGAGAGACACAAGCAAAAATGTGCTAGTGCCAAAATCGGCCAAGCAGGTGGTGCCACTGTGGCCCTGGGGGGCGTGGGCGGGCACCCAGTGTCTCCGACGACGACGTCCAGGCCCACTGAGGGGAGGCGCTCCTAGCCCTCGCGGATCTGTCTCTGCTCTGTGTATGGCCCTTCGGTAATTCACTGACCGAGACTGTTCACAGTGAATTCTACCAGTGCCATACACAGAACAGGAGTCACACTCGCTGCTGCTGCCGCCGCCACCACCAGCACGCCTGCCCGTGGGGCCCCAGCTGCCCCCTCCCAGCTGCCATCACTCCCTCCACCCCATAGCTCCACTCCCTTGAGATCCCTGTCTTGGCTTCCTGCCACAACCTGAAGGCAGGTTTTGTCCACCTTCCACGCTGGGCCACCTCAGCCTGGCCCTGTGGCATATCTCAGCGCCCCCCCTGGCCTCTGAGCAGGGGGCATAGCCTCGTTCTCCACCATCCTTCACCCACCACCCCCACTCGCCAGGCCCCCAGCAAAGAGGCAAACTCCCCCTCTTCCTTCCCAAACCAGACCACAACCTGTCCGGACTGGCCAGACGCGGAGATGGTGGGGGAGTGGGCTTCCCTCTGGCAGGAAGCTGCGCCGCGGAGAGCGGAGGCACGGCCGGCCGCCGGCCAGCCAGGGTGCGGCTTCTGGCGGGCCTGGGGGGACTGCGTGCGCAGCGGTGGCGGGGAGGGGAGGGCGCGGGGAGGGGCCGCAGGGTTGCATCAGTGGTTGCCTGAGAGGCTGCCTCTGGAGAAGCCGCTGCGGTGTTGGCCTGGCCCCGGGGCCAGGTTCCCTGGGGAAAAAGGAGGGAGTGGGGAGGGTCTCCGGGGAGCCAGGTCCAGGGCGGGGGGAGGGGGCAGAGGGAGGGGGACTGGCATTGCAATCTCCCCATTCTGGGACCCAGCGGGGTTAGAGAAGTTCCCACACACCTAAGGCCCAGAAACTGTGAGACCCTGAAGATGAAATGATGCTACTCCGGGCCCCAAAGCCCCAGGGTCTCTGCTGCCTGCAGGCACCTAGACCAAGTCCTCACCCTGCCGCTTGTGCCCCAGCAGAACCCAAACCCGGAGCCCACGGAAGCACAGCGACCCTGACAGGGCAGTCTCCAAAGCGATGCGCACGATAGACTGCAGCAGCGATCGATCGTTCTACCAAGGGGCGCTGGTGGGCCCTTAACCACTGTGCTACCACAGGGGCCCTCTCCAGTCACCGCCGACTCACCACCCCACCACACTCCCCTGTCACCCACCAGGGACACCTTGTCCTCCAACATCCCCCCCCCACACACACTACCAGGTCTGCTCTCCTGCAGGGAGGGCTTGTGAGCCCTCTCCTCAGTCTCCTGCCTCAGTTTCCCCCATGACAACGGGTTGGGGTGCTAGCAAGAGCAATTCGGCAAGGGGGTGTCTAGAGCAGAAAGCCGGACATCGAGATAGACACACTGGTGGCCATCTGTGTGGCTCAGTGGAACCAGCCCAATGACGCGCAAGGAGGTGTGGAAGTGCCAGTTCCTATGCCCACCCACAAATCTGCATTTTCATAGGTACCTGGCCCCTCCGAGGAGGGCGTCTGGGAGCTCACCCCCAGGGAGAGGCTTAGAGACCAGTCCCACATTCCTTTTGCCCTCTCTGGCAGGTGAGAAAACGGGTGTTTGGGGATAGGGTAAGCGAGGTGCCCTGGTCGGGGCCCAGGGGGTGGGTCGCAGGCCTGAGAACCGAGGAGTCACGTCAAGGATTCTGCGCTAGACGGCTCCTTCGGTGACACACAAGGGCACGCGCACGTTCCTTCGGACCCATGATGGCATCCCTGCGGCTGCACTTGGTCTCTATGTTCCTCATCTTTGCAGGAGACCTGCGGGAGGTCGGCGCGGATAGCGCTTAGGAGACGAATCCCAGTCCAGCCTCCCGCACCGCCCCAGGCTCCTCCCCTGCGCCGGCCGCGCCCCTGCGAGGCCTTACCGCAGGGCGCCTGCTGCCGCAGAGGCCGCGCCGCGCCCAAGACGCCGTCCCGCCCGGGTCAACCCCCCGGGCCCCCGCAGGACCTTTGGGAACTGGGCTAACGGGGTGAGGGGTTCGGATTTTAGGGAAGCAAGGTGCCCTTGCTCTTCTGAAGTGGGGGTGGGGGTGGTGCAAGGGGCGATAGCAGGGCATAAGCCATACAACTTAGAAATCGTTAGCGACACCAGGCCTAGGCGTCGTCCCCAGCGCCAACCCGGAGTTCCAAAGGCACAGAAACCCCCGTGGGAGCGGAGAGACGCAGGTATTCGGGCAGGCTGGCCACCGACCCTTCCGCCGGCCCAAGTGAGTGCGGGGCCGTGGCTGCGATCTGGGTCCCCGAATCATACACGTCGAAATTGATCTCTCTCCTAAGGTGTCTATCCTCAAACACGACGATAAAATAACTTTTAAAAATTTAAAATAAGAAAGAGCAGCGAAAATGGTGAGCGCCCACCAAACCCAAAAGGCTGGGAGCGGCCGCGTGGGGAAGCTGGCCGCTGCGGTCACCTGAGGCCCCATACCCTTAGGCTCCGTATCTCAGGGTACAAGTGTATCCTACAAGACCTACCAAGTCCCCGAGGTCCTCGCTGCTGCACACACGCCCCCGGGGGGCTCTGCGACGGCCTTCTTCAGACGCCTCTGGGATCCTGCTTCCCCCTGGGTGTCAGTCCCTCGTTACTGACATCGCAGGGACGTGAGGCCGTGGGCAGCGCGGGATGCGGGGGTCCTCCGCCAGGGCCCAGGGTCCCCGCTCTTCTCCACACAACGCCACAGGCTCTGGCCTTGTGGCCCCGAGGCCCCAGGGGTTGGGGGAACCTGGGGCCCGAATTATGGCCTCTTCGCCAATTCTCTAAATGAACTCTCAGGAAAGTGGCCAAGGCTGCTTGCGGTAGCGCCCAGAGCAATGACCTTGGGGCTGGCGCTGCAAACCCCTTGTATGGAAACGGGAAAAAACGAAATATTTACATCTAGGCCTGGCAGCCTGTGACCCTTTTTCCCTCCTCATAAGGCCAACTCCAGAGTTGACCCTGGTGGCTGAGTCGGAGCCTCGAGAGCAACGTGGGGCGGCCCAGTGCCCTAAAAGGCCCACCAAGAGACTGCGTGGGACCACCGCCAGTGAGAATGCTGGTGGCGGCCGGCGGCTCACCGCAGATCAGGCAGGGAGCGAGGGAGGGTAGGTGCGCACCCCCTAAGCAGAGGGGCTCCGCCCGAGGACCCCGCCGCCGCGTCGCAGACGTTAGCCGCCCTCCGGCCAGGGGGGACCGGAAGGGGAGTTCGGGCCCCGCCTGCTCCAGGCGCCTAATCTCTGGGAGTTTGTGAGTGCCCTGCACCCAGGCGGCTGTTTCTAGAGCCTAGATGGAGTGCTGAACTGCGGGAAAGGACAGCGGGGTGGAGACGGGGGACAGCACCGACCGACGGACGGGACCCCGTGATGGCCCCTACCCCAGGATGTAGGGACCCGAAAGGGCCGAGGCTCGCCGTCCAGCCGCGGGTCCCAGCAGGGCGCGGAGAGGAAGTGGTCTCGAAGGCTCTCAAAATTGGGGTGCGCAAGGCGATGGAGAAGGGCTCTCCCCGGGGACTGGGCGGGGCTGCCCAGGGAACGAACTTGCGGGACCGCTGGGCGGCACAGGAGCGGCAAAACCAGCTCTCAGAGCCGGCGTCCCCCGCACCCCCCCCCTCCAGTTGATCGCCCCCTCCTCCCGCCCACCTGGGCGCCGGGACTTGGAGCACCCCGGCAAGGGCTTCTGGGCGGCGACACTGGGCCTGCCCGGTGTGCAGCGCGGGGCTGAAGGACGTCGCAGGGGGCCACCTCCTGGGGCCCAAGCACTGCCGCGTCACCCTGAGGTCGGCTGGGCCGCCAGCGCCCCGGGTTGGGCACGCCGCGCTCCGGGCGCCTGCCCCGCGCCGCGCCGCGCCGCCCCGCCCGGCCACTCACCTGCGCGCTCCAGTCTGGGCGCGCCGCCTCTCAGCTCCGCGCGGGGTCCACCCGGGGTCCTCGGCCAAACGGCCCCAGTGCAGAGCGGGCGGACCGACGGGACTCGGGGTGCGCCAGGACGGCCCCGGCGGTGGCGGAGCCTCAGCGGCCCGGCGCGGGAGGAGGCGGCTCGAGCCCGGCGGGGGAACAAAGGGGAGCCGGGATGGGGCGGCGCGCTTCCTGGGTGTCGGGTGACAGGTCTGCAGGAGGAGGCCCCGGCGGGCCACCTGAGGAGGAGCAGCCTTCGCGGGCGGGGCGGGCGCGGCCCAGGGCCCGGGCCCGGAGCCCGAAGGGCTGGGGTCGCGGATGCCCCCGACGGCGTGGCTGGAGCCAGGCGGCGGGCCCGGGCGCAGGGCCGCCGGGGCGCGGGGCCGGAGCAAGTGCGGCGCTCGGGACTCGGCCGGGTTTTACCGCCCCCGGCCCCGCCCGCCCCCCGCGCCGCGCCATTGGCCCAGGTGCCGCGAGCGGGCGGGGCGGGGCGGGGCCGGAGGCTTCACCTTGACTGTGCAGGGCGGGGTGCGCAGCGCAGGGCCCGCCCGAGCCGCCAGAGACGCAGAGCCCCGCCCGCCCGCCGCCGGGTTGCGTCCCGGGGGCCCCGCGCCCGCCTGGGGCTCCGCTTCCTGCGCTCGGGCTCTGAGCCGCTCTGCCCGAGCCCCGACCCCCGCCGTCCACCGAGGCCGGAGGTGTGGAGGTGTGTGGCGCGCGGTTCTCTGGAACCCCGAGCCGGGCTGGGGGAGGGGAGGTGCGTCTGCGCAGGACGCATCGCGGGGCCCCTAGACGGGCCAGCTGAGTGTCTGATGAAGGGCGCGCGGGGCCGACGCCACTCGTCTGGCGCACCCGGACCCGGAGACCGTGGGCTACGGGGAGTGGGTCGGAGGGCTGTGTCCCGCGGGGTCTCCGCCAGATCCCTCACCCACCCATCCTCGCCAGCCCAGCCATCTCACAGGTGTCTGGCGGCCGCCGCAGGAACAAAGACTGTCTGTCCTGGAAGGGGGAGGGGAAGGAGAGCCGCCCCCAGACCCGTCCCATCCCCCTTCCCTCCCCGCTGCGGCAGCGGCTCCCCGGGGAGGGGGCGGGGCGGCTCCGGCTCCCGGCGCGGGCGCCGTTGGTGCCCTTTCTTCCACCCGCCGCTCAGAAATCGCCGGGAACATTCCGCGGGGCCGGACGGGGGATGGGGTGGGGGTGCCCAGGGGCGCTCAACGTCGGTGGCGCCTTCCTCCCTACCCAACATCGCGAGCCTGAGCCTCAGCCCCAGCGCCCCCACCCCCACCCCTTGCCCGGTCCGCCGCCCAGACGGCAGCAGCGGCTCAAAGGCAGATTAGAAGAACCCAGTAATCCGCTCGCCTCTCTGAGCTCCTAGTCCTCGCTGTGGGCCCCGCAGGCCTGGTGGCCCAGAGGCCCCTAACGGGGGTGGGGGGATGCTTAGCCGACACCCCCTGAGTTTGAAGGCCCCTACCCTGAGCTCGCAGACCGTTAGCACCTTGTCTTGGACCCCCGTGAAGAAAGGATGCTCAGCCAGCCGAGGGGTCTATGGTGACACCCTGTCGCGCCGGGAGGGGCCGTGGGTGACTGCGCCGGAAAACCCTGCCCGAGTCCCGGCTTCTGGGCGGAGCCAACTCCCGCCTAGGATGTACCAGCGGGAGGGTGGGGGAAGTGAGCCCCCCACTCAAGTGGGCGTCTCTCGGGGTCCCTCTCCCCGCGTAGCCAGGCGTGGGGCTCCAGGATCCGAAAGTCTAAGAGGAGAGTGCCATAGGGGTTCCACTGACCCCACGGGCAGGTGCGTCCCACACTAACCAACCCCTCCAGGCTGAGTCACATCCCCCGCCAGCCCGGCCAAGCCGCGTCCCCCAGGCTGATCACTTCCCCCCCTCGCGCCCTACCTGGTCCCCATCCCAGGACGGCCGGGCGTGGCGGCGAGGGCGACCGAGCTGGGTGCGCAGGCCGCCCGCTGCAGTGGCCCGGGGGCCGCCGCGCCCTTTATAGCGCGCGCCCCGCCCGGCCGCGCCCCGCCCGGCCATTCACCTGCTGTCGAGAACCGGACACCGCGCCGCGGAACGCGAGCTCTGCTGCGGGCTCTGGCCGTCGAGGCTGGCGGGAGGGGCGCTGCGGACCCGGCTCGGGTTTCCCCTTTTCTTAACTGCGCGGCTGAAAGGCGAGCCGGCCTGAGACCAGGAGCCAGCGGCGCGCCCGCCCCTGCGTCCCCCGTGTGCCCCGCGTGCCCCGTGCGCCCTGGCCCCCTGAGGTAGGGGCGCGCGAAACTGCACCCGAGAGGGGTTCATGCATATTTTAGGGACCAAGCCGGTAACCAGAGCTGGACCCGCCGGTCAGGGGTGGCCCCTGGGGACCTGATACCCCGGATCTATTTCAGCTACTGGCGCTGGCGGAGGGGAGGTGCGGAGCATCACTCTGAGCCTCTCTGGGCTGCCCTGCGCCACTAGTCTCTGGCCCACGGGGAGCTGTGGCCTTGACCCTCAGTGTTACCCCGTCTCTTTTTGAGAGCCCCCTCCCCCGCCATCCGGAGCCCGTGTAATTTGGGAGGCCTTCCACAGCCTGCAGCCAGTTTAGGAGGGACCTGCTGTCTGCCCTGCCGTACCCCAACGTAGAAGGCTCAGCGCAGCCCCCTCCAACCCAGGTGTGGCCCTGCTTGCTCCAGGCTGGGGCCTGTACCCCACCCCCTTCCTCGCTCCCTTTCTCCTGTCACGAAAGTGCTTTAGTTGCCTAATCCCTAGCCACCCTGCTACCCACCTGTCCCAAGCCCCTCGTGCTCCCTGGTGGTCTCCGTGGTGCTCTGGATATTGGGCCCCTCGCCCTTCCTGCTCAGCGCCCTGGGTCCACCCGGACCATCCTCTGCACGGGAGAATGAGTGCTCCCCGCACCGACCCGGGGCGCTCTGTCCCGTGGCACAAGTAATTCGCATAAGCCACTGGGACAGAGGCCTGAGGTGCAGTCAGACCTTCCCATGCAACTGGAGCAATACCGTCTGATGCTCCAAGACTTGGTTTCCCAGTTTGCAAAATGGACAGAACAAGTTCCACATCTTCATCCAAAGGAAAACCGTGCAAACACGAGTGCTGGGGGAGCAAGCTGCTGCTTTGAGTTTCAGGGATGGAGGTCTTCCCTTGGCTTGTTCTAGAATCTGCCCAGGTTTGGACAGTCAACACACGTTATTAAAAAACAAAACAAAACCAAAAGTGGCGTCAGTATATCTGCAGTTTTGTCTTGGAATGACCAGGGATTCCATCATCCTCAAAGGGTCATAGGTAGCTGTGTGGAGGGCTCAGGGGTACCAGAGATGGGGAGAAAGACAAATGCTGGGCGCACTCCCCTAAGAATGCAGGCAGCTCTTACAGTGCTCCTACTACAGAAGTGGAGGTCCCAGAGTGCTGGAGGGAAATGCACCATCACAAGGTCTGGGTTTGGTGTAAACGTGATACAAATGTAAAGGCAAGACAGCTTAGACATCTGACTTGTTCATGTCACTCGAGAGACCCAAGGCAGGTTGGCTCCATGCACAGATACTCTTTCATGAGACAGGATTATTCGAATCAGATGTGTATGCCATGTGCTTGTATTAAATTTTCCAGTAAAAACTGCATAAAAAACCCTGCAAGAATTATTTTTTCAATAGTTTTATTGGCAAATAATCCACGTTTCATACAAGGCAACAATTTATATATTGCAAGAATTTATTTTAAGAAAAGAAAAGCGGACCTCGGTTTGATTGGAGATGCTGAAAACTAGTGACCCGCAGTTCTGGAATTGGGTGTAGGACCTGGGTCAGGCATCCCAGCACCCCAGGACTTGTGGGTCCAGAACCCTTGGTAAGATGGCAGTGACACTCAGGGCCAGGCGCTGTCCCAACATTGGACTCCCTCCCACCAGGGGATGGACACGTAGGGCAAGTTTGGTTCAGTGAGTGCCCACCACACGGGAACTGAGAGCATTTCATAGACACCAGATAGGCACATATATCAGTTTTCTATCTGTGTGACAAGTTGACATTACAACCCCTCACTTTCTGGAATATTCTGGAAATATTCGAGCTTGGCCCAAGACAGAGCTGAGCTCCAGCTCGGGATCCCCCAGCATAGAAACCCAACTCCTGATCCTCAACTCTAGCAGGACCCCCTGCCCCTGTCCCCTTCCCTCAAGTGCTCAGAGCAACTTGGACTTGGAGGTACCCTACCGAAGCCTGAGGAGGTTCTTATAGAGCCGGTTGCCCTGCCAGACGAACAGCCTATAGCCATAGCAACCTCCCAAGGTCAGTGGTCAAGAAATGGCTTTGCTCTTGAGTTTCATCTCCACGGTCCAAGGCAGAGTTCAAACAAAACGGTCCCTTTAGTTCCGTTTCAGGATGCTTCAGAGAGTTAGAAAAACCTCTCAAACTGCCAGATATCCCAATAATCAGAGTGGTCAGTACTTAGGTCTTTGTGGTGGTCCCCAGGTGGTGAAAAACGTTAGGCACTGGTCCTGCTGAACTGCAAGACCTCGTGTGGTGATCTCTAAAGATGACCACCTCATTCAAAGCTGTCACAGGTTACCATGACTCAGAAGGGACAGGACGGCAAGGAATTTGTGTGTGCGTGTGTGTGTGTGTGTGTGTGTGTGTGTGTGTGTGTGTGTGTGCTCCCACGAGCGCCCCGCGTGCTGGGGATAAAATACCTGTTTATCTTCCTGCTTTAGAACAGTAAAGCACTCCCCCCTCCAAAAAGTAAAGCACTTCCCTGGAGAGCTTCCAGGTGGGGGTGTGCAGCACCTTTTAGTCCCCAAGCTGCTACCACCTTGGAGGGGTTCAGGCTGGCCGGCTGACTCCCCCAAGACCCCTCTGTGTTGGGATATCTCCTTTGCCCTGTGCCCCCTCCCTCAGAACCTCCCCAGGGCTCCAGCAACAGAGGGGCAGACCTCCCCACCCCCACCCCCTGCTTGCACCAAGGCTTTTCCTTCTGCTCCAAGTGTTCTGTTTTCAAGGACCCCTGGAATCCTGGACCAGAACTGGGATGAGTGAGTTTGTCCCCTGGGTCGGCTTGGGAGAGGCCTCCAGGAGCAGAGCATGCAAGCAGAAATGCCTAGGACTCAATGTCTGGGAGATCAGGGACCCCTCTGGAGGCAGACCTGGGTTCCCAGCCCCCTCCTCCCCAGAGGTGATGGGGGAGGCGTACCTGGAAGGAGGGGACAGCCATGGAGTCCCTGGTCAGCTCCCTGCATCTGCCCCCCATGGAAGTGCCCTAGCAGAGTGGAGGGCAGCTGGGGTGGGCGGGCCTTGGTGGGGGGGGGGTTGTTACAAGCTTTTAGTTCTAGAGTCCAGTGGGGTACAGCGCAGGCTCCTGGAACCCTCTACTTCCTCACCTGGCAGCCCAGAGGGGAAGCTAGAGTGGAAGCTGAGGGCAGGCTGAAAACCACCCGCTTAGTAACTGAAACCACTAGGTCATTTCAAAGAGGGCAGAAGCTCCTCAGAGGGACTGTGGGGGCTCCCCACACCCCTCTTCCCCTCTTGTGCATGCAGTGTGAGGTCTGGGTTCCGGTTTCCTCGCCTGGGTACTAGTTGTGCCCAGGTTCCTCGTTGGGAGAAGGGAGACTTCGTGGTCTCCCAGAAGTCTTGTCCCATTTTCTAAGGACTGAGACCCGTGGCCACATGATTGTGTGGAGACACTCTGGTAAGATCCACCGGCCAGCTGGATTGGCCTCAGTTCTAACCACCCCGCTGGGGTCTGGACCTGCCTACTCCTCAGTGGCTTCTCAGTGGGTGTCTCCAGCTGGTTAAATTAGCACACAGCACCCTCACCCCCACCCCCATGCTGACTCATCAAGAATTATTAAAAAGAGGGCTGCACTTCCTTTCAGGGGCTCCCCACTTCAGTCCCTAGAAACGTCCCCCTCCCCGCAGAGATGACCAAGCCAATGGATTTAGTATAACAGTAGCCCACCCTGCACGCACGGTGCCACGCACTGGGTCTCAATGACCTACAGGGCCTCCTGGGCATAGACACAGGGCCCCCATAGGATTGCCAGGAGGAGGCAAGACAGGTCTGGATTTCTGGGGACCCCCTACTCTCCCTATATCCCCATGGACTGACTAGACCCTAGGCCTCAGGCTCCCTGGTCCTCAGTTGGGGAATTGAGCACCTACTTTCTTAGGTCCCTATCATACACCTAAGCTCCTGCTTTAGGTCCCCTGCCAGCCGATGGCATCGCTGTAAGAAATTGATTTCCACGAGTCTCTCCAGTCGATCTTCGATCTTCAGCAGTAAATCTTCTGCCACCAGGCTCCCTACCCCATGAATGATTTAGCGCCTCAGAGGGCCAGGAGCCAGCTTCCTGTGCACTCGGAGGCCTGCAGCTGTGACATCACCATCCAGGCTGATGGATGGTCTCTCTGTCTTAATGGGGAGGAGAGTGCACCGGGCCGTCTGGGAGGGCTCGCGGCCATCCACGTAAGTACCCATCTGGCTCCAGACTCCTGGTTTGGGGGTCTTCCTGATGGAGCTGCTGGCTAATTGCCCTCTGAAGTACCCGCAGAAAGGGCTCAAGCCCATCTCTCTGTCCCCAGCCCAGAGGGACCCAGGCCCATTTCAGAGCAAGGGCTGTCTTTGGAAAACCTAAAGTGGTCCAGAGAAGGAGATTATACCAGCCAGCCAGCCCCTTGCCCTGCTCTGGCTTTAACACACATATGCGCGCACGCGCGCGCGCACACACACACACAGAGGAAGTTCATCATTATGTCCCTCTTAAATCTTCCCTGCTACCAAATGAAGTCATTCTTCTGACTCCATCTGGACTGGACAGAGAACAGCTGTTCACTGCCATATGCTAACACTGGCTCTATCACATGCTCCATCATATGCTAATGGGGCACACATAGTCCGTGATGGAGGTCTTGGCCCCTCCCTGCCCTCACTCTCCCCACCCCTCCCCCAGTCATCTTTTTTTTTTTAACATTTTATTAGGAACTCATACAACTCTTATCACAATCCATACATACATCAATGGTATAAAGCACATCTGTACATTCTTTGCCCTAATCATTTTCAAAACATTTGCTCTCCACTTAAGCCCTTTGCATCAAGTCCTCTTTTTACCCCCTCCCTCCCCACTCCCCCTCCCTCATGAGCCCTTGATAATTTATAAATTATTATTTTGTCATATCTTGCCCTATCCGGCGTCTCCCTTCACCTGCGTTTCTGTTGTCCGTCTCCCAGGGAGGAGGTCACATGTAGATCCTTTTAATTGGTTCCCTCTTTCCAACCCACTCTCCCTCTATGCTCCCAGTATCGCCCCTCACACCACTGGTCCTGGAGGGATCATCCGCCCTGAATTCCCTGTGCCTCCAGCTCCCATCTGCACCAGTGTACAACCTCTGCTCTAACCAGACTTGCAAGGTAGAATTCAGATCATGGTAGAGAGGGGGGTGGGGAGGAAGCATTCAGGCACTGGAGGAAAGCTGTATTCTTCATCCATCGGTGCTACATCACACCCCTCCCCCAGTCATCTTTACTCTAAGCTTGACTGACTGTAGTTTCCTCAGTTTGACTTGCCTTCAGGGTGGGGTGAGGTGGGTATGTGTGTGAGGGGACCTTACCAGTCAACATCCACGGGTTACCAATTTCTTCATGGTGCCGAGAGGTCTGTGGGTAGGCAGGTAGCCTCTGCAGTCCCAACTCCAGCAGGCCTGGCCTACTTCTCAGGGGGTATAACTTGAGGGACATCTGCTGCATAAGATCTAGCCTTATTCTAGAGCAGTGGTCCTCAACTTTCCTAACGCCGCGACCCTTCAGTACAGTTCCTCACGTTGTAGTGATTCCCCCCCCCAACCATAAAATTATTTTCGTTGCTACTTCATCACAGTAATTTTGCAACTGTTATGAATCATAATGTAAATATCTGATATGCAGGATGTATTAGGTGACCCCTGTGAAAGGGTCACTCAACCCCCAAGGGGTCAAGACACAGGTTGAGAACCGCTGCTCTAGAGGAACCCTGGTGGTGGTGTACTGGGCCATGCATTGGGCTACTAACCACAAAGTCAGCAGTTCAGAACCACCCGCAGCTCCTTGGAAGAAAAACAACAACAAGGCTTTCTACTCCCGTAAAGAGGTATAATCTCGGAAGCCTGCAAGGGCCCTTCTACCCTGCCCTGTAGGGTCTCTGTATGTCAGAATTGACTGACGGCACTGAGTTGAGACCACCACCGGAAAGGAGGAGTTTCTGGAACTGGGTTGGCTCAGCATATGAATCCACTGGGGGCCACATAGGCCTTAGAGGTGGGGGACACAAAATGGGCTTGTTTCTACTGGTGTATTTGTTTTGGACAGCTTTATTGAGGTACAGTTGACATGCAATAAGGTAAATATTTTAAGTGCATATCTGTATATATATGTATATATATCATAATCCAGTGAGGTGTCTGGCGTTTTTATTCGCTGTGTTGGGGGGGGCGGGGGCTGTGAAGCGCAGGTTGAGCACAGCCGAGTCAAGCATGGATCCCACCTTCCCGACCCCTGCACCGCCGCGGCGCTGACCCCTTTCACAGGCTGTACGCCTTCCTCCTTAGCCGCTTCTCCAGTTGAACTCGCTGCCCCTTAAGCTTCTCGCCTGGCCTTTCCAATTTGATCTCATAAAGATGATCCCTTAAAAGAGTGCCCTGCTCACAGTTCTGCCAGGGTGTCTTTGTTCTGACCATCCATTGCGTTTGGACACGGCCCCGACGGGTTTCAGTAACCACAGGAAAAGATGGCGAGAAAACGCCATCTCGCGGACTTTGGGCATGTTGTCAGGAGAGAGCAGTCCCTGTAGAAGGACCTCTTGCTGGGGGGAGTGGAGGGGCGGCCCAAAAGAGGCAGGCCCTCAAGGAGATGGATCGGCACAGTGGCTGCAACAACGGGTTCAGACACAGGGCCGGTGGTGAGGATGGCCAGTGGGTCCTTGTGTTCTGCGTGGGGTCGCTATGGGTCAGAACCGACTTGACGGCACCTACCAAGAACAACCGCAGTCAAGGTACAGAACTCTTCCTTCAGCCCTTGTGCCTGTGGTCGGCCCATGCATAAGCCCCTCAGTGGACCAGCAGGTATCCTGCTTCCTCACGAGAGTGATGTAGATCACCTGGTAGATCTCGTCGTTTCACTGAAAGGTGGTCCCTGGGGCGTGGGTTCAGCCCCAGGTTGGAAGATGCCCAAGGGGAGAGCCCTGGGCATTGCACTTTGGCCTCTTCTAGAATTTCATGCAAATGCCATTCACGCAGCACCTGGGAGTCTGACTTCTTTCCTTTCTTAAAAAATCATTTTATTGGGGGCTCTTACAGATATAACAATCCATAAGTTAATGATATCAAGCAAACGTGTACACACGTTTCCATTGTCATTTCCAAAACATCTTTTTTTCTTCAGCTCCTCTTTTTTCCCCTTCCTCCCTGTCCTTCCCACCCTCGTGAACACTTGATAAATTATGCATATATATTCATATCTTACACTGTCCACAGTATCCCTTCACTCATGTTTCTGTTGTTTATCCTCCTGGGTGCGGAGTTATGCATCCATCAATGCTATTGGTTCCCCTTTCTCCCCCTCCTTCCCCCCCATCTCCCTACCCTCATGGTATTGATATTCCCATGACTGTTTCTGAGGGGCTTACCTGTCCTGGATTCCCTGCGTTGAGAGCTCTTATCTGTGCCAGTGCACATGCTCTGGTCTAGCCAAATTTGTAAGATAGAACTGGGGTCATGAAAGTGTGGGGAGGAGGCATTCAAGAACTAGAAGACTGTGGTGTGTTTTGTTGGTGCTACACCGCACCCTGGCTGGTTCGCCCCTTCCTTGTCACTCTTCTGTGAGGGGATGTCCAATTATCTACAGGTGGGCTTTGGGTCTCCATTCCGACCCCTCTCCTTCACATCGATGTAATTGTTTGTTTTTGAGCATCTGATACCTGATTCCATCAATACCTCGAAATCACAGAGGCTGGTGAGCTTCCTCCATGTGAGCTTGTTGCTTCCCAGCTAGATGGCTGCTTATTTACCTTCAAGCCTTTAAGACCCCAGGTGCTATTTCTCGCTCTCTCTTTTTTTGGTTATTTCTTTTTAATAGCCATGCACCATCAGCTTTGTTCATTCCATTTGCTTATGCACCCATTTTGCCTTCAGTGATTTTTTTTCTTTGTGAGTGAGTGAGTAAAAGGAGTGAGTGAGTAAAAGGAGTGAGTGAGTGAGTGAGTCTGTCTTCAGTGATTGAGAAGCTGAGGATAACACAGTGCTAGGTTATTAGAACAAAGTGTTCTTGTGTTGAGGGAAGACTTAAGTAGAGGCCCAAAGTCTGTCTGCTACCTTAATTCTTTAACCTATAAATATATGTACATAGACCAATACCCCTATCTTTATATATTAATATATTTACCTATGTACATGCTTATATTTATACCTCTCTATATAGCTTTTGCCTCCTAGTTCTTTCCTCTATTTCCTTTTACTTTCCTCCTGCCCAACTATCAGGTTCACAGTAATTCCTCTCAGAATTACTACACCCTCTTCGCTGTCGGTTCTAGATCCCTCGTTGTTACCTTGTCCTGGAGTTTGTTGGCCTCCTGCTCCCTTTCACCCGTCTCCTCCTCTCCCATGCCCCCCACCTCCAACCATTGATCCTGCTGCTTGCTCCTTGGGATTGTTTATCCTGCCGATCTTATGCAGATAGACATATACAAAAATAAATGAAAAACAATTTAAAAATGATAAGGGGGAAATTTAAAAACCTATAAATAGTTCTGGTTCTATCAACTGACTTTTATAAATGTCTTCTAACCAGCTCTGATGAGGTGTGTCACCCCCCACCCCCAGTCATGTCTATTTTGGGGTTCCTTGGGGACTTCGTGACTTTGGTCCCCTTGTTGTTCTGCTCCCTGTGGCTTGCCCCGACTTCTTCTATCAGCACGAAGCTTAGGGGGTCGTCTGGTTGTGGTGTGCATCCACCGTTGTCCCTCTTGACGGCTGCGTAGTGTCCCATGGGCGGATGCACCGCGGCGCGGTATCCAGCCCTCAGATGCCCGCCTTCCCCCCCACCCCCCACCCCCACTGCACTGCTGTCTACGGCTCCTTGTGGACACAGGTCCTCATTAGCGACTGTGCTGGTAGGCGTGGACAATCTGCTGTCCAGGGTGGGGAGGTGATGGGGGCACTCTTAGGTACTCCAAACCCCACAGTGGCAAGTCCAGGCGACCGGCAGGGCGTCCCTGCAGTAGGAGGCAATCCTCGGGGAGCTCGCTCCCTGTTCTCCTTTCACTCTGTTGGGAAGGAGCCAAAGGCGCACCCCAGTTGCTCTCTACCCTCTCCAGCACCAGTACCCCAGCCTGTTTGATTTTAGCAGATCGTGTGAAGGGAGCGCTCGTTCAGGGTCTCACGAGCTTTTCCCAGATGGCTCCTGGTGGTGAGCATCTTTTCATGTGCTTGTTCCTCTCAGGGGTAAGTTTTCAGGGGGGCAGGGCCAAGGGTTGCCAAGTGAGGTACCACAGTGAAGGGCTTCTGATAACGTGGAGTCTCCACGGAAACCTGGGACACCTGATCCGGAAAGCAAGGAGGCCGGTGGGTCACCATTTACAGACTCCTCCCCCAAACTCTTCTTTACCTGCCTCTCAGCTCTGGGGTGGAGTGGGTGGGTAGGGGTGCAGGAAGATCAGAGGATTGATGGGAGACCCAGTGGGGGGAACACCCCAGCACCTATCAAGCCATTTTGCTCCTTTTTTAATTAATTCTTTTGTTGGGGACTCTTACAGCCCTTATAACAATCCACCATTCAGTTGTGTCAAGCACACGTGTACACAGGTTGCCATAATCATTTCTGAAACATTTCTTTCTACTTGAGCCCTTGGGATCAGCTCCTCTTTTTCCCCCTCCCTCCCCCAACCTCCCACCCTTGTGAACCCTTGATCGATTATATATTATTATTGTTGTTGTTATTTCGTATCACATTTTACTCTTTTCAAAGAGACTTCGCCTACATCATCCCGTCTGATTCTCAGGACAAGTGGAGAGACTGAGGTTGAGCGAGAGGGGTGGTGTGTGTGTGGGGGGGGGGGGAGTTATCCATCATCTCATAGAACTGAGACCTGAGCCCAGGTTTCAGGACTCCTCAGCTCCACCACTCGCTCTGTGGGAGGTCCACACGACACCTATTTCTCTTACTGGCAGTTGAAAGAGTCTGCGTAACCATAGCAGGACCTTACTCAGGCCCCTGCCAGAGACCTCTAGCCAGTCCCAAATAGTGGTCGCTGAGCCACAGGTAAAGAAGTTTTCTCTTAACCTGGCTGCCAGACCTGCCTGTGAGGCTACCAGGCACCTTGCTTAAGGTTGCCCTTGACCTTGAGATGCGAAGACAAGATACTTTGCCCAAAGCCATCCTCAGACATCCTGGGCCTTCTCACATCATGGAGTGACTGACCAGCGGGAGAAAGAATAAGGACCCCAGAGTTCACTCAACAAGCCCCTCCCTCCCCCAAGCCCCCCAGAGCACTGTTTGGGGACAGGAGGAGAGATGTACATCATTACATTTGTGGGGTGGGAGATTCACACCACCAGGGGTGTGTGTGTGTGTGTGCCACCATTCTTGTATTCCCAGTGTATGGCTGAGGAAAGGGAGGCTCACAGGGTAGCTGGTCACACATTGAGGGTGGGGTGGAGCCAGGACTCAAGCCATGTCTGTCTGAGTGCTAAGCGGGCTTCTCAGTTGGTGGTGGGCCTGGAGGGGTCCAGTCAGGGTTGGCGGTGGGCCAAGAGGGCCCCTGTCTGGTGTCTGGCTGGCACTCCCTGCAGGTGGGCCAGGTGCTGGTGACTGTTGAGTTTACACTTCTCCCTGGAGCTGTGGCTCCAGACCCTAGTCTCCATGCCCACCGCCACAGAGCAGGCCACACTGCCCCAAAGCATCACAGTCCAGAGTGGCCATTTGCTACAGGAACGAGCTCCCCGGAGGGCTGGGTGTGGGGTCATGGTTCCCGAGGCCCCCTGGGAAGGGAAGATGACAACTTCGGGGATGGGTATCCGTTAATGGCCACCTTCCTGGACACCCCTCCCCCCCGGGCATTCCATTCTCTCTGTTGGGGGTTAATTTGAGGCTGCATCTTACAGGCGCTTAGATAAAGCAACTCTGAGCCCCCCACCAGAAGGGAGGCAGAAACAAGCGGCTAAGGGATGTGGGTTGTACTGACTACACACTTCACTGTCCTCCAACCCTGGGGCACTGCCATCCAGTGCAACTCACATCACAGGGAGCAGGCTAGCAGGGCCTGCGAGGCAGCCGGGCTGCTTCTGGTAGGCCACCCCACCTTTCTCTCCCCGAGAAAGTCCAGGGGAGTGAGGGGACCGAGTCTTGGCTAGATGATCCCTCCTCAGGGACACGGGCCCCTCTGAGAGTGGGGTGTGGGCAGGAGGCAGGGTTGATGCTGAGTGTCTGTCCAGCTCTGCCCTGGGGTCTGCAGCTCTGAACTCTTTCCTCTCCAGCATGCACCTTGTCAGCAGACTACCTGGGGAGGTACAGGCAGGACCGGGACCCAGCCCAGCCCAGGGGCCAGGGCCTTCAGGGTTCTCCTGGACAGACACCCTCAGCCACAGCGGGCCTGCAGGGCCCCCGGAAGAGCTGATCATCTTTCTCTCCTTCACAGCCTGCTGGGGGTACTGGAGGGGGCGGTTGCTGGGGGGGGGGGCAGGGAGCTGGTGAAAGGCCACCCGAGGCAGCTTGTCAGCGAAACGATCATGTGCGGGATAGAATTACCTGTATCAAGTACACGAGACTTTTAATGCACTTTGTAATCAAACAGGGCATGGCGCTGGGCCTCTAGGAGCCTGAGATGACAACGGGTTTCCACCCACTTCACTGCTGGGGAAACTGAGGTGCTGGGGCAGATCCATAGGCAGCCAGTCTCAGAACCCCGGGCTCCAAAGCCAGCCCTCATCTTTGCAGAGGGTGGGGACCGTGGACTCTGCTTATCAGCGGGGGCAACCCCTGTTGTCTGTGAACAAGCTTGCGAAATCCGTTTTCCCGCTGAGACCGCTGTCCAGGGGCTGGGGTCTTCTAAGTGGTTGTCCTAAGCCCCGCAGCTGGTCTCTGTTCTCCCTCAGGAAGACTCAGGAATCAGAGAAGGGTCTGCAGTGAGTGGCCTTTCACCTCCATGAACAACTGCCCCTCTGCCAGGAGATGGAGCCGGCTGGCTACCGTGGCGGAACATTGTGATCAAAATCTGTAGACAGTTACTCACAGCCATGAACCCGACACAAAGCCCAGAGGGCGAGAAGGGGCAGGGCAGAAGCATGAATGGAAACTGGGGACCCTGGGAGGGCGTGGGAGGGGGCCGCTCCGCTGAAGGAATTGTAACCAAGGTTCCGAAACAAAACCTGTATCCGTTCTTCACTGGAAAATAAAGTCACCCTGGAAACATTCACCAGAACACAGTTTTTAAAAAGAATAGTTCGTTCATGTGACCAGAAGAGTAGTAGGTATTAGAAAATTTCTCACATGATGATTTAGGCCAAATATATATATGTTCAATGGGAGAATTACTAATACACATTACTATTGTGTTTTATTTCTAAACGATTATATGGTAATCACACAATGAAAGGTTCTATCATAATAAAGATTCTGCCGAGGAATTCTGATCAAAAGGGGTCAAACCCCAGAACAGAGTTTCAATTTCACGTGGACTCGTCTTTCTGGATGCTTGGAAGCTGCACTCTCCACATGTATCGCCCAGAGATTGTCTTTCAACTTTGTACCAGAAATATTCCCGGAGCTCCTCTTTAAAACGCAAAGCCAAAGCCCGCAGCGCATCCTGTCAACACGCCTGCCTTGCGCGCAGTGGTCCTCAACGAGCCATCGCATTGCGGTGAAATTGACAACAGCACCTGAGAGGTCAGTGAACTGTGTTCGTGGGAAGAAACGGCCCAGAAAGGCAGCGGGAGGATGGTTATGCAGCGCAGAGTGCCCGCGGTGTCCCGGGTAGAAACTGCTGAATGATTCTGTTTGGCGGTGTGTTTTCTTAACAACGACAAAGAAAAAGCGTACAGCATCCCTTCTAGCCTGAACTGGGACCCGCTACGTCTGACCTGTTGGATGCAAATACTCACCAAGCCGCCCATTGGAGCTCCAGCTGAGTCTGCCGAGCTGGGTAGTGCCTCTGGGCCCCACCCGACACTGACCCAAGAGTTGGCAACAAGGTGTCCCAGGGCTCTGTCCGCTCTCTCTGCTTGTCCCGGGACCTCAGCTGCTGCAGCTGGGAAGTGGGTTCCATCTGTCATCAGAGGCAACTCTGCTCTGTAGAAAATGCCAGACCCCCATGAGAGGGAGGAACACGCCAAGGCCATAGGTCAGATTTGAGAAGTCAGGGGACTTGCCCAGGCATTCTAGGGAGCCCGGCCACCTAGGCTCACACCCGTGCCAGGGCCTTTGGCACCCTAGGCAAAGACAGCCTCCTCTCACCTCTTGCCCTGGACATTCAGCGGCCACCTACCCTGAACTCCGAAGTGTGGTTTGTGGAGGAGTGGGGGCAGGCAGGGGTGGGCGGCTCGGTGTGGGGTACAGAACCGGACAGCACAGGTGAGTTTGGGGTGGCTTCTCAGAGCTGACCCTAGGGGCAAGGACTTGTTTCAATGTTTCCCTGACCTGGCCATCTTAGGCTGACAGACGATATAGACAGACAACAGGACACAGGACAGCCTGCAGCCCGCAGTTGTTCTCACTGCTGAATGATCCCGCATGGCTGGCAGGACCACGTTGGCTAGTGGAAACCACTCGCTGGCTAAACTGGGATTTCGGACCAATAAGGCACTCAGTGTGTGTGTGAGGGTGGGTGGGGTGGGTAGTGAGCATCATGCTCAACAGGACTGATGTCGCTGAGGTGCCAGGACAGGTGAGCAATGGGTTGCATGGCTGCATATTTACCATCATTAAACAAGAGACCAAGCCAAAAAGTATCCCTTGCTTATCCCAAATGCAAGTTTGATTAGTCTTGTGTTTTTAGTTGCTAATCTGACTACTGCGCAGGACCCTTCAGGCCTGGGCCCTGGCTGGCTGGCTCGGGGTGGGCTCTCCCTGCTGTCTCTGCTCTGCGCCTACCCTCCTGTCCTGGCAGGGCTGTCGGCCAGTCCTCTGCAGCCTCCCTCCTTGATACCCTTTGACCCTGTGAGGTGACATGGGCCAGGACCACTGACAACACCTGGTGCTGAGGACACAGACCAGCCCCTCCCTGGCTTTGAAGCGAGACCTCTGGGAGGGGAGGGGACCAGGCCAGACCTCCTCCTGCACATCCTCTGGGAAATCCTTCTCCACCTGGGACAGGTTTGCTGTGCCCAGAGCAGATGAGGCTGCCTATGCCGTGCTTGCTGAGGGAGGGCAGAGGCACGGGACAGTCTGCCCTGGGCCAACTGCAGGCTCACCTGTGGCAGGGCAGGATGAGCAGGGAAGGCCTGTCAGACCTGTCTCAGCCGGTACAGGGGGAGTGGGAGGGGGGGTAGGGGGGGAGGGGAAGGCGATCCCAGAAGAGACTGCCCACATCTGCAAGGCTAAGGAAAGGGACGAAGACCTGGCGGGGTTGGCGCTGGCCTGGAGACAGGAGCCGAGTCGCAGGGTTGGGACTGTCTGCTGGCTTCCTGGCTGGTGTCGCCTTAAACAACAGTCTACCCTATAGAAGAGAGGGCAGGGTTCAGTGGCAGGGTTGGGGTGCCCAGTAAGCAGGGTAAGCTCAGGCTTACTTGTGCTTACCAACTAATCGGTCTGAGCAGTTTCAAAAGCAAACAGGAACCCAAGATGTGGTGAACCCCGTGTGAGGCTGTTTACAGACGTCGAGTAAGAAAACCCCAGTAAGCCTGTGCTCCTCTTCCTAACCGGGCACCCGTCCTTGTCCCCAGAACAAGGCCTCGCTGCCACCAAGTGCATTCCAATCTTTACAGGAGCAGAAAGCCTCGTTTTCCTCCCAAGGAGCAGCTGGCAGGTTAGAACCACTGACTTTGCAGTTAGCGGTCCAGCTGGTACCCCACTACACTACCCAGGGCTCCTTGTCTGGGGCTGTGAGTTTGAGGGACTGTGGGGCTGAGAGAGAGACAGAAGCAACATCTTTGATGTTGGAGAAAATGTAAAAGGATTCGCCAACCAATTAGCAAGCAAGCCCAACTCAGCTTGTGTTTCCCTTGCTGAGCAGGTAATCCAACGCCGTGGTCGAATCCTCCTCTTCCGGACAGGAGACCCAGGCTGAGTCGTAGCCACTGCCCATCTGTCCCCAGAGGCTGGCATGTTGCTAGGATGCTAAACAGGTTTCTGTAGAACTACCAGGCTAAGATAGACCGGGGAAGAAGGCCTGGGAGAGTCGACTTCTGAAAATCACCCGTGGAAGCTGTGTGGCTCACAGTAGTCAGATCCCAGTGTGTCTGCAGCCCCCAACAGCCTCCAACTCTAGCAGCCACTGTGCAGAGCCTCCATTTCCATAGCTGTCGGATGGGCTGCGAATCTTAAGTCAACAATCTCGGCCAGTGGTCCTCAAACGTCCTCAGGCCACGACCCTCTCATACAGTTCCTCCTGTGGTGGTGACCCCCAACCATAATATTATCTTTGTTGCCACTTCATCACTGTGATTTTGCTACTGTTATGAGTCGTCATGTCAATACCTGATATGCAGGATGGATTTTTCATTGTTACCAATCAAACTAATTAACCATAGTTAAAGCATAGCGGTTAATCACAAAGCAATATGTAATTATATATTGTGAAACATTTAGGTGACCTCTGTGAAAGGGTCGATCAGTCCCCAAAGGGGTCACGACCCACAGGTTGAGATCTGCTAGGTGCAGCTTCTTTCAAGGAAATCTGGGGCCCTTGATGGTGCACGGGATGCTTAGCCTCTACAGGCCTGGAGCCATCTTCAGCGGGTCTGGGAGGGGTTATGTGGTACCTTGCCCAAGAGGAAGCCCTTGGCAGAGAGGCCCACCCACCCACCTCTGGTCCTGCACATCCACCCTCGACTCCTGGAGATTCCCTGTGTAGGGGTACGGGAGGGGTTCTTTTTAAATACAGCAGGGCTGGGTGGCCTGAGGAGGTTGCCTCCCTCTGCTGGAGCTGAGGGTTCGAAGTCCAGGAAGTAGAGCCCCAGAGAGAGTGTTCAGCCTTGAGAGGGAGGCAACAGGCTAAAGAGTGGAGGGGCTGGGGGCCTGCACTCCAGGCGTGTGCAAGCCAGCAGTGTGTCAGAGGCTTTGATTTTTATTATTTTAGACTTTCATGTATTATTCTAGAGTTTACTTTTAATTATTTATGTTCTTAATCATTAGCCAATATTATTTAAATATATTGTCCTATATTTATATTAATATACTTACGTTAGTCAGTAGTGACTTATGCATACATCATATGATAATTCTATTATTAACATTTGTTTACTGTATACTTATTTATTGTTTTTATTCTAGAGTTCTGTGTTGATTATGATTATGTATGCAGTTTCTAAAGGAATGGGTTTAATTTATATCATAAGGAGTCCTGGTTATGGTTAGGTGGGTGTGGTGCACCCACAATCTTTCCATGGCTGCGCTCTGCAGCACTGTGTGTGTGTGTGTGTGTGTGTGTGTGTGTGTGTGGTTGGGGGGGAACATGCGCACGGTCTGCATCCGCGCCCACGGAGGTTGGGGTGCCTTCGCCGCTCCTGGGTTTGGCAGCTGTGGATTGTAAACATCTGTGTGCAAGTTTGTGTGGGGACACGTGTGTCTCCAGCTCCCTTGAGTCAACCTCTCGGAGCAGGCTCGCTGGGCTGATGGGAAGATGGCTCAGGTCTGTCAGACACGGCCAGGTGGCCCTCCAGTGGAACAGGGTTGCTCTGGGTTCTTTGGGGATTTTTGTTTGCTTGTTTGTTTTGTTTTTAAATCATTTTATTAGTGGCTCATACAACTCCTATCACAATCCATACATACATCAATTGTGTAAAGCACACTTGTACATTCATTGCCCTCATCATACTCAAAACATTTGCTCTCCACTTAAATCCCTGGCATCAGCTCCCAACTTTTTCCCCCTCCCTCCCAGCTGCCCCCCTCCCCATGAACCCTTGATAATTTATAAATTTTTATTTTGGTATATCTTACACTGTCTGACGCCTCCCTCACCCACTCCTCTGCTGTCCGCCGGACAGGGGGGAGGTCACATGTAGATCCTTGTAATTGGGTCCCCCTTTCCAACCCACTCTCCCTCTGTGTTCCCAGAGGGTCTTGAAGGGATCATCTCTGCTGAATTCCCTGTGTTTCCAGTTCCTATCTGTACCAGTCTACATCCTCTGGTCTAGCCAGATTTGTAAGGTAGAATTGGGATCATGGTAGTGGAGGGGGTGGAGGGAAGAGGAAGCATTTAGGAACTAGAGCAAAGTTGTATGTTTCATCAATGCTACACTACACCCTGACTGGCTCATCTCCCTGCGGCCCTTCCATAAGGGGGTGTCCAATTGCCTACAGATGGGCTTTGGGTCTCCACTCTGCACTCCCTCTCATTCACAATGATACGATTTTTTGTTCTGATGATGCCTGATACCTGATTCCTTCGACACCTCGTGATCGCACAGGCTGGTGTGCTTCTTCCATGTGGGCTTTGTTGCTTCTGAGCTAGATGTCTGCTTGTTTACCTTCAAGCTTTTAAGACCCCAGATGCTGTATCTTTTGATAGCCGGGCACCATCAGCTTTCTTCACCACATTTGCTTATGGGTGCTCTGGGTTTTTTAATTTGCTCTGTTTCTTGAATTTTCTATTAATGTCTGATGCCCCCTCTCATTGCAGAAGTCGTCCTTAGATCGTGCAGACAGAAGAGCGGAGCAAACACAGTCAACACGGGGAAAATCCGACGCCTTCTAGCTGCAGGGGCTTCCAGTGTTACCCGACCCCCAAATGCACTGAACAAGAGGAGCCCTGGTGGTGGGATGGCTATGCATTAGGCTGCTAACCCCAAGGCCCACAGTTTGAAACCACCCACCGGCTCTCTTCTCCTGCATTGGAATCCACCTGCCCTACAGGATCTCTGTGGTTCAGAATAGGCTCCAGGGCTGTTTGCTTTTTTTTTAATGTGACACAAGAAAGAGAGCATTTCGTACCAACAAGCAGACCTCAGCGCTATGGCTCGCTCGGCTCCAGAACAAGAGGATAAAGCGCGCGGTCGCAATAGGGTCTTGCGAGTGTTTGCGTTTCTCAGCGCGTCTGGATCGGGCGTTTCCCGGGGATCGTGGTCTGTGAAGTGAGCCAACACCATGAAACAGTTGGAAAGAAACCCAATGAGAGTCGCCAATGGGACACACAGATCTGCGGTCGGACAGATGGCGCCGATGCACGGGCTTGCTGCACGTAGGGTCGGCCTTGACCTTCCGTTTGCGGGGAGAAGCGATCCCGCGCAGAAGAGGAGGCAGCTGGTGATGGTTTGCAGCTTACTGACTGCCCCCCTCCCGCCCCCCGGGTCCTTTCCTATCTGGGTAAATGGCACTCCGCGACAATCTTAGTGGTATGGGATTCCACGGAAGATGAGCTGTTAGCGGACCGGGCCATCCTAAGGGTCCAGGCGCCCTGGAGGCGTAGTGGGTAGCGCTGGGCTGCCAGGCTCCAGGTGAGCCGTCTGGAATCCCCAGTCACCCTGTTGGAAACAGAGTGTCCTTTCCGCTCCCTGAAGCGTTACCTTCTCAGAAACCCACAGGGGCGACTACCCTGTCCTGTGGGGTCGCTGTGAGCCAGTATGGCCTCTGCGCTGTGATTGGGTTTGGGTTGTCAGGGGCTGCTGGGTGGCAGAAAGGTTGGCTTTTGGAAACATCCAGATGAACCGCTGCAGAAAGAACTGGAGGAGACCTGCTTGCAGAAAGATAGCCGCAGGGAGCCACCCTCTGGGAGAGCTCTACCTGTCCTACGTGGGGATGCAGGGGTGGGGTCAAAGGGAGGTAATAATCACAGCAATAAGAGGCAGTTTCCAAAGTTCTGCTTTTGCAAAATAGTGTGTTTTTTGCAGATACATCCAGATCAGTGGTTTGTCCCGGCCTCTCGTTGGTGGAACAGAGGGGAGGCTGGGGCGTACCTGCTGCCCCGGGGTTGGTCCTGGGTCTAGGCAGTGGGCTAAGATGTGCTCGTAGGACTTAGGCCTCTGGATGGAGGGCTGAACCCCCGCTGACCGTGGGCTGTCCCACCCACCCTGCCTCCTCTAGGCCCAGGCTCAGGGCGTCTGGCCTTTTCCTGAGGACAGGGACGGGCGTCTGTGGGTAGAGGCAGGAACATGGAGTTGGCTGTAAACGGGCTTTAGCAACCCCCAAGTGGTTACCAAACTACTGGTTGCGGGTCACCCACATCGGGGAGGAAGGCCAGGCCCTCCACACCGGTCCTGGCCCCCATCATGATCTGTGACCCCTGGTTCTTAAAGACCTTCCAGAAAGGCCTGGTGTTCTGCTTGTAAAGATGTTGTAAAGATGGGCGGTCGAGCCCGTCCTGACTCATAACTGTAATCCTTACAGGGAAAAGATGAAGCTTTCTATGCTCATGAAGAGTCACGGTCAAAGAAACCCACAGGGGTTGGACAGACAACAGAAAAGGGGGTGAAAGGAGTCGTCAGACAGGGCAAGATATGACAAAATAATAATTTATAAATTATCAAGGGCTCATGAGGGAGGAGGGAGCAGGGAGGGAGGGGGAAAAAAAGAGGACCTGATGCCAAGGGCTTAAGTGGAGAGCAAATGCTTTGAAAATGATGAGGGCAATGGATGTACAAATGTGCTTTACACAATTGATGTATGTATGGATTGTGATAAGAGCTGTATGAGTCCCTAATAAAATGTTTTAAAAAAAAGAAAATGATGATGACAACATATGTACAAATGTGCTTGATACAATTGATCTATGGGTTGCTATGAGAGCTGTAAGAGCCCCCAATAAAATGATTTTTTAAAAAACAACCCACTGCCACCATGGTGACCCTATCTGTAGGACAGGGTAGAACTGCTCCTGTGGGTTTCTTTTTTAAAAAATCGTTTTATTGGGGGCTCTTACAGCTCATAACATTCCATACATCAATTGTATCAAGCATATTTGGACATATGTTGCCATCATCATTTCCAAAACATTTTCTACTTGAGCCCTTGGTATAGGGCCTCTTTTTTCTCCTCTCTCCCCTCCCCTCACGTGAATCCTTGATCAATGATATATTGGTATTATTATTTTGTGTCTTACACTGTCCGTTGTCTCCTTTCACCCACATCTCCATTATTCATCCCTTTTGGGGGGAGCTATATATCCAATCTTGTGATGGGTCCCCCCTCCCCTCATGATATTGTGACTCCCACTACTGTCCCTGAGGGGTTTATCTGTCCTGAACTCCATGTGTGGAGAGCTCTTACCTGTGTCAATGTGTGTTCTCTGGTCTAGCCAGATTTGTAAGATAGAACTGGGTCATGGTGGTGGCAGGGGTAAGGAAGCATTCAGGGACTAGGGGGTTTGCAGTAGAGACCCAAGCCCATCTGTAGACAATGGGATACCCCCACAGAAGGGTTATAAGGAAGGGTTGATTCAACCAATGTGCAGTATAGCACTGTGTTAGTCTAGGTACTTTAGAGAAACAAATCCACAGAAACTCGTGTATAAGAGAAAGTTTTAGATAAAGGGTAAGTGCACAATAAGAAAACATCCCAACCCAGTGCTGCTCAAGCCCACAAGTCCAACATTAGCCCATATGTCCGACACCAATCCACAAGGTCCTCCTCCATCTCACAAAACATACACTATGATGCTGACTGCAGGAGGAAAGCCGAATCAGTGAATGTGTAGGCATCTCAGCACTGGCAGGGGTCTCCATGCAGCTGCTCCAGCACGCAGGGCTGCATCTGGGTAGGTCCATGTGGCTTCTCCTCAGGGATGTCTTGCAGGAAGTGAGCCTTGCCAGCTGAAGCACGGAACTGGCTAAGGCAGCTGCACCAAGGTCCAACCATCAGAAAGCACGAGACCCGAGAACTAGAAAGGTGAAGCTCACTGAGCCATTTATCCCTCCACCATTCAATTAACCCCACATGTGTTTATTTTTGAAGGATGGGAAGGCTCCGAGCTGGGTTGAAAGGTGCCCTTGGGCTCCAGGAGATCTCTGTCCTGGGGAAGGGGGGGGATGCCTTTCAGAACCTGGAGACCACCATCTACTGGGGGAGAGGAGGTGAGAGCGGCCTGTTTGGGGTTCAGGTTATCCTTGTTAACCACGGAGAGACCATAGGGCAGTGTGCCGGTATTAACCGTGCCCACCGGCTTCTAGCAGGCACTTGCTCATCCAGGGGACCAGCCAAAGGCGTGGGGCATAAAGGAAATTGCTTTGAGGGCTGCCAGAGGCTGGGATTGGCCCTGTCTCCTCAGGGTGGCAGCAGGGTCTTCCCCAGAGCCAGTCACATGGAGTCATTACCACAGAGCTCTCTGCAAGGGGTCTCTCCTGCTGCCCCCTCCCCCTCCAACACACCGGAAAAAAAAAAAAAGACCTCTGCCAATCTCTCCAAACCCAACACAGGGCCAGGTTACAGCATGAGATCATTAAGAGAGATACTCAGTGGAACTTCCTTAAGACAGGCATCCTGAGCATGAGGAAGGATGTGGGCCCTCCTTCCTGCAGCCCTCTTTAATCTGGGGGAACAGGACTAGGCAAGAGGGCTTTCCAGCCTAGAGCATTTACTAATCTGCATGCTCTCCCCGACTTTGAGAAGTGAAATAGACTAAGATATTCCTACACCAAGGGGCTTTTCTGCTTTCAGAGCCTGAAGGTCTGCTTTCCTGGGGGTGAGAGGGGCTAAGAGAGATGGATTGTTGTCCTCTCATCCAAACCTTTGCCTCTTTACCCCAGACTGCGAAACACCCCGGCCCCTGCAAGGCTTGCTCAACCTCCCTTGCTGACCCCATCAGTATACTTTCACCTCCAAGAGCAGTGCTGACAGTCGTCACGATGTGATTGCTACATGCACCACACATTATAGCCCACTTACCTTCTCCACAGTAGCCCTCTCAGAGAGGCACCATCACCACCTTCTTCTCTTAGAGAGATGAGACTCTAAGGGCCTTCTGGAAGCCGGAGTGTCCAGGCCCTGTCCAGGTTCTCTAGCACCCTCCTCCCCAGCTCAGCCCTTCCCAATACCCACTTCTAGCTAAGGGAGAACCTTGGCTCCCTCAGGGGGCCCTGGGTCCCTTTCCCTCCTTCAACACACCCGACCAGCTCATTCCCCTCAGAATACACATTTCCTGGGCACCAGGGAGAGATGGAAGGGAGTGGGGCCTGCTCCCAGCCACCCCGGGTCTGGAAGGAGCGTTTTCCTGGGCACTGGAACTTGTAGGGCCCCAACTCCATCCCTCCGCTCTCTCCACCTGGTCTCTGCCTATTACTTTACCTAATCTATTACTGTATCAGCGCATCAGGCTTCCAGACGCTTCTCGGGCTGCCTCACCGTGTTTACCTCGGATCCTTCCTGCCCCCCATCTCCCTGCCTTCTGAGCTTGATCCCTGGGAAAACGCAGCTTTCTTCCTTGTTTAAGCCGTGTGTATCTACTGTCGGGCTGAAAGTTGAACCACCAGCGTGAGTTTGATTCCGGGTTTGAAGCGTGTCTAAGGAGCATCACCTGGGGGGCTCCTCTAGTCTCTCTCAGATCAGTAAGCCTGTCTTTTTCTTTTTTTTTAAATCATTTTCACTTTTGTTCCACTGTGGCCTCCTTCTTTCTCCAGCACCTCCTATTGTGATCCCTTTCAGAGTGGTCACCAGCGGCCGCCAGGCACCATCTATGCCTTCTGGTCTCGGGTGGGAGCTGGTTGGGGTTCACGTGGTCCATTTGTCCTTCATGTTTGTGCCTTTGAGTCTCTTCACTCAGCTTTGCCTGGCACAGGGAGAGCCCAACAGCTGGGCCTTTTATGGCCACTCACACGCTTTGAAGACCCCAGCTCCCGCTCACCCTTTAGGTCATAGAATACCGCCTCGGTGGCCTATGCCAGTTGACCTTGATGTCCCTAATACAGTGGTCCTGAGCTTTCAAGCCCTAGTGACTCATTCCCTCAAGGTACTTAAATAGGGAGGGCCCAGAAGGCCCGGGCAGTGTTTGGTTCTGCTGTGCAGAGGGGCCCTTCCAGTCAGAACCAGCTCCGTGGCCCTGACAACAAGGAGGAGTCAAAATAGCATTAACCTTGATGCTCTACGATGTTCGTGGGCATAGTGACAGCATGGACAAAGGCAAATGGAGAATGTATGTACCGGCCTGTAGAGTCATGGGTTCCCCTGTATGAGGACCTTCCTCCCCAACTGCAGGAAACCCAGCTCCTGGACACCTGAAAGTACTTTCTCCCATCCAAGTACTAATCAGGCCCGCCCCTGCTTAAAGTACTTCCTCATTTGAGCAATTGTAGTTACATAACCTGCTGTCAACTTGAGAAGATTGAGAATCAAGGGGTGGAGTCTAACCTGTCAATCAGGTTATAGCCAATGAGGCCTCTGTGTGGGCATGGCCTTCTCCTGAGAATTCTGGGAACTCCTGTATTTTCCTCCTCGGAGACAGGAAATACTTTCTCTCTCTGCTCACTCCCTTGGAGATTCTCAACTGACAAGGCTGATTCCTGTCGAGACACCGCTAAGAAGAAGCCACATGGAACTACCCTGATGCAGCCCTGGGTGCTGGAGAAGCCGTGTGGACACCCCTGCCAGTGCTGAGATGCTTACAACGCCGCTGTTTTCAAAAGACTTCCCACCCACGAGCCTCTTCCACACCACATCCGAGCTCTTCTGTTTTCCTTTCCTGTGATCCAACAATCACCTACATAGGAGATTTTTGAAAGCTACAAGAATCATATGGTGTCAGTTACATCATTTCCTGTCAACTTGCAAAGGGGTGGAGTCTAGCCTGTCAATCAGGTCGCAGCTTGATGACCTCATTTGGAGGCGCAAAGGAGATAAATAGCTCACTGGAGGCCAGACCCAGTCTCTCAGCTTCGTCTTCCCTTTGACAAGCCACATGGAGCTACATTGTTGAAGCCAGAGCCCTGGAGCAGGAGGAGCCACATGGAGACCCCTCCCAGTGCTGAGATGCTTCCACCGCCACTGAATGCACAAGATTTCCTACCCACTGGCCTGTGATCCTCCTGCATTTGGCATCATTGCATGTGTGTGAGTCTGAAGAGGACTTTATAGATTGGTATCAGACATATGGACTTGACCTGAACTTGGCTGGGATGTTTTCTCAATATTCAATTGCTCTTGTATATACAGCTCTTTCTTATACACACACGAGTCTCTATGAACTTCTCTAGTTGACCCAGACTAATGTGTTACACATATGTAATACATGATCGTATTTGAAGGGAATGACGTCATTAATGAATTGCTTTTCTTCCTTAACAATAGATCCTGGAGTAGTCCTTCAGAGAAGTCGATGGAGAGGTACCTACTCCCTTGTGGTTGTTTTTTGACTCAAGTGCATAGTATTGCTGTGACGTGCCGTCATCTCTGACTCAGAGGGACCCCGTGTAACAGAAGGAAACGCTGCCCAGTTTGGGACCTTCCTCACGTTCGCTGCTGCGCATGAACCCATTGTGCAGCCCCTTTGTCTGTCCATCCGTCCATCGCGTTGGAGGCCTTCCTCTTTCTCACCGGCCATTTGCGAGAAGCATCATGTCCTTCTCCAGGGACTGGTCCCTCCTGAAAACCTGTCCAAAGTCGGAGACACAACGTCTCACCATCCTCTAGCGCCCTGGCTGTCCCTCCTCCAACATAGATGATTCCTTTTCCTGGCAGCCCATGGGTCACTCAATATTCTGTGCCAACACTATCATGCAAAGACCCGAATCTTAAATCCGTTCAAAGAAACCAACCCCATCACCACGGAGACCATTCCAACGACTGTGGGTCTTTATGGGAGCAGACAGCTTCCCCTTTCTCCCATGGAGCGGCTGATGGGTTTGAACAGCTAACCTGGTGGCCGGCAGTCCAAAGGAGGCCTCCCCCGCAGAGCCAGCAGGGCTTCCATGGCTCCTTCTTGGTGGGCGTTGAGTTGTGTCTAGTCTTTTGCAGACTGTGGTCAGCTGTCTCTCTGGTGCCTCCAGAAGGAGCCAGCCCTGGGATTTTAGAGAAAGAGCTGACCCGGGAGAGAGTACCCACCAAGGCAGGCAGGCACGGGCTGTGTTTCCTCACTGCTCTGCAGTGCACACGGTCGTGTGTGTTCGATGTGCAGTGAACAGTCTCACAAGGGTTTCACCCCAGGTGATGACAAACACATGAAACTGTTCCCTGCAGCTTAATAGGGAAGTACAAGCAAAGCCATGCTTCCTTTGCTTCTGGGTTCTCCGTCCCTGCCAGGGATTGGAAGTCTGAAAAGAGGCTCTGGTTCTGTAGGGAGAGGCTGTGGGGCTGGGAAAGAGACAGCTACCAGTCAGACCTCCAAGCAGAATCTTGGATGTGATGGGGAAAAAACATCTGAAATTGGTCACTACACATTAGTAAGTAAACCCGTGCTCTCCTTGTTGTAGGAGCCATGGTGGCATAGTGGGTTATGCATTGGGCTGCTAATCAGGAGGTCAGCAGTTCAAAATCACTAGCTGCCCCTTATAGTCCGGGAAACCCACAGGGGCAGTTCTGCCCTGTCCTTTCGGGTCGCTGTGACTTGATGGCAGTGAGTGAGACCTTGTTTATTGGGTCATCGGTCCGAGGCTGGGGCACAGATCTTTTGTTCAAGGATCTTCCTGCTGTCAGAGCACTGTCCCTCCAGCCGTGATCACTTGAACCCGGGATGATGCTTGAGCCAGGTGGTCAACCCACAGGACTTCGGAGGGGCTGGTGGTTTTTGAGGTTCGTCACCAGGGTGGCCCATTGGGGCTCTTTCCTTACTGGACAAAGGACTCTGTCACGGCTCTTCTCTTCTGGGAGGGTCACGTCCTTTCCCATATGTAGAGGAAGGTCCAGTGCGATGTCCCTAACTTCCGGCCCCAGCTCCTGCAGGCAAGCATGAATTGCCCACACAGCTCAGGGATGTCAGAGAGGGCCGTCTATCTCTATCATGCCATTCACATACGCAACACTGGCTTTCTCTGCTTTGTTTTCATATCTGGGCACCAAAGCACACTTCCTGCTCTTGTCCCCACCAGCTTCCGGCTAGGAGTTTTATGGGCAGACTCACCTGGGTGCCACTCAAGGGTGGGCGGCCCCACCCAAGAAGCAGAGAGAACTAGAGAGGCGCTTTGGTGGCCTTTCTCCTGCTGCGGAAGAAACTGGCTGTCAATTTTGGACACACAGGTAGGCCCCGCTCTAAGGGAAGGGGGGCTGGACCACAGGGAGGCTGTCCAGGTGTTCCAGAAAGGTGAGTGGGCCCTGCCCTCCTGGGTGCAAATTATTCATGGGAGGTATCCGAGTTCTGCGGAAAGAAGCCTGGGCTGGGGATCAGGAGCAGGGCTCCCCATGACCTTGGGCAAGCTGTGTTTATCCTTGACTGGCTGCTCCGGCCCTAGGCCACAGCACAGGCCAAGCAGGGCGGCCCCTCCCTCCCCAGCCCCGCACCTCCCGGAGGGATGGCCTGGGCCATGGGTAGAAAGCGTTGAATTTTAAATGTACCTATGAGGACCTCCCAGGTTGGGAAGTCTTTTTTGATGCAAGTCAGGGTACAGATCGACAGACGGGCAGATAGCCATGCCAATGAAACTAAAGGCATCACGGATTCAGGTGAGGGAAACTGAGCACTGACTGACAAAGTCACGTCCAAGGGCACTGGGTCTCCTTCATCCTGGCTGGAGGTGGTGTGGGGTAGCCAAGACCAGGGCTGGGCACCCCAAACAGGGCGGAGGCCCAGGCAGGAAAGCCATTTCCCTTGCAAACACGAAATTCAAATCTAAGACTGTTCCCCAGGCCCAGAGGTGGCGGGGCCCAGATGTCACCTGAGCGAGCTGGACCTGGGTGTGCCTGAGCCTCCGGTGTGGGGGGCCGGCTCTTGGTGCGGACACCGGGGAGGCCAGCACATGCATTAGTAACGGCCACCGATCCTGCTGGCCCCGCGCCGGGTTTCCAGAGCCGGGAAACTGGAGCCTGACGCCTGGCCCCCACGCTCACTCCCCACCCTGGGGCATGGACCCCCCCTTCTCCTCAGTCTCCGCATCAAGAGGAAGAGATGTATCAAACCCCCGGAGTTCCCTCTGATGGCCTGAAGACTTGGGGTCTCGGAAGGATGCCCTTCTAAAGGCCTCTTGGTAGGCAGGGAATGGCACCCATTCTCCTGGCTTCACCCACAGTGGCCAGGTCTGTTCTGAGGCCCCGCTGGCCCTGGTGTACTGGGACCCTGGGACTGGATCCCTGGCTTATCAGGGGTCACACGAGGAAGGTGTGGGAGGGGCAGAGAACAGGTCAGGCTGCCTGCTAAGAGCATCAGGGGTCCAACGGGGGGTTCTAAGGGGCCACATGGCCATGTGATCCCCAAGGAGGGTAAGCCACAGAAGGACTGATGTAGGGACACTGCTTACATGTGTCCCAACTGCCAGGCCAGGATGACGGGGGTGGGCGGCATGTGGCCCTCTGATGGTCCCTTTGTACCACAGCGGTGCTGGGGTGTCCCCTGAGGGACCCCGACTCCATCCCTAGAGGGAAGATACTGACTGCCCCTTCTCCCAGCCCGGAGAGTCTCCCCACGAGAGGCAGGAAGATGTATCCCCTGGATATAATGGGGGGATGCATGTACACATGCTGGTGGGAGGCAAGAAGGCAAGTGAGACCTTTGGGCAGCAGGAGGTCACTGAGGAGGGAGGGCAAGGCTGGGATTGCAGTGCCTGTGGGCCAGCTGGAGGGAAGGAGCTCTGCCATTTGGCTTATGCACATGGTCCCCATGTGCCCATGGCTGCTTCTGCTGCATGCTGGCCCGGGACCAGACAGAGAGGGGACTCTGGGGTCTGGCTGAGTTTCAGGGTGACCAGCAGAGCGCGGGAGCTGAGACACTGAACCAGAATGAGGAGAACTAGACTCATCTCCAGAACTTGGTCCCAGAGGATCTGGTTGGCCAAGCAGAATGGGTGGCCCCTCGGGGATGCTGGGGGTGGGTTTCCTGAACTCAGGAACCCTGTCCCTTGCTCCTACCTGGCTTCTGGCCAGCTGAGCAGCCCTACACTGGCCAGCTAATGCCGCCACAGCTGATAGGCTGCGGCTGAATAATTCAGCAGAGCTGAGACTCTTGGCTCCTGGAGGAGGCCAAATGCGGGCCGTGGCAGCTCGCTGCCTGTGCAGCACAGTAAGCCAGCCTTCTTCAGGGGTACCTCTGCACCCCAATGTTTCACAGGTGTCCCCATCCACCAGGTCCAACCTGGATTCCTCTGCCCCCTCCTCCCCATCCCTGTGACCCTCCAAAGCCTTCCGAGTCTTCTCCCTTTCCCCTCCCCCATTCTGCCACCACCTGGTCTTTCCAGCCCTACCTGGAAACCCCCTTTGAGTCCATGAGCACCGCCCCAGCGGGTTGGTTTTTCAGAAGAAGGTCACCGGGCCTTTCTTCCGAGGCTCTCTGCGCGAACTGGAACCTCCAGCCTTCCGGATAGATGGTGGCTCAGCGCCCGCAGGGGAGGGAAATGCTGACCCTGTGCATTCAGCTTGGGGGGGGATTCCAGAAGTAGGGCTGTTGCAGAACGGGGTGAGAGGGAGGACACCACGCCCCTTTCATACTCCCTTGTTGGTGTTATTGTTCTTTCGGACATTTCATTGTGTCTCAGGTGAAAGTTCACATGGAAAATTCTTTTCCGAGTCAGTAACGCCTGCACAGGTAGTGGCCTGACAGCCGTTGCAATTCCCGAAATGTGTCAGCTCCTCCCCACCTTCTCCCGGGTTCCCAGCCCCCTTGTCCTTCCTGCCTGCTCATCTTTGGTGTAGGTCTTGACTGCTGATCGGCTAAGGAGCCGAGTTTCCTGAGGTGTTACCATTGATCTTACAGTCATTAGTAGGCTGAGAGGTGGCCTCTGGGAGGACTTGGAGTTTCAAGGTCAAAGGTTCCCTTAGGGCAGTGGTTCTAAATTTGTGGGTCCTGACCCCTTTGGGGCGGGTCAAATGACCCTTTTACAGGGATCGCCTGATTTATAACAGTAGCAAAATGATAGTTATGAAGTAGCAATGAAAATAATTTTATGGTTGGGGGGTCACCAGAACATGAGGAACTGTATTAAAGGGTCGTGGCTTTAGGAAGGTTGAGAACCACTGCCTTAGGGTAACAGTTTTGGGTTCCAGTATCTATCTATCTATCTATCTATCTATCTATCTATCTATCTATCTATCTATCTATCTATCTTCCTTCCTTCTTTCTTTTCTCTCTCTCTGTCTGTCTCTTTCTCTCTCTTCCTTCCTTCCTTTCTTTCTTTTAAAAATTTTTCCCCCAGTCTCTTTCAAACCAGTTAAGTCTCACCGTTTTTTTTTCCCCAATGAATTTGAATCTTGTGCTACATTTCCCACCACTTTCTGCTGTGGCCCGGTCAGCATGGATGGCAATGCCAGTGGGCACCATCTGGCTCTTCTGGTCTCAGGTCGAGGAGGCTGTGTTTCATGGGGCCCTTAGTCCTTTGGACAGAGTGCATCTTTGTCTCTGCTTTTCCTCCTTCGCCTTTGTTCTCGCTGGGAAGAGACCAAGAGTTACTCACTAGATGGCTGTTTTCAAGCTTTTAAGCACTGACCCCAACAACACGATTCAGTGGTCTGTCCCTACGAACCAGGTTGTGCTGGTTGACCTAGGTCAGTGGTTCTCACCTTCCTCGTGCCGGAATGCAACCCTTTCATACAGTTAGTTCCTCGTGTGGTCGCCCCCCTGCCCCAACCATCACATTATTTTCGTTGCTGCTTCATCACTGTCATTTTGCTACTGTTATGAATCATCATGTAAATATCTCACATGCAGGATGTATTTTCACTGTTACAAATTGAACATAATTAAGGCATAGTGATCAATCACAAAACAATATGTAATTATATATTGTGAAATACTTATTTATAATGACAAATAAATGAAATTTTGTCTTGAAGCCTGGTGTAGCATGGGTAACAGTCTTCATGCTGGATACTTGTAGTTGGGCGTATCTGCATGTGGGCGGACCCGCCTGGAGATGATGGAGGAGCGGGGTCTCGGTTCCTGACCATCAGAAATATGTGTTTTCTGATGGTTGTAGGGGACCCCTGTGAAAGGGTCATTCGACCCCAGGTTGAGAACTGCTCCCCTAAACACTAGTATCCCACCACTTGTGCATCAGTCTGTCGTACTGTGGTGGCTTGTGGGTGGCTGTGCTGCTGGACGCCATGTCACCAGTATTCACCCAAAGTGAGAAGGGTCCAGCAGAGCTTCCAGACTATCAGTGGACTATGAAGAGGAAGGGCTGTCCACGTCTAGGGCATTAACGGAGGAAAACCATATGGGCAGAATGGAAGCACCAGCAGATGCTGCAAACCTCCTGGAGAAAACAGAATGTAGCTGGAGGTGGTGCCAGGCGATGCGCCCCTGGTGCCGGAGGGCACTCCCATGATGACGGAGGAAGAGCTGCGTTCCAGAGTGGAGTCGGCCATAATGACGTGGGTGGAGCCAAGCCTGCGGGGGCTAGCCTTCCCGTCCTTCACTTTCAGATGGGGCACGACTCACAATGAAACAGCTACAAACGCCAATTAATGACCCAAACTTGGAATGTACGGCATAGGAATCTGGGGAGGCTAGAGGTTGTGAAAAACGAACGAGTGAGCTGCGGCGGACTGGCACTGGCCACTGTGAATCAGAGACCCTTGGTTTACTGAGGGTGCCACCACCCAGGGGAATGGCATCGCGTCCCTTGTCAGAAAGGATGCTTCAAGAGCTATCTTGAAGTGCAAAGCCATCAGAAACAGGTTTGTGTTAACCTGCTTTTAAGGAAATCCGATCGACACAACTATTATTCAGATTTTGGCTCCAGCAGGTACTTGGCCGACGGACCATTAAAAAGGAAGGAGACCCAACAGAACGCGCACACTACAGAATGAGAGGAGTGATCCTGCGCTCGTGTTACATTGTTCTGAAGATCAGCCACCCTCGGTTGCAGCAGGACATTGACAGGGAGCTGCCAGAGGATTCAGAAGAGGCTGTGGAACAAGGGGTATCATTGCTGACGTCAGATGGATCTTGGCTGAGCCGAGAACACAAAAACCGTTTACTTGTGCTTTATTGACTGTGCCAAGGCGTTCGACTGTGGAGTTCTCCAGAAAACTATGGATAACCCTGAGAAGAAGGGGAATCCCAGGGCACCACACTGCGTCCTGCCGGACCTGCGCATGATCAAGAGGCAGCTGGGCAAACAGAAGAAGGGAATCCTGCGTGGTTTAAACTCAGGAGCGGCTTGGGTCAGAGTTGCATCCTCTCGCCATACTTATTCAATCTGCGTGCTGAGCAAATTGTCAGGGAAGCGGGATTCCATGAAGAATATGACATCAGGCCCGGAGGAAGGCTTATTAACAACCTGCAATATGCAGATGACACAATCTTGCTTGCTCAAAGGGAGGAGGACCTGAAGCACTTGCTGATGAAGATCAAGGATGGCAGCCTTCAGTGTGGATGACAGCTCAATGTCAAGAAGACCCAGATCCTCACACCTGGACCCAAGGTCACCAAGGTGACATCATGATAAACAGTGAGAGACTGAAGTCGTCAAGGAGTGTGTCATGCTTGGCTCCACCACCTAGGCTCATGGAAGCAGCAGTCAGGAGATCCAAGGTCAAGTTACAGTAGGCAAATCTGCGACACGGGGCCTCTTTAGAATGTTGAAAAGCAAGGATGCTGCTTTCAGGACCAAGGAGCACTCAACTCAAACAGCGGTCCTGCCCGTCACCCCATATGTTCGTGCAAGTTGAGACTGAATAGGACTGAAGAATTGATGCATTTGAACGGTGGTGCTGGAGAAAAAACTCGAGGGTGTTGAAAGTACCATGGACTATTGAAAGGACAAATACATCCATCTTGGAAGAAGTGCAGCCAGAGTGCTCCTGACGGGCCAGGATGACGACACCTGGTCTCCCATACTTCGGACCTGTGAGGAGAGGCCGTCTCTGGAGAAGGACATTGTGTTTGGTGAAGTAGAAGGACCACGGAAAGAGGAAGCCCTCCCACCATAAAAAGAGGAAGGCCCTTACTGTGAGGGATTGGCTATGTTTCGTTCTACTGTGCATACGGTCGTTCTGTTGTGCATGAGGTCGTTCTATTGCGCATAAGGTCGCTATGGGCTAGAACTGTGCATATGGTTGTTCTGTGTGCACGAGCACCTAACAACAATGTCAAAGGACATTGCAGAGATTGTGGTTTTCTTTACAAGGATGTATATATATATATTTGACTTTTTATCATCGTAGGGTCAGACAGCATTTTCTTGTGGGTGTACGATAGACTTTTTTTACTTTAGTGTCTTGCTTTCCAAATTCATCCAGGATACAAGCTACTTCATATTTCAAGGATGCTTCATGATTTCTCATAGCTGCATAGAACTCCATGGCGGCGTGTGTAATACACTTTGTTTATCCATTCATCTCTTGGTGGGCACTTAGCTTGTTCCACCCTTTTTGCTATGGACAAAGGTGCAATGGCTCTAAGTGTGTCTATGTCACAGTATCACTGCTCCTGCCTCTAGGAGGCATCCCGAGCAGTGGTACTACGGACCACGAAACAGCTCTGCCCTGGGCTGGTTGAGGGAAAGCCACGCTCTTTCCCAAAGCTGTTCGGTGACAGCAGAAGGGAACACAATTGTCGTGTCCAAGCCCGTTGTTGCAGCCCCGGTGCCGATCCAGCTCAGTCAGCAGGGATCCTCCTCTTTGTCACTGCCCTCCGTGTGACCAAGTAGAGGTCCTGCTCCAGGGACTGGTCTCTCCTGACAACAGGTCCAAAGAGCGTGAGACAGACGCTCCCCATCCTGGCCTCTCCGGAGCATTCTGACCGCCCTTCTTCCAAGACAGATTTGTTTGGGGATTTTTGGTAGTCTCTGGTACTTGCAAATTTCTTCCCCCAATGGACAGACTCTTCTCCAGTCCTCCTTATTCTATACCCAACGTTCAGAGGCGGCGAGCCATTTCACACTCCCACCAGCGCTGCCTAAGAGTTATAGCCCTCCCCTCCCTTGCCTGCATCTGTTTGTTTGATAACTGCCACTTTCCTTAGGGCTGAGATGATGTTCCTGTGGTTTGCGCTGGCCTCTCCCCGAGTCGCTGTGAGTTGGCAGCCGCTCGATGGCAGGGAGTTTGGCTTCGGGTTGGGGCGGCGGTTGATGGCCAGCATCTTTTCACGTGTTCGTTGGCCATGGGCGTGCGTATGAGTCACGGGTGGTTTGGAACAGTCAGGATTCTTCGTCACCAGCGACAGCAGGTCAGGTAACAAAAGGGGTGTGACCTTCGCCTCTAAAGGGAAAATTGAGGGTGGGTCTCAGGCCAGGGAACCTCACCCTGCTCCAGGTTCACCCCCCCGCCCCCTGTAGCAACCCCAGCGGGAGAGAACCATCTTTTCCCAGGGGGTTCAGTACAGGTCCCAGCCACCTGCTCTCTCTCTGAACTCAGGGGAGAGGGGAGCAAGTGAGGCTGTGCTGATCCCAGAAGAAGGGGAACAGGTGCTGGGCAGGCAAAACGAACAGGTGCCCACTGCTGGCCAGTGTAAGCTAAGCCCTCAGCTCGGAGCGGGCGGCGTGAAAGCATTCGCTGTCCTTACTGTTGCTATGACGGTCAATCACAGGGAAACCTGCAGGTCACCTTTCCAAACTGAAACCCAGGCTCCGGGCTGCAGTTTCGCCAGGCCTCCCACTCCCAGATGCAGGTGGCACTCAGCCCTGCCACCCGCTCCACGCAGCTTCCCGCACACCTCGGCCTCGCCACCCCACTGACAGAGCTGCCTGACCGAAGCAGCTCTTGGAGTGGACACTGGGGCAATGGATATCACTGCACTGACATGGTCACTCAGAGAAATGTGTAGCTGCGCTGGGTCCTGGGAGGCCCTCTCTCCTCTCCTCCCATAATCCTGAGCATACCGCAGGATCCAGAAAGTCTTAGACAACCCCCGTAGCTTGGGCTTGAGCGCAGGGCCTGATGTGGGAGGCCACCAGCTCTGGGACACGTGGGCTATTCCTACTGCTTAGAGTGGCACCTAACTGCTAGTTGCCGTAGTAGAGCCTGCTCCACGTGTCCCCAAAGCCACCCTCCTCTCTCCTTAGTAGCATACTAAGATCATTTTTAAAGATCATTTTATTGGGGGTTCTTAGAACATTCCATACATCGATTGTATCAAGCATATTTGTACATATGCTGCCCATCATTTCCAAAACATGTTCTTTCTATTTGAGCCCTAGATATCAGCTCCTCTTTTTTTCCCCTTCCTCCCACACCCTCCCACCCTCGTGAATCCTTGATCAATGATATTATTATTTTATATCGTACACTGTCCGTTGTCTCCCTTCACCCACATTTCTGTTATTTGTCTCCTTGGTGGTGGGGGGGCTATAAATCCAACCTTAGGATGGGTTCTCCCTCTCTCCCCCTTCTCCCTCCCTATCCCCCTATGCTCATGATATCGCTACTCCTACCACTGTTCCCGCGGGGTTTATCTGTCCTGAATTCCACGTGTCGAAAGCTCTGATCTGTACCAATGTGTGTTCTCCGGTCTAGCCGATTTGTAAGGTAGATGTGGGTCATGGTGGTGGGAGGAGGACGCACCCAGGAACTAGAGGAATGCAGTGTGTTTCGTCGGTGCTATGCTGCACCGTGGTTGAATCACCCCTTCCTTGTAACCCTTCTGTGGGGGGATGTCCCATTGCCTACAGCTGGGCTTTGGGTCTCCACTCCAACCCCCTTGTTTGCATCAATGTAGCTGTTTACCAGATGTTCCTTCATGTGTTCACTGGCCATCTGAACGCCTCTCTCTGTAGTAGACATGATGATGTTATCGATTAAACTAGGGACTGCTTTACGATCATCACCTATCGCCTGTCACGCGCGACCCTCCCACGGCGGAAGATAAGAGGATGAACGCGACACACGACGAGACAAATTGACCAGGATCCTTCTGATAGCGTGATAAGCGGAGTTTATTGAGAGCTGCCTCTAGATCCGAGGTCAGCTATGGAAGACCCCGGGCAGGCTAAAAACCCTGCCTTATATATGCTTCGGGGTGACGGGGCTCTCTCAGATAGGCGCAAAGCTCTCCTGCGTCAAAGTCCAGACTGAGCGCATGTGTGGCATAACTTGTTATCACTAACCCTGAAGATAAGGGCGCGGTCCAGCGCCATCTTGTAATGGCGTCCACAATCGCCGCCGTGTTCAGACCTCTGCAACGCGCCTCCTTGTCTCCTTTAAGAGGTCAGGTCAGACAAAACGCACCAGGTCCGTCGTATGGCGTCCAGAAAAAAACAAACCAGCTGCCACCCAGCCCAGTGGACACTGGCTCGTCGCAGAGCAGACCTGCTCCCCAGGATTCTAAGGCTGTGACCTTCTGGAAACAGACCGCCACGCCATCCTGAGCTACCACCAACCTTTGCCGTTGGCAGCTGAGCCCAATTTGAATTCTCGGGGCAGAGTATGCAGCTGCAGACGCATCGTCCCAGCTGTCCTTCAGGGGGTGTAGCTGTGCCACTCCCTGGGGCAGGGAGATGTGTTTAGCAGGTTTGAAAGAAGATGGCTTCAAAAAGCTGTCAGCCCCCACCACACCGAGGCAAAACACTAAGGGCGTGCAGCAGAACAGCAAGGGGGGCAGAGCAAGGAAGTCCCGAGGGAATACCAAAAACAGACTTTGGGGCCAGGGCTTGGCACCCCATCAGATTGGACAGGAAAACACTCCTAAAGGTCAACAAGCAGACCTGGAACTATTTACAGGCTTTTTTTGGTCATTGTTTATTTTGTTATGTTTTCTTTTCTTGCTTTGTTTTGCACTGTCTTGCTTTGTGCATATTCTCTCTGCAGGTCTGTCTAGATAAGATAGGCGGGATAAACAATATGGAGGAGAAAACAACGGGACCCAATGGTTCTGGGGAGACATGGGAGAGGGGGAGGTGGGGAAAAGAAATGGTGTTAACAAACCCAGGGACAAGGGAACAAGTGAACCAATATTGGTGGTGAGGAGGGTGTAAGAGGCCTGGTAGGGTGTGATCAAGGGCAATGTAACTGAGAGGAATTACTGAAACCCAAATGAAGGCTAAGCATGATAGTGGGACAAGAGGAAAGTAAAAGGAAACAGAGGAAAGAACTAGGAGGCAAAGGGCATTTATAGTGGTCTAAATTCAGATAAGTTCATATGTAAATATATTTATATATGATGATGGGGAAAGAGATCTATGTGTATATATTTATAGGATTAGTATTATGGTAGCAGACGGACATTGGGCCTCTACTCAAGTACTCCTTCAATGCAAGAACACTTTGTTCTGTTAAACTGGCATTCCATGATGTTCACCTTTGCGACATGATGGCTGAAGACAACGTGGGTACATAGGTACATGTAGTGAAGAAAGCTGATGGTGCCGTACTATCAAAAGAGATAGCGTCTCTGGTCTTAAAGGCTTGAAGGTAAACAAGTGGCCGTCTAGCTGAGAAGCAAAAAGCTCACATGGAAGAAGCACACCAGCCTGTGTGATCATGAGGTATCGATGGGATCAGGTATCAGGCATCAAAGAACAAAAATCATATCATTGTGAATGAGGGGGAGTGCGGAGTGGGGACCCAAAGCCCATCTGTAGGCAACTGGACATCCCCTTACAGAAGGATTATGGGGAGGAGATGAGCCAGGCAGGGTGCAGTTTCATAGCAACTATGAAACATACAACTTTCCTCTAGTTCTTTAATGCTTCCCACCCCCACTATCACAATCCCAATTCTACCTTAAAAATCTGACTAGACCAGAGGATATACATTAGTACAAATAAGAACTGGAAACACAAGGAATCCAGGACAGATAAACCCCTCAGGACCAATAATCAGAGTGGTGATACCAGGAGGGGAAGGAGAAGGTAGGGTAGAAGGGGGGAACCGATCATAAGAATCTACCTATAACCTCCCCTCTACAGAATGGACAACAGAAAAGTAGGGGGAGACATGGAAAAGTATAAGAAATGACAAAATAATAATAATTTATGAATTATCAAGGGTTTGTGAAGGAGGGGGGCAGGGAGGGAAGGGGAAAATGAGGAGCTGATACCCAGGGCTCAAGTAGAAAGATGTTTTGAGAATAATGATGCCACAAGTGTACACATGTGCTTGACACCATGGATGGATAATGGATGGATGGATGATGGATGGATGGATGATGGATGGATGGATGGATGATGGGTGGATGGATGGATGGATGATGGGTAGATGGATGATGGGTAGATGGATGATGGATGGATGATGGATGGATGGATGGATGGATGGATGATGGATGGATGATGGGTGGATGGATAGATGGATGATGGATGGATGATAGATGGATGGATGGATGATGGATGGATGGAAGGATGGATGGATGGATGGATGATGGATGGATGGATGGATGATGGATGGATGGATGATGGATGGATGGATGGATGGATGGATGGATGGATGGATGATGGATGGATGGATGGATGATGGATGGATGGATGATGGATGGATGGATGGATGATGGATGGATGGATGATGGATGGATGGATGGATGATGGGTGGATGGATGGATGGATGGATGATGGATGGATGGATGATGGATGGATGGATGGATGATGGATGGATGGATGATGGGTGGATGGATGGATGGATGGATGATAGATGGATAGATGATGGATGGATGAAAGGATGGATGATGGATGGATGGATGATGGATGGATGGATGATGGATGAATGATGGATGGATGGATGGATGGTGGGTGGATGGATGATGGATGGATGGATGGATGATGGATGGATGGATGATGGATGGATGGATGGATGATGGATGGATGGATGATGGATGGATGGATGGATGATGGGTGGATGGATGGATGGATGGATGATGGATGGATGGATGATGGATGGATGGATGGATGATGGATGGATGGATGATGGGTGGATGGATGGATGGATGGATGATAGATGGATAGATGATGGATGGATGAAAGGATGGATGATGGATGGATGGATGATGGATGGATGGATGATGGATGAATGATGGATGGATGGATGGATGGTGGGTGGATGGATGATGGATGGCTGGATGATGGCTGGATGATAGATGGATGGATGATGGATGATGGTTGGATGGATGGATGGATGGATGAATGGATGATGGATGGATGGATGGATGGAAGGATGGATGAATGGATTGTGCTAAGAGTTGGACGAGATCCCAATAAAATGGTTTATTGGTTGATCGGTGGCAGGCCAGGCTCCTTGCTGTCTCAGGCCTTCCATCTCTTCAGAGCAAATCAGCCGGCTGCTCTAGAGCTATGACCCACAACAGGGCGAGGGCCAGAAAGCACTGGAGATGGAAGGGTCCCCCTCCCACTGGGATCCAGCTGCCCTGCCTGACACCCCAGCAGCCTGCCCTGCAGTCTGAGTCCCACCCTTCCCAGTTCTCTGGCTCCCCCAGGAAATTCAGGCCCCGCCCACTTCTCTCCTTACCTGCTCTGGGGTCCTGGTTTGTGCCTCTGGGTACATGCTTTGACCCCAAACCACCACCATTCTGCCTCATTTCGGGCTGGGGACAAGCTCCAGGTCAGCCAGAACTCTGACATGCCAGCCCCCCCCCCACCCTCCAGTGCTCTAGTCGACTACCTCCACCCAAGGACCCCGGCTACTCCCCTACCTGGCCTACCCTGCCCTGCCTGTCCATCTAACCAAGGTCTTTCCTCCAGGAAGCCTTCTCCTCAAAGCTTGTGGGCTTTGAAGACCCTACCTCTCCCTGCTCCAAATCTCGGTGGAGGAGGTGCCTGAGCCCTCCTAGGCGGCCCCTGCTGGCAGGGTGGTGGATAGCACCCTGGCACTGTCTGGTCAGTTTGAGGTTCATTGTGGAACTCCCTGCTTTTTGTAGGCAAGGTTTTCCCTTAAAGCCATGTTTCCCAGAGTGAGAAACAGCGTTCCCTGTAGAGTCTGGGGCAATTAATAAACTTCACTGCCATCAAGTCAATGCTGACTCTTGGCGATCCTATAGAACAAGGCAGAACTGCCCCCATTACTAACTTTATGGGAGAAGAAAGGCCTGTCTTTCCCCTCGGGGCGGCTGGGATGGCAGCCTAATGCATGCCCACCATGCCACCAGAGCGCCTGAGGAGCAATCCAGGGGCATTCAACAGCAGAGAGAGCTACAGTTTACCCCAGATTACAGACTGTAGTGGTCAGGGGCCTTGGGGGCGGTTCTGACTCAGGGACCATGTGCAGCAGTACAAAGTACTGCCCATACTGTGCCCATCTCACAATGGTTCTTATGTCTGAGCAGCCACTGCGTCCATCCCTAATGCCTTCCTCTTTCTCGTGCCCTTTGCTTTACCAAGGCAACGGCCTTCTCCAAGAGCTGGTCTCTCCTGACAACAGGTCCAAGACCGTGAGACAAAGTCTCGCCATCCTGGCCTCTGAGGAGCACTTGGGCTTCCTTCTGGCAGCCCAGGGCACCTGCAATGTCCACGCATCAATCCTCCTTCAGTCTCATGTCTCCCATGTCCACTGTGACACACACAGGCGAGGAGCCCCTTGGCGAATGGCAGTTTGAAACCACCAGCAGATGCGGGGGTGACAGGCCGGTTACGGGCTTTCTAATCCCATCAGCAGTGACAGTCTCACAGACCCACAGCGGGTCTCTCTGAGTCAGCATCCAGTTGTTGTTTGGGTGTCCTGGGAGGAGACTGAAAATACCAAGTGCTTCGCAGTCCTCCAGGTAATATTTTGAACGTCTGAACCAGTTATTCTCAACCTTCCAAACACCGCAACCCTTTTTATGACACTTCCTCATGTTGTGGTGACCCCCAACCATCAAATTACTTTCATTGCTACTTCATCACTGTCATTTTGCTACTGTTATCAATCGTCATGTAAACATCTGACAGGCTGGATGTATCTTCATTGTTACAAATGGAACAGAATTAAAGTATAGTGATGAATCACAACAGTAAGATGTAATGATATATTGTGAAATATTTATTTCTAATGACAAATTAGTGAAATGTGGTCTCGAAGCATGGTGCAGCATGGGTAACAGTCTTCACCTGCGTCCGGATGTGGGTGTACCTGCATGCGGGCGGACCCGCCTGGAGACGGTGGAGGAGCGGGGTCTCGGTTCCCGAGATCATCGGACATGTGTTTTCCGATGGTCTTAGGCGACCCCTGTGAAAGGGTCGTTGGATCCCTGGAGGGGTCGCGACCCACAGGTTGAGAACCGCGGCTTTGGGGGTCTTGTGCAGCCGACTCACCTAACGCTCCCGCACAAACACTTCTCCCTGCCAGGCGGGCGCTGAGCCATCTTCTCTGAAAAGGCTGAACCACGTTTGGGGCCCGACGTCCGGGAGCGCTCCCCGGAAGCCCAGGGCTCCCCGCTCCTCGTCATGCACTTGTCCACTTCCGGCCCACGGGGCGGAGACGGGGCCACGGTGGGACCTCGCCCGGGCCACCGCCGGAGCCCCTCGGCGCTTCGGAAGCCCGCTCCCGCCCTGCGAGCACCGAGAGGCTGGCGAGCGGGGCCGACGGGCCCCCAGCGCAGAGGCTCGGGCGGCTCTGGCGCCTCCTGGCGGCGGGCGGCTGCCGGCCCCGCGTGCCGAGGCCTCGCCGGGCGCACGGCGCCCCCTGCTGGCAGCGGCGGGAAGGCCCCGGCGGCCGGCGCGCGGGCGACCGCTCCGGCACTTCCGCTTCCGCTGCGGGGACCCGCCCCCAAAGGCGTGGGGCTTTAGTTGGGATGTAATACCATATACATAGACCACATCGTTCTGTACTTCAGTCACGTCCAGTAGAAGTGTGCAGTTGCTACCACAAGCCGTTTCCAACCATTCTTTTGACATCCTCTCCCTTTGGCCCCCTTTCCTCTGTTGCAGCGGTTTGGAGAGCTCCGGGTGCGCGTCCTACCATTCCACAGCTCAGCCACGCCAAGAAACGCTGTACAGCTGTCACCGTATTCAGTTCCAGCACACTCTCTTCTTCCTTGTAGTCATTGTTATCCGTGTGATTGTTATCCTTATTTTCTAGTTGTGGCAGAAACATACACAACACAACATTCTCCAATTCTACAACTTGTATAATCCAATATCATCGATTACACTTTTCCCGCTGCGCAGCGACTCTTGATAGCCTTTTCCAAATTATGCTGCCACCATTGACATCAACTCAATGACCCCTACAGACCCTTCCCCTGTGGAACCTGGTCAAGTTGGGTTTCAAAGACGGAATCTTGTGCTATCAAAGGCACAGACAATCTGAAGCGCTAGTGGTGCCTGATGGGCGCCTGAGGCGCGGGTGCTGGGAGGACTGGCCAACATAACTGAATATTATTTTAGTTAAAAACTTGATGTAAAATACGACGTGGTACCCCAAAACCCCGGAAACAGCTCTGCTGGACAGAGCATTTGTTGTACACATTTTCTCCCCCACTAAGCAAGCGTCAAGCAACTCGCTCCGAGTTAGTGCACCCAGTGGGGTTGCCTGGGAAGGTTCTCTCTCGTCAGTGATTTTTTTTTTCTTTTATTACAGGGGAGCCTTTTTATTGTCTTCTCTTTTTTTTTAATTGAAGGTTTCTCGTAGGCCCAACCAAGTGGCTGTCGTGACGGGGGGGGGGGGGCGGGGGGAGCAGCCGGAGCGGGGCGGGTCATCTTAATTTTCCACTCACACACAGTGCTAAATGAGCAAGCACAGGCTCACTACTGCAGTTAGAAGTTGGCAGCCTGGAAAAGGGGGGATGGGGAGTGGTCATTAAAAAAAATACAACCCCTTTCCCCAACTGGGGGGCCGGGGAGGGAACTTGGTCTGTTTCAACAAAGGAATCAAAGATAAGAAGCCATTTGGGAAGGCCAGAGCCATTGGGGCGGAGGGAGGTGGGCTTGTCCAGGGGTTTGGGGGGGCTGTCTGGCAACTGGGGCGAAGGGATTGCCCTCCCCCTGCTGGGGTCCCCCCAGCCTCTCCGGTCTGGCAGGAAGGGGGCAGCCTGCGGCCCCCGCAGGCAGGTCTGGGGCTGCGGGGTGCTCCTGGCAGGGGTGGAGGGGGCTCACAAGGGCTTGCCCTCCAGGGAGCTGACGGCGCTGCCCCCCAGCTTCTCGGCCAGGGTGCAGCGGTCCTTAACCTCCTCGTAGCAGTTTGCTTGTAATTCGTGTTTAATTCCCGTCAGCTTCTTGATGGCATCCTTGGAGCTGGGCCTGGATCATTTTGCTCTTAAGGGGTGCACACTCGGGGGCCCACAAGATGAACACCAGGTCCTCCTTCTTGCTCTCCTTGGTCTCGTAGGTGGCGTCGTACAGAGCAGTCCTTGTCAGGCAGCATCTTGACAAAGGTGGCGTAGGGGTCGTCCACCGTCTGGCCCACGTCCCCAACCAGGATCTCCTTGCCCTCCTCCAGGATGATCTTCTTGTCCTCGCTCAGGCAGAAGAGCACGGCCTTCTTGCGCTTCTTGACCTCCTCCGGTGTCCAGGACTTGTGCACCTTCATGTCACTGAACACCTTGATCACTCCGTCGGAGACAGCCACACCAGAGGCCGTGTTTCCGGAAGCGAGAAGAGTATGGCAGAGAGAGGAAGAGAGGATGGGAGCCACTGCAGCTGCTGCCGGGACCCGACTGAACCGTGATTTTTTCTTGAAAGCAGTTTTGCTCGAACCTCATTATTTGTGATATTTGTGATAGCCAATTTAAGAGAACAGCGAAATTTTGTTTCCTGCTCTGGAAAAATGCCACAGAAGCTGTTGTGATGCTGAACACAGGTTACAAAGGGAAAAACTGAAGTGTATGGTGGCTTTCTCATTTTAAGAAAGGTGAAATATTGATTAATGACAGACCCTGTTCCGGATTGGAAAAAATGTTGACTGATTGCATTTTGGAGTTTGTTCCACCAGGTCAGACTGTTAATCAAGCTTTCTATTTAGGGGTTCTGAAAAGATTGTGTAACAGTGTGCGACCAGAAAGGCCTTATTTGTGGCAGAAGGGGGACTGGTTTTGCCACCACAATAATGTACTGCTCACACAACCATCTTGGTGCACCAGTTTTGGGCAAAAACCCAGCATGCCTCTCTTGCCCCATGCACCCGAGTCACCTGACCTTGCTCTGGGTGACTTCTTTTTGTTTCCGCGAGGAGGGACATGAAAGGACAGCACTTGTGACAATGAAGAAAAGGTGAAGGAAAAACTGGAGGTGCTGTCAGGTATCCAAATCCAAGCAGGTAAGTTTGACAAATGTTTCCAAGAATGGGATTGCAGATTTGACAAATGTACTAAGTGTAATTGAAAGTACTTTGAAGGTGATAAGCTTATTTTAAAAAAACTTAAATACATATCTTTGAAAAAAATCGTTTTTGGGGGGTACCCCCTCATAAACTTAAATAACAAGCAGAGTAACATCTCTGTTTTGGAAGGTCTACAGTGGATTTTGGGCATCCACGGTTATCTTTAGCTTTCTGAAAACTCGGTGTTCATAACTTAAGCTCTGTAACATTCCCTCCTTGGATTTGAATTTTATTATTTACAACGAAGAAGCCAGTATGCTTCTTCTGTATGGGCTGTTTTGGTTTTTAATAGTTTCTGCTTTTCGATGGAGGTTTTACTATGCGTTGTCTAGTAACTGTTGGTTTTGCTGTTGTTTCCTCTTTGTGTTTTATGTGGTTTTCTGGGTATGAAATCCAGAGCGGCAGTAACCAGATTAAGAATGACCACGGGGCACGGCAGGGGCGGACGAGGGCAAACAAGGAGCTGAAAATAAGAACATGCTCTGAAATGGACTGTGGAGACGCTAGCACTTTTTTTTTTTAAAGAAAATCATTTTATTGGGGGCTCGTACAGCTCTTATCGTAATCCATCCATCCATCCATTGTGTCAGCACATTTGTTGCCATCATTTTCAAAATATTTTCCAATTGAGTCCTTGGTATCAGCTTCTCATTTTTCCCCTTCCCTCCCCTCCCTTCCTCTTGATAATTTATAAATTATTATCTTTTCATGTCTTACACTGACTGAAGTCTCCCTTCACCCACTTTTCCATTGTCCGTCTCCCCTGGAGGGGGTTATATGTAGATCATTGGGATCAGTTCCCCTTTTCTCTCCCTACCTTCCCCTTCTTCTCCTGGTATCACTACTCTCAATATTGGTCCTGAGGGGTTTATCTGCCCTGGATTCCCTGTTTCCAGCTTTTATCTGTACCGGTGTACATGCTCTGGTCTAGCCAGATTTTGGAGGTAGAATTTGGGGGGTAGGAAGCATTGAAGAGGAAAGTTGCATGTTTCAACGGAATAAAGCACAACTCTAGTATGAGCGAACTATTAAATTGCAATGATGAATGAACTGCAAAAGAGTAGCCAAAAAATCCAGTTTTATAATGATTACATGCCAAAATAACTTTCTGCATCTACCCAGCTCAGGAACACATTCGTCCCCCTTACTTGGTTTTGCGTTCACGTTGCAATATGGCTCTTGGAGAGCTTTCAGCCACCCCCGTGGCTTGCATTCCATCATTCTGCTCTCAGTCGGGGACTTGGGGGCACATTTAACACGCGCACACCACCGCTGCAGCTCCAGAGGTGGGAAACACCAGTCCTGGAGAGGGGACGTGTGTGGGGAAGGGCCCCGCTGGCAGGCAGAGGCTCACAGAGACACAGGTGCCCGCAGCACCTGCCAGTTTTGATGGACGCAGCCCAGTAGTGTGCCCACGTGGAAAGAAGCTCCCAGCTTCACCCAGGTCACGAGCGATGTGGCCAGGTCCCTTGGTTGGCGCCACTCAGGTAAATATAAAACAGATCAAATCCTGGTCCGTTAATGAAGAAGCTACAGGGCTGGTGGAGGCTGCGAGATGCACTGGGCCAGTTTATAGCGGCCACCGCCAGAGGAGGAGGCGTGCTGAAGACGTGCTTCTGGAAGGCAGACTTACTAGCACCTAATCCACTTGGAGTCTGTCCACACGCATCTTTCAGGTTTGTCCCACACTTCTGGGGGCACTTGAGTCAACGGGAGCGAGTGCTTATAGAGCTGAAGGAAGCTTCCATCCCCCAGGCTGCCTGCAAGGAGACAGAGCTGCTCCAGGGAGTGGGGCCCACGGGGAAGGAGGTTGGGGGAGCCCTAAGGCCAGTGCCCCATCTGTTGGTGGGGTTAATTCTCAATGATGGGACAGCCAGATGCATGGTTTTTCCCTGCTCCCTTCAGGGAATCAACATGTTGTTGGCACCCTTGTTAGGCACTAGGTCTTGGAAGCACTCCTGATTCTCCAGCCCCAGGGAGAGGTTCCAGCTCTTTTGAAAATAAACGTCTTTGTGGCACATGGACACGTGCACACAGGGGGAGGGGCTCCTATGTGTAATGTTACCTCTAACATGGAATCTGGTCGGAAACCGAGTTCTAAGTTGTGTGCCAACAAACCCTACAAAGACTGACTCCGGAGGTTGGGGAGGGGGGATGTCAGGTGGACCGCCCTCTCCAGGTCCTAAAAGCCGTTTGCTCTGGGCTTAGCTGGATAGCTCCCAGGACCCCACGTTCCTGTGACGCTCTCTCTAGAACCAAGGAAGAAAAGGGCGGCAACCGAGGACCACTCGCGGAAACCGGTCAGTGTCTGGTGTCCGAGGCTCCGGTGAGCCGAGGGAGTCATTTTCTTTTGGACAGTGTGGCAACAGGTTCCTCGTTCTGGGGGGGCCTTGTGCCAAAGCGGGGGGATACTGGAGAATGCATCAGTGAAGAAAAAGGGAGTCTGGGGTATGTGTGGTGAGCCAGGAGGAGGAAACAGCGAGAGTTGTGGAGGCGAGAACATTCGTCCTCAGGAGAGCTATTCCTTTGGAGGAAATCAAGCTGCGGTAGATGAGGCCATTGGAGGAACACTGGTCCACCCTGCCACCTGGTGGGCACCAAGGGCAAACACAACAGGGGGAGGGGAGCCGGAGCAGCCTGGAGTTGGTGGGTCCAACTCGGGGAAAGGGGCCCTTGGCTCTGCGGGACAGCACTGCCTGGGAATTCCAGGCCAAGTGGGTCTCCTGCGTCCAGCATTCGCTGACGGGGTCTAGGTCTGAGCTGGAAAGAAAAACCTGTGTCTGGGGAAACCAGGTTGGCTGATCCACTTGGGGACTGAGGTAGGCAGCAAAACCCCCAAACCACTCTGGCCCCCTGTGGATACCGACTCCCCGTGACCCTGTAGGACAGGACCCAAGGGAGAAGGCTGTGTTTACAGGGGTGGAGAGCCCCCATCTTGTTCCTGCGGCAGCAGGCACCTCAATCCCAGGAAGGGCAGGGCTCTGGAGGAGGGACTTAATACTGGCTTCCAGAATGATCTAGTCATTGCCTTCCAAGAGCTTGAGCAGAGCTCAAGCTCTACTGCTCCCAAGACACGGGAAGGGGGCTTAAAAAAAAAATCGCCAGCTAATTGTTGAGGTTCTTAGCATCTTATTGATCAAGGCCCAGCCACTCGCCAAGGTGTATACACATTTTATTTTTTTTAGAAAAAGTTTACAGTTTTTGTTGTACACAATTATGAAGAGGGTATAGCCAGAGGCGGCATGTCCTGTTGGCGGAGGTACCTACTAGGTCGTCACAACGCGAGGTGGCGGGGAGGGCGAGGGCAGGGGCAAAGCGGTCAGAAGCGTAGGTGTCAATGGAGGGCTTAGAAGTCCCGGCTGCCTCTTCAAGTCTCAACCAAGTACCAGCTACCACCAGCAACGCATGACCATTCCCTCCCAAGCCCACAGCAGAGCGGCAGGGGCGAGGCCCCGCCTCAGGTAAGCGGAGACCCTCCCGCCACACCTTAGGGTCCCACCCCTCAGGTCCTCACGGAAGCCGGAGAAAAGCGTGAACACAGATCCCGAAGACCCCCGAAGTGTCGTTCTTGGCGCCCAAATGATTTGGTTTCAGTCAACGAGGCTGTGCACGTCGAGGCGATGGAAGACTCCTGCCGCCTGTGCACGTGTCTCCCTTCTGAGTCCCTAACACCAAAGGGTCACGCGCCCCTCTAAAAGCACACTCGTCCCCCGGGTGTTCGGGAGCCAGGGATGGTGGCTCGCAGCCCGTGAGGCCAGCCCGAGACGGGGGTTGACCCAGGGTGTTCCCACGGCGGCAGCAGACTGCCTCGTGTGGGAACCTTCTGGTAAAGTGCTTAACCGCTGCACCACTAGGGTCCCTCTTCCCCTTCGTGGCAGGTGGCCTAAAAAAGCAGGTCAGTCTAAGGCCAATCAGGGCTTTGGCGAACCTGCGGGACATCCCTGGGAGACATTCACTCCTTAGGGGCTTACAAAAGCCAGCTGGCAACTCGAACAGCTTTTGAAGAAACTGGAGGGCGGGCGGCATCGGGGACAGCCACCTGCTCGTTGTATAAAAGGCTCTTTCTGCGATGGCCCAGGAACATCGAAGGTGAAGGCCAAAGTCGAGGGGCCAGCTTCTAGGTTGCTACCACTAGGACCAGTGCTGGGGCCTCGCGAGCAAGCCAGGAGCCCGCTGCACGCTGCCCTGCAGTGGTCAGCTTGCTCAGAGGCGTGGGTGAAATCTGAGTTCAGTCACTAGGACAGGGGACGAGAAGGGCGTGCACCCACCAACCACCAGGTCCAGGTAAGTCTGAAGAACTAGGGCACAGGAGGGGCCACCCCAGCTCTTTACAACCAAGGTGGCGCAGCCTTTTCCAGGGAGGGGGGGGGGGTGTCTTGGGTGCTGAGTTCTCATTCACAGGCCAGGCCTTCCTCTAGCTCAGCAGTTCTCAACCCTTTGGGGGTTGAACGACCCTTTCACAGGGGCACCCAATTCACAGCAGTAGCAAAATGAGTGAAGTAACAACGAAAATGTTATGGTTGGGGGTCACCACCACATGAGGAACTGTATGAAAGGGTCGCGGCATCTGGAAGGTTGTGAATGGCTGGTCTAGCTGCCTCCCCCAGGTACAGGGGGGAGGGGGTTAGTCTGAGGATGATTCTGGTCCCTCTGTCCCGAGTCAAGCGCCCAGTGGAGAGAAAGTCATCCCCCACAGCCAAAACCATGCAGGGTTATGCCTAGGACGACAGATTTCCAGAGGAATGGGAGGAGCAGCCCAATCACACCTTCAGCAGACTTGCAGAACACATTCTCATACGCCCCCTCCCCACACACCACCCCTCACACCCTTCTCACACGTACACACCCTGGCCCTCTTCCCTAAAATGCAGCCACATTGAGATCTGCTTTAACCACTGTACCCTCCCCGACCCCGCAATCCTACTTCTAGGGTTTGTGGCCCCTTAACTACCCAGGTCCTGGGTGCTCGAGGCCGGCAGGTAGATGTCATGGGGCAGAGCTACGTTGCCGCTCACGCGCCCATGACTGCCCTGCCCTTGGCTCAAGAGCCATTCGTTCCTGGGCATGGTTTTTGGAATGGTAATTAGAACACTATTGCTTTTGCAATCTTGAAAAAATACAATGTTTTATTGTTTGAACTGTAACCACCACCCAGTACTCGACGCCTACCCTAAATAGCACCTACAGTCAAGGGCACCACACAGCACACTGCTCATGGGCAGGGAGCAGGGCCACAGTGCCAGCAGACCCTCCCTCGCCCAAAGCAGGGAAGAGACGACGTGCTAGGACATGTCCAATAGTCAATACTGCCCTTCCGACAGGCCACAGCGGCTACACATAACTAACCAGCCTTACTGAACTGCACCTAAAAAGAAATTGTTTTAAAGAAAACCTTTTGCTTCGTGCCCATAATTAACGTAAGTAAATTATTTTTTTATTTAGGAAAATAATCATGCTAAAAGCAAGTTGTACTTTATATAGATTTTCAAAGAAAAGATTGATTGTGCTTTTTTTAATTTAAAAAACAAACAAAAATGAAAATAGGGTATCTTCCAACCTCATTGACTCAAACCTTGGGGAATACAGCAGTCCTAAACTAAAAACCCACACCAAACAGAGGCCCCCCCCCCCCCCCGTGGGGCCTTCAAAATGGTCTTTAAACGCTTTGGGGACGGGCTGGTTCTGTCCTACTGGTTGTGGCAGCAGAGGTACAAGGTTACAGTCTGGAACGTTTCCGGTTCTCTTCCAAGTTCGGATCTGAGAGGCTCTGCCGGCAACCACGGACACAGGGTTAGCAGAGGACACGGCGTGGTTGGCAGGCATTTCCAGCGGTCTGATTCCTCTTGCCGTGCGCGCAGGACAGCAACTCCTGCCTTCCACACCTGCTCTGCCGCCGCATCCCCTCGATGGGAGTCCCTCATCCCTCGCCAGTCGCACTCACAATAAAGCTGTGTTTGTTTTTCCCACCAAGAGTCACTTTGGGTCTAAGAACCTTTATTTGTTCCAATTATTACTCATTTTCAATTTAAAATGTGTGTTGGGCCTAAAGTACCCATTTCCCACTCCCACAAGCAGATGGTGACCCGGCTGCTGCCAGGCAAGTGGCAGAAGGGGAAACAGAAACCAGCCGTGAAAGGGGGCAGCGGGCCCACAGCCACAGCGCTGGTCTACCCGGGGGTGGGCAGCGCCAACCAAGCCGGCTCCAGGCTCGCACCGGCCCCCACCCCGGAGCCCCTCACATTGAAAGCTCTTCGTCCCAGCTCGCAGTCTCCAGCGGCCAACAGGATGAGGCTGCGATCTGTGGTTCAGGTGGACGGAAGCATCTTCCCGGTCACTTTCCTCCTCCTGTCCTGTCCTCTCCAAAAAAGCTCTACCCCCAAGAAAACGGGCCGAAAACACTCAAGAGGTTCTCCAACGCAAAACGTGTGGCTGCTGCAGGGCACAGTAGCTTGAGGGGCAGGCGTCTACATATAAAAATGTACTTAAAAAATCCGAGTCAAAAGGAGGAAAAAAAAAAAAGTTTTACGTGTCAATACTCTGATGAGCTCCCTGCTGCACACACTGGTGCTCACAGGAAGGGCCACCTAGGGCTCCCAGGAGGGAGGGCGCAGGCACTGGCATGGCCGGCCTGCTCTCGGGAGCGCTCGGCATTGGCGGCAGCGGCCTTTCCCCTCCCTAGTGGACTCCTCTGTGTTTGGAAAAAGCACTATTCTATCTTCACGTCCAAAAGCGGGTGGGTTGGGTGGGTTGGTTGGTTTTCTTTGGAACCATCAATCAAGGGTGGTGGCCACTCAGGCCTATCAGAGCGGCCGTTTCTGGCGGCGGCTCAGGAGCGCCCGGTGGCCTGGGCCAGGGGCTGTATGAAGGCATGCATTCCAACTGCATATTGCTACCAAAATGGAATGTGGGAATATGCTATGCACCTCAGGGTGACAAATGACCAATAAATCAAGATCTAAAGGGTGATATATAATCTATATATATCAATGCTATTATTCATAAAAACCTTGTTTAGTAATAAAAAAAATTGCTTTGTTTAAATATGAATATTATAGTCTGCTTCTCATGGTTAGGAAATAATAGTCTTTTCTGAAAAGCAGGTGCATTTTCTACTACAACTCCATGTCCTGGGCCTCATCTTCCGAAAAGTCAGACATGGAGCTCTCCGACGAGCTGTCGCCTGTGCCCTCCTCCTGCTCCTTCAGCGCCTCCTCGGTGGCGTACTTCTGGATGTACTCTGCACGGGGAACACCAGCGTCAGTGAGGCGGCCCGGGCCCAGAGCGACCCAGACAGGCTCAGCACCCCCACCCCAAGGTGCCAGGGGAGTGAGACAGAGAAGTCAGCTCTGTAGCCACTGAAATCAGAGGACAACCACCCGGCTTGGGAACCGAGGGCCTGCACTTGGTCCGAGGGGACTGTGGAGAGGGGCGACGAGGAACGAGCGTCTAGAGCCTGAAGACCCTGCTCACCACCCACAGCCATCACCTCTCTAGCAGAAGGGCAGGGCTGCCCACCAGGCGTGGGCCCACTCCTCCAGGGTCCACCTGCCGGCCAGCCAGGGCCGGGCACCTAGGACTTTCCTTGCTGACTTCCCAATATGGCACCGCCTCTCCACATTTCCTGGAGCAGGAAGATGAGAAGCCCAGACGTTCCACGTTAACTAGACTGGGCACCTAAACCTGCCTCTATGGCCGCTTGTAAAGAAATGTCCCATTGCATCGTCTGTACGTAGATTTGCAGCTGTATAATCAGTCAGCCCGTCTCTCATTTTAAAAGTAAAAACAGAGTTTTCTCTCAGCAGGTTTGGTGCCCAGAAAGCAGGCTCTCAGTTGGCTCAGGACCCAGCTGCTCTGTGGAGACACTGGAAGCCCCTGACCAGGTGCTGTTCACCCGAGGGTCCCGGCCACTCAAGCCCAGGCTGCACCCGGTGTTCTGAATGGCTTCGTAGACCATTGAAGTCCTGCCTGAAAATAGGAAGTGTGTCCTGTTTCCAAATGAACCAGAGGTTCTCAACCTGTGGGTCACGACCCCTTTTTTTGGTCGTGGGTGTGTGTCAAACGAGCTTTTCACAGGGGCCACCCGATTCCCAACAGTAGCAAAATAACAGTGATGAAGTAGCAACGAAAATAATGTTATGTTTGGGGTCACCACCACATGAGGAACTGTATGAAAGGGTCACAGCGTTAGCAAGGTTGACAACCACTGAAATAAACAGCCTCCACACAGCATAGACCAGAAAGTCTGCAGCCTGTCTACCTGGAATGTGGTTGAGAGGCCGGACAAATGCAAGTCCTGTAAAGTGGGGTTCTAGCTAAGAAGGGCGCTTTACCTTTCTAAAAGTAGAAGGAGGAAGCAGTGATGGGCACCCATGTGTGGCCAACGCGGGCCCCTGCAGCGAGAACGAAAGCTGTGGGCTCTGGGCTTTCCTCTCCGTTATCCTCAACCTTGACTCAGAGAATCCGCCTCCACAAGCCTTGAAGCAGGGAATTTACCTTGGAGGAATGCTCATTAATGGCGTCTAGTGCCCGCTGCCGTGTGGCTCCTTGGAGAGACCGCTGCTCTCTGACACGGCCATTTGATTACGTTCAAGGAGAAAAATACTTAAGTGCTTACAACGGCGCTGCCTTTCAGAGTATTGGAAAATGAAGAGTAAGGTTACTGACGAGGAGAAAAGGGACCAAGCAAGATACAGGAGCCCCCCAACTTATGCTGCCCTCACGGGGTTCTGTTGAAGGGCACTGAGGGTGGAGCACGCTCGCGGTGTGCTTGTGCGCCAGGAGCATCAGCAGCACGCACTACAGCTGAGCCCGGACAACGCGGGCTTGCACCGCGTGGGCCCACTTATATGCAGATTCTTTCTTCTGCTCTTTAATGCCACCAATGATGTCTTCCTGGTGAAAGACGGCGCACCGCAGTAGAAAGTGGTCTCTCGTGGCTTGTGTCTCTTTTCAGGGTGCTCAGGCAGCTCCGACGAGGGGCCAGTTCTATGGGTGTCCAATGATGAAATCCTGCACCACTGAAGCAGGCGGCGCATGCAGGCAGGGCACCTGAGTTGTGGTGACTGGCCATGCCAGGGGAATGCCACGGGCAGGCCCACCCCCCACCTACTGCCACGGAGTCAAGTCTGACTTGGAGACCCCCACAGGGTTTCCAAGACCACAAATCTTTACAGGAGCAGCCAGCCTCATCTTTCTCCTGAAGAGTAGCTGGTGGGCTTGAACCATCAACCTTGCTGTGGCTCAGCCCAACGCTCCAGACCCTCTACTGGGCCCCCTGGCGAGACACAGGCCCCTGGAAATCAAAGACTGGCCTGGAGGCCAGCTGCGAGAGGTGAGCTGAGTGGGCGGGAGCCAGGGGCCTAGCGTAATGGAGGCAGAGAAAGAACTGTGGAGGGAACAACAAACCACCACACCTCAGAGCAGCTCCGGGGAAGGGTCCCATGGGGTTCATGGGGCGAGAGACTCAGGAGCCTTGAGGAGCTGAGGTCAAGGAGTCAGAGGTGTGGTGCCGGCAGGGACCAGCTGTGGCAGGCAGGAGACTGACAGCAGGAGGAGGGGGTGACCGCGGATGGCAGCTCTGGGTGGGGGAGGAGTCCAGGAAAGAAGGCGAGAACAAGCGGAAGATGGGCAAGGGGGAAACTCCAAGCTTACATAAAAAAGGAGACAGGAAATGGGGGGATTCCAGGACTGGGGACGAAGATGATCCTCTCAAGTTCCTAAGGAAGACCGTTCCCCACACTGGAGCAGCCCACCTGAGCTAACTCGGACAGGTCCCTTCTGAGCCAAGCAGACACAGGACAAAGGGTCAGCCTGCAGGCCCCATGCCGATGCGAAGCTCTGGGGTACACTCAGCAGGCACCCAGCCCTCTGGGGCTCGCTGGGCACGGCTAAGGGATCTCCATGTGAGAATCTCAGGACGTGTTAGAAGTGGAGCACACGGTCTTCTTAAAGGGTGTGTGTGGGCACGTGCGCACAGGCATAGGTGAATATCCTGCTACACAAATTAGGTATTAACTTGCAAAGCACTCGAGCCTTAATTAATTAGACTACATGCGCGCCTACTTTACTTCATCAAAAGCTTCAAATGAGAGACCCGGGAAAAGGAGAAAGCAACAGGAGGGAAAATGCCAAGTACACACTGCTCCAAACACCCGTTTGCATTACAACACCCGCACATTTGAGGAGCGGGATGCAGCCTGGGCAGCGGCTTCTACTGCGACCCCTGTGGTAGTTATATCATCTGGTGTCAATTTGAGGGTTCAGAGTGAAGGGGTGGAGTCTATCCTGTCAATCAGGACATAGTCAATAAGCCCTCTGTGTGGGCATGGCCTTCTCCTGAGGATTCTGGGAACTCCTGTCTTTCCTCTTTGGAGGCGGGAGACAATGTCTCTGTTCATGCCCTGAGAGACCCTCTACTGACAAGACACGTGGCATCAGGCTGATAGACCCCATGCCCTGGAAATTGGAGGAGCCACGTGGAGATCCCTGCCAGCACTGAGATGCTTACAGCGTCACGGGATCCACAAGACTTCCCATACATTGGCCTGTGATCCTCCTGCATTCGGCATCACTGCATGTGTTTCCTGAGTCTGAAGAGGGCTTTACAGATTGGTATTGGACATCTGGGCTAATATCAGACTTACGGCTTGATCTGGACTGGGGTGTTTTCTCAGTATTCAACTGCTCTTGTAAACAAAGCTCTTTCTGAGTATGCATTTGTTTCTCTAACCTATCCAGATGAACACAGACTGCTGTGCAGCGAGGCAGGGGAGCTAACCACTGGGGAAGGGGCTCTGGGGGCTAAACACGGGCTGTCTACAGCGTGCTCAGGGTTCAAACCCAGCAGCCACTCTGTGGGACAGAAGTGAGGCTGTCTGCTCCTACAGACTCCTTGTCTGGGAAATACTCGGCCCTACTGAAAACTCCAGAGCTCCCAACTCTGAATATGTGGAAATGATGCCCCCACCTTCCTAAGCCCAACCCCCAACCCACTGCCGTCAAAAGCCAGTTCCCTTCCCCGAGTTTCCAGCTTCACGATCGAGCTGCTGTCCTGAAGGGCCAGGATGCTCCAACCACGCACAAGCGTGGAGGCTGTGTCCCCTTCAGGGACTAATCTACTCTCCAGCCCGACCGTGGGGAGTCTCGGGGGTTCCTGGCGGGATTATATTACCACTTTACTACCCGGCAGGGGTGCCTTCTCCGTTGTCCTCTCTCCTGCTGCAGTGCCTGTACCCCTGCTTGGTAAAGACCGCTCTGAGCCCTGGCAGGACCCTTGAGCCACAGGGGTCGGTGACTTCTGCTCCAGACCACGTCGGAACCCAAGAAGGGCTTCGGCGTGACCACAGTCAACAGACTGAAAGTCGCCAGGGCCCAGTGCCACCATCTCCTTACCTTTAATTTTCTGTTTGTATTCTTCTGGTCGATGGAGGTACATGGCTGCGGCGTCACCATTGAGAGGGTCTATGGGGTTAGGATAGGCCAGTAACTGGGGAAGGAAGGACTCGAAGATATTGGTAAGATCTGAAAGAACAAATGGAGACTGGTCACGTGGGGGGACGAGCACGGGCCCCCAGAGTCACCCCAAACAGGCCCTGCGCACGAGTTCAGCTGTCCGTTGTCACAGGGGTGCGTGGGCGCGCCCCAGGAGAAGTCTGCTTCACAGCATGTGACCAACCACGTACTCCTCTTAATACCAATTTCTAGATTTTAAAAAATGTAAGTCGAAGAGCCGGATAAGGAAGCACCTGCTACTCATGCTACGGAATCGATCTGTTTCACCGTTTCATTTAAACACGTGCCCAACGCTCCGCCCCGAGGAGCACGTCTTCACAACTGCCGGTGTGCAGAGCTCCCAGCACTGACGGGTGCAAGGGGAGCCCTGGGCCACTCTGCACAGTGTACACCACGTCTGGTCAAATGACTGCCTCTCGGCCCGTGTACAGGTTCCTCAGGCAAAGTGTTCTGGAATTCTGTTCACCTCACTGTATGGGGCAGCCCGCCGAATGCCTCTGCATAGTCCTAAAACACAAGGAAACAGCTTCCTGCTCTAGGCCAAGGTCATCTGACCTCACAGCGATACCCTTCCTTCTGCCACTTCTTCTAACGGCACCATAAGGGGACAGTGTGTCGCTTAAAAGTCAGGCTGTATCCCTTTTTCATGCTGACTCAACCTGTGTGCTCAACAGATAATCCAAGAGGCTGGACCACCTGACAAAGACTCCAGCATTCGGACCGGAGGACGCTCATTCACAAGCTGTGACGTGCACAGGACACCTTCTTGCCATCAGCTGCATCGAGGGGAGGGGAGGGAAAAGCGGTGACTGGTGAAGACAGAGACTACAGCCTTCGTGACGGACCCCTCTTCACAAGGGGTACACGGTGGGCAAATCTGCTGGGAAAGACCTCTGCGTTACAGAGAACCATCGTCGTGCTGAGGGACAGGGGGCATGACCTACCCGCTATCTCTAACTGCCTTGTACACGCTGAGAGCTCAACAATGAACAAGAAGATGGAAGCACCACAGGCGCTTCTGCAGGATGGTGTCGGTGAAGAACACCGAAGATTCCTTCACCGGCCAGAACAACAGACAAATCTGTCCTGGAAGGAGTATCACCAGTATGCTCCTTAGAAGGATGCTGAGGCGTGGTCTCACCTCGTTTGGGGAGGTTATCGGAGGGGACAGTCCCTTGAGGACATCATCCTGCTGGGTGAAGTGGCAGCCGCCAGGAATGGGCTCAGGGCACGGCAAGCGGTTCTCGTGGGGGTCCACGGGGCTGCTGTGTGCAGAAACGGACTACAACGCTCACTGGTCAGGGCGATGGAAAACCCGGAGCAGAGGGTGGTTGGACGACAGGATAACGACACACGTGAAGGATGCTGAAGTGGCAAATGTCTTGCGACGTAAATATTTACCACAAAAAGTATAGTTAAGATTTATAAGTTAAAAAAATTATAAATCAGTTTATTGGAGGCTCAACATTTACTTTTAATTAAAAAAAAAAAACCAAGGTGGGAAGGCCCAGGGCCAATCTTGTAAGGCTTTCTTTTCTCTCTGACAGTGCATGCGTTGCAGTCTCGGTCCGCCCTGCTTCTCATGCTTTTGAGACAGTCTCCTTGGCTCCCCCCCCCATGCCCCCTTTAGGGCTCGCTATCCCCACTAACCCTGGGACACCGCTCCAACCTCCTTCATCCAGTGACACGTCTGTCTTTGTCTCTCAAGATTCAACATGTTCTCTTTACATGAAAAAGAATAAAGTAACACTTCCCTATCTCTTGTCTACTTTTGTTTACATATGAAATACCTGGTCAAACAAGAACACTGACAGTCTTCCTTTTCCCCTGTCCTTTTGGGGCGCACACGCTAACTGCAGTGACAGGAGTGTGGACGTCTCAGGATCGGTAACACATTGCTGCCTGACTTCATTTCTAGAAACAGACGCGAGGTGAGTGTTGGCAAGTGTGTAGAAACTAAAGCCTGTTCGTGGCGCCAGGAGTGGGAGAAAGGGAAGGAAGGGGCAGTCACTGCTACGGAGTACGGCGTTTCTGAGGAAACCATTACAGTGGTTAAGGGCAGGGTATCCATAAGTTATACATCTGTGAAAGATGGAATTGGCAACAGTTGCGATCAACTCATTTATGATCATGTGACAAAGAGAGGAAAAGGAAAATGGATAACCGTACACCTCCTGAGGCTGTAGTTTCTTAGTTTGCAGGGCCAGGGCCACCGCTTCCTGATACATACCACGTAGTGGACCCAGCAGTGCTCCTGTCCCGTCTGCTAGTTTGTAACATACAGCAAATTGGTCTCTACTGACTTGGAGCAATGGAGGGAGGAGTCCCGACGAGGAGGAGACAGGGCCATGTGTGGCCGACTGCCTCCAGGCTCCTCTGCCGCGAACAGCCTGGATGGTGCCTGGCAACCATCACGGAGTATTTTGATAAAGGTTCAACAGAAAAAGCCTCACCAAAAAGGGGACTGGGCACGAAAGGTATGGGGGCGGGTGTGGTAATACGCAGCACAGAAGTCCTCAAATTTTCACACAGTCCCATCTTTGTGGAGCACAGAGGCTAGACCAACTATCACTTTGAAATAATCTTTAAACCTTATATGGAAAACATCCCAAGTATTCTGCAAACCAAACACCAGGCTAGCTTTATTCACGGGCAATGTCTGCCTTGAGCACTGTGCTTGTACGAACTATCTGTCTCGAAGGGACCACGCTGACAAGACAGCCAGTGGAAGACTAGATAGGAACCTTAGCGGGCATGGGAGGGAGACTAGATAGGAACCATGCTAGGGAGGGAGGAGGGCCGGTTTCGGAAAAGGAGGGAGAGCATGGTTGTTGAGCTCCAGGGAGGTAACCCACACCACTGCACCAACAGAGGCTGCTGGCTTGGCACACATTCCACTGGGTATACTCGCAATGGAAAGAAAGGTAACGTGAACAGTAAGGGCAACAGCCACTTTGGAGCAATCGAGGGAGAAGGGTGCCCGCCTACAAACCAGGCTCCCTGAAGCTCTCTCTCCAGACACCCTGGCTTCCCACAAAACAAGACCCCCTCCCAGCACAGCCGCATCGCACAGGACGCAACGGAGGCACAGGGAGGGGTGAAGCAGCCTGCACCTGGGCTTCAAATGGCAGTGTCACTACTACGCTGGAGAAAGAGCCAACTCCACCTTTGTGATGGGGTCAGCTCCTCCCACAGGGTCCAGGGAGGCCTGGATCAGAGAGAACGGCCTCTCTTACCCTCCTCCATGTGCAAGACCGACAGGAAGGTGTGCGGTATTTGGAGTTTGGGTGTTTGTGGGGCTATCTGTCCACTATTTCAGGTATGGGTGCCCAACCAGTTAGTAACACATGGCTGGTCTCAAACACCAGTTACAGTGAATGGGACGTATGCCATTACTACCAAACCCAAATCAAGCTCACAGCGACATGACAAGACAGCACACAACTGCCCCTGTGCGTTTCCAAGACTAGCTCTTCATGCGAGTACAAAGCCCTGTGTTTCTCTTTCGGAGCGGCTGGTGGTTTCAAACTGCTGACCTTGCAGTAGCAGCCCAACTCCTGACTACTGTGCGACGACAGATACTGCTCAAAAGCATTAGCAGCCCGAGTGTCCCTATGAAAAGACAAAATCAAAACCCTTTACGAAACAGACGGCACTGCTTTTAAGTAGCGTGCGTACATGTTCCGGGCTGGAGAAGCAGAGCAGATGACGTATTTCGTAACTGGGAGGTTGCACACCTTCCTCTCTGCCTAGGCATCTGCCCCACCCCAAGAGGCAGACCAGACTGATCAAGGACCAGCTTTTGCTTGCTGGGTCTCCTCTCCCCCTACACGTGCCAACTCCCCGTCGCTGCGGCTTCCCAACACCTCCCCTCTCCGCGTGTTATCGGTAGCTCCTTAATGATCAGAGAAAAGCACAGGTACCCTCTTTCAATAGCCCACTGGTTGGCTTGTGCTCATGTTATAAGAAATTACACTACATTTGTCATGGATTACTACCTGAGCCACCAATTTAGAATGTGTTCAAAATAAGGTCAACACTAAAATTTCCTTTCATTCATGCAGTTTATTTTTCTGTAGTAACCACTATGTATACCAAAAACCCATGTAGCCAATTTGTTATTAAGATGGAAAAAGAGGAAATAAATAAAAGTTACAGGTCTCTTCTGGTGACTTAAAATAAAATAGATCTTTTCATTGTCACCTTTTAAAGTTCTTGTGAAGGTGGATTATTGGTGGATCTGGATAGGTACAGCTTTTTAATTTCCTTCTATTTGTCTACTGCAACCATTCAAACGCCATCAAAACCAAAGCTCCAAACAAAACCCCAGAAAGCAAACGGCTCCTCAACCGGAGAGCAGACATGGCCTATAATCAAAGCAGCAGTGCAGGAGAAAGCCCTGACCCGTTTAAGGAAAGCACCAGTAAAGTCAACCAGCTGAGGCAGCGTCAGGCAGGTAGAGGACTTGAAATAAGACACGGCCTTGAGGTTCAAGACTGCCAGTCTCTAAAACCACTGCACGAAGAGGAGCCTGCCGTGAGATGTCCTAGGGTCCCATGGCCCGCAGCCGGCTCGCCACACACTGTGTTAACTCACCAAACCCTCACGCGTGCGCGGTCAACAAAATATGCCATTGCCAATCTGCCAGGGATAGAGTGAGTATACAACGACCCGATTCAGAGGATTTTATGTGTGATTAAAATAAACCAAAAGCCTGAACTCATCTAATTTGCATATACTCTCGGGTGTGCCCATGGGGCTGTTAAGAGAACGGGGTATCACTGGAGACAGTCTGATGGCATAACTCGTGCACACAGGGAAAACAATGCACTTGCAGGTAGTGGAAATTAGTAAGAATCAGTAGTCGAGCACGCAGAAGAATTTGTGCAAGGCATGTGACAGACACACTCCATCAGCTTAGCGACAGCATTTCGAGCAGAGACCAGGGCTCTCCGTTGTACGTGGGAACAGGCAATATCAAGGGTGGGGGGTGCCCAAGCCTGGAGAAATCCCAAATACCTTCCTTCTGCCTACCAAGCCAGTGCCAGATCACTAGGCCATCAACCCAAGGTGCGTGCAGTGAGAGAACACGGTCACACACAGTCACTGCAGGCCGGCAGCCCCTGCCCCGTAAGGTACCCAGACGGGCCACCTGCAGAAGGTAACACATGCTACCTCACAGATCACAAGCAAGGAAGGGAAGGAAAGAAGTGGCCTCTCCCCTCATTAAAAACACGCCAGCCTCCATTGCTTCCCACCAAGGTGTCCTCTAGAAGGGCATCTGTCCAAGTTCAAACCTGGCTGGACCCTGCTTACCTTCTTCACGCCGCATCCCTTTCACACACAGCTCCTCATGTTGTGGTGACCCCACCAACCATACAATTATTTTCGTGGCTACTTAATCACTGTCATTTTGCTAGTGTTCTGAATCTGACCCTGAAAGGAGTTGTGACCCACAGGTTGAGAACTACTGCCTTAAGAGATTGCAGGCTAAGCCATGGCATATGACTTGTCATTAAATTCCAGAAGCAAGGGTAGTTAATAGGGATTTACCTATCCTTGGGCCTTCGTGCGGCTCACACTGAAACTATTAAGCGTTTAATTACTAGATAGAATTGAGTTTGCCCTCCAATGTCAGAAGACAACGAGAGCACTTCATGCCAATACAAGGTCGGTGGAAGCCCGTGCTTCCCATGGATGAGAAACAAACACCCCATCTTCAAGTCTGTCGGGACAGTTTCAATCACTTCTGCAAACAGATGCACGCACTTGTCTAGAATGAGACTAAAACGCAGAGAAATACAGTTTATACTCACCCCAAACAAGGCACTGCCGCCAGATACATTATCTTTGGCCAAAATTTGAATCGTTTGGAAAGATTCACAGGCTACCTGGCCGCAAAAGAGAATGGGATAACTACTTCTAGCACCCAAGCCTCAAAGCTCACTGCCATGCGGTGCATCCTGACTCACAGTGACCCTACGAGACAGGGTAGAGCTGCCTCTGTGGGTTTCTGAGATGGTAACTCTCTACACAAGTCCAAAGCCACCTCTTTCTCATGCAGAGTGGCTGGTGGTTTCACACCGCTGACTTTGTGGTTAAGGAGTCCAGTCATCATGTAACCATGCCACCACCAGAGGTCCCCTATTTCTTTTTTTTTTTTTTTGCAGTTGTTAATAAGGTTCATTTTAATGCAAAACCAAAAGCAATTCTTCCAATGTTGCATGGCACAAAGCTCTATAATATGAAGTACTGCAGGTAGGAAGGGGGAAGGCTGTGGCTTTTGGCAGAAAGCTTTTCCAGAAGAGAAAAATGAAGAGGCTATAGCTAGACATCAGACCTACAACTTCTCATATCTGTGCTAGAAAATTCTATTTATCCAGTTTGGACTAAACTTTCAGGAAACACAGGGGATTTAAAAACAATTCTTATTTGACTTTACCCATTTTGAGTTCACGGTTTCTTCCCCCTGCCCCTCCTAAATTAGCATGACCCAGTAGAAAGCCGGCTGCTTTTAGAACTTAGCCATTTTATTTTCCTTTCTGTGGCAAGACTGTCATGGAGCCTGGATATTTCCGGCTCATAAGCATCCATGACCAGTGTCCCACTGTGGTCAAAGAACTTAGCAATGGACTTGGTGAACTCGGCTTCCCGCTGCTGCTTGGTTCTCCCACTGATGAAGGTCTGCTTCGGTCTGCTTCAAGGTGTACTTGTCATCAAACCTTTTGAGGCTGGAGGACAGTTGCCAAATGTCATCAGGTTCCATGCCGGTCGGGTCTTTCCTGTGGGCCACCAGAAAGATGCTCTTCTCCTTATACGAGGTGTAAATGGTCAGGATCCCCATCATCGCAAAACAGGATATGACACACAAAGCCGAGACAGGCTTTGACTCTGGAAAGGGGTGCACATAATCCCAAATCAAAGCCACGATGGCAAAAAGGCAGGAGATGGTGCAAATGGTGAGGCGACCATAGATGAGACCAAAGTTCTCCACATACTTGTACTTTTCCAGAAGTACCTTTTGGGCAGAATCATCCAAAGAATTTTTCACAGCCAATCCATCCCATTTGTCAATTTTTACAGGTTTATCATCGATCTTCCACTTATCCAACAAGCCACTGCGGCTGCTGCTGGTCCCGCAGCCGCCGCCACTTCGCCCACCCTGTGCAGCCGCCGCCGCCATCTTCTCTGCCGCTGCGTCTTCCTCGGTCCCCTATTTCTACCAGAGGAGCTTAACCTTATTATGCCACAGCCTAGTACTATAAAATAAATGTGCATTAAAATTTCATAGGGCCTGTAACACTCTTTTTGGCTGTAGTCAATGTCTGTCTGTTACTGACTGTCCAGATGACAGTGCTGCTGCTGCTGTTGGGTGTGCTGGGCTGGTTGTGACTCAGTTCCTGTGCCAAGCACAGTGAAACACACCTGGTCCAGCCCCACCCTCCAAACTGTTGCCGCTTGTCAGTCTGTCTCCATGAAGGTCTTCTAATTTTTTTCCACTGATCCTGCAACTTTAAGCATGACATGCATCCTTCTCTGGGGACTGGACCCTTGGGTGACAGATGCAAATCAGATGAGACGAATCTCACTAGAAGATGCTAAGGGCAAGTGATCCCCCCAAATGCTGACTTTTCGCTCCAGCAACGTGCGCGTAGGCAGAGCTAGGCCATTAGCTCACAGTACCAAGGTGAGAACTGTTAAGCTTCCCAATTTATAAGAGCAAGCCTTCCACTTCACTTGTCCACAGCTTAGTCCACAGGATTGACCAAGCCAGGGAGAACACAAGAGCTGGTGCAAGACCCACTTTGTGAGGGTCATGTGTGCATGGCCCCGGAGCAGCAGGGAGAGGAGAGCTGTACTGCAGGGACCAGGCCTGAGCCCCCTAGTCCACAGTGGACAAGACGGGTTTTGGACTAATGGTAGAGCTACAACAGAGAAAAGACCATGCTACTTGCAACCTGTGGCTTCACACACCTGTCATCGCCCCTCCTGCCAGCCCTCAGAACGAGCCCTTTTCAAAGGAAACCCCTGCTGCAGGCCTGCTGCACTGAGTTTTCAGGTGTTTTTCTGGTTGTTATCTGGGAAAATGGGAAGAAGCGTATCTCACATTTTATATAACAAAGACTTTGACTTTGTACTAAAAAATTGTTTGATATAATAAAGGCAAATTAAAAACATTTAGAGAAAGGCAGAGACGCTATCACACAGGAAGCCAAGATGAGCTCATTTGGTGCTGCGTTGTCTCCACAAAATTCACATTGCCCACCATGCACAGCTCCCTGCACGGGAAATAATCTCAGACGCAAGTGCCTGAGCGATTAAATGACAACCACACCAATTGTGAGCATCTGGCACAGGGAAGCAGGGTGAAGCAAAAGCAAGGATGGGGGGACAGGCCCCTCCTCTTTCCTGGGGGTCAGAGAGGATGGGGGACGACTACACTGGGTGAGATCATCAACATTAAGCAACACCAGGCTGGACTAAATGTCAGCCTGAAATTTCAACTGGGAGTCAACATTCTATAAAACTACCAGCGGCAGTTTTAAGGTACCTACTCCGAGGGGAAACCAACTTCCAATTTCAAAAATGCTCTTCTCCAGAACATCCGGGGGAGATGCGGAAACAAGTTCTGATGGCCAGGTTAAGCAGTTTGCTCTTTCAGTCGGTACTTTTGTTCACATGCAGGCTCTCTCTGATTGGCTATTCAGTTATATATTAGAGTCTCTTTCTAGAGGCACTGCAGGAAACACAGTGCTTCAGAGTCGCCAAGTATGAAGAGCGCTCCACACCAGAGGTTGTAGAAGGGTTTGAATTTTGCGCAAAGAGCAGAACAATCCTCCAGTCACAGCACCCTTCCTTTGGACAAGCCCCCCGGAACATTCCTTGTTGGTTTCCTGTACTTACCTGGCACATTAGTTTTCCACGCGTGAGCACTAAGGGAGACAATCAACTCACACGTGTGCAAGGAGAAATGAAGACATGTCCCTCAAAACCCTGTACATGAATATTTAGAGCAGCAGTATTCAAAAGGGCCAGAAGGCAGAAACATTCCTGGCATCTGTCAACTGATAAATAAATGGTATATCCATATACAGGGGGGTACCCCCCTAAAAAACTTATTTTTCAAAGCTATGTATTTAAAATGTTTATAAAACCACCTTATCACCTTCAAAGTACTCTCCATTATAAGTAATAATTTTGTCAAATCTGCAATTCCATTCTTGGGAACATTTTTCAAGCTCATCTGTTTGGATGGATGGCTGACAGCACCTCCCTCATTTATTCTACACCATCAAATTGCTGTCCCTTCACGTCCCTCTGCATTCTGGGCTACAAAAAGGAGAGAGGTCGGGGTGTCAGGGGCGTGAGGCCAGAGAGACATACGGGTTTTTGCAAAAAAACAGGCCCACTGAGATGGCGGCTGAGCAAGTACATTGCCGTGGGGCCCAAACCAGTCCCTGTCTGCCACAAATCAGGCCTTTTCTGTCACACAACCTTTTTTAGAACCTCTAAATAGAAACTTGATTAACAGTTTGACCTGGTGGAACGATCTCCAAGTGCTCTATGAGTGGACATTGTTTTGTCCGTCAGGGACATTTCACCTTTTTTGAAACGAGAAAACCACTCGTGCACTTGAGTTTTGCCCATAGCACTGTCCTGTAAGCTGTGTTCAACATCACAACAGTTTCTGTGGCTTTATTCCCAAGCAGGAAACGGAAACTGACAGCCAAACACGGTTCTCTTAAATCAGCCATCACAAAAAGAGAGGTCTGAGGGAAACGGCTTTTACGAGAAATTCACTGTGACCAGCGAGAACCTTCCCAGGAGATGCCACTGGTGCACTAATTCCGGGCAAGTTGCTCAATGCTTGCTGGGGGGTGGGGGTGAGAGAGAGGGAGGGAGGGGGTAACCTGCTACAGAAGCTTTTCCCAGCGAAGGTTTTTTTTCCCTTTTTTAGGGGGGGTTACCCCCTTGTATTAATGGGATGCTATTTGGTAATAAAGTACAGATACATGCGATAGCATGGCTGAATCTTGGAAAAGAATTGTGTTAAATGGAAGAACCCAGAGGTAAAAAGAGCACGTGTTCTATGACTCTGCTTACAAGGGATGTCCAGTGCACACACATACTCAGAGGACGAGATTGTAGATTAGTGGCTGCTGAGGCCGAGGGGGGTTGGGGGTTGGGGGTGGGTGGATGCTGGCAGATGAAGGGCATGGGCTTTATGCGTTGATGAGAATTTGACTGTGGTGCTGGTTTGCACATGTCTGTCAATATACTAAGAACCACGAATTGTACAGCTTAAGTGGGTAAATTATATGGTATGTGAATGATAACACCATAAAGCTGTTATTTAATTTAAAAATCTGTCCCGATACTTGAGAATTAGCAAACTTCTTCTACAAATCTTTTCTCATTGATGGTGAAGGAAGGCACTAGGTAAAAAAGAGAGTCCAACTTACTGCAATGGTAACTGGAACCAGCCTACAGTACTTCAATATGCACATTTCTAAAATGTGAATGTAGTTTTTAGGAAACTACATCATTACGTCAGATATTCCAGGCAGCCTGCCACGAGGCAGTTTTACCAAACCATTGAAAAGACATCCACTTACTCAACCTAAGAATGCATGTTTTCTCCTATAGCCACATTTTCTTTCCAGCCACCTTTCTCTAAAAGACCCATGCCAAACAGAACTGGGCATGATCAACTCATTCATTAATTCAAAACCTGCACCCTTGCTGCACACATGTAACTGGTATGTTTGTGTGTGTGTCCATGTGCGGGCGTACAGCTGTATATGGACAAATATAGGACAATATCCCTGCTTTCGGGAGCTTACATTCTAAACTAGCAAGTCGAAAACAAGCTTGCCGATTCACTTAAGGCAGGGTGCTGCACTACAAAGGCAGAGGGTGTTACTTCCGACAGCATGACAAGGCAGCAGCTTCCCCGGAGGAAGTGATGTTTGGGGCCAGACCCAAAGCAGGGAGAGAGGATTCCAGGGAGAGGAAGTAATTCTGGCAGGCAGAATGAGGAGAAGATAAACCGCAGCTGTTGAACCGTGTGCTGCTGGTGACCAACCTTCCTCAGGAATTATGATCAGGTATCCTGGGTGCTAGGCAAAGACGATGGGCAGGCTGTGGTTGGGTGGCTTACCTACCGTAGGCCATGACAAGCCTGACAACTGTTGCACAAGAGGAAGCCACCCCTGGGTAAGCCCAGTCTTCAGCAATTCCCCTTTTCACACTTTTCTCAGTCGTGGTGACCTAAACTGCTCTTCCTGCCCCCTCATCCTGGTGTGACACAGGACTGGGGACCCTTGGGGTTACAGACAGGGTCCCTGGCAGCCCGTGAGGCAGGTAGAATCTAGAAGCACAAAAACAACTAGCACAAGAAGAAAAAGCAGGCCGGCCGAGAATACGACAGAGTTTCGAGAGCATGTGGGAGGGTCTCAGTAAGGCTTCAAGGGGCAGAGGGTAGAAGGGGCTGAGGGAAATGTATGTGTGTGGGTGGGGTGTTAAGACTTATGTCGTGATCCCCAATTAACGTTAAAGTAGCTGAAGCTAGTAGTTTGAGCAGTTCCCTCTCAGGAGTCAGCACAGAGTTTGGCTGAGTCGGTAAGCCATTTGTCGATCTACTCTGCAGGCTAAGATGCCAATTTTAGCACTGAGGGGACGACTGAATCACTCCTTACTGTGCTTCAGGAGGAGCTCTGGTGACATGGGGGGGTTACACACTAGGCTGCTAACCACAAGGTCGGCAGTTCAAAACCACCAGTCACTTAGCGGGAGAAAGAGATGACTTCAAAAACCCACAGGGTCAGTCCTGCCCTGTCCTACAGGGTCACTATGAGCCCGCAGTGAGTTTGGGTTGAGTTTGGCTGCTTCATGAGGAAGCTCTGGCCTTTAAACAGATGTTTTCCCCAGGCTTCTGAGTACATTCATCTCATTTCAGAGGGCCAATCTTAAGCGGTTTCCAAAACCAAGAGCTATTCCATATAGATAATGTGGTACAATGTGCTGCTGAACATGCACATATATGAAATGTTTGCAGAGAGGCTTGTGTGTGCGCACATAAGTAGTGTCATTGTACCTTGAAGCTCAGAATCTCACAAAATGATTTTGAACTTGCACTGTTAAGCTGCTGCTTGTACTAAGAGACCAAGCGTTCTCATTCACACCCTCAAAAGTCCCTTCCCACTCCCCACCGTGCAGTCTGACACCGAGAAGCAAGAGCCCAGCGACAACTCTTTCAGTGTCTCAGAATCCCCCAGAAATAGACCATGGCCAAACTCACCATAGAGAGCTGTCCAAGTTTGATTAATTACATCTAGACACACAGTTCCTGACCTGAAACAGATGGAGAGAATGGCATTAAAAAAAAAAAGAAAGATGGTTACATGTAACTGGCAACTAATTTTACTAATCAATTACTATTAAATCATATTTCTAATTGAGTGAAGAAAAGAGTTCCAATTGGGGGACAACATGAGGAGGAAGATGATATTTACAACATCTCAAGTGTCTTCTTACAGAAAAAAAGGGTGGGGTGGAAACAGTAACTCTACAAATAGAGAAGCCAGAAACCCCCCTAAGCAGGGGGATCAAGAGAGTCAAGCAACGGTAGTGGCAAGCACCATCTCACTGCCAGGGTTTCCTGGCCCTGAATCTAATCACAGGAGACACCCACCACGCCCACAAGGAGGGGGCAGCCTATAAAAGAACTGTCTCTGCGTCCAGGGAAACATCAATTTCATAAAGCACCATTACATGCAATACGCAATTCTGGGCTGGGCAGTATATTAAAAGGGGGAAAATGCTACCATGCTCTAATATTAAATTATACTGCTCCAACATTACATTCTCGAATGTGACAAATGCACTGTGACTATATAAGGGAACAATCTCAATGTTAGGAAATGGCCATTACAGTGTGAGAGGGCAACTGGACATGATGGATGTCTACAAGCTACTCACACAGGACTCAGAATACCTTGTGTGTGTGTAGTACGCACATGCATGTGTATTTAGCCTTAGAATATGGTTAAAAGTCCAAATGAAACAGAAGTAAAATTGGATGTGCTATCGTCACATTTTTAAACACTAAAGACGACGATTGGATTCAGAATGACGGCGGCAGTCCTTCATGTCTGCCGTACTCTGGGGAGCTGAGAAACAAGGGCACAGACTGCGGGGCTCCGAGTGCTTGTGCAGCGGAGGGCAACCTCAGTAGCAGCGAGTCTGGACTGACTCGTGGAGAGCCTGTGAGTGACTAGAGTCACTCTCTGAAATGTCTTTTACTCCTCAAAGAAACCCAAAAAGGTTTAAAAAAAAAAAGATTTGGTTTTCCTAACACAGAGCCGTTGCTGCTAAGATGCAAACATTTTAAACAGTTACTTACGCTTCATCAATGTTGGGATGGAAAATTTTATTCATGAATCCTGTAAAAAGAGATGTTCATTAGCAGCAAAAAGTAGCCAGAGAACAATGGCAGTTCAGCTCCAACATGTAATTTCAGCATTGCACAAAGGTGACCGACCACACCCACATACTGACCATCCCCCTCCCCACTCCCAGCCAAATCTTTGGATATAGGTGAGCTTACATTCTCCTGACAGCTCCAGGCATTCTAGAAATCAAAGGAGCAAACTTTAGGAGCAGTTAAGCTTCCTCTGCGAAATAGCAACAGAACAAGTTGTCTGCTTCTGAGCTACAAATGTTCCTGGAAGAGAGACTTCATAGTACGACGGACTTAGAAGTGGCACCGTGGTAAAACTCAAGGACCCTCGCTCTGACTCCACCTCCCCAGCTTCACTGTCCAGTCTCCCGAGTGGGCGTTCGGCACGAGAATTTCTCCCCCTTCTGAGGCGGTTACTGGTGTCATGCCGACACACGTCGTGTGGGACGTGGATGGAGAAACTATGGAAACCCTAAAAGACTACCTCTTCCAAACCACAAAGGATTTCATAAGAACAGTGACCAGAATAGTTGACTCTGGTCTCCTCATTCCAAGAAAGCTACTTTTGACTAAAATTGCACCAAGAAATGAATCAAAAAATAACCTAAAATTAAAAAAAATTTTGTCCAAGGTCTTTTTCTTTAATGCATTCCTAGAAAAGCAAGGGTCAACACATACACACACTGGTGCTCACATTCCAAGAAGCGACTCTTCTCTAGCTTACGATCTACAGTTTAGTCAGTCTATAAGTAAACCAGTGATACTCTAAAGCAGATTCCCAGTCACAGCTGCCCCTGCCACATCTGTCACCCCATCTCCCTTTGAGATTTCCTTAGTCTGTGTCCTAGATAACCTGATCATCGCCATCACTACATCCCAACTCTGCCACATCCGGCTCCTTCCTGTCCCTCAGCATCAGTTCTCTGTCACTGACTGGAAAGCTTCTCGGGTCACCCCCACACTGTGCCTGCCTGCTCGGGGTACAAAAATCACATAAGGGGCTCTGCAGCTCTGCAGGAGGACAAGAGACACGAAGGGATAAGGAGCCCAGATGGTTGGTGTAACTGGCAGGGGAACTCAAGCATGGGGAGTAGAGTCGGGGAAGGTACAGAGGACGTGGCTCTGGAGGAGGGTTCTCCAGGATGAGTTGGGACAGAGGGGACTCCCCAAAAGCGAAGAAACGCCCCTCAATTAGAAAATGGGCAAAAGAATATAGAAACCCAAGTACATTCCACTCTACCTCTGCTCCAGACCAGCACTGATCCTGTCTAATTCTTGCTCTTCAATCTGTTTTTAAATAGCTTCATGCTCTGTCCACTACCATCAAGAAGATCCATGTAATGTTGAGGTTACTCTGCTGCTGAGACGCCCTTTGAACTATTATTATTTCTTATTAATTTTTCATTAAGAAAACTAAAGACGGTCAAAGTCTAGAATCCAGAGGTTTGCTGTGAAAGAGCAGTGGAAACTGAGCCAGTGGACATGTTCTGTCTTAATGTTAAGAGAAAAGGCCCGATAAAAAGTTCCCCATGGCTCCAGAAAAACAAGTGAGTCCCCATGGAGACCCATGAAGATGTCCGTTCATTGAACAGCCCAAATAGATAGGCTGGGGGGAGTCCATGTATTGGCAGTCCTATCTAGCCAAAGGAAACAAACTAGATCAATATGTTATGAACTTGATGCTATAAGAAAATGTTATAGAAGGAGGTTTACAGCACAATGCCATTTAGACAGAGTAAAAACAAAGTGATACTATGTATTCTCTGTGATAATAGGTAGAGAACACTCCCTGGACCAAGATATTCCACACCTATTTTAGAGAGGGTGCAAGGCCAAGATCAGGGGGAGAACAGGACTGGGGTCAGAGGGAAAGATGGCTTTTAAACATGAGCTCAAAAAAACTAACTGCCACCGAGTCAGTTCTGACTCGTGGGGACCCAAAAGGACTGAGCAGAACTGGGTTTCTGAGACTGGAGGTCTTTCCGGGAGTAGAAAGCCTCATCTTTCTTCCATGGAGGGGCCAGCTGGAGGTTTCGGACTGCCGGCCTTGTGGTTAACTATGCCACCAGGGCACCTTTCCAACACAACAGCGCTTTTGAAAAAGAGGCAGCGTGCTCATATACTTTGCTTGTTGTTTTTTACACCCATGTAAAGCAAGATGCTAAAAGCAAACACTCACAAATGGCATTCATTAGTGCTTGATTCCCCAGTGGGAGTACTTCCTGCTCACCCGTTGGCAATCAAGTGCACCCCAAACTCCTGCCTACCACCGAACGTGGGGTCCCAGCCAGAAAAAAGGGTAAGAAAGACACAAATACGTGTCACCTGCTCTTAGTTCTGGGAAAATTCCCCCCTTGCTTTCATCTCTACTCTTCCGGCCTTTCAAAGTTACTACCATGTACAGCTGGAGTCGGGGACATTAAAACTTAGAATTAGAAACTTATTAACAGTATCAACTATTAAAGAGTCTGCCCAATTGTACATATGTGAATTCAGAATCTTTTAAAGGGGAATAGTCCCCAAATCAGTGTTTTATCTGAGCTCTCTTATCGTGAATACTCTTAATCATATAAATTCCTAAGGAAAACGCCTGGTCCTGAAGCTCAGAGAGAATAAACATGCCACAGTATCACAAGGGCCAGGAAACTTTCCCACAGTACAAAACTCAGCAGTTTTATTTGAGGGGCGGCTCTGTTTGTGAGAAGTACATTGCTTGAAGCTACAATTAGAATGTAAACTTGGTTGCTGCTGCCCAGAGGCCAGCCCTGCTAGGCCCTTCACACTAATGCCCAGTGAGCACCATCTCTGGCAGAGAATTCCAAGTGACTTTAGGACACACAGGCCTGGCAGGGGGGCAAAAAGTGCAGTGCAGATGAGGAACAGGGAAGAATGGGCGAGAGTCACCATGTTTAACGGGGTGACCAGGATGGCTCCAAGGAGAAGCTGATGTCAAACTGGAAGGGTGAGCCACGCACCGGGCCCCTGATGTGACCGCAGAGCAGCTACGAGCCAGGTCAGCCCACTGACTCTGGGCAGTCCACTTCCTACTGGCCCTTTAACGGCATGTCCATTTGCTCTCTCAACACATTCTTTCTTCCAACCACCCTCTCCTGGCTGCACCGGTAGCCTGGGTAAACAGTTCAACAGGCTTCGTGCCTTTTCTTGCCCTAACTTACTCGCTCCTTGCCGTCTAGCCTATTCCGGCTGAGAGAGACCCGACAGGCAGAGTAGAGCTGCTCTCTAGGGCTTCTGAGAATGCAAATCTTTACAGGAGCACACAGCCTCATCCTTCTCCCTAACTCACTGAACAGGGTCACTCGCAGTGGCCCTGCAGGACGGGAATAATGTTCCTGGGAGTTTCTGCGGCTGTCATTCTGTACAGTAAAAAGCCCCTTCTCCCACTATATTGCCAGGGCTCCTTTCTTGTCCTAAAGGCAGGCTAAAAAAAAACCCACCTATGGGCCAGTTCTGATTGACCTACAAGTTCGACTTAAAAACACACTTGGGAACAATCTTGCTCGTAGCTCAGGGATTGCCAGACCTCCAAAGTAGGCAGAAACCAAGTAGCAACCTTGTCTTTGAAGAACAGGTGCTGTCAAACTAATTTCAACAAAATGAAGCAAAAAAAAAAAAAATCTTTCAGTTAGTTTTAGAGCATGTTTAACAAAGTATCCAAAGTACACAAATGGAAAGAGGCCTGCGCGATCTCCTCCACTTGTACTCTTGGAGGAGTGGTGGCCAGCACTTCTGGTGAAGCCATTCACATTCTGGATGGCGATGGTCACGGAGCAGCTTCTGGCCAAGGGGCCAGGCCAGGAAGCCGGAGCAGGGCCGTTCTCAGGACCAAGCCTGTTTTCCCTGGCACGCTCTCTTTCCTTTTGGCAGTGCTACTGGCACCACACTGAGGAATACGTCTGCAACCAGAGAACTTTCCCAACGCTTGTTTCCACTCAGCCAGGAGCTATTTTGAAGGTAGTTTGAAAAGAATGTACTTTGAAAACAGCTTTTCTGGAAACACGGCAAGGTGGGGGGAGCAGGCAATTTTTAATCCCATCAATTCAGGATTTTGCTCACTACCAGCAGTTTCTAATGTATTTCAGGGACCTGTCAGGATAAATTCAGGGTTTCTTTGTTTAATCTTTTGAACACGGGTCTAGCACGTGGGGAACAAGCAGATGGGTGGCAGGAACAAATGCCTGGTTGAAAGTCCTCTGTCCTGCGTCTTTTTGGTAGTGACTTATCACTCTGGAGGGATCCACGTCATGCCTTGCTGACACAAAATCACATCTCGACTGAAAGCACAGGTGAGTGAAATGGAAGCATGTGCCATGCTGTGGCTGTTCCGCCCAATGCTCAACACATGCCTTGACTCATAGGTGAGTGGGCAGAGAGTGTAAGAAGCAGTGTTATGCTGAGTCATGCTGATCATGGGTTTTTATATCAGCCTGCTCTTGTGTCCAGTCCCAAGAAGGGATTTGTACAATGGTTTACACACTTGTGAGTGACTGCTGATATTGGGGTCACATGAATATAAAGAAGCAAAAATGCATAATATTTTCCATCTTTGTTTTCTTCCCTGTGGTATATTAATGAGCAAAAGCTGTGAGGTACATAAACTGTGGGCCAATCATCTACCCAGAAATCTCACCCCAGAATAATCTCAAAGAAAGGACGGATGAGACGAGTAACTCAGGTTAAATCTACCCTATGGTAAACAGACGAATAGCCAAAGCCATCCTGGGGAGTGAGTGGATGTCCTGGGAGGGAGTGGATGTCCTGGGGAGGGAGTGGATGTCCTGGGGAGGGAGTGGATGTCCTGGGGAGGGAGTGGATGTCCTGGGGAGGGAGTGGATGTCCTGGGGAGGGAGTGAGTGGATTGGGACTGCAGTTGGGTAAGGCACCCATGGCTGATGCGATTATGAGTCTATGAATTCTTGAGAGGGACAAAAACAAAGGTAGGAGGGATGCTTTAAGTTCCTGATAGCCCATCTTCAGGACAAGTGCTCACATAAAGGGAATTCTTCAGAATCACACAGATCTTTGTTTTTGAAAGTAGGCTTTATGGTTCAAAGATATTAAAGATAACCTCTTTTTCCCTTGCAGTACTTCAGACCATGCATTTCTTAAGAGCAGGGGTCTTAGGAGGTGACCCGATTGGGAAGGTGCCTCAAGCTTGCCACCATTCCCCGGCAGCAGGAGGTGACCAGAGTTGGGTGGGTACCCCTGAAAAAAAGGATGAGGATCCTGCCAACTTCATCAACCACCATTGAGCGGCCAGCCTTGTGCCTTAGTGCACAATCCAACCAATTTCGTCTTGCCTCAGCCAGTCAGGCCCAGGCCGTGGAAGTCTCTTCAGAGAGCTGAGCTTTTCCTTCTCAGGAATGCTGGGCCAGGGCCCATCTCCTCTTGGGTGGGGAACCAACCAGGAAGGAGCTCACTGTCAATAGCCAGTGTCATGGAGCTTCTGAACTGATCCCGTGTTTGCCGAGCAGAGCTAGACTCAACAAGGAGTCCGTTCTTCTGCTGCTTCCTCTCTGATAATATGGAGGCAGAGGAAGGGGCTGGGTGTTGATGGGATTAAGTATCAAAAGATCCAAAACAAACAACTGTATCAATGTGAATGGGGGGTTGGAGTGGAGATTCAAAGCCCATCTGTAGACAATTGGACATCTCCCAACAGACGGGTTACAAGGAAGGGATGATTCAACCAGGGTGCAGCATAGCACCGATGAAACACCCATCATTCCTCTAGTTCCTGAATGCGTCCCCAACCCACCCACCAACCCCCTACCATGACGCAGTTCTACTTTAAAAATCCAGCTAGACTGGAGTACACACACACACAGAATTCGGGACAGATAAAACCCTCAGCAAGAGTAGTGGGAGTAGCAATATCATGAGGGTAGAGGGATGGTGGGGGGCTGGGAATGACAGAAATGTGGGGGAAGGGAGACAACAGAATGTAAGACACAAAATAACAATAATATATAATTGATGAAAGATTCACTAGGGTGGAGGAGGGAGGGGAAAAAAGAGGACCTGATACCAAGGACTCAAGTAGAAAGAAAATATTTTGGAAATGTTGATGGTAACATATATACAAGCGTGCTTAATACAAATGAATGATGGATTGTTGTAAGATTTGTTAAGAGCCCCTTTATCCCAATAAAATGATTTTTAAAAAGCAAAGTTAATTTATAACTAAGAAAAGGTCATGATGGGTCATCCTGCAATAGCCTAACCCTTCTACTCACCTGGTGTGTCACCAGGACCCTGTGGCCTTAACCCTATTCTTTGTTTTTTGTTCTTTTTAAGTATGGGGAGGAATGTAGCGCCTCTGTCTCCATAATCTATCTTCTCTGGCTCCTGGTCACTCATGCAACCCATGAATCAGCCAATGCCTCTTTTCATGGTCAGAGTAGAGAAGAACACAACAGATCACGGAGGGAAGGTCCCATTTGACTGAAAACACCAGAGCCAAGGTCAGGCCTCAAGAACTCTTACTAAACAAAGCAGGGGCTAAAAAGAACAGGTTCCAGGCAAGCCAACTTAGTTACTGAGAGGCTCGGCCTTTCCGTGTCCCTGTTGATAGTCATGTTAATCCTGGGAATCCGCACAACATAGGATTGCCAAAGAGTTAATACAAATGCAGATAGTGTCAGCATTAGCTTAATTTCACCTCAACAACGAAAACAGTTGCCCTACACAGCCAATTAATTCTCTCCATCTCTTTGGAATGATCCAGAGCACCAAAGCAAAGTGCAGTTATGAGATCCTTTGTTATGAGGTTCGTTTCCTCGAACCCTGCCACACCAGAAAAACAGCTGCTCCAGTGTTGATGATGAAAAACGACGGCGGTGACTGCATTTGGAGAGCGAAGGCAAACACTAGACCAGCAGCCATGGGCACACCCTCCCATTGGTGCACAGCGGGCCCTGGCTCAGCCCCATCTTTAAGAGGAGGGGGAGCAGGGCCCACGGCGTCCCCAGCGTTCCTTCTAGTAATGTGGCTTTCACCAAATGAGCAAACCTGAAAGTGTGTGAGCAAGTTCTTCAAAGGGAACAAAGACATTACTCTTTCTTGTTTTTCAAACAACTTCAGTTTACTGGAGGTAGGTTGTGGGGAATTCATGTTTTCATTGTGATACCAAATCCTAAAGGGGAAGAAAAGGATTTAATGCCAAAAACATGTCAGAATTAATAAGCGGCCCAAAAGCTCAAGGTCACCCACCATAGTTAAAGGTAGGAACAAACTGAAACAGTAAGGAGGAATTTTCATGTAGCAACTAGAAACGCGATATAAATACTGAGCTGCCAAAGGCAAAATTGAAACTGGCATAAATCAGATTCAAGGAGGAAACAGCTAAAGCTGGTAGAAGCGGACGCAAGCAAAGGCAGGACTGTCCTGGGAAGTGGCCTGGGAATACTACAGACAGCTAACAAAAGGTTTTGCTACTAGTAGGACCAATGTGACCCCAGACTAGTGGCTTCTCTCACAGGATTTAGGGTCCTGGTCTCTAGGCGCTCTCTTCCCCATCGGTTCTGTGAAATTGTCCTCACACCTTCTCCCCTGGTTCCACTCCACTCCATTCTCCCCAGGTCAGCACTAGAAACAACTTTACCTCCAAAAGCCCCACTTGCCAAAGAGCACCTGGCCCCATGAATAATTCTCTCCGGCAAGTTCTACTGCCATGTAAGCCTCATCATCAATAGCAGTAGCATCAATGTCTGGCCATCCCAGGCAAATTCCTTCCTTCTACGATGGCTGCTCACCAAGCGCACACGCTGGCAGGACCTGCTTGTTCACATCCTCTACCCTTGGGACTGGAGGGTCCTAAGGAGGCATTTATCTCTTCGTTCATTCTACATTCACTGCATGTCTTATGAAACTGGTCGTTTTGAATATTGAGGACATGGGGGAATTCGGCCAGGGGCTATTAGCAAACAGAGCTGGGACTACCTTCATGGAGCTTACTTCCACTGGGCTGGCAAGTCAGAGGGCCTTAGGTAAAGGACCACAGACCAAAGTGTTGGAGGTGTGGCTCACCACGTCTTGCCTTCGACCAGCGTGCAGAGGCCACGAGCCTGCTTCCTGCGACCATTTCTACAAATCTCTCCAGCAGCCACCCTTCATTCTCCTGCGTTTGCCTCCACGGCTGGCTCAGCTGGTTGTGCTCTCGGTTCCAGCACTGGGCCTCCACCTTCCTCAGAGGCTGTGCTCCCTCCGTCACGCTCCTTACCTGCAGGCTCACCAGCTGTCCCTCCCTCTTCCCTAGACCACTCCCTGCCATGAGCTACAAACCAGCTTTAGAACCTCCTAACGCTAGCTTCCTTTGGGTGCTACTCCCATGGGTAGTTTCCCTCAAGAGGGGCAGGGAAAAGCCGTGGACAGTGGCTTACCTCAAGCTTGGCACCCTGATCAACCAACAACAACGTAGAACCTGTTCTCCTGTCTCTCCCTGTCCCCCCACAGTAGTGTCCGTTAAGAGAAGTAAGACTCCCAGGCTAGAAACCTTTCAATTATTTGTGTCAACTAGATTTGCAATAAAAGCAAATCCTTCAAACTGGTCAATGAAATCCTCCATGACCTGGGGAGGTGGCCACCACTCAGATACGCCCACTGCTCATACCTCACTGACAGTCAGCTGCCTGGTTGATTCTCCCCTTTGAGAGGTGGCCTTCCTTTCTGCCTGCGGCCTATGTGGCCACTGCTCCCTGGAACCCCTTCCCTTGATGCTAGGGGATCTGGGCTGGCTGCTGCTCATGGTTAGTGCCCACTGGCTAACTGTCGGCTGCTGTCACTTTTTCCAAAGAAGCCCTTCCCTGAAGGTCTAAAGTAGCAATTCTGTCAATTCTAGCATATCAGTCCCTGCAGACAGCTATACAACATGAAAAACCCTGCTGTATCTTCTCCCCATGAAGATGTGCGTGCTAGGGGACCCGTTGCTCCCTTCTGGATCCCTAGCAAGTAGAATCATGCATGCCACACAACAGGTGGCCCACACATCTGTGTTAGAAGAAAAGACAAAGGATGTAGCCACCGTGTGAGAGGCTGGCAGAATTTTTGAAAAATTGATTCAGAAAAGGTTCAGATCACCAGTGAAATCAAAGCTGCAAGCGATGGCTTACACATACAAAGAAAAAAAACCCAAAACAAAACCCTTTCTTTCTGGAATACAAGACATAGATCATTACACATTAGCCATTACATAACTATCTGAGACAGAAACTAAACTCAAACTCAAGGTCTCTTCCCTAGGCCCCCCCCCCCCATAATTACGAGGTCTACTATTTATTTATCAGGGAAGTAATAGGTTATAATGAATGGGCGCACTACCTTCAAAGTGAAAGGAACCAAAAGCTACCACCCTTCAACCATGACAGCTTCTCAGGCAGGCCTGTGCTGTCAGTTACACCCAGGTGACCACAACAGACCTTGGCTTCCTCGAAGAGCCCAGTCCAGAAAGGGGACTCTAAAGAGTTTGTACAACCATTACTTTTCTTTCAATTTTCATTTGCTGGACAAACCTTCGCAGCCCCCTTGTGGAGGCGTCCAAGTAGGCTTTTGTTGTGTAACTAATCCAAAACCTTTCCTGAATGACAAGCCTCCTGGCTCACCTCTAGTTTAAGTTTCTGAGACAAGCTCCTGAGTCAGCAGTTGAAGAGCATTTCCTCTAGGAAAGCAGCAAATGGTTAAGTATTCTAAAGCTCCATAGTTTGGTCAGAACAAAATACTACTCAGGAGTGATAGAAAGTAATTTCTAGCCACAATGGAATAAAAAATGCATACTGCTGAGCCTGCTGTTCTCACAAGTAAAGCATGGAGCAATGCCATTTAAATCACTCCCATGACATATGTATTTACCCCACACTGATTATCAGAGTTCCTTCACTTTGAGATCCTACTAGAGATTTAGAGAGGGCTGACAGATGAGCTAGTTTCCTGTGGATCAGAATAAACTGTAGTCAACCTATTTAAGTGAATCTGACCCAATTTTAAAGGCTATTGGTACAGCTCAATATAATGCTTCAGTTATCACGCGTGAGATTCTGTCTGCTTCCGCAAATCGGTTTGCTAGCGCTCACTGCATGCTACTGGCACAGTCTTCCGCAGAATTGAGCTTTGTTGTTTGCTTTCCTGGTCATTCTATCAGCATCCAGTAAATCAAGTTCCCTTAGCATCTTGTTTGCAACCAGACATTGTGTATACAGTTGGAGCCTAGTAGAGGACCCTCCTGGTTCACTGATGGTGGGTGGTGGTGGTGTGTGTACGCACACCAGGAGTACAGAAAGCCCACTCCACGTATGGACAAGTGGCCTTTCAAACGTCAGCTTCTAGACATATTAGCTGGACATTGTAACAGTGTTTTCTATAACTCATTTCCCAGGGTTACAAATGAGATCAGTTCTGAGTGTGGCATCAAGTCGCATTTGTAGGTCAGTTGGATGAGGTACATATGGTTCTTATTTAGCCGACTTTGGGGTTTGGATTTAACACAGTAAGGGATTCCTGGTGGCGCTGTGGTTTAGTGTTGGGCTGCTCACCATACAGCTGGTGGTTCAAACCCACCAGCTGCTCCGAAGGAGAGAGATAAGGCTTCCTGTTCTTTTAGAGGTTTTCAGTCTGTAAACCCTACAGAGCAATTCTACTCTGCCCCACAGGCTCACTGGGAGTCAAGACTGACTCCATGGCAGTGGACTTAGTGCCTCTGTGCTTTCAAGGCTGCAAGTGCATCAAAGCAAGATGACTGTGATAAAGAACTTGTTGAGGGTAGAGGATGATGCAACCGGTTCAAAGAGAGGGCAAACTCTCACAACACTAAGTGGCACGGAAACAAACATTAAACAAAGTACGTACAAGTTGGTCCACAGACATTCATAACCCGGGGGTTAGAGTCGTGCACACAATTTGCCATGGTCCAGCTGAATCCAGGCCCGGGGTTAATCAGGAACGCACCACAGAGAAGACAAATGTACAGAAGAGTGCAGGCAAGTTGTATGTAGTCAGGCTTTTGTGACCTGGGAGCTGCCTGCATCTTGAACACTAGTTTGAAGTAAGATAGGTACGACTGGAGGGAGACTGCTGTACATCTACGCAAGATCCTCATGCTGCAAGTCCTGGGGATCATGGTTTATGTCTTGGTTTTCCTTGTTTAAGTTGGTCGAGTGTATTACAACAAGATGTGAACAGCCCCCTTTCTTTTCTTATGAAGAGACAAATGGAGTAAAATGGAGAGAGAAGGAAAGATGGAGTCTTACAGCAAACGGAAGTGGGTGAGAACTGCCCCAGAGAAGGACCGTTAGAGATGGCAGAAGACAAGGAGTGCTGACGGACATGGTGTCATGTGGGATCCGGTAAGGACTATAGTTCGTCAACATGCTGGACACAATTCAGGTCAGTGAACGGCACACTTGAGGGGTGTCAGAATGTCAGCTGTTTTGTTACGTGTGTATTTAGCATAATTAACAGTTGGGGGATAAAGCTTTAATAGCAGTTCTACACAAAAGGACAAAGGGAAGAAACTGGTATGTACACCCTCATGCAGGTGCAGACAGACAGACACAGGTACACAACACCCCAAGGGGAAACGAGGCAGGCGGCTGAAGGAACTGTGTCAGCAGGCCCCTACAGAAGGTGGAAACTCTAGGCAAAGATGGCTTGATGCCTTCTAGGGCCCAAGGAGGGGGAGTGTGGACTCAGACCAAAGGTGGCTTTCAAAAGACAAGCATTTGCCAGATCTTTAACAATAACATATTCTTATACTACAGATGGATTTATTCTACAATATTTGGAAGATTTCATAAAAGCATGTTTTAATCCCCATTAACCTAAAACTCACCGCTAACTGTAGTCAGCATTTGGCCTTCCTGCTGAAATGTGTGTGGGAAGAAAACAAGGCCAGGCTACACCAAGGGCTTCAATGTCCGTGAAAAGATAGTGTCACAAGCGTGTAAGCCTACTCAGCCAGCTCTCTGCATCTTCCTATCTATTTTATCAAAGATGGTGCTAAAACACGATGAGTGATTGCAAAACATTTTATCCACTAAAATGTAGTATAATTTAATTATCAACTGGGTCAGCTAGGTTGTTCCCAAGTTTTAAATATGATAAATAACAAATTTAGATATTTTGGCTCCTTAATCTCAGTGCACATCTCTGAACAATTCCTTAGGAAATGTTCAAAGAAAATAAAATCCTTATCAACACATATGGCTAGATTATGGACAGTGCCGTATCTTTGCCAGCCGTGGTTAGCCTACCCATCTGACCCATCACGTGTTGTCTCATTGTCTTAATCTGCACTTCCTGGGGTAGACAGACAATGAAGTCATTTGGTTTCACGTGCTCATGGGGTTTTTAGTCTTTAAGATATTCAATGTTTAACCTATTTCTGTATTGTTCACTTTTTACATGAGATCATTCCTGTCTACTTCACCCACAGTCACTCCTAGGCTGGGGTCCTTGCACAGGGGACAGCTTTCTTTGGCTAAGTTAATCACCCAGTGGGTTCGGGGCAGGAACTAGGTGCCTTGGGAAGTGGCGAACAAGGCCTCAAGCAGTGTCTTCACAGAGGGTTTGGACTACTTCTGCAGTTCTCACGTGTCACTTCAGACCTCGGAAGCCTTGCAAATCTTGTTTTCTCCACATACACAAGTCATTCCTGTAGCGGCCCATTCTCCTCGGAAAGCCAGCCTCTGATGCAGGCGCAACGACTGACTTACACTCCCCTTTCTCTCTTCCAAGGAGCCTTCCTAGCGCCCAGGGGGTACCCGGCCCAGTGGACGGCCCATGTGTCATCAGCCACCTGGAGGGCATTTCATCCCAGCCTAAGGTGACCAGACGCCCCGCTTTTGGCGGGACAATATTTTTTGAAAGTCTCGATTTTTGGAAAGAATGCACAAGCTAGGGAATGGCAGGAGACAGGGGAGGAAATACACATAATACATAACGCCATTCAAACAGCTGCTGATTTGTTGCCCATAGATGTGGAACATATTGTTATTAAAATATATTCCTATTTCTATATAGACACTGCACATTGGAATGCTTAAAATTTTTTGTGAAACTGCGAAAGTTGAATATCAGAACATACTTGGATACAGTAAAACGCGCTGGGGTTAGCTCTTTTGCCAGCGGTCGAAAGAATTTTGAAAATATATGCTCCTTTGAAATCCTACTTTCTATCACAGGATAAATGTCCTTGAATTTTAGAAGAGTTTTTTGAAAAAGAATATTCAAAAATTTGGCTGGACTTTGTACACAATCAAGCAGCTCTTTTTCAAAATGCTATAAAACTTATTGAAGGTGACAAAATTTTGGTAATTTAAGTAGCAAATAAAGTTAATAATTTAAAATTTCAGTGCCAAGAGTAGTTAGAAAATAATTTTCTTCTGTTAACTATCCGTAATAGTATAAGCCAGCTAGAAGATCAAGGTGCAATAAATCGTGCAGATATCATGAATCACGTTAAAAAGTTCTATAGTAACCGCGTAGATTATTTAGAAGAGCGGATGGTACATTACAATGATATTGGACATTTTCACTAGGTTACATTAAAATAAGAACTTAATTGGAATGATGTGCAAAAATCATTTGATCATGTTACTCAAAATTTACCATATAGTAATATTTCCGAAAAAGATCTTTTCAATGAGGTATCATTAATAAAAATATATATTAAAAAGGGAAAGGTTAAATCTTGGGCATCAGCAAAAATCACAATAAAAACAAATGGTTAGAAATATTTCATCATTTTGAAACAAAACATGTTCCATACAATAATGCACTAAATATTGTGGAATATACGCTGTCCTTACCAGGAACTAATGCTGCGACTGAACATGTTTTTTCTACGGAAAATAAAGTGTAGACATCGGAAAAATCACAATTAAGTGTTGAGACTTTGAAGGCCATTTTACATGTGAAATATAGCAACAAATTCTTGTGAAAAATTACACAACCTTTTAAACGACAGCAATCTACTAAAAAAAATTCACTCAAATGAGAAATATGCCAAAGAATAAAAAAGTGTAATTTTTAATGTATTATATTTGTAAATTATACTTATGTTAAAATTTAAAAAAATATTATTACAATACTATTTTTGTGTTCTATAAAAATTTTTGTTGCTCCATATACACCAAATTTTAAATCAAGAACCTCACCCCACCCCAACCCGGTCAATGGCATCCCGCTTTACCAATGTTAACATCTGGTCACCGTATCCCAGCACCTCACCCCAGAGAGGGTTTGTTTTCATGGCCCAGGGGAGCAGGCCAGCCTCTCCTGGCCCTCTCCTATGCCGCAGGGGCTGCAGGGACTCCGGTCACCCCGCAGAGCTGCTAAAGCCCTCGAGGAATGTTTTGACAAAGACATACACGTCTCCTCAGCCTTCAAGTAAACCAGAACTGCAGACTGAGTATGGCTCACTGTGAAGACCTCTCTGGGGAAACCGTGCAACTAGCCTAATGATGCCATGTTTGATGAGAGGTGGTTCTTTTTAAATTTCCTCTGAAAGTTCCCAGGAGCAGGTTACAGGAAAATCACAATCCTTGCACGTTAATCGGCTCCTAAAGCAGACAGCATCTTATATTCCAGGGGTTATTACTCGGCGTTCCCATTCGCTTCACTGCCTAGGCTTAAGCGGACTTTAGCCATTTTCAGAAATTCATGCCTGGCTTGAGAGCATCCAGGTGAGCACTGCCGAGAATGTAAAATCCCAACATGGGGTTTGAAGTGGCTGACACAGGTGGCATTTTATTTGCTGAAGTTCAGAAGCCCCACAAGACGTCACCTTCCTTCTCCTTCCAAAGATTTGTGGGTGCCATTGTACTGCCCAGAAGAGGCTCGCAGCGAGATGCAGCTGTGCCAACTGTTTGGCAGCGCGAAGATGAGTGGGGGGCTGGGAGAGGGAATTGGCATGTGTCAAGTTAAACTAAGAGCTCAGAGCATGGCTCAGGGAGCAAGGCGTGCCTGGCCAGGAACTATAGGGGCAAGATTTTAAAATGGGTAAGTGTGTGTATACCTCATCACCTTCTCCTTATGGATAATTTTACAATGATCTAGACAACGCTAAAAGGAAATGTTGGCCATCCTAAGTAAGCAACTGCATCTCCAAATGTTTGCAACCCAGCCTCAGAGCAATTTCACTGCTAACTACCTGAAAATGAGTCACCCCAAGTCACTGATTAAAACTCTGGGGCAATCTTCCTCCAGAGGAAGCAAGAACAGCATGTACAAGCATTTCAACCAGACCCACTTCCCCATGAGCCTACGATGCACTTGTAGGCACAGCACGTTCTAACACCACCCTGCCAGGCAAAGGAGGAATGACAACGTTAAGATTAGCCTAGTCACTTGTCCTGGCTTCTGTACAGTCACAGGCACACGAGATGTTTGTACTTTGAAAGTTAGGGAGACTATAGAGACAGTTCACAGTCCCCTACGGGTACGGGAGGAAAGGTTGGGGAGAAGTGGAGAACTAACAATGACAAGCACAAGGTTGAAGAAAATGCTCTAAACTGATAGCTGTACAAATTTTCTTGATGTGACTGCACTACTGAATTGTATGATATGTGAATTATATGCCAATAAAGCTGTTGAGCAAAACCCAACAAAACTAAACTGAAAAAAGGAACCCCCAAAATGGGAAAAAAAATTAACTGTATTTCTATAGGTTCACTGTTGGCTTCAACCAGCTAGACTGCTTGCTTTCTTCCTAAGAACCTGGAGCAACAACAGATAGACTGGCATGCCAATTGCTAGTCTCCAAGGAAAGAGGTACTGGGAGACACCTGACTGAACCGATGGTGTTTGTCTGTTCATAAAGGTAGGAGGTATTAAACGGGCTTCAAAAACTGTGTGAAAATATCTTGTTATTTCTCAGTTCCATTTTCCTACAAACCTGTGGAAGCCCCTCAAACAGGAGCACCATAAAGTTAACACCTCCCTTTCCCATCCTAGTTCCCCACCTGACCATCTTCAAACGGGCCCGCCCACCTGAGGACTTCTAGATGCTCTGAAGGATTTTTAAGGCACAAAGTTTGAGTGTGTCCCAAGTGGCTACTGGTGCAGGAGAGGCTGCTACATTTGACTGGGAACTAGGCTGCGGCGGCTCTCCTAACTCTTCTGGGTTATTTAGTGTATATACTCATGAATAAGCCTAGGTTTTCCAGCACATTTTTAATGCCGTTTTTGTGGTAAAATTAGGTGCCTTGGCTGCTATTCGGATTGGCTTATCCTCAAGTATATACAGTACTTTGAAAGAAACATTGGTCACGGTCACAGTCTATTCTGACTCATGGCAGCCCCAATGAGTGCAGAGAAGAACTGCAGGCAGACCTGTCCTGCCAGATACCTCCGGGTGTATTAGGGGCCTGGAGCGTAAGTTGACACCACCTTTGCACATCTCTTTAAAACCCATGTTTCCCTTCTCTGGAGGAGAGCGATGATCTCAGCTCACTGCTATCAAGTTGATTCCAACTCCTAGGAGACCCTATCGGATAGGGTAACGGTGGGTTTCCAAGACTGGGACTCTTTCAGGAAACAGCCTCATCTTTCTCCCATGGGGTGGTTGGTGAGTTTGAACCACTGACCTGTGGCTAACAGTTAAATGCTGACAAATCTGTCACTAGTTCTGAAGACAGACAACAGGATGTTGGTATGTGAGTGAGGCTCAGTCTGGCCTTGATCAGTATGTTCCAATTCTCTTTGCTTGGCCTGACTTAATTGGTTGACATTTTAAGTATCTACAGATTGAAGTGGGTGAAGCTGGCTTTGACGTTAGCTAAACTACCACCATTCTACAGTCACAAAGTATTCCCAGAGTGTCAACCTTCAATCAGACAGCGCTACAGCACCTGTCATGGAAGACCTAAGGTGCCAGTTAAGAGCTTTAAAGTGAGAGACAGTTTAATGCTATCCTCCAATTCAAGACAAAGGAAGATGAAGAAAAGGTACAGCCCTCCCCCCCCACCTCTACCCCCCGAGGTTCCTACTCTACCTTGATTCTGTTTAGAGAACTACAGAGTGGGACAAGGAGAGCAGACAAGGGTCCCCAGTACGCAGAGTTGGAGTGAACATGGCATTGGAACAAAAGTTTTTAAAACAACAGCATGAGAATAGATACTGTGTGGCGTAATTCTGACAAGGTGGCATGGGAAGAAGCGAGGCTGAAGGTATGTTTATCATTCACTGCTAGCAGCCTGAATGGTCAGTGGGTCTTAGAGTTCTTTGCTTTCTACAACCCTGCAGCGGAGAAGAATCTAGACTTATTACAATCCGGTGGGATTTAAGTCAGCGACGAATTAACCAAAGGCTTTATTGCTGGGATTTATTACCACCCGGCCTGTGTAGAGCCGTTTTCTTCTTTCCGTGATTACATACCTATAGACGGGGATTTGAAGGGGTACTTATCAGGAAGATCCACTCTAACTTTCCATACGCCACCTTCATACGGTGCTGAAATAAAAGCAAATATGTGATGCATTAGGGCTGAGTCTTCCAATTAGAAAATAAACCTGAGTACAAGTCAACCCTTAAACATTCATCTTTTCTGATAGCTTTGCAAATGACGTCCCTTCAAGAGCCAGGGACATATGACAACCAGGAAAAAAATATCAAAACCGCGCCCGCCCCCCGTATGCTGCCGCTTTCCCACAGAGACTTGCTGCCCCCCAAGGCCTAACCCAGTTTCACTATAGCTGATCCTGGACATACCTATAGCTCCTTAAATTCAGATTATTTTTCTTTAAAAGAGCCAGAGTTAAGAGTATAAGCAAAGATGCATCTCTTATGCAAATTCACTGGGTTCTTTGTTTTTTCACCAGACTCTTGAACGCACCATTCACAGTTCTGTGACTTGTTAGGCACGGTCACATTCTTTTACTTCCCCTCCTGGCTAACCTCATATCTGCGCGCGCCCCCCCTCAAAAAAACAACTATAATCCCCTCCCCTCCTCTGCCAGGAAAAATAATTCCCAAAATCATTCAAATAAAACCTAGAACTCAGCTTTAATGCTGTCATGTCAGGATAAAAAAGAAAGACATATGAAATGATTATGACTCAAACAAAATGTCCCTCCTGACTCTAAAGTTAGAATCTTTTACTGTACAAAAACTACACATGCCGCCCACTGCCGGTCTGGCCTGTCTGCACTGGTCTCACGGTCTACTAAGGGGCAGAAGATCACAAGTCAGTGCGGGTACTTACTTCCTTGTGGTCCATAAAACTTCACTACAAATTCATTCAGTCCTCCAAGGATGGTGACCTCGTGCTTACTCTCAATGCTAAGGTGGAAGGTTAAGGAAATTACACCAACCATGTGTTCCCAGGAAGTTACGACACTCACGACGTCCGTCCCCTGGTATGTTATTCAAGGCACTACCCAAACTGATAAGAGACCAGCAAAAGACAACATCTGTAAAACAGTGTGGGTGATGTGGAGGCAATGCTGAGGGACATGCTGCGCTGGCAATCAGCTGCTCGAGACCGCTGTACAGTGCTTTCAAAAGCAACGACGCACCAGGGCCACTGGCTCTGCTGGGCAAGGAAGCAGCAACACGGGTGCCTGTGAACGATGGTGGTGGTGAAGACTGCTGACAGTGTTTAACATGGGCTTCCACAAGAACCAACACATTTGTCTTGGAAGAAGTAAAACCAAAGCGAGGGTGGGGGCCTTCATCTTACACGACTTGGACGTGTTAGCAGGAGAGACCAGGCCCCAGAGAAGAGTATTATGTGTGGTCAAGTTGAGGGGCAGTGAAGAAAAGGAGGGACAGAAAGCCTGACTCTCGATGATGTGGATCGGCACAGCACGACCATGCCTCAGATAGCAGGGCACTGAGAACAAGCATGGAATCCATTCACAGTCGGAGACGGGGCTGCAGGCCTAATATCGGTGGCCAAGCCCAGCAATGCGTCTCCTGAAAGGCAGTTTAAGAGGGGTGTCCTTTGAGGAGCGCTCAAACCCCACTGTACCATTAAGCAAACGAACCCCGACAGGACCGCTCTCTCAATCAGCTGGTGCCAAGCACATCTGAGTGACACTGCTACACAAAATGCAAGACGGCAAAGGACAAGGTTACGGATCTCTCAAAGAGAAAAGGAAAGTCATCTTTGAAAGCTCGAGGCTCCACCCTCTGCCTTGGCGGCCACGGGACTACAAGGGGCCAGGTGCATGTTTGGCATAGTCTGTGATTCCCGAGCCTCGAATAGCATCTACATGAGATTATGTCAGTCAGGTCATTTAGTCTAGGATAACTCAGCTTCATGCTTTTCTAAGTGAAAACGCTTTTTAAGACCTAGCCCTTGAAAAGGACCCAAACTGTTTCCAAAGGGGCTCTCAGGGAACACAGGCAGCACTCGCTGGTTCGTGCCAACAACCTGGTCCCTGCAAACCCTCCCAAAGTGTGGGAAGCCGCAGCTCTCGCGAGATGTGGAAAGTCGCAGCTCTCGCGATGTGGGAAACCGCAGCTCTCGCCGCCATTACAAGATGGCGCCGGGCAGTCAGGGCGGTGGCCCAGTTAAGTGGTAAACAACCACTTGGCGCATGCACGCTGCTGAGATGACGTACTCATAACTCCACCTTGGAGTATGCAAAATAAGGTTCTGGCAAACGCACCAATCAATGCATGGGGTTCTGGCAAACGCACCAATCAATGCACAGCACGTCCCCATAAAGCGCATATAAGCAGCAGCAGTTTGGGGTTTCGTGGTCTTTTTCCGCATTTGCAAATCGAACCCACATTAAACGCCTGTGGAAGAATCCTGTTGTGGCTCATCATTTCTTGCTGGCGAGACTTGGTGGGCGACACCAAAGGTCCTGCTCCTGCAGTGGACAGTATTGCACATTTCAGTGGCTCTCTAAAATCTACAGGGAAGCAGCCTTTATTTCAGTGAGAGAAACAGGTCAAATCCAGTAAAACAAAGCAAAACAAATACAAATAAGCCAGTCTCATAGAAAATAAGACTTTAAAAATAAAAGAGCCCTAGTGGACATAAAAAGGCTTTCCCAGGCCAAGTTGGAAGGCATAAAAGAAATGACTTGAGCCCTCACACTCGGGCACACTCACACCCTACATGTGTACCTCCCCACGATCTTCAATTCTGACTCACAGGGACTCTAGAGGCTTCCAAGGCTTTGTACATTACAGGACGGAATCCCCCTCTTGCACACACACATATGTAAAAGACAAAGAGAAAGGCAGAACAACACTTCAGTATGACGAAAGTGTAGATCTTTCTGTAAGGAATTATTATAAAGCAGTAACAGAAAAATAGACACCGAAGGCCAACTGTAGAAAACAAAGCTACAATGAGCAAAATTTCATCTTAAAGGCATTCAAAATAAACCGAAAGGCTACATTTTCCACTTTAGGTTGAGAAGGGGGTGGTAGGTGTAGATGTGTTCATCTAGCAGAAGTCCCAAAGCACCGTGCGGTCCCGAGTCAGTGTCGGGGTTCACTGTCAAAGAGGGTACTGTGTGATCTGGACACTGTGCGAACACCATGTCCTAGTCTGGTGCTGCTTGTCTTTAGATTCTTCGAAGAGCTTCATGACTCATCAGTGACTGTAGGTGTGCTGAGAGCTTGCTTTTGCGTCCAGTCCTCAAGCCACATCCTTACCCACTTCTCCATCTCGGACATGAACTTCCTCTGCACTTCTGCCTGGCAGCTTTCAGTGGACAGCCACCAGGCTGCCTGCCTGCCAGGAGGGGAAAAGGGATACAGTCTCAGGAGCCCTGGGGAGCAGTCGTCCTGTCCCCTCAAGGTTGCTATGCCTCGATGGCGGTGGGCATCGGGACAGGAACCCTGGTGGTGCATTGGGTGACACACTGAAAGAGCTGCGGTTCAAAACCACCAGCTACTCCACGGGTTATACCCACATGCACATATCCAGTCACCTAGCCAGCTCTCTGTTAACAGGTATTTGTACTAGCTACCATTTTTTCATGTTTGTTTTTTTTTAGCAAACTTTTGAAGAATAATAGTACACAAAAGTACATAAATCACATTAACGGCACTATGACAAAGGGAATATATGTAATTTCCACTACTCACAGCCATCGAGTCGATTCTGACTTAGGGTGGGCAACCTTACAGGACAGAGGACTGCCTGTGGGGCTCCCAAGGCTGCAATCTTTCCAGGAACCGACTGCCCTGCCCCTTTCTTCTTGGAGCAGTGGTGGGCTCAAACTCCGCCCCTCTGGGTGAGCAGGGAAGTGCTTTTACCCCTGTTCTACCATGGTTCCTTGGCAGTGACTCGTAAATCTTCTCACCTACTTTGGACATGTAATCGAGAGACCAGTCCCTGCAGAAGGACATCATGCCTGGTCACACAGTTCCGTGAGAAAGAGGCAGCCCCTCCACATGATGGACGGATAACCCTGGAGAACCACTGTGAGGAGGGGGCAGGACCAGGCAGGTTTTCCTTCTACTGAATGTAGAGTCACTCTGAGTCACATGTTGTTTCTGGAGAGACAGAGGGCTGTTGCTGGTCCCCCATCCTTCACACAAGGATGTAATAAATAAACGTGGGCTTCTTCTGGCTGTGACTTCACCCAGGGCTGCATTCCCCTTTCCGAGATGAGTCTCTTCCACATTAAAATGAGATTAGAAATCAACGTTCTACAACACCTCTGTCCCTCGTCTTTGAGTACAACTCCTAGCAGAGACTAGCGAGTGCACACTGACCACTTCTTAGAAAACACTAAATAGCACACTGAACAAGTCCTACCGGGAAAAGCAAATGAGACACTAAACCCGGCTGCCTTGGAATGGCACAGACACAAAATCAGATGGGGATGTAATTCAGGTTTAGTCAAGAGTAAGACACTGCATTGAAAACAAGCTATTCCATTACCACCACCATCACTGAATAAAGGACTTGCCTCAAAAATACAAAATAACATGGCCTTATGGGCGAGGCCACAAGTCTCTCGCTCCTCTTGGTTTCAAAGTCAACGACAAGGAAGGCAATGAGAAGGCGTGGGGAAAATGACAGAAATCATGACCTGACTGAGGTTGCTACTCAGACCACGAGGCTAGCAGTGCTGCAGTGCGCTACAGGAGTCTTTCACTGCTTGTGTGTTTCAGAGCTCGACAACAGACAACATCCTTCAGACACTGCTCGAAGTCACACGCACAACACTGCCTTCTGACCTCCTCCGACTCTCACTCTGAGGCACAGCGGCTGCACTTTCCCAGGAACCCAAGCCCCAGCCGCCCACCCCCTATTTCAAGAGATGTGTCCATCAGGATTGTGTATGTGAATTTTAAATTGCGCTGGAATTGTCCATAAAACAAACTGCTGTCGGAGTTAATTCTGACCCACAGGCATGGTGTAGGGCAGGCAGAGCTGTTCCCACAGGGCCTCGAAGAAACTCCAGTCTTGAGGGGAGCAGACTGCCACATCTTTTCTCCCACACAGTAGCTGGAGGGGTCTCAGCTCCCCGACCTTCAGGCTGGCAGCCAAGCACACACCCACTGCACCACTGGGCTCCCTTCACACAGAGAGGTGTCCTAATAAAGCTGAGGGCCAGGGGGTGGGGGTTGTTCCCATAGGCGGCTCAGGAGGCTCTGGTTGGCTGCTTGCTGAAAAGTCAGCAGTTCACCCACCACGCGCTCCCTGGGATTCCAAGAGAGAAAAGACCTAGTGATATGTTCCTGGTGATTTCCCTTTGAAACCCGACTGGGCAGTTCTTCTTTAGGGTCATCTGACACCACCTTTTACCTAGGTGGATGGACACAGTGGCTGCGGCAATGGGAACAGTGTTCTGTTCTGTAGTGCACTGGAAGGTTGTTGAGTCAGAATCCAATTGCATGGCGGCCAATGCCATTTCACCATGCAGTCCAGGTGCAGTCAATGGTTAAGCACTCAGTAGCTACTGGAAATGGTAGAGCCCACCAATAGCCCTGCGGTATAAAGGCCTGGCGACCAGCTCCTGTGAAGATTACAGAACCCTATGGGGCAGTATACACTGTGCTACAGGGTGGCCATGAATCAGAACTGATTAGACTGCAAACAGCAGCACACCTGGCCCACCATAGTCCAAACTGAGCCCCCGGGGCTATGGCTGTTTACCAAACGAGGGTGGCCTCCCTGAGCTGTGTCCAGGGAGACAACGGCTTCTGTGCAGAAACAACAGTAGAAGCCGCCAGCACACCCTTCTCGGTTCAGACCAGCCTGTCTCCCCATCTCCGTGATTACTCACATTGGGAGGGGCGAAGACACTCAGCAGCCCTCACTACTGTCTCCTCAGTAAAACAAATCAATGCAAATCAAAAAATATTACCCCCAAGTTACTACTGTACCAGCTATTAATGTCTTAGCTTACTAATGTAGAAACATAACTAAGAGCATTTTGGAGATAGTGTTTATAAAGAATCTTCTCCTCCAGAGAAAAATACTGGTTAAAACATAGGATTGTTTCAAGATCATCCAATTTGGGGTGGGGGGGAAGGAAGGAGTTTGAGAGGTATGAAAGAAACAGTATTGGCCCCACTTTTTTTTGAGTAATGGAATTTGAGTAATGGCTAACTCATGGGGATTTGTCCTATTATTCCCTCTACTTTTGTTTATATTTGAATGTATCCAATGATAATTGTTAAAAAACAAATTGATAACGCAGTCTCCACTGTAATCTTTATCTAACGAGCATATAGCCCCTTTTCATCATGGTTATGAAAAGAGCCAACATTTTCCTGCCAGAAATCCAAATTTAAGAAAACAAAGATTTTATACAGAGAACTTCCTTCCCAGACAGGTGACAGTGGTGGGCTCAAACTTTGGTGGCTCCATGAAGATATGGACCAGCCACAATGGAAGAAGAGCAGCACGACTTTGAAGCCATGACAAAGCCTCTAGAGTAGCGGTTCTCAACTTTCCTCATGCTGTGACCCTTTCACACAGCTCCTCAGGTTGTGGGGACCCCGACATTATGTTCGTTGATACTCCATCACTGTAATTTTGCTACTGTTATGAAATGTCATGTAAATATCTGAGATGCAGGATATATTTTCATTGTTACAAATGGAACATCATTAAGGCATAGTGCTTCATCACAAAAATAACATGCAATTATAGATCGTGAAATATTTCTAATTCCAAATAAATGAAAAGTTGTCTTGAAGCATGGTGCAGCATGGTTAACTGTCTTCATGCCAGGTACTCATAGGAGGGCGTATCTGCATGTGGGCAGACCCGCCTGGAGATGGATAGAGGAGCAGTGTGTTTTCCGATGGTCTTCGGTGACCCGTGAAAGGGTCGTTTGACCTCCAAAGGGGTCACCACTAAAGCTGCCCTTTTGCCTAATCTTTAAGGAAAAACGCCTGTGGTCCAACGCCCCAGGCTTCTGGATGAGATTCCTAGTATTAGTGGGGTTAAATCAGTAGAAGACCGTATTCTCCAGGGGCTTTTATTCTAAAGAAAAATTATTGAGAAAGTAAGCATAGAGGAAGGGCTGCAAGACAGGAAGATTTCATGTCCTACCGGTGATGAAATTCACACATACTTTAATGGAAGGTTTAGGGCATGTTTCTCTTCACTCATCTTCACCTGAGAGGCAATGACACACTAAAAAGAGCAAGCGCCACAATAGGGCCATCATCTATATTTCTTTCAGTTTCTGAAGTTAAGCAGCTTTGTCCTCTCCAGCTTCACACACATTGTTTAGCTTTTGATATTTACAGAGAATACAGCATCTAGTAGACCCACAGTCAGCATTTCGACTTTACTAAGTATACCACATACTATAAGGCAAATAAAAACAACTTCAAATCCGAGGAGGCTTTAAATACTTCGTGGAAAAACTGGATGAAAAGATACTGGGATTTTCTCCATGAACCATTTGAAGCTTCCTTATATAATATACAAGTCCTGTCCTACCCCCAAGAAAACGTTTTACAAAATAGACTGACGAGGGGGAGTCAAAAAAAAACAACAATCCTACCCGGGTTTGGGCTCACACATGCATGGCTACATTCCAAGCAAAATGTGTTTCAACTGTGAACGGTGGATGGCCGCAGACAAGTCCTCTCAGTCACAGCCATGCTGGTCTTGTTAAGGGGCTTACAAAAAAGAAAAGGGTAAGTTTTGTTCCACGGGAGAAAGGGCGGAGGGAGCAAAATAATTGTGAGGTGAGGGCCAGTATCAACTTTATAACAAAACTCAGTGAACACCGTCGAAAATCACGAAAGTTTGCAGCCAGATCAGAGAAATGCTGCCCCACATAAGTTGTGTAGCCCGCTCAAGCAAGGCCTCAAAGGTGAGCCGAGAGGGGACAGACTGCCGACCTTTACCCACACACACTGTGGCCGACGTCCAGACACTGGCAGATGATGACTGTGCAATTACCCTGGACGCCACAGCAACTTGAGTTGGGATCTTAAACGGTTTGATATTTTCGATTTTAAGTGACATCTTGGCTCCAGCAAGCTCTCAGCTCGATGGGTGGCAAAAGTATTGGGGGAAGATCAGTTAGTTCAGAGCGCTGGCCTTTCCGGCAATCTCTTACGTGAGATGGAAGCTCTGAAGACAATTTTATGGAAGGAATTGTAACCGGGGTTTATTAATACGATTCAAACAGTGGCGCCCGAGGGCATCTGCAGGGTCAGTTAAACTCAAGGCAGAGAATGCCACTCAGAAGGTAAATGGAATGTATGTTCTACTTACGGAAAAAACGCTCAAGTGTCTTAGAGGGATTTGCCCAAAAATCTTTTAGCGAAAACTAGATGAGTGAGAAAATACTGGTGATAGCTTTTCATAACACTCATCTTTAGTTTTGTGTTTGAGACTATTTATTATAATAACCATTGAATTTTATTTCTATGCGTGCCTCCGCCTTTTTGAAAAGCAGAGTACAGTAGCTACAGTGATTACACACCAGTACTCTGGGAACAATGCTCTAGTGGACTGTCAAAGAATCGCCAACTGGTGAAGCATCCAGTTTAAAATCTGCACACCTGGAACACAACTTTGAATTTTTATAAAAGGAACACCTACAACATTGTAAAGGCACTCTGTGCAGACAGATCAACAAAAATAGTCCACACAATGAAAGTCCAAATCAATGACCTGGGAAAATGTTTTCAAAGTGTGGCACACTTTTAAGGTCACGTCTTAAAAGATGCCTGGTGTTCACTGAAAAGCTACCTACTCCTCTCAGGAGTTGCCCAAGTGATTTCCCTTTGCCTCTGAAGGGAGATGTGTCCCCAGAACAGAGCATCGACTCCCGTGCCCCCTTATGTTCCTAAGGCAGATACCAAACTTAATCAAGTAGGCTGGTTAAGAAAGAATAGAAGAAAATCAGAAGAATCACAACCTTCAGGATGATAATAGCATCCAATCTTGAAAACTTCCAAGTCTCAGGCAACATGTAATTTCTCCCAAAATAATGCCGAAACATGCAAATAGGTGGGTGGCTCCCTGCCACCAAATCCTAATGGAAACATCTATTCCAAAGTCAGTTGACCTTCCCTCTGAGACTGCACACTTCCTTGCTGAGCCACCCCAGCGCCCGCTACAAAGCTCGCCCAAGTGAGGTGCTCAGTAAAGAATGAGTCGCTAGTCCGGTGTTTTACAAAATACCTGTGCGGTGTCCCTCATCCTCATGTTTTCAGGCTTATTCTCCTCTGGAAATCTTTGAGGTTATTAAAAAAACAAACCAAACCAAGCTCAATGTCACTGAGTTTATTTCTGTCCTGGTAGTAGTTTCAAACTACTGACATTGTGGTCGTCAGTCCGAACTGCGCCACCAGACTTCCTCTTTGGATTCAAAATGAAGCAGGTGGTTTTCCCTCCACCCTTGGCCACAAAGACAGCAATGCTATTCACTGAAGATAGAATGAAGCCAAGTACATGTTTAATAACCCGCAGACCTCATTCAGACACACGTGAGTCTGTCACAGTGCTGGAGAACCCTGCCAGGGAACCACTGCCACCGCCAGTCTTGGAGTCCATATACAAATGCCGGAGCCCCAGAGGGAAGGAGAGAAGACACCACACAGACCCACACACAGAGAGGCGAGAAGTCACACTCACACTGGCCACTACGCCGCTGCACTCAGGCTCTCGTCCAGACGTGACTGACTGACCTGTTTCCGGGACAACTTCACACTCATTAGCCCAATGGGTTATTAAATATTAAATGGTATGATTAACAACACAACCTGAGTACATAAAAATTAAGTGCAGGAGAGAAATCAATATAGACCTCAACCTTGTTCAAGCAATACCCCAGCAAAGAAGTAACAGGTTGAGATCTGCTCCTGCGAGGGAATAACAAGCGAAGGCGGCTCACCGACGAAAGCCAGGCTTACAGAGCAGACAGTGGGCAGAAAGCAGGAGCGTAGGCCACCTCGTGGGGAAGGAACTCCAGGTCCCATAATCAGTGGCTCTGCCTGGACTCCACCGAGCCTGGTTTCTGACCCATCTGGGAGACGTGTGAAAGGCAGGCGCAATGAATCATCTGTCAGATGGTCAATGAAACCTGGGCCGGCCACAGGTAAGAGAGGGAGGGAGAGATGAAAGTCACTCATCTGAAGCGATAAGGAAAAACGGAAGTCTATGTCTTGGTCGAAACTCCCCTTCAAGGCTATTTTAACAGAGGGGAGGAGGGCAGCTAACAAGGCAAGTAGCCTATTGAATACCACATTCAAGTAGCTATTATTTATTCTCTTGGTGACTAATGAGAATCAAAGCCCTGGGATGAAAACTTCCAACAGAAACGGGAAATCAGCTTCTTGGCTACAGTGACAGCATTTTTATCATCAGGAGGACAAGGCTTGAGTTTAAAAAAATACCCTTCCCCCAAAACCATCTCACACATCGAAAACCCTGCAAAGTACCTCAAGGCCAAGAAGCTGGCAGGCGACCGAGTGATCCGGGAGCAAGTTTGAGCAGCGCTATTTTCAGCCTCCTACAAGTAAACAGGTGACAGGCCTGGGGGGGACACAGTTTCCTGCTGGGTGACAGGGCTGCTGGCTCAGGACCCCTGGGGTGATCCCCACACAGCAGCAACGGTGGTCAGTGGAATGAAGACAGTGAGATGGATGTTAGCCTAGCGGTTTAAAGGGGCTCAAGGTCCAAGACTTATATAGGCATAAACAAATAAAGAAGGCTCTATTGTTATGAAATATGGGAAGAATATTGAAAAAAGTTTTTCTCAGGGAGTACTTCCTGAATCATTAAACAATGTGGTAGTGGTTGGGGCCAAGGGAATAAAATCAAAGTTCTTCAGCAAAATAAGAGAAACTAAACCCAGACCCACCAGCCACCAGTGTCCATAGGAGTACAGTAAGAGTGTGGCAACCTAACGACTGGGGTTTCCTCTCTCTTTGCACCAAAAGGCACGCAGACTGCTGGACGCAGGTGTCACTCGGTGAGATGCAACCAAGGCACCTTCCAGGCCAGCTAAGTCACCCACCAGATAGATAAGCTGAAGTGGTGAGTTAGCCCTGTTTTTCCTGCCTGAAGCAGCTTTGCACCCTGCCAACCCTGCACAGAAACGCTTACGTGCACATACTCACAGCCAGGCAGATGACTCTCGAAGCACCTGTCTCGAGTTCTGTCAGTCCCCCCTCCACCACGTGCAGTGCAGCTTTCTCACATGTCTAGATCTAAGCTTGCCCTTGGTTAACTAGACTGGCACAAGCTGGAGGCGCATCATCCACTAGTGAGCAGGGAGGGTGCCATTCACTGCTCCCAAGACACCGCGTCAATGCCCCAGGACAGGCCTTCAGGTGCTCTCTCCCCCAGGTGCCGTGCTGCTGTGCCCATTCAATTGGTTCCCTCCTGTCGACCCCAAGGGTGTGAGTGGAGCTGCTCCCCAGGCCGTGAGCACCCCGAGACAGCCTTCTTGGGAGTCTCTTTGGGGTTCTACCGCCAATCTTTTGCAACCAGCTAAGCGCTTCACTGTGTGTGTCCCCAGGAACTCTTTCAAGTGTCTGTCTGTAGCGTCTCCCTAATTTTGATGTACAGTATCGTCGACAAGCCTTCAAAACCATTGTTTTGGGTGACATCTACTTGTGGACTGGCTTTCCTTAAAGTTTCACCAATTCCGGTTATTAATTGTTCAGTGTGAAACAAAGTTCATCTTTAAACCCTTTCCACCTGTCATCAGGACCAAGACTATCTCCTGATGCTCAGTAGATCTAACTTTAGCTGGGCCACTCAGCTTCCTCCTTACTACTCTTACTCTGTTCTGCACATGCCCTTAAAGGTAGCCCCCAAGGGTTCATGAGCAAAAACACCCCAAACTCTCTTTGCCAATCAAGCCTCAGTAACACCTGGAGCAATCCGCTCCAGAACCTGAGCATAACAGGTGGAATTGGAAGCAGGAATTGGGGATGAGTACACCTATGTTCACGATATCACTGCCCCAGATCCAAGCAGCAGAAAGAACCCCAGCATCCGCCCACCCAAAGCCAAGAGGCAAACGATTCCCAGCGTGAAATACTGCCCACATTTCAAGCACGTGTTGGTACACACTACAATGCGTACTGCGATGGCCCATGATTGGGAAACATGCCAAGTGAAATAAGGCCTTCACAGAAACAGTGATCTCACTCCCACAGGAGATGATCCACGAGAGGAGAGGTAAGCTCAGAGGCGGACAGCAGGTCAGGAGCTGGACCAGGCACTGCAGGTGGGGGAAAAAAGAGCGGGGGAGCCATGGCTACCTGAGGACAGGGCTTCTGCTCAGAGTGGTGAGGGCACTTTAGAAGCAGAGTGGCAAAATTAAAAAAATAAACAAATAGAAGCAGAGAGTGGCAAAATTGCACGGTGGCATGAATATAGTGAAAGCCGGTCACATGTACACTTACACTCCTCAGATGGCAAATTGATAGGCGAGGTCCAGCAGTACAATTAAAAAACCAGCACTCTCTAGACCACAGCTGCTTAAACTGTGGGTGTGGTCCCGAGGGGCCTTGCAATTGAATGTGGGGGTCGTGAAATAATGAGCAACAATAAGAGGTTCCTGATCGGACAACAATCAGAAATTAATTCAAATACTACAGCTTGCCTGTGTTGCAAATTTCTCAAGCAAAAACTTTGTCGTAAGTGTACAAAGTTTAAGCAGCCATGGAGCTAGGTGGGAAAATCCCAAATGGAAGTCACATGCTGGAGACAGAGCAGTGGTTCTCAACCTGTGGGTCAAACGACCCTTTCACAGGGGTTGCCCGATTCATAACAGTAGTAAAATGACAGCGAATAAATAACAACGAAAATAATTTTATGGTTGGAGGGGGGTCACCACCACATGAGGAACTGTATTACGGGTCACGGCACTAGGAAGGTTGAGAACCACTGCTGACGGAGTATAAGGAACTCATCGTCCCCCAAAACCTCTCAGCCACACACATCACAAAATTGCCCAGTCTCAGAACTCCCCGTCCCTCAGAGCAGAGTGAGCTATTAGTAGAGAGGGGCGCAGGGCATCTCGGTGTGACCCTTAGCTTGCCATGGGTTTAGACAGGTCATGCAGCCTCTTTGGGTCTTGGGTTTCCTCGTTGTAACAAAAGAATAATAGTAACTCACAACACAGGATAAGGGAGGGCTGAGTATCTGCTAGGATTTCCACTCCCAAAACCATGTCCTCAGAACCAAAAGGTCCATCAGTCTAACCCACCTACTCTCTAGCAAGGTGGTTCGGAGGTAGATTCTCACTTTCATGCAAGAGACCCAGCTCACATACAGACAGCAGAGGCTTGCCTGTTTAGCATTTGCTGAACAGACGTTAGAGGAGCTTCTAGACGCAGGCGGACTGGGACAGAAGAAAATCAGTGAATGAAGACCCTGTGGATCAAAATCACTCCCCGAGCAGCATCTCATCCCACTGCACAAGAGGTCACTGTGAGTCAGGCAGCAGATGACATTCACCCACCACTTTAGCTTCTGACCTTCCAGGCTGAAATTACAACTCGCTCCTGAGATGAGCCAAGTACACACGAAGTCCTTGTTAGAGTCATGACAGCATATGCTGAGGATTATGAACCTATAAAGGGTCCCGAAGGTGGTATGCTGAGCCCTGTCCCAAGTAAAAACATTCAAACAAAAGCATTACTTCTTTTTCTGCACAAATATCAACAATAGCTCATCCTGACCAAGCAGGACAATGAGCTGAGAGAGCTTGCTAAGCCTCAACAGGTGCAGACTCAGTGCCCTCACAGGCAGCCAGGAAGAATGACGACAGGACCACAGTCAAGTGCACTGCCAAGGCAGGATTTGGATCCAGGTAGTCTGAAGTCTGGGCTCGGAGAGCCCTTTGTGGGGTATGGGTGGAGGAGTACACTCAGAGCATTGGTTTTAAGGAGGTGACCTCCAAAGACCACAAGTCTACACTGCCTGGAGCTGGCAGGCCAGTCAGCTGGCCAGTCATTAGGCTGGTGCTCAGCCCAGGTTAAGGACTGCTGGGCGGCAGAGGGGCTGAGGAGGAGGCTGGACTGTTTGTATGGCCAGAGGAGAGCAGGCTGAGGGAGGGGGAGGAGTTTAGAGTATTATAGGGCATATTGTATTCAAGGAGATCACACACCAACCACATGATTGCCCAGCAGTGCACACATGGCAATGCTCACCCTTTAAAGGGGAGTCCCTGGGTGGCGCAGTCAAGTGCTCGACCACCAGCAGAGCCTGAAGGACCGGCTGGGGACCGGCTCCTGAAAGGTCATGGTCACAGAAAACTCTACAGCGCAGTTCCTCCCTGGAACACGTGGGCCACCGGGAGGCATCCCGGACTTGACAGCAATGGACATCATCTCCTTTTAAATTATCATTTTGTTAAAGATCATTTTATTGGGGCCTCTTACAGCTTTTCTAACCATCCATACATCAATTGTATCAAGCATATTTGTATATATGTTGCCATCATCATTTTCTAAACATTTACTTTCTATTTGAGCCTTTCGTATCAACTCTTCCCTTTAAAATTATTCTGTAGGTGATGGACACACAGGATTCTGAGGACAATGCTGAACAAATGACAACTCCAGATTCTCACGTGCTAATAAATTCCTGGATAGCTAAATTACAATACAACCTCGGTCCACTGGTCCTGGCTACCAAGACTCATGGGCATCAGGCTGGTGCTCACTCACAGAGAGCCTCCAGGGCAGGGTAGAACTGCCCCTGTGGGTTTCCGAGACTAACTCTGCGGAGTAGAAAAGTCATCTGTCTTGCACGGATGTGTGGCTCATTTCAAACTACTGGCCATGCAGTTGGCAGCCCTCACCCAAGCTTGACCTGCAACTCCAATGCTCTTTTCTTTTTTATTAAAGGCCTAAACCACTTCAATTTCCAGGGGGGGTGGGGGGGTGGAGGGTTAGTGGCAGAATTCTCACTTCCAGGCTGTAGGGACTCACTACTCACACAGGAGGCTGAGCAATGCACAAACGGGCCGCCTTTCATACTAATGGCATCAGAAGCACGTTCCAACATGCTGCCTTGCTGAGCACCAGGCCAGACAAAGTGAACTCTTCTCCCAAGCCTTGCTTCTACATGTCCTCCTTTATAAAAGTGGGACCGAGGACCAAGACACCAGTATTTATCAAGCTCTTACAGAGGCCAGAGCCTTCTGCTAGTGTTGTTCCACTGAATTGTCTCTCGGTGTGCCTTCTGTGCAGGCAGCTCTCCCACGACACAGACGGTGAAACTGCCTCTCTCTCCAAAGTGAGCGGGAGAGCAACTACTCATTGTCTCTACGCCCAACTCTGTTTCCAACTCACTCGGTGACGCGCTGGCACACACCAAGGGAGGAATCCTTGTCCTTACAAGGACATCTGAACACCAGCACTTAGAAAGCTGTACTCCTGAGAGTTTAAATGTCCTGGTGGTGCTTGACCAGAGCTGGGCTTCAGATGCAACTGTGGCCTTCAACTAGTGGGAGCCTATTGCCACGGTTGTCCTAAAACAGTTGGCTGGCCCACCGGCAGAAAATAACGGGGCTCAGCGAGACAGATGGAAATTCTTAATGCACCATGGGACAGGTCAGGAAAGGAACCCCGAGAATTGCAGAATGTGTTTACGTCAGACTGAACCCCCAGGTTTCCTTTCAGTTGGTATTTGTGATTATCACTATTCAGGAAAAGAACATGCAAAAGGAACATTTACAACATTAGTTCTAGCATATAACCAAGTACTGGTTCCAAACACATCACAACCTATGCAAATTGCTGTACCAGCAGCTAGCAAACTACTCCTCCACACCCACCATCCGATGGCCCAGTCTCCATTCTGACCATATCTCTCTCCACTGGTCTCGACCACGTTTCCTAAAGCACAGCACACTGCTCCCACCCCTCCCACGCCACCCCCAGAGTCTGTGCAATTGACTTCCTGGTTTCTACAGTGAGCTTGCTGTTGATGCTCTTTCTCAGTGTGTCTTAAATGTCACTCACTTCCTCAGTTCCCTGGAGGGGGCTGCAGAAGATGCCCCCACCTTGGAAGGTGGGGCGAGGAATGGCTGCATTCCAGAGGTGGCGACACCAACTGAGCCTGAGGATTGTTCGTTCTGTGGCACTTGCAAACGCAGGGACTCCCAACCACAGAAAAGACGACAGCCCTGGGGCTCAGCTCAGTGCTGGGGAAAGAAGTGTCCACTGCCTGAACAAGAACTCGTACTCTCCAGAGCCGCAAAATCCAAGTGTCCCTGGACGGAATGGTTCATAAGGGAAAGGGACCAACTGGTCTCCTACAAACCAAGGAATGGCATCAGCAAGAATGAGCCGGCACTGTAAGCACCTTACAGAGAAACGAGGATGGTGGGCGGGGGCATTTCAAACTACAGGGAAGGGGAGAGGCCATCTTTGCCTAGAGTTTTCTGATCACTACAAACTTTTGTTACAAGATGGGGACTTGGGCCATTACCCACTCCATTGTTCTGTTTCCCTCTCTAGTAACCTTCCAGCTGCCACCGCCTGTGGTGAGAGACCATACCACACACACCGCGTTCCAATGGGACCCCTCTAACTTGGCAAGAGCTTGGTTAATCTGAAGCCAAGGAAGTCAACCTGCTTTCAATTCATGATCTAAAATACGTGGAGGAAGGAACGATACGCCCCCCCCTCACATAAAAGATACCACAAACGTAGCCCCCACAAAAAGCAAACACAAGAAAAAAGATTAAGAGAAACGTCTGAAGTGACCTGACCAAGTCAAGGAGGATTCCCAGGTTTGGGCTTGAGTGACTTGGGTTCAGACTGAATGGACACTCTCCATTTAGGCCAAGCTGAGGTCTCTGTCGGGCAGTTAAGTTGCGAGCAGAGCATTTGGTCGTCCAGGGCGGGCGATTTAAAATTTGGAGACACCGTGCTGGGTGGGAATAGAGTTGCCGTCACTGAAGGAAGAAAGGTGTCTCAGTACACAGATGAGGAAGACAACTATGACATTCAAGGACTACAGTATTGAATGGCTGTACAGGGAGGCATGTGAAAGGCAGGCTGAGGAGAGAGAGACAAGCATGGAAATTGTTCTCAAGTACTTGTTAGGTTTTCTCCTTCAATATGAGCTTTCCACAAGTTAACCTACACTTCTGTTTTTTAAACAAGGAAAATGAAAACAAAATTTTTAATGAATGAAAAGGAAAACCATTTGCTTGTGGTGCAGTTACTCAAAAAGGAAGACATAAAAGTTCTTTCAGTGCCACCATGTGGCTTCCGGAGACCGGAAGGAAATCAATGATACACCCTGCTAACTTCTTAACAGTTCTTAAAAAAAAAAAAAAGTGAAATAAGTCTGATTGAAGGGAACAAAGGATTTTCTTTTGGGACCTAGTTTAAATGTCTAATCTCGGCCATAGGTCAAAGTCCAAGAGGCTAACCACCTTTAGATGAGTCATCAAAGCAGCAATAAAAGCTCCAACATGCGTTTTAATGACTCAACTCCAGCTGGTTCAGAGGGACACTGGTGCACACTTGTGACGAGCCAGAACTGCAGGCTCTGGGCAGTCAGTGAGGCAGCACACCATGCTCTCCCCAAGTCAAGCAAACCCAAACTCAATGAGTCCACTCCCTACAGGGATGGGTCTACAGGGATGGGTAAACTGTCCCTGTGGGTTTCCCAGACAAACTCTTTATGGGTTGACAAAGTCCCAGCTTTCTCCCTTAGAGGAGCCGGTGGGTTCAAACTGCTCTGACCTCACAGTTAGCAGTCTAGTGTGTAATTCACTACCAGGGGGCCTGACTTTCTCCACCAGTGTCACGGAAAAGCTATTGTCACCAAGAACCATTTACTAGAGAGGCAGTCCAAGACAGGGGCTTAGTCAAATGCTCATAATGTCCCATTTCACTGATAACCCCAGAATGCAGGTGAGTTGGGAACAGGCTGGAAAAATCAGTGTCATGTGGAAGGAGAGCGTATACCAAAACAGCAGCCATGAAGAATTAGGCCTGCCTGTTGACCTGCCAGCCGAACCTGCCCAGTGCAGCCATGAGGAGTTAGGGCTATCAGAGTCCCCGTGGAAGCCCGCCACATCGTGTCACTCAGGAGTGACAGCCCACTCACCACAGCCAGAGCCAGGCAGCAGGGTTCCTCTCCTGGGAAAGGAGAGCCTTACCCACCAGGCCCCAAGGGCCCAGAGGCCCTCCCACCTTCGAGACATCTCTCCCACTCCACACCCCTGCACATGATCATGGTGTACTAGGTTCCCACGACTGCTCCAGCCCTGAGCTAGGGTATCAGAGTGGTTGGCACCCACTGTTCTGCCCAGCCACCCTTATCAGGAGCTGGCAGACCAGCAGTGCCTCCTCCTCTGTTCTAGCCAGCCGTGCCAGGGGACCAGCAGCCCAGCGCAACACCTTCCCTGGGCTATACTCTAGTAGACACAGAGACATACTTCTTCCTAACAGGTAGCCAGGTTGTACCATGTCCCCTGCCTCATCCCTGGCAACCAGAGAAAATTACTAACTAGAAAGAAGACGAATTGTTAATGATAATGACAGGAAAAACAACTTTCACTCACCCACGGGGAAGTCAGCACAACATGACCAAAGCAAAGAGAGGTCCTGAGAAGAAGAGCAACCAGTGGCATAGTCAGTTAGCCATCAGGCTGCTAGCCAGAAGATCAGCAGTTCAAAGCCACCAGCTGCTCCAAGAGAGAAAGAAGAGGGTTTCCAATCCCATGGAGAGTCACAATCTCAGGAAACCCAAAGGGGCAAGTTCTACCCTGTCCTATAGTCACCGAGTCAGCACTGATTTGATGGCAGTGAGTGAGATTGGAATTATGAATGTAGCACTTTATAAACAAACCCCACATCCTTACAACTGAACCAATAAAACTGTATCGTGATAAGTGAGGAAAAGACTGAAGCTGTCAAAGATTTTATTTTGTTTAGATCCACAGTCACCGCTCATGAAAACAGTAAAAACATCAAACAACGCAGTGAGTGCAACGGGCAAATCTGCTACGCACGACCTCTTTGAAGTCGAAGAGCAAGGATGACATTTTGAGAACCAAAACATGCCTGACCCACAGCCAAGCTGCTCACCGCCACCTCGGATGCATGCGCAAGCTGGAAAATGAATAAGGAAGTCTGCAGAAGAACTATGTGCCGGCGCAAAAGATTCAAAGTGCCGTGATCTGCCAAAACAACAAGTAAACTTGCCCTGGAAGTATAGCCAGAATGTTCCTTGGAAGTGAGGATGGGGAGGCTTTGACACATGTGCTTTGGACGTGATCAGAAGACACCAGTGCCTAGGAAAGGACATCATGTGTGGTCAGGAGGAGGGTCTTTGAAAAAGAGGACCCCTCTGACCTAGTAATTCCATGCAACACTTTACCCTGCTCATGACAGCACTCATGACAAGAAAGATACACAAAGGGATGCAGACACCCTTCAGAAATCATTGTCTAAGTGCACTGCAGTATATCCAAACAATGGGATGTTACACCAACATTAAAATGCAGTCATTTGTGTGCAATAATATTGAACACTCTCCAATATGTTGGGTGAAACAAAATCAAGTTCTCAGTAGGTTATGAACCTATTTTTGTATATGACAATGACACAGACATACGAAGGGGCACGTGCATGCATGTGTCAGAGAGAAAGAAATAGAAACTTTTGAAGGTTACCTTTGGAAACAGATGCAAGGACGGGCAGCTTTTTGTATGTCTCCTGTTTCTAGTTTTCTACATTTGTTTCATTTTCTAAATATCATCTATTTGACTTAATCTTATTAAAATAGATTTTTAAAAGTTTTTAAATGTTTAAAAAAAAGAGGAAAACCCGCAGTCAGGTCGAGTGACACAAGGACTCCAACAACGGCTTCCAACAACATCACAATCGTGAGGACGATGCACCACTTGGCAACAACAATGCTAATTACAGTAATTGCTATACACAGACAACTGCAACAACAGTACTGACACACGATAATTTACAAAAGGACACATAGGTGGGTAGATATAATAAAGATATGACGTGTGAGGGTGGAAGGGAGCACACCCACCTACAGATACAGGTTTGGTTGTGGGTATGTCTACATGCCTAATTGCAGGTTCTGCATGTATATTAACGAAGGCAGTAGAGTAGGGCAAAGGTGTGGGGGATATGGATGTCAAGTGGCACAACCTAAGCTTATACAGACAGTGCTCTGCATCCTACACTCTGGGTCTTAAAAGCTTTTGAGCAGTCATATAAGATACATGTATTGTTCTCTGGGGCACAGAAGAGTAAAGGAAATGTAAGATTCAAGGAAGCAGTCAGTCTTAAAGACCATATGAACGACAGCATACATGACCTAAGACCAAGAGAATGACCCGAATATCAGCAGAGACACCTAATTTTACCACAAAAACTGCATTAAAAATGTGCTGAAAAAACTCAGTGTATACTCCAGCATATACAGTAGATGGTACCCAGTGACCACAACCACCCACTCTGGGATCAGAACAAGGCTTCCAGTCAGAGTGGGAGGAAAACACAGACCAACAAATCAAATTCACAGTGAAAACTAGACTGACTAGCCTGACAGAGACTGGAGAAGACCCCTGAGCCTGAGGACCTACAGCACCGGCCTGACATGGAGAGCATCTTGAAGCCAAACCACAGACAGGCTGGTAGAGTACAAATTAATGCCCAAGATGAATGTGTTCCTTTGAGCCATCGATTATACACGACATCTACCTCAAAGCAGATGGGTTTTAAGGGTCAGAAGAGGAAACCAAGAGTACACTGGAAAATGTAGCCGAGGTCGTGGAACCCTCCGGGGAGAAGTAAGCAAATGGGAAGCTAATTTGCTCTGTATTGTCACCTAAAGCACCTATTGCAAAGGATTATCATTTTATATACTCTATATATACACACCACCTTGGGATTTCAGTACACATTGCAAAGGCTAAGTGCCCAGCAAGTGTTCTCATTGCTGACTAGATTATATAACAAGTAAGGCCTGAGCCAACTTTACAGGACAGGCAAGCCAGTCCCGGCAGGAAGGAATGCCAGGTAAAGGGCAGACTGCAGGCAGGGCGCATGCAGGCCCGAAGGACGTGTGGGGCAGGGCTGGAGTACTAGTTTCCAGTAGCCAGGTAGTGGTAACCGGCCAGGGAAACACAGGAGAGGCAAGGTGCAGCACAGGGCCAGGCCAGAGTTTGATGTTTCTACACAAAGCAAGGTTTTGTAAACGAATCTGACAACTCCAGGCCAACTGTTCAGCATCCTGACTTCTGGGCTATCCATTTATCAAAGCGTGCCACATTTTGTGCTTAACAACCTCAGTCTCATTGTGTAGAAATTAGGCCTCGGGAAGGTCAACGAGGTAAAGAAATTAATGGGCTAGCCCTTGCTGAGCTGAGGTTCATTCAGGGATGCCTGTGCTACACCAGTCACTCCTGGGCATCGGGGTGTCCCCTCCTCCTATGAACTCTCGGCCAAAGTGGGAGCGTTCACACCTTGGCACACACATTTCTTCACAGGGTCGAGGAAGATAGGGGGCACTGAAGGTGGAGTCCATGAGCACTTGCCAAATTGAGTTCTGAAGCTCTGCTTCTTCAATCTTCCCAGCAGTGGGGGGGCTACTGGCGGACAGGAGTCTGACATTTTATTAGTTTTAAGAACTAAAGTGTGCCCACGAATAATAAGGTTAAAAACAAAATGAAACAATAAAACCTTGGCTTCCATCTCTCCATCAAGGTCTTCAAGCTATTGTGTGGGCTGCCTGCAACCTACACCAACCGATGATGAAAACCCACAAAAAATCCCAGCATCCACACCGTCATAGTACAGTACAGGCTAATTACACGGGCCTACTATTGGAATATGCTTTCTGAGATCAAACTAGCTGTATTTCTAAAGAGTAAAGAAAGAGGGCTTGCCTCTTGGAGAAGCCCTGCAGTGAGAAGAGAAACTTTGTCTTAACAGCCTTACTCTCAGGAAGAAAACAAAAAGATTCATTTAGATTGCCATTTCACACCTCTGAGGCACAGTGGCGTGTTTGTTATACAGATTATGCAGATTACTAAGCAGTCACAAGAGAATAAAGAGGTCCCTTTTTTTTCCAGGTTCAAGCACACGATTTGTATAGGCTCTCCCTCAAACCCAGCCTCGTGTTACTTCTAAGGATGCAGCAAGTAATGATGGGGACCCTTCTAATTGGGCAGCGGGGAAAATGAAAATCGGCACCTCCATGCCACCATCTGACCTCAGTTTCAGGGATTAAACTAAGCTTCCTCTCCCAAAACAAGCCTGTTTCGGTCTCTATTTGCAAAGAGCAGAAATGAGGTGCTAGGAGGATGTATGGCCTGTGGTGTCTGGGCTCTTAATGGCAAGTCTGAATCCCTCAGACCTTAAGCAACACAGCTTCCAAAGTCAAGTCAGAAGGTCGCTTCTCAGGGCTAAGAGCCAAGGAACTTCTTAGTAGCTGCCTGCCATCCACTGTCTAACTTAACAACGTTCACCTGAGTCCACAGCACTCTTCCCACGAGAAAAAGCAAAGGCTCTAACCAACGCTCCTTTCATTACTTGAACCGCAGTGCACCTGGAGCTTCTCTCGCTCAGGGAGAGATGTGGGACAAACAGCCACGGAGAACAAAGTACAGTGAGGAACAAGGAAAAGACGCAGGATGAAAAACGGACTGGAAGCAACAGAAATCTAGGTCGCAGCAGCATCAGGGTGTTGATGCCCCACTGCTCTGCTAGTAACTGGGGGGAGGGTCTCCAGTGTACTGTGATGAAGCACCTGAGTTTCAGATTACACCCCACATTAAGCAGCACTGTCCGGGGAGCGAGCTGTCAGGCTGCGAAGGGCACACAAGGGGCTGCTCTAGGGGCATAGACCCTGGAACCAGGGCAGCTTTCTTCTGTGACAACCGGAGGCCTCTTAGTCCCCTGGGAGAGTAGAAATCACCTCCCTCAAAATCAGAAAGCAAAGCATGCAGCTGGGCCTGGCCTCCCTCTGGGCTCTCCCCTCCCTCTTCAAAATGCTACAGGTGTGGAGCTGGGGACAAAGGGACAATGGGCAGAGAGCAGGGGCCACCAGAAACAGCCGACTGACTATGACGCTCGCAGAGGGCAACAAAGCAACACGCCAAGTACGGAGAGTGGGAGTCAAGGAGGGCTTTGAGGAAACAGTGAAGCTCGAGACAGGGAGCCAGAAAACAGATGCCAGCCAGGAGAGAACGAACTTGGCAGAGGCTGGGGGTTGGGCTTTAGGCAGGCCAGCGTGCCGTGGCCAGGGTGGACACAGTGTGACATCGAGAATGTAGGGCAGGGAGGGCAGCTTCAGGGAGTGTGTCACCCAGCCAGTCTCTACACCACATGAAGCTACACTTACGCCACAGGCACCAGAGAGCAGCAGGGGGGCCCTGAGCAGGAAATGGCATGCTCAGATGTACAAACAGGCTCATGCTGGCAGAACCAAACGAAGGGCAGAGAGGCTAGAAGCTGCCAACAGTCCAGAGTCTGAGGACAGCAGCGGTGGCAGGAGGGCAGGCACAAATAAGGGAGGTGACAGAACACATCGGCTTCTCGCTTGGGCAATGGATGAGGGGACCAAAAGCAGAGACCACAGCCCAAGCTCAGGGATGGAGCCCTGACCGGCACTGGCCTTGTTTGAAGGGCCTGACAGGCGCCTCCTGAGATGTTTGGAGAGCAGCCACTATTGTCACGTGCAGCTTGGAAACCACTCCACAGCTCAAGAAGCAGGCAGCAGGATCTGCTGACAAGGACAAGCTTGCCCAGGAACTGAGCAGGGCGCCCGTGGGAGACCCTAGGCTGAGGGAGGCTTTCGGAGGCGCAAACCTGAGTGTTCCTCTGGTCGGGGAGCCCACAAGCTGCGGCCTGATTCCCTTTTGTAGTTTTCGTGGAACATGCCTTGTCCAGCCAAGCATGTCCGGTCGATGGCTGCTTGCTTCTGTGCCACATCAGCAGAGAAGGCAAAGGCGACCGCCCACATGAAGCCTGCCCCCCCCTCAACAGGCCTTAGGCAAAGCCCGCCCCTACTTTTAACCTCAGTTTTTCCACTTGAGAAGTCAGACGTACAAACTGGTTTTAGATACAGCAAAAACATAAAAGGCTCGGCAAAGTGGTCAGTTTAACTTCAGAGACATTCTTCCTAATTTATACTCAATTCCCTAATTAAGTCTGCTCAACACAAACTAAGTTTCTACGACAACCAAGGGTGGAACGTTTATTGAGACTTACAATGTGTAATTTGATGAGACAGTCTTTAAACCCCGAGCCAATTATCAGTTTGCTTGTGAATCCAAAATCAATCTATCTTCTCTGGTGCAGCTGGTAGGTTTGAAGCTCTTGACCTCATGGTTAATAGCTAAGCACTCTAACCACGGCATCGCCAGGGCTCCAAACTTTACCTTCGATACGTCCCAGTTCAGAATGCCGCACCTACGGTCTTCAGAAAGCTGTGGTGATACAGAAGTGATGGGTCACCGCCATCTGTCTCCAATGTCACCGCCATCCTTGCTTGAGCACCAGCCACGTCCAAATGCCACTCACAACACCTGTTCACCTGAGGCCCACAATTGCCCAGGGGGAAGCCAACCTTCTCCAGTTCAGACAAGGACACAGCCTTGGAGGCAGTGGGAGGCAAACATAAGACCCGGGGCCAAGCTCAGAGCCGTCGGGCCCAACCACGATCCTATGCTGCAGTTTGTGACCCACACCAAGCCAGACGCCATCTGTCAGGGGCCAAGTGGACTCTACTTCTCTCCTCCTTGAACTCTGTGCCGGTCTCAGGTCACAGGCTGGTGCCACCAGACCCAAGGCTGGCTTACACCGGGCTTTAAACCACCCCCTCAGCTCCCGACAGATGTAGAAGAGATCTGTGTTCAGCAGAGATGAGAGAAATCGACCCTATGAGTGACTATGATCTGCTCCATGGAGAGAACTCAGGCTTTCTCTTCAAACTGACCCAAGCTTGAACTGTTTCCACTCTGGCCCAAAGGCAGGATGAGGGGCTCAACATGTTGGCGGGAACATACAACTACAGAGAAAGCCATTTCCCCCCTTCATTTTGTCCGGTTGAGGTCAGCCTCTCCTTGCCTGATCCGCGCCGTTCTGGGGATGAGCAACCCTGCGCTTCTCTAAGGAAGCCCAGGCTTGTGTGGTGGGCCGCGTGGCTACAGGCCAGTAACCATGGAGTCCGCAGTTCAGCGGCTGCTCCAAGGGAGCAAGAGGAGGTCTTACATTTTGAAGGATTATAGGCTCAGAAACCCCAAGGAGCAGGGACTGGGTCCAAAGCTTCAGGTTTCTACCTATAAGGAAAGGAAAACTAGATTCTACCCTCCAAGTAGCGCCAAGGAACAATGAGATGGGCAGGGCTAAGGCCCGGTGGCTGGCAAGGCCACACACTCAGATGTCAGCAGTCTCTGCTTCCAACCAAACCTGATTCATCACCTCAAACTTCAACCCCAGGGACAGCCCCAACTTTCCGGAGGCTTAGAGACCAGCTCGCACAACTTTAGAAGAGGGACGGGGGAGGGACTTCCAGCTCCTAGAAACACATTCCCTTTACAGAGAGAAACTCGTGGCGCTCACTCCATTTTGCTCCAAGAGGAGGGAACGTTTCCTTCAGCTGCCACCTGGCACTTTCAAGAGTACAAGAGTGAATGCTCGTGGAGCTCCCAGGTGGGCAAACCCGCTGAACCTCTGCACAGAGCGGGGGCTGGTCCCCCACATCTGTTTTCAGAGTACAGGGAAGAAACGCTGACCAAGAGAGGCAGCTGTTGGGAAGCAGAACTTAAAGCTCTCTGCGAAACCACCTGCTGCTCCCCCCTCTCCACCCAGCCCTTCCAGCTAGCTGCCTGGCTGACCCATGAGCACCGCCCCTCACTCAACAGTCGGGGAAAGAAATGTCATTAGGAGACTTGGATTTTGCTCCCATGTTTGGAGTTCAGGATTCTAGATATAAACCAAACGCAGGGCAGAAACCCTGAAGGAAAAGAAACCCTCTTGCCCTTCATCAGCCGCTAATATGCGATTTCATCCCAAGTGGAGTCCGTGATCTTCCCTGCCAGGCCAGCCCCCACTCCCACAGATTTGCACAGACATAGTTTCAATGGCTCATGTTCCTGCACCTGTTGATTCTGCTCCAAGTAACTTTTTTCCCCTAAAACAGGCGCATAACTACTTTCTCCCAGGACTCTAAGATCCTAACCACAGTTTTAATGGGCAAAAGGGTAACAGAAGACGTCTGTCATGGCGCACAGCCACTCCAAGGGGCTCCTGGGATAAAAACGGAGTATCGACTTCTGATGGGAAGAGTTCACTTCACCCGCCACGGGATCCCACCCGTTCAGCATGTCCCGGCCTCCAGAATCCCTTCCCATTTCCTGGCCATTTGCTACACAACGTGCATGCCGAGTGTTTGGCCAGCATCCCTCGGGCTTGCTGCCCCGGTTGTTTGTTTAAAACTAGGACCAGAGCCATCGCCCTCCCCAGCACCGTGCGCACAAGACCAACTCGGGTTCTGCAGCTAACCCAGGCCCTTCCTGTTGGTGGCCACAGTGGGGAGGGCCGCTTCAGGCTTTGCTGTTTCAGACTTCACTCCCGGCAGCTGGCGACGGTGGCAGGCCTTGGGGCTGCACAGCACACAGAGAACATCCTGTCCACCAGCCCAAACAATCCTCGCATGCGCGCCCCACTAATGGCCAAACCACCTGCGAGAGCCCCATTTGCTTCATTGCACTGGCTGCCCCAATTCAAGATAACGCTGTTTCATTGTGTTTATTTTACAACAGTCACCTGTGTCCCGTGGAACTTCAGCGGCCAAGGTATCAACGGGCACTGCATTAGCAGAAGGCAGCAAGTAAATAAGAGCCTTCCCAGCCCCTTCAAAGAGCAGGGAGGACAAACAGGGAGGGGGGGTACCTGGAGGGGGGAGGGGACAATCTGGCAGATGCCGTAAGCATACAATTCTGCCCCAACAGGAAGCACCAGCAAAAACCCTGTGTGTGGTTTCTAAGGTAGATAGGGTTGCATGTCTGCACCGAAAAGCCTGTGAGCACAAATGCGTGTGCATGCATAGGTATGTCCATGTGCTCGCACTGACGTGCGTGCTACCTACACCAGGTAACAAAAACTCATGGTAAAACCCCAGTATCGTTTCGATTCCATGTTCCCCAACGTGTTTTTTAAGCCCCTTCATATTTAAGAACCACATGGGGTCACAGTTAGGGGGCTTCCTAGACATACCCAAACCTCCACGGGATTGGTTTGCTAGGCTAAAAGGCTTAAGGCCATCGCCTTGGGGACAGCTTGCTCAAATGGCTTAACCCAGTCCACAAAGATGATGTGCTACAGCAGCGGTTCTCAACCTGGGGGTCGAATGGTCCTTTCACAAGGGTCGCCTAAGACCACTGGGAAACAAATATTTCACAATATATAATTACATATTGTTTTGTGACTCATCACTATGCTTTAATTAAGTTTAATTATTCAATTTGTAAAAATGAAAATGTATCCTACATGAGATATTTACATGGCAATTTTTTTTTCATGGCGATTCTTAACAGTAGCAAATTACAGTTATTAAGTAGCAACAAAAATAATTTCATGGTTGGGGGTCACCACAAGATGAAGAACTGTGTGAAAGGGTCGCAGCACTAGGAAGGTTGAGAACCACTGCTCTACAGAGTAGAATCTCCACCCTAGCTTGGTGAGTAGCATCTGGGGTCTTCCGCGTTGGGGAGTGGTCTCTACTTGCATGGCAAAAACAAGAATGAAGGCAAGCTAACAACTAGTGAAGGACCAGGGCCATCTACGGCGAGATGAAACGAAGAACTGCATGGTGCCCACCCACCCCTACTGCCCTCGCCTACCACCAACTGACAGAAGGCCTGGCCAGGCTGGGAGGAAAACGGGGAACAAAATTCCAGTTCCTAAAACAGGCCAGACCTACTGAAGTGAATTGATAAGAGACTCGAGGAACCACAAGACAACTGCCCTAAAATATCTTTTGAACTTGGAACTGCAGCTATTTCTGCAGGTGGCCCCTTCAGTCACGTAATAAACAGGCTTATAAAGTAAACAATATACCACCCACCCCACATAACACATACACTCTCATATAATAATCAACCTGATGACGCTAAATGGCCAGCACTCACCCAAAAGCAAAGCTGTAAGGGAGGCTAGACCAGTGGAAACAGAGCAAACTGAAGGGAAATAAGGGGACTGCAGACACACTGTGAAAATGACAACCAATGTCACGGAGCAATTTGATTTAAAATTGTTAAATGGGGATCTAAATTGGTGTGTAACCATAATTATAAGACTTTTTTTTTTTAAGGTTTCTAGTCCCTGTCCTGGAGGCCCTAACTAGGTCAGGGGTCCTCAAACTTTTTAAACAGGGGGCCAGTTCACTGTCCCTCAGACCCATTAGAGAGCCGGACTGTAGTTTGAAAAAAAAAACTATGAACAAATTCCTATGCACACTGCACAAATCTTATTTTGAAGTAAAAAAACAAACGGGGCAAAAACACCCAGCGGGCGTTAGGTGGTACAAATAGTTGGAGGCTTGAGTTCACCCAGAGGTGCCTTGGAAGTAAGGTCCGGCAATCCGCAGCAGGAAAACCCGTGGGCACAACATACAGAGTCAAATGTACTGACGTCCAGAAAACTGTCAGACTTCACAATGTCCCTGCTGCTCAGTCTACCATGGTTAACTGCTCACTCTGGGCACGTTGGAAGCTGGGTGGGTGACAAGAAGTGAGACAGAGAACTAACATCCCCTTTTCCCGATAGGAAAAAGGCAGGTCAGGATAGTGGGCACCACATACTTCCATCTAGTCTTTTTAATCCAAAGCATGGATTCAGCAACAAGAAGATAGCACAGACCAATGTTAGGTATTTCTAACATATCAAATGGCTAGTAAACTGTAGGATTTAGAACAGTCTAGTTCTATAGGGCCTTCCAATTTAAAAACAGTATTTATACAACTACAACCCAAGCCTCGGTGTAGCCCAACATCTAAGAGAAGCCCACCAGACATCAACTAGCACGGGGGACTATCCTCAAGAGCGGGTCCACACACCTGAACACACATTTACTGCTGTGGCCCAGGTGTTTTTAAATAAATCACTTTATTGGGTGCTCTTACAGCTCTTAAACCAATCCACACATCCACGTGTCAAGCACATTTGTACATACGTTGCCATCCTTTCCAAAACATTTTCTTTCCACGTGAGCCCTTAGCAACCAGCTGTTTTCCCCTCCCTCCTGAACCCTTGATAATTTATCCGTTATTTTTATTTTCATATTTTACACCCTCTGCTGCCTCCCTTCACCCTCATTTCTGTTGTTTGTCCCCTTCCTGGAGGGGGGTATACCTCAATCATTGTGATTGGTTCCCCCATTTCTCCTACCCTGAGGGGTTTATCTGTCCTGGATTCTGTTTGTCAAGAGTTCTAATGTGTACCAGTATACATGCTCTGGTCTAGTCAGATTTATAAAATAGAACTGGGGTCATGATAGTTGGAGGGGTGGGGCATAAAGAAGTAGTGGGATGTTGTGTGTTTCCTCCATGCTGTTCTGCACCCTGGCTGGCTAGTCCCTTCCTTGTGATCCTTCGGTGAGGGGATATCTAATTGTCTACAGGTGGGCTTTTCGTCTCCATTCCAACCCACCTCATTTGCATCGAAATGGTTGATTGTTTTGGGTCTTCTGATGCCTGATAGCTGATCCCATCGACACCTCGTGATCACACAGGCTGGTGTGCTTCTTCCATGTGGGCTTTGTTGCTTCCCAGCTAGATGGCCGCTTATTTTAACTTCAAGCCTTTAAGGCCCCAGACCTGTATCTTATAATAGGCAGGCACCATCAGCTTTCTCCACATTAGCTTATGCATTTGGTCATTCTTTAAAGGCATTCAACTTCAAGCTCACTGTCACAGAGTCAACTCTGACTCACAGACCCTAGAGGGCAGAGTACACAGCCCCTTTGAATTTCCAAGACTTTAAATCTTCACAGGAGTAAACAGCCTCATCTTTCTCCCTCAGAGTGACTGGTGGGTTCTAAACACTGACCTTGTAGTTAGCAGCAATGTGTAGCCCCCTCCGCCATCAGGATTCTACATGCAACTCTCTCCAGCTGCCTCGGTTGAGTTATGTGCTGGAAGGCCTCAACTTTTCATGCCTTAGAGAGAATACAAGTTTCCCATTAAAGAGGATGGGTCGCCCCAGATGCCAGAGAAGCCAAGCCCCCAAGAGCTCTCCCGGGCATCGTCACACACACAGCTACAGAACAGAAGCACTCAAGCTTGCAAAGCAAGGTCTATTAGGGTTACACTTACTGTAACGCCACAAAGATGAGAAACAAAGACTGAAAATAGCCTCTGGAGATGTACAAAGATGCAAACTCATAAAACTGCCCACTGTGCAGTAAAGTCCACCCCATTCTGGTTTGCCACTAGACAGAAAACACCGGTGAAGAACCATCTGCTGTCTTACCAAGGGGCATGGAGGACATCAGGCATGTCACATGCAAGGCTATGATTATTTTAGAAAACAGATACCAACAGAAGTTCAAATGGAAAACAGCAAGTGTCACAGTAGTTGAGTTGGAGTGGGGGGAGAGGGGACACTAAGGCACAACGAACAAACCTCTGGTGGCCATAATCCCTAGAACAGTACAGTCAACCTAGACTAATGCCCTGCTTACCCGATTCCGCGCCAGCAGCAGCAACTCCTTCAGCCTGCCTATGTATCTCTGCTCGACCCTGGGTCTCGCTAACCCCAGGGACCTACATCCATGTGTTACAAACATCCGTCATTGAACGATGTGGTTTTTCAGCTCCCTGCCTCTGCCTACCCTGCACCAACGGGAGGCTCCGTTTGGGAGATGGCTATGTCCTATTGAGACCAGCAATACGGCTTCAGTTGATACACAAGAGGGCCTTCAAAATGTGGAAAAACAGCAAAGATAACTGAGTTCTCGCAAGAACTTTCTAAAGACACTTTGTATAGAAGGACCATTATTTTTCTTTTTTTTTTTTTTAACAATTTATTGGGGCTCATACAATTCTTTTCACAGTTCATACATATACATACATCAATTGTATAAAGCACATCTGTACAGTCTTTGCCCTAATCATTTTTTTCTCTTTTCTTCTTTTACATTTTATTAGGGACTCATACAACTCTTACCACAATCCATACATATACATACATCAACTGTATAAAGCACATCCATACATTCCCTGCCCCAATCATTCTCAAGGCATTTGCTCTCCACTTAAGCCCCTTGCATCAGGTCCTCTTTTTTTTTCCCCCCCTCCCTCCCCATTCCCCCCTCCCTCGTGTGCCCTTGGTAATTTATACATCGTTATTTTGTCATATCTTGCCCTATCCGGAGTCTCCCTTCCCCCCTTCTCTGCTGTCCCTCTCCCAGGGAAGAGGTCACATGTGGATCCTTGTAATCACTTCCCCCTTTCCAACCCACTCACCCTCCACTCTCCCAGCATCGTCCCTCACACCCTTGGTCCTGAAGGTATCATCCACCCTGGATTCCCTGTACCTCTAGCCCTCATATGTACCAGTGTACAGCCTCTGTCCTATCCAGCCCTGCAAGGTAAAATTCGGATCATGGTAGTTGGGGGGAGGAAGCATCCAGGATCTGGGGGAAAGCTGTGTTCTTCATCGATACTACCTCATACCCTAATTAACCCATCTCCTCTCCTAAACCCCTCTATGAGGGGATCTCCATTGGACCATTATTTTTCAAACGTGGATTTGGATCACTACTTCTTAAATGGAGGTGAAAATGCCTTCCCCTCTTTATATGTGAGATGCACGCAGGTGGACGGACTGGCTCTCACTGGACATCTAGTACTGGGGCTAGGGATCAAAAGTGCTTGGGAAACTGCCTACAGAAACACAAATGTGCTTTTAAAAAACCCCAAAAGCACATTCACAAATGTTCACTACTGTACTGTGTATTATGGAGAAACGCTGGAAAAAACTTAAACCACCAGGAACAGAATGGATAAGTAAAATGTGGCACATGCAAGCAATTTGCTAGAAATGAGTTAAAAATGAGTCACCATCCTGAGTCGATGAGCCCGGGGGTCGGAGCCACCGTCTCAGGTGGACTGCCGTAACGTAGTTCACCAAGACAATGCTCTACCACCCACTTGGATGAGCCTCCACTGGGGTCTTCAAAGCCCATGAGCAGCCATCGAAGGTGCAACCCCGGGGCTCACCCCACCCAGAGGAAAGAAAATGAAAACACGTGGAAACAATCAGGCTGACGAACGAAAGGAGCACCCAATGATCAATCTCCACAACCCTGAAACGGACGAGCTCCAGGGTGCCAGCTATCACTACCAGCTGCTCTGAGAAGAGGCTCGTTAGAAGGGCTGGGTAGGGTGGGGGGAATGTGAAACAAAACTCACAATCAGAGACCAGGGCTTACTGGCTGGCTAGAGATAGATGGGACACCTGAGACCAGGGCCCTTCACTGTCCTTCAGGTCTGCATCTGAACTCACCCTGCAGGTGGAATCACCAGCCACTGCAGATCGAAAGAGGCGCACTTCTCCAGTGACAGAGGGTCCGGGAACAAGGTGAGAAACAGCCAAGGCAGGGAGAAGGCAGAGCAAGTGATGGATGGTCCACTGAGGGGACTGAATGGCCTCACAGAGGACTTGTTTCTCTTCATACGAGGAATTCCTGAAGCAACTAGCATGAAGTGTCAGGATCTGACAAAATGGGCTAAGGAACATGGCCTCTCTAATCTTTATCTGATCTGCTGCAGTGCTCCAAATATTTCATCATTGCAAAAAAAAAAGCACTCTTAACTGAGCAAATGATTAGAACACATGTCCAACGGAGAAACAAAAGGAAGGTCTTAAAATCTGTTGTGCTATCTATAAACTTCAATTCCACAGTGGTATTTAGCAAAAATAAAGAAGAGTGTGTTTGTCTCCTAAACTGTGCTAACCCCGCGCCACCACTGGCGGCAGGCCCTGTTCTTATCACTGTTATTACAATGACAGCACCCTGTCTCTGGCCTTTAATCCTTAGGGTCCAATCACCATTACGCATTTCCTAAGGGCAGGACAATGTGCTAATCTATTTTAACGAAGATTTTAATACAGGTTCCAATCGAAAGGGTTCTTTCCTAATCCAATGAATCAAATACATTCCAAGAATGATGGCCAATTGAAATCTTTACTGACGTCTTCTTTTTCTACAATTTATGTGACATAAACACATTCAGTGAATGCCAGTCTGGGCTCCACGTGGTCTAGCCTTCTTTTAAGAATGAATTCAGTGAATATAGATTCACTTCAAGTACAGTCTACATACACAGCTGAAATTTTTAAAAGAAAGTGACAGCTACAACAGTACATTCAAATCCTACGTTGATAGCAAAGTCTTGAATCTATGAAAAACATTTTCTCAACTACGTAGCCACAGGTTTTTACCAATCTTTGCCATTTTAACTTTATCCTTCTAATATTGCTTAAAGAGTGAGAGCATGTGCTTTCTAGCTCTGAATGAAAATAGCTGAACTGAAACCTCTGCTTAAATAGCTCAGGGTTGGCTATTCCTGGAGAACACAGGGAAGGCTTTTCAATAGCCTTTGGTACTCTGATGATGTAGTAAAGTCATAAAACTGGCATGGGAAGACTCTAGTCTTCTGGCTTGGAATATAGTAATGGCTTAATGAATGGAATATTCCCACAGTGGGCCCACTGTCAGCTGGTTGGCGTCAACTCAGTGCCCGATAAAGAATGGCAGCCAGTGCAGCATGTCCTGGACCCCAGAAATGAACTGCTAGCTACCATGTTTACTCCTCTCAGCGAGAAGACCCTGCAAATCTACACAACACCACTATTTCAACTACTGCCCAAGACAGAGAACAGCCATCAATTCAAGGGCGACTCACCATCCAAGACAACCCAATTCCACAGATGTTAGGATGGGGAGGGGGCGGGGTGTTTTAAAAAGATGTAAACTTGACCTTTACCAACATAAAAAATATTAGGTATCTTCACACAATACCAATTTTCTTTCTTTGCTAAGTGTGTACTTACAGGATTCCCTATATAATCCAAAACCATACTGGTTTTATTAAGGAACCTTCTATGATGGTAGACACTAGGCCAGGTTAAAAACAAAACCAAACCCGCAGCATCTCTTCCAACCTACATGTGATAGAAATGTGATTCTCAGACTTTTGGTCAGTGGCCCTTCACTTTAACTATGAAGGACCCTGGGTAGGTTTATTTCCATGGATTGTAGTTATCAACACTTCTCACATTCTTAATGAAAAACATCAGTTTGTGTAAAAGTAAGAACAAACCTAGTATTTGTGAACAGACATCAATTTTTTTGAAAATTACAGAGCAATTTAATGAGAATGACTCTTTTTAATGATTTTCACATGCTTAATGATAACAGATTGCCAGATTCTCCTACTGTATCTACCTCAGTCAGTTCCACTGGGTTGCTCTGGATGTGCTGGGAGAGAGAGAAGTTCTTCCATAGCCTTTTCAGGTCATTATGGACATCCTTCATTGATACCACATCAGAGCCTGCCCAGCACTAGATGCTGAGGAGCTGGTTGTAATATAGAATCTCAAAGTCTTTGGAAAATCTGAAATAAACATTTCACATTGCTGTAAAAAAAGTCATGAGTCAGCCTTACATTTCCAATGGGGTGTTCAGCTAAGTAGGATCTTTCTCTCATGCATTGTTAATTTGGAAAATATGATTTAACATAGCTCGCCTAAATGTTGATATCATCATCAATCATCCAAAAGTCTCATGTAATAAATATCACTGAGCTTATCAGAAATGCTTTTTGGTAGGAACATGATGGCCAAGAGCCCAATTTCCCAAATCCTGCTTTCCCTCTCCATCTCAGATCTTGTCACTGGCTATGGGTTCTACCAGTTCTTTCCTTAAAGGGGCCTGATCACGGTTGATTCTTGACAAAATGTCTGCCACACAGTCATGTCTGAACAATCAAGAGTCTGTCAGCTATGCTTTCAAGTACAAATGACACTCCATGGAACAGCAGCTAGTTCAGCTGGCACCCCGAACCACACTAATGCTTCTTGCTGGAAATCCTCCTCACATGTCAGTGCAGCCCAGGCAATGGATGTGTGCTTTCAAATGCATTGCACAAAACACGGAAAAGACACGTACCGAGGGTCAAATTTAACAGGTTAATTATCTTCACTTCTTACCAAGGACATGTGTAAGTGGTACTGGTGCGCTCGCTCACTCACTCACTCACTCACTCACTCACTCACTCACTCACTCACTCACTCACTCACTCACTCACTCACTCACCGCCGTCAGGTCACCTGACTCATAGTGACCCGCCACATATACACAATGTTTAACTATGTGTACGGTAGTAATGATTACGACGACGACAGTTTGGTGCTGCTTTTTCTTGGGGGGGGGCAGGAGGGTTGGTGCTGCTTTGACTCACACTGAGGTGACCGGTTTTCCCTGATTTCGCGCAATACACCAAAAAGGCAGATAGAAAATTACCACTATAGTGCTCATAAAACCAGCCCCAAGGACGCAGTGCTTGGGTAAATTTGATGCGCACAGACCTCTTTTTCAGAGCGTTTCAAAGCGAGGAAGCTACTTTGCACACTAAGGTTCACTTGTTCCATGCCACGCTTTCAACTGCATCATGTGCACGGGGAAAGTCGGACGCCGATTAAGGAAGACTGAAGAAGAATCCATCTGAATGGTGGTGCTGGCGAGAAGACTGAAAGTACCATGACTCCCAAAAGAACAAACAAATCTGCCTCGGAAGAAGTATGGCCAGAGCGCTTCTTAGAGGCAAGGATGGCAAGATTTTATCTCACGTACTTTGGACAAGTCGTCAGGAGAGACCCGTCCCTAGAGAAGATGGCCATGCTTGGTAAATTATGGGGTTGGGAAAGAGAGGAAGACCCTCAACAAGATGGACTGACACAGTGGAAGCCACATGGGTTCAAACACAGTGACGATGGTGAGGAGGATATATACCGACCGAGTCACTGAGTCCAACCAGCTCAACTGCACCCAATAGCACCAGTAGGATGAAACCAGCTTTGACTTATGGTTCCTCTCAAAGTATCACGGGGCTCCGAGGTCTAAAGGCCCCACCACTTTGGAACCTCTATAGTAGAGGGTTCAAATGATTAAGGAATTTGCAAATACCCTAAGGAGCAAAAATCGTCTCCTCCTTAAAGAAGCACACAAATGGCAAATAGGAAAACAAAAGGAAAAACACTATCCTCCTGTATTCACTGTTAAAATCAATTGGAGACATTAAGATAAACTTAGCAGAAAACACACCAGCTTTGGAGAAAAAAAGCACATCCATGTTGAGCCCCACGTATGCCTTGCAATTTGGAACAAGTCATTTATATGAAGCCTCAATTTTTTCACATGTAAAATGAAATTTTAAATAGCTGGCCCTTTAAAAATATTTCCCCCACTATTCTGAGCAACTGAAAATAGGTCACATGTAAGTGTTTACATTATGTGTGAGTTGTTAAAACATTTCTTAAGGGTTCATGGGGGGGGTGGGGGGGGGGAATGAGGAGCTGGTGCCAGGGTCTTACACGGAGAGCAAATGTTTTGATGAGGGTAACGAATATACAAATGTGCGTTATACAATTGATGTATGTATGGACTGTGATAAGAGTTGCATGAGCCCCCAATAAAATGATTAAAAAACAACACACATTTAAGTAAAATCTTTTTCTCTCAGAGTGGGGCTGGAAAATAAGGTAATAATGGTCCTCAAAGTAGTCGTGGGCAGAGGAAGAAGTTGGTGGCCTCAAGTAAAGGCCACCTTCACAATTTACAAGGTGGAACGTGAAACCCATTATCGAGCACAGAACGACGCACTAACACACTCCGTGATTTAGACGAGTTCCAGGTATTTCACTTTTCAGAAGGTTCAACTGGTTCTTTCTCTGATGTAATCAATACTTTCCTTAGAAAATGCCTTTCTTTTGATCTCAGATGCCAGCAAAGACTCTCCCCGCAGAAAGACTAAAGGACTGGTGTGATTCTGATAGTTTCAGGACCCCAATTCACACATCAAAAGTGAGCCACGTACATGGAAAAGCAAACATAGCACCTGCGCATGAGAGAACTGTGGGCCCACTCTGAGAAAGCTTCCCCGCCTGCAGTGTGGCTTCCACACTGTTCCATGCGAGGACACAGGCCTCGGGGAAAACCCTGTAGTACAGGCAGCCCCTCGGTCACCAACGACCTACCTACAACTCATAGCTACAAACCAACCCCCAAAGAGTCTATTGTATTAAAAATCTGAGCTAAGTACCGGGGTTTGGACACCCACTGCTTTGCAATGGGCACCAAAGTATTATTTAAGTTTTTGCATGTGACACGTGACATGTCTACGTAAGTAATTTGCAAACTCACATGACTGTACACAGAAAACTAGAGGGCACACTGTGGGGCAAGACCTGCCTAACGTGTGTTGTTTGCATCACACTGTGGTGCTATGTTGTTAGAGATGCTTGCATACTAATGTTGTTGTTTATGCACAGAAGGTATGGTATATACTGAGACCCACACTTGGCCATACCCAACTGTTCTTACGTACACATTCAACGTGTTTCTAATCCAGGACCTGCCTGTATACTAGAGCCTAATGTCCCACCACCAGGTGTTCCCGGAATACTTCTGAGGTCACTTGCAAACCTACCTGTGTTACTAGGGCTAAGAGCCTAAGAAACCTTAGCTCCAGGCTCCTCACTGTAAGGACTTGCTATTTTTAAGAAGCTCTCGGCACGTTTCATGTATTATAAATGGGTCCTAATATCAATTGTCTCATGCATGTGAAAGTTATACACCGAATAGGAAGTAAAATTACTATGTGTGAATTGTGGTGCTGGCAAAGAATACTCAGAAGTACCAGGGACTGCTGAAAGGACAAACAGACCTGTCTTGGAAGAGGTATGGCCAAAGGGTTCCTTAGAGACAAGGATGTTGAGACTTCATCCCACATACTTTGGTCATGGTGTCAGCAGAAATCAGTCCCTGGAGAAGGACACCATGCTTGGTACAGTGGAGGGGCAGCAAAGAAGAGGAAGGCCCTCCGCGAGATGGACGGCCATCATGGCTGCAACAGTAGGCTCGAGCGCAGGGACAAGTGTGAGGGGGGGTGTAGGACCCAGCACAGCGTTTCCTTCTGTTGTGCGCCAGGGCAATACAGGTGGGAACCAACTCAATGGCACCTAACAATATTATCTCAAGACAGGGATGCTACTAAAGTAAACTTCAACCTTCTGGAATGAAAAATAGCATATTAGAAAGCAGTTATCAGGAAATCTGAAATGTAGAGTTAAGAACAAAAGGTAAGTTCAGTGTACGTAGTAACAACTTGTTACTAGGATTTTTGCTTTTTAATGCAAAAGCAAATCTGCAAATGCTGGCTGCCAGTAAGGGCCCATGCCTGCTACGGTCACTAAAGACCACCCTCCGGACAGGCCAATCTAAGAGCAGGAGCAAAGCTGGGTTGACAGGGTGGCAGAGGTACCCAAGAAACCAGCTGAACCCCTGCCCAGAGCCATCAAGCCAGTAAGATGGCTTCAAGTGTCACTCTCTGGACTCAACCCCCACATGACACCCAGGTGCTGGCAGCATTGAAAGGCAGAGGTCTAAACATGCACCATCAGGGTTACTAAACCAATAGACAGCTGGTGACAAACCCTTCTGAGACATATGCCACTCCAAAACCAAGTCCTCATGAACTACCATATACATTCAAACCACCAGCTTCAAACTCAGGGATTTACTGCCATTCTATTTCTGGCTATTTAGCATCAATATTCAATTTCTACCTTTGTTCTCCATGATTTCCAAAGCCTTTACAGCTCAACCAAAGTTTACCTTCATTTTCACACATAAAAGTTACTCCATGTCTAAACAGCCACATTTTGGAAATTTTCAACTTGCCAGGCTAATTACTAAATAAAATGCTCACCGAATCTGTGTGTTCCTGGACCATGTCTTGACCAGCTCGTCTCCAAAAAAACCCAAAAAAACTCACTGCTATTGAGTCAACGTGACTCCTAGTGACTCATAGACAGGGCAGTAGAATGGCACCTGTGGGTTTCCAAGACACTATTAACAGGAGTAGACAGTCTCATGTTTGCCGAAGAGCAGCTGGTCGTTTCGAATTGCTGATCCAGAGGTTAGCAACCCAAATGTGTTGACCAATATGCCACCAGGGCTTGCCCTCCTCACCAGGTGGTGTTTAATCCCTCTCCCTAGACTTGAGGACCTGCTTACTTCCAAAGCAGTTTCCAGGAGGAAAGAACTCGTGTAAGACAGAAACCTGCCAGAGGAGGAAAATGCAAATACGTCCCACTACTAGAAAGCCAGAGAGAAGCAAGGCTGCCCCGTCAAAGGGGACAAACTGAAAAAAACAGGCAGTGCAGGCAAGTCCCGGCTGTCCCAGGTTCTACCGCAGTTAACAGCACACACGGCCTTACCCAAGTGGATCAGGTGGTGCCATGTGGACGTGGCAGCTTTGACACGCCACGAGCAGGGCCCTTCACCTCTGTGGGCTTCCTTTTCCCAACACCCCAGTCTAACCCTGAGGAAACAGAACATCACAAAACACCCGAACCACAAAGCACCTCTGAGTCCAATCTGGCTCACAGCAACCGCACAGGCCAGAGCAGAACTGCCTGCCCCACAGGGTGTCAGAGGCTGTGTGTACATCGTTATGGCAACAGGCAGACTCATCTTTCTCCTCACCAGTGGAGGGCTTAACTGCCGACCTTGGGGGTTAGCAAGCCCAATGATGGCTTAACCCCTCTTCAAAACGTGCCAAAGCCAGGGAAAGTGAGGCAAGGCCACCCAGACTGGAGGTGACATGTCAACCAACTGCAGTGCCACATCCTGGCCTGGCTCAGGGAGCAGAGCACAGGCAATCCTGGGAACGCAGAGGGGAGGTTTGGTGCACAGGCATAGACCAGCACTGGTTTCTAAGTTTCCAGCAATGTCCCTGGATAAATACAAAATGACAACATCAGCAACTTCGGTGGCCCAACACTGGGTGAGGCGGGAACTCTCTGTGCTAACAACTCTGCCACCCTTCTCTAACCTTCCAGGTCCGCCCAAGCAAGCGTCTTTGTCAGAAGCTATCAAGCAAGGCAGAAAAACTCCAACAAAACAAAAGCATAAAATGAGAAGAGCTATTTATATATACCTCAAGTCCTCTTCTATAAAATCATTCCATCATTGTTTAGTCATTTTTTGGGTGGTTTTATTAGAAAAAGACTCAGGTAAGGACTACAAGTCATCCATCGATTAAGAATGACTTACAAGAACATGAAGCAGTAAGACACAAATACAAGCACAAACTAAATATCTGAGACACTTCTGTTTGCCAATTTATTAACAAATCAAAAATAATAAAACAAAGGAGACTGCAGATTGCTTTGTAAATACAGGTGAAAGCAACTGATCAAGTGCTTGAGCAAACGGGAAAAAAAGTTAAAAAACCACACTGGTCTTTTCTTTTTAAAAAATAAAACCCCATGGCCAATACCCCTATTAGACAACCGTTCTGGAATGTGTCATAAAAGCAGGGCCTTTATTTGCATTTATTTCAATTTATGACTCATTTCATGTATGTAGGAGTCTGGTGGGGTGGTGGTTACGTGTTGGGCTGCTAATTGCAAGGCCAGCAGTTTGAAACCACCAGTCACTCTGTGGGAGTAAGACAGAGCTTTCTACTCCCAAAAAGAATCACGGTCTCAAAAATTCACTGGAGCCGTTTTTACCCTGTCTTGTAGGGTCTCTGAGTTGGCATTGACTCAATGACAATGGAGTTTCATGTAAGTAACCCCCTAACTCACTGTAATGAATAAACTCTCCCATAATTTCAGAAAAAAACTTTAAGCAAATGGGGGGGAGGGTAATCATTTCAGTTTTGACAAAATGAAGCACCTAAAAATTTTATATAATTGGGAGGAGGTTTGATAAGTTGTTTACATTGTTGAATACAAAAATGAGGGCCTGAAATATAAGCCCCCTCCATTTAAATCATAGTAAGTTTACAAAAAGATTTTATACATACATGCCAAAGTGTCTTAAGTGATAAAACTTAATTATAATGCAAAATAAAACTAAACCCCAAACATTTGAAGGGTAAGAGAACAATAAACAACATTGGCAAATAATTCTGTAAAAGGTCTATTTGAAAGTATCTGAAGCGTGTTTAAAGAAAGGGGGGGGGGCGCTACCAAAAATTTGCAGGAAAATTCCATCATTCTTTCATTCCATTTACCACGGACACTATGAGAAGCCCCTCTTACAAAGGTAAAGTATTTCCAGTACTAGTGGATTGGATGGGACCTGCCCGGCATCTGACTCAGTTTACTCCCACACTCCCTACTTTACCTTCTAAAGGGGCTGCTGTTAATTACCATCAAGCAGATGCAAACTCATGGCTAACACAACAGAATGTCAGGTAGATTAAGTATGTCAGATGTTAAGCAGCCATTCACCGTCTCCACCCATCAAGTACTCTTAGAGGGCCTGTCTTTGAAACTGACAGGGCATATAAAACTCAGGCACCCCAAGATTTCGAGTCTGAGCAGTCATGCCCAAAACACTCCTTTATAGCCTGTCTTGCCCTGACCTGGTCTGACTCCCAGGGACCCTCCCGGCCAGGGGAGAACTGCCTCAAGGGTCTCCAAGGAGTTCCTTCCAACAGAAGCAGTCTGCCAAGTCTTTCTCCCACCACCCCAGCACCACCATCAGGGCTCATTCGGCGAAAGCCCCCACACGAGGTCCTCCGTAGGTTTTCTTAGTAATCTTCCAGTCCTGGGATTAAGCAAAACAGCTTCAGGCTACAGGTGGTCGACAGTCTTTTCCCCCCTATGAGAGTTGTGATGACTAGGCGCTGAGATGGCTTTTTAAGTCACAGATGAAAAGCAGTCTCCTTGTTTCAACCTTGACCTCTTTTTTCTCTTATCCACAATAAATACAAAGTTGCTACAGTCTGCTCGCCAGTACAGCCCCACCACCCCCACCACCCTTTCTTTTTTTGCTTTTTTTTCTTCCTTAAACCATTTCGGAAGGCCTCATTGAACATTGCCTAGAGAAAATTTTGTTCTGCATTTTACTTTTCATTGTTCAGTGGAGAATCCAGTTATTAATCTCCACTGTGGAGAGCTCCAACCTTCAGTGAGCTGCCGGGACATCTGCATTTCCTCATCTCCAGGTGTTCTCGGAGTCCCAGAGCCCTGCCAGCATCTGCGCCTGAGAAACACCTGGGGAAGGCGACCTTCAACCAAGACAAAGTCATCTGCGCTGACAGGACCCCGTGAGAATGACATGTAAGAAAGAAAACATCCCGGACTTGCTGACATCATTAACACTTCATCCAAATGAGTAATAAACCCTGACTTTAAAAGCCTTAAATCATACATTAATTTCTAATCCTAAAGAAGTAATTTGTTTTCCAATTCTAGTTCCTATTAAACAAATAGAAAAATAAGACATGAGTGAAAAGATAGGACATGTATCTTTTACAATCCATCGAGATTGCCCAGTCTAAACACTGGAGATACGTCTATGAAAAAGAGAGAAATACACATGATCACCTAAAAAGAGAAAAACAGGAGTTGACAGTGTTGCAGTTGTCACTCTGCATCATGGGCTCAAACGTCACTCTTGTGACTAAACTGACGGGAAATGGGGGAGCTTGCATACCACCCCATCCCCGCCGACTAGAAGCGCACATGAGGATGCAGGGTGGCAGAATCCTCTGGACTTCCGTGGACAGGGCTGGGGCAGGTGCAGGGAACAGCCAGATGTTTCTACTTTGGAGGCTACCAAACAGGTGAAGGCTGGGGTGCATTTTTAACATAATCTGAGCTTGATAAATAAACGACCTAAGGCACAAAATGAAACAGGCCAAAGCAGCATACATACTTCAAAATTCAAAAGGCCTGACTTCACAACTGCTCCTAATTTTTTAATTTCAATGGAATGGTAGCCAATAGGTAGGTAGGTGGGTGGGTGGGTGGGGGTGTGTATGCTCAAACTTAGTCATCTAAAGGTGTTTGCCTGCCAATGAGTTAATTCTCGTCTTGATTCCTAAAAATGAATCCAAAATGTAGGAGCTAAGAACATTCATAGGAAACAACTGAAAATATACACTGATCTGTGATATGAGCCCGTTGGTCCTCGTGGCTAAACATTGGAGCTGAATCGCAGGCAAGGGGAAAAACACGGAAATGGCTCAAAGATTCAGTACCTAGAAGGCGAGGCAGAGGCTAAGCAAGGTCACACTGGACTTGCTGGTCTTCCTCTCTGTCCCCCATAAAAACAAACCTAACTGAACAGCGTGCTGTTTCATCTCAAAGGACACAAATGAATACCAAAGGCAAATATCAGATTGTTTCTTTTTGAGATAGTGGCAACGGAGAACGCAATGCATTCGTTTGGGAAGCTACCAAATGCTCAGTATGCCAACTAGTGTTGTCTAGTTTATCTATAATTCTGTTATCAAACACGGACTACGTTGTACTAAAATGATTTAAGCACACTTAAAAGTCAATATTAAGATCAGTTATTGAGTTAACATAGAGCTAAAACTTCTGTCAGAAAGAGAACAAGCATTCAAAACACATCCACCCGTCTTCATCCTTTGGAATGGAAATATCACTTGTAAAGAAAGCCCCCAATGCCCAAGAGCTATATCACAGGATGCTATCAGAGGAACTAATCCAGAGTTTCTTAAACTATAGGAAGTGATATCACAAGAGGTGGAGTATTAGAATGTGGGGCCTGTGAAAATTTGGCAACAGTAAAAGGTTTCTGAGCCTGGAGCGCTCAAAAAGTAATCCAGAATCTGAGATGTTTCTGGTAGTGCCTGTCTGTGTGACATCACGAGACTTCAACATGCGCTTATAGCCAATATACATGTACATCGATTGACTGTGTTATGGAAATTGAATATGCATATATGCCGAGTTAAGATGTTATGCTTCGCAATACTACTGAAATCACTGACTTCATGAAAAGCTTTGCTTGCTATGTATACTTAGTTTGTATACTTCTCTATCTCTGGTGAAAAGGAGTGAGTGGAAACTGCTGTGAGTAGCCCTGAGCTAAGCCAGCACCCACTCAGGGTGGGGAGAGAGGCCATAAAAGTGACCATTTGCTTAAGAAAGGAGAAAAAAAAAAGCCAACCCAGTTTTCCGTTGAGTGAAATTTAAAAGGTTCTGATTTACTTACAGATTTAGATTCAGAGACTTGCTACAGGGCACTAAACATCCAGAAGTATGTGGCAAGGTCATAATCACGCCTGCTGATCTCCTATGGACACCCCCAAATCACCCACCCACTGACAAGGAAGACAGGACCACCAGGCAATGCAATGCAAGCAAACGCTTACCTCACTATGAATTCTGAACCCACCAACCTCACAGACACTGCCTGCACAAAACAAAGCCAACCAACTTAGAAGCCAAATCCAGGTCCTCAAAGTTTACGGGCACCATTTGGAAGAAAACACATCAATTTCCACTAAACTGAATGGTAACCCAACTGCTTCCGTGGTAACGTGAGCCAGATATACTTTGTACCTAGCTTTCTATTTATATTACTTCAGCTAAGATTTTGTAATTCACCAAGAAACCTTGGAAAGAATACATGATAAAAACAGGAAGCACATAGCTGTAGACGAAAAAGAGAAAGCCTGATTTATAGCCTTAATAACAATTTCATATGCAGGAAATTTCCTACTTTCATACATAATGACTCCCCCGAAAGTGCTCTGAAAGTTAGAAACTCAAAGGTTGAGAAGACACTAAAGAAGTCCATTCATTCCCAGTCCATTAGATAAAAAGTCCCTACAGCTAGTTCCCAGGCACCACCTGTGAGCCCAGAAGCAGACCCACCATCAATACCTGCTGCCTTCCTGGAGTGGTTAAGTCCAACCAAACCTGCACCTTCACAGAGCCTCCTCTGCAAAGCCATGTCCAAAGGAGCAGCAACAAAGCACCGCCCAACTGCCTACCTTGGTACAGGGGCCTTCATTCATCCTTAGCCTGACGACTGCCCCGTAGCACTTTCCCTGGCCCTGTTGGATCTGGGGCCTGTCAGGCACAAGCAGACACAAAGCCCAGCTTACAGATTGAAGCTTTTGGAGAAGCTTACTTTCTCAGGCATCTGGAGATGTGCCAAAACACAAAGAAAATAACCACAAAGCTGGTCTATGCATGGCTCACAGAACGTGGTCCGTGGTGACCCACAGGTTGTTCGTGGTTGGAATTTCTCCCATTTTTTGGGAAAGATTGCCAAAGGCCATTCTTCTTAGCCCCCAAGCGCCCCCTGAAATCTGTTTAGCATATCCCAGCAACACACACCTCCACTGATGGGGGCTGGGGCTGCACATGAGGTATGTTGGCTGAGTGCTCAGACTTCCCATATCGAAGGTCAAAATTCAGCCATGGCCTTACCAATCCCCACTATCCCAAAAACCAACAACTCATTGCCACAGAGTCAATTCTACATAATGACTCGAGGGTTTTCAAGACTGTCAATCTTAATGGGAACAGACAGTCTCATCTTTGTCCCTGGAGCATTGAGTTTGAACTGCCAACCTGTGGTTAGCAGTTAATACCTCACCTGCACTGCCAACAGGATTCCTTTGTAATAACCACCACAAACTAAACACCAAACCCAGGGTGCAGTCTACTACCACCAAGAAAGAAGAGCAGGATATGGAACCCATCCTTCAAATACAGAGTCCCTGTACTGTGAGTTGTTTGGAGCCAGGGGAAGGCTGATGGCAAGACATATGGCTATCTCCGAGAGACATTGGACCTTTGGAGTAGGCGACAAAGACCCCTTGTGTTCACCAAAGTCAGTAGAGAAGGGAAAATGCCTTCCTCTGAAGCCAGCACTCTCAACTGGGCCCTTAACCTCCTTCGCTAAAAAAGCAAAGTGATGATCAGAGACAGGAACCCAAAGGCCAGAACTGGATGACCAGCCACCACTACCGACCAGTCTGGGAAGGGTCACATTGAAGGTCCTGGATAAAGTGAAGAAAACCATGGACCAAAACGCGACACAACAAAGACCAGGCTTACTGAGACTGGTGGAAGTCACACCACTGTGACCCTTCCCAACGCTCTCGTCTAGAAACGAACTCACCCGATTTCCAGCCAAACAATAGGCAGGTCTATGGAATTCCGACTTACAAGTGGTGGTTTCCATTCCTCATAAGCATGTGAAAGTTGGACACTGAATAAGGAAGACCATGGAAGAACCAATGCATTTGAGGTGAGGTGCTGGAGACAGATAAAAGGACAAATTGGTGTCTTGGAAAAAGTGAGGCCAGAGTGCTCCCTTAAAGGCAAGGATGGTAAGACTTCATCTCAAATACTTTTGAATATGTCGTCAAGAGCCCAGTCTCTGGAGAAAGACTTTGTGTTTGGTAAAGTGGAAGGGAGGCAAAAAGATGAAGGCTCTCAATGAGATGGAGTGACACTGTGGCTGCATCAATGGACTCAGGCTTAGGAAGTTATGAGGATGGTGCAGGACTGGGCAGTGTTCCGTTCTGTTATTCATAGGGTAGTTATGGGTCAGAGGCAACAACATCTCCTTAGAATAACCCACCGTTTAAGATCTAAAGGGCAACAAGGGTTGACAAAGGAGGAGGAGAAACAGGAAACTACCGGGAAGACGTGGGTAAGTGATGGTGCATTGTGGGGGATTGCAATCAATGAGATGCAACAAAATGTGTATGAATTATTGAATGGAAAACTAACCTGCTCTGCAAAATTATCACCCAATTCATATGAAGCTGGGGGAAACAACAATAAAAAAACGAAACATGCACACCTCCATGATAGGATCGCTGAAGACAAATGGGTGCATAAGCAAATGTGGTGAAGAAAGCTGATGGTGCCCGGCTATCAAAAGAGATAGTGTCTGGGGTCTTAAAGGCTTGAAGGTGAACAAGCGGCCATCTAGCTCAGAAGCAAATAAGCCCACATGGAAGAAGCACACCGGCCAGTGCGATCACGAGGTGCCCAAGGGACCAGGTACAAGGCATCATGCAAAAAAAAAAAAAGATATAAGTGTGTGTATGTACGTGTATATATGTGTACATGTATATATGTATGTATATGTATGTATATATATATCATATTAAATGAAGGGGGAAGTGCAGAGTGGAGACCCAAGGCCCAAGTGTCGACCAATGGAGATCCCCTTATAGAGGGGTTTAGGAGAGGAGATGGGTCAGTCAGGGTGCGAGGTAGTACCGATGAAGAACACAGCTTTCCCCCAGATCCTGGATGCTTCCTCCCCCCAACTACCATGATCCGAATTTTACCTTGCAGGGCTGGATAGGACAGAGGCTGGACACTGGTGCATATGAGGGTTGGAGGTACAGGGAATCCAGGGTGGATGATACCTTCAGGACCAAGGGTGTGAGGGACGATGCTGGGAGAGTGGAGGGTGAGTGGGTTGGAAAGGGGGAAGTGATTACAAGGATCCACATGTGACCTCTTCCCTGGGAGAGGGACAGCAGAGAAGGGGGGAAGGGAGACTCCGGATAGGGCAAGATATGACAAAACAACGATGTATAAATTACCAAGGGCATATGAGGGAGGGGGGAATGGGGAGGGAGGGGAAAAAAAAAAAAAAGAGGACCTGATGCAAGGGGCTTAAGTGGAGAGCAAATGCCTTGAGAATGATTGGGGCAGAGAATGTATGGATGTGCTTTATACAATTGATGTATGTATATGTATGGATTGTGGTAAGAGTTGTATGAGTCCCTAATAAAATGTAAAAGAAGAAAAGAGAAAAAAATGATTAGGGCAAAGACTGTACAGATGTGCTTTATACAATTGATGTATGTATATGTATGAACTGTGAAAAGAATTGTATGAGCCCCAATAAATTGTTTAAAAAAAAAAAAAGCAATGACAAAAAAAAAAACGAAACATAGCTAGCTGCCAGACCTTAAAAAACTAACCCTGGTTAGCAGTGAGTGTGCAGTCTTCTCTCTGCAAGTTTTCTGTGTCCATGCTGCACTCCAAGTACACTGGGGTCATCAGAGAAGCATGTTCTCAAATGCAGGCTCAGGAACCTTGAGGGTGATAGCTGAGCATGACAAACACAGCTGAGGCCACATTATAAAACATGCAAAAACAGCAACAAATAGACCCAAGCAAGCACATGTGCAGGGCACAGTCCAACTCCGAATCCTGAAGCAGGGTCCTCATGGAGACCATCGTTGTCTTCGACAGCAGCCTCCATTAGCAGACCTTTGCCCTTGTTAGCCAAGCTGAAAAGGGCTTAGCTGTGAGGTATAAACTGTTAAATTTTTTGTTTTAAGCAACACATGTGTCAACATCTACATTATAGAAATGCAGATGCCTGGAATTAGGCAAAAGAATGTGACTGACACTATCACCAAATATTAGCCACATTTTTACTGTGCCAATGCCAAATAATTGCTCCAGTAAGTAATGTGGGCTGCCAAGAATTCAAAACAAGGAAGGATACATTTTTTTCCATGAAGGTTCCCTTTTAGCAAGGTTCTAGGAAGGTGTGTTGTGTGAGCGCAGGCATGGATGGGGGAGACACGCCATACTAGTTCTTCGGCTGTTTCCAGTGCTACCACTGGGCAGCATGCTCAACAGTTCGAAACCGCCAGCCACTCCTCAGGAGAAAGATGAGACTTTCTACTCCTTTAGAGTCGTCTCAGAAACTCACAAGGTTAGTCTCTAACCCTGTCCAACAGGGTCACTGTGTGTCAGAATCAACTCCATGGTAGTGCATTTGTTGAGGGTTTTTGGTTTTGGGGTTTTTTTTTTAGGTACTTTTCAGACCTCTGCAGAAAATCGTAAACTGGTGCCAACCTTCAACAAAGGGAACTAGCTAAAAAGCAAAACAGACATAAAAAAAAAAAACCCAACAATTTGAAATGATGGGACAAGGCAGATAGACACCAGGCCACATGAAGACTTCCAAGGAAGCCAAAGCAGGGAGAGTGTCAAGTGGGGATGTAATGAGACAGCTGGGAGAGGTCGGAGGTTAGAATCCAGTGCTTGAGGGGAGGGGAGCGTTCACTCTGGAGGGAGGGCTTTAAAACACATACGTGAAACCACTGTTTAGCCACTCAATTTGTCTGCAATGCAGAGCAACAGCTGAAAAAAAACTAAACTCAAGCTACCTCTCAAAAGTTAACTACACATCTACCACACAATCCAACTACTGTCCTCCTACGTGTTTACCCAGGAGAGAAGATAGCTTATGTCCCTGCAAATGCGCCGAGCAGCTTTCATCTGCAGTGGCCCTGATCGGGAACTGCCCAAGTGTCCATCAACAGGTGAACGGGTCCACAAAGCACCTAAACAATGGTCTACCCACAGCACAGTGTGGAATGCTACTGAGCAATAGAAGGGAAGGGAAAACCGAGGAACCAGTTGGATGAAACGCATTCATCATCCTGAATCAAAGAACCTACCATCAAGAAGAGTCAGACTCTGCAAAAATGCACTCTAGTGACAGGAATCGGGGAGTGAGGATTACGAAGGAGCAACCAGAGTTGTAGGAGACGGCTTTGTTCATTTTCTTGCCTTGGTGATGGGCCCCATGGTTCATACTTAGCTCAAAGCTCACCAAATTGACCACCTGAAATGTGCCCTTCACTGTATGCTACCAAGGGAGGCCTGGTGGTGTAGTGATGACACATGATGGGTTGCTAATTGCAAGATCAGCAGTTTGAAGTCACCAGGCTTTCTACACCTGTGAAGTGTTACAGTCTTTGGTAACCAAAAAGGGCAACTCTACCATGTCCTACAGGGTCACTAGGAGTCAGAACTGACTCAATGGTAGTGAGTTTGGTTTTTATATTTTTTGGGTGTGTTTTTGCTTTTGGGTTTTTTTTGGGGGGGTGGCGGATTAGTCTGGTACCCAAAAGCCGAACTATCAAAACCACTTCTGTAGCCCTTGCCAATCAGATCTGTAAGATCTAACAGGTCTTTCTATTACATAGTGTCCTATATGCAGCATGACTCCTACGAGCAGTATAAAATGAGCAAAAGTATCCCTGAACTTGAAGATCAAGAGAGTCCTGGTGGTGTGTTAGTTAAGTGCTGGGCTTCTAACCCAGAGTAGGTAGTTCACATCCATCCGGCACCTCTGTGGGAGAAAGATGCAACAGTCTGCTTCAGTCAAAATGACAGTCCTGGGTTTAAACTATCAGGGACAGTCAGAACTGACTCAGGCACCTGACTTGAGACTCACCAATACCACCCCAAAATGCACACACACACACAAAAAAAGTCAAACAAGCCATTTCGTAACAAAAGAGTTCAAACTAACAAGAAGTCATTTCTGTGCCAGGCTGACTGCTGAAGCAACACAGAGGAAAAAGTCCAAGCGCCTGCTGAGCCTGAGGCCTCGTGGATTTTCATTGTCTTTTCACTCAAGTGTTTTATATTCTTTACCCAAAAAGCAAATTTCTGCGAAGCAGAAATAACCCAAAAGGACACAAAAAACCTTACACCAAAAAAAAAAAAAAAGTTCACTTTGATCTTCTTTACCAGAGAGAAATGGTGGAGAATCCCATCACTGGCATAGCCACACATAAAAGGACTGGCTGCAGAAGCATTATGCACAGAAAGGGTTGATGTAGTAGGGCCACTGTGTCGAAAATAACATACGGGGCGGGCGGGGGGGACGGACAGGGACCTCCACCACGAGTCCGAGGACAGTGGTTCTCAAAGGCCTTGCCCTGCAGCATCAGCTTTACCCGAGAACTTGTTATATAAGCACATTCTCAGGCCCACAGGAAGCCTACCATTAAAAACTACTCAGGGGTAGGCAAAACCCAGCAATCTGCTGGTAAAACTCCCCAGGGAGTGAGCTGTTTGAAAACCGTTGTTTGAGGGGTGGGCTTGAGACAGTTTTCTGGCCTCCATTTATGGAGTACCTTCTTCAACTAGCTGACTGCCCTTATAATCCTACTCAACTTTCTCACTATTTTACTCAAGTGAACACTTTGTAGGTCTATAGGTAACAAACTATTACACTGCAAGCATTTTTGCAAGTCTGAATCGCTTGCCTAAAAATCCAGTGATTCTGAAGGCATCAAATCTGTTAAAACTGAGCAAAATTCTAAATTAAAAAAAAGGTATGAGTGTGTATACATGATATATTTATATCTCTCCCACTACTCACTGCTATGAGTTGCTTCCAACTCATGTAGGTGCGTGCTGGGTGTGTATACGTATTTATACACACACACAATCAGGGTTCTGGGAAAATTATAATCCCTTGAAAATCAGTATGCCTGGGTTATTCTAACGCATGCCTACCAATAATAGTAAGGGACTTTTAAGCCGAATTTCTAAGTTTGTGTGTCATTTACTAGAACTGCACTGCAGGAACCAGATATTCTGAAGTTGTGTATGCTTACTCATGCTGGTTCCTGCTCTACCAAGATAAGTACCAATATGTTATATTTGTCACCAAAATCTAGGCTAAGATGACAAAATTGCAACATTGGGAGTTGCCAAATCTTTGGTTTTGAAGACTTCAAGACCTTGATCCTCCAGCCCACCACCCTACAACAGAGGTCCCAGGTCATAAAAAGGCAAGCCACTGTTTCCCAGACCCTGGAGATTGTGACAGGCTTACTGGCTTATCTACCCCAGGGGGGCGATACACAACACACTGAAGAGTTACAGACTACATCAGGGAGAAAAGAATTCTGATGAACAGAAAAAATACTAGGCAGAAGGTAACAGCTAAACATCTTCATCTTTGCTTATTTGGGGTTTTTAATATCTTTTAAGTAATGCCCAAGATCCTCAAAGACACATCTCATTCCTTAAAATTCATTAACCCTCACCCCGCCCCCAACCTTCCCATTCCTAGAAAAGTCAATTCTAAAAGTGAACACCAATTATTCAAAAGCAAGGTGATGCACGCAGTGCTGACCTGGTAAGCAGTCTTGTCCTTTCTGGTTTAAACATTTTTTTCCTTAAGGAATTAAAAAGCTAATTATGTAAGCATTCTGACCACCCACACTTAATGTTTCCCAACTGACCCACAACACCTAGCACTAGGCCTGGTACAAGGAGTCTGAAAACGTTTGGAGGAAGGAGCTGGTTGCAGACAGGCAGCTCCGGAAACTCTGAAGCAGACACCAAGGGCTTCGATCCAGTTCTCTTGCTGTTGATTTAGTTCGTTATCAGTCCCTGCCCGAGTGCCAGTCCAACCCAATCAAACCCTTTCAAAACAATGCACTCTCTTCCAAGTCACTGCCCTCCCTCTGAAAAAAGAGAACCTCTTCAAACTCTTGGTATTATTAATTTAATTGCAAAATCCCACCCCAAAAACGAATAGTCTCTGCCCGGTTCCTTAGCTTCAGACCCGCGTTTCTAGTTTAATCGAAATATGCCTGAGCATTCTGGTACTCTGATATGGCCAGGTTTCCCTTTCGGACCCCTATCAAACACACCAGCTCCGGAATCGCTTCTCCCCAACCCCCATTTCTTTTGTATATAAACACGCCGCCTGCTCACACACTCCATCAGCTGTTTGCTGGCTCCACCCCTCCTCCGTTTCCGGGTAGTAACAGAGCAGCCAATAGGCGGCGAGGAGCTGTGCCTGCGGCCTTTCGCCTGCAAATGCTTTTCCAAAACAAGCCGCTACAGCCAGCCCTCGGCAAGGGCCACAGAGCACTGGTAAAGGCCGGTCGGCCGGGCGGTGCAACAGGCAGCGCTCCCCTGCTCGCCGCCCCTCCCCCACCCCACCCCGCCTCCTCGAGGCACCTGGAGTAATCTGAGCAGGGCACTGGGGGGTGGGGGGGACTTAAACCGGTATTCCTTTAGGGCAAATCACGCTGCCTATTCCCCGGGTCTGCTGACAAGCTCAGCCCTTCGCCAAGCAGGCGGGCGGGCAGGACAAACCTCCACGGCGGCCAGCCTGGCAACTGCTGGGTCTCACCCAGCGACCTGCCTGGGCAAACAACGGCCACACGAGGCCGGCCCGGGCCGTGCCGTGCCCCACGGTTTGGGGTGGGGTTTTATTTTTCCGTTTTGATTTGTCGATTGGGGGGGGGGCGGGGAATGCACACGTACAGGGCCCTGAAGTCCCCGCTGATGGCTCCTGGGGAGGTTTGCACAACGCCGGGGAGAAACAATGAATGAGTCAGAGTTTCAGAGCCTAATCGCCCTGCAGATTATCAAGTGCAGCGGTGCAAAACACTAGCTCCCCCGCCGAACTTGGGGGTCAGCTCTCTTCCACGCAGCCCAGCACAAAAGAAACACGCCCCCCACACACACTCCGGGTCCCATCAACGACCTGAGGCGGGTGGGGGGCGCGCAGGGAGACAGTGGCCAGTGACCGTCCTCCTGGCTCCCTCCTCGCCGCCACCACCCCACCCCCCTGGGCAGGAGGCATCCCATCCCAAAGTGGGCTGAAACCGGAGCTGGCCCAGAACCGGCTCGCAGCCTTCCCCCACCCACCCCAAGAAACCGGCGGCGCGGGGCGCGCGGGGCCAGCAGCAGCAGGCACATTCCTTCAGACCTCTGCTGTCTACTTCCTCTCCACCATCTTCCTTCCCGGGCCGCGGGCCCTTTCACACAATGTCACCGGTCCGAAGCGGGCTGCAGGGGTCTTTCCTTCGCTGGGCTTTTTGTTTATTTGGGTTGTGTTGTTTTTTTTTTTTGGGGGGGGGGTAAGAGTTTCATCTACTTACTCAAGAACTGATGGCTCTATTTGGGCCTACTCATGGGAATCCATCCGAGAGGGGAGGCCAAGGCCAGACTCTCCACCCCCACCAGACAGACAGACACACGCACGGAAATCTGAAAATGGCAACTTCCAAACTCCAGGGGAGCAGCAAATAAACCCACCCCATCACTGTCCAACCTCTGGCTGGCAGGGCCCCGGCCGCCTATCTTCGGATCGGAGCTTTCCAAGCCTGGGCTTTCCTTTGTCAGAGATGGGGAAGGAAGGTGGGGAGGGAACTGAGGGCCCGGGCATCTCGGCCTCCCTTCATCTTCCTACTAAAAATAAACTATGAAATCAACCGCTGGGGGTGGGGGAGAATGGGGGGAAGCCACCCGCTGTTCTTTGTCTGTTTTCCTCTCCCCTCCACCCCCTCACCCCCCAGACTCCTGGATGCGGTAATCACTCTAGATGCCACAACTACTAACTGAACAAAAGGCACTGTACTGACAAGGCAGCAGGTCAAGTTAGGCCTCACCCTTTTGCCTCGCTCTTTTCAAAAAAAATAATAAAAGAAGCCTCTATGTACATAATGGGAGAAGCTGACACTGATCAGAAACAGCTGGAATTCTCCCCACCACCACCCCTCCTCCCAGCCCCAGCCAATTAAACACTAGGTAGAAATTTGCATTAGGTGTGACAGTAACTCTCAATTCAAGATACAAAAAACTCAGGATGCAGCGGCCCGGCCATTTCCTCGTTTCTAAAAAAAAATAAAACCCCCACACTGCTTTGTGTAAAACGTCCCCTCACAGCCAGCCGTTGCCTTCAACCCCAAGAAAAGCCGCCGGCATTACCCAGAGCAAGGGTTCTCTGCAAAACTCAAATCAGGGCGGGCGACTTGTGCCGAGCTGGGGGGGGTGGAGGGGGGGGGATCTGTAATTGCTTATAGCACTCGCTCCCCTCTCCAAACCCCACCCTCAAATTCGACCGTCTACGTCCGAACCTGAAAAGTTTATCTCCGGCTCCTAATGTCTACTCAAGTTTCCCTGAACTAGGGGAGAAACCTCCTTGCCTATAGCGTCAAAGATTGGGAAAAGAAGAAAAGATAAATAATTTTAAAAACCCTCTTGCCCAGGCAACTTCCCTCCCAGCCCCCACTGCCAAACCCAAAACAAAAATAAAGAAGTACTTCTAAAAAAAAAAAAACTTCAGCCAATTTCCTAAGTGAAACATCTGCCCGTGACCACGGGTCTCTCCAAAGGGGTCAAACCAGCCAGTCAATTTGAGCAACAAATCACAGGCCGAAGGAATTCACCTGAAGAATCTCGCCAAACAACTAGTTATATAAACAAAACCCCGCAACCCAGAGAAATGGTGGGAGGTGGGGAGAGAGGGAGGGAGCGCAGCAGGGGGCAGAGAGGATGTTTTAACCGCTTTTCACAGCCCCCCAACACACACCCAGGAATAAATTGTTCAGGGCTCTGGCCTCACTGCCTCCCCCCCACACCCTCTAAACTAACCCTTCTTCGATCATCCAGTCCTCAAAAATCTCTAGTTGGCTAATCAACTATCAGTCCCAGATCCAACTCAAACCACAGCCCTCAAGGTGGGCTGGGGTGGGGGGAGGGGGGTGAAGAGGCGCTACCTCCAGACTGTTAAAAAGTTGGGGTGTAAGGATCCAAAACGGACGGCTGTCACGATTCCCCAAGAAGCTTACCCTCCAAAGGAGGAGTTGGCTTAGGGAGTCCGGGGACGATTCTGTCCAGGAGTCCCCTTCCTCCGTCCACCCACCCCACCCCCCTCCACCCCGGCTGTCAGTCACAATATGGAGGGTGCCTTTGCGGGAGGGTCTGGGGGTGCTCGCCACACACAACTGTCGGGGGGACAGGCTTTGTAGGGAGAAAGACGGTAGCGCTCTCTCGGGGGGAGGAAAGCTTCGGAGCGGCCCAAGCCTCAAAATAATCAGGCCCCGGCGCGGCCGATTCCCTTCCTAAAAATAGACCGGAATTACGGATAAAGGAGGTCACCCGAGTTACTCCGAGTGAAGCAGCATTGCGAGCGCGGGGGCACCTCCAGAAACGGGGAGAGGCTGCCCTCTCGGGAATGTCTACCTCGAGCCCCTAAATCCAAAGCGAGTAAACAGGAAAGAGAAACCATGAGGGTGGGCTGCGAGGTGCTGGGGACGAGAGCGCGGTGGCCAGGCTTGCCCCCCCCCTCAAATAAAAGGCCCTCCCAACGTCGGGGAGGGAAGTCACGGGTACTAGGGGTGCAAGGAGCGCGAGGAACGACGCACGTTTCGGGGTTCTGCAGAGAAAGGGGGAGCTGAGAGGCCTCTGGCTCCGGGAAGGTGCCTCGGAGCCGCCGTAGGCGCTCGGGGCGGGAGGAGAGTCTCGGACAGTGGCCTGGGGTGCCCCGGGGCCCCTGCTGGGCTTCAGAGGGGGGCTGGGCACCCCCCGCCGCCCCCCACACGCTGCCCGATCGCCCTCCACGAAGGATACAGCTTGACCACGTCCGTGTCCATCCGCCTCTTGCCCGGACTAGGGGATGACATGGTGTCGCCGCCGCCGCCGCCGCCTCTCTCCCCTCCTCGGCCCGTCTGTCACCGGCCCCGGGCCCGGCTCTGAGGAGCCCGCGGCCGCGCCGGCGCCTCGGTGGAGATGGCACCACCCTGCGGTCCTGTCGGGTCCTGTCCGCCGCCGCCGCCGCCGCCGCCCCTCGCACGGGGACACCGAGCGCTGTCCGGCCGGGTGGGGGTGGGGACCCGCGGCGCCCGGCTCTGGCTGGCCCGCTCCGGCGGTGGGTCCGCCGCGGCCCGGCCCCCGCGCTCCGCCGCGCCGCACGACGCTCCCTCCTGCCTGCTCCGGCTCGCTCGCTGCGCGCCTGCTCGACCTCTCCCGACTCCCTCGCCGCCTCCAAGACGAGCGGACGACTCCCGCTCCGTCGGCCTCTCTACCCGAGCCTCGCTCTGGACGTCGTGACGTCACCTCTGTGACTTCATTGGCAGGGCGGGCTTGTCGGCGAAAGGGGCGGGGCGCCGCGGCAGCGGCGTGGGCGCTCTTGGGGTATTCTGGGAAGTGTAGTTCCTTCTTGCCCGCCGTCTCAGCTCCCAGTCCCCTCCCCCTCTTTCAACTCCTCCCCAGCACAGGACCTAATCGCTCAACTGTCAGTGTCGTTAAGTTTCATGGTCAACAATAGCAGTAAATAATGACAACATTATTACACTACTGTGTTTGAGGGTAATGAACTCCCTTTGCACATTATTAAAAATAGCTTTTTTTTTTTTTTTTTGGAGGAAAACCTGGTGATCCTGCCCTCTGCTCCTCCTTGGATGGAGGAAATCTATTTGCAGTAATTGTCCTTCCTCAGAGCTTGAAAGCCAAGGCTCATTACCCTCCACAGACACACACGCACACGCACACGCCAAACCCATTATCAAACTCATAGTGTTTGGGGATTTACATTTTAAGCATTAGGTTTTCAAAAGGCGATGGTTTACAGGGGGAGCTGTAAATCTGTTTTGAGTCTGCACTCAGATTCAGCCTCCATTGTGCTCTTTCTGACCATTGAGCACAGATGTCAAAGGCTTTGTGCTAGGGCAGAGTGTCTTAGAAATTGGATTGCTGAGATGTCCCTGGCCCTTGGGAACTGAACTGGGAACACCTTTAATGGAAAGTGGGGTACTAGGGAGGGTCCCATGGCTACCATTTATACCCAGACTATGGTGGTTGGAGGCCTGCCCCACTGGTAAACAATAGAGCATGTAACCCGGTCACGGTCTGCGTTCCCACGTCTACTGTCCAACCTGCAACTGTGATGAATTGATCTGCCACCAATCATGCTTTTGTAATGTCTTTTGTTTTCCATCTTCTATAATTAGCAACATAAACCCTGAATCCGTGGACATCTCGTATTCATAGTCTTCATCAGGATGATTTGTCTTCATCTTTGTGTTATTTAAAACTTAATAAATAAATCTCTATAAATTACATTTAAATTTGGGTCTCCTCCCCTAAAACAACATCAACCCATAGGGGAGAGCAGAATTTCTCCAGGGGGTTTCTAAGGTGGTAAATCTTTCAGGAAGCAGAGATTGCTCCTCTCATGGAGTGGCTGGTGGGTCCAACCTATTATCAAGTAAGTGCTTAACCAGTGGGCCACACTTCCCTCCACCTATAGCACCCCTATTTCCAAGATTAGAGTTATGATTTGAGATTGAATGCTATGTGGAAGGCTATGATCTACAGTGGGAACCCTAAAAGCTATTTTTGAGTCTCAACATACTTTTTTCTGCCATTAAGCCAAGTCTAAAATGATACTTAAATTTGGGATTTCTTTTCAATGTGGCTAATGTTTAGATGAGTCTGAGGGCAAGCCTAGAGCGGGCAGCTTTGCCCTGAGGGAGAGTGAATTTGAAAGTAGAGTGCAACTCCAGGTGAGTTCTGAGAGAGATTTGCCCCCTTGGGCCTGCACGGGGGAGTCGGGGAACTGGCTTAACCCCGTCCTTAGTGATTTGCTTCCAGTAGCCAGGATAAGTTAAAAGGTGGGGTCCTGGTGGCTATGACTCAGGGTTTCCTGGTCATGAGTCATAACCTGCCCACCACTTGACCAGGTGGTCCAAGGCCCAGAACCAATCCTACAAGCTTTTAAATCTTTGTGTAAGTATCCCAATCATGGCCCTTTCCCCACTTTTGTAGTCTCACCTGTGACTAGGGGAGAGGATGAATTGACCAGTCATGAGTTTGTAATGATTTCCTTTGTGTGTATTTAGCTCCGTGGCTGTGAATCTTTGACTCCATTTTTTTTTTCAGGAGAAACAATAACAATTTATAATTTATCAAGGGATCATGAGACTGGGAGGGGGCAGGGAAGGAAAAGGAAGAGCTGATAATGAAGGGCTCAAATAGCAAGCAAGTGTTCAGAAAATAATGATGGCAACACATGTACAAATGTGCCCGACACGGCTGATGCATGCGTTGCTATAAGGGCTGTAAGAACCCCGAATAAAATGCTCTTTAAAAAAAAAGTTCCAAAATCTCTGCAGCCTCTCCAGCATTTGTTGCTCTCTTTTTTTGTTTTTTAATGACTCCATTTTGGCCTCCTGCCGATGGATCTCCTATCTAAGATGGTTGTTTTGTCTCTGCCCTCTTTAAGGCTTCATAAAAGGAGCTATAGAATATGTTTAAGGAGCCTTGATGGCAGTGAGCTTTGTATAGAATAGGTTTGAATTTAGGGCAGTTTCCCCACCCCCCAAGCACAATTTGAAGCAGCAAGGTGGCAAAGCCATGGACAAATTAGTACTGGCATCCTTGGTCCACAGAGTATGAAATCATTACACAAAGTAAGACCACAGGAAGCTCACTGCCATGTAAAGCTCACTCAAAGTGACCCTGCAGGACAGGGTAGAACTGCTTGTGTAGGTTTCCGAGACTGTAACTCTCTTCAGGCGTAGGAAGCCTCACAAAGTCAAGGTCTGACCAAAGCAAACCCCCCACCCCATCGCAGAAATGCTGCAGCTCAGGACAAAGATCATTGTGTCCTCCAAACGCCCACACCAACTTCATACACCGGTTCGTTCATTCGCTAATTGTTCATTGAGGACCTTCTGGGTGCTAAGCTTTCTGGTGGCCACTGAGGAAATGATGGTGAGCCAAGCGAGGCTCTCTCTAGAGCTGCGGTTGTCAACCTGTAGGTCGCGACCCCTTTGGGGGTCCAACGACCCTTTCACAGGGGTTGCCTGGTTCATAAGAGTAGCACAATGACAGTGATGAAGTAGCGACGAAAATAATGTTATGGTTGGGGCGTCACCACAACATGAGGAACCATATTAAAGGGTCGCGGCATGAGGAAGGTTGGGAACCACTCTGCTCTAGAGTCTCAGTTCCCAAAGTTGGCGGATCATTGGAATCACCTAGGGATCTGATGCCACTACAGAGCCCTGGGCTCCTCCCACTAAAGATTCTGATTCATTAGTTTTCTAAAAGAGCCTGGGCACTTGTAGTGACATCAGATCCCCAGGTGATTCCAATGACCCGCCAACTTTGGGAACCTAGGCTCTAGACTTACATTGCCTTCCCAGGGTGGTCTGCGGATCAATCAGGCTCTCTCCCGAGTGAACATCACCTGGGAACTTGTTAGAAATACAGCAGAGAGCCGCATCTCAGACCTACTGAAGTAGGATCTCCGTCTAACAAGCTCCCCAGGTGATTCCTGTGCACACAGAAGCTGGGGGGGGGGGGAGTGGTAAGGTGGGGCTGGAAACAACCCACTGATGGCTAGTCAATTCTGACCCTTCGTGACCATCCAGGCCAAAGGAGGGTTTCCACGGCTATCAATGTTTACAGATCATTGCCATGTGGAAGTCTATTGTCTCAGACATCTCCCTCGTTTGGACTGACACCATGACTGCCCCATTAGGCTCAAACCTGGTAAGGAGTGGGAGGAGGCTGCGGCACCTGGCAGGGTTTCTAATCAGCTGTATATTGGCTGGCTTTGAATTGGAAGCCACTCAGCGTCCCCTAATAACAACTGGTATGTAGGCAGACTAGCATTATGCATGGAGCAGATGGTGGGTTCAAACCACTGACCTTCGGGTTAGTAGTCAAATGCTTTAACCAGTATGCAACCAGGGCTCCTGAAGTTAGAGAGGGGATTCTCAACCTGTGGGTCGCAACCCCTTTGGGGCTCGCACGACCCTTTCACAGAGGTCCCCCAATTCATCATAGTAGCAAATGACTGTGATGAAGTAGCAACAAAAATCATATTATGGTTGGGGGGTCACCACCCCATGAGGAATTGTCTTAAAGGGTTGCAGCATTAGGAAGGTTGAGAACCACCGCTCTAACCTTTCCCCCACAAATACTCTTGTACTTGTCAACGACGTGTTGTGAGTGGAGGCCACACACACACACCCGGGCAGCTGTCTGCAAAAGGGGAACTTGGCTCCTCCTTCTAGCCCAGCTAAAGGCTGCTTCTTAACTGCCTCTGATCACATGTGTTGCTCCTTCCTCCCGCAGAAGGCAAATCCATCTGAAGAGCCAGGTCTGAATGAAGAACTTGCTAACCTCCTCTCACTGGGCCACTTTGTCGACGAGAACTACGAAAGGAGGAGAGAATTGTCTGCTGGCTATGCATGCCCCTCTCCACTCTCAGGGCTCCTCTCCCCCGCAAACCCCCAGGGCTCCCCACTCTCCTACCCTGATGAACCCCAACTCTTACACTGAGACAGACTCTAGTGCTCTTCAGCATCGCCTGGGGAGCTTGTTAAGCTCACGAGGGACTTGGTTTAGAAGGTCTAGATTGGAGCTTGGACATCCTGGTCCTTAACAAGCTCCCCAGGTGATTCCAATGCAGGCCAAAGTTTGCACAGGCTGGTGCGCTAAGGTTCCTTTAGCAGTCCTGCAACAGAACACCTGCCTAAGCAGGGTAGGTAGGCCCTGAGCCTCTATAGACATGTTATAGCAGATAAGGGGAACACCTGTCTGCTCTCTGTTCCTTCCCCACCTGAGAGCAACAGTGACCAGCTGGGTGGGCCCAGAGTCAGAGTGTGGCATCCAGCAGACACAAAGGACTGGTCAAGAGGAGATGCTTGGGAAAGGGATATTTCCCATGGCTCGTCACACATGCCCCATCCCGGGTAATCCACACGCAGGACAAACGCAATCTGAGGAGTCTGAGAATCTGGTTCCCAACAGCCCTAAAGAAATGGGCTCCTCCATCGGGAAAGGCCAGGGAGACAGTCCCCTGGGCCGCCACTGGGCTTCCCCAGGAAGAGCCACTGTGTCTCTGGCAAGAGGCTTAGCTCTGGGTTGAAAACGTGGAGGCCGAGGACAAGCCTGTCCCGCTCCGCCTCCAGCGGGTTAAAAACCCTATGTGAGAGTCGCTTTTCACCAAGGTCAGGGGAGGGGTCGCTTGCCAGGTAAGATGTGTGCTACACAGCTGCCAGGAGTGGCTTCTGAGCATGCGCTTTTCAGACGAGCGCCGTGTTCAGTACGTTTCCATGCCTGTCACCTTGCGAAAGCGGATTGCCAGTCTGTTGCTTCTGAGGCACCTGTAGGTGGGTCCGGGCTGCCAACCGTTAGGTTAGTGACCAAGCACTTCACTCCTTGCACCACTCAAGCTTCTTAATATCAGTGACCGTCTTACTATTGGTGAAGGTCTCTTCGGGTGATTAAGAGCCATGCCCACTTGCTCCTCGTACAGGATGTATGAAACGCTAACAGGGGGCATTGGGGCCTTTTCACTGCCCGCTGCTCCCCTGGCTCTACAGATGAGCCGTTTCCGAAGCAAGAAGAGGTGAGAATCCCAAGACAAACAAGGATGAAACTCCTCCAGCGGAACACATCCAAATCCCTTCCTAAGGTGACAGAGGCTCCAGAGGCCGCAGCCAGGAGACCATGGGACAGAGCAAAGGAGCCATGCAGACCCAGAGCAGAGAGGCGGCACCCCAAGGCCTGAGACTTTGAGAGAGCGGGCTGGAACCACGGGTGGGCTTCCTGGCTCACAAAGGCAAGAGCCACGGGACATTGTGGCTAAAGTAAGGTGACCAGACGTCCCGCTTTTGGCGAGACATTCCCAATTTTTAACAATCTGTTCTGCATCCTGCGGCGTTTTAAAAAACTCCCGATTTTTGGAAAGAATGCACGACAAGCAAGGGTATACGGTTTTCAGCTGCCATGTGGCTATTTCACCAGGATATGAGTTTTATCAATGGTGTCCCGCTGGTGTCCCGCTTTACCAATGTTAAAAATCTAAGGGACTGAGGAACCAGAGACTTGGACTGTATCCTACATGTTTTCTGATCCTGATTTGTAATAACCTGTTAACTTCCTTCATAATTCAAACCAAAAAAGTCACTGCTCTAGAGTCAATGCTGATTCATAGCGACCCTATATGACCAAGTAGAATTGCCCCTTGTGAGCTTCTGAGATCGCAACTCTTTGTGGGAGCAGAATGCCCTATCCTTCTCCCAAGGAGTGGCTGTGTGGTTTCGAACTGCTGGCCTTGCAGTTAGCAGACCAACATGTGACCACCAGGGCGCCCACTTCCCTAATATACATCCATACCTGAGAGTATTGTCTGGAAGCAAGCCCAGAAGAAGGGTAGAATACCATGAGCACACCCATTGGTATCAGAATAGGGAGAAAGAAGACGGAGGCTGGAGGCGTGTCTGACCTCCACATTCTGGCAATAGGCCTAGTGAAGGGTGGAGATGGAGGTCAGCCAAAGGGGGTCAGCTATGACCTCCATGCCCTTTGCTCAACCACTGAAAGACAAGAACACGCCTCTTCTTTAGATGTCAGGACATCAGTTCCCTCTGCGTGCTGAATTTCACATTCCCATGACACACCTTTCTCTGTATCTTTCCATGTGTTCCTTCATGAATCCAGCTTCCCTCTTGTGACCGCCTCTTCCATCTCCCACCAGCACCCCCACCCCACTCTGTATCTGTGCCCCATCCCAAGCCTCCCCTCTGATTTCCACAGGACTCCTGACCCTGCTGTGGCCAGTCGAGTCCAAAGGTACCCCCAAAGCCATCTTTTAGGGGGCCAGGCTAAAATTGAGCACATGATCTTCCTTAGGATCCCTTTAAATTTGTTCTAGTTTGTAAAATTTTCTGCTTTCTTTACAATTGAGTTTTTCATTACTTTGTTATTGTTGTTTGTTTTGTTGTTAATATTGTTTGTTTTTCTGTATATGAAATCCAGAATAAGTAAATCTATAGAGACAGTAACTGGGTTCATGGTTCCTTGAAGTTATAGCAGGGGAGGTTAGGGGTGAGGAAGGGGGAGCGAATACAATGAGCACAAGATTGAAGAAAATATTCTAAAATGGATTGTGGTGATATGACTGAACTATTGAATTAGATGATACATGAATTATATGCCAATAGAACTGTTGGTAAGAAAAATAATACAGTGTTGAATAGCAAAGGAGTACAACAAAATTATCTTTTGCTCTTTTGACTCCTGGATTGGGGGCTCTCCCTCAGCAGAGGGAAACAGGTTCTCATCTGTTTTTCAATATTTAGGTGCACTCAGAATGCCAAAAATGTACTCAAAGGGAGTGGTGGGGCCCTGGACTGTCTGCTTGTAGGTGTGCCCAGCACAGGCAGTGTGCTGGAAAGAGCCATGTTCTCTTATCAGGAGCAACCCGGGATGCCTACGCTGACAGCCATCCAGCCCTGCCTGACTCGCCGTCTTGCCTTCTGGGAGGAGATGTGTTTGGGGCCTGTTTATCTCTCCTCAGGGCAGGACCACCTTTGACCAAGGGGGCCTCTGTCCCAGGAGGGCTTCTCAAGGGCAAGAATATAAATGTGGAGAGAACCTAACACTCTGAGACACCGGAGGGAGGAAAACAAATGTAGTCGCTGGGTGGAGTGAGTGGAAGAATCCAACTAGGAATTACTCTGCTTCTAAAGTCACCTGTTAGCCCAAGGGCAGCAGCACTGCTGGTGTGTTACATGTTTGTGTGTGTGTGTGCGTGCGTGCATACTCTTCTGCATCATTGCTAATCCCCGGTTCCCTCCTGTCGTTGTTAACCCAAGCGGACTGCTTCCAATTGCTTCTGACTCATAGCAACCTTGTGGAGGCTTTCAAAGACTAGAAATCTTTTTGTTGTTAACAGTTTTATTGGCACATGATTTGCATAGCATGCACTCCAATCATTCAATCATATGAAGGAAAATTTGTACAATCATCACCAGATCCATTTGAGAACATTCCCTGCCCCCACCCCATGGGTGAATGGCCTTTACAATGAGTTGCGTAATCACAGTCAGTTCTAGGGCTCCCTTCCCCCTCCCATCTCCATCTCCCACTCCCGAAATCCCCCTTCCCTCCCTATCACCCTTTCCCTACCCCTGCATCCCCTACCTACCCCGGGATCAGTTAGGGTCACTAGGCATCCACTCCTCCTGTGGGTCACAAACTGGGACACTCAGCAGAAACAATAAAAGCCAAATTTGAAATAAGGTGGTAAGGCTCAAATAATAATAATAATATAAAGACCAAAATACAAATAATTAGTAAGAAAGAAGAGACCCTCATCAACATTCCAAAAGCCAGGGAACAAATTTCTGTCATGGAACAAGTAAGAGATACTTGCACCCAGAACCAATTCAGGTAGGGTTTATAGGGAGGGCATCTGGCCAAGTATCAAGTTCAGTTCAGCATATTCAAGGTTACAATGGTCTCTGCCTGACAGCAAGGCTTTTGAGACTCTTGCCTGTGGCTAGAGCGGACCTGCCAGCGGCTCAGTGTGACCCGATACTCTGCGGGATGGGTTTGGGGCTCCCACTGCTCTGTAGCCTTCAACAATTGGTGTTCATAATTTTAGCTCTGACATTTTTTCTTTGCCATATTTGGATTTTTATAATTGTCATCTTCGGATCACACAAGCTGGTGTGCTGCTTCCTCGTAGTTGACTGCTTGCTTAGACGGCTGCTTGTTTGAATACAGACTTTAAGACCCCGGACACTATCCCTACTGCTAGCTGTGCCCCGTCTCCTTTCTTCACCACACTGTGCGGTAGCACTCCTGTCTTCCGGGATCCTTTCATGAAGGTCAGTGTCGAGCAGGGCCCTGCGTGATCAGAACTAAATGTTCTTGAACTAGGCCTAGCGTTAAGTAGGGGCCCAGACTAACTGCTTGTCCTTGGGGTTTGCATGCCTCAGGTTTATTTTGGCAGTCGTAATATGACAAAATCACAATCCTTAATATTAACTGCATCAATAGCAGCCATGAGCCAATCAGCAACCAAACAAACAGAACACACACACACAAAAAAAAGGAAAAAAATCACAAGACAAGCTACAAGCTGGAAAGCAGAACCCCATAGTTACAAAGAAGTACAGCATTGTCAATCGCCCCCCCCCCACCCCGGGGTAGATGTCGATTGCACTATTATTGTCAATTTTCCCAAAGACCCAGCCTTCCAAACACTGTCAGTGTGAGGGGTCTATGCGAGTACAATTTCACCTTGAGCTGCAGTCCTACACAGCTGGAGCTCTCCTTTGATTGGTCTCTGTTGATCCTAAGTATGGGGGCTGATGCCAGTGGTGACCTTCCTGGGCCAACTCCCCCGAGTGTAGATCCCAGCCTCTCAAGTCACTATAGGGCGGGTACTGAGGCACTACTGGGTCCCCTTCTACCAGACACCCACTGAGCCGGGGCTTTCCCCAAGGTCCAACAACCATCACTCTCTGCTTCCTTCCCCGAATACCCCATCCCTCATCCCTCAGCCCAAGCTTTGAGATAGGGTTCAGTTCATTCAGCAGGACATCTGTGTTAAGTCCTCCTGGTGTAGCCCCTGCATTATGCCCTGCTGCCTGCAGAAATCTTTACAAGAGTAAACAAGCCTCAACTTTCCCCCTCAGAGAGGCTGATGGGTTGGAACCTCCAACCTTAATCCCACAGCACCATGGGAGCTCCTTGTTGTTAGGGCCCTGAAATCAATTCCAATCTACAGCAACCCCATGTGATTTCTTGTACTGCCCCCTAAGGTTCCATTGACTATAATCTATACAGAAACCAATTAATAAGTCTTTTTTCCATGGATTCATTGGGTAGGTTGAAACCATCAAGCTTTGGGTTGGCAGCCAAGCACTTAACCCGTTGCGCTACCAGCATGCCTTATACTCTTCTTTAGGAGCAGAGCTGTGGTCTCTTTTGTTGTTGTTGTTAGCTGCCCTTGAGTCGGTTCTACGTAACCCTTGGGTTACTTAGTAACCCTAAGTCCAGCAAAACAAGACACCGCCAGTCCGGAGCCATCCTTAAAATCATTGCCATGTTCAAGCCCATGGCTGAAGCCACTCTGTCCATTGGTCTCCTCACTCACTACTTACTCTTCAGCCTCTAGAACAGTCCCTGGCAAATCTCATGTGCGGTTCACAAATCGTGTGTGGAAGTGAAAACAGAAACAATAGCTGCTGCCCTTCGTGTGGGACCCGATTACGTGTAGAAGGCACTGCAACATGGAGGTGACGGTTAGGCTCATGACCTCTCAGCCACACAGTCGCTTGGCAAGGGGGAGCTTCGCAAAACTCCTGTGGCACTGAGAATTGTCCAGAGACCATGAACAATGCAAGCCCGTCTCCTGCCCACAGGCCCTCCACTCCATTTTGTGAAGCCCATCGTTCCATCTCAGGGTCTCAGCACCACCCCCCTGCTCTCACTCCTGCACTGGGTGCTGCACCTCTGATGACTCTGCTGCCTCCACCACTTCACACGGGGCCATGCATGTGCTCTGCGATGGCATAATCGAAAATTTCCATTACACGTTAAAAAAGTAAAGAACGGGATTCTGAAGCAGGACTTTTTTGGTTTGAATCCTGGATTCACCCCAAACGGGGTCCACTATGGAACTTGCTCTTGGCCTGATTGTCAGGATGAAATAGCTCAACAAAACAAACCTCCCTGCCATTGAGTCAATGCCAACTCCTCGTGGCCCTGTAAGGCAAGGTAGAACTGCCCCTGTGAGTTTCTAAGGCTGTAACTCTTTATTGGGAGTGCAAATCCCATCTTTCTCCCACGGAGGGGACTGATGGTTTCGAACTGCTGACCTTGTGGTTAACAACCCAATGTATAACCATTACATCACCAGAACTCCTTAGAAGGAAATAAGCCCTCAAAAAATGTTAATCCGGATTATCATGAGTCACTAAGCTATTTCTTGAAAGCTTCGCGTGTGCAGTGAAGTGAAATTTCTTGGAATGGGTCTTCTAGCTCTGGACTTTTAAAACTGCCCCCCGGTTGCTAGGTGGAGCATGCACATCAGGTACAGAGGACTCTAATTCAGGATTGGCCCATTTTGCCATTCCACTGGGTATAAAAAGAGGCCCTCTCACAAGTAGGAACAGAGGACTCCCACAACCATCAAGCAAGAAGAACCATCCGCAGAGCACATGCAAGACCCCTGTCTGAAGTGGTGGAGGCAGCAGAGTCATCAAAGGCTGCGGCATCAAGTCCATGAGAAGAAACGAGGAGCTTCACAAAATGAATGAAATTGGGTGACTTTGAGCAGGAGACTGGCTTGCAGGGTGGGTACCCTCTGGACAATTCTCACTTACATAGGAGCTTTGTGGTGCTCCCCCTTGCCAAGGGACTGTGTGGCTGAGAGGCCAAGACCCAGAGGCATGCCTGCCAGCATGGCTCAGAAGAGGCACTGTGAATACAAGGAGCGTATCCTTAATGTTTTCTGATCCTGACTTGTGGTAACCTATTAACTTCTCTAATAACACCTTGTAATTGTGAGCATTGCCCGTAAGTTCTGTGTGTGGTCATTGCAGCAGATTATCAAACCCAGGAGAGGACTGTCATGGAAGGGATGGTTGGTATCAGAATAGGGTAACGGAAGTTGGGGGGTGATGGTATGGATCTGCCCTCTGCCTCATAGAATTCATCTTTGAGCAGGCAGGGTGTCGGATTCCCCTTCTCTTTTGTGTCGCCCGAAAAAGTTCCATGGGGTCCCCCACCCCATGTCCTCAGTTTGGCTTCCTCAAACAGTCAAAAGAACAGGAATTTCATCATATATTTATTTATGTGTTTGGTTGGGTTCTCCAGAGAAGCAAAAACCAGTGACACTTGCATGTGTCGTCTATAGAAGGAGACTGATATCAAGAAATGGCTTATGCAGTTGTAGAAATAAGTAAGCCCAGTTCCGTTCAAGTCAGGTTCCATCTGACTCATGGAAGCTGATGACCAAGAAGCAGGAGGATGAAGCAAAGACAGCAGAGGGTGTAGGCTGGTGGATGCAGAGGTAAATATGAATCTGAAGTTGGCTGAAGAAATCCACTGCCAGTAGTCCGCTGATGGGCAGGTGACGCAGCAGGAGATTAAAGAACCAGATGCAAGATACAGCTCCAGTATAAGGTGTAGGGCCAAATAGGATTGATTGAACTCTGCTTGCTCTCTCTCTCTCTCTCTCTCTCTCTCTCTCTCTCTCTCTCTCTCTCTCTCTCTCTCTCTCTCTCTCATACAAAAAAGGTTTATGACACCAAAAAGGTGTCACTAGGCTGCACCCCAGTTGATAGGTTGGGCTCCACTTGACCACTAACCAAGAGTGTCTACTTGACATAATCGTTCACCATCACAAACCACCCCTTGTCAACTTGAGACCTGTACATAATATGTAATCACCAAAAAACAATAATAAATCATACTTGTGCCTAACACAACACAACTAGTATGTGCACAACTGAAAATGCACTAATGCCACTTGCATCTCATATTTTACAAGTGAACAAAACAAATACATTTGGTGCATATATACAAATAGAAATGACTCAGAACAATTACAGTGCTCATTTCTACAGCTGGAAGCATGGCCATAACTGGTCTTTACAATAACTTCATCTACTACCCATTCCATATTTCCTTTACCCTCAGCAAGTGCCTCAGCTGGTTGTGGGTCTTTGCCTGGAGGGGTGACCCAAACTTCATTCCTGAAAAGTCTGGGTCATAATGAGTCATGTCAGAAATGGGCTGCTTGACCATGGACTTTTATCACAGAGCCTGACAGTACCAAGAGACAACGTAAGGAATCTCCTGGATTCCAGTTAAGGAATCTCCTGGATTCCAGACAGATTCTTCTTTCCCTCCATGATGTGACACCAATCCAACGGCCTCTTGGTAATCAGGATCAATCATACCACTCTATGCAGTAACACCCTTCTTTACCTGTTGATCCGCAGACATGAGGAGCCCAAATTAGCCAGGAGATATGCTTGACTGACAATTCAATGCAATCAGTGCTCCTTGCAGGTGGGAGTATTCCTCCTTTTTGAACTAGGACCTCCAGCCCTGAATCGCATAGGGTCACTGGAAAAAGAAGAAAAACTGCCGCAAGTGGGCCACGAGGAGTAATAGTGAGTGGTACCACTCTTATCTCCACTCTTTGGTTCCTGCACCTGTGAATCGTGACTACTGGAGACACAGCACCATATATGGGTCACTGGTTTTGAGTTTATACAGCTTCCTGGAGAACATTTCCCCAACCTTGCAAGGCGTCCACACCCAGCTGACACCGTATTGTGTCTTTCCATCATTCTATCAAGCCAGCTACTTCAGGATGATAGGGAACATGGTACCACCTGTGGATCCCATGAGCATGGGCCTGTTGCTGCACCTAATTTGCTGTGAAGTGAGTTCCTTAATCAATGCAATACTGTGTGTGATGCTACACCAGTGGACAAGACATCCTATATGTCTGCAAATGGTAGTTTTGGCAGAAGCAGTACATGCGGGGAAGACCGTTATATCCAGAATAAGTGTCTATTCCAGAAAGAACAAAGCATTGCCCTTTCCATGATGGAAGTGGCCATATGTAATCACCTGACACCAGGCTGCTGGCTGAGCTCCCTGAGGAATGAGCCCATATTTTAGACTCGGTATTGGTCTCTATTGCTGGCAGATGGGGCATTCAGCAAGACAGTAGCCAAGTCAGCCTTGCTGAATGGAAGTCCATGGTGCTCAGTCCAGAAGTAGCCTCCATCCCTGCCACCATGTCCACTTTGTTCATGTACCCATTGGGCAATAACAGGAGTGGCTGGGGAAACAATACTGTTTGTTGTGATTGAACTATGGAATAATATGATATCTATATTGGCTCCCAATAAAATGGTTCTAAAAAAAACAAAACAACTAATAGTATAAACCTCTGGTGGCATAATGGGGTCCTTCCTCAAAGAGATCCAGCCTCTCCTTCATTCAAGGGGTTGTGGGTCTGTAAATTGGTTCAAGTCTGAAAATCGACTGAGGTGTCGTGAGTCTCTATTCTGGCAACTCAAGTTAGATTGTTGTTCACCTGATCTAAATGTTTTCTGCTTATAGGCTGAGTAAATATTCAGTAGGCTTCCCACCTATTTTACTTCTAAGGACATGATGCTCCAGTAGCCCACACCACAGGCCCATGCTCCAGACACAGCCCCAGGTGCCGTATCAGCAGACACACTCATATGCTCATCTGTGGTGGTGCTTAGGTGCCATCCAGTCAGCTGAGCCCTTCGATGCAGCTACTGTGTCAACCCATCTGTCGAGGGCCTTCCTCTTTCTCCACTGCCCTTCTCTAGGGACTGGTCTCTCCTGACACAAGGTTCAAAGCAGGTGAGACAAAGTCTTGCTGCCCTTGCCTCTAAGGAGCATTCTGGCCTAACTTCTTCCAAGACATATGGGTTTGTCCTTTCAGCCATCCATGATCCTTTCAAAATCCTCCAGCGCCACGATTCAAACGCAGTGGGTGGGGAAGATGATGGCTTTACTGAGAGCAGATAATCTCTTCAAATCAGAGGAGCAGTGCTGGAGTGGCTCAGTGGAATCTTGGGGCTAAAGGTCTCCAACTTCTGGATTATCAACCCATATGTCCCCCTCCCAAGTTTCGGGGCCCCGGTTCTTGCTAATCAGGGCTTGCATTTTAATATCGGCGAGGTTGAGAATTAAACTGGCTAAGTAACTCAGCTACTCCCATGATAAGACTCTGGGTTTGATATTCAGCCGTTTCAGTTGTTACTGGAAGAGACAAGCCTTTTTTAAAATTTTCCATGGAGGTCATTTATACAGCAGCTGAGCCGGGCTTCTGAAGCTCTGATTTCAGCTGTTTCCTTGAGCAGTTTGTTTATTGCAAGAAGTGCCAACCAACGAACTTCCCTGTGCTTCTCATCTTGACAAAAATGTAGAAAGGCCTCAAGCACAGGACCCCCCAGAGCCTCACTTCTCACCAACACTTCCTTTCTTGGTGGTGCTATTTTGAGTTTTAGCTTTGCCACTTCACGCCATGGATTAATGGTGCCCTCTTTACTGGTAGTGACAGGCTGATCCCTACTTACAGAGATGGAGTTCCCAGTGCCTTTAAGCCTAGTTAGACCTGAAAACCAATTTCGAAAACTTATCTTTACAATTTTGTTTCTCTGGAACCACTCCAGGTACCAAATGTGCTAGGTGAGGTTCAAAACGAGACACTTGTATGTGCTGTATGTACCTAGAAAAAAGATTCACAGCAAGAAATGGCTTACATGACTGTGGAAACAGGTAAGTCCAGCCTGGTTGCCTGGAGAGACCAGTCCCTGGAAAAGGACATCATGCTTGGTAAAAAGAGAGAGAATGGCCCTCAAGGGCTTGGATGGACAACGTGGCGGCACCAATGGGCTCACACACAAGAATCGTGAGGACGGTGCAGGACCAGGCAATGTTTCATTCTGTTGTGCATAGGGCCGCTCTGGGTGGGAACCAACTGGCCGGTACCTAACAACAGCAACAACAACAATCTGGTTCAAGTCGGGCTTCTCCTGACTTGTGGACGCTAGTGAACCAGAAGCAGGATGATGAGTCAGCAGGGACACAGGCTGGTGGATGCATCCGGAAGATGAGCCAGAAGTCAACCCAAAGAATCCACCGTGGGTAGTCTGCTGAGGGGCTTCTGGGATGGGCAGGTGACCCACACACAGGAGATTGAAGAACCAGATGCAAGACTCAGCTGCAGCAGAAGGCAGAAGGCAGAGGATTCGACTCTCCTTGGTCTCTGTCTCTCTGATACAAAAAGGCTTATGACACCAAGAGAGTCCACGTACTGCAACCCAGTTGACAGGTGGGACTCTGCCCTACCCTTACTCAGGAGTAGCGAGTTAACCGCATCCCTAACCGTTACAGTTTGTAGCTTTTCTGAGTCTCTGTCCTAGGTCCCCTCCTACACCTCCACCTTCATGCCGTATGCCCAATGGCATGTTAATAAATGTCTGTTAATGATGAATGAATAATGTTTCTCTTACACACACGTACACACACACACATGATCTGAAACAGCACTATTCATCACAGTCAAGATGTGGAAACCATGCAAACGAACTGGGGAATATCAAATAAAATGCATGATCCCCACAACGGAATAGTATTAGGTAACAAAAAGGCATAAAGGACAAGCTACCTTGTGGAGGAACTTTGAAAACATTATGCTGAGTGAAAGAAGCCAGTCAGGAAAAAAACCTATTTGTTTGATTCTTTCGCTGTGACAAATCCAGAGGGACAGAAAGTAGATTAGTGGTGGCCTTGGGCTGAGCCTTCATAAACCCGTGGGCACAGGGGTTCTTTTTCAGGTGATGACGATGTCCCGAAAGTAATGGTGGTGATGGGTGCTGCACATATATCTATGAATATACTATGATCCATTTGAATTATATACTTCAAATGGGTGAATTGTAAGGTCTGTGAATTACAGCTCACCAAAGCTGTTATTTAAACAAAAATAAAAAGTCTACTCTGCCTTCTTCTAGATGCCCAGGGTCACAGTTGGAGCACATATTGACCAAACCTCCAGAAGCCTCTCTTTCCTCTTCCTTTCCCACCCATCCTCTTCCTTCCCCTCCCCCGTTCTCCTCCTCCCCTTTGAACCTAGCCCAGGTGTTGAGGAGCAGAGAGGACGAAGCCCTGGAGCCTTCCTCTCCCCTAAATGCACTGTGGGGCTAGCCCTTTCCTCTCAGCCCGCGAGGCTGTTTCAAACCCAGGTCCCCTGAGAGGCCAAGCAGCTGCCCATCTGCACCCACCTGCCGGGCCCCAGGCTTCCTGCGCTAGTTCCGCTTGAACCCAGAACCTCCGTGTTGTAGGTGTCACGTGATATTGCCGGTCCAGCTTCCCTACACACAAAGAACCGAATTGTGGCCTTCCTTCTGGTATTGGCTGAGCCTTCAAGTGTTATTTGCCCTTCCAAGGCAGCCACTGTGAAGTTGGCTTCCACGCCCAGCGCTCCCACGGGCTCAGCTCCCTGGAGAGGAGGTTGAGGGGGCTGGGTAAGACTGAACATTCTGTAGACTATCCTGTCTCTGTCCAGCAGCCTGGAGAGTTGATCCCCCACACCCCTAACAGACTTTGTGGGAAGACAGTAAGTCTGTGCACACACACACATTCGCACACACACACACACACATTGCCATCAAGCCTATTCTGATTCATAGTGACCCTATATATGAAAGGTGGGAAACTTTTTTCTGCCAAGGACTATTGGATATTTATAACCTCCATCTGGGGCCATCCTGGTCAAGCAATTAATTAACACCCCTGACGGCGGGAGCCCTAGTGGGATCGTGGTTATGTGTTGGACGGCTCACCGTCAGATTAGCTGTTGGAAACCACCAGCCATTCTTGGGATAAAGATGTGGCTTTCTACTCGAGTCATGAGTTTATACTGTCCTGGAACCCCTCTGGAGGCCTGTCCCGTAGGGTCACTGTGAATCGGCCTTGACTCAGTGGCAGTGAGTTTGACTTGGGCACGGCTCCTCTTCAGTGAGGTCTTAATGGTCTTAGCTGGTATTGATGATGTTGTGCGGACTGGACACTCCCCAACCCTGCCCTAGAGGGTTTCTAAGGCTATAAATCTTTCCTTGTTCTCCCTCCGAGCAGCTGGTGGGTTTGAACCACCAACCCTGAGGTTAGCAGTCCAGAGCTTGCTCCACAGCACCCCCAAGTCTCCTCAAGCGTACCTAGGACCTGTATTTGTCTGATTACATTTGGACAGACTTCGTGGAAATGGTCTTGCTCCTTTCTGTGCCAGCGAGGGCTCTCTGGCAGAAGTTGCCGGAGGGGAAGCAGTTGCATCAGGGCAGAGTGAGAAGTAGACATTTGCTCAATCCACCAGAGAAAAAGAACCGCGTGGGCAGCCAGGACTCCTTGGAAGCTTCGCCCATTCTGCCTTTCTCCCAGGGTCTCTCGGGCCAGGTGGTTTCTTCTCAGGGTGGGGTGGCTGCCTGGCTTAGGAAGGCCTTGGCCTTCCTCCAGGGTCAAAGGCAATGTGTCCTCAGCTGACCGGTCTTTGATGGCCCTTGGAGGAGGAGAGGAGGATTAGGGTGGTCACCAGATTGAGTGATGATTGTTTTCAGTGTAGGGTGTCACGTTCTTGGTCAGGAAGCCATGCCGGCCCAATATCTTGCTAATGGCCTCCTGGTCTGTGGTCAGGTGACGGCCGAGGCCGCCTGCATAGTCACAGGCCCCCCACAGTTGCATCTTTTCACTAAGCGGACAGGACACATGACATGTCTCACTTCATGTTCCTTTTGCTTTCCTTTTTTGGGTAAACCAGTGCTTACCAAGGTTGCAGTCACAATGCAGGTGACTTCCTGGAGTATCAGCGGTCTGAACAAATACAGACTCAAGCCAGTTTCTCCTGACATCAGTGTGAGGGCTCAGTTGAAGCACCTTGATAGATTTACTGAAGTCCCACCCCTCCCTGGGCCTCAATCCACTTGCCCTGTTCACTGGGGAATGGATCTCAGCACCAGCTAGCAGGGTAAAATGGCTCAGCACTCAGCCATAAACCAAAAGACCAGTGGTTGGGACCCACCCAGAGGCAGCATGGGAGTAAAGAACTAGCAACTGGCTACCTAGAGCTTACAGCTTAGGGGAAAACCCCATGGAGCAGTTCAGTTCTTCTTGAAAGGTCCCCGTGATCAAAATGAGCTCAATTAGGTTTCTCTTCAAATAAGCAGCCATCCAATAAAGTGTCAAGTTAGCCCACAGGGAAGAAGTACACCAGCGTGTGTGACCAAGGACTGTAAATAATAAAATCAAATCCAAGGAATGGTACCCGCGCTTACATTGGGAACACCTGGTTTACAGAAGGCGATGACCGATGCCTGTGGAAGCCCAACATCTATCTCTTTGCAGGGTCCCCACATGGACTGAGTCTCTTGAGAATCCCCTCTGACCACAGTCAAGAATAGCGTTGTTATCAGACCGCATTGTTAACTGATCATGGAGATGTAGCTAGGTTAAAATGTAATATCTTACCATTTTAACCCATCTTGCATCTTACCCCATCTGACCCATCTTAAATTTGCTCTACTCTTTTATATGTTCTGCTTTCTTTTTAATTGAGGCTCTCTCTGCTTTGTGACTGTTGCTACTTTTTATTTTTGTCTGCTTTCCTGTGTAAGAAATCCAGGATAAGTGAATCTATAGAGACAGTGCTAGAGTAATGATTTCTTGGGGGTGTGGCAGGCCATGTCAAGGGGCAATGGTGCGCTAAATAAAGCAATGATTACAAGAAAACAGAAACGCTCTGAAATAGATGCCGTGATGACTACACGACTCATCTTACAGTCTATACTCGTTTATAAGCTGAGCTTTTCCGCACTTTTTTTTTTGTTGGGTTTTTTTTTCCAGCACATTTTTATGCCGTTTTGGTGGTAAAATTAGGTGCCTTGGCTGATCTGCGGGTCGGCTTATACTCGAGTACATATGGTAACATGACTGAACAATTAAACTGTATGCTATATGAATTATATGCCAATAACGCTTTCAATAAATAAATATAAAGACAAAAAAAACATTAGTGTTCACTTGATGTCATTGAGATCACAGAATTATATAGGTGAGAAATATTGACTTGGCAAATATGGTGCTATCTATAGTTCATAACAATAAAAAATTAATGTTAAATATGTATGTGGACATTATGTCTCTACCATCAGTCTCTCTCCTCACTCAGCCAGTGCCTCAACCTCAACCTCCTGTAGGGGACCTGTGGGCAACCTGGCCACCCACTGTGCCCATCTCTGCAGGAGGGGCCACGGCCATGTCTAACCCAACTGGACCTAAGACCTAACGTCCAAATAAAAGAGGGAGGAGCTGGGAAGTTGGAAGTTACTGGCACCCCTTCCTTCTCACCACCTGTTTCCGGATTGCCTGGGGAGTCATCCCCAGGGAGTGAGTGGCAGGCAGACTTGTGTGTTTTCTGGTGAGGCCTCGGCCCGCGTGATAAGCCACTGTCCTAATGATCATGAGCCCTGAAGACGTAGTGGGTGACGAGTGGGGCTGACAACCACAGGTCAGCAGTTTGAATTTATCAGCCACTCAGCAGGAGCAAGATAAGGCTTTCTACTCCCGTAGAGCTAGTCTCAGAAACCCCCGGGGCAGTTCTACTCTATCCTCTAGGGTGGCTGTGAGTCAGAATTGCCACCACGGCAGGGAGGGGGTGCTCCTGACATAGGTCTCCCCTAACATAGCAGCCCTAGCTGGGTGGCATGTAAGAGAGAAACGTGCTGCCTCACCCGTCTGTTGCCCAGAAGTCTAAATTCAGGGTGCTTACACAAGCAAAGGAGCCCTAGTGGCAGAGTGGTTACACACTGGGCTGCTAACCACAAGGTCAGCAGTTCAAATCTATCAGTGGTGCCTTCTTTCTTTTATTTTTTATCATTTTATTAGGGGCTAATACAACTCTTATCACAATCCATACATACATCAATTGTGTAAAGCACATTTGTACATTCATTGCCCTCATCATTCTCAAAACATTTGCTCTCCACTTAAGCTCCTGGTATCAGCTCCTCACTTCCCCCCCCCCCTGCTCCCCACTCCCTACTCCCTCATTAACCCTTGAAATTTTTTAAATTATTATTTTGTCATTTCTTGCCCTGTCTGACATCTCCCTTCACCCACTTTTCTGTTGTCCGTCCCCCAGGGAGGAGGTTATATGTAGATCCTTGTAATCGATTCCCCCTTTCTACCCCACCCTCCCTTCACCCTCCCGGTATCATCTATCTCATCACTGGTCCTGAAGGGATCATCCGCCCTGGATTCCCTGTGTTTCCAGTTCCTATCTGTACCAGTGTACATCCTCTGGGAAAAACCAGGTTTTCTACTCTGATAATGAGATAAGGTCTCCGAAACCCACTGGGGCAGTTCTCCCCTGCCCTGCAGCATCGTGGTGAGCCGGCCTCAACTCGATGGCAGGGAGTAAGCAGGACCAAACTGTCTAAAGAGGAAGACAACCGCAAGTACTTGCTGGTTTCTGGGAGTTTAGGAACTCGATCAGCCCCCTTCACCAGAGCTTGTGTGTGTGTGTATACATGAACGTGTATATATGTGTTGGGGGGAGTGAGATTGTACATGCGGAATGTGTGTGTGTGGAGAGAGTGAGTCAAAAGCATGACTTTGCGGGTACCAGGTTAGACCCTCCTGGATTTATTCCCCCCAAAAAATGTGCTGGACCTTGTCTCTGATCGGTGGGCAGCTGCAGACAGGTTCTCTCGGGAATAACATTTATCGGTCTTGTTTGTTTCCTTTAGTTGTTGCCTCTTTCTTTGGCTCGAGCATTTATCGTCGTCCGGGTGGAGTACCTTCAAAATAAAGGTCCAATCGGGCCACTGGCTGCCCCAGGGATCTGTTGAGTCAGCTAAGAAGGTTATGGGGGTTGTTTGGGGGACCCCAAAGGGGTCATCTTAATAGATTATTTTTATAGGACACAAACACACAGACTCAGTAGGAAGAAATTTTATGAAAATGGAAAACTGGATTGTGGAGACAAAGGCCCGGAAATGTGTGCCCGGCAGATGTTCCCATCCTGACGAAGCACATGCCCATTGTTGGAGAGGAGCTAGGGCTGTCCTATGAGGATTTTGCTGGGGAAACCTTCTTACTCTAGCCACCCTACAGCCTTGATCTGGCCCCCTTCAGACTTCTTGTTCCCCACACTCCAGGAATATTGAAAAGGATGTTCTGACATGACGGACATCGAGGAGCACGGAACTCTTTGGGGGTTGGAGAGATGAAGTGTGTGGACCTAGATGGAGGTGATGCCGGAAAATAATAGCTTCACATTTTTATATTTTGCTTCCTCAAGAGTTTTGTAATTCTGCAGGCGAACTTTTTGACTTCCCTTCCCATGTGTGTGTGATGAAACACATGTGTGTGTGTTTGCTGCTTGGTTCACTGAGATAGTTAAAGTTTATTGTGCCAACCTGGCCGATAAACACGTGTGGTTAAATGAAGGGTGGAGAGATAAATGGCTCCGTGAGCCTCGCCTTTCAAGTTCTTGGGTCTCTTGTTCAATGATGGTCGGACTAGGGTGCAGCTGCCCGAGCCAGTTCCCTGCTTCAGCTGGCAAGGCTCACTTCCTGGGAGACATCTCTGAGGAGAAGCCACATGGACCTACCCTGATGCAGTCCTGGGTGCTGGAGCAGCCATGTGGAGACCCCTGCTAGTACGGAGATGCTTACACGCTCACTGATTTGGCTTTCCTCCTGGAGTTGGCATCATTGTGTGTATTTTGTGAGATTAAGAGGATTTTATGGATTGGTTTCAGACATATGGGCTAATGTTGGCCTTAGGGGCTTGAACAGCACTGGGTTGGGATGTTTTCTTAATGTACAATTACCCTTTGTATAAAACTCTCTCTTACATACATATGCATTTCTGTGGATTTGTTTCTCTAGTTTACCCAGACTAACACATTCACCTCTGTGCTGCTTGCATTTTAGAGGCCTGAAAAGGAGAAGTCTTTCTGGTATTTTTGGACACTGACTAAAGGAACTGAACAGTCTTGTAGCATAGAAGCTTCCAGGGCCTGCCAGCCATCCTGGTCCAGTCCACTTCCTTCTTGTCCAGAGTTTTGGCCCAGTGCACAAAAAGGGATGTGTCACTAACATTGTTTACACAGGTGCTGCCGAAACTCACCATCAACCTGGCCTCGTCCTAGCAACCAGGCTGTTACTAGGATGGTATCACCACTTCCACACAGCCTAGACCCAGCCAGAAACTATCACCCCTGGTATGGCCCTGACTAAGCTCTGGACTCCGACCTATCCTGATCTCTCAAATCGCCCACCATGAATGGAGGCGAAGGGGCCTGGTGTTCAGTGTGGGCCACTGGTGGCATAAGTGGTTACACACTGGGCTGCTAGGTTCGAAGTTCAAAACCACCAGACACTCCTTGGGAGAAAGATGGAGGTTTCTACTCTCAAAAATAGTTAGTGTCAGAACCCTGCTTTATAGGTTCGCTATGAATTGGCATCAACTCGATGACGGTGAGTTGAGTGTTCAGTGTAGGAATCCTACTGGCATCATGGGTTAGGTATTGGACTGCTAACCAGAAAGTCAATGGTTCAAACCCATTCGCCACTCCGAAGGAGGATAAGGCGGCTTACTGCTGCCATAAAGATTTACAGCCTCAGAAACCCACAGAAACAGCTCTGCTCTGTTCTGGAAGGTCACTATGAATCGAGTTTGTCTTCAGTGTAGGGTAGGGGCAACAAGTGCCCCCCCCCCCCACTGCCATCTCCACCCAGGAAATGAGAATCCTCGGCCTCAAGATTCCTGCTCCCCCACACCCCTTGAGTCTCAGAGCTGTTTCCTCCTGAAGCAGGAGCCTAGAAGGCCTCCACAGGCCAGGCTTCTAGGGTGTGAAGTTCACCTGCCAACCACCCCCTCCGTGGGCCTGGAGGGCAGTCAAGGGAATCTTGGGTGGAGAGTGCTCTTCCAGGCAAAGCAAATCCTTAGCTTGCCAGCTCCTGTTCCTCCTCCAGCAGAAACCAGCAGAAACCAGGCTAGTCCGGCACTGCAGGCTGCTTAGGATTCAAAAACAAAGTGCCATCAAGCCTGCTTGTAGACGCAAAGGAGTGATTCTTCACCTTAACCCTGTTCTGATTTTTTTTTCCAGTCCCCACAGAATCTTCTCATAGGACCCAGCGAAGAAAATCATTCCGCCTCCCAGAGAAAGCTTCCGTCCGTACTGCTTGGCATATTTTCATTTTTATCTTCACACATTTTTAACAGAGTAGAAAGTATTCTGTCACAGCACTGGGAAATTCCACCAGGGGATGGCGTTCACAAGCAGAAGTTGATTTTCTCACAGTTGAGGATGCCAGAGGTTCAAATGCAGAGCGCTGGCTCTTCCGGGGGAAGGCTCTCTCTGTCTCTGTCTCTGTCTCTGTCTCTCTCTGTCTCTGTCTCTCTCTCTGGCTGGACCTCCAATCGCCCACCATCTCTACTTCTGCCCTTGTTTGTTTCAACGCGTTTGTAGCTCACAAGAGATTGGTTGGAAAGGCAGCCCAATCTTGCCTCATGAGCAAAACAACGGTGAGAAATCAGTCTTCAGGCAGGTCCATCCTCAGGAAACAGAGCAAAGAGTGAGCTAGTTATTAAATAACCAGGGCACCAATTGATAACTGTCAGAACAATCGCTAGCACTCAGGCTATGGAATGTGGGAACCAGATGAATTGAGAAAGTGAGGGGTGAGGGGAGGGAATCTGCCCCGAAGGGAGAAAACTCTTAGGCAACTGCTCAGAAAAGATTAACTCCAGAGTACTCAGCCAAGGAGGAACAGGAGGAAGGGGGGTCGGAGGTGCGGCCAGAGGGCTTGCCAACTACCAGATAAAATGCTTTCAGAGGAGTTGAGAAGCGACACCCACCCACCCACACCCACACCCACACCCACCCACTTTATTGCCTGATTTGTTTCCGGGCTTGGGCTCCCGATTTGGCAAAATAGAACAATAAGACCTCTCTCTTGCTGCAGTGAGTACAGATTGGATTTATTGAGTGCTCGCTGGTTAAAATCTTGTGATAGTCTATTGGTAAACACATATGACATCAGGCAATCCGCCCCAGCTCTCTCTCAAGAGATCCATCAGGGTTTATACTGATCTGCCAATTACCAAGAGGAACCAATATGGTGTCTGGGATTTCAACAACCTTTCTCACACAACTCACTCCCAAATGGGATTATAACCATGGGCAGAGAGGTTAGCATTCATGACACATTATTTTGGGGGTACACAATTTAATCTATAAAATTCCACCTTTGCAACCCTCAAATCCATGTGGCCTTTCCCCATGCAAAGTACATTCACCCCCATCATATCACCCCCAAATCCTAAATCCACTCCAAGTCTAAAAATCTGATCTTCTGAATCATCAAATATGGATGAAGGGGCATGTGTTAGTGTGGGTACTTTGGAGAAACAAATCCACAGGAACTCACGTATAAGAGAGAGATTTATGTAAAGGTTAAGTGCACATTAAGAAAACATCCCAACCCAGTGCTGCCCAAGCCCACAATTCCAACATTAATCCATATGTCCGACACCAATCCACAAAGTCCTTCTCCATCTCACAAAACACACACTCAGTGATGCTGACTGCAGGAGGAAAGCCGAATCAGTGAGCGTGTAAGCATCTCAGTACTGGCAGGGTCTCCATGGAGCTGCTCCAGCACCCAGGGCTGCATCAGGGTAGGTCCATGCAGCTTCTCCTTGGGGATGTCTTGCAGGAAGTGAGCCTTGCCAGCTGAAGCAGGGAACTGGCTAAGACAGCTGCACCCTCGTTTGACCATCAGAAAACAAGAGACCCAAGGACTCAAAAGGCAAGGCTCACTGAGCCATTTTCCCTCCGCCCTTCAATGAACCCCACATGTGTTTATTGTCCAGCTTGGCATAATAAACTAACTACCTCTGGGCAAACGTCCTTTTCATCTATGAACCTGTGAAACCGAGACGCAGTATCTGTTTGCAAATGTGATAGCAATGCTTTTGTTCTATGGTCTGAACATCCTACTGAGCCTCTCTTCTTTGGACTGAGTACAGATAGGGATCTCTTCCCGTCAATTGGCCAAGTAGCTGTTTTTTCAACTTTCCTGGCCTAGATGAGCGAGGCCTTGCAGGGCTTCATCAGCTTGTTGAAGCATCTCGCTTAGTACGCCATCAATTCCTGAAGCCTTGTTTTTTGCGCCAGACCTCTGTGAAGGTTTGGAAAGTCAGGAGGTTACTTTGAGGACTAAGGTACACCTGACCTGTCCATGGCATTTTCCACTACCTCATATGCATGTGCGAGTTGCACATTGAAAAAGAAAGACCGAAGAATTGATGCATTTGAGCTACAGTGTTGACAAAGACTAATAAAAGTACCGTGGACTACGAAAAACAAAGAAACAGATCTGTCTTGGAAGAAGTACAACCAGAATGCTCCTTAGAAGCAAGGATGAGGAGACTCTGTCTCACAGACTCTGGACATGTTATTAGGAGAGACCAGTCCCTGCAGAATGACGGCATGCTTGATAAAGTGGAGGGACGGGGACAAAGAGGAAGGCCCTGGACAAGATGGACTGACCCAGAGGCTGCAATAACGGGCTCAGACATGATACCAATTGTGAGGATGGTGCAGGACTGGGCGGTGTTTTGTGCTGTTGTCCCTAGGGTTGCTATGAGTTGGAATGGATCCTGGGGCTCTTTACCACCACCACCACATCTGTTTCTGAAGCACCGTGGTGGAACAAGGCAGAGATCTTCATTTCAAGCAGGAGAAATGATGAGGGGTGAACTAAGAGGGATAATGAGCCCTAAGCAAGTCCCAAACTAGCAAACCCTCCAGACTCTGAGCGGTGGCTATGCCCCCTGCACTTGGGGTAGAGAGTCCTTGGTCCTGGCCTTCAGCTCTGCCTTCCAGGCCCACGGGGCATCAACTCATGATAACCTTCACATAAATCATTGATGGCTACCTCTGTGACAGTGCTATAAGCTCCATGAGGGTAAAAACCTGTCTCCCTTATAACATATTCCTAGCCCCTGGCAGAGTCAGAATACAATGCTCAATATTAAGTTCCTGGGTGGCCGAAAGAGTTAAGCACTCACCTACCACCTGAAAGGTTGGACAGCTCAGGCCTACTCAGAGACTTCTTGGCAGCCGGGCGTGACTATCTGCTTCCGAAAGATCACAGCCTTAAAAACCCGATGACGGGTCATAGGGCGGACCCTCCTTTCTGTGCACAGGCAGCCAACCGGGTGCCACAGGAGAGCCTGCGGCTTGAGCGCCTCGTAGCCAGCGCTCCCAGCTGTGTCTTCTGCCCAAGACGCCCTTGCACCTCTTCAGCTCAAAGCAAGGGCCAAGCTGACTTAAGCTCTCCCGAGACGACCAAGCAGCCTCTGACTTGGAGACCATTGAGAACAAAGCAGAATTCACCCTCTCCAACCTTACAAAGTACCTCTCAGCCCTGCAAGGTTTCATAGAGGCCCTGTGCCTGGCCATCCAGGTGCAAGAGCAGCCCAGCAAACAGATCAGCAGCAAGAAATAGCCCCAGCAGTGACTGCAAATCAATTTTAAAATAATGGAAGTTTCCCACAAACTTTCTGAAGCTCCTTTGTATATCTACCACACAACTTTTGTCTGTTCAGTTATTTACAGGTTTAAGCCTAATTGACAGCAATTACAAGAACCTGTTTACAAGCGTACCATTCCATGATCCCTGTAGTTTTTCCATCCCTTACCCAATGCCTCCAATTTCTCTATACTGACCCTAGTAACCTCTAATAAAATTTTATATCTATTAAAAAAAACAACCACCACCACCAATGAAGGAGCCCTGCTGGTGTCGTGGTTACTTCTTGGGCTGTGATCTGTAAGCTGAGCAGTTCGAAACCACCAGCTGCTCTGAGGCTTTCCACTCCTGCAAAAAGTCACAGTCTCTGAAACCCGCTGGGGCAGTTCTACCCTGTCCTCTGGGGCCGTGATGAGTCAGAATCGACTCGATGGCAGTGAGTTGGGTCCTTGGTTGGTGTGGGAGGCTTGGGTTTGATCTCTGGCCCGTGCCCACCTAGTCCACAGCACCACCTGCCTGTCGGGGGAGGCTTGCATGTTGCTGTGCTACTGAGCAGATTTCAGAGGGGCTGGCAGACTAAGAAGGGCTGGGAGGAAAAGCCAGGTGAACCACTTCTGAAATTCAGTGAGGACCCCAGGGATCCCCACAACCTGCTGTGCAGGGATCACAACAATGCTGCAGGGTATGGGCAGCATTTCACTCTCCTGTGCAGGGGTTACCCATGTGTCAGGAGCTGACTCATGGCAGCTTTGCAAACTTAAGGGCCCTTTTCCAAAGTCTGACGCAGACTTTTTCAAAGTCTGTCTATAAATCATTTGCCCCACCCTACCTTGCTTTTCAATATTATCTCCCATCTTCTTTCCACTTCCCCTTTCTATTCTGTCCCTCCAGCCCTGCATTCTGTCCGTGTCTGACACACTGGCCTTCTCTTACACATGCCCCCACCCAGTGGGGAGGCCTCCACCCCAGGACCTAGCAGGGTGCTGATCCTGGCAGACCAGTGGTTCTCACAGAGATACCAGCCCCCCCGGGAGTGCTGCAAAAGCAACCTATACTTCATTCTGGATTATGGGCTAGAGCGCAAAAGGTTTCATTGCCGGGAAGGGGTGGGGGGTCTCAGTCATTTTTTCTTAAAAAGGGGGGTGGTAGACCAAATCACTTTGGGAACCTGTGGCAGTTACATAATCTCCTGTCAACTCGCAAAGGGGTGGAGTCTAGCCTGCCAATCAGGTCGCAACTTGCTGACCTCATTTGGAGGCGCTAAGGAGATAAACAGCTCACTGTAGGTCAGATACACTCTCTGCTTGACTCTTCCTGTGAGACATTCCTGTTGACAAGCCACATGGAGCTATGCTGATGGCAGCCAGAATCTTGGAGCTGGAGGAGCCATGTGGAGACCCATGCCAGCACTAAGATGTTTCCACCGCCACTGGATCCACATGACTTCAACTCACTGGCCTGTGATCTTCCCGTACTCAGTGTCATTGCATGTGTTGCATGAGTCTGAAGAGGAATTTACAGAATGGTGTCAGATATATGGGCTAATATTGGACTCATGGACTTGATCTGGACTGGCTGGGATGTTTTCTTAATATACAATTACTCTTTTATATAAAGCTCTTTCTTATACACATGTGAGTGTCTATGAATTTGTTTCTCTAGTCAACCGAGACTAACACAGAACCTATATAGTAGAGCAAGATCAGGTGTAACCTGCATGGGATCCCCTCCCTCCTGTGCAGGGGAAGCAGGACTGTACGGATCTGGTTGGCCATTCCAAAAGAAATATTTCTGAAAATCCACAGATTTGCCCCTCACTGCATTCCAGCTAGCTGCCAGATCAGTAATTAAGTCAGGGATAGAGAGAAAAGTATAAATGTGTTGGGGCTGACCCGTTTCATAGATGTAGTGTTTGTTGGTTATTAGATACATTCTTCTCACACTCCTGCTGGGTTGTGATTGGTGTCCCTCGAGCTCACACATACAGATCTCTGGAATTAAATCTCTTTCACTGAGGGACCACAATTTGTTTGCTGTTGAGATAACTGAGTGTGTTTCCAAGCCTTCCTCTGGGAAGGGAAGGCTATCTTGAGTCGCAAGGGCTAAGAAGCTTGTGCCAAGGCACCCGCCTTTGGCCCCCTGCCCTTCTGAAAGGAATAGCCCCAGTTGCACTGGCCAGTTGTGCTAGTGAGGACCATTTGCGGCCAGTGGAGACAGTTCATCCCATGATGCCTCAGCTTCCAGAGCAGGCCTGATTCTGCTCTTTGTTATTTGGTCAGCTTTATTGACTCCCTGAAGTTTGGTGATGGTTCATTGTTAGATGCCATCAGTCTGTTCTAACTCACAGCGACCCTATGTACAACAGATGGAAACACTGCCTGCTGGTCAGCCTCAAAATAGTTGCTCGTTTGAGCCCATTGTTGAAGCCACTGGGTCAACATTCTTGTTAAGTGTCGGCTTCCTTTTCACTGACCTTTGCTTTACCAAGCACGAATGACATCCTTCTCTAGAACTGGTCCTTCCTGACATCCTGCACAAATGATGTGAGGCAAGTCTCAGCATCTTTGCTCCTAAGGAACAATCTGGCTGTACTTCTTCCAGCACAGACGTGCTCGTTCCTCTGGCAGTCCGGGATGTAGTTGAGGTTCTTTGCCAACGCCACAACGCAAATATGTCGATTCTTCTTAGGCTTTTCTTAGTCACTGTCCAGCATTAACATGATATGAGACTATTAAAACTCTCATGGGGTAAGTTAGGTGCATCTCAGTGCTCAGAGTGACACCTTGGCTTTCTGTAACAGATTTGCCCAATAAATATGTCATTTAATTTCTTCTCTTTTCTTCTGGATCTCGCCATATGATTAATTATATATCTGAATATAAATGCATGCACGATATATCAATATGTGCACTTTTGGGGGGTACCCCCAAAACCCAGATTACACACACAGACAGCTATGTATTTTTTTAATATTAATTCATCCAATATATATTGAACATTTTCAATGGAACACAAATAAGAATAAAATGCAAGTCCTTGCTTACATAGAGCATATTTGTGTTTATTTCATGGGGCTCCCATAGCAGATACAAAAATGGATTGCTTTACAATAATCAAAGTTTATTATCTGACAAACTTTTAGAAGTCCCACATTCTAGAAGGCGGAAGTCCAAGATTAAGGTGGCAGCAGAGCTAGTTCCCCTTTGGTATCTGTTCCATGCCGCTCTTCTAGCTTCTCGGGATTATCTTCAATTTCTTCACATTCCTTGACTTGTGTCTGCATCTCTCCAATCTCTGCTCTGGCTGTCAGATGTTATTCTCCCGGGCGTTCAAATTTCTCTCTTCTTGTAAGCTAGTCAAATAAGATTTGAGGCCCATCCTGATCCAATATCTTAACTTAAATGCATTAGCAAAGACCCTGTTTTCAAATAAGTTCCCAAAAGCTATGTATTTTAATTATTTTACACGACCACCTTATCACCTTCAAAGTAATCTCCATTACACTTAGTACATCTGTCAAATCTGCAATTCCATTGTTGGAAACATTTTTCAAACTCATCTGTTTGGATGGTTGGCAGCACCTCCCTCGCTTTTGTCTTCACCTCTTCTACGTAGTCAAATCACTGTCCGTTCATGTCCCCTCTGCATCCTCAGAAACAAAAAGGAGTTGCACCAAAGTGAGGTCAGGTGAGTAAGGTACATGGGGCAAGAGAGGCATGCTGTCTTTTGCCCAAACCTGGCACCCTGAGGTGGCTGTGTGAGCAGGTGCATTGTCATGATGGCAGTCTTTACATTTATTTTTTATAATTGTGGCAAAAATATACATAGCCAAATATTCTCCATTTCCACAACTTCAAGATGTATAATTCAGTGCCATTGATGATACGCATTGTGGCGTACAACCATGAAGGAATTAGTCTTGGAAACTCGCAGGGGCAGTTCTCCCTGTCCTACAGGATCCCTGTGAGTTGGCATCAACTCGAAGACAACGAGTGTTCTGTCAGGTCTATAGGTACGCATGGGCATACGCTCCCTCGCCCTCCCACATCGGTCAGGCTGCGTGTCTGTCCGAGCATCTACTGGTAGATCGGCACCATTGCAGGATTGCGCCTGTTGGCTTTAACGCCTACAAACCTCTCAAATCATGCCTTTCCTTCACTTTTTGGGGCCAATCTCGCGAGTGCTGCTTCCCTGGGTGTTGATGACACATCGAAATAAAAGAACATCCTTGACAACATTCATCTTTTTCTCTGTCTATCATGACGTTGCTGGGTGGCTCCGTTGGGAAGTCTGGTGTTCTTTACATGAAAGTGTAATCCGTATTGAAGACTGCCGACTTTGATCTTCCTCAGCAAGTGCTTCCCGTCTTGTTCATTGGCGCCAGGCAGGGCTATACCCTCCGCATATTACAGGCTGCCAATAACCTTTCCTCAATCCTGATGACACCTCGTCCTTCATCTAGCCCAGCTTTTGTATGAGAACTTGGAGTCTGAGCGTGAAGTGTGTGGAAGGCTATGAATTACAGGGGGAGCCCTAAATCTGTTCTGTTTCCATGTAGATTCTTCCATTGAGTTCTTTCCGATCACTGACCAGCAATGTGAAAAGCGTTGGCCTTTCACAAAGTGTTTACACTTTGTGATTATTAACACTGCCTTAACCGGCCCATCCTCCCCTCGGACATTTTCCTGGATGTGCCCTGGATGGAAATTGGGGTACCAGGGCCCCATGGTCTTGAGTCATATCTGACCAAGGTAGTGAGAGGACCCTGAACCAGTCTTGTAAACTTTTCTAACCATACAAGTATGTATCCCAGTCAAGGTCCCCTTCCTGATTCTGTAGTCCCACCTACAACAGTGATGAATTGATCTGCTGCCCATGATGTTTCTGTGAAAATTCCTTTTGCTGTCCGGGTCTTATGTCCGTGTCGTGGGCACCACTGTGCTTTCCTGCTGATGGTCTTCCCATCAGGATGATTTGTCTTAGTCATTGTCTTGTTAAAGACTGGGCCTCCGAAACTTACATTCTGGAAAAGGACCCCATTCGTGGTAACGTGGAGAGTCAGTGACAAAGAGGAAGCCCCTCCACGAGCTGGACTGACACCGTCCTATAACCATAACCTGACCCTGTGGGCTCCCAAGACGACAACTCTTTATGGGAGCAGAAAGCCCCATCTTCCTCCTGAGGAGCAGATGGTGCTTTCAAACTGACCACGTTGCAGTTAGCAGCCCAACTCGTAGTCGCTCGATGGCAGTGAGTGTGATTGGTTTCGTCGCAATGAGCTGGCAACATGACAATGGCATGACTGATGCAGAACCGGCAGCATTTCCTTGTGTCGTACACAGGGTTGCTATGAGTCAAACCAACTGAACGGCATTTAACAATAACAACATGAGTGATCTTTGAATCTGAGGCCTTTCCCCCTAGAAAAATATGGTAGAAGTCCACAGGGAGCCAAGGTCGCCTTGCCTGGTGGGAGATGGGCAGCGGGTGTGGAGGACTGACTCCAGAAGACGGGGCCTTTTCACTCCCACACTATCCCATGGACCTTGGGAGCCTGACGGGAAGCATGCTTGGGTTTATGAAGCCCTGTTTTGGGTCTTTTCAGGGCTCTAGTAAGGCTGATTAAGTCTTGGTGGGTGTTTTCTTGCCTGCTAAAAGTTTTCTCATTTCTGTCTGTCCCATTTAGAATCACTTCTGACTGTTTTTTTTTTTGACTGCTTTTTTAAAAGTGATATTTTATTGGGGGCTCTTACAGCTCTTATAACAATTCATAGGTCCATTGTGTCAAGCACATTTGTACATATGTTGCCATTATCCTTTTAAAACATTTTCTTTCCATTTGAGCCCCTGGTATCAGTTCCTCATTTTTCTCCCTCCCCCACCCTCTCACCCTCATGAACCCTTGATAAGTTATAAGTTAATATTATTTTCATGTCTTACACCATCCACTGTCTCCCTTCACCCATGTTTCTGTTGTATGTCACCCTGGGTGGGGGTGGGGGCAGTTATACATCAATCATTGGGATCTGTTTCCCCTTTCTCCCCCTAACTTCCCCCTACCCTCATGGTATCGCCACTCCCATTATCGTTCCTGAGTGATTTATCTGTCCTGAATTCCATGTGTTGAGAGCTCTTATTTGTACCAGTGTACATTATCTGGTCTAGCTGGATTTGTAAGGTAGAACTGGGGTCATGATAGTGGGGGTGGGGAGGAAGCATTAAAGAATTAGAGGAATGTTGTGTGTTTCATCGGTGCTATACTGCACCCTGGCTGGCTCGTCCCTTCCTTGTGATCCTTCGGTGAGGGGATGTCCAATTATCTACAGATGGGCTTGGGGTCTCCACCCGCCCCCAATTATCATTGATATGATTGTTTGTTTGGGGTCTTCTGATGCCTGATCCTGTGGACACCTAATGATCACACAGGCTGGTGGGCTTCTCCCTTGTGGGTTTTGTTGCTTCCCAGCTAGATGGCCACCTGTTTATCTTCAAGCCTTTAAGACTCCAGATGCTATATTTTTTAATACCCGGGCACCATCAGCTTTCTTCACGACATTTGCTTCACCACGAGGTTGTTGTGGCTCAGAGAAAATCTAGAAACTAGTGCTCTGCTTGGCATTCCTGGGGGTGACTGTTTCCCAGGCGCTCTGGCTCACCTTGTTGATGCACATATCGCTGGAGCATGCTGCAAATGCTTCCCTGGGCCTGCATTCGACTTGGTGTGCGTGTTTGGAGGGGAAATCCCTTATCCTGCAAGAAATCCACAGTTCCCGGTCTGTTTTAAAACATGTGCTGCTTGGCAAGATGGAATACCCCCCTAAAGGGCAGCCTAGACCTCTACTCACACAGTAGACATGGGCATGGGATTGTCAAGAATCCTGTAGAAAAATCCGTGACCCCCTTAAGGAAATTGTCAGTAAGTTAAAGTGGAGCTACTTTTGTTCATGTGCGTTGCTTTGTTTTGGGTTGTGCTCTTTTCAGGATGTCGTGGTTGTTAGGTTCTGACTCATAGCCACCCTGTGCATAACAGAATGACACAGGGCCCGGTCCCACGGCAACCTCACAGTTGCTATGTTTGAGCCCATTGGCACACCCCAGTGTCATCCACGGGCTTCTTTCTCATGGACCTTCTGCTTTACCAAGGATGAGGTCCTTTTCCGGGACCTCGTGAGGAGCCTTAGTGGGTTCTACAGAAACCCACAGGGCCAGCGCTACTCTGTCCAATAGGGTAGAAGCAGAATTCACTCGATGGCAGTGAGTTTGGTTTTTTCCATTTGGTCTCTCCCAACACATGTCCAAAGCACACACCAGATGACAGTTCGCCCTCCTTTCGTCCAAGGAGCCTCTGACAATGCAAACTTACTTGTTCTTTTGACAGGCTCTGTGTGTATTGTCTTGTTTGTGTTGGTTCCCACAATTCAACTGAATCCATTCTTCCTTGATCTTCCTTATTGATCTTCCAACTTTCACATGTGTGTGTGGTGACTGAGAAGACCAGGGCTTAGGTCAGGTCCACCTTAGTTCTCAAAGTGGCACCGTTGGCGTGTGAGGGTGCATTTTCTAGAGAGACCAACCCAGTGCCACTCCTGTGTGTATAAGAAAGGACTTGATATCAAGAAAAGATTTTATCAAAAGCAACCCAACTCAGTCCAACTCAAGTCCACGAGTCTGTAACTTTCTTCAGACCCGTTCAACAGCCAGTAGATGAAGCACAGAGGCAAACCAAGAAGCTAGAAGATCACTGGCTGGTGGGTGCAGAGTCATGTGGATCCGAGGTCCACAGGAACACGGCAGGGTCAGCAGGTGTTTGTGGCTGCCAACCACTGAGCCAGATTCGAAACCCGGGGAAGCAGGAAGCAAAGAGACACAAAAAGAGAGGAGTGCTCACGGTCTCTCTCATAAAAGGGCCACATTCCCAAGGGGCATCACCAGGCTGAGACCAGAATGATAGCTTGGAGTCCACCCCGACCTCCACACAGGCACCATCAGTCGACATACAATCTAACCATCAGACACGTGCGACACTTCGAAGAGGTCTTGTGCAGCAGACAAGGGGCAGCTCTTGGTCTCATGACCTAAGTCCCTCGGCCTTCCCAAATTGGGGGCACCCAGGTCTTTTACCCTCTTAGGCTTCCAAGAATCTGCCTCCTACCGACCCCTCCTCACCTCTCGCCCACTTCTGTCCATCATAGAGGTGTAGCAATTGAGTCACATTCTCCTGAATGTTCTCTACATACCCCCTCTTAATGCAAAAATGGTCTCAGGGAGGATCGTGGGTCCCCTGCCATATTCCTTTCTGGTGGTTCTTGTTAGTCGGAGGGCACTGGCTGACATGCGCTACACCTGCTCTGGGGCCTGGTTCAGGCTGGAAAGGAGCCTGGGACCATTCTTTGCCAAATGATCATGTGATGGGATGCTGATGACCAGGAGATTCGAGACGGATGATACAGATAGTCGAAGTGGGGCTGGGGAGGGGCGATGCAAAGTCAGATACCAAGTGGGGAGTCATGGAGGAGGGGCTACTGGTCTGAGGGTTTCAGAAGTCAGGAAGGTTTCTTTGACTGCTGGCTTGAAGGGTGAATTCATTCTTTGGCTCCTTAAGCTTCCAGGGAATGGTGGCTTGGATCCTCCTAACCACATGGTTCTGAAAAAGCCAAGGCTCGGGCGTTATTTCTCAGTAGACGATTATAAATTCCTGGCAAGATGAAACTTCCTGGAAAGTTGCAAGATGTTTATACTCAGTAAATTATAATTCTAATGATCTTAATTGCTAAATTGGTAGCAACTTTCCCACCCCCCTCTTTTGAATCTATCCACTTAACTATAAACTTAATAAAAATATTTAGCAACTTAATGGGTTGGCATTATAGCTGAAGCTTTAAAAAAATGATAAGGGCAATCATTGGGTTTTAAGATACTTTGGGTTCAGCCATCCTCATTTATGCATTTATTTTTGCAGGGTGGTGGATAGCACTTTTAAAAAATGCTATTGAACATTGACAGGGGCGTTAGAAAAGGCTCAAGCCAGACTGTGCTGGCTCTGGTATGGTCTCCTGACAAATGAAGTACCTCCGGTGCAGTGGCTTGTCACATCTCTGAGCAAAAAGGACAACAGACACAAGAAGAACAAGGACAGATTCTGGAGACACGCAAAGGGGCTCCCTCAAGAGACACTAGACAATGAAATGATGATGGAGGTAGGAGTCTGTGAGAAGGAGCATTCTCACGCAGTATTTTGATTCAAGGTCAACCAGTGAGTTCAAGGTAGATCCATCAGCCTCAAAGCTCTGCCTCCCGATCTCAGGCTAAGCTGAAACAGATCTCAAACCCCCAACTAACCTTGAAAGGCTGGATGGAGTCCTTGTGTTTTCATGTAAGCCGACCGCCCGCCCTCATCTCTCCCTTCTCCACCTGAGCGTTAACTGGTGGATCCGAAAGTCTCCCTCAGTGGAGTCTGCAGAAGGTCTGTGTGTGCTGAAGAAGACATGGTGCATTTTGACTGTGGCTTCCATGGTCAGACTGTTTGATTGTGGTTGTAGAGTGTTGTTCAGAACAGGACTCAAACAGTGCCTTTGCAACCGCCCTTCCCCACCCAGAGCTGCGTTCTCCTGGAGGTGTCTCTCTGGGGTTCCAGTGGGTCCGTTCTCCATCCATGCCTGTTATTTTCCTGCCTTGATAGATTTGTAAGTGCAAGACCCTTCCTGGTGAAATACCATGAACGTCAGAGGAGAGAATCTTGCCTCTTCACTGGGACACATGAAAACTTGTTGAGTGTGTGTGTGTGTGTGTGTGTGTACATCTACAATTTGAGGGCAGAAAGGGTTGATGGTTTCTGGTTTGCGGCAATATGGAGCTCACTGTTAATGACAGTCTTCTTTTCCATCCTTAGTGAGCCGCTAAAGGCAAGATTTCTTGAAGTTCTGCATCTCTGTCTCTTTTCGGACAGAGTCTGTGACCCTCTGCTCCAGGTTTCTGGGACTGGAGCCACTTGACATTGGTCTTGCTCTGTTTACAAGCATCTAGTTCTTCATTTAGGAATTCCTTCATATCCAGCTTCTTCTGCTCCTCCTGGGGAGATGGTCCAGGTTCTCATGTAGCTCTAAGCGCTGCCTCTCTGAGCTCCACTTCTTTCTCTTTGACTCTGGACGGCCATCTGCCTCATCTCTTCTCTTTTCTAGCCATTTCCTTGGGTTTGGACATCTTCTAGCTATTGTCAGGGTCAATATCTTGAAGCCCATCTCTCTCATCTTGTAGCTCATGCTGCCGCCTGTGGGTCTGCTCCCACAAATCCTCCATGTTAACTCGAATTCCCATCTCTGCTCAGCTTCACAAAGTCACGGAGGGTTCCCGCTGATTTGGGGTTGACTTCATGTGGCTTTGCATGGGTTCCATATTCCTCATCAGGCCTTTCATTTTTAAGACATGCTTAGAAGTTAAGTACAGCTATAACAAGTTTTTTATTATTATTATTATTTTGCTATAACAAGTTTTGACATCAATGGATAAGCTTTAGATTTGGTGAGGCACCGAAACACTTGACCAACGAAGTCCAACAGAAAGGTGGACGCTAGTGGACTTGTGAAAAACACTGACATGTTGAGCCCAGAGCTGACGAGACTAAATCAAGATTTCCAGGAACTCTGAAATGTGACTGAGTTTATGGATGACCATGGAAATCCTCAGAAAGGGACCTTATTCACTAACTAGACTAAGAGGTGTCTATGGGTTTTTATGTGGGAATATCGTGGGCATTTTTGTTGTTGTTGCTATTTTTCTGACTTGTGGTAGTCATTCTACAAATCTCTATCTCTTGCTATGTTCTTTTTTCACTTAAATTTTGATTGTGAATTTGGTGAACTTTTACCAAGCAGATCATCATTGTGCGCTCAACAATTCATACCCATTCCGCTCCAGCTCAGCCAAGGGCTTATTCAGGGAAGGGCTTGTTCTCTGGCTAAGAAACCACTTCCTCCTAAATTGTCTAACAAATGACTTAAATGTTGACTCTCAGATTCAAGATGGCAAATTTAGAAAGATTACAAAAGTCGCGGGGCCGTCCCCAATCCAAAGTACGTGGGCACCTGCCCCTTTCCCCAGAAGAATTTATCTCAGAGGACAGCACTGAATCTGCAGCTCTTGAGAAGGACATGTCTGATCAGAGCACATGGGAGCAAATGAGAGAGAGAGGAAGAGAGAGTGGAGCACATCCTGGCCCACCAAGCCTTGAGGACGATATTCCCGCTTAGAGCAGCCAATCCACAGAGAAGACCACATGGTCGGCCCCACTATGAGACACGACATCCTTCACTGACCCATAACCCTACAGGGAACAACACTGGAGACACAGTGAGGGAATTCTCCCAATCAGATCCCACCACACCGAGGCAAATGCTAAGGGCACAGAACAGCAAGGAGAACAGAGCAACGAAGTTCCAAGGGCATACCAAAAATAGACTTTGGGGCCAGGGCTTGGTGCCCCAACAGACTCGGCTGGAAAACACTCCTAAAGGCCAACAACAGTCATTGAGCTAACTACAAGCTTTTCTTCCTTGTTGCTGTGTTTTGTTTTGTCATTGGCTTGCTGTTGTTATTGTTTTGTTTTGTTGCTTGGTTTTGCTCTGTCTTGTTTTTGTGCATGTTATTATCTCCACAGGTCTGTCTAAATAAGATAGGCTGGATGAACAATCTGGAGGAGAAAACAACTGGACCAACAGTTCTGGGGAGACATGGAAGAGGGGGAGGTAGGGGGAAGTTAGTGGTGTTAACAAACCCAGGGACAAGGGAACAAAAAGTGATCCAAATCAAGAGGGTGTAGGAGGCCTGGTAGGGTGTGATCAAGGGTAACGTAACTGAGAGGAATTACTGAAACCCTAATGAAGGCTGAACATGATAGTGAGACAAGAGGAAAGTCAAAGGAAATAGAGAAAAGAGCTAGGTGGTAAAGGGCATTTATAGAGGTCTAAATAAAGGCATATACATATGTAAATATATTTATGTATGAGGATGTGGAAATAGATCTATGTGCAAATATGCATAGATTTAGTATTAAGGTAGCAGATGGACATTGGGCCTCCACTCAAGTACTCCCTCAATGCAAGAACACTTTGTTCTATTAAACTGGCATTCCATGATGCTCACCTTTGCCACACAATCGGTGAAGACAAAGTGGGTGCATAAACAAATGTGGTGAAGAAAGCTGATGATGGCCGGCTATCAAAAGATATAGCGTCTGGGGTCTTAAGGGCTTGAAGGTAAACAAGTGGCCATCTAGATCAGAAGCAACAAAGCCCACATGGAAGAAACACACCTGCCTGTGCAATCGTGAGGTGTCAAAGGGATCAGATATCAGGCATCATCAGAACAAAAATCATATCATTGTGAATGAGGGAGAGTGCAGAGTGGTGACCCCAAGTCCATCTGTAGGCAATTGGACATCCCCTCACAGAAGGGTCGGGAGGAAACGAACCAGTCAGTATGCAGTGTAGCAATAATGAAACATACAACTTTCCTCTAGTTCCTAAATGCTTCCTCTCTCCCCCCACTATCATGGTCCCAATTCTACCTTAAAAATCTGGCTAGACCAGAGGATGTACACTGGTACAGATAGGAACTGGAAACACAGGGAATCCAGGGCGGATGATCCCTTCAGGACCAGTATTGAGAGTGGCGATACTGGGAGGGTGGAGGGAGGTTGGGGTGGAAAGGGGGAAACGATTACGGGGATCTTCATATAACCTTCTCCCTGGGGGATGGGACAACAGAAAAATGGGTGAAGGGAGACATCAGACAGTGCAAGATATGACAAAACAATAATTTATAAATTATCTAGGGTTCATAAGGAGAGGGAAGCGGGGAGGGAGGGGGAAAATGAGGAGCTGATGCCAGGGGCTTAAGTGGAGAGCAAATGTTTTGAGAATGATGAGGGCAATGAATGCAATGAATGTTCAAATGTGCTTTACACAATTGATGTATGTATGGATTGTATGAGCCCCTAATACAATGATTAAAAAAGAAATATTACAAAAGTCATGACTAGAAAGTGAATGAAGTTTAATCTATATGGTTTAAAGAGTAGAACAACAGGAAGATTTTTCTGCTAAACCTCCCAAGGGACAATTTTGTGCTCGAATAAATGAACACCCCAGTGTCCATATTCATAGACAATCTGAGGCTTTATAAATGCTTCACGGTCCTTGTTATTCTTGGTATAGAGACCTCCAGATCCTGGTTTCATGGGTTATTTCAGGCATTAGCCTACTATTGTTCATATTTCTGTTTTACCTCTGGCTTTTTTTAAAAGGAAGCTATATTTATTTATGTGCTTGTATTAGCCAAAAAAATTTTAAAGACACAAAAATGAGAGATTTTTTTGTAATACCTATAACTGGAAAAAGTCTTATACAAAAAAATTAAGAACTGTAATTTTTAAAAATACTTTTTTTGGGAGATCTTACATCTCTTATCACAATCCATACACTCATCCAGTGTGTCAAGCACATTTGTGTATATGCCGCCATCATCATTTTCAAAGCATTATCTTCCCACTTGAGCCCCTGATATCACCTCCCCACTTCTTCCCCCTCGCTCACGAATCCTTAGAAAGTTACAGATTATTTTTTACCTTTGGCTTCTCTGGAGGTTGGGTCCGTCCATGGTCCCCAGTTGCCCTTTTAAACCTTGAGTCTTGGGAACAGAAACCAACTGGGACCTGAAACAGGACATTTTGAGCGAACAAAGTGACACAAAAGCTAGTGCGACCAATTGATGCTGAGCAAGGTGCTTTCTTGAGTAATTCAACCTGTTTGGAGAACCCGATTCAAAAACACAAAACCAAAAAATCCGACGTTAAGTGTTTAGGATGAAGTCAGATTGGTCACCATTTTATTTGATCTCTAAGACAATGCTATGCTATGCCTGTCACTTCCTTAATACACATCTTAAAACTCGTTCTTCAGAAGAGGCCCCACCTCAGCTTGAATCACATGTCTTGTCGTAGATAGGCGAGAACTTTCAGCTCTGTAGCCTTTTCTTGAAACATCAGTTGGCATTTTGTCAATTCCTGAAGCCCCCACCCCTCCCCCAATGCCTTCAGGCAGCTTGGAATTCTTTCTTCAATTCTACCACTTGTTGATCACATGCTACCGCCTGCAATGGTGAGTGCTAGCCGATTCCTTTCGATACACAGTGACTCTGTGTATTCCTTCCATCTTCTTTTGAGGCTTCCTGCATCATTCACTATTTGCCCATTGAATCCTTCAATGCGGCTACTTGAGACTTGACTTTTTTCTTCAGTTCTTTCATCTTAAGAAAATCTGATAGGTTCTTCCCTCTTGGTTTTCTAAGTGAAGGTCTCTGTATATTTCATCATAATTGTTTGCTTTGTCCTTCTGAGTCACCCTTTGAAGTCTTCTGATCAGCTCTTTGACGTCATCGTTTCTTCTACTCACTGCCATCCCCTTTGCTCACGAGCAAGTTCCAGAATTTCTTCCGACATCCATCCATTTTGGTCTTTTCCTTTCTTTCGTGTCTTTTTAATGACTTTTTACTTTCTTCTTCACCGACCACTTCCAGGAAAGAGCAGGTGCATTGTCATGGCGGAACTAGCTGCTTCAGCACAACCTTGCTGGCCTGTTGTCATCAATGCACTTTCCCTAGTTCCTTAAATGTTCTTTATAAGAAGGCTCGTGATTGTCCTCTGTCCATCACAGAAAACGCTCTCAAAATGCCCTCTTTGGAATTCTGGGGAAAAAGAGTCACCACCACCTTTGGAGCTGACCTATCGGCCTTGTATTGAACTGGCTCAATAGAAACCCTCCGAAGCCCTTGTTGTGATCGACCTTTATGGGGAGGGTCCCCTAGTGCGACTAAGACAAGGGTGTGACTGAGAGAACTTGCCTGCAGCCGTCCACTCATTACAGAGGCATGTTTCAACATGCCTTGTTTGGAACACACCTGTGCGTGCATGAACCGGAATCCCCGGTAGCAAGATTTTTTGACTCGTATACCTGGATATATGGGCAGTTGCTGCATATGCAAATATGTGTTCTTTGCCAAACCTATGCACGCTTCTCAGTGTGCTCCCACGTGCCAGCCCGCACCTGTTTAGCTTACAGAGCTACAAGGTGTGCCTGGGCACAGTAAAAGCCGTGGGAGGCCATGGTTGACCGCCTCTGGCAAAAGGCAGGGTCAGACAGGCCTCCACCCTCCATCCTCATTTACCCTACTCTGACCCCACCCATGCCTCGCACAGCCCTCCAGCTCTGTGCTAGGTTTGTTGTTTTTATTTTTTTTAATTTAATTAATTAATTTGTTTTCTGTGCTAGGTTTGATCATTCTTTGCACCAGCCACTCAGAGCTCACAGACCATACTCCCAATTACGGGGGTTGTGAGGGAAGGAGGAACCCTGGTGGTGCTGGGGCTATGAGTTGGGTTGCTGGTCGCAAGGTCGGCAGTTCAAAACCTCCAGCTGCTCTGCAGGAGAAAGACAGGCTTTCTACTTGATGAGTGCCCAATAATTGAGGTAAGCATGTGCTTAACTGCGCTTACTTCTAATCTGTGGGAGAAAGATGAAGCTTTTGACTCCTGTAAAGAGTTACAGTCTCAGAAACCTACAGAGGCCGTTCGACTCTGTCCTAGAGGATCACCAGGAGTCCAAATAGACTCGTTGGCAGTGACTTTCCATTAGGGGAATTATCAGTAAGTTTATCACAAGTCAGGATCAGTAAGAAGTAAGGATGTAGTCATTGGCCCACCTCTCTCTCTGGTCCTCAGCCTCTCAGCCCAGCCATCTCCTGGCCTCTGCCAACGTAGCCCAGGAAGCCTGTCTACCGCTTTGTTTCTCAGTCCCATCGTCTCAGCGCTGCTCCTCTCCCTTGGTCCCAATCAGCTCGGTTTCAGCCTCTGCCACTTCAGACAGAGATCTGAACACTCTTTCAGTGGTCCTGGGCGCGCTCTCCCTCTCTCTCAGCTGCTTCTCAGACAGCTCATCCTTCCAGCCAGGGGTGGTCATGAAAACTGACCAATTACCTACCTTCTTTTTGCCTAGTCCCACCCAATCATTTGGCATGGTAGAAGACATGGGTAGAAGCACCAGATGAAGGAATTTCACTCCACCACGCTGACCCAATCTGCATGTGAAAGCAAGACAATGAATGAGGAAGATAGAAGAAGATTTGAGCCTTTGAATTATGGTGTTGGCTAAGAATATTAGTTCTATCGTGGACTTAGAGAAAAGTGAACAGATCCGTCTTGGATGAATATAGCCAGAAGGCTCTCTGGAAGGAAGGATGTACTCTGTCTCACATACTTTGGACAAGTCCTCGGGATGGAGGCAGACCCTGGAAAAGGACATCATGCTTGGTAGAGGCTCGATGACAAAGCAAGAAGACCCTCGAGGGGAGAAATTGTCACAGAGGCTGCAACCGTGAACTCAAGAATGGGAAGTGTTGAGATGATGGTACAGAAACCCCAACTCAGTTGCCATAGCAACCCAACAGGACAGGATAAAACTGCCCCATGCAGCAAATGTGCTTGACACAATGGATGGATGGATGGATGGATGGATGGATGGATGGATGGATGGATGGATGGATTGTGATAAGAGTCGTACGAGCCCCCAATAAAATGATTTAAAAACAAAAACTGCCCCATGAGTTTCTGAGACTGTCACTCTACGGGAGTAGAAAGTCCCGTCTTTCTCCCATGGAATGGCGGGCGCTTTCAAAAGATGATGGCAAGGCGGTGTTCTGTTGGTCGTACCGACTTGACCGCATCTAACGTTACTGTTACTGCAGGGTTTCTCTGAGAGCGCATGTACCATGTTGGGTTGGCTTGCACATACTTCCCGGGGTCTAGCTTTGTCTTGGTCATAGGATGCCGACATCCCCTTTATTAGATATTATCTTGCCCTTCACCCAAGTTCATCCGTGTCCACTACCTAGTTCCTGACTTTTCCTCCCTCCCCCTTTGCTTCAAGGTAAACATCAAAGAGCCTTTCTTCGGTGCATCTCGCTCTGAGTTAGAGCACCCAGTGGTGTTTCCTGGGAAGCTGCTCTCTGGACACAGGCAATTTTTTTTTTTTCGTAAAAGCAGTTTCCCTCGAATCTCGTTTTTTGTGATGCCGATTTAGAAGAACAGTGTGCACCTGTGAGATTTTGTTTCCTGCTCGGGAAAAATGCCGCAGAAACTGTTGTGATGTTGAACACAGCTTAGAAGGACAGCGCTGTGGGAAGGACTCAAGTGTACACAGGGTTTTCTCATTTCAAAGAGTGAAATGTCGATCAATGAAAAACCTTGTTTTGGACATCCATCAACTTCCCGAATGGATGAAAATGTTGACTCATAGTGCATTTGGCGTTTGTTCCACCAGGTCAGACAATTAATCGAGCTTTCTATGCAGAGGTTCTGAAAAGATTGTGTAACAGTGTGCAACAAAAAAGGCCTGATTTGTGGTAAAAAAAGGGGCCTGGTTTTGTCACCAGGCAATGCACCTGCTCACGCAGCCATCTCAGTGCACCAGTTTTTGGCAAAAATCAGCATGCCTGTCCCACACACCTGACTCACCTGACCTCTCTCCATGTGACTTCTTTTTGTATCTGCGAATGAAGAGGGACATGAAAGGACAGCTATTTGAAGACACAGAAGTGATGAAGAAAAAAACCAAGGGAGGTGCTGTCAGCCATCCAAACAGATGAGTTTGAAAAATATTTCCAAGAATGGAATCGCAGATTTGACAAATGTATTAAGTGTAATGGAGAGTACTTTGAAGGTGATAAGGTTGCTTTGTAAAAAAAAACAAATTAATTAAATACACAGCTTTGAAAAAGAAATTCTGGATACCTGGGTATACCCCCTCGTATCACTGCCCCCTACCTCCCCCAGTGTTTTGAAAGGCTCTAATCATGTGCACAGTGCTCACTTTTTAGGTTGCCCTAGTTATTTCATTCACCTCTTTCTGTTTGTGAATTGTTATATTGGACAGACTATTCATGCCATGAATCTGGGGTTCCTAAGTTTGCCTAATTTTTTCTTCCTGGATCTTTATAGTTTTAGGTTTTATGTGTTGGGCTGTGAGCCACATGGTTGGCAGTTCAAAACCACCAGCAGGGGAAAAAACAACCCACCAGCAACTCCACAGGAAAAAGACTGGGCTTTCTACTCCCATAAGCAGTCCCACGGGGTTGGGGGTCGCTGTGAGTCAGCAAGTACGAGTAGTTTATTAGAAGGGAGATTCCCAGAGTACGGGCAAGGGGGTTGGCAAGAGATCAGAGGGGCTTAGGGCAGGTGATCACAGTGGCTATCTGGACTTCACCCCACTGGGCTTCAGGTGTACTTTGGACGTGTGGACAGGAGTGACCAGTCCCTGAGAAGGACATCGTGCTTGGTAAAGTGGAGGGGCAGCGAAGGAGAAGGTGGATTCACACAGTCAGTGGCGACAACAACAGGCCCAAACATAATTGTGAGGATGGTGCAGGACCGGGCGGTGTTTCCTTCTGTCCAAGTATTGTTGTGAGTCACCGCTGACTCGACAGCACCTAACAAAAACAAGGGACCAGGTCCCCACTCCTGTGGCCAGAGAGCACTGGGACAGAGGCTGGGTGAACAGAGGGCTGCTGGGAGGCTGTGCGGTGGGAGGTGGGGTGGGGTGGATGTGGGGCAGGACTGGGTGGTGGGAGCATCACAGGTGCCCATGAGGTCTCCACGGTGTCTCTGAGCCAGGCAGCATGAGTTCAAACACTCTCAGGAAGACGGGTGCCTTGTGAGCTTGGGCTGCCCGGATTTGGGAGCCTGGTGGTCTGACCTCAGCCGGCCTGTCTTCCCGTTCGTGTCACTGCTGCCAGAGAGGGTGAGACCTCAAAAGAGGAGGCGTAGCCAGGTTTCCCTGTGCCAGGAGGCCCCGCCACCCCTCTTCATGTGCTGCGATCAGCCGTGGTTGCTTCAGCCCCAAGTGAAGTGCTAAGAAACAATAGAGGTGTCTGATGTTTCCTCCACCCTGGCTTCCGGAACCAGGTCTGAGCAGAGAGGCAGTGAGGTATTTGAGAGGCAGTGAGGTATTTGGGGCTTTTTTTTTTTTTAAGTAGATCCATCTTGTGTTAGGTTTTGCATGTGGTGTGAAGCGTGGATCTTATCTCGTTTTTCCACATACCTAAATGCAGTTTTACCAGCAGCGTTTATGAAAGAGACTCTCCTTTCCTCATTTCATAGGTTTGGGCCTTTTGTTGACCATAAGCCGTCCAGAGGTGGATGGATTCACCGCTGGGTTCTCAATTCTGTGCCACTCGGGTCTGGGCATCTGCTGTACCAGTTTTTGTGCCAGGCTATTTTGGCGAACGTGGCCGTGTAGCAAGTTCTGAGATCAGTCGTGCTCTGCTTCTCTGGGGCCAACAAAGTTCTTCCCAGCATCCATCGGGAGGCTCCTCGATGCCACCCCTCTGTTCTCTGAGTGAGACGCACCACGGTAATAGATTTTCTAATAGTTCTCATCTTGCTGGACTAAGTCCCACTTGGTCATGGTCAATAACCCTGCAACTATGTGGTTGGATTGGGTTTGCCGGGCTTTGGGTGAGGCCGTTCGCATCTGGATTCTTCAGGGTTGGTGGGATACAGTCTTCTCTTCCTGGGATGCCTCGATCGAGCTTAGGTATTGAGGATCACTGGTCTCACATCAAATCACTTTTTCAAATGTTATTTGCTCACAGCTCGACTATTCCTCTCATCAGAATGTCCTCTCTGAAGGCTGGGGCCCAGTTTGGCCTGGCCTGGCTATATCCCCAGTGCCTAGAATAGTGCCTGGCTTGAAAGAGAGGCTTAAACAAGTGGCACCACGCCGCCTCTTCAGACCCTGCCTCTCTTGCTACTAACCTCCGTCTTTTCCATGTTCGATGCAGAGCCCATTTGTAAGGGGAAGGGATAAATTGGAACTCTGCATTTTTGTAAACTAAAGAAAAATGCCCCTATACAAAGAATTTTTTTTTAAGGAAGCAGAGTCCAACATGGGAAAAATACAAATCTCTAGACACGTGGAACGAACCTGGTGGCACAGTGCTTTATGCTTTGGGTTGTGTGGCACTTACGTAATCTGGTGTCAATTTGAGAGGATGAAGAGTGAAGGAGTGGAGTCTAGCCTGTCAATCAGGTCATAGCAAATGAGGCCTCTGTGTGGGCCTGGCCTTCCCCTGAGGATTCTGGGAACTCCTGTATTTCATCCTTGGAGGTGGGAGACAGACTCTCCCTGGGCTCACTCCCTTGGAGACTCTCTACTGACAAGACATGTGGAACTACGATCCCATGCCCTGGGAACTGGAGAAGCCACGTGGAGACCCCTGCCAGTGCTGAGATGCTTACAATGCCACTGGATCCAAACACTTTCTACCCACTGGCCTGTGATCCTCCTGAATTCGGCATCATTGCATGTGTTTCATGAGTCTGAAGAGGACTTTATAGATTGGTACTGGACCTATGGGCTAATATCATACTTAAGGGATTGGACTGAATTTGGTTGTGATGCTTTCTTAAGGTACAATTGCCCTTTATATAAAATTCTTATACACATGAGTTTCTATGAATTTGTTTCTCTAGTCTACCAGGCCTAACACAGGCTGCTAGCTGCAAGGTCAGTAGTTTGAAACCACCGGTCACTCTACGGGAGAAAGACTCAGCTTTCTATAATGAGTTCCATCCCTGGAAACCCACAGGGACAGTTTTACCTGCCCGATCACATGTGACAGTGACAGAGAGTGATCGAGTGAGGGAAACCAGAGGTCTTCATTCTGAAGAGGTCTCTGGGTGGTGCCCATGGTGGACGGCTTGCCCTCTCAGCCCCCTGCACAGCATGGCAGAAGAAAGGCCTGTCTGTCTGTCTTTGTTGAGAGGCTCACAGTGCTACTCTGTCACATTAGGCTCGCAGATGGGCTTGGGTTTTCTTCCATCTCAGCCCCCCCTCCCCACGCCACCCACCACTGCTACAGAGATGGGGTGTCTGCATAATTTCAACAGAAACCGTTCTTGTTAGAGAGGCAGAAACTGAGTGTGGCTCCACTCTGAGCCTCAGTGGGTTCTAGTTTCAACAAAGCGTGGGAGTTTGGATCAAAGAGAACATGACTGATCTGGGCGCTGACACTCCTGAAGTCCGGTGTGAATCGGAATGACCCGAATCCTGTTTCAATACTCTGAGGCCTGGCTCCACCGTGGGTTCTGAATTCATGTGGAACCAAAACCCTAAACCACACTCGCTGCCAGCGAGCCTATTCTGACTCAGAGAGACCCTTCAGGACAGGGTCGAACTGCCCCTGTGGGTTTCCCAATCTGTAGCTCTTTGTGGGAGTTAGAGAGCCTTGTCTTTCTCCCGAGGAGCGGCTGGTGGTTTCAAACTACTGATCTTGCAGTTAGTACCACTATGCCCCGGGGAGGGGGCTCCAGGCTTCTGTTGTCCTAGGGACACCTGTGGTTTGGGAGCCGTTGCAGAAGGGCTGCAGAGGGAGGAGTCTGGGCTGAGAAAGTTCAAGAAGGGAAGGCCCATAGCCGTGTGAAATCCTAGGACTATAGAGAGACCTTGAACCTGGCGCTCCGAGGGTGGGCGTGGACAGAAGGCCCGGCCTGACTGTGACTCCCCCGCCCTGTGTGTGCTACAGTCTGGGCAGGGAGCTGTTGGGATCAGCTGTGGGGGGGGGGTGAAGCAGCAGGTGGTCAATCGGGTCAAGGCCTGCCTTCTCTAAGTGGGAGCTGGCTATTTGACCTCTCACCCTTTGCTGTGAACTTTAAATATTCGGACTTTGAATCTGTTCTGGGGTGGTGGGGGGGGTGGTGGTGGTAGGCGGGTTGAGGGTAGCTGTTGATCGCTCTTATCGGCGGCTCGGGAGTCTGACTTCGACCTGGAGAGAATCTAACAGAACACAGGTGACTAAAAATACAACGGAGCCTCAAGAAGCCAGCTGGCTGGGGACCGAGAGGCCCTCCCTGCGACGGCGACGGCAAGAGCGGCCTCTGGGGCTTTGCTGCCTCGGGAGCCTCATCCTTCTGGTCAGCACGTCTCCTGGCACGAGACCCTCCCACCTGAGCCCCAAATGAAGCCACATGTCTCCCAGGCAGCCAGGCAGGCCAGAGTGAGCTGGCCCCACGGTCAGACTGGGCCTTGCTGCCCTGCCCTGGTCCCCAGGAGGATTCGATCTTAAATCATGAGCGCGGTCCCCATGGGACAACTGAAGCAGGTGCTTAAAATAGAGAGCTTCCCTTTCCTGCCGCCTCCCCCACATCCTGGTTCAGTCTGCCTCCCCGATGCCCCCTTGCTGTCTGTCTCAGGGGATGGTGGGGAACTACCTCGGAGCCCTCAGCCAGATGTGTGTGTGTGTGTGTGTGTGTGTGTGTGTGTGTACAGGGAGCACTGAAAGGGTGTGTGCATGAGTGTGCCCTGGACGCTGGGGTAGATTGTTAATGAGATGTACCATACCTGTTGTAGGTCCCGTGAAAAGCAAGAGAAGCCGAGCCGGGGTCCCTGCTCTTGCAGAACGAAACATGCAGGTGGGAAATGTGTCGTTCACTCACTTAGTGGCACAAATTCCCCATACCTGACTACTTTCTACCCACGGACCCTTCGGAGCTCCTGCATGAGGGGCCTACGCGGTAGTGACAGCCATCGGCGTCCCTGATGCAAAGGTAGGAACATGCAGCGTAAAGGAGCTGAGCCATGTGTCCGAGGCCACAGTTAGTGAGGGACAGAGCTGGGGGTTGGCACTGAGGTGGCAGGTACCTGAAGATGTGCTGGTCACCCCATCGCCCCGTCTCCCAGATGCGACCAGATCGGATGAGATGGGGAAGACACTCTCGAAGGGTCCTTCGCGTCCCGGAAGTTCACAGCGATAAACTGACTCAATGGGTGTCCTGCTTTTGGTTTGGGAGTCACAACCCAGCCATTCTCCAGAAGTCTGCGGCCAAGTCAGCACTGTCTGCTTTAACCCGGGAAGGCTAAAGAGAGGTGTTGTAGTTCACAGCGTTCTTGCTCCCAGTTCTGAAATTGCCTCCAGAGACCGTGTTTAAGCAAGACAGAGACGAGGACCAGTCCCCAGAGAGTCCCTCCGTTTTTCTGCTTTCTGTTTTCAACCCTTACATGTATGACCGAGGATCCCTGGTCATGTAGTGGTTGTGTGTTGAGCTGCGATTTGCATCGTGGGCAGTTCGAAACCACCAGCAGTTTCTTAAGAGAAAGACTGGGCTTTCCACCCCTGTAAATGATTTCAATCTCCGAAACCCAGAGGGGGCTGGGCTTCTGTGCATCCGCATTGACTCAATGGCAGCGAGTTAGGTTTTGAAAACATATTACCTAGCTATCTTCTAAAGTTATCTGCCAGATGTAACTCAGCGGTCTTTGAACTAGTTCTGAAAGACAGATCTGCTTCAAACATGCTTTGCCTCCGCCAAGGTTATTCAAAAGAATGTGCCGGAGGCTGTGGAAGCAATTTCACAACAGGAGCTTTCAAAAAAAAAAGCTTCTGAGCAATGACAACTCCCTTGGGGCGTGGGGGGCAGGGGCTGTCATCTGCTGGGAGTTGGGAAGGAGGGTTCTCATTCGGGTGCCCCGATTCTGCAAGTTCGTTAGAAAAATCAGTCACGTTGCCTGTGGTCATCATCTGTCAATGAAGCTATAGTTCTGGAGGAGAGGGTCTCTTTTGTCCAGTCCAGCAGTTCTCAACCTGTGGGTCGCAACCCTTTTGGGGGGATCGAACGACCCTTTCACAGGGGTCACCCAATTCATAGCAGTAGCAAAATGACAGTTATGAAGTAGCAGTGAAAATAATTTTATGATTGGGGGGTCACCGCCACATGAGGAACTGTATGAAAGGGTGGAGGCACTAGGACGGTGGAGACCACTGAGCACAAAAGATGCTGAATGAATGGTTATGGGATGGATGGATGGATGGATGGATGGATGGATGGATGGATGGATGGAATGACATGCTAAGTAGGAAAAGAAGCTATACCCAGTCATGGAAGACTGTGCCCCCCACCCCCCACCCCCAGCATGTCCTCAGAACTTGGAGACACTGACCTTCTTTGAGAAACAAAATTAATACAATCCACCAGGTGCAACACTTTTTCCCCTAGGAACAGATGGGCTACTGAACAGCCCTTGAGAAACCCTTGATCCCATTCGGAGGCCAAGAGTCCATATAGAACCGAAAGGGCGTGTTAATGGCTCTGTACCTTGGCAAAGGAATCTCTGGGTGGCATGAAGGGTGAACACACAGGCTGCTGATTGAAAGGCTGGCGGTTCAAGTTCATCTCAGACGCACCTCTGAAGAAAGCCAGGCAATCTAGTCCCCCCCAAAAAACCGCAGCCATTTAAAGCTCTGTGAATCGCCGGACAGTGTGATTAGAAATCCCAGAGAAGGCTCTTGATCAAAAGTGGGGAAATGTAGCACCAAATTTCACATTTATATGGCGTCTAGGTTGTCAGGGGCCATGGAAAGTGGACTGAAACCCTGAAAATACCGCCCTGCGATCATCTTTAAGTCTTAAATGAAAAATCTCCCTTGCAGTCTTCTTAGAACCAAACAATAGTTTACTTAAGCTAGTTAAAAAAGGTCTGTCTTGAGTATTAGGCCACTGGCGAGGTTCAATCGGCACGTTGGGAGGCAGTGAGCTGACGTCAATGAGAGCAGAGAAACTCAGACAAGGAGCCTAAGAATGGTGACACTCCTCAAAGAATGTCACAGATGTCACCAAATAGTACAGGTGGGAATTGTGGAACTGGTGTATTTTGATACATGCATGTTCAGTAACAACAAAATTAAACTTAGAGGCGGGGACCCCTCTAGGGAGCACAGTTCTATGACACACATGGGTCACAGTGAGTGTCTCTGACAATCTGGCCACAGGTATTCAACAGGACTAAAGAGACCTTGCCTCACGTATGTTGGACATGTTATCAGAAGAGACCGGAGCCCTGGTGGCGCAGCAGGTTACGCACTAGGCTGCTAACCGCAAAGTCAACAGTTTGAGACCAGCAGCTGCTCCACAGGACAAAGACGAGGCTTTCTACTCCCACAAAGAGGTACAATCTTGGAAATCCACCGGGGCAGTTTCCCTCTGCCTTACAGGGTCTCTGAGTGAACATGGGCTCATTGACAGTGCACTGGGGGTGGGGATGTGATCGGAAGGCACCGTCTCTGGAAAAGGACATCGTGCTGGGGAAGCGAAGGGTCGGAGATAAGGAGGAAGGCCATCAAGGAGCTGGACTGACCCCGCGGCTGCCACAACCAGTCCAGACATGACGATGATGGTGAGGATGGCGTAGGACCAGGCAGTGTTTCCTTCTGTTGGGCTAAGAGTCAGCGCCCACTGCCTGGCACCTAATAACAACAACTACAAAAGAATGTTCCAGAAAGGTGTGGGGGCGGAGCAGCTCTAGATCAGGCTTCTAATTTGGAAGGAGGGAACTTGAAGGACCAAAGCGACAGATCCCGGGGAGAGGGTGCCCTGGCAACGTCCCAGCAGAGGAAGCCATCCCTACAGAGGGGAAGGACGCCTAAACCACCAGTTCCCTATGCTGCCAGCGCTGGAAACTCCCTCATTCCACGCTCTCGACGGACACTTCGGGCAGCAGTTCGATTTTCCACAAGGCTTTCCAAGAATGTGCATTTCATCAGTCTCCAGTGAATGTGATTAATGTGAGTGGATTCCCAGGCTTCCGGACAATTCCAGATGCTCCGACAACATCATGCATAATTCTAGGCTCCCATGGCCCAGACCTTGGGTCACCCTCTCCTTTTGATGTCTGTTGAGCTTGAACCAAGCCAATAACATGAGAGATGACAGTCACTAACAACCACTGAACACTTGCTCTATCACCAGGCAATTACTCTGAGCCCTTTTGATGTGTTTTAAGTTATCACTCAAGCAAACCCTATATAGCAAATGCCATTAGGACTTCCGCATCGAATAGATGAGGCACAGAGAAGGTAGGGAACTTCCTCAAGGTCATACAGCTTGTAAAAGGCAGAGTCCGATTTGAACTTGGGAACTCTGACTCCAGAACCCACACTCTTCTGTGTATTTGCTTCAACATTCAACATTTTCTACGTGTACAGTGGAGTGGTGTTGGTTACATTCTTACCATTGTGTTGGCATTCTTTCTGTCGCTACCCATATTGTTTCACCGCCATTAACGTAGATGCTCTGCTCCTTAAAATTCTCCCCTGTGGTCAATTTGACAACACATACATCATTCTTCAAAAGAGCTCCCTGACTGGCTCAGGGGAATATTCTTTACTGGTTGAGATAAGCCGTTGTCGGATTCAAAGATGACTTCATAGGGCAGTTTTGAGTTCTCAGCTGAAAGGCTATGTGAGGGCAACAGATTGTGGACTCAAGGGATCCAGTAAGTCGGGTGTCTATAAAAACCAGAAATTCAAGAGAAAAAAAAAAAGAACCAGAAATTCTGTTCCACAGTGTTCTCCCTTTATCAGGATCTATCTATTGGATTCTTGATGTCAAAAACAATTAACAAAAACCCCCACAACTCCACAGATTTTGAAGACAAGGGTTATTCTGAGTAGTTATCCTCTATTCCGATAAGGAGACCATTTTCATTCCAGAAAAAGCAAATAACTGAGGGATGTTAGGTATAAAGAAGCTTATAAAGTGAAGAGGGGGAGTTATAGATCAACCACTGGCTAATCTTAACATGATTGAGCCCGCCCTAAAGGCTTTGACTGAGATCAAATGATATCTGCTGACTAGGTAGCCTCTGGCTCTTCACCCAGCCTTCTCTTTTGGAATTTAAATGTAGGAAGTCTAGTTTTTTAACACTTCAAAGAAACCTTTTGCAGCAGATTTCCCCAAAGCAATATATCCTTTGATTTATTGACTGCTGCTTCCGTAGACTTTGAATGTGCAGCCAAGTAAAAGAAAATCCTGACAACTTCAATTTCTTTTTTATTTTGCTCCACGTGTCCTTGGTCCAGTTGTGAGGATTTTGGTTTTCTTTACATTTAATTGTGATCCATAACGAAGGCTGTCGTCTGCGATCTTTGGCAGCGAGTGCTTCAAGTGTTCCTCACTTCCAGAAGCAAGATCGTTGCACCTGCATATTGAAGGTTGTTAATGAGCCTTCCTCCAACCCTAATGCCACAGTCTTCTTCACGCTTCACAGCCCAGTTTCTCAGATCATTTGCTCAGCATCCAGAATGAGTAAGTACAGTGTGATAGTTAGGTTTTGTGACTATTTCTATGGGTCATAAGTCTCAGTGGTTTGTCACTTAACGCCTAGCAGTCCCCCATGACCTGACCTGATACAATGTCATTACATCCAGTCAGTTTTAAGAAGATTAAGGTAGGATGCAAACCTGACTCAAGTCACAGCCCCAATGCAATCAACCGGAAGGCAGCTTTCTGGAGGCTGTGGTCTGCTTCCTATAGAAGTGTACGTGATGGAAAAGCTTGCTTGCTTTTCGATGTGTTTGGTTCCTGCATCTGGCTCATCCATCTGCAGTTGTTGGGACTTGAGCTAATAGCTTGCTATATTGCTAGTTGGTCCTGGGAGTCACCCGTGGGCTGCAACCTGACCTGCTGATCTTAGATTTCATCTGCCTCTGCAGTCATCAGCCTGTGGTCTTGAGATCGATCCCGGGGTTCGTCAGCCCCAGCAGCTATGCGAGTCAGGAGAAGCCTCTAGGTTAGCATCCGACCCATGGACTTAGACTCTACCTGGCATCAGACTTGACCACTTCTACAATTGTGTGAATCATTCTATTTATTTATTAGAAATATGAATTATTTTATTGATATAAATTCCTCTTCCCAGCCCCTGTGTGTGTGAGAGAGAATGAGAGAGAGAAAGAGACTGAGTTTACTCCTCTTAAATGAAATGGTGAAATATGGTGAAAGGATATAGCGCTGGCAGATACTTTTCCTGATCCTACCACACATGGGACCCCAGTTCTGTTCACACGACTGCCGCTTGGTCTGCGGACAGTGTCCTCGTGCGCACAACTGAGTCCTCTGTGTCTCCCTTTTTATAAAGCTGTTCATCGTTTGTTCTGATCCACACAGTGAGTGCCTTTTTCATCGTTAATAAAACCCAGGTAAACACCACTGTGGTATTCTCTGCATTCTCTTTTCTACTAAGAGTCATCCGACACCATGGAGGTCATCCCTCGAAGCTGCGTGATATGCTTTTCTGTCTCTCGGTCCGTGAACCCCAGGATTGATGAACCTAGAGGGACAGCAAGTAGAATAAGGGGCTGAGGGGGGAGGGACAGTGATGGAGGTGGATAAAAGGGAGATGGTGTCAAGGAGTCCATGTAGAAAAAAGAGTATTTGGAAACTGATTGTGGTAGCAACCGTATATTCTAATCGATGTGATTGACATCTGGGAGGATATGATCTACGTATTAAATCCCAACTTTTAAAAAAAGATGCATCTCAAATCATCAATGCTATCTATCCCTGTTCCATGACCTCTCCTGAATCTGGCTTGGATTCATGGCAGTTCCCTGTCAAGGTACAGCCGTGATCAGTTGTGCATTATTTTCAGCAAAATGTACTTATGTGTGATTTCTTAAAAATGTTAAAAAGGAAAAATGCCACGTTAAGGACTAAGGTGGGCCTAACCAAGCCACGGTGTATTCCATCATCTGCTATACTTAGAAAAACTAGACAATGAATAAGGAATACAAAGAAAAACAGGTGCCTTTGGATTACGGCATTAGTGAAGACGATCGACTATATCATGGATGGCCAGAAGAACAAACCAATCTGTCTTGGGGATACAGTCAGAATATTCCTGAGAATCGAGGATGCCAAGACTCTCGTGTACTTTGGGGAGGTCGTCAAGGGGAGCAGTCCCTGGAGAAGGACATCCTGCTTAGTAAAGTAGAGGGTCCCTGAACAAGAGGAAGACTCTCCAGGAGATCAACTGACACCGCGACTACAGCAACGGAGCCAAAGGTGGCCACGATTGTGAGGGTGGATGGTACAGGGTCAGCCTGCTGGACTTCGGCGTTCTGTGGCGCGGAGGGGTCGCTCTGCTTGGAACTGGCTCCAGGGATCCTACCCACAGCAGTCCTGGCTTAGGCGCCCTGGTGGTGCAGTGGCTAAAAGTCCTTGGCTGGTGATCAAAAGTTCAGTGATTGGAAATCTCTGCTGGCACCATCAGAGAAAAATGGGCAGCTGCTTCCGTACAGAGTATGTAGTCTTGAAAACCCCTTTCCCCTCATCTATAGGGTCACAGTGAGTCAGAATAGACTTGACAGGAGTGGGCTTGGTTCTAGAAGTGTGGCTTGGTAAAAGAAAATCCACCGGCATTTAGGGTTAGAGTTAGGGTTAGGGTTAGGGTTAGGGTTAGGGTTAAAAAAAAATAGAAAAAAAAAAAAAGAAAATCCACCGGCAGAATTACTTTGTGCCAGGAATTCCTTTACGGTGAATATCGGTTTAGTGGGTAAGAAAACCCTTACAATCAAAGAAAGATTCTGTTATTCATTTTGCCCTCCGACAAGCCAAGTGTTCAGTAATGGTAGCCAGTCGCCACCTTTCTCTGCTGGTTTTCTGCAGTCTGTCTGCTTTCGTTTGTTTGTTTGTTTGTTTGTTTGTTTTTGAAGAGCCCACATCCGTAACCACGGTGGTTGGACAATGAATGATGAAGAGCCGAGAAGAACGGATGCATTTTGATTATGGTGTTGGCAGAGTACTGAATATCCCATGGGCTGCCGGGAAATCAAAGACCCAACTCTTGGAAGAAGTCCAACCAGAATGGCCCATCGAATGGATGACGACGACTTTCTGGCATGTCCTTTGGTGAGATTGTCACGGGGATCGGTCCCTGTCGGAGGACATCATACCTGGCAAAGCACAAGGCCATCCCCGAAGAGGAAGACTCTCAAGTAGGAGGACTGACAGTGGCCCTAAGAACCGGTTCGAACATAGCAGTGGGTGAGCAACAGGCGGTTTTTCCACTTGTACATCGGGGAGGTCACTGAGAGTCAAAAGTCCCTCGATGGCATCTGACCGCAGCAGTGGTGGTAGAGCAGAGGTGTTGAAAGCTGAGACCAGAGCAAGAAATGAATGGTGTGCCGCAGGCGGTGACTATCAGAGGTGTCTGGCAGCACATCTGGTGAGCTGGCTGCGAGTTGCCATTAGAGGTGGGTCTTAAAGGGTGGGGTTCATCAGCGGTTCTCAAACTGTGGATCTGGACTCCTTTGGGGCGGGGGGTGTCAAACGACCCTTTCACAGGGGTTGCCCAATTCATAACAGTAGCAAAATGACAGTCATGAAGTAGCAACGAAAATAATTTGATGGTTGGGGGGTCACCAATGTATGAAAGGTCTGCGGCGTTAGGAAGGTTGAGAACCACTGGTTTAGGGAGAGAGACCACGGCAGGCATTCCACACGGGGGGGGGGGTGGGGGGTGGAGGACACTGGTCTGCACAGACCTGCCTGGCTGGAGCCAGACTTTTCTCACAGGCTATTGCGTGACAAAGGTGGTTGAAATCAAGACTAGGGTAGGCCCCCTTCCATAGGCGATGGGGAGTTGTAGATGGCTTATGAGAAAGGTAGCTTGATATCAACAGCATTTGAGAGTGCGTAATCTAGTAGCAGGATGTGCAGGATGGATGGTGCCGAAAATTAAAAGACCAAACTCACTGCTGTGGAGCACATGCCGACTCACAGCGACCCGGTGGCCAGGGTAGAGCTGGGAGTTTGGGAGACAGTCAGGGAGTAGAAAGCCTCATCTTTCTCCTGTTGAGCGGGTAGTGGTTTCGAATTGCAGACCTTTAGGCTCACAGCCCAGTGCCTGGCTCTCTGCAGGGTGGTTCGATGGGGCCAAGTCTGGAGGCGGAACCGCCCCAGACACCAATCTAGACAGGGGACAGGACGGCCTGGGCTGGGGGAGGGGCAGTGCCCGCAGAGACGGAAACACCAGTCTGGGAGTCGGGTGTAGCAACCGGTGTGGAGACAAACTGGGAGGGAGAGACTTCAGACATCAAAGGAGAGTCGCTGGTTTCCAACCGCGGGTGACTAGGGTAATTATAACACCACTGACAGAAGCAGGAAGTGACTTCGGCTGTACTGAGTCTGAGGTGAAATACCCAGGAGGCTGCTGGGGATGGAGGCTCAGCTATGAAAAGTTTGGGCCAGAGAGAGAAAGAAGTCTGGGCTAGAGAGAGGAAAGCTGGGGGGGGGGGGGGGGGGGGAATCGTAGAAAGAAAACAAAAAGACCTTGTCAATGGGGAAAGCACCCCCACCACGACCCCAAGTCCCCACTCCCAGTTCCCAGTTGCCCTCTGGCCCATATCTGTACCCTGCCCCAGCCATCAGCTAGAGCAGGGCTCTCAATCTGTGGGTCGTGACCCCTTGGGGGGGTCAAAGGACCCTTTCACAGGGGTCACCCGATTCATAACAGGAGCAAAATGACAGTGATGATGTAGCAACAAAAATAATGTTATGGTTGGGGGTCACCACCCCATGAGGACTGTCTGAGTGAGTCCTGGCATGAGGAAGGTGAGAACCACTGAGCCAGAGAGATGAGGAAACGCTTGAGGCGCCCGGCAGAGGAAGGCTGAGCCTTCGGCTAAGCTGATTTGGGTGCAAATATTTTCTAAGCCCTGTCTAAGCTCCTGTCAAGAGTGACCGGCCCAGCAACCCACGGGCTTGCTGGGCGTCGGCCTGGACTCGAGGGCCCTGTGTCTGGTTTGGTTTGGGTCAGTGCATAAGGACAAGGACGCAGTTTTCACCCCAAACATTTTGTAAGATGTGTTGGTCGGAAGGCCTCGGGCCACAAGGACCAAACCCCCCCCCCCCCCCCCCCCCCCCCCCCCCCCCCCCCCCCCCCGAGGTAGTCAAAGTTGATTCCAGTGTCAGGGAAGGAAGAGGGGTGGAAGAGGGACTGGGTGTTTGTTTGGTTTTTTTGAGTCTCAAGCTATCTCCCAATGGGGCGCTGATCCATTACAAAAGGATAGCTCCTCGCCAAATGTAGAGAAACCAAGAGCCCTTTGGAGACAGATGGCAAAACTAAGACCACCGTGGGAGAGGGGGCAAGGAGACATCACATGAGAAGAGCCAGGAGCCCCCTTACAGATTAAAAGCGGAGAAGCAGATCGCCGCTCATGTTAGCGTTTGCCCTCTACCGGGAAGAAGGAAAGCAAAATCAGACCTTCAAGACCTCACCGAGACGACGGACAAGGATTAGAACGTGAATTATAGGTGGAATGCGAGTACTAGGTCCGGGTTGCAGGGCTGTGAAACACCTTAAAACTGGCTCTTCTGTCCATGGCTCTACAACTGCACCAAATGAGTGGGTGGGACCCTGTGGATCAGGTGTGTTGTCAGGTGCCTTCCAGGTGGTGCTGACCCACAGCAACCCGGTGCACGACAGAACGAAGCACTGCCTGGTCCTGCGCCATCCTCACAATGGTTCCCGTGCCGGAGCCCAGTGCTGCAGCCCCTATGCCATCCATCTCCTCGAGGGCCCTCTTGTTTCCCTCAGTGAATTATTTTATTTTTAAATTTCAATTAATCTTTATTTTAAAAATGTTAATACATCATTTTATCGGGGGCTCTTACAGCTCTGATCACAATCCACACAATAATTGTAACAAGCACATTTGTATACAAGTTGCCATCATCATTTGCAAAACATTTTCTTTCTACTTGAGCCCTTGGAATCAGCTCCTCTTTTTTTGCCTCCCTCACCGCCCCTCCCACCCTCGTGAACCTCTGATAAGTTATACATTATTTTTATTTTCATATTTTACACTGTCTGCTGTTTCCCTTCACCCACGTTTTGGTTACTGGTCCCCCTATGGCGGGGGGGGGTTGCATTTCAATCGTTGCGATTGGTTCCCCCTTTCTCCCCTTTCACCCACTTTTCCCCTACGGTCATGGTATCGCTACTCTCATTATTGGTCCTGAGGAGGTTATCTGTCCTGGTTTCTATGTGTCGAGAGCTCTTATCTGTACCAGTGAACATGCTCTGGTCTACCCAGATTTGTAAGATAGAACTGGGATCATGATAGTCAGGGGAAGAAGCATTCAGAACTAGAGGACAGTTGTGTGTTTCGTCGGTGCCGCGCTGCACCCTGGCTGACTGCTCCCTTCCTTGTGACCCTTCTGTGAGGGGATGTCAACTGTCTACAGATGGGCACTGGGTCTCCATTCCGACCTCCCTTGTTTGCATTGAAATGGTTGTTTGTTTTGGGTCTTCTGATGCCTGGCACCTGATCCTGTCAGCACCTTGTGATCATGGTCATCTTTTTTGTTGACCTTCTGCTTTGCCGCACAGGATGTCCTTCTCCAGGGACTGGCCTCTCCTGACAACGTGTCCAAAGGATGTGAGACGAGGTCACACCATCCTTGCCTCTGTGTAAAGCACTCGAATAAGGGAACCATCTCAGCAGCAGGAACAGAGGGGATTCCTGGACCGTCAAGAAAGAATAGCCACGGGCAGGGCAGTGCAAGACGCCTGCCTGAAGTGGGGGCAGCAGACACCTTGGCGCGGAGACCGTCAGACTAAGCAAAGAGCAGCACAAAGACCCGGGGCAGAGTGGCAGCCGGGCTTCCTGGCCCACGGAGGCAAAGGCCTAAAGATTATGTGACTGAGAGGCCACGAACCAGAGTGACGTGCCTACCAGCCTGGCTGAAAGGCGCTGTGAACTGAAGGACTGTACCCTTGGCCTGTGGGTTTCCCTAATAAACCCTCATCACGATGCATCTTTTCGGTGAGATCTGTGTGGCCGCGGAAACGAGTAGTTGAACCGAGCAGAGACATAGGAGTCCTGGGAGGACAGGGGGTGTCCGTGGAGGGAAAAGAAGGCAGGAGGGCAGATGCCCCCGGGCCCGTGTGGAGCTGGCTTCTCTTTCGCCTTTGAGAGGCTGGAGGGGTTGGCTACGGCCCGTGTGCCGCTTCCTGCAGTGTGGAGTGTCCTGAACGGATGGCTACGCCAGAGAACACCTCTATCCTCAGAAAAGCACCGACGTGGAAAGGAACATAAAGCGGATAAGATCTTGATCCACCTCGATCAACTCAAAAACTGCTTTTCATAACATATATTTCTCATTACCATCACGTCTGTTCCAACTCACCGCGACGCTGAAGGAGAAAGCAGGACTCTCTCTGTGGGTTTCTTCTTTGTATGTGTAAGACAGAGATTTATATCAAGAAGTAATTATATCTCGTGCAAACATCACAGTCCAGTCCAGATCAAGTCCATACTACAAGTCCGGTACTATTCTGTAAGTGCGGTGCCTCTGTGGGTTCTGAGACGAAATCTTTTTTTTTTTTTTTTAGAGGCTCATACAACTCTTATCACAATCCATACATACATCAATTGTGTAAAGCACATTTGTACATTCATTGCCCTTAACATTCTCAAAACATCTGCTCTCCACCAAAGCCCCTGGCATCAGCTCCTCATTTTTCCCCTCCCTCCTCTCTCCCTCCTCCCTCATGAACCCTTGATCATTTACAAATTCTGTCATATATTACACTGTCCGACATCTCCCTTCACCCACTCCTCTGCTGTCCGTCCCCCAAAGGGGAGGTCACATGTAGATCCTTGTAATTGGTTCCCCCTTTCCAACCCACTCTCCCTCTACATTCCCAGTATCGCCACTCTCACCACTGGTCCTGAAAGGATCATTCACTCTGGATTCCCTGTGTTTCCAGTTCCTATCTGTACCAGTGTACATCCTCTGGTCTAGCCAGATTTGTAAGGTAGAATTGGAATCATCATAGTGGGGGGGGGAGCATTTAGGAACTAGCGGAAAGTTGTATGTTTCATCATTGCTACATCACACCCTGTCTGGCTCATCTCCTCCCTGAGACCCTTCTGTAAGGGGATGTCCAGTGGCCTACAAATGGGCTTTGGGTCTCCACTACGTACTCCTCACCTCATTCACAATGATATGATTTTTTGTTCTGATGATGCCGGATACCTGATCCCTTCAACACCTCATGATCACACAGGCTGGTGTGTTTCTTCCATGTGGGCTTTGTTGCTTCTGAGCTAGATGGCCGCTTGTTTACCTTCAAGCTTTTAAGACCCCAGACACTATATCTTTTGATAGCCAGGCACCATCAGCTTTCTTCACCACATTGGTTTATGCACTCACTTTGTCTTCAGCAATTGTGTGGGGAAGGTGAGCATAATGGAATGCCAGTTTAATAGAACAAAGTGTTCTTGCATTGAGGGAGTACTTGAATGGAGGCCCAATGTCCATCTGCTACCTTAATACTAAACCTATAAATATATGTACATAGATCTATTTCCCCATCCTCATATGTAAATATATTTACATATGTACATGCCTTTATTTAGACCTCTATAAATGCTCTTTGCCTCCTAGCTCTTTCCTCTATTTCCTTTGACTTTCCTCTTGTCCTACTATCATGCTCAGTCTTCATTTGTGTTTCAGTAATTCCTCTTGGTTACATTACACTTGATCATGCCCTACCAGGCCTCCTACACCCTCTTCACCACCAATTTGGATCACTTGTTGTTCCCTTGTCCCTGGGTTTGTTAATACCACTACCTTTCCCCCCACCTCCCCCTCTCCCATGTCCCCCTGGAACTGTTGGTCCCCTTGTTTTCTCCTCCAGAATGTTCATCCAGCCTATGTTATTTAGACAGACCTGAGGAGATAATATACATAAAAACAAGACAGAGCAAAACCAAGCAAAAAAAAATAAAAGAAAACAACAGCAACAAGCCAATGACAAAAACAAAACACAAGAAAGAAATGTTTGTAGTTAGTTCAGGGACTGTTTGTTGGCTTTAGGGGTGTTTTCCAGTCGTGTCTGTTGGGGCGCCAAGCCCTGGCCCAAAGTCTATTTTCGGTATTCCCTAGGGACTTTGTTGCTCTGTTCCCCTTACTGTTCTGTTCCACGCCCTTAGTGATTTGCCTCCGTGTGGTGGGGTCAGATAGGGCAGAAGAGACTGCTAATGTTTATAGGAGTAGAAAGCTCTGTCTCTCTCCCAAGGAGACTCTCTCTGAGATGGTCTCAAACTGCTGACCTTGGATAACCACCAGACCACCAAGACTCCTTATACATACATATATATGAGTGTATACACACACACACACACATACACACACACACACACGAGGTTGACTTTGAAATGTTCATGGAAAATGGAACTGAAAGATAAAAACTTAAAATACAAACTTCAATTTTCAACCTAAGCTCCATGAAACCACTTTTGTAAGCTGTGATACCAGCCCTTTAGTCCATTCACTAAAAATCGAGGGTCCTGGGGATTCGACCCTGTCTACAAAGTTTTTTTACACTATTAGCTGGCAAAACACAGGTGCCCTTAAAGGAATGTTTCTAAGATTGGGAAGCAAAAAGGAGTCAGAAGGCACCAAATTAGAGTTGTTAAGATGGCTGCCTAATGATTTCCCATGGAAACACACATCAAATTGCCCTGCTTGGATGAGAGGAATGCACAGGAGAATTGTCTCGGTGGAGAGGGGCTCTCTGAGGAAGATTTCCTGGGTGTTTTTCTGCCAACACTTGGGCTAACTTTCTCAAAACACGCATCTTTCTTTCTTTCTTTCTTATCATTTTATTGGGGGCTTGTACAACTCTTATCACAATCCATACATCCATCCATTGTGTCAAGCACATTTGTACATTTGTTGCCATCATCATTCTCAAAACATTTGCTTTCTGCTTGAGCCCTTGGTTCAAAACGCGTTTCCAATATGCGGATGTTATCACTCTTGGGCTCTCCAGACCTTCGTTCTTGACGGCCCTGCTTTGCTCTGACGGGACGGCACCCGCCTGGGCAGCCATGGCTTTGTTGGCTTTGTTGTACTTTGTCTGCAGGATCACACTGGTCTGGCCATGCTTCACCTCCTGCTACCATTCTTCCAAGAAAGGCTTTAGTTGCTCCATCCCACGTGTTGGAAATTTCCCCGGAAAGCTTCATTCTTGTCTACAGATGGTTTGGGCACCCACTGAGCAGAAAGTTTGCCCAATTTTAGTCTTTCAGATGTCTACGGCGATTGGTTGTTGTTTGTGCTCTTAATCAAATAGGACATGGACAAGATGAATACTTTCTTGGAGAACTGATGGGGAGAGTCTGCTGCTGGGGACCTCGTCTTCCACATCTCATCCCGCCTTGAAATGAGCCGTCCATGTGCACACGCTGGTTTCCTGGGGACATTATCTGCAAAAACTTTTCATAAAGCAGTAATTACTTCACCCGTTTTATATACACGCTTCACCAAAAATTGTTATTTTCAAACCACTCTCTTAATCTTCTTATTATCTCAGACTAGATCCTATCCAGACATGATATAACAAGTAAGTATGAGTTTAATTTGGTGCAAGAAAAATGTGAAATTCATACATGATTTTTGTTTCATAATACACATTTTCCCTGAATTTTTGAAGACCCTCTCGTGTGTGTGTGTGTGTGTGTGTGTGTGTGTCTGCATGTGTGCATGGAACATGGCATTCATTAAAAGGTAATGGAATTGGGGGAAAGTTTTAAGCGCCTCCCGTTGTGGTGTGTGTGTGAATGTCTATATAGTCAGCATTACAAGGAGGGGGAGACTTGGTCTCAGGGTTTGGACCTGTTGTCAGGAAAGACCGGTCGTGGAGAAGGACCTCATGCTGGGTAAAGTGGAGGGGCAGCGATGGGCTCAGGCTTAGGAACAATTGGGAAGACGGCGCAGGACCAGGCAGTGTGGCGGCTCTGTTGTACTGGGGTCCCTATGGGTCGGAAGGACTCAATGGTGCCTGACAACAACATAGGTGTCGTGTATATCCCTCTAGAAACAGAATACAAGACACACGTGACAAAATGTTCAACATGGATGGCTCTGGGGAGAGTGCATGGGAGTTCCAAAATACGTGAAATAATCCCGGACTGGGCACTTGTGAGGCCTCACAGAACAGCCAGGGACTCCACCGGGTCAGAGAAGTGAGACTCTTTCCACTTCCTTCCTATGATCCTCAGCACAGACTGCATCCCTGGGGGACCCCCCCACCCACTTAGGCCCACACACTGAGCTGTCTGAGGGGGCAGAAAGGGACCAGCCCTGTGACCTTTGCCCCTAATAGGACGCCCCCATTGGGATCATCTCTTTCCACCATCAGTTGTGCCACTTGTAGGTTCGGTCCCAGTAGCAGATAAACACGCTGCAATTGCTTTGGGTGAGCTCGGCGGTTTGGTTCTCATTGGGTTGGCGGCACGTGCCTTGGTCATCGAGTTGAGTTGGCTGTCATCCTTACGCAAGCCTGCTTCCTCCTCGGTGTGCCTGTCGGTTTTGAAAGCTGTGGCTCTTGACAGAACAGGCAGCCCTCTGATCTTTCTCTCGAGGACCAGCTGGTGGGCTCGAACTGCTGACTCTTTTGGTTAGCAGCCCAACGCGTGACCCACTACCTTCCTTCTCCGCCCCCCATCCCCCGGGGTCAGGAGACCATTGGGGTCCTTATTTCCCTTGGCTTAGGAAACCAATGGCCGAGGTGTCAACCCCAACCCAAGGTGAGTCCATCCATGTGTAGGAGCAGAACTATGTCCCGCAGGGTTTCCAGGGCGGCTTTTTCGGAAGGAGACCACCAGGCCTTTCTTCGGAGTCACCTTCTTCTTGGACGCACAGCGCCAACCCGCTGGTTACCGGCCCCGCTCATTAACTGCCCCACAGAGGGACGCAGTGTTTCAGAAAAAAAGCATGAGAGTGGTCTTGTGGACGCAAGCATGGACAACATGTTTGCTTCTGTTTGACAGGACCTGGAGCCCAACCCTCAGCTCTGTTCTTGGTGCCACGGCTTAGGGGATGCAGGGACCGACGGCATGTTGGCCTCCGAGGGGACCAGCCTTCTCTGCCCCGGCCCCCACCAATCCCCTCTGTGGCTCCAGCTTACTGTCCCTCAGCCTCTCATTTGCTTCTTCTGTTCTGGACATTCCATGGCCCCCTCTTCCTCCTGCTCCTTGCCTGTTCCTGACTCCGTTTCCTGGTGTTAATTGACCTGGGGTAGCACCTCCTATCCCTAAACCAAGTGCTTCTGAAACAGGTAGGTCACCCCTGCTGTGAAAGAGTGAGAGAGGGAGACAGAGAAGGAGAGACGCAAACATTCTCTAACATGCTCCTGGGCCCTTCCAGAACATGACTGCCTTGTTCTGGCAGAGATACGTGGATAGACGCAATGCTCCTACCGGGCAGATGGAGGTCTGGTATGACTGAGGTGGAGCCGGGGCACCGGTACTTCAGGCACTTATTCCCACCCAGTCTCCCGGCTACCGCACTACCTGCTCTCTGCTGGGGGAACCCACCCTGTGTGCCCTGGGCGTCTTAGGACAGTCCCATCTTCCAAGGTCATTCTGTCTTCCTGAGCGCATTCCTTCGTGTTAGACTGCACACCCAATGTTCCCCTGCAGAATAGGAGATGCTAAGTCATCTGGGTTTGCAGTCTGGGCTCTGTATTGGAGCATCCAGCCACGAGGCCCTGCTCCGGGTTGAAAAAGAGTGCCGAGACCAAGCTGAACTTGATCTTCGTTGAGAACTTCACCCTGCCCAGCAGGACCAGCTCTCTTTGAACAAAGGGCCAGGCATCACCCTGGATTGGCAGGTTAACCAGCTGTGACACTGAGGTCATATTTAGTCAGCAAGGCTAGAAACTAGGCCTTTTTCCACCCTCCCTCCCTCCCTCCAGGGATATTGTCAGCACCTGGCTTCCTGCTCAAAATGGGAGGGGCAGAGGATGCTCCCTCCCAAGGCCTCCAAGAACTTGGGGAGCTGCTGGGAGAGAGCAACAGTTCATCTGGCCGAGGGCTGGGCCTGACCCCACTGCCTTGTCAGGCTGCCTTGCCCCCGGGGACGCTGGCCTCTGGGCCAGGAGTTGGTTTTGTCTATCCTTTTCTCCTAAGTGTTGTTGACGGTGTTGCTGTTTAGAACAAACCCAGCAGTGTACACCAGCTCCACAGCTTCTACCCGCACGACTCAGCAGTGTTGGTTAGTCTCCCAGTTGTTCAACCATCCTCACCGTGCTTTCCCAGCTGAGCGGTTCCTCCTTCATCAACATAAACTCAGAAGGTTCCCTCCCGAGCTTTCGAGTTGTTGCCAATTGGATCCCAGGGACATAGATCTCAAAAGAGCGCAGTGCTCAAGGCAGGCCTTTAGTGCTGGTGGCTACGCTAGGATTCCTTTTTTGAGATGCCTTTTGGTGGCAGGTTCAAAGATGGCCTCAGGGCAATAGGTCTAGGGGTTCATCTACCCTCTTGGCTCCAGAAAGTGTAAGAGTCTCTGAGAACTTAAGATTCTGCATTTCCCATCCCACCTCCCTTTGCTCAGGATTTTTCTATGGGATCTTGGATCAACATGGTCAGAATGATAGCCGGGCACCATCCAGTTCTTCCGGTGTCTTGGAGGCAACGAGTCACCTATTCCATCTCCTCCTCCTGTTCCTGACTCTCCTTCCTCCTCTTTTGCTCTGAGTAAATAGAGACAGAGGGTTGTGCCTTGGATGGCAGCTGGCAAGCTTTTCCGATGCCAGGAAGTGCACAGCAACCTACGCGGTCAGACAGAAGGACTCCATGCATTAGTAGGTCCAGTAGCTGAGCTGTCCCATGAAACCAGGATCCTATACCTCCACACCAAGGAACCAAATCCTATCAGGTGTCTGGTTGTACATAAGCGTCTTCAACACCTATGTCTTTTGTTGCCATTATAAATACAGCTGACCCTTGAGTTATATGGGCTTGAATACGCAGATCCACTTAGATTCAGATTATATATATATATGATCTCTGCATGGGCAGTTTGTCTCTCCAGGAGTTGGACCTCTCTGAGATGTCTCATTGTGTGTTTAGTGCAATACCGTAGACCACGTACCACGCCACGAGGCCCACAGGAAGCGCCATGGGTGTCACTGGAAACGCTCCCAAGAAGCAAGGTCATGACATGACCAGCAAAAGGTGAATTGCTTGAGAGGTGGTGTAGACGGGGGTCCGCAGCTGCGGTTACCTGCTCGCTCAAGATAAATGACCTCAGCGTAAGGCCGTCGTAAAAATAGAACAGGAAACTCTTGAAGCTGTTGTTGCAGCCACACCAGCAGCAGGAGTTTCGACTTTTGATGAAATGGGTGAAGGTTTACAGAAAAAAAAAAATCCGTTTTCCATTGCACCATTCGTACGTATTTTGTCTCATGTCATTGATTGCTGTCCCTACAATGAAACCTCACTTTGCCCGCCTGCTCCTGTGTTTCACATTCACAGCCCTCCTCCTTTCCCCACCTTCTGAACTTGGCCCTTGGCCAGAATGGTTGGTTAGTCTAAGGACTGTGCACCCCTGGGCGTTATTGTTCCCCTCTTAGGCCTAGCCACTGCTTGGCTGGAAATTTGAATCACGGGGATAGGTTCGTTCCAGATTTGAAGGCTGGCTGAGGGACCCCACCAGCCTCTAACCAAATAGGAAGTCAAATCTTGAGAAATGTCCTTTTCTCTTGCATTGAAAATGTAGGTTTTAGGTGGGTACAGTATATGAGCACATATGACATACAACATATGTGTTAATTGAATGTTTATGTTATCGGTAAGGCTTCTGGTAGACAGGCGTCTGGTAAAAATGAGTAGTTAGCTTTTGGGGGGAGTCCAAAGGTGTATGCAGATTTTCAGCTCCCAGACCAATGGGACTATTGCCTGACAGCATCGCACCCTATCCCTTTGTGATAGTAACATAGTTTTGTGTCAACTTGAAGTGTAGGGGAGGAGTCCAGCCTGTCAATCAGGTCACAGCTTGAGGGTGTCTCCTTGTGGGCGTGACCTCCTCATAAGGAGGGTCCTGGGAACCTTACCCCCTCTCTCTGCCTTTGCCTTCCTGCTATCAAGAGAGCTGCCAGAGCTACCACCATTGGATTCATGGGACTTGGCACCCACTGGCCAGTGATGTTCCTGCATTCTGCATCATTGCATGTGGCTGTGTGAGTCTGACGAGGGACTTATGGACTAGTAGGGGACATATGGGCTTGAGTTGGACTGGGCTTGGGTGTTTGCTTGGCATATAATGCCTCTTGAGATCAAACTCTGCCCTACACATCTATGAGTGTCCCTGGATTTGTTTATCACACACCTTGTTCCGCAGCCTGTTCATCTGCATTTCAAAATTTCTATGACGTCTACATGCCATTTACGCAACGTGATATTTGTCTTCAAAGCAACTCCCTTTGATAAACATAGATGTACATATGTGCAGATAGATCCTCATGTACCAATGTTTTCTTCTTCCATCATTGTAATCAAGATCTATGAAGGTTTTTAAAAGGTGCCCTGGGGGACACAGCACTTGAAGTGTTCTCTGCAAAAGGTTGGTGGTTCAAACCCCCCAGTGGCTCAGAAGGAGAAAGATGGGCCAACCTGCTTCTCTCAAGATTACAACCCAGAAACCCCTATAGGCCACATCTGCTCTGTCCCATGAGGTCACAGTGAGTTCAGAATCAACTAAACAACACAGGGTCCCAACAAGTCAAAAACTCCCTAAAAACAACCCAAATAAGACCGAGTTTGGGGTAGAGGAGGTGAGGCACTTAAAGTTTATTTGCCAACCTGGCCGATAAAGAAACCCTGTGCCCTGGTGGCACATGTGGGGTTAGTTGACGGGAGGAGAGATAAATGGCTCGGTGAGCCTCGCCTTAGGAGTTTTTGGGTCTCTTGCTTTGTGATGATCAGACCAGGATGCAGCTGCCTTAGCCAGTTCCCTGCTTCAGATGACAAGGCTCACTTCCTGCAAGACAACCTTGAGGAGAAGCCACATGGGCCTAACCCGATGCAGCCCTGGGTGCTGGAGCAGCCGCGTGGAGACCCCTGCCAGCGCTGAGATGCTTACACATTTACTGATTCGGCTTTCCTCTTGCAGTCAGCATCACTGAGTGTGTTTTGTGAGATGGAGGAGGACTTTGTGGGTTGGTGTCGGACATATGGGTTAATGTTGGACTTCTGGGCTTGGGCAGCACTGGGTTAGGATGTTTTCTTGATGTGCACTTACCCTTTATACAAAACTCTCTCTCATATACATGAGTTGCTGTGGATTTGTTTCTCTAAAGTACCTAAACTAACACAGGGGGCTTCGGAGATGCAAGACGGGCTGAGGCAGCAGCTCTCCCTCATCTCTCATCTTTCCTCTGCGGGACTGTCCACCAGACCAAGTGGTCTGAGCCCCGGGCTACATAGCGCAAAAGGCAGGAGGGAGCCTTGGTCACCTGAGGAGGAGGACCATGTTAGTGACCGAGGGGGCAGGCCCAAAGAACAGACTCAACTTGCTCAGCCATGACCCAGGAACCCAGGGCAAAAGAGTGTACAAAAAGCGTCCAAGCCCACTGCTACCCAGTCTATGGTGACTCATGGGGACCTTACAGGAGGGGAACTGTCCCTCCTTCCACCCCAATGGGGTTTCCAAGACTGTAATCTTTGCAGAGGAGCCATGGTGGTGCAGTGGTTATATGTTGGGCTAACTGCAGGGTCCATGGTTCAAACCTACCAGCTGCTCCTCTGGAGAAAGACAGGGCTTTGCATTCCAGTAAAGACTGACAGTTTTCAAAACTCATGGGTACAGTTCTAGCCTGTCCTAGAATGTCTCTATGAGATGGCATCAACTTGATGGCAGTGAGTTTGTTTTTGTTTTTTGAATCTTTACAGAAGTCTGCTACTCCAGTGCCCCAACCCCACTCCCACCCCTTCTCCTGCAGAGCACCTGATGGGTTCAAACTTCTGGCCTTTTGGGTCACAGCTGAGTGCTTTAACCACCGTGCCACCAGGGCACAGGGTTTCCTTATTGCCCTCTTTCAGGATAAGGATTCTGGGTGGGGTTTTTTGTTTGTTGTTTTTTGGCTTTTGGTTCTAAATGAAGGCGGCTTCCGTGGTACAGACACTGGGCTCGGAAGGCCTGGCCTGGGGAGCAGGAGGGAGGGATGGCAAGAGGAGGCCCTGGACCCTGAGGTGTGTGCCCCCTTCTTCCTGCCTGCCCCACCCTCACCCCACCCCCCAGCCATGGAAGACCCCGAAGAGCAGATCTGGAAGCAGCAGGATGCCACCCAGCAGGAAAGCCAGAGGCCTCCCATCCCGGAGCCCCTAGCACCCTCTGTCCCGCAAAGAATACCCAATTCCTTACAAAATAAAATCGAAACCCAAATAAAGGAAACACCAAAAGCAACCTTTCCTGGTTTGTTCGGCTGGCTCCTGAGCATGCTGCTTCGGGTGCTGTGAGTAAGTTGGAGTGCTGTAAACTCAGGCTGGTGCATTAAACACTGGCTGACGCTAAATACACAGCCTTTCCCTTGAAAACAAAACAAACCAGGGCTCCCTGAGCTACTCTCTCTCACAGGTCTCTCAGGAACTCTCTCCCCTACACCAGCTGAGCCTCAGAGGCCTCTGTGGGACCCCTCCGGCTGTGGGGGGTCTTCCTCCCAGGCCCCAGGGGGTGCCCCACTTTCCCTCCCCATCCCTCTCTTCCCCAGTGAGGCAGAAGAGAGTCAACAGGGTTTTCGTTAATCTCAGGGCTCATGCCCCTTCCAAACAGTGGTTTCTCGTCCTACTATCATTTATCATTTCCTGTAGAAGCGGGAGCCCAGTGCGGAGTCCGGTAAGTGTTGGGCTGAGAACCGCACCGTCCACCCTCTCCAGAGAGAAAAGATGAGCCTGTCTGCCCCCACAAAGATTCACAGCCTGAGGGGTGAGCCACAGAAACAGGAGCGAAGGGAGACTGCGGACAAAGGAAAATAATTTATAATGTATCAAGGGCTCATGGGGGAGGGGGAGAGGGGAGGGTGGAAAAAGAGGAGCTGATACAAGGGCTCAAGTAGAAAGGAAATGCTTTGAAAATGATGATGGCAACATATGCACAAATGTGCTTGGTGCAATTGATGTATGGATTGTTTTAAGAGCTGAAGAGGCCCCAGTTTAAAAAAAAAAAGATTTAAAGCCTCAGAAAGCCTAGAGGGTCAGTTGTTCTGGGTGGGACTCTACTTGATGGCACTGTGCGTGTGTGCGTGTATGCGTGTGTGTTGTATAGGTGGTGTGCATATGTATTGTGTGTATGTATGTGTGTACGTGTGTGGATGTGTGTGTGGTGTGTGTATGTGTTTATGTATATGGGTGTGTGGTGTGCGTGTGGGGTGTATGTGTATGTGGTGTATGTATGTGTTGTGTGTATGTATGTGTGTGCAGTGTGTGTCTGTGTGCATGTGTGTGGTACATGGGTGTTCTGTGTGGTGTGTATACATGTGTGTGGTCTGTGTATGTATGTGTGGTATGTAGTGTGCATATGTATGTGTGGTGCGTCTGTGTGCATGTGTGTGGTGTGTGTGTGCATGTCAAGATGGCGGCTACTTGCTTCCCGTCTCCCTTTGGAATAAGACCGAGTTGAGGTAGTGTGAGTCCAGCCTGGATGACTGCTGACCCCGACTTGACAATGTGGTCAGGGCACCCTGCATTGGGGGGTGGAGTGGGGGCAGGTGGCAGAGGGAGTGGGAAATCGAGAAAGATGCTGCTGCTCTGCCCCTCCTCAGCCTCACAGCTTGGTCTCCGGTCCCTGGAGAGGCCTTTCCCAAGGGCTCTAAAGTCCCGCTTCTCATTGCCCCCTCCCCAAAAGGGCCTTGCTAGGCTCCTTGCTCAGGCTGAAGCGATGCCAGGTGGCTAAGCTGCCCGGGCTAGCCTTCTGTGGCGAGCGAGCATGCAAGCAGGAAGTAGGTGCCAGCTGGGGCGGGCAGCCAATGGAGGCGGTCCGGACTCCCGGCTGTGCTTGGTCCAGCTCCAGGCCCAGGCAGCCGCAGCCTCCAGCTGGATGAGTCAGGTAGGCTGTGCTGGATGAACAGGCCAGCACTCTCAGCCCAGCGGGGAGACAGCCGTAATTAGCTTCCCTGGCGTCATCGGCCCACCACCTCCTGAGGGTGGGTTTGCCAGGCCTCGCCAGGGCCCGGCAACCGGCAGGAATGTGGTTATCTTGGTCTGGCCCTGATTGCCCAAGGTGCTTCCCGATGTGTCTAAAGCTGGCTGGAGCTGAGCCACCTGGGCACCTGCACTGCTGATGAAGTCATGACATCAATGCGCCCTAAGTGCTCTGGTCAGAGCAAGGGCCATCCTGTGAAGGGGTTCTGGCCCAAGGCATCTTTTTAACTCGTTGGGATTTAAGACATATCACATATCATTCCATATTTCAATCACATGGAGAATTGTACAATTGCTACCACAATCAGTTCCCGAACATTCTTTTTATACATGGACTCCTTGACATCGTCCCCCTAGTACTCCCCCACCCCCACCTCGACCACTGGCCTCCCCTCCCCCTGAGCCCCTTAATTTACTTGCTGTCCCTCTAGGTTCATCAATACCGGGGGTTCGTAGACCGAAAAACAGAAAAGCAGGGTGCCCGCCACTGAGGTAACACCTCTGAGATACATTCTCTTGTGAACAAAGTCTGAGGAAAACAGTCCAAGCCGAAATACAGAAAATGTTGGAAATCAGATCCGGTCCAGTCCGCATCATGGGGGCATCGCCTGACAAAGTTGTAACTGTTCGGTCAGATTTATGCCCCGGGTCTTCTACACGCCTCTCCCACTCGCTCTGCTTAGTGACCCCTCTCCTCCCGTCCCTCGCTCTTAGACGGTGCGCTGGAGGCTTCTCCGGTGGCAATCTGCTTCCTTAGAGACCACACCACCTAGAAGTCCCTATGGACACGGTCTAGCGCACATGGTGTCACCATGGCACGCGGCCGAGGCCACCTCGGAGAACACAGGCACAAGGAAACAGCCTTGCGGGCAGGCCCCTCCCAGCACCCCCCAACCCCCCCGCCCCACAGGAAGTGTCTCCTGGTTATCGAGGGCAGCAGGCTCATCCGTGGCCTGTGCCACTGAGTAATGAGGCAAAGCTGCTTCCCCACTCCATAGCTCAGTGTCCCCACTCCATCTTTCCAAGGGATAATGAACTCCTTGGGCTCAGAGCTGCAATGAGTCAGGGCTAATTGGCACGAGTCACCCCTTCTGGAATTCTCAAAATAAAAGGGTCATCTGCTTGCTGGGCCCCGGGGGCGGCCCTGTGGCGTTGACACCACACCCCTCTGGCCAGTGGCCCTGGAACAGAACAAGTCCTCCAAGCTTCATTAGTGGCTGCCCTGGTTCTGTGGGGTGACCTCTGGGTGACCGGCCTTGGTCAACACCCACCCAGAGGGCTGCCTCAGCGCTTTTCCTGTGTGGCAGGCAGGGCGCAGCTGGGGCCCAGCTTCTCCCCTGGTTTCCTCTTTCAGCCCAGGTCAATCCCCCGGCTTTGTCCTCGCCACCAATCCCAGACACGGGATCCTACGCCTGAGCTTACATTTGGGGAGATTTTGCTGTTTGTTTGTTTCTTGTCAGGTTCCTGACTAGGGGTGCCGTGCGTTGGGCCTGGGGCTGCTAACCGAGAGGAAGGTGGTTCGAACACACCAGCTGTGCCCGCGGGGATAGAGGTGGCAGTCTGCTTGGTAACGATGGCAGCCAGCATTAGGACAGGGTCTGGAATTGTGGAGAGGATCGCACAACTCTTAATATGTCTGAATGATCACACAGCATGATGTGGGACGTATATGCCAACAAAACTTTGGATGGAGCCCCAAAGCCCATCTGTAGACAATTGGACATCCCCTTACAGAAGAGTCACAAGGACGGGACTAGCCAGTCAGGGGCAGTATAGCACTGATGAAACCTACAACCTTCCTCTAGTTCTCTAATGCTTCCTCCCCCCCCAACTAGCATGACCCCAATTCTACCTTACAAATCTGGCTAGACCAGAGCATGTACATGGGTACAGATAAGAGCCCGAAGCACAGGGAATCCAGGACAGATAAACCCCTCAGGATCAATAATGAGAGTAGCGATACCAGGAGGGGAAGGTGGGGTTACAAAGTGGGAAATTATCACAATGATTGACATATAAGCGTTCCACCCCAGTGGGATGAACAACAGAGAAGTAAGTGAAGGGAGACAACGGATGATGGTGGTCAGATAGGAAAATAATAATAATTTATCATTTATCAAGGGTTCATGAGGAAGGAAGGGAGGGTGGGGGAGGGAGGGGAAAAATGAGGAGCTGATACCAAGGGCTCAAGTAGAAAGAAAATGCTTTGAGAATGATGATGGCAACAGATGTACAAATGTGCTTGATACAATGGATGGATGGATGGATTATGATAAGAGCTGTAAGAGCCCCCAATAAAATGATGTGATAATAAATACACTGAATAAATATTTGTAACAATATGACAGCCTTGGAGACCTCGGGGCAGTTGTATCTGTCCTACAAGCTCACTAAGAGTTGGAATCAACTTGATGGCAGTGACTTTGTTTTGAGCTTGGCTCTGTATTAAATGTCTTTTGTCTGTCCCCTCCTGCCCAACTGCCTCGATGCATCTAGTCCCGTCTTTTTTCCCATTAGTGTGCTGGGCTACTGGAGCCCTGGTGTCCTGCTGTTTAAAGCACTCGGCTGCTCACCAGAAGGTCGGTGGTTCAAACCTGCCAATCGCTGCTTGGGAGAAAAGCTACAGCAGCTTGCCTCTATAAATAGGACAAATTTTGTAACCCAGCATAAGGGGCAGTTCCACTCTTAGCTGCAGGGTCTCCACCAGTCAGGATGCACTCAGTGTCAGTGGGATGGGGTGGGTTTGAGTACTGGCCTATTTCTTTCCTGTGCAGGTGCCAATGAGACAGCCTCCGCCCTCCCTCAAGGGGGTCAGGCTTGGTCAGGAGTGGAGACTAGTAGCAAAACAAGGACCAGGCCCGACACTGGATAACACCCTGTCCACCCTGAGACCAGGAGAACTAGCTGGTGCCCAGACACTGCCACCAGCTGCTTTGAAAAGGATCGCATTCGGAGGGAGAGAAATGTGGAACCAAACTCAAAATCATACAGAAGGCCTGGCTTACTGGTTTGGACGGCGGACCCCGAGACTGTGGCTCTTGCCCTTCATGTCTCGAACTGAATCCCCCTGTCCTCCGCATTGGAATGATCAGCCACTTAAAACCCAGAGGACAGCGTTTACCCCAGGGCTAGTTTCCAAGGGTTGGGAGAGGAGGAGGAACGGAAACGGGTGACCGGGAGGAAGGTGGAGACCTGGTGGTAGATTGAAGGGATGACGATGGGTGAGCTGACCCGGGCTTACGTGTGCCACGTTGAATGGGAACATCTACTTCACAATGACAAATTGAAAAGGACACTGGAAACGAGAACCGTTCTCGCTGGACCCTCTGCCATCCTGCTGGCCTCTAACCCCACAGCCACGGGGTCGAGTCTGCCTCCCAGGGACCCCACGAGACACAGCAGAATAGTCCCTAGGGGGGCTCAGACGATCAATCGTTATGAGAGCAAAGAGCCCGGTCTTTCTCCCAGACTGACTGGTAGATTTGAACTGCCTAAACGCAAGGCATTGGCCTTCAGCGAGTGGTAGGTTTGTCTGCCTACGCAGGGTCACACGGTGAGGAAGGCGGAAATGTGGCACACGGGCAGCATCTAGTGGCTGTCATCGGGACTTGCGGCTTCCCTTCAAATCGATTCTGGTGAAGCAACTGAAGTTCATGGCAGCCCTGTCCCTGGAAGCAAGCACTGACAAACGGAGTGGACTGCATGGGCACGCTTTGGCCGTGCTCCCAGCCTGTCTTCCCGGACAGACTGCTAGCACAAAGGGCCAGGTTGTTGTGTTTTTTGTTGTTGTTGTTTGTTCCCCTCTCACAACTATGAAGCTTCTAGGAGTCTGGTGGTTTGGCCGAATCCATACTAGGCTGCTGCTAACCACAAAGTCTGCAGTTCCAAGGCATTAGCTGTGGTGCGGGTGGGGGGGGGGGGAGGGGGAAAGAGGCGGCTTTCTACCTCTGTAAAGAATTCCAGCCTCAGACCACTGTAGGGGCTAGTTTTACCCAGGGTCAATGAGTTGGAATCCCCTTGAGGGCAACCTGTTTGGTTTGGTGCGTGAAGAGACTTGGCTAAGTGTTAACTGAATCCCATTCTGGGCTGAGTGGATTGAAGGTGGAGAAGGGAGTGGGGGGTGGGGGGGTAGGCAGAGGTGCCTAGATGGGATTTACTCTACAAACTAGGAAAGTAAAACCCTGATGGCCAGTATAAACAGTGGGCTACATGTCAGGCTGCTGGCTGCAAGGCCAGTGGTTTGAACCCACCGGCTGCTCTACAGGGGAAAGATGAGGCAGCCTTATAGGGTTGCTAGCTATTGGGAAGAACTTAAGGGCAATGGGTTTTGTTTTGGGTTTAGGCAATGTATTACTTAGCAACTAAGTATTATTTTTGAATTTTTAATAAATCATTTATTGGGGGGGACTCTTATGGCGTTTATAACAACCCATCAATTGTACCAAGCACATTTGTACAAATGCTGCCATCGTTTCCAAAACATTTTCTACTTTAGTTCTTGGTATCGGCTCCTCTTTCCTGGCCTCCCATCCTGGTGAAGCAACTGATCAATTATTTTTATTTTCATATTTTACACCCTCCACTGTCTCCCTGAACCCACTTTTCTGTTGTCCGTCCCTCCTAGGAGGGGATTATATGTCTATCATTGTGATTGGCTCCCCCTTTCTCCTCCTACCTTCCCCTCCTGGTATAGCTACTCCGTGTTGTGAGCTCTTATGTTTACCTGTGTACAGGCTGTGGTCTAGCTGGGTTTGTACGGTAGAACTGGTGTCATAATAGTAGGGGGAGGGGCGGCAGCATTACCGAACTAGAGGAAGGCTGCGTGTTTCTTCGGGGCTACACTGCACCCTGGCTGGTTTTCTTCGGGGCTATACTGCACTCTGGCTGGTTCGTCCCTTTCTTGTGACCCTTTTGTGAGGGGATGTCCAATTGTCCATTGATGGGATGTCTATATTGTAACCCCCTTCATTTGCATCGAAATGGTTGAGTCTTCTAATACCTGAACCTGTCTACACCTCTTGATCACACAGGCTGGTGCTTCCATGTGGGATTTGCTGTTTCCCTGCAAGATAGCTGCCTGTTTAACTTCAAGCCTTTAAGATCCCAGATGCTAAATCTTTTGATAGCCAGGCACCATCAGCTTTCACTTTTGCACCCATTTTTTCTTCAACGATCTCGTCAGGAAGGCAGGCATCACAGAATGCCATTATTAGGACAAAGTGTTCTTGCATTGAGGGAGGGCTTAAGTAGAGGCCCAGTGTCCATCTGCTACCTTAGTACTTAACACTGAAATAGATGTACACAGACCAATATCCCTAGTTATATATTAATATATTTACATTATCTACATGCTTATGTTTATATCTCTATAAACCTTTCACACCTTTTGCCTCCTACTTCCTTTATTTCCTTTTACTTCCCTCCAGTCTCATCTTCATTCTCGGCTTCCTCACAGCTACATTGCCTTGATTGAACCTAAGCAGGTATTCAGACTTCCTCACCATTAATTTTAGATCTGTTATTCCCTTGTCCTTGGGTTTGTCGGCTCTTCCCCTACCCCCTCCTCATGGGTCCATTCATTCCTCCTTGGGATTGTTCATCCTATCTTATATAGACATGAGAAGAAAAAAGTCAATGAATAGTTCCAGGTCTGTCTGTTGACCCCTATGATTTCCGATCCGATCTGATGCAGTGCCATGCCCTGCCCACATCTCCAGTCCAGAGTCTATTTTCAGAATTCCTCCCAGACTTTGTTGCTTTGCTCCCCTTGCTGCTCTGTTGCACTGCCGTGTGTGCGTGTCAGACTGGGCACACTTGCTGCAGTCTCTAGTACTGTCCCCTGTGGGTCAGGTAGGGGACGTCAAACCTCATGGTGAGGCCGACCCTACAGTCCTCCCTGCTTTGGCTGCTCCGAGTGGGTATGTCGTCCTTAAAGCTTGGTGGACCAGGATGCTGTCTTTGCTTCCATGTGGTCTGGGCAGACCTGCCACTCTCGCTGGGCTGTTCCTTCAGAGCTGTCCTCTGCAGTGCATGCTTCTGGGAAAGGAGAATCGATGTAATGTCACCTGATGCTATCATCTTTCTATTGTTTTAGTGATCTAATGCTGTGATAGACCACAGGTGGGTGAATTTAAAGACTGAATTCAGGGCACCACCTCCAGGGGAAGACTGTTGGCTTTGTCACCTCATATCTACAGGCCGTGTTCCTCTGAGACCTCCATAATGTACCCCAACCTTCCCCTGGTCCCAGGAGGTTCTAAGCAGTGTGACCCCGGGTCCAAGGGATGTCTTTGGTTCTCTGGGCTCACTTCACTCTCATCTCTCGTGTACAGTAAAAGGTGTGGCAGGCCACAGACGCAGCTCTCTTCTTCCATGGGGTCAGGGGTGAGACCTGAGCAGGGTACTGCACCCCACCCTGATCCCCTCACACCAATTGGGGCTGATCCTATGAGATCACATTCTGAGGAAGAATGGATTACATCACTACAGAACCGCCAGACCACTGAGCATCATGACCCAGCCAAGTCAAGACACACATTCTGTGGGACATAATTCATGATTATCTACCTTATCTCAGACACACAGAAATAACTAGAGCTACAAGTGAAGAGAACTCTTCAGGACTTGAGAAAGGAAGCTCACTACGGTGTTTAGAACTAAAAGACTGCGGTTGGGTCCCTCAGGTTGGTTCCAACTCAGTGACCCGAAGCCCAGAACGCCACGCCGCCAGCCTCCACGTCCCTGCAGCCACTTATAAAGATGATGGAGCTGTCCGTGTAAAAGTTTATTGCATAAACAACAAAAAAAACTCGAAGACATTTCTTCTAGCTTCCTTTTAATACAGATTGTTCTCATTTCGTTTGGCATCTGTTAAACAGATCACAGGAGTTAGGCTCGGCACCGTTCTTCACATGTATCAGAAAACGCCCTTGCACAGTTCATCACTACACCCATCATCTCGACGGCCTGCATCACATCCCACCGACTTAGACGGCTTACTCGGAATCCACTGAAGTCCAGTTGCTAGACGGTGAGGCCCTGTCAAGTTCTTACCGCTGCACTCAGAGTCTCCCCGCAGACCTGTCCCTCCTCTCAGGGATGTCCCTGGGAGGAGCGGCCTCGGGGGCAGATGGAATGCGTCCTGGCCACTTACTCACTAGCTGTGGGACTCTGTGCTAACTAATTAGCTTAGGCTTGGGCTTCCTCATTGGTGAAATGAGTACGGACAGTCAGTCCCCAGCCCACTGAACTTGTTCCGGGGCTTCAATTAGATGAGAGTTGTAAAGTGCTTAGAGCTGTGCGTGGCACACAGCTGGCACTCCTGGGCGCAGTGTTGGAAGCAAATGCCCATGATGCCTTCTCTCAGCACCAAGCAGATGCCAGACACAGTCTTCACTACACTATCGCTTCAAAGTGGCTCCATCCACCTAACGCAAACCAGGGCGGCTGTTAGCCTCCCATCGCTCCCTCCTCCTCCTGGGCTTCCACTTTGGTCCAGGAAGACAGGCAGGGAAATGGTCAAGGAACAAGGTGGGGTTACCTGTCACCCCGGTTTCCTTAGGAGAACAGTGAGTGGGTGTTCTGGAAGAGAAGCCTTCCTCACCGCCCGAGGTGAGTTTTTGAGCCCCTGTGGGAAAGAGCCAGCCAGCCCTCTTCCATGACTCCTTGCTGGGGCACTGCCAGAGGAGACGGAGTGGGTGTGGAAAGCTGAGCCTCGGACTCGACCACCAAGGCCCCGCCCCCTGCTAGTACAGCCCCCTTGCCAGCACCCCATGCTTGGCTTCAGCTACCAAGAGCAGAGGCAGAGAGAGAGGGTCCAAGGGTCGAGAAGGGCAGCCTCGGCCACCTCAGACGGGGAGTCAGGGCATGAGCAGAGGCCAAGGAGAGGCCCAAAGGCAGACAGCATTCAGAGGCCGGGCGTCCAGGAGCCCAGGCGCTAGAGCTGGAGCACACCAGAGCAGACTCAGGACAGGAATCAACCCAAAACAGTGAGGAACACAGAGGAGGAGGAGGAGGAAGAGGAGGAAGCATTTGTACTCTGGAACGGAAGTTGCCAAGCAGACACAGGGTGGACGGGATGGGAGAGCTGGCTCTGCCACCCCGGTGGACGAGAGTCAGAGACGAAAGCCCCCAAAGAGGCTGCTCCACCCCCCATATTCTGAACGCAAGCCGCGATGTCCAGGCAGGAAGCAACTAGAAATCGGCATTGGCTGCGTGGCTGGGTCCAGGAGCCTCCTTTCTCCCAGGTGCCGCCTGGGGAAGGAGGTGAGGGGGTTCCCTGCCGGAGGATATTCTCAGCGGGGTGATAATGGAAAGAACAGAAGGTCGGAAAGCACAGCAAGCATGTCACTCGGCCACCAGCCAGTACCTGGCCGCAGGTCGGCTAGTGAAGCCTGCTCAAGTGGAAGCCGAAGCTACATCTTAGTGTTGTTAAAGCAGCACCCAGAACCGAGAGGCCTTTAAGTCAGGAGAACCAGGCAGCTAGCCACATGGGCTAATAAGCCTAAGGGCTAACAGGGGTCTTCAAGGCCCTGCCCCCTAAAAAGCCCTGCCTCTGGGAGGGAGAGAGGAGGGCGTGGCAGTCCTCTTTGCTGAGAGCCATCTAGAAGGCCACTGACCAGGGACTGCACAGCAAGCCCACAAGTCACTAAGAGTCGTTAAGTGGGAAGGTTTCTGAGAACTGACTGTTGTGGACAGAGCAGCCAAACTGCAGGCAGGCAGGCAACACCTGCTTTATGGCATCTGGGAAAAGGGTACAAAGCAGAAGACCCCAATGAGGATCACAGCACGAAGAACAGGTTCCCAAGGAGCGCGCGCCCTCGGGGAAGGAGGCTCCAGGCCTCAGTCCCAAGAGAAGAGTCCAGTACTGTTTGAAAGCACATTCGTTCCATCTAGCAACACAGGGCCAGTCTGACAGGAGCCTTCTGGAAGGCTGGCAAACATGCCAGCGAGGTCTCAGGTGAGAAGTAGAGAGCCTCACTCTGGAAGCTGAAATAACCCACAAGGGTCAACAGGGCCCTGCCTCTCTCCAAATGCAGGAATGCAGAAGACTCACTGCATTCCAGGGACAGAGCAGCCCTCTGCTCAGCAGCTCACCAGCCTCTGCCGCCCTTTTCACTGGTGGAACATGGACGAGAGACAAGGTCCTTGTTCTCAGGGAGCCTGTTTCTCCCAAGTATCTCCAAGCAACACCACCTGAGAATTCCCTCCAACTCGGGAGAACTCCCTACCTTCTCTTATGCAGGGCTCAGCATGTTTCCACTAGGCGCCATTCACAAAGTCTGCAACACTAAGGGCCCCAGTGAATCATGCGGCTTAAGCAACAACCTCCTGAGCTCAGAGGCCAGTCTCTTCACAACAGTACAGGCTCCCGGCCCCTCTTATGTACAAGACACCTCCTGTTAACATCGCTAGGTCTGTCGCCACCTGCTTTTTATTCATGAAAAGACAAAACACGTGCAGCACTATTTTAAAGAACTTTTTTTAAAAAGTAAGAAATTTAGCTACTCCTTTTTGGGGGGTGTAAACCTTTTTAAAAAACCAGCCACCTACATTTTACAGTCTGATCCTTAAGACAGGTTTGTAGTCCACATGGACACCCTGTAATCATTTCACACCACTGAGGCACAGAAGCAGCAAGAGAGGAGTCTTTCTAATTCACTTCACCACTGGTCAGCATGCGACTCCTTCCTCCTGGCCCGAGGTCTCCTGCAACACTGGCCACAACCACTGCCAAGGCCCAAAGAACCACTTGGAAGCAGCCGCTACCTGGGCTCACCTGCTGACAGACATAGCAGGCCCCGTGGATCCCTGTGAAAAAGCAGAATTGAAAACGACAAAATCTGATGCCCAAGAAAAAAGGAACTGTTCTTTAAAAAGAAACGTATGTAATCAACGATCCTGCGCTGGATCCTGGTTTAGGTAGACACACGAGAACTTTGGGGCACAAGCTGGGATCGTGAACAGAGGCTGCGTATGGGATCCTCCTATCAAGGCAGGGACTGATCATTTGGCTGAGTCTGCTACAGCGGAAAGGAGAACATTTGAACTGTGTAGCACTGTGCACAAAGTGGACGACGGACGGGTGGAATCCCGAGATGCTTATAATTTTCGTGAGAATACTTCAAAAATAAAAGTGAGATATCAACCCAGCCACCCAGTTAACCAAAAACTTGCCAGAGAAGTGCTTTTCTAGACAAAGTGGCCATGAGCCAGGGCCGCTTTACAGTGACCAGTAGTCTCGGGGAAGGTGATCTCAGAACCGTAGAAAGAAAGGGCTCTCCCGGTAGACAGGAACCCGATGGCTGTTACCACACGGCTACATCTCTGACCAGAAGGAATCACAAGTCATTCTGAGGCTTTGCAGCTCAAATGAAACTGAAATCCTGCCATTACTGACTGGTCCCCGGACGGTCTCCACCTTGGCTTCCTTGTTCTCAGCCCCCAGGATGCGAGTGTGCTCTGCTCAAGGCACTGAACCAGGAACCTCCTCGGGCACGTCCTCCTGCTTTGGGGCCTGTGCGCCTTCACTCCCTGGCCTTGGCCCTGCACAGCACGGGGTCCCCAGTCAGAGGCCTTGGCAACAGCGCCGGCTCCTGATGACCACACCAGACGGAGGGACATTTGCTGACCAAAAGGGAATTCCTGTTTATTTTCAAGGAGTCTCTCTCATCGCTGGGCTCGTAGGCTGGATTATCTTCAGGCTGAGCATAAAGATTCCCATTGCCGGAATATCCGGAATACCTTCCGTGACTTCTCAGAGAGGCTCTGTAGGGAGACAAGCTGGTGTCAGAGCAAAGCCTTCAACAGGGACAGGGGCTGGGAAAGAGCTTCGAGGCCTGATTTGTCAGTAACCCTCACAGCATGTAGCTGTGTCTTGGGGGGAGGGAAACCACTTACAAGTCACCCTGTTAGAAATGCAGACCCTAAAGCAGTGGTTCTCAACCTGTGGGTCCCGACCCGGGGGGGGGGAGGATGTGTGTCGAAGGACCCTTTCACAGGGATCGCCTGATTCATCACAGTAGCAAAATGACAGTGATGAAGTAGCAATGAAAATAGTTTCATGGTTGGGGGTCACCACATGAGGAACTGTATTAAAGGTTAACGACATTAGGAAGGTTGAGAACCACTGCTCTAAACGCATGCTTACCCAAAGCCCAAGCACAGAAGCCTGGGCTCAACAGAGCAGCAGTGGACCCTCACTGGGCCACAGATGACGGCTTATACCCTGTGCCAGCCCCCCAGCGAGCTGGCACTGTCCTCATCCCTGTATGACTCTCTCTTAGGAACAAAATCCTGTGTCTACAAGATGCCCAGCTGGAGTTAATCTAGGTCAAGGCCAAGTAACAGTGCAGAGTGAAATGACCCTCTGAGCTTGTGTCCTCTGCTGGTTTTAGCATAGGAAGCTTCTCAGCGCCACCTGATCACGCCTCCTACGTGACCTGTCGTTCTGAGAACTGGTGTCGCAGGGAGACAAAGCGGCTCGCCGAGAGACCAACTCTCCGTCCCTCAGAAGCCTGGGTGTCAGCTTCAAGACACAGGGAAGGGCAGAGTCCCTGCAGCAAGGGCTCAGTGAGACGACAAACACCCCCACTCTGGGACCTAGCTTCCTGGCCCTGAGGAGGAGCTGCGGTTACCTAAAGGCTCAGGAGGGGCAGCCCTGGGAGCTCTTCCTAAGAACCACTGGGGGTTTGGTTATCAATACAACATCAGATGGAAGCGCAAGTTTAAAATGGCATATAAACGTCTTCCTGGAGTAAAGAGCAGGAAGCCCTACGTTTCCCAGGCAGAGCAGAGCAGGAAAGGTCAGGAGAGAAGCTTCCAGAAAGGCTTTTCACACTCCCGTGTCTGGGCCAGTCTGAGGCTGTCCAGATTCCCCCAAGGAGAAAAGCGCCAGAGCCTTTTTCAGTTTGAAGGGGATAAAGGGAGTATTCACCACAGCCGCTGGTGCCAAGCTGGTGTTACCAGAGCGAGCCTGCTGGGCAGACATCCGTCAGCACACAGCTTCCCTTAGTTCCACACGTTTTCAGATGGAGAAAATGCCATTGCCCCTGCTGGAAGTTGGAGAAGCTCCACCTGTATGTCTATTTACTAAGGCCATCAGGTTCCTCGCGGTCCTCCGGCATCCCCGCAAAACACTGTGACAATTGGTTGTCAGCGGGGCAGAGGTCAGAAATGACATCTACATCAGGTGATGCAGCAATTGGGGCAAGCCCCAGCCCAGCAGAGGGACCCCAATTCCAGGGCTCCTCAACACCCCCAGGATGTACCCCCTTGATGGCAGCCAACATAGCCATCTCACAGTGGCCTTGACCTTTTGGTTACTGGCCGTTGCCTAAAGTCACAGCCCCAACATGAGGCACTGAACCCAATCAGGCTCCAAGGACAAGCGCAGCAACGATGGAAAGAGCAGCTACTGGGCAGCATGAGCCAAGGTAGCTGCCTAGTTGGCACTTTCGCCTCTGGAAAGCCCCTCTACACAGAACCAGGTGAATGTGGTAGACAAAGGATCTACCGAGAGCGAGGGGATGTCAAATTCCAGCTGGCAGAACCTCCTGGGAGAAGGCAGAGGGAGCCTAGATGACCCGAGAGACACCGCTGGCCTCTGCCCCTCCCCGCTCTCACCGTGGCGTCGGCTTCGGCCGGCTGCCTTGACTGGGTGTGGACCAGCAGGGTGCTCAGTACAGCCTTCCAACCTGGCTCGCCTGGGGCACTGCCACCACCGTTCATGCCTTCCTTCTCCCCAGTCTCCTTGCCAAGTGTGACGTTCACCCATGGGCACCAGTCTCGATGCTGAGAGGTGGGGTCGAAGAAGCTTCTTGAAGCTGTGTCCTGGAGGAGGAAGGAGGGAGCAGCCTCATGAAGGGGAGACACAATGGAATGCGAAAGAGGCACCGAGATGGCCTGTCAGGTCCACTGCCACCACCTTTCAACTTGCTAATGAGTTTTCTGCTCCTGCTAGACAAACTTCACCAGGCTGCACACCCCTTCGCCTTGCTGTCCCCTTGGCCCCAAATCCTGATCACTGCTGCTGAATCCACAACAACAATGGAAATCAACCTCCTCCCTCCGGGTCCCAGACTGGGTCATCTTAACACTGAGGCCCACGGTCGACTGAAAGGCTGTTGCCTGGGAGGGCTCCCAGGCACACGACGTGCAGGCTTACCGAGCTGCTGGAAGAGCACAGGCGGGCTCGTTTGGCTCTCCGAAGCGGGCTAGATGGCACCTCCATGCCAGGGGTGTCCCCTGTTCCCATGCTCCGAGTCACCGGTCGGCTTCTGGGGGTAGGGCTGGCGGCCTCCGGCTCAGGACGGTCCACAGGACTGGATGAGTCCCAGCTCCGAGTCCGGGAGACAATGGGCCCTGGGCTCTTTTCAACCTGAAGGGGAGGAAATTATGATTATGATTATGATGAAACAGAGATCCTTCTGGGAGCATGTGCACGTGGACACTTGACAGTTAAAGACACTTGCAGCTGGGGAGACCGCCCGCTACCAGGGAACTCTCATCAGCATGGCTGGGCAGGAAGCTTACCCAGCCCAGTTCATGCCCTTTTTTCCACCATCATTCTGGACAGGAAAGCGATGTTAAAACAACAACAAACAAATCCACCCACCAGGGCTGACATCCTCCTCAGGGGTGCAAGGCGGACACTGTCTCCTTGAGACCAGGAAGGGGTCAAGGAGGACCCCCACCTCGATGACTTCTGTTCAACATAGTCCCTCGGGAGTGGGGTGGGGATGGGGGGCCTGGCCAGAGCAGCAAGGCAAGAAAAAGAATGAGAAGGTATCCAAATCAGAAAAGCCGACGTCAAACCATCTCTGTCTGCAGAGCAAGAGAAAGCCCCACACACTGCACAACAACGACCCCAGTGCAAGTCCATGAACAGCACGCACGCGCGTGCGCACACACACACACACACACACACACACACACACACACACCTGTCCACCCAGGAGTAACCTGAGGGGTCCATTAGGAAGACCACTCCATTCTCCACAACCAGGCCCAACCTAACCGGGGAGGGAAAAGAAGATGTCCACTGGCCAGTAAGCACACAAGTAGATGCAGGACAATACCAGTCATTCCAGATCCACGGCCACAGCATAACCCAGAACTTCTCCATTAAGGATGAGCTCACTGCCACGTCCATGCCAACTCAGAGCAACTCTGTGGGACAGGGCGGAACTGCCTCTGTGGGTTTCTGAGACTGCCTCTTCACGAGAGTAAAAAGCCACGTCTTTCTCCCGAGGAGCAGCAGCTGGTGGTTTTGAACTGCCAACCATGGGGGTTGGCGGCCCAGTGCATAACCACTGCACTGCCAAGGCTCCTTCCACTAGCCACGGGGGGCGGGGGGCGGGAAGGGGGAGGGAGACCCACCCAGCGGGCTACTACTAGAAACCCAACAAGGCGGGAACCTGGTCCATGGCTTAGGCTGCAAAATGGCGCAGCTGCTGTGGACAACAGTTGGGCACTGTCTCCGAATGTTAAACCCAAATTCCTCACAATTTCCCTCCTAGCAATGGCCCAGAGGGCCAGCAGGGACCTGGCCGGGTACCTCGACCCAAACTCTCCTGGCAGCACTCGCCCTACAGCCCACACCAAGCGCGGCGGCCAGGACTGCCGGGCCGGGCATTGCCACTGGAGAACACGATGCAGCCGCAGAGTGGGAGTGATGGCACGTGTCACAGCTTGGGGGACCCTCGGAGCCTCCAGCCAGGCCAGAAGTCAAGGACACGCACCACGTGAGCCACGTGTCAGTAGCCTGGCTGAAATGAACACAACCAGGGAACGGGGAGGGAAGGGGTTGTGAGGGACCTTGAGGTTCTCTGAGGGGGTGTAAAAAACGCTCACCAGTTTCACAATATGGTGGACTTTAACTAATGGCATGGAGCCAAGTATGTGAAAACAATTCACGTGGCAAACAGTGTTTCAGATACTGAGCCCCGAATTGACTACATTTGCATGCTTTACCTGCTCGGTGCCCAGGGGCACGGTGGCATCCTGGCTGCGGGTCATCATCCTCCGCGGCGACTCGGGCACCAGAAGGAAACGCTCAGGGCTGGGGCCTGAGGAGCTGTTCAGGCTGAAGGCGGCCTCCAGCTCTGCCCCGGAGGACTCCATCTGTTGGAAGCCCCAGAGCCCCACCTTCCGCATGCACTGGGAGCACGCCACCAGGGGGAGCTGCAGAGGCTCCAGGGAGGAGCTGGGGGGGGCAGAGGACAAAGGATGTTTTTCTCAAAGGGATGAAGGGCACAGACAGGCGAGCACTCCCCGTCCCAGACAAGCTCCTCACAATAGTTCAATAGAGGGAGGAGGGGGGCACACCCTCTCAGCCCCTGTTCACCCCCCAACATTCCCTCCAGGAGCAGCTAGGGGTTGTGAGGTGCTCTCTCTGACAGGGCTATCTGAAAGGTACCATTTAGAAATTGCCTGTCCCTCTCCAAGGGGGTCTGGTAAATGCAGCCCCCTCATGTCCTAAAGCGTACCGCTGGGTACAGAGCCAGACTGGTGCCTATGCCAAACTGAGCAGCTGGAACAGAAATGCCAACATGAGGGCCCAGAGGACTCCAGCTTGGGGGGGAAGGGGGAGGCTTCCTTTGGTAGTTTTTATAAATGAAGCTCTTTTTCCTTTCTTTCTAAAAACAGATAGCCACCTCAGGGTTTATGGAAACCCAGGTTCCCAGCTGGGAAGCCAGCGTGTGAGCACCAACAACAACAGAGTTTGATTGCTGTTCACCCCCACTGCCCCTCTTCTCTCTGGCTATCCCACGACAAGCAACATGGGCTTCCCAAATTGTATTCGTGGGCATGTCTGCGCCTGACTCACCTACAGGCCCAGCCGCACACTGAGAGGATGCAGGCAGTGACATGGACCTGGATGTCGGAGCCCAGCTTGGTGGTCATCTTCTTCTCACCAGCTCGGTGGTCAAGCTCTTCTTCGAGCAGGTGCAAGAGAAGACTGATCTTGTCTTCTGTGACGCACTGAAAAGAAGCCAAGGTCAAAATCACACGGGTCCAACTCAGGAAAGAAGTTCTATCTAGAGATGCAGCTGGAAGGTCCAGGGTCAACGTCACGGAGGAACAAACCAACACGGGGACCGGAGTCCACTAGGGAAGACCCACTTGGGGAGCGGGGGCTAAGCTAGGACCAGGGATACTTGCTGAACTGCCCGGATCCTCAGACTGAGAGGAAGCAGGGTTCCTGGAATAGCAAGTTTTCTCCGTAGCATGAAATTTTTTCAAACGACCAAAGACAGATTCCTCTGCTACTTGGACACTTCAAATCCAAATGAGAACGGCAGAGCACTCCTCAAGTCTTGGCCCGACATGGAATTTACTGGCTGGTAGAACAGGGTGTTTGTCCGGTCTTAGTACCTGCTCCTTTGAGAAGGAGACACCTAGCACGGTGAAGAACACAAACCAGCCTCGGCGAAGGGCAGGGTGACAGCTGTAATGAGCCTCAGAGCTTAAGGGTTTGCTGGTAAAGCCTGTCAACCTGGGGAACCAACTAGCTGCTCATTCCGGCAGGAACCACAGGCCCACGTTCAAAGTACAGTCGGGCGGAGCGTTTCCAGTGTCCCACGGATGGGAAAGGAAGGCCTCCCCAAGTTGTCCTGTAGCACTTGCTTTGGAGAAAGGAACGAGCAAGTCCCATGATGCCACACCTTAGCATCTTCTGGGAAACAGCTTCAGCTCATGGAGATGAAAATGGATTTAAGCCACTTAAGAGAACCACACCTCCAAGGGAGCCCGTTCAGTGGAGATGAAGAGAAGGACAGGTGGAAAAGTCCCTCCGCGTACCCCTGCCACCGAGACGCACTCACCATGGTTTTCAAGTCCTCTGGCCTCAGGGAAGGGAGCTGGAGGTCCAGGTGACAGAGGCCCTGGAAACGATCCACAACCTCACAGAGGAGAACATCAGGCTCGTCCAACGGCAGCATCCCAAACCGATCTGCGGACAGACGGGAGGGGTTTTCTTTAATCATTTTATTGGGAGTCCTTAGATTTTTTTCAACAATCCATAATTCAATTAGATCAATTGTAACTGTACAACTGCTGCCACCACCATTTTCAAAACATTTCCTTCTTGAACTCTTTTGATATCAATTCCCCTTTATCCCCCCACTGAAACCCTTATTATATTATTTGGCATAGTTTACACCATCCAATGTATCCGTTCACGTAAAATTCTGTTAGTTTGCCTCGAGTGGGGTTGTACAGTCATCAATGCTACCAGTTCCCCATCCCCCCACAAATGGGATTTTTTTCAGGGCGTAAGTTGTAACAAATAAGGAAAAACATCTATAGGACATTTGGGGGAAAGTCATCAAGGAGACAGTAGATGGTATCAAGAAATTGTTTTTTAGAACTGTATGATAAGCAAATTCTATATCAGAAAACCATGAGAGAAGAAAAAGAAACCAAACTTCACTAATAGGTGAAGGGGAAAGCATTGTTGCTTAGGGGACACGGAGTTTACGTTACTGGTGGTAGGATAACGTGGACAGCGACATCAGTACTGGCTGTACAACATGAAGAGTGTAATCAATGGCACTGAATTATACAGGTAGAAGTTGTAGAATGTTCTGGTGGGTATTTTTTTTTACACAAATAACAACGACTACAAGAAGAAAATGTTTTAGAATTGAATATGGTGACAATTGTACAATTCTGGAATTGTATGATATGTGGATGAAATGCTAGTAAGCTGTTAAAAAAGCTTTTTGGATAGGGCAGTCCTAAAGGGCTGCTGCTGGTGCGGTGGCTTAAGCACTGGGCTTCCAAGCACGAAGAATGCGGTCAAACGCTCCTTGAGACAAAGGTGAAACAGACTGTCTGCTCCCAGGAAGATGGACAGTGGCAGAAACCCAAGGGAGGGCTGCTACGAGTCAGAACAGCCTGATGGCAGTAGGTTCAATTTGGTTGGTAATGACTAGAGGTGGTCCCCAACTTAGGACATATTTGAATTACTAGGAACTATACCTGTCACTGTCCATTTGTTTGTTTGCATTGGGGGTGGGGGCTAACCAAAGAGCACTGCTTCACATAGCAAAGCGTTCTTTCTCAACAGATCTCCCACCTAGGTCAACAGACTTCTGAAGGCAGTGTTTCCATCTCTCTAACCCTTCTCGAAAAATGCCTGTGCTGACTCATACAACGTCACGAGTTTGGCATCCTCACGGGGCTCAAAGCATGTTTCTGTGTGGGGAACAAAAATGTCAGCTTAATGAGCAAGACCAAGGCTATAGGAGACTGAGGTACGGTTTCCCAACAGAACTGCCTTAGGACAGCTTCTGAGACCGACAATGAGCAGTTAGTCCTGTAATGGGAATATGTCCTTGGTGAACTTTCCTGGCCTGTTTCTTCCTAATGTAACTAATTTTCAATGTTCTTAAAAACTTCTTTAGATTAAGCCCCCAAGAGTATCCCATGTCTTTCAAGAAAGTCTGTCAAGATTACCTCTTTAAAATATGAAAACAAAAAGTCACCATAGTGCATAAGCAAATGTGGTGAAGAAAGTTGATGGTACCCAGCTATTAAGATAGTGTCTGAGGAGCTCTTCAAGGCTTGTAGTTAAGTAAGTGCCATCTCGTAGGCAAGCAACAAAGCCTACATGGAAGAAGCACACCAGCTTGTGTGAACCTGACATGTCAACAGGAATAAGTATCAGTTCTAAAACTAGCAACCAAATCCATATGAAGAGGTGTGGATGTAGTGGAGACCCAAAACCCATCTGTAAGATAGTTGGTCAGTCCTTCTCAGAAAGGATGAAAAACTCAGGGTGTGGTATAGAACTGATGAAACCTATAGCTATCTTCTAGTTCTTTAATGCATTACCAAACTATTATGGTTTTTGTTTTACCTCATTTATGATGTTAGACTTGCAATATGTTCATTTGCATAATTGTCACCAGAAACATGAAAGCCAAGATAAGATAACTCTTCACAAACAGTAACAAGTAATGGTTCTGAGGGTACTGGAAGGGGGAGAGTTGGAAGCTGATGGCATTGTTGACTATATAACCCCACTCAAGGGGTGGAGAACAGAATTGTACGTGAGTAGGTAACATGAAAAACCAGGGTTCCTGAAGGGGGCGGTGGGGGAGAGAGGGGTAAAGGGGAACCAGTACCAAGGAGTTCAAGAAAGAAAATGTTTTGAAACTGACTGTGGTAGCAGTTGTGCAATACTGCTTTGTGTGTGTGTACAATACTGCCTGATGTGACTGAACTATGAAATGACACACTATCTGTAAAAGCTCCCCCTAACCCGAGGCCCAAGTGTCGACCACTGGAGATCCCCTCACAGAGGGGTTTAGGAGAGGAGATGGGTTAATTAGGGTGCGAGGTAGTACCGACGAAGAATACAGCTTTCCCCCAGATCCTGGATGCTTCCTCTCCCCAACTACCATGATCCAAATTCTACCTTGCAAGTCTGGATAGGGCAGAGGTTGTACACTGGTGCATATGGGAGCTGGAGGCACATGGAATCCAGGGTGGACGATACCTTCAGGACCAGGGGTGTGAGGCTGGGAGAGTGTAGGGTGAGTGGGTTGGAAAGGGGGAACTGATTAAAAGGATCCACATGTGACCTCCTCCCTGGGAGATGGATGGCAGAGAAGGGGGGGGAAGGGAGACTCCGGATAGGGCAAGATATGACAAAATAATAATCTGTGGATTATCAGGGGCTCATGAGGGAGGGGGGAGCGTGGAGGGAGGGGAAAAAAAAAGAGGACCTGATACAGAGGGCTTAAGTGGAGAGCAAATGCTTTGAGAGTGATTAGGGCAAAGAATGTACGGATGAGCTTTATACAATTGATGTATGTATATGTATGGATTGTGATAAGAGTTGTATGAGCCCCTAATAAAATATAAAAAAAGAGAAGAGAAAAAAAAAGAAAATGATGAGGGCAAAGAATGTACAGATGTGCTTTATACAATTGATGTATGTATATGTATGGACTGTAATAAGAGTTGTATGAGCCCCTAATAAAATGTTTAAAAAAAAGAGCTCCCCCTAAAATGATTTCTGTAAAAGCCACCATAACCTTCTAGACTGACAGCTCTGCTTGGAATTTAACTGGTCCAGAGATCCTCTCCGAGGCCACTGTACTGAAGGAGCCTTCGAAGGCACCCAGACACGTGTGTCACTGAGGGAGTGTGCCTGCAGCTGTCCACGGACCACAGAGCTGTTAAACTCAGTTTGGAACAAATCCATGTATGTAGGAACAATACTTTTTGCCTTACCCTCATATAATGTGCGAATTAACCAGAAAAGCAGGAAGTGACAATGTTGAAACTAGCTTACGTTTATGTGGAATGCTGCCAACTCCCAAAGACAAATAAAGATACTGATTATTAAAGGCAATCATAAATAAAAAATTTTAATTTAAAAAGTGGTATGCAACTTATGTCAGAACCAACTTAGGACGGAGCTGGTGGAAAAGACGCCATCAGAAGCTAGAGACTACCTACAAATGACAGAAACAAATAAGAAAAGCAAGCACCTAGCACCTGAAATGGAAAACTGGAATCGGTGACAAAAGTTTACAACCACAAGCAAGTTACAGCTCACTTCACTCTTTCTTTTAAAGGTCTGAACAGAAAGAGGTTATTCAAAGAGGATACTCTGGAAAAGAAGTCCAAAGGGCCGTAAGCTAGTCTAAAAGGCTCAGATAACTTATTGACCAAGAAATGAAAAAACACAGCACGCTCCTAAGTACTACACAAAAGAAAGAGAACGACTTGTACGATGGGGTTGTGTTAGTCTGGGTTGACTAGAGAAGCCAATCCAGAGACACATATGGTACCAGTAGTGGGGTACTAGAGAAACACCTCTGCCTCACCCTTTTTCTTCTTTAGCTAGCCAGAGGTCAGATATGGCCATGCAGTGCACTGGGACGCTCTTGGAAAGAATCTGCACAGTTAAACTTTTGATCATTTTCTTTGGTTATTTCTGTTTGAAATGGTGACAATGAATGTTGTTCATTTATATTTTGAGCTCAGAGTACAAATCGTCCCTTTCATTTCTCAGAGACAATGCTGCTTACTGAAAATGACTGACAGGCCACCCCTCCCTTCAGAAGAATTTACTTCAGAGGGCAGCACTGAAACCACAGCTCAGGGAGAGGGACATGTCTGATCAGAGCACACAGGGGCAAGTGAAGGGGGAGGAAGAGAGAGTGGAGCACATCCTGGCCCACCACGCCTTAAGGACGATATCCGTGCTCAGAGCAGCCAATGCAGAGAGGACCATATGGCTGGTCCCACTATGAGACACACTGTGGGATTTGCACCCAATCTGACCCCACCACACCAAGGCAAAACACCAAGAGCGTGTAACAGAACAGCAAGGGGAGCAGAGCAAAGAAGTCCTGAAGGAATACCAAAAATACACTTTGGGGCCAGGGGCGTGGCGCCCCATCAGACTCCACTGGGAAAACACTCCTAAAGGCCAACAAACAGGCCTTCAACTATTCATAGGCTTTTCTTTTCTTTTGACATTGTTTTCTTTTGTTGCTTTGTTTTGCTCTGTCTTGTTTTTGTGCATATTATTATCTCTGCAAGTCTATCTGGATAAGCTAGGCGGGATAAACAATCTGGAGGAGAAAGCAATGGGTCAGTGTTTCCAGGGGGACATGGGAGAGGGGGAGGCGGGGGAAAGGAAGTGGGTGTTAACAAACCCAGGGACAAGGGAACAACAAGTGATCCAAAATCGGTGGTGAGGAGGGTGTAGGAAGCCTGGTAGGGCTTGATCAAGGGCAATGTAACCAAGAGGAATGACTGAAACCCAAATGAAGGCTGAACATGATAGTGGGGCAAGAGGAAAGTAAAAAGAAAGAGGAAAGAACTAGGAGGCAAAGGGCATTTATGGAGGTCTAAATACAGGCACGCACATATGTAAATATATAAATATATATGATGGGGAAATAGATCTGTGTGCATTAAGTTGTATGAACCTCCAATAAAATGATTAAAAATAAACAAAGAACGCAATGCTCACGTGAAACCGTAAACAGGGGCTGTCAGAAATGAGTACCTGGGGAGGGGCTGTCTGGCCAGAAACAGAACTTCTCATGAGCAGTACACAGGGCTTGCTTCAGCTCGGCACACCTTTCCTTATCTGAAACCCACACACGATGCAAAGACACAGGAAAATAACTTGAAGTTAATTTTACAGACATATATGAAACTATTCGCCACCATATCATCAGATTTCTCACCCAACAAGGTTGAACTTGAGCTTCTAAGACCCACGGGTAACATGTACAAGTCTCGTAAGGCAGGGGCGCTCCTAAGTGGGAGCCTTCGCCAAAGCACTCTGTCCCTGTGCCTAAGCACAAAGCAGGAAACCTGCAGGTAAGCATGCTGGCGTTCCCAAGAATACAGGAAGGAAACCAAAAATAACCGAACTCATTGAATCAAGTCCAACTCACAGTGACCCTACAGGACAGAGGGGAACTGTCCCTGGGGGTTTCCGAGGCCGTTACTGTTTAAGTATTGGGCAAAAGCAAGGAGAACCTCGCCTTGCTCTGGATAATACATACACTCTTGGATCCAACCAAGGTGGCCAGTCTTTTCAGAAAAACTAACTGTAAAGAGACTACTGTGTCTGCACATGAAAGGATAAACTCGTAATTCATACTCACATCGGTTGAAGTCGAAAGCTAGTTGCAGGCTGGCGCAGAGAAAAGCCTGGCAGCTGGAGCACTTGAGCATGTCACATTCAACTGTGACCCAGCCATATTTGGCGCAGACAAGTGGAGACAGCTCCAGGGGCTTACCTGCCCACTTCAAAGAGTATTCGGTTAAGACAGACACACGACAGGCAAGCAATCAGGCACAAAGTAAAACGTGCATTCATTGTATGTATGTAGGAATACACAGGTCAGTAAGAAAGCAACAGTACAGTGATAGGCTACTTCGGAAGTACAATGCCATCCTTCAGTGGATGATGGCAGGCAGCTGAGTGACAAGCAGACACAAAGGGACCAGCTTTGCCTCAAGGAAGCCCAGCATATTTCCAAGTTTAAAATGTTTACTACTGGCTGGAGGATGGACCCAAAACGTTTTCCTATCACTTCAAATGAAAGACTAGGGATTCAGAAGCCCCAGTGAAAACTCTGCCTTGTCATCATGGGTAAACCGGTCATCACATGGTTGGTCCATGGCCCGTTTCACCGAGGGTTGGGTAGAAGCGTATTGGTGTCTACCCAGGAACTTCACCCTGGCCCAGGATGTTATCTATCAGGGTAAACAGAGCTCAATCAAATGGGAGCTCAAACGGGGTAGGGCTACAACGCATGGCCAGCGGCTCAAGGTGGGCTCCTCATACCAAGTGTCCTGTGGAGTGCTGTCTGTCTCATTGGGAAAAATGATGATGTCATGATTGACAAGGTTGTACTGTTTTGTTTTATAAGGGTTTTGTTTTCCTGCCTGTAGCATGTTTTTGCTTGTTGGCTGGTTTTGTTGCGGCTGTTGGTGGAGGTGTTAGTTGATCTTATGGGGCCTTGATTTTTATCATAATACGACCGCCAAAGTAAACGTGCATTGCGTATATCCCGCAGACACGCAAATGGACTCTGGGTCCCCACAGAAAGCCATCTAAGCGAGTACCCACAAGACGCGCACCAGCTTGGGTGAGGCAAAGACGACAATAACAAAATTCAAAAATGACGAGGGAAAAGTATCAGAGCTAAAAATATGAGCACCCGATTTATAGAAGGCTCCAGGGGACAGTAGGAGCGCAGAGCACATCTGCAGAATAACTGGTTTGATTAGGCCGCCGGCAGACTCTCACTAGCCACAGCCTTTCGATCAGAAAGAGATCACCTGTAATCTTGATTAGGCTGGCTCGAATGTGATACTGGTTAGTTGACCTTCCTCTTGACCAACGTGCTTGTTCCAGGACAAAAGTCTCTTCTCTGACTTTTTAAACACTAATGGTGATCTTTTCTATTTCTAATTTTAACTTTACATTATTATTTTATCCTTACAACTTCGTTTCATTTTTGCTTCTTATTGTTTGCTGGGTCTACCAGTTTGCGAAGGACAGAGATGATACGATGCCAGGGTTTACAGGTGATGCAGGGGTGGGGAGTGGGAGATAGGGAAGGTGAGGGGAGTTCTGGAGGAAACAATGAATGTGGGAGGGGGAGGGAGCACTAGAAGTGACTGTGATTACACACCTTATTTTAAAGGCGATCTAACCTTAGGGGTGGAGGGGAAGAGAAAATGTTCTAAATTTGATTGTGTTAAGAATCATACAATGCTTGACATGAATGAACTACTGATTCATACATGTGGATTATATGCCAATAAAACTGTAAAGAAAAAAAAAGGACAGGGGAATTTGAAAACATTCTACTAGCAACAAAAGTAAGATCAAAGGCTAGAAAACAGGATTTAGACATAAATTATAAAGGACCTGGAATTGTCTAGAGCAGTGGTTCTCAACCTTCCTAATGCCTTGATCCTTTCTTAAATTAAAAAAAAAATTTTTTTAGAGTGAGAGAGTGAGTGAGTGAGTTAGTGGGAAAGTGAGTGAGTTAGTGGGAGAGTGAGTGAGTTAGTGAGAGAGTGAGTGAGTGGCCTCGATCCTTTAATACAGTTCCTCATGTTGTGGTGCCCAACCCCAGCAACAAAAAAATCATTTTCGTTGCTACTTCATAATTTTGCTACTGTTACGAATCCAGCGACCCCTGTGAAAGGGTATTTCGACCCCTAAAGGGGTCGAGACCCACAGGTCTAGAGTCATCTGATCAATTTCAGTCAAATAAATGATTATCATCTAAAAATTACTATTTTAAATCCAACGAGAACAAAAGGAAATAGACCTAAATAATGCATTAAAATAAAAAATAATTCAATGAATAATAGTGGGAAGGTGGCTACCTTCCTCTCCTGAACAATTTACCCTAAAACCATTAGCTGTTGAGCTGGGAAGATCGCAGGGAGGATGGGAGAGTTGGGAGCAGTGGGAGAGGGAGTCTAGCTTGGAGCAGGGTCTTAGAATTCAGGTGGAGTTTAGATTATCCAAAGGAGGCAGCCCAGGGTGGAGTGCTGGAAGCTACGGGGACGAGGAGCTGGTATCTCAAATGGGGGAGGACATACATGAGGGGGAGCAACCACTCAAAGCAGAAGAGTAAGAACAGGAGTTAGAGTTCACAATGCTGAACAAGTATGGGAAACTACCATGGAGGGAATGTGAGGAGGACTAGGTTCCCTAACTTCCAACAGAGGGAATCTGGAAAGCTAGAATTTCACAGGACAGCCTCCACTTTGGTAAGTCAGAGGTAAAGTCCAAGTACAGTATCCTGCTTTCAATATCGTTTCCACAGATTTCCCCCTAACAGCTGCGCTGCCTGCTTAAAGTGAACACATGGTTGATTTTATCTCCCTATAAAAATAGACATCCTTTTGGTATCTATTCCCACCATATCACCCAATATGAGAGGCTATCACCCACTCGTACCTTCCCCCAATGCAGCTATTAGCTTTCCTCACCTATGAGCTCAGGGACCTTACTGTAGATCCCACCCACCTTGTGAAGCATTAACTTCTGAATATGCCTCTAAACGTCCCACAATTGTAAAGGGCTCTCTTCTAAACTATTAATGTTTGACTGCTTTATTCCCTTATCTTTCCTATCCCTGATGACCTCATAGATTATCAATAATCTTGATATATTATGGCCGTATAATTGTGCCTTCTGGCCCTTCGGTTGTTGGAGGTTGGCTTCCTCTGACAAACATGGGAGAGACAAGCACAGAAAAAGTGTGTGTCTGTGCTCAAATAAATCCTGTGGCGTAGGATTAGAGCTGGGCTCTAATAGCGTCACACAGAGAGAAACACAGAAGTGAATTTCAATGTACCTGTGAGTATACATGTGCACCTGTACGTGTACAAATGTATGTAGCTCTGCCCTCTGAGGCCCGAGAAGAGCCGTGCCCCAGGAGCTCTGAGGTTATTAGCATGCATCCAGATCTTGATACTTCTAGATAACCTCCATTAAAAGGAACCAAAGCTTCTTGAAGAATGTCCTTTGCAGAGGCTAGGCCACAGATAACACAAGAGAAGCCCTAGAACATCTTACACCAGAAAGGCAGTGGCCAATGAAGGATAGGGACCGGCCAGCAAGTCGACTTGAAGGGTCCTGACTGACCAAATCACAGACAGCTGGAGCTCCGAAATGATGCTCATAGTAATGGCGTATAAGCCACAGAATCAAACACGAAATCAGAAAAAAAATAAGGAAAGGAAATCAGGCCATGCTGCACTTCCCTTAGAATACTACCTTGGAGGAATACCAATTCTAGAAGTAGGCAGAACTTGTGAGAAATAAAGGATAAGGGGCTTCACAACACAGATAAATTATAATCAAGTCAAGAAAAGGATATGGAAAAGGTCTCCACTCGGCTAAAGAAGGCTTCTCTGCTTGTAGATTCCAGCGAACACTGTTCTGCTTGGGGTGATCCATTAACGGGCTGATCTGTGACCGAAGCGTCCTTCCTAAAGTAAAGTTGCACAACTGTTAGTAGTCCTTAAGAAAACAGAGATCTAATATGAAGTATAGTCCATCTAATTCTTTATTTTTATTGTTTGCAACTCCACAATAGAACCCCATTCCCCTCTTGCTCGGAATCCTTTTACAGTTCAGCTCCACTCTGCCTACACATTTTATATCAAACATCTCTTCACACCAGAAGCGTCTTAAAAACAATTCAAGTTAGGCCATTCCTCAAAGAATACTTTCAATGGTTTTACACTAGTGGCTACATAAAATCCAAATTCTTCATTCTGGCTTTCAAAACGCTTTACATTTTGGTCACACTTAAACATCCCAGAAGGTCCTGTCCTCCTGCAATGTTCTCATGCGATCCTGCCTAATGGCTCCGTGGCATTTATTGTGATCTTGTCATTTCAAGGAACCCTCATGGCTTAGCTATGCCAAGTCAGCAGTTCGAAACCACCAGCTGCTCTGTGAGCATAAGAGGAGGATCCCATCTTACTGGGTCACTCAATATGAGTCAGAATCGGCTCGATGGCCCTGTGGTTTATTTGTTTCTTTAAATGGCCTTTCACTATCTAACTGAAATGTAGTATTTCCTTCAGTTACGAAGCAAAGTGAAAAACTATAATAAGTATTAGGACTTGTAAATTATTATCAGTAGAAATCACAGGTCCGTTCCCAAGTTATGTCATTTATCTTTGCAACGATTAGAAAGAGACCTACTACCTTATCCTCTCTTTGAAATAAGAGTATTATTTCTTTTTAGAAAGCATGTTGTGTTTCCTGTTTTCTTTTACTAGCTTCATAATCCCATCTAAACGTTAATGGCTTGCTTTATAATCTTAATTACTTTACGTCTAAAAAAAGGAGGAGGATGAAGGGAATGATAAACTTAATCAGATAGCCAAAGGGGTTCATGACACACTCGAAAAGAGTCAAGAACTCCTAGTAAGGCAAGTTAGGGTGCACTTTCAGTTAGCGGTTCTCTACGTCCACCCCACCCTCAATAACCCCCCACCCACCCCCAATAACCAGTCGTGCTGAGGAAGGAGCTCGGTGCCGTGCCGGGGCAAACCAAAGCCGACTAAGCACACTAGCTCAGCCCATCTGACTCGGGGCGACGCAGCCCCAGTGCCCACGGCGGGACCAAGGCGACTCGGGGGCCAGCGTTCGCCAAGCCCCTCCCCGTCCGGCCAGCCGACCCCAGACCCCGGGTTGACTCGCGAACTCACGTGTCCACGCCGCCCTCTTCTGGGGCGATCCCTTCATCTATCAGCTGCCGGACTTTCTGCGGGGTCCCTTCTGGGGAGCGGACAACTGCACCCCAGTTCTTCTCAACCGTCGCGACAAACGCGGGCCCCTCCGTGGGCGCCGCCATGTTGGTCCGTTGCCGACTGGCTCCCCCGCGGCTCGAACGCTGCGGAGCTTCCGTTCTGGGCGGGTGGGATCCGCCCCCGGCGCGTCCGCGAGCCGACGGTCGTCGAGCAGACGCACCACATCCGGGCTTCCTCAGCCGGGGGCGTGGCTTCACGGCTCGGGCTCGCGTAACTGCTGTCTCCTGGCGTCGGCTGCGGGTTCCGGGTTGGGCTGCCGACCACAAGACCATCGGTTCGAAACCACGTGCCGCTCCGGGGAGGTTGGGGTGCGGGGGAACACAAACGAGGCTTTCTAGCCCTTAAACTAAGGTGACCAGATTTTAACATTGGTAGAGCAGGACACCATTGACCGGGGGTGGGGGCGGGGGTGGGGGGTTCTTGATTAAAAAAAATTTGGCCTATACGGAGCAACAAAAATTTTCATAGAATGCAAAAATAGTATTGTAATATTTTTTAAAGTTCATCATAAGTACAATTTATAAATATTATACATTAAAAATTATGTGTAGTATTATTTTATTCTTTGGCATGTTTCTCATTTGAGTGAATATTTTTAGTAGATTGCTGTTATTTAAAGGTCATGAAAATTTTCACAAGAATTTGTTATATTTCACACATAAAATGGCTTTCACAGTCTCAACACTTAATTGTGATTTTTCTGATGTCCACACTTTATTTACCGAAAAAAAAAAAAAACGCGTTCAGTTGCAGCATTAGTTCCTGGTAAAGACAGTGCGTATTCCACAATTTTTAGTGCATTATTGTATGGAACATGGTTTGTTTCAAAATGATGAAATATTTCTAACCATATGTTCTCTATTGTGATATTTGCTGATGCCCAAGATTTAACCTTTTCCTTATCAATATATATTTTTAATAATGATACCTCATTAAAAAGATCATTTTCGGAAATATTACTATATGGAAAATTTTGATTAATATGATCGAATGATTTTGGCACATCATTCCAATTAAGTCCTTGTTTTAATGTAACCCAATGAAAATGTTCAATATTGTAATGTACCGTCCACTCTTCTAAATAATCTACGCAGTTACTATAGAACTTTTTAACGTGATTCATGATATCTGCACGATTTATTGCACCTGTTCTTCTAGCTGGCTTATAATATTATGGATAGTTAACGGAAGAAAATTATTTTCTAACTGCTCTTGACACTGAAATTTTAAATTATTAACTTCATTTGGTACTTAGATTACTGAAATTTTGTCACCTTCAACAAGTTTTATAGCATTTTGAAAAAGAGCTGCTTGATGTGTACAAACTCCAGTCAAATTTTTGAAAATTTTTTCAAAAAACTCTTCTAAAATTCTAGGACATTGGGGTCATGACAATTGGGAGGGGAGGAAGCGTTCGAGAACTAGAGGAAGGTTTTGAATTTCATTGTTGCTACACTGAACCCTGAGTGAGTCATCTCCTCCCCACTACCCCTCTGGACGGGGTGTCCAGCTGTCTACAGATGGGCATTGGGTCCCCATCACGCACTCCCCCTCATTCACGGTGATGTGACCCCCGCCCCCCCCCCCCGCCTTTGTTGTTGGAGACCTGGTCTCCTCTGCCCTTCACGATCACCCATGTTGGTGTGCTGCTTCCGTGTGGGCTTGGTTGCTTCTAGGCTAGATGGCCGCTTGTTTGCTTTCAAGCCTTTAAGTCCCCAGACGCTATATCTCTCAGTAGCCGGACACCATCAGTCTTCTTCACCACACTTGCTTATGCACACCTTCGTCTTCAGCATTTATGTGAGGAAGGTGATCACACAATTATTGTTTTTGTTCCTTGGTTTCTGCTACCTGGTCCATTCAACACCTTGTATTCGCTTAGGCTGTGTGCTTCTTCTCTGTGGGCTTTGTTGCTTCTGAGCTAGATGGCCGCTTGTTTGCCTTCAAGCCTTTAAGACCCCAGACGCTATAGCTTTTTGACAGCCGGGCACCATCAGCTTTCTTCACCACGTTTGCTTACACACACGTCTGTCTTCAGTGATCATATCGGGAAGGTGGGTATCATGCAATGACCATTTAGCAGGGCGAGGTGCTATTGTATTGGGGGAGTATGTGTGAGGAGGCCCAATGTCCATCTGCTACCCTACTACTGAACCTATAAATATATGCACATAGGTCTATTTCCCCCATAATCATAAATATATTTACATATGTACATGTCTGTATTTAGGCTTCTCTGTATGCACTTTGCCTCCTCCTCCTTTCCTCTATTTCCTTTCTCTTTCCTCCCGACCCATTACCATGTTCAGCCTTCATTCTGGTTTCAGTAATTCCTCTCAGTTACCTTGCCCTTGGTCACTCCCTACCAGTCCTCCCATCCCCTCCCTCCTCTGGTTTTGAACCACTCGCTGTTCCCTTGTCCCTGTGTTGGGCGACACCTCCTCCCTTCCCCTCCCTCCCACGTTCCCATGTCCCTCCAGGACCGTTGGTCCCGTTATGTTCTTCTCTCATTGTTTGTCCAGCCTATCTTGTCTAGGTGGACCTGCTGATGTAGTAACATGTGCATGCAAATGCAGATGACTTTGACAGCGCCCAAGTGGCACATATGAACATGGCTTCGACAGCAGCAACACCGACACGCTGATAAGCAGAGAAGCCACTAACATACAAAATTTACAAGGTAAAAAAGAAAAAAAAACTGCTAGTAGTTCAAGGTCTGTTTGTTGGCCTTTAGGAGTGTTTTCCAGATGAAACTTGTGTGGTGCCACGTCCTGGCCCCAAAGTCCATCCTTTATACTCCCTCGGGATCTCTTTGCTCTGCTTCCCCCGCTGCTCCATTGCACGCCCCCAGTGTTTGCCTCAGTGTGGTGAGGTCAGCGCAGTCGCACATCCCCCACTGTGCCTCAGGTGCTTTCCCGTGTAGGGCCATGGGTTGGTGCAGGATGTTGCATCTGGCAGTGTGGCCAGCTGTATGGTCCCCACTGTACGATGGGCCCTTCAAGCTGGGCTACCGTCCTGTGGGCTTGGTGGGCCCAGGTGTACTCCACTACGTCTTTCTCCTTCCTTTGTTTCAGCTTCCTTCTGGATGTGGTGTGGTGGGTCAGTTCCTTTCCCACACCAGACGATCTATTTTCATTTTCTGTGGTATTCCCTTCGAATGTGGGGGTCGGGTAATTCTGGATTGTGCCAGCATATGGTCCAGCCTCTTTGTGTAGTCCTCCGTACTTTACGTTGCCCTCCTTGTTTGGTGTGTCGTGGTGGGGTCCGTATGCATGTTCCAGTTCTGTGGGGACACAACCAATACTCTCCCTCGGGTGGGTTAGTACCCTGTTCCTCCAAATTGTCATGACCTCAATTCTACCTTGGGGACCTGGTTATACCAGAGGATGCACAGCGGTGCAGTAGGGATCTGGAAACACAGGGAATCTAGGACGGATGAACCCCTCAACACCCGCGGTGGGAGTGGCGACACCGGGAGGGAAGGGGGTGTAGAAAGGGAGAACCGATCTTGGAGATCTATGTGTAACCTCCTCTCTGGGAGATGGGCAATGGGAAGGTGGGTGAGGGGAGACGCCGGGCAATGTAAGATAAGATATAATAATTATTTATAAACTATTAAGGGAGCAGGGGGAAGGGGGGAGTGGGGAGGGAGGGGGAGGGGGAGGGGAAAAAAAGGAAACCGAGCTGATTCCAGGAACCCAAGTGGAAAGCAAATTTTGAGAATGATGAGTGCAATGAATGTATAAGGGTGCTTTGCTCAATTGATGTATGTATGGATTATGGTAAGAGTTGTATGAGCCCCAATATAAAGTTTTATTAAAAAAAATCTAGGACATTTATCCTGTGATAGAAAGTAGGATTTCAAAGGAGCATATATTTTCAAAATTCTTTTGACAGCTGGCAAAAGAGCTAACCCCAGCGTGTTGTACTGTATCCAAGTATTTTCTGATATTCGACTTCTGCAGTTTCACAAAATTTTTTAAGCATTTCAATGTGCACAGTGTCTATATAGAAATAAGAATATATTTTAATAACAATATTTTCCACATCTACGGGCAACAAATCAGCAGCTGTTTGAATGGCGTTATGTGTTATGAGCGCTGAACAACCAACACCAGTAATGTTTTCAGGTTTTTGTTTAATTCATAAAAAATAATATTTGTACCTCTTCTCGCTTTTCCTCCAAAATTTACGTTCATGTTGTCTGCACAATATGCAATCATTTTATGTTTTAAATAGTTTTTTCCAAAATATTAATAATGGAACTGAAAATTATTTCAGAAGTTTTGCCGGGCACAGAAATGAAATCTAAAATTCTAATTTCTATTCCAGTTTCCGAATCAAAGAATCTAATAATCATTGGAAATAACTTTATATCCTTATGATTAGATGCATCTGAATATATGGATATAAAATTAATTTTTTCTAGACTTTTATTTAATTCTGAAAATGCATCTGGGAAAGCACATTACACACAATTGCCTCGGATTTTGTTCTAGCACAGGCAAATATTTTGTTGATTAACTTTTTGACAAGTTGTGATGTACAGTCCATAGATCTAAAGGAATGATTGTGATTAATAGCATGAAAAGACATACGTCCTTCTGCTAATACTAATTTCTTTTCTTCGTCTCCATAAGTTGTTTTCTGAAAAAATTCCTGTATTTTGGAGAAAGATGCAGCCGTATTTAAATATCTTTTATGTTTCTGTGTCTCCAAGTGCTTTGAAATATCATTCTTCCTGCTGTGCGAAATAGAAAATTCACCATTACATTTCTCCCATTTTACCATGTAATTGCTTTTGGTTTTTTTAATAAAAGGAAATTCACTTCTTAGATCATCGTTGAATTTGCATCCTCTTTTCTTACTCATTATGTTAAAAACCTAAAAAAAATTTAAATTATAAACTATTGTATACATATTGCTTAAAAAAACTAAAAAAATTTTAAATTATAAACTATTGTATACATATTGCTTAAAAACACAGCAAGTTGGTACATAATTACATGAACACATTTTGTTAGTTTATAAATTAAATTAATTTGATTGTTATAAAGTAACTATATATTTTAAATTATTTTAATTTTTAAGCCTATATTTCTTTCTAAATAATAACAATACTAACTTGCATTATTTTTTCTCTGAATTTGCTGTAACGTAAGTCGTGTCACTTTCAAGGCTGGCGCTAGACTTTTTGCCGCCACTATAAAATATAAATAATACGAGTACTGTCTGCTAAATTCAAGAAAATTTATGTATTTATGAAATAAATTATTTACCTAAATTATCTGACTAGCTGATTTGTGGACATCACTTGTTTAACTAGCACTAGCACGCAGTACGATGTGTATCGTCTGAGAGACAGTTACAAAATGTTTTCATCATTGCCAATGCCAAAAAGTGCCATTGTTCATTAATTCCAAACAATGGTGGTTGAATTCTAACAATTGATCAACAATGCAAACTTTGATAAGCAGTTCTCGATAATCAGTTCTCAGCAATTATTTGTTATTATTAAAGTTTAACATTTTAAAATTAACAAAGATAATATAAAACTCATATCCTGGCAAAACAGCCACATGGCAGCCGAAAACCGTATATTTCCTTCCCGTTCTCCCGCCGCTCCCTGGCTTGTCCTGCATTCTTTCTAAAAATCGGGACTTTTTAAAAATGCCGCGGGACAAATTGTTAATAATCGGGACATCTGGTCACCTTACAAACGGAGTTACAGCCTCGGAAACCCACCCACAGGGGCAGTTCCCCCTTGGTGATGAGTTGGGCCCCACTGGATGGCAGTGAGCTTTTTCATGTTTCAGTTTAGGAGCAAACATTTTGGGGCAGCGATGAACAGCAGCTTTGCAGGGCTGTCGTTTGGGGGCGCCTTCGAGTCAGTCCCTACAAATCACAGGCCTCTTTGAAGGGAACACTGCCTAGTCCTGGCCCATCCTCACAAGGGTCTGAGCCCATTGCTGCAGCCGCTGTGTCCATCCGTCTCCTCCTGGACAGCTGCCCTCCTTGCTCACTGCCCCTCCTCCACCGTGCCAAGCAGCTATTGGCCTCAACTTGGTGCTATAAAAACTTCCCATTTTATTATTGTTATTATTTTATCACTTTTCCCTACTGATTGACTAAAAACCATTGCTTACAAATCTATTTTTTAAAAAAACAAATCTATTTTTGTGGAGTAAATGTCTTACACACTTGTATTGCACCTTATTGTTGGCATCTTTTCATCACAATTCTTTGTTGTTGTTAGGTGCTATCGAATTGGTTCCAATTCATCGTCAACCTATAGGACAGAGTAAGGACTACCCTGTAAGGTGGCCAAGGTGACAATCTGTAGGGACTATGGATGGCACCAGGTGTTAAGCATCAGGCTTCTAACTGGAAGGTGGGCAGGTGTAACCCACCAGCTCACTCTGGGGGGAGACAGATGAGGCAGGTAGATTCCATAAACATTTACAGCCCTGGAGCTCAGCTATGGTGTGTGTGTGTGTGGGGGGGGGTGTTACTTAGCAGTTAGAACCCCCGGGCGATCCTCCAGAGAAAGATGAGGCTGTCTGTGCGAGACATTCCTGCTGACAAGCCACCTGGAGCTATGCTGATGAAGCCAGGGCCCTGGAGCTGGAGGAGCCATGTGGAGACCCATGCCAGTGCTGAGATGCTTCCACCACCACTGGATCCACAAGACTTTCCACCCACTGGCCTGTGAACTTCCTGCATTCGGCGTCCTTGCATGGGTTGCATGAGTCTGAAGAGGAATTTACAGACTGGTATCAGACATACGGGCTAATATCGGACTTATGGATTTGACCTGGACTGGGCTGGGATGTTTTCTTAATATATAATCACTCTTTGATATACTCTTTCTTGTACCCATATGAGTGTCTGTGAATTTGTTTTTCTAGTCCACCCAGACTCACAGAGATGAAGATGATGATGAATCTGTGTAGAACTAGACCGCCAGGTTTTTTCTTGTGGAGCGGCTGGTTGGTTCAAACTGGGGCTTGTCCCCTAGTGCCAGCTACACTCCTTCACTCCAGAGAGAGTGTGCTGATTATGATTATATTGGCTTCTGGCAACAAATCCAATTTAACCTAAGCAAGAAGGGTAATTTGGTGGCCAGGGTTTCTTAAAATCGAGTTATGTCCATTCCACCTTTTAATTTTATTCGCCTGCCCTTCAAGGGGAAAATAAGCCCTCTCTCCTCCCTGTTGACACGCTGTTACAATCCACACATAACTTAAAGGCCTAACTTACTTAGCGACTCCTTATGTGCATGGTGCTCATAAAAAAACAAAATCAGACTAAAATGTAAACATCCCTCCACTCTAAATGCAAAACAATTCGCTGTGGAGACAGTCATTGGCTGTGATGAGCGATGTTGCTTTGTTGAAAGGCAATCAGCCGCGCTGGCTGGGCTCAGGCTTTCAGTTGCATTTGTGCCTGTGCCTGTGATTTAGTCTCAGTGATATTAGTGCCTGCATAGAAAGCCTGTTCACGTCACACCCAAAAGACAAGACAGCCTTGATCAGGGTGATGGGACTTACTATGTCATGAAAACTACCAGGCAGCATTCTGCGAAGGTCGCTGTAATGAGATGTCACTTGATAGTTTCATAAACCTGTCTTGTTCACTTGGGAGTGAGGTTGGTACTCTGTACATCTGCCTAAGTGAGTCTCTAAACCAATGATTGCTGGAATCCGGAATAGGAAGTAATATCTGCACTTGGTGGTGTTTTTTTTTTTCCATTGCGGATGTTGAAACAAACATTTCTAGTTCTAGTCTCAAGCTTTCCATCCGATTGACAAAGGAAACCAGGTCATATGCAATTGGCTCATTCACACCACTTCAAAAACGATCGATCGTTTCCTTTTCAAACATCTGATTTTCTTTGGGCTCAGAACACTAGAAATACTTGGGAACTGACTTTTGGATGGTCACGGTGTGACGTCAGGCTAGCGCCTCATTAAGCATTTGGGAAGCCTTTGCCTGCTGTCACCAGCCTGCAGCAATTAAGTAACGTAGTAAGTAGCATTATGATTAAGTAGCACGGCAGTATGACATTTTCAGAATGACAACAAAAACTACAGCCATTAAATCATGTTAAAATAAAAACATATGAATGAACCAGTCAGGGTGCAGTATAGCACCAATGAAACACACAACTTTCCTCTAGCTCTTTGGTACTTCCTTCACCCCACTATCATGACCTCAAATCAGATTAGTCCAGAGCATGTGCACTGCAACAGATAAGAGCACAGGGAATCCAGGATAGATAAACCCCTGGAGGCCAACAAGGAGAGTAGAGATACCAGGAGGATTAGGGGAGAGTGGTGGGAGAAAGGGAGAATTGATCACAAGGACCAAACTAGAATCCCCTCCCAGGGGTACAAATAACGGAAAAGTGGGTGAGGGGCGATGGAGGACGATGTAAGATATGGAAAAAATAATCTATAACTTATCAAGGGTTTGTGTGGGTGGGCGGGGGAGGGAGGGGGAAGAAATGGGGAGCAGATATCAGGGGCTCAAGTGGGAAGAGAAGGCTTGAAAACGATGATGGCGGCATAGGAGCAAATGTGCTTGACGTATAGATTGTGATAAGAGATGTAAGAGCCCCCAATAAAAGTATTTAAAAAAAAGTTTCATCCTTCTTCAGCGTTTGGGTTACAAAGCACCATTACCGAGTTTAGGGAGCCCCGATGGTGAGTTGGGTTGCCTCTGGGCTGCTAGCCAGGTTGAAACCTTCAACTGCTCTGTGGGAGAAAGATGAGGCTGACAACTGCCATGCAAAATTTCCCTCTCACAAACCCACAGGGACAGTTAGTTCTCCTCCGCCCTATCGGGTCCTCATGAGTCAGAATCGACTCAATGGCAGTGAGTGTTTTTGAGACCAGAGCTTGGTCTTTAGAACGGATGTCCGGAAACTCATGTAGTGCCAGGACCACCACGATCTGCCAACTGGTCGTACTGTGGTGGCTCCTGTGTAACCGTGATGCAGGATGCTGTGCCACCCGTGTCTCAGACCGCGAAGAGGCTGCAGACCAAGAACAGACAATGAAGAAGGAATCGGCTGTCCACCTTTGAGGAATTAGCACGGAAAACCTACGGACAGAATCAAAACATTGCCAGACACTGAGAAACTGAGGGAAAGAAGCAGAGTATGATCACAGAGAGAGTTTCAGGAGAGGAGCGCCCACCCCTTCCCGTGTTAAAATACGACCTTCTCAAAGTCAAGTCGGTCGACATGATGGCCCCGGTGCAGTCAAGCCTGTGGGAGGGAAGCCTTCGGGACCGTCATTTGCTGATGGGGCACGACTCAAAATGAGAAGCAAGAGTTGCCAGCCTCAGGAGTATGAATCTAGGAAAACTGGAAGTGGTGAAAAACGAAATGGGACGCCGACAAGTTGACATCTGAGGCTTTAGTGAACTGAAATGGACCCATGATGTATATTCTGAATCAGAAAATCAAATGGTTTACTTAACTGTGCTGGGGCGGACACAGTCCAGAGGGCCTGACAGCATGGACAGTAACCACAGGGCCAGGACACAATTGCTTTGACATTCGAAGCTGAATAAGATCTTCAGTCTTTAATCCATGTGCTTCCAAACACATCCATTGTGACACCTAGATAGTCCATTCCTGTCGCAGATCGAAGATGAAAACAACAAGCCTTTCCCCTGAGCTTGCTGCCTGTATCGGTGGGTTCACCCTTGATGGCACAGCGGTTCTCAACCTGTGGGTCTTGACCCCTTTGGGAGTCGACCCTTTCACAGGGGTCGCCTGATTCCTAACAGTAGCGAAATGACAGCGACGAAGTAGCAACGAAAATAGTTTTATGACAATGGAAGATATGACAAAATAATTTCTCAATTATCAAGGGTTCATGAGGGAGAGGGAAGCGGGGAGGGAGGGGAAAAATGAGGAGCTGATGCCAGGGGCTTAGCTAGAGAGCAAGTGTTTTGAGAATGATGAGGGCAATGAATGTACAAATGCGCTTTACACAATTGATGTATGTCTGGACTGTGATGGGAGTTGTATGAGCCCTAATAAATCATAAGAAGGATGGTGAGAATAGCACAGGATCGGGCAGTGTTTAGTTCTGTTGTACATAGGTCACTATGAGTCAGACCGACTGGGTCCTACCTAACAACAGGCTGTGCCTGATCCAACAACCATGATGGAAAGAAAAGAAACTCACAGTCACCAAGTGGATGCTGCCCCTAGCGTCCCATACCAGGGACTGCCAGAAAAATGAACACATTTGCCCTGGAAGAATCACAGATACTTCTTTCTAAGCTTTCACATACTTTGTCCAGGTTTTGAGGCCGGACCAGTCCCTGGAGAAGGCCATCATGCTTGATGAAGAGTCAGAACAAACTAGTTCAATAGCTGTAACAATAGGCTCAGACAATGAGTCTGGCGCAAGACTGGGCTGCCGTTTCCTGCTGTGGTGTATGAGGTTGCTATGGGTTGGATTCGGCTGGACACCACCTAACAACAGCAGCAACTACCAAGGCCATAAGCCAGCCATGGTTTCTACTGGGGTCTAGTTTGTATTTCTATGATTACTGGTGAGATAGAATATCTTTCCAAGCTTGTTAACTAGCTTTTAAAACGTTCTTTTACTTGGGTCGTGGCTTGTATTGGGAAGAGCACGTCCAAGTTGACTGAAAGACAAGACAAATCAAAGACGGGGATACCTCATTCCTATATTTTAAATCTTTAACTCTACCCATTTTTTTTTCACCTCTTCCTCCCTCCCCCTTCCCAGAGAATTCTTTGTACCAACAAACAGGGTAAACGATGTCAGCCATCTTCGCACTGTATTGCCCCACATGTGTAATATGTGCATATCCTCTTTGATTTCAATGTTACAGCAAAGTGTTCCTGGATCCTAAAGCCACCTGGGGAGGTCACAGCACTCGCTGGGAATCTCTCCGCAGGCTTGGCCTCGCTCACTCGGCCCTCGATTGGCCCGCCTGACCCCGCAGGAGCCGCCGAAGCGGTCGATGCAAGTGACGAGTGGCTGCTTCGGTCTTTCTCGCCCCGACTTTTTTTTTTTAGCCATAGCTATGGTTACCACGTCTCTCTCCGCCTCCCTCCACTTGCAAAGAAGACGACTGTCCATTGGCTACCTGTCACCAAGGCGGTCTGCCATTGGTCACTGACGAGGCCCGGGCGCTCCCCCCCGCCCCGTCTCCCAGGTCTCCTGAGGAGCCCTGAAAGGAGGCTCCGCTGGTGCCACCGGGCCAGGGGCTGCCGAGACCGGGCTGCGGCAGTCGTTAGCGGGTCATGTCGGCTGCCCAGGGCTGGGACAGGAACCGCCGGAGGGGAGGAGGCGCCGCAGGCGGCGGCGGAGGTAGCGGGGCCGGCGGGGGCAGTGGGGGCAGCGGGGGTCGGGGAACCGGCCAGCTCAACCGCTTCGTGCAACTCTCCGGGCGGCCGCACCTGCCAGGTGAGTCGGAGGGGTGGGCGTGGCGGGAAGGTGGCTGCCACCCTTTCTTTTCTCCCTGGTTCCCTGTCTCTTGCCAGGGGGAAAGGCAAGCCCAGCGCGTCGCGGAGGGACCGGCTGCGGGGTGGGGGACTAGAGGCTATGGGAATGTGTCTTTGAGGTCAGAGAGGAAATTGGGGCACTACGACGAACAAGTATTTTTGTTCCGTGGAAAAAACTCTGTTCCGGGAGTTGTGTCTGAGGAGAGGCTGTTGTCTCCGTGACATTCTCATTCCCCTCCCCGTCTGCCGTTTGATCTTGGAGAAGAAAGACATTGGCACCTCTTTGGGGAATGGTTTGCGAAAGGGTTTTTACCTTGAGCGGAGGAGGCGGTGGAGGCGGAGGAGGGGGCGGGGGCGGAAGCGTCTTCCAAAAAAACCACCCCGAGTGTGCCAGAGTTAGGAATTCTGACACGGAAGAAAGGAGGAGAAAGTGGCCTAATTGGTAGGGGCTGGGACATAGAAGCTGGAGGATTTAAAACAAACAAACAAACACGAGTTATGGCTATGTTGCAATGTCCAGAGACAGACTTTGGATCGTGGTGTCTGGATTTTAAGGGCGAGTGAAAACAAAGATCACACATCTACCTAGTGACAGAATTGTGATGATGTATCCACGGTGTAGAAACAACTGATTGAGAACTGGCCAAATGTATCCAAATGCATTTATTCCCTGTTTCAACCTAAAACCCCTGATCTCTCAGTTCAGATGTCTTGAGAGAAGCCAAACCAAACCAAACCCATAAATATGTGTAGGGCACGGTTTAAGTGACTAGTCAGTGTAGTGGAAGAGACATAGAGAAGGCCATGAGGCACAGAAAAGTAACGATATGTAGGGCATGCTGACTTCCACCATGAAGAGAAGTACCAGGAATGGTGCCTTAACCATTGACTCTGTTTTCTTGTCAGCAATGTTGAAGTTGATGCTATCTGTGGTATATTTGCTTAGCTGATGAGTTTTGAGAACATGATGGTTTTTAAATGTGTTTACTACCAGGCCCAAGTACTTCTATGTCATTAAAAATTATTCCTTGATTAGCTTGGCGATCACAAAGGGAATTCTGCATATCCATTGAGACCATTGTGTATGTTTGTGAGAAGGCTGTGGATTCGGACTAGAAATGGACACGAGCAAACTCCTTTAGATACACCCTTAAACTTCAAATTGAGGCGGTTGGAAGTTAAAAAAATGCCAACTATGCCAGGAGTGGAGATGGCGACAGTAGCATCAGACTGGGCGGCCTAGAATTGCTAAATATGCTATCTTAAACATGGAAAAGGAGAGAGAAGTACTTTATTTGATTCTAAGTTAGTTAATTATGAAAAGTTCCATTTTGTTTGTTGATTTAGAAGATCTGTTTCAGACCGAGGACACTCAGCAGTTTACCTTCTGTAGGTCTTTGATCTTACATGCATTACAAGGGCTTCAGTAGCCTGCAGTAGGCATTCCTAGACTCCAGGAACCTGGTTGATGTACTTTCCCACTTCCACCACCCGGTGGCAGTGGAAGCTGTTATTTATTTCTGCCCTGGGACTTAGGTGTGGAGCTATTTTTGCATTCTCTTCACACACCAGCCAAGAACAACCATTTGTCCGGAGGTGGAGATAGCCTTGTCCAAACTGGAGATGGGGGAAGGGAGTTCACCGGCCTTTTCTTTCCCCCTGATTGATGCTTCATCCCACCTTGCCCAAGAAGTCCGCCTCTGCCTTTTCTTCCCTCTGAAAATGAGGAAGCATCCCAGTAGATCCTTTGCAACCTTTTCCAGTCGATTCTTTATCCTTCTGAGAATTGCATTTTAAGCAACTTGATTGAGAGGTTCTGTGTTGAGAAATTTAGAGTTTAGGTCATAGGGAAGAACAGGAATATCTGGGCTTGTTTGTGACCCACTCTGGCGCCCAAACCTTGCCTGCCTTTTAAAGGACGTGCATGGACAGGAACTGGCTTTAGCTCAGCTTAGAACTCTGAGTCTGTTCATACACACACACACACACACACACACACACACACACACACACTCACACACACACGCGCACACACACACACGCCCATTTCTCCTAAGGCTTGCAGATAGTAGGCATTTAACGTCCTTCCCCTTCAGTGAAACAAAACAGACCACTGATCATCTGGGGTGCTTTCTCTCGGAGTGGTGGTCCCTTTATCCATCGAGTTACGCAGCCGGAACCTAGCCTTCTTCTCAGTGTTGCTCTCTTCCTGGCCCTTCAGGTGGAACCCGTCCCTGAGCCCGAGTTGTTTTACCTCTGCTATCACATCAGCCCAGGCTGCCGTCATTCCTCACACAGGTCTCCTGAGGTAGCTTGCTAAGTAGTCTTCATGTTTCTCTTCTTGGCCATCTATTTTTTTTATTGTGGTAAAACATATAACAACATTAGCCATTTGAATAATTTTAAGTGTCATATGGCATCACAGCTCAGTGATATTGCCATTCCTGACATTCAAATGCCTTTGAATCCACCTAAACACAAATTCCATACCTCTGAAGTGCTAACGCTCTGTTTTGCCTTCTTTCACCCCTGGTAGCCACTAATAACTTTTGTCTGTCTGCATTTGCATATTGAGTATTTCACAAAAGTGGGCCATGTACCCTTGTGTCTGATTTGTTTCAGCTAAAGCAGTGGTTCTCAACCTTCCTAATGCCACGACCCTTTAATATAGTTCCTCACCTTTGCATTTTGTTATGGCTGCGTGATATTACATTGTGTGAGTTATATAGATCTTGTTACTCTCTTCATTTGTTGATGGGCAAGTGGCTTGTTTCTACCTCTTGAGTATTGTGAATACTGCAGTAACGCTTGTTTATAAGTAACTGAGTCCCTATTCTCCACTTATTTGGGCACATACATAGGAGTCCAGCCAGCATCTCTGAGGGAGAAAGATGAGACTGTGTATTCCCATGGTAATTTACAGTCTTGGAAATCCTACGTACGGTCTCTCTGAGTCGGGATTGATTCTATGGCAGTGAGTTTTGGGTTTTGGTGGCAGAGTAGGTTACGTGTTTGGCTCCTAACTGCAAAGTCAGCGGCTTGAAATTACCAGCTGCACCGAGGGAGAAAGATGAGGCTTTCTACTCCTATAAAGAGTTAAAAACAAACAAACAGATCCAAACTCACTGCCATTGAGTGATTCCACCTGTGAGTTTCTGAAGGTGTGACTCTTTATGGGAGCAGAAATCCTTGCCCTCCTGAGGAGCAGCAGCCGGTGCTTTCGAACTGCTGAGCTGGTGGGCAGCAATCCAGAGAGTGACCACTACCCCATGAGGGCTCCCCCTCAGAGAGTTACACTTAGGAAACCCACAGGGGTGGCTCTCCTTGGTTCTTGCAGGTTGCTGTGCATCAGAATTGACTTGGTGAAACGGAGTTAGGTTTTTTGGGATTGGACGATTCCCGTGCTCTGCCTCTTGAGGAGCTGCGCATTGCTCTCTGTAGCTGCTGCCCTGTCTGACGTGCTGGGCAGCAGTGGAGGCGAGTTCTAAGACCTCCACAGCTTCCTCAACACTTGCTATTTTGTTTTTTCTCCCATTAGTCATCTTTGTGGGTAAGAGAAAGAATCCTTGGTGGCACTGTGCATGAGGCATTGGGCTGCTAACTGCAAGGTCAGTGGTTCAAAGCCACCAGCTGTTGGGGAAGGGCTGTGAAGATGCTGGTGTCTGCTCCTGCAAAGAGTCCATACAGCACTGGAACCCTTTGGACCGTGGCCAGGGGTAGGGATCAACCCGATGGCAGTGGGCATATGAATCGGGATATTATTGTGGCTGTGTATTTACCTCATGACTAGTGATACTGAGCATCTTTCCACATGCTTGGCCATGTGTATATATTCTTTAGAGAAATTTCTATTCAAGTCCTTTGCCCATTTAAAAACTTTGTTTCTTTCTGTTATTGAATTGTGGGAGTTCTTTATATATTCTGGATCGTAAACCCTTGTGTGTAAAAGAGAGTTTTATCAGAGTAATTGTATATTAAAACATCCAGCCCAGTCCAGATCCAATCCATAGGTCTGATATTAGCCCGTATGTCCATTACTAGTCCATAAATTCTTCTTCAGACTCACACAGCACATGCAGTGATGCCGAATGCAGGAAGATCCCAGGCCAGTAGGTAGAAGGTCTCGTGGATCTAATGGCAGTGCAAGCATCTCAACACTGGCCCGGGTCTCCGTGTGTCTCCACCAGCTCTCTGAGTGTTTCAACAGCAGGAAAGGCAAGGCAAAGAGAGAGACTGGGTCTGGTCTTCAGTGAGCTATTTATCTTTGTGGTGTCTCCAAATGAGGCCATCAAGTTGCAACCTGACTGACAGGCTAGAATCCACCCCTTAGCTCAAGTTGAGAGATTATGTAACTGCCACCACCCTTTTGAGATAATTACTGCCAAAGATCTTCTATCCCCTAGTTTTTATAGCACCCTGATCTTTTGCAAACACAAATCTATTCTCATACTTGCTTATAGCTCTTTACTAGTTTTTCATTGCCCTTAGGATAAGACAAAACATTTTAACATGACCTAAAATCACTACGTGACCTCCTGGCCCCACTCTTTGCCCTTGGACCTTTTTTACTTCCTTGGGCCCATCATAAAGAGCCTTGGTGGTACAGTGGTTGGTTGGTTGGCAGTTCAGACCTGTCAGCCGCTTTTTGGGAGAAAGCGGCAGCTGTCTGCCATAAATAAAGATTCACAGTCCCGGACACCCCATAGATCCATCTCATAGGGCTGCTGTGAGTTGAAATTGGCTTGATGGCACTGGGTTTTGTTTTGGTGTTTGGAATATCCTTAGGTGGCCCAGTAGTACAGCGGTCAAACACTTGGCCCCTAACTGAAAGATCTGTGGTTCAAACCCACCAGCTGCTCTTTGGGAGCAAGAAGTGGAGGCCGCTTCCGTAGACCTCGGAAACCCTGCGGAGCAGTTTTACTGGGTCCTGCATAGCCACAGTGCGTCACCATTGTGTCAGTGGCGATGGATTTGGGCAGATCATGCTCCCCCCTGCCTTTGCATGTGCTACTCCAGCATCTAAGAACCTCTTTCCTCCTCTCACTGTTCTCTCTTGTTTAAGTCCCATTGAATGGCAGCTTGATCCCACTGCTCTGCCCCCCTTGACCCTCCTACCCTCCCCCCGCCCCCAAATCGCTCACCTGTCTGAGAGTTGGTATTTTCTTCCTGTACATACATATCTGTGTAGTTCCCTTTGGGCAGTGTTCACATTTGTTTCATTCCTTAATTCACATGATTACATTTATACACACGCACACACAGGCTTCAAAAAACTGTGGAAAAATGGAATGAAAAGATAATGGAACTTATCCATGAATTTTGGAAGTCCTCTCATACATGTAATTCTACATTAATACATTGGCATTGTGTGTACACAGTCTATTGAATTTGATTCATTTGTGTGGTTCATTCCCTTTAGCCCCATTGACTCTAAACATATGGATAAAATCAAGTTCTTAAAAATGTGAAGTAGTGGACTAGCCCCTCCATCCACAGCAGCAGCACAAACAATGTTTTGTAAAACTTTGTTTGAGCAACTTCTTATCTACCTGCTGCTTCCTAAATTATACTAGTGATTTTGTGTTTGCCCGATCATCCAAGAAATTCATAGCTTCTAAGTGCTATATGTCTGCTAACCCCATCTTGTTGAAACCAGTGCAGAACCAGGAGCAGGGTTCTCTGTATAGTGAGAGGGAAGAGGTAGAACCCAGGGGCAAGATTAAACTGAGCCTGGTTACTGTTGTCACTTACCTGTGTGAGTTTCATTAAATGTCGTGTGTTCTGGTACATATGAGGGCTGGAGGTACAGGGAATCCAGGGTGGATGATACCTTCAGGACCAAGGGTGTAAGGGACGATGCTGGGAGAGTGGAGGGTGAGTGGGTTGGAAAGGGGGAACTGATTACAAGGATCCACATGTGACCTCTTCCCTGGGAGAGGGACATCAGAGAAGGGGGGAAGGGAGACTCAGGATAGGGCAAGATATGACAAAATAACGAGGTATAAATTACCAAGGGCACATGAGGGAGGGGGGAAAGGGGAGGGAGGGGAAAAAAAAAAGAGGACCTGATGGAAGGGGCTTAAGTGGAGAGCAAATGCCTTGAGAATGATTGGGGCAGGGAATGTATGGATGTGCTTTGTACAATTGATGTATGTATATGTATGGATGGTGATAAGAGTTGTATGAGTCCCTAATAAAATGTAAAAAAAGAAAGAAAAAAATGATTAGGGCAAAGACTGTACAGATGTGCTTTATACAATTGATGTATGTATATGTATGAACTGTGATAAGAATTGTATGAGCCCCTAATAAATTGTTAAAATTAAAAAAAAATGTCGTGTGTTATCTGGGAAGCTTGTCAAGCATAGGCACTGAGGAAGCAAAAAAAAGCATAGGTACTGGACAATGGAAAGAAGGAAACATTATGACAATTGGTGAAGCTGGGTAAAATTAATACTATTTTTAAATTAAAAAAAGAATAACACAAAAAATGTGAACTACGTCTTATGTGCATGTGGCATAAAGCTGAAATGGTGGAAAAAGACATAGTGTGCAGGTTAATTTTTACTTTCTACCATTGACTCCAGTTTACTAGCTTTCTTTCCCAGAAGTAGTGACACAGTTTCTTGTGCATCCTTTCCAGAAATGACTAATACAGGTGTGTGTGTGTGTAAGGAGGAAGTGGGGGTCTTATAGAATTCCTGTTTATATGGGTAGTTAAAATATTTATTTCCTTGCTGATACCAATAATGATCCCATTAATATCCTGGTACATATGTAATCTTATACACCATTGAGTGCATCTGTAGAAAAATTCCTAGAAATACCATTTCTGGGCCAAAAGATGTGCACTATTTAAATTTCGATCAATATTGTCAGTTTGTTCCATAGATGTACCAGTTTACCATCTGTGGTTGGGGTTCAGAGTGCTAATTTCCTCTATCCTTGGTAACAGAGTGGGTTTTCAAACTTCTTCTAAATTGCCTTTTTGATAGGTAAATCTTTCTAGTCATGTGGGACTCGGCATATTTTCAACTGGTATAAGAGCCATATTCATTTCCTTTATTTATAGCACTTGTTTATATTTTTGTTCATTTTTCTGGTAGGATGCTTCTTATTATTTATGGGAATGTTTTGTCTAATGGGAGAAAGATGAGGCGGCCTGGTCCCGTAAAGATCGACCACCTTGGAAATTCTAGATAGGATGGCTGTGTATGGGGAATGATGGGGTGTCATTGGGTTTGGAGTGTGTCTTAAGGAAATTAGTTCTTTTTTTTTTTTGGTTTCAGACAAGTCCATTTAGGCAGCAATGGAACAGAACATTTCCACTGAATAAAACAATTACCACATTTAGGGTATATTATGTATTACATACCCCTAGGCTTTACAGTTAATCTGTATAGTAGAGAACTTTTGGCTGAGGGACCCTGGGGCCGCCTTCTGTCAGGAAGGAAAAAGATTTACTCATATGCCCCTTTCCTCATTAAACTGGACAACATCGTGCGCCGCAGCCTCGTGTGGCGGTGGTTGGGGGGGAGGGGGCGGAAGTGCTCTCGAAATTAGTTCTTTGTCTTTGTTATGCACTGCAGATATTGCCCACATTTTTTCATTTGTCTTTTGACTTCATTTATGATACATATATATTTTAGTAGCAATAGAAAATGCATATATAAAATTGAATTTACCAATCTTATGAATTCTAAGTTCTGTGCCATAAGAAAGACCTTCTCTAAGAGGGGCCTTCAAAAAGTTTGTGGAAAGATGGAATGAAAGATAATAGAATTTTCCCATGGACTTTTTGAAACCTATGCATGTTTCTCTTTCTTTTTAAACATTTTATTGGGGGCTCGTACAACTCTTATTACAATCCATACATAAATCCATTGTGTCAAGCACATTTGTACATTTGTTGTCATAATCATTCTCAAAACATTTCCTTTCTACTTGAGCCCTTAATATCAGCTCCTCATTTTTTCCCTTCTCGCTGCCCCCTCCCTCATGAACCCTTCCCGTTCATGTTTCTAATTAAAATTCCTATATTTTCTTCTTATGTCTTAAAGGTTTTCTTTTTAAATTAATGCATTTATCCAGACACACTATACATTGAGTAAAGTAGTGAGGCAGGAATTCAACTTTACTTTTCTTCTAGATCATATTTGCTCTACTGCCCCCTTTCCAGAAAATTACTCAGCACCCACCGTGCCCCCCCAGTGTATAGTAATTAAAGACTTATGTACTGTAGCCTATAATCCAGACGAAACTGCAGGTATCTGCTTTTGCAGCCCACTGGGACTTTCCCTCACCGTGCTCCAGCTGGTTACTTAATTATTGCAATATTATTTATTAGGTAAGTTATCCCTTTCTCCCTAGTGATTTGGAATGCCCTCTAACTTGGGGTTATTACAGGGGATTTCTATTCTGTTTCATTGATCAGCTCATCAATTCATACCTAATGATGTTATTTTTATTCTTTTTTTTTTGGTGAGTTGAGTGAGTCAGTGGTGAGTGAGTGTTAAGTGAGTGAGTGGTGAGTTAGTGAGTTATAAGTGAGTGAGTGAGTGTGAGTGGCAAGTGAGTGGTGAATATGTGGTAAGTGAGTGAGTGAGTGGGTGGTAAGAGGGTGAGTTGTGAGTGAGTGAGTGAGTGGTGAGTGCGCAGTGAGTGAGTGGTGAGTGAGTGAGTGGTGAATGAGTGAGTGAGTGGTGAGTGAGCAGTGAGTGAGTGAGTGGTGAGTGCGCAGTGAGTGAGTGGTGAGTGAGTGTGTTGAGTGGAGAGTGGTGAGCTCTTCCCCCATTCTTTTTATTAGGGTTTTCATGAATATTCTTGCTTATTTTCCCATTAAACTTAAATCAGGTGCTGGCAGATTGACTTACACTCAAGGCGACTCCGTATGTGTCAGAAAAGAACTGTGCTCCATAGGTTTCTCGGTGATTGATTTTTTTCCCCCAATGTGACTTATTTATTTATTTTTAAATCATTTTATTAGGGGCTCATACAGCTCTTATCACAATCCATACATATATCCATTGTGCCAAGGACATTTGTTGCCACCATCATTTTAAAAACATTTTCGTTCTACTTGAGCCCTTGGTATTGGCTCATATTTTCCCCTCCCTCCCGGACCCTCCCTCCTTCATGAACCCTTGATAATTTATAAATTATTATTTTTCATGTTTTACACTGATATCTTCCTTCACCTACTTTTCTGTTGTCCATCCCCCTAGGAGGGGTTGTATGTAGATCATTGTGATCGGTTCCCCCATTTCTTCTCCTACCTTCCCCTTACCCTCCCAGCATCGCCACCCTCACCAGTGGTCCTAAAGGGATCATCCGCCCTGTATTCCCTGTGTTGCCAGTTCCTATCTGTACCAGTGTACATCCCCTGGTCTAGCCAGATATTTAAGGATATTTGAGATCATGATAGTGGGGGGAGGGGAGGAGGAAGCATTTAGGAACTAGAAGAAAGTTCATCATTGTTACACTGCATCCTGACTGGCTCATCTCCTCCCTGAGACCCTTCCGGATGTCCAATTGCCCACAGATGGGCTTTGGGGCTCCACTCCGCACTCCCGCTCATTCACAGTGATAAGATTTTTTGTTCTGATGATGTCTGATACCTGATCCTTTCGACATCTCATGATCACACTGGCTGGTGTGTTTCTTCCATGTGGTCTTTGTTGCTTCTGAGCTAGATGGCTGCTTGTTTACCTTCACACTTTTAAGACCCCAGACACTATGTCTTTTGATAGCCCGGCACCATCAGCTTTCTTCACCACATTTGCTTATGCACCCATTTGTCTTTAGCGATCATATGGGGAGGTGAGCACACAATGGTATTATTTTTTGTTCTTTGATGCCTGATAACTGATCCCTTCAGCACCTCGTGATCATGCAGACTAGTGTGCTTCTTCCATCAGCTTTCTTCACCACATTTGCTTATGTACCCATTTGGTCTTCAGCGATTGTGTCAGGAAGCTGAGCATCACTGTATGCAAGGTCATCAGAACAAAATGTTCTTGCATTGAGGGAGTACCTTGAGTAGAGGCCCATTGTCTGTCTGCTACCTAATACTTAACATATAAACATATGTACTAGATCTATTTTCCTATCATTACATATAAATATATTTACACATGTGCATGCCTCTATTTAGACATCTATAAATGCCCATTTGCCCCCTAGTTCTTTCCTCTATTTCCTTTTACTTTTCTTTTGTCCCACTATCATGTCCAGCCTTCATTCAGGTTTCAGTAATTCCTCTTGGTTACATTGCCCTTGATCAAGCCCTACCAGACATCATATGCCCTCCTTGCCATCAATTTTAGATCACTGTTCTCTTGCCCCTAGGTGTGTATAACACCCACTTCCTTTCCTCCCCACCTTCTCCCCTCCCGTGTCCCCCCCAAGAACCATCAGTCCGTTGTTGTTTTCTCCTCCAGATTGTTTATTCCGCCTGTCTTATCTAGATAGATACGCAAAGACAGTAATAAGCACAAAACAAGACAGAGCAAAACCAAACAACAAAAGAAAAAGAAACCCCTCCCCCAACAACAAAAACACAATGGGGAAAAAAAATAGAAGCCTGTTAATAGTTCCCGGTCTGTTTGTTGACCTTTAGGGGTGTTTTCCAGTCCAGTCTGATGGGGTGCCATGCCCTGGTCCCCAAGTCTAATTTTTGCATTCCTAGGGGACTTCATGCTTTGCTCCCCTTGCTGCTCTTTTGCCCAGCTGTGGTGGGGTCGGATCAAGTCTCCAGTGTTGTCCCTTGAGGTGCTATGGATCAGTGAGGCACTTCATGTCTCTTGGTGGGGCCGGCCCTATGGTCCTCTCTGTGCATTGGCTGCTTTGAGCAGGAGTGTCGTCCTCGAGGCTTGGTGGGCCAGGACATGCTCCACTGTCTATCCTTCCCTCTTCATTTGCTCGGTGATTGATTTTTGTGAAGTAGACTTATAGGTGTTTCTTTTGAGGCACCTCTGGGTGCCACCTCTTGTGGCAACATTTGCCCTATATAAGGACTCTTTCATGAAACTTAGAATTAGCTGATTAAGTCTCCCTGTCTACATGCTACTGCTATTTTTATTGTTACTGCATTTTTTTATTGATTGATTTTGAGATAATTGGTGTCTTTTTGAAGTCCAAGCTTCTGTTCAAGAACAGGCTATGCATTATTTCTTCGTGTTCAGATTTTCTTTTGCACCCCTCATTAACGTTTAAGGGATTTCCCCCCCCCTATATAGAGCTTTCACGTGTCATGTTATTGCTGTTGTTATAAATGAGGCCTATCACTGTGTTTATCTTGTTTGAATATAGGGTATGATTAGTTTCTGAGTATTCGTTTTGTACCTGTGACCTAAGAGAATTCTAATATTATTTTTTGAATTCTAATATAATTTCTAATTCTTTTCTAATTTTTTTGGTAGGGCTTTGCAGTTAATCACATAGTCACTAAGTAAATGGTAATTTAATCTCCCTCCCATTTTTGTACTTGTTTCTTTTGTCAAATTGGTTTGGCTAGTACTTTTAAAAAATATTAAGCAGGAGGAAGGTAATAAATGAGGAGCCGATACCAAGGGCTCAAGTAGAAAGAAAATATTTTCAAAAGGATGATGGCAACATATGTTCAAATGTGCTTGACACAGTGAATATGTGGATTGTTGTAAGAGCTCAATGAAATGATTTGTTAAAATAAAAAATAACTTAAAAAATACATTAAGCAATAAGGTGGTAGGGGATCCTGGTAGTTTGATTATTCCTGCTCTAATGGAATGTCTCAAGTGCTTTCCTATTAGCTTGAATCTGGCTTTTTGATATACAAAATGGAAGTGAATTTCATTATGTCTTTCCTATATTTGGGAATTGTGATTTTTCTCCTTTGATCATATGGTGAATTCTATTATTCGATTTAGTATTACTGAAACCATCTTTGCATTCCAGATAAACTTGCTTTGTCATGGTATGTTATTTTAAAAGTTTGACTTGGTTTTCCTTGCTGAATTTTATTTAGGAATTTTGCATCACGCATGTGAAATTGCTTTGTGGTTGTCTTGTGTACAGGAATATCCTGTTGGCAAGGGAAAGATGGGCTTCACTCTTGTAAAGATTTACAATGTCAAAACCGACAAGCCTCTGACCTACAGGGTCAGAATTGACTCTGGCAGTGAGTTTGATTTTGGCTTATCATTGTTGGATTATGATATATTCTTAAAAATAAGTAGTAAGCTTTCTTCTATTTGTCCTTCTCCACACCACAGCCTTTTCTTACTTTCCTGGTTAAATGGCGTTGTTGAATTATCCATGAAATCATTTGGATCTGTTTTTTTCTTTAGGGGAGTCGTTTTTGAAAATTACTTGTATAATTTAACTGCTTAAAATTTTTCTCTTTGGGGAAAGCTTTGATAGTATATATGATTCTAGAAAAGCATACATTTTTTTATCCAAGTATTCAAAATTATTTGCATGAAATTGAGCAAGCTGGTTCTGAGAATTAAAAAAAAAACTGTCTGGCAATTTACTCATTATCACTTATTTTTTTGTATGAGCCATGCCCTTTCCCCTTGTTTAGAACCAGCTCTTGGGCTCCTTAAAAAGATCAATTCTACTCTCTCATTAACCCCCATTTAAAAAATCTTTTATCTTTCTTTAGGTTTATTTTTCTATTGAGTTTCTAGTTAACATTGGCTGCTTGCTTTTTTTCCTTAATTTTTCTAAAGTGTTTTAATTGTAATACTTCTTTTGAGCACCTTGCATCACAGGTGTCGCTTCACAACCTTTCACGTATGAAATTTTTATACTTAATTTTGCAACTTCAGATTTATTTTCCCTCTAACAGGAGAACAGTTTAAATACAGTTTTGAAATTTCCAAATGGCATTTTAATTTTGGCTTGTCTATCATTATATATATAATATACTTAAAATGCATTATGTACATATGCATTTTAAGTATATTATCTGAATTTTTTCTAGAATTGAGGTTTTCCTTTCTGTCTTCAGTTTTTGTGATTGTTGCATGCATATTTGAAAAGATAATTTTAGTGTTCAGGTTAGAGTGTGGCATTTATCCGTCCACTTTGCTAATTGTTATTTAAGCCTTGTGTACTTGGGCAGTCTTTTGTTCAGTTGTACATGTGGTTGCTATGAGTTGGAACTGATTAGATGTTACCCAACAACAGCAACAACAAAGCATTCTATTGTCTTATTTATTTTTAGCCTTCTTGGTTTGTCATGTCCTGATAGAGGTAGATGAATGTCTTTTTTCCCTTGTTTTTTCTATAGCTTTTGCTTGGTAAATATATACTGTTTGGTACATGAGTTTCATAACATTCACAATATTTTGAATATAATTATGAGTCTACTATCCATAGTTAAACATCCATATATTTTTGTCCTTTATCTTTTACTTTAAACTTTAAAAAATATTTTTAAAAGTATTACATTTTTTTGTTATTTGCATTAAATGTTTTTGCCTATCCCCTTGTTATCATCTTTCTGACTCAGGGGTATTAGTAGGTGTTGAAAGTAAGCATATACATCTGCTGCTCTCTTACTAGCTCTCTTGTTTGTAACACTTTGCATTTACAGTAGTCAGAAATCAGCTGTCCAACTATTGTACATGCTTAACAGTGTACATTTGGCAGTAAGGAACACTCAGGTGTGAAGTGAGAAATGTTGGCTGTGATGTTAAGTTTGTGTGTCAACTTTGGTGGGTCATGATTCTCAGTGGTTTGACAGTTATGTAATGATGTAGCCAGTCTCTGTTTTGTGGTCATATTCCATTTTCTTTTTAAAAAAATCATTTTATTAGGGGCTCTTACAACTCTTATCACAATCCATACATACATCAATTGTGTAAAGCACATTTAGACATTCATTGCCCTCATCATTCTCAAAACATTTGCGTTCAGCTTAAGCCCCTGACTTTTGTTATCATTCTGAGCCCTGTCATCATGATCCATGTTACACTTCCTGTTAAAATTACATACCTTGTAATCAAACTTGTCTTTTTAAAGATCACTTTATTGGGGGTACTTATAGCTCCTACAACAATCCATACATCAATTGTATCAAACACATTTGTACATATGTTGCCATTATCATTTAAAAAATATTTATTTGTATTTGAGCCCTTGACATCAGTTCCTCTTTTTTCTCTTCCTACTTCTAACCCTTGTGAATCCCTGACAAATTATAAAATATTACTGTTTTCATATACACCATCCACTGTCTCCCTTCCACATTCCTGTTGTTCGTCCCTCTCAGGTTGGTGTCGGTTTATTCATCGATTCCCCCCCCCCCTTTCTTCCCACTTTCCCCTTACCCTCCTGTTATCACTACTCCCATTACTGTTCCTAAGGGGCTTATCTGTCTTGGATTCTGTATGTCGAGAGCTCTTATCTGTACCAGTGTACATGCTTTGGTTTAGCCGGGTTTGTAAGGTAGAACTGGGGTCATGATAATAGGGAGGAGGAAGCATTAAAGAACTAGAGGAATGGTGTGTATTTCATCGGTGCTATACTGCACCCTGACTGACTCATCCCCTCCTGTGACCTTCTGTGAAAGGATCAGTTGTCTACAGATGAGCTTTGGGTCTCCACTCCAACCCTACTCATTCGCATTGGTATGGTTGTTTTGGGTCTTCTGATGCCTGATACATGATCCTGTGGACACCTCATGATCATACAGGTTGGTGTGCTGCTTCCATGTAGACTTTGTTGCTTCCCTGCTAGATAGCCCCTTGTTTAACTTCAAGCCTTTAAGACCCCAGATGCTTTATCTTTTAATAATCGGGGACCATCAGCTTTCTGTACCACAGTTGTTTCTGCACCCATTTTGTCTTCTGCGATCATGTCAGGAAGGTGAGCATCACAGAATGCCAGGTTGTTAGACAGAGCATTCTTGCATTGAGGGAGTATTAAGTCAAGGCCCACTGCCCATCTGCTTCTTTAATGTTTAACACATAAACATATGTACAGGGAGGGAGGGGGGGAAAAAAGAGGACCTGATGCAAGGGGCTTAAGTGGAGAGCAAATGCCTTGAGAATGATTGGGACAGGGAATGTATGGGTGTGCTTTATACAATTGATGTATGTATATGTATGGATTGTGGTAAGAGTTGTTGGAGTCCCTAATAAAATGTAAAAGAAGAAAAGAGAAAAAAATGATTAGGGCAAAGACTGTACAGATGTGCTTTATACAATTGATGTATGTATATGTATGAACTGTGAAAAGAATTGTATCAGCCCCAATAAATTGTTAAAAAAAACCCAAAAAACAAACAAACAAAAAAAAAACACATGTACATATAAACCTATATCCCCATCATTATATACTAATTACATATGTACAAACCTATATTTATACCTCTGTAAATGTGTTTTGCCTCCTAGTTCTTTCCTCTATTTCCTTTTACTTTCCTCCTGTCCCACTATCATGTTCGACCTTCTTTCAGCACTCAGTAGTTCTTCTGGGCTACATTGCAATTGACCAGACTCCACGAGGTATACCCTCCTCGCCATAGATTTTAGATCTCTTGTTGTTCCCCTGTCCCTGGGTTTGTTGGTTCCCTCCTCCCCCTCTCCATGTCTCCCAGAAATGTCAGTTTGTTGTTTTCTCCTTGGGATTGTTTATCTTACCTTTCTTACATAGATAAGCATGAAAAAAAGCAGCAGCAGAAGAAAGGCCTATAAATAGTTCCTGGCCTGTCTGCTGACCCTTACGTATGTTTTCCGATAAGTTCTGATGAGGTGCCAAGCCCTGCCCCCCAAGTGAGCAGTCAGTCTATTTTTGGCATTCTTTGGAGACTTCATTGCTTTGCTCCCCTTGCTGCTCTGTTGCACTCCCTTCATGCTTTGCCCCGGTGTGGGGGCTCAGACCGGGCACAGTTCCTGTACTGTGTCTCCAGTCCTTCCCCAGAGCACTGTGGGTCAGTGTGGGCATTTCATGTCTCATGGTGGAGCTGGCCCTGCAGTCTTCTCTGTGCATTGGTTGCTCTGAGCAGGAATGCTCTCAAGGCTTGGTGGGTCAGGCTGCTGACTTCTCCTTTTCCCTCTTAGTTTGCTCCCGTGTGGTCTGGGCAGACCAGGCTGTACCTTCAGTGATGTCCCCTGTTGTGCATTCTGGGGAGGGGTCGACTGAAAACCTCGCTGTTAGTTCCCTGCTTCACGTCGGTATGTTGACCTCAAGGCTTGGCGCACTAGCTTGAGGTCTGTCCCTCTCTCCCTTTCCTCTTAATTTTCCGATCTAACAGCAGGAACACCAGGCAGGTGATTCTACCTGGAAGCCATCTTGGAACTTCTTAAGACTTTTTTTTTGGTGGTGGTTCTAGTGATTAACTGTAACATCTTTATTGGAAATAGATTATACCCAACAGTATTTTTTGGATCACAATCTGTGAGCAACAAATAAGAAATGAATGTATTTCTGCTTTTTCTTCACTCTGTCTCTTACATAGTTATTTTTATCTTTTAAGTGTATTATTTATTGACCAAGCTTACATAATATTTTTACCTTAATGGCTACAAAAGATGAAATCAAATCAGCCTTTTATAGTGAGCACCTTTTCTTTTGTCCTTTTCCCTCCCAGTTTTAATTATATTGGCTGAATTTCTAATATAAATTATAGAACAGAAATGCCAAATCTATTTTAGGTTTTACTGAAGCAGCAGAACCATTGATAGACAAGTAGGTCTATAGGTTTAGTCTAAGGAATTGACATACGATTGTGAGGGCTATGAAGTCCAAAATCCCTACGTCAGGGATAGGCTGGGAATTCGGGCAGTCTTATGTCTTGAATCAGCAGGTCAGTTGGTGGGAGAGAAAAATTCTGGCAGAGTATCTATTTTTAGTAAGGAGGCAGAATCCTCCCTTGGAAAATCTCTGGTTTTGCTTTTAAGGTCTTCAGCTGATGAGTTGGATGAGACTTGGCCACATTATGAAGGGTGTAGTGGTTATGCATTGGACTGTGATCCACAAGGTCTGCAGTTCAAACCACCAGGCCCTCCTCGAGAAAAAGAACTTTCTCCTATTAGAGATACATTCTCAGAAGCTCACAGATTCACTTCTGCCCTGTCCTTTAGGGTCAACCAAGAGTCAGAAATGGCTTGATGGCAGTGAGGTTTAAAAAACTAAACACTCAAATACTGTATATACTTGTATATAAACCGACTTTTTCAGCACATTTTTAATGCAGTTTTTGTGGTAAAATTAGGTGCCTCTTCTGATATTTGGGTTGGCTTATATTTGAGAATATACGGTACTTCATAGCAACAAACTAGTGTTTAACCAACAGCTGGCTATCATAACCCAGTTAACATGTAAAATGAGTCCTCACAGTGTACCCCTTTTCAACTTGGCAGCTCATGCATCTCCCTAAATCATAACTTAATTTCTAAATAGAGACAGTAACCAAGTCATACTTTTGCCTAACAGGGTACAGCTCTCGTGTGTATAACCACAAATGCACTAATCCCATATCCAGAGAGGCTGCAGAGTACTGGATTAACGTTTGCTCATCTCCTCGTTATCCTGTAATTTAAAACCCCCGATGCATTTTATGTTATGTAATAGGGTAAGTAAGGGAACTGCCCTGTCTCCCACAGTACTTTTTACTGGTGGGTTTTACAATCCACTGCACACAGTACTCACAGGCATATGATTATAGAGTTATTAGGGAAGTTAACAGATTGCAGTTCAGGTGAGAAATGCTCAGGCAACATTACAAAGCTGTTTTAGGGACGTTAATAAATCCCCAAAGGGCATGACATTCCACTCTAAGCCTCAACTTGAAGGCACTCAGCTCTAGCTCCACAAGTCAGCAAAACACAGTCCACCCCGTCCCCTTCCCCCCACCAATTCAGTGCTCAGAGGCAACCACTCCACAACCAGCCTCCTGTCCCCCAACACTCAGCTTTACTTGCTCTACTCTGTCATGTCACCCACTCCTCTGGTGTCAAAGCTGTTTCCTGGATCGGAGAAGCTCTAAAAGACTCACTCTGCTTCTGACTCTTGCTGGTAGTGTAAGAAAGAACCCTACTCCTGCTTCTGAGATAGTTCCTTTTATACTCAGCAGGATGGGATTCACAGCAAACCCTGTGAAGGGTCATTCACAACTGAATCCTATCAGGGTCTTCCCCCACCCAGACCCATCAGAAAAGGTTGTGTGGTGGGAATTGCAGAGACTGTGGCTAGAAGAGCCACATTAAGTAAGTCACTGTGCAAGATATGACAAAATAATAATCTATAGATTATCAAGGGCTCATGAGGGAGGGGGAGTGGGGAGGGAAGGGAAAAAAAAGAGGACCTGATGCAAAGGGCTTAAGTGGAGAGCAAATGGTTTGAAAATGATTAGGGCAAAGAATGTACAGATGTGCTTTATACAATTGATGTATGGATATGTATGGATTGTGATAAGAGTTGTATGAGCCCCTAATAAAATGTTTTAAAAAAAATTAAGTCACTGTGGTACAGGAACAAAAGAGGGAAGAGAGCAAAGTTACACACATACACAAACATATTCATAACAAAATAAGGAAGTTGGCATTTTTAACTAGAGTTGACCTTTGAAGAATCTATATATAGCTTCTGACCCCTGAAAACCTAACCCTTCATTAAGGAAGTAAAGCTTTTCATGGCGCTCATCTTCACATTGAGGAGGCGGTAGAGGGAGAGTTGGTGTTGCTGTCCTGGTGCAGTAGGTGAAGGGGAACCAGGAGAGGAAGAGACATTGGTGAACCTTTTGCAAAACGTTCAGAGTTTTGAGCTGGTTGGTAGAGCTGCAGTGAGGGCTTCATAAACTTCTGTTCTTTTTTCACAGTCCTCTTTATCCTGGATTCATTTATCTCGGAATGGCAGGCCACTGCCCCTGCAGACCTCAGTCAGTGTTCATACGTTGCTGTAATTAATCTACTCACCTTACTCAAATTTCCCATTTGTTCCATTGCTTCTGGATGAAGATCCAATCAACTGCATCTCTTTAATCTCCTTAATCAGGGACTGTCTTCCACAGTCCTACATGACCTTGGTGGTTTCAGAGTATTAAACAGTTATTTGTAGAATGCCTTCCGTTCAGGTTTGTTTGACATTTCCACATTTGGGTGGGAATGCTACAGAAGTGCTGTTGTGTTCTGCATCAGGTACGAAGGAAGGCGCATGCTGTTGAAATGCCTCCTTACTGGGATGCAAACTTTGGTCACTTGGCCTGCCAAGTTTTCCACTCTGAGGTTAACCTCCCCCCTCCCCCCCGTTTCTTTCTCAAGACATATCTTGGAGATATGTTGAGACTAAATATCTTGTCTCTCATCATATTTCTGACTTCTAATTTTAGCTTCCATTTTAATGTTAGTCATAGAGTTTGATGGGTTTGGAACTCCCTGCCTTCATTTTACTGGAGTCTTTTCATGTTATCTCTGGGTTACCTCTGAAAGAAGAACTTTCTGCCCTGAATTCTTGAATTCCTTTTAAAGACATGGTAGGCATTGGATGTTGCAGTGGAAAAGACTGGCCTATTGTTTGTTTGTATTAAACTTCCTCTTAGGTCACTTGATCCATTTGCCTAGATGTCCATTTGGTTATTGCTGAGGCCCATTTCTTACACCAGGACAAGGGACGGTGCTGAGCACTTGGTCAGATTTTCTTGGGCCGGGGTGCACTTTCAATACGTAGAGCCAACATTTTTTTTGAAGGTTTTATTGAATTCTATTTTAAAATGTTTCGTTATTTCATATCTCTTCATGGGTACTAAATGTTTAAGTCTTGAATGCTTTTGAAATCTTCCTCCTCTACTCCTTTTTAACTTTTTCTTAAGCCTTTCCTTTTACTTCTTGCTTGCCTCTCTCTTCTCAGCCCTGTCACTTACACTCCACTGTACCGCGCTCATTTCTCGTGTTGTTTTCATATTTCCCTCCATGTCTTTCCTGCACTCTGCCTGCTCAGATTTAATTTCTTTCTGCTGTTTTGAATACCTTCCTTGAGCTAGAATCTCTTAAATCTTTTCTGTCCTTGAAACATCACACACTTGATAGGTATTTGTTGTTCTCTCACCAAGATAAAAGAAACCCAAGCCCGCTATTAAAATTTGGAAACATGGAAATGAGAACAATCATTCACAGTGATTCTATGGAAAGATTAGATATTTTGCTTTTCTTCAGATTGATATCAGTACATTGTGCTTTATTTAATACTGTATTATAGATCACCAGTAGGAACTCTGGGTTTTCTTTAACCTTTACATTTAAGTGAGGTTTACTCATAACCTTTGTTCATATTTTCTGTTTTTAGGTAAGATCTGTTCTTCCCAATTTATACCATACAAGTGGCCATGTAGGTTGTTAGTGGATGTCCTATTTTAGCTTTTTCCTTCATAATCAAGCTTTCAGAAAGAATTGATTCTATTGTTTATTTTAATTTTTCTTTCTCTTTTCCATCCATTGCAGTCTTACGTCTGCCTCCATTCGTCTCCTCACACGTTCTTGCTAAAGTAATAACATCCGAATAGCTAAATCTAGTATCTTTAGCCTACCTAACCCCTTAGCACTGGATTTTGACCACTTTTTTGGTTAGATCTTAGGTGAATATTAATAAAACAAAGTCCCTATTCATAAGTTATCCCTTTATCTCTTGAACATTCCATTGCTTTTCCTCTCCCTGGTGTGCAATAGTACCTCCCCTCCCCTTCTTACTTGTATGTTTTCCTTACATGATATCATTAATATCCTGACAACTCCCAAATCTGGCCCATTTGCCAGTGACCACTAGGCATGTTTAACCCAATGATTTGTAAGTACCTTAAATTTAACATCTCTAAAACATAATCTCATCCTCTTTCCTGCCAAACCTGTTCTTCCTTCTGTGCTTCCTACCTTGACTAATTGAATGGCCAGATCCTCAATTTTATGGCTCCAGCCAGGAACCTGAAAGTCATATTAGATTCCTTCCTTCTGTTTAATGGTCACAAAGCCTTGTCAAGTTTTCCTCTTTATCTTCTTTATATGTGTCCCTTGCATACTCTCCAACCTTACCACGTAAGTCTTCAATTTTATATTTTAGCTGTACAGAAGTATTTGGAGCTCGGTGCCTGAGAGTCTGGGAACTAGGTAGGGTGAGGTGAAGAGATTTTTACGTACCTTACGCTGTTTTGTGATTCTGTACATTTGCCATTTCTTCTGGGAGTACCACTTTCTTAGTTGTCAAAATTCTAGGACCTAAAACTAAACCAAACCAGACTCACTGCCTTCGAGCCCATTCCACCTCATAGTGACCTTGTAGAGCACTCCTGTGGGTTCCCAGACTGACTCTTAACTATGAGTAGAAAGCCTCGCTCCCATGGAGAGGCCATTGATTTCGCACTGCTGATCTTGAAGTTGCATAACCACTATACAAACAGGGCTCCTCACCTGAATTTACTTAAATCTACAAGGTATTTTCTTTGTCTCTCTTTTAATACAGATGGCTTACATTTACGAAATAGTTACTCTGTCTGGCTTGCCGAAAGTGTTTTATAAGCATTAACTTATTTAATACTCATACATTTGTGAGGTAGGTGTTTGTTTTTAATCACCTTTTGGGTTGTTCAAACTGAGGCTTGAGAGAAGCTATATCTGTAACTTGCCCAAAGCTAATAAATGCCAGACTTAGGATGCAGACGCAGCTGGACTTCAAAGCCTGTGCTATGCAGCCTCTCTGTGACACCATTTTCCTTTGTGTACCCAAAAGGGTCTCAGTCCTTCCACTGAATTGCAATTGTTTGCTGGTAGATTTATTTGCTCACTAGCAATAAACTTCTTTTTAAAATCATTTTATTGGGGGTTTGTACAACTCATCACAATCCATATATACATTCATTGTGTCAAGCATATTTGTACATTTGTTGCCCTCATCATTCTCAAAACATTTGTTTCTACTTGAGCCCTTAGTATCAGCTCCTCATTTTCTCCCTCCCTCCTTACTCCTCCCTCCCTCCTTACTCCTCCCTCCCTCATGAACCCTTGATAATTTATACATTGTTATTTTGTCATATCTTACACTGTTCAACGTCTCCCTTCACCCACTTTTATGTTGTCCGTCCCCCAGGGAGGAGGCTATATGTAGATCCTTGTAATCGGTTCCTCCTTTATACCCAACTTCTCTACACCCTCCCAGTATCGCCACTCTCCGCACTGGTCCTGAAGTGATCATCTATCCTGGATTCCCTGTGTTTCCAGTTCCTATCTGTACCAGTGTCCATCCTCTGGTCTAGCTGGATTTGTAAGGTAGAATTGGGATCATGATAGTGGAGGGTGGGGAGAAAGCATTTAAGAATTAGAGGAAAGTTGTATATTTCATCGTTGCTATACTGAGCAATAAACTTCTTAAAGGCAAAATTAATGTCTTATATTGTTTTATTTTCCACACAGATCAGAACACTTCCCCCCTCAAAGCAGCCTTTTGGTAAATGTTTATTGAATTGATTAGTTAATTGTCAGTGCCCATAGTTTTTATTTATTTTTTAATCATTTATTGAGCACTCGTATAGCTTTCAACACAATCCATACATCCATCCATTGTGTCAAGCACATTTGTACATTTGTTGCCATCATTTTCAAAACATTGTCTTTCTCCTTGAGCCCTTGATATCAGCTCATTTTTCATCCTCCCCCACCCTCCCTCATGAACCTTTGATAATTTATAAATTATTATTTTTTTCATGTCTTATTACTGACCAATGTCTTCCTTCACCCACTTTTCTGTTTCTGTTCCTTTGGGAGAGAGTTATATGTGGATCATTGTGACCATCCCCCCCTTCCTCCCCCACCTTCCCCTACCCTCCTGGTGTCATTATTCTCATTATTGGTCCTGAGGGTTTATCTGTCCTGGATTCCCTGTGTTTCCAACTGTTAGCTGTACCAGTGTACATGCCCTGGTCTAGCCGGATATTTAAGGTAGAATTGGGGTCATGATAGCATGGGAGCAAGAATCATTAAAGAACTAAAGGAAAGTTGTATGTTTCATCGGTGCTATCCTGCACCCTGACTGGCTCATCCCTTCCTTGTGACCCTTCTGTAAGGGGATGTTCAGTTGTCTACAGATGGGCCTTGGGTCCACACTCCACACACCCTGTCAGTCACATCGATATGTTCTGAGTCATTGATGGCCTGATACCTGATCCCATCGACACCTCATGATCACATTAGCTGGTGTGCTTCTTCCATGTGGGTTTTGTTGTGCCCATAGTTTTTCTTGCAAGAGAGTTGATTTCTATAGGAATTCATCAAGGTGTTTGTACTGTTCTTCCAAATACTTATAAAAGTTCATAGAGCAAATAAATCACTTGTCCACACAACAATTTCTGTCATTGATTGCAGTGTCCCCACATTCCCCTATATTTCTGGTTTTCATTTTTCTCTCTTTCCTAACCTGCTTTCTGAACTCTTGTCTTTGAGGAAATGCTGCCCTTTTGATTGCAAATGGTTGCTTTTCCTAAGGAGAGGTACCTCCTAGTTCTATTGTTTACGGTATAGATCTGCCTGCCTATTGTTAGGCTGAGAATTGGGCCTTGGAGGTGAGCTTAGTTCTAGATCTGATGGGTGAGTAAGGACCAGCCATACTGTCTGGGGTACACCAATTTCTTTCTTACTAGTAAGGAACCCTGGTGGTATAGTGGTTAAGCATTCGGTTGCTAACTATAAGGTCTGAAGTTAAAAGCCACCAGCTGCCCCACGGGAGAAAGACAGGGCTTTCTATTCCAGTAAAGAGTTAGTCTCGGGGAAGGGAGTATTAGAACTGATTGTGAAGATGTATATACAACTCTTTTTAAAGGCGATTTATCTATAGAATTGTATGATATGTGAATACTACATCAAGAAAACTACTCACCAACAAGAAAGCAAACTTGACTTGGTTACCATGGATGAAGGAGGAGGATTTGTTGCTTAGGGGCCATTGGGGTGATGTTAATGGTGGTGGAATATATAATTTGGAAAAGGATATCAGTAAAGGTTGTATGAAGAATATAATCAATGGCACTGAATTATGCATGTAGAAGTTGTTGGATTAGAGGTTTTGTTGTGTATATTTTTGCCACAACTAAAAAAAATACATGATTAACATTGAGTACCCAGAAGAAAATGTTCTAGAACTGATTGTAGTGATAATTGTACAACTCTTCTTGATATGATTGAATTATTATATGACATGTGGATGACGGGCCGATAAAACTGTGAAAAAAACGGTTAGTCTTGGAAGCTCCTGGGGCCATTCTACCTTGCCCTGTAGGACCACTGTGAGTCAGCATCAACTTGGTAGCAGCGAGTTTGTTTGTTGAGTAAATCTGATATTTTATTTTATTTTGAGGTTGTCCTACGTTTTTCTCCCACTTTCCCAGGATTTCTAATGGAATCCCTTTCAGAGCGGTAGCCAGCTACCGTCTAATTCTTTTGGTCTCAGGATCCTTGAGCTTGGGGGTTCCGTGGTCCATTGGTTCTTGGGACTGATTGTTTCCAGTAGTCTGATTTTCTTCACTCATATTTGCTCCAGGCGGAGAGAAACCAGTAGTTGCACCTTAGATGGTTGCTCACAAGTGTTTGCTTTTTTTAAATCATTTTATTGGGGCTCGTACAATTCCCATCACAATCCATACATACATCCATTGTGTCAAGAACATATGTACATTTATTGCCATCATCCTTCTCAAAACATTTGCCTTCTACCTGAGCCCTTAATATGCTCACAAGTTTTTAAAGTTTTTAAGACCTTAGTCACGACTCATCAAGGTAGGATGGGCAACACTGTTTCTGTGATGTCCCCCAGTGACTTGGCTGGATCATTTTGTCTGCCTCCCTCCTTATTGTATGTTGCCTCCTCCTTCATCCAGGTTAATATGTATCTACCTTCTAGTTAGTGGTTTGTCCTTCCTCTCCACTCCCCTACCTTTGGTGACTATCAAAGAATGTTTAAATGTGAAAACATGTTCTTGATTGTTAATAATAGTGATCTTACAAAATATTTATCTAATTGTAACTAATTTCACTCAGCATAATGTCTTTCAGATTCAACCATGTTATGAGGTCATTTTGTTGTTCTGTATTCCATTGTGTGTATATGCCATCGTTTATTTATCTATTTATTATTTTATTGGGGGCCCTTAATAACATTGCATACATCAGTTGTATCAAGCATATTTGTACATATATTGCCTTATCTATCAGCTCCTCGTTTTTCCTCCCTCCCCCTTCCCTCATGATCCCTTCATAAATGATTATTGTTTTCATATCTTATACCGACTGCTGTCTCCCTTCACCGGCGTTTCTCTTGTTTGTCCATCTTGGGGGTGGGGTATGCTTCGGTCATTGAGATTGGTTCCCTCTTCTTCCCCTCCTACCCCCACTTTCCCCTTCCCCTCCTGGTACTGCTACTCCCATTTCTGTGCCTGAGGGGTTTATCTGACCTGGACTCCATATGTAGTGAGTTCTTATCTGTGCTCCAGTCTAGCCAGAACTGAAAGGCAGGACTATGGTCATGATAATGGGGGGTGAGGAAACGTCAAAGAACCAGAGGAATATTGTGTGTTTCATTGGTGCTATATTGTGCCCTGGTTGACTCATCCCTTCCTTGTGAGAGGATGTCCTATTGTCTACAGATGGGTTTTGGGTCTCTGCTTCAACTCGCCCCCTTGTTCTCAACAATGTGGGTTCTTTTGGTTTGTTTGTTTGTTTTGGGTCTTCTGGTTCCTGTTACCTGATTACATAGACACCTCATGATCGCACAGGCTGGTGTGCTTCTCCCATGTGGGCTTTGTTGCTTTTTTGCCGCTTATTTAACTTTAAGCCTTTAAGACCCCAGACGCCATATCTTTTGATAGCTGGGCACCATCCGTTCTCTTCACCACATTTGCCTATGTACCCATTTTGTCTTCAGAGATTTTTTTTGAGAAGGTGGGTGAACATCACAGAATGCTGGGTTATTAGAACAAAGTGTTCTTGCTTAGAGGGAGTACTTGAGTAGAGACCCAATGTGTTGTGTGAGTCTAAAGAGGAATTTATAGACTGGTATCAGACATACGTGCTAATATCAGACTTATGGACTTGATCTGGACTGGGATGTTTTCTTAATATACAATTACTCTTAGATATAATGCTTTCTCAAGTACACGTATGAGTGTCCCTGGGTTTGTTTCTCTAGTCAACCGGGTCTGAAACACCCCGCCTTCTCTTCCCACCAGGTCCCTCCGGAAACTGTCTGTTGCTTTCTCCTCGAGCTTGCTCCCATACCTGTCTTATATTGGTAGGCAAAACAACAGTAACAGAGACAAAACAACAACAAAAAAGATTGAATAAAAAGAGAAAAAGAAAAAAACTAGCAGGAAAGAAAAAGCATACATAATTCCAGGTCTGTTTGCTGACCTTTATGACTATCTCCCCACTGGTCCTGGGGGTTCTGGGAACTGCCCCTCCTAGCCTGAAGTCTGTTTTGGGGGCTTCTCAAGAGTTTTTGTGGCTTTGCTTCCATGCTAATCTGTTCTGTTCCCTTCTTAGTGTGCCCCACTGTGGGAGTGTGCCCCCTGCTGTGTGCTCCCAGTATTGTCCTCTGTCACAGTATGCTTCAGTGAACTGTTGTCGGCCCTACAGCCCTCTCTGTGCCTTAGCAGTTCTGTGCAGGGACGTCATCCTCAGGGCGTGGTGTGCCAGTGTGGGGTCTAGTCCCTCGCTCTCTCTTTTCCTTCTTGGTTTGCTTCTCGATGGGTGTGGCAGGCCAGCCCCTCTCCCAAACCTGTAGGTTTAGTGTCGTCCTCTGTCGCACATACTAATAGGGGGGCAGTCAGTTTGGCTCTCATGGGAGCCGGCCCTGTAGGCTTGTCTGTTCAGGAGCTGCTCCACGTGGTGCCGTTGACCTCAAGGTTTGGTGTGCCGGACCATCGTTTACTTATCCGCTCCTCTGTTGATGGCCCTTCAGGTTGTTTTCATCTGTTTGCTATTGTGAATAGTACTGTGAGGAACATGGGTGTGCATCCATGATTCGTGTCGTGGCTCCTGTTTCTGAGGATGTATGCCAAGTAGGTTTCTGGATCACAGGGTGTTTCTATTTCCAGCTTTTGAAGGAAGCACCGCACTGTTCTCCACGCTGGCCGCACTATTTTTGCAGTCCCATTAGCAGTGTGAGGGTTCTACTCTCTCCCCACCCTTGCCAGCACTCCCCTCCCCCCTATTTTTATTTTTAACTTTTAAACTTTGCTACTAATCCTGGGGTGAGGTGACAGCTCGTTGTCTTGTTTGGGTCAATGTTTTCTGTAAATTTCAGAGATTAGTCCTTGACCTATATGTCATTGCCAATTTTTTCCCCCAAATAATTCAGGATTTTATGTTGAATATGATCAGGATTAGTTGTCATATCCTTCCATCGTTGCTTTGATTCTCCCCTCCTGCCTCCTCAGAAAGTTTGCATTATTATCACTGTGACCCATGTCGCCAACCTCCTCTTCTCTGTCGCATCTGTAGCATTTAAACTTGCTCATGTTTTCTCATTTTCTGTTTTTTCTTTCAAAGCTGTTGGTGTGAAAGTGTTGGCCAGAGTTACTGTCTTTACTGCCTGACTCTCCATCCCTGCTGAAAAGCTCTTGCTAAAGTCATACGTGACTTGTGTGCTGTCATACTAAATGAATATTTTCACTAGCTGATTTGGCCTGTCTTCATTCTGCAATGTCCTTTTTCTTTGGCTTCCCCAGTTATCAAGTCTGGGTTTCTTCGTCTCTTTATCTCTGAATCACTTCATTGGGACCTCTTATAGATGTACTATTCCACAGTTCAATCATAAAGTCTGGCTTTCTTTCATGTGTCTGGTCTCTCATCCACATCCCGTTTGCTGGCTCTTCCTCTTTCACCAGGCTTTTATGGGGGAGAGATACTGGGCTTGTCCTTTGCCTTTCCTCTTTTCAATTCATTTTAGATATTGTGTTCTGCACCGATGGCTTTGGCTTCTATCCACATGCCCAGAAGTCATCTCAATTTGTAACATTTGCCTAAATCTTTCTACTGAGAGCTAGGTATTTACTTCTTCAACGTAGTTGCCTCATACCCCTCCAGGTCAGCACGTCTACAATGGAATCTGTGACCTTTAGTCTAAAGCTAAAGGGAAACTTACGGCCAGTGTTACGTAGGGGATTGATGGGATTGGCATGTTTTGTGTCGGATGATCAAAGTGAAACATAGAGGCCACGTAGAAGACTCTTGCAGTAGTCCCCTAAACAGGTGATGGATGGTAGCTTGGACTAGGGCATTCATGGTAGAGGTCACGGTGTGAAGGGCTTGAAGTAGCACTAACAGGATTTGCTGTGAGAACAAGCTGACTTCTAAATTCTTACCTTGAGCCACTGGGTCGATGGTGGTCTCATCAAGATGAGAGATGAAGCAGACCGGAAGCACCAGCATTGTGGAGGGTAATCAGAAGATCAGTTTCAGCCATGTTAAGCTTGACATTTGTATTATACCTCTGAGTAGATGACAGTAGGGGGAATTTTTTTACACAAGTACCAATGAAGGATGAGGTGGGGCTCAAGTGATAAATCTTTGAATAATTAGCATAAATGGGCTTCAGAGGCATGAGATTAGTTGAGATTGCAACAAGTTCAAAGAACTCCACATCTAAAGGAAAGGAAGAGTCTGTAAAGGGGTCAGTAAAATAGGAAGAAAAACAGCACTGCTTGGTCTAAGACTTAGAGGCAAAGGGAAGAGTTTTCAAGGAGGAAGGTGAGATCACCCAGTGCAGAGTGCCCACGAGCCCGAGTAAGATAGATCCTGAAGTGGTGACTCTAGGACTGCTGCTGGTGTACTCCTTACTGTAGGTTCTCATGAAGTGGTGGCCCAGTGGTGAAGCCAACAGCTTTGAACTGAGAAGTCTAGGTTCATGGGGAGAGCAGGTCCTCCAGAAGCCTCTGGGGCAGTCCTCAGGCTTTGCCTTGGGGTTGTTCTGAGTCAGAATCAACTAGATGACAATGAGTTTTATAGACTGCTTATCTTCGTGGGTATAGTAGGCTTTTGTGGGCTGCCCTAGGGACCTATTAACTATGGGAAAATATACTCAGAATGTCAAACGACAGACTGACATATAAACTGAGGCTTTTGAATTATAGACTATTTTTAATAGGCCATGTACTTTTTAAGGCTCACATTGTTTATTCAGGAGCTCTGGTGGCGTAGTGCTTTTGAATTGGGCTGCTAACCACAAGGTCAGCAGTTCCACACCACCAGCTGCCTCTCGAGAGAAAGATGGGGCTTTCTACTCCTGTAAAGAGGAAATACTTAGGGGCAGTTCTATGTTGTCCTGTAGGGTTGCTATGGGTTAAAAGAGACTCGATAGCAGTGAGTTTTGTTTATTCTTTCTAAACTATTGTTAAGGCCTTCCTTCCATTTTAGGCATCAGTGTTTTCTAGAAGGAGACCTGGTGGCCCAGCACTTAAGCACTCTGTAGCAGACTGAAAGACTGGTGGTTTGAACTCATCTGGCAGCTCTGAGGAAATACTTGGGGATCTGTCCCTGTGAATAAGACAGCCTTGTACGCCCACAGGGCAGTTCTTCTTTGTCACATGGGGTCCCTACTGAGTTATAGTCCATTAATAGGGCCTTCAAGTCATAATCCCTGGTGTAACCTATTACAATCCCAGACTTTCTGTGCCTGTGGCCTGTCCCCTTTTGGAGGGCATTACCTCACTGTAGTAGAGGGTGTAAATGGGTCCACACTCTGTTTGCTTGGTGATGACATCTTTCAGTCTCACCTGAGAACTGGGCTTGAACCAGGACATTCTCTATGTTTGCCTGGGACTGCCATACAATACCATAGTATCATCACCCACTCACCTGGTCAACCAGAGCTCCATTTCCCTGACTGAGCTTTGTTAGAAGCAAGAGGACCTGCTGTGACTTGTGCATATCTTTGGCTTCTGCCTCTGGACCCTGCATCTGGCTCCTTCCTGCCTTTTGGATTTGGGGACAGCACTCACCACCACGAGACATTTCTTCAAATTTTCATGAGTTTCTGTGGGATGGTGCAGCGATTCAAAGAACCCAGGATGTGAGGGAATATACTCAAGGGAGGTGTCGGGGGTGGGGGTGGGAAACGGAGCTGAATTGCATCTCGGAAGAATTGGACATTTGGGACATCATTCTCCTCTGGCTCCTTAGGATTAGTCTAGTATGAATTCTTCTAAAAGCAGTTATTACTACAACTCTGCAGCACCTAAGGGGAGTAGTGCTTTGACCTTGCTCTATCTTTAGATGATTACAGTTATCTACTGGACAAGATGCAAGGGCCGAGCTCACTTAGGGCGGGACAAAGTCAAAAAGGATTACTACAGAAGCATAGACAGTTTATAAAACAGAAATCACAGTGTCACGCTTCGGCTTCTTGGCATACATTCCAGCAAGGTCCGTACAGTCCGGAGAGCGGTCAGTGTTCCCTCTCGCTCTTGGATGTGCCCGCAACCAAACGACCGCTTTGGCGCCCTTGAGGAACTCGAATCACGCTCCTTTTCAGTGTTGAGGGTCAGAAAATCATCTGAAGGGCAAGGTGAGGGCTGTGAGGCGGATGTGGTAAACTTTCCCATGGAAATTTGCACAGCACAGGACTTGCTACCCACAGAGAATGAAAAGGTGTGTAGTTGAGGGAAACACATTCCTTAGTCCTTGGTGTAACTTTTCTGGCCTTTTTCTCACCAACGCAGTTTTCTAAAACTTCTTCCTAATAAGCCCCTGCCATTTCCTGTGTTTTTAAAAAAAATTTATTAAGGTTACCCCTTGGAATTTCCCTACAACACTTGCCTTTTTGAGCTGACCACTCTGCCTTAAATTTACCTGGGTCCACAGATCCCTACTGGAAGGCACCCTGCTGAGACTAAGACAAGTGTATGACTGCGGCCATCCTGCCATTGTGGGCCACGTTCCAACACGCGCTCGTTAGGAATGAGCATGGGCATTTATGACCTAGAACCCCACTGGGAATCCTTTTTTTACTTACCTGAGCATGGAAGTAGGGTTTCCTGTTGTGGAACTCACCCTATACTCCACGAGTTTTGTTTGTTTTCCCAATTAGTTTTTTAAAACTGAAAACATGACATAAACATAAGATCAAAACAGCATGAAAGGAAAAAAAAAGTCTCCTTTGTACCCTTGATCACTAGCTCCCCAGAAGTATCACCTGTCTGTTTCTGGGGTCGATTTCCAAAAATGGAATTTGCAGATATATGAGGGAGTACCCCCACAAAAAAAACCTGAAAAAAAATTCAAAGCTATGCATATAAATTTTTTTTACAAAACAACCTTATCACCTTCAAATTACTCCCCTTTATACTTAATACATTTGCCAAATCTGCGATTTTATTCTTGGAAACATTTTTCAAACTCATCTGCTTGGATGGCTGACATACCTCCCTTGTTTTATTTCTTCGCCTCTTCTATGTCATCAAATCACTGTCCTTTCATGTCCCTCTTCATTTGCAAAAGCAAAAAAAAGTTGCAAGGAGCCAGGTCAGGTGAGTGTGGTGTGTGGGGTGAGAGAGGCATGCTATTTTTTGCCCAAAACTGGCATACTGTGATGACTGCGTGGGCACACTGTGATATTGACGTGGTGGCAAAACCAGTCTCCCGTCTGCCACAAATCAGGCCTTTTATTGTCGCACTCTGTTACGCAACCTTTTCATAACCTCTAAAGAGAAAGCTTGATTAACAGTCTGACCTGGTGGAAAGAACTCCGAATGCATTATGAATCCACATTTTTGTTCATTTGGGAAGTTAACCAAGTCCAGAATGAGGATTGTCATCAATTGACATTTCACCATTTTTTAAATGAGAAAACCATTTGAACACTTGAGTTTTTCCCATAGTGCTGTCCTGGTATGCTGTGTTCAACATCACAACAGTTTCTGCAGCATTTTTCCTGAGCAGGAAACAAAATTTCATAGCAGGATGCTGTTCTCTTAAATTGGCCATCATAAAAAACGAGGTTCGAGTGAAACTACTTTTACTAGAAAATTCACTGTGACCACAGAACCTTCCCAGGCAACGCTCCTGGGTGCACTAACTCAGAGCAAGTTGCTTGATGCTTTCCTAGCAGGGAAAATACATATTACGAAAAACTCTGCTCCACTTGGCGCACTTCCAGTTTTGGGGGTACCACCTTGTATATAGAGGTGTGTGTTATTTTTGCTATTAATCAAATCATCTACAGCATCACGTATTCTTTCTGAATTTGTATTTTTTCTTTTTTACTTAAAAATAAAATTTGGGGATTGTTACATATTAAACCAAAAACCAAACTAGTTGTCGTGGGTATGGTGCTGACTCACGGTGGCCCCACAAGTCGCGTCTGAGTAGACTTGCTCCCTGGGCATTGCTGGCTTTGACCTTTCAGAAGTAGGTCACCAGGTCTTTCTGGGAAGGCACCTCTAGGGAGGTCCAAACCCCTGGCCGTCATGGAGTCACTGACACATAACTATTTGTGCTGCCCACTATTCCCTTCGTCGATTAGCACAGTTACATGTGCTTCAGATGGTTTGGTGGATGAGGAAAGGTGCATTGTTTGGATTCACTGTAATATACCAGCCATGTGCTTGGCAGGTATTTAGATTGTTTCTGGTCTTCTGTTAATTTAAAAATGTTGCAAAGATATAGTGATACATATTGTTGACCTTTTAATTACATCTGGGTTTAAGTTGTTAACATTTTCTCAACCACCCAATGGAAGGCCCTGAAGTCAGCTCCAGCTCCTAGCAACCCAGTAGGGTTTCCCCATCGCCTTCCCAAGGCTGCCCTCTTTATGGAAGCTGACTGCCACTTGCTTACCTCCTGCTACCACTAGGGGTCCAACCACCCGAACCCACAGTCCCTGTGTTGATTCTGAGAGTTCAGTCTCAAGGGCAGTTCTGGCTGCCTTAAGGGGTCACTATGCGGAGGCATCAACTCAGTGACAGTGAGTTTGTTTTGTTTTGGTTGAAGGTCCCTATGTAGAGTTTTTCCAGAAGCTTTTTTTCTTTTTCATACAGTTTATATGCTTAGCTGTTTTTTTTCTCTTTTTCTTTTTTTGTTTCTAATCATTTTGTTGGGGGCTTGTACAGCTCTTTTCACAATCCATACATAACGTCAATTGTGTAAAGCACACTTGTACATTCATTGTCCTCATCATTCTCAAAACATTTGCTTTCCTCTTGGGCCCTTGGAATCAGCTCCTCATTTTTCTGTTGTCCATCTGCCAGGGAGGAGGTCATATGTAGATCCTTGTAATAGGTTCCCCCTTTCAACCCCCCCTTGCGGGCTCATACAACTCTTATCACAATCCATATATACATTCATTGTGTCAAGCACATTTGTACATTCGTTGCCATCATCATTCTCAAAACATTTCTTTTTGCTTGGGCCCTTAGTATCAGCTCCTCATTTTTCCCTTCCCTCATGAAACCTTGATAATTTATAAATTATTATGTTGTCATGTTTTACACTGTCTGATGTCTCCCAGGAGCCTTTTTGAAGGTCTCCCTTATTTTGTAGGTGAGGAGGCTGTGTCACAGGGAGTAAGACTTTGGCCCAGATCTTAGAGCCAGCAATGGACAGCTTTGGACCTTGGCGTGTGTTTCTAAAGCCCAGGCCCTTGGCCACTGTGCTGCACACTTCTCTTCTGTGGCTTTTACTGCCTTCACTGGATGGAACTCATATCACAGTTGCTGCAATTTCCCGCTCCATCCCGTGTGCTGACACCCTAATGCACAGCTGTGAGTCTCTTGCTTCGCAGATGTGAGTCCTGCAGCGGCTTCTTGCTGCGTTTAGAATCCAACCTGGAACTTCAGTGAACATACTGTACATGTTGTCTAAGAGAGAATCATGTATTATCTGTAAGACTAGACAGTGACATTAGAAGTAGTTGACCCTTGGGCAGCATGGGGATCCTGGTCACTGACCCACCACCATACAGTAAAACACCCACTTGAGTGTGTGGATTTCCTCAGAACGTCAGTACTAATAGCCTGCTGATGATTGGAAGCCTTACCAAAAACGTAAATGATCATTTTACATGTTCCTTACATGTCATATGTATTGTATACTGCACCCACATATGAAGGCGAATGCCCCCAAATGGAATTTTTTTTCAAAGCTATGTATTCAATTTTTTTTTACAAAACAGCCTTATCACCATTATATTTAATACATTTTTCGAATATGCGATTTCATTCTTAGAAACACTTTTCAAACTCATCTGTTTGGATGGCTGACTGTACCACCCTCTTATTTCTACTTCTTCACCTCTTCTATATCGTCAAATCACTGCCTTTTCATGTCCCTCTATTTGTGGAAGCAAAAAGAAGTCATGAAATGAGTAGCTGATATCAGGGGCTCAAGTGGGGAGAGAATGCTTTGAAAATGATGATGACGACATATGTGCAAATGTGCTTGACACACTGGATGAATGTATGGATTGTGATAAGAGACGTTAGAGCCCCCAATAAAAGTATTTTAAAAAAAGATTACTTTAGATGTCTGTTGGACAAGTTACAGGCTTTAGAAAAGATTTGACTTTCTAACTATATAATGTAGGGAAGAAAAATAGTACCATGAAACAAACATCCCTTCACATTGTCCCCAATAAAACCTACTTTCTACCCCCCTCCCCCCCAAAAAAAGTCTCAAGGAGTCAGGTCAGGTGAGTAAACTGCATGAGGGAAGAGAGGCATGGCATTTTTTGCCAAAAACTCGTGCATTTTTTGCCAAAAACTCGTGCTCACTGTGTGAGCAAGTACATCGTCATGGTGGCAAAACCAGTCCCGTTTGGCACAAATCAGGCCTTTTTTGGTTGCATACTGCTATGCAATTTTTACAGAACCTCAAATTGAAAGCTTGATTAACAGTCTGACCCATTGGAACGAACTCCAAAATGCACTATTCCCCTCATGTCAAAAAAAATTAATGAGCATCGTTTTTTTGGGTACCGCCTTGTAAGTGCTGCATGTTCAATATGAGACAGAAAGGTACTTTGCAAAAAGCACAAGGTCTGGTACTGCTGGCTCACTGCAGCCAACAGCTTCACAATGTTCTTTCCTTTTCTCCCTGTTTCCTTAGGTTGGGTTAGTTTATCTTCAAGTGTTGGGCCACCACCGACCTCAGTCACGTGCAGATCAAGCAGTTCAAGTTGTATGTAAAGCTTCCACTTTCCTTTGCTTCTTGGAAGCACTTCCAACATCACTAGTGTCATCTCCTGCAGGTTCCATGGGTTCTTCAAGGTTATGGTTTTGCACCACGCACAGTGAAAGACAACACGAGAACTGCAACACATCACTTGTTTATTGCGATACACTATTGGAGGGATGCTGCTCATGCAGACATGGTTGGTGTCACAGCATTAAAAACAAATCTGCATGTAAGTGGATTCTCACAGCACCAACCATCTGCAGGGATAGAACTCTATAATGACTAATCAGAGGAAGATAGTCTTTGGAGTCGAATGCTGTTTTGTTTTTTAGTTGTTTTCCTTTTTACCCACAGTAGCTCCTGCCATATGTTTTTTTAGCATACTGTCAACTCTGTTAATTTGAGTCAGATGTGTATTGATCAAACACTGGCCACAAACATCTTGGTGCATTTAAAACGAATTCCCTAAAACACACACACAAAGCTGATGCAAGAATATGACGTTTCTCATATGTGCTGTGTTGGAATCATTCAGTGGCCAGAGGTGGGTGTGTGCACTTGGGAAGAGTGAAGTCCGTTTCCCCTGAGACATAATCGCACACACAAAAGAAAACATTGATAAACATGGAACTTCCTAAAGTGACAGCATTTTTTTCTGCTCACTTAAGGTGGTGGTAGTAGTTTTAATTCCCTTTTTAAAATTAGTTTTATTGGCATATAATTCACATATCACAATTTACTAGTTCAGTCTTAATAAGAAGAGTTGTGTAGTCCTCCTCACAATGGACTTCAGAACAGTTTCTTTCTCATACTCATTAGCGCTCCCCTTCCCCTCGCCTCCCCTCCTGTGCCTCTAGGACCTACTAATCCAGTTACTGTCTCTAGATTCACCTGCCCTGGATTTCATACATAGAAAATCACACAAAACACAAACAAGAAACAAAAATAATGATAAGACAGAGAAAAACCTCAATAGAAAAGAAAGCAGAAAATATTTAAAAGCCAAAATTAGGTCACAAGAGAGATCAAGTGATAAGATGTATATTTTACCCTAACTGCATGTGCCATAACCAGCTTTTCAGGGCACTCTGCTAACAGCCTATCCCTGGACTAGGGTCAGAGGGGATTGATTGGAAGGCTGAATCCATGTGGGGACTCTGCAAGTGGATTTTGGCTTTCCATAGTCATCTATAAACTAGATGTAGAATTTAAATCTGATACCATGTCCTCCTTTGAATTTGGATTTTCTTATTTACAATCATTGGGTCACACAGGCTGGTGTGCTTCTTCTGTGTGGACTTAGTTGACATGCTCACTTAAGATTTTAAGTTCTGTCAGGGCAAGCCAGCCCCTAACACATCATTACGGGTACAGTGATAATAAGTAAAGATTTTAGTAAAATTATAGAGAGCATGAGAGATAGAAGTATTGAAATAAGTGGAGTCAGACACATTTCATAGTAGCATGCTCACCTCAACCCCGCTTGGTGGTCCACGTGGAGGGAGAGTCTTTAATGCTAGCCCAGGCTTTTTATATTCTCTGGGGACATGCAAGCCCCCTAATTGCAGGTGAGGACATAAGTCACAGGAAGGGGTTGTGTGATAGGTAATACAGTAACGAGAGGGGGTGGTCTAGGGAAATACACGCAATAGGAAGAGGAGGGATTGGAGGTATACATGTGACAAGATGGGCGGATCCTAGATTTAAGATGACAGCTTAACTTTGACCTTTTCTCTGGGTCTCCATAGGATCCATTATCAGTAGGGTATAAACCTCACCTACAGGAACCAAATAGATGGTTGCAGGCATCCATTGTCCTTAACAGCAGGGAGTGGGACCCACTGCAGTCTGGCAACTGATGACCCTCAGGGAGGATGCCTGTGAGCATCTGACCTCCCCCACAAAGTTCCACATCATCCGTGCATTTATAGAAAATACACTTAAATGAAAATGTTCCTGTGGATTATTATCTATTGGAATGTTTATTTGAGTAAAAACAGCTTTCCCTCCCTTTCCCCCCCAATAGTTCATAATCACTATTGTCCAGCCTGAGAAAAGTTGTTGTTTTTTTTTAAACGTTTTATTAGGGGCTCATACAACTCTTATCACAGTCCATACATATACATACATCAATTGTATAAAGCACATCTGTACATTCTTTGCCCTAATCATTTTCTTTCTTTCTTTTCCCTTTTCTTTTTTTACATTTTATTAGGGACTCATACAACTCTTATCACCATCCATACATTCCCTGCCCCAATCATTCTCAAAGCATTTGCTCTCCACTTATTTGCTTGATTTTATTAAATATATTCTACATACTAAAAAAAAAAAATCAGCCCAGCTTATTTCTGAATTGAATGCTGTATGCAGATGCCTTAGTAGAAATCAAGCTCCTTTGGCAGCATTCACGGATGCCATTTTTTTAGTTTAGCATTTAAGAAATTCTTACTGGTTCACCGCATTTTTCAAATAACTTGTGGATTGCCAGTTCAGTTATTTGAAATAGCTTGTTTTTTTAAACATCAGATTGAAAAATGTGCTAGTGCATGTTTTGTTACCTTTTGCTGGACTTAGTCCAGCACAAGCTTCTGTTGCCTTTGGTTGGGTCTGGAGCAGAGAAAAGTGAGTTTGTAAAGAACAGTGAGGTCTCCCCTTCAGAAGCAGTCACCTTTCTGGTTTTGATTAAAGAACCGAATGAGGAGGAAAAGTGACAGATGCCATTTCTGGATAAGTGATTGAACTTTTAGACGCTCAGGCTTCCTTTTGCTCAGTTTCGCAGTTTCACTCGCAGGAACAGTGGGGAGCAGGGCTATGTGACACGGAGCCTTTGCAGGGAGGGGCAGCGACAGGGTGGTTCATCAGGCATTGTCGAAACATTGATTTGCAGTTTTTGTTTTCATGCTTAATCTCTTTCATCTGCATGTACCCAGTAGAGCATCTTTCCCTCTTTTTCAAGGCTGGCTTTGGGAAGAAACCTTATTGAGAAATCTAGAAGTAAGAATTGACCAAATGTGTTTTGACTTTTGAGTGGCTTATTACTGTAAAAATATTTACTTCAGTCTAATTAGGATTCAAATATTTAGTTGTTAGGCAGGGAAAGGGTTAGGTTATTTTCTAGGGTGGTTGGTTGTATTTTATACTGGTTTTACTTTTTTAAAATTTTTAATTGTTTTGTAAGCAAGAAAATTTGCTAGGGATAACACAGGAGGCGGTGATATTGATTTATGAAAAGCAGATGATCTGGCTACACAGTAGTTTATGTTTCAAGACAGTTGCACACATTGACACAGGGGTGCATTGCATACAAATGTAAGCAGTTGTGGTTTTGTTTTTTGATGTTGTAAACAGAAAAAATCAAGTAATCTGCAAGCAGTAAAAAAGAAATGACCTTTGAGCTTTCTCCTTTCTGCTAATCTCCTGGTTGTTAGGTGCCCCAGTCTATCCCAGTTTATGTGAGCCCAGCCCATGTGGCAGGAGTCGAACCGTCCCATTGGGTTTACTTTGCTGTTCATCCACCGAGCTTTCAAGTAGAAGGAGAATTTAGAAGTCATGTCCATCCTTCTCCTACCCCATGCTGGAATCCTTTCTGTAATAGTCTTAATATAAGAATATATTTAAGTTTCTATTTCAAAGAGATTTGCTTATTTCACCTTAGAACATGCCCCTTACTCTGTGTAGAGAGCTGTTTGTCTTTGGCAATTCAAATGGTAACATGGGTCTTCAAAACACCCAAGAACTGTGAGGATGGTGCAGGACCAGGCAGTGTGGTCTTAGGACAGTTGTGCCGACTCAGCAGCTATCACAGACACTTACCATACATTCAGCTGCAACTTTGAGTTTTATCATTTGATACCATGTAGAATAAATCTCTTCTTATATAACCGCCCCTTTGAAAAGACATAACATTATGAGTCAAAATTTTATTTTATTTTTCCACCTGGGATCCATTAATCCATGGGTGTGTGTGTGTGTGTGTGTGTGTGTGTGTGTGTGTGTGTGTATATATATATATATATATATATATAGAGAGAGAGAGAGAGAGAGAGAGACTCTTTCTTCAGGGGATTACCATATATATTCGAGTATAAGCCAACCCGAATATCAGCAGAGGCACCTAATTTTACTACAAAACTGGATTAAGGACAACGAATGTATAAGGGTGCTTTACTCAATTGATATATGTATGGATTGTGATAAGAGTTGTATGAGCCCCAATAAAATGATTTATTAAAAAAAAGATGAAAAAAAAGCATTAAAAATGTGCTGAAAAACTCGGCTTATGCACAAGTATATGTAGTATATCATATGTACAATTGTGAGTGCTTCCCTCCCCCCACCCCTGGAAGAGAGCCAGTAATTTTTATTAGCCTTAATTGAAACTGATTCCCCTAAAATTGATATGCCAAACCTACTGGGGTGGGCCTGATAATGTATTTTTTAATTCATGTTTTTTATTAAGTTTGTAACAAGCTTGCCGATTCCATATCAAGAGCCATTGGACTAGGTGGAGTGCTGTTGATTCCATTGGTAACTGCACAGCTTTCAGGGCTTGCGTGAGCCTGGGGTACTGTCTTGTCTACATATTGTTTATGGTATATTTATGATTGACCCTTCTGAGCCAAGAATTTGTACTGTTACACTGAGTCAAAAGTGGGAGTTGCAAGGGCTTTTATTTCAGTTTTGGCAACCATTCATCAGCATTGGGAATGTGATGATACTACTTTATAAATCAAAAGTGTCCTTGGGGTTTTTAAGCCTATTGGAGGCAGATTGAGTATTTTAATCTAACGTGGGTTTATGAATTATAGTAAATTTTGATTAAGTTTTAATCTGTAAACTGTATCGCCTGTTTTGAATTTACTATTCCCTAACAAGGAGAGCGGTTTTTTGAAAGCGGTTTCCAGTATCACATCTGCTTTTGAAACAGCGTGAGTCTTCAGGTAACTTCCCCTTTACCTGACCTCCTCAAGGCCGACCTCAACCAACAGCCTATTTTTTTTCTCAGTAAAATGATACGTGAATACTGATGCAAACCCGAATGACAAAGGGGTTATTTCCCTGGATAAGTGCCCAGGCGTGCAGGTGCTGAGTTCTAGGGTAAGCACATAGGACTGATTACACCATTTTTCATTCCCACCAACCATGTGTGAGTGATCCAATTTCGTTGCCTCCTTGTCAGCATTTAATGTTATTACTATTTCTTAGTTAAGCCATTTTGGTTAAGTGCAAAGTACAAAATCACAGTTTACATTTTTTATCACACTTATTTTTGTTGTTGAGAGTATGTACCGCAAAGCATCTTCCACTCAGCAATGTCTCCACGATCAGTTCAGTGGCTCTGATTATGGTCCTGAGGTTGGGCAAGCATTCTCATCCTCCTTTTCTAAGATTCCTGTCTCATCTTTTGGGTTGCTGTTGTCAGTTTGATCCCACATAGATAGTTCTTAAAAGAACTCACGACTCAAACAAGACATTCATTATTAGTTAAAGCAGTGGTTTTCAACCTTGCTAATGTGACCCTTTAATACAATTCCTCATGTTATTGTGACCCCCAACCATAAAATTAATATATTTGCTACTTCATTACTGTAATTTTGCTGCTGTTGGACAGTGGTGGGTGTGAAATTTGAAAATAATTAACAATCTAAATCTACAATCTATCAAAGGGGGCCATGAGGGTGTATGGGGGGGGGGCAAAGAGGAGCTGATTCCAAGTGCTCAATGGAAAGTAAATGTCTAGAAAAGAACCGTGGAATAGATGTACGAATATGTCGGATACAAGTGATATATATGGGTTGTAACAAGAGTTGTATGAACCCCCCAACCAAATGATTTTTAAAACATCAGAAGAGTAACTTTTAAAATTTATAGTCAAATTTACATAGAACGAAACCTTTGGTGACTTGTATTAACTGAACTATTGGCCCCCAATAGTCTAAGCCTTTTTGAATATTCACATCAGTGTCATCTGAGCAGAGCCATCTTCCTGTTCCATTTCCAAAGGCGCAAATGGCTCCTCCGTGCACGCAGGCAGCAGTTACTGTAAGGGCACTGTCATGAAGATGAAGTAGCCATGGAATTGTCGAGGCTGAGAAAGTGGTCTGGCAGAGCATAAGAAGTGGGTGTGTCCTCCCCCTCTTTAAAGAGGCATCGCTTCTGGAGTTTAATTTCCCGAATACACATCGTCAATTAGATTTATTCTTAGATATTATATGACACTTCTTACTATTTAGGATTTTTAGACATTTTAAATGGCATATAGACATTTTCATTTTATAATTGTTAGTTTAGAGAAGTACTGTTGTATTTGGTATTTTAAGCTTGAATCCAGCAACGTTAAAAAATTCACTTATTCTAATTGTAGATTAATTTGGATTTTCTACTTATACAATCATGTTATCTTCAAATAAAGACAATTTATTTTGCCCTTCCCAGTCTTTGTCCCCCTTCCCTCTTTCTTGCCTCATTCCACTAGCTAGAATTTCCAGTACTCACTCAGAATAGAGTGACTTTTAAAATTTATAGTCAAGTTAAAACATCTTAATTTTAGAGAAAAGTGAGGATATTGGGCATTGTTGTCTCCAGCCTTTAGTGAAAGTGTTCTTCAGTGTTTTTTCTTTGAGTGGCATTATGAAGTGCCATGTCGATTCTGACTGGTAGAGACTCAGGTGACAGAAGAGAACTGCTCTGTGGGGTTTCCTAAGTGGTGGTCTCTACAGGAGCAAATGCTGGGTTCCCCATGGGGGGCAAGGGGTTGAATCGGCAGCTGAGTGCTTCATTGCTTCCTCAGTCAATTCGTTGCAGATTTATTAAAGATAATAATTTATCAGATTGAAGAATTTCCTTTCTTCCAGTTTCCAGGCTGAGTTTTATCAAACTCTTTTTCTACATCTATTGAAATTGCCTTTGGGTTTCCCTCCATATTGTTTTAAAGGTGGTAAATTAACAATGGCTGATTCTTGAATGTTACACTAGCCTTAAATTCTTAGATTATGTTTTGCTTGGTCATAATATGTTGTCCTTTATATAACTTGATTTCATTTACTAATATTTTGTAAGGATTTGTGTTCCTATGTATGACAGAGATATTGGCCTGTGATTGCTACTCTTTAAACATTATAAAGCTTCTTTTGTTGAGAGTAAGCAGGTACAAGTCTGTGAGAGTGAGTGCATTCTCTGAGTGACAGCCGTTCTCACTTCCCTTCTCAGAGCTAACACAAACCTACTGCCCTTGAGGCCTCATTGAGATTTCCAAGTTGCAATGGCCAGTTTGACATCATCTAGATGGTTCTAAAAAGAACATACCATATATACTCAAGTATAAGCCCACTCGAATATCTGCTGAGGCACCTAATTTTACCACAAAATCTGCATTAAAGATGTGCTGAAAATCTTGGCTTATATACAAGTATATATGGCAGTTGCACAAGGCAGACATTTTTTACTAGTTAAGCGAAACTGTTCTTAGGTGTAAAGAAGACTTCAGGGGTTACTATTGGTTTAAGGGTTAGAGATTAGCCCAGGATTGTACTTTTGTAGATTTATCTAGTCCCATGGCTCTAGAGCAGCGTTTCTCAACCCGTAAGTCGCGACCCCTTTGGGGGTCCAACGACCCTTTCACAGGGGTTGCCCGATTCATAACAGTAGCAAATTACAGTGATGAAGTAGCAACAAAAATAATGTTATGGTTGGGGTCACCACCACATGAGGAGCTGCATTCAAGGGTCGCGGCATTAGGAAGGTTGAGAACCGCTGCTCTAGAAAGTACATACATGACACTTGGAAATCTTGTTCTTGTTGTCTCCCCTTTTGACCAGGATTCATCTTTTGATTGAAATGGTCAGTCATGGTTAGCTGGACACCATCAAGTTCTCATCTCGTGACAAAGGAGGCAATTAGCATTCTATGTCCTCCCCTTTATTTAAAACACACCTTCTTGATAACAGTGGTACAGTATTGCTTGATATGATTGAATGATGGATTGGTATGCTGTCTGGATTGGGGAAAATATAATACAACCCTTAGTGGAATGAAAAGAGAATGGGGTTTTCTCTAAACTTTTTGATGTCTGTGCTACTTTTAATGCCATATCTAAGAAACCATTGCTTAATCCAACGTTATAAAGATATACACCTATGTTTTCTTTTAAGAGTTTTAGTTCTTATATTTGAGTCTTTGATCCATTTTAAGTTATTTTTCTGTATGATGTGAGGTAGGGGTCCGAATTACTATTATTATGTAGCTGTACATCTGCTCTCGGACCATTTGTTAAAAGAATAGATTTCTTTATTGAATACTTTTGCATCCTATTGAAAATCACTTGACCATAAATGAATGGTTTTAATCTTGAACTCTCAAGTCTTTCTCACTGAACTGTATATTTCTCCTTGTGTCAGTTCCACACTATCTTGAGTACCAGCCCCCAAACCACACTCAACACGGAGTCCCTCACCACGGACTCATAGCTCCCTTTAGGGCCGAGTAGAACTGCCCTAGGGGGGTTTCTCCAAGCTGTAAATCTCTACAAGAGTAGAGCGCCTCACCTTCTCACAAGCAGGCATACCTTCCTTGATTGCACTCTGCAGACACTAGTGTCTGTCCTTTGTTTACATTGTCCATTTGCGGCAACTTTGTATCGAGCAAGTCTGAGCTCATTTTATGTCTGTCTCATTGTGTTAATTCTCATGATATTTCAAACTTTTTCATAATACTGTTGTACACTTATCTACAGCAGTGGATCTCCACCTTCCTCCTGCCGTGTCCCTTTCATACAGTTCCTCATGTGGTGGTGACCCACCCCCCCAACCATAAAGTTCTTTTCATTGCTACTTCATCACTGTCATTGTGCTACTGTTATGAATTGGACGACCCCTGTGAAAGGGTCGTTCAACCCCCAGGTTGAGAACTGCTGCTCTACAGGATAGCATGAATATAACTTGAACGTGCTGAGAAGGCAGAATATTCGTGTGACTTGCTTTGCTGTGAGATTGGCCTTATTGCGATGGGCTGGACTCGAACGCCCAGTGTGTCTGAGGTCTGCCTATACTATAACATTATAGGAAGTTTTGAAATCAGGAAGAGCCTCCAACTATTCCTTCTCAAGATTGTTTTGATATTCTGGGTTCTTTGTATTTCTATAGGAACCTTGGTGGCATGATGGTTAAAGCGCTCAGTGAGTACCTGCCCATCAGTGGGAGAAAGATGTGGCAGTGTGTGTCTGAAGACATTCGGCAATGGGAACTTTGGGGGGAAGTTACCCTGACCTGTAGGGTCATTATGAGTCGGCATCAGCTTGACAGCAATAGGCTTAGCTTTTGGTTGTTTTTCTGTATGAATATGAGAGTCAGCCCTTTCGTTTCTTTTAAAAAGACAGCTACTATTTTGATAGTGTTTGTTTAATTATTTTTGTACCTTAATTAAAAAATTTTTTTTTCTACCTCTCTGACCTTTATGTGCTATATTATGGTGAATTTTTTGGCTCTACTTTTTGACTTACTAATTTAATATTCTTTTAAACTTTATTATAGTCTCTAGCCTTTTAGATTTTTTTTAGGTCAGTATAAAAAATTTGACTTCTTAAAAAAACTTGACTTCTAAGAACTTCAAGTGCTTTTCTTTTTAATAAATATAATATTACTTTACACATTTCTTTGGATATTAAATGTGCTTTTTCCAAAGTTTTATACTCTTGAGGGGATTTAGAAAGTTCTGGGAAAAATTCCATTTTCCTTCAATCCATTTTTCAATGCACTTTTTGGAACCCCCCCCCCCCAATTTTCAATCTATTCACTCTCTCTGAGTGTAGGTTCTTCTGTGAACCCCACTACGTACTGCCTTGACTTCCTAGTAGAGTCTTGGCTTTTGCTCCTCTCTCTGAGAGTCCTGAGGGTCTTCTGTGAACATCAGGTCTGCCCATCACAGCACATCTGCATGGAGTGTGGGAAGGGACTGAGTCGAGGGTGGAGGGTGCCCTCCTCCCACACACGGCTCTGTCCTGCTCCTACCTGGGGTGTGACAGCTATTGTTGTTTGCTGCTGTTTCCCTCTCCCCTAGAAGCAAATGGTTCTATACCTTTGGACCCAAATTGGTAAACAGGTGGCAGGGGTGGACTTGCTGTATGATGTCTGTTCACCTCCAACCAGCTGTACTTAAAGCTGGTTTTTTTTATTTTGTGGGTGTATGTGTGTTGGGGGAGATTTTCCAGAGGGAAAAAAACCTTGGAAAACCTTCTAGACAAATTCTAAAAGAGCTGTTTCACTAAAGCCGTTTTCACTGTTTCCTGGTTCTCCCACCTGTGTATATGGTGTGACTGAGGGCAGCAGCCCTCTCTCCCTCTGGCTGAGGAGGACCGCAGCTTCCTCTTTGGCTCTGATTATATTAGCTTCTCATCTGCCTTGGGTTTCTTTAATTCTAACCCATTTGATTATGGATTTTTAAAGATGTCTTTTGTATTTTGGAGACTTGAGGGGAGGGATAACAGGATGGGGCGCTGTACTCTGTCAAGAGTGACAGTCTGGGAGAGGCACAAGGAGCAGTTGTAGGATCAGTAGGTATTGATTCATGGCAGCGAGGTAGATTTTTGTTTTTAGGAGGAAGAGAAGACACTTACAGTATCCTTATCCTACCATCTCAATCCAGTCATTGTCTTTGTTAAGTTTATGGTGAAATAAGCATACTACAACTGAAGGGCTGGTAAAAAGAAAAGATTGATGTTATCTTTGAAGAATCAAAGTTGTGTGTGTGTTTTAAGTGTTGAAGAGTAAAAGCCATCACTAATGAAGATTGGCAAAAACAAAAAGTTAAATTTCAGTGTACAGAAATGTCAGGCTTAGAATCTATTTATGTGAAATGTGGAAAAGAATAGCGCTTCCTTTAAAAGAAACAAAGACATCACTTCGGTTCCCATTTGCTGCTGGTTTCTCCTTGCGTGAAGGAAGGACGCATGGGGCCGCGCTGGTGTCTGCTTTGTACCTGTGACAGAGCCTCACTGGCTGCTGGGAAAGAAACACACCAAAGATGTCTGACAGAAGCTCTGAGAATCCATCAGAAAGGATTTTAAATTACAGCTTTGGTTCAATAATTTCAGTGTTTTCCTAAAGCAATTTTCTGTCTTTTCACCCCAAAAGAATAATTACATTCTAGAATTTTTGGACAACATAAAAGGGCTGATTGCTCAAATCCTAATTGTAACCACTGTTCACTGTTTGGTATGTTTCTCTCCAACATTTTTCATCTTAGCTTTTAAAAAAACTAAAGTAACATGGTATTGTTTTTCTTCCAGTCCATAAATAATGCCTGCTTATAGTGAGATAGTTTAGAAAACAAAGACCAACACAAAGGGAAAACACCCAAATCACTCATAACAATAGGCCACAAATAACCACAATTAAATGTCATGGATAGCCTTCTATGTACAAATAGTATCACTGAAATACTATTTCATAATTTGTAACATGTTGTGAATGTTTTCTCATGTTTGTAAATATTTTTGTATGCAATTTTTAGTTGCTGCATAGAATATGAGCATACTTAAATATATTTATTTAACAATTTAACCAGTGGACCATTGGGCATTTAAAGTATTTATAATTTTATGATTATAAATAATATCATAGTGAATCTCTGTCCACATATCTTTGTATGCATCCATGATTGTTTCTTTAGGAATAAATTCCTAGAAGTGGAATAGCTGGGTCAAAGGGTATGTACATTTTCCTGCTTTTGCTACCTAAAAATGCCATGTTTTAAGGTAATTGCTTGTTATATTCTGTCTTGTATTGCTCTCTAATTGTGCTATGTGTCTGTCTTGTTTCCCCCATTAGAGCAGGAGCTTCTTGAGGGCAGGGGAGGCTTCTTATACTAAATCTTAATGTATCCTTTCAGCCTGCTTCAATGATTGACTTGCTGTTTAAAGCAGTGGTTGGACAGACTTGGGTATCATAAACCTGTAATATTTAAATACATACAGAAATAGAGACTTGCAATTTTTCTCTTTTTCCAAGAGAGGATATTAAAAAACACAACTACCATTTCTTATCCTCATTATTTTAACAACAAGTTTTTTTTTTTCATCTCTGAGACATGACAGGCTTTTAAATGGGACATTTTAGCTCCTCCTTCCTCCCGCGAAACTTGCTGCCTGGCTTGTATTTTTTCATCTTGTCTTGGACTGGGGACTCTTCACCTTAGACTGGCAGTGGTCTGTAAACCAACATTTGGGAACCACTGATTTAAAAGACTTACGGGATTAAAAAACAAACATTTTTGCAAATATAGAATTCTTCCCTTTGCCCACAAAGTGGTCTCCTTCACAGTATTTATAATGCTAATTAATTACATAGAATTTGTGGTTTTTATGCACAAGTACTACAGATGAACATCTGACCAGATTTGCAATTGCCAAAGGTGAACCCTTCCTCCACCTAGGGAGCCCCTGGAGACAGGGTAAGTGCGGAGTAGTGGAAAGGAGGCAGTGACACAGACAGAGTTTCTGGCAAGAGTCCTGGCTAAGTCACTTACTTTTCTTTTTGATCCCTTATTTGTAAAATTAAAATGACATCTTCCTCAGTGTTTTTATAGTCCCTATTGCAGCATTTGCTTCTTTGTGATGTAATGATTTGCCTACACATCTGCCTTCCTCACAAGACCATGGACTGGTTGAGGGTAGGAGTCATACTCTCCTGGAGAGGGCTGGAGGCAAAGCAGATGCTGCAAATAATTGTCGAGCAGATCAAGGGGTGGTTCTGAATCCATTTCAGCGAATGTATGCGAAAGCTCTTTTTACATGTTCAACACTTGCAAATGTAAATTGTTCATGTTGTTACAGCTACCAAAACTTTGGGAAAAGAGAAAATGATCCAGATTTAAGTTAGTTCCATGATACATTGCATTTTCCTTCTTATTTTGCAAGAAAGCAGATTTTAATTGGGTTTAGTGTAGAACTGATTTGCTTCCAAGAAAGGCAGATGAAAAAAAAAAGGCAGATGAGTTTTTTCCTCTCTGTCCGTTTGGTAGAAGTACTAGAATACGTAATGGTTTATTTGGTTGCTATCACAAGATATTAATTATGATGCAACCCGGTTTATTTCATATTTAAAGAATAGTATCCATGCTCTAACCACTTAGCCCTGTAACCAGTCAAAGAATAGTAGCTAACCCGGAAGAGAGCAGGAGCCTCTTATACCCAGTTAGTTTCAGTCATAGCATCTTTTTGTTGACATTTCCTCATTTAAAAGTACGATAATTTTAAGATTGGACCCAAGGCTCCTGGTGAATTTTTGCCACAAGATGGCATTGGTGATTGTTGAGTGCATGTACTATTGAAACCGAATTCAGGGGGGGAAAGTGCACATTTGTATTCTTCTGGGCATAAGAATTGAAAACCTTCATCGCTGCTTATATATAAATTTAATTTTGTGTTGGCTTCCAAAACAGGATTAAATGCTACTTTACATCACTTCTTTCTGTATTCAAGTATTGTTTTGTTCCTTGTTTTTCTGTCTTTATAACTGCAGTAACTGTATTATTTGCCATGTGTTGTATGTGTCTGACTTATTGCTGATAATTGTGGTAACAGGTAAGAAGAAAATACGATGGGACCCAGTTAGGAGACGCTTCATTCAGTCCTGTCCCATCATAAGGATCCCTAACAGGTTTTTGAGAGGTGGGTGATAACTAGCAAGAGCTCTGTCTTCATATGGGTTAAAGGGAACTCTTCATGAATTTGTAAAATTCAAACTCTGTTGGTTTTTCATTGTTTAGCAGCTTAAAATTAGAGTTAAGAAAAGTCTAGAATTTAATTTTACTCCCATATCCCATATTGATCATGTTTGGAATTGTAATTATAAGTGTTGGGGAAGTAATCACTTATTGTCTATGAGAGGGTAGAAATAATCATCTTACTGATACCAGTATGATTTCACTGTAACAATACAATATAAAGAAGGCTGAGCAAATAATTTCACATATTAAGAATATCCTAAATGTGATTCTAAGAAAGAAATAAAAGATTAGTTGATGTGACTATATAGAATTAAAAATCTTATACCATACACATAAATAAAATAAAAATGGAAATAAATACATTTGTGAGAAATGACTAATTTCATGAATATAAAAAGCAAATTCTTAAAAAGCAAAACAAGAACAAATTCTTACAAACATATATTTTTAAAAGCAAATTATGATTAGAAAATTAGATTAAAAATGAATAATCACTTGGTAAAGAAGAAATCAAAATGGCCAATAAATGTGCACAATTACGAATTTTCAGTCTTGTTGAACAGATGCCAGTTAAAATTATATCATCTTTACCTCTTAGATGAAAAGTCAGAATACCCAGTGTTGGTAAGGCTGTTGGGAAATAGAGCTCATATATTGATATAGAAGAGTAATTCGTGGATTCAACTGGACAATATATCAAACGCCTTGGTTCATAGCCTTTGGCCTAGCAATTCTTACTTTTAGAAATACTGTATTCTCTATGCTTCCCCCCCCCTACTAAAACAGTTCACACTGAAAAAAGAAAATCATAGAAGAGGATTGGAAATTGTGATCCATGATTTTTCTAGATATAACACATTCCAGACAGATGTGCTTAATATTTTAATGTAGATGTTATTAAATTATTTATAAGCCAGTATATCTAATTCTAACTGAAGAGATTTAAAAAGAATCCTGTGGGGGGGTTGGTGGTGGAAATTCAGCAGCTGCTATAAGCTGTTTCTATATCCAGTGCTTAACTATTTTTAGCAGCCAAGCTCTGGAACATGAAAAGATTAAAGTCCAGCCTAAATGAGTGAAGACAAGCTTGGGCACAGGGGCAGTGTGTTATCTTTTGGCATAAATAATTTTATTGCTGCAAATTAATAGGTAACTTTAGTATTATGTGACATAAAACCTATTCACTCAAGACCAAGTTGGTATGTCTAAGTCTGTAATAGGCCCCCCTCTTTTCTATTTCTAGATTAGAATACTAATTTAGTGATTTATAATGAGAGTACTAACTTGGGGTGACTAAAGGTAGTTATAATTAAGAAATTGCCTAAGTAGGATGTGGAAATCAATATACTATCAACTGTGTTTAACAAGAATACTCATAAAGAAAATTGTCGAGCCCCTGTGCTTTTAACTGGATGTTGGGACTTTCTTTTCTTTTGTGTATTCTGTGTTTTAAATTTTTTTTCTGATCAGGGAGAAGAAAGATTACAGGTAAGTTTCATACCATTGGTTATTTGTAAGGCCTAGATTGCCTCAACCATTGGCTGAGCGAGAACATGGTGTCTGAGAGTGCAGGGGACCAGGTCTTAGTTCACACCTCTCTGACCTGTTTGGTTTGTCGTGTTGGATGCTGCTGGCATTTGTACTTTCTTTAAACATGTCTCTTCTTTTGGGGTGTTGTATTATCCCAGATAGTTCCTTCCCACCTCTTTGATGGTTCATTCTGTCTCCTTCACTGGCTTCTTTTCTTCCCACCCACAGAAGGTGGGTTTTGCTCCAAGGTTCTGCCCTACTTCCCACATCTCCTCTGTTTATCTCATCAGCAGATATAATTATCTTCCCTTGTTTATTTAGTTCATTCTTGCAGTATTTCTTGATTACCTCCTATGTACCAATCTCTGTGTAAAGTGTAATGATGTAGCTCATCAGATGAGCAGATAGCTGAGTAGAGAATGAGGTGAGTGCAGTTCTCTGTGATACATGCTCTGGTGAGGGAGCACAGCCGGCCCGACTCCAGCTGAGTGGAGGGCAGGAAGGAGTAGCCACCAGGAGGACTTTTCAGAAGGGCCGTGCTTAAAGAAATGAGTAGGTGTTAGCACAGGAGGCTTGGGAGGTTTTAGATGGTGGGGACCAGGCCACGTGAGTGAAGGCATTGAAGCAAAACAGCGTGGTGCTTTCAGAAACGGCAGGAAGTTCGGTGTGGCAGGGAAGGGTGTGGGAAGAAGCCATAGAGAGAGGGCCCAGGTCAAGTGGGAGTTTTCAGCATCAGATTTGTTTTGAGTCAGTGAAGAGAAATAATTGAAAGAGCAGTTTGGCGGTTGTTACAATTACCAAGGTGAGAAATGCTGGAGGCTGAGACGTAAGGTGGTTGTAGTAAGTGTGGAAAGCTGGGGGAAAACCAAACCAAATAATTAGACAAGACTTAATGGTTAAGTGAAGTGGAGGGAGGCAGAGGCCAGCTGGGCTTGCTTTTGGGCTGCAGAGCTCCTCACCATTCTATCCCGGTGGACCAAACAGTGCATTTTAGGGAAAGATGCTAAGTTCAGTTCAATATCCCAACTATTACAATTGTAACCTTTACCACTCTTAAGCGTTACTTCCAGGGAAGCGTCTCTGGCAGGCCTGTCTCCTCTTGGTCCGGAAGGCACCTTCTGTGTCATAGCACCCATCCAGCCTCCCACTGGACTGTAAGTTCTGGAAGGGCAAGGACAGGGCCTTTCATATGTTATCTCAGGTCATGTCCTAGTGCATGTGGTCGGCACAGCACGTGCCTTTAAAGTGAACCGCATCCTTGAAAAGGTCACTGTCAGAAAATAGTATTGGGTTAAAAGTTTTAATATGTTCTCACTTTCTCTGGTCATGGTGACAGTGAAACTAATGGATTATTGAGAACATAACAGTGTAACTACTTAACATTTCATTGGGGTTTTTTTCTTTGTTTTAAAACTTAACCTGCATTTTAAGAATTGCCACTCTCAAGCTTCATTCTGGGAGTCCTGTGACCTAATCTCTATCTGTCTGACGGAGGACAGTTTCTTTCATAGGGCCCATTTTCTGCCACTAGATTCCTTCTGTAGATTCTCGACGCTTTAAAGAGGCTTCTGCCACATTCAAGTGTGGTCCGATGAAGGCCGAGCTGGCTTCCAGTAGTACAGCATGATGGACAGAGGCCACCCCTTAGGCTACTCCCACTCCTGAGCTGTCTTTAGAAAGCGATAAAGCGGACATAAAAAGAATAAGTCAGAATTGTATGGCAAAGCTGTTGTATCGACTTTGGCCTTGGACCGGTTGCTATGTCTCTGTTTCTTTTTGTCACTGAGTCTGCGTCCTTGGCTTGCTGTGAAGATTAAGAATAGCTACAAAGCCCGTCGAAGAGCCTCTTAGGTTTAGCAGTGTTGGGTTAATGGTGGCAACCAGCATCACTGTTTCTATTGTTACAGTACCAGCAGTTGTTGTTGTTTGGGGGGAGGGTTAGTACCAGCAAGTTTTGGGAATCACAGCATAATAGAAAGCAGTTGGAATGAGATTGTTGAGAAACCAGGGCAGAGTGGAAGGCAAATCCAGTAAGTGTTCTTGCCATATGGTGAAAGCCTAAGGATTTATTTCTTGGTTCCACCCTGAAACTAAGCTTAGAGTCAGAAGAAATCCTCTCTAAGTTTAGAGTCCGAAGAGGAAAAGGGAATAAACTGGGGGTAGTGGAACCTCAGGGCCTGCTGGAAAGGAAAGGACACACCGATGTTCACACTAGCAGAACTGGACACAGCGAGTGCCTGACAAGCGAGTGGATGGATAAATTGTGGTCCCTTCACACAATGGAGTACTCCCCAGTTTAAACAGTAGCAGTGCATCTATGAGATACCTTATAACATGGATAAACATGGAGGATATTATGCTGAGGGAAATTAGTCCATCACAAAAAGAGAAATATGAGACTAGTTGTGTAAAAAGTTAAGAAAAGGTTCATACACAGAAAGAAACATTCTTTGGAGATTACCAGGAGTAGGAGGTAAAGGAAGGTTAAATCACTAACTAGAGAAAAGACACATGATAACGTGGGCGAGACTATCAAATTTAAAAAATATATATATATATTTTATTGTGTTTTGATGAGAGTTTACATAGCAAATTAGGTTCCCATTAAACAATTTCTATATATACTGTTCAATGACATAGATTATGTTTTTCTTTTTAAAATCACTTTATTGGGGGCTCCTACAATTCATTTTACAATCCATACATCCATCCGTTGTGTCTAGCACATTTGTACATTTATTGCCATCCTAATTTTCAAAACATTTCTTTTTACTTGGGGCTGCACATTATGTCAACATTTTTTTAATGTATAGAATTGAAATCATACACCTCCATGGCGAAGTCTCTTTTAAAAAGAGTTGTATATGCAGACTATAAATCTTTACAGGAACAGACAGACCGCCTCATCTTTCTCCCATGGATTAGCTCACAGGCTTGAACCACCGACCTTAAGGCTAGCAGCTCAACTCCTAGCCCTCAGCATCACCAGGCTCCTTACCTTTGGTGCCGGGAAAGGCAATCTGCAATAAGGGGGAGGTCAGCACAGAAGGATCGAGGCAAAGAAGGAGTGTCAGAGTGAAGGCGACAAGGTCACTGCTGTTTCACCACAGTCCTGCAGTAACAGTCGTTATCATCTACCAGTTGCTGCACAAGTAGACACACAATTTGAACAGGTGTGGGAAAACTATTGGGACCACACCCCAAAATAGGTATAGGTTTGACAGAGGATCTTTCTGTCTATGCATTTATATGGGCTGCAAGTATTTCCATGATTTACAGAGTATATGGGGGCAAAGTTTTAGCCATAACCAAACACCATGAGGGGATGAATCGCTGGGCCTGGGGGCTCAGGACCATAGTCTTGGGGGATATCAAGGTCAATTGACTTAACAGCCCATGTAGACAATATTGGTGAGTATCCAATGGAATCTTTAAAGTTTGTGAAAGGCCATCTAGGGTGCAGCTATAAGTCAGTCTCTATCTAGAGGAAGGAGGAGTGAAGAAAACCAGATGCCTGGAAACTGCCATGTAGACAGGCCTATACAAGGTGAGCAGTAACACCATAGAGGTACCCATTCCTGAGAACAGCCAACCATACACCTTCAAAAGGGCAACGTATGCAGCAGGGATAAAGCTCAGAAGGCAAGGCAGGGTAGGAAAGGAGGATGGGTGGAAAAGTAAACATAGGGGACAAGGGCAATGAGTGCCAGTAACACTGGGATTGTAGTCCTTGTCATCAGACAAAATGTGGGTGACTGGTTTCATGGAAAACCAGTTTGCTCCGTAAAATTTCACCTAACCCACAATCAAAAACAAACCTAAACAAACAAAAAAACCTAAAGGACTGATTTGAAAAGTTACTGTATTTCTATACGGACATAGCTATAGATATGTGTGGGTGTGTATAATAATAAATAATATGCAAACCATTCAACTCCTTGTGTATATTCATTTCTATGTGCACTGTATGTGTTAACGTGGGGGAACATGGTATTTCTCTTGTTCCTTCTTTCCTTTCTATGAAGATCTCTGGCAGTGCCATTGGTTCCCAGGATAGAGTCGGGAGAACAGCCTGTCAAGCTCAGTGGGGGCTTGCTCTGAGGAAGGTTGGGCAGGCAATGCTAGCGTGCTCTGTGGTTGGAGAGCCACCACCAGAGGGAGGGTGAGGAAGGAGGGCTGGGGTAGTGGAAGGGAGCTCCATCAAGGGTCATGACAAAAGAATATAGCCAGAGTAGGGCAACCATATTTCTTCTCTCTTCAAGAGGAAGTCTGTCAGAGGACCCCTTCCTGAAGAGGCCCCCAGTCAGACAGACCTCTCCTGTAAAATCAGAGTGCTACAGCTGTGGAGGAAGCCCAGACTTCTGCTTTGGCCCTTCATGTGTTAACACGGTTAGGTCATCAAGGCTCAGCAGACATGTGAGGGCAACTAGACTTGATAGAGGTTGACCCAGATGAGCAAAGCAAACAGCTGCCTGGAGGGAAGTAGGCCGGAAGGTAGGAAGTCTGTGAGTCAGAATCGACTCTGTGGCAGTGGGTTTCTTTTGTGTCTGCCTTTTTAATCACAGGCTGTATCCTTCGAGTCAAGAACGACGTGGATGCATAAATCAAAAACGGACTGTGTGGAGGAAAAGGAATGATTAAAGAATAGCGTAGCTCTGTAGTGAGATAGTGATGGGTGAGATAAAAGCTCACCAGAGGGCTACTTAGTAGACAAGCTTAAGGCCAATTACTTCTCATGAATATGATGTCGAGGAAATACCCAGGCCAAGAACAAAGGGACATAAGCAATAGTCATGCTTTGAGGATGGCTTGAAGGAAGAGCTATCTGGTATCCATTTAACAAGAGCTACCAGGAGAGATCAGACAGTGAACATGCCAAAGAAGTCTCTCTGCTTGTATGTATAATGGGCCCTCTGAGTAACAAACGGGGAAAGGAAACACAAACAGAAAGAGCTGCCTTTACGCTTTGGAACTACCGAGGGTTCCAGAGAGAAGGCAGTTGCTTAGAGGGACTCAGGGCTAAGAAGCAGACGGGCATTGATTCTTATCTGCAACCTGGCTTGTTAGAGGATAACGTGTTGTCCGTGTTCTTTGCATGGCGACGTCTGTGCCCAGCCTTGCTGGTGTTTAAATGGGCATCTAAACACCATTTTAGAGGAAAGCACTTGAAAGCCACTTCCAGGACAATGGAAACAAACCCAGGCAGGAGGAAGGTAGATAGAAGCAGCAGCAGTGTGCAGAGAGGCCAGTGACTGTAAGATTCTTCCAGAGAGAGTGACCGTGAATGTTAATGTTACGGGAACACATTTCTAAACATACGAGGGCGGCTTCAAAAAGTTTGTGGCAAAATTCCATTGTCTTTTAATTCCATTTTTCCATGAACTTTTTGAAGTCCCCTCTTGTATGTTTGTGTGTTTGTAAACATACTGGGACTGAAATTTTCAGTGCAACAAATCAGGCAGGGAGAAAGTGAGTATCTTAGAATAGGTGCCAAGTCTACATGTTGATGCCTTTTTCTTTGAAAACTTATAGATGTAATAGTTATTAAAAAGAAAAATCCAAATAACATGGAAATGCAGGGGGTGAAAAGTGAATCTGCTTATCTCAAGCGTATATAAAGAATTTGCATAAAGCAGTAGAAAGATCAGTAAGACTATGTAGGCGGCTTGAGCTGGTACTTCTCAAGAGGCACTATTGAAATAGCCAGTAAGCACACATGGACTCTAGGACAGACAACCACCGCGGGAACAGTCATGGGAGTAGCGTAGCGATGCCTTGAGGGTGGGGGCAGGTGGGAGCAGAAGGGGAGAAAGGGACAACCGAGCACAAGGATTGACGTTTAAACACTAGCACCACCACCCAGGGGGACAAACAACAGAAATGTGGGTGAAGGGAGGCAGTGGATAGTGTAAGACAGTAAAACAATAATAATTTATGATTTATCAAGGGTTCATGAGGGTGGTTGTGGGTGGGGGAAAGAGGAGCTGATACTAGGGGCTCAAGTAGAAAATGATTTGAAAATGATGAGGGCAACTTATGTAGACATGTGCTTGATACAATTGATGTATGGATTGTTATAAGACTCCCCAATAAAACGATTTATATATATATAAGAACTAGCCAATAAACATATGAGGTGTTGAACCTCATTAATGCTTAATGAGAGAAGTGCATATTAAAATCACAGTGTGATAGGTCTGTGAAGCCACAGACAAGAAAAGCAACTCACCGCCATCCAGTCAATTACAACTTACGGCAGCCACACAGTGCAGAGCAGACTGGCACCTTTGCATCAGCACGACTGTAACTTTTTACAAGCCTCATCTTTCTCCCATGGAGCAGCTGGTGGTTTCAAACTGCTGACCCTGTGGTTAAGCAGCCCAACTCGTAGCCACGACACCACCAGGACTCCTCATGAATTGCTAAATTAAAAAGACTGACAGTGCCAATCAATACCAAGTATTGGCAAGGGTGGGGAGCAGCAGACGTTCTTACCTGCTGCCGGTCGGGGGATGTAAACAGGCCCAAACGTTTTGAGAAACATCTTGGTCTTAGGGAGGCAAGTTAAAGCTGCCTGTCCACAGTGAGTCAGAAGTCCACTTCTAGATAGATGGGTGACAGATGGGTGGGCCTCTGGGCACGTGTGAACATGTACAAAAACCTTTATAGCAGCATGCAGAACCCCAACTTTAAAATAATCTGTGTCCATTCATACAATATGGACTTCATAAATAAGATGTTTTTATATTCACTTCAAGAAATATTTTTTGAGAATGGAAATGAATGACTACCTCTCCAAAAATATGGGGACTCTCAAAAACAGCTGTGAAGTATAGTATGTGAGTTATATGTCAATAAACCTGTTCAGACAAACAAAAAGCAATTGGGCGGGGGGAAAGAACCTAGAAAAAATTTATGCCGGATCATTCTGTTCAAGTAGGCTTCCGAGGGCAAAGTAAGCAATCTTGTTTGGGGATACATACATGCCTAGCTGTGATACAATTATAAAAAGAAAACGAGTGTTATGATTGCTGGGAAGGAGGTGGGTTGGGAAAGCTGTGATGAGAACAGGATAGTTAGGGGGAGCTTCTAGGGGCTGACAATATGACTGTTTCTTGGCCAGGATGAAGTTCTCTTGTACGTAGTGTGTGACACTGTACAAATGTAATCATGTTCCTGCCCTAATGGAAGGGGACTGACTGAACAACAAAAACCGTAGGCTTCTCACTTGGTTCAGCTTACACAATTCCGACGGAAAAAGATAAACTTTCTGTTGGATGGGTGCCCAAGTTTGTGCTTGGATCTGCTGCAGAGCAGAGCAGAACTTTCAATGGACATTGAAACAAACGGGATCGAAGTCCTGAAGCACTTCGGAAATGAACCATGGTTTTCCCAGGACAATCTTGAAGACCAAGCACAGAGCGATGACTATCAAGAGGTGGAAGTGATCCAGTCAAAGCAAAACCAGACCAGGCAAGAGCAAAGATCACAGAAAGTTTGGGGATATTCAAGGTGTTTTTCTGGTTGGCTTTCTGGAGAGCCAGAGAACAGTAACATCTGCTTATGGGAATTGTTTGAGAAGGTTAACCAAAGCTCTAACAGAAAACATGCCTGGGAAAGCTTCACTTGAAAGTCCTTCTCCACCGTGACAATTTGCTGGTTCATTTTTGTGAGAGTTTCCATGTGGTATCCACGCTACAGTCCTGATGTGGCTTCTTCTGACCACTTGTCCTTTGACCCCTTTTTTTCCTATTATTAAAAAAAAAAACCTTTAAAATTTTTATTTTTAACCTTATTGGGGGCTCTTAACCCCCAAAATCTTTTAAAAGCACCCCGTTTTCTTCGGTGAGTAATACAATAGATTACATTGACATGGTTGAATCCCCAGGACCCGCAGTATTTCAGCGGCAGACTAAAGGGCTGCTACCATCACCTACCGAAGTGTGTTGAAAAATCAAGTTTGTGCTTTTAAATTTTTATCGTTCCATTTCCCCCAAAGCATTCTGAAGCCCCTTCACATCAACCAATAGGCACATTGTAACCTAGAAGTGGACGTACTACTATGTCTGAGGTGCGGTAACAATAGCCCCACGTACACTGGTGGTGTAGTGCTTCTGAGTTGGGCTGCGATCTGATAGGTTGGTAGTTCAAAAGCACCAGCTGCTCTTTGGGAGCAAACAGTTAGTTACAGAAACTCACAGGGGCAGTTCTGGTCTGTCTGATAAGGTCGCCATGAGTCAGTTTGGACTCAATGGCAGTGAGTTTTTTTTAAGTTTAGTACATGTAAGGAAGCTGAGGCTCAGGGAGGTTTAGAGACTGACCCAAAGACACACTTGGAATGAACCTGGATTTGGAGCTCTGGCTCTTTCTTCCTGCCACACCTTTTGTGTTTCAAGATTCCCAGGAGGAGATAAGAAATGGAATTTTTCATTTAAGGTAACTCACAGCTTGTTAGTCAGTGTGCTAGTGGATCGTTATTTCCTGAGCACTGTTTTTATATGCCTGGGTTTATGTGGAGATGGAGTGCCAGCGTCATTCATTGTACCCTCTGGAGTGCTGTTACAGGGGCTGAGCTCTAAGAGCCCTGAGGCTTGGTTGAGAAGGAGCTGCAGGTGCTGGAGTTGGAGGTACATCTCAGTAGGCAAGGCTCTTGCAGCGAGCGAGCGAGCGAGAGACAGACAGACAGACAGACAGACAGACAGACAGAGAGAGACCCCGACCAAGACCCAAAGACGCTCAAGTGCCAGGAGAGGACACTACTTCCTACAGGCTCCACCGAGTAACGCAGCGACTCCCCAGTACCTTTTGTTGTGGCTGCTCTAGGTCTGCGCAGAATTTCTTTTTTACTTCTTGATGAAAAACAGACCCTAGAAAGTGGGATTTTTGTTTTAAATTTTTTAGTATATAGGGATCCCAGGGACAGGATGGTTAAAACGTTTGCTCCCTGAAAGGTGGGTGGTTCCACCAGCCGTTCTGCCGAAGACCAGACCTGGCATTCAGCCCCCAGAAAGATCACAGCCCAGGGAGTCCCCTGGGGCAGCTCCACTCCATCCTCTAGGCGGGTTCCTAAGAGTTGGGGTTGACTTATGGACACACAACAACAACCGAAAGTTGGAGTTTGATTTTTAAAACATGCTAGACAAAGCCTCAGGTTAGTACTGGGTGTTTTTATGTGTCACAGGATTGTAAGACTATTAGTCAGTGTGGTCACAGTGTCTCTTCTGGACATTTGAGCTTGGTGAGCTCGGACTAAGCGAGATCATGGAGGTGGCTCAGGACTGGACAGTGCTTCATTCTGTTCGGTGGGAGCTGACCTCATGGCCATGGACACCTTGACTCAATATGAGGGAGCTTCAGAAAGTCCATGGAAGAATCCCGTGATCTTGTAATTCCACTTTCCCACAAACTTTTTGAAGCCCCCTTTTATGAAAGTAGATGTGTCTTCAGGGTAAGAGCAGTGAATCTTCTCACTCTGCCCTGAATACACTTAAGCAGCTGCAGCTCTCTAGCTGTGCAAGGCCTTGTGTAGACCAGTATGAAAACCTGTAAAAAGAAAGAATCAGAAGTTTGCTGAGTTTTTAATTTTTTTAATATTAAGTCAACTGGTTAATAATTAAAGTTCAGAGTAGCATTTCTTAGTAAAACTCTTTAATAGGATTAAAGATGATCTTTGAGATAAGAAGGATGTTTTTTGTTAATTGCTATAATCTCTAGAATGGTGTTTAAATTCTAAATAGTTCTGTAACTCATGAAAGCCAGTTTTCTTTTTTAAGTGTATAATTATATATTGTGGGAAAATCACAGGTTGTGTGTATGTGCTTGTTTATACACGACTCATTCACATTTGTGATTATATTTATAACTTTGTATATAATTCTCCAATGTTCACAGTTTAGTTTTTTTAACTAAAAAAAAAAAAACCTCCTTTGAGGAAATAAACATTTTTCCTTGTAGCTTTTGAATTAATTAAAGAAGGAGAAGGGCCTCCTTCTTCTCTTGAAGTTTTCAAATGGAGTCAGCCCCATCCTTGAAAGAGAGTTCATAATGCTGTTTGCCTCTCTAGAGGAAAGCCTCTTTACTGTTGTCAACTACTACAGTAACCATGTGAGATAAAAATGGAGACCAGCTGCTTAAGATCTGAAATAGTGTGTAGGTGACTGTGATGTCTAAAATGACCTGGGCAAATCAAAACCAGATTATCAACACCCCCTCAGCCCTTTTGAAGCTAAACCAGTTGTTACGTCAGTTTATTTGTGCTTGTAGTCTGCACTGCCACCGATGACAAACTGTCCTCTTCTCCCCCAGGCCACAGGCCTCCACCAGCGCGCAGTGGACACCGGTGTGTGGCAGACAATACCAACCTGTACGTGTTTGGAGGCTACAACCCAGATTACGATGAGTCTGGGGGGCCCGACAATGAGGACTACCCTCTCTTCAGGGAGCTCTGGAGGTATCACTTTGCTACAGGAGTGTGGCACCAGATGGGCACAGATGGCTACATGCCCCGAGAATTGGCATCCATGTCACGTGAGTGCAAGCAGTTCTGAACTTCTGGCTTTGCAAACCGCGCAGGAGGCCAGGCTCTGTCAGCGGTCCCTGCCGGTCAATTAGATGACTGTGCCGTGCTAGACCGGCTCCGGGCTAGGCTTTGAGTGTGCTCAGAATACCGCATAGACCTTCGAATGACATGGAAGCTGCACACTCCCGAGTCTGAATCCAGCTCTGCATTATTTACATGCTGGACGATTTTTAGCCTCCATTTCCTGGTCTGTACAATGCGACTTAACCATTTCTCAGAAGGTCAACTAGAAAATACACGAGTGGGTAACCCCAAAAAACTAGGTGAACATTGAGCAACTTGCTCTCACTTAGTGCACCTGGGAATTGCTGTCGCCTAGGAAGGTTCTCTCTAGCCACAGTGAATTTTTTCATAAAAGCAGTTTCACTTGAACCTCATTTTCTGTGATGACCGATTTAAGAAAACAGCGTGCGGCTATGAAATTTTGTTTCCTATTCAGGCGCAGAAACTGTTGTAAGGTTGAACACAGGTTACAAGGACAGCACCGTGGGAAAAACTCAAGTGTATAAGTGGTTTTCTTTTTTCAAAAAAGGTGAAATAGCGATTGATGACAAACCTGATTCTGTATATCCATCAACTTCCCAAACAGACAAAATTGTAGACAAAATTCATGCACTTGTGCTCAAAGACTGACGATGATGATGACAGACCATTGAAGAGATGGGGCAGATATCTAGATTGGCTTGGAGCTCGGGTCAGCAAATTTTAATGGAAGATTTGGGAATGAGGACGGTCGCTTCGAAATTTGCCTCTGGTTCTGACTGACCAGGAAAAAGCACATCAAGTGGAAACATGCTGTGCTTTGGAAGTACAGCTCCAGAGTGACCCAGATGTTTCCACAAGCTCATTACTGGTGAGGAGACATGGTGCTATTCTTTTGACCCTGAAAGGAAACATCAGTCAAGCCAGTGGAAGACACCATCGTCACCCTGCCCCCAAATGCTTGTCAGGTGAAATCAAAGATCATTTGTTTTTTGATGTGAGGGGGACAGAGCATTTGGAGTTCATTCCATTGGGTCAGACTATTAATCAGGATTTCTTTTTAGAGGTTCTGAAAAGATTTCATAGCAGTGTGCAACAAAAAGGCCGGATTTGTGGCAGATGGGAGACTAGTTTTGCAACCATGATAATGTACCTGCTCACGCAGCCATCTCAGTGCACCAGTTTTTGGCAAAAAACAGCATGCCTCTCTTGTCCCCCAGGCATTACTCACCTGACCTTGTTCTGTGAGCCTTCTTTTTGTTTCCCTGAAAGCAGAGGGGCACAAAAGGACAGTGATTTGAGGACACAGAAGAGGTGAAGAGAAAACGAGGAAGGTGCTGCCAGCCATCCAACAGATGAGTTTGAAAACTTTCCAAGAAAGGAATCGCAGATTTGAAAATGATTCCCTGTAATGGAGAGTGCTTAAGTGAAGGCGATATGGCTGTTGTTGGAAACTTTTCAGTACATAGCGTGAGGGGGTTCCAAGGCCGAATGTGAGGGTCAGCGCACAGTGGGCTTTGTGGTGATGGAAATCCACGGACCAGCTGAGTCCTCACCACGCCCTCTGATGGAGGTGCCGGAGTGAGGATCGTTGTGCAAAGGAGGGCGCTGAGGTTTCAGGGAGAGTGCAGACTCTGGGACCATGCTGCCGGGGAGAGAGAGGATCCCAGCCTGGCAGAGTTCTTTTCAGGAAACTTTCATAGTGTTATTTAAACCACTCGCCCCCAATAAAATGATTTTAAAAAAATACCACTCGCTGCCCCTTTGCCACCATCTGTCAAATCCGGGAAGATAATAATAGTTCCTAGCTCGTCGGGTAGCTGTGAAGATTAATTTGCAGGCAGAATAATGTCCTGAGGCCACACTAGACTTTAAACCCAGGTCTCACTGGCTCCAGAGGTGAGGCTGTCAGCCACACTACGTCCATTAAAGAATGAAAGAAAATGACATGGAAAGTACTCAGGCACTCCTCAGTGGGCGAGTGGATACACAGACCACGCAACAGACACGCACTGGAGTGTGAAACGAAACCCCGCCTGCTGTGCTTGAGTGGGTTCCAGCTCGCAGAGCCCTCTGCGTGGCACAGTGTACAGCGTTAGAGAATAAGGTGACGCAGCAGGAACTGTCGCATGGCATGCTGAGCCTGCGGACACGGTGCTGCACCAAACAGGTCAGTCACAAAAGGCTAACTAGTGTAGGAGGCCCTCGTTTTACTTATGCACAGAATGAAGCTTCCTTTCCTGATCACCAGCGACGGGAGGGGGAAGGAGAGGCAGTCACTATCTGGATAGTAGGCCTAGCAGGGAGACACAGGGCGGTGTGAAAGGGTCAGAGAGGCAAGCACTGTGAGCCCTGCCGCGCCCTCAACCCTGCAGGAACAGTAAGAGCATGCACTAACACGAGTGTCTGTCAGCTGAACAGGCCTGGGGTGACATGGGCATATACACAGGTTTGGCACAGGATAGTTCAACATATATATTTGGTTGTGCTGCAAATATATCCAGGTATATGGTAGAGCATGCAGGGGCAAAGCTATGCAAACTTCTTAACCATAACCACACACCTCGAGAAACTGAGACACTGGGCTTGGGGCACCTTGGTCAGTCAGCATAATACAGCCCATAAACACAGTATTGGACACCCTACTTCGATAAGCCTAAAAGGGGGCCATCTAAGGAACGACTACTGGTCTCTTCCCATCCGGAGCAAAGAAGAATGAAGAAACCCAAAGATTTATGGAAAAACCGAGTCCAAGGAATCATGGCCTCTACTAGCTTGAGACCAGAAGAACCCGATGGTGCCCAGCTCCCAGTATCCGCTGCTCTGATCAGGATTACCATGGAAACACTTGGATAGCAATAGGAGAGAAATGTAGAACAAAATTAAAAATCATTTTAAAAGATTTAGATTTTCTGATCTGATCAAGGTTAACGGGACCCCCCACTAGACACCCTTCAAGCCTGGAACCGACACCCCTCACCTGCTTCTCCAGGATCACGTTTCAGCCAAGTAATAGTTTGAAAAGCAAATAGCAATACTTGTGCGGAATTTGCTCCCCAGAACAATTAGTCATACAAAATCATAGTTGAGATGATAGGAAGGGGCAGGGAAGATCGACCATGGGAATGGGGAACCAGTGGGGGAGCGGGCAGAGTGCTGCTAGGCTGAGGGCAATGCAGCTCAGGTCACAAATTCAAATGCCACCCAGTCCCTGCCTGGGAACCTAACTTGCTCTGTAAACGTTCACTCAGACTACAGTAGAACGCTACAGTGCAAAGGCAGGAAAGAGAAGGGAAGCCCTGTTTTCAGAGTGGAAGTCTGTGTATAATTAGGGGTGTGTATTGTCAGGAACAGATGAAGGGCGAGCACCAAGGTTACTAGAAGGACATCGGTCTGTTTCTTTTTACCTGATGGAGGATTAAAATGACAGAAACCCTAATTTCAGGTGTAAGATCGTTCCATCGGCAGAATCAGAATGATCCTTACACCCCTTCGCCCCACTGAGCCCCACTGGGGCCTTGTAAGGAAACGCTGATAGATGCTTCATCTTCCTCTGCTTTGCTGCACCCTTGAGCTTGAGCTGCTGTTGGCAGTAGTGGTCTGGTTCTGGATTATTATACCCAGATGTAATGAACTCCACAGGGTGTATCAACCAGATGTCGTTCCCTTACCCATGGCGCAGTTCTTCCATAAACGAGAGCGTTTTGTGCGGAACTTTGTGGTAGCAAGATGTCGGGTGTGAGCGGTCTTCTCGGGTGTTCCCTTTGCGTTTCTCAGCCCCCCGCGGGCACTGGGCCTATGTTGCCTGGAACCAGTGTGTCAATGGAACGTGTGCTTCTTCTCCCCCAGTTGTGCTGCATGGAAACAACCTGCTCGTGTTTGGAGGGACGGGCATCCCCTTTGGTGAGAGCAACGGCAACGACGTGCACGTGTGCAATGTGAAGTATAAGAGGTGGGCGCTCCTCGGCTGCCGAGGGAAGAAGCCCAGTCGGATATATGGACAGGTACCGGGCCAGTTGTGGCAGATGTGTTTGCTCATAGTTTTTAAAAATAATTACTCTGTTATTTATTTTCCCCCAAATGGAAAATGTGTAGTTAGGCTTTTCAGTCCTGTCGTGAGATGGACAGTTGTGAGCCTGGCTGCTTGCCTCTCCTTTTTCTCCTCTCACCTGTGGTTCTGAATCCAGGGCATCTCTGGTGGTGTGCTGGTTACACATCGGCCTGCTAACTGCAAGGTCCAAGTTTCGGAGCCACTAGCCTTTTCGAGGGAGGAAGTTGGGGCTCACTACTCCTGTAAAGAGCTGTGGGTTTGGTGACCCTTAGGGGCAGTGCGACCCTGCCATATCAGGTTGCTCTGAGTCACTGTTCATGAGATCGGTAGGTGGAACATGCTTAGCTGGCCAAGGCTTTACCTTTGTAAGACTGGTCTCTGAGATCTCTGAAACATGCTGCTCTTGAAGGGACAGGTGTTTCAGAAAGGTAAAAAGTACCAGCAAATTTTAGAAGACTGGATTTGGCGGGGGAGGGCGTCTGTCAGTCAGTCTCGTTCACCTTTCCCCATTTTCCAGGCCATGGCGATCATCAACGGCTCCCTTTATGTCTTTGGAGGGACAACGGGATACATTTACAGCACAGACCTGCACAAATTAGATCTCAACACCAGAGAGTGGACACAGCTGAAACCTAACAACCTGTCCTGCGACCTGCCAGAAGAGAGGTGAGCTTCTCGGGTGCCGACTGGCCGCCTTCCCGCTTAGTGCCGAGCCGTTGGAAGAACACCCTTTGACCCTGGTTACAAGGGCCAACTAGCAAGAAATGCTCTTCGGCCAGGGATGGCACTTTCTTCTTAACTGAAGACATTTCTCTCTGATGTCTCAGGTTTTCAGCTTCAGAAAGCTTGTATATAACACTTTGAAGAAGAAATGAGTGGTAGCAGTTTTAAGCAAAATTTTTATCACAGGAAAAACAATTACTTGGCGTTTACTTTTTTAGTTCCCTTCTGCACCCACATATTAAGACCCATTGACCCATTTCTCACAGCTGTGTCCCCAATACCGAACACAGGGCAGGGCCCAGTGGGTGGGGACGGGTTGGGGTGGGTGAGTGGACAGACAGGTGGGTAAGTGAGAGGAGGGGAGGAAGGAAGTAGGGAGAGAGGGCGCTGTCTGCAGTGCCCCGACATCATAGGAAGATGTCCTGGTGCTTTCTAGCAGCAGGCTGACGTGTGTCACTGTCTACTCAGCTTTCTCGTTAGTAGAATTATATGCACTAGAAAGCTTGAAGATTTTTTTCTCTTCCCTTTAAAAGCACAAAGAGTAAACATTTTAAAATCCACTGTGTCTTTGTTGCCCTTAAACAGAACAGCGTGCAGGTGCTAAGGGGCTGTCGGTGTTGGGTGCCATGGCATCAGCTTCCCCCCCGAACAGACCCTGCCTGCTCCCGCGCCCCCACTCACTGGGTTCTCTGTGAGCCCTTTGTGCCACCCCCGTGTCGCTCTTTCTGGCGGACCCTCTGCTTCCCAGTCGTCAGTCCTCCTGATGACGTGTCCATTGTTGTTGTGCCCATAGCGACCGGCGCCATCCTCACAAATGCTCCTTTGCTTGAGCCCATGGCTGCAGCCCGAGGTCAGTGACCTCGTGGCAGGCCTTCCTCTCTTTCACTGCCCCTCTCTTTTCAGGCAGCACCGTGCCAGGCGTGACGTCCTTTTACAGGGACTGGTCTCTCCTGACCACATGTCCAAAGGATGTCCGAGGAAGCCTTGCACCTTGGCCTCTAAGGAGCACCCTGGCTGCACTTCTTCCAAGACAGGGGTTGGTCCTTTTGGCGGCCCAGGGTACTTTCGGTCTTCTTCTCCAGCACCACCATTCAAATGCATCGATTCTCCTTCCACCCTTTGGTCTTCCTCACTCGTGCCCAACTTTCCCATGGCACATGAGGCCGTCGGAAATGCCATGGCTTGGGTCAGTTCTCAAAGTAACATCCTTGCTTTTCAGTACTCTAAAGAGGTCTTAACATGGTAGATTTACCAACTGCAACTCCTCTTCTGAGCTCTTGGCTACTGCCTCCGTGAGCATTAATTGTGCATCCAAGCAAGATGAAATTCTTGACAACTTCACTCCTTTTTTCCATTTGTCCTGATGTTATTGGTCCAGTGGTGAGGGTTGGGGTCTTCTTTACATTGAGTTGTAATTCACACCGAAGGCTACAATCCTTGATCTTCATTAGCAAGGGTTTCAAGTCCCCCTCACTTTCAACAAGCCAGGTTGGGTCATCTGCATATTGCAGGTTGTTCATAAGCCCTCCTCCAAAACTCATGCCAAATTCTTCTTCATATCATCCGGTTTCTCTGAGGATTTGCTCAGCACACAGATTGGGTAAGTATGGTGAGAGGATACATCCCTGGAGCACACCTTTCCTCATTTTAAACCCTTGTTTGTTCACCTAGCTGCTTGTTACTCCACATAATATGTGTGGTGCGTTCCTAAAATCAAACTCACTGTGAGTCACTTTTGACTCACAGAGACCCTATAGGACAGGGTCAAACTGCCCCTGTGGGTCTCCAAGACTGACTATTTACAAGAGTGGAAAGCCTCATCTTTCCCCTGTGGAGCGACTGGAAACTTGGAACGGCTAATTCACGGTTAACAACCCAATACGTAATCAGAGCATCACAAGGGCTAGTGTGTTAGTAGACTGATTGCTGCCAAGCTACCACGAGAAGATTGGTAAATCACCTGTTAATAGATTAATTTTGATGTAACTTATTTTAGCAACACAAAAGCCTCAGGGAAAGAAGGAAATTGCTTTTTGTTAGATCCTGTGTTAGTCCGGGTAGACTAGAGAAACAGATTCATAGAGACACTGATGTGAATAAGAAAGCGCTTTATATACAAGAGCAATTGAATATTGAGAAAACATCCCAGCCCAGTCCAGATCAAGTCCATAAGTCCAATATTAGCCCTTATGTCTGATACCAATCTATAAATTCCTCTTCAGACACATGAAACACAAGCAGTGACGTCAAATGCAGGATGATCATAGGCCAGTGGGTGGGAAGTCTTGTGGATCCAGTGCTGTTGTAAGCATCTCAGTGGTGGCAGGGGTCTCCACGTGGCTTCTCCGGCTCCAGAGGTCTGGTTGCTTCAGGGTAGGTCCATGTGACTTCTCTAGCTCCCAGGGTATAGCACCATGTGTCTTGTCTGTAGTGTGTCTCCAAGGGAGTGAGCAGAGAGAGAATCTCTCATCTCCAAGGAGGAAAACACAGAAATTCCCAGAATTCCAAGGAGAAGGCCACGCCCACACAGAGGCCTCATTGGTTGTTACCACATAGAGTCGTGTCTAAGCCAAGTTTTTCAGCACATTTTTAATTCCGTTTTTGTGGTAAAATAGGTGCCACAGCTGATATTTGGGTTGGCTTATCTGCGAGTATATACAGTATATCTTGATTGACAGGCCAGACTCCACCCTTCACTCATAATCCTCTCAAATTAACCCCAGATTATGTCACAACCAAAGATCCTGTTGAATTCGTCTGAGTCATAGTGACTCATGGTCTGCCCGGTGCTGTGCCATCCTCACAATCACTGCTGTGTTTGAGTCCATCGCTGCACCACCATCTGTCTTGTGGAGGGTCTTCTTCTCTGCGCCCCTCCACTCCACCAAGCACGGTGTCCTTTTCCAGGGACTGGCTCTCCTGAGCATGTGTCCAAAGTACATGAGACAGAGTTTTACCACTCTGGCCTCAAAGAGCTCCCCCAGCCATTCGTCTGTTCTCTGGCAGCCCCCGGTGCACTCGGTGTTTGCCAACACCACACTTCATCGCATCCATTCTTCGTCTCCTCCGCAATTGGGCAGCTTTTTCATGCCACGAAGGCGATTGAAAGTGGCCTGGGTCAGCTGAACCGTAGCCTTCAGAGTGACCTCTTTGAAGTACTTTACGGAGGTCACGTGCAGCAGATTGACTCTGTGTGCTGCCCAGCCCGATCCCTTGACTTGCTTCTGTGGCCTCTGACCCTGGGTCCAAGTACACCGACCTCCTTGACAGTGTCAGTCTTTCCCTGCTTATCATGTTGCCTCTGGGCGGTGTCTTAAGGGGCAATCTGTATTGAAAGTTGTAGTTTCAGTCTCTGTCAGTAAGTGCTTCCAGTCTTTAAAGAAGATTTAAGGGAACTAGAGTGTGATTTTTGTGGGTTTTTTTCACATGTAATTTTTTTAATTGTAAAAATATAGCCATTTATTGTCTTCAAAGCATTTTCAAGTGGCTTCCATCGTAGAGTATTGCAAGTTATTTCAGCACCTAGCTAGACTGCTTGGATGAGCCTTCTGGTGGGTGTTTCATGTTATGGTCATAGTTCGGTGTAGCACAATACTTTAGGTCTCTTTGAATCTGCTGCATCAATATATTAATTTTAAATCTCGTAGTCTATAGTGTCTCATTATTGGCAGATCGCTTTTTCAGAACTCTGTAATAAGTTTCCACTTATACAAAGTTATCACAAAAGATTCTAGAAAAATCTCAAAAATGAGAGGAAGCAAAATGAAGGCACACATCTAAACTCAGAAGTGACCAGGGTGAACCTTGCTCCCTTGCAGCCATCCCTCTGCAGGCTGCTGTGTTGACACATCGCAGCTGAATGACAGCGTAGCTACCTTTTTGTAATGAATATTTTACCCCTTCTCTCTTAATGACTTGAAAAATAGTTTTCTCAGGATCGTAACTATCCACTATGCCTACTTCTTCAGAACGAGACTGGGTGGCGTAGTGGGTTATTCATTGGGCTGCTAACTGCAAGGTCAGCAGTTTGAAACCACCGGCCACTCCTCGGGAGAAGGATGAGGCTTTCTACTCCTGTAAAGAGTCACAGTCTTGGGAACCCACAGGGTGGCTCCGCCCTGCCATCCAGGCTTGCTGTGAGTTGGCTCTGCCTGGGTGACGGTGCGTTTGAGAGGAGCCGGCTTCTTTCTGCTGACATACTCTCCGTTTCATGTCTGCACTTGTAATCTATTTGACCATTTCCCTTGTGGGAAACACTCGGTTATTTCCAGTGTATTATGCTTGTAAACAATGGTACAATAAAGACCTGATGGCCAAATCTTGGATAGATCACTTTTCACATCCTTTCCAACATGTTTTATTGACTATTTTCAGATACAGGCATGAAATTGCCCATGACGGGCAGAGGATTTACATCTTGGGAGGTGGTACTTCCTGGACCGCTTATTCCTTAAACAAGGTAAAAACAACCCAAACCAAAGGGGAAATGGGAATGAGCTCAGCGAGTCTTATTACTTGCAGTATTTTAATTTGGGGCTGGGTTGTTCATCAATGCCTAGTTTGTGTTAGGTGTTTGTTTTTTTTTTAATCTAAGGTCAAACTCCTGAGTCCTGTTAGGTTTATTTCACCCTCACGGAGAGTGTGTTAGGAAAGTGAGGGGAGTGACCGGAGGAGGGGGACAGGAGCTTTGGAAACCAGAATGAAATTGGAGCCGGGTCTTCCCTCTGAATGTCAGTGCGGGCATGTGAGGGACTGCGCGTCACTCACTGTAGGAAACTGAGCCCCTAGGACACTCTACTCCCCCCCCCCCCCTCCACATCCCACCCACCTCTATCCCTAACATGTCACGCTGACCACCGGGCTCAAGGAAGGTCCAGAGTGGACACGGCATTCCTAGGAGGTTTCCCGATTCCATCCCTGCCAGCTTCCACTTGACTGTTCCCCCCTGTGCAATCCCATAAAAGCCAAAGCAGCCCCGCTTTTCTGTGGTAAATGTGATGTGTGTCCACAGTAGACCCAGTGAGGGAGGGAAGGATGGAAGGATGGGCGACGGATGGACAGACGGACGCCGTGCCCCCTCTGGGGTCCACTGTGTTGCTTTGTTTCCGCTGATTTCTTCAGTTCCTCCATGTGCTTCTGTTTCAGCCGCCTCTCTTAATGTTTGGCCTTATAGTGGAGTAAGGAGAAAGCCGAGAAATTAAAAAGGAGACATAATTTTAAAATAAGAATGCATATTTGTACAGGCTGTCGTTTAAAATCCAGCTCGCAGGCTGTCTAAAATTACAGTTACTTATCTGTGTGTGTCTGTATTTCTTCCTTTCTCTCTTCTCTCTCTCCAAGATCCACGCATACAACCTTGAAACAAATGCATGGGAGGAAATCGCAACAAAACCCCATGAAAAAATAGGTAAATTCCAAATGACGATCCCCTTATTGGCTGCACGCGTTTCCCCTGTGTTGGGACGGAAGCAGTCATTCAGTGAGCCGTGTGGCGACTCCGAGATGCTGAGCTGGGTTAGCAAGCCTTGCTCTAGCAGCCCCATTGGGGCTCTTCCTCAGGAGATGGTCGATTCTGGGGCAGGAGCAGGGCCTTGGGGCGGCATGAGAAGTGGGGGCTAGGCATTTGAATGAAGTTCTCCCTCCCTCTTTATAAGGTAAAGGGCCACAGTAGAGTCGCCTAACTGTGGCGCCTAAGACAGTGACCCTGCGGCCGAGTGCTTTCCGCACGCACTCAGCAGGGATTGGGAGGACCAGGCAGTGTCGGCTTGGCGCCACAGAGGGAGTGTTTTCAGCGAGTCTGTCTGTTGCTATGTCATGTCATGCTGCTGCCCGTCTCCTGTCAACAGTGGGATTTCTGTGTTCATGTGTTTGGCAGGTTTCCCTGCAGCCCGAAGATGTCACAGTTGTGTTCAAATAAAAAATGGTAAGGATTCTAAATAACTTTCTAAATAACTTTCATTTCTGCGATTAGTTAGCTGTCTGTGGGCAGTGCTATCCTCCCTAATGATACCCTCTCAAAACACATGCATGGCTTTGGGAAGAGTCAGTTTTTTGTAACCCACACTTAGGGGAAGTCCATAAAGTTATGTCTCTCTCTGCTCCTTGTTCATCCTATAAACCAGTGTGCTGCTTGCGCTCCCAGAGAACACACAGCTTGGCAGTAGTGTGGGTCTTGTTACTGTACCACCTGCTCCTCCGGCACTCCACCTCCTCAGGTGACTGTCCATCTGATGGGGTGGGGCTGACGTTCTCGACTGCTTCTACCATGGAGACCTGAGTGGGCTCCTCGAGAGCGTCTTCATTAAAGCCTCTGCTGCGGGGGAAGCTCGCGTAGAGCTCCTCACTCATTCTTTGGCCATATTAATTACCACAAAGACATCGTGTGGCTTCAGAATGCAGCTGCTCTATCGAAATGGGGTCAACGGGTCTTCTTTGGATAACTTTTTGGCCCTTTAACTAACAGCTTATTGTGTTACTTGCGCTCCTTCCTAAACTTGCAGGGCGGAAGGCGTGTGTGAGTGAGTTGGAGAGCTTGTATCCTTTCTGCAGCTTCATTGGGCCTCGCTGCACTGAGGTGATGCCGCACCCCCAGCACAGAGGCCCTTTTTATGAAGTGTCAGGCTTGGGGGATAAGATGTCCAGAGAGTGGCGCTGTACTGCACAGGCGTTCTTGAATCCTAGCCAGAAGCTTCCAGCTCATTGTGTGGCTTGATGAAGTATCAGCTCAGACTGGATCCGGACTTGAATGTCGACGTGTGTTAAGTGGATGCTCTGAGGAAGCACCCTTCAGAAGGAATTGGCCTCATTCTGGACATTTGGTTCAGAGGTTTACATAGCCTTGGTTACAGGATATCTAATTAGTCATAACTCATTTTACCCCCAAAAGCTTTAACTTAGGGACATTTTTTTATGACACAAACAACTCTACTGGACTTCCTATTGCCCTCTCCCAACAAGAAGAAAGTTTAAAATCCCACCCACTGCCATCATGTTGATGTTAGTTGATGACCCTGTAGGGAGAGTAGAGCTGCCCCTGTGGGTTTCTGAGGCTGTAAATCTTTACAGAAGCAGAAAGCCTCATCGTTCTGCCAGGGAGCTGCTGGTAGGTTTGAACTGCTGACCTTGAGGTGAGCAGCCCCCAGCGAGTAACCACTCCCCACTCCCCCCGGGCTCCTTGAAGACAGCTTGCAGAGCACTGTCTTTGTGCTCTCCAAACCGGACCCTGTTTCTCCTCTGGCTGAGGGCCCCACAGAGGAGGCGCTTTTCCACGGGGCAGGTGATGTCACCCTGTCTAGCTCCAGACTTAGAGAAGAGTCCCTGTGTCCATGGTGACCTCCAGCACCTTTTGTTGGGTCCGTGTGCACTAAAAGATTTTGAATGAGTGGCTAACACTTAAAACAACATCCCAGTGTTTGGGTCTGTAAGTCCAGATGTCTGGCTTTCTTGAAGAATAGGCCTCCCTGTGGACTGTGGGCTGAGCCCCTTGCATGGCCCCACCCGCTAGACAGCCCTGCTCTGGCCCCATGGATGCATGTGCACTCTCTCTGCTGCACCTCCGCACCCGTCCACTCCCCTGGAGAAACCCTGGTAGAAAGCCTCCTGAGAAGCATCACCGGTCTGAGCTCTCGAAGACCTTGGCGTCATGTCCCAACCCTGTTGACGTAGAAGCATTGACCAGGGCTACCTGTCTCTAACCCTTCCCGTGGTGTGATGTGGACTTTCTCTTTCTTTCGGTAGATGTTTTTATTTGTGGGGGCTATAACGGAGAGGTGATCTTGGGCGACATCTGGAAGTTGAATCTGCAGACTTTCCAGTGGGTGAAGCTCCCGGCTACCATGCCCGAGCCAGTTTATTTTCACTGTGCGGCTGTCACACCAGTAAGTCTGTGTTCTCCTGTCCTCCTCGCAGAGTTGCAGAGGATAAGGAAATCCGCTTAGGGGGAGGGAGGCCGAGGGCCCTGAGATCAACAAACGTAGCACTAAGATGTTTTCTTAAAACTTCCTCCCAAAACTAGCCAGACCTGAGAGGATGGGGCGCAGTCGGGGAGGGGGTGCAGCATCGTGCAGCATCTTGAAGGGAAGGACCACACAGGATGGTAGTGTCACCCAGAATGCCACATTTGTGAAGCTCCCCGCCAGGGTTCAAAGCAAACACCTTCCTGTTGAGCTTTGCATTGGACACAAGGGCACCCAATCTGGTCTTGCTTTAATTCCGCTTGCTGAAGTTGTGCCGTTTTCAGTCAGCGGTAGGTCCCGGAGTAGCCCCTCATTGTGGAGCTCTTTGAGGGCCTGGCAGGCACCAGCATGGGACCCGCGAGGACTTGTTTTGGTGTCCTCTCCCCAAGTTCAGCCACTGTGTGATATGGCTGCGTGGGCCTTGGTGCCTGTGGCTGGCTCTGTGAGCGTGCCCCTCTGACTGACTGCCGTCTCTCCCCAGGCCGGCTGCATGTACATCCACGGGGGAGTGGTGAACATCCACGAGAACAAACGGACTGGCTCCCTGTTCAAGATCTGGCTGGTGGTACCCAGCCTGCTGGAACTGGCCTGGGAGCGGCTGCTAGCCGCCTTCCCCAACCTGGCCAACCTCTCCCGGACACAGCTTCTGCACCTCGGCCTTACGCAGGGACTCATCGAGCGCTTGAAATGAGGATTTCCGGGTTGTTCATTGATACTGGAAATTTAATTTAAAGAGACTCCTTTATTTATGGGCAGTGGAGACTGTGCTACAGAGAGGACTGGTTCCCCTGATCACGGCCTTACTCAGAAAATACATCAGATGCCTTTCTGTACATTGGTTTTTAAGTTTCTGGAACCCTGACTTTCCCCGCTTCCTTGACTGCTTCTCCCTCCAGTATGCAATCCCACTGCCCCCATCCTCCTCCGTGAGGGAGCTGAGGGAGTCTAGAAGGACCTTAATCATGTTAGGAATCAAGATAAGATAGCCCAGTGATGTAAAGGAACGCTGAGCCTATGGCCATGCCTGCCAATGCTCTACCCATTCAAATAATGGTGTTACCCACAAAAACGAAAAGGGGAAAGAGAAAAGGCAAGAAACCAGCAATGGCAAGCAGTAGTCACCATCCGAGGTCAGAACCAGGCGGCTGGCCAGGAGACTCTTGCAGGCCATGCTAAAGCGAGCTGATCCGCTTGCTCCTTGAGGCGTCTGCTGGGCTGGCCGGGCTCTTGGCAGCCAGCTTGCCGTCCTGCTGCATAGATTCCCCAGACCTGCCCATGGCTCAGCAGCTCGTGGTCCGTTTCTTTCTTCTCCTCCCTCTGGTGCCCAGGGCGCATGTGTGCACAGCGTCAGAGTGCTTCACACAGGGCAGTCTTGAAGGTCTGTATTTATGCATGGCTTCAAGCAACTCTTCTATCTCCTTGGGAAACTGGCGGAAATAGGTGGCGTAAATGCCAGGGCCATAAACCAGTTCTGGCCACAGGGTCTTAGGGTCACACCTGCTGGGGCTTGTTATTTGGCTCCTGCTCCGGCTGGGGCCTGGGACTGTCACGAGAAAGCTGGGACTGATTCCAGTCCAGACCTCTCCCTCAGACTGTTCATTTCCTTTCTCACCTTGACCCTGCTCCCATCACCTTCTCAGGCAACAGGCTTTCTCCCTAGAAAGCCAGCTGGCCCCAGGTGTGTCTGTCTCCCAGCCAGCTGCCGCCTTGTCTGTCTGCAAGCCTGTGCACGGTGCTCTGAGTGGTTCACTCGTCCTTGGAGAAACGGCCCTCGGAGAAAAGCCACACTCCATCCTGCCTGAAGAACCAACTGCCCTTTTAGAAATGGAATAGCATTCTTCTTTTTGTTAACGTGCAATTTTTGTTCTAGTGCTTTTTTCTTTGCGCTTCTGAAAGGGAAAGGGCCTCCATTCACCCATCTCCCTCCCACAGTGCCATCAGGCTGGGCCGGTGGAGGCAGGACAGAGGTGCCTGGCGGGGAGGCCAAGGGTGGGCACTGTGCTGCTCAGGGGGCTGGGTGGGGCATTGGGGACACCTTGATGTGTCCCTACAAGTGCCTCTTTTTTCACCTCGCTTTTAAATTCTTCCTTCATCCCACACAGGACCTCTGTAGCTTCTGCGTGGTTTTAAAATCACCTTTGAGTTCTGGCTAAATTGTTATCTCCTGGTGTCTGGGGTTGGGAAAGAGATGACCTTGGCCTCCGGACGTGGCCTTCTGATGCCCGGGTGTTCCTTTGGCCTGGAGCGCAGCTTCTGTACAGTCCCGTGTGTCATACCACTCACCTGAGTGTGGGTCCTCGGGGCTTGAGGGTCATGAGGCCGTGGCAGGACGGGGAATAGTTCTCCCAGGGGTTTCGCACCCCGTCCGTGCCCCTTACGTCCTGCCATTGCCAGCCTACTCAGCATTTCACCCCTAACCCCCCATGTATGGGCGTGCTCCTCTGAGGAGCCCCTCCCCGAGAGCACTTCTGAGAGCAAGCTCCACAGGCCCACACAGCTCTGCTGCCTTCGCCGTCCTGGCTCTGGGAGCCGGAGTAGCCCGGCTGTCAGGCAGGGGAGGGCGAGTCACAGTGTCTTTCTCCAGAGACAAGCCTGGCCGGCCGCTCAGCCTCTGTGCCCACCCTATGACACCGAGGTCCTGGGGTTCTGAGCTGGCGCATGGATCACCCTGCCGCTTCAGCTGGGAGAGGAGGCCTGGCCCCCCCACACTGGCTGTCACCCTTCCAAGCCCCCGAGGCTGTCTTCTCCAAGGGGACCTTGGAGGCCTCCATCTACAGCGTCTCTCTGCGGTAACGCTAGTAATGTTGCAGCCTGGTGCTGGAGAGCCCACGTGTGCGAGTTCTGGTTGCCAAAGGAAGCGCTGTGACGACTTCACGTAGGTGACTGGGCTGGGCCGCAGTGTGTGTCTGGGAGTCCATGCCAGCTGCTTCTCAGCCTCCCGGAGGCACGCCCAGCACTTGGGTGCAGTGTGTCAGCTCCAGTGCAATACAGAGATGATCCACCCCGGGTGTGGTGCGGTTCGGTTCGGGGCGCTCCTCTGGCTGGCGTGGGGTGCCAGTGCACTACTTGAGTCAAACCACACGAAGGTTTTTAGCTGTGAACCTCTGGCTTTAGCCAGCACTCGCATAGCTGGATTTCCAAGTTCAGGTTTTCAGACTCCGTTTCTTACAGAGACTTTCTGTTCTGAGTTTGTTGCAGTTGGGGTTCCGTTCCCAGCCCTCCTTCACGCTTCTCTGTTTGCACATCTTCCCACATGGCACCCCCCCAGTACAAAGCAGCCCTGCAGGGAGTTTCCGGAACCGAGAAAGGAAACCCTGGTGCTTTGTGCCGTCAGCTCTCCAGGTCTAGGCTGTGGTGTTGAGACTTTGTTACATGAACAAAGCAAGGCTTTCTTCATCCAATAGAGTAACTTCCAGATCCTGGAAAATCTACCCCCCCATGTGGGGTCATTTGGAATGTTCACTACGGAAACCCTTTCCCCTGGCCGAATGTTTGGGTTTTTTTATCAGGGTTTTTTCATCCGAGCAACAGGATGTAAAACTTGGCTCTAGTCTATTCATGCCTGTTACAGAGCCAGATGTAAAGAGTATTAAAAGTAATAACATTTCTAAACAAAGCAGTTTTTTTAATGTGTGTTACCTTGGGTTACCCAGAGTAGTCTGAGGAAACACAGGTGACTGCAGTCTGCAGAGAATCCGAGTTTCCACTTGTTTATCAAGCCCCCCTTCCCCCGCTGGTTTCGTTCTTACTCCTCCCCACTGTCCCACAAGCACCTCTCCTCTTCTCGGAGTGGGGTTAAGCAGGCGGGAGGGACAGCAAGAGAACAGGTCTCAGGGGGGCAGTCCAGCCGGACAGCTCTTGCCAGGCACCCTGGGGTGGCCCTGAGTCAGAGGCCTCCCCACCCGCTCTGCGGCTGCAGCAGTCCCCCCAGGCCCCGCACTTCCTGGGTCACCCCGCCAGGCCTCAACACCCATGGGAAGAAAGGGCTGTGCTGTGAGGGGTGCAGGAGCCTTCTCTTTTTGTCTTGAAAAAAGAGTCACAGTTAGATGCACCCTCTACGACCTGACCCTGTCCCCGTGTCGGTTGTCCTTCTGTGAAACTGTCGTGTCTGTGTGTGGTCTCAACAGGGCACCGAGAGTGCCTCAGGCTGCTGAACCCTCTGCCTGCCCGCACCCCAATTCTCACAGAAAGCCATTTCTGTCGTCCCCCCCCCCCCGGCTTGGCTGCAGCCGAGGGTGTACAATGTTATGGCCAGCTGCAGGAGCTGCTCACCGTTACCGCCTTGCCGGCCTGGGGACCCCAGGAGCTGAGGCTGGTGCCCAGCTGTGCCATGCGCACCCCACCCCCGAGTCTGTTGGGGTCCCTAGCGACCTCATCCCTGGTCTGGTGTTGTGATTCAAAGTGGTACCATCTTTTTAGTGTAATTTCCAAGTTTGAACCCCCCCCCCCAGTTTTTAGCAGTCATTTCCAACCCCTGCTTAGTCTGTGTACAGGGTGAGCCACAGGCAGTACCTGGAGAGAAAACAAACCTATCTCAACATGCTTCGGCCATGGTGCTTTCCCTAGAGAACACAAAGGAGGCTTCAGAAAGCCCTGGCTCTCTCTCGAAAGCTGCTTCCTTGTACCAGGAGCCTGAGCAGGAAGAATGTGGTGCCAGGTGACACCTCTCCCCTCCATCAGGGCATCTTTCCACAAAGATGTCCCTGGAAGCAGCTGCGTAGGAAAGGGCAGGTGGGGTCCCAGGGTGCACTGAGCTCACACCTGCAGACCAGGTCTGCTCCCCTTGCTCTTGAGCTGCTTCCCCCCCCACCCCCCAGATCACAAAGTACGGGAACCCCTTTGCAGTCTGGTGTGCATGCCGTATGATCGGGACAGCCGTTCCACCCTCCAGTACAGTGGATCTACCCCACTCGTCCAGTCCGTATTGATTTACCTTGTCAGTGTGTTGCTGTTGGTTTTCTAAAACAATCTGGTCAATAAACCTTCTCCAAATCTACTTGGCTCGAAGCTGCCTCCATTGTCTGTCTCGGGTGTGTGTGTGCGCACATGAGTTCACCTGTGTGCCCTGTGCAACAGTCCTGCCCAGCCCCCACCCAGGACTGCCTGTTCCAATAGCCTCCGACCATCTGCTTTGCCCCCCACCCCCCATCCCCCGGGGGAGCACCTGGACACACAGTGCCACCAGCAGGAGTGGGGGCAGCCCCACTTTCTTGTATTGACCATCGCGCGGTGCTATGGAGCCCCAGGCTGAGGTTGGAGTCCAGCGTTTCTCTGGACTTGGGGCTACAGGGAAACATGAGCATGTCCCCACCGTCATTTTATGCCCCAGGAGGAGTTGTGCTCTTTGCAGGGGCTCTTGGGGATGCAACTCACTTTCTCCTTGACTGTTTTTTTTTTTTTTTTTGCTGGATGCTTCCCTCTCCAGAGCAGTCTGGATAGGCATCCACTGCCTGCATGGAGAAAGGTGACCAGCCGCATCCCATCAGCACCCAGGGTGCCGAGCTCTCCTTGAAGACCGGCGGGAAGCAGCGAGCCCTGTGTGGCCTTAGATGAGCTCACTCCCTGCCCTCCAGTCAATGCTGACTCTGCCACCCACTGTGGGTTTCTGAGTCTTTCTCCCGAGGAGCTGCTGGCGGTTTTGAACTGCCGAACTTGCAGATGCAGCCCATGGTTAAGCACTCCATCACCAGGGATCCTACCTTAGATCAGCAGAGGTTTAAAATAACTCTGTTACATCTTGTTTCGGTTTTGGATAAGGTTCTCTAGCCCCATGGTGCGGGGAGGGGGTTGGTGTGAGGGGGGATTGGTTTGGTGGCCTCATCCAGTGTGTAGTAAATTCTAGTGTGTCAAGACCCTCCCACTAAGCTGTTCTACCAGACGAGCACTGCCGCGCGCTGTTGCAGCAGTGTAACGTCTGCCGTGATGGCTGGAGGGGAAAGGACGTTGTGTGAAACCATCCATTTCCATGCCGCTGTCTTAGCAAAGGGCCAGCTTCCACGTCTTCTGGGACGATGAACATGTTCCATGTCTGCACTGCCCCACACCATGGCCACTAGCCACAGGCGATACTCAGCGCTTCCATGTGGCTCATGTGGCTGGGAGGGGCAGTCATTGGGTAGTTCAAAGGGTGGGGCTGGAATAGTCCTAGTTTTTAAAGGTCCTCATGAACTCAGATCCCCCCCAATGGGTATTTGGAAATCTTTGATAGGAAAGCCAATCCCACAGGTGCGTGGAAGGGAAAAACAGAAAGGAGGAACTTAAACAAAAGAAGAAAATGCCTGCCCTCCCACCCCCGTCTCATCATCCCCTCATCCTGCGTTGTCTCTGCAGAGTTCTGCAGGAGCCCAAGCCCCAGGCCGAGGTGCAGACCACCCATCCTGCACCGTCCTAGGGTGGGGGTCTGGGGCTGGCTTGGAAGTCTGGAACATTTTTAGGTCTCTGGTGCCTCCTCCAGCAGTCGGCTCACCAGCAGCTGACCTGGGTGCCAGCAGCCTTGAGGTAGGTGGACATACGCCTAGGAGCACAGGCAATAGCTCACCCCCAAGTCCCAGGGCCATGGCAGGAGAAGGACAGAGACAGGTGGGCACTCTGGCCACATCCTATTTTAGACACACAGCAGGCCAAGAGCTTTAGCGTGGTTTTGCAGATGGCGACTGGGCAAAGGAGGGCTAGTGCCTGCCCTTGAGTCAGGAGAGCCCTGGGAAGCTAGGCTTCTAGCACCTTCCACCTGAGCCTGTGGTGTTCTGCTGCCGGGGCTGAGACCCATCACTGCTGAGGATTTTTCCAACTCCCCAACCCACGCCTCGGCAAGGAAACTGTGCCCACCAGAGATATGCACAGCCAGGCAAGCGGGCATCCTCGCCCTCCGGGTTCCTTTCCAGCCTCAGCCTCGCCCTGTTGGTAGGAAAAGGTACAAGGACCCACTGCCTTCCCAAGAGGAGGCTCCACCCCCAAACCAAAGCCAAATCTCCAGCCAATGCGTACTCTTACTGAGCCCAGAGGGCAGAGTGGACTTGCTCCTTGGGGTTTCTGAGGGCACACGGAGCAGGAAGCCTCGTCTTTCTCCCAGGGAGCACTACTGGGTCTGAACCGAGCCCAGTGCTTTGCCGCACTAAGCCCTCACGGCCTCCCAGACTCCCCTGAGACAGGCCAGATGGGCACCCACCATGATGGGAGAGTGCCCAGTTGCTGGGGGCTACTCTAAGCCCCACCACCCAACACTGGAGGCAGCCAGGGGGCTTTGCGCCCAGAGGTGCCTCACATTAGGGGCGTGGGAGAGCGAGCGGGCGGGCGTCCGTCGTCCCCACCCTCAGCCCAGGACACAGGGCTCACCCGCCTCGGGAGCACGGGCCGCGAGCGCCCCTGCCGGCCCTCCCGGGAACTTTCCCTCCACGCCCCGCGGCTGCCCGCGAGTAGAGGCCGCCCCAGGGAGCCACACCGAAGGGCTTCCAGGGACCCCAAGACTTTCCAGGGAGCGGGGTGGCCGCGCCGTTCGGGTCGAAGCCACTCAGCAGACGGACCCCAAGACCAGGGCCCTGTGCACGCGTGGCCGCCGAAGGCAGAGGGTCGTGGTCTCGGCTTCCAGCGGCGTCCTCCCCGTGGAAGACCGGTGCCCACGAGCAGCTGCCGGGCCGGGCTCGGCCAGGAGAGGGCATCAGTGGGCCGACTGCGCGGGCGCCCGGGAGCCATGGCAAGGCTGGGTCCGCACCCTCCCTCCGTCCCTGCACGGACCCCGGAGCCCAGAGAGCCCCGCTTCTGCCTTCAGGGGACTTCCATTCTAGAGTCTGCGCCCCCAGGAAGCAAGCAAGGAAACGCGGGAGGCCGGCTGCGGGGGAGGAGCCGTGGGGAAAGGTGCCAGGCCATGCCAAGGTGCTGCCACCTGAGCCCATAGTGGTCCTGGTGGAGCCAGGCCCAACCTTGGGCACCTCGTGGCCCAGGAACCTTGCCCTTCTGGGATCCTCATTGGGCTGCTCACTGCATGGTCAGCGGTTTGAGACCGCCTCCTCCCGGGGCTAAGATGAGGCTTTCTGTTCCGGTCACAGGAACCCCATGGGCAGCCTGGCTGTCCTGCAGGGGCTCTGGGAGTCGGACCCGACTCTAGGGTAGTCAGGGTTTGTTTTGTTTTTTTTGGGGGGGGTGTGGAGGAGCAAGCAGAAAGAAGCCTGAGGGACTGGGGGTGGGGCTAGGTGCAAGAGGGCAGAGGTAGGGATGGGGTAGAGTTGGCACCTAGTCTTAGAGAGGATGGGACATTTCTAAGGCAGAGTGACACAAATCGGTCAGTTGGGATGACCAGCAGTGGCTGGCCAGCCAGGGGTCAGGCCCTGGTGGGGACTTGGGACACAGAAGGGATCTTGTTTCTGTGGCTAGGAGGGGCCTGGGCACCAGGGTCTATGCAGAGACCACGTGGAGTGTTAGGACCACGGGGTCCCCTCTGAGCCTGTCCCAGCTCAGGCGGTGGGAACTGGCCAGGGCGAGGCTGGACAGGAAGTATAGGCCAGCTTCTGGGGAGATGTCATCCCCCAAGCGTCCCCACTTCACTTTCCGTCCCACGTCCAGCTTCCCTAGGAGGTGGCGTTTGTCCCCACTCTGAGGTTGGAGGTGACCAGGGAGGTCAGACTTTGCTATGGAGGTCCTGCTCACGGAGACCCCCGCCCTGCTCGGCGGGAACTTTGGGGCTCGGTGTGGCTGTGCTGGGTACCAGCCTTTTGCAGGCAGGCCCAGCCCACACCAGGGTGCGTGGGCAGAGGCAGGCTGGAGGGGGCCGTGCTGGCCACAGAGAGGCAGGGAACGAGAGGCGATGGGGAGGGGGCAGATTGGCTCCCGGGATGGGAGGGGAGGCCCTCCGGACTGGAATGAGCCGGTTCTGAGCGGCTGGAGCTGGCTGCCTCCCCCTCCCTTGCCCGCCCACCAGCTCCCTCCTTTAGCGACAGGCTGGTTTTTGCCGCAGTCCCTGACCAAGGTAAACAGTGAGGCCCCAGGAAGAACGCGCCGTTTCCATGGCAACCGGAAGGGCACTGCCGGCTCTCTGGGGTGTGACTTAAGGCAGGAAGAAGAGGCCCCTCCAGACAGGCAGGGAGAGGAAGGACCCCACCGGAGCATGTGGCATGGCGGGGCTGGGGGGCTGTTCTGGAGCACGAGAGGCCTGGAGTAGGGAGTCCAGCGGAGGGGCAGGCCGGTCGGGGATGGGGAGGTCACGCAGGGACCGGGGTCACACCTACCACAGTGCCACGCACGCCGTTGTGGGGGCTGCACACTGAGGTTGGGGGCCCCCCAAGCCCACACGTGGCCAGGCCGCTCCGGTAAACCCTCCCGTGAGGCCAGCCTGCCCCAGAGTGCCAGGTCCAGCTGCCCCTGGAGAGGTTTCCTTGGAAACAGAGACCCACATCACACACAGCCCCCACCCGCCACCCTGCCCTGCCTGTGCACAGGCAGCCCATCCTTCCTGTCGCACTGCCCTGGGAGGCTGGGCTCTCGGTCACTCACTGAAGGTGTCCCCTTTCCCTCGGGGCCTGTCCCTCTCATGGTGGGCTGGGCTGGGAGGAAGCTGAGCGGCTGCCCTGCCCAGCAAGGCAGAACAAAGTGGGCATCTCTGGGCTGAGTGGGAGCACCTACTGCTGTTTGGACGCAATTTGGATAGAGTTCGTCTGACCATGGAAGGGCTACATGGGGACCCAGGCCCCAGGCTCAGTGGACCTTCTCCACCCACACCCTGCTCTGCGTGAGCCCTGGTCCTCTGGGAGACACCTTCCTGGCGGGGTAGGAAACAGATCTGAAGCACACAGATGCTGTTTTCTCTTATTAAACAAACAAAAAACCTCCCTTTGCCAGCAGGTTGATTCTGACTCATCATGCCCCTCAGGCTGCCAAGACTGCAGATCTGTATGGAAGAGTGCTCCGCTTTCTCCCCCCGGGGGGGTGGGGGTGGGATTTGCTAGAGGGCTACTTGCTCACCTTGTGGTTAGCAGCCCAGGGCATAAGCCAGAGCACCACCAGGACCCAGAAATGCCAAGTTCACAGGGAGCTGTTTGGGGTTCCCAGGCTTCTCTGCCCTTGACCACCCCTTGTCTGTCTGTTGCAGCTCTGCTGGCCGTGGCTATACCCTCTGCTAAAATGCCCTTCCCCGGATCCCCACAGCTCACCTCTTCCTGTTCTTTATTCAGATGTGGGCTTCTCAGCCAGGGCTCACTGCCATTGAGTGGCTGCTGACTCCTAGTGAGCCGCAGGGCAGGGCAGAGCTGCCCCTGTGGGTTTATGGGCATAGAAAGCCCCATCTTTCCCAGAGCGGCTGCTAGTTTCAAACTGCTGACCTTTGAGATCACAGCCCAATGCTTGACTACTCCGCCACGAGGGGCTCCGGTCAGGGCTGGGGGAGGTGACTTTGTTAGGTGTTGTCAGGTCAGCACAGATGCACAACTGAACCAAACGCTGCCCGGCGGGCCCCACCCTCACCAGTGTTCCCAGGCTTGAGCCCATTGTTGCAGACATGGGGTCAGTCCACCTTGTAGCCATGGGGTCAGTCCATCTTGTAGGGGGTCTTCCTCTCTTTCGGTGCCTGGTACCAAGCCTGCTGTTCTTTTCCAGAGACTGCCCTCTCCTGACATGTCCAAAGTCCTTGAGAGGAAGCCTTCCCGATCGTTGGAGCCTTCTGGATGTACTCTGAGGAGCATGGAGGCTATACTTTTTCCGAGACAGATGTGCTTGTCCTGTTGGCAGTTCACAGTGCTTTCAAGATTCCTCATCAATGCCATTATGCAAGTGCATGGATTCTTCTTTGGTCTTCAGGGGAGGCGGAGGGCCCACTATTTAAAATTGTGTGTGTGCACACACCCCTGCACCCACACCCACTAGCATGCCCTGACTTCCTCCCATGGAAGGTAAAGCCACCTGATGGTTATGGTGTCCACTGGGAGTGGGAAGTGCCAGAGGGCAGGGCCACAGGCTCCACAGTGGTCTCTCCAGAACGAATGGGGAGATCTGCCTCTAGCATGAAGCTGGCCAAGTGATACGGCGGTCTCCTGGTCAGACACCCAGGGCTGGCCGTCCGAGAGAAACACAACTCGCTGAATGCTCCCCTCTCCCTCCTAACAGCCCCCCTCCCCGCCCCAGCTGGGACTGAGTGAGACACATCCCCTGGTGCCACAGCCTGTCCACTGGGGCAAGCAGGCTGGTGGGCATGGCCACAGCAGCTCTCTCCCCTCCTAGGCGCTTCTCGGGTTTGTTCAGAGTTGCCGAATGAGCTCTCTGCGGAGGCTTTGGCTTGGTGCGCTGGGAGGAGAAGCAGGGACAGGGCAGCAAGGGGCCACCTCTGAAGTGGCTTGGTGGTTGGCAGACACTTGCCATCAGGACTCTTCTGGGGATGAGGGTGTGTGCCCTTGGCAACCAGAACCTCCCTCCCCCAGCTCAGCTTCACAAAGCCCACCAGGGACCCAGGCAGCCGGGGCCCAAGACAGCAGTTTTGCTGGGTAACCTTATGAGGAGTGGGCCCACAGGACCTGTCCACGCCACTGCCCTACCTTCCAGCTGTGGCCAGGGACTCCTTGGTCAGGGACGTACTGAGCTGCCCTGCCCGCTCCGTAAGTGCCCCACACCAGCTGCCAGGGCTACACCTGGCCGTGGGTCAGGAAAGAGCCCAGCTACAGCTTAACAAGGAGATAGCCACGTGGGCTTGTGAGTGGCGGCACTAATACGGCCCAGGAAGGCGAGCCACCTGGGAGCTCTATGACCACAGGTGCCGGAGCCTCTGATATAGGTGGTCTGGGAGATGCCCTGGCAGTGGCCGGGGTTGTGCCCAGATGCCGCCCCAGCAGCAGTCTCCTCAGAGTCTGGCCCATGGAGGGAGGTGAATCGAGTATGGCGTCAGCTAGCTGCAGGATCCATGTAGAGAGGCCCTGGCTTTGGGGGCCCAGCTGTCGTTGTGGCAGCAGCTGGGAGCCGGGTGACACCCCTCACTGCTAGGGCTCCTCAGAGTCAGCAGCCAGCACCACCCCTCAAGCTGCGTTTCCACTCCTGCTGAGGTCAGTGGCCACCAGAGAGCCCACAACCATTCATTCAGGTGGCTTCCAGCCTCATGCCAGGTGAGCGTGACTAGAGGTGGGCTCGCTTGTTCCACCTGCTCATCTTCCAGGCCTCAGCCCAGACTCTTCCATCCTCTCGGCCCTCAGCACTTGGGCCCACAGAAGGAAAGCGGTTGCTGTCCAGTTGCTGATTCTGACCCATGGCAGTCACAGGGCCTTCCGCAGCTGGTTTGCAGGGAAGCCCTCTCTCAGACCAAACTCACTGCTACTGCGTCATGCCAACTCCTGGCCACCTTCTAGGACAGGGCAGGGCTGCCCTGATGGGTTTCCAAGACCGGTATCTTTATGGGAACAGGCAAGGCTTTCTCCCACGGAGCGGCTGGTGGTTCTGAACCGCTGACCTTGAGGTTAGCAGCCCAATGTGTCACTACCCTGCCACCTCCTGAGGCACTTCCGAGTAGGGGGTAGTCTGCCAGCCTGTCACTTAACTGGTGAGGGCATCACTGTCTGCACTGCCCAGGGGCAATCTGCAGAACGGAACTGAGACATGACCAGGCCCGGCTACCTGTCCATCTGCTTCACCAGGTTTTGCTGTCTCTCGCCTTGGCTCAAAGTCCACTGCCCAAACTGGCAATACCAGCTTCTAGAAATTCCATGTCAGTCAAACACCCACCTGTGGTGTGAGTCACCTTCAGTTTCCTGCCCAGCTGCCTCCTCTTAGCGGACCTGGACACTCACTCACTCACTCACCTACCTACCTTCAGTCTCTTGCCCAGCTGCCTCCTCCTAGCGGGCCTGGACACACACACACACACACACTCACTCACTCACTCACTCACCTACCCAGCTGCCTCCTCCTAGCGGGCCTGGGCAATCTGAGCAGCTCTGTGTTGCTTTTGGACACCCTCCCCTGCCATTTGGAGACACACAGTTGGTGCAGTGTACTCTTCCGAGTCATTTACACAGCCAGCTTCAAAAGATGGCGAGTTAAGCCTTTCAGAGGTAATTTCATAAAAAGGATCATCAGGCTAATCATGCTGTCAATTTAATTGTGAGGTCTGAAAGAATTAATTAGCTTTCTTGGAAGCAGCCCTGCAAGAAGGGCCTCTGAAAGGCAGGCAGCACCTACCTCGGCGCTGTCAGCTGGCATGCAGGCTGTCCGGTAGTGAGCAGGCTCTGGCAGCTGATCTGCAAAGGGTTCTAGAGGTAGAACTTCTGGCACGGGCTCGGTGGCACAGAGACAGCGGCGGGAAAGGGGAAGCGCGCAGAGGATGCTGGGACCAGACCTGAGGGTCGCTGGTCTACACACACTGAAGTGAAGCCTGGCCAGGGCGGGGCTAGTCCGAATTGGCCCGAGACACCTGGGAAGGTATCTAACTGAGCTGCTTGTTGTGCAGGCCAGGTGTGAGGTGTAGGCTTCTCTGAATCACACAACGTGCTTCCAGACGCAACGAAATCTTTCTTCCAAATCGAATGAAACCTGGACATTCAAGGCTGGTTGGAAACCCAGTCCACATGGTTCTGACGACGTAGGGCGGAGTGCATCTGTCCACATCAAGCCTGTCCATCCACGTTGTGACTCTGTTCCCAGAGGGCATCCTAAAAGGTCAATACTTGGGTGGTCTTAATTTCTCAAAAACAATAACAACACAGGTTCAGGCCAGAATATAAAGATACGACAAACTTAGGCCACAGGGTACCTGAGGATTCGCCACGTTAGCCTCCATCTTTCCTCAAAGAATGAGAAAAACGACTCCAGTTCTTTGCGCTTGGGGTTGCTAGCCTGAAAGCTCAGCGCTCCCTGACCTCCCCATGGGGTGGGCTGCCCAGCCCTGGAGGCTGTGGGGGCACTGGGCACAGCCTAGCCTGGATGGTACGCATTAAACCCTGTGGAGCAAGAAAGAAGAAACAGAAATGAACGTGTCGGTCTCAAGATTATAGTGGTTGGGAAACATAATTCTACGCACAGAATGGTGTGAGACCAACCAAAGCCTAGGCCTGGTGAGTACTGGGCACTCACTGCACAAGCCCCCAAAGGGGCCCAGTGTAACAGCTTTCTGCCCCTGTAAAGACTTACAGCCTCACCAACCAGAAGGCCCACTGAAGAAACCCTGGTGGCGTAGTGGTTAAGTTGGGCTACTAGCCACAAGGTCTGCGGTTTGAAACCACCAGCTGCTCCTTGGGAGACCAAGGTGGCTTCCTACTCCCATAGAGTCACGGTCTCGGAAACCCACAGGGGCGGCCTTCTTCTGCCCTGTAGGCTGCTGTGAATTGGTACCGGCTCCCTGGCGGCAAGCATTCGTTCACCTCTCATGTCATAGAGCACCCTGTGGATTCTGAGGCTGTATGTTTCCAGGGGAGCAGAAAGCCCCATCTTTCTCCCCGTGGAGGAGCTGGTGGTTTTGAACTGCTGACCTCATGATGAGCAACCCAACGTGAAGCCCTAAGATTCCCCAGTAAAGTGATCTTTTAATAAGGAAAACAAAGCGGGGGGAGGGGAGAGGAAGGGGGGGTTTCTTGGTCCCTAAGAAGGGACAGGGCTTCGGGACAAAGGGAAAAGAAGGGATCACTGTCTTTCAGCACTCGGTCAGCTGTGCCCGCTGTCCTGCGGAGGCCTGAGAAGGCTTCTTTGCCATCAGGCCTCACAGCAGGAGTCGTGGGTCTGGCAGCTCAAGGGTGCCCCCTTGCAGTGTCAGGCTTCCCCTGGAGAACTTGGTTGTGGCTAGGGACCCTCCAGTGAATTTTGGCTAATAGCCCTCTGTGCATGAAACAAAACCCTCCCGGTCCCATAGCACCCTCCCAATCGGGGCTTTGCCAGCCCACTTCACTGAGGGTCCGAAGTACTGACCACGGCTCTCCTCACGTCTTTGTGACTCCCACCAAGCAACATTCCTCTCCCTGATGGATCTGGGTAAGGAGGGTGGGGGTGGAGTTGGGGAAGGCTGGAGAGATACTGATTGGATTCTAAGATTCAGCTGAGAGTGACTGGAAATGGTTGTGAGTGCCATCCTGCTGAGTGTGAAGTGAGCCAGCTCAGGAGCCTTCAGGAATGGGATTTCAACACAGTAAGAAGCAGAGGCAGGAGTGGAGCACGTCCTTTGGAGCCTGAGACTCCTGTGCACTGAAGCTCTCTGACACTTGAGCAGCAGCAGAGCCAGAGCACGAGCCAGAGCGATGGGCTTCCCAGCCCACAGAGAAGTAAAGCTGAGCGCTTCGGGGCAGGAGGGGGCCTTGTGGAGTGGGGTGCCTCTGGGCACTTCATCAGAGGAGCTGGATGCCTTTGGGGTGGGGCTTCAGAGTGGAGTGGCATGCCCTCTGGGCATTTGTTAGCAAGCCAGGAGACTGCGGGCCAGAGGCCTGCTTTGTGGGCACAGCAGAGAAGAAACTGTCCTGACTGAATACATGTTCTTGAACATGTCCCACCTGAACTTTACCCTCCTAACTTCCCTAACAAACCTCGTATGTGTCAGCGTCCTCTGCGAGTTCTATGTGGTCACTGCCGTTATCCAACCCAGCCACTGAAGTAGAAGGGACCAAACCCAAACCAAATTCACGGCCAGAGAATCTACTTGGACTCCTTAGCAGCCCGCTAACACAGGGTAACACTGCCTCTGCGTTCCCAAAGCTATAATTCTTAGAGTAGAAAGCCTCATCGCTGCCCCCCCCACACCCACGGGACAGCTGCTGGCCTCACACCTGCTGGCTGGTAACCACCGTGCCACCAGGGACCCCGTGGGGCAGGTGTCAAAGTAGTATAAGAAGGGATGGAGGGTGAAGGCGTGTCTGTTTGCCTTGTAGCAATCAGTTCTGGGAGCCGGACGAGGTGAGGTCAGACGTGGCCCACCCTGCCGTTTCGCAGTACCCAAGAGTCTGGCCCTTCTCTCTTCTAGGGGACCTTCTGGCTGTACTTCTTCCACAACAGGCTTGGTCCTCCTCCTGGCAGTCCCTGCTGTATTTCAGATTCTCCAGTATACTTCTTTGGTCTTCCTCATTCACTGTCCAGCTTCTCCATACATAAGAGGCCTGGAAAAGACCATGGCTTGGGCCTGAGGCACCTTAGTCTTCCATGCATTTCGCTGTTGGCGATCTTGACATTAGCCATCCTTAAGTCTTGCCGAGCAGCACAGCCAAGTTCAAATATCAGTTGTTATTTTGTGTGAGAGATAGAGAGGGGAGAGCAGCCTGTTAGACCACATCACCCCGGCACCATCCGGACGGCTGCTGCGTGCCGATGCCGCGGCGCAGACCCCATCACTGGGGGGCTCATCGCTTTCCAGCTGGAGCGGGTAGGAGCCGCTCCAAATGGCAGGTTTAATTAGAGCAACTTCTCCAGGCCCGGGCAGGAGGTGGAACGGTGGGGCATCCCCAGAGAGTGATCAGGAGCAGCAGCAGGAGGCAAACCGAAGACCCAGCAGGCTGCTCGGCCTGGATGGTGCCAGATTTAGGGGGACGAAGCCAGGTTGGGGCCAGATTGTGGAGGGCTCTTAATGCCAGGCTCAGGAATATGTCAGGGGAATGAGAGGATCAAACAGGTGTTTCCGGAAGATGAATTTGAAGGGAAGTCTGGAAGCGTGGGACAATGAGGCGGCTGTGATGAACTGGCCAGCCAGTCGTCCTGTGTGAGCTGATAAGGGAGTAAATGAGCGCAGCCCGGCAGGCCTGGCGCAGGGCAGCTGCGGGAGACATTGTTAAGGAAGAATGGATGAGGTTTGCTGCCTGATTGGATTGGGGACCCGGGGAGCTCAAGGACTCCACGAGGACAGCAGAGCGGAGCACGGGCACCAGGAGGACAATGAACAGGGGCAGGGACGTGGGTGGAGGGGCTGCTTGGCAGATGTGAATGCCCTTTCTGCCGGGGCCTGCAGGAGCTGCAGGGGAAGTGGGTCCAGGTCTTGGGAGAGAAGCCCTGGGTCCAACACGGGGGATGGGCAGGGGGAACAGAGGAAGCTGGTGGACCCCGAAGGCAAGTGCGGCCCCCAAGGGATGTCCCCACCTAAAGGGGCTTCTGGGGCACTTCACAAGGGCCACCTTCCTTGGGGGATGTCACCACGAAGGTAGTCTTCCTCAGCGGCAAGGAAGCCACAGGTGAAACTGCCAATTCAATGTATAGCCCTGCCTGAGAACCTGGAAACACTGGAGCATGCTCCCAAGATAACCTGGCTCCAGTGGAGGCCGGCATTCATGACGGACAGAGAACACGATGCTGAGGGAACCGTCTGGAAGGTCAGTACGTCTGATCCCATCAGGATGACGCACGTAGTGACAATTACCCTATAAATCACACATGGCTCGAGTAGGTACAATGTCATTCGCACAGAAGGACCCACAGCTTCCAGACCCAGCGGCGCATCCACTTCCCAAGGTGCACACACAGCCGGTTCCCAAAGCTGCTGCTTCTAAAAGCTACTTGCTGATTGACGCACCCGTGGGCTGGCACACGCCCCTGTAAAACTGTCTCTTCCCCTGCTCTGTGCCCCTAGTATGCTCACAAGTAGCTTCTCCAGGTGTGGTAGTTTGGGGATAGCCAGGTAAATAACGGAGTACTCTAGCTTGGAAGCATCACACCGACAGTGACCACAAGTCCTCTGAAAAAGACAAAAACCGGTGTACTGTTAAAACTCCTTTCTTTATTGCTTTAAAAAGGCGATGCGGCAGTACAGCCTGACAGCACAGCGACCGTTCTTGAGCGCGTCACGGCGGACACTTCGGGGTTTAACAAGCTCTTACTTTCTGCTGGTGAGCTGATGCTTCCTTCCAAAGCCTTCACACGCTTCTGTAGCATGCATCGCAACCAGGGACGAGGCAGGGAGTGGCAGCACCTTGCTTTCTTTGGGCCACCCGCCTTATCAAAGAACAGGAACAACTCTCTGAAAGACAGGCTTTCCAAGTGATGCAAAACGGTGCACAGACGTGCAGACTGACAGAGAGGTGCTCAGAAGACAGTGCTGTTTGCGTTTCCGGGTCTCCATAAGGTGAGGGGAGCAGGCCGCGAATAGGACATTCATCAAAAATAGATAAACACACTGCAGTTAGCCTTCGACACAGCGAGAAAGGATGGGGAGTGGAGCAAAATGCACACACGTGACTAACGTCTCACCATGGCCCTTTTGACTACAATTGAATGTTTCAGATAGCATCACTATATTCTTACACAACATTACTGAAGATGGAGCTGGCACTGTTTGAATCTAAAGCAGTGACTGGTTCCTCTCGGACCCTTTACTAAAGGCTTCCTTTCAGCCTACCAGCTACACTTACTCCACTAATGCCAACACTGTCAAACTTCCTTTAAGCCAGATCTTAAAATTCATTCCTCGGGGGTTAATCTCAATCCTTTGCACGAGCCCGCGGCTGACTTTCAGACGGCTGGGAAAACACAGAGATCCAAATATTACACACGCGATCAGCTTGTTTCTTTGAGTATTTACATTCTGTAATCTGACGGGAAAACACGTTTGTCTCTGGGTGGTGAAGATGTCATTCAGGGGTTCTGAGAACGATTTAACTCAGGAAGGACGATCGTAAAGGCCTTGGCTTTGTAGGCAGCTGAAAGATCTGAAACGTGATATGAAATTGAAGGAAGGCTTCCTTGGTGAGGCAGAAGGAAGTTTCAAAGTAGCTAATTTTCCATTTAAAGAGTTTGTCACATATTCACATCTACCTAGTTCAGAAGGAGCAGTGATGGACTGAGATGCTGAGGTTCAACTTCTGCAGAAAAACTCCAGTATTTGGAAGGAAATGACCCGCTACTCGCCAAAAATCCAGAGGACATTCACACCGGACAGGCCAAGATTAACTCTCCTACAGAAAGAGGGGGGGTGGGGGTGGGAGGGGAAAGAGTTTTAGTGGCAATGAGTATCAAGTATTAAGGATTTTCCCAACAATCACATGCGAGCTTAGAGGCATTCAGTGCGTATTTGTTCTGCAGTGACGTGTGACACAGGTTTCAGGAGGGAATCCTAGTCACAGGTCTCACTCACTGACACTGTGTGTAAAACCCAAACCCAGGACACAGATTCACGAAGGGTTGAAAATGTACACTTTTCAGTGGACTTCTAGGACTAGTGTAGCAGATAATCAAGTGCCAACAATTCGAGCCAGAAGCAAGATGAAAGTATAAATTAGATGTACGTGGCAGCCATTGAGCGGTGGGGCCCTGTGAGATTCAGCTGGCAGACTTGAGCTAGACAGTCCCTGCTTACCAGAGGTGCGGCCATCGACTCCCTTGCACATTACTGTATCTCAGACGACACCCTATTCCACTGCCTTCTCCTCTCTCTCACGCCTGTTTCAGTGGGTCCTTGAGCCCTATTTACAGGGTCTGTGCTGATGCGAGCACTTCACTCTGCTGTCAGTTCTGTGTTTTGTGGCCCGGCTGGAAGCGAGATCAGCTCACTGCAGTGCCGGCATCAATGCCTGGCTTGCTCTCACCCCGCAACTGGAGCAATCTGCTGCTTTGTGGGCTGGGTTCCCAGTAAACTCTATTTGAACCAGCGCTTTCCTTTCTATGATAGGCTAGTGGTTTAGAGCCATTTGATTGTTTCAGAATATATTAAAAAATTAATCAGTCACATTAAAATGGCCAACAATGCCAGCTGACCCGGGCCCGGGTTAAAAGACCCCAAACACCCACAACATGTTATGAGTTTACTAGTCTAAAGGAATCGCTCCTTCGGGGGACAGAAGCTCTTAAAAAACGGTATCAACTCTTTCCGGCCTCTGAAGAGACATGAGCCCCTCCCTCGAGCACTTTTGAAGTCTCTTCCTTCCCAGACCTGGGCAAATTGTGTAAGGGGCAGGACACGAGCTTCAGGCTCACATAAAAAGTGACTTGTGCACTGAAATAGCCATGTGGATCTAGAGGGAGAGAAACCGTTCATGAAAAACTTTGAAAGATTAGCAGCTCATTGTAAAACGTTCCTAAATCAATTTTTGCTTCAAAACTGCTCCTGAGAAACACTGATAAAAGTTAGAGGACTATGTATGCACACGAGATTCCATCTTCTTATCTATCCATGCCTGCATTTATAAACAGTCCTAGAAATTCTAGGGGAAAAAATATCTGTGTGTATTGACATGGGAAAATGTTTACGCTACACCAGAGAATTAAAACGCAGGTTGCTGAGTAATACACTGTGGGTCATTTTTGTCTAAAAAGCAAAAACTAAAACAAAAACCCAACCCCAACTCCTTCTCCGGAAACCACCTATCCTGATACCATTTGTCCTTTGAGGGAGAGCTCTGAGTGGCCACAGGGGAATTTTCAGTGTCTAGTAATCTGTTGCTTTAAATGTGTTGATACTTAAAGTGGATTTTTGGTAATGATACATTTCTATATCTGCTGGGGGAAGTGTGCGAGCATCGAGCAACTTGCTCTTAGTGCACCCAGTGGCTTCCCATGGGAAGGTTCCCTCTGGTCACAGGGAATGTTTTCATAAAAGCAGTTTCGCTTGAACATTCATTTTTTGTGATGCCCATTTAACAGAACAGCATGCGCCTGTGAAATTTTGCTTCCTGCTCTGGGAAGATGCTACACACAGCTGACAAGGACCGCGCTATGGGGGAACCCAAGTGCATGAGGGCTTTTCTTGCTTCAAAAGGTGAAATGTCGACTGACGACAAACCTCATTCTGGACGTCCTCCACTTCCCTCGTGGCCGGAAATGCCAACTCGTAGTGTATTTGGAGGCCATTCCACCAGGTCAGACTGTTCATCAAGCTTTCTATTCAGAGATTCTGAGAAAATTGTGTAACAATGCATGGCAAAAAAGGCCTGATTTTGGGGGGACTGGTTTTGCCACCACAACAATGAGCCTGCTCATACAGCCATCAGTGTTCCAGTTTTGGGCCCAAAACCCAGCCTGCCTCTCTTGGCCCACACACTTGACCTCACTCCTTGTAACTCCTTTTTGTTTCCGAGAGTGAAGAGGGACATGAAAGTCTGTGGAAGAGGTGACGAGAAATCAAGGGAGGTGCTGTCAGCCATTCAAAGATGCGCTTGAAAAATATTCTCACGAATGGAATTGCAGTCCTAAGTGTAATGGAGAATACTTTGAAGGCGATAAGGCTGTTCAGTCGAATGATTCACTACAAGAACCGTGCTGGTTTATATGTGTCCTAAAAGTGAATTTCCAGTTCCATTTCTTCTCACATCACAAGAAGAGCGGACACACGTGTCTTTGTTTGTAGTCCGGTCCCTTTCTCCTTCCGGTTTTGCAGCTACTCTGTGAGGGCGGCAACGCTGCTCTCCCCGGAGCAGGGCTGTTCCCAACAAGTGGATGTCCTATCAGTCATGGCGATTTTTCCACTAGATACTCCCTACTAATTTAAAAAGTCAGGTACAATTATTTTAAACGGTGGAGTTATTTGTGCTAGTTAACTGGAGTCAATCCTGACTCACAGCAACGGCACAGGACAGGGTACAAGTGTCCTGAGAGTCTCTGAGACGGTCCCTTGGGGGAGGGGAAAGTCCCATCTTCTGCCTACGGGGCAGCTGGGGGTTCCTCCCAGCGGCTCTGAAGGGCTAGTGGCCTGGTTCAGGACCAGAGCTCCATGGGCGGCGCTGGTCTACACACTGTGTCTCTCACCAAGCAGACCACAAACCTTGTCAGCACCCAGGGCCGCCTTCTGTGCCAGCCTGACCCAGGAAGAAACTGCATCCAGAAATGAAGCACCGGCACAGAGACCTACCCGAGCATCCCCGACTCCTTGGTCTTTATGACGTAGAGGAACATCAACAGGGTGTGCAGCATGTTATTTCTGCCCTGCAAGACAGACCGACAGACAGTAGGATCAAACCAACCAACTGGCCAACCTGGTATGTGCACACAGAGCTGCTAATTCACAGCCTACTAACGCAGAGCCCTGGCTAATCAGATCTCACTGTTCTGCCCTGGAGTTAGACAGAGTGGCCCATGGAAGAAAGAGCACACAGACTCTCATAATGATCACCAATAGGAATCATCCGGGAACTGTTACACAAATAATTGGAACACTCATTCACTCCCTCACACTTTCAAACCTTGGAAAACATTCTGTGACCTAGAATTCTAATTCTACTTTTGGAACTTCAAGCTACAGAACATGCACTTTGATTTATGCATAAAGATGAATATTCAGCAGCACTCTGAATAGCAACAAATCAGGACCATCCAAAGTGCCCAGCAGTAGGGGAATGGTTGAATAAATGATGCTATCATCTTATGGTGAAGCTTTTTTTAAATGGTCATTAAAAAGTATTTTTACGAAGACTTTTAATGGCATGGAAAATTAGGTTGTAAAGTTAATTTTTAAAGGCAGGATATTAACACTACGTAAACTGCACAGTTTGAACAACACAGAAAAAAACGCAGAGGAAGACCAAAATGCAATTTATCAACAAGTAATCCACCAAAATGTTCACAGTGGCTGCCTGAGCAATGGGCTGAGTAATTTCTCATGTTTCTTTAGACTTTATATGACTTCTGTAGTTTAAAGAAAAAGGAATATTCATGGCACAACATTTTCAATGTAAAAAGTTGGCTGATTCCAGAAACGAGTGAATCTAGTGAAAAGATTAAAAACAAAGCCAGAGCCAGTAGAGAACTTCCCCTAGAGAAGTACCTTCGGGAGGTTGTAGACATGCCGCTGGTGGATGAGCTCATAGTGGGGAGGGTTGACAGCGCTCTGGTAAATGCAGAAGACATTCTCATTGGTGACATCTGCAAAGAAAAGACCCACATGAAGAGAGGGGCCACCCTCACCCACTGCTGGTGGGAACGTGACCCGGCACAGTCGCTGCCAACACGCGGTGGCACTTTCCCCCGAGACGAGCAACGGGGCAGACCGTGCCCCAGCAATGCCGCTCCGAGGTGTGCCCGGGAGGGCGGGGAAGGACACAGACCAGTGCTCCCTGCTGCGCTCCTCACCACAGCCCGGAGATGACCCACGTGGCCACAACAGGCGACCGGAGACAAAACGGACCGTATGTACGAGAGCACGAGCACCAGGACACCCTGCAGTCCGTGGGGGATGACGTGTTGATGTCTTCTGTACAGGAGGAGGCTTGAAGGCATCCTCCTGAGAGCAGTCAGTCTGTCACCCAAAGTCAAATATCCCACTTTCATGTTAACGGCATGTGTACCCCAGGGGTCTCCAGACAGGGACGGGCGGGAGTGAGCAACGATGGGAATGTTGCATCGATTAAGCGTTAAGGGTGAGTAAGGGATGATTAGATTTACTGTCAATAAGCTGCACACCTCTAAGATATATTGTAAATACGATACATCTACAGTAAGACTAACACAAAGAATAGCTCCCGAGGCTACCAATGTTCAAGCAAACACGTCATGGGATCTGGTTCCTCAGTTTGGAGGTGCAGGCTCGTGGCTTCCTGGGCATCCGATGGCAAACCTAGGAGTGCTTCTTATCTGTGACCTGGGCATACGCCTGGGCTCTCAGAAGCTTGTAAGTGGCGACCCCAAGGCACAAACACTGATCTCTATTTACATGGAAGCAGAGGGGAAGAGGAGGAGCAAGGAATAGGAGGAAGGTATGAAATATGGTTAGGTGGCTTCCCGCCTCCTTTGTTAAGAGGCCAGAAGAACTGAATGGTGCCTGATATCATGACTGAAAATTTTGTGTTTTTTTCCCTTTTTAAAAATTTATGAATCATTTTATTGGGGGAGGGGTTCTTACAAATCATAAAATAATCTGTCACTCAATTGTATTAAGCACACTTGTACATGTTGCCATCAAGGTTTCCAAAATATTTTCTTTCTATTTGAGCCCTTGGTATCAGCTCCTCTTTGTTCCCCTACATGCCCCCCTTCTAATCCTCGTGAATCCTTGATCAATTATATGTTGTTATTGTTATTTTGTGCTTACACTGGACTTCTGTCTCCCCTGACCCACATTTCTGTTATTCATCCCTTGGGGGGGTTGGCTACATATCCAACCTCGGGATGGGTTCCGCCTCACCACCTCGCCCGGCCATCCCGCTGCCCCACCCTCCCCCTACCCTCATGATAGCATTACTTCCACACTGTCCCTGAGGGTTTTATCTGTCCTGGACTCCATGTGACACTAATGTGTGTATTCTGGCCTAGTCATATTTGTAAGGTAGAACTGGGTCATGGTAGTGGGGTGGGGAAGCATTCAGGAACTAGCGGAATGTTGCGTGTTTCGTCGGTGCTATCCCGCACCCTGATTGAACTGTCCCTTCCTTGTAACCCTTCTGTGGGGGAATGTCCAATTGTCTACAGATGGGCTTTGGGTCTCCACTCCAAAACCCCATGACTGAAGATTTTGATCAAAGATTCTGCAGAAGAATCCTGATCAAAAGGGGGAAATGTAGAAGGGAATTTCAAAGTCTCACGGATTCTATAGACTTTCAAAGTCATGGTGGGTAGATGAGTCCTTAATACTGCCATGAGATAACCTTTAAACCAAAAACAAAAAAATATCCCCTGAAATCTACTGGAAACTGACCAATAAGTTAGCTACTGTCGTAGAAAAGGCCTGCCTGGAGCATTACTACCTGCATGAACTCAAGTTGATAGGAGGTGAAATAGGAACCTTCGGGGACAGGGAGTTTATGCTCAAGAGGGAGGAATAACCCGGTGGGTGAGGACGGGGAGAACGGTGGTAGAACTTGGTAAACTCAATGTCACTGAACTGCACTTACAGAAACTGCTGCAGGGGTGTATGTCTAGCTGTGTACTAGTTCTGAACAACAAGACGAACCCACGAGAGAGACTCCGTGTACAGATCGCAACTCTCTCAGGAGAGGTTTGTACCTGGTTTATTTGGCGTCTGAACAAAGTGCTGGGATGTAAACGTTTTTCCATCCGGGTACTTAGGATGTGGTGGTAATCTGGAATCAAGGTAGGTGCAAAACACGTGCATGATGATCTGAAGATGGGAGACAATTTTTCAAAGTCAGCACAGATGTTTAACCTGGATGGTGTCTGTAACAACATCTGTATTCATAACGACTCTGTATTTTACCTTTTCCCTAAAAAGGAAGCAGACAGTGGTGCTTCTCAAGTAGTAATAATTATGAGGTGAAATTACAGAATAACAACAGTACAAAAAACCCAATTTCGAGAGCATCCCCATTCTTCCCGTCAGGAGTCTTATTTCCTCTAAGGATAACAAATTCACAACTCAGAACCCTTTTCCACTCTTTAAATCTAATAGAAATTCAGTACAAGAGGTAAGACTAGCTTAATTCAAACGCTCCACTCCACTGAAAATAGACTATCAATAGGACATCAAATGAGTCTCTATTTTGATAGGATGGCTTCTTTGTCAGCTGAAAAAGGCGAAATACTCCAACCACAAAATGACCAGTGTGCGTGTTGAAAGGCCGCCTCACCTCGGCTCCCTTAATAGCTGAGTCCCATTATTGGCTTTCACAGCAACCCTGGAAAAGCAGGACACAGCTACTTTCTGTTAATTACATCATTCACACACATAATGAATTGAAAGCCCAACCAAAATAACATACTCAGTAAATCCAATTAAAATAAAAGCGAGAAAACTGGAAAAACAAAAGGAGACCGAGGACTCACAGCTGAATCGGTGGGCAAGTCTGTATCCCACTTGCGTCCTTTGAAATCGCCACCTCTGTTCCATCTGAAGGAGCTCATGCAGCCTCCCTGAGAGAGTTCTGTGGCAACAAAAGTGAAGTGAAAAACACAGAGACTGGATTTCCAAAGCAGAAGCAAGGCCAAAGGATCCCAAGGGAAGTGTATCAACACACACACTCTCTCTCTCTCTCTCACACACACACACACACACACACACACACACACACACACACACACACACACACACACAGAGCAAGACACAATGATCACACCAAACAATCCAAGAGGAGAGGCGAGACTGGGTTCTGCAACGAGTTAATGCCACATGGAAAAGAAGCTGAACAGGCCAGTGTGAGCCCAGGCTACGCACTGATCCTCTGACTCTGCGCTGAGTACCAGACAGCTGCAGAGAGAGCCACGATCATCTCCAAGGGGCAGCAAGCGCAATGCGGTCAGCAAAAGAATGCCTTAAAGTTTAGGAAATGCATGCGGGAAAGTAATGATGCCTGTCACTTCCAAATATTACAGCAAACTTAGTGTGAATGATTCTTAAATATGTGCATGTAGATGTCAAGAGGATAAAAATGGCAAGACACCCCAGGGGGACGACCGCTAAGATGCCTTTACCATAAATTAACAAGGTTTTGAAAGGGAGTCAAAGGCAGATAAAAAACAAAGAAAACCCACAGATCCAGGAATGGGTTTGCACTAATTCCTAGCTCCAACTAAGAACAGTTAGTTCTTACTTCATGGCCCTGCTTGATGCTCGCTCTCAGGAAGGGAACACAGAAGATATGGGTGCTAGAGCAAAATGTGGTGAAGAATTTAGATGGTGCTCAGCTACTAAATAAAATAGTGCCTGGGGTCTTAAAGGCTGTCTCAAAACAAGCAGCCATGTACGTGAGAGGTCAACTAAGTCGTCATGGAAGAAGCACACCAGCTTCAGTCACGCAAGGATTGTAAATCATATCATCCAAAGTCAAAGGAGGAAATAGTATCAGAGCCTAAAGTGGGAGGATCCAGTTTGCAGAAGGCTGTGGTTGACAGTGGTTTGTGGGATCTACACAGGAAATAAGCCTCCACTGATCTCCTCCTGTCCACACCAGAGGGATGGGAGGAAACTGGTTACTAGTCAGAGTGCATTGGAGAGATGAGTACAGACGATCAAAGGCATAAGCCTGACTTGAATAGTTACAACTCTGTCAGCTCAGCCCCTCTGATGCATGTCAAACCTGATCTGGTTTTTAACCTTTTCTGCATTTTTGCTTTGTTTGTTCATATTAAGGGCTATCTCGGGTGTGTTATGTCATTGGGGGTCACCCTCTTGGAGCGGTTTTATGTCTGTTTTTCGGTATATGAAACCCAGGTCTGATGAACCTATAGGGACAGCAAGTAGAATAGGATTTCGGGGGGGGGGGGGTAAAAGGAGACGATGTCAAGGAGTCCAGGAAGAAAAGGGATGTTTGGAAATGGATTGTGGTAGCAACTGTAGAATCCTGGTGACAGGACTGAACTGTGGCATGACAGACGCGTTAACTCCCAACTGACGAATTCAAAGCATCCTAAACTGGCCTGCTGGCTAACAACAGCAAAACGGCAAGACATCAGAAGTGTCCCACCGGGAAGGCAAGCACTCACTGGGTTACTAACACTCGGCTGGGCTTTTTGTACAGACTAAACCCCCCACAAATCGTGGAGAAGGGAGCTCACCTGCTCGTGCTCTGGGGCCGTCCTGCTCTGTCCCACAGGGTTGCTGAGTTAGACTGGACTGATGGCACGCAGTGTGCTTTGCACGTGCGTGCGCTCTCTCTCTCAGACATACAAACACACACACACGCGCGCGCGCATGAGCTTTGTTTCATAGATAAAAATATCATCTTATCCGTGAAGCCATCTTGTGCGAACACTCAAATCTGCATTTCCAGGAAATTCAGGACTAGAGATCAGGTGAGACCACCGCACAGGGAAACCAGTCAATATGAAGGGCACACGACCCACTTCTTTGAGCAAACTTTGGGGTGGGAGTGAGAGATGAAGGGAAACCTGGGCTTGAAAGGTATCAACCAATCTGAATGTGTAGCTATTATGAACGCTGATTCAAACAATTACAAAAAGAAAAAGTAACTATACATTTTAGGAGGTGGCTGGAAGCCTGAGATGGTATAAAGAAAGCATTCGTCCTGTAGCGATACTGCCCAAAGGCCCTGTCTCTCAGAGACAGGGGTCTGAGGGCAGGGCTGCACAGACTGGGAGATGCGTGCCCTGGGTGAACATCCCGTTTTGCCCAGGCTCGTGGATATCTGAGATTCTCTTTGGATGAAAAACTAAAAAAAAAAAAAAAGGCATAAAGTGCTTATTTCTGAACCCCACTCTAAACTTGGGGGTTGGGGTGGAGAAACACTAGAATATTTCCCTATTAGGACATTTGATCAACCTGAATACCAAAATCCTACTTATAAAACTTGCTTTAGTGATGAGAACCTTTTCAATGTTTATCCATATTTTTTTTAAAAAAGGAAGGAAAGAAATTCCGACAGTATGAATTATTCCCTAAGTAGAGGCAAAAAGGAAGCGTGGGGCAGGGTTGAGGGCTGAATTTCCTGATTCTCAAGAAGGTCTCCAAAGATCACATTTCTTCCCAGATGATAAGAATACAATGGAAATCTACGGAAGTAACCCATCAAGCATGAATTATTCCAGGTCAGAGAAACACGTGTGGGTGGGGGAGGAGTGGCTCAGAGGCGGGGGATGGGAGGGAGTTGCTCAACGTCAAAAACGGATGCCCAGCACTGACTGACGCATGCACAAACTGTCCGCTCGGTGCGTGTTCTCAACAGCAGCAAAATACATGCTGCTTCATCAAGCGGAGAGAGCAGAGGTGCGCATGCGAGTCCTGGTGGAGGACTGAGCAAAACTTCACTTGAGCCTGTTTGGCTCCTTCTCTCAGTTAACACACTGGAATTGTATCTTCTGCGGACAGGCGTCAGAACACCCGAAAGGAGCTTGGCACAAGTCTCCACGGAGCCATCATGACAGAGCTCCTTCAAAACAGTAACATCACACTCTGGCCGTGCTTTCCAAAGTTCATTGGGACCTTTGTCTAAGAGATCAGGTTACCTTTACCTTTGATCCTTTCAAACAAGTACTCCTGGTTGGGTGTGAGATCCAGGTACTGCACGATGGCGTTCAGTGTGGGGATGAGAGGGGCTTTGACCAGCGCCGCTTGCTTCAAGCTGGTAATGGACGCCTCTGTTGACAACGCACAGATCACAGGTCACCCGAGGGCTTCTCTGCCCGTCTGCCACTGGACCCACTATGAGCGTGCTTCACGGCAGTCCACTACTAGCATGTTCCCCACCTCCCCCGGGCAGGTCCTGTTAGTAATGTGGGTGAGGTCGCCCCGTGCCTGAAGGGCGGGCACTGTTCTCTGTGCTTCCCCACTTCTGACGTGGCAGGCGTACTGAAGGCCAATCCCATGGGGGGGTTCTCTCCACCAACCTCCGACTTGCAGCTCCGGACACCCCATGCGTCTCATCTGCGTGCTGACAGACTCGATCTCGCGCACCAGTGGCACTAGGATGGTTTCATTGATCCACTAGGGAGAAAGGAGAAGTCACATGTGACTCCAAAGGGGGTCTCCAAGAATTGAAATTTTTATAGGTAACTCTTGGGGGACATTTTTGATATCATGTCCTTGAACTATTGACAAGAGTCGTCAAGTAGCGTGACAGCCGACAGTAACTGCCCGAAGCACAGAGTGCATTCGATAAATTTGCAGTGGAATGTAAGCTCATGAAGAGACAGGGCTACATCATCAGCGCAACTTTCAGCTGTACAGTTTTTCTTCCATCTTTCTACGATCGTTATGCTCAGCTGAACAAGCAGGTCATCTTTGGAGTCCACTTCTAGGGCGCATTATTTACTATGCCTTTGCTTGTGTCTTGCCCCCACTGGTTGTGCACACTAATGTGATTCATAGATTCTCCATTGGTTCACCCAATTCCCAACCCCCTGGGCAAACAAAGCTTCATTCTATTTGCAACTGGTCTATGGATGACTGAGCTAAGGACCCAAGCCAGGGCGTTTTCAACCGCACCCTGTGCATGTGAAAGCTGCACATGAACAAGGGAGAGCACAGAAGAATGGATGCAGGTGCATCACGGCACTGTCCAAGAACATGCCGAGCACCACGGACTTCCAGACAAACAACACATCTACCTTGGAGCAGTTCAGCCAGAATGCTTGTAGAAGCAAGGATGGTGAGACTTTGCCTCAAGTACTTCAGACAGATTTCCAGGGGAGCGAGTCCCTGGAAAAGGACATCTGCGTGGTAAAGTGGAGCGGCAGTGAACAAGAGGAAGGCCCTCTACAAGATGGACGGACACAGCGGCTGCAACAATGGCCTTGAACATTAGAGCCCCCGATCGGGCAGCGTCTCCTTCTGTTGGATAGTGGGTTGCTCCGCATTGGAACTGACTCAGAGGTCCCCAGGGACCTAACACCAGCTAACACGACTGCCATGGGCGATTTTCCACTGCCTCCAGAGGTGGAAATGCTCTCCAGGGCACCGTCTAGTCTGCTCTGTTGGCATGTTCTGTGCTGGGTGCGTGTGCACACAGGCATGCACATTCCCCCATACTGATTGAATGCCTCCTATCTGCCAGCCAATCTTTGGCTGCAACAGATTTCGTGAAGGGGTCAAGCGCAAGGTCTAGATTCTTCTCCAGAGATGCTGCTTAAGTATTTGTGGGGTGGAACCTATGAATTTTTAGTTTTTAAAAGCTCCATAGGCTCGTGGTTCAGGACCATCTACTACATTTTCACTGGTCTCTCCATGACATAAAAGGAGTAGAGTGACTGGTGGACACACGCTGGACACGTAGGTGACTGGAGTGCACGGCAGCGGAGGACAAAGCCCAGTAGAACCCGCACCCGGCAGACTAGCGCCTTATGCTTTTGGAGCCCAAGGGCTTCATGTTTCTCTCTCTCTCTCACGAGTCTGGGCACCTGGCAGGTGTTACAGAAAAGGGCTTTGAAAATAAGATGGAGAAGGTATCATTCTTTCTTTCTCCTTGTTATCGTAGCTTGGGTGAAAGTTCACAGGGCAAATTAATTTTCCAGTCCGGTTTCTACATGTTTGGTTTCATGACCCTGGCTGCCACCCGACACAGTAGCACCCTTCCCACTTCCTCTGGGGCTCCTTCCCGCTCCCCCTCGTCTCCTGCACTTCTTGCCTCCAGAGCTGTGGTGAGGCACCAGCTGTCCTTGTAGAGCAGCGGTTCTCAACCTGTGGGTCTCGACCCCTCTGGCGGTCCAATGACCCTTTCACAGGGGTCGCCCGATTCACAACAGTAGCAAAATTAGTGAAGAAGTAGCAATGGAAATAAAGTTATGGTTGGGGTTCCCACCACATGAGGAGCTGCATGAAAGGTTCTGGCGTTTGGAAGGCTGAGAACCGCTGCCCTAGAGTCATATAGTTAGTTGACTGTGCTGGGGATTACGTTAGGGAAGAAACGCCTAATAAACACACTCTCCCCAAATACACGGACTGACTAAATATGGAGGATGGTAATTCCTGTGAGGACGGATCCCCTGAGGCGTCATGTTGAGCGTTACACACGTGCCCTTCACGCTCTAGTAATGATGGACTCTACTTTTCCAGCTAATAACACCTCCAGCATCTTGTTCAGTTTGCATATGAAGAGGCAATGGTATTTATCCAATGCGTATTGTCAGAACTTACATTCCTAAACTTAGCTGTCCATGAATCCATGTGGTCAAGAAGTTGTCTGTTCATGGTCACTCTTGCCCAAACCTATGAAACACACATGTTCAAAACAAGTCCCCAGTGAAGAAAAACACATTGCCACGACCAGTCATCCCCCCCACGCCCCCGCCAAATACTTGATGAATTTTGGGGGAAAAACAAAACAGAAAACAAATCTTTTGTAAATATACATATCCATCAGTTTAAAACATAATCATTTTCTTACTATCTAGTTGCTCTTCAGCACAGATGTCTTTTGCGAGTTCCTTGTGTTGGTATGTTTAAACAGCATGCTTCTTGCTTTTATACAAAAATGGAAAAACCTACATCTGGCATTGAACTGCTGAAGCTACGGACTGCCCAATGCTCTGATCCAGCTGCATCCAGAACAAGGAGCATGTGTATGTTTGTATCACAATTGGATGCTTGGCAGCTTTTGCAGAATGGATGTAGAAAACCGATGTGGGGCAGGACACTCAAGTCGGCGATGCGCCATGCAGAGTGAAACAGTCTGATTCAGCAGTAGGTGCTGAAAGCAAGCAGGAGCCCTTTCCCTCGCGACTGCAGGCCAAAGCCACGCTTCTCTACGGCAAAAGTGGAGGTTTGGGAAAGAGAAGGAACAAAGGAAGTTCTCGCGGTAGATCCCTGCCAAGCCATCTGGAAATCATCAACAGTGCCGAAGGCTGTCCTTTTCCACTGACCTCCTCTGCAGCTTGTTTAGAGGTGAGGTCGGCTTCGTCTTTGTTAGCACACGGGGCCTGGGACCGACAGGCGAGCTGATACTGAAACTTCTTTAAGGTCTGGGCGTAGTCCCCCACAGACCGGCTGTAGTTCCAGAAGGTAGGGCTAGTCGCAGGGGAGGTAGAATCGGGGCTCCCTGAAAGGGTTAATTCAAACAGTATTAGTCCATATGATTCAACTGTGAGGTGTATGATTTGTGAATTATATGCCAATTGAACAGTTTTTACAAACAGCAGCAACAACAGAGAGGTGTCAGTCTGTGCTACTAACTGTCCCAACCGCGGTGCTACCGGGAATGAGAACATTCTGGGAGCAGAGAACCACCTGTGACCCAAAGATTCCGCTGGCTTTCCCTCTGATCACGAAGCGTGCTTCCTTCACAAACCTTGGACAGAAACAGCAGTAGTTTTTGGGCCCCGGCCCCTGCCATGCCTTTCACTCTCCATTTTATGTGGCCTTAAAAAAAGGAAGCAAGTCCCCAGTGAGACTAATATGACGTCTCTGGTAGAGGACATTGTCCTGGTAGGCAGTGACCGACACTGTCAACGAGACGGACTGCGACTGGGCTCAAACATGACAACCGTGAGGATGCTGAAGGACCGGGCAGGTTTTCTTCTGTCGAGGCCACTGAATCTGTATCGACTTCAAGGTGCCTAACATCAGTGGGGATACTATAAAAAACCCAACTAGTCGAGAGAAGCAAACCAAAGACAAACCTCTTCAGGGATAAACAGGCTAAAAGTTTCTGAGAGCTCCTTTTGACCGCGATACACTCCAAACACACTGCCATCAAGTTGATGCCAACTCACAGTGACCCTATAGGCCAGGGCGGAACTGCCTCTCTGAGTTCCTTAGGCTGTAACTCTTTACGGGATTCTTTCTTTCATGGAACGGCTGGTGGTTTTAAACTGCTGACTTTGTTGTCAGCAGCAAAATGCATTAACTCCCTGGGCTACAAGCTCACCTTGTCCCCACACCACACTGTGCTCCTTATTGGTCTGCAGTGATCCTAGAAAGTGCCCTGTTGGCACTTGGGGCTGCTAACTACGAGGGCAGAGGTTCAAACCCATCGGCTGATCTGTGGGAGAAATAGGCTTTCTTCTCCTGAGAAGATTAGCACAGGGGCAGTTCCACCTTGGACTACAGGATCGTTCTAATTCAGAACAGACTCAATGGCTGCGAGGTTGCTTGTTTGGAGGGATCGCGGGGGTGCTCCCGGATAAGCCTTGACTGCTAAGTCCAGAGTGGGCTGCTCACATGCACCAAACACTCAGTGGGAGAATGAGGCCGTCTGCTCCCACACAGGCGGGCAGCCTCAGACGGAACACGGTGCTCTGAAGAGGAAGCCTCAGAGCCCACCGATCCCTACGCTGTATTAAAATTCTCTCTGCTGGTCACACACCTTGAATGTAGAAATGGGCGTTTAAGAAATTTTATATTTTTATAAGGCTACATTTAGGAAGTTCTTCCAACAGAGGCCTCTCTCCTACCACAGACCATCTTGAAAGTTATGGTTTCGAAGTTTTCTCAGACCACATTAAGCCCTGAGAGGGCAAGGAACTCTGCCCTCTGCCATCTAGCACAGTACCTGATAAATAGCACATTTCCAATAGGAACCATATTATTCTTGTGAATGGCTTAATAGTCTTAAGAATGGCTTAAATGATTTTTTTCAGAGTTTAACTGATACACAAAATGTCAACTGCTACTTCGCACCCACATACGAAAATTACAAATGAAAAAAAATTTTTTTTTCAATCTTAGCAGCGCTTTAAAAGAAGTGGCTAAAAAATAAATTGGTTTTCTTGCAATCCTTCCAGGCACAAAGGATGAGGCAACATGAAAGGGCTGTGAGGCCGTGTTTCCATTCACAGTGCTGAAGTCCTGAAGGCTAGCCTGTCTGGCACCGGGAGCACTGGTGAAGAGCAGCTATTTTTCAGGCCAGCATGAAAAGAAACAACTGTGCAAAGAACTGTCATACTTCACGTGAAGTTAAGATTTCCAAGCAGGGCTTCTGACAAAATTGACTTATAAGACCGAACTAATGTCAAGAAAAGAAGTTTTAAAGCAAGACAAAAGATTTCTGAGCTAAGGAATAAGCCAGGGAGGCTAGAGCTGTGGTCAGGACAGAGCCAAGAACACTACATTTTGTCCAAGAACTTTTAGAAACATCTTCATGCTTCGAGAGAAAACTGAACCCAAGAAACAGTTTAGTGAAGACTGGTTTTCAATAATGCACTTAAATGGGAAACCTTACTACTCGCTGTGCACGCGTCAGAGCACATTAAAGAGGCCATCCACACGGAGTTCAACGAATGGATGGAGACTTGGGGGCCTTGGAGAGCCTGGTTTCTCACTTGAGGAGCACGTAGGAGGCGAGGGTAAGCCGGCTGGGGCTGGACTGGAATTGGAGCTGTCAGCCCGTACCCCAGCTTTATAATAGAGAAGCCAAACTCACACCATCGGGCCAATGCTGTCTCCTAGCAACCCGATAGGAAAGGGCAGAGCTGCTCCTTTGACTTCTAAGGCAGTAAATCTTCAAGGGAGCACTGAGTCTCATCAGAGGGGCTGGTGGGTTTGAACTGCTGATCTTGTGCTTGGCAGCCCCCCAGGACTCCTCTTCTAATCTATCCAGATGGACACATAAGGAAATACAGGTGCACGTGTGCAACCATCCCTGTGGGTGTCTGATGGGAGGACCTAGAAAAAACGACATCCAGTAACAGGACACCCCCAACCTAGCTATTAATCTATTAATTTCCAAATATCATCTCAGAAAGGATTGGGGGAGGCAAGGGAAGCTGAAAAAACAGGTTAGACCAGTGGTTTTTTCCTTCCTAATGCTGTGACCCTTTCATGCAGTTCCTCATGTGGTGGTGACCTCCCCCCCCACCAACCATAAAATTATTTTCGTTGCTACTTCATAACAGTAATTTTGATCCTGTTATGAATCGGGTGACCCCTGTGAAAGGGTTATTTGACCCCTCAAAGGGGTAGCAACCTACAGGTTGACACCCACTGGTTTAGACTCTTGCCGAGTATTAACTTGAAATGTAATAGAAGACCAACAAGAGGGAAAAGAGACACCAAGGAATGGGGAGAAGGGCATTATTGGGGGGTTTGATAAGTAGTTTAAAGTGTTAAATACAAAGCTGATGATCTGAAATGTGAACCTTTACCTAGTTTACAATGGAAAAAAATATATATATACAGGGATAGATTAGCCAAAAGAAAATTAGCATACTCATGTTAATGTCAGGCAAAATAGACTTTATGGCATAAAACCTAAGAGAGAAAAAAAAAAAGGATTCTTAGGTCAATATGAAAGGAATTAGTCACCAGAATGATCAAATAAGTCTGAATTTATATGGCTGTAATGTAATGTCATCTATACTCATTATTTAGCAAGTCTGACAGAAGACAACATCTCATTACAGCTGATCAGTGGAAGCTTCTAACATAGTCTTAGCACTGGACGGACCAGGTGAATAAACACGAGTCAGGTAAGGAGCCTGCCATCAAGAAGCTGACTCACTGTACCGCAATGGAGCCTGATGGGCAAGTGCACTGAAAGTGCTCATTCAACAGATCAAAAGCAACACAGCGAAGCTTCCAAACAAGAGGAGCACTGTGGGCCAGTGTAAGGGAGAAAAACAGAAATCAGAAGCTCTCTGGACATGACGAAGACAAGGAGCGGCTGAGGCGGGCTGTCCTCTCTAGCACGCCCTGGAACTTTGGGCAGACTCGAAACATGCAACATGTTCAAGGGCGGGAGGGCAGGGAGCACGTAGGGAAAATCACAAAGATAATATTGATTGGTTTCTGTGACGCACGTGGCGCTTTCAGGCAAAATTCAATTAAAAGTCGCTGGAGATTTCAGGCGACACAAAAGAGCTACGGTCCCAATAACTGGCTTCCTCACCACAAGCCCCAATTTCGCACCTAACCTGCTCTTAGGGGACACTGTCCCCGAGGGGAAAATCATTACGCGGCTCAATAACCTAATTTGGTTCCTAATAATCAAATCCACCCACACAGATTTAAGATTGGGCAGACACTGCTTCCCAAGGCAAACGCAGCCCTGGAGGAATTACTAAGTGACAAATAGGACCACGCTCGGCAAGCCCGCTGCACTTCTGAGGTAGATTCAAGCTCTCTGGCGCGTGCCCACCCAGTCTCCCAACGGAGGTGGCCACCACTGGTCTACCGCTCCAAACACGGCATTTCAGAGCCACGGCGTTTAAGGAGAAGCTGTGATTGGAAAAAGTTTGCAATCTGATGGCTTCTTTCCAGTTCACACCTTACATTTGGTGGACTCAATTCAAAGTGCCTACAATTTATCTTACACCCCAACTGAAATCAAATGAATTTCTCCTCAAAGCTTCCCAAAGGTCTGTTAGGGAAAGCACATCTACAATAAAAAAATGAACAAAATGCACATGCAGGTATCAAAGGGATGGAAAGCACAACCTGCGAACTCTGCAATAACAGCAGCACCGTGGACCAGGGCGAAGAGACAGGAGGACAACCACGTTACCCAGTTTCACTCTGTGCCGCTTCTCTTCTTCACTCCTCAGGAAACTGCCCAGCATCCGGAGGTCGGTCATGTAGTCGGTTTTGTCCGTCGGCGAGTTGTAGACGGTGGGTGATGAGCGGTAACGAGCTCGCAGCCCACTGTTCTCCACCGGTCCAACGGTGGCGGGGTATGGAGGTGACCCGGGCGACGGGCTGTAGCCTGCCAACTACACACGAGAACAGAACCAGGCCTGTGATACATGCGAGGACGTGAATCAATGAGCCATAAGCCCCGTGCTGAGAGCAGACGGTCACAGCAGGACCAACGCGCCATCCCACTCATGCAACAGGTGAACAGAGGGACACTGAAGACTGCGGGAGACCAGGGGGTGGCGAGTGAGGGGCGAGGGGAGGGCCAGGTCACGGGGCCCACGAGGTCAATCACGCTACCAACCAACGCACGCAAGAACACGCTGCGCCCTTCTCTCCAGGCGCAGACAAGGAGCTTTGTTTCTCTGCCTACAACAACAACGCCAAGTATATGCGCGCGCACACACACACACACACACACCATTTTACTGGGGGCTCGTACAATGCTTATTACAATCCATACATACATCAATCGTGTAAAGCACATTTATATATTCGTCGGCCTCAGCCAAGTATATTTAAAAAAGAACAACTATATAAAGGAAATAAGGAACCAGCTTTCACCCTGGTCCTTGAAGATATAATCCTTACAGACAACTCAGGGATTTTTCAGATCTTTAAAACACACACAGCTCTCCCAGTTTAGTTTTGCTTTCACAAAAATCAAGAAAATTCTGCTTAGCTTTAAGTCCTTTTAAAAGGACTTACATCATTAAGTAAGGAGTTTCCTATTTAAAAACAAAACACCCATGTAAACACTCCTTCCTGGCTGTACAGTGTTTTCTGCACGAATATACCATCACTTCTGGACACTAAATCTCGGGGGCAGGGGGAGGCTCCTGTAAATAACGTTATAACGACCACCCCTGTAGGTTAATCGAAGCATGATTTCCTGATGATTTCCTTTAGGGCTGACTGCTCAAAAGGAAATGACTAGGTGACAGGTTCTGTGCATTTTCCACACATACTCCTTTTCTCCGAATGAAAACACTGCAGAGCTATCCTCCTCCTTACCCGTGGAGGGAAACCTCAGGCTAGAGGTGACCCGATATTAAATCCCATTTGGGAAGAATCTAGAGAACTTTGCACTCGCTCTCACTATTGGGAGGCAAGGGCTGTGGAAGTATTATAGGCAAGGGCAAAAGGGCAGACAGGACGCCGGTTCTAGTGGCAGACGTTCCTCTGTTAGCAAGTAGCCAGAGAGACGTCTGTCCAACACACGAGTGAGAACCTTCGCAAAGGTGACCACCCTTCCCATGAAGGTCCCTCTTAAGAACCACAGGCTCCTGGCAGGAGTCACGATGCCAATCTGCTCATGCTCCTCGATGACCAGTCAGAACAGAAGTGCACACTACTGTGGGAGTCGGGGTGAAAGTGTCTACTCACCCCACAGATAGGGGTGGGCCAGACTCAGGAGTCAACCTACACGGTGACCCCGTTTGAAGCTTAGAAAGCAGTCCCCCATGCTAGAAAGCAGCACAGCTTGACACAGTCAAGCAAAGGAGCAGAGGAAGAGAGAAACGTGAGCAGGGAAATGAAGGACCACGGGCATCTCCAAGACCCTGCTGAACAATCTAGATCAGTGGTTCTCAACCTGGGGGTCGAGACCCCTTGGGGGGGTGTTGAATGACCCTTTCACAGGAGTCACCCAATTCACAACAGTAGCTAAATGACAGTGATGAAGTACCAATGAAAATAATGTCATGGTTGGGAGGGTCACCACAACATGAGGAACTGTATGAAAGGGTCGCGACATGAGGAAGGTTGAGAACTGCTGATCTAGATGGTCAACTCAGCTCATGTTCTACCTTTCTCTTGTTCATTTTAACATGTGGGGTGAAGAGCTTTCCAGTACCCCAGCCCCTCAATTTCCTCATCTATAAAATGAGACGTCAGATGAACACCACTGGGCAGTTTGCAAGGCACCTGCCAATTCTAAACTCACAAAAGAGAAAGGAGTTATTTATTACCTTATTGTAACCACTGATGGGTGAGTAGGTCACTCCGGGGCTGTAGGGCCCGCTGCTGCCTGAGGACAGACCTTGCACCTGAGGGCTGCATCCAGTCATGCAGCCGGTGGGGAACTTGGGGCTGGAGCTGGGCGAGCGGGAGGGGCTGTAACTCAAGACACTCTGCCCCTGAATTGAAGGTGACGGCGGTGAGGGAGGGATCTGCGCTGCTGCCAGATTGTGTGGAGGGGTCGTCTGTACCACTAGGAGTGCGAAACAAAGGAACGGAGTCAGGTTCTTCAGGAAAATGCAAAGCAATGAGGAGAGCTGGCTGTTAAAATTACAGAGTAGGACTGTAGGGGGGTGAAAAAAGAAAAAAAAAATTACAGAGTATTCAGTGGTGACTGTATAACCCCACTCCAGGGGAGTGAGTAACATAACTGTAGGTGGATATATTGGATGGGGTAAGATACAGCTAAAAAGATACACACATATAATAGAATAATAATGACAACAATATTTAACAATGATAGCAAGGGTTCCTGGGGGAGGAGGAGGAACTGATATTGAAAAGTTCAAGAAGAAAAAGACTGTTTTGAAGCGGATTGTGGGAGCAATTGTACAAGCATGCTGGATCCATTTGAATTATGGAATATTATGACATTTGTACGAGCTATCAACAAAAGACAGGGAAAAACCCAACAACAACACCCCTACATTTTCTCCCCTAATTTCTTCCTACTTAGCCTTTTCTACTTTCTAACTGAGCATAACTCACTTGCCTTTACTCTGCCAAAATCCCTAGACACATCAGTCACGCAATCTTTTCTATTTCTGCCTGTTCTTTGCCCATTCCTTACACTGACCTCCTCGCAGAGGGAGTTCCTCGCAGAGGGAGTTCATATTACAAATGCACCAGTGTTGTGATCTCAATGTCAGAATGACAAGAGAAACAACTAAACGCACTCCCCAAGATGACCCCAGTTAAGCACAAGCACACCAACGTAAAGCCCAGGAGGTTTTGCTATCGCCAAGAGTTGTCAGAGAGACACAGGGACTTTTAGCTACTGAGGTCGTAGATATAGGATATTAAAAATATATATATTGGGGGTGGTTTCATTTCTTTTGTTCAAACTATCGTATTAAGACATCATCCAAACATCATACCGTTCAATAGTCCAGTCATACCGAGCAGCCTTGTAGTCTCTACCACAATCAGTTCCACAACATCTTCTTCCCTCTTGTACTCCTTGATTACTAGCCCCCATGACACCCCCGCACCCCTCCCGATAAACCCTTATTCTAGTTATTGTGTCAACTGTTATGAGGATGGACACTCGATGTGCAGAGGTACAGTGTGTGTGTAACATGTGGAAGCATGGTGGGAAATGATGCCAGTTTATATGGAGAAAGTACTTTGAAAAACTATACAATGTGAACCCGAGTGTGTAAGAGTAATGCTAATTACTGCCATTGATATCTACCATTTACAATGCCTGACTAATTGCTATGCAGAATGGGTTATGCATATCACAATTATGTATTACTTTTGTTTTTATTCATTTCTAAGTTTCTTAAGGCTAGAATAAAACTCTTCCAAATCTTTGGGGGAGAAAAAAAGATAGAGTATTATTAATCAAAAAACACAAATTAGATTTTTCTATTCCCAGAGTTCAGAACAAGGAGGAACTGGCTGCAATTCAGCGTGAGCCTTTCTGTGTAATTAAACGATGGGACAGGCTCTTATGAAGGGAATGAATGTTCATCCTAGTCCACTTACACAAATATGAAAAATAATCTTTGGCTTTCAGACAACTTATTGCAGATCTGCTTAATAGATTTGAGCTGGATGGGCCTTTTAGAAGGTCCTCCCAGTTCTGAGTCTCTGAAAAAGGACAAATAAACTGAGAAAGATTTACTACCAACCTTTCCCCCCCTTTTGAAGAGTTATAAAACACCTACCAGCTGTTTCCAACCCTAGAAGTGATTGCTGTCCGGGGCTAACAACCAGACTGGTTGGTGCTACTGTGTATCTGAAATATCTCCAAAAATCAAACAAGGCATTCAGGCTGAAGAGAGATGCAAAGGCAAACTCTGAAAGAGAACAATTAGTTTTATTTGTTTAAAGTGACATTTTCGGGGGTGGGTTGGGGGAGGGGAGAACACTCAAAACCTCACACGTCTGCTAGCAAATGAATACCAACCAACATCTTTAAAACCACTCCTAAGTCCTCCAAACCGTTCTGGTTTAATGCCTGTCGAGTAAGTGCACAGCATTCACTAGACCCTGCCCTGGTGACAAAGTGGTCACACAACAGTCTGCAATCAGCAAGATCAGCAGTTCGAAGCCAACAGCTGCTCTGCAGGAGAAAGCCAAGACTTTCTACTCCCACAGAGTGACAGTCCAGAGATCCCTGGGGCAGTTCTACCCTGTCCTGAAGGGTTGCAGTGAGTTGGCCTCCACTCAACAGCAGTGAGTTTGACTGTTTATCAGATATTTACATTGTGATTCATAACAGTAGCAAAATTAGTTTGTTTCCCCCCCCCCCAAAAATTTACAATTATGAAGTAGCAACGAAAATAATTTTATGATCGAGGGTCACCACAACATGAGGAACTGTATGAAAGGGTGGCAGCATTAGGAAGGGTGAAAACCACTGTTCTAGGACAATGTTCCGTCCACGAGGCATGGTTTTATCTTCTTGTTCCCTTCCTGCGATAGGCCCAATCTTTGGAACACCGATATTTGTTGAATGAAGACATGAATACTGTCCTGAATTAAACTTGTTTTTCATTGTGAGCCCACATACGGTGAAAGCAGATCACTTACCAATATACCAGAGGGGCCAATAAGTCACGTTATAATATGAACTCAGCAACTTCCCGGTCCTGAAAACATGAGAGAATTTTATTATGAAAAAACAAAAACCAAGTCACAAAAGACACACAAAAAAACAAACTCACGGCATCAAACACGGACTTCTTAAACGGTCATCTTTGGCTGTTGGTTAATGAACTTACATTTCCGTGTAGATCATTCCAGCCACAGACACGTTCAGGAGTCCCCAGGCTAACACCACTTTCCTGGCCTCTGTTTCTTTTCTCATCTTGATGGTTCTGTCAATCAGGGAAGCACTAGGGTTTGGCTCTCCTTGCATCTATTTCAAGGCAAAAAGTTCAGGAATTTATTAACCACAAACTCCCCCGTCTAAACCGTCAAACGTGTGCGTCCTTTATACGGGCAACTTTAAAAAAACTAATAGCATACTCCTCGGCTCTAAGACATCTTACGAAGGCCGGTTACAGAGTCATATAGGAAAAGGCACCCCTAATTTATGCCTTCGCCGCACCATCGGGTCATCAACAGATTCCTTCAGAGAACACTAATACTTCCAATAAATAGCTCATCCCACTTTGTCACCTCGGGATTGGGACGTTTGCAATGAGCCCCTATGTTAGTTCGGCGAACAGTGTTCATCGGGGCCCTCCGCCCCGAGCGGCGGATAAAACGGGGGTCGCCCACGTGGGGCGTGGTGTGAGGGCCTCGAACTGTGGGGGGCGGGCAGGGTCAGCGTACGGCTTGGGGCCACATTGATATTTATTTTCCCTCAGTTTCCAGCAGGCCACAGCTCCTGCGGACGACGCGTGCCCAACTTGCGCCCAATTTCAGGGCCGGCCACTTCCCGCCATCAGCGCCGCGTCCACGCTGCCCGCCCACGGCCGGGCCTCCCCGCCGTCCCGGCGCAAACGGAAGCGTCGCACCACGCCCCCGGCCCCCTTCCACTACGGGTGGCGGGCGGGACGCCAGGCTACTTTCTCCCGGGGCTGAGGGCGCTCGCACAGCCCGCGGGGACTCCGCGCCCCAGAAGCACTACAGTGACCCCGAAAACGCACCATCGTGTTCGGCGGGAAGCCACGGGCTAGAGCCGCTCCCAGCCGCACATGCGCAGAGCGCAGGGCTCGGGCCAGCGGCAGGCGTGCCGGCTTGCAGTTACCGGAAGGAGCGAGTCTCCTCCTCTCGCGAGAAGCGGGAAGTGGGCGGGGACTCGGAGACTCGGAGCGTTACCAAGGAAACGGCCCCGGGGCGTGTGCCGCGGCTCAGCCTCTGGGGCGGGAAGTTGGACGTGACGTTTCCACCGGCGGTCAAAAGTACTAACTTATAAAGTACCGACTCCGAGAGACTGAGCGTGACGGATGGAGGTGAGGCTCTAGCAATTTGTGGAAAGTGAAATTCCATGATAATGTACAATTTCCACTCACCGCTCGAAGCCCCCTAAGTATAAATTGATGAAGACTTTAAAAGTCCGTGGGAAAATGTACTTTTCCCCCTCTTTTTCACCAGGCCACAACTCTTTTTACCCCTTTATTTACGGAATATAACACGTACAAAGGAAAACATACTCTATGCAATTCCACAGCCCGGGGTATCTCCTTCCCGGTCTTTTCCACTCCCAGTCTGACTTCAAAGTCTTTTCCTCCGGCGTGAAAACCTACAGAGACGCCGTGTGTTTTTGGGTTTAGAGCATTATTTCCCCCCGATTTTATTATGTAGGGTGGTTAATTGTGTGAGTGGGTGGTCGTGTTTGTCGAGGCATCAGCAATAATCAAACGTTTCTTACAACCAGGTTAATGAAAGAAATAAACTATTCTGACACAACGTAAATGCTTAAATATATTCTTAAATGAGGGTATAGTGCAGCAGTTCTCAACCTATGGGTCGCGACCTCTTTGGGGGGTTGAAAGACCCTTTCGTAGGGGTCGCTTAAGACCATCAGAAAACACATATTTCCCATGGTCTTAGGAACTGAGACACTGATCCTCTAGCTGCCTTCAGGCCAGAGGGCCCACATGCAGATACACCCACATACAAGTACCCCGCATGAAGACTGTTACCCATGCTATACCATGCTTCAGACAAAATTTCATTGATTTGAAATTCAAAATAAATATTTCAAAATATATAATTATATATTTTTGTGATTCATCACTATTCTTTAATTAGGTTCAATTTGTAACAACAAAAATACATCCTGCAGATGGAAATTGGACCTCCACTGAAGTACTTACTTAATGCAAGAACATTTGTTCTATTAAATTCGCATTCCATGATGCACACCTTCGTGATACAATCGCTGAAGACAAAGCAGGTATATTATCAAATGGTGAAGAAAACCAATGGTGCCTGACTATCAAAAGATATAGTATCTGGGGTCTTAAAGACTTGAAGGGAAACAAGCAGCCATCTAGCTCAGAAGTAACAAAGCCCACACGGAAGAAGCACACCAGCCTGTGTGACCACGAGGTATTGAAGGGATCAGGTAACAGGCATCAAAGAACAAAAAATCATATCATTGTAAATGAGGGTGAGGGCAGAGTGGAGACCCAAAGCCCTTCTGTAGGCAACTGGACCCCCTTACAGAAGGGTCTTGGGAGGAGATGAGCCAGTCAGGGTGCAGGGTAGCACCAACGAAACACAACTTTCCTCTAGTTCCTAAATGCTTCCTGCCGAGCCACTGTCATGATCCCAATTCTACCTTACAAATCTGGCTAGACCAGAGGATGTAAACTGGTACAGATAGGAACTGGAAACACAGGGAATCCAGGGCAGATGATCCTGTCAGCACCAGTGGTGAGAGTGGCGATACTGGGAGGGTGGAGGAAGGGTGGGGTAGAAAGGGGGATCCGATTACAAGTATCTACATATAACCTCCTCCCTGGGGGATGAACAACAGAAAAGTGGGTGAAGGGAGATGTCGGACAGTGTACGATATGACAAAATAATTTATAAATTATCAAGGGTTCATGAGGGACAGGGGAGCATGGAGGGAGGGGGAAAATGAGCTGATATTAAGGGCTCGAGTAGAAAGCAAATGTTTTTAGAATGATGATGGCAACAAATGTACAAATGTGCTTGACACAATGGATGTATGTATGGATTGTGATAAGAGTTGTACAAACCCCCAATAAAATGATTTTTAAAAAAGAAAATATATCCTGCATATCATAACAGTAACAAAATTACAGTTATAAAGTAGCAATGAAAATAATTTTATGGTTGGGGGTCACCACAACATGAGGAACCGCATTAACGGGTCATGGCATTAGGAAGGTTGAGAACCACTGGTTTAGCGTGAACAAAAAAACTCTAAATCTCCAGGTAAGTGTGTCTTGTTATTGCAGTTGTTAGTGGTTTAACACAAAACAAAATAAAAAATCCCCTTTTTTCTCCTGCATTTCGGTTGGCAGAATTTCTTCTGAGGAAAACCTTCATAAATTTGTTTTTTTGGTTGTTGTTTGGGTTTTTTTCATCATTTTATTGGGAACTCTTACAGCTGTTACCACCATCCATCCATCCATCCCATCCATCCATCCATCCATCCATCCATTGTGTCAAGCACATTTGTACATTTGTTGTCATCATCATTTTCAAAACTCTTTCTACTTGAGCCCTTGGTATCAGCTCATTTTACTTCCCTCCCCCATGAACCCTTGATAATTTATACATTATTATTTTTTTCATGCCTTACACCAACTAGTTTGTTTTTTTTTTTACAGTGCTTATGAATGCTTACCACCTGTCCCTGACCCTTGGGAATGAAGAGATAAGTCCTCCTTAGTAACTGCCTGGAGGTGGACAAGAAGGGCAGTTGGGGTGGCCTTCCCCTTGGGATACCTAAAGGAGGCCCCCAGAACTAAGGCAGACTCCCAACGATCCAATGACCAGGAAGCTCTGGGGCTCGGGACTTCCACTGGGACTCAGAGAAGAGTGCTTCTAGAAAAACATCATGCCATAGCACAAGTTAGTGACATGTTACATCGTGGACAGCCCAGTGACCAGAATTATTCCTAAAATTCTCCTAAGGTCAATATAGGAATGAAGTTTCTGTCAGCATTACCTGTTAATGAAAATCTGCAGGTGTGCTAGACATTTGAAAAGATCTAACCCCCCTAGAAGTATGTGCTACAGAAGACAACAGTAAACCTGCAGGCTGGGGAGAGGGACCGGCCTGTAACGCCTATACAGAAGCAAACCAAGAAGGATAAAGTGAGAGCGAAGGATGAAGTCCACACTAGCACACCAAGCCCCGAGGACGATGTCCCTGCATGGAGCTGCTAAGGTACAGAGAGGACTGTGGAGCTGACAACAGTCGAGTCATGGCATCCCTTCACTGGAGCACACTGCAACAGAGGACAATGCTGGGGACAGAGCACAGGCAGGGAATGAGTCCTGTCTGAACCCCCACCCCCCACCCCCCCAAGCAGGGCAAAGCAAGAAGGGAACATAACAGATCAGCAATGGGAGCAAAGCCAAGTCATAAAATCCCCGAGGAGTCTCCAAAATAGGAAGGGCAGTTTCCGGAACCCTCCATGACCCATGGGGAGATAATCATAAAGGTCGGTGGACAGACCTGGAGTTATGTATGCATTTTCCTTTTTTCTGCTTGTGTTTTCCTCTTCACATTTTAATCAATCTTTTTTTCCCCCCGTTATTGTTGTTTTGCTTGCCTCTATAAGATAGGCATGGGAAGCAAGTCCGAGGTCAAAGCAACAGGACTGATGGTTCTGAAGACTTGTGGGGAAGGGAGCAGTGAGCAAACAATGCCATAGACGGGAACAGAAGTAACAACGAGGAGGAGCAGGTAGAGATCCTGGTGGTGTTGGAGCAACAGCAATCTAACTGAGAGGAATTACTAAGAGGCAGAAGAAGGGTGAGTGTTGATGGTGGGGCAGGAGGAAGATAAAGGAAAGATCTAGGAAGCAAAGCTATGGGTAGAGGTATAAACATAGGTGTTGACTTATGTAAATATATTCTATATGGTAATACACTGAGGAAGTGGACGGGCTTTGGGCCTCTGCTCAAGTCCTCCCTCACTGCAAGAACACTTTGTTTCAACAACCTGGCATTCTGTGATGCTCACTCTCTTGACAAGATCGCTGAAGACAAAACGGGTGCATAAGCAAATGTGGTGAAGAAACTGATGGTGGCCACCTATATAAAGATATAGGGTCCGGGGTCTTAAAGCCTTAAAGTTAAGCAAGCTGCCATCTAGCAGAGAAGCAACCAGCCCACATGGAAGAAGCACACCAGCTGTTGTGATCAGGTGTTGATGGAATCAGGTAACAGGGCACCAATAGCCCCCAAACAAACAAACAAAAACATTGTTGAGAACAAGGGGAGTTGGAGCAGAGACTCAAAACCCATCTGTAGTTACATAACCTGGTGTCAACTATTAAGAATGAAGGCATGGAGGTTAGCCTGGTCACACTGGGATGACCTCATTTGGAGATGCTAAGGAGATAAATAGCTCATTGGAGGCCAGACCCACATGCATTCTCTGCTTGACATTCTGTGAGACATACCTGCTGACAAGACACATGGAGCCACGCTGATAGCAGCGAGAGCCTTGGAACTGGAGGAGCCACGTGGGGACCCACACCAGTGCTAGGTTGCTTCCATCGCCACCGGATCCACAAGACTTTCCACCCACTGGCCTATGATCTTCCTGCACTTGGTGTCATTGCATGTGCTGTGTGAGTCTGAAGAGGAATTTGTAGACTGGTATCAGACATATCGGTTAATATCGGACTTATGGACTTGATCTGGATTGGGTTGAGATGTTTTCTTAATATGCAATTACTCTTTGATGTAAAGTTCCCTCTTACACACATGAGTATCACTGCATTTGTTTCTCTAGTCTACCCAGTCTAACACATATCTGTAGACAGACAATAGGACATCTCCTCAAAGAAGGGTCACAAGGAAGGGATGAGTCAACCAGGGTGCAGTATGGCACTGATGAAACACACAGTATTCCTCTGTCTCTTTGAGGCTTTCTCATCCCCCACTATCATGACCCTAGCCCTGCCTTTCAGTTCTGGTTAGACTGGAGAATGTACATTGGTACAGATAAGAATTCACAACACATAGAATCCAGGTCAGATAAAGCCCTTAGGAACAGAAATGGTAGTAGAGATACCAGAAGGGTAGAGGGAAGGTCGGGACAGGAGGGGAGAAAGAGGCAACCGATCTCAATGATTAAAGCATCCCCACCTCCCTCCAAGGCAGATGACAGCAGAGATGTGGGTGAAAGGAGACAGTGGACAGTATAAGGTCTGAAAATAAGGGGGAATGGGGAGGGAGAGGAAAAATGAGCAGCTGATACCAAGGGCTTAAGTAAAAAGCAAATGTTTTCAGAATGATGATGGCAACAAATCTACAAATGTGCTTGACACAGTGGATGTATGTACGGACTGTGATAAGAGTTGTACGAGCCCCCAATAAAATGATTTTTTAAAATATTAAATAAAATGGTTTGAAAGAAAATAATTTATTATTAATCAGAGGTCATGAGGGTGGGGAAGGGGGGCGGGGAAGAGGAGCTGATACCAACGGCTCAAATAGAAAGTAAATGTTTAGAAAATGATGATGGCAACATATGTACAAATATGCTCTATACAATTGATGTATGGAATGTTATAAGAGCTGTAAGAGCCCCCAATAAAATGATTTAAAAAATAGTAAATAAAAAGAGCTGACATTGTTTTAAAGGTGGGATTTTCATCATTTTCAGATTGCACTAATTTTTTATTTCCACCACTTGTCTGTCAGTGTGCCATACTACGGTGGCTTGTGTGTTGCTGTGAGGCTGAAAACGATGTCCCTGGTATTTCAGACACCAACAGGCTCATCAAAGTGAACAGGCTTTAGCAGAGCTTCGAGACTAAGAAGAGACTATGAAGACAGTATAGGCCGTCCATTACCCACTGAACATCTTAGAGATACCATTGAAGCAGATACAGAAACCCCCACAGATCACAGCAGAGCACTGTTGAGATCGTACCAGAAGATGAACCCTTACGTTGGAAGGCACTCAACATATGATGAGGAAGAGCTGTCTTCTCAAAGAAGAGTTGATCATAATGCCGCGGATAGTGTGAAGCCTTCGAGACCTTCATTTGCTGATGGGAGAAGACTCAAAACGAGACCAAACAGTGGCAAACATCCATTAATTACAGGAATTTGGAATGTGAGAAATAGAAATCTAGGAAAATTGGAAGTAATGAAAAATTTAATGGAACTCACAAGATCAGTATTCTAGGCATTAGTGCAGTAGTTTTCAACCTTCCTCTTGCTGCGACCCCTTAATGCAGTTCCTCATGTGGTGGGGACCCCCAACCATAAAATTATTTTCTTTGCTACTTCATCACTGCCATTTTGCTACTGTTTTGAATCAGGTGACCCTGTGAAAGGGTTGTTTGACCCCCAGAAGGGTCACGACCCACAGGTTGAGAACCGATGCATTAGTGACTTGAAATGGACTGGTATTGGCAATTTTGAATCAGAAAATCATATGGTTTACTAAGCCACAAATGGAAGATTCAAGAGGAATGGCATGTCATTCGTTATCAAAAGGGACATTTCAAGTTGATCTTGAAATAGAATGCTCTCTGTGAGGGGAGAATATCTATCCTCACACAAAGAAATCCCATCAATACAACTGTTATTGAAAATTCATACACTAACCACAAAAGCTAGTGGTGAAGAAATTGAAGAATTTCTTCAGTCTGAAACCAAACTTGCAAGTATGATGCATTGATAATGATTGGCAATTGGAATGCAAAAGTTAGAAACAAAGAGAAGTAGCCGTCATTGGAAAACACGGCCTTGGAAAGCTGGAGATCCCATGATAGAATTTTGAAAAATCAACAACTTCTTCATGGCAAATATCTTTTTTCAGTGATACCAATGGTGGCTATACATATAGACTTCTCCAGATGAATATACATGGAAACCTCATTGACTACATTTGTGGGAAGAGACAATAGAGAAACTATATCAGTAGCAGCTAAAACCAAGCCAGGGGCTGGCTGTGGAACAGACCAATTGCTCAAATGTACATTCAGGTTGAAGCTGAAGAAAACTAAAAGAAGTCTACCAGGGCCAAAATACCACCTTGAATATCACCCACCTGAATTTCAAGAACAGATTCGACACATTGAACATGAATGACAGAAAACTTGATGATCCCTGGGAAGTCATCGAGAATATCATACATGAAGAGAGCAAAAAAGTCATTAAACTGACAGAAAAGAACAGCATAGATGTCAGAAGAGACTCTGAAACTTGTTCCCAATTGTAGAGTAGGTAAGGGAAGTGGAAGAAATGATGAAATCTAAGAGCTGAACAGAGAATTTCAGAGAGCAGCTCACGAAGACAAAGTCAAATGTTATAATGAAATGCACAAAGACCTAGAGTTAGAAAATAAATAACGAAGAACACGATCAGGTTTTCAACTGAAAAAAATGAATAGAAAAATTCAAGCCTCAAGTTGAAATATTGAAAGATTTTATGGGCAAAGATTGAATAATGGGGGAAGTATCAAAAGAAGGTGGAAAGAACACACCGAGTCACTGGACCCCAAAGAAGTGGTTGACATTAAACCATCTCAATAGGTAGCACATGAGCAAAATCCAATGGAAGAAGAAGTTCAAGCTGCACTGAAGGCATCAGCCAAAACAAGGCTCCACGAATCGGTGGAACACCAATGGAGATGTTTCAACAAGCTGATGAAGCACTGGAAGCACTCACTCGTCTATGCCAGGATTTTGGAAGACAGTCACTTGGCAAATTGACTGGAACAGAGCCATAGTTGTACCCACTTCAAAGAAAGGTGACCCCACCGAATGTTCCGATTGTAGAAAATTATCATTACTATCACATAAAAGGAAATTTTGCTGAAGATCATCCAACAACGGTTGCAGCAGTACATTGATAGGGAACTCCCAGAAGTTCAGGCCTGATTCACAAGAGGACGTGGACCAAGGGATATCACTGTTGATGTCAGATGCTTCTTGGCTGAAAGCAGAGAACACCGGGCTTTATTGACTGTGCAAACACACTCTACTGTGTGGGGCATAGCAAACTATGGATAGCCTTAAGGAGAATAGGAATTCTGCAACATTCCTTCTGCTCCTGTAGCACTTATACTTGAATCAAGAGGCCCTGGTGTGAGCAGAACAAGGGACTACTGCATGGCTTAAAATCAGAAAAGGTGTGTGTAAGGCTTTTACTCTTTAAAAAAATCATTTTATTGGGGGCTCTTACTACACTTATCACAATCCACACATACAACAATTGTATAAAGCACATTTGTACATTTGTTACCCTCATCCTTCTCAAAACATTTGATCTCCACTTAAGCCCCTGGCATCAACTCCTCATTTTTCCCCTCCCTCCCCGCTCCCCCCCATTCTCATGAACCCTTGATAAATTATAATTTAATTTATAATTTATAAATTATCATTTTGTCATATCTTACACTGTCCGACGTCTCCCTTCACCCACTTTTCTGTTGTCTATCCCCCAGGGAGGAGGTTACATGTAGATCCTTGTAATCAGTTTCCCCTTTCTACCCCACCCTCCCTCCACCCTTCTGGTATTGCCACTCTCACCACTGGTGCTGATGGGATCATCTGTACTGGATTCCCTGTGTTTCCAGTTCCTATCTGTACCAGTATACATCCTCTGGTCTAGCCGGATTTATAAGGTAGAATTAGGATCATGATAGTGGGGGGAGGGGAAAGGAAGCATTTAGAAACTAGAGGAAAGTTGTATGTTTAATCATTGCTACACTGCACCCTGACTGGCTTGTCTCCTCCCCGGGACCATTTTGTAAGGGGATGTCCAGTTGTCTACAGATGGCCTTTGGGTCCCCACTCTGCACTCCCCCTCATTCACAATGATATGATTTTTGTTCTTTGATGCCTGGTACCTCATCCCTTTGACACCTCATGATCACACAGGCTGGTGTGCTTCTTCTATGTGGGCTTTGTTGCTTCTGAGCTAGCTGGCTGCTTGTTTACCTTCAAGTCTTTAAGACCCTAGACGCTATATCTTTTGATAGCCGGCTCCATCAGCTTTCTTCACCACATTTGCTTATACACCCACTTTGTCTTCAGCGATCGTGTAGGGAAGGTGAGCATCATGGAAGGCCAGTTTAATAGAACCAAGTATTCTTGCATTGAGGGAGTACTTGAGTGGAGGCCCAATGTCCATCTGTACCTTAATACTAAACCTATACATATATGCAGATAAATCTATTTCCCTATCCTCATATATAAATATATTTACATATGAACATGCCTTTATTTAGACCTCTATAAATGCCCTTTGCCTCCTAGCTCTTTCCTCTATTTCCTTTTACTTTCCTTTTGTCCCACTATCATGCTCAGCCTTAATTTGGGTTTCAATAATTCCTCTCAGTTACATTACCCTTGATCATGTCATACCAGGCCTCCTGCACCCTCCTCACCACCGATTTTGATCCCTTGTTTCCTTGTCCCTGGGTTTGTTAATGCCACTATCTTTCCCCCCCACCTCCCCCTCTCCCATGTCCCCATCAGAACCGTCGGTCCCATTGTTTTCTCTTCCAGATTGTTCATCCAGCCTGTCTTATTTAGACAGACCTGCGGAGATAATAACATGCACAAAAACAAGACAGAACAAAACCAAGCCACAAAATAAAACAACAACAAAAAGCCAGTGACAAAACAAAACAAAAATGTATTCAATATGCTAAGGAAATAATCAGAGAAGCTGCATTATATGAAGAGAATTGTGACTTTAGGATGGGAAAAGACACGAATAGCTTGTAATATGCATATGCATAACCTGGCCTGCTGAGAGCGAGCACCACTTGAAGCGCTTGCTGATGAAGATCAAGGATGGCAGCCTTCTGTGTGATTACACCTCAATGTAAGGAAAACCAAAATCCCCACAGCTGGACCAATAAGTAACATCATGATGAAGAGACCAAAGACTGAAGTTGTCAAGGGTTTTGTCTTGCAAAAGTTTTTTATTTCAAGACAGACCAATTTGAAGACTGTTCAGTGAGTGGTTTCTAGCTAGATACAGTCAAATTAGGACATTTACCCCCTGTCCCTTGGCCTGCCTCCCAGGTCTGACCCTTTCCAAGGAAACTGTATTTATCTGATGTTATAATGGGCCCATTTCTATGTTCTGATTTGATCTAATCTAAGTTTTTGTGTCTTTTCTCAAGACTTAATCACTACCATTCAAATCTGATACACTTGGCAGTAGCTCGTACAACGTAATTTACAATGGTGTTTTGCAAAGAAGTTTCAAGAAGGAAAACAAAAATATAAAGGTAATGGCACCAATTATAAAGGTACAGGGGAAAATGCCATCATCTTTCATAGGAGTGATTCAGCTCAATTCTTCCAGGAACGTTTTAAATGTCTACGGAGCGTTGGTCCGTTCCTGTCACCGTTGCTAACGCGTTATGTCATAATAGGTTGCCAAGGCAGTTGTCAAACACTATGGAATAAGACACTTCCCAATCGCCCTCATTTCTGGGAGCATGTTTTCTTCGTTTTCAAGCAAGACACCATCATGGGAGACCTTTTTTCTTTATTTTGGGAAGCTGACCAACCTCCCAAACCTTTAACTTTTTACCTTCCCAACCAGGAGAATGAATGCCACAAAGATGACTCCTGCGGGACAATAGGGAGCTTCCTGCTTTGGTATTTTATCATCATCTTTGTCCTGATGTTTTTCTCGAGGACTTCTGTCTGGGTAGGATATCCTTTTTTTGTTGTTCATTTTAAAGAATATGTTTACTGTATGTCTGCAAGGTGCTCTGGCGGCACCGTGGTTAAGCAGTCCACGGCTCGCCCACAGGTCAGTGGTAAGAATCCCCGGGCTTAGGAATCAGGTGAGCCAGTTCTCTTCTGTCCTGTTGGGTTGATATGAGTCAGAATTGATTGGACATCAACAGGTTACTATATGCTAGGGATTGTCCATGAAATAAAGTCACTATATTTGATGAAACGATCCTTTTTCAAAGTTCATTTTCCAGTTAAAATACTCCAATCTTATTGTCGAGAACCTAAGCAAAGCTTTCCACGTCAGCCATCCTATTACTCAGAGATAACCCTTGTTAATGCTTTGGAGTACATTCTTCTAGGTTTTCTTTCTTTTTGTAAAATTTCCTTCCCTGCCATTTATCTCTAACTCTCTTATTTGTACACAAATTGGTATTTAATATCCTGTTTTCTTCACCATTCACACAGCACCCTTTTTTATGACTGCTATTTGTCTTGTGGTTGCATCCTCAGCTTTAAAATGTCTGCCCTTTGCGGATAGGTAGCGTGTCAGTTTGTCCACATACCATGGAATGCCAGAATCAACTTCTCTATTGGACAACCACCCCCAAATCCACCTTTGTGATCATCCTATAAAAGTTATCTTTGTATTTCTAGGTGACATGTTGTAGGGTTGGAGGAGTTTTCAAAAAGAGGCTCTGGGTGCTGTAAGATGCAGAATTAAACTCAGCAGAAGGAAAGTCATGGTCTAGACCACCCACTAGCGGGGAATAAATACCGTCCTCCTAGGAAGGGGATAGCCTATTCTTTTTATTTTATTTTATCATTTTATTAGGGGCTCATACAACTCCTATCACAATCCATACATACATCAATTGTGTAAAGCACATTTGTACACTCGTTGCCCTCATCATTCTCAAAACATTTGCTCTCCATCCAAGCCCCTACCATCAGGTCCTCACTTTTCTCCCTCCCTCCCTACTCCCCCTCCCTTCTGAACCCTTGATAATTTATAGATTATTATTTTGTCATATCTTGCCCTGTCCCACGTTTTCCTTTACCCACTTTTATGTTGTATGTCCCCCAGGGAGGAGGTCACATGTAGACCCCTGAAATCGGTTCCCCCTTTCCAACCCATCCTCCCTATGCCCTCCCAATATTGCCACTCACACCACTTGTCCTGAGGGGACCACCCACCCTGGACTGTGGTTCCAGTTCCCATCTGTACCAGTGTACATCCTCTGGTCTAGCCAAACTTGCTAGGTGTAAGGAATTTTGGGGTGCGAAACAGAACCAAAGATCCAATCGGCAAAATTTAGAAGCAGGCTTTATTGGGAGGCTTGCGGGTGGATTCAGCAACTCAGGGAATTGAGCTATTGAAACCGCACTTTGGGAAATTTAGGCTGCGGTTGTTATACCCCTGCTGGCAGGCACAGCTGGGAAGGGTCCAAGCTGGGGAGGATCTGTGCACACAGGTGCTTCAGAAGGGAGAAGTTCTTTGACCTTGTCTATATGCCAAGGACGGCTAGAGTGGAGTGTGCATATCTTCAGAAAACATCTGGCTCCAGGAATTTGAAGGTTGAGCAGGGGAGGGGGAGATCAGTGAGAGGGAGGTCAGTGAAAGGGAGGTCTATGAGAGGTGAATTCTGAGAGCCAAGCTGAAGGCACCGGATTCAAAATGGAGTCCCTTTTGCCAAGACCACGCATATCCAACTCTGCTTTATAGTGAAAAGGGGCGGAGTCAGTCTCTTCTGTAACTTCTTCCTGTGGACATGAGGACGACAAACTCATACCAGGGAGGGGATTTTAGGCAGAGTACTGGAGTGCCTGGCCTGACATAGGGTGGAGAGGCTGGTATTGCTACAGCATCATCTGGTGGACTGCTATACGGGTGATCTCGTGGAGCCGGTTTTGCAGGAGCTGGATGAGACAAGGGGCAATTAGAAGCAAAATTATAATTAAAATTATGGGTCCTAGTATGGGGGGCTAGGAAGGAGTACAGAGAAGAGTTCCACCAGGAAGAGGATTCGTCTGTTCTGAATCTGGTGTTTTGCAGCTTATGGTTTAGCTTGAGGGTCTGGACTCTAGTTTCCACAATTCCCCACTCATTGATGTAACAACAGCATTTCTCTTGGAGGAAGAGGCAAGTTCCTCCTTTTTCAGCCGTGATGAGGTCTAAAGCACAGTGGTCCTGCAAGGCAACTTGGGCAAGAGAGGTTATTTGTTTCTTCAGGGAGGCTAGAGACTCGGCAGAGGCATTGACTGCCAGCTGGAAGCGTGCGGATAACTTGTCTGCTGTCATGATAGTGTCCAAGGGTCCCGCCGCTGAGTCCTACTGCACCTGCTGCTGAGGCTAAGGAGATGCCCACTGCTATCAGGAGAAAAACTGCTCCTTTAGTACGGCAACTGTATACCTGGATGTATTTGTCCTGGAACTTAGCCGGAGTGTATGTAGTGAGCTGCGGAACCAGAGTGACGGGCAGGCACAAAGGGTAGAGGTGGAACTGATGTTCAAATGCTTAGCGAGTGTATAGTTACATCCAAAGAAAAATCCTTCTGGGCTGTTGGTGGTTTGGAGGGGATTTGGGTGACATTACATGTCTGTGGAGTAGCAAAAGGGCACTTGAGTGTTTTCTGGTTGGATGTCTAAGAAGGTTGCGGAGCAAGGACAAGTATGGAAGGTACGAAGCTAGCGGAGGAAGAGGCGAGAAAAGGAAAGGTCTTTCGTAGTAAGAGCAAGAGGTAAAAGTTGAGGCCAGGACAGCCGAAGTTCAAGTGAGAGTTTGGTGAGCTGTTGTTTTATGAGACCGTTAGCTCGCTCAACCTTACCAGGAGACTGGGGGTGGTAGGCTGCGTGGAGTTTCCAGCAGATGCCCAGTGAGGTGCTAACTGCCTGCTGCTCCTTAGATATGAAGGCTGGGCCGTTGTCCGACTGAATTGAAGCAGGCTGGCCAAAACGAGGAATGATGTCTTGAAGAAGGTGAGCAGCGACTATCCTTGCACTCTCAGGAGGTGGGAAGGGCTTCGATCCGTCCTGAAAATGTGTCAACCATACTGAGGAGATATTTCAACCACTTATGCTTTGGCATGTGGGTAAAGTCTATCTGCCAGTCCTGTCCCAGTAGGTGCCCTCGCATCTGGTGGAGCTGTTTACAAGGGTGTTGAGCTCCCTGGCTATTGGAGAGGGCACAGATGTTGCCTTTTGCATGTACTGTGTTGATAGTGCTCCACAGTCCAGTGGGGTGAAATATGGGGGTTAGAAACTTGTAGAGAGATTTTGGTCTGATGTATAGAGATTGTGAATATCGGTGATGATTGTTTCCTGTTGTAACTTTGGGAGAATGAGTAAGTTCTATTTGTGTACCCACTCTTTTCGTTGAGGAAGAGAGCAATACTGGGTGTTTTCCTGATCAGTGTAAGTTGGAGTGTAAGTAGGAGATAAAAAGCATACTGAGCGAGGAGTGGGACAGTTGTTGGGCTAAGTCAGTAACAGGATCATGTCATGTGAGTGCAAACAGGAACTTGCAGTCTGGGTGAATAGGAACAGTAAAGAAAGCATTTTGAGATGCAGGAAGGTAGAGTGGGTAGTGCTTGCAGGGATTTGGGAAAGGAGAGTGTAGGGGTTAGAGACCACAGGGGTGATGGGGACCACTGCAGCACTGATCAGGCTACAGAATAGGTAGCCCCCATACCTGCTACCTGGAGCGTGACCCTGGGCTCGCGAGGGTTACCGGAGTCAGGAGCCAGGGCCTCTTCAGTCCATAAACCCCAGCAGCTCCCTACCTTGCAGCTCTGTGCCTGGAGTTTCCTGGATCTCGGCGCCTCAGCTTTGCAGGGCCGGGGGCAGAGCCAGGGTCGGGCAGTCCGACTTCCAGTGGCCTGGCCATTTGCACCGTGGGCATGGTTTGGTAGGAGGCTTGGGATTGGGGAAAGCCTTTGCCCAGTGGCTGTTGTAGCCACATTTGAAGCAGGCTCCAGGCGGTAGGCGCTGACTCCCCTGGGGAGCACAGCGATGGATGGGATTACCTGCCGGCCTTAGGGCTGCTATCAGGACTTGGGAATGGAGCTTAACTATTTGTTGGACCCTTGCCTGGAGAGTGGCCTCAGCTGTCTCCTCTAGGGCATTAAAGACTTTAAATGCCATTTTTACCAGATCCTGTATAGGGTCTCAGGGCCCCCTCAGCCTTTTTTTAGCTTCTTTCTGATGTCAGGGGCTACTGAGAGATGAAGTGGGAGGCTAGAACAGAAGCCCCGCTCTTAGACTCTGGGTCTAAACGGGTGTATTTGGTGAGCGCCTCCTGGAGGCGGTTAAGGAAAAGAGCCGGCTTCTGCCTTTTGTGTAACTTCTCTCAGCTTGTCGTAACTAACTACTTTATTGGAGACTGTTTCCAGGCCCCTGAGGACATACCTAAGCATGAGATTTCTATTTGGGAGGTCAGACTCCCGGAAGGGTTGGTAATTCCAACCGGGGTCCTCTAGTGGGATGGCGTGAGCCCCCAGAGGGACGTCTGGATTAATGGTGTGGTCTTTGTCTGCTACCTGGCTTCCGGCCTTGGTCACCTTTGCGTATTCCTCAGAGGTTAGGGTGGAAGCGAAGATTACTTGGATGTCATGCCAGGTTAAATCATACGTTTGGGAAATATAGGTAAATTCTTTAATAAACTTAGAGGGGTCTGCCAAGAAAGAGCCCAGACGGGTTTTTATTTGTGGTAGATCCTGCAAAGAAAAAGGAACATGGGCCCGGACGAGTCCCTCCTGGCCTGCAACTTCCTCAGTGGGCAGAGGGCAGCAGGAGGGTTGTGGGAAAGAGTGTGAGCAGCTACCGGAGAGGATAGGGGAGAGCTTTTGAAATTGATTGGCGAGGATAGGGACTGGTCAGGCTGCGAGGAGGGTGGAGGGGACTGGTAAGGCGGTGAGAGCGGCACGCTGAGGAGTTCGGGTAGTTCCTCGAGAGTGGTGGGGTACTGGTTTGGGGGGGCTGTGCTAAGAGGATTTGATGGGTGGAACAGTCGCTACAGAGCTGGGGTAGGAGGGGGGAACGCAAGTCCCAAAAATCCTGCACATAGGAGACTTCAGAATCCTTACCAGTCCTCCTACTGCAATTGTCCAGGTCCCGTAGAATTGTGAAATTGAAAGTGCCAGTCGGGGGCCAATGAGACTGATTATCAAGACGATATTGAGGCCAGGCAACTTGCGAGAGAAAAACAAGCTTTTTCTTTAGCAAGGTCTGAGTTTACCCCAGGCTAGAGAAGTTTTTTAAGAGACAGCCCAGTGGAGTCAATGGGTCAATTTTGGACTGCCCAGCGCCCATGGTGCGAGAGGGAGGAGAAGACAAAGAGATTCAGCTTACAGACACCGCAGAGGTGTGAATAGGTAACACACAGCCAGGTGAAACATTCCTAGGCTAACCCTCTGAGAGTTAGTTCAGTGTGAGGGGGGGCGCCTGGCGCCTTGGTGAGAGTCAGAGGGAGTGAGCAGAGACAAGGTTTCAGCTTTCTGGTCAGCAGGTCTAGGCAGGAGACTCCCAGGCATCCCCAGTGAGTCCTGCCTAGGACGGAGGCAAAGGAGGGAGAGGGATTGACAAGACGTCTCAAAGACAATCACTCTCTGGCAGCGGCTCCTGGGGTCTGCGGAAGGAGAATTCCCGGTGTGGCCACGTCTCGGACGGGAAACTCCAGCAGAGCTCAAAAGCCGAAACCAAGCCGGAAGGGAGTGAGAGGAAGATAGAGAAAGAGTGTGGAAGAGGGAGAGAGAGAGTGCGGGAGAGAGAGAGACTCACTGGGGCAGCCGTAAACTGGTTTGAACACGTCCAAGCGTGGAATGCAAGGAGATAGGGGAGCTCTCAGGGGACCCCCAAAGGAGAGGGTAGCCACACGCCTATTCCGGGTGCCGCGCCTAAAGGTCCTGGAGATTTGGGGAGATAGGAGGGCTCTCAGGGGACCCCCAAAGGAGGGGGGGGGAGCCGTACCCCTATCTCGGGTTTCGGCACCAAGAATGTAAGGAATTTTGGGGTGCGAAACAGAAACGAAGATCCAATCGGCAAAATTTAGAAGCAGGCTTTATTGGGAGACTTGCGGGCGGATTCAGCAACTCAGGGAATTGAGCTATTGAAACCACGCTTTGGGAAATTTAGGCTGCGGTTGTTATACCCCTGCTGGCAGGCACAGCTGGGAAGGGTCCAAGCTGGGGAGGATCTGTGCACACAGGTGCTTCAGAAGGGAGAAGTTCTTTGACCTTGTCTATATGCCAAGGACGGCTAGAGTGGAGTGTGCATATCTTCAGAAAACATTCTGGCTCCAGGAGGAGCCGGCTCCAGGAATTTGAAGGTTGAGCAGGGGAGGGGGAGATCAGTGAGAGGGAGGTCAGTGAAAGGGAGGTCTATGAGAGGTGAATTCTGAGAGCCAAGCTGAAGGCACCGGATTCAAAATGGAGTCCCTTTTGCCAAGACCAGGCACTAGGTAGAATTGGGATCATGACAGTGGGTGGGGGTGAGGAAGCAGTTAGGAACTAGAGGAAAGTTGTATTTTTCATTGTTGCTACATCACACCCTGACTGGCTTGTCTCCTCCCCAAGACCCTTCTGTAAGGGGATGTCCAGTGGCCTACAGATGGGCTTTGGGTCTCCACTCCGCATTCCCCACCTCATTCACTTTGGTAAGATTTTTTGTTCTGATGATGCCTAATACCTTGACACCTTGTGATCGCACAAGCTGGTGTGCTTCTTCCATGTGGGCTTTGTTGCTTCTGAGCTAGATGGCCGCTTGTTTACCTTCAAGCCTTTAAGACCTCAGATGCTATATCTTTTGATAGCCGGGCACCATCAGCTTTCTTCGCCACATTTGCTTATGTATCCTTTTGTCTTCAGCAGTCGTATCAGAGAGGTGAGCACACAATGATATGCATTTTTGTTCTTTGATGCCTCATAACTGATCCCTTCAGCACCTCGTGGTCACACAGGCTGGTGTGCTTCTTCCATGTGGACTTTGTTGCTTCTGAGCCAGATGGCCGCTTGTTTACCTTCAAGCCTTTAAGACCCCAGAAAAGAGCCCATTCTTTAGACCTGTCTTCCTCCAATATCATGGTGGGTAACTGAGCTCTTCTAAGTTGCTGGCTTGGAATCCAGACTGGCCATTAATCCTGGGCTGCTGATTAATCAAACCACCATCACTTAGCATTACAGCCAGAACCCTGGCCTGGCAAGGATCAGCTAGACTGAATGCTCTATATCACCCCAAGACGGAGAGGGGAAGATTTGCAATGCCTATGGAGCTGGATAAGCAAGAGTTCTCCCCCTCTTCCCCAAGAATGAGATTCTGCCAAAGTCCTAAAGGCTTCTCAAGGCACATACTCTGCCAAAGGCAGATTTTAAAATAGCGATAGCTTATGGGCAACTGAGCCACCCTAGCTAAGTATATTGAATTTGTTGAACCTGGCAGGAAAAGCTCCTTTAGAAAATTAACCCAAAATTGAAATTGATCACAGGCCATTTCCTCATGAACCCACTTGGGAGGTCTCAGCTCTTCCTGGGCTTTCTTGCTCACCTCAGCTCTTTGGAGTCACGGATCCCCAAGCTGCAAGGACCGCAGGCGAACAGGTGGGCCTGCGTCCTCTCTGTAGACAGTAAGGTGGCCCTAGAGGGTCAGTGGCAAAAAGGCAGACCTTCCAGCAGACAGGTTGACAGCGCCGCTGCCACAGAGGGCTCAGACATAGCAGTGAGTGTGAGAACAGTGCAGGCCCCGGAAGAATTTCATTCTGTTGTCCAGAGCGTCACCTGGAGTCAGATGTGACTCCATGTGACCTAAACGTGACACTGTTATCCCCCCTTTCTGTCAATTGAAAAAGCCCCCCAGAAATTCAATGACTTGTTTAATGTCATACGACGGATTTGTAGCAGATTGGAGAGTAGCCCCCGTCCCACTCCTGTATGGTTTGTTTGCTTGGAAGCCTCGTTTGAAATGTTGAATTACATCTAGTCAGTGTGGATCAGAACCTTAATTATCTGAGAGGTTTCGGCTTTCACCTTGCGTCCTGATGGCGGCTTCAATCAGCTGGACTGCTTCTTCTCAAGGGTCCCAGATTTGAAATCTGAGCCCACAGTGGGTTAGTCAAGAAGGATGGAATTTTCCCTTCACTTTGAACTCCATTTTCTCTGCTAAACTATGAGCCTTTATTTACAAATCTTGAAGTGATGACAGCAATGTGATGGAAATGTGGTGGTGATTATCCTCAAGCGTGGAGCACCCCAATTTCCTCTGGGTGTGCTACTTTCTAAGATGCACTTACCCCTTTGCATTCACAGACTTTAAACACCGCGTGTGTGTTTATTTAGACTGCCGGTGGTGGTATTTTTCCAGAGAATGCTAGTCGGACCGCCCTCCCCGCCCCTGCCCCTTTTGCATGTGGAAGTGTAACTTCGGAGGCAGTGAGTGGTTTAGTGAACTCATAGAGCTATTTAGCGGCAGAAGAGAGGCAACCATGCTACCTGTTAAGTCTCCTATAGCCCAACTCTCTACGCTGCCCTTTGAGGGTGGGGGCGGGGGTGGGTAGAGGTGGTACTGCTGTTTTTCCAACCAACCAAGCCACATGCAAAGACAGCTGATAACATGCGTTGGGTGCCCGCAGTTCGTATGATTTCACCGAGCTTGATGCACCCATTCTGGGCACTGGACATGGCATCAGCTGTGGAAACTTGCCGTCAGGGGTGATGTCTACGTCCCACAGGTGGTGAACACCTCCCCTCCCCATTACAAAAGTGTGCTGTCCAATCGGTGCCAACTGTATGTACAACAGAACAGAACCCTGCCCGGTCTTGTGCCAGCCTCACACTCGTTCTGATGTGTGAGCCCGTCAGTGCAGACACCGTGTCAGGCCACCGTGTTGAAAGTCTTCCTCTTTGTTTCTGCCACGCCACTTTCCAAGCGCGACGTCCTTCTTCTCCAAGCTTCTCGCCATCTTTGCCTCTAAGGAGAATTCTGGCTGTACTTCTTCCAAAGCAGATTTGTGTTTTTTTCTTTTGGCAACCCACAGTACTTTCAATATTCTGTACCAAGAGTATGATTCAGATGCATTCATTCTTGTTCAGTCTTCCTTCTTCCAAATACAACGCTCACATGCATGTGAGGTGATTGAAAAGTCTGGCTTACCTTCCTGCCCAAAGTCACCTCCCTGCTTTCCAGCACTCAAGGAAACAGCAGATTCACCGAGTTCAATGCCTTGTTTGATACCTTGCTTGCTGCTTCTATGAGCATTGATTGCGGATCCAAGCAAGAAGAAACCCTTCATAGCTTCCATTTGTTTTCTCTGTTAATCATGATGCTTCCTACTGGTCCAGTGGTGAGGATTTTTGTTTTCTTTACATTGAAGTGTAATGCATCCTGAAGGCTGCCCTCCTTGATCTTCATCAGCAAGAGCTTCCAGCCCTCCTCATGGTCAGCAAGAAAGGCCGTGTCATCTACATGTCACAGGTTGTTAATACACCTTCCTTCAAACCCGATGCCACATTCCTCTACATATAACCCAGCTTCTCGGATGATTTGCTCAGCACACAGATTGACTAAGTATGGTGAAAGGATACAACCCTGATGTACATCTTTCCTGATTTTAAACCATGCGCGGTGCCCCTGTTCTTCTTGCACGACTGCCTCTTGTTCTGTGTACAGGCTCTTCGTGATCACAAGGTAGTGTCCTGAGATTCCCATTCTTCTCAACACTGTCCAGTTTGTTATGGTCCACACAGTCAGATGCCTCAGTATGGACAATAAAACTCAAGTAAATATCTTTTGGGTATCCTCTGCTTTCAGCCAATGATAACCCATGTTCCACATCCTCTTCTGAATCCAGCCTGAACCCCTGGCAGCAACCTGTAACTGCTGCAACTGTTGTTGGATGATCTTCAGCAACATTTTACTTGCATGTGACACTAATGATATTGTCCTATAACTGGAGCATTCTGTTGGGTCACCTTTCTTTGGAATGAGTACAAATATGGATCTCTTCCAGTCAGTTGGCCAAGTAGTTATCTTAGAAATTTCCTGGCATAGACCAGTGCATCATCAGCTTGTTGAAATATTTCCATTGGTATTTCATCAATTCCTGGAGCCTTGTTTTTGGCTAATGCTTTTAATACAGCTTTAATGTCTTCCTCTACTACCCTTGGTCCTTGCTCATATGCTGTCTCTTGAAATGGTTGGATGTCGACTTGTTCTTTTTGGTACAGTGGACTCTGTGTATTCTTTCTGTCTTCTTTCGATACTTCCTGCATCATCCAATATTTGGCCCATAGAATCTTTCATTATTGCAAATAAGTCTTTGCACATTCCATTATAATATTTGACCTGTTTTTCTTGAGCTGCCCTTTGAGATTTTCTACTCAGCTCTTTGACTTCATCACTTTGTCCACATGCCTTAGCTACTCTATGATTGAGCAAGTTTCAGAATCTCTTCTGACATCCGTGCTGTTCTGATTTTTCTTTCCTGTCTTCTCAATGACCTATTGCTTTCTTCATGTATGGTGTTCTTGATTTCACCCCACAGCTCTTAGGTCTTCAATGTGTCGATCTGCTCTTAAGATGTTCTTGGAATTAAGGTGTAATAGACGCAGGGTCATATTTTGGCTCTCGTGGACTTGTTTAATTTTCTTCACCTTCAAATTGAACTTACATCTGAGCAATTGAGGTTTGTTCCACTGTCCATCCCTGGACTGGTTTAGCTGCTAATACTGAGCTTCTCCATCGTCTTCCCACAGACATAGTCAATTTGATGTCTGTGTGTTCCATCTGGAGAAGTCCATGTGTACAGTCTTGTGTTGTTGAAAAAAGGTATTTTCCATGAAGAAGTCTTTGGTCTTGCAAAATTCTATCATGCCGTCTCGAGCTTCATTTGGATTGATTGGGTTTCCTTGAATATAGATAATCCTGTCACCAGGGACATTATGCTTCACGATAGCTCTTCAAATGTCCTTCTCCACAATGCGTGCGACAGCATTCCTCTCGAGTCCGTCATTCCTAGTACAGTAAGCCATATGCTTCTCCGATTCAAAATGCCCCAAACCAGTCCGTTTCAGCACACTCATAATGCCTAGAATGTCGATTTTTGTGCACTCCATTTCCGTTTTTGCCATCTTACAATTTTCTGAGAGTCATACTTTGTACATCCCAAGATGATTAGTAATTAATTTTTGCAGCTGATTCTTCTCATGTTAAGCTGTGTCCATCAGCCAATAAAGGTCCAGAAGATTTGACTTCCACAGGCCTAACTCCATCCATGTCAGTATGCTTGACTGTGCTTTGAGAAGGTAGCTCTTCCTCAGTCATATTTTGAGTGCCCTTTGACCTGTGGCTAATACCTCTGAAGTGGGCCTCCCACCCCTTCTTCGTAGCCTGTTTTTAGTCTGGAAGCTCCGCAGACACCTGTTCTCTTTGGGCGGCCCTGCTGGCGTTTGGAATATCCATGACCTCGCTTCCAGCATCCCAGCAACACTCAAGCCACCACCGTATGACAAACTGGCAGAGAAGTGGTGGTGGGGAGTAAGAGGAGAGAAAATCCCATTCAAAGAATTGAACAGAAATAATGAGAGATTACAGAAAACAAACCAGCTATTCCTTTTTGAGGGTGTAGCAACAATGATATGAAAACTTTGAGTTCTTTTTAAAATGCTTTTAAAAAAGTTATTGGGGGTTGGGGGGCAGGGGAGAGACAGCAGCCCCATTCTAAAGGCTGCAGGCTTCAGTGCATCCTCTTGGGAAACCTTGAAGCACAGACTTCCAGTGACACCCAGCAGCACGACTACCACGCTCCTAACCTGCAGAAATGATCGAAGGGGGAAATATCTTTATGGGTGAATGAAGAAAAAGACACAGAACAAAGGGGGGTGGAAGAGCAGTGAGTGAGTTTGGGAAACAAGTGTTATCTCCAGAATCGTGTTCCTGGAAGAGGGAACGATAGAGCTTGGGCATTTCAGGCAGGGGCTGTTGTCCAGTGGGAATCAATGTAGTTTATCTTGGGGAAGTCTCTTGGTTGCTTTGGATGTGTGTATGTAAAATTATGAATTCATATTCATCATAATTGTTAAGATAAAAACACATGGATAATGCAAAATAAATAACAGTAAAAAGAGAAAGAACGAAAGTCATTTGGGGCAGGGAAGGAGCCTTGGCGGGCAGTTGAGAGCTGCTCCTTGACCTTGGGAGAAAGATGGGGTTCTCTTTCTGGACAGACTTACAGTCTCAGAAACACAAAGGGCTTCTACTCTGTCCTATAGGGACGCTGGGAGTCAGATTTAACTTGAAGGCAGTGAGTTTGGTGTTGTGTTTTGGGGGCTGGGAGGGAGCTTAAGCATTTTTAATATAAGCGGTATGGAGATTATTATGAAATCATTATGTTTATCAAACTAACATTTTAAGCGGTGGGATTAAGTTTGGTTTTAGTTCATAAACCCCAAAGCTGGCTATTGTTAGGTGTTATCAGGGGGAGTTGGGCTCTGAGCTCCTCCATGTGTGCAAGGTAGAACTGGCCCACAAGATTTTCAAAGTTGTGACTTTTTCATGAGCGGAGTTAATGGCAGCTAACAATCATAGTCACGTTTAGGTAAAAGAAGCCCAGAAGCGTAATTCATAATAACCACAGTAACAGTCGTTTGAAACCACCAGCTGCTCTTTGAGCAAGAGGGGCTTTCTACTCCTGTAAAGAGTTACAGTCTTGGAAACCCACCGGGGCAGTTCTACCCTGTCCTGTAAGGTCGCTGTGGATTGGAATCAACTCGATGGCAGTGAGTTTGGTTGTTGACTAATGTTCAGGCTTATAAATGTGATCTTTTAGGAGTCATCTTCTGACACACTGCATTGAAAATATCCAAGGCCCCTCCTAAAGAACTCTTTAAACAGAGATAGCCTAAGAGAGGACTCAGCATTTTCAGAGAACGGTTGCTATGACCCGAAAAGGCAGAGATGTCTGTTAGAGAAGCTTGCCTGCCATTGTAGAAATCAAATTTTACCAGAGATCCGAGTAGTAGTCCTGAAGACCCAAGCATGAGTCCCCCCACCTCTAATTGTGGACAATTGGAAACATTGGAAGGAAAAACCCAAACCCAAGCCCAGACCCACTGCTCCATTACTAAGAGCCAAGCTTTGCTAACTGTGAGCATTTCTCCAGGTCTCTTTTGTCTTTTCAAATGTTTCGTTAAATTGAGGTCATGTGGCGTAATAAATTTGCATCCTGAATCTTACCTTCCTGTCCTAGCATTAATTTTATAATGCTATAGCATTCTTTCATACTAATTTTTATGACCACACTCATCTGGCTGTAGTCTAATTTACTTAGCCGTTGCCCACTTCTGAATTTTATGCTGGCCTACATTTTAAATTATGTCGTGATAAATATTTCTCTGGGTGATTATTCCCTGATGATAGGTAGATACCCTGAAGAACTGTGTGTCAGGGATGCTATGAAAGTTTCTAAAGAGCTTAATACACACGTGTAAAGAGTGACTTGGCGTGTGTACCTTTTTCTACAATAATTTTCTGAGAATTTGACAGATGCGCTTATGGAATTTGGGAGCAGAATGTTTGAAATGATATCTATTCAAAGAAGGCTGCTCATTCTGGTTACCTATTTACAGACAGAACATTATGGTTACATTTCACACACAGAAAGCATTCTTAAGGGGCTGGGAGATCCTAATTACACAAATGCGGGCAAGGATCTTGAAAGCATGCATCTCTTGGATCCGACATCTTACTTAAAGAGCTCTCAGTAGTGTGACTTGATTAAGCGATTTTTAAAAAAAAGTAATTTCAAGTAATCTGGAATATTATCAGATTTGTTCATAGACCAAATTGCTGCATAAAATAAACGGGTCCAGGGAAGCTTCATAACCGGTGGTACCGTGTTGATAGTATTTTTCCTCAAGACCTTATTGTAATTTGCTTGGTTCAAAATATTTGGGTAGTTTCCACCGTCTAGGCTTTGGTCTTGCTAAAAGGCAATTGAAGGGGGCCCCTACAGACAGAAACACAATAAATAATTATCGAATGGCAGCAAATGTTTAAAATTAGACATTGTTGATGAGCCTGCGGCAATAATGTTTAACAAGTACACATTAACGAAAAACAACCAACTGGGACTCGCCGTGACTAATCTGTATTTCCAACACAGATGTCTGAGAAAAATAAACGGGAAGAAGATAGCGGGACAAGCACTTCAGCAAGTAAAGGTGAGAACTAGTGAGTCTTTGGTCTTGGGCTGTGATGAGAGGCTTCCAACAGGTGGAAGAAAATGTAACAGGTCTCCACAACCATTTGGGAGGCCCCTCGTGAGGACTCACTGTGGAAAGCCAGCTCTCCACATCTGCACAGGCTTGTGGGGTGAACTCTCTGCTCACTAGGAGTCAATGTCCACTTCATGTCCCGTGACTGCAGATGACAACGGTGCAGAGCTGCCAGGGGACATAACTGACTGTAGGCAGAGTTCAAGTTCACTGTCATTTCCCAGCATTCTACCATTACAGAACTCTCCTACCCCTGTACTAAGAGCTGCATGCATCATCTTCTTCAATACTTTGAGTGAAATATTTGTTTGGTTTAGAAATGACTTCCGGAAATAAGTTTGACTCATAGTTTGAAGACTTTCTAGGTTCTATAAGAAGTTGTGACTCCTTTCCAGATTCCACTGCTTTTGATCAGGATCGATCGATTGATTCCTTGATTAAAACATTCAGTGATGGGAACTGGCACTGCCCATCTCCTCTGGTCTCATAGTTAATGGCTGTTTGGCTCATTTAGTAAAGAACATTTGCCGGGAGCAATGTGGTCTTTTCTCCACCCCCCCAACAGTTTTATTGGCACATAATTTATGTATCATGCAATTCACTCTTTCAATCATATCGAGGCCCTAAGCTCGACCAAGCACAAGGAACTGAGTTATGTCCTTGCCAGGAGGTCAGAGCCACATAGGACCCGATCCTGGTTTCCAAAAGATGTTCCATTTAGCTGAAGGATGAAGGCATAAGTCCCTACCAAGTATAGTAAGAACAGGTGAACAAAGGCATGATATTGGAAGGGGTGCAGTTCCTTGGGGGTGACGTGATCAGAGCAGGTGGGGGCCCAGGTGGCAGATAGGAGATGGCTTTCCTGGAGTGTACTCTTGAGGACAATGGGGGGGGCACCGGAAGGTTTCCATAGCAGAGGAGTGATAGGCGAGATCTGTATTTAGGGAAAGATGACAATAAGAAAAAGTCCACACCCCAAGGCATTTTCTTCACAGGGAATTTTTATTTGTTGAGTTGTTTCTGCCGCTCACTCTAACTTCCTCTGGGCCACATTTCCTTGATAATTTTTCTTGTTTTACTGTTGTTGTCGAGACTGTACACCATGGAACATGCACCAATAGTTCCTCATGCCCAGTTCAGCGGCATCGACTACATTCTCTTTTGGCGAGCTTTTCAAGAATGATGTCGACAGTGATACTGAAGCATGGAAGCTTAGTGAGTCTTGAACCTAAATCAATGGTGATGGAGCACTGCGGGTCCAGCGAGTGACACTGGGAACGCACTGTGAGGAATGTAACCGATGCCATTGAGTCATACTCGTAGAAGTGATGAATGGGTGTGTGTTCAAGTGTGCTTATTTTCACTAGAATTAAAGCAAAACAAAAACTCTCCCCTCCTCCCCAAAACAACCTCAAAGCAATGCTGTACCAGTAATGCTGAACAGCGCCTCTCTGGAATGCATGCGTGTGTGTATTACATATGTTTAGTACATTTTTCACTCACATGTAGTGGCTACTGACATGACATGTTTGAAGGCCACCTGCATTCATTAATATGTTCTCTGTCACTTTCTGCAGCCTAGACCATCAAAGTCACACATCGCGTTCACATTTTGAGTGTTTGCTGATTTTCGTGATGCAGGTATTCCACCAAGGTGGATTTCAGGTTTTACCAACATGACGTTTCTGGACATGGAACTGGGACGGCATATGTAGCAGCTCACTGCTGTGGAGATTTCCCACCATCCAGATAAACCCTTCCAACAGGAGTTCCAAGTGGCGTGGTGATTACATGTTGGGCTGCTGTCCCCAAAGTCAGTAGTTCGAAACAACCACATGCTCCTCCGGAAAAAGATGAGGCTTTTCTACTTCTGTCAAGAATTACAGCCTCAAAAACCCACAGGGGCAGTTCTCCCTTGCTCTGCAGGCTCACCACAAGTTAGACTCGATTCGATGGCAGTAAGCTGGAGTATTTGAGACACAACAGACAGAAATAACCTCAAGAGCATAAATCATAACCAAATAAAGGCAACTCGTTAGAAAATCATGGGTCTGATGTATAGTAACTTCATTTTTTAAATAAATCATTTTATTGGTGGCTCATACAACTCTTATCACAATCCATGCATACACCCATTGTGTCAAGCACATTTGGACATTTGTTGCCATCATCATTCTCAAAACATTTTCTTTCTACTTGAGTCCTTGGTTATAAGCTCCTCATTTTGCTCCCTCCCTCTCTCCCTCCCTCCCTCATGAACCCTTGATCCTTTATAAATTATTATTATTTTTACATATCTTATACTGTCCTATGTCTCCCTTCCCCACTTTTCTGTTGTCCGTCCCTCCAGGAAGGGGGTTATATGTAGATCATTGTGATCAGTTCCCTCTTTCTCCTCCACCTTCCTCTTACCCTCCTGGTATCTCTACTCTCATTATTGGTCCTGAGGGGTTTATCTGCCCTGGATTCCCTGTGTTTCCAGCTCTAATCTGTACCAGAGTACATCCTCTGGTCTAGCCAGATTTGTAAAGTAGAATTGGGATCATGATAGTTGGGGGGGGGCATTAAAGAACTAGAGGGAAATTGTATGTTTCATCGGTGCTACACTGCACCCTGACTGGCTTGTCTCCTTCCCACAACCCTTCCGTAAGGGGATGTCCAGTTGCCTACAGATGGGCTTTGGGTCTCCATGCCGCGCTCCTCTCATTCACACTAATATGATTTTTTGTTCTTTGATGCCTGATGCCTGATACCTGATTCTATCCACACCTCATAATCATACAGGCTGGTGTGCTTCTCCCATGTGAGCTTTGTTGCTTCTGAGTTAGATGGCCGCTTGTTTCTCTTCAAGCCTTTAAGACCCAGATGCTATATCTTTTGATAGTTGGGCACCATCAGCTTTCTTCATCATATTTGCTTATGCACCCAACTTCATTTTTAGTACACTGTTTTTATATAATTTTTAATAATCATGCTTTAATAGCTGCCCATATAATTCCTGAAGCTTTTGACAACCAGCTCTTGTAAGGTGGTTCAGGGCAGCTTCTGCACAACACTGCACAGAGAGATGCATTTTAGTTTACTGCCACCTAAATCAAATTCGTATTACACCTGAATCCTCAAAATTTCGGTGCAAAGGGGGAAAAAACTTTTCTGAAATAGTTTGGGATCTTTCCCTTATGACCTTATATCACAGTCCACAAAATTTCTAAAGTGATGGTGTCAAGCCCTTCCCTATCCCACCACTCTGTGGACAGTGGGGTGTGGTGCTGGACAATGCAGTCAGGTGCCAGCCCTGAAGAGGACAGAGGAAAAGCGTTGACTGGGCAAATGGCCATTGAGAGTAAACTCACCTGCCCCATGGGATTTGGTCGCCAAGAATGTACCTAACTTGTTGATTTGTTTCATTGCTTTTTAGATAGTAAAGAAACTTCCTTTAAGCCCCACAGCAAAAATGTTATCTGGGACTCTCTGAAAACAATGAAGAAAGGCAAGCATATCCAACTGACTCCCGTCACTGACTCAGAAGTGGCTTTGGTTAATGCCTACCTTGAACGAAGACGAGCCAGGCGACACTCTCATTTCAACCAGAGGGACCAGATCCATACGGGCAGTGACACTACTGACGGTGACAGTGAAGACACCAACTCTGGATCCTCTTCGTGGAAGGAGAGCGCACGGGAACACCAGCCATCACCAGCCAGTGTCAGGAGGAGGAGAACAACGCAGAGGCCGAAGAATCAGGGAAGTCCTCCGATCCGGGAAAGGCCCTGCCTCCATTGTAAGGCCCTCAGAACCAATGAGTGGTTGGCACGCCATTTCCTGACTGATTCTTCAGCAACGACCCCCAAGAAGGGAGGGGTGCCAGAGGAAAATTCTATCGTTGACATTAGCACCAAATTCAGTAAAATTTGAGTTTTACCAACTCTACTCGAAGCCAAATGAAAGAGATGAATAAAATGCGACACCACCAGAAATCTAGGTGAGGAGGCTTTTACATTAAAATCTCTCCGCCCACAACTGCACTTGGAACCCTGGAGGTAGAAAGGTCAGCCAAATCTTGGGCCCCAAGCAGGGTGGTGAATTTGTTCTGGGCATCATTGGAGCATCAATGCTCTTCACTAACTCTGATGTTTACTCAAAAGAGGGCGCAGGGCAGATATTTTGTGTCTTTTCATGTATGTATTTTGTTTACGTCTGCAATGCAAACAAGGGACTTCTTTGAAAATATATGATTTCTATTGAGAAATGATTTACATTTACTCCTCTATTTCGATGATCTGACTCAAGGAGCCCATTGGGTGAAGTTAGTTGGAATAGATGCCAACAGATGGTGCAAACAGTCTGCTTCAAACTATGAACCTGCTCGGTGGTTCCTGGCAATCTGCTTCCCTCAGACCATGGTCAAGAAAGCCCAGGGAGCATCTCCGCTCCGTAGCCCATGAGGTTTCCAGGAGTTGACGGCAACGGGTTAGTTGGAGTAGAATGACCCATCCTCTCTACTGTCATGTTTCCTAGGTGATTACAGGGATGTATTGCTACATACATGTCAGCATGGTCCTGGGGAGGAGGAGGAGACAGAGAAGCTGGAATAAGACTTGACTCCTAGAGACCAGGGAGGGGAGACCATCTGAACCACGAGGACAGCTGGACTGTGGACCATCCACAGTTGTTGTTCAAAGGTCACAGCAAGGTGACCAGAACTCAGGAATGGTTGGCGCTGATTTTTTTTTTCTTTCAGTGAAGTGGTGGACCCAGGTGTGGGGCATTTAGGCTGGCCTAAGCTGATGGGTGGCCATTCTGCAGACCCTTCTGCGCATGGCCGCAGCCCTGGGGGATGCAAAACAAGGACATGCTGTAGCAGCAGGAACACTAGTCCCTGGGCTAGAATTCAAAAGAGGATAAAAGTCTTGGGAAAGGACTGAGTCTTCTGCATAGGATTAAGACGGAACCCTAAAACAAAGCACCAAGTCTTTGGTGGGACACAAAAAGGGATGGGGAGAGAGACCAGAGGCGACAACATTCAAAAGTCAGACCCTGATCTCAACAGAGAGACCTGGGTGCAACCTGGGAACCCAGCCACTGGACCCAGGCCACTAGAATCCAGGATGTGGGGTGAGGTCTCTTAGCTTATGTGTGGGGACTTCGCCTTACTCAAATGGCGGATGTCGAGATTCAGTTCCACCTTTCCCAGGAAGACTCTACTCCCGGACACCCTCCTTCAACTCGTTCCCTCCGACAGAACGCACCATGTCCTCCCCTCTACCTCAGCACCCTTAACATTGTAATGAGGGTATCTGCTTGTAAGTCTCTTTCTGTCCCGTATCTGCACTCAGCCACCCCGAAACTCTACGATTTACTGCCTTCGTGTCTCTGTGGTCTACCACCGGGCCAGAAGACAAGGCATGGGAGGGAAGCAGTTGAGCTCAGTGTACAGATGGGTTTACGAACGGGGGGAGGAGGAGGACCTCGGAAAACCAGAGGCAGAGGAAGCATGACAGGAGGCCCAGTAGCCAGACGGAGTGTATGATTCTGATACACCTAGCTGAATATGATTGGGATGCTGCTTAAATGATCCTGTTTATCTCACCGAACCAGAGAGAGCGAACCCTTCAAAATATGCAAAGTTGCAAATGCGGGATTTAGACCCGAGTCCCTGGCTTCAGAATGTAGCCTCTTAATTAGTAGGATCATAGCCATGATTCTCTGAGGAAGGGAAGTACTGATTTCCAGGGGAGCCAAGCACCACCTTCTGCACAAACGACTTCCAAATATCAGCCTTACCAGGGTCTTTGGAAACATGGCAGCCATGGCTGTTTTTTCGATCTAAAGTGCAGGCCTGTGTCCAAATTGTTTTATCTAGAATACAGACCCAAGAGTCATTTATAGTAAAGACTGACACCTTTCCTAGTCTCCTCCGTGGGTCAGCAACAGACCAAATTTGGGAGGTGGGAGATGGCTACCATAGGACAAAAAGTTGAGTTGAACCAGGGGCTATACATCTGGAGGGGTTAGCCAGGGTAACCTGTGAATACATTGAACCATACAGAGACCCAAACACACCCACACATACACGCGCGCGCGCGTCAAGGAAATGGTTAACATGGTTGTAGAAGCTGGTAAATCTCTAGTCTGTGAATCAGATGTGAGACTGTAGGCTGTATCCAACACATAGCTGCAGGGACTTATGACCCCGAGATCATCATGTCAGAGGGCATTCTAATGGCTCCCAGGCTATTGAGGCTAATGAATCGAAACCAGCAGGTAAGATGTTAGACTGCTGGCCCACAGGCTGCAAAGGATAACACATCCCAAGATCAGCAGCAATCTGGCAAGTGGCTACTGGCTCAAGATGATGATGAACCAGATGTTGGGGCCAGATCTAGCACAGATGAGAGAGATTTTCCAGAATGTCTTGTCTGTGTTGGAAGCAGGTCACACCTCAGAGGAAATTCCATTTCAATTGATTGGCTGCTCAGAGCGAATCTCCTCATGAAAGTGACTGAATTATATCGCACATCATTAGGGAGACTAGTTCATAACCATCAAACTGCTGATCATGGCCCAGCCAAGTTGACACACGCCTTAACCATCACCAATATGTTTTGAGACAGGCTGAAGAATGAGGGAGCTGGAAGTAATGGACTACAGTGTAGATTGGTCCCAAACTCTGAGCCAGGGCAAGGTGGTGTGCTTTTGATGGGAGGAGAGAAAAGCAAGAAGTAAAATCTAAACCCATAAGAGCAACAATTACAGTCATGATAGTAGAGAGAGTAGATTGCATATCAAGATTGTTTGCCACATGCTAGGCACCGTTTTCTAGGTTGTAAAAGCTTGGCTGTTCAAATCCACCCAGAGCACCTTGAAAAAACAAAACGCCGCCTGTTGATCTACTTCTGAGATGTCACAGTGATGACTACTCTGTAGTGTCCAGTTCTACTCTGAACCCAGGGGTCCGACATGAGCCAGAACCAATAGGACAGCAACTGGCTTGCTTTGGGGTTTATTTAACCTTCACAAGGCTCCGCAAGATAGAAAGTTTCCTCGTTTTACGGAGGATGAAGTCAGCTTAGGGAAACCAGAGAATACATCCAGGGTCATAGAGCTGTCAGGGTTGGGGAGCTGGGCCTTGGGTCATGTCTGATCACTGCATTCGAGTTTCAGTTCTCCGCCCTTGCCTGGCTGAAGGCTGTGTTTACCGCGGAGCTCTAAATTCAGTTCAGTCTCCACATCAATAGGGCGTCAGAGTCAGTCCGTGTTCTGTGTGACCCTTTCCTGGCAATGAACAAAGCATTGCCCTCAGGCAGGGTAGGTCTGAAAGTGGATTACAACTCCCCTGACCCTTTCCTTCATGGCAGTGGGGATATCAGCACCGCATAACCATGAGTTAGACCCCTGACTATCCAGCAGCCGTGTGGTCAGGGGGCCCAGAACTAATCCGATAAGCTTTTCTAATGTGAATAACCGTCATGGTCCTCTCTCCAACACCCTGACCCCCCTGCCCTTCGTCGCCTTGCCAATGACAGTGGCCACCAATCATGACTTTGTGATAATTTTCTTTAATGAAGGGGCTGTGACTCCTTTGGGTACCATGATGTTCTTGTGTGGACGGTGTCCCTTATCTGGCCGTTTGTCTTGGTTTTGTCCTGGTCAAGACTTATGGAAGGGCCTCTAAAAGTATTTGAATGGGGGGGCCTTCCCTCACCTGCTGCTTGATGTGGGCAAGTCTGTTCTAATCCGCAACGACCTCAGAGACAACAGAAGGGAGCCCTGCTCATCCCAGCATTGTTCGGTGTGAGCCCGTGGTTGCAGCCACTGTGTCAATCCATCCTCTTGCTGGTCTTCCTCTTTTTTAAAAAATTTTTTCGACTGACCTGCTTTACCAAGCATGCTGCCCTCCTCCAGGAGCTGGTTCCCCCTGGTGGTGTCATTGGGCTACACAATGACCTGGTCATCCCAAGGTCAGCAGTTCCAATAGATGTATTCGAGTTTACATTCCCAGAACCTCCTTTGCTTGCTACATATGGTAAATGACTGTACACTAGGAGGTCAATCAAAGTAGGTCAGAGGTTATTTTCCTTAAGGGTATCTAGAGCAATCAGACTGTATAGTCTGTCCCACCCTAAGAAGGGCCCATTTCCTTCTGTTAAGGATAGTAGTTTCCCTGAAGGACGGCCTAGGGAGGTCATCCCCTCCCTGTTATGCTTATGCCCATTGTACAACCCCTTCCTGTGATGCATGTCTTTACCTGTGATTAGGGTGCATGCATGCCCCCAAAGATATATAAACCTTGGCTAGCAACAAATCTCTGGCTCCTGCCCTCTCTGGCCACACTGTGCAAGAATCTGACTGTTGAGATCATGGCCATCTAGGAGGTGAACATGCTACCATGAAGTGTCTGACTTCTAATTTTACATTCTCTCATCTCTCCCATTTCTTTATGACTTTACTATAATCTTTATATATCTCAACTGTACAATTGAGCCCATCGAACCTGTGATTAGTTGTGGGGGGCTGGATTCCCCCACACCCAGAGTCCATTTTCAGAGTTCCCCCACCATGGAGTGTGTCCTGACTGTTAACTAGGGGCCACTGTTTAGCCATTAGTCTGTTGTACTGTGGTGGCAAGGGTGTTGCTGTGATTCTGGAAGCTATGCCACCGGTATATCAGATGCCAGCAGGGTCGCCCAAAGTGAATAGGTGTCAGAAGAGCTTCCAGACTAAGAGCAGACTACTATGCAGAAGGAAGTGGCTGTCCACTTCTCAGGAATTAGCTATTGACAACCTTATGGATCACATGGAAACATTGTTAGATAGACGCCAAACATCGACAGAGATCAGGCCGGCAGGTGAACCTCGCAGGTCAAAATAGGACAGAGGAAGAGCTGCGAATGTCAATGTCGAGGCGACCATGATGACGTGGATGGAGTCAAGCTTGCGGAAGCAAAGCCTCTGGGACCTTCATTTTCTGATGGGGCACGACTCAAACTGAGAAGAAACAGCTACAAGGATCACTTACTAATCGGGACTTGGAATGTGTGAGGTATGACTCAGAAAATTGTAAGTTGTCAACAATGAAATGGAGCCCATAAAAAAATCACCATTTTAGGCCTTAGTGAGCTGAAATGGCCAGGTGTGGCCATTTTGAATAGAAAATCATGCCTTAGGACGCCCAGAATGACACATGCAAGAGGAAGGCCATTGTATTCATTGTCAAAAGGGACATTTCAAGATCTGTTTTGAAGTATAATGCCGTCAGTGACAGGATTGTATCTATCCACCTTCAAGGAGATCCAATGAAAAGAACTATTATTTAAATGTCTGCATCAACCACCAAAGCGAGAGATGAAAAATTCTACCTATGTCTTCAGTCTGAAATTGATCAAAAAGCAATGCAACTGGAATGCAAAAGCTGGAACACAGGAAGGAACAAGCATTGGGAAACAGGGCCTTCGTGAAAGAAGGAAGCTGGAGAGCCCAGGATAAAGTTTTGCAAGGTCAAAGGCTTCTTCTAGGCAAAATCCCTTTTCCAACAACACAGAAGTTGACTATACATTTGGACTTCTCCAGATGGAAACACAGAAATCAAATCGACTCCATGGGAAGAGACAACAGAGAAGCTCGATCTTAGCAGCTAACCCCAGGCCGAGGACTGACTGTGGGACAGATCATCATTGGCTCAAATGTAAGATCAGGTTGAAACGGAAGAAAATTAAAACAAGTCCACAAGAGCCAAACTATGACGCTGAGGCGCTCACACCTTAATTTCGAGAACGTCTCAAGAATAGATTTGACATACTGAACACTAATGACCCGATGAGCTGTCGGAGGACATTAAGACCATCATTCATGAAGAAAGCAAAAGGTCATGACAAAGACTGAAAAGAAAGGGTAGAACAGCGTGGATATCAGAAGAGACACTGAGTCTTGCTCTTAATCACAGAGTAGCTAAGACATATGGAAGAAATGAAGTCAAAGAACTGAACAGAAAATTTCAAAGGGCAGCTCAAGAAGACAAAGTCAAACATTATTATAAAATGTACAAAACCGAGAGGAATTACTGAAAGCCAAGTGAAGGTCGAACATGATAGTGTGACAAGAGGAAAGTGAAATAGAGGAAAGAATTAGGAGGCAAAGGACATTTATAGAGGTATAAATATAGGCACATATGTATATAAATATATGTGATGATAGGATCTATATACATATATTTATATGTCAAGTATTAAGGGAGCAGATGGACATTGGGCGTCAACTCAAGTCCTTCCTCAATGTAAGAACACTTTGTTCTAATAAGCCGGCATTCTGTGATGCTCACCTTTCAGACATAATTGCTGAAGACAAAATGGTTGCATAAGCTAATGTGCTCAAGAAGGGTAATGGTGCCCAGCTATTACAAAATACAGCATCTAGGGTCTTAGAGGCTTGAAGATAAACAAGAGGCCATCTGGCTTGGAAGCAACAAAGTCCACATGGAAGAAGCACACCAGCCTGTGTGATCATGAAGTGTTGATGGAATCAGCTATCAGGAACCAGAATACCCCAAACAATCATATCGATGTGAATGAGTGGGGTGCAGAGTGGAGACTTACAGCCCATCTGTAGGCAATTGGACCCTCACAGAAGGGTCACAAGGAAGGGACAAGCCAGCCAGGGTGCAGTATAGCACCAATGAAACACAGAACATTCCTCTAGTTTTTTAATGTTTCCCCTGCCCCCCCACCACTATTGTGACCCCAGTTGTACCTTACAAATTGGCTAGACCAGAGCATGTACATGGGTACAGATAAGAGCTCTTGACACACGGAATCCAGGGCAGATAAAACCCTCAGGACCAATAATGAGAGTAATGATACCATGAGGGTAGGGGGAAGGTGGGGGGATAAAGGGGGATCTGATTACAATGATCAACATATAACCCCCCACCCTCACTCAGGATGATGAACAATAGAAACATGGGTGAAGGGAGACAGCGGATGGTATAAGATATGAAAATAATTTATAGTTTATCAAGGGTTCATGAGCATGGGAGGGTGGGGGAGGAAAAAATGAGCTGATATCAAGGGCTCAAGTGGAAAGAAAATGTATTGAAAAGGATGATGGAAACATACAAATGTGCTTGACACAATGGATTGTTATGATGATTAAATAAAATGATTTTTAAAAAAAGATAGGCAAAACTTAGAAAACCAAAAAGGAAGAACAAACTCAGTGTATCTTAAACTGAAGAAGTTATTTCAGAGGACAGCACTGAATCTGCAGCTCCAGGAGAGGGACATGTCTGATCAGAGCACACAGGAGAAAATGAAGGGGGAGGAAGAGAGAGTGGAGCACAGAGAAGACCACATAGCCGGCCCCACTATGAGACACGCCATTCCTCATTGACCCACAGCTCTACAGAGGACAACACTGGAGACACAGTGTGGGAATTCCATCTGATCTGATCCCACCACATCAAGGCAAAATACTAAGGGTGTGGAACAGAACAGCAAGGGGAACAGAGCAATGAAGTCCCAGGAAATACCAAAAATAGACTTTGGGGTCCGGGCTTGGCACCCCAACAGACTCGACTAGAAAACACTCCTAAAGGCCAACAAACAGTCCCTGAACTAACTACAAGCTCTTCTTTCTTGTTGTTGTGGGGTTTTTTTTGTCACTGGCTTCTTGTTGTTTGGTTTTGCTCTGTCTTGTTTTTGTGCATCTTATTCTCTCTGAAGGTCTGTCTAGATAAAATAGGCTGGATGAACAATCTGGAGATGAAAACAATGGAACCGATAGTTCTGGGGGGATGTGGGAGAGCAGGAGGTTGGGGGAAAGGTAGTGGTGTTAACAAACCCAAGGACAAGGGAACAACAAGTGATTCAAATTGGTGGTGAGGAGGGTGTAGGAGGCCTGGTAGGGTGTGATCAAGGATAATGTAACCAAGATGAATTACTGAAACCCAAATGAAGACTGAGCATGATAGTGGGACAAGAGCAAAGTAAAAGGAAATAGAGGAAAGAGCTAGGAGGCAAAGGGCATTTATAGAGGTCTAAATAAAAGCATATACCTATGTAAATATGTATATGAGGATATGGAAATAAATTTATGTGCATATATTTATAGGTTTAGTATTAAGGTAGCAGATGGACATTGGGCCTCCACTCAAGTACTCTCTCAATGCAAGAATACTTTGTTCTGAGCAGCAGATATTAAGGGCTCAAGTAGAAGGCAAATGTTTTGAGAATGATGATGGCAACAAATGTACATATGTTCTTGACACAATGGATGTATGCATGGATTGTGATAAGAATTGTATGAGCCCCCAATAAAATGATTAAATAAAAAATAATAATACATCCACTACATGAAAAAAAGAATACTTTGTTCTATTAAACTGGCATACTATGATGCTCACCTTCCCGACACAATTGCTGAATACAAAGTGGGTGAATAAGCAAATATGGTGAAGAACGCTGATGGTGCCCGGCTATCAAAAGATATAGCATCTGGGGTCTTAAAGGCTTGAAGGTAAACAAGCGGCCATCTAGTTCAGAAGCAACAAAACCCACTTGGAAGAAGCACACCAGCCTGTGTGATCATGAGGTGTCAAAGGTATCAGTTATCAGGCATCAAAGAACAAAAATCATATCATTGTGAATGAGTGGGGGGAGTGTGGAGTGGAGACCTAAAGACCATTTGTAGGCCACTGGACATCCCCCTAGAGAAGGGTCTTAGGGAGGAGATGCGCCAGTCAGGGTACAGTATAGCAACAATGAAACATACAACTTTCCTCTCATTCCTAAATGCTTCTGCCCCCTCCCACTATCATGATCCCAATTTAACCTTACAAATCTGGCTAGACCAGAGGATGTACATAGGTACCAATAGGAACCGGAAACACAGGGGATCCAGGGTGGATGGTCCCTTTAGCACCAGTGGTGCGAATGCTGATACTGGGAGTGTGGGTTGGAAAGGGGGAACCGATTATAAGGATGTACATATAACTTACTCCCTGTGGGTGGACAACAGAAAAGTGGGTGAAGGGAAACCTCAGACAGTGCAAGATATGACAAAATAATAATGTGTAAATTATCAAGGGTTCATGAGGGAGTGGGGAGTGGGGAGGGAGGGGAAAATGAGGAGCTGATGCCAGCGGCTTAAGTGAAGAGCAAATGTTTTGAGAATGATGCGGGCAACAAATTTACAGATGTGCTTGACCCAGTGGGTGTATGTATGGATTGTGATAAGAGCTGTATGAGCCCCTAATAAAATGATTTTTAAAAAAGATTCTATGGGCAAAATACTGAATAATGCAAGAAACATAAAAAGAAGATGGAAAGAATATACACAAACTCATTGTACCAAAAAGAATTAGTCAACAATCAAGCACTTTAAAAAGTAGCGTATGAGCAAGAACCAAGGGTACCAAAGGAAGACATTCAAGCTGTATTGAAAGCGTTAGCCAAAAATAGGGCTCCAGGAATTGACGGACTACCAATTGAAATATTTCAACAAGCTGATGAAGCTCTGGAAGCACTCACTCATCTATGCCAGGAATTCGGAAGACAGCCACGTGGTCAACTGAGTGGAAGAGATCCATATTTGTACCCATTCCAAAGAAAGGTGACCCAACAGAATGCTGAAATTATAGAATAATATCATTCATATTCACATACCAGTAAAATGTTGCTGATGACTATTCAACAACAGTTGCAGCAGTTAGTTACAGGGAGCTGCCAGAGGTTCAGGCTGGATTCAGAAGAGGAGGTGGAACAAGGGATATCATTGCTGATGTCAGATGGATTTTGGCTGAAAGCAGAGAATACCAGAAAGATATTTAGTTGTGTTTTATTGACTATCCTAAGACATTTGCCTGTGTGCACCATAACAAACTGGAGAGCTTTGAGAATGGGAATCTCAGGACACTACCTTGTGCTCATGAGGAGCCTGTACACAGAACAAGAGGCAGTCGTGCAGGAAGAACAGGGGTACAGTGTGGTTTAAAAGCAGGAAAGGTGTATGTCAGGGTTGTGTCCGCTTATCACACTTGGTCAGTCTTTAGGCAAACCATCAGAGTAGCTGGATTCTATGAAGAAGAATGGGGGTTTGGAGGAAGGTTTATTAACAACCTGAAAAATGCAGATGGCACAACATTTCCTGCTAAAATCGAGGAGAATTCGAATCACGTGCTGATGAAGATCAAGAATTGCCGCGTTCAGTGTATATTACATCTCAGTGTAAAGAAACCAAAAGTCCTCACAACTGGACCAAAAGGTAACATCATGATCAACGCAGGGGAAGAAAAATGAAGTTATCAAGATTTCTTCTTTTTGGCTCAAGGAAGAAGCGGTCCAGTGATCAAACACTGCATGGCATTGGGCAAATCCGCAGCACAGGCCTCTTCAAACTGCTAAAAAGCAAAGATTTTACTTGGAGGATGAGGGTGCACCTGACCCAAGCAGGATATTTTCAGTTGTCTTCTGTGCACGTGAAAGTTGGACATGGAATAAGGAAGACCAAAGGAGAATTGATGCATTTGAATTCGGGTGCTGGGGAAGAATATTAGAGGTATCCTGGACTGTCAAAAGAACAAGTAGATCTGTCTTGCAAGAGGTACGACCAGAACGCTCCTGAGAGGCTAGCATGGCTAGATTTTGTCTCAGGTACTTTGGATGTGTTGTCAGGAGAGACCAGTGTCTGGAGAAGGACATCATGGTTGGTAAAGCAGCGAGGAAGACCTTCACCAACATGGATTGATTGACACAAGGGTGGCATCGATGGACTCACATAGAAGGATGGTGGTGAGGATGGCACAGGATCAGGCAGTGTTTTGTTCTGTTGCACTTAGGGTTGCCGTGACTCTGAACCTACTCATCGTCGCCCAACAACAACAACAACAACATGAACCAGAGATGAAGAGTCTTGCTTCAACCCAAGTCCATTGGAAAATGGATTACCTCCATTTCTTCCCCAGCCTGTCCAGGGAGAAGCAGTCCCCTTAGTGACTTAGTGCTTGGCTGTGTCCTTGATAAAGATCACTGTCCTGGGGGTCGCATAGTCATGCACCATGCCACATCAGCCATGCCCTGCCTACTTGGTCAGAAAGCCCTAGGCCAACCTTGTAGACTCTTCTGATGAACATAATCCATATATCCGAATCATGGTCCCATGCCTACTGCTGTAGTTCCACCTGTAACTGTCACATTGTGATCTGCTGCCAATCATGAGTTTGTGACAGTTGCTCTGGGTTCCATGCCTATTTTAGTAGCTGCCTGCCTCATGCTAATGCTCTCCAGCATCCAGATTAATACAGGGTGAGGGAACAAAAGCAGTGATTGGGATAGAGCATGCTTGGAGCCCATGACCACATCACGGGACTACATTTCCCAGAACCCCTTGCTGTGGTAACACAGGAACCTGATTCTGGTGTAGGTACAAATATACAACACGATGATGAATCCTTATCTTGGTCTTGACTTTGTCCTGTTTAAGACTTAATAAATGTTCTCTTTACCTGATCATTGAGATTTGGGGTCTCTTTTGTACCCTAAAACACCTACCGGCGCCTCTGAGTGAGATAGACAAAGGTTTCTGTTCCCAGGAGAATGTGCAGTTGGGAAACACAGGGGAAGTTCTATGCTGCCCTCTGAATCCGAATGGACACAACGGCAATGAGTGTCGTCCTCGTTTTGATTTTGAAACCAGCAACTCATGAATAGATGGTGAAAACCACTCCGAGGATTGTAACTAGCATTTCTGCAATATTTTTTATTTTACAAGCCTAAAAAACAGAGCCCATCACTCACAAGAAGGGTAAATATTACTTTATGTTTCTATGTGAGGGTGCGATTCGGGTTTCTCACGAAGGATCAGATAAAACAGAACAGAACAGAGCAAAGCAAAGCAAAGCTCGAGAAGCCGACTTCTCCCTGCCAGTCTGTCCAGCCTCACGCTAGGGAAGGTCGGTCCCCCTCCCTGCCTTCCCGATCGCTGGGAGTGGGTAATTAGTGAACCCCCCTGCAGCCTACGGGGTAGACAGACTGTCCAGTGAAAGGCTCGGATGAAAGTAGACTACTTTACATGAGACCCAGGTTCATTCTTCTCCAGGACAGCAAGAGCAAGCAAGCTAACCAACTGCTGCCCGCTCGGCCAGGCTGGGTTTTGCCTGGTGAATAGACCACAGTAATTCCTAACTGACATTTCAAAGAAGTCTAAGAAACAGGCCAGCCTTTGTTTAAATCATAATTATCCTGTTTGTGTGTAAAAGGATACTTCTGAAGCTTTCCCCAAACAACTGGTTCTTTTAAGTAAAATAATCATTCCCCTTCCAATCCTGTTTACACTATGCAGAACTCCAGTGAATTCTTTCTCTGCTGCACCCTCCCCTCTCCAGTCCCTTAACCCACCTATAGATGGGACAAAGGTTAACTTCAGCCCCCCCCCTCAATTATCACAAATTCCCAATTAGTGAATTCTAAACAGGGTCTCCCTGTGACCATCGACCAAAGCCTGGTACGAAGTGGTCTTTATTGCTTTGAATAACATCTGACAAGCACCAGGCCACCTGGTTATTCTCCGCCTGTCAGGCACATGTGGTCACAGGGGTGATAGGAAGGTGAAGCGGGGGTGGGGGACAGGCATGTAGCACCAGGGACGGGAGGAATGTGTCTCTTGGGATTAAAAAAAAGCATCCATTCCCTCCCTACAGAATGTATGAAATCACAGGTACTTGGGCTGTAAGAAGCCACACTGGAGATAGAAATTTAACAACGCTACATGCTCCTTGAAAGTGGACCATGGGGCAGTTGATACCGTTACACTGGAAGGGATTCGGTTTACAGATGTTGGTCTGTCTGAGTCGGAATCGACCCCAGGGCACAGGGTGTTTTTTTGTTTTTCACGGGGAGAGGGGAGGGAAATCGACAGAGGAAAGAGGCGCTGGAAATCAAAATGGCACCCGTCTTTCTGGAATTATTTTTCTTTCTCATTGCTGCTCAGTGCACGGAATGAAACGCAGGCAGGCGATTTTCCTCCTCCTTTTTTTTTTTTTTTTTTGAAACACAAAACTCTTCAAATCCTGGGCAATCCTGGTCTTTAATTTTTAATCATCTACCTTGGAGCTTCATCTCCTTCGCAGACCTCATTAACTGGCCCTGTTGTCTAGAGTTTCTTTGTTTATTCGGGCCCCCTGTCTCCGGGAAGGTTTGTGTGTTCAAAATCTTGATTTAAGAGTGAGAATCGTAGGCAGGGAACCAACTTGCCTCCTAATTAGTATAAATCACAAGCGAGGTGAGGGCCAGGTCTCCGGGGGAGGGTCAGCAGGCAGGGGCAGGAAAGATGGAGAGGCGGGACCAGAGGAACAAAGGCACCAACTGAAATACCACGTGAGGCCAGAGCACTTGTGTCTGTTTCCTCTGACGGCCCTCCTTGAGTGGCAGAATGCGGCGGGGGCGGGGGGGGGGGGGCGTGGGCAGGAGGGGACGGACTTTGTCAATGGCATTCCTTTTTCTATTTTTGTAGCTCCATTTGGTTCCCTGGCCCCTCTTCCCTCCCATGAGGTGGGGCCTGATGAGTCTAAGCCAGCGGTTCTCAGCCTGTGGGGCGCCACCCCTTTTGGGGGGTCGAACAACCCGTTCACAGGGGTCACCCGATTCATCACAGTAGCAAAATGACAGTGATGAGGTAGCAACAAAAATAATGTTATAGTTGGGGGTCAGCACCATGAGAAACTGTATGAAAGGGTCTGGGCATTAGGAAGGTTGAGGACCGCCGCCCTAACCCGGGCTCAGGGTGGCCACCCGTTCCCCTGGTCATGAACACTTCCAACGTGGGCATGCCACCTCATTCTGGGAAGAGACATTAGCTGGTGGAGGCATTCTGAGAGCAGTTTCTTCAGTCTTAGAAAAGACACCCACAGGGAAGAGACCGTCTCTCTTCCTGTGTGGGTGTTTGTACGTCTGCCTGCGGAGACCCAAACTCTGGTCCATCTGTGTTAGCCTGCGTATGTCAGTGTTGAGTATGGCTGAGACTGGCTCCCGAGCAGCTGAGTTAACCAACTCTGGGACCCATCCTCTTCCTGCTGAAGCATTTTTGTTGCTTTTCCTGTGACTTGCAGCCGATTCAAGGCTTTAGTCATCTTGTTCTCTATAATTTCTAGAGCACTCCTGGTGCGCGGAAATGTTTACGGTGTGAAGTCCTGAGCAAAGTCTTCATATGGGATGCGGGCCCAGGTGGTTAAGAGGGAGAAGTCTCCCTTTCCAGACAGGAGACAGGGGCTTGATTCTGTGGGTGCACCTCATATGTAGTCTGTCTGTAGCCACCACTTATCATGTTGCTACGATACTGAACAGCTATTGCAAACTCTGGGACTGCTTTAGTGGGGAAATGCCCCAAATTCAAATACATTTTATAGAGGCCCCTCTATTGAGTCTCAGACAGGACAAAGATCCAGATGCATCATCCAGTGAGGGAGCCCGTCAGCATGGGGCCATGAGAGTAGCTAAGGATTCACAAACCACGCGACTACTTAAATAGATTCTCAAAACCAACCAACCAACAAAAAACCCTCACTGCCATCAAACGGCTTCTGACTCATCGTGACGCTGTAGGTCAGGGTAGAACTGCCCCTGTGCGTTTCCGAGACTGTACATCTTCATGAGCGACAGGAGAACAACTCATCTTTCTCCCATCGAGTGGCTGGTGGTTTTAAAGTGCGCACCTTGTGACTAACAGTCCCACGCATTGTCTACTACGCTACCAGGGTTCTTTGGCAACTAAAACAGGACGTGGGAAACAAAGGGAAGTGTCACAGAATCCTGGCTGGGGCAGATCACTTCATTATAGTTGCAGATGGGACTGTGGAAGCAGGGACTCATGGGTACACATACACTCTTGCCCACAGGAAAGCGCACAGGGTTGGTTCTGAGGCTCTCTGGTCATCTTGGCCAGGGCAGGACTCATAACCAGGCGACCCCAGCACCCCAATGTCCCTTAAGGGCATACCCTGGCAAGCCTCAGAGGCTGAGACTGCCCCTCTCTGAGCTGGCTAGCGGAATCACAGCAACTTACTTGCAAACACACTCTGTCTGAGGGCACGGCTGTTCCCATTGTAAATCTAGCCTTCCACAAACCCAGTGCTCAGAAGCTCAGCTTTTCCTAGAACACGATTCTACTCTGAGGTCCCCGGGGGCTGCCATGCACTGGAATGACTGGAGAGAAACTCTCTTTGTTTGCTTTCGGTTTGGGTAGGGGCTTGCACCGAGGACTGGGAAGAGGCTGGGAGTGCAACTGGGAAGATAGGGAAGAAGTGGTTCTTTGTGAAGTGCAGAGGGGCATTCTGGGAAAAAGAAGCCACGAGCTACCTGGGACCCCAGGCCTCACACCAACAAAAGACAAAAGTCCTTGGGCCATCTCTCTTCAAATCCCCCAGTCTGTTTTGTTCTTGTTTGAATTCCTTGAAGCAGAGGAAAGCCTAGTATTAAACCGAGATAAGACAAGAGGATTAAATGCCCATCTGTGCTGAAGTAACACTCAGTGGGCCAGAGGACAAAGCAGCAGCCAGAGGGAAGTGGCGGGTACCAGATATCCTTCTCAGCTTTGATGAGGAGAGGCTGGAGGGATTCAGAAAGATGCTATCGGAAACTTCAGGGGGCCTCTGCCTGGAATGCCAGCTTCTCAATCTTCAACTGCTGAGCTCCTCTTCCGTTGGAAGTCTAATCTCAAAGGTCACCCATTATCACACCGGTTATGACTTTCCCAGGACCGCTGGCCTCCTGGTCATCCTAGATCAGAGTCATGTGCCACTGATTGCTGTTAGCTGTCCTGACGCCAATCTCTCCTCACATATTTGTGATGTTCCAGTAACTAGAATGTTTGGAAGCTATACACTGGCACCTTGTAACATCCAGAGTTTGGATTCTTGCACTTAAGTGCATGAATAAACATTTCAAATGACACTTGACTATGTCATCCTTGACATCTTATACATGGGAAACACAATGCCAGTGATAAGACAGTCGGTCTCATAAAGTAAGTTCCGTTGAAATGAACCTGGAACTTGTTAGACATGCTGGTAGGCGTGGATCTGAGCATCCACCACGTATTTGGACTTAAGTCTATTGACTTCATTTGTTTAAAAGAAAAAGGAGAAAAATTGATCAACATTTAAGAACACATATAAAATCCTGAAAGTATATCCTTGAAGAATATATCGTGAAAGGGATGTGAACAAAGTCCGTCTACAAAAATTAACTCCAGCGAGAATAAAATGGAAAGTTAAAATAAGGAAACCATAAAGGGCCTCGGGGTGGGGTGTGGGGGAGGGAGGGTGGACACCAGCAAAGTCCTGGCTAAAGTTTCCTCATCTTGAAATGGGGGAGACTTTTCTAAGCATAAGATCATTGAAAATTGGAAAACGTAAAGGAAAAGGTGGATATGTTGCCCTGCAGAAAAAGATTTAAACTTCTGCAGAAAGAACACACACACACACATACAGAAGAACAACTAGTAAATAAAGTGAAAAGATAAATAAACCAGGAAAAAATTGGAATACCAACTGAATCAGAATAACCCCTGTTTTTCCTAAGATACGGAGAGTTTTCCTGAAAAACAAAACAAAAAAACAACGAAGATTCAGCTAAACAATTTAGGGGGGGAAATTTGAAGTATGTGAATAACAATCTTACATAAGAGGACTTTCAAAGAACTAATACATAATGAAAAGATGCTCAACTTCACAAATAATGAAAGAAATACAAAAGAAGACAATATAATACTCATTTGTATTTTAGATTGCCATAGATCCAAGTTTTGACATTCCCAGTATCAGAGGAAAGTCTTGGAGTATCAGAGTATCGTGGGAAGCATGCTCTTCCTTCAAATGCTGCTGGGGTGTGTGTGGGGTGGTGGTGTGTGGGGTGGTGGTGATAAACTTAGTCTAAGTTCTTTGGCGGCCAATCTGCAAGTATAAGAAATGTTTATGCCCCAAAACAAGAATCAGTCCAACAGAAATATCTTTTCAGATGCACCCACAGAAGCGATACGGACGGTAGGAGAGCTTCGATTCTAAGCACTAGGGTTGCGGAAGGCTATGAATTACAGTATGTGGGGTGGGGGGGGGTTTGCTTCTTCTCATCATACTTATTCAGCCTGTACGCTGAGCAAATGCTCAGAGAAGCTGGCTTCCATCAAGAAGAATATGGCATCAGGTTGGAGGAAGGCTTCTAGACAACCTGTAATATGCAGACGACGCAAGCTTGCTTGCTGAAATGAGGAGGCCTTGAAGCGTGTACCGACAAAGGTCAAGGAAGGCAAGAAAAAGACCCAAAGCGTCACAATTGGACCAAGAGGTAACAGCATGATAAATGCAGAAAAGATCCAAACTGTCAATGGTTTCATTGGCTTTATAATCAATGTCCATGGAAGCATCAGTCAAGAAATCAATGGACAGATTACATTGGGCAACTCTGCTGCACGAGGCCTCTTCAAAGTGTTGAAAAGCAAGCAGGTCACTTTAAGGACTAAGGTGCTCCGGACTCTTTGCATGGCATTTTCTTTGACCTCATGTGCGTTTACTTGTAAGGAGGACAATGAATAAGGAAGACCACGGAGATTGGGTGGTTCGCATTATGTGCATTCAGACAGTGTTCAAAGTACAACGGCTGCCAGAAGAACAGCCAGATCTGTCTTGGAAGTACAGCCAGAGTACTCTTGGGAAGCGAGAATGGTGAGCTCTTGTCTCATGCACTTTGGACTTGTTATCTGGAGGAGAGCGTTCTTGGAATCGGACATTGTGCTTGGTAAAGTGAAAAACAAAACACAGTCAAACTCACTGTCCCTCAGCTGAGGCCGACTTACAGGGACCCTCCAGGACAGGGTAGAACTGCCCTGGTGAGTTTCCAAGACTGTAACACTTCATGGGAGTAGAAAGCCCCGACTTTTTTCTGGGAAATGGTTGGTGGTTTGGAACTGCTGACCTTGCAGTTAGCAGCCCAATGTGTAACCCCTATGCCACCAGCATTCCGGAAGGTCAGTGAAAAGGAGGAAAACTGCCAAGGAGATGGGTTGACACGATGGGCTCAAACAATACAGGCTGTGAGGATGGTGTTGGTGTTTCCCTTGTGTATGAGTCAGAAGCAGCACAATAGCACCTACTAACAACAGCCAGCCCAGGGAAGGGACTTGTCTGGGTGCCCACTCGATGGAAACTGGTGTGGCAGGACTGCATGGTCATGAGTCAAACACTACCCAGCAGATCAAGTAGCCGGGAGGTCCAAGGCCCAGAATCAATCCTGTAAGCCTTTTTTCAAGTGTGCACGTAGCCCACGCATGGCCCCTTTCCCACTTCTGTGGTCCTGTCTGGGACATTGATGAATCGATCTGCCACCACGTATGCTCTTGCGATACCTTCCTGCCCGTTTTCCATGGTCTATCATTAGGCCAGTAGGAGCTGTGTGGTTGTAGTGGTTACGTGGTGGTCTGCGATCCATATGGTCGACAGTTCAAAATCAGCAGCAGCTCCAAGGAAGAAAGACGGATCATTCTACTCCTGTAAACAGGTACAGCTTCAAAAACCCGTGGGGGTGGGGAGTCACCAGGAGTCAGCATTGACTCGGTGGCAGTGGCAGATGACACTGACCCCAGTGCCTGCGAATCCCTCGGACACCATTATGGATTCATGCTGATGGTTTTCCTCTTCTGGAAGACTTGTCCTTAGCCTATCTTTGTCCTGCTCTAGACTTCAAAGCACCCAAACCAAACTCACTGCCATCCTGTTGATTCCGATTCAGTGATCCTCCTATAGGACCGGGTAGAATTGTCCCTGTGAGTCTCGGAGGCTGTAAATCATGTTGGGAGCAGAAAGCATCGTCTTTCGCTCAGGGATTAGCGGATGGGTTTGAACTACCCATCTTACATCAGCAACTCACTGTGTTACCTACCCGGCTCCTTAAGACTTAATAAAAGGACCTCTATAAAAGTTTGAAGTCAGGAACTTTCCCCCTGCAGTGCTCAAGAGCATCCATTGTGGTATTGTCTGTGCTTAAGTCTCCATGTTCCAAGAAGTCACTTTTTTTTAATGACATTTTTTACTGTGGGCATCCCCCCATCCCACCCCCTGCCCGATACGCCAGAGAATGAAAAAATAATATCTTAAAAAACCAACATTGCCACCTAGTTGATTGTCACTCACAGAGGTCTTGTGTAGGGTCTCTGAGGATGTAAACTTTACTGGAGAGTGGCTGGTGGGGTTGACCCGCCCACCTTGCAGGTAGTAGTCCAACGTCTAGCCCAAAGCTCCAACAAGGCACCTGCCAAGAACACAGCGACCTAGAAAGAGAAGCGAGGTAGAACATTTAAGACGTAAGGACATTTTAAGGCATAAAGTAGAAATAAATTTAACCTTCAACCGCGGTTAACAGTTCAAACAGCAAACGATCCCATGGCTGGGGAGTCAAAGCTGACTCAGAGTGACCCCGTTATACATGGAAGAACTGATCCCAGAGTCTCTGAGGTCATCCCCATCTCTCCCGCAGAGTGACTGGCGGGTCCCAACGGCTGACCTTTAGTGCTGCGCTACCAGGGCTCCTTGTTCAGTGGCATGTGCACTTCCCAGGCCACTTTTGTGTCTACGCAAATGTCATAATCTGAACTCAAGCTCACCAAAGGCTGGGACGGAAAACAGTAGGTTCCGTAATGTGCAAGCTCTTGCTAGTGGCTCTTTGAAACGATTTGAGCCCAATCCATTTGGAGTACATAGTGAGGAACTTTCCTCTCTGAATGTGTTAAGCTAACTTTTACCCTGGATGTCTGAATTTTGGAATAAGTGGATTTGGATCTCCAGGGGTAATTGGACAGCTACTTTTTCCTCTTATAAAAGTTGGATTGTAATGTGTGCTAGTCAACAACTTGCCCTCTTCCCCTTATAAATTACACCCATCTTCTTGGGCATTTATCAGCAATGCAAGTACATGCTCTGGCAGGGAAAGTTGTTCAGATATTTTAAAGTTAAAATTAATTTGGATAATGTGTAAATGACTAACATTTTTTTTTAAATTTTTTTTATGACTAACATTTTATAAAATAAAAAGACCAACTGGTTAATATACAGACAGAAAAAAATCTGATCGACTAACTACCCAACTGTTAGTAGTCACTTGAGACATAGATTGGGGAGTGCGTGGAGAATGTGTCTGAATGTTTTTCCTATGAGAATATTATGTTATATACAGAAAGAGACAACTATAAATAAGTACATAACAGTATGTACAGAAATTTTTTTGGTAATATGTAAGGGAACTTCCAAGAATTTGTGGATAAATTCCATTATCTTTCCATTCAAAATTTCCACAAACCTTTTGAAATCCTCTTGTTCTTTAAAACAGTGCAAAATTGGGTATCATTCAAATGCCATAAATAAGAGGTTGGTTAAATAAATTGTAGTATATCCATAGAGTGGAATGCCCCTCAAAGCACAGGATAATTTCACTCTTGCAAAACATAACCAATAATAACAGCATGTTTCCCTTTTTAATAAAACTCAAGCTGTTCATGCTGCTTTTCACGAGGGATAGCTCTGTGTTTTCAGTTAGTTCTGTCAGGCTTTAATTCCAATTAGGAGTCCTGGGGGCATAGTGGTTATGTGTTGGCTTGCTAACTACAAGGTCAACGGTCAGTCCCTCGTTGAAGCCACCACCCTCTCTTTGGGAGGAAGACAAAGCTTTCGACCCCCAGAAAGAATTACTGTCACGGAAACCAACAGAGGTCAGCTCTACCCTGTCCCATAGGGCCCCTTGTGTCAGAGGTCAGTTATACCCTGTCCCACAGGGTCCCTCTGTGTTAGAGGTCAGTTCTACCCTGTCCCATAGGGTCCCTCTGTGTCAGAGGTCAGCTCTACCCTGTCCCACAGGGTCCCTGTGTGTCAGAGGTCAGCTCTACCCTGTCCCACAGGGTCCCTCTGTGTCAGAGGTCAGTTCTACCCTGTCCCACAGGGTCCCTCTGTGTCAGAGGTCAGCTCTACCCTGTCCCACAGGGTCCCTCTGTGTCAGAGGTCAGTTCTACCCTGTCCCACAGGGTCCCTCTGTGTCAGAGGTCAGCTCTACCCTGTCCCATAGGGTCCCTCTGTGTCAGAGGCGATTGGATGGTAATGAGTTTGGGGTTTTGTTGTTGTTAATTCTTCTTAAGCAGAGTGAATTGCTCTTGCTATCGGGATAAAAATTATTCCTAAGTATGGGTTGAAGGTAGGGATCATATGATTATTTTTCTGAAAAAGCTCTAGAGAATGAACTTCCTCAACTAGTTTGGCTAAGTCTATATGTGCATGTCCTGGAGCTCGTTAGGTGTGATAAGGACAGACAGTGTGGGCATCTACTCTTCTCTCTACATGAGCGCTGCTTAAAAGAAATATAATGCAAGCCATACATGTAATTAAAAATTTTTTCTAATAACTTGTCACAATGGCATGGGGGTAGGGACCAAATCCACCTGCAAGTTAATTGGACAGTCCCTCTCTGAAGGGCCACATGGAGGGGTGCTAAATCTAGGGAGTGGTACAGCACTGTTGGAGCACATACTCATCCTCTAGTTCTTTCACATTTCCTCCCCTTACTATGATGGGATTTATTATTATTTTTTGCCTCATTAATCATGTTAGATTTGCATATGTTCATTTGGATAATAAGATAGTTGGATATATGAAAGCCGAGACAGACAACCCCTCAGAAACAGTAACAGGAGTAATGGTTCCCTGAGGGAACAGGAAGAGGGGTGGAGAGGAGGAAAGGGGAGCAGCTGATAGCGTCGTTGACATTGACTACCCCACTCAAGGGGAGTGAACAACAGAATTGCAATAAATGGGTATATTGATGGTATAAGAAGCAGCAAAAAAGAAAAATAAAAGGGTTCCTGGGTGGGAGGGTGGACAAAGGGGAGCTGATTTCAGGGAGTTCAAGAAGAAAGACAATGTTTTGAAACTGGTAGCAATTGTACAATACTGCTTGATGTGATTAAACGTGGAATGTTGTATCTGTAAGAGCTCCCAGTAAAATAAAAAAGAAGTCAATATGGATGCCCCTCGGATTAAATAATAACAATATGTCACGTGGCTTGGGTCAGGCACAGCTTCGTCTTCAACGTGGCCTCCTTGCTCTTGGGCAGCAGTGAGCCACGTGATTTCTTCACAGCTGCTTCACCGATCACTGGCTGCGAGTGCAAGCAGAATGAAGCCCCGGCTGTGTCGGCCTTTCCCTCTTTATCAGGATGCTGTTCACTGGCTCGGTTGGGAGCAGTTTGGTTTCCTTTATGGTGGATCACAGTTAATCCACACTGAAGGTGGCAGTCCTTGAGGGTGGGTAGCTCTGCTTATCAGCTTTGGGGGCAGGACAGATGGTCGGACGTGGCGGTCTGTTGAGCTTGCTGTTGCGACATGGGTTTGCTTTGTGGAGTCTGTTTGGTCTTCCCCGTTGTGAAAGAGACTTTTGACCCAAGCAGTTTGTTCCCAGGAGCAGTCTGGCAAAGGCTGTCTCTGGGGTGGGAATTGGAGAGTCCATTTAAGCTGGACTGATGGCCCCTGTGGTTTTCTTTCTTTTTCTTTTTTTTTGTGGTTTTCTTTTTTTCACTTTTTAAGACCCAGTGCTTTTCAGTTCCAGGCTGACTGACCCTGTGGTGGTCTGCTGGTGGCAGGAGGGGGCAGCCGAGAGGTACCAGGGTGGTGATCTCTGTGGACACTCCCCTCCGACACCCCCTCCCCCCAACAAAAAGTGTACGCTTTCCTCAGTGATGAGTAAAGTGAGAAAATGGAGTCTTAGGGTGAACCCACGCTAGGGGCTCATGGTATTCGAAATCCCAGTATCAAGAGGGAAGTCCAGCCAGGTCGGGCATCAAGGTATGAGGAGAAAATGCGTGATTTCCCATCCCACTTCCACTTCCACAAGCACTGGGGTTTCATTTAGAATTTCTCTCTTTCGGTTGTTCCTCCCTCCCCTTTCAGTTGTGCCCTCCAAGAAGAGAATGAACTGTTCATCCAGAAGAGGGCCTGGTGATGCATTGGCTTGAACACTGGTGCATAACCACAAGGTCACTGATTCTGACCTACTGGCTGCTTCATGGGAGAAAGATGAGGCTGTCTGCCCCATGAAGATTTACAGTCTCGGAAACCCCATGGAGCCGTTCCGCTCTGCCCTGTGGGATCATCAGCACGGATGTGAATCGACTCGAGGTCCGTGGGGTGGGGTTGGGTGACTTGGGCAACCAAACCTGTGTTGACTTCAGGCGGCATTTCCTCCCTGTAGGATCACCATTTTTGAACGCATGTCTTGCTTTACCCACAGCTTTATTCTCTCCCCAAATGGAATAACCTGTGAACATCTTCCTGGGTGTTTAAACATTCTTAGCATTCTTACACAAGCCCAGGGTTCATGGTCACCCCATGTGTGGGTGGTGGGGATTTGCTCTTGATGTAGCCAGTCTTTCCTCATCAGACCCTGGTGCGTTTCTCAAGGCCCCTGGTGGCACAGTGGATTAAGTGTTGGGCTGCTAACTGCAAGGTCAGCCCCGTTCAAACCCACCATGCCCCACGAGAGGAACCAGAACCTGTCTGTCCCCATCAAGGTTCGCAGTCTCAGAAACCCTACATCGATGGCAATGGGTTTGCGGGTGTGTGTGTGTGTGTGTGTGTGTGTGTGTGTTAGGACTTCTAAAAAACACTTTTAAACAAAGTTACAAGAAAAGATCAGAGGTTGGGATCCCCCAGCTACTCCACGGGAGAAAGAGAAAGCGTTTTCTTCCCGAGTTCCAGTCTCAGGAATACACGGGAGCATTCTACCCCGTCCTCCAGGCCACTGTCCGGCTGGCTGGATGGACTAGGTGGCGGTGAGTGAAGAAGTAACAAGATAGACGGGGTCAATATTGGTGTGCAGCCAGGCAAGGCAACTCTGCTGCAGTCCTTACAGGGCAGAGGAGAATTGTTCAAGAGCAGCTCTTCCGGAGGGCCTGTGGGCTTCCATACGAGGCCCCCAGAACTCCTTGTCTTTGCGTGTGTTGCTGCTAGGTACCATGGAGTCAGTGCCTATCCACCTTGTGCACAACAGGACAAAGCTTGACCCAGCCCGGTGCCGTCTCACGTGACTCCCATGCCTGATCCCACTGCGGCAGCCACGGTGTCCATTCATCGAGGGCCTTCCTCTCCAACTGGCCCTCCACTTGACCATACACGAGGCTGCAGTGTCCCGTGTGCTGTTCAGGAGATCCTGGGTGGTGACAATGGTTAGCTCTCTCAGCTGCGAACTGACAGGTTGGAATTTGGGGTCACCTGGAAGAAAGGCGCAGGGATTGGCTTCTGAAGAATCAGCACCCGGACACCCTATGGAGGGCTGTGATAGAGGGAGGACTCCTGGGCGGGGGGAGGGGGGATTGACTCAGAGATAACTCGTGATAGTGGTGTACTCTTGTGCCTCTTCATTGTTTTTGCATGGGACCTCCCATATGAAGCCCGAACTGCCCTTGTGGGTCTCTGGGGCCATCAATCTTTTCGGGAGCAGGCCTCATCTCTACCTCAGAACAGTACATGGCTTTGAACTACGGACCTGGTGCTTAGTAGCTGCCCAAGGCGCAACGCGCCGCACCACCAGGACTCTGCTTAAGGCTCTATTTTCAAAATAGGTTTTTAACTTTAGAATAATTTTTGGAATAATTTTAGGTTTACAGAAAAGTTGCCAAGACAGTACAGAGTACACACACACACACACACACACACACACACACACACACCTTTCGCTCAACGTCCACTAACACTAATATTCTACATTTACCACAGGGCATTGGTCAAAACAAAGAAGTCCCCTAAGGTTTTACGAAAACGTATTCATTTTATTGATCTTGCTGTTTTGAGTGTTTCCTTAATAGACCGGTCAAACACACACTGATCCAGCGGTTTCCACACGCGCAAGTCCATGATGCAGACGCCTTTCTGTGAGATGTGCAGCCATTTTACACCTCTTTTCTGAGCTGGTCCTTCCCGTGAACATAAACTCACTGCCCCTAAATTTCCCATCTAACTTTTCCGACTGTCGTCCATGTGATCCCATATAGGCAGATCCTATAAGATCTTATAAGAGACAGTGCTCAAGGCAGACATTCTTCCCCAGTTAAGCTGAATTATTGCTTGTTTTTAAGAAGGTCTGATGGTGTTAGTGGGAGTCTGATCTCTCACTGCCGTTGGGTCTATACCAACTCAAAGTGATCTGATAAGATAGGGTTGAACTTCCCCTGACTGTAACTCTTTATAGGAGTAGAAAGCCTGGTCTCGCTCCCATGGAGTGGCTGGTGATTTTGAACTGCTGATCTGGGCAGTTGGCAGCCCCACTCACAATCCACGACACTACCAGGGCTGCAGGGAGCATGGGGGTGGGTGGGGGAGCATACCATAGGGTTTTTAAAGTGTCTTGCTTGTGTGTGGTGCCGAAAGCAGAGAAGCAAGCAATCCTGACCTAATCTTCATCTTCGTAGGATGTCCAAATCTTGTTGAAAACTTGGCTGACTGAAATTTGGAGTCTACTCCCCCCACCAAACAGAAATGGTGATTTTGTGTATTTCCCAGCCAAAGTACAGAAGTTGATGTAATCCATCTGTACTGAACTATATTATTGGCAGCTTATTAATTAGCCGTGCGGAAGAGTCCTGATGGGATATGGGTTATGGTGTCGGACGCCCAACCCAAGGTCAGCAGTGGGCGCCTACCAGCCACTCAGAGGGAGACGAGCCTTTCTGCACCTGTAAAGATTTACAGCTTCAGCAACCCAAAGTTGCAATTCGACTCTGCCCAACAGAGTGGGAATCACCTGGCTGGGAGCGAGTTATTAACATGGTTGAAGACCTCATTTTACACTGAATGGCAATGATTCCAGGGGCAAAAAGCATTCAGTTTGAGTTTTGGAGTGCTTTAGAATTCACGAACTCTCTTTTTAAAAATCATTTTATTGGGGGCTCATACAATGCTTCTCACAATCCATCCACACATCCATTGTGTCAAGCACAATACATTTGTTGCCATCATCATTCTCAAAACATTTTCTTTCTACTTGACCCCTTGGTATCAGCTTATCTTTCCCCTCCCTCCCCGCCTCCTCTTCCCTCACGAACACTTGATAATTTACAAATGATTATTTTGTCATGTCTTACACTGTTTGATGTCTCTCCTCACCCACTTTTCTGTTGTCCGTCCCCCGGGAAGGGGGTTATATGTAGATCCTTATGATCGGTTCCCCCCTTCTACCCCACCTTCCCCTTCCCCTCCTGGTATCGCCACTCTCACCACTGGTCCTGAGGGGTTTGTCTGTCCTGGATTCCCCATGTTTCCAGTTCTTAACTCTCTTGGAGGACTTACTTCTTAGTTGTTTCTGGGTGGTTACACGCAGTGTCTTTCTTTCTTATAGGCCCCTCACTTGCTAAGGGGTAAAGGGCAAAAGAGAGGAGCATGCCCACCATCTTCCTCATGGAGAGTCACATGGCATTGGAGGGCTTTTCAGTACAGATCCATCATCTTCCGCTGTCTGGTTGACTGTTTGCCCAGGGTAGCTGGATCAAGAAGCATTTGGTCTTAACCCGAGTGGAGTTCCTCTGGACGATGGGCAGTTTGGAGCATCAGAACAGTGCAGTGAATCAGGGCCTCAGGATCAGTTGCCGGTACCTGCGTTACCCTCGGCCAGCCTCGGAGCTTCCTGATGTCATGACGTCACTTCCTCTCAGGTCTCATTTCCTCGTGGGTGAAACCAGGGGCTTCCGTGACCACGTTCTGGATGGAGATTTTCTCGGTGATTCTCAAAATCCGAGTTTACTGGGGATAATAGCTAGGTTCCTGATGCTGTTGGTGGTAACGCTTCATGGATATGAGCCAATCAGATGCTGAATGTGTCAAATGAACTATTAAAATATATAGGCAGTTAACTGTGGGTCACAAATACACCTCAAAACCAACATCTAAAACCAACACTCACAGACACTGAGCCATTGCTGACTCTTAGGGGCCCCTCTGGGGGTTTCTGAGACTAACTGTTTACAGGAGTAGAAAGCTGAGTCTTTCTCCCAAGGAGCTGCTGCTGATTTCGAACTCTTGACCATGTGGATTACAGCCCAACATGTAACCACTATGCCACCAGGGATTCTTATACCTCGGTAAAGCCATTAAAAAATAAAAAAAGATTATCTCCAACTTCTAGAATGTTCCCTAACACATCGTTAAATAAATAGAAGAAAATAACCCTCTAGAAAGATTGAGGAGGTAGCCATCTAAGATAAACTATTGGTCTCTTTCTATCCAGAGCAAAGAAGAGTGAAGAAAGTCCAAGACTCTGGTAACAAAGTCCAAAGGACTAATGGACCACATAAACCACAGCCTCTACTAGCCTGAGACCAGAAGAACTAGATAGTACCCAGCTACCGCTACTGACTGCTTCAATCGGGATCATCATGGAAGGTCCTGGACAGAATGAGAGAAAGATGTAGCGCAAAACTCAAAATCATAAAAAAGTCAGACCTATTGATTGACAGAGATCAGTAGAGTCTCCAAGACTATGGCACTTAGCCAACCCCTCAAATCCAGAACGAGACTCACCTCCAGAAATCACCACCAGAAGTCACCGTCTAACAGGTGCTAGGTCAAGGTCGTGAACACTGAGAAATGTCAGAACAGTCAGTCGCACTAGACTTAAAGGGTCCCCAGAGTCCCAAGGGCAGAAGTGGGCAGAAAAATGGGCACCCGGCTGCAGGGAGCCCAGGGAGGAAGTGAGCAAGGTGCTGTTACATTGGGGAGATTGCCACTAAAGTCATGAACCAAATGTGCGGATACTGTTGAATGGGAAGTGAATTTGCTCTGTGACACTTCACCTGAACCATTCTAAAATGTCCAAAACCATTTTATCTTAACAAACAATCAGCGGGGTAAAAAAGAGTATTGAGGTGGAAGGCATGATCATGTCTTATTCCGATGCAGAGTTGTTTATAATGTAAATAACAGAAATAGCAGTGCTTTGGGGAATTCTCACATGCCTTTCCTCCTCCTCCAACTGCTGCTTATTCTCTAGTCCCCCATTTCCATGTAGTCTAGGGAAAACTGCATTTTTCCCACCACAGGCAGCATCCGGGAGTGAGTTTCCTTTGGACTGCCCCAGGCTTGGCAGCGAGGGGAGGGAAGGACTCTCTTGGGCCTCTTCCCCCTTTCCCTTCCTCATTGTCTCTTTCTCAGCGCAGCCGCAGGCTCATCCTAGGTTTCTTTTTCAGAAAGAAAAAGCAATTACTGTATACACTGGAGTATCAGCCAAGGCACCCAATCTTACCACAAAAACGGCATTTAAAATGTGCTGAAAAACTCGACTTATACATGAGCATATGCAGTATTTAAAAACATTTACAAGGTCTAATTAATTGGGAAATACTTTTCAGCAAAAACTCTTTCTCAAGCACTTACCTGTAGAGGGGGGGTCATCAGAGCAGATCCCTACAATGGCCCTTCACACAGTGCACTAATTGGGTGGGGAAGTGCTGGGGGGCTGGGGGGCAGGGAGGTGTCTCTCTGCCCCATCTGTAACACCCCTAAGTGTCCTTTCTCAACTTCCCTACCCAGTCAGGCACCGGCTACTTACCATGGACATGAGATTCGTCCACTAAAATATCACAGCTAGCTCATCTAATACATTTCTACTACCACTTGGTCTGGTTGTGCCTTCTTAAATTTGGCATTCTCCAGAAGGCTCCTTACTGGACTTCCCAGTTCCATTATCTCTTCACTGCAGGGCATCCTGCAGGACTCATCTTTCAATACCACCTTCCATGATCAGTCTTCTGTTTAGAAACTTTCGGAGACTCTCATTTCTCCATTTCATCAGGTGTGAACTCCGCGATTTGGAGGATGAAGTTCTCCACTGTGGAGCCCGCCTTTTTAAATTCTCTCCTTTCCGTCACTGCCCGTCTCAAGTCTGTGCGCCAGCGTGGCACGGTCATCCCTTCTTCTCCAAGTTCTTGTGTCTCTTTACCACCAGAAACCCAGCTCTCCTCCAGCTTGCCCTGGGAGTCAGCTCAAGCGCCATCTTTTCCAGGAAGCTTTTGCCGGTTCTCCAAGTACATTCACTTCTCAATTTGACTACTGTCTATGCAATGGGTGCTGGGAACACGAAGAGCCTTCCTGGTGGTTGAGTGAGTTCAGCGCTGGGCTGCTCAGTGAAAGGTCAGTAGTTTGAATCTACCACCCACTTTGCTGGAGAAAGATGTGGGAGTTCGATCCTGTAAAGATTTTCCACCTTGGAAACCCTATGGGGCAGGTCTACTCTGTTTTACAGGGTCACTCTGCGTCAGGATTCACTCCATGACGGTGGGGTTGATTGTTTCGCTTGGGGACATGAGGATGAACTAGGGCCTCTGCCGCTTGGCTTTGGTCTTCACCCTGACTCCCAGGAGAAAACAAAATTAATCCAGGAATGTCTCAAACCAGAAGCATTATATATAAGACACCTTCTTCCTTCCGGTAGGTAACTGAGAATTCAAACCAGGGATTTAAAGTCTATGCAGATACAGAACTTGGTACACAGAGGACAAATGCAAAATTCCTTCTCACGCTGTTTGCGGTTGATTCTTGCGAGGCTGAATATAAAGTGTGCAAATTATTACAATGCAATAAAGTATGCTTCCTAAAATAGGGAGATGTATTTTTATCTTAGGCATGAAAAACAAAGTCAGATGAACGCTCATCTGCATTTCCTGACAAGGGGAGATCACCTTTGTCAAAGGACCTCTGCTTGAGAACAACCACACAACAGCACAGGCAATGGCGTCTGGCCTTCGCTTAATGAAAAACACCTCGGAAGCGTAGAACAATACTTGGAAAGCTAGGTGCCAGACGATTTTCTTTGGGTTGAGCAACAATTGGTGATTCAACAAAACACTTCCTTTTTGTCCCAACTTCCTATCATAAGTAGTTTTATTGTTCTAATCAGAAAGAAAGACATTTTCATTTTGGGTAAAGTCACAGAAATAGGGCTATCAATTTGGTGCAAATGCAGATGGATCACTTTCGAGACAGTCTAAAATTGAGGATTTAAAGACCTTCTGTTGCGTTTTAACGTAGAGCGCGGCCCGGGGTGGACCATGTAGTGGGAGACTCCGCAGATGCGGCCTCAGTGATTGCAGCATCGCGGGGCAAACATTAACAAAATAAACAAACGAGCCGGCTAATGGAATGTGATAGACAGGATGCCGGGGTAATTACTATAAATGCGGTGCCCTTTTCCTTGTCAGGGACCCAGAAAGGACTCTAACCTCCAGGTCTGTTCATCTGGCTTCAATCACGGGCTAGAGTTAGTGGCACTTCCTGGTCTAAATCATGAATATCTGATTTGTCCTTGGTCCGATCTGGCAATTTGTTTTCTTTTGCATGGGAGTTTGTTATCTCATCCTGGGAATGGAAAATGTACAGCTTGGTGCGCTCACACAGGTGGGTGTCCATGACCTTGATCACTTCATGTGCAGGTGGGAATTTTACCATGTAGGAATTCACGTGAAGTCTGAGCGGGCCAATGGCTCAGCCAGGAGGCCCTATAAATAAATTCAGGAGGGACTCTGCCACCTGAACTCTGGAGGACTTCTTGACCATGAGGCTGATCCTGATTTTTGGTGCCCTTTTGGGCCACATCTACTGCCAAGAAACATTTGTGGGGTAAGTTATGCTTTCTGCTGCTTGTTGGAAAGTTGCTGGTCCCTGAGCTGAAATTCCCACTTGGTGGGGGCGGCGAGCATCTTCAGAGATGCTCTCTTGGATGGAAAGATTGCTGGTGGTGCAAACAATGGAGCTCTTCGCTGCTGACCAGGAGGTTGATGGTTCAGGCCCACCGAGAGGTTGTACAGGTGAAAGAATTGAGATCTGCTCCCATGGCGATTACAGTCCAGGAAACCCTTTCGTGGTTGTCCTAGGCAGTTCTTCTCTGTCACAGGGGGACATTGTGGATTGGAATCGACTCTCCAGCACCTAACAACAACTCTTAGATTGGGTGTCTGGGGTGACTGGTGGAGATAAGAGGAGTGGGCCATCAAGAGGATATGAACGCTATTTCGAAGAGGAAAAATAGAGGAAACTAAATATACAGAGCCCGATTTCTCTCTGTTCTGACCTACGCTAGGTTTTCCTCCGGTGGGCATGAGGGGAAGACAGATATTGCTAAGAATGAAGAAGATGTTTGCTTGATCACTTGAGGGTCATCCTCCCATCTCTTCCTTTCAGGTCAACCCCTGACCCTCCTTAGGTAGCTCGAGGGCCCTGCTCATGGAATTCTGAGAGGTGGGAGGACCAGGGCTGCAGCTGGCTCTGTAGGCTCAGGGAGAGAACCTTTTCTTGCTCCAGAAAGAAAGTGACCAGATTTTAACATTGGTAAAGCGGGACACCAGCGGGACACCAGCGGGACACCATTGATGAAACTCAGATCCAGGTGACAGAGCGACATGGCCGCCGAAAACCGTATACCCTAGCTTGTCGTGCATTCTTTCCAAAAATCAGGCCTTTAAAAAAATGCCACAGGACATGGGAAAAATTGTTAAAAATTGGGAGTGTCCCGCCAAAAGCAGGACGTCTGGTCACCTTATCCAAAACCCCATTTTGGTTGCCAGATTCGTGGACGGCCCCCGGAGGCATTCCATTGCAGAATGTTCCAGAGAACGAGTGCCCCCAAGTAGGTAGTCAAATGGATCTGCTCTGGTCAGATAGATTTGGGCAATCACAGGTTGGTTTATCTTTTAAAAGATAGATTTTTTTTTCAGGAATTTTACTAGTGAGTTGCAAATATATGGGAGAGGATCTAGGCTGCACATTGACCCAACTTGCTTTTATTTCCTCCACTTATCAAGCTTCCCCAGGGCTCATCCCCCTGAGCAAACTACAGGGCTACTATTCCTTAGAGAAGTGGTTCTCAACCTGTGGGTTGCGACCCCTTTGGGACTCAGACGACCCTTTCACGGGGGTCACCTGATTCATAACAGTTGCAAAATGACAGTGATGAAGTAGCCATGAAAAGAATTTTATGGTGGGGGGGGGGAGTCACCACCACAGGAGGAACTGTATTCAAGGGTCGTGGCATGAGGAAGGTTGAGGACCACTGGTGTAGAGCATATGCTGCCCAGCATCCTGGCCACCCAGGGAAAGGCTGTAAGGATCCAGCTATAGGGCTCATGTCTCCTCGGAGAATGTACAGATGCCCCTTGCTTGTCCAGGTGTCCTGTCCTGACCCGGCTGAGGTGCTGACTGCACGTCAGGACTCGGAGGGCTTCCAACGTGGTGGCCTCCGGGAAGCAGATGGGCAGATTCTTCTTTGAAGACGCCTCTGAGTGGGCTCCAATTGTCAGACTTCTCATCAGCGTGGGGCGCTTTACTGCTGTGCCATGGGGTGCAGGGGCTGCCACGTTGTTCTGTGGGTGTGTGCTGTCAGGTCCACCCTGTCCAACAGAGACCCAGCCCAGCGGCTGTCCTGGGAGAGATCATTGTGGGAACAGGCTTCCAGTTGGCTTCTTCCCCCAAGTGGCTGGGGGCTCCAACCCCTACCCTTTGGGTCAGCAGCTGAGTGCTTCCGCATCACACCACCCCAACCCCAGATGCTCCAAACTCACTGCCATCGAGTCCTGTCCGACTGGTAGCGGACTGCTGTGAGCAGCCCCTGGGGGTTTCCACGGAGCAGAAAGCGTCCTCTTTCTCCCGAGGGCGGCTGGTGGGTTTGGGTGGCTCACCTCTCGGGCCAGCGGCGTCATTGGAGCTCCTTTTACTCTGTCGTTTGTTGTCGCTGGGTGCTGCCCTGCCGCTCCACCTCGTAGCCACCCGGCGTACAGCGGAACGAAGCACCGCCCGGCCTTGTGCCATCCTCACAATTGTTCTTATGCCTGAGCCCATTGTTGCCGCCTTTATTCCCTGTGTATGTGTGTGTGTGTCTGCGTACACACGTGGGCATCAGCACACTAAGAGAGGTGCACCAGGATTTGTCTGCGTTCCAAACTGGCCCCAGTCCTACCCTAGATTTGGGCCTTAGGAATGGGATTTGGAGACGGGACTCTGAAGCTTCAGGAAATGACCCCCTAAACCACTCCTCCCCCAAACAAATGAAAACGCCTATGTCTCCCCAGATGCGATGTTGGTTCCTCTAACAGGATCAACTTAATCATGCCACTTAAACAAAAAAATTTTTTTAACTTTGTTTCTGAAAATCAGGAACAGGCATGTCTTAAAAGTCAATGCTTTATGAGCAGCAGGTGTTATCCGACAAATAATCATTAGCTAAGACAACTTTAATGGCAAGCTTCCTGCTAGGAGCAGGTAAATGGTGTTAATTATTATTTCGATAATACTTCCCTGGGAGAAATAAAGCCATCGTGTCAAGTTCTCACTCTGGGACTGTGGGTCAGCAGACTGTTTATAAGTGTCTGGGTCATTGGAGAGGTGACAGACTGTCGTGGTCACCACTTCAACTCGTGGCACCCACGGCGGCAGCCAGGAACAGGCCACGTGTCCAGGTGGTGTTTCTAAGGTCCTGCCTTGTTTTCCATATTCCTTAGACACCAAGTTCTTGAGATCACACCCAGGGATGAGGAGCAAGTAACAACGCTGGGGGAGTTGGAGGCTGAAGAAGATCTTCAGGTATTTGTCTTGGTGGGAGGTCTTCGTTTCTTGGAGGGATTTCTCTACAGTTCCACAGGATGTGCCCTGGTGGAGTCGTGGGTTACCCATTGAGCTGTTAACGGAAAGATCAGTGGTTCGAACCCACCAGTCGTTGCTCCTGTAGGAAACTTCAGAAACCCAAAGGGCCCATTCTACTCTACCCGATGGGTCCCTATGCGTCAGTGTCAGCTTGATGGTGTTGGGTGAATTGGATCAGACTGGCTGGTGGAGAGCGCTTGCTTTACATTCTGTCGTGTTGCCTCGGGCAAAGCATGGGAGGCTGACTCGCGGACCTGGGATTTGAAGACCTGGCCTCTAGTTCCAACAGGGTGCCAATGTACCAGTCTCCTATCTGCCTCATGTCTCATTTGCCCAGTCGATAAAATGGGGGGTAACTCCACCATGCTCCTGCCTCACAGGTTTATTGTCAGCAGGAAAAGAGGTCCAATGTGAAAGCGACTTTGGAAACACCTGGAACACCGTTAATGCAGTCTTTCTTTCTTCAAATAATTTATTGTATTACTATCCTGTGATGAAACAACTTGGACCACTTCCATGCCAATGTGTTTCTTAAAACAACAACAAAACTTCCATCATTTGAAATTAACTTTTCCTTGTGCCGTGTTAGAGGGAAAAGCAATAGGACACCTCTGTGGTGCTTGGCTGCCTCAAGAACTCCCCCTGCTACATCCTGGGGACCCCACAGTGACCGGGGCTTCTGGGGCTTAAGAAAGAACAGTACATTGAGTTCTTGAAACTGCCCACCCCCCTGGATTAAGCCCTCTCTGCCTTGGTTTGGCCTTTTCTCCCTTTCAGCTTGATTTCTGGAGACCACCCACTGCCCCAGGGGCGGCAGCCCACGTCCGGGTTCCCCATGACAGTGTTCAAGCAGTCAAAGTGTTCTTGGAGTCTCAGGGGATTGCTTATTCCATCATGATCCAAGATGTCCAGGTAAATATTCCCCAGATCATCCGGGTCCTACTGAGTGGGAAGTCTTTCATCTTTGGGACCCCTCTGCCAGGGCAGGAGCCTGTGTGTACCACGAGGATGGTCCTGAGGAAGGCCCCCCACCCCCTGCAGGGCAGACAGAAGGGCACCGTCTCTCTCACTTTGGCATTGAGCCCAAGTGGTAACAATACATCTGAGGGAAACAGCAAAGGCTGAATTAGTGCACCAACTAAGTGGAGGGACTTAGTCCATGCCGAGCAAACAGCTACCATTCATTGTTTGAACTGGAGGTTACCCTGGATCCTGGGGTGCTGGAATAATGGGGTGAGCCCTAAGGTGATAAGCACTCCCTGACTGTGCTTGCAAGTCCATCTATATCTGCAACATCCTATACCTGCACCATCTCTCTGGCTGGCCAGAAGTCCTATGAATGTCCCATCCCCTTTGGGATCAGGGTACTTTTCTTGCTATAGCTCTCCTGGATTTGCTCTGGGCTCTGCCAGAATCTGGGAAGGATGTGGCCCCACAGCCAACAGAGCAGGAAGAAGAGAGTTTGGCATTAGAGACCCAAGTCCCACCCTTTCTTTCCCGGAGGTCGATTGAAATACATTGCCCCCGCTCATCGGTCCACTGGATTTCTCCTAGGTTCTGTTGGATCAGGAGAAAGAAGAAATGCTCTTTAATCAGAGAAGAGAACGAAATGGTAACTTCAACTTTGGCGCCTACCACAGCTTGGAAGAGGTGAGTGCTGCCCAATGAATGACAGAGACGGGTACCCGTCTCTCCCCATGACACGGCCTAGACACCCTCTGGTGACTCGGTGACCTAGCAGGTTTCTCTAGAACGTCTTAGCTTGTATTGGTGTCCCTGGCTTCACACCTCTTCTTGCTTCCTGTAGGACCCGTACATAGCCCAACAGCCACCTAGTCATTCTGGAAGTGTCCAGGCAAACTTAAAACAAACAAACAAATAAACAAACACCCCCACCCTCACTTCCATCAAATCCATTTCAACTCACAACCATCCTACATTAGGGATTCTGAAGCTTGGTAAATCTTCACAGGGCCAGACAGCCTCATCTTTCTCCCACAGAGCTGCTGGTGGCTCTGAACCGCTGACTTTGCGGAGAGCAGCCCAACTCACTTACCCAGCAGCACCATCAAAGCCATGGGAGCAGCATGGCCATCGCCCTCTTGTTTGGTTGCTCCTCGCCTTGAGCCTCCAGGCTGATTTCTGACCCGGATTCCCCACAAAGCCATTTGAAGGCTCGGTTTTCCTGGCTCTGGCCACCGTAGGATGGGCTAGGAGTCAGCCTTGACCCGAAGGCAGCGAGGCTGAGGACGGAATCAGGGACCATCTTGATCCTTCTGATTGCAAATCAAGAGCAGGCGCTCCTCACTTGCCCTTGGCACCAAGGCCGCAGAGCAGCATCAGCTGTCCTTCCTGAGCTTTCCGTTGGTCCTGCTCCCTTCTTCCACCTGGGTCACCTGCTGTCATGTGGGCCCCTACGTGGGTAGTGCTGTTTTCTCCCCTTATGTGACACAGATATCTTTGAGGGGGCGGGCACTGATTTTAGGGATCTGTGTGCAAGGATGGGCGGAGGAAGAAGGCAGAGCCACTCACTGCCCTGTAGTTGATTCTGGCTTAGGGACTCTATAAGACAAGGTGGAGCTGCCCTCAGGAAGACTCCCAAAGCCACAGACCTTTAGAGAAGCAATCTGCCATATCGAACTCTTGTATCTCCTAGCAGCGGCTATCCTACAATGCAAAATGCTCTGAAAAAGGGATTTTTTTTCTTCCTTATTTGTTGGGTGCCAACACCTGATCTGATCTGGCATGCTCTCGCTGCCACCGAGTCAATTCTGACTCATGGCGACCCTTTAGGATGGAAGGGAACAACTGCCCCTTTGGGTTTCCAAGGTGGCAACTCCTCGCGGGAGCAGGCAATCTCATCTTTTAGCTGCAGAGGGGCTGGTGGCTTTGAACTGCTGACCTTGGGGCTGGCAGTCCAATTCTGAACCAACACCACCAGGTGTCCTTGCATATGACATTCTCCTCCATTTGTTTCACTGCCAGAAATAGGAACGGGGTTGAATAGGGTGGGATGCTGTATGTAAAATCTATATTCTCTGCTTCTCGTTACTTTGCTAAAATCTCTCCCCAAATTCCGAGTTGGAAACAGGTTTGATCCTCAAGGTTCCGGTTACGGGATTAGGGGCTGGTACTAAAAACCCAAAGGAGGAAGAGGAGCCGAGAAATCAAGGCAAACTGGGCGCTGGAGAGAAAACGCGGACAAAAAGTTGTTGTTCAGCCACTTATATCCTCCAGATCTACCCAGGCAGGCTCCAAACCCAGCAATTGACACAGCTTGGGGACATGAATTTCAATTAGCTTTGAAAGCAGGAGTGCCTTGGGCTGAAGTGCCCCGGGCAGGTCTCTTTCACCTCTTTGTCCCCTGGCCTGAGTGGCCAGGCTGCATTGTGCAGCGCCCCCCCCCCCCCTCGAAATCCACTTTTGTGTGTCACTGCCTTTGCTGTTCTGAGGGCCAGGCCCTTCCGGCAGGAGAAGTCCCCTCTCCTTGCCGGGCCTGAGGGACAACCGGGGAGCTGCCATTTCGCACAGGCACAAAATGGCCTCCCTCTGCAGCCCCTGAGGACGTGGGGCCTGACCCCTCTGGCCTCAGACTGGAAGTGAACATCCCACGCCTGGAGCATGGGCCAGGACGGCCCTCTCCACCTGCTCGCTCCGGCTGGGGCTGGGGGTGGTGGAAATGTGGGGAAGAAAGGCAGAAAAATGAGAGAGAAAGTGGCTAACTGATGCATCCGCCCGTGTATTTGCCCACGGCTGTGTTCCTTGGAAACCTTTCAGATTGCCCAGGAGATGGCCCACCTTGTGGATGCGTACCCTCACCTCGTGAGCCAAGTGCTCATTGGCTATTCTTCTGAGAATCGGCCCATGAACGTGCTCAAGGTATGTCTGCTCCTGCTCTTTTTCCTCGAGTCCTCTCTTAACCGGCCTGGGCTGGGTTTGAGTATTATCCCCCCTCTCCCCCCATCCCCTTTCTTCACCATTCCCTGGGACTGTGGTCGGGATGAGGCTCCTCCGTGGTGAGGGGCCGGCGTAATTAACCCAGGGAGGATGTTCGGCCCCATTTCTTTCCCTGGAGCTCTTTCTTCTTTTCCTCCTCCTCCTCCTCTTCCTCCTTAAAAAAAAAATTAATGAACCAGAATGGGGGTGGGGGTGGAAAGAGCTCGGAGTACCTGACAGAGCTGTGCTGCCTTTTAAAACAAGAGCTGCTGCCAAAGCCAGGGCTCCCAGACGAAGGCGTGCTGAAAATTCCGTTTTCTTTCTCTTGTTGACGATGGACACAGCCCAGCGGACACCAGGCTTCGCCATGTCCAGTTCAGTGACGAGGATTAGGGTCTTTGAGATGTGGCACCATTCTCGCTGGCCTGTCCCCCACCCCCAGGGAACATAAAGGGCTCCCTCACTGCCCCCTAAATTCCCCATCTAATCTTCAGAATTGCTGCTGTCACTCTGATCCCGGATAGGTAGTTCTTAAGGGAGCGGATGACATTCCTCACAGAGAAGCTAAACTGGTCTGAAGAAGATTTGCGGGGTGGGGGCTGGGGGGTGGTGGATATTTTGATATTTTTAATGGACAGTTTTCAGGTTGTTGGTTTTTTTTTTTTAACATCATTGAAACAAAAGCCTCTTGGGGCTTGGCTCCACCTGGAAACCTCACAGCAGTTTCTTTAGTGTGGGTTCGTCCTGAGCTGGAGAGCAGAGGAGCAAGGATTTTTCCTAGAAAGCACCCCCAAAAAGAAATGTCACAACTCCCCGCTAAATTTGGAACCAGAACCATTGTGGCTGGGTACCAACTGACTCACTGGGACGGATGGATTTTCCCAAAGCAGGCCAGAAAGGAGGGGTTTGCCGGCTCAGTGAAACCGGCCACTTGGCTAATATGTACCCTGTTCCTTCCTGTGTCCCCCGCACAACGGGGTTCCCTAAGCGGAAGGCTGCCCCTTTCCCCCTGGGATTCACTAGGGTGGGTAGGCTGGTGGGTGGGGAAGGTTAGGCATTTTTTAAAGGTCTTTACATTTTACATTTGAGCTCTTTGGGGGGAGGGGTCGCCCCACTCCCTCACTCACTCAGGGCCCATCCTCTCCAAGCCCAGGAAATGAAATGCTTGGCAAAGATCTGCATTTCTCATTTTCCTTATCTGCCGCGTGTGATGGGGCAAAGATAATCTTTTCCTGCCCACGTACTGAGCCAAACTGCACACTCACCGTTCCACACACGACGAGGTGGCCTCGGTGGTAAGCTTGGGAGACTGAGGATCCTGCTAGGGCCTGCCAGCCCGCGCTTGCTTTTTGTTTCTTCTTCTTTTTTTAATGAAAGACTCAATCGGTCGGCACAAATGTTTGGATTGCAAAAATAATGCCATAGTTGTACACATTTGGGCACTAGGGGCGGGACAGAACCCTTGTTATTTAATCCAACAATTACGGGATCGTAGCTCTCCACATCTGCCTTTATGTTTTTCTGCTTCTTTCCTGTTTTCTTCTCTTCCTCTCCCTTTACGTATATGTTGGTAGCTATTACCCATGTGCATATATGTATGTGTGCATGATACACAGAGCTTTTTTTAAAAAAAAGCATCGTATTAGACAATCATGTTGTCCCCATTCCACAACATATGATGAACCTATTTCCAAGCCATTATTTTATCAGCAGAGATTCTCTTCAGACATCAAAAGAAGTCTATTTGTCCACCTGCAACTGACATTAAAGACAGGGACGCCACCCCTCCTCCTCCAAAAGGAAAGTCACTGAGAATGAGCTGACCGCCAGCCAGGCTGCCTCGTCTCTCGTAGCACCCAGAGGGGACTAATGGGTGGGGAGGGGATGTTGCCTGGTGATGTCCGCTCACATTTCCTCGATTGTTTTCCAGTTCAGCACCGGAGGGGACAAGCCAGCCATCTGGCTGGACGCTGGCATCCATGCTCGAGAGTGGGTGACACAAGCGACTGCCCTGTGGACCGCAAATAAGGTCATTTTGTCTCGATTGTCTCTTTCTGGGCTCAGGACCTACCGTACCCCACACTAGTCCTTTCAGTCCAAGCCCTGTGCCACACAGAAGGGAAACAGAGCCAACCAACTTTTTTTTTGGGGGGGGCTTACCCACTTTCTACCCTCCTTCTGGGGCCTGCCACTTGGTTGTAGAGATTAAGACGGTGACAAATAGGGACTTTGTTTCAGTTAAAGAACAGACTTTGAGAAATAGTTCTGCTGCCTGGAATTCAAGGCTGGTAATAGAACCAAGAAGTGGGTCACAAGACAAATATAAACATGGCCAAGTAACCCCCTGACCTGCTCCCCACCCCACCCCGAGCTGAAGAGAAACGAGTGATGGTGTGTAGCTTGTTCTGAAAGAAATATCCCCAATAGGATTTTGAAGTCAGGATGTAGCTGTACTTCTTTTCAACCCGTCTCTTGAATTAGATTCACCACAAGGAGGGGTGGGGGGCTGGGCGTGACCCAGGCTGGTCTTCCTTAAGTAATTCAAAAATGACAAGTTATAAATCAGAATGTTAATTCATGAGCAAAAGGCAATCAATCCACTTGGGCTCATTCAAGCATGCGCCACCACGTGCATACCAACTGATACATTTTTCCCTTCAATTAAAATGCGCTTACCTTTCGGGTATTATGAAATGGATATTTAACAGTTGAATAATAATGCCTTAGGATGGCTGAGCACAGGAAATGAATAAATTTTAATCCAGCAGAAACTTTGACGCCATTGCAATTGATCGCAAGTGGGAGGAAAAAAAAGTTAATTCCCCAAGTGGAATGTCACAAGGTCTTAAGTATCTTCGGAAAGTTCGGGAGCTTTCAGGCATCAGCTGTTGGTCGGGAGTTCGTTTGGAAAGCTACCCTGTGTAGTGATGAAGGAAAACGTAAAAACTTTGGTCCCTGGGCCACTGGGGAGGTAGGTGGTGGGGGTAGGGCACAGCAAAATCTTCCACACCGTTGCTGAAGACACCTGCAGAAATCCCACAAGAATGGGAAGAGTGTACGGGCATCCTTGACAAGTGAGCTCTGGTGTGTGTTTCATAGAGCGGGAGTGAAGACAGACCCGGGCTTACTACCTGCATCCACAGGCAGGAGACCCGGCTGTGGGGCACCTTTAGCCGCAGTAATCTTGAGAGCTCCCTGGGGGGAAACAAGGGACCAAGCCAAAGCCCGACATGGCCGTAAGCCTCCCTCCCTGTGTTCCCATCTCTTCTCAGATTGCCTCCGACTATGGAAACGATCCATCCCTCACTGCCATCTTGGACACCCTGGATATCTTCCTGCTGCCGGTCACAAACCCCGATGGATATGTGTTCTCTCAAACCAAAGTGAGGGGGGACAATTTCCCAAGGAGCTGGGTGGTGGCCTGCCATCCAGGCAGGGGTGGGCTGAGAAGCACCCCGGGGGGCCGGCCCCCCATGGCATTCCGTGCTGCCTGGACCAGGGCCCATCGCAGCTGCTCCGCGGGGCTGTTAGCGCTCAGGGCTTCCCTTCCCGTGAGACACCTGGGAGATTTGTTCCAATTATCCCCGCGTTTTTGTGGCAGTGGATTGATAGAAAAGAGGAGGCGGATGTTACCTGCTGACAATTAGATTGCAGGAGGATTTAGGTGGGCGGCCTAATGCAGGAGTGTTTTACTCACAGGCCCTAGACGAAATCTTTGTAATATCACTAAAAAGAATTACGTCGCTTTTCTTTCCGTGAAAGCCCCTGACAAAACACCATTATGACACACCGTGACCTTCCGGAGGTTCAGAATGAGTCAGAGCTTGGGAGTTTATTTGGGGAGAGAATCGTCTACGGGGACTTTTCTTTCTTTCTTTTGCCAAAAGAACTTGTAATTCAGACTGGGGTTAATCTCCCGGGAGACCCTAGGAAGAATGGGGACCACCACCCACGGTCTCCCTCTCTTGGGGGTTATATTTCACATTCTTGGAAGTTCTGTAGTCAGTTAATTTGACTCCATATATTCGATCACGGAGTCCGCTGTGTCCCCCCAGCCCCCTTTCCTCCTTTCTCTGGTTGACATTGTAGAGAAACTGGGGGTTTAGGGGTTGCGGCTCGGAAGGAGAGGGGTCTATCCAGGTCCTTTTCGGGGCAGCGGAGCGGCGCCCAGCACAAGCGTGGCCCAGGACGCGCAGGGATATTAGGGGCATTCCCAGCGGACCGTCCAGGGAGGGCGCGAGGGGATGGCCAGCAATCCTACAGGACACCTTCTCAGCAGGTGGAATAACCAGCTGCCTTTGCCCCCTCTGGGTTTTTAAGAATCGGATGTGGCGCAAGACCCGGTCCAAGGTCCCTGGCAGCCTCTGCGTGGGTGTTGACCCTAACCGGAACTGGGATGCAGGCTTTGGAGGTGAGTGGGGGGCTCGGGCCCCCTCGCAGGCTATTGTGAACCCCAAGGCCCTGCAAAGCCCAGGCGGGGATTTTCCAGGCCGTTTGGAAAGCGGTCAGTGAAGCACCGCCTGGCGCTGGGGCGCGGGGACCCCAGCCCCGAGCCGCCGAGAGAGGAGAGCGCTGGCACTCTGGCTTGGTTTCCGCCGGCGGCCGCCGTGAAGCCAGCTCGGCCTCGGCCTCGGCCTCGGGCTCGGCCTCGGGCTCGGCTCGGACTCCGGCTCCGGCTCTGGCTCGGCCTCGGGCTTGGCCTCGGGCTCTGGCTCGGGCTCACCGGCTCGGGCTCGGGCTGGGGCTCGGCCTCGGCCTCGGCTCGGACTCCGGCTCCGGCTCTGGCTCAGCGGCTCGGGCTTGGCCTCGGGCTCTGGCTCGGCCTCGGGCTTGGCCTCGGGCTCTGGCTCGGGCTTGGCCTCGGGCTCTGGCTCGGCCTCGGCTCGGCTCGGCTCGGCTTGGGCTCTGGCTCGGGCTCGGCCTCGGCCTCGGCTCGGCTCGGCTTGGGCTCTGGCTCTGGCTCGGCCTCGGCCTCGGCTCCGGCTCGGCGTCCCAGCCGCAGGCCTTTGCCAGTGGCCGCCGGAAGCCCCCGGCCAGCCGCTAGGGGGCGCGAGGACCTGCTCGGCCGAGAAGCATTACGTCATCTGTGGATGCTTCCAGAAGGAAAACTAAGAAAAGAATGACAAGTAGCGTTAAGCCATTTGATTTCCAGGAGCGCTCCAATGATAAGTGATTAGCGCCCGCCCCGCCTCTGCCTACTGGCTGCTGTAACTGTGAAGGCTGGGGGTGGGGGTGGGGGTGGGGATGGGGGGTGGGGGCTCCTTTCTGCTTCTAAGCACCCTCATCAAACCCCTTCTTTTTCTCTCATCTCGGGAGGGACATTGTGAGCCTCACTGACATTGTTGCCAGGTGCCACGAGTGGCTTCGGACTCCTAGCGGCCTTATGTAAAACAGAAGGGAACACCGCCCCCACCCCCCTTTTCGCTGCCCCTGGCTAAGCTCTACTAAAAGGGACTTGGAATCGGGTCCTATTGACCGTAAGATCCCCAATCCCTTGCACGGTGTCTGGGCCGTAGAAAAACATCACTACACACTTGTCAGATGGAGGAATCCATGGGTGGCCTGCGTTCCAAGAGATGCCCTTGGGCAGAGCAAACACTTCAACATGCAGCTGCTCACGGCACAAGGTTGTGGGGTTCTGCAAGGGCTCAGCTTGCCCAGAAATGCTTCAGAAGGAAGGCCCCGCTAATTCCTCCAGATCGCAGGCTTTGAAAACCCTCTTCTGGAGGCCAGCCTGGGAGCCAGCGGGAGGACAACTGTTTGTTTTCCAAAGAGTATTTGCTTGTGTTGCGGGTGGAAGCGTGCACAGCAGACTGGCTTTCCACTGAGCCCCTTTTATACAAATTGCCCCGTAACTCTGGCAACAAGTTTCACAGCGCGCCAGCATGCTTGCTGTTTCCATCGATTCCTGATTGTGTTTTAATGGAACCAGTCAGGACACATCAGGGAGTTAGGACAGGGTTGGGATGAGGGGCAATTTCATTCATTGCTTTGACAAAATATTGTTTCGTGGTGTAGGGAGGGGGAAAGAGATGAAAACATCAGCTCCGTGGCGGCATTTTCCTTGACATGTTATCGATCCTTTACAGTCATCTTTAATACGGTGACAAAGGTGGCGTCTACAGGGTTGAGCTCACTTGAGATCCTGGGGAGTCCCAGGCCTCCCCCCCCCCCCCCCGTCCCCTCCAGCTTCTGTAGCAGACAGAGCTCCAGCCAGGCCTACGATGGACTCATTCCAGTAAACATGGATTGCTCCCATTGCAGGAGCATTTAGGCCAGAGGCCCTGTCACCCAACGATGGCCTTGCTGTCACACGTGGTGATTTCCTCGCTGTAGAAAGGGTGTCAGGTTCCCTTCGTTTGTGGCTTTCTGTCCTAGAGCAGTGGTTCTCAACCTTCCTAATGTGGGTGACCTTTTAATACCGGTCCTCACGTTGTGGTGATGCCCCAACCATAAAATTATGTTAGTTGCTACTTCATAACTGTCATGTTGCGTCTGTTATGAATCGGGTGAACCCTGTGAAAAGGTCGTTCGACCTCCAAAAGGGTCGCGACCCACAGGTTGAGAACCTCTGGTCCTAGCGAAATCAATGAATAGAATCTCCTACTCTTGAACTCTTAAGATTTGGGTGTGATCCCAGACACCAACTTGTTCAACCACCACAGAGCCCACCATTAAGTGTAAACCTGGTCTTTCTTTCAGTGGGAACTTTGCTTCCCCGGGGAGAAGAGGATTCGTTTGATAGCCCTGGCTGCCATGGGTGAGGGGACCTGGGGGAGCGGAGGGCCAAGCATTAGGCTGCTCACCACAGGATTCACACCCACTCGCACTGGCAGGAGGAAGATGAGTTTGTCTGCCCCTTGGAAGCCCTAACAAGCAGCTCTGCTCTGTTTTGTACATGCTCGCTTTCAGTCAGAATGGACTCAGTGCAGTTGGTGGACTGAGTGCTGCTGTGTTAGAGAAGCCATATTTTTGAGGCAGCGAAAGGAGGCCAGAATCATTTCTGTCGGCTTCTTGACTCTGCCCTGGTGGCGCCTGGGTCTCTCACCCAGTCTTCCTCTGAATCCAGAGGAAGAACTTCCTGGTGTGTGGCCACAGTCTCCATGCAGCAGCCCTTAAAGCCCCCTGTTCTCGCTTCTGTCTTCTGTGTCTCATCAGGACCCGGCGCCAGTAAAAACCCTTGCTCCGATTCCTACCACGGACCCAGCGCCAACTCCGAAGTCGAAGTGAAATCCATTGTGGACTTCATCAAGACGCATGGGAACTTCCAGGCTTTCCTGACTCTCCACAGTTATTCCCAGTTGCTGATGTTCCCCTATGGGTACAAATGCACCCAGTCTGATAACTTTGATGAGCTGGTGAGTTCTTGCCACTTCATTTCAATCCTGTGGGCCGCCGGGGGTCAGTCATAAAGTTCGATACTGGGCTTGGGGTGTGTGAACGATACGGCATAAAAAAATGAATGAGACAGAACTCCACCCATTGGGAAGATTGGGTTGCACATCTGAAAGACGGATGAGGAACTTTCCGATATTGCACTTCTTTGGGAAACAAATTCATGGCATTCCTCTTGCCTTCCTTTATAGGAACACGCCCAATTGGACCATACATTCCCAGGGTGGGCTTTCTGTGGTTTAGGAATAACCACTTGGGTTTGTCCTGAGGCTCTTGGATCTGTAGCCAAATGCTGTGCTCAAGCAGCGCTCCAATAGGCTCTTCACGTAGTACTTCCTCGGGGCTTTGGGCCCTGGGCCTGCCATGGCGATGCGTTGGTGTGTGCTATTGGGAGGAAAACCCGCACCCCCTAACTTGATGCCTTCCACTTATCTTTCCTGTGTTAGGAGTGGGCTGACCGGTGGTGGCCTTAGGTCAGGTTGTGACATCTCAGGGGACTGTTGACATTCGAGCAAGAGCTATCCCCAGCCAAAGAGTCTGGGCCAATATTTACCACTGGGCTTTCAGGCTTGGTGTGGGAACCCCGATGTCATCTTTCCATCCGTTTTCCCTGCACATAGATTTTGGCAGCAGCCCCAGGCAGAGAGGGAATCATTCCAAGTCCGACCTCTCTTCTGTCTTATCAGTTGAAGGATGTTCTTGTTGAACTTTTTTTTATCATCAGTTGGACTTCAGCCCAGTAGGGCAGTGTTCCGAGCACATATTTCCACCTAGTTGAGTAACAGCCAAAGAAGGTCAGGGTCGGTGGCAACGTGGAAGCTATCTTGAGCAGGCCTAGATAATCTACGGTGTCTCCAGCTGGTGCTCAGAACCTGCCATGCAGCCGTAGAGCTGATAAGGGAATAGCTGGAGAAGGGAGAGCTTCCAGCCCCCAGAGAAGCAGCTTTCATGTTGGGGCAGATCGCATTGCTAGATTCTTCTTTACAGAGAGCTGAAATTTCCCCGCTGCGGTGGCTGCCTCTCAGCATTCCAAAAAACGAGTTCATTTCCTTTGGAGAGGCGAACTCATTCTTACTTGAAAACTAGAAGCCTGCTTTCTCAAGACCCTTCCTTACCCTACTTGTTGCTAGCTGCCCCCGAGTTGTCCCCAGTTCATTGGGACCATGGCATCAGACGGCTGTGGTTCATAGAATTGTCACTGGCCGAGTTCTCAGAAGGAGATTGCTAGGTCTTCCTTCCTTCCTTCCTTCCTTCCTTCCTTCCTTCCTTCCTTCCTCCCTCCCTCCCTCCCTCCCTCCCTCCCTCCTTCCTTCCTTCCTTCCTTCCTTCCTTCCTTCCTTCCTTCCTTCCTTTGTGTTTGCTTGAAACCAATTTGTCACAAAAGAATCCAAGTCATTTTCATTTTTGGCTCTTCCTCCCTTTACAGCCGCTCAGACCAACGTTTAGATCTGATGAGCAGGGACGCAGGAAGATGTTTAAGGAAGGGACCTTTCACCCGCCCACCCCCTGCCTCCCATTCTGATAGTTATTTTTCTCAACCGTTTTCTTGGCATATAATCCACCTATCACACAAGTCAGCAGTTCAAGTGCATTAAGAAGCGCCGTACATTCACCACCACCCTCGGCTTTAGAACATTGTCTTCAACCCTATACTCATCGTTATCCGCTCCTCATTTCCCCCAACCTCCCCTTTCTTTCTAGTCCACCTTAGTCCCAAGGCCCCATTGGAACCAATTCAGCAGCGTAGCATCAGGTAAGCCTCCACTGACAGACACATGGTGGTTGCCTGTGAAGCACATTGGCAGGGAATCGAACCCAGGCCTCCAGCGTGGGAGCTGAGAGTTCTACCATTGATCCACAAATGCATCTTAACCCTACTAAATGCCTCTAGTGGCTTCAAGCACCTCCAAAAAGGCCCCTAGTTGCGGTTGTCTGGACCTCCGCTGGCTTGCCTGTGGTCTCCAAGACCTTGGGCTGGAGCTGAACAAGACAGTGCATTTTTGCTCACACAGTTGAGCGACACATCCATTTTGGGAGCAGTAACACTGTGCCGTTGACTCAGGTTGGGCTCAGTGACAGCTGAGCCTCCCGGGCCCTCTTAGGGTGCTGCTGAGCCAGCTCCCCCATCTGGTAATCATCCAGTTGTTTTCCTGGATCCAAGTTCAAGACCTTACATTTATTCCTTGCAAGGACAGCACAGTAAAGCCTCAATCAGTCAAAGTTGGAACCTTCGAATAATGGAAACTATTTTGCTGAACTTGACTTCTTGGAAAAAGGAGCAGTCGCAGGGAAATACGCCAATGAGGGAATCTAGTTTTAAAAAAACCAAAGCCGTCAACTCCTCAGGTCCCTCTTGGGCTCAGGGTACATATACCCCGTTGCTTGTCACCATTCTGCACCAGGTGAGCTGGTGCCTAAAGGACAGCGGAGGCATACTGCACCTGGGTGGTCGATCAAACAGTCCCAACCTTTGTGCTGCATTCCCGCGAGTCAAGAGAAGTGACCGTTCGCATGTCATGTTGCCCGGGGGGGGGGGGGGGGGGAATCGTTGACCTGAAAAGGGGCTTGTGCTTACGCACGAATGCACCAGTGAGTCCAGTTCGCCTGACTGTCCCGTTCTTCATTCTGCTGCGGGGATGGGGTGTTCATTCTCCCATGAGAAAAAAAGCAAGATGGGCCCATCCGACTACCCCTCCTCGGTTCTCTCGTTCTAGAATGAAGTGGCCCAAAAGGCAGCCAACTCGCTGACAAGGGTACATGGCACCAGTTACAAAGTGGGACCCATTTGCTCGGTCATCTGTAAGTATTCATGTGCTGGAGGCTTTAACAACGGGCCCCTGAGAAGAGAGGCCCTTGGGTGTTGGGAGGAGAGACCTTTGAATGGCTGACGTGAAAGGGGTGGGTCTGCGGACGGAGATCCCAACCTGCCCCACCGCCCTTCCGTAAGGCGAGGTCTCCACTGGGAGAGTGCACGTGGGATACGGGGAGCAGGGGTTTCGCTGAATGTCTGGCCTTCGCACTCGCTCCTAGACTTGTTCCAATTCTCACAGCTCCTCTCAGGATGCAGAATCTCTGCCTGGAAAATGGGGCTTTTCAGGACCTGGTCCTCACGCAGGCTCCTTATCAATGTCCCTTTCCTTGGCAGAGGTAGATAGAGCTGGGCAGAGGTGGAGCGAGGCGTGGGCAGAGGTGAACAGAGATGGGCTGAGTTGAACAGATGTGGACAGAGGTGGCCAGAAGTGGACATGGGTGGGTAAATCAGCCTTGACCAAGAGAAGCAAGTCTTCAGACATGCTGTGGGCCCTGTTGGGGTGGGCAGCTGAGGAAAGGCCTACCTGTTAGCTTCTGCTTTCTCCTGGATGGTTGGGGTGCGGAGGAAACCTGTTTACACGCCATCTCCACAACACCCCCTGGGATAAGACGTGTAAACAGGAAAAGGGAAAACTGTTGGTCTGGTAAAATGACAAGCAGCAAGGGTTTCTTCTAAGCGGGCCTGGACAGGCTGAGGGCTCATGGGGCTTGCCCGGTCAGGTCACTGACAGGCAAGGGAACAGAATCATTTCTGCCAGGTGGAGCTCAGAATAACACCAGGGCTTGTCGTGTGATTTTTGCCACCGGATCATGAATCGACTAGCAGGTTCTGACTACAGCCCTGCCTGTGCTGACGCAGTGTCCTGGCTTCTTCTCAGCCTGGGTGAGCCCTGCCTCGGCCACAATTAAATCTTCTTTGCCACCTGCCCCAGGATGGTATGCACAGGGCTGAACACCTGCCCGGCTGCCCCGCCCTGGAGGTGACTGAGACACTTCCGGTGCAGCCGCCTACCTGGAAAGGCTCTGAGGAGACACATGGTGTGTGTGTGGTCCAGAAGTTTCTGGAATTATTTTGCAATGGAGGAGGAGGGGCAAAACCCCTTTAGGCTCTGCCACGCTGGGACCAAGTGACCCTGGGTAGGTCACTCAACTCTCCTGGGGCTCGTCCTCCTTGAGATGAGTTGTCAAGAGGCGCCAGAGGTGGACCGTAGGCTTGGGGTGTCCACCGGAGCACTGGCACATGCCGGACTCTCCTCCAGACGCTGCCGCTCATCGCAGTGGGGCTGCCTCGCTTTTCCAGTGAGACCTGTGGCCACCCATCGAGCATAATCCTTGGGATGAGAGCGAGCATCCATTGAATGCCTGCCCTACATCCACCGTCCTTGCGTTGCTGCTCCGTTCCGTCTCACTGCATCTCCTTTGCCTGTGTGACAAGTGGCAGTGAGACTGGGACCTGCCCCTGACCAGGCCGAGGGTCAATGAGCCAGTGTTAGCCTAGGACCTGGAACATGTCGGGAGCAGGTGTTGAGTGTGTCACCGTGGCCATCTCTGACTCCCTAAGCCTCTCTGACAGAGGAGGCAACTGGTGGCTCAGGGAGGTTAATTAACTTGCCTCAGGCCACCTAGTGAATGATTTGCACAGGGTAGGCGGCATCTCTCTGAAGTCATACTGTGTCCATTAGTGACCTCCATGGGATCAGCCGTGTCTTGCAGCTACGTCAGCCAGAAGAAAACCCTAAACCCCAAACCAAACAGAAAACCCAAAGCCACCATCAACGAGTTGATTCTGAGTCACAGGGACCCTATACTGTGATTCTGAGTCACAGTGTCGCCTCGTCTTTCTCTTGAGGAGCAGCTGGTGGGGTGGAACCACTGATTGTTTCGTCAGCAGCTGAGTGTCTTTGCCACTTTAGTGTAGGATCCCACCAGTCCCCCTTGTTGTCCCCGAGACCCTGCAGGGCAGGGCAGGGCAGGATGGCTCCTCGGGCTTTCTAAGGTGTTACATGCAGCGTGGCAGCAGCAGACAGCCATGTCTTTCTCCCAAGGAGCGGATGGTGTGTTCGAACCTCCCACCCCTTGGTTAGCCGGGGAGTGCTTTAACCACTGAGCCAGCAAGACTCTTAGCCACACCCAAAGGAGAAGTCCTTTGGCCACCCAAAGTCCATTCAGTTCAAGACAGCCACCGTGTCCAGTTTGTCATGTATTAGATGCTACCGCAGCTGCTCAGGAACCCAGGTGGTGTAGTGGGTTGGGCTGCTAAGCTCCAGGTTAGCAGTTCGAACCCACCAGTCGCTCCTCAGGAGCAGGATGAGGGTATCTGCTCCTGTCAAGATTTATAGCCTCGGCAGCCCTGTATGGGGTGGTCATCGATGGCAGTGGGTGTAGTTGGACAGGACCAGAGCTGCTTGTGGGTGAAGACAGAGACCAAGACAAGGACAAAGCTATCACAGGGGTCCACAGGATAACTTCCCATTAGCCGCAAGCCCTACTGCTCCCAATTACACTCTTCTTGGGTTTACCCTTGGCCCAACCCTATTCTTCAGGGACAAGGCCACTTCGTCCACCTGCCCTAGTCCTGCCCTCCACTTGCCCTCTGTTCAGAATGCCAACTTCCTTTGTCACCTGCCATGTCCGTGTTGACACACCTCAGGGGCACATTGCTGCACTGGCTTAGTCCATCATGCAAGGGAACTGGGCATGGTGTCAGACAGCTGGGCGGAATCGCCCCGCCCCTATCCTTAAAGTCCCCCGAGGTTAAGGACCAAATCTCCTACTCTGTAATCCCTCTTCCTTCGATAGAGAAACCAGAGGCTAACCGAGCTCTGACCAAGAGAAGGACCACAGGGAGTGTGTGTGCGCGTGTGTATGTGTGGTTCCCTAAGGTGCAGAAGAGGAATCAGGGCCTCCCACGGGAAAGGGAAGCCAGGGCCTCCCACTGCCACTAGAGGAAGGCCAAGTGGAGTGACCATTGGAGTAACACCCTTTGCTTTCCGGATGAGTCCTGGATTTTGAGTTTTTAAAAAAATTTTGTTGGTAAGCATGCCCCCTACTAAACTGCCCCTCATCTCGTGGTCCACTAGCAGAGGGGCCTGGTTTATCTCTAATTCATTTATGAACTTTTTGCTGTGACTTAGGTAAAAGTTAACGGAACACGTTGGTTTTCCGGTCAACAATTCATACACATTTTGAGTCTCCACGTGGACTGCAATCTTCACAATGGAAGGGCCTTTTTCCCACTCCCACCCCACCCCCACCCCTGTGTTTACCATTCCCATCAGACCCCTTTTCCCTAATCCTTTCTCCTCTCTGAGCTTTATGGGCAAATGCTCTTGAATTCCCTTGTAGAGTACAGGGTAACACCCCTGTCAGCCCTGACCTGCCTTTGATCACAGGACCAGACCTTGAGCACAGATTCAGGTTTACAGAGGAATTTATAAGAATAGATGGGGTGAGAGGCCAACTGAGCCAGCCTTTATCTCCCATCACAGTGGGACTGAATACAGAGGTCGGGCTGTGAGGGGCCAAGTGGGCTAGGCCTAACCAGCCTTTATTCTCTTCTGCCCTTTAGACCAAGCCAGTGGTGGAAGCATTGACTGGGCCTATGACTTTGGCATCAAATACTCATTTGCCTTTGAACTGAGAGACACGGGTCGCTATGGCTTCCTCCTGCCGGCCAACCAGATCTTGCCCACAGCGGAAGAGACCTGGCTGGGTCTAAAGACCATCATGGAGCATGTGCGAGACCATCCGTATTAGGGCCCCAGGGTAGACACCATTAAAATCGCCCAAGTTTGAAGGAGCGTTGCACTGTGGTTTTTCCCAGGGTGGCGTGCCGGGCCGCTGAGCAGGAGTCAGCAGGTCGCAACTCCCCTCGTCCTTGTAGACCCATGGGGGCAGTTCTGCTCTGTCTTATGGGATCGCCATGAGTCAGAATCGACTCGGAGGAGCGGGTTTTAATCCTGGTTGGGAACTATTGTTTCTTCTCATTCTACTACTTCTAAAAGGCTTGGTGTTCTGCTTTTGAACACCCCCATGGAGCACATGATCACCTGGGGTCTGCTCTGTGCTTGGGGGCTGGGGGAGGGCTTGCCGTGAGTCAGAATCAATGGGGGCTGTTGGTTTGGAGCAGTGCTTCCCACAGTGGTGCTACTCTACCTGGGGGGGGGGGAGGAACTTTGGATCCATTTGGGGGAGGGGCTACATAAGCAGATATCCACACTTTATCCTGGATCACGGGCTAGAGTACCACCATTTTTTATGGTCAAGGGGACGCTGAGAAATTTATCTCTCCTTTTTTTTTTTTTTCCCTGAAGAGGGGGCGGTCAGCCAAAGACATCTGGGAACGTACACTGAGAGCTAGGGCAGGATGTTTCAGGTTCAGGTCCTCAGTGAATCTGGGAGCGGCCTCCCTGGGCCCAGCCTTGCTCTGCGGTTGGCTGCTCTACTCCCCATTGTTGCCTTTCACATTTGCGTTTCTTGCATTGTAAAAACTGGTGAGGTCCCAAAGGAACAGAAAAACACCTCTGCCCCCCCCACACCCCCGTCTCCTCACCCCCAATTGCCCCACCAAGCCTGGGTCTCTGATGCTGCACACTTTCTCCCGAGACACCCACTTTCGTTTGGGGGGGGGGGTCCAGTTTCTCCGGTGGATGGTCTTCCCCAGGGGACAGAACAGTATAGAAAACATTCCCTCCCTTCGCTTCTCGTGTAGGCCTGGGCCGCAGGTCCTCCTGGGTCTGGCTTCGAAGATGACACCTGACCTCGGGGAAGCAGAGCCTGGCCTTTGTGGGGACAGGAGGGTGTGGGGGTGCGACTTCAGTGTTGAGAGACAAAAGAGACCCGAGGGAGGAAGGTGAGATAGAGGCGCTGGCACCACAGCCTCCAACGGTGACCCTTGGTGGTGCCCCCTCTCCTTGGGTAAAAAGGTAGCCTGAAAGAATGGTAGGGGTGGCGGCGGGGGGAATCAGGGTGCCTCGTGCAGACTCCGGGTCCCAAGCTCTGGAAGAATTCCCAGAAATCCTGCGTGTTGTCTCCCATTACTCTCCTGGGCTTGATGAAAAGCTCATCAGACTCCCATGAGACAGGGCTCCTGAAGCCTCACCTTGCAGCTGAGCCCCCTGAGGAAAACGGGTCATTTCGTGAGAGCAGCCAGTCCCCTCGGGGATCTCTGCTTTCTTTGGGAGCCCAGGTTTGGCGCAGGCTCCAGACCGGTAGCGGAGACCACGGTTTTCCTCGCCTGTAACCGCCAGCAACCTGACGGCGGGCGAGACTCATGCGATGGGTCAGAGTGGAGCTGATCTCTGTAGGGGTTCATCCTGGTGGTCGCCAGGGAAGCAGATGGTCAGCCCTTCCTTCTGTGAAACTTCTGCATGGGTCTCACCGCTGACCTCTCTGCTAGCAGTCGGCTCACAGACCGGCCTGCGTGCTAACCCTCCCTGGTGCCTTCGGTCTGGGGTGGCCTGGATTCTCATCTTTCCTGGACTCCAGAAGCCGCTCCATCCCACAGCGGACCTGACCACAGGGACTGTCACTATGGGCTCCCTCCAGTGCCGTGGGACTTTCCTACTTACTCAGAAAACACCATTTGGGTGCCAAGGGATGAGCAACCTGGCACACTTGGCATAGACGTTTCTGACCCGTGGAGCAGGTTTCCGACGTGTCAATAGAGTGACCTGCCCTGGATCACTGGAAAGGAATGGCAGAGGCATCGGTCGGGCCATCCTGCCTACAGGCAGAGGTGCAGGGGTGCCTTGGGAATCACATTAGCATTTCTGAGGTCATGAGTCTGCTGCATTACAGAGCCTTATAAATGCAGCCCGTCTCAGTCACTCTATGGTTGACACTCTTGGGGACATGAGGTGGATCCTGCTCTTTGGGGCCCTTGTTGTTGGGCCCAGCGTCTGCTGCCGAGAAAAGTTTTTTGGGTAAGTACTTTTTGGAGTTCTTATATACGGTGCCTTCAGAAGCATGGGAGCCAGGTGAAGTGGACAACAAATGGCCAGTCACCCCCTCAAGCAGCCTGGCACTGGGGAAAGGGGACCGTGGCTCTTGTTCCAGCTCAGTCACTACATCCTCGTAGCCAACTCCTTCCCTCTCAGGCTGAACCTCATCTGTGAAGGCCCAAGATGGCCTCGGTGGTTGCCTGCTCCCTCCCTAAACTCCTGCTAGTTCCTCCTCTTCTTGCTCGCCCTTCTTTGTTGAGCTTGTTGTGGCCATCGCTTTTTGTCTTCTCCATCACTTAACGTCCAAGAAGAACCGGACATCCATCCTGATTTCTGCCACGCTGAAGGGAAAGCTTGGGTCTCAGGCTCTCGATGTGGCCTCCGTCTAACGGCGAGGGATTCAACGGATGCTTTCTGGGCCTTGGGGTTTGGTAGGGTTTGCCTCGGTGCAGCTGTGAACCTGGATATGCCAGGGCACACCTGTCCATTGTGTGTGTGTGTGAATGCCCATGCTCCGCCCGCCCCTCCCCGCAGAATGCCCTCTCTGCCGTGTGACAGGAGGGGATGTTTGGGAGGAGGGAAGAGATGGAAGGACGCTGGTGCCCCAGCTAGGAGATTGAATTATAATAACTCATTACCACATAATGCTTTGCCATTTGCAAAAAAGCTTTCATGTACATTATCTTTTGGATCGCACAACAACCCTGCCAGGCAGGGGTGTTATTTTCTTCAATTTAAACATGAAAAATCTCAGCTTCAGAAAGGTTAAGGAACCCGCCCAAGGCCACTTAGCTGGGAAGCAGGGGAGCTAATCTCTGCAGAGAGCCCCAGACCTGTGGATTTGGCCAGGGCTCGTAGCTTCCTCTCCATTAGCACTGTTGGCTCAGGGGACTCTGGGGCTGTTTACTCAGGAAAGGATTTCTGTGGATTTGAGTACTTTTTTTCCCGTGGTGATGACTTTTGGACACACCTGTGGGTCTGTTGCCAAATGGCTCGGAGGGGTGAGGCGTGGCAGGTGTGGTAGCTGTCAGGTGCCCGCTGTGTTTGTCCACGGGCCTGGAAGAATCTCTACTCCTCCACGCAGACCCCCTTCTCAGGGAGTGGAGTTTCCTGGCTCCGAGGCAGCTGGGCTGGCCCAGTGTGCTCACGGAAGCTCTGCCCACAGCCTTGAGTGTTGCCTCCACAGCAGGGAGCCATCAAGGTGAGGGATTCTTCCTGGGGTCCACAGGTGTGTCCCCAGTGAGACACTTGAGGTTAGCGGGGAAGCCAGTGATGGCAACGAGGACGGGGCTCTCTCCTCCCATAAACACGTCCAGTCCCCACAGGAGGCGCCTATGAGTTAGCATTGACTGGATGGGAGAGTTTGACTTTGCGTTGAGTTAGAATCATTGAGGCCCCTGATGAGATGGATGGACACAGTGGTTGCAACCATGGGTTCAAGCCTAAGACTCATGAGAGGATGGTGCAGGACCGGGCAGCGTGGCGCTCTGGTGTTCCTGGGGTCGCTGGGCGTCAGGAGGGACTCAATGGCACCTAGCAGCAGCACCAACAATCATCTCTACAGAACCAGATGGCCAACCCGTCTCTTTCAGAGTGTGACTGACTGGGCTCGAACCATCCACCTTTTGGTTACCAACCTAGCGAGTAACCAATGACTCCACCAGGGTTCCTGAGGCAGAGGCAGAAGAGGGCTAAGTAAAGGTTGGACTGGGGGGGTCCCAGGAGGCCTTGCAGATGAGAGAGGCCTGGTGAGCTCCTGCTGAAAATTAGCCAATGAAAACCCTATGGCTTCCCACCAAATATTGTCTGATGCCCGGGTGAAAGATGAGCCCCATAGGCTGTCTCAAACACTCACTCCCTGCCATCCTATCGGTGCCCACTCAGAGCGGCCCTATAGCCCAGGGGAGAACCGCCCCTGTGGGTTTCTGAGACTGTAACTCTTTACTGGAGTTTCAAGCCCCCCTGTCTTTCTCCTGAGGAGGGGCTGGTGGTTTTGAACTGTGGGCCTTGAGATCACAGCCCAATGAGTACCTACTACGTCACCAGGGCTCCTTGTAGGCTGTACAGCAGCCACAACACACAGTGGCTGTAGCATGGACTTAAGCTTACCAACGAGCATGGAGGGGATCAAGGTGCCATTGCATATTGCTGTCTGTGGGATTCCCCATGAGTCAGAGCCAAGTCATGGGCAACAACAGTGCAGGCGCCATATTTTGTCCGTCCATCCGTCCGTCCATCCATCCATCCATCCATCCATCCATCCATCCATCCAGTGATGGGCATTTGGGTTGTTTCTGCCTTCGGCGAGAATACTAGTGCACTCCAATCCATTTCAATGGAGAACCTACTCACGTTTCTGGGTTTTTGGGGGTAGTGTAGAGCATGAGTTTGGATGACTTGACCTTGGAATTCAGCCAGGAATGAGGGATTTCCTTGTGGTTATTTTTAAAACTTTGTTCTCCACAGTTTCCAATCCATTCCCCCCTTTTGCGGGGGGGGGGGGGCAAGCCTGCATGCTCCCACCTGGGAGTGGTGGTCTTGTTTCTCATCTTCCCAGGGTTGGGGCCAAGCTCTGGGCAGACCGGTTTTGTCCAGTCTGAGCCCCTGCTCAGGCAGTGGTTTCTCCCACAGGCCTTGGCTATTCTCAAGGGTGCGGGTGAACTGCCTTCCTGCAGAACCCTGTGGAGACAATGAGTCGTTCAGGGAATCCGTCAGCTCCAACACTTCCAGACCTACCACCTGTAATGGCGGCAACTTTTCAGTGGGCTTGTTCTGCCTCCTTGAGACTGCTTTAGACTGCCCCCAGAGCTTCTAAAGACTTCCAGAACAAAGTTAGGCTCTGATGGAGTGGAATTTCTGGCAGGGAGAGCCTGAACTGCCACGTGAGGCTCCCTGGTTAGCTCCTGGTGACAGCCCCATTTTCTTTGTCATCAGGTCCTTCAGCCCACAGCCCTCTCCAGCCGCTCTTCCCGCATTCACTCATGTCAAAGGGATGACGCATGTGACAGTGTCGAGTGGGGATTCATTCCACTGTCACCTAGCAACAGCCTAATGGATCCCCGGGCTCTGAGCTGGCGTGGGGCACAAAGGCAGCTTTTCAGACTCTGCTTTCTCCCTCTCCCACTCCCACACAGGTCTTCAAGGGGTGTAGGACGAATGGCAAAAGAGCTTTGGGAGGGCCAGGCCCACGGGCCTCTCTCAGGGGGTATGGGGAGGGCAGTTCCCAGGTCTGCTTCAGTACCTGGGGCCATAGTCACTGCCCACGGCAACCCACTTTTATATAGGATTCTGGAGCTGGAAATAATCGAAGAACCCCCTCTTCCAATAGCTCCCTGCCTTTTTTTTTTCTTTCCTAACAGGAAGTGGCTAAGCCTCCAAGGACACAGGCTCTGTTCTCTCTCCCAGCCCCTCCCAGCCTGAGGGTTCACCAGTATTTCAGTCCTTGACATTGAAGAAGTGCTTCTTTATGTCCGGAGTTAGCTGTGTGTGTAACTCAGGAACATTCCTTGCTGGAAAAACTATGTGTGTGTGTGTGTGTGTGTGTGTGTGTGTGTGTGTATGTGTGTTTTTCATTATAAAGTAATATGACCACTTTACAGAAAACAGATACAAGGGAAGGGGGCTGGGGGGAGAAAAAAAAATCAGTCTTCCATAATCCCACGACCTGAGCATAAGCCCTGTCAGCATTTGGTATCTTTCCGTTGTCTGTTTCTCTTCCAGCGCATCTGCTTTTTCCATACTTGTGATCCTGGCATAAACGTACGCTCTCGCGTCCTGCTCTTTCACTTACCGTTTCCCTTAAAGTTATACCATAAGCACTTTTTCGTCGTTGCCACGGCGTCTTATTTTTAATGGCTGTACATGTATAACCAAAGACTAGACCGTTTCCTCTTGAGCGGCCCTGGTTACGTCTGCAGTGGTACGTTTGGGTTTCCTTGTCCAGCTGAAAGCTCCTGGGATCTTATGTCGCTGTTGTTCTCCTTTCTCCTCTGCCCCCTTCCAGAGACCAAGTCCTTAGGATTCATGTCAGGAATGGAGACGAGAGCAACAAAGTGACTCAGCTCATGAATTCGGACAAATTTTTGGTACCTTCTTCGTCCTCTTGGGGATCTTCTCACTTGGGTGGGAGGAGACTTTTGTGCCTTGTACTTTGTATTTTTCCCGAAGATTGGCCACTAATCCGGGATGAGTCAGCGCACCATCTCCGTGTGGAGATGGTGACGGGGCCAGGTGTGGGCAAGCAGCCGTGCTGTCCTGGAGGGAGGGAGGAGGTGGGAAGTACGGACTCCAGTCTGCTGTCTGCCATGGACTTACGGGTGCTGGAACTCAACTAGACAAGACTGGCCGGATCCGGTGTGAAATGGCTTTGGTCTTAGACACCCAGCCCCCTCAAGGGACCCCCCCCCCCTGGCCTTTCTCAGTGGCTCTAGGGAAGCAGCTCATTGTGCCGTTTACCCGACCTGTCCTTTAACCTGGTTTTTACTTCTGTCCAAATTCAGCTCAACTTCTGGAAACTCCCCAACACCTTCAATCGCCTCGTGGATGTCCTAGTCCCATCTGTCAGTCTGCAGCCAGTCAAATCCTTCCTGCAGTCCCAGGGCTTAGAATACTCCGTGGCAATTGACGACCTGCAGGTGGGTAGGCCAAGGACCCCCACTGGTCTGGCACCCCATCCGGAAGGCACCTGAGAGAGGTGCAAGTTCTGGCCCAACCCTTTTCCATCGCAGTGATGGGGAAAATAGCGGGGCGGGAGCTGGCAGGAAGAGGAGCTTCCCTGTGAAATCCGTAGTCTCACAAGCCCCAGGCAGCAATTCTCCTCTGTCCCGTGGGCTTGCTGTGCGCTGGAATCGACACCACGGCAGTAGGCTGGGTACTTGGTTTGGAAGTAAAGTCAACCGACCTCTTCCAGGAACTCACATGCCGCAGAAAGCCTGCAGATGGGCTATGCAAACGCACGCCTCAGGATCCAAATTCAGATTTTGCAAACTACTCGCTTTGGCACTTTGGAAGAGCTTTTAACCTCTGGAGCCTCGGTTTCTTCCCCAGTCACATGGTGGTTGTGATTCCTAAATCACAAGCTGATTGGGAAGACTAAGTGATGAAATGCGGGTCAAAAGTCTAAATAGTGACTGCTGTTTCCTAGATGCTCCACAAAGGTGAGGCTCCTCCGCTTCCTCTTAGCAGAAGCCAGGGGCCAGAGCAGAGCAGACCGGGAGAACACACCTAAAATGCACCCTTTGCGCCAGGGCCAGTGTTACCCCCAGCCCCCAGCAGGGGAGACAGCCCCTTCCGAGCCAGACACCAGCCTCAGGTCCTGTCTCTGAACAGCAGGGCCGCGTCTGGCTCACGTCGTTCTCTCCCTCACGGAGGTGGGTTATGGACTAATTGGTGATTCGGCCCGGGAGTTTCCTGATGGTGTGTGAGCAGCTGTGAGCTTATTAATCATCCTCGTATGTCACAGGCATCTGCCAAGAACCTTCAAAGTCTGAGTGGCTATAAGAATTCCTTTGTTTCTGATCGGTTTCCCAAGCGGGGCACTCGAGAGGCGCTGGATACCAGATGCGGACTGCTGTCTGGAGACTTCCTAGTGCCGAATAACCAAATAGCACATATGTTGCTGCCAGGGAGTCGGTGGGTTTTGAATGAGGTGATGCGAGGCGGGCGCCAAGAAGTAAGATTTTATAAAAACGTGGAAGAAATCTGACCCCGTTCGAAACCGTGATGCCTGTGCTGCTTGAGCTGTGTGCCAGGGGGCCTGCCATCTTGGTCAGCCCACCGGGAAGGCCAGGGCCGCTCTCACCACACTGTCCTGTGCGCTTTAGTCCCTTTTAGATGACGAAGTTAAGGAGATGCAGTGGATCGAAGGAAAGGAACAGAATGGTGATTTCAACTATGGGGCCTACCACTCCCTGGAAGCTGTAAGTGTTTCAGAGCCGACTGTCTGTCTTCTCTGCCTCCTGGGTTCTGAGAATCCCTCCTCTGAACTCTGGAGGAGAGTCCGTCGTTCGCACAGTCTCACGCCCTTCTGTCCCAGAGAACACCACAAATGACACATTGACTCCAGCACACAACCTTCTCTTCTTAAGCTGCCCTTAGAAGAAACACAGGGACTAGCTGCCGTCGTTGCCAGCCCTTGTAATTCAACCTCCCGGTACCCACCACGGCCCCTCTATTAGGTTCACTCAGGAGAAACATCTTGCTTATTCCAGGCAACTAGACAAGTGGTTACGCCCAAGGTTAACCAAATATTTCCCCTCATTTATCACGACCACTTAGACCGTAGACTTACTCCATAATGTGCTTCGCTTCTGTGTTTCGTTAGAAACCACCCTACACAGACGACTGGTTCTCAACCCATCACATGAGAAGCTCGGGGCTAACCATTCCAGGCGCCAACCGGCTGGAACTGCATCACACGACCTGCGGTTCTCTTAGGGGCCCTGCGCTGTCTTCCCCACGAGCCTGCAGGCTCCCCAGGGCTCAGGAACACTTCCCAGTCCTAAACTGGTACTCTCCTTCAGGACCAATACCAGTGAGCCCACGAGGCTCTTCAGGCAGACGTGGTAGCTTGCTGCGGGCTTTCCATCGGGCGTGGACTTGAACTTGGTTGGTTTTTGCCCACCTCCCTAGGGATTTCCACTCCTTTCCCCGTGGTTGCCGCAAGTCTCCCTGATTGTACCCCCTTCCAACCGCACTGCCCCCCACCCCCAACCCCAGTCATTCTTGTGACCAGTGGCAACATCTGCAAGGCAGCTGGATGGAGTTAGGAGTTCAGTCCGGGGCCAGGCAGGAAATCAGAGTGAGTGGGCCCCACACGGGGATCAGGCCCCAGGTGTGTGCCCCATGACCGTGGCGCTTTCTTCAGCTGAGCTAACAAGTCACAAGTGCCACCAAAGACTGCCTGCCTCACCTGCCTGCCTGCCTGCCTGCAGCCAGCGGCCTGGTTTCCCATCGGCCTTGCGCTGGTTTTCAGCTTGCTTTTGACTTGGGTGGTGGACTGTCTGTGCTCCCTACCTCCCGCTAACTGGATCCCATCCGTGCTTCCTGAAAAACAGCCTTCAGGCTCCCAGGGTTTCTTAGGTCTCCCGTGGGAATGTCACGTGGCCTCTGGTCAGGGTTCGAGGTTCCAGACCTTTTGGGTGATTGCTGGGGCGGGTGGGATTTTTGTGGGCTTCTCCTGATGCTGGCAGTGTGACCATGAACCCACCGCTGGGCACAGCAGGGTGACTTAGCTTCTCCTGGGTCACCACCGGCTTCCCCCTCGTGGCTCAAGGGCGTCTTGCTTCTGCCCCACTTCCCAGGGTCAGTGGGTCAAGTTTTCTGGGCCTCCTACATGGCTAGAACAGCTCATCCTTTTGTCACGAGCTCAGTTCCCTGCCTTGCACCACAAGGGACCCAATGCCTTCTTCTCCTATTTCTGATTTGCTTTCAATCCTCACTCCCTGAGGCAGAAAGATGGTCCCTCTGCTGAATCTCCTGCCCTCCCCCTGTGGCATCTACAACCTTTCCACTGCTCCATCTACCCCTCACCTTGAGTTTTAAGTTTCTGAACTTGACCGTGCACTCGAGACGTGTCATGGTGTTGTACCTGACCTCCCTGTGCATTGAAAGTGGCTTCTTGCTTCAGTTGGCCATCTCTACTGCAAATCGGACAAGTCCTTGATCAGTTTCACCTGAGTTCCCATTTGTCTCCTCTGTGAAGCAGTGCCGTCCAACTTTAAGGACTCACTAGCTACGGTATTTATATATTACCATCCTGTCGATCCGCAAAAGGCTGGAGCCGCTCAGATGGATGAATGCCATCTCCATCAAGCCCCGTTTCCCCAGGAAAACAAACACGCCTCTCAGGCACTGTTGAAGGTTCTCCACTGGCTTCCCAGAGCCTTTAGAGCAGTGGTTCTCAACCTGTGGGTTGAGACCCCTTTGGGTGTCGAATGACCCTTTCACAGGGGTCGCCTGATTCATAATAGTAGCAAAATGACAGTGATGAAGTAGCAACGAAAATGATTTTATGGTTGGGGGGTCACCACCACATGAGGAACTATATTAAAGAGTCACGGCATTAGGAAGGTTGAGCACCACTGCTCTGGAGAAACCATTCCCCCCTGGGGATTCACAACTGCAGGCTGTAAGTAAGGTGGCCCCTTGGGTGGGAAGAGGAGCTACAGCTTCTGTCCCTACGTGTATTTGTTTCCTATGAACCCAGCCTTTCTTACCTCTTCTGTTTTGTTCATACGATGTTTCCTCTCTCTGGGCTGCGGTTCAAAAGGTCTGCACTGCGAACCCCCCAGCTGCTCCGAGGGGAGACAGATGGGTTTCTGACTCCTGTAAAGAGGGACAGTTCGGTCACTTCCCGGAGGACAGTGCAGGCTCCCATCCCAGTTCCAGCATCGATGGCTGTTGCTATGTGGATACGGTTGGCGGGGCTGGGCCTGGCTCCTGTGGCTGGAGTGGTGGGGTGGCGGGTCAGGGCCAGGCAGGCCACCTCTCCCAACTGAAGTTGGCTGATTCCAGCGGAATAGGAGCGTTGAACATTGTGAGCTGAAGTACAGAGGTAACGCCTTTCTGCCGAGTCATTTCCGAAGCCCTGTGTTTGTCCGATGCACTTAAAATAGAGAAGAGATGAGCCCACACACCACTTAACTTTCACTGATGAGTTTATTGCTTATAAGTTTTTGTTTGCTTTATATTAAATATCGACAATTTGTTGCTGGAAAAGAAAAAAGAGCTACAGTCTCAGAGCCCACGGGGACAGTTCTACCCTGTCCTGTAGGGTCACCATGAGCCCGAAGGGCCTCAATGGCAGGGAGTTTGAGTTTCATGCTCTCTCTTCAAAAAGTTTGTTGAAACATGGTATTTGAAGAGAATAAACTTTTTGAAGCAACTCGTTTGGGCGCCCCTGAGGCTAGGGGGCTCCGCGAGATCATCAAGACAAGATCGAATCCACAGACTCACAGTTGATCTGATTTTTCTGCTTAGATTTACCGGGAGATGGACAACATGGCGACAGAGTTTCCTGACCTGGTGACCAGAGTGAAAATCGGACATTCGTTTGAGAACCGGCCTCTGTATGTATTGAAGGTGAGGTCCAGGCTTCGGGCTTCTGATGGGGGCAGTTGGCCAGGACCTCCCTGGCCTCAGGGAAGAGAGCAAGGGCTGAAGACATCCGGCCCCGGTTAGAATTTGACTTTTAGCTGATGTGGGGGGAGTCGGAGTGAGCCCATCCATTCAGCAGTATCAGTTGGGATGTGGGAGGGGGGCGTGTAATTGAGGAAGGTCAGTATTTCAGAAAGATGGAACCACAATCTTTTCCCTTCATCCCCACCTTCTCCACACTTGCTCTCAGTCAAAAGGCCAACATTGATCTTATCTTCTTTAAATTATAAGGCGAACTGGGATAGTTCTACATGCTCCATTGGCTTCTTGGAAAAGTTGAGTCTCTGGGTGGTGCATTCAGCTAATGCACTTGACCGCTGACTGAAAAATACCTCCAGAAACCCCTCCAAAGAAATCTTTGGTGATGTATGTCCCCAAACTCAGAACTATTGCCAACCTTCCAGAGTTTAGCCCTATTCTGAAACCATTGGAGTTGTCCATGAGTGGGCGTTGACTTGATGGCCATTGGCTTGGCTCAGCTGATTGGAAAAGCAGCCCACCATGCTCATGATAGAGGTCATGGAGGTGGCTTTCAGCCCAGCCACCCAGCCATGGGTCTTTGGCTGCACCAAGGACAACTTCCAGATATTTCTCACAGATCCAGGTCACGGTGAAGGAGTTAGGGACTGGTGACTCTCATATCAATGACAGTGCAACCGGCGTGAGCTCGATGGCCTTGCTTTCCTGAGCCTCAAAGGTTTTCCGTCTTTGACAGGGAGCTGGCTTATCCCTTACAGGAAAAGATTTGAGCTATCTTTCCTGAACAGGTCTCTGTCTCACAGAGTTAGTGACTTCCACAGGTGTCACTGTGTCTAAGTAATCCCGTTGGATGAATGAATGATTAGGAGATAGGAGCCATGGGACCAGTGATCCTGTGAAGAGTTTGGCAATCCCTTAGCAAAACCCTATACACCTCGCTGAACTCAGACTTGCAGCCATGGGAACATTGCCAGGGGGAGGACCTTGGTCTGCCCCTGAGCTGTCAGCTCCAAAATCATGATGTTTAGATCGTTCGCTGAGCATATGGAGACTCTGCTTCCCGTTAGCTCCAGCCTCTGACCACGGCCAAGGCAGGAGGCAGAGTCCAGTAACACCATTGACATATAGCTGTCGTCAACCCCTGACGTCCATTTGAAAAGCAAATCCATTTACTCCATCGACTGGTTCGTGCCCTCTGTGTGTGTCTCTCTCGGGGCATCCTTTTAGGTCTTCCAAGAGACATCATCTCACGGGGAATCGCAGTGTCATTAGGATCGTGTTTATTTTCTTCCGCTAATACTTCCAACCGGAGATGCTCACAGTCTGCCTGGAGGCCCCACTAACCAAGCAATTGAGTTCCCGGTCACAGATGAGGAATAGATGGTGCCCTGGTAGACGGCGCCCTCCGGAACATTGGGTGTCTGAATGATCTTAAGTGGATTAAATGAGTAGGAGCAGGGGAGGGGTGGTGGGGACAGGGAGGCACATGGAGATGTGGCCTGATGGTCCCCTCTGGGCCCTTTCTCTCTGCAGTTCAGCACCGGAGCAGGGAAGCAGCGGCCGGCCATCTGGCTGAATGCGGGCATCCATTCCCGAGAGTGGATCTCCCAGGCCACAGGCATCTGGACGGCAAGGAAGGTCATGTCGCCTGAGATTAGCCAGGAGTTCTGGTGTGCTTGAGGGGGACCCTTCGCCTCCCATGTGGCTAGGCACAGGGGACAAGGTAGAGAGGCACTGGATCCAGAGGCAGAAGCCCGGGGTATTTTCAGCTCAGAGAAACACAAAGCTGAAGTCCAGTGGTCAGCCCACCAAGGGGAAATGGCTGGAGGCACTCATGGGGGCATGCACCTTGTGGGTCACACAGGTGGACCCAGAACTCTCAGGGAGGCACTGTAGCAGCAGATTCAGCCCCATGCGGCCTTCTTGCCCCTTTGGGTCCCATGGGTCCTCAGAGACCTCCTGCTGACCCCCTCCCCAGCCCTGGGAACCCAGGCTTAAGCCAGCTCTATAAGCGGAGAAGCAAGCACCCTGGTGGTGTAGTCGGTTCTGTATTGCCTGAGCTGCTAACCACAGGGCCAGCAGTTCAAAACCACCCGCCTCTCTGTGCGATCAAGGTGAGGACTTCTACTCGTCAAGAGTTGGAGTCTCAGAGACCCACAGGGGTGCCTCTACCCTGTCCCATATGGTTGCATGAACCCTAGTGAACTTGCTGGCAGTGAGTTTGATTTTGAATTTTTTTGAAGGGAAGAGGGTACACTTCCTTTGACCTCTTTGATGGGGCACGAAATTCCTATGGTCCCTGGATGTTCCAACAGTTAGTGAACCACTATTAACCAGAAGGGTGGGCATTCGAACCCATGCCGTGACATCGTGGAATCAAAGTCAAGAACGTCCCAAGTGTCCATTCTGCCCTCGTACCACACAGGGTTGCTTTGAGTTGGTATCATTTCCATGGCAACTGACTTCTGATCATGTGAGGCACCTCCACTCCTGTCCCCTGGAAGGACTGACTGAAGTAGATGTCCCTCAAGCAGCCAGGCTCCACGGAGGGTTTTGTGGAGATCTGTGAGGCGGGGGGTGGCCAGGGGGCCTGCTGTTCTCGGTACTGGGCATCTGGGGAGGTGCACGGGTAAGGCGTAGCTGATGAGCGTTCTGTCCTCGCTTAGATCGTCTCCGACTACAAGAAGGACTCAGCCCTCACCTCCATCCTGGAGAAAATGGACATTTTCTTGTTGCCTGTGGCCAATCCTGATGGCTACGTGTACACCCAAACCAAAGTGAGTCACCCCCAGTGGACTGGCGCAGGGTGGAGGGTCCCCTGGAATGCCTTACTTTGTCCCTAACCACCTTGGGGAGTCTTTCCCCAGACGGGCCTCCTTGGGCTTTCATTTGCCCACTGTTCTCACGGCTGAGGGTCACCTGGGGATTCTTTTTTGTTTGTTTTAAAGAGTAGAATCTAATGAGCCCCTATCACTGGTCTTGCCAAGCCATTCACACGTCCTGGTTCTTCTTGGTATCTATCTCCTGAAGTATGTGGGAGCCGATTCTCAATATCCCAGGAGCACCTCCTCACACCAGAGTCTTCTGGTGCACGTTTCTTTCGGATGATAATTAAAAAGAGAACAAAAGATGCCACCCCACGTTCAGCTTAAACAATGACAACAGCAAAGACTAGCATGTCCTTCTGCCCTGGACTGCCAACCAAACCACAAGGTCAGCGGTGGGAAACCACCAGCTGCTCCTCGGGAGAAAGACGAGGCTGCTTGCTCCCGTCCCGATTTACAGCTTCTGGAACCAACAGGGACCAGCTCCACCCTGTCGTATAGGGCTGCTGCCAATCAGAATAGACTTGGGGGGTTGGTCTAGTTTGATACCTCCCAATACCTTTTAAAAAAAGAGTCTTTTAAAAGGCCATTTATTCCGATCAGGATCCAAACCAGCTCTGCACACTATATATGCAATTAGGCTCCGGAAGCCTTCCAGCCACACCCTGCTCCTCGCTCTTTGCAGAGACCAAGTGGTGTCCCCTGCAGCCTGCCTCACGTGTGGAATTTGGCCGGTGGCTGCTTTGTGGCCTACAATCTGCCCCCTTGTCCACTCTGCTTCCTGTAGCAGGAAGTCAGATCTGGAGGCGGGATTCCATGCAGGTCCTGTGTGGTGTTTTTGGAGGAAGGTAGGGTGAGGGGTGGGGGCAAGAAGGAAATAGAAACATGATGTCCGTTTGTTCAAAGTCAAGCGTTGACCACTGGCTCAAGTGGCATCAGCCTGGACCAGGCATTGTGCATTCTCCGCAGGGAATTTGGGGTGCATCTCTCCTTTCTGGGGGTTGGCGAGTGAGGACAGGAGCCCAAGGAAACCTCCGCACCCCCGGTAGCTCATCCGTCCCAGGATCTCCCCATCCTGGGCCCCGCTCCAGCGCCCTGACCCATCTTGGGACCTTTTGTGGACTTTTCAGAACCGGTTCTGGAGGAAGACACGTTCCCAAAATCCTGGGAGCAGTTGCATCGGTGCTGATCCAAACAGAAACTGGAACGCCAGCTTTGCAGGTAGGTCTGGGACCGTTTTCCAATCCTGCTGCCCCTTGGAGTCGCCTAGTCCACTAGGATCCCGAGATTCAGCGAAAGACCAGGGTCTGGCCTGGCTCCTCGGCTGAGTCTTTGAGAGGCCCCGGAGGAACCCCTTAGACTTCTCTGTGTCTGCCTTTTTTCCCTTTTAATCTCATTTTTATCCCCTTGAGAGGGGGTGACTTCTCCAGATTACCATGGGCTAGAGCCTCTTTACTTCAGGATGGCAACCAGGTCGTTTGTGACATTCTGAGTGGGGGTAAACGGTTGATGCTCTTGGCTATTAACTGAAAGTTTAGAGTGGAAAGGCCACTCAGAGGTCTCGTGGAAGAAAGGCCTGGCGCGCAGCCACGGAACCCCTTAGGGAGCACAGTTCTACTCCGACCCACACGGGTCATCAGAAGTTGGACTTGACTCTTGAAACGACTGTGTCCCCCCCCATGCCCCCATCTTTTAGAACACAACCCAGCTGGTCTGAGATGTCAGGAACCCTGGTGGCATGGCGGGTCACGCATCGGGCTGCTGTGAGGTTGGTGGTTCACACCCATCAGCCATCTGTGGGAGACAGATGAGGCCTTCTGCTCTGTAAAGATGTGTGGTCACGGGACCAGTTCTGTCTGTCCTGGAGGGTCGCTATAAGTCGGCCTGGACTCGCTGGCAGTGGGGTTGAGTTGAGCCTTCCAGGGTCTTCTTGACCTCTGGTCTTGCCATCTTCTCCCGGGTCAGTTTCTGGGTGGGTGGAGGTCTTCTGGTGACCACAGAGAAATGCCCTCTCTGAGGGCACCTGGTCCTGCCATCAAGGTGAGCTGCCAGCCACGTGCCCTTCCAAGTGCCTGAAGCCAGGCAGTGAGAGTTAGGGGGGTCTCAGTCCCAGCTACTAAGAGACCCTACCAAGGTGCCAGGGCATTTCTTCTATATTACCTGATTTCCTCGTCTTCCACGAGCGAGCAGAGCGGCACGTCAGGCGGGCTTACCTCGGAGATATCTCGGGCTTGGTTCCCGACCACCATGGGAAAGCCATCATCGCCACGGGGCACGGAGTCTGTGAGTGGGGGGTAGCCTTGTGACGCAGTCTGAACGATGGTGGGGATGGCCGAACGGGGACACAGAGACACGTGGGGAACACACGTGTTGGACTAGAGGCACCTGTAGACTTGCTCAATGGACATCCGCTGGCCACCACCCTTCGCTGTGTCCACAGGGAAGCGAGTTGTGCCCGTTTCTGTGTGTGTCTGATCAGGGCTCTGCCTGCTATGGCTGAATAGCGCCAGGCCTCAACTTCATCCCCCGCTGCCAACGCCACGCAGCACCCCATGGTTGGCGTTTGTCTCTCCTGGAAATACCCAAAAAACCTCCTAGGGAGGGGCACTAGGGCTTCGGGCGAGGAGCCGATAGGCAGGTGGGGACGGTGGGCATCCGTCAGGCCAGCTCTTCCTGCAATGATGGGGCTGGGGAGTGGGGTTGGAGGAGGGGGCTTCACACCCACCTGAGCTACCTCGGGGAGCAATCATGGCAAGACATGCCCAAGGCAGTGCTCCTGAACGCCTGCTGAGTGATGAAGAGCTCTTAGCTTCAACCGAGGATTATCTTTGATAGCCCTGGGCAATGAGGATCCGAGCCAGGGAATGCGTTGACACCTGTATAAATGGAGTCATTTTCATTAGTAATTGGTATTCGCATTAATGATTGAGAGTACTTATTAATTACAACTCATTGTCGGGTGTGATATTCATTATTCATAGCAGCTGCTGCGGGTGCCGACAAGGGCAAGGCTGTTCATTGAGAGGGGTCCTGGTGGATCTCCCTTCTCTGTGTACCATCCACAGGCCACGGGAGGATCTCTCAGTGGCCTGCCCCGGGGCTGATACCTTCAGACCTTTCCCCTGGGCCTGCGGGTTCACGCTTCTGGGCCGGCTTCCATCCGCAGGTCAGGGAGCCAGCGACAACCCCTGCTCTGAAGTGTACCACGGGCCCCATGCCCATTCGGAAGTGGAAGTGAAGTCGGTGGCAGACTTCATCCAAGAACATGGGGACTTCAAATGCTTCGTTGACCTGCATAGCTACTCACAGCTGCTGATGTATCCCTACGGATACACAGTCAACAAAGCCCGGGATGCTGAAGAGCTGGTGAGTGGCTGATTTCCCCCCGGGGTCCCGCCAGGGGCTGCCCAAGTGGTGGCCCTGTGACTTCACAGAGGAGGTCAGGAGCCTGGACTTGGGTCATGAAGGCTTCAGCCTTCTGAGAAACCCACACTGCAAATCCTCCTGAACAGCCCTGCTCAGAAACTCAGGCTGGGGTGGGGTAGGGGGTGCAGCAGGGCACCGGGAGTTGGCATCCACTGGAGGGCAAGTGGGTGGCTTTGGTTCCCCCCTCCATGCCCCTTGGGAAGCACCATCAGGCTGGCTGGGGACAGGAAGATGCAGTGGCCCTCACTTCTGTGAGTTCCACAGTCTCCCCACCCACTGGCCCTTCCTTCCTGCTTGGCTTTCCATCAGCACCTTGCCCCGGCGAACTGTGGTGGGCAGTGTGGGGACCCCGGGACAGGGGGGAGGCACCTGGTGCGGAGCAGGCTCAGATCTACAGGGCGACTCTGGCCAGTCTCTGGGCCAGTCAGCTTGAGCTCCCTCTCTGCTTGGGGGCCCCTGTAGGCCCAGGAGCCCCTGGGCTGATCCACCCCCACCTAGGGCCACCTAGGGCTCCTGGCTGGATAGGGACTTGACTCTTCCTGCTCCCCCTTTGGTCTTCTTACTGGGGTGTCTGTTTGGAGTCCCTCTGATGCGGGGCGGCCCTGCCTCTCTTTGGTGGCACCTCGTGTTCCTGGAAAGGACATTCCCTTCCTCAGGACAGGTGGATGATGGTTTTGCGATCGTCCTCCTGGTGTGGGGGTGCCAGTGGGGGGCAGCCCTCTAGCTATTTGGAGAGCTTGAACTCAGCCTGCCCAGTTTCTGGAGCCAATCCTGTCCTCATGCTCGCCACGAGTGCCCTCCCACCATCTTGGCCCTCTCTTCCCACCATCATCCCCAAGGGCCTTCAGCAAACTGGAAATGAGGCACGGTGGGTGGGGTGGGAGGAGGAGTTAGAGGAACCCGCCCACATCCCTCAGTTCACAGTCTGGTTGGTGGGAAGGAGGAAGGGACAGAGGGAAAATCTGGGTGTGGAGCGTGTCTCCAGCCTTCCCAGTGGGTAGCAGTAGAGGGGTGTGGGGACTGAATCTCTCTCACTCGCCGGTTCCCTGTCCCAGGACAAGGTGGCGCGACATGCAGCCAAGGCTCTGGCTTCCCTGTCAGGCACTGAGTACCAAGTGGGTCCCACCTGCACCACTGTCTGTAAGTACTTGCCTTCCTTGTTAGTTACTTAGAAAGCCCGAGAGAGGGAGCGTGGAGTGGGGTCTTCGAGAGCTGCCAACTGGGTTTCTGATGTCATGGTCTGATGGGTTGTGTTGCCAGGAATAGACTGAACGGATGTCAAACGTATGTGAGCGTGGCTGTTGTTGATGCCTCCTCTCCCCCCCAATTATTGATCACGAGGGTGAGTCAGCCAGCACCTGGCCCTTACCTGCTCCAGTGAAGGGTCTGATCATCCCTGTGTCCCTGACCCTGGATGCAGCCAAACTCCTTCCCCGGCACTCCTCCCAACCTGCCCCACGCTCACCAACACCATGGCCCATCCTAAAACCCTGCTGCTCAGCGAACAAGTACTTACTGAGCGCATACTACGTGCTGGGCAGCCTGCCCCTTGGGCCTCCACTCAAGTGGGGACACAGACAGTCAGTAGCACCGTGGAGGAGAAGGCCACGTGTGCCCAGGAGAAAAGGGGAAATGCTTCTGGGGGCGCAGGAGGAAGAGGGGACAATTGCAGGTGCACAGATGTCTGCAGAAACAGCAGCACCCAGGCCGCCGGTGTCCGCTGCCGTGGGGTCAACTCCAACCCAGGGAAACCCGGGTGGTCAGAGCAGAATGGTGCCCCCAGGGGTTTCTCTGGAGGTGGCTTGCCAGGCCTTTCTTCCTGGTCTGTCATCATCTGGGGGCTCTGCTGAAACCTTTTCAGCAGTAGAGCAACATGCCGGCCTACACTGAAGGGTGAGGCAGCTGCGTGGGAGGTGCACTGGTCGGGACTGGACCCCAGTCTCCCTCAGGGAAGGCGAGAATTCCCCCTGAACCACCACTGTCCTCCTTGTTCAAGCCAGTGGCTTCTTTCCCCCGTCTTTGCCCCCTCCTCTAGCTGGTATCCTCCAGTTGGCCCCGCCTTCAGGGCACCTGCCACTTGTCTGCATCCCTCCTCCGGTCCACAATGCACTGGTCCACACTGGCCCTTCCTGTCTGCGTGCTCTCACCAGCTGTGTCCCGCAGGGCCAGCTCCTCTCTTGGCCCCCGCCCTGCCCTGCCTGCGGGATCTCCGCGGGCTCCCTCCGGGTTTGGCTGCAGGAAGCAACTATTATCATGATGTTGGTGTTTGCGCTGCTAATTGCAGCAACAACCTATTAATTATTCATGGTTTATTATTACTGTTGTTATTAAGTGGAGCTCTGCAGCGAACACAGCCGCGGGGGTTCACCACCTTCAGCTTCCTCAGCACTCTGGCAGGGCCTGCAGATTGCTCAGGGAGTGTACAAGCACGCCCCTGGAGGAGGTCTCCCTGAGAGGGCTCTGTGGCTCACCAGGGGCCTGGTGTTTGGTCCAGATTCCAGTTTGAATAGTGGTCTTGTTCTCCCACCTCTGGTATGCATTCTTCTCCCCCGCCGAGGCCCGGCCCCAACCCAGGGATAGTCCTCAGATGCCGCCAGCAGGAGAGGAAAGGGGTTCTTTGGGTGTAGCAGTTACGTGTTGGGCCGCTAACCTCGAGGTCAGCAGTTTGAGACCACCATTCACTCCGAGGGAGAAAGAGGAGGCGTTCAACTCCCGTAAAGAGTGACAGGCTCAGAAACCCACAGGGGGCAGTTCTACCCTGCCCCCCAGGGTCACCATCAGTCGGGATTGCCTTGATGGCTGTGAGGTTTTTTAAAGATGATATGAATAAGATAATATGAATTCTAACATCAGTTCCACACTTTCCTGCCCCCCTGGCCCCCCAACCAGGGCATGTGGAAGGGTCAGGCCCCTTTCTTCAGGACTGAGTAGACTTCTGTCCATCCGTTAGGTATCCTGAAGGCCACCCATGCCGTGTGGGTGGGCTGAGTCCATAGACTGCATCACCCCGGCGGCCTGTTTGGCTCTGTATCTCCTTGTGTCTGCTTCTTCCTGTTCGGACTGGAATGGCTTTCAGGTTGACTCCCTTCAGTCGCCCTTCCCCCGGCTCCCCCTCGCTGATTCTGATCTACAAAGGACTTAGCAGCAAACTCTTGGGGCTTGTTCAGCTCCTAGCTAAATCGTGGATGCGAAGGATGTTCGTGGCACTGTTGTTTAGAGTCGCAAAAGACTGATGAGCATCTAAATGCCCACCAGTGGAGTGCTGGATAAAGAGTTGACGCATCCATACAGAGGCGCGCTCAGCGCCGTGATGGAAGACCTTCCCCTGCTCATTGGCGAGAGCACCGCGCAGAACCTTGCTTATCGCCTGTCCCCACGTGTGTTTAGAGAAAGAGGAGGTCGCCTTTGAGCAGGGGTCCAAATAGAGCAAGTGTTGGTGACCTTGATGGCTTGGACATGTGTTGGCCTCTTAGGTGTGTTCTGAAATGCTGGAGCTTGACATGTCAATAACCATGGAAACCGCTGGTGCCACCACGGGCTGTCCAGTCGGCATTTTCTCAGGACAGAGAAAGGCTGGCTGTGGGGCCTTTGGTTAGCTCGTTGTCAACCAGAAGGTTGTCAACCAGGATGGGTCGAACCCATCTCTGGGGGAGAAAGACTTGGTGGTTGGTATCCATAAAGATGGTAGCCCAGGCATCCCACAGGGCCCGTTTGACCCTGTCACATGGGTCACCGGGAGGCGGAATGGATCCAGTGGCCCCTGACAACAACAGAGGTTGGGCAGAAGCAGAAGGATACGCCTCTTGACTTTACAAGGCTTTTAGCAAGGGCCAGTCCCAAGGGCTGTGCGTCCTTTTCTCCATTGCTACAAAAACAAACCTCCCTCAACACTTAGCCGGGGTGGCCACCGCATCCCTCGTATGGCTTCTGTGGGCCAGTCATTCAGGGCAACTTAACCAGTGACTCCAATCCAGGGCCTCTCACCAAGTTCCAGTCAAGATGTCTCCCAGGAGAAAAGGGGGACCAATTACAGTGATCGATTTATAACTCCTCCCTTCCCGTCCCCCATCAAGGTGACGAAAGCCAGAAATGTGGGTGAAGGGAGACAGCGGACAGTGTAAGATATGAAAACAATAATAATATATCATTTATCCAGAGTTCACAAGGATGGGAGGGGCGAGGGAGGGGATAATGAGGAACTGATCCCAAGGGCTCAAGTAGAAAGAAAATGTCTTGAAAAGGATGATGGCAACCTATATAAAATGTGCTTGATACAATGGATGGATGAAGTGTTATCAGAGCCACCAGAGCCCCCAATAAAATTACTTATAAAAACAGTAAAGGAAAAGCAGAAAGGGGAAGAAAAAGATGTCTCCCAGGGCTGCAGTCACCCACAGGCTTGATTGGGGCAGGAGCACCACTTCCAAGGTGGCTAATTCAAGTGTCGGGCATGTCCATCCTGGGTCCTGGCAGGAGGCATCAGTCCTTTGCCACAAGCAGTCATCAGAGGCTGGCTAGAGTGACCTTACAGAGACAGTACGTGATCCAAGGGAGGGAGGGCAAGGCAGAAGCCTCCATCCCTTTTTATGACTTAGCCACACGCCTTCATTTCTGCAACATCCTATGAGTTACACAGGTCGGTCCGCCATGCTCAGTGTAGGAGAGGGCTACCCAGGGTGTAAGTAGCACCAGGAGCCAAAGCTCCCTGGGGTCATCTGGAAGCAGCCAACCGCACTCCATCTCGGTAAAGGTGGGTGCTCCGCGATCTGCAGGAATCTCTGCTGTGAGTCACTACAAAGGGGGAGTGAGGATGGACAATCTCTTGTCCGGAGACGGGTGAAGACCTCATGATGGGTCAGGAGCGCCTGAGGCTATGGACCTGGTGCAAGTTGATGTGTCATCGGCTTGATGAATGACTTGTAGCAAGAACTCTGGAACCTTTAGGGGCTACCTTCGGGAAGGCAGGATTTCTGGCCCCTGTCATGCCTTTGGGCCCCTTCCCACCTGGCTGCCAAGGCAACCAGGCTTCAAGGAGCTGTCTCTTGTATTCACAGACCCAGCGAGCGGGAGCAGCATGGACTGGGCGTATGACAACGGCATCAAGTATGCCTTCACGTTTGAGTTGAGAGACACTGGCCATTATGGCTTCCTGCTGCCGGCCAGCCAGATCATCCCAACAGCGGAGGAGACTTGGCTGGGTCTGAAGACCATCATGGAGTACGTGTGCAACCACCTCTACTAGACCAGCCCCCCAACCCCCCCCCCCCATGCTTCCATTTTAACCAAGTCCACAGGTGCACACAGGCAATGCCTAGCAATGCGATGGGGTCCCTTCCTCCTCCTGCAATGCAGAGCCTCTGACCTTGTTAAGGACATGGCGGCTGCTCTCTAGCCCTGGGGCCTGCAGGTGCTCCTGCGAGGAGTGCTCTCCAGCCTCCCCAGCCGCAGTCCTCCCTGCCATCTTTGGGTCCTGCTGTCTGGCTGAGCCTTTAGCACATTTCCTTCCAGGGAACAGACCACACATAGGTCCTCCCCTCACTGGTGGTACACCCCTCTACTTTGTTTTGACAACAAAGAACATCTGAGATGGGCCTCTATCCTCCTCCACACCCACTCAAACCCGTAACCTCACTGGAGGCGCCCAAGGACCCTAAGATCGCCTTCTGGACTCACGCTTCATTGAGGAAGTAGATGACCTTAAATTGACCAGCCTCACCTTTCTGAACACGTTTTTGCAAAGCAGAACATCCTCTCAGGTCACCAGTGCAGGCTTTCTTTTTCTGGGGATGGAGGGGCACCTGGATGCAAAGTCCAGGATGACCCCCGGATCCCACAGTCCTCCTGGGCAGCCCTGGTGGTGCAGTGAAAGTACTCAGCTGCTAAGCAAATGGCCAGTGATTAAAATCCACTAACTGCTCCGTGGGAGCCAGGCGTGGCAGTCAGCAGATGCCACTATTTCCCCTGGGAAACCCTCCCAGGGCAGCATCCTTCTAGGACCACAGTGAAGTGGGCTGACTTTGAGGACTAGGGGATGGTTTTCCTAGAGTTTGCATCATCTCTCCCCTTCAGAGGTGGGCATTCCTGCGACTCCAGAAGGGAATGTCTGTCCCCTGAGGTCCTAGTCAGGGAGTCACTCCAAGTGAAGTGGTGCTGGCAACAGGCAGGATGCTGAATGACCCCTGCCTGCCCGGGACCCCATCTCTGCCGTTTGAACTCACTTCAAAGAGCTTGCCCTCACTCGCAGGCCCTAAATCACCCCCCTGTGGGGGAAGGTCACATCTGGCAGCATTCCTGCCATTCCCTGGCTGGTGCTTTTCTTCTCGCTGGGGAGCACCCGGAGGAGCAGGGATGCTCTGGTTGGTTCTCCGTGTCCCGTTGCTCCTTAGACCTTTGCAGTGGGTTTTGCTTTTTGTTTTTCTACACCTGTCTGCAGCTTTATCTCCCCTGCCCCGGGTGTGTGCAGCATCTGGTTAATAAACACAGTTCCCTATGACTGTCCTGTCATCTCCCATTCTTTGTCGACACCTGAACAGAACCGAGGCCCGCCTTTGAATCAACGGCTCTCTGCCATGTCACACAGTGTGTGCTAATCCCTGTCCCTCTGGCGTGACAGGTGGGGAGGCCACCTCCTGGGACGCCCAGGGGGGCCTCTGGGGCACTGCTCCCCGGTGATGTCGCTCTGATCCCCAGGGCTGGCTCTTAGTGTCCCTGATCTCAAGCTTGACATGCTGCGTGCTGGCCTTGATTAGGCATGGGTGTGCTGACTCACGCCCACGGAGCACAGGCGAGCAGATGAGAAAAATCAGAATACGAATTTGTTCATTTACACCGTGGCCGGTAACTGTTGAGTGGATTGGAGCCTCACGTTGGCCCGAATGGTACACTCTCTCCCTGTGGGCAAGAGGCCTGGGAAGCCAAATGATAATCAGAAGGTTACTTAGCGAGCAGGGCAGCAGAGCAAGGAAAGTTAATTACAGCCTCTGATTAGAATTTTTAATAGCACCCAGCTCTGATGGCGTGAGGGTTCCAGTCCCACAACTGAAGGACATCTGCCAACAGCTGGCCGTCCCTTATGCCAGCCACTCAGGGCTGCCCAGGACCCAACAAGGTCTCAGGAGGCAGGGCAGTGCTGGCCTCTGGGATGCTGCACAGCTTCGAGTGCCATCCCCACAGAGGGAAGCTGCCCTTTTTAATTCCTGAAGGAAAAGATGTCCTCATTACAAAACCACACACACACGCACACACACACACACATACGCCTGCCCACTCTGACTGCAGTCGAGAGAGGACCCTTGTTCATGAAAAGACACCCTACGGGCAGCCAGAAAGCAGGTTGGCCCCTTGGAGAAGGTAGGTATGCACAATATTTCCTCCCACCTGGCAGCCAAAGGGTATGTAAAGAATTCCTACAGATCTGTAGGAAAAGCACCAACAATCCAATAGGGAAGCGGGCAAGAGGCACGCGTGGACTCTATCCCTCAGTGGAAGCCAGCCGAGCTGACAAACAGATGAAGGGATGGACGGTGAGTGGTCCAGGAAGTGTGAACGAAGGCTGGAGGGAGGCTCGGCTGCGGTCTCGTCGGCTTCACAGAAATTAAACAGTTGGAGAGGGTACGGGTGACGGGGTTGCTTCGGTATTGCCGATGGGCGCGTGAATGAGCAAAACTGTTCCGGAAAAGCATGGGACCCCAGCGTCTGCAGTTCATACCACTGACCCGGCTCACCCACCCGAGCCACGCGTGTGCCCAGGAGACAAAGGAGAATGCGCTTAGCGATGTGTGCGGGGAGAGAGACGCGGAGGCAGGAAGGACAGGTGGAAGTGGGACACAGGAACAAGAGGGATGAGTGTTGTGACGTGGTGGGGACTGTGCTCAAGGCCACAAGACAAAATGTGTATGAGTCCGTGACAACACCTGGGGAGCCCGTGAGCGTCCGAGTGGCACTGGGTAGTGCGGGGTTCTCAGTGGCTGAAGGATGGCTTTTTTGGACACAAAGCTCCAGGCACCTCTGGCTGGATTCGAACGCCCAGCTTTTGGTACAGCAGCCAGCCTGCTCCCTGTGAGCATCACCCTGGGACTCCACTGAAATAGTGTAGAAGAGTCCAAACCAAGTTTCTAGGATACACTAGTCAGAAGTTTAGCACGGCCTCCTTTCTATGAAGTGCGGAACAGTTGAAAGATACACATCTGAAATGGAAGTAACTGTGTGTGCACACACATACATGCCTCAGGAGGACAGCTTAGGACAAGACAGGCATATGAGCTGGACTCCTGGTCTGCACGGAGACTGCAAATCCACGGAAGAATCAGGTCGCTGCCATTCCCCCTGTGAGCCTTGCTCACTTTGGACTTTGAATGACAAAAATCTCGACAGCTCCCAGAAAGGTACCCCCTGGGTACTGTCCCTTGTGGTACACTCTTTAGCCATATTTAGAAGCACCAAACGCCCTTGTATCAGCATGTCGTATGTGCCACGTGGGAGTGCTTCCTCTGAGCCCTTGCATGGGTTTTGGTGCTGACCAGATAGCCACGTGCTTTGGCCACCACACTGCAGCCTGTCCTGGGGCCGGCATGCAGGTTTGGGTGGTGAGTTTCCTTATGCCGAAATCACCTCGAACCAGGGCCCGCTTCCATGGCAGCTCACACCGCCCCCGCCCCTTGCCCCATCCTGAAAACTTCCCAGATCCAGGCAAGACCAAACCCCACTGTGCCATGCACTTGAGGAGGTGTGTGTGTGTGTGTGTGTGTGTGTGTGTGTGTGTGTGCGCGGTGGGGGGGGCGCACCTCTGGTTTTTTTCTAGGTGCTGGCTGGGGCCTGCTCAAAGATCCATTTGGGATAAAGTTGAGGGGGAGCTCTAGTTTTGGGCCATCTTGTGCAGGCTGCGTTCTTACGTCACCATGAAAAGACCAAGGGCCGGAAGCTTCGCACACCTGGCCCTGCGCTGCTGGCCAACAGAAGGCTTGTGACACCCTGCAGTGGTGGGCGAGTCTACAGGTGTCCTTGTCCCAAGAGCGGGTGCTCATTCTGTGCTTGCCCTATGTTGGTCATGCTTACAGGGGTTCCACCTTGTCAGAGCACAGGAGAGAGCATCCACGGAACTCGGCTCTGCGCTGGGAAAGCGACCAGCCCAAAGCGTGCGGCTCACCTCATTGGGAAGAGCAGCTGGCGGTGGCGGGCTGGAACCGCGTGCGCACTATCTCTGAGATCGGCCTGGGTGTCGAAACGTTTTTTTTTTTAATCATCATCAGCGGCAGCCTAATCTTTCTGGTTGATGGATTCTGGAATTCTGCCAAAGCAGGCAGCTTGGAAATAAATTCTCTCTATTATTGTACTGAGCCTTAAATCACGAAGACCAGCTGCTTCTTGTATCTGAAGTAAAGCCCCAGGTGTATTGGGGGCATCCAAAGGGCGCCAGCAGGCTGCTCCCCTTCTAGGGTCTCTGGGTGGGCGGTGCAGCTGGGCGCTGTGCTCCTGTAACTTCCTGGGGCTCCTGTTCTTTTGTGGCTCCTACGAGGCCGGCCTCAGGGGCTGGTCAATGCTCGCTGATTCAGGGCCTCCATGCCACGTCCTCAGGAGCCAGGTTCTCGGCCCGTGAGGGCAGTAGGGAAGAGAGAGAGAGAGCCATTCCCCACCAAAGTGCCCAGTGAGATTCAGAACAAGAGACTGGAACAGATGTCCCTGAGCCTGAAGGGAGACAAGGACATGGATTCAACGTGGTTCACCCTCTGGCGGGTCAAATGGTCTGCAGCTTCAACATACGGTACTTCCCGAGCTTCTGGGGAGGTCATTGACGCAATGTGTGTCGACCTGGCCATCATGTGGCTGATGGGGGTTCTCACGTCCATGAACAATGGCGGGCCTGTGGTTGGCTCTGGGCTTTACTTTGCAACTTGCACAGTTCCACCAACCTCCGTGGGCTCCCTCACACCCCATAATGATCCGGCCAGCCCCCAACAGTGAGTTTTCAACTTAGGGGTGACAGGAGGGACTTTAGGGAGGGGCCAGGGGCCAGCTGTTCCTCTCTGGCTGCCATGACCGGCCAGTGGCTACACGATGGAGGGGCGTCGTGTTGTTTCTCCAGGGACCTGAACTTGAAGGGTCGTGCAGGGGTCGCATTCTCATGCTCAGGAGACATCTGGACTGGGCCCCAAACACTTCTCTGCCCCGTCAGCCACTTCACGTGCTTTGTGCCCTTTCATGGGGATCAGCTATGGCCCCTAGGCCTTTAGAGCAGCTGTCCTCAACCTGTGGGTCATGACCCCTTTGGGGGTCAAGCGACCCTTTCACAGGGGTTGCCCGATTCCTAACAGTAGCAAAATGACAGTGATAAAAGAGCAACTAAAATCATTTTATGGTTTTGCACCACATGAGGAACTGTACGAAAGGGTTGTGGCATGAGGAAGGTTGAGAACCACTGTCCTAGACCCGCGTATACTTGCGGCGTAGCATCGATGTTTGCACTGTCGTGCAGTGAGGAATGTTGAAGAGTTACCACGCACCGATGGAAGGACAAACCGATTTGTCATGGGAGAAGTACGGTCAGCGTGCACCTTGGAGGCAAGGATGGCGAGGCTCCGTCTCACATACTCTGTATGTGCTGGCAGGAGACACCAGTCCCCGGAGAAGGACATTGGTTTGGTCAAGTGGAGGGACAACAAAGAACAAAAACAGAGGAAGGCCCTCGTTGAGTGGGATGGACACAGTGGGCTCAGGCACAGGAGCCATGGTGGGGACAGGGCAGCTCGGGCAGTGTTTCCTTCTGCTGTGCACGGGGCCGCTATGGGTCAGAACCGACTCGAAGGCCCCTAACCACAACCATGGACTGTGCCAGGGGACAGATGCCAGCTGTCCTTCTCTGGCTGCCCCAGACTGGCCAGTGGCTTCTCTCAAATTTGAATGACAAAAAATGACCCCTTCTCTTAACAGGCTCCAGAATCGTCTCTGTTTGAAGATATTTAGACTTTGGGAAACAGCTAGGTTTGGGACTTGGAAGGTCTCCCAGGGCAGAGGGGAAGACAGACTTCCCGTTGGATCTCAGTCCTTACACATCTCCTGGTGCATCATAAAGGTGCCGGAGTGGATGCCTCTGGTCTCCGCGTTAAATATCAACTTCACATCTGGAGGAGCCCAGAGCCTTCTTTCCAGCGAGCTAACCGGCGGAGGCAGCCTCTCTCCCTCCCTCCCTCAGCTCTCAATCTCTTGCCGGGACGTTGCTCTTTTCTGATGACTGTGAGAAATGAGGGGTCAGGCAACGCCAAGACCTGTTTCAATTCCAGCAAATCTGTTTGAGACGACTCCGCGTGGCCAGGCCCTGAGGGGATGGAAGAAAGACCTGTCTCATCATGGTGAAGTGATATTTCTAAAACGCAGTCCACAGGCCGCTGGCGGGTGGACAGGTCGTCACTTGGATAAGGAGGCGTGTCAAAGGAGGCACTAACTGGCCCTCCCTCCCTCCTGCCCCAGGGCCAGAAGCAGGATCAGTGTTCAACTGACTTGTCTCCGCATGTCCTCTGGGCTTCCTGGCGTCTGGCAAGGGGTCCACAACGCCTCAGTTTATTCTGGGAGACAAATGAAGATGCACAGGGTCAGAAAGCTTATTGCTTTAGACTGGAAAGTGGATTCATTGCCAGTCTAGGGTGACTCTGGAAGCAAGCTTTATCTTCCCACTGTCTGTCCGAGCTGTGGAGAGGTGGAAAGGATGCAGGGGGCCAGCTCTGTTGAATCGGGGGGTGAGGGGGAGCAATGAAATCATGATCGTTGACAATCACATCAGGAGCTTGGAAATGGTCCAGAGATGACAACCTGGATTCCCAATGGAATGAGAAATGGTGGCAAGTGGATCACTGGCTTTCTGGGGCTGCTCGTACCTGGCGGGGCTCTTGCTTCGGCAACACCAGTACTTGGTGATCTGTTTCTCTGACAGGTGGATTCAGGCCTGTGGACCCCTCAACTGCTACCATTGGTATCTGAGTGACGGAGGGATGTGCTGACGCTCTTTGTGGGATGTACTGGCCAGGTCTCCTGAGCGTCTCTTCTCCGTGTCTCCCCACACGGCTGGTGATCTCAGTGCCCAGGTCATCTTGGTGGTCCATGGGTTCCATCGCACTGCAAGAGCCACCTCCAGAGGCCAGCTGTCCTCCCCTTTCACACGGGATAAAGAATGGCCGTGGAAACCCGAAGGAGGAGAGCCTAGCCATCGGCATGGGTTAAATGAGAGATGGGCTCCCAGGGGGCCCAAACTCGCGACTCCACACCCCCAACAGGTAACGAGAGTGTGTTAGTCTGGGTACGTTAGAGAAACAAATCCACAGAAACTCATACGTATAAGCGCGAGTTTTATATTAGGGTTTAGTGCATATCAAGAAAACCTCCCAACCACCCAGTGCTGCCCAAGCCCACAAAGTCCAACATTAGCCCATATGTCCTACACCAATCCACACAGTCCTCTTCCATCTCATAAAATACACGCAGTGATGTCAACTGTAGGAGGAAAGCTGAGTCAGTGAACGTGTAAGCATCTCAGCGCTGGCAGGGGTCTCCACATGGCTGCTCCAGCACCCAGGGCTGCATCGGGGTAGGTCCATGTGGCTTCTCCTCAGGGCTGTCTTGCAGGAAGTGAGCCTTGCCAGCTGAAGCAGGGAACTGGCTAAGGCAGCTGCACCCTGGTCCAACCATCAGAAAGCACGAGACCCGAGAACTAGAAAGGCGAGACTCATTGAGCCATTTATCTCTCCGCCCTTCAATTAACCCCACATGCGTTTATCGGCCAGGTTGGCACAATAAACTAACCAAAGAGCTTGTCCAGAACAGAACCTTGGGTCCCATCAAACCAGAGCGTGCATCAGACACGACCCCTCAGCCAATTTGGAGAAGCGCTGAGCTACATTTATCCTCCACCTCATCCTCCCGTGAGTCTCTAGGACATGACAAGAGCTCACTAACCCAAAAGTTAATGGTTCGTGTCCACCTCAAACTGCCTCTGCAGAAAGGCCTGGTGATCTACATCCACAAGTCTGGAACCCCTTGTGGACAACAGTTCTACTGGGGCACGCAGGACATCTCCAGGAGTTGGAAGTGGCTAGATAGGTGACCCCCTATCCTTAACTACCCTCTGGAATCACTCGGGTGGTGGGCGGGGGCGGGGGCGGCACTTTCTGTAAATGACACAGTCTTGGACTCCATTGAAAGCAGAATCCCTGGATGCTGGGTTTGGTTTGCGTGTACCTGCAAGTCAGGCTTGTTCCAAACCCACTTTTCAGAGGCATTTCCGTAGGGTTTGCTACGGGCGTTGGGAGACAGTTCTCCACAGATCTCTGCAGTGTTCGGAGCAGCTGGATGAGCTTCTTGGGTGTTGAGGAGGGGGAGGCTGAGCAATTCCGCTGAGCCATAGGAAATTCCACTAAGGTCACTGGCCCCCTGTAGTGGAATGACCCCAGCACCAGATAACTGGGATCAAAGGAGACTCAGGGGTCATAAAACCATGCAAGTCCCTTTTTGTGACCAGACATCTGTTTGCCATGGCTTTGCTTACAGTTTAGTTAAAGAGAAGCATTTAGGTTAGGTAATCCCTTGTCTTCCTGAGAGTGCAAGCTAAGACTTCAGACCGTCTTGGGCAGCGGAAGGGCCTTTATTATTGAAAAGCCCCCTGACTCCACTGGAGGAATTGTGCCAGTGAGTGGGGAACTGGCCAGGCCACTCAACATCAAACCCACTGCCATCGAGTCGATTCCGACTCTCAGCCACCCGTAGAAGATGGGGTAGAACTGTCGGTGTGGGTTGACGAGATGATAGCTCTTTATGGGAGTAGAAAGTCTCGTCTCTGTCCCACTGGCTAGGCCACAGAGACCATCAATACCTTGATGACCGGTGATCTCAGCATGGGGAGCGTGAGCCCATCAATCCCACTCAGATGAGCCCAACCTGTGTCAGCCTTCAATCCTCAATGTAACTAGCCAATAAGGAGCAGCCTTCTGAGCACATCAGTCTGAAGGGCTTTGTTTGTTTAATGGTGATTTGGATGCAAATGGTCTTGCCATTCAGCAGCCTACACACACTGGGTTTGGTGACACAGGTTGCCAGCCCCGCACTGTGGCATCCCTCTGGTCCTTCTTGCCTCCCCGCCCCCTGCCTTCTGAGCTTGATCGCTGGACAGACGCTGCTCTCTTCCTTGATTTAAGGAGTGCGTGCCTCCCCGAGGTGATGGTTCACCTCATAGGCCTGTCTAGCATAACGCTGAAAGTTGAGCCTGGGGGAGGATGATCAGTTCTGGGCTTGGAGGGTGCTTAAGGGCCCTACCCTTGAGGTTCCACCAGCAGCCTCTATCAGACCAGTATCCTGATCTGTTTCACTGAGATTGGGTCTACGTTTTCTTCCCACTCTATCCAGGACTTCTTTAAGAACAGGCTGACAGTGGTAGCCGGGCACTATCTAGTTCTTCTGGTCTCAGGGTCATGGAGACTGGATTTCCCATGACCCATTAGTTCTTCGGACTTGCTGAGCTTTTGTTGGTTTGTTTTTAACTTACTTTTCTTCACTCTTCTTTTCTCTGGCTAAAGCAAATAGCTGGCCCTTTCCTGGCTGCTCATAAGTTGTCTTAGACCCGCGTTGCTACTCCACATGGTAGGAGGGGGACATTGTCTCTGCAGACTGTGATGTGCCAATTGACCTTGGTGTCCCCTTTACCTCCCCCCCCCATAGCCACGGCCCCAAGCCCCAAAGAAACCCTATAGACTTTCATTTCTTTGTGCTTAAGTTCTTTTCGGTACAAATATGCTCTTCAACAAACAGCCTTGGAAGGCAGAGATAATGTTTCCCTCCAAAGCGAAGGGCAGCTTTGCTTACTATCCAGCATAATGAAGATAAAGCTTCCCTCCCGAGCAAAGGGCAGGTGGGCTTACTGCCTATTACTCTCAGGAAGACAAGGAATTACCTAGGATTCAGGGATTTCCTTACTCTTTGAAGAGCTTGGAAACGCATCGTTTTCACCTAAACAAGAAAAGCGCTGAGCATGCTGAGAAGCCCTGGCTTCTTTTGACTCACCAGAGAGCCGAGGTCACAGGGGACACCGCCACCTGGAATCTGGGAGACAGGGTAGGGGGGCTTAGGGTCTAAGCCCTTGGTTCGCCGAAGGCTGTCTTTACGGTGGGAGCTATAACTCCATTTGCAGTCCGCTTCCATTTCTGCTGTTTCTGGCCATAAACAGCAGGCGGGGCAGGGTTTTCAAATGTTAATTATTTAATTAATTTTTGTTTGAAAAGTTATTATTAATTGGGAGTTAATACATATCACCCACGTCAAGCAGAACGGTACAATTGCTGTCACAATCAGTTTCCAAACAATCTTTTTCTTTCTGAACTCCTTGATATCATTGCCCTTTTACCACCACCACCCCCCCCCCCCCCGCCACGCCAACTCCACGGCCTAACCTTATTCTACTTGCTGTCCCTATAGGTTCATCAATTCTGGGTTTCAAATACCGAGACACAGAAACACCCATATACCACAACCTCAAGAGGGTGACATCCACCTCTGAGACACACCCTAATGCGAACGAACAAAAAACAAAACAAAAAATACAGGCAAGGTTGAAAGCCAGACGAGGCCCAGCATGCATCAGAAGGGCATCAGCTGACAGCGTTTTAAGTGCTCAAATCAGATTTATGCCTTTGCTTTTCTGTAGTCCTCTCTCTAAGGCCCTCTGCCTAGTAACTACTTTCCTCCCATCCCTCTGTTGTGGGTAGAGGAAGATCACCAGAGTCTTCTTTCCTGCGTCGTTCCCACAATGCATCTTGGCCTCCCACTGCCATCCACAGAGGTAGGGTATGTTTTAAAGGACATTGGATCCCCCTTGCCTGCCCCAGAAGGGACAGTCTCACTCTCGGGAAATTCCCTTAATGGAAATGAGAGTGCCAGAGGTGGCATGGTCACAAGTTATACCTTGAGCATCAAGTGTCAGCCGGTCAGGTGGTGGCCCCAGGACAAGCATGTCTCCTGTAAGCTTTTTGAATCAGATAGTGTGTCCTTGGGCAGTCATGGTCTGCATCACGCTCTTCCTCCCACACTTTCATTATCTGCCTGCAACAGTGACAAATTAATCTGCCACCAATCATGACTCGGTGACCACTGTGTCCCACGCTTTATCATTAGCCCCCTTTGAGGATCACAGTGGGCCTGGCCCAAGCTCTGTGCTGTTACTCATCTCATAGGCACGTGTCGGAGACAACCTGATGGCACCTACCACCAAATCTGCCACCGACCTCCTTCAGTGTTGAAAAGCCGGGAAGTGACATTGAGGACTGAGGTGGCCTGCATGAAGCCATGTTTTTTCCAGTCACCTCCTCCGCATGTGAAAGGAGGCACTTGAGAAAGGCAGACCGAAGAAGAATCGATGCCTTTGAACTATGTCGTGGCAAAGAACGTTGAAAGTACCACGGACTGCCAAGAGAACTGCGGTTGTTATAGAACCGCTTGTCAGTTTGAGGAGTAAGACTGTAGGGGTGGGGTCTAACCTGTCAATCAGATCATAGCCAATGGGGCCTCTGTGTGGTCATGGCCTTCTCCTGAGAATTCTGGGAAATCCAATATTTCTTCCTTGGAGGCAGGAGACACTTCTCTCTCTGTTCACTCTCCCTGGGAGACAGTGCAGCTGACAAGACACATGGAAGTACACTAGTACTCTGACCTGGAGAAGCCACATGGACCTGCCCTGATGCAACCAGACCTCTGAATCCGGAGAAACCATGTGGAGACTCCTGCCAATGCTGAGATGCTTACAACACCACTGAATCCAAAGACTTTCTACCCACTGGCCTGTACTGTGATAGTCCTGTATTCGTCTTCATTGCATGTGTTTCATGAGTCAGAAGAGGACTTTATAGCCTGGTATTGGACATATGGGCTAATATCAGATTTATGAGCTTGGACTTGACTGGGCTGGGATGCTTTCTTAATGGACAATTACCCTTTATATAGAACTCTGCACAGTTCAGCCTTCTGAAAACCCGGTGCTTAGAATTCAGGCTCTCACTCCCAGGAGAAAACTCGGCCCGCTCACAGTCCTTGACATCTTCTATAACTCTATGCTTTTTGTGCATCTAAATCAACCCCCTGCTCCCAGGATGAATCCAATGTGCCTAAGAGGGGCGAAAGACTTGCATCCTGGGTCTTTATTTCCATTTGTATCCCAGTTGTGTCGTTGTGATGCCAATTAGTTCATCGCTGGAACGAAGAAATATTATCTCATCTCCCACCAGTCTTCACAGAATGTTGGGCAAAAGGCGCAAGCTGTCTAGACAAAGTCAAGCAAGGTGAGGATTTGAAATCGGCAGGCACTTCCCCGCCCACACACACACTTGCTAGCTGTTGTCTGTTGCACACACAGCGGGTGTTCAGATTTAACGTCTGAAAGTTCAAGAGCCTGAAGTCAACTTGGGCCCAGCGGTCGTTAATTCTTTAAAAACTTGTCTATTGTGCTGACATGGGACATAACCCAAAGAGGCCATCTCAACAAGGCCTACACATCCAATTCAGCGACGTGGCTTAGATTCCTTAAGTTGTGGATCCATTGCCAAATTATGACACCGCCATTATCGTAAACCTAATCCCTCCCAAGCAAAAGCTCCAAAGCCAAACTCATGAAGCCGACTCAGAGCGAGTGGTGGTACAGGGTGGGACCGCCCCGTGCGTTTCCGAGACTGTAACTGCCGCCGGGAGTAGAAAGCCCAGTCTTTCTTCCACAGAACGACTAGTGGTTTCGAACTGCTGATCTTGCGAATCATAGCCCAACTCCAAACCACGACCCCCCAGAGCTCTTTCCCTAAGCAAATTCTCCTCTTTGTCCTCACCCCCACTCCAGAACTTTGGGTTTTTGTTTTTGTTGTTTAGTGATTTCAGGACTTTGAACGGGTTCATTCTGATTCAACCCCTTTTTGAGAATTTGCATTTCCTCCCCTGATAAGAGTGGATTCACAAAGTTCATGGGAAAATTATGTTATCTTTTAATTCCATCATAAACACCTCTCACATTTTGTTTATCCTTTCAGCTCTTGATACTTGGGCCGTACCACTTTCTGGTTATTGTGACAAGTGCCGCAAAGAACGTGGTTTCTGTTTCCATTTCTGCCTGGGAGTTCTCCATCCCAAAGGCCTGTCTTGGGAGCTGGTCCTCACTCTGTGACACAGAAGAGCAGGGAGAGTCAAAATCCTAATCTGACAGCAGGTTCCATGAACAGAACTGTTCAGCAGCTAGACCAGGGACTGGGGAGTCCATTGCCCATGCTCAGAGGTTGGAGCTTCCGGCCAGGAAGGGGTGGTACACCTAGGTGTACATTAAACCTGGTTTGGCCCACCTGGGCCAGTTGAATTCAATTTAGCCAATGGGATTGACCAGTATCGTGAACCACGCCTCCCAGTGGAAGAACTGGATCCGGAGGCCACCACATGCCCTTTTTGGTCTTTGTTGTTGTGGTAGCTTCTCTGCAGGCTGTGCGGGAGTGAAGGGACCTGAGGGCGACTGTGTAAACCTGAAACTTCTTCTATCTTCCTTAAAACTCACTTGGATCACAAGCCAGGCTTCGGCGTGAATTCTTCCTCACGCAAAGCCAGGGCCCAAAGTATTTCTCCCGCGCGAGAGAGCTCACAAACTGCGCTCAGAGCAGAGCTCAATAAAAAGCCTCTTTACAAATTGCAAATGACATTCCTTTCAAACAGAGTGAACTTCTTGGATATTTATCAACATTGATTTAAATTGTTTGTACTTGGAGGAGAAAGACAGCAGGGCCTGCCATCCAACATGATTCGAGAGAAGAGGTGCTTATAGCCTCAAAAGGATGATAGGCAGCGTGAAGCGCCTCCAAAGAAATGGGTGCCGCGCCGTTGGGCCAGGACCCTTCAGCTTGGTTTCCATTCTGCATCCTCATGATGAAAATGATTCAGCGCCGTTCAAAATATGATTATGTTCACACGGACGGGATAAGAGTAGAACACACAGCGACGCTGAAAGGATGGAATCAAAGTAAATAGGCAGCAGCATTTTTACCAATTCCTCCCTTGACCTCCCAATAGAAATGAACCACTCCCACCACCTTAGTAGAGCATTGGATTTGATTGAAAAATGCTCCTAACTCCTGGGATTCAGGATTTACCTTGAATTTGCTAATCGTTTCAAATAGTCTGGTACATGTGTCTGTCTCTTCCACATAACACAGGGCTTAAAAAGCCAGTTTTATTGGCACACAATCCACACAGGATACAGTCCGGTAGCTCAACCATGTTCAGAAGAGGGGGACCCCCCACCACCACGAGCAGTTTGAGAACACGTTCTTCTTGCTTGTCCTCATTGTTCTTCGCTCCCCCTTTCCCTCAGCTTCCCCACCCCCCCCAGGAACCAGCAATCCAGTTACCGTGGCTCTAGATTCACCGATGCTGGATTTCATAGACAGAACAAACTTCACCCAAACAAGCAACCACAACAAAACTAACAACAGGAACAAAGCAAAACAGAGAAACTTCAATCAAAAAGAAAGTAGGAAATACGAGAAACTAGAAAAAAAATTCAGAAGGGATAGCAACCCATCAGGTGTCCACTGATCAGGTGTCCTAGTGGCTCCCGCAAGGACCCACTTTCCAGTACTGTCTGCACGAGAGCCGGGCTCTTCACCTCTCTGCGCTATGGCCAGAGTTATTTCCCCTTCATTTTTCTTTCTTTTAAAATGAAAACAACTGTTAAGTGGGTTGAAAGGGAGGTCAAATGATGGAGTACATTTTGGCATAATGATATCCTTATCATGCTCCCCCCTTCACAAGGTCTCTGTCTGATAGTAAGGCTGTCCTTCTCATCCCCCTCTCAGGTCAGAGGGCATTCATCAGAGGCTTTATCTAAGTGTGGACCCTGCAGATGGATTTGGGTCTTCCCCCGTCATTCACAGAACAAGTCACTTTGATGCACAAAGACTTTCATTGTGATAAAGTTCAATGTATCTCCCCTCCCCCTCTTTCCTATTGCTGCTTATGCTGTTGCTGTCATACATCTAGGTGTCATTGTCACCATCCAAGTCTTTGTATTTGGTACCTGTGTTAGCCTGGGTTGACTAGAGAAATAAACCCAGAGGCACTCATCTGTGTGTAAGAGATAACTTTGTATCAAAGAGTAATTTTACATCAAGAAAACATCCCAGCCCAATGCAGATCAAGTCTCTAAGTCCACTATTAGCCCATATGTCTGATACCAGTCTATAAATTCCTCTTCGCACTCACGCAACACATGCAATGGCACCGAGTGCAGAAAGATCACAGGCCACTGGGTGGAAAGTCTTGTGGATCCAGTGATGGTGGAAGCACCTTAAAGCTGGCAGGGGGCTCCACGTGGTTCTTCCAGCTCCAGGGCTCTGGTGGCATCAGCGTGGCTCCATGTGGCTTTTCAACAGGAATACGAAGTAGAGAATGTGTGTGTCCAGGGAGAAAGATAGGCGTTCCCAGAATCCTCAGGAGAAGGCCATACCCACACAGAGGTCTGATTGACAGGCTAGACCACCCCTGCGCAAGTTGACAGGAGATGATGTAACTGCCACAGGGCCAGGTGAAGAAGATCCTCTACAGATGAAAGGCAACAGAGGTTTCAACGACTGGCTCAGACTTAAGCACACTGGTAGAGATGACGCAGGACTGCGTGGGACCACGTGGCATTTCATTCTTTTGTTCATGGGGTTTGCTAAGGGTCAGAATTTGACTCAAAGGCAGTGGTTTTAGTTTATGGGTCCAGCTTCATGCTTTAATATAGACATCTCAGCAGCATATATTAAGGAGATGCTGATTCCCCCACCCCCTCCCCACTGAATGGACTTAGTATTTCCATTGATAATCAATCGACTATAGATGTATGAGGTTTGTACAGTTTTTTTTTTGGGGGGGGGGGTTAGAAGAAATGATTTGCTTTTCAGTGAAAACAGTTGCTCTAGTTCACCTGGTAGTCTGTCCCCAAAGCCTAAACTATTTATCCGTTGGCCTTTGATAGGCAACATTTGCTTGCCCTTCAACGAACTGAAAACTCGTCCAGGATGGGAGACATGTCTTAGCAGCTTGCCTTTCCAGAATCGGTCACTGAAGTAGGGTCGACGGTAGTGTGGGCACAGAGTGGGGACCTCCTCAACCTCTCAGAGGCCTGTGTAATGGCTCTTCTCCCCCACTCCTCAGGGCTTGACCAGGCAGTAGCTGCGGCCCTCTGACCCGTTGGCGCCTGCCTTCTTCAGAATAGGAAGTCGCCTCTCCGTGGTAGCTGCCAGCACCCTGCCTTGCTGCGAGTAGGCCCATTGGCTTGTGATCTTAGGCACTCACAATGGTCCGTAGCTGTCTCCTAGATGGCCGGATCCCCAGCCACAGGGTGGGAAGAGCTATGGGACTGGGGGGCAGAATGTGTCACTGTGGGAGCCTTCTTCCCCTGAGAATGGCAAGACTGGAGTTGAGGTGGGGGGGGAGATGTAATGTCCCGGTGGAGGCAGCCAGGTGGCAAAGGTTGACCTGCAAGCCATCCAGCAACTGCTGGCCCTGCGCTGGGGCAGGGCTCCAACGCTGGGGGGAGGGGGGCGGGTAGAAGTACTCGGGTTGGAGGGACTGCGCGTAAGGCTCCCACTAGGTGTGAGGGAGCCGTCCTGGAAAATGGGGAGCAACCTGGGGCACAGATTTAGCAGCTCTGTGCCCAGGGGTGCAGAACGGGTGGTACAAGCCAGAGGAAAGGCTTCGGGTGCGAGGGCTTGTTCCCCTGAAGCTTAGAGGGTTCATTTGTTCAACAAGGGTTGTCTGGATGAACCTTGACAATGAACGGTATGCTAAAAGGGCTGGGGGGCTCCATTCACACCAAGTCGGCCAGTGCAGAGAGACAGAAAGACGGTTACTCAGGGAAATAGAGAGCGACTGACCCGAAGTATGCACTTTCACTCATTTTTAAGTGGGACAGCAAGTTGCTAGATCAGCATAGTGACTGGACGAAAAGCCGCTGAAGTGTCCGCCCTAAAACGTTTAAAATCGATGTGCAGTAAGTTATTGCTCAATAAAAAAAATTAATGAAATTAACGCAAACAACCACCAATAACTAGGTGCTTGGCAGTGGCCCCGACCCTGTGCGGGGTTCCTGGAGGTCCTGTGGATGATTCCGGTCCAGCCTCTGCCCACAAGACCTTTATGGGGAGCTAGACCTTTCCCAAGAGCCCTGGGGGTGGGGGCTGGGGGGTTACATGTTGTGCTATCCTTGTGGTCAGCAGTTCAAAATCACCAGCCCTTCAGGCCCTTCAAGGAGAAAAATGCCATGACTTTCTACTCCCATCAAGACGTCCAGTGTCAGAAGCCCGGGGTGGACAGTTCTACCCTGTCCTATGGGTTCACGATGTGTCTGCAGCATCGACTCCATGGCACTGAATTGAGTTTTAATTTTTATTTTTTCAGACCGTTTCCTGAAAAGGACTTAAATTTCTGGGTGAGTTGGCGGGAGGACAGGGTGATAAGCCAAGTGGGGAGAAATGGTTACCCGGCTACAGCTCCAACGGGGGTAGGGGGATGGCCCCACGTAGGATTTTGACGGATGAATGAAGGGGTGAGAAAGCAGCATTCTGCCAAGTCTTTGGTGGGTCACTGAGTTTTTGGGGTTTCAGAACTGGGTTTCCTCTGAAAGCAGCTCTCAGTCACAATTCTAGAAAGGAAGATAAGCCTGGGGCTGAGAGTGGTTGTCGCCGTTGATTAAGCCACATTGGAAGTGCACTGGGGGGCTAATTTCAGAAGCCGTGGGATCAATCCGCTTGTTCACCACAAGAATCCTTTTGTCCCGCCGTGCTGTGGCTCCTGTGTGTCTGTTTGGGAAGACGGAATTCGATAGCTTTAATTTCACGAGGCACCTGGGAGGGCCTTGCTGGGGCAGGGAGGTGAGGAATGTAATTAATTTGGGAGTTTTCTTTGCAAAAGTTTTCTTTGGAGGGCCCCTCGAAGGCTCTGGAGACCCCTCCGGGTGGTCTCTGGTCAGAATGAGGACTTAATCCCGTTAATGAGGAAGGGATTCTGGGGATGATCAGATTTCCCACAGCCCCTTCACCTGCTCTGGTCAGCGAACTCCCACACATCTTACTTACCTCCGCTCTAACGCCACTTTCTCAAATTTACCTTTGATTTCTAATCAATTAGTGTGAGGTTTCCAGAGTCGGGGCGCTCTGCCAAATTCATTATCGAGAGCAGCGGAAAGCTCCCTTCTCCCCATCGGCATTCACCTCCCGACACCTGGAGAAGGTACTTCTGTTGCTACTGCTTAATTTATTTTTTCACTTTTAAGCATTTCCTATAGGTTTTCCACTCTGCAGAGAGGGGGGAGGGAGAGAGAGAATTTAGCTTTCTCATCTTTTCTTAAAGAGAAGTTTTCTGGTGAACTATGTTATGTACACTCTGGATGGTACAAAGCAGGGAATACAACACTTGGCTGCTAAATGAAAGCTTGGAGATGTGCACTTCCCCAGAGGTGCCTCGGAAGAAAGGCCTGGCGATCTGGCGCTCAATCATCAGCCATGGAGAACCCCATGGGACACGGTTCTACTTGAGCACTCACGGAGTCGCTAGGAGGAGGAGGAGACCCAGCTGCAGCACTTTCAAGGTTTTTTTTGTACCACACACTTGTTTGCTTTTTTAATCCCGATGATCCACTGTGGTAGTTACACAATTTGGTGCCAATTTGAGAGGATTAAGAGTGAAGGGGTGGAGTTTAGCTTGTCAATCAGGTCGCTGCTTGGTGACCCCATTAGGAGGCGCTAAGGAGGTAAATCGCTCACTGGAGTCGGGACTCACAGACTCTCCACTTGGTATTCCTGATGACAAGACACATGGGGCTATGCTAGAGCCTGGGAACTGGAGGAGCCATGTGGAGACCCCTGCCAGCGCTGAGATGCTTCCACAGCCACTGGATCCACAAGATTTCCCACCACTGGTCTGTGATCTTCCTGCATTCGGCATCATTGCATGTGTTGCATGAGTCTGAAGAGAGATGGATAGATTGGTATCAGAAATATAGGCTGATATTGGATTTATGAACTTGATCTGGACTGGGCTGGAATATTTTCTTAATGTACAATTGCTCTTTAATGTAAAGTTCTCTCTTTCACACATATGCGTGTCTAAGAATTTGTTTCTCTAGCCAACCCTGACGAACACACACTCTCTGTATTGCCCAGGATTTAACATCTAGTCTGCTCCCCTCATACTCTGCGATTAAACCAAGAACCAAATTCACTGTCAGCGAGTCAATGTTGACTCATGGGACCCTCTAGGAGAGTAGCTCTCAACCTTCCTAGTGCTGTGGCCCTTTAATACAGTTCTTCATGTGGTGGTGACCCTCCAACCATAATATTATTTTCGTTGCTACTTGATAACCATCATTTTGCTACTGTTATGAATTGGGAGGCCTCCGTGAAAGGGTCATTTGACTCCCAAAGGGGTCGTGACCCACAGGTTGAGAGGCGCTGCTCTAGGGCAGGGTAGAACTGCCCCCTATGGGCTTCTGAGACTGTAACTCTTTACAGGAGTAGAAAGCCTCTTCTTTCTCCCGAGGAGCAGCTGGTGGTTTGGAACTGGTGGCCTCGAGCCCACAGCCCAGCGTGTCACCACTACACTATCAGGGCTCCCCCCAGAGTAGATATCCTGATTGCTGTTTTCACCTAGCCAATGTTTCTTTAAACGCGCCCACAAGGTTCCTAATTCGCTCCTTGTATATCTTCCACTTGGGATCATTTTCTTTCAGCACGAAGTGCGTCTTGAAAACGTTTCCTTTAGTGACGGCACTGGGCTGTCACCTGCTTGAAAGGCCTTCCTGTGGCCCTTCTTGTTTGGGCAACCCAAACCGACCTGTCTTTGACGACGTACAGCCAGAGGGCTCCTAGAGGCCAGGATGGCCAGACTTCACCTTGCGAACTTTGGACACGTGGTCAGGAGAGACCAGTCCCTGGAGAAGGGCGTCATGTGTGGCAGACGGGGAGCAAAACAGGAAAAGACCCTCAAGGAGATGGACGGACACTGTGGTGTCAACCAAGGGCTCTAACGTGGGAATGGCTGTCAGGACAGTGCAGGGCAGGCAATGTCTGTCCGGTTGTATAGAAGGCCCCGATACGTGGAGCCAGCTTGACGGTACCCAAACCGACAATGCCATGTACCACGTCAAGACTGACAAATTAAAGAGGAGAGGGGTTACATACATCATCAAAAGGAAAATTCCAAAACTCTGGAGATTCAGTTAAAGAATTGCTCAAACGAATCAAAAAATGTGGCAGCAGAACAGCCTATGAGGTTGGATTCTTGAATATTAAGGATGATGCTGAAAACTGTATCAAAGGAACAATCCTACTTACGACAGCTCCACAAAAGATGAAATGTTTAGGAATAAATCTTATCAGAGAACCAATAAGATTTCCTATACAAGGAAATCTACAAAATACTCTTTCAAGAAATTGAAACGAATTTACACAAATGGAACAAGTGTATCATGTTCCTGGAGAGACAGATTAATTCTTGTGAAAATGTTACTGTTACCAAAATTACAAGTTCAATGTAATTCGGATCCAAATCCCACCACTATTCTTCAAAGAAATTAGGGGTGAGGAAAGAAACTTAGGACAAATAAAACACTACAAAAAAATAAAAACAAAGTTGGAGGCTTTTCATTCTTAGAATCTCAAACTCTACTATGTAACCACAATAATTAAAATAGCCTGGTACTGGTACAACAAGAGCTATGAAGGCTAACAGATCACAATTGAAAACCCAGAAATACAGCAAAGTACCAATAGACACCTAATTTTTGAGAAAGAACTAAAACACATTGAATGGGCAAGAGACAGCCTTTGTAATAAGTGGTGCTGGACAAACTGGAGCGTCACCTGCACAAGAATGAAAGGAGATCCACACCTCACAGCATGTACAAACACAAACTCAAGATGGATCAGAGTCCTAAATATAAATCACACAAGGATTAAGACCGTCAATGAAAAAATAGGGGCACACGTAAGAACCTTCATCCGAGCATAAACACACTACCGAACATAATGAAAATATTCACACTACAGAAGACAAAACAAAGAGCTGGGATCTACTAAAAATAAGACACTTATGCACAACAAAAATTTCATCCAAAGGGTCAACAGAGAAAACACAGATTGGAGAAAAAAAATTCTGTAATCATGCATCAGATAAAAGGTTAATCTCCAGAATGTATAGGAAACCACAACATCGGGATAAGAAAATAAACTGAAGACAAATAATCCAGGAAAAAAAATCATCGTAAGACATGAATAGACAATTAACCAAAGACAATGCGCAGGCAGCTAGCAACCACATGAAGAAATGACTGTGATCATTAACAGTAAGAGAAATACAAATTAAAACAATGAGAAATCAGCTCACACCGATGCTTTTGGCAAAATCCACTAAAACAGAAAATACCAAATGCTGGAGAGGATGTGGAGAGATAGCAATGCTTTTTTCATTGCTGGTGGGAGTCTAGAATTGTACAAAAGTTATGGAAATCAGTATGGCACCTTCTCAAATAAATGTAAAGTACTTTATGATCCAATAATTGCTCTACTGGGTATATGAGGGGATACCCAAAAAAAACCTGGGATATTTTTTCAAAGCTATGTATTTAAATATATATATTACAAAACAACCTTATCACCCTCAAAGTACTCTCCATTACACTTAATACGTTTTTCAAATCTGATTCCATTCTTGAAAATATTTTTCAAATCCATGTGTTTGGATGGCTGACAGCACCTCCCTCCTTTATTTCCTCACCTCTTCTGTCCTTTCATGTCCCTCTGCATTCTCGGAAACAAAAAAAGTGGCACAGAGTGAGGTCAGGTGAGGTGCTTCAGGCAAGAGAGGCATGCTGTTTTTTGCCAAACAGCTGGCACGCTGAGATGGCCACGTGAGCAGGTACACTGTCATGGTGGCAAACCAGTCCCCTGTCTGCCACTGATCAGGCCTTTTTTGTCACACACTGTTAAACAATCATTTCAGAATCTCTGAATAGAAAGCTTCATTAACAGAGTCTGACTTGGTGGAACGAACTCCAGATGTACTATGAGTGTCGTTTTTGGCTGTTCGGGAAGTTGATGGACATCCAGAACAAGGTGTATCATTAATTAACATTTCACCTTTTTTGAAATGGGAAAAAACTAGTACACTTGAGTTTTTCCCATAATGCTGTCCCTGTGAGCTGTGTTCAACATCTCAACAGTTTCTGGGGCATTTTTCCCGACCACAAAACAAAAATTCACAGCCGCACGCTGTTCTCTTAAATCGGCCATCACAAAAAATGTGGTTTTCATGAAAAAATTCACTGTGACCAGAGAGAACCTTCCCAGGCGACGCCACTGGGTGCACTGACTGAGCAAGTTGTTTGATGCTCCCCTTTGTGGGAAAAATACGTAAGAAGAAAGCTTCTCCCGGTGGAGCTTTGTATCTTTTCTCTTTTTGGGGGAGGTAGGGGGTACCCCTTGTATACCCTAAAGACATTAAGAACACAACACGAAGAGACATATGTACACCTATGTTAACTGCAGCAATTTCGGCAATTGCAAACACAAGGAAACAGACAAAAGCCCCAAGTACAGACGAATGGCTAAACAAGCCCCAGTACTTTCGTAGTATAGAATTATACGCATCAATAAAAAGCAGGGATAGCCTCCTGAAACACCGAGAGACATGGAAGCTACAGAACCTGGAGGACACTCTTCCCAGCAAACACAGTCAGTCTTACAAAGATGAAGATCTGATATCACTATTGTTATAAGAAAAAACAAGGAAGAAGAATGGTGGCTTAGACATCAAGGGACAAGACTGACGACCCCAAGGAGGCCAGGGACGGGGAGAGGGGAAGGACGGTCGGGGAGAGTGTGCAAAAAATGGAGGGTTTAACAGGATATTATTGTTGACTTCATTTAATGCGCTATTTAATGTACATATATATAATGCTTTTGTTTGTCTTTTTAAAAAACAAGCAAGCAGAAAAATCCATCCAGATTCCTTATATCTCAAACCTTAATGGTGGTTTGAGTAGCTTAAAAAAAAAAGGAAAATTGAGATGGTGTCGCTCCTGACAAACAACTTCATCTCAAAGAAGCAAACAAGCAACCAGAAGAGCACTTTGCATTGTCTCCTCTGAAGTCAGCTCTGTCATTGACAGCATCCCAGCCAGGCTGGCTATTCTTCACATCTGCATACCAGGCACTGATAGCAAGGGCTCTTATCCTTGAAAGAGAGTGTTACTGGGCCCCAAATGATAGGATGCTGATTGTGCTCTCCTCTCAGCACAGCGGGGGGGGGGGAAAGGGCCCCCCAGTCTCCCAGCTCCCCTTTCTGCAGCTCAGAGGCCAGCCAGGCATCCACAACGGCTCTGCAGTCTGCTGCCTCTCTCACTGCTTTGAAGAAAGACCCCTGCTTTTGAAGTTCTGCAGTTGAATCATCATGTGTTTCTTTCATGTATGCCATCATGAGTCTTAGATTTATTTTGCTTTATCCTGAGATTCATTTGGATTTTTGCATCTGGGAGAGTGTTCTCTACTATTTTCAAAATCTCTCAGCCATTATCTTTTGAGGTATCACCCCATTTCCGTGCCGCCTTCTGCTTCGGAAGCTGTGATATTCGGTCCATCCTCCTCAAGACACCCTTTCTCGTCCAGCCTCCTCAAGACACCAAGTCTCTGTTACAGTTTCTCTTTTGGTGTCTCTCTGGGCTGCATGTACAATCATTGATTTCTATTAATTATTTCTTGATTCCAGTTAACACACACCTATCAGAAGAGTTTCGTCTGCTCTTTAATTGGTCTTCTATATTTCCAATCTCACCTTCTCCTGCTCATTGATTTTGGCGCCATGTTTTCCCCCTTCACGTTTTAACACCGTTGAATGGTGTTAAAATGAGGGCACACCTGCGACCCACAGCCAATCTTGGCAATTATCACCGGCAGTGCTTTTTGATAAAACGATGGCATATTTTATAATCAATGGCACTGCCAGAGCCAACAAAATAGGGCTAATCTTTTTTTTTTTAAATCTTCAGTTGTATTTGATTCTTTTCTTCAAGCCCAAAGGACGTGGATGACTCATCTATTGTAGAACGCCTTGCCTTGCTTCTTCACGCCTGCAGAACATGCTAGTGCAGCCTCTGCTGCTGACTTGTTCCTGCGGGTCCTCGCGCATTGTGCAGTATGGCCTTGTGCTCGCGGGCTGTAAGCCAATCACTTTCCTTGGAACTTTATCCGTGGCCATCCTCGGAGTCTGAGTGGAAGCGGAATTCCTCCAGAGATGAGTTGTGTTTACTTCTGTGAGTTGTCTTCAGAGCATTCCCAACCTGAGGCCGCTCAAAACTATTCCTCCAAGACAGTTGGGGTTTTTTGGGGGGGAGGGCGGGGGGCAGGCGGGGACTTCACAGAGTGTGTGGATTTAGACCACACAGCCCCATGTGGGAACTGGATCCTGGTTATGAATTCTCGGGGGATGTGTTTCCCTGCACCGCCCAACACCAGGACTCGAGTTGCCAAGATTCCTTCCTGTTTCCTCTTGCACACGATCTTATCTCCTTGGTCACGTCACCGCGAGGGTCTATTCCAGCAGGATCGCCTCTTTGTGGAGGAGTCTCCCAGGACTTGGGTGAGCTTCCGGCTTTATTTCTTGGTCCCTGAGCCCTTCATCATCCAGTAGGATGTTCAAGGACCCCTGAGCTCAGGGAGATCCCTAGGAGCCAAGTTTGCTTGCCGCTCACACATTCTACCTTGACTCCTCTTTGGGCCCTTACTTTCATGCCCAGGCAGGGACACGTGGGAAAAGTCATTCGAACATTTTCTCCAGCATTTTACTTGTTCCATGTGGTCACCCACCGGTAGGAAATCAAAGTCTTCTAACCAAACTTCCCTAGGGAAGCCCTTCAGGTTTCTTCAGTGTACAGCAGCGGTTCTCAACCTGGGGGTCGAACGACCCTTTTACAGGGGTCGCCCGATTCAGAACAGTAGCAAAATGACGGTGATGAAGTAGCAATGAAAATAATGTGATGGTTACGACATGGGGAACTGGATTAAAGGGTCACTGCCTGAGGGAGGTTGAGAACCGCTGGTCTAGAGGGGACGCCGCTGCCGTGATGTCCATTTTCACTCAGAGGGACTCTGTCGGGCAGAGTGGAGCTGCTCCAAGCCAGAGGATTTCTGAAGCTGCGAGGCTTACAGCGATGGCTTCGTCTTTCTCTCGAGCAGCTGGTGGATTTGAACTGCCGACCTTTCAATGAGCCGCTCAATCCTTACCCCAACCGTGCCTTCAGGACTCCTTTCTACAGACTATCATCTGCCCCATCTTCGTGGTCCCGCGTGCCTTTCTCTGTAGCACACCCACCTGCCTGCTACAGTCTTACGCTGTACTTACCCCAATTTGAAGCGTAAGGGGGCCAGGCCTCCTCATTATTTTAGCCCCAACCTTACTGCAGTGCTTGACGTACAAGAGTCATTCAGTAGCTACCCAGGATTAAAGAGGATGGCTGAGCGAGCGAGAAGCCAGGGCTAGGTTCGAGGCCACGCTCAGCGGCGCCTCTCTGCCTCCCACTCGGTCACTGGAGGCGATGCTTTTTGTGGGTCAGGACTTTCCAGCCCGGTAGCCGGCCCTACGTGCGGCTGTTTAAATCATGGAGCTTAATGAGGATGAGACAGCAGCGACAAACTCAATCTTTCCGTCGCGCCCTCACCACACGTCACGTGGCTCCGTGGCTGCCCTCTTGGGTGCCGCAGCCATAGAACGCGCCCATTATCACAGAAGGTTCTGTGGGAAGGTGTTGCCGTAGAACCGTCAACAATTCCCAAGGGCTCCTCCTGCTGCCTTCCCGCTCTTCCCCTTTCTTTTTGTTCTCGCACTCTCCCCCCCCCCCCACTCTCTCCTAAACCAAGGACAAGGGTAGCTGTCTCATTCTTAGTTGACCAAAGCAGACAAACAAAAAGGTTGCTTTTGAACAAGAGGATGCTGGGTACTTTGGGTGTCTAGTGGCGCCCCTCCCTCTCCTTCTTTTAAACTTCGGAGCCCTGGTTCACCAGGACTCTCTCGGACTCCCGTTGCCATGGCAGTAGGATGCTGCTCGGGGGGAGAGCGTGATCGCTGTCTTTTCTAGGTTCTTAGACCCTCTGCCCATGGTGCCGTTGGAGTCCTGCCCCCAGTCAGGGATCTAGGAGCGTCTGGTCTCTCTGAAGAGCTGAGCCAGCCAGTGATGGAGTAGGGGCTGCGGACTGTGGCCGCGATCGAGCGCTCCTCTCTGGACATGCATGGTCAGCTGATTGGCCTCGCTGGGGCAGTGTGTGTGGGCAGGGGGCCTTCTGAGAAACGCTGCGGCTGGAAAGTGGCCCTCTGCTGACGTCCTTTGCGGAAGCAGGTCTGCCTTGGACTTTGTTCCTGGCCCCTCTCCTCCTGGGCGCCTTGTGTCCGATTCCTTGGCCATCTTCTTCTTTCGCTTTACCCCTCCAACATGACAGCTCTGCGTGCTAGCCGCGGCTCCCAGATCATAACGAGGCGGTGCGGGGCCGCAGCAGGGCTGTGCACTTAGCTCCGAGCCCGGCCGGAGCCACGAAGAACAATCCTAATGACCGCACTGTCCCTCCTGTGCGGCCGAAAAGGCGAGGCCAGGTGGCCTGTGAGGAAGTCCTTCGCATACAATAGCGAGACTCCTCCTCTTCTGCTCCCCTCGCCATTCTTGTTTTCCTCCCCGCTGCCCCCCTAAAAGACCGCTGTGACGAAGTGTTCACCCTCTGGAGTTTATGATCGTAAGCTCTGGGCTTGGACAATCTGCCCAGGTTGTCTCACCACATCCTCCCCAAACCCCTGCAAGGTCGGGAGGGGAGGGATGATGAACTCCAGTTGACTGGCAGGTACACTGAGACTTGGCAAGATTAGGGGAATTCCCCCAGATTTTGTTGCCGGGAGGTGAGCATGCCAATGTTCTGCCTCTCAGCCCAGCCTCCACTCTCCACTTGTGCAAAGAGATGGCCCAGCTGTTTCCCCAGCTCCCTAGCTCCCCTAGACTTTTTCTGGAGGCAGAGGGCTCCACGCGCATACGAGGGACCCCCGCTTCTTCTTCTTCTCCTCCTCCCTCTCCCCTGCCCAGGAGATTGTCTCTGGGGTGGGGAAGGGTGGGCCCAGCTCTCCCAGGGCCCATTCCTCTGGGCAGGCCTCTCACATCCCCTCTCAGGCCGGCCTGCCGGCCTTTAGGTGCTGTGCTGTCCGGAGGCCTGGGCCATGCTTGCACCCACGGAGGCCTTGTGACACCCCACAGCAGGAAGCAGACGGGGTGGCCCCAGAGGAGGGATGGGCCACTGGTGGCCCCCCGTGGACAGGCGGATGCTCTTGCTCTACAGCTGTGTCCTGGCGGCAGCGTTTGGCCAAATGAACTTCACAGGGTGAGTGGCGGGCAGGCGGGTGGAAGGGGGACTAGTGGGCCTCCAGGTTGAGCTGACTGCTGCTCCCGTGGTCTCTGTGTCCAGGCAATGGGAGCCAGGAGTTCGAGGCCCATCCTGCGTCCCCTGGACCCCACAACCTCCCTCTCTGAGGTGCAGCCGTCTTCCTGGGCTTCTGCTCAGAAGCTTCCTGGGCTCTAGGACACCCCCCCCCCACCCTCTACTCCACCCCGTCCAAATCCACCCGCACTGTTTCTCTGCTTCTTAAAGAAGTTGGAAATGCTTTCTGCTACCGAGACAAGTCCCCTCACATGGAGCAGAACCTTGTAGGAGCTAAACCCAGTTTGCTGTGGCAACACCAGGCAGGGCAGGGCCGGGCCCAGGTGTGCTCCAGGGTTAGCAATGGCAGTGTTGGGGGAAGTAGGATTTTTAGAAGGGGATCTATAGGCCTGTCTTCTGAGGCATCTCTGGTTGGACTTGAACTCCCCCCCACCCCCAAATTTTCGGATAACAGCCAGGTATGTTAATCATTTGCACCCCCCTGGACTGAAGCATCTGTGCTAAGCTTCCCCAGTAGGAGCTCTAAGGGAGGGGCTTCTCTGGCATCCAAGGACCCTGAGGCAGATTCTCTGTTGTGGAGAAGACGGGCTAAGGGAGGCAGTCACCCACCACCCAGGTCTCAGAGCCAGAGAGCCTCGGGGTTGCCTGCGAGGTGCCAAGGAGCTCAGCTTCTCTTGCCAGGTGGGGTGAGGGCACCTCATCTCTCACCAACCCCTTGAAGCTCTTGGGAGAAGGCAGCGGGGCTGTGGGTTTGAACAACAGGGGCCTTGTTACAAAGAGTCACCACTGACTCCCAGATACCCCCAGAGTTGCTTCCTTGCTCCCCAACATGCGTCCTCTGGGTAATCCGCCTCCCACCCTGCTCTCCCTGTCTGGGATCTAGACTTGTCAGGAGTTTTGGCAGGTTTCACTTCGGCCTCTCAGCGGTCTGGCTTTAGGGGCCTCAGACAGAAGGACTTGTGTGCCTCCCCACCTGTCCCCACCCCCCTCCCCGACTCCATTCCCTCCTGCTTGGGCTCCTCCTGCCTTTTCAGCGTAGTCTCTTCTCCGCTCTGCCTTCCCCAAGCCACACAGCCTGCCTGGGCTCCCTGCCCTCCCCGTCTCTCTCCAGAGATCAAGTCCTTCGAGTCCTGGCCCGAGATGAGGGCCAGCTTTCACTCCTCAGGAGCCTGGAGCACTTGAAGCCGCAGAAGGTGAGGACTCCCGAGACCTGGGGCCACAGCCCCATAGCCTTCCCTCTCCCTGCTTCTGTCAGTGATGGCAGCTCCACTGTGGAGCACCACAGATTCCCCCTCGAGACAAGGCTGGGAGTGGCGGCTCTGAAGAAGGCTGGTCTTCTGGGAGGCTTAAGGCTCTCCATTTTCCCTTCTGTCTTGGGGGTGGGGTCGGGGAGCCAGAGCTGGCATTGCCCCAGGCCACTTGGAGGTGTCTATGTCTGGGGCAGGAAGCCCTGTCCCTGGGAAGACTGAGCGGCTGTTTCCCAGTTGGGATGGCTTAGATGACAAAGCGGTACTGTGTTTGTGTTTGTCCCTCTCAGCCTGGACACTTGTGTCCACACCTGTCCTCTGAAAGTTCCCACCATTATAAGAGAAGGGTTTTATTTGAGGGCTGTTCACATGACCAGACAGGGCTCAATGCCACCACCGAGTGTCCCTGTCACCAAGGACTCATTGCCCCTTATGATACTTTCCTCGAGTTTACTCTCAGATGCATGGGCACCCAGGTCCTTCGTCACCCCCCACACCTCTCCAACCAGGCTTCGGGTCCATTTTAATGTCTTAGGGGTTGTATGGATTCACCTTCAGGAACTGCTTGGGGCTTCTGGGTCCTAGGAGACTGCGGTGTATGAAAGGAGGGAAAGTAACCCAATGATTTCAAGATGGGGTTTTAGCCCCGATCTATCTGCTCTTCCTCAGGGTCCCCCTAGCTGCATAAGAGAAGGGGACAGGCTGGCTATCAGGGGCCCTCCGGGACACATGTAAATGTGCCTATTTTCTTTCTTTCCCACCAAGGTGGACTTCTGGCGAGGACCCGCCAGGCCCAGCCTCCCTGTGGACATGAGAGTGCCTTTCTCTGAGCTGAGTGACGTCAAGGAGTACCTGGACTCTCACGGCCTTGCCTACAGCGTCATGATCAAGGACATCCAGGTGGGTCTTCTTGGGGCCAGGCGTCTCTGCTTCCCAACACGGAGGAACCCCTAGGCCTTGGAAGGGCTAGAGCCCCAAGCTCCTCAGGGAACTCCCCCCACCCAAGGGCCGAGCTCCTGGTGGCCACGAAGGCCTTCGGAAGGAGCACTTGTAGCTGACGACAAGGGAGGAGATGGAGAGAGTGAGGAACTAAATCTCCACTCAGGCCTGTCCCCAAGCAAAGGTGTGCTGGTGGTCCACTGGTGAAGTGCTCAGCAGCTAACCCAGAGGTCAGCAGTTTGAACCCGCCAGCTGCTCCGGGGGAAAGATGTGGTGATTTACGTCTGTGCTAGTCCAAGTAGACTATATAAGCAAATTCATAGGCATTCACGTGTGCATAAGAAAGAGCTTTATAGAAAAGAGCGATTGAATATTGAGAACACATCCCCGCCCAGTCCAGATGGAGTCCATAAGTCCGATACCAGTCTGTAAATTCCTCTTCAGATTCCTGCAACACATGCAATGACGCCGAATGCAGGAAGATCACAGACCAGTGGGTGGAAAGTCTTGTGGATCCAGGGATGACAGAAGCATCTCAGTGTTGGCAGGGGTCTCCATGTGGCTTCTTCAGCTCCAGGACTCTGGCATAGCTCCATGTGTCTTGTCAACAAGCATGTCTCGCAGGGAATGAGCATGTGCCCCACCTTCAGCGAGCTATTCATCGTCTTAGCGCCTCTAAATGAGGTCATCAAGCTGCGACCTGACTGACAGGCCAAACTCCACCCCTTCATGCTTAAGTCGTAAACTGACAACAGATTATGTGACTTCCATAATATTCTTAAAGGTTACAGCCTTGGAAATCGTAATGAGTGGTGCTGGTGGTCGGGGGGTGGTGTGGGGGGTGCTCACTAGGAGTTGGCGTTGGCTCAACACCATCAGTTGGGCTTGGGTTCCCAGTACTGTGGGGAGGCAACTCCTGTGCTGTCCTCACTGTCCCCCTGTGCCTCTGTCATCCAAGCCCAGGCAGCATCCCCACTCCCCACTCCAAGAGGCGCTGGGAGAGTGATGGGAGCTGGATGGGAGCCCTGGTGGGTTCCTTCCACTGCATCCTTTCCAGCATGCTCTAGTTCCAAGAAAAATAACCTCCTATTCCACCCCCCCCCCCCCCCCGCTAGGACTTGGCTGGGGAGAAGGGGCCCAGGGAGCCTTTATCCTGACAGACCCCGCCTCCCCATCCTTACTCAACCTAACACCTTGCTTCTCCTTCCTGACCAACTGGAAGTGCTTTTTCAGCTGCTCTGTCTCTGAGGACATGGCCAGAGCTATGATAGGGGGCCTGCTGCCATGGCCCCCTCCCCACAGCAGTCATGGGCCTCCCTCCTGGGGCCCTGCGCCCCTCTGCAGAGGCCATGGACAGCTGTGTACCTGCATAGAGTCCCTCCCAAACATGTGCAGGATCTAGTCTCTTCCAGAACCCTGAGTGTGGGAACACAGAGTCTCCAGGGCTCCCACACTTGACACCACATGCCAAGGGGATCAACGCCTTCAATGGCTCTCCTGCTGTCCCAGGCAGCACCTGCCCCTCCCGCCAGGCACATCTGGTTCCCAAGCCATATGTAGAGCTCTAGGGTGTTTCTCTAATCCAGTCTCCCTCTCCAACACACCACTGGGGAAATATTCACAGACCAGCAAGTCCCCCACATCAAAAGCTACAAGGTTTCTTCGCATGTGGAGCCCAGGCCCGAGTTGAAGCTGGCATTGCCCTGCTTCTTGGGAACCCAGGGTGTTGGGCAAACAGACACCGTAGTCTTCAGAACACTGACTGCTGCTTTCCCACACCTCTGAAAAGACTCCAAAGACACCCTTCAGGTTCTCCCCCTCCCCCCGGGCTCGTCAGGAGCTGGTGGACTGTCTTCCCCTCAGCCCACCCTGTGTCCTTCAGTATAACCTTGCCCTCCGTCTCGGTCAAATGCCCTGGGCGCTCAACCCCAACAGCCAGGCACCTATCACTTGCTCTGCCTGCAATGGCTCAAGCTCACATTGTCATTTTGGAGTTCAGAATTGGGCTCAGTGGGAACCTGGCTTAGAGTCCCCAGGGCTGATGTGTCAGGAGGTTGGGAAGTATCCAAGAAGGGGGGGGGGGCTCAGAGGTGCTATCAAAGGGGGCCAAGAGCAGGCATCAGGCATGCAAAAAGTTTATGGACATTGGGTGTTATGGGAGAAAATAAACACCCAACTAAGTATGGATTTCAAAAAACACTCTTGCCCCCAAATAAGTGCATACTCACCGGTTATAACATGTTTGAACCAAGAAGAATAAGATGTGAGACAGAAGTCTGAAAAGAGCCCCTGTGAATTCTGCTAAAATTGAAGCAAGAACATCAAGTTTATGGTGAAGCTTGGGTAGATGACTGGAGAAATCATTTATGAAAACTTTATGGGACCTGGTTCCGGAGAAACCAGCAGTGTAGCCAGAGAAACCAGAAGTTTACACATCGATAACTTATTTTTTCAAAAAGGGACAAGATGGTATTGAAGAGGAAGCCTACACCGATTTGAAAGGGAAAAAAGTTAAATTCATCTTGTTCCTGCCTTAAGTGAAGAGGACTGATGAGCAGCAGCAGAAACAAATGCCAGCATTCTATAGACACCTCAACTGGTTCCGCGCCCACAATTCCGACTGAAAAATTAAAGTAGAACCCAGATCAGCTGAACACAAGAGCAGCGCTCTCGATGGAAATGTTCAGCAAATAGGATCGAGATGCTGAAGCATTTCTTGGAAGGACTGTAACTGGACTCATCACCCTGAAGACAAAGCCCGTTCAAGTCAGTGGCCGCCAAGAGGTGGAAGAGGTCCATTCAAGGCAAAAGCAGACCTATCGAGAGCAAAGGTCACGATGACACTTTTTTGGGGGGACACTCAGGCATTTTACTTGTCACCTTTTGGGAAGGCCAAACAATGATAACATCTGCTTGTTGGGAGCGTGTCCTGCGGAAGTCTCGGCTTTAGCTGGAAAAGCACCGGGAAAGCTGCACTGTCCAGTCTTTCTCTACCACGTGGTCCTCTCGTCAAATAAGGACAGTTTTGCCAGAATGTCTGTGGGAAATAATTAAGCATGCATCCTCCTCATCGCCCTAATTTGGCTCCTTCTGACTCCTGCTTCCTAACCCCAAAGAAGGGCACCCATATTTCTTCAATGAATAACGTAAAAAGGCCACATTGACATGCCTCAATTCCCAGTCCCCGCAGTTCTTGAGGAATGGACTAAACGGGTAACCTCACCACTGAGATGAGCGTCTTGACTTGGATGGAGTCTGTGTTGAGAAATAAAGCTTGTAGGTCTTAGTTTTCTATTCGAATTCCCTTTGCCCATGAACTTTTGGAAGGCCCCTTGTATTAGTTATTGCTGTGTGTACCGGCTTCACCTTGGTCTCGGAGAAGGTCCCAGCACCAGTGCTTGCCACAGTGTCTCCTGGAAGGCAGACTCTCAACACACCACTGCTACGGTGATTCACCTGCCCGAAGGTCCAGGATGAGGGTCCAGAGAAAGGCTTGCGAGTAGGTGGCTCTTTGTCTCCTGCAACCCCCTCGGCCCCTCAAGGTCGGGATCAACCCCCTGACCCATCTCTGTAGCCCAGTCCTTGTTGTTCTCAGTCGACATAGTGTCTACTCTGGCTCGTGATGAAATGAAACGTGGCCCGCCCCTAAGCCAGCTTCACAGCCCAGTACGTTCCAGCCTGTGTGTGTGCTGAGCTCCTTCGAATCACGTTATGGCAGTTCCGTCATCTCCTGTCAACTTGAGGAAGGGGTGGAGTGTAGCCTGTCAATCAGGTCGCAGCTTGATGACCTCATTTGGAGGCGCGGCAGAGATAAATAGCTCACTGGAGGCCAGGTACTATCTCTCCCTGGGAGACATTCCTGTTGACAAGCCACAGGGAGGCACGCCGATGGAGCCAGAGCCCTGGAGCTGGAGCAGCCACGTGGAGACCCAGGCCAGTGCTGAGATGCTTCCACTGCCACTGGATCCATAAGACTTTCCACTCTCTGGACTGTGATCTTCCTGCATTTGACGTCATTGCATGTGTTGGGTAAGTCTGAAGAGGAATGTATAGACTGGCATTGGTCATCTGGGCTAATATCGGATTTATGAACTTGAATTGGACTGGGCTGTGATGTTTTCTTAATATACAATTACTCTTTGCCATAAAGTTCTCTCTTACACACTTATGAGAGTCTATGAATTTGTTCCTCTGGTCCACCTGGACTAAGTAAGACACTTGTGCTCTCATGGACCACGTTCTTTTGGGATAAATAGGCTTTTTGGTGGTTAGTTTGGAGAAGTAGCCCCCCAGTCTGTCTTCATGTGGAACCACCAGTGATACCTGTCCACCACTGGTGATCTTGGTGGGATTGGAAATGCCAGTGACAGATGCAGCTTCCAGCATTCCGTGACATGCGAGCTACCGGAGTAGGAATAACCTGACAGATGATGGAACTACTACATGGTGAGGACTTAATTCTCGTAGATACTCACTGGGCTCACAGAAAGGAGATGTCTGTCTGCTGTACTAGGCGGCTCCTGACCACCCAGAAAGCTGGTTTTCACGTTGGTCAGCTGGAGGGGCAATTTGGGAGGAAGGGAGGGCTCCCTGACTGAGATCTGAGGAGGCTCTGACCTAGACGAAGTTCCTCACTTTCTCCAACCCATCGAGAGGCAGCCCCTGCGCACCAGGCATGGGCCAACCAGACAACATGGTGCTGCCTTTGAGCGGATTCCGACCCCTTGCGGCCCTGACCCTCAGAAAGACAGAGAACTGTTTCCTAGGGGATCCAAGCCTGTATGGGCAAGCAGGCTGCCACATCTTCCTTTGGTGGGTTCACAGCTGGCCGGTTCACGTCCCCGGCCTTCCGGAGGTCGGCCTGAGCATTTCACTCAGAACTATGAAGATAGCAAACCTGGCCCCGTACCTAGGTGGTTGGAGCACCCGGGGGTGGGGGGATCGGAGGAGTTAATCTGAGCCTACGGTGACGACCAACCGAGCGCTCCACGCTGGGCGGGCAGGTTGCTATGGGAGCGGATTCAAGAGGCTCTGTAGCCCAGCGACTGCCAGTCTTCTCTCGAGTTGGAGGAGGTTGTAATTAAGGTACATCGGGCCAGGAGGGCTGCTGAAGGCTGATTGCAAGCAGGGGCCTACTTACTGGCTCACAAAGGGCTTCTTCCATCACACAAAGGGGTTAGCGTTTTACCCTGGCACCAAGGCCAGCCATGCGTGGGCGGTGACATGAGCACATTTGCATAGAAGAGATGTCCCTCAGATGCCGGCGTGTGTGTCTGTGTCGTGACAGCGCGGAGGTGGGGACAGGGCCCAGCAGAGACTGGCAGGCTCCAGGGCGGTGAGGAAATTGCAGTGGGCCAGGCAAGAAATAATCTGATTCCAAAAGAGCATGATTTGCATTTAATTTTTCTTCACCTCCCCGTTCTTTTCAGCCCTTCAGGTTGGTTTTTTTTTTCCCTCCCCCTGGGATGAGTCACCATGAGGAAGCTTCACTTGAGCAACCAGCTCTGTGGATTTTAATGGCTTTTTTCTGATTACAAAATTAATAAATATTCATGCTAGATAATTTGGAGAAAGCTCTGAGAAGAAAACAGAAATCACCCATGCTCTGACCATTTAGAGAAAAACACAATTTAGGGTAAATATTGCTTCACCAATTCTCCCTCATTACCAGGCCAGGTCCATCAGCATACAAATAGCTGGTTCTTTCTCTCATCTTAAGCACCTCTCCTGGAGCCGGCCCCTCCTCCAAGTGCCCTCGTTTGCCTTGTTCCTCAGATAGCAGGACTCCTGGAGCGTCCACCACACACTCCAGTCCTGGCCCTCTCCTCCACGGTGGTCACATCAAGATGTGTTCCCCACAGAGGGGCCCCATGTAGCTCCTCAATCGGTTCCGGGATGCCACCCCTTCCTGGCTTTTCCTACCCCTCCTGGTCCCCACCCCCACTCTCCTGGCCGAAGACTTTCTGTTTCTGAACTCCTTCTTGGAAACCTCCTCTATACCCTCACCCAGGATCCCGGTGTCCAATGCCTTCTACCTCCTGATGCTCAGGCAGTGGTGGTGGTTCAGGGGGAATTCTCGCCTTCCCTGAGGGAGACTGGGGTCCAGTCCCGACCAGTGCACCTCCCACGCAGCTGCCTCACCCTTCAGTGTAGGCCGGCATGTTGCTCTACTGCTGAAAAGGTTTCAGCAGAGCCCCCAGATGATGACAGACCAGGAAGAAAGGCCTGGCAAGCCACCTCCAGAGAAACCCCTGGGGGAACCATTCTGCTCTGACCACCCAGGTCTCCCTGGGTTGGAGTTGACCCCACGGCAGCGGACACCGGCGGCCTGGGTGCTGCTGTTTCTGCAGACATCTGTGTACCTGCAATTGTCCCCTCTTCCCCCTGCGCCCCCAGAAGCATTTCCCCTTTTCTCCTGGGCACACGTGGCCTTCTCCTCCACGGTGCTACTGACTGTCTGTGTCCCCACTCGAGTGGAGGCCCAAGGGGCAGGCTGCCCAGCACGCAGTATGCGCTCAGTAAGTACTTGTTCGCTGAGCAGCAGGGTTTTAGGATCGGCCATGGTGTTGGTAAGCGTGGGGCAGGTTGGGAGGAGTGCCGGGGAAGGAGTTTGGCTGCATCCAGGGTCAGGGACACAGGGATGATCAGACCCTTCACTGGAGCAGGTGAGGCCAGGTGCTGGCTGACTCACCCATGCGACCATTAGTGAAGGGAGGGACAGGCTAACTCCACAGCACTATGGGTGCCATACCCCCTCTGAAGGAGCCCGGGGTGCCTGGCCATGCCTTGTCATGACTGATTCATCTCACAGCAGTGGAGTCACCCCAGGGTTACTGTTGCCTCGTTACGGTCACTGTCACCCTCAGTACTTCCATTGACTATTGTCCAGGCTATTGCACACAGGCCCTGTCGATATAACTTGACATCCATTTCATAATGGGGAGAGTGTGGGCCGGAGGAGTTGGTCATTTTCCCACACACATGGCAGACTCTGGAGTTGATCTGAGACCGTCTGGTTCCAGAACCAGCCCCCTTGGTGTCCGTGCCAGCTGTCTCCTCTGGGCATGCTTGGGTGTGGCACTTTAGCTCTGCTTTCTGAGGCTCGGCTACTCGTTGGGTTGCTAACCACAAGGTCAGCAGCTTGGAATCACCGGTGCCCCACGGAAGAAAGATGAGGCTTTCTACTCTCATCAATGGTTACCGTCTTGGAAACCCACCGGGGCAAGTTCTACCGTGCCCTAGAAAGTCACAATCAACTCCATGGCAGTAAGTTCCGAGGTTCAATCTTAGCCTCGGGTGTACCGCGTGGGGAGGGGTCCACTCCAATAGCATCAGATCTGTAGTCATTCCCCATGCAGGTGTGGTCTGCAGTGACCAAAGTCAGGTCCTTGCTGCTGGGCAGGCTAGTTGTGGAGGAAGAGACCAGGGATGAACCAGGTGGGGTGCCCCTCGCTCCCGGACCCAGAGCTCATTCAGCTCCATGTCTCCCACTAGCCGTCCATTTCACCTGGATGTTGGCTCACCTGCTGAGAGGGCAGGCTCCTCCAGGCCTCCATGCAGCCTTCCGAGGTCTTGTGCCCCTCTCCTGCCCACCTCATCCTGCTGTTCACTGCTGCAGTCTCATCTTCCCAACCCTCGTCCCGGCCACCTGTCCCATGGACTTCCCCAGGTCATAAATGAATTCACACTCGGGCCACACTTCCGGGGAGACAAATGGCTCACTTCTGAGGCTCTTTTCTCCTGCCTCAGAAGTCCCACAGGGCTGTAATTAGACATTCTGGAGGAAGCCAGACTGAATTCCTTAGCTCTTCCTTCCACTTCCCTGGGCCCTGTGAAGGGAGCAGCCCTCAGTGGGGTTTTCAGGCCTGGGTGGAGCGGGCTGTAAGGAGTGTGCAGGGACCCTCATTTGTGACCGGCAGCCGTGGCATCTCACGCAGATGTGAGGCTGTTGGGGAAGTTGTTTGCAGCTTGGCGCTCACCTATTTACCTCTCGATGTTGTGCGCCACTCAGCTGGGCCTCCTGTGAGCCGGCCTCCGTGGGCAGGCCGGGACCGGGAGGGCTGTGGGAGAAGAACTGCCTCTTCTGGTCTGCTCTCCTGTCTTCTCTCTGCTCTCTTGTTTCACCCACCACCTCGGATCCTCCACCCCAACCCAAGCGCCCAGGATTTGACTCCAGCTCACGGCAGCTTCTTCAGCAGCTGGTCGCCCTCGGCTTCTGGTCTTTCTCACCCCTTCTTGAGTCATTTGTTTTGTGGTTGGTTTTGTTGTGGTTGAGAAGATACCCTGTGAAACATGTTACCAGTTCAACCATTTCTACGTGCACCATTCACAGTTCTTCAAGATGTCCTTCCATCCTCACCCTCCGTGACCAAGGGCTCGTTCATCACTGACCAGCTCCCTGCCTACCTCACGCTGGGTTCCCGTCTCATCTTCCAAGTTGCTGCTGTCACTTTGATCCGGTGCAGTGTCTGTGACTGTCAGATGCCACCGTGCCGATTCTGACTCACAGCCACGCTACAGAAGGAAACACCTCCCCGTCCCACATCATCTTCCCAGTATTCCTTACAGTTGAGCTTGTTGTGGCTGCCAATGAGTCCATCCATCTTCTTGAGGACCTTCCTCCTTTTCGATGACCTTCTACTTCACCAAGCACAATGTCCTTCTCCGGGGACTGGTCTCTCCAGACAACATGTCCAAAGCATGTGAGACAAAGTCTCACCATCTCCTGCCTCTAAGGAGCATTCTGACTGGACTTCTTCCAAGGCAGATCTGTGCGTTCTTTCAGTGGTGCAAACGAGCCCTGGTGGCATAGTGGTTATGCCTTGAACTGAGAGCCACAGTGTCGGCAGTTCAAACCCGAGATCTGCTCTGAGGGAGAAAACGGAGGTTTTGACTCCCGTAAAGGGTTACAGTCTCGGAAACCCCACAGGGGCAGTCCTATCCTGTCCTAGAGGGTCACTCGGAGCCTCTGCTGGCTCAAAGGCAGGGAGCTGTTTCTGTTTTTCATTGCTGGCAGTCCTGGGTACGGTCAGTCCGCTTTGCCAGCACCACGATTCAAGTACATCGACTCTTCTTCCTTCTTCCACTTCGAACACTCACACACATACGAGGCCTGTGAAGATACCACACCGTGGTCAGGCGCACCTTAGTCCTTAAAGTGACATCCTTGCTCACTGGTGCTCCAGTTTACCCAACGCAATATGTTGTTTGATCTCTTCACTGCGACTCCCGTGAGCATTGGCTGTGGATCAACTATCGTTTGATTTTTTTAAAAAAATTATAATGCTCAAGGCAGACCGTCTTTACCAATTAAGCCAAACCAGGCTGAGGTTTTCAAACGTGGGGACGTATTTGGGTTTGTTTTAAAAGTGACCTGAGCGGCTCTAGAGAGTTTGCAGTGGCTGACTTTCAGAAGTAGGTCGCCACATTGTCCTTCCAAGATCCTGTGGATGAATCAGGACCTCCAACCATTAGCAGCCCATCGACTAGCCATCTGGCACTGCCTATTCATGAAAAGGCCCAGCCAGAAGGTGCCTTAGAGGCAAGGATGTTAGACATGTGTCAGGAGAGACCAGTCCCTGCAGAAGGACATCGTGCTTGTTAAAGTAGAGGGGCAGTGACAGAGAGGACGGTCCTCAATGAGATGGGCTGACCCAGTGGCTGTCACCATGGGCTCAGATGTGGAAACAGTTGTGAGGATGGCACAGGAGAAGGCCATGTTGGGTTCTGTTGTTCATAGGGTCGCCGTGGGTCAGAACCGACTCCATGGCACTGAACAACCACAGCAACATCCAAGGAGAACCAAACACACTGCCAACTCACATCAACTCCGTAGGACAGAGTCTAGCTGGCCTTTAGTGCCTCTGAGGCGATACAGCTTTATGGGAAAAGACAGCCTCATCTTCCTCCTTGGAGAGGCTGGTGGATTCAAACAGCTGGCCTTGCGGTTAGCAGCCCAACATGTGCATAACCCACTACCCCACCTGGACTCTCACCATCTACCGATCCCTAGGAAATTAGATGCCCAGCCCTTCCAACCTCATTCCAGCGGGGCTGTAGCCTGGGACCGACTCGGGGTGCGCTCTGGCTCACCTGTTCCTGGGCCACCTGCTCCTGGGCCACCTGCTCCTGGGCCACCTGCTCTGGGGCCACCTGTTCCTGGGCAGGGCAGCTGGTAGCACCCAGCTGTCCCACAGTGACAGGCGCACATCAGTCATGGAAGGCTGTAGCGATCTTGGCCAATTTCCTTGGAAAAGAAAAACAAATTCCTTTTGTTCGAGCCACCCAGGGTGGGCTGCTGCCAGTTCTCGAGGCCAGCACTCTCCAGCCGGATGGCACGCCTGGCCCTGGTCAAGCCTGGGTATCCCGGCCCAGGCAACTCAGCTAGCTACAGTGGTCTCGAGAGTAGCCAGCTCTCAGAAATAAGAATGAGCCCAAGTACCTGTTTCCAAGCTCACTTCTAAACCTGTGGGCATGAGCCTGGTGATCCAGCCACTAGGTCGTCAGGTGTCGTCCAGGGGATGGCTTACCCGGAGCCAGTGGCAGGGCCTCCCTTCCAGCCCTGGTAGTTGAAAACTCCCCGGTGTGGCTTCTGTTTAACCAGAAGGGCTTTGGGGTGTGTGTGTTTGTTTGACTTGGGTTTTTTTTTTTTTTCATTTTGGAAGTTCTTACTTATTGAAGTAGTGGAAGAATGTAAAAACAAAGTGAAGAAAACCTAACACTGGCTCAAAAACATCACAGTCCTACCAGGCTTCGCTAGCATTTGGGCGCTTTTTGTTTTGCTTTCACATTTTAGAGGCAGTTTTCCCTGGGTCCAACGATGCATGTTCTTTTATTATTTAAGGAAACATTCGAACGACAAGGATCGTGCGTTCGACTTTTCGACTGTTGGTGTTTTGCGTGTGTGTGTGTGTGTGTGTGTGTGTGTACCTATCTGGACAGACCGCTGTCTTCTGGTGTCATAGGGTGGAACACTGTTCCCCCTTATACCATCCTCGCTGTCCCTGCTCTCTCCAAGCCCATGGTGGGAGATCTGGGGTCAATCCCTCTCATGAAGCCCTTCCCTATGTGCGCCCACTCTCTACCAAACATGGTCTTCTTCTTCTTCCTTTTATCCTCTGGTCTTTCCTGACGGTGTTGTCCAAAGGAAGCAAGATGAAATGCACAGGTAGATGTAGCTATTATTCCTGATGGCCTTTACATCTGACAGCCAGCCTGAAGGGATGGTAAGCTAGCAACTAGCTGCTGGGGTTCTCACCCACCTCTACCATTTGTTAGCCTTGCTGTGGCATCGCGTTGCCTCTCTGAGCTGCCACATCTCTCAGGTGGAAAGAGTTCCCATCTGTTCAACACGGCAATGAGCATCAAGGGGTGACTAAAAGGTCCTGGCAGGATCTGGTCAGGAGTTGCTTGTGACCCAGAGCTGCAAACACGTCTTAGCTGTGGGCTGAGATCCCCACTCCCCCACCATCGTCCTGTGGCAGAGGGCCCCTTTTTGTGTTGGGTGGTCAGTGTGGCATCCTGACTGCCATGGGCCCTGGATGGGTATGGAACTTGGGTAAGAGATGCCCTCCCATCTCACTGAGACCCAAGTGGGGAGATAAGAGCCAGGGTGACGGGGGAGGTCCAAGTAGTGGATGGTTACCCCAGTGGCACCATCCTGCCTTTCTGTAGTCAATGGGCAGGCCCCTGTGAGCACGATCCGCAGTTGACACAGTGAGTCAAAGGCTCTTGGCCCACTAACAATGCTTGGGCACCATCATGGCCGCTTGTTCCTGGCTGCTTTTACTGTCCCTCTGAAGCAGGTTGGCATTGAGGGAGGTATGGACCAGCCTGGGTGGGTCTTCAATTCTTTGTTTCTTCTCCCTCGGCCCCTTCGCCCACCCCCACATCCCGTGCTCCTGCCCTTTTCTTGGCTCTCTCAACCTTTTTCTTTCAGTGTGTGCAACTGGAAGTGAACGTGTGCTACGCACTGTCTGACTGGAGACACAGATACAGAACCCGTTATTCTTACTGAAACACAGCATGGGATTAACATTCAAAGCCAACCAACCAGCCTACATTTTAAAATGCCAAACATAAAATACTGGTCTGGACCGGTTTTGTCCATACTTGGCTCTCCAAGCAGCCGAGGCACCACCTGTGGGGGCTACTTCTAAGGAATAAAGTTGATATAGGGAATTAGGGAGCCCTCTGCTCAGTCCAGTTTCTGTCGGTATATGTAGGTCAACTTAGACCTTGACTCAATGGAGTACCCAGACAGAATATAAGCGATGTTGGCAGTAAGGTGCACCTTTTCCAAAATGCTTGTGTCCTCCATTAAAGATGTATGTACTCTAGGAGGTGGGCAAAGCACGGCTGTCTAGATTTTCAACCTTGGCGAAAGTCAAGGTTCCCGGCTTAGCAGGGGCAGAGGCCACCTCAGAAGCCTGCTCTCTGAACACCTTGCCCTGAGTGCGTGTGGAGAACCGCAGCAGGGATTACGCCAAGGAGAAGCGTCTCCAACCCACCCACAGCTCCTCCCGCATGGTCCACGCGCATGGCGTGGTGGCCCCTCTCCTGGGCTGATGCTGCCGTTGGGCACCGACAGGGTCTAGAAGAGGTGTGATGTGCTCTGATGGGCCCTCCCTCCCTTCCCCATTTGTGGTCCTGCCCCCCAGGTGCTGTTGGATGAGGAGAGAGAAGCGATGGCAAAGTCCCGCCGGCTGGAGCGCAGCACCAGTAGCTTCAGTTACTCCTCTTACCACACGCTGGAGGAGGTAGGAAGGCACGGTCAAGTTCGAGGCTCTGTTGCCCATTGGGGTCTTCCAACTCGGGCAGAGATTCATGTAGGACTCTCAGGGCAATCTCAATGGGAGACTGTGAGCGGACACTTGAGGAAGGGAGAGCAGACCTAGCTAGGAGGTAGGTATCCGTTAGGTAGCCAGAGCCCAGGATTCAGACAGAGAAACTAGAGTCATAGGGAAGGACGGGACCAGGTCAGTGCTCGGGACCTGAGTAAGAACTCTGTGGTGAAACATGGAGTTAGTGACCTGCTGCTGGCCTGAACAGAACAAGCAAGCGGCTGCCTTCATGTCCACCCCTCTGGCTGGGGCCTGAGAGGCCCTGGCATCTCCACAATCAGCCCTGTGTTCAGTGGCTCAGCTGTGGATTCTGGAGGGCGGAAAGGACAGGAAGCCAGGCACATCAGAGAGCCATGTGTGCAGAAAACAGAGTTGACTTCATGGGGACACATGGCTCAGCTTGGCAACAGCTGGCTGGGGCTGGCAGGAGAGGGTTGACTCATGTGACAAAGGAGACTCTGCAAGGCGGGCACAGCGGTGGCCCCCGGAGAAAGGACCACAAGGCACAGGCTCCGCTTCACATGCAAGGGGCATGACAGAAGCCATCTTGTCCACTCTGTCATGACCACTGTCACTTCACAAGGCTGTGATAGAGGAAAATGTCTCTTCGACATTTGCTACTGAAAAGAGCAAGTGAATGAGTGAATGATGCCAGTCACTGCTGACTGAGGCCAAAGATAAATGGCACTGGGACCCTGACTTTAAGGGCCTCGGGATCTAAAAAGGGCAGTAAGACCCAAACACCATCCCTGGGTCTTCAAGATCAATTGACTGGATTGAATGGTCCAAGAGAAAGGAGGCAGGAGGGAGAGGACCACACAGACAGGCCTGGGGATTGGAGCAGGTGCAGGATATGCTGCTTCTCTCAGGCAAAGGCCTAGCTCTGCACAGAGGTGAGAAACCTGGAACTCTAAGCTGGTCACCACTTAGGGTCCTCAGCCCTAGAGGGCATCCTCGGTGTTTGTATTCTTGATCTGGGGTGGGATCTTTTGCACCCTTCAAGGGAGGCAGGGAAGCAATGGCGAGAGGGAGCCGAGGCGAAGAGGACACCCCGAGAAGTCCTGGGGTTCACCTCTCTCTCTCTCTACAGAGCTGCTGGTGTGGTAACTAATTCACTCCTTTCAGATATACAGCTGGATCGATAGCTTTGTAACAGAGCATTCAGATATTGTCTCCAAAATCCAGATTGGCTACAGCTTTGAAAACCGGTCCATCCTTGTCCTGAAGGTAAAGGCATGGTGTGAATGTGTCCACTGCCCCACAGTCACTGTTCTAAGGTGAACTCGTGGCAGTAGTGACTGGGGGTGAGAGGGAATTTGGGTTTTGCGGGGAGGATTGTGTACCCCTGTCCTAAGATGACCCATTGGCTTTGGGGCTGCAGGGATCTCCCCACCTTTGTAGGCGTGGACAGGCACCTGGTATATTGGTCAGGAAGTAGGTGGGAGGGTGGCTAAGGAGAGGGAGTTGCAGAAAGCATTGTCACCCAGGATGTGGGGTCTGAGTATGGGTGAGTCAGCCTTCTTCCTGTTGCCTCAGTCGCTTCATCTGGTAAATGGGAAGAGAGATGATTAGGGCCTCATTTCCACATGACCTAGGTTGTCTGGTTCAGGCGGCTCCACAGACAGACTGTCCTGCCCTGCCCTTCCCAGTGACCCTTTGGAAGGAGAGTTTGAGAAAATTAGGCTCGGCAAGCCCTTGGCCAAGAGGAGGCAGGACAGGGACACGTGGGACCCCATGTACTTACCACTTAAAACTGATTCTCGACATGTGCCTTAAGGTACAGTCAGGGGTGCAGGCAGGCTGGACTTGACACCGGCTTCCAGGAAAGAGAGGTATTTCATCTCACTCCCCCCTGGAACCCCCCCCCCCCAGGCATCATCCTCACACGTCAACATCTGGTCCACAGGCTGAGTCGGCACCATCACTTGGGAGCTCATCTGAGATGCAGCGCTTTGGGGGCATCCCTAGGGGCATGCGGGGCCTGGGGACACTCAGAGAGAGAGACAACAAAACGGAGGTCTCTAACGCTTTTGTGCCATGCTTCAGCAGAAGTTTGCTCGTTTTCATAACGAGATCCCGGTAGCTGGTAATAACAACTCCATCCGCGTTTATGTGAACCCTTGAATGTGCGCCGCCGGCCAGAGCCGTCGTTCTACTGAGACGACGATGCTTTGAATCACGTGGCTTTGCCTGCAGACGCGACGGCCCGCACTGTTGCTTCCCGCCCTCCCCGTGCTGTCTTGATAGTCACTGGGTTTTTGTTTTTTTTAAAACATTTTATTAGGGGCTCATACAACTCTTATCACAATCCATACATATACATACATCAATTGTATAAAGCACATCTGCACATTCCTTGCCCCAATCATTCTCAAAGCATTTGCTCTCCACTTAAGCCCCTTGCATCAGGTCCTCTTTTTTTATTTTCCCTCCTCCCTCCCCGCTCCCCCCTCCCTCATGTGCCCTTGGTAATTTATACATTGTTATTTTGTCATATCTTGCCCTATCCGGAGTCTCCCTTCCCCCCCTTCTCTGACGTCCATCTCCCAGGGAGGAGGTCACATGCGGATCCTTGTAATCAGTTCCTCCTTTCCAACCCACTCACCCTCCAGTCTCCCAGCATCGCCCCCACACACTTGGTTCTGAAGGTATCATCCACCCTGGATTCCCTGTGCCTCCAGCCCCCATATGTACCAGTGTACAACCTCTGCCCTATCCAGCCCTGCAAGGTAGAATTCGGATCGTGGTAGTTGGGGGGAGGAAGCATCCAGGATCTGGGGGAAAGCTGTGTTCTTCATCGGTACTACCTCGCACCCTGACTGACCCATCTCCTCTCCTAAACCCCTCTATGAGGGGATCTCCAGTGGCCAACACTTGGGCCTTGGGTCTCCACTCTGCACTTCCCCCTTCATTCAATATGGTATATATATATATATATACACACATATATACATACACACACACATATATATATATATACATACATATATCTTCTTTTTTTTTTGCATGATGCCTTATACCTGGTCCCTTTGGCACCTCGTGATCGCGCTGGCTGGTGTGTTCTTCCATGTGGGCTTTATTGCTTCTGAGCTAGATGGCCGCTTGTTCACCTTCAAGCCTTTAAGACCCCAGACACTATCTCTTTTGATAGCCGGGCACCATCAGCTTTCTTCACCACATTTGCTTAGTCACTGGGTTTTGTCATAACCTGGTGATGGTGCATATCTGTCATATGGTCTGAGCCAGAATTTTTTCTTTTCGGAGCTTGAACCGGTCATTAGCGGAAAAGAAGGAGAGACCCTTGTGAAGCTTCCGGTCAGCGACTAATGACCTAACTCAGCCGAGAAAGATCTTACAAAAGCAAGCTTGTTGTATAGTCGTGCCGTCTGAAAATGACCGTTGGAGCAGTGTTACGCCTAGATTTATCACAACCTCTAGATTAAAACGGATACTAAGCATTGCTAAGGATTCGGTGTGGTCTAGTGTAGGAGAAGTCCAGGGAGGAGGGTGGACATGACACCGTGGGTAAAACCACACTGGGTGACATCATGGGCGGGCCCCAGGGACATCCCTGCAGAGCCGCAGGCTCCTGTCCCCTTCCTCCTGCATTTTAGCAAGAGCCTGGTCACGTGACGTTGTGTTCACGTGCCGTCTGAGCGTGTTTGCCTATGAAGCTTTCCAGCCTGGGGCTTCCGTGCTCCTGGCTGGGTCGCTGTGCTCCCCAAGGGTACCACCATCTCCTCCGCATCCTCTCGGGCGCCCCTTCATGCCGCACCAGGCATCTGCGCTCACACACCCTCAATGGCAACCCCTACCTGGGGCGTGGAGGTGCTGGGCGGAGGGGCGGGGTGGGGGTGGGGGGCAAGGGTCTGGTATCCTTCCAGGACCCTTCTTGGTGAACCCGGGTGGTGCCTGGTTCTCTCTCCCAGTTCAGCACTGGAGGCTCTCAGCGGCCGGCCATCTGGATCGACACGGGGATCCACTCCCGAGAGTGGATTACTCACGCCGCTGGCATCTGGATTGCCAAGAAGGTCAGCAGGGGCCTGCGGCCGAGTGGTCACCGGGAGTGGCCACCAGGATGGGGGTCGGAAACAGGGTTGGGGGGTGTGTGTGGAGAGTAAGGCGCACCTCACCTGCTTCAGGCCCTCCCTGAGAAGTAACCGTTGGCGCCTTCGGCATTGGGGCGGTCCATTTCTTGCCGGTTCTGGAATAGCCCCGGCTACTCTGATGTTCTGCTGCCCGGAGTCCGGGCCACAGCAGACTCCCTGGCCATCTCCATGGTGGGGGGCCAGGCCTTTGCCTCAACAGGAAGGATGTCCTTGACAGCTTAGTGTCACCCCTTCTGGACGCCCCATCTGTGCAGCTGTCCTGCGGTACCTCCCAGGTGGCAGCAGGACCCGCCCCTCCTTTCGTGCAGATTGTCAGTATATATGGCAAGGACAAAACCCTGACAGCCGTCCTGGACGCCATGGACATCTTCATGGAGATTGTGACCAACCCCGACGGGTTTGCATTTACACACAGCATGGTGAGACTACCGAGGGAGGACCGACCTTGGGGGAGGGAGGGGAAGCTATTGAGGCCACAGCGCTGGGGGCTGGACCTTCAGGGGATCCTTCCTGAGAGCACTCCTGAGGGCCAGAGGCTGGGGCTTATTGTCCATTCCCTCCTGCTGCCTAGGGAAACCCGTATGACAGCTTCCACTAAGGCCTCTCCCCGCCACCCAGAACCTGACTCACTGCAGACCCCAAACCACCCCCAAAGTAGCTGATCTCCAGCCTTGGCCCGGTCTCCCCTAGAGCGCTCCTCCCATTCTAGTGCTTGCTGCCCCACCAGCCCTCTCCGTAGGCCAGGACCTCCCGGAGAGGCGCCCACCGGGGCCGGGCCCAGTTAAGGAGGCCTTCTGCCCTGGGCTTTCTCAGAACCGCCTGTGGCGGAAGAACAAGTCCTTCAGACCCGGCGTCTTCTGCATCGGTGTCGATCTCAACAGGAACTGGAAGACAGGGTTTGGAGGTACGGGGACCCGCTGGCCCCAGGGACAGCCCTAGGCAGTTCTCCCATGGGGGTCCAATGACATGGATTCATAAGTTGGCATCCCGGGGCAGGGCTGAGCTGAGTCGAGTGGGCATTGGCCAGGGACAGGCCAGCCTGCGGCTAGGAGTGGCTGTGCCATGCAGGGAGAGGTGACATGGGAGCATTCATATGCTGCCCTTTCATGCTAAGCCCGGCAGGGAGCCTGGAGCTCCAGACACAGGGGCGGACCACAAGGTTGAACCCTAACTATGGCTGAGAAAGGCTTGGAGAAGTGGCAGGGACTCTTGTTGGCTGATCGATACCCAGAGTTTATGGTGGCCCCAAGCTTATGTGGGAGTTAAAAGGCCTCTGGACTCATTCCCAAGAGCTACGACCTGCCATTTGCCCTGGGGACAGCTAGATTAATCCATCAGATGTAGAAGGAGCCATATCATCAAGAGGAACTCACACTGCCTGGCTTATCTTTTTGGCGCCCTTGCTTGGAGTCTCTGAGCTGGTGTCTGTCTGCATGGCTGTGTGATCCCAGCATGAGGAAGAAGCTACCTCCTGGGCTTCTTCATGGTCCTTTGACTGCAGTTCTCACCACACTGGGGCACTGGAAGGAGATGGGAACACAAAGGCCCAGGGAAAGCTCGGAATCTGCGTGTTCACTGCATGGAATGCTGGGTCTGCCCAGGACTGAGGACCCAGATGGTCCAGTGACCACATGGACACAGTCCTGGGTTCCCCAAAGTGGCAACCACACGACAGTGGAGCATCAGGATCTGTCTCCATTGAACACAGCCCCACGGCGGTTGAAAATCACATAGTGTGGGAGTCACGGGAGGGTCTGGGGCGGTGCGGGTGACAGCTGTGTCAGGCAACACAGCTACCTCCAGGTGATCACCTATCCTACGTGGGTGCCCATGTGGACCCCAGGGCTGACTAAAGTGAGCGCCCAGAGCCCCTGAGGCAGACTGGCCAGGAGAAAGACGGATGTACACTTAGAAGAATGTTTATGGGCTTTTCCATGGTGCGGTGGGGTGGGATGGGGTGGGGGTGGGGGAGTAGGTGCACAGTGGGGCTGGGGAAGGGGGCAGAGGGTACAGAGAGAATGAACAAAAAGCACCTCAGAGGAGACGCCAAGCTCCCCAGTGCCAGTACCCAAAGATTACTGCTGAATAATTCACCATGCCCTCCCGAAGATTTCCCCTTGCTCCAAATTACATTTTTTAGAGAAGGAAAAATAAATAGCGATGGAATCCATTAGCAGCTCCTCCTGAAGCAGGCAGGCTCCCAAGGATCTGGGCTGGGAGCTGCAGAGAGGCGGCCACCAATTCCCATTTGGTCTTGAGAAGATTAGTTTATTCTACTCGGCTCAAACCAGAACTAATGGCCTCAAGTGTTTCTCCATATTTGGGCAAAGCCACCTGGCCGTTGGTTGGCAGGGGAACCGCTCGGGGAGCGTGGGCTGCTCTCAGCCTCCTCGCGGCTCATCTGCTGCTATTTGTCATTCATCAAGTGTAGCAGGTGCGTGAGCGCCCGGCAGACACAACAAACAGGGCAGCTGTGTGCTGGGCCCACTCCACCCATGGGCCTGCTTCTCACCCGCTGGCTCCTGGCAGACACAGCCCCTTCCAAGCAGGGTGGCACCCTCCCTGCTCCCCGGTGACAGAGCTGCCTCCGGGACTGCCCGTGGCCAGAAATAGCAGGTGTCTAGGCCGATGACTCAGGCCGAAGATTTTGTTTATGGTTTTATGAACGCCTTAATTTAATTGCTGCCTAATGAGTAAGCTGTAGGTCACCCCGTCCCCCCACCTGTGCGTGCCCTCATTTGCACGCTTGGGAAGGACGGATTTGGGGAGCCAGTGCCTCTGTCAGCCTGGTGACTCTCTGCCCCACAGCCGCTGTCCCGGGAGGTGGTTAGGTCCTGGTTCTTGTATTCTCAGGTGGCTCTGGACTTGGGTGACCTTGACCACTCGGCCAGGCTTGGGTGCTGCTGCTTCAAAGAGGAGGAGACAGGGGAAGAGCTGGACTGACTCTTTCCAAATATGGCGTGAACCCGCAACCCTTGGCGGGTTCAGCACGGGCCAGCCCAGTCCTCTCGATACGGCCCTTAGCCCAGGACGAAAGAGGGAGTAGAAAAGGAGAAGGGGTCAAATGAAAGTTGTGGAAAGAAAGTAGAAACGGGACCCACTCAAGGCCCCAGGAAGAAGTTTCAAAGACTCCCTGGCATGTGTGGCTCTGAGACCGCCCTTGTACCATTCTGGGGTCTGTTCTCTCTTTGGTCCCTATCCCTAGCCCATGGAGTTCCTGGGGCCACCTTGGTGACCGAGCTAAAGCAGACACGATGTCTGAGTTCTCTGTTCGCAGCAAAGCCGAGCCATGCCCACAGCAATTAGGCAGGGTCCCGAGGGGAGCAGCCCAGCGTGGTGGGAGAGAGACCTGTTTTCTCCTGGATGGGCCTTCTGAGGCCCGTGTGTCTCCCTGATGGAGCCATGAGTAGGCGTTCCCCGAAGGAGGCCCGGCGGAGCTCTGGGCAGCTGTGGAGTTGCTGCTTCCAGGAAGAGCCAGCCCCCTGCTGTATTAGACCAGAGAGTGCTGTAGTAACAGAGGAAGGGTCGCCTCCAGCCCATCCCAACTCATGCCGTCCCACCTGCATCAGGGTAGTGCGGGGCTCCCGCAGGGGGCTTTTCTGGTGGCTGGTTTTCCAAAAGGACATCACCAACCCGTCCTCTCCAGGGGTCCTTGGGTAGTTTTGAACCTCCGAGCTTTGGGCGTTAACTATTTGGGCCTCCCAGCGACTCCTCTGGCTGTCATAACACCCCCCGGCCCCCAACATGGGCTTCGCACAATGCAGGTGGCTGTCCACAGCAGCTCTCTCCCAACCACGGTGGAAGGCCTCAGGATGCTTCCATCCGCCTGTCCCTACCCCCCCAACCCCCATGCTCCCAAGTTTGCCACATCCAGCCACACAGACAGACGGTCGGCAACATGCTTGGCTGCTAAAAGCTTGGGGGGTTCAAGTCTGTGAAGAAAGTCCTGGGGGCCTACTTGCCCCCGAATCAGCCATCAAACCAATCCGGTGGAACCGTTCCCTCTGCGTGGGTCGCCGGGTGTGGGAACTGAAGCCACCAGGGTTGGTTTGGTTTTCCTTGACAGCTTCTGGCTCGAAGTGAGACGGCATCATCTCTGCTTCCCTTCTCAAGGGTCAGAACAGACCCTATGACCTCAGCCAGACTGCAAGGGAGGCTGGGAAATGCAGAGGCACACGCGGCTGTTTGGGGAGCCCTCGGTGTCTCGGCTGCACCTGGGGAATCTAACTCTCTGGGGGGGGCGGGGTTCTATTTCACTTCCAGGAAGTGGCTCTAGCAAAAACCCCTGCTCAGAGACTTACCGGGGACCCTTTGCTCAGTCAGAGCCAGAGGTGGCTGCCATTGTGAAGTTCATCACGACACATGGCAAGATCAAGGTCCTGATCTCCATCCACAGCTACTCTCAGATGCTCATGTACCCTTACGGCTACACACTGGAGGCGGTTTCCAACCAAGAGGAGCTGGTGAGATTAAGGAGACCTGTGTGCCCAGGAACATCCGCACCCGGCAGAGAGTTCCGGCTCACGCTGTAAACCAGTGTTTCTCAACCTTTGGGTCGCAACCCCTTTGGGGGTCCAAGGACCCTTTCACAGGGGTCCCCCGATTCATAACAATAGCAAAATGACAGTTATGAAGTAGCAACGAAAATAGTTTTATGGCTGGGGAGTCACCACCACATGAGGAACTGTATGAAAGGGTTGCGGCATCAGGAAGGTTGAGAACCATGCTGAAAACAGACCTCAGGAGACAGACAGAGAGACAGAGACAGAGACAGAGAGAGAGAGGCCGAGCTCAAAGGCCAGGGATTCAATCCCACTCAGAGGCACCTTGGAACATGGGGCTGGCTATCTGCTGTCCAAAGGTCATGGCCATGAAGCCTGGTGGAGCAGTTCTATCCTGCATACCTGGGGTGGGGGTGTCCCAGGAATCAGAATCAATGCCACAGCCACTGGTTGGCTAGACCCACGACAGATTCAAGGTCAAGATCATAGAAAAGTCCAAGGCCCTGCCAAAATCAAGCAGACTCTTAAGAGGGTGGAAGGAGCTTGCTGGGCTCCTGTGAGGTCAAGTCCAAAGCCATAGGCACTCTGCTCCCTCCTCATGAGGGCCACCTGGACACCCGACTTGAGGATCTCTCCCCAGCTGGTGAGGGTGTGGCATGGGAGGCTGCCTTAGACCCTGGCATATCACCGTCTGCATCTAACCCTGCAGTTCCTTCTGGCCAAGGACGCAGTGAAGGCCCTGTATGAGGTCCATGGGGTTGAGTACATCTACGGCAGCATCAGCACCACCCTCTGTGAGTCAGCCTTCTCCTGGGAGACTTCAGACCTCCCACTCACCTGGGTCAGGCTGAGATGCCACCAGACTCCCCTAGCCGGGCGGAGCCTGAGTGGACTCCTATACCTGGGTACCTGGGTGAATGAGGGGGACCCCAGGAGGTGATTCCTTTACAGCTTTAGTGAACAGCATCTAACACCTGCCTAACAGCTAAGACCCCCAAGTCTGATACCCCTAGGAGTTTCTTCTCACATGGGGTGGTGAATGAATGGGTGGGGCCTCCATTGAGGAGGGCAGGTGGGCCTGGCTCTTGATGTGGCCTGAGGTGGGTAGGGTTAGGGTCCCAGGGCCCACAGCCCACTCAGCAGGCTTCTGTTCTCTGTGGCCATGCCTGTCTTCCCATGGGGGGACATGTATTGGCCTGCTTGTTTCCAGACGTGGCCAGCGGGATCACGGTTGACTGGGCCTACGACAGTGGCATCAAGTACGCCTTCAGCTTTGAACTCCGGGACACTGGGCACTACGGCTTCCTGCTGCCGGCCTCTCAGATTGTCCCCACTGCCCAGGAGACGTGGATGGCTGTGCTTACCATCATGGGGCATGCCCTGGAGCACCCCTACTAGGGGCTGGGGCAGGGTGTCCCAAGGTGAGGGCTCCTCCCCAAGCCCAGGTATACATCCCCTGCCCCACCCCCAAGCCCCTTAGAAAATAAAAATGAGTTTGAAAGGCTTCTCCACCTTTATGCTGGCTGTATGTGTATGTGGGGTGCAGGTGGAGGGGAGCAGAGGCCTGGACAGGTCACTGCACCCCCAGGTTTGCCATCAAGAGAGAGAGGGAACTCCTACCCAGAGAGACAGCCCCCGGGATAGGACAGTGCACCCACTGTCCCTGGGGGTCATTTCATGGCAGGCTGACACAGAGGGGACAGGGGTCCAGCTGAAGGCATGGAGGCTCCATAGCAGGGAGGTGGGCACACACAGGCAGCCTCCATTTCTCCTGCTTCCTCACTCCTGCTGGGCTGGATTGCAGGCCACATCTTCTGAGAGCTCTCCCGGGTCCTTTTGGTCTTGAGAGCTTGGTCCCAACTGGTCTGAATTCACACAGCAAAGCCTCACATCAGGGCAGAGGAACCCTTCGTCTTCCTCCTCCATGTTGAGCAATGGCTCCAGACCAGGCCCGGGCTAAGCAAGCACTCTTCTAAGAGTGGTGGTGTTGCTGTACCCTGGCTCTGACTCCCGGCCATCCCACCATGCACAGCCACGTGAAGCATCACCTGGCCCATGCCTACCCCATGCTGACATGCTCAAAGCCCCTGGGGGCGGCGACTGAGTCTTTAGAGTTTTTCCAAGCTAGGCTTCATCTGTTGGCACAATATGGGACAGTGTTGGGTTGCGAACCATAGGATCCTCCCTCTTAAAAAAAATTATTCATTTATTTTCGTGGAGGATATACCCAACAACGTCAAATCCAGCAGATGCTACAATTCAGTGGCCTTGATGACATTCTTCGGGTTGTGCCAGGTTTTCAGTGGCCCGCGTTTTGGAAGTAACTCTCACAGAGCCTTGTTTTCTAGTCTGCCTGTGCCTGGCAGTGCCACGGAAACCTGCCCACCATGGGGGACACTGCTGGTGTTTGAAGCTCTGGTCACACAGCTTTCAGCCGTCATCGAGCAACAAGCCGACAGGCGGGTGGTAGCTGAGCGAGAGCGCGGTTCAGATCCGGAGGTGCCCAGCCCCGCTCCCCACACTTCCTTGTATCCACTGTTTTCCCTCATCTGTGGAAGCAGGGCGGTGGGTCTCTGCTCACTCCTCAGGGCAAGGCAGGAGCCAGCCAAGATGCTGAGTGGGTTTGTGGACGTTTCCAGCCGAAATCACTCATCTGAAAATCCAGGTTTGCCTGAGACAGGAGAGGGTCATGGATACCAACAAGTTACCCCAGGAGCACACAGAGCACAGGATTTTCCTACCAATCTCAGGCAGGGGAGAGAGCAAGACATGGTGAGAACAGATCCCTCTTCCCACCCCGCTAGTAAGAAGAGACAGGTTGAGCCAGTTGATGGAGAGAAGGGATCAACGGCGATCAAACCCAGGAGGACACACATTCAATATGGCGCCGGAGCAGTCCCACCAACCACGGCTGGTGAAGGGGCGTCTGGCTAGGTTATTAGAGGTGGCCATCGGAGCAAGGAAGAGCTCAGTGGGTTAACTGTTGAGAGCCCCCAGCAAAGACTCAAGAGGGTTGGCTGTGAGAAGGCCTAGGGGAGAGGCCCGAAGGCCAGCACCCACAGGGGCACCACGGGGATGCCAGTGCCAAGGGCCGGCTGTGCCACCTGGGAGCCCCTCGGGACAGTCTGGGTTGTTACTCTTGGCAGAACCCGCTCATCTCCAGGGGAAGAGTCAACACAGGAGGAGGGGCCCAGCTCGGGGGGAGCAGAGCGTCTGGTGAAATCCGCTGGTGTTTCTCAAGACCGAGGTTTGTTTAAAACTGGTCACGGTCAGAGTTCGCCATAGATTTTCCCCACTGAAGGTTTTTTGTTGTTTTTTTTCCCCCTGCCTGTCAATAGCAGAGATACGAGGTCACTGGCTCCGTGGGTATAAGCTGTAGATAAATACAGCAAGTCAGACCTTTGGACTCCAGAGTCTGAGACGGTCACTTTCATGGCCCTTCACACAAAGATTCTTATGTCGTGCTCCTGGGGGAGGTCATCGCCGGCACTAAGCAGCTCATTTTTCAGATAAGGAAGCGAGATTGGGAGAGGGCGCCAAGGCCACAGAGAACATAACTCACTCGTTTCTCCAGCTCCAAAGGAATCCGGGCCCCACTGGTCTGAGAGTGATGACTCTTACCTTCAGCTGGAACTCGTGGGCAGTTGGGCAACAGGAAGATGATTTGAGTCCCACCCCCAGACTGAAGCACAATCTATATGTGTGTGGGGTGCAGTTGGGGGGGGGGAGTTTGCTGGAAACACCAAATCTGTATTTTTATCATCTGCCCAAGGAGTTCTGGGACATCCTAGAGGTTGAAACACCACCCCTCTCCCTCACAGCCCTGCTCTCCTGCCTTGAGACAAATACTTGAGAATTTCCTGGAAGTGCTAGGCTTCCGGTTTCATGCCAATAGACTAAAGGGGCCTGCCAGTGTGAGCAGCCAGGCATCCTTTTCCCCAAAAAAGGATATTTCCAAGGGGCTAGGCCAGCTTGAAGATGCAGGCTCTGTGGGCAGCTGGGGGCTTGTTTGAAATGCAAATTCTCAGGCCACCCCTGATCAACTGAATCTGGATCTCCAGGGGGTAATTCTAGTGCCAGGTTTGAAAAGCCTCGGACTAGAGGCAGCACTATTTGAATTCTGATAAGCTTCCCAGTAACAGCAAAAGTAATGAACTTGTAGCCATGCTGGGCAGTGCTTTCCACGATTCAGCACATTGCTTCCTCCCAGCTATCGGAGGTGGGTACCACGACTGCCCGTAGCTTCAGATGTTGATTCAGCCAAGACAGCTAGCTAACGTATCCATGTACAATTCAGCAACATTGTATTCTTCAAGTTGTGCAACTGTCTCCATCCTCCTTTCTCAGGTTGTTCCTCCACAGTCCACAAACTCACTACTCCCCGCCCCCCAGATTTCCTATTTCCTCTTTTGAGTTGCCGTTGTCTATTTGAGTCTGTGTGGCCTTGTAAAGACGGAGCCGGGGGATTGGCCGAGTGGCAGTAAGTTGGGCTCTGTTCCAAGGGCCCACTGTTTGAAACCACCAGCTGCGATGTGTGAGCACAGTAAGACGTTCTCTTCCCATAAAGAGTTACAGTCTTGGATGCCCACAGGGGCAGTTCTACCCTGTGCTACAGTATCCTCACGGGCTGGAATCATCTCAATGGCAGTTGAGTTTTGATTTGTTTTGCTTTTTTGGTTTGAATCTTTTAAAAAGCACAACGGCCAGGGTGGACGGCATTCGTGATTTAAGCTACCAGATCGTGATGGTCTCGTGTGAGCAGTGCGGGAAGAAGAGTTTCCATGGGAACATGGCCCGCGTCCAAAATCGATGTGGCCGTTCTGGCAGAGCTCACTCTTTTTCTAGTCCTGTCTTGGTCTTGTTGTCTTCTGACCCCTGGCTCTTGGAACGCGAGAAGCCTTCAGCCTACTGCCTGTCCTGCGAATCTTGGATTCTCCAGTTCCCATGGGCCAGCAGCCTGTTGACTGATCTTCACTTTCCACAACCAAGGTTGTGTCATCTGCCTGTGGCAAGTCATTTGTGAATCTTCTTCCCATCCTGGATGCCCAGTTCTTCTTCACAGAGTCCAGCTTCTCATATTATTTGTTCAGTCTGCAATTTGAATAAGCACAGTGAAAGAATATAGCCATGCATGCCATGATGCTCACCTTCCCGACACAATTGCTGAAGACAAAGTGGGTGCATAAGCAAATGTGGTGAAGAAAGCTGATGGTGCCTGGCTATCAAGAGATATAGCAACTGTGGTCTTAAAGGCTTGAAGGTAAACAAGTGGCCATCTAGCTCAGAAACAACAAAGCCCACATGGAAGAAGCACCCCAGCCTATGTGATCATGAAGTGTTGAAGGGATCAGGTATCAGGCATCAAAGAACAAAAAAAAATCCTATCATTGTGAATGAGGGGGGAGGGAGTGCGGAGTGGAGACTCAAAACCCATCTGTAGGCAATTGGACATCCCCTTACAGAAGGGTCTTGGGGAGGAGATGAGCCAGTCAGGGTGCAGTGTAGCAACAATGAAACATACAACTTTCCTCTAGTTCCTAAATGCTTCCCCCCCCCCCCCCCCCGACTATCATGATCCCAATTCTACCTTACAATCTGGCTAGACCAGAGGATGTACACTGGTACAGATAGGAACTTGAACCACAGGGAATCCAGGGTGGATGACCCCTCTAGGATCAGTGGTGAGAGTGGTGATATCGGGATGGTGGAGGGAGGGTGGGTTGGAAAGGGGGAACCGACTACAAGTATCTACATATAACCTCCTCCCTGGGGGACGGACAACAGAAAAGTGGGTGAAGGGAGATGTCGGGAAGTGTAAGATGTGATAAAATAATAATAATAATTTATAAATTATCAAGGGTTCATGAGGAAGGGGAGAGCAGGGAGGAGGGGGAAAATGAGGAGCTGATGTCAGGGGCTTATTGGAGAGCAAATGTTTTGAGAATAATGAGGTCAATGAATGTACAAATGTGCTTTATACAATTGATGTATGTATGAATTGTGATAAGAGTTGTATGAGCCCCTAATAAAACGTTTTGAAAAAAGAATCCAACCCTGACACACACCTCTCCTGATCTGAAACCACGGTGCCCCTTGCTTTATTGAATGACTGCCCTCGGTCTGTGTCCAGGCTCTGCAGGAGCACAGTGAAGTATCCTGGCATTCCCATTCTTTGCAATCTGACCTACACATTTGTTATTTCTATACAGTCACTTGTCTTTGCAGAGTCAATCCAACACAACGAAACAGCTCTTGGGTAGCCCCTGCAGTCAGCCACAATCCCTCTGACTTCAGCAAGATAGCCCTTATGCCACCTCCTCTTCCGAATCCAGCTTGAATTTCTGGAAGCTCCTGGGCAATGTGTGGAGTTATCTTCAGTAGAAAGGTATCGGCGTGTGGTGTTCATGACACCGTTGAATAATGCCCACATTCTGTTGGGTCATCTTCCTTTGGAAGGAGTACAAATGGGCCTCCTCCAGTCAGTTGGGCGGGTAGCTGGCTTCCGACGGTCTTGGCATGGGCCAAGCCATATTGCAGGCACTGGTGAACAACAAAGCTCCAAACTGACAAAATACCAAGTGAAATGTCTCAGACAACACTACAAGCCCTCTCTGACCCATGGCATTAATATCTCTGCTTCTTTTCTTCTTCTTTTTGGTTTTAATAAACAGAAGTTTGTTTTCTCACAGTTTAGGGGGCTAGAAATTGAAAGTCAGGGTGTTGTCCCTAGGAGAAGACTTTCTCTCTGCTGGTTCTGGATATAGGTCCTTGTGTCTTCAGTTCTGCTTCTGGGGGGGCGGGGTCTTCATGATCTTGTGGCTTGGCATGTCTTGTCCTCCATCTCTGCTTATTATCTTCCATTTCATCTTTTTCTTTTTTATACATAAAACATTTTACTGGGGGCCCTTACAGCTCTGATCACAATCCACACATCAGTTGTATCAAGCACATTTGTACATATGTTGCCATCATCATTTTCTAAACATTTTCTTTCTACATGAGCCCTTGGTATCAGCTCCTCTTTTGTCCCTCATCCTTATGAACCCTTGACAAATTAGAAATGATAATTATTTTCATGTCTTACACCATCCGTTGTCTCCCTTCACCCATCTTTTTGTTGTTCACCACCCATCGGTGAGGGGTAGGTGTTATACATTGATCATTGTGATCAGTTCCCCCTTTCCCCCACTTCCCCCTACCCTCATGGTATTGCTACTCCTATTATCGTTTCTGAGGAGTTTATCTGTCCTGGATTCCGTGTGTTGAGAGTACCAGTGTACATGCTCCGGTATAGCCAGATTTGTAAGGTAGAACTGGGGTGGGGGGTGGGGGAAGCATTGAAGAACTAAAGGAATGTTGTGCATTTCATTTATGCTACACTGCACCCTGGCTGGCTCGTCCCTTTCCTGTGTCCCTACTGTGAGGGAATATCCAAGTGTCTACAGCTGCGCTTTGGGTCCCCACTCTGACTCCCCTCATTGCATTGATATGATTGTTCGTTTTGGGTCTTCTGATACCTGATCCCATCAACAGATCATGGGTCACACAAACTGGTGTGCTTCTTCCATATGGGCTTTGTTGCTTCCCTGCTAGATGGCCGCTTGTTTAACTCAAGCCTTTAAGACCCCAGAGTAGAGACTCAATGTCCACCTGCGACCTTGATACTTAACATATAAATATATGTACAAAGACCTATATCCCTATCATTATATATTCATATATTTACATATATGCATGTCTATGTTTATACTTCTATAAATGTCTTTTGCCTCTTGTTCTTTCTTCTATTTCCTTTCATGTTCCTCCTCTCCCACTAGCATGTTTGACCTTCATTCGCCTCTCAGTAATTCCTCTCGGCTACATTGCCCTTGATCAAACCCCACCAGGCATTCCACATCCTCCTCGCCATTGACTTTAGATCTCTTGTTGTTCCCCTGTCCTTGGGTTTGTGGGATGCCCCTTCCCTTTCACCCACGTTCCCCTCTCCTCTGTCCCCCTGGAACTGTCAGTCCTGAGACCTGAAACAGTTTATAGGAGACTTTTTCTTCTTCTTTTTAAGAATGTCTATCTACATAAGATAGGCAATGTAAACAATCCTGAGGAGAATACCTTTGGTTCTTGATCCTGTGCTACCTCTTGAGATGGCTGAATGTCTACAGTTCTGTTTTGTACAGTGACCCTCTTAGTCCTTCCATCTTCTTTTGATGCTTCCGTCACAATTTAATATTTTCTCATAGAAAGCTTCAGTATTGCAAATGGAGGACTACGGCTTTCCATCGTTTCTTTCCGCTTGAGCAACACCGAGTGTATTCTCCCCTTTGGCTTCCGCACTCCGAGCCTTTGAACACTTCGTTATAATACTTTATCTTCTGGAGCTGCCTGTGGAGAGTTCCTGTTTGGCTCTTTTACTCCATCATTTCTTCCAGTTGCTTTAGCTACTCTGGGTTCAAGAGCAAATTTCAGAGTCTCTTCTGACATCCACTGTGACCTTTTCTCCCCCCTCCTCCCACCCTGCGTTTTGAATAACTTGTTGCTTCTTCATGCATGATGTTCTTAATGTCAACTTACAACTCATCTGGTCTTCAGCCGTTAGTGTTTAATGCATCAAATCTGTTCTTGAGTTGATCTCTAAGTCACTGAAATATACTCAAGTTTGTATTTAACTCTCAAGGATTTGTCTTCATTTTGGTCAGCCTCAGCTCAAACTCGCCAAGGGCCATGTCATGGTCTGTTTTGCACTTGGCACCTGGCCGGGTTTTGGCTGATGCGAGCTAGCTTCTCCATCATCTCTTTTCACAGTTGGTATCCATTGGATCCTGTGTATTCCATCCTGCATAGTCACCATTTATGCTGTTGAAAAGGGCATATGCAATGAAGAAGTTATTGATCTTGCAAAATTCGATTAGGTGACTGCCAACTTCATTTCTGTCACCAAGGGCACACTGTCCAACTACTGATGCTTCTTTGCTCCTGCGGTTTGCACGTCAATCGCCAATAATTATTCATGCATCTTGATTGCAGGTCCGATCAATGTCAGACGAAAGGAGTTGGTGGGATTCTTCAATTTCATCATCATTGGTCTTCGTGATTGATAAGTACGTTTGAATAATAGTATTAACTGTTCTTCCTGTGGACGCAGGGGTAGCACCCTATCACGGCACTGTTGTGCTTCACGATAGATCTTGAAACGTTCCTCTTGATGGTGAATGTGATGCCATTCCTTTTCAGTTGATTGTTCCTGGGAGATTAAACCATATGATTACCCAGTTCACAAAGGGCCCCGACGGGTCCTTTTCAGCTCACCACGGCCTCGGGCATCCATCTCTAGGCAGCCTGTTGCTTTTCTTTTTGACGAGTTCCAATTTTCCTAGAGCCAGCCTTTGCACATTCCAGCGTGCCTCTTCATGAATGCACCTTACAAACCATACGACAAGGACCGACCAGGGTCCTGAGAACGTGACTCCATTCATGTCCGTGAAGTCGACGCTACTTCCAGGAGGCAGTTCTATTTTGGGCGCCTCTTAAAACCCAAGACGCTCATGCTCTGAGCCTGTGTCAAGGTTGTGCCGCCGCTCAGACGGTTTCAGTGGCGAATCCCACCGCTTCTCTATCAGCTTGCCAAACTGCGGTGGCTTGCACGTTGCTGGGGCGCTTGAAACTATGCCACGGGAATTGCAAATACCAGCAGGGATGGCACCACGGTGGACAGATTTCCGCAGAGCTTCCCGACTCAGACAGACTAGGAAGAAGGAAGAGGCAGCCCCCTTCTGAAACCCCAATAGCAGCCTGCATCTCCGACCCAACGGAAACCAGGTGTGGCCAGAGGGAGCCGAAACCTACCTTATGGTAGGGATTGTGCCAAGTAACGAGAAGTTCTGAGCAGGCCAGTGCAGGGCTAGCTGAGTGACGGGGCATGGGGGGCCCAGGCCCCTCCCTCCTGCCTGTTACATTTGCCACGCAGCCCTCACGTGGACCTCCAGGGGCCCGATGGTGGCTCCGTCTCACAGGACAGGCAGGAGGCACTCAATATAAGGAAGCCGAGTCTGCCCCACTTACAAAACCCTGCCAGAACCCCCTCCTGCATGGACCAGCTTACAACGCATCGGTTGGCACTGTGATACATGGTCATACCTAGCTGCAAGGGTGGCTGGGAAGTTGTTTTATAGCTGTCACATACTTTTGACCCCAAATAAAGATGGAAGTCCAATAGGAAGGGCACATGAGAGATTCAATTCCTCTGCACTGATTCGGACAACTGACTTCATCTTAAAGCCATAGAACTTTCCAGATGAAAGGGCTCTTTTCAAGCATCTCGTCCTAACGTCGCATTGTGCAGTTCAGCAGACTGAGGGTCTCTGAGGAACATGATGTGCACAAGGTCTCGGAGTCATGTGATTTGTAAATGGCCTTCATGGCTAACCCCTCCCAGGACTGAGGGTCACCTGGCTGGTTTGCAGAAATGGCATATGTTCTGTTAGCTATATATTTACCACTATATAATATATAACAATACTAAATTCATATAAGCAAATAATAAATAAAGCTTAAGCCATAGGCACACAACTAAGAGATAACCTTAAACTTTTATTTTTGTGTTAGTCCAGGTTGACTAGAGAAACAAATTCATAGACCCTCATATGTGTATAAGAAAGAGCTTTATATAAAAGAACAATTGTATCTTGTGAAAACATCCCAGCCCAATCCAGATCAAGTCCCTAAGTCTGATATTACCCCCTATGTACGATACTAGTCCATAAATTCCTCTTTAGATGCATGCAGCACATGCAATGATGCCAAATGCAGGATGGTCACAGGCCAGTGGCTAGAAGGTCTTGTGGATCTAGTGGCGGTGGAAGCATCTCAACCCTGGCCCGGGTCTCCATGGGTCTCCTCCAGCTCTCTGAGTGTTTCAACAGCAGGAAAGGGAAGGCAGAAAGAGAGACTGGGTCTGGTCTCCAGTGAGCCCTTTATCTCTGTGGTGCCTCCAAAAGAGGCCATCAAGCTGTGGCCTGACTGCCAGGCTAGACTCCACCCTTTAGCTCAAGGTGACAGGAGACTGTGTAACTGCCACCGTTTTCTATACTCTACTTCCTTTGACTTGGGCGCTTGAGAGAGGTAGGGTGTGGGGGCCATGGAGCTAGGTGAAGCCGGTGAGGCAAGAGCAAGAAACCAACTGCAGATCCTCAGGCAAGAGGCTAGAGAGGGACGAGCCACATGGAATGTGTGCGACAGGTCCTCATTCCCAAGAATTGCCAGAAATACTCCAGAAAGGAGCCTGAAGGGGCCCGGAGTCTCACTGCCATCCAGTCCATGCCGACTCAGAGCAACCCCGTAGGTCAGAGCAGAACTGCCCCGTGGGTTTCCGTGACCACCTCTTCTTTTTGCATTATTATTAAATCATTTTATTGGGGGCTAGTACAAGTTTTATCACAATCCATCCATCCATTGTGTCAAGCACTTTTGCACATTCATTGCCATCATCATTCTCAAAACATGTGCTTTCTGCTTGAGTCCTTGGTGTCAGTTCCTCATTTTTTCCCCTCCCTCCCCGCTGTCCCCTCACTCATAAACCCTTGATAATTTATAAATTATTATTATTTTGTCATATCTTACACTGTCCGATGTCTCCCCACTTTTTTGTTGTCCGTCCCCCAGGAAGAAGGTTATATATAGATCCTTGTAATCAGTTCCTCCTTTCCATCCCACCCTCCCTCCACCTTCCCCGTATCGCCACTCTCACCACTGGGCCTGAAAGGATTCCCTGTGTTTCCAGTTCCTATCTGTACCAGTGTACATCCTCTGGTCTAGCGGATTTGTAAGGTAGAATTGGGATCATGATAACGTGGGGGGAGGAGGAAGCATTTAGGAATTAGAGGAAAGTTGTATGCTTCATCACCCTGACTGGCTCATCTCCTCCCCAAGACCCTTCTGTAAGGGGATGTCCAGTTGCCTACAGATGGGTTTTGGGTGCCCAAACTGCACCCCCCTTCATTCACAATGATTTGATTTTTTTGTTCTTTGATGCCTGATACCTGATCCCTTTGAACACCTTGTGATCACACAAGCTGGTGTGCTTCTTCCATGTGGGCTTTGTTGCTTCTGAGCTAGATGGCCATTTGTTTATCTTCAAGCCTTTAAGACCCCAGATGCTATATCTCTTGATAGCCAGGTACCATTAGCTTTCTTCACCACATTTGCTTATGCACCCGCTTTGTCTTCAGCGATTGTGCCGGAAAGGTGAGCATCATGGGATGCCAGTTTAATAGAACGAGGTGTTCGTCCATCGAGGGAGTACTTGAGTGGAGGCCCAATGCTGTGACCACCTCTTGATGTGGGCAGAAAGCCTCAGCTTTTCTCACAGAGCAGCTGGTGGTTTCAAACTGCTGCCTGTGGTTGGCTTCTCGGCACGTTGCCTCTGCGCGGCCAGGGCTCCTGAAATAATGATGATGGAATCATCACTTTTCTGTGAAACTCAGCATTTCCTCCCATTCTCTGAGGTATAAAATGTTCTCCAGGAGCTCGGGTTTTTGATATATATTTTTTCATTCTGCTGCAGTTCTTTTCCTCCATCCTCCACCCCCATCCTCCTGCTTTTGCCCAACAAGCTGTTCTTTTCAGGTATGTTGTTTTTCCATGCTTTCACCAGTAAAATTTATGAGCATTTATTTAATAGAAAGAAAAAACACTGGAAAAGCTGAAGCCACGGAGCAGTGGCTCCTATGGAAAGCCATTAAGGCGGGTGGCGGGGGCGGCAAGGAGCTGTGGGTTCTCCCTCCTTAGGAAAACAAGCGGGCGGGCCTGGAATGTGAGCGCGCTGAGGCTGATGGCCCCAGCCCAACGGAAGGGTGAGGGGCCCTTCCAGCCCGCCACCCTCCTCCAAAGACAAACTGGGCTGGAGGGTAAAATGGGTTTCCTGAAAAAGAAATAATAATAATAAATAACTTTTTTAACTCCTTGAGAAAAGCAAGCTGGCCTGGAGGCCGCTGCCTCAGGGTTGGGCGAGCCCGTGGAGGCCTGCCGTGGTTCTCAGACTGGTCAGGGCCACCTACAATCAGGCTGCTGTCTCAGCTCCCGCAGACCGCCCTCGGTGCGTTAGGGAGCGGCAGTCCAGGGGGGTGCTGAGCGGAACGACTGTGGGTGGGATGCGGGGGGCATTCATGGGAAGAGGACATTTCCTGGGCTGTGTTCCTGGGCCCTGCCCACGGTCCCCCAGGATGCAGGTGCTTCACTGCTGGCCTCCCCGCTGCCCCAGTGTGGTCGGCCACACCTGGAGCTTGGGGATAGTAACGTCCTCCTCCGCAGTGTTTCCTGAAGGACAACTCTGGGCCCCTTCAGGTTCCTTCCTGGAGTATTTCCGACAATTCTTGGCAATGAAAACCTGTTCCACACATTCCATGTGGCTCGTCCCTCTCCAGCCTCTTGCCCGAAAAGCTTCTTGCTCTTGCCTCACTGGCTTCACCCAGCTCCATGGGCCCCACACCTTACCTCTCTGAAGCCCCCCAATCACAGCTTACAACAAGGGGGAACATCTCACAACACCGTACTGGCGCTTGTATGGAAGCAGAGCATAGAATGCACTAACCGGCCTCAGGAGGACGTCGCTGGTGCTGGCGTGGGTGACCGGTGTTCCTTTGCGGGGTGCCCTTTCTTGGCTGCATGGCCTCCCGACTGTTCCCATGGTGCTGGGTCAGCTTGGTCCCCCAGTGATCTCCAACTCCCCTCTCGGGTTCATCAAGAAGCACCTCGCCGCCCTCCGTGTGCCCTGTGCTCTCTGCTGCATTGGCTCTTTCTCTTCCCCCTGGCTGCCTTCTGGAATTTCAAGTCTGGCTTGACATTTCCTAAAGGCCCACTAGAATGCTTCTCTCTTGGGGGTCTCTCTCTAACGTGTGGGGGGGAGCCGGTCTCCAATCCTGGAGGAAGGCAAAGACCCCAAGCTCACTGTTGCCGAGTCTATTCCGACTCACAGCAACCCTGAGGGACGGATGGAACTGCGCCTGCAGACGGCAACTCTTGACAGGGGCGGAAAGCCCCATCTTTCTGCCCCAGGAGGGGCTCGTGGTTCAGAACTGCTGACCTTGAGCGAGCAGCTCAGTGCGTAAACACCACCAGACGCTTGAAATGGACGGCTCTTCAGCCTCAAAGCCAAGCAAGCGGGCAGACCTGCAGGCTCTCCCCAAACACGCAGGAATCAAAGTCCTCCTGAAGGAGGCCACGCCCGGACTTCCTCTCCCAGGGTCCCAGACGCCCCGCCCTGCAGGCTCCCTGGGGTGTGGCCCACCTCAGCCAACATTGCCTGTTGGGAGCCCTGGGCCTCCCTGCAGACCTGACCAGTCCGAGATGTCACCGCAGCTGTGAGTTCTTGGGTGACAAAAAAGAAGTGACTTGCTGCCAGTTGGAGGATGGAGTTGTGATCCTGGCTCTTCGATGGCAGACAGCAGTCCCTGTCCCCTTTGGGTCTTCTCTGAAGTTCGGGGACCCCTTTTGGAGGCTGTGCATGTTTTAATTTCTTTCCTTTTAATTAAATACTTTTATTGGGAGCTCTTATCACAACCCATACATTCATCCATTGTGCCAAGTACATTTGTAGATATGTTGCCATCATTTTCAAAATGCTTTCTTTCTGCTTGAGCCCTTGATACCAGCTCCTCGTTCTTTGTCCTACCTCCCTCCCTCACCCTCTCTCCCTCAGGAACCCTTGATAAATTATAAATTATTATTTCCATATCTAACGTCGCCGCTGTCTCCCTCCACCCACTTTTCTCTTGTGCTTTTGTTTTCACAGATCCAACTAGATAAAGCAACAAGATGAACTCGTGGCTCCATCTCTAGAGCGCAGTGGCTAACCCGACTTGAGTCGCCTGTTGGTCAACCCCCCCACCCCAATTCCCACAGAAAGGCCAACTGTAGCACATGCCTTCAACACACCTGCCAAGGCAGAAGACAGCTGCTGTGCTAACCAGTGACGGCTTGCAGTCATTTGGCTGTCCCCATTCACGCTTGGCCAGCATCTCCCCGGCCCACTGTCTCCTTGGTTCATTATATGGACACGGGGGGCTGGTTCCTTCTGCCTCTTTAACAACCCACATGGTAAATGTTGCCTTGAGGGTCTCTTAACATCTCATCTTAGAGCTGCGGTTCTCAACCTGTGGGTCGAGACCCCTTTGAGGATCGAACGACCCTTTCACAGGGGTCCCCCGATTCATAACAGTACAAAATGACAGTGAGGAAGTAGCAATGAAAATAATGTTATGGTTGGGGGGGTCACCACCACGTGAGGAACTGTATATAAGGGTCGGGGCGTGAGGGAGGTGGAGAACCACTGTCTTAGAGCTTCTGCTTGCCAGGCTTGGTGCTTCCCTGGCACGGGTGTCATGGGGCTTGCCCACTTTGTGCACTCAGTAGGGCTGCGGCAGGCCTTGTTTGCAGACCATTGTGATAAAGCGTGTGTCACAACATGTGGATGCTTGCTTGTTTGTTCGTTCCCAATGCACATGACGAGAAGTCCTGGTGGTGGAGTGGGTGACTGACTCCCTGGGCTGCCAACAGCAAGGTCAGCAGTTCGAAACCACCAGCCGCTCCTCAGGAGAAAGATGAGACTTTCTACTCCCGTAAAGATGTGCAGTCTATGAAACCCGCAGGGGCAGTTCTCCTCTGTTGCTCTGAGTCAGGATCCACTCGATGGCAGTGAGGCGGGCTTGGACAGCAGCTGAAAGGCATGTTCAGGTCTCTGCGCTGTGGACCAGCCCCATGGAAACATCTGGAACAGTGGGAGAGTGACCAGAGAAGTAAGAGGTGCCTGTCCGGACACTCAACACTCTCTTATGGACAAGTCCCCGAGGCTCCAGCTCAGTGCTTATCTCAGTGTCCATTGTGGGAAAACAGGTCTTGGGTCCACAGGAAGCGAGGGCCGTGGGTCAGAAGGCGGAGCCTTGGGCCCCTGATGAATCCAGTGCCTTTGAGCCAAAAGGACTTGTGGTGACAACGTGTGACCTGAGTCAAATTGGCCCCTGCGTCCCCACGCTGTAGATCTTGAAGGAAGCACACCTCCACACCGGTCTCCCACAGGGCAGCTTGTGGCTTCATAGCACCCTGCCCCAGTGTGACCTTCTGGAAAATGGCTTTTTCCAAAGAGGTAAATTTCACCTTCCTGAGGATCAGGATTCAGCACCCTTCAGTGGTCTCCTTTCCTCTGCCCTGGGGCTTCCTTCCGGCCCCAGCCCAGGCTCAGCCCGAAGCACAGAGGCCATGGGCTCCAGCCTTGGAGAACACGGAGGCCCGGTCTCGCCATCTCAGACAGTGGGGCTGCAGACCTCACGCCTCTGCTTGCGGGAATGGTGTAAAGCGAGCAGGCTCTCTCCACCCCTAGACAGAGTCTGAACAATCAGGCAGCCTCAAAGTGCAGAATTAGAAAAGGCAACATCGTTTCCATCATGTGAAGACCAGGAAGGAAAGTGTTACCAAAATTCTCCTTCTCCTGGTTGGGGGCAGATTGAAAAAGCTGACAAACCTTGCAGGGCAGGAGAGCCTGAGCGGGTGGGTGGGGTGGGGGGCTGTGAGGAATGTGTAGGGCAGCTCCAGAAGCGAGAGGGAGGTTGGAAATAAGACAGACACCCCACTCCAGGAACAAAGAGGGAAGAACAAATGGGTGTTTGTGTGGTGGCACTAAACTGTGATACATGCAGTAACCCTGCCTCTAAGAACCAGGTCCAATGCCAGTCAAGTCTTCCCCGAGCCCTCCTGGATGTGCCCAGAGAGCTGCGTCCCCAGCCTGGTGGAGCGTGGCTGGTCCCAGACCCACCACCCTGTGTGACCAGGCCACACCTCCCACAGGCTGACCCCCAGGTTGTGCTGGATGGGGCTCCCCGATCTGCTGCTTGCAGTTTGACTTCGAAGGTTCTGCATCCGCTTGGCTGGAAACTCCCCGGTCTTGTTGTGCACTGGGCTGCCCTTGCCCCGTCCTCCCACACAGGTGCCAGACCTGCGCCGAGATCTGAAGCCCCTTGCTCCTGCCTTCTCCGGCACCCTTTCCCTCAGCTGACACAAGCCCTCCTCATGAGTCACTTGCATGTTGTTACGGAAAGCTCCTAGGATGCCGTTTTCTTTGTTATTTCCATCCTACCCTGGTAGGGTGGGTTCTAAATCTAATCACCCCTGAGTCACCAAGAGGGCCAAATAGGCATAGAGCCCAAGTGAAGATGGTCTGCCAGCCAAGGGGCTGAAGCACGGCAGAAGCCCTGGGATATGCATTGGGCTGTGAACCACAAGGTCGGCAGTTTGAGACCACCAGCAGCCCCAAGGGAGAAAAGTAAGGCTTTCTGCTCCCATGAGGAGTGACAGTCTCAGAGACTCACTGGGGCAGTGACTCGATGGCAGTGCCTTCACCAACAAGGAAGCAGTCAGGCCAAGACCTTAACGTGGCCTCTAGCCCCTCAGAATGGGGAGAACACAAGTTTTCTGTGGGGTGGCCCTGAGCTGGACGCAGTTTGATGGCCGTGAGTTTGCTTTGATTCCTCAAAGCTGCCCACGTGTGGCATTTCCACGAGAGCAGCCCAAGGGAACGAAGACAGGTGTCTTGTTGACAGCGTCCTGTGTGACCTGGATGGCGAACAAAAGTTAGCTGGTTGCTTCTATCTGTGAGCCCCTGTAATCAGGGAAAAGTCCATCTTGGGATCGTCCCTGGACTAGCCCAGGGAATGTTGGTTGAAGGTTGGCTGCAGGATCCTGGACCTGGAGGGCAGGCGTGGCCCCTTGAGTGGCAGGTACTCGGAGGGGCAGTGGAGTTAGAGTGGTAGTCTCACTCATGTGCCAGTTGGGGTTCTCTCTGCATCTGCCTAGGAGGGCCCACCAGGTGGGTAGGGGTGGGGTAGGCTGGCAGAGAGAAAGGATGAAAACCAGAAAGGGCCTGTCAGGTGCCCAAGCCCAAGCCCTGACACAGAGCAGGCCCCGCAGTGCCAGGAAGCCTGGGCCCCAACAGGTTCCGGTGGGATATCTCTGAGATGAGATCAGCGAGCAGGGCCCGAGCGTGCTTCCCTCTGGGAGTTCCGGTCTGTCTTCTGTGCTGTGTAATCCCATTGGGGGGCTGCATCTGGTTCCCACCACACTTCCTGTAGAGATGAAATCTGGTTACAGTTTCTGTCAAAGACCACCCTGATCCCGGAGGGAACCAACTGGCCCATGGTGGTGTGGCGAGGGGCCTGCAGAGAAGTTGGGGGCTCCTGCAGCCACTGTGGCCCGAAAGGGAAGGGGCAGAGAAGGCCCTTACGATAGCCTGCTTCCTGGAGGGGGCCCTGTGGTGTGCAGAGTAGGGCCCAGGAATGATGGGTGGCCTCGGGACATGGTGCTGCCTGGTCAGCCGACAGCGCAGTCCAGTTGCCTGGCTGGGGCTATGGGTGGCAGGGTTCCCTGCGGGGCCACCTCCAGTCCCAGCTGCCTCAGCCAGCTTATCTCCAGCTGCCCTGTTCCCTGCAGTGTTATCAGGGGTAATGAGACTCAGGCAGAGCTCAACCCCCGCCCCATGGGACAGGGCACAGGTGTGAAGGGACAAACTGACCTTGGGCCCAGCCAGTTGACCTCAGACCTGAAGGGTTTAAAAGGCTCCTGAGACTTGCCCCCAGCCCCAGTTTGACCGTGCCTGGCGACAACATGAGGGTGTTTCTGGTGCTGACGGCACTGCTGGTGGCTGTCTTTGCCAAAGAGAACTTTGTGGGGTATGGGGCTTGGGGAGGAGGGCTGTGTGCTTGGGAGGTGGGAGGTGCGGCACCCTAGAGAGTCTGGGGAGGACAGAGAGACCGACAGACATGTGGGGACCGGGCCAGGGTGATGGGCTGACCAGGTCCCTCTAGGACAGGGTCCCAAGCATTAGAAGAACCGGGCGCTCTGATGGAGGGATGTTCTAGGGGGCAGTCAGGGAGGGGCCTGTGAAACAGTCTAACGGGAGGGAACCCATACCCTGCCTGCCCAGCTCCTCGGGGTGTGTTCCCAGGAGATTGTGGTGGGAAGGCATACACCCCCATCCTGCCCCCGACTCAGTCCACACTTGCCCTGCCCAGGCACCAGGTGCTCCGGATCTCTGCGGTCGATGAAGCCCAGGTTCAGAAGGTGGAGGAGCTGGAGGAGCTGGAGCATCTGCAGGTAGAGGAGGAGGAGGAGGGTAAGAAGGCGAAGGCACCCCAGGCGAGGCCCCTCCAAGTTCCCTCCTCTCCCTGAGATGGTGGGAGCTGGCCCTTCCGCCCAGAAGAAACAGGGCACTAGATCCCACATGCACTTGACACCCGGCTATCCCATTCCTGAACTGTGCAAGTCTGGGGTATCAGCCCCTTGGCTCTCCACTCTGCTTCCTGCCAGTATTCCCCCATCCTCAGGGGTTCCCTTCCCCCTCTGTCCCTTCCCTCAGGGCACCAGGCCCCTCCAGACAGCCCTGTGCCCACCACTGCCCCTCCCTTCACAGCTGGACTTCTGGCGAGGCCCTGCCCAGCCCGGTGCCCCCATCGACGTCCGAGTGCCCTTCCCCAGCCTGCAGCCCGTCAAGGTCTTCCTGGAGTCGCATGGCATTGAACACAGGGCCATGATCAAGGACGTGCAGGCCCTGCTGGACCAGGAACAGGAGGAGATGTTCGCCTTCCAGGCCCGCGCCAGCTCCACCGACTCCTTTAACTACGCCACCTACCACACCCTGGAAGAGGTGAGGTGCCCAACGGCCTGGGCCATGGGGCAGGACTCGGGCAAGAGCGGTCTACCTTGACCCGGGGTGTGGTGAAGGGGTGGCACCAGGGTCCCCAGCAGCAGGGGGCAGGCACATGCTGAAGGAACAGCTGTGCGCCCAGAAGCCACACAGGTGGTTCTGCCTCCATCTCACCCCCCTCCCTTAGATCTACAACTTCATGGACATGCTAGTGGCTGAGAACCCCAACCTGGTCAGCAAACACGAGATCGGGAAGACCTACGAAGGGCGCCCCATTTATGTGCTGAAGGTAACCCAGGGACACATGGGCAACAAGAGGGTGTGGGGATCCCCTTCCCCGCCTTCGGGAAGATCTGGCTTTCCACAACCTGCACATCACAAGCTGTGAGGGGGGCCCCCATGTTTCCCATATTCAAGGGGCACATTGCTTTGGGAGCCTAGATGGTCCAGATAAAACAGTGTGCCGGCAACTATTTTGCATCCCAGCACAGAAATTCCACAGTGGGGGTGCTTTCACCAACAGAAGTTTATTTTCTCCCTGTTTTAGAGGGCTGGGCATCTGAATCCAGGGGGCCAGCTCTCCGACAGGAGCCCCAGTGGTAGGGTGGGTGACATGGCAGGCAAGTGCAGCAGGTGGGCCTCACCAGCCCCTCTCTGCAGAAAGAGGGGGCTTTCTGCTCCCACAAAAACCAGCAGCCATAGAACCCCACGGGGGGATGTCCACTCTGCCCATAGGGTCCTGGGGGCCAGAACCAGCTCAGTGGCAGTGGGCAAAGCTGCCTGGAAGATTTCTTTCCCGCTGGCTCAGGAGGAAGGGTCTTGTCTTCTTTCAGCTGGCTCCTGGGCCCTCTCAGGGTCTACCATCTCTGCTCGGTGGCAGATTGATCTGTGGTTTGTGCAATCCTCTCTCCTCTTTCTCCCTCTCTCCCTTTCTTAATCTCAAAAGAGATTGGCTCAAGACACACTGTACTCTAATACTGCCTCATTAACATAACACAAAAGTGCCACTCCCACATGAGACTATAGATACCCAAACCCAACCCAAACTCACCGCCCCCCAGGAGTCCTGTTCAGAGGGGCTCTGGCATAGAATAGTCTTGACCCATGGGGTTTCTGAGGGTGTACTTAAAAAAAAAACCAAATCATTTTATTGGGGGTTCTTATAGCTCTTATAAGAATCCATACATCCATTGTATCAAGCACATTTGTACATATGTTGCCATCATCGTTTCCAAACATTTCTTTCTACTTGAGCCCTTGGTATCAGCTCCTCTTTATCCCCCCTCCCTGCCCCACTCACCCACCCTCGTGACCCCTTGATGAATGATAAATTATTGTTTTCATATTTGACACCGTCCATCTGGATGAAAACAGCTAGCCATTTCTTTGTCTCCCGGAGCAGCTGGTGGGTTTGGGCCACCAATCCCTCCGTCAGCAGCCAGGCGCTCAGCCCCCTGTGCCACCAGCGGTCCTATTACAGACATCAAGCCAAACCCACTGCCGTCGAGGTGCTGGCCTCCAGCACCCTAGAGGACAGGGTCGAAGGGTCCCCGTGGGTTTCTGACACTGTCCTGATTTATGGAAAGCCCCATCTTTCTCCTTGGAGCGATTGGTGATTTTGAACTGTTGACGTTACTGTTGCTAGGCCAGCATATCACCACGAACCCACCGGGGCAGGCGGGCACCTAGAGGCCAGATGGAGCCATGATTGTCCCAAGTTGGGCTGAGAGCAGGTGGTCATGTCCTGCAGGCCTCTGTTCAGCCCCAGCCCCATGTCCCAGGAAGAGGTGGGCCCACCAATAGCAGACCCACAGAGAGCAAAGGGGCTCTCTTTGGGGATGAGTCCATCTTTGGGGTGGTGCGGCAAAGCCCTGGAGGGGGAGACAGGGCACTGATCCCTGGTGGGAGCTGATGAGGTCTCCTGGTCATGGTCATCTCCTGCCTCTTCTCTAGTTCAGCACCGGTGGCGACAAACGCCCTGCCTTCTGGATCGACACCGGCATCCATTCCAGGGAGTGGGTCACCCAGGCCAGCGGGGTCTGGTTTGCCAAGAAGGTAAGCCTGGAACGGTGAGGGGTGGTGTGGCCTGAGGGGTGCTGGTGGTATCCATGGCCAACAGAAGCCCTGGCCTCTCGCTCCTTTCCTACCTGGAAGCAGTGGTGGTGGTGGTGGTGGTGGTGATGATGATGATGTGTGTGTGTGCGCGTGTACATCCTCACCGCCCCACGTCCTCACCGCCCCACAGACCCTCTGACTCTCCCCACCCCTCATTCCCAGATCGTGACCGACTACCAGAAGGACGCACGACTTACGTCCTTTCTCAACAACATGGACATCTTCCTGGAGATCGTCACCAACCCCGATGGCTTTGCTTTCACCCATAGCAAGGTGCAGGCCTTCTCCTGGTCTCGGGGAAAGCGTGGCGGCGTGTGTGTGTGTGTGTGTGTGTGTGTGTGTGTGTGTGTGTGTGACAGACAACCACCCCTACCCAAGCCCAACTCCCAGAGGTCCAGATGGGGCATACCGACCTGTCTCCTCCACCGAGCTTCTCAGTCTTGCCTCGCGGGCCTTTGGGGCCGTCTCGCTTGGGGGCATGGGCTTGTAGGATGGTGACCCACTAGATACGGACGCCTCCCCGCTGACCCCCAAGCCTATCTCCAGACAGACGTGTCCCCTCATTGAGAGCCACTGACCTAGATCTGACCTTCCCTAGACTTTAAGTTTGACAGGGACGAGATATCAGGGCCCTGGGGCAGAATTGGTTTCCGGTCGCTCAGCAATTCGAAACCATCAGCCACTCCTGGAGAAGATGATGGGACTTCTACTCCCATCAAAGAGTTGCAGTTTTGCAAACCTTTGGGGGGTAGCTCTATCCTGCTCTATGGGGTCGCCATGAGTCACAATTGACTTGCTACAAGTGCTTAAAAAAATGATAACACTCTACCATTCAAATGGGTGGGGCCACCTCATGCCCCCTTCATTCCCCATCAGGTGAGCCCTCTGCCCCTCATCTTCTCCACTCTCCTGAGTGCCCCGGCACCCCCCTCCATGGACAGGGGTTTCCTACCCTGTGTGTGAGTCCCCATGCTCTGGATCTGGGTGCCAGGGGCTAACTGTTGCCACTCACAGTCCATGCTGCACTGCGCAGGCCCGAGCCACAGGCCAGAGCATGCCCCTGTGGTGCTGGGCAGCTGCCAACCCATGTCTTTGCGTCCTTCATCTCTGCAGAATCGCTTGTGGCGTAAGACACGCTCCATCACTCCAGGCTCCTCCTGTGTGGGTGTAGACCCCAACCGGAACTGGGATGCTGGCTTTGGGGGTGAGGCCCTGTGGGATGTGGGGAGCATGAGGGGCAACCTAGGATGACTTATTAGCCCTTGTTGTGTCGCCTCTACCCTGGCCCAGCAGCAACGAGGGGAGGTGGGGACATCAGCGCCACCTCCAGCATGGAGGTTGCCTTCTGAGATGAGGGACATCGATACCTTGTCTGAAAAGCCTGGGTTGAGGATGGGGCAGGGGTCTCTCACTGCCTGGCTAAGATCTGCCTGGCTTTGCCTCTCTGGGCATGGCCAACCCGTTGCCCATACCTTGTTGGGGGAGGCAGGTTCCCAGGTGACGGGCGGCTTCTGGCCTTCCTGAATCCCGAGGATAACCCCTCTGGAGCCTACCCGACCTCACATTCATGTCAGGAACCAGAGCTCGGGGACCACCGTGGATGTGGGCACCACTGATGGTCCCCCTCCCTCTCACAGTGGCAGGCGGAGCGAGCAACAACCCCTGCACGGAGACCTACCACGGCAAGTTCCCCAACTCTGAGTCCGAGGTCAAGGCCATTGTGGATTTCGTGAAGGACCACGGGAACATCAAGGCCTTCATCTCCATCCACAGCTACTCCCAGCTCCTGCTCTATCCTTTCGGCTACAAGATAGACCCGGCCCGTGACCAGAATGAGCTGGTATGTGCTGCTCCACCCCACCAGGCCCCACATCCCGGTGGTCTGATGGGGTGTGCTCCTCTGGGGCCTGCTTCAGAGCACAGAGCACCACCCTCCTCCCACGGACCTCGGAGGTCTTGAGCAGCTCATCACAGAGCAAGCTGCCGGACAAGACCAGGAGTGTGCAGGGTTGCCCTGAGCACTATGGGGCGAGGCCACGGTAGCCATGCTGGGAGGGAAGTGGTGGCAGACACTGGGCAGGCCTGGGAGGTGGTGCCGGGCTCAGGCCCTGCCATCCTGTGCTTTTTGCTCTGGGTCACTCTGCCGGTGGGCAGTGCCCAGTGTCCCTGGTCATAACAAGTGGACTTGCTGGACATTTTCTCCAGGACCAGCTGGCCAAGTCTGCGGTGACAGCCCTGGCTTCTCTGTATGGGACCAGCTACAAGTACGGCAGTATCATCCACACCATCTGTAAGTGGACCCTCGCTCGCTCCTGGTGGCCTGGGAGGAGCCTCCGCCGGCTCTTCCTACCCAGGGGGTGTCCCTCCTGGGACGGGGTGGCCAAGGGTGCCAAGATCTGGCAGTGGAGGTGAGGGGAACCACGCCTGGAGTGGCTCAGTGGTTCTGAGGACGGGCCCATGTCCCCGCCTGCCTTCCTTCACTCGGACAAGGAGTGAGTCCCCTGAGGAGCCGTCCGTCCCCCATGTTTGGGGGGCTAAGTCCAGCTCCATGTATGGAGGTGAGGGTGAGTTCTTCTGTTGGGATTTAAACATCACCAGGAAACTCCACTTTTTTCCCCTGCCCCTCCTTCCACTTTTTTCCTTTTTATAAAAAAATCATTTTATTGGAGGCTCATGTAACGCTTATCATAATCAATCCATCCATCGTGTCAAGCACATTTGTACATTTGTTGCCATCATCGTTCTCAAAACATTCGCTTTCTACTTGAGCCCTTGATATCTGCTCCTCATTCCCCACTCCTTTCCCGCTCCCCCTCGCTCTTGAACCCTTGATAATTTATAAATAATTATTATTTTGTCATATCTTACCCTGCCCGATGTCTCCCTTGAAACTCCACTTTAAATGAAAGAAATCTTCCTCCTCCTCGCATGAGAGGGAGGGGCTAACTGCTTTCAGGCCTAGCTCCCACACCAGGGAGCCCATGTGCGCCCCATGTGTGCGCGTGGAACGGTGCCTTCCAGAGCTCTCCAGGCGGCATCCTTCTGGAAGCAGAGCCCCAAGCCTGTCTCCTGAGATGCCAGCGAGTGGTTTTGAACCAACAACCCCTCGGCTCCTCATTCCAGCCACCCACGGCATTGCAAGCTTAGGAATGTGGCGTGTGGGGAGGGGCGGTGCTGGAGAGGGGGTGCACTCATGTGATTGCTGAGTGCCGCCGTGGGAGTACCACTGGGAGCCAGGATCGCCAAGTTAGCTGCTGGCACTGGGGTGACGAATGGTCCTGAGGAAGTGAGGAGGAGTGGGTGATGTTAGGAGAACAGACACGGAGCTGGGGGAGGGGGGTCGGAGACACAGGGGAGAGGGGCAGGCTGCGGAAGAGGCCCCACTGGGAGGTGCAGTCTGGGCAGTGTTGCAGGGTGGCACCATGGTTCCAATCAGTGGTCAAGAGCTCAGGGGGGTTGATATAGGGAGAGTGGGTACTGGCCTTGTCAGGGGTCAGGGCCTTGGGGCCCGGTCTTCCTGGCCCTGAGGCAGAAGGCGGGGTTCGGGGGATGGAGGGACAGCTGCACTCCTCCCTCGCATACCTCCTGACCCCGCTGTGCAGGTGCAGTGGGGCTGGAGCTCCAGCTCCATCATCACTGAGGCTGGCCTTGCTTCTGGGCCCCCAGGGCTGCTTTGAAATGACCTTCCATGCTGAGCCTACTCCCTCCTGCTGCCCTGCCCAAGTTAACTGCCCGCCTGGGGTGTTCTTCCCTGACCTGCCAAGAGAGCAACCCCACCCCCTATATGCCCTCTCCCCCTGCCCCATGGCAACCATCCCCCTACCTTCTAGTTGGGCCATGGAAGTGAAGTCATGTGATTGCCACCCTGGTGTGGCTGGCTTCTCTCCGAGGCTCACCCCTGTCCCGGGGTGCCCTGCTCTTGGTGGAGAAATCTCTCCAAGGGGATAGATCCGTTTTACACACACACTGTTGATTCCTGGGGCTTTTGCTCTCAGTCTGGCCGCCTTGGACTTTCCCCTAGAGGCGCACACCACAGAGGAATGGACCTTGGCTGAATACCAGTGGCCATTGGCTGGGGCAGAGGTCTCTTAGATCTCCTAAGATCGCCATTCATTCCATGGGAGACCATTGGTGTCCACCTCCTTGGCCCGCTGAGGTGGAAACTCCTCCGCAGGAGCTTCTTAGGAGGCCAGTGGCAGATGCCTAGCAGCCTGGGAACCTGCTCCCAAGAGACTGACTCTCCACCCTCCTCCCTGTTCTTGTCTGCACCCCAGACAAAGCCAGCGGAGGCACCATTGACTGGACCTACGAGCAGGGCATCAAGTACTCTTTCACCTTTGAACTCCGGGACACTGGACGCTATGGCTTCCTGCTGCCAGCTTCCCAGATCCTCCCGACCGCCCAGGAGACCTGGCTGGCCCTTCAGGTCATCATGGAGCACACCCAGAGCCACCCATACTGAGCTGACCCGTCGCTCCCTCTCCCTGCACCCCCCCAAATTGAATAAAGCCCGATCATCCACAGAGCAGAATCTTGGGTTTGCGTGTGCCTGTTCACGCTGGGGCAGAAGGGACTGAGTTCTGACAGCCCTGCTGGAGATGTGTGGGAGGTTGGACGAGATGACCCCCTAAACTCCCCTGCATTTCGTGGCCTGGTGAAGTCGTATCCATGTGGCATCTGTGTCAGTGAGACCACCCTGAGCACAGCTCCTCAATGGGATGATTTGTTCGCACCTCGGTCATGGTCACAACCACAGCTGCTCCCGAATGGCAGACCCCCGTGGCAGTGAGGAATTCAGCCTGCACAGTAGTCTGGCTAGTCACACTCATCCATCTATAAAAGCAATAGCCTAGACCACGAGATAGAATAGGCCCAGTGGCCACTGCTGCCCAAAATAGGTGTTTCATAAGGCAAACTCCCATGAGGTGAAATTGGGTCTTCCACTCTGAAATTAACTTGGAAGAAAAGGAGTGGGTTGAATGGAGTCACTTGCTGAAGATCAAGGGCAAATGGCAACCCTAGAATGGGGTTGGCTGTCCTAGACCATGTGGACATGACCTTTTGGTTCCCCACAGCCCTTCCTGCATTTCCAGTGCCTCGGTTCCTGCCTGTTACCAGTCCTTTCCGTTCCCAGGACGTGTCCATGTAAGGCTCTAAGAGGAGGGCTGGTGGCGGCCAGGCCAGCAGTTAGAAACCACAGCCGCTCTCAGGGAGAAGCAGGAGGCTGGCTGCCCCCATGAAGAGTCACAGTCTCGGAAACCCCCAGGGGCCGTTCTACCTGTCCTCTAGGTTGCTCTGAGTTGGCTTCGACTCGATGCAGGGGTTATTTATCTACTTGTTACAGCTTTCCTATCAGCGCCCTGCATAGCGCTTAGCACTTGGCCTTCCTGCTTTGGCTAAGTGACTCTGGGGGCTGTGATGTGTCCCATGAGGGCTGTGAGCACCACGGGGCATGGGGGTCCCAACTTTGGGTCAAGCTCCTGCCTTTGGGTTCTTCCAGATCTCCGACACATGACTGTGGGTGGAGTTCCTTCCACAGCAGTAGCTGGGGAGATGGCAGGGGGCGGGCTGGTAGCTGCTCAGGTAGGAAAGTGGGGGCCGAATATGGTCCCCTCTTCTTGCCCCAGGAAGGGCAGCTTCACCATGCTTCTACCTCTACTGCCTGGTTTTTCCTACAGAAAATGTCCTGAAGGCCCAAAGTGCTCTTTTTGTTTGTTTGTTTGTTGCTTCTTTCTTCTGGGGTCCTGGGTTTTGATGTGTTTGTTTTGGTACCAAGCATTTAAAGAAAGACTGAGGAGAACCCTACAAACACACACGATAGGTGCGTCCATACGGCGAAATGGGGCTTTTAAGCTCTAACTACAGAGAGATGATCTAAAGATGTTGAAACACTCTCCAAGGTATTATTTTTAACTCATGAAACACCGAATCAACTTCACAGAAAATTCATTTTCATCGCTCAGCTTGGACAGGCAGAGAGCCGCCATCTGAACTTTTGTCTCACGAAGACCCGTAACTCCAGGTCACTGCCAGCGAGTCCACGAGGACTCCCAGACACCCTCTTTGGGTTTCTGAGTCCGTAACTGTTTATGGGAGTAGAAAGCCTGGTCTTTCTCCTGAGGAGCTGCTGGTGGTTTCCCACGACTGACCATGCAATCCTAGCTCAACGCGTAACCACGACACCGCCAGGACTCAATCGAAAGACCCCCAGGGGGAACACACTTAGTTAGACACAGATCACATGCAAAAGCTTGAGACATGCGTCTTTGACATTTCACCTCCGAAGCCTTCAACGTGACCGTGGTGCTGCTGGGTGGGTTTGGGTGCAGAGACACACCACGTGACAGCGATGAAAGGGCCCCAGAGGGTCTTCCCGGATGTCAGCTTGATGGGAGCAGGTTGTCACGCCGCCTTTCTCCCATGAAGCTTGTGTTCGTCTGGGTGGACTAGAGAAACAAATCCATGGACACACACATGTGTATAAGAAAGAGGTTTATATACAAGAGCAATTGAACATTGAGAAAATATCCCAGGCCAGTCCAGATCAAGTCCATAAGTCCGATATTAGCCCACATGTCCGATACCAATCTATAAAGTCCTCTTCAGACTCATGGAACACATGCAATGATGCCGAATGCAGGACAATCACAAGCCATTGGGTAGAAAGTCTTTGGGCCCAGTGGTGGTGTAAGATCTCAGTGCTGGCAGAGGTCTCTCTGTGGCTTCTCCCGGTTCCGAGGTCTGGTTGCGTCCATGTGGCTTGTCTTCTGCAGTGTCTCCCAGGGAGTAGCAGAGAGAAGTGACTTCCTCCTCTAAGGAGGAAGTCCCAGATTTCCCAGAATTCTCAGGAGAAGGCCATGCCCACACAGAAGTCTCATTGGCTATCTCCAGATTGACAGCCTAGAGACTCCACTCTTAATCCTTAAATTGACACTAGATTGGGTGACTACCACAGAGCTGATGGGTGATCCCAATCGCCAACCCATCACGTCAGTCAACAGCCAAGAGCTTAACTATGTGTGCCACTAGGACTTCTTGGCAGATAAACCCCAAACACTTACCGTCGTCAAGTTGATTATGACTCCTATTGACTAGAAGACAGAGTAGAACTGCCCCTGTGGGTTTCTCAGGCTTTAAACCTTTACAGGAGCAGGCAGCCTCATCTTTCTCCCAAGGAGTGGCTGCTGGGTTCCAACTGCTGACCTTGTGGTTAGCAGGTCAATTCAAAGGCCACTACGCCACAGGGACTCCTTGACATATAGATGTCTTAGGATGATCAATATGTAGATGCTGAATACATGCTTTCTGTTTTTCTCCTAATACATGCAGACATTGTATAATCTTTGTCACTCAGGCTTGCTGGAAAGAACAGAACTCACAGCCATTGAGTTGATTCTCACAATGACCCTGTAACCAAAGCCAACTCACGCATATCACTCTGATGCTGACTCAGGGCAACCCTGTGGGCAGTGGTGAGATTCAGCCCATTCTCACTGATTCCGTAGAACCGTTACTTAATTTTTTGTTGAGTTTAGGGAACCGGTTGCTAACCTGGCACTTTGTAATCAGGGTTCTTTATAAGGTGGGTGCCCGGGCAGCCGCCACCCATTGTCGAAATAGCATATCCACAGCCCGTACTGCTCTAACTTTCATCTGTGCCACCGTGTATTCGAAGCACTCAGACAGCAATGTTCATTCCATCCATAGGTATGAAAACTTAAGGTGGAACTGTGCTTGTAATACGTATTGATTCATTTCATAAAACTGGTTATCCTTTTGATGGACTATGACATTTTCACTTCCGTGCGTTTGGTACCTCAGGACACAAACACATGATATGTGTTTGAGGGGAAGTGCCCAACAACCGGAGGGGACACACTGTTGTCTGTTCAGCTTTTTGTTATGCCCGACCTTCCCACGAGGTATGATGGGTGAATTATGCACTTTCCAAAGGGTTCAAAGAGCTAAAAATATTTGCCAGGACACTTGATGTAAGTTTAGCAGAAGCAGAAAGGGTTTGTTTTTTTCTCTCTCAAAGACATGCAATATGTTCAAAGAAGTGGCCTGTTTCTAATATGCCACACACAGTCGCTATTGTCGAATTGGCGACCACTAAGTCTACGGAAATGGCTCTTATTCCGACAGTGGAAAGCTGGTTGCGGATAGATGACCCCGCGCTGATGCTTAACTGAAAGTGGAGAGTATTTCAAGGGAGGATGCCAATCAAGAAGCGATATGGAAATATCTTAAATGACAGTTGTATTGTTTTTTGGTCAGTTCTTATTTAATATTTCTTCATTAGTATTTTAAAACTTATCTAGCTTTGTGGACCTTTTATTGTTCTTATTTAGGTATTAACTTAAACTGTATGAAGTAGTAAAACTTTCATTATCTAAATTTTTTATACTTAACAGAAGCATTAAGCCAGTGAACCAGATATTAAGTCACGACTGCCTACTAGGACAGGGTAGAACTGCCCCTGTGAGTTTCCGAGACAGACTCTTTGCGGGAGTAGAAAGCCGTCATTCTCCCGGGGGTCAGCTGGTGGTTTCAAACTGCTGACCGTGTGTATCGCAGCCCAACATGTAACCCTGTGATGCACATAGGAGGCCTTTCGCAAATGCTTGTTATGTGGTGACACGGGTGTCCTTGGTATTTTTATCACTGTTGATATTTTCAGGTATAGGAAGGGTTTGCATTTTCTTTGCAGCTATGAGTTTTTACTCATTTTTGGGTAGAAATTCTTTAATTTAGAAATGAAGACATAAAACTAAAAGACCAACAGTAATTCTGCTCAGTATCGACAGACGTGAGGGGGCTTCAAAAAGCTGGTGGGGAAATTGTCTCTTTCCACCACATTTTCCAATGGGGTTTTGGAAGTTCCTTTGTCTAGAAAAAGCATGAATGACCTCATGGGGTGGTGGTGGGGGAGAGCAATGATAAATAAAGGACATTTTAAAAAGGACCCAATATCTCAACAGGAGAAGCAGGCACATGCACAAAGCCAGCAACGGAGGAAAAGATACCGATTTCTTCTTAAAGGGAAGCAAACGAAGCACTTCTCTCCCGTCAGATTAGCAGGCTGAAAAGATGCATGGCATGGCCTTATCAAGGGTGTGAGCTGGCATTTCCAGACCCTGCTGGTGCAGGCTGAACTTAGCACCTGCTGGCAGGCAGTTTGGCAGATAAGTCAGCCTTTTACATGTACATGACTCTAAAGAGTGTGTGGGAAAAGTTCCATAATTTTTAAAGCCAATTTTCATTTCAAAAATGAGATTTTTAAAGGCCCACCTGGACCTCACCCCGTGGCTTCTTTGATCCAGAACATTCGCAAGCAGGAATTTATTGTGTAGCCATATTTGAACATGTTAAAAAAATGCAGACTTAACAAGATTGTTTTGTATTGGTAAGGAAGGAAAGAAACTAACTACACACCGGGATCCCCAAACCAACCTCAGCTCTGTCAAGTCCATTCCGACCCACAGCGGCCCTACAGGCCAGGGTAGAACTGCCCCACGGGTTCCCGAGCCGAGGAAGTCCCGCCCAACATCTGGCGCACCAGCATAACAGGTAGAGCAGGACAGCGCCACACAACGGACTATCATGACGCTGTTTCCGTCGGTGCTGGCCTGGGACAATGGTCACAATGCACTGAGTGGAAGAAGTTGCCTGTGTGTTGGGATTGTTCTCAAGCCGGCTGGTGGTCATCCTTCCTCAACTCTGCCAGTCACTAAAAGCCCCTGCGTTCACTTCCGATGCACAGATTTGATGGTACTTGCCTTCCACCTCAAAACAGTTGCTGCTTTTGAAGCTGGCTACTAATAGCGTGTTGAGTCTGAATTTGAGTTTTTCTCTCTCTCCCTGGAAACATACACTCCCAAATAAGAACTGTGGTTCCCTTGGCCCACAGTAGGTCTCTTTATATTATCTTGGGGTTGTTTTTCTTGTCTTTTTAAAATTTAACAGTAAGCCTTCAGTACCACTTCCATGATCAGAAAAACAAAAACCAACTTAACTTGTATTTCAAATACAACCAAACCCACTGCCACCAAGTCAATTGCAACTCACAGGGACCCAACATAGGGTTTCCGTGGCTCGAGGTCTTTATGGAAGCTGACAGCCTCCTCTTTCTCCCCCAGGGTGGTTGGTGGCTATGAACTGCAAACCTTGTAGTTGGCAGTCCAATGCTTACCTGCCAGCGCCACTGGGGTGTTATCTGGGCTGTTTGATATGAAGTTACCTAACAGCAACTTAGGAGCAACACCCAGCACTTCCATGGCCGTGATGGCCCAGACCCTCTTTGATGATGTGTCCACACGCATTCCTTCTAGGCAGGCTTCCTCCGGAAGGACGCAGTTCGTTTGATCTTCAGAAGAACCAACCCCAGAGAGAGCTGGGGGCCCTTGGTAGGAGCTACTCACATCCCCGTGCGGGGGCTACTTCTCTGCTGTCGTTCGGGTGAAAACTCAATTCAAAGCTGTCTTGGGAATTGATTGTGCCAAAGCCTGTTATCCGGGTTTTCTCTTGAGATAAATCTTTACTTATAAAGAGATTTCTTTAATTTTTTTCCCCTTAGATCTGTCCCATGTGGTTCTCCGGTGACCAGTGGGCCATTGGTGACCTGTGAAGACAATCCTTGGGGTGGCCTCTGGAGCTCACAATCAGAGCTCGAGTGTCTAGCTTTCTGGCTTGGGTCCCAAGTTAAAACTGAAATGTCATTGAGTCCCATACCTGACCCAGGGCAGGGCTGTTGGTCACCCTGGCCATTGCTTTATACAAGGGGATGTGGGACCAGGTGGATGTGAAGCTGCAGGGGCCTCGTGCTCCGAGGACTACGGAAACAGCCTGTGACTGCCCAAGGCCCCGCTCTACGCCACTTGGTGGCAACTGCTGTGGCCAAGCACAACATCCAAATTTGCCAGGCCACGGAAGAGCAAGGCGAGAATGCCCGCCCACTCCAAAACCCTGAGGGTAAACCGATTCTCCCCAAAGTTCTCACGAGCTGCATTCAGTTAGCAATTCAAACTGTGAGCATCCTCGAGCGGCCCCAGAGACCAACTACCGATATTGCCAAACTCCGAGCAAATGAAGCCTTCAGCTCAACCTCAGTAACGAAGTCCAGCTACAGTTCCATGGGGAGGGAATTTGGCCTCCGCGAACATGGGCCAACGCTCAGAGCACGGTTGTTTCCTCCCAGGAAAGGCCGGGCCTGTGGCCGCAGCCAATTCACACAATTTATGTTTCAGCCTAAATCAGAAACATCGCCGCACAGGAAATTAGGGCTCAGACACAAATCATATCAACATGGTTCATTGAGTGCATGGGTCGGAGCCTCGCTTTCTCCTCGGTTCTAGTTAAAAGTTTGTAACTCTCGCTCATTGGATGCCCGTGCACAGGGCAGGCCTCAGGAACCCAGGCGACCATGGCAGTCAGTCCCCATGCCCAGCGATAGGTGTTCCAATCCCCGAGCTGACGGTCTCTTTCGTGCTGGCCGAAGGGAGCACTCTTCATGGACCCCGGTGCTAAGTGGGGAAGGGGAGCCGACCGTCCAGGGAGCTTTGTTTTTGTTCCCTGGCTGGAGGCATCACCGACCGAAAGCACGGCTGTGCCCACCCCGAGGGGGCGACGAGGGCAGGCGCGGGTGGGGAGAGCTGGCGCCACAGCCACAAGGCGGGGCCAGCTGCCTCATTTCTACACGGGCCATAGTTCCCCCCTCTGGAAATGGCGGAGGGCGGTGCCCACCTCATAGGCTCGCTGGAGTCAACGTTACATACAGCTCGTGATAACGACACTCCCCAACCTCCCGACCCCCCCAAGACGCCGTCCAGCAGTCTATGCTGCTCCCACACACACTTGCTCCTGGTGACTGCCTGGGACTCTTCAAGAATCCGGGCCGGGCAGTACCCCACCATCAGGTGGAGGTGGAGGTGGTGGGGGCACCTGTACTCACTGAGGTACTCAAGGGCACGACTGCAGGCTGAGAATAGCTCCCTGGCAGATCTTGGGATGCCTTGGAGGGTGACCCCCAGCTCCTGGGGTTGGGAACGCCCCACCACAGGAGCAGGGGACAAAGAGCGAGCTCTCCTGCCCTCCCCCACCCTGAGAGCGGGAACCACAATGGGCTCCCATGCTGGCCGTCAACCTCAGTGAATGAGCCACTAAGTCCTGGTTCAGCCCCTTTCCTCACAAGGCGCCTGGGATGGGGTCGATGGCTTCCACCCCCTGGGAGCTTAGAGGCCAAATGATTCCAAGTTGGAGGTGCATTTACATCCTCTAAGAAATTCAGCCAACAGCCCACAGCATGGCCCTCCTGGCCGCTGTTGGACCTGAGCACGGAGAGGTAGCAGAGACGAAGGGAATTTGCTCCTGGATTGGGAACAGAGAGGCCCAGCGTGGGCGAGGGCCACTGCAAAGGGCTCGCCGTGTGACAAATGTCGTTTTGTGAACACATGTTCCTGGTACCAACTGTTCAGCCAGGATTCGAGGATGACAAATCCCACCCCCCCAGTACATACTTAATGCACCTGCTGGCCTCTGCATCGAGTTTGGGACCCCACGATAATCATTCCCACAATGACCGCAGTCCGAGGGAGGCACCGCCATTCAAAGCTACCCTGGAAGCACCGCATGCCTTATTGATTGCTTTTTGTATGAAGAACAAATTTGCTGATTAAAAAATTAATTGAATGGCATATACACTCTTGACATGCCCACGCAATTACACTGATGAATTAGAATCCACGTTTCCCGTGCTTCTTGGGGCGGGGAGCGGGGTTGTGTTCAGGGAGTTAAGTCTTTGAAAGAACGGCATGGAGGGCCGGAGGGGGTGTGTGTGGAACTAAATGCACGACGGTAGTGGGACCTTTCTGGAAGTGGGCAGAGAAAGGTTCGCTCGTAATGACAGTGGTGTGCAGAGCCAGAAGGGGCACGGAGGGCTGGCAGCGTGGACATGCCCCAGGAAAGCCAGATGAGGTACACGGCACTCCTGACAGAACGACGCCAGCCCAGGGATGGTACCCGACATGATTCTCCTCAGCCCAGGGTCTGACTTTACATATTCTCCACAAAGGAACACGAGAAAAGGCTTTTGTTTTATTCTGTTGGCTTCATGAACACCCTCAAGTCTTGAGAATTTTTGTATCATCTAAATTGCAGCACAGGGGGTAGGGGGGCCCCTAAGCAACGAATGGACACGACTTGTTCTCTCTGAATTCTGACTTGATGGTGCTGGTTGTTTCATTAAAAAATATATATTAAAGAAAAAAGAATTTTAAGCAACGGTCAAAAGTCCAATCACTTTTCGGTCATTTGAATCATTGTGCAGATTGCAGCCGAGAAGGCCTTGTGCTATCGAACAGTAAGTGGGCGCCTGCCTCCTTCCTTTCCCCGCTTCAATACATGCCCCTTCTGGGTTAAAAGCTGCTCCTTCACTCGAGCAGCTAGAGCCGGAGCTGTGTTTCGGTCAAGCCCCTTCCATCCAGGGGTTGGGGGGTATGTGTCACAGGTTTGCAGGCAGGGGCTGCTCGCCGACCCCCGAAACACTGACCAGAGGCTGTGGTGTGGTCTGGTTATGGTGCCCAGGCACAGAGGACGTCAGGTCTTCTGTCGGGGGGAGGCCCTCCTCCCTCATGGAGTACTTCCGGATCCACTTCTAGAATGAGCATATCCTTTCCCGGAGGGGACAGCGAGCTCACGGCGCCTTTCCCAGTCACTTCAGCCTCACGTGCCACCCTCCACCCGCTGGCCCTGGCCCCCAGTCCTCTCGGCGGGGAGGGAGACGGAGGGGGCATGGGGCAAGGTTTCAGCGCGAGGGAGCACACAACACATTCACAACCACAAGCTTTAATCTTCTACCTTTGTCATCGCACAAGGTATCACTCATCGGTTGAGCAACACATCCACGGATCTAAGGAAGATGCTGGTGAACTCAAATGGGAGAAGCAACCCCACCCGGCCCCCCCACACCCCCCGAGCATGTGCAAAAGATGCCTGCTGGCAACATGTCCCCATCGGCGCGCGGGGTCCGGGACAGGCCTGCTGTGGGGTGCGGGACAGGCCTGCTGTGGGGTGGTTCTTCAGAAATGCTCACCAGCAAGGCCGGGTGCTCCTGCCAAGGGACGTGGAAATGCCTGCACTCTGCCCAGTGCTGGAGGGGGCTGGGTGGCAAGGCCGGCAGGGTTCTAGAGTTGTCTGGAGAGGGGAACCCAGCAGAGGACCGGCCCTTTGCTTTCACACTGCAGCTGGGTGCGGGGGGAGGCCCACGCTCCCACATGATCCACTTTAAAATGGCAAAACCAGAATTGTGTTACAGAGGGAAAACAATCAGGCAGTTCTTAAAAATGCCTCTGTGTCCAAAAAGGCCAATACCCCAAAAAACCATGGCTGAGAAGGGTCTCTTAGTGGGGAAGGCAGGGGGAGAGCGTCTGCATTTCCGAGCTGGGCTGTACTTGTGGCAATCTCCAGAGGCTGGGCCAGGCTCTCAGGCCGTACATTTGGGAGGGGTCGGGGGAAGAGGCGTGACAGGCTCCTCTCGAAAGCGGTGTGTATACGTTGGCTGGATTTTATACAAGATTCATGGATCTTGGGGGAAAGTTGGGCACGGCTTGACTCCTGAACGTCTCCGGCCTGTGTGGTTTCCAAAGCTTCGGAAAATGCGGCGCTCCCAAAATCAAGAGGGAAGGACACAGCCCACCACAGAAGCGGGCTGCTCGGATGAGTGTTTCTTCCCACCGGTCTCTATGAGATATTGACTGCCTCTGTTTCGCTAAGGAACACAACCCCCTCCCCCTCCACACACTCCACTACCCGCCCCCGCCCCCACCTCCGAAATACTGTGGTGGCCCCCTCCCCCGCTGCAGTGTGGAGAAAATAGTCCCATTAAGGCAAATCTTACTCAGCAGCAGGAACCACCTAAGAGCAGGCAATTTTCAGGTGGCTTTTCAGAAGCTGGTTGCCATGACAAAGGGGACAATTTATTCCTCAGTCCCTTATCGCAGCCCCAGATCGCAGACCATAAAAATTAACAAGGCTCGTTCCCTTTTCCGCAGGATTCCCCACTCCCTCGGTCGTCCTTACCTGCGGTCTTTTGTTCCCCCAATTAGATGGAACGAATGTCAGTCACCCAGCAATTCAATTAATGCTGATTCAAAATTCCGGCCTGAACCAGAATCTACAATCACAACCGCCTAATCACAGCTCAGTCGTGAGCATGAAAAGCAAGCAGAAAATTGCACTAATTACTCAATTAGACTAATACTGTACTTTTAAGTGAGGGCCTAAGGGGCTGTCGGCTCTGACAGAGAATCCTGGTCGGCTCTCATCTGCAATGCCCACTGAACCGAGCAGACGTTTGTGAACGGCCACTGTCTCTGCCTGGGCTGACAGGGTCGAGCTGGGCCATGGGGATTTACAACTGGTCAACCCGCCTCTGAGGAGGATGGAGGCCCGGTGGGTTGGGACCCTGGTACAATGCTCCCTGGAGGACCCCCTGGTCCCCCGTGTGGGGACAGCTGGGCACACTGTGGGCTGACTCAGGAGAACACTAGTGAGGAGGGAGGAGCTGGCCCACAGTCACAGAGAGAGTGAGTGCTGGGAGAGAAGGTCACGGGCCGCTAGGCCTTGGTGCCACAGAGCCGGCTGGCATCTGTGTCTGTTGCCTGTTTGGGGCTCCCCTTGAAAACCCAGACACTGAGAGGGGTGCTGTGCACCAGCAGAAATAACTGGCTGGTACAGAAGAGCGTCGTACAGGCCAGACTCACTGGGCCACCCAGGAAACCACACGAAGCCTAGAAAGAGTAGGCGTCACGTCGTCCCAGCCCCGTCCAGTTCCAGAGACAGGAGCATCTGAGCCCGCCAGGCCTCTGGGTCTGCTGGTGACCAGTTGAGATCCTTCCCCGTAGACGTTGGAGGTGGAGGCAGGAAAGGGGCAGAGGGCCTGGTGCATGGGGTGTGCCCAGCCTCTCCTCCGAGCGGCTTCTCACCATGGCCCACTTGGGGAGTGCTCAGGGGTTCCAAAAGGAGGGAGACGGTTATTTGACTGAGAGAGGTGGAGTCTTTACTTCCAGGGCTTGCCCTGTGGGGGGACGCTGCTCAGGGAGCGGGAGTTGGGGGTGCCGGTGGCCAGAGCCTTGGAGTCTCTTCCACCCTTGGCATCTCTGGCGGCGGTGGAGTTGGCGTGGCTCAGCCGGCCTGCGGGAGAGAGAGAGAGAGAAAGAGAAAGAGAGAGAGAGCGTGCGAGCGAGCAAGGGGAAGAGCTGCAGGGACGCTCCAGGCGCCATCTGCCAAGTACTCTCTTAGGCTAATGAAGTCTTCTACTGCCATGCCACTTGTCAGCTAATGAAGTCCTATTCAGCATCTCCTTCCAGCTCACGGTGACCTAGACCCCAGCCTTGACATCCACAGGAGGGGTGGGAACGGGGGCAGGGAGAGGAGGCCTGGAGAGCTTGTTTTTTCCTCTCGGTTTATCTGCAGCCGACCTGGCCCGTCTTCCTTCCTTCCTTCCTTTCCTGACAGAAGGATAATGACGAGAGATGGTTAGGGGAAGGGGAGAGAAAGTCCGGTGTGGGGTCAGGTTGGAAGGCAGACCACCGGTGCCTTGCCAAGTGGCTTACGTGTGCTCAGAGGCAGCTGGTGGAAACCGACTTTGCAGGAAAGTGCCCGGTGCCCGGGGCTTAACTTCTCCACGGGGCCTGAGGCACGTACAGAGCAGGTAGCAAGCAGTTCAAGGTAAAATGGAGCGAAAAGACACCAGGATTTTTCCCTCCAGCCTTACGGAGCCCCTCGTACCTATTGACTGTCTTCTCTTTCTACGTTTATGCTCAATGCTTAGACTAGTTGAGATCACTTCACCTTGGCCCTCGGAGCAAGGCTTCTCTCTCATTCTCTCACTCACCAAGACTCTGAACATATCAGAAGAGATCAGGCTTTCCCCATGATGGGATGAGGCGGCAGTCACAGCCGACACACCCAAGCTCCGCAGGAAACAATCTATCCAAAGGTCAAAATATCTTACCAGGATTTTCTGCAGGGTTTTGATCCTCTTCCAGGTAATCTTCTATCTTTTTTAAGTCCTCTGGGGTAAATCTCCACTTATTCTCAGCTGGTGAGGGGGGCACTTTGGGGCTGGATCGCTTCCGGGCAGAACCAGGAGGAGGGGCCTGTTGGCAGGATGCTGGAAGGGAACCAGTGATCAGGCCTTCCGGGAACTTCTGAGCTAAGACTTTTAGACCTAGGTGTAAAACATCAAGGGGGCGGGGGCGGGGAAATCAGCATTAAACGTGGTAGAGCGAAGCCAAAATCTGGACCGGGGGCCGGGGGAGTCAGTGTTTCTCCTGAGTTCTGGTCAGTAAGTAGAGGCCAGCAATCTAGGGCCCGGACACTTTCACCATGAAGCAAGCTGAACCAGAACATGTCAGTGGATAGGTGGGATTCTAAGAGGGAGCCCTGGTGGTGTGGTGGTTACACTTTGGACTGCGATCCTCATGGTCGGCAGTTCAAAACCACCAGCGGCTCTGAAGAATAAAAACTGGGCTTTCTGCTCCCGTCCCCAGTCACTGTCTGGAAACCTGCATGAGGCTACCACAAGTCGGCACTGAGTCCAGGACAGGGAGTCTGGTTTCGGAAGCATGCCACACAACCCTTCTGCCTAAACCTCCCCCGTTAAGGTTTTCTCACAAAGCAGCTCATGTGGTTCCAGAGTTTGGCAATGCACCCACAGACCGAACGGATGTCTTTCTGGACTCCTGGTCCTTCTGGGCCATTTGGCCTTTCTCACGTCCCAGAACATTAAAGAGAGCTGAAAGGAAAATGTGGGTGGGCTGGGAGGGATGGGAGACCCGACTCCTGCCAGTGATGTCCCAGGAAGAATCAAAGCTGGCTTACCCCCGGAGAGCATGAAGAGGTTCTCGAAGCCCCGCTCGCACATGGTGGTGGCCGCCTGGCTGGCCACCCTCTCGTCGTCATCGTACAAGATGATGATTTTGCCGTGGGCGTTTTTCTAAGGGTCAGTGGGTTAAGGTTCCACAGCACTGAGCTGAGCAGGCTCCCTCCTGGCCCATAGGAAACCCCCTGAAATGAAGGCTGGGATTGGAGACGCCGTGTGACTGTGCTCACTGCCACCAGGCCCGCAGCCGTCGGGTGGTTTCCGGTCTTGGTCGTCTTTGCTTTGCAGACTCACATCGCTCTGGTCCAAGGCAGCACTAGCTAAGTGATGTCCTCTGCCCTTGTGTTCTTTTCTCCTGATCACGCCGGGAAGTGACTACCTGCTATAACAACCCGTTACAGATGGGAAAGAAGAAAAACCCCCATGCCCAGGGAAGGTGTTCACTGCAGCGTTGTGAGTCATACCGAACCAAGCCAAGCGCACTGCCATTCACGGCAACCCCAAAGGACGGGGAAGCACTGCCAGGGCGTGTCCGAGACTGTAACCATGGGAGTGGCTGGTTGGTTTCAAACTGCTGACCTTACGGTTGGCAGCCCAACTCGTAATCACTCCACCACCAGGAATCCTTCTTATTTACAAATACTGGGGGCAGGGGGAGGAGGGGGAAGGAGGAGGAAACCACGCCAAGTTCAATAGAGGAATGGGTTGGCAAACAGTAAATCTGAAGATGAGACAGACTCTTGTTTCAAAAATAGAGGGCCCGAGATCTTGACTTAGTGGGGGAGGTACACACAATATAGATGAAAGCAACAACAACAACAGGAAGTTATTCCAACTTTGTTAGGAAACACACCCGTCTGGGATGAAGCCCTGCCATGTCACGGGACCTGGTGCTTCATCGGGAGGCTCAAAGGGAGTCTGACCCCCCTTTAATAAATATCTTACAATAGTGAAATGGTTTTCCATCCATATGCTTTTTTATAAGCTGGGGGTGGGGCGGGGTGTAATTACAATTTTCAAAAAGGAAAAAAATCTAATTAAAAGAAGAAGGAGGAAAATGACCGACTTCTTAAAACGTTTTCCATGGGAAAGTTTTCTAGGTAAAAAACAAAGCACCCTTGGGATGGACCCTCTATGAATCCCACATCAGGGTCCGAGGTTTGGAAGCGCCCGCTTCTATTGGACTGGAATTCCCAGCAACCACCAAGCACCCACACGCACAGCTCCTTGCAGCTGATTCACAACAAAGGCTTGCAACCCAGGTGGCTTCCCAGGGGCCTCTTTCCTGACTGGGTCTCTCAGCTCTCAGACGGGGCCACAAAGGATACGTACTCGAGGATGTCGCTAGAGTAAGGGTTCATTGTTCTGGACAGCGTGGCAATCGGGTAGCTGTAGGCTGCAGAAAAGATTGGGGGGGGGGTGTGAGAACTGAAGGCATGGGTAGCTTCCTCCTGGAGTCAACCGGACCCCATTCCCAGCAGCTTAAAGATCTAACTTGGAGCTGAGGGATCTGAATGAGAGTTCAATGGAGCCAATTTCAAGAACATTAAACCATAAATCAAAGTACTTCTTTGAGAGATAGTGACGCTGCCCCCCACTTTAGCGTGGGGTCCCTGCTCCCCCGGGACCTTGCCAGTCTCTCTCAGAGCGGGCTCTGCTGGCCGAGGAAGTGTGTGCATGGGGCCTTCTCTCTTACCTCCAACAATGTGTCCCTGCTGGTAAGAGTCTCTATCTCGCACATCTAGCAGCAGGAAGGGGCAGTCTGGATACGGGCTGTCTTTGGTGTTGGGCTCAGCTTTCTTCACTGGCGCTTTGTCTAGATCCAGCTCCCCAACACCGCTGATGACGCTAAAAAGGAAGAAATGGGTCAGGGCAGAAGTTCCTCCAGGGGGTGGCAGGGTGTGTGTGTGGGGGGGGGGGCGTGAAGGTCAGATGCACTCTGTCGGGACAAGAGGATGAGGCTCACTAGCCTTGGAAGGAACAAGGAAGGTGGGTGGTGTTGATGCCTATCCCTGATTCGATCTTCTATCTCCCTGGGCCCCAGAGGGAATCCACAGGCCCAAACTCGCCTTGGAAGAACATGTGGTAGAGGGCACGGGCAGAGAGTGGGCAGCGGTCCCACCCAGGGGGTCTTGAGGATAGGGAGAGCAGCAGAGATGGAGGCGGAAGAATAAGGTTGCTAAGAAGCCCCATTGTCTTTGAGTTGATTCCGTCTCAGTGATCCTCTCAGGGGCCCCTTCAGGTATTCTCTTTGCAGGAAGAGATCACTTGGGCTTTCTCCCACATTGCTGTTGGTGGAGCCTGAACCCCCAACCTGTCAGTTCACAACCAAGGGTCTAACCACGGAGCCACTAGGGCTTCTTCATAAAGTGATGGGCCAGGAAAGGGGCGATGATGTGTGTGTTGTCCTGTGTGGCCCGAGGGAAAGGTGATGTTTTAATCTATCTCAGATAGGAAGGGGCTTCAAAAGATTCAGGGGGCAACACCACACTATCTTTTTGTCCCGTGTGTCTGTGGTCTAACCAAACGGGCTCTCCTGCTGGCCCTTCAGCTCTTAGACTAGGTGGCACTCTTGGCCAAGTGTAGGGAAAGGGGAGGAGCTGGGATTCGAATGTGAGCCCGCACAACTCTCTCCGTTCTGCCCCTAAGGTCACCATGTCACTAACATGGGACAGATAATGTGGGGACACTCGAATGAATGGGGAAGACGTCAGGGTGTCACAAAGAGAAAGTCAAGAAGGGAGGCATCTGAATTAGAGGAAGGTGATACTTTCTGACCCCAATCTTGAAGCACACACGTCAACACACAGCTTAATAAGCAGCAGGGAGCGTCTTCCCATCGCAGCCCTCAAACACCACGCTTCAGTCAGAAAACCCCGGAGCTCCAGGCTCTCTCGGCCAGGGTGTCTGACTCATGGTGATCTGCAGGGTTTCTGGGACCGTAACTCTAGGGAAGCCTCAGCAAGCTCCTGCAGAGCTGCTGCTGGTTGCCAACTGCTGATCTTGCACTTGGCAACCCAATGCGGAACCACTCGGCCACCAGGCTCCCGTGAGCCCGTGCTAGGGGAGGGCATCTATTCTGTTGGCCAGGGGAGGCGAGAATGCACCCTCAGGGCGGCCTGCCCACTTCTGGATGCCGTGTGGAGTTTACCACCCAGCTCGCTGTGCAAGCAACGGCAGTGCTGTGGACGACGGTCATTCTCTGTCCAGAGAATTGGTCTGTCAACCAAAGGCCGTGGAGCATGCCCACCATCAGCACAGCCTTACACGTGACACCATTTGTGGAACAGTCTGTCTTAGTGCAAACAATGCGGCCCAGGCCTCTTTCAGCTTCAGCGTCAAGGCCAATGGCAGAAGCAGGGTGGTGGAGGGTGAGGGGGTGGCCTTCAGGCTTTGTGCCCGCTCTCTGTTCAATCTCCGAGCGCCACGTGCGGCTTCTGCTGCTGCTTCTCTGACTTTAGACAGGGTGACTGAAAGTGGCAGGGGGGAGGGGGGTACCGCACTCTTTGGCTCAAAAGAACATAGCTATAAAACTAAGTACTAACAGCAAACATGTGTGGGGCAGGCCGAGAAGAATGGGAATAATCTCCTGCTAACAACCTTATAGGAAGTACTTGTGTGGCTGGGGAGGGGGCTGTGCACACACAGGGGCTTGGGAGGCAGGGATTCAGTGGGGCTGCTGAGGCAGTCAGGCCTGCTTTGGAGCTAAGCTGCTGGTAAAATGGCTCCTAGATTCACGGGAATGGAAAAGGCAGTGAGCACACACATGTGTCATGGGCCGAGCAAGCATGGGCACCTCTGAAGCGTGGAGCGGCTGGAATCCCCGGCCCCGCTGTTGTTGATGACCTGGACGGGGCTTGCAGACTGCTCGCTGGGGCTCCCCTTCCCATTGGTCCGCACCGTGTTTTCCACGTCAGGGTCTGAGGTGCCAGAATCGTTGTCTAAGAGGGACAAACGAGGAAATCATCCCATGTAGCCCCAGGACTTGCATGGACACATTCGGCATTTCCCAACCCAGGGGCCCCAGGAGTCCCTGGTGGGTACACAAAGGTTAAGCACTCAGCCCCTGGCTGAAAGGCCGGCAGTTTGAACCCACGCAGAAGCGCCTCGGAAGACAGCCTTGGCGAAGCCTGCAGAACGCAGTTCTACTCTGCTCCCCTGGGGATGCAGGCGTTGGCACCAACGGAACTGGCATGGTTTGGGTGACAGGCAGGTCCACTGCCATCAGGTCACGACTAGAGAATCCTATCACCGCAATAAAGTTGCTCTAGATGTTCTCAAAAACCTAGGGATCCCCGAAAGCCCTCGCAGGGGAGGTTGGCATGCTAAAAACTACTTTTGTGTGGTCAAGCTACATTGCGACCTGTTTTTTTTATGGTGGCGGTATTTGCATCAGTGGCACAAAAGAAATGGTGGGCACGCCAGCGGGGACCTTGGGAGAGCCAGGCTGCGGCACCATTAGGATGCACACGCTCATGGCAGGCAGGCAGACAGGTCAGCCTCGTGGGAAAAGGTCCTCAGCGAAGCAACCAAAAGTAATCATTGCCTTACGCTCACCCTTCAAGGGACAGCTTTCTGCATCCTGTGTGATGAGGTGGCAGATCCCCCAAGGGCCTTTTGCAGAGGCTCCACGCACCAGCCTCGGCCTCAGCCGTCTCAAGGGCAAGTCCTGGCGCGCTTGTGAGTTACAACCCGGACTGGCCACCGTATTTTGTGAGTCTCATTTTCACTCGGTAGAAAAATGGGCTTGGAAAGCCACCAGTATTCCAACCGTGGCAGGCATTTTCTCACGAAAGAACGGGATGAGCCTGTCGTTTCAAGGAAAAGACAGTGGGCTGGGCCGTTGCTGTGGGTGATAAAACGTCTGGCAAGAGCCAGGAGTCTGGAAATCAATTTTTCAGCAGGCGCTTGACCGCTTCCCAATACTTAAACTTAGCCTTTTTCTGATGAGCGAGACGGTGAGCTTGAAGGATGTGGTTTGCATTAGGTTGGGTAATGAAATGGAAGCTCTACTTAACTCAGGGAGCTGGCAGTTTCCAGACACACGCTGTTACAAAATCACACGCGAGGATAAGATCCACTCACAGATCCCACCAGTGGATTTTACTCTAACTAACCGAGCACAGAAGGCTCATTGAGATGGTTTGAGATTTCACCTGGCACCTCACTTTTAAGAAACCACCCCAGGTGAGTTTGGGTGTAGGAGTAAAGAAATATGCCCACAGCTGTCTGAAAGGGCCGTGAAAACACTCGGCCCTTTTCCCTATGGTCTACCCGAGGCCAGGTTTTCTTTATATAGTTCAACCCAAACAGCATATTGTAACAGATTAAATACAGAAAGATGCAGAGGAAAATCCAGCTGTCTCCTATGAAACCTGAACCCACTGCCATCCAGCCCACTGGGACTTACCGTGAACCTATCGAAGAATAGCGCAGAAACGCCTCTTTTCAGTCTCCAGGCTGTGACTACGTGCCAGAGCAGGAAGCCCCTGCTTGCTCCCGAGGGAGGGGCGGTGGGTCAGAAACACTGGCCTGCGGGGGGGCAGTTCAGTTTGTGACCCATGACACCACCAAGGGCCCTTGTCTTCAACGAAGATAGAAAATTACAGAGATTTGCAAAAGGGGAAGGCAATGCCATTTGTCAAGGCGTTTATTTATTTATTTTTGCTCCCCTAACAAGCTCCAGCCTCGGAAACCCACAGGGGCAGTTCTACCCTGCCCTACAGGGTCTCTGAGTCAGCATCCACGAGATGGCAGTGAGTTTGGTTTGCGTTAGGAACATCAACAGTCGAAAAGAGAGACTTTATTGAAATGTTCATCCTTTCTAAAGTCCATCTTTAACCCCAATAGCATTAAAATAAAGAAAAGCTTAAGGGAATTTTAAAGATGAGAAGAGAAAAAAATGTATGTATGTAGGTGTGTGTGTGTGTGTGTGTGTGTGTGTGTGTCTATATACACACTTTGGGGAATCTGCTGTATCTATTGTATGACCTGTATTGCACATGGAAGATGTTGACAGTGGACATGAAAATAACCCTAGATTACGTGCTATAAAACATAACCTGTTTAAGATGGCATTGCAAATCAGCAGCCAATGAGAAAGCCAACCAGTCACTGGTGTGGGGTGCTTTAAGGAACTTAGAATACCCTATGTTGACAATGGCCCCACATCATCGACCGAGGTCCAGAGGGGTCAATGTAGGTGAAAGAAGGAAAGAAGCCAGTAGAAGAAACGCAGGAACTCACTGGACTTTGGGTTTCGGAGTCTGAAGCACCAGAAACAAACACAGCCACGAAAGGCCAATGGCTCTCAGGTGAAAACACAGACCACACACACCAAGAAAACTAAAGGGTGAGTAACACATTAGGACAAATATCTGTAACATACATAAATGAGAGAAGGTTAATACACTTACCTACAAAAGTTTTTTTCTTTTTAATTTTAATGAGTTGTCTCTTTAATTGAAACCAGGTCACGTGTCCATGGTAAATATGCAAACAGGATAAAATTGCTAATATGCCAAGTAAGTCCCCTTCCCACTTCAATACCAACAGGCCCTCAAGCCCCCAGCCCCAAGGGAACTCGGCTCACACACGGTATCTGCTTCCAGAAAGAAACGGTCACATCTTTCTGTGTGGATTCTGCTCTCCCTGTCTCACACATACAGGGGCATACCACTCAGACGCTTATTCTGTGTGTGCATTTTAGATATACTCAAGAACATGCATCGCTTAGAAATTGTCCCGCATTAGCAGTCAAGCGGTGTCTCGTTCATTTCCAAGGCTACACTCGTTGCCACTGGGCACAGAGGCATCTTAATTATACAGAGTGCTTACAAGTCAGAGGGAACCAAACGAGTGTCCTGTGATGAGTCAGGTCATGCCAGGCCTCCACGAAGAAACAAGTACCCACAATGCAAGACTCACCCACCTCTCAGATTCGCCAGTCTTTACAAGACGGGCTGGCCCAGGGAAGCCCAGGCACTCACACATGGGTGGGGGAAGGTCCGAGGGTAACAGCCACTCTGGCGGGCAGTGTGGCAGTGACCACTCAGGAAGGTCTCACAACGGTCCTACCTGCTGACCATCTCTCAGCAACGGATCCGCAGGAACCACGCAGACGAACCCACAGACACTCCCGGCCATTGCAATGTTATGGGGGCACACACACCATCATGCTCAGCACACGGGCCACCATGAAACCAAGGCCACCTTCACGGACAGGCCTCTGAAGACTATTCAGTGACACAGGGACACGGGCAGGATAAATCTTAACGCGAAGATGCATGAGACAACACTACCTGCAGAAACATGAGGCTGGCTGGGGTGGGGCTTGAGGTGGATGGGTCGGGGAGAGAAGGGCCACAAGTTAACAGTGATGATGAACTGTTTCCATTTTTCTTCTCTTTCCTTCTGTTGCAGTTTTCTAATTGTCTACGGCAGCGGTTCTCCACCGTCGTCATGCTGCGACCCTTTCATGCAGCTCCTCACAGGGTGGTGACCCCCAACCATGACATGATTTTCATTGCTACTTCATCACCGTCATGTTGCTACTGTTATGAATCGTCATGTAAATATCTGATGTGCAGGATGTATTTTCACTGTTACAAATTGAACATAATTAAAGCATAGTGATTCATCACAAAACAAGATGTAATTATATACTGTGAAACATTTATGTTTTCCGATGGTCTCAGGCGACTCCTGTGAAAGGGTCGTTCAACACCCAAAGAGGTAGCAACCGACAAGTTGAGAACCGCTGGTCTACAGATAGACATTTAAAAAACTTTTTTGGGGGTACTTGTGTTGAAAATAGACATAGCCAAATCTATCCCAAAGTCACCAACTCAACTATACTTTTCCATCAGGAAGAAAGCAGCCAACATTCTGCACCGCCCTCTCTGCTACTTCAGCCGGCCTGTGCAGAGCCACGCGGCCCCTGCTCCCCAGTGAGACGGGGCTCCAGACAGACCCTGCTGTCACTCAGGTGTGATGGTGGCCTACTTTCCAAGCGCCCCTTTCGCTCTGAGGTGCTGTCTCAACAATGAACGAAAGGCCCGAGGGCAGGCGCTTCCGTAACCAGGTTAAAAAGTGGGGGTGCTGGTACAGGAGACAAGATTATCTCCGGTACAAAGAGCCCGGCCGAAGGAAAGGCAGCTGTCACAGAGAATTTCCTGTCTGGTTCAGGTTCGCTCTATCCTCCCGAGCAAAAACCAGCCCCAGGAACCTGGCGCTGTTCAGAGTTGCTGAGAAACTTGTCTTGAAATGAGAAGTCACATTCCTGGCCTCCATCAGCCTGAACAAAAGCAGTCCCGCCGGGGACCAGTCCGCATTGACTGCCTGGCGCTGCCAGGGAGATAGGCACCTTCCTTCTGTGGCTCCTTTTCAGGAAAGGACAGCCACAGGGTTTCACTTTTCGACTCGCTGTTTCAGAAAGGAACTCTGGAGCTGACCTCCTCTCTCGTCTTATCTCCGACCCAATATCGACCCAGGTACTAACTGATGGATATACGCACGCCTTTCACTTGTCCCTCTTCAAGGCACAGCTCAGAAGTGCCCTCCTTAAAGAGACCCGCGTTAGCTTTCTCACCGGAATCCCTTCACGTCCTCTGAACTCCAAGGCGCCTGGCATCCCCCTCCTTAGGGAACATTCCAGAATCCCAAAAGGAGACAGGGAAGGCAGTGGGAAGGCCCTGGATTGGGTCCCTAGACAGGCTGAGATCTGGGTCCCAGATTCGGTTCCTCCTTTTCTTTTGTCTGAGTGTTGGGGTACATCTGACAGCTGTGCCTCCTTTAGCTTGGGTTTCTCATCTGTAAAGGACAGGTGTCAACACTTCCTTCTAGCCCTTGTTTCAAACGTTACATAGTTATATGAAGTACCTAGCAAATACATTCAAAAGCGACAAATTCCATCCATATTGCCATGATTATAAATTCTGCCACATTAGCCCTTTTGTGCTCCTGGCACCGTTTTACACACACACACACACACACACACACACACACACACACACACACACACACACCAAACTCCCTAAGAACAAATCAAACCCACTGCCATCAAGTCAATTCCAACTCACAGCAACCCTACAAGAAAGAATAGAACTGCCCCTTGGGGTTTCTGATAGTGTAAATCTTCACGGGAGCAGCCAGCCTTGTCTTTCTCCCGCAGTGCGGCTGGTGGGTTTGAACCACTGACCTTGTGGTTAGCAGCTGAAGGTACAGCCCACTATGCCACCACCAGGGCTCCTTAAAATGAAAGGTGTTGTGTTCACCTTTGTAGGCTCTTAGCACCCAATCCTGTGACCTGGAGAGCAATGTCGGTGTTGGGAGCTGTCAAAGCAAATGCAGCCCGGGGTGAACCTACACACAGCAGAATTGCCCCATCGGGGCTCTGGCTGCCATTGGTCTTTTCTCCCGTGCAGCCGCTGGTGGGCTTGAACTGCCGATCTTTTGGTGCTAGCAGAGAACTTAATTATCAGCCCACCTGGGCTCCTTTGTACATGAATCAAAAGCCTAAAATCAACCCTTTGAGTTGGTTCTGGCTGATAGCGACCCGACAGGACTATGTAGAACTGCCTCTTAGAGTTTCCAAGGCTGCTATCCCTACGGAAGCAGTCGGCCCGTCTTTCTCTCAGGGAGTGGCTGGTGGGTTCACACCGCTGACTTTTCAGTTAGCAGCTGAGTGCTTCACCACTGCGCCACCAAGGTTCCTTGTCGACACTTATGGAAGGCATCGGACAGCACTTGTAGGGAAACAGTCATTTGTAGAGCAACACATTCACTACAGAACCCCAGAAGGCATCTTGTTTTAAAGAATGAGAATGAACACTTAGCACAGTGGCGAGCGGTTCCCTGAGAGGAACAACTTAATTACAGGTCTCCACATCAAAGTCCCAGTCCCGTCCCGAGCAAGCACAACAAATGTGTCCTGGCAGGTCCTCCCGGCAAACGGCGGCTCCACTGATTTCCCCACAGCCTCAATGACCATCCTATTACCTTCTAGCCTTTGAATCTCCTCAGCTGTCACTTCCAGTGTTTGGTCAGACAGGGAAGCAACCTGGATGACCTGGTAGGAAAAAAAGAACAAAACGTGTAGGTGTGCGCACGCGTGCGAGAGAGTGTTTTAAAGACAGGCAAGGTTGCCTGTGCTTTATAAAAGGTGCAGAAAGGCTGCAGTGTCTAACCGGAAACTGCATTGTGGCTCCCCTCACTCATGGGGGGTGGTGGTGGTAATTACACCGCAGAGAGTCACTGTAGAAGACAAGAGTCATGTTAAGCATCACACAATTAACTTAAAAAGCCCAGAAGTGCAATTTAGGGGAAGAAATATAAGCAAGGGTTTAAAACCACATTTAGATGTGCTCTGGTCGGAGTATCCCGCGGTACACTTCCTGAAAACACAACCATGACCTGCAGTTACCAAGACTCACGCCAATAACTCTTCATCTAAGAAAGACACCAGGGTAATCTTGCATATTTTGATGACTGTATTGGTGGTGGTGCTGCTGCTGCTGGTGCGTCAGTTGCAACTCAGGGCGACCCTACCTGTCACAGAATGGAACGCCGCGCAGAGGTCGCGATGTTTGAGCTCACGGTTGCAGCAGCTGCCAATCCACCTCACCGACCCTCCACTTTACCAAGTGTGACGTCCTTCTCCGGGGGTTGGCCTCTTCTGGGTGTATTTCTTCCCAAGCTAATCTGTCTGTTCTTCTGCTGGTCCATGGTGCACTCGATCGTCTTTGTCAGCACCACGCCTAAAGCCCTTGGAAATAACTTCGCTCACAAGACCCAGTATCCAAATCGAGTTACACTGATTCGACTCTTGTTCAGGGCCCGTTGTCCACAATTTAAAATGAATGTGCCTTGCACGTAATTTGAAATGATGGAAGAAAGTGACCTGCCCCAACTAGCTGGCCCATGGCAGAGGGCCTTGGAAGGGAGCTCAAAGATGAGACGAGAGATCGCTTCGTTTCCACAAAGAAAAATGTCCAGACCCAATATTCTAGGTTCTAAAAACATTCAATGGACTAGCCAAGGAAAAATACACTTAAACCACAAGCTTGGTGAATAATCAAAGCTAGAATAGCTAAATATCTTTTTTACTTTACAATAAGGTGACCAGGTATCCCACTTTTGGTGGGACAGTCCCAATTTTTAACAATTTTTCCCGCTTCCCGCAGCGTTTTAAAAAATCCTAATTTTTGGAAAGAATGAACGATAAGCTAGGGTCAACGGTTTTCAGCGGCCATGTGGCTATTTCACCAGGATATGAGTTTTACCAATGGTGTCCTGCTTTACTCATGTTAAAATCTGGTCATACCACCCCTGTGTGGACACACATACACACATTCTCCCTGGTGTGAGAAGCTGAAATCAGGAGACACCCCTGTCAACATCCCCGGAACGGGCTGTGGAAATGCTCGTACGCACACACGAACCACTCTGTACTCCAGGGGCCGCTCGGGGGACTTACCAGCTGGGCAAAGGTCGTCACTCTAAGTCTCTTGAAAAGCTCGTCTTTTTTGTATCTGTAATCTGTAAAACAGGAGAGGGTAAGTATTTTTCTAGGCTTATTTCACTTTCTTGGAGCTAACAATAATCCATGACTTCGTTCTCATCATTAAACTGCATGCTGCAATCCTTTCCCAAGTTACTTATGCGCTCACACCGACTGGAGCTTTCCCTTCCTGGCAACATCACATGCCAGGTGTGGTGGGTTTTACCAGCACGGCTCCTCATCCTTCCCCTTTGCCTTTAAGGCTCAGTGGAGAAGCCAGCTTGCCGTCGTGAGTGACTTGATTCCACACCATCATTGTCTTTCTCCCAGGCTGCTTCCACGGATTCCATACTGTATTGTACGCATACCTGCCAGCACCCCGAGTCCATTTTTAGAAATGAATGGGACATTCTGCATAGTGCATGCTGCCCGTGCGGGGAGACCGGGGAAGCGGAGTGGCCCGCGGGTCACACAGTTGGGCAGGATGTTTACACCACACAGCTCTGACCCCAGCTGGGAAATGAGCATTACTCTTCCTGAGGCCACATACCACCCTGAGGGTATAGGATGAGGGTCCTCCACCCCGGCTCCCTGGGGTGAAAGAGCGAGCACACAGCTGTGCGCCATCGTCATGATCCCCAGCTATGGGCGCCTCTCCAACCCCAGGGCAGATCAGCTAAGACAGCACTCTTGACGCAGTGCCCCCACACCAGGGGGGTCCACGGGCACCAGGTCTGTGTCTTTACAGGCCCGAGACAGAAGTCGAGTGGGAGGTCTGTCTGCACGTGGCTGGCTCATTCTTCAGATCCCATGGACCAGGCCTAAGCTGAACGCGCTTTGTGTAGGAAGACACCCACAGCTACGTGCCAAGACAGCTTGCGGAGAACATCGCCTAAGACGGCCGGTCGTGGAGGAGCTCCCAGGGTGGGTCTCCCGCCTGCTCCCACCTCTCACACCTCTTTTCTACATTGTCAGACTGGCGACCAGGACTCCTCGTGATTTCAAAATGGCTCAAGGGTAGTTGGACACCTCCTATGGCCTTTACACCACAACTGTCTCATCAACCAAGACCTCCAGAAACAAAGGAAAGAGCTGAAAGCATTAAAAAAATTTTTTTCTTGAAACCCTGGATTATGAATCATCGTCCCCCTGGTCCCCTCTCCCCCCCCAAAAACAAAAACACCTGCACAGACCAGGTGGTCTCTTTGTGGGATAATGTGAGCTTGGTTTACCAAATACCTTAAGACACAGGGCCAGGAAATTGTATTTCTTTAAAACCTAGCCTTTGGTAAAAAAAGACCACGACTCTTACGCAGAGACGCTGAGCTGCCCTGCTCAGCGATCTGGCTGACAGCTGACCATTCCTACCAGACAACTCTTAGAACAGCTTCTTCTGAATACAACAAGCTAACAAACTTAGAGGACAGAAGTGCCTAGAACCTGCCGGGCGGTGGCTCCAGGCTTCCAAAGTGTGACTGAATCACCAGAGCCTTTCACCCTACTGCCAGCAACTCCCCCACCCAACGTTATTGATGTCCTGAAAACGGCAATAAATCAAACCATGGAAACAATCAACAGCTTTCAAGTCGTTTGCAGTAGGCCATCGATCCGTCCATCTCTCTCTGGGACGCTGCCCTAGTTTGCATTATGCCTTCTCCAACTTCCCACCTCCCCGGCCCAAAGTGTACATGCTCAGCCCCCTCCCGAGAGAGATTAGCTTAGGCCAGATACCACCGGCTGTGCGGTTTTCTCACAATTGACAACTCTTAATGTGCTCGGCCCAAGTGGCAGAACACACCCCAGCTGCCCATTTAGCCTCAATTCCACGTACCTGGTTCTGGTTTAGAAGGACAGCCATCACTAGGGCTCTCGGACATTGTTACCCGCCAAACTCAATGTCTACGGCTAAGTTTGAGATTTTATAATTTTTGGGTGTTTTTTTTTAAAAGGCTGACTTGGAAAGCTCCTCGCAAGAGCCAACAGAGCTTTAAGGATGGAGCTTCTGCTGCTGTAGCTGCTCCCCAAACTCTGTGCTGAAGACAAATACTCCTCGTTTCAGCTGTGTTATCAAATTTTGCTTCTCCAGCAAGTCTGGGGGCTCAGCCTGTCTCTCTCAAGTTACTGGAAGGACAGAGGCCTGACTATCCAGGATGGGTCACACTCGGTCCATCTAGCGTCATCTAACCACCAGGAACCAAGAATGGCCTTTGTGAGCCGTCAATAGACACAGTGTCTACTTTCCCCCAGACAGAGGTGAAAGAATATTCGGATTACAAAGGGTTTTCTTTCCCCCTGCGTTTTCAGGATTCTGTTCAAACATGTTATTAGCAAAGGGAAGTTGGGCTCACAGGAGACGCCAGATCAAGAGAGGCCACAGAATGGGCTTGGGATTTCAGAGCGAGACACGGAATCTCAGGTAACCGGAGTCCAGGGATGGGTCTGGGATGTCATGAAAAAAGACGATACCCTCCTCCCGGTTGACCCCGGAGAACACCTACAGCCGAAGGTGGGACAGGAGAAGGAAATCACTTCCACAAAGGTAGATTCCCCCATGCGAAAGTCAAAATCATTCTAGTCGGGCATCTAACCCAGAGTGCATGAGACACGGTGAGGGGGCGTCCAGGCCGACGGGAAGGAAGCCTAAAGAGGGTCAGAAAAGGACTCAGCTCCTGATGCACGGCTCTGGGGACCTGACCTCCACTTTGCGGGTAGGTCTGAAAGTAGGTGCTGTCCTGCTCAGAACTATCTCCAACGGGGGCGGCACGGGCCGTGTGTATGGGACATGGTTCTGGATTGGAGAGGTGAGGTGACAAACCAGTCGAGGGTGGACGAATGAAGGACAGCAACGTGACGCTGGTGAGTAAACGCGGCTGAAAAGTGCCGTGTATTTAATATGCTCATCTATGGGATGTACATCTTTATCTTGTAAAATTTAAACATATTTCCATGCGTACATCAATAAAATGTATGATCACAAAAGAAGATAGGGTGATTTTATGATTGATTAACTTTTTTAAATGTCGTTCGCATGACCCCTCACTGCTGGTGAAAATGGCAAATGAGGAGAAGAGCGGGCATAAGGCTGCTTCTCAATCCACATTGGCCGGCAAAGGTTTCCCAGTAGGGGAACGATTCAAAAGGAACAGAAAGAGCACCCTTTGAAATGAAAAGGGCTTGTTGTGTTAAAAAGGACAAAAAAAAGCAAGACAACACAAAACACAGCCTCTCCTGGATTTGCAATCCTCTCTTGCATGAGCATATTTCCCGAGCCCAGCCCTGAACTGCTGCCAATCAAAGGGGCGTCTTCTCTCCCAGCAGGGGGTTCCCCCCCCCCCCCACTGAAGCTTTGAGCACAACCCCTCAGAAACCCGATGTTCAGACTTCTTCTCCCTCCCTGCCCTCGATGTGTGCCCTTCAGAGACATTTCGGACCCAGAACAGACAATGGCATAGTTGGTATAGATTCGTCTTAAGGAGGGAAGGGGATGCAGTGTGGTTTCTGATGCCAAGGAAACCAGACTGCAGTGTGTTGATGATGCAAAGCACCCCTTTAAAAACCCATTCTTTCTTTCCACGCCTCTCAGTCCTTCATGAACACGCTCTGCGCGCTACTCAGAGGGACGCTATGACATGCGAGGGACATGATCACCCTATCCCAGAATACTAGAGACAGGACAGACAAGAGCCCCTTAGAGAGACCAGGAAGAGCTCAGAGCGATGGAATGAGACGCCCTGGAGTTTGACCACCCATCTGACGTCAGCGTACATGCCGACACCCACATCAACAGTCCCATGGACGGCCCCAAGAACCAGTCCATGTGTCTTGGAGGAAGTACGTACGGCCGGCATGTTCCTTATAAAGGAGGGTGAGCGACTTTGTCTGGTGATGGTGTCAGGAGAGAGGAAAGGACATCAGGCTTGGTCATGTAGAAGGGAGGGCAGGGAGAAGGAGGATCATGCTGGCTGCCACCATGGGCTCAGGCCCAAGAATGGCTGCAGGGTGGCCCAGGATGCAGCAGGGTTTCTGGGTCACTGGGAGTCAGAACCATTCCACCTCAATTGACCACCAACGAGATCCGGGGGAGCTTCTTGGCCGTGCAAACCTACCCCACAGCACTGAAGAAAGGCCTGCCACCTGCGTGGTGAAGACGATTGTAGTCAAGGTAACGCTGTGGGGCACTTCCACTCCGTCACACACAGGCTTGGCTCAGAGTTGAAACCCACCCCAAATGGACCGGGTTTTGAAGAACCTGGCAGGTCACAGGACCCACAGGTCAGAATGTTTGCAGCTGGTGAGGATGGTGCAGCGTTCCCACCTGCTCCTTGGAGGCTCCGTGGCCTCCAGCTCCCGCCTGCCCGCCCGCCCGCCATACTGTCAGGTGGGCCTCAGGTCCCACCCCTGCAGTGTGTGTTAGCCAGTGAGCTCACAAACATCTGGCAGAAAGCACAGCTACGGCGGAGTTCCATTTCTCCCCAACCACCATAGCATTACTCACTCTTTTTCATTTCCTCTAGCTTCTCCGTGTACTTCGTCAGACTGTTACCTGGAGAGAGAGTGACACAGGAGAGAGTGACACAGGGAGAGTGGTCACGGCTGCACAATGGGATGCATGGCATTAAGAACGAAAACAGGCCCCCAAAGCCCAAATGACCAAGGTTGGGTGGGAGCTGTTTTCACTGCATTTTTCTTAAAGACAAATGAAAGCCAGCATTTATGCATGTCATCATCTGATGAGCAAAGCAAAAGAGCTGGATTCCATCCCCCCCCCACCCCCCCCCAAGTCAAATTCTAATCATTCAACCTTGGTCTCACATCCTTCTCACTATGAAATCACTTGCACAAAAAAGGTCACTGTAAGAGAAGGTGACAACATAACTGGCCCTCAGTAGGCACACCTGGGGAGTACCTTTTCTTCCCCTTAAGAGCGAGGACAAAGGGTTTTGGTTGGTTTTTAAAGAGAAGAAACGGAGTCACCCTATGAGTGTAAAACGGAGAAGTATTCCCTAAGCCTTCCCATCTGGGCACGAGGCTGATGGGCCACACAGTCAGCCGTCTCTGGGGTCAGGCAGCATCATGGCTGGATGAGGCGGTGAGGGGAAGGTTTGGGTCAGGGACATGTAAGGGGCTGCAGACCATATACATATCCACAAGTTACAGTTTCCTGTGCTTTTCTGTCTTTTTTCCTTCTTCAGTCCAACTTTCCTTCTCCTTTTATGGCCCTGTAAACTCCCCATGGGGAAGGCAGGCAACGGGGGAGAGACAAAAGCCATGTCCTTTGAATGTGCCCTGTGGTTGCCCAAGCCAGCCCTCCCTCTGGCTTTGTCCTGGCGGGGGGTCCTGCTCTCTCCTGCACTGGGCCTGTCCCTGCTGGTGCCGAAGCTGCAGCCTAACTGGACCACAGAGCCTGAGACCTGTGGTCCCCTCGGATCTGATTCTTGAGAAGGAGCAGTGCCGTCCCACCATGTGGAGCAGCCCGGTTCTGCTGTCTGACGGCCTGATTTTACAGCGCGAGGTCCTGGCCAGTGTGGGTTGGACAGTTTTCCTGCATTAGAATGGGGCCAGGGTGCTTCTGGTTTCCGAAGGAAGGAAATTTTAGCTCTCCAGCCAGGGGCTCATATTATTATTATTTTACTGGCAGGCTTCAATTTTGGTTCAATCCAACCCAGTATGAGCTATTTGGCCCCTAAACAGTAGGGGAAGAAAAAGAAAACATTCAAAATAATCTCTCATTAGTGAAACTGTGTTCCTCGCTTTTTAAGCCTTGAAAAGATTTAGTTGGGTTTGGCCTCAATGACAGGCTTAAGAAGTGCTTCTGGTTCACGGTCTGAGCTGAGCAGATGTTTCCAAGGCCTGCTCTAACCTTTGGGGTTGGAAGCAGAGAAAGAGCATCCTTGCTCCGAAACTCAAAAAAATGTTTGCAAGGACCACCTTGACTCGTTTGCTATGAAGACAGCTTTACCAGGAGTGCTTTGTGGAATACCATTCTACCGAGCGCTGCATTTTGTTGGGTTTGGGTCCCTCTTAAGACTCATCCTGCCTGAACCAGGGCCTGAGAGGAGGATTCACTGGCGTCTTCTGACGAGTCGCCTTGGAGGGACCACAGAACAGGAGTGGAGCCAAATAGATGGTTTCCAGAGTCTACGGCCTGGGGCTGACTTGAGAGATGACCAGCTCCCTAGAGAAGAAATGGTCACTTCTTCCTGGACACACATCCTTCCTCCAGTACCCCACACCCTGACGGGGCTTAAACAACTCCCTGTTCAGTTCCACAGGAGGGAAGATTGGGCAAAGCAGTATGCTGTCCACCTTCCCATAATCCTATTCTGAAAATACTTTCCTTGGTGGTTTACCATTATGGGGTGGCTCTCCCCCACCCCGAGCTGTGTGTTGTAAAACCCCGCAGTGCCTTTCTTTGGGCCAGGGAAGCTTTGGGCAGTCTAGGCAGGAAACTGAGGAGCTCTGGTGGTGGTGCCATCCAAGTGGTTCACAGTTCAAAACCAACAGCAGCTCCAAGGGGAACGACTAGGCTTTCTTCCCTGGTAAGTAGCGACAGTCTCCGGAACCCATGGGGGTCGCTGTGAGTCAGCACGGACTCGATGGCAGGGAGGCTGGTGTTTGGTTTTGGAGTGCGCCAACGGAACAGACAGCAGTTCGCGTTCACCCAGCAATGGCTCTGGGGGAGAAAACAAAGGCCTGGCCACCTGGTCCGGTGAAGATGGCAGACCAGGATGCCCTCTGCAGCCTCTCTATTCTGTCAGACGGGATCATGGTGAGTCAGAGTCCTCGGCGCCGACAGCAAGAGCTGGAAACCAGGAGGACTGACCTATCCAGTGACCACGCGAGTCCATGATTAAGCCAAGACCAATATCTAATGGAGCTCCCAAACATCTGGCTTCTCGGGTTGTGCTCTCTGAGAAACACAACTTCCCCGGAGGTAAACGTGTAGGAAGTGTTGTTTCCTTACTGGTGGGAGGTGGGAAACATTTCAGGCTCAGGGTCCCCCCGAGGATTTGCTATGTATGGAAAACAATAGGCAACCTTGCTACGGGCTGTATTATCTTTTTGAAAACTGCACGTCCAACTTCCAGCTCGTTAATCTAGAAATGCACCTTTGTTTGACGTTAAAACAAAACCGTTTTTAATGAGGACCGGTAAACCAAGTTTAAGATAAAACAAAACAAAAAATAAACAGCAATGGCACCAGTGCCCGATCCATTTTCCAAGAGAAGGCTTTGATACCAAATGTCAGCACTCCCTGGCGCTTCCTGAGGAAAGTTTAAATTCTTGGCTCTGGCCTGGGAGGCCCCGCAGTTTACCTACCTCTTCAATCTTGCTTTAATTACTAAACTTGACAACTCTCTGTTAGTCCTCCCGGCTCTCTAATGTGTCACCTTGTCGCTGTAATCATAACAGATCACCCACCAGAGGTGACCTTTCCCTCCTCGAAACTCTGACAGCTCCCCGATTACCACTCGGCAAGGCATCTGTCAGTGTACTGCTTTATTTCTGTGCAAGTCTTGTCTGCCTTGTTATGCTGAAAGCGAAAATCATCTCCACACAGAGTTTGTTTTCATCCCTCCCGTTGCCTGGCATGGGCCGGCGCTGTGTGTCATCAGGCTGGTTCTGAGGCATCTTGGCCTTCCATGGTGGAGGTGAACTTCCTCATAGGGTGTCCTGGGCTGTGGTCGAGCTGTGAGCACCTAACCAGGCCTTTTGTCCAGGGGGTGCCTGGTGGGCTGGAACCCCTGACCTTTCGTGTAGCAGCCAGCTCTGCCCCACTGCGCACCCGGGCTCCTGGGCACCAACCAAAATGCATTTCCCACTGGACGAGCTCCTGCGTGAAGAACCCACACACCCAGGTCTCCGCTCACATTGCAGATCGCCACCCCAATGGGCTTGGAACTTTATTAGTTCACTTGCTTTTCCTTCAAACGCCACCCGGTTTGGTTTAGACACCGAGTGTACCGCTTCGATGAGCCACGGCATTTCAGGACTCAGGCCCCCTAGGCATGGAGGAGGGGGCTTCGAAATGTTTGTGGAAGAATCCCATGGACTTTTCCATTCCTGTGTTCCACAGTCTTTTAGAAGCCCCCTTGCCTGGGCCGTGTTCAGCTGCCCCTTGGTTGACGACGTGAATCGGGACCAGGAGACAGCAGATGCCTCGCCATTAGTGTCCACACCAAAAGGCCTCCCGGTGCTATGCCACGAAGCGTCCAATCAATACTGGTGCCTCATTGGTTAGGTCCTTCCCACTGTTTGTACTGAGGCGGCGAGAGAAACGTGTGGCTGTGAGCAGCGGTGGTCTAAAGTGGGCCGGATTGATAAGGGGAGAACTCGGTTGCTAAGAGACCATTGCGGGGCTTTCTTTCTCTTCCATCTCTCCTTCCTCTACAGAGCCCTCACTCCTGGCTCAGAAGGAGCCGAGTGCGTGGGTAGAGGCCCAGTGGTGCTTTGTGAAGCGTAAGGAACGGTGTAGTGTGGATAGTGGTGCCTGGCCGGTTAAGGGCTTCTGTAAACATGTCTCCATTGGACCTAGGAAACAGAATTAGATCCCCAAGAGACATGCCCAGCGGCCCTCCTTTGTGGTGAGGCTCAGTCTCCACCAGGATCCAAGCAGGCGTTCCGCGGAAGCTGCCACAAGAGCAGAGAGCAGGCGGCCAGCTTGTGTGGAGCTAAGAGGAGGCCAGGGTCCTCACGAGGCTAGGAAGGGCTGCCTGGAACACATCTAAGGCATTTGGAAGAGCTAGGAAAGCTGGGGGAATGTGTGGGAGTCTGCAGGGGCTGATCCAGGGGGAGTCGGGCAGCTCGGACAGTGTCCCCGACCAGCCTCGGGGCTCCAGAGCAGGGGCCCAGACAGTGCCCCAGGAACATTCGAGATGCCTGTGGCGGCGTCTGAGCAAACACCAGGGGGGCTTCATCAGAGCAGAATCCACCGATGGCCCAGGGTGGGAGACTGGGGGTGTCCAGGAAAGGCAGCTGAAGTGCAGTCATTCGGAGAACTCTAGCGGGGGCTTGACATCAAAGTTGGAGTCCATCCCAAAAGGAGAGGCAGAGGGACGGGGGCAAAACAAGAATTGCCCCCCAGGAAAGAGCTAGCGGCGTCTTTGAAGAACTCTCAGAAAACTCACTGCGACCCCACAGGACAGGGCAAGAGTGCCCCGTGGGTTTCTGAGACTCTATTGTGGCCTGAGTAGAAAGCCTCATCCTTCTCCCCCCCAAAAAAAATGGCTGGTGGTTTTGAACTGCTGACCATGTGGGTCATCACCAAGTTCCTTGGAAGAACTCGGTAGGAGGCTCTCTACACCTGGCGACATCCTGGAATTCTCCATGTTCTGTGATCACCTCTGAGTTGCTCTTTGGTGAAAACAGAGGAGAGACCCAGCTCGTGCACCCAGGATGGAGAAGGCTCATGCCTCCCTGTGCCCACTTCCGCTGCTCCGAGGGAGAGCGCAGACACCTGACAGGCAGAAGTGCAGCCAGGCCACGCTGGTGCTCTCAACCAGGGCTGCTCAATGCTGATATCTACGTGACAGGACCCTGGGGCCTGGGCTGACGGGGTTGGGAATCTTGGGCCACAGCCCACGGGCCCCAGGCCCCTGCGCAAAGTCCTCTCAATCCTCAAGGTACGCCACACAGGCGAGCAGAAAAGCACCTGTCAAAGAGGAGATCTCTCCGCTGGCGTTACAATCATTTCTAGATTTGAATCAACACCACCGACAGGGTTTCTTCTCCCACGCTGTCTTTAAAATACTTGAGGTTTTCAGCAATTAAAGAATGCCTTGGGCCCTCCAACAGCTATTATCAAACTCATTTGGGGAATTTCTGCTTCCAGGAAGGCGAGAGCCATGAGCGTTTCTTTCTCCGTCAGCGGAGAACAATAAAGAGCCCCAACAACCCACAGAACGGGAGAAAATATTTGCCAATCATATTTCTGATCAGGGCCTAGTATGCAGATTAGATCAAAGAACTCTTGCAACTCAACAGTAAAAAGACAAGCCAATTCAAAACAAAACAAGCAAGCAAATGACTTGAAGAGGCACGTCCCCGGAAAGAGCCACACACGCCATTAAGGACACGAGAATGCAAATCCAAACCACAAATGAGATGCCACTTCACACCCACTAAGACAGTCATAGTCGCATAATCAAAAGCCGGGACAGGAACTGCTGGTCGGGGTGGGTAGGAGACGGCTCCCTCCCACACCGCTAGCGGAGACAGCAAAATGCTGCCACGGCTTTGGAAAGCTGTCAGGCCCCATCTCAAAAAATCAAGTCTACGGTGGCCCCCAGAGCCAGCCGTTCTCGTCCTGTTGTTGCTGGCTGCCGTCCAGCCAGTTTCAACGCAGAGGGAAGCCCGGCCCACCGGTCCGTGCTGTCCTCCCAGTTGTACATTAGGTACCCGCCACTGTGGCCACCATGTCACTCCGGCTGGCTGAGGGGCTTTAGATTTTCTGAGGACCCTCTAGTGCTAATCTTCCCCAAACCAAACACGTAACCCACTGTCACTGGGCCGATTCACAGTGACCCTCCACAACAAGGTGGCACTGTCCCTTTGGAGTTTCCAAGGCTTTGACTCTTGAAGCAAGTAGGCAGCTTCCAGGGTCTCCTGTGGGGCAGCTGCTGGGCTCAAACAGCTCACTCTGCGGTTCGCAGGTCACAGTGCACAGCCTACTATGCCGCCAGGAGTCTGATCCTTTGTTCTCAAAATCAACACATAAAATAAACACAGTTACTGTAGGAGCCAACCATTCTCAGCCCAGGTCCTCAACAAACTGAATAAGAGTTACTATAGGAACCAGCAATTCTACTCCTAGGGATGCCTACACCAAAAAGAACGGAAAACCTCTTGTTTTCTGTTGCATACAAATGTTCACAGCCACGTTATTCATAATAGTCCCAAAGGGTAAAGAAAACAATCACTATCCACTAACCCATGGATGGCCAAACAAAATGTAAAATATCTATCAGAAAACAAACCAACCCCCAACCCCACTGCTATAGAGTCGATTCTGACTCACAGAGGCCCTTTGGGGCCAAGAAGAGGTGCCCCACAGGGATTCCCAAACTGTAACTTGTCACGAAAGCAGCGGCTGCGGCTGTCTCCTGTGGAGCGGTTGGTGGGTTCCAATTGCTGCCCTGTGGGATAGCAGCTGAGTGCTTTAACCCTGTGCCACCGCGGCTCACACAGAAGATCCAGATAATAAGATGTAAGGTGGCAATCAAAAGGTCTGAAGTGCTGAAGCACACGATCACGTGGACGAACCCCGTGAGCATGATGCTAAGTGACAGGAAGCAAAGCCAGAGGGCCATGCATCGTAGGATTCCATGTACGGGCAACATCCAGAGTGGGAAAATCCTTCAGATCAGTGGCTCCCAGGGCCTGGGAAAGGGAGGAAGGGAGAGTGGCTGACTGCTAATGGGCCTGCATTTCCTTTTCTGAGGTGGTGGAAATGTTCTGGGTAGCCGATGGCAAGCCCCCCCCCACCCCATTTAAGAATAAACTCAAAGCCTCTGAATTGTGTTCTTGAAGTGGATGGATTTTATTGTATAGGATTTAGATCTCGAGTTGTGAAAATAACTAATAGAAAACATGGCTAAATGTCGTAGGAACAAAAATAAACACAACAAGAGTCTGACCGGTGGGGAGAAACAGGAGTGCCTGAATGGCTGAGTCCCTCGCGTTTTCTTTTTGCCTGCCCCACATCACCCAAACCTGGGGTAGGGGAAAAGGTAACAATGCTGAGGCACCGTGGGTTACGGTGGGGAGGATGCTAACCACACAAGGCCAGCAGTTTCAACCCACCAGCCGCTCCGTAGGAGAAGAAAAAGGAGTTTCCTATTCCCATACAGCTTTATGGCCTCGAAGTCCACAGGGGCAGTTCTACCCTGTCCAGTGAGCCGCGGTGGCAGGGAGGTTAGAGTTTGGAGTAACGGTGTAAGGAGATGGGAATAAAAAGGTGGATAAAGCACTCTCAGCCCGGCATTAAGTGGAGGACAGGGGAGTCCTTGTAGGAGCATCACAGAAAAGTCAACTGCTGAGAATGGAGTTCACCAGAGACGGGGAAGGGCATTATAGAACAGAGAAAGGGCGAGTTCACTGAGGAGACAGAGCGGTTCTCCTGACTGCCACACACTGCATTCAGAGATGGACAGAACTGAGAGCAGGGCTGGAGAAACCCACAATCAGCGAGGCGGCACCACGTGGCACCTAACAGGTGACAAAGAAGCTAGACAGGGAACTCAGCAGGTCTCTGGGGGCATTCACACCCGCATCGGCCAGCAGGGGCTCACCGGTATTTTCACAACAAGAAGATGTTATTCAGTGTCCACAGGTCCTGTAACAGGGCAGGACATATTCTGGGCAATGAAAGCGATCTCTAGACATTTTTTTAAAAAAAACTAAAACCACACAGAGTATGTTCTCTAACCACAGTAGGATCAAGCTAGAAACCAATGACCAAAAGATAGCAGGAAAATCTTTAAACACTTGGCAACTAAACACATGTTGAAATTATTCTTGGGTTAAAGAGTAAGTCTCAAGGGATAAAGTACACAGAATGGAATGTCAGTGAAAAACATAGCAAAGTGTGTGGGACGCGGCTAAGGCAGTGCCCCAAAGAAGGGGAGCGCGCTAGCTGCACACATTTAAAAGGAGGAGAACGTTCTAATTCAGAACCCAGGCTCCCGCCTCAAGAAGCCAGAAAAAGCAGCGCCATGTCGACTCAGCACAACAGAAGAAAGGGAGTGACGAGAGCAGAATCCCATAAAATAAAAAAGAGTAGAACAATGGAGAAATCCAGAAGAGACCAAAGGCTGGTTTCTGGATGAAACTGGCTAGCAAGACTGACCCCAGAAGGGCACACAGCCGTCCCACAAATGCCAGCGGAGCTATCACGAGCAGCCCGGCCGGCGGCCAGCTGAAGGATAGCAAGCGAACGGCACAGCCGCCCCAAACACATACATTTGACACCTCAGAGAAAGCAGACGAGCGCTCCAAACACACGGGCACACTGGATATGAAACAGAGCGTCTGAAGAGCCCTACTGTTCTGTTGCCTGTGAGTCAGTTCTGGCTCACAGTGATCGTGTGTACAACAGAACAAAACCGGGACTCGTCCTGTAACTACCAAAATATTTTGAATCCAAAATTTTAAATTTTTCAAAAAAGAAATTCCAGGCCCAGATGGTTTCACTGGAGAGATCTGTCAAACATTTACACGGAGTCAGTATGATTTTATCCAGAAAGCAGAAGAGAAGGAAATACTTCACAACTCATTGTATGAAGCAAGTGTTACACTGATATTAAAAACAGTCCCAAAAAATGACTCCATAGACCAACATTCCTCATGAGTATACACTAAAATATTTAGCAAAACTCAGAAAGTATAATTCAGCGATATGGATAAAAAGAAAATCATACACTATGACCATGTTCATAAAGTAGAAGATGTCAATTTGCCCCCAAGTGATATACTACCAGATTTATCACAATGATGCACAGGTAACTCATAGATGTTGGAACAATCTGACAACCAAAGGCAGGGGTGAAAAATAACCTCCAAGTCTCACACCGTATGGAGAAATTACCTCAAAATGTATTGTGGACTTAAAATGTAAAAACCAAAGCAACAGAACTTTTAGAAAAAGATAGGGAAAGAGTTCTTTGGCTCAACTGCAAAAGCATGCTCCCTAAGATGAAAACAAGGGTAAACTGTATTTCTTTGCTCTTCAAAATGCCCGATGAAGGGAATGCAAAGACAAGCTGCAAGCGAGGAGAAAATGTCCGCAAATCAGAGACCCTGCAGCAGGATTCGTAGCTAGACTACTGTATACAAAGAACTCCCCAAAATCAACAGTCAAAAAGCAAACAACCCTTATTAGAACTTAGGCCAAAGACAGGGACAGCTAGGTCTTTCACCAGAGGATGTACAGACGGCAACAAGCACATGCAAAGACGATGGCCATTGCGAGCCATTTGGGAAACACAATGGGAAAGGACCCTGAGAGACTACAACTTAAGGAAGAATGATTCAAATACAAAGGGGCGATGATGTCAGATGCTAGTGAGGATGTGGAGAAACTCGTGCATTGTTGGTGGAACGCAATAAAATACAGCCGCTCTGGACAACAATTTAGAAGCTTCTTTAAAAAAACTATACATGTAAATCTTACCAAAGTGAATGAAGGGGGAAGTGCAGAGTGGAGACCCAAGGACCATTTGTCGGCCACTGGAGATCCCCTTGCAGAGGGGTCTAGGGGAGGAGATGAGTCAGTCAGGGTGCGATGTAGCACCGATGAAGAATACAGCTTTCCTCTAGTTCCTAAATGCTTCCTCCCCGCCCACTATCATGATCTGAATTCTACCTTGAAAGTCTGGCTAGAGCAGAGGTTGTACACTGGTGCAGATAGGAGCTGGAGGCACAGGGAATCCAGGGTGGATGATACCTTCAGGACCAGGGGTGTGAGGGGTGATACTGGGAGGGTAGAGGGTGAGTGGGTTGGAAAGGGGGAACTGATTACAAGGATCTACATGTAACCTCCTCCCTGGGGGACGGACAACAGAAAAGGGGGTGAAGGGAGACGTCGGACAGGGCAAGATATGACAAAATAATAATTTATAAATTATCAAGGGCTCATGAAGGAGGGGGGAGTGGGGTTGGGAGGGGAAAATAGAGGACCTGATGCAAAGGGCTTACGCGGAGAGCAAATGCTTTGAAATTGATGAGGGCAAAGAATGTACAGATGTGCTTTACACAACTGATGTGTGATAAGAGTTGTATGAGCCCCTCATAAAATGTTTAAATAAATAACTATACATGCAACTATCATCTGACTCAACAGTTGCCACCCTCAGGCAATTGCTCCTGACAAATTTAGACATAACATTTGCACAACAATCCAATCTATGAATGGCTATACTACTATTATTAGTGATACCGAGCCCTGGTGGCATAGTGGTTACTTGTTGGACTGCTAGCCCCAAAGGTCAGCAGTTCTAAACCATCAGCTGCTCCACAGAAGACAGAAAAGGCTTTCGACTTGTCTCCCTCTCGGGCGCCCACAGAGCCATTCTACCCTGTCCTATGAGCATCGACTCAGTGGCAGTGAGTTTGTGTTCTGCTTTTGAGTACTGGCCTCAGATGTGGCAGAGCAGACCTGTGCTCCACGAGGTTTTCAATGGTCAATGGCCAGACCTTTCTTCCCAAGTGCCGCTGGGTGGCCTCAAACCTCCGGCCTGTTAGTCAGCAGCCGAGTGAAGCATTTGCACCAATCAGGGACTTCAGTCTTTGCCAACAGTCTGTACAGTGCTACCTGGATCCGGAGAAAAGCATGGCATTTTCCTCCTCGATGCTTACCTCACCCACCAAACCAAGCTCGCCGCCATCCAGCCGACTGCAGGTCACAACACACTACGAAGAGTTTCAGAGGCTTTGTGAAACTTTCTGGGTGCAGCCAGCCTCATCTTTCTCCCACGAGCGCAGACCAGGCTTGGAACCGCTGATCCCGAGGTTAGCAGCTCAACCCTTACCCAGCGGCGCCACCTGGGCTCCTAGCTGACCTCACAGGAGAGCTCATAGCAGAAGGGAGGGTCACGGGTGCAGTCCAGGGGAGACAGACAGGTGACGGAGTTGGAGGCAGCGTAGGGAGAAGCAGCAGGTGAGGGGGAAAGGCAGGGTATGTGAGCCCTGAGCCAGGACACTGAACTTGGCACCGGCCACCAGCACCGACACCCTCATCCTGCGTGCGTTTCATTGGAAACGTTTCCGCCCGTGGGCGATGAGGAAACCCACAGGAGAGGGTAACGCTGGTGAAGGTGACGGGAGGAAACCATCGACAAAATGAATGAGGCGATTTCAAGTGTCCACATCCTGACTCTCCTCCTCAGCCTAGTTAATGAACGCGCCTGCGGGGACGGATTCACTCTTAAGAGTCTGGTGCTCCGCATGGAGAAAGCAAACACGCGAATAAACCGGGCTGTCACGGGGCTGCACATCCGCCCGTTCCGGTGAGCTGTCTCCTCCACCCGACGCTGCAAACTCCCCTGAACAGGTAAATTAGCGCGCCTCATCAACGTCACGGCTGCAGCACCCAGTTAATCATATCGGGTGTGCTGCTAACTCGTTCAAGGGTGCTCGCCTACACTTGAATCTCAGCTTTTTGATTGAAGCATCATGACTCACACTCTGTGTGAGACCTCTAATCAGCCGGATTCTTCGTGTGGGCGGCACTCGGCAAATATCGACCTGAACAAAGCGGGTGTGCGTCATGGATGGCCGCCAGCTCAGAGGAACCTTCTCCGGCGTGTTCCCAAACGGACGTGGAGCGCCTGATTGGCTGCAAGGCCGTGACCCTGCGGCTTCCCCATGTCTGAAGGTTTCCACCTCTCCGTTTGAGAATTCTAACCCTTTCTTTCCCACCGCCTTGGTGGTGAGGAATCATTAAGCAAAATTAGGCGAATGCAAATGTCGACGGATGCACTGAAAAACGGCTTTTAAAGAAAGTCCTGGGCGGCCCTGAAAGATTAATTAGTAAGATGGGGAGACACTTTCAGCTGTGGCTTAAGCCAGGCACCCTTTGGTCATGAGCGAGCGCCTAGATTTTCAAACAAAGACAGGCAGAGGTTTTCAGATCGCTACTCACCCGTGTCCAGCCTCGACTTGACGTGTTGGTACCTGGGATTCTGTGGAATCCTTTTCATCAGATACTACAAAATAGGAAAAGTCCACCGTCAGTTGGGCTAATGGCAGGGTAAGGGTAGCCACGTTGGGAGACGTTCCGGTAACCTGAAAACCAGGAGGTGTGCCACAGTGTCACCCAAGGCAAAGAAGGAAGGTGTTTTAGTAGCCCGCCCCACAGCAGCCATCTAGCCTCAGCACCCCACGGGTGAAAAGTTCTTGTCGTAGGCGCCAGTGAGCCGACTCTGCCTCCTAGCCCCCTATGGACGACAGCATGAAACACCCCCAGGTCCTGTGCCGTCCTCACAATGGTTCCGGGTTTGTGCCCATCGAAGCAGCCACTGTATCCATCCATCTTGCCGAAGGTCTTCCTCGTTCACTACCCCTCCACTTTACCGAGCAGGATGCCCTTCTTCAGGGGCTGGTCTCTCTTGACCACATGGACAAAGGCTCGCCATTCGTGCCTCTAAGGAGCATTCAGGCTACACTCTTTCCAACACGGGTGAAGACAGCTATCTGTTTCTGTCAAAATACTTCCACATTTTGTCAAAATACTCTCTCGGGGTTGAAGCCCACAGGCCCCCAATGCCTTTCGTGAGCCAAAAGCAGTCTCCCTGCAAGGCCCATCCTTCAGCCTGTTGTTGTAACCCAGTGAGTCACCTCCCTCTGCCTCAAGACATCTGTTAAGATCACAGATTTCTTCTCCTGTGTTGGACGCGTTATCAGGAGACAAACCCCTGAAAGACATCATCATGCTTGGTAGAGGGTCAGCAAAGAAGGGCAAGCCCCTCAGTGAGATGGGCTGGCCTGGTGGCCGCAAACAGTGGCTCAAATGTTGACAAGCGTGAGGCTGGCTCGGGGACAGGCAGGGGTTCATTCTGTTGTTCAGTCTCCAGGAGTTAGCGCTGACATGGGACACCTAACCACAACATTAATAGTCTCCAAGGAGCCCTAGTGGTGCAGGGCTTAAAGTGCTTTGCTGTGAACCCAAAGGTTGGTGGTAGGAAGCCCCGGGTCACTCTCCAGGAAAAAGCAGCGGGAACCTGCTTCCATCCGATTTACAGCCTTGGAAATGCTATGGGGGGGGGGACTCTTCTCTGTCCTATAGGGTCACACTACCAGTCAGAATCAACTTGGTGGCAGTGGGCTTAGGTAATCATGGTTACTAGACCATTGCTTCTGGATGTCACCAACCTCTGCCCTAAGAGCACCGTATACAATCCAGGCCTGACATGGTAGACCTGGTAGGGCTGGCCTCTCTGGCTGCTTGCTGCTCTAGGGGGTGGCTCTGCTCAGAGTAAGTCTGGGGTTCTACATTTTAGTCCTCAGCTCTTGGGAAGCAAGCACAAGGCTCATCCGTGTGCATGGTTGACGAGGGGAGGCTAATGAACAAAAAGGCGTTCTACATCATCACACACTCTTCTGCTCAGGCCTTTGGCTAGCCCGGAAGTTCGGAACATGGCATGTTTGGCCATGGGGCTATGGAACAGGGAGTGGCGTGTGCAGGAGCGAGTGGGTGTGGAACAGGAACCCGTGACTACGGTGCTAACCCATCCTCGGGGAGTCCTCGGAGGCCCAGCCGGGTGCTTGACTAGCAGTCGGAAAGTTGGTGGCTGGGCTCCATGCAGAGGTAACCGGCCTGGTGCTCTGTTTCTGAAAGGGTAGCGAAAAAAGCCATGGAAACTCCCCAGGAGCAGATCTACCCTACCCGCATGGGGTTCCCAGGGGTTGGAATGGAGTCGGCCACGGACCATCCGCCTTTTCCAGCCTCATCTTCTGCTCTCATGCAGTCTTGGCAAACAGCTGCACCGAATGCCTTTCTCCACACGTCCGTGTGCCCGTGCCTCTCCTCGGGAGCACTGCAGTGGTGCAATGAGACATTTCCTCTCCCGAGGCCTCACAGGACTGACATCCTGTCCCATTGTTGCACTTCTATCTTCTTTCCTAGTCTAGGATTTCCTTGCAGGTAGGGACCAGAATTTCCTCCTCCTTGTATCCCCCCACACCCTCCAAGACTTAGTACGTAACAGCTATGTGGAAGTACTCAGTCATAAATCATAAATGAAGATCTAGAACAGTGGTTCTCAGCCTTCCTAATGCTATGACCCTTTCGTACAGTTCCTCATGTGGTGCTGACCCCCCAACCAGAAGATTATTTTTGTTGCTACTTCTTAACTGGAATTTTGCTACTGTTATGAATCAGGAGACCCCTGTGAAAGGGTAATTTGACCCCCAGATTGAGACCCGCTGATCTAGAATGAGGGTCGCATTAATGTGACTACTTGGTTTCTTACACAACATCAAACTTAACAAAAACTCTATCACTTGCCCTTGAAAGCATAATTAACCACAGCATACCCTCTTGGGAGAATTGAAAAAGTAATTTACACATGAAAAACACCTTTGACAATGACCCAGAAGGCATAAAAACAATAGAGGGCCCTTATCAAGGACACTTAAAGTATCTGCTAGCCAGTTTGGTTGGGTATCAGTAATTGGAGGGGGGGTTATTTTTAATTTTTTTTTAAACTGGAAGCACCAGAAGAGAATCCCCAGTTTTTAATTTGGCCAAGACAAGACATACAAGCAGAAACAGAACTGTAGCCCCACAACGACCAGCGACTCTTTCACACCATAAAGTGACCGAGGTCCCCAAGTGAAGAGGACCCCCACACATGGAAAAGCTGTGGTGCAGCCAAAACACTCCCACCATCTTCCCTGCGGTGAGGAAAACCTGCTCTTGAGGACCGGGAAGCAGCCTGGGGCTCGAGATGTATATCTGGAACCAGGGAGCAGATTGATCCTCCCAGAAAAGTTGAGAATCTCCTTTCCCCACCCTTCCGGTAACACCGTCTCCGAGAGAAACAATCCACAGCTCCAGCTTCAGCTCCAACTCCCCTGAACGAAGTGGAAGATTCTCCAAGGAGACAAGGAAAATGTTCAGGGCTTAAAAGGGGGGCTTTCAGACAGGTTCCCCAGAAGGGGGGGCATAGAAGGGCAAAACAAACCAGTTAAACGAAACAAATATAAAACAGGGAGAACAGGTGCCTGGTAAACTGAGTCAAATAATCTCAGACGTGATTCAGCGTCTTAAGCATTGGTTCTCCACCTGTGAGCCGCAACCCCATTGGGAGTAAATGACCCTTTCACAGGAGTCGCCAGATTCATCACAGTAGCAAAATGACAGTGATGAAGTGGCAAGGAAAATAATGTTCTGGTTGGGGGGGGGGGTTCACCACCACATGAGGGACTGTAGGAAAGGGTCAAGACATTAGGAAGGTTGAGAACCACTGGGCTTAGGGGATGGGACTTTGTTTCCTGTTCGCCTCCTTCCCATTCTGCATCCTTACCATTTCTATATTCTGATTTCCTGTTTTTTACTGCTGCTTTGTTTTTCCCACCAGTTTCCTAGCAAAGCTTCTTTTGAAAAATTCCAGGCTGGTCTCTGCTGAACCAAGGGGATTTGTCCACACCTAAAGCCAGCATAGCTGAGCAGTGAGGGGGTCCCCGGAGACCAGGTGTGGTGGCAGCAGGCCGAGGAGGGGAGCCGGTGGGGAAGGCTGGGCCCCCACAGCCCTTCCGCCCGCTCGTCCCTCGTGACACGGACTAATGAGAAAGTCATCTGTCTGAGAGAAGGAAAAAGGGCCTTGTTGCTTTCCCCGGTTTCCGTTTCAGTCCGCTGGCTTGGCCCTGACTCTCTGGTTCCCACCAGCCACGGACAGTTATAGATTTTATAGAATGGGTGGACTCTGCCCCCTTGAAATTCTTGCTTGGTGTGGTGTATACTGTTCTTGACCTACTGACCGCCTGGCTCTCTTTCAATTGCATCAACAGGATGGAATGGTGGTCAGTGAAAGAGCGGTTTCGAGGAGGACTCCTTCATCCTGCAGAGAAAGACGCACTGAGCACCAGTCAAGGGATGGTTCCAGAGCGCCCGCTAGCAGTGGACCACTGGGTTGGGGAACGGAGGGACAAGACCCAGGCTCCACTACCCAGGGCTGCGGGGAAGACAGACAAGGGGTAAAGAGATGTGGCCCTGCCTAGGGACGGACCCTGCTGTGACGTCGGCCCGATGCCTGGCACCCCCACATGCACAAGTGAACACAGCCTTGCTGCCCCACCCTGCCCATCCCCACGTTCAGTTAAAGCTTGGACTACCTGCACAGAACCCATACCCGGGGTGTCAACCATGGTTTCCTGGGCTGCGTGTGGGTGGGAGTTCCAGGGTTCCTGGCAGAGGGGACTCCCTGGTACAGGCAGAGCAAGGAGGACCCAGAGAGGCTGGCCATTCAAGAGCCTGAAAGTGACTGGCCAGCCTGGAGCATCCAGATAACACTGGGCCTGAGGAGGAGGAAGGACACAGGGTGAAACAAAGCATCTTGTGCTCACACCCTTTAGATCAACAGTTCTCCAACAAGGCTGATTTTGCCCCTTCCTTCCTCCCACGGACAGACCATGGTGGTGCAGTGGTTACGCGTGGGATTGCTAACTGCAGGTCAGTGGTTCAAACCTTACTAGGCAGCCCACGGGAGAAAGAGGTGGCAGTCTGCTTTTGTCGAGCCCACAGCCTTGGAAACCCCATGTGGCCGGTCTACGGGGTCCGATGGGTCAAAACGGACGTGACAGCAACTGGGCTTCTTTTGTTTGGTCTTTCCAAAAAATAGGACTGTCATGAAGAAGAGCGGAGTGTGCTAAGGTTATGAAGATTTATAGGACCAAGGAGCAGCCGAAGAGTGAGGAGGAAGGAATGAGTTCAAGAAATCTTTCAGCTGTCAAATCAGAAGGATCCCCACCTCCCTGGGGCCACGTGAAGGTGGTGGTGGGACCGATTCCCCCAGGAGGAAGCATCTATGGAGACCAAGAGCTGTTCATTGGTGGGTTATCCAGAACGGGAGTGCCCAGGTGGTTATCTGGGTCCGGAGCTCTCAGGAGAGCGGTCTGGGGGAGAAAAACCAAGATCCGGAGTTGCCAGCATATCAGCAATAGGTGAAACCATGGCTGACTGAGAAGACTCTCCCCCCCCCCGCCCCCACCCCCACCAGTGATTACGGTCAAGTGCAGAAGAGGAGCCTGAGGATGAGACTCAAAACTGAGAGCCTGTAAGAAAGGGGGGTGGGGGTGGGGTAGGGAGGGGGCATGACAGTGAGAAGAGAGTTTCAAGAAGAGAGTGTGGTCAGCAGTGGCCAATGCTGCCAAGCGTCAAGTACGTGAGAGAAGGGCAGAACTGTGCACTTGGCTCTGGCACGGCAGGGCACTGTTGGCACCCTTGCTAAAAGCCGGGCTAAAGCAAAAACAACAGCTTTGGGGGCGGGAAAGGAGCCAGAAGGTGTTTTTCTTTCCTCAGGCTTACTGCTAAGAGATCGATTTGTTGTTTTGTTTCCCAGAAAGCAGAGATTTGGCTAAGTTTGGTGGGAAAGATGACAGAAGGGAGAGGGTGGGGGCATGTGCAGTGGGAGAGATGAAAGGAAAACAGAAGAGGAGGAGGTCCCAGGCCCAGGAGGAAGGTGCAGCTTTGGATACATATTTAAGAGAAAGATAGGAGAAAGCAGGCAATGAAGAAGTTCATCCGGAGGACACAGGAAGTGGACGTAGTTCATCTTTGTCCCAGGAGTACAGGCTCTTGGGTAGTAACAAAAAATATCTTTTTAAAAATGTCTTAAATCTCCAGAGAGAGAGTCAAAAGAGAATCTACCCCTACGCTATCTAGTCCTAGCTCCCAGGAGCCTTCTCAGAATACACTCCTCCTTTTTGCCGTCCCAGAGAGGGCAGCGCACCACTGCCCCACCGGATTTCTGAGGCTATAAATCTTCACGGAAGCCGAGTGCCCTACCTTCTTCCCACGGATGTCCAAACCCTTCACTTAGCAGCCACACCTGGAGCCACTAGACCATCCCCATCGGATGGGGAAACCTCTCCTCTGCCTGAGCTGGATTTTTCAAGATGGCCACAGTAAGATTTCCAATCCCACTTACATGATGAGGATGACCTGCCTGCCTCCCATGAAATTCTGGGTGAGCCTGTGAGGACGCAAGTGACACTGACTCCGGAGGCTAGATCACTGCAGGAACTGTGACCTTACGTGGAAACAGGCTCTTCGCAGAGGGAGCTGGTGGCACCAGGAGTTAAACATTGCTTCAGCTTACCAGAAGCTCAGAGGTTCAAACCCGCCAGCCAATCCAAGGGAGAAGGACGCGGTCGCCTGGTTCCGCACAGACTTACAGTCTTGGACACCCTATAGAGCAGTCCTGTTCGGTCCTATAGGGGCCCCAGGAGCTGGAATCCACGTTTGGTTTCCATAATGCATCAGGGTGGCCAGTCGATCTCACGACTGTGCTTGTCAGCTAGTTGACGCCACCTCTTTGCAGTCAGTTGTGGGCGGAGTCGAACTGCTCCACGGGGGTTCAAGGCCGTGAGCCTTCAGAGCTGACTGCCAAGAGAGGCAGCGGTGGCCCAACGTGCAAGGAAGAAATCAGCAAGGTAGCCTGAGCCTTAGCAACCGCTACCTTAGCAACCGCTGCCGGCAGAAAGCCCCGGGTGAGGACCTTCAAGCTGAGCCCAGCTAACCTCTTGTTCTACAAGGAGTAACAATAGACCCACTGCAGTGGTGAGCCACAGAATTTGGAGGTGATTTATTACAAGCCAATATACACCTGGAGTACCCCCATCCTTTCTATTGAAGGGCTTGGTTTGGGGTGCAGGGGTGGGGGTGGGGGCAACTACCTTGGGTATCTGCAACTTCCGCCTCACTCCCTTGCAATATGCTGCCGTTCCCACCATTCTGCGGGGACAGGTCTTATGGCAGCTAAGGGTTAAAGTAGCAGATGAAAAGGTCACTTCTCAGTCCTTAACTTGCAGGATCAGTTTGTACCATCTGACACCCCTTTCTAAAGCCTCACTTTTGTCCATTTCCAGTCCCTGGGTTTTTGTCTCCCTGACTCTCCAAGGACAGGCAGGCCCTTCCACTGACAGCCACTGAAGCACTGAGTTCCCCCAGGACTCTACCTGGTGGCCCAACAGTTCAGAGTGAAAAGCTCACTGCTAACCCCAAGGGGGGCCGTGAGCCCACCCTGCGGGCAGCTCCACAGGAGCTCTGGTGGCAGCGTGGTCATGCTGTGGGCTGCCAACGGCAACGCCTGTGGGCTAAAATCCCAGCCAGTGCCTTAGGAGAGAGATGGGGCTTCCTACTCCCACAGAGAGTTACAGACCCAGAAACTCACAGGGGCAGTTCCACCCTGTCCCATAGGGTCACGATGAGCCGGCATGGACCCAACGGGCGTGAGTTTGTTTTGTCTGAGTGAGGTGCCATCTGAGAGCAATCTGTAAAGATGACAGTTTAGGGAACCTGACAGGGGCAGTTCCACTCTGTCCCTGGGCCACCAGGGGCTGGAATCGTCTCTGTGGTATTCAACGGTAGCCATGAGGGGCTGGTAGAGGCCTCTGCTTTCCAAACGGGGAACTCTCGCCCGGGCTTCTCTGTGCTTCAGACAGATGCTCATTTTCTCATTCACCCAACAATTACGGAACAACTACCAGGCAGTGGGACGATGAAGCCGGCGTCGCTATCTGATGTTCTTGCACAAATGCCAGAGCACAAACACGCAAACCAAATAATTACAGATTATGGTCTGCTGGGGGAAGATGGCATATTGAACAATGCATATCATTTCACTCCCTCCCAAACCTCAATACGTCAGGAAAGGGATATTATTTTGAGAGCCTCGAGCGCCGCTGACAGAGAGTGGAGGCGGCAGCTAGGAAGCAGACCAAGTGAAAATGGCTTGATGGGCTCAAGAAAGCTGTGTCCTAGGAGGACAAGAGGGGGCCTGGTGGTATCGTGTGGACTGCTAACCTCAAGGTCAGCAGTTCAAACCCACCAGCCTCCTCGGGAGAAAGACGAGACTTCATAGAGAGTTACAGTCCCGGAAACCCACAGGGACAGTTCTAGCCTATCCTACAGGGCCGCTAGGCATTGGCATCTACTCGATGGCCAAGAGTTTGGTTTGGGTTGAGGAAGGCCAGAGGCAAGAACAAATCGGTAAAGGCTGAGCAATGGAGAGTCCTAAGGACCCCTGGAAATGGGGTGGGGGTGAGGGAAGGGAAAGAGTGGGTGAAATCAGGGCTGTGAAGGCTGTTTGGGAAGCAGGCGACCTCTAAGTCCTTCTCCCCACAGAACCAGGGGCTGGTGACTCTTCCCGCCCAGGCAGAAGCTGCCAGTAGATTCCCTGGAAAGGGCTTCTGAACTGGACGGTCTCCAGACACGGCAGAAGACAGGGTATCATTACTGAAGACAGAGATGCTAAATGAACGGTGCCTCGTGCTGAGACTGGTTCCCAGCCCTGGTGCCTCTGAGAGTTCAAGTTCACTGAGGAGCCACCCCTAGGGGCGATGTCTAGCCTGAGAGGAAAGGGTTGAAGGGACTGAGCTCCTCAATCACGGTCCAGTGACACCAACCTATCATGAAGCCCCCAATGTATGAAAATCTTAACTCAAAAACTTACATGAACAACTGAATATCCACACAAATTTGAGGACATCGTCAGTGAGAGGGGGAAAGAAACCTCAGCAATTTGGAGGACGCGGTATCTGTTATTCAGGGAGCAAAACCAATGAAAAAAATGATTACCAGAGAAAGAAACACAGACACCCACACCATGACTTGGACACAGATATTCATAAGTGCATTATCCGTGATTGCTAACAAATGGAACCAAGCCAAATGTCCACCACTTGGTGCAGGGCCTAAAGAAGTATATGCAATCTCTCCATACAATGGAGCAATAACAAGAAATGAAGTTCAGACACGTAACACAACAAAGATGAACCTTGACAACGTTACTCTGAGTCAAAGAAGCCAGACTCAAATTGCCTGATCCCAATGGTAATGAAATGTAAGAACCAGCAAATGCAGAGATGGAGAGGGGATTCCCGGTTGCTAGGGAGAAGGTATGGAGTCCTGGTGGTGTAATGGTTACGAGTTGGGCTGCTAGCCACAAGGTCAGCAGTTCAAAACCACCACACAGCTCTGTGGGAAAAGAACACAAATGAGGCTTTATACTCGCATGGATTGTTAGTCTTGGAAAGTCACAGGGGCAGCTCTACCCTGTCCTTTGAGTTGCGGTTGAGGGTGGGTGGGCTTAGGAGGTAACAGCTAAGGAGTATGGGAGTTCTTTCTGGGAGGATGTGAATGGTCGAAAGAGGACCGCAATTACGGTGGTTGCACCCCATAAATGCACTAAAGTCACCGAGCTGAGTGTCTCGACTGAATGGGTTTATGGAACTGGAACTGTATCTCACTAAAGAGGTTACAAAAATATTAACTATTTTTGGAAATTAAACCTAAAAGGCGCTATAAAACATACTGTTGAGAATGAAAAAAACAAGCCACAGACGGGGAGAAAGCATGTGCCAAGCCACCTGTGTGACAAAGGACTCACGTATAAGATAGAAAGAGCTCTCGAAGCCCCAACAGTGAAAACACTGAACAATCCAATTAGAAAACAGGCACAAGATAGATTTCACCAGCGAGGATATACAGATGGCAAATTGAGCACGTGGAAAGATGTTTAGTACCACTACCCGTTAGGGAAATACAAATTAAGACTGCGATGAAATATCACTACATACCTATTAAAGCAGCTAAAACACAAAACAGTGACAGTACCAAATGTTGCCAAGGAGATGCAAAACCTGGATCCCTCATCTACTGCTGGCGGGGCTGCGAAATGGCCCAGCCGTTCTAGAAAAGTGTGGCAGAAAAGGAAATTGTTTCAAAAACTAAACACGCACGTCATCGTACAACGCAGCCACCGCACTCCCAGATACCTATTCCAGAGAAGTGAAGCTTCTAGTCCGACACAAACGCCTGCACACAAAGGCATAGTCTTACTGTAACTGCGCCCCACTGGGGACAGCCAGAATGCCCTTCAATAGGTGCACGCTGAAAGCCACTATAGTGTTGGCTCACTGCACGCTGTGACCCAGCCCTAAGAAAGAACGACTGACTCATACGTATGACTCGGATGTGTCTCCGACGGCATCACGTTGAATGGAAAGACCCATCTCTGATGGCCGCATACTGTATGACTTCTCCAATATTCTTGAAGTGACGAAATCGAAGAGCTGGAGACGCATTAGTGGGTGGCGGGTTGGGGACCCAGGGCTGTGGGTATGGCCAGAACCGGGAGATCTTCGTAGTGCCCAGACAGCTCTGCATCTCGATTGTAGTACAGGTGACTACACACATCTACAGAGATGAAAACGTAGAACACACACACACACACACACACACACACACACCTGTCCAAATACCAATATCCTGGTTTAATCTGGTGCTATAGTTACATAAAGGAGCCGCAATGGCACAGTGGGTTACTCGTTGGGCTGCTAACCTCCAGGTCTGTAGTTCGAACCCACCGAGGGAGAAAGACGAAGCTTTCTACTCCCATAGAAACTTACAGTTTGGGAATCTCAGAGGGAATGTAGTTCTACCTTGCCGTACTGGGTCGCTATGAGTTGGAATTGACTGTAGCAGTGAGATTTTGAGTCTGACAGCAATGCAAGAGAACTTTATTGGGGTGGGGAAAGACTCCATAGCACCTCTCTCAACTGTTTTAGCAACTTTTGGTAACTCTCTATTGCAAAAGGCAAGTTTTTAAAAAGGAAACACGAGTATCAAACTGAACTCTTAAAAAACGAAAAAACTCAGTAGAAGACTTGAAAGTCGAAAGCTCGAGGTGTAGACGTCAGAGGGCTCAAAGTTGAGGGCACGGGAGGGTCGGCCACATGGGCACACCATCCGAATCGTGAGTCGAAGGTGGAGAAAACAGGAGAGGGGAAATCATCAACAAAGGAAGCCGTGAAATTGTCCTCAAGTGGAAAGAGCTGAGTTCCGGGGTCCACCAGCTGCCCAGAGAATGAGTGAGAATGGACTCACAGCACGGCTTGTCTTTGTGCAGTGTCACATCACTGGGGAAGAAGAGATGAGTCTACCGGCGCGCTGTGTGTTTTCTTCTAAAGAAACAAAGGAACAGGACGTCTCGGTCTTCTCCACAGCAAGACTGTGGATGTTCTCGCTGATGGTGGAGGCTGCCATGGCAAAGAAGCCACCAGGAAGCCAGGCTGTTGACATGCTTACAACTTCCAGCCATGAATTCCACATCCAACCGAACTCATGGGCAAATAACCAGGTAGGATAAACACATTCGTATGCGTATAGCTAACAGGTTCGGCAATGTGGATTTCCTAAGAGCTCTCTCCAGAAGCTGCTAGTGGTCATGTCTCACCACATCCAGAAGCTGGGCACCTTTGCCTAAGCATAAACTTAGAACTGCACAGGGCATCCCTGTTCCTCTGCCCCTACACGCCTTCATGCTTCCTGTCTTTACCCCATCTGCCTGAGCTCATTAATGGGGCCAGAACCAGTGAGCATCCCAAGCCAGAAACCTAAGCCAAGAATCACATTCTTGTTTCTCCAACCCAATCCAGTCTTGAGCCATGTGTTGCTGCTCCTGGGGGCAGCCAAGTTGATTGGGTCTCATAGCTACCCCATGCAAGAGCCAAAGATGCGTGGGCTCCACGGTCAATGCGCATGGACGCGGCACTCCAGAGATCAAAAGATGCATTGCATTAGGTAAGTGTGCGTGCGGCACCTCTTTAGAGTACTGAAAAGCAGGGATGTTCCTTTAAGGATTAAGGTGCACCTGACCTAAGCCACGGTCCCTTTCAATGGCTTCCCATGTGTGTGAAAGTTGGACACCGAATCCGTGGAAGAATGGATGCGTACGTGGCGAGACTTCTACCACTTCCCCCTTCCACCTCTCCCACAGGCCAACAAAACCAAACATACTTCAGGCAAGCCGAGTCTCCCACTTAGGGACACTATAGGACAGGGTAGATGTGCCCCTGGGAGTTTCCAAGGCTGTAGCTCTTTATGGGATTAAAGAGCTTCACCTTTCGCCCTTGGAGTGGCTAGGGGTTAAGAATGCTGAGCCGCCCTTGGGAGTGGCTAAGGGTTAGGAATGCTGACCTTGTAGTTACCAGCCCAGCTCCTAACCCACGGGGCTACCAGGCTCCCTTCCCATGGCAGCCCTTACTCATTGATCGTGAGCAGCCTCAGCCACCTGGATAAGAAACCATTTACAAGTCCTGCATGAACCTACCAGCTGCTCCCTGGGAGAAAAGATGAGGCTGTCTGCTCCCCTAAAGACTGAGACCCTCGGAAACACCAATGGGCATTTCTTCTCTGTCCTATCGCGCTGCTGTCCGTGGGACCGGGCTCCTTGTCACTGGATTTGGGTTGGGTTGGGTTGGGTTGGGTTCCATCTAAAGGCTAAGGAGGTTACAAGGGACAGAGGCCTTTCTAACTTCACACACGCCTTTGTGGAATCCTGCAGGAAACAAAAGGAACCCTTTTGTGATGCAATGATTAAGTGCTAACCCAAAAGGTCAGGGGTTTGAATCTATCAGCTGTTCCCAGGGAAAAAGACCTGTGAGAAAGACCCCGTAAGGATGGTCGTGTGGCCCTGCAATTCTGACTCATAGCTCCTCTTATAGGACAGAGTCGCTGCACTGCACCACAGCTCCGAGTCCTCTCAGCTTTATGGGAGGGGCCATGGGGGTGCAGCTGCTAACCAACAGGTCAGTGGGTCCAGTCCACCCAACAGCTCCTGGAGAATGATGTGTGATTTTGCTCCCGTGAGGACGATGGCCTAGGAAACTCTATAGGGCGGTCGGTCCTACTCTGTCCTCCAGCGTCGCCTCAAGGCCGAACCCGGTCTTGGGCACACAGCACCAGAACTATCTGGATTTTGCCATTCCCTCGATGTTTCACACCTCCTCCCGGATCTTCCTGGCGAGCTGCCTCCCCTTGCCGCAGCCTTGTCTCCCATCCGGCTCCCAACGGCATGGTCCTCAAGACTGCTCGGCCCTTGTCCCGTCGTCTTTCCAACTCTACCACCGGTTCGAGGTTCATTGAGTATTGGTTGAAATGAAACGGCCCCAAACGCCGCAGGGCAGTGGGGATGAAATCAACACAACAAAATAAACTCACTGCCATCAGATCGTGGGGCAGCTGCTGGTTTCGGACCAAAGACCTTGAGGACCGCGGCCCCAAAGCCTAACCACTAAGCCACGGGGGCTGCTTGGCGATGGGCCCGGGGGCTATAAAGGCCCAAGTGGAGATGGCCTAGCTGGCCCCACTGTCAACTGTCTTGGTCCGCACTTTCCGGCGCTTCCCACAGGCCCACGAGCGGAGCCGTGGCTGCCCAGCGGTCCTAGTGGATTCCGCATTTCCGTGTGGCGACGGGAAGCGCTCTGCGGGCAGGGCAGGTGTCTAGGCGAGCACCGCCCAGGCGGCGACCACCCCGAGGCGCGGTAGCAAGGGCGGGCGATCCCTCGGCCGCAGTCGGCCAGGCCGGCCCCGGCGCCCCGCCCCCGCCGGCCGGCCGGCCCCCCCCTCAGCCCGGCTCCCCGCCTTCCGGAAGTCGCCCGCGGGCCCTGCCCTCCCACGTGGAGCCTTTTCCGGTCCGCCCGCTCCCGCCGGCTCCCGGGCCCGGCGCCGGCCCTCACCTCTGGCTTCCCAATGTGCCTCCGGACGGACATCGTGTCTCCAACCGACTACGCTCAGGGTTCTAGCCTCACCGGCGGCCTCTAGCCCCACTTCCTACCCGCCCCCCCCCTCCGCGGCCTCCCTAGAAGCTGCTCTCCGATTGGCCTGACCTCGCAGGCAGGCCAATGGCGGCCCTGTTTACTGGCCCATTGCAGGGTCCGGGAGACGGAGCCGCCGCTCAATGGTTGCCTAGGGCAACGCGGGACGCCTTTGGCCCGGCCTTTTGTGCTTCGGGCGCGCGCGCTGCGGCTTTTGCGCGGGAGAGGGCGCGGGCCCGGGAGGGGCGAAGCCGAGGGGCGCGGGCTGGCCGGGGGCGCGGGGTTGGGAAGCCCAAACGTCCCCAGCTAATGTGCAGCACAGGCACGGCCCAGTATCCCTTCTCCCCCTCTAAGGCCATTTTAATCAGCCATCTGGGCTGCGCCTGCCACAAAAGAGACAGTATGGGACAGGGTTATTCAACAGGAAGGGAAGTGCGTAGCTTATTATTTTCAGGTTAGGTTAATATGCAAATTATTCAAAATCGCCTGCGTAAATGCAATAATTACTGTTGCCTTAAAAGCTTTCAGGCGAGCTCCAGAACGGCAGCGTTAATTGCAAAGCGCACACACCATTCTGATTTCTCATTCACTTAACAAATATTTAATAAGCACGTTAGGGGGTAAAGCTGCGGCGGGTTTTGTGGAGGATGGGAGGGTGACGAAGACGCAACCCCATCGTCATGGAAACCATTGTGACTCCTGCCACCAGACACCACCTGTTCTTATTCCACATCTGAAAATTAAGTCCTAGCACCTTTGCAAAACAATTACACACACAGTTTGACTTGGCTCCAAAATGTCCCACCAAATCCATCAAAATGATGATTTCTTTTTACCCGGCAAGGGACTATACAATAACCCTTTGTCCTTTACTCTTAAGTTGTTTTCCCAGGAGTGACTAAATGTTGCCCTGAACTGTTGGCCCTCACTGGCCCCATACTTAACAAATACTAGGGTCTGGCCAGGTGATCCATTCAACATGCTGGGGCAACAAGCCTGGACTCTCTGAAAACTCCACCTTGTGCTGTCACACAGCACTGCTTGACCTACCCAAAATCCAAACTCCTTGAGTCGATTCCTACTCCTAGCGACCCCTGTCGGACAGAGTGGAACTGCTCCTGGGGATTTCCAAGGCTGTCACTTGTGACGAGAGTAGAAGGCCTGAATACATTGGAATGGTGATGCTGCAGGATACTACCGAAAGGACCGCAGTCTGCTAAAAAGACGAACCAATCTGTCTTGGAAGAAGTACAGCCAGGGTGATCCTTAGAAGCAAGGATGGCAAGGCTTCCTCGGACATACCTCGGACGTGTGGTCAGGAGAGACCAGTTCCTGGAGAAGGAAATCATGCTTGGTAAAGCAGAGGGGCGGTGAAGGAGAAAGAGGCTCTCAAAAGAGAGGGATTCACAAGTGCCTGGGGAACAATGGACGGAGGCAGAGGCTAGCAAAAACCGATGGATCCCACTTCCACAGCCATCCGGTCGGCTCTGTCTCACAGCAGCCAACAAGACAGAGTAGAACTGCCCCTTTGGGTTTCCAAGAGTAAATCTTCACGAGAGCTGAAAGCCTCATCTTTCTCCTTTGGGACAGGTGGTGGATTTGATCTCCTGACCTTAGCAGTCCAACTGGAATCCACTACACCAGCAGGCTCCCCTTACGACAAGCCAGTGATTGATAAATATGGCAGTCCTTCAAGAAAAGGACTTGATGGAACATGAACAAGCATCTTTCAAGGTGTCATTAGGCAACGGAGAACTATTCCTGAGAGAGAACATTGAAAGGGCAGGTAGGAACTTTGTGAACAATAGAACTGATTTTCAGGGAGGCGTTTATAGAAAAGGCTGGAAAAGATACTTAACAGGAAAACCACCTCTGAAGGATGGAGAGCGGATAATTGTTTTATTCTCTATACTTTTGTATATTTTTGCTGATTTTCTTCAGTGAGCCCAGGTTAATTTTCCACGTTGAGAGTAAACAATTTTCTCTCAGGAAACAGCCACACACTAAAAAGCCATCCTGATGCCCACTTGAGCCTGAACCCCGTGGATGGCCTTTGTCTGGACCAGTTTAGACCGGCAACTGAATCCCAACCTTCCTCCCTCTGCAGGGCCACCACTCCCCGTTCTCTGGCACTTGAGGAAGATGTCTGCAATCAGGGCCGTGATTGCTAAGAGCTTCATGCTTTGTCTGTGAGAGAAGCGGCTCTGATTCTTTTCTCTCCAAGTTCCTACTTCCACTGATTAATCTTATTTTTCGTGAACTTCGAAGTGCTCTTGTGAACTTCCATGGGTTCGAGGTCTTCTTTTTGAACCCGGACGTGTTCAGAAAAAGCTTGCCATGTCTGCAGCTTTGGGGGGAGCCCCACCCGGGGGCGTGTGGCTTGATTTAGGGAGACTTGTTTGGAGGGACTCCTGCGGGTCGTCAATCTTTGCCAGACAGGGTGACCCTCCTCTGACCCGAAACCTTCTGAACCCACCACATCCTGAACAGCCCCCTCTACCCGCCTTTCTTTTCCCTTTGTCCGGCTTAGCCCTTCCTCCAATGAGCTCTCAAATTCCTCACCTTGCGGCTTAAGGTTGATCTGGTCGGAGCCCAGCTTCCTGCCTTCAGACCTGCCTCACCGTGTGGCTTCTCAGCTATGGGCCTTAGCTCCCTCTTGGGCTGCATTTGACCCACTTCCTGGAAGTAATTGGTGTATCCAGATGCGTAGTAAGGAGACAATTGCATTCCATCAGGTTCAGCCTGAGGTGCTTCCTCAAAAGAAAAGGACAATACAGCTCCAAGCCTAACCCCATCCAGTCCCTCTGACCCACGGTGAGCCTGGAGGAGGGAGTAGAACTGCCCTTGTGGGTTTCTGAGACCGTGACTCTTCACGGGAGTAGAAAACTTGGAACTTCTGGCCTGTGGTGGACAGACTAACAGGTACCCCACGACAGCACCAGGGATCAACTTCCTCAGGCCGGGAGAAAGGGAGCTGTGCCCGGAAGCAGGGAACTCATGAGGATGGGGGGGTGAGGGGGTACCCTGTGGGAGAGGTCACCCTGCCTCAAAACCGAAAACCCATCTGAGGGAGTGAGACCAGACCCAGTACAAAAGAAAGGATGTACCAGTCCGGGTAGACTAGAGAAACAAAATTCCTAGACACTCATCTGAGTATAAGAGAGAGTTTTATAAAAGGGTAATTGTACATTACAAAAGCATCCCAACCCAGTCCAGTCCAAGCCCATAAGTCCGATATTAGCCCAAATGTCCGATACCAGACTACAAAGTCCTCTTCTGACTCAAGAAACACATGTAATGACACTGAATGCAGGACAATCACAGGCCAGTGGGTAGAAAGTCTTTGGATCCAGTGGCGTTGTAAGCATCTCAGCGCTGGTAGGGGTCTCTACACGGCTCCTCCAGTTCCCAAGGCACAGAGTCTATCAGCTTAGTGTCATGTGTCTTGTCAGTCGAGCGTTGTCTCAAGCAGTGAGCAGAGAGGGAAGTGTCTCCCTCCTCCAAGGAGGAAAAATACCAGAGTTCCCAGAATTCTCAGGAGAAGGCCCACATGGAGGCCTCATTGGCTATGACCCAATGGACAGACTAGACTCCACCCCTTCACACTTAATCCTCTCAAATGGACACCAGATTATGTAACGACCACAAAGGGGGGTCGCTTGGAGAAATGTTATCTCCTTTAGGCCCAGCACTGCACTTAGGAGGAGGAACAAGCGTTATTTCAGCTACCTCCTTCGGAATTCTTTTCAGCACGAGTGGCTAACTTAGCAGCGGTTTTGCTAGAGAGTTTGCTGGTTTTCTTTTACTAGAGAGTTGGTGTTCAGGATATGGAAGGTTCGGAAGGTATATGGAGGGGAAGCCTCCAAAGGGAAACCTGACCTTGGCCTGCTTCAGTCTTAGGCCCCCAGTTGAAGACTTTGCCTTTGGCCAAGAGACGGGCCTCTTCCCGCTCAGCCACCCCTGTAGTCCCTCCCAGGGAAGAGCTGTCTGTCAGGGTTTCTTTGGATCGCCACAAACACCTCACTTTCTGGTGAACCTAAGAGCTTGGCATCTTGGTTACCTAGCTCCTTCCGAGAGCCACGTGGAACACCTTAGCTGTGGTCCAAAGGAAGTCTGATGGGCCCTCCCAAGACAAGTCAAGCTCCTTTGATTGCCTGGGATATAGCCTGGAGTAGTCAACTGCTACACATCACATTCCGGCTTCTGGCTTGGGATTGGCGTAGAACAATGAGCTCCCACATCCCTCCTCTCAGAGGCCCACCTGGATCTCAGAATGGCCCCAACCCAGCAACATGTAACCAGCTCACAAGTCTGTGGCTGGGGGGGAGGTAAGAGTGCAGGAGAACCTCCCTGTGTGCTGTCGGTGTGCTGAAAGCTGTTGGTACCACAAGGATATTGTGAGACACACACACGCTCCCCAACCCCCACAAGCCATTCCCCACATCATCCTGCACAAGGTCAGGGACATCTACGGAGGAAGAGATCTGAAGGCGGATGTATTCAGGGTAATGATAGCAATCACAAATCCCACGTACCTACTGACTAGACTGATGCAACCCTTCCCTGGGAACAGGAAAGCTAAAGGCGAGCTGTGCCCGTGTCCAGGAATAAATAAGACTCACCTCAGTCTCCGGTGGCTTCTATATAAAATATGAACAGACGGTTATAACACAAGAAAAGATTTTTTTAATTAGAGAAACTTCTTGCCAAAAGATAAACCAATCAACAGAACCAGATCCGAGCAACAGGGGGAATCTATCAAACAGGGATTAAAAATATACATCTAACGACAGTGAAGATATTTAAAAATCCAGGGGAAGGCAGAACATATGCGTGAGTATATGGGGAATGTCAGCAGCTAGGTCAAACTGGTTTTTTTTAAGGCAGCGTGAGAATGGAAAAGGCAATATCAGAGACGAAGAATTTGGCAGTAGATTCTGAGCCATTTGGATGCTGCTGATCAAAGAATTTGTGCAGTTGATGTTGTTAGTAGAAGACAAAGTGCCGTAAAGAACACACAGAGAACAGAGCACGTTGGAAAAGGGGGGATGTTATCCACGAGAAGAAGGAGTAGGGGCAGAAGGCTATTTAAAAATATAGGGAGGACTTTTACAAAATCAATGAGAAGCAATAAATTAAAGCTTCAAGAAGCCCAAACTGGACAAATACAACCGACTTCAAACAGAGCACACGACAAATAAAAATACCTAGACTCATAATCAAACTGCTGAATCCCGAAGATACAGTTCAAAGGCAGCCAGAAATAGGAGGAAACATGACATACTGAACCTTGCTGGTCAGATTATATCACGCGTCTTGATAACTACGCCAGGGAGAAGACAGTGGCGTGGAAGGTTTCTGTACAGGCAGCCCCAGGGTTAGGCAATCCTCTGGCATACGGACAGCGGTCAGGTGCCATCAGGTCAGCGCCACTCACCCTGTGGAGTGACCAGTGGGTGTGAAGAGCCAGCCTTGCAGTTAGCAACTCCGCCCAGCAGACTTCCACTCTTCATTTTAGAAAGGATGCATTCACAGACATGTGCAAAGACTGGGTCCACAGATGTTGACTGGAATCCTGTTTTGTAAGAATAAAATATGGAAACATTCTCAATGGTTATGAAAAACCAAAGCCACTATCTTGGGTTGATTCTGACTCACAGGGACCCCGTAGGACAGAGCAGGACTGTCCTTTGGGGGTTCGGAGGCTGTCAATCTATACGGGAGCGGCCCGCCTCAGTTTCCCCCTTTGGAGCAGCTGTCCCTTCCCTAGTCCTAGAAAGAGTGACAGGCTCAGGAACCCGCAGGGGCAGGCCTGCCTCGTCCGATAGGAGCGCCAGGAGTCAGAGTGAGTTTGGTTTTTGGTTTGCTCTAGTGTGGGGTCTAGCATAAGAATGGCACTTCATAAATATTTCTCAAATGAGTGAAATTCTCTGACCGTCCTCATGAAGACGCACAGGAAACTAAAAACCAGAGACGATTTAGAGCTAGTCACATTTATCTTCTCTCTCGATTTTGAGCTTTGTCCCCCCCCCCCCCCCACCTGGCTGTACCGTGAACTAACAACAGCCTTTGACGGTGACACTGTTGAAATCCACACACAATGGTTGTGGATCAATGTCTGCAAATGTATCCCAAGAAACAGGATGTAGCTGCGCCTGGAAATCTAATCAAGGCCTGAAGGAATGTGGAGGAAGGCTGTAACCTAATCAATGGTCCCAACAGCTGAAGACAGAATATGTGAGCAGAAGGGGGGTGGTCTGCGGGGAGTGATGAGAAGCGGAGCCAGAGAACAAACATTTGTCATTACGTCTCCAGCCCTGACAGGGAAAGAGTTGTTTGTGACCGTCAGACACAAATATGTGGCCCACCCTCTATCCCTAAGGAAGTCACCGAGCGCATCCAATTCCCACCCTTTGGTCGGATTTCATGCTCACTAACAACCTCTTGATTATAATTTAGTTTTCCATGTAGATTTTCCACTAGGAGAGAATGCGCTGACCAGTCAGCATGAACATCTGGTCCGTTTGGCACGGAGTGCTCTCTTTGTATATGGATGCGCTGGATTCTGGCTTATCCACCAGTCAGTTTCCCCACACCAGGGGCTGCAGAAGGGCTTGTTCTTCCAGCTCGCAGCAGAACTTCCAAGCCAGGCCCTGTTCCCCTTTGTTTGCACCCCCAGTCAGTATGGACCGAGGAGCAAATGCCCTAAGTCTGCCACCGCAACTGTAGGTTCAAGACCACTTTGCTTCCGGTCCACCTCTTCTCTGGGGGCAAAAAGGACTCTGGACCCACAATAATTAGCACCGATGTGCCAGGACTTTCCTTCGCTTGACCTCCACTTTACATGGCTGGCTTCTATTCATGATATAGTCTTCCTCTTCCCGTACCTTGGGGCTCTGCCTATATGTTTATTTCTTTAGCAATTACAGTGCAACCTCGCTTGTCGAACTCAATTTGTTCCAAATTCGTGTTCGGACACTGAAAAATTTGAGAACTTTTTTCCCCATATTTTTTCCCATAAGAAGTCATGGAAAACTACTTCATTGGTCTCAGAGGCCCCCAGATTACACATATCAATTCACTGTGGAGGCTTTTAGGTACGGCTAGCTCCATCGAGTTGTTTGCGATTTATCCCAAATAACAGACACTTTTCAACCTCTTTGATGGCCAGGGTTCTCGGTTGTGTGGTTAATGATTTCACTCTTTTCCCTACCTTAGCCGGCTTCATCACACGCCTCCCTCACCCCCCACCCCGCCTCTAGTTGATAATGTCAACTTAGCCACCAAATCAGACAGTCGGCGACCTGATTCAAAGTTTGTGATTTCTTTCACGCTTCCGTGGCTCTCACAGTTTTCCTCTTCGCTTTGCGGCTGGTATCACTAAACTATTTTGGAGCCATGGTTGTGATCATTTATGCAAATAAAGCACACACATACGAACACAATGACGAATGTTGTAATGCACTAACACAAGCACTACATGGTCTGCGCAAGAGCAGTGCATGGCTCTCTCTGGGTCCTACAGGTTTTTTAAAGTCGGATTTTCGGTTTGATGATGGTAAGGTTCTGAACACCAAGCAGGCTTTGTTTGTTTGTTTGTTGTTTTCAAGCTTTGCTGGTGGAGTAGTGGAGACTTCAAGGTTGGAACCATCTGACAATGGAGGTGCCGCTGTATTTTCAAAAGTGCAGGCTTAAGGGAAAGACTTCCAAAGAATGTGGTTAGAATGGAGAGCAGCTTGGAGGCCTCACTCTGACAGCGGCTTGGGACCGCTGATACGGAAGGAGGAAGCCATCAGCTTCGACTTGGCTGGTGAATCTTGTTGGCCTGGATGCTGGCATCATTTCCGGAGGCCCACGGATCTCAAGGAAGGATTGTGGCTGTTTTACAGGTGTTCCGGGGAGGCCTTTGTCTCGATGGGCCTGCTGTGAGTTCTAGGAGCCAAGTTAGCTTTGAGAAGATATCGAAAATGGACCAACGCCGGGTGAAGGCATCCATGTCAGGCTGCCAGGGTGCACAGAGAGCCATGGTCAAGCAGATAACCAAACGCAGTCAGTGACCACTCCGAGTGACCCTACAGGACAGGGTAAAACTGCCCCTGTGAGTTTCTGAGACTGTGCTCTTGATGGGAGTAGAAAGCCCTGTCTTTAGGGGACGGGGTGGGAGAGCCCTGGCTTCGAACTGCTGACTTTGCAGCTAGCAGCTCCACATGGAACCATATGCTACCAGGGCTCCCCAAGGAAGGCAGAGAGAGGGACGGAACCTGCTCTCAATGTGGGAGGGAACAGCCTGAGACTTGGTAATTCCGTAGATGGACTCAAGCCATCAGCAGCTCTTGTCTGACTGGCACTTCGTTTTGTAATGTGAGGTCAGCAAACAGCCCAAGGGGATGATGAAAGGCTCTGCTGGAAGAACACCAAAAAATAAATGTCAAAGAAATTACACAATGGGAAAACGGCATTTGAAACCCGAAAGAAAGGATTGATTCAGATAAGGTGTTTCGAGCGGTATTTACAAACCACGAGGGGAATGGCTGTTGGGAAGCTGGATCGCTTTTCTAGGAGAAAAGTCGCAACAAAATGTGCGGCGAAGAGGTCAAGCTGTCATCAATTGCCTCTCCGAGGTTTCAAAACCCAAAACCAAACTCACTGCCATCAGGTTGGTTCCCACGCATGGTAACCCTGCAGGACAGACTAGAACTTCCCTGGGGGTTCCGAGACTCTTTTTAAAAAATCATTTTATTAGGGGCTCATACAATTCTTACCACAATCTATACATCCATCCATTGTGTCAAGCATATTTGTATATTTGTTGCCATCATCATTCTCAAAACATTTGCTTTCTACTTGAGCCTTTGATATCAGCTCCTCATTTCCCCCCTCCATTCCCGCCACCCCCTCCCTCATGAATCCTTGATAATTTATAAATTATTATTTTGTCATGTCTTACACTGTCCGATGGTCTCCTTTCACCCACTTTTCTATTGTCTGGCCCCCAGGGAGGAGGTTTTATGTAGATCCTTGTAATCGGTTCCCCCTTTCTACTCCTCTCTCCCTCTACCCTCCAGGTATCGTTGCTCTTATCACTGGTCCTGAAGGGATCATCCATCCTGGATTCCCTGTGTTTCCAGTTCCTATCTGTACCAGTGTACATCCTCTGGTCTTGCCAGATTTGTACGGTAGAATTGGGATCATGATAGTTGGGGGGAGAAAGCATCAAAGAACTAGAGGAAAGTTGTATGTTTCATTGTTACTACACTGCACCCTGACTGGTTCATCTCCTCCCCACGACCCTTTGTAAAGGGGTGTTCAGTTATCTACAGATGGGCTTTGGGTTTCCACTCTGCACTCACCCTCATTTACAATTATGATTTTTAAAATTCTTTGATACCTGATCCCTTCAACACCTCATGGTCATACAGGCTGGTGTGCTTCTTCCATATGGGCTTTGTTGCTTCTGAGCTAGATGGCCACTTGTTTACCTTCAAGTCTTTAAGACCCCAGGCACTATCTCTTTTAATAGCTAGGCACCATCAGCTTTCTTCACCACATTTGCTTATGCACCCATTTGTCTTCAGCAACCGTGTTGGGAAGGTGTGCATCATAGAATGCCAATTTAATAGAACAAAGTGTTTTTGCATCGAGGAAGTACTCTGAGACTAACTCTTTATGAGAATAGAAAGCTTCATCTTTCTCCCAAGGAGTGGCTGGTGATTTTGAACTGCTGATCTTTCAGTTAGCAGCCCGAGGCACAGCCCACTAAATCACAAGTGGTGCTCCTGATCCTTTAGATGGAACTTTCATTTGATCTGAAAACAGGATAGGAAGGACCACGCTGACTCATACCATGAGGAAGCAACTAGACTAATCCAGATGGTAAAGTATTCTGCAGGACAATTTACCTGGCTTTGTCAACAAGGTTCAAAGCAACTACCCAGGCCTCACTGTTGCCATAGCAACCCAGGAGGGCAGCGTAGAGAAAACCTAGGATTTCTAAGGCAATAATCTTTAAAGGAGCAAAAAGTCTCCTCTTACTCCTTCAGAGTGGCTAATGAATTTGAACCGATGACCTTGAGGTTAGCAGCCCAACTTGTAACACCCTGAGCTGCTTTCAAAGAAATTCAAAGTCAACCCAATCCACTGCCACCAAGTTAGAGAGACACTATAGGACCGAGTAGAACTGCCCTTAAGGGTTTCCAAGACTGTAAATCTCTATGGGGGCAGAAAGCCTCATCTTTCTTTTCTGGAGTAGCTGGTGGGTTTGAACTGCTGGCTTTGTGGTCCACTATGCCACCAGGGCTCTTTTCAAAGAGACGAAGGGATATGAAAATGAGATACAATGTTTGACCCTGGATTGAATATGCATTTGGGCAAACCAGCTGTAAAGAACATTTTTGAAGCATATGGGGACATTTGAATATGGATTGAGTACTGCTTAATCCATGTCCTGATTTCTAATATCAAATTTCGCATTTTAATTAAAATTTCTCAAACACAAACAGCTTTTCCATGCATGTTCAATCTTCTCAAATCCATATTCAATTTTCTCCCAAGAAAATACACAAATGGCCAATAAGCACATGCAACGATGCTCAAGAGCCTTGGTCATTAGAGAACTCTCTACTTTACACATTTGATGTCTTCAATAATGTGACCTTTTAGATATAGATGCAAAAGAGAAATGAAATCTCGAAGCTCATGAGACTTTCAGTTGCCATCTAAACTGGAATATCAAGGACTATAAACTAGGAAATTCTAGTTTTAAACGTTCCTTTATTGCTTATTTCCAGGATCACTGCCTGTTTACCTGCAATGGCAGCAGAAAGGTTTTAAAATAAGCAGTCAGTAGCAGGGAATGGGGGTGGTGGCGTGACGGTGACTCTCCAGTTAGGTTGGAGGCACAGAACCCTTAGGATGGAAGGGGAAGTGGTAGAGTGACCGTGGGTTCTGGTTTTCTCAGGACAGTCCTAGTTTATGCCTGTCGTTACCAGGATGGCAAATCATCTGGCCATCCCCAGGACTCAATGTAAAGAAACCCAAAATCCTCACAGGTGGACCAATAGGCAACATATGACAAACGGAGAAAAGATTGAAGTTGTCAAACCTTTCATCTGGCTCGGTCCCACAATTAATGCTCCTGGAAACCACAGGTAAGAGATCAACGAGCTCATCGCATTGGGTAGATCTGCTGCACAAGACCTCTTTCAAGTGTCAAAAAGCAAAATGATTATTTTGAGGACTAAGGTGTACTTGACACAAGCCATGCTATTTTCAATCGCCTCATATACATGCTGGACACTGAGTAGTTCAAAACCACCAGCCACTCTGAGGGAGAAAGGTGAGGCTTTTTACTCCCATACAGAGTTAAAGTTTTGGAAACTCACAGGGGCAGTTCTACACTGTCCTATAGAGTTTCGATGAGTCAGCACCCACTCATTGGCAGTAAGTTTGATTTTTGGTTTTGGAATATACATGCGGAGGTTAGACATTGAATAAGGAGAACAAAAAATGATTGATGCATTTGAAATATGGATTTGGCGAAGAATTGTGAAAGTACCGGGGACTGCCCAAAGAACTAACAGATCCGTTTTGGAAGAAGTACAGCCAAAATGCTCCTTAGAGGCAAGGATGGCGAGACTTCTTCTCACATCCTTTGGACAGGTTGTCAGGAGAGACCAGGCCCTGGAGAAGGACATCATGCTTGGTCAAGTGGAAGGGCAGCGAAAAAAAAGGAAGATCCTTGACAAGATGGGCTGACACAGTGTCTACACCAATGGGCTCAAATGTAAGAACAAGTGTAAAGGTGGCGAAGGACCGGTGGTGTTCTGTCTGCTGTACATGGGGTCAAAGTGAGTCAGACCAACTCCATGGCCCCTGGCAACAACAGCAAAGCAGGCTTGGAAGTCTACTTCCAAAAACCGGCCAAGGAAGTTCCATGGATCACAACAGATCAATCCACATGAGATCATGAAGTCGGAGCAGGGTTGGGCAGCATTTGGTTCTGCTGTGTGTGTAGCTGTCACAGGCTGGGGTCTGGCTAGATGCCTAGATAGCTAGCTCAAACAAACTGGCAGCAGCAGGTGATAAGGAAGTTGGCAGATGCCTCAGGGACTGCTGTAAGAATAGAAGACATGGTACCAAGTCTGGTACCAAGAATGGAACCGGAGAGGAGCCACTGAAGAGCTTCAACCTCTTGAGACTCAACTTTGAGCGAGTTCTTAGGTCAAGAAGACGACCCCTGAGTTAGTAGCTAAGCAGTCAGTAGCTTCTCCTCCCACCTGCTTGGGCTAGCTGGGCATTCAAACCCACCTTCCCACTCTTGCTGATACTTCCCATTTCTCACCATGATAGCAGCCTCTTGAGGTCCGTAACCGCTCACTGGGCTAGCGTATGGCTCATGGAGACAGTTCAGTGCAGAATCCGTCTCTGGGGAAGAAACCGCCTTTTGAGGTTCTGATTTGAAGGGTGCTTGTTGGTTCCTACCCATAGCGACCTTGTGCACAACAGAACCAAACATTGCCCAGCTCAGTGCCATCCTCCCAATTGTTCCTATGCTTGAGCACACTGTTGCAGCCGCCGTGCCAGTGCATCACCATGAGGGCCTTCCTCTCTCTCACTGCCCCTCTACTTTCCGAAGTATGAGATCCTTCTCCAGGCGATCCTTGCCTCTGAGGAGCACTCTGGCCGAGTTTCTTCCAAGACAGAGAGGTTTGTGGTTTTAGCATCCATGGTACTTTCAATACTCTTCCCCAGCACCACCATTCAAATCCATTGATTCTCCTACAGTCTTCCTTACTCAATGTCCAACTTTCACATGCTTATGAGGTGATTGGAAATACCATGGCTTGAGTCAGGTGCACCTTAGTCCTCAAAGTAATGTCCTGGCTCTTCAATATGCTGAAGAGGTCTGGTGCAGCAGATTACCCAATGCAACGCATCTTCTGATTTCTTTGCCGCTTCCACTGAGTGTGGATCCAAGTAAGACAAAATCCTTGACAACTTCAACCTTTTCTCTATTTAGCATGATGTTACCTATTGGTTCAGTTGTGAGGAATTTGGTCTTCCGTCCACTGAATAATAATCCATACCGAAGGCTACAATCCTTCATCTTCGTCAGCAAGTGCGTCAATTCCTCACTTTCAGCAAGCAAGGTTGTATCATCTGCAATATTGTCGGTTGTTAATAAGCCTTGATTCCAATATGAATGCTGCAATCTAGCTTCTCAGATTATTTGCCCAGCAGACAGATTGAGCAAGCATGGGGAGAGGATCCAACCCTGATGCACACCTTTCCTCATTGGAAACCATGCAGCATTCCTTGGTTCTGTTTGTACAGCATCTCTTGATTCTGTACACGGGCTGCACAGCCTACTGAAGTGTCCTGGAAGTCCCATTCTTCTCGACGCTATCCACAGTTTATTCACATCCATCCAGTCGGGTTCCTTTGCACAGTCAATGAAACACAAGTAACCGTCTTTCTGGTACTCTCTGCTTAGAGCCAAGACCCATCTGACATCAGCAACGATAGCCCTTGTTGCACGCCCTCTACTGAATCTGGCCTGAACTTCTGGCAGCTCCCTGTCAGTGGACTGCTGCTACCGCTGCTGAATGATCTTAGGCAAAATGTTCCTGTGTGTGATATCAGTGATGTTGTTCTGTAGGTTGAGCATTCTGTTGGGTCACCTTCCTTTGGGATGGGCACACATATGGATCTCTTCCAGTCAGTTGGCCAGGTAGCTGCCTTCCAAATTCCCTGGTATAGATGAGTGTTCCCAGTGCTGCTTCAGCTTTTTTGAAACATTTCAATGGGTACTCCATCGATTGTCGGTAGATTATTTCACACTACAACGTCTTAAGGTATATTATGCGTGTAATAGTTCACCCTTTTAAAAGCATACAGTGCTATGGACTTTGCCAAATGATTCTACTTATGTAAACATACCTGCCTCACCCTAAAAGCACTCCTGGGTTCTATTCCAGGGAACTCTGTTTGCCCTCATGGCTGACGTACTCAGGTGCTAAGCACGATGCCAGCAATTCAGGAGAAGGTTGAGACTGTGCTCCTGTACACAACTGCAATCTCAGGAACCCAAAGGGGCAGTTCTGGTCTGGCCTCTAAGGTCCTCATGGGCCAGAATTGACTTGACGGCGGTGAGTTGGGTTTGTTTCAGTCCCTACACACCACTGAGCGGCCCACTATAGATTCTAAGTCTGTCACTATACATTAGAGCGGCATTTATCTGAATCAGATGTGACATTTACTTTTGCTCATCATGGTTTTTTGAGATGCACCCATGTTGTAGCTAGTAATGCTCAGATTAATACTCAGTTCCTTCTTATTGCTGGGTGTGGATATGTCACAACTTGTGCATCCTTTCACCTATGACTTGACATTGGATGGCTTTCAGATCTTAGCTATGATGAATTTAGTGGCTGTGCCTTTAGTGTGGACATTGGGTTTGATTTATCTTGGGCATGGAATTGTCAAGTTGCATGAATGGAATTGTCAAGTTGCATGATAATTGCATGTGTAACTTACTAAGGAACTGCCAAACTGCTTTCTAAAGTGGTTGTACTATTTTATATTCCGATCTGCACTATATGAGAATTCCAATTTCTTTGCATTTTCTCCGATATTTAATAGTGTTGGTCTTTTAACTTGTAGTTATACCAGTGAGGGTAGAGAAGTCAGTTATTGTGGGTTTCCCTAATGAACAGCAATGCCGTATATGTTCTCGTGTGCTTCTAGGCTAATTGTGTGTTTTGTTTTATGAAGTGCCCTTCAAATCCTCGGCCCATTTTCAAATGGGCAGTTTGTTTTCTGATTGAATTGTAAGGGTTCTTCATATTTATGTATTCTGGCTACGAAGGCTTTGTCTGAGATATGCCTTGTGAATACTTGCATTTTCGGTGGCGGTTATTTAATCGGTTGTTAAAAGTTATATCTTTCAAGAAATTCTTTTATTTCACCTAAGTTGTTAAATCTGGGGTGAAACTTTATACTATTTTCTTATCCTTTCACGGTCCGTAGGGTCTGTCGTAATAACCCCTCTTCGTTCTGGATATTGGTGACCTTTGATTTCTCTTTATTGTTTGACCCATTTCGGTAGGGTTGCCAATGTTATTGATCCTTTCAAAGAAACACCTCTCCTTTCTCCTCACACATCTGCTTTCTCTTGGGTTAGTGTCTGCTTTTGTCTTCAGTATTTGTCTTCTTGTACGTGTTCTGGACTGATTTTGTTCTTCTCTTTCTAGTTTCTGAAGATGGAAACTTAGGTCCTTGATTTCAGATCTTCCTTCTCTGTTGCAGACATCTCTGTGCTGGACTTTCTCCCAGAGACTCCCCCACCCCACCCCTGACTCCCCCACCGCCCACCGCCCAAGAAATTCCTATCACGGTGACATCTGCACGTAAGTGTTGAGGGTCTCCCTATCACTGTGGAGTTGTTATGACAGGAAATGCATGGGGTTCTAATTTGTTAGCTTGGTGGCTATAGAGAAGATATACTCTACGACTTCCGTTCTTCTATATTGATTGAAAGTTGTCTTATGACTCAGCCTATGGCTTATTGTGGTGAATGTACCACATGAATTTGAAAAGAATGGACATTCTGCAATGGTTAGGAAGTTTGGTTAGGTGCTGTTGAGTGGATTCTGACTCTAGTGCCCACAGGTGACAGAGAACAAGTGCCCTCCCGCGTGTTCTAGCCTGTAATCTTCATGGAAGCAGACACCTGGACCTTCCCCCAGGGAGCCCCTGGTGGCCTCAACCTGGCAATCTTCCTTAGTTCTCAACAAATGTCAGTTTGGTCCATTTGGTTAATAGTGTTGTTCAAGACGTCTCCATCTTATTTTTTCTAATAAGCACCGAGAAGTAAGGCTGAGATCTCCTAAGACAATTGCAAACTTGTCCTCTTAGTTGATTTTTTTTTGAAGTGTGGTAACCACAATAGAACACTCGTCTGTCTGTCTTTCTTTTGAATTATATTTGTTTCATTAGGATTTGCTCCGTGTCTGGTGTATTTGTTGCTTTCTAAAAATCATTTTATTGGGGGCTCTTACAGCTCTTATAACAATCCATCCATCCATGGCGTCAAGTCCATTTGTACATATGCTGCCATCATCATTTTCATTCTACTTGAGCCCTTGGTATCAGCTCCTCGTTTTTCCCTTCCCTCCCCCACCCTCCTGCCCTCATTGATAATTTGTAAATTATTTTTATTTTTTACATCATCTGCTGTCTCTCTTTACCCGCATTTCTGTTGCTTGTCCCCCTGGAGGGTGTTATACATCAATCATTGTAATGAGCTCTTCCTTTCTCCCCTTTCTCTGCCCACCTTCCCCCTACACTCGTGGTACTGCTACTCTCATTGTAGTTCCTGAGGGGTTTATCTGTCCTGGATGCCCCGTGTTGTGAGCTTTTATCTGTATCAATATACATGCTCTGGTTTAGCCAGATTTGTAAGGTAGAACGGGGGTCATGATAGCAGGGGGCAGGAAGCATTAAAGAACTAGAGGAATGTTGTGTGTTTCGTTGGTGCTATACTGTACCCTGACTGGCTCGTCCCTTCCTTGTGACCCTTCTGTGAGGGGATGTCCAATTGTCTACAGATGGGCTTTGGGTCTCCACTCCGGCTCCCCTCATTCACATAGAAATGGCTGTTTGTTTTGGGTCTTCTGATTCCTGACACCTGATCTCATTGACACCTCGTGAGCCCGCTGGCTGGTGTGCTTCTTCCATGTGGGCTTTGTTGCTTCCCTGCTAGATGACTGCTTGTTTAACTTCAAGCCTGTAAGATCCCAGGCACCATATCTTTTGATAGCTGGGCACCATCAGCTTTCTTCACCACGTTTGCTCATGCACCCGTTTTGTCTTCAGGGATTGCGTCAAGAAGGTGAGCATCACAGAATGCCAGGTTATTAGAACAAAGTGTTCCTGCATTGAGGGAGGGCTAGAGTAGACACCCAATGTCCATCTGCTACCTTAATACTTAACCTATAAATATATGCACACAGACCTATATCCCTATCACTGTATATTAATATATTTACATATGGACGTGCTTATGTTTTCACCTCTATAAATGTCCTGTGCCTCCTAGTTCTTTCCTCTATTTCCTTTGACTTTCCTCTTGTTCCACTATCATGTTTGACCTCCATTTGACTCTCTGTACTTCCTCTCGGCTACAATGCACTTGATCTAACCCCACCAGGCATGCCCTGCCTTCCTTGTCATCAATTTTAGATCCCTTGTCCCCTGGGATTGTTGGATTCCTCCTCCCTTTCTCCCACCTGCTCCTCTCCCCTATCCCCCCAGAACTCCCAGTCTGGTTGTTTTCTCCTCAGGATTGTTTGTCCTGCCTATCTTATATAGATAGACATGAAAAAAGAAGACAAAAATAGCCTATGAGTAGTTCCCGGTCTGTCTGCTGACCTTATGACTGTTCTCCGATCAGGTCTGATGCAGCGCCAAGCCCTGCCCCCGAGTCCAAAATCTATTTTCAGAATTCCTCGGGGATTTTGTTGCTTTGCTCCCCTTGCTGCTCTGTTGCACTCCCTTCGTGTTATGCCCCTGTGTGTGTGTGTGTGTGTGTGTGTGTGTGTGTGTGTGTGTGTGAGAGAGAGAGAGAGAGAGAGAGAGAGAGAGAGAGCACAATTCCTGCACGGTGTCTCTGGTGCTGCCCACTGTAGTGCTGTGGGTCAGTAAGGGAATGTCGTGCTTCGTGGTGAGGCCAACTCTACAGTCCTCTGTGTGTGGACTGCTCCAAGTGGATATGTTGTCCTGAAAACTTGGTGGGCCGGGAGTGTTTGGACTTCTAAAACCCACATTTACCTAATGCAATGCATCTTTTGATCTCTTGACTGCTGCTTCCCTGAGCGTTGACCCTGTAAGACAAAAGCCTTGACCACTTCAACCTTTTCTCCTTTTACCATGATGTTACCTGTTGGTCCAGTTGTGACGATTTTGGACTTCCTTACATTGACTTGTAATCCATATCGAAGGCTACAATCCTTCATCTTCATCAGCAAGTGCTTCAATTCCTCCCCACATTCAGCAAGCAAGGTTGCATCATCTGCGTATCGCAGGTTGTTAATAAGCCCTCTTCCAATTCTGAGGCCATGCTTTCTTCTTCATATGATCTAGTTTCTCTGGTGATTTGCCCAGTCTAGTTGGACAAGTGTGGTGACAGGCTACAACCCGGACGCACACCTTTCCTGATTTGAAACCATGCCTCTCGATCCATGCCCAAGTTCCAAAGGACCATCATGAAGTGTTCTGGAATCCCCACTCGAGGTTATCCACAGTTTATGAAGGTTCACACAGTCAAATGCCTTTGCGTAGTCAATGAAACCCAAGGAAGTCTTTATAGGATTCTCTGCTTTAGGCCAAGATCCATCTGACATCAGCAATGAAATCCCTGGTTCCATGCCCTCTACTGAATCCAGCCGGAATTTCTGGCAGTCCCCTGTCAATGTGCCATTGCGATCACTGGAAAATTTTACACGTGTGCAATATCAATGATATTGTTCTATAGTTTGAGCATTCTATTGAGTCACCTTTGGTGGTAGATATAAAATCATTTGTCAATTTGAGGAGTGAGAGTGAAGGGGTGGAATCTACTCGGTCAATTGGGTCATAGCCAGTGAGGCTTCTGTGTGGGCATAACCTTCCCCTAAGGATTCTGGGAATTCCGATATTTCCTCCTTGGGGGTAGGAGACTCTCTGTTCACACCCTGGGAGGCATATCAGCTGACAAGACCCATGGCCCCACCTTGATTCAGCCTTGGGTGCTCAAGAAGCCATGCAGAGACCCCTACCAGCCCTGAGATGTCACTGGATCCAAAGATTTTCTATCCACTGGCCTGTGATCATCCTGCATTCGGCATCATTGCATGTGTTTCATGAGTCTGAAGAGGACTTTATAGATTGGTATCAGACATATGGGCTTGTATAGGACTTATGGACTTGGACTGGACTGGGTTGGGATGTTTTCTCAATGTTCAATCGCTCTTGCATATAAATCTCTTTCTTATACACATATGTGTGCCCGTGGATTTGTTTCTCTGTCAACCCAGACAAACACACCTTTCTTTGGAGAGGTAATCACCACGAACCTGTCAGTTTGTTTGTACTACTCTGGTGGCTTGTGTGTTGCTGTGACGCTGGAAGCTGTGTCACTGGTGATTCAAACACCAGCAGGGTCCCCCAACGTGAACAGTTTTAAGCAAAGCTTCCAGACAAAGAACAGACAACGAAGAAGGTCTTAGCTCCCTACTTTGGAGGCAGAAGCCACGGAATTCTTAAGCTGAAGTCGGAAGCATTTTCTAATGATGACTGTATTGTGATAGTAATAGGGAGGTGACTCCGGAGAAACAGTTTACTGGTTAATGATAATAAGGTGTGAAATCAAGTTCTATATCTTTTTTTCAGAATTGTTCGACAATTCTATTTCCTTTGTCTTTCCCTATGAATTTTAGAATAAGATTGTTAAATTCTACCAAAAAAAGTTGACGGGATTTTGATTGGAATGGCACTGAATCTATAGACAATATTCGGTAGAACTGACATCTTAACAAGATTGGATTTCCCCATCTATGAACATAGTATACTTCTCCTTAAATTTAGATCTTTATTTCTTTTTTTTCCTTTTTATTTTATTTTTATTTTTTTTATCTTTATTTCTTTCATCATTGCTTTTCTGTTTCCCACATATAGATCACATGTACATTTGGTTAGATTTATACCTGGGTACTTTCTCAGCAGTGCAACTATAAATGTATATGTGTGTATTTTTACTGTACATTTTAATTGCTTATTGCTAGTATAAGTGTAAGAATAGTGAAAAATCTATTTAACTATTGGCTTTTGTATTCTACAAACTTTCTAACCCTGTTTATTAGTTCCAGGAGGTAGTTTTTTAGTTTTATAAGATCTTGTGGAATTTTGGGATTTCTGTGTGTGTGTGTGTGTGTTTATGTATTGTGGGGGGCAGCTAACTACAAATCCAATTTTAGAAATAAATACAGGGCGTCAGCTTGTTTTTACCTAGTCTGTCTATAGTAAGTCTTGATAAGGACCTGGTCCATTTTAAGAAAGTTTTTAAACTTTTGAGTACAGAATTGCCAGTAACAATTCCTTATTGCACTTTTATTCTGTTTGGGATCACTGAACTATCTCTTCTTATATTCATTACAGTACATTTTTGCTTTTTTCTTGCTTATCTTTATGACCTTTGGTTCTTAACAGAGAGAGGGGCCTTGTGGGAGCTCCAATATTTTGAGAGAATTACCTGGCATGCTGCGAACTGAAACACTGGTCTAGACTTATTGATCCTTCTGTGGACCCATGTATCCAAATGATTGGTGAACTTATGTCCAAGTAGAATTTGTTGACAACCTGAGCGACTTTAGTTGTATCATTGGTAGGGAGTCAGCAAGTCCTGTTAGATCTAGTCAGAGATGTTCTTATGAGAAGGGACATATTTTGTTGAGCATCATTCAAATTGTAAATGCTCATGTATGGGTACCAGTCATGTGCTGCTGACCTCTCCCTATGTCAGACTTAAGTTGTGACAATACTCGAGGCCATTGAAAGGCAGAAATGCCAGAGAGCACTCTTGACTGCTGTGTAATTGACAACAGAATATTCCCAGAGATCATTGCTTTACATGTAGTTCATGTAACCCTGTAGAATTCGTGAATGCCTCAAGGTCCTGGAAACATGCTTCAGAGACGCAGGAAGGTTAAGAACTGGTTCTTTACAAAGATGTCAATGCAATCGGCAAACTGCTGTCCATCCTGACCAGGAAGAAAAGAGACAAGACCCAAAATGTCATAAATGAGTAAGGGGCTATGGCCATAGACCCCACAGACACTGTCGGTCCTCTTAAGAAGGTCTCTGTAGTCAAATCAACTTGACAATGATGCAACCTACCAATGCTCATTCAGGTCAACTCACTTGTGCAAGAATTTGTGGATGAAGCACCTCCCCCCTCACCACCAAAACAAACCAAAATATTCTCCAGGTCAAGAAAGCTTTACTGATGGCTTCTGCCAAACAGGTTAAACATACTTTTTTTTCTTTTTTAACAGAAAATGGAAGAGGAAAAGATCTTTACTCCAACTCATCTTGTTAAACCAGCATTCCCGGAGCGGTCCAAACTGAACAAAGGCATGCCAAGAAAAGACACTTTCAGGACAGACACAAAAAATTCTTAAGAACGTTTTAAATCCAACCCAAAGCAAACACATCATCAATATTTCCCTGAGACAAAGAATGTTCCCACAAAGCTTTTTACACACACATGTTCAGAACAGCTTTATTTATAAATAGCCAAAATATTGGGAATGATCCAAATGCCAATCAATAGATGAAACTGTGAACGAATGAATGAATATAGTGGATGGCAGCCTTGTTGATTCCACACAATGGAATACCACTTTTCTACTCAGCAGTAAAATGAGCAGGACAACAGCACAATTGCAAAATCAGTGTGCTGAATTAAAGAAGCCAGTCCTGAATGAGCACGGGGGGCTTGGGGTCCTTTAAAAAGATTTTAAAATTTTTTTATTTTACCTTTATATAAAATTCTAGAAAAGGCAAACCAGTTGTCACAGAAATCGTAATCATGGATGGCCTGTGGTGGGGGCAGGAGTAGGGTCGGGTGGAGGTAGCGAAGGGCAGGAGAAGGGGGGAGGGGAGAAAATGGATTACAAAGAAGCAGGAGGAAACTTGAGAGTGAAGAGTATGTTCACTGTCTTGATGATGATGATTTCCGGGATGTATACATGCGTCAAAATTCATCAAATGATATACTCTAAATATTTGTGGTTTATTATACAACAGTTGTATCTTAATAAGGATACTGAAAACTCAGCCCTTCTCCCCACCTCCAAAGAAGAGAGAGAGAAAGAGAGAGGGATCTTAAAGGGACTTAGTGTCTGCTGGTCATCTACCTCTGGCTCACCCACAGGCCTGGTCCTTACAGTTGGATTTCCTGCTGTCCTGATCCTGCTTCATTAGGGCTCTTAGCTTTCAACTCCAACTGCTGTACCAAGCAGCTTGTGGGGTTAGGACGTGGTGAGGGGGACTGGATCTTGCCAGTCTTTCCCCTGAGCCCCTGCTACTTCCCTGGCTTGCCTTTTGTCATCTCCAAAGCTAAGGTTGTTTCCAGAGCAACACATGTGTCCCCTCTCTTTATCCTGTACATAGTCCCTGCCCCCACAGGCCAGGGCCTGCCCATTGCCTGGAGGCAAAACCAGAACGTGGACATAGCAACAGTTGGCAGGGTTGTTTGGAAGAGAGCAAGCTGCCCGAGCGTCTCATCTCGGAAGATGGTCCAGATGCTGATGATGCCCAAGCCTTTGGGCCCTGCCTCTTAGGAGCGGGCGGAAGAAGACCTCTTATCCTTCATATGCAATTTTCTTTCTTTTTCCGAGCATCATTTTAGCCAATTCCACAGCCTCCATCTGCTTCATCTGGAGAGCGCAGAGTGCTACACTAATAGCAGGCAGCTCTCCCAGTGCAATTTATGGCTTCACACCTCTGAAAATTACAGTCATTTACAGGCTCCTCCATTAGTACCCTGACCCCAGCCAGGGAAGTCTGCATGCATTTTGCTTCTTGACGTCCGAATCTCCCTGTTGCTTCACTCCCCGGCGGGCGGGCGCTGCAAGATGGGAGGGTTTCTTTCCCATTTCCTGGGGGTGCTCAGCTCTGGACGCCGATGGCTATGCAGACCGTGAGGGGGTCATCTTTGTTGGTGTGTTCGTTGTCAGCTTCGGGGTTCATTAAGTCCCTTCTTCCCAGCCTTCTTCCAAGTTCTCCAGAGTCTGTTCTATGGGGAGAGAGGATCGGTGACTTCTGAACCTTGTCAAAGACCCATGGCTTCAACCAGTTCTGTCCACCGCTCTTTTCTGAGCGCCGGGGCTACTTTGATGAAATAAACTCTCTTCCATCATCTGACCATTACCTGTGACTTCTTGTGGCTCCTTTGCAGGGGGTCTTGTCATACACCTGTTGAGGGTGTCCAGGGGAGCCCCACCACCCAGCAGCCTTGTACTCAGAAGCCATCGAAGGCCAGGTTGAGGAGGCTGGTTCTCACACTTCAGTCACACACCAGCATCACCCTCCAGGCTTTTCAACACAGTGAGCTAGGCCTCTTCCCGAGTAGTTGCCTTTGACCATAGCCCCAGGTGGTGCTGGTGGTGCTGGTGGTGCTGGTCGTGCTGGTGCTGGTGCTGGTGCTGGTGCTGGTGATGGTGGTGCTGGCCAGAGGACTACACTCTGAGAAACACAATGCAGCCATGCTTGGCTGAGACTCCCCTTGTTGAGTTAGCCAATGGTTGGGATTGACTGTTGGGTGCAGCTCTATGCCTGCCCTGGAGTTTCCTGGTTCACGCCTTCCTCCAAGCCAGTGGTTCTCAACCTGTGGGTCGTGACCCCTTTGGGGATCGAATGACCCTTTCACAGGGGTGGTCACCCAATTCATAACAGCAGCAAAATGACAGTGATTTAGTAGCAACGAAAATAATTATAAGGTTGGGGAGGTCACCACCACACAAGGAACTGAACGAAAGGGTGGCAGCATGAGGAAGGTGGAGCCCCACTGATCTCAGCCCCTGTGACCTCCCTCGCTGGCTCTTCCTACCCCAGGCCACTCCAGCAGGATCCTTTCGCTACCTCTCGCCTCTCACGTCCCAAATGCCACCTTTCTGGGAGCGTCTACCCTAAAGCCGGAAACCTCCTGGCCAAAGTTTCCAAGGTCCGTTGCCCCTCGATCTACCCCGCCTGGATTCCCACCGGCACCCCTTGAGTTCCCCTCAAGGCCGCCAAGGAGAGGGCTCGCCCCAAAGGGGTGGGCTATTTCTCGCTGAGGCTCTCCAGGGACGGGTCCCTGGGAGGCTTCTGCTTTCTGCAAATCCCCCCTCCTCTGCAATCTTTCCAGCGTGGGGGCGGGGCGTCTGCGGGCACTGAAAGAGCCTCCTCCTCTCTATTTTCCTTTTTCCCAAGCAGTTAAATCCGTATTTGTCCTTTTTAAGTACCTTTCTTTCAGGTTGGTCTCATCTGCTTTCTAAGGTTTCAACCATCCTAAGTGTGCCCACCGCACCCCCACCCCCCTTCTCTCTCCCTCTCCCAGGCTCTCCTTTCTCCCCTAAGCCCCTGCAATTTTCCTTTTTGCCATTTCCAAGCTAAGCCTGTCTCCCGGGCAACGGGCCCCTGCTTGCCGCAAGGCCTCAGCCCCTGCCCCTGCACTAAGGCCCCATCCACTCTCTATGTGCAAATTGGATTTCCAGAAACTAGTGCTCCAGGTGCAGGCTTGATTGTCTTTTTTGCTTTCATTTTTTTACCCCCTCTTCCTCTTGTTCCTCACCCCCCACCCCCACCCCTCTGGCTTCGTCTGGCCTTCAGGTCTCTAATGATTTCGTTAGTTCATTTCCCCTCTCCATAGCCTAAGAGGCTACATTGCAATTTAATGTTCCCATTCAGGCTCACCTTGTTTTGTTCCCTGGCCTCCTCAGTCCCCAGGATCATTGAGACTGATTGATGAAAGTTTTACGAAGGCCCCGGGGCACAGGAGATGAACTCAGCAGTGCCCCTGGACTTCCCGTGGTCAGGCTGTGGATGTCTTGCTGGTGGCCACCAGCTGCCCTTGCCCCCTGATCCGTTTTAAAATAATTTATCTGATTTGGGTTGTTGAGCAGATTCACAGCAGAACACACAGCCATTCCGCAGTTTCTACGTGAGCGGTTCAGTGAACCGGGCTGCCTTCTTCCATGTCAATCGACCACGCTCACCACCCCCTTTTCAAAATCGTTCCCCCCAATGACAAGACCCTCCACGCTCCCTGCCATCTAGGCAATCCCGATTCATGGCGACCCTGTCGGGCAGGGTAGACCTGCCCCTGTGGGTTTTTGAGACTGTAACTCTCTACAGGAGTAGAAAGCCTCATCTTTCTCCCATGGAGTGGCTGGTGGGTTTGAACCAGGGCTTTTAATGGAACCTCACTGCTCCCTAAATTTCCCATCTTATCGTTTGAGTTGCTGTCGTCAACTGGCTCCCGTGTAGATCTTTCGTAAAAAGAGCATCACGCTCAAGAAAGACCTTTCTAAATGCAAACATCCGGGAAGCTAAACTGTTGCTTGGTCAGGAGAAGACGTCATCAGGGTGCACGCACTTTTGGTTGCTTGTGGTCCCAGAAGATTGATGCTTCTTCATTGGCCCCCCCTTTCCTCTGAACAACGCGTTCTGGGGAAATGTTCTTTCCTGGGCACGTGATGAGGGGACAAATCTAAGACGGGGTCCCATCGAATCACAGTGGCACATGGGTCATCTTGAGGGTGACGAACTTGGCTTGTTTGTTTTGTTTTGTTTTGTTTGGGGATCATTGGAGGCAGCAGTCATTCCTATTGGATTCTTCTTACTGAGTTGAGTAGGTGTTCATTGTTTTTTTAAAAACAACAACATTGACAACCCTTGCAAATCTCCCATATTTGACTAGACCTCTGGACCAATCTCTTCCCAACCAGTTCATTATAAAGCAGACAGTGAGCTCACTAGAGCGCTTTGTTGTGAGATGAACTCCCCTTGACCCCAGGAGTGGAGCTGCTTCCCCAAGAACCCTGGGTTCCTTCTTCCAAGAGACATAGCAAGCCCAGAGCCCGAGCCAAGGTGGGACCCCATACTTTCCGCGTGAGATGCTCCCCGGGAAGGCAGCTTCTCCTGGACTGTGGGAACTGTCCTCCGATCCCAGCCTCTGCCTTGGTTCTGCCAATTCGGCCGGATTTTCGTCCAGTTCCCCAAATCCCAAACCTCCGTGCTCTGAATCCTTGCCTAGTTTCCTCTTCTGGCGAACGACCTGGACATTGTAAAAGCTCCAGGGACCCCCTTCTCCCCCAGACCTGATGTCTTAAAGATATAATTCTCAAAGTTTTCCACCCAATTAGCTTCTTATGGCAGAGGACATGGATCCAGCAGGGTGGAGAGCCATCCCAAAGGCGTTCTTGCGAGCAAGTCATTTTTATAAACCTTAACAAGCAAACAAAAACCCCATGCAAATTTAACATTCTGTTTCATAATAGCAATGGGTCCCGATTTGCAATCACATCCAAATATTCACAGTTCTTTCCCGTGAAGTCACCCTCACAAGGAGAAGCACTGGTTGGTTCAGCGCTCAGCTGCTAAACTCGAGGTTGGTGATTCCAAGCCGCCCTCTGTCTTACAAAAGACCGACGAGGCTTCTCCTGTCTTGCTAAATCCAGCAGGCTGCTCTGTCAACTCCGCAGGGGGGATGGCAGCTTGAGATAGAAGCCAACGCCAAGGACAGAAAGACCTCAAGAGACACGGGCGATCTTACTCCCCCAAGGTCAGCAGAGTACCTGGATTCAGAGGGTTGAAGCCCACTCAGACACATGAACCAGTACATCCTTTTAATTTTTTAAAATAAAATAATATTTTGCTTTGTTGCTGAGCATCGACACAGCAAGCACATACACCGATTCAAGTGTTTGCCTGGACAATTCAGGGACATGGGTTCTACCCTTTGCGCTATCAGTCATCTCTCTCTCACCTTACACTTCTGAATTATTTGGGGTCCACTCACAGAAACTCACTGCCCCCCTACCTATCCTAGCCAACCTCTGGGGTTGTGGACACTCGTTCCATCCCATCTAGATATAGCGTGAAAGAGCACAAAGCTGCTCAAAGCAGACAGTCTTTCTGCGTGAAGGTAAACAATAGCTTAAAAATTTGAGGGCTGCTTTTGGCTTAAGGTGTAAATGATGATATTCCCAGAGGTTCATCCTGCCTTTGTGGCTCTAGAAAGACTGGGGTCCGTGAGAATTTGAAATTCTGTTCTCCATTTCTCCTACTGTGATCCGATTCCTCTATAGGCTCTCTCGTTAAAATGTTCAGCAATGATCATTGTTCGTGACAAAAGAGGTGACATTCCTGGTGACAATTAGCCACACACTTCATAGTCTCCTGTTTGGGTCTCTCCTTCACTCTCTGTTGCCCCAAGCAAATAAAGACCCATCAGTGTGGCTTGGATGGCCACTCCCAATAATCATTTTAAATTTTCTGTGGCTCATTTCGTGGTTCAGAATGTGATTCATCTTGATGGGGGGAAAAAAAATCTGTGTTCTGCTTTCATTGTGTATAGTTGTTTTTCTTTCTTTTTTTTAATAAATCACAATTAGTTCTAGTTGATTTATAGTGTTATTCAAATGTTCCATATTCTGATTTTCTCACTACCTGCTCATTAAATTACCGAGAAGTGTTAAAATCTAAAATTGTAATTATGGATTTGTCTATTCCTCCTTGAGGTTCTATCATTTTCGCTTCACTTATTTTGAAGCCTGGTTATTATACGCACAGGCAGGATTGTTACGATTTTTGATGAATCAATCTCGTTTGCATTCTTTATCCGTGACAGTATTCCTTGTTCTGAAATTTCTTTTTTTTCCCCTCCTGATTAACAAAGGTACTTCGGCTCCCTAAATTAATTTTCTTCATCTATATTTTCTTTCCTTTGTTTAAAGAAAAGTTTTATTGCGCTACAAGGACATGCAATTCACGGCTTTCAAATGTAAAAGTCCACGGTTTTTAGCTTAATTCTGAGTTGTTAAACCATCATCGCTATCAGCTCTAGAAATTCTCATCTCAAAACCAAACAAAGAAACCCCCCCAACCCAGTAGCCATTAGCAACTGCTGATCTCCTGTCTCTCTCCACATTTGCCTGATCTGTACATTTCGTGTTCAATGGAATCATACAATGCATGGTCTTTTATAACTGATTTCTTTCAACTTAGCATAATGCTTGTGGCCAATGTCAGCATCGCATTCCTTTGTCAGTGTCAATCTGCCAGTGTTTGGATGTATCACACCTTATTTATCCATCCATTAATTCACGGACATTCTCTTAAGTATTGTTGACTTTAGGTTCTGGACAGAGTTCGTTACTGAGAAGTGGTATTCTGTCATTCTCTGGGGAGCGGGGGTAAGAGGAGAGAGGAATCCAGAATAGTCCTTTGTCTTGTATTGTTTGCTAATGCTCCATTCCAAGGAGCCCTGGTGGTGTAGTGGTGGCTATGCATTGGACTGTGATCCACACGGTCGGTAGTTCGAAACCACCAGCAGAAAGACTGGGCTTTCTATGCCCATAAACAGTTACAGTCTCTGTAATCCACAGGGAATCATGAAACATCCGAACTGACTCGATGGCAGTGAGTTTGGGACACCCCGCTCCAATTAAACAATGCCACTCGACTCAAGGCATCCTATGTTTGGAAGTCTGTCTATGTAGTTCCCTCCTTTTAAATGCTTGGCAGTACAAGCTTGGGCCATCGCGGCCTTCCTTGGTGTTCCTTCACAACTCTGTGATCCTGAAACGTTCTAGGCAAGTCGGTCCTACCCCATGCATTCCCTTTATTCTAGGGTAGTCCTTCACCTGTTTTCCAAGGCCTGCTCTGTACAGGCTCTTACTTGATTTTATAGCCATTTCATAGGGGACAGTAGAGCCCGTCCTGGCTACACACCATAACGACTGGGGGCAGACATTCCTGTGTCATTGCGAAAACACAAATCCAACCACACTGTACCCACTGCTCCACTGGATTCCCCCTCACAATCACATACCTCTGTACGGCGGACTGTCTAATGGCCCTTCCGGAACTTCAGGAAAAAGAGTTCTCTCTCCTTTTTGTGTTGTTCAAACCAACTCCCACTTTCGTGTAGATTTCCGACACGAATTCACAGCAAGAGATCTCAGTGCCTGACACCGGACTGAAGATGTGAGGCTAAGTTTAACAATAAAAGAGGGCCGCTACTGGGGGTCGGGGTCATACATGCCTGGGCTTGTTCCAAGCAAAGCATGTTGACACATGCCGGCGACACCAGTGGATGGCTGAAGATGCATTCTGTCAGGAAGATGCTTGTCTCAGTCCGATTAAAGTGCCTTTCAGTGTCAATCAAAGCAGTAGCTTGGCAGGGGATCTGGTGGACCGGTTAGATTCAAGGCAGCTTCAGAGTCAGCTGGGAAGGCTTGGACAACTGTTTTGTAGTTCCCAAAGGGTCATCTTGATATATTTTCTCTGACATAGGATGATCACAGGGACCTATTAGGGAGAAGTTTTAAGAGAATTCAAATGGATGGGTGAGAAAAAGGCCAGGACAGTCGCTCCATCATTTTCTCCCTATCACACACGTGGCGATGGGTGTGTCATGAGAATTCTGCCCTCTTCGCCCTACACCCCTGATTGTGCACCTTCAGACTGCGTCCGGCTTGCCAAACGCAAAGAACTTTCCCAAGCCACAAAATTGAATTCCCTCAAGGATGTCCCAGCTACTCTTTTGTCACGGAGTCAATCGCAGAGTGTACAATTCCCCAGGGAAGGGTTAGCGAGGTGGAAGCGCCTCCTGCCGCGGTGCATGCCCCTCAGGACAGGGTCTGCGGCGGAAAGATAGTCGCTTCACATTTGGGCATTTCTGTTTCACACAGGGGGCTAGGAGCTGTAGCGATACTTTTTGACTGACCTTTGTGGACTTGTCCCTGCCTTTGGCAGGCTGAGAGCTCGTTACTTGCCAGGCTGGTCTGACGAACTCTTTATTTCTTAGGATAAATACGGCCCTGGACGGTTCTGGACTCCTCTCGCCTGTGAGTTCCTGGCAGATTGAGTCTCCAGTTTGAGGACAATAAACGGAATCTCCTGAAGCTCAGTGGTGGACGCGGGTCAGCATCAAGACAACGTCCCATTCCCCCGCTAGATAACTAGGATGCGATCCAGGGCAGGAGAAAGGCAGGTGTGAACATAAGGCGATGCGATCCGAGAGATGGCAGGGAGAGCAGGGAGGCAGAGAACACGCTAGGGCAGAACTTCTCAACCTGTGGGTCGCGACTCCTTTGGGGGGGTTGAATGACCCTTTCACGGGGGTCACCTAAGACCATCGGAAAACACATCAATATTTCACAGTATATAGTTACATATTGTTTTGTGATCAATCACTCTGCTTTCATTATGTTCAATCTGATCCTGCGTATCAGATATTTACATGACAATTCATAATAGTAGCAAAATTACAGTTATGAAGTAGCAACAAAATTAATTTTATGGTTGGGGGGGGTCACCACCACATGAAGAACTGTATGAAAGGGTTGCCAGCATGAGGAAGGCTGAGCAGCACTGCTGTAAGCTGATGAAATCGTATCCTGCTAAAACACAAGTCTGGTCATGACATGCCTTTGCTTTCAGGGACGTCTTAGATTTCCCGTTGCCTAGGGAATAAAAAGGGAGAACGATGAGGCGTCCACTCTCTGAAAGACTGACAGCCTCAGAAACCTGATCTAGGCTTGTTCTGAGTCCGAATCTATTGGATGGCAGTGAGTTTTACAGCCTAAAGTAACAGCCCTGGTGATATAGTGACCTAACTGCAAGGTCAGTGGTTCGAATCCACCGGTTGCTCCAGAGGAGACATGTGAGGTTGTCTGCTCCCCTAAACACTGAACGTTCCAGAAACCCAAAGGGGGAATTCCATTCTGTCCCATAGGGTCTGTGTGAGGCAGCAGTGACTTGATGGCAATGGGTTGACAAGTGGGTAGGGAATAAAGTTCAACTTTAAAAGCACTGTTCTCTGCACTGCTTTTGAATCTCCCATGCACCTGCTGCACTTCCCTCTGAGCATGCTGGTCATGTTCTCACTTCCAGTCTCTCCTTCCACAGCTCCTTTACTGTGGAATGGGCTTCCATGCCTAGTGGCCATGACAACACGACTCACCCTTAAGTCCAACTCAAATGCCCGCCATGTAAGCACCCTTGTTGTGTACTCTCTGATGGGTTGTGAAGGCGTCCATCTCTTATTTCTGGTCCAGAAGATTCCCACCCAACCTCAAAAAGCAAGCTCACTGCCATCGAGTTGATTCCCAGATCTGCTCCAGAGGGTCCTGGGACTAAATCTTCATAAAGGTGAACACATAACCCCATCCTTCTCTTGAGAAGGAGATAGTGGATTTGAACAGCTGCCCTTTGAGTTAGCAGCCCAATGCACAACCCATGGTGTGACCAGGGCTCCTTAAAGACGTCCCATAGCATCTGTTCAGGGGTCCCCCCTTTCATCGAGCATTTAGCCAGGTTTCTCTGTCCCCGCCACTGGAGCACCAACTCGTGAGACCAAGTGGCCTCCTCCAGAATTGATCGGGGCTCCTTGTGTAAACGGATTCTCGCGGAAGAAATGCGTTTCCAGGGAAGGACCTTCGTGTCTCCGACAGGCATAATGTGGGACAGAGAGAGTTGGGATGAGGGTGAGATAGGTTCCAACATAGGGAGTAACCGCTTCCACGGCTATAGAAGTTGGTAGCTGGGTTTCTCTTGTTTGGCTCTGTTTCTCTTCTTTCTTTTTTAGAGAAAGAGATCAGCTGAGGGGGTAGGCAACCCATGGGTCTGTCTGTCTTTGAGGCTTGGCCTCTCCGGGTTAGTGCCATGTTGCATTCTTCCGTGCTCCAACCACATCAAGGGCGGGTTTCTGAAATACCAGTCCAAGTTCAACAAGGCCCTGTTCAAATAAATAATTTCAGTCAACGGAAGAATTTCCAGCCGATGGAAGAGTCAGGCATCCATACCAGTCTGAGTTTTACTGCTGCCCCAAACAAGAGAATGTTTCCTTTGGAAGAGTTCCTGGTTCTGAGTTTAAGGTAAACCTTGATTCTTGTTTGAAAATGGTCCTATTTCTAGCATCTCCAAGTTAGTGGTGGAAACCCCTGGCCCTACATGGTGGACCACAAGGACCAGGACAAGACTCTCTGGTAGATGTTGGCCCCACATGGGATTTGGTTTCCAAGGCATCTTAGAGTTGATGACTTCTGCTTCCTGGACAACTGGGATCAGTGGAGATGCAATTCACTCCCAGACACTGGAGAAGGAGATGCTCTGGGAATATGATGTGCAGAGTTGCACCCCATTGAGGTCCACAGAGCCCTGCCCACTGGCCCACGTGCTACACCCAGGCTGCCACGATCCCTGGCAAGAAAAGAAGAACCAGAGAGTCCGAGCATTCTTCTTCTTCCTCTTTGACTTGTCCTTGTTGGTGTGGAGAGCATCTACCAATCCAGCTGTTTCTACCATGCGGTGACAATCCCATTCTTTGAGCTGGGCAACCATTGTTTTCCTGCTTTTTCAGAATTGCCCCTTCCCAGAAACATAAACTCACTGCCCCGTAAGATTCCTATCAGACCTTCGAGTGGCGGCTGTCAGTCAGGCGGCGGGTGTCTTCCTAGATCTGGAAAGAGCACAGCGTTCAGCCAGGAGCTCCTGTAAGTGCAGTCGGCCATCCCCGAGGAACCTGGATGACTCACTGGTGAAGCACTCAGCCGCTAGCCAAAAGCTGCTGCCCAGTCACTCTGTGTTGTCGCCATTGTTGTTGTGAGGTGCCACTGAGTTGGCTTCAACCCATAGTGACCCCGTGCACAAGAGAATGAAACACCGTCGGGTCCTGCGCTGTACTCACAATGGTTCCTGTGCCCGAGCCCACTGATGCAGCCACTGTGTCCATCCATCTCATCGAGGCCCTTCCTCTTTGGGGCTGCCTGTCCACTTTGCTAAACACAGTGTCCTTCTCCAGGGGCTGCTCTCTCCTGACAATATGTCCAAAGCATGTAAGATGTCGTCTTGCCATTCTTGCCAAGTGGCTGTCTTCCAAGTTACTCATTAGGGGAAAGATATGGCACCTGGTTTCCATAAAGATGGCTGCCTGAGGATCAGTTATCAGGCATCAAAGAACAAAAATTCATATCCTTGTGTGCTCACCTCCCCGATAAGATCGCTGAAGACAAATGGGTGCATAAGCAAATGTGGTGAAGAAAGCTGATGGTGCCCGGCTATCAAAAGATATGGCATCTGGGGTCTTAAAGGCTTGAAGGTAAACAAGAAGCCATCTAGCTCAGAAGCAACAAAGCCCACATGGAAGAAGCACACCAGACTGTGATCATGAGGTGTCAAAGGGATCAGGTATCAGGCATCAAAGAACACAAAATACCCTATCCTTGTGAATGAGGGGAAGTGGGGACCCAAAGCCCATCGGTGGGCAACTGAACATCCCCAAAGGGTCTCAGGGAGGAGACGATGCAGTCAGGGTGCAGTGTAGCAATGATGAAACATACAACTTTCCTCTAGTTCCTAAATGCTTCCTCTCCCCCCACCCCTACTATCATGGTCCCAATTCTACCTTGCAAGTCTGGCTAGACCAGAGGATATACACTGGTACAGATAGGAACTTGAACCACAGGGAATCCAGGACAGATGATCCCTTCAGGACCAGTGGTGAGAGTGCCGATACTGGGAAGGTGGAGGGAGGGTGTGGTGGAAAGGGGGAACTGATTACAAGGATCTACATATAACCTCCTCCTTGGGGAACAGACAACAGAAACGTGGGTGAAGGGAGACGTCAGTGTAAGATATGACAAAATAATAATTTATAAATTATCAAGGGTTCATGAGAGAGGGGGAAGTGGGGAGGGACGGGGGAAATGAGGAGCTGATGCCAGGGGCTTAAGTGGAGAGCAAATGTTTTGAGAATAATGAGGGCAATGAATATACAGATGTGCTTTACACAACTGATGTATGCATGGATTGTGGTAAGAGTTTTTTGAGCCCCCCAATAAAATGATTTTTAAAGAAAAGATGGCTGCCGTGAAAGACTTAGGGGGCAGTTCTACTGTGTCTTGATGTCCGTGGTGAGCCTGAGTCAGCTCGATGGCCGTGGATGTGACTTGGGTTTGGTTAACCACACAGGAGTCAAAAGCAGTTTCACGCGTGGGTTTCTCAAGACATGCTGCTGCTGCTCGGTTTCGATTCCCTTGGCTCCACAGCTGGCCCCCATCAGTGCCTGTTCTTTGAGCATCCTTGTTTTCTCCGGCCCTCCTTCTCTGCTTGCTAGCGAGAGATCAGTTCCCCCCCTCCACCTTCAGTTTTTGCTCACAGGACAGAAACGAGACGCGCCCCTCCCACTGCAGCTCCCCCCCCCCCCCCCCCCCCCCGGTTCTCACTTGAGTTTCAGAGTCAGGCAGAGGATGTAAGAGCATAAGGAATGACGGGGAACAGAGAGAACCCCCCAAAGGCACTCGCATGTAAGTTCCAACCACAAACCAAACAAACAAATCCCCTAGCAGACCAGCTTTGTCCTGAGTAACGGATTTTGTTATGCGTGGGCCCTGACAGGCATTTCATATAGATGTGTATAGATAGATGGAGATGGATACATAATGAACATGGGTATTTAGATACACAGTTTGCTTTTACACCAGGAGGGTTATAATGCCCATACTCTTGTAAATCTTGGTTGTTGTTTTGGGTAACGTTGGAAAGCTTGACACGTTACGCTTCCTCCTGTAACGAGCGTCCTATAGCTAGAGATTGAGGTTGTTTTCAGTGTTTGTTTATTTGCATTCCCCAAATAAGAGAGCATTGTTCATCCTCGGACCTCTGAGTCTTTACGTAGGATCAGTTCGACACGGTGGATTTGCTGGGTCGCTTCTGAAAGCCCTGAACCAACTGTCCTCCCAACCTTTGTATCAATTGCAAGCCTATCAACAAGGTCCCTCTGTTTAACCTTCAACTCCCCCCCCCCTTTATGTCCCTCATTCATTATTCCTCTCATCATAACTCCACCCTCTTTTCCGGGGCGCGGTGTGAACTCGCCTCAGAATTTCTTTCCTCTGTTTACTAAAGAGTCAGAGAAACATAAATCTGTTTTGCCCGCATGAAGTTATTGGCCTGTGGTAAAGAATGTAGACTTTGAAGCAGCCTTCCATGTTGTCTGGCCGGGAAAACACTGAGTTAGTGTGCTAGACGCCTGGCGCAGGTGGGGAGGAAGGAGGTGGACCTTCTCGGGCAGGGCCGCCAAGTTGGATCTCTCTCCTCTGCCGACCCCTCTCCTCTCGCTCGCCGCACGCGTGAGCCAAGTCTCTGCCCAACCGTTTCTTCTCTGCTTGTCGGTTTGGATTCTTATGGTCCACAGCTGGCCCAAATCAGCCCCAGAGAGGGGCTGGGAGTGGGGTGTGGGGAAATACACCTTGGTCCCCTGGGGGCCTGCCAGTCCCAGTTGGGGACCCAGGAAGGAATGAGAATGAAGGCAACTTCCTTTGAGGACTGAATCACACGCTCTTTGGCTACAGCCTTGCTTCCCTCCCTTCAAGACTCGCCTGCCTCTTGAGAGAAGCTTTGTTCTCTTGCCCTATGGCCTCAGCTCTCTCTCTGGGCTAAAGGCAAAGCAAAGCTTGGGACTCGTGTACATTGACAACATCGGGGGCCCTAAGAAGCAGAGACTTCCGCAGTGAAGGATTTGCCACCAAATCCTGTGCTTCTGTCCAGCTGCAGGTAGTTGGTGCTACTCTGGTTCTAGGTGGGCAGTTGTAATCTCCTAGTGCCTGGGAAGCAGCAGTCGAGACCAAAGGACACTTGGCATGGGGTCAAGCTGCTGCACAAGATCTCTGTAGAAGGTTGAAAAGCAACGATGATACTTTGAGGACTTAGGTGTGGCTGACCGAAGACATGGTATTTTTAATCGCCTCCTGGACAGGCATGTGAAAGTTGGACACACAATATGGAAGACAGAATGATATAGTTAAAGTTTATTGTGCCAACCTGGCTGATAAACACATGTGGGGTTAATTGAAGGGTGGAGAGATAAATGGCTTGGTGAGCCTTGCCTTTCAAGTTCTCAGCTTTCTTGCTTTGTGATGGTCCGACCAGGGTGCAGCTGCCTTAGCCAATTCCCTGCGTCAGCTGGCAAGGCTCACTTCCTGCAAGACATCCCTGAGAAGCCGCATGGACCTACCCCGATGCAGCCCTGGGTGCTGGAGCAGCCGTGTGGAGACCCCTGCCAGCGCTGAGATGCTTACACGTTCACTGACTTGGCTTTCTTCCTGCAGTCGGCATCATTGTGTGTGTTTTGTGAGATTGAGGAGGACTTTGTGGATTGGTGTCGGACATATGGGTTAATGTTGGACTTGTGGGCTTGGGCAGCACTTGGTTGGGATTTTTTTTTTTTTGATGTGCACTTACCCTTTATATAAAACTCTTTTCTTTTTAAAATCATTTTATTAGGGGCTCATACAACTGTTATCACAATCCATAATACATCAATTGTGTAAAGCACATTTGTACATTCATTGCCCTCATCATTCTCAAAACATTCGCTCTCCACTTAAGCCCCTGGCATCAGCTCCTTATTTTTTCCCCTCTCTCCCCACTCCCACCTTCCTCATGAACCTTTGATAATTTATAAATTACTATTTCGTCATATCTTGCACTGTCCGACGTTTCCCTTCACCCATGTTTCTGTTGTCTATCCCCCAGGGAGGAGGTCACATGTAGATCCTTGTAATTGGTTCCCCTTTTGCACCCCACCCTCCCAGTATCAATCATCGTTCTCACTACTGGTCCTGAAGGGATCATCTGCCCTGGATTCCCTGTGATAAAACTCTTTCTTACACATTAGTTTCTGTGGATTTGTTTCTCTAAAGTACCCAGACTAACTCACAGAAGAATTGATGCTTTTGAATTGGGAGGCTGGCCAAGAATATTGAAAGTACCATGGACTACCAAGGGGGCAAGCAAGTTTATCTTGGAAGAAGTATGGCCAGAGTGCCCCTTAGAGGGTAGGATGGCGAGACTTCATCTCCCTTACGTTGGACATGTGGTCAGGAGAGAGCAGTCCCTGGAGAAGGACATCCTGTGTGGTCACGTGGAAGTGCAGTGACCCAGAGGCAGGCCCTCCAGATGGACGGACACCACGGCGGCCACAGTGGATTCAAGCTTGGGAGCAATCGTGAGGTTGGCCCAGCACTGGGCAGTGTGTCCGTCTGTTGTGCACAGGGTCACTGGCAGTCAGAACCAACTCGACGGCACCTAACAAGGCGCCACCACAACAAGAGTGACTTCTTGGAGGCCCCGTGACATCGTGGTTATACCTTGGGCTGCTAACTGCAAGGTCAGCGGTTTGAAACCACCAGTCGCTCCTCAGGAGGAAGGCTGGGCTTTGAACTCCCATAACAGATGCATCCTGGAGACTCACAGGGGCTGTTCTACCCTGCCCTCTCGGGTCATTGACTCGATGGCAGCGGATTTGGAGGCTTTCGGAGTGACTTGTCAGCTCCCCAGCCACGCGTCCTCTTGGTACCACCTCCAGTCCCTGTTCCTCTTCCTGTATTCCCACCGACTTTTACCCCTTGGAAGTTTCATCGAACTTTGCTCGGAGCTGCATGTCTCATCAATCACATTGCTTGTTACCACTTTGTGGGTTTTTCTTTACCACAGGGCGTAGAGCTAGTGGAAGCTCTCAGTACCAGCAACAATTTTGGGGCAATAACAGTAATAGCAAATAGATCGTGCTTCCTCCCCTCGACAGAGTCCTGCTGGCAAAGAGGTAAGGGCTTGGCTGCTTGCTGAAAGACGGGCCCATTGAGCCCTCCACCCAGGGGAGAACGATAGGACAGCGCGTCTTATGTAAAGAGGACCACCCGGAGCAGTTCTCCTCTGCCCCTTGGGGTCACCGTGAGCCAGAATCCACTCCATGGCCTTGGGTGTGGTTTTAATATCCTGCCACTAGTCGGTGATTTACCACCGACGTGCTTTGTCCATATTAACTCACTTAGATCCTACGCCCCAGCCCTCAACGGACCGTCTCTGTCCACTTCTTGCGTACTCTGTGGTCACTCTTTATGCTTAGTTTCTCTTTCCCCCTCTTGCCCAGAAGGGGTTTTAGGAAACAAGACAAAGCCTACTCATTACTGGTCCCTTTGCAAATATAAAGATAACTCCCATAGAATAACAGATGACAGAGCACAATAGCAGGATTGTTTTCTCATTAAGACCGACTTCAAAAGCTTGGTGTTTCTTTTGGTTTGGTTTGGCCTTTTTAGAAGAAAAAAAATCAACTCTGATTATTAATTTAAATTAGAACATTCAAGTACCATCCACTCAGCTGGCTAGCTATATGTTTTCTCTTTAAAATATAAACTGCACCATCATCAGTATTTTTAAAGTTTGATGCATGATTTTTAGAAATGGATCTTTTAATGCTATGAAACTTTTTAACGACAGATAAACATAGCCAAAAGATTGGCAATGCACACCCACCAAGAGAGAAAGATGAGGCTGTCAGCTCCCGGACATATCGATAATCTTGGAAACCAGATGGAGCAGCCCTCCTCTGTCCGATAGGGTCGCTGTGTGTTGGAATGGCTTTGGTGGTAATGGGTTTATGGGTCAATACTGTCTGGCACAATGGTCAATAAATATTTGCTATTATTTATTTTGAGGAGTTCTGGAGGTGTAGTGGTGACGGGTTGCGCTGCTGGCCTCAAGGTCAGTAGTTTGAAATTACCTGCCGGCTCTGAGGGAGAAAGATGGGCCTTTCTACTCCTGTCAAGAGTTACAGTCTCATCAACTCACCAGGGCAGTCCTACCCTGTCCTCAAAGGTCGCTATGGGTCAGTACAGCAGTTTGTTTATTCTTGTATTATTTATTTTTTATCATCATTATTACAAAATGCAGTGGGGAGAGCTTGAAGCACTTGCTGATGAAGATCAAAGCTTATAGATTGCAGGCTGGATTACGGTTTGATGTAAAGAAATACAGAATCCTCACAACTGGACCAACAGCCAACATTATGATATACAGAGAAATCGGACGCTGTCAAGGATTCCATTTTGCTCGGATTCACCATCAACGCTCCTGAATGCAGCAGTCAAGAAATCAGCCGGTGGAGTGCGTTGGGTAAACCTGACGCGTCGGACCTCTTTAAAGGGTTGAGAAACAAGAGTATTTCTTTGAAGCCTAAGGTAAGCCTGCCCTAGGTCACGGTATGTTCGGTTGCCTCAGATGCCTTGGAAATCTGCACAACGGATAAAGAAGGCCACAGAAGCGCTCATGCCTTTGAATGAGGGTGAAGAAGGTACTGTGGAAAGAACAGTTTGTGGGCAGAACCAACAAACCTGTCTTGGAAGAAGTACAGCCAGAATGCACCTTAGAACAAGGACGGTAAGACTGTGTCTCACGGACTTGGGACATGTTTTCCCTGGAGAAGGACCGGGTAATATTTCATTCTGTTGTGCATGGAGTTTCTAGGGCTTGGAACTGACTCAATAACTAGCAACAATGTTATTTGTTCTGATCATAAAATGTGGGGGTGGCACAAGGGACCCAGAAGCAAGACACTGTCTTTCGCTTCAAGGAGCCCAGCAGGTAGGCAAGGCAGCTATGGAAACATCCTCATAACAGGTGGGGGTGACTGTCTTTGGGAAGCCGTTAGGGACCGCTTCCCAGAGCACGTGACAACGAAGGGGTGCTTTGAAAATCGCATGGAGATTTACTTTTAGGTAGCCAACGTGGAAATCCCAAAACCTCCACCCCAAACTATCAAACCCACTGCCGCCGAGTGGCGTCTGACTCACAGAGAAACCATCTGACAGTGGCACTGCCCCCATCGAGTTTCCAAGACGGTCATCTTTGATCGAAGTAGGACCAGGAACCTTTGTCCCCGAGAGTTGCTGGCGGAATCGAACAGCTGACCCAGTGGTTAGCAGCGGAGCAGTAAACCACCGCACCACCAGGGCGAAGTCACCGTGGAGGACAGATTTGTCAAGGGGAAGGCCATGCGTAAAAGTATAACGAAAGGAAACCCCGTGGTGTCCTGGAGCTATGAGCTCCTGAGGTTTGGGAGGGTGTTGAAGAGTTGAGGAGAAGAGGGAGGAGGAGGTGGCGTGAGAGGAAGGCGGGGACTCAGACCAAGCTGCGGACCTTGCCGGGTCGGCACTGGGAAGACAGCCTCATCCCAGAGTTGACAGGAGAAAAGCGACGTGCCCAGACTTGCAGTTGAGGAGGGTCCCTTGGGCAGGTGTGTGCGTGATGGCCTTGGGAAGGCCATGAGGACGGAGGCGTGGGGCCCAGTTCGGGGACAGGAGGGAGGGATAATGAGGCGGAGCAAGGGCAGATGGCAGTGGGAATGGCAGTGGGAAGGGGCTGCCAAGGCATTCCGCACTCTATCCAGCAGCGAGGAGGAAGGGCGAGGAGGCGGGCATAGGCCGAGCACTCAACCGCAGCTGCTAACCCCTTAGCTGATTCCATTACATCGTCGCAGGGAGTGATGGGTGTGGGGGCGAGACTGGGGTGGCTGGTGATGTCATTGGCCAAGAGCAGGTTTTGGGGGAGCCTGAAAGAGCCCAGTGTGAAGGGAAGGAAGTGGGAGGCAGAAAAGGGTGAGATCGCTGTCAGGTAAGCGTTTGGCTGCTAACCTAAATGTGGATAGTTCAAAGCCACCAGTCACCCTGTGTGAGGCAGATGAGGCGGTCAGCTCTGATCAAAATTTATGACCTTGGAGGCCCTATGGCGGGTCCTCGGGGTCAGAATTGACTCAGTGGCAGTGGGTTGAAGTGACGAGAGACTTGTGGGTTGTCTGCATGTTGATTCACAGAAGGCAGGTAAACACACGAACCTGGCTTAGGACGGAGGGTAGGGCTGGAGTTGGCGATTTCGGAGTCTTTAGGGGAACTGAAGACCTAAGGAGAGCTGGTGGCTCCTGGGTGAGGCGGGGAGCTGCCAAACGGAAGGTCTCTTGCAGGGAGAAGGGTGAAAGGGTTAGCTCTCATAAACATTTACAGTCTTAGAAACTCTATACGGGGCTGGTATGCGTCAAAATCAACTTGATGTCGGAGCGTTTGGGTTAGGTTTCAGAGAATTACAGGTACCCAGGTGATACGATTGTTAAGGGGAAGACTGGTCTGGGGTCTAACTGAGTTAACCTGTGTGTAAAGTACTTAAAAGGTTACCTGGGCTAGGGTTGAATGCAGCGGTTCTCAACATGTGGGTCGTGGCCCCTTTGGGGAATGAATGACCCTTTCACAGGAGTCGCCCGATTCATAACAGTAGCAAAATAACAGTGATGAAGTAGTAACAAAAATAATTTTATGGTTGGGGCGGTCACCACAATATGAGGAACTGTACTAAACGGTCTCAGCATTAGGAAGGTTGAGAACCACTGGCCTAGTGGGAGAAGGGACTTGATCTATTTTGTTAATGATTACTGCCTAGGGAACCCGATGGGACAGTTCTACTTTGTCTTCTGGAGCTGTTAGGGGTTCAAACTCCCATGGAACTGGTTGTGGTTTCGAACTGCTGACCTTGCAGCCAGCCGTTCCACGAGTAAAACACTATACCACCCGGGCGGTGATCAAGACAGCTCCCGATCAAAATGCCTTTCCTTTCACCTTCTTTTTTTATTAAGTCAAAGTACTTAGATGCTGCCCTATCACAGCGTGGCATGGTGTGCCCTTTGCAGCAGGTGGTGAGGGGGCCTGGAGGAGAGAAGTTGGCGGCACATGCTCGACTCCGGCGAGGGGGTTCTGCGCCGAGGGGCTGCTGTCTAGCCCAGAGCAGGGTAGTCAGGGGCTCGGCTGTCCTCCCTGGCCATCAGGCTAAGGCCACGGACGACCTTCTGGCCCCAGGAAGCCCATGGGCATCTGGTTTCCTGTCTTCGCTGAGTCAGGTGGGGGAGCTGAGGGATGAGTGTGGGCCAAACGGACCCAGAGCACAGAGCAGGCCCTAAGAATGGCCCCGAGGGACAGAGGACCCGGGGGCCCACCCCGAGGCCCCGTGCTGAAGCAGTGCTGCTGCTCTTGGCTGATGTCAACCAGGACCTCGGGGTGGGACGAGGACACAGAAGTCTCCTCCCCGCTCTGCCCTGTTTGTTCATCCCAGAACAATGCATAGGGAGCAGATGGGCACCCTTGTGTGTCTGAACCTTGGGGTGGCAGCTGGGGGAGGGGGGCTGCCCGCAGGACTCGGAGGCTCTGCGGAGCTGGAGGTCCCAGCAGGGGCTGTAGTCCTGGCCCAGGGCACTCCACAGTGTGGGTGGGAGACCACCTGGAGAAGGTGCGATCGAGTAAAGCAAACAAAGAAACGTGGCACACATGCTTCTGGGACACAGCATCCAGGCCGAAGGAGCCAGGGAGCCAGTGGGCGCGCACGCACACACACACACACACACACACACACACACACACACCACCACCACCACCACCACCACCACCACCACCACCACACATATACATACACATGCCACACACACACCACAAATACACACACCATATACCACTACCCCAACATACCACACACACATACATACATACACACATGAATACATCCCATATATACACATCAGATACCACTACCCCAACATACTACACATATATGCACACATCACATGTACACCCCCACTTATACACACACCATATGCCACCCCCCAACATGCCACACATACCCGATACCACGCACACACCACACTCACACATCCCCCACACGTACACCCTATATGCATGCACTCCCACCCCAGAGGAGCTGTGTGTTGTCCCCCTTTATCCTGCTGACAGCCAGGAATTAGCCAGGGTGGGGGGGGGGCGGGCTCTGCAGGAGTAGCTGTTTTCCTGTGAGAACGCTGGAGTGCTTCAGATAAGATAGCACAGTGTCTGGGAGAGGGGAGAGCTATAAAAACGCAAGACCCTGTTTTTTCGTGAGACTCCTACAAGCCATGTATCTGGGTCCGGATAAGACAGGCGCGTAGCTGTGGGATGATAGGCTGGGCGTGGGAATGCAGAAGCCTGTGAAGATACTGCAGGGCCCCCGGTCCGGCCGAGATCTGTGGGAGCCACTGCCAGCCACGTAGGTCTGTGGCATCTGGTTAATGGTACACTCAGCTCCTTTGTTACGCGAGGCTTACCATTCATCTTCGGGGCTGTTCACAGCCAAAGAATTTTATCTAAAACAGCCCGAAGGGGGAGGACGATTCCAGTCACTTGTGGGTTATATATGGTTGAGAGGGAGGTTGGCATGATTGCAGTGGAAATTTTTTCCATTTGTCTTGCCCTTGGCGTGAGATAGCATGACAGCTCAGGGATGAAGGAGGCTTAGGGAATGAACTAGTTGTGGATTTGTTTCTCAGGAAGAGGGGGGTCCCCTTGGCCAAGTTCCCAGACCGCCCTGAGCTTTGGCTGCTGTCAGATGGGACCAGACCTTTTAGATCAGGCCAGTCACAGATCTACGGGTGACCCAGCCCTTCATAACCAGCGACTTCCCCCAAAGGAGCTGAGCTGCCTGGTCCCCCTGACCAGCCCTGGCGGTTGGACATCAACATCTGTTTCTCTACCACTCGCACTCCTTGGAGACAGGCGGCAGAAAATGTCTACTCCTGCTTCCACAAATATTTGAGGACTGCGAACACATTTCCTTCCTCCGCTCCCTGCACAAGGCTCCTTTCTTCCAGCTACGCCTGCCCAGCCACGGCACACAGGGCGGCAGTGTGGTGGAGAGGACCCCGGTCTCGCCGCCAGCACCTGCTCAGCCCCTCACACTCTTCCAGCTCTGCAAATGTGAATGAAAACAGCCCTCCCGTGGCGGAGCTGTGGTCAGGACGGGGACGCAGAGCCATGCTCACACCAACCCCTCAGTGCCATCCAGTAGCCGCCCTGGGGGACAGAATGGCACCAAGCTCTCCATAGCATGTCCATCACCTTCACGGGAGCCGCCTGCCATGTCTTTTGACTGCTCTGACTGCTGACCTTTCCATTCCTAGTGCCCAGGACAGGCGCTTCCAGTCTGAGAACGATTAGCCCTCCACCCACCCAACGGGCTTTACAGTACAATTCCATTCTCTCAGACAAAATTCCGGGTTGTGTATCTTATATCACGTGTCGGTTTGGGAAGAGCAGACTTACACTACGTTGTGAGGTCTACCTGGTGGAATTGAGTGAGAGTCGCTAATTCTGGGCACTTCTCTTGCTACTGTAGCCTGCAGTTGGGCGAGCTTTTTAGCTGTACATGTGTACTCAGTGAGTCAGCCAATTCAAACCCCAAGTCTCTCTCTACCCATTTTCTCCCACTCAGACCTTTGAATACCGTGCCGTGTGGAAGGGGCAGGGCCAATTCCGTCCCAGTGTCTCCACAGATATCCTTGTGTGGATTCTGTCGCGGCCTCAAGTCGGTGGTGGAAGAATAGGGACCACTGAATTGGTGGTTCCCGTGCCGCAGGTCTCCTGCATCTGTCCCCGTCTGTCCATATCCAGAGCCCCTACAGGTCACTTGTGCAGGGGCTGGTGGGAGGTCTTCTATGTTAGAACTGTGTTGGAATTGGAATGTGATGGGAATGGTTGATAAGCTGCCCGTTTCCTTTGGGGGGGGGTACGGACTGCCCGTGCCCCTGTGCTATGGGGAAAGCAGGAGTAGGGGGAGGTGTCTTGTAATCCCAAGATCTCAAAGGGGGCTGCTTAGAGGGGACCACAGGCCTTGGTGAGATTTATGGTTTGCAGGGCTCTTTGGGGGCTCCAAGGGGTTCATCCCTTGGGCCAGATTCTCCCCCCTGGTGAGGAAGCACCTTCTGGAAGTTTGCAGGCACTGATAGAAGATTCAGGGTCTCTGGCTCTGGGAGCGTTCGGGCCAGCATTTCCTCCCTTCTGAAAGCAAGATTCCCAGCGTTTCCCGGGGCCCCTGGCTCACAGGTCTTCTCTGTGTTTTTCAAAGCCTGGGTTTTGTGCTGGAGGGTCTCCCAGACAGGAAGAAATCAATTTTGCTGAACTGCATTCTGGGTTCCAGGGCCATCCCAACCCCAGTTCCTCATTCCCCAAGAAGTGTTTCCTGGTCTCTGCCCCAGGGGTCTGAAAGTCCCCCTGGCATTCAAGATCTTTCGTGGGTAACCCCCACCTCCCCAGCTCTTAAGCATTGTCCCCTCCCGTGTCCTTGTTTATTCCATATTCCTGTCCAAGGCCATCGTTATTAAGCCCCTTTGTGCCGAGCTAGGTCCATTAAATAGAAAATCTTCCTCATCTTGAACACTGGAAGGGCAGTAAATCTGAAAAATTCACAACGCAGAGCTTGCTGTTGCCGGGTTGCTCCAACAACAGGAAATCCTCCGCGCTGTTGAAAACACGGATTTAAATGTTCAGCAATTAATTCGGTTCTTACAAGGTGATGGCTGTTAGTTAAAATAGGTAATCCTTGACTTGTAAGGAGACTAATTTAAATTTTGTAAAGTAACCAATTAGGAGGGCTTAACTCCATCTGGGGCTTTTCATTTTCTTCAGGACAAATTCCAAACTCCTTAGGACGTAATCGTTTTGGTTTTTTTTCTTCCTAGCCTAATTTTTGGCCTGTCCAAGCTCCATTCCAAAGAACTAGCCTGTGTTCACTAAAGGTGGGGCGGTGGGGAGGGTGGGGGGGATCTGCTCGGCTGGGGCCCTGCGAGGCTGTCCCCTCCGGCTGGAATGTTCTTTGTCTCGCTGGTAAATGTCTATTCATCATACAAGACAACCCTTCCCCCTCCCTTTAATTACTTCCTCCCACTTGTGCGCCCTCAAATTCTTGTCCTTAGTCCAGGAGGATTTATTAGGGGCCTGCTTTGTGTCCGCAGTGGGGCGGGCTCCCTTAAACAAAAGTGCAGAAAACTAGGGCTCGCCTTGGAGGTCTTACCTGTTGGGGGAGGAGGCCGACCTGACACAAAATGGTGCCAGAGAAGAAGCATCAGTCCTTAGCGCCCTACACCCCCCCCCCCCCCGCCCAAGTATGGCAAACGCCCGGCCCTGGGGCAGGAGCCATTTGGGGCATGGGGGGGTCTCCTCAGTGCCTTGCCTCGCAGGTGATAAATAAGCCTTTGGTTAATGACCCACGGATCGGATACCAGGAGAATTCCAACCTGTATTCTGCATCATGTGTGGTGGTTTTCCTAGTGCTGTGGCGGTGACCCTCCAGTGCCCAGCACGCGGTCAGATGGCCCACGGGCTTGGTCGCCGATGGCCGGGCCGCAGCGTGGTTGCCAGCACTGGACACAGCCGTGGCGCCGCGGTCCAGGTGGAAACGAAGCCTGCAGCGCCCCTGTTGGTGGCAGCCGGGTGCGCGCATCCATGCGCATCTCCATGGAGAGCCGGAAATCTAACCCGGACACGATGCCATAGTCCCCCCGCGTTGCTTTTAAAAATGCGTATTAGATGTATTTTAAAAATCACGGTGAAAAAGCTTTCCCTCTCATTCTGCCACTCCGGCCCGTGCGTTTTAATTCTTCAATATAAAATAACTAAATAGGCGTGTTGGAGGGGTAACGGTGATCGTTCCCTCCGGGCGCGCGCGGGCTGCGGTGGGGTGTCTGGTATGCTGACCACGTCGCCCTGCTGCAAAAAAAAAAAAAAAAGGAAAGAAAGAAACAGAAAAATGTGTGTGGTGCCCAGGCAGCGGCCCCAGCTACCTGCTGGGAGCCCGAATTTCTCCAAGTTTAGCGCTTGACACGCAGCAGCATTTGCCCGTGCGGTCAGCGATAGGTCCCACAGAACTTGTTCCCTAGATGCGGCTGAGTGTTTGGTGGTTGCGGGTATTTAGAAATTTCAGGAGGGCTCGGGCACTCTTGGATAACTGCCTCGGAAATGCGGACCTGTCCTATTTAAGAACCCCCGTAGGTACCATGGTGGCCTCGCTGAGCCTTGGCGTCCTGAGCGCGGGCAAACCCTGAGAGCGGGGCGCCCTTGGGCGCGAGTACTCCTAAATCGGCATTTTTGAGCCTGTGTACGCACAGCATGGGTAGCCCTGCGTGCGGGGCGCCCCTGGGCGGCGGTAATCCTGAGCGCGGGGCACCTCTGGGCCCGCCAAAGGTGGGGTACCCTGTGCCTCGGACCCCTGTGCGAGGCACACCGTCAGTCGGGCACCGGGGACCCCCAATCCCCCTGGCTGGGCAGTCTGTGGGTGGTCTAAGCGGTGGGGTAAGGATAGAATGGATTATCTTGGGGGTCTCGGGGTTTGTCGTCTTTCCCTGTGGCCCTAATGCGCCAAAGGAGTGTATTTGCCGCAGCCCCCGCTGCTGAGGCTGGAGGGGGGGCTGGGGAGGCAGCAGTGAGGACCTGGCCTTGGAGGGGGCTGGTGGGCGGGAGCGAGCAGGCGGGCCGGCGGTGGGCGGGCCCAGGGCGGAGCGCGGGTGGGCTCTAAAAGCCGGCGCCCACTCGCTCCGCAGCTGCAGCGGCAACGATCACATCACGGCGCAGAGCGCGCGGGTGGCGGCCAGGCGCCTCCTCTGCGGCAGCCGCGCCTCGCGCAGTGCTGCAGCAGACGCCCATCGGGGCGGCCGGGCTGCCCGGCCGCACGCCGCCCCAGCGGGCTGCAGGCGGCCGCAGTCCTCGGCCGGCTGTGGGCCGGCGTCCTCGCGGCCCCAGCGCGGCGTGGGCGGCATGGGCTAAGGGCGGTCATGGTGCGCCGCGATCGCCTGCGCAGGTGGGTGCGCGCTGCCCGGGCACCGGGGGTGTGGCCGCTGGGGCGGCTGTCGGGATCGGGATCGGGATCGGGATCGGGATCGGGATAAGAATTGAGATCGGGACTGGTCAGTAGGCGATTCCCGTTTGGGGGGGTACCTCGAGGTGGGCGTTGGGACCTGCCCGGGTAAGAACTCACTGTTGTCTGGCGTGACTTAGGGTGTCCAGCCCCTGGTATCACTTGCGCCGCGCGGTTGAGGGATTTTAGACCCGGGCGTTGTCGTGGTACGAATTCGGGTTTCTGGACCTCGGCGTCGCCCCACGGGAGTTCTCGCAGGGATGTGGTTACATTTTCTAAACCTCACCAAGGAGTGTTTTTCAGATTTCAGTAACACGAAGCGCGGTTGAGGATGGCGCTGTGACCAGAGTGTCGGCACGTTACCCGAGCCGCAGCGGCGGCGGCGCACGGAGTCACTTAGAGCCCTGGCAGCGCCGCCGGGGGTCAGCAGGCGTGGTGATCCTAGAGAAACAGAATTCTTTTCACACTTACAGGTCAAAGCGGCGGCGGCGCAGCAAGGTTGATTAATGTCCCCGAGGTTTGTTGCAGGGAGGTGTGGAAATCGATTCGCCTGACTCCTGGCTCGCTAAATTCTCGTCCGAAAACGTGTAATCGGTGCTGCTTATCGACCGCCAGATTGCTTCTTTACTAAAAATCCTAAAAAATGTCTTTCGGGGCGTTCGCACAGGGGTGACGGTGCGCCCAAGGCTGCCCGCGGGCTCGGGGTTCCAAGAGGGAGGCGCAGGGTTCCGCGGGCGAGCGCAGCGCGGGGGCTCCCCTGCTGCCTGGCCGCTCTGCTGCGTCACTGCGGTCGGCGGTCCGGGAATGAATGGGGTGGCAGGCGGAGGTGCCAAGGAGTGGCGCAAGGCTAACGGGCACCGTGCGTCAGGGCCGAGATGTCGCCGAGAAAAATCGAATGCGGTGCTGAAAGCTTTTTGTTATCTTGCCATTCACGGCAGTGTTGGCGCGAAGCCGGCGGAGTGCGTGGTGGGAAATGGTGGGCACGCGGGGGAGTGGTGTTACACACGGGCACTTGGGCTCTGCGACATTTCAATCCTTTGTAGTATTACCTTGAACGGTAGGGCCAGATGCATTGGGGTCTGCTGTATGGACACACACCGCGGAGGGGACAGACAGACGCACGCAGGCACGCACGCACACGACCCTGGCGAGCACGCAGAGATGCGGTGGAACCGCACCAACTATTGTGTGCGTTGGCCCGCGCTGTTTGCGGCTGGGGCCGGGAACAGGTAAAGTGGTGGAAGGGCGTGTCCGCCTACAGCATCATCTGCCAGCGCTATTGCAAAGCCCCCCCTTTACCAAATAACTACCCCCTCCCCCTGACGACGCTAACTTTTGTTTTAGAGGCATTGTTAGGGGAGAACTTACATCGCGCAGAATTGTCCTAAGCCCCAGGTAGCACTGGTCCCTGGCTTTGGGCCACTCCGCCAGAGCCTTTGACGTTTTCTAAGGTGAAACTAAGCCCCCCCCCCCCCCCGTGGTGTCTGAACACGACCTTCCAAATCACCCCCACCTTTCCCTTTCTGCCTTGGGGGAGAGGTGGAGGTGATAATAAGAAATAAAAGAAATGGGAACTTTCTCAAGAACCTGCCAAGACAAGCAGAACAAATAATCTGCTGCCTGACCTCTCAAGAGATTAGATTCTGGGGGTTATGACAAAGCTGCTTACCTGGGGCTGCCCTGAGTGGCCTCGAATTCAGATTCAGATGCATCCTGAGGAGTCCCCGCGCCTCATAGGGACAACTGGGGCTTCACTGGTGCCAGAGGTCATTGGAGATGGAAAAAAAACCCCAAACTCCCAAAACCCAAAGTTTGTTTAAAGGCCCGTTGTATTAGCCCTGTTGCACACACATTAATAGCACCCCCATGCCTTAATTAACCTTGGGGGCCAGTGTGGAGATGGTGGAATTATTGAGTAAATGTGAGAGAAATGAAAATTCCTCCCTCATCTCCCTCAATCCTGATAAGAGGTCTGCAATCCTCCAGTCATTAAGTCATCTTTCTTTGACTTTACAAAAAACCCCCAAAAATCCTCTTCAGACATGGTGTGGGGGGACACCCATATAATGGAAGAAGCTGCTAAGGTTAATGTAGAGAAATGTGGAGGGAGGATGACAAAGAAAAAAAATCATACTTTCTCCCCCCCCTAACAATTAGGTGAACAAATAAGCTGATTGCAGAGGTGTGATGGCGTCGTTCTTGGCAAACTCGATCCCCCCCCCCTCCTAACACCCAGAGACCACCCCCCCTGCTGCATCAGTGTGGTCTTACAGTGGGCAGTAGTCCCCACTCACTGACCCTGCTCTCTGCTTCTCTGCAGGATGAGGGAGTGGTGGGTGCAGGTGGGGCTGCTGGCCGTGCCTCTGCTGGCCGCCTACCTGCACATCCCACCGCCTCAGCTTTCCCCGGCCCTTCATTCCTGGAAGTCATCCGGCAAGTTCTTCACCTACAAGGGGCTGCGCATCTTCTACCAAGGTGAGAACAGGCCTGTTGTCACACCTGCGGCATGGAGGGGTCACAGGGTCCCTTTGGGGGCGGGCGATTTCCCCTCATACTTGAGAGCTGGGGAACTCAGGGAATTATGGGTGGGGTGGGGGGTGCCAGGGAAATAACGCGGAATTAAGATTTTAGCTGTTGACCTTTTTCTCTTAAAAATTTTTTTGTTCGTTCATTTGTTAACCTAATTAATGATAAGATCCTGGTTGGGCTATGGTTGGCTTGGGAGTTTCGGTTAAGGTGGATGTTTTTGTATAAATGAAGGTGCTAATGACCATTGTTGCTCCGACGAGCTCATCCCTCAAGTCCGTGTGCCACACGCCGTGTTTCAGTCTTTTCCACAGCACTTGGATCCAGGCGACCCCCCCCTCCCGCCCCCCCTCCCCACTAACCTCAGCTTACAGGGGAAGAAAGCAGAAGATCCGGGAAAGACTGCTTTGGGCGGGGGTCAAGAGCAATAACGAAAAATGTTTGTCATAAACCGTTTTTCATTATTGCTCCTGACCCCTTCCCAAGGGCTCGCTGCGGTCGGTCGTGTGAGTAAACCCTTTTCTAAAGGTTGGGCTGGTGGTGACGGGGACTCCTGGGGTTGCCGACCACAGGTCGGCAGTTTGAAACCACCAGCCACTCCCCGGGAGAAAGAGGTGGCTTTCTACTCCTGTAAAGAAAGAATTCTGTCTCAAAAACCCGAGGCTGCAGTTCTACCCCTGCCCTCTCAGGGTGGCTTTGAGTCTGAATTGACTCATGGCAGCGAGTTTGGCTGGTTTCCAGCAGGCTGGCTGCAGAGTTGCTCCGTGTTTTTAATTCACCTCTCAGGGAAGTGCGTTTCCTCCTTACTTCCCTAAGTTAGACTAATTATAACCGGGATGGCCTTCTTTCCATGGAATCTTTCCTACGACTTGTCGGTGAAAATAGCAACATCATGTAATGAGTCCCAACTAAAAGGGCTCCTGAAACCTGTGACTAAATTCAGTACATAATTGGATCCATTTTAATCCAGCTAAGCCCAGTATTTTACTATCGGAACACTTGGCTAATTTCCCCTTCATTTTATTAAAACAAAAACAAGTTATTGCAAATTAGGTAGGGAGGGGAGGGGGGACCTTTTGTGTTCAATGGCGCAAACAACTTAGCAGACACCGCACCTACCCACTCATTAGCCCGACTCAGCTGGTTTTTAAGTGCTGTTAAATAATCCCGTATATCATATGTTATTTCAAAAAGGCTTGTGTCTGCATTAATTAAGCCTTCAGATAGTAGAATCTGGGATCGTTGGGACATTATGATTTGATACCGAATTGGGGCTTAAGTATGTGCTGAATATAAAAATGCTGGACAAAGCATAAATCAAGGGGCCGTCTGCTTGGGGCGAGGGGTTCTAACTTAGAGCCTTCTTGTGAGGTCATTAGTGATAGGGTACAGCGTCGCTTTTACATGTTGGGATTGTACCCTGTGCTGCTGTTTCTTTTAACCTTAAAACCCCATCTGCATATTATCGCTAAGAACGCTGTATAAAGATGAAAGCAAATGGCCTGCCAGTGTTTTCAAAATAATGTTCGGGGCATCCCACATTGTACAATATGCACATTTGCTGAGAAAGTAGAGGACCCCGTGCCTGCCCCCGTCTGACTGGGCCACCTTTCATGTCACAAAGAAATGTACCATGGAATTTTGGTGACTGTGGTCATGGCTGTGGAGTCCGTTAGACCCCCGTGCCTTACATTGTGATCACTGCTTGGTTCTTGTCAGAAGTTCACCCCAACTCCTCTCCCCTCCTTCCTCCCAGACTCCGTGGGTGTGGTGGGCAGCCCGGAGATCGTGGTCCTCCTGCATGGCTTTCCAACCTCCAGCTACGACTGGTACAAGGTAATGGCATGGGGATTCTAGAACGCCCACTATTGCACTGTCAGCGCTAGAAGGCTCCCGCCACCCCGCTAATTTGAACTGCTTAATTAAAGTCAGACTGCGGGTTGAGCTGTTTCGCATTACTCTTGGGGCGAGAAGCCCTGGCTTTTTGAGAAAGGGCAATGGCAGGCTGCAGCGGGCTGGGGTTCCTCCCTCGGTAGACTCTGTACTCGTCCACCACCTGGAGTGGACCTTAGATTCTTGGCACGGCCATGTCTGCCTGTCCCCACGAGGGAGCCATGCTCCTGCCGGGCTGCAGGTTCAAATCTGCTCTTTTCCTCTCATAGATCTGGGAAGGCCTGACGCTGAGGTTTCACAGAGTGGTGGCACTTGATTTCCTGGGCTTCGGCTTCAGCGACAAACCGGTGAGCTACATCTCCTGGGGCTCTGCTTGGCCGGGGTGAGGGGTGGGGGGTGGGGCCTGGGCAGAGGGGCAGGCTGCCAGATCCCTGGGTGCCTGACGGGGTCCTGGCTTCTGTCTCCACAGAGACCGCACCACTACTCAATATTCGAGCAGGCCAGCATCGTGGAGGCGCTTCTGCGGCACCTGGGGCTCCAGAACCACAGGGTCAACCTCCTGTCGCATGACTACGGGGACATCGTGGCTCAGGAGCTGCTCTACAGGTCAGTGTAGGGGTGTGGGAGAGGGAAAAGGATGCTTCTGGAGCGCTCTCTGGCCATGGTGCTGGCGTGAGCCCGCCGAGTGACATGTGCTGCCCTGCTCTGTCCCCAGGTACAAGCAGAATCGATCTGGGCGCCTTACCATCAAGAGCCTCTGCCTGTCCAATGGAGGTAATGGGCTTGGTGGTGGCGGGTTGAAAGTGGGGCACAGCCTGCAGGGGCCACCTCTAGATGCCACCCCATAGACCCACTACTGTGGCACACAGGCTCCAAAGCAGGTGGCCCCTCCCTCCCCCCCCAGCACATGCATAGTGCGAAGGAGCGGTGAGGCTTGAATTGCCCGCCTGGCGGTTGACAGTGGACTGCTTAATCGCTGTGCCACCAGAACCCCGATTTCTGACCCGTAGTGAATGACATCATATGAGAGCAGAATGGCCCTCAGGAGTTTCCAAGGCTGCAAATCTTTCTGGAAGCAGGGCCTCCCCACCCCCCACCTGCTTTCTCCTGCTGCCAGTTTGCCCTGCCGGTGTTTCCGTTGGCAGCTGAGCATCTTAACCATCGCACCTTTGGGTGGCTGCCTATCCCATAAGGGGCTCACGCCTTTTCCTCACCACGGAAACACTGCAATGGGCCGAGGCTGCTTCTACGCACTTTCTCAGGGCAGTGATTTTAAATAGGGGACACACAACACACAGCGCACCGAGGGGACGGCTATCCGTGGGCGATGAGCAGAAAGCTCTCTTGGCAACAGGTGCTGCTTTGATGGACAGCTGCGACCACAGCAGGTGGTTCTAAACTGGCTGCCGCTGCCGCCAGGTCTCAGCCAGGAGCCAACGGGCCTCAGACCTCTGAGTTTTTTTCTTCCCTGGGTGTGCCATTGAACCCCCTTTGCAGACCCAGAACATCCCAGTGACTGCGGGGTACCCTGCAAGTAGCCCATCAGTTCGGCCTTGAGGCGGGAGTCACCGGCCCCTGCATCAGCCACGTTCCCTCCTAACTGGGGAAATGGGCCAGGGCAAATGGGAGGTCTCTCCCAAGTCCTAGGCTTCCTAAAAACCCTCTTCCTGATAGCATTCACATCCCAACTCACGGACCCGTCATCTTCTTGGGGTGGGGTTTCCTTCCGTGAGGGAAACGCCGAGGGGGGCTAAGCCCAGTCATCCGAGTTATGGCTCTCCCTGCAAACTGTGCCCTGGGGTCCACCTCCCACATGGGCCACAGGGTCCCAGCATGCCGCCCTCTGGCCTCCTGAGCACGGAATCCTAGAAAAGGAACCGGTTGACTGTATTAGGGTTTTATTTGATGGGCGTTTCTGCTATGGCAGCAGAGGCCCGGGGAGACAGAGGCAAGATGCTGTGGATCCTGACTTGGGCTGGCCAGAGAACTTCTGCTCAAAAGCTAAGCGTCTCTTCTTCCCTCTGCAGGTATCTTTCCTGAGACTCACCGTCCGCTCCTCCTTCAGAAGGTTGGCGATTCTGTTGTGTGGCTGCCGGGCTTTGTGCCACGTCTGCAGTAAAACAGGGCTGGGCTCTTGACAAGGGGCAGGCCTGCTGTCAACGGGCCAGGGCTAAAATTCTCCCCCTCGAGTTGACACCAGAGAATTTAGTTGTTTGCCCTCTGATGCAAGTAAAGCCATGGAAATGGCCCTTATGTTCAGCCTAAGCTGGTTTCCGAGAAGAAATGATCAGTAACTAGCTGGAGAAGTACAGGGGCGTAAAGATTTAGGTGGTATTCAAATCAGTCAGGAATCCTAGTCTAGGGTGTGGATGAAACAGGGATGGAATGAGGGCAAGAAATAAATCCATTCCCCCCCCCCCCCCTTCACTTTCAATGTGCTTGTTGAGCGAAGTTTACGGAGTAGATCGGTTTTACATTCAACAATTTATATTTTGTTTCAACTCACCCACCATAATCTCCTCGTCACCAATACTCTCTCTCTAGGCGTATTCTCACCATTCCTTCTTTCTGAGCCCTCTGAACCTTGCCCTTTGGTAAATGTTGCCCGTTTGAACTGAAGTTCCAGATCTGAAGGGTAAGGGCCATAGTCCTGTGGGTCCCACCAGTCTCGGGGGCCGAGAAGCCGGGTCATAAAGTCTTAGAGAGATTTTAGTGAGAGCTGGAAAGGACACCCCTGAAGGGAGTTTGACCAGAGCCCCTTTGCATCCCTAGTAGAGAACAGTGTCTCCGTGGCCCCTCCATGTGACTCTGGCTCTTCTTTGTCTGCAGCTGCTCAAAGATGGAGGCGTGCTCTCGCCCATCCTCACGCGCCTGATGAACTTCTTTGTCTTCTCTCGCGGGTAAGTCAGTTGAGACCACCAGCCACTGCCCCACACTACTGGGAAGAGCTGCATGATGGGAAACCCGCAGACAGGTCTACTCTGTCCTTCTGGGTCCCGATGAGTCGGAACTGACTCGAGGGCGGGGAGGGAGTCTGAGGGTAAGTCATCAGCAGCCAAGACAGTGGCTACTGCGTACGAGGCAGGGGAGGGCAGCTGCAGTTGAACTCGTGGCCCAAAGCCCCCAACTCTGAGCGTGAAGGGGGACAGGAAGCAGTGGAAGGCATCCCAGGTCAGCGCAGCCCCTCCCAACGCCCCCGCCGGTGGACACCTGTGCTCACACTTAGCCTTTTGGGGACTCTTTCAGCCTCACCCCGGTCTTTGGGCCATACACCCGGCCCTCGGAGAGTGAACTGTGGGACATGTGGGCCGGAATTCGCAACAACGACGGGAACCTGGTCATTGACAGGTAAGCGAAGCCCATGGCTTTGGTTTCAGGAGGCTTTGTTTGGCGTGAGGGGGAAGGTGGGACGGTTTGTTGTGTCTCCCGCCAGCCTGCTCCGTTACAAGAAGTTTGGCTTCCACCGGGAAGGCCTAAGCCTAAGCACAGGGCACCCAGGTCCTCAGCAGCAGCTGTGCCTCCTCCTGTGAATTGTTTGGAACTAGCCACCGACCACGGTGACTGCTGGCCGCTATGCCAGGGCTGCACGTGGTGTCCTTAGTTACAGGAGCCTGGCGCCCTGCTCACAGCTTTTCTGTAGCAACAGGGCCGGTGGAGGCTAGATCAGCATCCCTACGCCTCGCCTCCGATGGGAGGGCAGCCCCTTTCACAGAGCGTAGTCACGGGGACAGCGGGGGACTTGAGAGAAGGTGCTGTCCTAGATCGCAGCGTCTCTCCCAGATCTACGGGCAACTTTACAGGGTGCCGTCTTTTCCTCCCCGCTTTGTCCCTCCCCCCCTAGATCCCTGGAAATCCACTCTAATCAAGAAAATGGAAAGATATACAGCTTTCCACAGACTCCACTGTGTTTTCCTTTCCCCGGTATCTTTGGGTAGTGCCTGGCTGCCAAGGGGAAAGGGGCTCTCGTCTGTCCAGAGGCATTTCCCCCCAAAGCCAGCCGTCCACAGCCCCGTGGCACTGGGGTCCACTCTGATACCACCCCCCGCCCAACTGCCCCAGTCCCCACCACACCAGGGCAGCCGGAAGTGGGAAACGACTGGATGGACGGCAGCTATTTTTTTTAAACCATCTCCTTTTTAAAAAAGCCAATGCTAAAATGCCAGTCCTAAGAGGTGCTATTTGAGGTTCACACAGCGACTGATGCCACGGGACCAGCTCCATGAGTCTCGACACCGTACACGGGAGTACAGGAAGGCAGTTAGTTACAGGCTGCGCTGATTGTACACCTAGCGCTGTGGGAGCAGCAGCAGAGGCAGCCAGTGGTTAGTTAGGTGAGGACACAGGTCCACACCTGTGCGCTCGGAGCCCAGTGGCCCTTGTTGGTGCCTGCTCCAGCCTTCCTCCTCCCACTCTAGAGCAGCACGCAGTTGTTCCTCCTAGGACTGGCCTGAGGAAGCCACGGGACGTCCTTAGGGCTCTACTCTCCCGCTGTGCGTTCACAGGCATGCAAAGGCCCCTGTGGTTTTAAGAAAACACACAACAGCCCTTCCAGTGGTTGGCTCCCCAGGACCGCCAGGTGTCTTACCACTTTCTCCTGCTGACTCGCCCTTGTCTTCTCCAGTCTCTTACAGTACATCAACCAGAGGAAGAAGTTTCGAAGACGCTGGGTAGGGGCCCTGGCCTCGGTGACTATTCCCAGTGAGTATCTCAACTTGCTCTCCGGGGTAGGGGGCTGAAAGATCAAACTCGCTGCCACCCTGACCAGCCCCCCTTGGGGCTGCCAAATTATGCATATGCACTGGGACACCCAGTGACATGGGAACGACAAATCAAGTAAGCTTTCGATGTCTGTCGGCCCTGTGCACCCATTTTGGACCGAGGCCCAGAAGCCCTAGGGGGTGCTAAGCGGTTGGGCTGCTAAGGGCCAGGTCGGTGGGTCAAAGCTTGCAGCCGCTCTGCTGGAGAAAGAGGAGGCTAGCTGCTCTCGCCAAGATCTTAACTCTCGGGAGCCCTAAGGAGCAGCTCTACTCTGCCCTACAGGCTCATCATGCGCCAGGATCAGCGTGATGGCTGTGGCGGGCTTAGACGGTGGCAGAGATTTATGCTTAAAAAAACCCCAACAGGAAATTAGTGCTCGACTTCCCTCCCAGGGTCAATTAAAGCTGAAGAATGAGACTTGGACATAGTACCTTGAATTCACAGAGACTCTTGAGGGGAGGCACTTACTGCTCTTGTCCCCAGGCTCAAAGGAGGGGCTGGAGGGCTGCCCGTGCCTGGTAGCCTGCTTCATGGCAGAAGCTAGGTTTCCCTCGCATCAATATCGGCCGTTTCTTGGAGGCAGGAGAATGGCTGAGATGGCGGTGAGTAACTCAGTCTTTTCTCTTTCTCAGTTCATTTTATCTATGGGCCGCTGGACCCCGTCAACCCCTACCCGGAGTTTCTGGAGCTGTACAGGTAAGTCTCCGAGGCCTCGGTCCGTGACCTTGGCCTCACCGTGGCAACTCCAGTGCCGTGAGGCTGCCACTGCCGAGCTCACTGGCTGCATTCAGGAAACATGTCACGAAGGGCGTCTCTCACACAGATGGGGGGATTCGCTTATACGTTCTCTTGGTTTAAGCAGCCGTCAGGGCCACTGTACAGTCCTAGGTGTGTGTATAAGAAAAAGTACAAGCCGAGGCGTAGAGGTGGATGCATGTTGGAAGCGGCTTGCTTTAGTCTGACTGAGACGCCTTGGTGCCGCCGGCAGACGGGTCGGTTGGCTGCCTGGAGCTGCACTCCCCTGGAGCCCTCCGGGTCTGGAGTCGGGGTGCAGAATCTAGATGAGGCCACATCCGAATGTGCCATGCCTTCACGTGCCCTAACGGCAGTCCCCCTGGCAGGAAAGGCCTGCGCGGGGCTGCTTGTCTGAGACCTCGTGCTTCCCCAGGAAGCTGAGGAGCCGGCTTGGCACCTGTGGCCTTTTGAGTGGTTGCCCCCAGTGGACTCTGGACATGTGAAAGCCAGTCTTGATGTGTCCTCAACGGGCTTAGCTGCCCGAGACCCAACCCCCAGGAGGAGGAGGAGGAGGAGGCGGCTGTGCCCGTGTTGGCTCCTTGCAGTATGGTCCGTCTGCAGTGGCGCTGACTGGGGTTGCCCGCTGGCTTGTGCTTCCCTCCCCCGCCCCCCTAGCCGCACGCTCACCGCCATGCTGTTCTCTCCCACTAGGGAAACGCTGCCGCGGTCCACAGTGTCGATTCTGGATGACCACATTAGCCACTACCCACAGCTAGAGGATCCCATGGGCTTCTTGAATGCGTACATGGGCTTCATCAACTCCTTCTGAGCGGGAACGCGTAGCCTCCCCGTGTCACCTCCCCGACCCCCCTCTCTGTTGTGTGTGCACCATGTGGCAAGTGGTGCCCCAAAGAAGTTCTGGCCGTTAAGCACTGTTCTCTCACACAAGCCCCCTTTCCCGATGGCAACAAGCCGGCAACAAGCCAGCAGCAAGCTCCCACTAAGGGGTGACCTCACCGTCCACCTGCCCTTCCTGGGACACCGGGTGGGCGTAGATTGGCCTGGGTCGTTTGTGAGCAGGAAGTTCTTGTGGACTTCTCTGTTCCCTGATGCAGGAAGTGGGGCAGATGGTCTTGTCCGTGAAACTTTTTTTTTTTTTTAAACTCTATTGGCTACCTTTGTGGACCATCTAGAAATGCTCATTTCTGGCCCCATCCAGACTAGAGTCGAGGCGGAGGAGGAGGCCTCCCCTCTCCTTGCATGGCTGTGTCGGGTGCGTGCTTCTGAGTCCCCTGGCCCCACAGCCTCAAGGGAGGGCGGGTCTCCCCGCCTGGCTCTGCTTCTCCTTTCCTCCCTGCTTCTACTAGTGATAGCGACACTTTGTCGAGCAATTCGATGTGTTCTTAGACTAGGCGCTCTCGCTGCGTGTACATAGGTTTCATAGGGACACTAAGCCAGCAGATACTTAACTCTGGTGGAGTAGTGAGCTTTACCGAGCTCTTTTCAGAAGCTCCTGAACTCTGAAGGCATTCATGGCGTCTGTGCCAGAGATGTCCTGTTATTCGCTGGAAAGAAAGCCCCATTCAAACAGCAAATAACAGTCTGACCCCTCATACCTCGGCGCTGTGAGGCCAGGCCTCCGGCGCGCTCGTGGAGGGGGGCGGGACCAGGCGTCGTCCGTCCCCCGGCTGAATGTGCATTGTTTACCTTCCCAATATCTGCAGCCCCACGAGAGGCATGTGCCCGTCGCGGGCACAGCCCTTCCTGTGCTCCCTACACAGGAATGTTCCAGACCTTTTTAAGAACAAGTTCTGAAAGATCTGTGAACAAGTGGTGCTGAACCCCTCCCCCCTTTTTTTTAAGCCACAGTTTCATTGTCTTAGTCGAAACAAGATTAGTAAGTGATGATTTTTTCAATTTTTTTTTAATTAGCAGCTTCAAGTAGAACAACAATGAACGTGGAATAAGTGTTTATTTTCTAATAATAAAAATGAATTTTGACAAAAGTGGACTCTGGCTCCCCGCCCCCGCCCCCCGGGGATAGAAATTTGCTAACATTGCCAGGAACTTTCAGGCGCACATTAAAGCAAAGAATATAATGAGATGTTAATAAGCAGCTGGGATAACAGAGACCACCCAAAGCTGACAAAGTATAGCGCAAAGGAGGAGGAGGAGATCACAGAAACACCCATGCGCGCGGACAGGCAGCCGCTGGCCCAGGGCCTGACGCTCCGTTTGCCTCTCCCAGTGCATCACTCTTTCCAGGGCGAGCCTGGGGCCCTGGGCCACGAGCTGCAAGCCCACTGACCGTGCACGCACACCTACGCCATCCTGCTCGCTGAAAGCTTAGCCAACAGAAGCTAAGATAACATCTACAGGTGTTTCCTCTTTGCTTCTGACGGTCACCTGCATGGTCACTCCATCCGCTAAGGCCAGCCTGGACCTCACCAATAAGTCATAGCCGCCTCTGAACACACCTGTTAAGAGGACAGGGAGGGAGAAGGCCAGGGTGAGCCCGCAGAACCAGCTCTGAGTGGCGCTGCTGCGCCCAAGCTGCCCGCAGCGCTTCCAGGAGCGTGCCTGCTAGCTTTTCCAGACAGTTGTGTTTATGGGGGTGCATAGAATCCCACAAACAGATTCTGGGTTGCCTTTTATCTTCCGAGATACCAGGTGCATAGACGGTCTCCAGCAGTACTGACTTGGAGTAGGTGGGTGGGTGGGGACTGGCACTGGGATCTAGAGTGGAGTTCAGTAAGTGGTTCAGACCAGAGAGCGTGGAAAAGAACCCCCTAAGAGTAATATGTAAATCAACGCTGCTGCTACAAAAGGGGTTTCAATTTGGCTGGGCGTCCAACCAGAACTCAAGCTGTGGGCAGGGTGCTGGATGATAGTGGGACGGACGAGTGATGTCTCTGAGACCCCTTCCTTCTTCCTCTGCCTGCAGCTCACGATGGGGCTTACCTGCCAGGTAGAGAGCGTGGGAGTTCTTGTTCTCAGGGACTCTGTCTGACCTCTCACACGGCTGCATGCCCAGGAAGGTGATGATGTTGCTGACGGCTTCTGTGGGGACAGTGTTAGAGAGGCCCTGGTGAGGATTGGCAAGGGGTGGGAGGAAGGAGACTACGCCAACAGAAACTGGTGGCGTCAGTAAGGTTAGATGCCAGAGGTGGTCCTGGTCTACAGAGGGAGGTGATTCAAGATGCCATGAAGGCACGGGAGTCCTCTGGCCTAGCTCAGATGTAACAGCCCATCATACCCATGGGTAGAGGGTGAAGCGGGTCTCACCTGCGAGGGTTTTGGTAGAGCTGAGGGCAAAGGTCTCCTCTTTCTCAAAAGTATCGCCCACCTCCTCCCAGGCTGCAGCAAAGTTGGGCTTCAGCACCTTCTGAATGTGGTCCGACATGGTGACTTCGAGATCTTCCAGCTGGTGGGTGACAAGCAGGGTCAATGCACTATGTCCTCGTTCAGCGGGAAGATGAAGGCACTGGTTAATGTCACACCCTTTGCGGGAGGAACGTAGGACAAATCCTTTAAATTCTCTAGTCTGGATAAGTTTACTGCTATAGGCCTTAGCAAAAAGAGGAAGTCACTGGGCAAGAGCCACAGTCATATCAACACCCAGAGCCCAGTGGGAAAAAGGCACCTGGGCTTCCCGTTCACAGGCAGGCAGATGTAACCGTCCGAATGCGCGCCCCTGCCCCATTCCAGACTGGGCAGGCCTTCCAGCTCAGGATCTGGCTAGATTATAAGCAGGTGGACGGCTACTGCACCAGACACACACTTGGAATAAAGCGGATCTCAATGGCCACCATGTGGAGACTTGCCGTCATCCTCCCCACTAGAAACAACGAGGGGGTGGGGTATAGCTCTGTCCCTTAGTTAGCCATGCAGTGGCAAAGCCCCCTCTGAAATGCGATGCGACACGGCCCCCCCAGAGGAGCCTGAGTCCCAGGCTTCCATCGTGATCTGTTTTGAGAAGACGACAAACCCACCCACCATTCATGTCACGTGCATCCTCCAGCTGGAGCCCCGCCCGGGCCCAGGGTCAACTCACCACATACTCATCGTCATAGCCATCCTCATCCGGGACGCCGCTGTTGGGGTCACAGTCCCGGACTGTGAACTTCATGGTGCAGCTGAAGGTGCATGTGACTGGGGCAGGGGAGAGGGGGAGAGACGGGGGGTGGGGAGGGAGGCTGGGTCACGGAGGCAGCATGGCCTCGAGTTTCCAGCTGGGCCCTGGGCAGCCTATCTGCTCCTGACACCACGCTCTGCTGGCCACAGGGGAGATTTCACAAAGCCTGGCCTTCTCAAGATCTAGTTAGTCTCTTTTGTGGAATAGTATACAAAAGAGGGCCAGGGCAAAAGGCCATTTTTGTTTTGGGGACATCCTTTTGGGGTTTTTGGTTTTTTTTGTGGCATGGCCGTCAAAAGGATAGGCAGACTGGAAAATCCCAGAACCAGTGGTACAGGGGCTGAGGAGCGGCAAAAAGCCTGACCAAGTACATCGCAGTCACACCCACGCTGAGCCCATGCCATGCCCACTTCAGGCGGGGGCTGCACAGCGGGCCCACGGATGGCCTGATGGACGGAGCTCGCTGGATGGCAAATTTTAGCTGACCGCGAGCAGGTTAAGTATGAGGTTCTAATGAAAATAAACTGGATGCTTTACATGAAAAATCAAGTGGGCAACTATGCTTTAAGAGGATGGGGTACTAGGAAAGGAGGGTGGGCCACATGTCTAGAAAGTTCTGTCTTGGTGAAGGAAGTAAGACTGGCTTCTGAAACTCTGAAGGAGCAAATTATGTAGCAAGCAGGGAGGAAGGAACCAATTTGGGGCGTGGCCTAGGTGGCTTCAGTCCGCTGCTGCGGATGCGCCCCCCAACACGGCAGCGACCCTATGGGACAAGAGTGGGGCTGCCTATTGGGTTTGCAAGGCTGAAACTTTTAATGGAAGCAGGCTGCCCCACCTTCTCTCTCCTGGAGCAGCTGGTGGGTTCAAACTGCTGACCTTCCAGTTAGCAGCTGAGCCCTTGAATCATCATGCCACGAGGGTGCCTAGAAAAGGCTTCTCTATATGATCGTTCCTAGAAATTGGGAGTTCGAAACCTATCTCAAGGATAGCAAGGAGAGGAAAGAACATACTCAGATACGAAGACCGTGAAGGGCAAAGTTGGGTAGTGAGATGTTCCCCTGCTCAATCTAGACTTTAAACCCTCACCAGCCGTATCCATCCATCCATCCGTCCATCCGTCCATCCGTCCATCCATCCATCCATCCATCCATCCATCCATCCATCCATCCATCCATCCATCCATCCTCCAGCCAAATGCACAGTGAATGTAGCCATGTTGATGTTCCATGTGAAGGTGTACGCTCACTGCCAGACGCTTCTCTAAAACGATGACTGACAGATGGCCTCTGACTCCAGGCGTCGCTGGAGAGTTAAGAGTGTACACGCGAGACTGATGAGGGTACGGCATCACCCTCGAGCTATCTGGGAAAATCATAACCACGTGCGAGGGTGTACTAGTCTTTAAGTTTGGATCTCAAAAGAGAAGTGAGAGCTTGGCTAGCAGAGAAAGGTTGCCTGGGCCAAGAGGAGGTGGTCAGAGGCCATAGGGTAGTCTGGAAACAACAGGTGTGCCAGTGTGGGGGTTCTGAGATGAGACTTCTGTTAGGAAAGGGGGGGGGGTGTCAAAGGAAGACCATACAATTCCAAGCAGGCCCTGGTGGGCCGAAGTGGTTGAGAGGGGGAAGGTTACAGGTCAACTAAATGAGGCCTCACCCCTGGTGGGACTTCAGGCAGAGAAGGTCTGAAGAAAGAGAGAGCGAGCAAGTGGATGCAGTAGAGCCTGCAGAAACGGGATGTCAGTTGGTTGCTAAGTGGCTGGGGAGGGGGGCAAAGAGGAAGAAGGACGTTCAGACAGATTGACCCAGAGCATGTCAGCTGAGGTATTTGGGGGAAAAAAATAAAGCGAGATACAAGATGATTGTAAGGACCAAGGTCATGCATGATCAAGTCAGACTGAGCAGGCAGGATAGACCCTCCTGAACTGAAAACGACGTGTGTCCCAGTTTGGTCGGGCTCAACGAGGTACAGAAAGCAGGGGCGAGGGATGAGAAACCAGGAACAGCAGTGGCTCACACACCTGGGCAAACTAGTTGGATTCTGTGGAGGCAGTCAGAAGGTGCTCACATGTAAGCAAGTGCCACAGGACAGGGCGGGTCATGGAGGAAAGGCCATGAGGAGGGAGGGCGACTTTGAATTAAAAGGCATGGCTGATGCAATGGAGGGGAGGTTCCAGGCCTCTGGATGAACCCTAATGAAATCTGTTGGTAGCAATCTACCAGTGTGGTGGCCCAGAGAGAATCGCTGACCCTGGGTGGGAACAGAGGGTCTTTCTGGGGCCACAGAATATACTGAATCCACTGCCATAATCCAAAGGGGAGCGTCCCATGACAGCAGGGCGGGGGACCCCAGAAATGTATTCTGGAGATGCACATGCATTGCGAGGCTTGTCTGGTGAGGACTGATGGAGAGGGAAGTGTTCCTGAGGTGGTGGGTCTGAAAAGCATTCAGACCAAGAGAAAGATGGGTGCTGGGAGGGAGCGCAGGGCTGAGGGGTGGGGGGGTGGGGGGGGCTGGCCTGGAGTGAGGGCATGCCGTGGGGAATCAGGCAGAGAGCTGCCAGGGCTCAACCACTGGAGGGCAGCCTGTGACTAAGTACGGTGCGGGGTTCCGAGGCGATTCCGGAACACTTTCTTGGCATAAGGACTAAAGAAGGATGTGGCCAGCGTGGTGCAGGGTCAGAAAGGAGGTGAGAGGGTGGACAGGAGGCACAGGCTGACTGCGGAAGCCCACAGTGGGCAGGCAAACCAAAGGTGTGTGTGCAGCACCGGGGGTTGGAGAGCCAACAAGGGCGAGCAGTGAGGGCCCCACACAGGTGCACACCACCCAGCAAAGGGTGTGGCGCTAAGGCGTGTCTCTGGGACGAGTCCAAGGAGAAGCAGGAAGGCACAGCAAAGGACCATTGGGGTTGTTGGCCCTTGAGTGAGGTGTCACGGAGGAATGGCAGGCATCACGTCATGAAGGGATGAGACAGTAAGCTTGGGCTCGCAGGGGAGAGCAGCAGGGCGGGGCAGAGCTCCTGTGAGCTCTCCACAGGCCTCCCCCGTGACGGTGGGCATGTAAAGGCCATCGTGTGAGAACAAAGGTGGGGGCCGGGGGCCGGGGAGGGGAGGGTTGTGCATCACAGGACTGGGGGGACAGGAAGGGTTTTTTAGCACTAGTAAGAGCTGCTGCAGACAGCTTCCCAGTTGTAGTAGGCTGGGGTCTGGGCAGGCACTGTGTGCAGAGATTGGGCTATGGCTACGAGAGGGGAAGTGGGTGCAGACGAGGGGCGAGGTGGCATCTCTTCTCTGCAGAGAAGGATCCTGCAGCCATGCCTGCTAGAGAGATGGAGAGTGGACTGTGTTGGGCAGCAAGGACAGGACAGCCTCAGGGAGACTCGTACGCAAAGACCAGAGGGGAAAGGGGAGGGGAAGGAGGGCCCTACCTGACGTGATGGGAGCATGGAGGATTTAGGCTGGAGGGCAGCATCCGGGGAGGGGAGGGTGTTCCACGGGGCCAGGAGGAGGGATGTCAGAGCTAAGCTAGATTGCAACCAAAGAAGGGGTGAGAATGTGAAGAAACGGGGGGCTGCACATAGACGGAGTGAGGAGTGTGTGCTATGGGTCGACATGTGACACGTGAAGCAGGGAGTGTGGTCGATAGTCTGGAGAGGGAGCGTGTCCATGGGGAGGATGTTAGGGGAGCCGTGGCGGCGGCAGGAACCCGACAGAGGTCAGGACTAACAGGAAAGAAATGGCTGTCACTGCTGGCCGTGCGGAGGGATGGGGAGACTGGGGAGGAAAGACGACAGGATCCTGGGAGGATACAAAGCCGACCGAGTAGGTCAGAGGCTGTGTAGGTCAAGCAAGAGGGGCGCTGGTGGTGCAGTGGGGATGCGTTCAACTGCCAACCATGAGGCTGGTAGTTTGCAGGCACCAGCGGCTCCTTGGGAGAAGAGATCTGGCAGCATGCCCGTCACGGGGGGACAGCCGGGGGAACCCCGCGTGGCAGCTGACGCTGTCCCAGCAGGTCAGAGTTGGACTTGCCTTGGCAGCACACAATAGGCAAGGGAGGAGTTTCTTGAGCACTCATCAGGGCGCAGGGGGGGAGCCTGCAGAAGGGAGAGCCATTGGATGGCTGCCAGGACAGGACCCTGCCCGCAGACCATGAGTGACTACGAGGAGAGCGAGAGGAAGCACTGGATGAAGAGCAGTAGAGTGGCAACAGGCTGCTAACCTGAGACATGCGCTCTGGCCCGGGAGATTCTGTGAGCTCACTGAATGGGCCTGTCTGCTCTACCACTGGGGCGGGGGGTGGGGGGGAGGCTTCTGAAGGCAGTGTTCACAGTAGGGAAAGAACCGCAGGCCTGGAAAGGAACAGGAAGCGGTGGTGGGAAAGGTGACCAGGAGGAGATGGGCTAAGATGACCCCGATACAAAGCCAAGGGGAGCAACCTTGCAGACAGTTTGTCTGTGGAATGGATGACCCTACTGGGCTGGAGATCCTAGTGGGAGCCCAGCTCAAGAGCGCACCTGTTTGTTAGATCGGTGCGTGCTCAGGAAAGAGTCATGGAAGGAAGGATGCGGAAGGCAAAGAAGGTACCACTTAATGTTGACGCAGAACTCACTGCCACTGACGCTGGCTGGAGAAACCTGGCAGTAAATGTCGGCCAAGGTCCTGACAGGAAGGGGAGAGGTCGGAAGGCACCTCAGGGTGGCCTGTCTGCAGAGTCGAGGGTTGGTTGTGCATGAGGGGGAGAGAGTATCAGGAGGGAAGGGACTCCATCACGGGTAAGACACACAGGCCGAATCTTGCAAGGGCACCCGGGAAGACTGAGTGCAAGGACAAGGTTGGTGGAGATGGACTGCGAAACGGAGGGTCCCCTATTAGTCAGAGGGGAGTGAGGGGAGCAACTGAGGACTTGTCACTGGGCGCCAGGGAGTCCGTTCCAACTCAGTGACCCTACAGGCAGAGTGGGAGTGCCCTGTGGCCACCTAGGCATCCGTCTTCACGGGAGTCTGCCGTCAGGTCTTCTCACCGAGCCACTGGTGCGGCCAAACCCCAACCTCTTGGCTAGCAGCCGAGCACCTAACCACAGCCCCACCCGGGCTCCCTACCCGAGGAAAGCTACCTGAGAAACATCAGAGGAGCAGAGAGCCAAAGAGCAGGCTGGGTGCTCCAGCAGGAGCGAGGATGGATGTGTGGGAAACAGCAAGCACTCCTAGGCCAGGCGGGTACCCTGGGAAACGAGAGAGGGGCACTGGCCCGAGCTCTGCCCTAGCAAGGAGAGGAAGGAAACACGTGGTGGGGCGAGGGCAGGGCTATGGGGCTTTTCTGTCTAGGACACTGTGCTGGGCAAATAGCATTAGCTGTGGGCCAGGTCCACATGGTGAGAAATGGAGTGGCTGACCTATGAGAGTGTCGGGTGGACGAGGGCAGATGCACGCAGCAGGGGGCTGAGCAGTGCATGCTTGGTACCAGAGAGGATCCAGAAGGTAGCGCTGCCTGTGTTTGGATGACCCATAGGTGGGGGGGGGGGTCAGGAGGAAATGAGCAGACAGCAGAGTACAGACGCCTGCAGGCTGTGGAGCAGTCATGTGAAGGGTGACAGAGAGGTGAGGCACGGGGCACAGACAGGTGAGTGAGGAGCAGGCGGAGGAGCAACAAGCAGGTCAGCTGCAGGAGGAAGGAAGCCCAGGTGGCGAGGGGACAGGTGTCAGCAGACGTCCTGGGGGTGGGGGGTAGGTTAGACTGGCTCTTGGTGCCTTGGTCCCCAACTCTGAATTTAAAAATCGGTCAACGGGCCATTTGAAGGGAGTGTTAGGAAGATGAATGAATTCTAGAAGCTTTGCTACCTTTAAGGATGTTAGGGGTGACTGACTGGGGCGCAGGGGTGAGTGGCTGGTCCCTGGAGCTTTTTGTTGCTCAGGGAGGGAGTCTTGAAGGAAGTAAATCTCAGGGAAGAGGATGAAGTGGAATGGCATGTCAGTAGGGAGTAGAGCATAAAAGTGTGTGGGGGGGGATGGAGGGGGGGGGGAGAGAGAGAGAGAGAGAGAGAGAGAGAGAGAGAGAGAGAGAGAGAGAGAGAGAGAACTTGACCCGGAGGAAGTGGCAGTGCTGCAGGAGAGGACCTGGGGATGGGATCCTGTCCCTCTGGATCTGGCAGGAAGGGGTGAGCACCAGGGGTGTGTGCCTCAGGAGCAGGAGAGTGGTCCTCGGAGGGCCGGAGAGGAAGTGGAAAGTAGTCTAGGTCTGCTTGATTTGGTGGGTGACTAAGCAAAGGGAATCAGGACGTTTGCTCAGAACTGAAAGTGCCATGGTAGAACTGGCGATAAACAAGAGAAGCCAGCACAGTGGGAGGGGCAGGGACAGGGTGAAGAGAAACTCAGGCTGGGATGTAAGATGAGGTGGTGTAGGATTTGGGTGGGGGGGGGGGGATGCACAGTATGTAGCTTTGACAAATGTTCCACAAGGAGGGGCATTACAGGGCCAGAGGGAGGAATACTGAGAGGGAACTGGAATCGGAAGTTCAGCAAACTGTTTGGGGGAAGATTTGTAGGTTTTAGTTAGACATCATCCAAGGGAGGCGAGCGAGCTGGAGGCATGTGGCTAAGGAAGAAGTGGGGTGTGAGTGTTGCTATCCAGAGTTGGGTGGGGATATTTGCAGCCATGGATGCACTTTGGAAAGACTGCATGCGGTGGGGTTAAGCTGGGCTGACTGAGGCGGCGATGAGGAAGGGAAAGGGTTGGACAGTGAGTGCCGACTGCAGAGTGGGCGATTCCAGCAGGGGAGTGCTCCTGCTGCAGCAGGAGGAGGAGGGAGGGAGGGAGGGAGGGAGGGAAGGAAGGAAGGAAGGAAGGAAGGAAGGAAGGAAGGAAGGAAGGAAGGAAGGAAAGGCACTACTCGAATAAGCACGGACACTCTGACATGGCTGTTGCTCCACACTTGGGCCCCAGGGTCACAATGGAAGGACAGGAAAGTCTAGGTGGCAATGAAAGGAGCTGGTCTAAGAAGCAGTGCGTACTTCTGGGAGCAGGTGAAAGACGTGGCAGATCAGGTGTGCAGGAAAGAAATACGGTCGGATGTAAGAACTGTGTACACAACAGAAGAGGTTCAGGCAGGGGAAAAAGAACAGGAGCTGAAGTAGGCTGACTCTTCAAGTCTGAGCAGGAAATTCACGACTGAAGGGACTGACGGCTAGGGAAGGCTACCATGGGATGGGTGAAGAAACCCCCGATACACAGCACCGGTGAAGTCTTTCAAACATCAGGGTTGACCACTGACAGGGTATGGACTGGCTCGTCCTGTGTGGTAGGAATGACTCCTATTGGCTGAGGGGTGGCTGGGGCTCAGGATGAGGTCCACCGTGAGGCAGCCCGCCTTCTTTCATCGATCTGTCCTAGGGTCAGTGGAATGTGTAGAGTCTGGCAGCAGACAGGCAATGGGAGTTCAGGAGCCCTGCCCGTCCGTGTGATGTCAGTGCGTGTGCAGATGGTAAGGGGTCGGGTTAGGACGAGCTGGAAGTGTGAGAACCCCCGAGCGGCAGACTGCACATGGGAGGGTGGCTCACGGATGGCAGCGGTGGTGTCTGTAACAGAGGGTCCCTGTGATGCTCATGGGAAAAGCTGTCACCCTTCCCTCACTCTGTGCTTGGGGACATGGCATTCTTGTGCTGGCAAACCTTTTCCTTCCCACCTGCGGGAGGCTGTCGGACAGGGCATGTGGCTGCGGCCATCCTGCCCAGTGCTGCTTCTGGGTGGCTCGCTGCCTCGGCCCGAAGTTTTCAAATGTGTTCTCTGCCACTCCTGTCATCTCCTCCACAAGCAACTCGCCAACTGGTAAGTCGCCGCTTCCCAAAAAGCATGTTTATTTTTTAACAAACGTACATCTATTTGTTACATATCTTAAAAACATTTCAGGGGTCCTTGGAGGGCTAAAGAAAAGGCCATGACAGCCTCATAGTGTCCCATGGCTCGTCTGTCCACGACTGGACACTTAATGACACGGAATGTCGCTAGGTAGTGTTCTCATGTGGCATTGCTTCCCACCCCACAGTGTGGGGCCAACTCCCCCAACACCGCTGCAGGGATGCCTGGGGACACCCGGTGGGCTTTGAAAAGGGTGACGGGTCAAGGTTTGGTTTGCCTTCTTTGAATGTAAGAAACAACAAGGTAAACCTATGCTACCCCAAACGATTACTCAACATATGGGAAGAAAACATCATGCAGTGCGCTTGGGCTTATGGAGGAGCAGAGTCAGGAGGGGGAGGAAAACTGTGGCCAGGCAGTTCTTAAGTGAAGAACGAGCTTGGGTGAAAGCAACAACAGCTACAACAATGGGCCTAAGGGGAGAGCTAGTGTCCTGGGCAGTGTTACTTCCAGGGAAAAGTGCAGGCGATGGGAGAAAGGTTTCGAGAGAGGTGCACTGACTGGAAACCAAGACAGAGGAACAGAGTGGCAAAAAGCTGAGCACAGTGTGCAGGGAAGGAGAAATATGAAACTGGACTGAGATATGGATGTTGAACTGAAAGAGGCACCGGGAATTCCTGTGTGTGCGCAAGGACACTGCGACATGTCCGGGAATGCATAGGCAGGGGATGTAACACAGGCCCGACCCAGGTCTTTTCCCAGGGTAGAGCAGGAGGGACAGGAAAATGACTAGCAAAGCCACCTGCCACTTACCATCAGCTGGGAAAGGTCAGGGGGAGAATGATGCTAACACCGGAGGTTGAGGAAGATGCCTGAACACGTGCGGGGTAAGGAAGGGCAGAGGGGGTTGAGGGTCCCACAGGGGGAGTTCTGTATGGGTGAGATACGCGCTCACGCACACAAATGCACGGCACAGCAGCTTCCCAGCCAGGAGAAGCCCGGGGCTGAGGCCGGCGGAGAAGTGGATGTGGGGCGGCCAAAGAGACCACGGAGGAAGGGGAGGGAAGATGGCAGGAAGTCCCAAGAGAACGCTATGCGCATTAGTGGGACAGACACGTGGGGTTACATGCTTAACCGGACTCCCTTCGTGAAACGGGGACAAACTGGCACAGAGAAAAGGGCACACGGTAAAGAACTAGAAAATGTACATCCAGAATTAGAAAGGACAACTTAATGCAACAGAAAAATGGCGTTGGACAAAGTATGGCCGAAGGCAGGAAATGAGGCAAGGAGTAGACATCGAGAGGAGGGGAGGAAGGATGAGAGCCATGTGGGGGCAGCTGGATGCAGGGCTGAAGGAGTCCCTGAGAAAACAAGGTCATAGAATCCAGGGAGAGGAACCTGGGAGACCTGAGATTGCAGCACAAGGCGTGTGTGATAAGCTCAGTCAAAGGAAGGGGTCAGAGGCAGATGGCTGAACCGGAAAGGAGGCTGGGCCCCTCAGAACGTGGAAACAAGGAGTCTGTGGTGAAACTGCTAGGGGAGCAGGGTGTGGCAGCAGCAGGGACACGGTGCTGAGTCCAAGGGGGTGTGGAGAAGACAGGCTGCTTGGAAACACCCGCGTTTCTGAGGCAGGAAGTAGCAAGTTTCCAAACAAGCGCATGGTGAGAAATCATTTAGAAGCGGGTGAGAAGCAGGTGGAGTAGACCCGGTGGCGAGGAGAACAGGCCTTAGGAAGGCTGTACAGGAACCCTGTAAAGATGGGGTAAGCCTAAAGCACGCAGGGAACACAGAGTGGGTGCAAGGTAAGGTGGCAGACCTGATCTGGGGGACAGCTTAGCTCTTTGGATCGGATGTGCACATTGCCATGACGAAAATGCTGGCATGTGCACAGGGAGCATGAGCACAGGGGCGAGGGGGCCTCCCTCCCTCCACAGCAGTGATTCTTCCCGAGGATGGGGGGGTGATCTTCACCCGAGGGGGGCTGCGGGCATGCACCCCTAAGGTAGGCCTATCAGGACATCTGGGGGCTGGGCGGGGTTCCGCTCAAAAACCACCCTGTCCGATGAAGCTGATGGGTCACCTTGGGGGTCATGCGTCCTCGGGTGAGAATCACTGGGGGGGAGGGGGAGGAGAGAGAGAGCTGTGGGGCATAAGGATTGAAGGGACATCAGACTCCAGACTGTCAGCCTTGGGGACGAAGGGCCAAGAAGATGGTTGACAACAAGGAAACGCATGTAGCTGAGAAGGGACCTGAAATGACCAGTGTTGGGTGGGTGTCATGGTCACCAGGAGAGAGACAAGGTCTGTGGGGGAGGCTGAGAGAGATGGGGGCTGGGCTTTGTGGGTGCTGAAGGAGGGGTTAGAGGGCAGGAAGACAACATCTAGGTGAGCATTTTGAGAAGAAAAGTGCTCAGGAGGGAAGCGGTGGCCCTGCAGTCGCAGAGTGGGGCTAGGCGTGTGCGAGTTGGCGTCCGTGGAGAAAACAAGAGCCTCCTGAAAGGTTCTGTGTGAGCATCCTGAAAGACGGGGTCTGACTGCAACAAGGAGGTTGCAGACAGCCACATGTGTTGGGAACGGAATGAAAGGAGAGGTGTTTGCCCTCGGGGTCATGACTCGGGGTTCATGTTCAGGGCTGGTGGTGGAGGACAGGATGGCTGAGAGGGAGTATCAGCAGGTGGGGGCGTGCAGGGACAGAAGGCAGAGGGTGGCTAGGAGAATGTGCTTTGCTGTTGGATCGTGCGGGAACGAAGGAGAAGGGAAACAGGGCCTCAGGAGCTGAGAGATGATGTGAGGAGTATGGAAAATATGGGGAGTGTGGTAACTGAGAGCAGAGGGCTCCTCCCCTCTCAGGTGAGAGAGCAGCTGTTCAACATCTGGAGCACGGGCTGTGCCAGGCAAGGCACAGCAGAGAAACAGCCAAGTGCAGATGGCAACTCGAAGGACCTGGGCCCACAGTGGAGGCCAAGGAGGGACGAGAGTCCACAGGGTGAGTGGCAGGAGGCGTGGGCGGAGGGCACAGTGACATGGGGTTGGTGAGAGCGGAGACAAAAATGACGATGAAAGGGGACCCGTGCGACGGCATGATCAATGTGAGAGGCTGTGAAAGAGAACAGGGCTGCGGCCAAAATGGCCGAGAGGAAAAGGTGGGTGACTGGGGGCGATTCAACACCGCAGGGTGGGGACCAAGAAGCCGGAAATGGTGGAAGCAGTTGAGGACACACCAACAGGACTATCGGACAATTTTCTGGCTTGGAGACTGGGAGTGGCCTATGGATGGATGGATGGAGCTAGTATCCCTTAAAGACCATGGGCGACGCCAAATACCCAGGAGCAGCGGTGCAGCGTCTCCACTGTGTCCAGTGTGGAGAGGCCATTGCAGGCAGCCAGACAGGGTGCTGGGCGGGATGTGGGTTTGGCAGGGAGAACTGAAGGAAAGGTGAGGGTCTTTAAACTTGACAAGGGCCTCTGGGTCAGCACTAAGGAAAGTGTCCAAGTAGAACGGGCTAGCCCTGGCTGGGGACACTGGCGATGGCAGGTATGGTGTGATGGGCAGGCTGTGGGCTGTAGAAGCAGAGAAGGGAGCAGGGGAGAAGACCTAGGCACGTGAAGAACAGGGCTCTCGGGGAAGTGGAGCGAAGGCCACAGTGACTTGGGTTGACCCGAGAAGCAGGGACAGTGTTTGCTGTGAAGATGTAACCTGGAGGACAACCACTGGCCGGTAAGCGGAGGCACCCTTCAGCTGGGACTTGTGGGTGGAGTCTGGAATGTGGGGACCAAAGATGCTTGTCAAGGGTGGAGTGGTGAGGTGCGGCAAGAGGGGAAGGCCCCTGAATCTGTGCTTCTGATGCTCAGTGGGGGCTCTGTAGAAGCTACCAGAGCCAGAGGGGCAGCCAGTGTGGGCTGGGCAGGACACTTCACAGTGCTAGTGTGCCCAGCACTTTGGAACAGAGAGAGCAAGGAAGGCGCAGAGCGAGGCTGCTGTGTGTTGGTTTCAATGGAGAGACGAGGGAAGGAAGAAGATGGAGCATGGTCCCCAGGAAAGAGCCAGTCTTCCATTGAGGACGGGGTGGTCTGAGAAGGTGGGGTGGTCAGAATGGAGGGAGGAGCAAGGGGCAACCCCAGGGTGTCACTTGGGAGGGCGGGTATTCCCCCATGGTGGTCAGGAAGGTGAAAGGGCACTGAGAGAGGAAGTGAGGACAGCCCTTTAAGGACGAGCGAGAGCCCCTGTGCAAATGGAGAAGCGTGGACTAGGGAGCTGGAGGTCAGACAGCGGAGCAGCAGGAATGGCGAACGGGAGGGCTCTTTATGGACTGTGGGAAACGTCTCGGCAGTGAGAGGCGCTCAAAGAGGGCAGGACCCCCCCAACCCCACCCCCGAATGGGAGCTGTCCCACATGCAGGCGTTTGGTGGTTTAGAGGTACATGGAACACATGGGCAGGGCGTGAGTCCAGAGCCAGTGGGCAAACAAATGTGTGTCCTTGGAGAGAAGGCAGAAAGCGAATGATGTGAGGAGATGATGGGACAGAGGGGTGCCACAAGGGAAGGAAGCTGTCCCCAGGCAAAGTGACACTGGCGTCTGTTAAGAGAGGCAGGGGGAGCAGGGCAAAGAGGGGCCCAGCCACAGTGGCATGCTGGCAGAGCTCAGAGGGGCCCCAGGAGGCAGCCCCAGGATGCAGAGGCCAGCCTGCCAGGAACGGAATGGGCAGGAAAGGAGAAACATGGGAGGAAGCAAGGGTGGGCAGAAGAAATGGCTGTTCTGAGAGCCTTGACTGTGTTGATTGGATGAGAACACATTTTGGTCCAGGCTCCTCACTAACTACTGTGGATCCAGCAAGGGTGGATAGGTGGGCAGAGTAAGAAGTTGGGGAGATGGGCATGACTCCAGGCTCTGAGAGCAAATCCTTTTCAGTTGAGCTTATGAACGGATTCTATGTTGAGGCTTGAGGGGATCAATCCAGGATGAGGAAAGACTAGGGGGCCTTGCAGCCAGGAAGAAAGGCCTTCGGCTTGCAGAGAAGTGGAGGTCTAGAGAGGCCCCAGGACCAAAGGGGAAGGCTCTGCGGTACCACCTTGTCATGGTGCTCAAACTGCCTAATGAAGAACAACAGGGCCAGGTACGACCTGGTGGAAGCTGTCCAAGAGTAATAATGGGCATGGGCTGGGGGTTGGGGTGGCGGCAACAGTTCTGTAACTCAGCGTGTGGTTTATGGTACTGGGGTGACCACAGTTGGCAGGAAAGGGGATGCGATGATTCCAAAAGGAGCTTGCTGGGCTCACATCCAAGTGGGGGAACGCCGGTCCTTTGTGTGGGACACGCACTTCGAACTATGAGAAGCAATGGGCAGTGGGGCACAGGGGCTACAGCTGTCCCTCCCACCTCAGTAGTGATTCTTTCTGAGGATGGGGGGGTGAGTTTTACCCGAGGGGGGTTGTGGGCATGCACCCCTAAGGTAGGCCTATCAGAACATCTGGGGGCTGGGCGGGATCCCGCTGGAAAACCGCCCCTTCGGATGAAGCTGATGGGCCACCTTGGGGGTCATGCGTCCTCGGGTGAGAATCACTGGGAGGAGGAGGGGGACAATGGAGAGCCGGGGAGCACGAGGAGATGACATGTCTGAATTGAGGGGACACCAGGCTCCAGACTGAGGCTTGGGAGAGAACCAAGGAGGTGGTTGACAGCAGGCAAGTGCATGTAGCCGAGAAGAGACCTGAAACGCTGAGCGCTGGGTGGGCGTCATGGTGAAGTGGAGGCTGGTGGTCAGGAGAGAGACAAGGTCTGAGGGGGAGGCTGAGAGTGAGGGGCTGGCTGGGTGTGTGTGTGCTGAAGGAGGGGTCCGAGGGCAGGAAGAGACCCTAAAAGAGCCTTCTGAAAGAAGAGTGTGGGGGAGAAGGAACGGTTGGCCCGGCATGCCCAAGCTCAAGGGCCCGTGGCAGAGCCGGACAGAAAGGCTGGCATGTGTGAGCTGGGCATGGAGTCGAGACAAAAGTGCTCTGAGGAAGGGAAGGGAGGAGCCCCACAGGAAGAGTGTCCCCCTTCTGAAAGGAGGGTCTGGGTGTGAAAATGCGCCGCCAGAGAGTAAAGCCAGAACCCTCATGCGGAGGGTCCTAAGTGTGGGCTTGCGGACAGAGCGTGTAAACTCAGTCAGTATGTCTGAGGCAGGGAGGGCTGACTTGGGATGAACAGCATGCTTGTGTGGGGCAGGATGGACAGACGGGTGTTCATGAAGGAAGCAGGCAGCAAAGAAGACTACTGAATCCAGCCCAAACATTGAGAGGTGGTAGCGGAGAAAACGTCATGGGGCTAATGTATGAGACACTTGCCATGGGACAGAGTGGGAACAGAGTGGTCATCTTGGCCCCAGGAGCGAGGAGGTTGGGGTAGGAGTTTGGAAAGCCTAGGAGAGAGAGAGAGAGCGAGCAGAGAGGGAGCCCACGGAAGGGCAGATGGGAGTGCCCTCGGGGAAAAGAAGGGGAGAGAGGGCCGCTCCGACATTTGGGGAATGGATTGTGCCAGGTGAGGTGGGATGCGGTCAGCACAGCACAGGGCGGTTGAGGGCGGGTATCCTGGAGGTGCCTGAGGGAAGCATGGGAATCAAAAGGTGAGGCCTGCGGGGAAGATGGTGAGAACACGAGCCACCGGCACCGCAGAAGGGAAAGGCAGCGACAGACAGGCAATGGATTCGGCACAACAGGGTGGGGACCAAGACACTGTAAATGGTGGAGGCAGTTGAGGGCAGGAAAGACAGGTGAATGCAGTCCCAGGCTTTGATCGGGTAGAGGACTGTGGACAGAGAGGGGGGAAGACCTAGGCACGTGAAGAACAGGGCTCTCAAGGGGAAGTGGAGAGAAGGCCACAGAGACGGGTTGACCAGAGAAGCAGGGACAGTGTTTGCTGTGAAGATGGAGCCCGGAGGACAACCATTGGTGGGTAAGTGGAGGCATTCTCCAGCCTGGACTTGTGGGTGAAGCCTAGCAAGTAGGTAGCAAAGACGCTTGCCAATGGCGGAGTGTGGTAGTGAGGTGACATGTTGAGGCGATGTGTCATAATGATGACTGAATTGCGCTTCTGCCGACCAGATGGAGGTTTAGTGTGAGGAGGTGAGATTGTGTAAGGTTACTAGGGCCAGAGGGAGAACCTGACAGAGCTGGTCTGGAGTGAGATGTACTCTTCACAAAGCGAATGCCCGGAGAGCCAGGAAGGGACAGGCAAGGGCTGCTGTTGATGCGTTTCCACGGAGAGGACAGCAGGGGGAAGGAGAAGGTGGAGCATGGTCCACAGGGAAGCAGATGGCCCTACCACTGGAACATGGTGGCGGGCGAAGGAAGTGTGGCCCACTGGAAGGAGGAACAAGGAGGCTCACTAGGGAGAGGGCAGAAGAACTCGGCAAGGACTCCTAAGAGGGAGAAGTGAGGAAATGGTCGTGGAGGCTTGTGGGAAAGCACATGTGTGGGTGGGAGGGCGGAGAGGAGGAGGGGCTGAAGGGCAGAGCTCTGAGTGGGGGGCTTGGGCACAGCAGGAGCTATGAAAGGGCCCAAGGGACAGCAAGAGGATGGGAAGATTTGAGCCAGAGTTTGGCTGGCTTAGGATCGTTCAGTCATGAGAGCATGGCACTCCTTGCAAGGCCTCCACAGCGCCTCGCAGCCAGAACACAGACAGTGCGCCCTGCACAAAGACGGCCGAGGACCACGCGTGCCCAGCGGGTGTCAGCTGCTCTCTTTATCGGGGCACCACTGCCTGTGTCTCTGCTCGGGACAAAAGTGACCATGCACGAAACTGGGCTGCTCTGCAGTGCTCACCTGCTATATGGCTTCCAGTGGCCAGGACTGAATTGCTCAAGGAACCTTTCCAAAGCACAGCTCTGGTTTGAGCAGCAAGAAGAGATCCTGGGGGCACAGGCACAGTGGAGGGACCATGACGATAGAGCTGCTCAGCAGGCAGTGGAGTTGAGAAGGCATATGGCTCACAGAGGTGAGATGATGAGGAGGCAGAGAAACCTGAGTGCCACAAAGGGAAGGAGGACAAAGGAGGTGGGAATCCCCAGGCAGAGTGACCCTGGAGTCTGTCGTGAGGCACGGGGAGCAGGACAAAGAGGGGCCCAGCCACAGTGGCATGCTGGGAGAGCTCAGAGGGACCCCAAGAGGCAACCTAGAGGGTGCAGAGGTCGGCCTGCCAGGAACGGAATGCGCAGGAAAGGAGAAACATGGGAGGGAGGAAGGGTGGGCAGAAGAAATGGCTGTTCTGAGAGCCTTGACTGTGTTGATTGGAAGAGAACAAATTTTGGTCCAGGCTCCTCACTAACTACTGTGGATCCAGCAAGGGTGGATAGGTGGGTGGCGAGGACCGGTGTTGACACTAAGTGCACATGTGTGGGGGAGATGGGCATAACTCAGGCATTGAGACAAAATCTCTTTAATTTGAGCTCATGGGGTGATGAGGGAGCTGAATCCAGGTTGAGGAAAGGCTAGGGAGGACTCAGTCTGTGTGGCTTCCAGAAAGGTGGAAAATTCATGTCGGCTGATAAAGTATCTAGAGAGACTTGAAGACGAAAGAGGAAAGGTCCCACAGTGCCACCTGGTCACAGTCCAAACAGGCAGCTTGAGGAAGAGCAGTAGGATGGGAGCCAGGGATATCCGCAGACCTTCTCAGAGAAACATGGCTGGGAGCTGGTAGGTTGCTGAAGGTAAGAGTTCTGGAATTCCGAGCATGGCCTTATGGTAGGCACTGGGGTGATCACTGTCAACACAGAAGGTGATTCTGTGTTGGGTTTCTATCAAGAGTGGGAAACACTTGACCTGTGAGCACAGTAAACTCACCGCTATCTCGTTGGCGCTGCCTCAGACCCCAGGACAGAGTAGGACTGCTGCCTCGGCTTCTCAGACTGTGCATCTTGACAGCAGCAGACTGCCTAATCTTTCTCCCACAGAGCAGCAGGTGGGCTCAAACCCTTAACCTTCTGTTTGGGCCACCACGGTGCCTTGATCTTTGAGTAGGACATGTACATTACAACGAGAAGCAATGGACAGTGGGGCACAGGGGCTACAGCTGTCCCTCCCTCCTAGCGGTGATTCTTCCCGAGGATGGGGGGGTGAGTTTCACCCGAGGGGGGGCTGTGGGCATGCACCCTTAAGGTAGGCCTATCAGAACATCTGGGGGCTGGGTGGGATTCCACTGGAAAACCACCCCATTGGATGAAGCTGATGGGCTGCCTTGGGGGTCATGCGTCCTCGGGTGAGAATCACTGGGAGGAGGAGGGACAGTGGAGAGCTGGGGAGAGCCGGGGAGCACGAGGAGATGACGTGAATTGAGGGGACACCAGGCTCCAGACTGTCAGGCTTGGGAGAGGACGACCAAGGAGGTGGTTGACAGCAGGCAAGTGCATGTAGCCGAGAAGGGACCTGAAACGACGGCGCTGGGAGGGCGTCATGGTAAAGGGAGGGAGTGCAAGTGTAGGCTGCTGGTCAGGTGACAGAAAAGATTTGAGGGGCGAGGTTGACCGACAAGGCGTGACAACTGCAAGACAGATGGGGTGTCCATGCTGAAGGAAAGGTCAAATGGAAGGAAGACAATCTCAAAAGAGGGCGATTTGAGAGGTGGAGTGCCAAGCCAGGGAAGAAGGTTGCTCCACTGATCGCAGTCACAGGCTCTGCAGACCTGAGAGGAAGGCTGCTGGGTCAGATCTGGGGAGGAGGTCAGGTGGAAAAGAAAAGGCCGGGGAAACACAGGAAGAGCCTCCCGAGAGCGTGGTCACACATTTTGAAATAAGGGATCGTTTTCCAGGTGCAGAGATGGCAGCCTCAGAGGCGTGAGCTTCAGTCCCTGGCCAGTCTGCCAGAGGCAAGGAGCAGTGAGCGGGCAGAAGAGAAGTGTGTGCAATCCAGTGTAAAGGCTGACGGAGCTCGGCTGAGACCACGTCAGAGGGCATGAGAGTCCTTTGCTGTGAGACGGTGCGTGCACAGGGAGGAGGAGCAGCAACACTGGCTCCAGGAGACCATGCTGCACACGCTGGGGAAACAGGTGGTGGGAGCGTGCAGAGGTTGTCTGAAGGAGGGGAGAGGAAGGAGGAAGAGCAGGCAATGGACCGGGTGTTCCCAGGGAATATGCTGTGTCACAAGGAAGTCTCTCTAGGAACGGGAGGAAGGAGTGGACTTGGAGACTCCAGGAACTTGGCCTCCCACAGTGGACAAGCTGTGTGACAAAGCCAAGGCGAAAGTGGCAGGAAGGAGAGGCGGCCAGGGCTAAAACAGAATGGGGCTGTGGGGGTGCGGTCTTGGGAGCAGTGGAGACCAGCACTGTAAGGAACAGGCACATCCAGGGGATCCACGGTCGGAGGAAACAAAACTGTGGTGCAAAGTGCAGAAGGGGAAGGGGAGGAGGCTAAATTCAGAGAGCCCGTGGATTCTGGACAGCTGGGTGGGACAAGAAAAGAGGATCTCTGTGAAGACACTCCTCAGTCCATCCTTGTGATGGGAGATGGTAGAGGGCCTCTGGAGGGGTGTTAGAGAAGAAGGCTCTTTCAGACACACAAGCAGAAGAGAGTACCCAAGAATGTCGGCGCGTTACTGACCTGCAAACAGTGTGAAGCAGTCGGGGGGCAGACAGCCCAGGCAGTGCTGGGTTGAAGCTGGGTTTGAAGCACAGTTGGGAAAGACACAGGCCATGCAGGAGGGAGGGCACCTCTGGACTTGGCAAGGAGTAGAGTCCCAAAGGAGAAAGAGGCGGCAGCAGAACAGGGAGCTCCCAAGCTGGGAACATTGGCCGGTCTCGGATCTCTCATCAGCCCATGTGGTACTAAGCTCCGATTATGGGCTGGAGGGGCAAAGAGTGGGGAGGGAGAAGGCCTGAATGTGAGAAAAGGCCACCTGGATTTGGACGAAGAGAGGAACAGGGGCTGGGTTAGACATGAAGACAGGAAGTGAATGGAAACCATAGGCAGGGAGCCTGAGGGGCTGCAAGGCGGACTCACAGGGACCGAGTCCAGTATGTGGGCAGCCAAGGTGCTTGCAGAGGGTAGAAGGATGGGGGGGAATCTATGCACAGAGTACAGAAAGTATGCTCCTGCTCTCCAATGATCCCGAGGGAAGGAAGTCTAGTGTGAGGTGTACAGACAGCAGAGGCCACCAGGGAAGGAGGTGAAGCCCATGTCAGGTGAGGGGTACAGCCCTGGAAGCAAATCACTATAGGAAAGGGCACAGTGGGAGCAAGGAAGGCATGACGGGAAGTTGGCTGCTGAGGAAAGTTGGCCTGACCCATGGAAGATGGGAAGAGGCAGGGTGTGGGACAAAGGGAAGAAGATTCGCTTACAAACCCAACAGGAGTAGCAGGGCGGCCTGCAGGGAGTCAGGGAAGGGGCAGAGACAGTGCCTCCCCAGGGAGGTGGTGGGAAATAGGGCTGGCAGAGATGCACCAGGGTGCCCCCTCAATGTGCAATGCACACATTTTGAGGCTCCCAGGACATGGGAAAGGCTCTGCAAAGGATTGTGGGAAAGCACCTACGCCTCACGAGGAAACATCGGGGCGATAGAGAGCAAGGGCAGGGGGTCTTGAAAGGCTGTCAGGGCTTGAGGAAAGAGAAGGGTTTGGTAAGTACAGAGTGGAGTGACAGGGGACGCCGAGAGGTGGGGCAGGGCAAGCAGGTCAGAGAAAGGAGCACAGATGCCCAGAGGAGAGAGGTGACCAGAGCCACCCCGAGGGCAGGTATTGGGCGTTTGGAGCCTTGTGGGCCTCACGGGAGAGGCATGTGGTGTGGTGGTCCAGGGCCGAGCAGCCGGGAAGACCCTGGAGGAAAGGCAGCAAGCGCGGATGGGAGCATCTGGTGGAGCAGCTCAGGGGCGGCCCCGGCTCTGGGGAATGAAAGGTCTAGGGGGCTGCAGGGAGGGAAGCTAGACATCAACAGGGGGAGCAAGGGGCCAGGGCATCCCACCGAGGAATGCTGGTGTGTCTCCGAGGTGTCAGCTAGAAGAGCGTGGGGTGTGGAGGGACGGACGGGGAAGGACGTGAGCAAGGTGGTGCAGAGCCACTTGTAAGGCGGGAGGGTTGCTAGTTTGGGGCCAGGCTATGACTAACCACGGCTGGGAGGCGTGGCAGAGGTGGAGGAGGTGTTGAGGTGGCCACAGGTGTGGAAAGTGAGGTGGGGATGGGTATAATTTTAACTGTAGGTATCGGGTCAACAACTTATTTGATCAAACTCAGAGATGGATTCTATCCCGAGAGTTAGGGAGGATGGATACAGGCAGGGAGGCCCAACAAGAGAGGAGCGTGGCTTCCAGGGTGGCAGAAGGGCCATGTCAGGTTGGCAGGAGATCTAGAGGGTCAGGGCGAAGGCTCAAACAGTGCCCCACCCTGTCACGGGCACTGAAAACAAGCGTGTTGACGAAAGACTGGTGGCCACGGATACTGACAGGGAGCCCAAGCGTAGGAACAGTGGGGAGCGGGGAGGAAGGCGGTCTCTGCCGAGCGCAGCGTGTGGTTTGGTGTGTGTGAGAAGGGGATGAGGCGATTCCCCGAGGAGTGGGGCAGGCTGAGCCCGGGGTGGGCACCATGCTGACATTGCTGAGTAGTAGGCACGTCTGCAACCACAGAACCCAGCGGAGCGTGGAGGAGGCCCTCCTTCCACCACAGTGATTCTTCACGGGGATGGGGGGGGTGAGTTTCACCCGAGGGGGGGCTGTGGGCGTGGACCTCGAGGTAGGCCCATCAGCACATCTAAGGGCTGAGCAGGGTTCTGCTCCAAACGCCCCTGATAGGTGAAGCTGATGGGCTGCCTTGGGGGCCATGCGTCCTCGGGGGAGAATCACGGGTGGAAGGGGGACGGGGAGAGCTGAGGAGAAGCACGAGGTCACGCATCCAAGTGAGGGGGAGATGGGGGCATCCCTGAAGGGCTAGGAAAGAAGTATGGAGACAAGATTGAGAACCAGCAGAGGGATGGAGCTGTGGAGACCCCTGCATGATGGGTGGGGTGGGGACGCATGGTGGGGAGGGACCGTGCTGTGTGCTGGCTCGCGGAGGAGTGACGCGGAGAAAGGAAGCGTGGCGAGTGTGGGGAGGCTGGATTGCTTGGTCATCGGGAGGAAGTGCCGAAGGAGAAGGCCAGGCTTAAGGAAGCAGGCAAGTGGGAGAGAAGCCAACAGCGAAAGAGCATCTGGGAAAAGGGAAGTGCTATCTAGGAGGAGAGAGGGTGGGACAACCTGGAGACAGACGTCAGCAGAGCAGCAGACAGAGGCTCGGGGAAAGGGCAAGGGTGGGCGAATCACACAAAGAACCCGTGTGAGAGTTCTGTCTGGAGAGTGGGCAAAGGGGTCCATGTGAAAATGCAAGATGACAGGCAGCACAACATGTGGCGACCCAGACCAGAGCCAGCTCGTCCTGATGGGCTCGAGTCCGCAGTGTCTGAGGCGAGGGAGAGCGGGTTTGGTTGAGCAGCATACGCAGCAGAGACGCCCCGAGTCTGGCTGCTGGGCACAGATGGTAGCTGAAACTGCCCCGGCAGAGGCGGGCTCGTGCACTGCGGAAGGGACACAGGAAGACGGGAGGCATGAGTAGATGGGTGCGGAGGCCAGGAAGGCGGCAGAAGCAGGACAGCGCTGCAGCATAAAGATGGACGTCGCTCAGGAGGAAGCTGCAGCTCTGACTGTGGGGTGAGGACTCATGGCAGGGAGTCCCACAAACAGTGAGTGGAGTGTGTGTGTGTGTGTGTGTGTGGGCACCTGTGTAGGCGGAAAGAGAGGATGAGAAACTAAGAGAATCCACCATCCGGGGAAGGGGGCAGTGGCCAAAGTCAAGGGAATGCCAGGGCACCAGGTGGGGCGAGAAGACAGAGTTTGAGCAGCAAGAGCAGGTCACAGGGGAAGCACGCACCGAGGAAGGAACTGCGAGTGAAGCCCTTAATTGGCAGGTGCTCATGTGGATAGTGACACACGGGCCATGCAGAAGAGGCAGAGTGGCAATAAGAGAATGAGAGATGATCACTCAGGAACGACAGATGGAGCAAGGGAAGCAGGAGCGGACGAGGGACGTCAGAACGTGGTCAGGTAGAGGTGGCGGGACCCTGGACGGAGAAACTCGGTGAAGAGGGCTGTCCCAACAGAGGGCGGCTGGTGGGCCTCAGGGTGCCAAGCAGACTGCGCAGAGAAGGGCAGAGTCAGAGGACAGCAGGGGCAGGAAGGAGCGGCTGCTCTTGGAGCCGTTACTCGGAGGGGAGCAAACACATTCTCGGCCAGGCTCTTCACGACTAAGGATCGGACAGGGAGGGTGAGAGGGTGAGAGGGTGGGCAGGATAGAGACAAACAGGACTACGGGTTTAATTAGACGCTGAGGGGAAACCTTATTTAATTGAGCTTGTGAGTAACTACTTGAAGAGTGAAGCAGACGAATACAAGGTAAAAGGCGGGGGAGGAGTACTGAGTCCACCAGAGAAGGAAAGAGTAGCATCTAGCATGGTGAAAGGCCCCTGAGGACCAAGGGGCTGGCACTGTGCCACTCTCCTGCAGACGGGGGTGGGGTGGGGGTGGTAGTTAAAGACGAAGAATGGCAAACACCAGACATGACCAGGTATGGATGCCCAAAGCACTAACCCTTGGGAAGTGTGAGTAAGGCGACAGGTCTCTACATGGAGTGCTGTGTGGGGCGTGTCAACAAGTCAGGATGGGAGGGGATGAGGGGGTTCCAGGAGGAGACTGGGGGGGCTTCTCCCTCAGCGGGTCAAAGGCCAGGATCTTTGAGCAGGAGGTGTGAGCTGCGTGCATGAGGAGAGAATGGGAGAGGCCTGCAGGGAAAGGGAAGCGCAGAGAGTACAGGAGGGCCGGCCTCCACAGCGGTTACTATTAAAGGCCTGCAGGGATGAGGTTTCAACAGGAGGTCTGCAGGCCTGGACCCCACCGGGGACTGCAGAGGGAGAAATCTGAAGGCTGTGTGTCCCCGGTGCGACTCGATGGTGAAGAGGCGACAGGTGTATCGCTGGCACTTCTGAGTGGGGCAGTAGAGGCATCGGACTCGAGGCAGTCCGGGAAGGAGAGGGAAAGAGGTGAGGCTGGCAGGGAGCAAACGCAGATAGGAGCCACGGAGGGAGGCCTAAGAGCAATGTCGTGGGCTTTGTGATCGAGCGCAGGGAGTCCACGGACAAGGTGCTGGCACTGGGCTGGAGAGGGCCGAGCGGTCAGAGAGGGGAGAGCGGCCACGCCAGAGACTGGGGACTGTGTGGGTGTTAGGCAGCACACCAGAGTGGTGCTCAGGCTGATGGGAGGGACGTCAGATGGGGCAAAAGCAGCTTGAAAACATGGAGCTAGCTAAGCAAGGAAGAAGGTCAAAGGGGGAGGGAGGCAGACCAGTGTCCCCAGCCAGATAGTTTTCCGAAAACCCAAGAAGCCAGGTTGGGGGTGGTTTAGAGGGGCTTGGGGCCAAGCTCTTGGGTAGAAGACAAAAATGTTTTTGTGAAAAGAGCACGCCTGGGCAGATCACAGGCAGTACCGCACCGAGAGCTTCATCTGGAGAGTTTGACATCTTAGGTCTGAATGAAACACGAATGGATTCCAGGCAGTGCACTTTGTTGGGACCCAGGATCAGACCCCAGACAGAACTAGAGGGGCACGTGTGTGAGGACACGGCCAGAGCCTGTGGCTTCCGTCGAGTGGCTGGGCGCTAAGAGGACTGTGCCAGCTGAGGAGTGCACGGCAGAGAAGACCAGATAATCCAGCTGGACAGCCCCCCGGGGTGACCGAGAGTCCTGGGCAGCACACCAGAGCAGAAAGGGCACTAGAAAGGGCAACTGTAGCCCCAGAAGCTGCGAGACCAGGTGAGGAGCTTGGAAGACCTGGGGGAGGAGGGCAGGTGAGAGGTGGTCTGAGGACGAGAAAGATGGAGAGCCGATGACAGAGCCCGTGCTTATGAGATGGTGATGAAAGGCAGAGGTTCGGGGAGCGCACGGGGCACAGGGAGGCAGCGTCTAGACATGGGGGAGGGAGGGAGGGAGCATGGAAAACACGGGAGCTGTGCCCTCCATGTTGGGTAAAATGGGTGAAGATGGTGAGGGTCCCAGAGTACTGCTTTAAGTAAGACAAGTTGGGGGGTAAGGAACGAGAGGGAGGCAGGTGGGCAAAGCAGGATGGGGTCGCTTAAGGTGTGCACTCTTGGCACGGGTGGAGAGGTGCATGGGCAGGAATACGCATGTCAGAAGAACGCAAAGCCAGAGAGGTGGCATTGACAAACAGGGAGCGTGGAAAGGTAGGATGGCCCGGTGACTTCAGACGGACAGCCCGTGGATTCGATACAGTAGTCTGGGGATAAGGAGGCTAAAATGGTGGGAACGCTGAAGGAAGATCTAGGAGGAAATGGATATCCATTAAAAGACTCCGGAGTCAAGGAAGGGCTTAGAGATGGTAGGGGACACCTCCGAATGGATGCTTAAGATGAAGCAATTATAACCTGAACAGCTCGGAGCAGCCGTGTGCCCAGTGAGTACAGAGCTGGCTGGAGGCGGGCAGAAATCACAGGCCGGGGCAGGTATAAGTAGGTGTAAGCAACTGATGAAGAGAGAAAGGCAACAGTGGGAACCCGGAAGGGAAGAGGGTCTTCTGAATCGGTGAGGGTCCAGTGCCGACCAGGGCCCCAGTGAGGAAGCTGAGTGTGTGGGACAGCTCTCAGGAGCAAACTGGTGACTGCTGTCCATAGGCGCAGAAGAGAGAGGAGGCTGGTACAGGGTCTTGAGGATGGAATGGGGGAAGGTCGTGATGTCTTGGGTTGAACGGAGAAAAAGGAAGAGACTGGAACGTGAGCAGCAGTCCTGAATGTCGGTGACTCGCATCGTCTGATGGAGGGACGACAGGAGGGCTCTGAGAACGGAGTCCTGTACGTAGGTAGCCAAGCTGCTTGCAGGCGGTAGAGCATGGGTGGGAGCCAACGTGGAGGTGCTATTTTAGAGATTACGCAGTGCTTCTGCTATTCAGCAGTGACTGAAAAGATGGAGGCTTAGCACCAAGCAGAGAGACCGAGCAGAGGCAACCAGGGGGAAACCGGGGGAAGTCTGTGAGGTGTGAGAGGTGCGGTCTGCAGAGCTAAGATGCCCAGGGGCGGTAGGAGCTGTACTGCTGGGAGGAGAGAGGGAGGAGGATGGAGCCCAGTCGCAGGCAACAAGGCGGTCCTGCAATGGGAACCAGTGGGATGGGAGGAGGGCAGGGGTGGGGACCCATGCCCAGGCTCACTGGGAAGCGCAGCTGTCAGGTTCCATCCAGGTGACGAAGGAAGCACAGGGTCAAGGGGAGGAGAAGGGGAACAGGTAAGGAACGGGCTTGTTACAGGGCTGTGTGGGCGCTCCGGGTAGGTGCGAGTGAGATGAGGAAGAGTGACAGGAAAGGCTCTGCAAGGGGCTGCGACGTCACAGTCAAGAGGACACCGGGAGCTCAGGAGCTGTGAGGGGGCTGGATTCTGGAGGGACTGTGGGACAGTCAGGATGGAAGGAGCGGGAGCAGTGACTGCAGGTCAGAGAAGGGGGCATGCAATGGAGGAGAGGTGGCGGGGACATCCCAAGGGCAGGCAGAGGGTAGTTCAGAGATACCCGGGCCACATGGGAGAGGCAGGGTATTTGCACAGAGCCAGGGGGTTAAAAAGAAGAAACGTGTCCCTTGAGGAAAGGCACCCAAAAGAGACGGTGGTGCAGACAGGTGGGTGGTGGGGCACACAGCAAAGAAAGCAGGAAGCGAGTGCAGAATCAGGGTGCTGTTGAATGAGCGGGACCACGGGAACGGGAAGGGATGCTGGGCGGCCTGAGATGTGTCCAGTAGACGGAGCTCAGTGTGCGCAGCCAGCGTGTGAGCAGCAGGCTGGGGCTTGGAGAATGATCACAAGCCAGGGAGAGCAATGGGCAGGAAGGAAGGGCTGCTCTTCGAGCCTGCTGTATTGAAATGGCAGGGCAGCGTCAGGATGGAGTCTGAGTGGGCTGGACAGGAGGTACAGGGCGTAGGAACTGTGTTGGCGCTGTGGGGGGTGGAAGATGGGCACACTTCTAGGCATGGAGGTCAAGTCGAATGTATCAGTGCTCATGGTCTCATTGCACATTAAAGCAAGTCAGCACAGGTAGAGAGAAGGACGGGCAGAGTTCACCCCGAGGGGAAAGGCAGGGCGTTTCTGGTGACATGAAAGGCACGTGTCTTAGGAAGGCCAGGAACAAGGGAGAAGCAGGGAAGACAAGCAATGAGGTTGACAGTGAGCAAATGGATGGAGGAGCCACAGAGGCACTTAGAACTTTGACTGATGGGGCTCGTGGTCAAGGGCAGGGAGTCCAGGGCCAAGAGCCTGGCTCTGGGATGGTGAAGGTCTCAGGGGTGAGACAGGAAGGCACGGCCACGCCAGGGACGATGGTTGAATGCTGACAGGAGAGAAAATGGGGGGCACATCAAGATGAAGCAGGCCAAGTGGCCCACCGTATCGCCGGTGGGCTCGGTGGGTGGTGAGCAACAGTGGCAAGCCTAGGATGAGCAGCCAGGGACCAGAGACCGACAGACAGACGTCCAGCAGGATGAGAGCAGGCACCCTGGGAGGGGATGGCAGGAGCCATGCTGTGGTTCACGGTGTGATATGGGGCCCACGGCTTGCCCCTTTGTCACCGTGGGAGGGCAGGCGGCAGCGCCAGGAGATTCCTGGTTGACTTGTGAGAAGGCTCTTTAGGTAGGACGCAGCGAGTGCCACCACCAGGCCGGAGTGAACCACGAGAAAGGAGGGCCCCTCTCCCCCGTGATTCTCAATGGGAGTGGGAGCGGAATCTCGCCGGACGGGCTATGGGCATGGACCCCGAGGCAGGCCCATCAGAACACCTGGGTGTGAGCAGGGCTTCCTTCAGAAAGAATCCTGATGGAGGGTGCGCCCTCGCTGGGGTGAGCGCTGCTGGAGGAAGAGGACAGCGAGAGCTGGGGAGAACAGGGGCATCCTGAGCACGCACCGGTTCTGCGTCACAGGAATGAAGGCTTCTGGCTGAGTCAGGGCCAGAAGAGGCCGAGCAAGGCCGAGGATGACAGCTCCCAATGGCTTTCGCTATGAAGGCACCTCCTAAACCGATGATGCTGGGTTAGGCCTCGGGGTCAGGTGTGGTGTGGAAAGCTAGGGCGCCAGTTCCAGGTCAGAGCCAGCTTGAGGAGTGAGGCTGAGAGAGGAGGGAGTGGAAGGCGGGTAGGTGTATGTTAGGGGAAAGCGCTAGATACGGGGTTCGTGGGGGAGGAGAAAATGGGAAAGGAGACAAGATGGAAGAAAGTATCTCAGACGTTGGGGAAGGACCAGTGTACACAACCAGAAAGAGCTCTCTGCAGAGCTAGGGTACGGCTGAGGGTGTCTGAATGGGTGTGAGGGTCAAGCGTGCAAGCAGAAGACAGAACGATCTTTGGATGACAAAAACGTAGCAGAGTCACAGGAGAACTTCCCTGAGAGCTTTACCCTGAAAGAAAACTAGACATCAACACAGCAGACGAGCAGGGTATTGCAGGAGGAAGATGGCGGGGAGAAAGAGAAGCAGGAAGAGGTCAAAGCAGAAGGAGGTTGTTGACGGCCTGTCCCCTTGGAAACACTGCAGATGGCGTGGGAATGAAGGGCAAGTTAAGGGGAATGAAGGGTGAGAGAGAAAGGGAGAGAAAAAAATGGCTGCCACCAACAGTTCAGAAGGGGGAGAAAAATAAGGGTGGGGTGAATTCAGACAGCTGATGGGTTTGGTGCAGTCTGCTGGGGACCAGTAAGCTGGAAGCGGGGGAGCAGGGGCAGAGGTGAAGAGGGAGTAGATGTCCATGAAAAGACGAATGGACCAATGGACAGGGCTCCAAGAGGGTCAGGCCCTGGAAACGGCCAAGTAAGAAGAATGAGGATTTTTTTGAGGATGACACGTGCCAAAGGCACTGGAGCGCCCATGCCGTGTTCCAGCTGCACCCAGTGCTGACAGGGAATTCGAGGCGAGCAGACAGACACCCCAGGGCATTGACTGAGAGGGGACTTCTATGGAAGAGCTGAGAGAAAAGCAAGCTAGAGAGAAGAGGCGGGGCCACCTTGGTGAGAGGTTCTGAGGTGCTGGGGCCAGTGAGGAAAAGGTGGCAAAATGAGCAGTTTCCAATGTGGAAATGGTGGATCTCAAGGCAGAGAGATGGCACTGTGGTCAGATCACGGGCTGTGGAGCAGAGAGGAAACCCGGAGACAAAGCCCCACCCATGACGGAGCAGGGTCCCTAGGGGACAGGGAGGGAAAGGGCCACGTGACCTGGGCTGGACAAAGCGAAGGGGCAAGGCTATCTATGAAGACACAACCTAAAAGCCCACCCTGGCGGGCGAGCTGAGGGGCTGGCGGAGGGACCTTGTGGGGCAGCGAAGACCTTGGAGGTGGTGGAGGGGTGTGTGGGATGACGACAGAGGGCCATTTTGCATGGATTACTGAGTCAGTGCTTCTGCTGGGCAACGGTGGCTCAGGTGATGGAGGCTCAGCAGGAGATGCAGAGACTGCAGAGAATAGCAGGACGGGCTTAGAGGTGCCACGAAGCTAGTGTTCACAGCAAAGCAGCACAGAGGAGTGTGTGACAAAGGTAATGGAGGGAGGCCTGTTGCCGGTGGCCTTCCTGTGGGATGGCAGAGGAGAGACTGTGGTGTCTAAGATAGAGGAGGGTCTTTGATCTGGACCCGGCTTTCTGCGAGGGCAGTGCAGGTAGCTGGGAAGGAGGGAACGTGGCGGCACTGAAGGGCCTTCCTGGAGAGCAGGCAGGGAAGCTCGAACGGCAGAGCTGCATCACGAGGCGCTATCGAGGGGCTGAGAAACTGGCCACGCGAAGGGGAGGTGGGAGGCAGTGGATCCTTGGGTGAGGAGGACTGTGAGGGAGGACTTTAGGCAGGAGGGAGAGCAGGAAGAACCGTTAGGGAGGAGGAAGAGAGAAGGGAGACAGTCTCAAAGGGGTGATGGGGCCTGCAATCAAGAGAACATCAGGAGGCGGAGCGGGGACAGGTCAGAGAGGAGCAGAGTTGGGGAAGACAGGCACTGAAGCCAGGCATTGACAGACCACGGGAGCTTGGGGCAGAGGCGTACGTAGGAAGGGCAGGGCCATGGAGCAAAAAACCAAAAGGAAGCTCAGTGTCACGTGGAGAGGGCAGTCGTCAAGGATGCTATTAGCAGGGTGAAGACATAGAAGCATGGGGCTATGCAGGACAGACAGACAGGCCGAGGAAGCCACAAGGACCAAGGGATGGCAGAGGGCTGGCCAAAGGCAGCAGCTGGACACCAGCAGGGGAGCAAGAAGTGCCCCAATGCTGGCCGGGCGTGAGGGGCAGTGGGTGCCCTCCGAGTGCGGAGGCCAGGCTGCAGGGAGGGCAGTGGATGCAAGGGAAGGGGTGCTGAGCGACTGCGGGCGGAGCGGCTGCCCTCAGAGCAAGTGGATCCAACAGAGAAGGGTGAGTGGGCCGGATGAGTGGCAGGGTGAAAAGGAATTGGGCTAGGACCAGGAGCAGGGCTCAGCATGAAGGGCAAGTGCTCTCTGCTGAGTGCAGGCCTGAGAGAAGGCTCTAGACAAGCGGGGCCATCAAGAAGCGTCCAGGGAGGTGCCAGGCCCACGCCTGGTTGGCCAAATCATCACAGGGACACACGCAGGAACCCGACAGGCAGGTACCATGGTAGCCACACCTTGTTACAGATACTGCAAAGAGGCGGGGACAGGAAGAAACGCCGAGGGCAGTGGGAGCTGGGGCCTGGGGGGAGGGGGGGTGGAAGACCGTCTTGGGTGTGCACGGGGCAGTGCGGAGGCTGAGGAGATGTTTGAGTGGGATGTGGAGAGTCACCCAAGAGCAGACAGGTGCACGAGGAACGTGACACCCAGGGAGTGAGGTGGTCTCCTTCCTCTCCTCCCTCCACAGCAGTGATTCTTCCCGAGGATGGGGGGGTGAGTTTCACCCGAGGGGGGACTGCGGGTATGCACCCCTAAGGTAGGCCTATCAGAACATCTGGGGGCTGGGCGGGGTTCCGCTCAAAAAACACCCTGTTGGATGAAGCTGATGGGTCACCTTGGGGGGTCATGCATCCTCGGGTGAGAGTCACTGGGAGGGGGGCAGGAGAGTGCTGGGGGCATGGGGAGAGGATGCATCGTGGAGATGGAGGCTTCCTACTCAAGACTTAGGTGAGGGCGACAAGTGCTTGGCTGAGGGTGGCTGCTGGCAAACTGCCGTAACTGAGACAGTAATGGGAGTGATGGCTGCTGGGCTCGGGTGAAGTGCAGGGGTGCAAACTAAGGGGGCTGACTGGGATGGAGAAGGTCTGAGAGAAGGGGCGTCAGGAGAGCCCTGGGCGGAGTGGGTGTCCAAGAGAGGGAGGAGGAGGAGGAGGAGGAGGAAGAGGATCACGGAGCAGTGGGCCCGGTCTGAGAGCCCTCTCTCTGCAGAGCAGGTTGGAAGGCCGAGTGGTCTGAGCAGGGAACAGAGCCAAGCACCAGGGCGGAGATTCCAAATGCCCTGGGGAAGGCACCGGGTCGGGTACCGCATGCAGCACCTCCCCAAGCCTGGTCCATACGGCAGCAGGAAGTGCTGGGTGCAAAGATGGAAGGTTCCAGGCAGCGCATTTTCTTGGGTGTTGGAATTAGACAGAGGTCATGAGCACAGGCCCCTCAGTGATCGTGGGGCTTCGAGACAGCATGTCAGAGGCAAGGGGATAGGTTTATGTAAGCAGCATGAGGAGGTATCAAGAAGGGAGTGTCCAGCAGAGACGAGTGGGGAGACAATGTCACCAGCTTAGGTCTGAGAGTCATGTGCGGGGCAGGAGAGCGGGAGTCACGACAACGTCAGCCCCAGGAGCTATGTCAGGGGGAAGTCAGAAGACACGGAAGAGTACGTACAGTAGCCAAGAGGTGGCCCCAAGAGGAGAGGAGCCTAGGGAGGCAGGGCACATGGAGAATGCAGGAATTCTGCCCCCAAATGGCGGTGCTGGTGAGAGAGACAACATAGAGGAAGGCCAAGGAGCAGGGCGAGCAGGACGCAGACACCCCTGGCCAGCACATTGGCAGGCTTGGAGGTGGCAGGTGACCTATGAGTGGACAGTGGAGATGGAGGAATGCTCTCACAACCAGAAGCGGGCCCAGGAGGCCAGGAGCTGCCATATGGGATTCAAGATGCACCGTCAGGAGGTGTGCACAGGGGGAGGGGTGGGAGGAGGAGAGGGGGCTTGCGAGAGAGGAGGCTCTAGAAGGGGTGAGGGGCTCTTGGTAGTCAATGGGGGGGCACAAAAGGGGAGAAAGAAAAACAAGGGGTTCCCTCAGGGGGGTCTCCACACATGTCAGGGGCCGGCTCCGCATGGCACGGGTGCTATTACTGTCTGGTTGGGGCTGCAAGCGTGTAGAGAGGAGGAGAAGGCCCAGGCAGGGGCAGAGCCAGTGCAGGCAGCGCAGTCAGGGGAAGTGGGGAAAGAGGAAGGATGACAGATGGGGCAGAGGGCAGGGGCAGGGCTGAGCATGAGGATGTAACCTGAACGGACACTGGGCAGGGAAGACATCCTGTGATGGGACAGGAGAGGAGCAGGAGGGAACCCCCTGCAAAGATGTCTGAATGTGCACTTGGGCTCAGCCACAGTGGCGGGAGGCATGGGACCTCGGCCTGAGGCAGAAAGGCTACACGGAGGCCACTAGAGAAGTGGCAGGCACTGGGCGTGCGACACCAGGGTCAGTGGTGGGGAGGGCAAGTCCAGCTCCCAGAGCTCCTGGCAGCTAGCCCGGGGGCTGCGGGGGGGGGGGGGTGGGGAGGCGGGAGCAGAGGTGTTGTCAGCCGGTTTCATGCAGACAGGATGGGGCGTGGTCGGATGGGGGAGCTTGCGTTCTGGAGAGGGTAGTGTGGCCCGAGGAGGTATCGCACTGGGAATCGGCACGTGGTAGGAGGGGCACAGGTGTGACATGGTGCCCCACTGAAGCAACAGGAGGCAATGGAGGCGAGAGGGGGAGGGCTGGGAGGCAGTGGGGGTGGCGGGTGAAGGGCTGTGTGAGGGAGAGGAGGGAGGGAGGGAAAGGGGTCTCCAAGGGAGAGCAGAGCTTGTGAAAGGGAATGGGTTTGGGGGAGGCTTGGAGCCCGAGGATGGACAGCGTTGAGGCTGTGAGAGCACGCACACCTAAGGAAGAACGAGGGCTGACTGCACCCAAGGACACAGTTGATGGTCAGTTCGGGTGCTGTGTCAACAACACGGGCCTGAAAAGGAGAGGCAGCAAGGAAGAGTGAAGTCACTGGATGATGACGATGATGCAGGGAGGCAGGTGGGCCACACAGAAAAGACAGACAGGGGTGACCAGGAGGCACGAGGGGGTGAGGGACATTAGAGTGAAGTCTGACCGCGGCAGGCGGGACCCTGGCAGGGAGCACCCCGTCAGGGATGCTGAGAGGGCTGAGGTGTGCCAGTGAAGCGGAGCTGAGGGCGTGGACGCTAGGCTGCAAGGAGCAGGGCAGGCAAGGACAGGAGCATAGCAGCTGGCAGCTGGTGGTTACTACTGTGGACAACGGGGGAGGGGGCGGGGTTGAGGTGGGCTGACTGCATGGCCAGGGTGGGGAGGGAGTAACTAGGTTAGGACTTCGGGGTGAGGCGAGGAGGCGGGGCACTGAGGCGGAATCGTGATCAAGTTCGCAGAGGATCCATGTCAGGCTAACTGAGGAAAGGCTAGGCAGGCAAACAGCCACTCGAGACTGCTGGCACCGGGCAACAGGAAAGTGAGCCTGCTGGGATAAAGGATGTCTTCCCCCCACAGCAGTGATTCTTAACGGGGATGGGGGAGGTGGGGGGTTCCACCTGAGGGGGGGTTTGGGGCATGACCCCCAAGGTAGGCCTATCAAAACATCTGGAGGTTGAGTGGGGTTCCGCTCGAATTTGACCCTGACAGATGGAATTGATGGGCCACCGTGGGGGCCAGACATCCCCGGGTGAGAATCACTGGTGGAAGGGGGACAAGGGAAAGCTGGGAAGCATGAGAAGACGCTTCTAAGTGGAGGGAGATTAAGGCAGACTCAGGCTGCCGGGGGCGAGAGAGAACAGGATGAGGCTGACAGCATTTCAACGGATGTAGCTGTGAGGTACCCACAACGCTGACTGGCGGGCTGGAGTTCATGGCCAAGTGTAGGCAGTGGAGATGCAAGATGGTGGTCGTGGGCATAGCAGGTTTGAGCAGACAGAGGGGAGCGACAGGTCTGCTGGGCAGACGGGTCGCGTGGGTGTGGTGGAAGGGGCAGGGAGGAGGGCAGACATGCTTGGGAGACAGTCTGTGACGAGAGCCAGGCTTGGTCACGGAAGGCTGGAGCAGCTACTCTGAGAGAGCTTTCTGCAGGGAAGGTGAGGCAAACCTAGGTGTGAGTGTGGCTGCCTTTGGTGCTGGCTTGATGGCTGCTGGGTCTAGCTTGCGGGAGGAAGGAAGAAAGAAGGAAGAAAGCAAATCTCATAAGATCCTCCCTGGGCTTCGTCTCATGAATCCACAATAAAGGGTCTTAAGACAAGAGTGGCCGATGATGGGCAGGGCCATGCATCGGGATCTGGAAGACAAGCGGGGATTGGGTACCTGGGACGTGAGTGGGGGCTCAGAGGCAGAGGTGTGGACTTGGCACAGGAGGCCTGGGTTGGACTGGGCAGGGCATGGGGGCAGAGGAGGCACATGTCAGAGAGAGGAGTGCATCCACACGATGCACAGATGGTGGCTGAGACGGTGCCATGGGCGGAGGGCGAGCAGTGTGCTGTGCGGCAGAATGGGAATGGCTGAGAGAAGTGGACATGGGCTCCAGGAGACTGGGTGGGAAGTGGGAAAGCAGGCAAACGTGGCAGCTGAGAGGTGGTCTGAGGTTCAGGAGGAGGAGGAAGAGCAGACGACAGAGCCCACTGGCTAAGCAAGGAGAGGTTTGCTCAGAGGTTCAGGGAACACACTGACCCAGAGAGCCATGGCACGGAACATGAAGGTAGGAGTGAGACTGGAAACCCCAGGAACCCTGCGTCCTTCATGGAGGAGTGTGACCAAGGCTTTCACACCGAGAGAGTCCTGAGTGTGTAAAGGCACTGTGGGACGCGGGAGGAAAGGAGAGGAGGCTGGAGCAGAATGGGGTAGCTGACCTTATGGCACTGGGGACACTTTACAGACAAGCATGGAATGACCAGGCACTTCAGGGAGTGAAAAGTTGGGGAGATGTCCAAAGGAGAGGTGCCTCTCCCCAACACGGCAGAAGAGAAGACCGGTGCATAGGGGCGAGGGGGTCAACTGACTAGATCAGCATAGCAGGTTGGGGAGAGAAGCTAGACAGATCAAGGAGGAGGTAGATAGCCATGAAACAACTACTGAATCCACCCACTGGTTTGGAGCTGGGAAGGAAACTGTGGGAGAGTATTTAAGATGAAGTGAGTATCCCCTGATGACAAGAGTGGGCCCCAAACCGTGGACCAACTGTGCAGGGCTCCAGCTGGGTCTAGTGTGAACAGAGTCAGGTGGAGAATGGTCTACATGAAAGGATGATGGGTGGGATGGGATTTGAGTAGAAAAATTATGGGAAAAGAAAGAAGGCAAAAGGTCTCCAAGAAGGGTGAAAAAATGGTGGAATTTTGGGTAGGCCTGGGTGCCTACAGGGAGGAGAATAAGCAGGTACCAAACTGGGCATATTGGCAGATCTCAGGGAACAAAGTCTATGGCATGTGTGGTATTAGCGCCAGACAGTGAATGGCATGTAGGATGAGAGGGGAGGGGAGGAGAGGAGGCAGGAACAGGTGGTCTGAGCATGTGAAGCAGTAGGGCCCGAGTGATTTGGGAAGAGAAGGGGCAGGACTGTGCATGAATGGAGGCCAAGCCTGAACAACAAGCAATGACAGCTAATCTCAGGGACTTCATATGGGCTAAGTTCTGTATGTGGGTAGCTAAGGTGTTTGCAAATGAAGGACAAGTAAGTATGTAGAGGTGAATGTCAAAGCGAAATCTTTGAAAGCATTATGGAAACGATGTGTTGTCTGCAGTTCAGTGGTGGTAGCTTTGGGCTTCCCCCCCAGAGGTTTAGTGTGAGGCAGAGAGACCGAGAGGCAGAGACCGAGAGACTGAGAGACCGAGAGACTGAGAGGCAGAGAGACTGAGAAACAGAGAGGCCGAGAGGCAGAGAGACTGAGAGACCGAGAGACTGAGAGGCAGAGAGACTGAGAGACTGAGAGACCGAGAGGCTGAGAGGCAGAGAGACTGAGAGACCGAGAGGCAGAGAGACCGAGAGGCAGAGAGGCAGAGAGACCGAGAGGCAGCCAACAGGGGTGGCGTGGGGGAAAGGTGCTGACCGTCACTAGTGAATTGGCACCGAGGGCGCTGGGAGGTATGGAGGAAAGTTTTGTTTTTTGTTTGTAGTCTTCATGTAGAACGTAGAGAAGAAAACAGGACGGAGCATAGTACACGAGCAGAAATGATGTTCCAATGTCAACATGGGTTTCTGAGGAGGTCATGTGGCTAATAGAACCTCAGGGTGCCACCAGGATGTGGGCGGGCCAGGGCAAGAACAAGGACAGAGGCACCAAGCAGAGTGGTAGAAGAGGCAGCCAGAGGAAGTGGGTGAACAGGCTGAAGGGATTATGGGAAAGCAGGTGTGTGCGTGGGGAAGGAGAACGAAGGAAGCCTAGAGTCAGAGAGGCTACACGAAAAGGGTTTCCAAGGAGAGGTGGTGGCCAGAACCGCGGGAGGCGGGGCCTTGGCCAAGGCACCCAGGGAAGCAGGAGTACAGAAGGGTCTGGGCAGTGAGACGAGGCAGTGAAGGCATGCACGGGGGGGGGGGGGGGGGGGGAGGGGAGGGGGCAGGGGGAGGGTGTCGAGGTGTTCCGATGGTGGTAGGCTGGAAGTTGGTCTCAGGGTGAAGAACGGTGAGGAAAGGCGACAGAGGAAGAAGGGCATTAAGGATGATTCTGAGGCAGCTGGAGCACTTGTGAGGCCACAAGGAAAGACCTGTAAGGCAACAGGAAGCGGCAGGGAGCGGGGTGGAAAGGCTAGACAGGGGAGCAAGACAGAGAGGGAGCACCTAAACGGAGGCATGCTGGTAGACTTCACATGGGTCCCTGGAAGGAGCTGAGGGTGCGGGGCCAGCCTGCAAGGCGTGGGCCCGGGGAAGGAACTGAACCAAAGCCCGGAGAACAAGGGGCAGGCGGGAGCGGCTGCTCTCGGAGCCTTGACTAGCATTGCAAGGGCACACAACTCAGCCAGGTTCTTTATGATTATGGATCCGGTGGAGAAGGGTGGGTAGTGGGGGGATGGGATGGGGTGGGATGGGATGGGGCGGGGCGGGGGGAGGGTTAGGGAACCGGGGCATACCACTAGACATTAAAACACTACCGTACTGACTTGAGCTTGTGGGTACTTCTGTGTCAACTGGGAAGAACAGGATTGAGGAAAGGCTGGGGGGTTTACTGAATCCACCCAATGAAGAAAGGGGGCACCGGTCCCAGTAAGGTTGGGAGGTCCATGTCCGGTTGGCCAGCCGCAAAGGGAGGCACCATGTGCCACCTTGTCATGGACACCCAGGACAGGCAGAAGGGAGGACAGTGATGTGCAAAAGGACGGCTGCTCTTAGAGCCCTGACTGCAAACGGTGTACACTTTGGCCAGGCTCTTCACTTACTACGGATCCGGCGGGGGGACAGGGGGGTGGCGGGGTTGGGGAGGGGGGTTGAATGGGATGGGTGGTTGGGTGGGGGGTGGGAGGGGGGTGGGGGGAGGGATGGGACTGGGTTGGGGTTAGGGGATGAAGATGTGGAAACATGGACATATCTCCAAGCACTGAGGTTAAACATCTAAACGTACAGAGCTGATAAGACAGCTACACGCGGAGGGTTCAAGGGGAAGGACCTGGGTTGAGAAGAGGCTGGGAACCGTCGGAAAGCAGTCACCTAGTCAGGCAGATGGATGAAATGGCCACAGGGACGAGCAAACTGTCGGGAACGCTCTGTGTGGCCACCTGGTTCAGGACACAACACTGGGCGCCAACGAAGGACAGTACCAAACACCAAGAAGGGCCACACCGGGCCCCAAGACACTGATGGATGGGTAGGAGCAGCGAGAAGAGGCAGCCAGAAGGGAGACAAGGGAACCAGTTCTCAGAGGAACAGTGTGGTCTGGGGTACTATGGGAAGCAGGGGGCTCGAAGGAGGCGAGCCCTAAGCTGACGGTGTAGCACGGCCAGCCCCTTGGGGAGGAGCTAGAGCCACGCCGTGGGGAGTGAAGCACACGGGAGAATGGAGGCTCTCCCTTTATAGCAGGGATTCTTCATGGGGGGTGGGGGTGGGGTAGGGGTGGTGCATTGCACCCAAGGAGTGCGGTGGGCACGAGCCACCAAGGCAGGCCTATCAAGGCATCTGGAGGTTTGCAGATGGAGTGGATGGGCCGCCTGGGCGGGCCTGCATCCTCCAGCGAGAAGCCCTGGTGGGAGGGAAGAGCTGGGGAGGATGGAAGCATGAGTAGATGAGGCGGGGGGTGGGGGGGTGGGCATTAGGCTCAAGATGTGAAGGCAGGGAAGGAGTCCTGACGGTGAGGTGGACAAGGGTACACGTTGCTGTCGTTGAGAAGGCAGCAATGGCACAATGACCATTGGGCCGGGCCTCATGGCCAAGTGTAGCGAGCGCAGAAACAAGGTTCTGGGAGGGGGAGGCTGAGAGGGGAAAGGAGTGGTTGGGCACGGCAGGGAAGATGGGTCCCACGGACTTGAGGCGCACACAGGAGGGAAGAGAACTCCTTGAAGCGAGATGGCCACCACTGGAGGAAGCAGCACCAAGGGCAGGCCGCACCAGAGCACGCAGGGCGAGCTCGCTGAAGAGCGGCAGAGGCAGGCTAAGCGTGTTAGCATAGGGAACCTGCCTGGGGGCTGGTGGACCCTGGGTCCATCCAGCATGCAAGGGGACAAACACGCTCTGAGAAAAGCAAAAAGGCACCCAAATCCCAGGAAGCGCCTCCCCGGAGCTCCGTAAGAGGATTTCAAAGTAAAGGAGCTGCATGTAACACCGAAGCGGCAGCAAGAGCGGTCAGGAACCGCAGTAGAAATGGAGAGTGTAGCTGTAGTGACCTGAGGGCAAGGAGCCTGTGGGCAGGGCCTGAGCACAGTCCAGTGGGTCGGGAACAGAGGGCAGAGTTTGTTGGAGGGGCACGTGACTGGAGCAAGCACACAGCAGAGAAGACAGCTGAGCCCAGCGGAACGACTCACGGATGGTCACGAGGGCCCGTAGGACAGCAAGCTGCTCTGCCAGAAAGCAGGGGCACCCGAGTGCGAGGAGCTGGGAGACTGGAGGAGAAGTTGGGGAGTCCTGGGACATGTGCGCTACCTGAGAAATGGCCCATGGAGGAGGAGGAAGAGGTAAGATGATGGAGCCTAGGAGGTGAGAGAATTGAGGCTTATTCGGAGGTTTGGGGGGGTGCATTGTGCCTTGGGTGAACCATGGCAAATAACATGAAAGAGGGACTCAATCCGGAGGCTCTAAAAACGTGCCCCCAAATTGGGCAAAGTGTGTCAGAGAACCGGGATGAGGGGGCTGCTGACGGCAGGGCACCTTGGGAGTCTTGGAGGCAAGCAGGAGGGTGCTCCAGCAAGTCTAGGGGATGGGAGGGCAGAGGTGGGGACAAGAAGAATGGCGGCCAGCAAAACGCAGCCTGGACACGATGGGATGGCTAAGAGGGAATTCAAGACAGCCAGCAGGTTCAGGACGGCAGGCGGGGAGCCAAAGGGGTCGGAAACTGTGGGGACTCTGTGTAAAGACGCTTGAATCCTTCGGTGGTAGGGGATCCATCTATGGCTGAAGATGTTGACGATGCCATGAGTGTTTGTTTCTGAGGACAAACATGGATTACAGAGGCCAGGGGCTGCCACGGCTCCTTCCATCGGCACCTGGCGTGCAGAAAGTCAGCGGTAGGAGTGAGTGCCCACAGGGTTCTGGGTGGGATGACAGGAAAAGGAGGAGGCATTCCTGGAGAGAGCCTTGGATGGGTGAGCAGCTCCCAGAAGGATCAGCAGCTAATGGTCACCGGGCATCGTTGGCAGACGTCAGGAGGCAACTCCACAGCACGTGTGACGTTAAGGGAAGACTTTGTGACGTCAGAGCAGAGAAGAGAAAGCCTTAGGGCCCCATGAGAGAAAAGGGCAGAATGACTAGGGCTGACCAGGAAAAGGGGTACACTCAGCCCTTCTCGATGGAATCACAGACAGCCCAGCGTTTAGGTCGCAGAGATGCTATAAAAGGTGACGTGTGGGTGAGATCAGCATGGAGGTGACATTCTCTAAAGTTACTCAAATGGAGATTTGCTGTGAAGCAAGGAGATGGAGGAGAGACGACTAGGGCAGGAGGGGAAACCTGCAAATCCCGTGTGGCGTGCGAGGTGCCGCCCAGGGCAATGCCCCAAGCAAGGGCAGGAAGGCACGGAGGGAGGCTTTGGTGGAGAGCTACCATTCAGAGACAACAGCGGGGCCAGAGAGGAGGATGGGCACACGGGGAGAAGGCCGTCTCGCAGTCTGAGCACGGGTGTACGGATGGAAGATTCCTGCAGATCCTCCCAGTGGGGAGGTGGCGGGAAATGTGATTGGCAGAGATGGCTGGGGTTCTCCTTCAAATCGAAATGAATCAATGGAGGAGGTAGGGGAGGAGTGTGAGACAGTGGCCTGTAGAGGATGGAGGGAAAGCAATTCCTACAAAGAGGGAGAGGAAGAAAGGCCCGGCTCGAGAGGGAGAGTTTGAAAGGGGAGGTAAGAGCTGGAATTCTGGAACCAAGAATTTGTGAAGGGAAGGGTTCCATGGGGACCAACCACGTGAGAACAAGTGGGTGTACAGGTTTGAGCAGTGAGAGAAAGGGAGACTACGGACGCCACGGACCGGGAGGGAGTCCATAATGGACAGACAGATGTAAGGGCCACGTAGAAGCGGCAGGGTCTTGTTCCAGGTCTAAGGGGCTATTAAAACGTGCAACTATGGACTACCAAGCTTGCAGAGAAGGGGACGGTCACATGAGAAGCAGACAGGGCGAGAGGAAGCACCAGGGAGTGAGTGAAGCTGGCGTGAGTCGAAGGGAGGTGGCTGGACACACACGGGGTGCAAGAAGAGAAGCAGGTGCCTGTGGGGGAGCACTGGCCGAGCACATGGGCTCCTGAGCGGGTTCTGAGGCCAGGTCGCCAGGCACAGCTGAGGAGGGAGAGGAGCAAGGATGAGGGCAGCAGGGCTGCTCTCAAGGCCTTCATTGGTGATGAAAGGGTGCACATTTTGGCCAGATTCCTTCCTTCTCCGGATCCGGTGCACAAGGGCGGGTGGTGGGGACTGGGGTTGGGATGGGCTCGAGGGGACTAGCTGGGCAGGGAGGGGAATTGGGTTGGGATTCTTTAGGAGGAGGGCAGGAGGACAGGGGCACAGCTCTGGGCAAGCAGACACAACCTTATGTAACTGAGCTAGAGAATGGTAATATATTGGTTGCCTGGGAGGGAGGGAGGAAGGAAGGAAGGAAGGAAGGAAGGAAGGAAGGAAGGAAGGAAGGGAGGGAGGGAGGAAGGAAGGAAGGAAGGAAGGAAGGAAGGAAGGAAGGTGGAAAAGGAAATGAATAAAGAGAGCAGAGGACCCTTCTGAGTTCACCCACAGCGGAAAAGGAACGGAGCTTCTGGGGAGGTGGAAGGTCTCTGTCTGGTGTCCAAGTATCTAGAGGGCTCTAAGGACCAGAGTGGGAGGCACTTCAGTGCCCCCTTGTCACGGACACCCAAGAGAGATGGGCTAACAACCAGAATAAGCACCGTGCAGGACCAGATGGGGACCAGAGAGGTTGACAGAATGCCTGAGAGTACGCAAGGTTAAGGGTCGGGGGAGATGAGGGAAGCAGTTCTGTCTTGCAGGGTTGGTCTGGGCGTGTGCTCTCTAGGAGACAAGACAGGATGAAATAAGGTGGCTCCAAGAGGAGACTGCCGGGTGTATATCGCAGTGGACAAAATGCCAAAGCCTTTGGGATGTATACGTTGCAACCAGTGTTGCCATGGGAAGGGGTGCAGGGACCAGAGGTGGCCCCTCCCTTGGCAGTACTGGTTTGGAACAGGGGAGAGGGGTGGTGGGGTGAATCTGACTAGAGGGGCTGTAGGCACAGACCCCAAGGCAGGTGCATCAAACCATCTCGGGGGTGGGTGGGGTGGAGAGTGAGGCTGTGCCCAAATGCACCCAGGATGGAGGCAGCCCATGTGCCACCAAGGTCCTGGCTCCTCGGACGAGGCGCTGTGGGAGGGGTGCAGTGAGGAGGAGTAGAGGCATCAGACCCAAGACAATCAGGGGGAGACAAGTCCCGAGTAAGGTGGACAGGGAAGTAAAGGGATGTCACCGAGAAGCGCCTGGCATGGTGGCAATTGGGTTGAGACTTGCGGTAGGGTCGGGTGTACCAAGTTCCAAGCCAAGTTGTAGGTGCCAGCACAGAGCACATTTGAGGAGGGAAGCTGTGGGCTTACGGGTAGATGGGTTATGTGGCTGTAATCATAGACTGGTGCGTACAGTGTGAGTGTAAGGAAGAGGGGTAGGGTGAGGGGATGAAGAGCATCATACAAAGCGAAGGATGCCAACCAGGGAAGGAAGGAGGAGGGAGGGACCAGAAGATCCAGCCAGAGAGGGCAGGAGAACCTGGCCGAGCAGCTGGTGTGAGGTCTCAGCTTGGGAGACACTGGATCACACACATGAAGTGTCTGCACAGCTGCTGTGAGGGCATCTAAAAGGTAGAAGAATCACCTGGTGAACCTCCCTGGTGGGTTTGACATGCAGGTCTGAAACAGAACACTGTCTGGGGCTGCATCCGGAGGGCTTTGAACCTGGGCTCCGGGCGAGCCAGTGGGTTTAGTACAGCAGGCCTGAAGCAGGGAGGGCTGACTTTGCCTGCAAGGAGGAGGGAGGGGAGCACACAGCCAGGAAGACAAGTGGGCCGGCATCTGAGTCCCAGTGGTAGGCGATCGAGCGAGCGGCACAAATGAATGTTCCAGAGAGGAAGTGCAGGAGAAATGAAACAGTCGGCCTCAGGAGCCTGGCGACCAGGTGCTCAGCTTGTAGGCCATGGGAGGGCACCTTGTGCAGACATGGTCTGAAGGGTGACAAGAACGGACGAGGGCCCGGGGTACGAGAGAAGCTGCTCTGTGGGTGGGCCACGCTGCACCAACAAAGGCCTGGCCAAGGTCACAGGGAGCAGAGGAAGTGAAATGGAGAATCCGGGAATTCTGCTCCCCCAAACTTCGGCCGAGGCAGAGAAACGGGAGTCACAGAGACGGGAAGCACGAGGGCAGAGCAATGCTCAGGGTGTGGTGGAAGGGTGTGGGCTGGACTGCGGCCCAGGAGAGGAGGAGACATCCCCACACAGGGGTTTGGGAGACCTCAGCCAAGGCCACTAGAGAGGCATTGAAGGTACGAGGGCCAGCCTGCCAGGAGCAGGACAAGAAAAGAAATGAGCAAAAGCAGCGGGGACAACGTGTGGGGAGAAATGGCTGCTCTCTGGTGTTGAAAGGGTGGGGAGCAGGGACCAGGGTCAGGGCGGCACCCAGGGGATTACATGGGAGCACTAGGTGGGGAGAAATAAAATTAGGCTGGTGGGAGTGAAGGGGGAGGGAGATGGGTCCAACTCTAGGCATCGAGAGAAATCTTTTTCAGTTGAACTCTAGACCATTCGAGGCTACGAGTTCAGGGGGAGGATATGAAGTTTAGGCAAGGCAAGGGAAGACAACGCAAGAGGAGGACAGCAATTCCATAAAGTGGAAGGGCCACAGCTGGTGGCCCACCTGTCCACAGAGGTGTGCAGGGTGGAGGAGCGGTGCCGCAGTGCCATCCTGCCATGCCCATGCCACTTCACGCAGGCAAGTGCGCTCATGATGAGGATACGCACCAAAGACAGACGGCATGCCTACGAGGGACACATGTCGGGGGCTGTGGGGGCAGGGAGGAGGGCAACCGTTCTCTAGTGTGGAGTGCTGTTTGGGGCACGAGCTGCTCACTCACTCGGAGGGGGTTCCAGGAGGAGACTGCTGGGCTGCTACCTGAGCGGATCTCAGGCCAGGGCCTTGGAGGAAGAGCTGTGGCCGATGTGCAGGAGAGAACTCGAGAGGTCTGCGGGGCACAGGAGCTCAGGGGGAACGGAAGCCTGGCCCCGACAGCAGTTACTACTAAAGGGTCTGGGTTTCATCAGAGGGCGTCTGCGGCCCTGGAGCCGGCAGACCTCAAAACATAGCGGGGCTGAGTGGAGCTTGGTGTAGAAAGAGCCCTGATGGAGTTGATGGGGCACCTAGGGGTCATGCGTCCTTGAGTAAGTGTCTCTGGTGAAGGGGGTCAGTGGACAAATGGGCGGCATGAGTAGATGCTGCTGCTGGGTGGGAGCAGAGGAGGTGTCAGACTCGTGGGAGGCCAGCGGGGGAGAAGTATCAGGGTGAGGCTGACCGTGAGCTCACGGATACAGCTCAGAAGGCACCGGCTGTTGAGGGACTCTTGCGAAGAGGTGAATACTAAGTAGAGGAACAGGAACGAGGGTGGCTGGAGGGGAATATGGAGGGTGAGGCCGCGCCTGTCCGCACCAGGCCCTGGTGCCCCGGAGTTCAGTCAGAAGGAGACTCAGCTGAAGAGGGCAGGCGTGGGTTCAGTACAGTAGGTGGAAACAATGGCCCACTTGAGGAGTGGTTGGTGGGTTCACACTGCTGACCTTTTGGTTGGCAGCCACGCACTTTAGCCACTTTGACACCAGGTAGGGTGAGGATAGAGACGCTGGGAAGAATGCAGTGACAGTAGATCTAGCAGATGTCCTCGGAAGGGTACTGAACCACCTGTGGGCTTGACGAGGATCGGGGACCGCTGACTGGGTATTCAGGATGAGCTGAGCATCTCTCAAGAGGCAAAAGCGTGCTGTTCTCCCTGGACCCAGTGCACGTGCCACAGTCAGTGGGCTGGAGGAGGGCAGACATCAGAGTGGGTGGGTGGGATGAGCTGGGTGGGACAAATGATGGGAAAGGAAAGTACACAGGAAGGGAGGGAGAGAGACTTACAAACAGAAAACAGCAACAGCAACTAAAACAAAGAGCGGAGAGAAACTTTTGAACTGGTGAGACGGTTCTAGTGGGCCAGGAGGTCCAGGAGGAAAGGGAGAAAGCTGCCTACGGAATCTGTACCCGGGGAGTGTTGGCTGATGAATGGCACGGTGCTTGTCGGGTCAGGCTGTGGGCCATGTGGGCAGAGACAAAGGAGCAGGCCCCTGAGAGCACTGTGTGTGTGTGTGTGTGTGTGTATGTGGGGGGGAGGGGGATAGTCAAGAAGACTTGGATTGAACAGAGGGGACCAGGCAGAGCTGCCTGTGAAGGTGCAACCCAGATGGCAACCACTGTAGCAAAGAGTCTCAGGGATTCAGGATGGAGGGGTGTGGAATGAGTGCAGGCTGTTGGTACCAAAGGCCCCTGCCTGCACATGTGGGCAGACCTGGACAGGAGGTGGGCTTTCACAAAGCGCACAGATTCTGTGCTTCTGCTGCTCAATGAGGCAAGTGGGTGGAAACTCAGCATTAGGCAGAGAGAGTAGGAAGGGGCCACTTGGGGAAGGAGGAAAACTGGCAGAACTGGAATGGTGTGAGAGGCGTCTGCCCCGACACTGGCTAAGTGGCACAGACAGAGCGAGGGAGGGACAGAGGGAGGTTTCCTGGCCGGGAAGCCTGAGGCAGAGGATAATCAAAGGGGAGGAAGAGAAGAGGTGGAGTGTGGCACCCAAGAAAGAGGCTGGTCCTCATCTGGGCACGGTGCATGGCACGAGCAAGGGATTGGGTGGGGAGTAGGCGGGGAAGCGTGAAAGGCAGAGAGGCACCGTGACGACAAGGAGAGGACAGGGGATGGGAAAGGGTGGAGGAGGGTCCAGGTGAGAGTAGGAGGGCCCAGAGGGCAGCGTCTCCAAGGGGAGGTGGTGGCCACTGTCATCACGGGGATGGTGATGTTGGGGACTCCCGGACAAGCGGAGGGTCTATGCCCAGGAAGGTGTGAGGAGCCAGGCCGAGAGAGGAGGGGGGACTGCAGCCTTGGGTCGGGTAGCTGTTGGGAGAGCCTGCTGGATGGGGCATCCAGGCTCTACAAAGGAGCACACTTGGGAGGGAAGAGACTGGCAGAGAGCACCTGGAAAGGAGATGAAGGCAACACAGGGTGAGAGAAACCACAGTACTCAATCACAGAGAGCTCTCTGCAGAGTAGGCATGGAAGTCTCAGTGTGTCTGCGCTGGGCTGGGGGTCATGCATCTGTGGTCAGACATCAAAATTGCTCTGGAGAAAGGCAAAAGGTAGGAGAATTATGGGAAGACCCCCCTGAGAGGTTGCAATCAAAGGTCTGATCACACAATTTGTCGGGACCAGAATACAACCAGGGACTAGTCTAGGGTACAGGGATTCCGGCATGTTTGAAACAAGGGTGGAGCAGCAGGTGGGAAGATCCAGAAGGGCGCAGACCCTACTGAATCCAGCTGAATGATTCCCAGATGGTGGACGAGAGAATGCTGCAGGCTGAAGGGGCGAGAGGGATGTGGTAGAGGGAACACAGGAGACAGAGGAACATTGGCTCGAGGCTAGAAGATCACACGAGCAATCTGGGAAGCATGGTACAGGGTGATCGTCCGAATGAGTAGAAGAATGAGGAAGAGCAGGGATGGATAGAGCCTAGAAGCCACGAGAGGTTTGTTTGAGGAATTGGGGGAATGCTTTTCCTAAGAGAAGCTTGGCCACGGAATGAAGAGGGAACAGAAACTGAACTTTGGCTCTCCAAACTGGGCAAGATGTGCGAGGGAAAACAGAAGGAGAAGGGGCGTTGCGTGAGTCAGACACGCTGGAGTGAAGGAGCGGTGTCAGGTGGCCACAGCAGCACGAGGTTGTTGGCGCTGGGGCACCCTGGGGCTGTTGGAGACAAGCATGGGGACGGGCAGGCACTTCAGGAACTGAAAGGCCGGAGAGCTAGCGAAGGGGACAAAAAGACTGCCATCAGAAGGGACAAGGGAGGACGGGCAGCAGGGGACTCAGGCAGCCTCAGGGCTCAGCTCCAGCTGGAGACAAAGTTGGTTGAAATGGAGCAGGGGGTTGTTCAGAAAGGGGTGACAGGTCCAGGAAAAGACTGGGCCCATGTCCCGACGGGCGTGTTGACGGCATGGAGGCGCTATGAGTGTGGAAGTATAAGATGAAGCACTATCTCTCTGACACAGAGATGGGGTCCTGTGCCCGGGGTGGCCATGCACAACCTTAATGTGGCCTCCAGTGTGCACCCAAGTGGAGGCAGGCAGACACGAGGGGAAGTACCTAGGATCCCAGCTGGGGAAACGTCGGGATCTGTGAGAGATGGACAGCTGGCAGAGCAAAGTCGCTCCTTCCGAAAGCAAGTGGAGGTCACGGGGTGTGCTGGGCACCAGCACACCCAGGGGAGTGTCGCGCTTTGAGCACTGAGAGCTGGGGATGGGGGGGAGGGTGGTGGTGGTGTGTGTGTGTGCGCGCAAGCAAGGACCAGCACAAAGGACCACTGCTGCATCCATTTGAATGATCCAGGGATGGTGCTGGAGAGGGCGTGGCCCCATGAGCAGGATATACCAGAGTCAGAGGAGGAGGACTAGGTGGCTACACCGCACTCAGGAGAAACGGGGTCCTCAGGAACGGCAGCAGTCAAGATGGCTGCTATTGATGAGGCTTGGACTAGAGGGAGCCGTGGAAGACAGAAAGCGAGGTTACAGTGGGCACAGAGGGAACAGACAGATAGCAGAGCGTGTCTGGGGGGCAGGGAGGCGGGCGCGCAGGCAGACTGGGTGTGAGTGAACACGGAAATGGTAAACTTGGAATCCTGGCAGTGCTCACACAAGTTCAACTGGAGAAATGCCCATGCTGGTTTCTAAGGCCACCTGCTGAAACAAGACTCGAGTGGTCAAGGTGGGACAGTACGACTGGGAAGTACTTTGTTCCCAATGCTGCCTTTTCCCACGCATTTGAGCGAAAGTTCAGGTGAAAGGCTTGGCTTGGAAGAATGCAGAGTTTATGAAGGATATCAGTATGGGCTCTGATGGGTGTCCGGAGGTGAGCCAATGCTGAAGTTGTAACTGAAGTTGTGAGTTGAATTCAGAATGTTGGGAGAAAATCTGGCTCATAATGAAGGAAATATGGATTGCGGGGGAGGTGGGACATGTTGAGGGATTGGGATGGGATTTTTGTTATGATGAAGGCTGAAAGAAAGATCTGTAGGCAGATCACTGAGAGCTGAATTACAGATGAGAGGGCGGCAAGCTGTGACAGGGCAGTCAGAATCCCCAATGAACCAAGGACAAGGAGCTCATGTGCATGCACTTACCAACTTGATCTTGGTGTGGATGCCAGACAATCAAATAGGTTATTTGCTACAATAGTTGCAGACAATGGGAGACAGGATGGGACATAGTGTGACACAGCCCCATAATAAAAAGGAATACAGGGATTGGAAGGGTCCTGGCTATGCAGGTGAACCCTTCGTTAAATGGGCAGGGGCGTTGCTGAGGTCTGAGGCAGGGGATGGGTAGACGGTTGCATCTATGAGGCAGGCCATACTATTGTTAGGGCCATCCACACTGAGTGAGAACGGATGCCAACCAGGAGTGCTGCCCTCTTTTTCTAAAACGTTTGAGATAAGGAGTGATTCTTAAAGGGCAAAAGGCAGCAACAGGACCAACTAGGCTGAGACCTTTGACGTCAGCCACTCCTCAGCGCTCTCCACGACCGGAGTGAAGGATACACGGTAGTGTCTTGATGCTGGGCTACGCGGGTTTTTCCTAAGGGAGCAGATTTTGTTTTGCTCAATTCAAAAAGGGGAAAGCAAGAGAAATGAGGAGTTAAAAAACTCCAGGAAGGAAGAGAATCATTGGTAGATTGGAGGGTGTGTCTTTCCTACCCTGGCCAACGGGGCATGTGCGAGGATGACGGGAGGAAGGGGGTCATTCCGGAAATGAAAGCCTACCAGCCTCCACTTACTGAGGGGTCACCAGCGTCTGGCACTGCAGCAAACACGCGCACCTTACGTTCTTCATCCCATTCCATCCTCACTCCCAAACCATGCTCACAGTCGTCTGATCAAACGACCGCTCGGAATCACGCAGCGAGGCTTCAACTTGAGATCCGTGGAGAAGCTCAAGGTGCACTCTTAAAGCAGGCCATTTCCTACTTTCAAGTTCACCTTGAAGTCACACCTAACTTTTAAATCCGCCCCCCTCCACCCACCCTGAGAGTTAAGGAAGAGTTCTGCGATAAGGCAAGTAGAGGGGACGTGTCGATCTGGACGCGACTGGTAGCAGGTGGCATGTCTGTGATGGGGGTGCGCACAAAGGGAGCACGGGTAGATGACTGCTTTGTACCGTCTATGCCCTGGTATGTCACGTGTGTTCAGGGACCAGCAGAGACAGTCACACCTTGGGACAGAGAGTGAAGAGGAGGGAGGGAGGAGTGAAGAGGGTGAAGGGAGGAGTTCATTTTTAAGCAGGCAGATGATGGACCAAATACACACACACCACAAACAGTATGTCCAAAGTTCAGGCATTGTGACAAAATTCTACTTCATTTATCTACGCTGCAATGGCAGAGTTTGTGACTAACTTTCAGTACTGATCAGGAAGCCCTTTCACAAAAATGAAAATTCTCCAATGCCACATTTTTATTTACCAAATGAAACAGAACAACTACCATACCAACAACCTGAAGAGCCCAGATCCAATACACCAAAGGGCGAGACCTCTGGGCTCGTTCTTCAAATCTGTACTTTAAATCGAAACATACTCTGTAGCCAGAGAGAGGGGGAGGAACCTTCTCTCTGCTCCTTTCTTGGTGGAAATATTTGTTCTGTATTATACTTCTGTATGATAAGTAATTGCTGTAACTTCCATATTGTTGTTTTTGTCTCTTCACTATTGCTGTGTTTTGATGCTGTAAAACTGTACTTAAGGGACTTTGGGAAGACCACTCCCTGGGGTGTGAGGCACCTGAGTTAGCAGAGCGCACCTAGGGAAATGGGAAGAATGGGTTTGGCGTGTGCCCTTCCCTTGAAATGGAGTGGTGAGATAATGGCGCCCCTTAGAAAACAAATGTGGTAACAAGTAACTTAGCAGGAAGACTGTGAAACTAGGTGACACCTCACCTAGAGTTCTGTTGTTGCAGAAAACAACAACTGGTCAAGTACAGGATCTCCCAGGAAAAAGCCAACAGGTCCAAATCCTCGCTTAGAACAGGGGTCAACGAAACCGGCCTAACGCAAGAGTATAGCCAGCTAGGGGACATGCTTCAGACAAAGCTAACCGGAGCGAGAGCGAGAAACAGACCAGGCCAGGGAGCGCATCGATGAGCAAACAGAACAGACAGGGGAGGTGCTGACAGGCCAATGCAGGATGGCCTGGGCTCCAAGGGGAGGCCAGACAGGGAAGTGCCTTCCTGCCCAGGGCACTGCAGAGCCAGCGGGCTGCCGAGGAGAAGGGCTGCGCAGCCCAGGACCAGAGGGAACCATCTGGGATTCAGACCCAACAATGGTGCCAACTCGAATCTACCTCGTGCTAGAGTCTGAGCAGCCTGGTCTACCATGCGCCGCAGCAGGGCCGGGCAGGGACCCCCCAGGGGAAAATATCGCAGGAGGAGGGAGTTGGGGGAGAGGCCAAAAGACAGTAGGCCACACCTTGGTTGTAACTGAGCGCTGACCGCAGAGAACTATTTGACTTTTTGACTTCTTGTAAACTCTGTGACTTCCCCGCTATTTGTTAATTTTGTTAACCTATCTGTTTTTCCTGTTCTGACTGGTAGTAAAAATTGTGCAAAATATCAATGTGTCCCGTGTGCTTATTTCTGCGAAAGGCAGGGTCACAGTGGGACCCACCGCTCTGCAGGGAACACTGGGTGGGGAGGTGGGGGCGGATGAAATCCAGGTCTGCAGAGGCTTGCCCTTCACAGAAGACCAGCCACAGGGCCATCTCACACCGTCAGGTTTGCAAACACTGCTATCGGCACTACCAGCTGGCTCTCTTTTGGGGGGGCCATTTTGCCCTCCAGAGGGCAACAGTTTCAGTCACCACACGGGAACTGCTGCATATAGAAAATGACATAGCCTTGCTCAAATCTGGGTGCTGTGATCGGCTAGATCAGTCACGAGGCTGAGACTTGCTCAAAGACACTAGCCTTAGGCTTGTCGACCCTCAGAGATGACATATCCTGAAATGCCAAGGACCGACTGGGCAGTCAAATCCAGAGAGAACCCAGGCAGGGAGACACAGCAGTGAGACAGGACCCTGGGCCAGAGACCGGAGGTGAAAAAGCCTTGTGGCATGGCTCCACGGAGAGAGCCTGCGTCCTTGTCTGGGCCACCACCGCATGCCCGTGGCTTCTCTCTCCAGAGTAGAGAGCCGGCAAACTCCTCTCTCAGACTTAGCTTGAAAAGGAACATTTCCACAGCCGAAGCAATTCCATCCCTAGTTATAAAGGCAACCATTACCGTGACAGTCTGAAGAACTACCTCCCTCAACCCTGACCAATCCTTTGAATGCATTCTCAGTCAAGCTTAGGTTTCCAGCCCTTTGTGGGTCAGTACCTGCCGTAGGGTCATCGTCAGGCAAACGGACCAGCGTGTAACACATTCCTGGTTGGTTGTACGCGAGGCTGGGGGCGGGGATGCAGCAGAGCACTTCATGGGCATCGGAGGGCTCCATCCGCACGGTCACTTTCTCCAGCAGCTGGTCGTTCAGAGTGTTGGTGCAGTCGAACTGGAAAGGCACCACAGGGAAAGTCACACACGCTCAGAACCAGGGCCCCGAGCAAGGGTTTCTTTCCCAGCCGTGACCTGTCATGCCATTCTGGACCACGCGGTGCCTTCCCTTCCTAACGAGTCTCTTTATTTATTTACTAATCATTTCCCTGGGGGCTCGTACAGCTCTTATCACAATCCATACATACATCACGTCAAGCACATTTGTACATTGGTTGCCATCATCATTCTCAAAACATTTGCTGTCTACTTGAGCCCTTGGTATCGGCTCCTCATTCCCCCCTCCTTCCCCACACCCCCCTCCCTCATGAACCCTTGATAATTTATAATTATTTTGTCATGCCTTACACTGTCTGACGTCTCCCTTCACCCACTTTTCTGCTGTCCGTCCCCCAGGGAAGAGGTCACATGTAGATCCTTGTATTCGGTTCCCCCTTTCTACCCCACCTTCCCTCTACTCTCCCTGTATCGCTACTCTCATCACTGGTCCTGAAGGGATCATCTGTCCTGGTTCCACCGTATTTCTAGTTCCTATCTGTACCAGTGTCCATCCTCAATTCTACCATATAAACCGTCTCCTTAAGGCACAAAGATCACCTTATTTCGGGGATTTGTGGTTGGCTGGTGGCTTATGTAGCCACCAGCTCTCTCTCCTAAGACCGAGCTCTCGCAGAAGGGCGGCGGCCCCTGACGGCTGACTGAGCGTCAACGAGAAGCCCTACGTCTGGAACAGCTCGCTTAACTACACTGATACTAAAGGAGGGTGATCTTTTTAAGTAGGTTCTACTGAGGTTGCAGAACTTCTTCATACATTCCAGTTTTATGAACGTTCACATTTTTCACCATTAAAAGGGACCCGTCACATGAAATGAGAGGATCTCTACAGCGCCCACCTGGAACACAATGTGGTTGGTAAACACGTGCTTGATGCAGCGAACAAAATATTCGGTCTCTGCTTCTGTAAGTTGAACAGGCTCAGAAGACTTAAACAAGGGTCCTAGATTCATAAACTCAGGGATGGCAGCCAATTGTTCTAGAAGGAAAAAGGAGAGAGGAAAGAAAGCAGGCTGTTATAACAGGGAAGGTATTACTCTGCATCTCTAAAATACTTTAAATAGCTTCCAGACCCTTACTGCCGACTGACTACTAATTACTGTTCAGCTATTCTCAACCTATCAACTAATATGTCTCCAAGCTTAAGTGGACTAATCTTTTCAGTAAGCAAGTTAATATCCTGAACTACTTAAAAAAAAAAAAAGGAAATTAAAATCCTAATTTCTTAGAATTTGAGTTCTCAGTGAGTAAGCAAGATACAGACGCAAAACCACACACCCAAGAAGCAAGTTAACAGATTGGGAATTGGAGATTCTCATGGACCCCGGGTGGCCTAGAAACTGTAGCCGATGGTAAGAAATAAGTCAGCATGCTCCAATTAGTTCTAGAAAGATGTCTTGGGTGAAAATTAATCAAACTGAGTCAAAGTAGCAGGCTTCCCTACATGTGCAATGCCTAGGAGGCAAGCCCAGGGACCCATCAAATCGTCCTACCTTGGAAAATCTCTTGCCTGGAAGGAGCCAACTTCTCTGGCTTATTAGTCACAAGTGTGATTTCTGCAAGGACAGAGATGAAGTCACAGGTGAGTTTTTACTCCACTCTCCAGCTAACACATGCACGCACAGCAAGGTGAGGGGCGGAAGTGTCTAGCAGATAAACACTGGGCCACTTCTAAATCACACCACTAGGTTCTTGGTCCCCTTTCTTTCAAGATGCACAAATTCAAGTGTATGTAATGATCCTATTTTACGAGATAATTAAATATACCCTAAAATATCAAATCTGCTTTAAATGGGTGAGGATGTACAAAAACAACTGCTTTTGCAAGGAGGAACAATTCATCAAATAAATCTTCTCACACTTCAGTCTGACAACAGTCTGTCTATCGTCAAACTGGACAATGCCAACAGAAAAACTGTGAGAAACAAGGTTGAAAAGGGAAGCATACGGCATTTGATTCCCGGTCCTGTGTTGTTCTTCTGTATTTATTTCAGTTTTAAAGATAGTCTGCGAACATTCTTCCCCATCTTGCCTTACACATGCACTCAGGATAAATTCCCAAGAGCAAAATTCATTAACTAGAAGTGCCAGCTTCAGAAGAAGATGAAGGCAGTGAGGGGCTAATTACCGTTCAGAGGGACACAGCAGTAATGAATTTAAGATGCCGCAACACTTGGCAAGGAAAAAACCCAAAATTGATCATTTTTTTATCCTGAACCACACTTCAAATTTTTGCAAACACCAGAACTTTTTAAAAGCTCCTATTGAGAGTGGTGGTTGGGGAGAATCCTAGGATCTGGAAAATTTGGACTAGGGCATGACACAATTATACAAAATAAGTATTAGAAAAAATATACTCTCAGCCACCTGGTGGTAACACTACTTCTGCTCAGAAACCCTTGGATATGTAATAGTGCCCATTACCTGCTTTCTGTTCAAAGGCAGGAGCCACAGCAAGAGGGACGGATTTCATGTCGAAGGGCTTTTCCGAAGGCTCCAGGGTGTACTGGTGCAAAGCTTTTTCCATCCCTGGTACCGAGACCGTCAGACCTGGGACATACAGGCATCTCTGCGTTAGAACTTCATGGGAAAATGAGCTTGAGAGGTTATGGAATTTCCTCAAAAACTTCAGGGAGCCATCCCACCTTATAACCCTATCTTAAAATTCTGCCTGAGGAGACCTGAAAGCAGAGCATTAACATGCCAACAGACCATTACCTCCCAGAGAGGAAAGCCACCGAGGCCTGGGAGACAGTGAAAACCCACCCAAGGGAAGAGGCCAAGGTTAAACCCATCCAACAGGAAAGGGAGGAAAGCCAGGAGCCGAGGCCAAGGGCTCAGGCAGAAAGAAAATGATGATGGTGACATGCGTACAACTGTGCTTGATACAACAGATGTATGGGTTATTATAAGAGCTATAAGAGGCCCCAATGGAATGATTCATAAGAAGAAAAACCAGGAGCAAGCGATGTTCCTTGGGTCCTTCCTAATCTAAGAAACTTAACCGCGTGGAGGGTTTTATGGGACTTGTCTTAACCGCGTGGAGGGTTTTATGGGACTTGTCTTAACCGCGTGGAGGGTTTTATGGGACTTGTCTTAACCGCGTGGAGGGTTTTATGGGACTTGTCTTAACCGCGTGGAGGGTTTTATGGGACTTGTCTTAACCGCGTGGAGGGTTTTATGGGACTTGTCCACATCAAGTTAGAAGCCAGTCCTGTGAACGGCCGTTTCCCCTCGAAAGGCAAGTACACCCAACACTAACCACCAAGCACTTTGCCGATCTTGAGGTCTACTCCCACGACACCACCCAGGGAACAAATGCCCGCGTGTCCACGTCCCTGGTGCGCACTAACCGTTGAAGATGTACGTAGCATTCAACGCCATCTGCCTCTGCTGCAGCACATTCAGGTAGAAGGTAGCTCGGTCCCGGACCTCATCATCTGTATCCATCATACACCTGCCCAGGGAATCAGAAGAGGCAGGTCACTGCACCACCAGCCATGCCTGAGGGACAGGACAGGGCCCGCGACACTCCCTTTATTTATTAAAGACTCAACAATATCAGTGGAGGATGCGAATGTATCCACCAGCCTTGGGGACTGTTCTGAGTCGCTGAGGAAATGCTGTCAATCTGAAGCTGCACACAGCCTAGGCATTCGTTTTACCCCAGCTCGCTGTCATCGAGTCGACCCCCATGAGGCAAAGTCAGCGCTCCCTGCCACGGAGTCATTGCCCACTCAAAATGACCCCAAAGGGCACAGCAGAACTGCCCTGCGAGCTTCTGGGACTCCTAACGCTTTATGGGAGGAAAAAGCCCCATCTTTCTCCCAAGGAGCAGCTGGTGGTTTTGAACTGCTGACACCACATGGATTGAGAGCCCAATGCATAACACACCACCAACTAGGAAGTTGGGCCGGGGGGAGAGGTCAGTAACCAGCGGTAATGGTCGGGAGTCTGTTCATTCTTGGGTCTGTAACCGCTGCTCCTGGGGAAGAGTTAAGACGTCTCCATTAAGTCTGCAGTGGGGATCCCACACTCCCCAAGGACCCTAAAAAGATAAACAGCATCCCCGTTCCAGGTGTGGCTGCTGCGCAGATGGCAATCTGCTTTATTTGCACCAGCCAGCCTTCGTGCCGAGGTGTCTGCTTCCAAGACAGGGTACGCGCAGAGTGGGGGGGGGGGGTCACTGGAGTCCCGGAAAGTGACGCGCTCCCTCTGAACAGTAAACCCTGGTCACCCCCACAGAGTGGGGCCAAGATGGCTTTGGAGTGAGTGCCTCTCAGGCAGGCTGACTCGGGTCCCTTTCTCTAAAAGGAAAATCTCACAAGAGAAACGCAAAACCAAATGTTACCTAGCACAGGAACCCGATTCAGAATTCCTAGTTGGAGGGGAACATGCCACTCACTCCTTCCTACACCAACTCTTCCCTTAGACCCTGCCATGTGTTTGATAGGGTACCAGGAGGCCATGTCTAAGTGGACATACGAATGCTTCATTCTTGAAAGCAAAACCGGAACACATACTTTACCCTTTTACTCACCTTTGTAAGAGCACCAGAATGCTTGGGAGAAGACTCTCATTCTGAGCCCCAAATTTAGCCAGCGCACTCACAGCAGCTAGAGGGAAGCAACAAGCACGGGAGAAGCATAAATGTTGGTTTCTCAGAACCGAACCCCAAACCAAACTGACTGACCATCGCGCTCCTCAGACCAGCACCCACTAAAAATAGACGAACAGAATGGCTGCCCATGCTCCGTACGGATACGCCCTGATTCTTATTTCTGCGATGCGTTTATGCATCTGCGGAATCCCACACGTCCAAGAGAGCTCTGAGTCACCAAGTTCTCCGAGCAGTCAGGAGGAAGACCGCTCTTCACCCTCACCACACCGTCAGCAGTGCCGTACTGAAGACCCCGTCACAGCCCACCAACCCAAGTGTCAAAAAGAAGCCCCATTACCAACACTTCCCTCCTCCGATAAAACGTCTTGTTCACCTGCCTTCTGTCCGGAGGAGTGCTAGGTGCCAGGGACAGAGAGATAAAAGACAAGAGTCCCTGACTAGCTTGTGGGAGACAGGTGAGGACCGCGCAGAGGAAGGCCATGGCCATGGAACTAGATCCAGGATGTGGCATCAGACCAGAGAAGGGACCTTCCGCCGGAGTTGGCGGCTGAGAAGACACATGGGATGGAGGCTTAGTACTTGAGTAATATTGGAAAAACAAGAAGCGTGGGCCAGAGGGGAAAGTCAGAAAGAGTTCTGCAGGCAGAGGGGCTTAATAGGGACCCAAACCCATGGCTATTGAGTCGATTCTGACTCATCTCGACCCTATTGGCCAGGGTAGAACTGCCCCATCGGGTTTCCAAGGCTGTAAACAGCGACAGACGCCGACTGTCACGTCTCTCTCCTGCGGCGGAGAGGCAGGTGGTCACACTGCCGACCTTGCAGTTGGCAGCCAAGCACTGTAACCACCGTGCCACCTCCCTCACCACCAGCGGGCCCATCCTGGCTCACAGGGTAGAACCGCCCTGGTGCTTCCCCGGTCATGGGAGTAGGAACCCTGTGGAGGAGCTGGTGGGTTCAAACCGCTGACGCCACCACCAGGGCTCCTCTAGCAAGTCCAAAGGCCCACGTGCTGAGAGGAAAACGCAGAGGACTAGCCTCTGTGCACGGTGCACAGCGCCGATGGCTGGGACGCCGCTTTCTGGGCAGAGACAAGTGACATGAGACCAGAGACGAAATGAGGTATGGGTCGATCTTAAAGTAGCCACTGAAGGATGTTCAAGAGAAAGGTCACTGTGTGTATCTGAAAGAGGATTTCGGTCACAGACTGTGGGGAATAGACTGGACATGAGACTAGAAGTACTTAGATCTCTTAGGAGTCGGAAACAGAGGAGAGCCAGAGGCGGCATCCATGAAAATATAGAGAAGAGTTATAGAGTAGGAACCATCACGTCAATGTCAAATCACAGGATCTCTAAGTCCTCCTAGCAGATGGCCTCATCTTCCTCACAGGGACACCGAGTGAGTGAGCTTAGCAGGGCAAACTGTCCACGCTTACCTGGCGGCAAGGGAGGTAGACCCTGCCCCCCCCCCTCCAAAAAAAAAAACCTGTTGAAGACAGCGACAGGCACAAAAACATATTACAGAGTCAGAATTGATGAGCTTTTATCACAGGTTCAGCAGGGGTGAAAAACTGAGTGGATGGGAAAGATGTGGACTTGTCACTTGCTGGCTTTGAACTTCAGTTGAATTTGACTATGATGTGCCTCAGATGGTTGGACATAAAAATTCAGGAAGGAGATATGTACTGGAGGGTCAGAGTCTAACAAGAAAGCTCTGAAAACGCTCATCAGGAAGGTGTATGTTGCAAGTCAGAACTCGGAGCAAATATCGCATTTTAAGGCAGTAGGCCCAGGGCGAGGAGTCCTCAGGTGACTGAAGAGTGAGGAAGACGCAGGCCACTGCAGACGTCAAGGGCAGACAGAGTTTCACACGGTGCTTCCTCAACAGCGCAGCACATTCACAAGCCGGTGAACCACGGTCAGCACATTAAAGGACCTAATTTGAATTCCAACTAGCCAAGAAGTAATTTCTAACAGCTGCTTCCTTTCATAACACTGGTGAGGCTGGCACCATGCTTCCTTCTGTTGTCCACAGGTTCGCTACGAGGCGGAACGGGCTCGATGGCCCCCCACAGCCAGAGGAGAGTTTCCCCCGCCCCCCAGGATGTTTGCAAGGTGGTTGAGGAGAAAACAGAAAACAAGGTCAGGAGGCAGTGAGTCAAGGCAGTCATGTTCACCTGAAAAGGAGGCAAAGAACCAAACTCACTGCCACTGACGCAGCTGACTCTCAGCGACCCGAAGGACAGGGCAGACCTGCCCTTGTGGGACTCCAAGACTGTCACTCTTCATGGGAATAAAAAGCCTCGTCTTTCTCCCATGAAGTGCCTGGGGGTTTTGAACTACTGATCTCACAGTTAGCGGTCAACACGTAACCCATGACACCACCAGGTCTCTATAGAAAAGAAAGCAGTCGCTAGCAAAAGATCAGAGAGGGGGATTTTGTTTCCAACAGGAGGAACTGAACCTGTTTGTATCCTAAAAGACAGAACCGTTAAAGAGGAAGAAGTAGGGGAAGGGGGGTCACGCTTCAGACACAGACACACACACGCACACGCACACAGTCAGGGAAAACAATGTAGGATGCTGCTACAATGACATCCCAGCACACTGAACGGTCCAGGATATCTCTGTCTCTGTAGCTAAGGCAGAAGTTAGTTTGGGAATCAGAAAGCAGAGAAGTGGCAGAGGAGCTATCTAAAACCCTACAACAAACAGACCTCGCAACCTCATTTTCCAAATTCGAGTAGCACCCGAGTTAAGCATTCCAAAGGGCCAGCCATTAGGTCAGCGTCCTCAGGCCCAGGACTCACCAGCTCTGACGGCCTCGTTTTCCAGGACCACCCTATTGAAAATAAAGCGGATATACTTGGAAGGGGCAGGCGTCCTGGGCCCCTCTTTGCCCAACAAGTGGAGAATCTTGGTCGCCAGAACTGTGTGCTCACAGTCTTCAATGAACTCGCACAGGTGGGCTAGCCCCGATTCTTTACTCTCCGGGTTCTCCTCCACAATGCTGATGATGCAGTCCACGATGGCCCGCTTGTACTCAAAGCCCCCCTGGCCAGAGAGAATGGAAAACCACGTTCGCTTTATCCTCTTAAAATTGTTTATTGAGCCGTAACCCACATGTCAGACACTCCCATAGCTCCGCCGTCACAGTAGAGTCACATAATCACCGTCCCACCGTCCTAGGGCGTTCGCTCCTTTCTTGTATTGTTAGTTCACACTGCCCTCCTGCCTCCTCTCTCATGTCCCCAGGAAGCCACTAATCCAGTGACTATCTCCATAGACTTACCTAGCCTGGATTTCACATACTGGAAAACATACTCACAAAATAAGACCAGTAACAATATCAAAATGAACCAGAGGGGGAAAACCTCAATTGAGAAAAAGCAGGAAATATGAAAAACTTGTGCAAACGTAAAATGGGTCAAAGGGGATCAAACGATCAGCTACTGCGTTTTAACCCAACCACATGCCCCATCAGCGAGTTGACGCTGCTCTCGGGCTGATGGCAAGGCCATTCCCGGGCCTCGGCTGTGCTCACAGGAGCTGCACCAGAGCTTCCGCCATGCAGGCATCCTGCAAATGGATTCGGGCTCCCATGGGCCTCCTGGAAACTGGGTGTTCTCAGCCGCTGTTCACGGTAAGGAGTGCGTTGGGAGCCTGTTGGCTCTCTGGGCTTATGCCGGCAATACTCAACATTCCCACCTTTTGTCAACGAAGCGACGGCTTGTCTTCCCCTCCACGCAGAAAGTCAACCTAATCACATGTTTAGTAACGCTCGTGGTGCTTCCCATGTGAGAGGCACGCCAAGCTCATGGAGAAGGCGGCTTCAAACATGAGGGGATTACATGGGAACCTTCAGGGTTTAGGCGCGCAGCCAACAGTCCACCTACGTCATCTCGGAGCATGTTGGACAGGAAAGTCATCATGACACCGTGCTTGCGAGGGTACTTCTGGCAGAGCGCGCTAATTGCCTGGACCACCACCACCTGTGGGAAACCAACAGCAGCAAGAGTTAGCTTTGTAATGCTGGCTCCCAGGCACATTTCCCCTCTCATTTACCTGACAGCACTGAGGTTAGCTAAGGCGGCAACAGGGGTGCTTTGTGAAAGATGAGCAGAGACCCCAGGCCTCTGCCACAGGCACGTAAGAACACGGAAGGACGGAAGCAGGAAGCGTAAGCAGACCGAGTTCCATGGAACAGGTAGCGGTGCTGAGGAGCCAGTTCACCGAAGAATGCTAGACTGAACGGAATGGGTTCTTGAAGAATTTTGCCAAAATTTTAGAGGCCGGTGTCAAGGACGTTAACCCCACTTGCCGTGTCAGCAGACAGACGGGAACTATCTACTGGGTTTGTTTTCCCCTCTGTGCTATTCTGCTTTATTATATTTGGGGATTTTTTGTTTTTCTTTTTCCCTATGTCTATCTATGTAAGATAGGCAGGACGAACAACCCCAAGGAGAGAACTACGGTACCAGCGGTTTTGGGGGGCATGGGAGTGGAAGGGGCTGGGGAGGGGGAGCTGGGAGCCAACAAACCCAAAAACAAGGGAACAACATGTGATCTAAAATTGGTACTGAGGAGAGTGTAGAATGCCCATTGGGGCTTGATCAAGAGCAATGGATCTGAGAAGAAATACTGAGAGCTGAATGGAGGGTGAGCGTGATAGTGGGACAGGAGGAAGGTGAAAGGAAATAGAGGAAAGAAATAGGAGGCAAAAGCTATAGAGGTGTAGCTATAGGCATGTATTTGTGTAAGCTTATTAATTTATAATGAAATAGAGGCCAATGTACATATAATTTATATGTTAAGTATTAAGGTAGCAGATGGACTTTGGGCCTCTACTCAAGGCCTCCCTAAACACAAGAGCATTTTGTTCTGATAACCTTCCACTCTTTGATACTCACCTTCCCGACAGGATTGCTGAAGACAAAATGGGTGCATGAGCAAATGTGGTGAAGAGAGCGGGTGGTGCCCGGCTATCAAGATATGGCATCTGGGGTCTTAAAGGCCTAAAGCCAAACAAGTGGCCATCTAGCAGGGAAGCAAATAAGCCCCATGGAAGAAGCACACCAGCCTGTGTGATCATGAGCTGACCATAGGATCAGGCATCAGGTATCAAAAGATCAAAAAAACCAACTATATTGATGCAAAAAAGGGGGGTTGGAAACCCAAAACCCATCTGTAGACAACTGGATATCCCCCACAAGGGTTATAAGGAAGGGATGATTCAACCCAGATGCAGTATAGCACTGGCGAATCACACATCACTCCTCTAGTTCCTGAAGAGTTCATCCCACCCCCCACCCCCACTCCCATGACCCAGTTCTACCTCACAAATCTGGCTAGAGAAGTTAGCGTGCCGCCATCTCATGGATGCCATTAAAACAAGCGATTTCTGGTCAGAGATGGAACACCATTGACCACACCAGAGGGTCAAGTCCCTGAGCCAGAGGAGCCCTGGTGCCACAAGCACTTGGCTGCTCACCAGGTTGGTACTCTGAGCCCACCAGAGAAAAAGGGGCAGTCTGCTTCCATAAAGATGTCAGCCTCGGAAGCCCCACGGGCATCTCAACTCGGCCCTGCGGTCACTCTGAGTCGGTGTGGCTAGTTCTCATTTCTTTGAGCCCTAGTGGCCACAGTGTCATATGATGAAGGGAGGTAACAGCCGCACCCGTAGAAGGTTTCTTGTTAGAACTCTGAAGCACAGAATCCCAGTCTTTGTTAATAGGTGGTTGACTACGCCTACCCGTTGTTCTGAAGGTGACATTCTCTTTATGACCTTGCACACTAAGCGTGTCCACCCTTTATTCTATTTGTATCATCCAGGCCTGTACGGGAATCTGGCGTTTATTCGGGAGGGAGACGCTCTTATCTTCCAAGGCGGAAAGATACGTTAGTCTATATAAAGGGAACAAAATTGGGCTGTTGGGAACAGTGGGCAGTTAGAACTTATTTTGGAAAAGGTATAGAAATGTAAAAGGCCCAGGGAGAATTGAGAACTGTCTCCCAACAATCAGTGGGTCCTAAATCTTCACGTTGTTTCACAGACAGAAAATGAAGGAAACAAAATCAACTTCTTTGTAGAAAAGAATTTTCACAATCCTTAAACCTAATTAAGACAGGCTACAAATAAAAAGACACAAACCAATCTACTTATGAATATTGATGCAAAAATTCTGGGTCAACTACTAGAAAGCAAAACCCAGTACTATTTTAAGAATGCATCAAGCTGAGATGGAATTTATATCAAGAATGCTATAGTAAGAAATAAAATAAAGAATGCTAGGATAGTTTGATATTAAAAAGCTAATTAGCATGATTTGCCATATTAATGAGCCCAAAGGAAAAAAAAATCCATATAACTATAGATGCTGAAAAGCCTTTGATAAAATCCAATATACAATCCTAGTAATAATGTTTAAGAAAATAGGAACAGATACTCGATGAACATAATAAAACACAGCTACTTCAATTCTAATGTCAGCATCTTATTTAAGGGAAAGACTTCAGAGGCATTTTAATGAAGGTCAGAAACAAAGCAAGAATACCTGCTCCATTATCTCCGTTGTCATTTAACATTATCCTGGGGATATTGGCCAAAGTATTTAAATAGGAGAAAAACTACTAGAGAACTTAGAAAGAGAAAACCAAACCAGTTACAGATGGAGCGATAGGATCCCCGGAAAGAGAATCAATGACAAAGCTAACTCAAAATAATTCACCAAGACGGTGGGTGGTAAAATTAACTTGCAAAAATAACAATGTATGCATCAATCATATTCAGTTAGAAGATACAATGGACAAGAAAATCTCACTTTATAATACGAAGATAAAATACTTGGATTAAGCATTTTGAAAACAGAATAATTAAAACTGGCAAAAGATCTACCATGAAGCATACTTGCGAAAAGACCAGGGTAAACACAAAGGCAGCCCTAGTCCTTAGGGAGGGGGTCTGAACAGTGTCTAGATATCTGTTCTCTCTTCAGTTAGCTTGCAAATTTATTGTTCATACCAAGATTCATAAAAATGAATTTCCCAAATTAACAAAATAAAAAGCCGGAGGTGGGGAAGCTAGGTATATCCTATAGAGCAGGGTCCTCAAACTTTTTAAACGGGACCAGTTCACTCAGACCCGTTGGAGGGCGGACTATAGTTTTTTAAAAAAACTATGAACACATTCCTATGCACACTGCACAGATCTTATTTCGAAGCAAAAAACAAACAGGGCAAAAACACCCAGCGGGCTGGATCAATGTCCTCAGCGGGCCGCCTGTGGCCCACGGGCTGCAGTTTGAGGACCCCTGCTACAGAGCCTGTATATTTGAAAATAGTGTGTGCAACTGGTGTCTGAATAGGTTTTTTTAAGTTGTCTTCATTTTATTCATATTATTTTCTGGTGAACAGAGAATTTAAATTTAGATGGAGTCCATTTTTTTCTGGGCTGTTTCTGTTTTCTTTGTGTATGATGTTCTCAATGTCTCTCCACACCTGGGCAGGTCTTCTGTCATTAGTACTCAATGATTCAAAACTGTTCTTCAGGCATTCTTGAAACCCAGGTGGGATAGACTCAAGGTCGTAGTTTGGTTCTTGTGGACTTATTTTGGTTTTCTTCAACTTCAACCTTAGCTTACATGTGAGTGATTGAACCAGTCTCCTCTGTAGAGTTTGTGATCGTCTGCAACTACAAGCCATGTTTTAATGGATGACCATGTGCATGTTTTGTTTAAAAGGCTGTGGGTGGTCTACCTGCAGGATACATTCCAAGATGGCTGATGTGCTGGGACAAATGGTTATGTAGTTTTGTAGACAGTACGTAAATTCTATCGGCAATGGAAAGCAACCTCGGTGGTACTATGGGACAAGCGTTGGCCCGCTTAACCACAAAGTTGGAGGTTTAATTCCACTAGCTTGCCCACGGGAGAAAGATAAGCCTGCCTGCTCTCTGAAAGATTTATGGTCTCAGAAACCCTCGGTAGCTATAGCAATTCAGTGGCAGTGGGTTTGGTTGGGTTTTTAACCGGCGGTGTGATACAGCTCCTGTTTCCCCACAGCTTCACCACCAAGAGTGCAATGTGAAGCTTTGAAACTTTGCCAATCTGATGGGTGATGAATGGTATCTCCAGGTACTTTTAATGTGAATTTTTATTACTAGGAGAGAAATGAAACATCTTTTAAAATTTTGTTTTCATTTAGATTATCAGTGTTTTATTTTATTGCATTTAACTTTTGAGTCACAGTAAGAAAGACTTCTCTTTTATGTCCTCAATTCCCACATGTACTTGTGTTTAGTTCTGGGGATTCCATTCTGTCCCGTCAGCCTATTCAGACACCAACCGCACACACTATTTCCAATCCAGAGGCTCTCTAGGAAACAGCAAGCTTCCCACGCCACCCCAGCGTTTTATTTCCAGAGTTTTCCTAGCTATTGTTTGCAACATTGTTTTTACGAATTTTAGTATGAACTTGTCTACTAGCTTCAGGAAAAATCTTACTGGCATTTTTATTGGGATCCCAATAAATCCATAAGCTCACTCTCAGTACATTGCTGCTTCCGGTCTCACATCCCACATTCTCTGCTGCTTTCTCATCAGCCCTTCTGGTCAATTAGTAAACCATGGTTTTGAATGCATTTCCTCGACGACCATAAAATGGTTACTTTCCAGGTACTTGTGAGTTTGGATCTTTCTCTCCCAGGATAGGGTCTGTTTAAGGCTTTTGCTCCCCACCCCTTTTCAAGCTTCCCTGACATCCTCCGGGAGCCCTTTCTCAGCCGCTACAAAGTTCTCCTTGCTGCTTCTCACTCTCCAGGGTGTCTTTGGGCAAACAGAACTTCTTTAACTTTAATTAGGTCCAATTTATCCAAATTCCCTGTGTGTCTTATTTAAGAAATAGTTCCCTAACCTCAAGGCCATGAAGAGATTGTCCCATGCTTTCCGCTACAACACCTTACTTCTTTGCACACTTGTGATGGCAATCCATCAAGAGGTGAGTTTGGTGTGTTGTGTGAGGTAGGAATGAAGAGTCAATTTATTACCAATTGATGAATTTTCACACTGCATTAGTAACATTTTTACCTGAACCAACCCATCCACCACCTAAACTTAAAGATGCTCTTAGCACAAAACTGATAGGTGAAGAAGCAGATGGTATGCTGGGAAAAAAAAGAATGCATTTTAAAATAGAAAATTTCAACTTTAGTCTGGGCTCTGCTGCGAATTCACTGTGTGGCCTGTAGTCAGTCAGTGAGTCAGTCAGCTTTCAAGGCTGCAGTTTCCACAAGTGATGAGAGACAAAGGAACAGCCTGAGGAGTAGCTATTGTTACAGAAGAATCAAAAACGGCAACAAAAAAGAGAGAAAGAATATAAAAAGGCACAGCCCTAAAGGTCTCGCGGGATTGCTGGGGAGGCGCAGGCGAGGGACACTGCTGTGATACTGAGAGCCACGGCTCTTCAGGCTTGTTCCCACAACAGCCACGCAAGACCTCTGGAGCTGGAGCTACCAAGCAGCGTGCAGGAGATTAAAAAACAAAACATAACACGAGCCCCAAATCGAGAGGCATACAATGTCCATGGATCGGAAGAATGAACGTGATTCAGATGTCAGTTCTCCCAGAATGATCTGGGTCCAATGCAATAACACTCCGAGCCCTAACAGGCTTCATTTCCTAGAAACTGACACTGGGTCACATTCTTATATGAACAAGCGAAGGAACTAGGTCATTGAGAGAGAAAAACAGTGAGAAGATGGGCACTACTGGCTGCTTCCGTGGTACCGAACGCGGTAGGTAGTAAAGCAGGCAGTGTAGCACTGGCCGAGGGGCCGACAAACACATCAACAGAGTGTGACCGAGCCAAGAAATGCACCTGCACGGACGCAGCTCTCTGCTTTTCAGACCAAGGTGGCACCGGAGAACTCCAGTGGGGAGAGGGAACTCTTCAACAAATCATGGTGCAACAACTGGACATGGGAAAAAAACAACTACCCATGAACGCATCACACACAATAGATGTAAGGTGGGGAGCCTTCAGAAAGTTCATGGGAAAATTCTATTATCTTCTCATTCTATTTTCCCACACACTTTTGGAAGTCGCTGCACACAAACATTAATTCTAGTTGTATCACAGACATGAATATAAAACCTACAACCATAAAGTTTAAAAAACAAAAGAGCACGAACATTTTTGTGATTTGGAGGTTGACGGAGAACACAGAAAAAGATAGCTGTGAAAGGAAAATGGTTTAAGGTTTCGTAAATGTTTAAAAACCAGTACTCATCAAAAATCCCTGCTAAGAAGCTGAGCGGGCCAGACATCTGCTAACAGAAGCACGATCATATCCGGTGGCATCACGAGGGTTGGGGTCACCGAGGGCTGCAGCATCACCCCATCCCTCGCCCCCCACGGGCGCCTCCCACGCCAGCCCACACAGAACCGATAGCCATGCTTTTGTGTTTTAAAGTTACTTGAAAATCATGATTCTCTTACTGCATTCATTTATATTAGCAATAGTAGCGACATAAACAACTAGCATTAGCAAAATTAAAATAACACTCGGGAATTACAGCAGCACGTTCGGATGAAACCATTTGACTAGAAGCGTCATTAGAGTAGGGGGACAAATGACCAGAGCACAGTAGACGGTTCAAAGAGTAAGCCAGCACAGAGCACTGATACAGGTAAGCAGGGTTATGAATAATTTTTATGTTAGAACCAACTATAGGCCTAGTTTTACGGAAAATAATGACCTACTGCTGAAATACTGCACACAAATTTGAGTCGTGTTGGCGTCACCCCTCTGACGATGCCACCCCACACTCCCCTGGGGACGCCCCTGCTCATATCTAGACTCTCACCTTGAACTCATCAGAGATCTCAGACACGAAAGAGGAGATCTGTTTCATGAGCCTGTCCACACTGCTCTCACTTCCTGTCTTGAGGAGGGTGGTGATGGCCAGGGTGGCGATGCTGCGGTTTGAGTCTGTGATCAAGTTCTCCAAGTCCAGATTGCAGGCCGCCACAGCGGACGGGTGCTTCATGGCCACCTGTGGAAGCGAAACAAAGAAAAGGGAAAAAAGTTAGCAAACTGCTGTTGATAAAGGCTAGACTTTGAACAACAAAGGAGAACAAAAATAGATATTCACTAAGGGAGATGACTTTGTTTGTTTTTATATCTTCAGAAGACGAGAGTAAATATCATGGTCTCAGGAAGACTATCCTCAATGAATAAGGTATGCCATTTGATCAATGATTCACTGCTGCAGTACAGGTGCCTCTAATCTTCATAACAGCATCACACTCGGCTTCTCATCACTGGCTTGGGTTTCACGATTGTTAGTGGTGTACGTGTATGCTTACTCCACTAGATGTAAGGAGCACTGAAAATGGGACCTCGCACAGTCAATACCACTCAACAGAGTTGTTAGTTATCTGAGAGAAACCATTTCTGCTTTGAGCACGAAAATACAGACACTCTGGCAAACAAGCAATGGGCTCACACATAACAACTGTGCGGAGGATGTGGGGACCAGTGGGGCTTCTTTCTGCTTTATAATGGACTGCGAGGAGTCCGGAATGATTTGACGACACCTTATGCCACAACCAATTCTTTATGAAAAAATTCAAATTGTTCTACAAGGCTTCTTCCATGGCTATTCTAGGCTTCTCTCTCTTCCAACTGTTCATCTAATTAGTTTATAATAAATGGTGGAGTACAGTTTTATGATAAATCATCTGTTGCACCAAATTTTTATTTAAAAAAATTCATTCATTGAATTTATACTGTTCTTGTGTTGTATTCTTTAGTCCTTTAGACAAGTGTTTCCCAAAGGAAGGGGGTATGTGCTGGAATGATGGGGGGAGGGGGGAAGGGCTAGAGTACAAACATTTCTAAGTGCCGGGAAAGGGGGTGGCTGAACAATTAATTTTTTTTCTGAAAATGGAGCAGTAGGCCAAATAAGCTTGGGAACCTATGCTTTAGACCAGGGGTCCTCAAACTTTTTAAATGGGGGGCCAGTTTAAAACTATAGTTTAAAAAAAAAAAAACTATGAACAAATTCCTATGCACACTGCACATATCTTATTTTGAAGTAAAAAAACAAAACAGGGCAAAAACACCCAGCGGGCTGGCTAAATGCCCTCGGCGGGCCACATGCGGCTCTCGGGCCACAGCTTGAGGATGCCTGCTTTAGACGTACACTCTCCGCCGCTACGGGAACCAGTAGCCACATGGGACTAAAACACAACTGAAATGGGGTGAGTCCATAATGAGCTCTGTTGTTAATTATAAAACATACCCTAGATGATGAAGTCTTGGTAGGAAAAAAAAAATCAAACCCCAAACCCTTTAATTCTTGATTACCTGATGTAAAGACATTTTAGATATTTGGCTGAAGTAAAATCTATTATTCAAACTGATTTCACCTTTAAAATATTTTTACTAGAAAATTGAAGACTATACTCGTGGCTCACATTGTTCCTGTTACACAGAGCTGCTATCAATAGGCCCTGTCCACGAGAAATTTCTGCAGTGGTAGGAGATGCTTGCTCTTTATGCACGCTGTGCAGTTGAAGGGCCACTGACGACCCACATGTGGCCCCTCAGCATATGCAACGGGACTAGTGTTACTGAAGAACTGAATTTTCTGTCTCAATGCACGCTTATTAATCTAAATAGAAATAGCCGCGTGTGGCTGGCTAATGGTCAGCACACAGCGCAGAATGGCTCTTGGCTGTAGCGTGCTTAGCAGTCAAGGAATGAATTACAACCTTCAGTTGATTAACAGGTAAACATGGGCACACCTAGGGCACAAACACAAGGGAGGCATTATAGAAGTAAGACCTATAGATCACATCTATTCACCTTGGAGAGAAAGCAAACTACCTCCCTGTCAGCGATGCGCAATCGGTCAGGTAGCTAAGCCCATAGAGCCCGGAAGGAGGGGCCTACCTTGTTCAAGGTCCTTGCGGCTGCATACCGTAAGGCTGGCTTGGGAGAGCTGCAGAAAAGCTGAAGAACTAAACAGGAAAAGAGAAGGGCCTCGCGTTGGTGAGTGTGGCTCAGTCATCACAGATCGCTGGAAACACGGTATGTTTAAGGGTCATATTTAGAAAACACACGAGCTTAGTTCACAGCATAGAAAAGCCACTTTTTGTCTCACTGTGAATACTTTAGATTCACAGGAAACAAAATCTGCTCTTCTGAAAAGGCAAACAGACCAATCATATTTTAATCTCACTCTAATTATTTCATGTTATAAAAACAAACAAACTTTCTAAACATTTAGGAAAGCCCATGGTATTAAAGTTACTTATTTTAGAAGTAAAACTTGTTGAATTTTTTTTTAATACGGAGAAAATCGCAACTTGAGAAAATGAAGTTATCAAAGAACAAGTAAAACGAACTCTTGACAGATACGCTATCGGAACCCAAGTTACACACGCAGCGCTGAGGTTTGTCACTGAACCTCACAAGCGATCCGGCCGAGCTGCGAGTCTGAAGCACAGCAGCATCGAGAATCCGCTGCCAAACGCTGCACTAACCTGAAACCGCAGGCGCCAGTTCCCGCGCAGTGCAGTTGGGAAGATGGATGATAGCTGAGGCAGCTTCATAAATAACCATCTCGTGTTTATTTCTCAAGCAGCTTTCAATGAAATCGAAGAGTGGACTCTCGTGGCTGCCAATAAATGCATATACAGGTCATTAGCTAGATACCAATAGCACAAAGAGTGGTTGAAAACACAGGCAGGTCAGGAAGCACATCCCAAACCGTGGAAGAACATCTGCAAACTTTTCCATGAAGGAGAAGGGAAGACTGGCAAAGAGGACCCCAGCCGACTTTCCTGAAGTCTGGAAATGACCAAAGGCTTGCAACAATCTAGGCTCAGGAAGAGCAGCTAAATCTTGGTCAGAACTGGGAGAGTTCTGGAGCTGCTGCAAGCTCTACGTCTTCCCCCCTCATCTAGTTCCATGGCTGCCTGGGAAGCCAGCAGCCTGGCCGCCCCGTGGGGAGGAAGAAAGTTTGGAAGTTCCTCAAGACCCATCCTCAGAGCCAGTCTGTGTCTGCCAACTCAACCCCTGTCCAGGGAGAAAGGCCCCACTCCCAAGGAATTTGTATTTAAAAGGAAATCAATCAACCAACCAACACACGGAGCAACGATTGTTTAGAAGATGCAAGCAGTGGCAATATCAGTTGGGACAAAAACAAGACACTGGGCAAACTTTAAAATGCACCATCTTGGGAATGAGATGCTGACGGTGGGGGGGGGCGGTGTACTCTGAACATCTAGGATGTCTCCCTGGAGACCTAGGAGACCCCAGCAAAGACCTGACAGAATGCTAGGCTCTCACCTCCACTGGCTTTGACGCCCAGCACGAGCAGGAAGCAAAGGCCAAGGCAGTGTGGAAAGCACAGGCCAACATGCCCCTTGGAAAAGGGTGAGAGGCTCAAGGGTTTAGAGCATGTAATAAAAGCGGTCTAGTCATTATCTCACCAATCAGGCAACCAGAGATTCTAACAGCTAAACACAACCAAGAAGATACCAGTTTTAGGGAAAGAACACGCAACTTCGCCATTTGTTGCCAATGACTCTCTCTCCCCAAGAGGCATTTTGTAAACATGCTTTTTTTATTTTAAAAAAAAAAACAACAACAGCATGTGAAAAATAAAAGGGGTGGGGGTGCTGCTCCTAGCAGTACTTACAAAAATCACTTCTGGGGAAGCAGTCTGCAAACAAGTGTGTGTTATCATCCGCATATAAATACCACTGACTTTACAAATGAAGGGTTAGTCTGGGAGGTTACTGACCAAACAGAACAATAAACTCAAAGGGTTGTGAGGCTGGGAGAAGGCAGATCTGATTGCTGGGGCAGACATCTTGTATAGGAGACATGACACAGAATGGAAAAACTATGACCCATGTGCAGGGTGGAAAGCAGTCACTAGACACTATCTCTGAGGAAGCCCAGATGTTGGAATTATTAGATTTTATTAATTTTTAAAATCATTTTATTAGGGGCTCATACAACTCATCACAATCCATACATACATCAATTGTGTAAAGCACATCTGTACATTCATTGCCCTTATCATTCTCAAAACATTTTCTCTCCACTTAAGCCCCTGGCATCAGCTCCTCATTTCCCCCCCTCCCTCCCCACACTCCCTCCCTTATGAATCTTTGATAATTTATAAATTATTATTTTGTCATAACTTGCCCTGTGCGATGTCTACCTTCACCCACTTTTCTGTTGTCCGTCCCCCAGGGAGGAGGAGGTCACATGTAGATCCTTATAATCAGTTCCCGCTTTCCAACCCACCCTCCCTCCACCCTCCCAGTATCACCATTCACACCACTGGTCCTGAAGGGATCATCCGCCCTGGATTCCCTGTGTTTCCAGTTCCTATTTGTACCACTGTGCATCCTCTGGTCTATAGGCTTAAGATTTTAAATACGATATTATTAAGTTATTCAAAGAACTATAGGAAACCATGTCTAGAGAATTAGATAAAAGTAGCACACACATTGTTTATCACCATAAAGGAAAATACCAATAGAGTGATATGATTTTGAAAAAATCAAAAACAGATTCTGGAGTTGGAAAGCACGATAAGGAAAACTTGGTTAGAGGGATTCAATAGCAGATTTGAGCTCATAGAAGAAAAAACAGGCTTTCAGAAAAGACGGCTACATGGGCCGATGTGTGAGACTGCAACACAGATGTGAAAACACATGGAAACAGAATCCGGAGCCCTGAATGTCTGAGGAAAGATGCGTGAGCCGAGCACCAGCAGAGAAAACCGGAGGGTGGAACCCCACGAAAAGATCAAGAGGGGCAGTGAATTCTCCTGGTGAATGGCCCCCCTCATATCACAGAGCAATCCCTATGGCCCAACGAAGGGAAAGGTGAGCCTCCTCTTTGCTCCCCAACCCGTCAGATAAACAGAGGAGTGGCCAGGCTCCTAGTGGACCCTGAGGCCAGTTGCATGCTTCCCTCCATGTCCCTGGAACTGTAGGGGCAGAATGGAGGAGGGGCAGATCAGCAGGGACCACCAGGAGGCTAAGGAAGTGGAGAGTGAATCATCATCTCAGGTTCCCTGGCTCCCTGCTGACTGGACAGGATGCAGGTACACACATTTGCAGGTTCGGCAGCACAGAGGCTGGGATCTCCCACCAGGCTCTGACAAATGGCTTTGGCAGAAGCGCGATCCCACTCAGAGCAGCGCCACAGCTGGAGACTGGCTGGGGTTTTCTTTCAGAATATTTTTGTTTGTTTTTTCCTGTGTTTTGATAAATCATCAGCACAGCCAAAAGAGGAATGAAATCATCCCTAACAGTCACAGCCCCTGGTGACTGCAGAAGTCAGTCGTGGGACGGAGTCTTGAAGAGCAGTGGACAGATCCGATTTTAGTTTTGGCTGTTTCTGGGTTTTTTTCTGTTAGTTTTTCAATCTTCTTTTGTGATTTGGTGAGCCAGCAGGACACAACAGGGCCAGAATCATTCCTAGTGCCCCACAGTGCTGTTGACCAGACGTCACCACTCCCTCCCCGTACACACCTGCAGCTGTCCTCTTGCTGTGCACACCCTTGGCAAGCACACTGGGGACTGAGAAAGAGAAAACTACTGGTTCCAGCATGGTGTGTGTGCTGTTGGCGCAGTTTTATGTGTGTGTGTGTGTGTGTACACTTGTTCTGTCTTGAATATTCCTTCCTCGCTCCACCTGACAGAAAAACTGTTTCCACGTGACCCAGCCACCCTCTCCACCCAACAGCTAAAAACTAGTGAACAGGACCCCCCCACCCCCGCCCCGCTGTATTACCACCTAAGAAACAAATATAAAAACACAATACCTTGGAGATAACAATCTCAGCTCACAGGAAAAAAGAAGATATAATGGTGTAAATAACTGACCGATATACAGAACCAAAAGCCCATCCCCCAAGGAAGGGGTAAAAATCATTGGGACGAGCAGAAAAGAGATTCAAAGGAATGTTTCTTAGGTAGGTTCAATGGATGGAGAAAAAGATTGAGAGAGCTATGGGTCAAGGGAGGGTGGACGACGATGGCAAGAAACATTAGAAGAACTCAGGAAACATGCAAAAATAAACTCCAAAACTAGAAACTATCAAAAAAAAGTAAATAGAAATCTAGAAAGATTAATACTAAGACATTAGTTAGTTAGATAGCAGTTTGACAGAACAAAGCAGTGGAACTGAAGCAATGGAAGGCTAATGCAGTGGGCATCAAGACAAATTCTTGATACCAATCTATAGAAGAATAATCCACAAAAAAGTTAAGTCATAAGAAAGTTTAAGAATTATATGGGGCACTCTTAAGAAGTTTAACACATGCCTGATCAGAATTCTAGAACAGAAAAACAAAAATCACACACAAGTCCGACACAGCTTCTGGAGGAAACCCTCCCAAACATCATGAAAGAAGAGAAAATAACCCTTCAAGAAGCAGAAAGGATCCCATACAGGGAATGTCTCCAAAGAAAACCACGACGTGACACCAGTCAAACTTTGCAATATTAAAGAAAAAGACATCAGAGAGGTGTGTGTGTAAGGGGCGGGGGGATTACTTACAAAAGGTAGGTGGTTAAGACTAAACTCTGATGTTTCAATAGAAACAAAGCAGGCAGGAAGGCAATGGAATATATATATATATATATGAAAGTCTAAAAGGGAAAAAAATTGCTAACCAAGAATTTTAATCCAGCAAAATTATCCCTCATATATGACAGGGAGGCAATGGCATTTTCAGACGAGGGAAAATGAAAGGAGGTTGTAAAAACAAGACCAAATTTACTAAAGAACCAAGGGAGGTCTTTGGACAGTCAATCATCTACAATAGCAGGCATCAACTTGAGATCAACATGCAAGACACCACTGTCCACCAACCAACCCACTTACAGCAGTACTTAAAGTACAATAAACTGTCAAGACTGAAAATACGAAGCCAGAGATATCATTCTTCGAGGAAAAGAATTACAAATTAAAATGAGGGAATCGGGTAGATACAAAACATCCAAACCAAGAGGAAGTCAAGTAGATTTCAGAAGGGAACAGACTGTTAAAAACTTGAGAAGAAAATAATAAGTAACAAGGTGAGCGAGCTCAAAGAAAATGGGGGGCAAAAACTAAAAAAGAGGAAAAATCACAAACCTAAGAAAGAGTAAAATAACAGCATAGAAAAAAATGACCAAAAAGCCCCACAAGCAAAATGTACTCAACATAAAAAATTACAAGGAACAAAAGAACCAACAACACTACATAAAACAAGCAGCAAAATGATGCCAATCAATTGATCTCTTTAATATCAGCACTGAACGTAAAAGGATTAAATGTATCAGTTACGAGACAGCAGAATAGATACGAAAATAGGTAACAGTAACATGCTGCTTATAAGAATCATATTGTAGACACAAGGACAAAAATAGACCAAAAGGTAATAGAAAAAAATATTAGGCTAATGACAATTTAAAAAGGAGTAACAATAGTAATCTGATAAAATAGACTTAAAAAGTAAAGTTCATCCTGAGACAAAAATGGGTATAATATGATGATTAAAAGGACAAATGAATTATGAAGATTCACTAAAGTAAGTATCTATGCACCCAACTAAAGACCCTCAAAATACACGAATCAATGAAGATACATTGATAGAAAGAACTAGGGGTTGGAGGGTAAATAAAATGCATAGACTACTAAATACCATCTGCTTCAAATTTACCAGATAATTAAAGAGAGAAAGAATAAAATTTTTTAATTCTTTGAAACAGGCAAGAAATAAAAATACAACATATCCTAATCTTTGAGACACAGCAAAAGCAGGGAGCAATTGATAATATACATACATATCAAAAAAGAAGAAACAAAATCAACACCTTAAATTCATCATCTTTATCACTTAGTACAAAACTTTTGATACCACCAGAAGACATAATAAAGATTCTAGCAGAACTCAATGAATCAGAAAGCACAAAAACATTAAAAAGAATCATTAAGACAAGAAGTTGGCTCTCTGAAAGGATTAACAAAATTGGAAAACTTGTCCAAAAAAAAAAAAAAAAAAGGAGCAGATGCAAATATCACAAAAACATGAAAGAGATGGTGTCACAACAAAACCAAGTGAAATTAAGAAGACAGTAACACTACTATGCAGGTCTGTACTCCAACCAATTGGAAAATCTATAATAAATGAACATTTCCACAAAACACATGACCGAAATACACTATCACATACGGGTGTGTAAAACCTGAGCGGATCCTCAAGCAAAAGAAAAAATAGATAAAGTCATTAAAAAACACTTAACAACAACAACAAAAATCCAGGCCAAGATGGTGACACTGGAAAATTCTCCCTAACATTCAGAGAAGAGTTCATTTAACCCCAATTCTATTCAAACTATTCTAGAATATATAAACGGATGGCAAAGTCCCATACTCACTTTATGAAGGAAGCATAACCCGATTCCAAAGTCAGGTAAAGGTATTCCCAGAATGAAGACCATAGACAATATCTGTTAGGAGCATAGATTCAAAAATTCTCAACAAAATCCTGGCTAATAAATTAACAAAATACATTTAATTTTTTGATTACATCATGATCAAGTAGGATTAATACCAGATATGTATGCATGGTCAATGTAACCCACCACAAAAATAAAACAAAGAAAAAGAACATGATCAGACCAACTGATACCAAAAGGGCACTTGCCAAAAACCAACCCTCATTCCTGATACACACACTGAAAAAATAAGAATAGAGGATACAATCCTCAACAAAATAAAAGACATATATTCAAAACCAATGGCCAACTTCTTGCTTAATGGGGAAAAATCCAAAACACTCCCTATTCACATGGCAAGGAGACAAGGGTGCCCTTATTATGGACTCACTCTATACTGTTCTGGAAGTCTTGACCAGAACTATTAGACCACAAAAAGAAGTAGTCCAAGCGGTTGAGATTGGTAGAGAAGTACAACTACGTTGCAGATGATCTGATTGTCCACCGAAGACAGCCCAAAGGCTGAACAAGAGATTTGTTGGAAACAGTTGAAAGATTCACCCGCCTCACAGGGTATAATATCAACGACAGCAAAAATCAAATGAAGAGAGCGATGAAGAGGAAATCTAGAAAACAGTACCATTTATAGTAATCAATCAAAAGATCAAATAGATAGGATAAATCTAACCAGAGAAATAAAAGATTTGTACAGGGAAAACTACAAGCCATTATCACAGGAAATGAAGAAACCTATGTGAATGGAGGAATACACCATGTTCACAGCTAGGAAGACTTGCTAGGTGCCATCCAGTCAGCCGGGACTAGGGACGGATGCACAATAAAGGAAACACGGCAATCCTGCAACATCTTCACAATTGTTCCCATGCCTCACCCCAACTGGGTCATCCATCTCGCTGCGGGCCTTCTTTCTCGTTGCCCCTCTACTTTGGCAAGCAGGCTGTCCTTCTGCAGTGGTCTCTCCTGACAGCATGTCCTAAGGATCTAAGTCACCATCCTTGCCTCTGAGGAGCAGTCTGGTCACACTTCTTCCAAGACAGATCGGTTTGTCCTTTCAGTAGTCCATGTTATTTTAAACAGTCTTCACCTGCACCACAATTCAAATGCACCTTTCTTCTTCGGTCTTCCTTATGCATTGTCCACCTTCGACATGCAAATGAGGCGAATGGAAATAACCGTGACTTGGGTCAGATGCACTTTAGCTCTCAAAGTAACATGCTGGCTTTCCAATACGCTCGAGAGGCCTTGTGCAGCAGATTGACCTAATGCAACACATCTTTGATCTTGACTGCTCATGGAAATGAGCCTTGACGGTGGATCCAAGCAGGACAAAATCCTCGACAACTTCAACTTTCCCTCCACTGATCACGATGTCCCCTACTGGTTCAGTGTCAGGATCTGGGTCTTCTTTAGGTTGAGGTGTGATCCCTACTGAAGGCTGCAATCCTTGGCCTTTATCACCAAGTGCTTCAAGTCCTCACTTCCAGCGAACACGGTGTGTCATCTGCACACTGCAGGTTGTTAATAAGCCTTCCTTCAATCTCGATGCCACCCTTTTCTTCATATAATCCAGCTTCTCTGATGATTTGCTCAGCACACAGATTAAGTATCATGAGAGGATACAACCCTGTCACACACCTTTCCTGACTTTAAACCATGCAGTACGCACTTGTTCTGTTGGTGCAGTTACCTCTTGATCCACGTACAAGCTCCTCATGAACACAATGAAGTGTTCTGGAATTTCCAGTCTTCGGAAGGTTATCCATAGTTTAAGAGCCACACAGTCGACAGCCATGTCATAGCCAATAAAACACAAATAATCATCTTTCTGGTGTTCTCTGCCTTCAGCCAAGATCCATTTGACATCAGCAATACTATCCCTTGTTCTACATCCTCTACTGAGTCTGGCCCGAACCCCTGGCAGTTCCTTGTCATTGTATTGCTGCAGCTCTTGTTGGATGATCTTCAGCAAAATTTTACTTGCATGAGTTATCAGTGATGTACTTTAAGCATTCTGTTGGGGCACTTTTCTTTGGAGTGGATATAAATATGGATCTCTTCCCATCAGTTGGCCAAGTAACTATCTTCCAAATTTCTAGGGATAGATGAGTGAGTGCTTCCAGTGTTTCATTAGCTTGTTGGGCATTTCATTTGGTGTGCCATCAATTCTCGAACCCTTTTTGGCTAATGCTTTCAATGCAGCTTGAATTTCTTCTTCAGCACCATCGGTCCTTGCTCTTCTGCTACCTCCTGAAACGGTGGACTGTCGGCTCGTTCTGTCCAGGGCAGTCACTGTGAAGTCTTTCCATCTTCTCTCGATGCTTCCTGCAGCATTCACTATTTTGCCTATAGAAGCTTTCAAAACTATAGTCCAAGCCTTGAATTTGTTTCTTAGGTTCTTTCAGCTCCATACATGCTGAGCGTGTTCTTCGCTTCTGGTGTTCTACGACGAGGACGTTGCATATTTCGCTGTAATGCTTGGCTTTGTCTTCTAGGGCTGATCTTTGAAATTCTCTATTCAGATCCTTGATTTCGTCCTTTCTTCCATTTGCTTTAGCAACTCTACGATTAAGAACATGCTTCTGAGTCTTTTCTGACATCCACTTTGATCTTTCCTTTCTTTCCTGTCTTCCGAATGACCGTGTGCTTTCTTCCTGCAGGATGGTCTTGATGTCCGCCCACAGCTCATCGGGTCTTCTGTCATCAGTGTTCAAGGGGTGGAATCTGATCTTGAGATGTTCCTGAAATTCAGGTGGAACAGGCTCAAGGTCGGACGTTAGCTCCCGTAGACTTGCTTTAATTTTCTTCAGCTTTATCCTGAACTCCCAATATGAGCAATGATTTGTGCCAGTCTGTCCCTGGATTGGTTTTAGTTGCTTATATTGAGTTTCTCGATCATGTTTTCCCCACAGATGTAGTCAATTTGATTTCTGTGTATTCCATTTGCGTAAGCTGATGTGTACAGTTGCCTTTTGTGTTGTTGAAAAAAAGGTATTTGCATTAAACAAGTTATGAGTCTTGCAAAATTCTATCAGGTGATCTCTGGCCTCAGTTCTATCGCTAAAGCCATATTTTTCAGTTAACTATCTTTCTTCATTTCCAACTTTCACATTCCAATCACAAATTCAATCATGGCACCTTACTTGCATGCCTGATCAATTTCACACTTAAGAAATTGGTAAAAATCTTTCATTTCTTCTTCTCTGGCATCAGTGATAGGTGCACAAATTTAAATAAGTTATATTCACCGGTCTTCCTTATTAAGGCAAACAAAGAAACTACTGCCATCGAGTTGACTCATAGCAGCCCTCCAGCACAGAGAACTGCTTTGCAGGGTTTCCAGGGCTGTGAAGCAGACGGCCACAACTTTTTCCCCAAAAGAAGCTAATGAGTGGGACTCGCCAATTTGGGGGCTAGCAGCTATACCACTGTACCTCTATAGTTCATCTTCCTTATAAGCATATAGCTATTATCCTTTCACTGACTGTTTTACTTCAGGATAGATCTTGAAATACTCTTTTTGACAACGAGTGACCCCATTCCCCTTCAATGTATTATTCCCGGTAGACCGTAAGATGGGTCAATTCAAATTGGCCAATACCAATGGGCTTCAACTCTCTAATATCTAGGACATCAATCTTTATGGATTCCACTTCATTTTTGACAACTTCCAATTTCTTAGATTCATATTCTGTACATTCTACATTCTAGTTATTAACAGATGTTTGAGGTTATTTCTTCTCATTGTAAGCCTTGCCACAAGAGCCAATGAAGGTCCCCAAAGTTTTAGTCCATCCGCATCATGAAGCCTGACGCTCCTCTGAAGAGAGTTTGCGTGTCGCCCATCTTCTGACACCAGACCAGTGGCTACCTCTCAGATTTTCAGGGTCAGTTTCATTCGGAGGCGGATAGGTGGGTGCTTCTCTGAAGTCTGTCCTGGTCTGAAAGGTCTGGTGAATTATGTCCACAGTGGGTACCCTGTTGGTGTCTGAATAGCCGGCATAGCCCCCAGCATCACAGCAATGGAGAAGTCACACAGCGACTTAAACAGAGCCTCAAAATAAACAAAGCAAAAGCCGACAGGAAGGAAAGGAAAACTAGATCACTTAAAAAACCGGAGCTATGTCCGTCCAGTAATTAACAGGCCAACCAGGCAAAACATCAAGGGTGCTAATGGCGCTGAAAAGCATAATCAACCAACTCGATCATCTGATTACATACAATACTTAACTCCGTAACTGTAAGCCATGTCATCTGTTTAAATGCGGATAGACCAATATCAAGAAATGACCAAATGCCAGATAATAAAAAAGTGCCAGTGAATTTTTTAAAACGAAAATCACACAAAGTAAAATCTCCAACCACAACCAAATGTATTATAAATGCAGCAATGAAAGGGAAATCCCCCAAATATTTGGGATTTAAACAACATACTTCTAAATTCCTCATGGATTAAAGAGGCCATCGGATAGGAAATGAGAAGCATAGTTCAAACTACACACAAATGAAAACACAACAAAAGGACGTTCATTGGATGCAGTTAAAGCAATTGTTGGAGGGAAATGTGTAGCTCTGAGTTCTGGTGGAATATGGGGTTATGCGTTGGGCGGCTCAAAAGCACCAGCTACTCCACGTAAGATGCTCCCATGAAGATTTAGTCTCCGAAGCTCCAGGGCAGTACTACTTTGTATTAAGAGTTACTGAGTCAGGACGGACTGTATGGCAGTGGGTCTGGGTTGTTGTTTTTTTAATATCAGAAAAGACGAGAAGCCTCTAATCAGTAGCCAAAACTCCCACAGTATGGACCTAGCAAAATGACAGCAAATAAAGCCCATAGCACGCAAAAGGAAGGAAATAATAAAGATCTGAGCAGAGATCAATGGGGTGGGCTGTGAGTTCTAGGTCTTCTAACTTCTACATCTAAGAGGCTTTCCCCAGGGGTCTGGATCCCCATGCAAGGGCATCCTCTGGCCCACACGGGGTGTGGACGGGTTCACAGCACTGTTAGCGCCAATCCCGGAATCTCACTTGTGGACATTATCTCCTCTCTCTCTCTTTTTTTTTTTTTTTTTGTTCTTCCTGTGGCTTTAGAAGAAAAAGATTTAGCAGTGCCCAGAGTACCATTTTCAAACAGAATGACCTCAGATCCTCTTTATGCCGTGACAGTCCTTAGATTAAGATGTACAATAATCACTGATCAATCTGTCCACTGGCTCTACCACTGCCACCTGTGTGACAGACAACGTACTCCACTCTGAAACCTCAGCTTCCCCATCTACAAAAGGAGAATCTGAAGATTGCATCCCGTTGAAGAGAGTTTCGAAGATGAAAACAATGTTTGTAAACTGCTGAAAGCATAGTGCATGCCGTAGAGTGCACAGCCCGGCACCCATCCGCACGACGATTATGCATTTACACTGGCGCGTACAACAGGCTGAGAGAGGCTGGCTGAACGCGAGGGCGGTGCCAGAGCCGACAGGGCAGCCCTGACTGTCTTGGTCAGGGTCCCGTCTGGGCACTTTCCTGGCACAGTGAACTTCTCAGGAAGGTTCCCGCATACCCAGACTCTGGCATTTGCAGGTTGTAAGGTGAATGTTCTCAGTGTGTCCCCTTTCTCTGGAAAGCTAAGGAACTTCCTATGTGTAAAGCAATTCTGCATCATTTTACAGGCAGCAGGAGGGAGAAGCAACCAGTCCTCCGGCCTAGCCAGAACCTGGGAAGAAAACATGTCACTCAGTTCAGGGCACTTAGAAGTTGCATGACTAAGCTGTGGACAGCACGTGACTGACTACATGCAGGCCCTTCACGTGTACTTTCACAGAAATAAAAGGAGAAGGCCAGATGGCTCTTAAAGTCCCTTTCAGCTTTTGTATTCCATCCTAAGAACAGCATATGATCCACATGTACTTTTGTTTGTTTGTCTGAAAGCTGTTTATGGCTGGCTGTAGGATGAGCAGACTTTAATCCAGGAAGACACGTACCAGAGCACAGCCATGAGGGTGCATGACTTCTCTTAAATTTGAGAACATCAGTCCCAGCTGCAAACCAGCAACTGCTCCAAGTCCATCCACAAAAGCAGCAAACTCAGAAGCACAGGCCCGCACCTGGGACACGCTCAGGTCCAGAGGACGCCCGACACTCACCCCTCCTCACTTTCCCTCAGTAAGCGACTGGCGATGCGGATCAGCAGGCAGTAAGCAAATTGGGACTTGAGTCCCGATTTGGTAAACTTATTGAGCATCTTCGAAACAGCGAGACGGTCGTTCCTTCTCAGGTGGTACAGGACCCCCAGGGCATGGTACTGAAAGGGAAAGAATAGGACACAAAGCTCATCAGGAACAGGGCAAGGCACGTGGAGGTAGGATCACGTGGAACGAGAGACAAGAGTCATAGTAAAAAGATAGCCAAATGCACACAGAGGGTCCCTGGTCTCTAACTGACCTAAGTGCATGAAAGACTACATACAGTCCAGAGACGGGATCAGTTTCTCACGTAACCCCATGAAGCGCAGGCTCCAGTCTGGACAAATAGCAAGGGTGTGGCCCAGAACTAGCAGACAGCCCCACTGAGCTCCGCACTGCCCGACACGTGCTCGGGACAAAGGCCCTCAGGCCCCAGGTCTGAGCCGAGCCAGTGCCGAGCTCTCTGAGGGGCTTTAAGTCACCACCACTGCTGCTAAAGGACGATGTCCCACGGCAGCCTTAACGAGTGTCAGGATCTTGGTACTTTGCGCAAAAAAATGCCATGATCAAAGTCAGAGGGGAAACTGCTTTTTCCCAGGGAAACATGGCGCCGGGCAGTCCCTGACTTACCTCTGGGTTCCGTTTCAAAGACTGTGCCGTATCCTGGTCTGACATAAGTCTAATACCTCTTAGTTGTTATGGTTACTGCCTTCTATGATCAGGATCTTTATAAATCTGAATTCTCTTTGGGGGCTGAAGCCATTACACATCAACCTACAAATTTGGGGCATCGGCCAGTGAAGTGCTACATCATATGTAGCGTATGAAATAAGAGTCATACAGATATGATCCACGAAGACAAAACAGAGGGTCCTGAGTGTGGTTCTTCATGTCTAGAACATGTCCTAAGTCACTCCATTTCCAAGTCCCTCCATAAGAATATGCTAATGAGCATAGTTGCAGCAGGTGAAAGTAGAATGAACGCATTCTGAAATATAAATGGACAACTTCCCATAACCTTACCAGCTAAGAACCGACTCTTGTTTCTTTTCCTGAGGGATATAGCCTAATGCATATGAGGAGACCTTTGTGAAAAAAAAAATTTCAAACTCCACAATGTAAAACTTGCCCCTTACAATGCTTCTGTCGTCAAGGCTTAGCATTGAACAACCCTCTACACAAAGGATGTGCCACACGGGGGCGAAGCTCCACCTAGCACACAGCAGAAGACTCTTCCTGCACGCCCCTCGGCGGTCACCGGCTTTGAGGCAATGGCAGTCACAGTGAGGGGGAAACGCACTTGGACGTACAAACAGCAAAGTGTGCACCTTCGTTAATGCTCATCTGTGGAATTACGAAACTGCCCGGAAAATGCGGGCTTAAAGACAGCTGGTCCTGAGACCCAAGGCAAGGGGACTCAATGGCAATACCTGGACCATGACGTTACCACTTGAAGCAGCTTCCTGGGCTTCGTTGATCCAGCGCTTCACCACATCGTAGCTGATCTTCATCATGTGCTGATACAGGGGTGGAGGTGGGGGATTGAAAAGAGACAAGGCCTGGTCACAAGCCGTTTGCAACCGTAAGTTAGTCTGCATTCCTAACTGCAAAACCAACAGTTTTGTGGCTTTCTGAGTCTACTGCAAATTGCTACTCCTGGGGTTACGTGTTGTCTAAGAATTCTTTGCAAAGGTTGTGTGTGTGTGTGTGTGTGTGTGTGTGTGTGTGTTCTAAAGAGGACGGAATGTGAGGACAAGGACAAGAAGAGAATGGTCAGTCAATAGGGTGGTGCTTAAGGATTGTTAACGCTACAGCTTGTACTTCCAGGCCACCCCAAAAGAAATAAGAGTCCCAGGAGGTTCCCTCCAGACAACTCCGCAAATCAGGAACTCGCTTTGCCACTCAAATGCGCTAGTGCATTTGTTACTTTACATTAGGATCCAGTTTTAATCAAATACAAAGGATCAAATTTTGTTACAGAACGGGGGGAAATGGGGTATTATGAAAACAAGCTTGATTCCTGGGAAGAAATTTAAAAGCAAGGCAAGAGACTTTGGATTACAGGACACACACAGATGGAACGGAGCCCTGGTGGTGCAGTGGTTACGCACTGGGCTGCGCCATGTGGTCAGCAGTTCAAAACCACCATCAGCTCTACTCCCGTGTAAAGACCCCAGTGTCACCATGAGTCGGCACTGGCTCGATGGCAGTGAGCTCTGAGTGACCAGTTGGGGAGTACCAGGGATAGGAGAGGACCAAAAGGCAGGTGGTACAAAGCCGGTGATGAAAGGAGGAGTCCAGAAAACCAGGCCCACCTTCACTTTCGACCCTACCCTCACCCCACCCACTGCATCGCAGGTGCATGCAACTTCTTGATTCTCACGACACGCTGCGAAAATACAAAGGCTCCTGCTTTGACTGCCCATTCCAATTGCCCAGATCCTCTGGAGGAAGCACTCAGAGGCAGGCCTGCTTGTAACAGGTCTTGTTTGTGAGAGCGCCGCAGGGGCTTTACAAAAAGAAACAGAATCCTGCACAGAACCAGGCAGCGGCTGCTTCACTTACCAGGGACGAAACCAGGGCGGAACTGGACACACTGGAGACTCTATCCACAATCGCCTGTTTCATGTATCGCTCAATGGCCTGCAACATTGTTCCCTAAGAACCGGCATCGAAAAAACAATTACATTTTTTTTTTTTGCAAAAGAAATTCCATGTAGGAACTTCAAGATCATTTTCAAAAACCAATTACGTACACAGTCAAAGGATTATCGCTTAATCCTGCCACCAGAATAAAGCCAGCCAAGGAGGGATTTCACCTGGGAGCATTTCCAATTGCGTGCGAAGGGAAAAAGCCCAGTAACTGTCCAACTGGAAAAGCCGGGCTCCAAGTGCAGAAGAGTCCAGTTTGCAGGCAATACAAGGGGACCTCCCGGGCTCCGGGAAAAATTCCAGTGTCTTGTCGTTGCATTTTTCTACTAACGTTTTTAAAGGCCCCACATATACAAGTAGAGGCTGAATCTACCGAAGACAGCAGGAAAGAAATTCCCAAGAAGGGTTGGAGGCTTCTTTTGGTGTAGAGGATAGATAGATAGATAGATAGATAGATAGATAGATAGATAGATAGATAGATAGATATAGATAGATAAAGATAGATGGATCTTTTTTACATGGATCCCAAAGGGGCTAGTAATAAACAGGTAAGTAATCCCGATGACCTTACGCACGTAAGAAATTAAACATGTACTACGCTACCACGACGAGACCACAACTTGCAATGCTAAAGGAGAGCGTCAGGTTTTCTGTGTGAACTGGGGAAACACAGCACGGGGAAGACAGTGGCAGATAAAGGTGGGTACACCATGCAAAACCCATATGCTGATGACGAAAGACTCATTAGTGAGCTGGTGTGGTCAAGTCACCCTTGACCACTTTTAGGCTAACGACTGAGGAGCAGCAAGAATTACTTAAGCAACCTTCTACTGCTGCTTCGAGGATCCCTAACTACCAAAGGTGTTTCCATGGCACTTGAAGCTGTTCAGTCTTTTAAACTGGAGAAACTGAGGACATGCACGTACATGATACAGGCAGCTGAGCTAGTCCCTCTGTCGGCCCTGCCCTGCCTGCCCGTCCATTCGAGCGTTTCCCCCTCTCCGGTTTTAGAAAGGGATCGGGCACCACACTTCCCGGCCTCCCCCCTCCTGGCAGGACAGGCTTGGCCAACGGGAGAACTTGGGCCTGGCCGGAGACAAGTGGTTACCAGAATCCCGCCCTTAACAAATGCAACTGGCGGGGCTGGCATCTGCTAAGTGCTAGGTGACAAACGACTGTCCCCACTGAGAATCGTGCCTCAGCATCCTCTAGAGCTGCCCTACAGCCTGCTCTGGGGTCTGGCTATAAGCTTCATCTCAGAGCCTGAGATCAATGTCCTAGGGCAGAGCTTTTTATTTTTTAAGCTAAATTCGATGGAATTTTTGTTTCCTACAAGCAATGTGCCCTAAGATACTAGTCCATGTCTGCAAGGGTGAATACCAAGAAAACCGACCAAGAAAAATACATAAGAAAGGTTTGGAGCCACAGTGCCTTCCTGGTGGTCACATGTGCCTGCCACTTATGAGTCACCACGGTGCACTGTGGTCTCCGGCTGAGCCCACGGCAGGCCTGGCTCCCGCCTGAACACCCCAGGAGGACACGACTCACGTCTGTGATCCTGCAGAGCGCCCTGATGGCTGGGCCCCGGTACACGTCTTCCTTTCCAGTCATGTCCTTCGTCAGGCTGAGGAAAAGAAAGCCAGTTACCAGGAAATGAACTCATGCTTCTTTCCCTCGGGCCCACACTGAGCTCATTCCCAATTGCCCCACGGGGACCACCATGCAGCTCCTGAGTCACCGTGTCACTGCAAGTGGCTGGTAGAGGGCCCCGTTCTGTCTTAGAGAATGTGATGGTGGAAGTCCCCTGCCTTCCCGGAGCTCACAGCCTTCTGAGAGGAGAGAGTCATTCTCTCTCTCTCACACACACATACGCACACACGCACGCACACGCGTTATTGTTGCTAGGTCCTGTCGAGTGGCGTTTTAACTCAGAACAACACACGTGACGGGGGAGAGCCGTTTCAGAGGGTTTTTAGGCATGAGCGCTGGTGACATAGTGGGCTACGTACTGGGTACTAATCGCAAGGTCGGCAGTTCAAAATCACCACCTCTGCACAGGAGAAAGATGAGGCTTTCTACTCCAGTCAGGTGTTACAGCCTCGGAACCCCTCAGGGTCAATTCCACCCTGTCCTACAGGGTCCCTGTGGATCGGCATCAACTTAGCGGCAGTGAGTTTGGTTTGGTCTGGGTTTCATCTCCATGCGTGAGCTCTGGCGGGACAGTGGTTAACTACACGGCCAGTGGCTGGAACCCACCAGTCGCTCCAGGGAAGGAAGGCGACATGGACGGCTGCCTTGGAACCCCATGGGACAGCTCGCCTCTACCCCAAGGACTGCCGGAGCCAGAATGGACTCCCTGGCCTGGGGTTTATGGTGTGGTTCGTCTTCACAGGAGCAGGGGCCACGGCCTTTCTCGCCTGGAGCTGCTGCGTGGGCTTGCACCCACTGAGTCTGTGCAAAGCAGACAAGTGCTTCACCATTCCCTGGGATTCCGGATACTGCTAAATGTGGTGACAAAATAAAACAAGAACAATGGTACAGAGCCCCCTAAGGATGCAATCCCCGCTCCCCCTCTCCAAAATGAGAGAAAACTTCAGAAACCAATCGGACCGGACCGAACTCTAAAAGAAATTTCATTAGGCTGCTCAACTCTTAGGTATCTCTCTGAGACACAGCTTCTCCAATGGGACTCGCCACTGGCTTCACACTATTTGGGGAAGCCCAACAAGAAACCTAAGTCCCCACCCACCCCTGGCTAACCTATCCCTCGAGTGTCCCTCAACTAGACATGGCCACTGCGCAGTTTCTCTTATAAAAATATACACAACCACCAGCACTAGCTACTGTCCAGCTGATTCCCACTCCCAGAGGCCCTATGGCTGTCAGAGTACAACTGACAATCACAGGGTTTTCAATGGCTGATGTTCTATTAACTTATCACCAGACCGTTCTTCTGAGGCCCCTCTGGATGGACTTGAACCTATAACCTTTCAGCTCGAAGCCAGACACATCAACCATTTACACCACCCGGGGCTATCTGAACTCTTCCGGCTCCCTCTTCCACTTTCAAAGGCCCCCTGTCTTTCTATCAGGAGCCTGGTAGTGGTGTGGATTAGGTGTCTGGCTGCTAAGCACAAGGTTGGTGGCTCAAACCTTCCAGCCACTTGTCAGGAGAATGATGCGCCTCTCTGATTTGTATTCTCAGAAACTGTCTGTAGGAATCGGTTTGGGGCCTGGGACCTTGCATTATAGGAACTCTGGCGGAGCAGTGGTTGAGGGCTTGGCTGCTAACCGAGAGGCTGGAGGTCTGAAGTCACCAGCTGCTCGGTGGGAGAAAGGTATGGCAGTCGGCTTCCACAAAGACTAAAGCCTTGGAAACCCAGAGGCAGTGGGCCCGTGCTTCAGGCCCACATGTAAAGCAGGAGAAGCTCCGCATCTGCTGGTGAGCAGCTCGACTTCTCTTTGCCATGGACTGCCACAGATTCTCAGAACCTGGGAAGGGTGCTCGGACACCATGAGAACGCCCCCAGGCCCGGGCCCCATGACCAGGGATCCAAGCGTCCAGACTGCAATCCACGAGAATGTCATCAAGAACTCAAGAGCCAGCAGTCCTGTCACTGGTGACCTGCTGGGCTCACACCCCTGCTTACATCTTGGGATCCTGCTATTCCAGTTTCAAGTCCTCTTAATCGAGACAACCCTATGCACACGTACCTGCTTGTTATACATGGGAACCCTCCCCTCGCTGTGTACTTTGCTGGACCCCAAACCAGAGTCACTTAAACGAGTGACAACTGACCAATCAAGCCACTGTTTGTTAGAGTAACATGTACTGGATATCTGAGCGCTGGAAACAACGAGATACAGGCACACCTCGCCTTGCTGCGCTTTGCAGAGACTGCATTTCTCTTCTACTTGGAAGGTGTGTGCCAACCCTGCATTGAGCAAGTCTATAGCTGCCATTTTCTCCAATGACCTTGAGAGAGTAGTGGCTGGCCTTGGAGCTACGGTGGGCTACCACAATAAAGCAACTATCTCATCAAAGTTAGCCACGTCAACTTTCTGGTTTTCCAGGGCTGCTAAAAGTTACGCTTGCATAACACTATTGCTATTAAATGTGCAACAGCTCTATGGAGAAGTCTGAATTATTGTGAGAATGACCAGAACGGGGAACAGAGACACGAGGGCATTCAACAAGTACCAGAAAGTTGACCAGAAATAATTATTAGCCACAATCCAAAACATCAAGTTATAACAGCCTAATATATCAGTGTACTTCCAACCAGATTCTTAAATATGCATTCATTAAATATTTCCAAAGTGAAATTATATGGGGTCCCTCGTATTTTTAGAAGGGAAATACAATCCAACTCAGTCGGCTTTTTAATGACTTTTCCAAGACACTAAAGATGCTCCAAAACTCTTTCCCAGAGTTTATAAAATATTCCAGAGTATGAATACGGCCTGGTGAGCTGGGTGATTGGAGCCATGGCCGCCACGCTACCCTCCCCTTTTTTGCTGGTAAGTGGTGCTGCCCCACACCACGGGACCTACGTCTGCCTGGGCCCTCTCGGATTCCTTTATGGTCATGTGGTTTCTTGACTTAACTGTTCTTGAGACAATAGCAATTCAACAGCTGCTGCTTGTGCCACCAGACCGCAACGATGCCCGCTGACCCTCCTTTTCTGAGTGCTTCCTCCCCTGTGAACATCACTCGTTGCCTGGCCCCCTTCAGTCTCTGCCCATTCTTGCCAGTGGCTGATACCCACTTGGCCCCATATCGTTCACAAACGAGCAGTGCTGAAGGCAAAGACTCTTACCGAGCAAGCTAAGTGCGGGCTCACTAGTGCTTACTTACCCACCTGTCACGTGGGTTGCATGTGCTGGCTTTATTCGCTCCAGATTAGTATCAGCACAGGTCAGCCCATGTTTAGCTTGCTTACTGGATGATCCCACAGGGAGCCCAGTCACTATGCACTCACGGAAATGAAGCACCAGACATGACGCGAGGCCAACGAACTGGGACCTTTCATGACACTGGTGAGGGTTTTCAGCAGAGAATCCCATAGCGACAGTTACTCCCGCACCCAAGGGGTGAAACCCTGTCCAGACAGTCAACTATGGCGACCAAACGACTCTGGAGACAAGCGGAGTCAGCTTGTGATCCCATCTTCTCACCCCCTTTAAGTGCTGCACACGGCTGTTAGTGTTTGTTTCCTTTTCGGCAATGTGATAGGTCAACATGTCGGTAGCTCTCTCTTCTTACATGCTTAGGTCTACAGCTCTTTGATTACTGGTGCAAATGAACGAAAAACAAACACACAGGATGAGGAGGCAAAGCAAAACTGACATGGACAGGGAGTCTATCCTGACAAACAAGTTCCTCTCACACAAACCAACGGAAAACCAGTGCCGTGAGCGATTTGAAGGCAGGACCCCGGGTGTTCTAGTTTTTATGAATTGTCACTTTTTTAAAAAGTTGAAGAGTTCTTTATCTATTATGGTTGTTCCCGTCGGTGTGATTGGGTGCAAACCTCTTTGCTGAAATGCATTATCTGCGGTTTAGATTTGCTGCATTTACGTAATACGTAACTTTTACTTAAATCCTCAAATCGACAGCCCTTATCCTTGAGACTTATGCCCCTGTTTTACAAGATAAAGGCTGTTTTCACATGCGGACAGCTATATTTTAGAGAAGGGCAGCTTAAGATGTTGAAATTCTTTTGAATTCCTCTGGTCTTTCTTCCAGTCAAGGAGAGGTCCGAGGCAGAGAAGAACCCCTGGTCCAATAGCCGCTCAGCTCCGCCCTCAGGCTCTGGGGACCCGCATACCTGCTGGTGACAATGATGACATCCTCCGAGATGGTCGCCATCTCCTTGATGGTGAGGTAACACATCCTTCTCAGGGTTTGCTGGAAGTGATTGACACAAGCACGGATTACTCCACAAGAAACGGCTTGAAGCAAGGACCCCAAGTACATATGTTAGATTCTTGAACAAACTCTCTCCCGTTTAAAAAAAGAAAATCTGCTTGAAAAAATGCTAAGAACAGTACTATTCCTACTGAACACAAATAATCGGTGTGCTGAGGCAATGCAAAACAATTAATGAGTACACATTCAATGATCTGCATGGGCCTTTCTACGGAGAGATCCGCCAAACGGAGACGCTGAAAGCACTGATGCTGCTGTTCGGGCCATCTGGCCATCCTGCCCGCCAGCCGCCCATGCACAGTGGGAGGACTCACTGCCTGGCCCTGCGCCCTCCTCACTACTGTCCTGGGCCCGAGGCCACGGCTGCAGCCACGGTGGCCATCCATCTCGTCGAGGGTCCTCCTCCTTTTTTGCTGCCCCTCCACTTTACCAAGATGTCTTTCCACAGGGACCAGTCTCGCCTGGCAACACGTCCAACGTGAAGATGTATCTACAGGCAAACGCCTTTCTGAGGGTTACCAGTATGTCCTGGAATTTTTATTTTAAAGATTCTTCCAAAACACGTGTGGCAAGACGTGCAAACCTGCACTCTCCTCAGTTCAGTGTCTACAGACCATTTCACTGAATCCCACAGGATTGAAAGTTAGATAACCAACTTCCACTTGGAACGATCACTTCCACGACCGATGTGTAGATGGATACCTGTATCCAAAATATGTGCTCAGGAAAGACCCTCAGGCGTCACTCAGCTATTTGGCTAACTCAATCACCAGCTTCCCCTCACTTGTCTGCCCTCATTCCTGATCCAGTGACATCACCGGTCTTGTCAGCAGGAAAACCCAAGTCGATCAGACCCAGTTCCAGAGCCCAAGCTGAGGAAGAGACTCTGGTGAAGACTAAGTACGTCAAGGAGAGAGAGAAGAAGGGGGCGGGCTCCTAAGTAGTTAAACACAGACGGAAAACACAGACGGAGAACTCCCCCCCAAAGTGAAAACGGCTCTGAGCTTGACTAGATCACGCAAACACGGACAGCTGGGAAATACAAAGGAAAGGACCTGGAAAGGGAGGGATCTCCAAGGAAAGGGGTGACTCGGGAAGGAAGGGAGACTTCCCAACTCATCTTCTCCTGGATAGAAAACATGACCAGAAGAAAAGAATGAACAATCTACAGATCCATGTTTCAGTGTCAGAAAAGCCCTAACAAATTTCAGCAAACAGAAACCAAATGTCCCCGGGTGGCGCCCCTGACTAAGTGCTCAGGTCACAGCCATCCGGAAGGCCCTTGAAGACAGGCTTGGCTGTTTCCAAAAGGTCATGGGTTTGAAACCCGTATGCACTTCGACTCGGTGCACGTGGGGTCGAATGGCTCAACAACATGAAACCAAGCAACTGCATCCCAAGGATGTGGTGGTTTCATTAACATGTGAAAACAAAGCATGGAACTTCACTGTCATACGCGAATGACACAAGAACACCACACAGTAATCCCAGGATGCCGAGAGAGCCTTAACGCAAGTTAGTGCCTGTCCTGAAAAAGTCTCCGTCTGGCACACTGGAAACCGGAAATCACTTCTCAGCCTACTGACAGGCTTCGATAAAAACTGGTAAATGACTGACTGTCATCTCCTAAGAACAGGAGCAAGGCGAAGAGGTCGCCTTCCCTTCATCACTTGGCAGAGCGATATGGCAAGATATGTAAATAAAAGGCACGTAGCAGATTAGAAAAGAAACAGTAGATGTTCTTTTGGAAGATGGTATGACCATTTAGGCTAAAGATCCAATGAAATATGTCAAAACAGTCCTGAAACTCATAAGTAAATTTAACAAGACCACAGTAAGCAAGGAGAATCCACAAAAATCCATTTAATTTCTTTAACTACCAACAAAGAATTCAAATACAATAGCATGTAGAAATATGAAGCGATATAGGGATAAATTTCATTAAAATGTATGCAAGACACTAACTAGAAACTATAAAATGCTGCTGCAAGAAAGCAAAGACACCTGAACAACGAGCGATCTACACTGCCTTCCCGGAAGAGGAGAGTCCAGAGTGTTCCAATGGCCATGCCCCCCAAGCTGGTCTTTAGCTTGCCTAGCAAGTTGACTTTAAATTCATATGGAAACAGAAAGGACTGAGAAGAGCCATGGCGATTAAAAATGAGGATTTACACCACCCTGGTGGCATAGTGGGCTACTAGTTGGGCTACTAACCGCAAGGCCGGCGGTTTAAAGCCCAGCCACTCTGCTGAAGAGGAGACTTTGTACTCTAAAAATGTTCAGTCTCAGAAACCCAAAGGCAGTTCTACTCTGTCCTATAGGGTTGCTCTGCGTTGGCATGGACTCGAGAGCCGTGTGCTTCGGTTCAAACTAGTCCACAAGACAGTGTAGGCACACAAGTACTACTGCAGAGCCCCTCAACAGGTCACTGAAGAAATCTTCCAAAGGGGTCAAACTACACACAGTAACATAACTGCCTCCCAGAGAAAAGTTCACAATAATTACACGGCCAACTGTATCTCCTCTGTTGCTCTCTGCCTTTTCACTTAGTCGCTTACAGTTAATGTAGTTGGAGATATGGCTGGATTTAAGGAAACCATTTGTTAAAAATAATTTTATCACAGACTGGACTGGAAAACGCTCCTAAGGGCCAGCAAACGATCCCTGAACTAACTACAAAAAAAAAAAATCATTTTATCGAGGGCTCGTACAACTCTTATCACAATCCATACATCCATCACGTCAAGCACATTTGTACATATGTTGCCATCATTTTCAAAACATTTTCTTTCTACTTGAGCCCTTGGTATCAGCTCCTCATTTTTCCCCTCCCTCCCCTCCCCTTCCCTCCCTCCCTCGTGAACTCTTGATAATTTAGAAATTCTTATTATTTTCTCATGCCTTGCACTGTCCGATGTCTCCCTTCTTCTATTTGCTTTCCACTGACAGTGAGTCCTCAGGTTCTGTGCTCCTTTGTTCTCACTTTCCTGCCATCTCTGGGGTTAATCAAGCACGCCTACTATTCCATTTTATCTCCTCTACTGGCTTTAGAAACATGTCCACTTTAATGAAATCGAATCCACATCACATACAACCCACTTATTTATGGGTGTAACTCTTCACAGAGGTGTGCATCCATCACCATCATCAGTTGAAGACATTGTCATCACACCCCTTAACTCCCCAGTCACTCCCTGTTTCCACTAGGCAACCACCAATCTATTTTCTGTCTCTATGAATTTGCCTTCTGTGTGCATGTCACATAGGAAACCATACAGTATGTGGGAAGGGGGGGAAAGACAGGATGGTACTAGACTAAGATTGAATCAAAAGAGAATGTGTCAATCTGCAAAAATCGCTTACTCTTCTTTTTCCATATGCATGTTCAATGGCTCCAGAACCATTTGCTGAGAATGGACAGGTGGGAAGGAAGGAGGGAGAAGAAACCCAACCCTCAATACCGAAAGACACAAAACCAGAACACTCCTAGGAAGAGGCCCAGGACACTACGGTCTTCAACCAAGTCCAGTAAGGATTTCTCTAATGATATCAGAAGCACAATCGGTAACAGGAAAAGGAAAAAAAAAAGGTGATAAACTGAACGTCACCAAAATTTAATTAAAAACTTCTCTTCAAAAATCTATTAGGAAAATAAAATGACAAGCCACAGACTAGGAGATAGTATTTGCAAAATATATCTGATAAAGTAGCTATATCTAGATTTTATAAAAATCTTTCAGAATGCAATAATGAAAACCAGCTCTCCTTTTTAATGATTTAAATGAGTCACAATTTTCAACAGAGTGAGTCTTCACCATGGAAGACATATGAAAGGCAAAACAAACACCTGGAAGACGTTGGAACATTCACCTGCTGCTGGCAAGCTGACTCTGACCCACGGAGACTGTGTGGAACGGAAGAGGCACGCCCCACAGGGTTTCCTAGGCTGTACCGCTGTCAGTCCCCCGTGCGATGGTGGCTGGTGTGTGGCTGTGACGCTGGAAGCTGTGCCACACTGGTAGTTCAAACACCAGCAGGCTCACCCAGGGCTACCAACTTTCAGCAGAGCTTCCAAATTAACGGACTACGAAGGAGGGGCAGGTGGTCCTAGCCACTGATGAACAGCAGCGGGGCACTGGCAGCCGCTGTGCTGAAGATGAGCTTGGAAGGCAATCAGCACACGACTGAGAGAGAGCGGCCTTCTCGAAGGAGAGCTGACACTAATGGCCACGATGGAGTGGAGCTTCGGGACCTTCACCTGCCGATGGGGCCAGACTCAGAATGGGAGGAAACACTGCGCATGTCCGTCCATCCAGGGAAACGAAGTAAGAAAGGAAAAAATTAACGGATGAAGTACCATGGGTGAATCTCAAATCCACTAGAGGGGTAACTGAAAAGACCATGCAAAGGCTTCCTTGAGTCGTATGCAACCCCTGAAAAAGGCAACTTCTCCAGAAGGAAGCGAGGCCAGGTGCAGCCAGGGACTGAGTGTGGGTGAAAGAAACAGTGGCCACAGGCACAGGGACTTTCTGAGGTGATGGAAATGTTCAAAATCTTGGCTGTGGTGGCGATCACACTACTCTTATGCATTTGTCACAACTCAGACTTGTCCCCTCAGAGGATGGGTTTTTTCCCTAAGTGAATTGTATTCCCTTCTCCTTCCTCAAAAGAGGAGAGTGAATGGAAAGGCAAACCAGAGACGGGGAGAACATATGTGCAAAACACGTATCTGATAACAGCCTTACATCTCCAGAACATGTAATGAATGCCTGTCAACTGGACATCCCCTACAGAAGGGTCGCGGGGAGGAGACAAGCCAGTCAGGGTGCAGTGTAGCAACGAAGAAACATACAACTTTCCTCTAGTTCCTAAGTGCTTCCTCCCTCCCCACTATCATGCTCCCAGTTCTACCTTACAAATCCGGCTAGACCAGAGGATGTACACTGGTACAGATAGGAACTAGAAACACAGGGAATCCAGGGCAGATGATCCCTTCAGGACCAGTGCTGAGACTGGTGAAACTGGAAGGGTGGAGGGAGTGTGGAATGGAAAGGGAGAACCGATTACAGGGATCTACATGTAACCTCCTCCCTGGGGGATGGACAACAGAAAAGTGGGTGATGGGAGACATTGGACGGTGTAAAATATAACAACATAATAATTTATATATTAACAAGGGTTCATGAGGGAGGGGAGAACAGGGAGGAAGGGGGGAAAATGAGGAGCTGATGCCAGGAGTTTAAGTAGAGAGCAAATGTTTTGAGAATGATCAGGACAATGAATGTACAGATGTGCTTTACACAACTGATGTCTGTATGGACTGTGATAAGAGTTGTATGAGCCCCAATAAAACGATATTAAAAAAAAAAGAAAAGAACACCTGTAACTCAATAAGACAAAAAAACCTAACTTACCCAAAAAAAGGGGTGAAAGGTTTGGACACTTCGCTAAAAACGATATCTCGATGGCAAATAAGCACGTGAAAGAGCTTAAGCACTGCACTGTTCATGACTTGAGACATGCAAACTCAACCCATCATTCCCGAAGAATTAACCCAAAAGAAATCAAAACCCATATCTACACACAAATGTGCACTTGAATATTCTCAGCCACTTTATTCTCATTCATTCCGATTACACCAATAAACCAGAAATCATATCAACGTGTGAAGGAACAGATACATTAAAACTACATGCCCAATGGAAAACTATTCAGCAGTAAAAAGGAAAGAAGTACAGATACATGTACAGATACACACTAAAAGTCTAGTCAACCCACAATCTGTAAGTGAAAGAAACAAGATGTGAAAGCCTTTATTAGGCACTCACTCCTCACTGCAGGGTGATTAAGATCTAAAGCCCACTTATTCGAAGAAGAACGAAGGAGGACCCCCTGGGATCACGACGTGGAGCGCGAGTCCGTCATTCCCTAACTGCCAAACCACCGAGTCGAGCTGACATACTATTTACCATCCCAGCCAGCCTCTCGCCTCCAGCCTCAGCGTTCCTGACTGCCAGACAGACACCCTAAGAGCCACAACCTCATGTGCATCAGCAAAACACTAGAAGCCACTGCGATATCCAGCTTTGGGAGAACGAATAACTAACTACACAGGAGAACTGTCTGTTCACACACTGCAATCCCAGACAGCGTGAAGTAGTACATGCACCCAGTGTTTACATTTCAAAAAACAGTATTCATTATTTTTTAGATTTCAAAGTAATATGAAGCTGTCATTTTCATCAGGGGTGTCAAACTGGTGACTCGCAGGCCGCATGCACCCCCAAAGTAATTTTTTGTGGCCCACAATACTCTGAAATAAAATGAAAATGGAAAAAAATTGTTATGAAGAAAATAGCACTGAGGGGAGATCAAGGCAATACCGTACACACGATTCTCTCGCTACATTTTATTTCAGAGCATCGTGGGCCACAAAAAATTACCTCGGGGGCTGCGTGTAGCCCGCGGGCCGCCAGTGTGATACCCCTGATTTATATATTTTAATATACACAAAAACACTATTGTTTAGGGATATGAACATGGGTAAAAGCATACTCTCCAAAAAAAAGAGAATTGCGCTGGGCAGAGCGGAGCTTTCCTAGTACACATTTTTCCCTCTAGGTGAGCCCAGAAGTTCCCTGAGTTAGTGCATCCCGTGGCGTCGCCTAGGAAGGTTCTCTCCAGTCACAGTGAATTTTTTCGTAAAAGCAGTTTCACTTGAACCTCGTTTTGTGGGATGGCCGATGTGAGAGAACAGAGTGCAGCTGTGAAATGTTATCTCCTGCTTGGGGAAAAATGCCACAGAAGCTGTTGTGACGTTGAACACAGCTTACAAGGACTGTGCTGTAGGAAAATCTCCGAGTGGTTTTCTCATTTCAGAAAAGGTGACACACTGATTGATGCCACACCGCATTCTGGACGTCCATCAACTTCCCAAATGGATGAAAATGTCGACGCGTAATGGGTTTGGAGTTCGTTCCACCAGGTCAGACTGTTAATCAAGCTTTCTAGTTAGAGGTTCTGAAAAGACTGCGTAACAGTGTGCGACAATGAAGACCTGATTTGTGGGAGACTGGGGACAGCGCACCAGCTCATGCAGCCATCTCAGAGCACCAGTTTTTGGCAAAAAACACCATGGTTCTCTTGCCCACACCCCTTACCCACCTGACCTTGCTCTGTGTGACTTCTTTTTGTTTCCTCAAATGCAGAGGACACGAAAGGACAGCAATGTGACTACGCAGAATCGGTGGAGACAAAAAAACGAGGAAGGTGCTGGCAGCCATCCAAACAGATGAGTGTAAAAAATGTTCCCAAGAATGGAATTGCAGACTTGACAAATGTATTAAGTGTAATGGAGAGTACTTTGAAGGTGATAAGGTTGTTTGTCCAAAAAAATACATAGCTTTAAAAAAATTAAAAATCGTTTTGGGGGGTACCCCTCATAGTCGGGCGATTACCAACATCAATAAAGCAGTTCCTCTTTGTCTGGAGTAGAAGGTGCTCCACATGCTGCTGCTAAGCTCCTTACCTGTCATCGCGGGCCTTTACCTGCATAGCTTCCCTTTCCCAACAGTGTTTTCAATTCCATACCACTGGCTACATCAATGACACTATTAATAACATTACTTCATGCCCCAGGGGGATAAAGTGAACCTGAGACATACAGAAACCATAGAGATATGAATGGGTTTAGGTCTTACACACTCATTCTAGCCCCAATCTAAGAACAATTAGTTCTTAGGACATGGCCCTGCTTGGTGCTCACCCTCATGAAGAGATCACCGGCTATCAGAAAGAATAGCATCTGGGTATCATCCACCCTGGATTCCCTGTACCTCCAACCCTCATATGTACCAGTGTACAGCCTCTGTCCTATCCAGCCCTGCAAGGTAGAATTCGGATCATGGTAGTTGGGGGGAGGAAGCATCCAGGATCTGGGGGAAAGCTGTCCAAGGGCGTGAGGGACGATGCTGGGAGAGTGGAGGGTGAGTGGGTTGGAAAGGGGGAACTGATTACAAGGAGCCACATGTGACCTCTTCCCTGGGAGAGGGACAGCAGAGAAGGGGGGAAGGGAGACCCCGAATAGGGCAAGATATGACAAAATAATGAGGTATAAATTACCAAGGGCATATGAGGGAGGGGGGAAAGGGGAGGGAGGGGGGAAAAAAAAGAGGACCTGATGCATGGGGCTTAAGTGGAGAGCAAATGCCTTGAGAATGATTGGGGCAGGGAATGTATGGATGTGCCTTATACAATTGATGTATGTATATGTATGGATTGTGGTAAGAGTTGTTGGAGTCCCTAATAAAATGTAAAAGAAGAAAAGAGAAAAAAATGATTAGGGCAAAGACTGTACAGATGTGCTTTATACAATTGATGTATGTATATGTATGAACTATGAAAAGAATTGTATGAGCCCCAATAAATTGTTAAAAAAAAAAAAAAAAAAGAATAGCATCTGGGATCTTAAAGGCTTGTCTTCAAACAAGCAGCCATCTAAGTGAGGTGTCAACTAAGTTCACATGGAAGAAGCACACCGGCTGGTGTGATCCAAAGACTGTAAATAATAAAATCCCAAGCTGAAGGCGGCAATGGTATCAGAGGTTAAATGGTGAACACTGGTTTGCTGAAGGCTCTGGATGCCAGGGCGTTTGAACGGTGGCGCTGACGAAGGACCCTGAAAGGACCATGGACTGCTAAAAGGACAAAGCTGTCTGGGAAGAAGTGCAGCCAGGGGGCTCCTTAGAGGCAAGGGTGACAAAGCTTCATCTTATATGCTTTGGACATACTGTCGGGAGCGACCGGCCCTGGAGAAGGACATCCTGCTTGGTAAGGTGGAGGGGCGGTGACAGAGAGGAAGGCCTCCGTGAGCTGGACTGACACCGTGGCGGCAATGGGCTCCGGCAGAGGAACAACTGCAAGGATGAGGCAGGACCCTGTGGTGTTTCATTCTACTGTGCGTGAGGTCACTGTGGGTCAGAACAACTCGATGGCACCTGCCAACAACAATGTTGGAAGCCCAAAGTGGGTGATGGTGGAAGCCCACATTTCATTTGCAGTGTCCACACATGGACCCCAACTCCAGCTCATCCCCTGGGATCATGGTCAAGGGACACGAACAGCCTCAGCCTCAGACGGAGAGAAGTAATCAGGCTACAATACAGTCAGTATCTGTATCATTTGGTCTCCCTTTTGACCTATCGTATATACTCGAATATAAGCCGACCCAAGTATAAGCTGAGGTACCTAATTATTACCTGGGAAACCAGAAAAACTGATTGACTCGAGTATACGCCTAGGGTGGGAAATGCAGGATGTGAATTAACACAGAGACCAGAGGGAAGAGACGGAGCGCAGCCAGACACATCCTTACCAGTTCAGCTGCCGGCGTAAGTGAATCACTATGGGTGTTTCTGCGAATTGGAGCCGTCCACGTCATAGGATGGCTCTGATTGGTTAGATGTGAGTAAACAAACATTCAAAGTCCTGCAGTGTCCGCGGGGCTTTGAATGAACAGCGGAGGAACGGCAATCACCCGTGATATGTTACACCTCGCTGGGGTACCACTGACCCATGTATAAGCCGAACCCCAGTTTTTCAGCACATCTTTTGTGCTGAAAAAAACTCAGCTTATTCATGAGTATATGTGGTATTTTAAAGGTGTTTCAGTTAAAAGCAAAGAGGAAATACACGTAGATTAAGCTTCTGAGGACTTCTTCCTCAGCAGAGACTCAGAATGTGAATGGCCCGGCTATCGTGCAGAATGCATTGGAAAGTGGACTGCTGTAGATACAGTTAGGGTAAAAGCTAACATCTGATTATTTGAACTCCCTTCTGACCTATTTTAGATTTGTTCTATTTTTTCCTGCTTTCTTTTTGATTGAGTTTTTTCTGCTTTACTTCGTTATTGCTGGTGTTGGCATCTTGGATTTGTTTTTGTGGGTTTTCTGGTGTGTTTCTCTGTGTATGAGATCCAGGATAGGGGAATCTAGAGACATAACTGGATTAACATTTCCTTGGGGTTATGGTGGGTAGGGAAAGTTGGAGAGAAATGGGGAGCTAATAACAATGAGTAAACGAAGAAAGTGTTCTAAAATTGATTGTGGTGATGGTTATACAACTCTTTTCAATATAATTGAACTACTGAACTGTGTATGTGAAATATATGCAATATAACTGCTTAAGAAGAAAATAAAAAGATCCTTACCCTGCCTTTCAGGCTCAAAGAAAGCACTGCAGTCTACCACACCTGCACCCAATCTCCCTCCACTGCTTCTGTCCTACTCCTATGAATGAACTATCCAGCTACTCACTAAAGCCAATCCTGCCACTAGTTCACGACTCCATCCCCTCTTGCTCATTCATGGGACTCCGCTCCAGCACTGATCAGCGACCCCCCGCATCATCAATGAGGCTCTCTCTTCTACCTCATTCATATCGACGTGCAAACACAAGAAAGACATCTCTTCGGGTGATTTAGCTACACTGGAACCCCACCTCCCTGTATGGTTCCAAATTAATTATTTAAAAGGGAAATTATCATGGCCTTTGGAAGGTGCAAATGAAATGCACTATTGACATTCTAGGAGCTCTGGTGACAGTGTGGGCTATGCACTGAGCTGCTAACCACAAAGTCAGCGGTTCAAACCTACCAGCTGCTCCACGGGAGAAAGATGAGGCTGTCTACTCCCATAAAGATGTAAAGGTTTACTCTACCCTATATGGTCGCTATGAGTCAGAAATGACTTGATGGTAGGAAGGTTTGGGGTTTGGTTTGGTTTTCAGTGGTGGCACAGTGGGTTATACATTGAGCTGATAATGCTCTGCAGGGGAAAGATGAGGCTTTCTACTGCCCTAAAGATCTGCCCCTGTGGGGTCCTAATTAGAACTGATCCTTCAGGGTCACTATGAGGTGCAGACAACACAACAACTCAATGACAGTGCGTTTGAAGGTTACTGACATCTGGGGTCAGATAATTCTTTGTTGGTGGGACCTGTTCAGAGTGACCACAGCCCCTTCCCATGAGAAGCCTCCTCGGCTGGAATAATGAAAAAGGGCTCCACGCAGTTGCCCAGTGCCCCCAGTTGAGAACACTGTGCTAGAAGCTTCCACTCTGCACTGGCTATCTCCCCCCATCTCGGAGACTTCTTCCCCTTTTCACTGATGGTTTCATTCCCAACCACCAGCCCTCTGACACTCACCATAACCTCGTGTCGGCAGCCAGACCCGAGGTGAAAAATCACGGTTACAAAGAGGCAAAAGCTTCTCCTTGGGCTCCACTCCAACCCTGCGTCGTGGCCCCAGTTAGCAGCTGGAAATAGCTGGTCTCTAGTTTAACCCTCTGAGAAATACCCCCAAGTTCTTGCTGTGGCTCTGCTTACCTGCGTGAGCCCCAAATCCTCGCAACAAGAGCCGATTAGACAATTAGGACTCCGAGGAAGGGACTCGGAAACTGCTGCTCTGGTTTGATTTGTGGTATTCATGAGCCTATTTCCCATGGTCAGGAGGACACTGGCAGACCACGGCAAGTGAGCTTTAACTATCCCCTGTCATCACCTTGCTCAGTGAAGGAAGTTTTATAATGGGCTCATGAGTTGCTGCTAATGGGGTTACTGCTATGGGATCACAAATCAGAATCAACAGATGGCGCCCAGCTTGGGGAAAGAAGCTATCAACTTAAAGTTGCAAATTCCCAGCATCCGGTGTGAGGAAGGGATTGGAGCTGGGAGTTCTGCAAAGCCCATCTGAATTGCGATGTAAATTCCATTTACAACCTTGCGGGGAACCTTACGCTGACAGCAGGACTGGGCAAAAGGCGCTCGGAGCAAAGATTCAGGATTCTAGGTGTTAGCATGAGGAGCTGGAAGTGACTACACCCGGGCCCAAGTGTGGCTTGCACTGAACAGAGTTTGAGATGCCAGAATTTCCATCCTGAGTTGAGGTAGGCATTCGAGGACTCGGGCACTTGGGATGCTTAACATGGATGCATTATGTGCAGTCACTGTGTTTCCAAGAAGCTCCAGCGGCACTGCCCTCCTCCAAAGTTTGAGAAATGCTTTGGAGCGGGCACTCCAGCTTGAAGCAAGAGGGGGGGGGGGGCTTTTCTCTAACGGAATGAACGACATGGAGGGAGTACAACTGAAACGGGCTCTGGAGCCAATGGGGATGATGACCTCCGGGTGTGGCAGGGGTCAAGTGGCAGCAGGTCATTGCCAGGGGCAAGGATGGTATGCATATTGTCATGGGCACCAGTCACCGCAGCCTTCAGAATGCTGGCACCTGCTTGCTAAACAACTGTGGGTCTCCCTGGCCTGGGAGAGACAAGCAGGCTACTAAGGTCTCTGTGCTCGGCCAGGAAGATGCAAAGTTCGACGTGTATCACCCGAATACAGGCAGAATCACAGCAACTGCTGGCTGTGAGCCAATTCACAGATCTAGAACACCTCGAATTTAGAGAGAGTAGCCATTCCCTCAAGGAAAGACATTGACAAAAATCTACATCATGCATCTCTTCACACTTCACCCCAAGGGACTCAGCAGGGTGACTGTGCATCGCGAAGGGGAAATAATCAGACTTTTCAGGAATCACAAGGTACTGGCTCTGAACAGACTCGACACTAATTTCTAGGGACTCCAACTGCCACTGCAGCCCTGCAGCCAGGGAAGAGGCTGATGGCATTCTGGTGGCAAATGGACTTGCAGCTCAGGCCCACCTCAGAGACCCCAGAGGCCTTCTGAAGCGGCTCTGTGGCCGTTCCCCCAATTCTGGGCAGCATCACTGGACCAGAAGTACTTGGCAGAGGGCAGAATGACTGTGTGGGCCCCCAGCCCCGTAGCTTGAGGATGCTCGCAGTAGGAAAGGTTAACAGGAAGCCTCTATCTATCCCAACAGCAAACTACAAAACGCCGTCCCCCCAGGAAGCTCTGCAGAAACCCACACAAACACCCCGGGCTCACAGGAGTGGTGATTCAGAGCACATTTACACTCACGGCCTTATCTAGGCAGGCACACTGGAGAAGATGCCACTGGCTACCGAAACCTACATCAGCGGGGACTGCCATTGGCGGCTATCCCAATGGGTGCTTGTTGCTGGAGCAAGTGACCACATGTCCTGACACCTTATGGGAAAGCATGTGCGTGTCCAGGAGACCGCCCCCCAGCTCTTCTCTATGAGAGAGCCCACCCAGCAGCACACCCTCAAGTGTCCTACCTACAGGGCCAAATCGACTCCCCAGGTTTCTGCCAGAATCTAGGCATCGGGGACTTGATCGTCTCTCTCTAGTCCCCAGGACAGACCCCCCCAACACTTGACCAGGGCTCTCAGGCTGGCCTGACCTGGTAAGCAGAGTGTAACAACGATTCTAGACGCCTGGATCAGACACGTGTGCCCTAGGGGCAGGGGCCTGTCACCCAAGTGAAGGTTCTAGGGGGTCTGGTACATGCAACAAATGCAACGATATTCCTTTCCACGTAAAGGATAAAATGCTGGACCTGAAGTCACCTTGATTCTGGAGTGATTTGCACCTTACTTGGGTGCGCCACTGTGACTCATTGCCTCAAAAAACCTCACAGAACTGTCAGCTTTGAGTGGGGCCCCGAACAAGAGTAGGAGCTGCAACAGACTCGGTGCACTGCCCAGCAGGCAGTGGTATCTGTGGCAGATGGAGGAGACTTGGGGGTGCCTTCGTTAAGGTGCTCCGCTGCTAACTGAAAGGTTGGCAGTTCAAACTCACCAGCTACTCTGAGGGAGAAAAATGAGGCAGTCTGCTTCCATAAAGATTCCCAGTCTTGGAAACCCTGTGGGGCAGGTCTGTGCATCGGAATCGACTCAGCCCAGTGGGTTTGGGATTGATGGCAGAAACAGTCTTTGGTAGACTCTTCCAGGTGGGTCACCTGCAGACCTCGAAGGCTCTGGAACAAAGCTATGCAATCCTCTGCAAATAACAAGTTGCCTCGGAGAACCTGCCTCTGGCATGACACTGGACCAGAGGAGAGACTGAACACCTGACCATGGCCACAACGTTAACCATGGGTTCTAATCTGCCTATCACGAACCAGATGCTGTCTGACCCATTAAGTCACAAAGCTAGGACTCGTCCCAGCAGCTTTCCTCCATCACGTGGCAGCAGGATGGAAATGAGAAGCTTGTGACGGAGAGGAGCCCTGGGGGTGTAGTGGTTATGCATTAGGCTGCCAACCACAAGATCAGAGGTTCGAAGTCACCAGCTGGTTCGCAGAAAAAAGATGAGGCTTTATACTCTCAGAGTTACAGTCTCAAAAACACACAAGGGGAGTTTTATCGAGCCCTATTAGGGTCACTATGAGTTTGAACCAACTCAATGGCAGTGAGCTTGGTGGGCTAAGTAAAGGGACGGCAAAGGGTGTGATATGCCTTCACCAGAAGAATGAACTCCAATCTCTACCTGGGAAAAACACTGCTCCTCTTTGGGGAGGGCTGGGCTGTACACAGAGCCCGGCACTGTGTCAGGTAGAAGCATGGTTTGGCTACTGTCTCTATTTGGAAGTTAAATGTGGTTGGAAGATACACCTACGGGTGCCAAGGGGGTGCATTTGTGAACTAGGGGGGTCTTGAGCACTATCATTCTGGTTAAGCTGCTATGAAGTTTCCTCACAAGCCCCTTCCCCATAGGGGTCTGTGCTGGAGTTGGGCAGAAGAGGAATTGGTGTGGTACTAAGCAGACAGACAGCAGTAGCCATTCTGCTCTGAGAGCCAGGGGGCAGCCTACAGTCAGGAGGCAGGGGTGCTGCCCGGTGTGTTTCAGTCTGTCCGAACCCTCCTTTCCCCACTCTTCTCCCAGCCCCCACCCAATGCCACTTCTCCACTGGCCAGCAGCCAGGCAGCAGGCCCCAGCCCACCAGAAACTCCACTCAGAGCTTCTAGGGCACATCCCTGGCTCCCATCTCTGCTGCCTCCTGCCAGACCCTCACCACAAGCTGTCTTCCTGACCAGAGGGAGTCCTCGGGGAAAAGCCTGATCCAGTTCCACTTCCACATGGCTATCCTCTAATGAGCGCTAATGAAGACAAACCACTTGTAAGTGACTTCACGCCTTTCAAGACACCCTTCCCAGTTGGGAACATGCTGCGTTCCCCAAGAACGAGGATGAAAGCTGGGTTTCGGCCGAAGACAAAGAGAAAAGACACTTACATCATTGGACTGGAACAAGCGCGTCATCGCAAAGAAGGCTTCTGTGGCTTCCGTAGTGCCGAAATGTTCCCCCTGGTGAGATGGGAAACAGGTTTTAAAACATGGAAGGAAAACTCGGTCCGGATTTCCTCTGCAATCTATGAAGCAAACACCTGTTCAGAACTCCAGAGACAACAGCCCTCCAGTTGGCCTGGTCACTCACTTCTTCTGACTGGAGGTTTAGAAATTCGTGTGGCCGTCGGGGCCGGCCTTCTTGAAAATAAGTCTGTTATCACACAGCATGCTGCGCCATTCGCCCGTGGCGTGCAACAAACAGGCTTTCACCTTTCCGCAAGAACGGGCTGCAGCTGCCCTCATACCTGCGATTCCCGCGGAGGGAGAGGGTGACCGGGAGTGGAGACTGTAAGGACCAGCAGCTGTGACCCTGCAGCAGAGCAGAGGTCATGCTTCCTCCTGCTCCCCTCCTCAGCCCGCCCACCCCATCACGGGAGCCTCATCAGTTTGAAACGGAAAAGAAGGATGGATTTGGAACATGGCACAGGGGCCCACAGGGGCCCAAAGAAAACCAGCTTCCTCCTCTCCCAAGTGAGTTTTGAAGAGCTGCTAACACGCCAGCCTGCCACCGGCGAGAGCCCGTACAGGCAGGCTTTGGAGGGCAGCTTCGGAGACGCTGGTCAACATGTGTGGCTGATCAGCACCTGGGGCCCCTGCTTCAGCGCAAGCTCTGATTCTGTAGCTCCACCCTGAGGTTTTGCTTCTCTACCATTTGTCAGGGATGCCAACGTTACAGACCTAGGAGCCATGTCGGGTTGCTATCCTCAAAGGTCAGTAGTTCTGGACCACCAGCTGCTCCCAAGGGAGAAACATGAGGCTATCGACTCTCCTCGAGAGTTCCAGTCTGGGAAACCCCGAGGGGCGGCTCACCCCTGTGTCCTGCTGAGTCGGTGGAAGCAGAAATGGACACAATGGCAGGGTTTGGTTTGGCTTGGCTTGATCTCGCCAATATTCAGACCATCGTGGATCATAGGCTCCTCACAATATATCACCATTTTGATCTTGAATTTCTTCGCGAAAAGCCATGCTGTCTGAGAAACCTATGCTCAATCCCTTCTTTTCCAAGGTTTGGGTCTCACTAAAACAGAACCCCTCATCAGTCTAGTTGTTGGCACAGGGAGAGGAAGGAGATCTGGATGGAAAACTCGCAGGCTTTGGGATGAACAACAGAGCCGACTGGAATCAGAAGGGCCCACTAGAACTTTCTTTCTGCTCTTTCTTTGATCAGTCCTTCGTGCAGGCCCCAAGCTGTGTATAGCTCAGCCATGTACTGCCGCCCTGGAGCCCTGACCTCGGACCTGGACTTCAGAGAACAGCGAGAGCTGGCTGCTCTGGTCAAAATGCCCAGTGCCAGCCTACAGTGCTCCACCCGACGGACTACAGAGAAAACCAAGGTTCCCACACCTGCCTAGGGAGTTAACTGTGTCTACAGTGCTTGTCCAAACCTTAGATGATGCAACGTCGCCCCAGACGTTGCCCCATTGCAGAGGCACTGGTCAACTCCATGCTGCTCCGCACCCACATCACCCACCCACTCCAACCTCCGCTTAGACGATGTCTGCTAACAGGGACCCAACGTGTACCAGAAAACCTTACCTCAACCTTACCTTGCCTTAAATGTCTTGAAGATGTCCCAGAGACAGCAATGTGAGGGAGCAGGTAGCTTTTACTTAAAAGTGTGTGCTTATTGCTCAATCTCTACTTGCAATCCACTCCAACTTACTACCATCTAGTTGATTCTGACTCATAGCAACCCAAGGGTAGGAGCAAACCGCCCCTGTGCGTTGCTAGGACTACAACTCTTGACAGGAGTAGAAAGCCTTCTCTCTAGTGGCGCAGCTGATGGTTTCGAACTGGTGACCTTGCAATTAGCAGCTCAACAAGTACCCACGATGCCACCAGGGCTCCTCCATTTGCAATCGACACGCATTCACTAACTAAATCGATGGATAAGCCTGCCGGGCATGAAATATGGGTGAAATATTCACATGGATTTTCAAAGTGGAAACCACTGTCTTTTTTCGTGCCAAAAATAAATGACCTGAGGAGTGTATGTATACATCCATATACTAACATATCTACACATACAAGCATGCAAATGCATTGGCAGTATGTGTACACACCTATTTTAAACATACATGTACATACCTATATATGTATATTTACATTTACATAAATCTGAGAAACAAAATATTTTCTAAAGCCATAGAAACTCTAGAGATTTTTACTCTGAAAGAGAAAAACCGTAACAAGAGCAAGCTAAATCTAGGTGCTATGAGAGCAAACATTCTTGCTGATTCTGTTGGTCCGTGTCCTCAGGGACCGAGAACAGTGGTGAGACCCCAGTGGGTATGCAGCAAAGATTTGCTAAATGACTGGATCAAACGATTTCTGAAGGCGCCCTGTGTGCCCAGCACTCTTCTTTAAGCCTTAACATAGAGCCACACTCTCATGTAATCATTACCCTTTAAGAACAGGTATTCCCATCATGCCTGTGTAGACAAGGAAAGGATGACATTGACAGCAAAGGGGCCTGCCCATTAACATAATGCTGCTCTGAATATTTAAAACATTGTCATGATCTATTAGAGGAAGATGGGGTTTTCTGATGCCGTAGAGTTAGTCTCAGAAACTAACCCTTGGCGTCGACTCGATGGCAGTGAGAGAAATGATGGGTCCTGCCCTCCTTCTCCCCTAAACAGGGAGAGCATTTGCATGGAGCTTGTCCAGGAGTTTGCACTCTGTGCTTTGTGAGGGACGTCGAGACCTTGGAACCAATGTAAACACAGATGCTAATAATTTAAACTCCCACCACCACCCTCACAGCCTTGAGTTGATCCCTGATCATAGGGACCTGCAGGACAGAGGAGAACTGGCCCTGCGGGTTTTCGAGGTTGAAAATCTTTATAGGAGCAAAGAGATTCAGCTGTTGTGCTTGAATCACTAACCTTGTGGTTAGTAGCCCAACACCTACGCCACTACACCCCAAACTCACTGCCGTCGCGTCAAGGCTGACTCCGAGGGACCCCTTGTGGGTCTCCGAGATGGTAACCACTGAAGGGGCTAGAAGCCCAGTCGTTCTCCCTTGGAGCTGCTAGTGGTTTCAAACTGCCAACCACATGGATCACAGCCCAACGTGTAACCACTATACCACCAGGGCTCCTCAAAAGAGACCTGGTGGTGCAGGGGTTAAATGCTCAGCGGCCAAGTAAAAGGTGGGTGGTCAGGACCCATGAGCAGCTCTGCGTAAGAAAGCTGTGGCTGTTGGCTTCCATCCGGATTGCAGCCCATCGGATAGGGCCATGATGCATCCAAATTGGCTCCTTAGCAGTAAGGCCTGTTTTTAGTTTGAGGTTTGTACTATTTTTTTGGGGGGGGGGGGGAGATGAGGTTGCTAAATAGGCCTTTACCAAGAACCAGTGAGTGTCTTTAGTTGGGTTGGTACTTCATCAATAAAAACAAGTCTACTCCCTGCTTTCAAAAAGTTTGGCATCTTTTTAGCTAACAATTACACTTTCAGAAAGGACTTCAGCACAAGCTGCATACTTCTATTTCAGGACACAAACCTAAGGAAAATGGAAAACAATTTACCTGGTTCAGTAAGTATAGGATCTTGGTAAGAATATGCAAACATCTTCTTGGATTGATGGGCGTCTCATTGAATAGGCGCGCCTATGGAAACATTGGGGAGGGGGGAACAAACATGAATAGATAGTATTATTTCTTACCTTTTATATCAGACTACAGCAAATCAGCTTTAATAAAAATGACCATTATACATTTTAATCCCAATCTCCAATAACATTAAGGCAATTCGAGGCATGGCGGCCGATGGGCCTGAGTAGGACTGCCCCTGTAGTTTTCAGAGGCTGGACATCTTTAGAGAAGAAGATGGCCTCTTCGTCCTCCTGCACAGCAGCTGCTAGGTTGGAACTGCTGACCTTCCAGTTAGCAGCCCAACGAGTAGCCCATGTGCCACCACTTACTACATGAGATGACACATTATTAGAGGTGGCCTTGCTTTTCCACTCTCTACTTTGGAACTCAGTCCCTGAAGTCTTGTACCTCAATTTTCGGCGCTTTAGCTGGTCAAGTACAAACCACAGTGCTGACAAGGACTCGTGGCATCTATGACATCATGTGTTGACCACATAGGCACCGGGCACTCAATGGCTGTAACTTCCTTCAAAAACCTCGCACCAAACCCCTCTTCTGACATTTCAAGATTTCCCACCAGGTAACAGGGCCCCGCATATCTTAGCATTGCTAAAAGCTCTCTAAATTCTGTCTCCTTTTCCGAGGCCCCCCCCTCCCCCATCACTGCAGTCCAGAGGATGTCACCCAAGGAAAGGGGCCCCGGAGAATCTTGTGACCATACCTCCTGGAGGACAGCGCTCTTCTCCAGATGCTGGAAAGGGTTGGAGCCACTACCTACAGCAGGAAACAAATGATGTCTGTGAGAGCCACTCTGCACAGTGGATTTCCCGTCACCAGAAGGGAACGAACGCAATGCTTAGGGTAGTTCATTTAAGTGAGGGGTCCGCTTTGGATAGCACCATGTTTACAAACAGAACGAAAACACACACCCCAGACCCACCCACCCTCCAGTCTCTGCAGACGCACAGCGGCCCTGCTGGGCAGGGTCGGGCTGCTCCACAGGGTCGCCAAGCCCTTTAAACCTCTCAGCAGCAGACTGCCACATCTTTGCACCCCCCACTCCGCCCCCCAGCAACTGGTGGGTTCCCAACGCCGACCTTGCGGTTTGCAGTCGAGCGCTTTGTGCGCTGCACCACCAGGGCTCCTAGCATGGTGACGGTCGCTACTGATCTGCATGTAAATGGAATAAAGTCTTCTCATTCTGTCCTAGCTACCCTGGAAGATCCGGGGCTTCTCTGGGGCTGGCAGCCTTGCCTGCCTAAAATGAGAAGTGTATTCGTCCTACGAATGTTACAAATATGTCACGTTCGGCCTCCCCGCCCCCCCACCTTACCCGCCTCGCGATTAAAGTTAATGAGACCGGGTGAGGGCACGGATTTCTCTGCAGGCAAACATTCTAGCCTGCGCCCTGAACGAATGCGTGCAGCCCCCGCGGAGTTAGCGGAGAAGCACCGCAAATGAAGAGCTGGCAGAGCCCCTGCTGCAGCTGACCGGCCCCCCGCACCCGCACCCGCCCCTCCTCGGCTGGGTGAGGGCCGCTATCCAACACTGTGAATGTGGGGTGGCTGGGCCGCTCCCCGCTTTCCACTGGACCGCACAGGCGTCGCACCAAGCAAGAGCACGGAGTTAGGTACCTGGGGGCTGGTCCCCAGGACTCCGGGGCAGGAGGCACCTCAACTTTGGCCACATGCTGTTCCCGGCGACCCCAGGCCCAGGACAGGGTGCTCCCACTCGGGCTCAGCACCCCCGGTGCCCCTGCTCTCCGATGCGCGCACTCCCGCCCGCCGCCGCCGCGCCGCCGCCTCCTTGCGCGGCGCCCCCTCCAGGAGAGGCTGAGGTGGGGGGGGGAAGGCGGCGGGGGCGCCGGGGGCGGGGCGGGGGCGGGGCGCAGGCGGGGCGGCGGGGAGCCCTGCTCACGGCTGCGCGGACGGACGAGGGGACGCTCCGAGGGGCGGCTGGCTCGGGGGAGGGGCCACAGGCAGCCCCCCCGGCGGGAGCGAGGGGAGGGGCCGCGCGCACACAGGCGCCCACAGGCGCCCACGTCCACGGGGCCGCGAGGCCGGAGCAGGTGCGGGCGGCCGCGGAGGGGACCCTGCGGCCGGAGGGGGGGCGTGAGCGTCCCCGCGCGTACCAGACTCCTCGTCCTTCTTGTCGAATTTTTTAATCATCTTGGATGACTTCCCAGCGCCCAGACCCACCGCAACCGTCCCAGGCGCCGTAGCCGGCGAGCGGAAGAGGCAGCAGGAAGGCCGGCCCCGGGGGCTCCCACCGATTGGACGCCCGACCCGTCACTCGGGAAGAAGGCCCGCCCCCAGGCCGCGGGCTCACGCCCCGCCCCCAGCCCGGCGAGGGAGGAGCGGTGGGCGGGCCTTGGGGCGGGGCGGAGCCTGTGGTTCCACTGGCTGAAGCAAGGGGTTCACCTCCTGGCCCACCTGGCCAACTACCAGGTAGCCCATGCCCAGAGCCAACGGGAATGCGCATTTATTTGGTTGGACGCCCAGGATGGCGACGTCTACAACCCCTCAGGCTCTGGGGAACGCGGCCAGGCGGGAAGCCTGAGGGGATTGCATTCATGTCACGTCATGTTAGTGGCTGTTTTGATGATCCACTGCGGGGCCCTTCCTTGGCGGAAGGTGTTCTCCCCAGGTGCAGTTTTGGTGGGCTTCTCTTCCTGGAGCGAAGCCAAGGTGAGAGGTTCCCACTTGGTCTTGGAAGTCGGCCCTGCACCCTGGAGCCTCTGGGAAGCTGCAACAAAGCACAGGGCACCTCTTAGCGAATGTGGATTCCACTACCGGGACCCCTGACCTCGCCGAGAATGAGACCCACGTGGGGTGGGGCACACCGGAAAGCTGGGCCTCCTTAGTACCAGAACCCAAACGACCCACGTTCACCGCCAGCGAGTGGAGGCCGAGTCATAGCGACGCCCATAGGGCAGAGTAGAACTGCCGTGTGGGTTTCCGAGACTGATTCTTTATGGGAGTAGAAAGCCTTGGTTGGGTTCCCTCCATCAGTGTTAGGCAGCGTTCTCTAGAGAACAGTCTCTTTCAGTAGAACCTCTTATTTACTGTAATCCACCCTGTTCTTCCATAGTCAATACCCTCTTCGGGAGGTAACCTACTAGACTAATTTGCATACCGGCATATGCAAGTATCCCACTATCCCTGTTTCCCATGCTTAGTCTTTTACCAAAATGTACATGCCGTAAGGGAGTGTGTACCTTTGGCTTCAGGTATTAGCACTGTGTCCACATTCTCCTCCACGCCCACTCTGTGGTGGGGCATTCTTCCTCTACTCCCCACCTTCTGATGAATTGTGCTCCCAGAAATTTTGGCATGGTGCGAAAATGTGGAAGCACCCAGCTAACAACCCAAAGGCTCCTTGCAAGAAAAGCCTTGGGCTCCACTTCCAAATAAAGTAGCCACGAAACTGCTGTGGAACACAGTTTTCAAAGAGGCTCAGAATCTGCTCACGAGCAGCTGGGTGGGTTTCTGGCTCTACCTGGTAAAGATCTCTTGAATTGATTCCTTTATTGCTCACACCTTAGCTCAAATCTTGATCACCTGTCTCCTGGCTAGTGCCCTTCTTGCCCTTAGTCGAACTGTCCTCTAGGATGCTGTCTTTGGATGCCTGGGAAGCTTTGAATATTGGTTGAGGGGAGGCAGCAGGGGACAACCATTCCTATCACAAGTGGAGACATGGCTTCAACCTCCTAGGAGATGGTCCTAGTTTAGTGACAGCACCCTGATGGCCCCATTTGTCATAAGCCAAACAGGTAACCATTCATCTCGCTTTAGGGAAAAGGCAAAGATCAAGGTAGCAAGCAATCAATTTAGAAAAAAAATCTGCCCCCTAAAGACAGACTTAAGCTGCACTGTTGATCTCCTTATAAGTGGTTCAGCTCTGGTGGTATAGTGGTTATGAGTTGGGCTGTAATTCAAAAAGTCAATGGTTCGAAACCACTGGCAGCTCTATTGGAAAAAGACCAGGCTTTCTACTCCCATAAAGACGTACAGCCTCGGGGTTGTTAGGAGTCAGCCTCAACTTATGCCAGTAAGAGGTTGTCTTTGTTTTTTAATAAATGGACTTTCAATTATGATGCCTGCTTTATCTGGCTGAGGGCATTCAAGTCCTATGTCAGAATGGAATTTCCCCTGAAGGAAATACTTGTAGATTTTTTGGGGGGAAGGAGGGAGGACCTTGTACTTTTCTTGGGTCAAGGGTATTAGGAACCAAGGTAGAGACCTATAGATCTGCCCGGAGATTCCCAACAAGGGAATAGCCTGGAGGTGCTGGGGCATGTGAAGGAACGGAGGCCCAACTGAAAGAAAGTAGCCCCCTTTAAAGCAAGCTGACTGTCCCTAGCTGTTCACTGTATCTATGAAGTGTTTGCTGCCAAAGCTTGGCTTGGCGTTAAGGTGGGAGTTAAGGCAGGCAGTTGGTGCAGGGCAGTGGGTTGGCAAATAGGAGTAGAGACCCTGAAGAGACCAGTGAAGGGATGATAGAGTTCAAGGTTGGCCAACAAAGGAGTGAAGTAAATCAATCACTTGGGTAAGTATAGTCCAGGTAAAGATACCTTCCAAACCCACTGACCTTCAGTCAGTGCTGACTCTTAGTGACCCCCTGTGGATTTCCAAGACTGTAACTGTTTATGGGAATAGAAAGACCAGCCTTTCTCCTGAGGAGACGCTGGTGGTTTCCCACTGCAACTATGCAATCAAAGGCCAACATGTACGTAGCCACTACATCACCAGAACTCACTCAGGTTAACTACAGTCCAGGGAAACATACCTTCCTAATCCACTGCCACTGAGTCCGTTCCAACTCATAGCAACCCTCTCCTGGGTTTCTGAACCCTGTCAGAATCTTTATGGAAACAGGTTAATGGGTTTGAACCACCAACCTTGCAGCTGACAGTCCACTTACCCAGCAGCAACAGGAGGGATCCCTAAATGTACCTTTAAACCAATAACCAAGCCTATTCAGATACATAGTGACCCTCTGTAAGAGAGAGTTTCCAAGGCTATGCATCTTTACAGTAGCAGACAGCCTCGTCTGTCTCTCAAAGAGTGACTGGTGGACTTGAACTGGAAACCTCATGGTTAGTAGTCTGATGCTTATCCTACAGCCCCCACTCAGGACTCCACAGGAAGTCTATAAAGCTGCTTGAGGAGAGACGTCCAGTAGGAGACATTGACTTTACCTAGAAGCCATAATCAGTGAAACCCAAGAACCCCCTCATTACACTTGCAATAAAGAAAAGTGGAGTCAGTGCTCTGACCAGTTCTCAACCCCCTACCCCTACACCCCAAGCCACCAACCAAACCAGGTCCAGCTCATCTACTGATCTCACACATGGAAAGCATTGTGATTAGCAGTTGGTAAGAATTCAGCACTTCGTAGGCACCCCCTAAGTGTCAAGTGACTGTTACATGGGGAGTATTCGCATTGTATCCTCTTCCATGAGCCTCATTCCAGACTCCTTCTGCACCATTCCCCTTCCCAACCCCAGAGAGACTTGAGCACCTTTGAGACTCACAGGTGTATACTTTGACCCTGCAGCTCTCAACTTTGCTACTGGATGGTTTCTGATGGGACATAAATAAACATGTGAACATGTAATCCATATGCGTTTGATTGAATGCCTTTCCAACACTTAGGTCACTAGTCTATCAAACCCAGTGTCAAAGATATAGGGCGATATTGACTCGCACAAGAACACAACAAAAACCTCCTTTCAAAGAAAAAGACAAAGTAAAGACTAGTAATACGAAAACAATGCAAGTGGCAGGGAGTACTACTTGGAAACACTCTACTAGAGCTTGCTTGAAGTTTCAGACTCTAAATGCCCCAAACCTAGCATCAAGTGAACCTCCATCAGTTCCCATTTCTAGGCCACAAGGAACCCATGAGAAAAGACCCAATTTGCTCCTCACTCCATGCCCCCCAGGTTCCAGCCCCTCTCTCAGCCATTGCTTTGAAAGACAGGAACTTACCATCTTTCCTCATCTCTCTTTTATTGACTGGAGAGAAGGTAAGCTGAGGGTACATTTTCTTCTGTTTCCTCGAAGTATAGAACTTGGAATATTTCCCTTCACTCTTGAAGTCATTGTCAGTGGAAAACCTTCACAGAGAAAGTTCATTTAGTAGAGCCCGGGACATTGGACAGGGAGGCAGGAAGACAAGAAAAAATGGATGCATTTGAAGTAATGGATGCGAGGAATATTGAAAGAACCACGGGCTGCCCAGAGATCAAAGGCATTTCACTGGGAGAAGGACAGCCAGAATGCTCCTTCGAGGCAGAATGGTGAGACTTCATCTCACATACTTTGGACATGTGGTCAGGACATAGCCAGTCCCTCGAGAACACCATAGTGCTGGTTGGAGGCCAGCGGAAAAGAGAGAAGCCCTCAACCAGATGGATTTGGCACCCTTGGAGGGGTCAGAAGTGGACTCGAACACAAGAACACTTGGGAGGAGGGCACAGGAGCAGTGGTGTTTCTCTCAGTTGTCTGTCGGGTCGCTGTGCGTTGGGACTGACTTGAAGGCACCTCGTAACCGACCCAGGGGCTCATGGAAGCAGTCACTTGAAAGGAACCCATCTTCTCGGAGGTTCCAGGGGGAGGAGGGCCGATGACTCAAGAGTGCTAAGCCGGGGTCTCGGTCAGTGGTGAAGGAAGCTGCCAGAACCTCTGACTATAAAATCTTTGGAGAACTTCAGCAGCTCCTCTGTCCTCTCCAGGCTACTTAGCGGCTGCTCGTGTCATCCCACTTCAACTAAGATCTCTTTGTCTCCGCATTTCGAATAGCACCTTGCTCCTAAGTCACAGCTCTGAATGTGACATGCCTTGCGTGACCGCTCCCTTTTCATTAGCATGTGCATGCAATCAGGTCACAGAAGGAAGCTGGGTCATCAATGGTTCTGCACTGAGACAGTGCAAACGTTTTTTGTCAGGTTATACTGAGGAGAGCCCGAATGAAGGAGGAAAAAGAAAGAGGAGGAGGAGGAGGAGGAGAAAGAAATGAGTAAAAGCCAGAGCCTCACCTAAACCATTGCTTCTGCTTAGGGGCAGAATCACCCATCAGGGTCACAGGGAAGACTGGTTTCAGCAGAGATCTGGACATTTTTTTCTGAGGCATCAAGGGCAGGGGCAAGGTCTCAGTGGGTCTGCACAGCTGCTGGGCATCCTGTGATACAGGGAAGAGGTGAAAGAGTAAACTGAGTTTCTCAGCACATAAAACCCCCAAAGTTCAAACCCAAGTCGATCCTGCATCATAGCGGCCCTCTAGGATGGAGTAAAATGGTCCCTTTAACTTGATAGGTGCAGACAGCTTCGTCTTTCTCTCATGGGGCCACTGGTGGGCTTGACGTGCTGACATTGTGCTTAACAGCCCAATTTGTAGTCCACCAGGACTCCCGAGGGGCATAAAAACAAACAAACTCTCCCTGCCATCGAGGAAGAGGGCCACGGATAGCAACTCTGGAGAGCAGGATAGAACTGTCCCTGTGGGTGTCCCAGACGGCAGCTGTTTATACCAAAGTAGAAAGCCCGTTCTCCTGAAGCCTGGCCTAAATTCTAGTTCTAAATGCAACAACACCTGACCTGTCAGGTAGGGAAACGGGAACCCAAAACAGAACAAGAAGTCCCTGGAGTGGAGTCATACCTACCTGCCTCATTGCCAGATGGTTTGTCCAAAGCTTAGTTGGCTTCAGAAGTCAGCTAGCTTGCCCACTGTCACTCTGAAGGGAATGGCAGAGGAAGGTACCCATTTTTTGAGAAAGATTCAGCAAGCGAACTGCTTGGTAGATTGGGCCTGCAACCCCTAGGGCACTGCAGGGGAGACTACCGAATGGAATGGCTTGTTGGCAGGGTCACAGAGGAGAGCCCTGGTTACACATCAGGCTGCTGACCACAAGCTCAGCAGTTTGAAACTACCAACTGCTCCTTGGGAGGAGGATGAGGCTTTCTACTCCCCCTGAAAAGTTAATGTTTTGGAAACCCACAGGGGCAGCGCTACCCTGTCCTATAGGATTGGCATCAACTCAGTGGTGGTGACATGTTTTCTGTTGGTTTGTTGGTTGGTTTTCTGGAGGGGTCACAGAATCAATGACTTTGAGAAAGGCTCTGCAAGGTCACCCAGCCTGGCCTTGAGCATACGCTACCAGATGATAGCCACGTCTGATCCATTCTACAGCTCCTCTGCAAGCACCTACGCTCTTCTTATACTTGTCCACACATAGATAGATCTGTAGACGGATGTTTTCTTCAACGCGATCCTAGGCTCGTTAGAGAGTGCCACCTTTGTCCAACAAGAGAAAGAGGAGATGGAGCATGCATATTACGGAGGCAGTGTAGATTGACACTGGGTCTTTCTATCTTCTTGAGTTGTTCTTTTGCCAGATTTAAAAACAAAACCCACTGCCATTTAGTTGACTCTGACTCATAGTGATCCTATAGGACAGAGTACAACGATCTCTTTGGGTTTCCAAGACTTGAAGTCTTCACTGGAGTAGAAAGTCTTCATCTTTCTCCCGCAGAGTGGCGGGCAGGTTTGAATTCCAGAACGTGTAAGCCACACCACCACCAGAGCACCTTCCAAATTGCCCCATAAAATGATCTCAGTAGCAGTCTTTGACCAATCAGGGCCCTGCAACTCCATGCCAACTCGCAGCCTTTGAGTCAATTTTGACTCCTAACAACCATAGAGGTCAGAGTAGAACTGCCCCGGTGGGCTTCCAAGACTGTAAATCTTCATGGCAATAAAAAGCCTCATCTTTCTCCCACAGAGCAGCAGGTGTTTTCAAACTGCTGCCTGTGTGGTAACCAGCCCAACGTGGAACCCAGTTCGCCACAAGGGCCTCTCTATCAGGGCCTTAACTCTGTCCTATCAATCAACTATTTGGTACTCAGGTGTTGCTCCTAAAGATGATCAGGATCTGCTTCTGAGCTACAGGGCTCACCAGCTGCTCACTGTTGGAAGAAAGTTCTTCCTGCATCCGAGTGACGTGGTTACTTTGCATTTCCTTCTCTACCTCGAGCAGGGTAATCCTGGCCTGGCATGTGTCCCTGTCTCTGTGTATATTGCAAACACGGAGCCCTGTTGGACATGTAGTCCTATCCCATGACAATGACTACATCAGTGTCTTCAACCTAGCATTCAAAGGGCTCAAATCCCTAGACCCAAGAGACAAATCGGCCCTTAGCTCATTCTTTCATTCTATTGTCAGTACAAGGTAAAATGCTCAGCTGCTAACCCAAACGTTGGTGGTTCAAACCCACGCGTCCCTGAATAGGAGGGAGACGGCTAGAAAGATGATGGCCTTGGAAATCCTAGGGGAGCAGTTTTACTGTGTCCTACAGGGTCACCAGGAGTCGGAATCCACTCCATGACCAAGGGTTTCCCTTTATTTTTTCTTGTCCGCATGTCCCATTGGGCATAGCATTTTCTCTTCCACTTGGAGAGGCTCTCCCACAGTCCTCCGTCTAGGAACCAAGCAACAACTCACTTGAAACCCGCCACCCCGGATGACACAGGTCCATCCTGCGGGATCCCGTTTCCAGCATCAGATTTCCAGATTCTTCCTGTTTGCACTTCCACTGACCTCATTTAATGTCTTTGTTGTCAATGAAGCCTTCCCCGCAAGGCTGTCCCCAGATCTTTTGATTCCTAAAGAGCGGATCCCTCAAGATCTCTTCAGTCACATTTCTCCCTTTCCTTTGCGACCTTCTCTACTGTACTAACATCGGAACTCATCTTTCTGAGTGTGGACAAACACACCACCCACCCAACTGCCAGAATGGGTGTTCTAAAATGAGACTTGGAGAACATCTTTTTGTCTCCGGCATGTTGCTCTCTTACATTGTCCTGAAAGCACCTCACGTTCTTACTTCCCTTTGGCATTTTGCTTCCCTCTGATTGGAATGTTCTCCTCTTCTTTATCCGGTGCCACCTCCTCTCAGAAGTCTTCCATGATTACCCTCTTTTCTACCAACTGAAAGAAACGCTGCTCTGTTACTTCAGTATAACATATAGGCTTTGATTATTTATATACCCCATATTCTAAAATTATGCCTATATGCCACATTTGTGTGTCCCTATTAGACTCCTTTTATGTACAAATAAGTCTTTTCCACTTTAAGCAGGTTAAGGCTGCCTGCATAGCAACCCTATAAGGGCAGAGTAGAACTGCCCCGTAGGCTTTCCAACACTGTCAATCCTTACGAGGCATACGGTCACATCTGTGTCCTGTGGAGCCGCTGGTGGGGTTGAACCATTGACCCTCTGGTTAGCAGCCAACAGCTATAGCCACTATGCCTCCATGGTTCTTTCTTTGGGGTTGGAAATGCTGGCCTTTGTCCGTTCAAGGTGGAAACTATCCCGTAAGCTTTATCTTCTGGCTCCCAGCTTAGTGTCTTCTCAATAACTGTCTACTAAATGGAATTGGAACACCTGTAATCTATAGCAGAGTCCCAAATGTCTGGCTCTCAAGATAGGAATTTCTCTGCTCTGTTCTCCCCTCTCCGTGAGCCATTTCCATTTGTCACTCCCTCTCTCCGTTTACTCATTTCTGTGTCAGGTTCTTTATTTCCGATTCATGTTTTACAACTTCATTCTCAACTATCATTCAGCTACTTGTTTCCCACGACAGATGAAATATTGTCACCAAAAGAGATGCAGTTTCCAAGTAAGACCCCGTTTCTACCAGCAAGAAAGCTTCATGGCCCCGGTTTTTAGAACTCTGGTTCTGGGGGTTTCTCAGACTTAGAATCCTAATTATGGATCTCCAGGTTCTGTTATAGGAACCAAAATACCAAAGGAACCCCTCCCCCCCTGCCAAAACAAAAAAAAAGCCACTGCCATTGAGGTGATGCTGACTCACAGAGACCACGCACTGCAGAGGAGAACTGCCCCTTTGGGTTTCCAAGGCTGTCAGTCTTTATGGGAACAGGAAGCCTCATCTTTCTCCCTTGGAGCAACTGGTGGTTTTGATCTGCTGACCTTTCCGTTAGTAGCCCAACATGTAACCACTACACCCACCAGGGCTCTGTGAGAACTGGCCTAACAGTGCCGCTCTCTGTGTTAGATGAGTTCTCTGAGCTAACTGGGAATGCTTCAGGGCCTGTGCCTAACAGTGCCAGGCAACGTTCCCAGGTGTCTTTACCTTGGCCAGTAACTCTCTGGGAAAGTATTTGGGGCCGACGTCCTTTCCTTGCAGATCTAATGGATAAGGAGGTGGGTTGTTGGTCAGGATCAGTAAGGTCTTATCTTGGTCGTACTCCGTGACTTTTAACATGAAACTCCTCATTTTCCTGTTTCGTTCCAGTAATCTGTTCCGGGCCGAAGGCTTCGAAGGCTCATAGAACCGGGCCTGCGCAGACAGGTTTCCAGAGAGATAAGGGGATTTGGTCAAGAGAAGATGATGAGCCTAGCAGTTGGCTAATCTTTGACCTCTGTGTGGAAGGGGTTGTGGGTTGTGTCTTGGGCTGCTAATTTCAAGGTAAGTAGTTCGAACCCACTCGCTGTTCCCATACCCTGCCCTCCCTAGAGAGTAACTGTGGGTCGGAAGAGACCAAATGGCAGTGTGTGTATGGTTTTTTGTTTTGGCATGGTGTGGGGTTTGGTAGGGACAGAGACAGTCTGGACACATCTTGCTCTGAAATTTGTTTCTCTGAAAATGTCTGAAGCCGTCTGTCCCTCCCTTTCCCATAGATCATTCCTTACAAAGAGACTAAGAGAGTGGAGAAATAGGATGGAAGGGTTTGGGGAATAAACCGAGCAAGATCACGTTGCTCTTCTGGAAAGGCATCACATGGCACCAGTGCAGTGGAGCAAATGGAAGTGGCAGAACTTTCCAGGTGGCTCAAAGGAGGCCTTCTCCAGAATGTTCTGAGGCAGAGTGGAAAATTACCAGGGACCAAATTTCCTTCTTCGGAGTGTTCTTTGGGGCTAAGTCAAGTTTAACCTACAGCCTCCCACCCGCCAAGGTTCCCACACCACATGATCACATTTGCACGCTAACTGGCCCAGCAAAACAGGCACACGCCACTTCAGGTGGGGCGGGGGAAGGAAGATCCATAAGACATGGATGGCAAAAGAATTTTCTTTTCTGTCAATAAGAGGGAAGGAGGGAATGGCACACCCTCCTCATGATAAATATGTTTTCCTCCAGTTTTTATCTTCTTCAATATCACCTGCAAGGCCTACCCTCTTCCTGGGTTCCCCTCCCACCTCACTCCTACTCTTCCCAGAATGCCTCAGGACTGGTCCCGGAGCAGCAGCTCAGCTTCATTTCTTCGAGTCCGCATAGTTGCAATGCCAGGGACACCGGGATGCGTGCTCCTGGCCCCCTGCACCATGCTGAAGCTCTAAACGATGTTAGGGAAACGCGTTTCCACCTACCAAATGTGGATGACCACTGTAATGATGAAGGTTCTTTAGAATAAATTTGGATTGCCCAGCACCATCAGGAATCTAGAGACAATAATCAGAATTAACGGTTTCAAGTCCAGCTGGCCGGGACATTATTCTGCGGTTTGCCTCACCTTATCTCACTGAACACTGGTCTCTACCGTAGATGACGGCAGGAAGGCACTGGGCCTCTGGAAGGAGAGTCACACCCAGGGAGCTGGGTTCTGAGACCCTTCCCCGGGTCATGCCATGTCGGGCAAGGCGGCATCAAAGGGCAGTGGCACCAGGTTAAAACCTACATGGAGGGCATCCTTTAAGGAGAAAGCATGCTACAAAAGGGCAAGAGCTTTCAGGGCTTTAAGTGGCAGGTTGGCCTCCTGGCAACCCTGGCAGCTGACCTGGAAGCAAAGTACAGCAGTTCACTTGCATGTTTGGACAGCTCTGCGGCATATGATCCCCCCGCCCCCCGAAATGTTATAAAACGGAGCTTTTGGTGGCACTCTTTGTCTACCACTTTGAGTTTGAGTTACTGATGGATTTCTGGGGGCGGGGGGTGTCATGCCTTGGGGTCAGGGATGTTGAGCCTCTTCCAGCTCCTGCTCCCCAGAACATGCCAGCATTCATGCCTAGCCTCTTGCTCAGCCTTAAGTTACCTAGAGAGGAAGCAAAAGGATCTGAACACAAGGAGATCACAGTTCCCCACTCTGCCCTGTGGCCTTGGAATGACGAGGGAGGTGGGTGGGGAGTGCAGCCCATCTTTGGATCATGGCATCTAAAGGTCATCCTGTCTCCAAGGATGTGGCATGGTGGCCTGAACTCCGAGATGGGGCGCTGAAGATAGAATGTACAGTAAAAGGAAAAATAAAATTAGGTGAATGAAAAAGAGGGGATGAGATAAGGATGAGACAGAATGAGGGGATGGGGTGGGAAGGATAGTCCTAGTAGGGTCAGGAATTGGTGGTTCTTGGGGCTCGGGAGAAGACAGGGAGACAATAGAAGAACCCCTCTATACATTCCTGGGGGGAGGATGGCATAAGATATGGGCCAATCTAAAGATCTACATCTACATCCTTTGATTTTCCATGCCTTTTAGTATCTGAGAGAGGAAAGAAAGGAAAAATAAAAGTAGATGTCGGGAGAGACTCTGAAACTTGCTCTTAATCCTAGAGTAGCTAAAGCAAATGGAAGGAAGGATAAAGTCAAAGAACCGAATAGAAATTTTCAAAGGGCAGCTCGAGAAGACAGAGTGAAATATGATAATGAAATGAGCAAAGACCTAGAGTTAGAAAAACAGACTGGGAGAACACACTCAGCATGTCTGAAACCGAAAACTAACAAAATAAAGTCAAGCCTTGAGTTACAATCCTGAATGAGTCTATGGGCAAGATACCGAACGATGCAGGAAGCATCAAGAGAAGATGGAAAGTATGTACTGAGTCTCTGTACCAAAAAGGACTAATCCACATTCCACCATTTCAAGAGGTAGCATATGAGCAGGAACCAATGGTGCTAAAGGAAGACGCCCAAGTTGCACGGATCAAGCTGCACGAAAGGTGCTAAAGGAAGACGCCCAAGGCTCCAGGAATCGATGGAACACCAATGGAGATGTTTCAACAAGCTGAGGAAGCACTGGAAGCACTCACTCATCTATGCCAGGACATTTGAAAGATAATTTACTTGGCCAACTGATTGGAAGAGATCAATATTTATACCCATTCCAAAGAAAAACGACCCGACAGAATGCTTAAACTACAGAGCATCGCTGATATCTCATGCAAGTAAAATTTTGCTGAAGATCATCCAACAAGAGCTGCAGCAATACAATGACAAGGAACTGCCAGGGATTCGGGCCAGACTCAGTAGAGGATGTAGAACAAGGGATAGTATTGCTGATGTCAAATGGATCTTGGCTGAAGGCAGAGAACACCAGAAAGATGATTATTTGTGTTTTATTGGCTATGACATGGCTGTCGACTGTGTGGATCTTAAACTATGGATAACCTTCCGAAGACTGGAAATTCCAGAACACTTCATTGTGTTCATGAGGAGCTTGTACGTGGATCAAGAGGTAACTGCACCAACAGAACAAGTGCGTACTGCATGGTTTAAAGTCAGGAAAGGTGTGTGACAGGGTTGTATCCTCTCATGATACTTAATCTGTGTGCTGAGCAAATCATCAGAGAAGCTGGATTATATGAAGAAAAGGGTGACATCGAGATTGAAGGAAGGCTTATTAACAGCCTGCAGTGTGCAGATGACACACCGTGTTCGCTGAAAGTGAGGACTTGAAGCACTTGGTGATAAAGGCCAAGGATTGCAGCCTTCAGTAGGGATCACACCTCAACCTAAAGAAGACCCAGATCCTGACACTGAACCAGTAGGGGACATCGTGATCAGTGGAGAGAAAGTTGAAGTTGTCGAGGATTTTGTCCTGCTTGGATCCACCATCAAGGCTCATTTCCATGAGCAGTCAAGATCAAAGATGTGTTGCATTAGGTCAATCTGCTGCACAAGGCCTCTTGAGCATATTGGAAAGCCAGCATGTTACTTTGAGAGCTAAAGTGCATCTGACCCAAGTCACGGTTATTTCCATTCGCCTCATTTGCATGTCGAAGTTGTACAATGCATAAGGAAGACCGAAGAAGAAAGGTGCATTTGAATTGTGGTGCAGGTGAAGACTGTTTAAAATAACATGGACTACTGAAAGGACAAACCGATCTGTCTTGGAAGAAGTGTGACCAGACTGCTCCTCAGAGGCAAGGATGGTGACTTAGATCCTTAGGACATGCTGTCAGGAGAGAGCACTGCAGAAGGACAGCCTGCTTGCCAAAGTAGAGGGGCAACGAGAAAGAAGGCCCGCAGCGAGATGGATGACCCAGTGGCTGCAACAATGGGATCAGGCATGGGAACAATTGTGGTGACAGTACAGGATTGTGCAGCTAGTGTGTTATTCTTTTATATACAGGGTCACTATGGGTTATAATTGTAGGTCACCATAAACAGCAAAAGTATCTGAGATCCATTTGTAAAATAAATAAATAAATAAATATATATATATATATATATATATATATATATATATATATATATATATATATATATATATATATATATCCCCACAGCACAGCAATGTAAGAAAGACCACTCTGGGGAAAGGGAATGAAGCATTTTCCTTTAATTATTTTGTTAGAGGAAAGATCTTGGGGAAAATATTTTCACTCTTGAATTTTCCTAGGGATTGTACTCCTGTTCCAAATTAGTCTTCCCACGAGATTATCCAAACTGGAGGATGCTTTCAGTTTTGATATGTTGAATCACATTATCTCTGGTTGGTCTGGAAAGTCCACCAGAATAGGATGAGCCAAGGAGAGCAGCCAAGATACCCAGTGGGGCTGGAAGCAAAGTCTCGGTGAGTTGGGGCGTAACACTCTGTGTCCCTTGAAGTAGGCCTCTAGTTCCTGCATTCTGTTGCTGGTTGTTCACTGTCTTTTCCATGCCTCTCTTTCCCTTTCACACAGCTAAATAAATGCATCTTTTTTTTCCCCACTCCCAACATCTTGACCCCTTGTTTTGCTTTCCAGAGAAGATGCGAGACTCAGCTCATGAAAGCCTCCAAGCATCTCCCAAGAAACACAAGCAGCATTTGCTAATGTTCTTCCGCCCTTACCTCCTCGTCACAGACAACCAAGCCCTTCTCCTGCTTCCTCGGCTTGTCTCCCGTTGTCTTTGATTTGCTCTCAGAATGCCTGCAAAAAAAGAGGTAGCTCAGTCGGTTGCATCTTCTGATTAAGAAGCTTGACCTTCAGCGTGTTCTCAAACCATTCTCTCTGCCCTCGCCCTGAGCCAAGTTTGAAAAACTGGCTGAAACCCACTACCATCCAGTTGGAATGCGCAACCTACCACTCAGCTGGGGCTCTTTGAAGGCTGCCTTCGAAGAGGCCCTTTGGGAACCCCCTAATTCAGTGTGCACGAGAGGTAACAAATAGAGCTCATCTAGCTTGCTTTCGAGGGGAAAACGAAACTCCAATTGAACACATGGGATCTTTTTTGAGACATAATGACAACGGATGAATTAATTTCTTCTTCAAAAGGGTTCAATCAGAGAAGTACTTTCCTGCCCACTCTTCCAAACATGAGAATAGTCCTGCCTTCACATCATTGGAGCTCTAGTTCTCCCTGGAGAGGGGGCCCTGGTGGCACAGGAGAAAGCCGCGGCCATTGATTTCCATAGAGATCTCCCACCCTGGCAGCTGCCCAGGGCAGTTCTACCCCCTCCGCTGCAGTCCCTGTGAGTCAAAATCGATTCCACAGCAACAGCTTTGGCTTTGGGGAATTCTCTCTGAAGGGGCTCTGAGCACACCCTGATTACATGCTCACCAACTACCTGAAAGGTTGACTGTTTGAATCCATTCAGGGGCTCAAAGGGGAGATGTATGGAAAAGATCTGCCCAGGAAATGCCATGGGGGTGTTTCGACGCTGTCCCATTGGGACGTGATAAGCATTGGGACTCAACAGCCCCTAACAACGGCAGCTCTCTTGAGAAGAGGATATGGTGGAGCTTCCCAACTAGATTGCCAAGTTGTCCCGACCATGCTTCTATGAATGGTTCCTTGTCTTCCTAAAGGAGCCCTGATGATGTAGTGGTTACTAGTTGGGCTGCTAACCTCAAGGTTAATGGTTTGAAACCACCAGCTCTCCCCACCCTCCCAGGAAAAAACACAGGGCTTTCTGTTCCTGTAAAGAATTGCAGTCTCGGAAACCCACAGGGGCCATTCTACCCTGTCCTGTAGGGTCATGATGAATCAGAAATGACTCAGTGGCGATATTTGATTAGTCTTCCTGCCCACACTTACAATTTTCTCTCCCTAGGGCTAGAATATTAAAAATCATCTCAACGGCAAATATTTCCCTCCTCAGCTCTTCCACTCGCGTACCCATCTCCCCACCCACATGCCAGTTCCCTTTGGAGAGACAAGAGCAGGAGGGGTAGAAGTCACAATATTTAACCACAAAGTATTTTTGATTCACAAATTCTATGAAATCCATTTACTGCCTGAACATAGAGAAAGGCATTCATCAGTGAGACTGGGTTGATGATTAAAATAAATTGCCTGCTTCCTACCTAGAGATAGTTTCATTTCAAAGGTTAGGCCAACTCCCAATAAAACTGGACTCTACAGGTACTTGAATGAGACCTGTCCCCTTTGAAAATGAGAGTGGAGACAAAAATAAGAAAAGTAGAAAAAGAAAGCTATGTGGTTGGCAGCCAGCTGGATATAGCATGGTGCAAATAATTCCCAATCCAGGATCACATCTCATCCCAGGATGGTTCGCTTTCATCTGTTGCCTAGCGACCACCTGCACCATTAACTCAGTCCAGAGGTCTCAAAAATGACCACAAGTAAAGCAGGTGGCATATGGTGGGTACCCCAAAATAAACTCCCAAGAATTAGCATCATCAAGTTTGTTCTTTATTGATACATCCCACTACCTTGTTATCTAATTATGATATCATATTTGTAACGCATTTCAGAGTAGTTTTTGGCATCTGGAAGACTATAGAATCTCAGAGACTCTCTTGAAGGCAAAGGTAAGGGACAGGACCACATGGAAAGTAGTGCCCCTCTTGGACATCCTGGTGCCATCGACTTGCCAAAACTACTCTAGTGGTATGAAACATAGACCAAGATCTGGCATTCAATCTGAAAATTGTCAGTCAGTGAAAATGTATTTAATGGGGGCATCTGCTTTGTGACTGGCACTATGCAAAGCCCCATGGGCTACAAATAAGTTAGCAAAATGGTATTGATTAATAGTTGGGAAAATAGGGTTACACACATGGCATTTCGCTTCTGCCCCATTGCTGTTCACTGTTATGTGGTCCAGTCCAAGGCCCGTATTCACCCAAAGGCCAAATCTGTGACCTCCAAGAATCCACGTTCTGCAGGCCTTCGTTTCAACCTGGGTATCCTTTCCTTAGCACATAGTGTGTCCCCAGCCTGGTTCCGACCCTGTGTGGGCAACAAGAGACAGATCTGTTGTGGACGCAGAAACGCACAAGACATCAATATCTTCCTTGCCTTCAAGGAATCAGCAGTTTAGTTGGTAATGGGAAGGGGAGGAGACGGGAAATGATTATTAAACACGAATCACTGGTGACCAATCACGCTAATATATGAGGTCCGTTACATCGTCTCTTGGGTGGAGGGCGGGGGGTCTCGTTGCTTCATCCGTACAATGGAAGGAGTTTAAGCAAATGATTTGAAAGCGACTTCCCAACTCTACGGTGTGGGAAGAGTCGCCTGCACAAAGACCTGAAATAAACTCAATTTACATGTGTAGAGATGAGTCCAAACCCCTCTTCATGAAGGGAGAAAGTGTGCAACCAGGATCCTATTTGGGAAGGGTACTGTATCTTTCTGTCCCAAACGTGGAAGAGCTATTCTCTACGAATAGAACATTTGTAATAAAAGATGATTCAGAAAGGCTCAAATAGCCGATGGCGATGGCTCGGATTCTGTAGGAACGATGGGGACACCAGGGAGAAACCCGGGGCTTCCCACTCCCATACAGAATCACAGGCTTGGGCACTCACAGGAGCAGCCCTACCTTGCCTTACAGGGCTTCTATGTGTCGACATCAACTCAAGAACCATGAGTTCAGTTTGCGTTTGATAGGGACAGTGTGCTTGGTAAAGGAGGGGGCCAATGGGAAAGAAGATCTCATCAAGATAGTGACACAGTGGCTGTAACAATAAACGCAAACATAGTGACCACAGCGAGGATGGCCCAGGGCCAGGCAGGGTTTTGTTCTGTTGTTGTCTATGAGCTGGGACTTAACAACAACAACGTGTCAAAATCCTGTTTATGGGCGAACTAAGGTTCTCTAATGTGAAATGTGACACGCCGGTTTTAGGACAAGAAGTGGCCGTCTCTATGTTGAGCTCAGTTTGCTCACAGGTCATTTGAAAAGACCAACTCTAGCAGTATCTGTCCTCACCTTAACTTGGTGACCAATAGCCTCTCTTGTCCACTCTGTAGCCAGCACATCCTGGCTGGAAGAAAGCTCTCATGGGCATCTTGCCCAAACCCAAGAAGAGCTGGCTAGACCCTATCACATGTGAATGGGTGTGTGGGTGGGTAAAGGGGGGCATGGGTTGACTCCCAGGGAAGGAGTATTTGAAAGAATGGCATAACCTGTGTAGCCCTCCATCCACACAAATACTCCCAGACACCACACACACACACACACACACACACACACACACACACACACAAGTCAAAGATGGTATTTACAACAGAGTTGGTCAGATAAGATTACACACGTGGCATGTCTCTTCTGACTCACTGCTGTTCTCAACCCTATCTGTTTGTGAAAATTAGGTAATATCACAGTTAGGTCCGACCATAATTCCTAGTTCCACTCCATTCTGCTTTGGAGTATTCACCCAACTCTTCAATGAGAGCTCAGACCCATTGCTGCTGGTCCATCAATTCCGACTCATAGCGACCCTGTAAGTCTGCGTAGAACTGCCCCTTTGGATTTCTGCAGCTGTACATCTTCCCAGGAGCAGAAAGCCTCCTCTTTCTCCCAGGCAGCTGCTGGTGGGTTCAAACTGCTGACCTAGCAGTTAGGAGACGGACACCAACCCTTGAGGCCAACAGGCCGCCTTCACACGAAATCCTGGCACAGCATAAAGCTCCATCAGCGTTTAATGCATGTGCCACCTGACGGAGAGGTTTGGCAGCCCACCAGGTGGGGATGGGGGCTGGAGAATAAGGGGAGGGGGGCGGGGGAACTGACAACCTCTACTTCCTGATGATTTTCAAGTTCATCTTAGGGCCCCGTTCTCCCTCATGAATTACTTGGTTGAGAGCCTACTAGACTCTTCCATGAGCCTCTCTCAAAAACGAAAAGAACAAGAGAGGAGACTACAACACCCCAATGTCCCCCTTCTTCCCATACCCTGAAGGTCTGAAAGAGCAACTCCTGTCACATTCTTAGTTTGTATTTCAGAGGAAAATTAGATCCCCCCACTCCCTAAGCCTTTAATCCAACAGTTAAAAAGACGATTGGATAAAGAGAAAAGCAGTTAGTAGGGCCGAGAGAGCAAACGTAAAGGAGCTACCATCTTTTATTTTACTTTCTCTTTCCACCTAATATGGTCATCCACAGAGCAGGCCTGGAGCTTTGGTGGTGTCGTGGTCATGAGCTGGACTGGGGTCTGCTTGGTCGGCAGTTCGAAACCACCCGTGGCTCTTTGGGAGAAAGACTGGGTTTTCTACTCCGTAAACAGTTACAGCCTCCGAAACTCACAGGGGTTGCTACGAGTCCACACTGACTCGGTGGTGGCGAGCGCTTGAGCAGACCTGAGGGACAGAAGAGTAGATACGTATATTGGGGGTGGAGGAGGGTTGCTACACTGCCATCGACAACTAAAGTGGTGGATGAAATGCGACGATGTGGAAGCACCATTGACCTTCTCAGTGAAGAGAGACCAGTGAGGTGGGCCGAGGGGAAATGTTTCTTCCTAAAGGAGGAAGCTTAAACTATAGCTTGAGCTGGGTCTTGCAGGATGGTGTGTGAAGTGGGCTAACTGGGCACCTGGTATTTGTGGTGTTTTGTGTGGTAAGAAACAAAAGCGGGGGGTGGTGAGTGGGAAGAAACTCTGGTGAAACCCTCGGCGCATCACTGAGAGGTTGGCAGTTCGAATCCGCCAGCCATCCCTCGGGAGAAAGGTGTGGCAGTCTGCTCTCATACAGACGGCAGCCTTGGAAACGTAGGGAAAGTTCTCTGTCCTACAGGGTTGCTATGAGCTGGTACCAACCCAATGGCAGCAGGTTTGGTTTGGAGCCAGAAGTAAACTCGAGCAGCTTGTGGGAATTCTCCATAATAAAGTTGCTACTTATTAGCCCAGTTCCCACAAAGCCCCCTGATGGGAGGTAAGTTCCTGTTAGATTGATAGCTGACCGTCTAAGGTTTATATCTAGTTTTTTTTGTCTACACGAGTGGTTCTCAACCTTCCTAATGCCGCGACCCTTTAATACAGTTCCTCATGTTGTGGTGACCCCCCAATCATAAAATTATTTTCGTTACTACTTCCTGTCATTTTGCTACTGTTATGAATCAGGCGACACTTGTGAAAGGGTCATTCGACCCCCAGGGTGAGAACCGCTGCTCTACACAAAGCCCCATAAAGATGATTGCTTATAGCATTTATAACAAGACTGAGCCAAATCCTGAAAGTTCTATTCCAAGAACATCAACTGATGAGTTTTCCGCCCTCTTCTCACCTTTAATATTTCTGGAAGGATGAGTCCCGTTCATGAATACATTGAAATCCAAATAAAAGGAGCCATCAAATTGGGCGGTCCAAGTCTTGTGTTGTCTGTCTGTAGCCCAAGCTGGGAGGGGGCAAAATCAACAAAAAATGCGCTCAAAGTAAGAATGGACAGCTCTGGTGTTTGATACCTTTAAAGATATCAGGGACTCCACCATTATTCAGGGAGGAAGAGGAAAGTGCTCAGTATGGAAACCTTGATCTTGACACTGTCTTAATCATTCTTTTCTTCACTCTGGAAGAGGTGGGTTGTGATGGACGAGCAATCTAGAAGGTTGGCGGATTCTATATTAGAAGCAGACACCAGAAGACAGACCCCAAGCACAAAGGTCAAACGGGTACTGGAAGATCCAGGGCACTCTAGGAGACATGTGCAGAGAGTAGCGAGGACCCGGGAGGAGGACCAGCGCCAGGGGCTAGAGGAACCACTTTCTTCTCCGTGATTATGAAATAGAAAATTCCACCCTTTGAGTCCATCTCGGTGCTCTGTGGGTTGGCCTTACGAAAGGTCCTCAGGGGAACAAATGGTTTTGGGTTCCACTGCTGACCTCAAGGTTGGCGGCTCTGAGGACGAAGAGGCTATCTGCTTCTGGAAAGATTGCAACCAAGAGAGCTGTCTGGAGCCGTCCTGCTCCCAGGGTCACCATGAGCTGGAATCAACCACTTAACCACGGAGGCTGTTAGCAGCCGGCCCTCCACATCATTGGTTTGGTAGCACCCACCTTCCTTCCTTCCGCCATGACAATGTAGGGGTTTGTAGTGCTGAGCAAGAGTCAGCCATCCCGGTTTTGCCTCTTGCTTTTACAAACTGCCTGTCCAGCACGAGTGAGCATGAAATCATGCAAGCGCCTCTCTCTATTTGTCAGGGAGAGGTCTGTCATTCATGACTGATGAGATCGGGGTTCCCAGGGGGCACACACAGTTAAGCCATTGACTACTAATCAAATGAAGTCCTGTGGACTGCCAAAAGGACACACCAATCTGCATTGGAAGAAATATGGCCAGAGGGCTCCTTAGAGGCGTGGTAGGGAAGACTTTGTCTCACGTACTTTGGACATGTTGTCAAGAGAGACCAGTCCCTGGAGAAGGGCATCGTGGTTAGTGAAGTGGAAGGGTGGTGAAACAGAAGAAGGCCCTCAGGAGATGGATTGGCACAGTGGGCTGCGTGGATGGGCTCGGGCACAGCGACAATCGTGAGGCTGGTGCAAGACCATGCAGGGTTTCATGTTGTTGTGCATAAGGTTGCTATGGGTCGGGACTGACTCAATGCTCACTGGCACGTAACACCACCACCAACAACTAATCCAGAGGTTGAAGCCTACCCTGAGATGCCGCTGAAGGAAAGGCACAACAGGAGTGAGATATACATGCTATAGATGAATCAAGCATTTGTAATCAAGAGGGCAGCAATTATATCAGGACAGCAGTCAAGGGGGCTGGAAACGGGGAACATAGGGAAGAAGTGGGTTGGGCGAGGTGACATGGCGGGGACAGAAATCCGTAAGATGAAACAAATGCATATGAACCGTCGAATGGAAAACAGATCTCTGTCTACATCTTCGCTCGATGCACACTAAGAATTTGTTTATTAAAGGAGAGGCGTCAAGATACCATCCAGGCAGAATGACCCGCATGGCGCGCCTGCTGCCAGACCAGACAATTAAGAGACATGGGAAGCAAGCCTGAGGAGAAAGCAACTGTACTGACAGTCCCAGAGGGACTCGGGGGAGAAGGCAGTGGGGGAAGGCAGTGGTGAGCAAACACCACCATAGACAGGAGAACCACTAGGGAATTAAAATCAACAACAACAAGGACATAGAGATCCTACGGGGTTGGAACAACAGCAATCTAACTGAGAGGAATCACTAAGAGGCAGAAGAAGGGCAAGCATGTGGTGGGCATGAGGAAGGTGATAGGAAACAGAGGAATGATCTAGGAAGCAAAGATATCGATAGAGGTATAAACATAGGTGTGTACATGTTAATACATCCATTCATAACAATAGAGATATTGGCCCCTGTATGGCAACACACTGAGGTTGTGGACGGACTTTGGGCCTCTGCTCATGCCCTTCCTCGATGTAAGAACACTTTGTTCTAACAACCTGGCATGCTGTGATGCTCACCCTCCCGGCACAATCGCTGAAGACAAAATGAGTGCATAAGCAAATGTGGTGAAGAAAGCGGATGGTGCCCAGGTCTTACAGGCTTGAAGTTAAACAGTCAGCCATCTAGCAGAGAAGCATAAACCCACATGGAAGAAGCACAGCAGCCTGTGCACTCACGAGATGTCACTGGGACCGGATTGGAGGCATCAGAAGACCCCAAACAAACAAATTGTTGAGAATGAGGGGGGTCGGAACAAAGACCCAAAGCCCATCTATAGACAATGGGACATCCCCTCAGAGAGAGGTTACAGGGAAGGAATGAGTCAATCTGGGTGCAGTAAAGCACCGATTAAACACACAATACTCCTCTGGTTCCTTGAGGCTTCCTTACCCCAGTCCTGCCTTTCACTGCAGGCTAAACGGGAGCATGTGCACAGGTACAGATAAGCCATAAGAGCTCACAACACGTGGAATCCAGGAACAGGAATGGGAGCAGCAATAGCAGGAGGGCAGGGGGAAGGAGCAGAGGGGAAGCCAGGAAGGGGGAACTGATCGTGATGATAGATATATAACCACCTTCCCTCCCCCCCACCCCGCCCACTGAGACAAACAACAGAAACCGTGGGGGGAAGGGAGACAGTGGTTGGTATAAGATATGAAAATAATAATTTTAATTTATCAAGGGGCCACGAGGGTGGGGGAAAGGGAAGGGGAGAGAAAGAGAGGCTGACACCAAGGACACAATAGAAAATAAATCTTTAGAAAATAACGATGGCAACGTATGTACAAATGTGCTTGATACAATGGATGTATGGGTTGTTACCAGACCTGTAAGAGCCCCCAATAAAATGTTTAAAAATAATAAAGGATTTATAAATTACCAAGGATTCATGAGGGAGAAGGATTCGGGGAGGGAGGGGGTAAAAACAATCAAGTCTCACAAAAAGTTAGTTTTTTAAAAAGTCATAGGCTTGAAGCCTCTCAGGAGCAGCTCCTCTTTGCAACACAGAGCTCCCCATTTGACGGATCAACTTAACAACTGGTTGGTTTGAGTTCTGCCTTTTCGGTGCTGAGTCACGTATTGGGAAGCCTGGTTTGGTTCCGTCCCCATCCTCCATCTTCAACACAGCTTCTCACAAAAATCTGATACTGTGATCTGATTCTTACATGTTCTTAGTAAGAGAGGTGGTTCCCACGTCCAGGTGTGCCGCCACTTGTGTGCAGGGAGAGGAGCCCTGGGGAGCCGGGGCGAGGGGCTCCGCTGCTCATTGAAAAGTTGGTGCCTCCACTCCACCAGCCATTGTGTGATCTGTGACCAGGATGGACAGTGAAGGGGGAAAGGGACCCCAGAAAATGCCTTGGGCCTGGAGATGCCCACCCAGCCGCCACCTAGAAGTCTCACACGTGGTGGGATGAGACATGAAGCAGTCGTGTCTGTGCTTTCCCATCCAGGCACCTCCCCACACCCACAAATCCTGGCTATTTCTCTTGACTTCCTGAGTGCCTTTCCCCAGTTTACCTGGCAGAACCCAAGAACAAAGGTGATGAGGTCTCTCAGCTTTGAAGGCCAAGGCCCCAATGATATGGCAGAATGAGTTGTAGAGTAAAGCGATCAGTTCAGATACCTTTCTCCAAGAAAGAAGGCATCTGTGAATGGCCCAGAGTTCTGCCCCCATTGTGGGAGACATGGGAGCATGACTGAGTCACAAGGGAGTGTCACAATGGAGCCCTCTCACCCAAGGTGCACCCTGGGCAGCCTGCACTGCCATATTAGCATCTGGGTGTGGCACAAATCACGACGCTTCTCCTCCTTTTCTATCCTCTTTATTTCCTCTGCCCTCCCACGCCCTCCAAGTCAAACCTGGCTCTCTATGGGCTCCTTGTCAGCATCTGAAATGCAGGATAAGGCACAATTACACCAAAGTGTGCAGCTTTTGTATCCTTCCTCTCCAGACCAAGCCACCTGTGAGTTGTAATGATGGCTAAAGCTTCCAAAGAATCAGTGTTAATAGAGGTAAGGTGGTGGAGAGGGAGAATGGGGACAGAGTGAAGGTGGTGGAGAGGGAGAATGGGGAAAAGAGGCCTGGCTGTGCGGGAAGTTTCTTTCCCATGGGTTTCCCTCCAGGAGGACAGTCATGGTGTCATTCCATCTGCCATTCTGAGATGGAAAATACAACGCCGGCGTCCCTTGGTAGTGGGTTTTCTACTAAACAACAACAACAGCACAATCAAATCCACCCAGTGATCCCGCAGGAGAAAGATCTGCTTCTGGAAGACTCTAGCCAGTCAGAACTGGGGATTCCAAGGCCCATTGAGATAACACAGACCACAAAAACAACATTCTATGTACTCTGTGGTGGAGCCACTTGGAGTCTTACAAGCTCCCGAGGAGTCATGTGGCTGCAACGACTGGTGATGGATCTTGAAAGACACATGGACACAATGAGTCTAATGAGCCAACAGACCATGGGAACCCCAGTCTGTGACTCTGAGACCAGAAGAATGAGAGGGTGCCCAGCTACTGCTACCAACTGCTCTGAACGTGATCCCCTTAGAACAGTGGTGCTCAGCCTGTGGGTCAGCCCTTTGGAGGTCGAACAACCTTCTCAGGGGTCACCCAATTCACAACAGTAGCAAAATGACAGTGATGAAGTAGCAATGGAAATAATGTTATGGTTGGGGGGGTCACCACCACATGAGGAACTGTACTAAAGGGTTGCGGCATTAGGGAGGTTGAGAACCACTGTCTTAGAATCCACCATTTGAAACCATAAGGGCAGCCTTCCACCAAGGTCAAGTTGAGAAGGTCTAGGAAAGCATGAGGAATGGAAATAGGAACCCAGGGAGGAAGTGGGCTAATTGATGTTGCATCATGGGAATTGCAACAACAAAAAAGTATTTTAAAAAGGGGAGAGGCAGAAGCAACAAAGCTCACATGGAAGAAGCACACCAGCCTGTGCGATCACGAGGTGCCAAAGGGATCAGATATAAGGCATCATCATAAAAAAAAACAGCTTACCATTGTGAATGAGGGGGGAAGTGCAGAGTGGAGACCCCCTCACAGAGGGGCCTAGGGGAGGAGATGAGTCAGTCAGGGTGCGATGTAGCACCGATGAAGAATACAGCTTTCCCCAGATCCTAGATGCTTCCTCCCCCTCCAACTACCATGATCCGAATTCTACCTTGCAAGTCTGGATAGGGCAGAGGTTGTACACTGGTGCAGATAGGAGCTGGAGGCACAGGGAATCCAGGGTGGATGATACCTTCAGAACTAGGGGGTGAGGAGGGATACTGGGAGAGTAGAGGGTGAGTGGTTTGGAAAGGGGGAACTGATTATAAGGATCTACATGTGACCTTCTCCCTGGGGGACGGACAACAGAGAAGGGGGTGAAGGGAGATGCCAGATAGGGCAAGATATGACAAAATAATAATCTATAAATTATCAAGGGCTCATGAGGAAGGGGGAACGGGGAGGGAGGGGGAAAAAAAGAGGACCTGATGCAAAGGGCTTAAGTGGAGAGCAAATGCTTTGAAAATGATTAGGACAAAGAATGTAATGATGTGCTTTATACAATTGATGTATGTATATGTATGGATTGTGATAAGAGTTGTATGAGGCCCTAATAAAATGTTTTAAAAATAATAAAATAAAATAAAAGGGGGGAGATGAGAAAAACAATGGGCAGTCATCGTAGAATGGAAAACAACTGATCTGCTCCGGAAACCATTCAATTCCCAAGAAAAAGTGTGTTTTTTTAAAAATTCCTGTCAAGGGAATCCTATAGCATAGTTCTACTCTGTCACACGGGGTCGCTATGAGTCTGCTTCAACTCGGTGGCACCCAGCTGTCCTCAAACTTATCTATGTGCTCACGTACTACCTCTCTCCGTCTGCATGTCTGCTTCCCTGCTCTGTCCCCAGTGCCTGGGACACCCGTGCTTGGCACACTAAGCGTTGGTGGTGGTACGAGATAGCCACCCCAAACAATCTGCCTTTTTAGCTTGTTCTTAAACAAGAAATTCTAGCCCCTAGGAGAAATCTGGGTGGGAAACCATCACAAAGACTTTGCATGGATTATTCGCCGCCTCTGCGCTCTCACTGCCCTGGCATGCCCATCCATTACGGCCCAGTCACATCTGTGAATGCCATAGCAACTTAGCAACATCTGAGTGAAGAGAATTAACGCCTCTTCTTACAAGGAGAATAAAATTGTGCCAACCTACAGGCTGACAATTCACTATGGTGAGATCGCAACTGGAATGCTTTTACTTACAGAATCAGCTAACCCAAAACTTGGCGGGCGGGGAGGAGGGGGCAGCTGATAGGACCGATCTACTAGGTGTTTCAAATGAACAAAGAACTATGAGTGGAGAAGGTTAGCTTTAGAAACAGCAGAAGACAAAACAGGGTCGTCTCAACTACTTAGCGGAAAGGCAGGTGATCTGAAATGTCAAAACTAGCCTTTTACCAAAAGAAAAAGGAATGTCCTTCCAATGTTATGTTCGCACCTAAGTGCCTTGACAGTTGAGGACTACCACTGCAGACATGCCGTCCACCACGTCCCACAGACATTCTGAAGGCAGAGGGAAGGAGTCATATGAGGGAGCTCTTAGAAGGTCACCCCAAGAAAGAGCCTGGGTCTAAATTAATAGAAGTCGTCCTCTGATGGAGACTGCTAGAAAGTCCTTCATAAGAATAACCGGGGCGCCCTCCTGAGAGGGCTGCCCAAGGTGGTCGTGGAAAACGTTGCTCGGTTGGAGAGAAGAAGTCAGAAAAGGGCTGAGAGTTTCCGTAAGCCCATGGTGAGTTCCAAGTTGGCACAGGCCTGCAGGTGGAGGGGCGTGCCTGGCACCTGCCCTGAGGACACCTCCAGCTCCCGTCTGCAAATAGGACTTGAAGGAAACAATATTCACTTAATGAGAGTCAGCGAGCAGGACAACAGAATGAGTCCAGAGCATTATGGGGTGGGGTTGGGGGGGGAGACTTGCTTGCCCCACCCCCCATGCCTTTTTTCCCCCTGAAATAATATGGCTTCTCCCTAAAGTTTATGAAAGCGAAGACAATTTCCCCATCCATTGTCATCCAGTTGACTCCGCTCATTACGATCCTACTTGAGTTTTCGGCATCTTTCTAGAAGCAGGGAGCCTCATGTTTCTCCCTAGCAGTGGCTGGTGGGCTTGATCTACCAGCCTGTGGGGGGCAGCCCAAGGCGTACGGGACAGCACCAACAGAGCGCCTTTAAATCCGACTTAGCCTTGTATTATTGTTTTCTCACAAAATCAACCACATTCTCCATATCAGAACCAGATGCTTACCATCACGCCTTGGCCTCTAGTTCATTGAGCGCCAGTGCTTTGTTCGGTGGCTCATTCAAGCCACATGAGTTGGGACTGCCTCCACAGCCACACACTGCAACAGCAGGGTGACGGTTGGAACGGTATTGCCAGGTGATTCCAGGTGTTCCAATATTCACTTCTTTTTATTTCCTCCCTCCATCTCTCTGGGCTTTGCATGGGTAAGTAGCTTCACGCCCCAGGAAGAAGGGCTTCTACATCTACCATGGTTCCACTTGCACTAGGAGCTAAAACTACGTCCTTGTCATAAACAACAACCCCCCCCCCCATGAAACCCACTGTCACTGAGTCGATTCTGACCCATAGCCACCCTAGAGGACAGAGTGGAACGATATCTGTAGACTTTCCAAGCCGTGAGAACCCCCAGAGGTGCGGTCCCTTAAGATCTGGACTGATAACTGCCGGGTTGGTGGCTCCTCCCTACCAGCCGCTCTGCAGGACAGACTTGAGACTGTCTGCTCCCATAAAGATGTGCAGTCTGGGAAACCCTGCGCAGGGTTAGTGATGAGTCGTCATTGGCTCAGCGGCAAGGGGTTTGGGTTTGGAGGTTAACCGTGATGAGAGAGAAGGGGAGTAAGAATGGGCAAATCCTTGGAAGATCAGCAGTTTGAATCACCCGCTGGTCCCCTGGAGAAAGATGGGGTCGTCTGCTTCCATAAGGCTGGCCTTGGAAACCCCGTGGGACAGTGCTCTGTCCTCTTGAGTGACTACGAGTTAGAACCAACTTAGCATTGGGCTTGGAATATTTGTGGGGGCCGAGCGTTACATCTTTCTCCCTCAGAGAGAGGCCGGTTTCTTCCCAGCAAGGACCTTTCGCTTAACAGCACGTCACCCCCGTGTGCCACAAGGGCTCGCACCACTGGGAGCAGGAGGGGACAGTAGTGACTGCTTGGTCTTAAGCGGGAACCTTAGGGGGAAGCGTACATAAAATGTCTAGGTGTCTAATGTCTTAGGTAAGCATCTCAACTCCTTGGGTAGAAAATGATTTTTCCCTCCCCGAGTGACTGCTATTCCCTCCTTCTCTCTCGAAACGGCCTTAGCTATCGATTACAGAACCTTCCGGAGCTTTCACCTATTAGCACCGTCATTTTCAGTTCTTAAGACTCCTCGCTGTTCACTTCACAACTTAAATCTGGTATACACGTTTAACGCCCCCTCCCAGGCTCCTGATTTACCCTCATTCCCGGCGGCATGGAGTGGGCCATCGGACGGTCACCTTCCCCACTGCCGTGTTCCTTCGATGCTTGGGAGGAGGGATACCGAAGGCAGGAGTCTTCTTCTGGGGTTGAGAGGTGAAGGTTCTCTTTGGATCATTGTCTCTGGGCACAGTGTGGGCACAGGGGTTGTTTCAACAGTGCCCACCAATAGCACTCAATCTTCGGCAGCTCTCTGCCTGGCAAACTCCAGCTGGGGCCCTCTTGGTTCCCAGTTCTTTTATGTGTGTGTCTTTGCCCACTGGGGGAACCTCAGCCTACTGGTAGCTTTCAGTCTCACTCACCTGGGCAGCCAATGCTCGGACCAACAGAGGTTTTGGGAATCCAGAAGCTCTTTCTCCCATAAACTGGATGAGGAGGTGGTCAGCAATGTCTTTCTTGTCTCGCGCCACACTGCCCCGTCCATTCTTCTCTCCTGCTCCCAAGGCACAGGGAGGGCCTCGAGCCGTGTGGTGAAGAATCCCCACTGCTAGGCTCCCTTGAAGCACAGGAGTCCTGTGGACACCCAGCCTGTGACAGCATTTCTGTCCTAAAGCGAGTCTTTCTCTTTGTGTGAGGCAGGCTCTTAAATGAGCTGAAACGTGGAGGTCTCACTTTATAAGGAATGCAATGCAATTTCTTTCATGAAAAACAAAACAAGGCCAAGTCTGGGCTCAGGTGGGACATGCCGTGTGGGGTGGGATCGCGTGGTCTCAGGTTCTGCCTCGGGAGACCCATCTCAGTGCCATTCTTGTAGTAGATTCACCTGTCCTGAAGGCCCTGACCTGTGGATTTTAAAGCCCGGCCAATCAGATGACCTCAGCATTCACCTTGGGAACAAACTGGCCCCACGCTGGTAAACCTGGCTCTGTTTTAGGCGGAAACTCCAGAGTGTGTGCTGCACCTGAACAAAGTCTTTCACTGGGCCCAACACACACTGTGGCTGCCATCAGTGACTGACAGGTGCCAGGAGACCTGATCCCATACTTCGTTCCCTCCGTGGGGGAGGCTGCTATGCTCGGGCTGCAATGACCGATTTCAGAACGTTCCCTCTGTCGACTGGGCCGAGCATTTCCGACGGGACACCTGTAGTGGGCTTTTCCAATAGGCGTTGAGTGGATTGTGACTCGGAGTAGAACTGTGCTCCATTAGGTTCTCAGGGTTGATTTTTGGAGGGGAGTGGATTGCCAGGCCTTTCTTCCACAGTGCTCCTGGTTATATTTGAATCATCTACCTTTCGGTCTGCAGTGGAGGACATCAACTGTTTGTATCACCCGAGGAATCCTCAAAATGATACATGACCCTCTAAATTTGACGGGACGGATAGCACACGATCTCTGCAGCGGAGCCACCCTTGCCCGGCTGCCCAGGGACTGCCTTAGCCCACCCAGGCAGCCCCTTTGCGGTGCTCCTCTGAGGTCTCTGCCCGAGCCTTCTAGGGACATCTGGCATCTTTCAGGATAGCCCAAATGAAAGCATCTTGCCCAACAATACGAGGGTGACTGAGTCCCAGTTGGGCAGAACCTTGCTTCGTCAGCCTGTGGGTTATCCTCAGACCCGGGCCATTTACTAAGGTTGGAGAATCGGCATCCTCTAGTTTATTCTGAGCTGGCGGGAACTTCTTGATTACGGTCTGCCATCACTAAGTCTCCCCTTTCTTATTTTGAAGATTGCCCATTATTGTGAGAGAGCCTGCCTTCTAGGTTCTGAGGTTGATCACTCTCTGATGACTCAGGAAACACATGAAAAAAGTCAATATGTGCGCATGAGTGGGTGTGTATGTGTCAGATGCGATAAATGGTTAACAATGGAAGGATGGTTGTGAAGGCTGGATGACAAGTGTGTGTGCTTTTCTTGCAACTTTTCTGTCCGTCTAAATTTATAGGAAAATAAAATGTCTATGAAATACAAACACACATCTAAAGTCGGATTGAGACACCTCAAAAGAACCTGGTGGCTCTCTCGAGAATAGGCGATTACAGGAGTTTTTGTTTTTTCCATTTGGTTTATCTGTATTTCCCAGTGCTCGGCAAAGAAAGTGTTACCTTTGCTTCGTAATACGGACAGAAGGAGGATTAAAATCATGAAATGGGGAAAACCCAATGCTTTTCAAGGGTGAGACTGTCGGCCATTATAACCACTTGACAGTCGGTGCTCTTCTCAGGAAATACACCCTAGGTTTCCTGTATGTGTGGTCTACATCTCCCAGTTTGAGTGCGTGGAACGTGTTTTGTTCTGTAGTCAAAGCCAACGCCATGCTCACTGGCACCGAGTACACTCCAACTCACAGACACCCTGTAGAACAGAGGTGAGCTGCCCCTGTAGGTTTCCAAGGCTGCACATCTTTAAGGGAGCAGAAAATCTCATCTTTCTCCTGAGGAGTGACTGGTGGTTTCGAACCAATGACCTTACAGCCCCAAGGCCAGTCCTCTCTCGAGACTCCAATATCAGTGATGCTTTGCTGGATCTCTTGAGATGCCCTTCTTGAGGCACTCCTGTCTTGTTCTGTTCTTCGTCAACACCAGATGTCTGATCTAGTCTACAGAGGCTCCTCTTCTCTGGCTTCCGCTTAGTTTGGGCCAGTGGTGAGCAAGTAACAGGAGAGCTTGAGAGGGAGGCTAAGTACTTATCTTTCCCGCCTTCCTCCTGGCAGGCTTCCTTCATCCCTCAACTGAAGGACCTTGCACCTGCCAGTGACCTCCTCCAACCAGCTGTCTCTCTCTTGGGGAGCTCTTGTAGCCCCATCCCCTGCTCCTTCAAGTCTACAAGTGGCAGGGGACCCTAAGTTCCTAGACAGAATACTGGATGATCCCTTGGTTGACCACTATCCATGCCTTTGAAAATGATGACTAGATTAACCTCACCTCTGTTTCTCCAGAGAAGCCCTGCTGGTGCAATGGGTTATGCATTGGCCTGCTAGCCTAAAGATGGGCAGTTCTAGCCTACCAGCCACTCCTAAAGAGAAGGATGAGACTGTCTGCTCCCATAAAGACTTTCTGCTTTAGAAACCCTCTGGCGCAGTTCAACACTATCCTCGATGACAGGGAGTGTGGCTTGGTTTGGGGTTGTTTACCTACCTTAAGTATATTATAAGGTTCTTGCTGGGAGCCCCCCGCCCCCAAGTGACGCAACAATGCCTAAGGCCTTGTAGATTTCAAGGAAAATTCAGCAACTGTGCCAGATGGTCACATGTGACTCCATCCAAACACCAAGCCACCGTTGCTGGGTCGGTTCTGACTCAGAGGCCCTACAGGACAAAGCAGAACCGCCCCTGTGGGATTCAGGGGCAGATGTCTCGATAGAAACAGACGGCCACATCTATCACCCGTGAGCGACTGAACATTGGGCTCTAGTTGAGTACGGTAACCACTGTGGGACCAGGGCTCCTTCCAGATGACCCAGCAGGGGCCATTTCCTTGCCACTCTTCCTGCTCCTCCTCCTCTACGACCTCTTAGGAAGATGCCCCTGCTGTACAAGGCCTTTAACTTGGCTCAGAGAACGTCCAGGGTGAGGATTTGCTGCCCTTGGCATGGCCAGCGCTTGCTCTCCACTGTACTCAGCGTCAGAATCACTGTACCCCACAGTGCTCGCCGCAGCACATGGTCCACGGATTTAACCGGGGTTTCTTTAGTCCAGGGCTTCCAAGTTCAACCTTGTACTGAGACGTGCACTGCAGACGCACAGAGTCAGAATCTACATTTCCACAAGATCTCACGGGTGATATGGAGTGGAAATGTGGGCTGGAACAAACCCATCCGAAGCCCTGCTTTCAGTCCTCGGAGTCCTATGACTTGGTACGACAAGGCTCGTTCTTCATTGGTTCCTCCTCCCTTGGATCTTCCGGCAGCGCTGTGCTGATGCTGTGCTTGCCCAGAGCCCATTTAAAGGCACTGGCCACTCCCCAAGCTCTCAGGACCCTTTTGAACTTCTGGGCAGGCACTGCCCTGTCTGGCACCATGTGAATTTCCCCAAAGGCGCTCTTTTCCCAGAAGGAGACCCACTGTCTTGTCAACCTGTTCAGAAATCTGCATCTCCAGGACATCTAACTGGTCACCCATCAGCTCTACCTGGGGCTCCTGTGTGTGGAGACACCAAGGAGCAGGAAGTGCTCAAGTCGGCACCACGGTCTCTCCCAGGAGTGCTGGGAGACCTCACTTCACTGAGTAGCTGCTGTCATCGTGATTGTTGTTGCTGATCCTGCTCAGGGCGGCTGTTTAAGGCGGGGCCCTTTGGGAAAGGCTGTTCTCCAGGGGACTAGTCCTGGGTGGCATAGTGGGTTATGAGTTGGGCTAACTGCAAGGTTAGCAGTTCAAAACCACCAGCTGCTCCAGGAGAGAATGGTGAGGCTTCCTGTTTCCCTAGACAGTGACAGTCTCAGATGCCCCCAGGGACAGTGCTACCCTGTTCTGTAGGGTTGCTAGGAATCAGAATGGACTCAATGGCAGTGAATGAATGAGCCTGAGATCTTCCAAGGTGCGTCTGAATGGCCATGATTTCAGTTAGTCATTGGGTGCTTAACCGTCTGCACCACCCAGGGATTTTCTTTCACTGCTGCCTGCTCAGAGCACGAGGCAAAGGTGACCAGAGTCCTGTGCAGCAAGCCGAGATTGGCCAGTGGCTTGTTCAATCCCCCACTAGCGGCCTTACCTACCACTCACCCAGAGGGGCCCTGGTTGGTTTGAGGCTCAGTTGTCCAAATGTCCCTCTGCATATGGACCCAGGTTGGGGAATGGGTGCTCCACATTTTTGTGACATTTGTCACTGTGCCTTTGCAGTTCAGACTCTGGAGCTTTGTAAACCCCCCAAACCTCATTGGCAGAATTCCCTGGACTTGTCAGAAACGCCATTCCTGTTCACCTAACACGGGCATTGATTGACCTGAACAAGGAGGCTTGGTTTTCTGCTGCATCCTTAAAGAAGCGTACTTTAAAGAGAAATCGTTTCCCACAAACCTTAAGGATGAGTCAAAGACCAAGAAGTACGTGATCTCTTTTTCACAAGGAACCATACGTAAATCAACAATGGAAACAAATGAAAACTTGAAAACTCACTCCAAAACAACCCCCAGAAGTTATCTTTAAGGAGTGCTGGTGGCACCATGGGACACATGTTGGGCCGCTAACTGCAAGCTCAGCAGTTCAGACACACCTGATGCTCTGTGGGGGGGAAGATGAGGCTGCCTGCCCCCCTAAAGAGTGACAGCAGTGGTGCTCAACCTTCCTAACGCCGCGACCCTTTCATGCAGTTCCTCGTGTGTGGTGACCCTCCAACCATAACATTATTTTCGTTGCTACTGCATCATTGTAATTTTGCTACTGTGAAGGGGTCATTCGACCCCCAAAGGTGTCGCAACCCACAGGTTGAGAACCGCTGATTTTCAGTCTTGGAAACCCTATCGGGAAAGGGGCCCTATGAGTTCAGAATTGAGTCAGAACCAACTGGACGGCAGTCAGTTTGGGTTTTGTTGGAAGTCTTCTTGGACCCCCTAAAGTAGCTGATCTTCATCAGGGAAGGCCATCTCCCGGGAACAGTTTTCTTTGGCAAAGACTTGCCCAGATGAGACCCCACTGACAAGAGCAGCTTGAAAGGCTGGCTGAGAAGCGTCAGATCCCGGCGGGGCATGGGAGCACTGCGCGAAGCATGCAGCCTTGGTACCCAAAGGCCACTCTAAAAAGAGCAGCTAAAGGTTCAGCCAGCAGGGCCTGGGTGTCGGCAAAAGGAGAACAAACCACACCCAAACCCAAACCCAGCTGTTGACTTGATTCGACCCACGGCGGCCCAAGTGTGTGAGGTCAGCATGGTGTTCCACAGGGTTTCAGTCTTGGTGCTTTGTGATCGTGCGGAAGTCGCTCACCAAGCCTTTCTTCCCAAGTGCCATTGGGTGGATGGGAACCACCATTGCCTGGTTAGGAGTCAGGGGCTTAACCCTTTATGCCCCACCCTGCCGGGACTCCAGTGGAAGGAAAGACCACTGAGAACTTAAGACTTGGAAATTCTGTAAGAACAAAAGATGGGTTTCTCTCCCCTTCCCTTGTCCCACCCCCTGTCCCACTCCTGCTCTGTATTTTTCCAGGAGACCGTGGGCTGTGGAAATAGTGCTGCCTGCTGTCTGAGGCAATGATGGGCAGGTGTCATTTCAAAGAGAGCGCGGATGCCAACGTCTGTGATAACCAGGAGCTGCTGGACTCGTCAGCTTCACCAAATTGTGTGCCTCCAATCGGAAGGGTAATTTTAGATGCCATAATATGAAAATGCTCTGGTGGTAGGATCATGAAACCATTCAGAGAAAACCAAAGCATGGAATCACTGGGCCCCAAGCCAAACCCACGGCTGTTTTGTTCATTAGGAGCCAACTCATCCTGCCCCTAGAGGACAGGGTAACCGTGTCCCGTGGGGCTCAGAAAGCTGTCAGTTTCACGGACGCTGACTGTCATGCCTTCCACCCATGGAGCAGCTGGAGGTCACACCCACTGGCCTTTTTGCCAGTGGGAAAGCACTTTAACCACGGTGCCACCAGGCCTTCTTTATCTCTGTTCCACCCATTTGGAATGTATTCACGTCTTTAAAACTGGCCAGTAGTTCCCCATGCTAGATGGGAGCCAAATGCTTCGAGGTCGACCATGAGGCTATTTGAAGATAGGGAACTATGTCATCAACAGCTCAGTAGGAAGTGGTGGCAAGCTCAGTCCACTTTCCACCCCCAAATATGTCTGAGGGGGGGTTTTGAAAAGATCATGGGAAATTTTCATCATCTTGCAATTCCACTTTGCCATGAACTTTTTGAAGACCCTGGGTTAGCCCTTGCAAAGACAGGCTCTCTTGCAACCTGGTGAGTATTAGCATCGTATCCTGGAGACAGCCACCCCACCCCACAACGAGCCACAGGGTTGACAAATGAGGGAGACCCCAGACAAGAGCACGCAGTCGTGAGGCTGCCCCTCAGTCTGCCTTCATGAGGCTGTATGTCAGCTCCCGACGCGCCAGAACCATGGTGGGAAGGAAGATGGACCGTTGGGAGAAGTCAGCTGGGATTGTGAATTTGAACATGGAATTGACTGGCTATTTATCCCAAAGAGACTGATTTGGGCTGAAAGCGAGTTACAATTTGTGGACACGTTTAAAATCTCCTCCGTCGTGAATGGCGTACCATCTCCTGCGTCATACAGAATGCGTAACACCCAGCCGACTGCCGACGCCTCGTTGGGCGAGGAGACCCTGGCGTGTGCAGAGAACTCCCGGGAGTTTCGGAGGCTGACCATCTTGAAGGTGGCTGCCACCACCTTTCTTCCAAGGAGCAGCGGGTGGTTTCAAACTGCTGACCTTTTGGTGAGCAGTCCACTATGTCACCAGGGCTCCTTAGATAGTGCAGGCTGCAATACTTTGTAAATTTTATCTTTCGGTTTGCTTCGGTTTGCAAATTTAACTGTGAATGTATATAATATGTAAAGCGACTTTCCTTGCTTCCTCTTCAGAATCGTTTGAAAAGGGCACTGGGTTTGGGTGATTGCTGTTCTAGGTCTAATGCACCTTCAGTAATTAGGGGAAACGAGAGGGACCATGGAAAATGGGGGGGGGTGAAATCAAACCAGTGCCTTGAGAAAAGAGAGCTTTCCGGAGGAAGATTAGGGAGACTCCTCTCTGGGTTAACCCGTGTTGACACCCCTCACCCCATACTTGCAGCCCTGTCATGAAGCTTAAGACAATGGGGCTCAGTCCCTCAATTCCAAGTGAGGGGGTGAGATGGGAGCGGAGGCCCTATGTTCTAGAAGACTCTGGAGTTTCTGAGCTAAAAAAGGGGGGGGGCTCACGATACCTCTAGCACATGGGTAAAGGGTTTTGATCGTATTGCATGCTTTGTGTTCTTTCTGTCCCTATCAATAATAATCTTTGCCTGCTCATATTATGTGTCGTGAATTATATTTCGACTCGGGTGTTAATATGGTCACACCTGTTCTCTCTCGTTTTTAATATTTCCTTCATATATCATTTGCCACCCTGCCATCTGTTTTTGTTTTGTTTGTTTTTTTAACCAATCATATTTTGTTTTCCTTTTTAAAAATATCTTAAATAGCTTACAATTTTTTCCACAACTCAGCAATCAATACCTGCAGATATTCTCTTTTAAACAGAGCGAAAGCATTCGATGGAAGGGTTAATATCCCTGACCTTCATGTACAACCCTGTTCCTTTCTTGAAACAGCTGTGCATGTCCTTGGATCTGGGTTTGTCCCTTATCTCTTGAATTCGGGGTTCTTTATAGATGCTGGACCTTAATCTTAACTATGTTCCCTCGGAGTGTAGCTTGATATCCAATTGCACGGTTTTTGACGCAAAATCTCCATGCAGGTGGACATTTATTTATCTGTTCTTTCCTTCTCAGAATGTTTATTTTTTTTAAGCCTGTCTCCTAAACAAGAAGACTTTTCTTATCCAGTGGTGACAGAGAGATTTTCCAGTATCTCCTACTTGTCCCCTTTCTATCGTACAAACGTTAAGGACTTGACCATCTGGAACGTGTTTTTCTGTCGGGTTTGAGAGGCCGTGGTGTTTTGCTGTGTGTTGCTCTCCCCCTCTCACGGACAACGATCTCAATAGCGCTTATTGACTCACCCGCCTTTTTTTCCAGGTCTATTTTTGAGCTCTTTAGATGGATCTATTTTTCTATTTGTCTGTGTCTCCACTGTATCTGCGGTAGCTTTGTAATATGTTGAATAAAGCAATTCTCTCTCTGCCTCTTCCCTTCCGCCCTTCTGCAGTATTTGCTCAGAACCTTTCACACACGCACACACACACAAATAATAATTTGTGGGGGCAGGGGTTGACTGGAAGAATATTAAATCTATATACGTATTACTTGGAGAAAAGAATGGGCATCTTTACAATACTGAGCTTCACTGTCACAACACACACACTCACATACTCACTCACGGCCATTGAGTGGAATTATAGAGACCCTATTGGTTAGTCTGGAAATGTACGCAATCTCCACTTAGCTCGCTGGAGACATGGAGTGAAAATTCTATTGTTTTCCCCCACAATGTTTCTTTATGTTATTTGTAGCTACTGTTATTCATCTACAGAATAATGTGCTCTATTACATGTTCTGACTGCTGATGGCTGGCACCTAAGGAAGCCATTGCATCTCTCCCTAAGTGTCTTAATGTAGTTACTTCCATGGATCGAGCTCCGTGGGAGAACTAATCTCGCATCCCTGAGATGAACTGTGCGGGATCATTGTGGACTGTACTGTTCTGTCGTTCACTGCTGATTGAGACTCTGTTGTCTTTTGCTCAGGATTTTTGCTGTGGCGTTTGCCCATTGGTGAGTTTGTCTATTGCCTTTAACTTGCCCTGTTGGTGTCAGAGGTGTCTTACTTATGCAAAATGAACTGGACAGTCCCTGTGCATTGGATCCTTTCTCCCAGGTGTCGGCTTTTCTACCTGTTTCCCCCTTGGCTTCATTTCTTAAAGGTTGGGGTGAGTTTGCCTGTCTGACTGCCTGGAATGAGGGCCTTTTGGGGAGGGGGACAGCTCTTTGATGCTCTCTTCCATTTCAGATTTTCAACAACTTCCTGGACTCTGATCAAATATAAAATTATTCCATATAATCTTTTCAGCTCTCTCTCTATAAAGCTTCAGAATGATCTTACAATTTAAAAAATCTCTTTCTCCCATAGAGACCCTGGCGATTTTGAACTGTTAACCTTGCAGTTAGCCCAAAGCATGACCACTCCGTCACTACATCCATTTTGTAAAAAAAAAAAAAAAAAAAGACTGTCCTCAACTCTACCTGTTTTTCTTCTGTTGGACTATGTTCTGCTTTTCTTGATGGCAGGGTTTTTAGCCATTTTGTTATTAAAAACAATCGAATCGGAGGGTGTGATGGGGTGTCAATGCATTGGCGCGCTCACCCCGGGGTGAGCAGTGGGACCCACCAGCCGCTCCCAGAGACCCTATAGGGGATCACAGGAAGCCACAGTCACTGTTTGTCACTATTGTTGTTGTTTACAACTGTTCCCTCCCTACCCCAGGGGCCTTTTGAGGTATTTTCCCCTTATTCGCCTTCCCTCTAAAAGAGTAATGCCTCCATTATGCTGCTTATTTGCTAATGTCGGCTGGCCTTTGGAAGTCACCCCCGCTCTTAGATCTAAAACTTTCCCACTCTCCCCAAACCCATGAGTTCTCCCTCAGAAGCATGTCTATCATGGTCTCTGGTAATTCCCTTTTTCTACTTCGAGGGACTTGTTCGTCTTTTCCTCCCTAGTCAAAAGTTGAGTTTGTTGACGTCCCATCTTTCTCTTTGTCAATGAAAAGAAAAATCCAGGCTATGGATTGTACCCATCCTCCCCCCAGAACGGTTTGTTTCCTCGCATAAGATTTCTTGCAGTGTGAATTTGACTTTCATTTGGTTTTCCATTTTTGTTGTTTCCCCTTTTATCTGAGTTATGTAGAGGTTTTCGGGACTTTGTCAAGGCACAGGTTGGTTTTCAGTTAGACACTTGTTGGATGTTCCTGTGATCGCCGGCCTGGAGTTTGCTGACCCTGGCTTTCCAACTGACCACAGGGCCAACAGAAGGCCTGTAATCTTCCCTCAGCAGTTGGATGTTCACAACAAGTTTTGGGTAGACACCCAGTATCATTTTGAGAAACGAATCATTTTTTAAAAAAATCAAATGACAAGATCGTGCTGTGTTTTAACAAATGCTCACCTTGGAACCTGCTGAGATGATCATCCTTTTACTTTCCAAATGCATATTAATTAGTTCTTTTGATACAGCTCATGTGTCCTTATGTTTTCCCTGAGACACTTAAGGCTGCATCCTACTCAGCGGAAAAGGTGGGAAGGGCCGGTGACATCCTCTTGTCGCCAGCTAGTAGACCCACCCAGCCCAGTGGGAAGGGACATGCTCCTGAAGTGACCGTCTCTCTGCAAGCTTCAGTCGGTACTAGTCAACATGTTCTTGGATCTGAGGTTCCTGGGAGGGGTAAGCATGTGTGCGCCCCCTCTTTGGGCTTGTCTTCCTCCTTTGGTCAGACTCCTTTGGGTCCCGGTCAGCCCCTCTAATTTAGCCATGACGATCGCCCCCTCTTACACGCCCGTTTTTAAGATGAGCTAGCCCCGGTCTTTCTCTTGGTGAACCGTTGATCTACCCTCTAAAACCACCACCATCTCCCTTTGAGCACAATCAACCCGGTCCCCTTTGTTGTTTTCCTGCTTTCCTCCTGCTTCTGTTTTGATGGAAAGGTCTAAACATATTTTTGACACTAATATGGTTTCTATATGATTTCCTGAATAGATCGGATACTGAGGGAAGAAAAGAGTCTAAGTACAATCATTACTGTATTGTTTCCCTTTCCTTGTTACATGCCTCCCATATCACACACCCTCCCAGGCTTCTGTATGTACTTATGATTAAATCCATCACTCCTGGTGGTTGAATACACAGCCTGCACTTAGGTCGGGGCTTAAATATTGTGATACTTCGGTTGCCAAAAGGCTCCAAGCTCAAACTTTCCACTACTGGAGCAGCAACATTCAGAAACAATCTGCTCGGTGTTGTAACTCTGTTCCGTGGTCGAACAGAGAAGCGGGCTTTAAAAAATCTGTACAGCTGAGCGTGGCTCCTGCGTTGCTCTCGTTCAGACAACGTAGTGCTGGTGATAGTGCATGAAAACGCTCATCATTGTGCTTGCGTGTGTGTGTGCAAAATGCCACAGTTACTGATCCTGGCAGGAAAACTTTGAGAATCACTATGGGTTAAAGAAAGGAATCATTGAGAAATTAGAATCAGGCCGCCACTGGTCTGATTTGGCGGCTGAGTATAACAAGACTAAGTTGACATATTTTGGAGGGGGAGAAAGTGCTTAAAGCAGGTAATGTAGCAAGATGTGTGAAATTGTTAACCAAGAATCCAGACCATCGAATGGGTTGAAACGTGGCCGCTAAGTTGGATCAATCAGAAACAGCTTGGTGACGATAGCGTGCCCAAGACAGTGGCACGCGCGAAGGTTAAACGCCTCCACGGTGATTCAAATCCTGGGCAAATTAATTTGTAAGCATAATTTGGGGACCCCAGATCCAATGATTTGATTTTCCATCATGGCTTATGGGAAAAATATGTTTGGTACTCAACCTTCTTTCTCCGTGTTCGAACACAAATTTGGAGCAAAGTGAGTTTGACAAGCACAGTATCACTGTACTTAACAAATGTGGCACTGACTTGAGACACGCGCAGAGGTGACTCTGGACATCCCGTGTGAATGAAAGCACTTGATCCCTCCCACAGGCCACTCCCTGGCCCTAGACATGGGGGCAATTCAGATCCAGAGAAAGGGAAATCCAACTGGGTGAAAGTGAGTTATTGCCACTCAGCAAACAGCCCAGTTGAAGGGCTAGAATCCCCCGCATGTGTCCTGCCATGCACATGAACCTCACGCCCTGGGAGCGGGAGAACAAAGGCAGTGCACATGGTCCCGTTCACTGGCGCCTTCCCTGCCTCAGCAGCGTGTGGAAGCTGCAGCCATGGGCATTAAGATCAGCCCATCACGGCTAAGTTCTCTCCCCGGCCTGCCTGTGGACACTAGCCACCACCAGCTGCCATGACTAAGCTGGAGAAGCACCACAGCCCTGAGTCCTGGCCCACCAGAGGTCCAATCTCCAAGTACTCCTTACCCTCTACTGCCCACGATTTAATCGCCAGCACATCCTTGGTTGTGTGTGGGGTGACGGTGGAAAACGAATCCTATGCTTCTCCTCCAAGTTCTCAACCAATTGTGACATAGATACAGGAGTTGGACCAAGGAGGATCAGAAACTCAGCATTTTGCCGATGAAACTGTACCGAGGGTCCCATTGGAGCTTTCGAATGGCATCCCTTCATCCCACACCTCTGCCTGCTATCCCCGTCTTTCTCTTCCTGGCCTTGCGATGACATCCCCGCCCCAAAGGAGAATAAGCAAAGAAGACACTTACCTGGATGGTTGCCAGGACTTGGCTCCCCACCTCCTCCCAAAGTGGGGTCGGGGAGGTTCGCTTCAGATCTGCACGGTGAGGGCAGGCCTGGACCTCAACAGGTCTGCTTGCCACATGAAAGTGGGAGGTGAGCGGAGTGCATGCGTATTGCAGGCAGGGAGGTGCAAAGAGAAGAAGGCATCCAGTGTGTGTGTGGACCGTGACCTTCCTAAGTCTCCATGAAAGAAATCCATCTTCTTCCTTTGGGAAGAAGTACAAAGAGGTACAGTAGGGGCCAAGAGTGATGCTCCAATGGGTTCCTGACTTAGAGTAGAGAAGGGAGGTACAATCAGATGTCAGAGTTTTACTCCATGGGCAAGCACAAGATTCGTACTCTTGTGCTGCTCCCAGTGAAGATAAGAGCTAGAACTCCAGATACCAGCTCTGACCTGGAATTCATTCCTGACCTCCAATCCCGACTTCAGGAAGAGTTCTACTAAAAGATTCTGGCACCAAGTCCTTATCTGACCTCAGAATGACGGTGATGGGGTAAGGGACCCAGAGATTCAGGTTGACCCCCGCCCCTAGACAGATAACATAAATAAAAAAGCACACTGAACATCAGATCAAACTAGGAAGCCCCTTCCAAAGCACTTCACTTCCAAGAGCTCTCTGGCCACTGTACTGAAAAAGGTCACATTATTCACCCAAAGAGAGACCAGTCTATAATCTGGTCTCATTTGCACGCTACTCTGTTGTCCAGGGTGGGTCTCTTCTGTCACCCCAACACTGAGTAGAGGTCAATTCTCGATCAGTGGAAGACATGCCACATTGAATCAGAGAAAGGTCCCCAAGGCGAGGGCACTAAGGACCGGCAATTATTGACCATTGAGTGCTTGGAAAAGTCAAGCTTTCTTGAGTCTAATTTTAGAATGGCTGGTGGGAATGCTTTTCCTGGTGGGTCCGCCCACCCAATGTTGGATCTTCTACTGAATCTCTGACCCAAAGGAGTCCATGGTGAGGAGACAAATGGAGCAAAAGGTACGTTCTTCCCATCATCAAAACTCAGCTCCACAACTGAAGGCCTCTTCTTCTCATCTGTCTCTCAAAGAGCGTTACACCTGCCCTACTGACCCCACCTCTGAAAACCCTTCAACGTGACAGACCACATGCTTTGAGCCCTTGCTCCATTTAGCGTGGGAACACTTAGTAGAACCCCAATGCCAAGTTCATATCACTCTCTCAAGACTGCTGGACTGTCCAGGGCTACAAAAACAACAGAACTAGCATAGAAGATACCAGGGCAAAAGAGAAAGTCACAATCCAAGAGTTCATTGAGGACCAGAGGTTTGGAGATACACATAAGTGATAAGAAATAGAGGTGGGCCAAGGAAGAAAGGGGTCCCACAGGCAGGAATGTCAAGTGGCATCCTTTGACTAAGTTCTCAAAGAGAGGGAGTAGTGCAAAGGAAAGAGAGACCAGACGCCTGAGTTCTAGTCATAGTTCTTGCCCGCAATTCAGTACCTTGCTTTGAACTTGTCTCTGCTTCAGACTCTTTTTTCTTGGGGGAAGAAAAGGGGTGGGAGTCGGGGGTCAGGTAATGCAGGTTGTTTAACCAGATGCCTAGGACAGTCCTAGGATAGAAGGACACTATTCACAAGTGTGATTGATGGCTATCACAGATTACTCAGGTGGGGACCAAAGGGCATCTCACTAGAGCAGGAAATGTCTTTCAGCATCACCCCTGAAGAAGAGTGTGGCATCAGGATTGGAAGAAGGCTTATTAACAACTGCACTATGCAGATGATACAACTTGTTTGCTGACAGTGAGGAGGACCTGCAGCACTTGCTGAGTAAGATCAAGGACTACAGCCCTCAGTGTGGATGACAACTCAATGTCAAGAAGACCCAAATCCTCACAAATGGATCAATATGTAACATCATGATAAATGCAGGAAAGATTGAAGTTGTCGAGGATCTTCTCTTGCTTGGATCCATTCACAATCAATGCTCATGGAAACAGCAGTCAGGAGATCCAAAACCACATTGTATTAGGTAAATCTGCTGCACAAGACCTTTTAGAGTTTTGAAGAGCAAGGATGTTACTTTGAGGACAAAGGTGCACCTGACTGAAGCCATGGTCTTTTCAATCACCTCATATACATGTGCAGGTTGGACACTGAACAAAGAAGAATGGATACATTTGAACTCTGGTGCTGGAGAGGAATCTGAAAGTACCATGGGCGATCACAGGGCAAACAAGTCTGGTTGGAAGTGGTATGACCAAGGATGGTGAGACTTCATCTTACTTACTTTGGACATGTTGTCAGGAGAGACCAGTCCCTGGAGAAAGACAAGGTAGAGAGGCAGCCAAAAAGAGGAAGGCCCTCAAGCAGATGGATGGACAAAGGGACTGCCACAATGGGTCAAGCATAAGAAGAAGCGAAAGGATGGTGCAGGATCGGGCAGTGCTTCCGTCTCTTGTAGATGGGGCTGCTCTGAGTTGGAGCAGACTCAATGACACTAACAACAACAACAACAACAATAACAGAAAGAGCGGTGGGTATTCACACTCATGCACACATACACAAACAGAGGGGTCGAAGGTTTCAGTCACAGCAGTAGAGACATATATAGGAAAAATCCACGAAGGGGCAGCTTTTCAGGGTGTGACTTGGAGAACATTCTTTCTATTTGATAAGAACTATCGCTTTTCAACCACATACACTGCACACCTAGACCTCACTGGAGGGAATAGACAGGGAAGGATTGGTCTAGCAGACTTTGTTGAGGGAAACAGATCCGAAAGAGATTCAATATCATTCGGTCAGAACAAGTGTAGGGGCTGACTGTGGAAGAGACCATCTGTAACTCATGTGCAAGTTCAAGGTGAACCTAAAGAAAATGAAAACAAGCCCATGAGAGCTCAAACCTTGAACTATGCCATCAGAATTTAGAGCCCATTCCAAGAATTTATTCAACACAGTGAACACTAACGGCTGAAGACCAGACAAGGGGTGGGAGACTATCACATACTTTAGACACACAAAAAAAGAAAATGACACATTAAAAAGAAATTGAAGACTCAAGTGGGTGTCAGAAGAGACCTTGCGAGTTGCTTTGAACACAGAGTAGTTAAATCAAATGGGGGGAAATAGTGACATCAAAGAGCTGAATGGCAGATTTCAAAAGGCAGCTCGAGAAGATAAAGGAAAACATTGACATGTGCAAAGACCTGGGGCTAGAAAACCAAAAGGAAGATTATCTTCAGAATTCCCCAAACCAAATGAACTTAAGGGGGAAAAATTCAAGCTCTGAGCTTCTAGATTAAAGGGTTCTATGGGGGCAAAATAGAAGTGATGACATGATTAGGCTCAGTAGGCTGCTTTCCACAGAAGTCAGCAGTTCAAAATCACTAGCTGCTCCACGGGAGAAAGATGAGACTTTCTACTCCCATATACTCCTGTAAAGAGCTACAGTCTCAGAACCTCACCCATCCTGTCCCCTAGTCGCTATGAATCAGAACTGACTCGTTAGCAGTGAGCTTGGATGGACAAAAGAAAGGGTCCTGTGGCGGAGTGGTTACACATGGAACTGCTAACCTCAAGCTCAGCAGTTCAAAACCACCAGCCTCTCTACAGGAGAAAGACCAAGCTTTCTACTCCTGTAGACAGTCTCTGAAACGGACAGGGGCAGACCTACCCTGTCCTGTGGGGTCGCTCTGAGTCAGAATCGACTCGCTGGCACTGAGAGTGGTTGACGCTTGGATGGGGAGACTGTTGAACCACACGGGAAGTATCGAGGGAAGAGGAAGGGATACAGAGTTGTACTAAAAACAATTGGTTGATGTTCAACCAAGAGGCATCACATGAACAAAAACAGATGCTGTTGAAGAAAGAAGTCCAAGAGGCAGTGAAGACATCGGCAAAAAAAAAAAAAAGACTAAAATAAATAATTAAAAAAAGACCCCAGGTATGGATGAAATACCATTTGTGATGTGTCAAGGAGGGGATGCAATGCTGGATATACTCCCTCATCTGTGCCCCAACATCTGGAAGGCAGCTACCGAGGCAACCAACCGGATGAGATCCATGTTTGCGCCCATTCCAAAGAAAGGTGAGCCAACTTATTGCAGAAGTTAACCAACATCATTACTATGCCATGCAAATGAAACTTTCCTGATGGCATCTTAAACATGCTCTATATCACCAGGGACTGGCAGGAAATCAGGGTGCAGAGAGGATGTGGAAAAAGGGATACTATTTCTGACATTAGATGTATCTTGGCTGAAAGCAGAGAACACCCAAAAATATCTTTACCTGAATTTTATTGACTATGCAAAGGCATTTAGCTGTGCGGTTCACAACAAATTATGAATCACAATTGGAGGAAGGGGAATTCCAGCACAGTTAGTTTGTGTTCATGCAGAAACTGTACACAGACCAAGAAGCCGTCATTTGAACAGAGCAAGGGGGCATTGCATGGTTTAAAGTCAGGAAAGGTGTCGGTCAGGGTTGCATCCTTTCACCAACTTTATTGAGGTTGTAGGCTGAACAAATCATCTAAGAGGCTGGGCTGTATGCACAAGAACGCAGCACTAGGATTGAAGGGCAACACATTAAAACCATGTCAAACACAGATGACATAACCATGCCGGCTGAAAGCGAAGAGGGCTTGAAGCACTTACAGATAAATTTCAAAGATTACAGCCTTGCATATGTATTACAGCTCAATATTAAAGGAAACAAAACCCCCCACAACAGGACCAATGAACAACATCATGAGAAGTGGAGGGAGAGATTGAAGTTTCAAGAATTTCATTTTACTTCGATCCACGAGTCAACACACAGCGAAGCAGTAGTCAAGAACTCAAATGGTGTATTCCACCAGGCGAATCTGCTAGGTCTTTTAAACAATTTTAAAAAGTAAAGCTGTCACCTTGAGAGCTAAGGTGTACTCGATCTAGCCCATGGTATTTTCCGTCGCTTCACGTGCACCCACAAGCTGGGTGGTGAATGCGGATTATCTAAGACGAGTTGATAACCTTTGGATGACAGTGTTGAAGAATACTAAATGTACCACGGACTACCAGAAGAACAAACAAACCTGTCTCTGAAGAAGTACCGCCACAATGTTCCTTGGAGGCAAGGATGGCGAGACATGTGCTTTGGACATGTCACCGGGAGGGGCGCGTCCTTGTAGAAGGACATCATGCTCGGGAAAGCAGAGGAGCGGCAAAAGCAAAGACTCTTAAATGAGATGGATTGACACAGTGGCTGCAACAATGGTTTCCAATATAGCAACAACAGGGAGGCCCGCTCGGGAGCAGGCAGTCTCCCATCTTGTGCACCTGGGGTTGCTATGAGTCCCAACTGGCTTGACCAGGTCTAACAACATCACCTGGCTATTCCTTCCCCCAACCCAGGGCAGCCTGCTCTTTGGCAAGGGAATTTCTTAAATTCCCTTTCCCCTCAACCCATCTATTTAAGAACCGAAAAAAAAAAAAAGCACAATCTCCTATGGGAAATAAATAAATCCCTAGTCAGGCACTAAGAAAGTAACAAAATTTAGCACACTTGGGAATATTTGGGGCGAAGCTGCTGGGGCTACTCTTCCCTTGCCTATCGTCTTGTCTTGGGGTCCGTTCCCACCCCAAAGTTGCTTGGGTTTGCCCTCCAGGTGAAGGGGAGTGGGATGGGGGGGGGTTGACCTGGACTACCCTTTCCTCTCAGGCTCCTTTCTGGAGGTTGAACCAATCTCATCGCGCGAGGGAACAAGAGTTTAACGCCCCCAAGAAGGCAGAAGGGCTACGCCACACGTGCAGAAGTCCATCCCACACAATAGGATTTGCAAGCATATTCACACAACGCCTAGACACCAAGAAGCATCTCCTAGCCACACACCTGCAAAGACGCTTGCCTGGCCTCTCCTGGCAGAGGAAGCTGGGGTGAGTGGGGCGCCTCCCATCAACCTGAATCCCTGTCTTAAAGTGACTAAAAGATAGTAGTAAACATTCCTGTTTACAGAAATAGAAATCATTTCTGTTTCCAAAGGCCTCTCACCATTCCAGTCCTGGACATTTCCAAGACTGCTACCCCTGACACCCTCTCCAAGGTCCACCCTGGTGGGTGGGCAAGCCACCAGAGTCTCTTGAGACCGGGAGATACCCAGGCACCTGAGATTCGAGTTTCACGTGTTCAGGACTCTGGAGAGCACCAGATTCAGTTCCGGGAGGCTGTCTTGAAGCGACTCCCTCTTTCAGGACGAGATACCTGTGCAAGAATCTCGATGTCTTCTCTCCAGTCCCTCCCCAGAGTCCAACGTGCCCGCGATGACCCACCCTCAGAGCGTCTATGCCTCAGTCTGGTGATGCTGGGACAGAGGGACAAGCAGCAAGAAAGCAGGGGCAACGACGGGAGGTCGTCCTCGAGGGGACGACTAGCAGCAGTGACAGCTCTACAGGCCGCTGGTCTGGCTGGCCGGGTCGGGGTCAGCGCTGCCCACTAGGCTCTCGGGCTGGGCGTCGACGACGCGCGGGGTTCGACGACGCCCCCGGTACTCGATCATGTCGGGACGATAGGCTGGGTGGCGGCGGGCGTGCTTGGTCAGGTGGTCGCTGCGAGAGAACTGCTTGGGGCACAGAGGGCAGGAGAAGCGCTTCTCGCCCGTGTGCGTCCTGTAGTGGCGGGCCAGCTCGTCCGAACGCGTAAACTTCTTGTCGCAGTCGAGCCAGTCACAGGAGAAGGGGCGCTCCCCGGTGTGGGTACGCTGGTGGGACTTGAGGTGCGACGACTTGTAGTAAGCCTTGTTGCAGCCTGGGAAGAGGCAGCAGTGGCGCTTCGTAGCAGGTGTGACAGGCCGCCTGCGGGACCCGGGACCCCCGGCGGGGGTAGGCCCGCTGCTCTGCGCCCCTGCCGCTTGAGGGCGCGCTTCGGAGTCGGAGCTGGAGCCCGGCTGGGGGTCCCCGGCTGGGGAACTCTCCAGTTGGGAGAGCGTGGCCTCCTGGGGGCCCGGGGCCAGAGAGGCGGTGGCGGGGGCCCTGCGGGTGCGGGCCCGGCCCGGGAGGGCGACCCCCACGGCCGTCCCCCCGGAGGAGGCGCCGCGCCACTCGGCCAGGACGCTGGCAGCCAGCAGGTGGGGCGCATTGGCCGCAGCCTCGTCTGGGCTGGGCGCGCGGGCCCAGGGGAGCGCGGGAGGCACGGCGGGCTCGTGGGGTGCAGGGCCGGCGCCCTCGGGCCGCGCCGCCCCCTGCTCGGCGCCCGGGGCGCCCTCAGGGTCCGGCGGGCGGTGGTGCACCACGGCGCCCGCGGCGATGGCCACCAGGCACTCGGCGGCGAAGTAGTCCAGGCACGCGCCGGCAGCCCACATGCCGGCTCCGCCGGGGGCCCCGCCGGCGCCGTCCGATCGCGGCCGGCCGGGGGCCCGCGAGTCCTCGGGCGCGTCCGTCCCGCCGCCGGGCAGCGCAGCGCAGGAGCCGAGCGCCGCCGCCTGCCGCCTGCAGCCGCGCCGGAGCCGAGCGCCGCCGCCGCCTGCCGCGCCCTGACGCACCGGAGCTGGCGGCCAGGACCCCCGCGCGCAGCCCCGCTAAGCCATTGGTCGCCGCTCCGAAATTCTCTGGTCCTCTCGGTCCAGCGTCCGCGGGCGAGCCAGGTAATGTGCCTCCAGCGCGCACTCCCCGATCGCAACTTCTGGGCAGCCTGCCGGGCGCGCCCCCCGCACTGGGGCCCCGCCAGCTGGGTGTCCCTCCCAGGCCCGGCAACTTTTTGGGGGGGGGTAAGAGAGGAGCGGGGTGGGGGCGGGGGGGAAAGCTAATACCTGGCTGCCTTTCGATTCATCCTCGCGCCCGTTCGCGAAAGGGTCCGGAGTGGCAGTGGCTCCCGGCCACCGCGCCGAGCCCCGGCGCGGAATCTCCCGGCGTGTGCATCCAAAAAAGTTTGCTCCTTGATCACTTCCACTCTTCCTCCCGGCTCGCCGGCAGTGCCCCCCATCCACCCCCAGAGACGTTAATTAATAGCGCTTTGAACCAGAAACGTCTTTAACCTTGAAAACGCAAAGAATCCTCTCATGGTTGAAATTGAAACTTAAAATCCTTTGAGTAACGATTTAACTATTCAACCAACGGAAGAAAAACGCATGTTGAAACTGCATTAACCTGTCACCGGCGTACAAACAAATTTACACGCTGAAACATAAATTATAGACCAGCAGCCAGATAAACACATTAAAATGGATTCCCACTATTTTAATAATAGACAGGCACGTTTCCAATTAGGCAACATCTTCTATTTTTCTTTTGACCAAATTTGCAAATAAAATGCAGAAAATAATATAGACTGCTACTGGGGTGCTGGGTAGTGCTGGGTAATGCCGGAAGTTTGGCTCTTTATATTGTCAAATAGATATTGAGTTTCTCTGTGGGATTTTCCCTGCTTTCATCTCCCCCAACTCCTTTTTTATTTTCAGAAACTTGAAAACATGGAGAAGCCTACCAGATAATTCCTAAAAAATAGTTGTAACTTGATTTTTGATGTGCTCAAGCCTTCCTGTTTATTAAGTGAGGTGCATTTTATTCGTAGCCCATTCAGCCCTTCTGTTTTATTATTATTTTTAGTTTTGAAAACTGGAAGACATATGTATGCACATCAAGAATAATAGACATGTGTCATACAGTCATGCACAGACACTGCACTCTCGGATCACCCAATGTGAATATTGTCATGTGTGCATCGGGGTTTTAAAGTCCATGATAATGAGTTGTTTTAGATAGAAGCGAATGCCACTTGATTTTTTTGCTCTCCTGTGTTTTCTGCAGCCGTCTCCCTCCTCACTTCCCTAGGTAATTATTATTGTGAAGTGTGTATTCATCCAGTGTTAGTTACATCTTTACTACATTCATATGTGTGTGTAACCATGATTCTAGCTTTAAATGTCTCTTTATAAATGTTTCCTTATAAATGATACTATGTACATATTATGCAGCTCCCCTCGCGAATATGATTTTGAGAACTACTCAGGTTAATTAATGCCTCTGGAATCTACTTTATTCATTTCAGCAGTTTTACTATATCAGCTTTTATATATTTAAGAAGCTTTTGTTTTAAAACAGACAATTATTATAAAGCTCGTCTCAAATTTGTAGACAACCAACTTAGTTTTAATCTATACATGTCAAAGAAAATCTCAGAGGTAGGATTCTTTTTTTTTTTCTTTTCTTTTTCAGAGGTAGAATTCTTTACCAGGCGCCTGCCTTGTGATTTTATTATTTAGGGGGTGTGGTGTGTGTGGCATGAAGATCTTAAAAAAGCATAAAGAAAATATTATACATGCCCACGTGGCTCTCTCATATAATCAATCGATGTGCTTCAGATCAATTTTTAACAATTCAACATTTCTTATAAAATTGAAGTGCCCCGTCTACCACCCCAAATTGTGACTCTCCCCCAGTTCTCTCCTCAGGCCACCACCATCACGAATTTGGTCTGTAACCGTCAGTTCTACAGTTTCTACTTTCACTGCGTCTGGACCCAGGAAGTGTATAAATATTGCTTTGTATACTTTAAAAACAAACAAACAAGTGGACCAAAGTGGTGTCAGAATGTACGCGCAATTCTGCAGCTTGTTTTATATTTTCTTCACAGTGTGTTTTATTTGTCTCTCTATGCTGAGAAACATAGATCCAGTTCATGCATTTTAATTGTTTTATCATAGATTCATGCATATGATTGGGTCGTGTTTATCTGTTCCCCTGTTGGTGAACATTTAAGCAGCTGCCAGTTTGGGGCGATTGCAGGCAATGCTAATACAAACCCCTGTGTACCTCCTCCCCTTGCACACATGTGAGACTTTCTCTGTGCATGTACCTAGGTGGGCAATTGCTAAGCTGCACACACATTTTCACTTTAGCGGGAGCCTACCAGACGGTTCTCTAATTTACAAACCCATTAGCAGTGGACGGGGGTTCTCATTTGTCTCACATGACCTTCAGTACATTCTAGAATCAGACTTTCCCTATTCTGCCAGTCAGATGGTTTGAAAGCACAGAGTTTTGGTGGTCTTATCTGACACCCCCCCCCCATCAGTGAGGTCGAGCCCGTCTTCCTATATTGATTGACTGTTGAGGTCTGCCATCATTCTTTATTTTTCCATAATCATTGCCCATGTCCCCCCAAATGGACTGTGTCTCCGTTAGTCCTTAGGATTGATTTGCACGCACTCCACGCCTATCAACATTAAGTGTGTTTTCTGAGTCTGTGCCTCCTGTTTTGCACTTGAATTTCTTTGTACCATGGGATATTTATCATTGGGGCCATTCCTCTGTTATTAAAGAACTCTCTCCATACCTGATAGTAGGGAGATTAGCGCCTGGGTTTTCTTGTTTCCCTTAAGGTGTTAAAGTTTTCCTGTCCACCCTTGTAAAATTAACCTCGCTGTGACTATTTCTTGGAGTGGAGTAAAGCAGAAATTTCATCTCCCCCCCCCCCTTGCTGATCCCTTTGTGGAAAGCCTGCTGTGCTGGCTTGATATGCTAAACTGTCCCTTCATTTCCCTGTTGATGTCCCATGCCACTACGGTTGAAAATTAAATTTCCATATATTCGTGGATGTTTTTCGTTTGTCTTGTCCCACCGATCACGTTTGAGTCCACGCCACACTTTGTGGCATTAATGTGGCTTTACAATAAGCCTTGCTGTCTGGAAGGGCGTGTCCTGGCTTTGTTTATCTTTAAAAATCATCCTGGCTATTTGGGGGCTTCTACCCTTCCACACGAACATGAGCGCCATGTCCCAGGAAGAGACCTCTCAGGACTCTGCTGAGTTAAAAATTATAGGCTGAGTTGTGGGAGATGTGCCATGTTCAAGGGACCCTGGGGGTGGAATAGATAAATGCACAGCCAGCCCCACATCTGGCAGTTCAAACACGCCCAGCGTTGGAGGAAGAAAGACCGGTGACCGGCTTCCATACAGACTGCAACCAAGAAAGTCCTCCTCTGTCACACTGTGTGGCCATGAGTTGGGCTCCCCTTGGGACAGACCCAACCACACGGTGACTTGACAATAGGGAGTCATCCAATGTATTCATGCTACTCTGTGGGTTTAACAATACCTCCCAAGACATTTTATCATTGTGGTTATGAAACTCCGAAACCTCTTTTTATTCTCAGATCCCTCACAGCTTCTGTCGCTTCTGGAAGTGCCATGCTTCATCGATTAAAAATTGTAGCAGGTTTCTCCAGATATTTGGAAATGCTGTTGGTTTTGGAAGGCTGCTCTTGTTGGGGCATCCAGGCTGAGCTTTCTGAGTAGCCAGCCCATTTGCACATGCTCTTGTAATCTTAATTGCTCTTGTAATTTATTTACAAGAGCATGTGCAAATGGGCTATAGAGAAAGAGCATCATATTCTCTGTAAACAACATTCCTGATACCCTTTCCCCCTTTTGAGTTCCATTGGATTGGTCAGGACTTCCAGCAGGACATCCAATAGCAAAGGGTAAGACTGTCCACTGCCTTCCTATTTCTAACTCATTGGAATGCTTCTAACGTCTTATCTCCAGGGATGACATTTGTTAGAGACATTTTCAGGGAAAACCGCCATGGGGTAGTTCCCTTCCATCCAGGTTGTGCTCAAAATGGGCAACATTTCAAAGCAGGCAATGCACACTAAATGTGACTCAGTGTTTCTGCTACAACTCTTGTCTAGTTTTGTCTTTGTTCGTACGATGGGTCGTGCTGAGAGATTTTTCTAGCATGGGCCTATTCTGGAATCGCTGAGGCGAACCCTACTTAGCCATAATGCACTATTATTTCCCTAATCCATTGCCGCACGCAATTTGTGAATGTTTTCATTTTAGCACGCATGCCCATGAGTGATACTGACCGATAATTTCCTTTTCTTGCACTGCTTTTGTTGAGGTTTGCTACGAGCTTGTACTGCCCTCATAAAACACATTAGGGAAATTTCCTCTCATTCCGTTTTCTCTAGCAGTTTGTATGAGACAGGTTTGCTCTGTTCCAGGTTCGTTTGGGGAAACTGATCTGTGATGCCAGTGTCTTTACAACATTCCTCTGAGTTCAACTCAAGTGGGTTTTCTACCTCTTCTTGAGTCAATTTTGGCCATTCACATTGTTCTGAACGGGGATCTGAACATTGCATCTCAGCCGTCAAAATTCTTATTCTAATCTACAGTATCTCCAGGTATGTCCCATGTCCCCTGGTAGTGCATCGTTGCTAATGATCGGTGTCTCTCTCTCTTTAAACAGAGGTTGAGTGCGTCCTTGGTGTTTATGAACTGCCAGCTTTTCTTTACCCTCTCTGCCCCTCTTAAAATCTGTGCATTTGCTTCTGTTCTGTGTTTGCTTATTAATCTCTCACTTTTATGCCATAACGTTTAGTGGATTGGTTCTGTTTCGAACCTCTTTGAAGTTGAAACTTTACCTCACTCTTTTCTGATCCGTTTTACTTTCTAATGCATCGTTTAAGGCTCTGTGGTTGACCTGGGAGGTAAATTTCTCTGGCTGGTTCCCACAAGTCTTCAAAGTTGTCTCTTTCATCCTCATTCAGTTCTAAATGCTTCATAATTCAACTCGGACTTCTTCAACCACTATGCTATACCTTCAGCATTCCCCCGCCCCCACCCCCAAGGACAGAGGCTTGTCACCAACGGAGCAGGGGAAGGCAGCAGGTCCTTCTGGGTCTCTGCTAGGTTCCTGGGAGCTCTTTCTGGTAAAAGCAAAGCGCATCTTGCTGTAAGGCAAGTGGTCCCAGGAACACAAGAATATTAGGGTCTGGAAACATGATTTTGCTCAGAGACTGGTGTGCCACCCGTTTGGCAAATAACCCAGCATAGTTCCCTCCCTTGCCTGGGAGTTACCTCTGTGACCAAAGCAAACCCAAGCTTCCTACCCTGGTGGAGTTTACAATCCAGCGCAGAGTTCTGCCTTTTCTTTTTGTTGGAAATGAACTTGTCTGTCACAAAAGAATCCAAGTCCCTTTCAATGTTACTCCCCTCCTCTTGGGGCCACTCCGGCTGATGTTTACATCAGAGGGGGAGGATTCTGGAGGGATTTTAAGGCTGTGACCCAAGTCTCTTAAAAATACAAAAACACAACTTTATTCTTTTTTTTAATTTATTTTTAAAAATTGATGTATAGATGGTTTTGTCTTTTCTCCCTTTTGCTATTGAAGTATAATGCTCCCAGAGAAAAGCAGGTTCTTCGGAATTTCACCCATTTTCTTCATTTGTGGCTGGAAGTTCGGATTGCCAATTGTCTCGACAGGCCTCTTGGATTTTGGAAAACTCCTGGGTGTGAGGTACTTGTGTGTGTTGGGGGGGGCAGGGGGCAGGGTAGGACACAACACTGATTGTCGGAGAGGACCTTCTGCAGTTCCAGTGAAAAGGTATCCACCCCACACCCTCCAAAGGATGTTGGATCCCACTCCTGTGAGGCGTCTCTGCTCCAGAATCCACAGAGCTGGGGGAGCTGGCAGAGAGGAGATAGGTTTGCACATGGGTCATTTCTCTGGGGAGAGGAGGGGAGCCTTCTTGTTCGTGATTGTTGTTTCTTGGGGTGTTGGCATTCTCTTGATAGTGGTGAAGGGCTCAATTGCTCAAATTGATGAGAAGGCCCTGTGGGGTCTCTGTGTGGCTGCGGCTCAGTGGTGTGCGTCACCCAGCCTCCTCTAGGGAGATGACTGAGGATGTGACCAAGGAGTATTTGAAATGTAGTATAGAATTGGGGTGACTTGGTGGCCTGGTGTGTCTTGTGACCTTAAAGTAAATGGTTATGAAGTAATTTTCCTTTTCCCACCTTCTCTCTTGGGGCCACCAGGCAGTCTTCGAGCCACCTGATTACTTGATAGACAACTTGAGAACCCCTCTCTGCTGCTGGAGAGGTCTCACAGCTATCTCTGACTTAATGTCTTCAAAGCTGTCGCCCAACATGCCTCCTCCTCTCCCCTTGCTCAGTAAATAGTTCTTTCAATCATTCTGCTGTTGTCCACACCTCCCTCTCCATGGGCCCCAGCATTCAAATCCATCTTCTAGTTTGATAAAGTTTTCCTCCCAAACATATCGGACGATTTCCTTTTTCCCCCATTTACCGGTCAGTTCTCTAGGCCAGCCACCATCATCTCTCTGTCAGACGACCGTTATCATAACGATCACAGTAACATGTGGAGCAGAGACCCTGCCCCATTGGACTTGTCCACCAAGGTCACAGGGAGCGAAGAGAAGACTGAAGCTGTTCACGGAGGTCACTGGGCTTGGCTCTGTCATCTCAGGTATGATTGTACGGGGCCAGTCTGCTACAAGAGATCGCTTGGAAGTGTCAAAAAGCAGAGATGTCACTTTGAAGACGAAGGCACCCCGACTGTAAGGGCGGGGTTTCCACTGGCGTCCTAGGCACGCAAAAGCAACACCCGTGAACGGTCCCCTGACTCCACCTTCGCCCCACACCTGTCTCTCCCAATTTAGCTGCCGGGTGGCAAACGTCATCCAAAGCTTCCCATCCAATTAAGATGAGCTCGGAAACAAAAGCTTCCCGTCCCAGCTCCCTGCCTGTGCCCACCCGTTATGCCCCATAGCCCTCACCATTGTCCAGCTCCACCAGCCTTTGAAAGCACCAGCTTCTCCCTGGCCGATGGAGCTCAGACTCAGGGCATCTGTTCAGGCTGTTTCCTCAATCTGGACTGCTCTGTCTTTCATCCTCTGTGGGCTCGCGCCTCTCCAACTCCCAGTCCTTCCTCAGAGAAGCCTGGCACCTCCCATGGAAATGGTGTCCCCTTGGATCCGCCATGGAACAAACAAATGCATTTAAAACGAGAGAGAGAGCAGCGAACCCAAACCTTCTTCTCTGCCCTCAAAGGACCCACATGCTGACCTGGTGCAAGAGAGTCCGTCAGTGCCTCCTATTTGAAAAGTGACAAACAGCTGTGGGGACACTAGAACAGGGCCAGGGAGCTTCTGAGTAACCGAAAGGGGTGTGGGGTGGCCATGCAAGACTGTACTGATGAGGGGACCCCCCCCAAGGGGGGGAGTCTTCCATGCCAACTCTGACAAATGGCCCCAAACTCTGCTTTGAAATCACACCAGCAAAAATATCTCCTTCCATTCTGGAGGGCCAGAAGTCCAAATCCAGTCTCACCAGCCTAACGTCAAGGTGCGCCCCTTTCTGGGGGCTCTGGGGGAGAATCCGTTTCCTTGACTTTCTCCAGCTTCCAGAGTCTGTCTGCATTTCTTGGCTCCCGACCCCTCCCTCCATCTTCAAAGTCAGCAACGAGGTGGGAGCCCTTCTCTGACTGGCATTGCCAGGACCTCCGCCCAGACCTCCTCTTGCCTTCTTGAGGACTCTTGTGATCTCATCGGGCCCCCCTCGCTAACCCAGGAGTCAACCCAAGCATAAGATTGGCTGGCTGGCAACCTTAATCCCCCTTTGCCGTGTAATGTAACATATCCACAGGTTCTAGGGTTGAGAAGTCGAAATCTTTGGGGGTGGGAAGGCGCAAGTCCAGAGCCATTGGTGTGGGTGTGACGGGTTGCAGGTCGTGATGGTGCCTGAGTCATCGAGTGACCTGATCTGAATGAACTCCTTTTGTAGGTCCCTCCTGGGCCCTGTGTGGGTTACCAGACGAAAGCAGGCACAGGAGTAGGCGCAGGAGACTGCTCAGTAGGCTTTGCAGAAATCAGAGTACACCCCGAGTGGCCGTGGTGAGATGCGGTCAGGTTTGGATACTTTTGGAAGTTAGATAGAGGAATGGCTCAAGGAAGATGCCAAGGATTTTCGCCCTGCCATCGGGGGCATTCTTCCGGTTTCCAGATGGAAAGACTTGGGAAAGAGCGAGATGGAGGAATCAGGCCGTTGGTTTTGAAGGCTTTGAGATGCCTTCTGGATATCTCGGCAGAGATGCTTGAGAGGCAGTTGGATCTGTGGAGCTGATGCTCTTTCAGCTTAGAGTCTGGTCTGTGTCCTTGGCCAAGCAACAGAGTAAAAGGATGTGTTTTTTATAAGAGCTATTCATTTATACATATAGTGGTTTCTGGAGGACAGCATGATAACTTTCTCTTTTTCTCATTGTGAATTAGGTGGGGGGTTGGCAGTTCAGACTATCATTTTTGTGTTACAATCACTTCAGCAACTTATCACACCTCCCAGTCCTTTATCTTCCCCACTCCTCCAGGACTCCTCTCTCAGTAGAGTCTCTCAAAATGCCGCATATAATTCTTTGTTTAATATTTTTTGTATATTGATATCTGCACAGGACTAAAACCATTACCTTAGTTATATAATATATACAACTATGATTTCCCCCCTCTTTTCTATGAAACACAACTATTCCAGTAACATTTTAGATCCAACTTCGGTGTTCGATAAAACCCCTACAGGGCCAGCTGCCTGGTTTCTTCTGGGTCCCATTGCACTGCTTTCATGTGACATCTCGTCTAACCACGAAGGACCCGGTGAAAACCAGGTAAGCCTTTATTAGACAAATTTCAGGGACTCTAGTGTTTACAGTGTCAACTCAAAACAAGCAAACAAACAAACTTATTGCCGTTGAGTTTGCCAGCTCATAGAGACTCTAGGACAGAGCAGGACTGTCTCTGTGGGCTCCTGAGAATGTAACTCTATGGGAGTAGAAAGCCTCATCTTTCGCCCACAGAGTGGCTGGTGGTTTCGAACTGCTGGCTTTGCAGTTAGCAGCCCAAGGCATTACCCACCACTACACCACTAGGGCCCCTCTGTTGACAGTGAAGTAAACTTTAAAAGTCTAACTAGAGACAGTACGAGAGAGCACATCATAAATAACCAGTGAATGTTTTTACAGGAAGAGAGGGAATGCCAAAGCCACTTGGAAGTCTCTATATTGAGAAGGGAAAGAAGTCATCTACGGGACCAGAGAACCCAATTGCTTAGCAAGAGTTCAGCAGAGTTCAGCTGGACTTTGAATACTGGTGCAATGAGACAGAGAACCCTTTCCATACCCACGGTAGGAATGCAATGGGTGCAGCGCCTGGTCAATAACTACAAAGATGGGGCTTGCATGCACCCTGATGAGGGAATGCCACATGTTGGCAGGAATTTTAGAGAAATGCCTGTCCACTTGAGCTCCAGGGAACACCGGCAAATATGTTCAATGAAGCATTTGCTGCAAATATTTTTAAGTGACCTAAATATTTGTAAAAATGCCAGGCAATACTATACCATGATAAAAATGAGTGGGACAGAACTATCTAGATCCTAGCTAGGTATTTTTCTGCTTCGTAAATGGAGCGGGATACAAAGCTATTTTAGAAGAATATGCTCAATGGAATACCATTTGCACAGAGTCCAAATAGATGGGCGTTGTTACTATGTTACCCAAAGATGAAATGCGTGGGAGTTATGACTGTAGTACTACTGTTTTCCGTGTGTTGTTAGTAGCACCTGCTCTGTTGCTGGGTCGGGCCATTACCAGTGGTGGGCTTGACGAAGTTGCCGTGCTTCATTGATTAAAGTGGACAATAGCAACACTAACCTCACTGGGTAGATGTGACAATGACATTAGTCGACACATGCCATGTGAATAGGCCACAACGATTGTGTCATAACCACTACACGGGATTATTGAAGATACAGTTTGGTAAATGGGAATGACAAACACTCAGTTTAGGAGAGTGGTCGTGTCTGGTCTAGGAGGAAGGGGATAGGGTTTCAGTTTATTTTTATAGCACTTTGTCTTATCATTTTGGCAAAATGATTGGATTTGTCCATCTGGGTGGCAGATACACTACTGTTTGCAGTGAAAAAGAGGAAGGCCCTCAACGAGCTAGATCGACACCACGGCTTCAGCGATGGGCTCAGGCATGGGAAAAATCCGGAGGATGGCGCGGGACTGGGAAGGGTTTGGTTCTGGGACCACAGGGTCCCAATGGGTCGGAGCCGCTCAGTGGCATCTCACAACAACAAACAAATGCCTTTTCTGTGGCTGTACGCTGAGCAGATTAAAAAACAATCTGAGAAGCTGGCTTCTGTGAAGAAGAATGTGGTCCTGGGATAGGAGGAAGACCCGCCCACAACCCGCAGAAGACGCACCTCGCTGGCCAAAAGTGAAGGTGATCAGGATCCATCGTTAGACCCTCATACCAGATCGCATCTCAACAGGGAGAACCAGAAACCCTCCCCAGTGGACCTGGGAGCAACATCATGGCCAAATGAGGAAAGCCTGGCGCTGCTCAGGGCTTCATTGGCCTTGAATCCCCCATCCTCACCCTGGGAAGCAGCAGTCAGGAAATCCAAGGACACACAGCTGTGACCAGCCTCCCCCGAAAGACCCCTTTCAAGAGGTCAAGAACCCAGAGGGTGCCTTGAGCAACAGGGTGCTCCCGATTCAACCCAGGCTGTTTCCATTCATCTCACCCACACCCCCCTCAAAAGTTGACATTGACTGGAGACAGCCAAAGAGCAGATGCAAGTGGATCCGTGGGGACTTGGGGAGCGCTGCAGGGAAGAAGAGAGGCACCAGTCTCCACAGAAGTGAGGAGGGTGAGATTTTGTCTGCCCTACTCTGGATACGTTGTTAGGAGACACCAGTCCCCGAAGAAGGACCCCATGATGGCAGAGCAGAGGGGCAACCCCAAAGAGGAAGCCCCTTTTGGTGGCTGTCGGGAGGGGCTGGTTTCCACAGAGCAGCGACGGTAAGGAGGGCCGGCCAGTAGGACCGGCGGCTCCTGGGAACTCACAGGACCACATGCCACAGCCTGATTCCAGAGTACCTGAGCTATTGCTTCAAAAATAAAACATCCCACACCAGTCTGGTGCATCAGGCCCTCTAAAGGCCTTTATTGAGTGACTGGGTGGGTAAGAAGTGGCAGGGACCAAGCAAGTGGGCTCGGGGGCTGTACCCGGATGCCTCTGACATTCGGCTCCTCGGGGCCCAGGAGGGGCACCGCGTGGGACACATTGGCCATTAGGAGTGACTAGCCTTTCTTTCCAGCAGTCATGGACTCCAGGAGACAATGAGGGCAGGCTTTCACATTACTGAGGGAATGCAATTTTGAACTGAGAACGCTAGGCTCAGGTGAACGCGTTATTCAGGAGAGCAAAATAAAGACACTTTCAGACCTGTCAGGACTCAGAAAAATATACCACTCAACGGCCTCCTCTGTAAAGACAACAATGTCTTTCAGGGAAATGGGAAAAAAAATCAAAGCAGTAGACATGAGTAAGGGGAAACGCTGGTGATAAAACCCAGTCAAGGGGGTGGTGGAATCAAAAGTATGTATTGACTGAGGACACACACACGTGTCCCTATTTGCTGTGTGTGTGTGTGCCGAGGGAAAGCAATAGAACAATCTGGAGTGAAAATCCCCATGATCTTTACTTGGGAGGTTGCGGGGCCAAAGAGGTAAGGTTAGAATGGGGCAAGGTCTTGGCTTCTTCACACCCCAGTTGCTTGTGTTGATGACCTGGAGAGGCTGGCTTTATGAAGTCTGTTTAAATAGGTGCTGAAGAACTCAAGAGTGGCCATGGGCAAGATGGAAATGGGACACAGTCAAACCCGTGAAAGCCAGACCCTGTGTAAGCAGAGAGCCGCCACCGAAGGAAAACTCAACAATTTCCAGGTAACCAGAGAACAGGTGACCCGTGGTGAGAGCCTCTCCCGTCAATGGGGGCAAAGGTGGGGAGACCTGGAAAAGCACAGTGCCCCCTGGACTCCACTCTTCCTGGGGTTCAGGATGTAACCACACCTAACCAGCTACCATTAAAGGAAGGAGATAACATAGAGGAAATGCCACTGATTCAACCAAAAGGGAGAGGGGGGGTGACAGAGGAGGAACCCTAAGACCACAGTGTGCTGAATAGTAAACAAAACGAGATGGAAGAGCCGGTCCTAAGCGCTAGTGCTAGTGTGGTTGGATCTTGGGGTGCAGTGGGTTAAAACCTTGAGCTGCTAACCTCCAGGTGGGTGGTTCAGGGCCACCAGTTGCTCCGTGGGGAATAAAAAAAAACAAGCTGTCTGCTCCTGTAACAATGTCCAAAACCAAAACCAAACTCACTGCCATCGAGTCGGTACAACTCCTAGCCACCCTATAGGACAGGGTAGAACCGCCCCTGTGGGTTCCTGAGACTGTTGCATGAGGAGAAAACACTGTCTTCTTCTAGCCCTGGACCGATCGACAGTCTTGGAAACCGGAGGGAGCAGTTTCACTCTGTCCAGTGGGGTTGCTGTGAGTCAGAATCGACTGAGTCAGAAGCCGCGCGCTGGCAGTGGGCAGTAGGTTTAATGGAAAAGCTCTGATGAGCTATACGCTATCTCCCTTTCAAATCACACGGCCCCAGGACCTTACGTTTAAATCATCAGAAACCAAATGTACTATGCAAATATTAACCAAGAAGACCTAGTGAATATTTTAACTAGGACTAAAAGCATATGGAAGATTTAGTGAACATGAATAAGAAAAGTTTGTCCTCAAGAAATAATGGATATACAAGTATGTTCTTTTTAAACACACATGGAAGAGTCAGAGAGAACATTTCAATAGCTTCTAAAAAGTGGGGATTATGCAACCTACATTCACCGACCACATGCATAAAATTACAGTTTGGCCACGAAAAAAGTAGCACAAAGTAACAAAAGCCAGACCCAAATCGCTCTCTCACACACATACACAAAAACCAGCCCCTCGAATGTGAGAACGCATACTTCTAATTAACTTGGATTAAAGTGGAATTAAAGTTGAAATTATAGACTACTCCAAAACGAACAAATGAGCACACTACATTTCAAACTCGGTGAGCGATGCCAAGGAGATGCACGCGAGATTCTTTACCTCCCAGGTCCGGTCCATGCCCAGGAGACAAGAAACCGTAAGAATAAACAAACTGTATTTTGAGTCAAGAGCTGAAAAAAGAACAGGACGAATCCATCCACTCCAAGAAAGGAAGGAGTGAGAATCAAAGTAGAAATCGATATTGTTCCCAAAAGGACATGGGCTTCGTTAGTGAAACGCTCATCCGGATACCACCAAATGCTCATTCCAGAGCAAGGCCAAAGGGGTTGCCCATGCTTGGTGGTGAGCTAGATTTTCAAAACCTGCGGTCTGAAACAAACAGGAAGTGTTTGATCTGTCAATCACCAAAGGTGGTGGGTTAAGAAGGGGCCTACAATAAGTGGATAAATCATCAAAGATCGACTCAATCTAACCAACAAGTCTGCCCTCCCTCAAACCCCACCCCTACCAGATCTAAGTAGTTTTTGCAAACTAGAGCAAAGGCAACTGCCCAAACTAAGGAAGAGGTAGTTCGCGTGTTATAAATAGATGGAAGGAGAATCGAGGCAGTAGAACTGTGGTGCGGGGGAAGAATATTGAAAGGACCATGGACTGCCGAAAGAACCAACAGATGTGTCTTGGAAGAAGGACAACCAGAGTGCTCTTTAGAAGGAAGGATGTCAATCCTTTGGACATGTTATCAGGAGAGACCGGCCCCTGGGAAAGGACGTCCTTCTTGGAAAAAGTAGAGCACCAGGGACAAAGAGGAAGATCCTGGACCAGATGGACTCACACAGTGGCTGCAACAATGGGCTCCAACCCAAGACCAATGGTGAAAATGGTGCAGGCCCTGGGTGGGTTTTGTTCATCGTCAGAACTGATTCCACGGCACCTAACAACGACGCCCAGAAATCAAGGCACTCTGGTGGTGTACTGGATTATCCACTGGACTGTTAACCACAAGGTCTGTAGTTCAAACCCACCAGCTGCTCTACAGGGAAGAATGAAGCTTTCTTCTTGTAAAGATTTACCGCTTCAGATGGAAACCCATGAGGGCTGTGAGGATTACTTTGTCCAACGGATTACCATGAGTTGGGATCAGCAAGATGACAATGAGAGTGAGATCCCATAAATTAAGGAGCCCTCTTGGCACTGTGGGTTAAGCATTGGGCTGTGAACCTCAAGGTTGGCACTTCAAAGCCACGCCAACCAATCCATAGGGGAAAGATGAGGCTATCTATTACCATAAAGATGTACAGACTCAAAGTGCCTTCTAGGGTAGCCATGAGTCAGGATGGAGTCCATAGAAGGAGTCTAGTCCAGTGGTTCTCAACCTGTGGCTCGCGACCCCTTTAGGGGGTCAAACAACCCTTTCAGAGATTCATAACAGTAGCAAAATGTCAGTTAAGCAGTAGCAATGACAATAATTTTATGGTTGGGGTGTCATCACAACCTGAGGAACTGTATTAAAGGGTTCGCGGCATTAGGAAGGTTGAGACTCGCTGGTCTATCCCATAGATCAGAGTCACACACTTCCGGTTCAGCCGAGAAGAGCTATTTACCAGGTTCTAAAATCAGATAAGGATGGAATAAAGAAAAAGAAAAGTTCATCTTGCTTATCAATATAAGTACATTTCTAAATAAACTATCATCATATAAAACATAGCAATATATTAATAAAATACCATGCCTAAGTTTGCAAAAGAGTACCCCAAATCTTGACAAAACATAATGTTTTAATCCTGAACTCCCCATTAGATTTCAGAATAATACAGGACCATGTAGTAATTGAATTGGATGTCCCATTCAATTCAATGCAATAATATGGAAAAAGAAAAGAATAAGGCATATAAAGCTGGAGAGAAATATATAAAACTATTATTATTATTGACAGTTGATATTTCTATTTTGAAAAATCTGGGAAGACTTTCTGAAAAACTTTAGCGCTAGTAAGATATTGAACAAGTGACTATCTGGAGGTCTTCGTAAAGAGAAGTATACACTTGAAGTTCACAAGGGAATCCTTGAGTCCATGGAAAAGTACAGCTTCTTACCAGAAACAGCCAGTACTATAGTAATTTGTCCCCCCAAATGATTTGCCAATGGAATGCTCTCCCCATTAAATATCTGTGTGGCATTTGACAAGCTGATCCGAGTGCACCCAGAATAAGAACAGGGCAGGCATAAGAACTCTGGCCCACTGACAAGGAGCCCTGGTGGCAGAGAGGTAACATGCTATGCAGAGTCAGCAGTTTGAAACCACCAGCAGCTCTGTCGGAGGACAATGCGGGCTTTCTACTCCCCAAAAGAGTTACAGTCTTAGAAACCCACAGGGACCCTGTTCTATAGAGTCCCTGTGAGTCATCCTTGCCCCAATCGCAGTGAAGGACATTTTGGAAAACTTTAGTAACCAAATCAGTGTGGCACTGGGGTAAAAAAGGGGCCACTCACTTGATGGAGCAAAAGCCAGAGTCCAGAACCCGAGTCCTGTGTCTGTGAGGGTGCAGGGTACGTACACTAGAAGTGTCCTTTCAAGTGAAGTGACTCTTTATTACGGGACATTTAACAATTAGTGACTCGCTTCGTCTTAAAAGTTCAATCTCTTGCACCCACAAGATGAAAACTAAACTCCTGGCAGATGAAGAGATCTAAACTTCCAAGTAAAACACTGACATACTCATCTCAGATGTAGTAAACACAGCTAATTTCCATACATACATAGTTGGGTTTCCAACATCCTCTCATGATGAAATGCTCTTAGAAAACAAGGAATGAAATGGACCTTCATTACTATCTTAAAGAGCAGCCACAAAAAGTCGAAATAGTAAAAAACAAAAGCAAAATTAAAAAAAAACCCTACAAATGGAAGGCGCTGAGTCTTTCCCCAAAGGGTGAAAGATCAAACGATTTCCCTGGAAGATTGGAAACAAGCCAAGGATGTCCACCCTCTCGTTTCTAACCCAAGTTGTCTGGAAGTTTTAGCCAGACCATTGAGGCAAGAAAACTAAATTCAGAAGACATACAGATGGGAAAGGAAGGCAAAAAACCTAATGGTCTCTACCTAGAAAAGCCCCCCCAAAGATGTTAGAACGAATCAGTCATTTTAGAAAGGATGCAGGAGACAAGGTCAATTTTCAAGCATTGCTGGTATTTCTAAAAGCTTGGACTTGATGACTCACTCAAGAGGATGCACGGATAGACACTTGTCCCGAAAAGATGTTCAACATTACTCATCGTTAGGAAAATGCAAATGAAAAACACCACGCGGGGCCGCTCTGCGCCTGTTAGAACAGCGCAGAAGTAAACAGCAAGCTGACAACACCACATGGAGAGCAACCGGAACTCTCCCACGTTGCCTCTGGGGTGCAAAAGTGACCTGGTCCCTTAGGAAGACAAGCTGGCGGCCAATAAAGTTAAACCAGCACCAGATGACCCAGTAATCCCTCTCCCAGGTGTTTAGTCAAGAGAAAGGATAATGCGTGTTTCTCTAACATGGCTTTATTCACAATAGCCCCCAGACCAGAAACAAGCTAAGATCCTCCATCGGGTGAGTGGAGAGATGTGCTGAGGTGCTTCCAAACAGTGGTATACTGTTCTGCACTGTGAAGACCCACCCACTGACACTGACAACGACGCAGGCAAATCTCAGTGCCTGTGCTCAGCAATAGGAACCAGCCTCAACCAGCTTCCATTCTTAGCAACAGAGGAAAGAGGGTTGGAAATGGGAGGAGAGCATGAACGTAGAGCTAAATACGTGCCTCCTTGATTGCCAGACCAGTAAAAAACATGGGATAGTGCCTGGCTACCGTGACTGAACATTTTGATCAGAGATGCTCTAGAAGGAGAATCCTGATCAAAGGAGGGGGAAATTCAGGACAGAATTTTAAATTTGCCTATCATCTAGTCCTTCTGGAGTCGTGGAGGCTGGATGAAGACCCACAATGATCGATCATCTTCAACTCTCAAACCACAAACGATCCCTTGAAGGACAGTATAATATCATTATTGTTGAAACGGGTCAAGAGTTTAGCTGCACATGTAAAAGAATGTCTGCCTGGGGCAATGCGCTCTTTTAAGATCTATCTCTAGGGGAATCAATGGAAGTGATCAGGTTGGAACCCGAAGGGGCCAGGGTGTTGATGTTCATGGGGGAGGATGTGAATGGTTGTTGAACTTGGCAAAGAGACTGGATGCTCCTGGATTTGCATAGGTAGAAACTGTTGGAATGGGTCGCCACTTTGCTGTGTTACATTCTTAACAACAACGACGACAACAACAAGAAAATAACACAGACTTGTGGGATGCTACCCACGTCATGGGTCCGTTTATATGACTTTCTGGAGACTGCACAGGTACGTGAGTCGCAACCCCTTGAGACAGATGGTGGGGGGGTTGTCGTGGGCGGAGGGGAGGAGGACATGAAGGGAGGCTGGTGGTGTTGTAACTCTTCCCTATCTTGGTGGTGGAGGTGGTTAGGCAGCCGTGGGCCTTTGTGAGAGCGGAGAGTACTACTGCACATGAACAGATGTTTAACTGCGAGCTTTTAAAGAACCACGGGAAGAAAACGTTGGCTACCTTCAGCATTGGGCAGGAAGGGAGGGCGATACACAGCCCATCAGCTGGTGGGGGGTGGGGCTGGGTGGGAAGGCCTCCAGCTGTGCTTACTACAGAGCAGGAAACCTTGGCATCAGACAAGTCACCATCGACCAACCCCCCCAAAGTCAATGTTCAGACTTGGTGAATATGTATTCTGCATCCCTAAGAAGCATGGGATTAAGAGGTATCATCCAAAGAGTGTCTGCAGATTAATGTGAAAGAGAGAAATCATTAATAGACACATGGAAAGAGGGTATGAGCAGGGAGCTCGCAGTTGTTCTATTAGCATATGGAAGAGGTTCACAGCCTCAGAGTCAATCAGAGAGTGACTAATTCGGACAATATGAGAATATTGGTTTTCAGCCATCAGGTAGGCCGACCTTGTAGAAGTTGTGTTCAGAACAAGGTCAGTAAAGGTGTCCGATTGCAGGTGCCCCCAGAGTTAGGGGGATGTATGAATTGGTCCCCTCTTTGAGAGAGAATTAAGCAGTAGCTCGCAAAACACAAAGCTCCATAAGGTGTGACTCAGTAGCATCCTGTCCTTCTAGGTCCCGATTTTACAGAAATACTGACACCGGGGCACAGAGATACACAAGAAATCGTTTGCATTAAGGCATTGTTCAGAAGAGCAAAAATAGGAGCCAACCTAAATGCCAGAGGAGTGGTTCAGGACCCATCTCACGGACAGTTATGAATAGCACAACTATGCACCGAATGTGCCAAGAAGACCTCATGGCATAGAATATTTGTACTTTCCTATTGATTTACTGGAGTTGGTGGTGGCGTAGTGGTTATATATGGGGCCGCAATGTCGACCGTTCCAGACTGCCAGCCACTGCCCGGGAGAAAGAAGAGTTACCTTACCGTCTTGGGAATCCACAGGGGCAGTTCTACCCTGTCCTTTAGGGCAGGTGGTGGCAGTGGCTTTCTGAGTGGTGTAAAGGATTGGTGTGTCCAGCTGCTAACCCAAAGGGAGGGCTGTCCACGCCCATGGAGATGGGCCTCGGAAGGTGCTTGACAATCTGCTTCCAAAACTCCCTCCATTGAAAACCCTTCACAGCATAATTCTCCCGAGACCTGCCCAATGTGATCCGTTTGTTTTCACATTCCATTTAAAAAAGGGAAAGCTCCCCAGTGCCCTGCCGGCCTGTGTGGGTGTGGAGGGAGGAGGGCAGACACCACCGAGCAGCAGTGCTAACACAGACCCCCAAATCCCAGGTGAGGAAGGCGTCCTGGACACTCAACACCTGCCTCGGCACCTGCTCGGCTAGTCTTCCTCCCCAGCTAGGTCTCCGTGCCTTCCCGGGGTCTGCATTGCTGAATTCCCCTGCCAGGACTGAAGGGGGAGAGTACCTTTGTCTGAGGCTACTGTGGCATAGTGGGCTACAGCCACAGGGTCACCAGTTCAAAACCACCATCCACCCCACAGGAAAAAGATGAGGTTTTCTGTTCCTGTGAAGAGTTACAACCTTGGAGACCCAAGGGCGGCTCTACCTGGACCTGTAGAGTCGCTATGAGCCGGAACTAACTCGATGGCCGTGAGTAAAGGTCTTTCATAGTGACCATCACTCTCTTCCACATTGTTCTGGAGGAGCTGTGCGATATGGGTATTTGGTTCTGTTATTGATGCTGTGGGGGAGTTGAGATCCTGGGGGGGCCCAGAATGACTGGGAAGCATTGAGGTGGTCACAGGAGAAGCACTGAGGTGTCACCAGCCGGCCAACTCACGAGGAGAGTATATGGCCGGACTGTGGGTCCCTATGGTTGGTGTGACCCCCAGTGGTCACTCAGGGTCTCACCTCCCTTCCCTTAGGGAGCTCCTTCCATCCCGGGTTATATGATGCCTTGCTCAGGTTCTCAGTGCTTGGTCTCTCCGCCCAGTCCTACACCCTGTCCTACACCATCCTCATGATTGTTCTATGTTGGGACGCATCGATGCAGCCACTGTGTCCGTCCATCTTGTCAAGGGCCTTCCTCTTTGGGGCTGCCCCTCTGCTTGAGCAAGCACGACGCCCTTCTCCAGGGACTGGGTCTCTCCTGACATGTCCGAAGGGAGTGGGATGAAGTCTCCCCAGTCCTGGCCCCTAAGGAACATTCTGGCCATGCTTCTTCTGAGACAGGTTGTCTGCAATTTTGGCCGTCCGTCCATCCTTTCTTCACCAGCACCGTAATTCAAACGCAGCGATTCTTCTTTGGCCTTCCTTGTTCAATGTCCAATTGTCCCATGCATACGTGGCCAATGGAAAATACCATAACTTGGCTCAGGTGCATCTCAGTCCTCAGAGTGACATCCTTGCTTGCAAACACTTTAAAGAGGTCTTTCTTGTGCAGCAGATTCGCCCGGTGCAATGTGCCATCCCTTGGCTGTGGCTTCCCTGAACACTGATTATGCTTCCAAGGGTCGTGAGCTGGGAATCTCAGAAGCACTCCTTGATCCTGGAAACGTGGTTTCATCCATGAAGTTTCTGTTGGCAAATGTGGGGAAGCTGAGTGCCAGCCCTATCTTCCTGCGTGTCTGAGCCTCGAGGGTCCACTGAAATCTGCCCACCCTGGGGGACCTATCTGGTATTTGGAACACCGTGGCATAGCTTTCAATGCGGTGACACATGCAGGCCACCACAGTAGGACACGCTGACCAGGTGGCGCCTAAAGACGGGACAATAGGACCCACGTACCGGCCCCCAGGGTCTGTTTAAATGGGAGAAGCCACCCAAGCTCGGACGTCAGGAGTGCTGCCCCCCTGGTTAGAGCTGCCCTCAATTGTACAGGTTGTTCAGAGCCACCTGTACTACGAAACGAGATCGTTAGACTACGAAACAAGGTGCGGGAAGTTGTACATCACCTAGAAGATGAATGAAATTGGTTCAAGTCCCTTCCTGTCCCAGTGGCCTCCCGAGGACTTGGGTACCCACCGGAAAGAGGGTGGGGGTATCCCTAAATCCCATCACAGGAGCTGTGGGTGCAGCCGAGGACCCAGAGGTTTGTGGTCTGGCTTGTCCTGCGTGCCCTCCTGCTGTATCCTGAGCTGCTTGGGGAAAGACCCTTCCTCTGGTGGAAATGGACGCAGCGGGGCCCCTTCCTGGATTTGGACTCTCAGTGGAGCTGCCACTCACTGCCCTTGGAAGAGAGACAACACTGCTTTCCTGAGGCCAGCTCGCTCTCCAGCACCCACTGTCCATTCATTCCAAGTCAGAGCCCGTCAGGCGAGAACTGGCCCATTGGAACCGCTGTGGTGCAGTGCTGTCGAATTGGTTCAGACTCACAGTGACCCGGTCTTGCGCCATCGTCCCGATTATTCCTGTGTGGGAGCCCATGGCTGTGACCACTGTGGCCATCCATCTTGTTGAGGGTCTCCCTCTTTTTCACTTTAGGAAGCAGGATATCCTCCAGGGACTGCTTGCTCCTGACCACGTGCCCAAAGGACATGGAGACAAAGTCCGCCACCTTTGCCTCCATGGCACATTCAGGCTGTACTTCTTCCAAGACAGGTGTGTGGGTTCTTCCGGCAGCCCCTGGGACCTTCAGTACTTGGGGTTAGCAGTCGAGCCCTTAGCCAGGGCGCTTCAGGGCTCCCGGCGGGTCTAAAAGACTGGCGGACCTTCAGGTCACCTTCCACTAGAAGGTGACGTATCAGGGCAGGGATTTGAAGGGTGTTTGGGCCACTGCTTTAACCACCGTGCCACAGGGCTCCTGGGCTCGTGGCCGATCTCTTCCCTCTTTCCGCCCGCTGCACATCCTTCACCAGGGGACCTGCTGATTGAAAGCCAGCCCCAGCCTCACTTGTGAAGGGAAAAGAAAAAGGCCCAACTGGCGCTTTGGGCTCAGAGCCCAACTGGAGGCTGTGGAGTGGCCGCCAGCCGGCGGCTACCAGAGCGTGTCGTCACAGGGCACCTGGGCCCCAGGACGGTCCGCAACTGTGTTTTTGGCGCCTCTGGTGGATGTGGCCTGCCAGCCTGGCGCAGTCACCACTTGTGCCAGCCAGGGACCCCCCTCGGGACCTGGTGCCTGCTGTCAGGGCAGCTCGTCTTCCTGCCATCAGCTGGCCAAGAGGGGGTGGGGGCGGGGGCGTCCTGCCTTGTGCCAGGCCTTACAAAGTCACTTTACATACATTCTGTGAAGCAGGGAGGAACATAGGAACACCAAACTCATCCACAGCAGACCAGTGCCGAAGCTATGAGAACAACGTAACCACCTGAATATGGATCGAAGAAAAGTGGTCAGATGATGATGCGCGGTCTGAACTTAAACATATATATATATTTTGTAATGGATTGTTAAAAAAGCAAAGAGGAGGAGGAGGGGGGGGGAAGTGGAAGAGGAAGAGAAAGGCTTAGACCCCCACCGTGGCCCACAAGCCTAACGTATTTACTGCCTGACCCTCGGTCAGGATCCGCCAGGACCAGAGGCAGTGGCTGAGATGGGCTTCTGCAGGTATGAGGAGGGCCACCTGTGCAGGCCCGTTTCATCTGGGGATTGTGTGTTCGGGGTGAAGCCCTCTCTGCCATTCACCTCCCCCAAGCACAAACTCACTTCCATCCAGTCGATTCCCACTGGGTAGAACCCCTGTGGGTTTCCGAGACGGTAACTGCTTGTGGGAATAGAAAGCCTCATCTTTCTCCCACAGAGCGACTGGTGGTTTTGAACCGATGACCCTGTGATGAGCAAGCCAATTAACCACTCCACAAAACCAAACTCACTGCCATCAAGTCAACGCTGCCTTGCAGTGACCCCTGTGGGGTTCTGAGACTGTAGCTGTTTATGGGAGTAGAAAGTCCAATCTTTCTCCTGCAGAGCTGCTGATGGATTTGAACTGCTGACCATGCGGGTGGCAGCCCAGGGTGTAACCACCACACCATCGGGGCACCTGTGCTACCAGGGCACCGGGCTGATTCTGTGGTTGAAAATGAGAGGGGGTGGGTGTGGTGTGATGGCTGACCCATGGAGTTTGGGGTGACCCAGAGGCGGGGTGGTGGTGGGCTTCTCCCCCTGTAAAGGGACAAGGGATGAGGTCTCCATTGGTGGGGGTGGGGTGGGGCAAGCGAGCTCAGGCCACAGCAGCCTGTCACAGGTGGGTTTGCAAACGTGTCTAATTGTGCTGCCTGCTCCCCTGAGGTGAGCACTGTCACATTGCACCCTGTTTCTGGGGCGTTCCCGTCCCGGGTGCGCAGCTCGGTGCACGGCAGCCAATGCGGGGGAGGCAAAGGTTGTGCGGACTTCTAGGCCGGGTGGGGGGGTGGGGTGGATCTGGGCTGCCGGCAGGGGAGGTTCTGGGTGGGATACACCTGAGAGAGGGACCTTTGAAGCGTACCGCCCTCCTGCCCCCCAAACAAGCCGCAGCAGATGGACCACAAGGTTACCTGTACCTGTACAGGCAACCCTGCCTCTGCCTGGCTTCTCTCTAAATGGCTCTGCCCACCTCCATCTCCCACAGGCCCCTCCCTCTCACGCTACTGACCAGAATATACATCAGCCTCGCCTCTTCCAAGTAGGTAAGCGATCAGGGCAGGGATTCAAAGGGTGTCATGGTCACAACATCCATGCCCAGGTTAGCACCGGGCGTGCAGTGGGTGCTCAGGAAACACTTGATGGAACAGAGCAAACCCTGCCTCCTTAGGAAAGGGCGTCAGGGGGCATTACAGTCCTGCGCAGGTGGTCAAGACAGGGCGTGGCGCCCCTCGGGGTAGCCCGGAAAGGAGGAAGGACCTGGTTTAGACAGGGTCAGATCAAGGATGGCAGATGGGTCAAAACTCTCCCGAGGACGACGTCCTCCGATGAAAGGGCTTTGGGGAAACACACGACCTTCCCACCGCATGTTCCCCCGAGCTCTTTGAAGTCCCCTCGGGGGATGCCCACTTACTGTTAGGGCCACCGACTCAGTGTGGGGTCAGAGCAAAGGAACCAGTGACATCCTGAGGACTGGGCAGTGGGGGCGGGGGGCGAGGGGGGAGTTGCTGCCACATGAGTGGGATGTGGGGGGAAGGAGGATCAGGGACCTAAGAAACTGTCCCGACCCTTCTTCCTAAGGCACTGGCCTGTCCTTCTCAGAGCTCACTCTGTGCTGGGCTAATGTGGCCCCAGGCTGATCAGAACAACAGAGGGTCGAGTCTGCCCAGAGCGGCATCGGAAGAAAGGCCTGGGGATCTATTCCTGGCCCTCCCGCCATCTGAAGCCCCACGGAACATGCTCGACTCCCACACACGCTGGGGTCCCCATGAGCTGGTGGTGGCCATCAGGCAACTGGCCTGCTGAGCGCTTTCTGTCTTTTGATGAAGGTATTCATGGTCATGGCCAACACTTGGGGCAAGTGCTGCCTGTCCCCAGCCCGCTCCCTATGTACGGTATCCGGTGGGCAGAGAGAGCAGGACAAGAGAGCAAGCGGGGGTCTACTGCTGTTGTTAAAGCTCCCGACTGTACAACACTCAGCCGTGTGCTTGTAAGAGGTAACCCTAAGGGAGCACTATTATGGGGGTACAGTGGGGTACAAGATGAGTGATGAGAATATGACTGGGACTCACCTCACAAGGATGAAGGCCTCCCTCCACCCCAGAAACCTAGCCTGCCAGGCTCTTTCATATAGGACACTAAAGGATTCTTCTGCATACACATTCGTCCCAGTCTCTGCACCCCACAAATCCCCCCCTTTTGTTTCATGTAGAAAATTCAAAAGAGCCATGGAGGCTGATCTTTGGTCCTGTCTCCCGCCTCTCTCCAAAGAAAGGCATGAGAGAGATTCTCATTGCCACCTCACTCACCTGGGAATGTGGTGAAATGCTCCTTCCAGGGGTGCACCGCAGAGCTTGCGGTTGGTAGTGGCCACGGAGTCTGCTCCATGTGGAACCAAAGGAAGCACTGCCTGGCACTGGGCCAGTCCTTACAGTCCACCCCCGACCTATAGAACTCTGGGTGGGGAGACCAAGCTCTCAGGCCTCGGGGGCTTCGGGAGCAGGGTAAGCTTTTCCAGGCTAGTGAGGAGGGGGAGGACTGGAACTTGCACTTCTGAGCCCCCCCCCAAGGGACACGTGGCAGGCCCCCCAGGAGCCCTTCTCTCTGGAATGCATCCCAGCCCCGGCTTCCACTGGGGACACCTTGACCCCTGTCCGCGCAAGTCTCACCTGCCAGGTCCCATCATCTTGACCTGGTCACTGTCTAACACAAAACCAAAGGACGCACTGCTGTCGAGATAATACCAGCTCATAGTAACCGCATAGGGCCGAGTGGAACTGCCCCTTTGGGTTCCCGGGATTGTCACTCTTTAATCAGAGCCTCGTCTTTCTCCATCTCAGTGGCTGGTGGATTTGAACTGCTAACCTTACAGGTAGCAGCCCAACCGGTCACCACGACGAGCTCCTCCTACATCACAAGTGATTTTCTGTAGAAAAACCAACCAACCAACCAACCCACCCACCCCCAAACCCGATTGCTTTCTGTCAAAGTGGACCTCACATTCATTCTAAAACCCACATGGTAGTTTCCATTCCCCCCGGGGAGTTTCCGTCCCAACTTTGCCTCGGCCCTGTGCATCCACCGGAGGGGGCGCTTTCTCACCAGCACATAGCTTTCTGCCTCTCAAACGTCTGGAGTTCCGTGTGAGGTCTTCTTAGTGCATCTGCAGGGACTCCAGGGGAAACCTTTTGATTCAATTAAATACGTAGTTTGCAGCCCTGCTCTGATTAGAATCGAGCTGGATAACGAGCTTTAAAAACGAGCTTACTCACGCGCTGTGGAGCCAAGACACACACGCAGGATACGGCTTAATCACCAATAAGACTGCTTTTGTTAAGTGCCAGAATGAACAGGGATGGTGTTAAGTGCAATAAGAATCTGGATGCGGTGGACTACAATGGAGACTATCTGATCTTAGAAGAGACATCCCACTGCTAGAAGTGGCTAAAATGTAGCCCCCACCCCCACCCCACGTGGGTTTGATAATGCCATCCCAAAGGCTTCTGAGATGGGAACAGGCTTGATTTTTGTTAAAAGAAAACAGCAAGGAAAAAACCCCTCAGCAGTTTCCAGAGCTATGTTGGTGGGGATGTGCTGCCCTCCAGTGCTGCCAGACGGAGTTGCAGAGTTCATAGCTTTGGCTTCAACAAGTTCATGGACAGACACCACGATCCTTCCCTTCCATCTTTCCCACGAACTTTCTGAAGTCCTCGGATATTTCTCTCGGTGTCCTCATTTAGTTGTTCGATGGAAAAGTACTCATTGAAGACCTGCTATATACTATGAGGCGTTACATTGGGGATGGAGCCCTGGTGGTGTAGTGGTTGTGCATCATGCAGCTAAACCACAAGGCTAGCGGTTCAAAACCAGTGGCCGCGCCTTGGGAGAAAGTCGGGACACCGGGGAAGCCCACTGTAGCAACTCTAGCCAGTCCTTCAGTAGGGCCACCGTGAGCGGGAGGGCAGCAAGAGACCGGGGATGCCGAGAGACAAGCCACGCTGCCTGTGGCGTTAGCACACTCGGCTGCTGAGAGGTCAAAGGTTCGAGTCTAGGAGGGAAAACCTGGCAATCCAGTCTACTTCCGAAAATCCAGGCACGGAAAACCCCAGGGAGCATGAATGCACTATTACAACATATTATTATTATTATTATTAAAGGTATTGTAACAACTCCTGAAATTCCACCACAAACCCACCCTGTGTTACCCCCTCTAGTCTACCCACCAGCCTTCACCTCCCTGTATCCTCTGGCAGCCACCAAATGGTGCTCTGACTCTAGAAATAGGTCACTTTGTGAATGTGGGGTAACGGGGTCACCCAGGGTGTGACCTGTGCAGAGGGCCGGGGCTCCCGTCAGCTGGTTGCTGCCCCAGTAACAGCTCTGCCCTCCCCCCCATGGGGTGGAGCCCCCACTCGGTCCGACAGTGACCTCAGACCGTGTAAGCAGCCCCCTAGGAATCAGTGCCTAAGGCATTGCCAGGGCTGCTGGCATTGGTGGGCAGGTTTTGGTGTGTATTTAAGTTTTCATTTCTCTGGGATGGTAAGAATCAGTATCGTTTTCAAAAAAGGGACAGCCCAACTGCTTGCCAGCTGGGTGGGCCCTGTTGCCTGCACATCAGCAGGATGGAGGCAGCGGGGTTCTTTGCTGCCTCGCCAGCATGTGAGAGTCTACCCCACCGCTCCCTCCCCCCTTTTGAACAGGGTGCCACAGCCTCAATTTTCGGGATTGGAAAACTTCATCGTTCTCCTTCAGGTCAGCTGGTGGATTTGAACTGCTGGCCTTGGAGCTAGCAGCCCGACACGCAGCCACTGCACCACCAGTTTCTTCCCATCTGGTGCCCCCACCCCCACCAAGGTCCCCTGTTCTTGTGTAAGAGTGGCTTTGTCAATCTTTGCATTCCCACGTGAATTTTAGAGTCAGCGTGGCAAGTTACCTAAACCAAATAAAACACGATTGTGATCATATTAACTTTATAAACTCACTAAGGGAGAATTGAGATAATCAAATGGAGTCTTCCAAGACATTTTTAATGTCTTCGGGGTTTTTTTTAAGCCCTTTTAAATTTTTGAACTGATTATAGATGTACCCCAAAAATCAAACTAAACTCACTGCAAGGAGGCAATGCTGATTCATAGCGACCCTATAGGACAGGGTAGAACTGCCCTGTGACTTTCTGAGACAGGGACTGTTTACAGCAGTAGAAACACACACACACACACACACACACACACACACACACCACCCCCACCCCCACCCCCGGTCTTTCTCCTGAGGAGCGGCTGGTGGTTTCTAACTGCTGACCTTGTGGATACAGGAATGTCCTCCACCCAGGCTCCTCTGCTCGGCCACAGCCTACAGATTGATGGTGCAAAATAAAAACCGGAATAAGGTCATTGCTATGTCCCGAGACCACCTGCAGGTTTCCCTGGTGCCACACAGCTATCGTGCGTGTGTGTGTGCGTGCGTGCGTGCGTGTGTGTGCATGTGTCCGGTTGAGGAGCCCTGGCGGCACACTGGGCATGTGCCCGGCTGCACGCCACGGTCCACGTGAGCCCATCAGGCACTCAGCAGACGAGGGACAGGGCGGTTTTCTTCCGTCCAGAGTTAGGGTCTTGGAAGCCGCGGCGGCGGGGCAGTTCTGCGCTGTCCTGTGGGGTTTCTGGGAGTTGGGATCGCCTCAACAGCAGTGGGTTCCTAGTTTAGTCCCGTCTCGGTGATTGCTTTCCCCTTTGTCCCAGACGGAGCTCCGTGCAACGGAGCCGCAGTCACAGGACCACAGGACCCGCCGTGCCTTCTTGACAAGGTTTCCTAGTGCGGTGTCTGAGCTCACTGACACCCTGTAGGGGGTAGAGCTGCCCCTGGACACCGCCTAGGAGCATTTTCAGGGTGGGCCCCGGGCCTCCTGAGAGTTTGCAGGGTGATGGAATGAGGATCGGGTCAAGAATGAACAGCCGGGTTTTCTCAACCGGAGAAACTGCCCTCTGCTTCCCGTCTCTTTGGATCCCACGGTCAACTTTCTCTCCCAGGACACCAACCCTCTGATATTATATTGCTCTAAACAAGGGAATCTCTCTGTCTGTCTGTCTCTCTCTCTCTCACACACACACACACACACACACACACACACACACACACACACACACACACACGGCACAAGACCAGAGAGAATGATAGATTTTGTCTCATAAAACCCTTCACAGGGCTGGGTTTCTATTCAACTTCTAACATCCCCCCCCCCACCCTCTCCTCTGCCTCCTGAAATGCCATTTTCTTCAACAGCGTGGAAAAAGCAGAAGGGACCAAGTTCCCCAAACTGGACCGTATTCCTGCCAGCTCCTCACACCAAACAGTCAGAAATGATCCTGCAAATGTAAAAAAAAAAAAAAAAAATCCAGGTAGGCAAATGAGCCTCTTTTCTGCCTCATTGTGTTAATTTGTACCCAAACCGCCGGGGTGAGGGCGACCTTGGGCAAGAGCGGGCTTCAGGCGAATGCCTAAGGAAGATGAAGGTGAGTGGACACAGGCTGTGCCCCTTTTGGGGGCCTTCTGTGAGTGTGCAAGGGGGTCCACTGGGGTCCCCCAGTCATCCTGTGAACAGCGGGGACCAGCGATGGTCACTCAGAGGTCGCCCTCTGCTGGTCAGAGAAGCAGAGAGCCCTTTCTTCCTCCAGCTCTGATTTGCCTCTGACCCAGATCTGGGTTACATGCGAACCAGAAGTGGTAGACAGAAATGCCACTATTAACCAGGTGCCCTGGGCACCCAAGGGTACGAAAGAAAATATAGCCGAAGAGTTTCCTGCTTGAATCATTTGTGTCATCATAGTCCCCGTGACCGTTGAAGGCTGGGCAGCCACGCACCTGGCCAGACGCCCAGAACCCACTAAGCCTTCAAAGCGAGAAGATTGTTTAATCTGTTATCTTGGTCGATGGCCACAGTGTAGGTGGCAGCTGAAGTGGGACAGTGGGGGACAGGGGTGCAGGGCAGCTGGTTCAGCATGGCAGTGTTTGTTGGTTTCAGTTACAAAGTCGAGACATCAGACAGGGGACCCCACATCCCTCCTTGGTACTGACCACTGGGGGATTCAAAATGGACGGCTTTACACCTGACAAAACCGGGCCCCAGAGTATAGGGAGGAAAACAGGGGGCAGTGGGATTGAAGCCTGGGGGGTACACCTGAACTCACCTGCAGGGGCTCAGACTCAGGGGTCTGAGGCGGGACCTGGGAACTTGCATTTCTACAACTTCCCAGGAGCGGCTGGTGGTGGTGGTGCGTGGAGGGCCCAGGAGGAGAAGCAGGTGTCGGTGCCTGCTCAGATCTTCTTCGCCTCTCTCTACCTGTGCTTCCTAAGCAAAGCAGAGGTGATGGCCCAGCAGCCGAGAAGCCTTTGCTTGTCCACAATACTCGAGAGGTCAGCCTGAACCTCTCGGGCCTCAGTCTCGGGTGGGCAGTCGTGAACCTGTACCGGGCCCTCACCCAAGCCTGCTCAGGGATTTCAATCCTCCACCTCAGGTCGCGACTGCATGCGGTTTGCTGATCCACAGGTGCATGCTCTTCGGAAAGGTCTCATGTGTTGCCAGTTACAGAGGCGATGCTTTCCTTGCTCATGGGAAGGGGCCTGTGTCCACGGAGAGAGACGGCGACACAAGGAGTAAGGAGTGTCCAGTGCCACACGGGCACAAAGATGATGTCCGTGAGGCAGCACTCGGACCTGCGGCCACCCTCCACCCTCCTGACACCGACCCCCGCTCCCCCGTCACTCTGCTTCTCTGCTGGGCCCGATCCTCTGTGGCAGCGGGCACCCAGAACGCACAAGACAATGCAACGGTGGGGTTTGTACCCAGTTCCTTCTCGGCTGTGCCTGCAAGTCTCTCTCTCTCTCTCTCTCTCTCTCTCTCTCTCTCTCTCTCTCTCTCTCTCTCTCTCTCTCTCTCTCTCTCCCTTGCAGCCACGTGGCCCCTTGGCCTCTGCCCCGCTCAGACAGGTGTTTCAAAGCCCCTCTAATGCTTCCCAAAGCACTCAGTTTTACCCCATCCCTGGGCCAGGGAGCCCACAGCTAGCTCAGCCTCTGGCGTCACAGCTCCGTCTCCGGCACAGCAGAGGTTCAGCGCAGGGATCTAGGGCTCGCCCTGGGCTCATTTTATACCTAGTAGGATGGCAACATCGACCCATTCCCCACATTAGAGATCCACATGCCTTATTTCCATGCTCCCTCCCAGTCCTTGCGGGGCGGGGGGTGTTACAAAAATTGTGGGCAGACAGAAGAGCCAGGCCAAGTCATTTTACTGTGTCCCAAGCAATACATCAAACAGATCCATTTAAATGTGTAACGCCATTTATACCTCCTTCCCACCCTCAGCGTGTCGATGCTGCTAAGAAAAGACGTACCATTTCAAAGACAATGCACCTGAAATCATGTACCTGTTTTGAGTTTCAAGTAGGGCTGTAGATTCTGGTCATTTCTGGTTAATCGAAAGAAAGAGGATGGAAGGGGGAGGGAAAAAGAGTGACGCTAAGAAGCTCTGGTAACTGGATGGATTCGTGAAGGAGGACGCTCATCATCGGAAGGTGTTTTGCTTTGATTTTAATTGGGAAGATCGCCTGCCGTTCTAATAGAACAGCATGAAGTTAGCCACATCGCAGCTTGTGCTAGGTGGGGGTAACATTTCAGAAAATCCTCTGTATTCAACAACCAAACCTACTTTCAAACCTCCCAATAGCTTGCCCCGCTCACTCTAGTTATTCTTGAACATGCTAGGAAATCTTAAGGGCAAAAAGAGAGAGAAAAGGATGTGTCATAAATTTCAGGTCTTCAGTTTTCACATCCTCAGCTCACAGGCCAAGGGACAAGGAAGGTGACCAGCTTCTTAAGCTATCCCAGTCACTGCTATCTTGCTTCAGTTGCACCGGTTGGGGTCCCGGGCCCAGTCCGCATGGCTCAGAGCATGCCTCTGTGCCGTATCCCACCCAGGCTGCCTGGCTCGATTGGTGTGGGTTAGTCAAAGTCGGCTGGTTTGGATGGCCCACCCCTCCTAAACAACTGGGAAGGGGCATGGGCAGGTAGGAAGGGAGGCTTAGAGTTGAATAGGGTTGAAGTCTGGGGTAGTTACCCAATTTCATATTAACAAGAATAAAGGGGTGGAGGCTAGCCTGTCAATCAGGTCACAGCCTGATGATGCCTCCTGGTGGGCGTGGCCATCTCATGAGGATTCTGGGAACTCTATCTCTCTCGATTCTGCCATCACAAGAGGCGGGCCATTCTCTCTCTCTCTCTTTCTGCTTTACATTCCTGTTGACAAGCCACATGGAGCCACTTTGATGGCAGCCAGAACCCTGGAGATGCATCCACCGCCATTGGATCCACAAGACTTTCCCCCCACCAGCCTGTGATTTTCCTGTGTTAGACATCATTATGAATGGCCATGTGCATCTGAGGAGGAATTTATGGACTAGTATGGGACTTATAGGCTAATATTGGACCTGTGGGTTTGATCTGGATTGGGCTGTTTTCTTAATACACAATTGCTCTTTGACATAAAGCTCTCTCTTAAACATATATAAGTGTCTCTGGATTTGTTTCTCTAGTCAACCCGACCAAACAGAAAATCTTACATTATTGATCATATAGATGGTAGAAAGGAAGGCCTAGAGTAGTAGTCGTGGGATGAGGTCTTGCACTATAGATTATATAGATGATAGGAAGGGAGGCTCAGGGTGTATCTGGGGTTGAAGTCTTGCATTATAGATTGCATAGGTGGCAGGAAGGGAGCCCCAGGGTTGACCTGGGGTTGAATTCTTACATTATAGGCTGCATAGATGGCAGGAAGGGAGGCTCAGAGTGGACGTGGGATGAGGTCTTGCATTATCGATTGTATAGATGGCAGGGACAATGCTTAAGGGACATGGAGGACAAGCATCCTGGGTGCTAGTGGTAGATTTGGGGACCTTCTGGAGGTCAAGGTCCTGAGTCCCTTACACCTGTTCACTCTCAGCTCCCCCTGCACATGGGCATGCAGTTTATTCCTGGGGACCCAGTCAAGTGTTTGCCAAGGGAAGGCACTGGCTCCGGATCAAGACACGAACTTCCTATTCAGGAACCCTGCCTCCTCTCTAATGCACATTCTGTTCACCCAGGAAGCTCCTGTGACTTCAAGCCACAAACCACAAGGAAACGAAGGTGGGGGAGGGGCTGCGGAACCCTCGGAGCCTGGGTGACACGTGGGGGCAAACCCTGTGGCATGTAGCAAGATAGAACAAGATAGAGGTCTTCAGGCCTTGGCAGGGGCTTCCGCACCACCATCGGGCATGGAGACGTGGCTGGGGATGAGGACTGTGGGGGAAACCAGCCTCTCACAACTATATCACAGGTCTAATAGGCACAATTGTACAGTTAAGATGTATAAAGATTATAGTAAAGTCATAGAGAATAGGAGAGATAGGAGAGAAGGTAAAGTAAAGGAGTCAGACACATTTCATAGTAGCATGCTCATCTCCTGGATGGCCATGATCTCACCAGCCAGGTCCGTGCACTGCGCACATGGGCAGAGAGGGCAGGAGAGTCTCTCTCTTTATTTCTGGCCATGTATACTTAGGAGCATGATAATAGGTAACCACACACGTCACAGGAATAAACACAAGCGTGACAGGAAGGGGAGGAGCTAGGGGTGTACTCATAATAGGAAGGGTGGGGAGGGTCTTGGGGTATATGGGACAAGATGGGCCGACCCTAGACCCAATAGACTCCATATGGCAGCCTAACCTTGGTCACCCTTGAGTGGCCTTGACCTCCCTGAGCTCTCCTTCAGGGAAACAATCTACTGCTATCTTTATCAGAAGGGAGTGGGCCCTACTTAGGGTGGGACAGACTGTACAGTCTGGTTGCTCTAGATGGCTGATAACCCTTAGGGAGAATAACCTCTGACCTGCTTGCAATGGCCTCCAAGTGTACAGCTGTTTACCATATGTAGTAAGCAGCATCTTAGGTTTGGCATGTATTTGGGGGAGGCAACTTGGGAGAAATCCCACAGAGGGTGAAGGAAGAAACAGGTGTGTTGCCTAGGCAATTCTGGCAACACCGACCCCACGTGACGGAGCAGGACTGCCCACAGGGTTTTCTTGGTTAGGATCTTTATGGGACAGGTTGCTAGATCTTTCTCCCATGGAGTTAGTGGGTGGGTTTGAACCACCAACCTTCCGGGCGTAACTATGTGCGTTTGCTACACTGGAGGCTACTGTGCGCCCAGCTGAAATGTGCTCATTCGAACGTTTGGTTTTTGAATATTGTCTGCCAAATCCCATTCCTTTACAAGCGTCCTGTTTTCTTCCGGGACCAGCAACCACAAACTGGCCCAAGGATGTCAGGTGGTGTGCTGTACTTCATAGTCCAAGAGCTCCCTCTGCTGTTGATCTGAGGGAGCAGGGATTTCTTTAATCAATTACACCTCTGAGCTCCCCTACCCCCACCTTGATAGGCTGATGTCTTTGTGGTTTTCACAAATTTTCAACAAATCCAGTTGTGAAGCCCTGGAGGTGCAGCTGTGACGTGCCGAGCTACTAAGTGGGCGGTCTGTGCTGCCAACGCACCAGCTGCTCTGCCGGGGGGGGGGGGGGGGGGAAGATGAGGCAATCGGTTTCCATCAGGATTGGACGGCTGTGTCCACAGCCTCACCTGTCTTCGAGTTCATAGACAGGAAACCGCACCAACAAACAACCCAACAGCAATGACAGCACACAACAGACAGAAACGATGAAAAACTGCAACACGTCTACATGGACCAAAGGACACGATTTAACCTTGCACCCTGACTGACAGACAAGGCGACGAGAGGAGAGAGGTGGCTGGGAAATGCCGGCTGACAACAAGAAGAGCGAGGAAGAAGAGACACCCTAACGTGGATTGTGGGGAGGATGGGACCACGCTTTGGGATAGGAGTGAACTATGGTAGTTCTCAACCTGTGGGTCGTGACCCCTTTTGGGGGTCGAACGACCCTTTCACAGGGGTTGCCCGATTCATAACAGTAGCAAAATGACAGTGATGAAGTACCAACGAAAAAAATGGTATGGTTGGGGGGTTGACCACAACGTGTGGAACTTTATGAAAGGGTTGCGGCATTAGGAAGGTTGAGAACCACTGAACTGTGGAAATAGGAGTGTGAATTATGTCAACAAAGCTTGACACACACAGCAGTTGCACATTTTAATTAAATATATATCTATATCTTCTGGGAGACTCAACATGTCTCTCTTCTTAATCTTGGTAGTGGCAGGAGCCTGTTCACAGTAGAAATCCGCTAAGCTGCAAATGTTGACCCGTGAAGGGGCTTCGGAAAGTTTCTGGAGAAATTGCGTGACCTTTTTACTTCATTTTCCACCAACTTAAAAAACATTTTATTGGGGGCTCTTATAGCTCTTATGCTCCATACATCGATTGTATCAAGCATTATTTATATGTAGGTAGCCATCATCATTTCCAAAACATTTTCTACTTGAGCCCTTGGTATAAGCTCCTCTCCCCCCCCCCCGCCCCCTTCTCCGTTCCACCCTTATGTGAATTCTTGATTAATTATATATTGTTATTATTTTGTTTCTTACACTGTCCGTTGTCTCTCTCCCTTCACCCACATCTCTGTCATTTGTCCCCTTGGTGGGGGGTGGGGTGGCTGTATATCCAACCTTGTGATGGGTTCCCCCTTTCTCCCTCTTCCCCCTCCCCTCCACCAACGTTTTGTGCACGTATAACGAACTCCAAATGAATGGCCATCAAGTCGAAGCCGATCCATCTGTCTGATGGTGACCCTATAGGAAGGGCAGAGTGGAACTGCCGCTGTGAGTTGACAAGACTGTAGCTGTTAATGGGCATAAAAAGCCCTATCTTTTTCCTGTCTGTATGCATATTATACTTCAATGAAGAAAAGTTTAACATCTATTCAAGTCTATAATGACCAATGGACTAACGCCAGCGATTGATTCTGCATGATGTTTGAGCAACTGTCTACCCCTGGGCTTTGTTAGGACCTGTTATTTTTTCTCTGTTTGTTATTATAAGTGTTTTTATACATGTCATTATAAATATACTGTTATTATAAATGTATTTATAAAGTACTATGAATAATTTCCCTCTTTCCAAAGAGCCTATTTTGTAAGTTAAGTTAAAATGATTTTATTTCTGCTTCCAACTAGTGCATTAACTTATGCCCGGTTTTGGTAATCCATGCCTTTCTCATTAATGAATTCTCATATTTTAGCAGCTCTCTTGCTGCAGTACACATCAGGTCATATCACTGCAAACCACTACACCCTGATGCCTTTGATGTTGCATTATGGAAACCAGCGTCATCTCTGCATAGCCAAGGACGCATCCCCACAACCTTCATGGGCCAGGCCAGTGTGTTAGCTCACCATGATCTCCCTCCAAAATGGCTTAGCGATGCTCTCTTCTTATTCTCAGTTTTAATACCATAGCACATGCCTTAATTTAACATCTTTTCTGATTATTAAAGTAAGACATGCTCATTTTAGGAACGTTGGTTAATACAGAAGGGTATAAAGGTGAAAATAAAGAGCAATCATCATCTCACACCAACCAGCTTGGACCGTTCAGTAGGGTTTACTCCAGATATGTAACCCGACCTCACTAAAACACCCAGAGGCTCATCAAAGCAGCAGGGGCTTTGTGCCCTGGGAATAAAGTATATTAAACAAAACAAAACAGAACTCAAACAGAATGAAGTAGGTTTCTTTACATGGTCGTTTCCGACAAAATTTCCATTTTTTAGATTCTTTTAAAAATCATTTTATTGGGGGATCATACAACTCTTATCACAATCCATCCATCCATTGTGTCAAGCACATTTGTACATTTGTTGCCATCATCATTCTCAAAACATCTTCTTTCTACTTGAACCCTTGGTATCAGCACCTCATTTTCCCCTCCCTCCCCGCCCTCTCTCCCTCAGGAACGCTTGATAATTTATAAATTATTATTTTGTTATGTTTTATACTGTCTGATGTCTCCCTTCACCCACTTTTCTGTTGTCCATTCCCCAGGGAGGGAGCTATATGTAGATCCTTGTGATCGGTTCCCCCCTTCTACCCTACCTTCCCCTTCCCCTCCTGGTATCGATATGCTCATTATTGGTTTTGAGGGGTCCATCTGTCCTGGATTCTCTGTGTTTCCAGCTCTTATCTGTACACGTCTACATGCTCTGGTCTAGCCAGATTTGGGGAGGAGAAAGCATTAAAGAACTAGAGGAAAGTTGTATGTTTCATTATTGCTGTACTGCACCCTGACTGGCTCATCTCCTCCCCGCGACCCTTCTGTAAGGGGATGTCCAGTTGCCTGCCGATGGGCTTTGAGTCTCCACTCCCTCATTCACAATGATAAGATTTTTTGTTCTTTGATGCCTAATACCTTATCCCATCGACACCTCATGATCACACAGACTGGTGTGCTTCTTCCGCTAGTATATCTTCAAGCCTTTAAAACCCAAGATGCTGTATCTTTTGATAGCCAGGTACCATCAGCTTTCTTCACCACATTTGCTTATGCACCCACTTTGTCTTCAGCGAATGTGTTGGAAGGTGAGCATCATGGAAGGACAGTTTAATAGAACAAAGTGTTCTTGCATTGAGGGAGTACTTGAGTAGAGGCCCAAAACCTATAAATATGTGCACATAGATCTATTTCTTCATTCTCATATATAAATATATTTACATGTGTACATGCCTGTATTTAGACCTCTATAAATTCCCTTTGCCTCCTAGTTCTTTCTTCTATTTCCTTTTACTTTCCTCTTGCCCCACTATCATCTTCAATCTTCATTTGGGTTTAAGTGATTCCTCTCTGTTACATTACCCTTGATCAAGCCCTACCAGGGCTCCTATGGCCTCCTCTTCATCGATTTTGAATCACTTGTTCCCTTGTCCCTGAGTTAATTAACACCCACTTCGTTTCCCCCACCTCCCCGTCTCCCATGTCCCCCGGAAATGTCACTCCCATTTTTTCTCCTCCAGACTGTTTATCCTACCTATCTTATCTAGATAGATCTGCAGAGACAATAATATGCACAAAAAACAAGACAGAGCAAAACAAAACAACAACAAAACAAAAGCCTGTAAATAGTTGAAGGTCTGTTTATTGACCTTTAGGAGTGTTTTCAGGTCGAGTCTGATGGGGTACCATTCCCTGGCCCCAAAGTCTATTTTTAGCATTCCCTTGGGACTTCCTTGCTCTGTTCTTCTTGCTGTTCTGTTGCACTCCCTTAGTGTTTTGCCGTGGTGTGGTGGGGTCAGATTGGGTGCAATTCCTGCACTATGTCTTCAGTGATGTTCCCCGTAGGGTTATGGGTCAGTGAGGGATGTCGTGTCTCATAATGGGGCCGGCCTCTCTGTACATTGGCTGCTCTGAGCAGGGATATCGTCCTCAAGGCTTGGTGGGCCAGGATGCACTCCACTCTCTTTCTCCCACTTCATTTGCTTCTGTGTGCTCTAATCAGACATGTCCTTCTCGCTGAGCTGTAACTTCAGTTCTGTTCTATGAAGTGAATTCTTCTGCGGGGATACGTAGCTGGGATTGGGGCAGGCCCCTCAGACCTCTCTATTGGTTCCCTGCTTCATGCTGGCATGTTGCATTCACATCTTAGAGCACCGGGTGGAAGTCTGACCCATCTTCCCCTGTGGAGATATAAACAATACCTTCCCCTTGGGTGATGGGTGAGTGCCCTGTTCCCCTGCTACCCATGTCTTTTTTTTCTGCCCCCCACCTTTTTAGTTGGCTACAATATGTATCCCAAATTTGATCTGGCCCCTGCCCTACTACCTGGACCTCACCCCAGGAATGTTTGCATACAGCAGCTTTTCCTTATGCCCCTTTTGCATTTTTTTAAGCTTACCTCAGCGGGCTCATATTGTACTTGTCCTTTGGTGCTTGGCTTACTTCACTTAGCATGATTTCCTCCAGTTCTTCCCATGTGGCAATGTGCTTCATGCGTCCATCACTGACTTTTAAGGACGCATAATACTCCATTGTATGTATGAACCACAGTTTTTTAATCCACTCATCTGTTGATGGAAATTTGGGTTGTTTCCAACTCCTTCCAATTGTGAACTGTGCCACAACGAACATTGGAGCACAGATGTCTGGCCGTGGTTTGTTTCTTGCCTCTTATGGGTGTATGCCCATTAGAGGGATTTCTGGGTCATGTGGTAGCTCCATTTTCATCTGTTTTAGATATTGCCAAATCGATTTCCATAGTGGGTATACATACCTATAGGTCCACCAGCAGTGGATGAGATTTCATAACTCACCACAGCCCCTCTAACAATTGTTGCTTTCTGATTTTTTGAATTGGGCTATCTTTGAGGGTGTTAGGTGGTATCTCATAGTTGTTTTAATTTGCATTTCTCTTATGGCTAATGATTAGGAACATTTTCTCATATGTTTATAGGCCATTCGGATTTCTGCCCTTCTGAAACTTCTGTTCAGGTCCTTTTCTCACCTCCTCAGTTTTTTGGTTTTTTTTGGAAGCTAGCAGAGTATTGTAGATTTTAGTAATAAGGCCTTTGTCTGATGTGTCATGGCTAAAGATGTTTTCCCAGTCCGTGGGCTCTCATTACTTTCTTGGTGAATTCTTTCGATGTACACAGGTGTTTTATCTTCAGTATACCCCACTTGTCAATTTGTGCCTCCTCTGTGTTTGTGTCCTTCCCTATTTCTGATAGCCTATGGATTCCCAGCACCAAAGTTCTCAGTTTGTCCCAATTCCCTCATTGATGGCCCTAATAGTTTGGGGGTTTACCTCAAGGTCTGTGATCCACCTTGAGTTTATTCTTGTGCGTGGGCTGATGTAAGGGTCTTGCTTCATTTTTTCTGAAGGTAAATATACATTTTTCAACCACCACTTGTTGAAGAGGGCATCTGCTTCCCATTTGATATTTTGGGGGCCCTTATCAAAGACCAGTTGTCTGTATGCTGATGATTTTTATTTCTGGGTTTTCAGTTATTTTCCATTGCTCTGAGTATCTGTCATTATACCAATACTGTGTTGGTCTAGGTACATTAGAGAAACAAATTCACAGAAACTCATATGTATAAGAGAGAATTTTATATAAAAGGGTAAGTGCACATCAAGAAAAAATTCCAACCCAGGGCTGCCAAAGCCCACAAGTCCAACATTAGCCCATATGTCCAACACCAATCCACAAAGTCCTCTTCCATCTCACAAAACCCAAGCAATGATGCCAACTGCAGAAGGAAAGCTGAATCAGTGAATGTGTAAGCATCTCAGCACTGGCGGAGGTCTCCACACGGCTGCTCCAGCACCCAGGGCTGGTTTGGGGTCAGTCCATGTGGCTTCTCCTCAGGGATGTCTGGCAGGAAGTGAGCCTTGCCAGCTGAAGCAGGGAACTGGCTAAAGCAACTTCACCCTGGTCTGACCATCAGAAAGCAAGAGACCTGAGAACTAGAAAGGTGAGACTCACTAAGCCATTTATCTCTCCGCCCTTCAATTGACCCCACAATAAACATTAACTATCTTAATTCACCCCTTGCCAACTTGGCACCTGAACAAATACTTTAACCTAACAATTCCAGTTAAATAACACTACACCTTAATCCTATGAATATATTCCCCCACCTATGAAAGTTTGTAAACCAACCACTTTATGCCTTTATCCCCCCAATTTGGGGAATCCAATTTCTATACTGCCCACTTGCAATAAACCAGTGCTCTAAGGTGACATGTGTTTTGACACGAAGAATCTTCATTCCAGCCGGAACCTTGTGAAGTCTGCATCCATAAGCAAAGTCAAATCCAGAAAGGCCATCCATAAAGTCAACAACAATATGCCCCAGTTCACAGGCTAAAAAATCTCCATTTGGTCAGGCTCTGATCAACTCAACGTGGGCTGCTTCACTCAGCCTCCACAGTGTGCCCATTGGTTGCCTTGTCTTTTTACTGTGGGCTCTCACCAATACTCAACAAGCCTGTTGCCCTCGTGCTAGGTCATGAACTTTTCCCTGTAAACCAAGTCCACTGGTGTCAGTGGTCAAACTCAGCCCATCTCTTTATTGCTGTAGTTCTCTCACTTCCACTCAACAAGAAGATCCAGGTGGTCACCTAACAAGTATCTCAGCCTGCCCAGAGGCTCCCTTTAACGTTCAGTCCCAGAGAGGAGTTTTCTTCATAGTTCCGATTTTTTCCAGCTTCTGACAAAGATCATTGGTTCCTGAGTACTTCAAAGCATTGGATGGGCATCTTTTCAAAGCATTCTTTGCAGGCATGGCCTAACCCCATCTAAAGATAAACTTTTAATGGCTGAAAGCAAGTGGGCTTACAAACTTTCTATTTTCATACTTCCCATATTTTCCCCAGAAAACAACCAAGTAAACAGTGTGGCTTTATCTGACCTCTGGCTAGACAAAGAAGAAAGACTACCATAGGGAGAGGTCAAACAAACATCTACTCTCCATCTTATGATTTGTTTCTCCAGTACCTCACTCCCAAAGTAACATAATGTGTTAGTCTGGGTACATTAGAGAAAAAAAGCCACAGAAATTCATAGTATAAGAGAGAGTTTTATGCAAAGGATAAGTGCACATCAAGAAAAAAATCCCAACCCAGTGCTGCCCAAGCCTACAAGCCCATTAGCCCATATATCCGACACCAATCCACAAAGTCCTCCTCCATCTCACAAAACACATGCAATGATGCTGACTGCAGGAGGAAAGCCGAATCAGTGAGTGTGTAAGCATTTCAGCTGGGAGGGTTCTCCACATGGCTGCTCCAGCACCCAAGGTTGCATCGGGGTAAGTCCATGTGGCTTCTCCTCAGGAATGTCTTGCAGGAAGTGAGCCTTGCCAGCTGAAGCAGGGAACTGCCTAAGGCAGTTGCACCCTGGTCTGACCACGAGAAAGCAAGAGACCGGAGAACTAGAAAGGTGAGACTCACCAAGCCATTTATCTCTCCACCCTTCAATTAACCCCACATGTGTTTATGGGCCATAAACTAACTATCTCAAATACCATGTGGTTTTGACCACTGTGGTTGTATAATATGTGCTAAAGTCAGGTAAAGCAAGCCCTCCCACTGTGTCCTTGAGGAGTTCTCTGCTAATTCTAGGCTTCTCTGTCCCTATGAAGTTGGTAATCAGTTTTTCCATTTCTTTGAAGAACGAGGAGGGAAATTGTATCAGGATTGCATTAAACTTATATAGTGCCTTGAGCAGAACTGACATCTTTCCTATATTGAGTCTTCCAATCCATGAGCATGGGATATTCTTCCATTTGTTGAGGTCACTCTTGGTTTTTTATAATTGTGTTCTGGAGTTTTCCTCATATAGATCTTTTGTTCTTTTAGTCAGGTATATCCTTAGATATCTCAATTTGTGTTTGGCTATTGTGAAGGCTACCATCCTTTTGATCTCCTCTTCTGTGGTTGTATCCAATGTGTATAGCAGTCTGATAAACTTGTTGATCTTGTATCCTGCCACTCTGCCATATTCCTCTATTGCTTCCAGTACTCCCCTTGAGGGGCTTTTGGATTTTTCATATATAAAATCATATCATTTGTGAATAATGATAGTTTCACCTCAGGCAAATACCTTTGATGTATTTTCTTTGTCTTATGCTGTTAGCTAAAACCTCGAGTACGATGTTAAATAAGAGTGGGGACAAGGGGCATCCTTGTCTGGTCCCCTTTTACAGTCGGATTGTGTTCATCTTTTCTCCGTTGACTACCATGTTGGCTGTTGGTTTTTCATCTATAGCTTGTGTTATCTTGAGGAATTTTCCCTCCATTCCTATCTTCTTGAGTGTCTTAAACAGGAATTGGTGTTGGATGTTGTTGAATGCTTTTTCCGCATCTATTGATATTATCATGTGGGTTTTAAAGTTTTTCATGTTAATGTGGCGAATGATACTAATGATCTTTTGTATGATGAACCATCCCTGCATCCCTGGTATGAATCCCACTTGGTCATGGTGAATTATTTGTTTTATATACTTTTATATTCTATTGGCCAGTAATTTGTTAAGGATTTTTGCATCGATGTTCATTAGGGATGTGGTCTGTAGTTCTCAATTCTTGTGAGATCCTTGCCCATTTTGGTATCAGAGTTATACTAGCTTCATAGAAGGTGTTCAGAAGTTTTCTATCTTTTTCTATGTTCTTGAAGAGTTCAGAACTCTCCTGTGAAGCCATCTGGTCAGGGGATTTTGTTGTTGTTAATCCCTTGATAACTTTGTCTATATCTTCTATTGTTATGGGGCTGTTGAGATTCTTGACTTCCATTGGGCATAGTCTAGGGAGGGATTGTTTTTCCAAGAATTTGTCCTTGTTTCCAAGTTGTTGAATTCATTGGAGTATAGTCCTTTGTAGTACTGTGTAATTATCCTTTTGATTTCATTAGGGTCTGTTGTCCCTCTTTAGGTTCTAATGTCCCCTCTTTCATCCCTCATTCTTGCTATTGAAATTTATTCCTTCCTTTTTTTGTTAGGTTTGTCAGTGGTCTGTCAATTCTGTTTATTCTTTCCAAGAAACAACTTTTAGCAGCATTCATTTTTTTCATAGTTTTGTTATTTTCCCTCTGCTGAATCTCAGCTATATTATTTCTTTTATATTGCTGTTAGTAGGCTTGTCCTGTTGACCCTGCTCTAGTGGTTGTAAATTTTGTGCCAGAATATCAATTACAAGTCTCTATTCCTTTTTAATGCGTGCATGTATTGCTATGAAACTTCCTCTGATAACTGCCTTTGCTGTGTCTCATAATTTTGGTACATTGTGTTCTCATTCTCGTTGGTTTCTAGAAATTTCCTAATTTCATCTCTGATCTGTGCCAGTACGCACTCCTTTTGCAATAGGGAGCTATTCATCCTAGAATTGTTTGACCTTGTTTTCTTCATCTTTCTTTGTTAATTTCCAGCCTTATGGCACAGGGGTCAGAGAAAGGTCTGTATGATATCAATGTATTTAAATTTGTGCAGATTCTCCTTATACCCCAGTAGGTAGTTTATCTTTGAGTGTGTGTCATGTGGGCTTGCAAATAATATTAACTTTTTTGTATTTGGTTGAAGAGCTCTGTAAATATCCATCAGGTCTAATTGTAGTTTTTAGATCTCTAGCCTCCTTGTTGACTTTCTTTTCCTGTGTTCTATCTTTCTCAAAGAGCTGTGTATTGAAGTCACCCACTATAATTGTTGAGCCTGTGATTTCTTTTTTCATTTTTTTTGGAGTGTTTGGTTGGCGTATTCAGCAGGTCTCTCTTTTGGGGAATATATATTTAAAATGCTTAGTGGTTCTTTGTCTACTGTTCCCTTGAGCATTATATAGTGTCCCTCTTTATCTCTTTTTATGGTTTTCACTTTGAGGTCAATTTTATCTGAGATTAGGATCCAACCCCTGCTTTATAAAATTGCTGTTTGCTTGGTATGTTTTTCTCCAGCCTTTGATTCTCAGCCTATTTTTGTCTGTAGTCTTGAGATGTCTCCTGTAGGCAGAAGATTGATGGGTTGTGTTTTCTAGGCCAATCTCCTAGGCTCAGTCTTTTAATGTCTGAGTTCAGTCCATTAATATTCAGGGTTATTACCTCCATCTGTGTACTCTGTAATGTCATCTTATACCTTTTGAGTTGGGTATTTTCCTACCTCCCTTTCATATCAGTGTGTTGTGTGTGTGTTTCATTCTTGACTTCTTTCCACCCTTAAGCCAATTCTATTGCTATCTTGGGTACTGTTTTCACTTTGTTGCCTCGGGATGGGGTTGCTCTATGTGGCAGTCTCTTATTTGTTCACCACGAGTGCTGCTCTTCTGCCCATACTGGGTCGGCAAGAATCTTTTAAAAATTTATTTTTAAAACTAAGTTTATTAGGGGCTCATACAACTCTTATCACAATCCATACATACATCAATTGTGTAAAGCACATTTGTACATTCATTGCCCTCATTATTCTCAAAACATTTGCTCTCCACTTAAGCCCCTGGCACCAGCTCCTCATTTTCTCCATTCCCGCCCCACTACCCCTCCCTCATGAACACTTGATAATTTATAAATTATTATTTTGTCATATCTTATACTGTTTGACATCTCCCATCACCAAATTTCCTGTTGTCCACCCCCCAGGGAGGAGGTTATATGTAGATCCTTACAATCGGTTCTCCCTTTCCAACCCACCCTCTCTCTACCCTCCCGACATCACCACTCTTACCACTGGACTTGAAGGAATCTTCTGTCATGGATTCCCTGTGTTTCTAGTTCCTATCTGTACCAGTGTACATCCTCTGGTATGGCTAGATTTGTAAGGCAGAATTGGGATCATAATAGTGGAGGGATGGTGGTGGAAGCATTTAGGAACTAGAGGGAAGTTGTATGTTTCATCATTGCTACACTGCACCCTGACTGGCTTGTCTACTCCCTGCGACTCCTCCATAAGGGGATCTCCAATTGCCTTCGGATGGACTTTGGGTCTCCACTCCGCACCCCCCCCCCCATTCACAATGATAAGATTTTTTGTTCTAATGATTCCTGATAACTGATCCCTTTGACTCCTCATGATCACACAGGCTGGTGTGCTTCTTCCATGTGGGCTTTGTTGCTTCTGAGCTAGGTGGCCATTTGTTTACCCTCAACCTTTAATATCCCAGACAGTATATCTTTTGATAGCCGGGCACCATCAGCTTTCTTCACCACATTTGCCTTTGCACTGCTTTGTCGTCAGCAATTGTGTTGGGAAGGTGAGTATCATGGAATGCCAGTTTAATAGAACAAAGTATTCTTGCATTGAGGGAGTACTTGAGTGGAGGCCCAATGTCCATCTGCTACCTTAATACTAAACCTATACATATATACATATAGATCTATTTCCACATCCTCATATATATTTACATATGTACATGCCTGTATTTAGATCTCTATATATGCCCTTTGCCTCCTAGTTCTTTCCTCTATTTCCTTTTACTTTCTTCTTGTCCCACTATCATGTTCAGCCTTCAATAGAGTTCCAGCAATTCCTCTCAGTTACATTACCCTTGGTCGCATCCTAACAGGCCTCCTACACCCTCCTCACCACTGATTTGGATCACTTGTTGTTCCCTTGTCCCTGGGTTTGTTAACACCACTCCCTCCCCACACCCCACTTCCCCTTCTCCCATATCTCCCCAGAACTGTCAGTCCCGTTTTCTTCTCCTCCAGATTTTTCATCTAGCCTATCTTATTTAGACAGACCTGCGGAGTAAATAAAATGCAGAAGAACAAGACAGAGCAAAACCAAGCAGGAAAATAAAACAACAACAACAAGTCAATGACAAACAAAACACAGCAACAAGAAAGAAAAGTTTGTAGTTATTTCAAGGACTGTTTGTTGGCCTTTAAGAGTGTTTTCCAGTCGAGTCTGATGGGGCGCCAAGCCCTGCCCCCAAAGTCTATTTTTCGTATTCCCTGGGGACTTTTTTGCTTTGTTCTCTTGTTGTTCTGTTTCAAGCCCTTAGTGTTTTGCCTGGGTGTGGTGGGATCAGTTCTGGCAGCATTCCCACACTATCTCTCCAGTGTTGTCCCCACTAGGGATGGGATGTCGTGTCTCATAATGGGGTTCGCCATATGGTCTTCTTGTGGATTGGCTGCTCTGAGTGGGAATATTGGCCTCTAGTGTTGGTGGGCCAGCAAGGATCTTTTCTTCAAAGTTAGATAGTTTAACTATTACGTGACTTCTTCTTGGGGTTTGGTCTAGATGGTATTCTTTCAGCCTCCTGAATGGTTGCCTGGTTTTCATTTTTACTGGGGAAGTTTTCCTGCAAGAATTCTCTCACTATTTTTGCAGGTGACTTCTTTGTTGTGTCTTCTTCAGGTAATCCAATTATTCTGATGTTGTTCCTCTTTATAGCATCAGACATAGCTCTTAGGGTTTCTTCAGCTTCTCTAATGATCTTATTATATTTTTGTTCACATTTGTTCAAATCTGCTTGGCTGTACTCTAGGTCACTGGTGTAGTTCTGGTGTGGTTCTCTGCCTCCTCCAGTTCGTTGGTGAAGTCTGTAAGTTTGCAACTAGTTTTTTGTTATCTCGTCCCTAAGCTGTTGTATTTCCCTTTGGTATATGGTCTTTGTTTCCTCTGTCATTTCATCATTTTTCTGTATTGTTTCCCTCATATCCTGTATGACTCCAAGCAGCATTCTGAAAATTTCTTTCTATGGAAGATCAATGTCTGCTTCTTCTATGCATGTTGTTAGGTCCAGGATACCTTCTGCTTTTGATTTTTGTCATTGGGGCAGCTTGCTGCTTGTGTTACATGGTTTTAGAGGAGCCAGATGCCATTTTCCAGGAAATTGAGGGGCACTGGGCTCTCTCTGGGAGACTCATAGGAATGCTTATTCAAATTGCCTACAGATAATTGCACTATGATATTATCTTACCATTTTATCCTCCTGTGGCTTCACTCTTTCCCTAGTCAACCAGTATTCTGTTATTTGGAGGGCAAGTTGGATGGTCCTCTCAGGGGACGCTGGTTGGGTGGTTGTGAACCCACAAGGATGGTGTTGTTACTGGGTGATCTCACAAGAAGCCATGATGGTGTGGCCCACAGTAGCTTGGGGCACTGCAGTGTGCCTGTGGGAGTGCCTGATGCAATGGGAATGCCACAGAAGGCTGGTGGGTTGCATGCTTTGGTGTAGAGCACTGTGAACGGTGAGCGAAATTGCCCTGGCCAGGTAGATCACTACGGAGGTTGGGCAGAGCTTCCCACAGAAGCATTGGCGAGTGTTGGCCGAGCTGCCTTAGGCCATGTGAGGCACTATGACAAACGGGCCCATTTTCCAAGTTCTTATCAGTGCAACTACTCCACTGGCATTGCCTGGGGTGAATCTGCTGCCCGAGACCCCTTTTAGAGTGTTGAAAAGCAAAGATGCTACTCTGAGGACGTAGGCATGCCTGAGCCAAGTCAGGGTCTTTTTAGTCATCTCCTATGCATATTAAAGTTGGACATGACTCGATGGCAGTGAACTTTGGTTTTGTTAGTCTGTGTGAAAAGCATTGGCTTCATTCAGAGTGTATTTAAAAAGGCTTACTGTGGACTCCTGGCCAGCCCAAGGAGGGTAGCCTCACCCCCTGGGCCTGACCTTCATAGGCATCAGGGTACAAGGACCAGATGGTTGTGAACCATATTTCAAGGTGGTCGGAGCGCTCCCAAACCAGCTGAAAATCCTGTCTATTCTGTAATCCAGCACTTATTCTAATTATGGTCCCTTTCCCATTTTTGTAGTTCTCCCGATGGCTGTGATAAATCGGATCTACTGCCAGTCCTGATTTTGTGAGACATTTCTGTTTTGTATCTTCTGTAGTTAGCAGTGTGGCCCTGCGTCCTTCAGACACCTGTGACCTTCTGCTGATGGTCTCCCTCATCTGGGGTCCTGTCCTTGTCATGGTCTTGTGTCTGCCCAGGTAAGCCTTAAAGGGGTCTCTATTTAAAAATTAAAGAAATTCTGTTTAAAAAAAAACAAACCCAAACTCTGGTATTTAGCAACCTTGCTAACTCATTCCTGACTTCTTTAAAAAAAAAAAACATTTTATTAGGGGCTCATACAACTCTTATCACAATCCATGCATATACATACATCAATTGTATAAAGCACATCTGTACATTCTTTGCCCTAATCATTTTCTTTTTTTTTTCTTTTCTCTTTTTACATTTTATTAAGGGCTCATACAACTCTTATCACAATCCACACATATACATACATCAATTGTATAAAGCATATCCGTGCATTCTTTGCCCTAATCACTCTCAAAGCATTTGCTCTCCACTTAAGCCCTCTGCATCAGGCCCTCTTTTTTTTCCCTTCCCTCCCTGCTCCTCCCTCCCTCATGAGCCCTTGATAATCCACAGATTGTTATTTTGTCATATCTTGCCCTATCTGGAGTCTCCCTTCCCCCCCTTCTCTGCCATCCATCTCCCAGGGAGGAGGTCACATGTGGATCCATTCCTGACTTCTAAGGGGTACTGCCAACCTAGCTTGGGGGCCTGAATTTGGGACATGCCAAGTTAATCTTTATGACTGGCTAAGGTGGGGGCACTTCAAGCCTGTGGAGTTGGACACCCCTCATCTATGTTCTGCTACCTAACAGGACAGGTTTCAGGTGTTACCGTCTCAAAAAGCTACACACTATTTCTGGAAAGTGTGCCAAGCTGCATGGAAGCCACACTGGGGGTTCACAACTGGGCATGATAAACCACGTGGAAAAGAGCACCCACACGTGCAGAATGGGGTGGTGGTGGTAAATGCCAGGAGGCCAGAAGCCCAAGAACCCTAGAGGCTAAGAGCATGTGGGTCAAGCGGCTGTGGGCCCCAAGTAGGCCTGGAGTGGGCACATGTGTGCTCGTACCGGGGAGGGAGACCCTCATCCTCCACCTGTCACTGACCAGGAGCAGGGTAAGAGAGTGAGCCTCTGAGCCCAAGTGTGTGTGGGCCCCGAGCAGGCCCTGAGTGGGCCCTGAGGGGGCATGCCCGGGCAGCATGTGTGTGCCACCACCCTCCGACCTGCCACAAGACCAGAGCAAGGTAAAAGCTCTAGGCCTTCCTACAGCCAGGATATTTGAAACCACTGGCTGGGGAGGTGTGGTTCATAGTTTGGTTGACCCCATTGGCTGAGTTAGGCCCACCTGTGTGATGCACCTAAGGTGGGTGTGTCCAAGACATTGGTTTTACCTGGGCCTGCGGGACTTGTGTCTGTGCATGCTCAGTGTGCGGTCTTCATAGGTGTTCAATGCTTGCCTGATTTCTTTCCAACTTCTGGTCATTGCAGGCCTGGAAGGGACAACCGTCCCCTGCCCCACTGACCCTAAATCTAGCTAACGGTAACAGCTCCTCTTTTTCCCCTCCCTCCTCCCTCATGACCCCTTGATAAACTATTCTTATTTTCCTGTCTTACACTGACTGCTATCTCCCTTCCTCCTCCTAGGGCAGTGGTTCTCAACCTTCCTAATTCCAAGACCCTTTAATACAGGTTCCTTATGTTGTGGTTACCATGCCCTCCCAATCATAAAATTATTTTTGTTGCTACTTCATCACTGTCATTTTGCTATTGTTGTGAACTGGGTGACTCCTGTGTAAGGGTTGTTCGATACCCAAAGGGGTCATGACCCACAGGTTGAGAACCGCTGCCCTAGTGAGTGAGTGTGAGTGTGTGTGTGTGTGTGCCTCAAAGAACCAGAGGAATATTGTGTGTTTCATTGGAGCTACACTGCGCCCTGGTAGACTCATCCCTTCCTTGTGACCCTTCTGTGAGGGGACAGACATCCAATTTTCAAAAGCAAATCCAGGATTATTTGTATTCTGGTTTTCCTTGTCCCAGCCATGAGGAGTTGTGCTTTGCTCGTTGCAGCAGCGTCGTAGGAGTCGTCAACAGTTCTTTTGCAACCTCCGGTTCGCCTCTCCTGGTGCCTTCCTTCCTGATGCTGTTGGAAATGCTGTTTCTCTCCTGGGCTCCTCTCATGCGCGGCTCCTTTCCATTCATCCCCGCTCCTTTCAAATGCTCCTGCTTTTCCTGGGCCTCCACCCCCATCCCTCTCTGGGTCACCTGGAAAGACCAGGCAATCCGTCGCAGTGGCTTCAAACAAGAAAGGCTTGTTTCTTGCACTTTCTTCTTGGTGCTGGTTGGCTGAGGGCCTGACCTGCCCAGGTTGTCATTCCTCCAGGGTGCAGGCTGACTGGGGGCAGCCACTTCCAGTCGCCACACAAAGGCAGAGAAGGCTCTGGAGGGTAAAAGCTCTAGGCCTTCCCACAGCCAGGATATTTCAAACCACTGGCTGGGGAGGCGTGGTTGATAGGGGATTTTCTTGGCCAGAACTGATCATATGCCCCATGTCACCACAAAGGACCCTCCATGGGTGTGCCCAAAGGCCAGCCACTCTCGTGACAGCCAAGCTTGTCACCCACCACGTGATTGCGTTTGCATGGTGCTCCCCACGTTTTGAGCTACATCGTGAAGAGTCAGCATTAGGTTTGAGATCAAGCAAGAGATCTCTGGGTCTCTATCACTCTGACTAGAAGTGAGCAGAATTCCAGGATCTTAGAATCCTCTCTTGAATGGGTCCTTCCTTCACAGTGGAGGAATCACCATCCTTGCTTTGGGTCAATACCTAGGCCTTTATGAACGTACTCATATTTTTCATCCAAAAGTGCATGCTTGCTGAGTTTGAGCAGTTGTGGATGTGTGTGTGTGTGTATTCATACATACTCCCCTGTCTGTATATATGATTCTGTATTTTGATTGGCTTCTCTCACTGAAGGTGACGTTTCTGATATATGTGATGATCTTTGTGTATGTGTGGGGTGTAGCTATATTTCAATCATTTTCACAGGTGTATACTTCTCCGCCGCTTGACTATACCACTTGTCCATCTCCGTGGTAGGTTTGTGTGTGTTGTTTCCAGCTGCAGTGCCTTATAAGTGCTGATTAGAGGAATATTCTAGTATGCATCTTGTGCAAGTGCAATGCAAAGATTAGGGCTTGGCAGACTTATCTCCACTAGGACGTGTCGAATTGTCTACGAAAGCGGGCTCTCGACAGCTGGGTTCCTCTGTGCTCTCAGCGACACCTGCTCAGTGGCGCGGGGTTTTTCTTTGAAAATCTAGAGGGTGCATGCCGACCTGTTTGCTTCTGCGTTGGTTACTAATGAGGTCGACCACCTTGACAGACACTTTTGTTTGGGTGAGCCCTGTCTCCTCACTGGCTCAGGGTGATATCCATTTAAACCTCTTAGCCCAGCTGATGGTTGGAACTTATGCCAATGCCATGGTGTCTGTGTTGAGCTAGAGGTGGAGTCCAACCCCTGGGTCATGTCACAGCCTGATGATGCCTCCTTAGGGGTGTGAACATCCCCTCTTGTCCCTACCATGTTCCTGCTGACGTTGAGCCCAATGGAGGCTGTGCCCACGGGTCTGTCATCTCCCCACGTCCTGCTTCCTTGGTCTGCAGCTGTGTGAGTCTGGAGGGGGCTCCATCTAGCATCTGAAACATGGACTTGAGTTGGGCTGGGCTGGACCCCCTTTTTGGAATCAATTTCTTCCTTGATATAAGAGCCTTTCGCACACGCAGACATGAGTGCCTGGTTTTGTTTCTCCAGAGAAACTCAGCCAAACACATCCAGCACAAGGACGGGACGTTTCCCCTTTCCTCCCCTAGAGGGTCTCAGCATGGACATTGAACCATGTGGTCACCCTCTTCTTAGCAGGTTCTTTGGCTACCATGGCTGTGGCCTTGTTGGTCTGGAAGATGAAGACCGATGGCCCCAGTAGCTCTGGAAGAAGAGCTGGGCGGGGAGGGGGAGGGGGAGGGGGAGGAGGAGGAGGAGCAACCGAGGGGAGAACAATGTGACTAACTCTGAGTTCCGGGTCACCCTCTCCAGGACAGCTTGCACGATGGCACCTTCTCGCGGGCCAAGCAGACGGACTTGATCAACAGCAACCCACGCCGGAGGGAAGGGATTTGCTTGTGTGTTCCTCCCAAATGTCTCAGATCACAATCAGCTTTGGAAAACTGGTTCCAGTATCTGCTGCGTCCACACTATTGGCAACAACTCTCTTGAAAACATGGCACCTGAAACCAAGCAGTCCTTCTTAGTCCAAGACTAGTGGGCGAACTCCCTTCCTCTTTTAACATCTCAGTTGTTTGTGACGGTACCACCGGCCCGCTGCCATCACAAGCTCACACATGACCCGCCCTGCTAAAGGGAAGACAGCATTGTACTGACACTTTAATAATGTTGGCTGTTTGTTAGGTTTCATGACGTCATTATATGGTGCTGCCACGGACATCTCTGCACATGCTTTGGGTCTTCTTGCTGATGTTCTTGAGACAGACTCCTGGAGGTGAGACTACTGGGTTTGAGGTTCTAACCACTTGGGGAGCATTTTAATACGAGGGAGCTTTAAAAAGTTCATGAAAATTTTCACCTTCTTTGAATTTCGTTTTCCCATTAATTTGTGGATCCCCCTTGGTATATAATGTCAATTTTATCTCCAGAAAAAACTACCGAAAAGACGTGTTTTGTTTTAATGTGTGCATATGGGTGATTTGTAGCCTTTGTTTATGTCCATGTTGTAAAACACTCCTCCTTGGCTGAGCTCCAGCTACACACTGCTAACCAGTTCCCCACAATCCTGAAATGCTGACACTTGGTCTCTGTGGGCTGGCTGCGGCAGACCAGTGAGGGTTTTTCATTGTGGGTGTTGGGGTGGGTGTTATGGCTGCCCCCCCCAAGGGGCCCATTCATTCCGCTGTGGAACAGTGCCTAGATTGTCCCCATCTGCACTGTGATATGAAGGTGCTACAGTAAACACCTGCCCATGTATCTCACACATGCAAGACTTTAGGGATCAAGGGGGGGGAGAGCATCCCCCACTTTCCAAGAGAAGCACAGATCGCTTCCCCCAAGTAGCCAAGTCCATCTGTCTTCGAGCACAGGGGTGGATAAGGTCCCACTTGCCCACAATCTGGGCAGCATTTGGTGCTGTCCAATGTGATGGGGTTTGCCAGGCTAAACAGTATGATCCCATTGTGGTCCACAATGCCACGTGTGTATTAAAGAAGCTTGCGGTTTTGTTTTTCAAATCTAACCCTGAGATCGGGCTCTAGTTAACTGGAATGAACGCAGTAGGTTATTCTGACATCTTCAAGTCCAGATCCCACATGAGGGGACTATGCCTGCTAGCTTAAGGGACCAATTTCAATTTGAGGTGCAGAAATGGCAGGTGTGTACATCGTTTTTGTGTTAGCCTGGGTAGACTAAAGAAAACAAATCCACAGAAACTCATATGTATAAGAGAGTTTTATATAAAAGGGTAAGTGTACGTTAAGAAAGGATCCTAACCCAGTGCTGCCCAAGCCCATAAGTCCAACATTAACCCATATGTCCGACACCAATCTACAAAGTCCTCTTCCATCTCACAAAACACACACAATGACGCTCACTGCAGGAGGAAAGCCGAATCAGTGAGTGTGTAAGCTTCTCAGCGCTGGCAGGGGTCTGTCTACGTGGCTGCTCCAGCACCCAGGACTGCGTGGGATAAGTTCATGCGATTTCTCCTCAGGGATGCAAGGCAGCTGCACCCTGGTTTGATTATCACAAAGTAAGAGACTTGAGAACTAAAAAGGCGAGGCTCACTGAGCCATTTCTCTCTCTGCCCTTCGGTGAATTTCACGTTTATCAGCCAGGTTGGTAAAATACACCGGAACTATCTCGGTTTTCCATTGTTTTGGGCTGCAAGTGACAGAGAAGCAGAGAAAAGTGCTTCGGTAAGTGCAGCGGATAGCTCAAGCCCAAAGTCCTGTGGGCCGAATGCTCGCGTTCATCACCTCAGGATCGCATCACCACGGTTGCCTCTCCTGACTCCACGCTGACCTTTGAGGCAGGAAGAAGGGGCTGATCCTGAGCCAGTGAGGCTGCTTGGATCGCCTCGATCCATCTGTGCCAAAAGGCCACCCCATGGGAGGCTGTGGTGTGAGTTGGGGGGAGCCAGCCCCCACCACTAATCATGGGTTCAGTAAGCACAACTGTATGGTTCAGATGTATATGTATTAAAGTCATCGAGAGCATTAGAGATAGAGAGATATTACAGTAGTGGATTCAAACACAATACATAGTAGCATTGCTCACCTCAGCCCCTCTTGGTGGGCCACATGGAGAGGGGGAAGGAAACATTTGCAAGGATTTAAGGGAAACATTTCATTAGATGTTGATCAGCTTAAAAAGGATATTTTCTATACATTCAAAGACAGACTTGAGGCATCTCCTGGCTCTGATGTGATAAACCAGTTGGTGAGTGGCATGGAAGGGTTGGATCCTCAAGCTTGGGCTCAAAGCATTTAACATAGCTTACGTTCCAGTCTCATGTCACTTCTATAGGAAGCTAACAGATATGAAGAAAGATCATGTTGCCTCTGACATTATTAAATCTTAAATATAATGCAGAAAGGGGAAATGTGGGATACTAGCACTGTAGGGAAATTAAAAAAAACTGGGACTTATTCCCTGACTGGTACGGAGGGAATCTGGAAGACTAGTATTCCATGGCTGGAAGACTGCCACTCTGGTAGTTGGAGATATGTATGGTCCAAGCACATGTTCCTGAGGTTGTCCATCATTTCTACAGTTTCTCCCTTAAAGCTGTGCTGCCTTAAAGTGAGCACATGGTTGATTCATTCTCCCTATAGAAGCAGACATTCCAGTAATGGAAGGGGGTGATCTAGGGGTATCCACACAATAGTTAGAGGAGGGATTGGGGGGACACATGCGGCAAGATGGGCAGATCCTAGTCAGGATGGCAGCTGGGTCTCCATAAGAACCATTAGCAGTAGGGTGTAAACCCCACCTACAGGGACCAAGCTAATGGTTGCAAGCTTCAGGGAGATGTCACCCATTGTCTCCAGCAGCAGGGGCAGGCCCACCCCTGTGGTGTGGGGAGACAGCAGTCTGCCTCCAGGGAGGATGTCTAAGCATCTGACCTCCCCCACAGGAGGTGAATATATTTATTGGGAGCTCTTTCCTCCCATCTTCTGAACAAGACTGACACTCTGTTAGGATGGAGGGAGAGCGGGGATAGATCTCCACCGTAGGAATTACATGGCCTGGAGATTTTATGTACATTACCTTTTTTCATAAGGAGCCCTGGTAGCACAGAGGTTAAACATCCGGCTGCTAAGCAAAGAAAGTCAGTGGTTCGAACCTTTCTGCTGCTTCTTGGGAGAAAGAAGAGGCTGCTATTCCTGACAAGCCTTGCAGTCTTGGGAGCCTTCAACAGAGTTGCTGAGAGTGAGAATGGGCTTGATGGCCGTGGATTTGTTATTTAAAAATTTTATTTTGGTAAATACTAAAAAATGGACAAATGTTCTTCTCTTCTTTAACAATTTCTACCATTTACGAAAAAACAAAACAAAAACAAAACAACCAAGGCAGAGTTTCCCCCTTTCACGATAGCTAATCTGTCTCCTTAACACTGCCCGTTCATTATCTGGGGTTCACTTCCGCCTCCCTTTAAAACTCACAAAGAATCGAGAACTTTGGAGCCGGCCCGTGATTGATGGACGGGGCACATGCGCCATGACGACGAGCAGTCCAGGGAAGCCTCTGGATGGGAAAATACAGAAGGTTTTGCAAGTACTGTCAGCCCAGGCGGCTGGCTATGGGAGGCAAGCAGGTGGGCTGTAAGAACGCCCCCTTCACCAGGCATGTCTGGTGCCGTGCTTCTAAGAGAGCCTCCTTTTAATGGCTCGTGTAATGAACACTGTTCAGAAGCCCAAGAGCTGGATGACAGTGCGTCAGTGAAGCCTGTGGGCGGGACCTACCTAAGCATGGTGAGCAAGACGCAGTGCCGCAGGGGCCTCCTGAAGTCCACAGTGGGAACTGACAGTGGGATGAGCGCTAGGTTCCAGGGCAGTTCCAAGCCTCCTACATTCCCCCTGCCCTGCCCTGTCCCCCAAAGCGGCCTCTGCTTTTAGAACCTGCAAACGGGAACAAAAGCGACACCTGAAGGCAGTCTTAAAGACAGTGGCAGAAAGGCCCGCTGGGGAATGAACCAGCTATGAGGTCCCGGGCTGCAAGCCTGCAGCGGGGAGCAACCTGCCACCTGGAAACAGTGTCACTGTGTGCATGCGCCCTCGCCACCCATCACACCCATCCATCGCCTTTCTAATGACGCGCTTTCTCCTCGTGTACGTCGGGGCAGCTCGGCCTATCAGCTCCCTTTAGCGTTTTCATCCCCGCGCAAGGATCTCTCCTCTGAACATCGCTAGATTCTCAACTGGAAACAAAAACTCCACTGGAAGGCGTGTATCGTCGTGGCTGAGTGGGGGTCACGGTACTCAACCGGAAGCCTTCGGTCCCTCCTCCCACCTACCTTGTAGGGGGCGCACAACTTTCTAAGGGCGTTCCACGTTAGTGTCAAGGTGAGGGGGCCCCAGCGCTCCAACAGGTCCTCTGGACCGACCTTGCGATTGTGGAACATATAAGCAGACAGACAGACAGACAGCAGGGACCTCACCCCATGTCAGGGCTGAAAGAATGTCTTTTCCAAGGCGTATATATAGTGAGCGTACAGATCTTTCATAAGGCAAGCACATCATACAGCTAACATATCACAAAGTCGACGGGTGAGAATTTACAAGGGGGGGAACATAGTAAGCCAGCAATGAAGTCAGTCCTTGTCTTGACCTAGTGCTGACTCAAATCCTCTGTGCCCTTCCCAGGGGCTGCTATATTTGTGGTGGGTTGGCTATAGAACCTGATTGCTTTCATCTACAGATAACCTTTAGGCCAGCGGTTCTCAATCTGTGGGTCGCGACCCTTTTGGGGGGGAGTGTCAAACCACCCTTTCACAAGGGTCGCCTAAGACCATCTGAAAACACATTTCACATGTCATCACATGCTGTTTTGTGATTCATCACTATGCGTTATGTTTAATTCTGTTCAATTTGTAACCATGAAAATACATCCTGCATAGCAGATGTTTACATGACGATTTATAACAGTAGCAAAAATTAGTTATGAAGTAGCAACAAAAATAATGTTATGGCTGGGGGTCACCCCAACATGAGGAACTGTAGGAAAGAGTTGCGGTGTTAGGAAAGCTGAGAACCACTGCTTTAGGCATCATGAAGTAGCCAGACACAGAAATGATTCCTCTTATATGGTAGCTCCTTATGACAGTTCCTTTGGGGGGGGGGGTTATTGGAGGGACTCTGTCCAGTCATGAGAAATTCTATTAAGATTTATTTACATCTCATCACTGTGAGTCTTCCTCCACCAGTTGGCTTTCCAGACCCGCAGTTTTGAGCATGGAGGATCAAAGCTGTGTTATATTCTCACCCAGCTCCTCAGTTTACCACAGGTTAGCAGGTCATACTTTCATTATAAACATTTCCCCCTTCTAACGTATACCTAAAATGCTTTGTACACTGTGTTCTACCTCCACTGTCTGTCCAAGTCAGATCTGTCTTGTCCGAGTTTAAATCCTGGCTCCGCCGCTTACTATGCAGCCCTGAGTAAATTCCCCGACCCTTCAGTGTCCCTTCTTGATCTGAGAAGCGGAGGTTGTGCGCCACCTGCTTTACCAAGGCCACAGGGAGACTAAGGAGAAGTGCTTATTGACACCACACCTGGTGCCGGTGACAGATACTGTTACAACTGCTTATCTTTCCCCGTTAAACGGCAAGTCCAAGTGAAGATGTTGGTTTGTAGGACGTGCGCTGCAGCTCCATTCCCGTCCTTTAACAGCCCGGTCTGGTAATGAGTCTCATCTCCACCAGCGGCTGTATGCTGCAGCCCCACTGTGCATGGGGACTCGGAGAGGGGGCTGTTATGAAGACACACTATGGTGGTTGAACAGCCAGCACATGGGAGATTCGTAGATGTCAGTTTTCACCCCATGCCATCCCCCCAGGTGCCCTGGTGGCGCAGTGGTTAAATGCTTGTCTGGTGATCAAAACGGTGGTGGTTCAGATCCACCACGGGCTCTGCAGGGGAGCATAATTGTGGGCCCCAGGAAGCCTATGGGGGTCTAAGTCAGCCTGCCCTTCAGGGCTGCTGTCCGTTGGAATCGACAGTAGCTTTTCCTGTAAGACTGAGTCTGGGGACCAGCAGACCCTCCCGGGGGCCCTTTTCTGTCCTGGGGGCTCTCCCAGCTCCCTGTATGAGCACAGCCATCTCAGAGCGGCACACTTAGAGAAGCATGCCCCTCCAGATGGAGGGTGGCCCCGAATGGGGCCCACTGCAGCAAGGCATTCAAGTCCAGGGCCTCCCCCCATCTGACCCAAGAGGGAAGAGGTAGAGTTTTTTTGTTCAGGATTCCAGTTCTCCTCCCAGGCTTTGCCACAGGCCCTTCGGGACTCTTTAGCTCTGACCATGGTGCTGAAACCCCGAATGGGGCAGTTTTCTGTAATGGCTTGAGGCTGATTCCTGTAGTTTTGGGTTGTCCTGGGGATGATGGAGGCAGGAAGTACACCCCTCCTCCTCCGTGTTGTCTAGGAACCCCGCATGTATGTGTTCTCTGGAGCTTAAGCCACTGCCCCCAGTCTGAGATTGGGAAGAACATATAATGCTCATCCATCCAGGATGCTCCCAGTCCGTGGAAGGGCCAGAACACCCATGGGTTCCGCAATAAAGGGGATTCCAACCAAGCATGCTCTTTCCTCCAAGAGGCTGGGTGCCAAGTGCCAAGACAGCGGCGGAGGTAGGGTGGGGTGGATGGGGAGGGGCCAGCCCAAGCCTGGGCTGCTTCGCTGCTAACTCCCGGCAAAGTCGTACAGAGGGAGTTTTGAGAGGAGCATGTCCTCCAGCTTCTGAGGGCTCGCTTGTGGGATGCACGTTGCATGCCAACCCCATCCTCCAACTCACCTCTGGTGTCGAGGCGGCTCGTGCTGGGCGCCTGGACCCTGCCTGGGAACAGGACGCTCAGTCTGGGCGGTGAGAGTAGGCTGTGGAGGCTCTGATGCAAGACAACTCCTACATGGGCAGCCGAGAAGACACCTTGTGGTAGAGGGGGAGACAGGCTGGAGACCCTTCAGGTCTGGGAACCACCTGGGAGTTCTCCAGAGGCCGCTCTCAACCCGAGCTCAAAACCCACTGGCTGCGGATTCAAGTGACTCTCAGCGACCCTGGAGGGCAGGATAGAACTGCCCCAAGGGGCATCTGAGACCGTCAGTTTTTCCAGAAGCAAGGTTGTGCCCTCTCCTCTTTCCTCCTTGGAGCGGCTGGTGGGTTTGTACCACCAACCTCAGTTAGCAGCTGAAGTTTTCATCACTAAGCCACTCTAGGCTAGAGGCAGACATATCTGAGTGGCCCACCCGGACCTGTTTTTTGAGGGGATTCCATCTTGCTAAGCTGGGAATCTTGGGTGACCTGCCTGCTGGGAGTTTGAGTGGCTTTTGTGTTTGCACCTTCAAACCCTGCAAACCAGAGAGGCTAGTCCCAGGTGGGCTGGGGCAGAGCATGCGCAGCCTGTTGCATGGACATGAGCCGCAGCTCCCGTTCCACCCGCCATGGGTAATGCCGAGGACTGGGGGAGGGGAGGGGGCGGTGTGTGCAGGAAGGCACCACCACACATACACGTTTCTCTCTGAGGGTCACCGGGAAAGCCCTGGCATCAGGGGGCTCATCTAAGCATCAGGGTTTCCCCCACCCAGGTAGCATCTTGCTCAAGGAGTACCAGCGGCATGGGTTTTCAAGGCACGCAGGGGTGGCACATGCCATTCCTGGACTTGGCTTAATTAGTATCTTGAGGTAGGAATGGCTGTGGGGGACTTAGCTCCGGGCAGACTGTGGAGGGGACCCCTTATACTGCAATGGTGCTGGAACACTGTGGGCACTCAGTCCACCTTCACCCAACTGAGGGAGCGCTCCAACAACGGGGATGGCTGCTTCCTGGAGCCAATGTCCGACTCCAAGAGGTACCATGGAACCAACGAACCGTATGCCCCTCTCCTGGGTGTACACATGGCTTGGCAGAGCCCAGCCTCATGTCACACAGCATGGAGGGGCTCCCACTGCTCTGAGGAGAGTTGTGCCCTAGGGAGAGCTCACCCACAGGCTCAGGACCCCCGCGTGGAGGGGCTCCCACTGCTGGGAGCTATAGGCCCAGGGAGAGCTCATGCAGGGACTCTGAACTCCACCATCGTCACTGACCACACATCTTCAGATAAGAGGCTGACATACAAGAGTCTATCATCCTCTGTGAACACGGCTGCTCAGACTTTCAGGACATCACAGGGAGGTATTGCTCTTGGATCTTAGGTTCTAGATGGGTGAAGGAGGCTCGTGGTTTCTCAGGCCACGTGAACATGGAGGTAGAGTAGGTTCCAAAGTCATTTGCAGGTAGCATCCGCCCAAGAATCTCCTATCTGCTCATGGTTCTGCTCACTCACATTGTGTCCCAGCCTCTCTCCCACCCGGGGGCTTGAGTAGGAGTTTTGGGCCTAGGCAGAAAAGAGGAGTCAGCATAGTCTACACCTCATGCCTTTACTCTTCTTCCCTACCTGTCCTTGACCTTCCTCACTGGCCTGTCTAATCCCAGGAAGGAAGCCCAAAGGGCGAGGCAGCTGTTTGCAGAGCAGAGGAACTGCCCCTCCTCTCGCGGGTGCATGCCCAAGGGCTATGCTTCTCCCCCAAGACCAGTCCTGACAGAGAAGAAGGCTGGCGCCCAACTGGCACATCCCCACGCCTTTGTCCTGTCGCCTCCTGCCACATCAAGCCTTTGGCACGGCGTGGGCTCTTCAGACCCTGCCAGGCCTGGGCCATCTCCTGCCCAACCCACGGCAGGTAGCGGCCAACCCCGAGGGGACTGATGATGGGTGCAAGGCCACCCCGGCAGAGGGCAGACTTGTTGTACTGACAGCCCCTGGGGTCCTGACTTCAGTCTCCATGTCCTGCTGGGCTCATGAGCCACTAGCTCCTGGTCCAGTACAGACCTCCCCCGCAGCCTCCCACCCAGGAGTCATCGGTACTTGTCTTCACCTCCTCTTCTCTGGCTTCACAAAGAGCTAATCCCCAGACAGCAAGTCTGTACAGCTTGGCCCCCCCAGCATCCTGACCGCACCCACATTCCAGGGCAATGCCATTGTTTCCAGGCAGCCTGCAAGTCTGCCCATTCGGCTCCCAGGCCACCTGGGTGGAAGGAGCCTCTGCCCAGCAGGGGGGCCGTGTTAACAGTTGGTGCAAGTCTGCTCCTTGAGTTCTCAGGGGCAGAGGGGGCCCAGAGGAGCAGCGAGCAGCTTGGGACTTCTCCAGAGGGTAACGGGAATGAAAATGCAATGCCAAAAATTCCTTCAGCCAACTTGCTCAGGAAACACAATCTCATAGGAACCCACCGAGGCCACTTCCATGGTGGCTGTCATACCCAGATGGGAGAGACACGGTCCCAGCCCTTCCGCTCAGCCCTCTTCAACCCGCCACACACGTCCCCAGAGAACTCTGTGTCCTTCAGATCCCTCTGGACCTGGTGGGCCCCCCTCGAGTGGCTCAAGAGGCTGGAGAACCAAGGGCCGAATGGCTTTCTGCCCAGGGGACTCGGCCTTTGTCAGGGCTCACACCTGAGAGCCGTGGCGAGGAGGGCACTGGGTGGTGCTCCATCGCTCGGGGTCAGAAGGGCCCTGATGGCACCCTACTGCACACATCAAAACCAAAGGTCGACACCTTGAAGCAGAGGTACTTCCTTCTGCATACTCCAGGCAGTCCCTGGAGGGAGTTCTGTCGCCTGAGCACTTGGCCAACGTAAGTGGAGGGACACGATGAATGTTCTGGCAGATGGAGAAGCCTAGGAGGAAACTGCCACAGACACGGAGTCCTAGAGAAGAGGTCCCAAGTGGAGCGTGTGCATGAGCATCCACGCTTGGTGCACTCCTACCTGCTACCCGTCTTCAATCCCAGGGCCTTCCAGCCTGGCCGGGAGGACGGTGACCCGATGCCAGCGAGTCCTTAGTTTTAATGACCCACAGACACGGAAAGACACCAGCAGACCTCTGAGCTTCGCAGACAAGCACGTTTGTGTCGGGGTAGAAAGGAGCAGGTGGAGCGGCCAGACCCAAGGAGAGGGGCGTGCTGGGCCGAGGGCAACACACACACCAGGCTGGAGGTGGCACTCTGGGTTTGGTCCCAGCAGCACCTGGGTGAGCTCCGAAGGGGCTGTGGCAGGTGCAAAAGCACTCAGCTGCCACCCCGAGGCCCAGAGGGGACCCAGTGGGTGGTGACAGAGGCGGGGGAGAGGGGAGTGGTAGAGAAGAGGACACAGTGGGGGACAGGGACTGGCAAGGATCTGAAAAGAGAGGAAGAGTGGCAACACTTGACAAGGTAGACACGGCGAGGGTCAATGGGTCAGCACGGGCGAGGTGGACAGTTCTAACATGTTGATGACAGGAGGAATGAAGGGATCAGCACAGTGCTTGTTTTTGATATTTTAAATGGAAACTGGCTTAGGGGTGTAGCCCTAACGACCGAGTACCAACTACCTGGTGAGCCTTAAGTCTCATGAAGAACCAGTTGTCCCTGGTTCTCAGGCGTCCATGTGTGTTGGAAGAAAACGGCCCCATAGGGTTTCCAATGGCTGCTAGAAGCAGGCCTTTCGGCAGGCCTTCCTTCTGGGGCAACTCAGGGTGGACAAGGACCTGCGCCCACTCAGTGAGCCGTGGTTGTGCTGCTGTTTGCAGGGGCTCCAGCTAGTGGCCAGAAAGAACAGAGATGAAGGGACACATGCTATGCCTGTGCGAAGGCAGCCCCAGGGGTGCTGCGGTTTAAGTGTCAGGCTGCCAGACACTAGGCCAGCAGTTCAAACCCACCAGCCGCTCCTGGGAAGAAAGACGTTGTCTGCCCCCATAAGAATGGCAGTCTCAGATGCCCTAGAGATGGTTGTTCTGAGCTGGCATCAGTTTGGTTTCAGGGGTGGTGGTGAGGTGTCAGGGAGCTACTTCTGACTTAGAAGGACTTGACACACAATGCAACCTGCTGCCAGTGGCCGGCAGGGCAGTGTCCGCAGGCAAGGTCACGCGAACTTCTCACTCTGCGCAACTCTGCTTGCTTGTTGCTCTGTTCAAATCATCTGAGGTCATCGCCTTGGTGCCCAGTCTCCTGGATATCCACCCCCACACACCAATCCCCATGGAGTCCACTGGGAAATGTGGCTGGAGTGTGACCTTGAGCCACATAAGCCACCCCCCAGTGGCTAGTACAGCCTCACACACTCGACTCAGGGCCGCATGACGCAGATGCAGGAAGAAGCAACATCACAGCCTGGACATGTCCCCGTGTTCTTTCTGCTTCTCCTGCTCTGCGCCCGGCCCCGAGATCAGCACCGGGTTCCCCGTCGGCCGCCTGCTCTGCACGGTGTGAGTCCCCCATCATTATAACCGATTTCAGATGGTGCTAGAAAATTATTTTGACTCTGAACACCAAAAGAAATCAGTCATCCTCTAAGGGGGTGGTCACAGGAGGACGTGAGGATGGGGCGAGGCCGGGCGTGAATGAAGCCTTCACCCACGTGACCGCTGAACCCAGGCTAAAGGCTCCGGAGCAGTGATGGCACAAACACAGGTGCGAGGCACGCCCAGCGCGAGCGGGCCCACGCACTCAGTGGGTGACAGGTCACGGCACGGTGGCCCTGCGACGACGTCGCCTCATCTTGCAGAGACATTAAGACAATTCCGGTCGCTCCTCTCGCTGCTCCATGCGCACAAGAGGTCTCCCCCAGGAACACTGATTTCAAATGGTGCTAGACAATCACTATTTCAATCTAAACCACCATATGAAATCAGCTTCCTGAAGGAGCTTTGGGATCGGGCTCTGTGTGTTATTTCTCTCTTCCGGAATGCTCTGACAACGGGCGGGCTCCAGATATTCTGGAAAGGAAGGCAAGCAGGGGGCTGGGTGGGAGCCTACTCCCTGGGCGGTCCAGGAAGAGCGTTTGTCCCATTGAGCGCCCTTGCTGTCACGTAGTGTCCTCCACTGGAGAAATCAATGTGCACTGTGAACGTGCGCCCATGTCACAATGCCAGGTTCAAAGCCAAGTACGATACAAAACCTGACCTGGGAATACCGTCATCTTCACCAAAGGCCAAGTCCCCGCCGTGCCGCTCCCGTCCGGTGAACCATTTCTCCCCCGCTTCCTGGCAGCCTGCAGTGGTACAAGGGACCGAGCACTGGGAAGAAAGGGTTAGTCAACAAACAGCTTTAGCAAACTGCATCTACATCAAGTCCGTCAATCAACTCCAGAGCCGGGGTGGGTTGGGTGGCGGTGAATGGGATACTCCCCCCCAACCGAGGCTCAGCACCATCAGTTCTAAGGCCAGGTACACACTAGCTGAGCCCTGCCCTGAGGGCCAGAGGAGCTGGAACTCATCCCGGGGGTGGGGTGTGGTGGGGGAAGCATGCAGGTCAAGGGCAGGAAGGGTGACGTGCAGGGAGCCTTACCAGTGCGGGCCAGGACACCGCCAGCAGGGCCCCGGCCGAGCACAGCTGCAGGGCAACAGTGCAGAATGCCCTTTCCCAAGTCCCAAGTCCGTTTGACTATGGGATTCCCGTGTTGGGTGCCAGGAGGACAACGGCTGGCTCGCAGGTAAATGGACACACTGGTGGGTGGGCCTAAGATCCTGCCAGATTTTCCCCGGAGTGGAATTCTCTAGATCGCATTGTGAGCTAAGAGAGTGTGATCATCTGTGCCTCCTGGTCTTCCTCCATCGTTGATTCTAGCCACACTCCTCTTTCCCTCCCTCACTCCGGGGTTCAGAAGCTCCCTCGCACCGAATCGATTCTAATTCAAAGGGACCCTAGAGGACACTCACAGAGTGGCCCTAGAGGGCAGAGCAGGACCGGCCCTGTGGGTTTCTGAGGCTGAGCGTATTTACAGGGCTGGGACAGAGGAGTGGAGTCTCTGGGGTGTGGGGGTGGGGGCTCCAACTGCTGACCTTGCTGTGAGTGGTCCTGAGTAAGACCCTGTGCAACGTGGCCTCATGTACCAGGCAGTCTATTCGCCTTGCCCTTAATGTCCTGGGAGTCCCAGAAGACCATGCAGCAGACCACCCAACCAGAAGGCTGTGCACACCTCACACAGAGGAAAGGGGGACAAAACAAAAAACATCCCAACGCCATGATTTGTCATCTACAGGGTGGCTCTCAGTAAGAATCAGATGGCACAGGCAGCAATGGGCTTGGCTTCGTTTTTAGGTTATTTATAAGGAGCCTTGCCCTGATGGCACAGTGAGGTCAGCTGCTACCCAAGAGGACAGAGGTTCAAATCCACGCCACACAGCTCAGGAAAACAACAAGGCTGTCTACTCTCGTCACGACCCTGAGTCAGAATGGACTGGGTGGCCGTGCAGTTGGGTCGGGGTTCCTGTGCATACAAGCACGTTTCTGCTGAAGCCTTTGAAAGTAAACTGAAGACCACAGACACGCCCTGGTGCTCAATGCTTGCACACACAGGGTCTAAGCAATCAGGCCGTTCTCCCACAGATGCCGGGCCCGGATCGGACAACACGAACCGCCCGCCCTCCTGTGCATCAGCCCACGCTCAGCTTTCCCGTCTCCAGTTTGTTTCCAACCCCGGCCTCCGCAAGGCTCATGCCCTGAGACGCTCGGGTTCCCTTTCATCTGCAAGTCCTAGCCCTTGTCTCAGCCAGCTGCTTCTGGTTTTGTGAACGATGGGTTCTCATCCTGGTTCTACCACTCTCCCCTCGGATAGTCCTCAGACGTCACCATCACCGGGCCATCTCACTACATAGAGGGCTGGGGCTGCCTGTCACCGGGTGCCTGTGGTCAACAGGATACCAGCCAGTCAGGAGGTGCAGGCGACTCGCTGCCTGTCTGATCGGCATGCTTACCTTCCCTGTCGGAGTCATGGAGGCCTGTGACAGCGTCGTCTTTAGCAGATCCCAAGGGAAGTGTGGGCAGAAGCCTCCTGAGCATGCGCCTTCTGCTGACTGGGCTCCGATGGGCGGCGGCTGCAAAGGCAGGCAGATGCTTGGTAAGGGGGCAGGCAGTGAGGGAACCAACTGGACAGAGGCGGGCGGCATGAGCGTGCGCAGGCCTGGAGCAGGCTCTCTGAGCAGGTGTCTCTGAGCAGGACAAAGAGTTCCCCTGGGCTCTCAAGTCACGATGTCACCAATGCTGTGTCCTTCTGCTCAGACTCCAGTGTGCCAGGAGCTTCTGGATGACTCTCCTCTGCTGAAAGACCCCACCTGAATCCAGCGCCAAGCCCTCCCTCTCCCCTGCGTATTTTAACAAAGGAGGAGACACTGCGCTGGCCTCCCCCTACCTAGAACTGCCTTTAATAATTGGTGTGTCCACTGTGACCGGAAAACAATGGGAAAGGCATGCAGTGCCGGAGAAGACTGTCCCAGGTAGTATGGACTGCTACAAGGACAAGCCAGTCCGTCTTGCAAGATCCCTGGCCAGCGTGCTCTTTATAGGCAAGATGTCGCCTGAGATACTCTGGACGTGTTTTCAGGAGAGACCAGTCCCTGGAGAAGGACGTCCTGCCTGGTGTGTGATGGACGGACACCATGGCTGCAAGAACGGGCTCAGGCACAGGGACGATGGTGAGGAGGGCCTGCGAGCATTCCGGGCTGTTGTGCACAGGGTGGCAGTGGGTCGCGACCAACCCAACCACAAACAGCCATGCCAATCACCAGCCTGATGAGGGTGTCCCTCGCTTGTCACACACACAACACAACACACACACCACACACACAAGCCCAGGACTGTCGAGTCGGTTCTGGTTCACAGTGACCCCGTGGGGCCGAGTTGAAACCGGAGGGTTTCCAAAACTTCAATCGTGATGGGAACCGAGGGGCCATCTTTCTACCACTGAGCGGCTACTGGAGGGTTCAAACTGCTGACCCTGTGCTTAATAGCAGAGTGCTTAGCCACTGCACGCCAGAGTTCCCACAAACACACCCACATTACATGGTATTTATAGGAGCGCTTTTGATCTCTTGTCTGAGCCCCCACAAGCAAGTCAGCAGGGGCTCGTCCAACCTCTCCAGACGAGCTTGTCAGTACGCAGGACTGGCTGGCTGGCTGAGGGCAAGGGCCACCCGGCCGGGAGAGAGGTTCTGCTCCTGAAACGTTGGCCTGCTCCCTCAGCCAGCCTCGTCCTAACCGTCCGAGGACTGTCCTCCCAATGCCTGCACCTCACCTGGCCTGGGCGCCAGGACTGCACTGCTCTGAGAGAGGGGCTCCTTTGGGGCTTGTACCTTGTCTCTCTCTGTAAGCCTCTCCAGTCACTCCCTGGAGGTGGAGGGTGGAAGGCCACTGTTTTGTTCAAATGAGAGGCCTGTTCTTACCAAGAGGATTAAGACCCTGATGTAATGGTTACGCATTGGGTTGCCAATCGCAAGGTTGACCGTTCGAAACCGCCAGCCGCTGGATGGGAGAAAGACGGAGCCCTTTCCTCCCGCAGAGAGCTGCAGTCTCGGGAACCCCCAGGGGCAGCTCTCCCCTGGCCCACAGGCTGCTCTGAGTCAGAATGGAGAAGGTGTTCATGAGAAGAGTCTCTGACTCAGCAGGACATGGGCCCTGGAGTGAGCATTCACACTACACTCAATGAGGTGCTCACACAACCATCTGGAGACCTAAGAGAAGGCACCTGGCTACACATGGTTGCAAAGCTTCCGAGTGGCCAGCCTTGCCCATCCCTGCCTGGGGCTCTCCATGCACAGTGCTGGCACGTGATCAGTGTAACAGGGAGTTCCCAACTCCTTCACAGGCACAGGGGTTGACCCAGGACCCTGAGGTTGAATGCACGCATGACTTCAGGGCAGAGAGAAGGGGGGGGCACCCCTTCTGAGTGTGGGTGCCCCGGCACAAAGGCAGGGGAAGACCAGGGGTCAGGCGAACATGGGGGTCCCCGCCCTGCGGTCCATTGAGGAGGGGGGAGGCAGGTGCTCTGCCCTGGGTCCCAGGAAGCCACCGCTGCCCAGACAAGTGGCCAGCACCTCCTCCCACACTGCGTCCAAGGTCACCATTCACGAGCACCATGCTGCTTTCGGACGCTGCTCTGGGTGGCAGTGTAATTTCCCCTGGGGAATTTTGACCCACATGCTCAACTTGGAAACATTTGCCGGATTTCAACTTTTTAAAATACCCACAGATATGACAAGAGGAAACGGTGGCGGGGGGGGGGAGGGAGGGGGAGGAGAAAAACTAAAGTCTGAAAACAACCATGTTAGATTTAAGCTGGGCCCCCACCTCTCTGTGCCCACTTGGCACTAGGAACGCGTAAGCAGCTCCCCGGGATGCTGGATCTGAGCCCTGTCCTGCGGGGCCAGGTGCTCACCCTAAGCCCACCTCTCACCCCGGTCCCACTTCTCTGTCACTTCCTGCTCTGCTTCTCCAGCCCTTTGACGGACCTCGGAGAGACGGACTCAGGCCACCGCAATGCAGCGGACAAAGCGTGTTACGCGGCTCGTTCGCCCCGCTGCTCACAGAAGTGACGGGGACACTGCCGTCTATGGTGTGTGTGGCAGCAAAACCAGAGTGAGAGCTGTCGGGGGCCTGGCCACAGAGGGGCGGGGAGACAGGAGCGGAGCACGTGCTGGGAACAATGGCACGGACTAGGCGCACTCCACGCAGGGCCGCCACTGACCCCGACTTCGGGAAAATCCACCAGCAAACCACCCCCCAAAACGCAATGGCGGGAACCGCCGAGGAACGAGGCCTGCATCTCCCGAGGCTTCTCCACGTGACTCAGTGCCCAAGCAAGCATGGCGTGGCCTTAGAACTTGGCACACTTCCTGCCACAATGGGGATGGCGCAGGGCCGGGCGGCGTCTTCTGTGTGCGCGGGCGTGGCGGTGAGTCACAGCGAGCGTGGCCTGGCCTGGGTGAACGGGTGGGGGGGCAGAGATCTTCCAAGGCTCTTTGTGGCTGCCGGTGGGAACGTTTTAAACCAGTGGTTTTTAACCTGTGGGTCGCGGCGACCCCTTTGGGGGTCAAACGACCCTTTCACAGGGGCTGCCCGGTTCAGAACACTGGCAAAATGACAGTGATCAAGTAGTAATGAAAATAATGTCATAGTTTGGGGTCACCACCCCAAGAGGAACTGAATGAAAGGGTCGCGGCATGAGGACGCTTGAGGACCACTGATGTACAATGTGGGCAGGTACTTGGGGTACGGGGACTTGCCTCTGAATTCCTCAGAGGCCTCTCAGGGCTCCCACGCTCCACAGGGGTCACACTCACACTGCCACGTCTTGTCTCGACTTTGTAACTGGAGTCAGGTCAAAGTTCACAGAGCTGCCACTTCCACTCGCCCCATGGGAAAGGCCACGTTATCCGCCGACTCGCTTTGCGGTGTGGAACGGTCCACTGGCCGGACACTTAAGGGGCTTCAGAAAGTTCATGGAAAATGGGCCCAAGAGACAGTGGACTCTTCCCATGAACTTTCCTGAAGTCCCTGAGCCCGCATGGGAGTAATTGTCTTAACTGCCTTTCAAAAGCATCTCTTATCTAGGTCAGAGGGTCGCAACCTCCCTAATGCTGCGACCCTTTCATACAGTTCCTCACGTTGTGGTGACCCCCAACCATGAAATCATTTTCGTTGCTACTTCATCACCGTCATTTTGATACTGTGATGAATCGGGCGACCCCTGTGAAAGGATTGTTTGAGTCCCAAAGGGGTCTCGACCCACAGGTTGAGAAATGCTGATCTAGGTCTTCTCCAAGAAGGCACAGGCATCCTCATCTTGTTTCAATCTTCTGTCAGAGCGCCTAGAGGAGCCCCGGCGGCTCCGTGGTTACGTGTTGGGCGGCGAACCTCAAGGTCAGCGGTTTGGAACCATCAGCTTCTCCGAGGGACTAAGATGCTGCCATATAGAAGTGACAGTCTCAGAAACTCACGGGGGCGGTTCTGCCCTGTCCTGTAGGGTGGCTACGCCAAGGTCGTGAGTTTGGTTTCTGGTTTGGTCAGAGTGTCTTTAAAAGTAATAAAAAATTTGAAACAAAAGCAAACAATGCTCAGCCTCACCCTGGAACTGCAACGGCCTAAGTATGAGATCCCGTGTCACACCACACGGTTACAAAGAAAGCCACAGCCAAACCCCGCTGCCAAGCCGACTGCCCCAGAGTTCCCCAGGTGGTCTGCCAGCCGGGGGTGAAATGCCGACCTGTCAGTTAGCTGCATGCTTACCTACGGCGCTCCTGGGGCCCCCCGCTTGTTCTTCCCTAAGCTCTAGTTCACAATGAGATCCAGGGACTGGCATGGGCGCTAAGACTCTTACGGCATCACTCACTTGCCCCTGCTCCCACCCCACCCCAGGCTCCATGGTGAAGCCTCTCCTCACGGGCACCGGCCCCAGGAAGGTCAGAGACGTGCCCGGGGACCAAGATGACTGTGGGGGAACGGGCTCTGTCCTCAGGCTGAGGGCTGCCCGCCCAAACCAACTGCAAAGACAGTTTCCTCTCCGGCCCCCAAGCCCTTTCTTATCAGCCCAGCCAGTCCCTGGAGGCACAAACAAGCCAAGGTCTCGGCACTTTTCCTTTGCTGACTCTGACCTCCTGAATAAGCCCTTGTGAAGCTGGGGGTGTAAGGGGAGAGGCCGAGGGCCCTGCCAGTCTGCCTGCCCAGGAGGCTGCACGGGGCTCCGTTCCCGGGCCAGTGACTCAGCACCCAGGACCACCTGCTGCGTGGGTGTCTCAGCCTTCCGGGTCGGGATGAGCATGCGCTTTGGTAGAGGGGAGGAACAAGGCTGAGTGGGGCCAAGGACGGGAGAGCCGCCCGGAGCCAGAGGAAATACAGCCCCCGAAGGAGCCCTGGCGGCAGGAACTGTGGGCTGGGTGGGGGCCGAACCCTCCAGTCGTTCTTTGGGAACAAGGTGAGGCACCCGTGCCCATACAGGTTCACAGCCCTGTCTAAAGCGGTGTCACCGCGAATCCAATCAACTGGATGGTGGTGGGCTTGGGCTTGAAGGTGAGCCACTGGGTCCTGAGCTTCTTGTGCCCACAGGTGAAGTGAGGGGGGAGCCAGGTGTGCTAAGGTAATAAAAATGAGGCAGGATCACAGGGCACCTCCATTTTCCAGAGAAAAGGCTGGCCCCGGAGGCTCTCCAGGACGTCACGATGGCCTTCAGAGCACCCCGGGGTCTGCAGGCCCCTCGTGTGCTTGTCATCCAGGTGAAGGTGATGGCCTTGCCCTGGGCTTCCAGAAGAACATGCCTGTCTTGAGGGAAACACCGCCAAACTTAAAGTGGTTAGGCATCATCTCCCATCTGGGGACAGCTGTCAGTAGGGTCCTGTCCCAGGAGGATAGCATGCTTAGTGAAGCAGAGGGCCAGGGGGACTAACAGAGGCCCCCCTCAAGACGGATGGACACGGCTATGGCAGGAGCTAAAACACAGTACCAGTTGGGAGGATGGCCCAGGGCCGGCATAGTTCTGCTCTATTGCGCACAGTTCCTCACATTGGTCCTCCACCACCACCACCACCTGCACCGCTACCTCCACTACCTGCACACCTACTCTACCTCTACCACCTCCACCTGAGGTCCCCTCTGCCCTGCCTCCAGGCATCCGCTCCACTTCCTTTATATAAGCTCTGCTCTGCGGTGTCCTCCCTCTGGCCGGCCTGGCGGTGGGTCATCGCAGCCAGGGAGCGGGTCCACCTGGGATCAATTTTAACTGTGAAACCTGGGCTCCTAGCTATCACCTCCACCTGCCCTGAGAAGCCTTGGGACCCCTCCACACTGTCCCTCACCCACTGCATCTGCTGCACTTCTCTGAGCGGTCGCTGGGGCAGGGCCCCGGCTGAGCCAGGCTCTGCAGAGGCACCTGTTGGCCAGGTGCTCAGAGAAGCGAAGGTGGAGGTGCACAGAGGGCCATGCTCCCTCTATCTGGGAACCAGGCGGCTGAGGGAACCTGAGGCTGGCCTTTAAAGGGTGTCCCGTGGATGAATCGTCCAACTGCCAAACAACAGGCCAGTGGTTTGAATCCACCAGGGACTCTGAGAGGGAGAAAAGACAGCCTAGGTGGGCCCCAGGGTGGGATGGGTGGCAGCCCTACCCTGTCACCTAGGGTCACTGTGCATGGGAATCAAACTGATGCCACCCCACAAACAGGTGACCCTTTCCAAGAACTCCTGGCATGGAAGAAAGGGCTAGCGGTGCGCTTTGCAAAGGTCCCAGCCTGGCAGCCCCCAGAGCACAGCGCCTGTTACCCACGTGGGATCCCTGGGAGTCAGAACCAATTCTCAATGGCAGTGGGGCGAGTTTCCAGGTGGCTGAGGGAGGAGACTTGGGTCTCACCCCTAAGGCACTCTGCAGGCCAGGCTGGGCACGAGCGGTGCCTCGCTGTAACCAGGGCCAGGCCGTGCAGGAGAGAGACCCACCGTGTGGTGGCCCTGGGGCTGGCTGTTTGTGCGCTTCCTCACCATTTCACTCTTGGGCCATTTGCTTGGCAATGTGTCACGCTGCCTTGTGACCTGCTCGCTTCTGCCAAGTCTCCTTCCCCAGTGTCTCAGGCACTATCTTCTCCATGCTCCCCCACCCCCACCCCCGCCCCGGCTGCCCGGTCCCACCGAGCTGTGCCTCTCTGCCCCTTGGCCTCGCAAATGAGCTGTCAGAGTCACGGCTTCAGGAAGTTCAATTCCAACCCTTTGAAGGCCTGCACATGGACAGTCTAGGAGCCCTAGAGGCACTGTGGGTTAAGTGTGGACAGCTAACCGCAAGGTCGGCGGTTTGAACCCCCACATGGTGCTTGGGAGCAAGGCGAGGCAGTCGGCTTCCTTCCAGTTATAGCCAGCTCGGGAACTTGAGGGAGCCGCTCAGTCCTATGGGGCGTGGAGGATTACGGAGGCGATAAGGAGGGGTGTGGACATGGGTTCTTTACAGAGGGCCGGGGACCCAGGCAAAGCGTCTGGGGTTCTTCTGGAGAGTTCTGAATGAAGGCATGGTCTGAGGAAGCTGGCAGCAGAGGAAGGGCTATTTGGGGGGGAGGGGGTCTCTCTGAGAGGCTGTGCAGTGGCTCTTCCAGGGCCCTGAGCTTCCCTTCTCCTCCTCCTCTTCCTCCGAGTGTCACCGTCACCATCTGTCCTTGGAAGGCTGATGGCAGAGGCCTGACCAGCTCTCCTCCTGTCCCCCTTGACTCCTTGCAGGGCCTGACGGCCACAGCTGTGGGCAGGCGCCATGCGGGGCCAGAGCTGGAAGACAGCTCACGTCTTGAGAGAGGGGGAGGATGAACGGCTGCCAGACAGAGCCTGGAGATCCCAACTATGCCCTCCTTCCCCTCTCTTCTTTCCTCCCAATCACAGGATCTGGGGGGCAGTGGAGGCTGGCAGCTGGGAACAGGTGAGCGGGAGCTGGGCGTCGTGTAGGTAGCTCCAGGTGGGGAAATGGTTAACGTACTCAGCTGGTAATTGGAAGGTTGGGAGTTCAAGTCCACCCAGAGGGGTTTCAGACAGTGCTGCTGAGAAACCAGCCACGGGAGCAGGATGCCACTGGGACACACAGGGGGTCCCCTGGAACCAAAGTGGACAGCAAGTGGTGTGGGGTGCGGTGGGGGGAGCTCAGGAGGCAGCAGTGAGGGGTGCATTTGAACTTGGACGTGGTGGTAATACTCAAGGGCTTTGATGGGGGTTACAGCTGGGGGAGGTCACCAGGAAGGTCATCACTCGAGTCCCCTTGGGCCCTGCAGATGGGCCCACACTGTGGAGATGGAGGGTCTGAGGCAGGCCTGCCAGCGCAGTGCCCGGTGCCAACCACACGGTGGCAGTCACACACAGCTATGCTAGCTGCCCATCCCCCCTCCATCAAAAAACTCACCCATCTAGGAGTGGATGATGCTTCCTCTCCCCCCTTATCTGAATTGGGGGAGCACCGCCTCGGGGAGTGAGGGCCTGTAGGCTTCGTGGGAGAGGCTGAAGAACTCTGTGTGAGCAGCGACCCCTAACCCAGTGTGCAACCAGGGATCCTGCTTGGGCCACAGAGCAAGCACTGTTTATGAAAGAACAGCAGAGGACCACAATGACAAGACTGGCTCACGTGGGTTTCCACTGCTGGGGGGACTGGCTTTGTCAGACTCTTGGGGCTCACGATTTTAGGTGATCTAGGGTCGTTAAAATTCCCACCGCTCGGTGAAGGGGTAGTGGCTCCCTCATTTGGGTGGGAACGAATCCTGTCACGGCTTGAGTATCATCAGACCCTCAGCACGGCTTCCTGGCCCTCCTTGTGGTTCTGAGGGGCACCTGTGTCCACTCGGGCCCCTCGCCTGCCTAGGAAGACATGCAGCTGACAGGCGCATCTCCATGAGAAATGTGATAGAACCAACTCACTGTCCCAGGATTGGTTGCCCTCCAGGAAAGGCTGCATCACTCACTCACTCACTACACCCCTACAGGAAGAAGCAAGATCCCTTAAGGAAGCCCACGCCCCCCACCCCCACCCCACCATGGGCTGCAGTGAGAGCAGCCTGGAGCTGGCCCCCTGTCCTCCCTCACAGAAAGGGGACTCTGCTGAGGTCTACAAGGATGGGGGTGGCGGCGTTCTCACGGTGGGGGACCAGCTGAGAGGAGTCCGGCCACTGGGCTAGAACCTGAAGCCACGCCCCGAGCGTTACCTCCAGGTTGGCTGTGAGCGCCTAGCTGTGGTGACTGTCATCCTGCAGAGATGCAGGGTCTGGGCTGCATGTGAAGCAGAGAGGGGCAGGTGGGGGCTGGTCTCTCCAGGACCAAGAGACTTGGCTCCACTAGGCCAAAGGCCATCGGGAGTCACCCCGCCCCTGCTGGCTTCTTGGTCCATCCACAGGGGCCCAGCAGAACTACCCGGTACAGTTTCTGAAGCTGAAAATCTTTATGGAAGCCATCAGCCATGCCCTTCCCCCATGGAGCAGCTGGTGGATTCAAACTGCCAACCTTGTGGTGGGCAGGCAAGTACTTAACCTACTGCGCCACGGGGGGGGCATGAACTATTTCCACTCTGGGGCAATACAGCTTTTACAGGTAGGGCGGGGGAAGAGAGAGAGAGAGAGAGAGAGAGAGAGAGAGAGAGAGAGAGAGAGAAGGGCCTGGCAAGGGGGCCGGACAGAATCATTTGCTAGCGCTGTTCTGAGCACTGCACACACGCGTCAGTCCATTCAACCCTAACAGACCTACGCGAGGGGGTGCCCAGGACACCCCTGTGGCACAGAGAACAGAGCCTCCAAGGCATGCGGCCAGTCCAGGCAGGGCTGTAGCCCAGGCTCTACCTCTGGGACATGACTCCCAGCTGGTCCTGCCAATGAGGGAGGCCCAGGAACCTGCTGGCCCGGCACTGCAGGTGGGGGCACGAGAGCCCACTCCCCCACCCCATGCGGCTTCCTCCATGGCTCAAACCACCACCAAAGCAGCGACCAGCAAGGAGAAGCTGCACAGGGGGCTGGTGAGAGTCCTCTGCAAACAGACCATGCACGAAAGCCCTCCAGCCTTCCAACATGCTTCCAGGCCCCACCCCACCCCCTTTCATCACTGCACCTCACCGGGAGATTCAGCACCCATTTCAGGAGGTGGCGAGTGACCAGGCAGGAGCGGCAGCGAGGAAGAAAGGCACCCAGGCTGCTCCAGGCGCAGCAGGAGGGCGGGGATGTTTCAGTGAACGGGTGGGATGCCGGAAGCACGCCTTGCCCACGCCAACAAATCTGAGACCCCTCCGAGGCCAGCTGACTGGAAGAGACCGGTGCGTGTGCCCATTCCAAAGATCCAACAGCAGTGCCACTCCCATGCCACAGAAGTACAATCTGGCGGAGGGTGACCGAGACACGGTGGCAGCAGCACGCTGGCACGGGCCTGCCCGAGAGGCAAGCCAGAGAAGAGGGTGTGGGACCCGGGATATCCTTGCTGACCCGAATGTGGCTGGCAACACAGGAGACCAGCAAGCTGTGCACACCTGTGCTTGACCGACTGTGCAAGGGCACAGGCACTGTGTGGGTCAAACCAACTTGTGGACGGCGCCTTAAGGGGAATTCCAGACCGCCTTGCCGTGCTCACGCAGAACCTGCACACCGACCCGAGGCGGTTGTCCTAACAGCCTAAGACGAGAGTGGGTGGTTTTAAATGGGGCAAGTGCCACCCCAGGGCAGACCCTCACGCCATTCTTCCACTCAGTCCGTGTGCCGAGCAAATCGTCCCAGAGGCTGGAGTCCCCAACGAAGGACGGAACATCAGTATCGGTGGACGGCAAAAGAACAACCTGTGATATGCAGCCAACCCAGCCCGCCTGCTGAAACCAAGGGCTTGAAGGGCTGACGGCACCACGAGGAACGGCAAGAGGGCCAGCATTGTCGAGAACTTCACTGTCCTCCCACCCACTGTCAGCGACTGAAGAATCGGCCACCAGGTACATCCACAGGGCAGGTCTGGAAGCCAGCTGTGCTCCCCACCCGGCCGGCGACACTGCACGCCCCCGAGCCGACCTGCCGCAGGCGGCTCAAAGAGGGGAGACCACCCTTTGAGGATGAAGGTGTGCCTGAGCAACGCGGTGCATGCGTTTCCAGTCGCCTGACACGCATGGGGAGCTGTGCAGTGAGAAGGGAGACCAGGGCAGAGCTGATGCGCTTGGACTATGCCGTTGAAGAATACCGAACACGCAGCGTGGGCTACCAGAAGCGCGCACGCGTGTGTCTCGGAGGCTGTACTTAGCAGTGAGGATGGAGGATGGCGAGACTGCTTTGGCTCACTCTCTCTGCATGTGGGACCAGGAGGAACCAGGCCCTGGAGAAAGACATGCGTGAGACCGGAGTAGCCCCCTCTGCAGGCTGTGGGGAACACATCTCTGGCCACTGAGTCTGCCTACAGAGATCAGGAGGGGGGCAGGGGTGGGGTGTGTGTGTGTGTGTGAGGGGTTGTTGGGGGAAGCCTGCCTTTTGACATCGGCCCCCCACTGTGCCCAAAATACCTCCCACTTCTCCTTTCAGTGTCTGGTCCGTGTTCCAGACGCAAGCTCAGCACAGCCTGGCCCGTCTAACCTGTTCCACACCCCCATTGACCTCCCTGCTCCCTCACGGGGTACCCAGAATGACTCCTCCTCCATCCCCCTTTCTTATCCTCCCCAACGTTGGAGCTCCAGAGCCAGCTCTTGAGGAACACGGCTCCGGAGAGGCACCCCAGGAAAACTGCAAGGAGACCGAGTCCTTCGACTGAAAATAAAAAACCCAACAAACAACACTGCTGCCTGGGTTTCCTTGCAGCAGGTCAGCCTGCAGACCCAGCTCTGGGCGGGCCCAGACATCCCCAAGGAGGCCGAGGCCACCAGCACCGAGTAAAGGACATGTCTGTGTCACATGCCTTCTGGACAAGCAGCTCTGACCTCCTCCCCCCCCCACTCCCCCCCCCCCCCCCCCCCGCGGCTTCAAAGATAGTTCTGCTCCATTGCGTAAGCCACAGCCTTGAACCACCCCTGCCTCTCCTGCCAGAGGCCTGAGCTCACCTGTCCCTACAGGTAGTAAAAGATTACAGGGATCACAGCCGCGCTGTTGACACACTCCTTCCAAGCCGCTGCTTGCCCCACCCATCCAAGTTCAAAGTTCATGTCTTCTCAACCCCCAAGGAGGGAGAGGCAGGCCGCCTGGGCAGGGTAAAGGCACAGCCTGGCAGAGGAAGGAAGCTCTCTCTCACTCGTCCCCTCCCGCCAGGCACACCACACCCTTTGGGCGAGGCCCTCAGACCCCCTGCAGGTGGGCACCCGAGGCCAGACACCCCCGTCCGGTGTTCAGCCTAAGGAGTGGACATCAAACGTGGGGTCTGCATGATGGCCCTGGGGAAACAGCGGGGACCATCCCAGGGACTCTGGGCCCAACAACGCTGTCTTCCCTTCAGTAGTTGCATTTTCTATGCAGCCCCTGCCACCCCGGTAAGCTGGCTGCCGGCGCTCACAGCGCACCAGGGCTGAGCAGGAACAGAATGTCTGCAGGACAACATGGTCTCCCAAGAGCCCGGGCAGGGTCCAGGCTGGGAGCTGCTCTTCCAGAGCAGAGGTGACCAGCTGATAGCCGCCTGTTTGCTGCTCCTGCCCTCAACCCAGGCCTTCCTTGGCTCCTTAGTGACTCTCACACTCATTCTCCCCAAGGGGGCCCAAGCGTGCTCTGGACCCTCACACCCTGAGTCCCCCACCAGCACATCCTCAGAGCATTCCTGGGACCCCCCCAGAGCAGGGCCTTCCTTGTACTTGCAGCCGAGGCTGGGTCTCCAGGGAGCCCTTTCCATGTTACTTCTGTTTCCTGTTCTCCACCCCTGTGCCCAGGGTGCCACAGACTTGTGGAAAAAATGAGTGAGCGAGTAACAAGCCGGTGAGCCATAGTCCGGGGCCCCTGTATCTCCCTGGTTGGCTGCTCTCCCAGTGTCCTATGGAAGCCCCCGCCCCACACACTGCTTCTCCATCGCTTCCTGACTTTGTGTCTCTCCAGCCCCACCCGCCCAGATGACTGCCATAAACACCGTGGGGGCCACCTCCTGCAGCCCCCACTAGTGAAAGCAACAGTCCAAGACTCTGCTCTGAGCTAAGGGGGTGTAAGAACCCGAGAACTAGAGCCTAAGGCCCCAGCACCCCTTCACAGTCCCTGCACTGGGCACACCCACCCCCATCAGGTAGACACTTCCCAGAGGTGCTGCACAGAAAGTACCACACACACTGAGATACCGGACAGGTGCCATTGCCCCCCTGACCCCTCGCCCCCTGCCTTCCATTCACATGTGCCCTGAGGGAGGTGTCTGCAGCGTGTCAAGGTGAACACCCCGCAAGTGAACAGCAGAAGCACAGGAGTTCAGGGTGCAGGCTGGTGTGGGTACCCGGGGAGTGTGGAGGGTGGTGCCTGCAGGAGGGGTAGCCTCAGGCAGAGGAAGCCTGGCAGGACCGGACCATCATCTGGTGGGGGGTGGGGTGGGACTGGGGGTGGGGTGTCACATCAGAAAGAGCTCTTGGGCAGTACCAGTAGGAAACCGGCTTGCCCTGGCTGCGGCACGGTGTGGCCATACAGGCCACCACAGCATCATACGAAAACCAGCAGGGCTCTGGGGTCTTGAGTTTACAGGAAGGAGCGATGCTCATGAGTGCCAGTTCTCACCCCACCATCAAAGGATGGAGACCCCGTCTCGGGCCCCACAGCCGGCTGCTTACTCGCATGTTGGGAGAGTTGCTGGCTCATTCCTGTGGGTGTGCAGACTGTGGTCATGACCTCGTTAACAAATTGTAACCAGGTGAACAAACAGGCAAGGGCATGAATGCCCGGCTGTGGGGGACGGGTTCATTCTTCCCTGGCATATTACCACCACCACCACCACCACCACCACCACCACCACCACCAAAGGCAACGGAGGAAATCAAATCGAGGCGTCAGAAAACAAAACAAAGCTACCTCCAGAATGTGTGTCGCTGCTGAAAACTCGACAGGCTCGAAATGAAAAGCTCTGATCTCAATCCTAGGGGTCCCTGTTATTGCCCTCAAGTTGGCTATGGCTCACAGCAGCACGCTACTGTCCTGTCCCTGTGCCCGCCTCACAGCATCAGTCACGTTGGAGAACCCACGGCTGCAGCTGCATCGCATTGAGGGCCTTGCTCTTGGTCGCTGGCCCCTCCCCCCACTCTACCAAGGACCAGTCCCCTTCTTGATCCCACGTTCAAAGTCTGCGGGATGAAGTCTCACCATCCTCCCTCCCACGGATCCTCCTGGTTGTACTTCTTCCCCTCACAGACGGCCACTTTCTCGTGCACATTCCATCTGCTCCAACACCCACCCGTCCCAGACATCCATTCGTCTCTGGTCTTTCCTTACTGACCGCACAGCTCTCGCATGCAGATGAGCCGACTGGAAATAATCTGGGTTTCGGCCGGGCACACCTTAGTCCACAAAGGGACATCTTTGCCCGAATGCTTTCAAATAGGTATGTTTGGGCATCAGAACTGCCAATTGCAACACGTCGTTTGATGCTCTGACTGCTGCTTCCCAAGGGCACACGGATGGGGGATTCGAGTGAAATAAAATCCTCAACGTCAATCTTTTCTCCAAGGATTAAGATGCTGCTTCTTGGTCAAGTTGCAAGGATCTTCTTGTTTTCTTTCTGTTAAGGTGTAATTCGCACCGAAGCCCGACGTCTCCGATCTGCACCAGAGAAGTGCTTCCAGGGTGCTTTCCTTTCAGCTAGTGAGGGTGGGTGGTGTGCACATCACCAGCTGGTAACGAGTCTTCCTCTCCAGACAGCCGTGTTCTCAGGCGACCCGCTCGGCATCTAGACGGGATTTGACTGGTCTCAGGGTGCAGCCCCGATGGACCGATCTCCCTGGATTTTAAACCCTGTTCTGATTGAACTGCTCCCTGGTCTTCATTCAGGGTTGGCCTGAGCACAGAATGCCTATTCTGAACCACGTTATCCACAAATTGTGATGACTCACGCGATTGGATGCCTCTGGAACATCCCGAAAACACAGGGCTTTCTCTGCTTTCAGCCAAGATTCACCTGATGGCAACAATGATATCTCCGTGTATCGTGTTCTCTTCTGGATCTGGCCTCCGTTGCTGGTAGTTAGCTCCCTGCTGATGTACTGCTGCAACCGTTTCTTGATGTATTTTATTTGCATATGATATTGTTATTTCTGTGTTCTGTTGGATCACCTTTTGAGTGGGCACAGATATGGGTTTCTGCCAATCAGTTTGCCAGCTAGCTGTCTTTCAAATTCCTTGGCTCGGAGGAGGGAGCCCTTCCAACATCGCATCCTTCTGTGGACATGTCTCAATGGGTAGTCTGTCAGTTCCTGGAAACTTTTTTTTTTGTGCCAATACCTTCAGTGCAACTTGGATTTCTTTCTGCAACATAGTCAGCTCCCGATTATTTAGATCTACGTTGTCTCTTGAAGTGGCTGCATGTCGCCCCGTTCCTTTCAGTACAGTGACTGCAGTTTGGGTGCAGTCCATCCTCTGTGGATGCTCCTTACATCACACAACATTTGCCCTTAGAATCTTTCAGCACAGCAACCCGATGCTTCAATTTCCCCTTCAGTCCTTAATGCCAAGTACGTTCACTTTTGGCCTGCTAACTCCAAGCTGGCACCTTCCATGGTAACACTTTGTCTTCTCAAAATGGCCTTTACAAACCTTCTGCTCAGCCCTGTGATGTCACCGTCGGTCCTATGTGCCTCAGCGGCGCTACATTCAAGAACAAGTTTCAGTCTCGTCCGACACCCATTCTGATCTTTTCTCTCGTTTTAATGACCCTTGTGGTCTTCATGTGCGGTGTCCTTCATGTCTTCCCATAATTTGTCTGATCTTCGTTCATTAGTGTCCCACGACTCAGATCTGTCTCTGAGTTGGTGTCTACATTCAGGTGGGACACACTTCAGGGCAGGCTTTGCGTCTTATGGACCTGTCTGACTTTCCACCTGCTTCACCTGGAACTTGCAGGTGAGTGTTTGGTGGTCTGTTCTGCGGCTGACCCACTGGCTTGGTCCCGGCGGAGCATTTTTAACTCTGCTGTAGTGCCTTCCCACAGCTTCAGTCCAGATTCCTGCGCGGCCCATCAGGTGAGGCCATTTACCATTTACATGATTGAAAACAGGCATTTCCAATGAATAAGGTCTTGCAAAATGCTATCGCCACCGGCACCATTATTTTGCAATGACTGAACCGTCACTGGTTCCAACTGTCGCATTCCAATAACTAGTAATCATCCATGCACCTTGACTACAGACAGTTTTGCCCAATCTCAGACAGCATTAACTGGCAAAACAAACCAAAAAATCAAGCAAGCAAAAACACAAAACAAAACAAAAAACCAACCAAACCCTTCCGTTTCTTCATCTTTATCAGTAATGGCTGGGAGATAGATTTGCATCACAGTCTTGCTAACAGATCTTCCTTGGAGATGTACAGATATCACCCTATTACTTACAGTAATAGATCTTGGAAAGCGATGGATCCTGACACCATTCCTCTTCACGATGTCATACCTGGCACAGTGGGCCATGGGACTCCGGCTCAGAATGACCATGACCAGGCCACTCCAGCTCACGAACATCAAGGCTCTTGATCTCCAAGTGTCCGATTTCACATTTTGACATCTTCCAATTTTTCTCAAGTTATATTTCTCACGTTCCTCGTTCCTATCAGGAATGGACATTGCAGCTGCTCCTTCTCCTTTGAAATCAGACCGCCGTAGCCAGGTGAATTTCCAAAAGCTCGGCTCCAACCGCCTCATGAAGGACGCCTCTACTTTGAGTCTGACAGGGGTTCTGGGGGGCTTCTCCTTACTGGCTTAGCCGTGTAGGGATCCAGCTGCGTAGCTGTAGGCAGAGGCGGACTGCCTCCAACTTCCCCGAGTCTTGGCTCGGTGGTCTGTGAAATGGGAGCAGCACCAGCAGCTGCCACGCTGGAGGGCCTGCTGAAAGGGGTAATCAACCCAAGGACCTTGGCGCCCTTCCTGGCACCTGCCTCTGGGCTCACGGTATGATTATTCCTCTACCGCACCTGGGTGGGAATCCGAGCTACTTCTCACACATCATTTTCATGAATGAAAAGTTAAGAGCCCCAACACAGAAGTGATTCCTGCTGACCCTACTGCAGGGCTCAGAGGGCACAGGAAGTGTGTCTGCAGTGACTGGGAGACCAGGGTTGGCCGTGCTCGGCTCCTATCAGGTTACAGCTGACTGACGCTCCACTGTCACAGGGATGTTCATTCCTAAGAGGGTCACTCCGTGTGGGAGAGATTGAGCAACTTCACATCCACGCCACAGCACTTGTGACAACGCCCCCCCCCCCCCCAAACACACCCGCCCGCCCACCTCATTTCCTTCAGATGTAGCCTGGGAGCTACACACTTTACAACCAGATAGAGACTTAGAAGACAGGAAACAACAAACGCAGTGACTACAGTGACTGAGCACCAGGCTGGCAGTCCAAAACCACCCAACAGCCTCGTAGGGAACCCTGCGGGAGCCGTTGTAGTTTAGTGGCAACGAGTTGGGCTGCCAACCACAAAGTCAGCAGTTCGAATCCCCCAGTAGCTCCTCGGTAGAAACACTTGACTTTTTTCTCCTCTAAAGAGGTACAGTCTCAGAAACGCTTGGGGGGGGGGGGGCGCTGCCAGGCAGAATCGACTCGATGGCAGTGCGTTTGGTATGGGTTCCTCACACCATCACTAGGACAGCCGGCTTGAGCACCTCCACAAACCCCTGGAGGGGGTGGGGAGGTGCTGGCCACCTGTGCCATGTAGTGTCACTGGCTGGGTGGCCCCACACGGGTGTGTGTGCGTGATCGTACAGGATCCTCAGCTGGACAGGGGACTGCCCGGGCTCCAGGGTGTCCACGGGGAGGGACGGCCATGTGAGAGGCAGGCAGCAGCTCTGAGGTTTGGGAAGCTATGAGCAAGGTCTGGCAGAGAATGAAGAGTGAGGAGGGCAGGGGACAGGCCTGGAAAAACACTCAGGTTATTTCATCTTCTACCTGAGGCTCTGCGTCTCCAGGCAGACTGCTGCTTCTGAACACTGAGGGCACCACTGTCTTGTGGGGCTCAGGCTCAAGAGTGGCCCGGGGGAGGGAGGCCGGGACTGAGAGCAGCTCCACAGAGTGCTGTGCACCCTAATCTTTTCTCCTGTGTTACTGTGGGGGGTGGGCTTGACCCGGTTCTTGGCTGGGGCTTACTCACTGCCAGCAGGGCTCCCTCTACACCACTAGAGCACCAAACTAAGACATGTCCAATTTCTCCGATGTGACCATCCTTAGACTTCAAAGCACTTGCTGGTTAGACGTTAGAACTCCGCAGCTCTGTTCACTTTGTGCGGGGAAGTTGGAGCCTGAGGCTCGGCCACCGTGAGGGTCTCTGAGGGTGAGGGGACGGGCTAGGCGGCTTGTCAAGTCAACGAGCTTCCTCCGAGGGGCCACGGGCGTCAGCCCTGATCGGGAGTTTGGAGACACCCCCCCCCCCCCCACCGCGCTCCTCACACACTGGAGAGTACTGTTCAGAGAGCTGAAACCACCAGCCTTCCCGGAGTTCTGGGGAAGAAAGGGGTGGACACTGACCTACATTCCAGGTCTCAGATGACAAATTACAGGCTTCGGACTAAGACAGATTGCTCTACACCACCTCATACAACCGATGCATCTGACAGAGAGGAGAGTGAGGCTCCGGCCCAGAAACTAAGCCACAGGTAACTCCCGCTGTGTCCCAGGCGGGCTCCAGCTTTGCCCTGGGGCTAGTGGCCAGTCTGTCCCCAACACACAGATTTTGCAGACAGTCTGTTGCAGAAACTGGGGTGCAAACCCTTCTCTGTGGCCACCGGGGCTATGTCAGGCTCTGGGACAGGGAGGACACCCACCTCGTAAGCCGAAGGTGGTGACAGTATTCCCTGGTCTGAGGCCACACCCATGGACAGTGACATTCTGTGCAGGCATCACAGGGCCGGGCGGAGGTGACCGCTGGCCTGGCTCAGCAGCCTCTGTGCAGAGGACAGTGGCAGAGAGTGGTGATGATCCAAGTCTTCACCCAGATCCATATAGAGGCTGGTCGGTCCCTGTCCCAGACCTGGGTCCACCCACCAGGCTCCAAAAGCAACTCTGAGTCCATGTGTCCTTCGAGTGCTTTCTGAGGTGTCCCCTGCAACCACGGCAGGAGAACAGAAAGCCACTGGCCGGCCAGTAGGAAGAACTGTTAGCTGACATGGGGCTGGCCCTGCTCCTTGGGCTTTCCTGGCTGTAATCCTTAAAGAAAGCCCTGTCTTCTGAGCAGCTGCTGGGTGGGTTCAAACTGCCCACGGTTATGTTAGCAGCTTATCACCAACTCTGTCCACCATGGGGGTTTTACTAGATCAGAGAAAATTTAAAACCAACCCACTGTCCTGTGGACGCAGAGAGGCCAGAGCAGAATTGCTCCAGTGGGTGTCTGAGACCGTCACCCTTGACTGGAGCAGAAAGCCTCATCGTTCTGCCTTGGGGTGGCTGGTGGGTCTGAACCGCTGACCTGACGGGAGTCTTGGAGCTCTTGATGGGGAATGACGCTTGAAAAAGAAAAATCTGCCTTATGGGAGTAATAATCACAGACTTTAAAGCTGAAATCATGTTGCAGAAAGAAAGGACTGAAGCAGTAATTTGGAAAGCAGCCTCCTTGGCGTCCGTGGAATCCAGTGGCGACTGCAAAAGCATGCTCCTTTCCCAGGAGATTTTAACCCGGCTCTCCTGCCCGCATTCATTCTGCGCCGGAGTGAGCCTGCTGTGATGCCAGACGGGCGCACGGAGATCAACTCTTCCAGAAGAAGATGACCACCAGGACCCAAAGGTGGTTTTAGTTTCAAGGTTCTCTCCCTACCCCTCAAAAACAAAAGACCCAAATAGGGTATCATTTGCTACAGGTTTCCCGGAAACCAAATCTACAACACGGAGAAAAGTGGGGTTAAAAACTGTAGCATTCCACGTCCAAGCTCAGAGGGTGACTTGGGGGGTTAAAATGATCAGACGCATAAAATGGTGACAAATGGATCAACCAAACACGGTGAGAGAGCGAGAGCGAGAGCGAGAGCGAGAGCGAGAGAGAGAGAGAGAGAGAGAGAGAGAGAAAGAGAGAGAGGGGTGTGCACAAGAGCTCAGAAGGCTCCTGGCTCCAACCCACCAGCTGCTCTGTGGGAGACAACATCTGGGGATTGTCTCCTGTAAAGGGCTCAGCCCAGGAAACCTTGTGTGTGTAGGGGTGGTGGTGGCAGGGGGGCAGTTCTATTCTGTGCCATATGATGGCTCTAAATCGGACTAGACTCCACGGCACACAGCAACAAGCAGCAAAGAAGGCCTGTTACGAGCTACAGCACGGGCGAGCATCCAAAGCACGCCCTGAGAGCCGTTCATTCCAAGTACTGCACAAGTACAGCACAAGTACTGCAGATGATCGCCTTGGTCTGAACTAGTCAACTTTATAGAACTCCAAGGTGAGGAACGGTGACAGGAGGGAAGGGGACAGTGACCAGGAAGCACTGAGTTTCCATGTTGTTGGGAGGTGGGATTGGGTGGGGGGCGGTGCTGAGCTTAATGGTGGTAAGTGGTTTTTGAAAAAGATCGTAGATGGCGTATCGTGAAGCATGTACTCGGTGTCTTTGAATGGTAAATGAGGCAAGTACTGGAATGGGCAGTGTTTGGTGTGTGTATTTCCCACCACAATAAAATAAAACGAAACAAAAACAATCATAAAAACAGATGCACAATAAGGACAAGGTGGTAAAACATTAAATCAAGAACCAAATGTGTATACATGAAGGCCAGAAGAAAGTTCTCTTGGGAGGGACTGATTGCAATGATCAACTTATAACCTCCCCTCCACCTGCCGACGGGGACCGACAACAGAAACGTGGTGAAGGGAGACAGTGGGTGGTGTAAGATAGGAAACACAATAATTAAATAATAAAATAATTTATTTACTTAATTGATACATTATAATTTATCAAGGGCTCAAGAGGGAGGGAGGAAGGGTGGGAAATGAGCTGATAGCAAGGGCTCAAGTAGAAAGAAAATGTTTTGAAAATGTACAAATGGGCTCGACACATTGGATGCATGGATTGTTATAAGAGCTGCAGGAATGTAAGAGAAGCAGTAGTAAAATGATTTTAAAGTAAGTTCTTTCAACTTTGCCATATGCCTGAAATTTTTCATAATGAAATGTTGGGGAAATGCATGATCCTATCTTGTACCCAGGTCCAGATATCCCCTGCTGATTATAACAGCAAGAGGTCAGGAAATATAAAAATCAAGGGCACGCCTGTATTTAAGGGACAAAGATGGATTATTTAGCGCACAACCCTGGGGAATCAACGATGTAAGAAGATGATCTATTCGGATCCTTGCCTCACACCACACATACCGAGGAATTTCGGTTAAACTGGGTAAGCATAATGTCAAACATTTAAACTTCCGGGTGAAAAGAAATGTTTAGGCTCAAGGTTACATACGTTATGTGGGGAAGCATGAAAATAATTTACTCAACAAAGTAAGATCTAAAGTTTCTGCATTCCCTAAACAAAAATTGTGAGCAAAATGAAGAGTCAGAGTAGCTGGGAGAAATATCAGCTTCAAGTATTGCACACGTGCATTCACACCCAGAACTCACAAACGAATTTCAGACCTGGTCACGCCCCACAGAAAAGTCGATGATTGGCAGAACAGAACATTCACAAAAGGAAACTGACCATCATAAGAGAATGCCCCACGCCTGGCATGAGTCAGTGTCCATTAAGTGAACGTTGAGCGAGTGAGCGGAGAAGAGTGCGGTGCCATTGTCAACCAAACTGGTCAAGGTTATCAAAGACGGGTGTGCTGATGAGAATACAGCGAGACAGGTTATTTCCATACCTTGCTGGAAGGTGTGGGACTTGGGGCAAACTCTTTGGTAAACACCTTGGCAAAGAGTATATATAGAGAGAGAACCTTGGGAGTCCTGGGTGGTGCTTACCAAAAGGGTGGAGAGGTCCTCCTGGTCTACCCTGATGCTCTACTTCTGAAAGGGCTCGGCCTTGGCATTGCAAAGCCTCTGAATGCGGCTGAGTTGGAGATTGCTCAACTCTGGAACCCATGACTGTTGGGGTTGTGCTAATTTCTCCAATGGATGGCCAGGGAAGGTTTCCATCTGCTCGCCCTCCCATGCTTGATCTGTCCCTTCCCCCACTCCCCTCCTCCTCACTGCAGCCTGGCCAGAATTCCCGAAGGGAAGCCACATTGCTTTCCCAGGTAGAGAGAACTCAGGTGGCTAACTTCAGACTCTGCGTCATCAGGGCCTCCTCAGCCTCTCTTCCCAAATGCACCCTTTCCTCACGCCTGCACCGCGCCTCCCATGGCAGCCTGCCTCCATCCTTCCTTTTGCCTGAACATGAGCTCCTTCGTCGGGCTGACTCCTTGGAGACTGTCCATTTGGACATCCCTGACTCCTTGGAGACTGTCCATTTGGACATCCCTTCCATCAGGAGCTCGGAGGGCTGAAGGGGAAAGGGGGTGACTTAGGGTTACAAGCTCCCCCGACACCAGAGCTCTTATCGGATACTAGGACCCTGGCTTTTGCACCTCTGGACTCCTGGGTGAAGTCGGTCCTTGGCAGGTGTTTGCGGAGTGAAGGAACAAACAGTTCTACCCCGGGAACAGAGCGACGTGTTTCATCTCAAAAGATGCCTTGTGGCGCAAGATTTCATCACTTCCCCCAGCTAGCCGCTCAAGCGTTGACAAGCGAGATGGTCTTTTCTTATCAGCCAGCATGTTTATTTATCCTGCCCCCCCGCCCCCCCCTGGTGTTCGGACACTCTCCCTCAACAAAGGTTTGAATCCCATGCCTCCAGCTGGGTCTCCTGGAGAGGAATGGCTAGCATTCCTTCGTGAAACTGACCGGCAGTGGCTACACTTCTGCTGAGTGGGCACGGGCGGCATGTTCACGCCAGGGCACAGGGGAACCAGGCGGCCTTTAGGAAACACGGGTAGCAAGAGACAACCCTCCTTGGCCTTTGCTGAACTAGATCCCCTGGGGGCTTTAACAGGGCTGGGGATCCTGTTGCTTAGGTGTAAGCTCTGCTGCACATGCGCAGAAGCAGCATCGAGTCCACCTGCATGACCCCAGTGAAATGGAGCATCAGGAGGAGACGGCTCACGCCATGTCGTGGAATCTGACACTTCTGTGCCAGACTCCCTTCATGCACCCCAGAACCAGGTCTGTTTTCTTCCCGTGGCCATCTTTTTTTTAAATTAATAAATATTTTTATTGGGGCTCATATAACTCTTATCACACTCCATACATACATCAATTGAGCAAAGCTCCCTTATACATTTGTTGCCCTCGTCATTCTTTTTTTACATTTTATTAGGGAGTCACACAACTCTTATCACAATCCATACATATACATACATCAATTGTATAAAGCACATCCATACATTCCCCGCCCCAATCATTCTCAAAGCATTCGCTCTCCACTTAAGCCCTTTGCATCAGGTCCCCCCCCCCCCCCCCCCCCGCCCATGGCCATCTTGAAGCACTGACAGAAACCGAGCTTCTGGGTAATCTGGGTCACATTCCTCTCTTTTCAACCTGACAAAAGGACTGGGTGTGCGCCCTCACACCCCCCAGCCCCGCCCTCATGGAATCACTTCTGCAGTTGGTTATCATGGTCCTGAACTACATGTCTGGAGGTCAGGGGATTGCAAACAGACCTAATTTGCTACAGGACATCAATTTGGGGTGGGGGGTGGGGGGTGTTTCACAACCAGACAGTGAGCAGAGGCAAAGATTCGTAGGAGACACATTTTCCCTGACTGCTGATGCCCGAGGCCCTACCTCTCCACCTGAATTCGAACTGCCCTGGGGCCCTGCTCCCAGAAGCACCGTTTCAGGGATCCTGAGACTCAGCGTGAAGGTTTGGATCCTATCAACCACTGGGCTTTAACAACTAGTCTCTTGTGCCTCCTCCTCTCGGGCTTCTCTGTCACCTGGACACGTCCTCCGTTTAACACTCGTGCTCGCTGGGAAGCAAGGCAATGGCGCGGTGGCAGCCAGGCCAGGTCTGTCCTCCCTACTCCCCAAAATCAGGCCAGCATCCTCGTGAGCCTCACCAGTGACCTGAACTTGCTGGCACATGTTTGCGTGTGGGGCGGCTGGCTCTCAGAACAAGGATTCACGGCTTCCATCATGCTCTCAGAGGGTCAAGGGCAAGGAGAGGCTAGGCGTGCTACCTCTCAGGCACTCCAGGCAGAGAAGAGCGAGGGGGGGAAGGGAACACCGGCCGGGCCGCTTCACCTTCTACTCAGCCACTTCCAAAGAGAAGTTCTGTAACAAGCTCTACGTCTAGCCTGCGCCCCAGAAACGAGGACCGTGAATGGAGGGTGTGAGCAAGGGTTGGGGCTCAGCATCTATGAAATCACAGGGAGGCGATGAAGGCTATCGTTCCTCCCCAGCTCAGGAAGCTTGCTTTGTTTGCCCTCTTCGGATACTGTTTCCCCGCTAACATTAGACCCAAACCCAAACACCTGGATCTCCAGTTTAGAGCTATTTTGTTACCAGGCAAAAGAACACAGCGCTTGCTTTCCAGATCAAGCAGCCCACCTACTGTTTTTTTTTTCTAGCCGAGATGGGCATCTCTGAAGCTTGTATTTAAAAGTGATACAACGAAACCCCACTGTCATCAAGTTGGATTCCAACCCAGTGAGCAGACACTGAGAACTTTGCATCAAAACGGTCCTCGCGTCAAGAGGCTACGCGAATCTCTCAGAGCACACCTTCCTCGTTCAGCTTTCAGTGTGGTCTGCAGGCTGCGCTCTCTCTCAAACCATCACACCCCACTCGCGTAACTGCGTAACTCTGCAGGTGATCGGCCCATTGTTAATCGTCCAGGTGCCAGGGAGCGGAGGGAAAACAGTTCTTCACCACGACCCCCTTCTACGAAATGCCACTTAGAGGAGTTTAGAAAGCAGATGACAAGTAAAATCCAGACAGTGCTGGCTTGCACTCACCCCGGAAGAGCCAGTCACGGAGAGGGTCCCCAGTCGCAGGCTGGGTTTGTCCTGGAAGCAAAGAACCGAGTTTCACTAGGAGGCCAGGCAGGCAGGGACCCCAAGGGCTACTGCCACCTTCTGCCGGGCCAGCTCTGTAGGCAGACTGAGTCGGGGCTCCTGCCGGACAAACACTGAGAAACCACACGGGGCTGTTTCCCTAATTCCTGTGAAATGAGTCAGTAGGGTCACAGAGCTCATCCACCCTGGAAGAGAATAATTCCTGCAAGGGAGATTCACTGCTTCCAGTCATGCTGTCCCCTGACCTTGCCCTCGCATCAGAGGGCCACCAGGCACCCACAGAGAGCCCCAGTGAATGAGACACGCTGCTGGCCACGCCTCCGAACGTCTGACTGTGGGCCCCGAGGACCACCAGTCCTGGGGGAAGCAATGGGAGAATGCGACCCGTAGTTTCAAAGGAGCTGGCCTGGCTCTCTCCGTCTGTTTGTCTCTCTCTCTGAGGATGGAGGCGTGCTTAAAATAGTTTTCTCTTTTCAAAAAGCCGTAGCGATACCTCTAAAAGTCCCCCACAAACCGCTTCCTTCTGTAAAATACCCTCTTCTCCTCCAAAGGATGCATATACTCAAAAAGATTCGGTGATCAATCCGTGTTTGTTTTTTTTAAAAACAACAAAAACCTTTTCACTGACTTCCGTGAAACCTGCATTTCCAACATTAATCATATCAAACCAACGTGGTGGAGGGCTGCTTACCAGCCTGAGAATCCACAACTCAAGCCCATGAGCCGGAGAAGTAATAACCCCCGAAACTACCACCTACTCACCACGCACACACATGCGGAACTACGCTGGGCGCTCTCGCCGGGGAAAGCACCAGCTCCTGGCTCTGGGGCGCTCATTCCAAGAACCCACAGTCAGGCGTCCCGGAAGCCATGTGCTTCTAAATAGAGGCCGGTTCGATCTGCTAGGGTAGCTCCTTCCCTCAGCAGCCTGGAAATGCTTTTGCTTTCTGTATTGATAAGAGTCCCCCCACCCACCACCCACTGCCACCCTCGCTTATAAAAAGAGGGTTTCTTTTTGATGTTGAGAAACCCTCTCTGATAAAAACCACCAACTGAAAACCTGCCATTATAAACGGAGGGATTTCACAACGCTCATTCCAAAAAACTGTGTCTACTCATTTCTGGAAGTGACTCACTGTGGAAGAATGGCTGGTGGGGGTGCAGGCGCGCTCATGTTCTGGAAGCCCACAGAGGGCTCCGGGGCAGCGGCCACGTGCCATGCTGACCTCAAGCTCGGAGTGGGGTGGGTGGGGGGCTTGAGTCAGCCCACCGCAGGATGAGGCACCAGGGGCCCGTTTCCTCTTACAGGGTCTACACGTACCCTCGGGTCCACGCAGCCTGTGCTGGATCCTGGGATCTGGGGGGTCAAGTTCAGAGGTGCCCCCGAAGGCTGCCACGTCTTTCACCTGCCGGAGCTGGCGACTCACTTCCTGTGACTATTTCTAAAAGACCTCGTGCTATTTCCTGAGAGAGAGAGAGAGAGAGAGAGAGAGAGAGAGAGAGAGAGAGAGAGAGAGAGAGAGAGAGAAAATGAGGTTGAGGGGAAGCCACGCAGGAAGAAGTCACTCCAACTCGACCAGCTACCAGGCAGCAATGTGATCACTGTTTACCAGCCACGCCCCATTTTAATTTGCTTTCTCACCCCCATGCAATTACGGCACCAGAGCGGCATCGGAAGCCGGGAGAGGGAGAGACAGACACTTCACAAATGCTTGGGCCTGTGGTGCGCGTGACCGGAAAGGCAATTTCCAGACCCAGCGCACTGCTCCGAGGCTGGTTAGAGCGTTAACCCTTCAAAGAAAGGGGGCACACTATTTTGCTTGGCCCCACGTTCCCTACCAGGCACGGAGGCACTGGGAGACAGGCAGGTGGTGTTTGCCCCTGGCCTGCCAGAAAGAAGGAACCACCTTAGGGCCATGGGAGTCGGGGCAGGTCCCTTCCGTGAAGAGGGAGCTGGTCCCCTGAGCAGAGCAGCCGCGGGGCTTTCAGACCGAGTTCTTCCGAATGGCCAGGGAGAGCTCGGGGATGCATCCCATCTCCTTCATGGCTGGGCTCTCAGGACAGGGGACGGACAGCAAGAGAATGGTGGCTTTGACCCTGGGCCTTACTTCAGGAGGAAATCAAGGGGACAGCTTCTCTCTGCTAAACACGCAGCAACAAAGCCAACCAACTGCCCCCACAGTACCCTGCTGTTCATGTGCTCCTGTCTGGGGCGGGACCTGTGGGGAGCAGAGGACAGCATGCTTCTACGTAAATAACCAACAAACCAAGCCCACACAGCTGTGGGCTACACACAGCACCTCTGCGCTCAGGCATGGGGACATGGCGGCCATGTTCGCCCCTATTCCCATGGGGTTTTGTTCCATTTGTTTGGGTACCCAAGCTGAAGCTGGTAAAATGGATTTACTGATGTGGTATGCTTTTTATCATGCCCACCCAACGGGTGTGGGAAAGCAGTAGAGTCTGGAAACTACCGTTGGCATGAGGTAAATCATGTCCACATGGAGGATGATTTTGAATAACGAAAAAACATGCAAAAACAACCATCCACACCTGTCAGCGGGATCAAGGATTCAGTTCAAACTGGCTACCCCTTCCCCCTCAACTGTGGTCATCCTTCTCTCACCCACGACCTGATGCCGTCGCCGAAGAGTCCAGGCCGCCTCCCAGGGACCCTGCAGGGCTGGGCAGAGCGGTTCCCCTGCGTTCCCAAAGGATAATCTCCAAAGACCTTGGAGTTCTGGATGCCCTCCAGCGACAGCCCTGGGGAGGGCAGCCAGAGGATGGGCATGTGGTGCTCAGCAGTGAAGTCAGCGAGTACTAAGTCTCCACAAACCCCAGACCAGTCCCTGGCGAAGGACAGCGTTCTCGGTGAGAGGGGATCACTGAAAAAGAGGGAGCCCCACCACGGGCTTGAGCAGGAGTGGACGGGGTTCCGAGCAGTTATTTCTGGGCTCGCAGAGACCGGACTGCCTTGGCAACACCAGGAAACAGCAGCAATGTTTGCAGGGCCAGATTTCTGGGTCTGTCTCCCAAGGAGCTGCTGGTGAGTTGGAACTGCTAACCCTGTGGTTTCCAGCCAAGTGCTCTCCCCAGACCAGAGGGATGTTCCGTATCATTTTGTCAGCAGAACCCTTGACTTGAAGAGTAATTTTCAGTGCCAACAACCTACTGATGTTGCACTTGGCACCGGAAAAGCCAAGGGTGGGGCCTGGGGAAGAAGGATTCAGGTATTCGGCTCCCAAACGTCTCCCTTTACCGAGAAGGCTGCGGCCCTTGCTCCCACTGTCTGAGCAGCACCAGAGAGCTGGACTCCGTCCGGCACAAGCCCAACGCCAACTCTGCATCACGCGGGTGCACGTGCACTCTCCGTAGAGTTCAGTGAGAACCAGTGACCACCGACCACTGAGTGAAGCAGTCAGCTACTGATGGAGAGGGTGGTGGTCGGAGCCCACCCAGCGCCCTCCCAGAAGAAAAGTACTGGCAGTTTGCTCCCGTCAGTCCCGTGGGGGCAGTTCTGCTCTGCCAAGCAGGAGTCCCTTTTGAGTCAAAATCAACTCCATGATTCCCAAGGAGCCAGGGCGGGCCGGTGGCTCTCAATGGAACATGCTTGTTTTCCACCAAAAACAGCTTCACAGAATTTGCAAAGTCCTGATTCGAAGACTCCAGGGCGACTGAGTCCTGGCGGCGGAGAGTCTTGAAAGAGCATTTGTGCACTGTGTGTGGGGTTCTGGGAGGTGGGACCCTTCACTCCCTGCGGGGGCAGGGGCGGGGGTGGGGTGGGGTGGGGTGGGTGGTGGTGGGGGGTTGGGCATGAGCCCACAGCAACTCCACTTTGGGCACCACAGACCACAGGTCCACCAGATCCAGCATTGGCCACTTTGATCTGACCGCCTGCATCCATGGCCCGCCCACGGGGCACCTGTGAGCCTAACCCCAAGGACGTCAGCCAAACCCCTCCTCCTCCCTCCAGCTCTGTAAGATGGAAGCGGGGTGAGGAAAGTATCTCCTTCCTGGTTGTTCGTTTAATGAACGGTGAGCGATGAGTGATACCGGACCCCGTGGGCTCGTTCCTCTTTAACCCTGCCCTCAGGCCACACTTGGGAAGCTACACAAACTGCCTTTGTCACCTGCCTGGAGGCCGAGGCTCTGTGCGCACCTGGGTGGAACCTGTGGATGGTGAGGACTCCTCGGCGTCCGTGGTGAAGGAGAAATTGGCTCAAAGACCCTTGGGGTTGCGAGCACAGCGAGACTCTCAAATGTACAGATGCTGGATTAAAGCTGGCACTACCACCAACTCCCCACCCCCGAAGACCTGTTTGGCACCAGCAGTTGTTTCCTGAACTATAATCATAAAATCCAGTGTGATTTACTTCTCCTGCCATAACCATTCCCATATTTCCTGGCATAAAAGCAGGAGCCTGGCTCCACACACTAAAAACCTGCAGGTGAGAAGCCTGTACTTCAGTAGGGCCGCATCTGTTATCCCAGGTTCCCCTCTCCAACCCTGGGGTGGGCTGGGGCTAAGGCCACATATTTCTTGGGAAATCAAGGGCCTGACACTTCATAGCCATGGCTGCTCCAGCCCACCTGTAGCCCACAGCCTGCCCCTGAAGCGTGTGAGAGGGGTTTCTCACTGGGCACCATAGCTAGCTGCCCCCAGGGGCTGCCGCACAGAGACCCACCACCTCAGCCGCCCCTGGTGGCGTGGTGGTCATGTGCTGAGCTGCTCACTACAAGGCCGGCAGTTTGAACCCACAAGCTGCTCTTTGGGGCAACGAATGGGCTTTCTACTCCTGTAGAGAGTTCCAGTCTCAGAAAGCCACCAGGGGGCAGTTCTACCCTGTCCCATGGGGGTCACCACGTTGGCGCTGAGTTGAGGGCGAGTTTGGTTTTGGTTTGTGCAGAGGGTTGTCAGCAGGGAGCTCTGCAGGATGCAAGGCTGTGCCCACTCAGGCTCCGCCCACCCTCTGAAGACCCCCTCCCCACAGCCTCCTGAGGGTTCACGTGCACACCTGCAACACAGTCCCACTTTCCTTCAGGATGCTGGCCTCCTCCTTCAAGAAAATGCCTGGCTTCCAAGTGTGTCGGCTGGGAACGGGCCCGGTGGGCACACACTATGGTATAAGGGGGCATGCTTGGGCAAGGCTCAGCAGAGTCTGTTTCACAGTGCCACAGCAGGATACGACCAATCACCCCAACACACACACACACACACACACACACACACAAAATCAGGTGTGAAAGTCTGGGATTATAAACAACGGGGCAATCAGCTACAGTGTGACAAAGGCATCCGGACATCAGCCTCCAGTTACAATGTGCACACACACACACACACACACACACACGAATACACTGACCTCAAACCAAACTCACTGCCAACCAGTCCATCATCACGTACAACGACGCCCACAGGGCGGGGCTCCCCGCACTGTAACTCTTATAGAAGTAGAAAGTTCCAGCTGGTGGTTTCAAACTGCTGACCTTGTAGTGAGCAGCCCACCTCTTGTAACCACTATCCCAACACCACAACTCCTACACACACACTCAACTCTTCTTATACTCTTGCCATTATGGTTGGGGTTGGGGGATGGCTTCACAAGTTCAAGACAAAGCAAGATGCAGACAATGTTTCACGAACCTTTGGCAGCCCCCTTGGCTGTCCTGAAGGTGCTCCCACCTGCACAGGCCAGTCCTTCTAAAACCCACACATTCCAATGGTTTTCAAGTGGTTAGTTAACTGTGTGGCCAGCTGGGAGGTTGGGCCACTGGCCTCCCTTTCACTCCGACCGAGCTAACCCAGGTGGCTGCTGAGTCTCTGGCCTGCACTTGGCTCCAGGGCCGGCTGCCTGGCGCCTCCTTCCCAGCCCGCTTCCAATAAACAAACGTGGGCCCTTCTCACTTTGTTTCTTAACAACAAGGCTGCCTTTCTAATGGGCTCACTGGCCAATGAACACCTGTGGGGCAGAAAACCAGTCAAACCAAACCCACTGCCAGAGTCAATCCCCACTCAGAACGACCCTGCAGGACTGGGCAGAACTGGCCTGATGACTTTCAGGGCTGTGGCCTTTCTGGGAGCAGAAATCCTCCGAGTGGCACATGGGTAGGCACTATTGCTGACATCTGTTAGCAAGTCACTTTGTAGCCCACCATGCCACCATGGCTCCTTAGAACAGGAGATGTGAAAACTGGGCCCTACGTTGGTGGGTATAACGCCCCCACAGGCGTCTGAGAAGGTGGGTCTGCCCCCCTGTAAACCCAATTGAGGGCCGCACTGATGGGTTAACACCCGGGGTCACCATGACCACATGGGCTCTAAGCCTTGTAAGGTGACCAGACACCCCAATTTTTAATAAATTGTCCTGCAGCGTTTGAAAGAAGTTCCAAATTTTGGAAAGAATGCATGACAAGCTAGGGTATACGGTTTTCGGCAGCCATGTGGCTATTTCACCAAGATATGAGTTTTATCAATGGTGTCCCGCTTTACCAGTGTTAAAATCTGGTCACCTTACTCTAAGGTGACTGACAACGACCACAGGTTCCAGGTACACTTTGCCAGAGACAGACCATGTGGTCCTGAGAGAGTTACCTAATTCCCTTATGTCTCAGCTAACAGATCATATGATTTGATAGTCCTTAAAAAACTTATACATAAGGTATGCTGGTAGGTTAAGAGTTAGACCACCTTGTAGTCAAAGGTGGGTGGTCCGAATCTCCCCAGTAGCTCTGTGGGAAAAAGACCCAGCCCCACCCCCATAAGGAGCACGGTGTGAGGCGCCATCAGAGGATCCACTCCAAGGCACCCTAGCCACCGCCACGCCCACAGCCACCATGTGCAGGCTCCTGAAAGGTCCTGTTGTCTCCAGTGGCCCTGCCTTGCCTTGAGGACAACTTTAAGCTCCTCAGCTTCTGGAACCATGTGAGGACAATGGAAATACAAAGTGCCAATTGCCTATACAAGTGTGAAGCCTCACCCAAAGTTGGTGACATTGAGAAAAGGGGGGCGGGCACTGAGTGCACTGTGTGCGGAGCCAGGGGTCTCACATAAACTGCCATCAAGTCGATGCTGACTCAGGAGCGAGCCTGTAGGACAGGCTGGAACTGCCCCTGTGGATTTGTGAGACTAACGCTTCACGCGAGGTAGGAGCCCTGTCTTCTTGGAGCGACTGGTGGATTCACACTGCTGACCTTACAGTTAGCAGCCCAATGCACAACTACTATGCCCCCGGGGCTCACACACCGGGATCTGAGTGTCTCCAGGCTGGCTGAGGCCCCATGCTCATGACCAAGGTTAGACCATCCCATCAAGGGTCCGGATTCAAACTCACTGCTCAGAGCCACCCTCCAAGACAGGAGATAACTGCCTGTGAGTTTCCAAAACGTTAATTCTATACGCGCGTGGAGGGCCCCGCTCACCTGCAGATGGAAGCCCAACGTGTAACCACTCTGCCGCCAGGGCTCCCTGACGTGTCTGGAGGGGCATGCAAACCTGTCTCTGGCTGGTTACACAGCCTGCTAACCCACTTAGTGTCCTCCCTCCCCCCAACACACTTCTTGAGTAGTCCTTATCTGACTCCCTGTAAGTGACCGCTGCCTAAGGGAACAAAGGCCACCGTAACTCACAAACAAGCAAACTCTGGAGGGCTTCACGCTCAGGGTCCTGTCTTGGGTGCTCGGGATCGCCGGATAAATGCCAATGCAACAATGAAGCAGACAGCAGACACGGGCCTGGAGAGCTGCCTGAGTCACACAGGGTCAGCAACAGAGAAGGATCACAGATGTGAGCGGGGAGCTCTAGGAAGATGAAACAGTCCGGGAGGAGGGGACGGGGGAGTTGTTGAGGCTGACTTTTCAGAGGGATTGGTTTGTGCTTCATCAGCCTGGGAGGGGCCCTTAAAAAAGTCAGATGCTTGTACCTCCCCCCAAAAAATGTCACCCTCTGAACGACTGATTCGACCAGGAAGAGTCAATGCCCAGCCCGTGTCCTGAGCAGGACCGCGCTGAGAACAACCTTGCCGTCTCTAGTTTAAGGCTTCACCCTGTCGGGCGTTGAGAACTCATACACGCTTTGCTGCGGGCGTTTGCTCCTGGCTCTGTCCGTCCCGATAACGACGGCGATGACAAAACAATCAGTAGATGTGCTGCCACAGTGTCGGCTCTGACTCACGCGGACAGAGCCCCCCTGGAACACGAGTGGAAGTGTGAGGGAAAAGGATTAATTGATGTGCCATGCGCAGCCAAATGAAGGGCAGCCTCTCAGTCCCACAAAGTCCATGTGCCAGTCGTCCTCGGGCTTGTGGGGCCCAGCAGCCACGGAAGGCCACGCTTGTGAGCTCCACGTCCCAATCCTACACTCTACCCACCAGTCACTCAGACGGCGGCGGCGCTGGGTGAGTTGGCTGCCTTGGCAAAAAGACCACAGCCTGGCCAGTCCTCCCAGAGCCCCCACCTACCGCCACAGTGAGTCAGCCAATCATTCCGGCTTTATCCAGGCATCGGAACGGCCCCGCCTTTTCTTCAGAATTTCACAATCCGAAGAAATTTTGTCTTCGGAGAAACAAACAAAACAGAAAAACAAACCCAACCCATGACCGTCAGGGTGACTCCCGGAGAGACTCGGGGCCCTGCAGGACTGAGCCGACTCACTCCACAGGCTTCCTGAAGGCCTCCGCCTTCTCCCTGGGGGGCATCTGGTGGGTTTTTCAGGGGCAGTGAGCTAGCAGCTCACAGAGTGCTATACCTGTGCAGTGACCAGGGCTCTCCAGCTTATAGAACCCACTTACAAAGGCCCCTGGTCTCAAGCGCTTTCCTGACGAAAACACGCACATGCTCATGTCAGTACTAAATGGCTCTGAGTCTTGCAAATACCTTCCGATGCAAGGTTCAGAGAAAGACTATTTTGAGAGACAGATCTCATAGGCTGTGGAACACAAAGCCTCAAATTCACCCTGCATTTAGCCCAGACGATTCTGGAATACAAGTGTGGTTGTTGCAGCCTTTTTGAGTTTTTTTCTCTAGTGGCCATGGTGTCCCTTCCCCAGAACCTAACCGAATAGTTGCCAAGTCAGAAAGAAACCCAAGCAAGTACAGCCTCAGAAGACTGAGCTCTTCCATCGGCAAATTCTAAGCCATTCCCTGTGGGTGGCCACAGTGTTGCCAGTGAGCTCTGAGCCCTGAGAGACCACTTGGTGTTGCAGAGAGCGCTTTCTGTGTTCCAGGAGGGAGAGCCGACCTATGGTTTCCAATGTCAAAAAGGCAATCAACTCACTGCCACGGGGTCGATTCTGGCCCCGCCTGCCACAGCGCCCCTATGGGACAGGGCAGTCCTGGGCCTGTGGGTTTCTGAGACCGGGAACTCTTTACGGGATCGGAAAACCTCCTCTTTCTTCCTATGAGCGGCTGGTGATTCTGAGCTGTCGGCTGTAAGGCCAGCGTCCCAGAGCGTGCCGACCAGGTGACCAGGGCACCTCTGTGAGTTACGATAAAGGGATAATCATCACACCATGTAGTCAAAGCGTTACTAAACACATTGTCTGCATCGATTTAATCACGCCTTGCTGCGTTTTCAGTGACGGCAGCCGCTTAAAGGGGTTTGCATGCCATCATTCATTTCTACACAAGCGGCTCAGGGACGCTGCTACAGCCTGAACACCGCTCCGACTAACTCTTTATTTCCACGTGGGGCGCTCTGGGTCCACCTCTCTCGTCCCCCTCGGCTTTGCTGCCCGGCTTCGAGTAATTACTGACAGTTGAAGCTCCCGTCGGTTGAGTTGTTTTAAAGCGCATTTTACTGACGGGTGTCTTTTGAGCCACCTCTGTGACGCGCTACACGGTGACCTCACAGGGCAAGTTTAGACGCAACGTTTAAAGGGCGTCATCTCAGGACAACAGTCTCAGGGAGTCCTCCAGTCAACCGCCACGCCTGTAGAGGGGTTTGCGCTGGGTTTTGCTAGAGAGATTCGAGGTGCGCTCCTCACGTCCCTCCCTTGTAACATCAGGGGTTCCTCCCATCAACTGTGGTCCTGATGAGGGTCACTGGGAATGGCAGCGGGGCACCATCTCAATGCTCGGGTCTCGGGGCCCGTGGGGGCATGTAGACTATTTGAGAGTTCCGTGGTCTTTTGAAATCGTGCCTTTCCTCTAAAAGGGTACAGGGGTGGCTTTCCCTGCAGAAGCCCCTCCTGACCCCCAGTCAGGAGATGTCCCTTTGTGAGCAGACGCAGGACAACGTGAACAGAAGGGAGTGGGAGGAGGCAGCAGCCCGGGAGTTCTGCACTTCAGACAGCGGTTCCCAAAGACTGCTCCCAGAGTGGGTCTGTCAACCGTAGCCTCCTGTCGAGACCTGAGCAGAAGGCACAGAGCCATGCTCTGCCTGGTCCCGGGGTGGTGGGGCCTGGCCGGGGAAGCTCGGGTGGGAGGCTTGCTTTGGAGTGAGTTCAGGGGTCGGCAGTTGAGTTCCTTCACTGGAGCAGGTCACCCAGGCAGGGCACCGTGTGGCTCTGCAGGGCAGCGGGCACTCTGGGCGCCTGGCTACCAAACCTGCCCGGGCTACGATTGCAAAGGCAGGCCTGGTTTCTGTTCTCTCTGCTCTGAATGGCAGCCGTGACATCACAGGCACTAGAAACCACTGGAAGGACAAATAACAAGCCCTGGGCCAAAAAAAAAACCCAAACGCCCTGTCCTGTGGCAGCGGCAGGGCTGCTGCAACTTGGTTCTGGAGTCTCCAGTGGCTGCAGAGAGCCAGCCGGAGGAAGAGGTGAGGAAGAGGAGCCAAGGAGGAACTCTGCCACGGGGCAAAGGCCCGGGGCGGGCTTCTTATGCAAGAGTGTCGCCCAGGGAAGGGCAGACATCGGGGTCCTCTTGGGCAGAAAGGCTCTAAGCTACCTCCCACGCTGCTGCTGCTTGAACTACGGCAGTAACACACCTGAGGACCAGAGCTGAAGCAGTCGCACGTTCTAAGACAGGCGGTGGAAATGGGGTGACGTGAAGAAACCGTCCCGTTGATGGAAAAACCCTTTCGCCGCCACCGTTGCAGCAACGCTGTGACCAAGAGCTCGCTGCCAAGCCCGACCCTGCATGGACGTTTCCCTGTGTCCGGCTCCATCTCCAGGAAGCCAGGCGGCTCTCCAGTGAGACCCCAGGAGTCATTTCAGATACGTGTGGAACTTGCGAAATGTTAGCGATTGAGGAGAAATTCGAGAATTGTTGGCTGTTGAGGAAAAATGAAACCAAAAGAAGGTCTGCTAAGTGACTGTGGGACGGTATGTGTGTTGGGCATGTGGACATGCAGGACAGGTGTGTGTATGTGTGTGGGGGCGGGTGTTAAAGAGGTGTGCGGGCAAAGCTCCACACACGGACAAGCCATGGAAATACCCGTGGCCCTGACTCTGTATTCGTACCCGCCAAGGCCCAGTCAAAGGAAACATCAGCTGCGCTGCTTCACAAAACCACCATTCCCGCGTCTGTGGTCAAACCCACCGCCTATGAGGCAACTCCTAAAGCCTCCCCACAGCATTTCCTGAGGATGTAAATTTTCAGACTCCAGGTTCAAACCACCAACCTTGAGGTTAGTAAGTCGAGCACTTAACCACGGTGCCACCTGACTTTCAAAGGTGAGAGGGGGTAAGAAGGCCTTAGTGGTCATGTGGGACGCTGCCACCCTCCCTACCCCCCAGCACCTTGACCTGCTCTGGACCTGGCCTGGGGACTCACATTACCTCATCCGGCTGTGAAAAATACCCCAAACACACTCAAGGATTAAACAATAGAGAAGATTTGACTCAAAAAAAATTATTACGTCTTCAAATGGCTGTTACACTCAAAAGGTGAAACGTATTCCAGCCCCCGCCCTTTGCTTCTATTTCATAACAGTTTTTTATAGCCTAAGAGCTATAATTAAGTATTCTCTGAACTGATTTTAATCAACTTACACTTTCAAGAAGAGGATGATGGGACTTCTCAAACTATTAAAGATTCCAACGGGAAGACTATTTATTTTTATTGTTCTGGGGTACAGGGAGGAGGGGGGTAGGGGCAGAGGGAGTAGGGAGAGTTCTTTTCAATCTGTCTCCTGGGCGGAATGTTTTAATATTCAATTTCCTGGTTTTGAACCACAGTAAACAACCAGTCATTCATTAAGAAGCGACTGATGAAAAGACTATATTTAAAAGAGTGAAAAAATAAAACATGGTCTGATTAAGACCCTGCACACGTCTTCATTTCAAGGCAAACGCTGTGGCCATCTGGGCACTCAGAAGGTGCCAAGTATCACCGGGACCTGGGGATAATTCACGTCGCAAAGAAAACCCGGCATGTGATCAGCCACAAAAGACCCAGGCCCTCATGGGGGCGGTGGTGGCGACTCTGGGAGTGAGCTTTTATCTGGAAAAGGACAAGTCTGTTTAAAAAGGAGTCGAATCATTCGCAAACCTGAACACGCTTTCGGCAATCCTGCTCTATCCCTAAAGAGAAAAAGGAGGGGGGGGGGCTGTGTGTGTGTCCGATTTTCAGCTTCAATAATTACATTTCTGCTCCAATTTTCTCCTGTTTGGAAATCTTTCAACACCGGTTTTTAAAAGTGATGACTGCTGTGAGCCAGCGGCCCACGAAGAAGAGACAAGGTTTGCTCCCGGAGATCTGAGGGCAGACCCTGAGGGTGGCCCTCCCCAGCTGCCTCAGTTGAAGACACCCTTTTGCTTGCTTGACTGGTACGGACTGGCCCCTTCCCATCTCAAGGACTCCACCCGCAGGTGGAAGCATCCTGTTGGGGAGCCGAGCCTGGGCTTGTTCCCTCGCACTGAGGCTCCTGAGCCGCCAGGGTGGACAGGGCCCCACACAGGACCTCTGGCCCGCTGACCCCTTCCTTCACAGCAGGGCAGGTCAGAGGACATAGGTGGGGGTTTTCTTAAGGGACAGATGGATTTTATGAACCCCACAGAGAAGATAGAGATCTCCTCTTCCCACGACTTCACCTGAGAGGGAGGGGGAACTTTATGGCTTTGAATCTGTGAATGGAAGGCAGGCTCTCACCGAGATGGGCTGGCCGACCTGGCGGTCATTCACCAAGGGCTCAGACAGCGCAGCACGTGTTAGGGCGGCTATCATAGAACTGGGTGAAGTTTTGCCCTGTTGTCCTCGGGGCTGCTGTAAGTCAGAGTTGACCACGTGCTGGCTCAAGGGCACCTAACCAGCACCACTACCACCACCACCACCACCACCACCTAACCACCAGTACCAGCACCACCACCACCACCACCTAACCACCAGTACCAGCACCACCACCAGCAGCACCTAACCACCAGCACCAGCACCTAACCATCAGTACCAGCACCACCACCACCACCACCAGCACCTAACCACCACCACCAGCACCAGCACCACGGGGTTTCAGCTCTCACTTTATTGCAACCTTAATCAAGAGGTTGTTTCTCCTTTGGTGAGAATGTTCTAGCTCAACTCGGCCATGGCCACCCTCCAATCCCAGAGTGGGCATGAGGGGAAGAAGCAGTGTCTGTTCCTGTAACCCCGAGGAGCCCCAGAGGCGGTGTAGTGGGTTCTGTGTGGGCTGCCAACCTCGGGCCATGGGCTTGAACCCACGAGCCACTGTGCAGGGGAGATGCTGGTGCTCTGTCCAGACTCAGTCTTGGGGAAAAAGCCCAAGGTGCAAGCAGTTCCACTCTGGCCTGCAGGGTCACGGCAAGCCAGAACTGACGAGCTGGCAGTGGGCCTGGTATCTCTCCCTTTGTGTGTTCTGAGTACCTACCTATGGTCTCTATCCGCTCTTTCTTTGTGAGGGACAAAACCCATTGATGCCGACCACCAAGGGTGACCACGCTAGGGAGCGTTAGCGAACCAGAGGCTCGATCCTGGGAATATCCTTTAGGGGGCACTGACAGAGAGCCCGCCTGCCTGCCGCTCCATGTGCTTTGGGGCAACGTGGTTTAGGCATGCCCTCCTGCCTCACAATGCCCTGAGTACTCCCTCTCAGTGCTATGCAAAGTCCCTGCGCAGTTCTTGTATAAACGGGGTGGAGGGTCCACAGGAGGAGGACAGGGAGGGAGGGGGTGGGGTGGGCGGGGCAGGAAGGGGTGGACACTGGTGAGTCTGGAGCTATGAGCTCACAGACTGAAAGGGAATTTTGTACTTGGATCCCATTTCCCATCAGGGGGTGTTGAGATTCCTTGTTAACGACCCCCTCATCAAATCCTTAGCGCCTTTGTTATTTTTTTAACACCGAAGTGAAATGTTCATGTATGGCAGAAGCAAGGCACAGACCTGCTGCCTCACAGGGACCTAACCTGGGGTTTCTGAGGCTGTCAATCCCCATGGGAGCGGAGAGCCTTATCTTTCTCCCACAAAGCGGATGGTGAGTTTGAGCTGCCGACCTTGCAGGTCAGCTGTCCAAGTAGGACCAAGTGGCTCCCAGGTCCATCTTGTTTTACCGTGGAGCACCCACGGTGCCGCCTAACCAGCTATCAGGTTGTTGTCAGGGGCCATCGAGTCAGCTCTATGCCCATCACAACCCGTGGCCCCGCCCTGTGCCAGCCTCACAACTGTGCCTGTGTCAGCTCCTCAGGGGCTAACTGAGCAACTCAGCTCTGCCTCTCCCTGTCTGTGCGAGCAGTCAAGCGCCGTGTCAAGGGCCCTCCATCTCTTTGCTCCTTTCATACAACCACCGCCCTTTGGAACGCCAAGGTCAGCCTCCACCTGTGGGAGTACTGATCTAAGGGATCACCACGTCAACACACGGCCCTGGAAAAAGGATGGTCCTGTGTCTCAGTGGTGACCGTGGCGTCCCTTGGGCGGGGACCCCCTCAGAGGGTAGCTGTGCCCTGAGGGGCTCCCACACCAGGGTCCTGGTGCTGGATGAGAGCTTGGGGCCACCTCACCCAGAGTCTGCCCTGTCCACAAGGGGTATTCAAGGCACCTAGAGAGTTCTCCTGACTTCCTCTGCTGCACCTGTCCACTCGCTGCCACTGATGACCTTGGGCAGGGGGGTGGGGAGGGAAGGGGCCAGCTTACCGCTGGCCACTGAGAGCTCATGCTGCTCATCACTGACAAAGGGGAGAGGTGGTCCACGGCCATAAGGCCCTGGCCACTCAGAAGGTCTCAGCACCCAAGCCAGGAGACAAGCAAAAGCAACGGGGAGAGCCGTGTGGACAATCCCCCTGCCGGCACGGTACTTCTGAAGCATTGTAGGACACCGAGTCGGCTAAGCAGAGTATAGTCCACTCTGATCCAGTTTCATCTCCGTCACCGATGCCCTCGTGTCGGGCAGCAGTGAGCAGCTCCTACCCCTGTGATCCTGCCGAGCCTGAATGGATGTGGGGCTCCCGTGACCCTACTTTCCGACATGCTGGCTCCAGCCCAGCGCCGACTCAGCCTGGGGGAATCCAGCTCTCGTCTGGTAGAAACCTTCCCACAGGGGAAGTTCCTCTGTCAAGTCATGAGAGCATGGTGTGAGCTGAGGGTCTACAGTCCACCCACCACTCCACCGAGGAACAAGTAACTCCTTGCTCCTGCAGGGGCGTGTGTCTCAGGCGTCCTTCCCGTCTCCCAAGTACTCCACACGGCATCTTCCTCCTGGCCCAGCCACAAGCCAGGGACCTGTCACAAGGGGCGGACAGCCGAGCTCATCCACCTGGGCCCTGGCCTGTGTCGCCACACTGTCCCTCTTGCCCTCTCGGTGTGAGTCCGCTGAGACCTTCTGCCTGCTGTGGGCAGGACACCATGCGTTCCAGTTTCCCTGCAAGAGCATTTCCGGACCACAGGCCAGAACGGGAGTCTTAACCCCTTTAGCACACCCTAGCATGGGATGGGATCAAGGGCAGCCGCCAGGGTCCCCAAAGCTCATCATGTCGGCCCTGGCTGGGGCAGAGCTTCCTTGTTTTAAAAAGAATGCTCAGTATTTACTGCAGTGAAATTAGGTACTTTCAAATGTCTGCCAGATGCCCTGGAGAAGCGGGCATGGCTTGTTAACACAAAATATCTGACCCTTGAAAGGCAGGAGAGCGGGATCCTGGTCCCTGGCCCACGACTGACTCACAGGGAGTCTTTGGGTGGATCGCTCGCTAGAGGCAGGTAGACTTTGTTCTCCAAGGCCCAGCCGCGCAGGGAGACCAGAGGCCCTGTGCGGTCAGAGCCAGAGTCCAACAGTGACCCTGAGTCCCTGTAGCTCGGAGTGGTGCTTCCTAGTGGGGGAGAAGGCAGCCAGGCCAAATTGGGCGAAGACTTCCATAGCCTGAAGACAAAGGAACTGGGAGAAGCATGCCCTCCAGACTCAGCCATGGGCACAGTGTGGAGGAGCTGGCTCTGTGCATTCAAGTGCAGGGTCTGCTGTGTCCAGGTTCCTCATCTGCAAGATGTGGGTGAAGAGTAACAACCCCCCCCCCCACAGATGCCTGTGAAGAGCCAATGAGTTAATGATGCTGGCCAAGCAAGCACTCAGGGCATTTACTTTAGGCTGTAAGGTACGTTGTCAGGGGCCCCAGTGGAGTGGTAGTGACACACTGGGCTGCTAACCATAAAGCCAGCGGTTCGAATCCACCCGCCACTCCTTGGGGGGAAGGGGAGGCTTTCTACTCCTGTGGGCAGTTCTACCCTGCTCTAGAAGAGCCGCTATAAGAAATGTGTCGGTGGAAATGAGATTATTGTTTGTTTTGAGGAGCTTCCTAGGGTCAGTTGGGCAACCAAAGGTAAGAACTAAGCGTATGATGCGTGCTCACAGTTTACAAGGAGGCAAGGGCACAGATGCGGCTTTGCTGGGCCCTGCACGACTCCGTGAGCGAGTCAGCCGTAATACCAGCACCCCTCTTCACGCTGCCCCACAGTTTCCAAAATGCCTCTTTCTAGAGGCCAGGCTCTAACTACTTGTTCCCTCCAATGTCACACTCCAGCCAAGTGACCGGGCAGGTCTGCAAAGGGACCAAGCACTCGCTTTTCAGAAAGAGAACCGGAGCAGTGTGAAGGAAGGAAGTCAGTGAGTGAGTGAGTGAGTTCAACTGGGGTCCAGAGACCTCGGGCCAGGTGATGTTTTAGCACCCTTGACATCTGGCCCCTTCTCCCCACACACCGCCCCCCAAAGTTGTGCCCCCAAGTGTCCACCCGTCAAGTCCACATCACCACCTGGGTTGCCGACGGAGCTCACAGCCGGCAAACAGAGCACCCTGCTCTAACGGATGAATCGACTGAGTTAGGATTTCACACTGGAACGTGCAGAGCCAAAGCCCTGGTGCTGCTGTCGGGGACTGTCTGCACTGGGCTGCGGATTCCGAGGTCAATACTGGTTTGTTTGCTTTTTAACAGTTTTTTGGCGCTTCATGCACACATCACGCAGTCCCGCAGTTCAGTCATAGCAGGAAGACGTGTACACTCGCCGCCCCAGTTTCAAAGTATTTTCTTCTTCCTTGTGCTCTGCTATTCGTGTGTTTACTTGTTTCGTTTTAAACTCCCTCGTCACGGGGTGGGAGGAAGACTAAGTTATCTGTTCCCATAAACATGTATAGAGCCTCGGGGGTGCTGTGAGGCAGGCCACCAAGAGTCACAATCAACCCGATGACAGGCTCTATTATTATCTTTGGTATCTCTATGTGAAGAAACTACAGGTACACACAACAAGCTGGAGGAATTTTAAAAATATAACGTGGAGGAAAAGTGTAAGCTTCAGAGTCTGTGGAAAAACTTCATCCGTTTTCAGTTCCATTCTTTTCCATGAGCTTTTTGAAGCTACCTTGTATGTCAAAATGCCGACAGCAATACACGTGCATGTGTTATACACACACGCACATGCACACAGAATATACGTTTCTCTCTATATAGACTACAAATCTGTACATATTACCAAATAAAATAAACACACACACACTCCAATCGATACTGATCACACACACAGGCTTACGACTACGAGGAAGCGGACACAAAATCAGAAGGAAACTCAAGAAAGCTAAAAATGTGTGTTGCGTGCTGACTCTCACATTGAGCGGTGGGCTGCCAGGGTCTATTAATTGTGCCTCAAGAGCATCCCTGAATGTTTTAATCAAACAATACAAAGGCAGAAACATCACCTGGCAGAAGGCACTGTGCTGTTGCAGGTGACAAGAAACTAAGCAGCAAAGAAAAGCCAGTCTTGTAAAAACACTTGGAAGTTCGCTGAGCCTTAATTAAGGCGTGTGGGGACCCCAGTGACACCGGGACACACGAAGCAGGCCTGCCACTCATGGCTTAGATGCCAAGCGGGAGACACCCAGGTGTGCAGGTCAGGATGAAAGGGATTTACCGGACTCTCTTCTTTCTGGTTCACTGGCTTTTCTTGCTGGAAAGCAGAATGAACGGACATTTCTTGCCCCGTGCTGACTGGTCAGGAGGTGGAAGGCCCGGGGCTGCCTGGGGTCAGGGTCCCGGGTCTCAGACTGAGGCTCCCCCAGTGGGAGGTGGGTGTGTGTGGCGCTCAGCCGCCTGCCGGTCATTAGAGGCCGGTGGTTTCAGGGTGACACTCCTGTTCCCCGTGGGAGCCGTGGACACAGCCGTAGTCCCCAAACAGGCCTCCTCCTTTCCAGCTGGTCTTGGCTGCAGTGTGCCCAGCGCAGAGGCCACTGCAGGCGGAAGCGTAGCCAGACTGGACGTGCCCGCTGGCTCATCTGCCTAAACAGGTCCTGAGCAGTGAGGCCTGGTGCTCCCGGTCCTTTGTGCCGAAGGCGGCCTGGATCCCGGTGGATCCCCAGGGAGACGGTAGTTTGATGTCGATTCTGGCATGGGTTTCAGGGAAGCAATGCCTTTGTAGCTGGTCCTAAATGTTGCAGTAACTTGGCCTGAGCTTGTCTCCAGGGGAGATGTCGCCACATGTTACAACGGAAGCCGACCGGGCTTGGCTAGCAAGGCCCTGAGAGAACATAGGAAAGCCGTTCCACTGACTTCCCAACGTGGCGGATATCTGCGGCCGGGACCACGGCTCGCTGGTGCCCTTCAGACGCACCTCCACCACATCCTAAAGGGTTCCATGTGCAGAAACGTACTCTCACGTCTAGAGATTTCTTATCAAGAGCCGAACCCACCGCCACGGAGTAGACTGCAGCTCAGAGCAACCCTACAGGGCAGGGCAGAACTGCCCCCTTCAGGGTTCCCACGGCTTTAACTCTCAGAGGGAGTAGAAAGCCTTATCTTTCTCCCAAGTGGCTGAAGGAGAACCTTTTTGGTTTACTTAAAACAACAAACAAACCCTCAAAGACTCAAGAGGGAAGATTCAACAAGAGTAATGCCGGCAGGAAGCCGGAGTCCCGGAAGGCTGGCGGGCTCTCTGCTCCAGAGTACTGATTGATTTTGTAATTCCAAGAAGGCAAGTCTGGGCGCCTCTGAGCTCTGCTCATCTCCCGGTGTGAATGTTGGAGGACGAGATTCTCAACTGGCAGCTTCGTCCTGCTCTTTTGACGGGTCCTGTGGCGTGGTGGTTACGAGGTGGGCTGCCAACATCCAGGTCAGCAGTTTGAAACCAGCGATCCCTCCGTGGGAGAAAGATGAGGCTTTCTACTCCTGTGAAGTCTTGGGAACCCGCAGGGGCAGTTCTACCTTATCCTACAGGGTCGCTGTATGTCATCATCGACTCGATGGTAAGCGAGCTTGTTTGAGGTTTTCCCCCTAAAGAAATGGCCCTACTCTGTGCTTTCTGCAGTCCAGCAGAGGCCCTGCCTGGACAGAGCCGGTTGCTAATGAACTGTTTATGACTCGATCTGCATTCCTGTGTGGCTGAAAATCCCGAGGCTTCTCATACTGACAATTACGGAGCTGCCAGACATCCAATTGTTTCTTTTGGGGTTAAAAAAAGTAAATTCTAAGAAACGAAAAAATTACACATATCTTGCTTCAGACAGTGAAGTATGTACAGGAAACATCAGAAAGCCCTGCAGCCCTCGAGCTGCTTCTGACTCATATCCAGTCCACGGGGCAGAGCAGCAGTGGCCCAAAGGGCTCTCCCTCCAAGCTGCAAGTCCTCATGGGAGAATCCTGCCACGGCCGCCGCTGCAGCCATCTTTCTCCATTGACCTTCCAGTGAGCAGCCGAGCTCCATAGCCACAGTGCCACCCGGACACCTAGTCCCCGGACAGACCCGAGTTACTTCACACGAGGTGCACAACCAGGAGGCTCTCCTCTAGACCATGCCATCTGCTTAACAGAGGCTAAGAGGAAACTTCACTATTGACTGAAAGGGCGCCGAGAGCTCCCCTCAGACATGCACACCCCGAGTGGCAAGGAACTCGCGAAGGTGGATGGAAGGTGGGCACTGAAGGCTGCCTGGCTCTGATGGGCTTTTGTTGGATTCGAGTCACACAAAACACAGTTTGCAAGTCCCGGGCGGCAAAGCAAGCTTAGGTAATGGACAGAATGCGCCAGCACTGGTGTTGTGATGGGAAGATGGAAGGCACAGAGACAGTCCACTCTGAGGGCCACGGAACAGCAACAGAAATGCGGTCGGTTCAGTTTATAACCCAATTCATACATTTCTTTGTACTTTGGTTAAATGAGAGAGAAACAAGTTGTAAGGGATAGGTAACCAACTAAGTGTGTGTGTGTGTGTGTGTGTGTGTGTGTGTGTGAGAGAGAGAGAGAGAGAGAGAGAGAGAGAGAGAGAGAGAGAGAGACCGAGAGAGAGAGAGAGAGAGACCGAGAGAGAGAGAGAGAGAGACCGAGAGAGAGAGAGAGAGAGAGACCGAGAGAGAGAGAGAGAGAGAGAGAGAGAGAGAGAGAGAGAGAGAGAGAGAGAGAGAGAGAGAGAGAATGAGAGAGAGACAAAAGGTGTTAAGAGAGAAAGACACGAGAGGATTTGGGGACAGGGTGAAGCAGAATTTCAGAAGTGTTTCAGGGTTTGATTTCCTGGGAGCACCAGGATTTAGACATTGTCCCCAACAGTGTGGGGTACCTATGTAAGGACTGCTCGGCCCACTGAAGGCAGGGAAGTACGTGGAAACACCAGGATGTCCTTTGAGAAGGGCACTTACTGGCGAGAGGCACGCACTAAATGACTCCAGCCCAGGCTGACGGGCGCCTCTGTGAGCCTGCCTCGGGAAACTAACTTCAAGTCCTTGCTTACAAGGTCAATCAACAGAATAGCTTATGACTTCCTCCTCCTCCCTGGGCCCAACCCACCAGCTACTCTGGGAGAACAGACGAGAGGAGGCTGCCGGTACCTCTGCAGACTTACAGGATGGGTTGGGGCCCACTCTGTGGCGGTGGGCTGACTTAGATGTGCCAGGTGGTGGGTCAAAGACAGAACCTTCCACGTGGAGACCTGGGTTTGACTCCCCAACAAGGCACCTCATCCACAGTCACCCTGTCTTGTCGGGGGACGTCTGCCTGTGGCTGGTGAACCTGCGTCAGTGGTCCTTCCAGACGAGGATGAACTAGAAAGCGAGGTTTGCCGTCTACTTCTCAAAGTCAGCTAATGAATGAAAACCTATTGAACCACAACAACGGCGTGGGGGGTCGGGGCACAGCGCAGGGCTGGGCGGTTTCTAAAGGGCCCAGCAGTAACACTACGGCTCTCGGCCACAGCCAGCATCTCTAACCCTTTCTCCATCCCCACGTAGTGTAATGTGCACGACCCCCTGCCTTCTCAAGAAGTCTCCCAGAAACCCGCCGCCCTCTTGTCATCATTCTGCCGGTGTCACCGCCAATCGGAGGGAAGCGCGGGCTCCTTTTAGACACGATCGTTTACTTCTGTCCCCAAAGTTGATTAGCATGGGATTCTTGTTCGCACGCTCTGACTTAATTCACCTTCTCGTGTGCCCGCACGTCCGTCCCTCTGTCTCTTCCTCTCTCTAGCTCTCCCTGTCTTACTTCCAGCGATTCTCTCTTCACTCCGTCTTCCAATCGCCCCTCACCCTGCCCCCTTGACGCTCACTCCATTCTAAACACCGGGCAGGTCAGGTCATTAACTCCAATAAAACCTGTTCATTAAAACCCACGCTCTGGATCCACTTTCCTTTGATTCAGGTTCCTAACAGTTTCTTTCTGCTGCCGCAAGGGCCGGCCGTGACCCAGGGCCCATCTCTCTCGATGGCGAGCCCGACGGCAGGAATCCCTGCCCTCCTAGAGCCTCTGGTGTGTCAGGCAGGGGTGAGTGGTGGGACCGGATCCTCCGGCTAGACCTGCAGTACAGAGTGCCGTGAGCGCTGGCCTGCAGTCACTCCGCTGAGACTGAACTTTCTGCTGAGTCTCATGCCTGGGGGCCTCACTTAAGACCCTTATCTCATCCTTGCCTTATATGCAAAATGGGGGTGACACCCACCTCCTTGGGCTGTGGAGGAAATGATGAGATAATGTTTGGAAAGCTCTAGAAAGTAGCACTTGGCGCACAAAAGTCCCCACAAGTCACAGTGAGAATGGGTAATCCCCTGGGGGAGCCAGAGGACATCATATGGAGAAGTCTAGGTGTCAGCCTCCTCCCCAGTCTGTTGGCCAAGGAAATAACCCCCATCACCAGACCACGGCCTGGCCTTGGGACAAACCAGAGGGCCCCCAGATTATTCAGAAAGGCCTGATGACTGAAAAGTGATCCTGGCAGTGCTTTCCCCGCTCCAGGGTGGCTGGCAGGGCAACATCTGCTGGTTTTGAGGCGCCAATGAGCTCATCTTAGTAGGTGGCAGCTGGAGGAGCCACCTCTCAGCATTTCCTCTTTTAAGACGAGCCCTGCTGAGGAGCGCCACTGCCATAAGGAAGGTTCTGGATGTCAGCTCCAAGGGAGGGCGGGGGGGGGGGGGCGGGGGGGCTGTGCTTGGGACACGTAAGCTGAGACGTGGTTGAGCGGAGCAGTACAGAGCTCGACTTTGTGGCCTGGGCTGCCGGGTCTCGATATGGTCTAGCCCTCACCAGCTGTGCGGTGAGGGCCACACTGCTCACTGGGACTCAAGTGTTGAAAATCTGCAAAATGGGGCTACTTCAAGTCCCACCTCATCAGGCTGTTGTAAGGATGGAGACCGACTCAACCATCAAGTGCTTAGAGCTACACGTGAGACACAGCAGGCCCTCCTTAGAGCGGGCGGTCCTCCTGCCCAGAAAACCCAGCATGGGGTGACCATGACGTGTTAACGTGGATGTGCCTGCAGTCCGGTCACACACGGTCAAACGCTGCGGTGAAGGTAGTTTCTAGATGTGCTGCGCGCTGACGGGCAACTCATGCGCTCCATCTGTTGAAGGCCTCAGGGCCAAACACCGAGTGCCCAGAGGAGACACTCGGTTTCAAGCAAGTAGCACAGAAATTCTGCCTGAGGTTCCTGCCTGCGGCCTGACCCAGGGACTGCAGGACTCATCAGTCCAGAGAGATGTTTTGTCAACATCCATCGGTCAATCTCTCTCTCTCTAACACACACACACACACACACACTCTCTCTCTCTCTCTCTCTCTCTCTCTCTCACACACACACACACACACACACACACACACATTCCGAGTTTGCTTCTTTGAAGAAGCCTAGCACACACACACACACACACACACACACACACACACACACATTCCGAGTTTGCTTCTTTGAAGAAGCCTAGTAACTTCATCCCTTGCTAGTAAAAGCTTTAGGGCATCATCCCGGTGGTGTCATGGTTGGGGCTTAGCTGCAGACTGACATTCGGTCAGCGGGTTCAAGTATTAGCAGCTCCGCAGGAGAAAGGCCTGGCAGTCTGCTCCTGCAGAAGCTGCCAGCCTTGGCAATCCTATGGGGCCTCGACGGCTCTCCCATCCGTCCTCCTGGACAGCTCTGGGTCTGCGTGGGCGGGAGGACCCACCACAGCAGTAGCGGTGAAGCCTTTACAGTTGAACAGGAAGAGAGCAAGTGAGGCCCTAGAGGCAGCCCAAGCGGTGTCTCCCAGGAGATGGACGTGGTACTCACTCATCAACCCCCTCTGCCACGCTGGGGAAGCCCCATCCTTCTAGAACCCACAATCACCTCTTCTGTCCATGAGTGACATCCAACATAGACCAAGGGGGCCCAGGAAGGCCCCTCATTGTCCCCCCCCCACCATTTTCTGAGGAGGTGGGCTTTCGGTATCTGACCGTCTTTCCAGAATAGGGGTGCTCAGCTGGATCTCCATAGGGGACCTTTAAAGCCGGTGCTGAAGGGACGCCCGGGCAGTGGACAGACCAGGCGAGTGCACCCTGTTCCTGCCAGGACCGGTGCATTTTGTGACATCTACCGAGCTGGGGTGCCATGGGAAGTGCACCACTGACAAATCTGCACATTCCCCTTGACCCCAAACAGCAAGTCATCTTCACTAGCCTGTACGCTCTATGCTGCAGCGAGGCCAGGCCTCGCAGGTCACCACCACAGTCCCACTGCCTGCCACAGCCCCGGCCCGGGAGGCTCGACGCCCATCTGCCAGTAAATGAACCTGCAGGCCACTCCTCCGGCCCGATCTCAACATCCTAAGCAACCTACTTCTCTAGCCATCCAAATGGCCCCCATCATGTCTCACCCCCATCCCCCACCTCAACTCCCCTCCCCAATGCCACACAGTGGTTTCCAACTCACAGCGAGCCTACAGGACCACGGAAAACAGCCCCGGAGGGCTTCCTAGGTTACAAGATCTTCAGGGGAACGGGCAGCCAGCTGTCTCCCGTGGAGTGGTGGGTGGACTTGGATAGCCACACCCTCAGTCAGTAGCCAAACATGTAAGTGCTACCTACTGAATGGACAGAGCTCATCTTCTGGAATCTTCTCTCCTGTGGGAGGGACACGGGCTTTGCTGTCGGTGTGGCTGCACTGACATCCTGACCAATGCCCACTATCTGCCATGCTTCAGACCGGCTGCGTGCCTTCCCCAGTCTCTGTTCGCCCCTCTCTAAACGAGGGGTGAGAGGCCTAGTGAGACCCTGTGTGCGAGACGGTGCGTGAGCGATAAACGGAGTCTGAGGTCAAAGAGTCGGGAGTCTTTTTTGCTTCCATTGTCTCCCTCACCAGCCAACCCTGCCAGGGAGCCCACCGCCGAGCCCACCTCCCTTGGGTCTGGTCCAGGCCTTCTGGTTCCACAGTCCCCCTCATTTGGGCCCTTGGTGTAGGGATTATGCGTTGGACTGCAACCCACAAGGTCAGCAGTTCAAAACCAGCAGCAGCACCGTCTTGGAAACCCACAGAGGGTCTCTGAGAGTCAGCACTGGCTCCACGGCACTGAGTTAGTGACAGGCGCTCCCGGGAGTGTCACTGTGGCTCCAGGGGCCAAGCCAACCACACGCTAACACCAGCCTCACCCCACCATCACTCTGCTGCCCCAAGCCCTTCAAGCGGCTTCCAAGGACCTAGCGTAAGCGCGTGTTCCAGAAGCAGCGCATCCACGCGAATGATGCTCCCTGACAGCGTGCACACGGTTGGCCCGCGAGCGTGAGCGTGTGCCTAAGTCACGTGACACCCCAGGCCCTCCTGGATCTGCCTGCGGCACGCCCTTTGCTTCCCGAATCTTCTCACCAGTCACAGGTCATCGTCCACTCACTGCCCAGGGGCCACAACCCTTCCTGCCCCTGTGGGGGCCGTGCCTGTGTATCCTTGTCCCCGGACCCCGCCGCCCTCCAGTTCCTGAGAGCAGCACTCATCTGGCCAGCGCCCAGCCCAAGTGCTACTTCACCTGGGAAACAGGCCGGCTCATCACTGTGTGTGTGTGTGTGTGTGTGTGTGTGTGTGTGGTGTGAGAGAGAGAGAGAGAGAGAGAGAGAGAGAGAGACAGACAGACAGACAGACACTGGCTCATTGCTGTCCCTGCATCTGTGCAATGGCCCAGCACTGTGACCCAGCCACATTGTCCCTGCTCCGGTTAGGCATCAACCACAGAGAGGCTGCCAAGCCACACACCAGCAGAGCGTCCTACTCGGGGCCACGAGCTCTGGGTGCCCGCAGCCCCTTCCCGCCCCCCAGTTAAAGACAGCCATTTCCACCAGCCAGTGTGACCTTGCCTGGGGCCATCTCCTGTGGCACAGTCACCTCGCGGCACCAGGCCCTTAGCCACCATCTCCAAGCAGTCTCCTCTGGGGACACTGAGACCGTGAGTCAGCCTCGCTGTTGTAGAGACCCCACTGTTCTGGGGGTCAACAATAGCCATGTTGAACAACAAGAGTCGGTGACAGGGTGAAACCCCTTCCCCTGGTCTGGAAGGCGAGGGCCTCAGAAGAGCAGCCGGTCCTGTCCCTCATCCTTCAAAGGGGGACAGCGCCCTGGGGCCTTCATGTAATCTCAGGGCTCTGGCAGAGGAGCCCTGGTTGCACGGTGGTTGAGGCACTTGGCCTCAACACAAGATGAGCCAGTGTGCGGGAGATGTGGCCGCTACCTGCCCCATGACTCCATGGTTACATGGTTGGGACAGACAGACAGACACACACAGGGTTTCCGGCTTTAGCAACGCCTCACGTACCTCAGACACAGTGACTGCCAGGCTCCTTCCACAACACGATTCCACTCAGGCATGTCTCCTGGAGACCCGGCCAGGTGCTGGCCTGGCTCCACGTTCGAACCCACAGCACGAGCTACTGGGGCGCTGAGAGGCTCAGCAGAAGCCCAGGGTCTGAACACCCACCTTATTCATCAGACCCAGTGGTGGCTCCCTCCAGCCCCAGAGATGACTGGTGGGGGGGGGGGCAGTGGCTAAGACCAGCCCAGGGCTCTCTACACCTGGCTGCACAGCTGGAGGCTCGCAGCCGCAGGCAGCGCACTGCAGGCTGGCGTGAGCCTTCCGCGCTTCACCTGGCAGCACTCGCAGGTGCTTCCTCTCTCACACAGACAGCAGGTCTGGGGCAATCCTGCCTCCAAGCCCGTCGACCACACCACTTCCCCAGCAGCACAGCCCAGGCTTGCTTCCTGACTTCCACGCCGCCTTCCGGCCATTCTCACTCTCACGGTATTCCTACCTTGTCCGTGGCGCTCATGCACACATAAGAGAATCACAGTGCTGTGTCAACAGCCCTTGTACATGCACCGGGACAAGCCCCAGAACGCGTGGGACTCACCTTCTCACACGGCTCCTTTGCTGCAGAGTGGTTGGCCGCTTGAGAGGAAGCCGACACATCCCTGGGAGGCCTGCCTGCGTACACGCGGCCACTGCTGAAGTGCTGTAGGCCCACGGTCTGTAGTAACAACAAGAACAAATCAAACCAGCTCCTGAATGTACTACATTTACAAAGGTCGACATCAGAAAACAAACAAACAAATGACACCAAAGTTCAAGTCCAACTGCCTCCCAGGAACCCAGGGTTTGGGCGAGACAGACCCTTGTTTGGACCTACATCGTGTGAGTTAACCTGTTCAACACATCGCCCACCTCTCACACTTCATCCACGTGGATTCACTTTATTCGTGGCGTCCCCCGAAACAGCTACAGGCAGGTAAGACTGTGTTACGTCACACTTTAAAAAGAGGATGCCCAGGTATAAGGCATCATGCAAAAAAAAATATAAGTGTGTGTATGTATGTGTATATGTATATATGTATGTATGTATATGTATATATATATATCATATTAAATGAAGGGGGAAGTGCAGAGTGGAGACCCAAGGCCCAAGTGTCGACCAATGGAGATCCCCTCATAGAGGGGTTTAGGAGAGGAGATGGGTTAATTAGGGTGTGAGGTAGTATCGATGAAGAACACAGCTTTCCCCCGGATCCTGGATGCTTCCTCCCCCCAACTACCATGATCCAAATTCTACCTTGCAGGGCTGGATAGGACAGAGGCTGTACACTGGTGCATATGAGGGTTGGAGGTACAGGGAATCCAGGGTGGATGATACCTTCAGGACCAAGGGTGTGAGGGACGATGCTGGGAGAGTGGAGGGTGAGTGGGTTGGAAAGGGGGAACTGATTACAAGGATCCACATGTGACCTCTTCCCTATCCGGAGACTCCAGATAGGGCAAGATATGACAAAACAACGATGTATAAATTACCAAGGGCATATGAGGGAGGGGGGAATGGGGAGGGAGGGGGGAAAAAAAAGAGGACCTGATGCAAGGGGCTTAAGTGGAGAGCAAATGCCTTGAGAATGATTGGGGCAGGGAATGTATGGATGTGCTTTATACAATTGATGTATGTATATGTATGGATTGTGGTAAGAGTTGTATGAGTCCCTAATAAAATGTAAAAGAAGAAAAGAGAAAAAAATGATTAGGGCAAAGACTGTACAGATGTGCTTTATACAATTGATGTATGTATATGTATGAACTGTGAAAAGAATTGTATGAGCCCCAATAAATTGTTAAAATAAAAAAAAAATTTAAAAAAAAAGAGGATGCTTAGCCAGACACCTAGTGGAGCATCTCAAGTGACAGGAGGCAGGACAGTAGAAAGGCCGAAGAGGAAAGAGCCGCCTGATCAGCAAGGACCCAGAAGTGGCAGTCAGGTGCCTTGGTGGCGCAGGGGGTTATGGGTTGGGCCACTAATCCCAAGGTCAGCAGTTGGGAACCACCCGCCACTCCACAGACGAGGACAAGGCTTCCTGCTCCTGTGAAGATCTACAGCCGTAGAGGACTGAGGGCGGTCCTCTGCCCTGTAGGGTTGCCCTGAGTCCAACGGGCTCGATTGGCAGTGTGTTTAGTTTTGAGGCCAGCCACGCAAACCAGACACCAACGTCTTCAGAAACGCCATGTGGTATGTCCGCAGCTAGTGACACAGCCCATCGAAGTTGCCGAGAAAGTATATTACAAGTGGATGAGACATTTGGGGGGCTGGGGGGTGGAGGAGTTTGTCAGGGAGCTCCAAATAAAATTACAGACATGACTCTCACATTTGGGCTTTCTCAATATATTTGTTATGGAAACATCACGTCTCCAAGTCACAGAGAGTTCGAAAGAGCCAGCAAGCCCTGGGATGTTCTGATCTGCTGTCTGGGGCCAAACACAACGTGTAAGGGCTCGGCCTTTCTAGAGGATGGCCAAGCCTTGTGCTTCACTATTTAAACAGAAAAGACAGGGACGCGATGACAGAAGGTTCAAAACAGCGGTTCTCAACTGGTAGGTCAGCCACAACCCCTTTGGGGGTCGAGTGACCCATTCACAGGGGTCACCTGACTCCTCACAGTAGCAAAATGACAGTGATGAAGTAGCAAGGAAAATAATGTGATGGTTGGGGGTCACCACCACATGAGGACTGTATGAAAGGGTTGCGGCCCGAGGAAGGTGGGGAACTGCTGCTCCAGAATCTTTCAGCTACGACTGTGCTTTCCCAGAGACTGTATCATTTCATCTACATTCTCCGAAACGCTTCTGAAAAGCAACAGGTATTCCGTTTGAAGAGGTGCAAGGAGGAGCAACGGCTTCTCAGAACACCCCGTATTTCCAAGGCACAAACACCGGGGGACTCCAAAGGAATGACCTTCCAGCTTTTCCTGGTGAGGGAGGTCAATGCCCAACAGTGGGTGATCCGTTCAAGTAATCCCAGCGATGGAGTCCAGAGGCTTCGGACGACCACTGGGCAACCTGGGAGGGTGACGTCCTTCATGGCTCCCCGGAGAGGGCACTTGTGCCCAGACTGAACCAGTGCCCTTGATTTGGATAAGAGGAACAGGCCTCCCCCAGGATGGCCACCACATGGACACCCTCTGAATATGCTCAGGGGATTTGACTCATGGAAAAGTATAATCGATCAAAGCAACACTCCCCTCCCACACGCCCATTCACCAACCCCACCATTTTTCTGGTCGGTGGTGTCCCTGCTGACCAAGGGACAGAAATGCCACCGTGAAATGAGACACAATTCGGGCAGGATGTGGAGCGGGTAGACATGTGCTATGAACTTTTGGGGGCAAGTGCCATGCGTCACTGTCCACTCGGAGGCAGAGAGATCAAGAGCCTTCTGGGTCAGTGACGGGAGAGAAAGCTGACAATAAAGGGAGTGTGTGTGGAAAGTAAAACGTGGGGGGGGGGGCATTGCCTTGAAAGAAAGAGGACAGATGGTTGCCACCTCCCGTCATTAGGAGGGGCGGCTCAGGGCTCTGCTCTCCTGACAGCACCTCTATGGAGAGGGTCCCCAGGATACACCCCTTGCTGCAGAAGGTGCTCTTTTACCGACAAACGGAACCTCTTGTCAATTTGATTCCCACCAATCACCGCTCTTCGCACAATGCTTCAGGTTCTCAAGTGCGTCAGCCAGGCTCAGGACAGCAGCCTGATGAGCTCCAAGTGTGACCAGTCACCCCACTGAGAGGAAAATGTTCCCCGAGAGTGTGAGAAGTAGGAACCAGGGTTCTGCCTCCCCCCTCCCCCTTGAGGCTGCCTTCTTCTACCCCCAAAGGGCTTAGCTTGGTGAGGGGGTGGGGGAGCCAAGGAATTTCCTAAAAGAGAGGATGACCCCACCGCACAGAATCACTCACTCGGTGCTGGCTGGCGTTGCCTTCCCCAAATACTTAACTCTGTGCTCAAAGTCAACCATGCCGCTTCCGGAAAGGAGCCCACCACTACACCACAAACAAACAATGGCCAAGAGGGCTGGGGTTGTTGGTGCCGGAATTTCCGGGTTCTGTACCGGGGGTGGGGAGGGTGGGGTGGGGGAATGAATCCTCTTCCTTTACTTTTTCCCTACGGTCGCTTTTTAAAGCATGTTTTTGAAAAGCCTTACAAGGCACACGAACTTTGCATTCGGAAGAAAACGCCCGCTTGCTGCCCCTCTGTCACGCGCACACCCCCTACCCCTCCCTTGCCCGGCCAGACAGGGTTTGTCAATTGCTGCCTCCTATCAAGGGCTCATTCTCTGCTCACTCCCACCTTCCCTCCACAAACCCTTCCACATGGAAAGAAGAGTCGTGAACTTGGACGGAGGAACGGGGTGCTCTCCTAAAAGCCATGTCTGTGTCCCGGCTCACCTGGAACTCTCTGCCCCCACCCCCCAAATATCAGTCGCAACTATCTCTAACAAGTAAGCCAGCTGGCCAGATATCAGAAGGGCGATAGGGAAGGGGGTGGGGGAAGCAATTAGCTGTTTAACAAACTGAGTATCCTATTTTTCGACGAGGGAGGGGGGTGGAGGGAGGGCTTGGCATCTGCCAGACAGTGAATGTCTAATCGTGCTAGCAAGAGAAAAAAAAACATGTAGCCCAGACCGAGTAACAAAGAAAGCAAAACAACACCCCAAACACGCAAGACTTACGTTGTTTTCCAGCCCAGTGAAGCGGGTCGGGAATGAGGTGGCGGCCGGCCCTTTCACTTCGCCAGCCTTGCTTATGCGAACAGCCAGCCCGCCCGCGGGCCCAAAGATGCCCATGTCCAGGGGCCATCTCAGAAACTCAGAAGGCACTGCGGGGGTCCAGGACTCCCTGGAGTGGTCGGACACGACCTCCAGGTGCCCAGGTGGCACCGTGCACATACCTGGGCCACCGCTTGTTACCTCCGGGGTCAGGCCGCCAGCAGAGCACCTCACCAATGAACACTGGGGCTTAAGCCTCTGGTGTCCTCCTGCTGGAGGTTGGAGGATGCGTTAAGACCCGTATTCTAACCCATTACCACACTTAATTATAACACTGTCTCAATAAGAGTCCGAGGGACTACAATTAGGGGGGCTACTTGATCGGGGCTCATGATTGGCATCTGCCGTGTTTGCAAAGCTCTGGTCTCATCCCACATGCTTCTCTACAATAGTATTAGGCATACTCCATCCGAAATACTTCATTTCCTCTGTGAAAACTATAGAAAACCAATGAGCCGGGATGCGGGGGTGGGGGTGCATCTGAAAGCCTCACCAAATCTCATCTGGTTAATGTTTTTTTTTAATTTACAAAACACACACAAATTGGAAGTTTGTTTCAAAAGATGACTTCATCGGTGTACAGCCGAGCCCATAAAAAACAAGCCTTCCTCCGACCAAATGGGGGCACTTTGACCTTGTTTACTGCAAGGGTTTTGAAATCGAGGTCTCTAACTGCTGACATCCCTGGCCGGGCATAGGCTCCTCTTGGCCCCTGGCAGCACAACGAGGCATCCCCGGCTGTCCCGAAGGTCTGCCAGTGGACAAACACTCCCTGGAGGGGCAAGGAGAAGGGCATCGGGTGGAAACTGCATGCCTCACTCGGTAACTTATGAAGTGTCGCATCTCTCTGACCACTGTGACAAGACCGAAGCAGTCACACCGGTCTTCTGCTCAAGCCTGGGCACCCAGACTGCAGCTGACCCCAGAACAGAGCTCCTCACTAATGGCCACAGGGACACGGCTTTCTGCCACCAGTAAAAATTCTGACTGACTTCCCCCAGTCAAAAATCCCCATACACTCTCCTTTAATCACTTATTTTAGTGGAGTGCTTTTGGGGTCTTGTATTTCTAACCTTGATCAAGTCAAATTTACCTTTTTTTTTCCCTTTAATGGAGTGGGTCCTTAGTGACTTATTTGTGTGATTTTTTAAAAAAGAAATCATTTTCCCCTTTTAAGTCTTACACGTCCCCACCTATATCCTGCTGCTGCTCGATCTACAGACAGTGGAATCAAAGCAGGGGGGCAGTTGTCACCACTGGAAACGAGTCACGATGACATTTAGGGGCCAGCTTTTACAACGAAATGAACACTGACGGCGCAGTTTTATCGAGAAGTCAGGAAAAGCCAGCCCCTCCACCTGTCTGAAGCCAGCTGACAGCCATCTCATTGGTGTCCAAAAACCACTCACAAAACCAGACGCCTTGCGTTCCTTACCGAGAACTAAAGGGCGCAGGGCTCGCAGCAAATACAGACCTCCTGCCTGCCAGATCCCAGTGGAGGGGAAAGCACCCCGTTACTAAAAGAGACCCTCCGAATACCATGCGGTTGCTGGGGCAACCACGCACTAGCTTGGAGGAAAAGTGCAGGGCGATTTTAAGATCCGAGACAAAACAAGTGCGCTCCTGCCTGCTAGAGATGACTCATTTACACCAGGCGGCTACCCAGCCACAGGCCCACCCTGGTCTATGAGGTCCTTACCTTTTGGGGGGTGGGGTGGGGGGAGGGCGCGATGCTGCCTCTGGGTTCGGATCCCCGGACGCACAGACCGACGTGTGTGACCCGCTCGCTCCGTCTGCGCAACCATTTTGACTTCCATCCTGCGCCTCCACCACTCTGCAGTCTAGCCAGTTGGCGCCTATTTCTTTCTGATGAAAGCCAACTCTGATTCACTCTGAAAGGGAAGGGATCTCCCCCAAACACACACAGCCCCCGACCACACTCTCATTTCCGAACACAACCAGGTCAGCGCACACGCTCACTCGGGCTTTAAGGGGTCAGTCATGCAACAGAAAAAGGAGAAGGGCATCCCCCCCCCCCCCCCCAGCAATTCCTGCTCCGGGGATCTAGGCGGATCTGCGCGTTACGTAATCTTGGTGGCTCAATCAGGAAGTGAGAATTCTAAGTGCGTGTGTTCTGGACCCGGGAGCACGTGACCCGGAGCAGAGGGGGCAGCGGGCCAAGCGCAGCCAGCCCAGGGCCTGCCCCCGGGGGTGCGCACCCTGTTCTGGGGGCACACTGACCCAGACGAGCCTTACCAGAGGTAGCCTTGGGCATGCGCCCCAAGGCTCGTATTTTTAAACGCAGCCAGAGACCAGATCAATGCGCAGGGAGAAACGAAAGTGCACCCTCCGCCAAGGAAGTGATTCTCTCAAGATCACATCCTCCACTCAAGGTTTATTTCGGAGGCTAGTTTTCAGCATTCTCAGAGGATCAGCTACGCGGCACAAACAAACCAAGCAGCAGCTTCAGCTGAGGAACCCACACGAGCGTCAGGGCAGGGGCAGCGCTGGCCGCGCACAAGCACCAAGTGGGTCCCTGGACTGCATGGAGCCAATGGCTTCTCGAGCAGAAATGTGACTGCTGAGCCTACAACGCCCGTAGCATGCTCTAACCCTGCCCTGGGCGATCTCCGCCTGGCGCCCCAGCGCCTCCAGGGGGGGCCCGGAGGACGAGGGTCGCTCCCCTCTCGAAATGACCAAGTCGGGGGTGACTGCTGAAACGCCTTGGCAATAGGTGCAATGGGCTGACCGAGAGACCATGCCTATGGCAACGCCTGCTTTAGGCTCTATGGGTTTATTTATGCTTTGTGCTACGCCCCGCCCATAGAACCTCTGTGAACATCTTTGAACTGTACACGTTTGGATCCTGTGGCTGTTTGGTTCCCTCAATAGGCTTTCTGCCGTTAAGGTGTCATTGAGCCAATAACTTATTAATGCTAACAATATGGAACGAATGTGGGTGAGAACTGAGATTGAACTCACCTTATCACTTTAAGGGCGCGCACTTTTCAAGTAGAGCTTATTTTTATTTGTCTTTAAAAACATAACAAAAACTACTGCTCCAGGCCAGCGACAAGTGACAGACAGAGGCAGGTCAGTGATCAGAATCGCTCTGGATGGTTCTTCCCTACTAACTTGGCTTTCTTTAATTCTAGAACTCAAGCGGTTGCTGGGGCAAGGAAGAGGTTATTCGGACACAGGCCAGAACATTTGAAAAGACAGAGGATCTGTTCCTTCTTAGGGGACATTGTTTTTAACCATTGGAAAAGTAGCACGTCAGCTAACCAGTACCACCATACAGGCTTCTCAGTCACATACCAATCATTAGACTATTTACTTTAAAAAAAAAAAAATCAGGAAGGCTGAGTACTTATTTGAAGAGGGCTTCAACAAAGCCCACCTGGAAGAAGCACACCAGCCTGTGTGATCATAAGGTGTCGAAGGCATCAGGTATCAGGCATCAAAGAACAAAAAAATCAAATCATTGTGAATGAGGGGGAGTGCAGATTGGGGACCCAAGACCCATCTGTAGGTAACCGGACATCCCCTTACAGAGAGGTTACGGGGAGGAGATGAGCCCGTCAGGGTGCAGTGTAGCAACGATGAAACACACAACTTTCCTCTAGTTCCTCCCCCACCCCCCACTATCATGATCCCAAGTCTACCTTACAAATCTGGCTAGACCAGAGGATGTACACTGGTACAGATAAGAACTGGAAACACAAGAAATCCAAGACGGATGAACTCTTCAGGACCAATGGTGAGAGTGACGATACCGGGAGGGTGGAAGGAAGGTGGGGTAGAGAGGGGGAACCAATTATAAGGATCTCCATATAACCTCTTCCCTGGGGGATGGACAGCAGAAAAGTGGATGAAGGGAGACATCGACAGTGTAAAATATGACAAATAATAATAATTTATAAATTATCAAGGGTTCATGAGGGAGGGGGTAGCTGGGAGGGAGGGGGAAAATGAGGAGCTGATGCCAGGGGCTTACATGGAGAGAAAATGTTTTGAGAATGATGAGGGTAACGAATGTACAAATGTGCTTTATACAACTGATGTATGTATGGATTGTGATAAGAGTTGTATGAGCCCCCAATAAAATGATTTTTTAAAGGGGCTTCAAAGAGTTTGTGGGAAAGTTAAATTATCTTTTCATTTTATTTTACCACCAAAATTTTGAAGCTCCTTCCTATTCTATCATTAAGTAGAGAGGAAAAAAACAGTTCAAAACAACATTTTATATATTAAAATGTAATGAAAAAGACCAGAATATTCACCCAAATTGGACTAACAGCTGCCTTTTTAAGTAGTGTTACTGTATATAACTTTCTATCAAGTGTTCTGCAATTTGTCAAATATGGTTTCCAATGAATAACAAAACAAATAATACCACAATCATATCCTGCCATCAGTTCAGTTCCAACTCTAAGCGACCCTACAAAGGGTCTCCAAGTTTGTGCATCTTTCCGGGAGCAGATGACCTCAGCTCTCTCCCAAGGCATGCCTCTGTAGGCTTGAACCCCTGACCTTGTCGTTAGCAGCCCAACAGCTGAATCCAGGAACAGTTATGAGTAACAGTTAACTGCAAAATAAAGGTGTCAACCGTCCCAAGGAGCCTGCTGGTTGTTGACAAGGGACCTCTTATTCTGGTTAAGTTTAGGAATCTCAGTTTGGTTCCAGGAGACAGGAGGCCAGGTGAGTGTGGGAGGTGAGGGCAGACACAGGTGCTTAGTTGTCATGCTGTTTTCTGCACACAGCACTCCTGCCAGGGAACAAAGCACAGTGGGGGGTGATGGTAGGAAAATGACCAAGGAAAGCCAGGGCCCAGGCATGGAAATGGCTAACCTGGAAAGGCAGGAGGTGTGCCAGGGAGGGGTAGGGGGGTGGGGAGAGAGAGAACAGTAGCCTCAGACATTCTGATTTAAAGCACAAGGAGAGTGTGAAAGAGGTTGGGGCAGGCCATCCAAAGAGCCCTCATTTCTGCCACTGATGTCTGTACGTATGTTTAGAGAAGCCAGCCCAGGGACTGACAGAAGATCAAGAACGAAGAGAAAGGACATCGTGTATAACTTGAAGTCAACATACCAGGCCGCTCTGTGCTTCCTTCAGACCCTCTCATTATAGCTAGCTCGAAAATTCCCCAGGACTAGGAAAGAACCTTCAAGTCCCAGCAAAAAAGGAGGTGGAGGGGTGGGGGTGGGGGGTGGCATGGGCTCATCAGCTCACAGCCAAGGACATATGTGTAAGAGACAACTGGCGTGTCTTAGCAACATAATCCACACCCATCCATGCCATCCTCACAGAAGTCAAGGGCAGTGGAGCTGGACCAGGCCCTGAGTACAGCACAGGACATGGCGTCCCGAGAGGCCCAGACTAAGGCCCACTTCTGGAGGGCAGTGACGTGTGCTTGCCATGTCTGACTTAGTCAGGGAGCGGATTTTAAAAGGTGGGGAGCACAGTGTCAGTGGAAGTCTTCCCACAAGTGATGTGACTCATGCGTTTCGTTGGGCACCCGTCTGTGTGCGGGACTGTGAGCCGGGCACTGGGCTAGGTGCTGAATGGCGCATTCGATAAGTCACTGCCCTTTCCTCTTCGAACGGGTGATTCGGATCACGGGAAACAAAGAGTGCTACTGACACACATGAGTCAAGTGGATTCTGACTCAGCGACCCTCGGCCCACAGCACTCCTGAGGCCAGCCGCATATTTCCCTTTGTAGTGGCTGTTGGGGCTCAAACCTCTGACCTTTTGGTTAACCAGTGGGCCACCAGGGCTCCATGTACATCTATGAGGGTCTAGAAGAGTGTGTGTGTGTGTGTGTGTGTGTGTGAGAGAGAGAGAGAGACACACAGACAGACAGACAGACATGCCTGGGAGAATTGACTTTTTAAATGATAATCACAATGATTCTTATGGTAACAACAAGCTTCATGGGCCACGACCTTGGGCCAGAGCTGTTAAGCATTTTCTGGGTATTTATCGCACACTCCCGCCCCTATAGAGAACCCTGGGGGTGCAGTGAATTAAGCACTGGACTGTCAACCACAGGGAAGAAGAGATGAGGCCGCCTGCACCCCTCAAGAGTTCTTGTCTTGGAAACTCGATGGGGGCCGGTCCCCTCTGTGTATAGGCCGGTATGACTCGGCATCGAATCCGTGGCAGTGAGTTTGACTTTGGGTTTAGCATCCCCTGAAGCAGGCGAATTATCACCTCCCTCAGTTGAAGAGGGAAACACTGAGGCCCTAGCGAGGTCGCACCTCTCCTAGCTGTCAGGCTGGATGGATCTTCATTCCGAATTGGAGGGGCGCCCACCCTGAGACAGATCAGTGATGACGCCTAAGAGACAGAGCTGAACTCTGGCAGGCAGAGCCAAACTGCTCCGAGTAAGGAGAGGACCGAGGGAGGGCAGTGGGCAGTGCCGGAGGGGGAAATCGCCCAGGCTGGGAGGTGGGGTGTGTGTGCTGAGCAATGAAGTGATGAAGGAGGTAAGGAGCCTTGGGAGGGTAGAGCAGCCAGTGTCTGCTGGGACTGAATTTCTGCTGTGTGGGGAAGCCATCACGCTCTTCTCCATCTCCCCAGGAACCTCTAGTGCTCAGCTGACATGGTGAGGATGAGTCAGGAGGAAAACAGGTGCTCTGCAGGGCATGACTGGGTACAGGGCATTGGTGCAAACGGGCATTGACTAGATGAAGACACCGCTAGAAGCGTCCCTTGCAGGAAGGAGGAGGATTGAAGAAGAACACTAATGGGGGAGGGGTTGTGGGGGGGGCATTGTTAATGCCATAACTTAGTTTAAAATGATGCCAACCAAGGACAACTCAGTGGAGACAGAAGATTAAGAAGGGAATTATCCAGTGAAGAATTTTGACCCTATTTGGTCTCTTAGGAGCCTTGGTGGTGTAGTGGCTATGTGTTGAGCAGTTCAAAACCACCAGATGCTCCGTGGGAGAAAGATGGGGCTTTTTATTCCCGTAAAGAGTTAGAGCAGCAGTTCTCAACCTGTGGGTCACAATCCCTTTGGGCTCGGATGACACTTTCATAGGGGTCGCCTGATTCATCACAGTAGCAAAATGACAGTGATGAAATAGCAACGAAAATAACGTTATGGTTGGGGGTCACCACCACATGAGGAACTGTAGGAAAGGGTCGTGGCATCAGGAAGGTTGAGAACCGCTGAGTTACAGTCTCAGAAGCTCCCAGGGGTACTTCTACGCTGTCCTATAAGGTCGATATGAGTCAGAATAGACTCTAAGGCTGGGAGCTTTGGGGGTGGGGGAAGAGGGGCTGGTCTCTTAGTGGCTCTGGAAGAGGGGGTGAGGCAAAGGCCAACAGTAACTCCCAGGTGTCAGGTCTGGGTTAGTTGGACTTGTTGAGACGACTGGGCGTGAGGTCCCCGGGAGGCATGAACGGGTTCATGCCCAGTGGCATGGGACGAGGCGAAGGACAGAAAGAATCCACCAAAGAGGAGGGGAGGAAGCACTCGGAGGGGCAAGGCGAGTCTCGGAAAGGCCAGCGGGGTCAGCACATCAAACACTGCTCACTGCTGGGACGTCATGGAAGATAGGGAGCCAAATATAGCTGGCAGATGTGGCCACCGGAAGGATCAGAAGACGACTCCGGCCTTTGCTGTAACAGCTATCAGTTTGGCCACAGAGGCGCAGCCGGATGGGTGGGGCCCAAGGGGCGGGTGGCCATGAGGACGGGGAGGTAACAGAGAGAGGCAGCGTTCTGCAGGTGTGTGCCCTGGCAGAAGGAGTGGGGAGCGAGGTACTGGAAAAGGCAAGGCCACACTGAGGGGGCAGGTGCCCTTTCCAGCAGGAAAGACTCGAGTGGGTTTCAATGCCCAGAGGATGAGATCAGTGGGGACTGAGCAGTGTGAGGTCAGAGAGAGAAGGGGACCGAGAAGATAGGGGCCCGGGCACAGACCACTGGGCATGAGGAAGGGCTCCTCTCTCCCTGACACAGGAAGAAAGGTGGGTGTGGGTGGGACGTGGTGATCTGCAGCAAGACTTTTTATTTCCTCTTGTGACGTCAGAGGGACAAGCTAGCTCCCGATGACACAAAATGAGCTGGGGTGTCGGGAGGAGGTGCAGGGCTTTCATGAAGGGCTGTCTCATCAGGGCCCAGAGCCTTCACACGGCACAGGAGCCACTCCCCCCACAGCGCCTCAAGAGTGTCACCTGGTGACAGCTACCAAACAGCACTGAGGACCTACACCAGCGCCTGCCTCCACTCAGCATTATCCCCGGGAAGGCTCCAGCGATATCCGTTTCCCCCACGTACAGGGAGAGAGAGCCTCCAGTATGTAGGCCATGAGGCTCTCCTGTGAAGAGAGAGCACCCCTCCCCACCCTGCCCCGACCAGCCTGGTTTGTATGTGTAGCCCAAACACCATGATTTCCAGAGAAATGACTTCATCCATGGCTTACACACAAGCCTGCAGGTTTGGCTGGAGCCGGAGCTGGCCTTCTGTACCCTCAGCTCAGCTCGGTGGGCGCACGTGAGCACAGCCAGGGTCAGACACGTCCCACCTACCACGCATGAGTAGGGAGAAAGCTATGTCCCTCCTGGCCACGTCGCCCTCAGCATCCCCTCTGGCCAGAGAAAGCCACCAGGGGTCCAGGGGCTGGGGGCCACAAGTCCAGACAGAAGCCCGGAAAGGTGGTATTTCAAGTGAGTGGATGTTTGTGAGCCTAGGGGGGGGGGGAGGGGAGAGAGAGAGAGAGAGAGAGGCGGAAGTCTGAAGGGTGACCTCAGAAGTCCAGGCAGAGAAGTCAGCCTGGTAGCTGGTGATGCACAGACTGCTTCCCTCCGAGCGTGGCGTGTGCATGCCTTCAGGAGAAACCCACCCCCACCAGCTGGGTTCTCTTGACAGCTTTGGGGGCACATGTGCCAGCAAATGGACGTGAAAGGCTGTGTCAGCCGGCCTGCGGAGGCTTAGGGAGACCACCTAAGTGGACCCATGTGTCCCGGACACGCGTGCCTCCCGCGTCACGGCCCTGAAAGCATCAGAAAAGGCGGGCAGTCGTGGGGATAACGGAGCACCTCATGAGTTACTGAGGGTATGACGACGAGACACCGAAGGCCCCGAAGCCCATCCATCCACCTCCCCTTCAGAATCTCGGCCCCTTCACAGTTTTCGAAGACCCATAGACCAGACATAGCCACTGAGAACCTTGAAAGGCCACCCAGGGTCATATCCCTCTGGCCCCCCAGGGTCTATGGAGAAAGGGCTGGCTTTGGCCCAGGGCCTCGATATAGAGACCACTGATTACCACGGGGGGGGGGGGGGGCAGGGGAAGGGAGGAGACCCTCCAGGCGGGTCTGCCCACATGCAGAGATGCTGATCTGGTGAGCAAGAAGCTACCCCAACCTTCTAACTGACTTTGGCTTTGTACCCATGCTGTTGCAAAATGTAGCAATGTAGTTTACTATTGTTCGATCAAGAAAATTTCATTGATTTGTCATTAGAAATATTTCACAATCTATAATTACATATTGCTTTTGTGATTCATCATGATGCCTTAATTATGTTCAATTTGTAACAATGAAAATATATATCCTGCATATCAGATATTTACATGTCGATTCATAACAGCAGCAGCAAAACTACAGTTATGAAGTAGCAACGGAAATAATGTTATGGTTGGGGTCACCACATGAGGAAATGTATCAAAGGGTCACGGCATGAGGAAGGTTGAGAACCACGGCGTGAGGGGTCGGGGCGGATGAGCAGGAAAACCTGCCCTCCGTGCTGTCTGTCCTAGAGTTGGGGGGGGCTCAGTGAGGTGCAGGCCATGCAGCCTGAGGGAGGCATCTTTGGCCGTGGATGCTGGACGGACCCACAGTCCTGCTCCGCGATCATCTCTGAACTCAAACCCGTCTCCTTACAGCCTAACAGGAGACTGCTCGGCAGAGCCAAGTGTCTTCCTCGGGCATGGTGCTTTTGGAGAACTCTCCATCAGGGACCTCGCCAAAAAGGCGGTGAGTTCGCGTTCCGGGTGGACGGACAGCTCGTGAAAGGAGGGTGAGAATGAGAGTGGGTGCACAACTTGAGGGACGGCATCCATGCCACCCAGTTGTCCACGTAGAGTTGACTTGTGCTGTGCAGATCCTCAATGAAGTGTTTGAAAATAATTTGTTTTGATCTCGATGGAAGGGGCCAGTCTCATGGATAGCTAACTCCTGGGGACCACTCAGAAATGCGGGGCAGTTCCAGGGAGAAGCCATGGCCACCGGGCTGCCACCCTGAGGCCACGACGGGCAAGCACTCCCCTGCGGCAGCCTCTTGGGAGGCTCAGAACCCTTCCGGATGTTTCTCTCGACTTTCTGCCCACTGCTTCCTTTTCCCTCCTGGTGTCTCGGAGGCAGGGCTCCACCTTCTTGCCCTCTGTGGCCTTGGAGGTCACTCGAGAAACCCCGGAGCAGACGCCTGTGGCCGGACCTGCCCATTTCCCACAGGAGGGTTGGGGAGCACACGCACATGCGCGCGCGCACACACACACACACACACACATTCTCAGGAGGCTGCTACATCACCACCCTAGGAATGTCCACTGTCCAGGGTGAAAAACAGACCCTAGGTCCGCTGGCGCTAGCCCCTGGCCAAGTGCTTCTGCAGCCCAGATGGGAGACCAGGCATCCAACCCCCCTGTAGCCTACTTGAGTGCCAGTGTGTGCCCGAGAGAATCCCTCTGCAAGGGGATCCCACCGCCTGCTCCGGGTCACTGATGGCTGCCAGGGCAGCATGGCCACGTGCCATCGAGTCAGTTTGGACTGGTGGTGACCCAGCCGGTAAAGAAGAACCGACCCACAGGCTCCCAAGGTGACACATCTTGATGGAAGCAGACTGAGGATTTGAACAGGCCAACACTGAGTGGGCAGCACCTCCAGGGCTCGCTGACGGGGCAGCAGTGGAGGAAGACCTGGCATTATGGGAACTCAAAGTCTTCAAGGCCCTCGTGGTCCCGTCATTCTCAGTGAGGGAAAGAGGGGTGTTGGCTGTGGGTAAGAGAAGGGGGAGAGAGGGGCCGTGTGGAATTTGGCAGCAGTAGAGATGGAGGCATGGTGGTTACAGGTTGGATTACTAACTACAAGGTCAGCTGTTCAAAGCTATCAGCCTCTCCACGGGAGAAAGACGGGGCTTCCTTCAGGCGCTCTGGTGGCACAGTGGGTTAGGCATTGGGCTGCTAACTGCCAGGTCAGCAGTCTGAGTCTACCAGCCACTCAGAAGGAGAAAGATCAGGCTTTCGGCTCCTGGAAAGATTTATATTCTCAGAAGTCCACTCTGTCCCACAGGGTCACTGTACGTCAGAGTCAACTTGACGGCAGTGAGTTTGCATTCCTGTCTCTGAGGCTAAGGGTGGCTTGGAGGGGTCCCTATGAAGCACACCGCCCTAGGGTCCACCCAAGTCACCTGATGCCAGGCTTCTCGGCCTGCGGTGCACTGCGCAGCTCTCAGGCTTGACCGCGGGCTGCTCTGTGTCTACTGGGTCATTGCCGAAGGAGGAGACTAGCTCCAGGCAGATAGGAGGGGAAGCACGAGTCATGGGGTGAGGGTCAAGAGGGGCACCTGCCTCCCATCCAAAGCCCACACTGAGTAATAAGCCTTCTTGTCCTTTCTGTCCATTCTGGGAGACAGAACAAGAGCAGGAGCCCCAGGGACCATGTCATGACGTGTGATAACTCACAGGGCGGGCAACAGGCTGGTGAGTCACAAGTGGCTATTCTAATTATGACTAGGGAAGCCCTAACATCAAGAACAGACTGCTGGGAGGAAAAAATACTGAGGAGGCAGGTTCCATAGGTAGGCCTCAATCAATCAAGTTCTCCGGGGACACAAAGACAAGAGAAGGTCCAGAACACTTGGTGAAGGAGGCCTGAACCACTGGCCTCGGCTCTCATTGTGAGGCAAAAATGGCCGGGAGGACACACTTACCATGCCCTGCACCTGGGACACAGGCAAGAAGGCAGTGGGAGGTCCCGTGAGGCATGGCAGGGAATCATGACCAGCAGGTACCCAATGCCCACGTCGTCTTACCTTACCCCTGCCTCACCCTTGGGGGAAAGATGGCTGGGGGTGGGGGAAGGGTAAGAGGTGCAGCCAAGAGGGGAACCTTTCTAAGGTGACCCCTGAGCCTCATCCCATGGCTGTCCAGACAAGAGTCCGTACAACACACCGCATATAGCGTGCACTGGTGCTTTTGTTTGTTTGTTTGTTTTCAATATGGACAGAAGAAGGACATGACTTCCTGAGGGAGGAAGCCAATTTTCACAGCAAATCCAGCATCACAGGGGTCAAGGTGACGAAGTGGTTGGCCTATATTCATAACCACAGCAGTCTAGACAGGGGCGTGTTAGGGTCTCCAAGTCCGTTTCCAACTCTCCCAGTCAGGCTAGCCGACCCACGGGATCTGCCCCTCCGGTTTTCAGAACAGAACATCCCTTGGTCTTTCGCCCACCATGCCTGTTGGGTGGGCTGGAACTGCCCACCTTAGGCTAGCAGCTGGGCACTCTGCCATCGTGCCCCCGGGGCTCCATGACGGTGAGAAGGCAGACAGATCCTATAAGCTTTGACGGGCTTCCGGACAAAAATGGGGAGAGACTAGTTAAAAGGGGCTGGTGTGTCTTCCGTGGCCCGTGAGCCACCACGACACAAAGAAGCACCCATGTCCAGCAGTGCCACCCTGCACATTCTAGAGGCAGACCTGGGGCTGAAGTACTGGATGCTCGGCCAGGATGGGCCCCAGGACGTCTGAGGCCGGGAGGTCCCCGCTGGGCACCCGCCTCAGTGGTGGAAGGTCTTCTGGAGGCGTTCCAAAGAGGTTTCTTGGGGTTACTGATCCTCACCCCCCACCACGCAAAATGAGAAAAATGCAAAATTGAAAATGCCAATTCAGAGTTCCTTCTGAGACGCACTGGCATTCCACTGTGTCCACAGAAATTAAAGGACTCCTTAGTTAACATCTAATTCCCACACCACCCCCGCCCATCTTCATGGCATCGCCTGAAGGCTTTCAGGAGCTCCAAGCCAAACAGGGCAAAGGGATGGTCGACAAGAATTTGAAGGGGGTTTTTGGTTTTGTTTTAGACAAAGGAAACAGCAAGGGAGCTTAGGAAGCTGCTTCTTCACAAGGCAAGACTAAACCGCACGGAGTGAACGCTGTCAACTCGAGGGGCTGGGGGACTCTTCCCTTCAGGAGTGCCTAAATAGGAGGGTCTCTCGAGAAAGCCGGCACCCCGAGTGTCTGTGAGTACTGAGAGCAGGAAGCGCGGGCGCTACTGTCACAAATTGTTGTAGATGACTCTGTTCTCGGTCCTTGACAAACTGCAACAAGGCGTCTGGCAGCCCCGAACTCTCCGGGGCTCTGTGATTAATGGCTGCGGCCCCCGCTGCCAGGAAGTCTCTCCGGCCCATCTTGGCGCTCACTGCCAATCGCAGCCAGGTCATTTTGAGGGCCTGTTTTCCCAAACTCCGACACCCATTGCAGTTTTTGCCAGCTAACAGATGGAAGGGCTTCCCGCTTCAAGACGGCAGTCGGGGCACGTGGAAGAACCACTTAACACGAGGAGCTGATACCAAGGGCTCAAGTGGAAAGAAAATGTTTTGAGAATGACTATGACAACAAATGGACACATTTGCTTGACACAATGGATGGATGGATGGATGGATGGATGGATGGATGGATGGATGGATGGATGGTGATAAGAGTTGTAGGAGCCCCCAATAAAATGACTTTTAAAAGAAAAAAAAAGTTGTGAACGTGCTTACACCCGCCACAGTGAAGGGAGTCTCGGGGAACTGTGAGGGTCTCATTGGGGGGTCTGGCAGGCGGGAAGGGGGATGGAGGAGGACTGATCTGGGACGCTGAGTCCAAGCAGCTACAGTGCAGAGGCTTCTCTGCGGAGGCTGCTCGCTCTCTCACCGCCAGGGGAGAAACCAGACTTTGTGGGTGGAGCCTGGAGAAGCACCAGGCTCAGAGGAAGCGAACACAGAACAGGAAGCCATGAGGACCAGGGTACGAGAGAGGAGTCCACTGACCAGTGCAGACACCCAACAGCTACAGGTCCCCCTTCCAGAAGGAGCCCTGGTGGCACGGAGCGAAGAGCTCACGGAGAGGTTGGAGGTTCAAACCTCCACCCCTGCAGCTCTGGGAACGGAAAGACCTAGCCACCCATCTGCTCCCATACAAGATGACAATCCGGGCAGGTCCATTTTATCACATGGGGTTGCTATGGGTCAGAAATCGAACTCAACGTCCTATCCCGTCAGCTCTCCCTTTTCTGCACCCCGTTGTGGTCTTTATAGGAAATAGCACGTGTTGTAGTCCACCCGGCCCCGCACCCGGCAAAAGGGGACACTCAAGCTTAGGAGAGGCATCCATTCCCTAGGGATGAAACCAGATGTCCGATGAGGGCTCACAAGCCGCCCCAACACCAGGGCTGGCTCTCTGGCTCTGTGCCACCCAGCGAAGCCCGGCCTGGGCAAGACGCACCCACACACCAGAACCTCTGCCAGGCGAACATGACCTCTTTTTAAATATGGATGAGCCGACCGGCTAAGGCAGCCTTCACTTTCCAACAGAGCCGGCAATGTCGAAAGTCAAGACAGCCAGTAACGGATTAAAAAGCCAAACCGAATTTTTATTAGTTTCCCGACAGGTACCTAAGAGGAGAGCTTCACAACCACACAGTAGCAGCAACGAGCAACCCAAGGAAAAGACCTACGTTCGAAACAGGCGCCCAAGGCAGCAGCTGTTAGCGCGCAGGACTGCCCTGTGCCCGGGACACCTTGTCCTCCCTGGAGTAATTCTGATGGTTTCTCTCCATGGCCCAAGGTGTGCTTCAGGTTACGTGATGGTCAGCTGGGCATTCAAACTGGCACCAGTAGACCGTGTTCGTGGGAAGGAGGAGACAAGTATCTGTCAAAGTACCCTTTGCCCAGGAAAACCTCAGTCTGTTTGTTTTCCAAATCTCTGCAGCTAGCTTCTAATATGACATAGAAGCTTCTCTCAGAGCCTGGCTTGTTCTTTCTTCTAGAGGGGAGGCGCTGAAGGTCATCGTCTCAGAGAAACAGACCGAAGGCGCTTAGGAAGCCCGAGTCAAGAAGAACCAGCTTAATCTGAAGCCTTCAAGACACCTATTGAGGGGCATCTTTCAGGAGAACTTCACAAAGATCAACACCCTGCCCACCTGGTGGTCTGCAGACTGTCCTTGGTGAAAGCTAAAGGGTGAACAACCCCCAGTTCAAGCGACGCCTCCTGGGCCAAAGTGCATGCAAGCTAGCGCTCTCTCTCTCTCTCTCTCTCTCTCTCTCATAATTAAGCCCCCTCTCATGCTCCATTTACTATTCTGAAATAAGACTCACTGATAACCTTAATACACATACAGTTTTTAAACATCGCTATAAGTCCACCACTGCAATAGGAAGGTGCAACTGTTTTAAAAAGCTGTTTACAATAAGAACGTGACACATTTCCGTAGATGAGTCATTGCTCAGGCCCACTTAACCACACAGCGAGCGAAGGGGCTACTTACTCATAAAGAACAGGGTGTGGTTTGAGAGGAATCGCACCAGAAGGCTTCCACAATCAGAATCCCCAGGGAAATGCAAAAGTGGTGACAGAGGTGGACACCTGTATGTGCTGCGTGGGTTTTGTGCGGCTCGGAGTTTGTAAACCGTGGGCTTCGGATCAACAGGTCTTCACTGCATGAAGACCCAGCAAGGTCACTGCAAGTCACGTAGGATGGAGGGCGTGTGCTCCCGTCTTGTCCACGGTGGGGCATCTAAAATCTCTCAGCCCCACCCGTGAACATGACAGTCTGTACAACCCAGGCCCACGGGCGCTGAGTCAACTGCATCTCACGGCCACCCTCCGGGACAAGGGAGAACGGCCCACCGCATTTCCAAGGGGGATGAACCTTCAGGGAGGTGGCTTGCGATGTCTTTCGCCCACCGAGCCCCAGCCTTTTGGTGAGCAGTTAAGCATTTAACTGCTGTGCCACCTGGGTGTCTCATAACCGAGACACACTCACAAATGTCCATTTTGTCCCCCAGGGGTGGGGCCGTTCCCAATGGGACCACGGGCTGGGTGACCCAGTGGTATTACCTCCCGACCCTCACACTCTGTGGCACTGGGGATCATATGCTGCAGACAGCCCACAGGGGCATCTCAGAAACCTGTGGGTCTGACACCAAAAGCGGCTCTGAAGAACCTCGCTTCATTTAGGCTTATGCCCTATGCCGATAACACGGCTTCCTTGTCTTGCTCCATGGAGAGGTCTTTGGTGAGAAAGCTCTGTCTGGGTGAGCGCGTGAGGCTTGGCTACCCAGCACCACGTGACTCTGCCCACAGCCTTTTCAGCTTTCGCATCGGGCTGATGAGCGAGAAAGGGGAGTTTTTTTACACATCACCCTGTCACTCTCGTTTCCTCAAAACAAGAAGTAATGCATTCTTTCCCATGTGCTCATTACAGGAAGGGGGGGAGGGGGGAGCCGTTTACTGTAAATGTCTTTCTGATGCAATTCCACCACCTCTTTCAAAGAGAGAATTCATCCAAGGAGCTTTAGTCACTTGGTCCAGAGAAATACCACTGCCCTGAATGTACACAGACCAGGCTGAGTCCGCCGGAGGGGGGGGGGGAGGGAGAAAGAGAGAGAGAGAGACTGACCCAGAGCTGCTTCACTCTGAGCAGATCCAGCAGCTGCTGCCCGAAGAAGACTAGATTTTGACCAGAGGGAAGAGCAATCACTGACATGCAAACACACACGAAGGTCCCTGCCCCTCACCCATTTTTCGAGCCTGATTTCCTCCCCGGTCCAAGAGCTTAGTTCTAAACCAGAGGCCGATGCAGAACCAGAACCTAACACGGCAGTGATTCTTTCACTGGCCAGTTCCATGCCCAGAGAGAAGTGTGAAATCTCCCACTTGTAAGTTTGAAAGTGAAAGCAACGAACGTGGGAAGAGGGTGGGCTTCCCATTGGCGGCTACCTACCACTGTTCAGGCAACTCAGAAGGAAACACTTCGGACAAATCATTCTGAAGGGCTGCTGTTGTTGATTTCCTCCCCCAGAGAGGGATTGATTTTGTCTGGAAAAATCCCACACGTGCCCAGCGGGGGGTGGGAGTGAGCAGAAATGACGACCCCGGTTGATTCTTACCTGGATCACCATGCGTTCTTCCAGGCACCAGATGCCCCTCCTGGTGTTTGGTAGCGGAGTCCATGCAGGTCCTCACAGCTCAGGAGCCATCCCAGACAGGGGTGTCTGCTGGGCCCGCCGGAAGCCCCTGATGAATGAAACTCACACTGTAACACACACACCCTGAGCAAGCTATTGGCCAAGTGTGGCCATGCGTGTGGGTGTCTGCTTTGCTACTGGGGCATGCCTCTAACATCTCCCCTCAGCAAGAGAGCAGGCCAACTCCACCAGAGTGAGTCTGAACCAGACAGGGCCTGTTCTTGGGCTGCCTCCTCCTTAACCCACAGTGAAGGCCCTGACTCCTCTCCCGGGCAGTGCTGGAGCACAAAGAATGATTCTGTCGGCACCGGCAATTTGCAAGTGAGCCTGCACATCGGGGCCAGCACCTCTTCCTGTTATACCACTGCCGAAAAGTTAGAGCGATGGGCGTGGCCAACGCATTTCTAAGCCAAGGAGTCTGAGCCATGGGTATGGCGCTCCCCGTGGGTGGCAAACTCCACCTGGGACTGGAGATGGGAACAGGTGAAGCCCTGTGCTGAGCTGGTGATCAATCAAGAAATTAAATCAGAATCATGGGGCGGGGCTGTAGCTCAAGAGTGAGAAGCTCTCCATGTAAAATCCTTGGCACCATCTGCCTCAGGATTTCTGAGGCTGGATTCAGAATCTCTTGGGCTAGGGGCCTGGGAATCTGGCTCTGGGGGGGAATTCTTATACCAGCGGTTCTCAACCTATGAGTCGAGACCCTTTTGGGGGTCGAATGACCCTTTCACAGGGGTTGCTTAAGACTATCAGAAAGCACCTAAGTATTTCACAATATATAATTACATATTGTTTTGTGAATAATCACTATGCTTTAATTATGTTGAATCATATTCAATTTTTAACAAAGAAAATACATCCTGCATATCAGATATTTATATGACGATTCATAACAGTAGCCACATGACAGTGATGAAGTAGCAACGAAAATAATATGGTTGGGGGTCACTACATGAGGTGTGTATGAAAGGGTTGCGGTGTGAGGAAGGTGGAGAACCGCTCCCTGTCTTACACACTTCCAAGGTTGGATCCATTTGTTTGTTGTCCTTAACTTGTCATGGTGAAGACTGGAAGAGCAAACCTGCTTTTTTTCATCGGACATACATGTTTGATGTCATTGATTGCAGCCCCCACTATGCATCAGCATTTGTATCCGGCTTTGGGTCTGGTTCCCCATTTCCACTGCCCTTTGGGCCCCAATTGGTTGATCCCAAGGGCTAAGGTTCCCCTGACAGACCTGGTTTGACATAGAATTGAGCCATGGGGTGAGTTTCTTTCCAGACCTGACGGGGAGTGACTAAGGGCCATCCACCGGTCTCTCCGTCAATAAGCCTGTTTCTCGTTTGTTTGAATAATTTTAAGGTTTGTGCCACATTGTTTCTCTTGCATCTTGGATCATCTAATGCGACCCCTTTCCAAACAGCTGGCGATGGTGCAGCAGGGCACCATCGAGTTCTCCTGGGCCCAGGCTCGTGGAGTGGAGGCTGGTATCCCCAGGGTCCGCTGTTCTCATTTGAGGACCCCTGCCATGGACTGGAGCAGAGCTGACCACAGCATACGTCTCCCCTTCGTCGCCCCTTATCCCTCAAGTCTAGTTAATGACGTCACTGCTGACAATGAGAGGGGAAAGGAGGGGGAGAGGAGCTAACGTTTCCTGACTGCTCAGTGTGCTCCTGGCCCGGCCTCAAGGACTTACTAGGCCACTTTGTTTGCGGACGAAACCCTTACCCCAAATGCACCCCGGAAGTATGTAAACACACAACCTCTGGAGACCGCGGAAGAACAAGGACGCGCCAGAAGATTTCTTTGGCTTTAGATGCTTGTCCCACCCCTTTGTCTGATGGACATAAAGGATATTTTAAAAAAGGAAATTGATCACTACTGTCAGGAAAGTATGTAAAATGCTATCACTTCCCTAAATGTCCTACTCTTGTCTCTTTTTTTATCCAGCCTGAGAGGGAGTGAACGCTCAGCAAGCTCTCAGTAGTTTTCCATCATCTGTTCTCTATTTTAAGCAGGCGGCCCACCAGCAGTTCCACGTGCACAGCACCACTGAGTCTGAAAAGTGGTGTTCAGTTTGATTTCTAAAAGGGTGTTACCGTCTCCTCCAAACGCATAAACTCCCCGAGGGAAACTTTGAGGAGAAGCAGGGCTCAGTGAGGTAAATGATAATTTTAAGATTTCCCAAGGCCCTGGTGGCCCTGCGGGTCAGGCACGAAGCTGCCGACTGCATGGTTGGTGGTTCAAACACACTGCCCACTCTGTAGGAGGAAGATGAGGCTGCCTGCTCCCCGTGAAAGGTTTACTATCTTGGAAACCGGAAGGATCCATTCTCCTCAGTCCTTTAGGGTCGTTGGGAGTCGGTGGGTAATCTGGTGAACAGTAGGCTTAGGTAGGGGTTCCCTGTGACCGCTCCCCTTTGCTTCAGGAACTCCCCACATGGGATACCCTAACACTGGCAAGGCTCTGAGGATGCGCATAAAGAACTCATCTGTCTTTGGTGCCCCAAGCACTTTGTCGAATATGTGAAATTTGGATCTCTCAGGGAAGTGGTTCTCTAGCTGTACGTGGCAGGGGAGCCCCTTTACCCAGCCCAGAAGGCAGGCGTGACTGCTCAGCATACTCCGAGATGAGAGCGGACAGCCCGGTTGATGTGGTGAGCAAAGGAAGCCAAGCCCCCCAGCTTCAGGCCCTGTGTACTCATCTCACACAGCACAGGGGAACACTCCGGGTTTCAAAAGCAGACAAGGGGCGTGGTGGGGTTGTGTCCTGTCATTATGCTTATTCGATCGGTGTGCTTCACCCAGCTCTATGAAGGAGGAGGAGGAGCAGGAGCCGCCGCCGCCGCAGCAGCAGCAGCAGCAGCGTTGGAGGATGGTTGGCTCATCGACCACCTGCGATGTGCAGGCCGTACAGTCCAGCCTGCTGGGAAGTGACCAGAATTGTAATCGCTTATGAATAAATATCGAAGACTCCAGCCTTCAAAATGGGTCACACGCCTCAAGGCCATGGAAACAAAAACCCTCACACCTGGACCCACAGGCAACGCCACGGCCACAGAGGAAAAGGCCGGAGTTGTTAGGGCTGACTTCTTGCCGTCACCAGGGAAGCAGCGGCCGAGCGATCAGACAACCCAAGAGGCCTCTCGGAAGTGTCCGAAGCACAGATGTCACCTTCAGGAAGACGGTGGCAGCGGACCCAAGCCACGGGGTTTTCAGTCACCTTAAAAGCTCATCAACGAATAGGGGAGCTCAAAGAAGAGCTGAGGCCTTTGAATTGTGGTGCTGGTGAAGGCCCTTGATCGTACAGTGGACGGCCAGAAACGCAGACAAATCTGTCTTGGAAGATGGGCTGCAGAACAACCCTCAGAAACGAGGATGGAGAGATCCCGTCTCATGCGCTCTGGGCACGTCATCTGGAGGCACTGCCCCTGGAGAAGGGATCACGCTGGGTCAGGAAGAGGCTCTGGGGAAGCAGATGAAGATCCTTGACTAGGTGGACTGACTGACACAGTGGCTGCCACGATGTGTCCACAGCTGGCAATGGTGGCGAGGCTGGCTCAGGACCCAGCAGTAGTTTGTTCCGCTGGACACAAGGTCACTGTGAGTCAGACCAACTTCACAGCACCTGACGACGACAATGACAACTCTTTCCCCAGGGCGGTTACAAAGGCAATGATGCCGAAACCCACGGGCTCTCTGAAATTTTCTTCCTCCTCAGTGATGTGTTTTTAATTCATACTTTTTCATTTCGTGGTATCATGTCTTTGTGTCCCAATGCGGAGCAGGTGTAAAAATAAACAAAGCCATGTCCCCGGCCATATTCCAAATGTTGCTTCATTCAATGGCATTAGGAATTTGGGTGTGGAGTTGGTGCTTATGTGACCCCTGACATAAAACGTGTCGTACCTACTTGCATCTCTTGCAATGATACCCTGGGCCCATCTCAGCTTCAAGGTCATATTAGAAACATGAAAATGTGGTGCAGATATTCACTTTTTTAGCTTTGACCGACCTATCATTCACAGAGCATATGAACCGGTGGCTCAGGTACATCAAGAAGAGTCATTGTGTAAACACCTTCCCTTCTGGAGCCTTCTCTTCTTACATCCACTGGTATTAGCATCTCCCGTCCTTCCAACCTCCCTGGTGTCAGAACCCCCAGGGGCCACTGATCTAGTTTCTGTCCTTGCAGGTCTACCCAGCCTGGATTTCATATAAAATAGATCACACAGTAAAGGTGGGGGGAGGGCAGCAACAGCAATAAAATAGGCAACGGAGGGAAAAATATTCCTAAAAAACGTCAAAGGGAGCAATAAAATCTAGGACAAGTTAAGACTGGGCCCTAAAGGAAAGCAAGCGGAAAGGTGTTAAATTTAAACCAAAGACAAAGATGATGTTCAATGAATGAAGTCGCCTTCATCTGTCAGACCCATGACCCAGGCATCACCTTGACCACCAGCTGGCTCTTCAAGTAAGCTTCAAAGGACATGGCTAAACCAAAGGGGGAAATGAAAGATAAGACCCTGAAATCTAAAGAGGGAAACGAAATTAAACAGTTTGTTGAAGTTATCATCATACCAGGTCCTCACAGAGGAAAACGGATTGTAACTAGCTTCATAGGAAATGACGACTGACTTCTCCAGTCCTGCTCGCTGGAAGACTGCAAGTAGTTTTTTCTCTTTTACACATTTCCTGAGTGGTGCTGGCCAGAACTTAACAAAAATAATGTTTCTCATCATGCAGTCACTGTAGTTCCCAGGGTGAAGAACATGCCAGAGTTTGAGAAGTCAAAGGTCTGCTGGGAAAGGAGATGGAAACCCACGCCTGAGGTGAGGTGGGAGGTGGGTGGTAGGTGGGTTCAATTCATTACCAGCACGGTGGCTGTTGGTCCCGATGTTGGAAATCCATGCGCAAACCAAGATGCACTGATACTGCTAATGGACCATCTCCAAAGATATCAGGCAACTCACCCATTAGTCACTCAATGATGCAGCTGAGTGTCCACTTCCCCTACGGAGGGGGCTCGGGGGTGATGGGATGTGGAGGGGAAACCCCTATCACTAAATAGGCTTCTCTATTATAATAATAAACTAAACCCATTGGCCTGGAGTTGACTCTGAACCGCAGTCCTTCTATTGGATGAAACAGAACTGCTCCACGGGTTAAGTGGGTGCTGAGGAGCAGCTGGTGGGTTCGAAACGACAACCTTTTGGTTAGCAGCTGCGCCCTTCAACCACGCTATCACCACGGTTCCTATGATCGTAACAGCTAACATCCCCAAAGTCCTTAATGTGTGCCTGGGAATGTCCTCAGCACCTTATGCGTCATTCTCTCACTGCACCCCATCAAGACAAATGATGGTCCTGCTGTCTCTATTTCACTGATCAAATGCCAAAGAAATGAAGTCAGTTGCCTAGGAGGCAACAGCTGGACCCAGGATACTGAGCCCTGACCCTCAGCTTGGTATCACTGGTTTTCCACAGCCTATGACCAGCTCATCTGCACGAAGGTTGACGCTGACGCGCAGAAGAGAGAGGGAGGGAGCAAACCCACGGGCACTGGGCCCTGAAGGCCATGGTCACAGTGCAAGTTCAAACTACAGCCTACACCGGATACTCAGCCTCTTGTTCACCCTGCTGCCCGGAGGCATTCAGTACACACTGCCTAGCAGGTGCTTTCCCATGTCCTGGATAGGGTCCTTGCTGATGTCAGTGGTCGACAAGTCCGTAGCGACTCAGAGGGACCCTGTGTACTACCGAATGAAACACCGCCCGGTCCGGCACCATCCTGGCCCTGGTGCTTACATTAGAGCTCGTGGCTGCAGCCACTGGATTAAATGCATCATGCTCAGGGTCTCCCTCTTTTTTGCCCCTCCGTTTTACCAAGCATGATGCCCCTTCTCCAGGGAATGGTGTCTCCTGACAAGAAATCCAAAGATAGGGTCTCTACAGATGGCGAAATAAATAAAAACAAGCACTATTGTTAGTGGCACCGGAATGCCTTCCCCCTGGACTCCAGGACTATGACCAAGAACCTGGCATCAAAATCCAAACCAAACCAACGACTGCTGACCCTTCTTAGGGGCACAGCGGCAGCACCCACAGGGTTTCCAAGGCTGTCCATCTTCAGGGGAGCCGACGGCCGTGGAGCTGCTGGTGGCTTGGAACTGCCAGCCTTTCCACTTGCACTGAGCACTTCACCATGGCATTACCAGGGCTACTGCCCTCCAGCCAAGGGACAATGGTGATGCAGGGGTTACATGTTGGCTTGCTAACCTCAAGGTCTGCAGTTTGAAACCACCAGCTGCTCTGAGGGGAAAAGAAGAGGCTTTCTACTCCCTTAAAGAGTTATAGTCTCAGAAACCCACAGAGGCAGTTCTACCCTGTCCCACAGGGTTCACCGCGAATCAAACTTGATTCAGGGACAGTGAGTTCGGAGTTCGGCCCGTGAGTCGGTTCCAAATCTTGAGCTAACGTGGCCAGAGAACGTACATCCTGTCACCAAGGGCAAATAACCCTGCATGGCCATGTGATTTGAAACTTCATTTGGAGGAACATCCCACCCAAAGAGGACATGTGTGCTGAAAAGGGAGGGGCAGGAACCCGGCCCAACAGCCAAACAAAAGTAACATCTTCCAAGATTAAAAGAAGAGAAACTGTTTATTTTTTCATGCCTAATGATGCAGTATTGGGCACAGTGAAGATGCAGGGGATTACACGAGGGCAACAACTGGGGACTCTTTCCAAATGCACAACGATAGACCTCGGATAACCAAGCCCGAATCTGATTTTCTCTTTCCTTCTGGCTTAAATAGACCGTGACATTCTGCTAATGTACACACTTTCTAAGCAGCCTATTAGGCTTAAGACGGTGCTGAGTGGGGAGGAGGGGAAGAAGGGGGAAGCGATCACAATGATCGACACACAACCGCACACACCCCTCAGGGGGGAAGAACCATGGAAGCCATGGAGGAAGGGAGACAGTGGTCGGGGTGAGATTGAAAATACTAATAATGTGTAATCTTATCAAGGGGTCATGAGGAGGGGGGTGGAGGAGGGGGAAGAGGAGCTGATACCAAGGGGTCAATAGAAAGTAACTGTCCAGAAGAGAATGTTGGTAACATATGGACGAATGTGCCCGAACCAACTGATGTGTGCATTGTAATAAGAATTGTAAGAGCCCTCCATAAAATGGTGTTTAAAAAGTGCTTGAATGCTCGCTTTAAACACACACAGCACACAGAAATCAGTGGCGTGGCTGGGAGGGGTGTGCACAGCTGGCGGCACATGGGACTTCTCAGAAGGATGTGGTTCTGGCCTGAAGAAGTCTCCCAGAAACCTTCACTGTCACTGTGCAAAGCCTGGCCGTGGCTCTTTGTCCCGTCTGCCCGCATGTCAGGCTGCCCTCAGCCCAGCGGAGTGGAAAAACCAGCGACTCCGGTAGGGCTCAGCTTTGTTTGCCACTGTGTCTTGCCGAAAACACGTTTCAGGCAATGTGTCATAAAAATAAATAAGTACGTAACCTGAGAACTAACACTGGGTGATGGAAACTATTGAAACTCCTGGCTAAGTACGAACCACCCGTCCACCCTTTCTGCTCCCTTACAGGGTTAGAGTCTCAGAAATCCTGTCCCTCTGGGGTGGCTGTGAGTCAGAATTGACTCAATGGCAGTGAGTTCCGTTTCGGTGCTCTGGCCAATTAAAAGCTTTAACAACAAGCAAAGCAAACGACTTTGACACCGTATTGGAGACCCGCTATACTCTCCAGCGTTGGCTCTGACATGTGGGAAATCTCTGTAGCCTACTGTGGGCCTTCAGGGAGAGTTGGCCCCCTCCAAATCCACTGCCACCTTGGGAAACAAGGATCCCGAAGCTAAATGGAAGCAGAGAGATTCCTGCAAAAGGAAACAGAGGGGCCACCCTACCGATGATCCCTCTCACTCAGGACGCAAATGGACAGCCAGTGGTCACGATGCACTTTTCTCCCCTTTAATCAAAGGCTTATTTGTTCCAGCTCAGAATGCAGGCCTGCCTGCAACACTGACATCCCTGAGAACCTGTCTGCCCCCACAGGCCCACCATCTCCTTCCCAGAGAACAAGGTGCACATATGCACTGGAGAGAGCCAAATGTTTGGGGAACATCGGAGGCACATTGACTACAGACGTTACCATTGTAAACAGGAATTCTGCTTTGCGGGGGGGGGGGGGGGGGGGAGGTGGGTGGCGGCGGTGGTGGTGGTGTGTGTGTATGTGTGCTTTCTCTATGTGTGTTTGCTTATTAACACTCTGATTCTGGGGAGTAAAAGTAGTCTATAAATTGTAAATATTTACACACTTATACACACACATTTAACCTCATGATTGTTAAAATCATGCCCCGAGAGGAAAAGTTGATTTGTGAACACACTGGATTTTCCTTTGCGGTTGTTCAAGCTAATCAGTCACATAGAGCCAAGAGCTTCCTAGAGTCTCCAGGACCGCTGCAACATTCGGGGAGCCCAGGGGCAGGGGGTTCCCCTGAGGCTGCAGCACTGCGTCTGAATCCCAGAGGGGAGGGCTTATTGTGTCACGCTGTTTCTTCACACACAAACACAGCTTCAGCTTCCCCGGGTCGGGTACCTGGTGCCAAGCAGGGGCCCCAGTGGAAGCACATCTACCTCACAGGGGTCAGCGCGGGAAAATTCCTCAACACATGCTGTGACCATTCTTGTCCTCTCGGTCATGGACGTGGCCCCGGCAGACTATACACCGCAGATTGAACCTGCTGCTAGCAATGAGAAGCATGGTTGCAGGACTCCCGGGAGCGCAGGCAGCGCATCTTCCAGACGCGGTAGCAGCGGCGGCTGTGGCGTGTCGCGCTGTTACCACACCATGCGTGGGACCCACCCCACAGCAGTGCCTGGCAGCGGGAGTTATTCCATTCACACACAGTGTGTTAGGTTCCCAGTCACGGAGGCAGGTGCCTGCCCTTCTTTGGCCCTGGAAATAGTGACGGTCTCAATTCAACCTGCCATGTCCTCTGAAGGCCTACGGTACTCAGCCAGATCCCTGAAGAACTGGATTCTATCAAGGGGCAAGGACACGGGCCCTTCTGCATGTTCTCAAAGTACTGGCTGCAGGGACTAACAGGCTTGCGGTCTCCTGCCAGCTCCCAGTCACACTCATGTGCCGTCTATCAGGGGTCCACAGGAGCTAGGTCAGGAGAGACGGAAATTGTGCTCCTAGGCTTGCCTCCCAAAGCCAACACATCATCTTTTCCTTAAAGGCTCTTTCTGATGTCTTCCCCCCCCCCCCTATGACTTCTAAATCCCCCTTTCCCCCAAATTAGGGATTTCAATAGGAAAAATCTCTCTGGTCCTACTTACTGCCCAGCCTCCTGGCTCTGCCTGTGCCCTGCTAATCCCCTGAGGGACAAGGCTGGAAAAGGCAGGATGCCAGTCCCATGGCCGGTGGCCCAGTGGTCAAGTGCATGTCTGCTAACTCAAAGGCTGATGTTCTGAACCCACCCAGCAGCTCTGCAGGAGAACAGACTCCCCGAAAAATGACAAACAAAGAAAAGGAAGGAAGGAAGGAAGAAAGAGAGAGAATCAATCCCACAGGCAGACACAACCCTGCCAGGCCAGTGCTAGTCTGCCACATGGAGTTGTATCTGTACACCAGAACCAACTGGAAGACCCTCTCACCACCACCACAGAGGTGGCTTGGAAGAAGTCATTGAGAGGGGCGACGGAAGTAGCAGGTGCCTCACAGCAGCCAGAGAGCAGAGCGTGAGGCAGTGGGAAGGACGGCATACACGGGCCCCAGTTGGTACTCCCAGGGTGGTGGTAATGCGGGAGCCAGGCCACGCTGCCAGCTGGGGAGAGGGCAGGAAGCAACGGCTTCCATGGCTCTTGTCCGGACATCAACTGCTCAGGATTTCTGACGCAAGGTTTTCCCCTCCGTCCTGGGACTGTCCCTGTTTTCCCCCTCCATCTATCCAGGGCTCTGGGTCTGAGCCTGGGCCAGCCCAGCCCCTCTGGACTCTGACGACTGCCCTGGAAAGTCCTTGTGGCCAGCTAGGCAAGTCCTGCCACATCTGACCTCTGCTCTCCACTCAGAGATGAGGCACCAGCCGCGCCCTCACCCCGGTGAGGTGAGTGCACACGACTCTAGATCACAGATTGGGCCCAAGGCATCTTCAAGGAAACTGGTGAGCAGAAGCCGAGAGACGACGCGCACAAAACAGATGTCCAGGAAGGAGCCTGTATCCCTGACTCAGGATGAAGCTATCAAAGCACTTTCCCTTTGGGTGGGAGGTGTAGAGACACACACCCACTTTGCAGTTGTGGGAGGGAAACACGGGAGGGACCAGTGTAGAATCCTCAAGAAGATACTAGTCAAAGAATGTTGACAGATGCAACTGGGTAGCTGCCAGGTGCCAGCGTCCGCTTTGTTCTCTGGTAACATGGTCAGAGCCCAGCTCCGTCAACACCAACGGACGTGAGCTGAGCTGTGTGACATCCCAGGCCATCGCGAGGGGACGGGAGTATGTCAGTCTGTCATATTCATGCTGGGTCTGGCTAACCTTCCAGCTACTTGCTATATTTAACGTGATACAGACCGCCTTCGTTCGCCACGACTGAAACTATGAGCGTTCTCAAACACAGCTAAACGGACAACTCTGGTTTGCCTTCAGTGACTCAAGATATTTAGAGGCCTTTGAAAAAAAACAGCAAACGGGGGTCCAGTCTGACTTTACCACTTGTGAACCTCAGAGAACTTCCTCCGAGTCACGGGGCTGTGGCCTTCCTCTTGTTGGAAAGACCACTCTGCACCCGAGCGAGATAATCTGTCAGACTCCGTCCCACATGGGCTCCTCCCCCCACCGTGATAAGTCCCTGACAAAGACAGCAGACCTCTGACAGCAGGGAGGATGCTGCTAGAACCAGCGTTGCGCGGAACCCACTACAGCATTCCGACGAGGGCGGCACAGTCAACGAGCCATAGGCCTGTGGTTTTCTAATTCCTGCACTAGATCCGCCACTGGAACCAGCTGAGCCGCTCACGGAGCAAGCCGACGCCATTCTGGAGAGACGTCTCTGAACTGTTTGGGGAGAGTGGATCTGTGGGCCCCCCCCCCCCACAGTTTGATGGGATCCAGGCCTGTGAGTGTTTTGCTAACCTGTCGTTTTGTTGTCACCCCCACCACCAGACACACACATGCATACAGGGAACTGGGTTTGAGCATGAATTCCGCGCCCCCCCCCCCCCACCGTTCTCTGCTCCTTGACTTGTGTGTCCCGGTATGAATATGTTGCAGATCATTACATATGCGAGGTGGAAGTCTTACAACGATGCAGCGTGTGACATGGGTGACTCAAAAGCTTCCCCGTATGCAAGCGTATGGCTATTGGAAGAAACGTTTAAGGTCCTGAAAAAAACGACAAGATGCCAGCTTGCAGGGTAGAAAAACAATGCAATGCTACCTTTGGGCCAGCAGGTGTCGGCCTCCCCGCCCATGCCACCAACCACCAGGACGCTGCTATCCAGGTGGGAAGACCCCACCACTTTCCCACTGGGGCTCCCGGGTGGCTGAAGAGAGTGGGTTCTGTGAGATCAGGCACTCCCTCGGCGTAGCTATATTTTGGAGATGCGATACGGGGGGATCCAAGCACACAGGGTCTCAGGGTAACACGCATCTTTCACTGTGGGCTGATGGGGGTCTCAGTGTCACTGTGTTTCTCACGGTGGGCGCCACACAAACGGCCTGAAAGCCGCCGAGTTGTGGCTGCCACCAGCACGCGTCTCTCACGCAGCTGCCACACCTCCAAGTGGAACCAACTTCCAAAGGCAGCATCCCAAAATCCCAGAAGGCAGATCCGGCAAAACAGAAGACAACACAGGATGATTTGAAACACGCTGTGTAAATTGTGAAACCGAAGCGAGGGAGCGGGGTGGGGGAGGAGACCATATGAACTCCATTCTAGAGCGGCTAGCTCTACCCACACTGCGGGCCCCCTTCCCAGCATGTGCCCCTGTGAGCTGATATGCTGGCGGGGACAGGAAGGTTGAAGACAAGGGGGAGGTGGGCTCCGTCTCCCCTCGGAGAGGTAACGGGGAAGCTAGGGCTGGTGGGTTTCCAGGTGGTGGTGGTCGGGTGACACGCTCAGTGGTGACCCGAAACAACAAACTGCGTACCTGGCACACCGAGGGCCTCTTATGAAGAGTGTCAGCTGAGTGCCCTGTGGTCTCTGACTGCTCCGTCACCGTGAACCTACTGCCTGCGTCTTCCACGGCTTCTAACTCCTAGTGACGCCACCCCGTGAGAAACCTGATGAGGCTTCACAACGTGTCCTCTCTGACTTCAGCAGTGACACACAAGCCACTGCCACGCGACCAGTGTGCCAAGCCGAGCTCCCTCTCCCCAAAGCTAACAAGCCCGCGTCAAGAATCTCGAAGAAGCTACCCTTGCCGAAAGTAAATAAATAGATCTAACAGGCGTAAGCTGATCTGACACAGACCAGGGCCTCCTGAATGACCTTGACTGAGGATAGTGAAGATGAGAAGCAAGCTCCTTGGGATCACTGCCCCCGGCCATGGGGGAGGTCACGTCGCAGATTGTCCACAATGCTCACCTCCGCTTCATCAAGAAGCAAAGGCTTTGGTTTTGTGGGGGTACTTTTGGCTTTACAACTGGTCTGTTTGGAGCTCAGGTTTCAAAAAGAAAACTCAAAAAAAAGCATCAATAGTCCTTATAAACACGTAGCGAGCGTGGGAGGGTATGCCAGGCAGCATTTCACACACTGTGGAGATATTAACGGAATGAACAGACCCATTGCCCCACCGTTGCCTGTTGGCGTAAGTTACCTGTGCCGTGCGCCAGGCTGCGCCCTTGGGACAAGCTCTGCTTTCTCCATTCGGCTCCTGCAAAAGACAGGGGACTACCGTTGGCGAAGCAGTCACAGACGCGCACGCTTGTATCCCATCACCGTTCGTGATCTCCTAAACATGGAGCGTACAGACGGCGGGGTTCACCAAACACACTGAAGCTCCCGATGTTGTCTGTCTAACTTCCCAGGGTTCCTAGACAGAGGGGTGGCCGGCAGCAGAGACAGATCTAGAACGCAGCCTGTCTGAAGGGGGCGCTCACGAACGGCTTCGAGGGCCGGCAGTGAGAGAGTGCGCCGCCATTGAAGACCCATCGCCAACGGTGCCATTTCTAGTCGATGGCCTTGGTGAGGCAGCATTGCTTGGTGGAGGGGGGGGGACAAAGGGATGTGATGAGCAGAGACACCCCCCTTCAGGAAATGGAAACGTGGTAATAAAAAGTGAGACGCGCTGAAAGACAGCGGAGGGGATACGCTCGTCCTGCCCTGGGAGTTCTTCACAGCTAGTGGGCCTTGTCTTTTATTCACGAACTTTGTTTTCAATTGTGGGAAAGACACACGCAACGAATCCTTCGCCAATTCAACAACTTCTACATGTATCGGCCAGTGTCTCTGATGATTGATGTCCTTCTCCAAACTGTTCCACCCCCATGAACGTACGTTCAACGCTCCCGAAGCCAAAACTCTTCCTCCCCCCCACCCACGGGAACCATTGCCCATGCTTGTTTTGTTGTTTTTTAGTTGTCTTGGTATAGGATATTCACGTATCATACACTCGCATAGTTGAATTGCTTTTAAAAAGAGTTGTATCTGCATCAGGCTCTAAAGCTCATGCCGGGAGAGAGAGGGTTTTTCCACTCCTGTAAGAGTTACAGCCTCCAAAACCCACAAGGGCAATTCTGCCCTGTCGCTGTGAGTTGGCGTCCGCTCAACAGCGGTTAAGTCCTTAACAATGATCAATGCAAGTGGCATGAAGCACCAGGACACGCCCTCCAGATGGACAAAGCGCTCCTATTTCTTCAGGCAACAAATATTCACTGAAAGCCACTAAATCCCAAGCAAAGGAACTTAGGCAGGTTAAAAATCAATGACTATTAGGGAAGATGGTCTAGGGAAGGCATCTAAATGGTTGCCATCACCACCCAGAAGCCAATGGGCTCCAGAATGTGCCCTCCTGTCTTTACCACCACCGTCCCCATCCAAGTGGACAATATCCTACCTCCTGGATAAATGCAAAACAACACAAAACAAACCCCCACTTTTAGTTACTCCCTGACCTCCACTCTCCCTCCCTTCCAATCTACTATCAAGCCTGTGGCCACAATACATATTTCAAATAGCCAGGCCTAATCCTTTCCTGACATGTGGGCATACTAATCCACCCACATTTCCCACCTCTAAAATTTAGTGGGAAAAAGGTATCCCACTCATCGTGTATGCCGCCATCTACTGGGGGCCTGTGGAACTACTTGAATCTGAAGGAACAGACCTAAATCTTACCAACTGCCAGAACCCGAGCTCCCTGGGACACATGTGTCCCAACTAATAGTATCAAATTCCCGTTACCTCGAGAAAACAAATGTTTTGGTCCATTTCATTGAAAATGCTGCCCATTACTGAAAACATACAGTTCGACCCAAACATTCCAAGCAGAAAGGGTTGACCTTGAGAAGGGTACTTAAACATCCCAGGAATGAGGAGCCCTGGTGAGCTGTGGGTCACACGAGGAGCTGCCAGTCTCTCTGAGAGGGAAAGCTGAGGCTTCCGCTCCAGTAGCTCCAGGGGACAGGTCGACTCTGTCCCGGGTGGTTATGAGTTAGAACGGACTTGAGGATGCTGGGTGGGTGGTGGGTAGTTTTATAGTAAACTCTGGACTTGGCTTTGGTCCCCTCACTTCCAGGCTTCCCCAGGTGCTTCTCCCCTGCTGTCAGCCCTCCTGCTTCCTCCGCCTCCGCCTCCTCTGACCGCCTGAATGCCTGTGAGCCCTCAGCCTCATTTGAATTTTGCTCACCTGTTTCTTCATCCCGGACATTGATGCACACCTTATTATTATTTTTTTTTTTTAGTTCAAGGATCGTTTGTTGGCCCTTAGAGTATTTTCCAGTCCAGTCTATTGGGGCACCATGCCCTGGCCCCAAAGTCCACTTTCAGCATCCCCTGGGGACCTTGCCACTCCATTCCCTTGCTGTTCCGCTGCACTCCCCCAGTGATTTGCCTCGGTGTGGTGGGATCAGGTCAGGTGCAATTCCCACACCGTGTCTCTGGTGCTGTCCCCTGTATCGCCTTTAGTCACTGAGGGGCATCATGTCTCATAGTGGGGCCAGCCATGTTGTTCTCTCTGTGGACAGGCTGCTCTACTCAGGAACATCATCCTCATGGCCTGGTGGGCCAGGCTGTGCTCCACTCTCTCCCCCTCCCCCTTCATCTGCTCCTGTGTGCTCTGATCAGATATGTCCATCTGCAGCTCCGGGAGATGGACATATCTGATCAGATGCACACCTTCTACCCCACTCCAAAGCACGCCCAAGCCTCAGATCCTAGTTAAGTAATACTTGCCTGCCCCCCAAGACTAGGTCAGATCCCCCTATTTTAAGCGTCCACAGTGCCTCCGTCATCTCCTGCATAGCATCCGTCAGTGCACAAAGGTACAGCTATGTGATTGTTCAATTGACATTTCTCTCCCTCCTTAGGCTGTATGCTCCTGGAGGGCAGGCAATGTGCCCGCCACAACACTGACGCAGAATGGATAGTCAAAAGACACTCTTATTGCAGAGCACAGTGGCTTTCGGCTATTGGAACCTGTTGCCTGACCTGCCCAAACCCGGTAATTCCGTGGAGCAGACCACCTGGCATTCCCAAGCAGGCCACACCGTCCCCACAGTGCCCGCCCTTCCACCCTCACTCCCACCTCGGGCACCAGGAAGTCAAGGGCACTGCTTACATTCATTCTGCGACTCCAAAGTTTCCTATGTGAAATGCCTCTTCAGATATTAAAAGACAAACAGCATCGAGTTCAAGATACATTTGGGTAGCAACCCTGCCAGGAGGACTTGTGGTGGCAGGTTACTAAGAAACGCTATAAACAAAGGAGGAAAACATCAGTGTGGCCAAAGGAAGCCCTCGATGCAACAGTCCTCTCTCTCTCTCTCTCTCTCTCTCTCTCTCTCTCTCTCACACACACACACACACACACACACACACATGCGCACCTACACACATCTGCACACACACACAGCAGTCGTTCTCGGAAGGGAGCATCAAGGACCTTGGCTACAGGGTGATGGCATCCTCACACCACAGCCACAGCAAGAATGTGGGTTGGTCCCTGGAGGAGCCCCTGTCCCGCCCCTCCTCTCATCCCCAGTGTGTGGCTCACAGGAGACCTGGCCCTGACGTGTGCGGCCTGCTTCCCTCCCATCTGCCCAGCAAATCAGCAATCAGCCGACAGTTGTCCTGTTTGGAACAGCCCACAGCTGGGAACAGACCCTGGTCGGTCGTTCATTCTTAAAAGATGTTTCTGTGAGAATCTGAGCCCCTTCAGAGATGGGAATGGGAGAGAACACGGGTGGGAAGAAATACTACAAGGGACCTGGCTCCACGCTCGGGGCTAGCAGTGGGTTTTGAGGCTCCAGCATCAGCCATTCGTGCAACTGAGGGTGTGCACCAGCTGAAGCTGTGCGGGGGCCCGGACCCCTGTTCCTATGGAAGTGCCAGCCTAGGAGGAGAGAGAAGCCACACACATACACACAAGAACAGTGTGAAGTGTCAGCTCGGGTAACCACTGTGCAGAGTGAGAAAGAAAGGAGACCAAGGGAGGGAGGGATGAAGTGACAGACAGACAGATGGTTTCTTAAGGCGGTGGCCAAGAGAGCTGCACTGGGAAACCAGTACCCAAAAGGGGCAAGGCCGAGAGGCCTGCAGGCGCCTTAGGAAGGCAGATTCGGTAGGGGAGGCACCAACACAGCAGCTGCACTGAGGCTCTGGGTGGCGCCCATTCTAGGTGCAGCAGGGAGAGGCGGGTGGTGGAGCCGAGGCAAGTGTGCTTCCTGCGGTGTGTACCTCACGGATCCTGCGTGATCCTGTGCCGTTGTGAAACCAGTGGAAGGCGTGTCGCGGTGGTAGCCCTGCGTGGGGTGAGTCTGTCTGTGCCACGTTGCCCAAGCGTGCGCTGCTCAGGTCTCGGCCCCCGCGTCCTTGGTCGTTCTCACAACGTCAGGGCGCATGTCACAGCCTGCAGCAGGCTGTCGGCGCACCTTATCTGTGCTCTGGGAACCCCAAAATCTACTCGGCTTGACTTTTGGGGTGATACTCATTTCCTTGCGGTGGCCCAGAACCCCGCCACAGAATCCCCGAGGTCTGCCTGTCAGGGTTTGGCAGGCTGGCCATCGCCAGGTCTTTGGCAGAGCAGGGCTTAGAGGGACGGAGACTAGCTGGCAGGTCGAGAGGGGAGATCAATGCCATCAGCGGAGCTGATCTGAGCTTTCAATGGAACCCCCACCCGAGAGGGCCAAGGGTGGGGACCACAGGTCCAGACTGAGGCTGCGGCGGCCATGGTCTCAGCCAGAACTGGCCTGCAGTGTGTCCCAAGGTGGTACACCACCCGCCCTCTGGGGGGGGCTGCAGACGCCCGCTGTCTCCTGGATTGCGGGCGACGGTTTCTAACCGCCAGGGGCCACCGAGGCGTTTGTTCTTCTCCAAAGGCGGTGGGGGACCGGATCGGTGTCTCCCTGCATCTTACACTGGGGGTCAAGGAACAGAAAGTGGACTGACCACCAAAGTCATTCTTCAAAACCAAACTCGGGGCAGAATCTGACAGGCTTCTGCCAGTGTCAGCCCGCGGTGTTGTGTTCTCAGGTGAATAAGGGTCTTGAGTGGTGTGGCCACTGCATTAGCTCCTGTCAACTTGAGCGAAGGGGTGGAGTCTGGCCTGTCAATCAGGTCATGGCCAATGAGGCCTCTGTGTGGGCGTGGCTTTCTCCTGAGGATTCTGGGAACTCCTGACTTCCTGCCTGGAGGTGGGACACACTCTTTCTCTGCTTTACCTTCCTGGTGACAAGCCACATGGCTCAGCTGGGGCATGCTCTTAGGGAAACCCCAGCGTGTCCAGCATCACACACCCTCCACTGCATCCCTGGACCGGGAACATTCACACCACGGCAGTGTCAAAGGGACCAATCAAGGGCCAGCCTTCAGAAGCCAGTAACCAACAGAGGAGAGTCGTGCTAGGGGGAGAGGAGAGGTGGTCAGAGCAAGAGGGAGTGGGTTTTTTTATGTGTTGTTTTCATAGAGAGGAAGGCTTGTGTTTGTCTCGAGCAGAAACCAAGAAGTCGGGACAGGGAGCAGCAAGTGACAGGGAGGTCTCATGAGAATAGGGAATTCACCCAAAGCCTGGGCGGGAATAGGCTCCTCCAGGCCAAACATTCTTGGCTGAGCAGGTATGCGTGGGAGGTCTGAATGATTTCCAACCCTCCCAGTTTCGCCCAGAACAACTTCATCAGAATGCTTCAAGGTCATGCCTTCAAGGATGATGCTAAAGTCTTACCAAACAAGTCACTGGGGGTGGTGCTGGGGGGCGGAGGGGCGCAAGGGGCAGGAAGGAGGTTGAGAGGTGGGGGGAAAAGAAGAATTTACCAATCCCCTGCATAGTCTCAGAAAGCTAGCAAGTGAGACAAATGTATCTCTGAAAGAAGCAACAGCTACGTTTAAGAGAGCTTCCCCAGCCACAAGCACCGGTGTCAGCACGCTGCAGGAGCAGAAGCTCCCCTAGAGCAACACTGTGTCCACGGGGGACTACTGGGGGCCTAAGTCAGCCCAGTTGCCCAGGGCTCGGCTCTGACTAACAATGGCCCTGGGTGTCTCAGGGGCCTGTGCTCCCTGGAATTGTCCTTGACTGGCCCTCTGGTGGCTTCGGACCCCTTCCCTGGGGACCCGTTTGGCCCACCGAGTGATGCCATGGCCGTCTTGCCTTTAGCTCCTGGGTGTCCTCCCTCTCTGCCCAGGGCCAGGCTGGCATATAAAGCAAACTAGTCACAAGGGCAGTGTGACTGTTAGGGCAGTGGTGACTGCCGTGGATTGGACTCCCACCAGCCCCACGGAACAGACTAGCACTGCCCCAGAGCACTTCCACGGCCGGCTGTCTTCACACCAAGCAGCCCTGGTGGCCTATTGGGTAAGGATTGGGCTGCCCCTGTCCAGGTCATCGGTTCTCCAGGGCAGAAAGATGGGTCTGTCTGCTGCTCCCATAAAGATGGCCAGCCTTGGAAAGAGGGCAGATCATCTCTGTCCCGTTGGGTCACTATGAGCGGTAGCAACGGACTCATCGGCGGCGGGGTTGGTTTGGTTGTGAGAATCGTTATGGGAGTAGGTGCTTGGTTCCTACCAACCTCGTCATCACGGGTCACTTTAGCCCCTTCCTCTTTCTGTTAGCAACTGAGCACTTCACCATTGAGCCACCAGGGCTGCGGAGTGAGGCAGGTTTCCCTGGCCGGACCCGGCACGGCCGAGGGTTTGTTCATCTGATCTCGTGCGAGCAGTTACCAGATCCAGCCGCTACCCCACAACACAGACAGGGCAGCGCCAACCCCACTGCTCAAGAAAGCCATATAGTTTAAAGACGGCTGGCCGGATCCCAAGGCTCAAAACACAATCCACCCCACCCCTCGGACAGTGGCCAATTGGAAAAATAGTTCTGGACAAGGCTTTGATCCCGACTCGAACACAGAGGCTGCTGGGAAGTACGGTTATCGGTTTGCAGGGAAGGTTGTTAGCTATCCAAACACTGCTTGCTGATAAAGGACCCCGGGTGGTTTCCACAGCCAGTTCACCTGCCCGGGGCATGGCTGGGCGCCTCGAACTCTCCAGGGTGTGGCACAGACTGGGTGCTCCATCTGCCAGGGTATCTTGCAGGCCAGGCTTAAGGCAAAATGACAGTACACTCAAATTTCGACACGAGGAAGCCCTGGCTCCCAGCATGAACTCTCCAGAAGAAACTCCACGCCGGTTGGTGGCACAGGCCCTCGCATAGAGCCTATTAATAACAAGTTATGATTTTAAAGTGTCTCTGTGCTGGGTACTGGTTGGTCCATCTGACTCACAGTGGAAGCAGCACTTCCCTGTCGGCTTCTCTTGGCTGTCCTTTTTACGGAAGCAAATCACCAAGCCTTTTCTCCCCCTGTCTGGGTTTGAGCCAACAGTCTTTCTATTACAGACCCAGCACTCAACCCCTGCACCATCACCAATCCCTGCCCCGCCCCACCCCACGCACACTCCCCACCAACCCGCAAAACAAACCAACTAACCCATTCCCATTGAGTCCGCTCTGCGGCAAGCCCAGGGCGCAGGCTCCCTACCTTGGCCATCTACCTCTACGTGGGTGTGAACTGGAGCACCCAGCCTGGACCAGGAAGGCTGTGGGTCGCCAATGCCTGGTGGGCAGTGCAGGGGTGTGTCTGCTCCTCGGAGCTGGTTCAGGGCAGGCCTTGGTGGGGTGGCATCTGGAGGGCCTTGCTTACATCCCGGGGTTATGTGCCCTTTGTGGGAACATCCGACTCCTGAGAGGGTAAATATTTACTCTAGGAATTAGATGTTTCCGGTTGTGATTGTGCACTGGTGATAAGTTGCGTAAGGCAACTGTTCAGAAGGCCAGTCTCAGGCCCACAGCGTGGAGAGAAACACCCTGGAGTGTCCAGCAGCTCGGGTTGCTCGTGGGCTAACCACAAAGCCAGTGGTTCAAACCCACCAGCTGCTGTGTGGGAGGAAGAAGAAGCTGTCTTCTCCTGTAAGCACTTAAAGACCCGGACACCCACAGGGGCAATTCCACCCTGGTCCTTCAGGGCCTCTGGGAGTTGGAATTAGCCCAGTGGCAGCAAGTTTGTTTGTTTGTTTGAGCTCAGGCACACAACAAAGTATCTTGCAAGCCTACTCTGGAAGCTAGTTTAGGAAAACCACACACACACACACCATTACGGGCGCCTGCAAGTTACTGGCTGTCAGATCAGACAGTTAAAAACACTGTGCATTGAAAGCAAGGCAGAGGACTTCCTGGAACACAGAAGCTGAAGGGTGTGAGCGGAGCTGAGATTCAGCTGTGAGGACCCGCACCTGACTGAAGCATCGGCATGTCTCCCTAACAGCCTCACTGTTCGCAGAGACCTTGCAGTAAACAAACATTTGAGAGGTAAACTGCAAAGAGCGTCGGCTGGTAAGCAGTCCCTCTCCCCGGTGACACACGTGTAACAGACTCCCGCCGGGAGCCCCCGTGAAAAGAAGCTTGCAGAACTAGGGCAGGGGTCTCCAACCTCGGGCAGAGGCTTGGAGCTTATCAACACCGGAGCACCTCAGCATTCCCCCTCAACAGGTGTGCAGTGGAGGTGAGGAATCTGGAGGCATCTTACAGAGAAGAAGGGAAAGAAGACCTGCAAAGAAGCGGAAACCACAACTGATCAGCACTAATCACCATCTTCACAGAAATCTTAGTGACATGCTGTGGTGAAATCCGGAGACGCTGTGTCAACACCGCACCCTTCACAGAGAAGGCTTTCCTTCTGAAGCAGCACCTGGAGGAGCCTGGTGGCCTGGCAGTTACACGCTGGGCTGTTCACTGCGAGATCAGCAGTTTGAAATCACTGGCCGCTCCCAGGGAGAAAGATGAGGCTTTCTGCTTCCCTGAAGAGTTGCAGTCTGGACAAAAGGGGCTGCTGAGGACAGAGTAGGTGTGAGAGGGGCCAGAATGGGTGTGGGGTGGGGTAAAGTGGGAGGGGCCAGAGTGGGTGTGGGAGGGGACAGAGTGCACATGGGAGAGGGGAAATGGGAGGGGTTAGATGGGTGTGAGAGGGGCCGGAGTAGACATGGGAGGGAAAAGTGGGAGGGGCCACAGTGGGTATGGGGGCCGCAATGGACATGGGAGGGACAAAGTGGAGGGGCCAGAGTGGGCACCAGCAAGATGCAGGGAGCGAGCCTCTCTTCTTGTCTCCTGGTGTTCACTTCCAAGATGGCCAGAGAGAAAGACAAGGTGAAGAAAGGCTGTGCTGAGCAGTCAGTGTGCTGAGTCCGCCCGCCTGGAGGCCCTGCATCTCAGCACGGGTTTCCACAAGGGCACTGGCGGGACCCAGATGCAGCGCATCTGGTGCACAGTACCCGGCACCTGGAAGGAGGAGTCTGGAGCTGACTGCAAGGCCAAGTCTGAGAGCTGCCGGGATGGGGAGGGGTCGTGTGATGGGGGCACAGGCATGAAGGGCCCTCTGGGTCACCCTGAAGGGGGTGCGGTATAATGCCCAGTTACAAGGATGCCATCCTCATGATGAAGTCTTGTACCCCACCCCCCAGACTGAAGCCACGGCCAAAGCCAAGAAGGGGAAGGGCAGGGCCTGGATGCCAGCGCCCACCCCTAACCTCCTGCTCCCAAAGGCTCCCCATCCTGGGATATAACTCACCAGTGCCTTTGTTCCACTCGTTAGCATTATCAATCACACCTGCCTCGACACCGCCCCTCCCCTCACCCACAGGGGCAGCTCTTCCCTGTTCAACAGCATCACTATGAGTTGGAACCATCTCAATGGCAGTGGGTTTGGTTGGTTTTGAGCCCAGCCAAGGCTGGACCTACGGAAGCCATGAACTTTGCTAGAAACTCCCAAGATTCCATAGGTGACCAGTGCCCAGGGCACGAATATGACTTCTGGAATCTCCAGCTTTATTTAACATGTGGGCAGAAGGTTACTCCTTCCAATTCTTCCATGTCATGGTCAGCCTTCAAAGACCCTCAAATGAGCTCTTTCAGTGCAGCCCAGGGCTTCTGCTACCAGTTGAGATATGCCAGGAGCAAAGTGACACTATACACATAATATATATATACATACACACACATACATATAATATATACACACATAGATAATATATAAATAATAATACATATAATTGGCATCCATTCTAGTGACAAATGTTTGCTTAGGATGTGAGGGAAGAAATAAAAAGGCAAACACACACACAGTAAAAAGGCAAACACATACACACACACAATAAAAAGGCAAACACACACACACACCTGCCCAGGTGCACACACCAACCAGAAAAGTTATAGGAAACAGGAGGGCGCCACCTGCTGGTCCAAAAGAGGAAAAGCTTTCCCCTGCAGACTCCAGGAGCACCCAAGACCAAGAGGCGACCATCAGCAAGCTGCTGCCAGAACGCCCTCCCTGCCTGTTTGGTGACATTCTCAGAAGACGAAAGAGGCAGGTATCCATAGGGCAAGGATCAGGGGTTCTTGTACTCACCTGCCCCGTTTCAAGGGAGGTTCTAGCAGGGGAGCGCAGCTACTCGTTTATCTACCCTTGACGGAAGGACGGTCCTCCTATTGGGGAGGCGCGGAGCTTTGGGAGGGACACACATGGAGTGGCAAGGGAGGAAGGGGACACCCGCCTGGCCAGCCAGCCGAATCAACCCTGGTGATCCTCGGGAGACAGATGCCGCAGCCAGACCCCCTCACACCCTCAAGGGATGCTTTGGACTAGCAGTGACCACCCAAGCCCCTGCCTTCACTGGGGTGGTCCTGTTCCCATCCTCAGGCTGAAGGGTCACTGGAGACATGGCGTCAGCCCAAATGTGTCACAATGTGACCTTGTAAGTCACTTAGTCTCAGAAAGCTTCTGAATCTCGCTATCTCATCAGTTACCAAACAAAATCCAAAATATCCAAACCACTGCTGTCAAGTTGGTTCTGACTCTACAGAGTGTGTAGCTGCACACCAAGAAGGCCTGCTGTGTCATGAGAATGACCAGAAGGCGACACCGAGACTCAAAGTCACGACCAGCTTGTTCAGAGCAGTGTTGCCACAAACCTTCAGTTCTCAGAGTGTTATCTCGAGCTGTAGAGTTCGATGACTCCCTCCCCCTGCCATGGGGTCATTGCAGATTCACAGCGACCCCATCAGGACCGTGAGTTTCTGACTGTCAATCCTGACAGGAATAGAAAGCCCCATCTTTCTTCTGAGAATTGGTTGGTGGTTTTGAACTGTCAACCTGGGGGATCTCAGCCCAATTTGTAACCACTACACCATGACCTGGGCATCTCAATGCACTTGGAAATGCCACCTAAGCAATGGAACATCCCAAGGGGACAAAATGAACAGACTGCAAGTGTTGTTCAAGGGACCACCAGGATGAAGCTGAGACCCATCCCTGCTGCAGGTCTTCCTGCTAACTGTCAGCAGGGGACCTGGGTGTCCCCCTGACCCCATGCCCTCTGGCTGTCTGCTATAGGGGCCTCTCTGACCCCTGCAGCCACCCAAAGTCTGTCTTCCTATGTATAGATTTTACAGAACCAGTGGCAAAGACTGCCCTGACAAGTCAGAAGAGTTCTAAGCCCCGATCCACCATCATCCTAATTTCTACATCACCATGTGGTGGATATGGGGAATATTCTAGATCGGCTACAGCGTCAGGGAAAATTCTAGAAAATTTCAACTGCTCTTAAAACTTTCTTCAATGGAAACTAAAGAAAACAACTTCCCAAGAGGACAAACAACAGTAATGTGGAGGAAGATATGAAAATAATGATAATTTATAATTTATCAGGAGGCCATGAGGGTGGGAGAGTAGGGGAGGGAGGGACGGGAAAAAGAGGAGCTGATAACAAGTGCTTAAATAGGAAGAAAATATTTTGAAAATGATGATGGCAACATATGTACAAATGTGCTTGATACGATTGATGTATGCATTGTTTTAAGACCTGTAAGAGCCCCAATAAAATGATTTTTAATAAAAATAAATAAAACGAACCACAAAGGTTCTTGGCAAACTATTCGATTGTCGAATGCATGTCCTACGTAACCGTACAGCAATTGGGCAAAGACCAGCAATTACAGGGACAACCCAGGTTCCTTTGAAAGTCAGAGAACACCAAATCTGATAAGTATTATTGACTTTGAGACAGTTAACGTGTTTGCCACCTTCAGAAAGCCTCAAGGGAGTTTCTCTGAAAAACCCAACATCGTTTTTTCTTCTTAATCCACAAAACTGGGGTTCTGCCAAAATGCTGTGTTATCAAAACCACGTGACACAGCCCGTCTGCTTCAGAGTCATGAGCAGAGTGCGGGCCACACTTTTGGACACCTGGAGTCAGAAAGGTTAAAGACTGGTTCAGATGCAGGCTCCCACACGCTGCTCCATCTCCCCCATCCCTCCAATGGGAGCAGGACTATCTAGGCTCACAGGATTGCTAAGTGCCTTGCAGCTTAGGGACCTACCGAGTTAAGAGTCTGCTTCAGCTCAGCGTGACGGGAAATCGCCACATGAGAGGCCAGGAGGGGTGGAGTGGGGTGGGCCACCCCATCTGTTCTGTGACTTCACCACATGTTGACCAACTTCAAGGACGGTCCAAGAGGGTGGCATTGACATGCCAGCCAGCAGAATGGGATAAAGAAGGTCAGGCAAGGGGACCCAGACTGCCCCTGAAGGCTCATGGAAGGGACCACATGAGAATTTACCTGCCAAAAACCAGAATTTAGGAAAGTCACCAAGAACCCCAGATACCCAGCAGGGTTCCTGAGAGTATACACACCAAGAGGGAAGTACTGATACCAGGACAACTCGCAGGCTCTGCCACAGGGCACCTCCGGTCTCCCCTCGGCCTTCTCTTTTGGTCGGGGGGGATGCACAGGGTGTGCACGGGCACAGCTGTGCCAGTTCTTTATGGCCAACACCCATTCTGACTGGCGGTCCCCATGCTGCTCCGGTGGTTACATATTTCAGCAGGACCCGTACCTTCAGGAGCTCTGGAAGCTCAACGCTCAGTGCTGGACCACTAACTAAAAAGGCTGGTGGCTTGAACCCACCCAGGGAGCTGCTAACCACAAGGCCAGCTGTTCAAACCCACCAGCGGTTCGAAAACACACCGTGGAAGAAAAACGAGGCTTTCTGCCTGCTCCTGTCAAGAGGGGCAGTTCCACTCTGTCCTAGAGGGTGGCTCTGAATTGACCCCCCGGGGGTTTTCCAGAGAACTCCAGTTCTCGGCAGAAGGGTGGAGGGCCTGTGCCCCTGGAGCAGGGGTTCCCAACTTCCCTAATGCCCAGACCCTCTCATACAGCTCCTCCTGTGGTGGTGACCCCCAACAATAACATTATCTTTGTTGCTACTTCATCACTGTCATTTTGCTACTGTTATGAATTGGGTACCCCTGTGAAAGGGTCGTTGGACCCCCAAAAGGGTCACAAACCACAGGTTGAGAACTGCTGCTCTAGGGGAAGGGATCTGAGCCTTGAAAATGAGGGGGGTGAGAATGCAAGCCCCCTCTCCACCCGCCACCCTGAGATCCCTTTGTGCCCTCCTGGGAGAGGGGCCACCCCCTTGCCTCTGCAGAAACCCGTGCCTTCGATAAGGCGTGGGGCTGAATTGAAATGAGTGCCTGGGGCCGGCCCAGCAGTGGTGGACATACATGCAGGGGAGGAGATGGTCCCCGTTCCCACTGGCCAATTTGGTGGCCGCCAGCCAGCCACCCACCCGTGGCTTCTGGGTGCTGGACTTTTGGGAAGAAGTCACTTTTTATAGTGACCACACAGGGCTGGGGGCTGTCCTTTGGGGCAGGGACAGTGCAGGTCTGCTGAGCAGTGAGTGAGCAGACAGAACGACAGTCCCCCGCCTGTGACGACGGAGAGACAGAGACGCGAAGGAGATGGTTGCACCTGGCACAGTTGGGGTGGGGGTGGGGGAGCGCAAATCACGTGCTCCCAGACATCTTTGCCAGCAGAGTTCTCCCAAAAGTCATTGTGTGTGCGGAAGGACAGAACGCACACTGAATGTAACCAGCCAGGTGGCAATTATACCTAAAGCCGGAAAGTATGATGGCTCTCTTTCGGGAAAGCGGTGTGTTTGGATTTCGCATGTGGGCTTAAACGTGTCCTGGCACGATGCTGCAGGTGGACTGTGTGGTGCCAGCAGTGCCCCGGTTGGGTGGAAAACAGTATACGGAGTACCGTGCCCTCTGCATAAATATGTAAAAATCTGTGTACCAGTATACATAGTGGTTTGTGTGTGCCTACCATTCATCTAGAACATCACACTCAGGACAGCTTTCTGCCAGGATGGGATGCTCACCATTTCCACTGCCCAACATGGAACCCACCCGTCCTGTGTGCCTACCGAGCCCTGGGCATGTGGCCTGTGTGATAAACTCTCTGCCATCGAGCCGCTGCAGACTCGTAATGACCCTCCCAGGGCAGGGTAGACCTGCCCCGTGGGTTTCCGCCCGAGGCTGTAAATCTTTCTGGGAGTAGCGAGAGGGAGCGGCTGGTGGGTTCAATCTGCTGACCTGGTGGTTAGAAGCCCAACGCACAATCGCCGCGCCACCAGGGACTGAACATCTTCCTTGCCTTTCTTCTACACCAACCTGAGTTTAAATGTTTCACCAGACCAGGTGGGTCTAGAAGAACCAAGCCCAAACCGTTCACTAAATGGCGGGAGGAAAGGAGGAAACGTTGGCGTGAACTTTTTACACCACTGTGCCCGCTGGAGTCGCTTGTCCCCTGTGGCGGGCTTGCCCAGCACATGAGGGGACCAGGAAGGGGAGGCTGTCCCTGGCCCTCCTTATTTTAGATGTAGCAAGTCCTTCGTCCTAGTCTGCCTGACCTAGTCCGCCTTACGCTGGAAGCTCCGCTGCAAAGTGCAACCCTGCTGGAGGTGAAATACCAGACTAATGCCAGTGTCTGCGCACATCCCGCCATCCCAGCACTGCAGCCGGGGATGCGGCACACCCCACCATCCCAGCACTGCAGACGGGAATGCGGCACACCCCGCCATGCCAGCACTGTAACCGGGGATGCGGTACATCCCTGCCCAACAGCACTGCGCCGGCTACTAGAGTACATCCTGTCATCACAACAGTAACGCCTAGTAACGCCAGCTACTGCAATACCACTAACTGGGCAGCCAAGTGCACAGAGACCCTCAGCACCCGGCACGTACTCCAACACCAAACTCAACACCATCAAGTCCCAACCAACTCACAACAACCCAGCAGGCCAGGCGGGGCAGAACTGGGCTTTTGAGACGGTAACTCATTCCGGGAATAGAAAACTTCATCTTTCTCCCTCGGAGCAACTGGTGGTTTCGAACCGCCCACCCTGTGGTTAGCGGCCCAACAACTAACCACTACACCACCTGGGCTCCTCTTGGCACGTGCTAGGTGCTACCAACATCTGCGCTGTTCGGATACTGCCTCCTTTGGGGGCATGTCTCCTCTCTTAGATTTATCAGCATAGGGAGCAGGTCTTACTCTCTGAAAGCCCTCCCCCCACCAAGGCTGAAGACCAGGGACTGGCAAGTAAGACACAGGGGCTCATCTTTATCTCACAACCCCGTGTAACTGCAGAAGGTGAAAAGCACAATCCAAAACATCACCATCGTCAGAGCCGGCCTTGCTTGGAAAATCATTTTGAGGCAGCTAACAAAGTACAGACTGCACAAAATATATTTCAAAAACGACGTGGCTCGGGTGAAACAGACTACAATGCATCGTGAACCCCACTACACAGTCAGTGTCCAAAGAGGAAGCAAGGGTGCCTGTGTGTGAGGAGAGTTTGCCCTGGTGGCTCCACGGTTAAGCCCGCTGCCGCTAACCAAGAGGCTGCCAGTTGGAACCCCTGGCAGCTGGTGGAGAAAGCCTTGCTCTCCATATGCTTCAGTCAAGGCGACACCCTCGGAAAGGCCATGGGCCGGGTCCCTGCTGCAACAGCCAACCACAGTGCATGTTTTGACACTAAGAATTAGAAGGTTTTCATGGTTTGCAATAGAAAAACGTAAGAAATTCAGACGTCACGCCATCAAGTTGGTGCCAACTCAGCCACCTCTCTATGGGTTTCCTGAGACGTCCCGCAAACAGAGTGTCGTCTTTCTCCCCTGGAGCTGGGGTGGGTTTGAATCTCCAGCCCCATGGTAGAGGCGCTTTGCTAATACTGTCTGTGGTAGTTACACAGTCTGTGGTCAATTTGAGACTTAAGAGTGTAGGGGTGGAGGAGTCTAGCCTGTCAATCAGGTCATAGCTTGATGACCTCATTTGGGGGCCCTAAGGAGATAAATAGCTCTCTGGAGGTGGGACACATGCTCACTCCGAGGGAGATGTTCCAGCTGAGAGAGAAGACACATGGAGCTATGCTAGTGCCCTGAGCTGGAGGAGCCACGTGGAGACCCACGCCAGTGCTGAGATGCTTCCACTGGAACTGGATCCACAAGACTTTCCACCCACTGGCCTGTGAGCTTCCTGCACTCAGGATCATTTCGTGTGTTTTGTGAGTCTGAAGAGTACTTTATAGATTGGTAGCAGACATATGGGCTAATATTGGACTTATGGACTTGATCTGGACTGGGCTGGGATGTTTTCTCAATCAATATTTAATTGCTCTTGTAGATAAAGCTCTTTCTTATACACATACGAGTGTCTCTCTGGACTTGTTTCTCTAGTCCACGCAGACTAACACACTATCTTAACTAATGAGCTGGCTCTTCCCAGATCGCTATTTGTAAGGCTATTTGCATGGCTGTGTCCCATCCCCGGGCATTCTCTGGTATGAGAGCACAAGCTCCCCGCTTAAACCCATCAAAATGGGATGGAATAAAAGTCTACACTCCGTGCAGTCCGTAAGGGCCCGTGCTTCACAGCGGAAGAGCAATGTTAGCATATCCCAAAGGTCAACAAGCCACGGCTTAGGACCACTTCATTCTGGTCTGACCCTCTGAGGGTCAGTGGATCAGAAGCCTACAGGTTAACAAGGCCCCCCGCCCCGGCTGACTCTCACATCAACAAACCAGAGGCTATTGATTCTGTGAGAATCACCTGGGGTCCCTAATCGGAGGCACCGTCTGATTCCGTGCATCTGGGGCAGGAAGAAGACAACTACACTCAGCAAGGGGGCTGACCTGGAAAGAAGGGGTTGGAAGCCCTGCCATGAGCAGGGCCTCCATGAGAAGGAACAACAGCGGCCAGCTGGAGGGCAGTGTGCAAAGTGAGGCTGTCTGCTTGCTGAGCGAGACCACCGCTCCTGCCCACAGAGCAGGAGGCACCAATACAACCTCGGGGGAAAGGCTCTGCCATGAGGCAAAAGGCGGGTGCTTTTTACCCACCCAGAGGCATCTCTGAGGACAGGCCTGGCACTCCGTGTTCAGGAAGTCAAGGTCTGGGGGACCCCGAAAGGCGGCTCTGCTTGGCACCCAGGAATCGCCCTCGAGGACAACCCACCTGTCCCAGCCCAGGCCCAGCGAGGCGGCATCTGGTGGCGATGGGTCTCTGCGCATGCTGGTGAGCCCACGAGGCTAAGAACCTCAGACCTGGGCCTGAGGGACAGGACTGCTTTCCCAACTAGCTTCTGCTTTCTTCACCGCTAAACGCACCCCTTCGTACAAGGACTCTACTTTGGCATTCCCAAAGAGGCCAGCATTCCAAACCTGCCAACGAGAGAAGGTGTATTTGAAACCCCAAGCACGATGATGCCGCCCCGCCCCCCCTTCACAATCACGTGTGCCTTCTATCGATAAAGCAGAGCTGGGTTAAGGATTTCAGGTTTCATACGAGGGTAAAAATTCCCAAGCACACGTGTCATGGTGCCCCATCTCTTAATTAGGCGCAGGTGGTTGGTTGCCTAGGCAACCTCCCGACTGAAGGAGGAGGCTGGAAGCCTGCGGGACGCGACACCCTGCCTTTGCCAGCGGCCAGCCCTCTGCGCTCAGAGTCAGGTGCTTTCTGCAGCCTGTGTAACATCAGAAACGTTTAAAACACATTCGCTTAGACACCTTTTTTTAAGCGTTACACAGACAGAAGGTGAGTCAGTATGTATTTGAACACAGGTCCCTACAGGATGGCTACGAGTCCCGATGGACTCTAGAACAGTGAGCCTTTTCCAGTCGATAGGAATAGACGAGAAGGAAGCCAGGTCAGCTTTAGAAGGGAAATGTATATTCTCAACTTCACCCTCAAATAAGGACTTTGACAGGTGACTGTGGATAGGACAGTCGTTAAACTTTATTATAATGGAGGATCCTTGAGGAAGCAGGACCAAAGAGGCATCAAAAGAGAGGTGTGTTCCTACCCCACCCCCTTGCACCTAATACAGACCCCACACCTGCCTTCCATCACACTCCCTCTAACACAGGGTTGGGCAATGACCTGTGCTAGCCAGAGAAGTCAGCCCCACCCACCATCACAGCCCACACCAAGGAGAAGTCATGCGGCCCTCACTTTAGTGAGGGGGACAAATACATGGTGGACCACATAGAGCTGGCTGAGTTGTAAGCTGATAGTTTTGTATGGCCGGTGAAGGATGCTATAAATACCCAAATAGCCCTTGATAGAAAAAAAGGGTCCCAGTCCCTGGTAGAAGGAGTCCTGGTTAAGAGTGAATCTCTGCATCCCCCCACCAGGCATCTTTTCCCTGCACTGCAAAACTGCCAACAAGCTGACGCGTGCTCAAATTACTCCGTGTCCAAGTTCTCCATGGAGCAGCAAGGGGAGGCAGGTTCCACAGCCTGCAGCTCCCAGCATGCTCCTCACTCTGTCTGGGCCCCCCCACCCCGCCCTGCACCACACCGTGTGTTCTCCCACTGGACTTCCCCCATAAACCCCAGGCCACCAGTCATTCCTGCAGAACCTCCTGCCCTCAAGTACATCTGTGTCAGAGCTGAAACCACCCTTCGGCCCTGGGGTTCTCTCATGGGACGGGGGTTTCCTGAGGACAGCACTGGGCCCGTGTTCCCCTATCTCTTGCCCCTTCACAGAGCCTGGCTCCAACAGGCAACACACGCTTGTGGAATGCACAGATGGCTAAAAGCTTAAAGGGTGGGGTGGGGTGGGGTGGGGGGTCAACTTCGGAACAGAGACGTTAGGTACATCCCTTTCAGCCGCCCACTCGCAGATGCCCAGAATTTTGGATCAAGTCAAAATCAGCTGGGACCACCCGTTGGCCAAATGCCATTTCTACATTAGTCTTCATGGAGAACGACGGTGTGCAAGGTAAGTTCTGTAGCCAGCGTTCTGAAGACAAAAGACCAGGATGCATCTCAAGATCTTATCCTAGTTACTAGTTCTGCAACCTCCATGACACCCCTCCCAACCCCCAGCACCCAAAACCGGTCAAGTCTTTCTTTCTCTGTTGCATTTTTATGAGGCTCAGCTCCTCTACACTCGTGCACACACCTTGAGAAACCAGGATGAGTAATGCTCGGACAAAGCCCCTGAACAGAGGAAGCAAAATGTAAGCGAGCTCACGCCCCCCCGCCCCTTGCCCACAGGTAACTTGTAAGGCCGACTTCAAAGAAGGCTTGATTTGGCATGAGGGCGGGAACCCCCCCCCTCCCCAGTGAACTGAAGGACCCTCTGACTAAAAGGGCGACTGGGGGGACTGGGAAGGATTTCCCCTGGGCAGACTGAAAACACGATTCTGTTTTGAGGTGTCAGTTCTCTTTTGAGCTGTTGGGTCATGTGACCTCGGGTTGAGGAAGGGGCCTCTGGGGTGCGGGTTTCCAGTTGTTCCTCCCTGGGCCATTCTGAGAGGGAACGGGACGTCCGGGTGCCCTGAAAGCACATCCTGTCGGCCCACCTCGGTGAAACCAAGCGCCTGCCACTGTGGGGTTTGGGGCACGGGGTGTCTGGGGCATCGTGGAGTTTATCACAAGCTTTCCTGGCAGGGTGAGGTCCCGAGGGGGCACTTGGTGTGGGCAAAGCCAGTGGCGGCTTTCATCCGCAGGCGTCCCGTGAGCACAGTCTCATTACGGGTGCGGTATCCGTCTGACTTTGTGCTTCTCCCTTAGGGATGGGCTTCAGCTGCAGATGGAGATCAAGTCGCCTGATGAAGAACAAAGAAGAACAGCCTCCCCCCACCAAAATCAAATTTATTCCGAATTTCACCTCCGCGACAACACAAAACCAGTGACCCAGTTATCATCTGAACTGCTAAGACTACCTCACAGGTACCACGAGGCAGGGCGCAGCTGATCCCAAGACCAGTGGTTTGAAACCAGCAGCTGCTCCGAGCCGAGAGACGGGGAGCTTTCTCCTCCCCTAGAGAGTTACAGTCTCGCTCTCTTTGGCTGGGTCTGGCTCCTGAAGTCCTGGGGGAGACCACACGGCTTTCCAAGAGACTTCTTCACCGTAGGTTAGCACTGAACAGGACACTCTCAAGGACTTGCTCATGGCCAGTAGATCCCAAGAAGCAGTGTCCATCTCGGGACAGCGGAGGTCATGCAGAAGAGTGACCATCGCCAGGATGAGAGCAGAGGAGAGGGCACGAAGGAAGGCGCGGAAGTGAGGCGGTTCCTTCCCCATGGACGCGGAGCCCGGATGATTAGCTAATGGAGGTGCAGTTGAGACAGTAACCGGGTAACTGCTCTTGAGGCTGGTTTTACAGATCAGATGGTCTCCAACTCTCCGTGCTGTCTGACCATACATCTGTTGGGACTACTTTCTCTTGATTCTTTTCACATAGGTTTATGATGAAGCACCATGAACGGAAGTCTCTGTTCCATGCAATCAGTTACATCACCTGCTGTCAACTTGTGAAGGGGTGGAGTCTAGCCTGTCAATCAGGTTGCAGCTTGATGACATCATTTGGAGGCACGAAGGAGAAAAATAGCTCACGGAGGTCAGACACGCTCTCTCCCTGCAAGGCCTTCCTATTGACAAGCCACATGGAGCTACACTGATGGCTTCAGGAGCCCTGGAGCTGGAGGAGTCATGTGGAGACCCCTGCCAGCACTGAGATGCCTCCACCACCACTGGATCCACAAGACTTTCTACCCATGGCCTGTGATCTCCCTGCATTCAGCGTCACGAAGCATGTGCTGCATGAGTCTAGAGAGGAATTTATGGACTAGTGTTGGACACATGGCTAATATTGGAATGATGGATTTGATCTGGGCTGGGATGTTTCTCAATACACAATCACTCTTTTATATAAAGTTCTTTCTTATGAAAATGATTGTCCATGAATTTATCTCTCTAGTCTACCCGGACTAACACAGAGGTTCGCCCACCTACCGCTACGTCAGAACAGGTGTTAAAGGGCATGACCGGAAAAGAAAAAACTCATAAAGCTTGATGGTTGCTTTGCACGCAGAAAGGCTTCTTTCGGAGCAACCAGAACAAGCTGTGTCTGCTACAAGAAATGCTCTCAGGTTAAAACGTCGTTCCCGGAAGAATGAGCACGAGGTCAGGGCTTTTCCACCAGGGGAGACGGGCAGGGACAAGGACTCAGCCTAGCGGCTCACGACATCACGTCCTTCGTAGGTTACACTGAACAAAGGCTGTGTTTTCAGAGCCAGTGCGTTTGAGGCAGGAATGGAGCCCTGCTGGTTTACACGTTGGGCTGTGATCCACATGGTCGGCAGTTCGAAACCACCAGCAGCTCCACAGGAGAAAGACAGGGTTTTCTACTCCCCTAAACAGTTAGCCTCCCACACCCACAGGGGTTCCCTATGAGTCAGCACCAACTCGATGGCAATGAGTTTGGGTTTTGCATATGTTTGTAATAATAATAATAAAGCAGGGTTTCAACAGAACAGGATACAGAGATGTTTGTTGTTGGCTCCGTAAAGACACACACACACACCACCCCCTCCCCCCCACCATGGTGGTCCTAAACCATGATAGGGCAAAAGTCCACCCATCCCTAGGGCTCACGCCTCTATCTCGGTCTGAAATAGCCTGCCAGGCCCTTCTCCCACGTCTCAGCGCGGAAGCTCTGCTGCCTCCCGTTCAGCATCAGGTGTGGTTGTCGTCAGGTGTGTCAGGTGTTGTGGCATCGGCTCTGATCGACAGCAACCCGGAGCACAAGAGAACCTAATGCTGCCTGGTCCAGCACCAGCCATGCCACCTAGCTGTGTCCACCCAGCTCCCAGAAGAGGCCGTCCCCTTTCCCCATCCTGGCAGCTCGTTCATGCATGGGTTTCACTGGCCAGGAATCTGCACCCAGGTGAACACACACACACACACACACACACACACACACACACACAGAATTCACTGAAAGGAGTGAAAACACCTAGTGGTGACACCTGGCAGGCACCACCCTGCCAGGTGATGGAGATCAGCATCTCCATGAGGCGGCAGGTTGGTGGCGACATACCTCTGGATACAGGTGATGAGGTTACCGCATCTCTGTGCTCTTGGTCCTCCCTCACGCCCAGGACCCAGGGCAGGGATGAGGAAGACGTCGGAAAACCCCGAACTTCCAACAAAATACCTGACTAGTCCCACTAGCATCGAGTCCATGCCAACGCAGAGCGACCCTGTGGGGCAGGGTAGAACTGCCTGCCCCTCTTCGCGTTTCCGACACAGTCAAGTCTTTACGTGAATAGAAAGCCTCATCTTTCTCCCACACAGCGGTTCGTGGCTGCAGCCAAACGTGTAACCACTACCCCCAGGCTCCCTGGGCCTGACCAGTACCTCCCCCCAAACTGGCAAGGTTAGCGACTCAGACCCAGATCAAGCACAGGCGCCCACGGAGACATGACCATCGGATGTAATGTGTGTCCTGGTCAGAGCCTGACACAAGAGGACATTTGGGAAAAGCGAGCTCTGAGTAGCCATGTGACCTGGTGAGCCAACCCAGCACGTGCCTGTGAAGGAAGACTGGAGGGGGGACGTGTAAAAATGGGTCCAGGAACTGTGCAACCCGCCCCTTGCACCTTTCGAGCCAATCTGAAGCTATTTGAAAATATGAGTTGATGCAAAAAAAGAAGAACTGAGCCCACAGCCCTGATGTTAAGGTGGGAACTGCAGCACGGCTTCAACGGGGGAAGACCTGACCAAGCAGAGACTAGACCCATGCTGCTGACCGTCTAGTGAGGGAACCGTCTCAACGACCCTCAGACCACAGATGGTGTCCATGTGCCCAGACCCAACGTCTCAGGGGCTTAATGCCCCCTGAGGTGTGAGGAGGAGGCATTTTAATGCAGGAAAAAGACAAAGGCTCCGTGCCCTGGTGAAAACCAGTCTTCGTCCCTCACTTAGCAAACACCACAGCCGAGCCCCGAGACAGACGACAGACGCTAACCAGGGCCCCCCAGCCTGCCTTCACACCTGCCGGCTGTCGCCAGCCCGCGTCCCATAAACAAACGGCCAGTCAGAGAAGAAGATGGGCCTCAGAAGCCCCTGAGAGAAACCCCACAGCACCTATGACCTGCTTTTGCCAGTTTCTTCTGTCAGGGAGCCCGGGGCAAGAGGAGAAACGCTGGGACGCGTTGCTCAGTTTAGGGGTTAAAAACAAAACAAACAAGAAGGTTTTGCCTTCACAGGTTAAAAACATTCTATCGCTGCCAGGGACTTCATGGCCGAAAAGAGGTCAGGTCTGTGGGGAATCTGCAGCACTCATTAGGCAGGAAACACAGTATCAATAAAATGACTACACCGGTGGTTGTGGTTTGTTTTTTAAAGAGGAGACATGGTCAAATCATGTTGCAGCTGAGCTGATAGAAAAAAAAACGATGCAAATATAGATAGACAACGTGTTCTAGAAAACATGGAGGAGGAGGAGGAGGAGGTTGACGATGATGAAGGGATCATCATAAAGTCTGAACACACTCAAGGACAGCAATCTGACCCTGAACACTAAAGAGGCATCACTGCCTTCCAGGATTCCGACCCACGGGGACCTACTATAGGGCAGGGGAGGAGGGCCCCCACGAGATTCCGAGACCCTTCACAGAGGCTCTCTGCTCTTTCTGGGAGTCGAAAGCCCGTTGTCTTCCTCCTGGGGAGCAGCCGGTGGGTTCAGTCTGCTGACCTTGAGGTTAACAGCCCAACCCGTAACCGCTGGCCGCCAGGGCTCCTTGGGCAAGCACAGTAGCAATACTGAAGACGGAGGTGTCCACTCGAGCGGGCGCCCAGGGCCTGGCCTGGGATGGGAACTGTGCAAACGCACACACACACAAAGGCAAGGTCGGTCGGACCAAACAAAAGAAAAAGCAGTCTGAAACTGGCCGATTCAATGGGGAAAGGATTTTGGAAGGTATTTTTTCCCTCATTGCTTATCATTAGCAGCTGCCGAGTCAATGTCACATCACTGTCACGCGTGCCAAGCAGAAGGGCAGTGCGGGCAAGAGCCGGGGCGCTGCCGAGGACCCTGCTGGGAGCAGGCTGCCAGGCCTTTCCCCAGGGCTGCTCTGCGTGGGTCTGAGCCATCCCTTAATCATGTGCACCCCTCCCGGGGTGACTCCTCTCCACCCCACACTTAAGAAATCCCAGAAAACATACCGAACGAACTCTGCACAGATACAATCTAAGTGAGCGACTACATGACAGTTCGGGGACAGGAACGGCGCGTCCGGAAGAATCGTCCTTGTGAAAGTTTGTCCTATGTACCGGTAGGGACGCGGGGAAATAAATCTCAGTCCAGTGAGGTGAGGGATGGCGGGGCAGTCATGAAACGGAGGTTGACACACTTGTTCAAACGAAAGGAAGTCAGGATTCTGTGGAAAAGCTGTTAACAATTACGTGACGATATCCCAAACCCAACCCATTGCTGTGGAGCCAATCCCAACTTCCAGGAATCCGAGACAGGGTCGCCAAGACTGCAAATCTTTCCAGGAAGAGATATTCTCCCTCCTCCTTTTCCCGCAGAGCGGCGGTGGGTTTGAAGCCCCCACTGTGTGGTTAGTAATCCACCATCGTTGTGATGAGCGCCTTGTGCAGAAATACTCCAAACCAAACTCGCTGTCATGGAGTCGATGCCGACCCACAGCGGCCCTATAGGATAGGGGGGAGTTGCCTCCGTAGGTTAGACTGTAACACTCGACCAGAACAGAAAGCCTCATCTTTCTCCTGCAACTCGGCGGGTGGTTCCGAACTGCTGACCTGGTGGTTAGCAGCCCAGTGCACAACCACTCGGCCACTAGGGCTCCTTTAAGTGAAAAACAAGTCGACTTAAATCTAGACATTTTAAGACAATGAGAGATGGAGCGTGCTCCTCAGTCCCATGTGTCAATTCTGCGCCTGCGTCCCATCAAAGGAAGCGCTTCCAAGGAACGTGATTTTATAAGCTCTGGGGCAGAACCAAGGGCCGAGAGAGGGCCCATTTTAAAGGGGAACAGGTGAGGGAGAACTATGCTCTCAGGCAGCAAGCCCTCGGCGAATGTGTGAGGCTGGAGCACAATAAATAAAGCGGCTTTTAACAAAACAAAGACACCGGACCAGGCCGGCCGGGGCACAGACTTGGAGGGCGGGCAAGGCAGCATCCACCAGTGGAGAAAGGATGACGGATGGTGGGTCGGGGGACAACCGGTCAACCCCGAGGGTGAGCACAGCAGCGACCATGACACGCCCCACGGGGCCGAACGGAGCAGCGCTCTGCTGGAGGACCTTTGACAAGGGGACTGTTCGGATCTGACCCCAGCCCGAGGAAGCTGCTCTAGGGACGGACCCGCAGGAGGAAATGCCTCAAGGAGACAGCTGGTCGATCGGAGTGTGTTGAAGGGAGAGTGAACCGTCGGAGCAGAGACGAGAGAGAACGTCTGTAACAGTGACCAGCAGCTGCAGAACAGGTGGCCGCGCTCTCTGAAGATGGCCACGAAGCGGGAAGAAAAGCTAGTAGGGAAATGGGCAAAGGATTGGCCCTAAGCACTGCACTGAATTAAAAAGAAACAAACCCAGCAGCTTTCACACACACACCCCACACCCCACCCCCCACCCCCATCTCACTAGCTATCAGCAAGATGCTAATTAAAACCACAACGAGGCATCATTTCATAGCCAACAGACCGGCAGAATCAGCCTGGCAGCAGCACGCGGATGGGAATGTGGGGCCGGCCGCTTCGGAGAGCATTGCCACAAAACTCAGCCACTGGAAACCACCAGCTGCTCTGACGAGAAAGAGGCTGCTACACCACCACCCCGCCCCCAAAGGTTGACCACGGTCACGGAAACCCCCGGGACAGGCAGTTCTTTCCACTCTGTCCTATAGGGTCAGCGTGAGTCACCAACTACACAGACAGCGCATCCTTGAGAGTGAGGAGCTACACTACAGGTTCCATGCTTGATGGAAAAGATTCATGTACCCAGTTGGAAGAAAATTAACTAAATAATCATCCTCAGATATAGGCCCCCACCCCCCAAAAAAAGAAAGAAAAACGAGGGAGCGAGGAATGGAGTCTGCAGTCATCCACTTCGGCGAACATCTTTTTCTCAACACTGTGAGCGACAACTTCACTTGTGTGTGTCCCTGCCCCCATCCACTTCTCCAAGTTCATTTCTAAAGGTTCAGCCGCTTTGAATAACAGAGGCGGCCTCCCTCTAGTGGTCCTGAAGCAGACTGCGGGCGAGATGCCATTTCCGACTTGGCCAGCACATAGGGGGACCTGGACAGTAGGAACAGCACTCCTTCATGGGATTCTGTCTGGAGCGCTCCCGGGGACGCCACAGATGCATCACCCTCTTTGTTCTAAGCCCTGGGAAACTGCCCACCGGAGGCCAATCAACTCCCTCCCTCAGGACAGCTTGACTGGCAGAACTCAGGACTCCAGCCCAGTCTCTTCCCGGGCCACCTCCTGTGAGAGGGCGGATTCACTGAGGGCATGGTCGGTCCGTCCTGTTCTCTCTGCTCCCGGATTTCTAAGAACCCCTGAGAGCAGGCACTGGCCACATGGAACAAAACAATCTGGCTAGAAGCAGTCAGTACAGCCTTATTCTCTACAGTCCTCGTGTCATCGCAAAAACAAGTGTTTGCTAGCATTTTTCTTTGGGGGGGGGGGAATGCTTATTTTAATATATTCATGGCCACTAACAAAATAGGAAAATAAAGAACAGACACATTTTCATATTCAAAAAAGAAGTCCTCACCCAAATTATTTCTTCACTATTCCCCAAAAAAAGACAGAATTTTATTTTTCGTGAACCTACTTGTTGCTGAAAGTATTTCTCCCAGAAGAAGGGCAAAGGAGAAATCATTTGAATTTCTAGAGCGTACAACTGTCAACCTGGCTGGTTTACGGGCCAGAGTCATGGGTCCCCCAAGAGAATGTAGGCATCATGCTCACGGCATGTCATAACAGAAACGTGACAGTGTGCTTTGGATTGAGGCCTTTCTTATTGCGCTTTGTGGTTACAGTAACAAATGATGTGCACGTTTCCTTCACAGGACATCCAGGAGAGGTGAGTCTCCAGGGGCAGTGACTGGATTAATACTTCCTTCCGGGACTGGCAGGCGAGGTTGGGGGCACGGGGGACTAAGGAGTCTAAGAAGGAGGGAAATGCCCTAAAGTTGACTGGTGATGGCTGCACAGCCCTCTGGATGTTCACACTGCTGGATCGCACGGAATGTGAATCGCATGTCAACACAACAGGGTTAGAATTAGAACTGAAGGAAATAAAATAGAACCTGAGGAGGGGACAAAGGAAGCAGAGTTTTAGAAGTCTGGGCTGTGTTTCCTGTGAGAAGGATCAGCTCAGGTTCTAGTTCAGAAGTCAGGAAATTTCTGGGGAAAATTGTGAGTAGATTGGTGAGTGTGGCTTTTAGTTTACCTGTACGTGTGTGTGTGTGTGTGTGTGTGTGTGAGAGAGAGAGAGAGAGAGAGGGGGGGGGGAGGAGAGAGAGAGAGAGAGAGAGAGAGAGAGAGAGAGGGCGGGGGGGAGGAGAGAGAGAGAGGGGGGGGGGAGGAGAGAGAGAGAGAGAGAGAGGGCCGGGGGGGGGGGGGGGGGGGGGAGGAGAGAGAGAGAGAGAGGGCGGGGGAGGAGAGAGAGAGAGAGAGGGGGAGGAGAGAGAGAGAGGGGGGGGAGGAGAGAGAGAGAGAGGGAGGGCGGGGGGGGGGAGGAGAGAGAGAGAGAGAGAGAGGGCGGGCGGGGGGGGGGAGGAGAGAGAGAGAGAGAGAGAGGGGGGGGGAGGAGAGAGAGAGAGAGAGAGGGGGGGGGGGGAGGAGAGAGAGAGAGAGGAGGGGGGGGAGGAGAGAGAGAGAGAGGGGGGGGGAGGAGAGAGAGAGAGAGAGAGAGAGAGGTGGAAGAGGAAGAGGAGGATGTGGAAGAAGAGACTGACCGTGGCAGAGAGAATATATCTGACTGACAGCTTCTGCTGGTCTGGGGTGTCCCAGGGGTCTTGCTGAATCTGGGGACTAGATAAATCCATCTCAAACTACTGCCTCTTGACTTGGTATCTGTGGCTCTGTTCGTAGTTAGCCCTTGGAAACATAACCGCATTGCTGGTGAAATGTAAAACTCTAGTGATAATCAAATTACAAAATGGAAACAATAAAGAAGTTAAAAAACTGAAACCCGTTGATTTCCAAACACCTTCGTGATGAATCTACACTATGAATTTATGATTTAAAAGTATGGCCCTGGCAGAGCTGCTACAAGATCCCAGTGAGTTAATATATCAAGGGTGGATTAATCTTTTAAGAAATTCACCTTTTATCTTCTTGGTACCTACATCTTAGGCTGTTTTTCTTTCATTTTTTTAACACAACCTTTAAGAACGCAAAAAGGATGGAGGCAAAAGATCAAGTAGAAAAATAAACTTTTTCCAAAAAAAAAAAAAAGGGACTGCTAAATTTTTCAATGGGGTAAGTTTCATGTACAAGAATTTCCCCCACTTCTAGAAAGGCCCCGAAATGGTCAACAGTGGGTGTCACTAGTCCAGGTAGGGCCAACGTGACCCTGGAAGCTATACAACCTCAGAACCAGGGGCCGTGGAAGCTGTCACTTTCCTCCCTAACACTCCGTATGTACCTGCCCAGGGGTACCAATCACCTGTCTGATTCCAATGGAGCCAATGCCATCATTTTCTCTCTGGTGTTGCTAGGGGCCGCCAGTGATGTCCGCACAGCACAGCAGTGCACGGCGGGCCTTGCCCTCCTCACATTCTGACTTACGTTTGAGTCCGTTGCTGCAGCTACTGTGCCTCAGTTTATCACTTTTTCACCGGCTCTCCGTTGCACCGAGCGTGAGGTCTCCTGATACCAGGTCCCGAGGGGGTGAGTCAACGTCTCACCCCTCGTTTCAAAGACACGTTTCTGGCTGTTCCCCTCCTGAGACAGACTGCTCTGCTCTCTGGCGGCCCGTGGTGCATTCAAGATCGCTCACCGACCTCCTCTTCACCTGCCAATCCCAGGCTGTTAACGGAGCTTCCTTCCACCCCGAGACCGTGTGTTCTTCACACAGTCCCGCTTCTCGGATTGCTGCTCAGCCTACAGATGGATGAAGTGGGGTGGAAGGCAGTTTCCCTTTCATCTGGTGGAATGACTGCCCCTTGATCTAAGTACAGGCGCCCGTGAGCACAAGGCACTGTTTTGGAATTCCCATTCTTCTCCATGCTATTGTCCACAGGTCATGAGCCACGCAGCGGCATGCCTTCACGTAATCAAGAAAACAGAAGTAAGCCTCTCTCTGATATTTTCTGCTTTCAGCCAAGGTCCACCTGGCATCCGTAACGAGGGTCCTTATTCCCACGCCCTCTTCTGAATTCGGCGTCTCTTGCTGGTAGCGCCCGGTCAATGAACTGAGGTAACAGCTGTGAGAAACGACAGCATTTTACTTGCATGTGCTCTCGGCGGTATGGTGTGGTAATGTCCACATGCGTTGGGTCACTTTTCTCTGGATGGGCACAAATGTGGATCTCTGCCAATGGGTGGGCCAGGTAGCGGTCTTCCAGTGTCTTGGCACAGGCTGAAGAGTGCGTCCACTGCTTCAGGAACTTGCTGAAACACTTCCGTTGGGATTTTGCTCATTGTTGGAGTCTTGTCTCCAATTCCTTCAGGGAAACTTGGACTTCTTCCCTCGTGATCACAGCTTATCTCAGAACTACCTTTTGAAGTGGTTGAATGACCTTTCCTGGGGCAGTGGCTCTGTGTAGTCTCGTCCGCGGTCTTTTGAGGCTTCTCGAATCCGTCGATATTTGAGGGTTTTTCTTCAGTTCTTTCTCCCTGGCATATGTGGAATGTGCTCTTCCCTCCTGGTTTTCCAGCTCCAGGTCTCTGCATAGTCATCATAATACTTTATTCTTTCCTCTCGAGTTGCCGACTGAAATGTTCCGTTCAACTCTCTTACTTCCTCTCTTCCTTTTGCTTTAGCTATGCAGGTTAAGAGCAAGCTCCAGAGTCTCTTCCAACATCCACCGTAGTCTTTTCTTTCTTTCTTACATCTTTGGTGCCCCGCCCCACCACCACCACCTAGTGGAAGATGATCTTGATGTCATCCCAGAACTTGTCTGGTCTCCGGGTCGTTAGTGGTCCATGTGTCAAGTATGTTCCTGGCAGGTGGGGGATCGATCTTCAAGGTCATAGTAGGGCTCTCGTGGGATGGCTTTCATCATCTTCAGCTCCGACCTGAACTTCCACATGAGCATCCGGTGTGTCCTGCAGTCACTGATACAACCTGGAAGATGAGTTTTTAGTTTCCCAAATCAACAGGCTGAACACACAGTCCCTGAGCCCCTTGTATAATTCCTGCTTCCCCGAAGGAGAGAAATCCCAGTAGGAAGCCTCATCTCTTTACTCCAAGTTCGACCAGCTCACGGATTTGTTCCCATTCAGTTTGCTTAGATGGTCCAGGCAAAAAGAGGAACCGCTCCCCTGCTTTCCACCAGTCGTCCGGTCCCATCAGTCCCACTGCCTGACCATCTAAGATTCTGGTCTCTTCTTGACATGAAGATGACATGGCTCCGGATGAAGTCTCATTGTTTGATTCCAACCTGGAAAACAGCCAAGCCCTCTTCAGCCTTCAAAACACAGCTTTCTTCCCTTCTTAGGAAGGCCTGTCAGGGTCAGCCTTCCTCCCCCGTCTCCATGGGCCTGCCCTGCCCTGCCCTTCTCTGCTTGCTGTTGTCATGTTTACTGCATCTCTCTATATGCAACAGCATAGTGTGAAGTCATTTTGAGTACATTCTGCATGACAAGAGGAAACGTGGCAACAGACTTGTGCTTGCCCATCTGTTTGCCAGGAGTCCACAGGTGCAGCAAAGGATTAGCAGTGTTGGCTGCTGCTACCTGAGCGGTTAAAGTCCCGGGGCTTCCTGGAGTATCCTGAAAACACGCCAGGCTGAGCCCTTGGCCGTGGGTATGGGGAGACCTGACCTCAGTCCTTGTATGGCTCTCAGTGTCAGGGCCTCCCTGGGAATGCCTGGCTGGGGGCCACGAGCCAGGGCCACAACCTCCAGGGAACAAAGCTCCGGAGTTACCCCCCTGTAAGGACCGAGTGTGGCGCGTCCCTCCAGGCAAGCTGTGGGTTTGTACCTTCCCTCCCACGCCCGCCCACCCTCTCCACTTCAAGCTGAGTGTAGCCCTTCGGGCCAAACTACAAGCTGGTACCGGTGCCGTGTTTAACCGACCGTGATAGGTCATTGGGGAGAGGCTGGGAAAAGTCCCAGGAAAGGAGCCCAATGCTCTGATTCAGCATTCTACCACCTTCCTGCTTCCTTTCAGTTCGGCCTTTAACCTCTCTGGTTGATGCGGCGCCCACAAAGGATGGTGTTGGTTTTTGATATCGCATCGTCCAATTTGATGCTTGTTTTCCTTGAGAATTGCCTGGCCTCTCTAAGTGAAACGGCCGGCATGGTGTCCGCCTTAGCGATCCCTGCGTAGCATCTCGATGTCCTGGAACAGCCTCTGACAAGAAGTACAGCGCGGCTCTGAGCCTGCCCCCGCCTCCTCCAAAGACTTTCTCCCCCCGTGTCTACACCAGGGCTGGGGTGGGAGAGGGAGGGGGGCACCTTGGGGGCGGAAGAGCCAATCCTGTCCCTTACAACAATTAAAGGTTATTCAAGAGTCATAAGTATATTTTGTACAAACAAACAAAATCGCCATTATCTGAAAGACATCCTGTTAAAATGTTCGGCTTCCTGCAGAGCCACACAGACGCCCCGAAAGAGCCGTGGTTGCCCACGTTGCTGTTGAGTATCGTCTCTTCTGCTTTTACCTCGTCTCCTCGCGCGTGACATTATCCTCACGCACAGGCGCTTCAGTCCTAGACGTCTCTTTCCTCTAGATATTCTCTCTCTCTCTCTCTCTCTCTCTCTCTCTCTCTCTCTCTCTCTCTCTCTCTCTCTCACTCACACACACACACACACACACACAAACACACACACACCACACACCACACACCACACACCTCCCCCCCTTGATTTTTTTTCCTGGTTCTTTCCCAAACCTGCTTCCCTCACCACCATCCCCCATTTCAGCAAAAGGCAACTCCATTCTTCGGTTGTTCGGATGGGAAGTTTGGGGGTAGGGGGGGTTCATCCTTAAGCCCCCTCTTCCTCTCTCCTTCCATAGCCAGCCTCACTGCCTGACCCTTGTGGGTGGTCTATGGCACCATTCACTCTCTCCCGGGTCAGCCCCCCACCCCCACCCCAGCGATGCAGAAGGGTTCGGTAATCGGGCTGTGAACCAGGGCTGGGTTCGGGCTGCGTAGCCATCACATCAGGAGCCCTCTGTGTTTTGACCCAAGTAGCAAACCAACAGCGGTGCCCTGCTCAATGGTGGTGGCCCACCAGCTCCAGCGTGACGGGTTGTGGCTCTCAGGAGTCCTGACAACCGATCCAGTCTCCCGCCATCAGGTTCCTGAGACTTTCAGGAGGAAGGGCTGTGGCAGGACCCTGGGATGGGGGGTGGGGTACACACAAGGAAAGGGGGAGTCAGATGCAATCTTGGGGGGGCAGGCTGTTTTTGAAAATACCCAAAACTTAATAACCAGTTGTCTAGTCAATCCCAACTCCTTGAGGCCCTACATTGGGTTTCCATGAGTCAATCTCGGCAGGCTCTCTCCTTTCTCCCAAGGAATGGCCAGGCAGTCTCTTTTCTGTCCCTGGAGAATGGTTGGTAGGCTTGAACCATTAACCTTGTGGGTAGCAGCAGCCCCATGCTTAGCCCACGGGTTTCCCTGCTTTATTTCCTACTTGGATCAAAATATCCCAGGCAACAGATTTGATGGTTATACAGGCAACACTAGCCCTTGTTGACGATGCAACTTCTGAACCATTTTGAATTGCTTTGCGATTCTGTGAGAACATTCTTTCCCCAGACAGCTACAGCACCCGCCCCCCCCTCCTCACAGCACCTGCAGGTCATCATGAAAATAACCCCTTTCAGTGTGGCCAGTCCCAAGTCCTCTATAACTCCTCTAGTTCTTCTGCCCGTCTCCAAAGCCCTTTCTACCTTCTTAAACCCAAACTCCCTGCCATCGAGTGCATGCTGGCTCGCAGTGACCCCTGTGGGTTTCCCAGACGCGAGCAGTCTTTCTTCTTCAGAGTAGCTGGTGGGTTCCAACAGCCGACCATGTGGCTCACAGCCCTAAGCGTAACCACTACACTACCAGGGTGGCCTTCAACCTGTGCCCCCGGCAAAGGCATGGAGGTGTGTCCATTTTGTCCACTGCTGTGCCACCGTGCTCACTGTCGGGCATAGGGCAAGTAACTCAAATTCCTCTCTTTTTTTTAATCATTTTATTGGGGCTCATACAACTCTTATCACCATCCATCCATCCATTGTGCAAAGCGCATTTGTACATTCGTTACCCTCATCATTCTCAAAACATTTTCTCTCCACTTAAGCCCCTGGCATCAGCTCATTTTCCCCCTCCCTTCCCCCTCCCCCATCCATCATGAACCCTTGATAATTTATAAGTTATTGTTTTGTCATAGCTTACACTGTCTGATGTCTCCCTTCACCCACTTTTCTGTTGTCCATCCCCCAGGGAGGAGGTTATACGTCAATCCCTGTAATTGGCTCCCCCTTTCCACCCTATCTTCCCGCCACCCTCCCTGTATGTATCACAACTCTCATCACTGGTCCTGAAGGGATCATCCATCCTGGATTTCCTGTGTTTCCAGTTCCCGTCTGTACCAGTGTACATCCTCCAGTCTAGCCAGATTTGTAAGGTAGAACTGGGATCATGATAGTGGTGGGAAGAAGCATTTAGGAACTAGAGGAAAGTTATATGTTTCATCATTGCTACCCTGCGCCCTGATTGGCTCATCTCCTCCCCGTGATCCCCTCTGTAAGGGGATGTCCAGTTGCCTAAAGATGGGTTTTGGTTCCCTACTCTGCACTCCTCATTCACAATATATTTTAGTAACTCAAATTCTTGATGAGTCAGGATGACACGTTTCAAGCAATCAAGACTTATCCATGGGCTGACAGTGCAAGGCCCACAACATGCTGACTAGTGGATGGCTGAGCATGCCCACCATCCTTTAGGACTGTGAAAGTTAGGTTTGGGATCAGCTTGGGTGAACCAGGATTCTCCCATGATACAATCATCTAACATGATGTGGTCAATCAGTTCCACGATGGGATCGTCTCTGAAGCCACCAAGCAGTTGTGGGGAGAATAAGATCTCCTTGATGTGGTCAGTCTTGATATGATCTTGGGAGGCTTCACTCAGGGTGAGGCCTATACTGAGCTAAACTGACAGTGACCGTGTCCAGAAGCTAGCTTATATCTTCTGCTGGACCTGGGTCCTGCACCTGGTTTGTCCAACTCCTGTTGCCTGCCAACCTCACGTGCAACCTTGGATTCATACAGCTTGGCATCCACCAGCCTGTGGTCTTCCTGCTTCCTGTTCTTCTGCCCCTGTAGCTCCAGGAGAAGCTCTCAGCTCACATCTAACCACTGGACTTGTCACGGGTAGGACTCACCCAGTTCTACCACTGCGTGGCATGTTTCGTGGCATAAACCTCTCAATATAAATCCGCACATACAAGTGTCATTGCTTTTGCTTCTCTAAAGAACCAAGCCTAACACAACATACACCAGAGCTCTATCCAACTGAAGTATCGTGCAAGACATATTTTTTTTTAAAAATCGCAGTCAGATAAATATGCAACTATGTTTGACCAACTATTTTCAAAAATACTATCATTTCAACCTTAGCCTTTCTTCTCATGGTATCTTTGAAATGTGGAACATATGATCTACATAGCACATTGCAAGGATTAATGGACCTGTGGCCAACGCTTACTGTACTGGACAGTATCGGACAAACACAGGCCACCATGCAAACATCCCACTGAGCAGGGTACATCTTGTGGATTGACTCAATTGGAAGTAACTCGATATTCCAAAGCAAGGTCCTGGTGCCAGCGCATGGCTCCCTGGCTTTGTGAATCAGTTTCAACAAGTCGGCAAAAGGAATAAAACCTTTCATTCAGAGAAGTAATTTATATCAAAATCACTGACTCAACTTTTAACATTTCATTCAGAGATTTTGATTAAAAAAAACAAAGCCAAAGTCACGGCCATCCAACCTACTCAGGGTCATAGGACATGGTAGGCCTGCCCCTTTGGGTTTCCCTGGCTGTCCATCTCTGTGGGAGCAGAAAGCCCCATCTCTCTCCCACAGGGTGGCTGGTGGTTTCAAACCACGGATCTGCCAGTTAGCAGCCCAGGTTGGAAACACTGTTACAGCAGGACGTCTTGATGTTCTGATGAGAAAGAACACACGCCCTTCCTCCTGATTCTCTGAATAAGAAGCGAAGTTAGACCCACAGAGAGTCCCTGATGGTGTCTACACTGAGGGGGGTGTTGATAAATGCCATCAAGTCATGGTGACTGAGGTGCAACTGAGCGAAACCCTACCAGGCTTGGGCCCTGCTCCCCGGTGTTAAATCTGAGCCCATGGTTAACCAGCGGTTCAGAGGAGGGCTTCCTCTGTCACCGACCCTCCACTTGACCAAGCATGACAAGGGGGCACCACGATTTTCCAACAGAATGATCACGATTCTATTTCCACTGAGCAAACTGAATTTCCTTTAAATGAACCACAATGAGTCCTGGGCTAAGAACAACGGTGCATTTCAGAGAGGTCGAAGTTGCCTTCTGATGGCGTGCAGTACAAGAGAAGCAAAGCCCTGAAGATTATGCTTCACCGTGTAAGCATGTTGTTGTTGTTCAGTGCCACAGAACCGGTTCCGACCCACCACGACCCCGGCACAACAGAGGGAAGCACTGCCCGGTCCTGCACGGCCTCGCCATCGTCCCCGTGCCGGAGCCCTGCTTGCAGCCCCTGCATCCATCCGTCTCCTTGAGTGTGCATTTCAACCCTCCCCTTCTTCCTACCAAGGAGGCATGGTGGTGTGCTGGTTAAAGCACTCGGCTGCCGACTGGAAAGTGGGCAGCCAGAGACCACGCGCTGCGCTCACGAGAAAGATGTGGCAGCCGCCGTCTTTAAAGACCGACACCTTGGAAGCCCTCAGGGGAAGTTCCACTGTCCGTACAGGGTCCCGACGGCCAGGGATTCGGCTTGGGGGTTTTGGGTCTTCCCACAACAACCTGTTATGCAAGGCGATGTTTTCATTAGATTTCTCTTTTGGGGTTTTTTTGGGGGTTTTTTTTCTGTACAATCAGGGGATTTGTTTCTTCCAGAAGCCCATTACTTATAAATATCCACTTATTAGAATGATCATAATTGCCACCATTATGTCAATAGCAAAATTTAAGGATCCCAATTAACATGCAGTGTGTTAGAACTTTAGAGGTATAATTTCCTGTATTATATATATGGATATAGGTGTGTGTGTGCACTGTGAAACAGGTCGCATGGCCACTTCTACTTACCCCGATGGGCTGGTCCGCCCCTCCAGGGGCTGGCAGGCGGGGCTTGGTCGGCACCATGGAGGGGGCGAGTTCCGTGGCAAAACTCTCCCGTTCTTCTAGCCCTGAAGGGCTGGCCTGAAGTGCCTGTGTGAGGAAGAAAACTCGAGTTACAAACCCAGATGGGGCTCCCTCCCGTGCGAGTGGGTGGTCTAGATAGGGACCAGCCCGTTTCCTGCCCCTTCCCTTTTCAAGTGGGGGCGCAGAGCAACTCAATTCACGGCCCTGCGGTGGTGGGTGACCTGATAGGGCAATACTTGGTATTCCAACCGCCTTTCTGTTTGCAGAACTCTCTGGAGAGAAGCACACATGGACGGGGTGCCATGCGTGTCCTGGCCCCTCACTCGACCCCGTCTTTGGGAGGTTGACCCTTCAACGGGGTGGCGGTCCTCCCCCGTCAGCGATACATTTTGTCACCCTGACCAAGACTCCTTTCTCTTTAGCCAACTGTTGGGAACTTCTTTTCTGTGTTCAAGCTTGCCTTCCAAGAGTGCCTGGTGGGACGCACCGACTGAAGACCCCACCCCACCCCACCGCGGTAGATCTCTTTAGAAGCCCAGACTCCAAGCTTCTCCTTGGCTCTTGGTGGGCCCCATTTAGAGTACTTTAGCCATGTCTGTCTTGGTGCTCCTGAGAGGCCAAGGATGGCGAGACTTCGTCTCGTGTACTTTGGGTACGCCCCTGGGAAAGAGGGCACTGTGAGAAGTGGACGGGCAGAACTAGAAAAAAAAATAAGAAGAAGCCCTTCCACAAGATGGACCGGCTGCCGCGATGTAACAGAGGCAGGAGGCGCGGCGCTCAGAGGGAGAACGAGGAGGCGGTCTGCCTTATGGGGGGGCGGGGGCTGCGTGGATTGGAGTCACTCTCAGGTGGTGTGGAACGGGGCTTGGCCCTGGGAGCTCCAAGGGAAACGCTGTTGGCTTCCTTTCATGCACGACAGCTGCGCATCCACCATCGGCGTAGCGTGTCTCCACTGCGGGCGTTTGTCAGAGGGCTGGCAGGTGCGCACGGGAGAATCGTCCAGACACCGCTGCACACGGGGGAGCGGGGAGGGGAGTGGACCAAGGTGCTATGAACAGCCATGGTTTCGGAGACGACCTGGATACCATGCTGGGACCTCACTTATCCCGCCCCACCACCCTCCCCTGCCCGGTGCCCACAGTGACCCCATGTGGAGGGGCCAAGCTGTCCCCAGGGGTTTCTAGGCCGTGACTCTGTGGGCGGCAGATCACCATTCTCTCCCAGCACAGGGCACCTCCGTGGGTTTGAACTGCTAACGTTCAGTTGGCGGGTGGAGACTGCTGTGCAACCACGGTCACTCTGGCTTGAAACCGACTCAAAGCACTCTTCTGGGCAGCCGTCCCCGCCAGGCCCTGCGGCCCTACGGCCGTCCAGAGGCCCTCGGCCACGGGGCTGCACCTCCTGGCTCTTTTACATAACTGTGGTCAGAGCTGTTTTCCACGGAGTTCTTCAAACAAACGTTTCACGTGATCCGCTTCTGCCGGGTCTCGTTCCAGGAAACATTTGGTTTCTGCAGATGTGTATGTGCTTCCGGCTGTCAACAAGTGGGAAGCACTGAGCCCTACCTTCCTGGCCCAGCCCCCACCCAACTGGAGCAGCCAGAACAAGCTCAAAGTCACAGGTATTGTGACCCTGATCTGCTCAACAGGGTAGCACTCGACCCTCCCATTTCTTGGACCCGAGGCTGGCTTCAGTCTATCCAGCCGCTCTACCGCTTGGCTCAAGAGGGATCCGTTTTCTTTCTAAACACTCTGGTAGGGTGGGAAGCTGTATGCTCTAAAAGGCAAGGAAAGACACGCCATGTGAGCCTGACATGACAGCTGGGGGTGGGGCATGAAGTGGCATTCCTCCCTGCTCCCCCACCGCCAGAAGGTACAAACTCACAGGATTTGATTTTCCTACAAAAAAAAGCAAAGCAACCCCTTTTCCTTCTGCATTTAAGCCCACTCACTAGGTTTGAATATAATAGTCAAGTACACTCTCTTCTGGATATTCCTGGAGAGCCTTCCAAGGCTGAGGTTCTCACCAACTCTTACAGTCAGTTCTCCAACCATGATTTTGGAAAAGAGAAAACCTGTGAGGGGCCCTGTGAACGAATCAACAGGTTCAAGGGCAAGTGCACCTGGAAAGCTACCTCCCCCTGCTGGTGGTGGCTCTTGTGTGCAAGGGCCATGAGCCTAATCAGCGTAGGACTCTTCCAGAGCCTCACATGAGCCTCAATCAATCAGCTTAGGCCTCCTTCCAGAGCCCTCCTTCTAGAACCTTCCAGAGCCTCACTTTTGATGTCCATTTCTTTCTCTTTTTTCAATTATTTTATCGGGGACTCTTACAGATCTATCACAATCCATCCATCCATCATGTCAAGCACATTTGTACATAGGTTGCCATCTTAATTTTCAAAACAGTTTCTTTCTACTTGAGCCCTTGGTATCAGCTCATTTGATGTCCAGTTCTATGAGGTACCTTGGACTGAAATCTTGAGAGGTGCTTATTCATGACTAAGGAATTTGAGACAGCCTACAGAAGTGCAGAGACTAGAATTAACGATTATTTTTAAAATATCCAATTCAGGTAAGAAAATAGAAAGCTCCAGAAGATAAAAACACCAGGTGTTAAACATTTATACAGGAATACTTCAAAGGTTGGGACAGGTGGGAGATGGAATTAAAAAAATGGAATTTTTCCATGAATGCTCTGAAACACCCTCATATACATATAAATCTATAGATCAGTCGATTTCTCAGTGGAAGCATAAATTCGACTCTAAGCCCCCTGGTAACTCTAAACTCACTGCCACTGAGTTGGTTCCAACCCATAACGACCTACAGGGCAGGGTAGAACCAACCCCAGGGTCTAGAAGATGGTGACTCTTTATACTATAAAGATTTGATAGGAACAGAAAGCCTCGTCTTTCTCTCGGGAGCTACTAGTGGGCTCAAACTGCTGACTTTGTGATTAGCAGCCCACAGCATTATCCATTACAAGCTCCCCGGCAGACAAAGCAAAAAGAGAAAAGTAATTCATTACAAAACCCATACTGACCATGATGGGGGAGGGGTCCCAGGAGGACTATAACCTGTCCTAGTACACAAATCTGTACAAAAACCTGGAGTTAGAGAACCAAAGGGAAGAGTTCGCTCGCCATATCTGAAATGGAAAGAACTATAGGGAGAAAAAAAATCAAACCTTGAGATACAATATTGAAAGATCCCATGAGCAAAATATTGAACAATGCGGGAGGCATCCAAAGAAGATTGAAAGGATACACAGAATCACTGTACCAAGAACTAGTTGACATTCAACCACTTCAAGAGGTCGTATGTGAGCAAGAACCAAGGGTACTGAAGGAGTAAGTCCCAAGTTACACTGAAAGCGTTAGCCAAACAAGGCTCCAGGAATTGATGGGATAACAATGGAAGTGTTTCAACAGCTGATGAAGCCCTGGAAGCACTCACTGTTCTATTTGGAAGACAGGTACTTGAGTACCTGACTGGAAGAGATCCACCTTTGTTCCCATTCCAAAGAGAGGTGATCCAACAGAATGCTCAAATTATGGAACAATATCATTAATATTAGCAGTAAACTATTGCTGTGGATTATCCAGCAACAGTTGCAGTGAGTACATTGGCAGAAAGCTGCCAGAGGTTGGGGCTGGATTCAGAACAATCCCTGCCTGTGAGATGGATTTTGGCTAAAGGCAGAGAGTACCAGAAAGAGGCTTACTTGTGCTTCATTGACTGTGCCAAGGTGTTCGACTGTGTGGATTGTAACCGACTATGGATGACCTTGAGAAGACTGGCAGTTCCGGAGCACTTCACTGTGCGCATGTTGAACGCGTACGTACATAGATCAAGAGGCTGTGTAAACAGAACAAGGGAGTGCTGCCTGGTTTGAAATCAGGAAAGTTTGTGCCAGGGCTGCATTTTCTCCCCCTACGTTTGCAGTCAGCCTGCTAAGCAAATCATGAGATGCTGGGAAAGACCGTGACTTCAGGGTCAGAGGAAGGCTTATTAACAGCCTGTGATATGCAGACAGTGCGGCCCTGTTTGCTGAAAGTGAGTGAGGAGGCATTGGAGCACTAGGTGGTGAAGCTCAAGGACTGCAGCCTTCAGGATGGGTTACAAGTCAATGTCAAGAAGACCAAGATCAACTGGGCCGATAGACAACATCATGATAAATGAAGACTGAAATTGTCGAGGAGTTTGTCTTGTTTGGGTCCACGGTCAATGATCATGGAAGTAGCAGTCAAGAAATCTAGACACATTGCATTGGGTAAATCTACGACTAGAGCTCTTCAAAGTGTTGAAAACAAGGATGTTGCTTTGAGGACTAAGGTGTGCCAGACCCAAGCCATGGTCAGTCCCCAACGCCTCAGGTGCATATGAAAAGGCGACACTGCATAAGGAAGATCAAAGAAGAGTCGATGCATTTAAATTGTGGTGCTGGAGAAGAATGTTCAAAGAAGCACGGGCTGCTTGAAGGAAAAACAAATAGGTCTTGGATGAAGTTCAGCCAGCGGACTTCTCAGAGGCAAGGATGGGGAGACTTCACCTCATGGAGTTGGGACATGTTATCAGATGAGATCAGTTTCTGGTGAAGAAACGATTAAACAACAAAGTGGGAACTAACAGTCAAGCGGGAGGGGTGATGAAAACGAGGAAGTCCCTCGATAAGATGAAATGACATGGTGACTACAGCAATGGGCGCACACCTTTCAGCGTGACTGAGGATGAAGCAGCACCAGGGTCACTGTGGGTCAGAACTGACTCGGTGACACCTAGCCCCATCACCACCAACAGTATACACATCTGAGAAATACTTCTCCAGTGTGTTATATAAACCAGTACATTGGTGTCTTTAACAATGTCCCAAAAAGATGCGTTAATTGGTTCATCCAACAGTTCTGTATAGTGCACAACACACACGCGCACACACACACACACACAGCTCTCTTAGAGTCTGGATCAATAAAACCTAGAAAGTCTAGAACTCTGGTTGGGTAGTGGATACATGTTGGGCTGCTAATTTAAAGGTCAGCAGTTCGAAACCATGAGCCACTCCGAGGGAGAAAAACGGGACTTTCTACTCCTGTAAGAAGTTCCAGTCTCAAGCTCACAGGGGCACTTCCACCCTGTCCTACAGGGTCACTCTGAGTTGGAATTGATATCGGTGAGAGAGTCTAGAACCCTGCTGCCCAGTCAAACTTTCTGGGATGATGAGAATGTTCTATCTCTGCACTGTCCAACACTTCCAGGTGACAGTTACTAACGTAGAAAACGACAGAGGGAATTTACGAGTGCCAATAAGTATGCTACGCTTGGCAATGTCGTTGGACAGACGATCAAGATACAAGCACAGCACCCTTTCTTACACAGACCAAAAACAATCCCTTTATACTTTTAGCAGGAAAAAAAGTCCTTTTAAAATGGTGATGGCAGTGATAAGATTTCTAAGAATACATTTAACCCCCCAAAATCTTTAAGAACTTTTTGGAGAAATACACCATGTTTGTATAAGGAGATGCTAATAAATAGCTCTAAAATCATACATTTCATATGATTCCCATTAAAAAATAACCACAGAGTCTTTCACAAAGTCTGGTAAACTAGAGGATGTACAAGGAGTGGTGAGAGACCAGGGGGTCTAAGTTGAAATGAGAAGGATGGAGAGTTAGGTGCCTTTGTCTGGAAACAACAGAAAATCCCAGGCATCATCTGTAGACATTTGGACATCCCCTTACAGAAGGGTCACAAGGAGGAGATGAGCCAGTCAGGGTCAAGTTTAGCACCATTAAAACATACAACTTTCCTCTAGTTCTTTAATGCTTCCTCCCCACCACTATCATGACCCCAATTCTACCTTAGAAATCCAGCTGGTCCAGAGAATGTACACAAGTACAGGTAAGAGCTGGAAACAGGGAATCCAGGACAGAAAAAAAAAACTCCAGGACAAATATTGAGAGTATCAATACCAGGAGGGGAAGGGGGAGGGGAAGGTGGGGGGAGTAATGGGGAACTGATCACAATGATCTATATATAATCCCCTCCCAGGGGGTCAGACAACAGAAAAGTGGGTGAAGGGAGACCTCAGTCAGTATAAGATATGAAAAAGTAATGATAATTTATACATTATCAAGGATTCGTGAGGGAGAAAGGGGAAAATGAGAAGCTGAAACCAAGGGCTCAAGTAGAAAGAAAACAATTGGAGCAGGACGATGGCAAGAAATATGCAAATGTGCTTGACACCCTGGATGGCTGCATGGGTTGTGCATGAGCCCCCGGTAAAATGATTTTTAAAAAGAAAGAGAATCCTGGGCACATTTCATTACCCTTGGGGAACAACAAATGAATGGCTCCAGGGCCAGTTTCCGCACCTGATTATTTAATCCTGAAACGCTCTGACAGCACTTCCTCCCGACTGAATTCCCCAAGCTTTTCTTCAACAGAAGAGGAGGAAAGGTTGGGGATTGGGCGCAGGTCCATCGGAACTCGCGGTCTTGGGGGCCTCCTAGTGCCAGCCGTCTGGCATGACAGCTTCCGTGTACTGCTAGCCCTTAAAGACAGTTCTGTGGCACATCTGAAAATTCACTTAACAACAGTGCAGATTCATGTCCACTAGTCTTTCTCCTGCACGGAACCATGCTAATTACGACATCCCTGAAATAGCATCCGGGACACTTCTGGATGAGGGGAACAAGAGATCGACAGAACTGGGAGTCATTAAGTCAAGTACGTTTCCCGATCTGAGGAAAAGAAATGAAATGACGCGGGTACCTTCTGTGACCTCCCCTGGCTTCGCAGGGAGAATGAGAATCACCAGCAGTGCTGGCCCATGGCCGCATCTTATGAAGCCGTCAGCCCTCGCCCCACCCTCTTCAATCCTCCTTACCAAGTCTGTACCAACTGTCCCTCCCACCGCACTGCTGACTTCTCAGTCCACAGGGCTTCACAGAAGTCACCGGCGAAGCTCGGGCAAGTTCGCAGGGTACACTTCCGGTAAGAACGGCTCAGGATGCTCCGTCTTCGGGGAAGTTTCTTCTCTAGGGCCCCGACAGGCAGGCTACTCGCTGGCCTGGCCTCTGCCCTGCTTCAGCAACGTTTTGAAGCTCATTTAGGGCTGCCAATAAATGCCTACAGGGCATGCCACCCCATCAGAAACCTCAACCCGTGGACAGCAAACCCAGCTCCCCCAAGGAAGTGCCCAGAGGCACCCCACCACCCCACAAGCACTCAGCTTTCCTCACGCACTGCTCCGTTCCACGCTGCCGCATGCCCCTCTGCTAGACCTCTGGGGTCAAAGCTGCATCTTGGACCGAGGAGGTGGGGCACACAGGGTCCACACCTGGCTCTTCTCTCTTGCTGAGAGTGAGAGTCCACCCCCACCCCCCGCTTCTGAGACGGCTCCATTTATACCCAGCTGGACGGCGATCGCAATGGACCTTGTTAACCCTCACTCACAGCTGAGTCCAATCATCCAGTAAGTGTATTCCTCCACCTTCTTAACGAGACACCCCCTCCCCCCAAAATCAGGGAAAAGTCATTTGGTGGGATTAAGAGAGACTCTGAGTAGACAGGCCACACATAATGCACGGCAATCACCAACATCATGGAACAAGTTTCACTCTTTCCATTGAACTTGACCAGGAAATGTAAACGAGATTCTACCGCTGGGCCCAAAGGGTCTTTATGTTTGTGTGTGGAGTCCTGGTGGACAGTGGGTTCTGCGTTGGGCTGCTAGCCACAGGTCAGCAAGCAGTTCGAAACCACCAGCTGCCCCACAGAAGGCAGAGGAGGCTTTCTACCCCTGTGACGAGTTAGTCAAGGAGCAAGCAGTCCTGCTCGGTCCTCTAGGGTCATTATGAATCGGCATCGACTCAATGTCAGCGAACTATTTTTTTTAAACAGATAAATGAAATCTGAGGCCAGAAGGAAATCTTTCTTAGATTTATTTTCCTTTTCTAACTTTCCTTTTAAATATTGTTATTATGTAGAAATGGTCGTTTAAAATACGAGGCCTATTGAAGCGTGACGTTCCTAGGTTTATCAAGAAGTGAAAGATGATCCTGAAAAATTTTTCAGGAATTGGCAGGTCAGTTCCTTGTCACTAAGAGGCACTGTATCGGACAATTTATTTTACTTTATTATTATTTTAGTTTCATGAGATCCAATCTGACTTTCTTTGGGCAGAGGACGGTAAGCTCCTGTTTCTCCTGCTGAAAGCTACTCCGTGGCTTTCAAAATAAGACAAGGTTTCAGGGGAAAAGAAAACAGTGATATGTTCCAAGTTAAAGTTTCTGTTTCAGCTATTCTGACAGCTTCTACGCAGAAGCATCTCGACACGTCGCTCCTGCTCACAATACAAAACACCACTGTTGGGCTTTCTCCCAGACAAAGGAAGAGACTCCAGGTCTCTGTTGCTCCTGAAATGACTGCAGTACAGTGGGCCAGACCCAGCCACGAGGTCCTGAGACGGCTTTGCACGGGACAGAGGGTGTGCTAAACCAGGGTGGCTCCTGCCAGCCCCCCAGAAAAGGTTTCCCGCTTGGGTTTGTCTCCCATCTTCATGAAGTACACTGCGATTTCCTCCTGTGAGGACGTTCTGTTCTGGTTTCTTCTGTTGACCAAGAATCCCCCCCCCCCACTAGTCTTGGGGATTCTGTGAAGGAAGAATAATGTACCGAGTTTGTTCAAACATTCCAGGACATTTGCTGACGATTCTGAAGGACACGCACTTTCTCCATTTGGACTGTCTTAAAGCACGATGCTCTCACAGAGCTGCATGTTTCATAGAAATTGCATGTGCACACGACACACGTAGCACACGCAGGACACTAATGTGGGAGGGGGTTACTGCACACTTCGCAGAAAAACGTACAGTTGCGTGTTGTTGGCCGAAAGCGCTCGGTCATCCTCACAGCGTCAGACCAGTCGGTCTTTTCCCCAGGCCCGCAGTGGCCCGGAGCCGGTCCTGTTTGTCCACTCTCCTTCCACCCCCAGACCCGGGCTGGGGTGTCTCTCAGTGTCACCCACGCCAGTGGAGGAAGTCATTCCCCCTCTGGGCGCCAGAGGGCGCCCTCTCAGGCCCCAAGCCAGCACATTTCCTGAGCCACTGGGCCCACAGCTGAATTCTGGGTGCTCCCCACGAGGCGCCCTCCCTCTGAGCGGACCCACGGCCTTGCTCTTTTGTTGAGTACGGACTCTCGCGCCTCCGTGGGAGGAGAGTTTTCCCACGAAGCTCCCTGGCATCACCCAGTCCCCCAACCCCACAGAAGCCACCCCAGGGGGCGACTTAAAATCTTTCGTTGGCTGTACCCTCAGCAGTGCTCCATCTGCCACGGGGAGCAAGTGCTCCCTTCCCACCAGGACTGTCCGCCGTGGCTTTTTAAAGACGTGCGCTCTGATCCAGAGTGGCCTGAGAAAAAAGCAGGTGAGAGCCTGCATTCCCGAACCGCCTGGAGCCCAGCCACACTCCGCCTTGAGGGGGGATGTCACCCCCCCTCAGTTCTGTCACTCTACATGCTCCCCTGGGGGAGTGTGGTGAGGGGTGGGATGTGGTATTTTCTGCCTGTGGGAAAAACCGGGTGCCTTCCAGGTCCTCTGGTTTATAGCTCTGTTTCCAGAATCTTCCTTCTGCGCGTAGCCTGTGCCAGCGCCATGGTCCCAGGGAGCCTCACATCCTTTCCCAAGGCTGCCGCCGCCGGGAGCTCCACTCAGGCTTTGGGGTACTCATCTCTGCTTTAAAGTTGTTCCAAAAGCCGCTTCAGAGCTGGATTTCCCACCGTCAGCATAAACTTGAGACGCTGAGCCTTGCTCATGATTGGTCATAGAAGGAAGGTGAAAAGCAAAATTGGGGGTGCTCTCAAAGCTTTCTAAGCCCCCCCATCCCCGAACAAAAACACCGAGATAATCGCCTCCTTCAAATAACGCAGTGCCTCCAGGGAGGAGCCTGGAAGGTGCCCCGTTCTGGAAGCGCCCCGCCTGTCGGGAGATGGGTTCAGTGGCTCTGGGTTCAGAGAGATGGGCACAGATGACTTTGCCTGACACTCCTGACAACTCTCCCTGCGCCTCCTCCAGTTCCACCCCAACCCTCTCTCTGCTCCCCTGAAAAGGAGGCCATACGCCCCACGACCCGTATGCCAGCGTGGCCAGTTTTATCTCGCGGGGGTGGCTTCGACCGGGGTCACATCCAGTAGCCTCGTTTTACTTCACATCCTGATTTGACTTCTTGGTGGCTCGGGTGTACAGACGACTTCCTTCCCTAGATGGCTCTCTTCCGGAGTCTGACCTTTAAAGGTCACCTTGTCCTGACCTTTGCATGGCCGCCTCGAGTTGTGCTCGGCTGGCCCTTCCAGCGTCAGTCATGTCACGCACTTATACAAGGCCCATGCCACATGCTCTGCCTTTCTCTCTGTTAGTCCAGGGGGACTAAAGAAAAAAGTTCATTGAGCTTTATATGAAAGAGCAATTGTAGATTGAGAAAACATCCCAGTCCAGATAAAGTCCATAAGTCTGATATTAGCCCATATGTCCAATACCAATCTTTAAATTCCTATTCAGACTCAATCAACACATGCAATGATGCCGAATGTAGAAGATCACAGGCCAGTGGGTGGAAAGTCTTGTGGATCCAATGGAGGTGGAAGCATCTCAGCGCTGGCAAGGGTCTCTGCATGGCTGCTCTGGCTCCAGGCTTCTGGCTCCATCAGGGTGGCTCCATGTGGTTTGTCCCCAGGAATGCCTCACAGGGAGAGTGAGTGTGTGCGGCCTCCAGGAACCTATTTCCCTCTGTTGTGCCTCAAAAATGAGGTCATGAAGCTGCGACCTGATGGGCAGGCTAGACTCCACCCCTTCACTCTTAATAGTCTCAAGTTGACACCAGATGATGTCACTACCACACGCTCCTAAACGCGGGGTTACATTTCCAACCATCTGCTAGGATGCTATTTGGCTGCTCCATTTGCAAGCATCGGAAACCACAAATCAGTGATTCTTTTGCTATTGGGAGGTTCCACTGAATAGATGTCCACTCACAAGAGTCCACGGGACATTAGACAACTGCCTGCCTCCGACGGGTTTTTGACTGGGATCTTTACCCGGGCCAATTGCCTTTTTTTCCCCCTGTAGAGCCAGTGCAGTGGGTAGGCATGAACAGCCAGTCTTTCTTGGGGTTAGTAGCTGAACGCTTAACTCCTGACCCACCAGGACGCTCTAGCCAATGGCTAGAGATTTAAAAACTCCTCACCTGCTGGCTATACCTCCAATTGCTCTCACAACTTCTTTCCCTTTCCAATAATTTTCAGTTCCACCTTCCAAACCAACACCTTCTCTTCCACAGCTCCACCGTCAGTCCAGGCCCTACATCCCATTCACGTGGACTGGTCACCTTAGCCACCCGACTACTAAATTCTTACCCCTCCCCCCCACACACATACTTCCAGTCCATTCTCCACACAACTGTCTTTTGGGCATGTTTCAAAAAGGTGAATCTATGTCATGTATTATTACTTTTCAACGTAAAATTTTAAAGTTTATTGTTTGACAATGTCCAGTGGCTTCCCTCAGCCAACAGGGCCATTATCAGTTACCTCCCACTACCTGCCTGGTCCTCGGCAAGGTCATTTCCTGCTACTGTCTCATTCACCAACTCCCATCCAACTTTAGGCTCCACCCACCTCAACGCCTCAAAAAAGTCCCAGCTACTTCTGTGCCTGCTGTTTGGAAACACAGGGAGCCCTGGTCAGCAGTTCTAAACCACTAACTGCTCCCAGGCAGAAAGACGGGCTTGCAACTCCCGTAAAGAGTTACAGACTAGGAAACCCAGAGGGGCAGTTCTACCCTGAACGATGGCTCATTTGAGATGGGATCGACTCAACGGCACTGAGGTGAGTTCTGAAACATCCTCCGTCTTCTCCACCCCGCCGCGGGTATCAACTCTCAGAGACTCAAGTCAGATGCCAGGCTTCCCAGACTGCCCTGGGGCAGAAATCATCACAAGCTCCCAGAGCTGTTAGTGCTCGGAGGCATCGCTTGCCACAAGGTATCTCACGCAATTGCTCCTGGTTCCCACACCAGAACCAATCTGCAGAGAACCTCCATATAGGGAACTTGGTACTTCTCCCCCACATGCCCCCCCTCCCCTGTCCAAGTAAATCCCTGGTACTTTAAGAGCTCCTGTGGTCGGTCTCTCTTTCTCTCTCTCTCTCATCTGCCAACCCTCCATGCTCAGTGGTCTCACCCCCATGAAGAAAGCACTCATTCGACCATTCAAGGGACACATGGTAGATTGAATGAGGGGCACCCTCATCGGAGTGGGACGCGGCCCTGTAGACACACGAACAGAATGTCTAACAGATGTAAGAGCCTAGTGACCGTAACCCCAGGGCTCGCCACCCCTGGGCTCAGGGGAAGACGAAGGGCATCTGGATTGGCAAAGGCCATCCTGGAGAGGCTTCCAGGACGAGAGATGCCCTGGTGGATCGTAGCAGGAATGGGAGCGGAGGAGGAGCAGACAGTCAGATGGACTGGCCATGGACTGCTCAAGCACCACGGGTCAAGGTCAGCGTGTCATTCATTGCACATTCCCTCACACACGCCCTTGGGGAAATATATGACTTATCTAGCAACCTCCTGAGGCCCACTGCCCCTGTCCCTCTCTCTCTCTGACACCCAGTGGCACTTTGAGAGAGCATCCTCCTGTAGGGGTCAACATGGCAGTGGGGCCGTTGTGTTAGATCCTTACCCACTACTCCTGCCCTCCACGCCAACATCCCTCCGGTTTACCTTATCTCTGGGACCCCTTCCCACTGCCCCCCACCCTTCTCATCACCATTCTCCCTCTGCACTTCTTCTGTGTTTGCTGCAGAGCCTGGCTACATCTCCAACACTGCCCTACTTATTCAAAGACGATGCTGCTGAGAACAATGACAGCTTTTTGTGCGAAAGGAACTTGTCGACAACAGTCTTTTGTGCGCGGCATAAAGGCTGCTCTTCCGCTTGGAGCCATAGCTGTGACCAGGCCACTCTGGTTCAGTTTCTGCACGTCTCCAGTGGGCCCTGGCATTTCCCCTTAAAAGAAACAGGGCTCAATGAGTGGGAAAGAATAAAATCATCATCATCCAGTGGAGAAAACTCCATTCTAAAATTTCTGGACCCATCAGTGGTTTGCTACCCAATTTCCTGGTCCAGTTCATTGCAAATCCTTAAAGAAATCTTAGAACACTCTATGTACATAAATACACAAAAGCCTGTCTTCAAACATTCCCCGTTTTACTGACGATTTTTCAATCATTTGAGAGGATTAAATATATATATACACACACATACATACATACACACACACTATAGAACATGTGAACCCTGGTGGTATTGTAGTTATATGCTGGACTGCTAACCACAAGGTCAGGGGTTCAAAACCACCAGCTACTACAAAGGAGAAAGATGAGGCTTTCTATTCCCTGAAAGCGTTACAGTCTTGGAAACCCACAGGGAGGGGTGGTTCCACGTTGTCCAATAGGGTTCTCGTGAGTCGGAATGAACTCGATTGGCAGTGAGTTTGGTTTTTGAGGGATGCTACGTAATACACCAAAGAATCCAATATAAGCCACGGGCTTATCATTTTAATTTGTCAGTTGCCATTTCAATCAAATCCACCGTGGAGCAAATGCATCCCTGTAAGTGAGATGACCAGGGTCCAGGGATAATGGCATCCTGTCTGAAGTTGTCAGGTAAGGGAGAAAGCAGGTGGCCCTCCAGCCGGGATCCTGATGCTCAGGTCACATTAATCAGAGAGAAGGGGAGGGCAGGAGGGCAGGGAGGGGTTAAAACAGAGGAAGAGCACAGCTGTAGAGACTTAACAGCAATAAGCAGAGTCAAACAAAAACCAAGCAAGCTGATCTCACGGACTTTTTAAAAAGTCCCTGAAAACAAGTGATGGAAAATCCCACCGCAGGCCTCTCCGTCCAAGAACGAGTAGTCATACCGTGTTTCACCCTGCCCTGTACCCCCAAATAATGCACCCCCATAAATGACTCACTCACACATAGAACTAGCATAGTGCTCAGGGACAGAAAGTGCCACCGGTTTTGCGGGGGCAAAACAGCCACCAACAACATACAAGGCGCACTTAATGTTTGCATCAGCACATGGGACGACGCTGCAGAGATGCTTGGGGGTACCCGAGGGAGAGAGAGATGAGGAGGTTTTAAGGCCTCAACATCAGAGAGCTGAATAGGATGCCAACCACTCATCCTCCCACCTCCAGCACTTTCTACAAGTTAATCATCGAATTAAACATCATAATACAATTTCCAAAACGGTTCTCCTCCACTTATGCTGCTGTCACCTGTAATAATCTCACAGGCAGAGGCACTCAGTACAAACCCCTCGCTCGCCCAGGGCTGCAGTGCCTAAAGCTCCCCATCAGGCCACTCCGTCCGGTTCGGCCAGGCTCTCCTGTCTTCCGAAGGCCCCAGCTCTTCCTGATCGCCTCCAAACCCAGCTCGCTTCCCCAAAGGCTGGGCCCTCTGGGCGCTGCTGTCTTGCCGCCCTCGTCCCCTGAGGGACATCATGGCTGCTTTCAGTACGCAACTTTGAAACATCCCTCTTCCCTAAACATTTCAACTCCGGGCGTGGTCCTAGACTTCCTACCGCTTAGGAATTTGCCTTTGGATGTCTAAAACAGAACCAACACCCTTATCCTCTCCAATGTTTCCCACCCCTCTCCTGGCATTTCCCTCTACCTACCTCCTGTTTCTCTCTTTCTCCAGCTCATCTTTGGCACGGCTACCAATTAATCTTCCACTGGAGACCACGGTGTTGTTCCTTTTCCGAATTATGCCATCCTGCCTGCCTCTTCCGTACGTACAGCACTGGTAATGAAATTCGTTCCCAGATTCCTCGACACAGAACTGACTGGTTTGCTTGTGAGGAGCAGAAAATAGCAAGAGTGGTGATGTATGGTTTCTAGAGATCACACCTTGTTCTCCTGGGTCACTCGCTGTAGGGATGCCAGCTGCCCTGTCACAGGACACTGTAGAAAGCTCTAAGGAGAGTCTGAAGGTAGGAACTGAAGCCTCCCCCCAACAACCGGCACCAACTTGCCAGCCACTCGAGTGTGCCATCCTGGGAGAGAATCTTCCGCCCCAGTGCCGCCTTCAGATGGCTGCAGCCCAGCTGACACCTCCCCTCCCGTCTCCTATGAGGTCCCAGGCCACAGCCACACATGTTGACTGACGTTGTCAGCCGCTCAATTCCGGGGTTAATTTGTTAAAGACAGCAGGCGAGTCTTTCAGGAGGGCTCCCTGGCGCCGAGTGGACCGATCTCAAACTCTTCAGTGGGGCGATCCAAGCCTTTCTTTCCCTACTGCCCTGACGCTGCTCCGGAAGACACACAGATTGCCTCAGGAGGCACGGTGGCTAAGTGGCCTCACGTGACATGGCCATCCTGGCTGTGCCACCCTCACATGCAATGGCCTCCTTGATCCCCTGGCTACACAGAATGCAACATTTCCTTCTAATGTTAATGTATGTAAATAAACATGTAACTGATCTCCAAAACTTCATGTAAGTCATTGAAAATAGAAACCATGACACCTGCTACTTGTATAACCCTCATGGACTCACACATGCACACACACAGACATATCTATGTATATACATTTACTTAGATGGACATTATAATCCATTATTTCTGTTTTGTCTTGTAGCAGTATGATGGGCATATAATCCGCCTCTTGTACAAATCAATAGTTCAATCACTTCCAGAAGAGCTGCACGACCATCACCACCATCCGTTTTGGCACGGAGCCCAATGTTAACAACGACAGAGACGCACAGACACGTCTCTCGTTTAGAATTAACTTCCATGATGTTTCTTTCGAAGCATTTTCTGAAGGGCTTATGTGCCAACGGAAAAATACAATGAAGTTGACTTGACTTTAAAAATGGGTTGTTGGAGAGACAAGTTTAAGAGATTACCCCTTAAAAATCATCTGTTTTCTTCTCTCTGTTACACACAGGCTCGCCATGAGTTAGACTCAACAGCGATATCTTCAAGAATCTCTTTCAGAATCTTGAACCGCCTTACTAACAGCACAGACCACTGTCATCTTGATTATATAGCACTGACCTTGATACTTGGCCAAGGTCAATGCTGGCCACCCCAACGATGGGACCTGAATGTGCTCTGGGTTTAAGTCTTTCTTACTGGTTCCATGACAGAAATTTCTGCCCTAGCTCTTTGAGTGGTGTTGGGGGTCTGTCCCTCCTTACCCATTATTTGTATCTTTGTATGCTATTATTATTTATCCTTACTGCCTTAGTGTGGTCTTGTTTTTTATTGTTTTCTGTTGGGTCTCCCAGCTGTGAAGCAGAGAAGGAGTGGATGCATCGTGAGAATAACTGATACAAGGGCTGATAGGGAATGCAGGGTGGGCAGACATAGACATGGGAGGGTAAGGAGATATAGGGGGTAAGAGGTGGAGACTGAAAGGGGAAGTAGTTCTGGAATGGAATGCGATTGCATAATGCTTCTTGGAGGCTACGTAACATGGAAGGGGAAATGGTCTTTAAAAAACTGATGTGGGGGTGATTGTACAATTCTCAATATGTTGAATGATTGGACTACTGGATTCTATGATATGTAAGCTACTTGTCAACAAAACTGCTTTTAAAAAAGTTACAAATTACTAGAACGAAAAAACAAAAACAAAGTAATCTCTTTTACAGAGTTAATAACATGCATAAGCAAAAATAGGGGCATGGGGGTAACCCCACAGCATTTGTCACCATCAGGAAAAACTAGAAACATCAGAAAAGACATCAATAGGTGGAAATTTAATTTGACTGAAGGTCCAACAGGTTACCATGGGCCCCTTTTCCAGATACACTGACCTATTCAGATAACCAAGATACATTACGCGAGAGGGTTGCAGCTACATCATCTGGGGTCAACTTGAGACTATTAAGAGTGAAGGGGTGGAGTCTAGCCTGTCAATGTGGTCACAGCTTGATGACCTCATTTGCATACACGACACTGGAGAAATAGCTCGCTGGAGGCAGGTCTCTCTCTCTCTCTCTCTCTCTCTCTCTCTCTCTCTCTCTCTCTCTCTCTCTCTCTCTCTCTCTCTCTCATCTTCCTGCTGACAAAACACAGGAGTTCTGCTGATAGAACCAGAGCCCTGGAGCTGGCGCTGGAGGTGTCATGTGGAGACCCACACCAGCGCTATGACACTTCTACCACCACAGGATCCACAAGACTTCCCACCCACTGACCTTCCTGCATTCAGCATCTTACATGTGTTGTGTGAATCTAAGGAGGAATTTATAGACTGGTATCTGACATATGGGCTAATATTGGACTTATGGGCATGATCTGGAGTGGGCTGGGATGGTTCTTAATACACAATTACTCTTTGTACAAAGCTCTTTCTTATACACATGAGTATCTATGAATTTGTTTCTCTAGTCTACCCAGATAACACAACTCCAGGGCACAGTTAACAAGAAATGTGCAAAGCCAATCTGAGGGAAAATTTTAAGCATTTCCAAAAAGGTACAAGTGTTGAGTTTAACAAGTACAAAGACATCTCTCATCCTGGGGACAGGCCAACTGGGCATCCTAAAAAGATCAGTTCACTGTAAGTTAATTTATAAACTGAGGGTAAGGTCAACAAACAGAGCAACAAGTTTTGGGCTTTTTGTTGGGTTGTTTTGTTTTATTTTGTTTTTCATGGCATTGAAGTTGATTCAGAACCTCAAATTCAGTACCAAGTTCAGTTGACACGGGAAAAATTACCATGTACAAACAAAAGCTGAGAAAACATTAAAAAGTTGGAAGGAAGGATTAGCTCTTCACACATGTTATACCATGTTGTCTCCATAATAAACGACCCGTGGGGGTCTGGCCCATGAACAGGCAGTGGAGCAGGCAGGAAAGTTCAGTAGAGAGTTCATTCTGTATAGCGTAGAAACCAGAAAACAACAAGCATATTGCCACTGAGTTGATTCCAAGTCAAAGTGACCCTATAGCACCAGGTAGAACTGCCCCTGTGCATTTCCAAGACTTTACTTTTTTATAGGAGTAGACAGCCTCATCTTTCTCCCGCGGAGCAGCTGGTGGTTTTGAACCGCTGATCTTGTGGTTAGCAGCCCATCGCATAACTACTAGGCCATCCAGGCTCCGCTGTATAGAGCAGAGGTGGCTTCTGAAAACCACTGGTGCGAATGTCGACTTCGTAATACATGGCTTTGGCACAACTGTGTAGTCATTTGGAACAAGGTTAAAACTTGATCCATAATTCATTAGCACACACAAGAGTAAATTCGAAATGAATCAGGTATCTAATGCAACACCATGAAGCTGTGTAATCCTAGAAAGATATTGGGAATCCTCCAAGCGCTCCCTACGGAAAAGGCTTCCTAATTAAGGCTCCAAGTCAGGAAGCCAATTGTGTTAGTCCAGGTAGACTAGAGAAACAAATTCATGTATTCATTCCTCTTCACACTCACGAAACGCATGCAATGATGCCGAATGCAGGAAGATGACAGGCCAGTGGGTGACAAGTCTTGTGGATCCGGTGGAAGGAGAGACATCTCAGTGCTGCAGGTGGCTTCTCCAGCTCTGAGACTCTGGTTCCATCAGCCTCTCTCCACGTGTCCTCTCCACAGGGAGGGGGAAAAGGGAGGGAGAGAGAGACAAACAGACAGACTCCCATCTCTAAGGAGGAATACTGGAGTTCCCAGAATCCTTGGGAGAAGGCCAAGCCCACACAGAGGCCTCAATAGCTATGACCTGAAGGACAGCCCAGACTCCACCCCTTCACTCTGAATCCTCAAATTGACACCAGATTCTATAACTGCCACACTTGCATTAAAAGACTGAGCGATTGGATTAAATGAACAGTATTTTTTTTAACTTCTGCATGGCAGAAAACAAAAGACAGTAGACAAATGGGAGGAAATATTTGTAACACATCACAGATGCTTAAAATTGAGAAAATAAATATTACCAACTCCACAGGAAAAATGGGCAGTGGGCATGGGCAGATATATGCAAATACATCAATATACAAGGGACGCTTCAAAAAGTTCACAGAAAAATGGAATTAAATAAGCCCACTCACGTACAACTAGATGTATCTCTCTCATTTAAATATATGTGAAGAAGTGAAATCTCACAAATTAAAATTCGAATGCGAGGCTTTTTCTCACAGGTCAGACTGACAAGCATTGAACAATATACAAGTCAAACCTGGGCAGGCCATGGAGAAACTGATACTTGCACCCCGGGGAGGCCCTTGGAGAAATGGCTGTGACCAGGGCTGAGGTTGAGAAAGTCTGAGGTGGGAACATCATGCATAAGTAGGGGCGAAGGGAAAGTTTTTCTTTAAGGAAACACCAGCTACTAAACAGAAGCAGGGGTGGGGGCGGGGAGTCATCGCCACTGTCAGGCACCCACCATACAGCAAGAACATGCCACGGACCGAAATGCCAAGGGGTCCAAATCGGAGGAGAAGGTGACGACGATTCATAAAGAACTCCTGTGCTACCGTGGTTTCGTATCCAGCTTCTATGTGCAAAAGGTTGGCGGTTTGAACCCACTCCAAGGCTCTGCCGGGCACTCTGCTCCCAGGACACCCTCTGGGGCCATCCCATGCGTTACCATGGGTCTCGCTGTGTTGGAATGGACTTAACATGGCACCCAGCAAGGAGGTTATTAATACAATCTCAAAATAATCACCCCAGAATACACTTATTCTTTGAAATGGAGGAGAGAGTGGCTTTACACTGAAGAAGGCTGGCGGAGAACTCTGTAGCTGAGAGCCAGAAACGGGCTCCCCCAGAGCATCCTACTCAATGCAGACCCTGCGTCTAACCACAGGGCACATCCCGCGAGTTAGAACACAGAGCACTCTACCTAGTAACTGCCTGCTGTTCTTCCAGAGTCCCGTAGGGGGTTCCATGTTGGGCTGCTAGCCACAAGCCACCTGTTCGAGACCAGCAGCTGCTCTGAGAGGGAAAATGAGGCGGCTGTCAGTTCCTGTAAAAATGTACAGCCTCGGGAACCCACAGGTGCAGTTCTACCCTTTCCTGTAGGGGGCGCTGTAGATCGGTATCAGGTAGATGGCAGCAAGTTTGGGTTTCGGAGTTGAGAACTCACCAAAGATGGCCAATACTTTGAAATATATATATATATATATATTTTTTAAAAGCAAAAAAACTTCTCCAGGTAAAAAAGAGACCATATAATCTGGGGTCCCCCCCCCCTTATTATAAAGACATCTTGAGGATAACTGACAAATCTGAATACAATCAGTGAAATTAAAAATAAAAATAACTTGTCTTCCAATTTTTAAAAAATGCTGCAAATTGGTTCCAACTCATAGCAACCTTGTCGGAAAGGCTGGAACTTGCCCCCTGGGTTCCCGAAGCTGTTCATCTTGCTGGAAGGAGACAGCCTCATCCCTCCTCCTCAGAGGACCTGCTGGGCTCGAACTGACCGCCATTTGTTTAGCAGCTGAGCTCAGACCGACGGCACCACCACGGCTCTTGGGTAAGGGCCGCAGTGAGGTCACAGGACTGTCCTGGTGTCTATTTCTGGACGAGGAAACAGGAGTAAACATCATAAACACGGAGGAGAGAGAGTTAAGAACACACACATCCGATTCTTTTTTAAAAGGATACGCAAATAAATACTTGGAGTGCCGTTTCTAAGCCCAAATTCCATGAGCGGTGGCACGCGTGGGACTCACTCCTGAGACTGTGCTCTGCATGGTTGGAGGTGAGGGGCAGAAGTGGGAGAATCAAACAAAAGATGCCCACTCTGAGCACACCGTTCTACTTAGCCTAGTATGTAACTCTACACATGATTCTTATGTTAATTCTAAAGCAGAACCCAAGGAAGTGGAGAGGTTATTTTATTTATTTATGGTATGTTTTTCTTTCTTTTTCCCCAAATGAATCTTTTTATTGGGAGGGGAGCTCTTACGAAGCTCATAAAAATCCAAATTCAAAAAATTCAAATAAAAAAATGTAAATCTCACCGAAATACTGCCTTATGGAGGACAGAACCTGAAAACAACTGACTTCATTTAATGCGGCTGACCTTCATTCTGCAACCTCACATTTGTAGCGGCTGTGTGAGTAAATACGGAAGTCGGTGACATAATATCAATCTCCTTATGTAACAGGAGAGAGAGAGAATTCAGTCGGGGCAAACTTGGCAAGCATGGGCCAGAAGCCGTGTCTCCCAATGGGCACTGCACTGTGCACAGCAGACAAAGCCACCAGCAGAAGGGACACGGACAGGGGGGTGCAGTGTGTGGAAACTGCCCAGCAGGGAGGGACAAGCCGTGCGCAGGTCAAGACGCTCTGATCCTAGGTGACTGGCCCCGGTATCCCAGGGGTGAGAGGAACCCTGTGTTAAGATCACATGGCTGGGTGGAAATCTCCATGGAAAACACCCACGTTTTCGCCCATTTACCTCTGTGACCACTGAGTAGGGGAGGGCAAACTTTAACCTCACGGTGAGCCTACACCTGCCCACTGGCCACCTCCCCCTCAAGGTCGTCATTGCTCATGGTATCCTGTCCCATATGGCTCTTGGGGGGCAGTGAACCAGACTTTCTTTTAAGAAGCTACCAGGTGGTCTTCGAACACCCCAGTTACGGCGCCCACAGGGGTTCCTCAAGCCAGGGGAGTACTGAGAGTGGAGTTTGCTTTCTTCAGCCCCACAACCCTGAGAACGAGGACAATCAAATGGCTTCATCCACAAAGTCATGTCCTGGACGTCGCTCAAAGCAGTCCGGGCTCCCGTCCTATAGGAGGCCTGCCGGGGCCCTGAGGTTGAACTGGTAACTCTCCCAGAGCACCTGCCAGGGCCAGCCATCCTTCTCCACTGACCACGGGCTGCCCGAGGGGAGGTAGATGACCATGCACCGGCCTTCGAGGGCACCGCACGCCGGCTTCCTGTGAATGATACCAAAACTGCACACTAACGGCGGAAGAGTTCACTCGGGAACCAATTGTAACAGTCACGGAGCCTTATCTGAAAATACCGAGAAAGAGTTATTTGTGAGAAAACATAGCACAGATGTTCACGACATCGTTATAGAATCGCCACGCAAAAACGGCGACCGACAGAAATCATTCCCTAACACAGATCCGCAGTGTCTGCTCAGCGAACTGGACTTTCAGAGAACTGCCCCCTCCCGGAAAATAGCCCAGACTCCAAGCAACTTTTCGAATGCACTCTCGCCCCCTGCCATCGAGTCGATTCCGACTCTGGGGGACCCTGCAGGGCAGGGCAGAGCTGCCCCCTCCTGTGGGGCAGTCCTGAGATGTCACTTTGTACAGGGAGAAAGAGCCCTCGGGCCCCCTCAGAAGATGGGTGATTTCGAACTGCTGACCTCTCTCTCGGTTAGCAGACCAAGGCGTAACCACCACACCACCCAGGGCTCGCGTATACACACAGACACACAGACACGTGATCTCAGAAAGGGCAGTCTATCTGCAGCTGGTGGGCTTGGGAGACTTTTCTGGAAATACTCTTTTTTTTCACCGTCTGACCTTTCAGCTACGTGAGCATGTTCTTTGTTCAAAACCCGGGGTCTTTGTTACCTCGCGCTGCTGTAACAGAAATGCCGCTGGTGGGTGCATCTAACCAACAGAAGTCGGAACTCGGGGTGCCAGCTCTCTGCCCACTCTGGCGGAGAAGGTCCCGTGTCCTGGTTCTCTGGTGACCTCCTTCTCCCATCTGGGCTTCCTGGCTTAATATCCTTTTAAAGCTCAAAAAATAAAATTGGGGGGGGTGGGGCTCAAGACCCAGCCAACATTCCTATTTTCTCATGAACACAACAAAGACGATCCATCATTCCCCAATGGGATTAAAACCTTCCTGTAGAGTGAGGAGTTACAACATGCATTTGGAGGGGGACCCAGTTCAATCCATAGCACATCGCCAAGAAGCAGGTATGGATGTAGGGTAAGTTGACCAGATTTTAACAGTGGTAAAGTGGGACACCAGCGGGACAAAAACTCATATCCTGGCGAAATAGCCACATGGCAGCTGAAAACCGTATACCCTAGCTTGTCGTGTGTTCTTTCCAAAAATCGGGACGCAAGAAAAATTGTTAAAAATCGGGACTGTCCAGCCAAAAGCGGGACATCTGGTCACCTTAATTTAGGGTGACACTATCATGACTTTGTGGCTTGCAGAGAAAACTTCTCTTTGTACGTCTGCTGAGCGTAGCTATAGGCCAATGTCCTCAGGTTGTCCAAACTCCATGTGTCCTCTCCTTCTAGGCCTTGCTCCTATTTTGCTTCAAGAAGCGAGGGTGTGAAGACGTCATGTGTGACTTCCATGGCGATGCCTGCCTGTTCCGATGCGCACAGAAAGGAGACTGCGTGAGAGCCTCTTACCCACGCGGGGCGCGTTGAAACCCCAGACAAGCGTGCCTGGTGTGGGAAGAGGAAAGCCGGCGCTCTCCACGGTCTAACCACCCCCCACCCCCATAGAGGGTGCGACTGTACCTGTGCGCAACACCTTACGTGTGATCGTGTGTTGCGATGAGGCAGAAGGGAGCCCTCTGGAGCAGGTATGGAAATGTCATGTGATGCCTGCCTGACGCTCAGGCGGTGAAGCAAAACATGACCAGCATACACATACGGGAGGCTTTCCCAAAGTGTGGGAGGGGAGACGGTGGGACTGTCCCACTCTCTTCTTGGCGTTCCTTCTTAAATCCTCCCATGTGGTTCAGATCAGGCACAGCAGGTGCATGCAAATGCAGCAACACTGCCCAAGGGGCCCACAGGCTTAGGCAGGCTCCTCCTGTGCCACCTTAGTCCTGCTCGTGTGCTTCAGCCCTGCTGAGTCCCTCTGGGTTTGTGCGCGCAGGTTCAAATCCTGTCACTGGAAGGAAGGGCTGTCTGTAACATCCGGAGGAGGCAGGGGAGCTTCCAGGGAGCCCAGGGGAGAAGGGCTCATGTGATGCTCCCCCTCCCGCTGGAAAAAGGCACCTCCTGTCTCCACAGCGGATCTTCCAGTTCTTTAAACCCACCTCCCCATGCCTCCAGGAGCTCTGGTGGCATAGCGGTTATGCGTTGGGCTGCTCACCACAAGGTCAACAGTTCAAACCCACCAGCCACTCTCTGGGAGAAAGATGAAGCTTTTGACTCCTGTAAAGACTAAGCATCTCAGAAAACCACAAGAAGCGCTCTCCCCTGTCCTGCTCCATTGCCAAGCATCTTACAAGTTTGAATGCTTGGCGATTTGCTAGGACTCTCTGAGAGTCTAACAGGGGCCCTTGAGGAGAACACCACCTTTCCAGTGCTATCTGTGGAACACCTCTGCCCAGTGCCCTTTGGCCAGCTTAAATCCACAGGAGGCCTGCTACTAAAATGTAGGCTGTTTCCATGAGCCAAGCTGATGCGCCTTCCTTCTTCACCAGCTGTCTGTCGTAACTCCCAGTAGCCCATTTCCTATCAGAGTACAACCCTATTCCTATGGATGTTCATCAGAAGTAGATTGCCAGACCTTTCTTCTGAGCTGCCTCGGGGCGGACCTGCACCTCAAAGCTTTCCGTTAGAAGATGCGGATGCTCACCATTTTCACCACCTAGGGAAAACCCCAGGAGGCTGCTCCAGCGGACTCTCATCTGGACTAAGAGAGCCCACCCTGGGCCTAACTAACGCCTCTACCCTTCAGGAAAGTTGGTTCACAAGAAGTAGCAGGAACGGTGTTTGCTAATGACATGGACCTGCCATCAGGGAAGGCCAGTCCCTGAGAAGGCCTCATGCTTGGTAAAGTAGAAGGGCAGCGAAACAGGGGAAGCCCTCCACACGATGGATCACCAATGGGCTCCATCAGAACCACGGCGAGGATGCAACAGGGCTGGGCCGGGTCTCGAGTTGTTGTACGTAGGGTCGCTGTGGGTTGGAACCAGCCTGATGGCACCTAACAGTCACAACGGGAATAATAATATCTATTGGAGATAATGCGCAAATTGCAACGGCACACGTGTACCATAGGATTTCCTGTTAACTGGGTTCCTGTTTCTCCCACAGAAGGGGATTGGGCAGGAATGTTCCACAGACATCAACTAATGCACAGCCTTCCAAAGTTTAGGTCCAAAGAGACCGCCTGCGCCGTCATCCAGCATGTCAAGACACATCAAAGCCAGAGCTAGCGCTGGGATTCAAAGGCTCTTCTCAAAGAACTCTGGCCAACTTTCCTTCTAAATCATATTAAACATCACTTTCTACACACAAACGAAAGCTAGTGGAAGCCCAGTCAGTAGATCAAAGACGGAGCTGTCTGCCTTCAGCGCAGTCTGCTCCGTTGTACAGGGTCATTTATTTGGAATTAGCTTGGTGGCCATGGATTTGTTTGGGTGTTTATTTGGAATATGTCACTAGCCATGCACATGACAGATGGTAAACAGCTCACCTATAACATGAGAGTTTTCAATGAAGTAGCTCGAAAATTCCTTCATCAACGAAATACTCTCTGACCCTTGATAAAGGCACAAGGGATTGTTATGTATTTAACATGAAATTCAACTGTCACATTTTTATACCACACTCTGTTCTGATTTAAGTCATTGTTATTTAAATTTTAATAAGTCTTTTTTTAGTTTAAATGCATTTTACTTTAGACAACCTACATTTTTTTTCCTTAAAAAAAAAAGCCTCCACTCCAAATAAATCAAGGTCAAAAGTAAATGAGGAGCTCACGATGATATCAGTTCCGTTTGTCTAAGCCCTGGTGTCGTGTGGATGAACAGCAGCCAGTCGGGATGAGGCATCGGTCGTGAGTTGCCCACGGTGTTAACATTTCCCCATCTCTAAGCCATCCTTACAGAAGATCATGTATGGGGTGACACTATCTTCACGGCAGTCCAGCAGAGCAACCATGCCATCTGGATTCATGTTCTCACCAATAAAGAACTGGTAGTTTTGAAATTTGCAAGGATGTTCTTGATTTGTTCTGCAGCACCTGTCATAAAAGGCTTTACTCTTTCTGGTTTCTGTTCTTCAAGTTTGCCTTTGATTGATTTCATGTAGTCTTTGATGTACTTCTTCTAGGCTTCTTTTGTGAAGCTGGTTTCCTGCAAGTGATGGTTCATGACAGTATCAACATCAGTGACCATGGTGCTTTCTGCTGCATCACCATCGGGGCCTTCAGCTGAGGCCCTGCCACCGATGAGGGAGTCATCAATGTTACCTTCGGTCCTACTGACCATCTTCCCCTCCACTCCCAGACACAGCCCGTCTGCGATCTCCCGGATCTTGTAGATGTCGGAGAACATCTCATCATGGCTGATGAGGTCCCGGTAGATGATCATGATGGCAGCTGAAGGGAGACAGCAGCGGCGCTAGCTTAGCAGGAGCCCGGAGCTCTGAGCGAGCGCGGTGCGGCCAGAGCGGCGTTCAGGGGGAGGGGGGAGGGGGCGGAAAGGGCTAATAAATCATTTTACTTGCGACTCTTACAGCTCTTGTAACAATCCATACACCCACTGCGATCAAGCACATTTGTACCTATGTTGCTGCCATCATTTCCAAAACATTTTCTTTCTACTTCAGCCTGTGGTCTCAGCGCCTCTTTTGTCCCCTACCCTCACCCTAGCCCTCGTGAACCCTTGAAAATTTACAAATTATTTTCATTTTCATCTTACATCATCTGCTTTAATTATTGGTTTAATGCAAACACCACCTTTGTTCACCCCAAATTTTCCATGTAGGAAGAGTTCTGAGGCGCATTACATACACAATTCCTCTTTAGTGAAATTTTGACTGATACCTTCCAGCACAAAATTTAAACTTCCATCTGAAGTGTACCTGGATGTCTATTTAAATATTCAAAAGAGCCTGGGAAGCTTCACATCTCACATGCCTTTTCAATATGGAATATCCAGCATGGGAGATGCCATATAAGCAAAGAAAATGCTTTCGAACTCACTTGCACCAGTGTGAAATTTGATAGATGACGCAACCCTAACATCAGAGCAAAACGTGGGCTCTGAACTGGATTGCCATTAGGCCATTCAAAAACCCCCAAAACTGTGGTGTTTCTAGACCAAGGGTTGGCAAACTTGTGAGACGGAAGATCCAATCCTGTCCCTCACAAAATTTACAATGTATGCGAGAGCCAGACGTATATTACTACCAACCAATAAAATCACCACTATCGGAATATGAAATGGGCAGAGCTTTATTTTCACTATCAACTTGACTTCCTAGCCACCTATGGCTCTTCAGCCACAGTGTGCCGCCCAGGCACTGGACTATCACCCCCCAGGAATTAGACACAGGCACAAGGGGAAGAAAGAACAGAAGAGACAGAAGGGGGGAAGGAAGGGAGGGTGGTTAGAAAGGAAAGGGAGGAAAGAAGAACACAGAAGGACAATGGAATAAACACGGAAGGAGCAAAGGGTCAAACGAGCTACAGGCATCCCAGGACCCTGGAGCATCAGCACCCCATAAAGCTTTCAGAGCTCCCAGACGCCTTGGGACATTGTTGAGTTTTCTTTCTCTTCGGTTTTGTTTTATTTTGTCTTGGGTCTGTTTTCTTCAGCTGAGTTGCTAGAGAGGACATGTGTGCCTTTGCCTAGACTCCGGGTCAAGGATTTGGATTCAAGGAACACACCAAGAGCCGACGATTCCAAAGGCGGTCGGTTGTCTTCCAGAACGCCCAGGGCCTGTCTTGTTCCAGATGAGTCATTCCCTAGAACCATTATCTCTTACCCACGAGACCACGGTGATCGAAAAAGATGTGTTATCGAGTGATGTGTAACATTTGTACAACTGTCACCCTCCAGAAGGACAACAAAATGCAGCCGGACCCCCAGGATGCACTGAGGTCATGCCTCAGCTCTACAGGGGCCCTTTCTGTACTGGGGCGATAGGACCCAGAACCAGTACAGGACACCACACCACACCACTGTCATGTTCTTCAATCATTACAAGGCAGGGTTTCTTAAATGGATGATAATTTTAAAACATGTTTACGAAATTCCCCAACTTGGTGTGGTTATTACATAATCTGTTGTCAATTTGAGACTTAAGAGTGAAGGGGTGGAGTTTAGCCTGTCAATTGATTACCTCATTCGGAGGTGCTAAGGAGATACATAGCTCTCTGAAGGTGGGATGCACGCTCACTCCCTGCAAGACGTTACTGACGATGAGCCTGATGGGGCTGCTCTGTTGCAGCCGGAGCCCTGGAGCTGGAGGAGCAACGTGGAGGCCCCTGCCAGCACTCGGAAGCTTTTACCGCCACTTCCCACCCACTGGCCTGTGATCTTCTTGCATTTAGTGTCATTTCATGTGCCTCTTGAGTGTGAAGAGGACCTTATAGATTGGTATAGGACATATGAGCTAATATCGGATTTATGGACTTGATCTGGACTGGGTCAGGATGTTTTCTCAATACTCAATTGCTCTTGTGTATAAAGCTCTCTCTTATACACACGAGTGTCTATGAATTTGTTTCTCTAGTCCACCCAGACTTACACACTTGCGTATTTCTGCTTTTTAGCACCCAGGAGTGCCTGGGTGTGGAAAACAGAATGATGCTCAGCCATACCCCAAAAGGTTGGTGGTAGGTACCCTGGAAGAAAGGTCTGGTGACCCACTGCCATGGACCATCGCCACTGAACACCCTAGGGAGCACAAGCCTACTCTGAAACATGAGTACAGGGGATGGTTGTGTGCCAACATTGACTCAACAGCGCCTGTGTGTGTGTGTATGTGTGTGTGCATGCGTGAGCGAGTGAGCAAGCAAGAACTTTCTATAGATGAAGTGAGAGGCCCACAGAGGACACGGATCCACGAAGCTCATCGAGTCCTTGTTCCCAGTGTTCAGTGAGTAGTAGGGCTGCAGTGCTCACTGAGTAGTAGGGCTGCAACACAGTGGCAAACAGTTTAGTCCTGGACAACAGGTGCCCTGCAGGGAGGGCGTGGGTCTCGAATACCAACCAAATCTCTTCTGAGTGGGACTGTGACCCAAGTAGTGAACTGGCAGAAGTGCCCTGCTCAAAGATGGCGGCTGGCACCCTTCTGGCCACCATCTTTGAACAGGGCAGTACAGCAGCTCTTCCAGAAGCTTATGTCCAGGCATAAGATAAACCACAGAATTCAACAATAAAATCCCAAGAAAGGTCACGTCAAAAAGCACATTTCACTTGTGGCCATCATGTGCCTGCGCGGTCAGGCGCACTACTCACTGAAAGCTGAACAGACGGGCCCTTGCCACTCTTCCAGGCTTGCGCCTATAGGACGCCAGTCTCATGAGACTTTGGAAGGCTGAAGATCAGGACAAGGCTGAGTCCGTAAGTGTCCTCAGCCCAGCGATGCTGAAGCCCTGTGGAGACACTGAGGGAACAAAGAAGGTGGCCACCAACTATGCAGGTGTCTTAAATGGCCAACATGTGCCCCGAATGCATGATGGAGCGATAGATATAAAAGCAGAAAGCAAAATAATCGCCGGTGGCCTTGGCCATGAACAGATAAGGAGCCTGGTGCAGTTGTGAACACGGAAAGTCGCACTTAGGAAAAAATCCCCCAGACACTGGAAACAAACACTCAAGGTCACTGGCCACTTACCACTCACGCCCGCGAGCTCTCAAGTAGCTTTTGGTGGAACAAACACAAGTTTGCAGGAACAAAGAGGAGTTCAAGGCCAGTTCCCAGAAACACCCCCGGGTGGGCTAGCCACCGCCCACAGAGCATGGCTTTAGAAGACCAGGAAGACAGAAAGAGGCAGGAATCTCCAAATTAGGGCATCAGCAACCTTTCCATCCGGGAGTGTTTAGGTTCTGTTGGGTGGGTGGGGGGAGGGCGGTGTCTTCTGATGTCTAAAGAATGGAGATGGGTGCCCTTACAACCTGTCTCTACGTCTTGAAGGAAAAGGGAGGCTGCAGGCTGGCAAATAAGAGGAGGCCGGGGAAGCTCTGTTTGTTATGGGGCTCAAAAAGATCTACCTTGAGACTAGTCTCAACCCCCCAAGTCTCTCTCAGAATGCTGGGGTTCCCCCAGAGAGGGTTGGCAACCTTACCCTCTCCCACTACGAATAACCTCAATCACAACATGCCCGGACCAAAGAGGGCCTGAGACAGACAGAGAGAGAGAGAGAGACAGACAGACAATCCATTCAAGCCCTAGTTCTGCACTGGGCAGCCTCTGGCATGGACAGACTGTGCCCGTCGCAGAGGTGCAGGTCCAGTTGGATCCAGCATCAGGTCCAGTTGGATCCAGCATCCAGCGGAAACAAAGAGAAACCACCTCTCGCCAGTAGGTGAAGCACGGGCCCCAGCAGGTCCGATGCGGCCAACTTTGGTTTGTCAGAAATGGGCCCCCACAAAGCTTGCAGCGGCTCGTTTTCTGGAAGGGCCTCTGCGTAAATGCCAATCTCTAGCCTTTTGGTTAGCAGCCGACAAGTACTGTTTGTGCTCTCCGAAATAAGTACCACCATCACCACCCCACCCCACCCCAATCCAAACCCACTGCCATCAGACTGTCTGGTGGGGTTTAGGAAGCTGGAAAATTTCCCCCATAGCAGACCATCTCACCTTTCTCCCACAAAGCCACCGACAGGATCTGAATTTGTACTGGAAAGTCGTGTCCTTATCTGCTGCACCACCTGGGTGCCTGACGCTGTCACTTGCCCAACCCAAACTCACTGCCATCGAGAGCAGACAACGCCACCCTCCTCGTACATCCATTCACTGCCATCGAGTCCATTCTGACTCACAGCGGCTTATAGGGAAGGTGGAACAGACCCTCGGGTTTCTGAGGCTGTAAATCTTTACCGGAGCAGAAAGCCTTTTCTTCCTCCCTCAGAGCCACTGGTGGAATCGAACTGCTGGCCTATGCCCAGAGCACAACCCAGTACGCTGCCAGGACATGCTCTCGAGTAAGCCCCTGATTACCTATCAGATATCTTCTACATCTTGACTCTAGTAAAGGACAGACTTTTTAAAGGGCCTGAAGAAATTCAAGAAAGACTGGAGGTACGGGAAGGACCCATTGACAGCTCTGTGAGCACTGGTCAGGGCCCAACACAGCCCAGGGACTGCCCAGCCCTGCCCCACACTGTCACGTCTAAAGAATTCAAGACACTCTCACAGATGAGTTATAGAGAAATAACTGCAGAGCCGGGGAGCAAATCACGCAGGGTTCTTGTCAGTGCCATCAGCAGTAGATGAAAATCTGGGGCCGCCCGCCTGGAGGCGAGAACTCCGCAGGTCCTCAGTCAACACCAAGGTTTAACGATCCCACTGCTTCAGACGAGCAATTAGAAAACGCAGAATCGTGGGTCAAGCTTCAAACTAGTCGATGTGAAAAACAAGGGGGCCTTCTAGCCTCAGCCCGGCCCTTAGACCTCAGCCACAGGGGGGAAAAAAACAAAGTTTCCCAATCCATAAATAATCCATCATAAACATCAAGTGTGTCTTTCTGGGAGCTTGCTTTACGCCAGTTAGCATCCTAACAAAGTCACTACCATCGAGTCGAGGGCTACTCAGAGTGACCCCCTGGGACAGTGTTCAACTGGCCCTGTGAGTTTCCAAGGAGGCTGTAACTCTGTACAGGAGGAGAAAGTCTCCTCCTTCTCCCACAGAGCGCCTGGCGGGTTTGAACTGACCACCTTGCGGTTAGCAGCCCAATGTGTACCCACCAGGGCTCCTTAGGATCATGCTACGTAAAATGTAAGCACACTATGAATGCTGGCCGTAACTCTGGAAAGGTGTTTGCTGGGTGTCCTCTCAATTAACAAATGCAGAGCCATGGCTGTCCCCCTAAGTCCTCAAAAGAGGACTTTCAGAGGCCGTCCAAGTTAACGCTGCCACAAGTTACGAAGGACTGAGATCCATGGACTTCGTTTTTTGGTGAAAAATAGAGCAAAAGGTCCCATTTCAGCACTTTCTAAATGTACGATTCAATGGCACTGATTACATTCCTCAAGTTGCATAACCAGTCTTGCTATTGTTTTCTTCCAAATTACAGGTATCCCCCAGTTTATGTCACGTTCAAGCTACAATGAACTGCCCTGACAATCACCTGGTTTTTGCTTTTTGCATGTACTACGTCATTTGCTGCTGTTATTGTTCTCAAGGTAACCCCCAAAGACAAATACAGGCTGGATTTCTAAATATACCCATGTGAAAGGCAGTAATAATGAAACCTAAAAAAAGGGGGGGATATTCAATTTATATCAAGCCAAGAGAGTGGTGAGAATGAAATCCCTTCACAACTAGGGGTCTCCCTGTGTTCCACCAGCATTCACAAACACTCACCACCCCCTAAGCTTCTCATCCAACCTTCTGAGATGCTGTTGTCAACCTGATCCCACCTAGACAGTTACTGAAAAGAGTAGACACACTTTACCAACTGAGCTAAATGAATATTTGGTTCAAAGACTTCACACATAGCTGGGTCTCGGGGCAGTAATTCTGAGCATCAATTCAGTCTCAATAGCTCCAGAAAGTCTGGATTCCATGAGGGAGTTGAAATTCTGCTCTCCATTATCAGCCGGGCACCATCCCGATCTTCCGGTCTCATCAAATTCTTGGGCGTTCTGACCAGAAAACAATGAGGTCTCATAACAACCGTTTCATTTGGTCGGCCCGCAAGAACACAACGTGACAGTCCTTCTCGGCAGTTGAATATTATAAGGCACTGGCAGTTGGACGGCACACAGTGTTGATATGAAGGAGTCACCGACTGTTTTGTCATTTAAAATAGTGTCTTTGTCATTTAAAATAGTGTCACATACATCCCAAGCCATCTTCACTGGAGAGGCGAAGACAGCCAACCCGTGTTTGAACAGACCGGTAGGTTTTGCTAGATATGTAGCATTATCAAGAACCTCACAAAGAAAAGTCACCTGACCCATTTTAAACTTTTCAGGCACAGTGCCTGTGGTTGTTACCCAATTTCAAGTCAATAATAGAATAGAGGGGTGGAGCCTAACCTGTCAATCAGGTCACAGCCAGAAGATGTCTCCCTGTGGGCATGGAGGATTCTGGGAACTCACTCTCCCAACTCCGTGGAGGCAGGACACTCTCTCTGTCTTGGCCTTCCTCATTGACAAGCCACATGGAGCCACGCTGATGGCAGCCGGAGCCGAGGAGATGCATCCACGGCCACTGAAACCACGGGGCACTGAATCCCACCACCTGTGGTCTCCCTGCATTTGGCATCATTGCATGTGCTGCGTGAGTGAAGAGAAATTCATGGGCTAATATCGAACTTATGGACTTCATCTGGACTGGGCTGGGATGTTTTATTGATGCACAATTACTCTGTGATGTAAAGTTCTCTCATACATGTATGAGTGTCTCTGGATTTGTTCCTCTACTCAACCCAGCCTAACACAGCGCCCTACAATAATATGTAATTGATGGAATGCTGCAGAAGTTAAACAGCGCCGGAAGCTGAGACCCGACGGAAGGGAGAACAGGCACAGACTCACAGGACTTGTTCCCAAGCCTACGGCCCTCCAGTGATGATCCTCGTGTTTTCTCAAGATACAATTGCTCTTTGCTATAAAGCAGGGGTCCTCAAACTTTTTAAACAGGGGGCCAGTTCACTGTCCCTCAGACCCGTTGGCGGGCCAGACTATAGTTTTTAAAATAAAACTATGAACAAATTCCTATGCACACTGCACATATCTTATTTTGAAGTAAAAAAAACAAAAGTGGGAAAAACACCCAGCGGGCTGGATAAATGTCCTCGGCGGGGCTGCATGTGGCCTGTGGGCCGCAGTTTGAGGACCCTTGATAAAAAGCTCTCTTACACACACTGAGTGTCTGCATTTATTTCTCTAGTCAACCCAGACTAACACATAGCCCCCAACTTCTCACAGGCAGCTGGTGACTCGAGTGGGCGCAGGCCCTTCTCCAAGACCTTCACAATGACTCGGCACACCTACATCCCAGGAAGCCCACGGGCTCCCCCAGGCAGGGCACATCTTCCCCACTGCGGTTCTGATTCTTACATCATTACAACACCGGCAGGCGGGCCCCCAGACAGGTTTTATGTCATGAGCAAATTATACTTAAACTTAAAAATACATATCGTGATGTTGACGTTATCACCCTCTCCACAAAGGTAACGAATCCAAACCCAGAGCCCCTTTGCTTGCTCATTTGCCCCTGCAATGCTGACTCCCAGCGACCCCCTAGGACAGGGCAGAACTTCCCCCGTGCGTTTCCAAGACTGGAACTCTTTACGGAAGCAGAGAGCCTTGCCTTTCTCCTCGGAGAGGCTGGTGGTTTGTGGTGAGCAGCTCAGCACGTCCCTGGATGAACTGCCCCCTGGTTGGGTTAAATTCGGTAATCGTAGGTTTGGGTTTGTTTTAATTTTGTGGGCCACAGCAGTACCTGATGGGCCAAATGGATGTATGACAGCAGTTCTCAACCTGTGGGTAGTGACCCCTTTGGAGATCGGAATGATCCTTTCACGGGGTTGCCCGATTCTTACCAGCAGCAAAATTACATGGACAAAGTAGCCATGAAAATAATGTTCTGGTTGGGGGTGACCACAACACGAGGAATTGTGTGAAAGGGTCTTGGCATTAGGAAGGTTGAGAACCACTGAAGAGCTAGCTAGACATACTCACAGGTAGACATATATGTACATGAAGGGCTTCAAAGAAGGCCTGGGAAAGTGAAATGAACAGAAAATCGAATTTTCCACGAACTTTCTGAAGCCCACTTACATTTGTGATCATCGCTGTGTAGATATCTCTGTCTCTTTGCTTCACAAAAGAGAGTCAGACTGAAAGTGTTTGAAAAATACCGAGAGACTCATGAACTAGAAACTGTTTACAAGACAGAGAAGGAAAACAAAAAAAAAAACCACTTCACATTTTATCCAGGCATGCATCCCGTGACTTTCCCTTGCAGACAACAGATTTATCGTTTCAATTTTGTGTTCCGGCTCCAGCATGAACTGAGTTGTCTTCTGTGGAACAGCGTGGACAGCCTGTGTCCCTGGCACCAGCTGACGAGGAGGAAGAGGCAGACCCCAAATCCAGCCCCACTTGGCATGACAGAGCAGTAAGTCGGAGGTGACATGCTGAGGGTAGACCACCTATGGTCTTCTGACCACATGGGCTGCCTCATCAACCCACCCAAACACGCGGGCCCAGCAACAGGAAACCAACCCACGCTGTTTGGCCTCAAAGCTTTCCTTGTAAACAGATGCACACCTCTCTGCCTCTGACGCGTGACAAAGTGGTCATCTGCAGAACTCAACATCTGTCTCTATTGACATGTTAAGCCTCCTCCTTGAGCAGCTGCTAATTAGGGTGTTGGGAGGGTCGAGGGTTGGGGCATCTGAGTTTTCGGAAAGAGAAATTTCCGTCCCATTGCTCAGGCGGCTCAGGTTTTCTCAACACCACTCCTTGCGAGAGAGAATGCTTTTCTGAGGCCAATAACATACGCAGTGGCCTCTTACCTTGAACCCATTTGAAAGTAACATAGTTGTGAGTGGGGAGGAAAACAGGGGGACAAGGGCTCAGAGCCACAGGCAGGCTGACGCCAGTCTTGCTCCCTGCTCTCCTTGCACCGCCTGAGAACTGAACCGTGCCACTTCGTGTCCATTTGTCATCCCATCAGGGTGACCAAGTCTCAGCACACATCTGACAGAAGAGACCTCCAAGTCCACTAGGCGCTCCTGGAGAGACCGCATTCCTTGGAAGACCTGCACAGATGGTGCAGTAACAGGTACGTGGCCTCCTTTCGGGCTCCAAAATGGACCGGCAAGAGGAGTCTGCCTCACAGCGCACCTACAGAGCCTCGGAGAACCGCCCCCGAGGGCAGAAGCAGCTTGCTAGGGGTTTCTCTTGAGTAGAAGCTTGGCGGAGGCTGTGTGTGTGTGTGTGGGGGGGGGGGTGTCGTAGGACCATCCATTTTCCAACTAGCAGATAAATACTTAACCACGGCACCACAAACAAACGAAGAGACTCACTGCCTTCAAGTTGATTCCGACTCACGGCGACCCTATAGGACAGGGTAGAACTGCCTCTGTGGGGTCCCGAGACGGTTACAGGCATAGAAAGCCTCATCTCTCTCCCACAAAGCTGCTGGTGGTTTCAAACAGCTGACCTCGAGATGAGGAAGCAGACATGTAACCACGACACCAGCAGGGCACCACCACCACCACAGGAGCTCCTTTGGTGAAGCCAGGCCCAAAGGGGGTGCCGTCCAGTTGCTTCCTACTCGAAGTGGCCTTAAAGGACAGAGTGAAGTGCCCCAGAGGGTTCCCAAGGCTGTCATGTTTTACAGAAACCGATCGCCAGGTCTTTCCTCCCATTCACCGACTTTTCTGGTTGGCGGCGGAGCGGCTTAACCACCGCGTCACGAGAGTGCCTCGGAAGTGCACGTGGAGGGGTCAAGTGATTTGAGCCTGCCTTCAACATGGCGTTATGCTGTGGGCACTCACGGTGCTGAGCGCGTGTGACACAAGGGCCAGCAAGAGGTACACAGGACCTGGCCCTCACCAGGCGTCTTCAAGAAGTAGCTTGCCCGTTTAGTTCTACACCAAGGACTCAACTCCATTTGCAAAGAGTGGTTTGCCATATTGCAAGTATTGACTGTCAGTAACTCACCTGCTCCCCACACAGACGCCACTACGAAGGAGTGCACAGGGCACTGGCAGGAAAAGGTCACTCAGACAAACGGCTCCAGCAGAGGACGGCCTCCCACAACCGGAGCCACCACCCGAAATCGAAACCAAACTCGCCACCAGCGAGTTGATGCCGACTCATCCTGAGCCTGCAAGGGAGGGTAGAACTGTCCCCTATGAGTCCCCAAGGCCACAACTCTTGACGGGAATAGAGCCAGCCCAAAGAAAGGCTTGGTGGTTTCAAACTGCCGACCTTGCAGTTAGCAGCCCAGTGCTCTACCACTATGCCACCAGGGGTCAGCAACTGGGGAAAGCAAACATAATCTTAAGGCCGAGAAGAAGAATTGGATTTTTCTTTTTAAAGGCAGAAGATCTTTGCCTAAGCATTGCTGGTCTGCCAAATGCTAGATTTACACAGAACAACTCATCTGGCGGCACCGCAGGGTGAGCACCGCCCTGGTAATTGTAGGGTTCACCCCCACTAAACCAAAACCAAATTCACTGACACGGAGCCCACGCTGACTCAACGACCCCCTGTGAGTTTCTGACACTGTCACTGAGAGCCCAGTCTTTATCCCTTGGAGCTGCTGGTGGTTTCGAACTGCCGGCCTTGTGGATCACAGCCTAGCACATAACCTCAACACCACCAGAGCTCTAGCCACTGCTAAAAGAAGGGAGAAAGATGAGGCTGTCTGCTGCCTTTAAAACGAACAGCCTTGGAAACCCTACAGAGAAGGAGCAGTTCTACTCGGTCCTGTGGGACCCCGTGAGCCACTCACCTGTAGGGAAGCCGATCATCCGGGCTTCTTGCCACGGGTCCACTGGGTGGGTTTGAACCACCAACCTTTAGGTTAGTAGCCAAGGCCGAGTGCTTAATTGTACGCACACTACGAAGCTCCTACACTATGACACCCTTGGAATACTAAATCGGAAAATTCTGGAACAACCTGTGAGGAAGCATGACCGCCACCCAGCACCATTACTGCCTTCCCGAAAAAGCGGGGGAGTATTCACCATGGAAGCATCTCCCCAAGGATAGACTGACATCCAAGAAAAGTCATGCTGGCCAACTGGCTGGGGACAATGAAACTGGAGAAAAACGAATTCCACTTCACCTCTACCTAGTCCCTTTCCATCAGTGCGCTGGGGGTAGCGGGGGTGGGGGGTTTGCTCTGAGCCAAACGTTGCTTGTTGCAAAGAAGGAGGTGAGGGCAGTTCAGAAGCCCTCGGAGCAGGGTGCACGGTGTACACAAGCGTGACACGATAGACTGCGACAAATGTCGTGAGGCAGGTGTGTACAGGGCCCTGGGATGACACACGGGGGTTATGTGTAAACGTGGGCTGAGGGGGAAATTCCTGAAGACGGTATCTAAGAGACAGAAGGGTGAGGCAAGCAGAGCCAAGTGGGACTGGCGGGGCTGGAGACAAATCGGTGCCATGGTAGTCAGGGGCTTGGGGCTCGATGGCTATGTTCCTACCAGACCAAGGACACAAACACGCATGGTCTGTAACCTTTCCTCATCAGAACTGCCAGGATCTTGAAATCCTACCTCCCCTCCATATCTGCAACAGAGCTTTAGATGCTTGGTGGCGATCATCAGTAGCCATGCCAAGACCCTGCTTTGGGACACTGTACCATTTAATACCGTTGTTAGGATCCTGTTTTCAGAGATGGGGGGCTGTTTCTCCAAGGAGTCTTATTTAAAACCTGTTCAGAGAAGACAGCCATGGATTTGCAAACACATGGATGGCCTCTACATCCAAATGTTCCCACTCAGAGCTCATCTGACGAGGAGGCAAGTGAGAACAAGCCCAAGAAGACAGGCCAGGGGAAGCACAGGGCAGCGTCTGCTACGCTAAAATGTTCACCACAGAGCTTCTGCTCCTCCTACCGTCACACCCAACCTCGGGCAAAAGGGGAGTGTTCCGGAGCTTAAAGGATTTCGGTGGCTGCTCGTGAAAATACTTGGGAAATACCTGCATCTTTCGGTCTCTTCTTCTCAGTGCATACCTAGGTTCATGTACCCTCTCTCTTCAGATGTTTGGGGGTCTTCTCTCTCTTTTTCACAGTGAACTTCTCCTACGGCTAGGACCTATAGGCCTCAAATGATAGCACGCACACGCCCTTAACACATCCACCACTTGCTAAATATAAATCTTCACTGTATAATTACATGCATGAAAAGTATGCTAGCCCTGAGGCGAACATTTAACTATACCTATGCATACAAACATGCAGCTCCTATATAAAAAGTACATTTTTAGGGCAGTGTGAACCAGAACTCACTGCCATCAAGTTGATGCCCACTCATCCTAGCAGAGTGGCACTCACCCCTGTAAGTGTCCTAGACTGAGTCTTTAGGGGAGTAGAAAGCCCTGTCTGAGAGTGGCTGCTGTTCTCGAACTGCTTATCTCGCAGTTAGCAGCAGGTATAGGTGATATGTAAAAAGTACAGACTCCAAGGTCTGATACTTGGGTACCAGCCAGGGCAACCCCTCAGGAATCAACTTGGAATTAACCGCCTGAGCCCCAATGTCCCCCCCCTATGAAATAGAGATGATACCTTATAGCATGTCCAAGTTTGCAGAGCTCGGACCCCAACGAGGGACACTGTAATCCCTGTCGGCTGCTTTCATTAGGTGCCTGTACACGATTTCATAACTGCACGATCAAGTTGGTGACCTCGATGACAGGGTCTCAGGTCTGACCCCACTAGCAGTACCACACAGAGGTTCTTTGAAAAAACTACCCGACCTCCTGCCCGCACTGGGATCAGTATTGAGTGGGTGGTGACGCAGGCAACAGTAGCTTGGTTAAAACTCCCCAGACGGCAGGAAGGCGCAGCAGGGTTAGAATCGCAGGGAGGTGGCTACCTGCCTACGGAGGAACACACCTGTGGGGTTCACCGATCCATCGCGGTCTGCCCAGGTGCAGCGGTGACGCCAAAAGCAAGTCCCGAAGGTTACCACCCACAGCAGACCGGACTCCCAGGAGGTCAACGACCAGACCCCAGCGGTCCGCCCCCGCCACTTTCCCCCCTCCCCCTCCCCATGGGCCAGGCCCGGCCGCGTGCGTCACAGCGCCCTCGCCCCCGCCCGCCCACGGCACGTGACTCGACACGCGCCAGCTGCACGCGGCTCCATCAAAACAAAAACACAGGCGGCCGGGCCGCGGGGGCGCGCGGGGCGCCGGGCAGCGGCGCGCGCCCCCGCCGTCCCTGCCCCGCGGGCGCGCGCGCCCTGCTGGCCGGGGGCGGAGGGCAGAGGGCGCCACCCTGTTTACCGCCAGGCTCCGCCCGCGTCCTCGCTCCCGGCCGGGGACCCGCCCGGCCACTGTCTCCCGGGGCAGAGGCTCTGAGAACGCCGGCCCTGCGGGGGGGCCGAGGCGACCGTCGCCACCGGCCGGGGTCAGGCGACCGCGGAGGTCCAGCCTTCGCCCTCGCTGCGCACCCCCACTCTCCTTTCCCCCTGCCGCCCCGGACCCAGCGCCCTGGCCGCTGCGGCTCGCACCCCGCGCCGCCCACACTCGCCTCGGGCGTCACCCTGCCGGGCCACCCAGTCCGTAGCCCCCCAGGGGAGGGGGCGCACAATGTCAGAAGCCAGTGTGCACATGACGAGCGCCCCCCCGCCCCCGCCCCCAGTCCCACGCACCGCCGGCCCGGTAGCTACTGGCACCATACGTAAGCGAAAGGGGAGTGAGCGTGTCCATTTGCTTCCCCAATTGCCCCCCAATAAGCGCCGCTGCTCTCCCCACCCCAGGATTGAAAGACACCCCCCGCCCCAGCCCGGGAGGGCAAACGCAACAGACTAGCAAGCACAGCTGCCCCCCACACACCTGCTGGGTCACCTGCCTGCGGTCATCTGCGGACCCCGCGCCGACGCTGGAGCGGGCACAGTCCTGTCCGGCGTCCTGAAGTCACAGGGTGGCTGGAGGGGTCGGGCTGCCTCGCCCCACCCGAGTGCGCAGCCCGGGGGCGGGGGACACGCGGGCGTCCCTCGCGAGACCCCTCGGAGGTGTCCACACGCCAGAGTCAGTGGGAGATGTCCCCCCCCCCCCAGGGACCGCGTCCTCCCTGGGCTCGCTCCGCTCCGGATTGAGTGGACCAGCGAGGTGGGGTCCGTGGGAGCGCGGCCAGAGTTGTGGGCAGGTTCCGGAGGTCGGTCTCAGCGGCGCGAAGAGGTGGGATCTCGAAATGGAAAACAGCCCCCTCCCTCCCCCCCCTCCTCCCCCCCCCTCCTCCTCGTCTGTTTACCTCAAGTTTGAATTTTATCTGCGCAACATTAGCTGGAATGCGGACATTGAAAAAAAGCACGCTCACCCAGCGGCGGCTCCCGGGGAGCCCGGCGGCACCCAGCCACCTCCACCGGGGGAAAGTGCTCTTAGCTACGCAAACATGGCGAAAGAGCCTCCCGCTGCCTCTGCGCGCAGCCAGCCCGACCCCTTCCCCGGGCGCCCGGCACAGTCGCCGCCGCCGGAACGGCAGGCCCTCCCTGGGGAGGCCAGGGGGCCCCGGGCGCCGGAGGGTGGGCGCTCGCGGCCGGCGACGAGGAAAGAACGGAATCCAGGTTGAAAACCTTTCAGATTTCCGCTCTAACCCAGCCGCCTCGCCGGGAGGCAGGGACAGACAGACCCCCAGTCAGTTGCCTCGCTAGAGCTTCCCCGGAGCACCCAATTCCCTCCCCAGGTCCGGCCGGGCCAACTGCCCCACCTCCAGTAACTTACCTTTCGGGCTGCAAGCCAGCTGCGGGGGTCCTGGTCCCCCTCCTTCCAGGGCGAAACGCAGGAGGAAAATGACGCGCAGGTTGCGTTGAAGGATACAGTCTTCTAGAATTCCCCTCTTGGTTGTCACCGGGAGCGACATGGACGCTGGAAACAGGTGCCGTGGTCCCCGAGGTTGCCGGCTAAAAGTTGTCCTCCCGGCGATCGCCGGCCGGGCCCTCGCGGGGGACCCGGGTCCCTGCCCCCCAGCGCTGCCCACTCCCAGGGCAGGCGGCCGTGCGCGGCTCGGCGGCGCAGGGGAGCTGGCGTAGTTTCTCTTCCACCCGCAGCCTCTCACTCACTTGTGTTCGCAGCCGAGGGCTCCCCGAATGCTTCCCTCTCCACAATGTTGTTTCATTATATCATGTCCATCATGTGACACCGGAGAGGCCTCTCTATGGAAACTTAAAGGGGCTCCCACGTGACTGCAGCAGCAACAACAGCAGAGGACTGACTGGTGGCCACGGCGGCCGTTCCGCCACCCACAGAGATCCCCTTCGCAGCCTCCGCGATGGGCTTCAGGCGCTGCAGGCGCCCAGCACCGGAGCGGAGCATCCGGGAGCTGCGGCGCCGCCAATGCGTGCCTGTCGCCTCTGCCCATGACATAGGAAGCCGAAGAGAGTCCTGAACGCTCGTCCACAATCCTCAAACCTACGCTGTCCAAATGACATTTCGTGGCTCCCACTTAACAGCAAGGAGTTTATCCTTCGGCTCTGATTACATAGTACCAACGGAGGCGGCAAAGGAAGGAAGGGAGGAAAAAAGAAAAAGAAAGAAAACCGGATCGGACCTCTGCAAGTTCAGTCAGATCTTGGGTAGAGCAGAGATGACCAAACGATAATAACGGGAATCGAATCAGGCATTTGATACATAATTACCGTCGCCACTAGCTAGAGCCTTCTGGTACGTTCCTCCGGTAACTTGGGAGGATGGTGGTAGGAGGTGAAACGCAATGCCGTTTTTTCTCTCCTCCGCAGCTATATGAGAGCTTTGTTGCTGACAACAGTGAAACGGGTTTGTGTCAGGAAGTGAGGTACAAAGGTGAGACCTGGAAGGTACAGACCAAAACCAAGGTGGGGGTGTTTGCCTTACTTTTCAGACCAAATTTTCTCAGATGGCGAGAAGGGGCCGCTCCCGTGGTGAGTTGCCGGGTGTTTGGTGAGAAGAGTATTGTCAAACGTGCGGCGGCTTAACTCACCGCCCCCCCCACACCCACACATACATGCAGTTTATGCTATTTGAGTCTAATAATTTTGTCTTCGTATATGGCACTTAACTGAAAGCATGTCACAAACACTTGGAAAAGCTTACACACGTTGGATTGCCAAGCCCTGTGATGCCCGGAAACGTCTAGACTTTATTATTATTAATTATTTGGGTTTTTGTTCCTGAGCACGCTCAATGTTAGTTAACTACAGCCCTTAGGGGTTTGCACCCTAGATCTCAAATCTCAGCCTTCAGATCTTGGGTAGAGCAGAGATGACCAAACAATAATAACGGGAATCGAATCAGGCATTTGATACATAATTACCGAAAGGAAGTTTGCTGGACCATAGAGCTGTGCAGTGGTCTGGATGGAAGCTAGATAACTGTTTGGCTTTGCTTTGTTTTTGTTTTAAATCACGCTTTCTCCTTTTAGAGGAAAAACTAGAGCGTTTGTGTTGGGAGAAGGATGGGGTATTTCGCAGGCAAAGAGATCGTGACTACCGGGTCACCACTTCTCTGATTCCCTCTCCCTCAGTCCAGCCTTGGTGAACGTGAACGATCTTGATTCACTAAATCTATTAGAATATGCCCCCCCCACACCCTTCCACCTCTACCCCACCCCCACACTTTTAAAAAAACTTCTCTAGCTAATGCCTAATCCCTGACCCCCTTCCCTCCTCTTCTAACCTGTGGGGTCAGCTCACTTCTCAGGGAGCTGGCCTCCTCTTCCAGCAACCCCACCTCTACCTTTTCTGGGCCTTTCCTTTCTCTTCTCAGCAACTCTACCCCTTACCTCTCCCTGACCCCTCACCTCCTTCCCGGCCTGACCCCAGCCTCTGCTCCTCTTAGCGGCCGGCCTGAACCAGCCGAGGCTCACCTCCACACCCTCCGTTCCACCCCATCTCTCCATGGCCAAGCCCAGCGTCCCTGCAGGGCCAGCCCAGCCAACCTCATTTGTCCCCTTGTACCAGGCTGCGAAAGGAGTGTGTGGAACCTAACAACCCCCCCCCCATCCCCGCGAAAGCCCCCGGTCGTGGCCCCTGCCTCGCCCCCGCCCTCCCCCTCTCGGGGTGCGGCGCTGCGGGGCGGACGGCGGGGACCTGGTGCAGCAGCTGCGGTTCCGCTGTGTCATGCAAGAAGGCGGCGGCGGCGGCGGCGGCGGCCGGAGTGGAGGGAGGAGGGGAGGAACCCGATCTCTCCCGGAGCGCAGGGCCGGAGGCGAACTCCACGCTCCCCGGGAACCGCCCGGCCTTCCCCTCGGGCCCGGGGTAAGTGGGAGCGGCGCAGGGGGTCGCCTGGGGAAGTGGGTGCGCAGGGGGGCCAAGTGGGGAAGCGGGGGGGGGAGCCTGGAGGCCCCCGGCACCAGGCCCCACCGAGGGCGCCCAGTGCCCAGCTCAAAAGACGGGCCCAAAGGAGGACCAGCCAAACACAGCAGCTACTGAGGTTCCAATGGCGCCCTGCACTTGACCCAGGCTGTCAGAGGGCGGGGAACTGCACCCCAGAGCCGGGACCCAGCGAGGCAATGATTCAGGGTTTGAGACACGGCATCCCGGCAGGCTTGGCGCGGCAGGGCACCGCGGACTCGCCAAGCCGACAGCCACCGGAGACCCACGGCCGGCTGCGCTTTCTGGGTTGTTTAAAACCCGGGAAGGGGCTGGGAAGCTTGCCCAGCCTCGCTTGAGCCACGACAATAACGCTCCTGGCTAGCGGCCTGGACAGCCAACCTCTGGTGCAATTAAACAATCAATAGGAAGACTACTTCTGTTCCCCTCACTGCCCACCCACTCCTCCTCCAAGCCTCTAGGACTTAATGGGGGAGAAAACGATTGCACTCCCTCCCACCAGCCCCCCTGTCAGCACCCCCACAGCACACACTGCCACCCCCCTCCGCTCCCACCCCCTCTCCCACAGCCTTTGCCCTACTGGCCAGTGTGGGGCGAGGAGACTGCCTTCCACGCCAGCAAGATCCCCTCCCTTTGCCCTTTCACCCAGGAGATCCGCAAACAGGGACAGTGGAGCCACAGACAAGCTGGGCAGAGGGACCTCGCTGAATGCAAGTCTGGGGACACCCCCCCCTTTTAATCCCTTTCCATGACACTCCTGGAAAATGTCAATGCACTCTTCTAAAACATGGATTTGTTGTTGGTGGTGGTGGTTTTTCCAATGCCAGCCACACAGCTAGAAGGGGCGGGTGGGATTAACCCAAAGGCTAGTGCCTGTCTCCACCGTACATGCTGTTGCTAGGGAACGCAAGCGCATCCTGCTTTCTAACCACTGGCGTGGTTCGTGGAAATCAACCTGCTCGGGCTGTTATTAAAATGAATGGCACTTGGTTCATGGCGTCCTCCCTTATCCCATAGCATCCTGGGTCGCCAGCCCATGGCCTCACACCCACGTCTCTTTTTTCCGAATTTGATTTCTGAATCTGCGTCACTACCAGAGACACTCAACTCAGACAGGAACCAGTCAAGTTTACTTCCTGTTTCTCAGAACTGGTTTCTATTTGGTCTCATAGCACTAGCTGGTACACTAGTATCAAACAGAATCCTCTTAGAAAGGAACCCGGGCTGTCATGAGAACACATTATTCCCACCAAGCTTAATTCCCATGGAAAAAACGTCATTTGAGGAGTTTAGTAGACTGCCAATTTCCATGTGAGAAAACCATTCTTGAAACGGCAGAGCCTTGAAAAAGAATCCATCGTCTCTATTTCTTTCGCCCAGAAGTTCCCATTCCTCGGCACAGTAACTAAAACAAACTCCACTGGAGAGGCTATTTGAATGTGACATTCCCAAAATGAAACACAGAAAATACACATGGAAGCTGGGGAGGTCATTTAGGTTGTGTAAGGCATACCATCGACTGGAATCCAGGCCCAGAGAGGACAAATATCCTTGGGGGGGTGGCCTAGTAATCAAGGAACAGCATGTGACTATGAGACAGCAGCATCGATCACTTCTGTACAATGGTCTCTTTCCCAGACCTGCCTGGACCAGACAATCCTGCTTTCCCCCTGATCCTCCCCACCTCAAACAAGGCACTATCATCAAGATCAAGGCTATGGGACTAGTTGGGTGAGTTCTGACATAGGACATTTCTTCTTGTTGTTTAGTGCCCCGGAGGTAGTTATCACTCATAGTGACCCTTTGCACAACCCACTCAAACACTGCCCAGTCCTGTGCCATCCTCACTGGTACTGTTATGTCTGCGCCCATTGCTGCAGCCACTATGCTAATCCATCTCCCAGTGGGTCTTCCTCTCCCTACCCCCCACTCCACCCCCTTGCTTACCTTTTACTTTACCAAGCATGAGGCACCATGGTGGGCCTTCCCGTGTCTACTTCCAAAGGCAAATGAAAACTTCATTGAAAATGCTAGACTAGACAATCTCTGAGATCTCTTCCATTTACAAAATTCTATAAAACATTAAGGAGCCCTGGTGGGTGACAAGTTGGCCTGCTAACCAGAAGGTCAGCAGTTCAAAACCACAAGCTACTCCGTGGGAGAAAGATGAGGCTTTTACCCCCGCATCAATTTACAGTCTCAGAAGCCCACAGGGACAGCTCTACTCTGTCCTCTAGGGTCTCCGTGAGGCAAAATTGGCTCTCTGCTTTTTTTGTCAGGGTTTTTGAGTTATATAACATCGAACTCAATGACCTAAGACTTGCAGTGTTAGCAGGATTTTCAAGGTTAAATTTGCACACTGAACCTCTAATAAGAGAGTTATGAAGATCTTGGGAGGAAATAATTCACTGTTGTCATGATTTGTTTAGTGCCAGTAGCCAGATCATCAAATAAAATCTGCATTGCTCCTAACATACTTAGCTGCCTGCGTGTGCTGGTGGTGTTGTGAACGTAACAAGATTAAAAAGAGGCACAAAGGATCTAAAGGTGTAGAGAAAGCTCTTTCCATTCTTTCAGGTTTAGTTAAACCAAAATAGTTCGATGAACAAAATAACGGGATGAGGGAGGAAGGGCTACAAAAGAAATAAAGGTCTAACTTTTCGTTGTAATTCAGGATATGGAACAAGGGATATCAGTGCTGGTGTCAGATGGATCTTGACTGAGAGCAGAGAACACCAGAAAGATGTATGTCAGCGATTTACTGTCTTTGCGAAAGTGTTTGTGTGGATAGCCAAAATCAGGGGACAGCATTGCCAGGAACAGGAAGTTCAGAACACTTTATTGTGCCCATGAAAAACCTGTACATAGACCAAGAGGCTGTTGTTCAAACAAATAAGGGGATCCTGTGTGTGTTGTTCAAACAAACAAGGGGATCGTGAAAGGTGTGTGTCAGCGTTACAGCCTCCCACCATAGGCATTTACACTGTATGCCGAGCAAGTGATCCAAGAAGCTAGGCTACAGAAGAACATGGCATGAGCAGGAGAGGAAGACTCATGTCAACCTGGCAAATGCTTGATGCAGGTCAAAGACTTGTCACCCTTCAGGATGGGTTACAATAAAGGGGAAAAAATTCTCACCACTGGGCCAATAAGCCACATCATAATTGTGGTTGTTGCTAGATACCACCAATTTGATACTAATTCATAGCAACTGTCTCATTGGTTCTGACTCATAGGAACCCAATGCACAACAGCAGGGAACCCTGGCTGGTGTTAGAAAGAAAATGCCATTTTGGGGACTGAAGTCAGCCTGACCCCAAGTCACGGTATTTTCAATCACTTCATTTGTATGGGAAAGCTGGACAATAACAAGAAATAAGGAAATCCAAAGAAGAATGGATGCCCTTGATCAAAGAGTTGATAAAGAATATTAAACACACCAGGTACAATGAACAAATCTGTCTTGAAAATACAGCCAGAGCTGCTCCTTAGACATGATGGTGAGCCTTGTCTCATGTACTTTGGCCATGGGATCAGAAAGGACCAGTCCCAGAAGACGAACATCAGTGGGTGGGTGACAGAGAAAAAGACTCTCAAGGAGATGGATTAACACAGTGGCTGTGATTAATGGGCAGCTGGACTGGCATAAATCACAAAAGATAAACTAGATCCTATCACTTCCCTTCTTAGAATCATTCCATGGCTCCTGGTTGCTCATGGAATAAAGCTCACACTCCTTTCTGGATCTACAAAACCTTATGTGGTATTTCAGGCCACCTCTTCAACCTCTTTATTCAGTGTCCAACCTTCACATGCGTACGAAGCCATTGAAAATACCATGGCTTGGCCTCAAAATAACAACTTTGCTTTTCAATACACTAAAGAGGTCACGTGCAGCAGATTTACGTCCAGCAACTAGTCTTTTGAGCTCTTGACTGCTGCTTCCATGAGCATTGATCGTGAACCCAAGCAAGACAAAAATTCTTGACCACTTCAACCCTGTCTCCACTAATCATGATGTTACCTGTGGGTCCAGTTGTGAGAAGTGTGGTCTTCTTCACATTGAGTCATACTCCATTCTGGAGGCTGCAGTCCTTGATCTTCATCCGCAAGTGCTGCGAGTCTTCCTCGCTTTCAGCAGACAAGATTGTTTCATGTGCATATCAGGTTGTTTGAATAAGCCTTCCTCCAGTCCCGATGCCATATTCTCCAGTCAGCCAGCTTCTCTGATGACTTGCTCAGCATACAGACTGAATTCAGTATGGTGAGAGGATACACACCTAACTCACAACTTCCCTCATTTTAAACCATGCAGTTTGCCCTTGTGCTGTTTGCATAACTGCCTCTTGATCCACATACAAGTTCCACATGAACACAAGAAAGTGTTCTGTAATTACCCTTCTTCTCAAGATTATCCATAGGTTGATACGATCCATACAGTTGACTTCCTTGACATAGTCAATAAAACACAGGTAAGCATCTTCTAGTACCCTCTGCTTTCAGTCAAGATCCTTCTGACATCAGCTATGATAGGATAGCCGCGTCTTCTGCACAATTGTACTTGCATGTGATAGCAGGTATATTGCTCCAAAACTTGAGCATTCTGTTGGGTCACCCTTCTTTGGAATGGGTACAACTTTGGATGAATTTGAATTGTGAGAACGCAGAAGAATATTGAGAGTACCATGGATAGCTAAAAGGCCCCCCAAAAAATCTGTCTTGGAAGAAATATGTCCAGAATGCGCCTTAGAGGCAAGGATGGCAAGACTTCTTATTCTGACGTACTTTGGACGTGTTGTCATGAGAGACCAGACCCTGGAGAAGGACATCGTGTTTGGTAAAGTGGAGGGGCAGAGAAGAAGAGGAAGGCCGTTGAGGGGCTAGGTTGACACTCTGGCTGCAGTCATGGGCTGCAGCACAGGAAACGGTGAGGATGGTGCCGGACTGGGCAGTGTTTCCTTCTGTTGTCCATCAGGCTGCTGTAGGTCAGAACCGATTCCATGGAACTCCCAAACAGATTCAACCTCATCACCTACGCCTCTCCTTTGACCCTACCTAATGGTCCTTTTCTGCCGATCCACTCAACCATCTGACTTATATTTTCCGTAGCAGCGAAATGTTACCACCAAAACCTTTGGGTGCTATTTTTGTATCGCTTTGATTGAGAACCCTTCTTGGCGCACAACATCGTTGTTAGGTGCTGTCGGGTTGGCTCGGATCATAGGGACCCTGTGCACCATGAGCCATCCTGTGCCATTGTCGTAACCATCACTGTGTTTGAGCCTGTTGTTGCAGCCACTGTGTAAACCCCTCGCGTTGAAGGGCTCTCTCTTTTTCGCTGGCCAACCAAGCATGGTGTTCTTCTCCAGGGACCGGTCCCCTCATGATAACATGGCCATGGCACCTGAGACAATGCTCACCATTCTCACTTCTAAGGAGCATTCGAGTTGTCCTCCTCTCAAAATAAATGTGTTCGTTTTGACAATCTGTGGTACAGTCAGTGTTCTTCATCAATACCATAATTCAAGGGCATCAATTATTCCTCGATCTTCCTTATTTATTGTCTAGCTTTCCTATACCTAGGAGGTGACAAAATATCACGACTTGGATCAGGCAGATCTTAGTTCTCACAGTGACATCTTTGCTTCTTAATATGTTAAATGAATCTTGTGTAGCAGATTGACCTAGTGAAAGATATTCTCTGATCTCCCGACTTCTGCTTTCATGAGTATTGATTGTCGATCCTAGTAAGATGAATTCCTTGACAACTTCAACCTTCTTTTCATCATGAAACATTATGATGTTGCTCACTGGTCTGATGTGAGGGCATACTATTTTCCATTGTTCAAGTGTAACCCAGACTGAAAGGTTGCAGGTCTTTATCAGTAAGTGCTTCAAATCCTCTACATTGAGCAAGCAAGGTTATATCATCAGGATTCCCCAGGCTGCTGATGAGTCTTTAACCAATCCTGATGCCATATTCCTCTTCATATATTCCAGCTTCTTAGATTATTTGCTCATTATACAGATTAAATACGTATGGTGGAAAGATAGAACCCAACACATACCTTACTAATTTAAGACAACACATTATCCTCTTGTTCTATGGGCAGTTTTTGCTTGAGTACAATTACGTGTTCTGAAATTCCTATTCTTTATCATGTTATCCATAATTTGTTATGATCCGCACAGTGGAATAATACCTTTGCACAGTCAATAAAGCACAAGCAGATGTCTTTCTGGTGTTCTCTGCTTTCAGCCAAGATCCAGCTGACATCAGCAATTATATCCCTTATTCCGTGTGCTCTTGAGTTTCCGCCAATTCCCTGCCTGTACCGCTGCAACCTTTTTTGAGTTAGCTGCAGAAGATTTTACTTGTGGGAGGGATTAATGATTGTTCAATAATTTCTACATTCTGTTGGACCACCTCTTTGGAATGGGCACAAACATAGGACTCTTTCAGTCAGTTGGCCAAGGTAGCTCTCTTCCTACCATCTTGGCATAGATGAGTGTGTGTTTCCAGCTTGGCATCCATCTGCTGAAACACCACAGTTGGTAGTTCAACAGTTTCTGCTTTTCAACTGTTCATTCAGTGTGGCTTAGGATTTCCCCCCGAAGACCTTTGAGTCTTGATCACGTGCTACATCCTGAAACGGTTGGACATCAACCAATTCTCTTTTGGTCCACTCCTCCCAACTTACTTAGATGCTTCATGCCTTGTTCAACAGCTTGCCGCTAGAATCCTTCAATATTGCACCTTGAAGCTTGACTCTTTCTTTAGTTCCTTCAGTTTGAGAAATGCCAAGTGCTGCCTTCCCTTTGGGTTTTCTAACTCCAGATCTTGGCACGTTTCCTTAGAATGCTTTACTTATTTGAAATCTATCTCTTTGACGCCACCATTTCCTCCACGTGCTTTAGCTGCTCTAAGTTCTAGAGCAAACGTCAGAGTCTCTTTGGCCTCCATTTCTGTCTTTTCCGTCTTTTGCGTTACCTTTTGCTCTCCCTGTGGGTGATGTTGTTGATGTAATCGGGTCTTCGGTCATTAGTGTTTGATGAGTCCAGTAGGTGCTTGAGGGGGTCTCTCAATCCAGGTGGCATCTGCTCAAGGGTTCATTTTGGTTCTTGTGGACTTATTTTCATTTTTCTTCAGCTTTAACTTGAGTTTGCTTGTGAGCAAGTGCAGTTTAAGAATGGGCAGTGACCAAAAAACAAACAAACATGTCGGTTTTAAGTGCCACCCAGTTGGTTCCAACTCCTAGTGATCCGATGAACGACGTAAGAAAACACTGACTTGTGTTGCTCCACCGCACAATCATGTCTCCTTAGGGTCTCCCACTTTTTCACTGAACCTCTATTTTACAAAGCGCCGTATCCTCCTCCAGGGATTGGCCCCTCCTGATCACATGACCAACGTACATGCAATGACGTCTCCTCCTCCTCAAATCTAAGAAGCGTTCCGGCTGTGCGTCTTCCAAGAGATCTGGTTCTTCCTCTGGCAATCCACGGTGGTTTCAGTGTTCTTTACCACAGCGCATCGCTGCTCTTTCTGTTGACCTCGTTCACCAGGGTTTTAAATTTTCAGAGGTCAAAGAGTCGATAGTTACGTGCCCGATGGGCATGCACATTCTCTGAGCTTTACTTGATAGCTAATTATAATAATATGTGCCTCGCTGACTTGTCGATGCCGGGAAATTTGGAGGTCAGCTACTTGGCTAATTGACTGGAAGAGATCCATATCTGTGCCCGCGCCAAAGGAAAGTGACCCAACAGAATGTTCAAATTATAGCACAATATCATTAATATCACATGCAAAGAAAAGAAGACCAAAATCCTCACAACTGGACCAACAGATAACATGATGATAGATGGAGAAAAGATGGAAGTTGTCAAGGATCTTGCCTTGCTTGGATTCACAATCAAGGCTCATGGGAGCAGCAGTCAAGAAATCAAAAGATGCACTGCATTGGGTAAATCTGCTGCACAAGACCTCTTCAGAGTGTTGAAAAGCAAGGAGGTTACTTTGAGGACTAGGGTGTGCCTGACCTATATTTTCCTTTGCCTCATATGCATGTGAACATTGGACATCGAATAAGGAAGACCAAAGCAGAATCAATGCATTTGAATTATGGTGCTGGTGAAGAATATTGAAAGAACCATGGACTGCCAAAAGAAAAAAAAATCAGTATATATATATACAGTATATATATATATATATATATATATATATATATATATATATATATATATATATATATATATATATATAGAGAGAGAGAGAGAGAGAGAGAGAGAGAGAGAGAGAGTATGCCTTAAAAACAAAGATGGTGAGACTTTATCTCATATGCTTTGGACATGTGTCAGGAGAGACCAGTCCCTGGAGAAGGACGTCATGCTTGGTAATGTAGAGAGGCAACGGAAAAAGAAGTCCTTTGGCAAGATGAACTGACACAGTGGCTGCAATAATAGGCTCAAGCAGAGGAACCATTGTGAGGATGGCCCAGGACCAGGCAGTGTTTCTTTCCGTTGTGCGTAGGTTGCTATGGGTTGAACTGTCTTAAAGGCACCGCAGAACAACAGCACAGGGTTATTGGGAAAATGAGATAAGTGTACACATTTGAGTCTTGCTGATCTATTTTCAGGAATTGTGAACTTTTGCAAATCAATCCTTAACCTCCGCACGTAGGCGTCTCCTGAAAGCGGCCCTTAATGATTACTCACTGTTAGGGAAACATCAACAAACTGTGGCTGCTAGAATACCAGCCGTCACATCCGTATTCACGCTACATTCTCAGGATTTAAATATATCTCAGTAAGAAGGAAAACCAGGCAAAGGGAAAAAGAGAAAAAGCATGTTAGACAGAACCTAGAAACCAGATTATTGAAGGAAAAAAATCCAAGTGTTCCTACAAATCAATAAGAGAAACATCAAAACCCTGGAAAACTGGGCAAAGATGATGACAAACAGATTGTAGCTAAGGAAATACAAATAGATATTAAGCATATGAAGAAAAAAAACCCCTCTCTCTTCCTCAGAGCAAGAGACATTCAAATTGAAACTGCAATGAGATTTTTAAAGATACATAGCAGGTTGATGAAAATAAACACGCTGAATAACAGTATTGGTTGGCCAGGCTGAGAACAGGCCCTTTCTTACATGTGAGAGGGAGGGAGGATTGGCACAGGCTCTGGGGTAGGAAAGCTCAGGATGTTTATCAAAGTTTTATAAAGCCTTTGACCTGCAGCTCCTCTTCTGTATATTCATCCAACAGATACATTGACACATCTATACGTATGTATATGTATACAGAAAAAGGGCTGATTCCGGATCGTTGCTGAGTAACTGCTCTTAGGATGAATGGAAACAGCCTCTATCAGTGGTTCTCAACCTGTGGGTCACGACCCCTTTGGGGGGTGTGTCAAATGACCCTTTCACAGGGGTTGCCCGATTCATAACAGTAGCAAAATGACAGTGATGAAATAGCAACAAAAATAATTTTATAGTGGGGGGGGGGGGTCGCCACAACATGACAAACTGTATGAAAGGGTCGGCGTTAGAAAGGTTGAGAACCGCTGGCCTGTCTAGTCATCAGTGGACAACTGTTAAATAAGCCGTACAGCTGAACAGGGAGCAGCTGTTAAAAGCGTGAGGACATTCTCGATGAAATGGTCCTCATGCGACTTTATGGAGTAAACAGATGGAGATGAAGAACAATGTATTTCACTAACCTCCTGTTTCTTTTAGAAGTCCCGCGCCACCCCCCGCCCCTTTTCTTTTTTTTTTTTGTTCTGGAAAACATGATCTGTCAGAAGATAAAAAGAGTCGAGCAGATATGGTGACACCAGTTGGAAGGGTCCAGGGTGAAAGATGATGGTTGCCTGGGCCGGTGGGTGGGGGTGGGTGGCAGGCGCATGATGGGAACGAGTTTCTGCTGAGTCATTTTAAAGAACTCGATTCCATGGAAATGGTGAGCTGGGAGAGCGAGAGTGTCAGGGTTGACTTTTCTGCCAAGATCAGAGGGTTGAGCGGAGTGGTCGGAATGGAGATGGAGGAGTCAGGGGGCACAGCTGCTTTGCTAAGAAGGGTCAAAGTCATGGGTGAATGGAGATGAGCCATTCAGAAGAAGAAAAGATTGCCTAGGGAGAGCAGATAGAATTGAGAGAAGAGTGGGCCCAGGACTAGCCTCTGATCACTAAGGAATTGTATGGGACAGAGTTAGCCATGGGGACGATCCTTAGAAACTAGAGAAACAAAACCAAGAGACCACCGTGTCAAGGAAACCGAGAGAAGAACCTTTGAAGAAGGACCAATTCACGTTCAACTTGGCGACGCAGAGGGGCAGTGGAAACGAGGAAAGCCCTGAGCAGGATACGTTGACACAGTGGGGCACCGGTGGGCATGAGGACCCGGTCATGTTTGCGCTGTTATACGTAGGTAGGGGCACTATGATTCAGAACCATTCAACACCCAACAACAACATCAACGGAAGGTCCAGGAAGACCATTAGAACTTGTTTCTCTCATAAACCCAACCCTCTAGCAAAGAGGTCCTCCGTGGATTTACTTTGATAATCCAGGGCTGGCCCTGTGCCTCCCACATAATACGGGAGCAGTGGGCTTTCATTAGATGTTAGAGAGAGAGAGAGAGAGAGACCTAGATAGGGACAGAGACACAGACACCGGGAGACAATAGGATTCATCTTGGAGTCCCCACAATGAAATAAATAAGAGTCTCTTGAACGTCGTTGTTAGGTGCCGTCGGGTTGGTTCCGATCCACAGCAACCTTCTTTCCGCACCACGGAAGGTAAAGCTGCTCTCTCTCAACCGTTGCTGCTGGCCTCTCTCTCGTCACCCACCCCTGAAGCAGTTGATGGAGTCTGAGGATCCGTTTGGTGGCACTCAAGCACTGTGAAGGCCCAGGAGCCCTGGCCCATTCGTCAGAGGGAAAGGGGAGTTTGAGCAGACAGAGCGTACCCGTTTCCCAGTTTGTTGCTCTTACTGCTGACAGGTGCTGCCGCTGGGGGCACAGACAGCAGAGGGGACGCGAGAAGGAACAGTTTGTTGGAACTTTGCTGATACTATGGACGCTGGACACGTTAAATTCGAACCTCTACAGAACAAGAGAAATGACTGCTAGGCCCAGTGCCCTTCTGTTAGAAACGGAAATGGTAACTGTGCTGTAAACAACATTTGAAAGGGGACGGCATGCTGTTTCACGTAGGGAGGCCAGGGGTCGGCAAACTTTTTGTGTACAGGACTAAGGAGGAAAGACTCTGAGCCTGGCGGGTCCTGCAGTCTTCGCCACAACGACTCAGCTTGTTCATTGCCGTGCAGAAGCCGCCAGATGCGCACAGCTGTGTCCCCAAACACCCGCTTTATGAATCCAGAAATTTGGCTTTCACCTTATCTTCACAGATCACAAAATAGGCTATCAGCCTTCTTTTGACACCCCCTCCCCCAACCACTTGTGGATGACGAGACCCGTGGGAACCAGAACTTCACGGCCCAGCTTTGCTTCTCTGGGTCTCGGAAACTGTCTCTCCCCCCCCGCCCCCCACTATTTCTGCCTGGAACGGGTCCTGGCTTCGGCAGGTTTTATCTGTACTTGGTAATGCTCTGCTTCTTACCTTGTGCAGTGCTAGGTCGTAGGTGCTAGGGAATGATGGTGCCCCTATTAAGGAGTTTTGTTTTGCTTTAATCTAGTTAGAGATGCAAGAGCATCGATGATAGATAAATGATAGAGAGAGAAATAGAATGATGACCAGATTTATATATATATATATATGTATGTATGTATATGTATATATGTATGTATATATCAAGCATCTAATAGGTCCCAGGAGAATTGTTCAGATGTGCTGCAGTAACCATGTAGTTACCTCAAAGAACAAGCAAGGAGTCAGACATAGCTCACCTTGTGATCCGCATTCTTTTGCATCCAAGCTGTGTGACCTTGGGTGGTCACCTAAACCAGGTGTGGTTTGCAAAGGGAGAGGATGAACCCCACCTCTGAAGGAGGTTATGGGAATTCTATGAAGATGGAGTCCGTAGATCAGTCGGGAAATCGCAGTGAGGATCCACAAATGGTAGCGCTCTTGGATTTTGGCAACCTGGCCACATCATTGGTTTAAAGGCCAAGAGGAGTAACCTGTAAGTCCAGAAGCTATGTACACATAGGGAAACACACAAACCTGAGGGGAGGATGCCGGGTAGAGAACGTACAGGTGAAAGGAAAAAAGAAAAAGTGACATGCTCAGGGTAACAGGCAGGAGGGCATCTGGCCAGGTGTGCGGCCTTGGTTTCCCCTAACACCTCATTGGTGGTTGTTTCATGTGTTGGCCTAGCTCCCCAGCCTTCCCAGTAAACCAGTTAAGCCAATGGTGACATCCTGCCATCTTATTGCCTTTTAGGTAGGTGCCCGGTCAGCCTCAGATACCTGTAGACTCTTCTGTTCTACCTCCCAACCCCTTTTGCCCAGTTCCAGCCTTTCACCTTGAACGCTACACCTTCCGTCTCTGGTCTTCCTGCCTCGTGTCCTGGGCTGGCTCTCCTTTGGGGCTCCACACCAAACCCTGGCCTCCTTCACTATGACTCTGATACCTTGTTTGGCCTGGCTCCTTCCCAGACATGGGCTGTGATCCTGTCAACACACATGCCTCACCCTCTGTGCTGGGAGACCCTAGACCTCACCCACCTTGTGGCCTGGCTTCTGTACTCACAGTCCGCACCCGAGAGTGCCTCTCCCCACCCCCATCCCCATGCACTCGCCACTGGCCTGCTGACAACATCAATAATACTTCTCCAGTACAAATGACCAACGTATTGGCACAGGGCAAGTAGAGGCATAAGGGTGCACGCCAGCTTCCCTGACATCCACTGCCAATCTCCTTCTGCTGAAAGCTGAGCATCAAATGAAGTTGCCGTGACTGAAATGCAAACTAATTGCTTCGCGAAGAGGTACTACGCTGTGCTTCATCCCAACCAACGAAGAAGAATGGGTCGGTGAAGTGGAAGTGACAGACAGCTCAGCGTAAAGGGCCACGGCACCCTTGGCTTTGTGATCGCCATAGCAGGGGACTCTGCTCTCGCTAGCCGGGCACAAAGGAGACTGGAGTAAGCCAAGAGGAAATGTAGGCACCAAACGCTGGGACTTAGAACTCCACGCAAGAGGAATCTGTTGATCGGCAGATTTAAATCTGTGTTGTCGGTGATTTACAGGGAACCTCTAAAAGGTTGACAAGGCTGCTCAGGGAGAGGTCGGACGGGTCTGCGAGGCTCTAAGACGAAGGCTTACAACAAGGAACCCTGGTGCCCAAATGGGTACTTATGGGCGTGATCCCGCTAACTAAAAGGTTACCCTGAGGACCCGCCTCCTCATTCCACAGGAGAAAGTCCTGGTGATCTACTCCCCCCAAAGTTGATCTAGGAACCCCAGGGGAAGTTCTGCTTTGTTCCAAGGCATGCCTAGGAGTTGACAATCGACATGACGGCACCCAACACAAACAAGGCCACACCCCCAGGAGGCACGGGCCTTGGAGCAGGACTGGCCAGCTTTGCACCCGACTGTAAGTGGGCTCCGGAAAGAGTTGTTGTCAGGTGCCATCAAGTTGGTTCTGGCTCATAGCGACCCGGTGCCCAACAGAGTAACACTGTTCACGCTGGTACTGTCCTCATGAGTGTTCTTGTGTTTGGGCCCGTTGCAGCTGCTGTGTCACTCCACCTTAAGGGTCTTTCTCTTTTCCTCCCCCCCATACCCCCCCCTGCCCCGCTCTACCTTACCACGCATGATGTCCTTCTCCAGGGACTGGTCTCTCCTGACAACATGTCCAAAGTACATGAGACAAGGTCTTGCCATCTTTGCCTCTCAGGAGCATTCTGGGAAGACAATTGACTGATTTTGCTTCTTTTTTCTTTGTGTGTACTAAGTGTACAAATGAAGACGGGGTAGGGGTATTGACTAGGACAGATTGCTCATGCTAAGACTTAATTGAATTAAAGGATCAGTCAACGATAGCGTGTTCTCGATTCTCAGGTACAGATGTTTCCCCTGTTTTACTGTTTCTCAATTCAGAGTGGTCAACAGGTGTGTCTCATATGACAGTGGCTTCTTTCGAAAGAGCTCTGCTACAGTCATTAAAAAGTGGTGCACCGTGCAGTAACTTGGCCTGGGAATGGAGGAAAGACGGGATTGTATCCGCTTAGCTCTTCTGATGCCAACTACGCTCAGCAGGCGAGGGCCACTCTTTGTGCCATCAGATGGACTCCAGCTACCCCATGTGCTTCAGGGGAGAGCAGTGAGCCACGGGTAATGTTTGGGTGTAGAGCTCCAGCTCTCTCTTCTAATACACCCCTGGGTGGATCTGAACCGCCAATCTTCTCATGAGCCCTTGAGTGTGCAGCCATTTTTGCCACCCAGGTGCTCTGGCACTGTCTCCAGTGCCCCCCACCCCCAAGGTAGGAGCCAGAGCACAGTTGGCTGTCCCTGGCGGGTGCAGAGGACAGTGGGTCAGCACAGCTGCAGAATCGAAGCGCAGCCAATCCTAGAGGCAGGACTGAGTGAAAACTGAAGGGAAGAAACTGGCATCGGAACCCAGAAGGGGAGACAAGAGGCTATTGCCAGCCCACAAGTCACATCCGTGGGGCGCAACAAGTGGAATCCAACTGCGTCCTTTGAAGCCACTACTGGTTCTTCCTCCCCACCGGCTCTCTGTCCTGCTGTCCTCATCCTAGACCTCTGAGGTGTGTACTGTGATTACTTCCCCTGTGCAGTGGCCAAATGATATGCCCACCATCCCGTGCGCTTCTGCTGATTAGGATGGAAGATTGGGGGCACACTTGTCATCTACCGCATTGGACGGAAGTTTTCGTGAGATCCTGGTGGACAAGATCATGGAGACAAATACTGACACCGGCGTAACAGATGAAATCATTGTACCAAAATGTATGGCTGAATAGAAACTGGCTACTGGAGGCATCTCCTTCCTCAGTTATCAGCATGGCTACAGACCTGCCCAAAGACCAGGCCACTGTACAGAAATCGGTGGTCTGAGAGCAGGGAGGGCAACCGTATCAGACCACAAAAGAGAGGATGATGACATCATCGCAGAAGTGTCAGGATATAATGTGACAAACAAACTAGCAACAACAACCCGAACCCATTGCTGTCAAGCTGACTCCAACTCGTAGCAACTCTACGACAGAGCGGAAGGGCCTCCGAGGGTCTCGAAGGCTCTCTTTCTCCCGTGGAGCGACTGGTGATTTGAACTAACAACCTTTTGGTTAGCAGCAGAGTTCTTAAACAGGGTGCCACCAGGGTTTCTTTATATCACTTCGTAACTGCCAAGTGGCATCTCTTCATAACTGTCAAATGACCCCCTGACTCGTCTGCAAAAATCACATCATGGCATACCTGCGAAACCATTGAGAACGATGGATGGTCCAGCCACGCAGACACAGACCCTTGCCCACCATGGCGGCGTTAGCCCTGCCGCGCACCTCAGCACTGATCCATGCCGGATGTCATGAACACACAAGTAGTCAGATAGTAGACGCTGTACCTTAGTCGTCAATGTAGAAGTGTAGGCAAGTGAGGAGGTGCTCCTGTGAGGAGCAGGTGTGAGTAACGCGGACCATGGACCGAGTAACACCTACCACGCACCGAGTACTTCTCATTGCGAAGTCTGCACACTTGCTTGTCGCGTCCTTCCCTAGAAGTTGCCGCCACGGTTACGGTCCTCATCTTCCTGTCACAGATGACAAGACCAAGGCTCGAGGTGGTCCAGGAACTCGCTTCTGGTTACAAAGCTTGTAAATAGATCAGCTGGGACTCAGTCCCAAAAAGTCTGGGCTCAGAACCCACGGTCTTAGCTATGATACAGCGGTGTCTTCTTTGGGTCCCAGGCGTCTGTCCTGAACAATGGTTTCTACTGGAAGAATGGAACACAGGACTATTTCGGGAGCACTTACGTTAACTGTTTTGCCACCCACATTTAAGCCTTAATAACCACCTTGTGGCTATGACCAGTCCTATTTTTAAAAAATATTTTTAAATGTTATTTAATTTTTTTTAACTAGTCCTATTTTCACTGAGCAGCAAGTTGAGACTCAGAGAGCTCATAGGACTTGTCCAAGGTCACTGAGCTACGTAACAAAGGCAGAATTCGCCTCTAGATCTGCCCAACCTTTAAGCCGGTGCTTTTTTCTACTACCACGTGGAGCTAACATGCTGTTTAGAAATTTGAAAAAGAAAGAAAGACTTCAAAAGACTTTGGAAAGCTAACCTCATGAAAATTAAATTGTAATATAACATAATACATAAGAAAAAGGGTAATCTCTCCCATTGGTTTTAAAACATCCATGGTGGGACTGTAGGCTTTGGGAGACCTAGTCTATCAACCTGTCAGGTTCGAGAGACGGCAGGATTTGGGTTGGTTGTGAAGCTGCATGAGTCAGCAGTGTGGCGGCTAGAACACTTGGGCCATCTCAGCAGGACCTTGCCCTGGAAAAGGGACACTGGTGTAGGGCAGATGGAGAGCATCGCCATTTACTCTGAGGACCCCGTTTTCAAGGGGGCTTTTGACAGACCGGATTACAGAGGCCCAGTGGAGAAAAGTCAGCTGGTCACAAAGTCCACACACCCATGAGGATGGGATGATTTCACAAAGGGGGGGATGCCGTGGAGAAGCCAGGTGGGGTGGAGAAGCAAATTCCACAAGCTGGAAGTCTGCTGGGTGGAAGAGACCCTCCTTCCATTTTGTGTGACTCCAGCGAACAGACAGATGTGGTGGGAAGGAGGCAGGTTTTGACCCAGAAACTGAACAAGCAAGACGGACTTCTTCCTTCTGGAGCACTGCGGCCATGAGCCTCCAAGGCCAGCGCTTGAGACAGGGCCGGCCACGGACAGCGTGCTGCAGGGAAAGCCCAGGAGAGCGTTGTGCAGAAAGCATTGAGTTGCTGTTTCTGGTGACGGAAAGTTTGGCAGTGGGCATCAGTGGTGGCCGCTCAACACAGCGGATGTCACTGAACTGAAAGGATCCAACTGCATTTTCTTTTCAATCACAAGAAGAGCACACCCCAAAAGCACAGGGCTTGGCTTGTGAGCTTGTGCGTTCTTAAGAGATGTTTGGGCAGAAGCTAGTGGGCCACCTCGCAAACTTAAGACTCCATCCCATGAGACAAACCAACGAGATAACCCTGACCTTGGCTCACCTCCACCTCCTTCCCAGCCTCTCCCGGCTTCCTTCACAGCCAAGCTCTTAAAAAAAAAATTAGAAATCATTTTATTGCCCGATACTGCTAAGAGGGTGATAATGACAGGTGCTAAAGATTGGTCATGGGTTTGACAACATTTTATTGGAGGCTCTTACAGCTCTTGTAACAATCCATACATCAATGGTATCAAGCACATTGGTACATGTGCTGCCATCATCGTTTTCAAAACGTGTGCTTTCTACTTGAGCCCTTGGTATCAGCTCCTCTTTTCCCCCTCCCTCCCTCACCCTCCCGCCCTCCCAACCCCTTGGTACATTATAAATTACTTTCATATCTTACATGTCTGCTGTCTCCATTCAACCACTTTTCTATTGTTTGTCCCCTAGTGGCAGGGTGGTGGTGGTTATACGTCAATCATTGTGATCGGTTCCCCTTTGTCCCCCCGCCTTCCCCCTACCCTCGTGGTATCACTATTCCCATTATTGTTCCCGAAGGGTTTATCTGTTCTGGATTCCATGTGTCGAGAGCTCTTATCTTACTAGTACACATGCTCCTGTCTAGCAGGATTTGTAAGGTAGAACTGGTGTCATGATTGTAGGGGAGGGGGAGGAGAAAGCATTAAAGAATTAGAGGAATGTTGTGTGTTCCATAGGTGTTGTACTGCACCTGGCTGGCCAATGAGAAGTTCTTAGTCGACTTCCAGTCTGCCTTCTACCTTTCTAGAAAGTATGCTCCTCCTAATTACCCATCTTCTCACTCATCCTACCTTCCCTAGGGAAGAATTGGTGGTCCGTTTCCTCTTTGGAAGTTTCTTCTTTCTTGGCTTGCAGACATGCCTCTGCACTGTTCTCATCCTACCTCTTTGCCTGCCTCTTTCCAGCCCCTTCCCCTAGAACCTCCTCCTCAGCAGGCTGCGACCCATTCCCCCTCTACCGCTCTCCCCGTCCCACCCCCAACAGGGATTCTGTTCTTGTATTCTCTCTGCCCTTCCCTGCATACTCCACCCATTTGGAGGACATAGCTACCAAAGGACATTGGCATCCAAGCCTATCAAATCCAAACCTCTTTCCTGAACCACAGCCTGGACATCCTACTATCAACTGAATGTGCTGCCCTCTCCACACTCCTCTCCGTCCCCCATTGAGCTCAGTTCAACCTTGACCTCTCCTGCTACTACTAAACGTCTATCTAATCAATAACTAGGTCCTCGGTGCTCTTTCTAAATCTGCCTTGTGCTGTCACTGAATCATTCCCCCCTTAGTCCCGTTTTGTTGACTCTTACAGACATCTTGTATTGGGCCTGGCGGATTACATTCTCCCTTTACTCTGGCTCAACTTTCACCTATTCTAGAGAAGGGTACCATCTCTCACCTATTTCCAAACCTCTGATAGCCTTTTATTGCCTTCAGGACAAAGTGCAGACTCCTTAGCTCTGAATCAAGATTCTCCACAACCTGCGTGACTAACCCTCTCCAGCTCATTCTCGACTTCTCCCTTTTCTCTGGATATAGTGTTTGCCTTCACTTTTATGCCCCCCTCCCCCACCTCTAATTTCCCCAATGAAAATGCCACATTTCTCCTGCTGGCCCGCTCAGCTCACCCTTCAGTATCCAGCCCAAACTTCAACACCACGGGGTGACTAAACCCTCTTCAACTTCAAGTCAGGAGTTCCTGGGACACATCAGGGTGAGCGATATGGCATTTAAAGTAAAGGTCTTGATGGGCGATCGATCAGATCATGGAAGATCAAGCCCAAGCACTTGGGCCCTAGTAACATTCAGAGATCTGGGAAGGACCTAGGCCAGTCAGAGAGACAGAGAAGCAGTGATGTAGGAGGAAAGCCAGCGTGGTGTGGTGTGGTGTGATAGAAGCCAAGTGAAGAAAGGGCTTTCAAAAAGAAAGACTGGGGGAAGAGAGGAGGCTTGAGAAGAAGAGCATAAGTAATCCTTGGTGCCTGAAACTGCTAAGAGCATGATAGTGACGAGAGCTAAAGATTGGCCATTGGGTTTGATAGCACAGAGGTCGGTGTGACCTTCACAGATGTGTTTTTAGGGGTACAGTGGGACAGAAGACTGATTGGATTGACTTTGAGAGATATTAAGGAATGAAGGTAGATATGTTTGCTGAGTACAAAATGATTGAGAAGTGATGGTTTAGAGAGGCTTTCAAGATTGTTCAGGAGCCAAAATGGATGGAGTTCTTTTGAAGCTCAGAATCATTCCCAAAGAGAAATCATGATGGGATTTTTGCCGTGTAAGGCTTCTCTCTTATTATTATTTTTTTTTGCAAGTCTTTGCAAGTGACAAGAGAATTTCTTGTAGGATAACGGAGATGGTGGGGTTGGTCCAGGAAAGGTTCTGTCTGTGTTTGGTTGAAGAAGGCCTTTGTGCATGACTTCTCAAATGTTCCAGGGCAAAGCTGTTCCCGACTGGGGTCCAGGCTTGCCAAAGACTGTGGTCCCACATGCATCTTGCTAGTGTGTGGGGTTGCTGTCCCACAGCCTGGGAGACTGGTTTCTCATTCTCTTGAGAAGGGATGGACAGGCAGACTTGACCTATCCAATGTGGTGGCCAATTTGAGAATACCGCATTTGGAAGTATTTCTGTAGAAAATGTCTATGTTGACATAGTTGCAGAAATGGGCAAGAAGGACATCCTTACCCATCACCCCTTTAGAATACCGAAAGCGTCGTATGGGGGATGCAACCCTTGGGTGGGCCAAACCCACAGTTTCAGTAGGCAGTGGGGGACAGACCCCATCGAGAATGTGTTCTGACCTGTGTGGTGGAGGACAAACAGCCCGAGAGCCCTCTGTCTCCTTTCCGGGAATCGTTGCTGATGGTGTCCTGTGCTATGAACCAGGACCAGCCCTAGTGGGATTGAAGCCCCTCCTGCCAGACCATATTTCCTTAGTCCCCCAACATACCAGCTGCTCTCTGGCATGCCACATGCTGAGCCTCCACCTGGAGTGCCCCACTTGCCTTCTTCCCGGCATGCTCAGCTCCGCCGGCACCTGCTCGAGGTCTCCCATGTAGCCTCTCACGGAACCCTCTCTCTGCTCCTCAAAGCACGCTGGGGTTACAGCGCATCACCACACGTACCATGGCGAGCTGTGATTGCGTACTCATCTGGCCCCTCACTGGACTGGGAGTTTATTGAAGTCAATGACTTTTGTCTCAGCCCTCGTCTTGTCCTCTGTTTCTAGAACCGTGCTTGTACAAGAGACGTGAACAGATTGGGAAAGTGCTGACATCATCAGTGGCCCTATACAGATGTTGTTGTTGTTGTTGTTGCTGTTGCTGTTGGCTGCCTTTAGTTGGCCCATGTATAAATGGACGAAATGCTACCTGGTCCTGGGCTATCCTCCTGATCGGCTGCGGGTCGGACCATTGTGATCCATCGGGTCTTCATTGCTGATGTTCAGAAGTAGATCACCTGGCCTTTCTTCCTCGTCTGTCTTACTCTGGAAGCTCCACTGGAACTGGCTCATCCTAGCCACACACACACTGTCTTTGTGGTGGCTGAGCAGGAGGTGCGCTGCATGGGTCTCCGGCCTGGGACTTGAGAAGCATGCACATAATGGCACTTTCCAAGCCCAGTTGAGCGGGCACGGCCATCTCAATGAGACACTCAATTGACTTTTGAAAGGGGTGGCATGAAATCATGGCCTCTGTGTGGATGACGGGTGCCGAGTAGGCAGTGGGCATTGCCTCATTTGGATCAAGTGCTGGGAGAGAAAATTGATCCCCGGCTCACATGAACAACTTGGTTTTGTTCTTTCTTTGAAGCAAAGTGTTATTCTTTTTAAAATGTAAGGGCAAGAACACCTTGATGAGCATTGAGTGCATCACTGCAAACCAAACCGAACCCAGCTGTACCCTGTGAAATGTGCACGGACTGTCAAAAGAACAAACACATCTGTCTTGGAAGAAGTATAGCCGGGATGTTCCTTAGAAGGGAGGTTGCAAGACTTCAGCTCACATGCTTTGGACATGTGATCAGCAGAGGCCAGGCCCTGGAGAAGGACATCATGGTTGGTCAAGCAGAGGGGCAGTGAAAAAGAGGAAGGCCCTCGGCAAGATGGATTGACTCAGTGGCTGCAGCCATGGGCTCGAGCATAAGAACAATTGTGAAGATGGGGAACAATTGTGAAGATGGTGGTGTTTCGTTCTGTGGGGCATCAGGTCACTATGAGTTGGCACTGACTTGCTGGCACCTAACAGCAACAGCAACAACAACATGCCACCTCCTAAGTGAAAGTTACATGGAACCAACTATTCCACTGCCACGTGCCTTTCACGCATAATTTGTGAAACGGTCATAGCCTTGACTCGTCTTTCCCGCCTACGAGTGTGGCCATAAATTAGGTACTCCAAAATTGGTTATGATGTCTTCTTGGGAAGACAAGCTGGCGTCCCAAATGAGGTATTACGGTTTCAATTTTCCTTTTCAACCTCTTTACATGGAAATGAGATCAGAACTCAGCCTTCAGCCATCTCCAACGGGCAGATGATTGTTGACTGGAACGAAATGGAAAAAAGAAAAATCAGTGGAAAGCTGAGTCTGTGGAGCTCGATCTGGGTTCAGGCTGGAATCTTGCGTTGATCCACGATGTTGACCACTTCTCTATCTCTTCTCTGTCGGGGAAGTCACCACCGGAAGACATTGGAGCCTTTGAGTTCAATTACGATGTGCATTAACAGAGAATAAAGTTGCCCTTGATTGATTACACGGTGGGGGAAAATGTTTCAACGAATCAAGCTAGTTTTCTCCTTGACTTAGGGCCTGAAATAATCATGTCAGATTCTTACTACAACTCCCGGGCCTTCAGATGCTGTGGTTGTCACCTAATCTGGTGTCAATTTAAGGTTTAAGAGTGTAGGGGTGGAGTCTAGGCTGTCAATCTGGAGAGAGCCCATGAGACTTCTGTGTGGGCATGGCCTTCTGAGAATTCTGGGAAATCTGGTATTTCCTCCTTGGAGATGGAAAACTCTGCTTTCTGCCACTCCCTGGGAAACATTGCAGAAGACAAGCCACATGGACGCAACCAGACCTCGGAACCCGGAGAAGCCACAGAGAGACCCCTGCCAGCGCTGAGATGCTTACAATGCCGCTGGACCCAAAGACTTTCTACCCACTGGCTTGTGATCATCCTGCATTTGGCTTCATTGCATGTGTCTCATGAGTCTAAAGAGGACTTTATAGATTGATATCAGACTATGGCCTAGGACTGGACTAGGTTGGGATGCTTTCTCAATGATCAATTGCTCTTGTATATAAATCTCTTTCTTATACACATATGTGTGTCCATGGATTTGTTTCTCTAGTCCACCCAGACGAACACACACGCCATGGAGTTGCTTGCTCCCGAGTCCCGGTGACCCCGGGATCAAACAGTTGTGATCCACAGGGTTTTTATTCAATGAATGCTTGTAAGTCATTCTTCCAAGGTCTTTCTTCCAAGTCCATGTGAGTCTGCTGAAACCTGATGATGATGCATGAGATGCATTGGTTGGGAATTGAACCCTGGTCTCCCGAAAGGAAGGCATGTATTCTAATCATGGAGGACAGGGCTAGCTCTCAGGGCTGTCGTTTCGGGTTGGTGACTGCACGTGTCATTGTGCTCCCCGGTAGCACCATCCTGGTCAAGCTGGGAGTCCTGGTGGTCACACAGTGGGCTGAGACCCACAAGGTCAGTGGTTGGAAACCACGATCCACTCCTTGGGAGAAAGGTGAGACTTTCTGCTTCAGTCAAAAGTTTCAGGATCAGTTCTACACTGCCCTGTAGGGTCACTAGGAGTTGGCAGCAACCTTATGGCAGTGAGCATGTTTGTTTTGGGGTCAAGCTGCCTTACCTTCTGCTGGGAGAAAGGTGAATGATTGTGGACATTGGGTATGAGGAATTCTTGTGAGAGTCCGAAACTTCTCTTCTTCTCATGAAGAAGCGGAAGGATGCAGGATAGCAACCAGGTGGTGGGCGCACATCCTCCCAATTGGTTGTTTGTGTGTATCAGCACTAGCCTGTTCCTTGGCCCCTGCCCCTTCCTTCCTCTCCCCATGTGCATTTGCGATGCCCTGGCGCCCCGTCCCTCACCAGACTCAGCCTTCCACATTGCTTGCAGTGTGGGCATCTGTTTTCCACCTGACCCATTTATTTTGGCTTCTGGATTTTGCTTTCAGAGCCGGTCCCTCCTCCAATAGCTGGCTGGCCAGCTGTGGGACCAGCTGCCCACTCCAGATTCCAAGGTTACCAGACTCCTCTCCCTCCCTCTGACTGGTCTGAACACATGCAACAGGACAACAGATGAGCTTGATCATCACAGTGGGACAACTGGAAGCCCTCTGATGTAGGTCACGTGAAACAGAGGCCACGCGTGCCTTCTGATTGAGGCCAGGTGGAGTGAGAGAGACCAGGTCTACATTCATGTACCATTGTGGCCTCGGGTCCCCAGGAAGCACATGTGGACTTGCATGGGTAGAAGGAGATACTTGTGGTTGTGGGTGCTGGCAGCCACTTTCAGAGGGAACCAGCCTCTAGCAACCGAGGGGTTTGTAGGCGCAATTACATGGTTATAATATATAAAGCTTATAGTCGAGTCATAGATGATAGGAGAGAGAGAGTAAAATAAAGGAGTCAGACATATTTCATAGCAGCATTCTCACCTCTGAGATGGCCATGATCTCAGCAGTCAGGTTCTCATAGATAGAGAGGATCTTTTCTGTCTTGGGACATTTATAGGTAGCCATAAGACATGCATACTTACATATGTCACAAGGTGAGCGGTAACCACAGTAAAGTCCCTGAGCTCACAGGTGGGGAAACCTAATACCTGCAGGGCGAAGGGATGCAGGAGGATGGGTGCTGCGGCGGGAAGAGGTGACAAGAATGTCTGCTTCTATAGGGAGATAGACTTAACCACGAGCTCACTTTAAGGCAGCATAGCTGTTCGGGGAGACTCTATGGGAGCGATACCTAAAGCAGGATAATGTGCTTGGACTTTATCTCTAACTTACCAAAGTGGAGGCTTTTCTGCCGTGGAATCCCAGCTTTCCAGGTTCCCTCTGTTCTAAGTTAGGGAATAGAGTCCTCATCCTATTTCCCTCAGTGTGAGTTTCCACAAGCCATTGAGCCAGTTCTGGCTCAAATCAGCCCTGCATGCCACAGACCCAGTCACTGGCCAGTCCTGCACCACCCTCGCCATCCTGGCGACCTTTGAGCCCATTGTGGCAGTCGCCGTGTCAGGCCATCTCTTAGCGTCTTCTTCTTTTTCACTGACCTCTGCTTTGCTAGGCAGGATGTCCTTCTCCAGGAGAAGCAGAGGTAGAGACCCTGAAAGAAAGAACTCGTGTGGTCTCCCTCGTTGTCCAACACTTCATCTAACTCATGTTCTTTCTTGAAGTATTGAAAGAATTCCAGTAACGACCCTTCTGAAAGGAGCCCAGGTGGTGTAGTGGGCTACACAGTGGGTTGCGAACCGCAAGGTCAGCAGTTTGAAACCACCAAAGGCTTAGCTGGAGAAAGATGAGGCTTTCTATTCCCACAAAGGTTTATAGTCTCAGAAACCTATGAGGGCAGTTTGGCGCTGTCCTATAAGGTCACTGTGAATTGGAGTTGACTCAATGGCAATGAGACAGTTTGAGCCGTGTCTTGGGTAACTCCCACCCGATGGTTGGGTGGCACCATGTGAATAAGACATGTGAAGCACATGTATAGAGTTATCTCGGAAGCAGGAGCCGAGAGAAGAACCCCCGGACCATCAAGGAAGAGGAACCGCCAGTGGAGCGCATTCGGGATCTCTCCCCTCTTGACGTGGTGGAAGCCAAGATCAGAGGCACCAGAAGCCATGCAGCACTGAGGTCAGAGGCGGAGACCAGAAGACAGAGCAGAGGAGCCCCACTGCACCTGTGAGACTGGGAGGCAGAGCCCAGGGGTGGGGGCAGAGGAACTTCTTGGCCTCTGGAGACCCGAGGCTAAGGGACCATGTGGCTAAGAGGCTGAGTGAGACCAGGGAGAGAGACCTGGCTGCTGCCTGAGCAGAGGCACTGCTGTGCACAAGACTATGTCCCTCATGTCTTCTGATCCTAGCTTGTGGTGACCTACTAACTCCCCTAATAGGCCCTCTTACACATGAGCATTGTCTGTGAGTTGTGTGTGGCCATTGTAGTGAATTATGGAAACCAGCAAGGGGCGGGGGGAGCAGGGGAGGAACGGTTGGTATCAGAAGCAGATAAAAGAAGGCTGGACACCATGGATGGATGGATGGATGGATGGATTGTGATAAGAGTTGCATGAGCCCCCAGTAAAATGTTTTTTTTTAAAAAAAAAGACTCTGGAAGCTTGTCTGGACTCCGCCTCCTTGGTGTAGCCCCCAAGGAGGTCAGATGTGGAGGCCCCTCCCACAGCTTTCCCCTGGATTCTCTCCCCATCATGTTCCTTTACCCATGGCCAGCATTTCTCATTTGTCCCTGCGGATTCAGCTGTCTGTCACGGACTGGTGGTTCCTCAAGCTGCATCTTCAGACGTCTAGACCGCACCGCCTCGTGGTGCTCTGTGGCTGTCCCCCAGGCATTGCCAACCAAGCATGTTCAAAGCTAAGCTCGCCTGAGGCTCTCCTATCTTCTGCTCGCTCTTTCTGTCAGTGAATGGCATCACCTTCCACGCAGTTGTCCCAGCCCCGGATCCCAACAGGCATTCCCGGCTTCCCCCTCGGCAGCATCCCAGCATGCAGTCAGTTGCAAACTTCAGGAGATTTTACCTCCTCTGAACACAGCTGATGATCATCTGCAGAACTCCGTGGCTGCTTCCCTTTCTGGTCTCATTTCTGACAAATTTTTGGCTGAGGCGACAGGAACCTGCTGCTTCCAGTAATCAGAGCTAGCAGTCCTGTCAGCTACCTCCAAAATGCAGTGTGTGTGTGTGTGTGTGTGTGTGTGTGTGTGTGTGTGTGTAGGTGGCGGGGGGGGCTTCCGCGCAAACCACACATCCCTCGCCTCTTTGTTTGGCTAGCTCCTCTGTTTGTTGTTGTGTGCTGTGGTGTCCATGACAACTCAGTGACCCTATAGGACAGAGTAGGAGAGCCCATAGAGCTCCTTAGCTTGTCATCTTTATGGGCATAGTTGCCAGGTCGTCTCTCCTATGGTGCAGCAGCTGGTGGATTTGAACCCTCAACCTTTTGGGTAGCAGCCAAGACTGAACCATCCCAGGCTCCCACCCTAACAGAGTCTGGGTTAGGCCATCCTTCCAGTGCATCAATATGTGTCTTAGACCTCACACCACTGTTTTAGCTTTCTGGTTCTCCTGCTCCTATCTTGCTCTGCTGGAAGGTCCCTAGATACAGGGACTGTATTTATCCTATCCACCTTTGTGGATTATTGCCACATGGATTTATCTCACAATAAATGAGGAAAAGACTGAAGCCAAGGATGGTGTCTTATTTGGTGAGCTAGTTACAGTTTATTGTGCCAACCTGGCTGATAAACACATGTGAGATTAATTGAAGGGCAGAGAGATAAATGACTCGGTGAGCCTCGCGTTCCTAGTTCTTGGGTTTCTTGCTTTCTGATGGTTGGACCAGGGTGTAGTTGCCTTAGCCTGTTCCCTGCTTCAGTTGGCAAGGCTCATGTCTGCGAGACATCCCTGAGGAGAAGCCACATGGGTCTACCCTGATGCAGCCCTGGGTTCAGGAGCAGCCGTGTGGAGACCCCTGCCAGCGCTGAGATGCTTACACGTTCACTGACTTGGCTTTCCTCCTGCAGTCGGCATCATTGTGTGTGTTTTGTGAGATTGAGGAGGACTTTGTAGATCGGTGTCAGACATATGGGCTAAAGTTGGACTTAGGGGCTTGGACATCACTGGGTTGGGATGCTTTCTGAATATACACTTACTCTTAATATAAAATATATATATGAATTTTGGTGGATTCCCCCCCCCCCCCAGCTTACCCAGAGTAACACACTTGGATCTTAAGAAAACACACCAAAACCCTTTAGCACCACAGGGACTTGGAGACAATCTGAAAATTGTTGGAATTTACTTACACTAGAACCACACCGCCAGGATAGGGAATAGAAGTAGATTTCACATCTCTTCCTTATGGGCTTCTTTTCCAGAGTTCAGTGTCCAGACTCTGAGCTGTGTTCCGGGGCCACCCAAGCATCCCACCCTCCTGATTCTCAGTAACCTGGGAGCATGGGCGTCGGAATAAGGTAAGTGTCTGCTTTTCACTGTTTGCTCTGTTGCCTCGTTTGAGCTCTGCACTGATCTGTAGAGCAATGGTCTTGGTCATCTCCTTTCTGGAGTTTTTATCAGAAAGTGTTTGGGGACTTTCCACAATGGGAATATCATGTGCATACAAATGCTTGGTCAGCTCTTAAAGAATTGTGTCCTTTGAGAGTCTCTTTAAGACTGTTTAACTCGGCGGATGGGCAATGATGAAGGATCTACAATCGTTTCCAATATGGTTCGGTTAGGTTGTGGTCAGGTGCCGTCAAGTTGGCTCCAATTCGTAGCAATCTGATGTACAACAGAATGAAACACTGCCTGGTCCTGCCCCATCCTCTCAGTCATTCTTCTGCTTGATCCCCTTGTCGCAGCCACGGGTCAATCCAAATCCTCGAGGGCCTTCCTCTTTCCCCTCCTTTCTGCTTTACCAGACTTGATGTCCTGTTCCAGGGACTGGTCTCTCCTGATAAGGTGTCCAAAATGAATCAAAGTCTTGCCATCGTCACGTCTAAGGAATATTCAAGATGTACTTCTTCTGAGATGTATTTGTTTGTTCTTCTGGCAGTCCATAGTACCCTCACTAATCTGTACCAACATTATACTGTGACTCCACATAGCGGCAAAAGAAATCTGAAAGACTTGCTGAGACCACCCTTGGGCACAGAGATTCACACGCAAAAGTAGAACATGACCAAACACCTTCAAAAATGATTCTGCTTTAGCCAGACTATCTGTAGACTGTGTTCCATTGTGTCCTGCTCATAACTTTCTCCTGCTTTTAATGTTTTAAAAATAACACTTAAGTGTTATGACTTTTTTTGGCCAACTTATCTGGTTATGGTTTCTCTATCTTGCTAAGAGGTAAGCTTCATCAGAGGACAGATTTTGTGTGTCCACCACTCCTCTTTGCTCAGAACTTGGATCAGTAAGTGGGATGTGGTACACACTCAATAAATATCTGTTGGTTGACCGAGCCATATCTTTGCACACTATTACTGGGTTTTGTTTGTTTATTTCATAGAGGCTGGTGTACCCCTACATCTCTGGGGGGCTATTGCCTTTGCCCTTTTCCCCTGTAACACTTTTATTGATGGCTAAGATGATAACACTGGTAACAAACCTACGGAAGGATCATAAATACATGGGCTGAGTTAGTCAGTGTTTCCATCCCCCAGCCCCAGATCCTGGTAGTATGTAATGATAAATCGCACCTGAGGATGGGAAGTTTAACGGGCACAGATCTGAAGTACTCAAAGATCCCCAATCAGACTGACCAGTGCCGGCTGGCGTGAGAGGATCTGGAAGATGCTCAGTCCCCTGTGGATGGTGAGCAGGTGAGGAGTCAGCACCATGTACTGCCACATGCAGACGAATCTGGCTGCTGAGTCATTCACAGAGATAGCGGATTCAGAAAGGGAGCTGGCTCTCTGGTTCTCAGGGGTGATCTGACCACACTGGGTCTGTTTCATGAATTTGGGGTTTGGCCTGTAAGAGAGATAGATGTTGATAAATAGACAATGGTTCAGAAGAGGACCGGGGATAGTGAGGAATCTGGTCCGCAGTGCTGTATCAGAAATGTCTAGAGGATCCAAGTCTTGGGGTGGTGCGAGGAGGGGGGGATGGCGGGCCTCCCCAGGTGGGAGGGATTGTCCTGCAGAGGGATGATTAGACTTCTTCTGCGTGACCTCAAGCGACGGCTCTACAGTCAGAGAGCAGAGGACGGTTACATTTCAAGAGATCAACTGTTAGCTTTACTCAGCAATCACATAAGGAACCCTAACGGCGTCGTGGGTGATGCTCTGGGCTGATAGCCAGAGGTCAGCAGTTGGAAACCATCAGCTACTCTACCAGAGAAAGACGAGGCCGTCAACTCTATAAAAAGTCACAGCCTTGCTTCCCCGCTGCTTCTCCACTTTCTCTCTCTCCTCTCCCTCAAAGAAAACAAAAAGAGCCACAGCCCTAGGAGTCCACAGCGTAGTTCTCCCCAGCCCTGTAGGGTCACATGCGTCAGAATGAACTCAATGGCAGGAGTTTTTGAGTCACAGCCCCTGACGGTAGTGAGTTCTCCCAATCCTGGTGATATTCAGGCCGAAGCTGGAAGCCATGTCCCATTGCAGGACACATTTGTGATATAAATGCAAACACTGGGGTGAGGAAGTAGGGAAAGCATAAATAGTCCCAATAACTAATACGTGTGAGTACTTCCAATAGGGCGGGCACTATGACAGCGGATTGACTTGGGTCGTCCGTCGTTAAGGTGGACTATTCTGAGTAGGTGGCTCTGGCTCAGTTGTCTTTTAAGTGCCTTCCAAACCGAGGGCTCATCCTGTGGCGGTGTATGTGACGGTGTGTGTGACGGTGTGTGTGACGGTGTGTGTGACGGTGTATGTGACCGTGTGTGTGACGGTGTGTGTGACGGTGTGTGTGACGGTGTGTGTGACGGTGTATGTGACCGTGTATGTGATGGTGTATGTGGCACTGTATGTGATGGTGTATGTGACGGTGTGTGTGACGGTGTATGTGACGGTGTGTGTGACCGTGTGTGTGACGGTGTGTGTGACGGTGTATGTGACCGTGTGTGTGACGGTGTGTGTGACAGTGTGTGTGACGGTGTATGTGACGGTGTGTGTGACGGTGTGTGTGACGGTGTATGTGACAGTGTATGTGACAGTGTTCCGCTGCTGCTCCTAAGGCTCGCAGCGACTCAGTGTTCAGAAGCAGACAGCCTCTTCCTCTTTTCTCATCTATTTGCCTATAGACACTCCACTGAAACCTGTCCACTGTCATGACCCTGCTGATATTGGAAATCAATGTCAGTGGCATAGCTTCCCGCACCACGGCAACACAGGAGCCACCACAGTACACCTCACGGACAGACGAGTAAATAGACCACAGACTAGCAGAAGCATGAACAACCCTAGCTTGGAAGAAGTCTGACCAGAGTGCTTCCTAGAGGCGAGGGTGGCAAGAGTTCTCATGTCCTTGGGACCTGCTCTCAAGGTAGACCAGTCCCTGGAGAAAGGACATCATGCTCGGTAGAGTAGAGGAACAGGGAAAGAGGAAGGCCCTCCGTGAGATGGGTTGGCATGGTGACTGCCGCGATGGATTCGGATACAGCAGTGGTTGAGAGGATGGCTCGGGACCGACCCTTGCCCTGATGTTCATGGGGACAGGATGAGGCAGAACCGACTTGATGGTGCCTCACAGCACAACCCGCTCACCCAAGGCGCTGTTTGGTGCCCATGACTTATATTGAGGCCCTTAATCCTCACAACTTTGGGCGGGAGGTACCGACATCCTTGCCATTTTACCACTGAGAAAGCCGAGGCACAAGATTTAAATAACTTGCCTAAGGTCACCTAGTTAGAAAGTGGACCAGCCAGAGCCTGCACCTGGACAGCCCAGCTTAAGCATCCACATGCTTCCCTACTGCACTCACAACACCCACAGCGGATCTCTGGAAGAGCTGGAACCCCCACGTGGATTCCGACTCCAAGTCTCAGTTTTGTTTTTTCCTGATGCTCTTGTTGATGATCACAGATTATATCCTAGACACAAGAAGATGTTGCATAAGTTGTATGTCCACTGAAGTGTTGGGAAGAGAGGTGGCATTTAGAGGTTGTGGGTTTGACTGTGGGTCATGGGTTTGACTGTGAACTAGAGAGTCGGGGGTTTGAACCCACCAGCTGTTCCAGGAAAGAAAGATGAGGCAGTCTGCTTCTGTAAAGATTGCAGCCTCAGAAACCGGGGAATCGTTTTGCTCTGTCCTATGGGGTAACTCTGAGATAGAATCAACTCGATGCGCCCTGGGTTTGTTGTCTGTTGGTTTGTTTTTATTTGTTTGGGGTAATGCACAGCTTGTGCTTGACTACTAGCCTGAAGTTTGGTGGCGGTGTCGTCCGGGACACCTTGGGAGAAAAGCCTGGTGACCTGCTGCAGGCAGGTCATCCCTGTCGAGCACATGGGTTTGCCATGATTCACACCCGACAGGCGGACATTGCTTTGTTTTGGTTAATGGTGAGCGAGGAGCATCTTGTTGCAAACTAAACCATCTGTGTTCTGGGGGCGTTGTAGAGTCAGCCAGAATTTGGGCTTTCCTTCTCAGGGGTCGTCCGATTCATAACAGGAGCAAATGACAGTTAAGAAGTAGCAACGAAAATAATGTTATGGTTGGGGGTCACCACAACATGAGGAACTGTATTAAAGGGTCGCAGCATTAGGAAGGTTGAGAACCACTGAACTAGCGGGCAGTTATGTGGCTCATCAGTGCCACACGACACCCTGGTTCTATCACCGGCTCCGTGTGACCTTTCTGAAAGGGACTGGCCAGTCATCTTGCAAATGGACTTGGGTCTCTATTGTATCCATGCCCCTTCACACCGAGTTGGTTGTGTGTTTTTGAACTTTTGATACTTCTTCCGGTTGATACCTCATGACCACACTGGCTGGTCTGCTTCTTCCACGTGGGCCTTGTTGCTTTCCTGCTAGATAGCCACTTGTTTAATTACAAGCCTTTAAGGCGCTCTATCTTTTGATAGCCAGCCGCCATCAACTTTCTTCACCACATTTTCATGGGATATTTTTTCCTCCATGCTTTCATCTTCAATCTATTTGTGTCCTTGAAGCTAAGGTGGGTCTCTTATAATTGGACCATATCTTTTTATTCATTCTAGTGCTCTCTGCATTTTGATTATCCATTAACATCCACTGTATTTACTGATAAAAACTATCTTGTGTCCTCTATTTTAGAGTGTGTGTATGCGTGTGTGTGTAGTGTTATGTATGTGTGTGTGTTAAACCTTCTTTGTCTTTGCCTGTTACTACTGCTTGCTTTTGTGTTTGTTGGTTTATTGTAGTGACTTGTTTGGGTTCCCTTTTGTGTATTAAAAAATATATATTTTCCTCATGGTTACCATGAATATTACATTTTAAAGCTTGCATTTATCCCGCAACCTTTAAAAACCAAATTTAAATCTTCCCACACGAAAGAAGGTGGCAAGATGTACAGCAATAAGAATAAGACGGGCTCAATCCAATACCTAATATATAAGCAGGAGTGAAGAGGCAGAAAGGGAGAAATGAAGCACATAATTGCTGAAAGTGTCAAAGCTGTCTCTCCATAATAAAAAATTCTTGGATTGAAAAATACTTCAATTCAAAAATGACTGTGTCTCAATAATTAAGTTGGGTCGGCACTGTGGCAAATTTGAGAAAGAATTGATTATTAAAATGAATGAAGTAAATTACCTCTCCCTCAGTAATTATGGCTTGGGCTAATGTGGGTAGGATCTATCTGATTCTACTGCATTTTTAAGACACCCATCTCTTGTAAGTTTGGGATTTGGGTAATTGTCAAATCAGCCACTGTGGAGTTTTCTGTGCTCGGTGCTGGGACAGGAATTAGTGATGCCTCTTTGTATTCTTTCCTTCAAAGCAGGTGGGATTTTTGTTTTGTTTTCACTGTTTTGTTCCATCGTGTTGGAGACACGGAAGATCCAACTGATGATCTTGACCTTTGTGCTTATGGATTTTTGCTTCTCGGCTTCAGAGCTTTGGAAACATTTGTTTTGATGGCGAAGAGCTAGCCATGCTTTATTTTCACTGGTTCTATTTATTTCTAATGTTATGTTGATCATCTCTAGTTCTAGTCCACTTCCAGGGAAGCGCCTTTATCCACCAAATCTAGAAGCCAACCTTGAGTCAGCTGTTGAGTCAGCTCTCACTCACAGGGACCCTGTCGGCCAGGGTAGAATTTCCCCTGTGGGTTTCCGAGACAGTAACTCTTGATGGCAGCAGGCAGCCTCAACTGTCTCCCAGGGAGCCGCTGGTGGTTTCAAACTGCCAACCCTATGGTTAGCGGCCCAACCAGGGACCCACAGGGCTCCTTGAATTTATATCTCAACAAATAAAATTCCTAGTAGCTCTAGCTTAATTATAGAGGCATAGTCAATATTTTCTTCAATGGATACCCGTGGAGAAAGACATTAACAACGTGTGCTTTGCAGGTGACACAATAAGCACTTGAAGTACTTGCTGCTGAAGATCAAAGCCTCTATCTAGTATGGGTTGCAACTCAATGTAAAGAAAACCCAAATCCTTACACCTGGATCAAGAGACAACTTCAGGATAAATGAAGAAAAGATTGAAGTTATCAATGATTGCATTTTACTTGGATCCATAATCAATACTCACAGAAGCAGCCATCATGAAACCTAACAACACATTACATTGGGCAAATCTGCTGCACAAGATCACTTTAAAGTGTTGTAGAACAAGGATGTCACCTTGAGGACTGAGGAGTACCTGGACCAAGCCACTGCATTGTCAATCACCTCATATACATGCGAAAGTTGGATAATGTGTTAGTCCAGACAGACTAGAGAAACAAACCCAGTGACACATATGTGCAATAGAGAACGTTATATCAAAGAGTAATTACACATTAAGGAAACATCCCAGCCCAGTCCAGTGCAAGTCCATAAGTCAGATATTAGCCGATATGTCCAATACCGGTCTACAAGTTCCTCTTCAGACTCATGCAACACATGCAATGACGCCGAATGCAGGATGATCACAGGCCAGTGAGTGGAAAACTCTTATGAATCCAGTGGTGGTGGAAGCATCTCAGCGCTGGTGTGAGTCTCCATGTGGCTCCTCCAGCTCCAGGGCTCTGGCTCCATCAGTATAGCTCCATATGGCGTACCATCGGGAATGTCTCACAGAGAGACAAGCAGAGTGTGTGTGTGTCTGGCCTCCAGTGAGCTATTTCTCTCGGTCACGCCTCCAAATGAGGTCATCAAGCTGCAACTTGATTGATTGGCTGAATTCCACCCCTTCACTCTTAATTGTCTCAAGTTGACATCAGATTATGTAACCACCACAGACACTGAATGAGAGAGTGAAGAAAACCCTCAGAGAGATGTACTGGCAGGGTGTCTGCAACTAACAAGCACGCTCATCAGAACAATTCTAGACTAAAAGTATGCTTTGAAATACATCATCAGATTTAGCATTGAACTTATAAAATTTGAAGCTGCTTAGATCAATTCTTTGAGCAGCTAAATCCTTATAAGCACACTATTCCTTTTCTTTGCCAAGCCAACACAGTTTGGAAAATTCTTTTCTCAAATATTCCATTCCGTAATTGACCCTGAAGGTAAATTGGCTTAAAGAGCCACATCCCAAACAAGCCCTTTCCCACCGAGTCACCAGTAAATGAATACAGTGGAGCTGCTGGCATTTGGGTTGTATGTCTAATTAGAGTTCTTAGCATCGCAAACATACCATTTACTCGAGTTGGGGTTTTTAATTCTTAACTTGGAGCCCTTTGAGATGAAGACAAGTGACCCTTTGTAGGAAATATGTCAAGAATCAACTCTCTCGGGTTGACCTTTAATTTGTTGCTCACTGACTCAAAATACTGTTTACTTCCAGGCTTGAAGGTGTCTGGGCCTTTTTTTTGTGCGTTAAAAATGAAGACAGAGGGCTCGCACTGCTAGGGTGCATTGGGATTCAGACTCTGTGCTCCCTTCTCCCTGACGCTTTCTGGGTGTTTCTGCAGGAGAAAATGCCTCAGCCAGTTCCGTCTTTACTCTGATATGAACCCACCTTGCACTCCCGGTGGCAGGAGAGGCAGGATGCCTAGTTTGACAACCAGGTAGATGAGTATCCAGGTACTCAACGGTTCACTGCCCTGCTGCTAAGTGAAAGGTTGGTGGTTTGAATCCACTTCCCGAGGTTCCGTGGGAGAAGGACCTAGGGGTCTGCCCCGGTAATGATTAAAATCAAAACCCAAACTCACTGTTATAAAGTCAATTCCAATTCAGAGCCACCCACGACACAAAGAAAACTGCTTCACAGGTGGGAGAAAGACAGGGCTTTCTACTCCTGTAAAGAGTGACAGTCTTGGAAACTCAAAAGGGGTAGTGTTACCTGTCCCAGAGGGACACTGTGAGTCAGCATCAATTCCATGGCAGTGAGTTAACCGTTATGGAAGTAGGCTGCCACATCTTTTGCCCCTCAAGTGGCTGCTGACTGTTGAGGTGTGATGGCTGACTCTTGGGGTAGCAGCTGACCACTTAATCACCGGACCATCAAGTGTCCTCCCACAATGATTGCATCCTAGAAAACCCCAGTGGGGGCGTGGTTCTCCAATCATAGCTTTCACTACCCTGAGAGCCAAAGAACTAGCTGGTGCCCAGTTACCATTACAGAACAGCTCTGATCCAGACCAATGAACTACCAGCCTGGTTCTGGGAGAAAATGTAGAACAAATTCAAAATTATTTAGAAGGGCCAGACTTATTGTTGGAATTCCCAACCTTCAAATCAGGAGCTGGGCCCATTCCTGGGTGGTGGTGGTGGTGGTAGTGGTAGGGGGTTGGGGGGAGGGTGCGTCATCTTATAACCAAACAAGAGACAGGTCTATAAAGTGAACAATAACGCCATAAGGGACTTTCTCCACAGAAGCCAACCGTACAAGTCCAAAAAGGATAGCATTTTCCCCAAACGGAGCTCAGCAGAAAGGGGCAGCAAAGAGTGTCCTGGGAATGATCAGGGAACCCAGGGAGAAGTTGCCTGATGTTACAAATCATAAGGTGTATAAATTGTTGGGTGTAAAACGAATTTGCTCTATGAACTTTTACCCAAGTCACAATTAAAAGTGAAGTTAAAAGGGACTTTCTACCTTGTCCGCCTCTCAAAAAAATACCCCCAAACCTCACTGCCACCGAGTCAATTCAGACTCATAGCCACCCTATAGAATAGATTGTCTGCTTCTAGCCATTTGAAAGCTTCCTTTCCAAATGAATGAGCCCTTCTACCCACGACGGCAGCCTTCAGGATAGATGACAGCGCAACATGAGGAAAACAAAAATCCTCAAACCTGGACCAGGGAGCCACATCACGACAAACAGGGAAAATACTGAATTGTCAAGAACTTCATTTATCTTGACTCCACAATCAATGTCCATGGAAAAAAGCAGTCAAGAAATTACTGTAAATGACGTATTGGGTGATCTATTGAGGAAAAAAAACCCAACTGGTTAAAGGGTGAGAAAGCTAAGGCACTAAGGTGCGCCTCCCTCTTCCAAGCCATGGTATTTTCAATGGTGATTAAAACTAAAACCGAACATGGTACCGTTGAGTCCACGCTAACTCCCCGAGACCTACGAGACAGAGCAGACCTGCCCTGTGAGCTTCCGAGACTGTAACTCCACGGGAGTAAAACGTGCCGTCTTCCCCTCTCACAGTGGCTGGTGCTTTTGAACTGCTGACCTTGTAGTTAGCAGCCCAATGAGTACGCTCTATCAACAGTGAATACATCAATCAACGAACAATCGATGAATCTGAATTGTGGTGTCGATGAAGAACATTGACTGCACTGTGGACTTCCAGAAGACCACACAAACCTGTGTTGGAAGAAATACAGCTGGCACGTGTCTTAGAAGGGAGGATGGCGGGGCTCCTCCTGAGCTTAGCCAGGTTATTGAGATGGAACAGCCCCTGGGGAAAGAGCTCATGCTTGGTAGAGCAGAGAGAGCGTCCGTGAAAAGAGGTGAACTCCATGAGATGGGCTGACACCGTGGCTGTGACAGCGACAATTGTCAGGCTGGTGCAGGACGAGGCAGTGGTTCATTCTGTTTGTCCCCTGAGTCAGAAGTGACTCAATGGACCCTACCAATGACATCAACGACCAGTGACGGTGCTTTCAAGGGTACAATCCCAGCAGAAAGGCGCCTCCATGATCATCTGTTATTACATTTTCACAACACGAACTAGCAGTGGCTTCTCTAGAAGTAAAATTATATGTGATAAAGAAGAAAAAGGAGAGTCGGAATCCTACAAAATGTCATTATTTAAAAATAAACCAAAAGGAACCACTATCATGACCCTAATTATACCTTACAAATCCTGTCAGGGCTAGACCAGAACATGTACACTGGTACAGATAAGAGCTCACAACACAGGGAATCCAGGACAGATAAACCCCTCAGGACCAATCATGAGAATGGAGATACCAGGAGGGTAAGGCTAAGGTGGGGGGAGAAAGGGGGAACCGAACACAATGATTGACATATATCCCCCTCCCAGGGGGATGGACAACAGAAAAGTGGGTGAAAGGAGACAGTGGTCAGTGTAAGACATGAAAAAAATTATAAATTATCAAGGGTTCATGGGGGTCTGTGTGGAAATGAGCTGATACCAAGGACTCAAGTAGAAAGAAAATGCTTTGAAAATGAATGATGGCAACATATGTACAAATGTGCATGACACAATGGATGGATGGATGGATTGTGATAAGAGCTGTAGGAGCCCCCAATAAAATGATTTTTAAAAAAAGAGAAGGAACTATGATGATAGGATATTCTGATGATAGGATATTCAGATGATGGTATACTTATCATGTCTACTTATAGTTTTAAAGCATTCTGGTTTTTACAAACAGATTTTAAAAATTCTTTTATTGATCTTAGAGGACTCATTTTCTTATAATTGAATGACAAATCGTGCAGTGGTTCACATTAATGATTAATATACTATCTTTCTAAAAAATTGCATCAACTCTCATGGCCTTCCTGCGACACTCAGGAGTGGCTTAATGACTCAGTCACTGCGTGTTCCCGCTGCACATCAGAAAATAGAAGAGAGAGGCATTGCCTTTGACCCACTTACTTGTGGGGCGGGGAAAATAAGCCGGACTCAAGTTTCCAGTAGCAAACGCTCTAGCAAAACGACTTCAGCCCTTCAGAACGCTCTCCTCATCTGCTGCTTATTTAACTGAAGCTGAGGTGGCCGATTCCTGCACAAAGGTGACTTTGGAGGAGAGAGATTGTGCCAAACTGGTTCCCTTGTTTTTGTGTTATGCAAGACAAAGACAAGGCATTTAACTGTTTGCTCCTCGGCTATAAGTTTAAGGTGACCCCTTCACGCCAAATGGCAGGCGTTCCAAACTAAAACTTGACTTTAGTGTGGTGAGACGGGGCTCTGGTATCTCTTAGTTCCATCTCGGTACGAACTTTCTGAAGCCCCCTCTGGTTTCCTGGACTACTCTCTGTGCCCACTCAAGACTGTATAATTTAATATGAAATCATTAACTTTGCCCAGTTGAATAAAAATGTACAGAGCTACAGTTGAGTTGTGAGCATGGTATTGTGGAACAATTAAAATGTGTTGATGTAGGAGGGCAACTTCAAACCATTTGTGAACCAGTGGGATGAAAGCTCATGGAATTTCCATCATTTTTGGCATTGTGAAGAGTGCGTCAATGACCGTGACCGTGCACGTCTGTTATGTCTGTCGTTATGACTCTTGCTTCTTTACACGGTAAACTCAGCCGAGGGATTGCTGGATGGCATGGACTTTCCCTTCCCACTGGTTTGCGGCTGCTTCCTATTGCTTCCCACGGAGTCTACATAGCTCCAGCCCCGCCAGCGGTGTAGGAGGGTTCAAATCTCTCAGCAGCCTCTCCAGCATTGGTAGCTTTAGTGGTTCTTGTTTTAACCTGCCTGTCGTTGTTGGTATAAGGTGGTAGCTGATCGTTGCTTTGATTTGCATCTCCCAGATGGCAGATAAGCATTTCATAGAAGGTTTGTTGGCCACTTGGTTGTCTTCTTTGGAGAACTGCCTGTTTGTATCCTTTTTTAAAAAATTGTTTTATTAGGGGCTCATACAACTCTTATCACAATCCATACATACATCAATTGTGTAAAGCACATTTGTACATTCGTTACCCTTATCATTCTCAAAACATTTGCTCTCCACCTAAGCCCCTGACATCAGCTCCTCATTTTCCCCTCCTTCCCTGCTTCCCCCTCCCTCATGAACCCTTGATAATTTATAAATTATTATTTTGTCATATCATGCCCTGTCTGATGTCTCCCTTCACCCACTTTTCTGTTGTCCGTCCTCCAGAGAGGAGCTTATATGTAAATCCCTGTAATCGGTTCCCCCTTACCATTCCACCCTCCCTCTACCTTCCCAGTATCACCACTCACACCGCTGGTCCTGAAAGAATCATCTGCCCTGGATTCCCTGCGTTTCCAGTTCCTATCTGTACCAGTGTACATCCTCTGGTTTAGCCAGATTTTCAAGGTAGAATTCGGATCATGATAGTGGGGGTGCGGGGAGGAAGCATTTAGGAACTAGAGGAAAGTTGTATGTTTCATCATTGCTACATCACACCCTGACTGGTTCGTCTCCTACCTGAGACCCTTCTATAAGGGGGTGTCCAGTGGCCGACAAATGGGCTTCTCCATTCTGCACTCCCCCCTCATTCACTGTGGTAAGATATTTTGTTCTAATGATGCTTGATACCCGATCCCTTCGGCACCTCGTGATCACACAGGCCGGTGTGTGTCTTCCATGTGGGGTTTGTTGCTTCTGAGCTAGATGGCCACTTGTTTCCCTCCAGTTCATATCGTTGGCCCACTTCTTAATTGGATCGTTCATCTTTTTCTCATTGAATTATCGTTTTCTACATAGATCAGTGATCAGTCCCTTGTCTATTGTGTCATTGACACAGATTTCTTCCCCTCTCCTTCTTTGCTTTTGTGATAACTTGTTGTGATGCCCATAAATGGCTTCTTTTTAGTAGATTCTAGTCATCTGTTTTGACATGTAATGTATATATTTCCTTTGCTGTCTTTGACAGTATGTCTATATTTTGCAATATTAATCCCTATTTTTGTGGATGATTTTTATAGCTCTGGGATTTATATTTAGTTATTTGGTCCATCATGTGTTTGTTTTTCACATCGATAAAGAAACATTGGTACATACACACAACGGAGTATTAAATGAACTAAACTCACTGCCATCGAGTTGATTCCAACTTATAGCAACTTGGTAGAACTGCCCCTGTGAGTTTACAAGATGAACTTTTCACAGGAGTTGGAAGCCTCGTCTTTCTCCTGCAGTGTCTGGTGGTTTTGAAATACTCACCTCGGGGTTAGTAACCTAACATGTAACCAGTATGCCACCAGGGCTCCTAATGGGATACTATGCATCATTAAAAACCCATGTTGGGACCATGAAACAACTCAGGACGTGAATGGAGCTGGAGAGCATTACGCTGAGTGAACATAGCCAATCACAAAGGACAAATGCTATGTGAGACCACTCTCTTAAATGGGGCTGGGAAAGAGAGAGGCTTTCATACCACATGGAACAGACTTGGGAGTCTTCCAAAGAGGGGAGGGGGAGGACAAAAGATAAGGCAACAGACTAGACAGTCGATGGGTGTTAACGTGGGTGAGTTGGCAGATGGTGGTTCCCAAGAGGGAGAAGAGAACTCAAGAAGCAGTGGAAGGGGACGCTATTGGGTGGTGGGGTGGCATTAATTAGAACTTGAAACTCTTGAATACAAAGTTGATGATCTGAAATGTAAACCCTTACCAAATTTGCAGTTTTTTACATTGTTATAAGAAAGAGATCATGGAATCTCTCCAGAAATTTTTGAAGCCTCTGCGCCTAATTAAAAAAGGAACAATGAAAGGCCAAATATCACAAAGCAATTGTTCTAGAGGAGAAGGGAGGGGCTGCCTGGAGGAGACAGAGGTAGAAGTGAGACTTCCTGGTCCTTACCTCATTTGGTAGATTCAGTTTTGGTAGGCATGTTGCTATTGTATGTAATTGTAAAATAAAATTCAATTTAAATTTTAGTTTCTCCTTTTTTAACAAAAAAAGAAAAGAAAGAGCCTATTGTGTATCCAGTTGGTGGCACAGAGAACAATGACTTTAGGTGACTTAAGGCATCGTCACTTGACCACCTAGCCCTCATGGGATATTCCCTAGGAACAAAGCGAACTGCAAAGGAAAACATTTTTGTCTGTTTTAGGTAACCATGCATATTGGTGGTGGTTGTGTTGAAATTTCTATTCTGAGTGAAAGGGGATTCAAACAAAAACAAACTCCCTGCATTTGAGTCAGCGCTGACTTGTAGCTATCCTACAGGGCAGGGTAGAACCACTCCTTTGAGTTTCCAAGCCTGGAACTGTTCATGGTTGCTGCAAGTCTAGTTTTGCTCCCTTGAAGCTGCTGGTAGTTTCTAACTGTTTACCTTCTGATTAGTAACCTAACTGGTAGCCCATTATGCCCCCAGGGCTCCTCAATATGGGTGTGGTTGTTACATAATCTGGGGGTCAATGTGGGTCTTGAGAGAGGATTAAGAGTGAAGGGGTGGAGTCTAGTCTGTCAATCAGGTCATAGCCAATGAAACCTCTGTGTGGGCATGGTCTTCTGAGGATTCTGGGAACTCCTGTATTTCCTCCTTGGAGGTGGGAGACATAGTCTCTCTGGGCTCACTCCCTTGCAGACTCTCTACTGACAAGTTTGACTCCCTGCAAGACATCCCTGAGGAGAAGCCACCTACCCTGATGCAGCCCTGGGTGCTGGAGGAGTCACGTGGAGACTCCTGCCTGCGCTGAGATACTTACACTGCCACTGGATCCCCAAGACTACCCACTGGTCTGTGATCTTCCTGCATTTGGTGTCATTGCATGTTTTGTGAGTCTGAAGAGGACTTTATAGATTGGTATTGGACACCTGGGCTAATCTCAGACTTATGGACTTGATCTGGACTGGACTAGGATGCTTTCTCAATATTCAATTGCTCTTGTATATAAAGTTCTTTCCTATACACATACACGTGTCTATGAATTTGTTTCTCCAGACAACATGCACTAACACAATGGGATAAGCCAATCTGAACGATGTGATATTGCAGTTTTTTTCTTCCTTAGTGTCCTTGAAAATGAGGAGTCCCCACATAGGAAACAGGAGATACAGATGTCAATTCAGATGGAAAAGAGAAGAAAAGAAAGAGGAAAAAATGTCACTGCCATCCAGTCTCTTCTGACTCACTTCCACCCCATAGCACAGGACACAGCGTCCCTATGTGTTCCCAAACAGAAAATCTCTACAGTGGCAAACCTCCTCTTTCTCCCGTGAAGGAACTGGTGGGCTTGAACCACCAACCTTGCAATTAGCCGCCCAATGCATAATTCACTACACCACCAGGGCTCCCTTGTCAAAAAGAAGAGGTTAGGCAAATCTCCTGTGACCCTGATTTGAATTGGAAGCTATTGATACAAACAGGATGTGTGGCTATCGACATAGGTAATAAAAAGAGCGATGGAGATGATTCTCCCTAGCTCCTCTGTTTGAGAAAAAGAAGCTTAGAAACCATGGGAAAGCCAGCTGCAATGAGCAGTTGGTATCTCTTACCTTTTGGCAGACACAGGAACTGTCTTTGCACCCATGTCATAAATATGTTTATTCCCAGATATAATGACTACCCATGCCCTGCCAGCCACTCTCTGTTCCCGCCCAGGTCTCCACAGTGGTGTGGGCAGCTGTAGCTCAGCATTGAGGCTCCTCTGATCATCTTTTAGTGCAGCTTTCTCCAAGTGGGATTACCACACCAGAAACCAAGAAACACGGCCACCTGTGGATTCCCACTCATGCTGACCCGAGAGGACAGAGTAGGCAGGCCCCTGTGGGTTTCTGAGACAGCTGGGCTTGGCGGGAGTAGAAAGCCTCATCATTCTCTTGCAGGGTGACTGGAGGTTTTGAACTGCTGGTTTTGCAGTTGGCAGCGCATTGGGTAACCACTACACCACCAGGGCTCCTTCACCACCCCAGTAGTAGACATGTATTCCCACCATTCTGATATCAGTCGGGGAGAGGGGCTGCTTCTTTTTTCTCTGTTTCTCCTTCTTCTATTTTTCTTGTAGAGAAAAGTGAAGAGTAAAGGCAGTGACCTGGAAAATCTTCAGATAGGACATTTACATATTTCCTTTATTAATGATTAACTGCATTATAACCAAGAGCATAATGGCCTAATCAACCTTAATAAACTACTTATAAATCATGCTTTGACTCACCAACACTTGAATTGTGAGCATATGGATTGATTAAGATACTGTTATTTTTTAATATAGCTTCTTGGACATTTTAGTAGTACTTTAGATATTTCTGGGGTTTTTAACGATAACCTTCCCTTTGCATATCTGATGAAATGTGAAACTTTCTTTCCCAAGAATATCTGACAAACTTTGTAAGTAGTGCTTAAAATCTGCCCTTATATATACAATTCCCTGTGAATATGATGAAAGCCAAAAAATGTAAATTACAGATTAGAGATTATAGATAAAATGATCATCTGTTAGAACCCAAAATAAAACAACCCCAAACTTACTACCATCAGATCAATTCCAACTCATGGCAGCCCTGTAGAACTGCCCTTGTGGCTTTCTGGACTGTTACTCTTTTTTTTTTTTAATCATTTTATTGAGGGCTCGTACAACTCTTATCACAATCCTTCCATCCATTGTGTCAAGCACATTTGTGCATATGTTGCCATCATCATTTTCAAAATACTTTCTTTCTACTTGAGCCCTTGGTATCAGCTCCTCATTTTATCCCCTCCCTCCCTCACAACCCTTGATAATTTATAAATTATTATTATTTTGTCATGTCTTACACTGTCTGATGTCTCCCTTCACCCACTTTTCTGTTGTCCATCCCCCAGGGAGGGAGTTATATTTATATCCTTGTGATCAGTCCCCCTTTTCCCCTCCACCTTCCCTCCACCCTTCTGGTATCGTTATTGGTTCTGAGGAGTTTATCTGTCCTGGATTCCTTGTGTTTCCAGTTCTTATCTGTACCAGTGTACATCCTCTCGTCCAGCCAGATTTGTAAGGAAGAATTGGTATCATGATGGGGGGAGGGGGGAAGGACGCATTAAACAACTAGAAGAAAGTTGTATGTTTCATCATTGCTGTACTGTACCCTGACTGGCTCCTCTCCTCCCTAACGATCATTCTATAAGGGGATGTCTAGTTGCCAACAGATGGGCTTTGGGTCTCCCCTCCGCACTCCTCCATCATTCACAATGATAAGATTTTTTGTTCTTTGATGCCTGATCCCTGAACTAGGAGGCAAAGGGCACTTATAGATGTCTAAATACAGGGATGTACATATGTAAATATATTTGTATATGATGATGGGGAAATAAATCTATGTACATATGTTTATAGGTTTAATATTAAAGAAGCAGATGGACATTGGGATTCTACTCAACTACTCCCTCAGTGCAAGAACACTTTGCTCTATTAAACTGACATTCCATGCTGCTCACCTTCCCGACACGATCACTGTAGACAAAGCGGGTGCATAATCAAATGTGGTGAAGAGAGCTGATGGTGCCCAGCTATCAAAAGATATAGCATCTGGGGTCTTAAAGGCTTGAAGATAAACAAGCAGCCATCTAGCTGAGAAGCAACAAAGCCCACATGGAAGAAGCACACCAGCCTGTGTGATCACAGGCTGTAACTCTTTATGGGAAAAGAAAGCCTCATCTTTCTCCAGAGGAGAAGCTGATGGTTTTGAACTGCTGCCCTTGCAGTTAGCAGTCTAACTGGTAATCCACTGTATTACAAGGGTTCTTCTGTGAGAGCCAGAGGAGCATTAACGTTCATCAGTCTAACCTCTTCTCCTGACGTGACACCTGGGGGGGGGGACTAAGGCCAAGGTCAAACCACTAGTGTGTGACAGACGGAGGTAAAAACCCACATCTGATCAGGACAATGCCCTACCGAGAATTAGCCAAAACCAGAAAGAAGGCAGTAGAAAAAAAAGAGAGAGAGGGAAAAAACGGGTATGTCTGAGAGATGAGGTCTAGGGTACCTTCCTTTGAAATTCTATTGTTATGTCACCTTTTCCATCACGATCCTTTCTGTAAACTGTCGGAAATGACCCACAGCCGTGTGATGCAGTCGGGCAAAGGAGCTGCTTTTACTACTCAGGAAATGAGGAATAAAGGATGGGCTTCTAATCCGTGTTGGCAGGTGCTGCCAAGTCTATTCTGCCGGACAGACTGGCTCTGCTCCTTGGGGTTCTCTCAGCTGCCACCTCCCAGGAGCAGCTCACAGACCACGCTCTCTGACACCACCAGGGAGGCTTTGAACCGACTAGCTTTGTGTTAGCAGCTGAGCCCACACTGTTGTGGTCCCTCGGTTCTTTGACTGATACTTCGTGTGGATTTATACTCAACTGGAAGACTCATAGCAACCCTACTGGATGGCGTGGCGGGGCCGGCTAGCGTCGTGGTTGCGCTTTGGCTTGCTAAGAGCAAAGTCAGCAGTTGGAAACCACCAGCAGCTCCTCGGGAGGAACACAAGGCTTTCTACTCCGATAGAGATGTCGTCTCAGACCTGTGAGTCTGGGTCCTCTAGGGTCAGAGTTGACAGGAAGGCAATGAGTTTGGTTTGCGAGGTTTGTGAGTCTCCCACACTGTAACTCTGTGTGGAAGTAGAAAGCCTCATCTCTCTCCCAAAGAGTGGCTAGTGGCTTCAAACTGCCGGCTTGCGGTTAGCAGCCCCATGCATAACCCACTATGACTCTATGGCTTGGGATTTATAGTCATGCTACATAACTAGTCTCTGGAGTCCTCTCTTTCAATATCTGTCCATACACGGGCACATGTGTATGCGGACATCCATTTATGCACACCACATTCTAGGTATGAGGTTGTTGTGGTTTAATGGTAGACTTTTGCTGGGCCCCCAGGATGCCAGTCCTCATGCACAGTGGCCCCTCCCACTCTGTCCACAGACCTGTGTATGTTCCTGGCTTCTGCAAGGCCTGGATTGGGCAGAACTTTCTCCCATGGGGCCTGGAGTCTCCGTGAGCCAGGGGCCCTGCTGGGACAGCAGACCACAACAGAAGCACTGTTGGAAGCGCTTCATTTGCATTCTGCCTGGAATTCTAGCTGCAGCAATAGGCAGATCATGTGACTTGTCCTGGATGGTTCCAGAGGGTCAGACTCAGGATTCGAACGCAGGCAGCAGCAAGACGGAGCTGTGTTTGCTGCTGGAACTGTCTGGCTTTGCCAGCTCTCTCACTTCAGGGTCAAAGAGCCTCTCCTTTGAGCCATACGATGGAATTCCTTAAATGCAACAAAACAACAAAGCTCAAGAGACTCCTCAATCCTTCACCATGCCAACTCTGTGATCTTTCAGTCCTCGCTTAAAATGTGGGTCTGATGAGGCCCACTTCATAGGTAGGGACTGCTGGGCGGATTAAATGGGATAAATTGCATCCATTCCTCAATCAGAGCCTTGGCAGGCGGCACCTGCCCAGTAAATAACTGCTGTCATCAGCTGTCCTTGTCAGCAGCGGCAGCAGCATCAATATCGTCACCCACAACATTATCACAGTCATTCCTTTCTCTGCCTATTGACCTCTCTTTAAAGGTGACAGCTCCTGGAAGGGATCAGACACTCCCCAAGGGACCAGTGAGTCACCAGAAGCATCTTTCCTTGACAGGAGTGAGCGGGACATCTCCTAGCCCAGGGGATAAAAGGGAGAGAATGAAGAGTGATAGGGAGCACCCCCACTCCCACCCTCATCCTCCCCAAGACAATTTAGAGAAGTTTTGCCACCAACTAGTGGGCTAAGGGAGGAGTCCTGGTGGCATAGTGGCTAACTATGAGCCTTGGGTTGCTCACTGCAAGGTCAACAGTTTGAAACCACCCGCTGCTCCACAGGAGCAAGATGAGGCTTTCTACTCCCATAAACAGTTACAGTCCCGGAAACCCCCAGGGGCAGGGCTCCCCTGTCCTATAGGATCACTGTGAGTCCGCGTCGACTTGATGGCAGCGAGGGCTGGCTGGGATGAGCCCTGGTGGTACAGTCACTAAGTGCTCGGCTTCTAACGGAAAGGTTGGCAGTTCAATTCCACAGAGTGGGTCTGTGGGGAAAAGTCTGTGATCTGCTCCTGGAAATATTACAGCCTAGAAAACTCCATCCATGGGCAGTTCTACTCCATCCCTTGGGGTCACTGTGAGTAGGAAGTCCACTCGATGGCATGGACCCCCAAGAAACAATAGGTGGATACTTTTACAAAGCTCTTTGTCTGAACATGTGCATAAGCAAACGTGGTGAAGAAAGCTGATGGTGCCCGGCTATCAAAATATATAGTGTCGGGGGTCTTAAAGGCTTGAAGATAAACAAGTGGCCATCTAACTCGAAAGCAACAAAGCCCACAGAAAAGAAGCACACCAGCCTGTGTGATCACGAGGTGATGAAGGGATCAGGTAGCAGACACCAAAGAACAAAACCATCATTGTATGATCACCTTCTCCACATAAACACTGAAGTTGAATGTGTGCATAAAAAGTAAGTGTGATGAAGAAGGCTGATGGTGCCCGGCCATTGAAAGATATAGCATCGAAAGATATAGGTCTTAAAGCTTGAACGTAAACAAGTGGCCATCTAGCCCAGAAGCAACAAAGCCCACATGGAAGTAGCACACAACATGTGCAATCATGAAGGGCCGAGGGGACCAGGTTTCAAGCACCAAAGGCAGGGGAGGGGGGAAATCATATCATCGTGAATGAGGGGATCGCGTGATGGGGACAAATGCCCATTAGTAGAAAACTGGACATCCCTTGCAGAGGGGTAGTGGGGAGGAGATGAGTCACTCAGGGTTCAGTGTAGCAATAATGAAACTCACAACCTTCCTCTAGTTCTTAAATGCTTCCTCCCCCCACCTATCATGATCCCAATTCTACCTTGCAAACTTGGTGAGACCAGAGAATGCACAACAGTACAGATGGGAACTGGAAACACAGGGAATCCAGGACAGATGAGCCCCTCAGGACCAGCGGTGAGGGTGGCAATACCAGGAGGGAAGGGGGGTGGGTAGAAAGGGGGAACCGATCACAAGGATCTACATATAACCTCCTCCCTGGGGGATGGGCAACAGAGGTGGATGAGGGGAGATGTGCAGCAGTGTAAGATAAGATAAATTAATAATTTATAAATTATCAAGGGTTCATGGGGGAGGGTGGGAAGGAGGGGGAGGAGGGGAAAGGAAAATGAGGAGCTGATTCCAGGAACCTGGGCAGAAAGTGAGTTTTGAGAATGATAAGGGCAATGAGTGTATAAGTGTGCTTTATACAATTGATGTATGTGCGGATTGCTAGGAGCCCCAATATAATCATTTATTTTTAAAAAAACGATTTGCCTGTAGCCCAGGGCTCTTCTAGGGGAGCAGTGGTCCCTCTGAGGCTTCCGAAGGACCTGGCAGGGCATGTGGACGGCCCTTCTGAGCAGGCTGCGCAGACTTAGTCTAAGGAGTCCAGCCCCACGTCATCCTGCCCAGGCTCACGAGAGGCCATGGTGGAGGTGGACGCACAGCCCTCGGCCCAGGCCTGGCACCAAAGACAGTTTCTCATCGTCCCCGCAGGCACGGGACATGGACCGCACAGCATGGGAGAGCTTGTTAGAACTTCAGACACCTGTGCCCCTGGACCAAGGCTGGGTGCCAGTCTTCAGCCCTGCGCCTACCGCTCCTCAACTGAGAGGTGGAAGGTGGCCTGCTGCTGCTCACAATTTCTGCCCCAGGTCTGTCTGCTCGCTGACCCTCCGGCCTCGCTGCTGGGCACTCCCGCCTCCCAGGCCCACGAACTCCTTCATGTCTGTGTTCTAGGTTCTCAGCTTTGTCGTGATGCACAGTGCATCAGTACGTCATACGATGTCAAACAGTACAGAAGGGGCTATGACACAAGGGCCATATCGGTGCCCCTGCAGACCCCTGTTCCCTTCCCCAGAAGCAACTCCCACGGGTCCCCTCATTTAGAGGATATGGTGTCATGAGGGCCACGGGTACCCACTATTCTAGATGCTTAGGGTTGGGTGTGTCTTAGAAGAAGTCCAACCAGAATGCTCACTAGAGGCAAGGATGCAGCGAGTTTGTCTCACATACTTCAGACATGTCAGGAGAGACCGGCCCCTGACGAAGGACATCATGCTTGGTAAAGTAGCAGGACAGTGCAAAAGAGCAAAATGGACTGACGCAGTGGCTGTGCCAAGGGACTCAAACCTAAGGGCAATTCTGACGATGGTGCAGGATCGGGTAGTGTTTCCTTCTGTTGGGTACCGGGTCCCTATGAGCTGGAACCGACTCGTCGGCACCTGACATCGCAACAACAGGGTTGAGTTAGCCACATGAACCCAAACGCAGTGACATCAAATCAATCCGGACTGATGTTGAGCCTATAGGCCAAAGACTGCAGATTTTTATAGGAGTAGACAGCCTCATCTTTCTCCTTCAGAGAGATTCTGAAGCTGATGGATTTGAATCCCCCAACATTGTGGTTAGCTGTCCAACACTTAAACCCCTATGCTACCAGAGCAGCAATCCAGTCGATTCTGACCCAGTCAATTCTGCCTCATGACAGCTCTGTCTAGGGTTTCCTAAGACTTTAAATCTTGATGGGGGCAGATACCTCGTCTTTGCCCCATGGAGCAGCTGGTAGGTTTGAACCACTGATCTTGTGGTTTACAGCCCAATACGGAACCCACAGGACCACCAGAATATGACACAGTAGTAAATTACCACTGAGTCTGTTTGTTGTTGTCCCTAGCTTTGGATGGCAATGTGGTGCTTAGGGCCTCACTTCTTCGAAGGGCAAAAAGCACAAGATGAAGTGAGACACTTTAATAAATGCCTTATCCTGTCCTATTTATACTGGGAGGTGACAGATTAGTAGTGGTACCCTCTTCATGGGGTTTCACGTGTCAGGACCCTGCAGAGGGTTACTGCCCATTGTTGGCAGTCAGTGGCGACTTCTCCAAGCAAACACCACTGAAGTCACAGGCCTGGCCTCCTCGATAAGATAAATAGGAAGGAACATGAGTTGACCTTGGGGAACTGGAAGGTTCAGGCTCCATTATCCAGTCGCTCCAGATACAACTGTGGACATCACAGAAGGCCAGTCTGAGAAGCGAAGGCTTTGAGAAGTTTACAGTCTTCTAAGAATAACACTCATGATAAGAGAAGACCCAAGTTTTTCAGCACTTACTATACATCTAAGGAACCTTGGCAGCACAGTGAGCAAAGTTTTGAGCTGTTAACTGCAAGGTCAGTGGTTTCAGACCCAACAGCCACTCACCAGAGAAAGAGGAGGCTACTGCAATGCTCTACAGTCTCAGGAACTCTAGGGTCATTCTGAGTTGGAATCGACTTGATGGCAGTGGGTATTTTGTTTTGTTTGCTTGTGGGGCATATTGTTGAAGCTTTACAACTCTTTCCTCACCTTGCACTCTCCAGTACTGTTGCCAAATCTGATGGTTGAGAGCTAGAAATGTGACTAGCCCGAATTCCGATGGGCTATCAGTACAGAGAATTCTACCGTCATCTTCAGTCTGAAAGTGGTCAAACATGCCATCAAGATGCACTGGTAATTACAGGTGATTCGAAAGTGAAAGGAACAGAGAGGAAAGATCAGTAGGTAGAGAATATGGTGTCCTTGGTGCTGGAAACAAAACTAGAGATGGAATTTTGCAAGACCAATGACTTCTTCATTGCAGATACCTTGTCCAACAACACAATGAGCAATTATCCAAGTAGACCTGATCAGATAGAATATACGGGAATCAAATTGATTATATTATTGGGGAAAGACAATGGGGAAGCTGAATATCATCAGCCAAAACAAGGTCAAGGACTCACTGTGGAACAGACTACCGATTGCTCATATCCAAGGTCATGCTGAGGAAAAGTAAAACAAGCCCACAAGAGCAAAAACATGACCTTGAATATATTCCACCTGGATTCCTCAAGAACATATTTGTTATATTGAACACTAATAAACAGAGACCAGAGAAGTTGTGGGCTGACATTAAGAACAACATGTACGAAGAAAGCAAAAGGCCATTAAAAAGGCTGGAAAGGAGAAAATATATATATACCAAAGTTGAAGTCAGAAGTTCTGAAGATTTCTTTTGAACACGGTGTAGTGAGAGCAGAGGGAGAAATGGCGAAGTGAAAGAGCTGGACAGGAAATCTCAAAGAGCAGCTGGCGAAGACAAAGTAAAGCACATGAAATGTGCAAATAGCCAGAGTTAGAAACCCGAAGGAGAAGATCCTTAGCACTTATAAACCTGGAGGAGCTGAAGGGAAACTTCAAGCTTCGGGCTGCCTGCTACTGAACGATGCAGACAGCGTCCCCAGAAGATAGAAAGCCGGCACAGTTCCTGCGCAAAGAGAAGCAGTCTACATTCAACCACTCAGCGAGGGAGCAAGCATGGAATCACGAACCCTGGGATATCGAAATGGAAACGTTTCAACAAACTGATAGCGTTCTGGAACCATTCACTGGTCTTTGCCAAGAAATTTGGTCATTGCAAAGAAAGGTGACCCAACAGAATGTGGAGATGATTGCACCTGCCAGGACTATCACAGAAGTCAAACTTTGCTGGGAGTAATTCAGAAACTATCGCAGCAATACACTGACGGCTGATAGAAAGGCAAGTGAGATTCTGAAGAGGATGTGGCAGGAGGTTTATTGTGGCGGGTGTCAGATCATGACTGAGAGCAGAGAATACCAGAAAGGTTTGATTGTGTTTTCTTGATATCACAACACTACAAAGAATGGGAATCTCTAAACACTTCATTGTGCTTGTATGGAACTTGTACACAGACCAAGAGGCGGTTCGAGTACGTAGTTTAAAATCAGGAGTGGTGTCTGTCAGGATTGTCTCTTTTCACCATACTTATTCAGTCTGTATACTGAGAAAATAATTCAAGAAACTGAACAATATGAAGAAGAACGTGGCATCGAGATTGGAGATAGACTCATCAACAGATGACACAAACGTGCTTACTGAAAGTGAAGATGACTCGGAGCACTTACTGATAAAGATCAAAGACCACCGTCTTCAGAATGGGTTATAACTCAGGTCAAGAAGCAAAATTCTTGCAAGCGGACAAATAGACACCATCATGATAAATGGAGACAAAATTGAAATTGCCCAGGATCTCCTTTTACTTGGATCCACAATCCATGCTCACGGAAGCAGAAGTTCAGAAATCACGGGATGTTGTGATAGGTAGGTTTATTGTGCCAACCTAGCCAATAGGAACATGTGGGATTAATAAGGTCAAAGTTTGATTAGAGAGCAAAGAGAAAAATGGCTCTACAAGGCCCGCACCCTCTTCCCCCTTCTTGATCTCTAGTGATCAGAGTATGCTAGAGCATACTGCTTTAGCTAGTTCTCTGCCTCAACCTGTGAGCTACAGTGCCTGTGAGCCAAGCCAATCCATAGATCATATTGCTAGAGCTTGAGGCTCCTTTGAGACCATCTTCACCACGCTGCTGGTGAGTACATCCCTTGAGCTTGAGGCTGGTGGATTCAGTCACCTTGCATTGTTTTCGTTCAACATCCAATCTGGCCTGTTTTGCTAAACTCCTGAGCTACTGACTGTTGGTGACCCGCCCTGCTGTTTTCTGCCTGTGGGCAGACTCTGCTTGCCTTGCCCAAAGGAGGACTCAGCTGTCTGCTTCCTTGACCTTGAATCTGGCAGCACATGTGAGTTGAAGGACTTCCAGTATATTAACTGTTCTACAGAAGTGACCTGAACTGAACCCTCTGTACTGCTGTGTGGACTAATTAGCTGTTATATTCCTTATTGCTGTATATGTATATATATATGATTTATATATATAAATCATAAGTGTCCTGGTTTTGTTTCTTTAGAGAACCCTGCCTAACACAGATGTGTTGCCTTGGGCAAAAGTGCTGCACAAGAGCTATTTAAAGCATTAAAGTGCAAACCTATTACTTTGAGGACTAAGGTGCATCTGACCCTAAGCTGTGCAATTTTCAATCACCTCAAAGTCATGTGAATGTTGGACAGTGAATAAGGAAGACTGACCAAGAACTGAAACACGTAAATGGTGGCATTACAAAGGATATTGAAAGAACCATGGACTTCCAGGAGAACAAACAAATCTCACCCTGAAGAAATAAAGCTAGAATTCTCTTTGGAAACCAGGATGGCAAGACTCTGTCTCATGTCCTTTGGACATGTTAGGAGAGGCCAGTCCCTGGGGAAGGACACCAAAGTTGGTCAAGTGGAAGGGTATCAAAAAGGAGGAAGACCCTTGATGAGATGGTCGACATCCTGGCTGCAGTGTAACCATTGTGAAGATGGCATAGGGTGCTGCTGGGAGTAGAAGTGACTTAGTGGCACCCAAGAACAACAACATAAATATAAAATACACATTGGACTTCAAAGCATATCCCCCCCAAAAAAGTAAAATAGCTCTCAAAATGCTTTTATGTTGTGTACGTGTTAAATAGCATTTTGAAACTATTGAGCTATAAACTCAATTATTAAAATGAACTTCACCTGTTCAGGTTTACTTTTGTTAATGCAACAACCAGAAGATGTGAAGTGACCTATGTGGCTTCTGTTTGTGGCTGGCATTGTCTTTCTATTGACAGCACCATTCCCGACTGTTGCTCACAGTACTTTGAGCAGCTGGACAGTGTCATCAGCCCCACGTGATGGATGAGGAAATTGAGGCTTAGAGAGCTGCGGTGAATTGCCTGTGATCATACAGAGGTGGCAGAAGTACAATTCCAGACCTGAATTCTTACCCATCACTCTGTGCTGTATCCCCAAAGTCCACAAGCATATCCCGCGTGAAGGGGAATGGAATTGATCATTGGCTATGGGAAAAGGTTGTTTTCACACCTCCACTGTAGAAGAGTTGTGCAATTCTTCAAGGTAGAATTTAGATCGTAGGTGAGTGTGTATCAGGGGACGTGGTCTATGGGAAATACCGCTGGCGTTAGTCCAGGTTGTCTGGAGAAGCAAATCCAGCGACACTCATCTGTGTATCAGAAAAAGCCTTAGGTCAAGAAGTCATCCCAGCCCAGTCCAACTCAAATCCATAAGCCAAATGCTAATGCACAAGTCTCTCTTCAGACTCAGGAAGCCACATGCCCGTTATGCAGACCCAGACTGGTGAACTAGGAAGCAGAAAGATCACAGAGTTGCATGGATCCAAGGTCAATAGGAAGCATGGCAGAGTGCCAGCAGCTCAGGGTCTGGTGGCCCATATAGGACTACCCCTCTAGGCAGGCAGAGTCCCAGCAGGCACGAAGGCAAAGTGACAGAGAGAAGGGCAGTTCCCAGAGTCCCTAAATCTTATACAAAAGACCCCACCCCTCGGGAGATGTCATCAAGCTCCCACTTGATTGACAGGTTTGACTCTACCCCTGGCCAGCAATCTCTAGTTGGAATAATCCAGGTTGCGACCCCTTTGGGGTTCGAATGACCCTTTTACAGGGGTCACCTAGGACCATCGGAAAACACATATATCCCATGGTCTTAGGAACTGAGACACGGCTCCTCTATCCATCGCCAGGCGCGTCCGCCCACATGCAGATACGCCACATATGAGTCCCCGGCGCGAAGACTGTGACCCATGCTACACGACAAATTTTTATTTATTTGTAATTAGAAATAAATATTTCACAATATATAATTGCATCTTTTGTGATTAATCACTATGCTTTCATTATGTTCAATTTGTAACAATGAAAATACATCCTGCCTATCAGATATTTACATGACGACTCCTACATAACAGTAGCAAAATGACAGTGATGAAGCAGCAACAAAAATAATGTTATGGTTGGGGGTCACCACCACATGAGGAGCTGTATGAACGGATCGCGGCCTGAGGAAGGTTGAGAGCCACTGGGATAATCCCTAACGAATACACTTCCTCTCTGTTTGCTATGGTTTGAGGTTCTCCTGTCAAGGATAAGAATAGATTAAGCTGCTTCAGTAGTTACTTTCATTTCTATGATCCTGTATTGCAGTTCACATCGGATTCTTAGGGACGCGCAGAGTGAGTGGAATTGGCACTCCCTTTTCTTCATTCCTGGACAAGATGTACATGTGTGAATCCTCGCCTCTTTTACATTTCAATGGAGAGAAGGCAGAACTGTTGGGTGGGGGCAGGAAGGCATTCCATCTCCTTTCTTCCCCCCACTACCTTCAACCTTCTCTAAAATAAATAAAATTAACTCCATAACCTTCCTTGTCCGAAGGGCATTGATGTTCTCCATCATTCTCATTTGCTCAGAATTAATGCTAGCTTTTATTACATTTTAAATGTTATTGCTTAATTTTATCCTCCTTTTATATCCGGGTAAGTCAAAAAGAATTGCAACAAGATCATAGAAGCCTTTATTAAACAAAAAGCATCCCAGTGGGCAAGCTAGTGTTTCTGGTCATCTCCCCCACATCCACTGCTGGATACAGCCTGTTCCATCTCTCTAACTCTTCCCTGAAGAACTTTGCATGGTCTGACTTAGCACCATGTCAAAAATGGCACTTTCAGCCATCTCCAGGGACTCAAATCTTATTATTCCTTTGGGTTTGGGGAACATAAGACAGCCTGAAGAGCCAAGATCCAGCCTGTAGGGCAGGTTGGTGTAAGGTTTCACAAACAAACTTTCAGAAGGCAGTCTTTGCTACATGGGCCGGTCTGGTGTTGTGCTGGGGGAAATCTCTTCAACTTTACTGGTCTTTCTCTCACCGATGTAGTTTTCAATTTGCTTAAAACTTCAGCCTCATCATCTTCCCGTGTCCTTCAAGAAGTTCTGTCACGATGACCCTTTACATCACCCCCAAGCAGTTACCACAACCTTTGGAGCAAACCTCTGTGTCCTCAAGGGGACTGACCCACCACGCCAACAAAATGAATCACACCAAGACGAAGACAAGTGTCCCACTGAAAGCAGTGGTTCTCAACCTTCCTCATGCCGCAACCCTTTCATACAGTTCCTCAGGTGGCGGTGACCCCCAAACCATGAAATTATTTTCGTTGCTATTTCATAACTGTAATTTTGCTACTGTTATGAATCGTCATGTAAAGATCTGGTAGGCAGGATGTGTTTTCATTGTTACAAATTGAACATAATGAAAGCATAGTGATGAATCACAAAAATAAGATGTAATTATAGATTGTGAAATATTTATTTCTAATAACAGATCAATGAAATTTTGTCTTCAGGCATGGTGTAGCATGGGTAACAGTCGTAATAGAACAACAGTAAACTACATTGCTACATTTTGCAACAGCATGGGTACAAAGCCAATGTCAGTGTGAAGGTTGAGCTAGCTTCTTTCTCACCAGATCAGTATCTCTGCATGTGGGCATGTGGGGATAGCAGAGCAGTGTCTCGATTCCTAATAGCATTGGAAATGGTCTTAGGCGACCCCTGTGAAAGGGTCGTTTGACCCCCCCCAAGGGGTCACGACCCACAGGTTGAGAACCACTGACTTCAGGAATTTGTCTGCAACCATCCACTGACCTCAGAATCCCAAACCCAGGGCTGCTGAGTCCATTCTGACTGACTGAGGTACTAGAAGGATTTCTGAGGCTGTAAATCTTTTTGTTTTTCATCATTTTATTGGGGGCTCATACAGCTCTGACCACAATCCATACATACGTCCCTTGTGTCACGCACCTTTGTACATACCACGTACACTCGTGTATGAGCTGAGTTTTTCAGCACATTTCTTATGCAGTTTTTGCAGTAAAATTAGGTGCCTCAGCTGATGTTCAGGTCAGCTTATACGCGAGTATGTACAGTATGTTGCCATCATCATTTTCACAATATTTTCTTTCTACTTGAGCCCGTGGTATCAGCTTCTCATTTTTTCCCTCTCTCTCCCCACCCTTCCTCCCTCATAAACCCTTGATAACAAGATTTTTGTTCATGTCATACACCGACTGCTGTCTCCTTTCACCCACTTTTCTGTTGTCTGTCCCCCTGGGGAGAGGGATATATGTTGATCATTGTGATCGGTTCCCTCTTTCTCCCCACCCCCACTCCTACACACACACCTTCCCCTTCCCCTTCTGATATCACTACTCTCATTATGGTCCTGAGGGGTTTATCTGCCCTGGCCTCCCTGTGTTGGGAGCTCTTATCTGTACCGTGTGCATGCTGTGGTCAGAATTGGGTCATGATAGTGGGGGCGGGGTGGGGTGGGGTGGGGGTGGGAGGAGCAGTAAGGAACTAGGGGAAAGTTGTGTGTTTCCTTGGTGCTGTACTGTGAGGCTGCAACTCTTTATGGGAGTGGATGACCTCATCCTTCTCCTGCAGTGACTGGTGGGTTTGAACCTCCCACTTTGCAGTCGGCATGCCAACGCGTCACCAACAGTACCATAGGGCTGCTTAGGGATTGAGGAGACTTGTTTAAATCGCTTTTATCTGGAATACATTTCCGAGGGTGTGAACTGGGATGGTAATAGCAATACTTTTTTTTACTTAGTCTTGAATTATATCCTTGTAGATCACATGGACCGTCAGTATAATTCCATTACATCGTAGCAAACACCAAAGAAAGGCCCCCTTAAAATGCCAGCTGCTCGGGCTCTTTTTCCAGGCCAGGGGGTAGAGGCAGGATTGCCATAATTGGGCATCGCGCTTTGCCTTGGGACTTTGTCTCCACATATCAAACGCTCTTATACTCTTAGGGACTAGATGTGGCCCTGCTGCCAGCTGGTAAATCAAGTCACCCGCTCCTGCTTCCCTGGATTGGAAACACAACAGCCCGAGTCTGATGACCGTAAGGCTAGCCCAGACACCAAACTCTAAGAAGGTGAAAAACAAGCGTTTCTAAACAGGAATGCCTCATGCCTTCCTTTTGTTCTCTTCTTTCCAAATTGAAGTGAAAAATATTGGCGCCCCTAAATTAGGTTCATATTGGCTTAAACAGCTCCATGGAAAATAAATTTCAGCATGTGTTTTTTGTTTAGTCATTGTGTTCGGCCGGGGTGTCTAGAGAAACAAATCCAGCGATGCTCTATCAGCGATCTATCTATAGATCGAGAAGACATCCCAGCCCCGTCCAACTCAAGTCCTTAAGTGCAATGCTCATCTCTAAGTTCCTTTTCAGACTCACGTAGCAGCAGGCTGGTGATGCAGAATGGTGAGCCAGGAAGCAGGAAGATCACAGGCTGATGGGCACCGGGTTGTGTGGATCCAAGGTCGGTGGAAGGATTTCAGGACGTGACAGCTCTCAGCATCAGGTGGCCCACGTGGACCCATGGCCTCGAGGCAGCCAGAGTCCCAGCAGGCAGGCAAGCAGAGGGGCAGAGAGGCAGTTCCTAGAGTCCCTCACTCTCATACCAAAGGCCACACCCCCAAGGAGGTGTCATCAAGGTACCACTTGATTGACAGGGTTGACTCCACCCCTAGCCAGGGGTATCTAGTGGACATAAAGACATCCCACTATCAGTCATGCTTTATCATTTCCAAGTTGGTTGTCAAAGGTGGCTGCAAGGAGATGACAGTGAGCCACAGAGAGAAGAAATCAGAAAGGGTGAGCCCTTTGGGGAAGAGCCTGGGGCACTGCATATCAGAGGATGTGCATTCTAGGACTGTCCGCTAACCGAGCACCAACGAGAGCTTGAGGGGTTTAACGAAGCTCGTCAACCATTTATTGAATACTTACGATGTCCGGGGTCTCAGACTGTGTGCTGTAAGAGATTCAGAACTAAACAAGACACGGAACTATCACTTCATAGGGCAAAAAGCCTGTTCACGAAATCAAGCTATCATGTGGTAAGAGAATGTTGTAATGGAGTAGAACTTAAAGGAGTACAGAAGAACAGGCGTTGGCGTCAAATAAGGAAATGAGAGGGTGTCAAGAAGCAATCGGTGGTCGAGGTGGTCCCAGACTTCCTGGTGGGCCTGGGAGGAAAGCACGTGTTGGGGAAGGCCAGGGGAGAGACTCACCTAAGCAGAGGGCTACGGTAAGGGAGTGCAGGGCTGGTTCCGAAAACTTGCTAGGCAGGAAGGCACAGTTCATTCTGACAGCTCGATTAGAATCAGACTTTCACACTGACAAATGCAGCCCTCATTTGCAAAGGATGCTGGGAAGGTCTGGAGCCCAACTCTGCTGGGTTGCTAGTTCTGGTCTTGCTGGGTAGGATGAGCGGTGAGGGGGGTGGTGGAGGGGAAGGAGACCGGTTAGCAACTGTGCTGGTAGGGGCTCAGGAAATGGCACTGGGATGGCGAAGGTAGATGCAAGAGCTACCTTGGAGAGAGATTGGCAGGACTCAGTAACAATTGATGGTGAAATGTGAAAAATGATGGAGGTTTTCAGCCTTGGTGAGTCAGAGATGGAAGATGCTGAGAACGTGGGAGGTCTGCTGGGAAAGATGGTGAGTTTTATTTCATGCTCATCAGATCCACCCCTCCACTGAAGTAATCCCTTTGGAAACACAAGTCAATTCCTGACTCACCTAGGCTCGGAGACCTCCAGTGTCTTCTCCTCTCACTCAGAACAAAAGAAAAACGTGTGCAGTTGCTGGGAAAGGCCTGCAAGACCTGGCTGCCCGCTTCTCCTCCACCCACTCCTCGCCATGGTTACAGATGCACTGGCCCTCTTGTTGATCCTCAAAGACCACCCAGCATGAATCTGCAGTGGGGCCTTATTCTCCATCCAGAACATCTTTCCCCTTTCTACACCCCCCGATGATTCTCTTAACTTGCTCTCTCACTTCCTTTGGCTCCGACCCAGATGCCACTCCTTTATAAAGGACCTTCCTGGTATATAAATGTAGTAGCAGCGACCCCACCCCCTCTTCACTTTACTGTTCCCCATAAACCTTCTAGTCATATGACATGCTCTGTATTGACTCTTTTATCACCGTGGCCTGGAAACTGAAGCTATAAACAACCAAAAAAAAAAATCCCAGAACCCAATAATGAAATCATCCGATGTCTTCCAGGGTGCAATTCGGGCTATTGCTCTCACATGCCATTCTTGGGACAGTAAATTGACATAATCCCTTTGAAAAGCAAATTGGCAGTGAGTCTGAAGAGGGGTGACAAGTTCAGGCCCTGGAGTGTTTTCTGTTGTGGACATTCTGGAAACCAAGTCTTAAGAAGAGCGTCGAAAATCCGACAAAGAAACTATGCAAGGAAGCGTGTATTTATGATATCAAGAAATTGGAAAGACCCTAACTATCCAACAGCAGTAAGGAGTTAGTTAAATTACGTGGAATATAATTCATTTACTTAATGACCTATTGTTCACTTGGTAACAGGATAGTTATGAAAGGCTGGTCAGGAAGAAGGACTCAGATAAAAAGAAATTAAAAGAACAGAATTCAGAATTATATACTGTAGGATTTCAGGTTTTTTTAAATATACATATAATTTAAAAATATATATATATATACATATAATTTTTTTCAAGTCTAGGAGGAAATTTACCCAGATATTGATACTAAATACATTTGACTAATGAGATAATCAGTGGTTTATTTAATTCCCGTGTTTAAGTTCTATCCTTTTTGTAACATGGTTATTTTATTTTTAAAACAGTCATTTTTTTAATAGCAAAAAAAAAAAGTGCTACAACTGAGCTCACCCTGTAGACTGCAGAGTCAGTATCAAGAGTAGGTGTGAGATGCCGGATGATGGAAACTGCCTTCAGTACTGAGTGCCACCACCAACCACAAGGTCTGGCCCTCGGCCTCCTTTGCACCCACCTCAAGATCCTCCACCTCCATCCTGCCTTCCTCTTCTTCTCCATCTCCCTTAATAATTTCAATCTGTGTCCCCCCTGATTACAGCAGTCCCCACCATGAAATAACGATGCCTAAAACCCAGAACATCCGTCACTTGTCCTCTGCATATTGATGGAGTACATTTGCACAGACCAGGACCAAACCACCTCACTCACAGCTCCCGAGAGACTCTGCACTGTCAACCTTTATCTGTCACCACAAAAAGTTTAGACATCAAACGAAGTAAACCTAGAACACACACACAAAAGAGGAAGAGAACCATATTCTAGCAAATTGTTGAAGGCTCTTCCTATTGACTTGTTTACCTCCAACTTAGAAGCTGGAGGTATTTATAAAGGAAATAAAAATGTTAGGTAGGTGCTTAAATATATGTGACCTCATTTTATCCTTAACAGCCGGTTAAACAAGTGCTGCTCGTATTTCCAGGATGGGGACACAGAAGCTTCGAGAGGTGAATCAATATGCCCAAGGAGAGAGCCAGGGAGCAAGAGGCAGGCTCTGGATGAGATGGGTGACTCAGCGGCAGCATCAGTGGGCTCCGCGGCACAGGGACCATTGTGAGGACAGCGTGGGACCCGGTGGTGTTTCCTTCTGTAGAGCACAGGGTCGCTATGGGTTGGAACTGACTCGATGACCCCTCACAGCAACAGGTTCACGTAGCTAGGTGCCGTCAAGTTGATAGTCGACTTTTAGTAACCCAATGGGCCAGTGTAGAATTACCTCCTGGGAGATTTTTTTGGGGGATGTGGGGGATGGAAATGTTGAAATCCTTTTGGAATCAGATCACTAGTTAAAGAACTGCCTGCAGCCTCTTTGTAGACTTCGAACTCCCAGCCCTAGGTTACCAGCATTTAAACATTGCACCATTAGGGCTTCCTACTTAGAAGGTTACACACAGTTGGAATTTAGACCCTCATCTTCCTGACCTCAAACCCAATGGCTTTACCTTCTGCCCTGACAATCACACATCAATCGTTCATAGATGTAGACATCGCCTGGACGAAGGAAGTGCTTGATGAACTGAGCCATTCACCTTGAGACTTGTAATCAATTGATGCCAGGTGTCTTTGGGTCCGAGTTAACCCCCTCAATACTGGAGACTCCCTCTATGTATGTCCGCAGTGCCTCTGGACCTGTCAAGACCCTACGATGAACTATTTGGAAAGGTTAAACTATTTCGGTCTTCTGTAGTGTTCTGAGCACTTAGTTATTAACTAAAGTAAATCTGTCTTCTTTGATTAATAGCCTCCATTGGAAGGATTTAGACACTCTCCTTTGGACAAGTGCTTTTTTGATAAAACAAAATCCGTAGTTATTAAATATTAAATTAGATCCTTTCTTCAGTTGGCTATCTGGGCTTGTGAACTGAGCCTATTAATAGGAGACATGCAAGATGTCAAAAGGGGAATGTAAAATCCAGTATGACTAATACTGTTTCAGGGAAATTTCTAACAACAGCGGCAACAAAAGATTTTTTTCCATTTAATAGCCCGTCTATTTCAAGCAACAGTTTAAAGGAGAGATTCAAAGCCAATGCATTGTAACGGGATTGAAGAGAAGGAACAGAATTTTCCAAGAAACCCCACTACATAATATTCACCATTCTAGCAGCTAAGCGGTGCTCCTAGATGCTTCCTGTAACTAAAATTCCATGTAGAAAACCCTTCCAGCTCCTGACATGGATGTGAGAGGCCGTTACAGGATCATCCTCCCTGTGGCTCACATCTCTGAGACCTGACCGTGAGATCTCAAGATTGTGTGTAGTCTTTGCTACATACCTCACTTGACCATTTCATTTTCACACTCATGATTTACAGCTGGACAGAAGGACATGAGTTTGCTTCCGAGTAGGGAAGTTAGAGATGGCGTCAAGAAGAAAGTGTTGGTTGAGATGGTCCTAGAAGTAAATTCGGGTCCAGTGTGAGGCTGATCTTAGAGATAAAGCAACTGAGGCTTAACAGGTTAAGTAATTTATGCTCCAGACAGGATTAAAAAGAAAACATAACATGGTACCATGGTGATGTTTGCCTTATCTCTTATGCCAGGATCCCTCTGGGGACAGTTCTACTCCGTCCTGTGGAGTCTCTATGAGTCAGAATCGCCTCTATGGCAATGGGCCTCGTCCTTTAAGAAGCCAAGAAGGTAACTAGTTTGGAAAGGAATGGTCAACTCAACGTCACAGCTCTTATGTTCAAAGATGAAGCAAAAGGCTTTGAGTTGCTGTGGCTATTGTAGGAGTGAAGTCTCTGAGTGGGTTAAATTATCAGTGGACTCGACTGCTACCTGAAACATTAGAGGCTGGAGCCTTTTCCGGGTGCCTCAGAAGAAAGGTCTGGTGATCTCTTTCCCCAAATCAGCCATTGATAAATTTATGGAAATTTACAGGGTTGCTCTGGGTGGAAACTGATGCACTGGCAATGAGTTTGGATTTGGGGCTTTTACAGGAGCGGTTGGGAGACTTCCTTGCAGAAGCCATGAAAACTTTGAAGTTCTTTATCATACCCATTGTATTTGAGTCCATTTCAACTCATAGAGACCCCATAGGACAGGGTGGAGCCCCTCCCTCAAGTGTCCCAGGCTGTCATCTTTCTGGAAGCATACCACCCTTCTTTCTCCTGTGGGGTGGCTGGTGGATTTGAACAGCTGAACTTTCCGTTAGCAGCTGAGCGCTTCACCACTGGCCCATCAGACACTCATGGCCACGGGCAACTCCACAATACAGCCTTGTATTGGGACACAGTGCTTTGAGATACTCTCCCCAAATAAGCTCACACATCAACCTGGGCCCTGGCTCTGCCTTCCCCGGGCACCCAGCTCAGCATCCCTACACGGCCCAGACAGGAGCACTCTGACTGCCCCACCTCACAGTGCCCGTGACCCATTGCCACAGCCTTGAGTCCACTCAGAGCGGCCCAATGGGACAAGGAGAACTGCCCCGGAGAGTTTTCCAGTCTGTCAATCTGTCTGGATACAGATGGTTCCATCTTTCTCTCACAGAGCAGCTGGTAAATTGAATTACTGGCCTGGTTAGCAGGCTAGTTCTTAACTATGGGGTCCTGTCTCCATCAAATGCGTTATCATTTTCCCCTCCAATTACAAAATAGAGAACCCAAATTCATTGTTCATAAAAGAGCGTAGAATACCCGTCATGTGTGTGATGCAGTTCTGTTCGCTGCAAAAGATAAAAACTGTATTTCCTGTCCTCAGTGACCTTCCATTCCGGTGATAAGGCACTCACTCATAAACAATGAAGGCAACAGCATGATGTTACAAAAAAATGGACCAGACAGCCAACTGAGGGCTCTGAATAAAAAGTGTTAGGAATTCACAGCTGGGCACTGAAAGGGGAGGTTACTGGATGCTGGAGTAATGAGAGAGAGAGAGAGAGAGAGAGAGAGAGAGAGAGAGAGAGAGAGAGAGAGAGAGAGAGAGAGAGGTGGACTTGAGGCTCTGGGAGGAGGAAGCATTCATGGATTAACTGAAAAAAGCATGGTCATTAAAAAAGAAGTGAAATTCCAGAAGAGTAGCTAGGACTTGGATTTGTAGATCCAAAGGAAGAGGGTCTTGCAGGCTCTGAGCTGGGTTTCTGCCAAGGCCTCCAGGTGGGAACGTACGTATTTGGGGAAGAGGAGACCAGCCCGGGAGAACTGGGCAGTTGAAGGGAAGGAAGGCCACGTGGTGATGGGCTAGAAGGGCAGACCGAGCAAGCAGTCAGGCACCTTTGCAGACTCTGTTCAGGGATGAGTCCTCTGACTGCAGAGGATGACCCCCAAAGTCAGATCACATGGACTCAGATCTGCCTATCTTGTCCACCATGGAAGGCCAGGGGAAACCTCTCCTCTAAGAAGGGGAAACACAAAGAAAAGGTGTACCTGCTGAGGGAAACCTGTTCAAGCTTTCCGGAGCCCCCGTCAAGTGCAGCTGGGGAGTAGCCACTGAGCCTGAGCCATGTAGCCAAGAGGAGCTATCGCGTGGCCACCAGTCATCACATCGTCCCTCTTATAATGTCCGATGTCAATCTCGTGGCAGCATCATTCCATCTTCAAACCTGTGATGACGTCAGCGGTCACGTTCGACATCTAGTGGGAGCGCCTTAGCTGTCTGAGGGCAATGTCGATGTTCATCACCCAGAAGTGACGTCAGCTATGTAAAACTGGAGTGAGAATCACTTGATGGGGAAAATGACACGTCCATGGTTTCTATCACACAAGGTCCGGGTTCATTTGCTCTTTTCTTGGTGAATTGGTTATGTCGTCAATAATGTCTTTAAATGTGTGCTTATCCTCAGGCGGTTGCCACATGGAAATGATCCAGTGGCTTAACTGACCACAAGAACATCCATCTCCATTGACCCCGAGAAGAACTAGACGGTGCCTGCCCACCGCTCCCAGCTGCTCTGAATGGCCTCACATGACAAGGTCCTCCTGGATAGAAGGGGAGAAAAAATGTGAAACAAAACTCAAAACCATTGGAAAAAAAAAAGTCCAGGTTTACTGGACCCCTGAGCTATGGTCTTTAATCCCCCTTTTGGCCTAAAACAGAACTCACCCCTGTGACTCAACTTTCAATCAAACAATAGATAATTCCACAAAGTAGGCAATGACTCTAGGGAGAAACGGCTGCCTTAGAACAATCGACATTTGCAATTCAAATGGAATCATTGCCCCAAGGACAAGGATCAGAAGGCCAGAAGGGTTAGGAACAGGGAGGAAAGGGAAATAGGACAGATAGTGTAGAAGTGGGATGTTTAGTGTTACATTGTTTCAATGAGAAAATGTTGAGTGGCTTTGCTGATTTGCTCTGTAAGCTTTCACCCGAATCACAATCGGAAGTGTGTGTGTGTTTAAAAATCAACACTGTACATGTACAAAGGAAACATGGGGGCGGCACTGTGGGGTAAGCATTGGCAGCTAACCTAAAAGTTGGCTCTTCAAACCCACCCAGGAACTCCACAGGAGAAAGATGAAGCTGTCTGCTCTGGTCAAGATTTACAGCTTTGGAAAGTCCATCCGGTTGCTATGAGACGCATGGCAGGGGGTTGGTGAGGTCTATGTACATATTATACTTCACACAACATCCACAATGTAACAAAAGTCTGTAGCTACCTGGGGCGGAGGAAGCAACAGCTATACAGTCCAAATCTTGATGGAAACATGACATGAAGCCTAACAGCAGGGAAAGTACAGTAGCTAGTTGAGCCTTGAAGCATGCTTTGGGACTCACTCTCAATGCCTGGGTTCTGGGTGGTGCCAGTGGAAGAAGGGTTATTGGAGTCTCGGTTCCTAATCATTTCGGAATGGGAGACAGGGTTTAGGAAAAAACTGACCGTTGAATGTTGTTTTCTTTCTTTACTCTTTGAAGACTTTGGACACCCTCCCCCTCGCCCCCCCCTCCCCCCCCCCCCACACACACACACCCGCCTTGCATCTGACTCTCATACTATTAGTCCTTTTTCAGGGATGCCAATGGAATACTTGCTAGGGAAAATGGATGACTGAATTCAAGGAAGATTACAAAAAAGCTTTGCGTGTCCATGGAAAGAGAGGCTCCTATGTTCCATTTTCTCAGAGCCAGTTCTTAACCTGTTCTTCGGGATCTTTCTTTATCCTTTAAAATTTCTCCATGGCAACTCTTCCTCCCACCACAAGGAAGGGGTGGGGCAGCAGGGGGCATCTGAAGGCCCTCCTGTGTTGTGAGAAACCAGAAATGCAAGGCGGCCCTGCGTCTTAAGTGATTAGATAGACCAAGCATACATTTTAGGAAGGCAAGTTTTTAAAATTAAAAAACGGGCCTTTAAAAAAATGAATCATGTTCACAGACCCCTTCACATTAATTTTAACAACTCAATTCCATTCAAATGAATAAGCAAGACTGAAAAGGATCGGCTGCCTGGGAATTATGTGTTGACGAACAATATTTGGCTATACCACGGTCTGCCAGGAGGACGAAGAAATCTGTCTTGGGAAAAAATACAGTCTGAAAGCCCATTAGAAATGATGGCCGCAAGACTGGTGTCAAATGCACGTTGGACCTTTTCAGGAGGGGCCGGTCTCTAGGGCCAGCTCTCATGCTGGGTACAGCAGAGGATAAGCCCCCTCCAAAGAGGACGGCCCACCAGGAGAGGAGGTCACTCAGTGGCTGCAACAATGGGCTCAAACGCAGAAATGAGGGTGGTGCTTCATGTAGTTGCACATGGGGCCTATGAACTGGTGCTGACTCAACAGCACCTAACAATAACAATTTAATTCAGTAAATATTTACTACTCTCTGCCAAGTTGAATTAAAACAAAAACAAAACACACTCCATGCTGTCCTGAGAGGATGAGGTATTGTGTAATAGCCGCGCAGAAGAACAAATACAGTCTAGGCTCCCAGGCCCATCCAGACCATGGAAGTCTCTGTCTTGTCTCAGATGCTGTCTCCCTCCATCTGTCCTCTGTTCCTCTTCCCTCCCCTGCTTCCTTCTTTCCCCTCCTTCTCTCCCTCAATGATAAATGGGCACCCTATGTAGACATCTACCTGCTTATTGGGGGAGTTGTGTCTGAGTAACCCTTTGAGTAAGATGTAGCTGAATAAGTTTGAAACCTCATTGCCGGAAACAGCTTCGTTCTCAGTTGGATATTGTGTGGCACATGGAAAGAAGGTGGAGTTCTGCGAGTGACAACCACGGAAGCCAGGCTGGGGGCTGCTCTTCCTGAGGGCAGCAGCTAATGCCGCCCTTCTAAGCAGGAAGATGGGAGCTGGCTGTGCAATTACACAAAATTTTAAATAGGAAAAAGGAGTTGGGCTTGGTGAACACATTGAAACTCTCAGATAATGCTGAAGGACATTAGGGGCAGCTAGGGAGTGGGGGAAGCCTATGTGGCACCGTGATTAGAGCTCTTGGCTGTTCACTGGAAGGTTGGTGGTTCAAAGCCACCAGCCACTCAAAGGCAAGAAGATGAGGCTGTCTGCTGATGTAAAGATGGGCAGCCTTGGAAACCCTGTGGACGGTTCTGCTCTGTCCCATTGGGCCATAATTGACTTGGATGCCACTGGGTTTGGGTAAAGAATTAGGAAATACCAGGGTTCTTCAAAAAGTTCATGGAAAAATGGGATTCAAAAATCATGGAATTTTCCCACAAATGTGTTAAAGCTTCTTCTATGTCCAAATAACAAAAACAACCAAGCTTCAGTTAATCTATTTATAAATCTATACATTTGAGATGAAAATACAGATATGCAAAAGCACCAATATGCGATTCCAAATCCCCAAATTCGAAAGAACAAATACCCTCTTATTCCCAGGGGTTATCAGACATCACGGGTTTCTGACCTAAAGGAATAGAACTTATTCTTTTTAGTTTCTTTCTGCTTTCCCTCTAAGTTTATAAATTAAAAATGTCAAGTATATACCTATTATTTTAAACCTGGATTGTACTAAGCCATGTTAAACGTACACGTTAACCACCCCATACACATGCGAACGATGGGCAATGAATCAGGAAGACCACGGAGCAATGAATACATTTGAAGTGTGATGTGGACAAAGAATATTGAACATGTCGTGGCCTGCCAGAGAAGACACAGACTGTCTAGGAAGAAGTACCGGCAAGACTACTCCTTCGAAGCCAGGACGGTGAGACTTCATCTCACATACTTTGGACATGTGATCAGAGGGGAAGACCCTTGGTGAGATAGATTGACACAGCGGCTGCAGCCATGGGCTCAAACCTAACACGGTGGTGGGGGTGGGAGCGGCACAGGACAGGGCAGTGTTTTGTTATGTTTTCGCAGTGCTGCTGTGAGCCGGAACTGACTCACCTGTACCCAACTACAACAACAACATCCACCGACAAGAATGCCTGAAATGCATAGCACATCCTATAGATTTGGAATCGATGTACATGAAATCAGTTTCTTACACTTTTTCTACCACACAACCAATAGTACTAGGAGCACATCCGCATCTTTTTATAGGTTAAAGGACTTGTTTATGAAACCAGCATCTTTTATTTAACTCCTTTAAAGTACTTCGCTGCTTCAAGCTTTCACTTTCGTGCTACTGTAAGAAGAAAAGGTTTATTTTATGGTTGAAAGTGATACCAGCATCTCTTCTGTTTACTAAGCGACAGCTATATTTGGAACGTTACCTCTGTCCCCCATGATTCTGATGAGCTCACAAAGTTTCTATGGGAAGGGGGGGTTGTAGAGAATTCATGTCCTTTAAGCCTTGTTTACAACGTTTTTTATCAATTGTTTTCTGCCGGCCCTCCTCTTTGCTGGCTGGCAGTCAGCAGAAACAAAGCTGGGACTGTGTCATAAACCACTGGCCACATCCACCCTTCTCAGCACAGTTTCCTCAACTGGGTCCCTCTCCGTGACTGCTCCAGTCAGCGGAAACAGCTCGTTGCTGTCTGAAATGAAGAAGCATTGAGAACAGGGTGCCTGCTGCCTTTCTTGCACCTAACAGTTGTCCATTAAGCTCTCTTCATGCTTTAAACTCTGCTGGACAGCCTTGTGTTCACTGCTCCCAGAAATGCCAGCCCTCCATCCTGTTGCTGACCCTCCCCATTAGGACAGACACGGCCATCGGATGTGTTGGGCCCTGCACCTGGGCAAAGTCAAGCCTCTGAAGAAGAATCTGCACTACCAAAGACTGGCAGACTCAGTAGCAAACACAGGCACCAAGAGGTTAGTAGCTTGCCCACCGTCACTCGGCCAGCAAGCTGGAGAGCACTGTCCGATTCCAGCATCTCTGCTGGTCACCCAATAGCAGTGAGTGTTTTAAGGCCTCCTCACTTTCAGTAGTCCTCCCTTTTTATGGCCAAATGCACAATTGACGTTGTGAACGTTCCATACATGTCTACAAAGCTTGCATTGTCTCTTTCTATAAAGTACAATGTCTATGTGGTTTTTTAAAAAACACAGTGTGTAATGAGCTTAGGGATCATATTACTATTGCCTTTTATATTGCTTCCTTTTTTTTAAGCTCATATCACATTCTCAAAGGGGTCTATTGGAATCTCTCTTGATGCTTGCCATTTCACCAAATTCTCTGTCATTCTGAAGTCTTTATTTATTTATTTTTAGGGCATAATGTCTAACGGCTTCCATTTGCTTCATGTTGATGTCTGTCCTATTGGGGATCGGAAGGGCTGCAAACAAATAATCAAGTTGTTGTTGTTGTTGGGTGCCGTCAATTTGGTTCTTCCGTAGAGTGACCCGATGCACAGCAGAACAGAAACACTCCCTCCTGGCTGTGCACCATGCTTAGAATTGTTGTGTCTGAGCCCACTGTTGCAGCCGCTGGCCCGTCCATCGCGCTGACGCTCTTCCTCTTTGCGGCCGTTCCGCGTTACCGAGCACGGTGTCCTTCTGCAAGGACTGTTCTCTCCTGGTAGCATGCTCAAAGTGTGCCAGATGAAGTCCCATCACCCTTGCTCCTTCGGAGCAGCATTATGACTTTATGTCTTCCATGACAGTTTCCTGTGTTCTTCCGGCAGCCCGTGAGACTTTCCATCTTTCCCACCAGCACCATATCTCAAATACATTAATTCTGCTTCAGTCATTCTTATTCGACGCCCAACTTTCACATGCATCTGAGGTGCGTGAAAATACCTTGGCTCTGGCCAAGTGCACCATAGTCCTAAAAGTGACATCCTTGCTCTTCGGCACTTACAAAGAGACCCTGTGCAGCAGATTTTCCCAGAGTGCAATGGGCCCGTTGATTCCTTGACTGCTGCTTCCGTGAGCATCGAGGGTGGCCCCAAGCAAGATGAAATCCTTAACAACTTCCAGCTTTCCCATTGAGCGTGATTTTGTCTATTGATCCACTTGTGAGGATTGGGGCTGTCCTGACAGTGAGTTGCAATCTGTGCCGAAGGCTCCGGTCACTCGTCTTCACCAGTAAGTCCTGCTGGCTTTCAGCTAGCAAGGTTGTGCCATCTGCATATCACAGGTGGTTAGCAAGCCCTCCTCCAGTCCGGATGCCTCGTTCTTTGTGGAACCTAGCATCTGATGATTTTCTCAGCTTACCAATGGGATCTGCACGCTGAGAGGATGCAGCCCTGTACTCACCTTTCCTGATAGTCTACCACACTGCTTTTACGGCGTGCCCCTTTCCTTCTTTGTACCTGGCCAGTGCATTCCACCACCGGATTGTTGGGGCTTATAGGAGTAGACATGTCTTTTTCTGGGCCCAAAAGAGGTTTGAAAGAGAGAAGTTGGGGAGCTGTACAGTGGCTCCACTGTCTTTGGGAATGCAAGCCCCTTCTCTCATTACGTGCGGTATGTGCTTCTGCCCTCCAGCTCCGGGGCACAGCCGTCACCTCCGTCTGCTAGCTAGGTAGGAGGGAAAAAGGAGAAAGGCCAAAAGGAGTTGCTTCTTCAGCAGGCCCTGCCCAGGAATCTCTACTGACAACACATTCTGTTCACCCTGTGAGAGTGAAGGTTTAATGCCAACTGAGCTGTCCCGGGACTCTCAGTGGTTTGGCAGTGAAGACCCAGTGCCATCATAAGGTCTCCTCAAAGGTGTAAGCTACTTCCGGTGTTTATGCTTATCGTGCTTGCTCGTGGCTGAGTCTGGATCCTGCATCTGGCTCATGGATCTCCAGGGCTTTGAGCTATCTGCCTACCACTCCTGGGAGTCTCCCAATGCCTGCCATCTGACCCACTGACCTTGGGTTCATTTGCCTCTGTAACCACAAGCCTGTCGTCTTCCTGCCAATCTTGGGTCCATCAGCCTTCGGAACACACGAGTCAGGAGAAGCCTCCACATGGACATCTGACCCCCTGGCTTGGAGCTCGCGCAGAGGTGGAATTTGCCCGCTTTTACTACCATCCCGTCCCTTCTCCCACTGCATGAGTTGTTTTCTCGATACGTCTCTCTCTACAGATCCACATGGTTTTGCTTCTCTGGAGAACCCAGCCTAAGACTCAGCTCACGTCCATCCAGTCAGTGCTGGCTCAGAGCGACATCCCTGTGGGTTTCTGAGTCTGTAACTGTGGATGGGAGTAGAAAGCCCAGTCTTTCTCCTGAGGAGCTGCTGGTGGTTTTGAACTGCTGACCATGAGGATTGCAGCCCAACATGTAACCACTACACCACCAGGGCTCTTCCTAATTAGAAGAGAGGATAAGGAAGGTGTTTGTTTTGTTGGTTTAAAAAAAATTAATCCTAACACCTTGCTGCCCCAAATTAAATTGAGCTTTGGGGAGTAAGGATGAAGGGGAAGCGATGCCACAAGGGCATCTAGCGATCTCTGCTGCCGCTCCTTTAGCCACTCCATCCTTGGGGCCCCATGCAATGCCCGTCGATGTTAATGTCACCACCTCTGATTTTGGATTCGTTAGCATGTATCTCCCCAGCCACCCATTTCTAAAATGTCTGTCACTTGGTTTGGGGTCAGTGGCTTTGCTCCCCAGCTGCGCTGAAGGAAAGCCTGCTGACCTGCTAAGATTCAATCCACAACGAGTCCAGCTCAGAACCCCGCTGAGGCAGTGGGACACTGGGGGGTGCCAGGATTTGGAATCAGTTCCCTGCACGGGGCGGTGGGTTTGGCTTGGGGTTTTGTCTGCTAGCTTAACAAAATCATCTTATGGAATAACACACGTGCACGTTTTGTGTTTTCCCATCTGAGAGCCGTTCTCTTCTGAAATGGAAATTCGTTCCATTCAAATTTATCGCAGCCCCTGGTATGTTTATTTGTATCCTCTCCATTTTATTTCTAATTCGACCTTTATTATTAAGTTTTTAATTGTCTCATTCCCCTGCACCCAAATCTGTGCTAACTTTCTAGCTAGTCACCTACCCTCCCTCTCCCCCCCCCCCTCCCGCCTGGGGACCATCAACTACTGCTTCTGTTGGTCTGATGACCTTCTCTGACAATGGTCCCCCACAAAGGTTGCCCTTTGGTGATGGGCTCAGTGCACTCTGCAGACTGTCCTCCAGGTTCATGTGTGTTATGAGCGGGTCAGAGAGTCTTTGCTACTCTTTTACGCTGTGTAGTATTTCACCGTGTGTACGTACCATAGTTTGTATCACTCTTCCATTGAAGGGCAGTTAGATTGAGGTGTGTCCATCTTTCGCTTTTGTGCATATGAGTGTACACCTGTCTATTCCTATCAGAGCTCTCATTTCTCTAGGGTATAGACCAAGTATTGGGAGGACTAGACCACATGGTATTTCTATTTTCAACTTTTTAAGGACATGCCATTACCACGTCTAGTGTGGTGCTACCACACTCTCGTTCCACCCGCCATGTGTAAGGGTTCCAGCTCTCACACGCTCTGCAGCACTTGTTGATTTCGGTTCCTCCCTTTCCTCCCAGAAGTGGCAGAGTTCAAATCAACAATGTTGATGTTAGCTGACTCGTGTTGACCCAAAAGTTCCAGCAGAACTCCACTAGGCTGGGGACCCCTCAATGTGTCGCGATGTTCTCATTTTGTGATCACCATAGTTTTAGATTTGCATGCATGCCTTTGATCCATCTCTAGTTCATGGTGGTGTATGGCATGAGATATGGGTCCTGTTTCATGGTCCTGCAAGTGGATGTCCATTTTTTCTAGCACTGCTTGTTGAGGAATGCTGGAGACGTAATGGTTCGTCTTCAGCCCTACTTGGATAGATTTACTTCTGGAGCCTCAAATCCGTCCCTCCGGTCTGTGCATCTGTCACTGCACCAGTACCAGAACCAGGCTGTGTGGACTTCTATGGCTGTGTGCCTGGTTCGGAGACAGTAAAGTGTAAGGCCTCCTCTTCCTTAGTAGTATCTCATTTATCCTGAGTCTCTTTCCTTTCTTGTTACTCTTTCTTATACCTAATTGTGGTTTTCTCTTTTACCTTCTCTTGGATTTACTAATTGATCCTTTTTTCTTTAAGTTAAAGTTAAATGGAAAATTATCTCATGAAACATGCTGAATGAATGATTGGATGAATTCCTTCTTGCCTTCCTATGCCTATTGTTGTTCAGCATACAGTGTAAGTAGGCCTATATCCCAGAGACTCATTGTGAATGTGCTGAGCATGTATTGTAGTTCTTCAACAGTGAACCAACCAAAAGGCTCATTGCCACCAGATCATTTCCCCCATGTCCTTCAACGTGACATGTAAAGTCCAAAGACTCACACAATTATCTTAGCAGACCTGGGAATGATCCCTGTTGTTCCCCGTTCCCTGCGCGCGCGTGTGTGTGTGTGTGTGATTGGAGCCCTGGTTGCCTAGTGGGTTGCATGTTAGGCTATTAACTGCAAGATGAGCAGTTGAAAACCACCAAAGGAAAAAGGGGTCTCTCTATTCCCAGCAAGAGTATAGTGTTGAGGATGAGGACAGGGGCCCAAAGCCCGTCTGTAGACAAGGAAACATCCCCCCACAGTGGGGCCACAGGGAAGGGATGAGTCAACCAGGGCGCAGTAAAGCACTGATGAAACACACAATATTCCTCTGGTTCCTCAAGGTGTCCTCAGCCCCCACTATCATGACCCCAGGGCTGCCTCTCACTTCAGAATGGGCCAGAGCATGCACACAGGTACAGATAAGAGATAAAAGCTCATGACACACAGAATCCAGGAACAGGAATGGGAATAGAGATACCAGAAGGGTAGGGGGGAGGGGGCGAGAGGATGGGAGGAAGAGAGAACTGATAATGATTGACACATAAATATACACACACACACACACACACACACACCTCCAGGGGGAAGAGCAACAGAAACTATGGGGGAAGAGAGACAGTGGTCACTGTGAGATATGAAAACAAGATATGAAAACAATAATCATTTATAATTTATCAAGGGGTCATGATCGTGGAGGGGGGAGGGTAGGAGCTGAGACCAAGGGCTCAGTAGAAAGTAAATGTCTAGGGAAGCAGGATGGCAGCATATGTACAAATGTGCCTGATACAATTGGTGCATGGATTGTGACAAGGGTTGTAAAGCCCTCAATAACATGATCTTTTAGTTAAGTAAATAAATAATTTTAAAAAGAGTTGCAGTCTCAGAAATCCACAGGGCATTTCCCGCCCCCCCCATTTCCCGCCCACCCCACTCCACCCCTCGTCCTATAATGGTCTATGGGAGTTGGCATGGACTCAAGGGCAGTGAGTTCGGAGGTTTTGTGTTTAGCTCCTGCGTGGCACCTTCCTGATTCCTTCCAGGATCTTTCTGTTAGGAGCTTAACATTCGGAAAGCCCACACAGGCGTTCACCCTGCTAGGGATGCATCCTGACTGTCTCCAAGTCTTTACTGAACGCAAAACCACTTCCTGGGGTGACCACGCAGATTACAGCGAGATGAGTCACAGCCGCGGTGCTTTGGGTCCTGCTGCCCTGACTGCGTGTGTGCTAGCGGGGGGGGGGGGGGGGGCGTGTTAAACCTTGTTCCGTCAGAGGACTGAGTCCTGCAGTTTGCTCTGGGGCCATGAGGACCTTGCATAAGAAATTTAGCTTGAGATTACTGAGCAAAATTATTAACCTTAAAAAAAAACACCTTTGTGTGAATGTATTGCTTCTGAAAAAGAACCTTTTCCCTGTCCTGTCGGGCTGCAAATTACACCGTTATCCCACAGCAGTGCCCTCGTTCCTGGGAGTATTCCAAGATCCTAAAATTACGCAAAGGACACAGCACTGCCTCTGTGTGGAAATTTTGCTGTTTTTAACACGGGAAACAATTCAAAAAGAAGAAACCAAGGTTTTATTAAAGCCATATAATTTCCACTCTGGCCTTATTCTAATTTACCCGTCTCTCTCTCTCTCTTACATAACAATTAGTTTAGGTCCCTTATTGGTATTATTTGGCTACCAACTCACATGCATTTTAATAAAGCAGGAATAATAATAGGAGCGGGGCTTCAAAAGTTTGCGGGGGAAATGCCATTATTTTTGAAAGTCCATTTTCCACGAACTTTTTGAAGTCCCCTTCTAATGCCACACAGCAAACTATTAGGAGGCCATGAAAATTAGTTATCAGTCTATGCACATTGGTGAAATAAATAAGCATTCACGTTCAAGAGACTTGGAGCACTTGGGTGGTCCTGTAGTGCCCTGCACACACTCTTTCTCCTGAGTCCCACGTGTGGCGTGACACCACCCTCTCCCCGCTCCGCCGCTGCTCAGAGTGTCTGCCAGTGGTCATGTGTTCTTGGAGCAGAGTCAGATCTGCTGGGACCACGGCTCCCTTCTCATCACTGTTACTCTGCTGCCACTTGGCAGGCCGAGGGGGCTCCGCACAGCCATGTTCTTCTTGTTGTCAGGAACCACGGGTTGGCTCCAGCTCATAGCGACCCTGCCTACGATAGAAGGCAGCAGGGCCCAGCCCTGCACCACCCTCGCCACAAACCTCGGCCAAGCCATCTTATCAGGGGTCTTCCTCTTTCTTGCTGCCCTTTACTCTCCCACGCCCGTCTCTAAGGACTGGGCCCTCTTGGTAACACGTCCAACGGGTGAGAGATGAAATGTTGCCATCCTCGCTTCACAGGAGCGTTCTGGTTGTGTTCCCTTTGAGGCCGAGTGCTCGTCCTGCTGGCAGACCATGGAATATTCCGTGTTCTTCGTCAACACTGCGAAGGCGCCAGGTCTTCTTTGGGCTCCCTCCTGTGTGTCCCGCCATTCCCATGCATATGCAGTAAAGGGAAACACTATGGCTTGGGTCAGGCAGACGTTCCTTAGACCTGAAAGTGACATCTTGGCGTTGGTAGTACTTTGAGGAGGCCTTTGCTGCAGATGTTCCCAATGCAATCCACTGGTTGACTCTTTTGATTGCTGCTTCCATGGCGAAAGAATAACGAGTACCTTTAAAAGCGACTCCCTCTTCCTCTCCTTAGGCATTGCTTTCTTTCTTATTGCCTGTGAAGGGTTGGCCTCACATCGGTCCCAGTAGGAGGGAGAAATGCTTGAGAGTGATTTAAAAAGACAGCAGAAAAGTGGGTGAAGGGAGACATCGGACCGTGTAAGATATGACAAAATAATAATAATTTATTAAGTATCAAAGGTTCATGAAGGCGGAGAGAGTGGGGAGGGAGGGGAAAATGAGGAGCTGATATCAAGGGCTCAAGTAGAAAGCAGATGTTTTGAGAATGATGATGGCAACAAATGTACAAATGTGCTCGACACAATGGATGGATGGATGGATGGATTGTGATAAGAGTTGTACAAGTCCCCAATAAAATGAAAAAGAAAGAAAAGAAAGGTGTGATGGCAGTAAATGATCGTACCAAAATTGCGCTTTTTATGATCGGGTTTGAACATGAAAATGTGTCAGTTGATGGTTGTGTGTCTTGGGAGCTCTGGGATAGCATAGTGGGTTACGCATCGGGCTGCTAACCCAGGTCAGCCAATTGAATCCACCCGTCGTCCTGTAGTAGAAGGATGAGGCCGTCTGCTTCTGCAATGATGGATCGCCCCGGAAACCCTACAGAGCACTGGTACTCTGTCCTAACGGGTCCATGACAAGTCTGAGCAGGTTCATCGACAGTGGATTATAGCTCTTAAAAGTGAGACTCCACCCAGTAGGGGGGCAAAATTATAGAAACACCTTAGCCACTCTAAAACACCTTGAGGGAGTGGACCTGGGGGCTCAGGATCATAGTCTTAGGAGACACCGAGGTCAATTGGCACAACGCAGCCCATAAAGATAACGTTCTCCAGCCTACTGGGGTGAATTGTGAATTGAGGGGGGTGTCTTAAAAGCTTCTGAGTGGCCATCAGAGGTATACCCATTGGTCTCTCCCCACCCGGAACAAAGGAGGGTGGAGCCGAAAATCAAAGATGCAAGGAAACAAACACCATAGTCCAAAGGACAATGGACCACAGCGTCCCTGAACCTGAGGCCCAAAGTCAATGATGCCCGGCCATGCTGACCATGACGGAAGGAAGGTCACAAGAGGAGGTCTTGGATAAGGTGGGAGAGAAATGGAGACCCAAACTCAAAAGAGTAGAAAAGATCACGCTTACTTGTTTCATTGCGACTGGTGGGACTCACAAGACTGTGGAATTCAGGCCTGGAACTGAACTTTGCCCCCTACCCCCACCCCTGTCCCGTGGCTACAGAATAAGTCTGTGAGGTTGTGGCTGTTATATAATCTCCTGTCAACTTACGAAGGGGTGGAGTCTAGCCTATCAAACAGGTTGCAGCTTGATGACCTCATTTGGAGGCGCAAAGGAGATAAATAGCTCACTGGAAGGCCAGATACACACTCTCTGCTTCTTGCTGACGGAGCTATGCCGATGGAGCCAGAGCCCTGGAGCTGGAGGAGCCATGTGGAGACCCCTACCAGCCCTCAGATGCTTCTACCGCCACTGGATCCACAAGAATTTCCACCTACTGGCCTGTGATCTTCCTGCATTTGACGTCATTGCATGTGTTGTGTGAGTCTGAAGAGGACTTTGTAGATTGGTAAAGGACACATGGGCTAGTATCGGACTTATGGACTTCATCTGGACTGGGTTGGGATGTTTTCTTAATGTACAATTACTGTTATGTGAGGTCCTCTGTTCCACACATATGAGTGTCTCTGGATGTGTTAGTCCATCCAGACTAACACAGAGGTGAACAATGACTACAGAGAGGGTCCTCACTCCTTCGACCAATCAACCATATGCGATCAGAAGGGACACGTGCCCAGGGACAGAACTCAGAAGACCAGAAGGGCTGGGGAAGAATGGTGGATGGAGATGGGACAGGCAAGGAGGCCGTGGGAAGATGAGAGCTGCTAAATTGTGTGGATTGCAGTCGTTGCCACAAAACACAGTGTGTAGAAACTGTTGAATTGAAAACCAATTTGCTCTGTCAACTTCCACCCACGTCACGATGAAACATTAAAAATAAGTAAATTGGTGAAAACTCAAAATGTCCTGCCCATCCAGTCATTACTGCTCGTAGTGACCCTATAGGACAGGGTAAAACTGCCTAGGTGGGCTTCCGAGCCTTTAACTCATTACGGGAGGAGAAAACCCTGTCCTCCTCCCTCGGAGCGGCTGGTGGTTTTGAACTGCTGACCTGGCAGTTGGTAGCCCAACTCATAACCACTGCCCCACTAGGGCGTATGAAATAGATAAAAGCAAAGCCAAAGAGAAAGAGGTTGCACAAGATTGGACGTACTGCGTTGCTTGCTGTGGAAGCCAGGCTATGGGTTCGTGAAGATGGACTTGGGGTTTCCTTTACTACGCTTTATGTCTGAGATTTTCCACAGTGACGGGTTTTAAAAAGAAAACGGCCAGGTTTCAGAAAACTGTTCTGCGTGGTTAATTGTGACAAGCGGGGTTGTGGTGGGACACCGTACAGGACCATGCAAGAATATTACAGATATGTTCACTCGAGGGGTTCCAATGGATCTGGAATTCCATATATTGACTAAACGCCCCCAATCTGGACACAAGTGCTGAAGTTAACAATGTAGGGTTGCACCTGAGCAGGTGCGGGGGGAGGAAGACAAAAAATTGGGTCTCCTAGCTTTCGTGGATTAGAATTTTAAGTTAATCACTGGATCATGCCATTCATTCTACTTCTTTTTTTTTTTTTTAGGTTTTTAAAATTTTATTGGGAGCTCTTGCAGCTCTAGTCACAACCCAGACATATATCCATTTTGTCAAACACATCTTTACAAATGTTGTCATCACCTTTTTTTTTGTGAAAGAAAACGGATTGAATATCCTATTTATTTATTTTTTTTTATTTTAACAATTTATTGGGGCTCATACAATTCTTTTCACAGTTCATACATATACATACATCAATTGTATAAAGCACATCTGTACAGTCTTTGCCCTAATCATTTTTTTCTCTTTTCTTTTTTTACATTTTATTAGGGACTCATACAACTGGGGAAAGAGCTAGGAGTCAAAGGGCATTCATGGAGGTCTAGACAAAGACATGTACATGCAAATATATATAGGAGGATGGGGAAATAGATCTATGTGTCTATATTTATAGGTCAAGTATTAAGGTGGCGGAAGGACCTTGGGCCTCTACTCAAACACTTCCTCAATGCATGAATACCTTCTTTTATTAAATTGGAACTCTATGATGCTCACTCTCCCAACACAACGGCTGGAGCCAAAGTGGGTAAACAAGTAAATGTGGTGAAGAAAGCTGATGGTGCCCGGCTATCAAAAGAGATAGTGACTGGGGTCTTAAAGGCTTGAAGATAAACAAGCGGCCATCTAGCTCAGAAGCAACAAAGTCCACATGGAAGAACACACCAGCCTGTGTGATCGAGTGGTCCCAAAGGGATCAGTTACCAGGCATCAAAGAACAAAAAATCATATCATTGACTGCACACCTCCATGATAGGATCGCTGAAGACAAATGGGTGCATAAGCAAATGTGGTGAAGAAAGCTGATGGTGCCCGGCTATCAAAAGAGATAGTGTCTGGGGTCTTAAAGGCTTGAAGGTGAACAAGCGGCCATCTAGCTCATTCTACTTCTTAGCATCTTCATTCTCTCCCTTCTTCTACTTGGTTGAGAAGAAACCCTGAGCCCACAGTATATCGAGAAGCATTTTGTGGACTAGCCACGATTGAGAGGAAGATTTTACTAATGCACCCTATAGCATTCCGTTACTACCGAGATGATCTTTGCTAATAATAGCAGGAGACAATGAGCTATAAATACAGGAAGACTCATTCTAAACGTCTGCTTTCTAGTATCACCTCTTTGTAAAATGTCCCGCATCAGCTGCTACGTCGACGTTGGTCTTCGTCTCGGTTGGCCTGGGCTCCGTGGGATGGCCTGCCACCGCTGCGCACCCACAGCGAGCTGGGTGGGGAAAGATGCAGAGCCTGGCCGAGGGCACAATTTGAGTGGGCAGACGGAGGAGTACCAACAGCGCTCAGCAGATCCAGCAGGGCCCAAATGTGTTTCCTCACTGTGGTTGTGGCATGCTTTGTGAGTTTGGTGGTTGGTTTGCTCAGATATCAATCTATTGTCCAGGTCATTGAGAGGATGAAATGAACGAGGGGATGTGTGTCAGGAAGCCAGGAAGCGGCTTGACTGCTGAAATAAAAATAAACCCTCAAAGGAAGACGCTGTGAGGAGCTGGGTGTAGAGGAGGGAGGACAGGAGAACACCTCCTTGTTCACATCACCCCGAGACTCACTAAATGCCTCTTCTGATAGGTTCTTATACTTCAATAGTTGAGCACATCTTGGTTTCACAAAGCATTTTCATGGACGTGATTGCATTGGGTCCTTGGAGCAAACCAGTGAGGTAGCAGAGCAATCTAAAGATGAAGCAATTGCATTCCTAAGGGGTCAACGTGCCTTGCTACCCTGCTGATGGAACAGGGGGCACTGAAACTACCTGAACCTATAGACACTTCCTCCCAGACCGTTCAGGCCTCTCCCGTCTGTGTTTGGTCCCGTGGAGGAGTCCAAAGAAGTGAAGACATGATCCCTGCCCTTAGGGAGTCTATAGTCCAGATAGGAAACTGACAGTGCTGCTTAATGAAACCATTGAAGACGTCGAACACAAACTCACTGCCATCGAGTGGATTTCGACTCATAGCCACCCTCTAGGACAGTGTAGAACTGCCCCTGTGGGTTTCCAAGACTGTCATTCTTTCTCCTACAGAGTGGGTAGTGGTTTCGAACTGCTGAACTCGCAGTTAGCAGTCCAACACACAGTCACTATGCCACCGAGGCTCCCTGAGGAATGCCATTCTTTACGGGAGTAGGAAGCTTCATTTTTCTCCCATGATGTGGATAGGGGCTTTGAACTTCTGACCTTGTAGTTAGCAGTGCAACACATCACCCACTACATCACCAAGGCAGTATAAAACACCATGAAAGCAGTACAAGCACAATAACAGGAGGATTCGTTTCATTGGATAACTGAGAAAGAAAGCAAAAGCCCACCCCAATTGGTGTGGAGTCGGTTTCAACCCATGGCCACGACAGTGTGCATCTGGGTAGAACTGTGCCCCATCAGTTGCCCAGGACTGTGATTTAGGAATTAGTTGGCCAGGCCATTCTCCTGATGTAGCTCTGGATGGACTTGAACTACCAACCTTTCAGGTAGCAGCCAAGACCTTAACCATTTGTATCATCAAAGGTACTCTAAATGGTGCACCCCCCCCAAAAAAAAAAACAACCAACACATGGCCAGAGAACACCAGCCAATTGAATGATCCCATACTTCCCTAGCCAGGCCATTCCTGACTTCCCGAGAAGGACCATGAGCAACGTGACCCCGAGGATGAGAACAATTTGCAGCACTCCGCAGTAACGCGTGGACACTGGTTAGAACCGCTGCTTGAGTCCTTGGATTCCGACTGGCCTGTGCTCCTGCTAATGCCTCAGGCCTGGACCAGAAGCCCATGAGCACTGGTTCCAACCCCAGGCCTTCTTGGCCAGGTCCTCTAAGCAGTCAACGCAGGCCACCAAAGAAATCGCCTCCTTGTATTTACCTAAAGGGGCAGAGTTGGCATTCTTGAAGAAACACACCTGAACGGACACACGTGTTCTTTCCCTGGAGGGGCTGTGACTGCTGAGGGACTGCCATGATCTCGTGAGCACCTTATCGTCTAACGCCCTGATGCTCAAACTTCACCAAGCCCACCTTCCCACGGAAATTCTATCTGGTCTTTTTCCTTCCAGCAGAACAAGCCTGTCTTCAGAGGCCGCTGCAGGCCAGCCACTGCCTGTCCCTGTCTCTGCCTGCCCCTTCGGTGACTTATGGGTTGGGAGGCCCCAGGAGGATTTCCAAAGCCTTCCGTGAGGCTGGCAGCAATGCTTAAATAGAGAGAGAGAGAACGAGACAGCGAGCTCCTGGATGGCTCACCAGTATAGACGCTCCCGGGCAGTCACCTTCCAAATGCTAATGTGCTAACTTGACAGCCAGGATGTACACGCTGTATGAGCCTGCTTGCCACCAGGGACCAGACAGAACTGCAGATACAGAAAGGTGCTGGGGTCGCCCCAGTCTCGGTGCATGTCCCCCAAGAGGAGGAAGGCGGAGCAAGAAATGAGGCTGGAGTGCAGACTGCAATGGTCAGACGTCTGGGAGGACACAGGGAAGCGCCCTTCGGAGCCATTACCACCACCAACGACGACAACAACATTACTTCCTTCCACTGCCTTCAGAGCCCAGCTCCATGAAGCTGCTGAACCCTCGCCCACTGCCGCTGAGATCATCCCATGCACCTTCTCAAGGCACGTCTGTTGAAGGACTCCCAGAGGTGGCAATGGGTTTATGCTGAGTCACTCAGACGCCCCACTTCCCACCGTGGTGAATGAGGAGCACACACTGCCCACGCCCAGCGGCATCACACAGTAGCTATGTGACCTTGGACAAATGACTTAAACAGTCTTTGGGGCTTAGCTTCCCCACCTGTGAAATGGGAAGCGTTATCCCTGTCCCTCTACGTTGTAGCATCTATAAGGTTTTTTGAGGATTCCAGGCATTGAGACACATAAGGAGCTTAGAACACTGGCCAGTGCATATACATTCAGTTGGGGGGGGGGGCGACACTAGGGAAGGTCATGGTGCTTGGTAAAGTAGAGGGTGAAGGATAGAGGATGACCCCACCCCCCATGAGATGAAGTGACACCGGAGCGTCAACAGTGGCTCCGGAATAGCGCTCCGACAGGATGCTCTGAATCACAACCTACTGCATGACACCTACCGAGATTTTCACATGCCTCCCATGCATACAGAAGTTGCATGACAGTTCCATTAGGGATGGAAAAGTGGAGAAGAATCAGTGCGTTTGAATTGTGCTGGGGAAGAACGTGGACAGTCCCACGGACCGCCAAGAGGACGGGCAAATCAGTCTTGGAAGAAGGACAGCCAGAATGCCCTGTAGAGACACGGAGGCGAGCCTTCGTCTCCAGGCTCTTGGACGCGTCATCGGAGAAGCCAGTCCCTGGAGAAGGACAGCATGCTTGGTAAAGCAGAAGGGCAGTGTAGCAGAGGAAGGCCCGCCACCAGAAGGACGGGTGCACTGGCTGCAGCCGGGGGCTCACACCTAAGAACCATGCTGAGGATGGCTGGGAACCAAGCAGGGTTCCATGCTGGTATCCACAGGGCCGCCCGCCATGAGTCGGAGCAGCCAACGCAATGGCAACAGCGATAACAACACTGTGTGCTCTCCTCCGTCTTGTATTAATTTTAGATCTCTGGTCTGGACCTTGCCGGGTCTTGAGAAGTGAAGACAAATAAGACCGAATGTTCTCAGCCTGTGTGCAGTCTGTAGTGTGTGTGTGTGTGTGTGTGTGTGTGTGTGTGTGTGTGTGTGTGTGTGTGTGTGTGATTTCTCTTTTTCTGTCCAGCACATCAGTTGGGAAGGGCTCTACTAGTTCCAGGAACAATTTATTTATTATTATTATTATTTTGTATAAGAAAGAGCTTTATATACAAGAGCAATTGAATATTGAGAAAACATCCCAGTCCAGTCCAAATCAAGCCTATAAGTCCCATATTAGCCCATATGTCCAATACCAATCTATAAATTCCTCTTCAGACTCACGCAGCACATGCAACGATGCTGAAAGCAGGAAGATCACAGGCCAGTGGATGGACAGTCTTGTGGATCCAGTGGCGGTGGAAGCATCTCAGTGCTGGTGTGGGTCTCCACGTGGCTCCTCCAGCTCCAGGGCTCTAGTGTAGCTCCATGTGTCTTGTCATGAGGAAGACCAAGCAGAGAATGTCTCCAGGAACGCTTGATTCGAGGGAACAGACAAGTGCACTAACACTTTCAGTTCACAGATGACTTACATAAAGGTGCCTCCTTGTTGTTTCTGTGCTTAGTTGCCCCCAAGTTACAGCCAACTCTCCACGTGGGCAGAGCAGACCTGCCCCACACGCACCTGGGGTTCCCAGTCGCTGGTACCTTTCAGGGGCCTGTCTTCAGAAAGAGGCGCCTCCCAGTGGGTTTGAAGTGCTAACCTTATGGCTAGCCAGAGTGCTCTCAAGCTGTCTCCCTGCCCACCCCCCATACCCCCTCCAAGGGATTCCAGGCACATTCACTAGTAACTCGGGAGCACCAAGGCTGAAGTGGCGTGTGCAGACCGGAAGTTGAGAGTGAGGAGGTGGAAGCAGCACTCAGGGAAGGCTTCCAAGAGGCAGTATCATGGAGCTTCGGTTTGATTAGCAAGTGGGCGTCAGCCAGTGAGAGCAGAGGGCTAAGTGTGTTCCCGGCAGAGGGAACATTGTGTGCAGAGTCAGAGGCGTGAACTAACACAATACATCCAGGGGACTCCCAGCCGTCATGTAGGCCCCAGTGAGCCTCATTCTCCCTGGGAAGTGCAGCCTGCATTTGGTCAGCCACCAAGATTGGAGGCTGTGGGATGAAATGAAACAAAGATGGCATTGCTTGGGTCCCGTGGCTTTCCACGTTCGGTAAACCACCAGCCCAGGGTTGAATGGTTCCAAGAACTATGTGAAGCTGCTCTGTGCAGTGTTTGCCTGGGTAAAAATGCCCTACCATCTCTCTAGAGCAGTGGTTCTCAACCTGTGGGTCGTGACCCCTTGGGTGGTCCAATGACCCTTTCACAGGGGTTGCTCAATTCATCACAATAGCAAAATTACAGTGATGAAGTAGCAATGAAAATAATTTTATGGTTGGGGGGGTCACCACAACATGAACTGTAACGAAAGGGTCGTGGCACGGGAAAGGCTGAGAACCACTGCTCTAGGACTTTGCCGTATAGTCTCAGGTCCTTCTTGTCTTCTAATGGAGGAAATGGCGTCTAGAAATGGGTTTGTTGCTTCTTTGTTTTTAAAACCAAAGCCGTCGAGATGCATGTGTGTGACGTGGGGGGGGGATGGTTGTGTAGGTGTAGCTGTGTTTTCTTACCCACTTCCATTGGGTGCATTACAGCTCACAGTGGGCCTGTGGGACAGAGTAGACCCACCCCATGGGGTTTTCCAAAGCTGGCATCTTTAGGGAAGCAGCCAGCCACAGTTTACTCCCGAGGAATGGCGAGTTGATTTAAAGCGCTGACCTTTCCATTTGCCGCCATGCACTGAGACCCTGGATCGCCGTGACTGCTCTTCGTGTTCCATAGCACACATTGCCCTGCATCCTCGGGCACCAGACCGCCACCTGGGGGCTCAGTCATGCCCACCACATGGTCCTGCCAGTCAGCTCTACGGCACCGCCCCAACCCCCAACTCAACATCATCTAGTCAATTCCGACTCCCAGTGACCCTGTGGAGCAGGGTGGCACTGCCCGTGGGGGGATTCGAGACTGTGAACTCCTTGGTATTGGCCCACAGCCATGCGCATTGATTTGCATCTGGTCTGTGGCAGCTTTAGGGAGCCCTGGTGGTGCCGTGATTACTCACTGGGCTACTCACCTCAAGGTCAGCAGTTTGAAACTCCGAGCCCTGCCGAGAGAGAGAGAGAGAGAGAGAGAGAGAGAGAGAGAGAGAGAGAGAGAGAGAGAGAGAGAGATGAAGCTTTCTCCTCTGTAAGGAGCCACCGTCTCCGAAACCCACAGGGCCTGTTCCACCCTGCCCTCTAGGGTCGCTGTGCGTCAGAATTGACTCGATGGCAGCCAGGTCAAGTTTTTTCGGCAGCTGTCGTGTGGCACGCTTGTGACAGAGGCCGCACGGCCCACGAAGTGTCACGGAGGAAGTTTGTCGGGTCCTGCCCAATTCATTCCCCGCAGCCTGAGCACACACAGCCATCCCGAGCGTTTGCAACAGAGCGGCCTGGGCTCACAGCCCACCTAACAAACAGCAGTGCTGGTGTGCGCCGTGAGTCATCCCATGTGGCAGAGTAGAACTGCCGAGTAGGGTGTCATCTCTACACAGCAGAGTGTGGGTCTTGCTCCCAAAGAAAGTCGACCTTTTGTTTAGCAACCAAGTGCAGTCTGCTGTGTCACCAACCCAACCAGACTCAGGGCCACCACGTCAATTCCAACTCATGGCAACCCTGTGGGACAGCGTGGAGCCGCGCCGGTGAGTTTTCCTTACATTTTGAGCGGAGCAGAAAGTTTCATCTTTCTAACTGAAGAGCAATTGGTGAGTTTGAACCACCAACCTTGTCCTTAGCAGACCAGCCAGTAACCCACTACACCTATTGGTGGCTCCTTTGTCGTCAATACGTTATTACATTTTTTCTAGAATGCACTACCCAGGAAAGAGGAGTTTGCCAATATGGGAGCCAGGACAGTATATAATCAATATGAACAAATGAATTCATTGAGATCCTGTGACTGGCTTTCCATTTGGACTGTGAGCTTCCTAGCAACCAGATTGGGGCCAGGAATCGGGAGTAGGGTAAAGAAGAGAATTGGTCACTTGTAGTCATTCATTACACATTGCTTCACAATAGCCACCCTAAACCTTCCTTGGTGGCTTAGAATAAGCAAACAACACTCTAAACCCACTGCCATTGAGTCTACTCTGACTCATAGGCCCTATGAGGTTTCCAAGACTGTAAATCTTCATGGGAGCAGACAGCCTCATCTTACTCCTGAGGAGCAACTGATGGGTTTGAACCATTGACCTTGTGCTTGGCAACTCAATGCCTAAACCCATAGCTTCTATGGACTATCTCCCAGGAGTTTGCATTGACGGAGTGGTTCTGTGGACGGGACTGGGCTCAGCTGATCTTGCTGATCAACGGGCTTGCTCCGGACTCTGTGATCATAAGGCTGGCTGGTCTAAGAGGGCCTAAGAGGGGACAGCTCATCTCTGCCCCACAGACGTGCTTCCCTTCCAGCAGGCTGGCTTGGGCTTGCTCACTTAGCGGTGGCGGAGCTCCAAGGAGGAGAATGGAAACACATTAGCCTCTTGAGGCTTAGGCTGGGATTGGGCACACTCTGCTTCTAGTGCATTCTAGCGGCCAGAGAAAGTCCAAAGGCCAGCCTGGACTGCAGGGGTGGGGAGAGAGAGACCCCACCCTTGGATGGAGCGGTGCTCCAGGTGGGAAAGGGCTAGGGCTACGTTGTGTTCCCAAAAGGCTAACAGCGGTCAGAAACGGCATGCCTCCCAACCGCAAAGAGAAAAGAGAAGTCTTCTCTGTGAACTGGAACGACATCATCATCCGTGGTCGCCGCAGCCCCACCCACGCCTCCGCGTCCTCGGAGAAGTCCATGAAGACGCTAGGACCCACTCGTGAATGACTGATGCCGGGGAGCCCGTGAAGGAGCCCGTTGGAAAATGGGGTTCAGGTCATGGCATCCCAGTACTCCCGGGATGAACTCCCCCAGGCTCTCACACTCAGTGTTCATAGAGGGAACACGTAGCCAAGGCCTAAACCTGAGCATTTGAGACCAAATTTGAAACAAATTCACAGTATTCTTGATGACCATCCCCCTTCTCCTCTACCCCTACTATTTTTTTGTTAAGTCAGTTGTCGCCAGGTATAGTCTGACTGACGCCCGGCGACCTCCTGGGTGTCAGAGTAGAACTGTGAGCTGGGACGTTTTCAGTCATGGCCTCTTGGAAGCAAATGGCCAGGCTTTTCTTCTGATGAGCCCCTGGATGGACTGAAACCTCCAACCTGGTGGTCAGCAGAAGAGTGTTTGAACCGCTTGCTCCACCCACGGATACCTTTCCATTATTAGTTGGCATTAAACTGGTTACTGTCGTCAAAGATAGTGTTGCTATCCACAGATAGAGATGTAATCATAAATAAATAAGAACACAGGTATGAGAAATATTCTCTTTCAGTCCACCATGATTTTTTTTTCTGTTTCTTTCTTCAACTTAACTTAGAGGAGCCCTGGTGAGCTGGTGGGTAAGCACTGGCCTACTAACCACAAGGTTGACAGTTCAAATCCACCAGCTGCTTCTTGGAACAGAGCTGAGGCTATCTGCTCCCGTAAAGACTGACCACCTCAGAGACCCTAGATAGCATTGCTGTGGGTTGGAATCAACTCAGTGGCAGTGAGTGGTGGAATCGCTTCATTATGGTCAAACTTGCCACAAGAAACAATGATTGGTATAAATAGCAACGGTGATGTCTTTGGCTCTTTTCTTGGTGATGTAGGCTGTCAGTAAGAAAGGAGTGGATGTAAGTAGTCCTTGCTTGTGAGTCAGTATCAACTTAAAGGCAGTGAGTTTGTTGTATTTGTAGGTTGTTATTTTGGATGGCACAGTGAGCTAAGCATACAGCTGCTAACCAAAAGGTCGGTGGTTCAGATCCACCAAGTGCTCCAAGGGAGAAAACTGAGACTGTGCTCCCATAAAGATGTCCAGCCTCAGAAACCCAGAGGCAGAGGCAGAGTGTTGTAGGGTCACTCTGAGCTGTAACCTACTTGTCAGCTTCTGAGAGCAATTCTAAATCTCCACAACATTTTTGCTATTTAAAAAAATAAGTAAGAAACACGGCTCCTGCTCACACACACACCCCCCAATACAAAACCCCAGACCTTGAGGTTTGAGGACATTCTCTCTGGCCTAGAGCCAGGTCGGTTCATTGCTTCTGTTGTGCGAGACACCTCCGCCCTTTGTGCAGCTGCCACCACCAGCTCTGTGTCGAGCCCTCAGTGGTGGGTGAGGGAGCACAAGACCGAATTCAGGAACCTGTTAGACACCTCAGGCTCTGAGATCAGGACCAGCTGGGAATGGAAACATCCTTCGACTGAGATGCAATGTAAGAAGGGACTGAGTGAGCTGCTACACTGACATGGTTATAAAAAGGTGGATGTTTGTGGATGGCGAGTTGCCAGGCAGTGGGGGGTGGGGGTGGAGCTGTAGGGCTTTCTGCGTAAGAACAAATGAAGCTTCCAGAAGATGGGGCCAGAAAATGCCAAATTAGCCCCAAGGTGGATGGATCTCTATCCACTCAACACATAGGTAGTTCCCATTCTCTCTCTCTCGCTCTCCTCTCTCCATCTCCCACTCACCTTCAGGATATCTTTTTCAAAAGGAAATTAAACAAAGCAGAAAAGCTGTCAGGCAGCTGCCATGGGAAAGAGGTCAGGCAGCACTGGGTGGAGACGGGTGACTATAGTCCCCAAAATGCAGGTTCAGGTGGAGGAGGGGCTGTGCCCCCTCCCTGCCCCTTGCCTCACCCGTCACAGCTTGGAGGTGGCACCAGAACATTCCTTCCTTCCTGAAGAGGAGGCTGTCGTCTCAGACCCACCTTGGCACCCCTTGATGTCTCAGAGAAGCAGATGACCCCAGCTGAGCAAGCGGTCAGCCGAGCAGCAGCAGCAGCTCTGGATGCTGGGATTGGAAATTTCCATTCTTTGCTTGCAGCCCTGACCAAAAAAAAAAGAAAGAAAGAAAGAAACACTAAAGAGCCCAGTAGCTGGGAAATTTCCACGATGGAAAATTTTAACATATTCTTTAGCTCTAAACTATGCAGGTTTATAGAGACTCTCTTTTCTTTCTTTCTTTTGGTAATTCTATCATAATTTATGGGCAGGGTAATATCACAGCTCAAGGGATGAATAAGGAGGGCAAGATGACTCGGCGGGGGCGGGGGGGGGGGGACTAGGGGGAGGAATAGGCTTGGAGGGGCGGTACGTTAAAGGTCCGGTTGACTGGCTGAACCGTAGAAAATGCTGATCATAACAAGACCCGAGGGTCGGGAACTCAGCCAGAAGAGATGGTTTGTCCTGGAGCACAGCAGAGGAGCCTGGGTAGAGAGTGGTAGTGGAAAGAGGAAGGATCCAGCTTTGGACCTAGATAGGGACGTGGCTGAGAAAGCATCCCGGGCAGGTCCTCTGGAGACCACCATACTGCTGAGACCTAGATGTGCCAAGGAATGGCCCGGGACTCCCAGGGGGGTGCAGACTCTGATTTTGCAGGTCTGGAGCCTGAGACTCTCTTCCTAGCAGCTCCTGGGTGGTGCCCAGGGCTGAGGACCACAGGAGGAGGCAGGCCATGGGCAGCGGGCCCCTCAGAGGTGCTCAGCTGGCCCTCAGCAGCTAAACACTGCCCGAGGGCAGTGGACAGGGAGCGCCCTCAGGGGTGTGGTCTCAGAGAGAAAGTGATGAGAGAACTCATTGTCTTCTCCAGGAAGCAGGGCTCTAAGCCAGTCTGGAGAGTGTGACTCTCGTGAATTGGGGGTGCAGTCAGGAGCCACAAGTCACCTCCCTCCAGCAGCATCAAGGGGGTGGCTTGTGGAAACCTATGCTTTATCAAGCTGGTGAAGAGACCGAAGCTGGTACCCCCTCCTGAGGGACTCTCCAGCCTCTTGGCATGTGAGGTGAAGTACCCAAGGGTGGACAGTAGAGATGGAGGAGTGACGATTAGCCAAAGTGATATCTAAAGGTGTGGGGGGGTGGGAGGATGTGGAGACTAAATTATATCCATGTTATCCACAGGGCTTACGTTTTCCTTTATTGCGCAAATAAATAGAAGTCTCCATATCCTGGGCAGGCGTCTCACGCTCGTGTTCTCTATTTTCCATAAGGAAACAAACAAAAAAGATCAAAACGGGCGATAAGTCTATTCTGGGGTGTCACCGCTCATTGATCCATGCTGCATCTGCTGTCTCTGCCTTCAAAGCCACGTTCGTCCCAACCGCCTGCTCTTCGTGGGTGTTTGGGCCGGGCCACTGGGGAGCATAGGGAAGGGGGTCAGTCCTGAAGCAGTGGCGCTGACATCAGAGTGTAACAAGCAGGGCATGATTGCTCATGTAATATGACGGACTCAAATGTATCAAAAGTAAGTCCCCCAGTATCCTGCCATCTATAAAATATTCAAAGATTCTAAATGGCTCTCGGGATTCTCAGGAAGATGGGCTTCTGGAAATTGGCGGAAGTCCTCCCTTTCAAAATCTTCACTGTTGATCCAGGTATGAGTCAGCACTGCACTGGGCTTCCTGACTCTTTTCAGTGAAATAGAGCAATTTGGTTCCTTCCTGACAATAAGTCTGCCTTAGTTACTTAGTGTTGTTACATAAATACCACAAGTGGGGAGCGCTAAAGGACAGGCATGGATTTTCTCACACTTCTGAAGGCTAACCCACCCTGTGGATTCCTTCCTAGCCTGTAGCCCTGGCTGTCCCTTGGTCCCTTGGAGATTCCCGTATAACTCAGAAGTGATTATATTTAGAACATGGCCGACTTGGTCATGTTGCAATTAGCATAACAAAGAAGATGCTTTCTAAACAGGATTCGGGTTAGGATTAGGATTTCAACACATATCCGGGGAAGGGGGCACAATTTTTAATAATTCACTGTAAGGTCTCAAGGAGCAATTATGAACTGAAGGGCATCTTACCAGCTACCCTCGATCAAACCGAATTTGCTTGGCTCTTCTAAAGTCGCACTAGACCATGGCGTCTGACTAAGTGTAAGTTCATTGCCGACTCATAGCCACCCTACAGGGCAGGGCACAGCTGCCTCTGGGCATTTCAGCGACCTTAACGCTGTACGGGAGTAGAAAGCTCCGTCTTTCGCCCACGGAGCAGCTGGTGATTTCAAACTACTGGCCGTACAATTAGCAGCCCAACACATAGCCACAACGCCACTGGGGCTCCCTGACTGAGCATACACACGATCATCACACTAGCGACCAATAATACTATGAAGTGCTGACAGCAGGTGAGGCAGTTACACCTTACAGCAACCGTATCGTCTAAGACTGTCCTTCATAGAGGAGCACACTGGGGTTCCCTCAGACCCGCTGCCAACAAGTCAATGCTGACTTACAGTGGCCCTCTAGGATGGAGGAGAACTGGTCCCTGGGGATGTCTGCGGCTGTAAATCTTGCCGGAGGCAGACTGCCTCCTGGGTCTCCCTCGGAGAGGCCGGTGGGTATGAATGGCTAACCCAGTAAGCCACCAAGCTCAGAGAAGTTAAGCGAATGGGATCCATGTGCCACAGAGGATGGCCAAGCAAGAAAGAACCATCTTAAGTTCATCCTGTTGGCTCCAGGGCGCTTTCCCAATGTGAACGCTGTACCCAGGCATCGTCTCTCTGGCCACAGACAGATGGGGCACCTCCTTCGCAAGTCCAACAACTCCACAGCACTCGATTCCAAGGCTGGATGTGCTGTTAGTTGCTTACAGCTGCTGTTTGTCTACAGCGCAGTAAGTCCAGGCAAACTCGTTTGAAGTGCTCATTAAAGCTGCTAAAATAAAGTCTTAGAAGCAGGTGCATTCATTATCTGAAAGGCAGACAATTATGTTAATGCCGCATTCAGGTGATAAATTTAAAAACGCTCAACAGTGCGGAGGATGAAAGGATCTTCAGAGCTAGGATTCCCCTCCTCCTCGGTAGACCCTTTTGTTGTGTGGCCCATGTGACTGGTTTTGCAGCTGTCAGCACGGTCCCTCCAGAGTCACCGCCTCAAAGGAATGCTGGTTTGCCAGGACCGTCCGTCTTCCTTTGCCGTCTCTTGGGTCGCTGGGCAAGAAAGGAAAAATAAGGACTTACCTGCATCCCAAATGCTATTTGTCTCACAGGAAATCTGGCAGATTGAGCCAAAGGGCCCAGAGACCAACCAAAGTCACAGCCATCAAGTCTGTGCCGACTCATAACGACCCCATAGGACAGGGTAGAACTGCGCCTGTGGGTTTTCCCAAGACCGTAATTCTCTCTCGGAGCGGCTGGTGGTTTCGAACTGCTGGCCTTGCACTTAGCAGCCCTATGTGGCACGACTACGTCACCAGGGCTCCTTGGGCTAGAGGGTAGAGGAGACATATTAAACAAGATGGTTACAATATGTGGGCAATCATTCCAGGTTTGGATCAAATAGACCAGTGGTTCTCAACCTTCCTCCTGCCGTGACCCATTAGTGCTGTTCTTCATGTGTTGGTGACCCGCGACCATAAAATTATTTTTGTTGCTACTTCATAACTGTTATCTTACTACTGTTGTGAATCTGGCGACCCTTGTGAAAGGGTCATTCAACCCCCAAAGGGGTCGCGACCCACAGGTTGAGAACCGCTGAAACAGACCAACAGCTCTTTGATTTTAACCCCCTTCCTGCCCACTGCCACCCGATCTCAAGGAAATATTGATCATTAAATCTGTGTGTTGATACCATATATGTATTTGGATAGCTGCAGACCGAATGTTAACAATGGCTAGACCAGGATGATTGTAGTGTATGTGCCTGTGTGTTTGTAGTTCCCACGTTATCTGCAGTGGCAGTGCGTTCTCTTGTGAATTTTTGGAAAGTTATTAAACATCACGGTGGGGCCACTCCATACTCAAGTTATTTTGTCTCTGAAACTGGGTTACTGTTGTACTCGCTCCCCCAGATGGGACCTGGATGAGCTGTTTCCTCCTCCTTCGGTCCCTTTGTCTTCAAAGCTATCTTTGAAGAAGAAGTCGCTTCTTCTTCAGAAATCTCTGATGTCTTTGGACAGACGGGTTCTTCCTTTCAGAAAGGTAAGAAAAAGAGGCGGGGACATCCAGCCTCTCAAAAAGTCTGCGGGCACACTCAAAGATTCTCGGACTTTTATCCCCAACCTTTCTCTAGTGAACGCACCTGCTGCTTACACCGTGAAAGCAGAAAAGCCACTGAGCATGCTCTCCAGGCCAAACTGACTTATTGTTTCTTAATCTGAATTTTTTTAGCTAGACACTCTGAAAGCCTCAGTCAGCTAATATTGGACACATTAAAAAAAACAGTGACCAAACCGCCTGCTGCAATGACTGTATTAGCGATTGCAAAGTGCACATAATGAAGCTGCCGTGGACTTGAACTCATCTATAATCTAGGGCATGTTTACATAGAACTATAATGCGTGTGTGTGTGTGTGTTTGACCAAATACCATAAAATTAACATCGCTGACAGACTGCTGGCACACGGTAATGGCCTGATTTTTGCCTTCCCTTTGACCCTCTCTCCACCCCGGCGCAGGTTACTTTCTCTCCCTTTCCCCGACACAACTTAAAAGATTATTGACCCACTGAAAATGAATAGCAGTATATGAAGTAGAGAAAGGTCCCCTGGGATGAGGTTGGGCAAGTGTACACTTCTACACACACACACACACACACACACACACGGCGCGCGCACACACCACTCCATGGTCAAGCGTGGCCTCGCAAAATACCTCCCCCAAAGTGCCATGGTAAATTTCATGAGGGGACTGTGTCAGAGCAGGTGGCCTAGAAAAACAAATCCAGGAGCACCCATGTGTGGATAAGAAAGAGCTTTATATCAAAGAGCAATTGTGTATTAAGAAAACATCCCCAGCCCAGTGCAGATCAGGTCCACAAGTCCAACATTAGCCCGTAAGCCTGATACTAGTCCATACACTCCTCTTCAGACTCACGCAGCACATGCAGTGATGCAAATGCACCAAGATCACAGGCCGGTGGGTGCAAAGTCTTGTGGATCCAGTAGCGGTGGAAGCATCTCCAGGGCTCTCACAGGTTTTAGTGTGGCTCCGCATGACTTGTCAAAAGGAAGGTGAAGCAGAGGGAGGGAGGGAGAGAGAAAGAGAGAGAGAGAGAGAGAGAGAGAGAGAGAGAGAGAGAGAGAGAGAGAGAGAGAGAGAGAGAGAGAGACCAGCCTCCAGAGAACCATTTGTCTATCTCCCTTCAATCAAGCTGCGGCCTGGTTGACAGGCAAAGCACCACCCTTTCGCTCTGTTTATCAAGTTGGCATGAGGGTGTGTAACTACCACAGGGACACCTTGCATAGAGGTGCAAAGCTCCGTGGATGACAGGGCAACCCCGGTTCTCCTAAGAATGATTGACTGCCCATGCCATTCTCTTCTACTTAACTCCGAGCTGACACCCCAAGGTGCAGATGTGAGACAGTGAAAGGTGGTCTGCAGAGACTCCTGGCACCCCACCATCCTATGATGGGAAGGTCATTCAAAACTGAAAGGAGGGTGAGGCAGTTCCCTAGGCAATTTGCCTTTTCATCCACAAGTCTCTTCTCTAGCTTACCTGATAACCAAGCAACCATGCCTTGAAAGGTTCAAATGATGTAAAATGGCCCTCCTTGTTTTCCATTTCCATGAAGGCACCCTGGTGGGCAAGGATCAAAGGCTGTGCTGTCAGCTGGAAGGTTGGAAGTTCAAACCCATCTAGGGCTCTGCAGGCAGAATGCCTGGTCATCTGTAAGACTTAAAGCCAAGAACACTCGATGGGGCAGTTCTGCTCTGTCATGTGGCATCACCATGAGTCAGTACTGACTTGAGGGCAGTTAACAACAAAAGGTTCTCCGGCAGTTACATCATCTCCCATCAACTTGAGCGAAGGGGTGGAGTCTAGCCTGTCAATCAGGTCATAGCCAATGATCCCTCTGTGTGGGCATGGCCTTCTCCTGAGGATTCTGGGAACGCCTGTCTTACTCCCTGGACATGGGACATACCCTCTCTCTCTCTGCTTCACATTCCTGTTGACAAGCCACATGGAGCAATGCTGATGGCAGCCAGAGTCTGGAGCTGGAGGAGCCACGTGGAGACCCACACCATGCTGAGATGCTTCCAAGAATTAACAAGAATTTCCACCTACTGGCCTGTGATCTTCTTGCATTTGGCATCATTGCATGTGTGTGAGTCTGAAGAGAAATGTATAGACTGGTATCAAACATATGGGCTAATATTGGACTTATGGATATGATCTGCATTGGGATGGGCTGTTTTCTTAATATACAATGACTCCTTATTGTAAAGCTCCCTCATATATACATATACATATAAGTGTCTCTGGATTTGCTTCTCTAGACTACCTGGACTAACACAGGTTCTATGATTAATGTAAAGAGGCAGAGCTCTTTTGCTTAGAATTGCTTAGGAAATTTTATTGGTCCATCATATCCATTCCACCAAGAGAGTCGGACCACTGTAAGAAAAATGGTACAAATACTTGATACATCTCGATATCACAGCATCTTCTCCATCTCTTAATTCTTTCCCTTTGCCACTAACACTCGACTCAAAATAAAATTTCTGAGATGATTTAATCTAGGGACCTTGTTCTGTGGGGCATTCCCAGCTTTAGGAACACCTTCTAAGATGCGAGTGATGGTTCTGGTGTACCTACATTTCTCACATGGTTTTCCTCTCTGAAGAAGCTGGGCAACTTCGGCTGTGTTCTGCAGCCTCTACCTTGCCAATACAAAAAGCAAGGGAGACCCTTCACCCAATGAGGAAAGTTAGCAACCCAGCCTTCCTGCAATGACTCTGCGGAAGACTGTGTTCAGATGAGTTGTACTGATGGAAGCGGTGCTGGATTTTGTGGGAAAAGCACTCAGCTCGCCTAGAGGGTGGAAGACTGTGAACTATCCTGTTCACTCGCAGAATGGAGGTTTTTTAAATGACTTGTTTTGCTGAGGAGGCCTGGTCGCACCGTGGTTATGTGTTGGGCTGCAATCTTCAATGTCAGCAGTTTTGAAACTACCAATTGCTCCAAGGGAGGAAGATGAGGCTTTGTCCTCCCGTCAACAGGTATCGTTGTGGAAGTTCACAGGGGCAGTGCTACCCTGTCCTACAGAGTCTCTGAGAGTCGACTCAGCAGCAGCAAGTTGAGTATTGCGTTCATGAATTTTAAGAAAAAGTCTAACAACACAAAAGAGCACAATAAAAGAACAAAACAAAATCCAAATTCCACCGCCTAAAAATAGCCATCGGAAATGGTTAGGGAATATCATGCCAGACCTAGAAATAAAATATATATTAGCTTTTAAAAAATAAGCTATAACCTAACAACTATGCCTGATAGGATAAGAGAGAGAGAGAGACTGTGTTATGCTGGGTAGACTAGAGAAACACATTCATGGACACTTGAGATAGTTTATTGTGCCAGCCTGGACGATAAATGCAAGTGGGATTAATTGAAGGGCAGAGAGATAAATGGCTCAGTGAGCCTCGCCTTTCTTGTCTCTCGCACTTTAATCATTGGACCAGTGTGCGGCTGCCTTGCTTGTTCTGTGCCTCAATTTAAAGGGTATACTACCTGTGGGATGCCTAGCCTGTGGATTGTGTCGCTGTAAGTTGAGGTCCCTTTAAGACCACACGATTGGAATTTACATCTCTGGAGCTGGGGACTGACCGTTGGTGACCTGGCTGATGGTTGGTGACCTGTCTTGCTGTTTGCTGCCTGTGCTGGGATAGCCTAGCTCTCTCTCTACAGAGGACTACCTGACAACTCTCAAGACTTGAAGGACTGCTAGTGTCTCACAACTCTCATGGGAGTGAGTTGCACTGAGCCATTTGTACTGCTTTATAATTTACCTGTTTATTTCTTGTATTATATATCTATCTGTATATAATTTAACAGTTCATTTCTTGTGTTATATATCTAACTATCTTTATAAATATATATATATATATATGTAATTATCAGCAATCTGGTTTTATCTCTCTAGAGAACCCTGTCTAATACAACACTCATGTATATAAGGAAGAGCTTTATATAAAAGAACAACAGTATATCAGGAAACATCCCAGCCCAGTCCAGATCAAGTCCATAAGTCTGAGATTAGCCCATGTGTCCAATACCAATCTATAATTTCCTCTTCAGACTCATGCAACACATGCAATGACACCAAATGCAGGAAGATCACAGGCCAATGGGTGGAAAGTCTTGTGGATCCAGTGGCAGGGGAAGCATCTCAATGCTGGCAGGGGTCTCCATGTGGCTCCTCCAGCTCCAGGGCTCTAGCATAGCTCCATGTGTCTTAACATCAGGAAGATGAAGCAGAGTCTCTGCTCTCCAGTGAGCTCTTTATCTCCTTTGTGCCTCCAAATGAGGTCATCAAGCTACGACCTGGTTGACAGGCTAAACTCCACTCCTTTGCCCTTAATAGTCTCAAGTTTACAACAAATCAACTTGTAAAAATATTTCATCTAAAATGTAATGGGAAGAAAGGAGTTCATTAGACTTCTTTCCTTTCCATAAGCAATGATAAAAATATGAGTTCAATAGAAATGAGCAGATATTTTTATTTTCTTCTACGTATCCACGATTTGACTCAATTCATCCGCATCAGACTGGCAGTAAGATGTTTACATGATGGTTTTCTGTTAAAAATCAGCTTTGTGAAACTGCAACACCTCAACAGATGATGACTAACACAATTTAAAATGGGCAGAGGACATGAATGGACAGATGGCCAAAGAAGACATTCAGGTGGCCCACAACCATATGAAGAAGTGCTCATGAAGCCTGGCTATCCCAGAAATGCCAATCAAAAGAATGATGAGATACCACCTTACACCATAGATAGCAAACTTGAAAAACAAAACCAGAAAATAAATACTGGAGAAGGTGTGGAGAGATTGGTACCCTCATCCACTGCTGGTAGGACAGTAAAATTAAGCAGCTCCTTTGGAAAGTGATACGAAACATCTTCAAACAACTGAGAAGAGAAATGCCGTAGGCCCCAGCAAACCCTTCGCGCGGTATTACACCCTAAAGAAGCAGGCACCATAATACAAGCAGGCTTATACACACTGTTCACAATAGCAAGAAGATGGAAACAACCTAAATGCCCACCTGTGGGAGAATGGATCAATAAACATTGTGACGTATGCCCAACAGAAAGACTAGGCACCGCCGAAGAATTCATGAAACTATGAAGCCCCTCATGTGGGGATGGGCTCAGAGAACATTATGCCAACTGATACCAGTCAACCACCAAAAGACACATATTGGTTGAGACCACTGTTACCAAGGAAAAACCCAGAGCGAGGTTTTCCTACCCAAAGCAACACACTTGGATGGTTGGGGAATGAGACTAGAGGGAGGGAAGTTGAAGCAGTAGGGGGTAGACAAGGGTTCACTTGGATGAAGGGGAAGACAGTATTCTACAAAGGGAGACAATAAATCAGAGGAGACCTTTCAGAAGGTGTGATAAGTAGTTTAAATAGTTGAACACTGAACGTGTTGATCAGAAATGTAAACTCCCACCTGATTCACAATCAAAAGTGCCTTACAATTAATCAATCATCTTTGTACTGACAAAAGTGACTGTGGGAAAGAAATAGCAGGTTGCCATGTATCTGGTTCACAGGCTTTTGGCCATTCAGGTTGTTATGCCCAGTATCAGTTTTTGGTTGGCTGGACATCTCTTCTGATGTGCCCTATGAGTTCCTAGATATTTGGAGCACCTATGAAATATGAAAGGCTAAAATGTGTCCAGAACTTTCCAGACTGAGAAACACTCCTACGTATTTCCCATCGGACACACACATCCCCACACTTCTTCTCCTTACAGCACCGATTCCCAGCAGAACCGGCTCCTTCTGGTTCTTGGACCACACCACTCAATGTCCACTCCTACCTCCTGATCTTCATGACTCCTTTGATCCAGGGAGAAACTCTTCATGGAGATGGCATGAGGGGACAGGAGGCAGCAGCTCAGGCACCTGTCTCTTCTCAGGGAAAGGGGCCGCCATTTTCCCCTTGCTCTTGACTAAGGTGGACCAGCAAGCCGGAAAGCCTGTGGCAGGAAGATGGGGCAGCAAGGTTTTAAGATCATGGTGTTCTTCTTCTCGCACAGGAGATTCTGCCCACTGTTTTAGTTACGTCCATGCCCATCACTCTTGAGAGAACACAGACACGCCCCTTCAGCCCACACTCCCCATGTTAGTGTCAACCTATTTCCCCATGCAAGAAGAAAGAAGAGCATCGCGTCTCATTGTAAGTAGTCGATAGTTCTCGTTGTCGTCCAGTTGATCCTGAATCCTGGTCATGGTGTTTCCAGGAAAGCTGGACATAAGGTTTTCAATGGCTGAGATCATTTGGAAGTAGATTTGCAGCCCTTTATTCCAAAGTAGTTCTGGACCGATTTGAACCCCCAACTTTGGATTTAGTAGCTGAGTGGCTTCACTTCATAGATAGTAATGGGGGACTTTTGTTATGTCGGATCAAGGCTTCTTTCTCTGAGCTCCTTAAGATTTTCCTTTGAGTTGAGTTCTACTCCTCTCACTTTCTACTCTGTGGTGCTAACCCTCTCCCTTTGAGCCCGACTTGTTTATGAGCCAACCTGAGCTATACAATGCTGTCCGTTGTTGAGAGAAAAACCAGGTACACTAGCCACTCACTTCTGACTCAGCATGTATCAGACAGTGTAGAATGGCCCCTGTGGGATCCTAAGACTGTAATCTTTATTTTTTAATGATTAAATGCTTATATATATGTATCATTTTATTTCATATAAAATAAAATCCTTTTATTGGGTGCTCTTACAGATATAGCAATCCAGAAATCATTTATTTCAAGTCAGCTTTTACATATGTTGCCATCATCATCATTTTCAAAACATTCTCTTTCTACTTGAGTCTTTGGATACCAGCTCCTCTTTTTTCCTCTCCTCCACCCTCCCTCCCTCGTGAACCCTTAACAAATTATATAGATACATATCTATATTCATATCTTGATAGGAGTAGAAAGCCTCATCTTTCACCCAAGGAGCAGCTGGTGGTTCTCAACACCAACCCACTACCCCACCAGGACTCCTCAGGTATCTCACAGCCTCCAGTTACCCCAGGGACTTCTGTCTAAACGTTTCATGGGTGCCCTCCCCTTCTACTTCATGTTTGACGCGCGCTCACACAAAGTGGATGGCATTTCCTGGCTTAATCACCAAGTCAACCCTGAGAAAATGCAGGTCAAATAGGTGGGAGAAGTACAGCCAGCATTTCCTTGGTAACCCGCCCATCACAATGGAAGGTAATTGCTTCATCAAAAGTACGGGTTTTCCATTCAACAATGGCCCTGCTAATCTGCAAAATGCTGGAAGGATATTAGGCTATGTGACCATTTTTGTCCTGGAAAAAAAATAGTTATCATCTACATAATTTCAGTACATTACTCACATTTCTCCACCGACGTGTTTGAATTTGCAGCTCTGATTTCAGTTTTGATTGGTCCTTCGTTGAATGGCACATGACCGTTCTCTATTTATTGGTAATTTCTGCTCATCGGGTCAATATCTCGACTCCGTTGTTCTCCGGTTATTGTACCAGGGGCCTCACAAAGTTCGTGGGAAAATGACATTATCTTTTAATTCAATGTTACTATGAACTTTATGAAGCCCCCCCTCTATATAAAGAACAAGGGCTGTATTTTCAGCTCACAAACACGACTACTTTCCCTTTCCCTCAGTTCCCTCCCTAAATGGCCCAGAAATGTTTTGATGTATAAAATTTCAAATTCCATTAACATTCACTAACTAGGTACTAATTAGGTTAAAAGTCTACTTCAGCTAGTAGGGATTTTGAATGCTACCGTATCTTCAAGGGTTTCTCATGTCACAGAGGTTTATGTGTTGGGCTGCCAATCACAAGATCACTGGTTCAAATCCATCAGCTGTTCTGTGGGAGAAAGATGAGGCTGGCTGCTCCCGGAAAGATTGACAGCCATGGAAACCCTAAGGAGCAGCTCTACTCTGTCCTATAGGGTTGCTATCAGTCAGAATGGACTCAGTGACTGTGGTTTGTTTTGTTTGCTTGTTTATAATATTCTCAAAGAGCTCTGGTGGCACTGTGGTTAATGTTTGGGCAGCTACCCATCAAGTCAGCAGTTCAAACCAACCAGACAAGGTGATCTGTTCCCGTAAAGACCTAGCAGTCTGTGAAACTCTATCTGGGGGTCACTACGAGTCTGAATCGACTTGAGGGTATGCGCTTGGTATAATATTCTACGAACATATTCTTCTATCTCTTTATGGTATAATAGACCATGGTAATGTTGACAGGCAGGGCAAAAGAGGAAGACCACCGAGGAGATGGATTGGTACGAGTGGCTGTGACAATGGGCTCAACCACAGTAACAGGGGCGAGGATGGCACAGGACCAGGTGGCATCTCGTTTTGTTCCACACCGGGTTGCTCTGAGTCTGAAGTGGCTCGATGGCCCCTGAGGACGCAACTCAAGCAATCTATGGAATAAAGTCCTTCTAACAGGTTTCCCGGCAGGTAAGATGCTTCCAAATTTTGCACTTGAAGCTTTCATCCAATGAGCCTTTCTAAGCTACTCGGGGAGACTCAGATCCTCCCCCCTGAGTAGGGTTGGGAGGCTGGCCCCCCATTGTTCCAGGAAATTTTCATCCTCCTTCCATTAGCCATTCGCTCCGAATTATCATTCATGTTTCCTGGTGATACTTGATCTCACACTTCTTCAACACTGGTCCACCTTTAGACACCTTTGCAAAGGGCACCGGTCACAGTGGGTTAGTCCCAGGCTCACATTCAAAATGGCTGAGGTCAAGAGGTGAAGGTCAGTGACCATGGGACTGACATCAGTCAACCAGCCAATCAATCGATTAATCGATAAGCCCTTTGTTCCTGGTAATGGAGCTGGCTCAGGGTTTCCCAAGCTTGATGCTATTGACATATTGGACTGGATCGTTATTTGTTATAGGAGACTGTCCAATGCATTGTAGGATAGTTAGCAACCTGCCAGATGACAATATCTGCTCCCATAAAGACTTACAGTCTGTGAAACTATATAAGGTTGAAAGGAGTCGTAATCAACTTGATGGCAATGAGTTTGGTATTAATATATATAATATAATCCAAGAGTCTTCTAAGAATAGATAGTTCCATCTCTATGGTACAGTATGCAATGGTAAGGTAGGAAGGGACTCAGAAAAGAGGAAGACTATCAAGGAGTGACATCTGCCCTCAACCCAATCAATGCTAGAAGCACCCTCTTCCTAACTATGATCCTCAAAACCATCTCCAGACACTGCCTCCTGGAGGACAGGAGGACTGCCCTGAGCTAGTGGGTCTACCAGGTCTTTTTAATTCTAGATTATAAAGTCCTTAGGTCAGAGACCCAGCCTGCTTCATTGCTCTACCACTCATCCCATGAATTGAATTTAGTTTCTGGCATGTGCACACACGCATACACACACGCGCGCGCTTCTGAAGGAATATTCTGCAAAGAACACAGTCTCTCTGAAGTGCCCATGTTGTGTTCAGTCCGGCGGAAGGCACATGGGAAAACTCAGAAGATGAGCCACAGGGGGCCACTGTGGAACGAATTTGACCATTAGGAGAATTGCACTGTGGGCTCTCCGGGCAGTGCAAATGGCCAAAGAGCTCCTCTGCTCATTGGAAGGTTAGAAGTCAGAGTTCACCCAGAAGTGCCTTGGTAGAAAGGCCTGGCAAGCTGTTTGATCCAGACAGGGGCAGCCCCTTGGCCACCTCTCTTGATCGGTTCGGTGCCCGAGGCAGGAGTGGGAGGCCTTTTAAGTTCAGTGGCATGGCCTCCCCTCATTAAAAGGGACTCGCTGGGCTGGTTTCGTAACGCAAGCTGTACAGTTCAGGGTGTCTTTTTGTCCTGTGAAAAGTAGACCATCTGAAAGACGCACCAGCCCTTCTGGTTTACTTAGATTCCTGGAAATTGCCAGAGGGCTTTCAGCAAGGGAGGGAGGGAAGAGAAGAGTGGGGACATTTTCCCTGTGGGCAGTTGGGGAAAACAAAAACTGTTTTTGTGCTGCGGAGACTTCTCAGGAAAGGAGGGCTGGCCAGCAGTGGCCGCATCTGTGCGAGGGGAATTTCCACATTTGGGAAAACATGGTCATAATTAATAACTCGGGGACGCCAAGAAAGTGGACCATGTTGGGGAAAATATGACCTTCGATGGCCAAGGCATTGTCAACCGATAGAACCAGATGAGTGGATTGTTTGAGAAAGAGACTTTTATTTGCGGCATGTGCCTACGGGTCCTTCCTTCTGTGGGTTTAATGAGCACCCCACATCCCACCCCTATGCCCCCACTCCAGGCTTGGGGAATCAGTCTCCCGTAGCCAGTTGGTTCTGTTTCTCCTTGCCCTAGGGGAGTGTTTGCTTTGGACTTCTGGCCAGGACACTAGCCTGCAGCCTTTTTCTTTGAGCTTAATGCGTAGGTCCAGGCAGCAGGGCTATTAGCATCCATTAGAACAAAGAGGAGCAGCCAGGATCCTGGTACAAGAATGAGGGCGTCCGGTTCTAATGGGGCTATCATTCATCTGAGGTTCCCAGTGTCAGGCCCTGTGCAGAGGACTTTGGAAAACCATCCTGTCCCAAGGAAACTGAGGCTCAGGGGACTTCAATGCATGCCCAGGCTCACACCTTGAACCCAAAGATTCTTGGTTTGCCAGCTGATTCTATAGAGAGGCTATGCAGGGTCCTACAGGGGCATGGCAACCCTAAGGCTGTGATCTTTATGGGTGCAGAGGATGCACGGTGGGTCCGGGCTCAGCTGGTAACTGCATGGTTGATGGTTCAAACTCCCGAACTTCTCTGCTGGAGAGAGATGAGGCCGTCTGCTTCCTTAAGATTCAAAAACTCAAAACTCACTGCCACGGAGTCGCTTCTGACTCAGTAGCAAGGCCCCTGAATTCATGTCTACAGGCTGGATTGGAATGTTCCTACTCTGCACACAGCCTCTTGCTTGCCTTGCCCGGCTTACTGTGTTTAAACTAGATCTGGCCTCGAGATTGCCTCCACCTGTGCTCTGCATGGTCACAGTCACCAGAGAACCTGGGCTGCCTGTCATTTGCTAGGGGAGAAACCTGGGTCAGCAGGCTCCTCGTGGTTCCGGTTTGTTTACGCAGGCGTTGGTGTCAATGGGGCAAGGCGCTCCTGCCCTGCTCACTGGTTTTCTCCTCTCTCAGTGATCCATTTTTTTATGAAAGCAGGTTTGAACATCTTGCCTCCTCCCACATTGGGAACACAGCTTGTTGAGTCTCAGCCAGCCAAGGTGAAGGCCAAGGTGTTTTAGCATTGGAAATACGATTTAGAAAGAGTCCATCTTTGACCTGTAGGTACATCACCCATTGGGGCGCTGGTAAGATGCAGCATGTCCGTTTGCGACCCGAAAAAGCGGCAGATAAACTTTGTCCCCTTGAAACACCATTTTCATCCTCTAAGTAAGTCCCCATGCTATGTCCCGCCCCATGCACACAAACCCAGACAGGAGCAGAGACTCTGATCAGTGAGTGTTATGACTAATTCAAACATCCTAGCACCTTCAAAATAAATTTATTTTTTTCCTGTTATGCTCAAAACATGTTCATTAAAGCTTATTAATATTTGTGTTCGGGGCGCTTATTGGGTAGAACCAGGCGTTATTTTTTTAATCATTCTATTGGGGGCTCTTACAGCTCTTATAACATTCCATACATCAATTGTATCAAGCATATTTGTATCTATGTTGCCATCATCATTTCCAAAATATTTTCTACTTGAGCCCTTGGTATAAGCTCCTCTTTTTTCCCCCTCCTTCCCTTCCCCTCTGCTCCTTGTGATTCCTTGATCAATTATATAGTATTATTATTTCGTATCTTATACTGTCTGCTATTTCCTTTCACCGACATTTCTGTTATTTGTCCCTTTTGGTGGGGGGCCTATATTCCCAATGTTGTGATGGGTTTCCCCCTTTTCCTCCTTCCCCCTCCCTAACCATCCCCCTCCCCTCATGATATCACTACTCCCACTACTGTTCTTGAGGGGTTTCTCTGTCCTGAATTCCATGTATCCAGAGCTCTTAGGAGCACCAATGTGTGTTCTCTGGTCTAGCCAGATTTGTAAGGTAGAACGAGCCAGACATTATTATTGTTGCCTTTATGTAGAGACTTGAAAACGAAAGAGATGTATTCACTTCAAATCACTGTAGACATAAAGGCTCAGAACAAGCCCTGTTTATTAGCTCCTGGTCGTGGTCAGAGGTCTGGGTGGGCGTGGCTAGGTTCCCTGCATAGGGTCTCTCAAGGCTGAAAGCAAGGTATTAGTCAGAAAGGTCACTTCTCTGGGGTCTCTGGGGGAAAACCATCTTTCGGTTGCTGGCAGAATCCAGGTCCTTGGGACTATGGCACTGAGGTCCCCATTTCCTGGTGGCCACTTGCTGCTTTTAGACACCACACAGATTCTTTGCTACATGACCCCCCTCATCTGCAAAGGCAGAAACAGGTGTTGAATTTTCCTTATGTTTGGAATCTCTGGCTTTCCCTTTGGTTACCAGCTGAGGAAAATGCTCTTCTATTAAAAGGGTTTATCTGATTGAGGCAGGCCCATCCAGATAGCCTTCATAATTTTAAGTACAGTGATGTGGAATATGAATGACATCTATAAAATCTCTTCACAAGAGTGCCTAGATTAGCGCTTGATTAACCAACCAGGGATCCAGATATTGGGGGGAATAGGACATCTTTAGCATAAGGAAGAGAAAGGAGGCTTCTAGCGGATGTGAAATGAGTTCAGGAAATAGACTCCCAGCAGTATTGATTCAGAGAATTCAATATTAAATTTTATTCTCATTTTTAATGCATTCTCTGAAAGCCTTTGAAATCTGGAATCCTTTTTTCTGTTTCCTATTGGCAAACCCAGGGCTTGTGTGCACATAATGTATGAGTGGTATTTGAGGATGATGCTTCTATGCACGGAGCCTTTGGGGGGTGGGGGTCTGTGGCGTAGTGGCTACACGCCGGGCTGCAATTCACAAGGTCCGCAGTTTGAAGCCTCCAGCTACTCTGCAGGAGAAAGAGGGGGCTTTATAGTCCTGTCGAGAAGTACGGTCTTGGAAATCACAGGGGGCAGTTCCGTCCTGTCCCATAGGATTGCTCTGAGTCGGAATCAACTTGATGGCAGTTTGTTTGGGGGTCAGCACCACCAGGAGGCTGTGTCCCCTATAGGGATCTGCACTTCCCAGACTTTGTGGTCTACAAGGTTGTGGCAGAAGTCATCCAGTGTACAAGAGGTCAGGAATGCAGGCTGAACTCGTTGGCCCAGCTGGCTACTGCCCACTGGCCACTGACTCAGAATCCCAGACCGCAGAGGAGTCACTTCAGGGTTGGGAAGGTATGAGGTGAGCTGAGCTGATCCAAGAAAGGGGTGTGAATGGAGAGTATATGTATATTTCTCTGATTTCATCCCTTTGTGAATTAGTCTGGGAACACTAGAGAAACAAATCCACAGAAACTCATGTATAAGAGAGAGTTTTATAAAAAGGGTAAGTGCACATCAAGAAAACATTCCAACCCAGTGCTGCCCAAGTCCACAAGTCCAACATTAACCCATGCATCCGACACAATCCACAAAGTCCTCCTGCATCTCACAAAACACACGCAATGCCACTGATTGCAGGAGGAAAACTGAATCAGTGAGTGTGTAAGCAGCTCAGCGCTGGCAGGGGTCTCCACACGGCTGCTCCAGCACCCAGGGCTGCGCTGTTGTAGGTTCATGTGGCTTCTCCTCAAGGCTGTCTTGCAGGAAGTGAGCCTTGCCAGCTGAAGCAGGGAACTGACTAAGGCAGCTGCACCCTGGTACGGCCATCAAAAAGCAAGAGACCCGAGAACTAGAAAGGTGAGGCTCACTGAACCATTTATCTCCCTGCCCTTCAATTAACTCCACATGTGTTTATCGGTCAGGTTGGCACAATAAACTAACGGCCTCACTTTCCCTGGAGGACAGCCCCATGGAAATGTCCAGTGCTCTGACGCCGGGTATGGAAGAAGAAGGTGAACTACAGAATGTCTCAGGATCTCAATCTGGTCATCGTCTTCCAAGAAACCTTTGGATCCCCACCTTTGAAAATGGTGACCAAAAACAGAGAGGAGAAGGACACTGCCTAAATGCTTCTTCTGAATTGTCTCAGCCCTTCAGGGTGAGGAAGGACAACACGGAGACTATTAGGCTAGGAGAAAGACGTCACGGAAGAGCCATTCAGCCGCTAAGTTGAAGTGTGTGGACAGTGTGCTCAACTCTGGAAAGGAGGCCACAGGAGGAGAGAGGGATGGATGGAGCTGATACTGATGATCAGCTGTGATTATCTTGAAATGATCACATCCATCATCTACTCCATTGGGTCAATCCCCAATCACAGGGGCCCTATGAGACAGAGAAGAACCGTTCAATAGGGTTTCTGCAACTGTAAAACTGTGGTTCCCCTGCTTGGGGTACACGGAGATCGTCCATTGGGAGATTGAACTGGGTAGGGCAAGAACTCATGGATTACAGCTTGAGATGTAACTGTACTTGAATAGACGCCTCATACCGACAGTGGCTGGAGCTCTGTGTCATTGGAAATATTGTGGATGTTATTCATGTCAATCACCTTATAACGGGGATGATTGACAATGTTTCTCTTCTTTTAGTTTCTTTGAGTTTTTGTTTTTCTGCCTTTCTTTTTGTTCTTGTTTGTTGGTTGGTTTGTGGCTGCTGCTCTTGTTGTTGGTCTTATGGGGATTTGTCTTTGTCAAAATACAACTGACAAAGCAAACCAGAGTCGGGCATAACTTATGGACAAGCAGATGGGTTTGGGGTTCCCACTTAACTCTAGCCCCAATCCAAGAACAGTTAGTTCTGATCACAGGGCCCTGCTCAATATTCACCTTCATGAAATCCTCACTAAAGATGCGACAGCAGAGTGTAGTGAAGAAAGCAGATGGTGCCCGGCTACCGATCACAATAGTGTCTGGGGTCATAACAGTTTGTATTTAACTAAGCAGTCATCTAAGGGAGGAGTCAACTAACTCCACGTGAAAGAAGCACACCAGCTGTGTGATCCAAAGATGACAATGACAAAATCCAAGTATGAAGGGAACAGGATCGAAGCTTACATTGCGAACACCCAATTTGTAGAAGGCGATGGGGGGCTTGGGAGCCCCAAATCCATCCGCAGCGTCTCTAATCAGATTAAGCCTCCAGCAGATACCTCTAGCCACAGGCAAGGTAGATCAGACATTTATGCTATCAGACAGAGATGGTTGTAAACGTGACTGTGCTTGATGGAACTTGATACTCGATCAGTTGACTTCCCTCTGGATCCAACCTGAATTCGTTCTAGGCTCAAGTATTTCTTGCCTGTTCCATGACAAAAGTTTCTTCGCTGACTTTTTAGGTATTGATGGTGATCTTCTTTTCTTACTCATTATTTTATTTTTATATTTATATTATTATTACTTTATCCTTGCCATTTTATTTTGTTTTGTTATTTCTGTTGGGTTTCCGAGTTTTTGAAGCGCACATGGAGTAGATGCATAGAGATAATAACGGATGCAATGGTTTTTTGTGGATGTGAGGTGGTGGGAGATAGGGAGGGTGAGGGGATTTAGGGAGCAAACAAGAATGTGGAGGGGGAGGGAGCACTAGAACTGATTGTGAATATATATCCAATTCATATTAAAAGTGATTTAACCATGGTGTATTATATGTGAATACTATATCAAGAAAGCCACACACAAAACAGAAGGACAGAAAGAAAGAAAGAAAGAAAGAAAGAAAGAAAGAAAGAAAGAAAGAAAGAAAGAAAGAAAGAAAGAAGCCAATCTTGACCAATGACTACCGTAGGTGAAGGGGAAAGAGTTGTTGTGTAGGGATATTGAGCTTATGTCAATGGTAGTGGAATAATTTGGAAAAGGATATCAATAATGATCGTACAACACGAAGAGTATAATCAATGATGCTGAATTATAGAATTAGAAACTGTGAAATTAGAGAATGTTCTGCTGTGTATATTTTTGCCACAATTAGAAAAAAATTACATGAATAACAATGACTACAAGGAAGAAGAAAATGTTCTAGAATTGGAGATGGTGATAATTATGTAATTCCTCTTGATATGATTGAACTACTGAATTGTATGAATGTGGATGAAGTGCTAGCAAAAATGTTTTTTAAAAAAACCCAACTTTGTGGGAGCAGACAGCCTCATCTATCACCAGTACAACACTGGTGGGTTTGAGCTGCTGACTTTGAGAATAGCTGGCCAACATTTAACCTCGTAGTCACCAGCAGTTCTTTTTAAGACATAACAGCATCTTGGTCAAACTGATTTTGCTCTCTTTAGAGAACTCTAAAGATGCTGGCAGAACATTGCTGGTGCTACTTCCGTTCCTAAAGTTTCTATTTAAAAATCCATTCTTTCAACAACTATTTGATGAGAACCCACCATGCACCAGACCTTGACCTAGGTGCCAGGACTGGAGCAGTAATTGCAGCTGATAGGGCCCCCAAACCCTAGTGTGGAGGAGTCAGAGAATGAGGAGCTATTTACGTTTCATGGCAAGCTACATAAAGAGGTAAACAAGCTACATACTTGGCGGGAATGGGTGCAGGAGAGAGAAACATAAAAGGTGGAGTGAGATATGCCTGGTGGCTACTTTATATTTGGTGGCTGGGGGAGTGATAACATTGAGCAGTGATCCAAAGGACAAGTAGAAGATAGTCGCGGGGGCATCTGAATGAAGAACAGCAGGTGGAATGAACCACTGATCCCAAGTTCCCTAGGATGGAAGCAAAGTCAAGTGTCAGGACAAGAAAGCGGGCGTGGCGGCTGGGACTCCGTGGTTAGGGGAGAAGTTTTGGTTGGCACACGTGTCATGGAGTCGGTCCCTTGGCACACCACCACCTGGTCATGCACCATCCTCCCAATTACTCTTGGGTTTGAGCCCATCGATGCAGCCACTGTGCCCACCCTTTTTTGGAGAGTCTTCCTCTTTTTTGCTGCCTCAAACATGATATCCTTCTCCAGGGACTGGTCTCTCCTGAGAACGTGCCCCAAGTATGGGAGACAAAGGCGCCCCGTCTTTGCCTCTGTGGAGCATTCTGGTTGTACTTCTTCCAAGACAGATGGGCTGCTTCTTTTGCCCTTCCATGATACTTTGGATAATTGGCTAGGTGGATGGGGGATCATTGAGGCCCGGAAGACCGTGATACAGAATCTGGCTATTAAGTGAGGTGGGAAGCCACTGGGAGGTTTAAAGCCAGGAAGTGATCTTTCCATTTGGGGCAATCAATTGTCAATCGCAAGACTGGATGCACGGGGATCTTTAGGAGAAGCGTGTGGCCATCCGGAGGGTAGTAGCCATGGAGATGGAGGAGAATCAGGTGTGTTGGGGTGTCACATATAAGAGAAAAACAGGAAGGCCCTCCACGAGATAATTTGACACCGGTGGCTGCCGCAGTGGACTCAGACACAGGAGTCATGATGAGGGTGACGCAGGACCACTCGGTGCCGCTGCTGTTGTACAGCAAGTCCCTGATGGTCAGGATGAACTTGATGGCCCCGGACCACAGCAACAGCATAGAGTCCAGGATTCCGGATGGTTTATACGTGGGATACAAAGGAAATACATCAAAGGTCACTCCTGTATTGTCAGCTTAGGCTCTGAGTGATGCCATTTAGTGAGTTGAGTAGGCTGGAAATAAGCAATGTGGCAGACGATGTTCATTGCCTCCCCAGCAGCTGCTCCTCTCTTCCCCCCTGGCTAATAGAGCCCTGGTTTTGTTGAGGATGACAATATGTCCAGTCCCGAGTGATGAATCATGATTGGTGTAATTCAATCTTAATAAGCCCATTCTCTTTTGCTACCCACTCAACTCCCCTATCTCCTTTGCAGCGCAGGGTGACTCATTTCAGGCTAATAAGACCCAAGTGAAAGCCTTCTGGGGATAGAGTTGGCTGTCAGAGACGCCCCCATCGCACCTGGGGCCTTGGGTGCCATGCTAGAAAGGCAAAGACAAAAGGCTGGAGCTGGGGACACAAAAGAAATTGCCGGAGCCCTCAATACTTAGAGTTGGACAGCTCCACTAACACCAGAAATCACCTACTGTCAGGCATCTTGTTGATGAGAAAGTAGAATGCGATTACTTATATGCTTCTTGTTATTTGGTGCCAGGAGGCTCAGGGAAAGAGTCATGAGCCCTTGGTTGTCCATGTGAAGATTCAGATGCCTGTTCCACATCTGGTTGGGGGTAGTATCTGATTTCTTCCTTTCCCCCAAAAGAAGACAGAAATCCGGGCTTCCTGTTTTGTCTTGACCCATGACTGTACTAGGACAGGACGTGAAAAGAGGAGTGTGACAGTGGACAAGGTTGTAGCGAGAATGATAGCTGTTGTTGGTGTGCACTGCTGCTGAGTCACTCCGACTCATGGCCACCCCTGTACAACACAACACGGGGCAGCCCAGCCCAGTGCCGTCTGTGTGATTGTGGGTATGGGCACGTCCATGGCTGTGGCCACTGCAGATTTTGAGGATCGTCTGACCTAGGGGGCGTGTCTTCCAGCAGTACGGCAAACAATCTTCTGTTGTGATTTCAACAGTGTTCATGGACTAATTTTTGGAAGAAATCTACCTTAGTCTGGAAGCTCTGCTGAATCTTCTTTAGGATTTTGACAACGATGCCTGATGCCTTTGCATCCACTCATGGCGACCCCGCTGTACAGAAGACACGGCCCAGTCTGGTACCGTCCTCACAATTGTTCTTAGGCTCAAGTCCATTGCTGGTACCATTGTGCATGTTAAGTGCCTTCTATCTTAGTGGGGTCACCTTCCAGCACTGCTTTGGACTTCCAGACCTATGGTCTGCTGTGACCTCTAGGTTTCTCGTTGGCTGGTTTGGGGAAGCAGATTGCCATATCCTTCTTCCTCCTCTTAGTCTGGAAACGCCACTGAAACCTGTCCACCATGGGTGACCCTGCTGTCATTTGAAGTACTGGTGGCATAGCTTCCTGCATCACATCAACATTCAAGCAACTGTCATGTGGTGACAGTGGCCATTAGGAACTCCAGACAAGAAGCTGGTCTTACTCTACAGGACTGGTCCCTAGTGTTGATATGTGAGCAAGGTTGAAGCGGTTGGACCAGGACATACACCAGAGTTTGGCTTGTGGGGGAAATGCAGACTGAACCCTACATCTTACCATTCCCTGGGACCTTCCCTCACCTTTGGGGGCGGGGTGGGAAGGTTATCCCAGAGGAATATTTCTATTAAGATACCTACTTTCTGATATATCACATCGATCACAGTGCTCATATATTGCTTTATCTCCCCTCTGACACATAACAAATAGCCCAGGGAAAATCTCCGGTTAACTTCATTCACCAGGGAGCCCAAAGTAGGCCAAACCAAGCTTTTAGCACAGGTTCTCCTTGCTGAGAAAGATCAGCATCTCCACGCCCAACTGCACCTATTTCCAGGAAAGCCGTCCCCTAGACCAGACCTCTCGTGTGGTCCATCCAGAGTTTGCCAACTCACCTACTTCCCTCCCCGAAACACTTTCTTGTGTGCTGACCAGCTTGGACTTCATCGACAGAAAACAACAGTAACTATCTCCCAGCGGCTCCTCAGAGACAGCTATTGATTTTGGCGGGGGGGCGGGGGAGAGGGGGTGGACAAGTAACCAAGTCTGCAAAATGTGCTTGGCAGGGCACCCTGTCATCTGTCCGTATGGCGAGTTGTGCTCACCTGAGGTTAGCCAGCTCATCCTCATCTGCTTTGGTGCTTCTACTTTATCACTAACCTTTGGGGGTTTTGCCCCAATACCTTATACTCTGTCTTCCCATATATAATTTATTGCGTCTAATCCTTGTAGCGCTCTCTCTCTCTCTCTCTCTCTCTCTCTCTCTCTCTCTCTGTTTTACAGCTTTGGATCAGAATTCATTTCTAAGTCCCCAGAGGAACAATGTGTTCCCAAACATTCTGTTCTGCTCTCTGGTGCTCACATTACTCTGGGTGGTGCCAGACACCTCCCGGGATCTGTTGCCATTCCCAAGATGGCTGATTGCTCTGGGATGTCCATAAAATACCTTTCTTCATTGAACTGCTCTCACCATTTATTTCTCCCTGGAGGGCTTGGGTCAACATGCTGGTGAGAGGCAGGCATCGGAGTCTTTGGAGAGCCTTAGCGGGTCTCGCCTCTTCTCTGCAAAAGCAGGGATGAAACTCAACTGGTCTTGGGGGAACATTGAAAGCACTGGGAGTGAAAAAGGCTTTGGTTGAGATATGATATGCCAGGGAGATGACTTGGTAGAGGCTTCCTGTACAGAGGAAGACCCATCACAAGATGAGTTGGCGCAGTGGCTGCAACGACAAGTTCAAAGGTAGCAGTGCTTGTGAGGATGTTACCGGACTGCGCAGTGTTTCATTCTGTTGCCTCATATCGAGGGTGGCTATGAGTTGAAACGGACTCGTCGTGGTACCTAACAGCCAGGAGATGACAGTGGCCTTCCCAATCAAGCAGGTCCGCCATCAGCTTTAGCCCTCCTGACCAAGACTTTGAACATCTGCTGAGACCATACCCCCAAGAAGTTTCCCCCTCTGACACTGCAGGTAGCAACTGTGCAGACTGTATCCCTGGTCAGACATACAAGCTTTTCACTCATCCTACCAGCCTCGACTGCGTACTGTTGGAACTTCCCACAATATTTCCTCTTCTCTCTAGCTTCACAGTTCTTTCTAGATAAAGCTCCGTCTAGAGAACCTCAGGGCCTTCCTAGAAGGCAAAGCGAGCCTCCCTCTGAACTCTTCTAGGGGCTGTTGTGAGCCCGAGCAATAGGACCATGGACAGAGATACCGCCGAGCCAGCCTCTGCGCATCAGGATCCCCCAGCGAGGGTCTGTAAATGCAGAAACTGGGTTCGCTGTATCTTTCTCTAACTTTCCTTTGCAGTGGCACAGAATGTTCTGGAAATACTGCCCCCTCCACACACACACACCTCAACACTATTAACACTCATTCTTACAAATAGCTGCGCTTGAGATCTGTAAATGCATGTTTGGCTACACAAAATTCTGAATACAGAAACTAGTGTAGCAAACATTGATGCATAGACATCCAGGGAGCAAATCTAAATAGCGGGTGTGTTTGCTTTGAGGTTTCTATTTTTGTAAAAAGCCTAACAAATACAGTTGAAGCTCTTTACCGATCCCTGATCCCATTTATGTTTCCACTTTCTTCCTTCCTCCTTTCCCCACAAATAACCACGGTCTTGAAGTTTCTATAAATCATTCCTAGTCATGTTGTTATTCCTTAGTTTTCTGTGTATATAATCATAAACACCATATAATATTGTTTTGCATTTCTGAAATGTAAAAGAACCGCTCTCGCCGTGCAGAACATTCGGCTGTGTTTGATTAGCTCGGCCTTATATTGGAGATTGATCCGTGTGGCAACTGGAAGAACTAATGCATTCATTATATCATGTGTGTAAAGTCCCCTGATTTGAACGTGCGTGGCACTGATCCATATTCCTGTGATATGGCCACATAAATAGGTTGTAGTTTGCTGTCGTCGTCACTGCTCGCGATAGCAAACAATGCTGTAATTAATGTTTTAGTACCAGCCTCCTGGTACACACCAAGGAGAGTTTTTGTTTGTTTGTTTTTAGACCAGAGTGCCTCCACCTTCGGTGCTACAGCTCTTACGGGCCAGACAATCTTTTGTTTGGGGATAGGCTGTTTAGTAGTATCCCTCACCTCTGCTCGTTAGATGCCAGGGATCACTCATTGTGATCATCAAAACTGTCTCCAGGTATTAACAAACCCCCCCTGCAGGACAAAATCACCCCTGGTTGAAGACCACTCAGCTAAGCTCCATCTGAAGGGGGGACTGGCTTTAGGATCTGTATGGCTACATAATAGTTATTTTGCTTTCCAAAGAATTGCTGTGTCTCTATGCCTCACTAACCTTCAGTGATTTTAGACTTTAAATGTTTTGCCGGTCTGTGAGTATGAAATAGCAACATTATTGTTTTCATCTCTTCTCCCCTTAATTTTTGATGTAATTGAGCATCAAATTCTTCTTGCGTTTATTGGCCATTAGGGTTTCTCTTTGGGGAATTACCTTCTCATACTCTTTGCTAATTTTTTCTGTTTGATTGTTTCTCCTTCTGCACAAGGGTGTCTGTTTGCCCGTAGGTAGTTTTTATGTATTGTGGATATTAATACTTTGATTGTTTTACACCTGAGCACATACCTCGTCTTGTTCTAAGCTTCTCTTTCTGCTTTGTTGACGATGTCTTTTTAAAGTATTAAAATTCACTCGTGTGTGTGTGTGTATTTTCTACTTTTGCTCTTTTATCAATAAATTCTGTCATATTCCAAACCATGGTGGCATCATGGTTACTTGTTGGGCTACTAACTGCAAGGTCAGCAGTTAGAAACCACCAGCCACTCTGTTAAAGACAGGAATTTTCTACTCACATAAGGAGTGATAGTCTTGGAATCTCATGGGGTAGTTCTGTTCTGTTCCGTAGGCTCTCCATGAGTCAGAATTGACTCCGTGCAGTGAGTTTGGTTTTGATGAGAACATGGCTCTGCAGTCAGTAAATAAGTTTTCTCAGGAAAATACTTATGTTCGTCTCCTTGTTGTTGCTGTTGTTGAGTTGTTGTGCTGGGTTGAGTTGGTAATGACCCATCATGACCCTGTGCACAACAGAACAAAAGCCTGCACGGTCCTGCGCCATCCTCACAATTGATCCCGTGCCGGAGCCCATTGATGGAGCCACTGGGTCAGTCCATCTCGTCGACAGCCTTCCTCTGTTTCACCGCCCCTCCACTTCACCAAGCATGATGTCCTTCTCCAGGGACTGGACTCACCTGACAACAGGTCCAAAAGATGTAAGATGAAGTCCTGCCACCCTTACCTCTAAGGAGCCCTCTGTCCAGACTTCATCCTAGACAGGTTTGCTTGCCCTTGAGCTCCCCGTGGTACTTGTAATATTCTTCTCCTGCACCACAATTCAAATACATTGATTCCTCTTCGGTCTTCATTTGAGACCATGAAAAACACCATAGCTTGGGTTGCTTCCCCAAAGTAGCCTCCTTGCTTTTCAATCTTCTGACGAGGTCTTGTACAGCAGATTTACCTACTGCGGCTCCTCCCCTGATCTCTTGACTGCTGCTTCCATGAGCATTGACTGGGGATCCAAACCAGACAAAATCCTTGACAGCTTCAACCTTTTCTCCATTTACCTATTGGTCCAGTTGTGAGGATTTGGGTCTTCTTGACGTTGAGTTTTAATCCACACTGAAGACTACCATCCTTGATCTTCATCAGCAAGTGTTTCAAGTCCTCCTCGTGTTTGCTGAGCAAAGTGGCGTCATCTGCACGTGGCAGGCTCTTGATAAGCCTTTCCCCAATCCCGATGCCACATTCTTCTTCATAGAACCCAGATTCTCTGATGATGTTCTCAGCATACAGATTGAAGAAGTCTGGTGAGAGGATACTACGCTGATACACACCTTCCTTGAGCTTAACTCATGCAGTAGCCCCAGGTACAAGTGCCTCACTTGAAGAATTCTGGAATTCCCATTCTTCTCAAGGTTATCATAATTTATTATGATCCACCCAGTCGAATGCCTTGGCATAGACAGTGAAACACAAATAAACATCTCTCTGGGAGTCTCTGCTTTGAGCCAAGATCCCTCTGACATCAGCAATCATACCCCTAGTTTCCCGTCCTCTTCTGAATCCGGCCTGAACTTCTGGCAGCTCCCTGTCAAAGCACTGCTGCAAACATTGTTGGGGGATCTTCGGTTTCCTTAGATTGCCTTTACAAAAGTAATATTTTCTTGTATCATGCAGGAAATAAAGATGATCTGAGGGTTAATATCTTTATTTTATTTGAGTTTATTTTGCTTCCCCTCCCCCCACCCCTGTTGTAATATCTTTATTTCAAAGCCAAGTATATATCTTTCTAAATCAGTGAGGTTTGCAACGAGTTTGTGGAAATGTTGCCCCACACAGAACAACATTTTTTAGAACACCAAGTAGGTTTAAGGTAAATGCAGAAGACCTCGTGGTGAGCATGGCCCAGCAGTTTGCTCAGAAAGTGATGGCGACCTGGTTTCAGGATTCCAAGAGTCCCCTCGATCAAGTTTCTCAAAGGACACAGGATGGTCTTGAGGGCTGGCTAAGAAGAATTTTTTTTAAAGAAAACTGAAAATTGCATCAGTGAGGAAAAGACCAGGAAAGCTACACCAAGGGCTTTAAAAATATATATTTTATTAGGGGCTCATACAACTCTTATCACAATCCATACATAATCCATTGTGTAAAGCACATTTGTACATTCATTGCCCTCATCATCCTCAAAACATTTACTCTCCATGTAAGTCCCTAGCATCAGCTTCTCATTTTTCCCTCTCTCTCCCCGCTCCCACCTCCTTCATGAACCATTGATAATTTATAAATTATTATTTTGTCATGTCTTACACTGTCCGACATCTACCTTCACCCATTTTTCTGTTGTCCGTCCCCCAGGGAGGAGGTTATATGTAGATCCCTGTAATCAGTTCTCCCTTTCTACCCCACCCTCCCTCGACCGTCTTGATATCCTTGATATCGCCACTCTCACCACTGGTTCTGAAGGGATCATCCAACCTGAATTCCCTGTGTTTCCAGTTCCTATCTGTACCAGTGTACATCCTCTTGTCTAGCCAGATCTGTAAGGTAGAATTGGGATCGTGATGGTGGGGGAGGAGGAAGCATTTAGGAACTAGAGGAATGTTATATGTTTCATTGTTGCTACACAGCACCCTGACTGGCTCGTCTCCTACCCTTCTATAAGGGGATATCCAATTGCCTACAGATGGGCTTTGGGTCTCCACCCTGCATTCCCCCTCATTCACAATGATAGGATTTTTTTATTCTGATGATGCCTGATCCCTTCAACACCTTGTGATCACACAGGCTAGTGTGCTTCTTCCATGTGGACTTTCTTGTTTCTGAGTTATATGGCCGCTTGTTTACCTTCAAGCCTTTAAGACCTCAGATGCTATATCTTTTGATAGCCGGCACCATCAGCTTTCTTCACCATATTTGCTTATGCACCCAGTTGTCTTCAGGGATCATATTGGGGAGCTGAGCACACAATGATATGATGTTTTGTTCTTTGATGACTGATAACTGATCCCTTTAGCACCTTGTGATCTGATAGCCGGGCACCATCAGCTTTCTTCACCACATTTGCTTATGCACCTGCTTTGTTTTCAGTGATTGTGTTGGGAGGGTGAGAATCATGGAATGCCAGTTTACTAGAACAAAATATTCTTGTGTTGAGGGAGTACTTGAGTTGGAGAGCCAATGTTCATCTGCTACCATAATACTAAACCTATACATATATAAACATAGATCTATTTAAAGGCATTTAAAGGGAACATGATTTCAATCCCTCAATGGTGCCAAAACGGCCACTTGGTTATGTCTGTCATCCATTAAAGAATGCAGAATTCTCTGGGGGAAGAATCCTTAAAAACTCACTGTCATCAAGTTGATTCCAACCCGATAGGACACTTGGAGAACTGCCTCTTTGGGTTTCTAAGATTTTAAATCTGTATGGGAGCTGGCAGCCTCATCTTTCTTGCAAGAGCGACTAGAGGGTTTGAACTGATGACCTTGTGGTTAGAAGCTTAGGGCATAGCCTTCTCCACCCCCAGGACTCCTTCTGGAGAAGGGTTGGAAAGATGGAAATTCCACTTTCACAAGTACATCAGCCTAGCTATGTCCCCCCAAACCTGAGAGCTTCACTATTTGATGTTTTTATTCCATAAAGGTTTCTATGAGTTAATAGCAGCAGTTTTTTTTTTTTACTTTCCCTCACATGACTATTCCAATACACATTTATTACCTCGATCATTCTTCCCTACTGGATCTGTTATGTCACCTCTGAATTTTAAATATTGATCTTTGCTAGTACACACTCCTGATTTATGCTTCTTTTTTGAGAGAAACTTATTATTTAAAACACTTTAAGTTGCATATTGTGCTGCTGCCAGCTAAAAGCATCCTCCATTAGTAGATTTTTTTTTACTATTCTTTACTCATCTGCATGAATTTTTTGAAAATTGTCTCATTTCATAATTATATCAGGATTCACTTGGGTTTGCATTGAAATCGACTGTTAACTTTTGGGAGAACTTACAGCTTCATAATCATGACTAGTCCAATTTATAAATAAGGTATATAACTTTATTTATTCAAATTTCCTTTAGTATGATTTTCTCCATATAAATCTTCTGTATTTTATGGCACATCCATTCCTAGGCACTTTCTTATTTATTGTTATAGGCAATGAAGCTATTACTTGCTATTAAATATCACATGTGATGAATATTGAGCTATAAGGTTACAGTTGATTTTTGTATATTGCTCTTATATCCAGCAACTTTGCTGAATGATGTTAAATTCTAATATTCTTTCCATAAATGTCCTATTATTTTCTTCATGAATATCCATATTACCTGAATAAGAAGGGTTCATCTCTTATTTTCCCCTATTCTGCTGATGGAGGTGCCAGTCTTGGAAGCAGGTCCAATTTCCAGTCACATGCCCTGTCATTCTGCCTAGTCATTGCTTTGTGTGAGACTCATCTCTAAGCAGTACTCAGCTTCTTTTGTCTCTTTCACAGGCTCATTTTTGGGGCATGGAGCTTGAGGGCATTCAAGCTAGCTCAAGTTTTGAGCTGTGGAGCTGGCTTTTCTTTGCACCCACTCTCCTTACCCCATGAGTATCACTTCCTCAGCCCCTGCAGATAAGGATCCTTGGTGGTACTACAGATTAAGCATTGGGCCTAATTTCCTGACCCAAAGCTCTGGTAGTTCAAACCCACAAGCCACTCCAAAGGACAAAGCTGAGGCTGTCTGTTACTATAAAGCTCGACAGGCTAGAAAACCTTAAGAAACAGTTCTACTCTATCCTATACAGGGTCTCACTGAATCACAATGGACCAGATGGCAGTGGGGGGGGGGGGTTGTTTGTTTGCTTGGGTACCCTATATGGTTATTTAAAACACAAAACAAAAACAAAAACCCTGTGTTTGAAGTACAGCCAGGGTGCTCCTTAGAGGCAAAGATGGTGAGACTTCATCTCACATACTTAGACAAGCTGTCAGGAGAGGCCTGTCCCCAGAAAAGGACATCATGTTGGTGAAGCGGAGGGGCAGAGAAGGACGAGAAGGCTCTCAAGGCGATGGGCTGACACACTGGCTGTAACAACAGACTCCAGCGCAGTGACCATTGTGTGGCTGACACAGGACCAGGCAGTGTTTCCTTCTGCTGTACATGATGTCGCTATGGGTCAGAACCGACACAATGGCATCTAACAACAGCAACATATAGGCTGTGAAGCCCAGATAGCACTGTAGGGAGAACATAAGATTGTTAATCGCAAGGTTGGTGATTCAAACCCACCAGCTACTCCTCAGGAGAAAAAATGAGGCATTGGGTTGTGATTCACAGTGTTGGCAGTTTGAAACCACCAGCATCTCCACGGGAGAAAGACTGGGCTTTCTATTCCGTTACAGTCTCAGAGACTCTCACGGATCACTATGAGTTAGCAATGACTCGATGGCAGTGAGTGAGTGAGTGAGTGAGTGAGTGAGTGAGTGAGTGAGTGAGTGAGTGAGTGAATAATTCAATAAAGATTTGCAGAACCTCGGAAACCTTATACAGGGTCACTCTGAGTCAGAGTCTACTTGATGTAAGTGAGATAGATGTTGGGTTGGAAGCACTCACTCGCCTATAACAAGAAATTTACAAAACGGATACCTGGTGCACAGACTAGAAGTCTTTCTGCCCATCAAAAATAAAGGTGGTCCCACGGAGTGCAGAAAGCATCCAATAATACTCAGCAAAATTCTGCTGAGGATAATTCAAAAATGGTTGCAGCACCACATCAGAAACCCAAACTAGATTCAAAAGAGGCCATGGAACAAGATGACATCGTTGCTGATGTCAGATGGATCTGGGCTAACACTTGTGTTTTATTGACTAGGCAAAGACATGTGACTGAGCGGATCCTAGTAAAGTGTGGCGAACAGAGCCAAGAATGGGAATGTCACTTCATTGTGCGCATGGGGAACCTGTACACAGACCAAGAGGTAGTTGTTTGACCCGAACGAGGGACCACTGCATGGCATCAAATCGGGAAATGACTTTGTCATTGTGTTGTATCCATGTTCTGCACCTGAGAAAACAAAGGCTCTTATTTAATTGTGGCACAAAAGAGCCACAAGTCTCCGACCTCCTCCAGAGCCAGCTTTGCAGTGTTCACCTTGGACCCATTACTATGTAGCCCTCGATGAAAGTTTTTGTAAGGACGAAACCAAGCTCTGGACTCCTGTGGGGGCGGGGGCTTTATCTCCCCCAGGCTGTCTGCTGAGCTGAGGTTTTCCTAGGATGTGGCAGCACCATGGTTTTCAGGGCTCAAGAGCAAGGAACTGAAGGACAGGAAGAAGAGTAGCAAGCACTGACTATAAGCAAAGTGAGCGGGGAAGGAACTGTCAATGGTGTTTCATCTAGAAAGTGAATTTTGATTGAGATTTTAGATACGTTTTCCTATGAGTTCCCTTATATAAACTAGCTTAGTATGTAAATATAATCAAAATAGCATTCATTAACATTGCAAAGCATAATTATTAAAATATGTAAAAGAGCCAGCTGCAGCAATAGAAGCTAAGACGCGTAAAAATAAAATGGTCTGTTGAACAAGTATTTCTTGAACTCCTACTATGTGCCGGCCCTGGACAGGAAGTGGGGATCGGAGGACAAATAACACAGGTCCTTGTGCAGTGGGCAATCTAGCTGGATCAACGGATGGCCATCTCAATATGAGGGAACAAGCTCTTTCAAGCAACGCTTGTGCCAAAATGGCCACGCACGGATAATGGTCCACGCACGGATGCCGGGTATCTAGCAGAATACTGTCCACCTGATGGGCACTGGAGAAACATTTGACCTTTCGGTCTCTCTGGCACGTCCTCCATGCTACAAACACAACCAAGGCCTCAGAGCTGGGTGAGCCAATTCCATAAGCGGAAGCACTTGGGCACAGAAGGGGGAGAATTGGACATCTTTTCTGAGTTGGTCGTTGTCTTCTGCACACGAAATCTTCTGTTCTTGTGGGTGAGACTCATCTGAGCTCTTTGGGCATTTAGATTCCTGAAAGATGCCTGCTGGTTCCCTTTCCTACCCCAGCATGGGGGGAGAGACTCTGTAAGGGGAGAAAAGACTCAAGTGGAAGGAATTCTGTGACATGCAAGCATGTGGCCAGGGGACAAATGACCCTCTGCCCTGGTCACAGCCCGGTGGGAGGAGAGGAGAAGGGAGCTCATTAGCAGAACCCAAGGCTCCTTCTGCTCCCTCCCTTCTCCTCAGGCCACTCTGTTTATTCTCCTGTATCTGTGGGTTGATGTTGGTGTTTCTCACTCGGTCAAAAATAGAGAGAGCAAAAAAGCGTTGCCTTGAACTTATTCTGGCGCTCCTGCCTTGTTTTTTTCTTTTTCCCTTGCGTGTTTTGGTTTCCTCTTGTTCTGCCCCTCCCTTCTCCCTGCCGGTTTCTCCGCCTTCCCCCAGGACTGGCAGGCCCCCATTTCCAGAGGCCAGTTACAAGGAACGGAACCACCCTCGACTCTGCCTGCAGCTGGTGCTTTGGGCCCAGCTTGTTGTTCAGAATACATATGAGGACAGGCGTGCAGCATGTGTCGCTGGGTAGCTGGATGACCCTGGCCTTGTTGTCCTCAGAAGTAATGTTCCCAAGACCTACAGGCAGACCTGAGGATGGGGTTTATAAAGATACTGGTAATAAAAGGTGACCATCAAGAAGATTAGGAAGGGGAAACAAAAGTATTCAACTTAAGACAAATTACAATGGCGGAGAAGGAATGCACAGCCCCATCCTAGGTCTGGCGGCTTATGCGGCTTTCCCTTGTGCTGCCTGGGATAGATCAAATCCAGCCTTTGGAGAATGTGCAGGCCAGGGCTTGAGGAATTTCCATTTGCATTCGGTGGAACGCCCCACTGCTGGCCTCCTCTTGCTTTGGCTCTGGGACTGCATGTGGACAGATCCGACCGGAACAGAAGTGCCCGCCTTCTGCTCCCAGGGAAACCATGAGAAGCCGAGCCAGAGGCTCACACCTGTTGAGCTCAGGTGTCTCCCTGGTGCCTCCCTATGCTGGTGTGGGTCCCAGTCACTCACAGCACCAGTGGAGGGGTTCACTTCTGGAGAGCTGGTTGGGCCACTTACATCGTCTGTGTAACAAACAGTATTCTAAGCGCTTGTGATGACTAACACCCACACCACTCTCTCCTGTGACTATTGTGAATCTCATCCCTTTATGGATGGAGAAGGAGCCCTGGTGCTGTAGTGGTTACACGTTGGACTGCTAACCACAAGGTCAGCAGTTCGAAACCACCAGCAGTTGCATGGGAGAAAAACAGGGCTTTTTACTCCTATAAAGAGTTACAGTCTCAGAAACTCACAGGAGCAGTTCAACCCTGTGTTTTTTTTCTGTTAATGATTTTATTGGGGGCTCGTACAACTCTTATCAAAATCCATACATACATCCATTGTGTCAAGCACATTTGTACATTTGTTGCCATCATCATTCTCAAAACATTTGCTTTCTGCTTGAGCCCTTGGCATCAGCTCATTTTGTTCCCCTTCTCCGCTCCCCCCTCCCTCATGAACCCTTGATAATTTAGAAATTATTATTATTTTGTCATATCTTACACTGTTCGACGTCTCCCTTCACCCACTTTTCTATTGTCCATCCCCCAGGGAAGAGGTTATATGTAGATCCTTATAATCGGTTCCCCCTTTCCACCCCACCCTCCTGGTATTACCACTCTCAGCACTGGTCCTGAAGGGATCATCTGCCCTGGATTCCCTGTGTTTCCAATTCCTATCTGTACCAGTGTATGTCCTCTGGTCTTGTGATGAGTCCATGTCAACTCAATGGCAGTGAGTTTCATTTTATTTTATGGATGAATTAGCTGAAGCCCAGAGAGGCTGTAGGAATTAAAACCTCACCCCAGCTTGTACATGGTGCCGCCTTCCTTGTGGGTGCCCTGGCCCACATAAGCAAGTCCATTGCCCGGGGCTCTATCACCCACCAGGTGAGTTTGCAAGGGGCCGAGCCAGGCTCTCAGCCCAGCCCTGTGCATGCTCCCTTGGTTGGCCGGGGTTGGGACAGCAATGGACAGTTTCAGGGCAGACCCCCCTGTGAGGTAGTAACCGGTCTGCAGAAGCACCCATGCCCTTTGCCTCCCGACTCTGGAAGACCAAGCGGTGGCCCTGAACGTCACCAAGATCTGCCTGGGCCTCCTCTTCTCCCACTCGCTGTGCTCCGCTTAGCTTCCTTCCCTAAGAACCCAGTTATCACGGGAGTAACAGAAAGGAACAATGCGTTTGGGATCCGCTGCTGACACAGGCTTGTGAAACGGTTGCAGAAAGCCTATCGTGGCCCAGAGAAACAAGGGCAGTGCAGGTGTTGCGTAGCAACCAAATCACCTGGGTGTCAGATGTTGACCCAAGCCCCAAACAGGCAGCTCTGCCCTGCTCAAAGATGGCGACCAGCACACATTCAAAGCCATGTGGCTGGCCACCATCTTTGAGGAGGGCACAGACGACTATTCTACTGAGGTCAGAATCTGACAGGCGAGAGATTTGGTTGCTATGCAACACAAACACTGCCCCTGTCTCTGCTGGTCCTGTGCTGACGCTGCCTCTGAGGCGTGAGAGGGAGGTTTGTCCCTGACTGCTCCTGCCTCCCGCCAGCTTCCTGTTCACAATCCTCAGACCTTGGCTTATTTCCCATCCTCCAAATGCTCTTCCTGGCTCCCCTCCCCACCCACCACCCACCCCTCCCTTCAGGCCCTAGGTTCTCAGCCGGCTGGAACTGGTAGAAAGGTAATTCCTGCTAAGACATGAGCCAATGCTATCTGAGGTCTGGCCTCTCCGCTGTAGACTGTATTTACATCTTGGCCACTAAGTGAAACTCCCCTCATGTCCATCGATTTGACTGTGGGGCCCAGCCTTCGCATCAAGGGTCTTCCTGGTCTTCCCTGGCCCCTCCTTCGTCAAGCACTATGTCCTTCTGCAACAAAGTGATCCCTCCACGTGGCACATCCAAAGCAAGCCCATCATTAGACTTGGTTGGCTTCCAGCATCACAGCAGGACCACCTGCCAGGTGGGTGGCAATGATCCCTAATGGACCAAACCCATCGCCATCCACTCGATGCTGACTTGTAGCGACCCCTACAGGACAGGTGAGAACTGCCCCTGGGGGTTTCCAAGGCTGCAGATCTTTAGGGGAGCCGATGGCCTCCTCTCTCCCCTGCAGAGCTGCTGAGCAGCTTTAAGCTGCTGCCCTTCAGGTTCACAACGAAGGGCTTAGCTCCCGCACCTCCAGGGCTTCTCCAGTGTCATTGTCACGGCTGCCCTTGAGTTGATTCTGACTCATAGCCCTGTAGGGTAGAGGGGAACTGTCCTCTTTGGGTCTCCTGAGACCTTAAATCTTTAAGGAGCAGACAGCCTCATCTTTCTCCCATGGAGGGGCTGGTGGGTTGGAACAACTGACCTTTGGGTGAGCCGCTTGAGGGGAGCCCATGATGCCACCAGGGTTCCTGGTGCATCTTAATAGGGATCCTCAAAACCAAATGTATAAAAACTCAAAGGAGCTCCTTGGGCTAGAACCTGAGACTCCCTGACAAGTGAGGGATGAAGGGGCGGGGCTTTGAGAGTTGAGGGAGGGCAGTGTGCTTCATGTTCCCACAGTTACACAGAGGTCTGGACCACCCCTCCCATGGGCGCCAGCAACTCCGCAGACCTCCACACTCCGAATGCCACAGCCTCCATGGGAGCAGAGGCGAGCTGCCTCTGCTTCTGTTCAGTCAGGTTTGCCACGGCCTCAGCCCCAGAGGTCCATCTTAATGGAAACTGGCCCGCTGGGGTATTTCCTCTGGTGACACTGGGCAGCCCATTGAGGTATCCAGGCGGATCTCTGCCAGGAAAACCTGAATTGAAGGGGAGGCTTGACCTTCACAGAAGAGGCCAGTGTCCCGGTCGGCCGGGCGTGTCTGCTCCAGGCAACCCTGTCGCCCAGGCCACGTCTCTGGCTCGTGCACTGTTGACCCAAGGGAGAGACCCAAGCACACGGTGTACATACCAGAATGGACCCGGCCAGCTGTCACTGGGGGCCTGTGCCTGAAGCTCCGTCATGGCTACTCCCTTACAGGCTGTTTCCCACCCGCTGTCCCCACCCTCTTCACTCTCCCCACCTGCCTCTTCCCTGCCCAACCGCCCCACCCCTCCCACCCCCGGCTGCTCTCCCCTGGCTGCTTCTCCGGAAGAGCACCTGCCCAGGTGACTCCTTGTGCGTCCCAACCTTCTTTGCGGTGCTTCCCGAGCCCTTTGCCAACCCTCTCCCTCTCCTCCTGCCGTGCCACTCTGTTGGCATCTGTCTGCCCATCTTGTGCCGGCTGCCATCTCTGCCTCGCTGTGGTTTCATAATTGCCGCTGGTTAAAATTTAAATCGATGGGTTTCAGCCTGAGAGGAATGTAAACAAGGCGTTTCTGCTGCCTTTCAGAACTGCTGACTCCCAGGACCTTGGGAGCCTGTGCTAGGAAATTCATTCAGCTCCCCACGGTTCCCCAGGAGCGTAGCCCCGCCAGCCCCCCAGCTTCTCACAGCCCCAAGATGCTCAGAATCCACGGGGAGGCTTGTCGAGGTTGTGCGGTTTTCCTTTTAATTCAATGAAGCCATCAGGATCCAGTTTCCATTCTGAGGTGTTTGTCTGGTGTATGGAGGTGCGAGAATATGTTAGCAATCTCCCATGACTGGCTTCCCTGGAGAGGAAGGAAGCGAGAGGCACTGTCATTTCCCTGTTGGGGAATTTTCTTGCCGGGGGTGGGGGGGTGGGAGGAACCACTTGGATTTGTGGCGTCAGGCTTGCTGGCTGGTGGAGTCAGGAGAATGGGCCCGTTCTGAGGCAGAAGGGCGAGGGCTGCCCTTGTGTTTGGGGCAACTGCAGGTCTCCTCTGACACCGCTCCCTCTCTGTTTGTTTGCGTTTTGGAGACGAGTATTGATTTGCTAGAGCATTCTGCTTTGCAAGCTTTGTGATCTGCTATCAGGATGGGTTCAGCGGTAATTTGCCTCAGGTCTAGTCAATGCTTTTGATCGTTTCTGGCCGTCTTCTGTCCAAAATCACTCAATACATCCCCATTTCCTACAGGATGGCGTGCGCACACCTATTCAAAGCCTTCTATGAGTTGCCCTCGACCCACCTCCAGCTTCTACCTTACCTGCTGTGCACTGAGTTCACCTGAGAATTTGTCCACCCGCTCCTGTAACATGTCTCAGCGCCCCCTGCATCCTCCCCAAGCCCTCCACAGCATCTTTCCAGAATGTCTTTGGGCCCGTGACACCGTCCTCGCTCCCCCTGTGCAATCAGAACTAACCACTCCCTCCTCCCAGCTCTCACACAGGCCTGTGATGGTCCCTGCCTTATGGCTCAATTACATGTTCTACTGCTCTCCAGGATCCCTGATGGGATAGTGGGTTATGCCTTAGGCTGCTCACCACAGGGTCAGCAGTTTGAAACCACCAGATGCTCTGTGGGAGAAAGATGAGGCTTTCTACTGCTGTAAAGAGTTACAGAAGTCTCAGAAACCCACCAGGGGCAGTTCTACCCTATACTATAGGGTCGAAATGAGTCAGTCTTGACTCAGTGGCAGTGAATACTACACTCCAGACCTATTGCTGTCAGTCACACCACAGGACAGAGGAGACTTGTCCCATAGGGTTTCCAACGCTACAAGTTTTTACAGAAAATGATGGCCTCATCTTTCTCTCAAGGAACGGCTGGTGGGTTTGAACAGCCAAAATTTTGGCTAGCAACCGAGCATCTAACCATCGCACCAGTCAGGCTCTTTTGTTGATTATAGAGTCAATATTTAGTGTCAGTTTCCCTGGATAACACAATGGGTTTGCATTCAGCTATTGACCGAGAGTTGGGAGTTCAAATCCACGCAGCATCATGGCAGGAAAAAAAGTCCTGGTCATCTATGGTGTTAAGATCAGAGCCAAAAAAAAAAAAAAAAGATCAGAGCCACTGAACACGCATGCGGGGCGCGGCTCGACTCGGGCAACACCAGGAGTCGGAATCCACAAACAGCGGTGAGTTTACCTTCAGTTTAGTATTTGTGCTACAGTCCCTTCCACAATGCTGAGTGAAGGATGAATTTACACACACACACACACACACACACACACACACACAGCCCTACCTAGCACCCAGCCTACCCTAAACACCCCGTACATACACCGTCTTTATTTTTCAACCTCTCTAGAAGGTTGATGTTTGCTGTTAGATTCCATCAAATCACTTCCAGTCCTTGGCAGCCCTGTGTACCATTGAAGCACCGCCCAGTCCCGTGCCATCCTCACCGTTGATGGCATCCTCACAGCCATTCTTCTGAGTGAGCCCATCGCTGCAACACTTGGGTCAGTCCATCTTGTCAAGAGTCATCCTCTTCTTTGCTGCCCCTCTACTTCACCAAGCACGGTGAAAAATGCCCATTTTCCAGAGACTGGTCTCTCCTGATAACGTGTCCAAAGTTCTTGAGTTGGTTCCTTTGGAAGTTCATGGTACTTTCAATATTCTGTGCCAACACCAAAGTTTAAACGCATCAATTCTGCTTCAGTCTTCCTTATGAAGCTAGCAGCTTTGACACGCATATGAGGTGGTTGAAAATACCGTGGCTTGGGTCAGGTGCACCTTAGTCCCATATATTTGCTTTTGCAGATTTGCCCAGTGCGATATGTCCTTTGCTTTGGCCACTGCTTCCATGAACACTGATTGTGGATCCAAGTAAGACGAAATCCTTGACAACGTCAGTCATTTCTCCACGTACCATGATGCTACCTGTTGGTCCAGTCGTGAGGATTTTTATTTTATTTACACTGAGTTGTAATCCATATGGAAGGCTGTAATCCTTGATCTCCATCAGCAAGGGTTTCAAGTCCTCCTCGCTTTCAGCAAGCAAGGTTGTGTCAACTGTGCATCAAAGGTTGTTAATAAGCTTTCCTCCAGTACTGATACTGTATTCTTCTTCATATAATCTATAACATAATAAGTGAATATAGATACATATGAAAATATATGCATATGTGTATATTTTATACATATATATGTATATTTGAAAATAGCTCTTGGGAGGAATCAAGAGGAGTGAAGAAAGGATTATGCAGTCAGACAGGCTTAGGTTCAAACCGTGGCTCTGCTGAGTATTAGTATTAGACTTGTTGCCAACAGCCTTTCAGAGACTTAGGTTCTTAATCCACAAAACGAAGATTCAGGGGAACAGATTACAAGGATCTCCATATAACCTCATCCCTGGGGGGTGGGCAACAGAAAAGTGGGTGAAGGGAAACATCGGACAATGTAAGATATTACAAAAATGATAATAATAATTTATAAGTTATCAAGGGTTCATGAGTGAGGAGGGAGCAAAAAGGGAGGGGGGGAAATTAGGAGCTGGTAGCAAGGGCTCAAGTAGAAAGCAAATGTTTAGAGAATGATGATGGCAACAAATGTACAAATGTGCTTGACACAACGGATGGAGGTATGGATTGTGATAAGAGTTGTACGAGCCCCCAATAAAATGATTTTTAAAAATGAAGATACAGTTAACCCTTGATCACCATGGGAGTTAGGGGCACCAACCACAGCATAGTGAAAAATCCACATGTAACTTTGACTTGCCTCCCTAAAAACGTCACTAGCAGCCAACTGTTGACCAGAGCCTTGCTGAGAACATACACTGCAGAAGAGCATGTATTTTGCATGTCACACCCACAGAGCAGCTGCACTTTCAGTTTAAGATAGAAAGGCCTTTCGAAAATTGTACAAGACCCTGAGCCCACAGGCACCGTCTGTGCGGTGTAGCGTTTGTAGATTTCCTTCTTTTTCACAATGGTCCCTAAGCTGGATTCATTTACCTTCAGATGACTGCCACCACAGCTGCAGACCTCAATCTACAGTGCAGATCAAGCGAAGCAACTTTTTCTTGGAATGTCACGACTTTCCTCGGTCTCTTGGGAGCACTTCCAGCATCATTAGGGGTGCTTCGTGTGAGCCCCAAGGTGTTGTCTGGGGTTGTCCACGATGAAAATACATGAGAACCACCCAAGACCACTTTTTATTTCCGTGCACAATGTACTGAAAGGATGCACTGCTCACCTGGAGGGAATTAGTGACACATGGCATTAAAAACAAGTCTGAGTCAAGGGGAACCATGCAGTTCAAACCCACATTGCTCAAGGGCCAAGAATAATTAGCTCTCATGTGTAGGCATCAGTGAAAAGGAAAAATGAGATCAAGCAAGTAAGCCTGCTGTGATGGGGTATCATGACCCTCTAGGACAAGGGACAGCAAGGCTGTAAGTCAATATGGGAGCAGATAGCCCCATCTCTCTCCCTCAGAAAGGCTGGTAGGTTTGAACTGTTGACCTTGAGGTTAGCAGCCAAATGCATAACCCACTACACCGCCAGGGCTGCTCATGCACATAAAGCACCTATCATAGTTCTTTCTCATCCTTACCCTCTTGATGGTGAAGCCTTTTGCTCTGGGGCACAAACCTTCTTAATCGATTTTCTAGAAAAGCACCTTATATTCATAATACAACTATCCTTGGTATAAAATGCTTCTTTTTTTTAATTGTACCGGTCACTTTTTCAAAGACTTAGCTTGGAAGTGGGGAACGACTTACCATTCATCAGAAATCACAGAGGTTTGGGGGGTGGGAGGAGAAGGCTCTGTTACATCAGTTCAGGCTGGAAACAAAGTGGGACACAAAGTATTTCAGGCCAAAGAACCCCAAGTTTTGTTCCTTCCCATCTTATCCGACAGCCACAAGCATCTGACACTGCCATCTCTGACCTGTGTGGCCTTTCTCCTTAGTCCAGGTAATGCTCGTACTGCCTGGGAATGAGCAGTGCGCATTTGGTGGACCAGCTGACATTAAAAGCTCAGCCACAGCTTCTGCTGCCAGGCCCAGACAGCAGCAGCACACTCTGGTCTCCCAGGGGATGAAGGCTGAGCGGAGGCTGTGCCTGTGTGCACGCCTTGAAGGCTTATCTGGGTCTGCCTGTGTATGAATGCGATTGTGTGTTTGTGTCCATTTGGACTAGGGGGCTAGGCGTTTATACGCATGTGTCACCAGAAGGGACAACAAAGGGACAGCACAGGGCCTAGCCGACCAGCCGAAAGGGGAGGTGGAGGTGACCTCAACCCAAACACAACAAAACAGAGGCAGACGTTGCCTCGGAAGTGGAAGGACGCCAGCGTCCTGCTGCAGAACCACAAATGCCACAATATAAAAACAAAAATGTGTGCTTCTTATTTTACCTAGACAATTGCTATTGCAATGTGTTCTCTTTTTAGCAGGATGATTAAAATGACCCCAAACAAAAATATGTAGTCCTGCAAGCGTGGAAACGCAGAGCAACACATACACATACACACATATTGCTATGCTATGATTTTTTTTAATTGCATTTATCATTATTCCCTTGGTTAAAGAAAAATTATACCTTTGTCTTCTACCTCCACAGAAAAGATTTGGCTCCAGCATTTAAACATTATAAAACCAGATTCCAAGATGGATTTACTGAAGAACATTTAAGAGGTCTCATGATTAGCTCAAATTGATCAATGTAAATAACCTATACGTCACATGAATTCTGACTCATCGTGCCCTTATAGCACAGAGCAGAACTGCCCCCATAGGATTGCCAAGGCTGTCCGTCTTTACGGGGACAGACTGCCGCATCTTATCCCTGCAGAGCTGTTAGCCACTAATGCTTAACCACGTAGCACCAAAACCCACTGCCATTGAGTCGATTCCGACTCAGAGTGGCCCTGTAGGACAGGATAGAGCTGCCCCTGTGGGTTTCTGGGACTCTGTATGGGAGTAGAAAGCCTCCCTTGAAGCAGCTGGTGGTTTCAAACTGCTGACCTTGTGGTTACCAGACCAACCCACTATTCCAACAGTCCTTCAGATTTAGATACAGATATTCCAATAGTAAGGGAATGATTCAAGATGTCAAACTAAGAAATGTCGATCCCAGAGACTTGATTAAAAGGTTTCCATTTCTGGTGCATGGAAAAAAATCTCCATCCTTTCTCCCAAAACGAAAAGAGATCATTTTCTTTTTTATTAGATTCCTTTAACTACCTGAGCCTGTAAAATCTATAGGCTCGGCTTTAAGTGAGATGGTTTGATTTCTTTAAAGTTAATATGACCCTGGAAAGCTTGACATCCTGGCCTCCCATAAGTCCTTTGAATCTATTACTTTATAAGCATAGTCAGAGAAATTGGCTTTCCATCATCTTCTTAGAATTACAGCGGCCTGCGACAACTAGCATCGAATGATGAACTGATTCGCCAGTGCCACTAATAGCCAGAAGTATATTGAGTTTTTCTGGCAACAAACTAGGGAAGTTTTGTGTGCTTTGGTGGAAATGAAAAACAGTATTTTCCAACTGAATAAACAATTAGTACATATGCTAATTTACTGGGGAGGGCAGCCAGTGACGGAGCTTGAAGTAGAACAAGTGGAGAGAAATTGACTCAGGAGGAACCAAGGATGCAGCCAAGGATGCAGTGGGCTGGGGTGGGGGAGGGAGGCTCTGTGCCCAGCACACAGTAGTTGTTCGGTAAATATCCTTGAAGGAAGGAAATGAGGAATACAGTGAGTGAGACGGATACATTGGCATGATGGCGAATGCAAAATGAAGTTTAAATGTTGCTTCTTGACAGGGACATGATTATTTCCTCTATGATACCTGCTTTGGTGGTATCTAAAGATGTATCATTTTCAAAAGTTGTGAGATCCTTTAAAAAAAATCTTTCAGAAATCTTGGGGGAAATGAATCTGCCCCCAAATTTTTTTTGTTTAGTTTTTTAAAAAGTTTTTTAACAAGTCTAAATTGAGTATTATACTTTACATTAAAAAATGTTTTCGGTATAAATTGATTTGCTCACAAAATTATTAAATATTTTAAGAGATATATTCACATTGTTTTTCCCTTTTAGAAAAGTCAGGACTAAAGTGGCTGCCGGCCTCTGAACTCCATCAGATCAAATGTCATTTGGTGTTTTTTTGGTTTGGTTTGGTTTGGTTTGGTTTGCCAGTTGAAGAAAAACCAGCAAAAGCTCCCAAAGAGCAGAAACCCTAAGCATCATGGTAAAAGCAAAACTATAGATTGCTATGTTCTGCCTGGACCCAGCGCCCTCCAAAAAGCATTTATTTTCAGCAAAGATACAGGAAGAAAAAAAAGGAAAAGAAAATAATCTAGGTGGGAGGGGAAGGAAGGGAGAAGACGGAGGTAAAAAGAAACCAAACCCGTTGGCTACCACTTTTTTTAAGCACGTATAAACTTTCAGTTCAATGCATGCATGCCCCCATATTTGTCGCTCCCCATTTTTCTGGACACACACATCTCCAGGGTCCTTTGGGTGTGTTTCCTAACAGAACTCCCTCAATATCTTAAAGCCCACTCCAAAGGGGGCTCTCCAAACTTGCCAACCCAACTCATGTTCTGGAAAGCATGTCCTTTCTAATGATGGTCTAAGGAATGGGTATAAGGAGACAAGGACATGGTATTGACTTAGGGTCCCAAGATCGGTCTTCTAGGATGGAGCTGTAGATTGGAATTTTCCTTCCATGAGCGACAGACGGGCCATGCTAATCTCTGCTCTTCCTGACTGAAGATTCTAACCTCCATTTCCCTGGAGATTCAATGAACTTTGCTGTTTGCCCAGAATCTCTCTCTGGCTCTCTCTCTATCTCTCCCCCCCACCCCCCACCCCCACTCTGAGAAGTGCTGTCGTGGTGTCAGCCTGCACTGCCCTTGAACCAGACAGCTTTCCCTGCTTGTCTTGATCCATCTAAATAAAGCTAACCTACATTTGCTGTCTAATTCATTCGCATGCTCCCTGATGCTATTTAAGGCATCCCTCAAGGCGCCGGAGAAAACAAGATGCCTGATCTCCAGGAGGGAACCTTTAAGTTTGCTGGTCATTTGAGAAATGTAAGAAGCTGAAGGTTCCATTGGGTCTTCAGGGTTGCAGCCATGGTCGACGAAGAAGCGCGCGGTGATTTTTGTTCGGGCGGGATCTGGAAACTTCGAGAAGGGGTGCGGGGAGGTTGTGCATTGGAGCGCCCTGAGTCAGGCTGCCTCCAGAGACTCGGGCCTCGCTTCCTGATGTCCCAGCTTCATCAGATCCAGCTTTCTGAACGATCCGCCTGTATTCCACTCTGGGTTCTGCTGCTGGGTTGGTCCGCTACCCCACGGGGATGAGCCCTGTTCCCATCTAAGAAGACAATGTGATGCTTCCGAGGGAGCCCCCACCCTCATAGGCAGGCATCGGGCTTGCCCCCTCCTCCTCTAACTCAGCCCCCACCTGACATCTTATGAAAGCCACGCGGTGCCTGCACATGCCAGGGAGCAACCGGGAAGGGAGCTAAAGGTCCAGGCTGTCAACAGGACTCCGCTGGGAGCAGCGAGCGGTTTCAGATGGGCTGTTTGTGTCTTCGGATCTGGCTGGCGTGTCAGGTTTGCCTCGTGGGAGGGGGAGCTGCTGTGCACAGTGTGGTGCCTTTGCCCGTGAGCGTCCTGCTGCTGCCCTAAGCACATGCGTGTCCTCAGCACCCGCGTCTTCAGCCACGACTCTCTGACGTCCGTTGCAGTGAGTCAGAAGCCGCAGTGGTAGCAGGTCTATTCCGTCTTACGGTCGCCCAGGAAACCAATGCATCATCCACAGGAAATGAAGGCCCCGGTGGGGAAGGTGCCCAGCTTGGGTTATGAAGTTGGCAGAGGATTTTTTTTTCCCCCAAAGGAGGTCAAACAATAATGCTGCCGGATGTCCGCCTGGGGTGGGAGGTGGATCCCGGGCTTCGAGGCTGTCAGGCAGAAAGCCCTGGAGAAATGAATCAACTAAAAAGAACATGAGGTGGCTGCCGAGTAAGAAATGGACCGACAAGCCAGGGGGCTGCAGACAAGGTCTGATTCTCCCAGGCATCAAGCAGCCTTTCTTTGTCTGCTGGCCGGGGGTCATTTTTGTGCTTTTGGATAGTGTGTGTGATAAAGAGGAGATTGACAGCACACCAAAGGAGGCTTTTCTGCTGTGTGAGATGTCGCTAACCACAAGGGCGGGGGTTCAAACCCACCAGCTGCTCTGCAGGAGAAAGATGAGGCAGTCTGCTTCTGTAAAGACTGCCAGCCTCGGACCCCCTGGGGGGACCGTCCTGCATCGCCCTACGGGGTTGCAGAGGCAGTGGGTTGGGTTGGGCTTCATTTATGCACGATGCAAATGGTTAACACACTTGGCTGTTAAGCAAGCAATTCACAAGAAAAGCCGGGCCAGCGACTTCTAAAAACTCAGCCCCTGGAAACTCTGTAGAGCCGCTGAGCCCTGACATCATGGGGTCACCCGGGTCAGACTTGACGGCACTGTGTCTGGTTTCTCCTCTGGCAAGTTCCTTCCTAGACGATTACACCCTGCTCCCCTGAGCCTCCCACTGCCGGTGTCTGCCGATGTCTGCCGACATCTCCTCTGTTCCTCTCTGACCACGACAACCCAGCGGCATCCACCGGCTGTGGTGTGTACTTCCCGAGACTGTAAGTCTTTTCAATTAGCTGCCAAACACTTAACCTCTGTACCACCAGGGCTCCTAACTGTAAGTCTTGAAAACCAAAATCAGTTCTGACTCATGGACAGGGTAAATAGGTTTTCTAGGCAGTAACTTCTTACGGGAGTAGAAAGCCTCCTCTTTCCCCACCCCCACCCCCCGGAGCCAGCTGGTGATTTCAAACGGTTGACCTTTCCGGTGAGCAGCTCAATGGGTATTCAGGACGCCACCAGGTCCGGGAGCAGACATGGTTGCCTTCCTCCCACAGAGTGGCTGGTGGCCTAGAACTGCAGACCTCGCAGTTAGCAGCCCAACGTGCCATGGCCACGCCCACCACAGGCACTCCTCCACATGTCCCACAGCACCGAGACCCCTGGGCAAGCTCTGCACAGCTGAGAAAAAGTATCTGGAGGCTGCCTGGCTCTTTGCGGAGCTGAATGTGTCCAGGTGGTCCACGCTTCCAAGATGCTTTGGGTGAGAGAGTCTACGCCATAAAAGGCCAACATGATCCTTCCCAGAAGTCCTTGCTTCAGACTCAGGGGATGCTAGAATGAAAGGAAACTCAGAGATCATCCAGTCCTACCACCTCCTGGTCCACATGAGAGATGAGCCCCGGAGAGGTGATTTGTCCAAGGTGGGAGCTGATTAGTGTGTGCGTGCTAGGGGGGCAGTGAGGGAAGAGATAGAAAGCTTGATGAAAAACTCAACCGGTGCTATGGCCACCACACCTGCCGTTGGGCATGTTGACTGAGAGAGACGTGGGCCCCTCCCTCAGGGACTGGACAGTCTACTCCCTTCTGTGTACTCACTGAAAGAGGGACAGCGACAGTCCGTGGGTGCCGACAGAAGTCTAACGGTGGTGGCAAGGCTTCCAGTAACTACAGCTCAGAAGAACCATTGAAACTCGGCACTCTATTCTGGAGGCCATGGGATGAAGAGGCTAGGAGGGTACATTTCCAAAAATCAGAAGGACTGTCATAAAGAGTGGTCCATCTTATGTCGTGTTTCAAACTGGTACAAGGTAAAGGGTGATGGATTTTAGCCCCCCCCCCCCTTATACAGTTTTCTGATCATTCACGCTGATCAAAAGTGCACTCAACTAATTACCAAGAGAGTGAATTCAACCTTCATGTCTTGGCATATTCCAGCGTTCACTCATTCGTTCATCCAAAGCTTGTCTGCAATGCCAGCCATCTGCCACGCGGTGCTACTGAGGACACAAGAGTGCCTAGCACAGTCACTTCTGCAAGGAAGCCCTCATGCAGCGGAGGCCCCCATGAAGCAGACCGACTGTCCACAGGAACGAGATGCTCGTGATGTTGTGGAAGAGGTTCACACATTGGGAAGAACACTGGACCAGAGGGAACGTTGAATTTGTGTGTGTCCATTAATTGCTATAATAGTTTCATCTAATGCCATCTCAGGGCTCAAGCATGATGGGGAGTTCATTTCTCATTCCTATGTGATCATTCAGGGGACAGGATTCTTCCATCTGGTGATTCTTCCTTCTTTAACCTGTGGCTGACTCAGCCCCGGGGCACTGACATCCTACTGACAGCCAGGGAGAGCAAGGAGACGTGGGTTTCGATGGCCGGCCTTCAGACATGCTGCACACAAGTTCTGCTCACATTCCATCTCCTGGCATCCCGTCACCTGGCCTCGCCTAAGAAATGCAGCCTCTCTGTGTGTGAGGAATAAGAGGAACCAGGTGTGCGTGACGATCAACAAGCAAATCACAGACAACACCTTCCAGGTCTGCAAGTCTATGGTTCTGATGGCAGCATCAAGATGGGAACCTTTGTGTTTTCTTGTTGAGTGGAAAAGTCTAATGCTAATGGAATTGGTTTACATTTAATGCCTTCCTTTTGAAGATCTTGTACTGAAGACAGGTAGAGACTAATATGTACGGGATGTTACTTTTGTGTCTAAAAAGAGGAAGAAGACCTGCTAGTGTTTGTATAAATAAGGAGCCCTGGCGGTGTAGTGGTTCCCTATTGGGTTGTGATCCTCATGGTTGGCAGTTCAAAACCACCAGCAGCTCTGTGGGAGAAAGACTGGGCTTTCTACTCCTGTCAATAGTCTGTCTCAGAAACCCACAGGGGGTCACTATGAGTCAGCAGTGACTTGATGGCAGTGAGCTGGATATTTTTTGGTTTGGTGTTTGTATATATATATTTAAAAAACAAAACAAAACACTGGAAGGATATAAAAGTAACCATGGGACCACACAAGTTGATCTGAAATGTGAATCCCACCTAATTTATCATTTAAAATTGTGATAATAAAGAGAGAAAGAAAGAAGCAATGGGGACCAAGGAGGAGAAAGGGGTGGGTGGCGGTCTCGGTGAGAGAGGCCTTCTCCATGGATTGTTGTGGTTTTTCTTTTATTTACAGGTCCTTGTTTTACATTCAGTGCCTACTAACATTAAGTTCTTGGAGGCTTCCTATTGAGGAAGAATGTTGTACTGACAGCCCTTTAGTTTTCCACGAGAAGAGAACTGCTGGGAAGGTGGCCAGGGCCGAACTGAGGAGCCTGAAGTAAGCATCGTAATAAGCAGGATCCCTTTGCTGGCAGCATAAGCCCGTCTTAGAGCCATTGGGTTTTCCGAGAGAAAGTAAAGCCACGGCTTGGTCTTATGTGGCACCAGCCAAAAGGCCGGATGCTCTGTGTGCCCTGTCTTTTTAAAATGAGTGTCATAATCCCAGTAAAGATGACATAAAAGGTCTGAATGGAGTTCTTGTTTTGTAAGACAGCTATGAGAGCTAGAAATCGGAGTTTAGGTGTCTACAAACCCATGTTAGACTTGGAGGCCAGCCTTCTGATGTCCGGCTAGCGTCAGCCCTGGGAGAATGTGATCAGGATGCTTCGTAGCGTCTTCGCAACTCTCTTCTTGTCTCGTCCTCCCAGCAGCCATGCGAAATCACCGGACCTGAAAGAGGGCCTTCAGTACCAATCTTGACTCCCCTTCGGAGATGGAAAGGAAGAAAAAGAAAACTGGTGACCACGACAAATAAAGAGCTAGTGAAAATGGGAGGAGGGAGGTCTCCCTCAATATATAAAGAGCTACTAAAAGTTAATAACCAACACATGGCAAATATCCTAATTGAAGAACCAGTAGAGGTCACCAACTAAAAACTATAAAAGGAGAGCTCCGTAACAATCAAATAAATAAAGATTTTAGTGCTTTTAGTGATGCAGTCTTTTCTTCTCAAAATGAAGAGAAATAAATGATTTAGGAGCTCTGGTGGTGAGATGGGTTACCTGTTGGGCTGCTCACCACAAGGTCAGCAGTTTGAAACCACCAGCCTCTCCTTAGGAGAGCGATGAGGCTTCCTACTCCCAGCAAGAGTTACAGTCTTGGAAACTCACAGGGACAGTTCTACCCTGTCCTAGAAGATGACTATGAGTCGGCATTGACTCGATCGTGAGTTTGGGTTTTGATATTTTGATTGTTAACAAAAGGAAACAAAACCAAACTCTCTGTGACAAAGTCACTTCTGACTCCCGGTAATCTATAGAACGAGGTAGAACTGCCCCATAAGTTGCCGAGACTGTAACTCTTTATGGGAACAAACTCATCTTTCTCCTGAGAAACAGCTGGTGGATTTGAACCACAGACTCTGGTTCCCACCCCAGCGCATAACCCAGTCAATCAGCAGAGCTCCTGGTACTGACAAGGGTACGTTGAAATGAAAAAACAGATCCCTTCCCCTGCCCCCCACCATGGTGGAGACAAGCTGGCAAAACCTGTCCAGAGGTAAATTTAGAAACATGTACTAAAACCTTAAACATGTTCCCAACCCTGTAACTGAATAACTATCAATGTATCTTAATAAAATATTCAGAGAAACGAAAATGTATGGCAGATGATCTTACTATCAATATTATCATGAGTCTAGCAAATGGAGAAACAAATGACCTAGCTGAGGTTTGAAATGGCAGGCTGTTATTTTTAAGCCATGTGAAAGTATTAGTTAAAAACCAAAAGAAAATAGCACGATTCGATGTTTATTTATTTTTTGAAAGCATGATTCAAAACTGTACACAGTGATGCCTTACCAAGAGGTGAATTCTGAAAAATTCTTAAGCCAGAACTGCCTAAGAGCAATTTAAATTCAAAAAGACACACACACGCACTGCCACCGCCACTGCCACCGCTACCACCACCACCAAAAAGAGGGTTTTACAGTTCTTCAAAACTTTAGAACTAGGCAGAGTTCTCTCCTGGGTGAAATCCATTCAATGGGACCTTGCATATCAGCCGAAGTGGGTAGCCTTCCTTAGTGGACTCTCTAAGGGTCATAAGGAAGTCCTTAGCAAGGATCAGAATAGTCGCACAGGTCTGGCTGACCTTGAATCCATGGAGCTATCACTGACAAAGGTTTCAGAACTTTCACCACACCTGGCTTTTAAATGCTTGACTACATTTTTAGCCTTCATCTGAACAAAGGCGATTATAAGCATTTTGATTGAGGCATTCAACGCTGGGACCAATTCTCTCATCAGACACTCAACATTTTCCCCCCATCTCTTGTATGGCGGTTTCCTTATTTCTTGCTGATTGCTACCCATTGCCTGCTAGACTTGGCTAGCGTTTCACACACATTTTAACCCTCTCTCTCCTTCAGGGCCTCCCCTATGGACGGTTGACGCCCCCCCCCACCCCCGTCTCGTACCTTCGTGCCACATTGGTGCTTTTTCTCAACCTGCCCCATGTAAGTCTTTTCTGTTCATCATCATTGTCGCCCCGTCCTCGCTGGCACCCTCCACATTCTCCTTGTGTTTTCAATGATCAGACACCCCTGGGTTAATAATGTTGCAAAATTGAATACAGTAAATCAGCTGGTCACACAGAGCGAGTTGGCCGAGGCCAAAATGGCCAAATCCAATGGCTGTTGCCAGCTGTGGGCGGCAGGCAACGTGGAGACACTTTTTGCTATTGGAACAAAGTGGTCTGCATCGCCCTGAGAAGTCAGAGACGGGCACGCTGCTCAAGAGCACCAGCCTCTGCCAGAGTCGCCGTGCCATCCTCGTGCTCCGTGGAGAACATTGGAGACAATCATTATCAAATTATGCACAAGTAGGCAATCAACACAGATTATTTGTAGGTAGCTCAGATGGTTCACATTGTCTCGATGAGGCTGAGGGTGCGGGCTTGTCCTCCATGGGGGTTATTGCGCACACGGTTATTTAACCAGTTCACACCCGCAGTCCTCGGTTTACAATGGCCTTCCGTGTCAACACTGCTTGTGATGAAAGTCTGAGCTCTCCCTCACTCTCACGGTCAGTTTTCATTATGACCACCCCTGATTACATCTGCATCTTTATAAGCCCAATTCGTGCCTTTGGAGACTGGGGGCATCGCATCTGCAGATCATGCTAGTAAATTGCGTGCTGTGCCATTGTCTGTAGCCCAAACTCTACACGAGGCCAATGCCAAGGCCAATTCCTCCCCTACCCTCCAACCTTCCTGCCACTGCTGTCATCAAACACCCCTCCCAAGGCACGCTCACTGGGGTTCAAAATTCATGTCAATTCCCACACAGAATTCACACTAGGGAAGTTAACAGGTTACAACCCCCAATCAGACATGTTCTGGACACTGTCCTTTGGTCAAGACAGCCTCTTCTTAGCCATGCAGAGAGAACAGGCCTCTCTCTGGCCCTCAGCCCCTTGACCTGGTCTCTGCCATGCTCAGGCAATGCTACAAAGCTCTTTTAGCACTGCTGATAAATGACCAATGAGCACACCACTCCACCAGACGCCTACAATCTAGCTCTCCCAATTAAGCACTTGGCGTCACCCTACTCTGCAAGTGAAGCCTCTTGCCTGGAGGCATTCCATGGGCTGGGAAGCCAACCCCTCTGTTTTGTGTCTGCCTTTTGGTTTGTTGCTTCTGCTCTAGTGTCACGGCTCTCCGTTCCTGGATCAAGGAGGTTTAGTGGGCAGGGATCCCACCGTCCAACAACCTCACGCCACTCCGGGCTCTTCGTTCTTGGTGTGAGAATCCACCTTCCTACTGCAGAGATGGCTCATTCTGGACCTAGCAGGATGGCCAAATTGACTAACCTCCACGTGAGAGTTCCAAATGTTTATAGTCGCAACTAGGTCTGTTAGAAACTACTCGTAATTGAATCACATAATCCTGTCAGCATCCTCCCCCACCTTCTCTTACCCAAACCCATCAGGATAAGGGTCATTTTGTGGGAATTGCAGAGACTGTGGCTAGATGGGCCATATTAAATAACTCACGGTACCACAGGGTGGTTTGTCTTACAATAAAAATCATAAGTCAGGGACTACTTGTATATTGAAGATCAGCCGGAGCAGGTAGCCGTCCTTGGTGAGCCCAGCAAGTGCCTTAAGGAACTCCTTAGCAATGACCACAAGGGAATTGATGTAAATCTGACAGGCCTTGAACCTAGGGAGCCAGGAAAACGGTCCCTCCATTACTCGCCATCTACAGAGAGCAGCCCCTCCCAAGGGCACGCTCACCCGGGGTCTACATGCATCGTCCGAACAATAAGACCAATCATCTCATCCCAGCACTATCCACAGGAGATGATACACTTAACCGACCTTCCTAACGGTGCGTGACCTAGGGCTCTTCCAATTCAAAACCTCAATAGAACCATTAAGAGGAGAAACCTTAGTCATATGATTGCGTAATTTAAAATTTTTTAAATCTATAAGCAAAGGTTGGATCACAATGTTTTCCAGATGGAAGGTACAAAAAGAAGTCAAAAGAGACACTTTTTGTTTTTTAATTATCAAGATTGTTAGAAAAATCAGCTGGTGCCTGATTTTCCTCTCTCTATCCACCCTTCCCCCTAACCCCCCACCCCTGCCAAGCTTGGGGAGCCAAGTCACACCAAGATCAGAATCAACTTAACAGCTATGGGTCAGGGTGGGTGGGGTGCATTTACTCCCTGGGAGCCCCATGGCTGTGAATTCCTATCTAATTAGTATTTTAAGACTGGCTGAAGAGCAGGTCAGCCTTCCTAGAGAATGGTACACTTGTTGCAATGTTCGGAAGGGTACAGATTCACAGCTCCCTTCTCTGGCCTCCAGTGCAATCTCCCGTCTGTTTGCAGGGCCTGCTCCTCCCTCCACCGCCAGAGTAGCTGGCACTTCTTGAAATAACACCATGTCCCTGGACTCCCAGCTCCCAGCTCCAGGCTCCTCTGAGGGCCAGCCCCCTCCTTCCCTCCTCTTCCTCTGAGTCAGCCTGTGAGTCAGCCCACTCTTCAGGGCACTCAGCGCCCCTCCCCCTCCCCTGGATGGCTTTTGTCTCCGTTCTTCTACCTGGTTCTGTTAGATCTAAAGGCAGAGGCGGGGCTGCCCGTAGACTGCTGGCAGGCAGCAAGTGGGAAGATAGCAAGAGTGACAGCAGCAACAGGGCAGACAATTGCTTAGGACACCCCTTCGTGGCTAGTGCTGTGTCTCCACCTGTCTCAGCACCTGAAGGGCCTTCCTCTTCCTAGTCTTGTCTTCCTCACTTCACCCTCCCCCCCACCCCCACCCCCACCCCCACCCCTACCTCCTGGCACACACCAGTCAGTGCTGCCCTCGCTGCAGCCTTTGGGGATTATTGCCCTCATTCCCACGTGTCTGATTTTCCCTCACTCTTGCTGTTCCTTCCCTGACAGGTGGACTAGGAGGGGCAGGAGAAAGAGTGGTGCCGCCGGGATAAGCATTGGGCTGCTAACTGCAAGGTTAGCCGTTCAAACCCACCAGTCACTCCTTTGGAGGAAAAAGAGGCTGTCTGCCCCCCTGTAATGTTACACAGTCTCAGAACCCTATGCAGGTCCCTGTGTGCTGGAATCGAGTCGGGGCAATGGGTGTGGTGCCTCTTGTCCCCCAATGAAACGGAGCTGATCCCAAGGGCTCAAGTAGAAAGAAAGCGCTCTGGAAATGATGATGGCAACATATGTACAAATGTGCTTGATACAATTGATGTCTGGATTGTTATCAGAACAGTAGGAGCTCCCAATAAAATGATTTATTAAAAGAAAAGAAACCCCTCTACTAGAAAAGATTAGTATCCAAACACAGCTTGTCAGGCGTTCGCCTTTTGTAAAATGGTTGTTCCTCCGCTGCCTTGACAGGTTCTGGTTAAGTCGGTGGTCTGTCCATCTGAGAGGATGCACTTACTGACCTTCCTACCGACAAGGCTGTTATGAGACAGCAGCCCACCTATCCTGTCACCCAACCAGACACTTAGGAAGCACTCAAAGTGTGCCAACCTGGATCCAGGTGCTGGGGGCAGGGCCGCTCCAGTTCCGTGGTGCAGGCCTGGGACCAGGGAAGGTGGCTGCTGCTCAGTCCCTGCTCCGGCAACCCAGCATGGAAAGAGGCTCTCATTTCTCTGAGTGCCCCGGGAGTGCCTCCGCTACCTGGTCCCGGACCCCACCCTGAGTGGTCCAGTTCTCAGGGACCCTGCACAAAGCCAGCCAGACAAGCCTGAACGTCAGGGGTTGTGATGAAAAGAATCATGCCCTTGGCGGCCCCAAAATATATGTTGGAATCCTAATGCTTCTACCTGTGGAAAAGGAAACCTGGTGGCACAATGGTTAAGCACTTCCCTGTGAACCGAATGTCGCTGGTTGGTACCCATCAGCCCCTCTGGGGTACAAAAAGGTGGGAGACCGCTTCTGTAGATATTACGACCTGGGAAACCCTGGAGGGGTACTACTGCTTTGTCATAGGAGTTCGAATCAACTCCACAGCAGTGGGATTTTTACCAAACTCAATCCCCACTGCCATCAGGGTGACATTGACTCCTGGCGACCCTATGGGACAGAGTAGAAAGAACTTCCCCCCACAGGTTTCGGAGACTATAATTCTTTACGGGAGTAGAAGACCTCTTCTTTCTTTCAAAGAGCAGCTGGTGGTTTCGAACTCCTGACCAATGTCCAGCCCCAGGACTCTGGGTTTTATAGCAGGGTCTGTAATTCCAGTTGGGACATCAGCTTTTCTGGGTTAGTTAGGTTCATGGGATCACACCCAAGTAAGGAAAATGTCGAACCCAACCCATTGCCACACTGTGACCCTACATCTATCTGTCTCATGTGCTCACGTGGGGACAGCACAGAGTTCCTCTGAAGGAGGGCTAGTTTGCTGTCAGAGCTCATATTAACCGGGTCATTTGATCGAGCCTCATGAGGCACGTAGCAGAGGATGTTTGACAAGCCCTGCTCTACTGTCCCTTTGGTTTGGGTTTCGTTTAAACAAACATTTCTTGAGCACTTAGAAACACTGTGACCGTTGGCCTAGGCCCTGGTGATGCAGAAGTCCACGCAGTAACTGCCTAGTGTGTGTCTAAAGGCCCTTAGGATGTCTATTTCCCTTTGCCTCTTCCATCACCACGTTCGATGTTGTCAACAGGCAAGCTCTCCCCGCAGTCCTGAATACAGCAGGGCCAACCATGAGGTGCTGAGGCCACACGTCCTTCCCGTTCGACATGCGTCCTCTCATCCCCACCAGAACCACGCACTTGTGGGAATCATTTTATCTCCTCAGTGGCGGGTTGTTCCGTCCCATCAGCCTGACAAATTTTGCCTCCGCTTTGGGAGACAGAAAATGCAGGCTTTGTTTCATCCTCTTTCCCATTGGCGATGCTTAATGCTCACAGGTTTCTCTCTTCCTGCCTGTGACTCAACTATTAATAGTTCAATGGAAATGTCTGAACGCGATGTGCTTGGTCTCTAATGGGCATTTGTTTCTTAACAGCCAAAGGAAAGAAGCTCTCATGGTAAAAACTTGAACTCCCCGCCAGGGTGGAGTGTACCTGCCCACCCTCTCCTCTGCCATGCCTTGAGGCCCCTGCGCTGAGCAGAGAGAAACAAGTGAAGTCAATAGTATCGAATCCACCCCCCCCACCCTGCCACCCAACCTCACCCCCTACTGGCTGAGCCCAGGTTGCTTTTGGATCCACTGGCCCACTTCCTGGGTCTTTTGTTGCTTTACTGCAGGGGGTAGGGGAGGTGGTGCCTTGAGGGTGCTGTCCCCTCCCGGAGGGTCCTTCCTCAGCTCTCACAGTGACCCAGAGTTCTCATTGCTGACAGACGAGGAGGAGGGTGTCCATGTAGGAGCAAGAGCAGAAGCAGGGCTGAGGCTGCATACCCTTGAGCACCACAAGCGTACCCCTGTGGGTGGGCATCTGCCCGCTCTCTGGCACTGTCCAGATAACCCATTGATCTCGGGGGGGGGGGGGAATTCCTATCCAGTCAACCTCTCCTGTGATTGATCCCTTTATCTGTGAACACGGTACACTTCGCCACCACCGCCACCCACCTTCCCACCGGTGAGCATGACCGGGCTCAGCCGTTCCTGGCTTGCTCTTCTGACCAGGAGGCCACATCTTGGGCTGCGTGCAGGCTGAGTGAAGGTGGAGGCAGCTGTGAGGGAGGCAATCTGCCTCCGACAGCCAGAGGAGCCTCCCCCTCTCCCTCTGCTGTTAGCAGTAGCTCTCCAACTGGGTCCGACTGGGTCCGACTGGGTCCGACTGGGTCAGAGCTCAGGCATGTGGAGCTGTGAGGCTGGTGGGGGTGATTTGGGGAGTGGATAAAGGTGGGGGATCCTTCATGATGAACACAGCAGACGCAACCAAGAGTCGTCATAGCTGAGCTGGAGCAACTGGTCACTTGCAAGGTGCTGCCCCCCCTCCACACACACACCCCAGTGGCCAGCAGTCCATCTCACAGTGGCCTGACCCATGCAGCCAGCTCAAGGCTGGCCCAATCTGGCTGATGCACGGTGCCCAACAACAGAAGACTGGAAAAGCTATGGGGACATTTTGGGTTCTTTTATTATTAATTATTATTCCAGGAGCTTATTCTTCATCCTTAACAACAAACGTGTGAGTGGCTATGGTAGCCATTGGGCTAAAGGTTGGCACCCTCTTTGCCCTCAAGGACTTGACCATCTACCAGAAAGGCAGGTAGAAGGCAACCCGGGGAGCCTGAGAAAACCTAGCAGGGAGGACTTCATTCAAGACTGGAGGGTCGGGACAACGCAGAGCCGGCAGGGCAAGGTCACAGAGGCAAGAGGGAGCAGGCACCTCGTGGGAGAGCCTGGCTGACGCGGCTGAGGTCAAGACAGGAGGTGATGAGGCTGGAGAGGAGGACTCCGGAGAGACCCTGAGGTGTCCTCTTGGGCACCGTGCTAGGGGAGCTGGAATTGACCCTGAGGGCGAGAGGAGCCCATCACAGACCTCGAGAGGGAAGGAGGTGGTCAGGCTGGTGTTCCTGGGGCAGTTTCCCGGTGGTTGTGACGTGGAGATTGGAGGCGAGGCAAACAAGCGTGGCCGTGGGAAGACCCAGCTGGAGGGTCTTGCAGTCGTGGACGAGGGAACGAATGAGATCCTGAATTGTGGCTGAAGCCACGGGGATGCAGAGGAAAAGGAGTGGGTGGGGGCCCCAGGGAGGTGGCCTTGGTGGACCTTGGTGCTCAGTGGCAGGGGGTGTCTGAAGAGCTCAGAAGGGCTCCGCTTCGGTGGGTGGGAGGGGGATGATGGGCGGAGAGGCGTTCAGGTCGAAGCAGAAGCAATCAGAAGCTCAGTCACTGACCCGAAGACCAGTGGCGGAAGCTCGGGGGTAACTCAGTAGAATTGGGGACTCCCCAGTTGCCCCCCAAGGTGGGGGGGAGCTTAAGACAGCAAGAATGCACCTAGGTCCTACTAGATACGAGAGGGAATCAGTGCAGGGCTGAGGCTGCAGCAGCGAGGTCTCCAGTACCTGCAGCCAAGCAGGGCCTGACAAGCGGTTTCCATGGCGACGCCATGTGCGCAGAAGGGAGTGAGTGGGAGGGCTGATCCATCCCAGAGCCTCGGGTCACAAGGCTGTGGCTGGCTCACGCACAAACAGGAAAAAGCCACCGTCAGTCCGAGAAGGATGTTCAAAATGATTGGCTGTTAATTGGGGTTAGAGCGTCATAATTCTAGATGGAGTCTAGCAATTGAGAAGGAGTGAGGTAAGCGGCTTGATGGCCCCGCTTGATGGCAGGAACCAGATAGTTAATGAGGACACAGAGCAACAAACTCCAACTGTAACACATACCCCCCCACCCCCGCTTCTGCAGCCCCTAGACTCCTCGCAGCTACACATTCCTGCCATGTTTGGGGGGAAACAGGCAGGGTTGTGGGCTGCATTGAAGACAGGCCGACTTGGGGAATGATCTGCAGCTCTTTGGGAAACTCCCATGCTGGCGGGACCACAGATGGGATGTTGTGGGCAAACAATTGCAGGAGTGTTCGGGCAGAGAGGCAGCAGCAGGGCCCTGAGTGACTGCAGCGGCTTCACTGGGCTGGGAAGGCTCTGCCTTCCAGGGGGACGCACGGCTGGGCTGCTACGGGTCAGGAAACGGAGGACATCGAGGTTGGATCCGTTGCCTTCCATTCAGCCCCCCAAAACAAACAAACCAATCCAAGCCCAATTCACTGCCGTCGTCGGATTGATGCCAACTCACCAGGTCCTTACAGGACAGGGTAGAACTGCCCCTGTGAGTTTCTGAGACTCTGACTCTTTACGGGAGTAGAAAGCCCTGTCTCTCTCCCTCGGAGAGGCTGGTGGTTTGGAACGGCTGACCTTGCAGTTCGCAGTCCAGTGTGTAACCCCACTACCTCCCACCTCCACCCCGGCAGGCCTGGGGCCCCTGTATTTATTTTTTTCACCAAAGGGGCCTCGCCCAGTGGGTGAGCTGTTTGAACTTAATCTCTGGAGAGAAACTGATAGCAAGCAGCCATTTTTATGGCAGGTGGGAGTCATTCACCTTGATCTCCAAAGAATTCAAATGGCAGTGGCAGTATTCATTAAGAAGTCGGTAAAAATCCCATCAGGGACAGGTCCTTGGGCACCTCCTGCGGGAGGCACATTTTGTTCCAGAGATAGTTGTTGCTAGCTGCCAGCGTCAGCCCTGGAACTCATAGTGGCTCTGGATAACGGAAGGAAGCACTGCCTGCCCTTGTAACCATCCCCACGATGGACTGCGGATGGGGCTGTCAGGATCCACAGGGTGTTCCCTGCATGGTTTGCAGAACTAAGTAGCCAGGCCTTTCCTCCTAGCCTGAACTCGGTGATTTGCAGAACCTCAGTATCACAACAGCATGTGTGGTTCCAGTGACTGCTGGTGCCTGTGCCTGGAGGACAGAGGGCAGGGCTGGGGCCTGAGTCTCCCATGAACTGCCACACACACACACACACACACACACACACACACACACACACACACACACACACACACACACACCCTCTGGCATGGCTGACATCCACAGGACAGCTACTAACCAGTGTTGGCGAGGATATGGACACATTGGAACCCTCCTGCCCTGCGAGTGGGAGTGTTCAGTGCCGCGCAGCAGCGTTGGAAAACAGTCTGGCCATTCCTCAAAGTGCTGAAGGGAGTTGCCGGGTGACTCAGCCGCTGGTGTACACTCTAAGGAAATGAAAACAGAACTCCACACAGAACTGCACGTGAAGGCCATGGGCAGCTCTGTTCATCCTGACCAGAAAGCAGAAACCACCCAAATGCTCATCCGCTAACAAAAGACCGAACACCGCGCGGCAGCTCGTACCCTGGGTATTCTTTGCCACCAGAAAGGGGAGGGAGCCCTGCTGAGCTCCGTGTAAGCCTCCAGTCACAAAAGGCCACACGTGGGCTGTCTCCATTTATATGACGTGGACGGGCTAGGCGAAGCTCTAGAGACAGGAAACAGACCAGCAGCTGCCTAGGGCTGGGGCTGGGGGTGCGTGTTAGAAGGAAATGGGGACTGACTGCTTATGGGTATGCCATTTCTTTGGGGACGTGGTGAAAATCTTCCAGACCGGACAGTGGTAATGGCTGTCCAACCCTGGATCTAGTGAACAGCAGTGATCTCTACGTGGGTGAATGTCATTGTCTATAGTCACAATGAAACCACTTCTTAGATAGGCAGGTGCTAGATAGAAAGGTAAGTGGTAGCCGGCTAGATAGGTCAAAAGACCAATTGCCATTGAGTCAATTCTGACTCCTAGTGATAGATAGGTAGATAGATCAGTAAATAGACTGATTGGTAGCCAATTATTAGGCCAAAGTTCTAAGAATGCCTAGACTCTGCCTTGGCACGGGCACCACTCCTACCCCCAATGGTAGTACTTAGTAAACCAAATTGTTCTTAAAGTGCTCAACCACAGCACTTTGGTAAGGTCATCTAGACCTCATAGCCAAGATTGAAGATGTAGGGGGCCTTTTTTAACTTTCCCTGGTGGCACTGTGGGTTAGGCATCGGCGGTCAACTGCAAAATTGGTATTTCACCCATGGCTCTCTTCTCCTTGAAGATTCTGCCGCCCAAAATGTAGGCCGACTAGTAAATATCAAAGACACCTAATATCTAAGATCAAAAAGTATTTAACCAACACCGTCAAAGATCTAATCTCCTAGATCAAAGGAGTGCCATCATTTGCCATCTACTCCTCCTTCCTCCTTCCTTTGTCCTCTTCCTCCTTCCTTCCTTCCTGTTGAACGAATTTAATGGAAGTCATAGACATCATGCTATTTCATCCCTAAAGGCTTCAACATCCGCCCCTAGAAACACAAACACAGTGTGGTTGCATGAACACAATGCCATCACCACACTTAGCTGGAGTCACATACTTTTCAAGAGCAAGTCAGACCCATCCACACGCAGATTTTCCTACTTGTCCCCCGAATGCCCCTGACAGCTCATAACTCAACAAGATCCACATGTTTCATTTGATTGTTAGGTTTCTTCAGACTCCTCATCTAGAACTTTCTCCCCATCGCACATCCAGAGACACATGTTTTGTTGACTCACCCCCACCCCCATGCCCCACCCCACAACTGACTTCTTGAGGATTCTAGACTAATTATCTTACTCCGTGTCCTAGTCTCTGGACTTCCCTAAATATTTCCTCATGGTGTTATTTGTTTGTTCGTTTGCTTGCTTTTTATTTTATTTTATTAGGGGCTCTTACAGCTCTTATCACAATCCATACATATATCCATTGTGTCACACACATCTGTACATATGTTGTCATCATCTTTTTCAAAACATTTGCTTTCTACTTGAGCCCCTGGCATCAGCTCCTCAATCTTTCCCTCCTTCCCTCCCCCTCCCTCCCCCATGTCCCCTTGATAATTTATAAATCATTCTCACCCCCCCCCCCATATCTTCAACCAACCATTGTCTCCTTTCAGTCACTTTTCTGCTGTCCATCCCCCTGGGAGGGGGGGCATGCATTGATTATTGTGATTGGTTCCCCCTTTCTCCCCCCTCTCCACTTCCCTTACCCTCCCAGTATCGCTGCTCCATCAACCTGGTGCTAACATCTTCCTCTACCCTCTTTCTTTCTTGGATTCTGGAAGTTGTATCTAAAGGTGTTGTAAGAATGAGGCGAAACATTGTGGTGAGGATGCTTCGTGGGTTACTTCCGTCTGCTTCCTGTGGTATCGCAGTAGCCTGTATCTAACGTCTCCTTGTCCTCCTATTGGTGACAGTCGTCCTCTCATAAGCTTGGCCATCTGTTAAATCTGTTGTATGCTTAGTGAGGACTTACGACTTGCGCTTTTAAACAAAGATGATGCCTTGGTGTCAGCGTTCCAACGAGGGTGCTCTGAGGGGTGGCCTGAACCTTAGGACACCGCCTTGATCCTCTACAAAGGCTAAGCGGATGAAGACTGAAGCTGTATCTTCTTTAAGGAGTGGGCCCAGAACTTCACGTTGGTCTCTCAGGGTGGACCATCAGGGCCCACGGTTCTGGAAGTCTATCAGAGACAACTTTGTCTCCAGGTCCAGGGAGAAGGGGCTCTGAAATGGAAGGCTTAGCCAGAATCTAGGCATAGATGAATAGCGCCTTTGACGAATATTTTTTTCTTTTTTTTAAAAACAATTTATTAGGGGCTCATACAACTCTTATCACAGTCCATACATATATATACATCGATTGTATAAAGCACATCTATACATTCTTTGCCCTAATCATTTTCTTTTTTTTTCTCCTATTTTCTTTTTTTACATTTTATTAGGGGCTCATACAACTCTTATCACAATCCATACATATACATACATCAATTGTATAAAGCACATCTGTACATTCCCTGCCCCAATCATTCTCAAAGCATTTGCTCTCCACTTAAGCCCTTTGCATCAGGTCCTCTTTTTTTTCCCTCCCTCCCCGCTCCCCCCTCCTTCATGTGCCCTTGGTAATTTATACATCGTTATTTTGTCATATCTTGCCCTTGACGAATATTTTTTTAAAGGAGCCAGAACACTGTGAGGATTCAGGTACGGCAGAATCTTCTATGGGGTCTTAAAATAACTTCCCCGCTCCAAGCACGGCAAGGTCAATCGGTGTTCCATGGGCCACAGAGGAAAACGCTCTACATGCTACCAATCTACAGACTGGGGACCAGGAGCACACCTGACACTGCATGGCCCTCGTCCCCAGGGCGCACCAAAATGCCATTTCTTTGGTAGACACAAAAAAAAAATCTTTAGAAACAAACAATCCTTTGGCAAAATAATGACTCTGGCCACTGAGAGATGAGCTTGGGAAGCAGTCCCGAGGCGTAGCTGTACGTGGCAACACCCAGTCCCTCCGGAGCCCTGCTGCCAAGTCCTTAACTAGGGGATGTACAAGGAAGTCAGCCCCACGGCCTTTGAGCCGCTATTGTTTGTTGTCGTGGGCTGGCTCGGACTCACGGCAGTCCTGGCAACGCTTCCATTCTTTCAGATCTAGGGTCGCCCATCTTGAGGGAGGGACTCAAGGCCCTGCGCACACCTCGGCAGCATTTCCTGAAGACCAGCCGTGCCCATGTGATTTTGACATCGCTCTGGGGCGAGAAGGGGCCGCTCCTGGCCACCTGTCTGTTGGTGGAGACTTTGTGGGGCGAGGTGGGAAGAAGGTCGCAGGGAAGAGAGTAAAGACGCAATGTGTGGAAGAGAATGGGTTCAGGAAGGAATGAGGTCAGTTAGCGGTTCATCGTAGTTTAGTGTACACCCCTCAAAGATGGGGTATGCAGACTCTTTTACCCATGGACCTCTCGCTTCTGAAGGGCAGCCGGGAGGAAAGGTAGGAAGCAGAATTGCGTTGGTCTGCGCAGACTAATTGATACAACAAAAGATCTCAAAATTTTCACTGATTTCACCCAATAAGAATGCATTGTTCTTATCACAGGCGTAGAGGTGAGTGGGGTGCAGTGGTTTCTTTTAGGCAATAACTCAGGGTCCTGGGTGAGTCTCAACTTGTGGCTCTCGCCTGCTCAGACTCAGGCTGCATTCTCTCCGTTCAGCCAGTGCCTGAAGAGATGGCTTGCAGAGGACTGCGTGGGAGACTTCCGATGGCCGGACCTGGACGTGGCACCCATAATGTCAACCCACATTCTACGAGCCAGACTCGGTCACATGGCCCTGCCCCGAGACAAGACACACTAGGAAGAGTAGGCCAGCTCAGTGCCCAGGACACAAGCCTTTCTGCCACAATGGGGGTGATAGTGCCACCTCTGCTCAGGCTGCTGGTTCTTATCGGTCCACAATGGGGTGCAAAAGGCATGTCCCATCCTGTTTGCAGTTCGCAGAGCTGAGACTTGCCATGAGTGTCTCGGGCCCTCCCGTCGACCTGGCCACGTCACTATGAACCACATAGCAACACAGTCAGCCCACACTGGGCATCGGCCTGTTCCTGCTTAACACTTTCCCAGGTGCCTGGACCGTTGGAAGGGGCCCCGGGCACTGCACTTTTCCTTTCTCATCAAATGGTCCCGTGTGTGATATCCATCCCACACCTTGCCTGTGTGACCGGGGAAGAGAGTAACTATGTTATAAACATCTCAAGGGACCCGGGGCGGGGGGGGGGGGATATGTTTCATCACGATTAAATAATCGTCTATCTTCTTTCTTCCTGCTTCTCTCATTAACCACTGTCCGAAGGGCAAACCGTCGTTGGGTCATTTCAGAGACAATCCATGTGTCCTCATTCACTCCAGGCTAGCATTCCCACGCATCTGGCTTCCCGAAGGAATGCTTGCTGATCCACCTGTGAGCGTCCTGGATCGCCTGGACTCAACAAGTTGTTGTTTCTTCACCTGGGTCTCTGTTCCTCTGTAAAACGCGGCTCCTTTTCCTTCCACGGACCCAGTCCTTCGTTCTCCCACTCACTCATTACAGCCACCCATTACTGTCAAACTACTGTGCACAGGGCACGAGGCTGTGCTGTGGAAATGCCAGAATGAAAGAGTGGGGTTCCTTGTGGGGGTAGCCAGCCCCCCACAACGAATCATGGGTTCGGTAAGCGCAATTGTATGGTTGAGATATATAAAGATTATAATAAAGTCAGAGAGAATAAGAGCAATAGGAGAGTGAATAAAATAAAGAAGTCAGACACATTTCATGGTAGCATGCTCACTTCAGCTCCTCTTGGTGGTACAGGGTAGGAGAGAGAGCAGGAGAGAGAGAGATTTATTGCTAACCAAGGTTTATATCTCTTTTGGGGCCATACAAGCCCCCTAATTCCATGTAAAGACATACATCACAGCAAAGCATTGTACTATAGGTAATACAGTAATGGGAGGGGGACAATCCAGGGGTATAAGAGCAATAGGAAGAGGAGGGATTAAGGGTCCACATGTGACAAGATGGGTGGATCCTAGATTCATGGTGGACACCTAACCTTGGTTGCCCTAGAGCTGGAGACTATTTCGCCTAAGCTTTCAGGAGAAGCAATCCTCTGTCCCTAAGAGCAGGAGTGAGCCCCACCCATTGTGGGAGAAACAGTGGTGTCCAATTGCTCAGGATGGCTGGAATCTTCAGGGAGGTAACTTGACAATCATTTGCCATTAGTTGCAAGCAGTGTCCTAAGTCTAACATGTATATTTGGGGGAGTCGAGCTGGGGAACCGTCCTTTGTGTCCCACAGCTCCTGCCCAGACGGAACTCCCAGGTCACACAAGTAGACTGCCATGCAAACCTCACAGCACAATACCTAAGGACACAAAGAGGAGACGACGTGTAGGGAAGCATAGGAAAGGGGCGTGTAGGCCCGCTGAAGTAATCCCGGGAAGACTTCCTGGAGGAAGCAGCCCTGAGATTTGAAGGATGAGCAAATCTTTACCAAGTGTGCAAGTTGGGAAGAGCGTGTATCTGATAGGGCTGCATAACCATCAGCCAGCTTGTGCTCTCCGCCAACCCCACCCCCAGCCGCAGCCTGGAAGGGCCCTGGGAAGTGTCCCAGCCAAATTCCATCTCTGTATCGTGGTTGTCAGTTGTCACCGTTGCTGTGTGCCCTCCAGTCAGTTCCAACTCACAGCAACCCTATAGGACGGAGTAGAACTGCCTCCTAGGGTTTCCCAGGCTGTCCTCTTGATGGAGTTGGTGTGTCGGAACCATGGTGCTGGAGGAGGATACGGACAGTCCCATGGAATGCCAATGGGACCAACAGCTCTGTCTTGGAAGAAGTATGGCCAGAGTGCCCCTTGGTGGCCAGGATGCCAAGCCTCTGTCTCTCGTGCCTTGGACGTGTTGTCAGGGGAGACCCGTCCCTGGAGAAGGACATCGTGCTGGGTAAAGTAGCGGGTCAGCAAAGAGAGAGGAAGGCCCTGGACAAGACCCGGCGGCACAGTGGCTGCGACCATGGGTTCAGGCACGTGGAAGGCGCAGGACCAGGCGTGTTTCTTCCTGGGGTGCAACAGGGCGTGTGGTCGGCACCGAACTCGATGACGCCTAACACAGCAGGAAACTTGGAGGGCGTGGACTGCCCCGGGTGCTTTCCCCGCAGCCCTCCCAGCGCTGACCTTTCACTTAGCAGCTGAGCATTTAACCCCTACATCGCAAGGCCCTTCTCTTCCAGCTGAACGTCCATCAATGGATGTAACAGAAGTCACGGGCATCGATTCGGGGCCAGGAAGCGATGGGTGCGCCACTTCTACCTCCTCAGCCCCAGCTGCCGGCTCTGGAAATGAAGGACGCGGCGGCTTCCAGGGCGGCAGAGCAGCAGAACAGAAGGGTCCTGGGTGGAAGGCCAGCCTGAGCTGTCGCACCTCTAAGAAACAACCTTCTCTTGCGTCAATCAATCTAGTGACATCTGAAGCTTTCTTTTAACAACCGTGAGCTCTGCCCTCACTAATACAAAGCATTCCAAGAAAAGGGAGCCTTGTGTGTCCGACAATACCTGTGGTGATTGTTGGAGAAGGAGGTACCAGTAGCCCGGCATTCCTAGCATGTGAGCCCGGGATTTGGCGCAGAAGGCAGGCACGGGCTGCTGACAAGGCACCTGGAATGCCCCTCCGAGTAGTTGAGGTTTAACCCCATGCGAGAGAGGGGAGCCCCTATGGAATGCTGAAAGGGAGAGAGGCGGGCTCCTTGGAATCACGGGGGCCTTGAGGAAAAACCCCACCCAGGAAACAGGCTTTCTTTCTGGAAGTGGTTCATCCAAGATGAAAAGATGGAGGATTTTAGAACCAGCAGACACCAGAGCTGAGTCAGACGTCACTGAACACAGGAGGAGACTGGGGCCCAGAGTGGTGAAGTACCTTTGCCAAGGTCGCCCAGCTAACCTTGGCTGAGCTGGGGGCTGGAGGCCTGGCTCCTGTCGCCACTCCCTGCGGATTGCTCTTTCTGCTCTAGCCGGGTGCTTCCGAGCAGTTGAGACCAGCTGGTGCGCCCGTGCTTCAGCTCCTAATGAAGACGCTGGGGACTTGGAGGCAGGGTGTTTTCCACAGAAGACGTTCTCTCTCTCTCTCTCTCTCTCTCTCTCTCTCTCTCTCTCTCTCTCTCTCTCTCTCGGCCCTCATCTGACTTGAACCACCATTTTATTTATTTATTTTTTTGCAGCATCAGATTTCCCCGGAGGACCATTGGGAATGCGCAGGTGGCCTCTGGATGCGCTGGCACTTTGGGGGCTTTGTTTGGGAAGATGGGAAGAAAGTAGTGGTGGCTGCAGCCCCTGGAAACGCCGCCATGTCCCCTGTCCCTGGGCATCTAGGAAGCTGGCGGGCCCTCTCGGCGACTGACCACGGTTCAGCAGCCAACTGACTGTCCTGCAGGGGCCGGATCCAAACCTCTTGTTCAGCGTCTCTTCTACAGGACCAGCCACTTACAGCGAGGCATTTTAAGATGCCTTTCTGCTCAGCCATTCACCACTTCTGGTTTTGGGGATATTGTTAAGCTGATCCATTATTCATTATAATTATTTTTACTCCATATGCTACCCACGGCAATATGACAGACCATTTTTTAAACTGCAAATCGGGGTGGCAATCAGGGGTGGAGGTGGGGGGCAAAGGGATAATGATTTGCGGCAAGCCACAGAGGAAAACAACATGATGTCTCACTTAAGGGGGACTGGGGTGTCTTACCACCGGGGAGAGCCAGAGTACAAGTCCAGGGCAGGAAGGGCCATTCGTCCAAAGTCTGCCAAGAAGCTGGGGTGCAGGGTACATTTCTTGATGTCGTCTGGTTTAGAGGCTGAGAATCTGCTAATTCTGGTCCCTCGGCTGTATTGCCTTTGTCTCGGCTGCCCGTGGCTTGACTGATAGGACAGTTCGATTGGGATTGGTCAGAGCAATATGGAAGGAGGCGCTCTTACCTCTATCTCTCAGGAGCATCTTGGAAGCACCCAGAGACAAGCTCTTAGGTGGTGCAACGTGCTAAGAGGTTGACATCAGAGAGACCTCTGCCTCTTCCTAGCCGAGAGACCCTAGGCGAGTGCCTCTACCTCTCTGAGCCTCGGTCTCCTAGAGACTGAAACCCCATGAGACAAAATGCCCCATTGCCCAGGATGTGTCACTCTTCTGCCTCTTACCATTTTTCCTTTGCTCCCAACTCATGTTAGTGGACCCAACCAGTATCCTAAGGAGCCCTGGTGGCATAGTGGGTTACACATTGGGCTGCTAACCACAAGGTCAGCAGTTCGAAACCGCCAGTGAGTTTGGTCTTGGGTTTGTTTCCCTGTCAATCCTACCAGTTCACCAGGGCAGATCTTCCCATGGCCAGAGGACCCTACACCACTGTCTCCCACACTGCGGGTGGGCAGATGACACAGAAAGGAGGAGCTGGACCTAGCTTGCCTGGGTCCTCTGCGTTGCCCACCCCCAACCAGGGGAAGCCACGTCTCTAAGAAGGAGGAAGAAAGGGGCGAGAGGGGGCTGGCTTGTGCCACCTTGAGACGGGTGCTGTGAAGGAGCTCCCTCTGAAGGTTTCGCCCCTCCCGTGCACTCCGCGCCTGCTTCCACAGGTGTGAGGAGAGGTGTGTGGCAGGGATGGGAAGGCTGAGCGCTGAGTCACTGGTAGGAAAGAATTCAGAAAGGAAGGTCAAAACCAAGTCACAGGTCTGGCCACACCATTGGGTTCCAAGAGGAGGGCATTGGGAACATGGGGTAGCACCTGGGGGCAGCCACTAGAGGACACAGGGTGAGCAGCCTGTGCCAGCAGTGCTCTGACCTGACCAGCGAGCCCCAGAATTGCTTCTTCCGCAGGTCCCTCTTGGTTCCAGCTTTGAGCCCTCTGCACTCCCTATTTCATCTTTAAAAGGCTTTGTTTGATTTTATGACTCATTATAAATATAACACATGCTTCCTGAGGACAATTCAAGGAGCCCTGGTGGCATAATGGTTTCTAGTTGGGCTGCTAACTACAAGGTCAGCAGTTCAAAACCACCACTGCTCCAAAGGAGGAAAAGGAGACTTTCTGCTCCCGTAAAGAGTGACAGTCTTGGCATTCCGCAAGGGCAGTTTTACCCTGTCCTATTGGGTCACAGTAAATCAGAACTGACTCGATGGCACTAAGTTAAGGATAATATAGAAACAGAGAGAAAGAAGGCAAAAGCACGTGCCAACTAATGTGAACTTTGAATTTGTTTTTACAGTGAGGATGATTCTCTATATTTTAATCTGTCACGCTGACTTTTTTTAACTTCTTAAATATTTCAAGGGATTCATGAAATAAATAAAATGATAGAATCTCCGTGTCCTCAACAATTCTAAATAATTAAGCATCCTTTGAAAGGACAGTTTCCCTGTTTTGAAACACATTTGAGTCAAATTCTACAAATTTATGAAACATCCCCAAAGTCGAACAAGACCTTCTGCCAAGAAGTTACTTCTTTCCGGGTTGGTGAATAAGGCTGATGGACACTCCAATTGCTGGGGTGCTGCAGGGGCCCGTGCCCAGGAACCCCAGCTCAGCATTCCCTCTTCTCGGTTTCTCAGAACAATTGATGGCTCCAGGGACAGACATGCCTCCTCTTTCCACCACTGCGAAACAAGTCTGCGTTGGAAGCACATGCTTGTCTGAGATGCCACATCATTGCTGCCCACACAGAAGGACCAAACTTGTAGTGGATTACATATTGGGCTGATAACTACAAGGTTTGTGGTTCAAACCCACCAGCCGCTCTGTGGAAGAAAGATGAAGCTTTGTACTCCCATGAAGGATTTATAGCCTCTGAAACCCTGTGGGGGTGGTTCTACCCTGTCTGCTAGGATCTTGCCAAATCTGAACTGACTCCATAGAAATGAGTTTCGTTGGTTGGTTGGGGAGTGGCGGCGGCTGTAGATTCAGGGTAAGGAGTAGCCATAATATATACTAATAAGCAAATATTTCATCTCAACAATATGGTGATAGAACTGTCATAAAGTCACAGCTACTCAGGGTCTTCTCAGCATTCGACAAGCCATCAACTGTATAATTCATCAGTGTCCTCAAAGACAGGAAGCTTTGGTCCCCAGAGAAATGAGTGGAATTGGCCTCTTTCCCAAGAATGCCAGAAAAGGCCAGGAATATCTGCAGGTCTGAGTGAAGCATCGTCTCAAAGATGTTCTCTGGAAGCCGGACTGCTCACAGGGGCTTCTTGTCTTTGGACCTTGCCTTTTCTCAAAGCGGCGCTCTGCATTGGGTTGTGCATTTTCTTATACGTGGTAACTCACTCTCTTATACACATCCCACTTCCAAAAAAGAATATGAGAGGTGGTTGACATTTAGAAGGGGGGCCTTCTCAGGCATTTTCAAATGTCTAAGTTTCTGAATACAACGTGTGGTCAATCATGTGACTCTTCTCCAAACAGCCCGGTTCTCCTGCCTACAGTGCCACTTCCTCGTGGGTAATTCTTCCTCACCCTCTTGCTTTGGCCAGTGGGCTGCCTGTGGACGAGAGTGATTCGTGATGCTCCCGCCAGGGCAGGGCATGGTTGGCCATCCTTCTTGTCCCTCTCCGTGACAGCTTCTCAGGTTTCAGATCATTGCTGGTCCATCCATCTGGGTCTCAGAGTAGAGATCTACCAGAGCCGAGGCACGGCAGACTGGTGATGGACATGAAGGTGACTTGTTGTTTGGGGGCCACTGAAGAACAAATCTTTCAGGTTAACCAAAACTTTCCATACTGATACGCCACTCTTAACACACCACCTCACCCACAAAACACACTAGAGGGCAACTTTCAGAGCCATCATCTGACTTTCACAAGAGGGTTACTACCCAAGCAACGATATGTGGATGCTGCTGAGTAGGTAAGAGTCACTCATTAACTGGATGAGTTTATTTCCACCCACTAGCCTCACGACACACATGGTTCAGATTTATGCTTCCATGACATGGATCTTTGAAGTCTCCAGGAGGAGTCAGATACCAAGTGGCGGCTATATATGGTAAATTTTTGTGGAATATTCAATTACTTATCTTACTGGAGTTGATTCCAACTCAGTGATGCTATGGGTCACAAAGCCACATCTTTTCCCCATGGAGCCCCTGGGTGGGTTCAAGCTGCTTAACTTTCAACTTCTTGCTAGCTAGTGTCCTTTGAAGCACAAACGTTTTCATTTTTATTTAATCTGAATCAACTCTTTTTCTTTTCTTGCTTCTGCTTCCTGGTGAGATACCTCAGACATCGTTCTCTATCCCAAGGTCACAAAGGCTTAGTCCTAGTTTCTTCTTCGACTTTTTACTTAACTTGTGTATGTGGTGTGAGGTAAAGAGCCAGTTGTCCAGCACCGTTTGTTGAATTGTCCTGCCACCATGGTCAACAATCAATTGACCATAAATATGTGAGGATTTACTTTTGGATTCTCCATTCAATCCCACTGGCCCGTGTGTTTATCCTTATGACAGGGGCACCGTGCTCGGTTATTGTAGCTCTATTGTAAGTTTTAGAATAGAGAAGTGTGAATCCTCCAGCATTGTTCTTCCTCTTCCAGAGAGTTTTCACTATTCTGGGTTGCATTTCCATATTAATTTTAGAATCAGCTTTTCAATTTCAGGCTGGGGGTGAGGGAGAGCTAGGATTTTTATAAGGATTTACCTGAACCTATAGATCAATCTGAGGGATATGGCTATCCAAACAATGTGAAGTCCTCAGATTCTTTTTTTTTAAGTCCTCTGATTCCATTTCTCTAGGTCTCCTTTATGTCAACAATATGCTGTAGCTTTTGTTGTCTAAGTTTGTGTTTCTTTTGTTAATTTTATTTCTAGGTGCTTAAATCTTCTGATTATATGTAAGATATGAAAATAATAATCTATAACTTATCAAGGTCGGGTGGGGGGGGAGAAATGGGGGGCTGATATCAGGAGCTCAAGTGGGAAGAGAATGCTTTGAAAATGATGATGGTGGCATTGTGCAAATGTGCTTGACACACTGGATGAATGTATGGATTGTGATGAGAGATGTAAGAGGCCCCGTTAAAAGTATTTAATAAAAAAAGTCTTTTGATTATATTACAAACGAGATCGTGTTAAGTTTCGTGTTCTGGTTTCCGTTGCTCGTTACAGAAACACAATAGATCCTGTGCGTTACTGCTGTATCTGCCACACTGCTGAACTCCAGGCAAGGCTTTGGGGCAGGCGTTGTAAAAAATACAGAGGTGAATAAGATATGGTTCCTGTTCCTAAGAAGTTTATGGCTTAATTCAAGGAAAAGACATAAATCTATTGAGTGGATAATAGTTGACTGCAACAATGTACAGGGAGGTACAAAGGTTGCCAAGCGAACATGATAGATGCTTGAGCTCTACCATAATTTAGATGATGGAAGGACAATTAGAGATTCGCAAGGTCTAGGAAAATAGAATCTATTTTGACTGAATTCCAAGACTCCCTTGTCCTTCCTTCTTTCCTTTTCACCTTTAATTTTCTTGCCTCTTTTTTATCCATCTTGTCCCTGCTCAAATCCCTTGAAAACATTCCTAGAAGACAACAGTGCTTAGTCATCATCAGTTCTTAAACTGATCATCACAATCTTACGACCAGCCATTTAAAAAGCATGCATAGGTTCCCAAGGGCCCCTCAGAAGTCTTATAGGACTATGGCCCCCAGAAGGTGGTGTAGGGACCACTCTATTAAAACTCTCATCGGGTGATTCTGATTTTCCGAAAGATTTGGCCCCCTCTGGTTGTGATCATAATAACGGTATCCATACGTGGACCAATTCATCTCTCCATTCCACTGCACCCTGGTTTGAGTTAGGTAGCCCACAAAGGCCAGAGAAGGTGGATGGATCTGGACAATGGCTCACTCATAAGTAAACGCAAACACAGAACGACCTTTCTCAGTACGTGCATTCCGGACGGGGCTCCGGCCTGCCGGCTTTGTGTGTGGAGATAGCTCATCACAAAAGACAGCCCTTCCGTTTCAGAATGTGAGACGCCTATAAATGTGAAACTTTCTCTCTGCGCTGAATGGTCCTCAGAGTCACCTGTGGGTCTTGTAGCCTCTCTCCATATTGAATCGATAATAACAGTGTGCTCTCTTTGCTGAACACTTTTTAAAATTAATAAAGCATTTCACTTAGTTGAAAAAACCCTTTCCATCTTCTCTCCCTGGCAGAGGGAACCATTCGCTGGAAGATGGTGGGAATCCATCCTACGCATGTTTTTATAATTTTACTGCACATCATGTACCTGAACACCGCATCTTTTTCTGAGCTTTTTCGGCATCGTTCTTTTAATACTTACATGTGTTAGACTTAACGAATCACCCCCATTCTTTGTAACTGCAGTCGACCCCATGGCCTAAGTACTCTGGAATCAGTGTATTCTCCTGTGGATGGATAGTTCTTATCTCTAGTTTTGCTGTTGCTGCTGTTATTTAAGATAATGACTTAATTCATGTCTCTGTGTACATCTCCCTGGGCACATGTAAGAGAGTTCTCCTCAGGAATATATCTAGAACATAAATTGCTGGGGATACAAGAGGAACAGCCTCAACTCCACTGGCTGTTCCTAATCCACGTGGCTGTTGCTAGGTGCAGTTGCGTTGATTTCGATGCACAACGACCCCATTGGATGAAGCGGGGCTGCTTCTCTGGGTTTTTTTGGCTGTAATCTTTCTGGCGGCAGATCACCATGCCTTTCTCCCGCAGCAGCATCAACCTTCCGATGAGCACACCATGGAGGAGCCGACGTGCACTCCTGTGAATGATCCGGAAAAAAATGCCTCTCGGACCACATTCGAGCCAGCACTGGCAAGCTTTGTTTGGTTGGTTGGTTGGTTGGCTCTGGCAGCTGAGACCTGTCCTCCTAGGTCAAGAGGATCTTCTTCCAGAAAAATCGATCATTGCACACTCGATGGAGTCCAGTTCTACTCTGACACCCACAACAGGGTGGGCCTGAGCTGGAATTGACTTCATGACAACGGGTTGTTCTTACAGACTCTGACAGGGCAGGTCTGGCTCCTGGTTGGACACGAATCACAGGTGATCCTGAAACACGAGAAGCCGGGAGAGTTTCGGTGCTGCGTACGAGGACATAACTGCTAAGAGATCAGGGCATAAGATGGCGCCGGGATGCTCTCGAGCCCTTGCTGTTGGCTTCTGTGTTGGCTGCGTGAGCTCCCGGAGGAAGAGTGGAGACGGATGCTCTTTGACTAAAGCAGGGGTGTGGTTCCCAGTCCCCTGAGCAGGGCTCACTCTGAAGTCCTACCCTTGCCAGTGGGTGGGGAGCTTGCTGGAAGCCATCTGTTCCCGTTTCTTAGGTGAGTGGCGGCCGGGTGTTGGTTGTCAAGGCTTGCGGACGTGCCATCGCTTGGGGCAGGATGCCGTGTCGCCATGCCTGCCAGCCCGCTGGGTGGTGTCGCTGCGAGGAGCGTTTGTGGGTTGGTTGTTGTCCTTGGGGTTTTTTGTTGTTGCTTTTTCAAAGCCCTGAGGAATCTGAGAAGCAAGTGAGGGGAGTGATGCATGAAAACAAAAGGCAGTGGAAAGAGTGACCAGCCAGCAGGCTCCAGCAGGCTAGAACGCGCTGTCCTTGTTATTGCTGCTGCATTAAGTGCCACCCGCTTGCTGGCAGGGCCCGGGAGGGAGAGGCGTCTTGGGGAAATATGGAGGAGTGGTGTGCATTCTGGGCTCGGGCTGGCTCCCCGGCTTCCCCACTTTCCAGGGGAAGCGGCCCGGTCAGGCAGGGGAGCCCTCTGCCCCTGGGTGGGTTGAGGCCCGGACTTTTCCTCTGCCCTGGCTGCGTTCCCTGGCGCTTTCTCCTCCCACTCCAGGGCAGGACGCCTGGTCTCGGAGAGGCCGAGGGAGCTGGCCAGGGAGAGAAGTTGGGTGGGGCCCCGGATAGAGCTGCTCCCCAGGGAGTGATTTGAAGGTCAGCCTCAGGGAGGAAAAAGGGCCTAAGCCACAATGCTTTTACAGAGGCTGCTCCGTGCCAAGCAGGGCGCCTCCGCCACCCCCTGGAAGGACCTCGGCACTTCTGAACAGTACCTTCCGGGAAGGAGACAATGCAAGGCCTTTGGAGTAGCCTGTTTTTTTCTGGACCTGATTCCCTCTGCTACCCAGTCCATTCTGACTAACAGAGACCCTATTTGGGAGAAATATGCTAGGCTGGACTGCACTTATCAAGAGACCCCACATGCCTGTGGTTGTCAACTTTCCTAATGCTGTGACCCTTTCCTACAGTTCCTCGTGTTGTGGTGACCCCCCACCAGCCATAAAATTATTCTTGTTGCTACTTCATAACTGTCATTTTGCTGCTGTTAGGAATCGGGTGACCTCTCTGAAAGGGTTGTCTGACCCCCAAAGGGGTCGTGACCCACAGAGTGAGAATCGCTGCCCTGTGCCCACAGCTCAGCCTGACCCACGGCCCTCAAATGAGGAAGAGGCACCGGAAAGGTCCCATCCTCCTTTTTATTTATTTTTAAATAAATACTTTTATTAGGGGATCTTACAGCTCTTATACCAATCCATACATGAATTGTATCAAGCACACTTGTACATATGTTGCCATCATCATTCTTTCTACTTGAGCTCTTGGTATCAGCTCCTCTTTTTTCTCTCCCTCCCCTCTGCTCCCACCCTTGTGACCCCTTGGTAAATTATAAATTATTATTGTTTTCATATCTTACATTGTCCGCTATCTCCCTTCATCCACGTTTCCGTTGTTCATCCTGGGTGGGAGGGGGTTATAGGTCGATAATTGTTATTGGTTCCCCATTTCTCCCCCTTCTCCCCCCTACTTCGCCTTACCCTCATGGCATCCCTACTCCCATTATTGGTCTTGAGGGGTTTATCTGTCCTGGATTCTGTGTGTCAAGAGGTCTTATCTGTACCAGTGTACAAGCTCTGGTCTACCCGAATTTGTAAGGTAGAACTGGGGTCATGAAGGTGGGGGGAGGAAGCATTAAAGAACTAGAGCAGCGGTTCTCAACCTGTAGGTCACGAACCTTTGGGGGGTCGAATGACCCTTTCACAGGGGTCACCTAAGACCATTGGACAACACATATTTCTGATGGTCTTAGGAACCGAGACACCTGCCTCTCTGTCCATCTCCAGGCGGGTCCACCCACATGCAGATGCACCCACATACAAGTGCCCAGTGTGAAGACTGTTACCCATGCTACCATGCTTCAAGACAACATTTCATTGATTTGTCATTAGAAATAAATAGTTCACAATATATAATGACATATTGTTTCTGTGATTCATCACTATGCTTTCATTATGCTCAATTTGTAACAATGAAAGTACATCCTGCCTATCAGATATTTACATGACGATTCATCACAGGAGCAAAATGACAGTGATGAAGTAGCAATGACAATAATTTGATAGTTGGGGTCACCACCCCATGAGGAACTGTATGAACGGGTCGTAGCGTGAGGAAGGTTGAGAACCGCTGCGCTAGAGGAACATTGTGTGTTCCGTTGGTGCTAAGCTGCACCCTGCCGAGCCTCCATGATAACTTATTACAAGATGGATGGTTGGCTCGCATGCCTACTCAGGAGACAACCTCCACTCTCTCTCCTGAGAACCTTCTTTCTTTGACATACACAAGGAGGCTTCCCAAACAATCGTGGAAAAATGGAATTAACAAAGAACGAGTTGGGGTTGTCCCCCCCCCACCCCCAACGAACTTTTTTGAAGCCTCTCCTTCATAAAACACCTAGAGGCAAACAGGGGGGGGGCGGAGTCAGCACATTGTTCCTCCCTACAAAAGTAGCTGTGAGGACAATTAATAAAAATAGGCCCATGTGCAAATGGGAACACCCGTGGATACAATAATGGATACAATAGGAGGGATCGGAGGGTGTGCTTGGCTTGGCAACAGCTGGGCCAAATTGCTACTCTTGGTACGGGGAGGGCTCTTAGCTTTGCCCCCCTGCCTGACAAACTCCTGAGAAAGCAGCTCGGATATGATGTTTTTGGTGAGACTCCCATCAAGAGAGTTAATCATTTCCTTCTTCCTTCTCCCAGAGCGCACTGCTTTTATAAAAAGCATCCATCACATTGTATGAGAACTGCTTGGCTCCTGCCGTATCCTGCATGACTGTGTGTATGGTGCATGCATGTAGAGACAGAGAGTGTGTGTGTGCACGTGCGCACACGTGTGCGTGCTCGACTTTTTCTAGCATCTGTAGACTGTACTTTATGCATCATCAACTCAAAGGAACTCAAACTCACTGTCATCGAGTTGATTCTGACCCATTACAATCCTGGAGGACAGGGTAGAACTGCCCCTGTGGGTTTCTGAGCTGGTAACTCTTCACGGGAGCTGAAATGGTCGTTTTTCTCCCTTATCTATCACAGTCCTCTGATAAATATTGGCTGAATGAATCAAAAGTTCCTGAGAGACTCTAATACTCGGCTATTCTACTTTCTTAATAACCCCGGCCTCTCCCTACTCGTGGTGGTCTGCAAGTAGCCTCAACTCCACATGGCGTAGAGGACGCACACAAAGTGAATGTAATTTCATTCTCTCTCTCTCCTGAGGAATTGCTCCGGCAGGGGTGGCCGGTCCAGATATATCATTCTGTTACAGGTACCAAAATTGTTCCCGGGAAACATGCCATCATTATCTCTGAAAGGCAAGTCCGTGGAAATTGTTATTTTCCATTTGCAGATGGACAAATGGAAGATTTCTCTTTCATTTACCAATTACAGAAAGCCCACTCTGCACAGAGTACTGCGCTAGAGATCAGAGACGGACGAGACAGGCTCTTGTTCTATAGGATGAAAGGATAACGGGATTCAGAAGTCACCGGAGTTTCCGAGGATGCAATTTGACTCTGATGAGGGATCCAAAAAAGGGAATAGCAATGAAGGCAAAGAAGTTTCAGCCAGGGTGATCGGAGACAGCGTCTGGGTCACCCTGGCATTGGCGACGGATTCACTTTAAAGGGAATAGCCCCCATGTGGCCCCTGGATTTGTCTCCTGTGGTTGCCACAGCCTGCGTCAAACAACAGAATGCCATTGCCTTACCTGTCTGGAGACACACATTTGCTATCCAGGGATCCGCTGGGCCAGGCTCTGGGGCACATTCTCTGTTCCTTGCCTCTGCCGGCTTCTGGTGGCTAGAGCCAACAGCAGAGTCAGTGTCACCCCGTGTGTTAGCTCCTGGCGTCGACCACTCCCCAACCCCGTAGGCCTCATCCAAACCAGACCATACAGGATCCTTGATAATATTTACCATCCGTCTTCAACATAGAATGGGTGGCAAATACAGTTGTACACTGCTTCAATGTAATGTTTTTTAGATGACATGAAAATCAACAACAGATTGTCTCCTCCGTTGAATCACATGACTAGGTAAAACATCCTTAAGTAGCCTTCTTTTCCGATCACTGCTACTTCATTCTCGCAAAAGTTATTGGCTTGGACTCACAAATGCCAATCGCCACGCTATTGTAGCGGAAACACCAGAAGGCGGGGCAATGGGCAGCACCTGTAGCAATGAGAACAGCAGAACGGGCCGGGCCGGCAGCACCTGCAGACGTAGCCACCGTGACTCAGCGCCGCATTGGAATTGGGTAATAAAGGCCACCCAGCCGAAGCGTGTTAGAGGATTCAAGCAGCAAACTAACTTAGGGGTCTAGCCTTGTGGGCATAGCAATACAGATCAACTGGGCTTGCCAAACAAACGAAACCAAAACGTTTATTGTTATAACTAACTGCAGGGATAATTTTATAAAGTGTCATATGATTCTGGCAGTGGTACTTGGCATGGGCCACATCTTCTCTGCTCCCCTATTGGCATCGCTGCTGGTAGCTGCAGACAGTCCGGGTGTGGAGCCCCATCCACCCAACCTCTGCCTCTGTGGTTACATCGCTTCCTCCCTCGTCTCTCTCTAGAGGAGCCAGGATGGCATAGCGGTTACTTGTTGGGCTGCGGTCTGCGAATTGTACCGTTTGAAACCACCAGGCATTCCAAAGGACAGCTCGATCCTGCCCTAAAGGGTCACTAGGGATCAGCATCAATGCCACGGTTTGGTTTTGGCTCTTTCTCAAAACGATGCCCTCCACCGGTAAAACACCGATGAAATGCACGATATTCCTTGGGTTCCTTGAGGCTTCCTCACCCCCCACTGTCATGACCCCCCGTGCTGCCTCTCACTTCGGACTAGGCCAGAGCATGTAGACAGGTATAAGAGATAAGAGCTCACGACACACGGAATCCAGGAACAGGAATGGGAACAGCAGTACCAGAAGGGTAGGGGGAAGGAGGGAGAGGATAGGAGGAACGGATCGACACAGAACCACACACACACCCCTTCCAGGGGGAAGGACAACAGAAACCATGGGGGAAGGGAGACAGCGGCCAGAGTGAGATATGAAAACAATGATAATTTATAATCTATCAAGGGGTCATGATGGGGGGGGGGGAAGCTGATACCAAGGGCTCAATAGAAAGTAAATGTCTAGAGAAGAAGGGTAGCAACATATGTACAAATGTGCCTGGTACAATTGATGCCTGGATTGTGACAAGGGTTGTAGAGCCCTCAATAACATGATCTCTTAATTAAAAAAACCAAACTAAACAAAAACTGAAAAGATAACCCGATGCTCTCTACCTCTCTCATCTAAGGATCCGTAAGATGACTGTAAGGGTCAACACACACAATCTAGGATAAGGTCTCTTCTTAAGGCCTTTAATCACATCGTTTGCCTTCCAATGTAGTGATATTCTCAGGTCTAAAGAGCTCAGGACAGGAACATGTTTTTGGTGGGGATCGGTAGCACTCAGTCCACGACAGCCCCTGTCCCTCTCTGCCGGGTCCTGTGCCCCACGCAGCTGCTACTGGTCCAATTACAACGCACGGGTCCCAGGACCCTGTGCTTCCAGTTGGGTTTGGCCAATGGAAGACACCACCAGCTCTCAGAGGGCAGGAGGGTAAAGAGGTTGAAGGATTTCTTCTCCATCCCTCCCTAGTCCCGGCGCTAACTGTGTGTCCCGTCCCCTCACCCCACCCACCCCACCCCCAGCTTTCTTCAGAGTCTGATAAAGTGATTTCTCTCCATCTCTGGGCTTCCAATGTGTGAGTCCCTGGGTGCCTCCGTATTCCTCACAAGTTCCCTTAGCCCTACCTGCCCTCTCTCTGTAGATAGCGTCTCTATTAAATTACTTTCAAAATCTTAGCTGAGTGTGCCTTTGGGTTCCTGTCGCAGGCCCAACTAATACAGATTCCAAGAAGCCAAATTTAATTTCCAGAACAGAGGCACACTCAAGTTACCTCCGTTGGAACCTAAGTGATGACCAGTGACAACGGGAAGGTGATTCTGCCCAGGCCTGTAGCAGCTGGCCTGTGGCGTGGACTCCTCAGCTGTAGGTAGCTGGTGAGCGTGCGCTAGATGTCTATTAGGGTGACTCAACTGCCCTCGTTGTCAGCGTCTGCTGCCCTTGCTGCTAAGTGCTTTGTGTTCTTGTCTCGCTGTCTGACAGTTTCTCTTGCCTCGTGATGTCTGCTGCAACCTGACTTCAGCTGTCTTTCTTCCTTCACTGTGCTTGTCAGCTTCAGCCCATGGCTAACTGCTCACTCCGTATAATTCATACTCAACCCTGCCCCCAAAATAAGGGATCTGCCTGGTTCCACTGGTCCCCATCAAGTACAGAGTATTAGCAGAGCTTTCTGGACCAGCCAGCTCTCCAGCACAGACTGGTTGCCCAAAGTGAGGAGCCAGCTCCGGGCCTGAATGGCTTTGGTTATGGTTGCAGAATGAGCGCACATCTCAGTTGGTACTCTGTCTTCAGAAACCCTAGAAGAGGGGGGCGGGGGATGTGGCTATGGTGGGCAGTCTGCTACTTCCCAGGGAACTACAAACCCCACAAGTGCTTCTGCCACCTCATGGTTTCAGGAAAGCACAAGACACTTCGGGGTAGGGGGTGGGGGAAGGAAGCAACCCAGGTTGGCCGGTGGGTGTGATTCTAACAGGTATTAAAGTTGGAAAGGTAGGCTGAGGCAGTTTGGGTGGGTGAGGTGGGTGGGCTTGAGTGCTAATGATTCTGTGGCTAGGGAGAAGTTTGGGTTCCTGTGGCAGAGTGGCTAGGCCCTTGAGTGTTCATCAGAATATCAGCAGTTCGAACTCACCCCATGGCTCTGTGTGGGAAAAGACCTGATATCTGTTCTCATCAATAATACAATCCTAAGAGCTGACTCACGGTCCCTCTGAGTCAGGATCAACTAGACTGCTCAGCGAAAACAGCGAGAAGTTATCCCCCAAGAAAATGATTAAAAACAACAACAAAGGAAACTACCAAAAATTGGGGAGCTGATACCCAGGACTCAAGCAGAAAGCAAATGTTTTGAGAATGAGGATGGCAACAAATGTACAAATGTGCTCGACACCATGGCTGGATGGATTATGGTAAGAGTTGCACGAGCCCCCAATGAAATGATTTTTTTTTTAAAAAGTTACTGCAGGGTTTTGAACAAAGGTAGATTTTAGGACTATTGATCCAGTGACCACTGTGTTTGGGTTGGATCAGAAGCCAGAAAACAAAAACAAGATGGACGAGGAAGGTGTTCTAATAGTCCTGGTGTCATTCAAACCAGGGCGGCTCTGCAAAGGATGGGAAAAGGCTCGTGGTGAGACTCTCCAGCCACGAATGGATGCTGAAGAGCGAGGCGAGTTTTGAACTTGTAGTTCAAAATCTTTCTCACCGGCAAGGAGCCCAGAGTGTTTGGTTTTCCTAAACAATACCTGGGAAGGACAGCACGTGGCCTCTACCAGTTGGAATGCGGGGCTATTAGGTTGGTTCCTGGTGGCTCTCTGTAGCACAGAACAGTGCTCCATCTTCATAATCCTGCATGTCTTTGAGCTTCCTTGTGGTATGGCCTCGGGGCGGGGGGGTGGGGGGGGCATCACCTCCGTGAGGGCCTCCCTGGTTTTCTCTGATCATCCAGCTTCCCCTACATCAGTGGTTCGCAACCTGGGGGTCACAACCCCTCTGGGAATTGAACAACCCTTTCACAGGGGTTGCCTGATTCATAATAGTAGAAGATTATAGTTATGAAATAGCAATGAAAATAACTTTATGGTTGGGGGGGGTCACCACAACATGAGGAACTGTATTAAAGGGTCACAGCATTAGGAAGGTTGAGAACCACTGCCCTATATGAAGACCTTTAGCAATTGGCCTTTTCTTTTTTTTTCCCCCTATTTAATATCTTCTGCTTTATTATTATTATTTTAATCCTTTTATTGGGGGCTCTTACAGCTCTTATAACAATCCATATGTCAATTGTATCAAGCTCGTTTATACATATATTTGTTGCCATCATCAATTTCGAAGTATTTTCTTTCTGTTCAAGCCCTTGGTATCAGCTCCTCTTTCCTCCCCTCCCTCCCCTCCCCTTCCACACTCATGGACCCCTGATAAAGTATAAATGATTATTATTTTCATATGTTACAGCACCCAATGTCTCCTTTTACCCACGTTACTGTTGCTCGCCTCTTGGGGATAGGGGCGGAGAGTTCTATGTCATTGTAATCTGTCCCCCACTTCCCCCCCCTTCTCCCACCCTCATAGTGTTGGTACTCCCATTGCTGTTCCTTAGGGGTTTATCTGTGGTGCGTTCCATGTGTCGAGAGCTCTTGTCTGTACCCGTGCACATGCTCCAGTCTAGCAGAACTGGGGTCATGAGAGTGGGGGGGGGGCAGCAAGGAAGCATTAAAGAGCTAGAGGAATGTCGTGTGTTCCATCAGTGCTGTGCTGCGCCCTGGCTGTCTCATTCGTTCCTGGGGACCCTTCTGTGAGGGAATGTCCAGCAATTGACCTTTTTTAATGACTTATCTGTGCTCCCAAGGAGCACTCTGACCGTGTTTCTCCATTTAGCCCGGCAGCACAGCACAGTTCAAGTGCAGCCATTCTTGTGCTGTCTCCTCTTTCACTGTCCAGCAGTTCCTTTGTGCTCGTGGGAGCTGACTGAGAAGACCAGGGCTTGAGTCAGGCCCATTTTCGTCCACAAAGGGACATCTTGACTTTTTAGAACTTTCAAGAAGTAATTCCATCAGGGCTGCTGATGGTACTCACGACATTATTGTCCGCTGCGATTGTCCTTTGGAACAAAGCGAGGGAGCGTGGTTCTGAGCCAAGAGAATTGAAGGGGCAGTTGAGGTAAATTGAGCCTGGTCATCTTAGCCCATAGTTTCTAGAGGGAAAAAAAATGACGTGGTGCAAAGAATAATGGAAGTACAATCGCGGGGCAGTAAGGGTAAGGGGAGAGAGACAAAGAAAGGTGGGGAGCGGTGTAAGAGGACGCTTTGACTGCCTGGTATGAGACCGCGGGTCTGCCTGCTTGGTCGGACGGACTGCCTCCAGACAGGCTGTCAGGTGAAAACAGAGGACATTTTGGGGGGAGAGAAAAAGGAATCTGCTCTCTTCCCTCCGCCACCCCCTCCTCCCAACCTCTCACCACACACACACCCTCCACTGATCCAAGTTCACTCTGCCAGGAGTTAATTCCTCCAGTCTGCTGGGTTGTGTCATTTGTTCTCATTGTCTGTCGCTTAGCAAGCCACACCCAGGGTTTTGTGGTGCGACATTACATCTGGCTGGGGCATTGAGAGAGCAAGCCAGGAGTTCAGGGCTTGCAGTTGAGGAGCCTGGGTGCTGGGTGGCAGGCCAGGGCAGCAGGGGAGGGGAGGGGCAGGCAGGGAGAGTAGCAGAGAAGCCCCAGTCCAAAGTGTCAGACCCACATAGGCCCAACAGCGGTAGTGGCCCAGACAGGACAGATAGCTGGGGGCCTGAGCATTGGTGACAGGGAGGGTCTATAAGACAATGCATCTGGCAAGGTTTGTTGTTGTTGTTTTTGAATGTTTGAAATGAACTTGTATGCCCTCAAAGACGCAAGTTCACTTCAGTTTCACTTTGCTTCCTTTTGTAGCCACTCAGACCAATATTTAGCTCTGAGGCTGAAGGGATCCAGAGCGTGGCTTGATTTTTTCCCCACGGTGTGGGGAAGTGGGGTGGGGGCACAGGGGAGAGAGACAGTGAATGGGAAGAGAGACAAAGAAAAGTGGGGAGCGGTGTAAGAGGAAGCTTTGACAAGCTGCTAAGAGACAGCGGGTCTGCCTGCTTGGTTGTACGGAATGCCTCCAGACAGGCTGTCAGGTGAAAACACGGTTACATTTTATTTATTTATTTTAATTTTTTTCATGTTAAACCTTCCATATTTTCCCCTCCCCCCGCCCTGTTCCCAACCCCATCGCTGGCCTCTGTAGTCATGGTGTATACACCATATTTCTTCTTTGTTTTCCCTTATGGTTTAGTATTCTAAAGGAACATACTCACTACATCAGCACACACACACACACACACACACACACACACACAAACACACGCCCGGTACATTGGAGAGTAGGAGGGTAGAGTGAAATGGTGCATTGCATGTGGGATATATTTGCAAGTTGTGATTAAACCCAACAAACAGCTGGGAATTCAGAACTAGAGCAGACTAAGGGCAATTAAGGAGTCACCGTTGAGATGTCCTGTAGGGCTATATCCTCCCTCACAAATGATGAGTCAGAACATGGGCTTCGGAGATAGACAGAGCTTGGCTTAAGTCACCGCTATAGGTATGTGACCTTGGAGAATGACTTCATCTCTATAAACCTCAGTTTGGGTGACGACACTACATAGAGCATGCTTGTGAAGCCTTGCCCCCGACGCTAGGAATGCTAAACCCCCAAACCAAGCTCGCTGTCATGGACTCAGTTCTGACTCACAGCGATTCTTCAACACACGGTGCTACTGCCCCTTGGGGTTTCCATGACTGCAGCGAGCCTCATCGGTCTTCCTTGAAGCGGCTGGTAGTTTTGAACCGATGATCTTACAGTTAACAGTCCTATGTGTAGCCACTACGCCTCCAGAGCTCTTTGGGCATGCAGTACATGCTCAATAAATTATGATGGGTTTGCTCATTAAGATCATCCTTAGATGACTGTGCCATCTTCTCAATGTCTTCTCTTCTCCAGCCACTTCTCAAGGCTCCTTGAGCAGGATGAGACATTCAAGTGTGAACCCTCCAGTCCCTTACACTTGAGGACAAGGAGGCCCAGTGAGGGCTGATGGCCCCTTATAGGCTACTGACGCATGAAACCCCCAGCAGCCATGAAACTATCACCTTTTGGTGGCATTGTGGTTATACATTGGACTGTGATCTGCAAAGTCTGAAGTTCAAAACCACCAGCTGCTCCTCAGGAGAAAGACGGGGCTTTGTACTCTTGTAAACAGCTATGCTCTCAGCCTCTCACAAGCGCCATTCTACACTGTCCGGAAGGGTCACTGTGAGTCAGCATTGGCTCGATGGCAGTCGGGTGTTTATTTGTTTTGCTATTTTGGGTGTGCAGACAGTACAGATCTCAAACGGTCCATTTGTTCCTATAATCCGCTCCCCTTCCAAGTAGGAAAAGAAAGCTTGATGGTTAAACTGTTGCCTTGGTGCCCCCAAAGAAAGCACGGCAAGATTAGGGCAAAGAATATGCAGATGTGCTTTATACAATTGATGTATGTATATGTGTGGGTTGTGATAAGAGTGGTATGAGCCCCTAATAAAGTGTAAAAAAAAAAAAGAAAGATGAGCAGGAAAAAAAGAGTTGTATGAGTCCCTAATAAAATGAATTTTTTTTAATTAAAAAAAGAAGAAGAAAATAGAAAGCCCGGCCAAGTGTGCCAGGGTTGCCAGGGCTGGATAGCAGAGGATGTTGTGAGGCTTTACAGATGGTCAGACATTTTTCTGACATACCTACTTTTGGATAAGATATCCTTTCTAAACGCCTCGCATGAAAGTTTCTTTAGAATTGAATTGAAAGCCTTTTGACTCCCGCATGAGCATATTAACTGCCAAGAATCTACACGCCTGACGTAGAAACCTGTTCTGGAAAATTCTGAAGACCCAAGACGTGTGTTGCTCTTCTGTTCAAGATCCTCTGGGTAGCTTCCCATGTCCCAGGGAGTAAAAGCCCAGATTCTGACCAGTGACCTTTTAAGGCTCCATGGCATTGGTTCTCAGCCTTCCTCATATGGTGACCCTTTGATACAGGTCCCCCCAATCATCACATTATTTTTGTTGCTACTTCATCACTGGCATTTTGCTACTGTTATGAACCAGGCGACCCCTGTGAAAGGGATGTTCGACCCCCCGGAAGGGTCGCGACCCACAGGTTGAGAATGCCTTCCATGCAGTATAAACAGTACCGGTGACATAGGGTCTCCCAAACATGGCCACGTTCGAGAGAAGCTAAGGAGTTCACAGTGCTCTTTATAAGAGCTACCTACGTGTTGATTACATAACAAAAAGCACTCCCCCTTGCCCACTTTGCTGCAGCCGCGCTGGCCTCCTTGCCGGACCCCCAACAGAGACCAGGCACACTTTTGCTCAGGATACTTATTGTGCTCCCAAATGACCCGGTGGCCAGTGTCCTATCACCTTCCGATCCTCGCTCAGACATTCCATTTTTACGATGACAACACTTTTTAAAATGCAACCCATCCTTGGTCTATTTCTCCCATGAGCACTTTTCCAGAGGTTCCAGGTGGCACGGGCTGTTTGGGCTGAATTCCTACCCTGAAGGCTGGCAGTTCACACCCACTCCCTGCCACTGCAGAAGAGAAGGCATGGTGGTCAATTCCCATTAAGAGTACAATCAAGAAAGTCTATGGGGCAGCTCTATCCTATGACACGCGTGGTCGACATGAATCAGAAGCCATGGGGTGGCAATAAACAACAATGGCATGATCTACGTTGAATACTCTAGATCATTTATTTTGTGCTTTGCCTGTCACCCCTGATTAGGAAGTAAGCACCACAAGGCCCTGAATATTTGCTTCACTGACTAATACATCACAAATGCTTAGACATAGTAGGTGTTCAGCATTATCTGGGGAGTGAATGAATACGTTATTTTCAGATGAGCAAAGTTCATTGATTTTTCTCTTTTTAACAATTTGTTATCTCTTTATTTTTGTTGTTATTTTTCTTTCTTTTTTAGAATAATTTTATTGGGGGCTCTTACAGCTCTTATCACAATTCATACATCCATCCATTGTGTCAAGCACATTTGTATATATGTTGCCATCCTCATTTTCAAAACATTTTCTACTTGAGCTCAAAGTTCATGGATTTCTAAATGAGTGTCTTAATGTACATGTCAAATGCTGGAGAGCTCCCCAAAATGTGTCCTCTTAACTTGAGTAGCTATGTTCATCTCTCATAATATTTTATTTTAAGAAATGGATAAATAGCAAAGCATTCCTCACCCCTCACCCCCGCCACCTCACCAACACTTATCTAGAGGTAAACTTCAGCTGACATTTGGGTCAAATTATCTTTTATACCAAATGAGAATATTTGTGTTGCTTCAATTGATCGACTCCTGATTAATTTCTGGACTACTGTGCGGCGCTGCTATTTATTCAACTTGACCTTGAAGTCATAGTCCATCGTCAGGATGTGGAAAGAATTGAATTAATTAACACTTTCTCCAGGTCAGCTAAAGTGTTGGGCGCAGATTTGTGAGGCAAGCAGGATATATAAACAAACAAGGCCTACAGGAGGTAAGTAACGCACCCTAAATCGTAGACTTGATAGTAGAGCCAGGATTCAGTCATCCGTATCTAACACCCTTGCTGGATCCAGTGTCTTCTATAATGCCACTTATCTATAAGGCTGGTGTGACAATGGAAGATAACATGGAGGCAGTCCCGGGATGACAAATGATTTCTGTTCTTAAGCCAGCCTTTACGTTAAATTCGTATGTCAGCTGAAGAGTTGGGTAGGGTTTGTTTCTAACATTCTTTGTGGGGGCTGGTCCTGAACTATGAGCTGCACCTATGGCGGCCCTTTCTAACCAGGGGACTGCCTGTGTCTGAAGAGACGAGTCAATAAATGACAACTTGTATCATGGCTCTACTTCAAGAATGCTCATGGGACTTTCCCTGTGGGGAACCATCTCCTAGCCACCCCAGGGAGACAACCTTGAGTCCTCATTTAGCAAACAGCAGAAATAGGTCCTAGAAACTCCAAGACATTCACGGCCATTAAGTCGATTTCCACGCAGAGTGACCCGTTAGGGCAGAGAGACCTGCCCCCTGCGGGTTTCTAAGACTGTAAATCTTCATAAGAGTCAAAAGCCTCCTCTTTCTTCTGCATGGGTACTATAGAGGTAAGTTCATTAGAGTCTCTGGTTTTTGTTTTAATAATTTAAAATTTTTAAAAGTTTAACATCTTATTTGCCCTTTCCTTCATTAAGAGTTGACCTTATGAGTTCTCATTAATTCGAGAAAAATCCCATCATCAAAGAGAATAATGATGGTGTACAAAAAGTGTGTGTGTGTGTGGGGGGGGGGAGCATCCCAAATGATTAAACAGTAGGGGAGGAGGGAGGAGAAACAGGGAAGAAAGAGGAAAACAAAATCCTCTTCTTTGAGCAGAATGCCAACTAGAAAAGTTTGAAGAAATGATGGAAGCTGAGAAAAACAGCCCTCGGCGTGCTCACGGATTTCATCGTGGATCGTCGATGGCTGAGGAAAGCATTGGGAGGAAGCTGCATGGGGAACACGAAAGGCATAGTGTGCCAAAGAATCGCCCCACAGAAAGGAAAGAACATTTTCCCAAGGAGAGATCAGCCCTTACCACGTAAGCCAGCATCAAACAGTGGGCATCGTGATTAGCGGTACATGCCTCGCGATAGAATGCACTAAGTAAACCACATCACTTTGATCGGTGGACTGCAATAGGCCTTGGTCCCTTCCCTCCCTCTCCACACCTCTCTCAGTGTGACTTTGCAGAGGGAGGAGCGGGAGAAGGGTCCTTTATTTCTCGAGCGCTGGAATCTGGGTTGACTGTGTTACTTGGCTTGATCAACACAACCGAGGTGATGTGATGGAGGCTGGTTCTAAGCATAGGCTTCCTTCGAGCATCTTCTGCCCGCTCCCCGCTTCTCTCAGACCCCTGCCTCTTCCATGAGAAGCCAGCACTGGGCTGCCAAGTGTGATCGACTAATGGTGCTGAGCCCAGCCACCCCAGCTGACAGATGACTGCAGATCGATCACTAACGACACTGAGCCCAGCCACCCCACCTGACAGATGACGGCAGATCCACAAGGAGTCCAGAGCAAACCAGCTGAGCACAGCCCTGATCAGAGTTACCTACGTCAGACCTGGCCTGTGGACCCATGCCGCTGGATGATAAGGGGGTTTGTTCCAAGTGCAGGGCCCGTTAGTGATGCAATGGGTAAGATACTTGGCTACTCACTGTTCCAACCCTCCAGCCATTCGGTGGAAGGAAGATGTGGCCGTCGGTTTCTCTAAAGATGGACAGGCTTGGAAGCATCACGGAGCAGTTCTAGCCTGAGATCCAGAATCGACTCAATTGCAGTGGCTGTGGTTTGAGTTATGCCGGAATAGCTACCGTGAACATCATCTCGGAGTCTCCTCGTCAGTGTGGCTCAGTGGCAGTGGCCCCTAACAACCACGACTGTGAAGAAACAATCAGATAAACTAGATGTGGGAAAATTATCCTGCGTCCCACACCGTCCCATCAGTGTCATGAAAATCAAAACCCCACGTGGGAGGGCTGTTCCAGATGAGCACACTGGAACAGAGGCTGTCAGCCTAAACATGACTGCTGTTGAGGACAAGATACGTTTTTGCTGGCGTGGGGAGCCTGTGTATTGTAGGCTGCTCAGAAGCATCCCTGCTCTCTACCCACGAGATGCCAGAATACCTCCAGTTGTGACAATGAGGAAATTTCTCTCCACAGACATCACTAAATGCGTCCCCACCCCATCCCCCGGAGGCTGATCCAGAGAATCAAGTGCAATGTATAGACCTCGTTAAGACCTTGGGTCAAAGGGGGGAAGTTGACAATAAAAGGCATTGGTGACACCTGACGAAATTCGAGTATGAAACAGATGACCGAATCACTGATCCTTGACTCAGGTCTGGAGAGAGTACTGCCTTTCTGTCGGAGAAAACCGTGTTCTTAGGAGAGGTGTGCAGAGCTGTCATGCAGCACCCAGCTGACTTTGAAATGCTTCCGTGGATAAAAACACCTATTTAGAGAAGGAGATAAAAGCAAAGGTTGTGACAAAGTGTTCGTAATTTGTGGATCTAGGTGAAGGGCACAGGGTGTTCACTGTTCCATTCTTCGGACCTCAGTGGGGTTTGAAATTTTTCCCAGTGGAAAGCTGAAGGCTGAAAAGAATTCGGCACACCTCCACAGCCCGGCTCTTCTTAATCTAGTGCCAGCAAAGACGCTGCATGAAGCGGGATGCCATTCTCTGCTGCCTGGACCAGAGCCACCTCAAAGCAGGTGTGGGGCGGGGGAGTGGGCGGGGGTGGTTGTGGAAGTGGTCTCTTTCAGCCTGAGGAACTGCACACAGCTCAGTTTCCCCTGGGACCACTGGCTTCTTTCCTTGGCATAACCTCCCATGGCACCCAAAGGCTAGGTGCTGGGCGGCTTGTGTGTGTTACTCAGACAACCCAGTCAACAGCTGGCACCTAGACAGTGCAGTTTGTCCTCTCACTAATACGCCTGCTCGCACCCTTGCTCTCAATCAATAACATAAAATAAAGGAGACCCAAAATGTGGCAGCCTTCCCTCTGCTGGAACACAGACCATTCTGTACAGCCGGTAGGTCAGCCCGGGGCCATGGGAGAATGGGGTCACCTGGCCTGCCCTCCGCTTAATGACCCCGACTTTGGAAGTTTCCCGTCACCTCTTCCCACAGCAGAACCCATTATTAAAAACCTGGGCCACGCGCCCTCGCGTGGGTCGGCCCAAGTCCTGGCGCATTCAGAGCGGCATCTGTCGGAAAGAAGCACATGGCAAAGACAGCGCACCTTTTAAACGGTCAAAACCCGGGACGCCAGTGGGATATGCTGAGAAACTGGCTTATGGGAAAAGCTTTGAAACTTGTACACGGTGAAGCAAGACTGACGACGGCGAAAAGAGCACGCTCCCAATAGTCCGAAGACAAACGAGACGGCAGACGTACCCCCAAAAAAGGACTTGCTACCCATCAGAAAAAGTGTTGGGGTTTTGGGTACAAAGAGTTCTTACTGGTCTCTGAGGGGAAAGGGGGGAAGAATACGAACGGGTGTTCATTAAAAAGGAAGACTGGCAGATTTCAATGGCTCGGCTTCATTCACACCTAGAAACATGCAACTCCAGACAGCAGAGTCTCCTTTCTGCCTCTCAGCCTGACCAAGTTTCCAGTCTGACAAAACTCGGTCAGGGCAAGGGGATTATGGAGTTTACATACATTGGAAACCACTGGAAGGGGTTACAATTGGAGAATAATAAACCCAACTAAACCCATGCTCGATATACTTAATATGAGAGAATGCAAAAATGTTGCTGTATCCAGCCATGAAGCTACTGTTTCTGAACGTGTCTGCCTCTTCCTAGTATACACACCTCTGACTGTGGGGCTCCATCTCTCTAGCCCATCCCCCAAAGCATTCGACAGTCTTTGATATCGACAACATCAAAATGGCAGAGGCTCAACTTGTGTCCTTTGAGTTCAAAGAGTAAAAAGGAGTCTGAAGAGGGCAAGATCAGGGCTGGAGGGAAGACGAAGTCACGTTTCCCAGTGGAATTCTCACAGAACAGTCCACGCTGCCCTTGAAGGAGGAGCAGGTGTACTGTCGTGATCGGGGTGGGGACTCTTTGGCCCGACCTTGTTGGCCTTTTTTCTCCTAAATGCCAGTTTTCATTTTCCGAAAACTTTTTCCATAAGAAACCCTCACGATCACCCTGGAACCTTCGAGAAAAATGTATCCAGATGATCCCTTTGGGATCACACCAAGAAAGTCACCATGCTTTTCTGAGCTGACCCCTCAGCCTTGAACTGAAGTGGCCAAGCAGATACCCTCAGACGCCGCTATATTGAGCAGGAACTTTCTTGTGAGGCAGCTGAGTGGATCCACGACAGATGTGTTCGTAGAACAGATCTGTGTGTAAACACGTGTTGTTCGGGATGCAGCTGTGCATGTGTGAACTGAAATCCTAGTACTAGCCATATAGATATTTCTACTGATGGACTCTTGTGTCTTGATGTGGCAATTTCACTTAAAGCAACTTATTCCACAGAAAAAAACTCACACAAGTGCCGGGTGATGTGTGTAGGAAGCGTCGCAATAACACCTTGCTTATAACAGCGGTTTCCAACCTGTCACCTCAGGGGTCGCCTAAGACCATTGGAAAACACACCAATATCTCACAATGTCTAATTACATATTGTCTTGTGAAGAATCGCTATGCTTTCATGATGTTTAATTACCATATATACTCGTGTATAAGCCGAGTTTTTCAGCACACAAACTGGGGTTTGACTTATACACAGGTCAGTGGTACCTCAGGGAGATGTAACATCTCGCTGCCCCCTGCCCCGAGGTAATGGATGAGTGCCCATTAGCTCGTGGGTGATTGCCGTTTCTCCGCTGTTCATTCAAAGCCCCGCTGACACTACAGGGCTTTGAATGTTTGTTTACTCACATCTAACCAATCAGAGCCGTCCTATGACATGTATCTTTGAATAAGCCTTTTAAAGACTGAGTGCGAAGGATGTGGCATGAATGGATTTAATCTGGTCAAGCCCTACCAATAAAAGGAGGAAATTTCATGAAGCCTGACATAGAGTTACTAGCAAAGTGGGTTCGAGATGCATGGGAAGACATTCCAGAAGACATGGCACGACATGCCTTCTAGAAATGTAGTATTAGTAATGCTATGGATGGCAGTGAAGACTGTGCTTTGTATGAAAATGACAGCAGTGATGGTGATGACGGTGATCTCAGTGAGGACAGCGTCTATGATGACCTCACACCAGCTGAAGCTCAGCATTGGGATACGGATAATGATGAGGAATTCCGTTTGGAAGGATTTTAACTCTACATTTTAGCTTGGTTGCTGATTGAGCTCAGGGAATAGTACTCTTAAGGTTTCATTGTTGATACCTTATTGTTTTTGTTGAACCTGTTTTTCACTTACTGTGCTGGTTTACTAATGTTAAATGACTTGTTGTCCTTTTATTTATGTTTTTATTTAAAATAAATACTTAAATACATTAGCCCACTGATGTCTCAATTTTTAGTAATTTTATTTTCATTTGTTTTGATTACTGACACTCGCCAATAGCTTCTGCATTTTCCACCCTAGGCTTATACTCGAGTCAATCAGTTTTTCTGGTTTCCCAGGTAATAATGTGGTGCCTCGGCTTATACTCAGGTCGGCTTATATTCGAGTATATACGGTAGGTTCGATTTGGAACCATGAAAATACATCCTGCAGATCAGATATTTGCATGACGATTCATAGCAGTAGCTGACATCACATGACTGTGATGAAGTAGCACCAAGAATAATGTTATGGTTGGGGGGCAGGGGGGTCACCACCACATGAGGAGCTGTATGGAAGACTCGCGGAATGAGGGAGGTCGAGAACCACTGGGTTACAATGGCCATGTAAGTGGAAACTATTTGAATGTCCAATGATGGTGAAACAAATGATGGTTCAGCCGATGGTGAACGAACAGATCTGGAAATATAGACATGTGTTGGTGTGGGGCTAGTTCTATAGATTACTGAGTGAGTGCCGCAAGGAGAACGTGGCAGAGTACGTTGTGGTGGTGGTGAGGTGCCATCCAGTAGGTTGCAACTCATAGCGACCCTGTGCCCAGCAGAGCAAGGCGCTGTCCATGGGACAACTTCCAGAGGACTCGTCAGTCCCCCTTGTGATATTTACGTAGGACCTATTTCAATGCCTCATACAGAATAAGGCTTTGTTCAGACAACCCGCTTTTAGCAAGGGCTGCAGGGGTGCAAATGAACCTGAGCCACTGCAGCCCCCAATGTCCCCTTTGAAACCTTGGAAGGCTGGATTGAGCAGCTGCCGCGGGCCACTCACACATCCAGATGTTGCTCAGGCCCAGCCTTTTGCGAGACCTCCATCGGAAGGCCAAGGCAGTCCAGCAAGGGGGAAGAATGGGATGGGGATCTTTCCTCCTCTCTACCGCTCTCCTCAATGTTCCTTCAGGAATGTGAGCGTTACGCTGGAACCAAAGGTACTGAGCTAGGGTGGTGGGGAGAGGGGATTCGCAAAGGTGCCCGAAGACTCTTACTCATTACACGTGGTTTAGAAATATGAAAAAGATGTATTTGTGCCAGGTGCCCATCTGAGAGGGCAGCTTGGATCAGGACACACTTCTTTTCTTGGCGTTGGGTTCCTGCAGTGGGCTCACTTCATCCCTCTCAGCCAGCTCCCAGCTGTATCTTGGCAAAGAGGCAATCTCCAAGACTTTTTGGCTGGTTTCACAAGTAAACTGAACACAAGACTGCTCCTCTTTGCTGACAGTTCCCTCTTGTTTACGATGTTCCAGTCAATGAGCCTGTCTATCTTCATGGGTGTTTCTCCTGAATGTTCTTGTTGTCTGCAGGGATCTCTACCTGGCTTCCGCGCTGCTCACGGACCTAGGCCTGTTGCCACAACATAGCAGGTGGATGCTGGGCCACCGATGACTTTGTTATTGACTCCATAGTGCAATTTTGGTGCGATGGCTGGGGATGCTAAGGTTGTCCGGGGACACGGCTTAAAAACACAGGTCAATTGCCAATTGAGACACTGGTTCTGATCACCGGTTTGTTTGTTGTTTTTCAGGTTGTTTAAGGACATTGGGTGAGTGCACAAATGTGTGCTTGAAGAGCCGTTCTGACTACGGGCGATTCAAACACAGGGTTATTATGGCAAGTTGGTTTGTGACAGCTGGTCCTGCCTTAGCTATTTCCTGAAGAAGACACTTTGAACAATTATTTAAATGCCTCCCCTAGGCAATTCCAATGATGATGATGAAGATGATTTTGCAACTGAATGTGCAATTCAGGGTGTGTACATGGAACGACTGTTTTTAGCTTGCGCCTCTCTTGACACGGATGTCAGCTCTTGTTTCCTGGGATTACTGGAGATTATCGAAGACAGAAAACAGTCTTTCTCTTCAGGGCCACTGGCCCACATGAAAAAAAGAACTCTGGGGCCCACGCAGGGCATAATAAGAATAATAATTATAACAGTTGGATTTTATGCAGTGCTAACTAGTTTTTAAGCAGCTGTGGGGGCATTGTGAGTTAAATATTGGACAGCTGACCAAAAGGTCAGTGGTTCGAGCCCACCAGCTGCCCCCAAGGGAGAAAGATAAGTCTGTCTGCTCCTGTAAGATTTACAGCCTTGGAAATGCTATGGAGCAATTCTCTGTCCTTCAAGGTCACGCGGAGTCAAGCAGACGCGCTGGCAGTGGGTTTGGTGTGGAAGTACTATTTAGGAGCCCTGCTGGTGCAGTGGTTAAGGACACACCTGCTAACCAAAAGACCTGTGCTTTGAGCCCACAAGCAGCGCTCCAAGGGAGAAAGACCTGGCAGTCTGCATCCATCAAGAAACCCAAACTCGCTGCCATCGAGTCAATACTGGCTTGTCGTGACCCCATAGGACAGGCTGGAACTGTCCCCTGTGAGTTTCTGAGACTGTAGCTGCTTCCAGGAGTAGAAGACCCTGTCTCTTTCCCACAGAGTGGTTGGTGGTTTCGAACTTGCAGGTTGCAGCCCAACTTATCGGCACCACACCGCATGGTTCCAGCTTTGGAAACCACTTCTACTCTGTCCTGTAGGGTTGCTATGAGTCAGCATGGACTCCACAGCAGCGGGTCTGGGTTTGTACTATGAGCACCACCACGGGTCTGTCAGTTTGTGGTTGATGGGGAGGCTGGAAACGATGCCCCCGGTATTCACAAGCCCAGCAGGGTCATCCATGGTGGAGAGGTTTTGCCGAGCCTCGACAGACTGAGATGAAAGGCCTGATGGTCTACTTCTGAAACTTAGCCATGAAAAACCTATGGATCACAGGGAACTCGTGTCTGCCACCGTGCTGGAACAGGCACCATAGGTTGGAAGCACTACAGCATAGCTGACATGCTGGGCTCAGACACCCCAGTGATCAGGATGGCAGGGGACTAGGGAATGCTTTGGTCTGCTGTACAGAAGGTTGCCAGGTGCTGAAATGTTAGGGTCTCGTCCAGCGAGACCCTCACACGGTGACCCGGAGGGGCAACGAACCTGGATGGGAAAAAGAAACAGAGACATGAGGCAAGACAAGTGCTGATCAAGACTGTTTATTTTGCCAAAACTCGGGGTATATATTCACAACAGAGAAGGAAGTGGGAGGCACATATTCCAATGAAGCACACTGTGTAACAACCGCACACTGTACAACAACCAATCAGCCACATGTTCCCAATAAGGTACAAAGGGTGCGCAACAGTACTCAAAGATGTCTGTGGTGACGTCCGCATGCAAATCAAGGCTTACCAGGTGAACTTATCACTGTGTTCCTAATATGGTATATCTGCAGTTCAATGGGTGCTCAGTACTTTGACTAATGACAACAAGGTCAGTTATCGCAACTTCCCATGCTACTGAGCACGTAGTTTGGAATGTGGGGGCGAAGTTGGGCAGGAAACAAAGCCTTGCTGTTAGAAAGCGGCTACGTGTCTGAAGCCAGGGTCTTAATGGCTTTCGGCTCCCAACATGTCCTCCTTTTTTGTTTTATGTATTTAGAAAATGAGAGATTCCCTTAGGGAGTTGTGCCTGTCTTAGGTTGCCAGGTGCGTCTCTGACCCTTACCCGTCTTCGGCTTCTGTGAACGCATCTTATCCACCTTAGGTGGAGGCGAACCAGCGCCTGTCTTAGGTTGGTGTCAGGGGCACCCAGTCTTACCCGTCACTGGCTATCCAACTCATCTCATGAGGGCGGAGGGTCTTACTGGTGACGCATACTCATCGTCAGATACCGAGCCACCCCGACTAATCATCTCAAGGCGATGGTAATGGACCTGTATGGGCTTAGCCTGGATGGCCTCTATTTGTTCTTTGATAAAAGACATAAGTTTGTTAAAGATGACGGGCCTCAATGAAATTACAACAAGCAAAACAATTACCGGCCCTATAAAAGGGGCAAGAAACGAAAATAACTGCGAAGACCACCAATTGATTGAGTTGAACGAATTTGGGGGCAGGCGTCCAAAATTAAGTAATTCCTTACTGATCTTATTGAGATTGTTTACCCGTTCCTCAACTAATCCAGATTCATTAATATAGTAAGAACATTCTTCTTGTAAAAACAGACAAGTACCCCCCTTTTCGGCTGTAATAAGGTCCAGTGCGCGCCGATTTTGCAGAACAACTTGAGCTAAAGAGTTGATTTGTCGTTGGAGAGACGCCAGAGACTGTGCAGTCATCCAGAGCTTCTTGAAGGCGGGCGGCCAGATCGTTGGTGGCGGTGATAGAATGTCCAAGTGCTCCTCCTCCAAAACCAACAGCGGCGACAGAGGAGGCCAATGAAAGGCCCATTAGGACAGGGAGAAAAATAGCTCTTTTTGACTTGGAAAGGGGGTGAGGAGAAATTTTAGATTGAAATTCAGTGGTGGTATAAACAGTTAATTGGGGCACCAAAGTAACAGGCATACACCATAAGGAAGACGGAAGGGAAGCATTCAAATGTTTTGTGAGGGTATGATTACACCAGAAGAAAAAGCCATTGGGCGCAACTGCTTCTGTCGTAAGCGAGAGTGACTTATTACAAAGAGATGAGGACGGCGCTGAGTAACAAAACGGAACTTGGGTTGTGCCAGGAGGTAAATAAAGGGGAACATCATTGACAATTATAGGAGTTTGGGGAGGCGGCGTGGTGTTGGTATTATTAGAAATAGGGTTGGAGGTTGGGACTGCAGCAAGCATGGGGGTGGTGGGGGGATTGCTGCGATTCTGATTCCAAGACAAGAGGTGAAGGTCCACATCTGTGAGTAGAAGGGTCTTCGGGCTAGTATAAATTTGTTGAACCTTACGAGTGTTAATATCTCAGTTGGGCTGCCTGCATTGACCTCAATGCGAGTCACTTTCTGCGGCTCCGGCAGGGAGTGGGAGGGAACCGCAGCGGACTCAAACTGATCTCCGGTGCTTCTCAGGAGACGGAGATTTCACTGCTCAGAACGGCCGTTCTTCGGGGAAGCAGTGTCCAGGATCGAAGACCCCCATCGGGCCCCACGTTTGGGCGCCAGTTGTTAGGGTCTCGTCCAGCGAGACCCTCACACGGTGACCCGGAGGGGCAACGAACCTAGATGGGAAAAAGAAACAGAGACATGGGGCAAGACAAGTGCTGATCAAGACCGTTTATTTTGCCAAAACTTGGGGTATATATTCACAACAGAGAAGGAAGTGGGAGGCACATATTTCAATGAAGCACACTGTGTAACAACCACACACTGTACAACAACCAATCAGCCACATGTTCCCAATAAGGTACAAAGGGTGCTCAACAGTACTCAAAGACGTTCATGGTGACGTCCGCATGCATATCAAGGCTTACCGGGTGAACTTATCACTATGTTCCTAATATGGTATATCTGTAGTTCAATGGGTGCTCAGTACTTTGACTAATGGCAACAAGGTCAGTTATCGCAACTGCCCATGCTACTGAGCACGTAGTTTGGAATGTGGGGGCGAAGTTGGGCAGGAAACAAAGCCTTGCTGTTGGAAAGTGGCCAAGTTTCTGCTACGTGTCTGAGGCCAGGGTCTTAATGGCTATCGGCTCCCAACACTGAAGGCAACTGGGAAGCAACCAACAACAATAACTATGAGCACATTTTTCCTCCATGGAGAGAGAGACACAAAGTTTTCAGAATATACCTTCTTTTGAAACTAACCACAAACTATCTTACTTAATAGTTACACATATCCGGGTGCTAGAGCAAAGTGTGGTGAAGAATTCATACGGTGCTTGGCTATCAGAAAGAATAGCATCTTACAGGCGTCTTAAAGGCTTGTCTTAAAACAAGTGGCCATCTACGTGAGGTGTCAGCTAAGTCCACATGGAAGGAGTATGCTACTAGAGTGACGCAAGGATTGTACATGATAAAATCCAGGATCAGAGGAAGGACTTGTATTAAAGCTTAAATTCTGAGCCCCCGGTTTGCAGAAGGATATGGATGACAGCGTGAGTCTCAAATCCCTTTGTGGAGTCCCCACGTGGATTGGGCCTCCATTGAATTCTCTCAGACTATCGACCAGGGAGGTGACTAGTTGTGTTCTCAGACAGAGTGCATTGAAAAAATGGATTACTACAGATACTGTTAGGTTAAAATTGAACATAGCATCAATCAATGGTTTTCCCATTTGACCCATTTTTAATTTGTTCTCATTTCTATTGTCATCTGCTTTCACTCAGATTGTTTTCTGTTTTATTTTGTTGTTCTTGTTGGGGTTTTTGGTATGATTCCCTTTATATGAAATTCAAGGTAGGTATAACTATCTAGATAGTAACTACATTAATAATTCTTTAGGGTTATGACAGGGTGGTTGGGAATAACAGGGAGCTAATAATAACGGGTACAAGTATAAGGGAAATGTTCTACAATTGCTTGTGGTGCCAGCCGCACAACTTTTAATATATTTAACTCATTGAATTACATGGCACATTGATTATCTGTCAACAAAATTGTTTTTAAAAATGTTTAAGGTGATCATAAAACATGGTTATACATATTTGACAGGGCCCCACCCCCCATATTATCTATTATCCATTAAGGAAGCACAAGTGGGAAGGATGATGATGAAATAGAGGAGGTGGGTGTGAGTTGAGGGTATGCGGGGGAGAGTTGAGAGTGAAAGGAAATGAGATGCTGGAGGAATGAGACAGACAGGCAGTGGGACAACGGGTCAAAGAGACCAGTAGAAAGGAAGAAACAGGAACAGGAAGGGAAAAAGTCGGAGAGACAAGAGAACTGCAGAGACCGGGCAGTTTGGGGAGTGTTAAAACATGTTAGTGTTTGTTTTGAAGATGACTGCAGCGGTAGCATTTAAACTACCCATTGTTGTGTGCCTTTGAATGGATTCCAACTCACAGTGGCCGCATGTGACAGAGTAGAATTGCCCCATGGGGTTTTTAGACTATGATCTTTGTGGAAACAAAAGGCCTCAACTTTCTCCTACAGACCAATTGGTAGATTGGAACCACTGACTTTGCAATGGGATTCCTTATGGTGGGAGTTAGATGATTGTATGTCAACTCCACACTCTTGGTTGGGATGGAGTCAAGCCTGTCAATCAGGTCACAGCCTGATGCTGTCTTCTTAGGGGTGTGCTCTTCCCTCCCCCCACTCCCTCTCAATCACTGACCCTGAGAGCTGCTGGAGCCCTGCCACGTTTCCACCTACCTTGGATCCACAGGACTCTGCACCCACCAGCCTGTGCTCTCCCTGCATTCTGCATCATTGCCTGTGGCTGCATAAGCCTCAAGGGGGACTTATGGACTAGTATTGGACTTACGGACTTGTGTTGGGCTGGGATCCTTTCCTGATATATAAATGTTTCTTGAAATAAAGCTCTTTCTTAAACTAGATTTGTTTATGAGTCTGTGGTAGTTATGTAATCTGTTGTCAATTTTAAAAAATTGTTGTCAATTTTAAAAGTGTATGGGGTGGAGTATAACCTGTCAATCAGGATATAGTCAATAAGGCCTCTGTGTGGGCATGACCTTCTCCTGAGGATTCTGGGAACTCCTGTATTTCCTCCTTGGAGGCAGGAGACTCTCTCTCTAGGTTCACTCCCTGGGAGACTCTAGGCTCACTCCCTGGGAGACATCCCTGTGGAGAAGACACATGAAGAGAGGCTGATGGAGCCAGACCTCTGGAGCCAGAGAAGCTATATGGAGACCCCTGCCAGCGCTGAGATGCTTACACCACCACTAGATCCACAAGACTTCCAACCCACTGGCCTGTGATCTTCCTGCATTCAGCATCATTACATGTGTTTCATGAGTCTGACGAGAACTTTATAGATTGGTATCAGACACAAGGGCTCGTATCAGACTTATGAACTTGATCTTGACTGGGCTGGGATGTTTTCTCAATATTCAACTGCTTTTGTATAGAAAGCTCTCCCTTATATACATATGAGTGTCTATGAATTTGTTTCTCTAGTCCAACACACCTAACACACCATTCCCAGACTCAAACCCAAACCCCTTGCCTTGGAGTCAGTTTTGGCTCTTAAGGACCCTGTACAAGAGAGTCAGACTTCACCATGGGTTTCCACATCCTTCTCCGGTGATCCAGTAGGATCACTAGTGGGTGCCAACTACCCACCTTCTCTGAGCCTCTGAGCCCTTTACCCGCAGTGCCACAGAAGCTCCGAGCCTATCATTATTGGCTACCAAGTCTTTCTTAATTAACTCAAACTCCAAACTCACTGCCTTGGGCAAGGAAGAACTAATTACCCCTGATGAATCTTTATGGGAGTAGAAAACCTCATTGTTTTCCCCTCATGCAGCATGCTGGTGGCTTCAAACTGCTGCCCTTGTGGCTAGCAGCGCTATGCACAACCTACTATACCACTAAGGCCCCTAGTGAATGAAGTGGGAAATCAGAAATGGAAACCTTACTAAAGAGATGTCTCAGCTGGCTGCCATTGCTTCTTATTGCAGGCATTCCAGGGGGAGGTGGGTGGGACCAGTTATCCAAAGATTTAGGTGGGTGGGACCAGTTATCCAAAGACTTAGGTGGGGAAAGTTACCAACCTTGTCCACACACAGAAAATTCTCTAGGAACTTAAACAAACAAAAAGCACCCATGCCTAGGCCCCAGTCCCAATATGTAATTGGTTTAGGGATGTGGCTAGCCCAAAGAATATTTTTTTAAACAATTCTAGGTGGATTAAGCACTGGGCTGCTAACCACAAAGTCGATGGTTCAAACCCACTAGCCACTCTTGTTGGAGAAAGATGAGGCTCTCTGCTCCCATAAAGTGTTGGAAGCCCCGAGGAGCAGTGTACTCAATCCCTGTAAGTTAGAGTTGATTCAGTGGCAGAGGGAGGGTATGATTCCAAAATGCATCCAAGGGTAAGGGCCACTGCTGAGAGATTTCGCTTTGAATGTCCTCAGCAGAGAATCCATTGTCATGATGACTATTTACTGTTGTTGTCAGGACCCATTGAGCGGGTTCCGACCCATAAGGACCTTATGCACAATAGAAGGAAACTGCCCGGCCCTGCACCATCCCCGCCATTGTTCTCCGCTGGAGCCATCGCTGCAGCCACTGTGTCCATCCATCTCCTCAAGGGCCTTCCTCGCCCTCGCTGCCCGTCGACTTCACCAAACATGATGACCTTCCCCAGGGACTGATATCTCCCGCTAACATGTCCAAAGTCTGTAAGAGGAAATCTCGCCATCCTTGCCTCTAAGGAGCACTCTGGCCATACTTCTTCCGAGAGAGATGGGTTGGTCCTTTTAGCAGCCCTTGGCACTTTCAATGTTCTTCTCCAGCACCACCAATCCAATGCATCATTTCTCCTTCGCTCTTTTTTGTTCAGTGTCCAACTTTCGCTTGCGTGTGAAGTCTTTGAAAATATGATGCCCCCTAGAGGACAGAGTAGAACCGATCCGTCAGATTTCGGAGGCTGGAGTCGGTATGCAAGCCGACTGCCATGTTTTTTATCCCACCCAAAGGGGACTGGTGTCTTTGAGCTGCTGATCTTTCAGTTCGCAGCCCAATGCTTAACCCACAGCTCCACCAGTACTTCTTGTCTGCTTTCATAACCCCTAAAATAATCATGCATATGGTCTTCATGCAGGATTATTTTAGGGGCTCTGAAAGGCTTGCATTCGTGATTAATATTAGAATTTACTTGAAGACAGTTAGTGTGTAGGCAATCAGGGGCCTTGGGGGCCCAGTGGTTCCGCTGTTAGCTGCAAGGACAGTGATTCAAACCTTCTAGCAGCTCCCTGGAGGAAGAACTCAACCATCTGTTTCTGTACATTGAAGTCTCGGAGAGACCCCGATGGGGCAGGCCTACTGTCCTTTAGTGTTACCATGAGTGGAATCAACTTGCCAACACACAACAACATGGAAGCCCGACATGCAATCAGATGATCGGAACATTGCTGTGGTTGCTGCCAGGTGCTGTCCAGTCGGTTCCAACTCATAGCAACTCTGGGTGCCACAGAACCAAGTACTGCTTCGTCTGCGCCAGCCTCATGACAGTGATTGTGTTTGAGCTCGTGGCTGTAACCAGTGTCAGGCCAGCTCCCTGTGAGGGTTCCTCTGTTTCGCGGACCCTAAACTTTCCCAAGCATGATGCCTTTTGCCAAGGATTGGTCTCTCCTGATAACATATCCAAAATACACACGAGAGGAGTCTGGTCATCCTGGCATCGTGGCCGTATTTCTGCCGAGACAGGTGTGTTTGTTCGTCCGGCAGTCTGTGGTGCTTTCAAGATTCTTTGCCAGCGCTGTCATTCAAATACGTCCATTCTTCTCCCATCTTCTTCATTCATGATCAGAGCATTACGTTTGATGAAATGAAACCAAAGCTCGAAGTTCTCAACCTGGGTGTATTTAGTAACTGGCCTGGCTAATAATTGGTTGTGAAGGCGGGCGATTGAGGACGGTATTTTCAGGCTATTTGGAAATTTGGAAGAAAGTGAATCAAAATTATTCACGAGATAAGGAAGGTCTCCATAGACATTACACTCGAGGCAGTACCTGTCAATCCTTCCAAGGTGCTGCCCAGTCTTGGATTGCTTTGTTCCTTCAATAAACTCCTTACTTTTAAACAGAAAAATAAAAAAAAGGACTTGCACTTCAAAGGTGATTTGACCTGAACCCAGCAGATGAGGGCAGCTGGTGCCTCTTTGAAGGCAGTCTTCCGCTGACCTCCTCAGATGCAGGTGAGAGGCTCAGAATCAAACGACCTGGTTGGCTTCTTTTCCTCCGATAGCTCCAGCCAGTCCCTGTGCCGCTGGACATCGCTGATGTCCCTGACCTGCTCCTCAAACTGGACCTGGTTGTCTTTTCTAGAATGTTCTCTCACTATGTCTTCCTATCCTTGTCCCTCCCATCCCCGGTTCCCTCTGTGTCAACACAGACGCTTCACTTGCCCACCATCTGGTATAATATTCTCCAGGGGAACAGGTAGAAAAGGCGCTGTCCCCAATCAGGCCCGTCCTTTCCTGCCAGGTGGTTGCCAGGTGTCAAATTGACTGTGACTCCAGGTGACTGTGTGGGTGCAGAGGACTCTTGCAGGGTCTTCAAGACTGTGTGACCTTTCAGAAACAGATCCCCAGGCCTATCTTCCTAGGAGCCTTGGGGTGGGTTCAACCTGCCAACCTTTTGGCTCTTGGTCTAATGTTGAACCATTTACGCCACCCAGGCACTTCTCCAGCCAGGCAACATGAACAAATGTCCACCTACCGCCGGCTTCTGAAGTCAAGCTCTCTAATCCAGGAAGGGATTTTAATGTGAAGACTTTTAAGTGAAATAAGAAGAATCACTTTGGTTAACTGGTATATATCTACCTATAGGACTATGGTTTTATCCCTAGATGATTCTATTATATTGTAGAACCAAACCAGATCCACTGCCATTGAGTCAATTCCAAATCAAAGGGACACTATGTAGAGTTTCCCATATTTTTGTGTGAGCAGAGAGCCTCATCCTCCTCCTGGCAGTTAGTAGCCCGATTCTGACCTGGTCCACCGCGCCGCCAAGACTCCTCGTTCTAGTGTAAGGATGGCATTAAGCAGGAAGTGATACCTGCAGCCTGCAACTTTATGAAGCTTATCATACTACTGCTGCCGTCGCTACTGTCATGTTCTGCGCCAGCCCTTTCTGAAGGCCGTGTGTGTGTGCGTGTGTGCGTGTGCGCGCGCGCGCGCGCGCGTGTGTGTGTGTGTGTGAACTCCTTCTGCAATGAGTTAACTCAGTATTCTGACTCCTTTATTCGGAATCCCCGAAAGGCTAGGTGTGTCCCCAAACCAAACATGTTACCATTGAGGCAATTCCAACCCACAACAACCCTGGAGGACACAAGAGAGCTGTTCCCTCGTCGGGTTTCTAAGGCGCTGATCTTTATAGCATCAGGCTGTCTCGCATCTTCCATCCTGGGGGTTGGGGGGTGGGGGTGGGGGCGCAAAGCCCCGACTTTTCAGTTAGCAGCAGAGCACTTAACAATGGTGCCACCAGGTGTGTGTGTGTGTGTGTGTGTGTGTGTGTGTGTGTGTGCGCGCGCACGCACACGCCATGCAGTCAGTTCTAACTCTCCGGGGCCTTCTGTATAACAGAAGAGAGCACAGCCCCGTCTGTGCCCTCCTTCTCCTGGGTAGTTCTGCATGCGCTGTGCCAGCCACTGTGGCGACCTAGCTCCTTGAGGGGGCTTCCTCTTTTTCACTGACCCTCTCCTCTACCAAGCACCATGTCCTTCTCCAGGGCGTGGCCCCTCCTCATAGCATGCTCTGAGTCCGTGAGAAAAAGTCCTGTCATCCTCGCTTCTAAGGGACATGGTGCCTGCCTGGGCTTCCCCAAGGCAGATCTGTTTGTTCCTCTGGCAGTCTGCGGTACGTGCAGTATATTTTTGCCAGCACCTGTTCAGTCGCCCATTCTTCTCCAGTCTTCTTTTTGCTCTTCATCGGGGACATTGGGTCCCCAGGATGTGCTTCTTGCATGAATGGGAAATGGCTGAATCCAGCCAGCTGGGCGAGGCAGAGCATGCAGGACGAAGGTGGGGGAACGAGGGAGCTAGCGCCGGTCCAACTGGACTGTGCAGATGGAGCCTGATTTTAAAACCCCCTGAGTGGCCATCACTTCTACCCTGAGAGGTGGGGGATGCTTTTTATTCCCTGCGCCTATGCCATGCTCCTGAAAGGCCACTGGGTTCTGAATGCACTAGGACTCAGTGTTAATTGCTTTTTGGAATATCATTTTGTCAGCTTTCGTTTAGATGTGGTAATTTGCCAAGTGGACCCCACCCCCCCACCTCCCAGGTGCACAGTGCATCTAGAATGATGTAGGCTTCCGGCATTTCCTGGGACTCCTGCCACCTCCACGCAGCTGGCAGAGCCCATCCAACCAGGAGATGCGCTCACCAGGGAGTCTCCTAGAACTGGCTGCGATTTGTTTTTGTCTGAGCCTTTGAAGTCTCTCCAAGGCCCAGCCCCACTTAATCCAGAAAATAAAATCATCCCAGGAACTCAAGAATTTAAGAATTAGACGTCACCTGATGCACACTAGGTGGGGAAAAGACAGTCACTCTGAGAGAGTCAGTGGCAAGGTCACCAGCTGATAGCAGGGTGTTGGGCCTAAGGGGTGCTCTGGGGGGAGGGGGCACCAAGCTGTGAGTGGGGTCCCCCGGGTGTCTGCTGGGTGGGTGTGTACATGTGTGAGTTGCAGCGTGTTTGCGGAGAGCTCTTTTCCCTGGCCGGAACAGTCGCCCTTCACGCATGCTTCAAAGTCACCGCGGAGACCAAAGTGCTTACAAAATTACTGGGCACTTGGAAGAGGAATTCTTGCCAGTCCCTGTGTTCCCTGTGTCCCTCTCCAACCAAGCCCAGCAAGCCCAGGGAGGAGGGGAGGGAGGGAGGAGTCAGGCTCTGGGACTAGGAATTTCTAAGTTTAGATGCCAACAGGATTAAAAAAAAAAAAAAGAAGGATGGATTCTATCTGATTTCTCCAGCCGGGCTGTGGCCCCTCCTGGGAGAGGCAGACCTGGTTGCGCACCGGAAGCCTGTCTCAGGGTTCACCAGGGACTTGGGTCAAGAAGACCCCACTGGGGTAGGGCTGAAGGAAGTTCTTTGGTTCTAAGAAAAGAAAGGGCTTCCCCCCTCCCTGAGCAAACAGAACATCGGCATTCTGGGCGTTTCCTTCGCCCTCGGAGAAATCATTTCCAGCCTTGGGTGAGTTCATACAGCCACCACTGGGGAACAGGAAGAAGGTGGAGGCAGAACGTGAAGGACCTAGGAGCCTATAAGACTCGGCCTTGGCCTCCTGCATCCTGAGCGCTGGAGTGGGGCTAGCTACGCCGTGCTGGGCAGGCCGAGCTGTATAGAGGGTGCCTAAGGTCTGGGTACTGGTGGCATAGTGGTTACACGTGGGGCTGTGAACTGGAAGGTCAGCGGTTTGAAACCACTAGCGGTTTCACAGGAGAAAGAGGAGGCTTCCTACTCCCGTAGAGAGTCACAGTCTCGGAAACCCACAGGAACCGTTCTACCATGGCCTCTTGGGTTGCTAAGAGTGGGTATGCCTTCACGGGAGGGAGAACAGTTTGACTCACCGGACTATGGCCAAGATGGACTGAGACAGTGATGGTCAGTTCCCAGACTTGGGGTGTGTGTGTGTTAGTTAAAGTATATTGTGCTAACCTGGCTGATAAACACAGGTGGGTTTAACTGAAGGGCGGAGGGATAAATGGCTCGGTGAACCTCGCCTTTCTAGTTCTCTCATCCCTTGCTTTCTGATGGTGGGACCAGGGTGCAGCTGTCTTAGCCAGTTCTCTGCTTCAGCTGACAAGGCTCACTTCCTGCAAGACAACCTTGAGGAGAAGCCACATGGACATACCCCAGTGCTGCCCTGGGTGCTGGAGCAGCCGTGTGGAGACCCCTGCCAGTGCTGAGATGCTTACACATTCACTGACTCGGCTTTCCTCCTGCAGTCAGCGTCATTGCATGTGTTGTGTGAGATGGAGGAGGACTTTGTGGATTGGTGTCTGACATAGGGGCTAATGTTGGATTTTGGGGCTTGGGCAGCACTGGGTTGGGATGTTTTCTTGATGTGCACTTACCCTTTATATAAAACCCTCTTACACATATGAGTTTCTGTGGCTTTGTTTCTCTAATGGATCCAGACTAGCACAGGGGTTATTCCAGGGGAATTTCTTTTCATGCATGCTCACTCTCCTGATCCCCCTGGTGAGTTCCTTCATTTACCCACTAAAATTTAAGAAAACAAAAAACAAAAAAGGGATTGACTAAAGACTAGATTGAATGCCCCCACGCCTTTATTGATTTCCTGTCTTCTGATCTATCGATGTTCACTAAGCCAACTTCTTCTCTTTGTTTAAAAATATTCTTATAAGCAAACGAGAAGAAATTCAGGAGAAACTAAAGCAGCGGTTCTCAACATGGGGGTCTCAACCCCTTTGGGGGGGTCGAACAGCCCTTTCACAGGGGTCACCCGATTCATAACAGTAGCCAAGTTACAGCGATGAAGTAGCAACGAAAATCATTTTATGGTTGGGAGGGGGGGTCACCACAACAGGAGGAACTGTATGAAAGGGTCATGGCTTGAGGAAGGTTGAGAACCACTGAATTCAAGGATTTCCTTCAGGAAATACCTTGTGAGTTCCTGGAGGGTGCACACAGGTCAGCATTCCCAAAGGTTGGGTGCTCACATCCCCCTCAAGAGGCCTTAGAAACCTGGACCCGAGGCCTGCTTCCAAAAGGTCATGGCCTTGGGAGCCCTCTGGGAACACTTGAGCGAGGTCACTGTGAATCCCAGTCGGCTCAGTGGCCATACATCACTGACTTATTATGGACTGGGTATAGAGGCCTTAAAGATTCATTCTGATGTGAACCTCAAAGAGAGCCCCTGAAGTGCTGTAGGGGGCAAATCGACTGAGAATTAGAGGCTCGGGTTCAAAATCCTCATGGGTGAAGATCTCCATGGGGTAAAAGACCCTGGGCGTGGCAGCTGGCATATCTGGCTATGTTTCTTCATAGGCTCAGAGCAGTTCTTGCCCAGGCTGGACCACACTGACCAGTCACTGGGCCCCAGTTGTCCCAATCAGCTAAAGCCGTTTCAGCAACAGTGAAGGTCAAGTGACCCTGCTGGGCCGAAGCAGGACCCTTGACCCAGGAGCTGTTTGGATGGCCTTCATAAATCAGACGCAGAGCTCCTGGCTTAGTTGGGCATGGAGTGCTGGCCTTCACCCTGAACCAGCCTAGAACCCCTGCTTCTCTCACTCAGCCAACTGGCCTGTGCCTTCTCCTGGAAGTAACTAAATTCAGCTTGGCCTTTTTCGGTCTACTGATCTTTTTAGTATCTTCCTTGTCATCGTCGTCATTCTTCCCAGGCGGTATCTCACATACGGCTTGGTCTTGAACGTTCCCTTCCCGTATATGTGCTCATCAGAGAGAGCAAGGTTTGTTCCCCTTCAAGAATGGGCCATGCAATGAACAAAGCATGGCTTTGAGCCAGAGAGGGCGCTTGAGCTGGCTCCTGTCCTCCTGCGCTGATCTCCTCCAAGAAGCTATCAGATCAGTCAGGGCCCCAGCTGGAGAGAGATGGAATGCTCGCACCGAAAACATGAGTTGTTTAATCAGATAAATGTTTATAAAGGCATGAGAAGAGAAGAGAGAACCCACAGGGACAGAGGACTAGGGGACAAAGGGTGTAGGACCAGAACTGGACACCGCTGGAGGAGAGTCCACTAGGCAGGGGTTGTGGCCCGTGGCAAGGGTCAGTTGGCCCAGAGTGACCGCACAGACAGGGAAACGAATGTCCCCATGTTGCTCCGTCCCTCCTGTGTGTCTGCAGCTAGAACAATGATTTGCTCTTTCTGAACCTTCTTTGTTTTTGCAGAAGGGAATAATAACGCATTGCTCAGAGCTGCTGGAAAACTTAGATGAGAACTTATTTTCTCTCACTGCAGAGATGCCAAGCCCAAGCCAGCTGCCACTGAGTGGGTTCTGCCCTGTGGTGACACCACGCATGTTGTTGTTGTTGTCGGGTGCCGCCGAGTCGGCTCTGACTCCTAGCGACCCTAACTGTGCATGACGGAAGGAAATGCGGCCTGAGCCCATCTTTGCAGCCAGTGTCCACCCATCTTGTCAAGGGCCTTCCTTTGTCCCCCCTGCCCTTCCACCTTACCAAGCATGACATCCTTCTCCAGAGACTGGTCTCTCCGGACAACATGTCCAAAGAATGTGAGACAAAGTCTCGCCATCCTGGCCTCTGACAGGAGCATCTGGCTGAAGCTCTTCCAGACAGATGTGGTGCCTTTGCCCGTACAATCAAGCATGCTGGTTCATCGCCAGTCTTCCTTGCTTAATAGCCAACGTTCACATGCATGCGAGGTGACCGAAAATACCTGGGCTTGGGTCAGGCGCACCTTAGTCGTCAAAGTAACCTCCTTGCTTTTCAATACTTTAACGAGGTCTTGTGCCACAGATGTACCCAATGTCATGAGTCATGTCTCTCGACTGCTGGCGCCTGGTATAGAAGGGTACACCTGTGCTTGGGGGGGGAGGGGCGGTGTCCATTGGCTGGTTTTTTTCAGCTTGTTTGTTTGTTTAGAGTAGTTCCTCAAGTGTCTCGGGGTGAACGTGAACTTCCAGTCTTCGGGTTAGCAGCTAAGCGGGTGCCACTCAAGGACTCCCAGAGCCACGCTACACTCTCCACAGTTGTTCTCCTCCTGCGTTTGGGCCTCCGTGAGGAGTAGCTAGTGTAGACGTCACCACATCCATTTCTCCGTGTGGCGAGTGAGGCTCGGACAAATGCCTTCCCCAAGGTGTCCTGGTTACAAAAACAGCACGATGCGACTGAAGCCAAGCTCCTCTACAGACAGCGGGGACACTCTCTCTCACACCACCTCTCTGCTCCAGTCTAACAACAGCTGCCGCTGATTTTACTTTTTCTATCTAGAGCTCTCAGGCCTCGGGCAGCAGAGAAAAACGGATTGACATTGATAGACGCAGGAATCATGGCCAAAGGCAAAACGGTGACCACTGACCTGACAGATGGAGTCCCCTGGGTGGTATCACCCCCAACACGCTCTGCTGCATTGCAGGTTCAAGGCCACCCACAGGCACCTCAGAAGGCAGGCATGGCCATCTACGAGAGGGTTTCCACAAGTCTGTGGGACTTTAGAAGTTCCCTTGTACTTCTGAAAGGCAGTCTTTGGGAACCCGACGGAGCACAGTTCTACTCTGACATGTCTAGGGTCGCACTGAGTCAGGAGGGACCCAACAGCCTCTGGTCTGCTTGACTGGGTGTATGTGAAGGGGACCCCATGCCACTATCAGCCTCAGCCTAATGTGTTGTCCTCACTGCCATGGAGTGGATTCCGACTTCTCGTGACCCTACAGGACAGAGCAGAGCCGCCCCTGTAGGTGCGAGAGATTGTAACTTTTATTTTTTAAGCCACCCATACAAATGTTTAGGTCGGAGAGGTAAGGAAACTGGAGGACTATTTTTTTAAAGAAGCACATTGTATAGAGTTACATAGTCATCTCAACAAATAAAATCAGCAACAATATTCCAGTAACACCCACCCCATAAATGTAGTTCTCTTTCTCACCCCTGAATCCTCCCTCCCTCCCTTCTCAATATCCTCTCTTTCCCCTCTCCCTGTCCCCATCTATTGCCTCCTTGCAGTCATCAAAGTCTTATCTTTTGGGGTAAAACCATGTTTCTTTTTCTTTGTTTTTCCTTACAACAATGGTATAATTAAATAGCTATCTTGGTAAGATTGACTACATTTACTAAGCATAAGGTTCTCATGTTGTCCATGTCTTGCAGGGTTTCAGAGAACTGTCATTGTTTTTATTGATGAATGTAGCAGAGTTTGTTTATCCATTGCTCTATCATCGGAGCTTTGTTCCCATATGGCTGCTATGATAGAGAGACTGTAACTTTTTCTTTTTACCGGAACAGAACGCCTCATCTTTCTCCTGTGGAGTGGCTGGTGGTTTCAAAATGCTGACCTTGCAGCCCAACTCCTAACCCACGACTCCGCCAGGGCTTTGGTGCCTTCAGCTTGGTTCCAGCTCACAGGGTCCTACGGACATCAGATTAGAACACTGCCTGGTCTGGGCCACGTAGTCAAAGCACATGAGACAAAGCCTCACCATCCCTCCTTCGAGGGAACCTTGTGGCTTGTAGCTCTTCCAAGACAGACATGTCTGTTATTCTGGTCGTCCCATATAGGTCCTCATATGAGATGACTGGCATTTCCACTTGAATATCAAAAGCAAAGCTGTCACTCTGACGACTGAGGTAAGCCGCGGTATTTCCAAGCTCTCTGTACGCGCGGGACAGTCGCACAGTTACAATGTATTCAACTCAGAACCCTTGATTCATTCCATGTCAAACCTAGTCTAACCTCATGTAGTCCCCTTCTTCAGAAAGACATCACTATCCACCCAGGAGGAGCCCCAGTGGCACAATGGGTTAAGCATTTGGATGCTAAGCTGCAGTGAGTGGTTAAACTCTACCAGTGCTCCTCAGGAGAAAGAGGCAGTTGTCTGCCCTTAAGGGACAGTTCGACTCTGTCCTGTAAGGTCACGAGCAGTGGAATCAGCTCAACGGCAAAGGGTTTTTTATCTATCCAGGGGCGTAAACTCAAGATCCAGGGAGTCGACCCATTTCCTCCTTCCCCACTCCTTCAAGGAACCCTGGAGGCTCTGTGGATTGGGGGTTGAGCTGCAATACCGAAAGGTATCGGGAGTTCAAAACCACTTCTTGCTTCTCAAGAAAGATGAGGCTCTCTGCTTCTACAAAGATCTACAGTCTTAGCAGCCGGGTATCGGGTCACTGTGAGTTGGAATGAACTAGAAGGCAGTGAGTTTTGTTTTCTCTCTCCTTTAATAGCAGGTCTAAAGAAAACCTCAGGCATCAGGATTGCAGGAGGATGTACTAGTGACTTGGGATATGCAGCTAACACAACCTCGCGCCCTGAAAGTGCAGAGGACTTGAATCACTCGCTGATGAAGATCAACAACTACGGGCTTCAATAGAGAGTCTATGGCAACATCATGGAATGAAAAGTCCTTACAACTGGGGCGATAAGTAACATAATGAAAAACAGAGAAAAGCTGGAAGCTTATGTCAAGGATTCCGTGTTACTTGGAAGCGCCCTTTAGGACTGCATTGGGTAAATCTGCTGCAAAAGATCTCTTTCAAGTGCTCCAAAGCAAAGGAATCTTCCCCAGAAGATAGAGGTGAGTCATGGAATTTTCAATCTCTTCATATGGATGTGAAAGTTGCCCATGGAATAAAGGCGGCTGCAGAAGAATGGATGCTTTTGAATTATCGTGTTGGTGAAGAACACGAAACAAACCATGGACTGGCAGAAGATTAACCAAATCTGGACTAGAAGCAGGACAGGCAGCAAGCGCCTTAGAAGGGAATACTGCATCTTCGGTCCTTCGGCTACGTCTCCAGGAGGGACCAGTCCCTGGAGAAGTGCATCTGCTTGGTAGGAGGTCAGTGAAAGATTGGAAGGTCCTCAATGAGATGGATTAATACGGTGGCTGCAACCGTGGCTCAAACATGGGAATGGTTAAGAGGATGGTGTTGGACCGAGCCATGTTTTATTCTGTGGTACGTGCGGCGACTGTGTGTCAGACCACCTTCATGGCACCCCACAACAGCGAAGGATGATGTAGCAAAGCATGAACAGAAATTTTCAAAGGGCAGCTTGAGAAGGCAAAGTCAAGTATTATAATAAATTTATAAAGACCTCAAGTTAGAAAACCAAAAAAGGAGCCACATGCTTAGCATATCTCAAGCGGAAAGACCTGAGCAAAAAAAAAAAAAAAAATCAAGCCTTGAGTGACAGTATTAAAAGATTCTATGAGCAAACTGTTGAATGATGTAGAAAGCATCAGAAAGAATACAGATAGTCTTGCAAAAAGAACCACTCAGCATTCAGACATTTCTACACAAACTCTCCCAGAACATAGAAAAAGACGGCAAACTCCCAAACTCTTTCTATGAGGCTGGTTATAACTCTGATACCGAAACCAGGCAAGGATCCCACAAGAATTGAGACCTACAGACCAATCTCCCTAATGAATATCGATGCAAAAATCCTTAACAAAATACTCGTCAACAGAATACAAAAGCATATAAAACAAATAATTCACCATGACCAAGTGGGACTCATACCAGGGATGCAGGGATGGTTCAACATATGAAAGACCATTCGTATTATTTATCACATTGACAGGAAAAACTATAAGAACCACATGATAATATCGATAGATGCAGAAAAAGCATTTGACAACATCCAACACCAATTCCTGTTTAAGACACTTGAGAAGATAGGAATGGAAGGAAAATTCCTCAAGACAATACAAGCTATATATGAAAAACCAACAGCCAACGTGCTAGTCCATGGAGAAAAGACTAACAAAAGCCCACTGAAAAAGGGGACCAGACCAGGATGCACCTTGTCCCCACTCTTATTTAATATCATGCTGGAGCTTTTAGCTAACAGCATAAGGCAAAGAAAATACATCAAAGGTATTCATCTGGGGAAGCAAGAGGGGAAACTATCGTTATTTGCAGATATGATTTTATATATGGAAAATCCCAAAAGCTGCACAAGGGGAGTACTGGAAGCAATACAGGAGTTTGGCAGAGTGGCAGGATAAATGATCAACAAACAGAAGTCCATCAGGCTGCTATACACATCGGATAAGACCACAGAAGAGGAGACCAAAAAGGTGGTACCCTTCACAATAGGCAAACATTCAAACATTTCAAGAGACAGCATATGATCAAGCACTGATAGACGACAATGGAGGAAGAAGTCCAAGATGCACCGAAAGTATTAGTGAAAGACAGGCTCCAGGAATTGACAGAGTACCAAGTGAAATGTTTCAACAAACCGACGAAGCACTGGAAGATATGCATATTTGTATCCATTCCAAAGAAAGGTGACCCAACAGAATGCAGAAACGACACTAACATTAATATCACATGCAAGTAAAATTTTGCTGACCGGTCAACAACGATTGCAACAGTACACAGATATGGAACTGCCAGAAACTCAAGCTGGATTCAGAAGAGGCGTGGAACAAGGGGTATCACTGTTGATGCCAGAGGGATCTTGGTTCGAGGCATGGAATACCAGAAAAATGTTTACTTGTATTTCAGTGACTATGCCAAGGCATTTGACTATGTAGATCATAACCAACCATGGATAACATTGGGAACGATGGGAATTTGAGAGCCCTTAATTGTATTCAAGCCGGACCTGTACATGAATCAAGAGGTAGTCATTTGAACAGAACAAGGGAATGCTGAATCAGGAACTGTGTGTGTCAAAGCTGCCTCCTTTCCCCGTACTTATTCAATCTGTGTGTTGAGCAATAATCCGAGAAGCTGGGCTTCATCAGGAAGAATGTGCCATCGGGATAGCAGGACCACCCTGTTGTGTGCAGATGACACAACCTTGTTTGCTGAAAGTGAGGGGCATTCGAAGGACTTGCCGATGAAGATCTAGGACTGCAGCTTTAAGCATAGATTATTCCTCAATTTGTTTTCTTTTTAAAATTATTTTATTGGAGGCTCGGGGGCTCAGACAACTCTTATCACAATCCATAATCACACAATTTAAAATGACTCAAATCCTCACAAGTGGACATCGTGGCAAGTAAAGAGAAGATTGAAGCTGTCGAGGATTTTGTCTTGATTGGATCCACAATCACTGCTCATGGAAGCACGTCCAGATGAAACGATGCACTGCCCTGGGAAATCTGCTGCACGAGACCTCTTTAAAGTGTTATAAAGCAAGGATGTCCCATCTATGGGGCACCTGGCCCAGGCCACGGCATTTTCAATCCCCTCAGATGCATGTGAAAGTTGGATAATGAGGAAGGAAGACCAAAGAGAAAAATCAATGCAAAGAATATTGAAAATACGATGGATTGCCAAAAGAACAAACAGATCTGTCTGGGAAGATGTACGGCCAGAGTGCTCCTTAGAGGCAAGGATGGTGAGACTTCTTCTCACATCCTTTGGACATGTTGTCAGGAGAGACCAGTTCCTGGAGAAGGACATCATGTTTGGTAAAGTTGAGAGGCAGCAAAAAAAAAAAAAAGGAAGAATTGACACAGTGGCTCCAACAATGGGCTCAAACATAACAATTGGGAGGATGCACAGGACCAAGCAGCCAGTGTTTCATTCAGTGATACATTCAGTTATACATCGGGTTATACATAGGGTTACTATGAGTCAGACTAACTTGATGGCATCTAACACCACCTAGAACAAATTGGCTTTACTTCCAAAATATGCTCTGTGGTAGTTACATAATTTCATGTCAACTTGATAGTGTAAAGGGGGTGGAGTTTGCCTGTCAATCAGGTCAGACTGATGATGCTTCCTGGTGAGCGTGACCTTTTCATGAGGATTCTGGGAAGTTCCTCTCCTCCTCCCTGGAGAGGAAGCCCACACACCCTCTGCTTTGCCTTTCTGTTGAGGAGCCACACGTAGAGAGCTGGAGAAGCAATGTGGAGACCCGCGCCAGCACTGAGATGCTTCCACCGCCACTGGATCCACAGACTTTTCACCCACTGGCCTGTGAGCCCCTGCGTTCGTTGACAATGCATGTGTTGCGTGAGTCTGAAGAGGAATCTATGGACTAGAATCAGACATATGGGCTAATATCGGACTTATAAACTTGATCTGGACTGGGGATGTTTTCTCAATATGCAATCACTCTTTGATATAAAGCTCGCTCTTAGCCACATCTGCGTACCTCTGAATTTGTTGCTTCAGTCTACCAGACTAACCCATGCTCCAATTCAGTCATTTCTGCCCATCTCCTCGGCTCCATCCTGGTCCCTTGCTGGGCTGATTGCTGTAACACCTTCCTGCTAGATCTTCTCACTTTTCAGGACTGGTCAAGAGTGATCTCTCAGCAACGTGAGCTGTATCCTGCTGCTGTCTGACTGAACTCCCTTGCATCTTTCTTAAGAGGGCGGTTAAGACCTTGCTGGTTCTGGCTCTGTTCTTCCCCTCATTAAGCTCCAGTCACATCTTTGCTTTGAAAATGCCAAAATCTCCTGCCTCAGCCCCTCTGCACCTTGCTTTTTCTCCACATGGGGACACTTTCACCCCCTAGAACTTGGAACTGGTCCATTTCAGTTCCATCCCCTGCTGGGAATTTTCATTTTCACCCCAGATAAACTGACTCAGAATTTTCATTTCAATTTTCATGCCCAGGTATACATAAGGCATACATAAGAATCGCCTGGGGATCTACCTGAATCATGTGGGGATCTTGTTAAAAGGTAGACTAAGATTCAGTACATCTTAAGTGGAAATGCAAATTCTCAGCAGGCCTTTGCAACGGAATGGGCCAGTTTGAAGCCTGGTTGGTTGTAGCTTTTGTATGTTGGCTTTTGCTCATTGCTCAGTCTTAAGGAGCCCTGGTGGTGTAGTAGGTATATGTTGGGCTGCAAACCACAATGTCAGCAGTTCTAAACCACCAGCAATTTTGCTGGAGAAAGATGGGCTTTCTACTCCCATGAACAGTGACAGTCTTGGAAACCCACAACGGGTCATTAGGAGTCAGTACTGACTCAGTGCCAGTGCGTGACAGGGTTGCTGAGTCAGCATTGACTTGATGGCAGTGGGTTTGGTTTTGAGTTCAAATATCGATTGCCATCTTAGGGAAATAATAGAGGAACCCTGGTGGAGGAGTGGCTACCAGTTGCGCACTGCTAACTTCAAAGTCAGCAATTCAAAGCCACCGGCTACTCCGGAGGAGAAAGACAAGGCTTGCTATTCCCATAAAGTCTTGGAAGCCCTATCGTAGTTATGGCGTCACGATGAGTCCGAATCGACTGGATGACGGTGAAGGTTTTTTGTTTTGTTTTGACCATCCAATTGAAAACCCTAGCCTCCTTCCTCTTAGCATGCACTCAGCTCACTGCCATCAAGCCAATTCCATCTCTTAGGGACCCTAATAGGGCAGCACAGAACTTCCCTTGTGAGTTTCCAGGGCCGAGAGTCTTTAGCTGGTAGTTTTCAACTGACCTTGTAGATTGCAGCCCATCGAGCAACCACTACGCTACCAGAGCTTAGCACTCAGCACAATGTAAACTTACCTAGTTGACTTGATATATACATATATATGTGCATATATATATCAGGCATTATATTTTATTAACATAGATAAGAGTTTCTTTTAATATTAGTACTATAGCTCAATAACATATAAAAAGAACGATAAGGTATGAGCAAGTGTAATTTATCCCAAGTGGGTTTAATCCATAAAATGAAATAATGAAATATGATATATAAGTAAAACCAGTCAATGTAGGAAAAAATTTGAAAAAAGATATCTTAACACCTGTTCATAATAAAAATTCTCAAAAAAAAATTCTCAATGGACTAGGAATGCTAAGGAAGTTCCTTAATTTGATAACCCGCATCTGTAAAACAGCCACGGATAACATCATATTTAATAATGAAGAAGTGATTGTTTTTCTGGGGTCACTTTCATGACTGCTACTCGGCATTATAATTAGGGCCTACTTGATTTTTGTATTGCATGTTGCCCCACCAGGCTGCAAGAGCCATGAAAACCAGGCCCTCATCTGGTTTGTCGGGTTACTGCTGGCTCCCTGGCATCTAGGACAGGGCCTGGCACGTCACAGCCTCTCTCTGAATCCTTCTTGCGTGCTAGAGGAGTTGACAGCGAAACCAAACACAAGCAATTACTCTCTCTGGGAAGTATTTTGTCTACAAGGTGGATGGAGAAAGCAGAGGGGAATAAAAGGTGTTTGATTTGGGGGATGACGGAATACTTGCCCTGATATGTTACCATGACTGCTGCTGATCCAGTTCTCCATGAGACATGTCCCTATCTCCTATGTATTGGGAGAGGAGGGGTTGGAACTACATGGCTGCTGGCAGTTTCCATGCCTTCCCTGTAAGTTGCTGCAGTCAACCCCCATCACCAAGGCAAGGCTCCAACGCAGGAGAGTAATGGTTATGAGGGTCTAGCCACTAGCCACCTCCTGCAAACTTGGCCTGTCCTCAGCCTTGAGCATGACAAGGCATCCATCTGTGCTTGCATGACGTATGCATGCTGGAGATGATCTTACCACTTGCACCATTTGTGCGGCAGGAGAGCTAGGCTCTTCTGGGTCTTTATCATCTCATAGCACCCGTACATCTGGGATGCACAATGGCAGTGCGAGACGGTCCAGCATCCCCCTCCCTGTGCATGTCCCCAAATTTCAGATTGCAGTTCCTTTTTAGCACAGTGTATTTGTTCCTCAGTGAATGTTTATGGAGCATTGACTAGGTGCTTGACACTAGAGCAGGGGTCCTCAAACTACGGCCCACGGGCCACATGCGGCCCGCCGAGGACATTTATCTGGTCCGCCGGGTGTTTTTGCCCCATTTTGTTTTTTACTTCAAAATAAGATATGTGCAGTGTGCATGGGAATTTGTTCATAGTTTGTTTTTGTTTTAGCTATAGTCTGATTCTCCAACGGGTCTGAGGGACAGTGAACTGGCCCCCTGTTTAAAAAGTTTGAGAGCCCCTGCACTAGAGGATACAAGGGTGAACCAGATGACTCCTGCCCTCTGGGGACTTACAGTTGAGGAGGAAGAAGAAGTAAAGAGGCAGTGGAAACATAAGATGATTGTTAAGATCGGGAAGGGGACTCAGGTGCTAAGGGGAGTGTAAAAAATGGCGCGTCACCCCGAAGAGGTGATGGGGAAGAACTTTCCAGAATAAAAGGATATGAAGCATGAGCCAGGGAAGGAAGCCTGGAGGAAGAGAATTCCCAGTTTGGTTAAGGTCAAGCCCCGGAGGCCCGGCAGAACACCATCCCTAAGCCCAAACCAAATCAAACCAAACCCATCTCCATCCAGGCAATCAGGACTCATGTTGGCCACCCCTCCTGTGTTTCGAGGAGTAGAGTGTTCTCCGTGTCTGTAACCTTTACCAAAGCCAAGAGTCACAGGCCCTTCTTCCAGGGGCCCACCGGAGGGGTTCGAACTGCCAGGCTTCAGGCGAGTCGTCCAATGTGAGCAGTTCCTACAGTGGAGCTGATTCATTACCTGCCGTCAGTGTAGGTGGAGCACCAAGAGAGCAAAGGAGAAAGCAGAAAGCAGGAAGGCTGGAGAGGCCTCCTTCATCAGCAGATTGGGGGGGGGGGGCAAGGGAGGCTCAGTGAGGCAGGTTAGCCACAACCAGAGGGCTGTGGGAAGTCACTGAAGCGTGTTGTTGTAATTGAGGGGCCACCGAGCCGGTTCCCACTCATCCCTGCAACTCTGTGCCACAGAGGACGAAACGCCTCCCTGTCCTAGCCCATCCTCACAATTGTTCCTTTGCTTGAGCCAAAGGGTTTTTAAAAAATATCGTTCAGGAACCATAACTCTGTGTCTGGGAAAGGAGAAGTATGTTATGTACATGAAGGTAGGAGATATCATTAGCAAATGGGGGGGGGGCAATGAATTGAACTGAGTCACCCTTTAATCTTCTTCTTCCTCCCCAAAGATGACCACTCACAACTCCATTAGGAATCCTCTCTCTCTGGTCCCCATCTTTTTCCTGTCCTCCAATTTCTACCCTTTGGAGCTTTGTCATTGGCTCTTCCCTAACCCAGGTCACCTAGGTGACAGCACTCCCCTAAGGAATAAATACTTTCCCGCCATGGAAACTCTCCTAACCTAGACAGCGTGCTGCAGCTCACCAAACACATGCCGTTTTAAAGGTGACTGCACTTGTGCCCATTCTATTGGCATTCCTGAGCTGATGTCCGAGGAACCCCGGTCATACCAGCACTTGATTCAAGCACTTGACTGCTCATGTCAAGGTCGGTGGTTTGAACCCACCAGCTGCTCAGCAGGAGAAAGATTTGGAAACCCTATGGAACTCTGCTAAGGGGCCCAGTGGCATAGTGGGTTACATGTTGGGTCGCTAGCCACAAAGTCAGCAGTTCGAACCCGCTAGCCACTCTGCAGATGAGCATGCTTGTTCCCATAGATTCACAATCTTGAAAATCCAAAGGGCTGTCCGACTCTGTCCTAGAGGGTACCACAGAGTTGGAATTGACTCCACGGCAGTGGGTTTGGCTTTTGGTGGGAGCTGATATCTTCGTGGAGGCATTTTCTCACCATGGACACTGGGCGTTGGGAAAGGATTTGAGGGAGGGCAGGGGAAGGGCTGGGAAGAGGAAGAGAGCTCAGTTAGTGAAGGAGGCGTTGTGTCTCTCTTGGCCATGCACTGAGCTCTTTGCTTGTGTTTGCCCATCTGTTAGGTGGTGGTGATGACACAGGGAGGCTTCTTAGACAATGAGTGACACCTCCTTTCCTGATTGCAGAGGCTAAGCCCAGAGATAAATATGCCGCACCCTAACCAGCAGGAGCCTGCTGGGAGCGGGACCAAAAGCTGCCAGAGAGGTGCCCAAGTGCTCCTTTCAGATAAGAAACTGGCCTGGTGCCCATCTTGGCTGGGATCCTGGGACACGAAGAACGGACTGTCTTTATTGAGAACATCTCTTTCTTTCTCTGAATGGTTGGATTAAATTTCCATCCTAGTTCAAAACTCACTACCATCCAGTTGATTTCGACTCGGAGCAAATCTATGGGTCAGGGTAGAACTGCCCCTGTGGGTTTCCCAAGAATGTAACTCTTTAAGGGAGTAGAAAACCTGGTCTTTCTCCCATCCAAGTTCAAGAGCAAGGGGGGCTGATTTGCCAGTTTGGTGCCATGGCGCTTCCTACCTCTGTTTAAGGCCGCTGCTGTAGGTAAATGAGCAAACCCACTGTGAGTACCCGTGGGAGAACACACCACAAAGATTTGAGTGCCAGTGGGGTGGGGGAGCACCCCCCCCCAAACGCTTGCAATGAAGGTCACCAACAGGTTGTAAACAGGACAGGGCAAAGGGACACACCCACGTTTCCTTTTCTGATCCCCAAGCCTGGAAATGGGGTGGGGGGCAAGTCATCAAAATCAGGGCAGGTGCAGAAGGAAAGGCCATTCCCCTTGCCCTTCAGCGCTGCCTTCTGGAAGGCTTTCTGAGGCGGCAGGGGAGTGACTTCCAAAGTCGCCCAGTTCAGCTTCTCATTTGAGCCCCATAGCCACAAGTTTCTTCTTTTCCCAATCTTGGCGGTTTGCCCCGGACTGACTTCTGCTGTATAGGATACGCTTAGCTGGGAGCTGCGGTGGTGCAGTGGATTAAGCGTTAGGCTGCTAACCAGCAAGGTCGGCAGCCACCACTACAGGTGCTGAAAGACGCAGCAATGGGCTTCCGTAGGTGACCCTCGGTGGCTGTTCCATTCTGTCCTCTAGGGTCGCCGAGAGGCGGAATGGACTGAACGGCAGCGGGTTGGGTTTGGAGCTCGTAACAAAAGGCCAACTCTCTTCCAAGGCCGGCAGAAAAGCCCCCAGGAGCTCACGTCTCGGTCCCGGTTCTGGTCCAGCCGGCCGGGATCCGCAGGGGGACCCAGGGGGTCTCGGCGCGCGGCCCCTTTAAGAGCAGGCCCCGCCCTCTCCCCTCCTCCCGGCGCGGCCGGCGTTCGGCGGCGGCCGCTCGGGTGCTGACAAGATGGCGGCTGGCGGGGCTGTCGCTGCGGCGCCCGAGTGCCGGCTTCTGCCCTACGCGCTACACAAGTGGAGCTCCTTCTCCTCCACCTACCTTCCCGAGTGAGTGCAGCGCCCGGGGCTCGTGCCGCCCGGCTCCCCGGCTCGCGCTCGGCCGGCCCCGGGGGTGCAAGGGAGGGCCCCCGAGCCGAGAGGCCCAGGCGGGGCCTGTGGAGGGGACGCACGGCCTCTGGAGTCGCCGAGCAGCCGCCGGGCGGGCCCCGGGGAGCGCGGCCGGACGCCGAGGGGGGCGGGTGCCCGGGGCGCGGCCGGGCCCGGGGTGGCCCGAAGCGGTGGGGCCAGGGGTCTGCGCCCGCGGGGGCCGGCCGTTCGTCCGCGCGTTCGCTGGGGGCCGACGGCGGCCGGCGCCGCGGGACAAAGTGTCGAGCGCAGAGAAGCGCCCGTCCCGGAAGAGGGTCGGTCGGTCCCCAAGTGATGGGGGCGGGGCGGGGGGGGAGCGGCTGCAAAGTTGCGGGAGCCACTAGCCGCCTGGCGAGCGGAGGGACGCCGGAGCCCGCGCGCAGGGGCTTCCTTTCCGTCCGCGGGGGCGCGGACGCCGGGGTAGGAGGAGGTGCAGGGGCCGGAGGTGCTGGGAGAGCTCCGCTCTGGGCCCGCGCAGCGTCGCGGTTGCTATAGACGCAGACGGCTGCCCCAGCCCTGCAGCGCTGGGGCGCCCCGAACCCGGGCCCTCCCTGGGTTTGACCTCCAGCACCGGCCCTGTCCCCGTTTGCGCATCCCTGAGTGAGTCCCAGGTCGCTGCTCCCAGATGTTGATCTGGGGCAGCTCTCCTTCTGGAATGCCGAGAGGCTGGTTCACAGGGAGCTGCTTCTTGGAGGCCCTCTCGGAGGGAAGGGGTGCACCCGTCGGTGGGAGAAGCTGCCTTGGAAAGCTCCCAAGGGCTTGCTAGCACTGCGCCTTGGACCGTCAGCCCCCAAACCTCCCAGTGGTATCATGAGTTCATGAACAAAACGAGTTATCCAGACGACATTTCGTATCACTAGGCACAGTTGGAGGAGCCCTGGTGGCAGAGCAGCTACTCCAGGGCCTGCAGGGTCAGCAGTTTGAATACCACCCGCAGGAGAAAGAGAAGTGATGCTTTCTTGATGCTCCCGCTGAGAGTTTGCCCTGGGAAGCCAAGGACAAGAGGCCACTGTACCCTGTCCTATAGGGTTGCTCTGAGTCGCACGGACTTGATGGCAGTGTTTTGTTCGGTTCTGTTTTAGACACATAAAGTGACTAAGCTGTGAAGACTGCCCCCAAGAAGTTTTCCACCTGCGTTTCAAGAAGCCTTGCTCCCAGATTTGATTTCCCTTGGCGGATCAGCCAGGCTCCAATTGGAACAGTGGCTGGAAGAATCTGTAGACTGCCTGCCAGTCCATTGTCCTGTTCATCAGGTCAAGGTTTGGGCAGTCGGGCTTTCAGTAGTGAAGTCAGTGAAGGGGGTGCCAAGTGACCTGTGGTCTGGCCTGGCCTGTGTGACCTGTTGTCTGCTCTGGGGCCCTGTCCCTGATTGATGCTGGAACTTTGCATCTGAGGGCAAGCCAGGTAAACATTCTAGCCCACAACTGGAGTTGGAATGCGGGGCCTAGAGGCTGGCCCTCTGATTTTCCGAGCCGACACGTTTCTGAATCTGAAGACCTTCAGGTGAAGGTCACAGCTGTAGGGCACGGGGATGGGCTGTTCATCCCCATCACTGATAACTGTAGAGACAGCTTAGTCGGGAGTTAGGCCATTTCCAGGGCTTCAGTGGGTAAACTTGTAGGGGAGGGAAATGGCTGGGATATTACAAGTCCAGCTGAATTGTGAGTGGAAAAAGAATGTCCCCTCCAAGCAAGAAAGCATTTAGTGGGATAGCAATTGTACTGCAACTTGGGCCTTGTTAGGCGTGATTTGAATGGAGGGGTGTGGGAGTGAGAAGGCAACTGGTAGAAGTTGGGGAGATGGCTTTACCTCTCAGACCCCATTTTCTCAAATACTTTCCTGAGATAATATTTCTCTACATTTTGACTTGTGATATTCTGGTGACATATATGTACTATCGTTTTGTTTTTGTTTTTACTACCGAACTGTTACACTAGAAGAGCAGTATGAATTTCTTTCTTAGAAGAAATATAGTTAAAATTTATAGAGCTTGAATTTGAGAGTTTTGTGTGTGCTGGGTTGATGTGCTCCATGCTGAAGTTGTAAAACTTTTTGGGTCTTAAATATCTGTTTGCAAGTAGGGTTGCTGTATCTCCGTATGACGCGAGAGAAGGAACGGGTTTTCCTTATTCTAGAAAGTCCTGCATCTCAACTATTCCTGCAGCCTTCCTGGCAAGGCAGCCTGGTTACAGTATCTCCTCAGAAGGTGTAAATTTAAATAAAGCCATTTGTTGTCATTTTCTACAAAGTACTATATATTTATTAAGAGGCACAAATTTAGCTGTTTAGGGGTGCTATTCCAACAATCGAAATAATGGTAATACCACGAGCCTTCCATATGCTAGATTCTGTTCTAAGTCTTTTTAAATTTAATCCTCACAGCTGTCCTGTGAGACATCTCCATTGCCCAATTAGGAACAGCGATATTAAAGTTAGCAAAACCTGAGGTCACACAAAGCGCTGGTGGTGCAGTAGTTAAAGTGCTCATCTGCCAACTGAAAGGTTGAAACTCATCAGCTGCTCTTTGGGAGAAGGATGAGGCAGTTGGCTTCCACACGGATTTAAAGCCTTGGAAAACTTGGGCACAGTTCCGCTGTCTACAGGGTCTCTTTGCACGGGAATCGATTAGACAGCATTGCATTGCATTGCAGTAAAGGGAGTGAGGGTGGCCATATCCCATCTCTGGCTTCTCTTTTGCCCTGAGGCAGGAGTCAGAGGTGCCTCTTCCCTCCATCTCTCTTTACCTATCCTGACACCAGCCGTTCCTACCGCCACTCTGCGTCCATGTTGCATCCAGTAATTTCTTGCAGTAACCACACAGGACTCACATATAAAACCAGTAGTTACATGTTGGGCCGCTAACCACCAGCCACTCCGTGGAGAAAGAAGAGGCTTTCTTTCTGCCCTGGCAAACAGTTACAGTTGCAGAAACCCAGAGGGGCAGTTCTGCCCCATCTCATCATGTTGCTGAGTCAGAATCCACTTAGTGGCAGTGAGTGGTTTTGGTGATGGTACGGCTGTTGTTACATGCCATCCAGTCCTTACTGATGCATAGCGACCTTATGCACAGCAGAATGAAACACTGCCCGTCCTGCCTGCACCAGCCTCACCATCCATCGTGCCTGTGCCTTAGCCCGTTGTTGCCGCCACTGTGTCCATCCATCTCCTTGAGGGCCTGCCTCTCTTTTGCTGCCCCTCTACTTTACCAACCGTGGTGTCCTCCTCTGTCCAGGGAGTGGTATCTCCTGACAGCAGATCCAAAGTGTGTAAGATGAAATCTCGCCATCCTTGCTGTAAGGAGCACTCTGTTTGGACAAGACAGATCGGTTTGTCCTGTTACATTGACTAGTCTTCTCCAGCACTATAATTCAAATGCATCCGTTCTTCTTTGCTCTTTAGTCATGGTCCAACTTTCACATGCATATGATGCTCTTGAAAAGACCATGGCTTGGGGCAGGCACACCTTAGTCTTCAAAGTAACATTCTTGCTTCCAGTACACTAAAGAGGTAAAGAGGACAGTTAAGGTTAGAAGTCATGTGCAGCAAATTGATCTAATGCAGTGCATCTTTTGATCTCTTGACTGCTGATTTCATGAGCGTTTATTGTGAAGCCAAGCAAGATGAGATCCTTGACATTTGGTATTAGGTAAGTTAATAGATTACCACAAGTCAGAATTGGTAAACAGTAAAGATATAGTCATTGGCCCAGGGTAACGCCTCTCAGCCAGCAGCCAAGTCTTTCTCAGGCCCTCAGCCTCGCAGTCACATGGCCCCTTGGCCCCTGCTTCCAGGGACCAGGAAGCCTGCCTGTTTCTCTGCCTCATTGACCCATGGTCTCAGGGCTGCTCCTTGGTTCTGTGTCATGATCTCCTTCAGGTCTGAGCCTGACTCCCTTGCTCTGTGCTAGTTTCCATGCCTCTGTCTCTGGTGCCTCTGGTCATGGCCTCTGCCACTTCAGGACAGAGATCACGAATGTGCTCTGCTGTCCATAGTCCTGGGATGTTTCCTCTCTGTCCAAGATGGCTTGTGTGGTTTTTGTCTTTCAGTAGACCGTATCACTCAGAAAACAAAAGGGCGTGACTTGGCTGACAGCCTTTACTAAGTTCGAGACCATCTCACCTTAATCCTGCTTCAGAGGGTTTACTTGGCTGTAATCTTTCTGGAACTCACTAGACATTTCTTCCTAGATTCTGCAGGATGGGTTCACCCCATCAACTTTTAGGTTAGTAGCCAAGAGCCTGCCACCTAGGAACTTGGGAATCTATTTTAAAAACTAATTTTAAATATATATTTATAAAAAATGCATACCCTAATATGAAATAGTTTCCAAACATAAAGCCCTAGAAACAAACATTACTCTTAATCTAACCACTCAAAAATAACGAATTACCTTTTGGTATATGTCAACCCAGGCCTTTTTCTATTTGTGGAAGTTTCCAATGATACTGCCCTCTGTTTGCTGTTATCTGTTTTCTTTTTTTCCCCTTAAAGGAAAAACAAAAAGCAAATCCACTACTGGCTCTGTAGGACACAGGACTGCTCCATGGGGTTCTCAAGGCTGTCAGTCTTTTGGGCTGGGAGCAGCTGTGCGTTCTAACCAGGCATCTTAGGTTAGCAGCCCAGCACTCACCCCACTGTCCCACCAGAACTTTTCTTTCCTCCATATATAAGGGGAAAAATACCCATGTTATTAAATATTCCCCTATATCATTCTGGAGACATTATATCCCATGTAATGATGTTATGGCACTTTAATTGGTCTCAATACAGGACAAGGAGCCCTTGCCATGCTATGGGCTCAGTGTTTGGCAGCTAACCACCCAAGCCTCCTCTGGACAAGTTCCCCCTTGGACACTCTGAAGAGCAGTTCTGCGCTGCCCAGTAAGGGTCACTGTGAGGTAGAACTGATTCGATGGCAGGGGGTTGGTTTGATTTCTAACACAGGACATTGAAGCTTCCAGTGTCTGTTTTGTCCTAGTGAGCTGGACTGCTAACCTCATAGTTGGTGGTTCAAACCTACTAGCTGCTCCACAGGAGAATGTTACATCTGTTCCTATAAAGATTTTCAGTCTTAGGGACCTTATAAAGAGCTGCTGTTGTTCAGAATTGACTTGGTAGCACTAGGTTTTGGATTTGACTAGGTTTTATTTCATTTGATTTTGCTGGTTTTTGTCCATTAGGAGTTTGCCTTACAGGAAGGGGAAAAAAGTTGAACTCATTCATGATGTGTTGCTAGGTGTTGGGTTGCTGAATGAAAGGTATCAGTTTATTTTCCTGTGTAAGAGAGCTCTTGTTTGCCTACACCCTAACTCCTGTTGGCATTTCTCCTTTGTCATTAGAGTAAGAATGTGGTCTTGGTCTGAGAGGTTTTTCAAGATGTCTGGAGGGGGTCTGGATGACTAGATTTCCCAAGAGACACTGTTCCTAACCCTTTCTTGTCCTTCCTTACGCTGTCTTTTATTTGTGCTTTTAAATAGCTTTTTATTTTAATACTTGACATGATTTGTTTAGTGTTCTACAGACAATGACTGTTGTGAATATGGGTTTGAGAATTCATTACAGGAATTCCATAGATTCGTGCAACCCATAGATTGGACTCTCATGCACTCCCTTTCCCCCAAAATTGAGATTCAAATTTGACAGGGCTTCAGACTTTATTGGCCATTAAAAATTCCAGTGTTTTCCATCTGGGGAATCACTGAGCTTTAAAAAAAATGAAAACATCCCAGATGAAGGAAGTATCTTGAGACAGATTGAAGATGAGTTGTACCCAGAGGTGGCTTCTAGCCTGGGGCTGGCTTGATGGCTTTGGGGAGGTTAAGGTTCTTTTCTGAGTATTACCAGGTTCCTCGTGTAGAAATGCTTTTTATTAGTACATTCTAGGAGGTTTTGTATTTGGTAAATTTGAGAAGGGCAGATGGCTCTATCATTTGCATTAGCTTTTAGTTAAATGTACTAGGTGGTTAATAAAAGATGTTGGGACCCAAACTGGGACTAGTGATATTTTATGTGTAGATTTGATCCATTCCAGCTTTTGTGGTAGTGTGCCCTTTTTTAGGGGTGTGTGTGTGTGTGTGTGTGTGTGTGTGTGTGTGTGTTGAGGATACGTGTGATACATATGTCACTTAAAAATCATCTTTGGAAATATGGGAAATCTAGATTTTCATTTTAGATGCCTATCTGCTCTATGTACAATTTTATTTTGATCTCATGAAACGTTTCAAAGCAGGAGGGTTTAAGACATCTCTGATTATTACAGAACACATTAAAATGTGTCAATCGATGAATCTGTTAAATTGCTATGCCTTTATTGGTTAAGGACCTCTGGTGGTCTAGGAGTGCTACGAGTTGGCTGCTCACCACAGGTCAGCAGTTGGCACCTGCTCCTAGGGAGGTTTACAGCCATAGAAACCTACAGAGGCACGTCTACTCGGCCCTATAGGGTTGCTATGAATTGGAATTGACTCACTGGCAGTCAGCTTGCTTTTGCCTTACTGGTTAAACCTTAGGATAGTTAATACAGATCTTTCCATACCACATACTCTGTGGAAGACTAGTTGCTGACATCCTTGTTCGTTAAGGGTTTCTGTGGTGAGATCAGCAATTTGAACCTATACCACCGGCTCTGTGGGACAAGAGAAGGCTTCCTGCTCTGGTAGAAATGAACACCCTAGAAATGCAGAGGCAGTCTCTGCTCTGAGAAGTCAAAACTCACTGCCATGGAGACCATTCCTGCTAACCCTACGGGACCAAGTAGAACTTCTCCTTAGGGATGCAGAGACTGCAAGTCTTTATGGGAGCAAACTAATGATACTAGCTTCGTTTTTCTCCAGACAAGCAACTGTTGGGTTTGAACGACAGGCCTGTGGTTAGCAGCCCAACTCATAACCACTCCTCCACGAGAAGTCAAGCACCGGAGCATTCTGTTGAGAATGAGGCTCCTGTGTGTACTAGGCCCACAAATTGAGAGTGTAGCTTTTGCCTGAAGTACATAGCTATTCTCTCTTCCTGCGATGTGATTTTACACACACACACACACACACACACACACACACACACGGAAGATACTGGAATCCAGTGTAAATTTTTTGGGTTACATGCATCTATTTAATGTTTATATAATTTAGTAAGACAAGTATTTGTTAGAGCCAATGATACTTCATTGTCAAGGCATGTTTTCTTGTGTAAGTCAGAATTGTAAATTATTTTAAGCACCCTAGGACGTGCCTCTTCCTTTCCTTCTCATCAGACCCGGCCCTTTCCTTTCATGATTTAATTCCAACAGGAGAGTTATAAAATAGGGAAGCACCAACAGGAACTTACTCAGCTGTCAACTGAAATGTCATTATCTCAGGAAATCCTCTCAGCCTCCCCTGCTGCACCATGAGGCCAGCACCCCTTCCCCTAAGCTTGAGTTAACTGCTTTCACAGCAGCATGTACCTCCTAGTATATCACATTACAGTCTTTCATTATGCATCTGTTTGTTTGGTGTTTGATCTCAATGAGACCACAAGCTCCAAAGGGTCAGAGATGGTGAGATTTCATTTTCCCTCTGGTCGGTCCAGTGTAATATTTATTAAACGGTGCATGAGTGAATTAGCTAGGCATTGTGACTACATTTTTTTCTGCTTAATGCAGTTTGGGTCTGGATCTAGGGCAGGGGAAAGGAACTTTTTCTCTGCCAAGGGCCATTTGGATATTTATAACATCATTGTTGGGCCATACTGGTCAAATACTTAATTAGCTCACTCATAATGTGGTGGCTGGAACTGCTTCTGAGATGTGTGAGGCTTGATGATTTCTGGGTCTTACATGGCCAGTGGGCCAGCCATTACCCACTCCTGATCTAGAGAAGGCATTGTGGCCAGGGTGAAAATATCAAATGGTGAGTAGATTTTCAGTCCATTCTGCACTTTTTTAATAGTTAAAAATTTTTAAACCAACTTAAGAATACGTAAGCGAGATTGGTTATTCCTTGGGATTTAGAAGAAGAATTTGGAACAATGGAAAGTTTCTTGTTTGGAAATTTAAAAAGCTTTTATTCGGTGCTTTGTAATTCTTAGTGGGTCATATGAGACCTTGAGAATTTAAAAGCTCTCTTAATTACATAATCTGGATTGCCTAATGGCTGTTAATAACAGAGTATATTACTAATGTGCAGGTTAATTTTAGGGTACCTGTCGGCCATGGTGGTGCAGTGGTTAAGCGCTTAGCTGCTAACTAAAGGATTTGAGCTCACCTGCCACTCGGCTGCACTGTAGAGCTTTAGGCCTGAGGAAACCTATGGAGCTTTAGATCTCATTATCACAGGAAATTAGGGACAAAAACATTAAATTTTAATTTAGATCCTTTCCTCTTTTGAGACATCAGATAGACTAGTCAGTCAAAGACACTCCAGCATAAAATTGGAAGATGTTAGATTACAATTCTGTGGGAGAAGTTTAAGGAGAAACAGGAATAAAATAAGTTCTGACACCATAATAATTATTTTTTAAAGGTAGTGATATATTTCTATTCTGTTGATGCTTTTTAAAAGAGCAAATACCACAGTCTTATTAGAAATGGCAATATGCAGAGCACCCTGGAAATTACAGCTTTCAACACCATTGTAAGTTGAGAGAATTTTATTCCTGCCCGTTTAGAAATGGTGAGGGTGTGTATGGGTTTTCATAATCATTTTAGGGAGTGTTTGAGTAGATGAAGCTCAAGCACCACAAACTGACTTTCTGTCTGGCTTGTGCATTTGAGTTCACTGCAGAGCTGTCTAGAATTCTCGATGCCTAGACTGTAAAGTGATCCATTAGTCTCTGGAACGCAGGCCTCAAGTGCTAAGTGTACACATCCAGAAGTCTGTGGCCAGTCTAATTCTCTTCCATTTTAAGTGGCTCATCTGTTTTTCTGTGAGAACTTTTTATGACATGATTATTAGTCAGTGATTACTAAAAGAAACACATATAAAAAGAAGTGGAATCTGAACACAGAGAAAAAGATCCAGAAACTGTTGTTGAAACATTGAAACCCGGAGGCATCTGTGGGCACGTGGACACCGAACAGGATGCAGGCCTTGTTGCATATGGGACACTCAGTTCTCAGAGGACCTCTGTACAAAGCGCAGCCTGCACACCCCTCTAGAGCAGCTCTGCACCCTGTGTGGGACACAGGGTTAGGAATATGTCTGAAGAAAATAGAGAAGTAAAGGAAAATTTGTGAGCCGAAGAAAGATTCAAGTCATTAGTCTGAAAAGGCCAAACATCAAGAGACTGAATGGGGGCGGGGTGGGGGAGCCATAACTATTGTAGTTTCTGGTCAAATTGTAGAAACCTTAGACGAATAATCTCTGATTATTAAAAGCCTTGAACTTTCTCAAGAAAAAGCACATGGGGTACTAAACGATGGAAGAGAATCAGATTGGCTATATAGACCTCTATGCAAACTGGTACCCACTGAGGCAAAATAGAAATACAATGTGAGGGTGTTTCAGCCTGGGTTTGGCTATGAGAGAGACCACACAGTACATAGTTTGAACAGGCCAAATTTAATATCGAGACTGCTCATTGTAACAGGAGATTAGAATAAGATAATGAAGGATTGGCTAGTATGAAGTAATGATAAGTCTGAAGACTTACGCCAGCTTCTTCTCTGCTGAGATGGTGTGCCCAAGAAGCTGCCCAGCCCAGCTCCCTGCTGAGATTCAGTTCTTGCAGAGGGGTGTGTGGTGTCTTCCATCAGGCTGAGCCACACATGTTTAGCATACTGGTTAAGCTGTTCACAGGGAGATGCCTCACTGGGAAGCACCTCTTCTCTTTCTGGAATTGGTCTTCTTTCCCTTCTGTTGACAAAGCCTAACCTTGTGCGGGAGGTCAAAGGAAAAGGAAGATTAGTGAAAGGTTCCCAGCCCCCTTTGTGCACAGTAGGCAAAAGGTGAATGAATGGAGAGCTGGGCAGTCAGTAACAGGGAGAAGTGGCCTACCTGTGCTGTAGCTGCAGCTGTGGTCGGTGACGGTTTTCTCAGCATTTCATTCTTACTTACATTAGGGTCTGGTTGAAATTTGCTTCTTTTGGTTCACTTATTGATAACCTCTTCCCTTTTAAATTTGAATTTATATTATTGGTAGAGGCTTCTACAAACTTTACTATTCTTTCAAAACAATAGGAGAGAAGCAGTCTTTTAAAATTTAAAAGTAAACACTGAACTATGAAGACAGACAGCAGTGATTTTGAACTAAAGTATTTCCTGGTGGACGGGACCACCAGGATTTCTTAGCCTTGATCAATGATAAATGAATTAATCTGTTTCTCCTCTGTGTACATTTTGAATTTGCCAAAAGGTTGTAATGCTTCAAGGATAATGTATAGAAATGTGAATTGTTTGAAAATTGACTGCTCCTGTCATAAAACTTTACTCCCACAATGAGTTGCAGTCTCAAAACGATGGGCCAGTTCTGCATGTCTGTCGGGTCGCTGTGAGTCTGCATTGGTTGATGACAGTGAGTTTTGTTTTGGTCTTGCTAATAAATGATTCAAAAATTATTTTACTAAATTGCTCACATTCTATAAAATGATTTCAAAAACCAGGAACACCCCCCCCCCCCAAAAGTGCTAAAGTGATCTATAATGTGACTCTTATAAACCTATTTGTTAGGAGAGCATTAACCAATCATTTGCCTTGCCCAACTATTAATCAAATGTTATATAGTTAATTTCTTTATAGCTTTTACATGAACAGACATATATAGAATTGAATTTTTAAAAGCCCAGCATATAATTACAGCTATATTAACCAGGGACATATTTTATTCCAAAGCTAGGACAAAAACAAGTTAAATACCTTTTTATGGCTGTGGGTTATAACTTAATATAATACAAAAATCCTCAAACTGAGCCAATTACCAATATCTTGATAAATGTTGCTTGTAATCAAAAGTTGATCTAGGATTTAATTTTACTTGAGTCCACAATAAATACTCTTGCAAGCAGCAGTCAAGAAATCAAATAATGTATTGCATTGAGCACATTTCCACAAGACTTCGCTAGTGTTCAAAAGCAAAGATGTCATTTTGAGGACTAAAGAAGTGCCTGACCCAAGCCTTCGTATCTTCAGTGGCCTCATGCCTGGGTTGACATAGTGGCTGCTACAGTGAGCACCAGCACAGGAATAGTTGTGTGGCTGACACAGGCCTGGGCAGTGTTTGGCCCTGTTGTAGATAGGGTCACTGTGGGTTGGAACTGACTCTGTAGCACCTAACAAAATGCATATGAAACTAGACCGGGGATAAGGGAGACTAGAGAGAAATTGATAAATTTGAATGGTAGTTTTGGCAAAGAATACTTGGACTTACCAAAAAACCAAACAAACCCTGTTTTGGAGGAAGTATAGCTAAAATGCTCCTTAGCAGTAAGAATGGTGAGACTTTCTTTGTCTCACGTACTTGGCACATATTGCCAGGAGAGGCCAATTTCTGGAGAAGGACACAGTGCTCAGAGGCTCAGATTAAGGAAGAAGTCTCTCAGTGAGATGGTTTGAAAGAGGCTGCCACAGGGGCCGGACTGAAGGAAAGCTTGCGAGGATGGTGCTGAACCAGGCACTGTTTGGTTCTGTTGTACATAGAAGCATTGTACGTTGGAATTGACTCCACAGCACCGAGCAGCAACAGTGTCTATTGTGATAGTCTATTGAATTTTTAATAGTTTTAAGAGGAGTTTTATATATGTGTGTGTGTGTGTATATGTGTCTAAATGTGTGTGTGCGTGTGTGTGTCTGTGTGTGTGTACGAGGGGGGTATCCCCCCAAAATGAATTTTTTTTCAAAGCCATGTACTTAATTATTTTTACAAAACAAGCTTAGCACCTTCAAAGCACTCTCCATTACACTTAATACATTTGTCCAATCGGTGATTCTTTTCTTGGAAACATTTTTCAAATTCATCTGTTTGGATGGATGACAGCACCTCCCTCATTTTTTTTCTTCGCCTCTTCTACCTTGTCAAATCACTGTCCTTTCGTGTTCCCCTCCATTCGAGGAAACAAAAAGAAGTCGCATGGAGCCAGGTCAGGTGAGTAAGGTGTGTGGGGCAAGAGAGGCATGCTGTTTTTTGTCAAAAACTAGCACACGACGTGGCTGCTTGAGTAGGTGCATTGTTATGGTGGGAAAACGAGTCCCCTGTCTGCCACAAATCAGGCCTTTTTTGTCCCACACTTTTATGCAATCTTTTCAGAACCTCTAAATAGAAAGCTTGATTAACAGTCTGACCTGGTGGAACGAACTCCAAATACACACACTATCAGTCGACGTTTGCATCTGTTTGGGAAGTTGACAGACATCCAGAATGAGGTTTGTCATCATTCAACATTTCACTTTTTGAAACGAGAAAAACCACTCAGACACTGGAGTTTTTCCCAAAGCGCTGTCCTTGTAAGTTGTGTTCACCATCACAACAGTTTCTGTGGCATTTTTCCCAAGCAGGAAACAAAATTTCACAGTCACACGCTGTTCTCTTAATTCGACCATCACAAAAAATAGAGGGGTAAGTGAAACTGCTTTCACAAAAAAATTCACTGACCAGGGAGAACGTTCCCAGGCCACGCCTCTGAGTGTACTAACTTAGAGCGAGTTGCTTGATGCGCCCCTGAAGGGAAGAATGCGTACAACGAAAGCGCCAACCAGCAGCTTTTTCCGTTTTTGTTTTGTTGGGGGGCTACCCCTCAGATGTGTGTGTGTGTATCTTTCATGTTTGTGGATCCCATGATCTGAGAATTAGAATGTGGAAAGTGCTGTTCTCTAGAACTCAGGGCCTTGGTCAAAATACCTTTTATGGAAATGGGAAGAAAGCTTTCAAAAATAAACAGATTTTTATTACTAATAAATTAGTATTATTTTGACATGTCACCATTGGTGTAATTTAAATTCCTGCATTAAACAGAAAATAAAAACCAGATCCAATGCAAGGGGAAACATGGAAGAACTGAGACATGTAGAAAGAACACTAAAGTGGGACAAGTTTGGGCTCTGTAGTTTTTCTAGGTCCCCCTCCCCCCATCCCCTTACAAAATGAAGGAATTAGATGCCCAAGTTATTTTGGGCACTGCGATTGCAAAGTATTGCAGAATACTTTTACAAAGGAGCGTACCTATTCCTCAAATACAATAACTCATATTGTTGCCCAGTAAAACTATTTTGAGAACTAGATTTAAATTGGAGATGATAGTGATTATTTTAGTGAAACTATTTACATATTAATGAAGCCTTTCAGGATACTTGGAGACAGTTTGGTCTCTCTTGAATCTTTCTAATCCCTCTGTGGATATATTATTTTGTCTGAAATTTGAAGAATGTGTAGACTAAACAGCAGCAAAGCTTGCTTTTTTAGATCATGTTCAAATTTTTACCCTTAGGTGGAAAGGATAATCTTTAGTTTTGAAATCTACTCTGAAGGGCCATTGGTTCATTTCTGATGACTGACTGATGACTCAGGCCTTCTGAGATATTTAGCAAATGAGGACTATTTTTACATGAATGTTTCAAGTTTGGTGGAACTCTAAAATCACCAAGTCCCATTAACTCATTCCTGCTGCCATCAAGTTGATTCCAACTCAAAGCGACCCTAAAGGGCAGATGTGTTAAGTCGGATGACTAGAGACACAAATTCAGTGACACTCATACGTGTAAGGAAAAGCCTTGTATCAGGAAGACATCCAAGCCCAGTCCAACTCAATTCCATAAGTTCGACACTAGTTCCTAAGTCCCTCTTCAGACTCATGCAGAACACAGGGATAGGACAGGCCGGTGGGTACAAAGTCTTGCAGATCCAACGGCAGTGGATGCATCCTCTGGGCTCTGGCTGCCATCAGGGTCAGCCAGCAGGAGGGTGAAGGCAGAAAGAGCAAGGGAAGGTTCTCAGCACCCTCCTTATGAGAAGGCCATGCCCACAAGGAGGCACTGTCAGGCAGTGGCCTGACTGACAGGTTAGACTCCACCCATACACTTGATTTATCAAGTTGACAGGAAATTATGTAACTGCCACAGCAGAGTAGAAATGTCCTATGGGTTTCTGAGGCTGTAAATCTGAATGGGAGCAGAAAGCCTCATCTTTCTCCTGCAGAGTGGCTGGTGGCTTCAAACTGCAGCCTACCTTGGACCCCACTGTGCACCAGGACTCTGCCACAGTAGCGGCTTTCCCGTTTGAGTTTTGGCTAGTCAGTTTCTTACCGCCGACACAGGAACATTTGTGTATTATGTTGTCATTCTCCTTTTACAGTGGCTGCTGAGTTGCATTTGTGTGGAGTGCAGTTCCAGAAGTAGAGCTAATTGCTACTGGTCAGACAGTTTGACTGTTACTAATGAGTGTTGTCTGGAGGTAAGCAGCTATTGTTAGACGTCTTCGGTGTGCCGTAGTAGCTCCTCAGGTGAGCACCATGGTAATCTTCTGCCGTCCGGCTTACAGTGGAGAAAGCCCTGCCACTTGGGTCACTGGGTTGAGAATGGCCTCTGGCCTCTGGCAACAGCGGCACCCCCACAGCCATCCAGACTCGGCACTGGTGCATCGGGCCACTGACTTCTAGTAAATGCTCCAAGGTGTGGTATTCATTTACGAATGTAGAAATTGAGTCCCATAATGAGATAATACCTTCATCAAGGCCTCTTATGAAGTAAATCCTCCAATTGAGTTTAGAATTTACATTTTTATGAAACCATACTTTTTTATAATGAGCATATATTCAGGTATCATTGAAACTTACTGTGTTGTCAATGAATAACGTATGTCAAAGCTGCATTGTGAAATTTGTCTACATTTAATTTCTTCACTTTTGTCTATTAACATGGAAGTAGATCGATCACATAGTTCTTCACATACTCTCTTCTGATTTTGTTCCTTTTGTTACCCCTTCTCACCCACCTTATTGGTACTGGGTCCTTACCCCGTGTGCCTCACAGCAACTGTCAACCCACTGTCACCCGTTTTTAAAAACTGCCTTCACTTCACATCTCGTGTATCTGCTTCGTCACTCAGCCACACTTTCAAAGTGGTGTGTAGTTGTTGCACTCCCCCTTCATTCAAAGAGCCTGCTCGTGAATGCTGTGGAAGGCTACCCAACACTCGAACAACTCTTCCGCCTCCTTTAAAGAATAGATACCTAGATGCACCCATTTTTCTTTCTTTTGGTGTGTTTTTAAGCAAAACGTAGATAATTTTCTTCCTAAATAAGATACTGTACATCAGGACACTGTGTTATATGTTGCACCAAACTAATCTTAAAGAGGCAGAAACCGCACACAGTTCATGTTTCAGTTTCCAAATGTCAGGAGCCTGGTTTTATAGTTCTCTGATATTCTTTCTGTAGATTCAAGTCTCAAACCTATGTAATTTTCTTTCTCTATGAGGAATTCTTACAGGACTCAATGGTGAGGAATTCCCTCAGGTTTTATTTGAGAAAGTATTTCTCTTTGCCTTTTGAATGATAATTATGGCTGGTTTTAAGATTCATTCCACTCTTGCATGCATGAGCTCTTTTTTTTTGAAAAGTTAGTTACTATTCTTTTTTTTTCTTCTTTTACATTTTATTAGGGACTCCAACAACTCTTACCACAATCCATACATATACCATACATCAATTGTATAAAGCACATCCATACATTCCCTGCCCCAATCATTCTCAAAGCATTTGCTCTCCACTTAAGCCCCTTGCATCAGGTCCTCTTTTTTTTTCCCCTCCCTCCCCTTTCCCCCCTCCCTCATGTGCCCTTGGTAATTTATACATCGTTATTTTGTCATATCTTGCCCTATCCGGAGTCTCCCTTCCCCCCTTCTCTGCTGTCCCTCTCCCAGGGAAGAGGTCACATGTGGATCCTTGTAATCAGTTCCCCCGCATGCATGAGCTCTTACACAAAATGCAATGTCATCCTTGTCCTTGTGGCTCTGTGGGCTGGCCTTTTTTTCCCCCCCATTTTGGATTCCTTAACATTTTTTCTCTTTATGATTTTCTCTAGTTTATTACTCTGGGTTGACTAGAGAAACAAATCCAGAGACGCTCATATATGTATAAGAGAAAGCTTTATATCAAAGAGTAATTGTATATTAAGAAAACAACCCAGTCCAAATCAAGGCTACAAGTCTGATTAGCTCATAAGTCCAATACTAGTCCATAAAATTCCTCTTCAGACTCATGTCGCACATGCAATGATGCTCAATGCAGGAAGATCATAGGCCAGTGGGTGAAAAGTCTTGTGGATCCAGTGGCAGTAGAAGTATCTCCAGGGGTCTGGCTGCCATCAGCTTGTCTCCATATGCTTTGTCAACGGGAATATCAAGCAGAGAGAGAGAGTGCATCCTGCTTCCAGGGCGTAAGAGGAGGTTCCCAGAATCCTCATGAAAAGGTCACACCCACCCAGAGGCATCATCAGGCTATGACCTGATACAGGCTAAACTCCACCCCTTCACTCTATCAAGGTGACAGGGAATTATGTACCTACCACTTGTAGTATGAATTAATATGCCCAAGGGTAGAATTTTTGGTATTTATTTTGCTTGTTCTTTGAGCTTTCTGCTTCTGTGGTTTAGTGTTTATCATTAATCTTAGAGTATTCTTGTTTTTAGGTGTGCTGGTGAGTCACTTCCAACTCAGAGTCACGTGTGTGCACCAGAAGGAAACACTGCCCTGCCCTGTGCTGTCTCTGCGGTGGCTATTACGTTTGAACCTATTCTTAGCCAGTTCAAAGATTTCCTCTGCTCTTTTCTGTTCTCATTTTACTTGGTCAGTCCCCAGACTGCAAGTATCTGACTTATGGAAAACTCCTACTTGCTCTTCAGCACAGGACTTTGCACCAGTTCCTTCATGGCTGATAGTGAAAAATCGGAACAGACTGGAATCTTGCCAGTGTGAGTAATTCATCATGGTAACTGAAACAGAAAAATTACAGGGCCCAACCCTGGAATGCAGTGCAGAAGAAGTGTAGCAAGCTCTTTTCAGGAGCCTGATGTGTGTGCTCCAATTATTGGCAGGACGCTGAAGTGCCACACAGTCACAGGGACACATTTGGCCACTGTCATTGAATTGGAGGTACCATGACATTTGAGCCCCGGCTTTAATGTCATGCAATATTGCCCTCACTTTGAAATGAGTGAATTAACCACTCCTCTCAACAGATTCTTCATCACAGTTGCTTCCAGTGGCTGCACATGCAGCTTTTCAGTCATTGAAAAGGATCCAAGGCTTTCCATGAACTAAAACGAGTATGAGTAAGGACTGGGTGCACGTGATTTGACTTAACTTGACATTCTTAAAGATACAATGGGTCCACAGCCCAGGACTGCCCGACTTGACCACATTGTGCATGGTACATCTTTTCTCCTGGATCTTCTGTGCCTCCTTTCCCTCTTTCTTTCTCTTTATATTTCGGGTTGAGAAGTGTCTGTTGTCTCCTGCCCTTCCTTGACTCTATCCAGGCATACTTTGTTGCTATCTTAATGTTTGTGATTTGTAGCTTTCTTTTTACTTTCTTAGAGCTTTTCTGTCTCTAAAATTACTCATGCCCGTTGCCTTCTTTTTCTGTTAGAACCCTTAGCATATTGATCACGAAACCAACCTATTGCCATCAAGTCAATTCTGACTCAAGTGACCCTATGTAGGTTTTCCTAGGCTGTTAATCTTTACAGGAGCAGACAGACTCTTCCATCTCTTTTGGAGCGGCTAGCCCTACAAGGGCCCCTAATTCAAATCTTAACCCTTAACACTGCTGTTGAAAATTGATTCCTACTCTAGTGACCCTGTTTTACATTTCTGAAACAGTAATTCAAGGAGTGCTAGTGGTGCAGTGGTTAAGCACTTGGCTGCTAACCAAAAGGTTGGCTGTTTGAATCCACCAGCCAGTCTGTGGGAAAGAGATGTGGGAGTCTGCTGTATGAGGACGGTAGCCATGAAAGCTCTGTGGGGCATTTTACACTGTCCTATAGGATCTGTGAATCAGAATTGACAACAGAAGCAGGTATGTGATCATTCTAAAGCCTGCATTCTATCTGAATGTGGTTGTAATGCTTCCATTGTCTCTTCAGACTTTTCCCCCCAGTTGCAGTCTCAGAAACTCACAGGGGCAGTTCGACCCTGTCCAGTAGGGTAGTTTTCAGTGATTTTTTTTTTTTTTTTTTGCTTTAGTGTAAGGCTTTATGCCAGCGGTTCACAACCTGAGGGTCGCAACCCCTTTGGGGGTCGAATGACCCTTTCACAGGGCACGTCTAAGACCCATCAGAAAACACATATTTCTAAATGGTCTTAGGAACCGAGACACGGCTCTTCTGTCCATCTCCAGGTGGGTTCACCCACATGTAGATATGCTCACATGAAGACATGAAGTACCTGGAGTGAAGACTGTCTGTCACCCATGCTACAACATAAATAAATAAATAAATTTGTCATTAGAAATAAATATTTCACAATATATAATTACATGTTTTTGTGACACATCACTATGCTTTAATTATGTCCAATTTGTAACGATGGAAATACATCCTACATAGCACAATTACAGTGATGAAGTAGCAATGAAAATAATGTTATGGTTGAGGAACTGTATGAAAGGGTCGTGGAACTAGGAAGGTGAGAACCACTGCTTTATGCTGACTTGACCAGGCAGTTAATGTTCTAGCTGTCGATGGGTGTGAAAGGCTCTAATTTCCTCTAATAGCCTTGCTTTTTTCCCCATGTTTTTTTGGGCGTCCCATAAAATTCTGTAGACAGAGTCTGCGTATTATAGTTTTCTCGGTTGTATTCAACTGTTACTTTACTGGAGCTCTGCTGTAATGGTAGAGTACATGGGAGAGACATGTCCTCTAGCCTTTTGGTTGAATCTTAGTTTACAGAGGCCTGACTCTCTGGACTTGAATTTCAGAATTGTCTCTCCCCCCCCCCCCCCCCCCATTTCTTCCTTTTTTCTCTAATAAAGGACTGCAAAGCCCTCACTGCTATCGAGGAGTTGATTCCCGTGCATAGTAATCCTACATCGGGTTCCTGAGCCTGTTCATCTTTATAGGAGCAGGTAGCCTCCTCTCCCCCCCTGGAGTTGGCTGGTTACGCCTTTCCTGTGGGCTGAAACCCAACTGGAACCCACCACCAGTGAGCTGTTCTGACCCAGGTGATGCTTTGTTGCTCCATGGGGGTTCTTGGCGGTAATCTTTATGGACACAGATCACTAGGCCACTGGTTGGGTTTGAACCACAATTTTTCAGTTAGTTGAGGGCCAACTGTTTGTGTCACATTGAAATCTTCCAGTAAGTTAGCAACCCAAAACTTATGCTGTGGTGTCGATTCTGACCCATGACCCCACTGGATGGAGCAGAACTGCTCCATAGGGTTTCCCAGGCTGTAAATCCTAAAGAACCAGATTGCCCTACCTGCCTCCCGTTGAGTGTCTGGTAGATTCCAATCATTGACCTTGCAGTTAGCAGCCTTTGGTCCGCCTGCTGTGCCGGATCTAGGCAACCAAGACAGAGACTAGAACAGAGTATGCGGAGATCCGTGACACCATCTTGGGACTACACTTCCCAGAACCCCTTGCTGCCCCAGTGGACGTTCTCGGGATTCTCCGGTGGCAGATGAACTTTAAGACTCTGGGTGTGCTGGGGAGAGATGAGAAATACCAAATTTGGTCATGCTGGGAAGGATTTCTTTCTCTTAGTAGTTTAAAAAATAAAATTCCAAACGTAAATCTTGGTAAGACGGACCCGAATTGCGGTAACGCCCACTGCGCCGCCAGGGGCGCTCCTGCAGTAGGATAGGGCTAACTAGCTTCCGATCACGTGCAACCTTGGTTTTAGAGACTATTCTGGAAGAGGGGGTTTTAAAAAAATGGTTACTTTCCCCTTCTTGCAGAAACAGGCGAGGAATTTTCCTCCGGCCACCATGAGAACCTCAAGGGGTTCTTAATGGTAAGACCCACAAAAGACTCTGCCCCCAGTCGCTCAGGCTAGTCCACACGCATGGCCTTTCGCAGCTCATAGAAATTCCCATTTAGTTGTTCACAGGTTTCCGTGGCTCCTGCTTCCAGTAAACTGGCCTCCACAGTTGTTCGTCTGCTGCTCCAGATTTCGGGTTGGCAGTGTGCCCTGTCATTGCAGCTTCTGGTACATTTAAGAAATGTGATTAATTTCCAGTTTTCTCTGCATTTTTTAAGTTACTTGGAAGTAAAGACCCCTAATTTCCAGAGTCTGCAAGTTTCTTTTAAACTTGCCTTGTCGGTTACCTTCCTTAGAAGCTTCATGATAATGAACGTCTTTAAAACTGTAGATTTAGCAGGCAGAACGTCCACAGGAGAAGTGAGGGGCCAGTGTAGTTGTTCAGCGGTATGCCCAAGTCCTTCTTAGTGGCCTGCCCAGGAAGTGTGTACTCTTGGCAAATAAGGAAGCATTCTGCCTCCATCCCCCACCCCTGTTTCTCCTACTTTTTAAAGAGGTATCTTTACACTTGTCGGTTGGCGTGTTTTTTAAGGTTGTTGTGTCTTCTGGACCTCTTGATGTTGTATAAATATTGTAGTGATGCATAAATTGTCTCTCCTTTGCTTAGTTGTTGTCACCTGCAGTTTCCCTTCTGTGTGGGGTTTCTGTCTTCCTTAAAGGAAAAGGATATTTGTAGGATAATTCTGAAATTCTCAAGCACTCATTGAGTGTTCTCTGACAGCCTTAAGATTCCTTGCTATCATGGCATTTACTGGAAACTTGGAGCCTGTGAGGGCTGTCCCACTAGACCCTCCCTTCAGCTCCTTGATTAGATGGTATCCTAGTGCCAGGAGTTTGAACTTGTTGGTTCCTTTGTGAAGAATTCACTTTTGCCTTGTTTTTATGTGGGTGCTGCCTTTTAATCGGCTTAATTCACATTTCTTCAGAGAATTTGCCCAACCACTCCAAGAACTCCCCCGCACACAGTGTCTGGTAGATGGTAGGCAGTTGGAAAAGATTAGTTGAAAAAAATAGCTCCAGTTTAAACTAAAGCAGCACCCTCCCCACCCCACCTCTGCCCCCTGTGAACATTATCATCCTGAATTTAGGAGTCTAGACCTCTAGCAATATGTGGCTTTTTAAAAAGCTATGATTTTAGTAGTATAGTCTTTAACTCTATGTAACTGTAGATATTAAAATGGTTTTAAGAGTTGGTAGTTTTGTAATTTTAATTACCATTTTATCTTCCACGGTTTTGTGTTATACATTATCGATTAAAAATAGATTATAATCTCCTTAATGCTGATTCTTGTACTGATACTGTGCTTTTCCAGCAGTGTGTTCACACAGTAATGGAAGCTCTGTGATAATTGGCTGATTGCAACTATCAGTTGCTGAATAAGAAGAGGATTTTACATGCTACCTTGCACGTTCTGGAGAATGGTAGAATGTTTGCGTAGCCCCATGTTGTTTCTGGGAGTTGTACGGTGCAACTTCCTTAATTATCAACCTTTCTCTGCACGCTGTGGATAGAGGAATGGCGAGATTGCGAGAGTGTGCCATGTGTTTAGATTGCCCAGGCAATTAGAAGCCAATGCTCAGGTTGTTTGAAGGTAATTTCCTCTAGATCCAGTCCCCAAAGGGCTCAGACTTTATCAGGATGTTTCTGAAATATCAAAAGAAACATTCCCGATCAAACTGTGTAGGGCAAAACCGTGTGGATCACAGCTCAAGGTAAAACTGGACTGGCGTAGACATCTCGTACTGGCAGCGTCGGGGTGCTGGGTCATTGGGAAAATTGATGATGGTTAGGGTGCAGTCGACTTGTACCCCAGGGGGGTGGTTGACAATGTTGTGCTTCTTTGTTTATATGGTTTGTGCTGTCTGCTTGTAGCTTGTTTTTTGTTTTGTGTGTGTTTGGTTGTCTTATGGCTGCTGTTGGTGAAGTTGGCCTTACAGGGTTTTGATTTTGTCATATTATGACGACCAGAGTAAACCTTAGCCGTGCATATACCCCCATGGACAAGCAGATGTGAGTCTGGGACTCTGCTGATCTCTTGCCCCATGTCAACAAGTTGATTCTGATCACATGGCCCTGCTTGATACTCAGCTTCATGAAATGATCACTGAAGAGAAGGGCGCTACAGCCAAGTGTGGTGAAGAAAGCACATGGTGCCCCGCTATCAATCAATAGTGTCCGGGGTCTTAAAGGCTTGTATTCGAACAAGCAGCCATCCAAACGAGGAGTCAACTAAGTCCACATAGAAGAAGCACACCAGCTTGTGGGATCCAAAAGTGACAAGTACAAAATTCAAATATGGTGAACGCAAAAGTATCAGAGCTAAAATTATGAACACCTAATTTGTAGATGGATATGGAGGACAGTGGGAGCCCAAAACCCATCTGCAGATTATTGAGTCTGATTGAGCCACTGACAGATCCCCTTTAGCTACAGGCAAGAGTCTCAAACAACCTACTACCTCTACTTTTTCATTCAGCATTGATTGGAATGAAAATGTACATTTTCAAATTAAATCAACAGATGAAATTGAGAGGCTATCTTGGCCCTCAGCCCATCTCCCTTTTCAGTGCTTATCCATTCTCATTTTACTGCATTTTAAATATACTCTAGCATGGCAGATGTGTAATTTAACTATTGAAAACTCTCTGGATCACAGTTCTGCGCTGAAGCACAGGGAAGTGCCACAAGCCAGAATTGCCAGTACTAGTCACCGCCTTTTACATATACGTACATGTGGATGTGCAGGGGTCTGGGGGCGTGGTTACAAGGTGGGCTTCTTTTCACGGCGTCAGCAGTTTGAAACTACCAGTTGCTCCTGAGTTGAAAGACTAGTTTTCTACTCCCGTAAACAGTTTCAGTCCTGGGAATACGCAGGAGCAGGTCTACCCTGTCCTGTAGGGTTGCTATAGGTTGGCCTTGAATCAGTAGCAGAGAGTTTGGTACATGCATATATGTACATGTATAATTACCTATGTATCTATCTGTGTTTGTTTGGGGGTTTTTTTCATAGGAAGCTTATAAAGAGTCCATTCTGATGCCTCTGACTAATCCACTCCACAGTGTCCAGTCAACCCTTCCTCCCGATTTCGTAGATATAACTTCCCGTTTCCCATCTGCCATGCATTTACTTAGTTGTTCAACCCCTGTATACATTTACAATGTTTCAGAATTTAGTATCCCTGTGAAAAATAACACTATCAGATGAAATACAGTGTTGTTGTCTAGTTTTGTCTTCTTGACCTTGCAGTTTTAAGTTCTGTCTTCCAAAGTTACTTATATTAAGTCTTTTCTTATAATTCTGCTATTGATGCTTGATGCAAAGGTGGACTGTATACCTATGATAAACACATGTAATATTTATAAACCAGTGCAGTATACATAAACATGTAACATAATGAAAATTTAGTTATATACAATAAATGCATATGTAGTATTTTACATATTTTAGGTATTTTGTTATATTGTTTTTGGCTTAAACTTTAAAATGCCTTCTTTTTTCGGTGAAAATGTACACAGCAAAACAGGTTTGCATTTAGTCAGTTGTACACATGTTATTCAGTGTCATTGTTTACATTGTTTGTTTTTCTGTGTGGGCCAGGGTTTGCTGATTTTACAATAGTAGCATGAGTCTGTCTTGATGCAGGTGGTCTGTATTTCCTGCAACCTTGGTGGTGTTTTTGAGATTGTGAAAGGTCTTCAAAAGTTTTAGGAAAATTCTATTATCTAATAATTGCATTTTTAAAATGAACTTTACAAAGGCCCTCGTATTTACAGCGAAACATATAGCAGTTCAGTGACTGATCACACTTTCTATTTCGGTGACTATTTTCACCCTTTTCTCGGTTTCTCTCCCATGAAATGAACTTTTTTTTAGTCGCCTTATCAAAATTCTTGCACTTCGTCATTGATTGAAATGCTACCTTTATTCTGTTTCAGAATCTTAGGGATACTGGAGGCTTCCTATGCTTTTTATTCCTATGATTTCTGATCCCATGCGAGTACTAAGTAGCATCTAACATAAAGATCCTTTTGATACATGGTTGATCATCCTGGTTGCCTATTTGCGCTCACTTCATCTTAGCCTTGAAATTCATTGCTATAATTTCCTTTTCTTCCCTTTAGAAACATTTTAGTGGATAAACCAAATGACCAATCTTCCAGGTGGTCTTCAGAGAGCAACTATCCTCCCCAGGTAAGATTACAGCTTGTCCTTAGATGCCATGTACAAGTTCAACTTCAAAGAGTTATGTAATCAATGTATCTCTCTGGTACCTTTTATCTGGAATCCATTAATAGTTTATCCAGTCTTTGAGATTGTGAGTTAAATTTCTCTTTCTCACTTTTCCCTTTAAATTTGGAAGACTTTATTTCATGGGCCAATTTATATGTAGGACTGGATGAATTGTAGATTTTACTTCAGCCTATAGGAATATTAAAAAACATTGAAATTTATATTTTTTATGAATTACTAATGATGCAAAAGTAAATTTCCTAGCATCTTTTGTAGAAACTGTAAACTAACAAATAGCTGGTTAGGATTCTAGTCTGAGTTGAGGTTGTGACCCATACAACCCTGAAATGCAAGTAAGTCAGCCTGTGCTTCAGAAAATGTCAGAAGTGTCACTGACAGCTCATTTGCTATATGACCCAATGGCTGTCATAGAGGAAAATAAACTTTCCATGATCCTAGTCAACCAAGATACCAAGGTGGTGTCAGGACCTTGAGCTAGTGATACCCAAAAGGTTCCCAGCAGAAGCAAATACAAATCCTTTTGGGGGCCAATTGCCTTAAACTGTAGGCCTCAGGAAATCACTGCAAAGAAAGGAGAACACAGTGCACCATGAAAAAGAATTAGGAAAAAAGTAGTATAAGCCCACAAAAGTTTAGCTAATGGAATTGAAATAAATAAAAGATCCTGGTATTCAAACACCTGTTTACCAGGTACAAAGAAATCAAAGTTAATTGCAAAGACTAGCAAACCACAAAAAGTGACCTAGCCCATCTGAAAAAGAACCAAATACAACTTTTATAAATAAGATAAACCAAAAGCCAAACAAATTCGCTGTGATTCTAACCAACATTAATTTAACCAGTCCTCCCACTTCAGACAAGTCGGAAAATTGGATGAAATGGGATCAGCTATTTCTGAAGGAAGTGAAGAATGATGGAGGGACCAAGATTCAGGAGAATATGGGACCTACAGTGGAGCAACTTTGGGGCCCGCTTTTTTCTTGAATGTTAGTTGCTAAAGTCCTAAAGGTAAAGAGGTTGAGGAGTTGAAGCTGATGGGCTTGGAGCAGCTGCCCTTGCAGTTCCTAGTGAGATGCTTACCCAGCAGCCCTGCCAGGACCCTTCAGTAATCATTAGGGCGACACCCACCTTGTATCCTGTGTCTGATGCGGAACTTCGAGCTCTAGTAGGTCCACAGGGCTTAACCTTTAAAATTGGCGGAGGTGTTCCCTAAGGCGTCTCTTTCTCATGTTTTCACTGGCATTTAACATTGATTTTACTGCTGAAATATGTAGTCCCAGGGAATGTGGACTTGTTAATTTTCCATTCAAACCTTGTATTTGGCTATTTGTAACCAGGCTGTACCTATTATGGAGTGCTGTTCCCTGGTTGAAAGTTACTGAGCTAACTCGGTCTTCCTTCCCTTACAGTACTGAGGATGATGTGTGAGAGGACTTCACTAAGTTTGTGGAAAATTGTCTTATGGATTTATTTTTACCAAGAACTTTTTGAAGTCCCCTTCCATGTTCCTGGACTGGGAATACAGAGTAATAGCCTAGGCTGTGCGTACTCTTCGTTAGCATTTGAACTAAAGGGAAAGGAAAAGCACAGACGGACAGCATACAGGGCCCAAAGAGAGAAGCCTGCACTGCTCCATGGCCAGACCGGACCTCAGAGGTCCCGCTGTGATTAACAGTGTCACAAGTTTTACTTTTGAAAGTTCTTTAAATACATTTAAAATTTTGTTTTTGGTTTTTTAGTACTTGATTCTGAAGCTTGAAAGGCCTGCCATAGTCCAAAATATCACATTTGGAAAATATGAGAAAACTCATGTCTGCAATTTGAAGAAATTTAAAGTCTTTGGTGGAATGAATGAAGAAAATATGACAGAGTTGTTGTCTAGGTGAGTAAGAAGTTAGGGAGTGCACTGTGCTCTCCCCGACCCGCTGCATCTCCCTCCCTTTGTGGGTAACTCGGTCACCTTCCGCTGTCTGAAAATGGCCTTTCACGTCTCCTGTTGCGGGGGCCTCCCTCGACAGTGATGATGGCTTTCAACCTTTTCATTTCTAAAAGTACCTTTACTTTACCTTCTAGTTCAGCGGGTCTCAACCTGTGGGCTGCGACCCCTTTGGGGGCGCAAACAACCCTTTCACAGGGGTCACCCAGTTCATAACAATAGCAGAACGATAGTGATGAAGTAACCATGAAAATAATTTTATGGTTGAAGGGGGAGGGGGGATCACCACAACATGAGGAACTGTATTAAAGGGTTTGTGGTTGAGAACCACTGTTCTAGTTATAATATATTGCCAAGTAAGAGGTACTGTTCTGGGCTTAATCTACTTGGAGGATACAAGGAGGAAGGCTGTCAATGAAAAACAGGTGGCTGTGCCTACCAGGCATAGTGCCTGCCTCCTGGAAGGGGCTCTGTAAATGGGTTTAAAAGCCATTCACCACCAAGAATGAAGGTGTTAAATCTGCATGCCTCCCCCAACCCCCACCACCACAATCACTAGCCACGCAATGGACAGATGAAACAGGATGTTTAGCGTATACTGGTGACCTTTGGTGTGCCCCACCGACATTCCTGTCTGTAAGTAATGTTCCGGGACATGGGCTACTGCCGTCGTGATGTCCCTAAGAAAGATTTGCTTCCCCCTTGGAGGCTGAGGTGGAGAGATTTATTAAGAGTAAGTAGTTGTTTAAAGCAACAAAGTAAATTTGTTTACTAAAATGTGTTGAATTATAAAAGAATTATTGGTGTTTCAGTCAGAATAGAATTGTTTAATGCTTTGAAGAATTTTTATATTTAGCTGTCAGGTTGTTTTCCAATTTTTTGTTTAATATTTTGAATCATATTCAGTCATAAGCACTTTATGATCCATTGTACTTTTCCATATTCTTGTCGTTTATACTACATTAGTAGTTTCACTTTTTAAAATGACACATTCACTTTTTCTTGGGCTACAAATTAAAACTATACAGTGTAAGGCAGTAACCATATCTGCTCCTAATCTGTTAGAACTTTATCTTGGATATCTCAAGAACTGAGTCAGTTGGTTGTATTGATCACTTAACATCACCCATATATACTGATCATTTTATGTTGAGCATTTATGATTGGCCTATATCTAAATGAGAGCATCCGATAATGATAGTTGATTTTTATGTTAGGCCGAGTTGACTAGAAAAACGCAGACTATCATATATGTAGAAGAAACAGCTTTTTATCAAAGACTACTTGTATATTAAGAAAACAGCCCAGTCCAGATCAAATCTACAAGTACGATATTAGGCCATAAATCCAATACTAGTCCATAAATCACTCTTCAGACTCACACATCACATGCAGTGATAGAGAGGGAAGAACACAAGCCATGGGTGCAAAGTCTTGTGCATCCAGTGGCAGTGGAAGCATGTCCGGGACTCTGGCTGCCATCATTGTGGCTCTGTGTGGCTTGTCAACAGGAAGGTGAAGCAGAGAGAGAAGTGTGGTCCAGCTCCCAGGAGAAAGGGAGAGGAGGTTCCCAGAATCCTCATGAGAAGGCCATGCCCACTAGGAGGCATCATCAGGCTGTGACTTGATTGAAAGGCTAAACTCCACCCCTTCACTCTAACAAGGTGAAAGGAAATTATGTAACTTCCACACTTCGGGTGTGCAATTCCCTAACTATTGTCCTATCTTGTAATTTCTCATATATGTATTGTTTTAGTCATTTATTTTGAACACTGACTTTTTCTTAAATTTCTTAAAATTCAAGTATGACCATCTGTTTTATTGTGTTACTATACTAGGGGTGTTTTCTCTTTACAGTGGCTTAAAGAATGATTATAACAAAGAAACATTCACCTTGAAGCATAAAATTGATGAACAGATGTTTCCTTGTCGATTCATTAAAATAGGTAAGGGGTTTAGCATTCTGAAATAAAAACCAAGTTTTTATACCAACAGTCACCAAGTGGTAGCTTAAGGACCAAATGCTGAAGATGCCAGTTTTGTTTTTAATAATGAAATGTACACATAAAACATTTGATCAACTTCTACATGTGTGTTTCAGAGGCATCGATTGCATTTTTTAAGTTGTGCGATCATTTCTCCTAATTATGTCTCCACCACTGACGTGAGTCTGATAAACCCACTCTCTCCCTCTCAGCCCCTGGCAGCCAGCAGTTAGTTGCTTTTGGTTTCCATATATTTGCTCATTTCATGTAACTGGTAGCATGCCATATTTTTCTCAGAGAAATCTCCTCTAGAGTCATCCAGGTTGTGGCATTGGGCCCACATTCTTCTTTAAGCTGAGTCATAATCCATTGTGTGGCTAGCATGTTCTGCTTTGTCATTGGTCCACTAGCAGGCATTTAATTATGTCCACCATTTGACTGTGGTTAAATCGTGCTGCAAGGAACATGCTGTATGCATCGCATGTCTTTATAACTGCTTTCAGATCTTTTGGGTATGTATCCAAAGAGTAGAAATGCTGGGTTATATGGCAGTTCTCTGTGTTTATAAATAGCGTGTTGTTGGAACACAGCTATACTCAATTATTTGCATATTATCCATCTGTTTTAGTAGAGTTGAGTAGTTGGAACAGAGATTACATGGTCCACAAAGCTAAATATGTTTACTTTGTGGCCGTTACGGAAAACCTTGTTGAGCCCTGCATTATAAAACTTACTAAATGGCAATTATTTCAACCATTTCCAATTATTTTCTCATTTGAAAGTTTCTTAGATGTTGTGAGGTGTCGTTTGCCTTCGTTATCTAGTGCTGCGATAACAAATAACACGAGTTAATGACCAACAGGAATTCATTTTCTCACAGATTAGGAGCTGGAGGTCCAGCTGTAGAGGAATGCTCTCGTGGTCGGCGCCCAGTGGAAGAGGGACGTTCTTGTCTCCTTCAGCATCTGTGGGCTGACGGCGTTGTGTGGAGATCTCTGAGTGTTCTGGCAGCAGTCTTCGCCCGGGGTCTAGGAGTGCCTTGTAAGGTCTCCAGGTCCAAAGGACATGCTACACTCCTGGCCTGTCTTGTTGGTAGTAGATCCATCTGATACCCGTTTCTTTAGCGTAAAATACAAGTTGCTGCAGGCCCACACCATACATCAGCTCTAGCCTGTGACAGGATTAGGGTATTGCATCCCCTTTACTGCTCTGAGATTGATTGATTTACCACATCAGAGCACATCTTGAGGATTGTCATACAACTGCCAAACCAGAGAGTCCTGCCAAGTTGGCACACACCCTGCGGTGCAGTTGACTGGCTTCTGCCGTGAAGTGTTTGAATAAGTCTAAGAAGTGTCCGTAGCTGTGCCCACTTGTGTTTTTATTCTATGCATGAATATGAATGAGTACACATGCGCATACACTCATAAGATTTTATAGTCATAATTGCAGTAGCCACGATTTCCAAAGCACACGCTGCTTGTCTGACAATAAGCTAGGTATTTGGAAGTGTATTATCTTGTTAAATTCCTGTGACATCTGAGAGATAGGCATGATTACATGCACCCACAGATGAGGAAGCTAATGATTCTTGGTTAAAGTACTGCCCAAGGTGGTGTAGGTAGTGAGAAAGTAGAGATGGGACAGGAATAGACGGTAGGCTGTCTCCTCCCGGGAGCTACGTTCTCTTAGCTGTGTAATCTCTGCAGGTACAGATGTTGTACCCTCATTCAGACTAAAACCCTTGGGAAACTGTACACTGTTTCTGCAGTGAAGGCGAAGTAAATTTTAATTCATTTTATTTTAGCGTCTACTGAAGGAATCGAATGCAAATGGCTTTTCTCTCTTGTTTAAGTGGTATTTTAATACATTTTCTGTTATTGAATTGTGTCCTCCCATTTCTGGAATGAACTATATTCAATCTCAGCGAAAACGTGATAGGTTTGTGTTTATTGTCACCAGTATTTTATTCAGAATTTGGAGTTTACACGGACATAGAGCTAGATTAGCCATCAGTTCTTTTTCTTCTGGCCATTTGTAGGGTTACATTGCTTTGGTAGTTGAACTTTCAGTTTTCCCTCTTGCGCTGATACAGATGCAAGGTAAGGGTGAGAAGGACAGTGGATATAACTCTTGAGAGGTATTAATGTGAGTGTGGTGGAAAACGGCCCACAAGAGGGAGAGGAGAAATCACAGAGCACAGGGGAAAGGTAGACCATTGAGGGGCTTGATGGATAGTTTCAACTGTGGAATACAAAGTTGATGATCTGAAATGTAAACTCCCACCTGATTTACAATAGCAAACAGTTTTAAATAAATAAATGTTATGGAAAATAGTTTAAAATAAATAAGTAAATGTTATGGTAAGAAATAATTTTAAATAAATGTTATGGTATATAAAAATTTTTTTAAATTTACGTGGGGCTTCAAAAAGTTTGTGAGAAAATGGGACTAGAAGATAAAGGGATTTTTTTCCTCACCCTTTTGGAAACTACCTCTGTGGGAACTCTGTCTTTCACGTAGACTTGGTAAAGTTTATCTGTTACTTGTCTAGTCCTCGCTGTGTTTACAGGGGTAGGTAAATTGGTGACCTCTTTGAGTTGGTCTTCCAGTGGTGGTATGGTTTCAGAAACATGGTGGTAGGGGTCATGTGTTCCTTTTGGCTGCCGTAGCTTCAGGACCTAACAGTGCAAGGCCCATGGAAAGTGTTCAGAAAATGTGGTGGATGAATTACTTTAGGTTTTCAGAGTATTTGTATTTTGGTAAAGTTCTTTTTTGGACTATGTGTGTTCATTTTTTTCTTCTTCCTTTTCCCCTTCTTGCCTCAAAGTTCCACTCTTGTCCTGGGGACCCAGCTTTAACTTTAGCATCTGGTACGTTGAACTTAGTGGTATTGATGATCCTGATGTAGTACAACCCTGTCTCAACTGGTACAGCAAGGTAGGACTATACTTTTTAATCTGGATTTCATGTTTCTAATAACATACAGGGAAAATTATATCAATTGCTTGTCTTCATTGAGAGTAATTAAAGATGCTTTGGATGCTGAGAATCGTCCTCTCGCTGCCATTGAGTCAATTTTGACCCAAAACCACCCAGGAGGGCAGGGTAAAATGCCCCTGTAGATTTCTGAGACTGTGTTTATGGAAATAGATGGCCTCCTCTTTGATCAAAGGGAGTGCCTGGTGGGTTCAAACTACTAACTGTGCTGTTAGTAGCCAAACGCACATCCCTCTACCACCACCAGGACTTCTTGATGTTGAGATTCGTAATGATATGTTAAATTCAAGTGGGTTCAGAAACAGCCAGTGGCATGAAAGGTATCATTGTTGGTGTCAGATGGATCTTGGCTGAAAGCAGAAAAGATCAGAAAGATACTTAACTTGTCTTTTATTGACTATGTGAAGGCATTCAGTTGGGTGAATTGTAACAGACTATGGATAATAGTGCAAAGAACTGGAATTCAGAACACTTCACTGTACGCATGAAGGACTTGTACACAGAGCAAGAAATAGTTGTACAAATGGAACAAGAGAGTGCACATGGATTAAAATCAGGACTTGTATGCATCAGGGACTGTACCTCACCATACTTATTTAGTCTGTTTGCAGAGCAAATTAAGAATCTGAACTATATGAAGAACAACACAACATTAGATTTCGAGGAAGACTCGTTAATAACTTGCCAAATGCAGATGACACAACCTTGTTTTCTGAAAATAAAGGGGATTTGAAGCTCTTACTGATGAAAACCAAAGACTAGACTTTAGTGATGAGGCAACCTTATTTGTGGACAGCCAAGCAGCGATTTACTAAAACAAAGACTGCAGCCTTCAGTGTGGATCGCATCTCAACGTGAGGAAGATAGAGCTCCCTCCTAGTGGCCCAGCAGACACTGTGGTGGTAGACAGGACAGAGGCGTGATGGAGTTGCCAGGGCTTTAATTTTCTCTGGACTCAGAGTTAGTGCTCATGGAAACAGCAATTGAGAAATTAAATGACATATTACACTGGTTAAATCCGTTGGCCAAAGACCTATTTAAACTTTTAGAGGAAAAAAAAGTTGCTTTGAAAACTAAAGTGTGCTTGACCCAGGCCATAATATTTGCAGTTGCCTCAAGCATGAGCTAAATGGACAGTGAATGAGAAAGTGCATTTGAATGATGGTGTTGGCAAACAATATTGAAAGTACCATGGGTTACAAAAGAACAAACAAGTCTGTCTTGGAGGAAGTACAGCCAGAATGTTCCTAGAAGCAAGACTTTATCTCTAGTACTTTGGACATGTTTTCTGGATAGACCAGTCCCTGGAAAGGATGGCATAGTTGGTAGTGGGTCCAGCACAAAATAAGATGACCCTTGAAGAGACAGGGAGACAGAGTGGCTGCAACAATGGACTTGAGCATAACACTTGTATATAAGGTGTCTGTGGTTTAGAGCTGGCTCGACAGCACGTTTCCACAGTATAGTATGCTCACAGTAATTTTTTTATATCGTGGGAAGTTGTAAGTTTTACCTCCTCCCATCATTGTGGAGAGAGAATATCATTCCTTTCTTATTAAATTCTTGGTAGAAAATGGAAGATGTGATTCAGCCTCCTTTCATGTGCCAGATAGTCTTTATTAATCTCTGGAGGTAGACATCCTGATTGGTAAAGTGTAGGGTAGGCAAAAAAGAGGAAGACCCTGCACAAGATGGATTGACACAGTGACTGTAACAATGGGCTCAAACAGAACACTTTTTGAGGATGGTGCAGGACCAGGCGGTTGTTGGGTTCTGTTGTTTCTGGGGCCACTATGAGTCAGAACTAACTCAACACCACGGCCAACAACAATCTTTATTCCAAAGCCAACAGTAAGAAACAATGAGCATACATAATTAATTTGAATAGAGCAGCATTCTTTGGTTCTGAGACAAGGTAAAATCTTGAGTAACTATAGTGCTTAACTATAGGTGTCTTGCTAGCCTTTTGTTAGTAAAAAATACAGTGAGCGATAAATCAGTTTGTGTTTTAAGTCTTGCCAGTCTCCCTGCTAGATGAGACTTTACTTTCTCAGTGTTACAAAGGGTAATACGTATAAGGAAACCACGATTGGTGGGTTGAGTGCCGTGCAGTGCCTCTGTGTCGTCGCTCGTGTGTAGCCGTGCTGCACACTTGGACAGTTTGAGCTAATCCCAGACATACTCTGGAAGTTAATGCTTTCTTGTTTTTGCTTTTTAAAATCTTTACATGAGCATTCATCCCATTACTTGAAGAAATGAGTTAATTCAACTTCTTGCTTTTGGGCTTCTAGTTAACTGAGATGTTTATAGCTATTTAATGGATGAGGTGCCCTAGGCTTAGAAAAAAAATTATTTTTAAAAAATTTAATCTCTGAAGCCTGTTTATGAATTTGAAATAGCTAACATTTGAAGTATTTGTCATTTTCATAATAGCTTATTTTTGAGGATCAAGAACCAAACCGTTACCTTTTTTCAACAGTTTGTGTGCTCTGCATTGTAGTCTGATTAGTGACTGCTAAGGTGGCGCTCTTTTTTTTTTTTTTAACCATCTTTAGTAGGAGCTGCTAAGAACCTACTTAGGTATGTTGCTTTTCCAAGTTTAGGTGCTAGAATTAGGTGTGGGTTTTTGTTTTTCTGTTTAATTTTGCTGCATGCCTCTTGGCCTTTGTGAGTTACTCCTATCAGCTAAGCATCAGATTTTAGAATTAGTAGTACTTAACAAATTGTACTAATGTGTGCTGAGCCCCTAGAAAAGGCTCGGTTGAGGTTGGTTATTGCTATTTCTGCTGTTTATTCAGCCATGACTAAGCAAGTCTCGTCTCTTCATACTTTCTCCTGTGTTCTAGTAGTACCGTGAACAGGAGGCCATTCGCCTTTGCCTGAAACACTTCCGGCAGCACAACTACACGGAGGCCTTTGAATCGCTGCAGAAGAAAACCAGGACTGCCCTGGAGCATCCCATGCTCACCGATCTGCATGATAAACTGGTCTTGAAGGGTGATTTTGATGCCTGCGAAGAATTGATTGAAAAAGCTGTAAACGGTATGTGATTAGCCTGTGGCTGTGGGTGGTTGGGTTATTAGAGTGATTTCACACAGGAGGAGACTTCAAAAAGTTAGTAGAAATATTTCATTATATTCTAATACCATTTTGCATGAACTTTTTGAAGCCTGCCTAGTACATGAGGGGGTACCCAAAAAAACCGAAATTTTTTTCAAAGATACGTATTTAATTTTTTTTTTTTTTTTACAAAACAACCATATCACTTTCAAATTATTCTCCATTACCCTTTATGCATTTGTCAAATCTGTGATTCCATTGTTGGAAACATTTTTCAAAATCTGTTTGGATGGCTGACAGCACCTTCCCTCATTTTTTTCTTCACTTTTCCTACGTTGTCAAATTGCTGTCCTTTCACGGAGCAGGTGAGTCAGGTGCATGGGGCAAGAGAGGCATGCTAGTTTGGGCCAAAAATGGGCACACTGAGATGGCTGTGTGAGCAGGTGCATTGTCGTAGTGGCAAAACCAGTCTCCCATCTGCCAAAATCAGGCCTTTTTTGTCACGCACTGTTAGCAGTCTTTTCAGAACCTCTAAATAGAAAGCTTGAGGAACAGTTTGACCTGGTGGAACGAACTCCAAACACACTACAAGTTGACATTTTAGTTTGTTCAGGAAGGTGACATATGTCCAGAACAAGGTTTGTCATCCATCAATGTTTCACCTTTTTGGAAACGAGAAAACCACTCGTACACTTGACTTTTCCCCATAGCACTATCCTGTAAGCTGCGTTCAACATCACAACAGTTTCTGTGGCATTTAGTTCACAGCCACACGCTGTTCTCTTAAATCTGCCATCACAAAAAATGAGGTTGCGGCAAAACTGCTTTTACGAAAAAATTCACCGTGACCAGAGAGAACCTTCCCAGGCGACACCACTGGGTGCACTAACTCAGAGCGAGTTGCTCGATGCTCGCTGTAAAGGAAAATTGAGTACTGCAAAAGAGCTTTGTCCCATTTTGGGGGGTGGGGGGTGCTCCGTCGTCCATAGGAAATTATTTTTCAGAAAGAAACTAGGTTTATGCCAGTGATTATTGTGTATATTTGTGCATTTGCTTTTACTCTAGAGATTGTTGATGGTTTTGATTGGGAAGTTCTTTCGTGTAAGATGTTCCCATAAAGTAATACATCGTAAACAGCATGTAATACATGTGGACTTCAGTGGATCTAAGCAAGATTTGTCATCTTAGGAAGCCCTGGGGCACTTGTTGGAATGCTCACACAGACTAGTACTAACGAGGGGTGCAGCTTTTTCAATGTCACCTTCGTCACTAGTGGCCTCTGCCAGCTCGTTGAAGTGTTCTTTTTGATTCTCCCTGCTCGTGAGACGATTCCAGCTCACAGTGCGCCTGTAGGACCGAATAGAGCTGCCCCTGTGGGTTTCCAAGACTGTGGCTCTCGATGGAAGTAGAAACCCTCATTTTTCTCCCTTAGTGCGGGTCGTGGTTTCAAACCGCTGGCTTTGTACTTAGCATCTCAGTGTGTAACCACTACATATCCAAGGCTTCTTGTTGATAGCTCTTTATTCTTTTGGATCTTGGTTAGCCAAATAATGTCACTAGTAAGCAGTTAAAATGCATTCAGAATTTGTCACTGGAGAGAGCTTCTGTGTAGGATGACTAGTAATGCATAATGGCCCGTTTTCTCAGGTAGCCTGTGACCTGACTTTGAAAGAAAATATTTAAGCATGCATAATCTTCCAGGATAACTGCTTTGAAGGATGACACCCATTTAGATACTTAAGTTTAGTATCTTTGGTTATTGCTTAACCAAAGAACACTATTGTTGCTTATAGAATGACATCTTTTTAAAAAAATTTCCACAGTAATTTTAATAGGGAAAACATAATAGGTTCCAAATAATAAAAAATGTAGAAATGAATCCGGTCCAACTTTTTGTATATAGGAATGCAGAATTTAATTATTATGTCATCATTAGTAGTAATGCCATCATGGACTTAGTGCCCTGCTCTCATACGTTACTGTTTTTGCTGTGATTGTCAACCACTATTATAAAAATGTGGAAACTATCATACATCATTAATATCGCACACTAGTGGAAGTTTGGCTGAAGATAATTAACAAATGGTCAGCAGTCCATTTGCAAAGAACTACCACAAGTTCAAGGTGGATTCAGAAGAAGACCTGGAACAAGGGGTGTCATTGCTGACCGCAGATGGTCTTGGCTGAAAGCAGAGAATCCTAGTAAGATGTGTGTGAGTGTTTTCTTGACTGTGCAAAGGCATTTGACTGTGTGGGTCCTTACAGCATTCGGGTAACATTATGAAGAATGGGGATTCCAGAACTCTTCATTCTGTCCATGCAGAGCCTATACATGGCCAAGAGGCAGTCGTGTGACTAGAACAAGGACCCTGCATGGTTTAAAATCGGGAAAGGTGTGCAACAAAGTCGTATTCTTTCACTGTGCTCGTCAGCCTGGGGCTGCACACACAGTCTGAGAAGACGGACTGTGTGGTCGGAAGAGAGGCATGAACAGCCTGCAATGTGCAGGTGACACAGCCTGCTGAAAATGAAGAGCACTGAGTGCTTTCTGGTGACAGTCCGACTCCAGCCTTCCATGTGGATACAAGTTCAACTTCAAACAAACATTCACACTTGGAACAATGAAAAAATGTTGTGCTAAATGGATAAAAAATGTGAAATTACCTAGGATTTCTTTTTACTTGGCTCTGTAATCAATGCCCATGAAAACAGCAGTTAGGAAATCAAATGATGTATTACATTGGACAAACATACTGCAGAAGACTTCCTTAAAGCCTTAAAAGCCAATAGGATACTTGGGTTGAATGAGGTGTGGCAGACCCAAGCTCCAGTCCTTTAATTGCCTCATCTGCTTTTGAAAGGTGGACAATGAATAAGGCAGACCAAAGAAGAATGGGTGCATGTGAATTATGGTGTGGACAAGAGAATATGAAATTACCATGGACCCCTAGAAGAACAAGCTCGTCCTGGAGAGAAGTACAGCTGGAAGGCTCCTTACAAGCAAGGATGGCAAAACTCTGTCTCAGTACTTTAGTCACCAATCCCTCTATCAGTGCATCATATTTGATAAAGTAGACACCAGCAAAAAAGGAGGAAGACCCTTGATAAAGATTGGCACACTGGCTTTCAACCAGGCACTCCAACAACGGATTTTGGAGATGGTGCAGGAGCGGCAGTGCTGGTTCTGTTGTACACGGGTGGCTGTGAGTTGCAGCTGATTCGATATTTTCTCGTGTTTATCAGCTATTGTGCTGGGTATTTTATAACTAAAGAAAACAAGTAGTTCTGCTTTCTTTGGGTTTAAAAATTTAATGCTACTTCCATTGAATTGCTTCCAGCTCTACTGCATTAAATTACAGTGGTAAATCTGCCTCTCACGCTGGACATTGTTACTGCTTGTTTAATTGATGGTGCTTACAGCTAAGGGATGGCTTTGTCCGAAGTAGAATATACTTTGGAGTTTAAAATTAGGGTAAATATGAATCTTGCACCAACTCTTTTACTAATGAAAATATTTTATATACAGTTTCTAAATATGAGCTGTGTGTATTTCTTAACATCATCTTTATCCTCGAGGTATTTGAAATAATTTTGTTAAGGGAAAGTTTTTTTTTTTAAACCAAATGTATGTTGTTCTTAGGCTAAACGCAGTTGTGTTTTAAACTTGTCTCTTTTGTGTAGTACACTCAGGAAAAGGTTTTGCAAATCATGTACAACTCTGATTACATCAGTTAACTAGCTTTTCCTCTGCCTCGAGATGGGGACCGAATTTAGAGAAAATTGGTGGTAATTCTATTCTTGATAAGTCGAGCCAAGTCATAATTTTCAGACTGATTTGGCCTCTCTGCAAGTGGCCTAGAACATCGCTTGGTTAATGAACGTTCCTTCCAGGGTGGTTCAGCTTGTGGCTGCTTCACTGATGATGGTTTTGTTGGACAAATAAGGAAGTAAATAGTGCAGATGCTTTTGGCTTTTGCTCCACCGGAGACAGCAGAGAAGGGCACGTTGTTGTGCCTGCAGCAGAGGAAAGTTCAGGGAATTAAAAGCATATTCTATCAAGCTTCTTATAAAGGAGGAAAACAAAAATTACTTATAGTAGATTTGGTGACTCCTGAATCAAGTATTTCCTTGCCCTCTCTGGCACTGCCAGGGAAAGGAGGTATAATCCCTAGGGTTAGGGTTGCGGGGGGCGGGGGGGGAAGAGGTACAATCCCATGACGATGGGTGAGAGTGAATCATCCAAGAACAAGAGGTAAACTTGTACTGAAAACCCTACAGTTGATCGTACATGCTTAAGGAAATGCAGATGTGGTTTCCTGGCCTAAGAGAGGTCCTAGGAACATTGGATTATCAGGTGAGCCATTATCCCCAAGGTCACCAGTTTGAAACCACCAACCAGCCTTCAGGAGAAAGATGAAGCTTTCTGCTCTTGTAAAGATTTATGGTCTTGCGAACCCACAGGGGCCGTTTGCTCTGTTCTGTAGGCCTCTGTGAATTTGAGTTGACTCGATGGTAGTGAGTTTGGAGTTTTCCAGTCTGTCTTTCCCGTCTCCATCTTTCTTCTTTACATTTCCCTTCTTTCATCTGACAAGGAGCTCTCATGGTGTCAAGTGTTAAATGTTAGGTTGCTGATTGGAAGGTGGGTGAAAGCCTACCCATTGCTCTAAAGGAGACAAGTGCCTTTGTCTGCTTCCCTGCTTACCTTGTAGTTTCTGTAGTAGTTGTTAACTCTAGTTTTCATATTTTCTGGAGATTTTGGTTGAGAGTGCCCCTTTGTCTGAACTATTATGAGGGATTGATGGTGAAGTTTATAAAGTGCCTTGTTATCTAGATCATGAGCTCAAAGGAATGTTTATATTTCCATTGTAAAATGTGGGTATTTTTTTGGGGATGTCCCTGGACCAAGTTCCTGAATGTCATACACGAATGTTGAATTTTATAATTTTTCCCTCAGTGTTTGGAAAAGATGCTTAATTTTCCTACTTTATTCATGTGTGGACTCACAGTCATTGGTTTCTTAATGTTAGATCAACTTTGAATTTCTCAGATGTGCTTTGTCATTTTTTTTAATGTTTTGATTTAGGTTGATGATGGTTACTGGTTTGCTAGCATTCTTCACCCTGTGTTGGATCAGTCCCTGGGAAAGGACGTCCTGCTTGCTAAAGTTGAGGCTCACAAAACAGGAAGACCCTCAGCTAGATGGGTTGACGGCCACAATGGACTCGCAGAGAGGAATGATGCTGAGGACAGTGTAGAAGTGGGCAGTGTTGAATTCTGTGTTACTTAGTGTCTGTGAGTTGGGACGAACTCAATGGTACCTAATAACTACTCTCAAGAGTTGAGTTGGGTTATTCCCGTAATTTTTCATTTCTTTCCTTTTCTGTTTACTACTAGTGTTATGTTCAGTTCACTGGTTAATAATGGGTTCATGAGTTAGCCTTTTGGTCTTATTCTCTCAATATGCTTAAGATTTGAATAATTTCTTTCTGCATGTTTGGTAGAATTTACCAGTAAAGCTTTCCGTGCTTTGAATTTGCTTCATTTGTTGTTCATGTTGACGCCACCTCATGGTAACCTTATGCATAACAGAGACTCTGCCAGAGGAGGAGTGGTTTTGTTCGGTGCTCCCGAGTTGGTTCTGGCACGTAGGCACCTATCTATGAGCAACACCGCCTGGTCCTGCTCCACCTTCACACTTGTTGTATTTGAGCCCATCGTTGCAGCCACTGTGTCCATTCCTCTCATAAAGGCTCTTCCTCTTTGTTTGCTGCCCTTCTGCTTAGCCAGTCATGATGTCATTCTCCAGGGTCTGGTCTCTCCTGATAATACGTCCAGAGGACATGAAATGGATTCTTTCCATCCTCACTTCTAAGGACCCTTCTGGCTTTACTTCTTCCAAGATAAATGTATGTTTAGTCTGTTGGCAGAGCTTGAAACTTTAAGTATTCTTTGTCGGCACCATATTCACATACTCTGGTCTCCTTACTCATTGTCTAGCTCTCACATGGGTATGAGGCAGTTGAAATACCATGGCTGGGGTCAGGTGCAGCTTACCCCTCAAAATACCCACCTTACTCGTCAGCACGTTGCTGTGGTCTTGTGCAGCAGTGTGTTGTGTTGAGTTTTTGGCTGCTTCTTCCGTGAGCATTGAGTGTGCATCCAAGCAGGATAACATCCTTGACAGTTGCCATCTTTTCTCCATGGATCATGATGCTGCTATTTGGCCGGCAGTGAGGATTTGGTTCCTCTGTACACGTTGCAGGAATGCACCCTGAAGGCCACAGTCTTTGATTTGCATCAAGTGCTTCAAGTGTTCCTCCTCACTTTCAGCATGCAAGCTTGTGTCATTCCCATTGGAGTAGTTTTGCTTCTTGATGCTCTTTCTTTAAACATTGTATGGCTGTGCAGAACTGTTATTGTGGGGGGGTCAGTTTTGATAAGTGACGTTTTTCTGAGACTATGCCCATTTCTTCTTAATTTTCAAACTTACGGGCATGAGAAGTAACTCAGTGGGTCGGGAGAGATGCTGCTAACCTCAAGGCTGGTGATACAGAGTCACCAGCCACCCTGCTCAGGAGCCCTGCTGGTGTGGCCACTCTGTGTTGGTCTCCTGCAGCTCTTTGGGAGAAAGAATGGGCGGGCGCTCTGCTCTGCAGCAAACAGTCCGAAACCCACAGGGGTCTCCGTGACTCAGCATTCCTTCACCACAGTGAGGAGGAAGACGAGGTTGTCTCCTCCCGTGAAGATTTAGTCTCGGAAACCCTAGACCGGGCCGCTGTGGGTCAGAATTGACTCGATGGCAGTGAGGTTTTTGTTGTAGTTCATCTGCTTAATGTTTACAGGAGCTCTTACAGTGGCTCTGTTTTCTTAGATCAGTAAATGCATTATCTTTATCACTCATCAGATTTTTCAAGTTCATTGGTCTTTGAGAGCACTGCTTTATGATTTGTTGTTATTTCCTGTGTCTTTGATTTATCCTCTAGTAGTCACTTTTTCCTCCACACTTTTCGCTTTAATTTGCTGACTTTCTTTAACTTCCTAAGATTCTTAGCTCATTCATTTTCAGGCTTTGTTATTTTCCTCTTTGTGCACTTAAAATTATCAGTTTATCTCCCTTTATGCGTTAGCTGTGCTTTATTTTTATGTGTTGAGTTCAGTATTTTCATTATGAGTACTTTTGTGAGCCATTCTTATATAGGATTCTAATTTTAAATTTCCAAATGCACCAGGATTTTCTGGTCATTGTCTTTGTTTTTAGCGTATTGCATACATATGATCAGATTACATACCATCCTAGCCTCTTAAAATCTGAAGTCAGTTTTGATAAACATATCCTGTATACTTAGAATATCCTGCATTTATTTAAGGCAGTGTGCTATATCTATCTGGCAGTTTAGTCCTGTTTGTTTATTGTGTTCCAGAAATCTTTACCAGTTAATTATATTTTAAAAGGATGTATGTAATCTCTTTAGCATTAAGTTAGATGTGTAACAGTATTATCTTATAAATAAAGTATTCTTTACTTTGTTCTATATAATTTAGCATGGGTCACAGATGAATTTACCTTTTATCTAATTTTTCTTAGAAAATCTAGTTAATTTTTGGACTTAGTTTTTCTTATCTCTTTGTAGGCTTTAGTTGTGCCGTATTTTCATTTGTGTCAAGTTTAGTATTTTCTTATTGCATGATTATTTAACGACTGTCCAGTTTTCACTGTTGATTGTACCACTTCCCTGTATATAACTTTTTTATGCTTGTATGTATGTATGTAACTTTTGAGTTTTACATTAAGATTATGTGTGCTCTCTCTATATATATTTATCTGGCTTCGATTCTATTCAAAATTTACTTTATTTTAGGCATTATTATAGTATGTAGCTGTTAAGTTTTGCTTTTGATTTACTCACACAATTTTTCTTTTTTTAAGTATGTGATTTATGGCTCACTTATATTTGTTGTTTTGTTTTTGAAGATTTCTTGTATGTCACCGAAGACTCCAAGTCCACTTCAGTTTTACTTTTCCTCGTATTTTAGCCACTTAGACAGATATTTAGATCTGAGGGGTAAGGAATCTAGAAGAGTTTCTAATATTTATCTTTTGTAAGATTGACTGAATTTGCTAAGCATAAGGGTTTCTAGTTTTGCCCATGTCTTGCGGTGTTTAAGAGAGTTAGTGTTTTTTATTGAAGTATAAAACTCCATAGTATGAATGTACAAATTATCTATTCCTCTGTCATTGGAGTTTTGGGTTGTTTCCTTGTTTTTGCTGGTGTGTAAATTGCTACAGGAAACATAGGTGCGCATATGTGTGATCGTGTTATGTTCATAGTTTTTTAGGCTGTAAGACTGCTGGATCATAATGTACTTGGATTTACATTTGTTTATGGATGTGCCATCTTGATTTCCATAGCGGCTGTATAATTCTACAGTCCCACCAGCAATGTAAAAGTGTGCCTATCTCTCCGCATCCTCTCCAGCATTTTGTTATTTTCTGCTTACGGAATTTTGCCGAAAGTTTCAGTATGCAGTGATATCTCATTGTCGCTTTAATTTGTATTTCTCTTATTGTTAATGAACTCAAAACATTTCTTCATACCCTTGTTGTCTGCCTGTATGTCATATTTGGTAAATTGCCTATTCATGTCTTGTGCTCATTTTGATTGGATTATTTGTGTTTTTCTTGTTAAGATGTTGTAGTTTTCTATAGATTTTAGAGATTAGCCCTGAATCTGATATATTATTACTGAATATGAAAGGATACCTCCAAAAAAGGCTGGAATTTTTTTCAAAGCTATGTTATGTATTTAAAAAATTTTTTATAAAGCAATCTTATCACCTTCAAAGTACTCTATTGCGCTTCATACATTTGTCAAATCTGTGATTCTATTCTTGGAAACAATTTTCAAATTCATCTGTTTGGTGTCTGACAGCACCTCCCTTGGTTTTTTGTCTTCACCTCTTTTACTTGGTCAAAGCCGCCCTTTCATGTCCCTCTGGCATCCGCAGAAACAAAAAGAAGTCGCATGGAGCGAGGTTAGTTGAGTAAGGTGCATGGGACAAGAGAGGCATGCTGTTTTTGCCAAAAACTGGCGCACTGAGATGACTGCTTGCGCTGGTGCATTGTCATGGTGGCAAAACCAGTCAATCCCCGTCTGCCACAAATCAGACCTTTTTTGTCACACACTGTTAGGCAGTCTTTTCAGAACCTCTAAATAAGAAAGCCTGAATAACAGTCTAACCTGGTGGAATGATCTCCAAATGCACGATCCCCCTCACATCAAACAAATGAGCATCATATTTTCCCCCAATTTGTGGGTTCTCTGATGACTCTTTTTTAGAAAATAAGCTTTGAAAAATTTTATAAGTAACTTATCAGTCACAAAGCTAGTGTACCTAGCTGAATCACAAAACCATCAACACAAGATAGCCAAATTACATTTCATTGATCAACAAGTAAAAAATTGTTTTATCAACCTTCACATAGAATGAAGTCCTCTGCTGTGCAAGAACGTTGATCGCATTGTTAGTAGGTCCCAGATTCTTATATTGTCGTCTGTAGTGTGGATTTTTTTCATTGCGTTCAGTAGTGTGCTTATGCCTTGCATGAGTGTCCTTACATTTGTCCCTATTTTTTTCATTGACGTTCTTAATAACCGTGTGATTTATATTTCGGTCTTTGATCCATCTTGAGTTGTTTTTGTGCATGACGTGAGGTATGAGTCCTAAATGTCATACTTCTGCGGGTTAAGATCCAATTTTACCTGCACCTTTGGTTGAAATGGTTGTCACCATTTAATGTTTTGGCCCCTTTTCAAAAATTAGGTGTCTGTAGGTACTTGGTTGTATATCTGGGTTTTCAGTTCTAATTCACTGGTCTTCATACCTTGTTATACCAGAACCAGGCTGTTTTGTTTACCGTGGGTATATAATAGGTTTAAAGGGCTCGGAGTGAAAGATTTTCTACTTTGTTTATATTTTTTAATAGTGTTTTATTTGTCCTAGGTTTCTTTCCTTTCCATATAAAGTCGATAATTAGTTTTTCCATTTCTTTGAAAACCTGTGGCCCGTGGAGAGGCACTAACTTGTTCTGATAGATATGCGTGGTTTCAGTTCTTTTTATTTTATGTATGGACATTGACCTTTTCCCCTCCCTTTCAGTTTCTGCCAGTGTTTTGGATTTGTTGTTGTTGTTGAAGTGGTTATATAACTATAATCTGGTATAATACATTTCTATAGATAACAAACACGAATTCACTATGAACAATTAAAGTATATTTTTTCATACTTTTTCCCAGTCCCCTCCGTATTTCTTACTACCTATATCTGCCTAATGGTTCCCTTTAGTGATTGACATTATATCCTGTATATCCTATAAAGCATGAAGCAATTAACATTTTCATACAGCATTTTGCATTGTCCTGTCCTCATCCACTTTCACCTTTTATGATGTCACAATCATTTCTGATATCTCTAACCATGAACTCCACAGTTTCGTAATCACAACCCAGCGGTCACGACTGCCTCCACCGGCCACATTTTGTACACTGTTTGATTGAAATTCATCGTCTAGTAGGCTCTTCTAGGGAATTAGAGAATATAGTCTGTTTGCAAATTATGTGTCTTATTTTTTGTATACTTGTAGTGACTGCACTGTAATTCTGAGATTATTTACTTTCTTAAGATTTTGTGTACGGTACTCCATTATCTCTTGATAAATGGCATTACGTAGAAAACTGAGTACGACCTGACTGGTTGATACCCAAGATAGTCTTCATCTTATTTTTATTTTATCCAACGTAGTTAGGCTGTTTCTTGGTATTGATTAGTCTGTGTTAATTTTAAATCTAACTTACTTCACCCAGCACAGTGTTTATAACGTTCATCTATGTTGTGGCAGATGAGGATATCCAAAACAAAATTTTTTTTCAAAGCTGTGTATTTAATTTTTTTTAATATATAACATCCTTATCCCCTTCAAAGTACTCTCCATAATACTTAATACATTTGTCATATCTGCGGTCCCATTCTTGGAAACATTTTTCAAATTCATCTGTTTGGATGACTGACAGCACCTTCCTCGTTATTTTTTTCTTCGCCTCTTTTATGTCATTAAATCACCATCCTTTCTTGTCCTTCCTCATTCACGGAAACAAAAAGAAGTCTCACAGAGTGTGGTTGGGTTAATAAGGTGCGTGGGGCAAGAGAAGCTTTTTGTGTTGTTGTTGCCAAAAATGGCGCACTGAGGTGGCTTTGAGCTGCTACATTATTGTGGTGGCAAATCCAGTCTCCCGTCTGCCACAAGTCAGGTCTTTTTTGTTGCACACTGTTACGCAGTCTTTTCAGAACCTCTCAAGAGAAAGCTTGATTAACAGTTTGACAACGGTGGAACGAATTCCAAATGTTCTATTCCCCTCACATTTAAAAACAAAAATTGAGCATCGTCTTCATCTTTAATTTCACTTGATGAGCTTTTTTGGGGGGTGAGGTGACGATGGCATAGTTCACTGGCTTCATTGAGAATTGCTTTTGGGGTAGTAAGGATAGCTCCATGTCTCGTCACCAGGAATGACCTGGAGAAAAGTCTGGGTCGCTTCAGCGCTGTTCTTTCAAAGCATGGCATGTTTCCCATCAACACTCCTCTTCTTGGTCGGTCAGAACCGGAGGCACAGATTTTGCAGTGATCCTTCTCATTCCCAAATCTCCTGTTAAACTTGGCTGAACCAAGCTCCCAGGTAGTCTAGACAACGTCCCCATCTCTTCAGTAGTCTGTCGTTGGTCTTCGAGCACAAGTGCACACATTTTGGCAACATTTTCAGCTGTTCAGTAAGTTGACGGAGTCCAGACAAGGTTTGTCATCAGTCGACATTTCCCCTTTTTTGAAACGATTAAACCACTCATTCACTGGACTTTTTCCCATAGCGCTGTCCTTGTAAGCTGTGTTCAACATCACAACAGTTTCTGTGGCTTTTAGTTCACAGCCACACCCTGTTCTTTTAAATCTACCATCACAAAAAATGACGTTGGAGCGAAACTGCTTTTACGAAAAAATTCACTGTGACCAGAGAGAACCTTCCCAGGCAACACCACTGGGTGCACTAACTCAGAGCAAGTTGCTCAATGTTTGCCTAGTGTGAAAAATGTGAACTACCAAAGCTCTGCAAAGTTAAGCTGTTTTCCAGTCTGGTGGGGGCGGTGGGGGCTAGCGGGGGAGTACCCCCCTAGTATGTCAGGACCCCATCTCCCTTTATGGCTGAGCAGTGTCCCATTGTGTAGAGCCTCCGCTACTTGTTTATCCATTTGTCTGTTGGCGCACTCGGTTTTTCCCATCCTTTATCCTTTCTCACTGCTTGCTTTTTCTGTTTACTTTTCAGGCTTCTCTGAAACCCTTTATTCTATTGCCATCTCTGTGCTAATAGCAGTGCCTTCTCTCCTGCTCTGCTTACTGCTTGGCCTTCGTTTCTGTGATCTTCTCAGTTTTTCCTTCTCATTTTTCTAAACTCTGACTGTTTTATTTTGTTGTCTTACCAGGTATTTCCCAACTGTTTATATCTCAAAGCTGTGTTTTAGAGAGAGTTATTTAACTTTTTGGAATATATGACAGTATTTGGTCATTTTCATCTCCTGTATGACTACATTTTTTAGGTCAGTTGTAATCATCTGCTGCTTTTTATATTTTATATAACTTCTTTCCCTGTCTACCTTTTTGTATAAATTCTCTGTTCTTTCTTGTTTATAATTGTTAATCTTGAAATGAGGTGAGTTTTTCCTGTTTTTAGAGGTTTCTTACCAGTTAGGGCCAGGGCTGTATCTTATGCAAGCAAGCTTTTTCTTTTGATACTGTTGCTTTTCAGCAATACTCAGGATATGGAAATCCCCCTCCACACCCCAACCGATTGCTACATGCCTCCTGAAAACATGAACATCTCCATGATTTCTGCTCATGCTGTCTTTGTGCCTTTGTTGATGCTGTGTTCCTTTTCCTCACTAGCTTCTCTTTTCATCATTTTACACTTCCTACTCATTCTTCAGTCAACTCTTTGAAGATGGCGTCTCTCATTATTCCTACAATACAGTTACTCTTTCTCTTAAGTCTTATTAGCCCTAAAAAAATTCACTTGCCATTGAATTGATAGCGACTCATGGTTACCCTTGTAAGGCAGGATAGAACTGCCCCTGTGAGTTTCCAAGACTAACTCTTTGTGGAAGTAGAAAGCCCAGTCTTTCTCCGTCAGAGTGGCTGGTGGTTTTGAACTGCTGACCTTGCAACTAGTCACCCAGTGGGTAACCACTATACCACCACGGCTCCCCCCTTATTAGTCCTAGCACCTTTCTCATAGGTGCATTAAAGATTGTTAGCTTCCTGCCAAGTACTGTTCTAAACGTGACATCAATGCCATCATCATAACCAGCATGTATGTGAGTGCTTTACAAGGTGCCATCTACTCCTCTAAGCCTTTTGTATGAATTACTTACTTCATTCTCATACATACCTTCTAAATATTACTATTATCCCCATTGAGTAAATGAGAATGCCTAATTTGCCTCTGTCACTGTAGCTCAAGAGTGGCAGAGCTAAGATACGAACGTGGTCCACTTCCAGTATCCCTACCCTTCCCTACTGGACTCTGCTGCCCTGGAGACACTTCATAGCTCAGGTTCTCATTATTGATTGTTGTAATATGAGCTGCTGTAATACACGTCTTTCTCCAGTTGAAGTAAGTAAAGGTCTGTTTGTTTACCTGTAAGTGCATTTTTAATGGCCCCCTTATCTGTGTTGTAGTGAGAAATTGATGTGTTAGAAGCTTGAGTACTGACAGCAGTACTATAATCCGGGTTCCTGGTTGAGCATTGGACATTTTCTTGTGTAAAAGCCTTTATGTAATACCCAAGTTTCACTTGTAAGCATGTACTTTTTAAGAGCGTGTTCACTGTTGGAAACAAGAACATCTTGTGCTTAGTTAGGACTCTGAGATGTGTTTATTTTCCACAGTCATATTCATAGCGGGAGAAATGAGGTGAGATTGGACTTGAAGATTTTTGTTCAGCAGCCCAGAAATTGTTAACTACTTGGTTGCAATCGAAAACCATGTGTGTTTTCCTAAGTTCTTTTGAGTAGTTTCGTGTTTTACGGGACTCTTCTCATTTCCTGCTTGATTAGATTTATTTTCAAATGTAGATATGGACAAGTACTAACAGCTATCAAACTTCCTTATAAAATAAGGACTTTTTTAACTTGGATGATTCAAAAGCATATTTAAATACTACTTTTTAAAAGTTGTTTCTGAGACTTTCAAGACAAGTTCATGGGTAAGGTTATATTTTATCAATGAGTATTTCATTAAAGTTTCAAGAACGATCCTAAAAGTTCATTCATGAAATCTATAAAATACCCACAGATGATGTTGTTAGGTACCAGTGAGCCATTTCTGACTCCTAGTGTCCCTATTTACAACAAAACGAAACACCACTTGTTCCTGAGCCACCCTTTCTTTCATTTGTTCCTAAGTTTGAGCCCATTGTTGCAGCCACGGTAGCAGTCTGTCTTGTTGAGGGCCCTCCTCTGTGTAGCTGCCTCTCGGCTTTACCATGCATGCTGTCCTTCTCCAAGGAGTGGTCTCTTCTGACAACATGTCTGAAGTTCAAGAGATGGAGTGTCGCCAGCCTTGCTTCTGAGGAACATTCTGGCTATACTTCTTCCAAAGATCTGTGTAGTCTTTTAGCAGTCCATGGTACTTTCAAAACTAACACAGGTCCACAGAGCCAGACTATGTCTGAGTGTAGCCCACCTGTTATCTAGAGACCAAAGAGTAGATTTGCATCATGGAACACTAGTGACCAAACACAAGATGAGTTGTGGAATGACTCAAGGACATCATGCATGAAGAAAGCGAAAGGTCATGAAAGAGTAAAAAAAAAAGAGACTGAAATGGATGTTAGAAGAGCCTCTGGGCATTTGCTCTTGAAGGCAGAATAGCTAAAACAAATGGAAGAAATAATAAAAGCTCATATAGAAGATTCCAAAGGGTGGCTCAAGAGAGCAAAGTAAAGAATCATGGTGAAATATGCAAAGATCTGGAGGTATGTGTTAGTCTGGGTGCTTTAGAGAAACAAATCCACAGAAACTCATAATAAGAGAGAGTTTTATATAAAGGTTAAGTGCGCATCAAGAAAGCATCCCAACCCAGTGCCACCCAAGCACACAAGTCCATCATTAGCCCCTATGTCCAACACCAATCCACAAAGTCCTCCTCCATCTCACAAAACGGATGCAATGATGCTGACTGCAGGAGGAAAGCCGAATCAGTGAACATGTAAGCATCTTGGCGCTGGCAGGGGTGTCTACACGGCTGCTCCAGCACCCAGAGCTGCATCAGGGTAGGTCCATGCAGCTTCTCCTCGGGGATGTCTTGCAGGAAGTGAGCTTTGCCAGCTGAAACAGGGAACTGGCTAAAGCAACTGCACCCTGGTCCGACCATCAGAAAGCAAGAGACCCAAGAACTAGAAAGGCGAGGCTCACCAAGTCGTTTATCTCTCTACCCTTCAATTAACCCCACTTGTTTATCGGCTAGTTTGGCACAATAACTTCAACTATATCAAGGTAGAAAGCCAAAAGGGACAAACACACCAGGAATTTCTCAAGCTGAAAGAAGGGGTAAAAATTTCCAAATCCTCTAGGTACAACATTGAAGGAATCGATGGGCAAAATATTGTTCAATAATAGGATGCATTAAAAATTAAAAAGTAAATCTATCAAGTCACAGTACCTAAAAGAACTTGTTAATGCTGAAACATTTTGGGAGGTAGCATTGGATTGAAAACCAATCTTATTGAAAGAAGAAGTCTCAGTTTCACTCAATACTCTGTTGAAAAGAAGGCTCTAGAAATTGATAAGATACCACTTGACCAAGTGAGATGCTTCCGCAAATGGACGCAGCACTGAAGGATCTCTCCTGTCTTCGGCAAGAAATGTGAAGACAGCTTTCTGGATACCTGGCCATCTGACTGGACGGCACCCATATTTGTGCCCGTTTCAAAGAAAGGTTATCTAGTGTCAAACACTGTTCATATCACATGCCAGTAAATTTTTTTGCTGAGAATAATTCAAAGATAGTTGCATCAGTGCCTCAGCAGAGAACTTGTAGAACTTCGAGCTGGATTCGGAATAGAGAATGGATATAATTGCTGATGCCAGATGGATCTTTGTTGAGAGCAGAGAGTACTAGGAAGATGTTTACCTGTGTGTATTATTGAGTGTGCAGGGACATTAGATGGTGTGGATCAGAACAAATTATGAATAACCTTACAAAGAGTGGGAATTCCAGAATTCTTATAAATGCTCACGTGGAACCTGTACTTAGGCCACTAATACTAATAGGCAGGCATTCGAACAGAACAAATGGAAACACTGAAGTTTAAAATCAGGAAAGATATGCATCAGGGTTGTGTACTTCCATCTTATTTACTCAATCTCTGTTGAACAAATAATCAGAAGCTGGACAATATCAAGAAGAATGTAGCATCATGATTGGAGGGGTTCTCATTAACAACCTGTTATATGCAATGATACAGCCTTGTTTGTTGAAAATGAGGACTTGAACCATCGCTGAAAAACTTAAGTCTTCAGTGTAGATTGCATCTCAGCACAAACAAAAATCCCACTAGTAAGCAACATCATGATAACTGGAGACAACTTTATATTTAGTTTACTGTTGTTTTACAGTCACAGGCCAAGGATGTAGCAGTCAAGAAATCAAGTGACATGTTTTAGGTTCAATCTGTTGAAGAAAACCTCTTTAAGGTGTTAAAAAGTAAAGATGTCACTTGGGACGAATGTTCACTTAAGCAACCCATGGTATTGACTCACTTATGCAAAAGGTAGACGATGAATAGGAAAGGTCACAACAGAATTGATCACATTTTACTTATATTGGAAAAGAATATGAAACATTCCAGGGACTCCCAGATGGGCTGGTAAATCTGCTGTGGAGGAAGTACAGCCAGAGTGCTCCTTAGAAGTGAGGATGGTGAGGCTTTGTCTCGTGCTTTTGGAACTATTACCAGACGGGACCAGTCCTTGTCGAAGGACTGCAGGGAGGACATTGAAGAAGGGGAAAGTCCCCAACAAGATGATTGACCCAATGGTTGTCACTCGGCCCAAACATTGCAATGACTGGGGGTGGTGGCCCAGTGGTTCTGCTGTTTACATGGGGCTGCTGTGAGTCTGAACCAGCGCACCAGCCCCAGCAGCAGCAACCGCCCTGTTTACACCGGCTAGGGTCAGTGTGCAGCGCACTGCTGGTAGAAAGTGGTTGCCCAGTGAGCTGTCGACAGATGAGACGTTTCAGGAGTAAGAAAGGAGGTTGATGATAGAATGTGTTACAATTTCTTCCCAAGTTTGGAAAGTAATTCACATATTTTGTTACTCTGTGGCTTTCCTTGTAATTATAGTGCTCCACGCAAAAAATGTTGGAAAAACAGAAAAGCACAAAGAAAACAAAAGGAAATCCTAATTCTGCCAACCAAAGAAAATGATTTAACTTTTTATGTATGTTGGTGTTGTCTTTTTTTCCCTGTGTGCGTGTGTGTGTATTCAAGTGGTTAAAATTATAATAATTGTATATGTTATGCTTGAGAATTTGCTTGTTGGAATTGGGAAGCTAGTGATATGATAGTCTTGGTCCATGATATTTTTGTAGGATAGCTTTGTTTTCTAGAAGACACATGAAGATCTTGATGAGAGCATTTGAAAGCTTTTTAGAGAATTTAATTTTATTGGCAATTTTCCTTCATGTGTTTGGAGCTGTTTCTATCAGCACTATGTTAGGAGCATTTGGAAGAATTCCCCCTAATGAGCATCAGGGGACATAAGCAGGACACACCATTAAGTAAAAAATCTTTGTAGTGGAATTCTAGTGTCCTTGACTTTAAAAGGATCCACGGCCCCCTTCCCCCCAGTGTATAGGCTCCAATTTTACAGATAAGAAATTTGATTTATCAAAGGTTTGGAAGTCAAGTAATACAGCAGTTGGTTACTATTTGACAATGTATTTATTACTTTTTTGTGTTTTTCGTGTCTCCAGCTCTGATATCTCCCTCTATTTTCTGTTCATTTCTATGTATTTCCATCTTTTCCTCTTTTCCCTTCAGTTAAATAGTATATGGAATTAATGTATATATTTAAACTTACTGTTTTTATTGGATAATTTTATATTCTCTTAAATTTTTAAAACTATTATTTAACTTTCATGTGTCTTTTTGAACCTGAGTGAAGTTTGCTGTTTTATTTCTGTGGAAAATCTAAACTATGTAGTAATTTAGATATGAAATTTAGTAATTCTATTTTTATTGTCATTATGTCATCACTATTCATAGGAGCCACACAATATTTTGTCTTGGAACGGTTTCCAGCTCTTACAATAGGAAAATAATCTTGTCCGGAATAGGATGGATGGCGCAAGCATTATCGGAAAGTCCATGGGGAGTAGACGGACGATATGATAGAGCCAGGAGATCCAGTTGCTCCCCTTGCCCTCACTGCAGAATCAACTTTCTTCTCCTGTCAGTGTGCCAGAGCAGTTGAGTGCATGGTGCACACGATGCCCACAGAGGAAAGGGTACTTTAGAATGTATGGAACCAAGTCTGGCTAATGAAATATGAGGAAGCTAGGGTCAGGACGTATTTCCTGGAAGTCTCCCAGAAGTTTCCTTATGTTTGATCAGCCAGAATTTGTCCCATGACATTCTAGAACTAATCTTTGCTGAGGGCCAGAGCAGTAGGGCTTCATAAGCATTTGGGATAGAAAGGGCATCTTTGTGTAGTTTAGTCTCTGTGACTGATTTCGTAATTGGAGTAGCCTCTTCTTCTAAGTTGACTGAGAATAATCGGTTAGGCGCAGGGGAAATAAAGCACCGCAGAATTTGAATCCCAGCTCCACCACTTAGAAGCTGTTTAAGTTCCTTAGTTTCCTGTAAGTGAAGATGACAATGCCTAGGTCCCACAGTTGAGGTGGAGTCTGGCGCTTAGAAAATATTAAATAAAGATAGCTATGACTAGTGCTGTAACTAATAATTCTTGTTAAGTGCCATCAAGTCTGCTCTGACTCATAGCTACCCCATGTACAATAGAATGAACCCTCTCCTGACCCTGTGCCAGCCTCACAATTGTTACTGATGTTGGAGCCCATTATTGCAGCCACTATGTCAACCCATCTCAATGAGGGTCTTGCTCTTTTGCACTGCCCTCCGCTTTACCAAGCTGAATGCCCTTCTCCAGGGACTGGTCTCTCCTGACAACACGTCCAAAGTACATGAGACGAAGCCTCACCATCCTTGCTTCTAAGGAGCATCCTTCTGTGAAGGAAGATTAGTTTATTCTCTTGGCAGTCCAGGGTGCTTTCAGGATTCTTTGTGAGCACCATAATTCAAATGCATCAATTGTTACCAATCTTCCTTCTTCAGTGTCCAACTTTCACATGCGTGTGAGGTGATTGAAAATACCATGGCTTGGGTCAATTCTCAAAGTAACCTTCTTGCTTTTAACACTTTAAAGAGATCTCCTGCAGCAGGGTGACCCAGTACCATGTGTCTTTTGATCTCCTGACTGCTGCTTCCAAGAGTGGTGATTGTGGATCTAAGCAAGACAAAAGCCTGGACTACTTCAATCTTTTCACGGTTTATCACGATGTTACCTCTTGGTGCAGTTGTGAGGATCTGGGTCTTCTTGACATTGGGTCGTAACCCATACTGAAGGCGGTAATCCTTGATCTCCATCAGCTACAGCTTCAAGACCTCCTTCATTTCAGCAAGCAGGGTTGTGTCGTCTGCATGTTGCAGGTTGTTACTGTGCCTTCCTCTAATCCTGATGCCACATTCTTCTTCATATAAATCAGCCTCTCTGGTGATTTGATCTGCGTACAGATTGAATAAGCGTGGTGAGCGGATAGAACCCTGACACACACCTTTCCTGATTGTAAACTCTGCAGTGGTCCCTGGTTCTGTTTGCACAGCGGTCTCTTGATCCATACACAGGTTCCACATAAGCACAATGAAGTGTTCTCAGTTTCCCTTTCTTCTCAAGGCCACCCATGGTTTATTATGATCCACGCAGTTAAATGCCTTGGCTTAGTCAGTGAAGCAACCATCTTTCTGGTACGGTCTGACATTAACAAGGATAACCCCTGTTCCACGTCTTCTTCTGAATCCGGTCTGAACCTTTGACAGCTCCCTACTGATATGTTACTATAACCATTGTTGGATGATCTTGCAAAAAACTTTACTTGCCTATGGTTTAATGATGCTGTTGTATAATTTAAACATTCTGTTGGGTCACCTTTCTTTGGAATGGGCACAAATATTGATCTCTTCTAGTCAATGGGCCCAGTAGCTGTCTTCCAGATTTTCGGGACAGAGGAGTGAGTGCTTCCAGAGTTCCTCAGCTTGTGGAAACATGTCCATTGGTTGATACTTCCAGTGCCCCTTGAGCTTCAGGACGGTTGGTGCGTGCTCACACTGCTCCCTGTGACGTGGCGGCTGTCGATCAGTGCTTGGGGACAGAGACTGGTAGCCCGCCCACCTCCTTCGGGTGCTTCCTGTTCCATTCACTGTCTGCACAGAATCAGTATTGCAGCTGGGAGCTTGGATTCTTCTGTGGCTGTTTTGATTTAACATAAATGCTGGAAGTGTTTTTCCTTTGGGGTTCTCCACTCTGGGTCTTAGCACATTTGATTACAATGTTTGACTTGGCCTACTCGGCTGCCCTTTGCAAAGGGCATAATTAATTAGTGGCACTTTTATCTCTACATAATATAAAAACTTTACACTTTGAAGTGTTAAGTGGTTGTGTTTTTTTTCTTCAGAAAATGTCTCCTAAGGTCCTGGACTCAGGTTGAGGGTGCCCTTCCTTTCTCCCCTGTAGCTCACTTGTGTCCGAGTGACAGAAGCATTCGCACAGAGCCCCGGTGCTAAGGAATGGGGAGTGCAATGAATCCTCTCACTGCAGGATGTAACTATTGACATTTCCATGGTTGAAATAAAGACACATGGGACATCAGAGAAGGGAGTGAAATATGCTTTCCCTAAGTCGTAGTGATCCTGTCTTCTTCCCCTTGGTGTTACATCAATGCCAGAAATGGTTTTTGAAAGATAGGTAAGCCTTTGTTACCATGATATAGATATAGACTTATGGCTTTATCCTATTTTGTTTTATTGCCTTTGGTTTGCATCCTTAAACCAGCCTGCCTCTTGTAAACAACTCCCCTGACCTCCTTTGGAGGTCTCTGTTGAAACCCTTTGTTGTCATGTGCTTGATAGCAGAGCGCAGAACTCTGCCATACTGATGGGAAAGCATATTACGTTTAATATGAGCTGCCGCTAAAACAAAGTATGTCATGACTGTGTTAACTTATAGTGCTTTATTTGGGGAAGCATGAAAAGAGGAAATGAATCATTTTATGAAAATGATTATATTAGTTGGTATGTTAGTAATTTCTCTTAATGTAAGTTTGAACATTTTTTTATTTATCTGGGTTTTTTTCTTATAATAAAATGTTTAAGCAGTTTAGGCTGTAATTCTCTCTCTCTCTCTCTCTCTCTCTCTCTCTCTCTCTCTCTCTCTCTGGTATTTGTAGATGGCTTGTTCAATCAGTATATCAGTCAACAGGAATATAAGCCACGGTGGAGCCAAATCATTCCCAAAAGCACCAAAGGTAAGCCAGCTCCCCACCAAGTGGTGGGTGCTTTGCCGCCTTCAGTTTTTTTTCAGAGAGCTCTGGTCTTCCACTTTTTCTGTAACAAAAAGCAGATGTTTAAAAGAAGGCACAGGTTTCTCAGGCAGGTGGCAGAGTTAGTTTAGTATACAAGAACTCTTCATTTAGACTATTGTTTTGCTGCTATGACAGAAGGTTGTGCAATTTTCTTAGAGAATGTGTCATAGATTGCTGTCATAGAGAAAATTATGTAAAACTAAAGCCAATTGTGTTATACTAAAATAGGTGCATCTTGAAAAACTTCAGAATCGCTCACTAAATCTAAAAGGTCTAATGAGAAAGGTAGAAATGGGGCAAACCGTTGGGACACATTGAGAACTTTATAACCAGGAGCTAATAGGAATGACTGTAATAGTCCTGCTCGGGAGAAATAAATCCTTACAGCCATTTGCAGTGAGCAGCACAGGGAGCTGGGTGCTTAGGCCTGGGGCCTGCGCTTCCTTCTTGGAGAAGTAAATCCATGGGGACATTTGCTGCTCCTAAAACTTAACTGTCATCAGGACTTAACATCTGATCCATTGTTCATCGTCATGTGGATGGACTTTTTTCCACTGGCCATGTTCACTGGCTACTTTGCCAATAGTAATCCAAATGGAAAGTGTAGCATGCCATCCATATAATTATTTACATTCAAGGAAGGTAGTGGATACGCAGCTTTCTCCCCCCTTGAGCTCTTTACGTAGTGCTCCCTTAATAGTGAGAGAGTGTTAAAACAGTAAGAAAAGCAAACACAAACCAAACACTACTGTGGAGTCCATTTCAATGCACAGTGATCCCCGAAGACGAGTAGAGCTGCCCCTGTGCACTTCCAAGGCTGTAACTCTTTACAGGGATAGAAAGCCTTATTTATAACCAGCAGAGCAACTGGTGGTTTTGAACTGCTGAAGTTGTGGTTAGCAGCCCAATGCAGAACCACGATACCACCAGGGTTCCAAAAGAGTAACAGACTGAAAAGGTGATGAAAAAACTCTAGAAGTTTTGTATTAAACCCAACATCGTTCTGTGTATCATGCATGGGGTATTTTTCTTCAAAAGAAACACACGGTATCAGAACATACTATAGTCTTGTAGCAGTGAAAGAATGTGTTCAGTATTTAAAGGCACACCGACTGAAAAGTGACTTGTGGTAAGGTTTTCGTCATCGATTTATAAGAATGCCCAGGCTTCCTGGAGAGGAGGAAAGGGGCGAAGCACAATGACCAGAAACTGCGGAATCTGAACAGCTACGTAATTCGTCAAAGGGAAAAAAAATTGTGAACTTCTTCTGAATGGTTAGTCTTCGTGCAAGCTGCAGCTTTGCATCATATGTTCTCTATAAAAACCCGACATTTCATTGTTTCTCACAGTACTCGTATGGCCATAGTGAAAAGTTGGATGGTCTTGATTTTATCTTAAGAAACACCTTTTTTTACTTCATTATATATTTTTTAAACTTTATTTTTACTTCATTATATTGTGCTTTAGATTTAGTATATTTTAGCTAATGTAGGAGTTAGAAAGAAAACTTCAGCTTTTTTGGCTTACTTCAAGTAGTACATTAGAATTCTCTAACCTTTTAAAAAAAGCTTTAGGGCTGGGTTGGGAAATAAATAATGAGTAAATAAATCTTTATTGTGAATTGAGTGAAGGTGTACAAAACATACCAGGTTTTCATTCAGCAATTTACGTGTGTAGCCTTTTGAGTCGCTGAAATGAAGTTGTATAAGATTAGACAAATCAAAAAGCGTTTTCTTCAGAAAGTTGAAAGTGCCCCTCACTCCCTCTATTAGAAGTGAAACAAATTGCACGTTTTTCACTCTCACTCCTTAGACAAAATAGTTAGAACTGACCTCCGAAATAGTGGCACAAAATTGACACAAGGAGATAGTTGCTCATGTGGAACTTGTGGACAATATTCAGTAGCTAGTTTTATGAACTTGAACTTGGTCGGCTAATGTAGGGCCCCTGAAGTACCGGCATAGGTTTACACCTGATGTGTTGTGACTTTTTCCACCTTCATCCAATCTTACATTTTTGTGGATTTTCTTATGTCTGCTCATTCATGGCATTGATCACAAAGCAATTGAAAATAGCTGCCGGTCACGTTAATAACCTAGGGGCAATTAGGAAAAAGAACAGGATGAATATTATAACATAACTTTAAGTCACATTTCTTTTATGAATTATTTGACTTGTTAATATTTTGAAAGAATAAGTGGTTATATTTCTCCTTATTGCAAGCTTAAGAATGAAATTTTTCTTGATTTGTAGTTGTTCTTTGCTGTGCCTTTGAAAGAAGCTATTTATTTTTTACTTCAGGTGATGGAGAAGACAATCGACCAGGGATGCGGGGAGGGCATCAGATGGTCATTGATGTTCAAACAGGTGAGTAACATGTGCAGTGGAAAGCACAGTCTTTAATAAAAACACAGTCTGCTATCAGGTAACTTTAAACATGCTCCCTTCTTTCATTATGAAGTTCAGTGTTTATTCTTGGCCATAACCAATCAAATAGGATAGAAGCTTGACTGCAGGCAGAACCGAAACCCACACTGCAGATGAGAGGAAGAAGGCTTTGCACTGATGAAGTAGACACTGCAAAAGGAATGTAATGTCTGTCCTGTAACTGGGTCTGTGTGTATGTTGAGTTTATATGTGCTAGATTTCACGGTAAACTCCAGAGTCATTCTGAATTTTCACTGTTGTTTTTTTTCGTTGTTCTTTTCGTGCAGCAATGTGGGAATTACTATGATAAAAGAGAATCATGATATGTTTTAGAATAGAGTGTCAAATTAGGTAGCTAAGTGATGTTAGGCCCATTCATTGCTAACCACTGATCACAAGCCTACAAATAATTTGTCACAGCTGGTTCTTGGATGTCATTTAACCATTACTGTAAAGCCTGGTACTGAAGCTTTTTCTTACCTTTTTACAGTCTGTTTTATACTACAATCGGTTTCAAGGTAACATTGTGAAAAGCAAACGATACCGCAAATTTAGCATAATTTTATGACTTGATTTTAGAAATTTGTACTGCTTAGACAACCTGTATAGTCACTCAGTGTTTTACTTTGTCCACGTGTAATAAATATTCAGTAAGTCATGAGAAAAGAAAGGGTCGTGCTGCATTTTAAATTAACTGCTAAATTTGTACAAGTCGTTACCTGTGGGCTGGCCGAGGAGTGTTATTAAGGTGTTTTAAGCAGAGGCTTCATTTTAAGGCTCAGGAGTGTCCTTATCTCCCTTCGCCTCTCCTGCCCCACCCTTGGCCCTATGCAAGGCAGCAGGTGTGAATCCGCTGTAGAGTGCATCTGCAGCACCTTATTTCTTGCAAGAGAGTCCAACAAGTTCACCTCCGCTCATTTCTTAACGGGACTGTTGTAGGTAAACATTTATGAAACTAGAGATGAAAATTTGTGTTTAGATAATACAGAGAAGCCTTTTTCTTCTTTTGAACAGTGGAATCTATCATACTCTTTTCCTTAGTCCTATAATGAAAACATTGAGCCCCTAGTTAATTTATTTGTTATTTTTTATGGTAACCTCATCAAGAACAGTGTTTAGTAGAACAGTGCAATTGCTGTCCTCCTCTGCGTACTCGCACTTTTCTACTATACAGTCTGAACGGCAGTGTGCTTTAACTTAGTGTAGGGCTCACTTTATCTGAGGACAGAGGGACTTCCATAGAACTTACTGTGGTTGCTGTGATGCTGAACAGGCATCTGTGGAGCTGAGAGACTAAGACAAGGAAGAAAGGGCAGGTGATTGCCAGTGAAACTCCTTATTAGAAACTTCTTTTAGACGGGCTAGGTGTGAAGAGCCTGGCGGATATTCAGGTGCAAGTGAGCCGGTGGCTGCATTAGGTTGCAGTTTCAGGAGACAGCCCTGAGTAAAATAATCCTTCCCTCTCTGTGTACAAAGGACGTCATCAGTGAGTGTTTCCTCCGGCAATAATTACCCGCATTGCTTTGGTCTTGTTTCTACACGTGGTGTTTGTCCAGTCTTGTCAATTCAGTGCCCTCCTTCCTCCCTAACGACCTGTGACATTATGGAGGGGCAAGAACGAGCATTTTGCCTCCTTCTTCTTCTTCTTCTTCTTCTTCTTCTTCTTCCTGGCCACAGTGCTTCGTATGGAGTAGGAAGAACTGAATAATAGTTCAATTAAATTCTAAAGTCTATTCTTCAAATGGTGAAAAAGTATTTCCTGGAATACCATACTTACCAGCAGACATTGCTGTGAACCTTGATAAGTGGTTCGTCTCGATGTTTGTGTATGTTTCCCCCTATAGTGAATATATTTTACTAGTTTTTGTCTCAGCAAATGCAGATTCTGAGATGATTCTACTTGCCCCTCCATACTTTATAGCTTCTGCCTCTTAGGCTGTGGCTGTCACGACCCTGGGACCTGGGTGGGAAAGCTCAGTGTTACGTAGATCTGTCCATTCTTACAAGGGGGCTGTTTGGCACTTCAGGATTCAATTTGGGCACAAGAACAGAACGTAAGATAGTCCTGGAATTTTCTTTAAAAGTCTTCTCTTGCTGTTATGAAGCCACTAGCAGTGTGATTTACCAAGTTACTTTCGTGCCCTGCCACCCTGCCACCGTCAGGTTGGTTCAGTCATCTCCACAGGGATCGCAGTGACCATGACTCCCTGGAAGAATCTTCCTTGTTGCGCTCATGCGGCAGCAACCGAGGCAGGTGGTTCGGGGCTTGGGTTTGAGGACATGATGGCTTGGCGTGCACTCTTTAAAGCTCACAGCTCTCCTAGGCGCACCCTCTGCCATTCGGAGCACGGCAGCGAAGATAGGGAGTACTTTGTCCGGCTGAATGTGCACGTCTGTGCCACTGGATACCATCCCGGGTCCTGGCACCTCTCCACTTAGATTCTTTAACTCTTAGTTGAGCTTCAACTCTGGGTAAAATAAGGTGAATAGAGAGAGAGAATGGAATGTCTGTTTTGTTTCCGCATGGAAGACTGTTCATTTGGAAATGTAAATGTTGGTTTTACCAGGCAGTTCTTTGTGTAACTAACTCACTGAGTTTTGAGAACCTACAGTAGGAGCCCGTCTCTCTCATTCATAGCGGATGAAAGCCCCAGGACATGCCCAGCATTTGGGATCTACAAAAGAACCGGGGGGTGGGGTGGGGGGTTTGGGGGGAGGTTGCTTGCCACTTGGAAGAGTGCTGCTGTGAGACACTGAGCCTTGGCAATTCATGAACGTGCATCCGTTGTCCTGCATGAGGGAGCCATGTGCGGTTTCCCTTGAGAACCCTTAAAGGAACGTTTGAAGGAAGCCAGTAATCATGGGTCTTAATTGTGAAGTACAAACCCATTTATATATTTATATTTTTGTAGCTACATGTAGCATACATCGGAAAGGAATTCTGAATTAAGATTGCAGTGTTGGCCTAGGTACATCCTCTGTTTACATGAGTATAAAACACAGCCTTTGAGCTGGTAACATGAGGACATGTCTTGTCAAGAAAGCTTGCTCTTAAACTGGGACGTGAGCTAACCCCAATCACCAGTCTTATTAGCCCTTCTCCTGCCTCGCTCTCATACATGCCAATGCAGATGCCAGTGCAGGGTGTGTGTGCATTCTGTGCTGTTTCAAAGAGGAAAAAGCATTGAATAAAAATATTGGGTTATCTTGTGGAGCATTACAGCATTAACACAGTCTGATGTACCATTAAGAGTCATAGCAGTGGTGGTGGTCCTGGCCCATCGTGGCCTTATGTGCTAGGGAGCAAATGATTGCCCACTCCTGCGTCCTTCTCACAACTGTTCCTGTGTTGGAGCCTGTTGTAATGACTGCGTCAGTCCAGCTCATAGAGGGTCCTCTTAGTCGTAGATAGGATGTTTCCGTTAGGGACATCAATTACAAAGGCTGTTTATTTGTGCGAAATGATGAGAAGGCATTGTCGTGGGAACATTTATACCTAGCTTTATGTAGATTGGGACTCTTGTGAGGTAGGATGCTCTAGGGCAGCATTTCTCAACCTGTGGGTGGTGACCCCTTTGGGGATCAAACGACCTTTCCACAGGGGGTGCTCAATTCATAACAGCAGCAAAATTACAGTGATGAAATATCAACACAAATAATGTTATGGTTGGGGGGTCACCACAACATGAGGAACTGTATTAAAGAGTCGTGGCATTAGGAAGGTTGAGAACCACTGCTCAAGGGTGGCTTAGCACTGTTCCGTGCCTACCATTCTAAGAATACGGTGGACTCTCATCTTTTAGTATGCAGCTGGCTGACATTCTGAGCATAGGCTCTCACTGGCCACATTGGGCCCCATCTTTCTCTCCTGCCTTCTTCTCATTTAGTTCGCTGTTCTCAGCATGCCACACCTCTGCTGAAACTTGTCAGAGCTCCTCCACTGCCCGTGGACTTAAGTTCCAAGTCACTAGCTTGTTTCTATGATCTGGCCCTACCTGTCTCTGTAGCCCAGTATCCCTAACTCCTATCTGTGTTCTTTTACATTAACAATGCATTTATTCGACACACAGTGAGTATTGGCATCGTTTAATGTCATTTGATCTTCGCAGTAAGTGCGAGTCTGTTGTTTCCTGTTTCAGAGTTGAGGAAAACCGTGATTAAGGAACTGATGGGGATCCCTGTAGTAGTATAGCTAGTATTCAGACAAGATCTGCATGACTTTAGGGCCCAGATCTTTTCTTTTTGTTTTGGGGGGAAATCTTAGTTGTAGTTGTAGGTTCACATTGTACCTCCAGGCCCGTAAGCAGTGGTGGCTAGTTGACAAGTCTGTCCTGGCTTATCGTGACCCTGTGTGCAGAGGAGAAGGACTGCGTGGAGCCTGTGTTTCGAGAGGCCCCTTGGCAGGCCCGGACCACCAGCTTTTCCGCTCATAGGCAAGTGCTTCACTGCTGGTGCCCCTAGGGTCGAGTCTTTGTCTTATCGAGCACTTTGTGTTTTCCTGTCTCCGCGTGTGCCCCGTTTACTCTGCCTATCAGAATGCAAAGCCACGTTCAGATGCGTGAGTCAGCTTCCAGTCCCACCACACAACCTTTCCCATCACTTCCTGAGCCCTTTGGTGCTTTTTTCCTCTTGGTGACATTGAGTGTGCCTGCGTGAAGGCGGTTCAGTTCCTTGTTCATAGTTGGGTGAGACAGTAAGCTCCTTGAGGGTAGGGTCCGTGACTGCTTCTTTTTATTCCCTAACGGGCCTGCCAACGTCACGTTCAGAAATCGCTGAGCGAGTGTTGGTCTGCATGCTGGTGGCAGGCGTGGCCCGTTAGCCTGTGCTTCTTTAAGAAAATGTTTGCAGCAAAGGCTTCTTCCTGCTTGAGGCAGATGCCGCCCCTTCCCTACCGATGGACGTGGATCCTTGTGCAGCCACTGAGCACAGGGCCTGGTAACCACGCTGGCCTGAAAGAAGAGCGTCTTCTCCTTGCCCTTGTCCTCTTGCCTCCTGCTCTCTGCAGTTCTCATTCTCATTCAGTTCTGTAATTCTTAAGGCCGTGAAGATTTTGTATGTGCTAAAACCTTTACCTCATACTTGATTCTAGACAGTAATCCTCCTCTGACTGACTTAAATGCTTGGATGGTTGGATGATTTTGCATTGTTAGCAAGTTCATTCACGTGTGTCACACTCCTCAGTTCCTGTGAAGCTCATTCAGTTTTGCTCTTAAACCTCAAGTGGGACCATAGCGCGTCCGTGAGCAAGAAGGACACCTTGGCTTCATTCCACAAGGAGCCTGCTCAGTGCCAGGTTTCGTCTCGCTCCGCTCTCAATGAGGCTGTTGTGGGAAGGCGGGTTTCTTTGCTGTGAGAATTTATGTGCACAAAGAGACCTGCCTTTCAGAAAGAACGCTGTGAACCCAGAGCCCAAGATGAAGGGCTATTAAAGTTAATGAACCAGAGTAACCCTATCCAGAGGGTGCCCAGGAGCAGCACAAAACAAAAGGTCAATTGCTATTGCTATTTTAGTTCATGCCCCCTCCCTCTCTCAGACTCACAATTTAATGGGGTTAATTGCCTTATGGCGAGGTCTAGGCAAGTAATTTTCAAGCCAGATGAAAACTTTTCACTTTTCCCCCCCTGGTGAAATGACCCAGGTCTGGACACTTGTGTGTGCCATTTGGGAAACAGACTGTTACTTGACTAATGAGACTATCAGGATGGACTGCCTTATAGGCCCTCCGCTTTACATAATTGGCGGTTCTCACACACCGTCCACAATCCTAGGAAAGGTGTGAGACGGTGTCAGCTGTAGTGCTGTTGCTTAATTGCTTCTATGGTTGTTAATAACTATAAAGTGTGTTGTATTTTTATATTTTATACTTCAAAACTAGAAATGCCATTCATAATTTACAGATTCCTGAATGTTTTCTTGTAACATATTTTTGAAGAACTTTTCCACAACAGTGAGACTTTTGTCAGTGAAAAGACCAAGAACCGACTTGGTGAATGGCCTGTGCTTGCTGCCCATGTTAGTATGAGACTCGGTCCTGCTCAGGGGGGGCTGCCCTGATTCAGAGAACAGTGAAGCCTTGTTCTGATGGCCCCAGATGACTGAAGAATAAACTGGAAGTTCCACAGTTTGAGTTCGAAATTCACGTTGACTTTGAAATGGGGCCAAAACTCATAGTTATAGACCCACTCTGGTGAAAGATTTCTTAAATGTCTCCCGGTATTTTCCAGCATGTTTTGAATGGTTACGCTTCGTGGTGGGACATCATTCAAGAGACAGTAGCCACGGACATGGGCCTGAACCAAACACCCTGCCCTGAGTTGATCTGATTCCTAGGGAGCCTGATGGGCAGTTTGACACCACCGGCAGCTCTTGGGGAGAGAGCCCGGGCCTTCTCCTGTGAACAGTTCCATCTCAGAACCCCCAGCATTCATTATGGTAGTGAGAGGGACCCGATAGGAGTGGCCTACAGGACACAGGAGAAGTGGGAATAGACAGCCTCATCTTTCTCCTGCTGAGTGTCCAGAGGGTTTGAACTGCTGACCTTCTGCTTCGCAGCCTAACACTTGACCCTCTGTGCCACCAGGAGTCGGTCCTATGTCATGTCCCGTAGAGAATAGCTAGCTTTATTGTTTAACTTTAGTGTCGTTTTTAATTTCTTAACAGTTGGAGGCTTATGTAGCCAACTGACAGAAAGAAGCACACAAAGGTAGACAGTGTTGGAAGTCTATGAAGTTACCTCACCAAGGAGAATCAGTGATACACATTGCTGCATCTAAAGACTTACTGTTCGCTGAGCAAGCCATCATTTTGGTTACTGTGACACAGTCTATGAACTTGGGTGTTTCAGGGTCAGCAGAGACCAAATCCTCAAGATGCCTCCAATGATGTGAATGATGGGGGCAGTATCCATGGAAACACCAGGGCTAATACAATCCTTCCTCCTTAAGATAGCGATCTTTAACTCTCAGGTAGTTCTAACCATTGTTTTTGATCTTGCAATAGATAGAACCCATTTTTGAGGTGAACTTTTCCAGAAACAATTCAGTGTCTTTCTGTGGTAGTTTTACACTGTGTCTAAAGGGATTAAAAAAACAACGTGGGAAAATTCCATTATTTAATTCCTTTCTCCCACAAACTGAAGTTCCCTTGAAATTCCCTGGGGCATCAAGTTCTCGGGTGATGTAAGGCCGTGGTTTGTGTCTTTACGATTTGTGCCGTAAGGACAGGCCATGTGAAGACACCCTGGGAAGCTCCCTCCCCCTAAGAAAGGCCTAGTGATCTTTGTGGGCTCACCATGAGTCACACAACAGGTTTGTGGGTTCTTGTTTATTTCACTGGTTGGTTTCTATTCATTACAACTAAGAGGCATTATTAAGAAAGTAGTAATGAACACATGCAATAGGCCTGTGAAAGAAACACCTAAACTGGGTACTTCTCGGAGTCACCAAGGATACTCTGAAAAATGTAGGTTCTTTATATCCACCGAAGACCTAAGGAATCAGAATCTTGGGGAAGGAATACCTCCTAGCTGCTATTCTGTTTTTATAAATCTCTCCAGATAGCATGATTCTGGAACAGCCTTTCCATGGACTCAAGTTTAGGAAATATCTCCGCCAAACAGAACACTCCCCACCCCAGATGAGCCTAGAGCACAGGGCAGAGCGGCCCGGGGGGGTTTCCGAGACCTAACTCTTTAACGGAGGTGAAAGCCCCTCTTGTGGTTACAAACTGCTGACTTTGCTGTTAGCGCAGCCACGACGCCACCAGGGCAGGGTGCATTTGGGGAAAGGTACCAGTTTTAAATCTCATTTTCAGGCTTTTTGAGATGTGTTGTCTTACAAACAATCAAAGGAACCACTGATTAGGTCTGCGTACCTATGCTTTTTTTGTGCTGAAGTTTGTTGTTGCTGCTGTTGTTTATTTTTTCTGATTTTCATAGAGACCGTGTATTTGTTTGGTGGCTGGGATGGAACCCAAGATCTTGCTGACTTCTGGGCATACAGTGTGAAGGAGAACCAGTGGACGTGTATCTCTAGAGACACTGAGAAAGAGGCAAGTTCGGGGACTTTTCTTACGTCTGTATTTCCAAAGGAGTGTGCGCTTCCCAGTGATTTGTAGCCCTCTCTCGGCGCCTTCTGCAGCGGCCGCCGAATCTGGGGGGACACGTGTGTTTGCTTTCAGTTCTCATGCGCTCCAGCTGCTCTGCCTGTTTCTTCAGCTGCCGCTTGACAAGGCCGTTTTATGGACCTAATAGCAGTGGGCATTCTAATAACATGCTGGTTTTTAACTGCTTTACTTGGGAAATGGGACTGTGTGACCATCTGTCTCTTTCTCCTGTCCCTAGCACTGCTATTTTTTCCAACCGTTTCATTGGCATATAATTCACATATCCTACAATCGAGTAGCCCAGTCTCATCGCTCCTCGCGTTTCGAGCCTTCGCCTTGTTTTGTGTAACTGTGAGCCTGCACCTTATTTTCCTTCTGAAAATGGAGTTAATGTTCTGATCCCTCGCTGCATTGCTATATATCGGGGTTTTTTAATGACTTCTTTATTGTTTTATTGAAAAAATGACATGTATGTATGTGCATGTGTGTATGTGTACCCCTTTTCATAGTGTGTAAGAGATTAACATGTCTGGAGTGTATGGCTTTGAATTAAATAAGTGTGATTATGGACTGAGATAAGGTATAGATTAGTGTTTTTTCAGTCTTTATAGAACATTTACTTCCACCTAAGCCGTTTCACATGATTATGTGAAACATGAACTAATTGAGGGTTATAAACCCACTGAGTTCAATCTAGAAAGGCCCTTTCAAAAATGTCTGGTGCTGCGTCTTTATCTTCAATGTTAGGGAGGTAGGTTCTGGCTTAATTAGTGTGGTCCAGAGGTTAATAGTCAGGTATGTCATTTTTATCTTTACCTTCACCTTCGCATTCTGATTCCTTGCCCAGTTGAAAGTATGTAAAAATGTTCCTTCCTTTTTGGTGTTGAAGTACTGTTTTCAGAAATGATTATTTTTTACCCGTAAGAAAAATAAGAGCACGTTTTAAAAAATAACGTAGTACTCCTAAACTATTTTAAACACAGTTGATTGCATCTATAATTATTCTTGCCGTGAGCTAGGATTCGTCCCCAGATCCTCCTCTCCTTCATGGAGTGGGTCTCATTAGTGCCCCTGTCCTATCAGCCCCAGCAGCCGGCCGGTCCTTTGTTCATTTCACATGTCTCTTCCTGGACGGTCGGTCCGCACGTAGTCTTTCCAGAGTCCTGGTTTCGTAAACGTTTTGTTTGACTGGTAGGTCCTCATGTCTATTCTCCGTCAGCTCAGTTCTTTAAAGAGCATATGTGGCCATGTGACACCTCTGCTAAAGCATTGCTGGCAGCTGCCCCACGTTTCAGTTTGTTGTTGCCTCCCAGTACTCACACAGCCACAGTGCCATGGTCAAAAGGCCTGGGGTTGCTCACCATTCTCCGGTCGGGGGGGTCAGCCTTTAGGTATTGACCTGGCCCACTCCTGTCTGGGAGCAGGCGACGTCAGCTGGTCATACGACGACATCTGCTGGGATTGCCTAGCCTCTTCTGTGGAGTGGTTTGCCTTCTGTTAAGCTTAGTAGGATTTGTTCTCATGGCAAAGAACAAGGAAGAAAAAGTAAACAGCACCCACACATTTGTTAAGGTCGGATTGACCCAGAAAAGTCATGTGACCTGTCCCTGAGTCAGTGTAGGGTGGCAGACGTGTGAAGCATCACCACTGTCCTCGAGCAGTTTACCTGCCACTCTTTCCTCCTTCCTCCTTCTTCCCTTTATTCCTTTTCTTTTGAACCTAACTTGATTTTGGTCTCAACATTCACTGGTGTTGACCTGCTTGTGCATCATCTCATCAGTACTCTTAAATAAGGAGGAGAAACTGCTTCAGCACTTCCGGGAGGACCAGTCCAATGATCTTGGGCTGCTACTTAGTCCCAACACACTTCTGACTCCTTAGTGGCACTGCTGCATCAGAGAAGGGACCCTGCCTCTTCCTAGAGTCCACTGGGTTCTCTACGGGTAGGGCGCAGGCTCAAGCCAAAGAGAAGCCTCTTTCTGTTGTAAGAGAAGCTGGGTTAGACTGCGCACTGACACTTGCTGTGGGCATCTTTCACCTGGGTGTCAGCTCCAAAGACCAAAAGCAGGCAGGCTGGCTCCCGGTGAGGAGGGATCTAGACTTTTGCTTTGGTTCATGCTTGCTTCTGCTTCTAGAAGCTTCTGGTTCTAGAAGCTGTCTGCCAATTTTCACAAGCCAAATAGAGTTAGGTATCCAGGTGTCTGATATTACGGTCATTGTTGCCTCCAAGTGCTGCACGAGACTCCATGCATTCAGCAACCTCCTGGCTGTGTCATTTGCAGGGTCAGGACTGGCTCCATACTGTAGAAGCAAATTGACACAGACCTGTCTGCCATAAGGCCATTCACAGGTGGCTCTCTGCTGGGGTCTTAATATAAGCACCATTGTTTTGGGCATGAACAACACTGCCCACCTCCACCAACGCCCCCCCCCCCATTACTGAAGGAATTGTATTGGAGTTAAAGGAATTTCATAAAGAGATAGTAGGAAAATGTTCATTAATATGTGTTTCTTAATCATGCCTTATCTTCAGTATCTCTGATCTCATTCATAGTGCTACAGAATAGAAGGATTTAGATGTGGTTTTTTAATAAATCTTACTTATTCTAGTGATTCTCTAACTCTGTGGTCTCGAGATCCCTTACACTTTTTAAAAGGACCCTTTAAGGCGCTCAGTTTATGTGAATTCTAGCTAGTAAAATTGTTATACTAGAAGTTAAAGTGGAAAACCTTAAAGGTACTTCTTTATGAATTAATTTTAAAACAACTGTTACATTCTAGCATGTGACATTTTTGTGAAAAATAATTCTTTTAAAAAGGAATGAGAAAAATGGCATTTTTCTCCTCTCCCCCCCCCCCCCAAATCTCTTTAATGTTTGATTTGCCAAAGACAGCTCTGTTGTAATAACTACAATTTAATCTCTAGTAACATGTTGTTTTGTGTTAAGCGTATGAAGGAAATTTAACCTTTCATAGATATGTTTTGAGAAAGGTAAGTAGTATTTTAATAGCCTTTCTATATATTAGTAATACTTTTTGGTCCTCCACTCAAAATTGGCAGACGCTAGCTCCTTAAAGGTTTTTTTATAGACTCTGAAACTATGTCAGTGACCTTTGTGGTTAGGCTGGCTTCTCTGGAGAAGCAAAGCCGGTGCTGATGATGTACATAAAGAAATGATTTTATATCAAGAGAAACGGCTCACACAATCGGAGAAGTGGTTATGTCCAGTTTGGTTCAAGTCCCTATGTCAGGTGACCCTGGAGGGTTTTCCCCTGACTCACACGGCTGCTAGGCTTGGGGAACCAGCAGGCAGGAAGAAGGACCAGGAGGACCATGCTGGTGAGTGCACAGGAGATCGGCACCCTAGGCAGTGCGGCAGGCCAGGCTCAAGTCCAGAGAGCCTGAGGTCAGCACCACAGAGATGGGGTCCACACCAGCAAAAGAACAGGGCAGGTTTCACACAGTGTCGCTGTGTAGACACATAGATGGTCTCCTAAGGAAACGTCAGCAGACTGTGGCCTACACCTTAGAGGGAGGCCTTACTGTCAAACTACTGAGGATCTTGGTCCAACCAAGTTGACACAAAACCTATCATCATTCCTTTAAATCGAAGCCCATTGGTTGACTTGCTTCTTGAACAGATCCCTGACCGTATGCAAGGTTTTCGTAACAGCTTGTGTCGGTCACTTGGGAAATAACTGGTTCCCCAAACTGTGCATACTTTCCAAATACTGGCATGCTTTATCAGGTAATATTCCAAAATGTGAAAAACCACATTTGTTAATACCACCACCGAGCTCATTGAAAAATATTTTTAAGTATTGGGATGTTGTCAGAATCACAGTGGCAGGCACCCATTTCTATTCTAGTTTTTGCTTAGAATTTTGTGTTTTATCATTGGCAACAAATCCTGTCAGTGTTTTTTTGAAAATGGTAAGCTTACTTTACAAATTTGGGGTGCAGTGTCTGCCCCTACTCAAATCTGAATAACCACCATTTGTTTGTCAGTTACTTTTTCATGTAAACAGAGTTCCGTGACAGAAGCCAGGAGGTCGCTCTCAAGTCAGTCACAGAGCCCCTGTTTCTCAAGACTGGCGTCATGTGTCAAGTGACACTGTCTGCTTAGTTTTCTAAGTCTTAGTGCTGGGCTCATTATTCCTTCTGAATTCAGTCTGCTACCATGTAAAGGTTGTGTTCACCCACCCCACTGCTGTGGGTGCTATTCCAGCTCACAGCACCTCTTGGAATAGCCATGTTGCTTCTGGAAGACTCCACTGTACACATCGATAATATCAGAGTGAAAGAGATAGCATTTCTGGTTTTTTGTGGAAGTATTTTGAAGAGTACTGGCGAGTTATTTCGTGGAATGTTCCTCAGTTGGATTTGTTTGTGGTTTTCTCATTAGTGGATTTAGCGCCTATGTTTCTAGTGGGAACAGGTGATACTGGGTTCTATCAGGAAACACAGTACGTTAGTTTGTCTGTCTGATGTGAGCTCTGACCACTTGGTAAAGGTGTCTGAATTTCTGTATCATTAGTAAGTAATTTCTGGCAAGATGCTTTGAGATTGCATAATATTGTTACCTTTTGAACTTTCATCCACTTGTTTTAACATCCATTGATGAAACTATTAAAACTTTTCCAAAGTGATTTTACCATTTTGTATTCCTACCAACAATGTGGACTAAGACTTCTTGTTGCTTCACATCCTCTCTAGTATCTGCTGTTGCCTTTTGAATATTAGTGTTTATTTGGGGTGAATTTCTTTTTGTTAGAAGGGTGTGTGTGTGCACGCGCGTGTGTGTGTGTGTACCTTAATTATGATTTCAACATGTATTTTTATTTGCTGTTTGTATTCTCCTTTAGTGAAGCACCTGTGCTTCAAGTCTTTTAATTGATTCTGTAAGTTCTTCATCACATTTGTATTTCACAAATTCTCCCACTCTTGCTTATTTTCTTCATAGCTTTTGAGAAGTAAGAAACTTAATTTTGACATAATCCAATTAATCAATGCTCTGTTCTATGATTTTTGCTTTTTCTGTGAGAAAGCTTTACCTATTTTATTTTTCAAAAGGTAGTTTGCTAACCCCTCCGACTTTATAGTTTTAGTTTTCATGTTTAGATCTGAGCTCTACTCGTGCTAATTTTTGTGTGTGGTGTGAAGTACAAGTTGAGGTTCATTTCTTTCCAGAAGGATATCCAGTTGGCCCAGCCTTGGACATCCTTGTGGCCATTTTCCTTTGCCCTCTGTACAGGGTCACTGTGAGTCAGAAGGGACTCCATGACAGTGGGTTTGGTTCTGAGTTAAGTAGTTTAGCATGGACTGAGGCATTATAATACATGAATAAGTGATTAAAATGCAACAAAACATTACATAATCTCGATAAATGGCCTGGCAGACCATATCTGAACTCCTCTGGCTGCCCTTTTGTCATAGGCAGGGGTCAGACATGCCTCCCTCTTCCATCCTGCTTTACTGTTCTGGCTGCACCCTTTTCTCCCAGCACACTCTGCTTCCATGCTGAGTTCAGTGCTCACAATGATGAGTACTTACTCAGGGAGCTCGTCTGCTGCTCTGCTCACTGTCACTGCCGACTCATGGCGACCCTAGAGGTCTGGGCAGAACGGCCTCAGTGGACTTCCGAGGCTGTAACTTCACCTGGGAGTAGAGAAGCCCCTCTTTCTCCCACAGCGCAGCTGAGGGTTTCAAACTTCTAACCTGGTTGCCACAAGTCTGGTCAGCAAGCAGTAAGGATACAGCAAAACCTCTCTTCTGACAGCAACCGGATTTCTCTCTGGCCGTCAGCCTGTCAGCCACATGATCCCTTGGCCTCACCTTGGACCTGGAAGCCCACCTGTCACCCTACCTCACAGTCCCATAGTTTCAGCTGCACCTCTTTCTCTGTCCCATGGTCTGGATGCCACAGTCTCTGGTGCCTGTGGTCTTGGCCTCCACCCCTTCGGGCAGAGGGCTGAAGCACACTCTCACAATGGTCTGGGCTTTCTCTCTCTGTCTCAGATGACAGGTAGACCCGGAGGAGTGGCTTGATGGAGTTGTGGGGTTTGTCTTTTAGCCAACCAGACCCCCAAGGAAAACAAAGGGCGGGATCTTAAGTTACACTTCTCTCACTGCCATTGAGTTAATGTCGACTCATAGTGACCCTGTCAGACAGCCCTGTGAGTTTTTGAGACTATAACTCTTGACAGGAGTCAAAAGCCCCATCTTTCTTTCCTGGAGCAAACTGGTGGTTTCAAACGGCTGACCCTGGGCTTAGCCACCCAACCCATAACCACCAGAGCTCCCTTACACCAAAGGAAACAAAGGAACCGACACGTAACCCTCCCTGAATGCTGTCTGTTAACGTAGCAGAGAACTCCCTCCAGAATGGGATCGTAGCCACAGACATGGAGTCTGGGATTATAACACATCATGTAAGGAACTATGACTAGAAGGGCCATTAATTGAAATAATGAAGCCATGTAAACATTCGTATTTGGGAGCTATGAGCTGCAGAATTGCTTATTTTGCCTTTTCTTAGTATATTTTAAGCATTTCTAAGGTAGCTTTCTGTTTCCTACTGCTTTGCTTTCATTTAGAGCAGTGGTTCTCAACCTGTGGGTCACGACTCCTTTGAGGGGGCTGAACGACCCTTTCACGGGGGTTGCTCCATTCATATCAGTAACAAAAGTACAGTTATGAAGTAGCAGTAAAAATGATGTTCTGGTTGGGGGGGGTCAGCACAGCATGAAGAACTGTCTGAAAGGGCTGCGGCCTGAGGAAGGCTGGGGACCACGCTCTAGCGGGTTAGAGTGTGCTGAACTCTCTGTAGTCTTCTCCATAAGAGTTTCTGAGCAAACTTTTTAATGGAAGTCAATTAAAAAGGCCATGTAATCTGATTTTCTGTTTTTTTATTCTTGAATTGTTTTTGTGTTTATTTTTCTTGCTCCGTAGAACGGTCCCAGTGCCCGGTCATGTCATAAAATGTGCATTGACATCCAGCGAAGGCAGATCTACACACTGGGGCGCTATTTGGATTCCTCTGTGAGGAACAGCAAGTCTCTGAAAAGTGACTTCTATCGATACGACATTGACACCAACACGTGGCTGTTACTCAGCGAGGACACTGCTGCTGACGGAGGGCCGAAATTAGTGTTTGACCATCAGGTCTGGTGCCCAGATAACATGTGGTGGGAATAGTGCTCGGGGCTCCAACTCGCAGGCTGGGCTTCAAGTGTCCACTAGAGAGATAGCTATAGCAGAGGGTTGAGTGAGATGGCTTTGTTTTTGTGAATAACATCGGCACATATTTGACACTCACTAAATTAAATGGAAATTCAGCAAGCCCAAGTAGGGGTAGATAAGAAGAGTACACAGAGCATTTTGATACTTAGATGCATGTAACTTGTCGTCCACATCTTTATCAGCATCACTGCCTTCTGCTTTCACCGAGCTATCCCTGCTCAGTTCAGGAGAGGTCACTAGTATAATCCATCTAGTCTAAAGGGGTTTGGAGATGGGAAGGAGGAAAGACAGAAAGTATTGGATGAGCATGACATTAGCTGATATTTGGAGAGTAGTAGGTGTTTCTAGAATTATGACAGAATCTGACTTAGCCCTGGAATCTCCTCTGACAGTTAAAACCTGAGTCTGTATTTGCTGTGCCTTCACACATTTTTGTTAATTCTTTCCTTTAAACCGATACTACTAGCATACAAGGAGCTTCAAAATGGTCAGGAAAATACTAATCTGTTTTCTTTTTTTTTTCATGAAACTTTTAAGCCATTATGTATTTATGTTAACAAGTGGCTGTTATCAGAGACTGGTCAGAAACAGGAGGGTGGTGAGTGCTAGAGGAGGACTCAGAAGCGGTACTCTCCCAAGTAATCTTCACACTGCACTGGGGCCTGTGCCAGCTCTCCATCACCGAGCCTGCCAAGCTCAGCACGTTCTGCTGACGTCCTCATTGTTGTTCATGTGGAAAATAGGAGCACCAACAAAAGTAGTCTGGCTCCTGATCCTTTGAGAGCTGAGCATCAGCAGTTAGCAAATAGAAAAGAGCAGCAGCGTCAGGGAAACCATTTGGGTTTTTGCTCCCAGGTGGTTACACACCTAATTTACAAAGTACGTTTATGTCTGTTTTTACAGGTTGATAAAAAGGATAGCTTAGGGGTAGTTGTGACTGCAGTACCGTCTATGTGGACTTCTTGTGTGTGGCCTTCGTCTTTCCTACGCTTGATAAAATAGATTGTTCCTTGGTAGCTAGGTTCTGTTAAACCATGCTTAGTGTTCAGCTGGCGAGGTGGTGTAGCAGTTCAGAAACATATCAGCACTCAGCTCTTCGACCCTGAGCAGGACAACCCAGATACATCAGGACTTAGTCCGACGTCATTTGTGCTGTTCATGACATGAGAGACTTGAGAAGCACGTGAGAAAGCTAAAAGCACGAAGACGGGTTTCTTTTTGTTTTGTTTTTATTACTTTGCCCCTTAGAATTTAACATTGAAAAAATTCTGGAGACTGAGTCATAGTAAGATGGTGGCAGCTTAGTTTGGAAGTAGTCTACCCTGTTGCATCGTGTGGTTTTCAGGAACAATGAGATTCAAACAGAAAAGGAAAAGACACCAGCCAGTATTCGGCAAAACCAGGAACCAAATTAAATCCACAACTCTTAATTCCTTGTAAGTGTAGCCAAGAACAACTGAAATGCCCAGAACCTGAGTTGAAGGCTGCAGCCTAGCACAGTGCATGGAGAAGGAGCCTAGCAGTGGCACAGCCCAGGACGAGACGCGATGAGCAGAGTGGAGATTGAACCCAGAGCTTCTCCCCCCCCCCCCCCGAAATCACCTGAGGAAAGTGCCCAGGTGTGAGAAAGCACCAGCTGCTAAAAGTGAGGGGAATTCATGACCAAGTAGGGACATGATTCTTCTGAAAAGGCCAATGAAGCTACGAGGATAAGTCTTCCTACACCAGGTAAAAGTCATTGAGCTACAGACGGTGTACCTTATAACAAAAGCACCATTATTCTGGCGAGTCCGCAGAAACGCTCAATTCAGGAGCAAAAGATAGGATGGAGCCTTTGGGTGAGTAGCATACCCTTTTGTAGGAATCCTCTGAGAACTTCCCTAATCCAGTGAAATTTAATTTACCGTATATACTCGTGTATAAGCTGAGTTTTTCAGCATATTTTTATGCAGTTTTTGTGATAAAATTAGGTGCCTCGGCTGATATTCGGGTTGGCTTATACTCAAGTATATACGGTACTTAAAGATGAAAAACCAAAAGTGGAACAAACAGCTAAAGTTTAAGGAGTGCTTTTTTTTTTTTTTTTTTTTTTTGACAAAAGGAAGAAAACAGCAAAACTTCCTGTGTGAAGCAAGTGCAGGTGAAATTAACTCTCATCATTCATTCTAATCTGAATTAAACGGCCTGGTGAAAAAAGACAACGCATAAATTCAAGAACACAAATGAGGTGGATGAATGACAGGAGCCTGTAAAACTGGATCTGAGAAATCTCAGTGAAAAAAACTGAGGCAGAAGATGTTACCGATTTTAGAAATGAAGAATAATCCATAAGGTAGAATAAATGGTAGAAGAACAAATGAGACAATTGAAAACAAATAAAATTAGCCAGAACATTATAAAAGCAGGCCAAAGAGCTCCAACACTCCCATAATTACGGTCCTTACAGAAAAAAAAATCAAAACCAAAGAAAATAATATTTAGAAATAAAATTTAAGGGAACTTTACCAATGAAGTATCTAGATAATGTGCAAGATTTATTAATGAGCCTACCAAGCCCTGAGGACAATATTCCTACTCAGAGCAGCCAGTGCAGAGAGAGAGAATCATAGGGCCGGCCCCTCCACCAGACATGCTGTCCCCCCACTGACCATGGCCCTACCGGGAGTCAATACTGTGGAAATTTTACCCGGTCTGACCCCATCACACTGTGAAACACGAAGGGAGTGCAACAGAACAGCAAGGGGAGCAAAGCAATGAAGTCCGTTCAGAATCCCAAAAATAGACTCTGGAGGCAGGGCTTGGCACCTCATCAGACTTGATCAGAAAACATTTATAAAGGTCAACAGCTACACAGACCTGGAACTATTTTTTTTTCATGTTTATATAATATAGGCAAGATAATCCTGAGGAGAAAACAACGGGACTGATGGTTCCAGGGGTACATGGGAGAGGGGATGGAGATCGGGGAAAAGTAGCGGGAGCTAACAAACCCAGGGGGATGAAGTTGGGGGAAAAAGTAGTGGGGGAGCAAAAACCCAGGGGCAAGGGAAGAACAAGTGATCTAAAATCAGTGGTGAGGAGGGCGTAGAATACCTGGTGGGGTTTGATGGAGTGCAGTGTAGCTGAGAGGAATTACTGAAAGCTGAAGGTCGAACACCATAGAGAGAGAAAAGAAAAGGAAATAGAGGAAAAATGAGGCAAAGGACGTTTGTAAAGGTCTAAATACAGGCATGCATATATGTAATTAATATATAATGATAGGGATATAGGTCTGTGTACATACATTGTTAAGTATCAAGGTAGCAGACAGGCATTGGGTCTGTACTCAAGTACTCCCTCAACGCAAGAACACTTTGTTCTAATAATCAAGCAATCTGTGATGCTTAGCTTCTCAGCAAGATCGCTGAAGACAAAGTGGATGCATAAGCAAATGTGGAGAAAGCTGATGGTGCCCGACTATCAAAAGATACAGCACCTGGGGTTTTAAAGGCTTGAAGATAAACAAGCATTCATCTAGCTGGGAAGCAACAAAGCACATCTGGAAGAAGCACACCAGCCTGTGTGATCACGTGGTGTCAATAGGCTTGGCTATCAGGCATCAGAAGATCCAAAACAAATACCGTATATACTTGAATATAAGCCAACTTGAGTATAAGCCGAGGTACCTAATTATTACCTGGGAAACCAGAAAAACTGATTAACTCGAGTGTAAGCCTAGGGTGGAAAATGCAGAAGCTATTGGTGAGGTTCAATAATCAAAACAAATGAAAATAAAATTACTAAAAATCAAGATATCAGTGGGGTAATGTATTTAAATATTTATTTTAAGTAGAAAACATAAATAAAAGGACAATAGGTTAAATAGGTTCAACAGAAACAATAAGGTATTAACAATGATACCTTAAGAGTACTATTCCCTGAGTTCAATCAGCAACCAAGCTAAAATGTAAAGAGTTAAAATCCTTCCAAACGGAATTCCTCATCATCATCCGTATCCCAATGCAGAGCTTCAGCTGGTGTGAGGTCATCATAGACGCTGTCCTCACTGAGGTCGCTGTCATCACCATCACTGCCGTCATTTTCATACAAAGCGCAGTCTTCACTGCCATCCATAGCATTACTAATACTACATTTCTGGAAGACACGTTGCACTAGGTCTTCTGGAATGTCTTCCTATGCATCTCGAACCCACTTTGCTATTAACTCTATGTCAGGCTTCATGAGATTTCCTCCTTTTGTTAGTCGGGCTTGACCAGATGACATCCATTCATACCACTGACCCGTGTATAAGCCGAACCCCAGTTTTTCAGCACATTTTTTGTGCTGAAAAACTCGTCTTATACACGAGTATAGACGGTAATCATATCTCCGTGAACGAGGAAGGTTGGAGTGAAGGCCCAAAGCCCGTCTGTAGACAATTGGATGTTCCCTCACAGAAGGATCACAAGGAAGGGACGAGCCAGCCAGGGTGCAGTGTAGCGCTGATGAAACCCGCAACATTCTTCTAGTTCTTGAATGCTTCCTCCCTCCCACTGTCATAACCCCAGTTCCACCCTACAAATCTGGCACCAGAGCATGTACAGATAAGAGTGCACAACCCACAGAGTCCAGGACAGATAATAATGGAAGAAGTGATACCATGAGGGGAAGGGGAAGGTGGGAGAAAGGGAGAACTGACCTCAGTGATGAATGTATAACTGTACCACCACCACCACCACCACCACCACCACCCCCGATGAACAACAGAAATGTGGGTGAAAGGAGAAGTGGTCAGTGTAAGATATGGAAATGATGATAATTTATAAATTATCAAGGGTTCGTGAGGGAGGGAGGAAAAACAAAGAGCTGGTACCAAGGGCTCAAGTAGAAAGAAAATGTTTTGGAAAGGATAATAGCAACATGTGCAAATGTGCTTCACACTGTATGGGTTATAAGAGCTGTAAGAGCCCCCAATAAAATGATTTTTTTAAAGAAAAAATAGATTATGAAATTAAAAACAAGCAAAAATATCCCACTAAAATTTCTTAAAATTAAGGAAATAAACATCAGTAAATTGATTAAACAGCAGAGTGAACACATTCACCTATAAATTAGATAATAAATTAGTGAACTGAAAACCACAAGACAACTTAAGAAATGTAGAGAAAAGGGTCAAAAGCTTCAGCCTCTAGCTAAATGAGGGTTCTAGAAAGAGTGGAGGCAAAAGGGCCTGGGGGTGGGGTAGAGAGGAGAGCACACAAGTTCACACAGCTGAGGACAGGCTGGCCCACAGGTGGGAAGGAAGTCTGATGTGCAGATCAGGATGAATAGAAAATCCATACCAAGACACGCTCGCTAATAAGACTTCAGGACCAAGGATTGAGAGAGACTTTTGGAATTTGTCAGAGAAAGCTAGTTACCGGTGTAGGTGAGCAACATGGGCCGAAGGCGTTTGAGGGTAGGTGGGAATGTGGTGCCAAAAGGAGGCCCGGTTACTCACACATGAAGCCAGTCTGAGGACTGCCTTTTCTGTTTCTTTTGCTGTTTTCCAGCAGCCTACTGTGCAGGGTTTGTATAAGAAATACAGAGACGTTAATTTAGATGTATCACTCTTTAAGGCGCATCACGGCTCTTTTATTAAATGGCCACAAATGAACAATAGGCAAGCACCCTGGAAGCTCACTGCGAGGAGGGACATGATCGGTATTCACTCTTAGCTAAAAATCAGTGCTCTGTGCGTCATTGGCTGATGCTGGTTAGAAGTATACTGTTTCATGAATATAAAAGCTTTTTCATCCCAACATATTTTATTCTCACTTGGAAAAATGGAAACCAGAAAAGGTATGTATGTATGTATTTAGAAACCCATTCAGTCACCGCCATGTTTCGTAGTATATGCCGTGATGATCAGGGGCAGTGTGGAGTGTCAGTAAACATAAAATTCCGTTTTATTTGCAAGAATTTAAAACTGGACACTTTGGTTTTGCTTAAGTCCACGTGACAGGATTGGACTAAAATGATCCATTCTCTTGCTTTGCTCCGGTAGATGTGTATGGATTCAGAAAAGCATATGATCTACACCTTTGGTGGTAGAATTCTGACGTGCAACGGCAGTGTAGACGACAGCAGGGCCAGTGAGCCCCAGTTCAGCGGGCTGTTTGCTTTCAACTGTCAGTGTCATACCTGGAAGCTTCTTCGAGAAGACTCCTGCAATGCTGGGCCCGAGGACATCCAGTCTCGGATAGGACACTGCATGTTATTCCACTCGGTAAGGATATTTTGTACATTGTATTAAGTTCTTCCTGTAAAGTATCTCTTAATAGGAAAAGTCATGCAATGTAATTCTTCAGTTCAAGAATAAACCTTTTCTTCTGTCCAAGAAATACATGATGAGTGTGACAGCCTCTAATGGGGCTGTTGCTAATTAAGAGACTACTCTAATCATCGACAGCATAAGTCTGACATAGTTGTCACCTGAATGCCAGTCCAAACTGTCTTGCTACACATTTCTCCACTGCTCACTCTCTCTAACGCCTTAGCACATTTTGTCTTCTCTTAGTAATTGGAAGGAGCATTCACTGTGAAGAATTACAAATTGACTTTGTAGAAGTAAAATGAAATTTCCCCACAAATACATCTTAGAGACTTTTCTTTAACCTTTTCAGATAATGAGAAATGCGGGCTTGTGTGAACAGTAGCTTTAAACAACGTCACAAACAAATGTTTTAAACACGCACCATAGAAGGAGAGAGAAGTTCCCGTGTCTTCGGTATTATGCGTCTGCCTTCCTGACACAGCATTTCCTTGATTTTTAAGTTTAGCCTTAAATTTTTATAATGCCAAATAATTTCCAGTATTTCCCACATACTGTATCAATACACCTGGAAATACTGTGGTGTTTGACTCTTGACAGATAGGATCTTCTTAGAAACAAAGTTGCTACAGGACCATATAATCCCACCCACTGCCCTTGACTGGATTCCAACTTTTCCCTAAGGAGTCTCAAGTGAGTTTGGACCACAAGCCCACTGTTTAGCCCATTATACCACCAGGACCCTTTAACCATTACAATATCCAGCCACCACGCCTCCCACCAGTAGTTTTTTAATATCATTTACTACTCAGTCTGCATTCATCTTTTTGTTTTCTTCTGGCTTACTCAAAAATAGCATTTTATAGGCTGGTTCCCTGAAAGAGGTATCCAGTGCATTTGGTTATGTTGTCTCTTAATTCTGCTTTTTAATACATGATAATACATCCTCTTCACATACCACTTAAACCACATATACTTGAGTGTAAGCCGACCCAACTATCAGCCGAGGCACCTAATTTTACCACAAAAACTGCATTAAAAAATGTGCTGAAAATTCCATGATGCTCACTTTCCTGACACAATTCCTGAAGATAAAGCCTAGTGCATAAGCAAATGTGATGAAGAAAACTGATGGTACCCCACTATCAAAAGATACAGCATCTGAAGTCAAAGGCTTGAAGATAAACAAGCGGCCTTCTAGCTGAGAAGCAACAAAGCCCACATGGAAGAAGCGCACCAGCCTGTATGATCGATCATGAGGTGTCGATGGGATCAGGTATCAGGTGTGGGATAAGCGAGTCCCCCACAACTTAGCGCGGGTTTGATAGGCACAATTGTAAGGTTGAGATATATAAAGATTATAGTAAAGTCTTAGAGAGATGGGAGAGAGTGATATAGGATTTCCTGGTAGCTTGCTCACCTCCTGGATGGCCATGATCTCAACAGCCAGGTCCGTGCACAGCGCGGGCAGGGACAGCAGGAGGGAGCTAACCAAGGCTTATAGATCTTTGTGGGCATGCATGCCCCCTAATTACAGGTAAAGGCATACATCACAGGGAGGGGTTGCAACAGGCAATACAAGCAATAGGAGGGGGGTATACAATGGGCATAAGCATGATAGGAAGGGGATGAGCTAGGGGATAATAGGAATGGGAGGGACTAAAGGTATACATGCTGGCAGCCTAACCTTGGTCACCCTTGAGTAGGCATGACCTCCCTGGATTCTCCTCCAGAGAAACAATTGACTAAGATCCTTATCAGTAGGGAGTGGGTCCTACTGAGGGTGGGACACACTATACAGTCTGATTGCTATAGGGGTCTGTAAACTATGGCCCTAGGGCCACATGTGGCCTGCTCAGGACATTTATTAGGCCCGCGGGGTGTTTTTGCCCATTTGTTTTTTACTTCAAAATAAGGTATGTGCAGTGTGCATAGGAATTTGTTCATAGTTTTTTTTTTAAAACTATAGCCCGGCCCTCCCAACAGGTCTGAAGGACAGTGAACTGCCCCCTGTTTAAAGAGTTTGAGGACCCCTGCTCTAGACCTCTGATAACCCTTAGGGAGAATAACCTCTAACCTGCTTGCAATGACCTCCAAGTATGTGGTCATTTACCATGTGTAAGCAAGTAGCTAGGTTTGGCATATATCTAGAGGAGACAACTTGGGAGGAATTTTCTGTTTCCCACAATTCAGGCATCAAAGAACAAAAAAAATCATAGCGTTTGTGAATGGGGGTAGTGGGAATGGAGACCCATCTGTAGGCATCTGAACATCTCCTTACTGAAGGGTCTCGGGGAGGAGACGAGCCAGTCAGGATGCAGTATAGCAACGATGAAATATACAACTTTCCTCTAGTTCTTTAATGCTTCCTCCCAACCACCCCCCCACCCCCACCCCACACCCCCCCCCCCCCCCCCGCTATCATGATCCCAATTCAACCGTACAAATTCCTCTAGACCAAAGGATGTACAGGGAATCCAAGACAGATAAACCCCTCAGGACCAATAATGAGAGTAGTGATAGCAGGAGGGGAGGGGAAGGTTAGGTAGAAAGGGGAAACCAATCACAAGGATCTACATATATAGCCCCCTCCCTGTGGGGTGGACAACAGAAAAGTGGGTGAAGGGAGGCGTCAGATAGTGTCAGATATTATAAAATAATGTATAAGTTCTCAAGGGTTCGTGTGGGAAGGGGGTCGAGGGGGGGGGGGAATGAGCTGATACCAAGGGCTCAAGTAGAAAGAAAATGTTTTGAGAATGATGATGGTCACAAATGTACAAATGTGCTTGGCACAATGGATGTATGTAATAGATTGTTATAAGTGTTGTATGATCCCCCAATAAAATTGATTTTTTAAAAAGATTCTGAAACACTTAGCTTATACACAAATATATACGGTAATTTTTTACAAATGGTCATGTGTGCTATAGAATTTTCTGTATTTTGAATTTGGGTGACTTAACCTAGAGCATCATTTAAGGAACCCCTACTGGAGCTTCAGTACTAGCCTCTCACTGTAAGGCCTGCAGTGTTTTCCTCCCAATTAGAGAAACCCTGTCCTGCCATAGTAGTGCTGTAGTTGATTACATACTGAGCTAATTACTACAAGTCCACAGTTCAAATCCACTAGCTGCTGTACATGAGACAGATACAGCTTTCTGATTAACAGCCTCAGAAACCTTGCATATGCTCACTGTGAGTCAAAATTGACTCAGTTTCCTGTAAACTAGACAGACTTGCCTCCCTTTTTTGTGGGAGTGTAGGGCAAGGCAAGGAGCACTCGTATGAATGTTTTATAGATACTTTGATTTCACAGTATTAAGTGTTTGATGTCTACTAGTCATTCTTTTCTGAATCCTGGTGGCACTGAGGGTTAAGCATTGGGCCATTGATAGGTTCCCAAACTCATTTAGCCTACTACCCTATTTTTTTTTTAAAATGACTCATGACTCCTTTGGAAATTAAAAGCTTTTGTACTGTAGCCCATAATCCAAGATGTAGTGTGGGCATCGGCTTTTGCAGCCCCTCCCCAGCTGCCCCCAGGGAAACACTTCTGTGTAATGGGGTTGACTTAATGGCAGTTGGTGGTTTGGTTTTGTCATGTTTAAGGAACCCTGGTGGGGCGTCAGGTTAAATATTGTCCTGCTAACCACACAGTGAGTGGATGGTTCACTCTGCAGCAGAAAGAGGGGTCCTGTTCCTGTAAGGACTCCCCGTCTCAGAGGAGCAGCTCTGTCTGTCGCACAGGGACACCTGGACTTAGGATCGGCTCAGCAGTGGAGGTGCTTACCATTCCTTTAGTGGTGGTAGAAGGTGTACAGAAGGTTCAGGTGGTATCATTCTTTTTCTCACTCAGTTACACAGTGTGCTGTCAGCCTTTACATACAGGTTGAACAGCCATTGATAATCATTGCCTTCGATTTCATTCAAGTGTTCAAATCCCTAATAATATCATATCTGCTCTTTTAAGAACTTACCCTCACCAACTCTTTGGCTAACTGTAGAGGATAGCATTATCAATGTCTGATTATTTTCCTCTATTGGTTTTAAAATTCATGAGCTGATACTCCAAAGTAAAGTAAAAAGTTTTAAAAAATCAACTTAAGTTAAAAAACAAAGTTAGTTTTTAAAAATCCAGAATTCATATTTTTATGTACGTCATATGTTTAATCCAATGATGCCTTTATTCTTTTTGTTGCTCAGTTGTACCTGTACCTTTGGCCAGTGGAAGTCCTCTGAAGTTGCCTTCTATGTCCTTTTGACATGACCCCAGTCTTTGAAAATGTCATTGCTTTCAGACGTATTTCCTCACTCAGCCATGAAAATTGGCTCTTCCTCCAAAAGCTCTGATTCTCAAGTGGGAAATAATATTTATAGACCATAATCTAGAAGTTTCAATGTTTTGTGTCAACAATGGGTTGACATCATTTCTAATTTGTTTCTTTGTTTTATTTTTTCTAGTTAGAGCTAGGATACACACATACAATTTGATGAAAGACTATAGAGTTTTTGTTTATTGACTTTTAATTTGCTTTCTTGTGCTCTTTAAGATACAAGTTCTACTTCCTAATGGCAATACTATATTTCTTCTAGATGTATAAAACAGTGCATAATAATTTTTGTGGGATTTTTTGTTTTAAACTAAATCCACTGCAAAATGACTGAATACTTTTAAAGATGATTTTCTGGTGATTTTTTTCTCTTTGGGAAATAGTCCACTAGGAATGGATAGAGCAATGGGAATTTAAATCACTAGAAATATGTACTTCTCTTTGTTGTTATACACAGATAGGATTGTTTGTTTCTTACCCTCCCACACTTTAGAGACCAAAAAAAAAAAGACAGGTTTCCAAAGTCAGAGCCTTGTGACTGCATCCATGTGGAGAGAATATCCTTTCCCTGGTGGGTAATGGGCTTTGGTTAGGTTAGAGTGTATCCTTCCCTTGTTTCTATTGGAGAAGAAGGAGCACACATACCTTTCTGTTTGTCCCTGTCTGTTACTGGGCAGCAGGCTTGAGACCAACTCTTAGCAGTACACTGATATCAGCTGAGTACTCCATCACCTGGGATCTGATTAAACTCTTAAGGCTCTTTTTGAGTTCTTCCTGGAAGCAAATACTAATCTTTTCTTGGCACCCCCTTTTTTTTCTCAGAAAAATCGTTGCCTGTATGTATTTGGTGGTCAGCGGTCAAAGACCTATTTGAATGACTTCTTCAGTTACGATGTGGACTCGGATCACGTCGACATAATCTCGGATGGCACCAAGAAAGACTCGGGCATGGGTAAGGACACAGCTCGCTCTCTCTCTCTCTCTCTCTCTCTCTCTCTCTCTCTCTCTCTCTCTGCCCTGACTGCGGGCAGGGGACGGGTCCCATTGTCGGTCCCTCTGCATAAATGTTCTTTGCCTCTCCCATCCCTTTAACTGAAGTCACTCCGAGTGAGGAAGAGCACTGTCAGCTAAATTAGCCAGTTATAGCTTGTAAAATATGGGAACTGTATTAACACCCTTTGAGCTTAAAGATAACAGGTGAATTTTGAGGAAAACTTGTTTGTTTGTGGGAAGCCCTTTGCAAGAATCAGTATCTTAAACACTTGCTTATATTTGATCTCTTTTTGAATTGTTCTACTTCTATTTTCACTGTAGTGGCCCAGATCTTATGCTCTCGGGGAGAGGACTTCACAGGATCAGCAACCCCTTAGAAGTCTGTCAGCTCAGCCTCCAGGAAACTGCCCTAGCGTGTAGCAGGGTGGCCGCTTGGCCTGAGCCAGCCCCGGGGAGGCGCCCTACCGTGGCCGCAGCAAGGGAGAGCCTGGGGATTTGCCTGTAGGGTCTCATTGTGCACGGTGTCACCTTCAGTTGTGTGCAGCAGCTAGCACCACCTACAAGTTAGCACCTGGAATTGAAAAACAGGCCAATGATTCTGTGCTGTACAGGTTCACCTGTCAGACACACAGAGAAGATCCTGAAAGTCTTTAGGACAAAGCCAAGTCACATAGGAAAGAGCAGGAGTAGAGGGATCAGGGAATTTCCAGCAGTCTTTGAAGCTATAAGAAACAACAAGGTCTGAACGATATGAGGGAAAATGATACTTGATTTGGAATTCAATTTCTAGCCAAAACGCAGATGAAACGGAAGATACATTATTTTCGGATAATACAGATATATCAGTGTAATGTTTTCTGTTAATATTGGAAAACCCAATTAACAATGACAGACAACCAGGGAATCATTTCTCTTACAGAACAGGAAACCCCAAAATAGACCGGATCTCGCTGGGACTGTTGTAGTGAGTGAGTGACTCAGCAGTGCCGTCAGCACGGCTCCAGATCCTTTCTGCCTTTCTTTCTGTTTGGCCTCCTGGTGGCAAGTTGGTGGAAGCACTTTGAACATTGTGGCTTATTTCATGTAGAAAAAGGGCTCCCAATATCGGCTTCTCTTAACATCTCACTGACTAGAATCAAGAACTGGCTTCAACAGAAGCAGACACAGCAAGTTCCGAGCTTTCCCAGCCTGTATTTAGTAGGAGGGAGAAGGAGGTTGGATGTGACTATTGAATTGTGTTGTCAGTAGTATCAGTCACACAAGCCTAAAATCAAATTCTAGGGGGTACTCCCCACAAAATGGAGTGTTTTTTTTTTCAAAGCTGTGTATTTAAGGGTTTTTTTTTTTTTTTACAAAGCAACCTTATCGCCTTCAAAGTACGCTCCATTTCACTGAATAAATTTGTCAAGTCTGCGATTCCATTCTTGGAAACAGCGGGAAAATATGTACTATGAAAGCTTCTTTCAGCGGAGCTTTTTCCAGGTTTTTGGAAGGTACCTCCTCAGATTCCTTCCTTAGAAAGTTACAGAACCCTAGATGGGTCCTCCCAGGGTGACGTCTGCACAGCAAGCCTGGGTTCCTGAGGGGAGCAAGAGCAAAGAGGAAAGGGAGACCTTGCTCTCACAAGAAGTGAGCCTTTGACGAAAAGTAAATGCATTTGGAATTAAAAGCTTTTGGTAGGTAAATAACAGTCCTTATGTAAAAGATTAAGGATCAGAACTTAAAAAGGAAAAATTGACAAGTAGACATCCTACTACATTTCTTGCTACACATTATATCCCTAATCACAAAAACAAAAGCTACAATCACAGTAACCAAAAATTGGGATAAAATTTCATAAAAAAATGGCAGTGGGAGTGTAAGAGAACTAAAGCTGTCTTAGAATAGGAAGTCAGTAGATGATGTTTAAAACAATAGCATTTCCTTACTGGTTAGGAATTTGAACTTATATAGCCTCAGAAATGGTACACCGCATTACTAATCCTGCTTGAAATCATCTCTTCTGGGTTTGCTCATTTACCGCTGTGGTGCTCTGACAGCATGTTTTCATTGACTTCGTGGAGCTTTAAAGCGTTACCTTAGCTTCCCTTTAAAATTGCCAGGAGGAGACCACACTCGACCCCTTTGCAATCTTACTGCAGTTCTTACTCAGTCTGTGTGCTGAGCAGACCAGTTACGAGGCTGGCTTCTGTGAGGAACGCAGCATCAGGATTGGAGGAAGGCTGATTAACAGGTGATTGATTCAGCCCTAGCTGAAAGTGAAGAAGGCCCTGAAGCCCTTGTTAATGAACATCAAGGAGTACAACTTCAGTGTGGGTTACAGTGTAAAGAAAACCTAAATACTCCCAATCCTCAACAGCTGGAGCAATGGGTAACATCAGGATGTGTGGAGAAAGGATTAAAGCTGTCAAGGATTTCATCTTGCTTGGATCCACAATTAATGCTTGTGGAGGCCGCAATCAAGGAAGCCACACATCGCGTTGGGTAAATCTGCACAAGACCTCTTTCAAGTATTAAGAGCAAAGAGGTCATTTTGAGGACTAAAGTGCGCCTGACCAGAATTTGATATTTTTAATATCCTCATGTGTAAGTGAAAGTTGGACCATGAATAAGGAGGAGACTGAAGAAGAATGAATGCATTAGAACTGTGCTGGCAAATAGTATTGTAAGTACCATGGGCTGCCAAAGGACACGTGAACCTCTTAGATGAAAGCAGCCAGAATGGAGGTGGCAAGACTTGGTCCCACACACTTTGAGCACATAATCAGGAGAAACCGACCCTGGAGGAGGACGTCATGCTTGGTCACATAGGTCAGCCAAAAGGAGAGGGCCCTCGATGAGATGGATTGACAACAGCAAGGCAACAGTGGCTCACACGTTCACAGTTGTGAAGAGGGGCAGTGCAGGCAGCGTTCCCTTCTGTTGGGCTTGGGCTCACCGTGAGTCAACCGACTAGATGGCACCGAATGACAGTAACACCATCGTACCTGGGAAAAGGAGTGCAGTTCGTTGAGTTGACAAATACTTGTTGAAAACTGTTGGCTTGGTGCGAGACTAGGGATACAGTGGAGGACATGGTACCAACGAGTGTGCAGACTACTGTGGCCGTTAATAGCTGTCGAATCAGTTCCAGCTCATGTTTCCTCGTGTGTGCGGAGTGGAACTATGGCTGGTGCTGTTTCCCAGTCAGTGTGGCAGATTTTAGGCCTTACTTCTGAGGGCTCTCTGGGAGTGTTTGAACTGCTAGCTTTTTAGCTAGAGTTTGAGTGTTTAATCATTGGCACCAACCTGGAACTCGTAGAATAACTAATAGATAATGTAATATTCTGAATAATATTAGCCACTCTTTATTTAGTGTCTGTATGCCAGACACTAGGTTCAGGAGCTTTATAAATATCACTTCTAATTGATATTATTCTCATTAAGCAGATGAGAAAAATTGAGCTCAGTGAAGTAATATATTCAGCATTATGGAACTGTTTAATCGTAGAGATGGCATTGAAACCCAAGAGTGAGTGCAAGGAAGGTGTTCTCTCAGCCATGCTTGATGATTGCTAATGAAGATAAGGACATTTAAAATATATACAACTGATGGTTTTTCTTGCTTGCTTAGACTTTTAATCATTTCAGTCTTTTTCAATCATTCTAGATCATTTTTTGATCATTTCTCTTTGCCCTCAGAATAAAGCCTGAATCCATTCTAACGCAGACTCTTTGATATACTCCTAGTTTATCAACCTAATTCTTGGTTCCTGTATTCACCCTTCCAGGAACCGTGTTTCATGATGCCGCGTTCTTCAGAGACGGCATGTTTTTTCTTGATACAGGACTTTTGCGTATACTCTCTCCCTCTACCTGAATCACTCTTCTTTCCACCTCCCAAAATCTAACTGACCTTTGTCCATATTTCAAATCTGAACATGGAGATCACTGTCTCTGAATTCTCAAGGCAGGGTTACCAGATGTCTGGTTACTCATCTGGCAGTATGATCCTGACTCTGTTTTTCAAAACATTTGGAAAGCTCAACTGAAATTCACCAGGCATTCAGGAAGTTATGTGTCAGAAGTATGATATATTGTTCTTCCATAGAATTACCTTTATCTCATTTTGAAAAGTACAGTGGAGACTTGTATATTGCTGTAATGCTAAATGGTTACAGTGAAACTTGCAGACTAAGGGATACTTGGAAGAAAGACCTGGCCATCTATTTCTGATGTCAGCCAGTAAATTACACGTGGCCTGATCCCATTGTACTTGGGGTCATCACGGCAAATTTGAAGGGCAGATCCATGCATCTAGCAACAGCAGCAGCAGCCACTTGGTTACTAGAGTGTTTTTAGTGCACCTCGAATAGGCTTGGATACAAGGCAGGTTATGTTTCAGTTTCAACATTGCTCCTGGAAAACGTGTTTTATTGGTTTGATAGTATTTTGTTGCTGTATTACTTAGTCATGCTCTTGTTTAGCTGTTCTTATAAAAGCTTTATTACTAGAGTTAATTACTGTAATTTGAAGTGGGCTTAACATATACTTACTGTGTTTAATCTGTGAGTCAGTATGTGGGATATTTGATTAAAACTGTACTTAAGATGTCCTGAGATTCAATTTTGATTGTTTGGAACCATAGAAGAAATTTGTTTGAACTATTGGTACCCAATTAGAGGTGACATATCTAATTATAAATTGCTGCTGGGTTGTTTTGTTTTTGTTTTAAACTGTGGTGTGGGTGAAAGCTTGTGAAGCACATTGGTTTTTCTCTTCAGCAGTTTGTACATTTGTGTTGTGACATTGGTTGCAGTCCCCTCAAGGTACCAGTGCGCTTCCCACTTCTTCTTTAGTTCTGTTTCCATTCCGCCTTTTTTCCTGCCTCTTCCTGCCTCCTGAAGGAGCTTTGTTTTTAGGCAGATGCTGCCCTTTCAGTCTTGTATATAGTTAGTTCATTGTTTAAAGAAACAGCTTGCTTCTTGGTATTATTGTTCACTGTATTAGCCTGTCTCTTGTTTGGCTGAAAGCTGATTCTTGGGGATGGGTTAATTTCCTGCCTGGAAGGGTGTCTCAGGGCTATAGTCTCAGGGGTCCCCTAGTCTCTTCCATGTCAGTAAGTCTGATCTGTTTATTATTTTGTTCTTTGTGTTTCTCCCACATGTAGCATGATGATACTCTCTTCTAATCATCTATAACAAATTGTAGCTTTATAAATATCAAGCAGTCCAGTACTACTTCATTGCCTTTCATTTTCAAAATCATCCTTAGAGTTCTTGTCTGTCTGTTCATACGAGTGAACTGTAAGTCACATTTACTAACAGTTGGCCTAAGTTCCATATTTTAAAAAATGAAACACTTTTATAAACTTGCAACTAGAAAAAACAAAAGCCACTCCTGGTAGAGTCCAGGGGAAACTGTGGATAATTATTATCAACAATAATGAGGAGGCATAAAAAAGTGCATAATCTATTTTTAAGAATAGGTGTGCAGCGAATACAGGAGATTGCAAGGGGAGGCAGTGGAGCACCACCACTTCCTAACAAGGTAACTAATCATGCTCATAGCAGCTAGCCTTGTTCAGCTACTCCTTCCTCTGTGTCGCTGGATTGGCTTCACTGATGAGTGGATAGGAGTGCTGCAGCGCCATGGTTAAGTGCTCAGCTGTTACTAGCAAGGTGCTTCGTTCAGACCCAGCCGCTTCCTGGGAGGAAGGACCTAGTGATAGCCCCTCTTGGGAGTTATAGCCTAGGAAACTCGTGCGCACATGCAGTGTCGGAATTCCTGCCCTTCTCAGTGCTGTCTATAATTTGTTATGATCCACGTAGTTGAGTGCCTTGACATAGTCAGTAAACCATAGGTAAATAGCTTTCTGGTATTTTCTGCTTTCAGCCAATAGCCATCAGGCATCAGCAGTGATCAATGCCTACTCCACATCCTCCTCTGACTGCTTGAATTTTTGGCATTTCCCTGTCAGTGTATTGCTGCAGTCATTTTTTAGTTCTCTTCAGCAAACCTTTACATTCATGATAGTGTTGTATAATTTCTAGTCTGTTGATCACCTTTCTTTGGAATGGGCACACATAGGCACCTCTTCAGTTGGTGGTGTTCAATTCCTTGAGGCTTCGTTGTAGCTTAGGGAGCTCTGGGGGTGCAGCGGTCACTCACTGGACTGCTAAACAAGAGATGAGCAATTCAAAAACCAGCAGCCACTCTGTGGGAGGAAGATGGGACTCTCTTGTCCGGTAAAGAGTTGGGATTGACCTGATGGTAGTGAGCTCGTTTTGTTTTGTTTGGGGGTTCATTGCAGCTTGAACTTCTTCCTTCAGTAGCATTGGTTTTTTTGGTACATGTGCTGCCTCCCAAAATGATTGACCATCAATCAGTCCTTCTTTGGAACAGTGGCTTTCTGTGTTCCTCCATCTTCTTTTGATGCTTTCTGCATCCTTAGACTTTTGCACATACGATCTTCCAATATTGCAACTTGGCACTTACGATTTTTTGCTTCAGTTATTTCAGCTTGAATAATGCCAAGTATATTCTTCCCTTTCTGTTTTCTAATGCCAAATCATTGCACATTTATTTCATTATAGTTGTATACTTTGCCCTTTGAAATCTTCTGTTCAGCTCTTTTATTGGATCATTTATTCTAGTCAAGCATTTATTCCATTCACTTTAGCTGTTAGATGGTCAAGTTTCACTGTCTCTTCTGATACCCATTTTGGTCTTTTCTTAACTCTTTGTTCTGTTATCACCCTACAACAAATGATCTTCCACCATTGTTGTTTAGTGTGTCAAACCTGTTCTTGAGAATATGTCTGACTTAAGGTGGGGTATACAAAAGTCGTACCTTAACCCTTGTTTTAATTTCCTGCAGCTACAGCTTGAATTTGCATATGGACTTCCCTTAATCAGCCTTGGCCTTCCCTTGGCCTTGTTATTAGTGTCTTAGGATCTCCCCACAGAAGGAGTCTGTCTGAATTTCTGAATATTCCATCCAGCAAGTTCCATGTGTCTAATCACCATGTATGTTGCTGTAAAGGATCTTTTCGAATGAATAGGTTGTTGGCCTTGCAAAAATCCATGGTGAGACCTTTGACATCCTTTCTATTGCGAAGGCTGTGTTTTCTAACTATTGATCCTCCTTCTTTGTTTCTAACTTTGACATTCCCATCACCGGTAATTAGCAATGTGTCTTGAAAGCGCCTTTGATCCATGTCCGACTGCAGCATTTGGGAAGGTCTTGGATATAGTCATCTTTGGCCTTAGCGTACAGTCGAATGAGAGTCGTATTTAACGGGTTTTCCTTTTAGGCATATGGATAGGATGCTATCACTGACAGCTTTGTACTTAAAAGAGAAATCTTAAAATGTTCTTTGCAGTATTCTTCAGTTTGTCGTTACTGGCACAGTAGGCCTTACGATATTCTGGTTCACACTGGCCGATTCTAATCTATTGCAGCTCACTAATGCCTAGGATGTCAACCTTTTTGCATTGCATTCCCGTTCATTACAAGCTTCAGTTTCCTAGATTCATACTCTATGCTAAGCAAATATTACTGCTCTAGGACTCCATCCTCCTCACACATAGAGATTCACAATTTTACAAGCCAGTTAAAAAAAAACTTCTGTATTAAGGAAGGCTGATAACCCCAAAACTGGTTGACTGCTTCACCGAAGACCCCAGCATGGAGTTCACTATACGACAGTAGATCATACCTAGGGAAAATTCTAGCTGACCCAAGTTGACCTAAAACCTAACTCTTCCTGAGAATATATATTGGGGAGACCCAAAGGTCAGGGCCTTATTAGCATCAGTACCAGTGACTTTAATGCTGTTGAGGTCATATAGAACAAGCCATTGTCTTTGACATTACACATTAAAACCACCGTGAGATGCCACTTCACTTATAAGATGGATATGATAAAAAATACTGGCAACAGCCGGTGGTGGGGGTGTGAAGAAATTTGAACCTGCATGTCGTGAGGATGGGCATGGGAAATGGTGCAGCCCTTGGGAGACAGCAGTTTCTCAGAACACTTACCTGAAGAGTTAATTGTATGACCATGAATTACTGGTTAATGCAGATTGGATTTCTTTGGAAAAATAAAGGATCATTACATTTGGGGAGTTGGAAAACCACTGAAACCAGGTGTCATACTATAGCCCCAAATTAGTTTCCTTTTTTCTTGGGAATGATGTCATTGTCAATATATGTCATGTACAGGTATTTAAAATGATTCTGACCTTGTAAAACAAATCTGTTTCACTTATTATTGTTTCATTTTTCAGGTCAGGATTTAAATGTCTTAAAGATAGTATGATAGTAGAGCTGACCCAGAAAATAAGTCGGATAATTATTACCTTTTTTTTCCATATGATATTGTGATGTGATTCCTAAGATACCTTTATATGATAGAGGTGTCCTACTAAAAATTATGACATTGTATACCTCTTTCTACCCCTTCCCTTTAGCTTCTTTCCGGGTAGTTGGCATTCATTTATTTTTTCTATAAATAGTCCAGCAATTTATATGAGCTTCTCTTCTAGTTCCATGTAAAGGTTCTTTTTGAGCACAATGAAATGTTTGGAAACACCATTCCTGTCATTTTAACCATAGTTTGCTATGACCTACCCAGCTGAATGCCTTTACCTAGACAATAAAGCACAGACAGAAGCATGCGAACTGTACACAGAAAGACGTAGAGTAAGTTAATGTGCGTACTATTTAGTATACTATTTAATGTGAATAGTGTCTTCTCTAATTTTCTCTTTTCATTTATAGTTCCAATGACAGGATTCACACAGAGAGCAACCATTGATCCAGAATTGAATGAAATACATGTCTTATCAGGACTCAGCAAAGACAAGGAAAAGAGGGAAGAGAATGTCAGAAATTCTTTCTGGATTTATGACATTGTGAGGAATAGTTGGTAAGAAATTCGTGTCTGTGTCTACTGGCATCCCAATGAAGCGCATTTCTTTAAGGTTTGGGGTTTATTAAAAGAAGAAAGAAATGAAAAACATGTTGGCATGAGATGTTGTACATTTGAAAAACAGCATTGGGTAGATCAGCATTAAGCTACATTCATGATGATGTTTACCAAATCATCTGATTATCATAGGAGCTGCTACCCAATTAGATGGTTGCTGGCCTGGAAGCTAAGATAATTGTTTTTAGAGTCTAGATCTTGTAACCAAGAAGATGCATGGGGTTGAGAATAATCATGCTAAAACATCGCTGGGTTACAGTTTCTTTTAAATAAGAATGATTGACTTAAACAGTGTTTCCCAAAATGTGTTCTAAAGAACACCATACCTATAGGAGAACAATAGGCCTCCTTGAAAAGGCCTTCCTGTGGCCCTGTGACTTAAGGAAATATTCAGGTGAGCTGATTTCTTGACTGTCTAACTTCTCAGAGCTTTTGGTATGCTGATATTCTGAGACTCCAAGGATAGGGAATTCACAGTTAGCATTTCTGAACCCCAGGCCCTTTTTGCCACAGCTTATCTCACAGTCCTGCTGCCACCCATTTTGCTTTGGGAAGCACTGGCTTAGAGAGCCACGCTCTAACCCTCTGGTGCTGTGTGTGTTAGACAGGGTTCTCAAGAGAAACAAAACCAGGACACTTAAGAGTTTATATAGATAGAGGACGAAGGAATATAACTTGCTAGTTAGTCCACACAGCAGTACAGAGGGCTCCGTTCAACTCACTTCCATGGAACAGTTAATATACTGGAAGTCCTTCAACGCACAAGGGCTGCTGGGTCCAAGGCCAAGGAAGCAGACAGCTGAGTCTCCCCTAGAGCAATGTAGGCAGTCCCGGCACAGGCAGCCAACAGCAGGGCTGGTCACCAACAGTCAGCAAGCAGCTCAGGAGCTTAGCAAAGCAGGCCCGGATGTGATCTCAAACTCAAGCAGTGCAAGAGGACAAGATCCGCCAGCCTCAAGCTCAAGGGTGGTGAAGCAGGTCTTGAAGGAACTTCAAGCTCTGGTGACATGGGTTGGCTCTCCCACAGGTAGCGTAGCTCACAAGTGGGACAGAGAACTAGTTAAAGCAGCCGCATGCTAGTCCAATCTCCAGAGAGCAAGAGAGAGGAACAGCCTTGCTGAGCCATTTCTCTCTCTGCCCTCCAATCATACTGTGACTTTATTAATCCCACATGCTCCTATTGGCCATGTTGGCACAATAAATCTACCTATAACACTGCTCCCGAAGGGCCAACTCTGCTGTACAGAGGTGCTTCCGGGAAACTTTTCTGCCAACCTCTGCCAAAAGAGCCATTATTTCTTAAATGGGATCTTTACTATTGTTGAAATGAAAACCATCTACTGAGAGTCATAGCAAGATAAATCACATACTTCTGTGTTCCATAATGTAAGATCGTTCATAAACTTTATTTTGAGGATTTTTTTAAAATCACGATAAATATATACAAGGTATGTAGCAAAACATTTGCTATTTCAACATTATTTGATGTACATTTCAGTGATATTAAATGATGTTCATCACCACAACCCATTTCCAGTTGGGTTTTTTTGGATTTTTTTCCATTTGTTTTGCCACTCTTTTTTTTTTAATCAGTTTATTGGGGGCTCATACAACTTTTATCACAATCCATACATCCGTCCATCGTGTCAAGCACCTTTGTCCATATGTTGCCATCATTTTCAAAACACTTCTTTCTACTTGAGCCCTTGGTATCAGCTCTTTATTTTTTCTCCTTCCTCCCCCACCATCCGTCGCTCCCTCATGATCCCTTGAAAATTTATAAATTATTATTTTTTCATGTCTTTTCACTGACTGATGTCTCCCGTTACCCACTTTTCTGTTGTCCATCCCCCTGGGAGAGGGTTATACTTAGATCATTGTGATTGGTTCCCACTGTCTGCCCCCACCTTCCCCTTCCCCTCCTGGTACAGCTATTCTCTTATTGATCTCCAGGGGTTTATCTGTCCTGGATTCCCTGTGTTTCCATCTCTTATCTGTACCCCTGTACATGCTCTGGTCTAACCAGATTTGTAAGGTAGAATTAGGGTCATGGTGCAGGGAGGAAGCATTAAAGAACTAGAAGAAAGCTATATGTTTCATCAGTGCTATACTGTACCCTGACTGGCCTGTCTCCTCCCTGTGACCCTCCTGTAAGGGGATGTCCAATTGCCTACAGATTGGCTTTGGGCTTCCACTCTGCACTGCCCACCCCATTCACATTGACATGATTTTTTGTTCTGGGTCTTTGATGCCTGATTCCTGATCCCATTGACACTTCATGATCACACAGGCTGGTGTGCTTCTTCCATTTGGACTTTGTTGCTTCTCAGCTAGATAGCCACTTATTTATCTTCAAGTCTTAAGACCCCAGATGCTATATCTTTTGATAGCCAGGCACCACTAGCTTTCTTCACCACATTTGCTTATACACCTGTTTTGTCTTCAGCGATCGTGTTGGGAAGTTCAGCATCTCAGATTGCCAGATTATTAGAACAAAGTATTCTTGTGTTGAGGGAGTACTTGGGTAGAAGCGCAGTGTCCATCTGCTTCCTTCATACTAAACCTATAAATATATGTACATAGATCTATTTCCCCATTGTCATATGTAAATATATTTACATATGTGCATCCCTCTATTTAGATCTCTATAAATGCCCTTTGCCTCCTAGTTCTTTCCTCTATTTCCTTTTACTTTCCTCTTATCCCACTAACATGTTCAGCCTTTATTTGGGTTTCAGTAATTCCTCTCGGTTACATTGCCCTTGATCAAGCCCTACCAGACCTCCTATACCCTCCTTGCCATCGATTTTCAGTCACTTGTTCCCTTGTCTCTGGGTTTGTTAACACCCACTTCCTTTCCCCCACCACCCCCTCTCCCATACCCACCCTGGAACTATTGTTACGTTGTTTTCTCCCCCGGCTTATTTATCCCTCCTTTCTTATCTAGATAGATGTGCAGATATAATACGCACAAACACAAGACAGAACAAAACAAAGCAACAAAAGAAAATAAGACAATAACAGCAGTAACAAAGCCAATGACAAAAAGAAAAAGAAAAGCCTATAAATAGTTCAAGGTTTGTTTGTTGACCTTAAGCGTGTTTTCCAGTCGAGCCTGATGGCCCCACAGTCTATTTTTGGTGTCCCTGGGTATTTCGTTGCTCTGCTCCCATTGCTGTTATGTTGCACGCCCTTTGTGTTTCCCCTCCGTGTGGTGTGGTCACATGGGCCACAGTTCCCACAGTGTGTCTCCAGTGTTGTCTCCTTTAACGCTGTGGGTAAGTGAGACACGTCACGTCTCGTGGTGGGGCTGGCCCTATGGTCCTCTCTGTACATTGGCTGCTCTGAGCAGGAATGTCGTCCTCAGGGCTTGGTGGGCCAGAATGTGCTTCACTCTTTCCGTCCCCCTTCGTTTGCTCCTGTGTGCCCCTTTTCCTTCCATTCTTGGTAGCCACTAATAAACATTGGCTTCTATGTGAAGTGAGCTTTTGGGGGGCTGATTGATTAAATGAACCTCAGTACACAGTTCTTACAAATTCAAGATTATCTTATGAGAGTGCCTGGAACTTTTAAGATTTGAGGTGAACAAGTTTGTAAATTTTTTCCTGTTGATAATTAGATATACAGTTTCTTTTTTGTGCTACAATTCTGTATACATTGTTTGTTGCTAATTTTCCAGAGTAAGATGCCCTAAAAGGAATGTCTTGCAGGTCTTGTGTGTATAAGAATGATCAAGCAGCAAAGGAGAATCCAAGTAAAAGTCTTCAGGAAGAAGAGCCATGCCCAAGATTTGCCCACCAGCTTGTATATGATGAGTTACACAAGGTACCCTAAATATGCTTACCTGCAAGCCTTCCCGGGGCCTCATCTAAAAGGCTCCCAAAATACAAGTAGAACTGGTTGTTTTCCAGTGGAATTGCATAAAAGGTTACCATGCATAGACTACGTGATACCACTTTTCCACAAGAGGAGCCCTGGTGCTTTCGTGGTTACACTTCAGACTACTAACTGCAAGGCCAGAAGTTTGAAATGGCCAGCTGCTCCACAGGGAAACACAGGCCTTACTACTCCTATGAAGAGCTACGGTCTCTGAAACCCCACATGGGAAATTCTGCCTTGTCCTGTTGGGTTGCTCTGAGTCAGCTTCAACTCAATGAGTTTGGTTTTTTTTTGTGTCCCCCCACCCCACCAAGATCCCATAGGTCAGTGGACATTCTGCATAGTCTGTAAGTAAGTTCTATCTCTTGCCTTGTTTGTGAGTCCTGGGCAGACCTGTACTTTCTACAATAAGAATATCCAATTAAGAGAGTGCTCTTTAGGATTTGGGTAGCCTGCCCCATGATAAAAATGAAGCAAGTATAGGAGAGTAAATCAGAATTTCTATATTTTAAACCATAAAAACCTTTATTAAAACCATCAAAATGAGACACCGCTGTTTCTCAACATGTCCTCCTAGGTTTACACATTTCTGAAGGTACCTAGGTCTATACCTTGCCCCAAAGGATTCTGTGTTCTCTTCTGTGCACCAGGTCAAAGGCAGATTTGACATCCCGACGAGACTGCAGTCTTAGTCCTGGGAGCAGAGAGATGGCTAGAGCCACAAGAGCAGACCTAACCTAACGGCTGGGGGGATAAGGCTTCCCGGAGTTCTCGTGGGGCGGCCTTGCTCCCCTCGGAGAATGAGCAGGTGCAGTGGTGTGCTGGAGAACATTTCTTGGAAGCAGTTTCCGACCTTTTTCTCACCAGTGTGCAGTTTTCATAATAAGTCCCTAAGATCCTACAGTGTCCTTCAAGAAAATCTACCAAAATATCCTGTTGGGACCCCAAACAGCAGTCGCCATACCTAGGCCAACCTTTCCTTCCGCCCTGACTCAAATTGTTGAGACCTAGGCAATGTTGCCTGAGGGAACTTGTCTGCAGCTGCTCCCGGAGCTCACAGACATGTTCACACTCTTTCCGTTGGGAATAGACCCATGCATGGGCGACCTGTTACCTAATGGCAATACTTCCATAATGAACCGTTTATATATCACTTGCTGGTTTTGATTTTTCTCTTTCTGAAAGAAGGCTTAATGACATATGAATGTTATCAGTGATATATTTTTGTTGTTGTTAAGTGCCATCAGGCCTATTCTGACTCAAAGTGACCCACTGTGGTAGAGTAGAATGGCCTGTAATGTAAGCAGATCGCTGTGTCGTTTCTCCCACAGAACCTCTGGTGGGTTCAAACCACCAGCCTTTTGGTTAGCCCAGTACACCACCAGGACTCCGCACTCTTCCCATTCGCTGAAGAAGCACAGTCCTGGATCTGAAGTTGTGTGGTCAATTAAGAGTTTAGCGTGGTTTCTCTTAACCATTTCTCCCTTAAATGTTACATGTGGTTTAGTAGTCTGGACTTAAATTACATACTAGATTATGATGGGCTCTCTAGTCTTTAGGCTTAGATCACAGATAATTACTAAATCTTATTGCTTTCTGGCTTGAGACCATGAGACACAAGCCACCGTTACTTATTCTCAGCGACTTGGTTTCCGAGTCCTTCGGGTAGAACTGCCGAGGCTGTACATTTTTACGGGAGTAGAAAGCCTCATCTTTTCCCCTCAAGAGTGGCTGATGGTTTTGAACTGACTTTTTGGTTAGCCTCCCAGCCCATAACCCACTGTGTGTACTAGGGCTCCTAAAAGACATCAGAGTGAATAAAAACTACTTCCCTTAGCAGGTCTCATGCTAAAGGGTAAAAGGAGGTTTATCTACTGGGTAGAAATACTATCTGTTGCACAACACCGTTGGAGATAAATCCTCTGAATTTTAGGAACTGTTTCAGTGACCTGTATAACTATAGAATGTCATTTAACACAATAATAAATGGTTTATATAGACCTTCAGTTAGACTATAACTTAACATACCCTTCTTCAGTTACTTTATTACTAACTGAATAATGGTATAATGATTTTAAAGTTCACAAATTGTATGTGCCATTTAATACTTGGCATTTTAGCTAAGCAAAATTAAGATGTTTAAATTAAACAAAAGTGTCTATATTACTATTGACCTTCAGTGATTCAACATGTCTTAGAATTTTTTGAAATCACCCTTGTGACTGGTCAACACGTGTTTACTGTGGGAAAGCCCAGGATGTGTTGTCATCAGCCAGCTCTGTGTCTCGGTTTAGCTTCTCACCGCTGTTGCTTCTGCTGCGTATTCTCCACTGTTCTGCGATTGTGGAGAGACAGCTCATTTGCGTACCCGTGACTTAAAGTCCACTAGAAATTTCAGAAAAATCTATAGAGAGGTTTTTGATAGAAACACAGTGTTTTTATTTTGTCTGTGAATCAGGTGAAGGAGGTTGCTTTTAGTCAGTACTACCAAAATGAAGACCTGTAACCCTGCCTTCTGTGGGTTCTTGAGCATGCATACATTTTAAAACCTGGCTTGTTGTATCTCTCCTAGGTTCATTATTTATTTGGTGGGAATCCAGGAAAGTCCTGTTCTCCAAAGATGCGACTAGATGACTTCTGGTCACTGAAGTTGTGCAGACCATCAAAAGATTACTTGCTGCGGCACTGCAGGTACCTCATACGGAAGCACAGGTGAGAGGGGCCCGCTGGAAGCTGCCATGGCTGCGGCTGCCAGCCTTCCCTGCGCCCCGGCGCTGTGACCTGCTACAGTGCCGACGCTGTTTGCATGACAAACTTCATAGTGCTATTCTACTTATTTTTGTTTTCCTCTTTCAGAGGAAGTTATGAAATACAGATGCTTAGTGATGCTAAGGGCCTACATATAGCACAGTGACCGACCTGGACAACTTGGCAACAGTTGAAAGAATGGCAGGTTTTGAAGGTGGTTTACTCCCTGAGAAGGACTCAAGGCCTAGCCACCACAACCTAGCCCAGCCCTAGATTGTTGACATGTGCGACCTTCTAGTAACTCTCTTGCCAGCACAATGGTGATCTGGTCGGCTATGGAATATTGCTGTCATTTGATGTTTTTAAAGTTACAACTTCAAAATAACGGTTGCCTTTTCACACAATTACCTTTACCATTAAATTGCAAGATCATGGACTCCAATATTTTCACATGCATCTCCTGTATCACATTGCTTTATCGCCTTATCCAAAAAACCCAAACCCACTGCCATTGTTTCAGGCAGACTCAGTAACGCTGGAGGCCAGAGCAGAACTATTCCTTAGAGTTCCAAGAATGTCGAGCTCTGTAGGAACAGACTGCCTTATCGTTCTCCCACAGAGTGGTGGATGGATCTCACCCACCACCTTGTTCAACCCACAGATGCAAAAGTGTATTTGTTCTGTGGTTCCTGCTTAGATGTAATGATGATTTATCATCCGGAAGGAGGTTAGCCTGTCGTGGTGGCCATAGCTGCCAATGGTTGAGCGGTTGTGTGCTCGGTCATTGTTCTCTGAGAGAGCCAGTGGAGTGGGTGCTGTTGTTACCACTGTTTCATAAATGAAGACATGAAGGCTTCAGTAGCTTAGTGATAGCTTCCCTAAGGTCACTCAACCACGAAGGACAGCACGATTTGATCCTGAGCCTTAACCCCAGACCTTGCCACTCAAGCACTGTGCGTGCACGCCTGCTTCATGTGTACACAGCTACAGAACAATCCTATAGCTCTGCTGTGTGTAACATGCATAAAAAGCCCCCTGTAGATGTAAATTACAGTTGCTTTTCCTTTATAATAACATATATAATACAGTTTTTCCTCCCTCATTTCATGATTTGTGCTTTAGTTTGGGGCATTGTGAATAGTTTGCATATTTGCCATAAATCTCCAGGAAAAGGATCTGAATGTGTACATTGGCTGTTTAGCAAGAGAAAGCCTGTCTCACTGAGCAAGAGTAAACTTGGGGTGCCATCACCTAGTGCTTTTGCATTGCTAAAGTGTCCTTCATGAGTGCTTTATTATTAACCTAGCTTTTAAAAGGATAAGACAAATTTGGGGAAATAGATTATTAGTTTATTTTCTACTGAGTATGTGATAACTAGGGGTTGGTCTCCCTCTTTCTTGTCGCCACTGACTCCACTCTTCAGCTCTCCTGGTGTCTGTGCTTCAGCTTCGCAGGATCTAACTGGTGGGGTTCCATTTACGGTTTAGTCCTTCACTAGTGTATGCACCCACAGACTTGTTTAACTTAAAAGCCAAAATCACACTGCTCTAGTTTCTTCCAGTGAATGCTCTTTCAGAACATCTGAATACCACTTTGATCATGATTGTGGCAAGTGTTCCAGGCCGTGTGTAATTTGCTAGCCTCCTTTTTTAGAATTTTTCCTTTTTTATTCTTTAAGTCATTTTATTGTGGGCTCCTCCAACTTTCATCGCAATCGGTACATACATAAATTGTGCCAAGCACATTTGTACATTCAGTGCCCTCATTCTCAAAATATTTGCTCTTCACTTAAGCCCTTGGTATCAGCTCCTCATTTTCCCCTCATGAACCCTTGATAACTTATAAATTATTATTATTTCATCATGTCTTACACTGTCCCACGTCTCCCTTCTCCCACTTTTCTGTTGTCCGTCCCCCAGGGAGGAGGTTATATGTAGATCCTTCTAATCCTTTCCCCCTTTCTACCCCACACTCCCTCCACCCTCCCGGTATTGCCACTCTCACGACTGGTCCTGAAGGGATCATCCGCCCTGGATTCTCTGTGTTTCCAGTTGCTATCTGTACCCAGTGTACATCCTCTAGTCTAGCCATATTTGTAAGGTAGAATTGGAATTATGATAGTAGCGGGGAGGAAGCATTTAAGGATTAGAGGAAAGTTGTATGTTTCATTGTTGCTACACTGCACCCTGACTGGCTGGTCTCCTTCCTGTGACCCTTCTGTAAGGGGGTGTTCCATTAAATACAGATGGGCTTTGGGTCTCCACTCTGCACTCCCACTCATTTGCAGTGATAAGATTTTTGTTCTTTGGTGCCTGATACCTGATCCCTTCGAAACCTCGTGGTCATACCGGCTGGTGTATTTCTTTCATGTGGGCTTTGTTGCTTCCCAGCTAGATAGCTGCTTGTTTTACCTTCAAGCCTTTAAGACCGCAGACGCTATATCTTTTGTTAGCCGGATGCCAACTTTCTTCACCACATTTGCTTATGTACCCATTTGTCTTCAGCGATTGTGTTGGGAAGGTGTACATCATGGATTGCCAATTTAATATAACAAAGTGTTCTTGCATTGAGTGAGTACTTGAGTGGAGGTCCAATTGTCCATCTGCCGTCTTCATACTAAACCTATAAATATATGCACGTAGATCTACTTCCCCATCCTCATATATGAATATATTTACCTATGTGCATGCCTGTATTTAGGCCTCTGTAAACGCCCTTTGCCTCCTAGTTCTTTCCTCTGTTTCCTTCTCTCTTGTCCCACTGTCGTGCTCGGCCTTCATTTGGATTTTAGTAATTTCTCTCGGTTACATTACCCTTGCTGAATCCCTCTACCAGACCTCTCACACCCTCCTTGCCACTAATTTTGGATCACTTGTTGTTCCCTTGACCCTGGGTTGGTCAACACCACCTCCTTTCCCCCCGCCTCCCCCTCTCCCATGTTCCCCCTGCACCATCGGTCCCGTTGTTTTCTCCTCCAGACTGTTCATCCAGCCTATGTTACCTAGCTAGACCTGCAGAGATAATAACATGCACGCAAAAATCAAGGCATAGTAAGACAAAGCAACAAAAGAGAACACAACGGCGACAACAAAGAAAGCCAGTGACCAATAAATAAATTTTTTTTAAAAGGAATTTTATTCTTTCCATCTGATTTGCTACTGTCATAACGACAGGTGCTCTGTGGTGGCTTAGTGGATTACAGGTTGTGCTACTAACCACAAGTCCAATGTCTGAGCCCACCAGCTGCTCAGCAGGAGAGAGATGAGGCTTCCTACTCCCATGCGCATTAAAGTCTTGAAAACCCATACGGGCAGTTCTACCCTGTACCTTCGGATCCCTGTGAGTCAGAGTTGACTCTGCGGCAAGGTGCTTTTTGGTTTCTAGCAACTCTAGTGAAGTGTGCTGCCTCAGAGCTCTCTGCTACGGGTAGAGCTGCTGAGTTACGTTCTTCTCTAGGACATAGTGCTTTTCATTGCTTCCAAAAGTATGTAGGATTATTCTTCCAGACCAAGCAAACATGAGAAATATGATAATTTTCCTTATTTTAATATATAAATAAATCTATAGCAATCCATACATCATTTGTATCAAGCACATTTGTACATAGTTTGCCATCATCATTTTCAAAATGTTTTCTTTCTGTTTGAGCCCTTGGTATCAGTTCCTTTTTTTTTTCATTCCCCCACGCTCCTGCCTTCATGGTTCCCCTGGTAAATTTTAAATTTTTATTATTTTCAAATCTTACACCGTCTGCCCACTGTCTCCCTTCGTCCACATTACTGTTGTTTGTCCCCCTGCGGGGTGGGGTAGGGTGGTGATATAATACGTCATTGTACTTAGTTTCCCGTTTCTTCCCCTTCTACCCTCGGTCCCCCTCTCCCCCCCCCCTCACACACACACACACACCTTTCCCCTACCCTCATGGTATTGCTACTCCCATTGCCGTTCCTGAGGGTTTTATCTGTCCTGGATTCCATGTGTCGAGAGCATTTATTTTTAATGTAGAACTGGTGTCATGATAGTGGTGGGGAGGAACCATTAAAGAACTAGAGGAATGTTGTGTATTCCGTCAGTGCCGTGCTGCACCCTGGCTGTCTTATTCTTTACTTGTGACCCTTCTGTGAGGGAACGTCCAGTTATTTTCAGATTGGCTTTGAGTCTCTACTCTGACACCCATCATTTGTATCGATATATTTGTTTGGGGTCTTCTTATGCCTGATACCTTACCCTGTCAACACTTTGTGATCACACAGGTTGGTGTGCTTCTTCATGTGGGCTTTGTTGCTTCCCTCCTAGATGGCCACTTGTTTAGCTTCAAGTCTTTAAGACCCCCCCAGATGCTGTATCTTTTTTTTTTTCTTTTTTAAAGGTTTTATTAGGGGCTCATACAACTCTTATGACAATCCATACATACATCAATTGTGTAAATCACATCTGTACATCATTGCCCACATCATTTTCAAAACATTTGCTCTCCACTTAAGCCCTTGGCATCAGGTCTTCTCGGTTCCCCCTTTCTTTTTATTTTATTTTTAACAATTTATTGGGTCTCATACAATTCTTATCACAGTTCATACATATACATACATCAGTTGTATAAAGCACTTCTGTACAGTCTTTGCCCTAATCATTTTTTTCTCCTCTTTTCTTTTTTTACATTTTATTAGGGACTCATACAACTCTTATCACCATTCATACATATACATACATCAATTGTATAAAGCACATCCGTACATTCCCTGCCCCAATCATTCTCAAGGCATTTGCTCTCCACTTAAGCCCCTCGCATCAGGTCCTCTTTTTTTTCCCCCTCCCTCCCCTTTCCCCCCTCCCTCATGTGCCCTTGGTAATTTATACATCGTTATTTTGTCTTGCCCTCTCCCAGGGAAGAGGTCACATGTGGATCCTTGTAATCAGTTCCCCCTTTCCAACCCACTCACTCTCCACTCTCCCAGCATCGTCCCTCACACCCTTGGTCCTGAAGGTATCATCCACCCTGGATTCCCTGTACCTCCAGCCCTCATATGTACCAGTGTACAGCCTCTGTCCTATCCAGGCCTGCAAGGTAGAATTCGGATCATGGTAGTTGGGGGGAGGAAGCATCCAGGATCTGGGGGAAAGCTGTGTTCTTCATCGGTACTACCTCGCACCCTAATTAACCCATCTCCTCTCCTAAACCCCTCTATGAGGGGATCTCCATTGGCCGACACTTGGGCCTTGGGTCTCCACTCTGCACTTCCCCCTTCATTTAATATGGTATATATATACATATACATATACACATATATACACATACATACACACACTTATATCGTTTTGGTTTTTTTTTTGCATGATGCCTTATACCTGGTCCCTTGGCACCTCGTGATTGCACTGGCCGGTGTGCTTCTTCCATGTGGGCTTTTTTGCTTCTGAGCTAGATGGCCGCTTGTTCACCTTCAAGCCTTTAAGACCCCAGACACTATCTCTTTTGATAGCCGGGCACCATCAGCTTTCTTCACCACATTTGTTTATGCACCCATTTGTCTTCAGCGATCCTATCATGGAGGTGTGCAGTCAATGATATGATTTTTTGTTCTTTGATGCCTGGTAACTGATCCCTTTGGGACCACTCGATCACACAGGCTGGTGTGTTCTTCCATGTGGACTTTGTTGCTTCTGAGCTAGATGGCCGCTTGTTTATCTTCAAGCCTTTAAGACCCCAGTCACTATCTCTTTTGATAGCCGGGCACCATCAGCTTTCTTCACCACATTTACTTGTTCGCCCACTTTGGCTCTAGCCGTTGTGTCGGGAGAGTGAGCATCATAGAGTTCCAATTTAATAAAGGAAGGTATTCATGCATTGAGGGAGTGTTTGATTAGAGGCCCAAGGTCCTTCCGCCACCTTAATACTTGACCTATAAATATAGACACATAGATCTATTTCCCCATCCTCCTATATATATTTGCATGTCAAAGGGCATTCATGGAGGTCTAGAGAGATGCTGTATCTTTTAATAGCCAAACACCATCAGCTCACTTTACCACATTTGCTATGGACTCATTTTGACTTAAGCATTCGTGTCGGGTTGGTGAGCATCACAGATTGCCAGGTTATTAGAACAAAGTGTTCTTGTATTGAGGTAGTATTTTAAGTAGAGACCGGATACCCATCTGCTACCCTAATGCTTAACATTTAAATATATGTACATAGACCTATATCCCTATCATTATATATTAATGTACTTATATTTATGCTTGCCTAAATTTATGCCTCGATAAATATCTTTTGCCTCCTAGTTCTTTCCTCTGGTTCCTTTTACTTTCTTCATGTCCACTATCATGTTGTCCCTTCATTCAACTCTCAGTGCTTTCTCTCGGCTGCACTGCACTTGGCCTGACCGATTCTATGCCCTCATAGCCATTGATCTTAGAGCTCTTATTAGTCCTTTTTCTGGCTCTCCCCTCCCTTTCTCCCACCTCCTCCTCTCCCATGGCCCCCCAGAGCCATTGGCCCCGTTATTTTCTCCTTGGAATCAGTTATCCTACCTGTCCTATATGGATAGACATGAGAAAAAGAAAGGAAAAAACACACACACAAATATCCAATCCTAAAAATAGTTCCGGGCACATGCTGTGGAAGGCCAGTGGCTTTTACTTGGTGTGGAAGGGGAGCAGGAAAAGACTTTGAGCAAAAGAATGGCATGCTCAGACTTACCCACTGACATTGAGCCTCATCCAGCTCATAGCGCCCCAGTGAGCAGAGTCGCAGTACCCTGGGGGTTCAAGGCTGCCCGTCTTGATGGGCGTTACAGAATCAAACTGCCAGGCTTGCGGTGAGCAGCTTAACTCATAACCGACCACACCACCAGGCTCCCCGTCCTCAGATGAGGTTTTATAAAAATCGTTCTAGATTTGTGGCCACAGGGTGAAAGGGCACGTCTGTTTTCAATTGAGTGGGAAGTTCTTCAGAAACAGCAGGCTTCTTTCATGGACGTGCTGGGACGGAGGGATTCCATTTGGGCCCTTTCCTTTCAGTTTGAGGAGTCGACGAGGCACACGAGCGGGGCCTGTTCATAAGCATTTGGAGGAGAGGCCCGGGGTGACGTCTCGGCTTGAGTCACCAACAGGGAGAGGGAACTTAATCTGGCAAAGTGAGAAGAATCAAGAAGTGTTTGGATACTACCTGAGGAGCATCCCCTTTGAGGGGTAGACAGGATGAACCCCCCCTCCCCACCCCAGGAAAGCAGAGTGATGCTTTGAATAAGCTTTGAGGACTGTGCCGACAGAGAGAAGCTCTGCCAAGGGTGACGCCTCGGCTTTGGGCTGGAGCCCTGGGAAGGATGGCGTGGCTGAGGCAGGCTCTGAGACGACCCGGTGTGCGTTTTGAGCATGCGGAGTCTGAGGTCTCTAGAGGCCAGTTGGATGGTGTCCATCCATGAATGAGAAAACTGCTCAGCACTTGGCTGCTCACTGGAAGGTTGACACTTTGAGTCATTGAGTTTAGGAGAGAGACATTTAGAAGCCCCAAATATGATGGATGTGAACTCACTTTGTAAATGCTTAATTACTCCGCCAATAGAAATTCCTTCGTTCAGCTCGCAGGTTGACCATATGTTTGCATCATGCCGATAGAACCTAAATGTTAGGTAGTGAGTGCACAACTATCTATATGGGAATCAGAAGAAACTAATTCCCTCGGCCTGTCTCATTGTAACGAAGAGTAATGACTTTAATTAATGTAATTATCGGGATGATTGTGATCACAGCCCTAGATTGCTGACTGCCTTAGCCCTGCTGGAGTGAGAGTAAGTCACCTGTTAACCTCCCTGTCCCAAGTCACTAGTCTTAGACCACAGTGTGGAAGACTAACCCCAACCAAATTCACTGCCATCGAGTCAATACATACCAGCTGGCCCTGCTGGACTAGAACTGCTCTGCCCTCTGGGTTTCCAGGGATGTAGAGCCTGTGAAAGCTGGGTCAGTTCAGGGTAGGCTAGCTGAGTGGCATGACCTCTGCCATCGGGTGGGGCCTGTTGGCCTGGCTCACCCTCCCAGGGGATTCTCTGGAACCCGAGAGCCCTGGCCCGATAGAGTGTCACTGAGATGCGGTCTGTGACGGAGTCGGCCCTGTCTCGGCGTCTCTGCCATCCCTCCACCCGGTGGAGATGGCACTGCCCTCCCTGTCTCTCGGTGATTCCCTGAAGCATCCCGGAGGGTGTCAGTCCCCTCTGAGTCGACTCTGATCTGAGACAGCCTGTCTTCTGAGGAAGCTCTGAGCGGTGTCAAACCACCAACCTCTTGGCTAATAGTTGAGCACTTAACATTTGTACTCCTTGGGGAGTCTGGAAAGCATGCCAGCTTACTGAATATAGATCCACTTATAATTATGTTCTAACAAAAGAACATTATTTAAATCAAGAAAAAGGCCCCAGCAGCCATTGCTTCCCTTTAAATGATCCAGTCTGATAGGCTCAGGTTTGATTCTGGTTCTGCCCCGTACTAATACTTGTCTTGGGCATTTTCACTGTCTGTAGAGTCTCACCTTGTAAGAGTGATTATGAGGATAAATGAAATTGTAATTTTTGAGTTGATGGTGCCCGGCTATCAAAAGGTATGGCATCTGGGGTCTTAAAGGCTTGAAGATAAACAAGCCGCCATCTAGCTGAGAAGCAACAAAGCCCACATGAAAGACGCACACCAGCCTGTGTCATCACGAGGTGTCAATAGGATCAGGTATCCCGCATCAAAGACCCAGAATGAGGGGGAATGCAGAGTGGAGACCCAAAACCCGTCTGTAGACAATTGGACATCCCCTAAAAGAAGGGGGTCACAAGGATGAGACGAGCCAGTCGGGATGCAGTTTATATAGCACAATGAAACATACAACTTTCCTCTAGCTCTTGAATGCATCCTTCATCCCACTATCATGACCCCAATTTTTAAAAAATCATTTCTAAATCACAATCCACACATACATCCATTGTGTCAAGCACTTTTGTACATTTGTCTCCCTCATCCTCAGAACATTTGCTTTCTACTTGAGCCCTTGGTATCAGCTCCTCATTTTCTCTTCCCTCCCTGTTCCCCCTCCCCCATGAGCCCTTGATAATTTATAAATTATTATTATTATTGTCATATCTTACACCATCCGACATCTCCCTTCACCCACTTCTCCACTGTCTGTCCCCGAGGGAGGAGGTTATATGAATGTAAGTCCTTGTAATCTGTTCCCATGACCCTAATTTTACCTTACCAATCCGTGTAGACACATACACGGGTACAGACAAGAGCTCACAACACAGAGAATCCAGGACAATAAACCCTTTAGGACCAATAATGACACCAGGAGGGGCAGGGGGAGGGGGGAGAAAGGGGAAACATCACAACGATCTGCATATAACCCCTTCCCAGGGGGGTGGACAGCAGAAAAGTGGATGAGGAGAGACAGCAGTTGGTGTAAGACATGAAATATAGATATATATAATTTATAAATTATCAAGGGTTCATTAGGGGTGGAGGGAATGAGCTGAAACCAAGGGCTCAAGTAGAAAGAAAATGTTTAGAAAATGATGATGACAACATATGTACAAATGTGTTTGACACAATGGACGTATGTAAGGGCCCCCAATAAAATGATTAAAAAAAGAAGAAATTGTCATTTTGGTAAACTATTTAGTGCAGTGTTAGTGTCTAGCAAATGCCTGGTGCACATAAGTGCTGCAGTTAGTTTTTGTTTTTGTTCTTCCTGACATGCAGTCCAGTCTGTTATGAAGACCTAAGGAGATGTACTCATTTAGGTTTCTAAAGAATCTGTGAAGGTCCCCCTCCCCACCTTGCATTGGCAACTGTACTATATCAATTGAACCAAGTATCTTGTTTATAGCTTTCTGTTTTGAATGTAGATCTACATCTACTCTTGTGCAGTTCTGTTACGTGAAATATTTAGCAGTCGTTGTGTTGTGCATTTGTTTGAATCCTGGCCTGTGGTTTGAAAAGAAGGGGAGCCCTTGTGCCCCAGGGTGGAGCATGCTGTTCCCAGCCCCTGCCACCCTTGACCGGCTGCGCCACTGCTGCGGCTCAGAGACCACGTCTGCAGTAGCTACAGGCAGCTGCCTTACCTCCGTGTCTTAGGTACCCAGAGTGACTCCTTGGCATACAGTGTATCCCATCCCAGGTAGTGGAGGGCACTTCTGACGTACACATGCGTGCGCACGCGCGTTAACTCCAGATAACTCTCCTTCTTCTCTGCATGTCCCAGGTTCGAAGAGAAGGCTCAAATGGATCCTCTCAGTGCTCTGAAATATTTACAAAATGACCTTTATATAACTGTGGATCATTCAGACCCAGAAGAGACAAAAGAGGTAAAGGCGGGGATAAAATTTTGAAAATAAGTGATCTATTTCCCCCCCCTTGGTTAATGTTTAATTTTCATTTGCTGATTTGCTCTTAGGTGTTTTAAGGAACATAGAGTGGCACTGCTGATCTTTAAAAATGACGCAGAACAGGTGACAATGTTTGTACAGGCAAATTTTCATGTGCCACGATAAGATTTAAATCACACATACATACATACATATACACATACATACATACAAGAACAACAACACCTTAACCCATTCAGAAAGGATTCTTAGGCATGAAATTGTGACGTCGGCATTCATTGTGTGTCATGGGAAGGAAATAGAAATGTTTTCTTGTTCCACAGTCCAGTGTTTCGCTTAGTTAAAAGGTTTGGAAATGGCCCAGTTTAAACTTTTGGGCTAATACTCCAAAACCACCGTAGGGAAAAAGGAAGTGCCCCATTTGCTAGAGAGGGAGGAGGGGAGTTGGTAGGAGCCAGCCCGGCGCTCCCTTACCACTCGGGGTCACGGGCGTGTCTGCCGAGGGGCTGCTGTTGTCTTCTTGTGCCAGGAGTGCCACACCTGGGATAGCCGTGACAGATGGTTGCTTTTTCATCTTCTGTTCTAATATGGGAGAAACTCAGAAACTCTCACGACCTTCGAATCGATGCTGCCCCATAGCAGCCCTGTAGGACAGGATAAAACTGCCCTGTGGCTTTGCAAAAGGGTAACTCTACGAGCAGAGAAAACCCCGTCATTCTCCAGCTGGTGGTTTCAAACTGCTGACCTTGAGGTTAGTAGCCCAGTGTCACCAATACGTATTTCAAGAGCTTCTTCATAGCGTGGGTAGATGCGAGGATGTCTGAAGATTTCCTTTTCTCCAGAGCACATGTGCCTTCCGCGGTGGGAGGCTAGCCCGCACTGTGTCTCATGGTCTTGCACCCTCTCTACCCTATAACTTCTGAGAAACTCTGTCCCCCGTCCTTGTGCGGAGTGAACTGCTCTCCGTGTTGCCTTCCACTCACACGATTGGTGCAGAGGGTACGCCGCTCTGTCCCATACACCCTCCCCTCTCAGTCCTTGCGTTGCTATGACTCGCTGTGTAGTAGCAAGATCAGCCAGAGTGTTTCTGTCCAGCACCAACGCAGGGTACCGTTTGAGTGTTGGATTACTTCCAGACAGCGGGTTCATTGTTTTCTCAAGTATTAGGGCCTGCATGTCCTTGGCACCCAAATAAAGAGGCTGTCTTTCATGGCTGCCCACGGTCCTCAGTAAGGTCTCGTCCTTTCCCTCAGTGCTGGTTACGGCCCTGAGCTCCGCGGAGAATCCAGAGAAGAGGCGTTTGAATGCCCTTGACGAGGAGCAGCTCATTGTCTTTCCTTGAGTCTTCCGTCCGTTGATGATATGTACTGTTGAAAACACGGGGCAGTTTAGTGTTGGCATGGCAGCAGAAGGCTGTGGTAGGTTTAATCTGGTAGCGTTTACACAGTTCATGTTTGTGAACGTCTAATAATGTTCGTATGGCCAGGCCACACATTTCAGTTGTCAATAGATTTTCTTTTTCTGTGGTATGAAATGGCTGTAACCCTGAAACAGTCATTTTCTCCTTTTTTAACTTTTTTAAAGCAAACCATTGCAAAGTAAATCATTTGGACCCTGTGAGCTACAAGGAGGCCACAGCAAGCCCCGTGTTCCTAAAACTACACCAGAGGGGAGACTCGGGAGGGGCGAGGGCTGGGGGAGCAGAGCGGTCTCATGTGTCCTCGGCAGATGTCTGTCGTTCTCCTTTCTTGAGTGGTGCCATGTAGCCACGGTGTCCACCCCATGTCTTGAAAACCAAATCCGCTCGTAGTTGCCCGTCCCTAGTGCACGTTAGTCAGAACTGTGTTTCATGTGCGTATCGGTGTTAGAATCGCTGCAGAAAGCTTCCCAAAGCAACGTTCTCACCCTAAGACTTCCCTCTGGGGAAGAGAGTCCATTCCCTTCTAAGTCCTTTTCCTGTAAATGTTTTGAAATCTTCTTGTGTGCATGTATGAAACACTCTGGACACTACTTGCCTCCGGGTATTATTTTGCTTAAAAACGTGTCACACTTTTTAATTACCTTCTAAAATTTTTGCTATTATAAGAATCTTCTGGGAGAAAAAGCAGTCCTATGGTGATAGCTCTGGTATATACACAGACAGTCTGAAAACGGTCAGGGAGAGACAGGCAGACCTGTCTCCATTCTTGGAAACCATCCCAGACAGGCCACATTGTCATTCATGTCCTAGACTAGCCTCTTGTTCTGTATGTTCAGACAAAATTTATATCTCTAGATTTCCTTTACTTTCTTCTACCAGTGGCTGAAAGCAGATCTAATTCCCCCTCTGTTTGGATGGCTGTCGTCATGATTGTCGTCACTGTGCCTCTTACCTGGAAAAAAAGACCAACTAGAGCGATTCTTTGCTTTCCTCCAGTCTCCAGAAACAGGCTTCTTAATGAATGGGGAACTTCTGGTAAACCTCTATAAAGGGATTTCTTTCCCCCTGTAGAAAAGGCCCCAGGGAAGGATGTCTTAATTCTGTTCTGCCATTTTCAGAGAGGACTCATAAGAGTCTCAGAAGACTAGACTGATACAGACTGCTGGGACTGCCTCCCCTCCTCCAACTAAGACTAAGACCTAGACAACCATCAGATGTGCAACTGAGCCCAGGGCCTTTCAGGAAACCAGCCTGTACAGTGAGCAGTTGCACCTGTGAGGAATGTGCTCCACAGAGCAATCAGCCCTACAGAACCCAGTGGCATTCGCCCAAAGTCAAACTTGGGAAGGCTGAAGAGGCCCGAGAGCACGAGGGACGGTGGAAACGGAGCCCATGGAGTGGGAGGAGGAGGGCTTCTGGGTTGCGGATGTTGCAGTGAATGCCAGGAAACAAAGTGTGTTATCAGTTGTTGAATGAGAAACAAATTTGCTCTCAAGACATCTACCCAAACCGTCATCAAATGTCGAAACAATGGAGGGATATGCCATGTGTAGGAACTGTGAAGACTCGAAATTGTTACTTTCCCCCCAATTGGCCTTTGTGCTATTCATATCAATAGTACAACAGGTTGCTGTGTTGTCTTGTGCGTGTTAGCCACACTGATTCCAGAATTGACATGGAAGGGCAGTATCTGCTGTTGGGTGGTAATGAGGCTTGCTCTCACTTTCTTTGTCACTGCTAGTCTGCGGGCCTTTTGTCTTACTCGGTTTTGTCATTATTCTGTCTTAAACTAACTTTAGCTGGATAGCCTGGGAAGTGAATCAATATTTGTCACATGATTTCCGTGTAACAAGGGCCATTTTCACAATGTTAATACGCAGGATGTAGAATCATAATCTTCCCCTGGTGATTAAGGAGTGACCTGTATGCAATGACTGTGCCTTATCTCAGCATTTGATTGACACAGCAAACCATCAAGGGTCACATAGTGAATGTATTTATTTGTGATGTGAGAATACACGTATATTGAACATTAAGTAGCTTCCTGGGGTACTGTGCAGAAGCAACCAATTCCCAAAGGAGTAAATTATTTTCCAGGTGATCTGATGTTAGTTAAGTAAATACTTTAACTAGTTTTTAAAAGAAATCAATTCTAGAACTTAGCCCAGGATTTGGGGAAAATAGAAAGATCCATAGCTTCTTAGTCTAAATGTACAAATAGATTTGTGTAATCAACCCATGCAGTGCCAAACAGTGGCTATGAGAGGGTCAAAGTTGTGCGGGTTACTGCCTGCCAGTGTGCTTAGTGAGCTTAATTCTGTTTTTTCCTCTCGCAGTTTCAGCTCCTAGCTTCAGCTCTCTTCAAGTCTGGCTCCGACTTTACGGCTCTAGGTGAGTATCCCAGTGGCCTTACCCAGGCGGCCACGAGAAGGTTGGATTGTGCTTTCTTGTAAGCGGAGAACGTTTGGAGATCACATGTGTGATTTCTGGCAGCTGGCAGCCACGTTGCTTTCTGAGCAGCCATCTGGTGATCGTGGTGAACTTGCACTTCCTGTGGTTCCCGTTGGAGTTGCTCTCTTTGTGTGCAGTCAGCGCCCAAAGCATCCTGGCTTTGAAGTCACTTGCGTAGCACTGCATTGGAGCGCACACTCCATTACTGATGTGCATACTGAGAGGGGACGCTTGCTGGTTGAATGGTTTTTCCTCTCATTTACTCTTTTTAGGAATTAGATGATAACAAGAGAACGATGATGGAGTTGGGAATGGAATACATGCTTTGAAAGCAGAAAAATAAGTAACTCCTTTCCTGTAAATGAAAGCTTGTAGGTGTTGGTATCTTGATTATTTAGGGTTTCTCCAGGTTGAAACAGACGTTTCCAAGCACGCAGCGTGGTCCCAGTTGGTGTTTCTGGAAGTAGTTAGCACTGCCCTAAAATGGAGGCTCTGTGGTGGAGGCCTGCGTCCACAATTCTGGTCAGGTCCCTTTTCAGAATTGCTCGTTGAATTGCTTCAGTTTTTCAGCAAGATCTTTTGAACCCGGGGATTCCCAGCGTTGTTGTCATTATAAAATGACACGCAGTGAATTTGTGTTGACCCCCTTGGCACCGCTGCTGCTATCGGTCTTGCCTTAGAATTGATCGATAGTTTAGAACTTTTTTTAATATATGTAATCTAATGGAAGCATATCTGAGATAAAATAACACTTGAGATGGCAATTTAATTTCTTCGTAATTTGTCCGTCTTTTCTCTTAAGTGTTAGCCATAAGTACAACAAACCCACGATTCTCGCCTGTTTCATGCGGGAAGGAATGACCATGTCCCTTGAAACGTCTCCTTTCTTTTCCCATAGTGAGTCAGTAGGCTTCTCACCCGCTCACGGCCATCCCGCCGGAGATCTTCACTTGAGAGTGGCCAGGGTCACAGGGCAGGACTGAGAGGAGGCTGTGAAACGGCTCCAGTGGATTCTCCTGAGAACCTAGATTGTGGGTTACCAGCATTGCCTACAAAGCCTTCAACTGATAATGCTGTGATGATGGAGACCTGGGGTGTGAGCCTTGGGAGAGAAAGGTCTTGACCTTCTGAATGCTCTCCCCTAAAGATAGAGTAAGGTGAGACCAGGGGTTGGCACATAGGCACTCAGGTCAGATGAACACACGTCTGATGCGATGGTGCCCGCCCAAGGGCATGGTTTTCCCTCTGTGGTGTGCATCACAAAACGTGTCTTGGGCTGGCTTATTTTTAGCCTTTAGGACAAGAATTTTTTGGCCATCATTTAACTATGTCAGGGAGGTGTCAGCACTTATGTTACCTCGAACTGACTGCTCTCTTTTTTCTCTGCCTTGTTCACTAGCAGCTAACCTGTTTTGTAAAGAATGGTTTCTTTTACTTGGATTCTAAATAGACCACAAAATCACAATAAAGAAAAAGCATAACAAGGAAAACATACGCTGGGGGAAGTTTTCCTGCCTTGTCAGAGGAAGGTAGTATAGTTTAGTAGGTAAGAGATTAGAATTGAGTGTAGTTGTTAAAGATGAGAATCTGGATTCATTTACCAGCGCTGCCACTTGCTGATTTTAAAAGTCACCTTGACCTTTCTAATCATCCGTTTCTTCATTTACAAAATGGAGATGATGGAACTACTTATCAGAACATGCCAAGAGAATTAAGTGAAATCATTATGGAAAATGCTTAGCAAAATGACACAGTAAGTTCTCTTACTCAGGGTACTATTATTATTACCCCTTTGAAAAATGTAGTCATTGTTTTAACATGGGTGAATTTGGATGAAGAGCAAATTCTGTTGCATCCTCTGATCATCCCCCCACTGAGAATCACCTCTGATAGCTTATTTCTTAAACCTTTCATCAGATAAGGGGACTGACTGATAGTGACCCTAAAGGACAGAGGGGGAGAACCCTTTTTCTCCGAAGGCCATACTATATTTAAGTAACACCCCTAATGTGACAGCTGGGGCTCCTGCTCTTTGGTGAGGCGTGCGATGTTGGCTGGTGTCAGGCACGTGATTCAGACGGCCCCCACTCATACTAACAGGGCGTGGCACAAGTGTGCCTTCTGGGTTCCCACGACTGTGAGTCCTTTCAGGAGTAGATAGCTTCATTGTCCTAACACAAGACAATGGCCAGGCTCGAACTGCTGACCGCTCAATTCATAGCCCAATCCCTCAAGGGTCACTGTGAGTTGGAATCCACTCAATGGCAGTGAGTCTGAGTTTGTTGTTGTTGTTCCATTATATTAGTGAGTTCAGTTATTTCATTCTTCAACCTAAAACAACAACAAACCTTTACAAGCCATCTCTCTTCCATATTAATCCAAAGTATATTAACCTCCTTTTACTAGGTGCCTATGAGCTGAGTGTCGGCTCCAAGGGTAGCCCAGTGTGACAGGAACGCTGCTTTCACAGGGTGTTCTAGGCTGTCCTCTGTACTTCAGTCCCAGCCAGCTATTGCTACATGCAAGTTCAAGGTGAAGCTGAAGACAGTGAAAACAAGAGCCAACTGACAAGTTTGAGTCTATCCCACTAAAATTTAGAGACCATCTTTCAGAAGCAGATTTGATGCATTGACATTAATGACCAAAATCCAGAAGAGTTTTGGGAGAGCAAAAGGTCATTAAAAAGACAGAAAAGTAAGAGAAAAATGGATGTCAGAAGAGACTCTGAAACTTGCTCTTGAATATAGAGTAGCAAAAGCAAGTGGAAGAAATGATGAGATTAAAAAGTTGAATAGAAGATTCCAGAGACAGCTGGGCCAGACAAAGAAATAATAGTGCAATGCACAAAGACCTGGAGTTTTAAAAACAAAAGGAAAGAACACACTCAACGTTTCTTAAGCAGAAAGAACTGAAAAAAGTTCAAACTTTGAGTTGCAATATTGAAGGATTCTGTGGGCAAAATAACAAACCATGCCGGGGGCATCAAAAGAAGATGGAAGGCACACTCTGTACCCCAAAAGAATTGGTCAACATTAAGCCATTTCAGGAGGACAACATATGCTGAAGAACCAGTGGTTTATCAGGAAGACGTCTAAGCTGCGCTGGAGGCGTGGACCAAACAAATCAGGCTTCAGAAATCAGTGAGTACTGGGTTGAAGTTTTCAACAAATAGATCTGTAACCCACAGCTCATCTGTGCCAAGAAGTATGGAAGGCGGTCGGTCGCGTGGCCACCCAACTGGAAGCGATCCATACTGTTCATTCCAACAAACGATGCCGCAGTGGAATGTAGAACTTAGCAAACGATATCATGTGCAAGTACAAATTTTCCTGAAGATAATTCAAAAATGGTTACAGAAATTCAAGCCAGATTCAAAAGAGAATACAGGACAAGGGACATCTCTGCTGGTGTCAAATGGTTCTTGGCTAAAAGCAGAGACTATCAGAGAGATGTTTACCTGGTTTAGTGACTGCAAAGGTACACCATCTACCACACTATGTGGATCGTGGCAAATTGTGGATAACACTGTACACTGGGGCTTCCAGAACATTCATTGTGCTCCTATGGAATTTTTACATAACCAAGAAATAGTCATTGTGATAGAACAAGGGGATTTGTGTAGTTCAACATCAGGGAAGATGTGAACTAAGCGTATACCCTTTCACCATACTTATTCAATTTCTTTCTTTTTATTAAATACTTTTATTGGGGGCTCTTACCTCTCTCATCCCAATCCAATTTATTCAATTTCTTTGCTCAGCAATTAATCCTAGAAGGATTGGGGGAAAGCTCATTAACAGCTTGTGTACACAACCTCCCTTGCTCGAGGTGAAGAGAGCCTGAAACACTTAGTGCTGAGGGTCAAAGCCGAGAGAGCGTGGATTGCACATCAGCAAAGAACACAAAACCTCTCCTAACGGGACCGATAAGTAGCATCAGCAGACATGGAGAAAAGCTGGAAGGTGTCAGGTCTCATTTGACTACCGTCTGTGAGTGTGATAAATGCTCGTGGGAGCAGTTGCCACACAATCAGATGACATTTGGGCAGATAGCAAAAGACCTCTAGAGGGCTTTAAAAGGCAAACAGGTTTAATCCCTTTGAGGACTGAAGTGCTCCTGACTCAAGCCGTGGCGTTTGCCGAGTCACAGAGGAAAGGTACACGGTGTGTGTGTGGTGTGGTTCCGACTCGTAGTAACCACATGTACAACAGAAAACCACCGTCTATCTGGTCCTGCGCCTCCCTCACAGCTGTTTCTGCGTGAGCCTGTTGTTGCAGCCGCTGCGTCCATCCATCTCGTGGAAGGCCTTCCTTTTTTTTTTCTCTCTCCCGCTGCCCTTCCACTTTACGAAGCATGATGTTCTCCAGAGTGGTCTCTCCTGACAACGTGTCCAAAGGATGTGGGATGAAATCTCGCCATCCTTGCTCATCAGGAGCATCCTAGCTGACAGGCTTGTTTGTTCGCTGGAAGCCCATGGACCGTTCAGTCCCTAGAGAAGAACATCACTGTAGAGACGCACTGAAAAAAGAGGACGGTCCTCAAAGGGGTCGGTTAACAGTTGACTATCGTGTGGCTTACGCATCCGAGAGAGTGTGAAGACTGGGCAGAGGCAAGCAGGTTTTTTCTGTGGAACAGCAGTTGCTGGGAGTTGGGACAGACGGGATGAGCTCTGCTGGCACAACCGTGAGCTTCCCTCTAGTCTGTGCTGAGCACTGCGCTCCGTCCCCTGTGGTGGAAGCCAAGAGATGGAGAAGCTTCCAACCAGCCTTGCCTTTCTGCCCTGGGCTGCCACTGATCAGTCCTGTTGTCATAGACAGTAGGGATGCTTTTTCTAGACTCCTGCCACTTTTTAAATATGAAGAAAACACGCATATTCACAAAAGAACATTGGTTTGTTCTGCTACAGGTAAAGTTTAAGTTTCTCCCTGAACAACCTCCTTCAATCTATGTTCCTTTCCCTCAGATATAAGCCGCCCACATCTTCTGTATCTGGGAGTTTTACAGTTTACACATGCATACACACTTATATATGTATGTGTAATTATTTTCAGATACACATGCTTAATTTTTAATTGTAAACATGTATGGTTTTATGTGCTGGCTTTATTTTTTAAACAATGTAAAGCGATATATTCTGCAACATTTAGCTTGATGTGGCTTGGAGATCGTTTCATGAGATGATATTTGATCTGTTGCATTATTAAGTGATACGTAATACTCCATAATACCATGAGTACCAAGAATCAGCCATTTATCTTATAATGGTGTTCAGTTCCATTTCCGCCTTGGTGAAATGCAGGGCAAGCGTGAAAGATGTTCCTCTGCGCATTAAATAAGCTTTTTGAGCACGTCCTGAAAATGCGTAAGCTTTCCGTGAACATTAGTGAATTAAATAGATGCACACCAGTCCCGTCTCTTGTCGCACTGGTGGCAGATTCTGATAACAGTTGAGGCTTGGTGACAGTGAAAGGTGGCCCTACATGAGGACCTGACACATAGTAGGGCCTCAAGTGTTTCATTCTCTTCAAAATAATTTCATCTGATGAAAACGGCCTGCCTTCCTCGGAGAGCACACTGTCACGGATCCGCGTCCCTCTTTCAAAACACACCATAGCATTGCTAGATTTCTAAAATGACGTTGACGAGGGAGGAACAGACGACAGATGCGCACACACCTCAGCCAAAGCCTTGCTCTGCATATTGCTGACGTAGCCGCGCAGCAGCCAGCAGAGCCTTCTCTTCGTGTCATCTTTCCAGTAAACCGGGGTCTTCAGAGACTTGTGCAAAAATTACACGATAATAAGTAAGCCTTTTAAAGCCGCCTTGTATGTGCCTTCATTGGGATGAAGATGAGAAACAGTAAGAATACAGAGATTTTGAAGGTTCTTTGTTGGTAGTAACATGGGTAGAGCGATTGGGAAACTAGTTTTGTGTTTATGTTGAGCAAATGAGTAAGTAAAATGATGTTGCTGAGGTCAGGGTTCTCCTGTGAATGGGATAAGAAGGTGAAGATTTCTTTGGGGTTGCTTTTTGGTTTAAGCAGAAATTGGCAGTGGAAGTAGATACTCGTGACTTTATAAAATATATATGCCCTAGATCCACCTGGAGATTAGCACCACGGATACTGGTCTCTAAGTCCAGCTGGAGGAATGGGGACTCCCTGGGCGAGTGGCTGGTTCCCGAGGAGCTGTGCCCAAAGCATGGAGCGGCTTCAGAACCAGGGGTGGCTCAGACCTCCACTGGCCTGGAGCAGCGCTCTCTGAGTGTCAAACTTGTCGACAAATGCCCGTCACAGGTAATGAATACTCACCGAGCAAACGTCCACGGGTAGCTCCTGATGCGGACAGAAAAACAAAATGGGCAGAGGAGGAGAAGAGGCTGCTCTTTACAGCAGAATGCCAACTGGTGCATCAAGGTGGATGGAAGCACTGGAAATGCACCATCATGTTGTAGTCGTCGCAGAAAGCGTTGAGTGTTGGTCTGTTGGGGGTTTTCAAACTCTGTCCTACCTGCTCATCAGCTACGAAGGTGGAAAGGGCACCTTTACAATGGAGAAGCCTGGCAATACACCAAGCTCCCTGGTGCTCAGCATCGTCATCGCTACCCCCAACTAATGGCCCTTCCTCCTGAGGTGACCACTGAGAAGACAGAGTCACTTTTATGCCGTGTCCCTGCCATACCTGCAACCTGGATCTAGTTAGGAAACAGCCACGCCCCAGCACATGGGACCACAGAGCTGGTCTGGACTCGGAGAAATGAGAGTTTTGTAAAGACAGGAGCTGCTGCCGACCGGAGATTGTCAGCTTAATTCATGGAGGAAACCATGATGAAACAATAAATAGAGGGGCATAAGACACAGCTGTTTTCTGAACTTAATTGTGATGCAGTGTTTCTCAGTGGACGTGCCTCAAGTCGTGAGGGGTGAAGATGCCCGTGGTTTGGCTTACTCGGGTAGCACCCTGGAAACATGCGGGAGGCGCACTGGCAGATGGATGGGACAGGTGAGAGAAGGGAGGAGCGGGGCGGTGAGAGCAGTCAGGGACAGCTGACTCGGGAAAAGTTAGATGAGCACTTCTTGTCTTTCCTTGAGAGCTTTTGTAGACTTGAAATTTATAAAACAAAATGAAAAACAAATCTATTTGGAAAAATATGAACTAGGAAAAATACTTGTAATACCATCATTTAAAAATAACCTTTGTTAACATCTTGTGGTCTTTTCTTCATTCATTGTCAGGATGTGACCCTAGGGGCAGGGGGCAGGGTGAGGCGGGGCGGGGGGTGGTTTGCTAAATCTTAAGCCTAACTCAAAGGAGTGAACATTTGCTCACAAGCTTAAATTAATAATACTGTTTAGAAAAATTAAGAAGGAGCTGACCTTTCTTGAAGTGTTGTTTATTTTCCTTTAGGGAACTGGTATCCCTGACAGTGTTCTGTGCCATTCCTGGTTTTTTGCAAGATCAAAGAGACTGGGTCTGCCCCCGTTCTAGGGAGAGTGAAGACAGCATCGTCAGGGAAGCTCACAGCATACAGAACCCTATGGCTCGGTTTCCCTTTCTAAGGACAGTAAAGGGCTCGCATGCACCAGTGAACAAGGCATCTCCTGCCGTATTCCATGGGCTGTGCGAACGTGGAAATTAAGCATTGAATAGGGGCTAAAGGTGGGAAAGTCTTCAAGAGCACCATCCATTTCTGACGTTCTCCTGGAGAGCAAGAGTCCATTTCTCTCTTCCTCACTCAGGGCTTGCCCAGCACACAGGTCCAGGGAAGGCGGCATGGGTGGTGTGCCCGGTGCCACTGTCCCGACGGGCCTGTGCCTCTCTCCAGAACGATCCAGGTTTCACTCAGTCCTCCCAGTCCACTTCAGCTTCGGAGACCCGGTCGATTTTAGACCGCTTTCAAAAGATGCCTTCATTTCCAGGGAATTGTCTCATCAGTCAGAAGCTTTACAGTCAGGGGAGTCGTTGTCTTCAGTGGCCTGTGAGGAAGTAGAAGGGAGGGAAGGGCAGCAGCGTGTCTGTCAGACCCCCAGGAACCAGCAGGGTTTCCAGCCATGGCACAGGGGCAGGGAAGGCTGGCAGCAGAACTGGGGTCAGCACTCCTGCCACCTGCTTTCAAAGCCTGGTTTTGAGTTGAGGTTTCCCAGTGTGCATTGCGGTTTTCCTCAGCTAACGTTTTCTGCTCCATGTTGCGTTTTCAATCGATGGATGAGTCTCTTTGTATCTCTCCTTCACTAGGCTTTTCGGATGTGGATCACACCTATGCTCAGAGAACTCAGCTCTTTGACACCTTAGTCAATTTCTTTCCCGACAGCATGACCCCTCCTAAAGGCAACCTGGTAGACCTGGTCACGCTGTAGCCGAAGAGTCCCTGGACATAGAAGGGGACAGCTGGTGTCTGTGGATCTCAGAGTTCTTGCCCAGAGACGAGGTCGCCGTCCGTGAGGACCACAGCGCGTCCTGAAGAAGGTCTGAGTCACTACGCTCACCTCCTCTCCACCCCGGCCTCGCCCATGCCCTCCCCCAAACCCCCAGTCTCTCCATTAGCTAATAAAGTGAAATTGGTATACTTTCCATTTAAATATACAGATTTTTTTCTCACTTTAACTTTTAGGAATTAATGGGTATAAAAGAAAAATTATGCAAGCAGTTGACCCTTTTCTAGATTTTTCTTCCTCCTGTTAATTGGGTGAAACAGTTGCTATTCACAAGAGCTCTGGGTCTTTCTGTGGCTGAGTTGTCTGGCCTTTCTTCCTCTTCCCTCTCCCCTCCATTGCACCCTCAACTGTGGACAGTTCTGTGGGACAGTTGAGGAGGTTCCGGTGATGTGTGTCGGTGGCTGCATCTCGTACAGTGTGGGTGAAAGTGTGGAGGACGGCAATGAGGGCCACAGTCACTCTCTGTGGTAGAAGTAAGAAGCCTGACCCAGGCCCCTACCTGGGATTGGTATGCAGTGTGTCTACCAGACCATATTTTATCGTAGATGTTAGAGTAGCTGCGTCGGCTTTGATTCAAGAAATCGTAAACTGCTTTGAGACGTGTGGTTAGAGGGTGAGCCTTTAAAAGCCTTTCTAGAAATGGCCCACAGGAGGGAGTCTGAAACCCAAAGCCCAGAGCTGTCAAGCCACATCTGATAGGACAGAGTCGAGCAGTCCTCACAGGGTTTCCAAGGCCAGCGTCTTCCTAGACGCGGGGGTGGGGGTGGGGGGCCCACATCTTTCTACCTGGGAATGGCAGGTGGCGTGCGTCCGCCCACCTTTCTGTGAGCGGCCAAGTGCTTCCCCCACCTTCCAGGATCACCAGGGCTCCGTGCAGAAGGCTGTAGTCGTGAGTCCCACGGCCACTGATGTCTGTGGACGTTGGGAATAAAGCCAGTCTCCTCTGGTAGACTGCCCGAGGTGGGCCTTCCACAGCCACGCTGTGGTCTAGGTCTCTGTGCGTTGGTGCCCCGCCTTTGCGTGCTGCTGGTGGAAGGTGGGTCTGTGGTTTTCCAGGGCAGCGCAGCTCACAGGCGTTTCATTAGCACCTGGACCAGCCTTTTGAAATGGAGAAGAGAGGGGGGAAATGTTGCAGATAATATTCTTCATTAAAGGAAAGGTATGGCAGTTGGGCTTTGCCCCTGTCCCGTGCTGGGCAGATGGGTGCTATGGAATGCAGTGTAGAAAAGCCAGCAGACCCCCCAGACCGGTAAATGCCCAGCATGCAGGGCTCCTCTGAGTGGACGGCCTTGTGTAATTGAAGGAGGTCCCCGAAAAGCGAGATTAGGCCTCCCAAAAGATAGAGGAGGAACAGGCCTCCATTTCAGCAAGTCTCCTGTGCAGGGGAGAGAGAGAGAGAGATAGTTCTCCACTCTTCCACTCTCTTCACTGCATAGTTTCATTGAGTGCTGTGGGGGAGACTTGATTCCGGGCCTCTTAAACATTCAAAACATCCCCAAGCAAGCAATAGTGGTTCATTACGCATCAAGATGTATACCTAGCCTTACAAGGAAGTGTACCTAGTGTACACTTCCTTCCCTAAGTACTGAATTGGGTAGCTGCGTAATAAAACAAGCAACTAGTTAGTTAGCACTGCAGTGACTAAACACAGCCTCCTGGTCGATGAGGCCTCGCCAGCTTCTCGGCTCGTGCCCAGTGGTGGTCAGAGCAGCAAGAGCACCGCTGCTGCAGCAGCCTGCTGGGCCTCGTCCTGGGGGGACGTGCTGATCAAGGGGGCGATAGAGAGGGACTTGGTGAGACTTCCTCAGTGCACAGGTCTAGGTTTGCCTCTTCAGTCTGTGCTTTAACACCATAACCAGATGACGTTCTGTTCCCATTGGTTTTTGTTGGCGTTCTAATCCATTTTCCATCCATGTCTGGGGTTCCTTGTTTTTTGGAGAACATTCGATTCCTTCTCGTAGTGATTTGCTTTGGCTTGGCTTTTGGCTTTCCCTCACTATCTCCCCAGTCGTTTCTCTGAAAAGATGTTTGTTTTAATTCCATAACTCTTCACACTTAGCACCTGGTGGAACTTTTCTTCATTTTGGGGCCCCTCCCGCCCCCTTATTGTCATGCTTAACTGGGTTTGAGTCATGGTGGTCCAATTAGTGTTGCTTAAGTGAGGTAGACTTAGTGAGGGGGTTATTGAGACGTGGTCCTAGGGCTCTGAGGCAAGGTTTCAGCAGAGCGCTGTCACTCCAGCACTTGGTGTTTCCATGCATTGCTTTAGGCCGCCTTTAAGCAACACTGCTCAACTTCTTTCACTCTCGCCTACTGATTCCCCGGCGCAAACACTTGCTGCCGCGGGGCGGGGCCACCGCTGAGTGAGATAAATGCTCATGTTCATGGTCCTGACCTTCATTGTCATGGCCATTTCTCTTACCCCGCGGGATCGCTCCTACTACCCTCAGCCAGAGATAGACCAGATCTTTAATACTGTTCTCAGTAGGCGTGCTTCATGAGGCATGATCCGATTTGCAGGACCCTTCTCCAACATTCCGTAGAACGACAGAGCCCTGAGTGCCAGCCTGATTCATTCAGAGCACATCAGCTCTTAACAGGAGTTACAACCTGGGCTCTGCCTCAGCACGAAAGCTGCCCATAGGGTTGTCCTCTCTGAAGGGCATCATCTTAGCCCTGGCCACCCACCTGGCTCTGACGGGCAAGTATGGACGCGTAAGTGAAAACGACGTGGGCAAGTGCCTGGGGCGCACATGTGAGCTCAGGGATTGATAAAGCTCGGGACTCTGGACGTTCGGTGTGAACAGCCGCGGCGTGCTGCTCGGGTGGCCTTGCAGAGCCGCATTGAGTAAGACCGTTCTAAAATGCAGCTGTCACGCCCCCAACTAGCTTTTTTTAAAGTGAGATTGAATTTATTTTAGTGAGATTTAGAATGATACTTTGAAAGGACCAAGCAGCACTTAGAAAGGAATAGTGTTCTCAGAATTAGACTCTGTCATGACAGCGACATGAAGACGTGCCCTTTGCTTATTCTTAACATCACATGGCGCATGTTAGGACATTGTGGGCCATTTATTTCTGGAGGGGAAGTGGCAGCAACTCTCTCACCGTGTTGCATAAGAGTTGAGAATTAGGGTTTGCACGTTTGAAATTATTTCCATGGGAGGAGACCCTAAGAATGTAGTCTAAACAAAATCCTGCAGCTACAAAAACCCGACCTCCGAACCCTTCATCCCTGATAAAGCCACATTCATCTGAAATCACATCCGAAACTCCGCCCTGAATTGTCCCTTCATTTCTAACTCCTGGGACAGTTGCCCTTGACCTGGGGGCACAGGCAGCCCCTAAAGTGGTTCCCGGTTGTTGGAGGATCAGAGAGCGCCTGTAAGCGGCAGTGACTTAAAGGTCTGTCACTCCCTGCCTTGCAATGTTTGGGCTCTTATGTGCTGAAATGACTGTTTGCCTAGAGAACGTCGTTTGGAGGTGAGCATTTCTAATACAACGCTTGACGTGATCACCAGGTGCCTCCCAGGGCAGCTGCCTGGTGGTGGAGTGGGTACACGTTGGGCTGAGAGCCACAAGGTCAGCAGTTCAAACCACCAGCCGCTCTGCAGGAGAAAAACAGGACTTTCTGCTTCTGTGAAGAGTTGTCTTCTTGGAAACTCACGGGGGGCAGTCGCCCCGTCCACAGGGTCGATGGCGGTGACTGGTTCAGGGTTTTTCTAGGGCAGCGTTGCGGGTATTGTCGTCATTTGGTTCTAGAGGCTCGTCATGGCACTTACTGATTTCCTTACCAAGTGCTCGTTCTGTCCCCACCCCAGATGACAGCGTGGGGATTTTATGTACTGGTGATGTTTCCAGCCTTGGTTAATTTCCCCTCCTGTCCACCAGGTGCTTAGAGTGGTTTTTCCATGCTTTGCCTTGCTCGTCAGATTTTCAGGTTCCCCTTTTCCTGGCAGTGGGGAGAGTCACCAGAACCACGGGCGGGTATGAGTTACACAGCAGGTAGAGGGCATGGCGTTCAGCATTTCCATTTGCCTGTGTCTTTTTACTGTATTTTGAAGCGTTTTGTCCCCCACCCCCATCTGCCCCACCCCTTCACTCCACTTTCTTGGAAGAGTGGTGATTTTCTGCTGAAGTAGACTTGGATCTATCTTAAAAATTGACTTTCACATCTGAAGTATTAGGAATGACTTTGATTTCTTGGAAATGGTTAGTATTCTTTTTTCCCTCCTTCATAAAACAAACAAACAAGAAACACAATACTGCTGTAAAAATGCCTCTTCCCATCGAGAAGAATTTAGCTCAGATTCCAAATCTTATTCCCAACCAGGGCCAGGGAAACAATCCTGACGCAGTAGCTTCTCAACCCCTGGCCTGAAGAAGAGTCACGGGAGGCTCCGTCAGTCTGAGTCCCGGGGGCTGCTGAGGATTGCCCGTGTGGGAAGCCTGGGTGCCGTACTTCTTCCATCCGGTAGAACTCCAAAGCTATAGATCTTGAACTAGACCCAGTTAGAAAAGTTAAAAGGCCAAAAAGAAAAGGGACAAAAACAAAACAAAGGATGGTTCTAATTCATCTTCTGCATTGGCATTGTTACCCAGGAGTAAGATGGACTTGGTCTCAACCTTTCGGCAAAGAGCATTGATGTAGCTACGTTATCTGACAGCATGGAAACTCTACCTGAAGGGAGACTTGTTGTGTAGTAGGAAAATCAGCTTGTTTGAGGGCAGCGCACATAGTTGATAGAACCACATTTATCTCCCCTTTAGTCTGTTGCTCTGTCCCTTGAAGAGATGAAGAGAGTTGTTTTGTGTCTGAACGAGAAGCCCTGCAAAACTTAGTGCCCATCGTTTCCAGGCCTTCAACTAACTGTACGAAATCCCGAGGGTCTTTGTTCTCCCGTGCCTTGAAGTGCATGGGTGCTAGGCCTGGCGTTGGAAGTGTAGAGTCATCTGGGCTGATTCTTAGATCCCAAAGTAAACTGGGAAAGTATCTAAAAGAGGACTTTCCCATCCCAGTGAGCTGGCACGGCTTTGTACGGCTTTCCCATTCCAGCAGGGCCGTCTCGTCCCATCCTGTGAGGTGTTGGCAAGTGGCTGTGAGGGCACGTGCCTCCAGGATGCTGGTGGGGAGACTGAGGACAAAGATCCACGGCTTGAACCTTTCTGATTGTCTAATTAGAAACAGCTTCGGCCTTGGTGGAGCCTGGCGTGTCGGCTGTAGCTGTGAAATCCCTGCATACCGAGCTGCAGGCTCTGTTAGAGCGACGCCGTAGTCAGCAGCCCCCGGTTTGCTGACAGCTTTTCGAAGCCCGAAGGGGTGAATGGAAGTAGTCACCGTGGGAGATGGAGGTGTACATGTATGTACATGTATGTACTTGTATGCATGTATTTTCTTCATCATCTCTTTGGCTGCTTGGGAATTGAAACACCACCAAAGTGGTTTTGATAGCTCCCAGTTATGTTTTGTGGCGTCTGCTTCGAGAAAGATGAACTTTCTCTTCTCGGTGTGACATTGAGGCTGGCCCAGAGGTGCTGTAGTTCTGTTACTATTTTAGCCAGTCTATGCTGTTGCTCGGGGAGAAGACATGTCTGTTTGAAGGGACAGATCTGATGGCATTGTATTCGTTAGTGGGTTCGTGGTCAACCTAGAAGTCACAGACATGCTGGGACATTTTTCTCTGAGCAGATGCCTTTTTTGGCCTTTTTGAGGAGAATCTTTCCCTTGCTGCTCTCAGAAAGGTGGGTGCTAGGAAGGCTTCTGCCCCGTAAGAGGAGAGGGGGCGCATGGGGCGCATGCGTGGCCCCTCCCCCCTGGTAGGGTCTCTGGGAATAGACAGTGCCCCATTCCTCTGAAATAGCAGCTTGGGGAAAATAACGGAAAGGCTGTCATTTCTTTACCATGTTTTAACTGAAATTTAGGACGCCTTCAGACAGACAAACCAGGCCAGACATGACATGACCAGCGCACAGATCCGTTTGTGGCCAGTCAGCCTGTCTGCTGCTGACGCTGCCCGGGGGTCATGCCCTCCCTCTGGAATACAGCCAGGCCTAGAAACGTGGCATTCTGATGGCCAGCTCATCCTCACACCAAACTGGGTGTGCCACCTTCCTCAGGGCCTTTTAAAAAAAATAGCATTTACTGGCTTTGTGAATGTAAAAGTAGTCTATCCAGAAAAATTTCTAAGTGTAAAGGAAAATGACTATTAATTAACTGATGGGACCTCCGATTCAACTTCCGACTGCTCCTCGCATGAGAAAGGCCAGAGAAAGTGGGTTCTTTTCCATCCCAGCAGCCGTCCATGCTGTCCTTGACCTGAGCAAGCAAGGGCCCCACCCCGCTCCTCGTGGGCTTGGCAGCCTGGACGCAGTTGATACTCACGGACGGTGTCTACTGCCCGGAGCCTGGTTCAGGTCTCGGACACTTCAGCTGAGGCCCATCAGTGGGCGTGCCTCAGCTGTGGATGAAAGTGCTCGGGGCACGGGGCACAGTCAGCCCAGAGAAGCTTGCTGTGCGAGGTGCGAGGTGTCATAATTCAGCTCACAGCCCCCAGAAGATGCCCTGCTTTCCAGAGGGCAGCACAGAAGCCACAGGCAAAGCCACACCTGCTTAACCTCACTAAACAGTGGCCTCTAAAAAACCTCCCTCTGCTCCCCAGTTAAGACTCAGAACTTCTGCAGCTCAATGTTATCCCAGACAAAATTCCTGTCCTGACCTGGGGCCCCGGCTGTGCCCTCCAGTCCCCACAGCACACTGGCCATCTGGAGCCGGGGGTGGGGGGGCCGCGGGGGAGTACCTGGAGCCCTGAAACAGGAGTGCTCCCGGGGCGCACTTAGGGGTGTCTGGGTGGTTGCCGAGTGTTGGGGGTCCACTGCAGCTCTCCCGACCCCTTCTGTCCTGATGCTTTCTTTTTTTATCTACAAGCTGTTTTCCGGTCCTGGGTGTGGTAAATGTGTTAGCACTGCTTTGTGAACAAAGGAATGAGTGATCTGTGTAACAATTGCCATGGTAGAACTCAGTTGTATGTACTGTACATATGGAGAGAGAATGTATTTTCTTTTTTTTTTTCTTAATAAAAATTCTGTATTTGGACACCGTGCGTTGTCTTTTGTTTGATGAAACAGCCCTTCAAGCCCCCTCAGAAGGGACTTCTCATCAGTCTCCGCAGGACAGCACCAAGTACCCTGTGGAAGGGCTTCGCCGAGCTTTTCCTTGGCGACGAGGCTGACATGCGGGATGCGTCCCTTGCCGGCTTTTCGGAACAGTGGTCATTCTAACTTCCACACCGCCCACGGTTTGCCTGTTTTGTGAACTTGCTCGTTTCCCCAGCTGCCTTCAGCCGGGATGTATTTGCCCAGGGTGGGAACGGCAGGGCAGGAGATGGAGACGTGAAATAGAAATTGTGTAACTGTTAAGGGAGAACCTGGAGGGTGGGGAGGAACCAGGAAGTTGGAAAAATTCTAGATCCCTATCTCCAAAACAGAGATCTGGAAACCACGCAGCCAGATCCCCTGTGGGCCTCTGGCCGCTCTAGACCTGGTGGGAGGCAGCACGCAGCTTCCTGTCACTTGGATTCAACTTTGGCCTCACCCAGGTCAGGCAAGTGGGGAGGCCACCGAGGTGCTTCGGTTTACCCAAAACTGTCCCGTAGGTGGCCAGCTGGGCACACACCACCTAGGGACAGCCACAGCTTAGAAAGGGCCAGCAGTTGGCACTGGTCTCTGTAAATATGGAGGTGACATTCTTGACCGCCAACCCTGGAGCTTCTGAAGAGACCCCTGCTGGCTCCTTTGGAAGCCTGTGGTAGCCTTGGCATGAACTTGGCCCCTCCTTGCCTTTTCCGCCACGCACCAGGACATACTTGTGGAGGTCTGAGCAAGAGCCAGCGTGGAGAGCAGGGTGGCAGGGGCTCTGGAGCCACCCTTCTTGCTCTGCTAACTCCAGGGCTGCCTCCCCCTGCTGAGCCCACTCAGGCAATGCAGCCAGCCCTGCCCTTGGCTGAGACACGCCTCCTCCGGGAGATATGAGCACAGCACATGTTGTCCCAGCAGGGCTGGACAGCGGGGTGGCCAAAGGGTCAGCCAGCCTTGCTTTTACTTTCAGACCCTACAGTGGCTCCTGGGCGGGCCAGGGGTGGTTTCAGTGCCTCTGCCTCGGTTTCCAGTATTGGCGGCTGTCCCACTTAAGATTTTTTTTTAAATCTCATGAGAAAATAGGCTACTGGAGTATTTATCCGGATGATTACAGCCGCCAGCCCTGTTGTTTCCTTTCTTGACCCTTGGGGTTCACGAGTGTGTGGGTTGGGCGGGAGCCTGGAGGATGGCGGGGACTGGCAGTGACAAAGGTGTAGCAAATCCGAAATGACACGGGAAGTTGCTTCTGGGCCGGCAGGCAGGCCTTGGGGTGAATGACCTCTTCAGGAAGAGCAGTCACACCGACTGACCGCAAGTTGTTCCGAGCACAGCACACCCCAGCCCCGCCGGCAGCTTGAGCTCCTCCCCTCTGTGTCCCTGACACGTTTCTGAGGTGAACCTCAAAACACCCCAACGTGACTTTGGCCCACCCTCTAGGTGTCAGCCGCCTGCCTTCCAGAACTTTCCCGTGACCTGGAAGTTGTGCCGCATTCTCGAAATGTGTTTTGCTGTTGGGAGACTCCAGCAAGGAGGGTGCCTTTGAGAAAAGAATGCCGGCTAAAGAGGGGAACTGTGGGTTCAAGGCCCATGCACCCAAAAGTGCCCTGACACACACCCACCACCACGGCCCCCAGGATCCCTTCAGGGCGCCGCTTGAACAGCGTACTTGGTCCCGTTCCCGAGTTTGATGTAAGAGATGGGAAAGCACTCGGGCACCTGAGTTATCCCAAGGCTGCCTCCTGCCCGTGGCCCCTGGAGAAGACAAGCTGGGTCCCCTGTGTGTGTGGTCTCTGAGGTGGTGCGGGGTCACAGTCATGTCAAGGGCAGAAGGATGTGGAGAGAAGACCCCAGGCCTTGCCTGCCTCTCAGCTTCCCACCCCTGTGCTCCACCCCTGTGCAGAGTGCACACAGGACCCCGGCCACGGCTGGCACCCTGGGGGAGGGGGAGGCGCACCAGCCGCGCAGCACAAAACACTCCTGCTTCAGCCAGCTTACATCAAAGCACTTTAATGGGCAGTTTCCAAAATAGATACTTTTTTGATAAGAAAATGCAATAATTAACTATAGTAGTCTTTACAAATGAGTTTCTCAGTAAATTCCAGTGTACTTCAGACCCCTGTCCGCTAAGACACACAGCTCCGCCCCCCACCCACCCCCATCTCCCAGGCAGCCAGTGCTCAACATTGATGTGGGACCCAGAGGCCCACCTACCTCCAGCAGCAGCAGCACCCACTCCTTCCTCAGCAGTGGGTTCTCAAGGGACCTAAGGTATCAATCAGCCACGGACGGCAACCTGCTGCCACACACTCTCTCTCGTCCCTGCCTCTGTGTGGTGCCCACTGACCCCGAGCCCTGGTCGCTCAGTCCCTGGCCAGGAAGAGCAGAGCAAACTGCCCCTTGGACCCTGACGCCTAAAGGACTTTGGAAAAGCACCGAAGACAAGTGGGACTCCTTGTGTTCTTCATGTCCGACGGCCACATCTTTCTCCATAAACCAGCCGGTGGGTTTGAACTGCTGACCTTGTGGCTAGCGGCCAGGCACTTAATCTTGGCTTCTGGGGCACATAGTCTGCAGACTGGGGCTTATGACCGGCATCCTAACCAGCGGAGTGATTCTGTCCCGGTCTCCTAGGGCGGACCCGGCCTCAGCACTACAGCAGGGCCTTGACTGGGAAGGGGCGAGGGGATTGTTCTTCAAAAACTTAAAAGGTCTGATCTGGAAAACCAACATTCTTCCTTAGCCTGTCTGGTCACATCAAACAGAACCGTCATTTCTACCCAAATGGACAGGTACACGCCTGTTCAAACAACAAAAAAATCTTAAAAATATACTCACTGAAAGCCGTGCACAGTGCAATGTGGATTAACATGTGGCCATTGTATTTACAAGATCAAAAACCATATACATATAGTATCCAGTTGAACTTGACTTCCCAAGTCTCTCCAGCATACGCAGAAAGGATGAATGAAGCTCAAGAGGTGGGCTGAAGAAACGCTCTGCTAGCTTGGCTCACCCAAGAGGCAGGGAGGGGCGGCAGGGTGGCGACCAGCCTGGATTAAACCCGTATTCTGTGCCATGGGGCCCAGCACATGCCACCCCCTTCGCCCACACTGCTACTTCTCTGCCCCAACCCCACCGCCAGCCCCATCCTTCTTGTAGCTTAGGGAAAGGAGATTGCCACAGGACAGACTGCCTGCTGTCCGTGGCCATCGGGCAGCATCCAGAACCCAGGGAGGACGGGCCCCTGGTGCACACGTACTAGCAAAGGACATTGCTTCAGCATGAGCCCTGCTGGTGAGCAGGCCCCTTCTCAGCACACTGGCCCCATTTCCACAGGCCCAGCCTTGCTCCTGTCCTGCTGGCCCCGTGCTGGGGGCCCACGAGTCTCTCAGGTAGTAAGTGGGCAGCTGTCCCACAGCAGACAGCCTGGGTAGCCGGAACTCTCCCAGACCCCCAGCCTGCCTCCTATAGCTCCACCCACAACCCAGGGTATGGCCCTGCCCTGAAATCCTCATTCAGCCCTGGTTCCTAGATTCTAACAGAATTTATGTCCAGAAACCCAGAGAGGATCCCTGGGCCCAGGAAGAAGAGAGTGCAGCCAAGGTTAACTTCCATGTGGGATCCCACCTGCTCTGCCCATCAGGCAACCTCTTGCCCAGGCCTCCCACACTACCCACTGGGCTTTCCCGGGGACCCCCATGCTGGAGCCCAGACCTGGCTTCTGTGTCATTTGCCACCAGACACTGCAGGGGGGAAGGCAGCAGCCCTGCAAGGCACAGAGAGGAGAGGGGGCAGAGAGAGGTCCCCAGGGGTCGGCAAGGCCCCCAGCCACTCTACCGGCCAGCCCCTGGGAAACAGTGCAGGCCCCAGCCAATGCCCATGGCACAGGGGAGCCAGAACCTACAAGATCAGCTACCCGGAGTAGAGCCTGCCAACAATTCGAGCTTGGCCTTTGGCAGTGTGGGGGATGGGTTACAAAACAAACAGAACCAAACTGGCAAGTCCCTGAGTTTCCTGTGCGGAAGGAGAGAGGGAGGCCTGTCCTCCGGGCTGTTGTCCGTTAGACTCATCGGGTGCTGGCAGAAGGAGGAGGGTGTCCCCCCTGCCCCTGTCTGTCCACCGCTCCTGCTGGATGCTGGGAAGTGGGGTGGGGAGGGGCTTCATCTTCAACCCCAAGTCTGCATGCCATGAACAACAGGGACAACTGCAGGTTTTAGTCCCTGGGGGCGAAGGGAGGGGCTGGACAATGTGGTCCCCGCTGGCCCTTCTCCCAAGCAGCCAGCCACACTGACCCAGGATCTGGCTCTTGAACTCTGTCCCCGGTGTCCCTTCTGGCGGGAGGGTGGAGGCGAAGGCAGCGGCATAGCCTGATGGAGACACGCCCTGGGCTGAGGGATGGGGCTCTTGTCCTTTTGTCTTCATCCTGACTGGCTCTGTCCCCAAGTGGCCATGTGACCTTGGCAAGTCACTTAAGCTCTTTGAGGTCTCCCCGCACCCCCAGCTCTCCCACTCATCTTCCAGGGGCACTGTGCTCAGGCACTAGTGGGTATTTTGCAAGAGGAAACTAGACAGAAGGTGGTTGGTTCGGCTTGAAGAGGGAAAAAGTAAGGCTCCGTGGGGGGTTGGGGAGGACAGAGCCCTGAGTCCACCCTCCCTCCTCGTCTCCCCCTCCCCCGCGGGACGGACTCTGCTCCCTGGTCCAAACAGCACTTGAGGTGGGCAGGCAGCTCGGCGGTGCCGGCAGCCTAGCTAGAGGTGTGTGTCTTCCTCCTCCTCCAGCTCTTCCTTGGTCAGGTTGTCCAGGGGGACGATCCAGCTGTCCCCCAGCTCCCCATTGAGGTTGACCACCTTCTTCTCCTGCATCTCCGATGAGGTCTCCATCACTTCCAGCGTTGGGTTGTCATGGTAGCCATTCTCCACGGTCTGCAGCTCTTCGGTCAGGCGTTGCTAGAGAACCCAAGGAGAAGGGTCACGATGGAGGGCAATGGCCTTCGATGGTCCACTTCTACGAAACCCAAGCCTGATGGGGCATGGGCCCACTTTTGTGTGGGGCCGCCTAAAGGCAGGGGTCGCCCTAGCGGGAGCTAGCCACAAAGTACATTGGCCTCAACCTTTTGGAACCAACATGTCCTTCAAGGCCAGGGTCCCAGGGTGGCTGCCTGGAGCAGGAGCAGCCAGAGCCCAGGTGGGTGCCTGGCCAGCCTCAGGGCTAGCTTGAGGCAGAGACTTGCCCCAGCTCCCTTCACTGGCACCCCTAGTGACAAATGTTTAGGCCTCTTTCAGAGACTCCCAAAGCGCCTTCCTCGGTCCACCCCACAGAGCTGCCTCAGCCGCCAAGGTGAACTAGGAGAGGCTTTCAGGCAATTACTCCCCTGGTGGGGTGACCCAGGGCGAGGGAGACAAGCTGGTGGTATGAGAGAACCTTGGCTGCACCCTACAACCCCACTGTGCCGCCTGAGACTCCTTGGGGAGAAAGCTCTAGAAGCGGATTTCTGGGACACTCGAGACTGTGCCTGCAGAGCTGGAAACTACAGACCATGGGCCACACTGACAAGGGGCATTCCCGGGACAGATGAAGCGAGGATGCTGGTCACACAGGCCTGCCCAGACGGGTTCATCCTCCAGGCAAGGCGGACTCTGTCCCCTCCATGCAGGGGAGGAACCCAGAGCACGGACAGGTCACGGGACTTGGGCACACTCTCACACGGCTCGTCCCAGCAACCAAACACGTTTCTTGATTTGAGTTTCTTGGCCTGTTCCTGGCGTTATTTGGTGTGCAGATTGAGAAACTGCCTTCAATAGCCCGCAGCAGCTCTAGTGTCTTAGACATGGTGCGCCACTGTATTTTCAGCTAGGAAGTGATACAAATTTATCTTCCTAGTTTTAAATGCGAAAAGAATTCAGATCCACACGTTACACGGTGAGCCCCCCAAAATAAAAATCAATGGTAAAAAACATTTGAAAAAAGAATTACTGGTGTTAAGGGACTTCCAAAGGAAGCTGGTTAAATTAAGCAAGCACTGAGTTGTTAATCAGGTCAGTGGTTCAAAGCCACCAGGACTCTGCAGCCTTGAAAAGATCAAAAGGTAAATAAGAATAGAATTTAAAAAAATCCAAAGGTTTGGAAACCCCAAGGGGCAGCTCTTTTCTGTCGTAGGGACACTGAGTCAGCATCGACTCGGTGGCGGCACGTCTTTCTCTTTGGTCGGGAGGCTGCACCACAGACACAGGGACTCTGGATTCTGCCGAGCACAGCTTGAGAAACGTGGAAGATACAAAGAAAAACCGCCAAGACACAGATGTGGAAGGTGTGCGGATCATTTGGCGTGTAGGAAATAGGTAAGATTTCACAGCCACTTTTTCTTTTTTGTGTGTGTGATTACACATGTACTTTCATTTGCTTTAAGTGATCTCTCCTTTTCTTTTAAATCATTTTATTGGGGGCTCGTGCGATTCTTATCGCAATCCATACGCCATTTTCCTAAGGAGTTTGAACTTCTGAATCTTTCTGTCAAATGGCGCGAGGACACATTTTCATATGTAGAAGTCAGTGGATAATGCAGGCTAAACGTATCCCAGGTGAGCTGGACTCCAAATTCCTTAATAAGAAGAAAAATAACCCGCCATCTAAGAGTTCTGTGCACAGGTGGCGAAGCCGTGCCATCATCTAACAAGACTGGAACGTTTTACTGTGAACCACCACGGAGTCTGAACTCAGACAGACCATTTTGGGGTTTCAGAACATGGGAATCTCTATGGATTATACAAACTCAGGACCAGCTAGTCAATTAGGACTCACAGTGACCCTGTAGGACAGAGTGGAACTTCTCCTGTGGCTTCTCAGGCTGTCACTCTCCTTGGGAGCAGGAAGCCGCTTCTCTCTATCAGCTCTGAGGCCTGACAGACCCTGCGCTTGGCAGTCAAACATGACGTGACCCACTGTGCCACCGGGGCCCTTACTGACTGTCACTCTCACTTCCAGCCCCTTGTTTAGGAAACAAATTAGAGCCTGCCCTCTCTAGTCAGTTCCTAATAAAGGTGAGATGACAGACTTGGGGGAAATTCCAAGTGCGTGGAATGTGTGCTGTTCAAATACATCTTTCCAGCACAGACAGAACACGTGAAGTATAACTTGACTTAAATATTTAGCCCACGATAAAGCCATTCACACCCTCCCACTATCTCTGGCCAGCTAACACAACATTAAAAGGTCCTGATTTTTTTTTTTTAATGGATGAGCAGAGTAAAGAATGGTAGGTGCACGCTCTGTATTTCAAAAAAAGTAACACTCAGCGGGGGAACCTGGTGCCATAGTTTAAGACTCATCAGGCCAAACACGCAGAAACGAGCCGACAGGTGAGGGGTCAAAATGGGTGTGTGGCCCGTGTCCTCAATAAGAGGCTGACTGTGTGATTCCCAGGCCCCTCGGGGTCTGCCTGCTGCGTGGTGTCTGGAGGGGTCCCCATACCGCCTGCTGCCCTCCTTTGTCACCTGGGGGCTGGCGGGGGATGCTCACCTGGTCCTTCCTGTGGGAGAGGCGCTGGTGGCAGCAGCCGTACAGGGCGGCTACGAGAAGCAGGAAGGAGGCCATGCAGACGATAGTGATGATGAGGGGCATGCTGAAGCGGTCCTCAGTCTCCTCCGGGGGCCCCTGGTCTCCCAGCTGCATGTCACTGACCCCCACCTGACCAGGAAGGACAGGATTGTGTGGCAGGGGACAGGCTCGGGGGCACCTCTGCTCGCCCAGCCTTTCACAAGCCTTTGTACTTGGGCGTCTAGTCTGCCCTACTCCCTAGCCCCGCCTCACCCTCCTGACTCCTGGGTGCTGGCCCCTGGAGGCTCCTGGCCCAGCGCACAATGGAAGGACCTACTCACCTCTTGTAAGTCATCCCATTTGTCCTTCAGCCGCTCATAGATGTCACTGGGCTGGAGGATTGCTGAGGGAGAAGCGGGAGAAGATGTCACCTCACTGGCACCCCCCCCCCAGCTTGGCCCTTGGCTCCCCTGGGTCCCCAACTTACTCTGAACGGAGATCTGCTTGACCAGCACAGCATGGTCTTCTGGGATGGGCGCCAGCCGTATGTAGCACTGGTCCCGAGCGGGGTTGAAGGAGGATTTTGCTGTTTTGCACAGAACGGTAATCAAGTTCTCATCGGGAGGGCTCTTTGCCTGTGTGGAGACACTGGTGAAGTCTCAGGGATGCCACCAGGGTCACCCTGAGGGCCTCACAAACCAACCAGACTCGCTGCCATCGCGTCAACGCCGACTCGCAGTGACGGAGCTGCTGGTGCTGGTTTCTACCGCTGACCACAGCCCAATGCTCACCCGTCACTGCCACGGCTCCCTTGAGTTTGGGAAAGGGCAAGGGGGACGGGGACACCACCCCGCTCCCATGGGTTTTGAAAAGCTATTTTCTGAGGTTGACTCGACACCAGGAAGGGACCCAACACTTCCTGCCTGACCTCTCCATGAAAGCAAGACAAATCCCCTCGCCCATCAGAGCCTCTGGCCCTGCCAAGGTTTAGCCAAGAGTGCCAGGGGGAAGGCTGGGCAGTGCCCGACGGCCCCAAGGGGGAGCTCGGCAGATTTCTGCGTATCCACCACCAGCTTTTGGTAAAGTTCAAGTGGGACATGCCACCGAAATGGGCATCAAATGGGGCAGGGGCCAGAAATCGGCGCTGTGATAATGTAAGCATCGCGTTCAGTCATTCTGGTGGGGGGGGGGGGGCTGCCAGGCAGACGCTGGCCAGCAGAGGGCAGCAGCGAGCCGCCCATCACCTAAACCTGCGGGCTGGCTCGCTTTCCGCTGGCTCTCTTTCCAGGTAGTGGTTCAAACCCACCCGCCCCTCCTGAAGTCCCGCGCTGGGTGAGGATTGGGATCTCCCAAGCCCCCAGGCGTCGTAGTATTGCCTTGGGTGGCCCTGGTCACGGGAGGCAGGGCCTTGCCCAGCAACTTGGCGGCCCGAAGGAGCTGCCCAGGGCTGGGGACACTCACGCAGAGGCTGGTCTTCGTCAGGTTCAGAACCAGCATCGTCTCATCTGGCTTTTCGGGGGCCTCACACTGGACCTGGAAGAGGCCGCTGAGGTCAGGGTTCAGGCTCAAGACCCCAGCAGTGCCTGGCACCCCACCCCCCACCTCAGGCAGGTGAGTCTGAAAGGGGGCGGTGCCGGGGCAGCACGGGGCGGTGCCACAGCAGGAGACTCAAGGTCTGGAAAGCCAGCTCCCAACAAGGGTCTAAGCCAGGCAGGGCCTGGAGCCACGAGGGGCTGTCTTAAGAGTACCCGGTTGTTCCCAAGCACTAAGGTGGGCTGCGTGCTGGAGCTGGGGGGTCCTGAGGCAGGCGGTTTGCCCGTGGAGGAAGTTGACAGCACGGTGGTGAAGGTGGTGGTTGCCGGGACGACCGGCACGGTGCTGGCAGCCGATGACTCTCCTTGGTTGGTGACTGGCCTCGCTGTGGTGGAAGAGACAGACAAAAGTGGTGAGGGGCCAAGTGCCCGCGAAGAGATGAGAACCGCTCGCAGCCACCCCCCACCCCCCATGACCAAAACCCTCCCTCCTCGGGTTTCCAATGGTGGTTCTCATGGGGGAAGTGGCCTGGTGGGTGGTGACGGCGTTGGGCTGTTAACCGCATGGTCAGCAGTTTGAAGCCATCGGAGGCCCCACTAGAGAGGGACGAGACTTTCTACTTCTGTAAGAGTTCAGAGTCGCAGGGGCGCCTGTGGTGTCTTTGTGTCCTTGAGTGCGTTCCCAGTTCTTAACCCTGTTGCCCGTCGCCGCAGCGGCTGTGGCAGTCCATCTGGTAGAGGATATTCCTCCGCTTTACCAAGCATGATGTCCGGCTCCAGTGGCTGGTCTTCTGACAACAGGTCAGAGCCCGGAAGATGAAGTCTGTCATCCTAGCCTCCAAGGAGCATTCTGGCCGTACTTCGTCCAAGACAGAGCTGTTTGGTTTTTTGGCAGCTCATGGGTACTTTCAGACGCTGTTTGCCAAAACCCTAGTTGCAAGGAAACGCATCGGGTTTCCTTGTCTTCCTTATTCAATGCACAGCAAAACACCATGACCTGGGTCAGGCGCACCTTAGCCCTCCAGTAACACCCTTGCTTGGAAGAAATCTTGGGCAGCACATTGCGTCTTTTGAGCTCTGGGGTCCTGCTTTCGTGAGCATTGATTGTAGACCCAAGAAAGGTAATAGCCAGGACAGTTTCCATCTACTTATCATGATGTCACCTCTGGGTGGATCCTGTTGGGCGGACTTTGGACTCCTTTACGTTTGCCTTTATATTGAGTCCGAATCCAGAGGGAAGGCTGCAATCCTGGATCTTCATCAGCAAGTTCTTTAATTTTTTACTTCCAGCAAGCGAGGTGATGTCCTCCCGAAGTTGTTAGGAAGCCTTCCTCCCATCCTAATACTACATTCTGCTCCAAATAACGTGGCTTCTCGGATTATTGGAGCCACGAACCAACTGATGAGACGCAATAAGTGTGGTGAGATGAGACAACCCTGACGCACACCTTTCCTGATTTTAAACCCTGCAGGAGTCCCTGGTTCTGGCTGCACAGCAGCCTCTTGATCCGTGTGCAGGTCTGTGAGTGAGCACAATGCCCTGGAATTCTCCTTCTTCTTAAGGCTACCCATAGCTGGTTATGATCTACATCATCGAAGGCCTTTGCAGAGTCAATGAAACATAAGTAAATGTCCTCTGATAGTCTCTGCTTTCAGCCAAGATCCATCGGACATCAGCAGTGAGATCCCTTGCTCCACGTCCTCCCCTGAATCCAGCCTGGACCTCCGGCAGCTCCCCCTCCGTGTACGGCTGCAACCATTGTTGGATGAGCTTCCAGAGGATTTTACTTGCATGTGACATCAATGAAATTACTCCAGCATGTGAGTGTTCTGTTGGGTCAACTTTATGTGGGATGAGCACAAACACAGATCTCTTCCCGTCAGTTGGCCAAGTGGCTGTCTTCCACTACCCTGGCATAGAAGGCTTTGCAGGGCTTCATCAGCTGGTGAAACATTTTGATTAGTGTTCCATCAATTCCTGGAACCTTGTTTCCAGTTAACGCTTCCAGTGCAGCTTGGACTTCTTCCTCCCTTCCACACCACTAGTCTTGCTCATGCGCTACCTCTCCAAATGTTTACGTAGCAACTCGTTCTTTGTGGAACCGTGACTCTGTGCATTCTTTCCATCTTCTCTGAACGCCTCCTGCACCACCCTGTCTTTTCCCCACAGAATCTTTCAATATTCTAACACAAGGCTTGAGTTTTTTTGAATTCTTTCCACTTGATATGCTGCGCGTGTTCGTCCTTTTTGGTTTTCTAGCTCTAGGTCTTTGCACGTTTCGTTATATTTTACTTTGTCTTCTAGAGCTGCCCGGTGACATTTTCTGTCCAGCTGTTCGTCTTGATCACAACTTCCATTTGCCTTAGCTCCTCTGCAATTAAGAGCAAGTTCCAGTCTCTTCTGACACCCACTTTGATCTTGTGGTTCTTTTCTGTCCGTAGCTTTAGTGTATAGTGTTCTTCATGACATCCCACATCGAGTCTTCTGTCATTGGTGCTTACTACATCCAATCCACTCTTGAGGTGTTCTCAAACTTCACGCGGGACATGCTCAAAGTCGTAGCGTGGCTCTTATAGACTTGTTTTCATTTGCTTCAACTGGAAAAGTCTATGCGTATAGTCCCCGTTTGTTGAAAAAAAGGTGTGTGTGAGTCTGGGTACTTTAGAGAAACAAATCCACAGCAACTCATGTATACGAGAGAGAGTTTATATAAAGGGTAAATGCATATCAAGAAAACATCCCAACCCAGAGCCCTCCAAGCTCACAAGTCCAACATTAACCCATATGTCTGACACCAATCCACAAAGTCCTCCTCCATCTCACAAAACACACACTATGACACAGACTGCAGGAGGAAAGCCGAATCAGTGAACTTGTAAGCATCCCAGCGCTGACAGGGGTCTCCACATGGCTGCTCCAACACCCAGGGCTGCATCGGGGTAGGTCCATGTGGCTTCTCCACAGGAATGTGTTGGAGGAAGTGAGCCTTGCCAGCCGAAGCAGGGAACTGGCTAAAGCAGCTGCACCCTGGTCCGACCATCAGAAAGCAAGAGACCTGAGAATTCGAAAGGTGAGGCTCTCTGAGCCATTTATCGCTCCGCCCTTCAATTAATCCCACGTGTTCATCGGCCAGGTCGGCACAATGAACTAATGACCTCAGGGTATTTGAGATGAGGTCGTTGATCTTGCAGATTCTTTGATGCTCCCCCAGCTGCATTCCTACCACCAAGACCATATTTTCCAACCACCCTTCCTTCCTCTGTTTCCAACTGTCGCATTCCAATCGCCAATACTGATCGGTGCATGTTGGATCCATTTCAGACTGAAGATGTTGGTGGGATTCTTCAACTTCTCCATCACTAGCTTTGGGGGTTGGTGCATAAACCTTAAGAATAGATGTATGGATTTCCTTGATCGGAAATCCATTGGAGCAGTCTGGCTCTGTCCTATGTCTGAGTTTGTATGCTTCTCAGGCCTTTCTTCTAAGGCACTTCTACTTGGACTGAGTGCACACGCGGTCCATATGTTACATGCACAGGCATGTGTATGTGATGGTGGCATGGAGAGGGAAAGTGGAGAGCAAACAGGCCCTGGCCTCCTATGAGGGGAGTGTGTCTGAGGGTGCTGACCTGGAGAGTCTGGCTTGGGGCACAAGGCCTTAAGATGGGTGAAAGGAAATCTCAGAGAGTAGAAAAGATCGGAGCCTCCCCTCGGCGTGCTCTTGGAATGGTCCTAATGGCAGTTGAAAGCAGAGGAATTTCGCCCGACTGGAGGAAGGCAGGACCAGAGTCAGACCTGCCCACAGGTGGACGGAGCCGCTGCCTCGAAAGCGATGCCTCCTGTCCACTTCAGGATGGGTCCAGTGACCCAGGGAGCTTTCCAAAGCACAGATGCTAAAGCTGGGCCCAACAATTCTGAAGCAGTAGGCCTGAGGGGGGCTGTGATCCTGAGAGCCGACACCCACCAGGAGGTTTCAAGAGTCCCTTCTGACAGGGAAACGGAGCGGAGCAGAGATGGGGGCATGCTCCTTAGAGTGCGGGCAAGGCCAGTCTGTGAAGCTGGCCTCCATTCTGTGGGCCTTCTCCATGTGGTGTCCGAGGGCCTGTCAGCAAGGGAAGCACGCCCCCGCCCCCCAAAAGTGCTTCAGTGGGGCTCTCGGACACTAGGCTCTGGCCGCCTCTGTCTTCAGGCTCAGCTGTGCTGGCTGACTCACTTGAATAATTCCTTGTGCTTTTTATTTAACCACAGAACCAAAGCCTCTTTGCAAAGAAATAGACAGTCCTTGACGGGGGCGGGGTCCGCAGTAAGCCAGGTAAAAGCACACCTACCAATCTGAGGTGGGCCATTCCACAGTAAGCAAGAGAGGTAAGCACTGACTTGCACTTCTTTATCTGGAGTGAACCATGAAGTTGCTCGCGCCAGATGAGTAGGTAAGCACAAGTCAGCTGTGCTTATCTTGCTCCATCTGACCTGGACCCCAGGTGGAATCAGAATGAACTTCACGTGGGTTTAGCGTCGTCCACTCCCTCCGAGAAACGCTGTTGCAGCGTTCCGCCAGAGGGGGGCAGTGGTGGGGCAGTGGCAGACACCTCGCCTGGCTCCCCCCCACTCAGAATCTGCAGATTCACTTCCTGCCCAGGGGACCTCAGAGGCAGTCACCACTCCTGCCAGTGGAGGCTTGTGGGGTGCTCTGACCCTGAACAGCTCCCAGACTACGGCGGACTAGGGAGAGAAGCCTAGTAATCGACTCTCAAGAACGAGGCAATGAAAACGCTATAGATGACAACCAGTCATGGGGCAGCGGGGCTGGGCTGGGCAGCGGCGAGGCACTGGGTCTCCATGAGGCGGACTGACCCGGGGTGGGGGTGGGGGGGACAGCTCGTCTAATAACGGCTCCATGCCACAGGTGCCAGTTGGACCGCGAGCAACCTGCTGGCTGGGTTTTGCGCTCAACTGGGCAACGTCATCAAGTCTCCCACCATGGACCCAAAGGAAAACCAGGTATGATTGAAAGTGCAGGGTGGCCACAAAGCCCCTCAGCACCAATTGCCACCTTCTCGTGCCACAGTAGCATCAACTAGAGGCTCTTTAAAGTTCCCTCTTGTTGGAGGGGAAACAGGACTTACTTGACATGCCGGGTGCCTTGTGAGTGGTATTAAGCACAGAACTCTGCTGTCCCAGGGTGCCCTCCATGGGCTTCAGAGAGGGGGCAGCTGTACTGCAAGGCTGACTTGGGGGTGGGGAGGCCCCCCTGAATGCTTCACTGGGGCTCCCGCTCTGGCTGCCTTTGTCTCCGGACTCTGTTGTGCTTTGGACACTGACTTTCTCGCTGCTCGTGGTTTGGCCAGTGGCTGAGTCATTGGTCCTGGAGACCGTGGGGTCAGCAGGGTCTTTCGTGTCTTTGGAATCATCGGTGCTTGTGCGAGAGCTGTTGGAGTCCCGATCCACATTTGCTTCACTGAGCTCTCCTGAAGCTGTGCTGGCCTGGCCTGGGACTGGATCCACCTTCCCTGCACTGGGCCCGGGGTCTGGTTTTTCCTGGCTCGGGACTGACTCCACTTTCTCTGCGTCTGGGGCAGCCTGGCCTGGTGCTGGAGCATCCTTGGCTGCACCGATCCCAGCATCTGGGGTGGCCTGGCCTGGGACAGGAGTGGCCTGGCCTGGTACATCCTTGGCTTCACTGATCCCAGCATCTGGAGCAGCCTGGCCTGGGGCTGGAGCAGCCTGGCCTGGGGCTGGAGCATCCTTGGCTTCACTGATCCCAGCATCTGGGGTGGCCTGGCCTGGGACTGGAGCGGCCTGGCCTGGTGCATCCTTGGCTTCACTGATCCCAGCATCTGGAGCGGCCTGGCCTGGGGCTGGAGCATCCTTGGATTCACTGATCCCAGCATCTGGGGTGGCCTGGCCTGGGACAGGAGCGGCCTGGCCTGGTGCATCCTTGGCTTCACCGGTCCCAGCATCTGGAGCGGCCTGGCCTGGGGCTGGAGCATCCTTGGCTTCACTGATCCCAGCATCTGGGGTGGCCTGGCCTGGGACTGGAGCGGCCTGGCCTGGTGCATCCTTGGCTTCACTGATCCCAGCATCTGGAGCGGCCTGGCCTGGGGCTGGAGCATCCTTGGATTCACTGATCCCAGCATCTGGGGTGGCCTGGCCTGGGACAGGAGCGGCCTGGCCTGGTGCATCCTTGGCTTCACCGGTCCCAGCATCTGGAGCGGCCTGGCCTGGGGCTGGAGCATCCTTGGATTCACTGATCCCAGCATCTGGGGTGGCCTGGCCTGGGACAGGAGCGGCCTGGCCTGGTGCATCCTTGGCTTCACCGATCCTAGCATCTGGAGTGGCCTGGTCTGGGGCTGGAGCATCCTTGGCTTCACTGATCCCAGCATCTGGGGTGGCCTGGCCTGGTGTATCCTTGGCTTCACCGGTCCCAGCATCTGGACCGGCCTGGCCTGGGGCTGGAGCATCTTTGACTTCACCGATCTCAGCATCTGGGGTGGCCTGACCTGGGACTGGAGCGGCCTGGCCTGGTGCATCCTTGGCTTCACTGATCCCAGCATCTGGACCAGCCTGGACTGGGGCTAGAGCATCCTTGGTTTCACCCATCCCAGCATCTGGGGTGGCCTGGACCGGGGCTGTTGAGTCCTTGGCCTCATTGAGCCCTGCATCAGGGCTTTGCTGGCCTGGAACATCCTGGGCATCACCGGCTCCAACGACTGTGCCTTGGTTCTCATTTGAGCCATCAGCAGTCTTCTCTGCTATTTAGACAAGAAAACAGGGAAGCAAGTTAGGGTGTGGGCTAGGAGAGTTTCCTCGACACTTGTCCACCCCCTCCCCAGGACTCCAGACACCTGCCTCCCACCTCAACCTGCACCTCCGTTCCCATTTGTCTCTTCAAGGGCCTGGGATCTTGGTTTTCGAGATGTGGAGGGGAGAGGAGGTTAAGAAGGAAGCAGCCTGGAACAGCTGCCACCGAACCAGGTCAACAAGCAGCATCCCTGCCTCCACATAGCGTGGCAGGAGGGTGAACAAACGATGGCGCACCAAACTCCGAGGGCCAGTTCTCCACCTGTCAACGATCCCACAAAAACGCATGCGCACTGAGCCGCAAGCGCTGCAAGGGTGGTCTTCGCTATCTGGCGACGGCATGCGCACGGAACTACACGCCAGCGCTAAAGTGGTCTGCTCGAAAGTTGAGACCCTGGAATGAATTTCTTACAAATTACAGGTCGATGCCCTGCTAGAGAATTCATCTCCCTCACGGGGAACCAGGGCAGCGGCCACATTTTTAGACAGGCGGAGTTGAAGACAAGGGTGCCCTACCCAAAGTGGTGGCCCGCCTCGGGGCTCTGTGCACGACGCCCTCGCCCGTCGGGGCAAGAGCCCGGCATGCACCTAAGCCCCACCCGGTGGCTCGTCTGGGTCTCCCAGCCCAGGGCTTCGAACCCTAATCTCCCCGACTCCAGTTACCCATCCAGATCACCCACGTCCACAAAATGCGGTCTCCTCCCAGTATGCTTCCCGCGACGGCGCCATTCTAGCCAGTTCAAAGCCCCCCATGACACAAGTGGGCAGAGCGATTCATTGGGAAGGAAATGAAAAGGAATTGCCCTTCAGTAAAGAAAAAACAAAAACGGGCAGAGAAAGGCAATGTGGAGGCTATCGGGATAAAGCATCTCTGAGAGGACAACTATGGACGCTAAATTTGGCTTGGGGCAAAGAAGAAAGCGGTATGCGATCTGCCGGATTACCCAGGAAGCACACCCGGGTTTGTGCTTACTTACCTGTACTGAGCAGCCTCACGTGCGTGGTGCGGTGGAACGCAGGTGAAACTGCTCACTACAGAAGACTCGGTGATGTAATGCTTGTTATAAGAGCTGCAAGGGCCCCCAAGGAAATGGTTTATTAAAAAAAATTAAAAGATTAAGCACAAGTAAGCCCGTGCTTAACCTTACTTCGTGGGTAACCTTCCCCACGTGGTGAAGAATGCTTAGAAAAGCACACCCCAAAAAAGAAAGGAAAGTATACCAAGCAGAAAGAAAGGCTAGAACCTGATGCAAACGCCCCAGAGTAGAACAAATAATAATAATCAAGAGGACCAGCATGACTGGAGCTTAGCAGGTGGGGTGGGGGCTGGGGGACTAACAGAATGTGGAAAGCCCAGGGCCTCCAAGGACATGGAACAGTGCTTACTGTCCCAACCAGAAGTGTGTGTGTAAATCTACCTAACAAACAATGCGCCCACATGGTCACCTCCCCCCTTTGTGTCACTGCCATCACCTTGGACTCTGCCCTTTCAGGTGTGTTCTGTTGTCATTTGATCTCCGGCAGGGTAGTGCTTTGAGAAGGCACGCTGCTGAAGACAAACACTGTTGACTTACTGAGCTCCCCTGGTGTTGAGTTTAAAGATGACTTCATGGGATAGTTTCAGTTCAAAGTTGGAAAGTGATTTCCGGGCATAGATTGGGGGTGGGGTGGGGGGAAGGACATTCTTTGTCCCCCCCAGCCTCAATTTATCCACATAAGTTATCCATCCTTCCTTTTTTGAATCTCCAAATGAAACATCTTGGAAAGCATATCTGAGGTCGATTACACTCCTGAGAAGCCAAATTGTGGCTTCTGGATTCTACTTTTTAAAAAAAATCATTTTATTGGGGGCTCATACAATTCTTAACACAATCCATACATCCATCCATTGTGTCAAGAACATATGTATATTTGTTGCCATCATCATTCTCAAAACATTTGCCTTCTACTTGAGCCCTTAATATCTGCTGCTCATTTTCCCCCTCCTTCCCCACTGCCCCCTACCTCATAAATCCTTCTTAATTCATAAATTATTATTTTGTCATACATTAAACTGTTCGATGTCCCTCCCCCAGGGAGGAGGCTATACATAATTCTTGTAACCAGTTCACCCTTTCTCCCCCACATTCTCTCCACCCTCCAGGCTCTTGATGAAGTACAGTAAAAGCCAGTGGAGATTTTAATGCCAAGAAGTTTCACAGGGTTAAACTCACCTTTTTTAAAAATTATTAAATAGGTTCATTGGCACACAAATAATTCTAGAACACTCCTGTACTCATTATTATTAGCTCCCGATTTCCTCCCAACCATCCACCCACTCTGGCTATTTTGTGGGGTTCAGATGGGAAAAGCAGGGCACAGGAAGACAAGAGGTTACTGTCGTAATCCAGATGCAATAGACAGTACTTGGTAACTGTGAACGGGAGTAGAAAGCCCATCCCGAGTGGCTGCTGATGGTTTCGAACTGCCAACCATGTGGGTCCCAGCCCAGGGCGCAACCAATTGAAAATAGAAGCAACGGCTTGCTGGTGAGGTCAGTGAGAGGAAGGGCAGATCCAGGAATCCCTCCTGAGAGAAGGGGAGCCTGGTGGGAAGAATGAACCAGACCTTCACCATTCTTCGCAGTGGATCAGAATGGGTACCATCGCTGTCTGAAGAATTCTCCACCAATATCAACCAATGGCAGCAGCACTTGCCTCCTCTCCTAGAAACTGGAAATGCCCGCTGTTTGTTTTTCAAGCATGTGATGAATCAGACAGTACCCCCCCATTCCCCCCCCACAGCTGGGGGCCAAGAGCAGCGAGTGTGAGCATTCTGATGGCGTGTTATCAGTCAAGCCACCTCCAAGATCAAGCAGCAGTGACGTTACAGCAGGACACAGCACCTAGCACTTGCCACCCTGTGAGCCCGTTCCATAGCCTGGCATGGGTGATACTGACATACATCCCTCCAAAGAAGAATCTCTGCCTTCACATCAATTCTGACTCAGAGCAACTATCTCGTCTCTGGGGCTGCACCATCTTTAAGGGAACAGCTAACAGGATCTGGGTGTGTTTGAACTGCCAACCTTGTGGCTCATGGCCCAACTCATAACCCACTGTGCCACCAAGGGTTCTGAAAAGAAATACAAATGGCTGAGCTGCACATCAGGCGTCACCATGACTGTAGTCACGGGCCATCAAGTCCACATTCAAAGTGACCCCCCTGATTCGGATTCAAAGTGACCCCCCTGTCAGCAATGGAAGGAAACGTTTTCTGGTCCTGCGCCATCCGCACAATTGTCGCATCTGAGCCCACTGTTACATCCAGGGGGGCTTCCTCCTGCTCACTACCCCTCCACGTTATTGAGCAGGATGGCCTTCTCCAGGGACTGGTCTCGCACGGCCCCGCGTCCTCGGACGAAATCTTGCCATCTTCATTTCTAAGGAGTATCCTGACTGGACTTCCTCTCCCTCGGTTCTGGCGGTCCGTGGTACACCACAATTAGAACACGCCCGTTCCTTCGGCCACAGCCACAGTCCCGCTTCCGCGTGCGGAGGAGGCAACGGAACAGACCACAGCTTGAGGTCAGGCGCTCCTGAGTCTTCAAGGTGCCATCTTGGCGCTGTGACACTTTCGATCGGTCCTATGCCACCGAGTTCTCACAGGACATCATTTGATGTCTGGATTGCTGTTTCCATACAGGCTGGTTGGGAATCCTAGTAAAACGAAGTCCTTTTCTCGGCTTATCGTGCTGCTTGTCTATTGAGCCATGTGATGGTCAAGTTTTCTGTCAACTTGGTTGGCCCAAGGTTCTTAGTCCTGTGGCAGTAAGCCCTCCAACATAACCCCTTCCGTGATGGGATCCACTGTGAGCGGCCAAGCAAGCAGCTGTGGAAAGATCAGGGTAGCGTGCAACTCCCTGGCTGAGGAACAACTGATACAAGGTTCCGTGGGGTGTCACCTGCTTCCTATGTGAAGTTCGTGATGAGGGAAAGCTACCCTGCTTCTCTCTGGAACTGGATCCTCCATCTGGATCATCAACCTCTGGTTCTTCGGACTTGTGCCAACGACCCGCCATATTGCCTGCTGACCATGGGGGCCACGAGCAGGAGGCCCTACATTTTGCGAACCTGGGATGCGGTGCACTCTGCAGCCACCAGCCTGAGCCGCTGACCTTTGATCCACCTGCCTGTGGTCTTCCTGTTTCTGCTTCCGGCTCCATCAGTCCCTGCAACTACACGAGTCAAGAGAAGCCTCCAGCTTAACAAGAGAAGCCTCCAGGTGACCATGTGGGCGCATGTTTTGTTAGGTAGATTTACACACACACTTCTGGTTGGGACAGTAAGCACTGTTCCATGTCCTTGGAGGCCCTGGGCTTTCCGCATTCTGTTAGTCCCCCCAGCCTCCACCCCACCTGCTAAGCTCCAGTCATGCTGGTCCTCTTGATTATTATTATTTGGTCTTAACATGGGACTCACAGAATTTCTCTCCCACCCCCCCCCCCTTTTTTTTTGCACGCAGTAAGCAGAGTTTATTTGGAAATGAAAGAAAAGCACCTGACGCAGCAGGTGGGGATTCGAGTGAGTTGTCTTGACCCACAGATTTTAACTGAACTGGATGGAGTTAACTGCTTCTACACCTTTGTGAGCCAGGTACGTGTGTGTGTATTTTCGTTCCCTACAGAAGCCCTGGTGGGGTGGTGGGTTAGTCACCGGGCTGCCCACAGCAAAGGGAGTAGTTGGAAACCATTTCCACTCCACAGCAGAAAGATGAGGCTGCCTGCTCCCAGGAAGACTCCAGAGCAGTGGTTCTGAACCTTCCTCATGCCACGACCCTTTCAGACAGTTCATGGGGCGGTGACCCCAACCATAACATTCTTCTCATTGCTACTTCATCACTGTCATTTTACTACTGTTATGAATTGTCATGTAAATATCTGATAGGCAGGATGTATTTTCATGGTTACACATCAAGCATAATTAAAGCATAGTGATTAACCACAAAACAATATTTATTTCTAATTTCAAATCAATGCAAGTTTGTCTTGAAGCATGGTGTAGCATGGGTAACAGTCTTCACACTGGATACTACGATGTGGGCATATCTGCATGTGGACTGACCCGCCTGGAGCCGGATAGAGGCACAGGGTCTCGGTTCCTAAGACCATCAGAAATGTGTTTTCCGATAGTCTTAGGTGACCCCGTGAAAGGGTCATTCACACCCCCCCAAAGGGGTCGCGACCCATAGGCTGAGAACCGCTGCTCGAGCTAGTCTGAAACTCACAGGGGTAGCCCTGTTCTGTGCTTCAGGGTCCCTAGGAGTGGGAACTGAGGCTGAGTTTTGCGCACCACTAGAGTTTGCTCCCCTGGAGAAGCCAGGGTAAGACAGGGCAGTCGTGAGGATTTCTGTTTTCTGGACACTGCGCTGTGGCCCATACTTCAGGCGACCATCCTCCATCTTCACCCACCCAAGTGTTTCAAGTCCTGGGTGGGAACTCGGCGGCGGCATTGAGTTTGGCTTGGAGAGTCATGAGTAACTTGATTCCAACGAGAAGTCCCCTGGAAAGCAGGCACGGCCAACTGCAGGGAGAAAGGGCCTGAGCTTGCTGACCCAGACACAGCACAAGACGAAGCGAGACATTCTCCGGGAGCTGCTGACGGGATCCTCGGGAGCAGTGGACACAGACACGTTCCCACCTTGCGCAGCAGCCCCCAGGCCAACACAAGAGGAGGGGGCATCTTGAGAAAGCCCCTCTGTGGGGCTGGCTGGAGGGGAAAGAAACTCCAAGCGTGAGGGGGCAAAAATAACCAAACCTTCATTTCCAGGTGTTCTTGTTAGGTGCTATCACACCAGCCCCGTGCATCACAGAACCACACACTGCCCGCTCCAGCACACGCCCCAGGGGACCAGACCTGTGAAATCCAGTGTGTTCACTGGCTGATTCTCAAAAATAATCTTCTAGTCTACCTTAGCAGGGAAGCTCAACCGGAAACCGGTTCAGCATCACAGGCTTCCGCAGACAGGCCGGTGGGGCCAGGAATATCCTCAGCCTTCAGGTGGAGTCAACGCAACATACAGCAGTCTTGGGTCCTGGTAGGAGCTGGCGGGACTGGGGGTGGGGGGTAGGGGCGGGGAGGGCACTGTGCAAATGCAGAGACTCTGTCTGGCATCTCTGTTAAGAGCAAGTGCTTAGCTAAAGGGCGACAGGTGATGTCTATGGCGTTGATTCCATCCCACGGACACCGTGTGTGCAGAAGGGATGTCCCACAGGATCTCCCAGGCTGTGACCTTTTGGAAGCAGATGGCCAAGTCCCAAGGAACCTCCAGGTGGATTTGAACCACCAACCTGTGGCTCATCATCGGCGCCTTACCATGCGAGCCACACCCAGGGACTGCTTGAGCTGCAGGAGAAAGGCAGAGTTGCCGAGTGTGGGTGCTGGTGCACCACGGGGAGAATCAGAAAGCTCTCTCCACTTCTGCGGGACACAGCTCCTTGGGTTATGCCGACGCTAGTCCAACCTGAACTTAACACAACAGAGACCCCCACCTTCACGCCCCAAGTCTCCAGGGCCTGTGGAAGACTGCGGCTCAATCCAGACACCAGAGTGTCTCCTAGCCCTTGGCTCACCCTGCCCCCAAGCGTGACGAAGACCAACAGGTGAGACCAAGGTCAGACCCAGAGGAGCAGCAGAAAGGACGACCGCCGATCAAGCAAGGGCACACATACAGTATTACGATAGTCGATCACGCAGGGGCACACGTACAGTACTGCTGGGAGACTGCAGCCTCTGTCAGCCATACCCTGTGGGGGTGTCCGCAGCAAGCACACACTCCACACCCAGAAGCACTCCCGAGTCCCTGGCTACGCGTCCCCACACTGCACCTTCCGGATACTTGAATTCAAGGGAATCAGGGAAAACCGTCTGTGGTGGCTGATTTCTTCGTAAGACTCAACCGTGTTGTAGCACATATATGAGTCCGTCGCCCCTGTTAGCTGCTGAGTGATGTGCCACGGTACGTATATGCACCACACGTGTCAATGGACATCTAGACCTTTCGGCTGCTGCCCATCATGCCACGAACCCTGGTCTGTACAAGCGTCTGCTTGTATGTATTCCTGCTTTCCATCTTTGGGGTGTCGACCTAGGACTTGGAATTCGGAATCGTCTAGTACTCACTGCCATGGGGTCGATGCTGAGCCCCAGTGACCCTACAGGACAGGGTACAAGCGCACTAACTTTCTACGGGAGTAGAAAACACTGTTTTTCTCCCGAGGAGTGGACCGCAGCAAGGTAACCACAGGTAACTACTACATTACCAGGGCTCCTGTCGTCCTAGCAGCTGGACAATCATCCAGTTGGTTTCTACGGCAGCTGTGCCATGTTCCACTCCGACCAGTCATAGAAAATGGTCCAAAAATTTTTTTACATCCTTGCCAACACTTGTTACTGTCTTATCTTTTAGCCATCTTCGTGGCGATATAGTGATAGAGTTGTGTGCGTGTGTGGACACAAAGGGCCTAGGAGGAGGCACATGCCGGTGGAATCCAGACACCCAACGCCAGTCCAGATCTTGGTTCCTGACACGGTTCTCCTTGGAGAAGCGGCCGATTCCATCACTGCTGGCATGAGGGAACTGCAAGACGAGCCAGGAACAAACTGTAACCCCAGAAATGAGAGCATGTTCTTTTAAAAACACTAATTATGAAAAAAAATAACTCTGTAGGCATGTCACAGAGATATGGCTGCCAATCTGAAAGAGCTCCCCAAATGCCCAAATCTGCAACAATCTGTGCCCCCAAATTAACATGCTAGTGTTGGAGAAGAACCAAAAGTTAAAGAAGAGAAACATCAGTGAATCCACCCTTGTACAAATAAATGGTTAAATTAGTCACGGGGCAAAGGGATGAATCTGCCTTACATGAGATGGTGTTTTTCACTGGAGAGGAGACTTCTTCCGACGAGAGGTATACAGCCCCCTCCCCCTCCCACTTGAGTGGAGACTGACCTCATTGGCTGACCTCTAAGGGAGAAACCAAAAACCAAGCCCACTGCCAACTCACAGTGCCCCCACAGGGCAGCTGGTACTGCTCCTGTGAGTTTCTGAGACTGCAACTCTTTAGGGAGTGGAAAGCCCAGCGGAGCCTCTGGTGGTTTCGAACTGCCAACCTTATGGTGAGCAGCCCAGTGAATAAGGGAAGGGAAAAGTAGCATTGCAGAGGAGACGGCTGGTAGGCAGCTGCCCAGCATATGATCAGGGTTGACACCACTGGTGATGGGCACACCCGGGTATCAGTCACGTCTCCGCTGGGGATACAAAGGGAAGAGAAAGGCCCGCATCTCTGAGGTCTTCTGCACAGAATGCAGAAGCCCGGGCGCATCACGAGACACCCTCAACCAGACCCAGGCTGGGGGACCTTCCACACATGATCCTCCCCCTCAGAACGGCCAGGATCGTGACGAACCAAGGCACATGTAAGAATCTGTCACAGATCGGCACCGCAGCAGGCGATGAATACATGCCACATTCAATTCCGGCACCAAAAAGGGGGGCCCGTGGGAATATGGGATTACGAGTGGAGTGTAAATAAAGGATGCTAACGTGTACAGCCCGGAGCTGGTTTCCTAGCCTTGCTCCGGAGACCACGGCTGCTTAAGACGCGGTGAAGCACATCAGGGCAAACTAAAGCAACAGGGTTTGAAACATGCCAGACCAGCTCTGTACCTATTCTGTAAATCTAAAAGTATTTTTAAATTAAAAAGTAAAAAACAAAAACCCAGCAGCTATAAATGGGAAGAAGGCAAACACGTAGACTAATAATCTGCAACAGATTAGAGCCACTGAATGTATAGGTTTTATAACTTCTTTGTGTAAGAACACAACACACTGCACAAACAAAATAAAAAAGGCAAAAGAAATAAAGCACACACAAATGCACCCTCCGAGTAGAGGTGGGAAGAGGCCAGTCGGGATGGGAAGGGGAGCCACTGAGTCCCTGCCACTCAGAGCGACCCTGTAGGGGAGGGCAGAACCGTCCGTCCCTCCGTGTAGGCGTCTGTGACCTTAACGCTAAGGAGTAGAAACTCCGTCTTTCTCCTAAGGAGCTGCTTGGTGGGTTTGAATTGAGCACCTTGAAGTTAGTCGTCCAACGTGTCGTCACCACCACACCGGGGTTCCCTGTCTATGAGGACATACTATTTATTAAAAGCTTTAACTCAAAAAAAAAGGGAGATAAAGCAGGAATTTCTCTCTCTCTCTCTCTCTCTCTCTCTCTCTCTCTCTCTCTCTCTCTCTCTCTCTCTCTCTCTCTCTCACACACACACACACACACACACACCAATAGCCCATGAACTTCTAAAGCTGTGAACAAATCAAACTCCAAAAACAAACTCACTGCCACTGACTCGATTCCAACTCACAGTGACCCTAGAGAACAGGATGGAACTGCCGGTGGGGGGGGGGGGGGGTTCCCAAGACTGTAATTCTTTACAGGTACAGAAAGCCTCATTGCTCTCCCTCTGCGTAGCTGGCAGGTTCAAACAGCTGACCTTATGGTTGGTTGCCCAACACCTGACGCCGGGAGCCTAGAAACCCCCTGGAGAGCTGTCCTCTGTCCTCCAGGCTGGCCGTGAAGCAGAATGGACTGCAGAGCCCCCAACAACACAACAGCAGAGAGAAGGCAGCCAGCTGGGTCATCAGGACCTGAAGGCATGGCAGCCGGAGCCCGACGCTGTGGGCACACTGCCCAAGGTGCAGAGGGAAGGGCCAGAGTCAATGCCGAAGCGTCACTTGGGGTGGGGACGGGGGTCCGATTCCAAGGGAATGGGCCTGGAGAAGGTCAGAGCCAGGCGGGGCTAGGCATGAAACAGGATGTGCCAGTCAGGGCCCTCGCTGCAGAGCAGGGTGGCCCAAGTCCACCAGCAGCTGCCATGCAGAAACCCCTGGGGCAGGGAGGGTGAGGGGCCTTGGGCTCAGCCTCTTCCTCCCTGCCTGAACCCCCTGCAGGCCGGGATGGCTCCAGCTATTAATAGCAGGGAAGGAAGTGAGAGAATGCCCAGGAAGAGGGTGTGTGGCCGGAGGGCGGGGCGGTTGGCTTCCAGCTCCTCACCTCCAGCACGGCAGTCTGCTACCAATAGCCTTGCCCTCCCCCCCACCTGCTTCCATCCTTGAGGGACAGCAGCACCCAGGTGAACCCCTCTGTCCATGGCCGTCAGCCCCAGTAGCCCACCTCAGCAGTCAGTCTGTGCTTCCCTGGCCCACTTCTCCCGCCCATCCCTGGGCACCTTCAGGGCCCCTCTGTATCCAGGCTGGACTTCCTGTCCTTGAGGACTCTACACGTCTGCTCACATTGGCTAGCACTGCCCTCCACAACCTCCAGAGCTTTACCCCAGCTCCTCACACCCCCACACATCCCCTGAAGAGGCTTCAGCCCCTGCCCTGGGGGCAAGGGTACCTCAAGGGCTACCTTTGGGAAAGGTCAGAGTGTGCTTGAGACCCCAGCCTGGGGTCAAGGAGCCTAATCCCTCACCGCTACTAACCAGCTCCCAGGCCTGCATGGACTCCCCTCTGTGCCTGGGTCCCCATCTGGAAAACAGGGACAGTGGCTTGTGGGGTGGCTCCCTCCAGAGACAAACCTGACTGACACCTGGCACAGGTGACAGGGTGCTGTGTGCTTCCTCAGGAGAACAGCACCCACAGGAAAGGCTGTCCAACTGTCTAGCCCAGCCCGGTCCCCACGCAGACACAGTGGCTGAGAGAGGCAGCCCAGGGCCTGGCACTGGGGCTTCTCAGGGCCTCCGGCTGGCCCGGGACAGCAAGACTGTATGCTTGGGGTCACGGCCCAACCCTCGGCAGCCCCTCTCCCAGAAGGGGCGGCACTGCCCCTCAGGAGATCATTCCGGGCATTCTTCAAATCTGGGATTGTTCTGGGCTTATCACCTTGCTTCAGCTGGCCTGCTGGCCAGGCTCAGTGGGTGGGGCCCAACTGAGCTGGTTCTCTGGTTTGGGCAGGGACCACCTGCAGGAAGATCTGGGGACCCTGGAACGGAGCATCCCCCCATCCACCCTCCATGGAATATGCTCTGACCAACCCCACTGAAGGAGACCGCCAGCCTGTCTTCAGAGTCCCCCTGGGAAGGGCTCTAATGTCCATTCACCAACCCCGATGACATCTGGGGCCCTGCGCCCTCTGCTCCTCCCCCAGTACAGAGTGCATGATGAGGGCCGGGACCTGAACTCAGGAGCCTGGTCACCTTCTTCCAACCCAGCTCCACATGCACTTGAGCTGGGTGACCAGGTGGGCGTCCTCATCCTCACCTGCCAATGTTGGGGAGGAGGGCATCTGGGTGACATAGAATGGGGGAAGGGGTGCGCACAGTCAAGACAGAGAGGGTTGTCCAGCTAGGGGCAAGTTTGTGGGGGGGGGGTGGGGGGGGTGCGGACCTCTCTTGCTGGCAGCCTCAGTCTCCCACCGGAAGAGACCAGGTGGCTCTGAGCTAAGCCAGACGGCTGCCGGCATAGCCTGGGCTCCAAGACCGCATGGCAGGGGAAGCGGAGTTGCACCCTGGGACCTGTCCCCTCACCCTCTTCAGCCTGGGCTTTCTCCTCAGGGAGTGGAACCAAGCCACCGTGCAAGCCCCTTCCTCACCCGACCCCGAAGGGCAGAATCCAACGAAAAGTCAGCCCAGAGCCCGTGTCCTAGTCTGCAGAGGGACTGTGCGCGCCTGTACACACGGCCGCTCAGGCATCTCTTCTCAGCCTCAGGTATGTCTGATGCCCTTGGGAAATCAGGAGACCAGGGAAACTTGTGCAGCACCACACCCACAGCAAGTCGGCATGTACTTGGGGGTGGGGGTGTCAAGCGGAGGCTTCCCCCTCTGAGAACACACCCAACGCAAGGTTGAGAAGCTGGTCCTCGCCCTGGACAAACCATGTCACCCTTGGCTCTTCCCGTCGAGCTAAGGCACAGCAGTGCACACACCAACCCCGAGCCTAGCTCACGGCATCCACCCATTCTGAGGTCTCATAGCGCAGCCCTGTGGGCTTCTCCCAGACTGTAACTCAGGGCAGGCTGACAGCTTCATCTTCCTCCCTCGGAGCAGCTGGTGGTTTCCAACTGGTGACCCTGAGGTTGGCAGTGCAGCTCACAACCACTATGCCACCGGGTGTGTGTCTGTGTGTCCGAAACATACCCTTAAAGGGTCAGAGAGTAAGGATTTTAGGCTTCGAGAACCATGTGTATGGTCTCTTGTATAGGCCTAGACCTGACAGCCACAGATAGCAAGTAAATGAACAAGTGTGCCAATAAAACATTATGATGGCCAGGTTGTCATCTGCCAGCGGTGGGTACAATTCCGTGACAGAAGCTGTGTGTACATCGCCATGGTCCATTTCCAAAATTTCCCACCACCAGAAACAGTTCAGTGTCTCCCCATTAGAAGTCCTCTTCCCTCCCCTCCTACCTGCGTGTTCGTGCGCGCACACACACGCACATGTCTGCCTTAGAGCATTCATGTAAGGGCAGTCAGAATAAACACAAGCAGTCTTATCACCAGCGTTCGCAGCAGCACCGTCCACAGGAGCCAAAGGTGGAAATGACCCAAGCGCCCTTCTGCAGATGGTGGGCAGACTGGCACCTAAGGACAACAGACTATACCCCTGCCACGAAAACAAAGGCAATCCTGATCTGGCTAGGACATGGGGGGCCTTGAGAACACGATGCTGAGTGGAAACAAGCAGTCACAGAAGGCCTCGATTTCCAACAGCTGGAACAAGCAAGTGCTTCCTGTGGGGCTCTTCGGGAAAGACACAAACAAGAGAGCGGCCCAGTGGTTACAGGTTGAGGTGCTCACCGCACAGGGTCAGCAGCTCAAAGCCACCAGCGGCTCGGTGGGAGAAAGAGGAGACTTTCTGTCCCCTCTAATTGCCACCCACGCTGGCTCCCCTCACAGCTGCTGTTCTTTGGGGGTGTTTCACTCATGCAGTTCACCCACCCTCCTGGGGGCTCCCAGTGGACTGTCCCTCGGGCTCACTACAGGGCAGGGCTCTGGGGGTGAACAGGCTACACTTTCTCTCCCATTCGCCCATCAGCGGGCATTTAGGTGATGTCCACACTGGGGGAAACTGCCCAGGGTAGCCCTAACACTGCAGTCTGTGTCTTCAGGGGTGTGTCTGTGCCCAGGCTGGCCCCAGGGGGGGAAGGGATGAAGCAGGGGAGCAGCTCCCCAGCAGGCAGACCTCAGCTTCAGGGTGCCAACCTCAACCCCAGCGTCCCACACGCAGACACTCAGGACCATACTGGGTGCCAGAGTGGGTGCCCGGCTTAGGTGGCCCACAGGCATGGAGTTGACCCAGGCTCCATAACGACCCCATAGGGCCGAGTCAGCCCTGTGGATTTTCCAAGACTAACTTTTTACCAGACCAGCTGGTGGTTTCGAACTGCTGACCTTGCAGTTAGCAGCCCAACACGTCACCCACTACGTCACCAAAGGTCACAGTCACAGAAAACCCTGTGGGTCCGCTCTGGCAGGCCTTCCCCCACTTCTCAGATCCGTTTCCATGGCCACGTGCAAGGCAGGCAAGGCCTTGGAGGGGAGCTCTTGGGAACCAAGGACCCGTTTTCCTCTGGGAGCCAAGGCCTGTTGGGGCAGCATCCCAACACACCCAAGCCATGGGCAGCGTGTTCCCCTACTCCGGATGTGTCTGGCAGGATCCAGGGCTGGGACAGACACCTGGCCAGCATTCTCCTGCTCACCTGAGGCCTGGATGCAGGTGCAAAGCTCAGGCAGAGAGTGGCACTCCCCACGCAGGTGCACATGTCTGAAAGGCCACCTATTTGAATCACCCCTCCCTTCGCCCATCAGGAGAGGCCAGGTTCCCATACACGCCAGAAGGGGGTAAAGCCGAGAGAATTAAGTATATGTATTCGGGATGCAACCTGACTGCAGGGGTCTGGTCTGCACTGGGAGGAAGAGAAGCAGAGTCCAGAGCGTGTCAGTGGCTACAGGGCGGGGGCCTGGGGGGCAGCAGCTGCCGCAGGCACTCCGGGAGGCTCCCTGGGGGGAGGAAGGCTTTTTGAAAGTGAGTAATAAATGGTGACGGCTACACAACCTTGGGGAGCTGCATGCTTACAGATGGCGTTTTAGGCAGAAATATTATGTTCTATACTTCGCCGTTAATATAATGCATTTCAATTAAAAACGAAAACATAAAAAACACATCATCCAGAGACAGTTTGCCGCCAGGGCTCTGAAAGAAAGCAGCCCTGCCAAGGCTTCGTGATGCCTGCCCGACTGAGTCACATGCCGCGCAGACCTACCCTCAAAGGAGCTCCCCTCCCTGCAGCCTCTGATCTGGGTAGCAGAGGGGGCGCGGAGTGGGGAGGCCACGTGGGCAAGCCTTAATCCAGGCTGTCTCCAGAGCTCTGCATGTCCCCCAACAAGGAACCACCCTGTCCCCATCATCCGGGGCGGAGGGGTTTACACTGGCCTGAACCTCCCTGAGGGCCTGGGCACTATAGCAGGAAACCGTGCTGGGCTGCTACCTGGAAGGTTAGGGGATCTCGTCCACACTGAGCACTGTGGAAGGAAGAAAAGCCTGGTGATCCACTTCCTTGCGAAGCCTGAAGGGCACAAATCTACACTGACTCACAAGAGGGTGATTGTCCCCAAACCTCGCCCCCTCCAACCTGGAGAGGTGGGGCGACCACCCAGGTAGTTGGATCCATTGCGGTCTAGTGGTCGGGACTCATGGCATCGGCATCGGCAGGTACAGAGTGAACCCACAGGGTTTTCTGTGACTGTGACCTTTGGTGACGTAGTGGGTGACGTGTTGGGCTGCTAACTGCAAGGTCAGCAGTTCGAAACCACCAGCTACTCTGGTAAAAAAGTTAGTCTCAGAAAATCCACAGGGCCAACTCAGTCCTATGGGGTCGTTATGGATCCTGGGTCAACTCCATACGAATGAGTTTGAGCTTGTATCTTTTTCCTTGAGTGATCTTAGGTGAGTGTGAGCCAGTGACCTTTTGAGTGGGTAATCCAGCTCTGACCCGGACTCCTGTCCACGGGGGCCGTTCCTGGATCTCTGGCATCCTTAGCGACCTACATAAGTGCTCTTAGCTTGCAGAGGAGTAGGTGAGGGTCCGGGGAACAAACAACCTAGTAAATAGTGCACGGAACTGGGCAATGCAGGGATGGCGCCCGCCCCGTCGAGGCCTGGGGCGCGAGTCAAAGGCTCAGTTCCTTTCAAAGGCAGCCAAGTGGCCGCCCAGCATCTGAGATGTTAGGGTGAGGAAGCCGCGTTTCCTACGGGTGACGCCTCAGGAAGTGAATCAGGGATCCCAGCGCCAGGCCCAGGCTGGAGCCAGGTGTCCCCAGCGGCCACAGAGCAGCCCCTACAAGGCTCGGCCCAGTGGCGGGGTGGGGTTGGGTGTGAGCACGTGCAGGGCCTCCGCTCCGTGGGCCCATGGGCCCGTGCCCAGAGTGGCGTGGAGAGCCCCTTGAAGTTCCGCAGGTTGCCTGAAGGAGTCAGCCTTGCTGAGGGTACAAGGGACTCCCACTGACAGGGAAGCAATTCTGACTCCGGTGACCCCAACAGGGCAGGCCACCTCATCTTTCTGAGGTGAATCGTCTGGTGGGTTAAACCATGTACCCCGCAGTCAGCAGTCCAACACTTACCGTCTTGATTGCGGCCATCAGGTCTCCATTGGGCCTGACTCAAAACTCAGACTTTGGGTTTCTGACTGTCAATCTTTCCAGGAGTAGAAAGCTTCATCTTTCTCCCATGGGGCTGCAACTGGTGGCTTCGAACTGCTGACTTGTGGTTAGCAGCCCAACACATATCGCACTATGCCGCACGGCTCCAAAAGGGCTGGAGGGCTAGGGCAGCCTGCCTTGGTCCAAGGCTCACAGGTCCTCCAGGCCCTCCTCCCTCCTCCCTCTCCTCTCTCTCTCTCTCTCTGCCACTCTGGCTTGCTGCCCCCAGCAGCCTACAGGAGCCGCCCTTGAGTGGCCTTCTGCCACAATGACAAAAGCCACCTCCAGAGGCTGCAGGAAGGGGCAGGTGTGCCCACTCAGGCTGGAGGGCAGGGCTCAGAAAGGCCGTGAGCACTGAACAGAGTCAGACCAAGATCGGCCATTCACAGTCCCCACCAAGAAGCTGGACTGTTTCCTCACTCCTTACCAGTCAGACCCACCGCTTCTTCTGCATCCCCGGGATGTCACCTCAGGACTTAAGGGACCCCAGACATCACCAGTCTGATCCCAACCCCGTCGGGGAGGGGTGGTCATCAGATGGCCAAGGCATCTGGTTTGGTACTGAAAACTCTGCCCTAACTCCCTGTAATGCGGGGTCCCGAGGTGGAGCCCAGGGCGAGGAGCAGCGCTGGGTGCAGTTCCGGGGACTGCCAGATGAGGGCGCCTGGGAAGAAGGCAGGTCGAACGGGGAAGAGGCTGAGATTCTGTCCATTGATTCTGGCCCACCCCTTCAACCACCCTTTGGTGCTTTGGTGCTTGCTCCGATTGAAAATGGATCACCAGAAGGGGGAGGATCACCCGTGTTAAGCGTGAAGCATGTCCCCCCAGACGGCTCAAACACCAAACCACTACCGTTGAGTCAATATGGAATCCTAGCGACCCTGCAGTAGAACCAGGTAAAACTGCCCCTGTGAATTTCCAGGACTGTAACTCTTTGCAAGAGTAGAAAGATGAGGCTTTCTCCCTTGGAGAAGCTGGTGGTTTCAAACTCCTGACCTTGAAGTTAGCAGCCCCATACATCACCACTAATGCCAGGGCTCCTTGTTCCCCCCAAAAGGCACGCCTCCCCACAATAGAAGTGTCTGATGCCTGGCCCGATGGCTGTGGACTTGGCCAGTCTCTCGGGTGTGAGGCTGGGGGAGCCAGGCCAGCACGGGGTGGGCCAGCACGGGGTGTCCTAACGTTCCTGAGTAATAAATACAAGGAGGATTGCAGACACCGAGCCACATGCAAAGGAGGAAGACACCAAGAGTCCCAAGAGATGCACCAACCAGCCCAGGGCACCGGCGATGAAAGGGAAAGAGGCTCAGGCTGGGCAAGTATTTCCAGCAGAGCAGCACCAGCAAGTGGACAGGGGCTCAAGTGACCGCAGAGGGAGGCATGCCTCTTCCTGTGGGCAGGCTGACCCCGCACTCCAGGCAGCAGAGGGCAGGAGCGGAACAGGAAACATGGCTTCAGGAGCAAGTGGTGTGTGCCCCTGTCTTGGAGGGGGAGAGATCCAATATCAGGTTGCTTTGAAAACACTGTCATCCAGACCCATCCATTCTCTTTCACGAAGGCTTCAAGTTGTGCCTGCTGCCTGTGGGGGCCCCCTAGAACTGGGCTTTTTTGGAAAGTAGGTCAGGCCTTTCTTCTGAGCCCCCTCTGGAGACATTCTCGCTGCCAGGTCAGAGAGTAGTTGTACGCATGGCTGGGCCAGTCGTCCAGGCCTGTGAGTAGTGCCCTTAACTGCTCCCCCACCAGGTGGCTTAGAAATGCAAGGAGGTTTTGTTCAGCTTTAGGGGTGTTCTCCTGCCTGGCCCAGGGTCTTCTGGCTGTAACCCCATCAGCCCCTCAGACCCTGGCAAACCTCCCCTTTCCCTCAGTAAACTCGTGGTCACCCCATAGGACAGAACAGAGCTGCCCCTGGGTTTCTTAAGACTAACTTTTTAATGGGAGCACAAACTCAGAGCCATCAAGTCAGTGCCGACTTACAGTGGCCCGGTAGGACAGGGTAGAACTGCCCCTCTGGGTTTCTGAGACTGCGACTTTATGGGAATGGAAAGCCTCATCTTTTCCTGGTGCGGCTGATGGTAGATTCAACCTGCTGACCTTGTGGTTAACAGCTGGAGGTACAGCCCACCATACCACCGGGACGCAACCTGTTGTTAGTTGAGCATCCCAAGACGTGACAGGCGTTCTACAGGAAACACGAAGGAAGAAGACGGCATGGGAGAGCCCAGGGTCTACACGGGCAAGGAGGAAGCAGCCCTGGCAGCACCAGGATGAAGTGCTCAGCTGGGTGCGGGAGAGATGCCGTTTGAACCACACAAAGGATCCTGGGAGAGAAGAGAGAGCTGGTGATCGACTTCCACAAAGACGACAGCACTAAGGTCACCTTGTGGGCCGGTCCTACCCCGTCCTATGATGTCATGCAGTCAGAGGGGTGGCCAACTACAGGACCCCCGACCGAGAGCACTCCACAGCAGAGCAGAGGAACGCACATAGCAGGCGCATTGCTCACACATTTGGGATCATGGCTCGGTTCTAGGCGTGGACCGGGCACACGTTTCCCAAGCAGGTGACTCTTGGGATCTGTGTACATGGCGTGGGGAGCACGGCCTGCGGTCCAGCGCAGTTAGAAAGGCTGCTTGGACTGGAATCCCTAGGGTAGCTTGGCAGGTCCAGCTTCCAAGCCACCTCTGGGTATATTCGAACCACCAGATGTGCCCCTCAGGGACCCAGCTCCTGTGGGCTGCCTGTAAATGCCACCAGGGTGGGAGACAGGGGGGTGGAGAGTTGCCCCCTGCTTAGCTAAACCTAGCACTGGCTACCCTCACCCATGACTCTGGTCGGCAGTGGACCCTCAGAGAGGGGCTCTCCCCTGAGCAGACTAGCTGGGGTGCTGTAATAACCCCATGGAACCAGGCCCAGTGCCCAAGGAGGGTCTGGGAGGAGAAGCTGGGCCTGCTGGGTCACAGTGGGTGCTATGAGCTTCAGAGGTCAGTCTCTCACACTTCTCAACAGCTTGCCACCCAAATGAAAGAAATAAAGCCCAACCTAGTCCCACATGTCCAGCATACCATACATGACTGGGTTTAGCCTTTACTGAAGGACCAAGGAGGAGGCCTGGTGGTGGAGTGGCTATGTGTGGGACTGTTTACTGTAAGGTCGGCCGTTCGAAACCACCAGTCGCACCAGGGAGAAAGATGCGGCCATGGGGCGGAGGGTGGGGTGGGTGGTTTCTACCCTGTCCCATATGGTCACTGTGAATCAGGATCAACTCAATGACAGTGAGCTGGTTTTTTTGGTATTGCTGTTTGGTTTTGTTTGGATGCAAGGCAGAGGCCTGGTGGCGTGGTGGTTACAGAGTGGGGCTACCTAGGGAAAGATCACCAGTCTGAACCCAGCCTCCCCCCGACCCCCCCGATGGAGAAAGCTGCGGCTGCCTTGCTTCGTTAAAACAGCCCGGGAAGGATGATCCCTGGGCAGCTCTACCCTGTCCTACAGGCTCCCCGAGTCAGAATCGACTCTGGTGGCGGTGGGTTTGGACAGAAGGCGGTCCCTCTACCCATTTCAAAGCTGGGGAAACAGAAGCCAAGGACGAAGTCTGAGGTCTCAAAGTCTGAGGTCTCCGGGCTCAGGAGGGAAGACACTCAAGCCTGGGGCCTGAGCTGGGCCTCGTGCCATCAGACCCCAATCTTCCTTCTTGTCCGGGTCAGGGCTACCATTGGGGATGGGATGGAGCGGCGCTGGGCCAAGCCAGTGGGGCCTGAGGCTCGCCCTTTGTCTCCCCCTGACACGCTCCTGCTTGCCCAGCACCTGGTGTCCAGGGGGTGTGGGGAGGTGTCTGCCACCTCTGGACTTTAGTTTTGGAGCTCCCAACTGCCGGGAACTCTGTGCCTGTGACAATGTCCCCACTCTGGACTTGCCTAGAGGCCGGGCTGCGCATGGGTGGTCCCTGGGGCCCAGGAGGGCCTGAGCGCAAGGAGCCGTTGTCCTCCCACTCACGGGGTTTTGTGTCATCGATGTGGAAAGGCCAGGGTCCTCCAAGCCAGGGTGAAGCAGGAGAGGACGGCCAGCGGTGGTGGTCACAGTGTCGGGCCACGGAGGCTGAGCCGGCTGAAGACACCTGAGTGTTCTTGCACCCAGCAGGCTGGGAGACTTGCTCAGCCACTCTCTCAGGGATCCATTCTCCCCACCTTCCCTCCAGAAGATTTGTGGTTAAGCAAATGAGCTCCCCAACCACAAATAGCTCTGCCCTGCTTCTCTTGCAGCTCGGTATGGCCACGTGACTCCGTTCAGTCCCATGAAATGCATCTAAAGGGTCTGGCATGGTTTGAGGGGCGGAGGGGCATTGGAACGAGGAGCTGTCTGCTTCCTGCGCCTTTGTTTTCTTCCTGATGGCGGGAGCCCAAGCGGCCATCCTGAGCCACCTGCCGCCCTGCGGATGTCCTTCCTATCAGAAGCGTATAACTGTCTTCTTTGACATTCTTTTTCCTGGTGACAAGCAGCCACACCAAGTCCTCTTTCCCAGCAGACAGACAGAAACCATCACCTCAGCTGCAGGGTTCCAGGGTAGGGAAGGCAGAAATGGGCTCCTCCTATCCCTCCTCAGCACCCCCCACCCTCACCTTCCTATATCCACATGTCTGTTTCTCCAAGACCAGGGCCATCCCTCTGAAGCCTGCCTCTCTCTCCTCTGCAGCTTGGCCGTGGATTTGAGAGCCTAAACCAGTCCAGCCACACACTCAGTCCCTTCATTTATTCCTTCACTGGATGCTCGCTGAACACCTCCTAGGCACTGGGGCTGCCACACTGAACAAGTGCCCCCCTAAGAGACGGCCAACAAGAAAATTCAGATACACGGGGGTGCGGGACTGCGGGGGAGAAGGTGCGTTGGAGCCCCTGGGTAGAGCCACGATGGTTAAGCGCGCTCCCAGCAACTACAAGACTGATGGAGTGAGTCCACCCACAGGGGCCTTGGAAAAAAGGCCTGGCCTTATGCTTCCACCAGGTCAGTCCTCCTCTGACACACAGGGCTGACCTGAGTCAGAAAGGGGTTGCCAGCCGGGGACAATCGGGTGCACTGCATGAGGCGGGGCAGGGGAGGCGGTGTGGAAGCAGAGCTGAAGGGAGTCAGGGAGTCAGCGGTGCAGATTCCCGGGCGCTGAGCTGCCTGCTGATGCTAAAGTCCATCTCAGTTTCCCCTCTCCGCAATGGTCTTGAGGTAGCGGCACCCCAGCAGCGGACAGTCCTGCCCTGAGGGTGGCACTGGAGCAGATGGATGGGGACAGATGTCTGGGTCCCTCTGGCAGAAGGTACTCAGAGCCCTAGCTTTGAGAATACAATGGAAGGGTCCCCCTCCGCCCACCTAAGCCAGGTAACATGGGAGTGTGAGACCAACAGAGTGGGCACCAGCTGGGGGCGGGCCCCAACTCCAGGCAGTCTGGCAGGCCACCCTCGGAATTCTCCTGCTGGGGGCTCTCAGGCAAGAAGCTTCCGGCCCTGACAATTGGCGGACGGGGTGCCACCAAGCACCCCAGCCGAGGGCCTGAGGGAAGTGCGGGGTGGCTGTCCTCAGGGGGATGAGGACAAAGGAAGAGAGGGTGGTGGTGGTGGTGGTGGTGGTGGTGCGCGTGTCAGGGAAGGGGTGGGGGACCAAGGAGTGTCACGGCCAGGGAGGTGACACTAAGCTGGCCATCTGTGTAGGACTCTGTTGTCCCAGTCCCAGGTGGGGGCGAGTCTAGGAGCTAACACAAGAAGCTGGGGATTAAGGTGACGTGGAGAGGGGCCTCTCCCAAATCTTGAGTCAAGTTCTTGTAAACCACCATCCATTTATTAGTGACCTAGGGCCACGGTCACACTCACAGGTCAAAGGGGGCAGTCACGGTGTGTGGTGGCCAGGGCTATGACGCTTGCTCAGGGAGCGTGGAGGGTCCAATTCCCAGAACCAGGGGGTCTCTGAGCCTCAGAGTACCCGTCGGATGAAGGCCTGGGGATAGAATGGATTTGCCGCCATCTGGCACCGTTTTAAAATGAGCCTGGTTTCCCCAGCTCCCAGAGCCTACGGCTGGACCTGGCAGGGCTGGTGTCCTGGTGACATGCACCATCAGGACGGTCACTGGGCACCTGGACACATGGCCTCACCTCCCTGGTCTGGCAAAATTGGCAGGCTGCTGTCAATGGAGTCCAGACGACTCCAGTGGTGGACTTCCGGGGGTACAATGCAATGGTGTAGGTTCCTTCTTTCAAAGTGAGGTGAGAATTACAATCCAATTCTGCCGGCTCAGGGTGAACAGTCAGGTCCCACCCACTTGAAGGGGGCTCATGGGGTGGTCCCCACTAGGAGCAAAGGCCCCTGCACCCACCACCCAGTGAGGACATGGGAAATGAGCCCAAGGGAGGGGAGACAGCTCACTCACTCCTGGGGTCTGAGGTCAGCTCCAGGCAGCAGGCGACCTGCGGGCTGTGGACAAGCAGAAGCAGCAACCTGCTGGGGTCCAAACCCCACACAGACAAACCATGCACGTGTGGCAGAGAAGGGGGCCCCCTGGGGCATTCCTGGTGGGGATCTTCTGGGTCACCGATCACGTCTTTTTTCTGTGATATCACCAGCAGATCCCATGTCTAGTGAGCCGTATGTGCGGGTCCCTCCCACTTCCCTGAGAAGCAGCAGGCCCCTGGGCAGCTACAGGACAAAGGCGCCTGACCGGACATCACTACCCCGAGGCAAGTGGGCCACTGTGGGGTGGAGGGGCTCCTCTTCCAGGTCAGAAGCCAGGACCTGGCTGGTTCCTCAGCTCAACAGCCCAGAGAGAACTCCTGAGCCGCTGCCCACTGCTACTCGAGGCTGGGTGGCCCCTGGGGCACAAAGATGCAGGTGATGGGGGCCATGCCCTTGGAAAAGGAAAACAGGCATGACACGGATGTGTGATGTGGCTCTATCCGGGAAACGGTGGCACAGAGCCCCGTGGGACTGGGCTCTATGCGTTGGGCTGCTAACTGCAGGGTCAGCAGTTTGAAACCACCAGCCACCACTCCATGGGACAGCCAGGGCTTTCTATTCCTGTAAAGAGTGACCATCTTGGAAACTCACAGGGGCAGTTCTGCCCTGACCTACAGGGTCCCTAATGAGTCGGGGGCAATTCAATGGTGGTGAGTGAGTTTTTCAGACATGGTTGAGTCTTGGCAGCAACGATGCTAAAGGAGGGACGGACAGTTACATCCCAGGTTCCCCGGAATCCCAGAGGAATCTAGCTCACCCTATCCCCTCCGCTCATCAAAGGTCTAAGGGGGCGGCATCCACACCGCCACTGGCCCAGAGCCCACTCAACACAGATTCCCCAAAAGGAGGCAGAGCCAAGGGGCAGGCTTCCCTAGAGCCTCTCAGTGCCAGATTCCCCCCACCCCCGTGAGGCTCTGGCCATACTGCCACCTGATACCGGTCGGTCGGTCTCTCTCTCTCTCTGCTTCTCTCCCTTCCTGGACTGTCTCCACTCCCCCTTCTCCCAGCACCCCCACCCCAATCTTGCCTGGTCACTTCCTGGTCACTCAGGCCTCCCAGCAGCCCAGTGGCAGGAGTTTCTCCCCTGGCTCTGAGTGGTCACTTCAGTCCCACCACTCCCCAGAGGGCCTACCCTGGACTCCCAGACCCTAATCTGTGTCTCCACTCCAGCCTGCAGTGTGCCCCAGGACACCTGCAGTAGGTGCTCCCAGGACCCCGGCCCACTCCCGGAAAGTTGCGGTGAACTTCCTCCTGGTCAGTCCCTTCCCCGCTCTGACCACGTGCACACCCACTCCCTCCCTCCACCGTGTGACTCCAGTCTTCCCAGTGGCAAAGCCTGGATGCCTTAGTCTGGTCGGGAGCTTGATGGTGATGCCGATGGTGACTGGGTATTAAAGTGCTCTGGCTGAGAGGCAGGCACAACACCGAGACTCTGAGACAACCCATGTAGCCGGCCAGACGGGCTAGTCCTTTGTAGTGAGGACCTCAGAGTAACCGTGCAGGTCAGTCTGCTCCCTGGGGGGCAGAGAGAGCACAGAACCCAGGGGTCTTATCATGGTGGCACAGAACGGGGGTGGGGTGGTATCTTATCATAGTGGCACTCCTCCAGGTCCCGCTCCTGGGCCTGCTTGTCTTTCTTATTTAGGAGGTGCGTGGCAGGACCCTTGGCTTACTGTTTCCTGTGTCCTGAGAGCAAGATCCCAGGGCTACGTTGTCGGGGGTTGCTCTCTGTTTCAGACACCCACAAGAAGCACGGCTGTCTGAACACAAACACAGGATTCATTCCAGGGGCTGGGGTGCCGGGAGTGGGGGGCTCCCACCACCTCCAGTGACTGCAGCCTGGAGGACCACACCCTCCCCTCAGAAAGGCAGACTGCTAGTAGTAACTGTAATAAGAAGCCTGGATGATGGCCATTTTCGGCTCTTCAAAGCAGCTCCCCACCCCCACGTTAAAGAGCTTTTCATAATCCCATTAGGACAGGGCACCCAGGGCTCAGAAAAGTCAGGAGTGGGTCGTCATTTGCGGACCCAAACCACTGTGCCCTTGGCGGATGCCAGGCTGAACCAGGGCTTTATGGGAAAACCCCGGTTTCTTGGAAATGCCCAGGTGGCAGGGAGGATGCTCCCCACAGTCCCCACAGCGGGCTCAGGTGTATCTCTGCCTCCCGGAGGCAGGGCAGTGGCCCCGTCAACAACCCCCACCCTCTCCTTGAAGGAGGGCTTAGCCTCTAGAAACTACTTAGCCCTGAGAACCTGCCCTTCCTTCCCCACCTGGCCCCCACCCCTTCTGGCTGGGCCGGTGCAGGACGCCCTGAAGTCCCGAGGCCCGCTGAGAAGGGCTGAGAGATCCATCAGCCACCGTGACAGGCTGCTACTCAAGGCACCTTCCTTTCTTGTCTCACCATCCCTGAGCACAGACTGCCCCCTCCACCTGGCACCAAGGACTCCTCGCAGGGCAGAGGGGAGCGGAGTGCTGCCCTCCCCTCCCTCCCTGGAAACTCGAGTCCCAAACCTCCATCACCTGACCACAGGGTGGGCGTCCACCTCCCTTCTCTCTGCCTGCGACCCTGAGGATGACCAAGTGAGCAGGTGAGCAGGAGAGAGCCGGGAGGCTCTGCTCTCTGGGGCGGCGCCTGCCCGGTTCCCAGAGGCCGTGGGGGCTCTTGGGCTGCCCGGGTTTTGCAGCACCCAAAAGCCAGGTTAGGTTCACCTTCAGAAAGAACACAGGGCAGAGGAGTGCTGGCGTCTAAAGCGGTGCCAATCCTCGCTTCCTGCAAAGTTCCTGCCTGCACGCACGGGTCCCAGGGGTCTCCTCGTCCGCCAAGCACCCAGGAGGATGTGGACACAGGGACCCCTCCCGACCAGGTGGCTCTGGGCCTGCGGAAGGGCCACTAGTCCTCCCCAGACCCACCATGGGCTCAGGAGGGCCACGCGGCTCCGGCTGCCGGGCTAGCCGCTCTGCGGCCGGCGGAGCTCGCTGCCGGCGTGGGCCGTGGCTGCAGGCATGTCACCTGCGGCGGGGACTTCCTTTAAGAGCTGCAGAAGCGGCTCCGCCTGGAATCGCCTACACGACAGCGTCCCTGGAAATGCCGGGGCCTCCCCGCCTACACGAACCAGAGGCTGGGCACACTCCGGGCTCTCGCGCCCCTAGCTGCCCGCAAAACACACCCGCGCCGGCCACTGCGGCGGCCCTGGGCTCGGAGCGGAACCGACCCGACCCCGCGGGGCTCGCGCCTCCCCGGGGAGCAGGGGCGCGCAGCCACCACGCGGTGCGCAGCTCCGGGGCCCGGCGCCCACTCACCGTCCTCCTGGGAGCGCGCCGGCGGCGGCGGGAGCAGCAGCAACAGCGCTGCGAGCGCCAATGCGGCGCGCATCGTGTCCTCGGCGCGGCCGGAGCAGGTGGCGGCGGGCGAGCGGGCGGGCGGGCGGCGCGGCGGCGGCGTCCCGAGCGGTCTGCGGTGCGCTCGGCGGCGACTCGGCCCGGCCGCGCTCCCGCCCCGCCCCGCCCCGGGCGCGCGCAGTCGGCGGGGCCGGCCCAGGCGGGAGGGCGGCGGGCGCGCGAACAATGAGCGGAGGAAACTCCGCCCCGGGCGGCGGGCGGGGGGGAGAGGGGGAGGGGGAGGGGCAGGCTGGCCACCACCGAGCCCTCCCCCCGCCCCGCCCTGTCCCGCCCCAGCACAGGTGTCCCGGCAGTCCCCCGTCTCGGCGTCCAAGGAACAACCCCAACATCCCGCCACGAGACCCCCCGGCGCCGCGCGTCCTGCCCCGCAGCCTGGGCAAGGCGGCTGCCACCTGCCAGATCCCACCTCCCCTGCCACGGCCCCTGTCCCGTCTGAGCTGGCGGTGAGCAGCCAAGCCTGGCTTCCTCACCTGGGAAAACGCAAGGCGACGGACACCGAGAGGCGAAGGATGGTTATTCCCGTCCCCGCGGTCCTTCCCACACGTGCTCAGTTACTCTGGGCGTCAGTCAGAGTCAGGGGGTGAGGCTCATTTTGCAACGGGGTAAATGGAGTCACAAAGATGCCAAAAAATTTGCTCGAGAACTCAGAGCTGGTGGGTGGCGGGACCGGGGTTCGAACCCAGGGGCCACAGCTCGGGGGACCCAGGTGTGAGGAGTTTGGAGAAGGCGCGCGTGGTCTGGTTAGCGCCGAGACGCGTTTTCGACGTTTCTGAGTCTAGTAAGCCCGAGCGAGGCGCAGGGAGAGCCTGAACGGAGGGGCCCGGGGCGCCCGGCCCCCAGGGAGTAGGGACTCCGGGCCTTTCCTCCGTCAAACCGAGCTGCACGCTCGCCGCCCGAGCCGCTGGGAGATTTGAATAATGCAGGAGGCGAACACTGAGCTCGGAGCCCGGGATGGGCGCGAAGCAGCGCCGGGAAGCGGGAGTGAAGTCGTGCGTGCGGACTTGGGGTTGGGGGTGGGAGATCCATAAACCGCGTTCACCCGGTGAAGGAACAAAGGAGTCGGCTCCCGGGGCCACCGGGCTTTTAACAAAAGCTGGGGGTGGGGCTGATGCAGATCCTGACGCCCCCCTGCTAGGGGACATTGCTTCAGTGGTGCCCAAGAGAGCGGACCCGGACGGGAGGGGTGATTACTCCATGGGGCGGAGTGGGATGCGGGCAGCGCAGATTTCGTTCTGGGATGCTTTCCGCCAGTAAGGCATGGGATGGGTGTGCGGGACTAGGCGGGGACCCCCGTGGGTCGACGCTCGCCGGGACTGCGTGCAGGGAGGGCACGGTGTGTGTGGAGGCCAGCAGGGCTGAAGCACCGGCGGCTGGGGTTCCTGGGAACGGCTGACCTGGCTGTTTTCAACAGGAAGTTTCTGCCGGATTAGGCCGCCCCGTTTTCCACGCTGCGTTTGGAAAACAGAGCATGTACCCTATAAATACCCCGTGTGTGTGTGTGTGTGTGTGTGTGTGTGTGTGTGTGTGTGTATTGTAGTCAACAAAAGGCTTGTTAGGACATTTTAAATTCACAACACTTAGGGTTAGCCCCATTAAAACCAAAAAACCAAACTCAGTGACAATAAGTTAATTCCAACTCACAGCCGCCCTAAGGGGCAAAATAGAAACTGGCCCTTTTGCTTCCCAAGGTTGTAAATCTTCCCCCCCCACCACCCCCCAGCTCCATCTTTTTCCCATGGAGTGGCCAGTGGGTTTGAATTGCTGACCTTTTGGTTAGCACCCCAACTGAACTAACCAACCACCAAGGTTCCCTTTGAACCCATCACTAAACTCAAAACTTGCTGCCACTGATTCCAATTGAGTCTCTTCCGATTCATAGCAACCATATAGGATAGGGCATAACTGCCCTTGTGGGTATCTGACACTCTTAACTCTACGGGAACAGAAAGCCACATCTGTCCTGTAGAGCAGCTGGTGGTTTTGAACTGCTGACTCACCTGAAAAGATGAGCGCAGACATCTGGCTTAGGAGTTGGGAGTAAAGTCAGGATGGTGGTGGACTCTTCCCCACAATCCAACAGCTCCCCTCAGCTCCCCACACACACCCCTTTTGAACACAGGTGGAGTATTCAGGAAGGAGGTAGGCTGGATTTAAGCATCACTGATGGTAAGTGCTTGCTGACAGGGAGGCAGACCTGAAACCCTTGCTGATGAAGATCCAATGTCTCAGGCTTCAGTGTGGATTGCAACTCAATGTAAACCAAAACAAACCAAATTCACTGCCGTCCGGTAGATGCTGACTCAGAGCGAGGACACATAACTGCCCTTGTGAATTCCTAAGACTGTCACTCTCTACTGGAGTAGAAAGCCCACCGGTCTGTCTTCAGAGAAGCAGCTGGTGGTTTCAAACTGCTCACCTGGCTCTTGCAGCCCAGTGTGTAACCACTTCACTGCTGAGACTCCAATTAAATGTTAAGAAAATCCAAATCCTCACAACTGGGCCAATAGGTAACATGATGCTAAGTGGAGAAAACATTGACATTTTCAAGGATTTCAACCTGCCTGGGTCCCTAATCAGTGCTCATGGAAGCCACAGTCCAGGACAGTTGATCACAGGCCACCTTGCATCCGGTACATCTGCTGCACAAGAACTCCTGAAAGTGTGGGAAAGCAAGGATGTAATGTTGTGGATTAAGGTGCACCTGACCCAAGCCATGGTATTTTCCATTGCCTCATATGCATGTGAAAGTTGGACAGTGAACAAGAAAGACCGGAGAAGAATCAACGCGTTTGAATGATGTTGCTGGCAAAGTATTCGGAAAGTACTGTGAACTGCCAAAGAACAAGCAAAACTGTCTTGAACGAAATACAGCCAACAATGCTCCTTAGAAGCTAGGGCAGTGGTTCTCAACTTTCTAATGCCGCCACCCTTTAATACAGCTCCTCATGCTGTGGTGACCGCCAACCATAAAATTATTTTGTTGCTACTTCATAACTGTAATTGTGCTACTGTTATCAATCATAATGTAAATACCTGATATGCAGGATGCATTTTCATTGTTACAAATTGAACACAGTTAAAGCACAATGATTAATCACAAATACTACATGTAATTATAGATTGTGAAATATTTATTTCAAATTACATATAATGCAATTTTGGTGTAGTATGGGTAAGTCTTCATGCCTGGTATTCATATGGGGGCGTATCTGTATGCAGGTGGACCTTCCTGGAGATGGATAGCAGTGTCTCGGTTCCTAAGACCATCGGAAATCAGTGTTTTCCGATGGTCTTAGGCAACCCTGGCGAGAGGGTCGTTTGACCCCCAAAGGGGTCCAGACCCACAGGTTGAGAACCGCTGAGCTAGGATGGCCAGACTGTGTTTCATGTACTTTGAACATGTTATCAGGGGAGACCAGTCCCTGGAAAAGGACATCCCCTTGGTCAAGTAGAGGGGCAGCAAAGAGAGGTGACCCTCACCAGACGGATGGACACAGTGGCTGCAACAACGGGCTCAAACACAAGAACAACTGAGCATGGGGCAGGGCTGAGCAGCGTTTCGGTTTGTTAAAGATAGGGCGGCTGACCGGACAGCCATCGACTCGGCTCCGGCCCATCAGGACCCTGTGCACAACGGAACAAAACCCTGCACGCTCCTGCGCCATCCTCACAATTGCTCCCGTGCCTGAGCCCATCGATGCAGCCACTGGGTCAGTCTTTGTGGCCGTCTCTCCATGTTAGCAAGCATGATGTCCTTTCTCCAGGAACTGTTCTCCACTACCAACATGTCCAAAGTATGTGCGACGACGTCTCGCTGTCCTGGCCTCTAAGGAGCACTCTGGCCTTACTTCTTCCAACACACATCAGTTTGTCATTTAGCAGGTACTTTACGTAGCCTTCTCCAGCACCACGATTCCATTTTAGAGCATGTAGATGGTTGAATGGCACATTTTTATAAAGAGCCTGTGTCAGGTAGTCCAACATGATGGACTTCCATTGCGAGGATGGAGCGGGACCGGGAGGTGTTTCGTTCTGTGGTGCGCACGGTTGCTATGAGTCAGAACCAGCTTGAAGGCACCGAACAACAATAACCAGGTAAGTGAGTGGGCTGAGATGTCCCACGGGCCCAGGTCCTTGGCTTCCTTTAGCATCAGCTGTGTACTAGCAAGCCCTCTGGGCCAGACCGAGCTTAGCAAAGCTGTTTATAGATGCACTGCCACGAGCCTTCTGGGATTTGCCATGTTTGGTTATGCACACGCTGCCTCCACCTCCAGACTTTACACCTGTGAACACAGGCCTTCTTGCTCGTCCTTTACTTCCCCCAGCACCGAGCACAGCACAACCTTAGAGGAAATCCAGCCAGAATGTTCCTTAGAAGCGAGGGTGGTGAGACACTGTCTCATGTGCTTTGGACGTGTTGTCAGGAGAGGCCAGTCCCTGGAGAAGGACATCCTGCTTGGTAAAGTAGTGGGTAGTGAAAATGGGGAGGAGATGGATTGACACCGTGGCTCTAGCCAGGGCCCCAAACATAACACTGATCGTGAGGATGGGGCGGGAGCAGGTGACATTCTATTCCATTGGACGTGGGGTTGCCATGAGTCGGAACTCACTTGATGCCACCTATCAGCAAGAGCGCACATGAAACAGGGGTGCCAACTGGGAGGTGAGACTCAGGAACCTAGCAGTGTCCATTCCAAGGGTACCCCTGTGACAGAGTCGAGCCGACTCACATGACTGCTAAGGCTATATTCTTTTTTTTCCCTAGATTCATAAATTTTTTATTATTTATTTTAATAAATACTTTTGTTGGGAGCTCTAATGGCTCTTATAACAATCCATACATCAGTTGTATCAAGCACATTTGTGCATAGGTTGTCATCATCTTTAGAGTGTTTTCTTTCTACTTGAGCCCTTGGTATCAGCTCCTCAGTTTTCCCCTCTCTCCCCCACCCTCCCATCCTCCTGAACCCTTGATAATTTATAAATTAGTTTTATTTTCATGTTTTACACCATCCACTGTCTCCCTTCACCCACATTTCTGTTGTTAGTCCCCCCTATGGTGCTGTACTTCATTGGTGCTGTGCTTCACCCTGGCTGTCGCGTTTCTTCCTTGTGACTCTTCTATAAGGGGATGTCTGATTGTGTACCTATGGGCATTGGGTCTCCATGACCCCTCATTTGCACCAGAAGAGTTGTTTGTTTTGGGTCTTCTGGTGCCTGACACCTGATCCCATGGACACCGTGTGATCACATGGGTTGACGTGCTTCTTCCTTGTGGGGTTTGTTGCTTCCCTGCTAGATGGCTGCTTGTTTACCTTCAAGCCTCTAAGTCCCCAGGCGCTAGATCTTTTGATAGCCCAGGCACCATCAGCTTTCTTCAGCATGTGCTTGTGCACCCGTTTTGTCTTCAGCGGTTGTGTCGGGAAGGTGAGCCTCACAGAATGCCAGGTTATTAGAACAAAGTGTTCTTGCATTGAGGGAGGACTTGAGTAGAGGCCCACTGTCCGTCTGCTACCTTAATAGGGGTTATTTTCTTGACGGAAGCCAACTGCCATGTTTTCCTCTGGTGGAGAGGCTGGTGGGATCAAAGCACTAACCTCTTGGTTAGCCACGGAGTGCTTAACCACTGCATCACCAGCGTTCTTTCAGTCAGTGTTGGGTCATTCATTCTGGGGCCCTGATCTGATCAGTGAGGTTGCTGACCTCAGCGGTAAGTGCAGGCTCGGGAGTCCTCTGGGCCCCCTTGCCCCGCAGCTTGAGTTTCCCATCACACACACACACACACACACACACACACACACACACACTCAGGGATGGAGCTGCCTGGCTGAGTTTCGCCCTCCTCAAGCCACAGAGTCTCAGTGTCATCATCAGGAGCTCCTCCTTGTTCTAAGCTCTGAGTTCTGTGAGGATCAGAATGGCATCTTGTGCATCCAGGAGTTCTTGGGTCCCAGCCTCGAGCTGCCTGGATGAATGAGGGGATCCGTTTTACCCCCAGGGTGGGGCTATGCCTGCCTCTGACTCCCGAGATGTGTGTCTGTGACTAGCCACTGCGTCTTCCAAAGTCCTTCACTTTATTCTTATTCAACAACATCGACTTCACTAGAGGGCTAATCCTTGGGGCAAACATGGTAGGATTAATTCCCCTCTGGATGGTGGGCAGGGGGCGTGGTGTGGGGTGTGTGATAGGTTGAGGGAGTGAGGACGAGGCAGGAGGCTACACTTGCCCCAGCTGTCCCACTTGGGTTGCTGGGTCAATTGGCTGCATGTCCTCCTGGGTCTAGCAAGCGAAGGTCACTGGTATGGAGAATCACAAGAAGAGGAGCCAGTTTGGGGGAAGGAAAGGGTGAGCCCTGATTTCAAATGCGCTGAATCTGGGGACACCAGGGACGCTCCGGGGCCATGTCTGGAAGGGATATCTGTGACCCTGATGCTCAGACCTAAGGCCAGGGCTGGAAAGAGAGCATGCAAGCAGCCAAGATTGGGAACAATTGCTCAGGACTGCTTTACAAGTGGGAGAAGAAGATGGTAAGGCAGACTCTAGAATGCCAACATCTGGGGCAGTTGTTCTCAACCTGTGGGTCGACCAACCCTTTCACAGGGGCTGCCCAATTCATAACAGTAGCAAAATGACAGTGATGGAGTCGCAATGAGGGTTATTTTATGGTTGGGGGGTCACCACCACGTGAGGAACTGTATTCAAGGTCGCGTCATTGGGAAGGCTGAGAACCGCTGCTCTAAGGGCTGGGCTGAGAAGAGGGGGTAATGAGGAGATGGACAGCGGCCAACCAAGACGGATGCCGTGGAAAGGTTAATAAGCAGATGTTCAGAAGTGTCACCTGCTACCAGCAGTGAGGCTGGCTATGAGAGGGTTGGTGGGGACTCTACCCTGAGCAGTCCTCCGGATATGCAGTACCGTGGACGGTGACGGCGGTGGAGGAGATGGAGGCCAGGCGTGTAGTTGTGCAGTCAGGATGGAGGTATGCCGACACAGAGTGGGGCTGAGCTTGGCAGGCTCTGTGGGCACCGGTTTACTGGCAAATTGGGTAAGTGTGCTTGGTTGCCAGCTGAGGGGAAGAAGCCTTTTGCAAGGGATGTTACAGGAGGTGGGAAGGGATGCAGAGATCCAGGGACCAATTTATCTTGGGAAAAAGGAACTTCATCCCTAAAGGTCTGACACTGAGCCACTCTCTGCCTGCGATGGCAGACAGGGAAGGGCCTAAGAGTGAGCCATCCCACAACGTGGATATTGCTCTGAAATCTGGTAGCGCTATGCCTTTGGGCCTGCTATTGGCCCTTACTCTCCTCCTGAGAAAAGGAAATGGTAGCCTCTATTGAGCAGAATCGCTACAAGCTTTTGAATGGGGTCATGATTGTTTACAGCAGTGGTTCTCAACCTTCCTCATGCTGTGACCCTTGCATATAGTTCCTCATGTTGTGCTGGCCCCCAGCCATAAAATTATTTTGTCACTGTAATTCTGCTACTGTTATGAATCGTCATGTAAATATCTGATATTCAGGATGTATTTTCATTGTTACAAATTGAACATAATGAAAGCATAGTGATTAGTCACAAAACAAAATGTAATTATGCATTGTGAAATATTTGTGTGTTCCAATGGTCTTAGGCGACCCCTGTGAAAGGGTCATTCAACCCCCCAAAGGGGTCGCGACCCACAGGTTGAGAACCGCTGGCTTACTTGCTGGTTCGTCATTCTCGGGGCGTCTCCCCTGGGAGGAGCCCTGGGCAACAGGGACATCGCTCCGTGCCCGTTCCTAGATGCTGCTGTTCAGCACACACCTCCGCTCTCTGCAGTCCTGGGTCTCACTCGGGGGAGCAGGAGGTGCCTAGCACCATCCTGAACCAGGGCTGCCTCCATAGGAAACCAAGACAAAAACCAGTGGCTCTGGAATCTGACCCTTGGAGACCCAAGTGACTGACTCTCCAGAGTGGAATCTCCCAACTCTCCAAAACTCCTGAGTCACCTCTGGGTGGACTCGACCCTCAACCTCGACCCTCAACCTCTGGGTTAGCAGCTATGCCAATTCCTCAATCGCACCACCAAGGGACTCCATACTAGGGCAAAATCTGTAGCCCTTCCCACTCAGATCAAGACCCAAACTTACTGTCATCGAGTGGATTCTGATTCGTAGTGACCCTGTAGGACAGGGTCGAGCTGCCCCTGGGTTTCTGAGCCTCTAACTCTTTACAGAAGTATAGGGGAGTGTGGGTGTGACCCCTTTCACAGAGGAGGGCAGGACAACCCTGTTTCCATGGCCCCCACCTGAGGGTAGAAGCAGCTTGGTGGCAAGGTTCCTCTCCGGGTGGTGCTCGCATGCTGGCGTGATTCCCTTGGGGGTCCTGAGCACCTTGTACTCTTCCCCTCTCACCTTCCCGCCACCGTTGCCTTCAGAATCACACGTGGTCCTATCTTGCACCTGCCCAACCCTCCTTGGCTTCCCTTCCTGTTGCCTGCATTCCCTAAAATGTCTTTCCAGGTCTTCTAAATTCTGGCCTCACCTCAACTAATCTTTCCACCACCACCCAGGCAAAGACTCTGGACTCTACCGTGACACTGTCTTTTGTGCCCAGTCTTTGTTGATGCTGGGGTCTGGGATGGGCCGACTGCCCACCTGGGGTGGTGTTGGAAGGCTCAGGCAGGGGCAATCTGGTGGTGTAGTGGGTTACCAGTTGGGCTTCTAATTGCAAGGTCAGCAGTTCGAAACCACCAGGTGCTCTTGAGGAGAAAGACGAGGCTTTCTGCTCCCATAAAGAGTAACAGTCTCGGGAACCGACAGGGACAGTTCTCTGTCCATAGGGTCACGATGAATCTGAATCCACTCAATTGCACTGAATTTTATTGTGACCGAGCCCCACCTCTCAGGTCAGACACACTCCCTCCTCCTCCGCGCTCTAGAGTGAGTGAGTGTCTGTTCACAGTCCGACCTGGTACGACTTCTTTCTCTAAAGAGCACAGGTTCTGTCTTTGGAAGACGTAGCACAACACACAGTAAGGTGCCAGTAGCTCACTCCTTGACATTCAATAATACAAACATTAATCGCACCCAAAAGTCATGGATTCTCTTGATTTAGGTTAGCACTGAGTGAGACCCTTTACCCACATAGCCTCCTGGAGTCGTCACACCCCTGACTCCTAGTGACCCCTCTGTACAACAGAAGGACACCCGGTCCTGTGCCATCCTCACAATGGTTCCCGTGGTTCAGCCCCGGGTTGCAGCCACCACGCTTGTCCATTTCACTGAGGTCCGTCCTCATTTCCACTGGTCTGCTTTACCAATTCTGATCTCCTTTCCCACGGGCCAGTTCCTCCTGATCACATGTCCAGAGTTTGTCTGGGAAGTCTCGCCATCCTCAATTCTAAAGAGCCATCTGGTGGCAATGCTTCCCAGACAGCTTTGTTTGTTCCTCCGGCAGTCCGCCGTGCATTCTAAATCCAAAATGCTTTCGCCAGCACCATCATCGAAAGGCGTCCATCCTTCTTCGGCCGCCCGTATTCAGCGTCCAGCTTTCACAAGGACACGAGTCCACTGGAGAACCCTTGGCTTGGGTCAGTTACGCCTTGGTCTTCAAAGTGGCGTGTCTTTGCTCTTTCGTGTTGTAGAGATCTTGTGCAGCAGGTTTGCCCGGTGCCGTGATGCATCATTTGATTTCTTGACTCTGCGGTAGGTACAATTGGTCATGTTGTTTTGCTGATACGGAAACTGATGCTTTCATGGATATTAAGTAACTTCCTCAAGATGACCTTACCAAACATCAGGAACAGGTGGTTTTGAAGGACAGACGTTTTTCTCTCGCAGTGTGGAGGCTGGCTCACTCACTCACCTGCTGCCGTCAAGCCAATGCAGCCTCATCGTGACCCTATAGGACAGGGGAGGACTGCCGCAGTGGGCTTCCCGTACTGTGACTCTTTATGGGAAGAGAAAGCCTCAACTTTCTCCCAAAAGGTCAATAGTACTTTCAAACCACTGACTTTGGAATCAAGCAGCCTAACTCCTGATCCTCCCAGGGCTCCTTTGGCATGGAGGCTAGAGGGTGGGAAATAAAGGGCTGCCCTCTCCCCCTCTGAAGGCTGTGGCGGAGGATCCTTCCTTGCTGGTGGCCCAGTGCTCCTTGGCTCCTGGCAGCAATGCCGGTCCCCGTTGTGTCTGGGTGACGCGCCCTCTCCCTTCTCCCATAGCTCCCTGTTACAGAGCCAGTGCTGATGAACAGTGACCCAACAGGACAGGGTAAAGCTGCCCTGTGGGTTTCCAAGACTGAAAGTCTACAGGAGTAGAAAGCCCCACCTTTCTCCGACGGGGCAGCTGGTGGTTTTGAACTACTGACCTTTCGGTTAGCAGCACAACTAGCAGCCACTATGCCACCAGAGCTCCATTTCTCTCACGAAGACAACAGTTATTGGATTTAAGGCCACCCTACCCCATTAGGGAGTTGTGGTGGTCTCTTGAGTTATGCATTGGGCTGGTAACCTCAAGGTCAGCAGCTTGAAGCCACCATGGGAGAAAGATGACACTTTCCACTCCTCTGAAGACTGACAGTCTCAGAACCTCAAGGGGTGCTTCTACTCTGTTTTATTGGGTGGCTATGAGTCAGAATTGACTCTATAACCATGACTTGGGTTTTGGTTTCTAATCCAATATGACTTCATCTTAACTTGGTTATACCTGCAAAAACCCGAATTCCAAATAAAGCCACAATCACAACTACCTGGGATTAAGTCCTCAACATATATTTTGGGGTGGAGGGGGGACAGGGGTAGCACATAACTGAACCTACAATCTTTGCCCAAGATCATACAACTCTTTAGTAGTGGACTCAAGACACCCTAAAACCTCTATACTATTTGGAGAATGTATGGATGAATGCTGATATTCTTTGTACTCTAATTTTGTCTGCAACGTTTCAGAAATTAGGTTAAGAGATCATGTGTCTGCCCCTGGGAATGATCCACATGATAGAATGTGGATGAAACGGATGTCTAGAGCTGTTTGTTTTTTTAATTTGGGGAGATTGTGGCTTCACCCACATGAGCCTCATACTCTTGTCAACCTGCCCTTCCCGGCATCCCCCCAAGAAGCCCGCCCAATGCCAATAAAAATGGTCACGGGCTCAGCCTTACAATGTTCAGTTGTTGAATCTTCACTTAGGCAACACACACCAGCTGGAGATCGTGCACTGATTTCAATCAAACACAAAGACTTTGAACTTAGTCACGAGATGCGTCACCTCGTGGAGCTACTGTCTTCATTTGCAGAAAACCCTCAGAATCGCCTTGTTGTTAGCAGTCACTCAGTTGGCTGTGGGCCCATGGCAACCTTATGTGGAACAGAATGAAACACTGCCCGGCCCTGCAGCATCACAGGTTTACTGGCATGGTTGAGCCCATTGTTGTAACTATTTGTCAATTCATCTCATTGAGGGCTTCCCTCATTTTCATTCCACACATGATGGGTTTATCAAAAGGCAGTCCAAGTTTCATCAGCCTGCCTTCAAAGGAACATTCTGGTTGTATTGCTTCCAGCATTGATTTGTTCATCCTTTTGGAAGTCCACGAATAGCTTCACTATTCTTTGCCAACACCACAATCCACACACGTCGATTCTTCTGCCTTCCCTTGGCCCTGGTCTAACTTGCGTGTGTTTGAGGCTGTATTGAAAAAAATCTTGGCTAGCCTCAGACACATCTTAGTCACCAAAGTGATATCTTTTACTTTTTTTGCAAAACCAAGCAACAATATACAACATTTTCCCAACGCAATATATTGTCTGATTTTTAAAACAAATAAACAAACTGCTGTTTCCATGGGTATTGATCATTGGTTCCAGTTGAACGGAATCCTTGACAGCTTCATGTTCTTCTACGTTTACCATCATGGGTGTCTTGGTCCAGTTGTGAGGAAGGAAGCAAGAAGACTACCGTGCTACCCCAGTTTATGTACCCACTGCTCCCCAACTCTCCCTTTCACATTCCCAAGCAGCCCAGATTTGTTGTTAGCTATTAAGGCTTTGCATGCACTCTGCCTGGTAGCTCCTTATCAGCCCAGGTTGTTCCAACTCTACTATTGGTTCCCATCTTGGTGGGCACACCCCTTCCTTTCCAGGACCCTCAGCTGTGCTTCCAGAAAGATTTCAAGTCTCAGACACTCCAAGGGGACCTATTACTCTGTCTTACAGGGTCACTGGCAGTTGAGAGCTGCCTCCACGTTGCTGGGTTTGTTTGTTGCTTATTATTATTTTTTGTTTGTTTGTTTAGGACCATGGAAGGGGTCATGGGTGTGCGATGGGATTAAGTGTTAGGCTGATGATGGAAGAGTGGGTGGTTCGAACCCATGACAAGGCGACCTGTTCATGGAAAGATTAGAACCGGTAGAAGATAGCTCTGCTGTGTCTTACGGTGTTGCTCTCAGTCGGAACCACCTGGATGGCGGTGAGTCTGGCTTTAGTTCAGGTCCGTGGGAAACGTAGCTAGCACACATGTCCTTCTCACTGCTGTGGAATGAGTAGAAACTTGCCAGCCCAGCCAGAGCCCACGGGAAGGGCTGCCGGCCTGCGCAGATAAACAAGCTGGCGGCAGATAGAGACAAATGACAGCAGTGGCTGATGGGACTCAGCTGTGCAGGTTCCCATGACTTCATTGACCTCTGAAGCATTGTTCTTCCCATGTCACCAGGGCATTTTGATAACATTTCCACACTCTGAGTGCCCAGCTGGGCTTTTATATCTGCCTCTGGCTAGCAGAGAGACAGAGACACACACACACACACACAGAGAGAGAGAGAGAGAGAGAGAGAGAGAGAGAGAGAGAGAGAGAGAGAGAGAGAGAGAGAGAGAGACTAGGGCTCACTTCTTAGCTTGGCCAGCCTATAGCCAAGGTTCTGTGGAGGATGAAGAAAAGAGCCCGATCCCCGGCCTCCCACACTCACAGGAAGCAATCCTGACAATCATGTAGCACAGAGAATCCTCCAGCCGTAAGCATTTCTCCCTGGATTCCTGCTCTCCCCTCCTGGCAGGATGACGGTCTAGTTCGTTGTGTTTTGGTGTGTGTGTGAAAACCGGGCCTTTCCCACTGGACAGGAAGCTCCATGCGGCCACCGGTGCGACTCTGTGCTCAGGGCCACTTCGAAGGGGACACTCACAGTGTGTGCTCAATCAATACCGGTAGAGTGAACCATTCTTTCTGCAGAAACCATGTAAAAAGCAAACACGCCTGCCCCTGTTCTTTTTCCAACTAGCTTGTCATACTAGGAAACGCCTTTGGTCTCCTGATCTGTAAAATGGGCACAAGATGATCTGCCCTAACTTCTTTTCAGATGTAGTTGATTGGAAACTAGGAAACAAGTGCTGTTAAAGAGCTTTGTAAAACATAAAGTGCTCGGTCTCAGTCCCCGCCACCACCTCTTTCAGCTTCTTCTCCTCCGCTCGGCCACCGCCAGTCTCTCTGGTCGCCATGGAAGAAGAAATCGCCACACTGGTCATTGACAGTGGCTCAGGTATATTCAAGGCTGGCTTTGCAGGTGACGATGCCCCCCGTGCTGTCTTCCCGTCCATTGTTGGGCACCCTCTGCACCAGGGCATCATGGTGGGCATGGGCCAAAAGGACAGCTACGTGGGTGATGATGCCCAGAGCAAGCAGGACATCCTGACGCTGAAGTACCTGATCGAGCACGGCATCATCACCAACTGGGACCACATGGAGAAGATCTGGCACCACACCTTCTACAACGAGCTGGGCGTCGCCCCCAGGTGCACCCAGTACTGCTGATGGAGGCTCCCCTGAGCCCCAAGATCAATCAACAGAAGACAACCCAGATAATGTTTGGAGACCTTCAACACCCCAGCCATGCACGGAGCCATCCAAGCCGTGCTGTCCCTGTCTGCCTCGGATCGCACCGCGGGCATTGTCACGGACTCCGGTGACGGTGTCATGGACACCATGCCCATCTACGAGGTCGATGCCCTGCCCCACACCACCCTGTGTCTGGACCTGGCCGGCCGCGACCTGACCGACTATCTCATGACGGAGCGGGGCTACAGCTTCACCACCACGGCCGAGCGGGAGATCTTGCGCGACATCAAGGAGTAGTTCTGCTATGGTCGCCCTGGACTTCGAGCAGGAGATGGCCACCGCCTCCACCGCTGCCTCCTTTTCTCTGGAGAAGAGCTATGAGCTGCCCAATGGCCAGCTCATCACCATTGGCAACAAGCGCATCCGCTGTCCCAAAGCGCTCTTCCAGCCCTCCTTCCTGGGCATGGAGTCCTGCGGCCTCCACAAGAGCACCTTCAACTCCATCATGAAGTGTGACATGGACAACCAGGAAGACCTGCACGCCAACACAGTGCTGTCCGGCAGGACCACCAGGTACCCTGGCATCGCAGACCACATGCAGAAGGAGATCACAGCGCTGGCTCCCAGCACCATAAAGGTCAAGATCATTGCTCCCCCTGAATGCAAGTACTCCTGGTGGATCGGTGGCTCCATCCTGGCCTCGCTGTCCACCTTCCAGCAAATGTGGATCAGCCAGCAGGAGTACGACGAGTCTGGCCCCTTCATCACCCACTGCAAGGCTTCTAGACAGACTGCCCGCAGGTGCTGTCACCTGCCGCCTGAGCGCGATGACAGCGCAGGTCGGCCCCTCATGCTGCCTCATGACACCGGAAGGAGCCTTTGGAAGAACTGTCCTTGAAGAACTCTCTGGCAGCAGCACCAAGCATCGGGCTTGTTGCTGATCTCGACCTTGTATTCACGTAAACGGTCCCCCGGGTCTGTGTTCACTGCCCTGCACATCTTTGATTTCAACCCTAGCACCAGCAACCGGGTGGAGGAGGCCTGGTCAGTGTGTGCAGGGTGCTCCCGGGAAGAGATGTGGGCTCCGGAGGCCAGCAGGGGACCGAAGCAGCCAGTCCTAGCTGTGTGCGGCCTGTGGAGGCGGAAGAATCTGAGCCTTGGGACCAAGTGTCCTTTCTTTAGCTGATGTTGGCCCCTGGAGCCCCAGGGGCTTGTTGCTTGCCTTGAGTTGGGAGACGGTTTACATTTAAACCTGTAAATGTACTAATTCTTCTAAATTTATATAAGGGTTTTTTGTGTACGCAGTTCTCAACTCATGAGATGACACTACAAATTTGGGTTTTCTACTGTTGTGTGTGAACAATAGGCTGCAGCAACACAGCGTTGTGTAAGGAGAAATAAAGTGCTGCAGGGAACGGCAAAAAAAACCAAAACACAAAACAAAGCATAAAGCACTCTTCACAGCGATCACGTCTTGTTATTATTCACAGCGATGGCGCAGGTCTCTCCTGGGCACCTGTCTTCACTAGGTACGAAGCTAGGAGTTGTACTCAGGTTGACGCTCCTCCTCCCTGGAGACTCACTCCTTACTTTGGAAGGAGGATGTTCCTTATCTCCATGGTTGATTCAGTAGCTCCTAGAGAAAGCTCCCTAAATGTTTGGTGACTTCAAATCAGGATATTATATGATGAAGAAGCCAAAAGGTCACCAAAAAGACAGGAAGAAAGAAAAGCTCGCTAGGGGTGTCAGGAAAGACTTAGAACTAACTCTGAAACAGGAATTAAAGCAAATGGAAGAACGCTGTGGTAGTTACATAATCTGCTGCCAACTTGAGAGGAGTAAGAGTGAAGGGGTGGAGTTGAGCTTGTCAATCAGGCTGCTGCTTGATGACCTCATTTGGAGGCGCTAGGAGATAAATAGCTTGCTGGAGGCAAGACACACACACTCTCTGCTTCGTCTCCCTGTGAGACATTCCTGTTGACAAGCCACATGGAGCTCTGCTGATGGCTGCCAAAGCCTTGGAGCTGGAGGAGCCACATGGAGACCCACACCAGTGCTAAGATGTGTCTACTCCCACTGGATCCACAAGACTTTCCACCCACTGGCCTGTGGATCTGCCTGCACTCAGCATCATTACATGTGTTGCACGAGTCTGAAGAGGAGTTTACAGACTGGTATCGAACATATGGGCTAATATCGGACTTGTGGACTTGATCTGGGCTGGGCTGTTTCTCAATATACTATTGCTCTTTTATTATATAAATCTCTTTTTTATACACATGGGTGTCCATGAATTTGTTTCTCTAGTCTACCCGGACTAACACAAACACTCAGCATTTCTCACCTTGAAATAATTGAAACCTCCACTTGCAATATTGAAGCATTCTACGGTCAAAACATTTAATGGGTTGTAGTCATGAAGGACTCAGCGGGTAAACTATTGAACGACAGTAAGCACCAAAGATAGACGGATGTAAAGAGTCACTGTGCCAAAATAACTGGTCAACATACAACCATGTCAAGAGGTAGTATATGATTGTGGTAGTCACATGACTTTATGTCAACTAGGCACTCCTGGCTAGGGGTGGAGCCAAACGTGTCAATCAGATCACAGCTGAATGCTGTGTCCTTTGAGGTGTGGCCTTCTTATAAGGAGGACGCTGGGCCTTCCCCACCTCTCTCTCCCTCCACCTTCCAGCTTGCTAGCCCCCCCGAGAGCTGCTGGTGTTCTGTTGTGTTTCCACCAACCTTGGATCCAGAGGACTCTGCACCCACTGGCCTGCGATCTTCCGGCATTCTCAATCACTGCATGTGGCTGTGTGAGTCTGAAGAGGGACTTATGGACTAGTGTCTGACTTGTGGACTTGAGTTGGATTAGGCTGGGATCTTTCTTGATAAATAATACTTACTTCTTGATAGAAAACACTTTTTTTTTTAACTCTCCACTTAAGCCCTCTTCATCAGGTCTTTTTTCCCCCTCCCTCCTGAAAGCTCTCTCTTAAACACATATGAGTGTCGCTGGATTTGTTTCTCTAGTCAACCTGGTCTAACACCAAGATTAAGAACCAATGATGTTAATAATAATAATAATAATAATAAAAACCCAATGATGTTAAAGGAAGAAATCCAAACTGAGATGAAAGAACTGATGAAAAACAAGACTCCAGGAATTGACACAATTGTTGCACACGATCTAGTTACAGTATTAAAGAGCAAGGATGTTCCTTTGAGCACTAAGGTGTCCCTGACCCCAGCCATAGTATTCACTCCTGCCTCATATGCATGTGACAGGTGGGCACGGGTTGAGGACGACTGTGGAAGAATTGATGCATTTGAATTGAGGTGCTGAAGAAGAGCATAGATAGGACTATGGACTGCTAAAAGGACAAACAGAGCTGGTCTTGGGCGAAGCTAGGCCAGCATGCTCCTTAAAGTCGAGGATGGCAAGACTTCATCTTATGTGCTTTGGCCGTATTGTCAAGAGGGACCAGTCCCTGGAGAAGAACATCCTGTTTGGTAAAGTGGAAGGGCGGTGGAAAAGAAGGCCTTCAAGGAGACAGATGGACACAGTGGCTACATCGACAGGCTCAGACATAGGAGCAATTGTGAAGACGGTGCAGGACCGTGCAATGTTTTGTTCTGTTGCGCACAGGGTCGCTACAGGTTAGAGCTGACTCAATGGCACATAACAACAACAACAAGAAATAGTCAGAATGTCATTTAAATATTTCAACAAGCTGATGAAGTACTCCTGTAGGCTAAGAAATTTGGAAGACAGCCACCTGGCCATCTGACTGGAAGACACTCATATCCATGCCTATTCCAAAGGAAGGTGGATGTAACAGAATGCCAGAATTATCAAACAATAACATTACGTTCACATGCCAATGAAACTTTTGAAGATAATTTTTAAATGGTTGCAGTAGGACATTGACAGGGAGCTTCCAGAAATCCAGGCTGGATTCAGACGAAGACATGAAATGCAGGGCATGATTACTGACATCAGCTGGGTCTTGGCCGAAGACAGAGAATAAGAGAAAAACGTCTACTTGTGTTTTACGGACTGTGCAAAGGCATTAAACTATGTAGATCAGAACGAACAATAACTAACATCGGCAAGAATGGGAATCGTGCTGCTGAGGAGCCTGTAGATGGCACGAGAACGGCCCTTCAAACAGAATAAGGCAAGAGTGAATCATTTAAAATGTGAAAAGGGGTTTGTCAGGGGGGTAACCTTTCACCACCCGTATTCGGTCTGTATCTTGAACAATAATCTGAGCAGCTGGGCTGTTTTCAGAAGAAAGTGGTATTAGGACTGGAGGAAGGCGCATGCTCTCCAGCGGACACAACCTTGCTCGCTGACAGCCAAGAGGCCCGGAAGCATTCACTGATGAGGATCAGAGATTGCTTTCAGGACGGACGACAACTCGATGCGCAGAAACAAAATCCGCACAAGCAGACCAATGGGAGCATCATGCAAAAGGCAGAAAAGATGAACCCGGCCAAGAATCTCACTTACTTGGGTCCACAATTCACACTCATGGCAGCTGCAGGCAAGACATCAAAAGATGTCGATGTATTGCATTGGGCGCATGCACGGCAGAAGTCCTCTCGAACATGTTCATGAGCCAAGATGGCACTTGGAAGACTAAGGTGCACCCGGCCCAGGTGTGGTGTTTTCTTCTTTCTTTAAGAAACGAAAACTGCTTTTTATTGTGAGATGGGTGAAGGATTACAGAGCGAATCGGTTTTCCATTAAAAAATTTCGTGCACACTTGTTTCATGTCATTGATGCAAGCCCCGCAGGCAACACCCCTTATCCAGGTGTGCTATTGTCGGCTTGCTGATATGCACGTGCTGGCTGGGGAGTGAATAAGGGGGAGCAGAGAATCAATGCCTTTGAGTTCTGCCAGTGGTGGAGACCACATCGAAAGTACCATAGACTACCGGAAGAACCAACAAATTACAGCCCCAGTGCTCCTAAGCAAGAAAGGACTTCTTCTCACATACTTTGAACGTGCTGTGTAGAGGACCTCACGCTTGGTACAGTAGAGGATCAGCAACACAGAGAACGACCCTCAAGGAGAAGGTCTGATACAGTGACCGCAAAAAAGGCCTCGAGCAGAACAACGGGGACGGTGGCACTGGGCCGAGCGGTGTTTGGTTCTGTGACACACGGGGTTGATGTCAGTCAGAGCTGACCCGGTGGCACGGAGCACCCACCCGGAGCTAGCTGAAAGGGGTACACCTGCACTAACTTGCAAGACCCTGAAACACAAGGCTGTCTCTGTGGCGTTGCCATTCTCAGACCCTTCGCTGTGTGTACATTTTCAGAGGTTGACGTTGACTGGGAGAGTCAACAGAAGCGAATTAAAGTCCCACATGTAATAAGCCTACTATGTGCACGCACTTTGTTAGAAAACGAGTAATTCCTAACATGTGGTAGAAAGCCAGAGGGCGCACTTGGGAGAGATGGGGAGAGGGCCCATTTCACGTAATTCTGTCTGCCCCAAGGATGGGTAGGGGCAGGGGTTAGGGAGGTCAGAGAGGGGAGCGCAATTCATTGCCATGAAGTCAATTATGACTCACAGCGGCCCTAGAGGACAGGGTAGAGCTGCCCCTGTGAGTTTCCTAGACTGTGATTCTATGGGAGAAGAAAGCCTCCGTGCCACCAGCTCCTTAAGAGAGGGGAGGTCGGGGTGCAGTTAGGTTTGAAGGATGAATTAATCAGTGTCCTTTTGGACCCTGGAATCCAATCACAAGATGAATCACGGTGAATCGGGTCCTGTTTTCTCCACAAGGATCATGGTGCACTTGGAGGCTGAGTGCAGAGCCTGGATTTGCATCAAAACGACCCCACAGGTTGACTGGGGATGTCAGAAGGGGAAAGAACGCTAAGCCTCTATAATCACTCACATTAATAATAAAGTTCTACTCCAAAGCATTTTTAAAATGAGCATAAAGGCATCGATGATATGGATGTACACATAGGGCTGCAGTGAACCATAAAATATACTTGCAGCCCATAAAAACCTTACAGCCCTGCTGTGTCATCCATTCTCCCACTGCCTGAACTGTTGCTCATGATGCATTCGCCTTAAAAACTTGGTGAATAACCCTTCTCCTTACCTTTCACAGAATTTAGAAAGGCTATTGGAGAATCATTTGAAGATTTTTTAAGCGAATATTACATTCAACAGGGTTTGGGGTGTTTTTTCTTCAGATTTTCCATCTGAAAATTTAATACATTTCTAGATGTTTCTTCCTAGGAGCCCAGAGCTCAGGAAGAAGAACATATCCAAAGAAGCCTGCCCCTTCTTCCGTTCCATTTCGGAGCAAGAGCCAGAGATATTCCCGAGTCATTTCGTGGACCTTAACATTGCCCTTAAGATTGGCAGTAGCACATCAGCCTGTGCGATCATGAGGTGTCAGTGGGATCAGGTACCAGGCATCAAAGACCCAGAACAGAAAATCATATCGATGTGAATGAGGGGAAGTGCAGAGTGGAGACCCAAAGCCCATCTGTAGACAACTGGACATCCTCTTACAGAAGGGTCACAAGGAAGGGATGAGCCAGTCATCTTTTATTTTTGTTTTTGTGGCTGAGAATCCACACAGCAGAACACCCACCAGTCCAACAGTTTCTGCAAGGAGAGTTCAGGGACCCTGATGGGCTCTTTAACCGCCACCACCCTCCTTTTCAAAATCGTCTCCCATGAACATCAATTCACTGCCCCTTGGGTGTCCCAAAGCTTTGGGGCGTCACTGGTGTTGCTTTGATCCCGAACAGGTAGATCTGAAAAGAACCCAGTGCTCGTGGCCGGGCATGTTTGCCAGCTAAGCCCCTCTGTAGTTTGGCTTTAAGAAGATTTGGGGGGATAGTTGTGGATTGAAAGTTTCAAGATGATCTCAAGACAATAGTTTAGGGGGGTCACCCCAAAAGACTGGGCTCCATGAAGATGGGGGGCCTTGTTCTAATGAGCGCAAAAACGCCATATGTGCCTGAGTCCTGGCGGGAGGCAGGCAGGTGGTGGTAGTGGCCAGGCTGGAGACCGTGGAGTGGACCTCGTGGTGGTATGGGGTGTCCTGGGTGGGCCAAGAGTAGGTGAGAGCTGGCGAGCAGGGAGCCAGGCCCTGGTCCTGTGGCTGTCTTCCCCCAGACGGGTTCTGTCTGGAATGAGCACCCTGGTGTGCCCCAGGCACTGGCAGGAGCTCTCTTGCCTTGCTGTCAGAACGTCATACTCAGCGCGGGCAGCGAGAAGGACGTCGGTGGAGCCAGGGCAGCCTGGGGAAGACAGATGCCTTGCAGGCCGCTGTGCGAGTCCCTGCCTCCCAGGGGCCGATGGTCTGTGTGCAGAGAGGACCGAGAGCGCAGAGACCCAAAACACAGAGCAGGCGTGCAGGGTTCAGCGAGGAGAGAGCTCTGCGCGGGTGAGGCAGCCTGAAGGTCTGCAGTGAGCTTTTCTTGCCGTTACCTGCCCTCCAGTCTAGTCAGAGAGGCCCGGAGCTTGCAGATTAGAACTGCTCCCTAGGGCTCTATGGCCCTTCAGAAGCCAGGGAGGTCCTCGGAGGAGTCTCTAGGTAGATTTGAACCCTCAACCTTCTGGCTAGTGGTGGAGCCACCTGAGCCACTGAGGGACTCCTCTGCGTTGAGTGGTGTATGTGTGTGTGTGTGTGTGTGTGTGTGTGTGTGTGTGTGTGTGTGAGAGAGAGAGAGAGAGAGAGAGAGAGAGAGAGAGAGAGAGAGAGAGAGAGAGAGAGGGGAGGGGAGGGGAGGGGAGGGGAGGGGAGGGGAGGGGAGGGGAGGGGAGGGGAGAGGAGAGGAGAGGAGAGGAGAGGAGAGGAGAGGAGAGGAGAGGAGAGGAGAGGAGAGGAGAGGAGAGGAGAGGAGAGGAGAGAAAGAAATTTTAGCCAGAGGTCCTGCTCAGGCATAAAACTCGGCATCTTCTTGCGGGCAGAGAGGTGTGCTGGTGATGGAGGTGCTTCTGGAGCGAGGCTTAACATTCAGTGCCTGTGGCTACATGCTGCTTATCAACCAAACCCACAGCCATCCAAGTGACTCTGGCTCCCAGCGACCCTACAGGACAGGGCAGAACTGCGAGTTTCTGAGACTGTAACTCTTCCTGGCTGTTGAAAGCCTCATCTTTTCCCCCCACAGAGCGGCTGGTGATTCCCAATTGCTGACCTTGAGGTTAGCAGCTGACGCTAACCAAATCTGCCCCTGGGGCTCTGTCTGACTATAAACTAAGGCACCGGTGGTGCCTGTGGTGAGCGCACGGTTGCTGAAAGGAAGGTTGTGGGTTCTGGTTCACCCAGATGTCCCTTGGAAGAAAGGCTTGGGGACCTGAAAAAGCAACCCTCTGACCGGCACAGGGCCACCCCGGCTCCAGAGTCAACACGACCGACAACTACTAAGTCCCTAAAGAGGCAGTTTTCCAGATGAGGACACTGGTGTCTGAAGAGGCCACCTCACTGCCCCACCGCCTCGTGGGACCCAGCCGAGGGGCATGGCGGGGTATAGCGAGACCCAGGCTGCGAGGATTCAACCAGCATCTTTTCCCTGTTGCATCTGCAGGACCCAGCACAGCCCGAAACCTAAACCCAGAACGTTCCCTGGGACAGCCCCGGTGGCCTCGTGGTTACAACGTGAGCTGCTACCATGAGAGAAAGAGGAGGCTGTGTACTCCGGTGAAGAGTGACAGTCTCAGAAACTCACAGGGGCATTCTACCCTGTCCTCTGGCGTCCCTCAGGAAGAATTGATTCGGTGGCAGTGACCTTGGTTGGGTCACAGCAGAGAGGAGAGCTGCCCCAGAGGGTTTGCCGAGCTCTGATTTTCATCTTTCTTCTACAGAGGGCGGCTGGTGGGCTTGAACCACTGGCCATGTGCTGAACCTCGCCACACAGGGCAAGTGTTTCGTAAGGACCGAGAAGAACACCAGCATGTGGAAATATTGTGGTTGTGTCGTACGAGAATTTGCATGTGGTGGCCTCACCTGAACCTTGTGGAGAAGGAAGAGAGCAGGGGGTATTGTTGTGGTCTTGGCCACCATCATCCTCGTCATTGTCGTCGCCATCCTGATCACGACGAGGGAGTTGGCAGGGCACTTGGAAAGTCAAAGTCTCCCCAGTATCAGACAGTTAGGACTGACAGCTCAGCTCTCTGGGTCTCTAAGAGCTCTTCCCAGCAAAGGCCCCGTTCAGTTGGGGTGGCTTACTCTTACTCACGCCCACTCATTCTCTGCTCAGAGACAACCAGCCTGCCGACCTTGACCTTGAACAAAAAGGTGACTGCGATGCCAGCACTCACACCCCTGCCCTGCTAATCGTCCAACCATAGCTGGTCTCCAAGCGAATAGGATGTCCCCGTCACCCTCGGGGTCTACACCAATGTTCACCGTGCTCATCTTTCTGCTGTCACCTCCTTAGTCCACTCCTGTGTGGCTTTCAGAAGGATCTCCTGGGCAGCGAGGGACGCTGGGGTTCTAGGGTTGAAAAGAGGACCTTCCCTGAGAGTGGCCATAGAGAGAGCCTGTGTGGGAGGCAGGGCTTCTGGCTTCCAGAGCTGGGAGAGCATCAGTGTCCGCCCTTCGAGCTGGTCCGTGGACTCCTGGCAACAGCTCTGCAGGTATATAAATACCAGTCAGGCACACAGCTCGGCCCAGCCTCACAGGACTTCAGAATGGCGCGTCTGCCTGGTGGAGGGCGCCCAGGCCTGCTGCATCCCACATCCTGCTGCGCCCGGGGCCCACCCATTTCTAAATGAGGCGCTCCTCTCCATAAATAAAGGAGAGGCAGGCAAGAAGGAAGGCTGTCACATGGCCAACAAAGGGCAGGAAGTCCCGGGCGGTGGCCCGAGTCTGTCCCCAGGCCCAGCTCACCTGGAGGGGCGGCAGGGCCTTTGTGCAAGAAATGTCAGGCTCAGGTCCCGAACTTCCTGCCATTTGTCAGGGTTTGCCGTGACCCCAAGTTCACCAGAGCCCTGGCCGTTCCAACAATACACACATACATCCTCTGGAAAGTTCTCTCTCCCCTCCCGTCCTGGCAGCAGTGATTTTTTATGGAAGTAGCCAGAGGGACCAGAGCTGAGCGGTGGGAAGTGTAGGACAGGGGCAGTGGACAGAATCCCAGGAAGCTCTGAGGCCGAGAGTGCAGATGGGGTGCTGTCAGCACCCGTGACCCCTGTGTATCCTGCTCCTTCTTAGCCATCCCCCTGCCCCCTCCCACAAGCATCCCCCAGGGGCCTCCTGAAGTTCAAGGGCTTCCCTGCTATTGAAGCCAAGTCACTGTTCCTGGTGCCCTTGTGGGAGGGCGGGGAGTCAACTGTTGGCCAGCCCATGAGACAGAGAACGGACCCATTGGGTTTCTTAGGTTGTCATTTTTTAATCGCTTTATTGGCATGTGTCTCATGTATCATACGATCCAATTGTTCGATCATATTAAGAAGAGTTGTGCCCTCATCCCCACAGTCAATTTCATACTCATTGTTGGGAGCACCCCCGCCCCAACCTCCGCTGCCGAGCCCCTAGGTAACTATCCATCCAGTTCCTGTCTCTATAGATTTACCTGTCCTGGATTTCTGATGTAGGAAATCATTCAAAACACGAACAGGAAGCCAGCAACCAAACAAACGAAAGACCCAACCACCACGTCACCTTTGTCGTGGTTGTCAGGCACGGTCAAGTGGGTGCTGACCCATAGTGACCTTACACACAGCGAGTGAAACACTGCCAGGTCCTCACCCTGGTTCCTGTGCTCCAGCCCGTGGTGCAGTCACGGCGCCCATCCACCTCCTCCAGGGCCTTGTCATCCGCAGGGCAGCAAATTTCCCAGGTGTTTGTCGTGCGGAGATGCTGGGTGGTTAGCCGGCGAGCGCTTAGCTGGTTCGTCACCAGGTCTTCTTTGCCAACCCATGAGTAGAAAGCACAGAGCACCCAGGAGAACTGCATGCCCTCACCAAGGAGAGCGCCCAACACAGAAAGGCAGGTGTGATCTGAGACAGAGCCCAAGAGGCAGAAGTATGGCTGTGGGGTTGCATGGCCCTGGTGCCTTCACCCAGCAAGAGGAGACCCAGGGCCTGTCTCCTGTCTTGAGACCACCCCGCCCTCTGCTCTCTGGGATGTCCAGCCCTGGGGCGGGGCTTCTCCATCAGCGTCCACCTGTGTCCTGAGAACTGAAGACAAAAAGAGGGCTGATTTTCCATTTGCTAAATTGATTCCTTTAAAGGGCTGTCCTGTTATTCTGAGATTATGGCCTGACACAAAGCAGGAGAAAAATGGATTGAATTGTGCAGGCTCGAAGTGTGGGTTTTTTTTTCTAAAAAAAATATATATAGTGTGTATATATCATATCATTGCATAGTTCAATCACACCAAGGAGAACTGTACAGTTGCTACCACCACCAGTTTCCAAACATTGGTTTTCTACATGGGCTCCATGACATCATCTCCTCTTTACCCCTTCCTCCACCACTGTATCCCCCCACCCCTATTCTTTCTACCTGCTGCCTCTATAGGGTCATCAGTCGGAGTGTGTTCTGCCTCAAGGGCTACCCTTCCACTGTCGCCATACCGATGAGATGCACCTCAGTTTGACGGCACCTTGGTCAGATCATAAGGTCTTTACCCGGCTGGGCCAAGCCTTGGCTTCCAAAGCTAGTCCTTTCCATCAGAATCAAGCCAACCAACCGCACGCTGGGGTACAGGAGACGCTGCGGGGGTGGGGGGGTGGGCAGGGGAATCGTCAGGAAACACTGGAGATGGTGGTGGTGGTGGTGGTGTGAATTTCAACTCTTAGTCCCCCTCCCACCCCCCGTGTGATCCCTTTGGATGTCCCAGGTTGTCATGCTTACAGAAGGGAGCCCGGTGGCTTAGTGGTGACGGGGTGGTCAGGCTGCGATCTGCAAGGTCAGCAGTTGGAAACCACCAGCGGATCCTTGGGAGAAAGACGGGTCTTTCTACCCCTGTGAAGGATTACAGCCTCAGAAACCCTGCCCAGGGTCACAGTGGGTGGGAACTGCTGCTACCCCCTGGTGGGCTGTGTGCACCTGTAAAGACTGACATTGGGAAACTGTACAGAGGGTCGCTGTGCCTTTGGGGGGCCTCGATGACCCTGGGGGTGGGCTGGGGTCATGGCACTCAGAGGAGAGATATTCAGCAGTGCTTCAGTTAACAAGGTTTTGTTAGATTCGAGCTCCCGTCCAGGATGGGGTAGTACATCAGGTGGGCGGTATACCTGGAATGGCCCATCTAGACCAGGTGAATTTGATTCAGCCAACAGGGTCGACCAATATCACGAACCACTCCTCCAAATGGGGGCCCTGAAAAGCCAGAAGTTTGCTCTGGCGCTCTCTCTCCCAGCAGCTGCTACGCAAGCAATTCAGCACAGCCAGGCTGCATAGCCCGACGCCTCATCCTGCCAACCATGCCTCGGACTCGGTCTGGCTTGTGTTCCATTTACTGTAAAACCTGAAACTGCTTCTAACTGCCATAAAACTCACTTGGATCACAAACCAGGCTTCGGAGTCAACTCTTTCTCATGCCAAGCCAAGGACCGAGGTATACCTCTCCCACGAGAAGGAGAGATCTAATAGTTTCAATGAACTGTGGCTGGGTGTGTGGAACCCGGGTGGCCTAGTGGGGTATGTGTTAAGCTGCTAACCACAAAGGTCAGTGGTTCAAACCCACCAGCTGCTCCATAGGAGAAAGATAAGGCTTTCTATTCCTTTAAAGTTCTCCAGCCTCAGAAACCCATAGGGGCAGTTGGCCCTGTCTGATAGGGTTGCTATAAGTAGGGGTTGGCCCCATGGCAGTGAGTTTTGAGGGTTTGAGAATACTTGGCTGGCTGGCAGACACTAGAGGAGACTTGAGATTGCAGAGATTTGGGCAGGTGAGGAGGGATGAAAGTATGCTCTTGCCAGAGGCCTTGAGGACAGGCTTGAGTGGGGCCCGAAGGGGGCTGGCCTGCCTGACACAGAGTCCCTATTCAGGGGGTAGGGGGAATTGATAGAGTCACTAAGTGGAGGGAGGTTTGAGAAACAGACCAAGGTAGATTCGGAGCAGCCAGAAAGCGGGCACTATGGAAGGTTCTTGAGCAGCCGAGTGTCCGGGTGACATGAATATTGGCTGAAGACTGTGGCTGCGTGTTGGAGTTTGGGAATCCCAGGGTGGGGTGGGGTGGTGGTGGTGGTGGTGGCCCGAGGAATACAGCCCAGAAGGGCCGAGGGCTTGGGCACAGGGGGTGGGCGCAGAGGGGCACCGCACAGGGATGGAGAGGACACGGCTATGGGACTGGGATCCAGAAGTCTAGGACAGTCCTGAAACGCTGCCTTTTGACCTGTAGCAACACCGCCCCCCCCCCAAGTTGAGCTGCCCCTGGGTGGTCATCTGGCAGGGAAGCAGGTCACCAGGTCGCTTTACCAGAGCACGGGTGGAAGTGCAGGAGCTTGAGGGGCTTCTCTGAGGGTCTGAGGACCTCCAAGTAGAGGAATCTGCCTGGTGCTGGGGGTGGGGGTGGGGGGCGACGCACTACGTACCTAGCCTGGGCACCCCTGCCATGGGAGAGGAGCGAGGGCAGGCTGGGGAGGACTCCCAGAGGGTGGTGGGGTGTGGCCTTCCCCAGCAGGGCTCTGCCTCCCTCCACCTAACATTGGAGGGAATTGGACCTTGGGCCTGGGGAGGTGAAGACAGGCTGCAAGGCGGCGCCTGTGTGGCTGGGGTGGGGGGTGGGCTGGGTTTGAGTAGGTGGGAACAGACCCCCGCTGCCCCACAGCCCCTGCCCACGCCCCGCAGAGATAACCCTGAGCTATTTCAGGCAGAGCCCTAAGAGGATAAGCAGGCCAGGGGCCAGCAGATGGAATGATAACCTGTGTTAGTCCCAGACCGGCCCCTGGAGACGGGCTCCTCGGAGACAGGAAGGTGCCACAGTGCGTCAGAGAGCAGGGCAGGGAGGGAGGGGCCTGGAGACAGCAGCCCCTGAGGTCACCAAAGCGGGAGGGAGAGGCAGACTCCTCTGGGGACTGTCCACAGCCCAGTGGAGACAGACCCATGATGTCCCTTCCTTCCCAGTCTGCTGGAGACCTGTGTATGTGTGTGGGGTGTGTGTGTGATGTGTAATATGTGGGTTCTATGAATGTGTGTGTGTGTGTGGTGTGTGGGTACAGTATGTGATGTGTATGTGAAGTGTGAGTACCATGCGTGTTTGATGTGTGTACAGTGTGTGTGATGTGGGAAGGGTGTGTAGGTATGGTATGTGTGCTGCGAGTGTGGGGTGACGTTTGTGTGTGATGGGTGATGGGTGTGCACAGCATGCGAGGGGTGTATATGATATGTGGGTACTAGGGGTGTGTGGTGTGTGGGTGAGTTGCTGTGGGGTGTGTCTGCAGTGTGGGTGCACTGTGTGGCAATGTGGGCCATAGGTGCATCCGTGTGGTGTGTTGTGTGTGTGTGCAGTGTGTTTGGTGGGTGTGGTGGGCACCTCACTGTGCAGCCCTGTGAGTGGGGAAGGGTGTGTGCTGGTGCTCAGTGGAAGAGAGGTGCATGCTGCTCCCTCCCCAAACTCGGACCCTCTATGCTCAGGTGAAAGGGCTGACCCCACAGGGTCCTGCTCAGAGTCCTGAGAACAGAGTCCAGACCCTGCAGAACCAGGGGAGGCCCCGCCTTCCAGGGCCAAGCCTTTCCAGCCCCTGGCCACACCCTCCTGGAACCTCCCTGCGGGTCCAACTTTCCTGTCCCTGGGCCCTGAGAGAGTTGGCTCCCTGTGGAAGGCCCTGCCCATCCTCTCCACCTAACTCAGACATCCTCTTTGTCCTTGAAGGCTCGGACACTCTGTAGGCCTCCTTGTGCCTGCTGCCCGCCACCCGCCTTACCCATCAATCCTCAGGCACCGTCTAGGCAACTGTGTTCTGACACGGCCCTCCAGACTGGCATAAACGCCCTGCTGCACACAATTGGAGAGCCAGGACTGGGACCTGCACATCCCTCTGTTGGGGTCTCGCATCGGCTGACCCACCCTGCCTCCACAGTGGCAGTTCGAGCCTGTCCTACAGGGTCTGTGAGTGGGAGGGCCCCACTGGACAGCAGTCAGGTTGTAGAGCGAGACTAGAGAGAAGAGGCAGAAACACGTGTGTGAACTTCAGAGGCGGAGAGTCCACAGATAGAGAGCCTTCCCCTGGAGCGGGGTGTGGACTGGATTTAACATCTATGTTCCGTATTCGAGGCTTCTGTGAGCTGAAATGGACTGGTATTGGCCATTTGGAGTCAGAAAGCCATATGGTTCCCTGTGCCAAGAAAGACACCATCAAGAGGAATGGTGTCGCATTCATCACCAAAAGGGACATTTCAAGATCTGTCTTGAAGTATAGTGCCGCCCGTGATGGGATAATGTCTATATGAATATGAGGAAATCCAATCTTCACAACTATTATTCAAATTGATGCCCCGACTACTAAATCCAGCGATGAACATAGATAGAATAAGTTTATGAACCATGTCAGTCGGAAGTTGAACAAACATGCCATCAATGCACTGATAACTATTGGTGATTGGAATGTGAAAGTTGGAAACAAAAAGGGAGGCAAATATGGTCTTGGTGACAGAAACGAAGCTGGAGATCGCAGATAGAATTTTGCAAGGCCAGTGAACGTCTTCCTTTCAAATACCTTTCTTTGGTCAACAACCTGAAAGGCAATCATGCATGTGGGCACTTAAGGAGGAAGGGACTGACCCACCTCTGCCATATGACCTTCACTCTATGGCATTTGAGGAACCCAGCCTGTCCTTGCCGGCCACCCTTCCCTTACGACTTCATGAAGTCCAGCGCCAGCCTCCCTGTCTTCCTATACATCACTTCCCTAGGGGCTGGTCCCCCCACGCCCATCTTCTTTCCTTAGCCTCCCATTAGTATTCCAGTGAGAAGACCTTATGATGGGAGGCACACCAGGGAGCAAGGAGGAAACTTAGCTGAAAGGAGGCCTGCAAGCACATCAGAGCACACTCAGCCAAAGACCCCCGTTCCTGGACCCCATCCAACCCGTCCCTTTATTATTTTTGTTCTCTTTCCTCTTTTGCTAGGTCTTGCCTGAAAACAGCCTGGGCGTTGCTAAGGTAACGCCTCAGCGCCTCCCCAAACACATCATTGTTTAATTCCAGCAGCAGCAGCCAGGAGGAATTTGCTATTTGTTTAAGAGATGAAAGCCACAAACTTCCACACATTCTTCTCCCGTTCACTCCTCTTTAACTGTACGGCCCGGCCAGAGCCCAGTACATTGGGTGGAGGGGTCTCTCTCATGGGACTCAAGGAAATACTGGGTATTGGCGGCTGGTCCGTGTTGCCTACATTTGAACGTGCCTGGGGACCGAGAACTGAGGACATGATGGGAGAGGGAAGCCTCCAAGGGCTGGCAAGTCGAGTCTGACGCACAGAGATGAGCTCTGCGCCGTAGGTTTTTTCTATTATTAGCGTGAAATGCACACAAGGACACATAAAACATTTCATCAATTTCTGCATGCATGAGGGCTTTACACAAAGTTTGTGGAAATTGCATTTCCTGAACAAACTAAACATAGATTTCAAATAAATGAACTCTGACTGACTTTGTTATCATATAGCTTGAGCAAGATCTAGCTTGAGGCACTAAGAAAGAGGAGAATCCGTTTGGAAAGAGCCCCTATCAGGGTCACATGGATTTTGCTTAGAGAAAAAATTAATTTTTTATTGTGAATTAGGGGGGAGCTTGCCTTTCAGATCATCATTTTTATATTAAACAATTTAAACAAGATCATCAAACCTACCGATTGTTTGCTCTGTCCCCCATTTTCCCTATTCTCCCTCTTTAGAATACCATGCTTCCAACCTACCTTCTAGCCCATTGTTTCTCCTTGTCTTCAGCACACACACACACCCCATAACCATCAAAAGCTATTTCCTTTGACATGAAAACCATTCTCTAGGGAGTTTCTTTTTTATTTTAGAAGGAATTTTGCTAAAATTGAAGCAAGAACAAATTTCAAATTTATAGTGAAGCTTGGGTGGAAGAATAATGGAATCATTGATGGTTCACAAAGTTTCTGGGAATAGTGCCTCAAAGACATACATCATTTTAAGAGGGAACAAGACGATGCAGAATGAAGCTCACAACAGCAGACCATCCACATCAATTTGAGAGGAGACAACTCATCTTGTTCTTACCCTAATTGAAGACCACCAAGGATGAATATCAGAAGTAATAGCTAACACCATAGGTATTTCTGTTGGCTCTGTTTACATAATTCTGACTGAAAAACTAAAGTTGAGCAAAATTTCCACTCAGTGGGTGTCCAGATTGTTGGGACTCAGATCAGCTGTAGGCATGATCAGAGCTTCTAGATGAAAATTTAAACAAGTGAGATCAAGATCCTGCAGCATTTCTTTGAAAGAACACGTAACAGGAGATGAATTGTGGTTTTACTAGTGTGATCTTGAAAGCAAAGTACAATCAAAGCAATGGATACCAAGGAGTGGAAGTGGTCCAGTCAAAAAGCAAAAGTTGGCTGGTCAAGGGCAAAGATCATAGCAACACTTTCTTTGGGATGCTCAAGGCATTTTGTTTGTCTCTCATCCAACAAGGACCATTTTTCGAGAGTTCTAATGGGAAATTACTAGGCATCTACCTCATAGTCCTGCTTTGGCTTCTTCTCACTTCTTTTTGTTTCCTAATCTTTAAAAAAAATTATTTTAAGGACATTCATTTTAAAAAAGGACATTCATTTCTCTTCAGTTGATGATATATATATATAATTTTTAAAATTTTTTAAAGACTGTCTTTGACATAATTTAATACCCCAGATCCTCAATTCTTTAGGAATGGACTAAATAGTATGATTGCTTACTGAAGTTTCTTGAGTTTTATGGCACTTAGGTTGAGAAATAAAGTGTATACACTTAAACTTTTTAATCTTTTAATTCCATTTTCCATAAAGTATTTGAAGATTCCCCTTGCACAAGTCAGACCCTAGTGATTTCAAGGGCTGATTTTCCTGAAGGAAATCACCAGGCCTTTCTTCTGAGGAACGTGTGGTAAGACCTGGACCTCCCCGGCTTTCAGTTAGCAGCCTAGTGCGTTCATTAACTGCACCACCCTGAGACTTCCGGCCTCCCTTTGGGGCCTCAAGTTTCCCAGATTGTGAATTCAGGGCAGGTAACAATAAGTAGCACGGCAAACCTGTGAATGGAGCAGGTTTCCCCTTCATCCCCCAACTACCTGAAGGTAAAGTGTTCCCATGAGACCTTTCATACAGGCTTAAAACAAAGCATTTACCATAAATGAATATAAGGGGGAAATATGCATATTCTAGACCTAAAAAATAACGGACAAAATCATACCAAGTCACTCACAATATCTCAAGTAGCACGAACACAAATGCCAGTGCTGTTTTCCTGTCTGCCATTTTTTGGTAAAAGCAGAAATCTTCTTCCGACTTTTGACTGCGAAAACAGGTGTTAGTTAATATGGGTCTTTCCTAACAGCGAAGGCGTGTACCTTGAACTTCGGGAAAGCGGGGAAGACCTGTAGCGGAAAATGTAGGAAAAGATGACACCACATCCACTGCCACCCGTTGATTCTGACTCTCGGGGACCCCTGAGGACAAGGCAGAATGGGTTCTTTTGGCTCTCCAGACTAAATCTTCATGGGAGCAGGGGCCCCATCCTGCGCTCACAGAACTGGTGGGTGGGAATGGTCACCTGTCAGTTAGCTGTTCGGTGCTCATTCCTACAGCGCCACCAGAGCTGCCCAAAAACCCATCACCATCGGGTGTGTCCCACGTGACCCTAATGCTGCTGTAGGTGACCTCACATAGACCCAACCCATAGCGGCCCTGTGAACAACAGACACATGGCGTGGTTCTGGGCCATGCTCACCACCGGTCCTCTGCCAGAGCCCATTGCTGCAGACTGTCTCTCTCTCTCTCTCCCTCCAAACTCACTACCATGAGCCATGCTGACTCATAGCGACCCTATAGGGCAGGGTAGACCTGCCTCGGTGGGGCTCTCAGACTGTAGCTCTTGAACAGGAGTAGAAAGCCTCACGCTTCCCCCAGGAGAGGCTGGTGCTTTCGAACTGCTGTGCGGTTGGCAGCCCAATGCGAAACCACTACGCTGCCACCAGGTTCCCCTTTTTGGAGAAACCCATAACCAGGCAGCTGGGGCACAGGAACCAGCAGGTGGAGATTCACGGAGAGGGGGGTGTGGCTTGAGGGTGAGGGGCGACTCAGGCATCCATACAGGCTCCTGGAAGGAAGAGCGACCTTGTCCTCCTGAGCCGACCTCAGGGCCAAGCAGGCCAGCAGATACAGAGAAGTACAGTGGGTTGCGGGTCTCGGGGTTTCCGCCCCAGAACCCCCAGTTTCGCAGCTGCCGCAGATTATTAGTCACCTGCGACCCGATGCTAGGTCTTTCGATCAGGTGCTGCGTGTTTCTTGCATCACCTGTGCTCCATCCAAAAGCAGAACAGAAGCTCCCAAGCAAGGAGCAGGGCAATGAACTACATTTCCTCACTGTGCACCTGCTGGACACACCGCAGCGCCAATGGATGGGCAGCACCTGGGTCAGGTGAGCATCCCTGGAGCAATCAGATGTGGCCGAGCTGGGTGAGCTCACTTAGGGATAACCTGGCATCCTTAAAGGGAGCTGCTGCCAAGGTAAGACTTCTGATGCCATCCTCCCAGTAAAAGCGGCGGGGAGAGAACAAAGAGTGTTCTCTAGTGAGGAGCTTCATTTTATTTTATTTATTTTTGAGGAGCTTTCGTTGCAGCATTTACTGTGGTGTAATAGTTTCAAGACTGTCAAGGAAAAGAAAACAACTAGCAGAATAAACAAAGGTGAAAACAGTAAAAAGAAGAAGGCAAAGACTGTCCCCTGGGATGAAATGACCATCATCCCCCAATACTTCCAGGGGGAGACTTGTGTGCGTTCGCAGGGCGCAGTGGCTGTGCCGAAGCTAGCCTCTAGCAACATGAGGCTGGAACGGAAGGAAGGGGGAGAACTGGCTACCTGTCGAGAAAATGTGAAAATTAAGGCACTGAATGAAGAAGGAAATGGGGACAAATGAAGTCTCTTAGGTGAACCAGAGACATATATATATAAACTTTGGATAAATCGATGGATTGGATGCTCACGTTTATTTCTAGCTGCAATCTAAGAATTAGTTCCTATGGCCCTGCTTGATCCCTCATAAAGAGATCACTGAGGATTTGGGTACTATAACAAAATATGGTGAAGTAACTCAGGAGTGCCCAGTCATCAGAAGGAATAGTGTCTGGGGTTGTATAGGTTTGTCTTCAGACAAACAGCCCTCTAAGTGAGGCATTGACTAAGTCCACATGGAAGAAGCATACCAGCATGTGATCCAAGGATTGTAAATAATATAATCCAAATCCAAAGTTGGAAATTGTGGCAGAGCTTAAATTGTGAACACGTGCTTTTCGGAAAGCTATGGATGACAGTAGAAGGCCAAAATCCATTTGCAAGGTCCACACATAGATTACGCCTCTGACCATAGTCAAGGGATGTGAGGAGCTTTGTTCACTATCAGACCGAGGATTGTAGAGTGATATAGTTAGGTTAAAACATAATATCTTATTTGATATCCCTTCTGACCCATTTAAAGGTTGTTTCAGCTTAAAAAAAGGGGTGGGGGTGGGGGAAGTACACGTGGATTAAGCCTCCAGGGAATTCCTTGTGAACCTACATCAGAGATGGGAACAGCCTTGCTTTCATGAAGGGTGCACTTGTAAGTGTACTGTGGCAGGGGCATAGAGGGCGAAATTTAACATCTTATCATTTGATCTCCCTTTTGATCCATCTTAAAGTTGTTCTAGTTTTTATTATTTCTTGCTTTCTTTTTTATTGAGGTTTCTTTCCATTTCTTTTGCTATTGTTGTTAGCCTTTTTTTCTTTCTTTGGGTTTCTTCTTGGCTTTTTGTATGTTTTTCAATAAATGAAATCCACGATAGGTCTATCTGGATTAATGGATAAATGGGGAGCAAATAACGAATACAAGAAAGAAAATGCAAAAAAATCAAATAATAAAATAAAAGAAAGAAAATGCTCCAAAATTGATTGTGCTAATGATTGTTCAAGTGCTTCTTCATGTGATTGAATTGTATGATCGAACTAGTGAATTGTATGATAGCTGTGAGTTGTCTTAATAAAACTCTTAAAATAATAGTTTGTGGTAGAATGGAATTAAAACATGATGGAATTCTCCCATGAGCTTTTTGAAGTCCCCTCATAAGTTTGCTTGAAGGCCCATGGCAGAGATTTCAGGGAGAGAAAGTCACAGACACAGACACACAACTGGACAGACACTGCAAGAGAGACTGGCCTAGAAAGAGACACATAGCCTAAGAGATATAAAAAGAGGGAGAGAGACAGAGACATTCCACAAAGAGACATTCCACCAGGGGACAAGCAAAGCACACAGACAAGCGGGATCTGTAGAAGAACTTGAGGTCCGAGTGGAGCTAGACTCGTGGACATGAATACTGCAGTGCTCCTTGGTGCAGGGGGATGAGCCTGGTGTGTGAGAGCTTAAATTCTGGGCATCCAGCTTGCTGAAGGTAAGGATGACAGGGAAAGCCCCAAGTCCATTTGCCTAGTCCCCAGTAGCTTCCGTTAAATGTCCTCTGAGCCTTAAACAGGGATGTAGAGCAGGGGTCCTCAAGCTTGCAGGGGTTCAAACTTTTTAAACAGGGGGCCAGTTCACTGTCCCTCAGATTCGTTGGAGGGCCGGACTATGTTTTTTTTTAAAAAAAACTATGAACAAATTCCTATGCACACTGCACATATCTTATTTTGAAGTAAAAAACCAAAACGGGGCAGAAACACCCGGCAGGCCGGATAAATGTCCTCTGCGGGGCCTCGTGGCCCGCAGGTCGTAGTTTGAGGACGCCTGATGCAGAGAGTCTTGCTCTCAGGCAAAGCCTGTTGGAAAGCAGCCAGCCCAGAAGGGGCGTTCTCTCCTGAGGACTTGCCTGTGTGTGTCCTTGGGGGAGATCACTATACTGGCCACAGTACTGGGGGTTGCATAGTTATGAGTCATGTCCTATCTGTAGTGTCCTGACTGCCTTGGTCTGAAGGCCCTGGGCTATCCTTGTAAGTTCTTCGATCTAAAATGATATGAGTCCCAATCATGGTCCTATCCCTGCTTCTGTAGCGGCACCTCTAACTGATGTATTGATCGGCCACCCATCATGAATTTGTGGTAGTCCCCTTTGTTCCAGGCCTTATTTAACTAGCGTCCTGACTATGAATCCTTGGACACTGTGGTCATTACATAACCTGGTGTCAGTTTGGGACTTGAGAGGATTGAGAGTGAAGGGGTGGAGTCTAGTCTGTCAATTAGGTCATAGCCAATGAGGCCTCTGTGTAGGCATGACTTTCTCCTGAGAATCCTGGGAACTCCTGTCTTCCTTCTTGGAGGTGGGAACCACTCTCTCCCTCTCTGCTGACTCCCTGAGAGACATTGCAGCTGACAAGACACATGGAACTCTGCTAGAGCCCTGAGCTGGAGGAGCCACATGGACCTACCCTGATGCAACCAGACCTCTGAAGCCAGAGAAGCCACATAGAGACCCCTGCCAGCACTGAGATGCTTACAACACCACTGGATCCAAAGACTTTCTACCCACTGGCCTGTGATTCTCCTGCATTTGGCATCATTGCACGTCTTTTGTGAGTCTGAAGAAGACTTTATAGATTGGTTCAGGACCTATGGGCTAATATCGGACCTATGGGCTTGGACTGGACTGGGTTGGGATGCTTTCTTAATGTATAATCACCCTTTATATAAAACTCTCTTATGCACAGATGAGTTTCTATGGATTTGTTTCTCTAGTCTACTCAGACTAGCACAGACACCATTGTGCTCATGACCTCCCTCATCAGATGATGTGTCCTTGTCATATCTTCATTTCATTTAATACTTAATGAATTTTTACTAAAACCATATTTGAGATTGGGGTCTCTGTACCCTAAAACACTGTCTAGAGAAATCAGGAAACCGGCATCATTCTGGATGTTCAGGATTTCATCCTAAGGTAGTTGCTGAGCTCATGTCTAGGAGAGGATGTTATTTGCACGATGACTGAGCGATTCAATAAGCTCTAGGGGAAAAAGAGACCCCCAAATTCAAAGATATTTTATAGCGACCCATTTATTAAGTCTCCAGCAGAACAAAGACAAAAACAAACCATCAACCTAAATCCGTAACAGTGTCCAAAGGATTCCCGGCTCTGAGGCTACTTCAATGGGCATGGAAAACAAAGGAGACACAGGACTGCAGATTCGAAAAGCTTTCCGATTGGTCCAGGGCCCTCCAACCATCTGTTGAGGATGACTCATACCATGTGACCCCAGTGCTCCAATTTCCATCAAGGTCATTCCCAGACAAGTTCCTGCAGGAGAGACTCAGAGGGGGGTCGCAGCAAACATACTCTGCCTGAAGACAGGGCTGTCCACATTTCAGATCAAGGGTCAGAGAGAATTCAGCGGAACTGGACTCTATGTGGACACTCAAGGTGGATGTAGGGCTTACACTGTAAACTGTAGCCGTCCCCGAACCTAGTGTTCACAACGTAAGCTCTAACACAAAGGTGATCCTTTTTCATATAAGAAAAATGTTTGAGAATGAAAACAGAACCTAAAAAGCAAGAGAAGGAACGCTTTCAGAGAGACTTCCAGAACCCAGATGATTTCTAAGAGTCTGTTTCGTCTTCGGTCCCAGCTCCGAGAAGGGGACTCCCTCAATGAACCGGGTAGTGGCCACTGGGCTGGATGTCCATGCTGTCTGCCTGACACCACCGTGTCTGGAGAAACGACCCGGCTGGGTGGAGAGCCCACGGGGGTTACCTGTCTGTGACTGTCACTGGACCTGGCCTCATGAAGAATGTGGATTCTCCAGTCTCCCTGGCTGGGATGAGCTCCTCAACATCTGAAGAAGGACCTTGACCAGCTGCTGAGACATCATCAGAAGTAGAGCCCCCCCCCCCCGCTTGAGTCACCCCTTCTGAAAGGAACCCACTGTCACTTACTGGAGAAAGGGGCCCTCAAGCTAATGGAATCGCCTGAGGTTCCACAGCAAGTGAATGGCTGGCACCTGCTACCTCTTCCCTTGAGCCCATTTTTCCTTTCATCTCCTGAGGGGGGTTAGGATCTGTGGGAGGAGGACCAAACTCCAGAGTCAAGTGCCTGGAGGACTAAGGGCTCAGAGTGGTGCTGTGGCCGGCGGGCCTGGGGTATACTGGAGCGCTAGAAAGGCATTTCCGCTGCTGGGCGTTGCCCTTTGATAAGGACTGCATTTTGGAGACAAAAGGTGAGTAGCAGACGTCAAAGCCTGCAGAGCCGAGGAGGGCTGGACCTCCAGAGCCTGAGCTGAGAATGGCAACTCTCCCTCCTCCGCAGGGACTGAAGGCCAGGTCAGTGGCAGCAGGCCCTGCCCCCATTCCCCCCCCGCCCCCCGCTGCTTGGTGATTTGGCTCCCAGTGGGGGAGTGCTGAGCAGTTCAGCCGGCTCCGAGACGGCCTAAGGAGGTCCTCGTCCGGAACACCAGCCAAATCCTGCTGGACAGAGGTCTGGGAAGTTATTGGCTACAAGGGGCTTCAGGCTGATCTCTGGGAGGACCTGAAGCTAGGTGCCCTCCCTTATGTTGTCACTGAAGCACGCCATGGCTGTCGTCCTCGGTGCCCTGCCTCGTGCCTGGGAGGGAGCCCAGGACAAGACCAACCCCTATTCCATGTGGGTAAGTAAAGGGGTTGGTGGCGGTAGTGCTATTGAGTCGGTCCCTCCCTGAGTTAACACGGTGCACAGCAGAACGAAATCCCGCCCAGTCCTGCACCATCCTCACATTATCCCCATGTCCGTCCAGCCACGGTGTCAATCCACCTCCTCGAGGGCCTTCCAATGTCCTGCTGCCCCTCCACTTTACCAGGCGTGATGTCACCCGTGTCCACATTGGTTTGCTTGAGGTCTGCCTTGGGGCCCAGCGCCTTGGATTCTTTCTGGAACCGATCAAAGATCAAACACTCAAACCAAACTCGTTGCCACTGAGTTTACTCGATTTAGAGAGATCCTATAGGGCCGAGGAGAACTGCCCCTGGGGGGGTTCAGAGACTAACTCTTCATGGAGGAGGAAGCTGTCTTTCTCCGGTCTGTTTAATCTGTGGCCCCAGCACTAAGAAGGGGACCCCCTTGGGGAACTGGAAGTGGCCGCCAATCTTCCCAGACAAAGCCTTCATATTTGCATCACTTAACAGTTGGAGCTGGTAACACAGAAAAAACAGTTGGAGCTGATAACACAGAAAAAAAGTCAAATGAAAGACAAAAGCAAAAATGTCCCCCTCCTCACTTCCTCTCCAGCCTTCCTGGGCTCCCTCTACATTCGCCTCTGGTCTTTCGGAAGGGGGTAAAGAAAAGAAAAGAAAAAAACAGCCACAAAATTCTTGCTCCCTTTCGAATGCAAAGGAGAGCCTGGGGTAATATGCGGGATCTCCATGTCAATGCCCCGAGACAAAGGCCAAAAAATGTGAGGAATTCCAAAGCACTTCCTTCCAACTGCATCTCCCCAGCCTCTGGCTCCAGTCCCCAGCTCTGAGGACCAGCCCCCGGCTTTTCTTCTCTGGGCCTGGACCACCGCCCACGAGCTGAAAGTTGGCATCCTAGGAGAACTGAAATCAGGACACTCCTTGCTCAGCCTCCCTGCCGTCTTCCTTCTGTGAGAAGACGCGGGTCAAACTGCCAGCGGGGCCTGGTCTGAGGCCAAAGTCCCCGGGCTCTCTCAGGCTCCCACGTGTGCCCCAGCGGGGACAGCGGGGCAAGGGCCACGAGCCTCTTCAGGGCAGTGGGACACTTTCTTTTAATGCACGAGGCCATTAGGCCAGCAGCCCTCTGCTGCGGGGGCTCTTTGTTCTCCTTGCCTTCGGAGACGGGACGCGAGGGAGTCAGCGCACATTAAATACCATAAAGGTTAGGAAAGAGTTAGGAGCCCATTGAATTCCATTTTAAGGTACCATGAAGACCGAGAGTGACACTTGGTGCCCCAGGCCCTCAGCTCTCTGGGCAAAGTCCCTGGCTACTTAGTCTGCCCTGGGTCCAGCTGATTGCACTCTGAGCTCTTGTGTAATCTCTTTGGGGGTCACTGTGATCCCCCAGAAAGTGACAGCATGGGGGTGGGAGTGATATTGTTAAGCAGCTTAGCCTAGGGAATTGGGAAGTCCATTTACGCATGCCCAGGAGAGCCAGCATAGGACAAAGCTGGATCTTCCCACCTGTGGGCTCGGATGGGCGTTACACCTGGAGCAGCCCACCTGGGCCAGGTGATTGCAATTCAGCCAATGGGATCGACCTGGGGTCGTTCACCACGCCTCCCCCAGGAACCCTTGAAAAGGCAGGGACCAGAAGGGAGAGGGACTTGTCTGGTCTTCTTCGTGGGAGGAGAGAGATCCTTGCGTGACCCTGAGCAGTCTTCTGCCAGGCCGCATGGTCAAAGGAATCCTATGGGTGCCGCGTAAAACCTGAAGCTTCTTTTAACTCTCATTAAATTCATTTGGATCACGAGCCCGGCTTTGGCGTGAAATCGTTCTCGCGCGGAGCCAAGGACCGAGGCTGAAATCTAGCCCGGAGAGAGAGAAACCTTACAATATCTTTGCAGGAAGGGTTGGAAAGGATGAGAGCTGGTTTATATAAATGATTGAGGCCAGTTCCAGTGATCAGATGACCATCTTGGAGAGATTATCTCCCTCAGTGCATGGATCTGCCAACTCAGTAAAGTGTCCGCAGCTCTCCTTGTTCCCGCGGGCTGCCAGGACGATTCTCCTCGTGCATTGGCTTACACATGCTTCTGCCAATCCCGCAGCCTGCAGCAGCACCCTCTGGCAGTGGCAACAGGCACAGAGATGTGGCACGGCACTCTAGGCCTGTGCCAGCCAGGGCTACCCACCCCCACAGACCCTACAGCTGGCCCATGGCCATCAACGCCACCACCCACACGTGTCAAACTTTCCTACCTCCTCAATTCTTATCTCCAGCAACTTCGAAGACACCTCTTCACCCTACTTTTTTCCTCCCCTGACTTTAAAGCAGTGTCCGCAGACCCCCCACTTCAGTGCTCAGTACATTCAAACTTGGAAGTCTCCTTTCCTCTAGAAGCTTAAGAAGCAGTTTTCACTCTAGAATGAAGATTTCTGGGTCCATGGAGTTGGCCATCGTACCCTTGGAGGTCTTTTCCGAGAACCTTGAGCCTTTAAGAGACGGCTTTCCAAAAGTCACCTTCCAGACAAACAAGGGCCTAGTAAGCAGCTTAAGGGAGATCAGTTTGCTTTAGGCTTTGGGCTGTGCTGGAGAATTAACTGCGGACAGTCCATGCTGAGAAGCAGGAACGCCAGGGTCTCGCTGGGAAAGAGACGGCGGCTTTTCAGTGGACGAGCCCTGGTGGTGCAATGGTTACTGTGTTGGGCTGCTCTCCACAAGGTCATCGGCTCGAAACCACTAGCTTCTCCTCTGTAGAAAGACACGGCTTCCTTGCTCCTCCCATAGTTCCAGCCTCAGGAGTTTACAGGGGTCTATCCTGTAGGGTCATTATGACGCGGCATCTACTCAATGGCAGTGTGTTTGGTTTGGTTCTGTACGTAGTGACTCTAAATACAAACCAACCTTAGGCCCTTGCTGGTGTTCCTCCTAGGAACGAATGTGTCAATAACCCACAAGGATAGTCCATGTTCACGATCCCCTTTCGAAGAACCCGCTGGATACTTTCCTGGCTGACACTGCCTGGCTCCAACCTTATCTATTCCCACTCAATATATTGTGATGTTACATTCCTGGATTGGGTTGCCTTGGTTCTTGCTTTGAGGTGCTGAAAGAATTCACGCAGCAGAAGCACGTTTTGATATCCAAGTGACTTGTGTGCAAAGGGGTGTTTCAGGTATTAGTCTCAAAATACAAGCTGTTTCTGGAAATCATGCCTGGCCACGTGGGAGTGCATGGCTGAACGCAAAAATCCACGTGGAAAGAGTACAGGAGAGGCAGCCCCAAACCCATGCTTACAGAACCATGAAATCCCTAGAGGGGTGGGGAGTCCTGAGAGGGAGTCCAGGTCCCAGAGCCCTGGCTGCGCATGCGTACCCACCAGGTGGGGCAGTGGGGACAGATTCCCATCCTCTACTTGCATCGTGCAACGGAACAAGAACATATTCAGAAGACAGGCAGGGGTGGCGGGCCAAGGGAATGTGCCAGGCTAGGCACCTGGTTCTTACTCTCCCACCCCACTGGCTGATTGAGGGCATCAGTCCATCCTATCCTACTGCCTGAGACTAGGTGTTTACGGTGAGGCTTTCTGTTTAGATTCATCAGTGCTTAGGGACTAAGCTTGCCCAGGCTCAGTTTGGATGATCCCATAGGTGTCTAATGGCTGCCTGATTTCTTTTTTTATTATTTATTTTGCCTGATTTCTTTCCATCCCCATTGCTGTGGCCTTTTGCAGGCGTTGGGGAGACAACCCCCCACCCCTTTAATCCCTATTCTGGCTACCTACTAGCTACACTTAGTTTTAGTCTTTCTTTACCCATTTGCTCTTTTGCCAAGTTTCTCTAACACGAGCTTACGCACCTCCATGCTTCCTGTGCCAGGGAGAGCGGGCCTCAGAATTGCAGACTGAGTCTCGTTTTCCTTGTTTGTAATTCCTCATTTCTGCCACAGTCAGACTATTAGTTACATAATCTGGTGTCAGTTTGAGAGGATTATGAGTTAAGGGGTGGGGTCTAGTCTGTCCATCAGATCATAAGCAATGAGGCCTCTGTGTGGGAATGGCCTTTTCCTGAGAATTCTGGGAAACCAGTATTCCTTCTTGGAGGTGGGAGACACTATCCCTGTTTTCTCCCTTGGAGACTCTCTCCTGACAAATCTGACTCCCTGCGAGACATCCCTGAGGAGAAGCCACTTGGACCTACCCTGATGCAGCCCTGGGTGCTGGAGCAGCCGCGTGGAGACTCCTGCCAGTGCTGAGATGCTTACAACGCCACTGGATCCACAAGACTTCTACCCACTGGCTTGTGACGGTCTAATATTTGGCGTCCTTGCATGTGTTGCTTGAGTCTGAAGAGAACTTTATAGATCAGTTTAGTGCATATGGGCTAATATCAGACTCATGGACTTAGACTGGACTGGGTTGGAATGCTTTCATAATGTACAATGTCCCTTTATATAACACTCTCTTACACACAGATGAGTGTCTATGAATTTGTTTCTCTAGCCTACCCAGACTGACACACAGACACTTTCAAGCATGGAGGCATTCCTTAGGATTGGAGTGGCTAGATCAATAAGGAGTCCCAAGAAGCAGAATATCAGGGTTTAAATAATGCCTGAGGAGAAGGTGTCCTGGGATGGGGACAAACATGTCCCTGGGAAGAATATTTATAATCTAATCAGCTGGAGCCACTTACAGATGGAGTGAAGCTCCAATTTGCATTTCAAATGACCTTCAGATTTAAGCTGGATCATAGTTTTTCTTGCATAAAACCTGTAACTTCATAGAAACAGTGGCTTGCTTTGTATTTGCATTTAGTGTTTGAACTTTACTTAAAAAAAAAAATTAAAACAAAGCACAACCCCCAAATAACAACACTCTCTGCCCTCCTCTCAGTTCGGACCTATAGTGACCCGACAGGGCAGAGCAGAACTGCCCCTGTGAGTTTCACAGATTGCAGTTCTTTTATTTATTTAAACAATTTATTAGGGGCTCACACAACTCTTATCACAGTCCATACATATACATACATCAATTGTATAAAGCACATCTGTACATTCTTTGCCCTAATCATTTTCTTTTTTTCTCCTCTTTTCTTTTTTTACATTTTATTAGGGACTCATACAACTCTTATCACCATCCATACATATACATACATCAATTGTATAAAGCACATCCATACATTCCCTGCCCCAATCATTCTCAAAGCATTTGCTCTCCACTTAAGCCCTTTGCATCAGGTCCTCTTTTTTTTCCCCCTCCCTCCCCGCTCCCCTCTCCCTCATGTGCCCTTGGTAATTTATACATCGTTATTTTGACATATCTTGCCCTATCCGGCATCTCCCTTCCACCCCTTCTCTGCTGTCCCTCTCCCAGGGAGGAGGTCACATGTGGATCCTTGTAATCAGTTCCCCCTTTCCAACCCACTCACCCTCCACTCTCCCAGCATTGCCCCTCACACCCTTGGTCCTGAAGGTATCATCCACCCTGGATTCCCTGTGCCTCCAGCCCTCATATGTACCAGTCCTGCAAGGTAGAATTTGGATCATGGTAGTTGGGGGGAGGAAGCATCCAGGATCTGGGGGAAAGCTGTGTTCTTCATTGGTACTACCTTGCACCCTAATTAACCCATCTCCTCTCCTAAACCCCTCTACGAGGGGATCTCCATTGGCCGACACTTGGGCCCTGGGTCTCCACTCTGCACTTACCCCTTCATTCAATATGGTGTGTATATATATATATATATATATATATATATATATATATATATACACACACACACACATATACACACACACATATACACACACATATATATACACACACATATATATACACATATACATACATACACATACACACATATATATATATTTTTTTGCATGATGCCTTATACCTGGTCCCTTTGGCACCTCGTGATCGCACTGGCCGGTGTGCTTCTTCCATGTGGGCTTTTTTGCTTCTGAGCTAGATGGCCGCTTGTTCACCTTCAAGCCTTTAAGACCCCAGACACTATCTCTTTTGATAGCCGGGCACCATCAGCTTTCTACACCACATTTGTTTATGCACCCATTTGTCTTCGGCGATCCTATCATGGAGGTGTGCAGTCAATGATATGATTTTTTGTTCTTTGATGCCTGATAACTGATCCCTTCGGGACCACTCGATCACACAGGCTGGTGTGTTCTTCCATGTGGACTTTGTTGCTTCTGAGCTAGATGGCCGCTTGTTTATCTTCAAGCCTTTAAGACCCCAGTCACTATCTCTTTTGATAGCCGGGCACCATCAGCTTTCTTCACCACATTTGCTTGTTTACCCACTTTGGCTCCAGCAGTTGTGTCTGGAGAGTGAGCATCATAGAGTTCCAATTTAATAAAAGAAAGTATTCATGCATTGAGGGAGTGTTTGAGTAGAGGCCCAAGGTCCTTCTGCCACCTTAATACTTAACCTATAAATATAGACACATAGATCTATTTCCCCATCCTCCTATATATATTTGCATGTACATGTCTTTGTCTAGACCTCCATAAATGCCCTTTGACTCCTAGCTCTTTCCTCCATCTCCCTTGACTTTCCTCCTGCCCTACCACCATGCTTCGTCACCACCTGCGCTAGAGTATACCTCTTCTCTAAGCAACCTTACCCTTGATCATTTCCCACCAGGCCTGCCACTCCCCTCTCTCTACCATTTTGGGTCCCATGTTGTTCCCTTGTCCCTGTGTTTGTTAACACCACTTCCTTACCCCCCCTACCCCCCCCCCACCCCAGGTTCCCCCGGAACTGTCGGTCCCGTTGTTTTTCCTCCAGATAGTTCATCCAGCCTGTCCTATTCAGACAGACCTGTGGAGACACTAACATGCACGAAAACATGACAGAGGGAAAAAAAGCAACAGTATACAACCAGACAACAAAACAACAAAAACAAACCACTGACAAAGAACAAAACACTTCACAAGAGAAAAGCTTGTAGTTAGTTCAGGGATCCTTTGCTGGCCCTTAGGAGCGTTTTCCAGTCCAGTCTGTTGGGGCACCACGTCCTGGCCCCAAAGTCCACATTCAGCATTCCCTGGGGACCTTGCCACTCCATTCCCTTGCTGTTCCGCTGCACTCCCCCAGTGCTTTGCCTCGGTGTGGTGGGATCAGGTCAGGTGCAATTCCCACACTGTGTCTCCAGTGCTGTCCCCGGTATCGCCCTTAGTCACTGATTGGCATCCTTTCTCAAAGTGGGCCAGCCATGTTGTTCTCTCTGTGGGATTGCAGTTCTTTATGGGAGTAGGGAGACTCAGTTTTCTCCCTCACAGTGGCTTGTGTTAAGGGGTGGAGTCTAGTCTGTCAATCAGGTCACAGCCTGATGGTGCCTCCTTGTGGGCGTGGCCTTCTCATAAGGAGGATCCTGGGAACCTCCTTCCGCCAATCCCTGTGCTTTCGCCTTCCTGCTGGCTGACCCTGGTTACTGTCAGAGCCCTGCCATTGGTTCCACAAGACTGCACACACCCTGGCCTGTGATCTTCCTGCCTTCGGCATCATTGCTTGTGACTGTGAGTCTGAAGAAGGTGTCATGGACCAGTATTGGATTTCCGAACTTGAATTGGACTAAGCTGGGACGTTTTCACGAGATATATTTACTTTTTGATCGAAAGCTCTTTCTTATACTTATAGGAGTGTCACTGGATTGGTTTCTCTAAACCAACCTGGTCCAGCACACTACACCCCCACTAAGCCTGCTTTTCTCTCTATGCTAGCAAAGTTTGAGATTTTCTTTGGCATTTCTGGGCCTCAAGGCGTCTGGACACCCATGGCATATTCTGTGCTAAGCTAACCACCTCCACAATAGAGACTAGATGTATAAACCTATTTATTGGTCCCTTACTGTGTGTGTCCTTATCTGTCTGGCACAGTCACACCCAAGACAGTTTGGGAAATCAATGGCCGTTCTGTGCTTCTTTGGATCTTTGTCAGTTAAATTTCTTTACTATAAGTTAGAGAGCAGACGCTCTTGGACTAAATCGTTCTGGTGGGCTGATCATTTTGATTGGTATCTTGAAGTCTTGCAAAAAGATCAAGACAGTAACATTGTTCCCTATCGGACACTGCCACTGAGTTAACTAATCAGCATAAAGAGTTACAATGTCACATTTCAACTCCCATCAGTTCTGCTCCCCTTTCTCTTTACACCACCTTCTTTGCCTTCCTTTGCCTGAGCTAACACTTTATCTAAGCTTTCTTTGCTCCCTAAAATAACAGCAAATACCTACTTCTCTGAAATACTCTTTGAAATTTACTCCCGCGGTGTAAATTTCCCCATGGAAACTCTCAGAATTATGCAGCATTGAGGAGGATTTTCCTAATCTCTATGAGAACGCCTACAGATTTTTAGAACATTTAAAAGTAGTTTTTGAAGCCTACTATCCTGGGCACCCCATCTTCTATCAGCATGTTCCCATGATTACTGGCTCAGGGAAAACGCAAGTGTGGCTATAAATTTACCCCTAACTATTGATAAAATAGCTACAGAGTTGTTGGAAAGTTCTAGGACAACAAGATAAAAATGACCAGATGCTGGAGAGCAAATGTTCTGAGAATGATGAGGGCAACGAATGTACGAATGTGCTTTACACAATGGATGGATGTATGGATTGTGATAAGTGTTGTATGAGCTCCTAATAAAACAATATTAAAAATAAATGAATAAATATAAGGAAAAATGACTAGATGCTCTCAGGGCCTCCTCGTTGCTAAATTGTTGGCCTGCAATTCGCTCTTACGAAACAAAATGAATATGAAAATAATTATGATTACTCAGTTCGGCTGCTTCAGAGATTATCCGAACACTCTAGCCTCATGTGGCCTCCACCTGGTGCTTCTGGTACTTTTACCTGACCCAGTCTTAAACCTGAGAGCTCAGTCTGAGTAAAGTGATGCTAATTAGCCTGGAGGTAGATGCTGTTGTTTAACTAACTAACTAACTAAGTTTGGAAATGTTCTCAGGTGCTAGAGGCTGAGAGAGTTTCCAAGGTTAATAGAATAACGGCCCTCTAGTTTTAATAATTACAACTCTCCCCATTTGCTATAAGCAAGCACTAGTGAGGTCTCTCCAAAATTCAAGCGGACATTTCTCTACCTTCTGAAATCTCTACCCTCGTTCCTATAAAATGATGGGCCACCACATCTACAGAGGTGGGTCTAGTTTTGTTCGCCGAGGTCATGGAAATTTCAATAGACTTCTCTAAACCCTTGCAAAAATTTCCCCCATGCCCCACTCAAATGGGAATGGAAAAAGGACTAGCTCCCATTATATCAGACTTCCTTTCTTCTAAATGTCTAATGTCCCTTATGGCGGCCCTTGGAATACTCTTGTTCTTCTATTAGAAAACCAATTAGGGACTTGAAGTTTACTCAAGACCTGTGTGCGATTAATAGATGATTATTCTCAGATTCCCAGCCGTCACTCATTCTCAGGTTTTGCCTCTGAATGTCCCTTTAGACACTTGTTTTGTAGTTATGCAGTGTTGCAGTACAGTACCCTTTTCACTATTCCTGTCCATTCCAAAGTTCAATATTTGTTTACTTTTAGCCAGGAGCTCTGATGGTGTAATGGTTACATGTGGAGACACGTTGAGCCAAGAACCACATGGTCGGCAGTTCAAAATCACCAGCAGCTCCACGGTATAAAGGATGGGCTTTCTGTTTACATAAACGGTTGTAGTCACCGACCCGCAGGGGACTGAGTCACTGTGAGTCAGCGTTGACTCTATGGCAATGAGTTTGGTTTGGCTTGGTTACCTGGGAAGACCAACAATGTATCTGGACGATCATGCTTCAGGATTTACTGACCCAAGATTCCACATGTGGAGTTGGAGGCTCTGCAGCATGCACACCAATCCAAATAGCTGCAATATATTGATGATTAGCCAATCTTCTCAACGTTCTAGTAATCCTGTCTTGAGACAGTACAAAACCCCATAGTAAGTCACTGCCATAGTCAACTTCATTTCATAGGAGCTCTACAAGGCGAGACTGTCCTTTTGGGTTCCTGAGGTTGTCAATCTTTCCAAGAGCGGAAAGCCTCCTCTCTCTCCTGTGAGATAGTTTACTCCATGCCGTCAAGCCAATGCTGACTCCATAGCAACTATACAGGGCAGAGCAGAACTGTTTTTCAAGACTGTAAATATTTATGGGAACAGAAAATCTCATCTTTCTCCTGAGAGAGACAGTGTCACGCAATAAAAACATCCGGAGGAGCTGATATCAAGGGCTCAAGTAGAAAGCAAATGCTTTGAGGAGGAGGATGGCAACAAATGTACAGATGTGCTTGACACAGCGAATGTATGTATGGATTGTGGTAAGAGTTGTACGAGTCCTCCAATAAAATGAGTTGGAAAAACAAAACAAAACAAAACCTCTGGTTGTTGGTGGGCTTAGGGTATCCAGAGGGAAGACCATGGAGTTTGTATTTGGTTCAGCCTGCTGCTAAATAATCGGATCACATCATTTCTGCAAAAGGCATCTTCTTAAGCCCAGCTGGAAGAAGCCATGCTGGGCTTTGCTATCCCTGGAATAATGTAACAACGATGGGGATTTCTAAGACTGTAGCTATTGTAGAATTTGAATCGTCACTTCTTCTACATTAATTGATTCAACGTTTATGGGCATATTTAAAATCCTCTGAGTCTGATTTATTACAGATTGCACCAGAAGATCAAGAAGCCGTAGTCCCATCAAAGGGGATATCATAAATATGCAGGCTCTCACAAAACCCACAAGCTCCCTGCCACTGGGCTGATTCTGACTCGTGGTGGCCCTACGTGACAGGGCAGCACCGCCCCTTTGTATTTCTTGAGACTGTAAACCTTTTCAGGAGTATTAAGCCTCATCTGTCTCCCATGGAGATGTGGGTGGGCTCAACCTGGTGACTCTGGTTAACAGCTCAACATCTAACCCACTACCCCAGCAGCGCCCTTTATGCCAGCTCTCCGTTTCGCTAATTACCATCTAGATTTTTTCCTTATTTGTATACGAAGTCTCTGGAAGTTTTTTAGGCTTGCTAACTCAAAAACACGGAGGACAACAAAGACCGACAGCTTGTCCCACTAGGGAGTGGGTACCGTCTGTGGCTGGTACTGTCTGTCAAACAAGTGGCATCCACAGTAGCTGTGTGTTGGGAAACATGTTAGATGTTGTTGAGCCCTTCCCTACTCGCTGGTGTGTCTGTCTGTCTGTCTTAATGCTTCCATGATATGACATCTTTCTATCAGCAGACTCACTCTTATGGCGTTTTCCTCCTGGTTTTGTCTAACATTATGCTACATTCCACGGCCTTTTAAATTCAGCTCTGGTTCTCAAAACTAATGAGAATAGCTATCCTACATATGATTGCCTAGATTTAACTGATCAACTTTTATCCAAGTACATAGGCTGAACAGAGTATGACTTAGTTGGTGCATATTTCCTATTTAAAACCTAGTCCTATTCTCCCGTGGAAGCTGAGTGTGCTGCTAAAACTCCTATTGTGGTCCTTGGACTTCAAATGTTCCACGTCAGCGCATCAAGCTGAATTCATTGGCCTCATTAGAGCTTGTAAATTTGCTTCAGGGAGAATCTGTTAATATTTATATGTTTTTTGCGTATTATAGAAGCAAAAACAGTTTTTAATTTCTTCTGAATGTGGCTAAAAGCAGACCTTTTCTACCAGACTGCCTAGATGTTCTGATACTCCCACTGACATTGCTGAGAGGAAACAAATTTGCCAATGAATCAACAGGACTACCCTAAATAGAAAAATGAGAGGAAATACACTTGCTGATATGATAGCCAAAGCTGCTCTTAAGTGATCTCTCTTCCTAGTCACTTCCTTAATAAGCCCCCTTAGCTGCGAGTATGCGCTGTGAGTTCTGGGTGCCCATAGCAATAAGTGATCAAACCCAGCATTGAAGCAGAGTGGTGGGGAGGGAGAGTTCATGTTAGAGAAGGTAATGTGGAAGTGACATAAATTCATGTCATCTTGACAAATAGAATGTAGGGGTGGATTCTAGTGGAGTCTAGCCTGTTCATCAGGTCCCATGGTTAACAACCACCAGGAAAATTCTGGGAACTTCCTCCTTTATTCTTGGGAAGATGCCCATGCTCTCTCTCTGTTTGAGATTCCTGTTGGCAAGCCACAGGAATTATGTTGACGGCAACCAGAGCCCTGGAGCTGGACCCAAGCCAGCACTCAGATACTTTCACCACCGCTGGATGCACAAGAACTGGGCAATGATCTTCCTGCATTCGGCATCAATGCATGTGCTGCGTGAGTCTGCAGAGGAGTTTATGGGCTAATATCTGACTTATGGGCTAATATCGAATTGATGAACTTGATCTGGACTGGGTCGGGATGTTAGCTTGATGCATGATTACTTTTGGATATAAAGTTCTCTCTTACATACACATGAGTGTTTGTTTCCCTAGTCAGCCCAACCTGACACAGGTGAAGAAGGATGGAGCACGGAGGCCTGGCTGACCCCTGCCTTATGACAACAGGGAAGGGAGAGGAGGTCAGATATGCTCAGCCCCAGTGCTGTTCATTACAGGTAACTCCAACTCTTATAGATTAACTTTATAAAAAATACTCCAACAACGAATGCAAACACACAAAATGAAGGCATGGAAAGAGGCCTTCCTAAGATCTTATCATTATACTGGAGACAGTGCCTAATAATAACATAGATCTGCACAATTTTCTACATGTTCTGATGATGCTAACCTTTATGAAGGTTCCCATATGGGATAAAATAAAATGATTGAAACCTTAAAAAATGTTGGTGGCTATCTTTTTCCCCCCAAAGGCAGACATGTCCCCAGGCACTGCCCTATCTTCCCTCATTACAATATGGGAAAACACCTTATATGTTTTTTCAGTCCTATCTAATCTTATACTTTCTTAATCTCGTGTAACATGTAATGTCTCATCTTTACTTTTCTGGTTCTTCCTTTACTGGTATTAGAAGTCATTTGTTTTCCTCTTTATGTGTTAGATGGGGGGGGGGAATTGCTGCTTCATTTAGAAGATGTTATAATTCTCATTGCTTTTATAAAATGATGCTTTTCAGTCCAAGACATTTTGTCCATGAAATGTTTGACACCCACTCCTCACCTGTCAAAGGACAGGTCAGTTCCAAAGAGCTAGGTCGGTATGCATTATGCAAAAATGGAGGATGAGTCCATCATTACACATATGCCAAATCACATCATTAGAGAACCGCCGAATTTCATCGTGCCAAACCACGGAGCATCACAGCCCAGCTCACTCGGCTTAGAACCTTAACCACCACAGCCATGCAACACTCCCTTGGCACTGTCAGAGGCCCATCATTGGGGTGTACAACTGTGACTTGGTAGATTTCTTTTTACAGTTATTATAAATACTAAACATTGGAAAACTGGATAGTCAATAAATGATAGGTGGTAGGTGTATTTCCAAACCATTTGATTCTTCACACAAAGTCCTGCTGGTTTCACAGGCTTTGGTGAATGGTCGTGGTGTTTGACCACCTACCTTTTGGCTCCCTGGGTGTGGGTCATCTTAACCTTTATCATTTTCTTTTAACTAAGAAAGGCTCCTGCAATGTCACCTTGTTTTCTAAGATGCTTCCCATACAACCTACTCACCTCCGCAAGGTGAAGAACATATTTTTATTAGCCAGTGCTCCTCATGAACACAAAGCCCTGGGATGTGAGTGCGAGTTGGCTGCCACCCCATAGATCACCAGGGTTGATTCGGCTGATGGCTGGGTGGGCAGGTGTCCCCTTCCTCACACACTGCTCCTTGCATGTCCCTTCCTAAGCTACACACCTGGTCTTGATGACCTTCCCCAAGAGAAGGAAGACAGTCCTTTGGTCAAAGGTATATAAGTAGCTGTGCTCTGCTGGAACCTCCAAACCAGCTCTCAAGGGTACAAAGCCAGCCCTTGTAGAAGAAAAGTTACTCCCCTGTGGGTGATAAGTGATCCCTAACTGCAACTAGATCCAAGGGGGGTGGGGCGGGAGTAAGCAAAAAAGTCTCAAACGGGAAGAAGGTGACAAGGTGTAAACACTGTGTTCCAGGAGAAATTCATGAAGAAATCAGGTATAATCAAACCACTTTGAGCCAATTACCTAGATAGTATCTCAGTCCTAATCAGTGCCTGATCTTTATCTTTCAAATCTCTGCGAGCTGCAGCTGATTTTATTCCTCACTTATTGTAATACCTCTCTACCTTTCCTTTGTTTTCTGTGTATATAGACTGCTCTCTCTGCTTGAGAACCTGAATGCTTTGGATTTTTCTTAGTGGGCCTGTACTCTTTCTTTCACTCCTCACGTAGTAGGAGATTTTCTTTTTCAACATCACCATAAACATGGCAATACCTTACTTCTATGCAAGTAGTGTTCTGAAAATTGTTTGTTTTTATGTGTTAGCTTCCTAGGCGCACTGTCTCTGTTGCATCTTTGTGTGTTTGTTATTGGTGCGGGTGCATTACAAGTTCCCCTTCCCCTGCAGAATACAGTAAGTGGGCTAATGACATGGGTAGGTGTGATAGTTAGGCTTATCAGGCCGACTAGGCCAATAGGAACATGTGGGCGGAGCTTAATCAAAGCTTGATTAGAGGGCAACTGAGATAAATGCTTTCAGAAGCAGGCCTCCCATCTCTATTTCTCCCTGGTGATGGAACCAATGTGCTGCTGCTTGAGCTAGCCCTTTGCCTCAACCTTGTGCTGCACTACCTGTGGGCCAGCCAACCCATGGATTGTGCTGTGCATCAATAGAACTTCAGGCTCCTTTGAGACAATGCTCAATCTGTACTACTGTTGCTGCCCCACCCTGCTGTCTGCTGCCTCCAGGCAGACTCTGCCTGTCTTGCCCGATGGAAGACCCTTCTTTCTGCTTTCTTGACCTTGGACAGGCAGCTTGTGTGAGTTGAAGGACCTTCAGTATATTAACTGTTCCATGAAAGTGAGTTGAACTGAGCCCTCTGTATTGCTGTGTGGACTAATTAGCCATTATCTACCTTCATGCTATATAAACCTATCTATATGTGTGTGTGTGTGTGTATATCCTGGTTTTGTTTCTCTAGAGAACTCTGCCTAACACAGTAGGTGCTGAATTCCCACCCTCTTTTGTTTTTTGTTTCCGTGTCTGTTCAAATCTGATGTATTCAGTCTCATTGCATTAATTGGTGTTTTTATTTTTACTTCTTAGAAAAGTTTTATTGACACCTAATTCACATACCATATAATTCCCTGGTTTGGATATATTATAGAGTTGGACAATCATCACCACAATCAATTGCGGAACATTGTTTTCATTTTTGTACTCATCGTTATTAGTTCCCCTTCCCCACCCCCAACCTCGCCTGTGAAACTATTAATCTATTAACATTTCTTAAGATTTACCTATCCTGGATTTTATACAAAGAGAATTCTATAAAACAAAGAAAAAACCCAATACCAACAACATAATAAAACCCCCAAAATCTCAATTCCAAAGAAAGCAGAAAATAATAAGAAAAAACTAGAATAAATTAAAAATGGGTCAAAGAGAAAACAAATGTTTAGATGTTCAATTTTAACCTAACAATATCTTTGGGATTCACAGTGTCTGAGCACACAGCCAGGCTTTTCCTATCCCTGGGCAATGGTCTGAAGGAGCACTGGTGACATAATGATTAAGTTAGGGAGCTAACTTAGGGGGAGAAGGTCGTCCTTCCCATTCTTGCAAAGGCCCCCATAGAGGAGGTCTGGAAGAACTCAGGCAACCACTAAGCACCTAAGAAGACCTCAAACTAAGCATGCTCGTATTCAAGGCCCCGAGCCAGGTGAGAGGTTCAACTGGGCGGACTAAACTAGGCCCAGGCTCATGACATCATCCAGGTGGGGTCAACCAAGCCAGTTAGGAGGTGGGCTAGGATAAAGGCAGGGAGTCAGCTCTGGGACCCTCTCTTGCCCTGCTCCTGGTCTGAGGCAGGTAGAGGAGGAGGGTCTCCCCCTACTGAGGGCCCACAGCCTCTTGACCCACATGCTCTCAACCCATAGGGTTCTTGGACTTCTGGCTTCCTGGGATTCTTCCCCAAGATCCTCACGTGTGAGTGCTCTTCTTCACTTGGTTGTTCGGGCCCAATTGTGAACCCTTTTGAGACGGTACGACCTGAAACTTGCCCTGTCCTTCATAGAAACCCACCGGGATTACAAAACGGGCTTTGGCATGAATGCTTTCATCATGCGAAGCCAAGAACTGAGGCTTTACTGACTCCAGAAACCTAACAGTTATTAGTTGAGCTGTTAATTGCAAGGTCAGCAGTTCAAAACCACCAGCTGCTCTCAGGAGAAAGATGGGGCTTTGTACTCCCATAAAGTTACAGTCTCAGAAACCCACAGGGGCAGGTCTACAGTCTGCTCTGTCCTATAATGTTGCTATGAGTTGGCATCAACTCGATGGCAGTGAGTTGAGGTCAATGGACTGAGGAAATTTAATGGAGGGTTAATCCCGGTGGGGTCTCTACAAATGGATTTGGGACTTTCATTGTCTTCCATAGGCTTCTGCAAACTGAGTGCTCAAGAATTTTAGTTCTAATACATTTCCCTCCTCTGATCTTGGATTTTATTCATTGGTTGTTTCTGAAGTTGTAAACAGGTTTTCTCCAAAGGTTTGTAAGCTTCTTGAGATCAGTGGGAAGGAGTCCTGGCGACTTAATGGGTTGTACATTGGGATGCTAACCACAGGGTGGGCAGTTCGAAACTACCAACTGATCCATGCTCCTGCAATAGTCACAGTCTTAGAAACCCACAGAAGCAGCTCTACTCTGCCGTATAGGGTCACTGCGTGTCAGAATCAACTTGATGGTAGTGAGTTGTTGTTTTGAGATCAGGGGAGCCCTTGTTCCAATGATTTTCCAAGTGCCAGTCCACTGACCGTCAAGAACCGTTTGAAAATGCAGATTCCCAGGCCCAGCTGCAGTCCAAAATGACCCATGGACAGTGGTGGTGGCCTCTCCAGGTGACTCTGATGCATTGCCAAGTTTGAGGACCCCCCCCCCCCCCACCTATCCTACTGCACAAAGCACGATGGCCGAGCTTCATAAACCAAATCCACCGAGAGACCCTGGCGTGTGACAACCCCCAGCCTGAACACGGCCCTCTCGTCTCAACCCCAGAAACAAGAGTCTTTCAGGCAGCCGATTGGAAGGAAATAGGCATTTCTGTGTATGCTTTGTGTGTGTGTCCTCTAATTGACATCTCCCAGGCAACCAGGAGCTTGATGGCTGCTGAAAGACCAGGCCCAGGTTCCTCAAAGACCCAGGGACTGGTGGATTGTGTACTGTTGATCTGAGCGCCTGTCATGATCTCTCTGGAGGTAGACGGCAAGTGGCAGCTGGAGGGGCCTCCAGGCAGCATGTGCTAGCTGCTAAGGAAGTGGAGGAGGGGAGGGCAGCCTGCACGACCACACGGCTTTCCTCCAGGAGCAGGGCAGCCTGTGTGGCCCAGCAGGGGGATGCTGGCATGAATGGAGACCTTGTATGAAAACCTCGCTAGAGCTGGGAGCCACACACAGAAGCTTTTCACCAGGGACGGTAACAGAGGCGGCATTGAGCGTGACTGCACGCAGCCCTCGCGGGGCGGAGGACGCATGGCATTGGTTGGACGACATGGCTCTTCCTCCTGACCCCTGACACAAAGGGACCCATGTGTGCGTGGGGTAAGGGGATCGTGAGGATGTCTCCAACAGCCAGGTACACTGGGGCTGTGACCCCTCCAAGGGGTCATTGAAGGAGGAGCTGGAGCCTGACCAAGGGATGTGTGGAATGGACAGGCCAAGGCCAAGGGTGAGCTGTCCAGGGGCAATGAGGACATGAGCGTGAACTGGCAGGTATAGTGACCTCCCAAATATACACATGTATTCTATCTGTTTTAGTTTTTCTTGTGTTTATTGATTGTTGTGCATGTTTGTTTGTTTTTATAAATCATTTTCTTGGGGGCTCATACAGCTCTTATCACAACCCATGCATCCATCCATTGTGTTAAGCGCATTTATATATGTTGCCATCATCATTCTCAAAACATTTTCTTTCTACTTGATCCCTCATTTTCCCCTTTCTTCCCCCACCTTCCCCTGTCCCTCCTGGTATTACTACTTTCATTATTGGGCCTGAGGGTTTGGTTTATCTGTCCTGGATTCCCTGTGTTTCGAGCTCTTATCTGTACCAGTGTACATGCTCTAGTCCTGCCGGATTTGTAAGGTAGAATTGGGGTCATGATCATGGGGGGTGGGGTGAAGCATTACACATGCATTGTGTGTTCACTTCTAAACCAAACCAAACTCACTGCCATTGAGTCAGTCCATGGCTACTCTTAGCAACCCTATATGAGTACCCTACAGGACTGGGTCGAATGGCCTCTGGGTTTCTGAGACACGCGCTCTCTCTTTCCCCACTTTTTGGAGACTGTAACTCTTTACAAAAGTAGAAAGCCCCTTCTTTCTCCCTCAGAGAAAGCTGGTGCTCAGAGCAGCTGGTGGCTTCAAACTGCTGACCTTGCAACTAGCAGCCTAAGGTGCATCTCCTACTCCACCACAGCTCATGCTCACCTGTAGTCAATCCTGACACTCCTACCCCAGGCGTTCTCCCTTTTCTCTTGCTCTCTGGTTCTGTAGAGTTTGCTGGAGACAGAACGGCTTCCCAGATGAGGAACTTTCAGAGCTAAAGTCAGGACCTTCCTGGGTGAACCTGGTCGTCTTGCTTCTATATTGGGCACCTTTCACTGACTGGAACTGTCACCCTGGAGAGTGTGTGGACCAGGAGTTGGGTGGTGTATTGACACTTGGCAACAGCATGGTCAACCAGGTGTTGGGGGTTGAGGCTGAAGCCATGGTTACAATAAGATGAGGAAATAAGGTCTGGCTAATGGTTTCTGTAACACGTGTTAGTCTGAGAGGGTGCTCATACGTCTCACCTGAACACCAGCATACCCACTGCTCTTGTCCTTTGGGCCAGTCTAAGGGCTCTTCCAAGGAGCTCTGGTGGTATAGCAGTTTACTCATTGAATTGCCAACTGAAAAGTCAGTGGTTCAAATCCACCAGTTGCTCTTCAGGAGAAAGATGAGGCTGTCTGCTCCTGTAAAGATGTAATAGAAATGCATTCATTGTCAAAAAGAACATTTCAAGTCTATCCTGAAGAACAGAACTATTAACGAAGTTCATCCTCTGGTGGCCTAGTGGATTAAGAATTGACCTGCTAAGCACAAAACTATCAGTGATAGGATGATATTTACACACTTACAATGAAGACTAATTATCCGAATTTATGCACCAAGCACTAAGGCCAAGGGTGAACAAATATAACCTTTTTGTCAATTCCTGCAGTCTGAAACTGATCAAACATTCAATCAAGATATGCTCAAAAAACCCAAAAGACATGCTCATAATTATGGATGAATAGAATGGAAAGGTTAGAAAGAAAGAGAAACCATCATAGTTGGAAAATAAGACATTGAAGATGGAAATTATATCAGAGATCATAAGATAGAATTTACAAGACCAACAACCTATGAACTGGAAATAGCTTTTGTTTTTCCCCAACAACGCAAATGGTGACTATGTAGGTGGGTCTTGCCAGAGTGAATAACATAAATCAAATTGACTCTGTCTATGGGAAGAGGCCATGGAGAACACCTTGTCTTTGGGTACGTTATCAAAAGAGACCAGCCCCTGGAGACAGCTATTATGCTTAGTAAGCAAAAAGGGGAGCGCCTCAGGGTTGCACCGTGAATGCCACAGTGGCTGTAACAATGGGCTTAATTTTAGTAAAGGTTGTCAGGATGGTGCAGGACTGCGCAACGCTTCCTTCTGTTACGCAGACAGTCACAGTGGGTCAGAGCCTACTCCCAGGCACCTAACCACAACGGGATCTGGAGTTAGAAACCAGAAATGGAAGCACACAGTCGACATGTCTCCGGCTGGAAGAATGGAAGGAAAGGGTCAAGCCTCGAGCTGAAATAAGAAAGAACTCTAGGGGCACAATGTTGAACAATGAAGGAAGCGCCAAAAGAAGATGGAAGGAGTGGCCTGGGTCACTGACCAAAGAGAATTGGCCCATGTGCCACCATTTCGAGAGGTGGCATGGATTACCCAGGGTTGTCTGGACAAACAAACCCAGTGACACTCATATAGGTATAAGAAAGAATGTCTATCCAGAAGTCATTTTATGTCAAAAAAGTGACTCTACCATTTTTATGGACATAATTGAACTATGGAATGATAGTTCAAAATTAATTAATTTTAAAAATATGTATGCGTGTAGGTATGGCTCTATGGGTGTACATTTGTGTGTGTATATGCATGCATGTATCAGTGTGTTAGTCTGGGTAGACTAGAGAAACAAATCCAGACACACACACACACACACACACACACACACACACACACATATATGAAAGTTTTATATAAAGAGTAAATGTATACTAACATCTCCACCCAGTCCAGATCAAGTCCTTAAGTCCGATAATAGCCTATATGTCTGATACTAGTCTATACATTTCTCTTCAGACTCATGCAACACATGGAAGATCACAGACCAGTGGATGGAAAGTCTTGTGGATTCAGTGGCAGTGGAAGCGTCTTAGCGCTGGCGTGGGTCTCCACATGGCTCCTCCAGCTCCAGGGCTCTGGTTCAACTCAGCATAGCTCCATGTGGCTTGTCATCAGGAATGTCTCGCAGCAAGTGTGTCCCACCTCCAGGGAGGAAGACAGAACTCCCAGAATCCTCAGAAGAAGGCCATGCTCACACAGAGGTCTTATCGGTTGTGACGTGATGGACAGGCTAGAATCCACCCCTTTGCAAGTTGACAGATTATGCAACTGCCACAATCGGTTTATGTGTATATGTTTGTGTGTATATGCATGTACGCACATGCATGTGTAGCTTTGTGTATGGCTGGGTCAGGAGTGTGTATGTGTGTTTTGGGTATGTACGTACAGGTGTGTACATATGAGTGTGTATAGAGAACTGCCGCTCTTCACGCTCTGTTACTTACCAGTGTGCTTCGCAGGTGAGCTATTCGAAGGAAGGCTGGCTCCAGTTTTCTGTATCCTCTGCCCCTGACAGGTTCAGCAAACTTCTGCTGGTGAGTGAATTCGTCGGTGAGCGATTCACATCCTGTGGAGAGTGGCTTCGTGGAGGAGGGGGCCTAGCAGGAACCCTTGGATTTGACCTGTTCCAGTCCAGCCTCCAGAGATGGAGCTGCTGGTCACCAGGCAGAGCAAAGGCCTGACTTTCTCTTGCCTTCAGCCCCCTCATCCCTAGATGCCCCGCCACAGCATCTGTTCTCGGTCCCAGACTGGTGACTGCTATTGTCGTGCCATGGTGACACACAGCTCCCTGGGGCTTGCTGGTCTGAAGCTCTTGACAGGCTGCCTAGAGCCTGGAGCATCCCTGGGACTGTGTGTGCCACCCCCCACTCCCCGCCCCACGCCCCATCAAAATGATAGCAGCCTCGGGGCACTCATGGGCTTGGGTTCACATCCCCTCCTTCAGAGGCCTCCTGGGACCAGAAGGGAGGGTTCTCTTTCCTGCTTCTCAGCCAAGCAGGGTGGCTGAGGTCCCCTGCAAAGCCAGGACCTGAATTCTTTCTCCACCCACCTGGGAGCCCCTCATTTCCTCTTCTTTCTCCTCTCCCCACAAAGACCCCCCTCTCTCCACCTCTCTCCCAACTCTCAGTCCCGGGAGAGGAGCAGGTGACTGGAGGAGTGTGTTCATTCAGGTAGACCAGAGAAACAAATCCAGAGACACTCAAATTTGTGTAACACAGAGCTTTACATACAAGAGCAGTTCAATATTGGGAAAAACATCCCAGCCCAGTCCAGATCCAGTCCTTAAGTCTGCTATTAGCACATATGTCCCATACCAATCTATAAAGTCCTCTTCAGACTCATGAAACACATGCAATGACACCGAATACAGGACAATCACAGGCTAGTGGGTGGGAAGTCTTGTGGATCCAGTGCTGGTAGAAGCATCTCAGCGCTGGCAGGGGTCTCCTCCTGATTCCTTCAGCTCTGAAACTCTGACTTCCTCAAGGTAGCTTCATGTGGATTCTCCACAGAAACATCTTGCAGGGAGTGAGTTGAGAGAGAGAGAGAGACTCCCGCCTCCAAGGAGGAAATACAGGAGCTCCCAGGAGAAGGCCATGCCAACACAGAGGTCTCATTGGCTATGACCCAGTTCTTCACTCTTAATTCTCTCAAGTCCTAAATTGACACCAGTTATGTAACTACCACAAGGGGTTCCCCTTTACCCCTTGTCCACCTCATTGCCCTGCTTGGCTCTGTGGCATTTAGGGCAGCCTGGAACTGACCCTTTGTTTCCTAGTCTGCCTGTCTGGCATTTGCCTCCTCGACTTGAATGGATGAAGGTGGACTGCCTTCCTCATGGCTATACCCCAGTATGTACCACAGTGCCTGGTTCCTAGTGGTTGTTCACTTCATAATGAAGAAGTTGGCGAGAGAGGCTTACTCCAGGCTTTGACGACTTAGTGCTGGAAACATGGGTGAGGAAATGTTCCTTCTAGAATCACGTTTTATGACTCCAGAGGAGCCAGGGCAAGGAAGAGGGCAATAACCGCCTGAGCCTCAGCTGCAAGCCAGAGCCTCTTGCCCCGCTGGCATTTTCTCCCCCCTTCTGTGGTCCAGAGCATGGAGCCCATTCCTCCCTCTGTCCCAGCTCTGCCTGCTTTATGGCCTCAGCCCTCAGCTGACACGATGAGTTGGTCTGGGCAGGACGGTGCTGCTCAGAAGCCAGACTGCAAACAGACAGAGGCCTGGAGAGAGAAGTCACTTGGATAAGATCTCATTGCTTGTCGTTGTCAGAGCAGAGCATTCATTCATTCACCGATTCATTGGATCCAAGTTGATTGAGCATGCACTGTAGGGGAGGTAGATGCGTGTCTCAAACAGCACGAGAGCCACATCAATAACAAAACAATGAAAAGAACTTCCACTTAGTGGTCTTTGACAATGTACCAACTATTGTGTGGCGCGCGCTGAGGGCACTAGTTTGTCTAGTTCCTACAACCAACCAACCAAGCTAAGTCCTTGTTTCCTAGATGAAGATTGTTCAGCTAATGAGTCGCTAACGTGAACCCCTGTACCAGTGGGTCCCAGGTGAATTCTTGACCTCCAGCTGCGAGCATTTCACTCCTGACTGCGATCATGTGTATCACACCATTCTGCCTCTCCAGGTCTCCCTGAGCTGTTCTGCAGCCAAAGAGCAGCTGCTGTCCAAAGTTCAAGGCTGATAGCCTCACATGAAGTCGAAAGCCAGTGGACAGTTGCGTTCCTTCTTAGAGACGAAAGGATTTTATAAAATCACAGCTGCAACTCAGAGGGACAGATGATCCCCAAACACTCGTTACACTGGAGCATGAAGTGACAGAGAACGTGATCTTTTCTTCTGTGGGTCCAATATTGATCAATCAATTGAAATGGGATTCAGACGGACTAGCACAAGCGGAGGGCTGATTCTAAATAGTACCCACACCTGAATGGAGCAGGTAGTCTAGATGCTCATTGGGAAGCATTTATACTTTGAAGAGGCAAAGAACTTCTCATGTGTGCCTCAAGTCCAGCTTCATTGTGGTAGTTACATACTCTCCTGTCAACTTGCAAAGGGGTGGAGTCTAGCCTGTCAATCAGATTGCAGCTTGATGACCCCATTTGGAGGTGCCATGGAGAAAAATAGTTCACTGGAGGCCAGATATAAGCACACTCTCTGCTTTGTCTTCCTGCTGACAAGATACATGGAGCTACGCTAGAGCCCTGGAGCTGGAGGAGCCACGTGGAGACCCATACCAATGCTGAGATGCTTCCACCACCACTGGACCCACAAGACTTTCACCCACTGGCCTGTGATCCTCCTGCATTCAGCATCATTGCATGTGTTGCATAAGTCTAAAGAAAATTTATAGATTGGTATCAGATAAATGGGCTAATATTAGACTTATAAACTTGATCTAGACTAGGCTGGGATATTTTCTTAATATAAAGTTACTCTTTATATAAAGCTCTTTCTTATACACATATAAGTGTCTTTCTAAATTTGTTTCTCTAGTCTACCCAAGCTAACACATCCATCGTCCCCTTTTTTAGTCACATAGGACGATTACTTTTTTCAGACACCTTTGCCGCTAGGCTGGGCAATGGGATATTGGTGGAAGTAATATTATTTCTGCTCCTTCCCTCCAATGGGGACTTCGAAGATCACATGCTTTTGATGGCAGTATCACGAACCCAAAGCCACTGCCACTGAGTCAGTTCCAACTCATAGAACCTTACGGGACAGAGTAAGGCTGCCCCATCGCTTTTCCAAGGATACGCATTTTGATGGAAGTACATCTCCACACCTTTCTCCTCGGGTCAAACCACTAACCTTTCGACTAGCAGCTGAGGTCTTGAACCATTGCTCCAACAACTGGAGGGAGCCTGCCAGTGGCAAGGACCCTCACCTGACACTCGGGCTGTGATTTATTTTTTAACTGTATTTTAGTTTATTTAAACTTTACTGTGAGACAACTCTAAGACTCTCCTTTCGCGATTTTAAGTGTGCAATTCAGGGACATCAACGACCTCCATTGTCTGTTGCCACACATTTCTCATCACTCAAAACAGACACTGAGTACCTCGTCAGCAAGGATAGTTCCTCCCTTTCCCTCCCCACCCCTGCTCCTGATAACCACGACTCAACTGCCTAGTCTAGCTGCTTCGTAGACATTGGATCATACCATGTTTGTCCTTTTGTGCCTGACTTAATTCACTCATTGAATAAAACTTGCTGCATAAGACCTTTTCTTGGTTGCTTGTCCCTTTGATTTCAGACCTAAGAATCCATTGTACAAAACAAAGTTTTTTGATAGGGATTGCTTTGAATCTGTAGGTCACTTTGATTGTGTGATTGCTTTTCTTCATGGTTTGTTATTGTAGCATAGCCTATCCACACTCACAAGAAAACTAGCCCACCCCCAGCCCCCAAAAATGATCCAACTTCAAAAACATGTCAGCCCTAAAAGGTGCTGTTCAGGGGTACATGCATATGCACAGGAAAATATAGTCAAAAGCAAAGTCCCAAACACAGAATTTCACACTTGTGTTTCCCTTGAGTGGAAGATGGGCCAAGATATTGGAGAGCAGAAAAGAAGTATCAAAAAAATGAATCATATTCTCTTTCTTAGCCAGGATCATGTAATCACGGGCGTGAATTTTATATATGAAGATGAGTCAAAAAGCATTGCTACTGGGCTTCCAGGTCATGTGTGCATGGTTTATTCCAGAGTGGCCGGGTTTAAACGCATCTCCGTGATCAGCGATATTTGCGGGGGCGTTGATTTCTTCAGACACTTGTCTCAGTCTCGTTAGGGTGCCTTTAAAATAAAGGTCCAATCGAATCAGTGGCTTCCAAGGAATCCGCTGGACCAGTTTAATTGCAGGCAGAGACGTCAGCTCACAAGTTTAAGGCGACCTGTGTTTTGGGTTCCAAAGGGGTTATCTTGATAGATTTTCTCAAAGGACACAGGAGGATGATGGAGGCTTCTTACGTAGAAGGTTCATGAAATTGAACACTGCGTTGGTGAGGAAAAGGACAGGAAAGTTTCACCGAGGCATACACCTGCTCGGTCTTCCTGGGAAGCAAGGACTATCCTACGGGAATTTCATTGGGAAACCTCACCCCATCCACCCTCCAGCCCCAATTGTGTCCCTCCAGACTTCTTTTTGTCCCGAGAGTTCAAAGAATGTGTCAAAGGAATGTTTCCATTTGAGTCCCCCTGGACGATGCCAGAACGGCCATTTGTCGTGATGTCCATCGAAGAGGGCAGAATTCTTCAGGGGAGGGCTAGAGGGATGGGAACCCCACCCTCAGATGTGTGTAGACCTGGATGGAGGAGATGCCAGGAGGCAGTCGGTTAATATTCGGATCTATTTGTTTAATAAAAGTTTCTATGCTTTCATAGCAATACTTTTGGACTTTCCCTTGTACAACCAAGTCCCTGGCTGGTGCAGATGGCTGTAATGTCCTACTTACAGGAAGGACCATGATTCCTCAGACTCACCGGGACCTTCAGTCATCTCCGAAGGACAACTGGGCACCTGCTTCGGAAGGATCATGGCCTTTAAAGCCTCTAAGGAGCAATTTGAGTCCAGGTACAGGGGGTTGTCTGGAGTTAGAACAGAGGAGTAAAACAGACATTTGGCCATTGGGTTAGGTCGGGTTGACTAGAGAAACAAGTTCATTGACACACATTTAAGTATGAGAGATAACTTTATATCAATAAATACTTGTGCATCAATAAAACATCCCAGTCCAGATCAAGTCTATAAGTTCAGTATTAGCCCATGAGTTCCTCTTCAGACTCATGTAGCACATACAACGGTGTCAAATGCAGGCCGGTGGGTAGAAAGTCCTGTGGATCCAATGGCAGTGGATGCATCTCCAGGGCTCTGGCTGCCCCCAGTGTGACTTCATGTGGCTTGTCAACAGGAAGGCGAGAGAGAGAGAGAGAGAGAGAGAGAGAGAGAGAGAGAGAGAAACCGCCTCTTCTGATGGCAGAATCAAGAGAAAGAAAACTCCCAGAATCCTCATGAGAAGGCCACGCCCCAAGGAGGGATCATCAGGTTGTGACCTGATTGACAGGCTAGACTCCACCCCTTCATTCTTTTATCGAGTTGACATGAACCTGTGTAACTAGCACAGCTATTGGGTTGATCTCAACTCCTAGCGACTCAGTAGGACAGAGTAGAACTGCCCCGGGGGTTTCCAAGACGGTGACTCTTAAAAGGGGCAGAAAGCCTCATCTGAGTAGTTTCAAACTACTGACCTTGCAGTTAGCAAGCACCCTGTATCCTAACCCACTATGTCACCATGCTCCACAGATATATACACACCTATAAAAATGAATTGTTGTTAGCTACTTTCCAGTGGATTCTGACTCCTACTGGCCCCCGTGACCGAGGAGAGCTGCCCCATAGGGTTTTCTTGTTTTTCTCCTAAAAAAAGAAAGTGTACATCATTTTATTTTTAGTTGTAGTTGAGAATACACAGCAGAAGCATACCAAGTCAGCAGCTGCTGCCTGTACCATTCACCGACACCGACCACATTCTTCCGGTTGCCCCATCATTCTCACCCCTTTGTCCAAGTTGTCACTCCCTCATTCACAGAAACTCACTGTCTCTTAAGGCTCCTGTCTAACCTTTTGAGCCTCTGTTTCACTTTAGGTAGCCCTAGTGGCATAGTGGATCAGCACTGGGTTGCGAGCCTCGAGGTTGGCAGTTTGAAACCACCAGCAACCCCTAGTGAGAAAGATGGGACTTTCTCCTCCCGTAAAGAGTTACAGTCTCAGCCTCCCACAGGGACAGTTCTACCTGACCCACCCGGGCACCATGAGCTGGCAGGCAGCGACTCCATGGCAGAGAGCTCTGGGTTGCTATAATGCTATATAGAGAGCATTCTTCAGAAAGCAGAATGCGCAAGGTGGGCATTTTAAAAAACTAGTTGTTGACTGCCATCTTTCCTGACACAGACTGACTGCTGACTCTTTTCTGGACAGTCATGGGGTGGGCTTGAACCACCAACCTTTCATTACGTATCCAGCGTTTAACCATTGCACCACCAGGGCTCCTGTAAAATTCCACAAACAGCAGTGGCTGCCGTCTCTCTAGTCTAAGATGACAACAGTGGTCACTGGGCGGACTTGAGCCTGGCCAGGGGCTGATGGCAGCATGATGGTAGGGAAGGTGGGGTCAGGGTGGATGGTGGGAGATGGGGAGAAGAGAGGAGGAGATCGGTGAGCTAAGTCACCCCTCATTCCCAGAGCCCGACGAGGTTGATTGATAAGGTACGAATCAAGGTAAGAACCCTTACTATACGGCTTTCCCTTAAGTGTCTGCTTCACACCAGCAACTGTGTGGTTACATTTTGTTGCCTCAAGGGCTCAGGGGAGGACATTCCGTGACTGAGAAAAGGCAGATCAGGTCAACTTTATGTATGAGGCCGCCAGCCCACCACCAAGGACAGCAGGCGGGTCCAGAAGTGCAGGTGCAGTAGGGAGAGCACTGCGCTCGGAGTCAGGTGGGGTGGGGTGGAAGCTTTTGCACGACTACTGGCCTGTGGCCCTAGAGCAGCCACTGGACGCTGGAGGCCAGCTTTCCTGTCTGTAACGTGGAGCAGTGGAACGGAGAGTGTTTGACCCCCTTTTTGAAAATCCACTTGGGATCAACTTAAAACAAAACAAAACGAAAAAAGTCCAAAAGGTATATGATCTCAAATTGGATCAGTGGGGGAAAGGTGCAGGGAGGCCCGGTCTGTTTTCCCAGGGGAAAGGGTTCTCCCTGTGGGTGGCTCTTTGGGGGAGTGAGTACCCTGTCACTGGGTGAGGCCCAGGTGACTCTGCATGCAGGCAGGGGGAAAGACTCTTGAGGGCGGTGGGGGTGGGTGGGGGGCTCTGAGCTTTTGCAGGGTGAGGGGCAGAATGCATGGCCTCATCTGGGTCTCTTCAGGAGGAGGGCCGAGCCCACTGCCGCTGGCTGGCTCTGTCACGGGGAGGCTTCCTGGCTCCAGGCTCCTGAGTTGCCTCCCGGGCAGCGGGTGGTGGATGCCTTGAGAATAAGTTCGGCTGAGAGGAAGGCCTGCAGGTCCCCGGGGAGGAAGGAACTCACTTCCTTGTTTCTTTGGCTCAAGTACTGCCCGACCTTCCTCTGCAGGCTCCTGGAGGCCGAGAGACCTGCAGGCCCGGGCTGGGGCCTCCTTCAGCCAAGCAGGGGGTGGAGGTGAGTGGTTTGAGGAATGCCGGACCCCGCTTCTCCCCCCTAATCCTCAGAGCCTGGAGGAGGCAGGAGGCTGGTACAGGCTGGGCCTGCTGCCTCCCCACCCTGAGCCCCTCAGAGGCAGGAGGCAGGGGTTGAGTTATGGTCCTCACGCCCCAGTGGGCAGATAAGGATGATGTGCAGGGCCCACCCCACCCGTCTCGTTCTCCGGGGCCCACCGCCCATAGATGATGTATGTGCACCTGTGGAGGGCCTCCGCCTGGCAGCCTCTTTCACAAATAGTAGCCTGTATGGGCACCAGCCCCGTGTCCCCCTCTGCCCAGCCTGCCATCCCTAGTGTGAGATCTTGTGTCCCCCTCCCCCCAAGGTCTTTCTGGGGGTCCTTTTGGTGCTGCTTCCCCCCTGGGAGTCCACTGTCCCCAACTTCTCTTCGTGCCCTGGCTCCTGGAGGCTCCGTCTGCCCTGTGCCAGGCTCGCTTGCACCCTCCAAATACCATGCAGCTCCAAAGCTCTGGGGAAGAGGCTGCCATCCACAGACTCCACTCTCAGCCACCACGCCATCCTCCTCTGTCTCTTCCTGTCTTTTCCAGACTCTAAAGCCCCTTCTGTCTCTGAAATGATAGGGCCTTTCCCAGTCCTACCCGGGATTCCCCTCAGCTTGTTTCTCAATCCCGAGCTGTTGCTGCTGGATACTGACCGATCTGCTCAGCGTGCCCCACCCCCCCCCACCACCTGACAGAGCCCCGAGAGCCGCAGTAGTGGCAAGTCTAGCCTGGACCCCGCCCCCAACCCTACCATCACTCTGCTGCCACCACCCATTGCTCTTGAGTCTGTGGGGTAGAGTAGAACTGCCTCAAAGCATTGCCAAGGCCACTGTCCTTTGTGTGTGTGTGGTAGGGTAGCGGGGAGTGAAGAGGGCAGTACACCTGTCACCTCTTTCCCTTGTGGAGCGGTTCAAACCACTGACCATTTGGTTAGCAGGTGAATGCTTAACCACAGTGCCAGGGCTCAGAGTGGCCTGGGACTTTAGTCCATTCTTGAGACCCCTAAGTGGCTCTGTCCTCTGGGCTGCTCTCCTCAGCTACCCAGGCCCCAAAGGACTTTTGATAAACCTGTGACATAGGTGGAGGTTTACAGAGCCGTCAGTTTTCTGTTCAGCACTGGTTTGTCCACACTATTCCATGCCACTGACTGCAGTCCCCACAATGTAACGTCCCCCCATTCCACTTCCTCCCCGTGCGTGTGTGTCCTGTTCGCTGTCTCTCCTACTGCCCTCTCCCTTCTTGTCTTCGGAGCCTGGTCCCTGGGCAGATCTGCCTGGTTCATCTCAAATGCCCATTGTTGGAAGGAGCTCATACCTACCCAGGCTGTCGTTCTCTGGGTAGACTTGGCTAGGTGCCTGTTTCATCCCCACCACTCCCACAGCACTTACCTGCCAAGGTCATAGACAAACTCTTGCAGCGCGCTTACAATGTTCCAGGTGACAGTCCAGGCGCAGGCTGAGTTAGCTTTCTTACCTCCTCTCCCCCAGCAAGGGGGCTGCCCCTGATCTCTGCTCTCCAGTGATGTCCTACACAGGGAGCTTTGTGCCCCACCCTCCCTGCACACGTGAGCCCTCTGGGACACCTGGGGGGGGGGCGAGGACTACTGTGCTGTGGGGAGGTGGCCCAGCCTGATTCCTCACCTTCCCTGTGCTCTTCCAATGGGACTGAGATTTCCCCACTTTCACCACTTCAGGGCCAGTGAGGGTTAGGATGTCGCCTGGAGGATTCTGGGCCATGGGGATCATCTCCCCAAGATTGAACATGGAGATTCTGGGCCACGGGGACAGTCCTCCCCAGGCTGAATATGGAGAAAATGTTTCCCATCAGAGAAGGAACTTTTCTTTTCATAAATCATTTTATTGGGGACTCTTTTAAATTAAAATAAAATTAAAAATTTATTTTCTTACAGCTCTGATAACAATCCATGCGTCCATCGTGTCAAGCACATCTGTACATACGTTGCCATCATCCTTTCCAAAACATTTCTTTCTACTTGAGCCCTTGTTATCAGCTCCTCTTTTTACCCTCCCTCCCCATGAACCCTTGATGAATTATAAATTATTATTACTATCATATCTTACACTGTCCGCTGTCTGCCTTCACCCACATTTCTGTTATTCATCCCCCTAAGAAGGAACTTTTCACAGACCCCAGGGGTGTGTGTGTGTGGGGGTGCAACCTACACAATAAGTAAGGTGAGCACAATCTTACTTGCGTGTGCTTCCTAACCGAAGAGTTTCACATGAGGCGAAACTACTGACCACAGAACACAAGTGAGTAATGGGAGGACAGTGCTTTCCTCTCTAGCCCTGTCCCAGTCAGTGAGTGTGGACTTGAGGAGAGGTTTTGATTCTGGGGACAGTTCTGTGGGTTGAGAGAGAGGGAGAGGGACAGACAGACCCAGGGGCAAAATCCTCAGTGGGCCTTATGGCTGCATATTCAGTGGTTCCCTCCAGAGTAGTCGGTAAGCACAAGTCAGCCTGTGCTTACCCTGCTTGTTAGACACGGACACTGCAGGGACATCGGGGCTCTTGCATGGGCTTCTGGGAAGGAAGTGTGCATTCTTGGTGGCTGTGTGAGTTACCAGGGTCGTCCTGTGGCTTGGGGCGATTTTACTTGTCTTCTTGAATTTCCCACCCTGAGCAGATTTCATTTTATAACTTGAGAAGGGCGATTCAAGAGTCGGAATGTCAAGTGTTTATGGAACATGTGTTTTCCGGGGTTGGGTACTGAAGGTGGGGGCGAGCTTGAGAGCTTCAGAGGCCCAGAAGCCAGGGAGCACCTCTTGTATGGGCATGGCCGGCATTAGTCACTATGGTCAGGGACCTGGTCTGGTGGTCAGTGTCCGTACCACACTGCGTCTCTCTGGCTCTGAGGCCCTGATTTTGCAGACCGAGGGTGGACGGTTCTGCCCTGCCGTGGGTTCACCTCCCAGCAGCCCCAGTCCCACAATCCATTCTGTTGAGAAATTTGGTTCTTTAAGATGGCTGAGGAGCAGGGGTGAGGTTGTTCCCACCAACCCCCCTTCTCTCTCCTGGGGTACTAGTTGCAACATCTAGGCCCAGAGACAGGATGCTCTGACTCTTTTAAGTTGGTGATCACAGTGAACAGTCACTTGGTCTCTCCAACAATTCTCAGGGGGTTCCTTTCTGATGAGCAAGCCTCTGGTCACCCTGACTCAGGTCCCCGCCCCGGCTGGGTGGGACCGGCCTCTCTTCAGTCACTGGCCTGGCTCTCTCCGGGACACCCCGGCAGCAGGACCAGGCGGGACAGATAAGAGCAGTGCTTGTTAGCACAGCTGTTCTCCGAAACACCCAGCCTTGTTTTCCAAACGTACGGAAACTTGGGTGCGGAAGTGTGGCTCCGTCCACCCAAGTGGAGTTGGGCTCGCTTCCAGATCAAAGGAAATGTACTCACTTCTCCCAGACGCGGGGACAAAAATAGAGTGGACAGGAACCGCCGAGGGTCTGCTGGGGTGCCAGGGTCACACCTAGAAAATCCAGTTCGGCTCTGGGGCCGAACATTCTCCAAGACCCTGGTATAACCTAGTCCCTGAACTTCCAGGACCAACCTCTCCGGGTCCGCTGGTAAAAGCATGTGCCTGCTCAAGGAACCGGCCTGCCCGGAGGTGGCTCGGGAAGGATGAAGGCCCTCAGTCGGCCCCCCTTCCTTTCTCCTTGCGGCCCCTTTACAGGTAAATCGTGCCTTCCTGTCCCCAACCCGCTGCGCTGTGTGTAGAGGCATGGTGCAAAACATGCTACCTTTGATCACCACTATGTCCTGGCTTACGGTGCAAGAAACAATGGGATGAAAATGAGGTCTTGGCCTTTCCATTGTAGCCGTACCCCCACTTCCTCTTCAGTAAGCTATGGCGCTCGATGCGCCCACCCTCTGACTTGAGCCCGAAATGAGGAGAGTTAAATTTTGGATGCCCCTTCCCATCCACCGGCGAATACCTTTGGGTCTACGTTTCACGGAATCGAATCCAAACCGGCCCGCAGTGACGTACGTTTCCAGGGGATCACAAGCAGAAACAGAAAGGAGCAGCCTGGAAGAAAACCGCAACAAACGAACCAGTAGACATAATGCGTTCTTGAAAATAACGCACCGGCCGGGGTGGGCTGGGGCTAAGGATGGCAAAAGCGAAAAGGACAAAGCAAAACAAACCCACGGGTTATTTACTCAAATAAATAGATAACAGGTTCTTTATGAAAAGAAATACATGCCCGTTAGCCCTGGTGGAGTGGTGGGTTACTTAAGAGTTGGGCTACTCGGCTATTAAAAGAGATAGTGTCTGGGGTCTTAAAGGCTTGAAGGTGAACAAGCGGCCATCTAGCTCAGAAGCAAATAAGCCCACATGGAAGAAGCACACTGGCCAGTGCGATCACGAGGTGCCCAAGGGACCAGGTATAAGGCATCATGCAAAAAAAAAAAAAAAAGATAAGTGTGTGTATGTATGTGTATATATGTGTATATGTATATATGTATGTGTATATATGTATATATATATATATTAAATGAAGGGGGAAGTGCAGAGTGGAGACCCAAGGCCCAAGTGTCGACCAATGGAGATCCCCTCATAGAGGGGTTTAGGAGAGGAGATGGGTTAATTAGGGTGTGAGGTAGTATCGATGAAGAACACAGCTTTCCCCCAGATCCTGGATGCTTCCTCCCCCCAACTACCATGATCCGAATTCTACCTTGCAGGGCTGGATAGGACAGAGGCTGTACACTGGTGCATATGAGGGTTGGAGGTACAGGGAATCCAGGGTGGATGATACCTTCAGGACCAAGGGTGTGAGGGACGATGCTGGGAGAGTGGAGGGTGAGTGGGTTGGAAAGGGGGAACTGATTACAAGGATCCACATGTGACCTCTTCCCTGGGAGAGGGACAGCAGAGAAGGGGGGAAGGGAGACTCCGGATAGGGAAAGATATGACAAAATAACGATGTATAAATTACCAAGGGCATATGAGGGAGGGGGGAATGGGGAGGGAGGGGGAAAAAAAAAGAGGACCTGATGCAAGGGGCTTAAGTGGAGAGCAAATGCCTTGAGAATGATTGGGGCAGGGAATGTATGGATGTGCTTTATACAATTGATGTATGTATATGTATGGATTGTGGTAAGAGTTGTATGAGTCCCTAATAAAATGTAAAAGAAGAGAAAAAAATGATTAGGGCAAAGACTGTACAGATGTGCTTTATACAATTGATGTATGTATATGTATGAACTGTGAAAAGAATTGTATGAGCCCCAATAAATTGTTTAAAAAAAAAAGAAAAAAAAGAGTTGGGCTACTAACCACGAGGTCGATGGGTCGAAACCACCAGTTGCTCCGCCAGAGAAAGATAGATACAGCTGTCTGCTCTGCTGGAGAGTCCAGTTGCAGACCCACAGGGCAGTTCTCCCCTGCCCTCTGGGGTTGCTGGGAACCTGCATGCACTGCATGGTAGGGAGCTTGGCTTGGGCTTGTGGTATATTTGATAGCAACCCCCCAGCCCCACCCCAGTATGTGTGGAACCCGCTCACAGACCGGGGCAGCTCAGGGACGGTTTGTAAAGGGAATGGAACACGTTTCTTCTGTCCCTTCCCTCACTCACAGCTCAAGAGCTCCAGCTCTGCGGCCCCCTGAGCCTCCGTGGCCAACAAGCTGGAGAAGCCCCAGGCTGGGGGGTTACTGGTGCTCGCGCAGGGGAGAGGAAGTGGATGACACAACTCAGCTAGATTGGGCCCTGGCACTGTCTCCAGTCCAGCCTGGATCCCATCCCAGATGTTCATGTGCGAGCTCCCGCCTCCCGCCGGCCGGCCGGTTGTCCTGCTGCGATGTCCCCAGCACTGGGCCTTCCAACGTGTGGGAATCCTTTCTCCTCCCTTCTCCGGAGGCTGCACACAATTGCACGGGGGTCTTGGAGCAGCCCTCGGAATGGACGTAGCTGGCTTTACACGGTTGGGCAGATGGAAAAGACCTGGTTCACTCTGCCTCTTAGAGCCGGACGGAGCAAAGATTCAACTCAGCTGATTCTCAGCCCGTTCTCACCACGTCATAAGCAGTGTGCTTACGTGCCCCCAAATGGTCTTAAGGAATGAAAGATTATGCCAAGGGCCATAAAACTCGCCCACTCCTATACTTTAGCCAAGGGATCCAGGCTGTACTGGGGCCTTGGAGACGACAGAATCAATCAACCAACCAACCAAACAACCAACTAACCAACCAACCAGGTGCCATTGGTCAGTTCTGGCTCATGGTAACGCAGAATGTAGTACATGTGTGTAGACTCCAGATCTGACCCTGTGTATGTAGCACATGTGTGTAGACCCCAGTTCTGGCCTCTCGTGCGCAGAACTGTCCTCCGTGGGGCTTTCCGTGGTCAGTTTGCGCCACGGGATCACCAAGCCTGTCTGCTGAGGCCCCTCTGGGAGGGCTTTAGCTCTCTGCACAGCCCAGAAGCTCCTGCAGACCCTCCCCAGGGGAAGCTTCCCAGAAAGGGCTGGGCCTTTGGGTGTGTTGGGGGCAGCGAGACTGGGTGATAAGAAGGCGGGTTTTGAAGAGCAACGGAAACCAGAGGCAAAGGGAGACAGCGGTTGGTGTGAGATATGAAAATAATGACCATCTATATCTGTCAAGGGGCCCCCAGGGTGGGGGAGGGAGAGGCGAGGTGGGGGGCCAGAAAGAGGAGCTGATCCGAAGGCCTCAATAGAAAGTAAACACCTAGGAAAGAAAGGTGGCAATAGATGTACAGGTATGTCTGATACAATTGATGTGTGGATTGTAACAGGCCTTGTAAGAGCCCCCCCATAAAATGATCTTAAATTTTAAAACAAAAGAGAAGGCGGGTTTGAGCATTGGTTTTCTTTGAAAACTAGAGAGGTGGCACAGCAGGTCAGGAGCAAAGGGTTGAGCCCCCTGAGCTTTACTATCCTGCCCTGGGGCAGGGGCACCATCCTGCTTCACAGGCTGCAGTGAGGAGCGAGATGAGAAGGCGCCCAAAGAAAGAGACCCGGGAGCCCCATTACGGGAAACACAACCTGGTGGAGAAGCCAGAGCTTCTAAAAGGGCGCTGGGCTCAGGGCCCGCCTCTTTCCTCTCCCCAGAGTCTGGCAGGGGTGGGGTGGGTGTAAGTGTTTCTGTCCCTTTGGGGAGGAGACAAAGGCTCCTTGGGGGGAAATGACTGTCCCTGAGACATGCCATGAATCAACAGCTCAGGGGTCTTACAACCTCTTTCTCCCTGGCTGCTGGTCTCCTAGCTCCCCCCCCACCCCCCCCCAGGCCGGGAGCCGGGAGCCTGCCTCCCATCTTACAGCAGCGGAAACCTCGCCCCATTGTCCACAGCGGTCTGGGCCTCAGGGAGTGTTAGCTGCGGGCTGACCATTTCCTTCTCGGCTGAGATCATTTCAGGAGATGCCTATCAGGTTCAGGGAAAGGGTGGGGGGTCTGAGAGAGCCCCTCGCTGCCCTGTGACCCGGCAGACAATGCTCAGCAAGGAGAGTGTCTAACCTCTCAGCCCACCTCTGCAGCCCTCTTCTTCCTCCCCTCCCAGACCCTGCTTCCCCCTCTCTCTCCCAGGTCCTTGATGAACTGTCAGGGCTGGGTGTGGGCGCTCTGATAACCCCCAGGAGCAGGGAGTGGGCATGGTGGCAGGAGTGGGGGTGAGTGGGTGGTGGGATGGGAGGGGTTGTCTTTGGGGAGGGGCAGGTTTTAATTAGGGGCGGGCCTCTAATTTTCTTCCAGGAAGCAGTTTCTCTGTGCTGCTCTTTGGAATCACAAGGAGGTGCATTTAAGTCCAGGCTCCACCATGATGAGGTCCCGATCTTGTGTTCAACAAGGCCCGCCCTTCTCTGTGCAGCGGGGACAGAATACCCACCGCCCAAGGCTTCATAGGGAACAGATGATGAGACACGGGGTGTCCTACGGAAGGCCATGGTCCAAGGACGCCAGCAGGGAGCTCCTTCCTTCTGAGGTCATCTCTGTACCTCCGTCTTGCCATTGACCTGGGGACGGGAGTGTGTAGGAAGCATGACTTGTCCCCTCTGCCCCATGCCCTTCACTGGAACAAGCGGCTGAAATGCTGGTGGCAATCCCATGGGTCATCTTGGTGTGGAAGGACTAACTTCACTCATCCAGTAAATGCTTATTGAAAGCTTACTATGTGCCAGGCACTTTCCAGGAGAGTAGAGAAACAATGGGTGTGTGAGACCATCCCCGTCCTTAGGAGCTTTCAGGCGTGCAAGAGTACACGTGTGTGTGTGTGCATGTGCATAGGATGTGACAGGTAAAACATAGGATATACAACTCCACATGAGCTAGCACTTAAACTAAAATCAGAACAACACGCTCGCGCTCGAAGGTGACAGAGTGCACGGGTCCCCTGCGGTTAAGCCTGGTGCACAGCACGTGGAGTGCAAGGGTTAGAGTCGGAATGGTGTCCCCCTAAAGAGCTGTGCTGTACACCTTCACCCGTACTTTCAACCCCATCTGGGTCTCCTTTGTTACGGTTAATGAGGCAGTCTTGGGATGGGGTGTGCCTTAAATCAATCTCTTGTGAGATATCAAAGACATGAAGCAAGCTCAGGAGGGGGAGACCGGAGACGCTGCCCCACGTGAAGGCCAAGAAGGAACACGGTGACACAGAGCCTTCCCCTGACTTCCTAGCCCCTTATATTGTGAGAGACTCAGCTCATGGGTGCAAGCCACCCAATTGGGGGTTCTCCTGGGAAGGGAGCCAAGGACTGAGCAGAGAGCGATGGCAGGAGGGCTCCCCAGCCGGAAAGGACAGGAAATTCAGAAGCCCAGAGGTAGGAGGTAGTGCCAAAAGCCCAGAGCAGCTGGGGTGGAGGGAGCTAGGACGTGGCCGAAATGCTGAGCGGTGGCCCTGTCTGTTTGTGTAACCGGCCCACACTGGGCGAAGAGGTCCCATGGCTGTGACCTCTAGCAAAGGGAGCGACAGAAAGCTGACCTCGATGGGCAGCTTATTATTTTTTAATTAGGAAGATGGCAGGCAGCTGCCTCTGGCATCTTTCTATTTATTTATTTTGCCCCTGGTTTCTGATGACACTTTCTGGGGGGACTTGCTGATGCCAGGGGCAATCTTGAGTTCTGAAAGCACAGCAACACGTGTGTCCAGCTGCTTTCCCAGGGACCAGCCCTGGGTCCGACCCAGCTCCGGACAGAGAAGGAAGCGGGCAGGGCGGGTCCTGCTACTCCAGCCTTGTGATATCCAGGCAGGAAGTCACCTCTGTCCACCTGCCCTGACTGTGGGCCCCTCATTCACCTGACCAGGCATTTCCTGGGACCCAGGCTGCTTAGGCCACAAGCCTGGCTGATGCTTACAAACCAGGCTCTCTCCTGATGGGACATTTGACCTAGGCCTGTTATTTAAGAAGGCCCTCTCTCTCAGCACCCAGCAGACCACCCGTGCCCGACTGCCCACCTCACAGACTGGGTGAAATGGAATTCGGACAGTTGGATTAACCGGGCACCATGACACACAGAAATCACCTGTCCCCAGTATTTGCTTCCCGGGCCTAAAACTGCCTGCTGGCCACATTAGCCATGCTCTGAGACCACTTCTCGTTTTCCTCCCGCTGCCTTGCCCTCCAGGTTTGTGCCCCCGGAACACTGGAGTGGAGAGGCCGCCACAAAGACCCCTTCACCCGCATGTCGTGGGACCCTTTCAGGGTGTTTGCTCCCTAGGCTTTGTGCTCATGCTGCCCGCTTCCACCTCCCTGAGGAACTTTGGGTTGCAATGTCTTGTTTCCTGGATCTTTCTATGAACCCAATCCCTTCTGCTCACACCTGCCCCCCTTTCTAATTTTGCCCCCAAATAACACAGCCTGGAGTCCCCCGTGACTTTCAGGGCGACCACATGCATGCCAGAGAACTGTGCTGAGGTTGTAGAGGAGGGTTGCCCGGCCTTTCTTCCTTGGTACCTGGCCACTGCATTAACAGGCGAGAGCATTGTTTTCCTTGCAAAGCCCCCTGGCTTCGGGACACGGCCCAGGTTGTTTCTCAGGCATGATCCCATGCCTCCTGGGCCCCAGGCTTCTGAGAACTCCAATGAACTCCTAGCATCCTCTTTGCTGGTCAGCCTCGGTTTTCCCCTTTCAACTCTGGTCCGGTGAGGTGACATGATCCCTTGCAGCTAATCGGGGCAAGAAAAGAGCAAAGCCCTGGCATTTGGACAGTCTCCTCAACCAGGGGGAGATAGGGGGAGGCCTCCCTACCCACTGAGATGAGCCCAGGGCCGGCAGGAGAGGATGCTGGCAAAGCTGTTCTGGGCTGGGCCCGGGGTTGGGTGGTTGGGTGGCAGTGAGTGAAAACAGCATTCTGGGGCCACATCTTGGAGCGTGTGTGTGGGGAGTGGGCTGGGCCCTGAGTTCCCGGACCTCACCGAGGCTCTGCTTTCCTTTGCTCCGCTGGCTGCAAATACCAAGCCTGGTCCACCTGGCCTGGCTGGGGCCACCTTGTCCTCAGCTATGATCTCAGCCTGAGCCTGCTGGGCAGCGAGCACCTGCTGCCCACCCACTTAGGAGCTTCCCAGAAAGCCCACCACAGGGTGGGCCTCAGCTGCCCTTATGACCTTCCTGCAAGAACTGGTAGGATGCACCCAGAATCGTGGAGGGATCACAGCATCAGGGCAGAGACCTGTGACGCTCCCCTAGGCCTAGACATAGGTGTGTGGGTGCCCTGGGACTGCCCAGGAAGACCCCCAGTGAATTGGCCCTGATTTCTAAGACCTGCCTGTGGGGCTGAGTCCTGGCTGGTGGAGAGCTGGGGCAGAGACAGACAGAGATGGGCAGGGGGAGACAGAAAAACCACAGGGAGATGTCTCTCCTGAAATGCCCCTCAGGATGCTTCACCTGCGAGCTGAAGGCAGCGGGGAGAACCAGAGGTGTCCCGTAGGCCAGGGGGAGCCCATGCCCACCCTGTTGTGTACCTCTAGCTCACAATGAGGATAGAGGCCCATGGAGAATAGGGTCCCCAGGGGGAGGGGCTCAGAGCCAGAGTGGGTGAGCTTGGTGGATGGCTTCCTGGCCAGGGGATGATTCTTGCAGAGTCGGGTGGGTGGGTACTTTGAGGTTGCAGCAGGGTCTGGGGGCTTGGGAGGGGGAGTGGTGGAGGAAGAGGGCAGGGGGGCACACTGGATGTCCTTGTTCCTTCTCTGCTCACCTGCTCTGTCCAGCCCCCCAGCCCTCCCCCCATTGGCCCCATGTGGTTGCCACTTCTCTACCTCTACTTGGGTGCTGATGGTGGCTAGAAGCCTGCCTCTTTCCTCCCAGCCTCCTCCTCCTGTCACCACCAGACCCAGATGGAGGGAAGAGAAGAGAAACAGAAGCAGAAGACAGTGTGGCACTTAAGAAGTAGGGGTATGTCCCCCCTGCAGAGGAATCTCCGTGGCACGAGGAGCCTGTGGTGGTATGATATTGCTGTGGGAGGGACTGGATTTCTCGCCCCTTCCCCCTGCCTTCGCTCCGTCCTCCCGCATCCTGGGATGAGACTATTGATCTCTAAATCAGGCACCCCCATCTGCACGTCCCAGCTGGCCCTACTCAGTGTGTCTCTCTCATCCCAAACTTGTGAGTTCCTGCCCATACCTGCTTCTCCGAATGGCCCCCTGGCGTGGATGCACCCTCTGCAGCCCATGCCAGGAAGCCCCTTCCCTTTTCACTGCTTCTGTCTTCCTGGTCCACATAGCTACCTTCTAGAAACCTGTCTACTCCACCCCACGATTCACGTCTGTCCAAGCAGCCAGGGAGAACTCAGTTCTCGTGTCACTCCCAGACCATCACCTCACCACTCCTGCCCGTGCGTCTGCTCCATGGTGAACTAAGTTCTCCCGTCACTCCCGTCTGTCCACACATGCCGTGGTACCCAGTGAACTCGGCTCTGTCCTTTCCTGTGTCTCCCCGGCCACTGCAGGGGTCTTCTTTCAGGCACACCCTGCCAGGGTCCAGCAGCCCTCACCCACAGAACAGGCTCCCTTTGCTCTCAGCCAGCAGCGTGGCGTCCCAGCAGCGTGCCCCGGTGAGACACAGGCTTGTCAGTTGCCCAGCAGCCTCCTCACAGGTGCATAGTGACAGCCACACACCAGGCCTCGCAGACACTGCCGACTGACTGCCCCACAGACTGTGGACCTCACGGATCGTAGGCCAGGGTGTGGCCATGACACCACACTGATCTAGGCATGCCTAAAACTCCCTCATCATCTTCTGACTTGTTTGTAGACCCCTGAGCTCCCCCTCCCTGGGCTTGGCCATACCATGCCTGTCTGTGGCTTCCAGAGCCCCACCCCCCCGTGTCAGTGGGAGAGGGGTGCAGCTCAGACCAGGAAGCAGGGAGTGAGGGTGACGTCGGAGGGTGTGACAGGGGTCACTGGCATCGCGTGTTTGCAGGAAGGATTGTTGGGATGGTGTGTGTTTCACTGTGTGTGTTTCAGCAGCAGCGCCAGCAACACGCAGCGGCCCTGCCACTGGTTCTGGGAGTTGGCCACTAGCCGACATTTTCTGGGTGCCTGTGCAGGTGATAGTGGCCCCAGCAGTGTTGTCCCCGATGACTCGGGGGCGATTTCAGATGGGTCCAACAGGAGAGAGGTGGGCCTAGGCTTTCAACTGACATCAGACTCCCTGATGGCAACCCCCTTCCTGTGAGTCCGTGCTGGTGAGATCCACTCGCGCTCCACAGCTGCTGCACTCTGGCATGCCGCCACTCAGCTCCTGACAGGCTCCAGGGACCTCTGAGGCACCCCCCCCACACACCCCAGTTCCTCTTGTTGGTGCCCCTGGAGAACTAGCTGACCCGGCCACGGCAGCTCTCTTTAAGCAGCCTCCTGTATGTACTGCGGCGCTGTGGAAAACATGAGTCCCCTCAGGGTGGAGGACCGAGATCCACCTCTGTCCTCCTCCCCGGTTCGGCACTCACCTGCGAAACAAAAGGTTTGGCCTTTTCAGCCCACCTGGCCCGTCGATAGGGAAATGTGGCGATCTCCTTCCTGAATGATGGCCATAGCTCAAACCCCCAGAGTCCATTCTGGTCCATCGAGTTTCCCCTCCTGCAGGACGGAGGAGAACAGCATCATATGGTTCATATAGGAACAGACTGCCACGCCTTCTGCCCACGACGTGGCTGGTGGGTTTGAACTGCTGACATATTTGATGGGCAGCTGAACTCGGGACCACTGTGCCAGCAGGCCCCTGACTGTGAAAGTGTACAGCCTCCCAAACCCCGTGAGCCCCTTGCATTCTGTCTACAGGACCACTGAATGCTCATTGGCGGGGCAGCAATGGGTCATGGGGACTTGATGGCAGTGAGCTCGTCCTCTGCCCAGAGCCCCCACCTGTGGACTAGACCTGCCACCTCCCCACCCCTGAAAGGACAGGGACCCTGAGGGTCGGAGGAGCGATTTGGAGCTCTGGAATGTTCTATGGTTACCCCTTGTGTGCTGACTCCCGGGGCTTCCCTGATTGGATGGGCATATCCTGTCCATCCACGTTGATCTTGTCTTCCTTTCCTGTCTGCGTGATGACCTTTGGCTTTCTTCCCGGATGATGTTCTAGACGCCATCCCACCGCTCTGCGCTGCCAAGGAAGGAATCTGTCTTGGAAGGACAGCCAGATGCTCCTACGAGGCCAGGATAGAGAGACTTGGTCTCACATACTTTGGACATGTCGTCAGAAGAGACCAGACCCCGGAGAAGGATATCCTGTTTGGTCGAGTAGAGGGCCAGCGCAAATGAGGAAGATCTCCCACAAGACAGATGGGCACGCTGGCTGCCAAGATGGACTCAAACCGGAGAACAATTGTGCGGATTGTGTTGGGCTGGTGCTGTGTCCCTCTATTGTGTATGGAGCCGCTATGGGTCAGAATGGACTAGGTGCCCAACAGCCACCACTGCTGTCCTGTCCATGGGGTGTGTGGGGGGATACTGGGCTTGCTCAGTTTAGACCTAGATTGCATCACATGCCATCCAGGACCCTTGAACATGGGGGGCATGTGACTCAGGCACTGCTGGCTGACGTGGGCCTGGGTGAGTCTGCGTGGGGCCTGCGTGGGTCTGTGTTGAGCCACATCGGGAGGGGTGTGGGCTCTTTCCTCCCAGAAACACATCACACTCCTGTGACTGTTGGTTCCTGACGAGGTGTGGAGGCGCCACCCCTCTCCCTGCCGCCCCAGTCTCCACGGAGCCAGCTGTCCCAGCAGGATCAGCAGTGGCCCTCTTCGGCTCCTGCAAAGGCGAGGAGGAATGTTCCAGGCCTGCCCAGTGATCGCCAGGCACAGGGAACAAGGCTCAGAGGATAGTTGGAGCCAAAAGGAGCGCCCGGCATCCTTGGCTCGGCTGGCCCAGTTCTGCCCTGGGCACCTGGCATTGTGGGCCCTGGGCACCCTCCAGTACCTCCCACTTACGGACGAGCTCGCAGCGGACTGGAATGGAAGCAACAGGCTTGACATCCTCACCAGCCAGTCTAGCCGTGGAGCTGTCTCTCAAAATCAAAACCTAACTCAACTGCCATCCAGTCAATCTGGATGTGGAGTGAGGCACCTGGTGACAGAGAAGGTTCAGCCCGGGCCACGAACCGCACAGTCAGCGGTTCGAAACCATCAGCTGAGAAAGAAGAGGCTTTCTATTCCTTTTGAGAGTTACAGCCGTGGAAGCTCACCTGGGCAACTCTCCCTTGTCCTTTAGGGTCGTGGTGCACCCCTGTCTTGAAAGACAGGTACCCAGCTGTCCCCAAGTGGGTGATATCACCCTCGGGGTGGGGGTGGGGCACTGGAATAAGCCGTAGGAGCTACAGAGACTTTATTCTGGATTATGTGCTAAAGTACAGTTTTAATTGCCACGTGTGGGCGCTCAGGGTTTTTGTTTTGTTTTGTTCCTGAAAAGGGAGTGATTGGTAAAATTAGTTTGGGACCATCTGATACATACGAACATTGGGGAGTTGGTCAAAAAGGATTGTGCACTTCCCAAACGGGAAGCGCGAGTTCTCGGCCTGCCCCGCATCTGGGCCGACGTGTACACCTCTGACGCCGTGCTCCCGCCTCCCTGATCCAGCCGGAAGAATTCTGCCTTCTCAGATTTGCAATCCCTTCAGAACAGCCGTTCTGACATCCTCGATGGACTCAAAGCGTGATCTTTTTAGGTGTTCTTTGAGTTTGGGGAACAAGTGGTCTGAAGAGGGAAAAGCGGGGTCTGGAGGGTGGATGGGCTTAGGGCTTCCCCCTGAGTCTCCCAGGACGGCCCTCGTGTCCCTGGAAGACCAAGCAGGGTGCGCTGTCCTCCTGGGATGAGAACGCAGGGCTCAGCTTTCCCGGCCTTGTGCTCATGGCTGCAACTGTGAATGTTCTGAAAACGCCCCTCACCAACCTCCGTGATCATCCTGGGTCCTTTGAGAAAACCTGTCAAGAGGGCACCTTGGGGATCCCAGCCCACAGTCACCATAACCGTCTGAGCCGACTCCTCTGTCTTGAGCTGAACTGTGACATACACCGCCTCCTGCCGCCTTTAGAAACTACTGTTTTGATTGCCCCCCCCCCTTTTTTTCTTTTAAAGAAGGTACCCTAGTCAGTGACCAGGGAAGATGAGCGCTCACAGAGAGAACTTGCCTTCAGCCACCCACTGTGGAGTCGCGGGGCAAGATGTTGATTTTGGAACCGACCCGCGCACATGTGAACTGGAAACCCGGTAACAATAGTTTTTGACTCACCCTGGTATAAGCTGTCTTGGGTGACGTCAGAGACTTTACATTGGGCCTTTCCAGCTGGGCTCCTGGCACTTCCTCCTCTGGGCTTTGAGAGTCTCCATGAACCGGTGAGAGAGAAGTTCGTCCAGCCTCTCAGAGGAAAGGGTAGAGTCTTAAGTACAGAGCTGGAGCAGGGAGGGGCCCTCAAGGTCTCCCATCCTTAAAGAGCGGCCTTAAGCTGAGCTGCAGCTCTCCTACAAACTGGGGGTTCCAGGCCATGTCTGTGGGACACACACATGGCTGTCACTGCAGGATGGGAGGTAGAAGAAGGGGCAGCCTCATTTTTCCTTCAGCCATCGCCTTTCCCCTTGATCCTTAAACTTGGGCCAGACACTCATAGACACCAGCCTCACTCCTGCCCCCTTCCCTGAATGATCGCTACCTCCTCTCATCACCCAAACATCTAGCAAAGACACAGGAACCGACCCAGGGTGGAGCAGGACCCAGGTGCCCTGGGAGCCACTTCCCTGCTGAAGGGTTACATATCAGAGGGCAGGGAGGAGGCTCACACCCCTTAGATTGTGTTCAGGAGAAGAGATGGGCTTCTACACCCGGACAGAATTACAGTCTCTGAAACGCACAGGTGCAGCAGTTCTATCCCATCTTATAGGGTCACTATGAATCAGCATGGACTTGATAGCAGTGTATATTTTTTGTTTCAGCTGGGTGCCCTGGGTGACAGGGTGATGGCAGCCAACTCTGGAGTGGTGCCTGGGCACCTTGATGTCCTTCCACCCAAGAGCTCTCAACTTTTCATGTGGCCGGGTGCTGGCATGTTTCTGCCCTGGAAGCCAGGATCCGATATGCCTTTAGGATTGGCCGAGGGTTTCTTCTGCTGTCCTTGTTCTGTGGTTTGGTCGTGGCCTCTGTTTTGACTAAGATGATCGTGGTGGCCATGAAGCATGAAGCCCGGGCTTAGGGCTGTGAGGGATCGAAGGGGGTGGGCAGTCTGTGGAGGGGCTTCAGGAAAGGTCTCAGGATGGGAGGCCTAGGAGAATGGAGGACAGGAGCAGCTGGCCCCTAGGGAGACCCTGCCTGTCAAGCGGGTGCTCAGGACTCTTCCCCTGGGGAAGGCTGTCTCATGCTGAAGTTGAAGGGTGACCCGGTGCAAATGGGTTATGGGACAGTTCAGGAGCTGATGGGACAGAGGGGAGTTCAGTGTGGCCTGAGGTTGAGGACAGTGTGGCTCTGTCCAGACGTGAGACCTGGGAACTGGAAAAGGCTGGGGTCCTGCCTGAGCTGACGGCTGCCTTGCCCTGGGGGGGACTCCTGAGAGAATGGACAGCAGGGACAGGGTCTCTGGAGAGCTGTGAGTGGGATGCGCATACAGCCCACCTGGAAGGCAGGCCTGTGACAGAGAACTCCTGGTTGAAGGAGTGAGTGTCTAAGGGAGGAAGTGCAGGCATCACAGCCGGTAAGTGAACGTGGCCTTACGCTGCCCAGCCTGGGCCACTTCTCCACACAGCCTGGGTCCTGAATCTGACACAGCGGAGCCCGTCCCTCTAAAGGGGTAGGGAGTCAGAGGATAGGACACAGGATGGGGGCAGGGTGCCAGAGGCCCTGGAGGCCCTGCTGGGGAGGCAGGTCCATGAGGAGAGCAGAGCCAGCTTGGGGGGTCTGGGGATGGCTGGTCAGGCTCCCTGAGTGCCCTCAGGAGACCAGATGGCCCCTCACCCCCACTGAGCCATCCTTATCTCCTGGCCACTCAGCCTCAGAGGCTGTGGAGAGCAGGTACCGGGAACCACCCCGGCCCCAGGTCACATTCCTTTCATAAGTGGAATAACACAATGGCCTTTTCACTTCCTTATTAATTGACTGAGCTCCAGGAGCCTCCTTCATCACCCGCCTCTGCCTGCCCAGGGCTCCCCCGCCCCCAGCTGACACCGTGATGAAGGGCAGCCCCACGGCTCATGGGGGCTGCTCCCCAGTGCCTCCTACCCTGAGCCTGCTGTTCAGAATAGCCTCCCAGGCACTTAGGGGCTCCCCAGGCCGTGCCTGGTACACCTCAGCCTGGGGTGGGGGGAGAGTGATGTCAAGTGGAGGTGGTGGTCAGGAGCGCTGGAATTCCAGCACCCGCCTGCCCCCCTGTCAGCCCCCAGCTTCCCTCTCCAGGTGCTTGCAGCCAAGGCAGATGCTCTGGTTCGAAGGAGCATCCCCGCCTGGCTTGCCCACTGGCTCCCTCCCTGTGGGGCCCCTGGAGGGATGGGTCTCTCTGGCCCAGGAGCTAGCAGGTACCTGTTATCTGGCATCTAGTGTTTCCTCTGTGGGTTCTCTCGACCCTGCCCACATCTTTGTAAACAGTCTCTTGGTTGTTCAGTCCCCTCTGTGGGTTCCCTCAGGAGCCCTGGTGGCACAGTGGGTAACGAGTTGGACTTTTAATCCAAAGGTCAGCAGTTGTTCTATAGGGTCTCTATGAGTCAGAATGGACTTGGTGGCAGAGAATTGGTTTTGAGTTCGGTGGGTCCCCTTGGGAGAGAGATGAGACCTTCCTACTCCTCTGGCCCCACATCCCATGAGCACAGTGGGTACTGCCCAGAGACTCCTTGCACACAATGCCCGGGCATGCTTGGTGAAAGCTGGCATTCTTCAGGAGCGGACCACCCCCTCCCAGGCCTGGGCCCCACAAGACCACTTGGGTGCTGGGAGGGCCCATCCCCCGGAAGCCCAGTGTGCCTAGTATCATTTCTGTGATGCTTCTCACATGTCACATGTTTGGGGGCCCCGTCACCACAAGCATCGTCATCTGCGCTTCTGGTTGATTCCATGTCAAGAGACCCCTTGTTCAGGAGCCAGCACAGGTCAGTTCCAACCCATAGCGGCCCCGCACACCACAGAAAGACACACAGCTCAGACCTGCGCCATCCTCACCACCGTTCCTGTGCTTGGGCCCATTGTTGCAGGCACCATGTCAGTCTACTCGTGGGGGGGCCTTCTCGTGTTTTCGCTTTCTCTTACCTCTTCCCCAAGCCTACTGAGGTTCATAATAAAGATTTGAGAAGAGCCTGTACATGTCTTGTGTGCAACAAGGAGTCCCCAAAGTGGCCTCCTTAGAGCAGCAGGCTGCACGTCAGTCTGATGATCAGGAGTCCCTGGGTGGCCTGATTGGCAGACACACTTGGCCGCTAACCAAAAGGTTGGTGGTTTGAGTCTACCCAGAGGTTCCTTCAGAACTCCAGCCATCCACAACCCGATGGAGCAATGTTTACGGGCGCACAGTGAGGTCCCTGTGATTGTGACCCCTCATGGGTGGGGTTCTTATTTTCCTTCACGAGGCCCCCTTTCCATTCCGTCCCTTCCCATGCCCAGACCCCACCATAGCTAGGCACGTGGCTGCGGGGAGCCATGGGCGATTGTGGAGAAGAGAACCCCATGGTCAGCCCTGGATTTGGGGAGAATTCCCCAGGGCCATGATGGAGCTGAGATTCACCTCCAAGCACATAGGAACCCGGTGGGCAATCAGGAGAGGACCAAGGGGGTGTGAGACCACGACTGCGACAAGAAGAGGTTTCACACGGCAAGATACCCACATGAGTGCTTGCCAGAAACAGCAGGGAGCAGAAGTCACAGACTAGAGGGCAAGCAGGGGTGAACCAGGAGAAGGGAAGAGAATGTTCAACCAGAGGGAGGCGGGTAAAAAAACACGACGGAGGCAGGGGAAGGCATTGGGAGGTTTTCAGGAATCAAAGGCAACAGAGGCAAATGCTGTCGTAAGCGCAATCCTGTCGTGGTAGATGCGTAGCTAGACACGCAGGCTGGGCAGGCATGGGAGTCTGTCCACCAATGTACACAGGTTTGACGGGGGATATTTATATTCGTGTTTTGAGCTTTGTGGCCAATTGACTCACGGATGTGATGGAGCACACAGGAGATAGAATACTTCTCAGACATAACCAAATCCCTTGAGGGAATGAGTTACTAGGTTTGGGGGCCCAGGGGTGTAGTCTTGGGGGACACCAAGGTCTATTGGCAAAACATAGGTCACAAAGACAATGTTCCACATCCTATTCCTGTGAGTGGTGACTGGGTCTTAGACACTCCCGAGCAGCCACCTCAGCGACAGCCCTTGGCCTCTCCTCATCCAGAGGAAGAAGAGAGACGACAGTCAAAAGACACGTGGAAACCAGTGTCGACAGCTGAGAGACCAGAAGAAGTAAGTGGTGCCCAGCGACCACTGCCCACTGTGCCGAAAGGGTCGCCGTCAAAGACCCTGGACAGAGTGGGAGAACATTGTGGAGCGAAACCCCTAATCATAAAACAGACCCCGCTTGCTGAGTGGATAGAGGCCAGTGGGGCCCCTGAGTTATTCTTTATGTCTGGAACCAAACTCATTCTTGTGGCTGAAAGATGGACCAGTTCAGATTAGGGGGGAGGGGTGTATTTGCCCAGAGACAAGGTTTGGAGGGTCAGGGAAGAGGGAGGAGGGGGAACATTAGGGTAAGCGATGGTTCCCCCGACGGAATGGCAGCAGATGAGCCGAAACAGTGTGTGAACTGTCGGGTGCACAGCTGATCTGCCCTGTAATTCATCATGATAAAGAATTAAGAAGTAAAGCATCTCTGGTGGCAGGAGTGGAGCAAAGGCTGGGAGTTTAGTGGGCACTAGAGATACCCTGGGTCACGAAATCCCAGTTGCAGCGCATGGTGATGGGGTGGTAAGGAGAAGCGAGGGGTGAGGTTTGCTGAAAGCAGACTGTTCGCACCCGGTGCCTATCTTGGGAAGTGAGCCTGGGCCAATCAGAGATGATGGATGGCTAGGCGCCAAGCTTTGTGGCTTTCACAAGACGGAGAGAAGCCAGGAGAGGGAATGGGTTGGGGAAGGAAGTAATTACTTCCACGTCAGCCAAGCCATGTTTGAAATGTCTGCTCGATCGATCTTTAGGACTTGAAGGAGGGCCGGGAGGGCACTGTGGATCTGCCACAGTGCGGATCCTGTTGGCTTGCTGAACTTGAAGCTAAGAATTCTGCTGGCGCTAGAGGGTGCAGGTGTGGGGTCCAACAGCAGAGAATGAGAGCGGAGTGTAGGGTGGGAGAGCAGGGGAGGGTCGTGGAACTTGGGGACCCCCACCTTTAAGGGGTGGCCACATGGGAGATAAAAAGCTTCCGAGTGAGGTGAGCTGGGGGGAAGAGAGAAGGACTCATCTCCAGGATGCCTACACTGAGGTGTTTGGCCAAGGTCACCTACAGAAGGCAGCCCCTGTCTGTGTAAACCATTCCAGGGGCACAGGGTCGCTTCCGTTTTGTCCTGACATTTTAGCCAGATGGACAGAAGTGTTGTGTCAGGACCAGGGGCTGATAAAGGTTCTAGAGGGTCCTCAGATGACCAGCAGGCACACTGAAGACAAGTCTGTCGGGTCCTGGGCTGCTGACTGACTGATAGACAAGCGGGGCCCCGGGGAGCTGAGCTGACACTACAGGGATCCGGGACACCTGAGTTCTATTTGTGGTTGTTGGTATCTGGGGCCCTAACGCGCCATCCTCTCTGCAGTGCAGCTGTCCCCTGAGTAAACTACTCTCAGTTCCCTTGAACTCCTTCCAGAGGTAAACCTGACAGCGCTGAAAACACACCACAGCGCTTTGTAATTCTGGGAGAGTCAGTCCTGGCGCCCTTCCTACGTGGTCCCCTGAAACTGGAGCCTGTCAGAAGCGAGCAAGCTGTAGGACTCGCCCTTTCCACAGCCCCCACATTAGAGATGGAGGAAGTAGGGACCCTGGCCTCACAGCCCGTTCAGAGCTTTTCCCAGTGAGTCCGTGGGATGAGGAGCAGGGCTGTCTCCCATTCCTTCTTCCCGTCAAGGTTGTCCCTGTGGAAATGCCAGCTTGTTTCCCCACAGGCATGTGTGCAGAAGACTCCGGACTCAGCACCTGCCTGTCCCCGGGACACAGGGTGCCTCCCTGCTGAGAGGTCCTGGTCTGTACCCTGAGAGTCATTGATCAGATTTGAGGTTGTGCCACCCCAAGGGCATGTTTTTTTCACCCAGTGAACACCCACACCTGTGAGGTATTCCTAAAGCAGGAATCAGATCGCATCAGCCCCCGCTCGGAATCTCCCAGGTGCATCCGATTGCCCTCGGGAAGCCTGGACCATCTTGGTCTGGCCCTGCCATTGCGCACGGCGTCTCCCACCATTCCCATCGCCTTTGCCTGGCTTGCCCCTCCGCTTACAACTCTGTCCTGTGTTGACTTAGCTCTCCTGGAGACCATTGTCCTTCTCTTTCCCACGGGGCCTCTGGGAGCTGTCATCCTCTCAGTGGCAGTGGGTTGAGCTGGGTTGCCATCTGGACCGTCACAGGCATGATGGCGTCCACCGTGACCCCTGCCGGGCCAGTCCGTCTCATGGCGTCCATTCTGTGCTTGCTTGGCCTGCTACTTTTTCCCAAACAAGGTGTCCTTTTCTAGTGGCTTGTCTTTCCTGGTGACAGTGGCCAGAGCCAGTGAGACAAAGTCACACCAGCCTCACTTCTCAAGCGTGTTCCTCAGCTGATTCGTTCACCTCCCAGCAGCCCGGGGAAGGGAAGCAGCAGGCAAGACATCCGGCGATCCATTGCAAGGGCGAGTCCTCGGCAGATCCGCTCGTCAAGGCTTTGAAAAACATAGGTGTCACTCCATGACTAAGGTGAGACTGGCCCGTGCCCAGGTCTTGTCAAGGCCCCAGATGCGTGAGAGAGTTGGGTCATGAAAGAGGGAGACAGGAGAAAAATCGATGCATCTGAACTGTAGTGTTGGTGACGGATCCAGAACACCCCAGAGGTCCCTGACGAAGGGTCAACTCACTCTTTCACTCGGTGGGACTCGGCTACATTCTCCCCTCCTTAGAGGGTCCCTCCCTGGCAATTGTAAATCCACCTCTCCCTTTTCTATCCTCACTCCCCTCCCATGAACGGTCTATTTCCTGAGCTGTCTGGAATTTCCTTGGACATTTACATTTTTACTGTCACGCAGACACCAAGTGCCCCAAGCCCTGGCCTGTCTTAGTCATCATGCTACCTTGTCAGTGCCTCCCTCGGTGCCTGGAGGGTGGTTGGTGCCCCACAGACACGGTGGATTGGTCTGCCCTCGCCAGCCTGGGCCACCATCCAGGGAAAGCATGGTTGGCACCAAGGACACACGACAAAGGGGTGTGGCTGACTCTGCAGAGACCTGTGGCCATAGAAAGGTTGAGGTAGTTAAGATCACACATTTCGGTCCAGCGTAGATCTGAGTTCAAATCCCAGCTCTGCCCTTAGGGAGACGTTCTCAATTCCAGGCACTCAGTTTCCCTCATCTTTAAAGTGAAAGAAGTACCTATCTCACAGAGTGGTTTGGAAGCTTAAGGGAGAAGCGTACGCATAGAATCCCCAAGTGCTCAGGACGGCCCACCGGTCATTAACTTCTAAACTCCACCTTGAGACTGGGCCCAAAGACGTATGGGTGTGGGAAGGACTGAGTTGGCTGCTGGGTTCCTACTCCTCCCCCCACAAAGCTGCTTCTCTCTGCCCTGCCCCCTGTGACCTGGGAGGAGGGGGAGGCGCTGTCTGAGTCACCTGGTGTGGCTCTCACACTATCCAGGTACTGTCCCAGGACCATGGTTCTGCTCTGAGGATCAGCTCTGATGGCAGTGGAACCTCTCTCACGCCCTCTGTAGTCTTCATGATTACCTTTCATCATCCATCTGTCCATAAATCTGAGCTTTGGACATCTGTGAGTGAACATCTTAGAATGAATGTTGTTAGAAGCCATCTAGGGGTCCCCACGCACGGTGACCCGAGATACAACCAAAGAAAACGCTGCCCGGTCCCGCCCCATCTTCATTGTTGTTCTTGGTCGGAGACTGTTGTGATGTCCACTGTGTCAGTCCATCTTGTCAAGGCCTCCTTTTCCTTGCTGCACCTCTACTTGACCAAGCAGGATGTCCTTCTCCAGGGACTGGTTTCTGCTGCCATCCTGTCCAAAATACGTGAGACCAAGTCTTGCCAGCCGTGCCTCTGTGGAGCATTCTGGCTGTCCTTCTGCCAAGACAGACGTGTCGGTTCTGGGGGCCGTCCGTGGGACTTTGAGCATCCTTTGCCAGCACTGTCGTTCAAACGGGTCCATTCTTCTTTGGCCTTCCTTATTCAGCGTCCAACTTTCATGAAGGGTAACATCAGCAATTCAGACCCCGCAACGTTGTGTGTTATGCATGTTACGGACACTAAGATGTAAACCCCAAGCCAAAAGAAACACCGATGGTAAGAGGAGTTTGTCCTAAGTCGGGGCGACCTTACTGGAGACAGGTGGTTTTGAGGAGCAGAACGTCCTGTCCTGTCATCCCGGAGGTTAGGAGAGACAGCAGGTCAGCAGCTCGGGGGATTTGTAGGCCTGAGTGTCCCTGGGATTGCTGATGAGTCCCACACGGTCTTCTCCCATGTGTCTGTTCCCCCTTTTTATAAGACACCACTCAGATGGGATGACGTGCAGGACCCACCTACGCAGTACACGTTGCTCCTGCACAAACGAGAACCCAAGTCCCCAAAGGGCTAGGGCTTCCAACTCCCACATCACAAGTGTGACGGGGACCCAAGAGTTGTAAGCCCAGGGTGCCAAGAGGACTGGCCACGAACCCTCTGCCACAGAAGAGACCACCCGGCAGGACCATGGCCCACAGTGCCAAGGGGGAGGCTGGAAGGCCGGCTGGGGGTGCGGGATGTGGAGCAGCTCCTGTGGGGCCCTGGATCTGGTACTTCTCACAGCTTCTCTGTTGCTCAGCAGACAGCCTGCTGCTGCTGGCCAGCCCCACCTCCAGCCCTAAAAGGCCCTTTGAAGTGAAGCAGCCCCCTTTTAGTGCTCATTTCAGTTTGAGATAAGCCGTGTCAGGGATGTCTCCCATGTCCGCCCCTGGACTCCAAATTCCAGCTGGAGTCCGGGAAGCTCCGTGTGCGTGGGCCCCGCCTCACGATCAGGAGGGACCGCGTGCAGTTCGTGGTGGCTGTGAGGTTCTGTTTGGGGTTTCCTGCCGTGCACACCAGAGGCTGAAAAGAAACATGGTGTTTCCAGCAGGAATGCTCTGAGCAGGATCACAAAGCAGCCTGAGGGGTGTGTGTGTGTGTGTGGGGGGGAAGATGGGGGAGACAGTTGGGGCCAAAGAGGGGCCAGCAGAGAAAGTGAGGTCCGGGTTTCACTTTTTGGAGGACAGTAGGCAAGATGGGTGCAGGCCTATGCGCGCTGTCACGTGGAGTTTCCCATGAGTGACTGCCATGCGGTTGATGGCCGACGTATGGCCGACCCTGTAGGACAGGATAGAACTGCCCGCTCACCCCTGTGGGTTTCTGAGACTGTAACTATTTATGGATGTAGAAAGCCCATCTTGGTCCCTCAGAGGAACTGGTGGCTTTGAACTGCCGACATTGCTGTTCGCAGCCCAACATGTCCCCCACTACGCCACCAGGGTTCCCATGAGCTACCGCCGAGGAATTCTGGGACTGGGGAGTATGCTGGGGAGTCTTAGCTGTGTGCCCCGGCCTTGCATGGGCTGGGGCACCGCGGCTCCCAGACTCTCCTTCCAAGGATGCAACCAGCAGTAAACTGGGTGCATTCCGTTTGGGGGTGGCTGCACTGTGCTGGAGGAGCCTGGGAAGAGAGCCGTGGCAGACATGCAGCCGACCCTCAGCTCATAAATTCTCCCCGAGGGGGTCGGTAAGCAGACTCCCTCCCACCCGGTCTACCTGCCTCTGGAAGATTCCTTTTCTCTTTGAAGCCGGCCCGCCTGTTTCTGGAAATCTGGTTGATGAGGTAGGGACTGCAGTGGGACTGCTCCCAGGACCCGGCTCCATTCCCAGCCCAGCCCCCCAGCCCTGCTCTCCCTGGCTTCCTTCTGCAGTGTTTCTGATGAGCGGCTCTTTGTCAGCGGCCGCCCCCCGCCCCCCATACCAGAAGGAAAGCCTGCTCTCGGCTTTATGGTCACCTCGATGCTGGAGTCCACTGCTCTGGCCCCTGAGCAAGGTCTTCCATCTCTCAGAAAAACTCGCCGCCGTCCACTCCATGCCCACTCAGAGGGACTGGCTCCTCTAGGGCAGGGTAGAAGTACTACTTTTTTTCTGATTCTGTGACTCTTCGCGGGAGTAGAAAGCCCCGTCTTCCTTCCGAGGAGCGACTGGTGGTTTCGAACTGCCAGTCTGGGGCATTGCAGCCCAAGGAGTAGCCACTATGCCCCAAGGACCCCGATCTGCTGGAGTTACTGTCCGGGCTACGGCAGAAGGCCTTCCAACCCCAGCACAGGAGTCTGCTGTGACCCAGATTACCTCCCTTTGTTCTTGGCCCGTCTTAGTCTGGAAACGGAGTTTGTCCACCATGGGTGGGAGACCCCGTTGGTGTTTGAAATATGGTTGCCATAACGTTCGGCCACACAGGCACGACCTCCCCAGGACGACCGAGGGTGGTTGTGACCCCCAGGTTGTTACTGAATGCCCCCTGAGTACCTGGGACTATGTGACTTCTTAGATCCCCAGGCTGTAAGATTCCTGTACGCTCCGGAACCTCCACTTGGCTGGACACGAGAGGGGCCTGCTCCCTTCCACCTTCCTGGTCCTGACGGCTCCTGGCTCTCCCCTCCCCTAGGATCCCCCCACTCATTGGTCGGCCATGCTTCCTGTTCTGCGCGGAGGATGCCACTTGCACCGGCCTACCGCTAAGTCTCTCAGAACAAACTAGAACAAACAATCAGACTTGGTAGCTGAAGGTAGAACCGATGCGAGGGGGGTGTCTGGGTTCAGGGGCAAGGCAGAGCCAGTGGGGGTGGGGGCAAGAATGACAGAGGTACAGTCCTGAGTGGGGGTCAGGCAGAGGTCACATCCCTGATGTCTAAGAACCTCCCAGAAGTTGACCTCCCCTTCAAGTGGCTCAGGATGGGCAGATGGGGCAGCTCCTGGGCACTGGGCTTGGAGAGCAGAGTTCAGCTTGAGGGGGGCTCTGGGGACCTGCCCAGCACAGCTGAATTACCTGCCCTCCCCACCCTGTACCAGGTCCTTCCTGGGTGCTTCTCTCCTGCTGACTGCTCTCAGCCCCCTCCCATGCCGTGGGGTCTGCAGGTCCTTGTTTGTGGCTCTCCTGCCCTTCCTGACTCCCGGGGGAGGGCCCAGGTGACCTACTTTGCTAGGTTTTCCCAGGAGATTGGTGGTTCAAATCCACGCAGCAGCTCTGCGGGAGGAGGACCTGGCCCTCTGAAGGTGCAGGTTGCTGTTGGCTCTGGCTAGTTCTGACCCATAGCGAGAGACCCCGTGTCACTCTCACATGGTTCTTAGGCTTGAGCCCATAGGCACAGCCACTGTGTCCGTCCACTCCTCAGGGGCCTTCCTCTCTTTCGCTGCCCCTCTACTTGACCAAGCAGGATGTCCTTCTCCGGGGACAGGTCTCTCCTGACAACACGTCCAAAGTATGGCTCAGAAAACCCCACGGGAGGCTCGGCTCTGACTCGCGGCATGCAGGATCCACCCACGGCACCCAGCCACACCCATCATAGCAGAAGGCCTTCCCCAGGCCTTGGCGACCCTGCATGCAGACAAGTGCGCGCGCACACGTTGCTGAGGGAGGTCCAGCCCTTCCGCATCACTGAAGGCAGCATTTGGAGAAGGGGCCTTCAGCTGAACCTCCTCCCTGTGCGGCCAGAGCCTCTGCTCCCCAGGGCTGCCTCCGCGCCGAATCAGAGCACACGGTTCGATAGAAGTGGCTGCTCTCAGAGGTTCAGGTGATGCCCCGACAGCTCTAAGATCAACCCTCCCTCCTCTCTAGTTGAGTAGAAACTTTGTAAAGGCCCCCGCCTCCCTTTGCTCCTCTCAGTGGCCCAGAGTAGGGTGTGGTGCTCAGCCTAGGCTCCCTCGTGGGAACAGGGTGGGGTGGGGACTCACAGTCTCCCTGCCATGAAGTATCTGCTCGGAAGCAGATTGCCTCCTGTCTCTTTCAGCCAGCAGCTCAACACGTTCACACTCACTCATCTACCAGGGGCGCTGGGGTGGTGCGATGACCTTCCATCCCCTCCCCGCTCCCACTGGACACCAGGACGCACAGCCATGGGGACAGAGTGGGGCACTGCGTCGTTCAGGACCAGAGCACAGGCACTGGCTGTGGGTGAGAGCAGGGAAGGCAGGGACTTGGCATGGAGTGGGCGGGGGCAGGTACTATGAGGCTTACGGGGCACAGAGGGAAAGGCACACCCCGGGGACCTGTGGTCCTGTGTCACCTCCCCCAGACACTGACTCCTCCGTCCCTCGATGGCAGTCATCAAGCCTGCCACGTGGGGCTGCTGGGGCATTCACAGGAGAAGCACTTGAAGAAGCAGAGAACTGCTGGTCCTGTGGGGAACGGAGCCTGGACAGGGGCAGGGTGGCCGTCTGGGGAGAAGGTAACAGGAGAGAGACAGGGTTCTGGGAAAAGACGAGGAAGAGCATTTGTAGATTCTGGGAAATGAGGAGTGGATATACATGCTGGGACCAGGAAATGCTGGATTGGACCCACGTGAGCGGCTGGTGCACATGCGTGTGTATGTGCCACGGATTCTGCGTGGTAATGAGTATCATATGTAGGTATGCAGTGTGCACCTGTGTGCGCACGCATGTACACCTTTCCCACCCTCCACTCCAGTCCGTCCCAGGCTGCCTTTAGACTCTGCCTGAGGCATGGATCTGGATCCGGCGGCCCCGGCCTGCCACCTGGTGGCCGCATGGCAGGGTGACAGAGTGGCTGGTTCACTTCCAGGAGCCCCAAGAGCTGCTGGCCTGCCATTCTCCGCTCTGCCCCACTCAGACCCTGCTCCCACCCACTGCTCCCACCTAGGCACCCCTAGGGCTGGATTTCTGCCTGGGTTTCTCTGCGTGGCTCATGTGACCTTGTCATCTGTCCCCCTGCTAAGGCTGGTGTGGCGCGAAGTGGATGATGGGACGGCACCCAGGAGTCTGCGTGTGTGTGTACTATGCTATACCGTGTCAGATTGCCCAATTAGCAAGGTAAGCACGGGCTGACTTGTGCTTACTGACTCTCCTTAACACCACAGTACTCTTTTCATATTCACAGGCCCTGGCAGCCCAGTCAGCATGGGAAACTGTGCACTAGATTAGCTAGTAAGCACAAGGGCACCCATGCTTGCCTGCCTATGGAGTAACCTGTCCCTTTATATCTGTGTGTGTGTGTGGAGGGGGGCGTGTTTGGGGTGTGTATCTGTCCATGTAGGGGGGTGGGGGAGAGAAACTCACGGGAAAAGGCTCCGGAGCTCAGGGCTGGACCAAAGGGGTAGGGGGTGGGGTGGATGAAAACACAATTTGTTTGTGGAAATGTCTGTTGGCCAAGAGGAGCCGAAAGATGGTCAACCCAGGAAGAGTGTCCTTTGTCCTTCTTCAGCCCTTTAGGCCCCCCCACCCCTCCTGAGCCCGAGACACCCACCAGCTCCTCAAACACAAGCTCTGACCTATTTCCCGGTCACCTGAGGGACGGGCTACCTGAATGTCCCCCCAGGGCAGCATCTTGATATAGCCAAGGAGTCTGAGGGGACAGTTCTGAGGCCAGAGTCCGTGGTCCTATGCTGCTAGCCCTGCTCACCCCAACTCTGGGCCCTCTCAGGGGTCACTGGCCAGACTTGGGGATTTTCAGACCGGGTTCATTTAACAAGTCTCTCCCCGCACACCCACCCACCTGTTGTAAGGTGACCAGATTTTAACATTGGTAAAGCGGGACACCATTGATAAAACTCATATCCTGGCAAAATAGCCACATGGCAGCCGAAAACCATACACTCTTGCTTCTCATGCATTCTTTCCAAAAATCGGGACCGTCCTCCAAAAGCGGGATGTCTGGTCACCTGAAATGGCCCCAGCCAGCCCGACCCCACGTCCTGCCCCAGTGGGGTTCTTCATGGCCAGTGACATAAGGGAGTGCTCTGTGACTGGCATACAGGCTACGAGTCTTTTCCCTCTCCCTCTTTATTTGCCCCCAGAATCATGATTGGGGGCACTGTTTTGGCTACAGAACACGTGAGCCCCTTCCAGTGTTTAGCGCTGGGTGATGGGGCGTTCCAGGGATGTGCTTCCTCTGGCCCTCTGATGCCCCTGCTCTGAGCTGCTGGGACTCAGGAGCCAGGGCCCAGAGGAGCAGCAACCCCCAACGTCTTTGTGGTCACCCTGGTGCTTCTGTGAGGGCCCTGGTGCCCACCAGGGCAGTGGGTGTAGCCTTGGAGCCAGCTTCTCACTGGTGTGGCTTGCTGCAGGCACACATTGGCTACAGGCCTGGCTTTAGGCAAGCCCCTGCCTGCTGTCTGGCTTTCTCCGTCCAGGTCTGCCGCCTTCCGCTCTGCGCACATATAACCCCTTGATGCAGACTGCAAGGAACCCTGGGGGGCAGAGTGGGTTATACTTCAGACTGCGAACTGCAAGGTCAGCAGTTCAAAACTACCAGCCTCTCTGTGGGAGGGAGAGAGAGGAAGCGTTCAATTCCTGTGAAGGGTTACAGTCTCAGAAACCCACAGGGTCAGTTCTCCTCTGTCCTGTAGGGTCTCCGTGAGCCAGAATGGGCTTGCTGGACCGTCCAGACCCCTTGCCCTCCTCCTGCTCCTGGTAACCCCCTCTACCCACACCCCGTGTCCCAGAACACTGCTATATGTACTTACTGCATTCTTCTTAATAACACATTTACTTACTTAAAAATAATTTTTTTGGCTTATTGTTCTCAGCTTCCTCCTCCTTTCCCGATACCACACAGGGGTGCGGGGAGTGTTCCCTGGACGTGCCCCTGGGGGCTTAGACTGCTGCCTGCCTGAGCAAGCACCCCCAGCACACACTGGTTGGAACCTCAAGTAGGTAAATGGTTCTGCTGAGCGACCCAGATGGAAGCCTTATAATAGCTGTCCTCCCTCCCGGTTTGTTTTGGGGGTTGATTTAGACTCCGATGACCCCACGGGACAGAAGGGAACGACACGCCCCCACCCCCCTCCTCAGGGTGTCCTAGGCTGTAATCCTGATGGAACCCATGGTCAGGGCTTTCTCCTGTGGGCCTCTGAGGGGCTCGGACTCCCAGCTGTTAGGTGAGCAGCTGAGGGCATCACTGGCAACCACTGGCGACATGGCGCTCAAAGCCAGGGACGCTCACGGATTCCGGAGGCTGCCACCCGGTCCTCAGGGCGCCCGCAGGACCGTGGTTTCTCTGTCTTCAGCTCCACAAGCCATCCCTATGTTTTTCAATTTCCGGCCATCCTAGACCTTCTTGGGCACCACTCGGCTTTTCGGTACAGCTTCTTACGGGCTCTACCGTCCCTCTTGCACGTCTGTCTCCGTGTCTCTTCTGTCTTTGGTAAGACGCCACTCACCAGGAACAACATCCCGGTAAACAGGGAAAGATCCACAATCAGTGCTCATCCAGGCGGCAGTCAGGGATAGAAAGACATGCTGCACTGGTGACTCTGCTGCACAAGCCCTCGTTGGAGTGTTGAAAAGCAAGGGTGTTACTTGGAGGACGAAGGTGCACCTGACCCCACCCACGGCATGTTCAATGGCCTCCCATGCATGTGACAGGGGGGCATGTGATAAGGAGGACTGTCACGGAACCGACCTGTTTGAAATGTGGTGCTGGTGAAGGATATTGACAGCGCCATGGGCTGCCAAAGAGAACCGACGAGTCTGTCTCGGAAGAAGTCCAGCCAGAATGCTCCAGGCAATGGACGGAGAGACTTTATCTCCTGTGCTTTGGACATGTTCTTAGGCGAGACTGCTCTTTAGAGAAGGACTCTGTGCTTGGCAAAGTAGAGGAACAGCGAAAACGAGGAAGGCCCTTCGAGAATGCTTGATGGGGTGTAGTCAACTGCAGTGTAGCCGAGAGGAATGACTGAGAACCAAATGAAGGCTGAACATGATAGTGAGACAGAAGAAAAGTAATAGGACACAGAGGAAAAACTAGGAGGCAAAAGACACTTATAGAAGTATAAATATAGACATGTATATATGTAAACATTGATATATAATGATAAGGTTATAGGTCTATGTACATATATTTATATGTTGAGTATCAAGGTAGCAGACTGACATTGGGCTTCTATTCAAGTCCGTCCTCAATGCAAGAATAGTTTGTTCTGTGATGTTCACCTTCCCAATACGATCGCTGAATGGAGGCTTAAGCTAACGCGGTGAAGAAGGCTGATGATGCTCGGCTATTAGAAGACACAGCTATGGAGTCTTACAGGCTTGAAGTTAAACAAGCAATCATCTAGCAGGGAAGCAACAAAGCCCACATGGAAGAAGCCCACCAGCCTGTGTGATCACAAGGTGTCCACAGGATTAGGTATTAGGCAGCAGAAGACCCCAAACAAATAATCATATTGATGTGAATGAGGTGGGTCGGAGTGGAGACCCAAAGCCCATCTGTAGACAATTGGACATCCACTCACAGAAGGGTCACAAGGAAGGGATGAGCCAGCTAGGGTGCAGTGTAGCACCAACAAAACACACAACATTCCTCTAGTTCTTTAATGCTTCCTCCCTCCCTCTATCATGACCCCAGTTCTACCTTTCAAATCCAGCTAGACCGGAGCATGTACACTGGTACAGATAAGAGCTCTTGACACATAGAATCCAGGACAGATAACCCCTCAGGAACAGGAAGTAGCAATACCATGAGGGTAGGAGGAAGTTGGGGGAGAAAGGGGAGAAAAGGGGAAGCAATCTCAATGATTGATGTATAACCCCCCTCCCTCTAAGGGGGATGAACTACAGAAACATGGGTGAAGGGTGACAGTGGACAGTGTAAGATATGAAAACAATAATTTTAATTTATCAAGGGTTCATGAGGGTGGGAGTTGGGGGGGGGAGAAAAGAGGAGCTAATACCAAGTGCTTGATGTATGGATTATTGTAAGAACTGTAAGAGCCCCAATAAAGCGATTTATTTATTTTTTTAAAAGGAAGTCCTTTAATGAGATGGATGGACACAGTGGCAGCAGCAATGGGCTCAGGCATAGAAACAATCGTGAGGATGGTGCAGGACCAATAGCACTGTTGTGTTGTTCTGACTTGCATAAGGTTGCTATGTTTTGGACCAGACTGGATGGCACCTAACAACAACAACAACAGAAAGAATTGGGACCCACCCTAACTGTGACACGATCTCCTCCTTGTACCTGATAATATCTTCAAAGACAGACATAGATCCCCAAGCAAACTGACACCCACAGTGGGGGTGGACTTCAACCTGTCTTTGTAGGGGACTCCATTCGGTTCATATCAGCACCTCTGTTGGGGAACAAATCTGTTCTTCAAGACACCCGACCCTTGGGAGTTTCAGCAGCCAAAGTTGCTGGCTTTGCCCCCCATTGGCAGGAGGTGAGAGAGGTCTGGCCGCCCATCCCTCTTTGGGTGACTACGTGCGTAACAGTCCTCTGGGACCCCAGCAGCATTTCCACCTGCTGGACGTCGGTGTGGTAGTGACTAGGTGGTCAGTGGGAAGAGCTGTGGGGCTGTGGCACCACGCAGCACCAGTCCCCACAGATGGTGGCCAGAGGCTACTCTGTTCTCTGGCACAAGGAGGGTAGTTAATGACCTCCGGGGGCAGTGGAGGAGTCCTGGCGGTGTAGTGGTTATGTGTTGGGCTGCCAACTTCAAAGCCAGCTGTTTGAAACCCCCAGCGGCTCCATGGGAGAGAGACGGGGCTTTCTACTCCAGTTGAGAGTTACAGTCTCAGAAACTCACAGGGGGCAGGTCTACCCTGTCCTGTGAGCTGCTGTGGGTCGGCATCGACTCGGTGGCAGTGAGTTTTGTTTCTGGAGGGAGCGGTGGTGTTTCTGTGATTAAAACCTCATCTTCCATGCAGGGGGCTGGCTTGATTGACGGCCCATGCAATCAGTATAGGAAGAGCCAAGGGTGTCCTAATAATCATATCATAAGGGGCAAGTTCGTGAGATCTAAGCTGTGTAGACTTCAGATTTTAAAAACACTAAGGGAGGGACCTCAGGTGCCGTCGAGTTGGCTCCAACTTCTAGCGACCTTCTGAACAGCAGAACAAGGCACTGTCCAGTCCGAGGCCATTCTCAGAACAGTCAGATTGGAGCCCATTGTTGCAGCCACTGCCCCAATCCATCACCTTGAGGGTCTTCTTCATTTCCCCTGACCCTCAACTTCACCAAGCGTGCAGGCCTTCTCGAGGGCCTGGTCTCCGCTGATATCCTGTGCAAAGTGCATCGGATGAAGCCTCACCAGCCTTGTACTTAACTGTACTTCTTCCAAGATGTATTCATTGGCTCTTCTGGCAGTTCGCGTAGTTCAAATGCATCAACTCTTCTTTGGTCTTCTTCATTCATGGTACTAATCAGCTGGCTGACACAGCACAACACAAACAGCTGCACACCCGTGTGTGTTTATTGCAGCAAGGTCCATATTCGCAGAATCATGGAAAAACCCCAAACCTCAACGGTAGAGAAATGGGTAAACGAGGTCTGGTATGTCACACTGTGGAACCGTGTGCTTCCATAAAAACGACGGCAGCGCTCTTCAACACCCCGAGACACGGCCAAAGCTCGAGAACATTATGCTTAGCACACTCAGTTAATCGTATAGAGACGGATATTGAATAGCATCATTGGCATAAGGAAGAACAAAGAAAAAGAAAGGTGATTTTTCAACAAGAGACAAGACTGTTCTGGCTATGAGGAGGCCGGGGCAGGGCAAGAGCAGGGGGAGGGAGAGATAGGTTATTGAGGACGTAGGAAGGAAGGATGGTGGTGGGGTGGGGGCAGAGAAAGAACACCTACATGGAGGGTTTGCCAGGATATTGTTGACTTCATTTCTTGAGATAGGCGGTTTAAGTATAATGTATGTTTCTTTAAAAACAACAACAAAATCTCTCCAGATTCCTTGCCCCTCAAACCTAAATAGTGACCTGAGTTGCTTAAAAAAAAAAAAGGGGAGGCGGCGGTCGGTGCAAGATATGAAAATAATAATTTATCATTTATCAAAGGGGTCATGAGGGTGAAAGGGGGGAAGGGAGGGTAAAGAGAGGCGCTCATAACCCACCCGGGGGAGAGTATTGGTTGTGTCCCCACAGAACTGGAACATGCATACGGACCCCACCACGACACACCAAACAAGGAGGGCAGCGTAAAGTACGGAGGACTACACAAAGAGGCTGGACCATATGCTGGCACAATCCAGAATTAGCCTGACCCCCTCATTTGAAGGGAATACCACAGAAAATGAAAATAGATCGTCTGGTGTGGGAAAGAAACTGACCCACCACACCACATCCAGAAGGAAGCTGAAACAAAGGAAGGAGAAAGGACGTAGTGGAGTACACCTGGGCCCACCAAGCCCACAGAACGATAGCCCAGCTTGAAGAGCCCATCGTACAGTGGGGACCATACAGCTGGCCACACTGCCAGATGCAACATCCTGCACCAACCCATGGCCCTACACGGGAAAGCACCTGAGGCACAGTGGGGGATGTGCGACTGCGCTGACCTCACCACACTGAGGCAAACACTGGGGGCGTGCAATGGAGCAGCGGGAGAAGCAGAGCAAAGAGATCCCGAGGGAGTATAAAGGATGGACTTTGGGGCCAGGACATGGCACCACACAAGTTTCATCTGGAAAACACTCCTATAGGCCAACAAACAGACCTTGAACTACTAGCAATTTTTTTGCTATCTTTTTTTTTACCTTGTAAATTTTGTATGTTAGTGGCTTCTCTGCTTATCAGCGTGTCGGTGTTGCTGCTGTCGAAGCCATGTTCATATGTGCCACTTGGGCGCTGTCAAAGTCATCTGCATTTGCATGCACATGTTACTACATCAGCAGGTCCACCTAGACAAGACAGGCTGGACAAACAATGAGAGAAGAACATAACGGGACCAACGGTCCTGGAGGGACATGGGAGCGTGGGAGGTAGGGAAGGGAGGAGGTGTCGCCCAACACAGGGACAAGGGAACAGCGAGTGGTTCAAAACCAGAGGAGGGAGGGGAGGGGAGGACTGGTAGGGAGTGACCAAGAGCAAGGTAACTGAGAGGAATTACTGAAACTAGAATGAAGGCTGAACATGGTAGTGGGACAGGAGGAAAGCGAAAGGAAATAGAGGAAAGGGGTAGGAGGCAAAGTGCATACAGAGAAGCCTAAATACAGACATGTACATATGTAAATATATTTATGATTATGGGGGCAATAGATCTATGTGCATATATTTATAGGTTCAGTAGTAGGGTAGCAGATGGACATTGGGCCTCCTCACACATACTCCCCCAATACAATAGTGCCTCGCCCTGCTAAACGGTCATTGCATGATACCCACCTACCTGACATGATCACTGAAGACAGACGTGTGTGTAAGCAAACATGGTGAAGAAAGCTGATGGTGCCCAGCTATCAAAAAGATATAGCGTCTGGGGTCTTAAAGGCTTGAAGGCAAACAAGTGGCCATCTAGCTCAGAAGCAACAAAGTCCACAGAGGAGAAGCACACAGCCTAAGCGAATACAAGGTGTTGAATGGACCAGGTAGCAGACACCAAGGAACAAAAACTATCATTGGGTGATCACCTTCCTCACATAAACTCTGAAGACAAATGTGTGCATAAGCAAGTGTGGTGAAGAAGGCTGATGGTGTCTGGCTACTGAGAGATATAGCGTCTCGGGACTTAAAGGCTTGAAAGCAAACAAGCGACCATCAGGCCCAGAAGCAACAAAGCCCACACGGAAGCAGCACACCAACATGGGTGATCGTGAAGGGCAGAGGAGGCCAGGTCTCAAACAACAAAGGCACGGGGGGCGGGGTGAATCACATCACCGTGAATGAGGGGGAGTGCGTGATGGGGACCCAATGCCCATCTGTAGACAGCTGGACATCCCTTCCAGAGGGGTAGTGGGGAGGAGATGAGTCACTCACGTTCAGTGTAGCAACAATGAAACTCAAAACCTTCCTCTAGTTCCTGAACGCTTCCTTCCCTCCTAATTATCATGACCCCAATTCGACCTTGCGGACCTGGTTATACCAGAGGATGCACAGCGGTGCAGTAGGGATCTGGAAACACAGGGAATCTAGGACGGATGAACCCCTCAGGACCAGCGGTGGGAGTGGCGACACCAGGAGGGAAGGGTTTGTAGAAAGGGAGAACCGATCTTGGAGATCTATGTGTAACCTCCTCTCTGGGAGATGGGCAATGGGAATGTGGGTGAGGGGAGACGCCGGGCAGTGTAAGATAAGATAAAATAATTATTTATAAACTATTAAGGCACCAGGGGGAAGGGGGGAGCGGGGAGGGAGGGGGAGGGGAAAAAAAAGGAAACCGAGCTGATTCCAGGAATCCAAGTGGAAGGCGAATTTTGAGAATGACGAGTGCAACGAATGTATAAGGGTGCTTTGCTCAATTGATATATGTATGGATTGTGATGAGTTGTATGAGCCCCAATAAAAAGATTTATTAATTAAAAAAAAGAGAGAGGCGTTCATACCAAGAGCTCAAGTAGAAAGAAAATGTTTTGAAAATAATTATGGTGACATATGTACAAATGTGCTTGACACAATGGATGTACGTATGGATTGTGATAAGAGCTGTATGAACCCCCAATAAAATGATTTAAAAATTAGAAAAAAGTAAAAGTAAAATTGAAATGGACTCGGAGTCTTTAGGGACAAACAAGTTCATCTCAAACCAAAAAATGAAAACAATAAGCTGACAAGCTTACAATCAGTAGGTCAGATTGTAGGCTGCTGGCTGCAAAGATAGAAGGATTCAGCACAGGCAAGTAAGACGGCAGAATGCTGACTTTCAGGCTGCAGACGCTAATGAATAGGACAGTCACGTCACATAGGCGCCCTCTACCTTCAGCCCAAAGAATGAGAGGTCCAATGATAATGAGCAGATGCAGGATTCAGATGCAGCATAAAGCCAAAGAGCTTTGCCAGAGTACGCATATATATTGGAAGCAAGTTACAACCCTGAGGAAACTCCTTTTCAATGGACTGCCTGCTCTTAGCTGCTCTCATCATGGAGGCAATTGTATTATAATATTAGATTAGATTCTATTAGACATGTACAAAACCAGTGAGATTCATGGTCCAGCCAAGTTGACGCATAATCTTAACTAGGATCTCCGAGCGGTTTCTTTGTTTTAAGTGTAAGAAAAACAAAGTTCTTCCCATTTAGAATCAAGAGAGATGCCATCTGTAGAAGCTTTGTGACTCCAATCTTTAACAGCAGGTTGAGTCAACTGTGTTTTTCTCTGGGCACTCTATGCCCACCAGCAGCCAGATGTTTTAATAGTGCTACATGGTCATCAAGGCAGGCGTTCTGGGAGATTGAGCAAACTAGCAAATCATCAACATATTGCTGCAATTTGAATTTGTTTGCAAACCCGCAAGGCTGCAAATCCCCAGGCAGAATCGGAGAAAAATAATTGGGAGACTCAGCAAGTCATGGGACATTAGAATCTAGATAAATTGATCTTTCCCGTGCAGGTACAAGCAATTTTAGCTGGAATTTCAATATGCACAGGGACACTAAAATGGGCGCTGCCAAGATCCACAACAGGGGTTGCATCTGAAGGGACTGAGGAACGTAAAAAATGAGGACTGGCAAGTAGGAATAATTCAGTGTATAAGTTTCATTGCACGCAAATATTGAACAAATCCCCGGTCCCTATTTAGTTTTCTAATGGAAAGACTAGCAGTGTTACTCGGGTTGGTACAAGGGACCATCTTAAACCTTTAGGAAGGAAATCTGGCACAATGAGAGAGAGTTCTTCCTTTGTTTCTCATTTGAGTTGATACTGGGGATAATTTGGCAGAGGTTTAGAGAGACCCACTTGAAGTTTACTCAGCTCAGCTGACAAAATTTGGCCGCCATCTGTGGACGTGGTGACCCATAGATTTTCTGAATGACGGAAAAGTTGTCAAAAGAGAGAGAGAGAACTCGGTTGAGTTGAATTTCGAGAAGCATGATGGGTGCTTGCATATGACAAGTCACTTCGTCTTCGGAAGGAGCCCATCTGTCTCCGTTGACAGGTGTCTGTCTCTGTTGACTTGGAGCTACCAGGCAGATTCAAGAATTTTCTCCTTTTTCATTACATTGTAAGTGGAAATTCCATTTGGATAAAAGATCTTGTCTCAATAGATTGACAGGAGGCTCAGAACCGAGGGGAAAGTGTGTAAGTCTTCACCAGCACCAAGAGATATCTGAACAGGTTGGGAATAAATTGCTCCTGATTATTGACTCCCCATTCCCCCACATTACTTTTGAGCCCTGGGTGGCATAGTGGTTATGAGTGGGCCTGCTAACTGCAAGGTCAGCAGTTCAAAACCACCAGCCACGCTGAGGGAGCAAGCTGAGGCTTTCTACTTCTGTAAAGTGTTATAGTCTTGGAAATCCACAGGGGTGGGGTTCAGCCCTGTCCTACAGGGTTGCTATGAGTTGGCATTGACTTGATGGCAGGGAGAGAGATGAGAGAGACCACATTTGATGGTTTATCACCCTGGGGCTGGAGCTTTGGTTAACAGATGGCTCTAAACGCAGACAGGATGACTCTGGTGTCAATTTAAAACTGGCACGGTTCTCTATTAAAAAGTCGTTTCTCCTCGTGGATTCATAAAGACCCGCCACAGGAAAAGTCCTGTCTTGTGCGTGGAGCCCCTTCATTCTGGATCAAATTGTAGGATTTTTAAAAGTGGGACTCGGTCGGTCTTTTATTCATCCATTTATTTATTTTTGTGCTTACAGCCTTAACTTTCCTAATGTTCCGTTCATTTAATTTCCTTTTTACGGATGCCAGCCTTTGTTCCATGGGAAGGGTGAGCAGTTTTCTGCTGACTGGGAGATTGAAATCATTGCAAGTGAAGGGTCGTGTGTGTATTTCTTAGCCTGACACTGCATTTTGGTTCCAAGAGTCTGGGGATGTTTGTGAGTTCAGTTGGTTAGCTGGACCCTAGGAGCAGTCTCCTGCTTGTCTACTTGTCGCGTTACTAAGGCTGAGGTCTCAGGTCGAAGACCTTATATGAACACAGCATGGAAAGCGTTGCAGGTATCAGGTTCAAGGTGAAGCCAGTGTGTTCGGGAAATGCCGGAGCAAGCACATTTAATAAGCACGAGCGCTTTCATCTTTACTTTGTTTACAAGACTTTAGTGGAAGATAGGCCTCTAGCAATTTTTTCCCACTCCTGTCCCAAGAGCCTTCCAATAGTCTACTGGTTACTTCATCAAGGATTGGGCGACTCCACAGCTGTCCTTGAGGCGTTCTCTTTCGCTTGTTCTAGCCCTGGCTGGGGTTTCTCCGGGCCAGTAGTTGTGGGAACAAGCTGATCTAATAAAACAGGGAACCCAGGCCCAGGAGGCTTCCAGAATAATTAAAAAATCCCAGGAGTCCTCACGGAGTTTAGGAAAATCTGTCATAATTCTGAGTGTGTTTATGAGGTAAAAGTGGTATGTGGGGACTGTATATATCACAGTCACTACTGGGAGAAATCATAAGGGGCATTTCAGGAAGAGGTCTATTTATTTATTAGTTAGTTTCCTTTTAGAGGGAAAGGTCAAATTCAGCTAAAGTGATGTCAGAGGGGTGGTAAGGCAAAGAGGGGAAGGCTGGTTGCTGACATTTGATGTAATTCTTTGTTCTGCATAATTACTTTAGAAATGCATTGTGATCATATTTGATCAATTTCAGATGGAAGAAGTAGCTAAAAGTCTTCAATTTCTTCATCTTTGGCACCAGCAGTTGGTGTGTAAACCTGTCTTCCTCGTAAGCATCTGGCTATTCTCCTATCACCGGCTGTGTTATATTTCAAGATAGATCTTGGAATGTTCTCTCTGAGAATGAGCGGATGCCATTCCTCTTCAATTAGTCACTTTTGGCATAATAAGCCATATGATTGCCTGATTAAAAATAGCCCAAACCAGGCCCCCTCAGTCCGCCAATTCCTAGGATATCGGTCTTTAAGCATTCCATTCATTTTTTTTTCAATTTCCAATTTTTTTAGATCCATACTTTGTGTTTTCCACGTTCTGATCTTGAATGAATGGTTACAGCAGTTTCTTTACTTTTCTTTTTCAATTAGCAATAGTCACGCCTCGGATAAACCTCACTGGCCACGGTATGGCCACTGTGCAAAGCTTATGTCTTTTCTTTTTGAGTCACGTCCTATCAGCAAACGACGAGCCCAAAGCTCTGCCCCATCCTTGTTATTAAGGTCAAGTCTACTTTGAGGAGACAGCTCTTCCTCAGTCTTATTTTGAGAGCCTTCCAACTTGAGAGGCTCACCTTATATCAGACAATGTTGTACTGCTATTTGTGAGATTTTCAATGGCCAGTCATTTAAGAAGTAGAATACCATATTCATCTTTCTTGTCTGTCTTTGTTTAGAGGGCCCCCTGAGACCTGTCTCCAGTGGCCAATCCTTCTGGTATTGGAAATACCAGTGCTGAGCTGCCAGCCTCACAGAACCATGGAAACCATCACCATAGGGCAAGATGGCAGGTTAGTGATGTGCAAGAGTTGCATCTTTCACTGTCTGTATCCAATCTGTACGCTGAGCAAATCATCTGAAGAGCTGGACTAGGTGAAGAAGAGCAACACGTCAGGATTGGAGAAAGAATCATTAACAATGACGGTATACAGATGAGGCAGCTTTTCTGGCTAGATGTGAAGAGGACTTGACGTACTGATGGTTGAAGATCAAAGACTATGGCCTTCCGCAGGGGTTTTAGCTCAATAGATAAAACAAAACCAACACCATCAAAGTGGAGAAAATAGCGACATCATCTAGAATTTTAATTTGCTTGGATCCACAATTAACACCCATGGAAGAAGTAGTCAAGAAATGAAATGATGTAGGATATTGACCACTACTTTTCCACGCTCTCAAGTTTTAAGTCAAGTTATGACGGACAGACAAGAATAAGCATAATGAGGGACCTTGATGCTTGCTCACGCAGTGAGTGGGAGTCCCAGGCAGTGGCTCCGCACATCTTTTAGACATTCTCTATCTAATGGATTCATCAGTTAGAACACTCCCCATGTGATAAGGACAGTTCTAACACCAAGCTCTTTCTCTCAAGAACCCAAACAAACTCACACCCAAACTCAAAAACACGATCAACACAAAGGAGCAAAGTTCAAATTCAACTTTTTAAAAATGACCTTAAATGATGCCTGAGCTTTTGCGGAAGTGCGGAGCCCAAACTAGTTCATCGGGTGCTGTGCTCATGTCTGGATTCCCCAGGGATCATCAAAGCTACCGTACCTTAGAAATCTGGCTCCTGACACAGAAATGTCAAAAGCCAAATCTTGTACGCTGTTAGGAATGAAAACAGCAGAGTTTTATTGAGCTTGAGCTGGGCAGAACTATGCAAAATTACAAAGCAGTTCATCCTTCAGATGGAGAGAGGGGTCTGCATAGGTAGTGAGCCAAGGAAAGGAAAGGGGCTCATGGCTGATTCTGGGTGATATCAGATTCAGTTGGAAGTCCTTAGAAATGTGAAGGTTGCCCCTTGGCTACAGGGGAGCGAGTCACCACCTCAGTGGGGTGCCAGCCAGTTCAGTTATACAAGAATACAGTTATGAACACATATTCCCCCGGAACAGTTGTTTACCTCTTGACATAATTCTTACCTAGGAACAAGCAAAATGTTTACGTTTTCCACATCTGACATGGGTGCTTCTAGGAAGTTTTCTGGCTACAAAACAATACCTAAAATATATATAGCTATGGTATTTAAAGCTTGTGGGTATAAAGCAATTATGGAAGATAGCTAAAAGGTTCCTTGTTGCTGTCAGGTGCCGTCCAGGTGGTTCCAACCCACAGCGACGCTATGCACACAGAATGAAACGCTGCCCTGTCCTCACCGCTCTCCTTATGCCCACTGTTGCCGCCACTGGGTCAATTCATCTTTCCTTTATTCTATTTTTCTAAATAATTTTACTGGGGGCTCTTACAGCTCTTATAACAACCCATACATCAATCGTATCAAGCACAATGGTACATATGTTGCCATCATCATTTTCTTTTTATCCCCACGTTAAAATTTCAATGTTTAATATATATTTTAAGTCATTTTATTGGGGGTTCATACAGCTCTTATCACAACCCATCCATCCATCCACTGTGTCAAGCACATCTGTACATTTGTTGCCATCATCCTTTTCAAAACATTTTCTTTCTACTTGAGCCCTTGGTATGAGCGCCTCCTTTTCCCCTCTCCCCCTGCCCTCCCTCCTCCTTCACGAACCCTTGATAACTTTGAAATTATTACTTTCATACCTTACACTACCTGCTGTCTCCCTTCACTCACGTTTCTATTGTTCGTCCCTCTCAGTGTGTGTGTGTGTATGTGTTATACATTGATCGTTAGGATAGGTTCCCCCTTTCTCCCCATACCTTTATGGTATTGCTACTGCCATTACTATTCCTGAAGTCCTGGATTCTGTGTGTGGAGAGCTCTTATCTATACCAGTACATGCTCTGGTCTAGCGGGATTTGTAAGGTAGAACTGAGGTCATGTGTGTGGGGTGGGGGTGGGGGATGGGTGGGGTAGGGGCGGGGAGGAAGCATTAAGGAACTAAAGGAATGCGGTGTGTTTCCTGGGTCTATACTGCATCCTGGCAAGCCCATTCCTTCCTTGTGACCCTTCTGAGAGGGGATGTCCAATTGTCTACAGATGGGCTTTGGGTCTCATCAGTTAATCTTATTAAAAGGCCTTCCACTTTTCCCTTGTCTCCCTACCAAGCATGAGGTCCTTTTCCAGTGACTTCTTTCCTGGTAACATGTCCAAAGTACGAGAAACAAAATCTTGCCGTCCTTGCCTCTAAGGGGCTCTCTGATTGTGCTTTTTCTAGGCCAGATTTGTTCGTTCTTTGGGCAGTTCCTGATGCTCCCGATATTCTTCTCCAGCACCACCATTCAAATGCATCGCTTCTTCCTCGGCCTTCCTTGTTCAATGTCCAATTGCCACATGCACACGAAGCAATGGAAAATACCATGACCGCGTCCAGGTGCACCTGAGTCCTCAAAGTAACATCCTTGGTGGGTAGTTATTAACTGGTCTTCCCTGTAGAGATATGACTGTTATCCTGTGATTTAGAGCATTGTGCTTTAGAAGAGACCTTGACAATTTCTCTTTGGTAATGAACGTGATGCTGTTCCTCTCCAATATGTTCTTCTTGGTACAGAAGACCACGTGACTGTTCAGTTCAAAACGGCCCAAACCAGTCCACTCGCTGTACTAATATTCAGGTTATCGAGCATCAAGGATACTGTTTTATTTGACAACTTCCAGACTTCACGCAGTCTGCATGCCAACTGAATCAGAATGAGCATATGTTTACAGCTGTTTCTTCTCATTTTAAATCATTCCACCTCCGGCAACAAAGGTCCCCAAAGCTTGACTTCACCCATGTTATGAAGGTCAATTCTATTTGGAGGAAGACTGTACAACAATCACTCAGTTTTATAAACCAGCTATTGGTGCTGAAGGTGAAGCAATTAGAGATTTTAAATTGACTTCTGCACTCTGAAATTGTTCAGTCATGCCATCATGATGCGACCGTAATTCCTGGTGACGTACGGTATGTCAAGGTTGGAAAGAAGGAAGAAGGATCAGTCTTTGGAAAATAATGGCCTTGGTGATAAAAATAACTCAGGAGATCGCATGATAGAATGTTACAAAAACAATAACCTACTATCCATCGGAAATGATATCGATGGTGACTATGCATATGGACCTGGTTATATGGAACCAAGTCAACTATATCTGTGGAGAGAGCCATGTGCGAAGCTCAATGTCATCTGTCAGAACAAGACCAGGGGCCAACTGCAGAACAGCCCCTCCGTTGCTCACATACAAGTTCACGTTGAAGGAGAAGAAAATTAAAACAAGTCCACAAGAGCCAAAGTAGGATCTTGAGTTTATCCTGTCTGAATTTAAATAGCGTATTAAGAATAGACCTGGTAGATTGAACACTGATGATCAAAGACCAGACAGGGGGTGAGATGACATCAAGGGCACCACACGTGAAGAAAGAAAAGAGTGATTAAAAAGATGAGGGAGGGGAGACCAACATGGATGTCAGAAGAGAGTCTTTAACTTGCTCCTGAAGATAGAAAAGCTCAAGCGAACTTCTCAGGGAGCACTTGGTGCAATAGTGCGTTACTCAAGGGGCTGCGAATCTTAAGATCAATGGTTCAAAACCACCAACTGCTTCATGGGAGAAAGAGGAAGCTTTCTACTCCTGAACAATATTTAGTCTTGGAAACGCACAGGGGGCATTTCTGCTCTGTCCCACAGGGTCCCTATGATTTGAAACGGATTCAATGACAGTAAGAAAGAAAATTTCACTTTGCTTGGATCCACAATCCATGCTTAAGAAATCAAATGATGCACTGCATCGGGCAAATCTGCTCCACGAGAGCTCTTTAACGTGTTGAAGAGCCAGGATGTCACTTTGAGGACCGAGGGACGCCTGGCCAAAGCCATGGCATTTTGGATCCCCTCATACGCATGGGAAAGTCAGACAGCGAAGAAAGAAGATCACAGAGAAGGGGTGCATTTGGACTGTGCTGCTGGTGCTCCTCAGAAGCGTGCTCCTTCGAAGAGAGGATGGCAAGACTTCATCTCATGGACTTTGAACATGTTATCAAGAGAGACCAGTCCCTGGAAAAAGACATCCTGTTTGGTCAAGTAGAGGGTGAGTGAACCAAGCAGTTTCTCAATGAGGTGGACTGAGATAATGGCTGGAACAGTGGGCTTACACATAGCAGCGGTTGTGAGGGGGTGCAGAGCCCAGCCCTGTTTACAAAGTCTATTGAGCACGGGGCTGTTCTGAATTGGAACTGACTCAGTGGCTCCTGACAACAACAACATGAGCAAAATATTGAACAACGCACGGAATATCAAAGGAAGATGGAAGGAATCTACAGTCAGGGCGCCAAAAAGAACTAGTCACTTTTCAGCCATTTCAGGAGGCAGCATATGATCGAGGACTGATGGTCTTGCAGAAAGAAGTCTTAAGTCGGATCGGAGGCATCGATCAAAACAAGGCTGCTGGAATCGCCGGCACAGCAACTGAGACATTTCCACAAATGGAGATGCAATGCTGTAAGCACTCATTGATCCACGCCAAGAGAGCTAGAAGGCAGCTATGTGGTTAAGAGATGGGAAGAGATTCATTTTTATGCCCGTCTCAAAGAAAGGTGAGCTAACAGGATGTGGAGAGTAACAAGCAGTGTGTTAGTATCACTCACAAATAAAACCGTGCTGAAGACAAAAGTGGCGACTGCAGTACATGACAGGGAGCTGCCCGTCATTTAAGCTGATTCAGAAGAGGAGGTGGGAGGAGGAATATCATTGTTGAGGCCAGATTGCTCCTGGCCCAAAGCAGAGAGTACCACAAAGATGTTTGCTGGTTTTTAATTGACTAGGCAAAGGTATTTGTGTGGATCATAGCAACTGATGGATAACACTGTGAAGAATGGGAATTCCAGAACACTTCAATGGGCTCATGGCTTAGGGGTTACACGTTGGGCTGCGATGGCAGGGTCAGCAGTTTGAAGCCACCAGCTGCTCCAAGGGAGAAAGATGGGGCTTTCTACTCCCATAAAGAGTTACAGCGTCAGAACCTCTGTCCTAGAGGACCGCTCTCAGTCGGCATCAACCCCGGTGGCAGTGAGTGAGTCACGGTGCTCTTGCTGAACCTGCACGTACTCGAAGAGACAGTCTTCCAAACAGAACACAGGGACACCGCCCAGTTTAAATTCAGGAGAGGAGTGTATGAGGGTCGTCTTCCTCTCATTATGCTTAATCACCGTGGATGCTGCATGAATGATCCGAGAAGCTGGGCCCTATGGAGAAGAATGGAGCATGAGGATAGAAGGAAGAACTCACAGACCACTTCTGACATGTGAGTGACACCCCTTTGCTGACTGGAAAGGAAGAGGATTCCAAGCATTGACAGATGAAGATCAAAGACCACCGCCTGCCAGAAGGCATCGCGTCTCAACAGCAAAACAAAAATCCTCCCAACTAGACCAATAAGCAGCCTCGAGATAAGTGGAGGAAACATTGCAGTTGAGTTGTCAACCGTTTAGTTTTATTTGAGAACACAATCAATGCCTATGGAGGCAACCAGGTAAGAAATCAAAAGATGTACTATACTGGGCAAATCTGGAAGAGAACCCTTGGATGTGTCCAAAGCCAAGCTGTCAGTTTGGAAATGAACTTGCACGATGCCAGTGCGGTTCTTCCAGTGGCTCTCCATGCAGGTGAAAGCTAGACAGGGAGGCCGGAAGCCCGCAGAGAAGGATCGGGCCCTTTGTGGTGTTTGTGAAGAGCATCTGGTTTACCACGGGGGCCAGAAGAACAAACCATCGAGGAAGCCGTCTAACCAGAATGCCCTGAAAAGTGAGGCGAGCAAGACTTCCTCTCATGCACTTGGGACACGTGATGGGGTGGGGGGGACAACAGGCATGGTGACGCAGAGGGTCAGAGAACAAGAGGACAACCCACAGAGCGACGGACCGGTACAGTGACTGCAGCAATGGCCTGAGACTTAGCCATGGCTCTGACGACGGGGTTCGACTGTGAGCTGTGTTGTACGTGGTCATAATGATCATCTACCAGCGGCCACACGGTGCACTGATGATGGAGAGTTGAGAACTGTTGATATCAGTTTTTAAGTCAGTCCCAATTGGCTTTGACCTCTGTCCCTGGGCGACTTTGGGGTTGGGTGTTCCCCTGTGGGAACTCCAGGCTCCTCACTTGGGGTGCAGAGATGCTCCCCACGTGGGAACTTGAAAGAGCAAAACCCAGGAGACCTGACACAGGAGACATTTGAAGAGAGGCTGGCTGAAGACCAGCCTGAGGTTGCTGTCCCGCTGGCCTTGTCTGTTTCCAATACTGTAGACTGCTGTAGGAAACTCCGGGAAGCCTGGTACAGCCAAGGCCAAGGGAAAAAGAAAGGGGAAAAGCCATTTTCAAGTTCAGAAGGCAAACAAAAGAAAGCAATTTAGCCCGGGGACACCTGCTGCTGGCCCAAGGAGTCAGCTGAAGGACCTGCAGCACCACCTGCAGGGCACTGGCCTGCCCCTTGGCCATGGCGCCAGCCCCCCAGGGCTCAGGGCTCCATCCTTCTGGCCTGCTCTGGTCTCACCCACAGAAGCTAGAGTAGGCACCAAGGTGGGAGGGGCAGGCGAGGGCAGGAAATGTCTGGGGGCCTAAAAATAGCCTGGGAGGGAGCAGGAAATGGACACTTTGGGCCAACATGGAAATGCTTTCCAAATACCAGGAAATCTGCCTTGAGCGGTGGGGGCTGCCAACGCCGCCAGTAAAGCTGCGCCTCCCGGGGAAGCTGGTGGGGGCTGGAGGATGCTCCGGATGGGAAGACCCCAGTGAGGACACCTTAGGGAGTTTGCTTGCCCCAGTGTAAGAATTCCCCTCCCTCCAATCAGTATTGTCTGGGTTCCCAAAAGTTTGTGAACAGTCACCCAAAGTCCACCAAAAACAGAGGGTGAAGGAGACCCAGTGATCAGAGACGGAACTGGACTGCAGTTCTTATTACTCCCTGGGTCGCTGCTGCTGTCTTTTTGCCAGGATAAATGGATGGCTCCTGTCTACCATTACTGAGCATTGCCATCAAGAACTCAACAGTTATATCTTCATCAGAATAGATAGAAAAATGTGGAACAGAACTTGAGATTCTTATTGGAAGCCAGCCTTATTGGATGCACCAAGACTGGAAGAACCCCTGAATCGACTGACTGGAAATAACTTTTAAAACTTGAACAGAAACTATCCCATGAAATCATCTTTCAGCTCTGTAAGAATTCAGCACATTTAATGAAAAAACACGTGGTGTGAGCATTGCGCTCTTTGAAAGTATTAGCTATATAGTTGAGAAATTCAAATGGCACCGAGTCAAAGTTCACCGTGGTGACACAATATGGGACAGAGAGACAGTGAGCATGATGACCATGTAACCGTGTAGCCATTGTCAATGAACTGGACACCTGGCCTCTGCCTTCTTGAGTCTGTATGCTGTGCCCATTCCCTTCTTTTTATAATGTTGGAGGGATTAGGTTTAGGATTCACCCATCCTAAACTGGCATGACCTCAACCGATGGACTACATCATATTAGATTACAGTGTGAAAGATAACTACATCAGATTACATTGCATTGTGGAAGATGACGACATTACATTATGTTGGATTACACGACTTCATAGAAGGTGATGTACTCAGCCAACTGATGTCGCATGCCAGTCCTTTTTGCTGAAGATCATTCCACAAAGGTTGCAGCAGTACATTGACAGGGAGCTGCCAGAAATTCAGGCTGGATTACAAAGGGAACTTGGAACAAGGGATATCATTGCTGATTTCAGATGGAGCTTGGTTGAAAGAAGAGAATACCAGAAATGTATTTATTTGTGTCTTATTGACTATGCGAATGCGTTGGACTGTGTGGACCATAGCAGACTATGAATAGCCTAGGAAAGAATGGGAATTCCTGAACCCTTCATTGTGCTCATGTGGATCCCTGATGTGGCTCAAGAGGCAGTGTGTGAACAGGACAAGGGGCTACTGCCTGGTTTCAAATCAGGAAAGGTGTGCATCAGGATTGTGTCCTCTCGGGTCTATGGTATCTAATAACAACAACAACACACTCTAGCCACAGCCAGCTGATTAAATCACGCAGGTCATGAGAGCAACTAGGCCAAAGGACTAGTAACCATAGCCAGGCAAGCTGATACATAGAGTTAAATACTAATCTCTGTACACACCTCCTGTCAGGACACCTATTGGTAAGAGACTTCCTTGGGGACTGGCCTGAGAGTCAGTGCTCCTTGGCTGAGAGTCAGTGCTCCCGGGCTGTCCTCACAAATGAAAGTTGAGTAGCTCTCAGTCTGTGACCGAGGGGTTTCACTCCAAGTAACAACTAAGCAGAGGCCTGTTATCACCGCATTGAAGTGAGGGTAGCCTCACAGTAAAAGGTTGCTTGCAGAGGGGTGAACTGTGCCCCCCCCCTCAAAACAAAGATAGGATAGTGGTGTGAATGATTGCTCATTAAGGGTTTAGTGTGAGTGGTCCGAAGCTCATTCATTTCGGATAAGTGGGGAGCACTGGACACTGGTATGTGGTTGTGCAGGGCATCTCTTGAGCGACCAGTGCACCCATTTGCCGGTTTCATGGGACTTAAGATCAGCAGATGAGGGGAGGATTGGACTTCTGGCCCTTAGGTGCAGCCTTTTGTGGCGAGGAGCCCTGGTAGTGAAGTGGTTACATGTTGGGCTGCTAACTGCAAGGTCAGCAGTTTGAAACCAACAGCTGCTCTGCAGGAGAAAGGGGTTTCCCCTCTTGCAGAGAGTTACAGTCTCAGAGACTCACAGGGGCAGACTGACCCTGCCCTACAGGGCTGCTGTGAGTTGGCATTGACTCAATGGCAGTGAGTTTGGCTTTGTGTGCACGACTGAGCATGACTGGGTTGAGGCCAAGGACTTTCTTGATTAACGATGATTGGTTAAGGTAGCTGGGGGTGAGGTGGGGCCCTTACCAGCTGTGTGAGAAAGTCTTTTTAAGAGCCACCATTTCTTCATCGGTGTAATGAAGATAACAGATTGCCCACCTTCCTCGGAGTCAATGAGACTGGGATTGCGCTAGTGCTTTTTCAACGATCATTCTGTACAAGGGCAAGGAGTTCTTCCTACTGTTTTTGTGAAGTGCAACATTATTTCCATGGGAAAGCCCGAGGTGTTTGATGACAATTGGACTTACAATGTCGTTTCCAGGAATGCGTTTGCTTCAAAGCAGCCTCTGGCCAAAAGCAATAAAGCTGGCCCAGTGGGAGAATGGCTGGTGGCAACAAGCAGAAATTGCCTGTGTGATGTCAACAGAAAAAGATCAAGAGCAAGGAAACAAGCCCTGGGCAGCAGACCGTGGGGTGGCCTTACTGCCCCTTCGTCACCTGGGCTCCCTTCTGTGCCCCCTCTTAGTTGTCTCTCCCCAGGGCAAAGTCTGGTCCGTCTCCTTGTGGCTGAGGTGCCAGTGCCGTAGCTGAAGGGGAGCTTCAGTTGTGACACGCAGACTATTGATGAGGTGGGAGACCACATGGCAGAGCTTTTACCCCTCAGACAAATGAGGGTCTCCAGGGTCTGGGGTTCGAGACCAGAGGGGGATGTTTGGCAAGAGTGGTGGACTTGTGTGCTGGTGCCAAGAGCACCATCCCATGCCCCAAAAGAGAGGGCTGGGAGCTGCCTAGCTCCCTCGCCATAAGGCTTTGCATGTTAGGTGCTTCATGTACTGACAGCAGCAAAGGGGTGGAGTGTCTCCCATGGTTTACTCCAGCAAAAACACTGGCCCAGTTTGGGCCTCAAGGAGCCCTGGTGGCATACTGGGTTACGGGTTAGCTTGCTAGCCTCAAGGCCAGCAGTTCAAACCCCCAACCACTCTGCAGAGGAGAAATGAGGCTCTCTACTCCTGTGAAGATTTACAGTCTTACAGGGGCAGTTCTGCTCTGTCCAATAGGGTCTCCACGAGTCAGAATTGATTCGATGGCAGTGATGTCATCAAGTTTGAAGCCACCAGCTCCAGGTGAGAGAGACGAGGCCTTCTACTTGCACAAAGGGTTAGCGTCTCAATTGAAGGTGGTGATGATGGTTGCACAGCTCTTCTTGATATGATCGAATTATTGAACTGTGCGATATGTGTGGATTATGTGCAATAAAACTGTTGTTAAATAAAAAAGAACGGTAGTCTTAGAAAGCCCCAGGAGCAGTTCTCCCCCATCCTCTGGGGTCACTGTGAGTAGGAATTGACTCAATGCCAGCGAGTTTGATTTGCTTTTTGGAGTTTGGGCCTTGAGTATAAGAGGCCCTGCAGGACACCTGTTGACAGAAGCACGGGCGCTTCCTGAGGCGGAGGATGGGGGGAGTGAGCATCAGTATTAGCAGGAAGGGAGTGTGGTGGTGACACAATTTCATGTGAACTTGATAGATAAAAATGAAGGGTGGAGTCTAGCCTGTCAATCAAGCCACAGCCTGGTAGTCACTCCTGGTGGGCGTGGCCTTCTCATGAAGATTCTGGGACTTCCTCTCTTCCTCTCTGGAGGCAGTACAAACTCTTTCTCTATACCTTCCTGTTGACAAGTCACATGGAGCCACGCTGAGAGTTGTGAGAGCCCTGGAGGTGCTTCTACTGCCACTGGATCCACAAGACTTTGCACCCACCGGCCTGTGATCTTCCTGCATTCGGCATCATTGCCTGTGCTGCATGAGTCTGAGAAAGATTTATAAACTAGTATCAGGCAGATGGGCTCATATCGAACTTATGGACTTGAGTTGGACTGGGCTGCGAGGTTTTCTTAATGTACAATTACTCTTTGATAGAAAGCTGTTTCTAGATCCTGGATGCTTCCTCCCCCCAACTACCATGATCCGAATTCTACCTTGCAGGGCTGGATGGGACAGAGGCTGTACACTGGTACATATGAGGGTTGGAGGTACAGGGAAAACGGGGTGGATGATACCTTCAGGACCAAGGGTGTGAGGGACGATGCTGGGAGAGTGGAGGGTGAGTGGGTTGGAAAGGGGGAACTGATTACAGGGATCCGCATGTGACCTCTTCCCTGGGAGAGGGACAGCAGAGAAGGGGGGAAGGGAGACTCCGGATAGGGCAAGATATGACAAAATAACGATGTATAAATTACCAAGGGCATATGAGGGAGGGGGGAATGGGGAGGGAGGGGGGGGGGAAAAGAGGACCTGATGCAAGGGGCTTAAGTGGAGGGCGAATGCTTTGAGAGTGATTGGGGCGGGGAATGTGTGGATGTGCTTTATACAATTGATGTATGTATATGTATGGATTGTGGTAAGAGTTGTTTGAGTCCCTAATAAAATGTAAAAGAAGAAAAGAGAAAAAAATGATTAGGGCAAAGACTGTACAGATGTGCTTTATACAATTGATGTATGTATATGTATGAACTGTGAAAAGAATTGTATCAGCCCCAATAAATTGTTAAAATAAAAAAAAAATTAAAAAAAAAAAAAAGAAAGCTGTTTCTTATACATGTATGAGTGTGCCTGGATTTGTCTCTCTAGTCACCCTGGCCTAACCCAGGTTGGCAGGGCTGGTTTGTTAGAGGAAGATCTCCAGGCCTTTCTTCCAGGTGCCTTTGGAGGGGTCCTTAAACCTCCAGTCCCTTGGTTAGCAGCCAAGGATATTAACCATTGGCAGTAGCGCACAATGGTTTCCTCGGCTTTTGTATATGTTGTCAAATTGCCTTCGAGAGTAATTGTCTTATTCCCAGTGACTCCTTACAAGAAGGATCCCTCGGATGGTTTTGGGTCTGTTACTCATTGTTTCAGGAATCCAGCAGGAACTGAGATGCTGCATCTAGGAAGACGCAGGGGTGAGAGTCTGAGCACACCGTCTGGTAGAGTGAAAGCCAGGCGGGTCTGAAGTCCACAGTTGAGAGGTCCACTCAGGCAGGGACAAGAGGGTGCCCAAGGTCCAGTCAAAGGTTACCAGACTCGAGGGATGAAGGAGCCCTCAGTGACATGGATTAGCAGATGGGCTTGACCATGCTGGTGCTTGTGAGGATGGTATTGACCGTGAACTGGAGGCAACCTGACCAAGTACCAGGGCAACCAGGGGTCAGGATTTGGGTAAGGGTTTTGGGGACAGACATGAGACCGTCCAGAGGGATAGAGCAGATGCTGAGTCAACCACCTTCTGAGTCATGAGCTTCTTGGCACCTGGGAAGATCAGAGTTTCCAGAAAGACACAGACACACTTTGATGGATGACATGTGAGGAGAAGGCATGCCAAGGACCTGGAACACCATGACTCTGCTCTGTCTTCATGGAATGGGTTGCCATTGGGCAGACTTGAAGATAATTCCCCACCCCATCCCCACTGGAACCTTACCTCTGAGAGAAGGGAAGTGACCTGGGTCAGGTACCTCCTCCGTGCCAGGATTGGGACCAAGCATGACTTAGGTACTAACCTGGTTTGAAATTCACATCCTTCTGTAGTGGTGGTTGCTATTCTTGTTTCATAGATGAGGGAGAAAGGTTCAGCAGTTTGATCCCCAAATTCATCCCCTGGAGACTTCCAGAGTCCCCACAGAACACTGTTTGACTTTCCGGCTTAGGGCCCATTGTCAGGCAGGACGTCTGATGAAACAGAGGGTCGAGGGGTCCCATAGGGACACGGATAGTCACTCGAGCCACATGGATGGGCTGGGGCATGCCGGTGATCAGGAGGATGGCATTGGCCAGGAACTGGAGTCAAGGGCAGACAACAGCAACAACATGAATGGGGACCCTGGGCTTGGGAAAGGCTGGAGGATTCACAACGTGGCTCCAGTGCCTGTGCTCCTACCCATGGACTTCTCTTCCAATCTGAGCTCTGACCAGTTGATCCTCATGGTTTATCGAGGGCCCCCTGGAGCCCCAGAACATTTCCAGAGGGGGGACCCATCTCTGCCTCCAGTCCCCATCTCATCTGCTTCTTCAGGTAGAAAGAGCCACCTTCATTGATGCGGGGCCTGACCCCCACTCCCCCAGCGCTGCATTGGCAGATGATTTGTGAGCCCACTCCTAATGCCACCGGAAAAGGAGCTGCTCCCTCGCCCAGGAAGCAGCAGGCAGATCCTTTCAGAAGGGACCCCAGGGGAGTGAATGACAGGCAAGGCAGGGGAGGAGGAGGGGGCGGGGCACGAGAACAGCTGCTCCCGGTGGCTGGAGTCACGTTCGCAGCCTAAATTAGTCTTGTTGTTTCCCACATCCTCTGTGGGCTCTGCCGGCTGCCTCCTCTACCACCAGGCATTGCTCCGTTTCATTCCCCGCTTCCCAGGCCTCCACTCGAGTTGCCACACGGAGAGGCTAGCCGGAGGGCCTACCATGGGACGGAGCCACACGGATCTCTCCATTACTCCTTGTCCCTAAGGTGAACGCGCTGGAGTCTGACCACGGCAGACGGGCTCCTTCTTCCCGGAATGCAGCTTGCAGTCCAGTCTCACCAGCAAAACACATCAGCATTCCCCCAGAAGACTGTGTGCTTGAACACACACACACACACACACACACACACGTAATTCTACTCGCATAAAGGGTAGATGTGTGAACTCATGAGGGAAACTCCTCCTGCATGTTGCCTGTCATTGCACCCTCTAGAGCAGTGGGTCTCAGCCTTCCTCACGCTGTGACCCTTTCAGACAGTTCCTCATGTGGTGGTGACCCCCAACCATAAAATGCTTTTCGTTGCTACTTCATCACTGTCACTTTGCTACTGTTAGGAATCGGGCAACACCTAGTGAAAGGGTTGTTTGACCCCAAAGGGGTCTCGACCCACAGGTTGAGAAATGCTGCCTTAGAGGGCTGTGTTGTTGAAGGAAGGAGGAGGATTCGTTTTCGCTAGCTGCTGTAACAGAATCTCACAAAGTGGCAGCTCGGGCAACAGAGGCAACCCCTTTACCACTCTGGAAGCTGGAGTTCCCAGCTCAGGGCCATGGTCTCTCTGAAGGCGCTGGCGGAGGGTCCTTCCTGGCCTCTTTCAGCTTCCGGTAGCGCACGGCATTCTTTGGCTGTGGCAGCATCTCTCCCATCTCTGCCTCTGTCATTCTATGGCCACCTCCCGCCATGTCTCTCCTCTTCCTTCAATCAGGACACCAGTCGGGTTGGATTCGGGAAAACCCCTCCACGGTGACTCCTGCTCTCCTCACGGATCACACCGGCCAAGGCAGAAGTTCCAAACCAGAGAAGCTTCACAGGTAAGTGGGGTCAGGACCTGAACATGTCTTTCTGTGGGCCCACAAGCCCATCCGTCACAGACATCGTCAGGCAGGGCTTTGAATGCAGAGAGGCCCTGGGGGGAGGGGGCTCCTCAGGGGAAAATGTGGGAAACAGAACTAGGAAGAGAGTGTCTGTGGACAAAGTGTCAACATCCACACGTTAAGGAGTTTGGGAGGCCAGGGCTTCCGGGGAGGGAACCTTCCTGGGTTGGCAATGTGTCCCACTCACCTTCTCCTATGTGAAGGTCATTCCCCTCAATGTCCCTGCATAATAATGGCACATTGAAGATGCTGTTTGCAAACACACAGTCCTGACTATACTCTTGAAGGTCAACTGCTTGAAGGCTACCCGAAGGTTGTCTGACTTGGAAAGCAATCAGACCCTGCTATCCTCCCTAAGTAGGCCCACTAACTTCTGATAAAAATCAAAGATTGTTCCCCTAGAGAAGAGCTCTCAAAGACACCTAAGGTCAAGCCAGCTCAGGGGCGACCAAGGTTAGGCTGCCATCTGGATTCTAGAGCCTGCCCATCTTGTTACATATGTGTCTTCCTGTCACATGTATGCCTCTAGGGCCTCCCCTTCCTCTTGCGTGTATACCCCTAGCTCGTCCCCCTCCCATTACGTGTATGCCTCTGTAAAACCCCTTCCTGTTACATACGTATGTGCTTACCATGACCTGCGTGCCCAAGATTATCCAAACTTGTGAGATTCCATCATGCCCTCTCTCTGGGCTCAGAACTGGTTCCTGAAGGGATTGTGGAGGTGAGCCTGGGCATGCTTTATGTTGTCTGATGTCTCTTTAATTTACCCCTCAATTACAAAACCGCCCCTTGGACCCACTCAGTGGGGGGGAGAGTGGTCCTCCAGGGAAAACGCGAAAGGAATGCTGGGCCAGCCTCCCGGGGCTTGCTCTGTGCCAGCCCAAGCTGGGCACTTGGAATGGAGTTTCAGCTCTGTCTCTGGAGCGCCGGGAGAGTGGCTGCTCTTGTCGGGAAAACAAAGGCATCAGAAGATGCTGCTCAAGAGCCCGCCCGGTCTGGCAGCCAGCGAGTCTTCATCATTGCTCTCGGTCGACAGCACAGCCCTGCAGAGCGGTTTTGGGGTCTCGGTGCCTTGCTGATCCAGCGCTCCAGCTCTCTGCTGAAGATGAATCTGTGTCCCACAGTCAATCTTACAAACAAAGCCAAACAACAATCAACGGCTTTTCTTATTAACTCTGCAAACAACCGAGGGGACTCGAGGAAGGGATGGCTGGGAGCCTGTTGGCTGACCTTGGCTTTGCTCTTAGGTACATGCAGGCTGAGGCTCCCTCTGGGGAAGCCTTTCCTGTCACGTTTTAGGTACTTCCCTCTCTTGGATCTGAGTGGTCTTGGGAATCAAGAGCCTTATCTCGTTGACCCACCCACTTATGGGAAAGACCCCCCGAGGGAAGACTGCTGCTGGTCATGTCGACTGCACCCTGGCTTCATTGGCAGCTACATTTCTTAGCTCACATGTGATCACGCGTGCCGTTTTGAACTGCACAGCAGTTAAGCCTTTGAGTTTTTGACTTTCATTACCCCATTAGTTACCATGATAACAGGGGCAGCATTCTAAGAGAAGGGACGCATTGACTCAAGAACGTATTTAACCAAGGAACGGAACTGATGGCCTGAACTTATTGACAGAAATCGAAGTCATCGTCATAACAAAGCATTGTGCTCTGCGTCTAGTATGCTCCGTTCATGGCACCAATCTGCCTGCAGACACAACCACCATGACCAGCCCCATCCCGAGGCACCAGGGGGTGAGAGCGCTCTGCGCCCGTGCACAGACTCAGCATTGGCAAGAAGCAAAGGGTGAGCTTCCTCATTTCTTTTTCTAAACGGCTTTTAGCACGAGGGCAGGTTTTAGTCAGCCACCTGTGGGTGGGTGGAAACTGGAGAGGTGAAATGAGCCATCTGAAAACTCCAGATCCTATGAAAAGTCAAATGACCTAGGGAAAAACCCAAGGTCAGACTGTGGCTGTTGGAAAGCGAATGGGAAATGCAAGAAAGGAGAGAGCCACAGACGGGGAACGCACGTTCTGCAGAGGAGCTCTGTCCACATCGGTGGCCGAGCCCTGCCCCGAGCATGAGGCGACTCCAACGGCCCAGGGAAGGCTCAAAGAACCAAACTGAGATTGGAATTTCCAGTCATTGTAGCAGATTCACAGTTTCCACCAAGTGAACTGTCCTCAAGATATTACTTGGAAAAATGGAATAGATTATAAAGTCTTCATAATGTTATCGTTTATAACATTCAGGTCACAGTTCAACATACAGGGGGGAAAACATACAGGGGGGGAAACCCCTGTTAACATACAGGGGGGAAAACCCCAGGAAAATATCATCTAGTCTTAATGGAAAACATGATAAAAAAGAGACCCCTCCCAAGATGACTCAGGGACGGAGATCACCAGGCAGGGCTGTAAAGCAGTCCCACTATGCCCAGGAATTGATGGAACACCAAGGGAAACGTCTGACAAGCGGACGGAGCACTCACTGGTCCATGTTGAGAGATTTGGAAGATGGCTACATGGCCACCTACTGGACGAGGTCCATCTTTGTGCCCATTACAAGGAAAGGTGACCTAACAGAATACAGAAACTAGTGGACAATGTTCGTAATCTCGCGGGCAGGCAAGTGTTTGCTGAAGATCGTGCAAAGCCGGTCACAGCAGTGTGTGGATGAGAACTGTCAGAAATTCAAGTTTGATTCAGAAGGAGACGTGGGACAAGGGACCTCATTACTGATGTTGATACATCATGGACAAAGCCAGACTGCCAGAAATAGGCTGACCGTGTTTTATGGGCTATGCAAACATATTTAACTGCATGCATCATAACTAATGATGTATTATGTTGTGAAGAATGTGAATTCCAGAAACGTACTTGTGCTCCTGCAGCAACTGTACACAGACCAAGAGGCAGTCTTTGGAGCAGAATAAGGAGCTGCTGCACGGTTTACAATCAGGAAAGGCGTGCACCAGGGTTGTGCCCGTACACCTACCGTATTTATTCAGCTTGTGTGCTGAGCCAATCATCTGAGAGGTTGCCCTATTTGAAGAAGAACCTGACCTCAGGATGGGAAGAAGGCTCATTAACAACTTGTGATATGCAAATGCCATGACCTTGCTTGCTGAAATCAAAGAGGACTTGGAGCACTTTCTGATGAAGATCATGGACTGCAGCCTTCAGCATGGATTGCAACTTAATATAAAGACAGCCAAATCCTCACAATTGGATCAATATGCAACATTGTGTTAGGACACTTATGATTATATATATATATATATATATATATATATATATATATATATATATATATATATATATATATATATATGAAATATAACAGCAGTACAGAGGACTCAGTTCCACTCACTTCCATGGAACAGTTAATATACTAGAAGTCCTTCAACTCATGTGTCCAAAGTCAAGGAAACAGACAGCAGAGTCCTCCCTCAGGCAAGACAAGCAGAGTCTGCCCACAGGCAGCAGACAGCAGGGTGGGTCACCAACAGTGAGTAGCATGGGAGTGTAGGCCACAATAGGATCTTGAACTCAAACCATACAAGATGACAGGATCCACCAGCCTCACGCTCAAGTGATGTACATGCCAGCAGTGTGGTGAAGCAGGTCTCAAGGGAGCCTCAAGCTCTAGCAACATGATCTACCACGGGTTGGCTCGGCCGGCAGGTAGTACAGCACATGGTTGAGGCAAAGAACTAGCTCAAGCAGCAGCATGCTGGTCCGGTCACCAGGGAGGAAGAGAGAAGGAGGCAGGCCTTGCAAAGCCATTTATCTCGTTGCCCTCCAATCAAGCTGCAACCTGATTAAGCTCCTCCCACATGTTCCTATTGGTCTAGTTGGCACAATAAACCCAACTATCAAAAACATCATTAAAAAAAGAGATAATATAGAAGTTGTCCAGCATTTCATTCTGGTTGATTCCACAATCAACGCTCATGGAAGCCACAGTCAAGAAATCAAATGGTGTATTGCACTGAGCAACTTTGCTCCACCAGACCTCTTCAGAGCGCTCAAGGATGTCACCTGGAGGACTCAGGTGTGCCTCACTCAGGCCAGGTGCCTCGTAGGCATGTGGAAGTTAGACATTGAGTAAGGAACACTGGAGGCAAATCAATACATTTGAATATTCTTGTGGTGCAGAACAAAGTACTACGGACTGCCCAAAGGACAAACCTTCACAGGAAGAGGAGTTAGTGAAGACACAATTCCATTCCTGACAGTCATCATTCCCAAAAGAAAGAATCCAGAAACACGAGTGCCAAGTGAGGACATTTTAGAAAATCGAGAAAATTGTAGGCAGCTACAGGAAGTTGTTCAGGTTGAAGGGCATTGAAACCAGACGAAACTCGTCTCTACAGGTGTAATAACGAGCTTCAGAAATGACAAAGACACGGATAACTCTAAAGGACCCGTTCCCTTGTAATGATTTTAAAATCTGCAGGCTACAGTTAAGGCAGGAATCACCCCACTGCATTGTGGAAGTTAGAATATCAGGTTCGTTGCTGTTGGGTTGATCCTCATGTGCCCCCCCCAGTCCCCAATCTCTGTCTGTGTGGAACGGCTTCATGATGGGGTTTTCAGTCTCTGACTTTTTTCAGTCGATTCTGAAGTGCTTTCACCAGGACTCAAATTTCTAACCTTTTAGTTAACAGACAAGGGCGTGAATCATTTGTCACCTAGGGTGTCAAAGTCTCCAGACCTCCCTCAAACAGGAATCATACTGATCGAAGTGACACTGTACAGCAGTGGTTCTCAACCTTCCTCACGCCGCGACCCTTTCCATACAGCTCCTCATGGGGTGGTGACCCCCCAACCATAACATTATTTTCATTGCTACTTCATCACTGTCATTTTGCTCCTGTTCTGAATCGGGTGACCCCTGTGGAAGGGTCGTTCGACCCCCAAAGGGGTCGCAACCCACAGGTTGAGAACCACTGCTTTGCAGGAATGTCGTGGTTGTCCTGAGGTGCCATCGAGTTGATTCCGACAACAAAACGAAACCCGGCACGATCCTGCGCCATCCTCACCGTGGAACCTAAGCGTCAGCCCACTGTTGCAGCCACCGTGTCCACCTGTCTCCTCGAGGGCCTTCCTCTCCTTCGCTGCCCTCCGCTTTACCAGACATGATGGCCTTCTCCAGGACTGGTCCTTCCTGACAACATGTCCAATGCATGTAAGACGGTCTTGCCATCCTTGCCTCTAAGATGCACTCTGGCCCTAATTCTCCCAAGACATGTTTGTTGGCCTTTTAGCTTTCCATGGCACTTTCAATATTCTTCTCCACCGCTGACATCCAAAAGCATCCTTCTTCTTCGGTCTTCTTTATTCGATGCCCAGCTCTCACCTGAAGGGGAGGCCCTGGACAACACCCTGGTTTGAGTCAGGGGCACCTTGGTCCTCAGAGTCACACCCTTCCTTTTCCATGCTCTAAGGAGGTCTTGGGTGGCAGTTACCTAATGCAATCGGTCTTTCGCTCTCTTGACTGATGCTTCCATGGCATTGATTGTGGAGCCAAGCCGGCGACAGCCTTACATCTGCCACCTTTCATCTGTGGAGGCGGGGGCTGGGGAGGGGAAGGACACAGCGCTCGTGGTCCTTTCTGGGTCACCTCTCTGGGCAAATGGATAGCATCTGGGTCCGTCCCCTCTACCCTCTTTGAAACGAATTTTGAAGAGCAGTAGCACACATTTTATTTATTTATTTAAATAAATCATTTTACTGGGGCTCATACAACTCTTATCACAATCCATACATACATCAATTGAGTAAAGCACCCTTATACATCCGTTGCCCTTGTCATTCTCAAAATTCACCTTCCACTTGGGTTCCTGGAATCAGCTCATTTTTTCCCCTCCCCCTCTCTCCCTGTCCCCGCCCTCCATCGTGAATCTTTAGCAGTTTATAAATTATTATTTTACCTTATCTTACACTTCCTGGCATCTCCCCTCACCCACCTTTCTGTTGCCCATCCTCCAGAGAGGAGGTTACACATAGATCCCCGAGATCGGTTCTCCCTTTCTACACCCCCTTCCCTCCTGGTGTCGCCACTCTCACTGCTGGTCCTGAGGGGTTCATCCGTCCTAGATTCCCTGTGTTTCCAGATCCCTACCGCACTGCTGTGCATCCTCTGGTCTAACCAGGTCCGCAAGGTAGAATTGGGATCATGATAATTGGGGGGGAGAAAGCGTTCAGGAACTAGAGGAAGGTTTTTAGTTTCATTGTTGCTACACTGAACCGTGAGTGACTCATCTCTTCCCCACTACCCCTCTGCAAGGGATGTCCAGCTGTCTACAGATGGGCATTGGCTCCCCATCACGCGCTCCCCTCATTCACGGTGATGTGATTCTCCCCCGCCCCCTACGCCTGTGTTGCAGTAGCACACATTTTAAATTCACTTCTGACGTTTTGCAAACCAGTTGGATTCATTGCAGAACATGCCATGCAGCATCTGGAAAAGAGGCTTTCATTTGGCAGAAGAACTGTTCTCTTGCTCCTCTCGTTGTGTTGAATGCAATCTAAACACCCCAGTGATGGCATGCTCGCCCCGGTCACTTAAACAGTATAGACACAGCTTCTCTGAGAGGTCGAAAAGCACATTTCTTTGTCTTTAGGAACTCGTTGTTCATGCACCATCGACTCCTAAGTAATCTTAGCCCGATGCGGTATTAGGTCTTTGACAGTCTTTTGTTGATCAGCCTCTCTCACCAGGTCAGCAGTTCGAAACCACCAGCCACTCCGTGGGGGGAATATGGCAGCTTTCTACTCCGGCAAAGATTTATAATCTTGAACCTCACTGGGGTCGTTCTCCTCTGTCCTATTAGGGTCTCTCGAAGTGAGAATCCACTCCCCAGCATGAGTCTTGAGAATCTTCCCAGAAGCAGACTCCATAGCCTTTCCCCCTGGAATGGTGGGGGTTGGGATGGCTGACCTTTTAGATAGCAGCCCGAAGCTGAGTTAATCCTTAACTAAACTCCATAAGGAATTCTTTCTCATTCACCCAGTCTATGGTCCCCCCAACAGTCACCAACCCACCACCATTGAGTCAGTTCTGACTCATAGCCACCCTACGTCGTGTTTCTGAGATGATCAATCTTTCCAGGGGCAGGCAGCCTAATGGCTCCCCCGCGGATTGGTGGGTGGGTTTGAACTACTGACCTTGCAGTGAGCAGCTGCAAACCATTTGTGCTCAACTGCTAACCTCCAGGTGGGCAATTTGGACCCACCCAGCAGTGGGGTTGGGAGAAACGACCTGGAGCTCTACTTCCGTTACAACCAAAGAAAGCCTAGGGAGGAAGTCCACTGGGCAACCACGCTGGGGACACCATCGACCTGCCCAGAGGCCTGGCAACAATCAGCGGAGGCTCAGGGGGCCGAGCAAGCTGCCCTGGGCCAGCTGAGTGGTGAGTCGGGCAGCTGGGACTTGGAACCCAGAGGGTGTCAAATACGAAGGCCCGGCATCCAAGGAACTTCTCAAAGGGAGAAGGAGCAACGAGAGGCCTTAGGGTAGACCCGCCCCCCTTTCTTCCTTCCAGTCAAGAAATGGGGAGGAGAGAGAGAGCTGCTTGAAGAACTGAAATCACGAGAGGTTAGGGTTGGAAATCCCAAACCAAACTCATTGCCCTTGAGTCGAAACTGGCTCACAGCAACCCTGTAGGACAGGCTAGAACGGTCTCTGTGGGTTTCCAAGACTGTTAACTCTTCATGGGAGTAGAGATTTCCATCTTTCTCCTACTCGTGCTGGAAGGACCTCTTGTTGTGAGCAACACAAAACGTTGGCTGGTTGGTTAACTTGCCTCGATGACGAGGGGGGCCACGACTCTACTTTGGGCCCCATCATGGTGGACCTAGTATTTGCCTCTCCCAAGTGGCGAAGGTGGCAAGAAGGCTATTGGTGATGATGATGATGGTACCTACTGCATAAGGGAGTAATTCTCTCCTAGGCAGTGCCTTCCACGGCTGGACTTTGCTAATTCTCTCTCGTTCTCTCGACTGTCTTCTACCTCCTCATCTGCTGAAACCCTCTCTCGAGAACCCTTCAGTTCAGGGACGTCTCAATAGCACACATTCCTGTGTCGTCTCTTCTCCAGTAGCGCATCCGGGAGTTCCTGGGGGCAAACAGGACTTCTAATCACAAGGCTCCTTTACTTCCCGGCGATGCTCCTCCCTCAATACCCTTCCTTGTCGGAAAATGACTCAAAGAGGTGGAGCCCAGATTGTATCACCACGTTCAGGACGTGGTGGTGGTTCTTTCCCCGGCCTCTAGATGTCACCCAGACGCTTTGTAGTTTCCCTCAGCATGGTTGCCTGCAAACTTGATTAAATACCATCCACTGAGGATGCTGCAAGTCTGTTGCAAAGCCCCCCCACTTTCTCCCCCAACTGCCTATCATTGTGCAATAGGCCTTTCTTAACCTGAGTTGGGAACCTCACACCTGTCTCTGTTAAGTTTCATCTTGATGACTCTGGGGCATGTTCCAGCTGGTCACTGCCATCCTTGACTAGGGATGCTGCCTAGAGTGAATTAGCAGTCCCAGCGGGTGGCTTTGAGTTGGCGTCGTCGACTTCATGGCCCACCACCCAGCAGCATCTGTAAACAGTGACCATGCCAGCTGGTTCTCAGGGTACAATTCAGTGCTGGGCGGCCGTCCCCACTCTCCATTTCCAAACCTTTCCTTCCATTGCCCGAGAAGCTCAGAACCCAGGCAGCAAGGACGAGTATGGCCATGTTGGGCTCCATCCTGCTGGACCAGAAACCAAACCCATGGTCATCGAGTCGGTCCTGGCTCATAGTGACCCGATGGGACAGAGTCGACCCACCCCTGAGACTTTAAATCTTTCCCAGAGTGGACAGCTTCATCTTTCTCCCAATGAACGACTGTGGCTTCACCCTGCTGGCCGTGCGGTCAGCCGCCCAACGTGGGGCCGATGTGGGGCCACCAGGACTCCTGAGGCTGCCTCATTCTTCTTAGACGCGTGACTTTAAAAAAACGTTATGTGTTTGTAAACTTCTGCTTCTTAAACTTGTGTTTCGTTGACTGGGCAGAGGCCTTCCACGGCATCGATCGCAACGAGCTATGGAGAATGTTGAGAAGGTGGGAATTTCTCACCCATATATGTGTGCTCCTGAGGAATGTGTACTGAACAGAACAAGGGAGGGGACCAGACGTTTAAGATCAGGAACGGTGTGCCCACGGCTGTATCTCTTCACCATTCTTATCAAATTGCTATGCCCAGTGAATCATCTGAGCAGCTGGACCAGATGAAGAGGGAGGCACGCCTGGGTCGGAAGAAGGCTCCTTAACCACCTGTGACGTGCAGAGGCGGACACAGCCTTGCTTGCTGACGACACAGAGGACTGACGCGCTCATTGCAGAAGATCCAAGACTGTCCCTGGATTACACCTAAGGGATTTCATCTTAATATCAAGAGAACACAAATTCTCCCCACCACACCCGTAAAGTAACATCCTGGTAAACAGAGATTGACGTTGACAGGAATTTCCGTATTACTTGGATCCACAGCCAATGCTTGCAGAGACATCCGGCAGGAGATCCAGCAACACTTGGCATTGGGTAAGTCTGCCGCCCAAGATCTCTTCACAGGGTTGAGGAGCAAGCCCATCGCTTTGAGGACTAAGGTGCACCTGCCCCGAGCCACAGTGTTTCCAACAGGCTCACACGCCTGGGAAACCTAGGCAGTGAATGAGGAGGAGCGGAGAGGAACGACGACATTTGAATTAAAGTGAGGCGAAGGATTTGAATAAGCTGGGGAGGTTGAGAAGCATGAACTGATCTGTCTTGGAGGAAATACAGCCAGCATGCTCCTGAGAAGTGAGATGGTGCGGCTTTGCCTCATGCTCTTTGGAAAGACCAGTCCCTGGAGAAGGACATCGTGCTTGGCCGAGTAGTGGGTCAGTGGAACAGAGGGAGGTCCTGGCACCATGGCTGCGGCCGTGGCCTCCAACGAAGCACTGGTCATGGAGACGGAGCAGGATCGGGCAGCGTTTCATTCTGCTGTGGAGCAGGTCACCATGGTTGGAACCCACCGAGGCAGCTAACAGCAGCAGCAGCAACAACAACAACAACAAAGACATCATGCTGGATGTGCTGAAGTGGATCTGGCCCTGTAACAGATTGGGAATCCAGGGCCCTGGTCCCAGTCCCAGGACTTTGCTAGTGGCTTCACAGATGGTCCTTGCATGGTTCCCATAGCCACAGAGAGGCACCCATCTGGTGCCCACCTGCCGAGCAATAGGACCCAGCCCACATGCCACCATGCCACATGGCAGAGGGTGATGAATGTGCTTTTCTGGAGGGAGAGGACAAAGGACCGGCCTGATCCTTCACTGGATGCCCCTCAGTAGACCTCTCCTGGGTGTGCCTGCCTGTGGAGGCCCTGCTGGGCACTGGGCAGCCTGGGCTTTGGTGCCAGCTGTTGGAGAGTGAGTGTCTGTCAGGAGATTGGGACAGGGAGGAGGAGGGCTGAGGGAGGAGGAGTGGGGGAGGGAGGAAGAAAGCCCCTCGCCCCTGGGAAGCTGGCCACAGTCTGGTGCCACAGTCTATAATGAGAGAAGGGGAGAGGGTCTTCCCAGCTGACTCAGCCCCCAGGGAACCCAGAGAGAGAGGTCTTGGGGTGACTTTCAGACAGCCTTGCTCCTTACGTCACATCCTGTGACTTTGCACAGACCACAACACCCCCTTCCTGAGCCCCCAACTTCTCACCGTCCACTTGGAGGAGACTGGCCTTTGCTTGGTTTAAGAGATGTGCATGGCTGCCACCTTCTATTGCGCTGGCTCCGGACGCATGGGGGCTGGAACGAAGTGCCCCTCCCACCCCTGCCATCAGTTGTGCACTGGGCCATTACGGTCCATGGGTTTTCATCGAGGGAGATGGCCAGGTCCCTCTTCATAGTCCGTCTTAGTCTGGAAGCTCCTCTGAGACATGCACTCTGTCATAGCAGCACACAAGCCTCCGCTGACAGCTGTGCCTGAGGTGAGGCAGCCAGCCCCAAAGTCAGGACCCCAGCTCGGCCCCAGGCCCACTTCCCCCACATCAACGAAACCTCAGCACAGACGCCTGACGCGGAAACGCTGCACGCAAAACACACAGACCCTCACGATCGCAACGATGGAGAGGTTTCCCTGCCACCTGGCTGGCACAGACAGGTAAGATCATGTCGATGCCAGTAGCTTGCTCGGCACCTGAGTTACGTGATTTGAATGTGGAACGAGTTCTTGGGAGACGCTTGAGAAACACTGGCAGAGGCTTCTTTGGGTAAGCCGCCCCTGAACCCGTTACGAAAAGCACACGGAGGTTTCTATCTTTAGAGGCCTGTCTTTTTTAAAAAAAATAATGTTACTGGGGGCAATTACATATATTATGACAAACCATACATCTGTTGTTTCAATCGGACATGTATAATTATTGGCATAGAAAATTTCTAAACATTATCTTCCTTCTTGAGCCCTCTGATATCAGCTCCTCTTTCCCCTCCCTTCCCGCCACCCCTGTGAACCCTTAATATATTATGTATTGTTATTATTATTCATATGTATCTTACACTGTCCATTCTATTCCTTCACCTGCTATCTTGGTATTCATGCCCTCCCCGCAGGGGGGTTATTCCACCATCAGTGTTATCCATTCCTCCTTCCCCCCTTTCCTCCCCTTCCCTTTCCCTAGCCTCCTGGAATCACTGCTCCCATTACTGTTTCTGAGGGGTTTGTCTTTCCTGAATGTGGTATATTGAAAGCTCTCGGCTGTTCCACTGTCTGTACATCGGTCTAGCGGGAATCGCGAGATTGGATTGAGATCAGAATAGTGGGGGTGGGGGGGGGGAAGGACTAAAAACCAGAGGAGTGTTGCGTATTTCATCCGTGCTAAGCTGTGTCCTGGATGCATTTTTTTTTCTCCGCATAGTATCCTCTGCTCTGGGGCATCCAATTATCCATGGGTGGGCTCTGGGTCTCTAGCTTGGCCCCTCTCCATCACCTCGGTGAGGTCGTTTATTTTTGGAATTCTGATGCTTGTACCCGTCGACACCTCGTGATCACACATGCTGGTGTGCTTCTTCCACATTACAGGGCCTGTCCTGCCCTCTTGGAGGCGCTGCATTAGCTGGGCTCTGCGTGTAACTGGTTTTGGGGTTAGGGGGTCCTTTTCCAAAGTGATCACTTCTGGAGTTAGAAATGTTGGCAGGGAGACACCAGCCCAAACCACAATGAGAAACCGCTCCACCCCCACCAAGGTGACTAAAACACAATAGGACGCAACACCACGACACGACACAGGAACACCACACGTGCTGGTGCGGAGGTGGAACAGGGGAAGCCTCCCCTCGCACTGGTGGGAATGCAAGCGGGTGGACCGCCTAGGGCGCACAGTCGGCTGGTTCTTCAACAACTTGATCATCTGACCCACTGGTTCCACGCCTCCTTCCATATCCAAGAGCCTTGGACACAAAGACACACCAGACCCATGGACAATGATGCTCCTTGCAGCTCGGCTGCCACGCTCACCCATAAGACGTGGTACATACACGCAGTGGGATAGTCCCTACCCACCCCCAGGAAGACGAGGCCATCAAGGACAGGGGTTGACGCTTGTGGGGATGGCATAGGATCGGGAAGCAGTCTGCTCTGTTGGTCCGTAGGTGGCTGTGGGCTGGTACTGACTTGACGGTGCCTGACAACACCGACAAGAGAATGAAGTCTTGGTACAAACCTCGGAAAGATTATGCTGTGGGGATCAAACCAGTCATGAACAGACAGGTATCATATGCTCTCAAGGATCGGCAATCCCTGGGATAGGGAAATAGATGAGACAACAGCTTATTAGGCAGGGGCCCTGGCAGTGTAGTGGGTTATTAATTACCGTAGTCTGCTGACCACAGGACAGCAGTTCAAAGGCCGCAGTGGCTCCAGGGGGCAAAGAGGAGGCTTTTCTGTTGTCTGACAGAGTTACCGTCTCAGAGACCCACAGAGGCCCTTCTACCAGCCCCCCAGGGCCACCAGCAGTCGGAGACGACTTGATAGCAGTGGTTTAGTTTCCTTTTGCTTCTAAAGCATATTAGTAGTTACTATGGGGTGGGAAGGAGGGGTGGGAAGAAACCTTATTGTGCTGGAAGCAGTGAGTAGCTGTGTGTATATATATAGATATACACATATGAATATAGATACATCAATCACTAATGAGTTTATATATATGAATGAGTTTATATATATGAATATATATGAATCAGTAGTATGTGTGTGTGTGTCCCAAGAGCAAAATGAAGCATCTCTTGGTATGGACGTAGACCATTGTTTCCCAGCGTGGGTGATCCTGCTGCACCCCACTTCCTCCCCTGGGTGACCCCCCCATGGCTGGAGTGACCCAGAGGGGCTGCTGCAGAAGCAGATACCTACACTTTATCCTGGGAAACCCACAGGGCGGTTCTACCCTGTCCTGCAGCATTGCTCTGAGTTGGCATTGACTTGATGGCTGCCAGTTTGTTTTTTGGTCTATCGACCATAGGTCTTTCATTGTGAGGGAGTTGGTTGGCGAGTCACCTTCTTTTTTTTCCTGAAAAGGGGGTGGTAAGCCAAATAAGTTTGGGGGCCGATGGTACAGCAGGAGATGGGAAGGTCATTGGGGGACTTCTGGCTCCCACCCCTGTTCCTGTCGTTCTCATACGCTGCCTACACGGTATCAACCACCGCCCTACAGAGCCACTGCCCCAGACACCCTGTTGAGCAGAGGACACGGGGCAGGGCCAGGCCACCTGCTGTCCCCTTGGAGGCTTAGCTGTGGGGCAGGATGGAGGCTCCTTCAGGGTTAGAGGGAGAGGGTGGTACTGATCAGGGTCCCAGTGCTGCTGGCCTGCTGACCACTACCCAGCGAGCCACTGCTGGAGGCTTACAGCAACGTGCTTGCCTGCCTGGTGGCTAGTCCACATTAAGAAAAAATTAAGTGTTTATAATAAGTTTTAAAAAATAAGTTTTATTTAGACCATATACTTATTTTTGGTTTTATAAAAATCAACTGTACAGATATGACATGATACATTTTAATTCATTGATCCCCCCCCCATTTTACTGGTGGTTCTAACAACTCTTGCTACAAACCATACATCAATTTTATCTGACATATTAGTACATATATTCCATCATTCTTTTCTAGACATTTACTTTCCATTGAACCCTTGGGATCAGCTTCTCCTTCCCCCACCCCACTCCTCCCCCCGCACTCCTCGTGGCCCCCTGATAGAGTGTAGATTGTTAATTGTTTGCCCAGCCCACATTTTATGGTTGTGTCTGCTCATGTCCACTTTCTCTGGAAGCTTCTTCTTCTATGTGGCCCTCTCCGCCCCCCACATCCCACCCCCTCAGCACAGTGCCTGCTAAAGGCGAGCTTCAGTCAATCTGCTGACGTGGAGGGAGGGAGCCCTGGGATGCAGGGGCTTGGGCTCAGGACCCACACCCTGGAGGCTTGATGGTGGCTACAACAGAAGGGTCCCGGGCCAGGTCAGAGCCAGAGGGTGGACGGGCAGGCAAGGGCCCAGAGCCAGGGCTGCGATTCCAGGAGGTATGGCAGCTTTAGGTAGGTGCTAGGTGTGGAACCCGGAGCCCTGGGTGCTTTTTGCTCAGGATGGCCGCAGGGGTCAGGAAGGGGGGGGTCCTACTGTGTAGGAGGAGGTAGGAGAAGACTGTGGGGAAAGTGAACAGACCCTAGTCCATCAATCTGGTCCTGATTCGGGCCCAGATATGCATCCTGTTAAGAAAGAAAAGAGTGAAGACCAGGAGGCGTCTTGTGAGAAAAGGCCATTTTTACCTTGGGATGGCGGTGGGGATGTGGGTGCAATGCTGCAGTATGGCCACCAGAGGGCAGCAAAGACTCACACATGGGCCACCCACCCGTGTAAAGAGCCTTGGGAAGGTGGCAGGCCTGGGAGGCTGGGTGACCTGGAAGGTAGGGTGAGGACTGGGGGAGACAAAGGCAGGCCACACAGCTTCCATTTCTCTCCCAAGGAAGTCTCTGGACGTTTCTCAACTCCTAGGTTACCCAGAGCATGTGGAAGTGGGGCGTGAGGCTGCCCTTGGGCAGCATGGTGGGTGGACAGTCCCCCGGTGATGGCTCCACACCTCAGTGCTGAGAACCCTCTCTGCCTGGTCGTTCCCATGCAGGCAGCCGGAAGTCCAGGGTCCGGCTTTGGCTGGGGCTGGAAGGCAGCTCTGAGCCCCGGCCTTGGGGACACTGAGCGGCGGAGAGGTGGACAAGTGTGACTGACCGGGGACCTGGACTCTTCCACTCATCTTTCTTTCCTCCCTGGAGCAGATGCATGGGGGGCTCCTCAGCCCCCACGAGCCCCATTTCCTTACTAATAAATGCCCCCTCTCCAAGCAGTAAAATAAGTCCCCATTTGACACCTGCTCCCCAGGTCAGAGCAGAAACGCTTCTGCTCTGGCTGGTGGCTGACCCAGAGGACAAGGGCAAGGCAGGGGCTCTCAGCCAGGCCTCCTTCCTGTCCAGAATGGAGGGGCTGCAGCTTGGACCCTGACTCGGCCACAGAGGCGGGGAACTTGGGACAGAGGAGACCTGGCAGATGGAGGCCCTTGGGAGAGAGGTGGACAGACAGATGCTGGGGAAGCCAGCCAGAGCTACCTGTCTTGGGCAGGGATCGGGAGGAGAGAGAGACAGCTACAGGGTCCCCAAGGAAGCCAGTGGGCAGTGAGCCCCAGAGAGTCTTTATCTAGGGACCTTGCGCTTGGGAGGGCCAAGTGACTTGCCACATAGGGACAGGTGTGACCTTAAATAGCAGAGAGCAGGGTTCTCTTAGTGAGGCAGCCTCAGGGATGTCTACCTGTGGAGACAAGGGGAAGGCCAGGGATGCTGCTCTAAGGACCCTCCTGAGATGCTGGAGTCCCTGGCCTTGTTCCTCTCTGCTCCCAGTGGATGCCCAAGCCCCTTCCACATGGAGAGTGGGGCTTGGGGGTGTGCGGGCTCCTGCCAGGACCCAGGCTTGCGTGTGTGGTTGCCCTGGGTTCAAAGCACCTGGGGAATCCAGTATAGGAGTCCTGGGCCTGGTAGCAGCATGCAGGGTGGCCTGGGAGACAGGAGAGGGACAGGACACTTTCTACCTGAGCTCCAGCCTCATCACCTGCACAGCAGGAGGGCCAGTGCTGCCCCTCCTGCTCCCTGAGCTGGGTCCACTGCTGTGATGCTCAGGGCCCAGACGCGCTCTGTGCCCTGTGGAGGATGGTTGGGACATGTAAGGGGTTAGTGTCACAGCTGTTCTGTCTCCCATGTCCCTCTCTGCTTGTCAGCGGGGCTCCACAGTTCATTGCAGGGGCCCACACTGAACTAATAGACGATGCTCATGACCGTGATGTTTATTAGGGACACGAACAGGTTATGCGTCAGGTGAGAGACACCCAGCAGACAGCTGTTCCACCAGGACAGTCTTCTCTGCTGTGCTGGCAGGCAGGCCTCTCTCTGGCCCTCAATCTCCTGGCCTGGCCTCTGCCCTGCTTGGGTAATGTTACTAAGGTGTTTTTTTTTTTTTTTTTGAGGGTCTGGCTGCCAATAAATGCCCAAAGGCCCAAGCCTCAGCCTGAAGACACTCAGCTCCTGCTCTGGGATTCCGTCAACCTCAGCTCCCCCAGTTAAGTGCCCAGAGGTACCCCACTCCACAAGCTGGTCTCCTGCTTCAAAGCACTCAGTTTTCCTTGCTCCGTGGCCTGGGAAGTCCACTGCTCTGTTTCGGGCCGGGTCTGGCTGCCCCTCTGCTGTCAAAGCTGTTTCCTGGACCAAGGAGGTGCAATGGGCAGGAATCTCAAGGTCCATAGGACTCCCTCTGCTCCTGGCTCTTGCTGGCCAGTGAAGCTCCCCTCTGCCCCCTCCTCTTCCCCCAGCCCCTTGTCTGAGATGGCTTACTTTACACCTAGCAGGAGGGCAATCAGGAGGAACCCTGTTCACTGTCACTCACAGCAGAGTCATCTGATCCAATCAGGATCTCCCCCGCCCTCTTACTCAGACCCACCAGGAACAGGAAGGCTGTTTGGTGAGACTAACGCTATGGCTAGGAGAGGCATATTCATTCAGTACATCGCAGTTGGTGGCCTTCCTTCTCTGTCCCCACCCCCTTTTTTTTTTTTTGCTCCTGCGTTGCCCGAGTCTCCAGTTGGAGCCGGCCCCCCTGGGGCGGGGGTAGGGGTTGGGGGGTGGGGGGGAAGGAGTGGCTAAAGACTCAAGAGGGTGGAATACCCTAATTCAGGTTGGTGTTGCCTCCTGCTTTAACATCAGCTTGGACCATTCCAGAAATTGCCAGCAGGGGGCAGGAGCACCTCTTGCCTCAGCCTCTGGTTTTGCGCTCGCTGGCTGAGCGCACAGCCCTGGACTCTGCCACTAGGCCACCGGGCAGTGGTGTGTGGGTGGCAGGGCGAAGATGACCCATGCCTGGGGCCAACGATCATCAGGTGTGCGGAGGAGGGCAGGGAGTCTTAAATGGCCCTAACAAATGGTGAGGACTGAGCCTCCTTTGCAGCGGGGGTGGGGTGGGTAGGGGAGGGAGGGGATTCAGATGACCACAGAAGCCGGGGATGGAGGGGGACAGTGGGTCTCACCCGGCCAGGTCCCAGTGCTACCAGCTCACACCCTCTCCTGGCACAGAACAGAGGCTTTGTCCTCTCTGCCTTGCCAGGGTTTCTGGGCATCCTAACCCTACACCCCCCCCCCCCCCCCCGACGCCCCTGTCCCCAACATGCCCAGTGGCCTGCGTTGAGCTACCTCCCCTACCTTGTCCTGGGAGCCTGGACCTGGAGGCCAGCACCCAGGTTGTAGCAGGTGATTGTCCACAAGGACTCGCTGACCACAGGGCCTGAGCCTCGGCAGAGGAAATGGAGTAGCCAGTGGCCCTACTTCCTTTTCTCACCCAGGGAGTGTTTTGTGGGGAGGAGGGCCCTCAGGCCTGGGGGAGCCCCAAACACCAGTGCCCTCTGCCTGTGGTGGTTGAATTGTGAGCCCCTAAAAGAGTCCTGGAAGAGTAGTGGTTAGCGTCGGGCTAACGGCGATCCACAAGGATCACAGTTCAAGAGCATCACCCGCCCCTTGGGAGGAAGATGGGGCTTTCTACTCCTGTGAATGGTCTCAGTCTTGGAAACTCACAGCGGCCATTTCTGCCGTGACCTACGGGGTCACGATGAGTTGGCATGGACTCAATGGCAGTGAGGTGGTTTTTCTTTCTTTTTTTTAAAACTAAGGTGACATCCTTACCCCCTACCTGTGACCTTGACCTTTTTGGCAAAATGGTCCTTGAAGACATTATCAGTTGAGATAACATGCATTTCCAGTCACCATGCGTTTCCACCACCACCAAATGAACAACAATACAACTAGCAAACCAACTACTGCCACTGAGTTGACTCTGACTCACAGCAGCCCTGCAGGGCAGGGTGGCACTGCCCCTGTGGGTTTCTGAGCTGGGAGCAGAAAGCCTCTTCTTTTCCCCTGTGAGCTGTTGGTGGTTTTGAACCACAGACCTTTGCGTTAGTAGCCCAACCCACTGCACCGTCAAAGTGGTCCTATTGGAGTAGGGCCCTAAACCAGTAGAGACCGAGTCTTTATGAAGGGCCAGAGGAGGAACAGAGAGGGCGAGGGAGATGATGGAGGCAGAGACGGGAGCGAAGCAGACACACGCGGAGGAGTCACAAAGGAGTGCCAAGGTCACCTCCAATCTCCAGTAGTTACAAAGAGGAAAGGAAGCGACTTCTAGAACCTTCAGGAAGAGCAGGGCCCTGCCAACCCTGTACTGTAGGATTCGGGGGGAGGGGGGGAGGGTGGCGCCCAAGAACTGTGAGATGACTTGTTGAGTGTCTGCTGTTTAATCTCCCCTCCCCCTTCTGGAACTCGGTTCCAGAGCCCCAGGAAGGGAACTCCATCTGGCCTCCTGTGGGCAGTGGTGGGGGTCCCTGTCCCCAGACAGTAGGAGTATACCCCATGGTGCCTCTCACAGTGAGGAAAGGCCGGTGGGCAGGGGCCTGGGCAGGGAGACCAGAGGTCTGTCTCTGCCTGCTCTCAAAGTGTCCGTCTGTCCGTGACCGCTGCAATGGGAGCACTCGCTCACAACACCCCTTCCTTCCGTTCCTGGCCTCTCACAGACGAACTGAGCCCCGCTGTGCATCCTTCACCCTCAGATGGGCTTGTGGGTCCCCATCGCCAGTCTTTCCGTCAGAAGTCCAGTAGTCAGCCCACCGCGAAAGATGGGACAGTTTGCTTCTGAAAGGATTGACAGCATGGAAACCCTAGTGGGCGAAGTCCTGCTCGGCCCCTTCCAGAAACCAAGCTCACTGCTACCAGAGTCCATTCTGACCCACGGCGAGTCCCTTGGGCAGGGTAGGATCGCCCTTGTGGGTCTCTGAGACCCTTACCTCTTCGCTGTGGTCGTTAGATGCCCTTGAGGTGGCTCTGACCCACGATGCTCCACACAGCAGAGTGACAGACACCCTGCACGGCCCTGCGCCGCCCTCACGCTCATGCCTGGGCCCTTGTCGCAGCCGCGGGGTCAATCCATCTTTCTGTTGAGGGCCGTCCTCTTTTTCGCAGTCCTTCCAGTTTACCACACACGCCCAAAGCATGTCAGTCTGGCCGTCCATGTCTCTAAGGAGCACTCTGGCCTTGCTTCTTCCAAGACAGGCCTGTGTGTCCTTTAGGCAGTCCGTGGGACTTTCCATTGTCTTCAGCCTCACAACTCAAATGCATCGATTCTTCCACGGTCTTCCTTCTTCAGGGTCCACCTTTCACATGCATAGGAGGCGACGGAGAAGACCGTGCTTTTAGTCAGGTGTGCCTTTGTCCTGGGAGTGACGACCTTGCTTTTCAATACTCTAGCAAGGTCTTGGGCAGCAACTTTACCTTGGGCAGGCCGAAAGCAACACGCCTCTGGATCTCTTGTCTGCTGCTTCCGTGAGCATTGGTTGTGGATCTAAGCAAGACGAAATCCTTGACAACTTCATCCACGTTTGGGTCTTTTGTACAGAGTCACAATCCATATGGATAGCTGTAACTCTTTATGGGAGTAGAAAGCCTGCAGCGGAATGGCTGGTGGTTTCGAACTGCCCACTTTGTGGTTAGCAGCCAAGCCCACTTTGCTACCAGGGCTCCTAGGGTGACTAACATTCAGAACAGACTCAACGGTGGGGGCTTTTTTGTGGGTTTGTCTTACTAGTGGTGCATACGAATCGATACTTAATGGGAACAGAAGTCAGTGAATCAGGCCACCCATTTCATGGGCTAAATCTGCGGCCCGAGACCTCAATAAAGTGTTGAAGCAAAGGTATCACCTTGAAGACTAAGGTGCGTCTGACCCAAGTGTGGTGTGTTTAATCGGCTCCGATGCACGTGGAAGTGGGGCCTTGACTAAAGAAACCCAAAGAAGAATCAAGGCATTTGAACTAGGGAGCTGGGAAGAAGTTTGACAGTACCCGGCATTGACCAAAGAACAAACCAGTCTGTCTCGGAGGAAGTCCAGCCAGAATGCTCCTCAGGAGGGAGGGTGGCGAGGCTTCCGTGACAGGAGAGTCCAGTCCCTGGAAGAGGCCGTCGTGTTTGGTCAGGTCGAGGGGCAGGGAAAAGAGGAAGGCCTTCGATGAGATGGATGGGCACAGCGGCCGCAGCAACGTGCTCCACTACCACAACGAAGATGAAGATGTTCTGTTGTGCACTGGGTCTCTGCGAATCAGAACCGACGGGATGGCACTTGACAACAGCACGTGTGTCCTGGCGACTCCACGTGACAGAGAAGGACTGCCCCGCAGGGTTTCCCTGACTGCTTATGGAAGCAGACAACCAGGTCTTGGCTGGGTTCAAACTGCTGACCTTCAGCGAGCGACCATGCGGTGGTTAGGTGCCATTCCATCAGGGCTCCCTCGACATGCTTGCGAGTCCTGGGAGCACGGGGATCATGCTTGGGAGTCCTGGGAGCACGGGGATCAACCAGACTGGCAAAGGTGCTTCCGCTTGTGCAGAGACTCCATCGCTGCCATTGAATCGGTGCCGACTCACAGCGACTTTCTAAGACAGGGTAGAAATGCTCCCACAAGTCTCTGAGACTTACTTGTTCCGGGAGCGGAAAGCCCCGTCTTTCCCCATGAAGTGGCTGGTGGTTTCAAACTGCTGACTTTGCAGGTAGCAGCCCCACCGGCAACCACGATGCCACCAGGCTCCTGAAATGGAAGAAGTCTGGCTGAGGAAGGCTGAAGAAGGAGAGGGGGTAAGTGCGCTTGCCTGCTGCTCTCCCTGATATACACATGGTCCCCAAGTCATGTCCCGAGTTGCTAAGCGGGAGCTCTTTTAATGAGTCACAGGAGAAAGACTACCAATGGCTCAATGTATAACACCATCCAGGTCACCTTACTTCTCTGGCAGACTCACAGGTACCCTGAAGGACAGAGGTTTCCAAGGATTGCAATCTTTCCAGAGCAGATAGCCACACGGACCTCTAACCTTTCAGTTTGCAGCCAACTTGCTTAACCAATGAGCCACCTCATTGGCCAGCACCTTAGTTGCCTTGGCACGAAGTATTATGCCAGCCAGGAACGTGGGTGGCCAGGGAGGGTGAGTGTGGACTCCTGGGACAGCAAGCCACACCTCTCAGGTGGCCACATTTTCTGCTAAAAAGACCTAAAACTCAAACCAAACTGAAACAAAAATCAAAACACAAAGGCTCACCACCACCATGCAGTCCTCCATGGTCACCCTAGAGACGCGACAGCACAGGGTGGACCTGCCCCTGTGGGTTCCTGCAGGTCAGTAGAAGCTTCCTCTTTCTGGTGCTTTTGACCAGTGGCCTTTGTGGCTAGCCGACCAACCACCACCCCGCTAGTTTTCCTCTTCAAAAGACCAAACTGCAATTCCAAGATCTGCAGCCTGACACTTACACCTCCAGGGCAACGAGTCTGCTCTCCTCCCATTGACTCCGGGACTCCTAATCAGCAGCTAGCTAGGTGCCCTGTCCCTAGCTGCCCTCCCGCGCCCTCTGCCCACCTCCCCGCCATGACAGCCCCTCCCAACAGCGGTGGTCCTTCTTTCTTTTCACACGGCGGGTTCTAGTCTGTCTCTGGGCTCGCTCTTCTGCCAGTTTGGAGAAATCTGGCTCCTTTAACCTCTCCTCAAGCAGCCCGCTCGCTAATCCTTAATCATTTTCGCAATCCCCGTCCTCCAGATCTCCTCCAATTTCTGCTTCTCAAATGAAACTGGGCACAGCAGGAATTTGGAGCTTTACAGGGATGAGAGAAAGAGCCCCGGTGGACGGAAAAGAGCGGCTTAGCTCTCGGCTATTAACCCAAAGGTGGATGGTTCACACCCACCAGCCGCTCTGAAGTCTGCTTTCATCTTGATTACAGCTTTGGGAACCCAAAGGGGAAGCCCTACTGAGTCAGAAGTAATTTGACTGCAACAGACGGGGTTCACAGACACCCTGCTTTGTGGGGGCTGCTCTTAGGTAGGGTGTCGTGGGTGACACGCTGGGCTCCTAACCACAAGGTTGGCAGTTGGAGACCAACAGCTTCCCTGTGGGAGAAACATGAGGCTTTCTGCCCCCGTAGACAGGTCCAGGCTTGGAAACCCACCAGGGCAGGTCTACTCTGTCCTATGGTGTTACGGTGAGTCAACATGGATGTAATGGCCGTGAGCATGGCTCCTTTCTTTCCTCCTTATAACCCTTAATTGAATCTTCACCACAGCAAGTTTGGGGGGAAGGGACCCTCCCCCCATGGGAAAGAAGGAAACATTCAGCTCAGAGAAATGACATCATTTGCTCATAATCACACAATAGCTAACGTCTGAGTTGGGCTTCGGGGTGGGGAGGATGGGCAGAGCCGTCAGCTGACGTCTAGAAGGACAGACACTGGTTCTAAGCCAAATCTAAGAAGATCATTCATTGAATTTTTGGTTGTTTCTGAGAATCCACAGGGCTGAACAGAGAGCCGTTCATACCATACATTTCTACATGTCCAACCCAGTGGCACCGATTCCCTTCTTCTCCCCTGTCAGTTTGTCCCCCTCTTTCTCTGAGTTGTTCTTCCCCTGTGAACATCCATTTGCTGACCCTGAAGGTTCCCGTCTAACCTTTTGAGTGGCCATGGTTAATATTTGACCTCACCGAGAACTTGAACCCTAAGCTGTCCTCTTGACAATGCATGCAAACACTCGACCTTTATTTTGCCTCACATCAAGACCCATATTCGTGTCCATAGGAAGGAATGTGTTTATGCTGGTGAGTGGGTACCCATATCAGCCATGGCCCCGAAGCCCCTGGCATTCTGTCTCTCACCCTGGCCCTACTCACCAGGGCAGACGCTGTGCATCCTGGTGTGGCTCTGTTTGCAGGTTTCCCCCCACCCCACCCCCACACCCCAACCAGGCACATAGATTCCCCAGCCTCTTAGATGGCAGCAATTTGTCTCTTGGGGGCTGTTTTGAAGACTGTGTGACATCATAGCTGTGAAGGGGTCTGCAGAGTGGCCTTCTGGCCACCCTTCACCTCTGGCAGCAGGCATGGTGAGCCACTGATTTACTTGCCCTAGTGATGGAGTGGTTACATGTCAGGCTGCTACCCACAAGGCCAGCACTTCAAAGCCAGCAGCCTCTCTGAGGGAGAAAGACAAGGCTTTCTATTCCTGTAAAGAGTCATAGCCTCTGGAACCCACAGGGGCAGTTCTGCCCTGTCCTCTCGGGGGCACTGCAAGTTGGAATCGACTTATGGCAGCGGGAGTTTGGGCTCCGGAATTCCTGGGCCATTTTTCCTACAGGCTGCTTTTTCCCAGAGCCTCTCTTTGGTGCCATCTCAATTCTCCAGGGTCCAGTTGAATTCAGTATTTCCCTGATTTGGTGTCCCTGCCTGACAAATGGAATTTCTCTTCAAGCGAGGAGGTTGGCACATGTGACTTGAAGTACAAGGGGCTGACACCATCCTCAAGAGCAGAGGTGATCGGGGGATCAGGCCAGGTCCTGAAGTTGGATCTTCCCCAGAACATTCATCCTGGGTGCGCATCAGCATCAAACGCCCAGATGAAGGGTGGATGCAGGGATGTTGCTGATGGCACCAAGGGGGCAATTGCAAATGCACGTGACCATCATTGGGTCTACGCAGCCCCTGCCATGATCATAGTCCTGGGCCTTGGGGAGCCGAAGCTTAGATTCCGGTGTATATACACAGTAGATGTACAAACACCTGAGCATGGACTAGATTAAGAAGAAAAGAGGTAATGGGGGGTGGGTGGGAAGAGGAGGAAGAGGTGTGTAAGGGGTCTCCAGAGTGCTGAGGGTGGGTACCAGCATGTCACGGGCATTCAGGACGAGCCCCCCTGAGAGAGCGAGACCTGCACAAAGTCCCCTCCAAGTCTCTGTTTGGAGTCAATCAGGTGGCTGCCTGTGGGGAGAGAGGTCCAGGCAGAGGAAACAGATAGCGCAAAGCCTTCTGAGGCAGGCTTGTGGCTGGCATGTCAGAGGGACATTAAAAAGCCCAGTGGGGCGGCAGTGGAGTAGGTGGGAAGAATAACAGGGGACAGGTCAGAGAGGGAGATGGGCTGGGGGTGGGGGCAGGATCAATAGACAGGCTTCTTCTGTAAGTGAAATGGAGCCATCGCTGGGCTTTAGAGAGTGGCACAACACAGCGCCTTTGCAGCAGCCCCCTCCCCCCCACAGCCCAGTACACGTTCACAGCATCAGTTGGACCAACCCTCAACCGATCAACTTCTAGCCCTGCAGCTAGAGGTGGGAGTCAGTTTTGCTAGAACCCCCTAGGCTGAGAGGAGGGAGCAGCTGTTCCTGAAAGGAAAATCAGACGAACGTATTACCGTGCAGTTAGATGGGAAAATGGGTCCTTAGAGGTCAAGAGCGTGGCTGCCCACCACTACCCGCAATTAGCTGCAGGTGGGAACAGGATCTGGAGATAAATAACACTTATACTGAAGGTGCTTGGAGAAGCGTGGTATGAATACACCCTTTGTGGCTTAACCTGTGTGTGTGTGTGTGTGTGTGTGTGTGTGTGTGTGTGTGAGAGAGAGAGAGAGAGAGAGAGAGAGAGAGAGAGAGAGAGAGAGAGAGAGAGAGATATTGATTTAATGTGGGACCTAGATAACAGGCCGATAGGATAGAGTGGACGTACCCCATGCTGGAGATAACTGACCTGTGTGGTGTGGTAGAGACGAGGCAGCAGGCAGGCACCAAGGTAACGAGCTGCATCTGGCTGAGCTGTAGAAGGTGTTTAGGGGAGGAGGGAAGTTCAAGTCCACTCACCAGCTTCTCAAATGCCAGTTTGGATGCTATGAGGAGATACATGTAGTATTGTCCTTCCACGTTTAGGGAAACATGATACAAACTGGCTTGAGTTCTAGAAAAGCATCACTTGTAAGGGGATCCAGGGAAGTAGGTGGGGCGAGGGTCTAGGTAGGAAAACATTGTGCTGCCGTCGGTCTTCAGGTACGTGAGCTTTCGCAAGAGATAAGATCACCTGGTGAAAAACATAAGCGAGAAAACAGACAGTAGAAATAGAACTATAATAGATACAGGTTTTAGAATGCTCAGAAGTGGAATTTTAAATACGTATTTAATCTGTACAGGACATTAGGTGAGAAGATGGATGGTTTCAGCAGAGAGCGGGAATCTATAAGCCAAAAATAGCGAGGAATAGACGTGGAATTATAAAATGGAAAAATACTATGCAAGGTGGGTTTACAGGCACATTTTCAGCACTCCCAAAGGGAACAGAGGGATGGAAGCAGGTCGGAAGAGAATATTGAGGCTCAATGAAGAATAAGACATGTAACGAGCACAGCATTATAAAAGATAGAGTCCAAGAAAGAGAGGGGGAGGGATAATGAGGAAGAAACAAGATTTCATGAATTTTTACAAAAATGATAAAAACACGTTGTCACGGGGTCAAGAAGCACCAAGACCTCCAAGCAGGATCAATACAGAGAAACCTATGTGCGAGCTCTTTGTTGTAAAAATAGCTAGAAATGAAAGGCAAAGAGAAAAGGCTTAAAAGTAGGTTTGGGTGGAGGGGTGTATGTTATTTTCAAACAAGCAGCAATAAGACTGACAGCTGGCTTCTCACCACAAGTGGCAGAAGCTCGAAGGCGATGCAGGGCTATCTTTAAGTGCTAGAAGAAAATGATTGCCAACTTAAATTCTACATCGACTAGAGAAAGATATCCTTCAAAATTCACAGGTGAAGCAGACCATGATTAGCCAAGCAAAAGCCGAGAAGGTTCCTCACTAGAAGACCCAATCTAAAGGAACTATGAAGACAAGATGGTTCCCTGCACAGAAGGACAAGGATCCCGTGTGGAAACAAGATACTGGGCGGAATGAAAGGCAGGGGAGAATGTGTGAAGAAATCTAAGGGAATATGGCTATACAACAAGATAGGCAAGATAAACATTCCTGAGGAGAAAACTATGGGATTGATGGTTCTGGGGAGACATGGGAGAGGAGGAGGTGGGGGAAAGGGAGCGGGGAGCCAACAAATCCAGGGACAAGGGAACAACAAGAGATCTAAAATCCATGGCAAGGAGGGCATTAAATGCCTGGTGGGGTTCGATCAAGGGCAATATAGCTGAGAGGAATTACTGAGAGCCAAATGAAGGTCAAATATGATAGTGGGACAGACAGGAGGAAAGTAAAAGGAAATAGAAGAAAGAACTAGGAGGCAAAATACATTTATAGAGATATAAATAGAGGTGTGTATATATGTATATATAGTCAATATAATAATAGGGATGTAGGCCTATGCACATATACTTATATGTTAAGTATTAAGGAAGCAGACAGATGTTGGACCTCTACTCCAGGACTCCCTCAATGCAAGAACACTTTGTTCTATTAACCTGACATTCTGTGATGCTCACCTTTCCAACACCATCGCTGAAGACAAAGTGGGTACATAAGCAAATGTGGTGAAGAAAGCTGATGGTGCCCGGCTATTAAAAGAGATAGCATCTGGGGTCTTCAAGGCTTGAAGTTAAACAAATGGCCATCTAGCAGGGACACAACAAAGCCCACATGGAAGAAGCACATCAGCCTCTGTGATCATGAGGTGTCAATAGGATCAGCTATCCAGGCATCAGAAGACCCAAAACAATCACACTGGTGTGAACGAGTAGGGCTGGAGTGGAAACCCAAAGCCCATCTGTAGATAATTGGATATCCCCTCACAGAAGGTTCACAAGGAAGGGATGAGTCAGCCAGGGTGCAGTATAGCACCGACAAAACATACACCATTCATCTAGTTACTTAATGCTCCCTCCCCGCCCCACTATCATGACCCCAGTTGTACCTTACAGATCTGGCTAGACCAGAGTATGTACTGGTACAGATAAGAGTGTTCAACACACAGACTCCAGGACAGATAACTCCCCCAGGAATGGTAATGGCAGTAGCGATATCATGAGGGTAGAGAGAAGGTGGAGGGAGAAGAGGGGGAAGGGGTAATCAATTGCAACGATCGACAGGGGGATAAACAACAGAAACATGGGTGAAAGGAGACAGACAGCAGATGGTGTAAGATATGAAAATAAAAATATAATTTATCAAGGATTCACGAGGGTCGGGGGTGGGATGGAAGGGAAGGAAAAAAGAGGAGTTGTTACCAAGGGCTCAAGTAGAAAAAAAAAACGTTTTGAAAATAATGATGGCAACACATGTACAAATGTGTTATAAGAGCTGTAAGAGCCTCCAATAAAAAAGATTTATATATATAAAACAATAATCAAAGCTACTTTTTATGATGTACAAACTACCCTCCAAGCAACGTCCAGGCATTGTTTTAATTATTCTTCCTAACAATATTATATACCATGATTTTTCCCATTTGACTGCTGGGGGCGGGGCGACTGAGGCTCAGAGAGGTGAAGCAGCTTCACCTAAGCCGTGAACTTGAGTCTACCTGACTCTCAAATTTATGCTTCTCTCACATTGTCATGCTTTCCTGAGGTGTCAGCTATTAGCTGGGGAGAGCTAATGAGACAGAGCTCCGTCTGGATCAGCTGGGGAAGCGATCATTCCCATGAGTGTTTCTCACTCTTGGTGGAAAGGGCAACACCCCAAAGGCACTCTAGCCTTGGCCTTAGCAGCTGGTTGGATTGCTCTTTCTATTTGTGGGCTGGCCAGTTCCTTCTGTTCCAAGCAACTTCCTCTCTACTCACCCAGTCAGTAGCTATCTTGCAAGACCCAGCAAAAAATCTCTGGCCAAGCAGTCTTTCTTGACATTCCAATTTATTCTGATCACTCCCCTTTTTACTTCCCTGAAGAATACAGACATCAGTGTCTTATCGAAGGCATGCTCTGTCATTTCTTAGAGGGCAGTTCCTCTCCCTTGCTGTTGGTCTATAAGATACAAGCGAACAGAAGTCGTCCTTTGTTTCGCTCAGCCTTTTATGTACCTGTGTGCTTAGAGCAGCTTCTCCGGTGCTCAGCAGTAAGTGCTCATGGATTCGTTAATCACAGTTCATCCTACCCACCTCTGGCAGGGCCGCCAGGAGCCCGTGTTCTGGACATGGGTATGCGAACCCTGGTGGAGCATTTCCGGTTGCCTCGCATTGAACAGAGCTGTGGAATCTGGACCTCTGGATTGAAATGTGAGCCGTTAGGTGTGGTCAGTTACACTTGGATTATCAGTGAACACAGTCCCCAAGACCCAGCAAGAGCAGCGGTCGGATGGAATTGGACTTTTCTCCTGGGCCCTCGCGATGAGCAGATCTGTGAGAGGCATCATTAGATGCACCATTTCCAGATGGGCCCCCTCAGCCCCAGTGCTCTGGACCCCACCATGAGCTCCGCAGGCCCTCGCTGCCCACTCACTCCTGAGTTGTAAGTTGCTCTTCTTGGAGCCGACATTTCTCGAGGCCTTGTCCCGTCGGTGGGTGGCGGGGACGCCCACCAGTGCACTCAGGGAGAATGGTGATGCGTGTTCTGTAACGAGACCAGATTCCCCGGGTACCAGCGGGAGTGCAGAGGCAGAGCACAACTGTCTGAGGAAAAGGAAATAACACGTGGCTTTCCTCGCAGGGAAAAATGCAACGAAGACGGCTGCGTGGGTCTAAACGACTCGGCTGTTGTGTTTTCACACGGTCACTCCCAAAGGGATGCAGCGCAGCGGTGTGGCAGAGTGACCCGATTGAGTCAGTCTGGTATTTAGGGAAGACCCCATCTGAGTTCACCTTTGTGCCCAGTGCAGCTGGGAGGGAAAGGATTGCCCCCCACATTGGCCTCTCAGGAGGGCAAAGGAAGAAAAACAAAGTGAAAGCATTTCCGGCCCCAAATTTAGCATGTGGTGGCCTCCATGCTTCTGGGTTTCGCATAGTGTTCTATTTTGCATCTCCTAGAAATGGAACTTAATTGGGAAGAAAGAGGTCGTCAGCTTTTTCCTCTCCTTGAATAGCCAGAATAGCCAATGCTTTTCAACGGTCCCCCTCCTCCGCCCCCCCCCCCCGCCCCCGGTCCGACTCTTGAATTGCCAAGGGTTGAATCCAGACCGAATTCCAGACACACAGATGCAAATGTATACAGACAGGCATGCATTTGCGTTCTCTTTCCTTTGAAATCAGTAAAAACTATTTGCGTTAAGTAATTTTGAAAAATGACAAAACATTGACCAAAGAATCTTGCTGGGATTTTGATAGGAATTGAGCTGGTCTCGTATGCTAATCTTGGAGGGGGGAGGGGAGAATTAACCACCTGGCGATGTCGTGTCTTCCGGTCCATGAACATGGTCTGTCTCGCCAGTCATTTAGGTCTTCTCTGATGAATCTCATCAGCATTTTGTCATTTTCGGCATTTGAGTCTTGGTTCATGTTTTGTAGATTTACATCTAAATGTAAGTTGCATTTACTTTTTTTGAGTGACTGCGTTTTGGCGTTTTGTGACCTCTCCCTCCATATCCTTACTCTCCCCATTTACAAGGTACATTTTCCCCTCCTGAAATAGTTCATCTGGAAACACTGAGAACTACTTCCTGCACTTTATGATTGTACTCAAACCATCAAACATCATGTGGAAAACTCACAAAGAGATAGTCTGCTGATTTGCATGTTTTGCCTTCCCCAATCTTTGCTTTTCCTTTCGGATACCCTTGTACGAAAGATGTACAGGACAGAATGCTGAAAATGAGATAAATCAAGGAAGATTTAAGCAATTGGAGAGGAATACTCTGCTAATAGGTTGGAAAATTTAACGCAATAAAGATGTCAGTTCTTCCCAAATTGGTATCCTGATGAACACAATCCTTAGGAAAAGATTGGCTGCACATTTTTGTACAAGTAAACAAGATTATTAAAAAATGTATAGGCAGAGAAACTAGAATAGCTAAACTGACTTTGACAGAAAAATAAAGGGAGAAGTATGACTCTATTCAATGTGAAGGCCTGCTCTAGGAGGGGATTTATGACATTCAGGGGAAAATTCCATTAGCTTTTAGTTCAGCTTTCCCATGCACTTTTTGAAGCTTCCCCCGACAGTTGTGGAATCAAGGCAGTGCGGTATTGGCCAAAGAACAGACCCCTAGACCCCTGGAATAGAACCGAGAACTCAGAAACAGCCCTATGCACGTACGGACACGGAACAGCTCTGCTGCAGAGGACTTCTTTAAAGCATAGAAAAGCCAGGATGCTACTTTGAGGACTTAAGGTGCCCCTGGTCCAAGCTATGAGACTTTCAAGTACGTCATATGCACGTGAAGCTGGACATTAAACAAAGGGGTCCAAAGAAGAGCCAGTGCATTTGAATTAGGGTGGTGGTGAAGAATATTGGACTGTGGACGGTCAAAAGAACAAACCAATCCGATGCAGAGAAAGTAGAGCCAGACTGCTCCTTTGAGTCAATGTTGATGAGGCTTCCTCTCACACACTTTGGATACGTTCTCAGGAGAGACCGGTCCTTGGTAAAGGATCTCATGCTCAGTAAAGTAGAAGGGCCAGCGGGAAATAGGAAGACCAGCAGCAAGATGGGCTGACACCCTGGCGGCCACGCCGGGCTAAAACGTACCAATTGTGAGGATGGCCCAGGTTCATTCTGTTGCACCATGGGGTCAACCAGGAGTCAGGGTCCACTTGGTAGCATCGAACAACAAACAAGGACGGCCCACTGACTTTGACCAAGATGTTCAGGTCATTGGATGGGGGAAGAGAAAAAAATTTATGGTGCCAATGGGGTGAAGCATGTGAGTGATTTTGGACTCTCTGTATAAAACAATATATAACATATATTTATAAATATTTATACTTATAAATATTATTTGTGAATAACTACAATCTGAAACTTTTATTAAAATTCTGAGCAGAAGCAATGAAAGATCATGATCACATTCCTGATTTAAAAAAACGAATGCTATTTCATGGTAAGCCTGCTTAATAAGATATCTTACTTGATGGATATTCAGAAAACCCCTCTTTCTAATTTGATATGGTTTTTCAAGTTCAAGTGCTTTTTTAATCAAAAGGTGTTCTGCTTCCTTTGAGTTGATCATATAGTTGTTGTTTCCTTTTAAACCTTCTTTTGCTAATGCAATTTACTACCTCGGTGAATGTTCTGCTATTGAACTTTCCTTGCTTTTGTGGCTAACATGTGATTGTGATGGGTTATGGTTTTAAACAAGATTTCGTTGAATTTGTTAAGGTTTGATTTAACACTTGTGCATCCATTTTCAGAAACGAGATTGTCCTCAATCATTCTTTTCTTACACATGCTGTGTATGATTTTGGAATCCAAGTTCTGGAAACTTCCCAAGATAACTTAATGAGTGTTCTTCTTTCTTTTCATCACTGAAATGGTTTGATTAGTGTTGAAATTAATTATTATATTTTAAAAGTTTGATAGAAGTTTGATATTTCTAAAACCATCTGGTTCTAGGGTCACCCCCACCCACCAATGGAGTTTTAGCCACGGCTTTAATTACTCTGAGGATCCCTGGAGGTGTAGTGGCACTGGGTCACTAACTGCAAGGTCAGCAGTTCAAAACCACCAGCTGCTCTGCAGGAGAAAGAGGAGGCTTTCTACTCCTTTCAAGAATGACAATCAAAGAGGAGCTGATTCCCAGGGCTCAAGTAGAAAGAAAATGTTTTGAAAATGACGATGGCAACCTATGTACAAATGTGCTAAATAAAATTGATGTAGTGATTGTTATAAGAGCTATAAGAGCCCCCAATAACATGATTTATTAGAAAAATAGAATGACAGTCTCAGAAACCCAGAGGGGGCAGTTCTACACTGTCTTATAGGGTCTCTATGAGTCGGAATTGACTCGATGGCAGCGAGTTTGTTTGTGTGTGCGCTTGGTTAATTACTGTCATGATGGATTGGAATACATTCTATTTTTTGTGGGCTAGCTCTTCTAAGGTTTTAAGAACTTGCTCGTTTCATCTTTGTTGTTGGTGTGTGGATATAATGCTGTGCCCCTCTCTTATGTACTACAGGCATTTTCTTGCTGCCATTGCTGGGTGCCAGTGAGTCGACTTTGACTCCTTAGTGACCCATGTGACAGGATAGACCGGCCCCAGGGGCTATTCTAGGCTGTCATCTCTCCGGGAGCAGATGACCAGTCTTTCTCTCAGGGAGCTCCCGGGTGGATTCAAACTAGCCACCTTTCAGTTGGCAGCTGAACACCTAACCATTGAACCAGTAGGGCTCCTTACATGCATTGACGATGGCAACATGTCCTTTAGCCGCACTTCCCAGAAGTTTCCATTTGTATTCTTCATTGTCAAAGTGTTCCCAACAAAACCCAAACCCAAACTCACTGCCGTCGAGTTGATGCTGATTCACGGTGGATCCTGGAAGCACAGAGGCAGCGTTCAGACACGCACCACATGCATTTGCAAGCAGATGTGTTTGGCTCTTGCTGTTCTGTGTGTGTTCGTGGGCCCAGGTTCGCTAATTCTGCCTGTTCACCTTTTCTGCACGCCCTACTGAGTTGTTTGCTCACTCCAAGTGACTGAGAGGAATATGCTAAATGGCTCCCTTTTGCTGGTGCCCTTCTGTTGAGTTTGCTTTCTGGGTCTTGTGGCTGTGTGATTAAAGCGGTAACGTTAAGAATGGTTTCATTTCCCTGATGAATTTGTACTTTTTTTTTTTTACAAAGGGACCCACGTTCCCACAAGAATTCCACTTACTTTGCTGTTGTGGTTGTTGTTAGGCGCCCCGAGTTGGTTCTGACTCATAGCAACTCTGGATAACAGAAGGAAACGCTGCCAGGTCCGGTGCCATCACAGTGATGTTTGAGTCCATTGTTGCAGCCACTGTGTCAATCCACCTCATGGAGGGACACATCCGCTTATTAGTATCACGATTGTGCTGGATGTTTGATGCTTTAGTGCATGTGGAAGATATTATAAAATGCTTGTGTGCATGAAAAGATACACTGTATACCAGGTACTGAAATGCTTGTGTACCTAGAAAGATACACTGTATACCAGGTATTGAAATGCTAGTGTGCATAGAAAGATACAATGTATACTAGGTATTGAAATGCTTTTGTGCACAGAAAGGTTCACTGTATACCAGGTATTAGGATGGATATCACGCATGAGCCTAACCGACAGGTTCAACTTAGGTACGCGTTTGTCTAGCCACAGACCTAGGAAGAGCACTCATTCACAATCTGGAGAAGTAACTTGTATCATTTTTAGTGTTTAAAGTTTAGAAAAATGTCACAGTTGTGTAACTACTGCCACAATCAAAACATGAAATCACTTCATCATTACCCAAAATTGCCCCGACTCCTTCAGAAGTCAAGTGTCCCCTTGAGCCCCAGCCCCTGACAACTGCTGGGTGTAAAAAAAAATGCTTTCATATACGTTTGCCTTTGAAAATGCTGCGCGCACGAAATCATCTAATATGTCTTCTCTCCAGCCTGGCTTCTCTTCCTCAAAATAATGCTCTTGAGATTGTATCCCTGGCTCCTCCCTTTTAGGGTGGAGCCTGATGACACCTCTGCGGGGGAGTGCCTTTTTGTATAAGAGAGGGCTCTGAAGCAGAGCTCAACTCTTTTTGGCCCTGCGCCTTCTGCTGGAGCTAGAACTGCATCCGGTCCCTTGATCGCCTGCCGATCCCACGAGCTGCCAATGGATGATCAACAGTGGATCCATTTGGCCAGCCTCGGCTTCATTCACTTCTGTGCGTTCACCAGCCTGTGCGCCCCTCCCTCCCTACTTTGTCATTGGGCTTCTTGTCCATAAGCTGCTGTAGCCACACAGGTCAAGAGCTGCCTGCTTGAACTGGACATACTGACTTCGAAATGGTGTGAGCCATTTCTCGATATAAATCTCTTTCTGTAGACACACACACACACACACACACACACACACACAGACACACACGGTACTGGTTTGGCTTCTCTAGAGAACCCAACCTAACACAAAGACCTTGACCTGTTTCCAGGTATTAGAGATGATGACTGAAGTTGCTAGGATGACTTACAGTGGTCTTCTTGCAATCACGGTCTTCCCTTTGTTGGCTGCCAGTCTCTAGGAGTCGAGTGGCTGGGGTATCTGATAAGAGCATGTTTAACTATACGAGGAAAATGCCAAACTGGTCCAAGGGGCTTGACTATTTAGCTTTCTCACCAGCCGTGAATGAGAGTTCTAGTTGTTCGGCATCATCTTTGCCAGCACTTGGCATTGCTACTTTTTTCCTGGTTTTGTTTTGGCCGCTGTAACAGCGGTGTTGCCCATACTGAGAAGCTTCTGCACACTGCCCTTCGCCATTGGGTAGCCCTTTGCCAGCTGTGGTAAAATGAGTTTTCTGGTATAGCCTTTGGCCTTGGTCCTTTGGAAAAACAGCTTGAGAGACCCACTCCCCACTCCTCTTCCCTAATCCTTGGGGTTTCTAGGCTGCAGATTTGCAGAACACTTGGCCCGTCTCCTCTTTCCCCCATCCCCTGGCCTGCTTAGTCAGTAGGTGGGTTTGAACTGCCAACTTTTTGATTAGCAGCCGAGTGCTTAACAGTCACACCAACAAGGCTCTCTCGGTTGCCCCTCCGAGGCTATTCAAACCCCGATCCTGCATTTTCTTTTCCGCAGAGACCAGCCAATCCTCCCGGCACCGCCGCAGGCTCTGCGACGCTCACCTCTGTGGCTTTCAGCTTTCTCTTCAGCTCTGGCCTCCAGAGACCTCCTGGCTTTCTTGTGCAGCCAGTCCTGCATTCAGAGGGTGTTTGCTTTCCCTGGACCAGAATGTTAAGGCACTTGGTAACAGGAAGGCGTTCCGCTATCTCATCTGCCACATGGCTGGGAATTGAAGTCATTTTTTTTTAAAGCAAGGATCTCCAGTGTCCAATATCTGGTTTGAGTACTATTATTTTTAAGTTTTGATGGATGGTTCTGGAGACGGAGAGGGGCCTGTGTGGAGAAAATCGTGTGATGGAGGGCCTTGCGGTAGTTTCCTTGGCTTTTCTCATGCGTAGACATCAAATGCCCCAAATTGCTTTAAAAATGAAGAACTCAGGAGTTTATCTAGAGCCTATCACGGCTGCTCCCTCCAGGCGGCCCTGCCTTCTAAACAATCATCAATAAAAACACTCAGCCAATGTGAAGTGTTCAAGCCAGCGGGCGCTTGACTCAAGGGGGTCGGCTTCCCCCGACTCTGAGTCTTGAGGCGTTCCCTAACCCCAGACTTGGGGTAGCTTAAAGGGCATCAGCCCTGGCACCAGCAAGGCGAGTCCCTTTTTGGTGACCTCTGTCACCAGTGTTTGCACTGGGCACCTCCCAATGTGGGCTGATATTAATACCTTTGCACATTTGCATGCACACCTGAAAGAACAGACACATACCTGAGCAGGGGTATCAGAATGCACACGTAAATCCTTCCGCTGGCTTCAAGAGCTTGCACACCCAGCCGGATGTCGCTAGACGTGGCAGTGTGTTCTTTTGAACCCAAAGGAGGCTGTGGGTGTCTTACCTGAGCCGTCACGTGTGGTCCAAGGAAGCGGGACTCTTGCGGGAAGCAGGAAAACACTCGGAACTGACCACTCCCGGGTCCTCGCCGTACGTGCCAGGATGCAGGGCCACACAGGGTTTGGGATTGTTGGGGACCTTGTGGCTGGCAAGCAGCGGGGCTGGGTCAGTCAGGTTTCCCTGGCTCCCTGGGGACTGGCAGTTTGAATGACTTGGCAGGCTCTTGGCTGATGGGGACAGAGGGGCTGTCTCTGGTTGTGGGGTGCCTAGAGATGAGGATGGGCCCCTGGCGGCCAAGGTGCCTGAGAGCCTGAGTGTGTGGATTCAGTCGGATTGTCAAGCAGGGGAGCAGGCTGGCCTCTAGCTGGGACACTCCCCCCCGCCCCCCCCCCCCCACACTAGGCAAAGACAGCTTAAAGGAATGTGGTATCACAGTCATCAACTGGCGAAGCTCCCTGCCCTCCCGCAGCCCACTCCCCTGGATTCTACCTCACCAAGCAGAGCATGGATGCACCCCAGAGCTTCTGGTACCCGTCAGGGCTCCCTGAGGTATTACCATCCGAGGTGGGCGTTAATCCGAAACTTCCAGGGCAGTGACAGTGGTGATTGGAGAGAAACCAGAGTAGGTACTGCCAGACACAGCCCCTACCCACTCTTCCTCCCAAATTCACAAGACGTGGCAGGTAGCTTCAATGCGGAGATGGGCAAGTACACTGTTAACCTGGGCATCCAGGAAGCAGCCAGTGGAGGATGGAAGAACCGGGGGAGGGAGGGGGCAGGGAAGGTTTAAGGCCACATGGGGTTTGCTCTGTGGCTGGTGTGGGGAGTGGGTATAGGAGACCATGCCTAACTCGAAGTCAGAGGGGCTCCTGGGAGCTGTGGTGCACCGTGCCCGTGTTCTTGTGTGTGGTGCTTCGGAGAGGTGTCCAACCCAAGTCGAATGTGTGTAGTGGTGTCTGCCAGACCGCAAGAGCCCACAGACTTGTCCCTCCTCATCTAGCTTTCTGAGTTGATAGGCACATTTGCCACGCCTGATACTGCAAACATTTCCCATGACTCCAGGGAGGTGTTAACTGGAACGGCCAATGCCTTGCTTCCCGGAACCGTTCTGTAGGGAGATAGATGTCCAATCTTGCTGTTGTTAGTTGGCTCCGAGGCCCATTTGAGGCTGGACACATGTTGCCCGCGCTAGCTTCACAATCGGCATGCTATGATCTGGTGTTGAGGCCGCAGTGTATTTGAATGCTTCCCAACCTGGAGGTCCATGGTCCGGCACTTGTGCCAGACAGCCTCCAGGCCTTTCATCCTGCTCTGCCTTAGCCCGGAAGTTCTGCTGAAAACCCATCTGCACAGAACCACCTTACTGGGATTTGAAATACCGGTGGCATGGCTTCCAGCATCTTAGCTACCCACGCAAGCATCACCATGTAACAACGTGACAGGTAGGTAGGTAGTGGATGCTGACGAGACAAGGGGACCCCAAATAGTTCATGGACACAATTCCCTTATCTTTTCATTCCATTTGTCCTCCCACAAGGTCTTTGAAGTCCCCCTGGGCTAGCCCACAAATATGCAGGAGCTACAATGAGGATTTGGCCTTAAACCCTTATGTTGAACCCCTGGTCTTATTAAAGGAAATAAAATTTCAAGCGAATGACAGGTTCCCTTGTGTCCCGCCCAGATTTCCTGACCACACTTCCTTCTCCTTATCTCTCCCCTGACTCTGCTTTGAATCCTGAAGGGGTGCAGAATTGGACCGGGTGCATGCCCTGTCCCATGTTTTCACCCAGCTTTCTTGGAGGGTAAAGAGAAGAGAAAGTTGCAGGTGACAATCATAAGGCCAAGGCCAAGAGGCGCAGCATCCACTGCTCCCAAGAGGTGGATGTCAGATTTTCAGAAGTCAGACTTTCACTTTTCCTTGACTCCCCCTCTACTTCCTCCTTCCCATGCCCCGCCCCGAGTGTGCCTTTGACATGGAGACACATGGGAGTCTTGGCTGCCTTTCAAAGTTGGAGGAAATCCATATCAAAGAGAACAGGAGGACTTCCTGAAGGAGAGAGTGCTGTATGGGAGTCCAGTGCACCTCTTGAGTAGCCACCACCTGTCCGTCAGCGGAGGCTTGGATGTTGCTATGATGCGGAGAGGTGTATGCAGAGCGCCCAGCTTATGAAGAACTAGGAAGAAAGGCCAAATGATCTACTTCCCTAAGCCAGCCAATGAACACGCTGAGGATCCCAATGGGTTGGTCCACAACCAATCATGGGGATGGAACAGAAGTGTGCAGTTTCCTTCAGCTGTGCACTTTGTCGCCACGAGTTTGGAGTGTCAACTTGACTGCTGCAAATAGCAACAAGTAGAAGTGGTGAATGGGATTCATTGACACCTTGTATCCTGGTGTGAGTTAGAGATATAGTTAAGGAAGACTGTGCACCTGGAGGGATATTTGCTATTAACTGATATAAAGATGGTGTATATAAGAAGTAGTTTTGAGGTTGTAGCAGGGAAGATTAGGGTTCTGTTTTGAGTTCATTCAATTTGAAATTACATGTCCAAGTAGAGATATTGGCTAGACACTGGGCCTGAGTTCAAGGGACCTCAATGAATAACGTGTGTTCATTGTGACTGTATTTTTAAACAGTTTTATTGGCACCTCATCCATACGCTGTACAATTCAATAACCCAATCATATCAAGAAGAATCATGCAATCATGACTGGAATCAGCTCTAGAACATTACTTTCTTCCTGGTACTCATTGTTATTCATGTATATGTATTTTTTAATTGTGGCAAAAATATGCACAGCCAAACCACAGGGGTTTTCTGGTCTCCCATTGGTGTGTAAGCTCAGCAAAGGACGTGACCTTGTCTATCAGTGACTCAGTCCTGGCTGCTCAGTCCTGGCTGCTCAAAAAAAAAACCCTGGAATGAAGGAAAGTGAGGCTTAGACCATCCCTGGGACCTCCGATGGTACATGGCGGCCTGGGCAAACTCATCTTCTCCTTGAGAGTCACTGGTCCAAGCCATGCCAGCTCTGTGTCCCAAGTTGGAACCGAAGAACCCTGAGATAAGCTCCCCGCCACACCCTGTCTCGTCATCGTTGGGAAAGACCCATCATGAGAAACGGCCACCGTGTGAGGTCTAATGGAGGATCCATGAGAACTCAGGAAGCTCAGGCTCAGACACACGGGCGATGGTGAGAGGGCTCTCAGGACTCGGTGGCGCTCACTTCATTCTGTTGCCCATGAGGTCCCCGAGTCGAAGCTCAATCAATGGCATCTAGCAGTGTCAGCAACAACACATCGTATCTCGAAGCTGCTGTACGTGGGGGTCAGAGGGTGAGGCAGGGGATGCTGAGAGAACAGGAGCCTGGGGGAGGACGGCTGATGGTGGAGTCCACAGCTCTGAAGCTGGCCACTTACATGCACCCCTACCTGTGGACTGACTCCAGGGCTAGGGGACCCAGGTGCTTAGTCTCAGCTTCTTGGGGCACCGCCCTCCACTCCTTTCCGTTGTAGTCCTCTGCGTGCGTGTGTGCGCGCGTGCGTGCGTGCGCCCAGGAAATTTTGGAATCCTGTTACCCCCTTCCTTTTCAGCCCAAGAGCTGGAAATGCGAATTCCAGCTCAGGGAGGACTATGGCATGAGGGAGGCAGATGGCAGAGGGGGTGCCAGGAGGGCTGGTGTGTGTGTGTGTGTGCGTGTGCGTGTGTGTGTGTGCTCGCTCTGTGGCTGAGCAAGGGGGCTCAGCTCCAATGAGCCCCTAGCTGGTGATGAGTCTGAGACAGGCCCCCATCTTCTGACTTTCCTTTCAAAGAGCGAGTAGCCTTTTGCATGACCAGGGTCACCCCAGCAGGCTCAGGCACACTCTCTCCTACACCGCCCTTTCCATCCCCTCCTCCCCCAGGACAGGCTGTCTTCCTCCAAGAGCATCACCTGGCGGGCGTGGGGTGGGGCAGCGGGATTTCCCAAGACCCAGGTTCTGATCACTGGGTCCTCTTCTCCTCTTAGCGCACTGGTTGCTATTTCTAGCTGCTGGTCTGGTGCTGGCAGCGTCTGCCTGTCTCCTGCAGCCGCAGCCTGTGGCTGCCCTCTCTTCGCTGCAAGAAGTATCCACAGCATGCTTTCAGCCTGGTCAAGCAAAATGCAGCCAGCATCTGCAGGCCCCCAGAACGGATGGTACCCAGATGATGAAGTAAGGTAATCGGAATGGGAGGGTGTGTGGGGGTGGGGGTGGTGGCGGCAGAGTGGGGGGAGGCGGGGAAGGAAGAGACGGAGGTTCGAAGCAGAAGATGACATGTTGCCCACAAGTCTGCCACCTTGAACTGACCACCCTAGGCAGGGCTGCTTCCCTCCAGATTGCTCTCTGCCCCCTGCCTTGGGCACTTCCGGTCCGTTTTTAAATGCAGTCCCTTGGGCCAGCCATCGCGGGCGCTCAGGAACTCACCCTCTCCGGCTCATTCCCCTGGAGTGGGCGGCTTTGTGTCCAGCATCCCAACCCTGGCCTGATCTAGGCCGGCTCCTGCTCACTCAGCGCCACAGAGAAATCTGTATTCATGTGGGGCTCTCGGCTTCCAGGCATATTGGAGTTGAGTCTGCCTCCCCACCTCCCCTGGGAGAGTGGCTGCAATCCCACTCCTGGGTTTGTGCTGAGCTCGGCAGCGTGGCCCTGGGCCTGGCAGCAAGGACCTCAGAGTGCTCCATGCGGGGACACCGGAGGCAGCTAGCTGCCCATTCTCCTGAGGGGAGGTCTCCTGGGTGTCCCACCCTTCTCTCACCTGATTCCTGTTTGGGATCCCAGGGATTTCTGCTTTTCCGCTGCATTGACAGGCAAGAGGCTGCTCCCTCCCCTTTCCCAGGGAAAGCCACTGTGTCAGCAGCTGCATCTATTGATTGTTAGGGCAGCAGCCTTGGGAGCTGGTACTGCCAGGCTGGAGCTCAGGTGGACAGCAAGACAGCGTGTCACTTCTCTAGCAGGGTCCGAGTCCTGGAGGACCCAAGAAGGAGTATTCTGTGACCCGAGTGAGTGGAGCGGATTGGTAACAGCTGATTGGTCAGTGCTTTCCCATTGCACCAGCTGGCCCTGTTGAATGTCTGTCTTCCCTGGTCTCACCAGACCTGCCCGCCCATAAGTCCACACCCACGGCAGGTCCTCTCTCCATGACAGAGGGCCTCCTCGTCAGGCTGACTTTCCTGAGGTCAGTGGTGCGATTGCTTGGTCCTCCCCATGCTTCTCCACTCCCACAAAGCCTCCTGTCCGGACACAACCTCCACCCGCTGCCTTCCAGGTCTGCAGCGCTCAGCCTGGCGCCACCGTGTCTACCAGCTGACCACTGCCTCTCCGCGGTCTGTCTGTCTATTTCCCGCCATCCTCTCTTCCCCTGACCTCCCTTGACTCCCTTCTCTGAACTCCTATAACATGCACAGTCTGTCCAGGATCCTCCTTCAAACCAGGCAGCCAGAGCCCTGCTTTGAACCCGGGCTGTGGGGGACTTCCTTTTGGTCCACTTACCACCAGGGCCTCCATCATGGCCTGGCCTCTTTTCATCCAGGTACCCCGAAGCCAGGGCTCTGGAGTGCCCTATCCAAATGAGACCAATCCCCTGCCAGGTCTTGCGTGTCTCTGCTCCAGGGTAGCCCAGCTGTGTGACCCAGTGCTCCCTGGAGTTGATGTTGATTCCCGGTGACCATGTACGATAACTCCTGTCTTTCTCCTGCGGGAGCTACTGGTGGTTTTGAACCGCTGATCTTGCAGTTGGCAGTCCAATAGGTAACCGCTATGCCACTGGGGCCCTATTTTATGACTTAGGAGGGCGCTTTGGGTTGTGTGCAGGTGGGGGCTTGGGTGCATGGGCTGGCACCTCTGGACACTTGGGTGCTGAGTCCCTGCAGGATGTGGAAGAAGGCAGGGAAGGGAAGGGCAGCCAGCCACCTTTCCCTGGGTGCATCCTCTCCTTCCTGCTTTGTTCTGTGCACCAAGAATGGAAGCCACCTGCGGGCCAGGACCATGCCTTCACTCTTACCTCTTCCACAGGGTCCAACCCTGTCTTGGGCCCATGGGGGATGCCGGATGCATCCCTGTGGGTGGAGAGACAGGCTTCATCCTCCAGATGTGTGGACACAGAGACAGGAGGTGCAGGTGTGTTGTGAGAAGCCATCATGCTATCTCCGTGAGGCTTGTGGCTGAGTGGGCACCAGATGGCTCTTTCCTCAACCCCATCCTCTGAACCTGGCTGGCTGAATCCACCCATGCCCCACTAGCTCCTGGATCAGGACAGGGGACATGGGCAGGTGTAAATGACCGGACTTCTCAGCTCAGCTCCAGGGCCAGTTTGGAGATGGCCCTCTCCGAAGGCAGGATGTGCCATCCTGTGGTTTCCCTGGCAGAGTTTGAACGAGAAAAGGGCCCTCACATACAATGAGGAAAGACCAGAGGCGGGGCCCTGTCACTGTCTCAGAATGAGCCTGTGGCACAGCTGTCTGGGGGTCTGTGTGAGGGGCATACCTTTAGGGAATGTGGGCAGAAGGAGGAGTGGAGTCCTGGGTGATGCACTCGGCTGCTGACCTGAGGATGGGAAATTTGAGTCCACCCAGAGTTGCCTCAGAAGAAAGCTATGGTCACCTACTTCCAAAAAAGCTAGCCATGGGCATCTCTCTGGAGCTGTTAAACACAGCCCTCCCATCCACCTACTTCAAAACCACTAGCCATTGGTCACTCTGAGGATGGAGCACAGTTAAGCAGAGCCTCCCAGCCAAGTTCCTACCGAGCCTGACATGCTTAGCTTCAGAGATAAGACATGATCAGGCGTGCTGGGGGTGTGATGGCTGTAGACTCTACTGTTGTGGGGTACTAGCCTCCACAATTGAATGGGTCCAAGGGGCAGTTGTGTAATTGAGGGGTAAAATAAAGAGCCAGCAGACAAGATAAAGCACCTCCACGATCATCATGACTTCAGGAGCCAGATCCACACAAAGAGAGAGAGAATATATTTCCAGCCAAGGCTTATAGACACTCTGGGGCTCTGCTAGCCCGCTAATGACAGGTAACCACATGCTTAACAAGCGCACAATAGGCATACACGTCACAGGAGGGGGACGAGCTGGGGGTGTACACGCAATAGGAAGGGGAGGCACTAGAGGAGTGGTTCTCAATCTGTGGGTCAAGACCCCTTTGGGGGTTGAATGACCCTTTCACAGGGGTCTCCTAAGACCATCAGAAAACACATATTTCCGATGGTCTTAGGAACCGAGACACCGCACCTCTATTTGTCTCCAGGTCGGTCTGCCCACATGCAGATACACCCACATATGAATGAATACCCAGCATGAAGACCGTTGCCCATGTTACACCATGCTTCAAGGCAACATTTCATTGATTTGTAATTAGAAATAAATATTTCACAATATATAATTACATATTGTTTTGTGATGAATCACTATGCTTTAATTAGGTTCACTTTGTAACAGTGAAAATACGTCGTGCATATCAGATATTTATATGACGATTCATAACAGTAGCAAAATGACAGTGATGCAGTTGCAATGAAAATAATGTTATGGTTGGGGGTCACCACAACATGAGGTATGAAAGGGTCGTGGCATGAGGAAGGTTGAGAACCGCTGCTCTAGAGGCCTACATGTGCAGGAGGGCATGCACGTAGCAAGCTCGGCGGGCTCTAGAGTCAGGATGGCAGCCCGACATTGGCCGTCCCTGAGTTGGCTTGAGCTTAGGTGTCTTTGGGCTCTCCTTCAGGGGAACAAGCCTTATCAGAAGGGAGTGGGCTCTTCTTGGAGTGGGATAGACTACAGGGTCTGATTGCTCTAGATGGTTGATAACCTTCAGGCAGATAACCTTTAAGCAGTTGATCGCCATGTGGATATTTAGTGTTTGCAAACAGCACCTTAGGTTTTGGCATATGATGTGGGGACAACCTGGGGGATAGCGTTTCTGTTTCCCACATACTGTGACACTCAGGGTCACTGTGAGTCAAAGTGCACTCAGGGCCACCTGGCTCAAGGAGGAACACATCTCAGCAAGAGTGTGGCTGCTTTGGGTCAGCAGCATCTACAATGCTGTGACCCAGGCTGTAGACATGGGAGGCCTGGTGCCCCATGGGAAGGAAGAGCAGGGAAGGATGATGGGGTTCTTTGAGAAGCTGGCTCTGTTCAGGAGCTGGGTGGCTTGAAGGTCAGGTCCACAGGCTGTCTGGAAGAAGCAGATCCCACCTCTCTGGCTGGCATCACATCCTGGCATCTGGGCTTGAGTGGAGTGACAGTGGACTTGGAAGAAGCAAGTCCTCTCTGGGCCCTGCCTGGTGGCCCCAGGGACACTGTCAGGTGGTGTGTGCGGGAGCAGGGACAAAGCTGCTGGAAGTTGGAGAAGGCTGAGCTCTGCAGCTGGCCCCACTGCACACAACCCCCCCTGGCCCGCCCCCACCCCAACCCGTATTCTCTCTCCCTCATTTGAATGCACAAAACGGAATTCGACTTAGAGGATTATGTGTCTTATAAATTTAATATACAAGCTGGAGCTCCCCCCCCCCCCCACACACACACTAACCCACCCCTCAGCTGACATACAGATGCCCCGGGAGGAAGCCTTATGAGCGGTGATGTCATAGATATAGGGAGAGAAAGTGCTGGGGGCAGGAGGGAAGGAAGAGAGAGACTCACAGGTCATTTTAAGAGTCAAGAAGGAAGTTGTCTCCTAGAGGGTGCTCGGGCAGAGCCTTAAACTGAGCCTTAAACCGAGTGGTCGGGCAGAGTCCAGTGGGGACGGAACCTGGCTCACCTGGGATTTGAGCTCAGGAGCTGGACCCACACACGGTCATAAATAAACCTATTCTCTCAACCCTGGGTTTGTTTTCTCCAGCTCTCTGGAAATAGCCCCGGCGAAGGCGTGGTGTTGGCATGACTCACCTTGGCATTGAACTTCCACCCAGACGCTTGGTGTCTTCTCAGCCTCAGGATGACGGAGGCTCGGGGCTGAGAGCAGAAGAGGAGGAGGGAGCGTCTGCCTGGGCTTTGAGGGTGCCTCAGGCCTCATCTGCACCCTAAGGAGAAAGTGTCCCTGGGACGCCACTATCTTATGCCTGGAGGAAGCCTGGATGGCCCATTCCCCCGGGATTGTCGGGATAGAGAGAAACCAGGAGGGGTCTCCATACTCCCCCACCCCCCTAATAACCCTTCCACAGAGCTCTGGTTCTGGCCCCCCTGAGGAACTATGAGTCAGTCTGGTCTAGTCCAGGGGACACTCATGCCCAGGTCAGCTTGGGAAGGCTGAGTGGCCTGGAGGGCAGGTCCTCTACCTCAGAAGTGCCATGGGATGGACTCCCTGGCTCCCATGCCCTGGGAGTGGGGTAGAGGGGGATCTAGGAGGGAGGGGGAGTGGTCCAAGTCACTAAGGGATCTCCTGCTGAGGGCTCCTTGTACAGGGCCACTAGGTGACCCCGTGGAGCCCTGACTCCTGGGTCCTGAGTCAGAGGTCCGTCTTTCTCCCCTGCTGGGGTTGAAGGAAGGGAAAGCCCACTACCAGCTCTCCTTGGTCAGTGACCTGGCATTTCAGAAAGTGATCTTGATCTTTGCCTTCTGGGTTAAACTGGGTTTGGGAGGTGGGGCTGGGAGAGTGATTGTGAGTGAGGGTCTTCTCAATGTGCCTAGAGGGTCCTTTAAGGATGTAGGCCACACTTAGGCCAGATGAGCCAGCTATCATTGGTCAGTTCTGACCCATGGCGACCTCAGGGAGGTCAGAGCAGAACTCTGCCTCACAGGGTCTGCAAGGCTGCTTCCCCGGCAGTGGCTCCCAGAAGGGTTTTCCACGGCACCCGGGCAAGGAACCAAATAGCCACCCTCTCGCTGAGCAGTTGTGTGCTTAACTGTTTGTGCCACCAGGGCCCTTGCTAGCTAATTGCGTTTCTGCTTAAAAAACCCTGTAGCTGACTACCCACAAAACCCTTGCCCGTGACAAGCTCCCTCCACCCATGGCCCCACCTCAGTGTCCAGCATCTCTACGATACCCTGAAGATTTAAGAGCATAAACTCCGATCCCATAGGCCAGTGTGCATATGCAGCATGTTGTCATGGTAACTGGGAGCAAGTTTGGGATCGGCCTGGCAGATGGCAGGTGAGAGAGGCATAGATGCTGTGAGGAGCGATGGAGAAAAGGCTCCCCATTCCTCTCGCCCGCCCCAGCACGGAGCACAGACAGAGGGGCGTGCCCCTGTGTGCCCCCACCATCTACTTGTCAGGCTGGGCAGTGGGGCCGGGCCACCCTGGGAGAAGGAGGTCTGAGTTCTGACCCGAGGATCTGCTGGGAGGGATGTGGTCACTATGGTAACCAGAAGTGTCATGACATCGTGGCGAATGGGACCAGCTCTCCAGACCTGTGGGTCACACAGGGCCACCTCCTGATCTGTGAGGCGACCGGCAAGGAGGCTGGGCAGGGGACCAGGGAAGGGCAGTGGGCAGGTCACAGCCAGGTGGGACCTTGGCACCTGAGAAAAGAAGGGCCGAGGGGGCTCTGGAGAATGAAATACACTCGCTGCTAGGGCCATCGTAACCCGCTGGGCCTGAGGCGCTCCGAGGTCCTTCGATAGCATCTCCTGCTTCAGCCCCTCCTCCCACACATCTCCCCTGGACCCCACATCTACCTGTCTCCTTGCTGATGGCTCTGCTCTGCTCCCAGAGTGCTGCCTGTGCGGGGAGGTGTTGGGCACTGCTGGATGTCTCACCGTTGTCATACACCTCTCTTAGTCACTGGCCTTCTCATGTGGCTTTGGCGATGTCTTGAGGAAAAGCCACCAAGCAGTGACTCACAGCCCAGAGAAAGGACAGAGCGTTACCGCTGACAGTTGCCATGGGGTTGACCCTGACTCAAGGAGACTGAAGTCTGTAGAACTGAACGGAATGTTGCCTGGTCTAGCCCATCTTAAGTCACTGCATCTCATTGGTGGTTTCTCCTATTTTGGCCGGCCTTCTATGTTACCAAGCAGGAGAGCCTTTCCTGGTTGGTCTTTGGTCTTTTCCTGATGATGTGTCCCAAGTAAGTGAGTCCAAGTCTTACTAGGCTTCTGATCCCCTCCCCATCCCCATCCACAGGGAACTTGCTTAATTCCCCGTTTCCCCTCTTCTGATTCTGAAGAATAAAATTGAACATGGCAGAAAAAAAATCCAAGACTTGAGTTGAAATATCGAAGGATTCTATGGACAAACAATGCAGGAAGATGACAGGAAGACACAGAGTCACTGTATACAAAGATCAAAGGAAGACATAGAGTCACTGTATAAAAATCTCCTAATCAAGAACCAACGACCTTGAAAGAAGAAGTTCCAAATTTCAATGAAAGTGTTGGCAAACCGCAAACTTCCAGGAAGCCATGGAATCCCCATGGGGGTGTTTCAACAAAGGTGTGCAAGCTGGAAGCACTCACTTATATACGTACGCCAAGGATTATAACTGTGGGGAAAAAAGGCGGTCCAATGGAATGCAGAAGTTATTGACCAATATGATTGATATCACGCACAGGCAAGACTATATTGAAGATCATTAAACAAAACAAACCAAAGGACAGTTGCGGGGGTACCTGTGCCGGGAACTGTCAGAAACTCCAACCAGATTCAGGAGAGGATGTGGAACGAGGAGATCGTTGCTGACGGCAGCTGGATCTTGGTTTCAAGCAGAGACTACCGGAAAGAGGTTTCCTTGTGCTTTCTGGACTGCGTGGAGCATAACAAACTGCGGATAACATGGCATACAATGGGAAGAAGTTCTAGAACACTCCGTTGTCCTTAAGGAGCCCTGGTAGTGGAGTGGGTGGCATGTTGGGCTGCTAACCTCAAGGTCAACCGTTCGAAACCAACAACCATGTCTCAGGAGAAAGATGAGATCTTTCACTGCCATCAAGACTCACAGCCTTGGAAACCCTTAGGGGCAGTTCGATTCTGTGCCGTGAGGTCCCTGTGAGTCTGAATTGACTCTGTGATCTTGAGTCTGAATTGAAATGATTTTAATTGTGCTGATGAGGAACCTATACTTGGACAGGAACAAGGGAATGCTGACTGTGTGGTTTAGCATTTGGGAAGATGTGCTTCAGGGCTGTATTCTTTCACCAGATCTATTCAGTCTGTATCGGAGCCCTGGCAGCCTAGTGGGTTATGCAATGGGCCACCAACCGCAAGGTCAGCAGTTTGAAACCACCAGCCAAAGATGAGGCTTTCTGTACTCATAAAGAGTTATAGTCTAGGGAACCCTCGTGGGCAGTTCTACTCTGTCAGAATTGGCTCCATGGCAGTGAGTTTTCTTCAATCTGTCTGCTGAACAAAAACATCCGAGAAGCTAGACTCTGAAGAACATGGCATCAGTTCGGACGGCAGAATGATGAGCAACCTGCGTTATGAAGACGACACAAATTTGCTTGCCGAAAGCAAAGAGGACTTGACGCACTTGCTGATGGAGAGCGGGGACGGCACCCTTCGGTGTGGACAACACTACACACAAAGAAAACCCAAATCCTCACAACTGGACCAATAAGCGACATCCCAACCAACGGAGAAAAGGTTCAAGTTGTTGTATTAGTCCAGGTTGACTAGAGAAGCAAATCCAGGGACACTCGTGAATGTTAGAGTTTTATATCCAAGAGTAATTGTATATTAAGAAAACATCCCAGACAAGTCTAGATCAAGTCCATAAGTTCGATATTCATCCATCAGTCCGGTATTAGCCCATAGATCCCATACTAGTCCATACATTCTTCTACAGAACCATGCAGCACATGCAATGATGCCGAAAGCAGGAAGATGCCGGGCCAGTGGGTGAAAAGTCTTGTGTAAGCATCTCAGTGCCAGTATAGCTCTCCATGTAGCTCCTCCAGCTCTTCATGTGGCTTGTCAACAGAACGTGAAGCAGAGAGAGAGAGAGAGAGAGAGAGAGAGAGAGAGAGAGAGAGAGAGAGAGAGAGAGAGAGAGAGAACATCCCCCCTCCAGGGAGACAGGAAAACTCTCAGAATTCTCATGAGAAGGCCATGCCCACAAGGAAGCATCACTCAGACAGTGACCTGATTGACAGGCTGAAGACACCACCCCTATAGCCTATTTAACAAGTTGACATGAAATTAAGTAGCCAGTTGGCAAGGACTCCACCTACAATTGAAGCTCGTGGAAGCAGCAGTGGGGAAATCAAATGACTTCGTGCACTGGGCAAATCTGCTGCCCAAGACCTCTTTAAGGTGTGAAGAGTCAAGATGTCACATTGAGAGCGAATGTGCTCCTGGCCCAAGCCCGGCCATTCTCCATCACCGCACTCGTATATGAGGGTGAGACAATGCGTCAGGAATCACCAAAGGATAGATGAAAGGACAGTTACTGCTTGTTGTCTGTTCTCAGGTGCTGCTGAGTCCGTCCCCACCTTCTGTACAGCAGAATGAAATACTGTGAGGCCTGGGACAGCTTCACAAGCGTTTGAGCCCGTTGTTGCAGCTGCTGTGTCAGTCCATCTTGTCTCAGGTCTTCCTATTTTCCGTTGCCTCTCTACTTTACCAAGCATGATGTCCTCTCCCAGGGTCTGGAAAGAATATTTGTTGGGCATCTACTACTGGGCCCAGAAACCCAATAGCCTCCTACCTGGAATTACTAGGGACCCTGAAGTTTGTTGCTGAGGGCTGGCTGGCTGCAGAAACAAAAACAAAAATAACACTCACTGCTACTGAGTCAGTTCCTCATGGAGACCTTATAGGACCTGTGGGTTTCCAAGACTGTAACTCCTTATGGGAGTAGCAAGACTCCCTTGGAGTGGCTGGTGGTTTTGAACTGCTGACCTTGTAGGTAGCTGCTCAGTGCATCATTCATCATTGCTATGCCACCAGGGCTGTAGGAAGCGGGTGAGGCAACCTCACAGGGTGGGCAGGGTACCACAAAGAGAGCCTTCTTCTCCATCCGCCAGCTGCCTCGGTGGCAGGAGCTCACCAGGGAGGAGGCCCTTGGAGGCCCAGGGCACAATTTGCAAAGGTGTGGGCAGCAGGGAGTGCTGGGGGCCTGAAGTGGGTGGCTGTGACCCAGGAGGGCTCGGATGGTCCTTTCTTGGCTCATATTGCATTTGGGTGCTGAGCAAGATCAGGCTGGGTGCCAGTAGGATCTGCAGTGGAAGGCCTGTGGTCAGTGGGAGCTGGGGCAGAGGTCAGCGGGTAAGGCTGGCCGCACATGGTGCTCAGCAACAGGGCATGGTTAACCCTTTGAGGAGTACTTGTGGCGGTCACTGACTGGTTCTCGTGGAGCTACAGTGTCAGCAGTAGACTTTGAGCGGACACAGGTGTGGCAAGGTGGGATCCTAGGTGTGCTGGGGACTCAGGGACCCATGGCTGTGTTGGCCACCTTTGTGAAGATGGTATTGGAAGGTGGAGCCTGGAGGGGATCCATGGGGAGGAGCCTACCCTAGGGGGTTAGCATGCCAGGTGGGAGAGGGATATGGAGACTTTTATAACAGACAGACAGATAGACAAACTCACGAGGCCTGACCTGAGATTGCTGACTTTGCCTAGTAAGAACATTAAATGAAGAAACAGGTGTGGAAGCCCAGCCCTAGGGTGCAGGGAGCCATGGGTGTGGCCTGACCGGCTCCTCATCTTTGGCTGACAGCTCTCCACTCTGGGCCTGGGGACAGTGCCAGCAGCCTCCCTGGGGAGACGCGCTGTAGCCTCACCGTCAGACTTCGCTCCCCGGTGCAGCTTTGGCATGGTTGTTCGCAGCCCTTGTTTTGCCTTGTCTTGGTCTGCTCTCAGCGTGAGCTGTGGCCCTCTCTCCAGCAGGGAAGTGTCTGGTAACACATCCATTTCCTCTGTGTGGAGATTCCGCATTGTCCGTGAAATGAAAGCTTATTCCCCGAAAGAACTTTCATAGAACTGCCGCACCCAGGTCGCAGCCCAGGCACTTGACCTCTGTTGGCTTGTGCCAGGACATGCGGATGGCCATGCTTGTGCCTGCGGGCACACACCCGGTGCCTGTGTAGTGTACATGCACATCTGTGCACGCACAGTACAGCACCCACATGCAAGCACCACCCCCCACACACATACTCGGCCGTATGCACCGATAGCATGTGCACACATGTTGGGACTGTGATGTCCCTCCACGTCTGTTCTGACACGCACTCTGTGCACAGGGGCGGACTGGTGAGAAAGCCGCTCTGCCTGTGGCTTCCCCCGCCCCACGATGCTTTCTCGTGCCTACCTGAGAAATAGACACTGGGGGACAGAGATGACAGAAATCACCAGCTCCCCTGGGATGCATGGGGTCAAGGCCAGGCCCCTGACTGGCCCAGATGGCAGTACTCCTCAGGGGTCCGCAGGGTTCCCAGCTGGGAGCAGGCCGGGAGGGGGTAGCTCCATCCCCCCCTGCTTCCATCCCCCTGCCTCGGCAGCCTGGCATGATGGAGTGAACGAGGTGGGGCTGGCTACTGGGATGGAATCGAAACACCCCAGTTTGAGAAGAATCTGCCTAATTCTTCTGCCTTTACCTGCGCCCCCCCCCCCATCCTCAGAGCAACAGGTGGTCAGGTAAATGGGGAGGGGGTGGGCCGCAGGGCTGATGTCTGGGGATCTGAGGACACTGAGGGGTGGGGCCCTTCCCACCCCCACCTTCACCCCCACCCCCTCCGGCGGGGCCTGGAGACTGTCCCATGGGGACTTTCTGAGAAAACAGGCTAGTCACCCTGCAAGGCTGTGTCTTTCCGAGGTCAGAGGAGAATGGAGGTTCGCAGGCCCCGATGGCCTCATTTCTGGCTGTGACCCTGGGCCCTGGGAGCAGGGATCCGACCTGCAGGGGCCAGGGCCATACAGCTGGTTATCATGATGTGACCCTTGAGAAGGGCCCCAGCACCCCAGAGAGCCCCTCTTCTCTGGACAAAAACAGGGTCCACAGCCCATTCTCATAGCAAATGGGCTGTGTCTTTCCAGAAAGTTCTCTGTGGGGCTGGGTGAGGAGCTGACTCACCTGGGTGGCAACGCTCCACTCTCTGGGCCAGTGGTTTCTTCCTCGGATGGGAGGGCAAGGACCCTCTTGCTGCTCATTGTCTAGCCTGGGTCTAGCTGCACTTGGCCTGGGCAGGTGGGAGGTTGCCTGTACTTGCCCAGGACCCTCCCCGTCCCGCTCTGTCGGGAAGGCAGCCTGGCGTGCGCTATCACCTCCGATGTTGTTATTCAGCGGGCAGCAAGACGGGAGCAGCGGAAAGCGCAGGGAGAAGATATTGTTTGGGTACAATCTGTGTTTGCAATTTTCCACATCGGTTCTCTTTATGAACAGTCCCCAAACAAGACAACGGCAGCGGCTGATTCAATATGCGCCGTGCAGGGAAACAATAAGGAAAAAAAATAAGGGTTTTTAATAAGCACTTGGAAGGGCTGTAATTAAATCGTGGGCTCTGTTTGGAAAACAAGAATCTCATTTTGAGCTTTTGCCCCAGTGCTCCCTAGCATCTGCACCGGGCTTTCTGCTGGGCCAGGATGGCGGCCCCGTGTGGCTTGATTAACAAATAGAGGTGCAGAGACACTCTGGAGGGAGAGGCTGGGATGGAAGTGGAGGGAGCAGTGGCAGGGGAGGAAGAAGACTTGGCTCTCACCCCAACAGGTGTTGCGGGGGACCAGTGGGAGCCAGGCAGAAAGACACAGGGCTTGAGCAGACGTGGAGAGAGTCACAGGGCCAGAGAGGAGGAAGGGAGCAGGGAAGTGGTGGTGGGAGCTGGGGGGTACCCACCTGCCTCTCCAGCTGCATTGCTCCAGCTCCGGCTTTACAAAGACACACAGGTGCCAGCTAGCACTAAGGACCTCCTCCCCCACCCTCTGGGCCCAGGATTCCTTTTGATAACAGGGGAGAGAATGGGTGGTTCAAGAGGAGAATGGACAAATTGTCAAGAGGTACAGGAAGGGCGGAAGGGTGGAGGCCCTCTGTATGCACATGGTTCATGAATCTACCTGGAGTTTACCCAGAGGCGCTTCAGAACGGTGGTCCATTTCTGAAGACTAAGCCCCTGAAAGCTCTATGGAGCTCAGTGCTCCTTGGATGCAGCTGGGGCCCACCTGGCGGCATCTGGTTGATAGACATGCATTGTCCTCTAGGCATTTCATGACTGCCACGCTGACCATGTGGGCAGACCCACCTCCCCCCCAAGGTAGTTGTTGGGTGCTGTGGGTATACTCCAACCCTTAGAGACCCCCAAGGAGCCCTGGTGGTGTCACGGTTATGCACCGGGCTATGACCCACAGGATGAGCTGTTCAAAGCCACCAGCTGCTCTGTGGGAGACAGACAGCCTTTCTACTCCGATAAAGAGTCGCAGTCTGGGAAACCCAGCGGGGAGTTCTAGCCTGTCCCATAGGGATGCTATGGGTTGGCTGCGACTCGGTGGCAGTGAGTTGAGTGTTTGAGAGTGACCCCAGATGACAGAGTGGCACTTAATTGCTGCGGGAGCTGATCATCAGAGCTTTCTCTCACAGAGCCATTGGGTGGGTTTGAACAGCCAATCTTTCAGTTGTCAATCAAGGATGTCACTGCTATGCCACCAGGTCCCCTACCCCCATGTCACTCTTGGCTAGGTACCAGGTACTGCACTAAGCCCTTTGCCCACACTCTCTCTCTAGACCTTGGTACACACATGGAGGGTATCGTCTTTATCAGGAGGGGATGGCAGGACAGGTTAGATGACGTGTGGAGAATTCTATAGCCGGTAAGAGGTGGAGTTCATGCAAATATATATATGAGGATGCAGAAATAGATCTATGTGTCTATATTTATAGGTTTAGTATTAAGGTGGCAGAAGGACCTTGGGCCTCTACTTAAGCACTCCCTCAATGCATGAATACTTTCTTTTATTAAATTGGCACTCTACGATGCTCACCCTCCCGACACAACTGCTGAAGCCAAAGCAGGTGAACAAGTAAATGTGGTGAAGAAAGCAGATGGTGCCTGGCTATCAAAAGAGATAGCATCTGGGGACTTAAAGGCTTGAAGATAAACAAGCGGCCATCTAGCTCAGAAGCAACAAAGCCCACATGGAAGAACACACCAGCCTGTGTGATCACGTGGTCCCGACGGGATCAGTTATCAGGCATCAAAGAACAAAAAATCATATCATTGGCTGCACATCTCCATGATACAATCACCGAGGACAAACGGGTGCATAAGCAAATGTGGCGAAGAAAGCTGATGGTGCCCGGCTATCAAAAGATATAGTGTCTGGGGTCTTAAAGGCTTGAAGGTGAACAAGCGGCCATCTAGCTCAGAAGCAACAAAGCCCACATGGAAGAAGCACACCAGCCTGTGCGATCACGAGGTGTCAAAGGGATCAGGAATAAGGCATCATCAAAAAAAATCTTATCATAGTGAATCAAGGGGGAAGTGCAGAGTGGAGCCCTAAAGCCCATTTGTCAGCCACTGGAGATCCCCTCACAGAGGGGTCTAGGGGAGGAGATGAGTCAGTCAGGGTACAATGTAGCACTGATGAAGAATACAGCTTTCCCCCAGTTCCTAAATGCTTCCTCCCCCCCCCCCCCCAACTACCATGATCTGAATTCTACCTTGCAAGTCTGGCTAGAGCAGAGGTTGTACACTGGTGCATATGGGAGCTGGAGGCACAGGGAATCCAGGGTGGAAGATACCTTCAGGACCAGGGATGTGAAGGGCGATACTGGGAGAGTAGAGGGTGAGTGTGTTGGAAAGAGGGAACCAATTACAAGTATCTACATGTGACCTCCTCCCTGGGAGACGGACAACAGAAAAGGGGGTGAAGGGAGACTCCGGATAGGGCAAGATATGACAAAATAATAATTTATAAATTATCAAGGGCTCATGAGTGAGGGGGGAGCGGGCAGGGAGGGGAAAAAAGAGGACCTGATGCAAAGGGCTTAAGTGGAGAGCAAATACTTTGAAAATGATTAGGGCAAAGAATGTACAGATGTGCTTTAGACAATTGATGTATGTATATGTATGGATTTTGATAAGAGTTGTATGAGCCCCTAATAAAATGTTAAAAAAAAAAGAAATTCACCCCCCCCCCAAAAAAAAGAGGTGGAGTCAAGTGGGGACCGCAGGCAGCCTGGTTCCAGAGCCCACATGATTAGTCCCTGTCATCTCTGCTGGCCTTGATCCCTCTGTTTGTTCCTCAGGAATATGCTCACTGACTTCTTTTCTGCACATTTCACTGGCTTTCAACAGGTGTTGAGCCCACTCGGGGTGGAGGGTTGGGGGGTGAGGGCTAGGAGGGAGATGAGGCGTGGCTAGGCATGGGTTGCAGAATTAACCGCCTCTTCCGGTGCCCCAAGTCCGAGGGATGGGATGCTGAGAATGGTTCCTGGGTTTCGCCCACTCCCCCAGGGCTGAGGCTTGAACTGTGAGGAGCTGATTCAGGGGCAGCAGGGTCTACAATCCTGTGCAAAGCCTCCAAGCCTGCGAGTCTTCCTTGGAAGCACCCCCAGGCCTAATTGCAAAGCATTAGCTAAGGGATACGCCCTGAGGAGACATGGAGTTTGGGGCGGAGGGTGGGGGGTGGTGGGAGTGCTTTGTTCAGAAGTCCAGTTCAGTGTGGTTCAGCCCAGGGAAAACCTGTTGATCTCGTGTACGGACGACCTCTCACTACAGCTCACCCCCATGTGACCTTCAGGAAAGGAGTCTTCCACCGCGAGTGAATCTCAAGGACAGGCGGATGGCCTTGTAGATGGTGTCCAACTCCAAGGTGCTACCGCCCGACGTTGATATTCTCCCCGCGCTTCCCACGGCTGCATCTCAGTCCTAGCCCAAAGCTGGCTCGCTCCCCTCTCTTCCCCAGCCCCTCCCCACAGGAGGATGCAGCTCCCCATGCCAGCTGGAACCTGCTCTGTTTGGTGTGTGCTCATGGCAACTCCTGTGCATACCGCCAGGCTCCCGGGGAAGAGATGAAGTCTTGGAGCAGCCAGCCCTCGCCCCGTGCCCCCTACCCTTGGCATCATTCTCTCACTTCCGGAAATGAAGAGAGGGCGGAGCTTCCCTTGGCTCTGCTCAGTGCCGAAGCCTCTGCTGAGGGTGTTGCTGCTGAGGTGGAAGTTGGGGCAACTGTTGAGGACTTGTTGCCCATATCAAATCAATAAAGGCAGACAGACAGACAGAAAGACAGGAGAGAGAGAGAGAGAGAGAGAGAGAGAGAGAGAGAGAGAGAGAGAGAGAGAGAGAGAGAGAGAGAGAAGTAAACATGGCCAAAGAGGGAAGTCAGCTTATATCCTTGGAACCAACCCACTTCACAGTTCACAGTATCTCCTGCCATCAGTAAGGCCCTGGAAATGGTGAAAACATCCAGATAGCAATGAGAACAGGGCATTCCTTTAATGCCAGACCATTCTGCTCGATGTAGGCTTGAACGCATTAGACAGTTAGCCATCACCCTTTGATACTATTTCAAAATTTCAGAGAGCACCGAGCAGACCATTAAAGACACAAGCTTGCAGGCGAATCATACTTTCTCTGAGTGCTGTGGGCAGAGGGGCATGCTTCCATTTCTCCCCAGTGCCGAGGCGAGAGCTGGCATTCTCCTCTTCATCTTGCAGGTTCAGGTTCAGAGCCCACCAAGATCATGGCAAGCTAGTGGCTCCATCTGGTTTTTCAGTCCCAAGCCATGGCGCCTTCATTGAAATCCTTAGCTTCTCTTGAACGGAGCCATGCTTGGGAGACCCTATGTCACCAGGACTATTTAGCATGCATAGAAGGCAGTGGTTCTCAACCTGTGGGTCAAGACCCCTGTGGGAGTTGAACGACTGTTTCACAGGGGTCACCCAATTCATAACAGTAGTAACATTACAGTTATGAAGTATCAATGAAAATAATTTTATGGTTGGGGGTCACCACAACATGAGGAATCTGTACTAAAGGGTCGCGGCATGAGGAAGGTTGAGAACCACTGCCTAGAAGGTGATGGGTAAGTTATTTGATGCTCAACACAGGGCTCTTCTCCAGGGTGGTTGTTGACTTTGTCCATGACAGTGGCCGAAGCCACTATGGTGGCCCACAGCCTGTCCTCCATAAGGTCCCGATAGGACATCAGTTGATAGCAATGGTTTCTACTGTTTGCCAAGCCTGACTCTCAGGTGCTGTCTCATAGGCTCTTACATGTTGTCTTCATCAAGTATCTGGAAAGGACCCAACCAGGATCTGCTAAGACCTACCTCAAAAGACATGACTCTTGGCCCTCGCCAAATGGGTGCTTTGGACCAAAGAGCATGTGACCTGGGTACCAAGCACAATGGCAGAAATGCAGGTCAAGGTTGAAAAGAGAGAATTATCTGGGCTTTATGTAGTCTTTGAGTCACCCTCTTCCATGCACCCTCTGCATTGTGACTTTCTATGACACCATGATCAGTGAGGGTGGTAAGTGGTGATGAACTAAACTCAGAAGTAACTCAACTACCTCAGAGTTTAAAAGCAAGATTAAAGGACATCAAAATATCCCAAGAGGACCCAACACGTCCACCGGATTCCCTCTCAGGAAGTGAGGGAGCTGGCCTTGCGGAGTCTTTTTAGTTATTCATGTAGGTTTATACACTTCTTAAATTTTAATTATTTTTTCACAATGAACCAGGCAGGAGTTTACATATCAGATCATCATTTTTGCATTCTCCATCGTAAACAACGTACTAAACCTCCCAATGACCAGCTCCGTTTCCCTCCTTTTCCCCATCTCCCTCTGGTAGAATATTATCTTCCACCAAAGTTAACACCCATCTATCCTTTAGCCCATTGCTTGCTGTGTGAAGCCGAGTGGACTAGAGAAACAAATTCAGGGACACTCATAGATGTGTAAGAAAGAGCTTTATATCAAAAAGTGATTGTCTATCAAGGAAACATCCCAGCCCCATCCAACTCGAGTCCATAAGTCTGATACCAGTCCATAAGTCCCTCTTTAGACTCACGTAGTTAGAAGTCAGGATGCAGAATGCAGGAAGATCACAGGTTTGTGGGTACAAAGTTGTGGAAATCCAATGGAGGTGGAAGCATCACAAGGGTCTGGCACCAATCAGGCTCACCCATGAGGAAGGTGAAGGCGGGGAGGGGGTGGAGGATAGAGACAGAGATAGAGAGAGAAGGGGAGGTTCCCCAGTCCCTCCTTATGGGAAGGGGTCACCAACAGGCTGGGACCTGATTGACAGATTAAATGATACCCCTTCACTTTGATATATCTTCATGTGGACATAAAGTTATGTAGCCTTTCCCATCCTTTCTCCTCCCTCCCTGCTCCCCTTCTCCCCAAACACTTGATAATTTATAAATAATTATTGTTTTATCATATTCTACACCATCCGACATCTTCCTCACCCAGTTCTCTGCTGTCCGTCCTCCAGGGAGGAGGTTACATGTGGATCTTGTCATCTGGTTCCCGTTTCTCCCTCACCCTCCCTCCACTTTCCCGATACCGCCACTCTCACCACTGGTCCTGAGGGGCTCATCTGTCCTGGATTCCTCGTATTTCCAGTTCCCATCCATGCCAGTGTACATCTCCCGGTCCAGCCGGTTATGTAAGGTAGAATTGGGATCATGATAGTGGGGGAGAGGAAGCATTCAAGAACTAAAGGAAAATTGTATGTTTCATCATTGCTACACTACACTCTGATTGGTTCGTCACCTCCCCACAGCTCTTTTGCAAGGGGATGTCCAATTTCCCCCAGATGGGCCCTGGGTCCCCACTCTGCACTCCCCCTCATTCACAATGCTATGATATCTCTATCTATCTATCTATCTATCTATCTATCTATCTATCTATCTATCTATCTATCTATCTATCTATCTATCTTTGATGCCTGATACCTGATCCCTTTGATGCCTTGTCATCTGACAGGCTGGTGTGCATTTTCCATGTGGGCTTTGTTATTTTTCAGTTAGATGGCCCCTTGTTTATCTTCCAGCCTATGGGACCCCAGATTCTATATATTTTGACAACTGGGCACCATTAGCTTTCTTCACCACACTTGCCCATGCACCCGCTTAGAACGGGCACTTTTGAGCAATGGTGCTGGCAGAGAAGCTCGAAAGTACCACGGATGGACCAAAAGACCAGACAGATCTGTGTTGGAAGAAGTACAACCAGAAAGCTCTTTCAAACCAAGGATGGTGAGACTTCATCTGCATTCTTTAAACATGTTGTCAGGAGAGACCAGTCCCTGGAAAAGGCCATTGTGCTTGTTAAAGGAGAAGGGCAGTGAACAAGAAGACCCGTGAAGTGACAGATAGACATAGTGGCTGCAACAGTGGGCTGAAGCATCACCATGGTGAGGATGGCCCAGGGTCAGGCAGTGTTTCGTTCTGCTGTACACGGGGTCACTCTGAGTTGGAGCTGACTGAATGACACACAACAACAACAGCAATAACAACAATGTATTTTGATGACTGTCCAATCTTGGAGGCTCATAGTCTGGCACTATATTGGACAATATTCTGCTGTAACCCATAGTGTCTTCATTGGCTGATATTCAGAAGTAGATGGTCAGAATTTCCTTCCTAGTCTGTCTTAATCTGGAAGGGTCACTGAAACCTGTTCTCCATAGGTGATCTGCTGGGATCTTGGAAAGCTGGCAGCATAGCTTTCAGCATCGTGGCAACACCCAAGAGAACACGGTATGAAAACCTTATAGATGGGTGGCGATGGCTTATCTTGCTAGGCGCCCTTGGATCCATTATAATGCATAGCAACCCCGTCTACCACAGAACAAAGGACATTCTGGTCCTGCATCACCTCTACCATCCTTGCTGTGCTTGCACTCATTGTTGCAGCCACTTGGACCATCCAGCTCTCAGAGGGTCTTCTTGTTTCTGCTGCCGCTCTACTTTACCAAGCATGATGTCCTTCTCCAAGGACAGGCCCCTCTTGAAAACATGTCCAAAGTGCAGGCCACCAGGTCCTTACTCATAAGGAGCACTCTGGTTGCACTTCTTCCAAGACAGACTTGCTACTTCTCCCAGTCTATTTGGTCAACAGCGGAATTCAAAGGCATCTGTTCTTCTTCTTCCATCTTCCAGCTTTCAAATGTATATGAAGCCGTTGAGAATTTGATGGCTTTGGTCAGAGGCACCTTAGTCCTCCAAGTGACAGCTCTGCTTTTTAATCCTTTAAAGATGTTTTTTGCAGCCAGTTTATCAAATGGGATCTTTTGATTTCCTGACTGCCTTCCTTCCATGGCGCTCATGGTGGCTTGAAGAGAAATGAAGTCATTGACAACTTCAATATTTTCTCCATTTATCATGATGCTGCTTATTGTCCCAGTAGGGAGGATTTTTGTTTTCTTTATATTGAGGTATAACCCTTGCTAAAAGCTGGAGTCTTTGCTCTGGCTAGTAAGTGCGTCAAATCTTCACTTTCAGCAATCAAGGTTGTGTCAGCCACATGTTGCAAGTTGTTAATGAACCGTCCTCCTGTCCTGATATGACATTCTTCTTCATACCTTCATACAGTACAGCTTCTCAGATGACTTGTTCAATATGCAGCTCGACTCAGCACCATGAAGGGATGCATCCCGGATGCACAGCTTTCTGGATTTTAGACCACTTAGTGTCTCCTTATTCTGCTCAAATGATGGCCCCTTGGCCACAGGAGCATGGTTAATGCTTCCTGTCACTTGTTATGACCCAGACAGTTGAATGGCTTTGCATAGTCCATAGAACACAGGTGAAGTATCTGCCTCGTGTCCTCTGCTTTCAGCTGAGATCCATCTGACACCAGCGAGGATAGCCTTTGTTCCAGGTCCTCTTCTGAATTCTGACTTGAATTTCTCGTAGTTTGTTGTCCATGTTTTTGAATTCCTTTCAGCCAACTTTGACTGGTGTGTGGCATTAATGACATTGTTTGATAACATTCACATTTGGGGGGATCGCTTTTATTTTGGAATGAACACTGATTTAGATCTCTTCCTGGTGGTTGGCTACTTAGTTGTTTTGCAAATTTCTCATCATGGACAAGTGAGGCCCTCTAGCATTGTATCCATTTTTAAGTCAATTCCTAGACCTTTGTTTGAGCGTAGCTCAGATGTCTTCCTTAAGTACCTCCCATTGCTGATCCTATGCTGCCTCCTGAAATGGTTGAACATTGACCAGGATTTTGGGGACAGTGACTTTGTATTCCTTCCATCTTTACTCATGTCTTTCTCTATTGCCAGTAGTTTGAATCCTTCAATATTTCAACTTGAGCTTTGATTCCCCCCCGCCCCCCAGTTCTCTCGAGAAATACTGAGTCTACTCTTTCCTTTGGCTTTCTAATCTAGGTTTTGTACAGTTCCTTAGAATACTTTACTTTGTTTTCTCAAGCTGCCCTTTGGGATCTTCTGTTCAGCTTTTTGCTTAATGATTTCTTCAATTTCCTTTAGCTACTTCAAGAGCAAGATTCAGAATGTCACCGGACACCCATTTTGGTCTTTCATGTCTTTTTAATAACCTTTTGGTCTCTTGATGTGTGTTGTTCTTGCTGTCATCTTACAATCCAGCTGGTTTTCAGTCATTAATATTCAACGTGTCAAATCAGTTCTTGAGATGGGCCGAGGTGGGATATAATCTAGGTCAGATTCTTGCCCTTGACCTTGTTTTTAATATCTTCAGCTTCATCTTGAACATGCAGCTTAGCAACCGATGGGCTTTCCAACGCCATCCCTTGGCCTTGTTTTGACCAATGACCTTAATCTTCTCCATTCTCTCTCTGTCCACTCATGTACTTGATCCCTGTATATCTCTCCACATAACCACCCTTTCTGTTGCTGAAAAACCGGATGCTCAGTGAAAAAGTTGTTGGTCCTGCAGATGTGTATGGGTAGCCCCCGTGGAATAATGAAGCATTTTTTTAATTAAAAAAATTTTTTTATGAAGCATTGCTTCTCAATCCATTGGTCACCATCCTTCTGCTGGCTGACATGATGTGTCTTACACATGGACTCTACTCTTTTGATGGCTCAGTTTGCTCTTGCATAAAGTGGAGAAAACCACCCTGAATATTAATCTTGACACACATGATGATGACAGTGTTTCCCTTAGGGATCTTCTTGAGTATCTAGTACATGCTGGGGACGATACAATGGCATCCAGGATAGAGGGGGGAACCAAAGAAAATTCCTGCCTCCTAGAACTTATAGTCTAGGAAAAGGAAAACTGAAAGACAAAGACAAACAAACTCAATAGTGAGCATGTCAGAGTGTGATGTAAAAATACAGCAGGGGCAGAGTGCAGGGAGGTGCTAGAGTAGGAAGTCTTCCCTGGTAAGACAGCCTTTGCAGAGAAGGAAGGGAGTGAGTGAAGCGTCTGTACATTACGGAGGAAGTTTCTAGGCAGATTAAACAACAGATGCAAAATCTCTGAGGTCGGAGGGCGTTTAAGCCACAGCAAGAAAGCCAGGATGGCCAGATAATATCAGCAACGATCATGCTGTCAAATCCACTTCCCAAATACTCTCTGTGTCCCTGGAGCTGTGCCAGGTGAGGTGCAGACATTCTAGGACTTATTTGTTATTGTGGTTGTTAGGAGCTGTCAGGTTGGTTCCAACCAATGTGCAACAGAGCGAACCACGGCCCCAAGCTTGCCCCACCCCCACGATGATATTTGAGGCCATTGTTGCAGCCACGATGTCAATCCATCTCCTTAAGAGTCTTCTACTTTTCCAGGGACTTGTCCTTCTTTATAATATGCCCGAAGTTTGTGAGGTGAAGTCTAGCCATCCTTACTTTTAAAAGCCTGTAACACCGAGTGCAACGTTTTTTGTAACATTTAATTTAAATGTATACATTAATATATTGATAACTATGAAAATAAAGAATAAAAACAAAACAATTTTTGTCCTGAAATGAAAAATTCAGGTGTTATAGGGTTAAAGAACATTCTGGTTGTACTTCTCCCAACACAGATCCCTTTGTTCTTTTGGTAGTCCATGGTATGGATATTCAATATTCTTAGCCAACACTGTCATCCAAGTGCAGAATTTCTTCATTGATTTTCCTTATTTATGGTCTAGCTTTGCATGTATCAGAGGCAATTGAAACTACCTGAGCCTGGAAATGGCTCTTCTTAGTCATCCAAGTGACATCTTTGCTTTTAACACCTTGAAGAAGTCTTTTGCACCATATTTGCCTGATGGAATCTTCTGAGTTTCTGACTGCTGCTTCCATGGTGCTGACGGTGGGGCCAAGTAAAATGAAACCCTTGACAACATCAGTGTTGTCAAGCAGAAGTTGCTTACTGCTGCAATTGTGTGGGGTTTTGTTTTCTTTATGTAGAGAGGGAAGACAGTCTGAAGCCTGTAACCTTTGATCCCTATCAGCCAGGGCTTCAAGTCATTTTGGCTTTCAGCAAGGAAGCTAGTGTCATCGGCACATTGCAGGTTTGCTAATGGGTCTTTCTCAAAAAAAGAAAAATTGTCGTCTTCGTATTGTCCAGCTTCTCTGATTGTTTGCTCATCATTCAGATAGAATAAGTCTATTTTGCTGTCCTCACTAATGCACTGAGGCCAACACCATTATTCTTACCTCCTGGAGTCTAAAGACATTATGCAACTTGTCCCAGGTTACCCAGCCATTAGGGTGTAGCATAGGCCAGACAGTTCAGCTTCAGGGCCTGTTCCCCTAGTTGTCCAATGGCAGAGGGGTGGTAAGGCATTCAATATATCTGCCCAACCCAGCCAGCTTCTTCAGTATGAGAGGAAGGTATGCACATGGTGGAGAGGTAATATGCTTCCCCTACCCCCTTTACTTTAACCAGCAGATAAGGTAGCAGGATAGGTGGCCTTTGTGGCCACTCATATACAGTGGTCTTGAGGGGACCGGAATGAAGGAGGAGAAACAAGAGGAAGAACTAGGGACCCTGGTGAGATGTACCTTAGGTATGCCAGGGGCCCTGGGTGCATTTGGAAGGGGCAACACTGAGAAGTTCCTGCAGGACTAGTGAATTATTTAATGTGGCCCCTCCCCCTTTTTCGACAGTTAAGGAAAGTTTAATGTTGACTGGATATTTGATGGCATAAAGGAACTGGTGCTATGAAGTACTATTTTTAGCATGAGAGTTATATTAGCACTACTTTTAAAGCATGAGAGTTATATTATGGTTGTGGTTTTTAAAAAATCATTTTATTGGGGGGCTCGCACAGCTCTTATCACAATATTTCCATTCATCTATCATTCCATCCATTGTGTCAGGCCCACTTGTACATATGTTGCCATCATCTTTTCCAAAAAACGTGGCTCTTCTAGGCAAAGTCTCTAATTCCCAGTAAACGACCTTTCCCTGCAGGGGTCTGGTAAGGAGGTGGGGAAAATACTGACAGGATTCACCTGTGAATAACTGCAAGACTGGATCCCCCAGAATGAGATCCCGCTGAGTAAAAAACAAGCCTTCTGAGAAGCAGAAAGAGGGATCTCATGACCAGGAAGAGCCAGGAGTGGCCTGTATCCTCTGAATCTGAGACCCCTGCACAGTGAACCCCCAGGATCCAGGTGACAGCTGTGACATCAGAGGAACAGCAGCAGAACCAGGAGCCAGAGCATGGGACAGTGATGGACTCCCAGCCCACGGAGCAAGTTAAGTGGAGTGCTTTTGTGCAGGAGGCTGGCTTGTGGAGTGGCGCCTCTGGACACTTCACTGGGGGCGCTGGACTTGCTGACCCATGGAAGTGGAGCTCAGGGCCTTGGGGCTGAGGCTTAATGGAGGGGGTGCCTCTGGGCACTTCACTCAGAAAGCTGGGTTTGCTGACCCACGGAGCGTGAGCTGACTGTCTTCCGGTTGAGGCTCACAGCAGAATGATGTGCCTCTTTGAGTATTTATTAGTGGACCTGAAAGGCTGTAACAGGTCCTGGTCAACAACCACCCTGAGCATTTCTCACTGGCACGTGTTAACCTCCTTCACAAACCCCTTCATCATGATTTTTGTCTGTGATTTTCCATGCAACCATCACAATGGATATGAGAACCCAGAGATAAACGATAGAACATTAGTTAAGACAGTACAGTTTCTGTGACCTCATTTTCCTTTCTCAAGCACAGTGGATCCTGAGTCAGGGGAGGGGGAGACAGAAGGGGACACCTGCCCCAGCACAACACAACAAGCCCACTTGGGTGTGCTAGGAGTGTGGAATGACTTCCAGGGACCCACAGGTATGAATGGCGCCTGATAGAAGGTAGGGGAGGCCTTTCTGGTGATCAACGGCTATTCATCTTCGAATGGAGGCCTTCGAGTGTTGCCCCAGGTGCCCTAATGTGGAGGGCCACCCCTTACAAACTGACACTTCATTCGAGCGTGCGCCCCTGCCACTGCGAGTCTGGTTATGTATCCCGGGGGGCCCTTCCTGAGCCCTTCCCCTCCACCCCCTCAAACAGGGCCTCGGGCGCTGGCCGCGGTGCTGAATGCGGCTCTGATCCTCCGCTGCGGTGGTGTGGAGCGGGCTGTGGAGGGAAAGGGCAGCTGGGGCAGCAGTCTGCACGGAGGGGTGCATTTGTGTGCACAGGTGGAGAGAGTGAGTAATACTGGCTAGGGACCTTGCCAGGGTGGCGCTTGGAAGTGACCTCCAGGGCTCTGCTGCACAGTCGTACTTACGGTTCACCTTGGTGCAGCGTCTTCCTCTGTGACCCGAGGCCAGGCACACCGTGCTTTCTTTCATCTTTTTGCTACCCAGCCAAGAACACCCACCTCCTCGTCTGAATTGCCCTTGACTTCATGGAAGTAGACGAGCCATTTCTCTCCTAAGTGCAGTTATCAAACGAGTCCTGGAAAAAACAAACAAACAAACAAACAAACAAACAAACAAACAACAAAAACTAACCCTAGGCATCCTGGTAGAACTGTGTATGCTCCCTAGCGTGTTCCACGGGTTCAATTTCAGGTCAGAGCACAAGGGAGGCCTGTCTTCCAGGTCATGGAAGGGGACTAGAACCTGAAGTGCATGGCCCATTCTCTCAACTAATAATAATTTTAAAAGACAGCTTCCCTGAAGGTCGCAGAAGAGATTCTTCATTTTGTTCAGAGTCCCCACTGCCCAGTTCTGAGTGTATGGTGGATTCAGGAACATCTCAGACCCTCTTGGGTCTTGGGGTGTCCTTTTTTTTTTTTTGGCAAGTTCTTGAGTTCTCTCCTGAATCTCCCTGGCCCAAGAGTCATGTCAGCCCCCGACTTGGCAGGATCGAAAAATCTCATCCTTGGAGCCAGTTGGGTTTTAGGAGTCCAGATAGCTGTGCATGCATCAGACTTTCCAGAGGATGGGGGGAGAAACACAGGCTGTGGAGGTGGATCAGGGTGGGGCCAAATAAAAGCATGGTCTCTTTGCTGCTTTTCAGGGAGATTTGCTGCTCTTGCCTTTTGAGGGTTAATCCTGAAGACTATGAATTACTTTGACTTGTCTCAAAGTGCTGCCCCAGATGGCAGTCTGCCAGGTGGATGCTCTCCTCTGAAGGTGCAGATTGAGCACTTGAGTTATGGGCACTGGGCCATAGCTGTCTTTTTAAAAAAGCATGACCTCATTGTTTCAGTTCTTTGGTCCTGATATTTTAGTAGAGCCGGTAAGCATTGCCGTGTTTTGTTGACATTCGGATCTACAGTCTCCTGAGGTCAGAGAAATCAGAACAGTGGGGAAAGCACATCCCCCCAAAGGTCAGCAGCTCGAACTGAACCCACCAGTCACTCCTTGGGAGAAAGACGTGACAGTCTGCTCCCATGCAGAGTGACAGCCCGTAAAACCGATGGGGCAGTTCTACTCCGTCTCTCAGATCGGGGCCTATGAGTCGGAATGGACTTGGCAGGGGAGGGTTTCACTTATTGTCACTTACGGTATTTTGTGTTGGGGTCAGAAAGACAGGAGCAGAGTGAGAGCGAGCCACCGGCCCAGCCTGGCCGTCTCCTCTTAGAGCCGTCACACGTGGTGACGGAGGTGAGCGCTGCCAAGAGCTTTCTCTGCCGTCTTGCTCAGGAACTAGGCAGCTGCTCATGCAACATGGACAACAGCAATAGAGAACGTCACAGAACGTTTCTTTCTTTCTCTTCTCAGCTCTGGGAGAAACTCGCAGATGTTTGATGGCTATGGGGATATCACCAAAGAAAACCCCCCAAACTTTCTAACATCACTGGGCCAAGTGTTAATCACATGTCAGCCAGGAATCCCATTGAGCCAGAGGGGGAGAATGAGAGAGAGAGAGAGAGAGAGAGAGAGAGAGAGAGAGAGAGAGAGAGAGAGAGAGAGAGAGAGAGAGAGAGTTGGGGGTTGGTGAGAAGCTGGGAGGTAGCGCTTCATGAGCCAGTTAGGACTCCAGGGGGTGGTGCGCCAGGAGGGAGACGGGGGATGATGAGCAGATTGCCGAGTGGGAAGAAAAGCAGTTGAATTGGGGATGAAAGGAGATGGAGAGAGATGCAGATGGGAGCCAACACCAGCATGGCGGTGCACACGCTTTGGAAACAGGTTTGGAATAGGGAATGAGCGAGCAGTGCAGGAAGACACACAGAGGTACAGGAGAGGAGATGGTAGAACGAGGGGAGGGAGACAAAGGATGGATGGGGAGGACATGGGCCGAGAACAGACAGGCAGAGAAAGACACCCAAAGACAAAGAGGAAGTGAGTAAGAATCCGGGCACTAGAGATATTGTGACATTAACAGAAGGCGAAGACTGCAAGATAAAAGGCAGCTTAAGCCATTTTCTGGTCTGTTAAGTCACCCACGGCTGCACAATGTGCCGGGAAATGATGTCTGTCTGTGATCATTGTTTACTCAGAAAGCAGGCTGACATGAGATGGAATTAACACAATAGGATGGAAAATTGCTAATAAAACAAAAATCCCTGCCGTTAGATTTTCATAGCCTAATTATTCAGCACGTTACTCGCTAATGGCATGAGACATTACCATGCTAATGTGCAGTCTGCATATGTCAGAGAAGGCAGGATGGAAAGGACTGCGCCTCCCTGCAAATGGAGAGATTCCCGGTTCCCAGATGGGCACTGGTGGCCAGGGAAGGAAGCCGAGGGTGTAGACTTTCCAGGTTTGGGCGAGAGAACCCTGACACTTGTGCCTCTGTTTCAAGCAAAGCACCATGGGCCCTTTCCATCCATGCTGCTCCCTGCGGCCACCATGTGCCCCTCCCATTTGAGGATCTCATTACTGACATCGATGCAGATTGGAGCCCAAATGACAGGAAGCCAAAGCTGGCTCAGTTTGCACTCCATCGCCGTGGAAACCTAACTTGGTGCATTCTTCCCCTTGGCGACCTCTGAGCCCCATCTGACTCCACTGGTACAGAGTTCAGGTTCACTTGTTGCTGCTTTTAGTTGTAAATTGGTTCTGTTCTGTTAAAGGGGTTCTAGTTGGCCTTGAAAAGGGTCAAGGGGCTCGGTCTGATACTTGATCAGAAAACTGTTGTCTACCTGCTCATAGACCCAGAGACCCGGGTAGCTATTTGGCCTGGGTGGAATGGCTGGGTCACAGGATGGAATGCAAAGACCAGGACAGGCCAACATTTTCTTCCAGGAGCTCACAGATTCTTGGGTATGATAAGGGAGGTGTTCAACCCAGGAGAGGCCAGGGGAGGCACAACTGTCCCACTTCATCTAGGAGGAGGGCAGCAGGCCCGGGGCTCTGGAGAGCAGCACTGGACTCTTCAGCCTGGACAGACCTGGATTCACAGCCCCCCTCAAATGGGGCCATCTGAAGGTGGGAGGGCTGTCTGAACGCAGGAGTGTTTGCTTAATGTGACACCCCTTCCCCTAGTCTGGTTAATAGTATTGGGATCTTCCCCTCTCATGTCCTCTGGAGATTGAAATTCCTGGTCTCACAAGAAGCCAAAGTAGTCCACGTCAATTCAGTGGGACAAGAATACCATGGTGATCGGTCCAAGAAGGACCACATCTCCAGGCTGGATTCACCACTGTCCTACTGATAGGTTTACTAGAACCACTAACAGAGGTCTGTCTTCCCTCAATTCCCTTCCCTCTTTTGTCCTGGAAGAGCTGTCTGAAGGGGCTTAATTCACTAAACTTAGAAGTCCAGTCGATCAATTGTATAGCATGTAGTGTGAAATCAACATGAAGAAAAGCAAAGTTAAGAGGAGAGAGAAGAAGAAGAAGAAGAAACAAGAGAAGAGTGAAAAGTGAGGGTGAATGGGAGGGAGAGAAAGAATGATCCTGCTCAATCCCTGATTTGAGACATTTCAGAAGTCTCCCCTGCCCTCTGGGTTTCCATTCATACGAGTATGTACATCCTCTCTTTGTTTAAGCTGGATTGAGGTAAGCTTTGTCAGTCACAGGTTAAGCAGACCTCTGCCATTCCTTGTCTGCTACGTGTCTCCACTTCAGAATGCTTAAGGCCTTCTCAGTCACCACACACAGAACAAGACTTGATCATTCTTGACGACCCGTGTGTCTTTTTTCAGCCTGCCATCCGCTTTTGTGGCGGAAGGTGAAGAGACAGGTCAAGCATCTTGCTGACAGAACTACATAAAGTGGGACCAGTACTGATGTTCTTGATCTTCTTACCCCAAAGACTGTTTGAGACCCGAGAACACACTCTTCTCAGTCTGCTTCTGTCTCTCCTTTGACTTTGACCTCTTTTGTGAATAGATGCTTAGGGAAAGAAGCCAAGGAAGAACTTCAGACAAGAGCTTGATCTTTTGGGAGCGGTTTCAGAGTGAAGATTCAATTGAGCACTATCAATCCATACCAATAGCAGGGATTAATGGGCTCACGAGGCCCCTGTTCCTGGGCAGCTGGCATGCTCTCCATCTCCCCACCCCGCACCCTGAGCTACATCTGAACAAATGTCCTGTGTCCTGGTGATTCGGGTGGGCAATGAGGAAGGGACTAGGATGCAGGGGTGGCAGTCATAGAATACCAGTAGGACTGTATTCTCTTGAAAGTGGATGGATGATCTGCTAAGGATAAAACGTGAGTGCAGGTAGTGCACCTTCCGGCTTGAAGCCCTAAGAGCCATTGCCTGGATGTTGGATTCTCCCTGGCTTGGAGAAGACTGGTCTTCCAAATAGAGAGGCTCCACCCGCCGGGGTGCCCCCGAATGTGGAAAGCACAGCTCATCTAGGATGGACAGGAAGAAATAATTGCTTTATAAGCCACCAAGTCTCTTATTTTTAACCATAGCAAACTGAGCTCAGCCTTAGTAAATAAGGACCAAGGGGTTTTGTAAATATCGTGGTGTAGTGGGTTACTCCTCGGCCTGCTGACTACAAGGCCAGTAGTTCAAAATCACCAGCCACTCCCTGAGAGTAAGATGAGGCTGGCTTTGGGGCAGGATTTGGAACCTGACTCCCAGATGTCTAGCCGACAATTCTGGAACCCCGACTCTCTGAGCGATTCTTTGAACGGCCCACTGTTTCTTTTCATGGATTCCTTTCCTGCTTAAATTACCCAGATATGCTCTCTCTGGACTAACACTTAGAACCGTGACTGCTCGAAACAAAAGACCCACCACCATCAAGATCTTTCTGACTCATAATGGCCCTCTACCACAGGGTGGAACGGTCCCTGTGGGTTTCTGAGACGGTAACTCATTAGGAACGCAGCAAGCCCCAGAGCTAGAGTAGCAAGACCACCACTGCTCCACTACGGTTGCTGTCTCTGGTGCTGACTGCGGATTGTCCCAAGAAGCTGAGACCGCAGCACCAGGGTTACTGTGGCCTTGGGGAGCAGGAAGTAGCTGCTGCTTCACACCAACCGAATGAGTTTCCTCAGCCCCGCCTCTCTCTATTCCATGGAAGCTTCCAGTCGAAGGCCAAGGGAGCTTCATGGAGGGTAGCCCAACAGAAGGGCAGGGCTTGTAGCATCAAGCAACCAAGTTGTACGATTGGAAGAGCACTGGGTTGGAGACTGACTGTCAGTGGTGAGCCTAAACTAAGCAAGCCTGTTCACAGTATGGACTTGTAAGGAGGGGTGAGGATGAGAAGAGGCCCGAGTTCTGAGCGCTGTAAAACACCCATGGATGTTGGTTATTGCACGTCTGCATGGTGAGGTGAGATAAGCAGACCTGGGTACAGATTACCCGTTGATGTCCAGTTCAAACTAGCTCACAGTGACCCCGTGTATGTCTGAGTAGGGTTTCCAAGAAAGCTCTGAATGAACTCAAATCTCCAAGCTTTTGCTTCGCAGCCTAGTCTGACCATCATTTGCATCACCCCGGCCGCCATCGTCAGAGCAGATAAAGGGTCTAACCTTGGAACTAGTTTGAAGATATTTGCCTTCTCAATACCTGTCTGTCCCACTAGTATACAAACTGAGTTTTTGGTTGATTTTGTTCAGTGATGTACTCCTAGTAATCAGAACAGTGCCCAGAAGACTGGTTCTCCATAAATATTTGTTGAATGAGTGACTGTCTCAAACTTGTCATCTGTGACTATGATCTCCCAAGATTTGACAGTTATGAGGGGGCATCGAAGAGTCCATGGAAAAAGGATCATGGGGATTTTAAATGAACTTTTAAATCTTCCACATATTACCAGACAGGGGAAAGGGTGTTTTTAGCACCTCTAACCAGGAGTTTCTCCTGACTTTGTTTCCCTTTCTTCAGCTCCAGTGAAGAGTTTTCACAAAGCATTTCAGCTTTCCAGCAAGCAGTGTCCATCATGGCTTCTTGAGGTCATGTGATCAGGGGATGCTGGTTGGAAGAGCTGAGGTCACCTGATCAGGGTTTGCTGATTGGAGAAGTTGGCTCTGGTTTCCACACCACTCTTTTTAGCTCTGACCCAATCTTCATCATCATCATCACCATCATCATCATCATCACCATCATCATCATCATCATCAAGGTTTTAGCCATGCATTTCTTTTTCCAGCCTAGTTCTTACTGTCCTACTGCTCAATTGGTACTTAGTGAAATGAATCTAACGGACTCACGATCCACTATGAAGTACAAGGATCACCACATAAAACCCATTGGCTTCTCCCAATGTGAACACAAAACAGCCATGTCTTGGCCACAAATCACTGAAGATAAAGATGGCCGGACCTAGAAAGGATTTGGAGGACACACAAATTTGCTTCCCTGGGGAAGGTGGGAAAGGGGCCTTTCATTTGATTTTTCCTCCGCCTGCACTGAAGGCTCCGGATCGTCCAGAATCTGGCTCCTTCTGGTCATTGGAGACCTCGATCTATAAGTCACCCCTCACCTAGGTCTTCCCTGAGTCCTCGCTCAATCCAAAGTAGCCACCTGGTAACCCTTCATCCTAAGGCTGCATCTCGATTATCTGCCTATTACTGATTACTCTGTATCCATTTATCAGTTCATTCCTCATTTATCTGACTGCCTCAACTAGAACTTAAGCTCTAGACAGAACCTTACTCTCTTCTTCAGCACCTAGGCCAGCACCTGTTAATTGTCAGTTTCCGATTCCCCGTAACCCCGTGTATGGCAGAATGAAACATTGTCACGGCCTGCACCCTTTGCCCATTTATTGGTGTGCACAAGTCAATTGTTGCAGCCAGTGTGTCGATCCATCTCATTGAGGGTCTTTCTCTTGTTTATTGATCCCCTCTCTCTACCTTACCAAGCAGGATATCCTTTTCTGGGGGCTGTTCTCTCCTGACAGCTCATCCAAAGTATCTGAGACAAATCTTTGTGATCCTCGCCTCTAAGGAGTCAAAAGGAAAGCTTTCCACCTTGGAGGCTCATATTCCAGCGCTATGTCAGGCAAATGTTCTATGGTGATCTGTGAGGTTTTCACTGGCTAATGTATGAGTGTCAATCACCAGACCTTTCGTTCTAGTCTCTTTCAGTTTGGAAACTGATGAAGTCTGTGCACCCTGGGTGACCCGGCTGGTGACTGACAAGACTAGTGACATAGTTTGCAGCATCCCAACTGCCAGCCCGCAAGTCACTACTGTACGACAAAGTGACAGACAGGTGGCAGCAGCATCTATTAGATGCTCCGCAGCAATGGCAGAACCCAGGTCAAGGCTTACTGGAACCTGAAGCTCAGAGAAGCAATGTGACCTTGACTGGGTCCCGTTGCTCATAAGCAGAAGGGCTGGGCTGCAAACTCTTAGCTCTTGACTCGGCTTTCTGCTCTGAGCCAGGTTTTCTTGGTGATAAAGGCAAGAAGATCGGGCATTTCTGGAGTCTCCATCATGTGTCAATCCGTGTACTGGTTGCTTTGTCCATGCCAGTCCCTCAGTCCTGTGACAACACTCTGTGCTGTCGGCAGCGCTCATGTTTTATAAATTAGAAAGCAGAGCCTTTGGGACGGTAATAATTGGGCAGATATCACATTGCTATTGAGCTGTGACCTGAACCGGGCTGGTCTGGCTCCAGCGCTTTGTTCTGCTGTACCTGAACAACTGCATTCAGATATTTATTGAGGTTTCTGGGCAGTAAAACCAAGCAGTGACGAAAAGGGACATTTCAGACAGGATGACAGAAGGCATGGGCCAGGGAGGCATCTCAGCTTTTCTTTGCCCTTCCAGTCACACGGTAGAGATGGCATCTGTCTCTTTCCCTTGTCAGCAAGGCCCACCCACTTTACAGCCACAGAAGGGCTCATGTTACCTGGAAAATGACTGAATGGAAGCGCTGCCTGTCTCCTCTCCTCATCTTCCTGGTGCGGATGGACCAAGACAGCTGGGAGGGACTCGCCTGTCATCGATGCCAAGATGCCCAGAATTTCCAAGTCAGTAGTGTGTAGCCAGGAGGATGAGGGCAGAGCCTGTGGCCCTCGGCTCAGTGCACAGGCTGGCCACACGTTCCTTCAGACTCTACTCCTTTTCTGCCCTCCTGGGCTCATGTTCTACTCTCTAGTTGGTCCCTAACCCAGGGAGAACGCATCTCTTTCTCCTCCCTTCTCCTCAGGCTACAGAATCCATATGGTCTTCTGACCTGGGCATGCTCTCTGGCCTCAGGCAGCCTGGTGATCCTCGTCTTCCCCCTCACAGTTGTAGGTCCTCGGATGGGATGGGTTAGAGTTTATGTCAACTAGACTCATGCGGGTGAAGGTAGGGGTGGAGCTCAACCTGTCAATCAGGTGGCAGCTTGATGACACCTCCCTGAGGGTGTGGCCTTTTGGATAAGAGACACTCAGAGCCAAACCCAGCTCACTCTGGCTACTGTGACATCTCTTGGATCCGGGCCTGTGTCTGGTTCCTCAATCTCTTGTTGTATGGCCAGCTGATCCCAGGAGCCACCAGTGGGCTGCCGGCCTTGGATTCCTTTACCTCTGCATCCTCCAGCCTGTGGCCCTTGGGCCTCCTCTTCCTGTTTCCTGCTCATCAGCTTCTGCTGCTACTTGAGGCAGGAGAAATCTCCAGCTTACATCTGACCTATGGATTTGGACAGGACTGGACTTACCTACGTCTACAACAGTGTAAGCTATTTCTTGACATCAATCTCTTTCTTTCCCCTTCCAGAAATACATTACAGAGTTTATTAAAATATGGACCAACCCCCCTCTCCACTGTACCCCCAGAAAACTCTCCCCCCACAGTCACCAGGTTGCAAGCATCACAGTTTTCACACTCAGCTGTTCTCTGACCACGGTTGACATCCAGGTAGAAGCCTTCATTGGGTTGTCTTCTGAATGCTGATATCCAGGTGGGAATTCTCCAAGGAAAAACCTAAGACCTGCACGCTGCCTAGCCCCCGTTCCCTGTACTCACCATAAATCTCTCTCAAGACATACATCCAGCCTCACTGGTTTGGCTTCTCTCTAGAGAACCTTCTCTAACACACCAGGCTGGGAGAAAGGTGCTCTCAGCACCCACCGCAGCTGCCCAGGCAAGGGCACCCAAGAAGGTGCTCCTGTCCAAATCGTAAAATTACTTAAGGAGCGCACACTCTGCCCTTTCCCCTACTTCTGATAAAGGGCTTGATGGTCCCTGGATTAAAGATTGTGGTCTTCTTCCCCCCCCCCCCTTTCCCTCCCTTACTGTAACCTGGTGCAATATCCCTGGCTGCTGTAACTAAGTACAACAAACTAGATGCTTAAAACCACACGAATGCATTCTCTCAGTCCTGGAGGCAGATGCCTGCATTCCCGGTGTCAGCTGGGCCATGCTCTCATTGAAGGCTCTACAGAAGGATCCTGCTTTAACTCTTTCAGTCCCCGAGGGCCCCACGTGTTTCTTAGCTTGTAGCAGCATCCCTCCACTCTCTGTCTCCATGGTTGCATGACCATCTTCCCTGTGTGTGTGTCTCTCAGTGCCTCTTCTCTTCTTATAAGGACACCAGTCAGAGTAGGCGAGGGTCCACCCTAGTAGGGCTTGGTGTGGACTTAACCAATTGCATCTGCAAAGACCCTCTTTCCAAGTAAGATGAAACTCGCAGGTCCTGGAGTTTAGAAAGGCAAGGGGTCTTTGGTGGCTGCAGCACACAATTGCCCACCCCACCTGCATGTCTTGTTTCCCTTCAGCAAAGTTCAATACCTCCTTTGTGCCAAGCACGATGCTAGGCTGTGCACAGTGGAAGCCAAAGGCTCTGGTATCCTGTGTGCAGGGAGGAGTTGGCATCTGGGGCATGCCATCTCAGGGCAAGGAGCGGTCCCAGGCCCCCTACATCTTGACACACACGCGGGCCCTCTTTGCTGCGACTGTATCTACATGCTCATTTCACCCAGCTGTATTCTTGGACTGGAACCGCTTCTTGGGACTCAAGTCTGCTTCACGCAATTTCTCTTTCAGAGACAGGGAAGAACAAAGGCAGAGGCAATAGGGATGCAAAGAGAAGATACACTTGTTCCAAACAGAAACCCTCAAAGCAGCTCTTGTAGCAAACCAAACATTCAAAGTCATTTCAGCTGAGCTGAGATCTCCCCGAACTCAAACGCCCAGGTGTAGAGCGATGAGAAGGAGGCATTATTCTGGAGATAGAGTAATAAGCTAATACAGCATGCATGACAACTTTAGGGACTGAGAATTCATAAATATATTCATGTTCCCTTCCCAGGAAGATTGACTCAACACCCAGCCACCAAGTGAGAGATGGGAAGGAGCAAGGCAGAGGCAGAGAGGGGGCGAACTCCAGACGTTCACGTCTCCTGCATAGGCATTCTGGACAAAGACGACTTCATCAAGCCCATCAACAGCCACCGCCCGAGACGGCTGCCTCTGGAAGCCCCATCAATTAACCTGCCCAGAAAATTTGCCAAAAGGTCACACTGAACATTAATCAGGCGCTGGAAAGTCGGGTGAATTTGCACAGCTGAGAGAGAGGCAAGAGGAAGGCTCTCAGCACGGCATTTTCAAAGCCACGTCCCAAGGACTCAGGGGAGGCCAATAGCCGCTGCCAGCCGATGTCGGGGCAGAGGATGGGCGCCCAGGCATACGGTGCGGGCAGGCGTAGGAGTGTACAGCCTGGGCCTGGCGGCTTGAGCATGCGTGGGGCATCTTTCTTCCTGTCTCGAGCAGCACAGGGTCTGAGGTTGAACAGCGCCCACCCATGGGCGAAAAGGGTACTTGCGGGAGCCACACAGTGAAAGATGGGCTCAGAAGGCGGGTACAAGGCCACAGGAACTAGAAGATGGGAGAAAAATCACAGTTACCCCCTCACAGGGGTGTGCGTGACGCTTCCTTTAAGCCATGGAATCTTGAGCAAGGAGCTCAGTCTTGGATTGATTTAGTTGGGACCATGGCTGATCCTGGGGCAGCCATTCCTGGGGGTGATAATTCTTGCCGCTAGGAGGAGTCCTGGTGGCGAAGTGTTTACATGTTGAGCTGCCAACTGCAAGATCAGTAGTTCAAAACCACCAGCCGCTCCCTGGGAGAAAGATCAGACTGTCTACTCCTGTAAAGAGTCACACTCTCAGAGAACCACAGGGGCGGCGCCACCTTGTCCTATAGGGTGGCTATGAGTCCACATTCTTTTTCATTATAGTTCCTCAGTGGTATGAACTGTTCAGGCACTTGCCTGCTAAATGATAGACTGAAGGTTCGAGCCCACTCCCAGGAACTTTGGAGGAAAGAAAACACAAACTCATGGCTATCAAGTCAGAACTGACTCAGGGCAGAATGCTGAGTCTTTCTCCTGTGAGCTGCTGGTGGCTTTGAACTTACAACCACTACACCACCAGGGTTTGTCCTCAGAAGAAAGGTCTGCCTTTTTTTCTTACTGAAAGAATGCAGTTCTACTGAGACCCACACGGGGCCGTTGTGGGTTGGAATCGACGTGACAGCCATGTTTTTTCCCCACTCCCCGTAGAGCCCAGAAGGTGGGAAGATGTAGCACAAATTCAGGTCATTAATTTTCTGTGTCTTCTTTCAGAATGTCAGTTTTCTTGATCTGCCTTTATGTGGACGTTCTTCTCTTTAATACCGGCGACTCCAATCTCCTCTTCATTCCTGTCCTGTCAACCACCTTTCCTAATTGGCAATTCTAATTTGCCCCCAAGACAGAGCTACATTGATATGTGCATTTATTCAAGAAATATTTGTCCAGGATTCTCTGTGTGCCAGGCTCTTGGCTGAGCAGAGGGTGCTCAGAGCCCGCCAATCTTCGATCTCCTCTTTGCCAGCAAGCCCTGGCTCTTTCTGGCTTTTCCCCATTTCCCGTGCAGCCACGGGGGCCAACTGAAAGAGAGGACCATGGAAGGGGCCTTACAGACTCACTGACTTTCCTGGATGGAGTGCCCCTTTGTCCCTACCCAAGCCCTTCCTTTAGATGGCTGGAGCACCAGCAGCTATTTTGTGACCTTGAGGAAGAAAGCTAAGAGCTCAAAAGGTTGGATATATAACTCCTAACCTCCCACCCCCCCGCCAAGGGGACGAACAACAGACCATGTGGGTGAAGGGAGACAACGGATGGTGTAAGATACGAAATAATAATAACAATATAAAATTGATAATGATTCACGAGGTGGGAGGGAGGGGGAAAAAGAGGAGCTGATACCAAGGGCTCAAGTAGAAAATGCGATGGAAACGTTGATGGCAGCATATGTACAAATATGCTTGATAAATTGAAGTCTGGGATGTTTTAAGAGCTATAGGAGCCCCCCAATAAAATGACTTTAAAAAAATGGCCGAGCAGACAAATAAAAGGAGGCTCCTATCAGCCCCTTGCTGCTTCCGTGTGGCCTTACTGCGCACAGGAGGACACATTTCTTTTTTTTTTAAATAAATAATTTTATTGGGGCTCATACAACTCTTATCACAATCCATACATACATCAATTGAGTAAAGCACCCTTATACAGCCGTTGCCCTCGTCATTCTCAAAATTCGCCTTCCACTTGGGTTCCTGGAATCAGCTCATTTTCCTTTTTTCCCTTCCCCCCTTTCCCTGCTCTCCCTCCCTCATGAACCCTTAATCATTTATAAATTATGATTTTATCTTATCTTACACTGCCCGGTGTCTCCCTTCACCCACTTTCCTGTTGCCCATCCCTCAGAGAGGAGGTTATATGTAGATCCTCGAGATCGGTTCCCCCTTTTTACACCCCCTTCCCTCCAGGTATCGCTACTCTCACCGCTGGTCCTGAGGGGTTCATCTGTCCTAGATTCCCTGTGCTTCTAGATCCCAACTGTACCGCTGTGCACTCTCTGGTCTAACCAGGTCCGCAAGGTAGAATTGGGATCATGATAGTTGGAGGGGAGGAAGCGTTTAAGAACTAGAGGAAGGTTGTGAGTTTCATTATTGCTACACTGAACCCTGAGTGACTCATCTCCTCCCCACTACCCCTCTGCAAGGGATGTCCAGCTGTCTACAGATGGGCATTGGCTCCCCATCACACGCTCCCCTCATTCACGATGATGTGATTTTCCCTCTGCCTTTGTTGCTTGGAACTTGATCCAGGAGGGCACATTTCTTTACTGGCATTCACAGATACTGGCTGTTAGTTGCTGCCAGGTCGGTTTCCATTTGTGGCAACGCTACGTGTACCCAGGAGAACAGCTGCAGAGTGGTTTTCAAGACCGTGCGAACAGATCTCAAGGACTCTTCCAAGGCCCCTCTGGGTGGCTTTGAACAGCCAACCTTCCAGCTAGTGTTGAGTGCTTAAACTGTTGGCGCCACTTGGAAGGCTAACAGACCATAAACCAAACCCACTGACACCGAGCCAATTTTGACTCATCATGAACCAAGGGGACAAAATGGGAACTGCCCCGCAGCCCTGGTGGCGTAGTGGGTGATGCGTTAGGCTGCTAACTGCAAGGCCAGCCATGTGAAACCACCAGCCGCCCTGCGGGAGAAAGAAGAGGCTTTCTACTCCTGTCGAGTCACAGTCTCGGAAACCCACAGGGGCCGTTGGCATCGACTGCACGGCAGCAGCGGGGGAGTTGAGAATGCTTGTGAAAGTTGGACGTTGAATAAGGAAGCCCGAAGAAGAATCAAGGCATTTGAATGGTGGTGCTGGGGAAGAATACGGCACGGCCCGTCTTCTGCCAAAAGAACAAACAGATCTGTCTTGGAAGAAGTGCGGCTGCAGCGCTGGCTGGAGACAAGGATGGTGAGACTTCGCTGGTCTTTGGACGTGTTGTCAGGAGAGACCAGTCCCTGGAGGAGGACATCCTACTTGGGAAAGCAGAGGGGCAGGCAGCGAAAACGAGGACACCCCCCTCCCCCCATGAGATGGTTTGTCCCGGCGGCTACAGCAATAGGCTCAAAACTAACAATTGTGAGGACGGCGTGGGGCGGGAGCGGTTTCGTTTTATCAGGCACGGGTTTGCTGTGATTTGAACTGTTGTGTTCTACTGCGCACAGGTTATGCATTGAGATGACTTGGTGGCACCTAACAACAACAACAACGACACCGTTTATAAAGGCAAGTTACCGTATCTCCCTCCCAAGGAGCAGCTGGTGGGTTTGAACGACTGACTGCTCAGTGAGCAGCCTCTGGACGTTTAATCACTTCCCTCTCTGGATCCCAATGCCCTCAGGTCTATACCGAGTGATGGGACTGGATAGCTGTGCTGGGGGGCTCTCTTTTCAGTTCGAAAGCTCTGGAATACCCAGCCCTTGTGTTCAGTCTCGCTGCCCTTGGGGTCCACCCCCTCCCCACATTCCCACCTGGTGTCTTAGTCGGGACCAGTGGCTTGCCCCAGGGTGCCCCGGCCTCAGCAGAACGGCCTGCCAGCAAGGTGGCTGGTGCATCTGCACACCTGACTCCGAGGGCTGAGGGGAGCGCTAACGGTGATAAACCTTCCGCAGGCTCACAGGGGAGGCAGCGGCCCAGCCCCGAGCGAGGGAGCGACTCGTAACCCTCGGGGCCCATTTCTTGAGCTGCCAGGCAGCGACTGCCATCCTAGGCTCGATTGACAGGGCCGCTGGGAACGCTAAACAGACCTTGATTTCTTTTCCTGCGTTGGCACATTTACCTAATGAGCAGAAGGAACGGGCCTGGAGGGGCACTGAAACGGGGGCCACAGGTGGCCCGGGAGTGGAATAGTTCTGCTTGTCGTGGGGATTTTTTTGTCTCTTTCTCCCCATCAGTTCCCAGGCCCAGGGGTGGCAGGTCTGGCCTGGGGGGGACTTGCTGAGTGGGCGTGGCTGCTAGGGCAAGGAAAGAGCCCACAACTGGCCCAGGTCAGTTCCCAACCTGTGCTCTGGCTCACCTGGGAGGGCCTGCTGGGGCCTGGAGGCGAGAACCTTCTGAAATGGAGTGTGGGACTCACTCAAACCCCCCTCCCATAGAGTTGATTCTGATTCGTGGCGACCCAATGGAACAGCGTAGAACTACCCGCCGCTGTGAGTTTCCAAGACCGTACCTCCCTGTACCTGTGTTTCTTAACGGGTTTGAACTGCTGGCCTTGTGGTTAGCAGCTCAACGGTAACCACTTTGGCCACCACCAGCCCCTTTGGCTAGAATGTTGGGGCTTGGGGTCCTGTCGGACTCTGAAAACCCCCTGAGAGAGGACATGGTGCTCAGCCCTGGGGATGACTCGGCCAGGCTAGGATGCGGACATATTTCGTGTCCTCACTGCAAATGCATGATCCAGCCTTCTGGGGCAGGCTGAAGAGTGGGGATCTCAGGGCCCCATCAGGGTGGGGTGTGTCCGAGTGCAAGGGTCTCTCTCTCTTGTCCCTGCCTCGCCCTTGGCCAGCTGTGCTTTTGGTGACCCAGTGGGGCAAATGGCTGGGTGAGTTGCTGCCAAAGGAAAGGCAGGTTGGAACCCACTGTGGCAGTTACATCATCTCCTGTCAACCTGCGAAGGGGTGGAGTCTAGCCTATCAATCAGGTCATAGCTAATGAGGACTCTGAGCATGGCCTTCTCCTGAGGATTCTGGGAACTCTGGTCTTCCTTCCTGGACGTGGGACACATACACTCTCTGCTTCATCTTCCTGCTGACAAGCCACATGGAGCTATGCCGAAGGCAGCCAGAGCCCTGGTATTGGAGGAGCCACGTGGAGACCCATGCCAGCATTGAGAGGCTTCCACCAGCCGCTGGATCCCCAAGACTTTCCACCCACTGGCCTGTGATCTTCCTGCATTCGGTGTCCTTGCATGAGTTGCATGAGTCTGAAGAGGAATTTACAGACTGGAATCGAACATATGGGTTAATATTGGACTTATGGGCTTGATCTGGACTGGGCTGGGATGCTTTCCTAATATACAATTACTCTTTAATATAAAGCTCTTTCTTATCCACATATGAGCGTCCATGAATTTGCTTCTCTAGTCTACCCAGACTAACACACCCACCCCAGCCCTGGCGACTGCTTCCAGAAAGGTTGCAGCAGAGAAAATGCTAGAGGGCAGCTCTACTCAGTCAGATGGGGTTGCCCTGGGTCCAAATTGACTCCAGGGCACCGAACCACAGCACACAAGGCCCAGTGATGGGCCTGGAGTCTTCTGGTAGGCCCGTGATTTCATCTCTTCTGCCTCTTCCTTCCCAGGGTGGGGCACTTGGTCAGGGTTGATTGAATGGTGGGAGTGGGAGGACATGATGCTGTTAGCAGCCATCAAGTTGCCTCTGATTCATGGCAACCCCCGTATAACAGAGGGAGACGTTGCCTGGGTCTACCCCATCCTCACAATCTCTGATGTTGGAGCCTGTAGTTGGCAACCTTACGGGAGGCCCTAGCTCCTTGTAGATCGCCCTTGATGGGCTGGGAGGAGGCTGCTCCTGGCAGCAGGGGTCGGGTTTTGCTGCAGTGCCTCTTTTTGAAGATGAGCAGTTTGCCTCCTGCTGTCTGGCTTCCCTGGGAGGCTGGGCTCCAGGTGTTGAGATACAGCCGAACCCTGGCCTCCAGGGGAAAAGCAGCGAAGGCCTCCGCCTTGGAGTCATTTAGAAAGGGGATTGGAGAAGTCCCAGGAGAGGAATTTGGAAAAGTGCTCTTCTCCACCAGACTCCCGGGAGACAGGGCACTTGAGCCACCCGGCTGTTTCCACCTTGAATTTCTAACTTGTCAGATGGGCCTCTGGGGAAATGGAGCCACAGATGGGAGAAGTCCCTGAGCTGCACCTGGGAGTGTCCTTGCTGGGATGCCGGCATCTTGAGTCATGATTTTCCAAGTGTTGGGCCTTTTGACCAGCCAGTTCCCTCCAGCTCTCTTTTCCCAGCACGTGTGGCATGGGGCTGCTGTACCTATATTTGGTGGTGGTCCTGGTAATGGGGTGGGGGGAGTCGTATCTACGAGCTGGTTGGGAGAAGGGGCGGGCTTCACTCCAAATGATGAGTCCAGCTTGCATTTCTTACAGATCTGAAATCCAAATGGCTGGGGCATGATCGCAGGGGCCTCGTAAGTATCCATCCAGGATAACTGGGGAATTGTGGGGGCTGTTGAGACTCAGGTCCATGTGAGCGCCATGTGGAGACATGTAGAGAGAGAGATGAGCTTCTAACACTGATAACAGGAGGCTGGGAGTCTTTCTGCCACCCCCTTCCTGGTTACCTATAGGAGCATCTTTCATCCCTCCCCTATAGACACAGGCTGGGCCTGAAGCTCTGCCCAGCACCCGCTTCAGAAGTGAGGCTCAGAGAGAAGACCCAGCATTTGAATTGGATCCCCACTCCAGGTGGCATTGAACAAGAGAACTGTGAAGTTATAAGTTCAGTCCTCATGAGAAGGCTAATGATTGCAGATGCCTTGAAGGCCTCTTGGGGGAGCAAGTGGCTCCACATTTAAAGTTAGTGGTTCCAACCAGGGCTCAGTGGTTAAGATCCACTATGATCCAAAAGGTCAGCAGTTCAAAACCACCAGCCGCTCTGTGGGAGAAAGACAGGGCTTTCTACACTCATAAAGAGTTACAGTCTGGGAAGCTCACAGGAGTGGTTTGACCCTATAGGGCCACTGTGACTTGATGGCAGTGAGTTTGCTTGTTTCTTTGTAGATTCAATCCCACTTGCTGGCTCTGCCAAAGGCCTGGAAAACTGCTTCCATAAAGATTGTTGTTGTTGTTATTAGGTGCCTTCCAGTCGGTTCTGACCCACAGCCAGATTATGCACAGCAGAAGGAAACACTGCATGGTCCTGTGCCATCCCCGCCATTGTTGCTGTGTTGTAAGTTTCACAAAGATTCTTTATATTTCATAAAGCTTCCAGCCGAGACAACTCCTGGAGCAGTCCCACGCTGTAATATGGGAGACTATGCTATGAGTCCCTGGCGAGAGGTTTCTTTGCATTTGTTGGCTTTTTTTATGTGGCCACAACTCTTCTGTGAGCCTCCTCATTTCACCCTCATGAAACTGAGGTATGATGTCCATTTTACACCCGAGGGAATGGAGACTACAGAGGTGGGCTGAGTGACTCTTCCAAGGACACAGAGTGGGCATGTGGTCGGGCTGGAGTTCCACACCACGAGAGTCTGGGTGGAGAATCCAACCTCTCAGCCACTACGCTTAAGCCACCCAGGTGGTTGATTAGTCAGGACCCCAAGCCAAGCCTCCTGAGCCTCCTGCATGCACTCTTTCACTGGACCCATGCTGCCAATAGGGCGGTCACTAGCCTGTGTAGCTGCTGAGCACTCAACCCATGGTTTATCCCAACTGTGCTATGATGTAAACTTACCACCATCAGGTCACTGCCGATTCATAGTGACCCTATAGGACCGAGTAGAACTGCCCTGCTGGGTTTCTGAGACTGTAACTCTTTACAGGAGTAGAAAACCCCATCTTTGTCCCAAGGTCCAGCTGAGGGTTTTGAACCGTTGACCTTGTTTGTTAGTAACCCCGTGCATAACCACTGCGCCACCAGGATTCCTTGTGATATGGTGCGAGTGTAGAAATATACTAGGTTTTCTAAGCAACCCAAACTCTAAACTCAACGGCCATTGAGTCAATTCCAACTCATGCATATTGCCAAGTAGCTTGTTATTACTTTCAGGTTGATTACATGGAGATATATCCTGCGTGCATCTTGCATAAAATACATCACTATAACTTAACCTATATCTTTTTAGTTTTTAAATATGACTGGTTTGTCTCTGTTGTTCTATGCCGCTGGGTTGATTTCAGCTCAATGCCACCTTCTAGAACAGAGTAGAATTGTCCCACTGGGTTTGCTAGACTGTTATCTTCACAGGAGACTCTAGCAGTGCAGGGGTTACACAATTCATCACTGACTAGAAAAGCCAGAAGTTCCAACTCCCCAGTCACTCACTTGGGGGGCAGAAATCATGGTGATCTGCTCCCCTAAAGTATTACATCTCAGGAAACCCCATGGGGTAGCTCTGCTTCCTAGAGCCACACTGGCTCCGAATCCACTCAAGGATGCCTAACAAGGAAAACAAACTTTCAGCATCAGATGGCCTGGCCTCTCCCTCTGAGCTTTGGTGGCTTCAACCCTCAGTTCTTTGGATTAGCGGGCGAGTGCTTAACCATGGCACCGCCGGGCTCCTTCCTGTATGTGCTGGGTGTTTGATTTTTTATTTGATTTTACAATTAGTTTATTGGGGGCTCTTACCGGTCTTATAACAATCCACACAACAAACTGTATCAAGCACATTTGTACATATGTTGCCATCATCCTTTTCAACACAATTTCTTTCTACTGAGTCCTTGGTATCAGCTTCTCTTTTTTCCTTTCCTCCCTCCCTCCCCCTTCCACCGTCATGATCTCTTGATAATTTATAAATTATTATTTTCGTATCGTACACCATCCACTGTCTCCCTTTACCCACGTTTATGTTGTTTGTCCCCCTAGGGGAGGTAGGGGGTGTTATAGGTTGATCTTTGTAATCTGTTTCCCCTTTCCCCCTCTTCTTTCCCCACTTCCCCCTACCCTCATGGTATCACTATTCTCATTACTGTTTCGGAGGGGTTTATCTGTCCTGGATTCCATGTATTGAGAGCCCTTATCTGTACCAAAGTACATACTCTAGTCTATTATCAGGATTTGTAAGGTAGAACTGGGGTCATGATAGTTGTGGGGAGGAACCATTAAAGAACTAGAGGAATGTTGTATGTTTCGTCAGTGCTATACTACACCCTGGCTGGCTCATCTCTGCCTGTGCCTCTTATGTGAGGGGTCCAATTGTCTACAGGTGGGCTTTGGGTTTCCACTTGACTCCCCTCCTTTGAATCAATATGATTGTTTGTGTTGGGTCTTCTCATGCTTGATACCTGATCCTGTGGACACCTTCTGATCACAGAGGATGGTGTGCTTCTTCCATGTGGGCTTTGTTGCTTCCCTGCTAGAAGGTCACCTGTTTAACTTCAAGCCTTTAAGACCCCAGAAGCTATAACGTCTAATAGTCGGGAATCATCATTTTAAAGGGGTCCCAGTGGCTGGTAACGAAAAGATGAATGGTTCGAGCTCAGTGGGAGAAAGATGTGACCGTCTGCTTCCATAAAAATTTCCAGCTTTGGAAACCCTCCGGGGACCATTCTGTGTGGTCCTGCGGGATCACAGTTGAGTCGGAATGAACTCGAGGCCGTGAGTTTGAGTTTATGTTTTTGGTTTTAGACATTTTAAGATGTGATTTACCTTGATGGCTAGCATCTTGTCTTTCATTCCATTCACGACATGATCTTTCAATCCCAATTTCCATCTCCCCTCCCATGCAGCCTGCATGTGATGGCTCTGCTCCAGGGCACCACAGCTCACCAGCCAGAGAGCAGAGCCTCACTCCACTCCTGGAGCTGCCTCTCCTTAACCCTCAGCCCTGCCTGCCCTGGGGCTCCCATCCTGTCTCTGTGGAATGATGTCCTTAGGAGAGAAGGATGCCTTTGAGCTCATCAGATGCCCATGAACCTTAGTGGATTGGCGAGAACACCCCATCTCTGTGCCTGCATCCTTCTTTGCTTTGTCTCATGCTGGCTAGGCTATTTAAGCTTCAGACTCCACTGTCCGCATCTGTAGAATGGGGATAAGAATAGCTACACCCCAGAGTATGGGGAAAGTCGAGGGGTGGCCCATAAAACACTTAAAAAAGCCAATAAACCCATCCATTCTGACTCACGGTGATCCTGTAGGTGTCATCCTGGAGCTGTGCACCACAGTGTTCGAAGGGCTTACTCTTCACAAGGTCACCAGACCTGGTGATCAAATGCCCAACCTTTCTGTTAGCAGCCAAGAGTGTGAACTGCTCAGTTATACTAACAAAACATGCTCTCTCCTCCCTCTGCTCCCCCCCCCACTGCTTTCTAAAGATGGTGTTTTTTTTGTTTTGTTTTGTTTCATTTTTAACCTTTGTCAACATCATGGTCTAGTGCCTCAAACAGACACTAGAAGGAACACCAGGGCCAATAGTCCCTGCTGAATTTTCCCTGGCTAATTTCCCTTGTCATTTTGGACTAGACGTGTCTCCGTTTCTTGGGAAGACACGTCCCGAGGAGACTGCCCCACAGTGGCTGGGGCTCTGATATCAAGAAATTGTGTGCTTGCTCAGTGTGAGAGCAGGAGCAGAGAAGGCCCAGGGTCGCTTCCGCATATTCTCTTCCAACTCCTCTTTCCTGATGATGGAACTCAGGATTGGGCACCCGCAAAGTGTGCTCCTGGCACCAGGAATGCTCCAGTGATCTCCGGGTTCAATGACACGCTAGGGGGTGGGGTGGGGCAGAACCCAGGGCCTGTCCTGGGAAGAAGGAGTGAGTTCAGCACTCACCTATTTGTGGGAGCAGGTGGGTCCCCAGATTGGCCCTTCATAAAGATCTCCAGGCTCTGAGACTCGCCTGAAGGTGCAACTTGGGGGACGTGCGCAGCTCTCTAAAGCACCCAATATGCACGCCAGCCCCAGGCCGACACTTTGTGAGTTAGATGACGGTGGACGAGCCCTCTAATCTTTCCGGGCCCGCTTCTTATCTTTATGAAGGAAGTAATACCTAGCTCTTGTGGTTGCGGCAAGATAAATAGCATGCGGATGTAAAGCGCGCTCCCTGGCAGTGATGAAAGAGTTGACTGTGATGGCAGAGGCGTGTGTGCCTCTTCTGGGGCAGCCAGGGCAGACCTGCTCCCCTGTTGGTCGCCCCCAAACACCGAGTGTCTGAAGAGCAGGGCAGGGGGACCCCAAGGAGGTTAAGCACCTGCCTGGGCTCTCGGGCCTCATCACTTCCCTAGTTCAAGCCTAGTCTCCAACAGGCTACTTACCTGCTGTCTTTCCGATGTGGCTATCCCCTAGTTGGCTTCAAAACCACAACCCTCCCTTACAGAAGGGTCATGGGAGGAGACGAGCCAGTCAGGGTGCAGTGTAGCAACGATGAAACATACAACTTTCCTCTAGTTCCTAAATGCTTCTTGGACCCCCCACCCCCACTATCATGATCCCAATTCTACCTTACAAATCTGGCTAGACCAGAGGATGTACACTGGTACAGATAGGAACTAGAAACACAGGGAATCCAGGAAGGACGGTCCTTTCGGTACCAGTGGTGAGAGTAGCAATACTGGGAGGGTAGAAGGAGGGTGGGGTGGAAAGGGGGAACTGATTATAGTGATCTACATATAGCCTCCTCCCTGGGGGACGGACAACAGAAAAGTGGGTGATGGGAGACATCGGACAATGCAAGATATGACAAAATAATAATTTATAAATTATCAAGCGTCCATGAGGGAGGGGGGATAGGGGGAGGGAGGGGGGAAATGAGGAGCTGATGCCAGGGGCTTAAGTGGAGAGCAAATGTTTTGAGAATCATGAGGGCAATGAATGTACCAACGTGCTTTACACAATTGATGTGTGTATGGATTGTGATAAGAGTTGTATGAGCCCCCAGTAAAATGATTAAAAACGAACAACAACAACAGCAAAAACCCACAACCCTGAGAAATCAAATCCCTTCCTCTTCAGAAGTCTGTGAGTGAAAATCAGCGAGGAGAAGGACAATTTGGGACTAATTTCAGCTCCTGCATGATTTGAGCAAATAAATGACTCACGATCTGCCCTTGGCCAATGCCTGCCGCCCCTTGGGGTTTCTGCTTCCTCTCTAACGAAATGGGATGAGTAATCCCTGCCTCGCCTTCATCTTACAAGCATGTAGCAAGCGTGCATCAAGTAATGCCTGCAGAATCCTTTGAGGCCCTTGGAGGAATGGTTGCTATATAAATGCAAAGTATGAAGTCCGTTTCTATCACCTAGTGTTTGGCAAATAGATATATGCACGCCTTCAGCACATCCATGTCCACGCCTGTCTGGCCCACTCTTCGCTGCAGACACATTTTTTTTAGATGAAAGAATCATCCCCACACATTATTCCTTGAAAGCACAACTCTGGGTCTGTAAAGGGTGAGGCGTTGTTATTACTCTTGCTCCCCGAAGCCCTGAGCGCACATCTGTTCTGCCTCCTTTCAGCTGCGTCACTGAAATGATTTCTGACAGATCGCTCGCTGGCGATGTGTGCAGCGGGTGGGGCATGTCGCATGACCATCCAGGCCCCACATCAGCCAGGACCAATGCGTTCCATGCTCACCGCGGTGTCCCCATCCCTGTTCCCGGACCCTCTGAATCGAGCCGTTCATCAGAACACCGTTGGGAGCTAGAGCAACAGGCTGCGGCCCAGTCAGGCAGTGTCGTCGTCTATTGCGCAAAACGGACCCCAGAATCAAGACGAAGGGAGGGTCGGTGAGTTAGGTGGTCAGTTCCCGGTCAAGGTGCGCAAGCCTGTGAACATGGACGGAGGGGAATGGCGACTCTCAGCGTTCAACTTCTTTTCCTTTCAAAGAATGAAAACGTAAAATGTCATCAATACCTGCAGGTGAAAAGACAGAGACTTCCAAAAAATAAAAAATAAAGGAAACATTTTTATGGTGATGTAGGTGAACCTCTATAGAGAGGATCAACAGTGCTACATTTGATATGCGTTTTTGTCTCAGGTCAGCTGCTCCAGTCCCCTCAACGCACCGCTGCCTATCTTGGTTTCTCCACCTGCTTCCTTGGTTAAATGTCTTTTTGATCTTCAGCAGATGATTAGTTTAACTTGGGGGTGAGTTCTGTCCCAGACCTGAAGGGGGCGACAGTCTTAGGGGGTCCCATCAGTCTCTTTCTGAGCAATAAGCCTGATCTATCGATCTATCCATCTATCTATCCATCCATCTATCTATTATCTGTCTATCTATCTATCTATCTATCTATCTATCTATCTATCTATTATCTATTATCTATCTATTGATCTATCTGAATCATTTTATTGGGGGCTCTTACTGCTCGAAGAACAATCCATACATCAACTGTATCAAGTACATTTATACTTATGTTGTCATCACCATTTTAAAAACATTTTCTTTTTTACTTGAACCCTTGGTATCAGCTCCTCTTTTTTCTCTCCCTCCCCGCCTCTCACCCTTGTGAACCCTTGATAAATTATAAATGATTATTACAGTCATAGCTTACACCATCCGCTGTCTCCCTCATCCATATTTCTGTTGTTCATTCCCGTTGTGGAGGGGGGGTTATACGTCGATCCTTGCGATTGGCTCCCCCTTTCCCCTCCTTCTCTCCCCACATTCCCCCCACCCTGCTCCTGTTACTGTTCCTGGGGGTTGATCTGTCCTGGATCCCATGTGCTGAGAGCTCTTATCTGTCCATGCTCAGGTCAAGCCAGGTTTGTAAGGTAGAACTGGGGTCATGAGAGTGCGGGGTGGGTGGGCGGAGGCAGCATTGAGGAACTAGAGGAATGTGTGTTTCATCAGTGCTATACTGCACTCTGGCTGGCTCGTCCCTTCCTTGTGTCCCATCTGTGAGGGGATATTCCATGGTCAAAGCCTGATCTCCTTAATGTTTTTAGTTTCTATTCCCCCTTTTTCCTCCTCCTCTCTTTAGGAGCTTCTGATATGATCCCATTCAGGGAGGCTAACAGTGATGGCAGGGCACAGTCTGGGTCAGGGGTGGGACACACCAGTCCTCAGGTCATTTAAGGCCTGGAAAATCGTCAGTACTACCTTGTTTTCCCGAAAGTAAGACATCCCCTGAAAATAAGACCTACTTACAGTTTTGCCTCTCGCTGAAATATAAGGCACCCCCCTGAAAATAAGACCACCCCGAAAATAAGGGTTGGGATTGTTATGATGATGTTCCATGCTATAGTTTATTGTGCCAGCCTGACCGATAAACACAAATAGGATTAACTGAAGGGCAGAGGGATAAATGGCTTGCTTGTTCTGTGCCTCAGTTTAAAGGGGTACACTACCTGTGGGATGCCAAGCATGTGGACTGTGTCACTGTAAGTTGAGGTCCCTTTAAGCCCACACGATTGGAATGTTCATCTCTGGAGCTGGGGACTGACAGTTGATGACAGTTGGGGACCTGCCCTGCAGTTTGCTGCCTGGGTATATATAGCCCAGCTCTCTCTACAGAAGGGGACTGGCAACTGGCAGCTCTCAAAAACTTGAAGGACTGCTAGTGTCTCACTGCTTTATAACTTAACTGTTAATTTCTTGTATTATCTATCTGTATATTATTTAACAGTTTATTTCTTAAATTATATATCTATCTTTATAAATATATTTATATATAATTACTAGCAATCTGGTTTGTCTCTCTAGAGAAGCCTGTCCAATACATTCCAGAAGATGATGATGACATGACTGTCATTGACTAAATGAGTAAATGTACCATAGATTATTGTACATGGAAATAAGGGTAGTAACAAGAAATTGTTGATACTGTAGGATTCACAGTTTGTCTGGTTATGCTGGTTTGTGATGACAACTACTACTGTACCATATAGAGGTAATAAATTTCCTTTTTGTTGTCCAACAATAAATGTGTACTGTATTCTTCTTCATGGAAAAATAAGACATCCCCTGATAATATGATCTAGTGCAACTTTGGGAGCAAAAATTAATATAAGACACTGTCTTATTTTCGTGGAAACAGGGGGGCTAACCTCCCAAACCTCACCAAAGAGCAGCAGTCCCAGCCATCACACGAGGGGCAAGTTAACTGAATGAACAACATGACCTGTGAAGGGTGTTTTAAATATCCAACAGACCCTTGGCCCCAAAAAGCATTCTTACCCCTGGTCTATTTCTCCTGATCTCAGGGAGGTGGAAAGGGAAGTTTGTGTGATTTATTAGTCCATTGGTGGGACACATGTATCCATCTGTCCTGCCATTTTCATCCCCTTCTTTCTCCGGATGGGGAGAGACCAGTATTCGGTCTCTAGATGTCTGCTCACAGCTTTTGAGACTCCAGTCACTACGCATCAAAGTAGGATGTAGAGCACTGTCTTTGCCAGCTGTGCTGTTCCAGTTGGCCTTGGTGCCTGCTAGGCGAGAGTCCTGAGTCCTCAGGCCTAGTGGCTCATTGCCTCAGGTGTTATGTCTAAGAAGATACCATAACTTTGCTCCCTGTGTGCTCCGCACTACATTCATATAGAGGCTGCAAAAGTAAAAATACATATGCACACATCCTCTGTCAAACCTATATGTACCTGCCGATACGCTCCCACCCTCTCTCCCACACCTGTTCAGCTCACATGTCTATCCAAGCACTTACTTCCAGAGCACCACTACGGCACCATGCGTGTATAACACTATTTGACTCTTGCTTTTAACTCTTGAAAGCCTTCCATTTTGCCTTCCCTTCTTCTTATTGTACTTCCTCTCCACCTAAGTTAACACTCATCTGCCTTCTAGCCTGTGGCTCTCCCTCCTTCCCTTCTCCTCTCCGGTAACCATCAAAGAACATTTTTCTTTAGAGCGAAATTCTTTTCTTGACTTTTTGTATTAATGGTCTGGCACAAGATTTGTCCCTTTGTGATTGGCAAATTGCACTCAACAGAATGTCCTCCAGGTCCATCTACGCGATGTCACGTTTCCCAGATTCATGGTTCCCCTTTAACGATGCATGTAATCCATTGTGTGTAGATACTCAATTTTATGTATCCACCCCCCCACTGATGGACATTGAAGTCATGCAGATAGGTTTGCTATTGTGGAGAGGGCCGTGTAGAACATGGGCATGCATGGCTCTCTTCATGTCCAGCCTCGTACTAGGATCTATCCCAAGTAAGGGAGTGCTGGGTCACAGGCAGTTTTATTCCCAGTTGTTTGAGGAAATGCTCTACAGCGGTCTTCAGTGGTCCCATCAGTTTACAGCCTACTAGTAGCATGTGGGAGTTCCAGGCTCTCTGCCCCCTCTCCATCGTTCCTTATTGTTGTCTATTCTTTAACTTTGGTATTAATGTTGAGGTGAGATGATATCTCACTGTCGGGTTGCTTTACGACTCTCCAGTGGCTAATGATCATGATTATTTCTTCAGCTGCTTATTGGGCAGCCACCTTGTACCCTCTGCCCATTTAAAACCTGGCTTATTTATTTCTTGTAGAGGTGTTGAACTTTTCTAGGCATTTTAGAGATACATACGTCCCTTGTTTGTTATGTAATTGCCAAATTCCAGCCCCCCCCCCACCCCTACCAGTGGGTTCTCTTTTTACTCTTTAGGTGAAAACTTTGGATGCACATTAGTGCCTAATTCTTTGGAAGTCCCCATCTTTTCGTTTGTCTTCTGCTGTGGGAGCGTTTTTCATTATATTGATACTGTGTTTATGCCATGAGTTGGGACCCGTAAGCTTGTTCCTATTTAAAAATCATTTTGTTAGGTAGCTAGAGAGAGGGACAGGGGGCTGTCCCTCCCATGCCTGCACAGGCCCCTTAGAAGGGGTTGGGAAGGAATCGGATGAGCATTAGCCACCCATGAAGACCCCTGAACTGGGCATGCTCCAATTCAGGCCCTAAACCAGGTGGGCGGTACACCTGGGTGACTCAAACTAGACCCAGGTGGACTTAATTCAGCCAATGGGGTCAACCAATACCATCAACCACGCCTCCCCAGCAGAGGCTTTCAATATCCGTGCTGTGGGAAGATCGCTCTCTTTTTACTCTGCTCCTGGTGAGAGACAGGTGGAGGTGGGAGGCGCACACGCACTATCTGGGCAGGGCCCCGTCAGTGCCCGCTCCAGGCCTGCTTGGGACCCACATGTGCCCGTGCCAGGCCTAATTAGGGCCCACAGCCTCACCCTCTCTTCTCACTCGTTCCGTGCTGCTCTCTCTGGCCTCAATTCCGCACGTGTGGGTGCGCTGGGCGCGCAGTTCCATGAGGTTGTTGGTGCCCGGTTGTGAGTCCCTAGCGTGGCACGCTTCCCTGAAATAATGTGCGCCCTTTGGAGACGAAGACCTGAAACTTCTACCGTCCTTCTTAAAAGCCCGCTTGGATCACAAGGCAGGCTTCGTCGTGAATCCTTCCTCACGTGGAGCCGAGAACCGAGGTATGACCCACTCAGGAAACCTCACAGTTTTATTGGGAGCTCTTACAGCGATCACAACAATCTATAATTCAATCAGATCGAGCATAATTGTACAACTGCTGCCACCATTAAAACATTTTCTTTCTTCTTGAACTCTTTGATATCAGCTCCCCTTTACCCCCTCCCTCCTCCCCCCTCCCCCAGGAACCCTTATTGTTATATGTTATCATTTTGTTTCACCTCATTAATCCTGTGAGATCTGTATATGTTCATCTGTATTACAAGGTTTGTTGATGCATGAAATCCAAGATAGAAAAACCCTTCAGAAATAGTAATGGGAGGGTACAGAAGAGAGGGTACAGAAGAGAGGGGGCCTGGGGAGAAGTGGGGAAGTGGGAGCTGACAGCAATGATGACTGTATAACCCCGCTCAAGGGGAACAAATAACAGAATTGTATGTGAACCCATACATTGGATGGTGTAAGATATGCCAATTGGTTTTTTTATGTTGTTTTTGTACCCAGGAACTTTACTGAATATGTATATATATGCTCATACAACTCTTATCACAATCCATACATACATCAATTGTGTCAAGCACATTTTTATATTCATTGCCCTCATCATTCTTAAAATATTTACTCTCCACTTAAGCCCTTGTTATCAGTTCCTCATTCCCCCCGTCCCTCATGAACCCTTGATTATTTATAAATTATTATTTTGTCATGTCTTACATTGTCCGACATCTCCCTTCACCCACTTTTCTGTTGTCAGTCCCCCAGAGAGGAGGTTATATGTAGGTCCTTGTAATCAGTTCCCCCTTTTGCCCCCTACCTTCCCCTTCCCCTCCTCGTATCACCACTCTCACCCCTGGTCCTGAAGGGATCATCCGTCTTGGATTCCCTGTTCCAGTTGCTATCTGTACCCAGTGTATATCCTCTGGTCTAGTCAGATTTGTAAGGTAGAATTGGGATCACGATAGTGGGGTGGGGGGTAGGGGGGAGGAAGCATTTAAGAATTAGAGGAAAGCTGTATGTTTCATTGTTGCTACACTGCATGCTGACTGGATCGTCTCCATCTTTTTAAACAAGTTTTGGGGATTTTCTCTGTACAGGAGCATAACACCTGTAAATAGAGTTTCCTTCTTTGTCAATTTGGATATCTTTGATTTCCCTTTCTTGTCTGATCACTTTGGCTATGACTTCCGGCACAATATTGAAAAGGAGTGGTGATGGAGGGCATCCTTGTCTGGTTCCTTTTTACAGGGGAATGCTTCCAGTCTCCCTCCATGGAGTGTAATGTTGGAGGTGGGATTTGTACATATGTTCAGGCATTTTCTTTCTATTCTTTTATTGAGTGCTTAAAAAAATCAGGAATGGGTGTGAGATTGGTCAGATAGCTTTTTCTGCATTGATATGATCATGTAGTTCCTTTCCTTTGCTTTATTTATTTGATGGATTATATTGATTGTTTTTCAAGTGATAAAACATCTTTGCATATATGGTATGAATCCTACTTGATCGTAATTTATTATTATTATTATTTGATGTATTGATGTATTCTCTTGGCTGGGATTTTGTTGAGATTTTTTGCATTTAAGTTCAGAAGGTAATGGCCTAAAATATATTTTTTAAGTGATAACTCTGCTTAAGTTGAGTATCAGAGTTAGGCTCACTTTATAAAATGAATTTCAGTTTTCCACTCTTTTCTATACTCTGGGATGGTTTGAGGAGAATTGATGTCAGCTCTTCTCTGAGTGGTTGATTGAATTCAGCAGTGGAGCTGTCTGGGCGTGGGATATTTTTGCTGGGAGTTGCAAACATATACACTTTTAGTCCCTGCTGGAAAGTGAACCTTGCTCTGGCCCTGAAGGGGAAACATGCCCGTGTTCAAGAGAACTTCTCGGTCTTCTACCCAGCTGAGTTTCCTCTGAGCTTGTGTGTCCTGATAATGACATTGCACATATTCATTGCCTATCAATACTTGTCCATATTTTTGGTGAGTTTTTTTTCATATTCAGAAAATCAGGAGCTGAAGAGTTAGAAATTGTGAATCTTTTATTTTTTGTGAAAAGTGTGAAGGCAATTCAAATTCAGTGTTCCCATGAAATTCATGGGCCCCGTGGGCCCTGTTACCAAACCCACTGCCTCTTTATTTTGACTAAATGTTGTCTCACTGCGAGTAAGCTTCTGGCTATTTACTCTTCCCTGTCGTCGGCCTTTCCTTCAGTTTGTCTACCTTCTCCCTCAGTCTAGTTCTCTGGAGGGAGTGTATTCTTGCCCAGATGTTTTGCTATAATATCTCCTTTGCTACCTTGGATCTGTTTCCTTAGCTCCAGATCCACACTTCTAATTTCCTATTGTACACCGAAACTTATATCTCCTGTAGGTACCTTAGAGCCTAAATGTCCACAACCAGCCTTACCATTTCCCTTGCCATTGGCTCGAGACCTATTAGTCATTTCCCAATGCTCTCATTACTCAACATTTCACATTTGCAATTATAGTAAACAATTCTATACAACAATTCTTCACACTACAGCACACACCTGCTAGTAATAGATGCCAAAGTGTGAGGCGAGAGTCATGCTGGTCATGGTTAAAATTGTGTCCACTTGGTTACATCCTGGTTCTCAGTAGCTTGGTGGTTAGTTAGTGATGTGATGTGGCAGTCAGGTGACGATGCAGTCATCCGCCATTTTGTTACCCTCTGGTTTTGCATAGAGACCTGGCCTTCGGAACCTAACCAGGGTTACAGTGAGGAGTGGGTGTAGTTGCCAGTCCTTGCTGTGGTGTGTGGCACTCGTAAACAAACCAAATCAGCACCATGGGCCCCATCCTGTACCATCACCCTTATTCCATGCAGTTACAGAATCAGATTGTTTCGTCTCAAATTCCTTACCTGGACATCTGGCCCAGAATCCCAGCCATCACCCTTCTTGGGCCTCATAGTCTCCCCCTTTCTCCTCGAAACCCCCAAACCTCTCTGCTATTGAGCCAATGTCGATTCATAGTGACCCTATAGGACAGGGTAGAACTACGGTAAGTCTTTACAGCAATTGAGGCCTCCTCTGTATTCTGTGGTGTAGCTGGTGGTTTCAAACTGCTGACCTTGTGGCTTGGAGGCCAAAGTGCATCCCACTGTGCAATCTGTGGCTGCGTACTTCAGTGATTCCAGGGTTTTTAATCCTGACCTTTGTTTCTTATCTTTCTAACCTAACCATAAGCTCCCTGAAGGCAGAAATCCACCTGCATAAGTCAGATTTCAGGACTGATTAAGCACTACATGCCCACTGTCCCTGGTGCTGATGACATTCTATCTCCTTTGGATTATGTCAGAGGGTTCTGTTTGATATGCACGTAAGTCATTGGGCTCACTTTATACATTTGCAGCTTAGTATCCAACGGATGGCTTAAGGGAAATCCCACTATATACAGACATGAAACTCTAGTCAGCTTTTCCTTTCTGAGTTTCTGTCCCTCAAATTTTAATTGCCACAAAACCTGATCTCTCTCTCCTTGAGGCAGGAAGACTGCTGCGCCTGGCTTGGACCCCCTCTGCCTGTGCTGCAGTGCAGAAAGTTCATCAGCCAGAAGCCCAGGGTAGTCGAAGGACTCGTCATCTTGCTTCCCTTCCGTCCGCTTTACGCTGCCTGTGGTTTAATGCCTAAAGTGGATTTTTATTTTGTCCAAGTTTCTAATTATTTACAGGAGGAGAATAAGTGAGGTGCCAGTTACTACACCAGGACCTGAAGCAGAAACAAATAGTGTATTCTTTTGATTTCATTTTCCGATATTTTCCTCCTATTAGACAGAAGTAAGGATTTTTGCAAATCCACTCGTTACCTGGAATCTTACCCAAACACATTAATTTTAGTTATTCTTTGCAGATATTATAGCATTTTTAATACAACCCTATTTCAAATATAGTTTCCCTTTTTAATACGTATTTCTTTCTCCTATCTTATTACATTGGCTAGAACCTCAAGTGCAATTGTGTTAGGGGACGTAGAATAATTTATAAGGTTCTGAAAGCCACTTGAGCAGTTACTGAAATTATATGAAATACAAATTAAGCTACGAAACACTGAGCTCCTTGCAATTTGTCTTTTGCCATCCAGTAACATATGATGTAGCGCCACGTTTGAAAGCCTCCTTTCATGTTTTCTACCAAAATTTTATAGTTAACCTCATATTAGGTTTGCACATTTATCAACTCTTAACATGGGGATTCACAAAATACATGCAATTATCTTTGCAAAAATCCCTGTTTGCTTGTATTAGATACTTAAGAAATATATTGCTGTATTTTATTTGCCTGAATTTTACCAATGTATTTTATGGTATTGCCAAGAGACACATCATGTGTATGTTTCAGAACAGAAGGATAATGTGGGAGATAGCTATTCCTTTAACTATGGAACTCCACACGAATGAAAATTGCAAGTGTTTTCTGTCTTTTTGGGGAGGACTTCTTTTGGAACTCATGATTTGTTATGTCTTCAGAAAGGGTTGCCTATCCTACAATCTCAACAATTTATCCTACACTTTCTTCTAGAAGTTCAGTGCTTGGGTCCATGTTCAACTTCAAGTCCATTCTTGCTCCTGGTATGTGAGGAAGACCACAGTTCTCATAAAGCTACCCAATTGTTCCAGTACCCTGTACGAAACGATGATCCTTTCCCTTGGAAACAAGCAAACCAACAAAAGAGCCACCACCCCAACCGTGGCCCACCTGCATGTATGGACACGTTGTTCCAGTCTGCTCATCTCTACCCGTGTCCATCCGTGCACCGAGTTTTGCAGCCTTGCCACTGAGTCTTTAGGAAGTCTTGAAATCAGCCCATGTAGGTCTGCCAAGTTTATTCTTCAAACCTACTTGGGCTGTTTTAGACCCTCTGCATTCCCATGTTAATTTTTGAGTCTGCTCGTTGATATTCGGAACTCAGGTGATGCCGTGGGATACGTGTTGAGCTAGCAGTGGCAAGGTGGGCTGTTCAAACTCACCAGCTGTGCTACAGGAGCAAGACGAGGCTGCCTATCCTCAGCTATATTTACAGTCTCTGGGGTGAAGGAGCCCTGGTGGTGTAGTGGGTTACACCTTGGGCCGCAAACCACAAGGGCAGCAGTTTGAAACTGTCAGCCGCTCCCTTACAGAGTTACAGTCTCAGAAACCCACAAGGGCCATTCGACTCTGTCTTACAGGGTTGCCACACGCTGGAACAGACTCAAAGCAGTGAGTTTGTTTGGAGTGTCGTGCAGTGGGATTTCTTAATCTGGTTCTTCTAGTCTTGTCTCAGGAGCCTTGGTGGCTGTGAGAGGTAGGTTTGTTGTGCCAACAATGAGATTAATTGAAGGGCGGAGAGAGAAAAGGCTCTGTGAGCCTCGCCCCTCTCTCTCTCTTTGATCATCGGGCCAGTGTGCGGCTGCCTTGCTTGTTCTGTGCCTCCGTTTGCAAGCTACGCTACCTGTGGGACACCTAACCCATGGACTGTGTCGCTGTCACTTGATGTTCCTTCAAGACCTGCTTCACCATGCTACTGGAATGTACATCTCTTGAGCTGGAGACTGTCAGAACCTGTCATCTGGCTGACTGTTGGTGACCTGCTTGCTGTTTGCTGCCTGTGGCCGGATAGCCTGAATTGCTCTGCAGAGGACTACCCAACGGCCCTCAAGACTTGAAGGCCTGCCAGTGAATTAGCTGTCTCATGGGAGTGAGTTGCACTAAGCCATTTGTACTGCTTTGTTGATTAATTAACTATTATATTATCTATCTGTATAAATATATATAAAATTATTAGTGTCCTGGTTGTGTTTCTCTAGAGAACCCTGTCTAGCACAGTGACATATAGTGTGTTACACATTAGGCTGCCAAATACAAGGTCAGCAGTTTGCAACCTCCAGTCACCCTCCAGGAGAAAGATGAAGCTTTCTATTCCCATGAAACTTAATAGAGGGACTGACCAGTTTGGGCTGTCATTCTCCTGTGGATAAGGGAGCCATCTCAGAAATGGGAAAAGACAGAGAAAATTCCTGGGGCCATTGAGGAAGAAGGACCACTGACTGAGCATGTTGGGAATCACTGCCTGAGGATGTGAGGCAGCAGGGGCCAGAGTCTGAGGCAAGGAGACCATGAGACTGAGCAGCACAGCTGCCCTGAGATGATGAGTCTTTGAGGCCCAGTGGTGGGCTTCCCGGCCCATGGAGGCAGAGGCCCAGGGACATTGTGGCTGAGAGGATCCACCAGAGAGAGATTTGGCTGCTGATGCAGGAGAGGTCGCTGTGCTCAATGACTAGATCCTTAATGTTTTCTGATCTTGTCTTGGGTTAATCTGTTAACCTCCCCAAGAAAGCCCTGTGAGTCTTTGTGGCCACTGTGCCAACTGATCACACCCAGCATGAAGTCAAGCATCATGGGAAGAAAGGCTGGCGTAAGAATAGGGCAGAGAAGGGTAGAGGATGGAGGCAGGTCTGACCTCTGCAGTGGGGCACTCAGCCTGGGGCTGATGTAGAGCGAGAGTCTGCTCTCTCCTTCTGTGGCCAGCGAGGTCAGATGTGGTCTCTGCGCCTTTATCTCAGTCTCTGAAACCCCACGGAGCAGTTCTGCTCTGCCCTAGAGGGTGTCCAGGAGTCGGGATGGACTCAATGGCAAAGGATTGCTTGTACTTTGTCAATCGGCACAAAAGAAGCCTGCAGGGATCTTGATTGGGGCTGCATTGAATCAATGGATCCACTGGAGGAAAAGTGATGGCTTAGCAACATGATGGCTCCAAAGCAAACATAGGATGCCTCTCTTTATTCAGGTTTTATTGAACTTATTTCAGTGGCGTTTTGTAGTTTTCAGTGAGTGTGTGTGTATGTAAGGGGGTCTTAAATAGCTGTTCCTAGATGAGCCAGTCAGGGTGCAGTGTAGCAATGATGAAACATACAACTTTCTTCCAGTTCCTAAATGCTTCCTCCTCCCCCACTATCATGATCCCAATTCTACCTTGCGAGTCTGGTTAGACCAGAGCATATACACTGGTACAGATAGGAACTGGAAACACAGGGAATCTAGGGTGGATGATCCCTTCAGGACCAGTGAGTGGCGATATTGGGAGGGTGGGTTGGAAAGAGTGAAGCGATTACAAGGATCTACATATAACCTCCTCCCTGAGGGATGGGCAACAGAAAAGTGGGTGAAGGGAGACACCTGACAGTGCAATATATGACAAAATAATAATTCATAAATTATCAAGGGTTCATGAGGGAGGGGCAAGCCAGGAGGGAGGGGGGAAATGAGGATCTAATGCCAGGGGCTTACATGGAGAGCAAATGTTTTGAGAATGATGAGGGTAACTAATGTACAAATGTGCTTTACACAATCGATGTATATATGGATTATGATCAGAGTTGTATAAGCCCACAATAAAATGATTTTAAAAAAGACTCAAACAGAAAGAAAATATTTAGAAAATGGTGATGGAAACATGTGTACAAATGTGCTTGACAAAAGTGATGTCCGGATTGTTATAAGAGGTGTAAGAACCCCAATAAAATGATTTAAAAAAAGACTTTAAGATGAAGTTTTTTTTAAAAAAAGATAACTGTTCAATTTATTCCTAGCATTTTATGATCCTTTAAAAATTTTATGTGTGCTACTGTGAATGAAATTCCTATAATTTTCATTTCCAAACTTCTTGCTACTAATCTATAAGCATGCAATCCGTTTTCATACTTTAGTCTTGGATTTCGCTAAATTTACCAATTTGTCCTTTGACTTGAGTCTTTGAATTCATGGACACGCAATACCGCTACAGTTCTCAAAGCAGCGAGTGTGGTTATCCACGTATACACAGTTCGTGAGTCTTTACCCATAGTTTGTTAAGGATTGCTCAAGTATTTCCTGTGTGGGCGTGCTTCAGTGAAACGATCCTTTGGAATATTACTTCCCTTCCTAATTGGTGCTCAGGCACAAGAGTTCTTGAAGCTCCTCAGGCAGCTCAATGGTGTCGCCAAGGCCACGGACCCCTCCCTTGGGTTCTCTGTTCATAAACCCCGCAGGAGGAAGAATGGCGTTCCTAGGTTTCTCTTCCTCTGTTGTCCTGTGTGCAGGTGGTTCAGCTCGTAGGAACAACTGGAGTCTCATCCGCCAGCGGTGCCGTTTGTTCCGGTGGTAACAGGCAGTCCCTTGTCATCTCTCCTAATGGAAAATGCTACTGGCTTCTAAAGAGGATAGGTTCTTAGAAGCCACTTAATGGATCGTGAAGTAGGTTATTGACCTAGTGTGGTCCTGGCCTCACCGATGCACTGGATTTGGGATTTGCCTCTTCTGCACTGGATCTGTGCTGGGTGTTGGGACTGGGAGGTGGTCTTTGTCTCAGTGAGCTACCTGTTTCCCAGAGACAGTATGTGATGGTGGCGGCGGGGCATGTGGGTGTGGGTGTGTGGTGGGGGGCAGGGGGAGGATAGGCCAGGAGGCCAGGTGGGAGTTGTTTTTGTAGGCTTTTTCTTAATTAGGAGGAAAGAGATGGAGCCTCAGATGGAAGTCTGCAACCCATTCTTCATTCTCGCCGGCGCTCTGCGTCTCGGTATTTAACTGAGAGGCAACGGCATTCATCTTCTGGGCGTCCCCGCTCGGGGAAGCTGTGCACACTGCTGTCAGAAGAGATATTAGGGGCTATAAAAAGCCATTTGCTTCCCTCCCCTCCTTGCTCTCAGTTTGTAACCCCTTTCCCCGGGAGATTGGTGCCGCGTTGGCTCTCCATCACCTGGAAATTTTAGGCCTCGTGGGCATTCTGGGACGATTCAGATTGGCTTTACCACCCTATTCGTCTCCCTTTTATCGCCATCATTTCTCCATCAGGGGTGGCGACGCCATGGGAGGATTTGTCTTTCTGATTTATTCTGCCAATTTTAGGGGAGCTGTTGGATGTGCACGTGGCCTGAGGGGAGCAAACCAGTCCCCTAGGTCAGACAGCAGCCAGGTGATGCTCCGGATCACCGCACCAGGTGGCTCTGAGCTGAATTTGGGGAAACAGGTGCCTTTGTCCCACGCTGTTGTTTTCAGCGTTGGCATCTGGGCCTGCCGCATCCCCTCACTGAGTACCATTGCCAGGGTCAAGCTGGATATGCTGGTCAACATCTGTCCCTTTTGATGATAAGCGTGTCCTGGAGGAGAGAGCCTTTTCTTCAGAGTGTTCAGTTTCCGCCTCTCTGTTCTTTCATTCTCTCAGGTTGCTGGGTCCCCCAGGCCTCCTCCATCCATTTCTATTCTTGTCATGGCAGGCTCAGAAAATTCAATTCCACATCCTGTTACTGAGCCCAATTCCATGCCAAAGGCTGGAATTCAGAAGCAAACAGGATCTGGCCTCTACTCACAAGTAGCAAATCCTAACAAAAGTCTGCATGGATGGATTCTAACGAGGGTGGTTTTGATAGACACATTGGCATTTTATTCGGCTCTTGAAGAATGGATGATGTTCCTGAGCTAAGGAAACAGCCTCAGCAGAGATCCAGAGGTGTGAACTTGCATGTTGGAGGTTAGGAGAGTTTGGGAAGCAAAGAGAAGTAGAATAAGACACTATGTGAGATTGGAAAAGTCTTACCTCCCATTTAGTTTAATACTTTGATTTAATTTCAATTCCCCTATTATATTGATAAATCACACACATAGGAATGTATACACATCTTAAGTCTATATAAATAACCCCACTGCCATCAAGTTGATTCTGATTCACAAGGACCCTAAGTAGCCTTTCCAAAACTGTGAATCTTTATAGGATCAAAGAGCCTCGTCTTTCTCCCAAGGAGTGGCTGATGAATTTGAACCACAGAAGCTGTAGTTACTAACCCAACTACTAACCCACAGTGCCACCACTAAATCTGTAGCTCTATGAATTCTTACAGCAGATGAGCTTACAGCCTTAAGTTAGATGCTACTTAAAATATAACTTGGAAAGAGCCGTCTCCTTAAACTAGAGTTGGACTTAATAATGTGGATGTAGTCAAGCTTTGGGGACCTTCAATTGCTGATGTAACATGATTTAAAATGAGGCGACATAGCTGCAAAGATCCATTACTAATTGGAACATGGACTGCATGAACTATGAATTTAGGAAAAATTGGAACTTTTTCAAAACCAAATAGAACACAAAAGGATCAATATCTTAGGCATTCGAGAGTGGAGATGGACTGATATTGGCCATTTTGATTGATAAACCTTGGTCCACTACACAGGGAGTGACAAAGAGGAATGGCATCACATCACGTTCATCATCAAACACTGAATTCCAAGACTGATCCTGAAGAATACCACCTTCAGCGATAAGATATTATCTATATGCCATATTAATTAGAGGATCAGTTAATAGGACTATTATTTAACTTTACGCAGCAACCACTCATGTCAAAGATGAAGATATAGAAGATTCTTATTGACTTCTGTTGTCTGAAATTGGTTACACATGCCATCAAGATGCACTGATAATGACAGGTGATTGGAATGGAAAAGTTGGGAACAAAGAAAGGTTGGTCGCTGGAAAATATGACCTTGGTGAAAGAAACAACACTGGAGATCAAGTGATAGAATTTTGCAAGACCGGTGAATTATTCATGGCAAATACCTTTATTCAACGTCAATGGTGACTATACAGATGGCGCCCACAGGGTGGAATACACCAGAATCAGATCAACTGTATCTTTGGGAAGAGGCAGTGGAGACACTCAATATCATTAGCCAGAATAAGGGCAGGGACCAAGTGCAGAACATACCCTCCATTGCTCAGATGCAAATTGAAGTTGAAGAAAATTAAAACAAATCCAGGGAAGCAAAATACAAGCTTGAGTACTGAGGTAGTTAGTTTATTGTGCCAACCTGGCTGATAAACATATGTGGGGTTAATTGAAGGGTGGAGGGATAAATGGCTGAGTGAGCCTCGCCTTTCTAGTTCTTGGGACTCTTGCTCTCTGATGGTTGGACCAGGGTGCAGCTGCCTTAGCCAGTTCCCTGATTTAGCTAGCAAGGCTCACTTCCTGTGAGACATCCCCAAGGAGAAGCCACATGGACCTACCCTGATGCAGCCCTGGGTGCTGGAGCACCTGTGTGGAGACCCCTGCCAGCACTGAAATATTTACTCATTCACGGACTTGGCTTTCCTCCTGCAGTTGCCATCATTGCATCTGTTTTGTGGGATGGAGGAGGACTTTGTGGATATATGGGTTAATGGGCTAATGTTAGACTTGTGGGCTTGGGCAGCACTGGATTGGGATGTTTCTTTGATGCACACTTGATCTTTATATAAAACTCTCTCTTATACATTTTTCTGTGGATTTGTTTCTCTAATGTACCCAGACTAACACAAGTATATCCCATCTGAATTTAGGGATTATCCCAAGAGTAGATGTGAATGTAACGTGCTGGTGTGGAGTAGGGAACCAGTGGAAAGGTCTGAGGGGCTGGCCCCAATCCCAGCTATGTGGATACCTACTCCTCTCCCCAGAAGAATGTATTCCAGGGAATGCCAAAGGTGGACTTTGGGGCTAGGTCTTGGTGCCCCAACAGACTTGACTGGAAAACACTCCTAAAGGCCAACAAACAGTCCTTGAACTAACTTGTGTTTTATTTTTTGTCATTGGTAAGTTGTTGTTGTTTGTTATATATTGTTGCTTGGTTTTGCTCTATCTTGTCTTTGTTATGTTATTATCTCCGCAGATCTGTCTAAATAAGATAGGCTGGATGAACAATCTGAAGGAGAAAACAATGGCACCGACAGTTCCAGAGGGACATGGGAGAGGGGGAGGTGGGGGTGGGGGAAAGGTAGTGGTGTTCACAAACCCAGGGACAAGGGAACAACAAGTGATCCAAATCAGTGGTGAGGAGGGTGTAGGAGGCCTGGTAGGGCTTGATCAAGGGTAATGTAAGCAAAAGGAATTACTAAAAACTAAATGAAGACTGAGCATGATAGTGGAACAAGAGGGCAGTCAAAGGAAGTAGTGGAAAGAGCTAGGAGGCAAAGGATATTTATAGACATTTAAATAAAGCCATATACATATGTAAATATGTTTATGAGGATGTGGAAATAGATCTATGTGCATATATTTATAGGTTTAGTATTAAAGTAGCAGAAGGACATTGGGCCTCCACTTAAGTACCCCCTAAATGCAAGAATACTTTGTTCTATTAAACTGGCATTCTATGATGCTCACCTTCCCAACACAACCACTGAAGACAAAGCGGGTGAATAAGCAAATATAGTGAAGAAAGCTGATGGCACCCGGCTATCAAAAGATATAGCATCTGGGGTTTTAATGGCTTGAAGGTAAACAAGTGGTCATCTAGCTCAGAAACAACAAAGCCCACATGGAAGAAGCACACCAGCCTGTGTGATCACGAGGTGCCGAAGGGATCTGTTATCAGGCTTCGAAGAACAAAAAATCATATCATTGTGTGCTTGCCTCCTTGATATGATCGCTGAAGACAAATGGGTGCATAAGCAAATGTGGCGAAGAAAGCTGATGGTGCCTGGCTATCAAAAGATGTAGTGTCTGGGGTCTTAAAGGTTTGAAGGTAAACAAGTGGCCATCTAACTCAGAAACAACAAAGCCCATATGGAAGAAGCACACCAGCCTATGTGATCATGAGGTGTCGAAGCGATCAGGTATCAGGCATCATCAGAACAAAAAATCATATCATTGTGAATGAGGGGGCAGTGTGGAGTGGAGACCCAAAGCCCATTTGTAGGCCACTGGACATCCCCTTACAGAAGGGTCTTGGGGAGGAGACGAGCCAGTCAGGGTGCAATGTAGCGATGATGAAACATACAACTTTCCTCTAGTTCCTAAATGCTTCCTCCCCCCACCACTATCATGATCCCAATTCTACCTTACAAATATGGCTACAACAGAGGATGTACACTGGTACAGATAGGAACTGGAAACACAGGGAATCCAGGGAGGATGATCCCTTCAGGACCAGTGATGTGAGTGGCGATACTGGGAGTGTAGAGGATCTACATGTGACCTCCTCCCTGGAGGACAAGGATCTACATGTGACCTCCTCCCTGGAGGACAAGGATCTACATGTGACCTCCTCCCTGGAGGACAGACAACAGAAAAGTGGGTAAAGGGAAACGTCTGACAGTGCAAGATATGACAAAACAATTTTTAAACTATCAAGTGTTCATGAGGGAGAGTGGAGCGGGGAGGGAGGGGAAAATGAGCTGATGCCAGGGACTTAAGTGGAGAGCAAATGTTTTGGAAACGATCAGGGCAATGAATGTACAAATGTGCTTTACACAATTGAAGTATGTATGGATTGTGATAAGAGTTGTACGAGCCCCTAATAAAATGATTAAACAAAAAAGAATAAATTTTACACATTGAGCACTAATGACCAAAGGCAAGAGGAGTTGTAGAATGACATCAGGACATCATCCATGAAGAAAGAAAAGTGAAAGGTCATTCAAAGGGCAGGAGAGAAAGATTAGAAGGGACTCGGAAAGCTGCTCTTGAATGTGGAAAACTAAATTGAGTAGAAGAACTGATCATGTGAAAGCAGAAGAGGAGAAGCCAAAGGGTAGCTAGGAAGATGAGGTATGAGGGGCTTCAAAAAGGGCATGAAAAAGATGGAATCGGAAGATACTGGAAGCTTTGCAGGACCTTTTTGAAACCTCTTCATATGACAATGAAATGTACAAAGGCCTGGGATTAGAAAAGTAAAATGGATAAACAAACCTGGCATTTCTCAAGAGAAAATAAGCAGAGAAAGAAAAATCCAAGTCGTGAGTTTTAATATCGAAGGGTTTTAGGGTCAATGGACTACTTGGCCAACCAATTGGAAAACCACACCAAAATGAATTTACTGCCATCAGATTGATTCCAATCCATAAGTACTCTGTAACAGTAGAATTTCCCCCCTAGAATTTCCAAGACTGTTCATTGTTACTGGAGCAGACAGCCTCATCTGTCTCCTGCAGAGTAGCTGGTGGGTTTGAACTGCTGGCTTTGTGGTCAGCAACTCACTTTTCCTCCTTAAATAACTGGAAGATGTCTAGATGGGTGCCCATTCCAAAGAATGATGGCTCAACAGAATGTGGAAATTATCAAACAATATCATTAATAGTACATGTAAATAACATTGCCTGGAGATATTAAAAAATTGTTTCAGCAGAACATTGACAGGGAGCTGATGGGGATTCAAGCTGGGATCAGAAGAAGATGTGGAATCAGAGATACCATTACTGATGTCATCTGGGTTTTGACTAAAAGTAGGGAATACCAGAAAGGTGTTTATTTGTGCTTTATTGACTGTGCAAAGGCATCCAACTGCGTGGATAATAAAAAAAATCTATGTATAACATTGAACAGAATGGGAATTTCAGAACATTTAATTATGCTCATATGGAACTTGAACCAAGAGCAATCATTTGAACAGAACGAGGAGATATTGCTTAGTTTAAAACCAGGAAAGGTGTCTATCAGGATTGTATCATTTCATCATACATATTCAGTCTGCATGGTGAACAAATAAACTGAAAAACTAGACCATCTGAAGAAGGTCATGGCCATCAGGACTGCAGGAATGCTCAGTGACAGTTTATGCCACGAAAAATGACACAACCTTGTTACTGGAAGCGAAGAGAACTCGAAACAATTTTGGAGATCAAAGACCACAGTCTTCAGTATGAATCACAACTCAATGTAAAGAAGATGAAGAAAAGCCTCACAATTGGACTGATAGGTAGTGTAATGATAAAAGGAGAAAAGGTCAAAGTTGTCAAAGATTTGATTTTATTTGGATCCACAATCAGTGCTTACAGAAGCAATCATTAAGAAACCAGCACATTGTGTGAATGTGCTGCAAAGGATCTCTTTAAAGTGTTAATGAGCAGCAATGTCACTTTGAGGACTGAGGTGCACCTGACCCAAGCCATGGTCTCTCCAGTCGCCTCCTACACACGTGAAAACTGGGCAATGGACAAGGAAGAATGCAGAAGAACGGGTGCCATTGAAGTGCGGTGTTGACACAGAATATGAAGCGGGCCATGGATGGCCAGGAGAACAAACACACCTGCTTTGGGGGAACTACAGTCAGAATGCTCCTTGGAAGCAAGGACGATGAGGCGGCATCTCGTGTAGTTGGGACATGTTATCAGAACAGATCAGTTCAGGACTGTGATGTCATACCTCATTTTACAGGCGATCGAACCATGGGGGAAGGGGAGATGTTCTACAATTGATGTAATGATTGTATGATTCTCCTCGAGATGATTGGTTGAACTCTTCAATTGTGTGATATGTAAATTATGTGTCAATAAAACTGTTGAAAAAAGGAAACAAAGACCATTTTTTGGGAAAAGGACATCATGCTTGGTAAAGTCTAGGGTCAGCGAAAAGGAGGCACATCCTCATTGAGGTGAATTGGCCTAGCTTCTGCAACAATGAGCTCAAACGTATCAACCACTGTGTGGATGGTACAGGATTGGGCGGTTTCATTCTGTATTACACAGGGTAACGCAAGGGGATATTGCTTGGTTGGAGCTGACTCAATGATATCTAACAGTAACAAAATGGCATCTCACAACAACAACAACAACAACAACATGGAAACAAACATTGAACAACATAGGAAGCATCAAGGGAAGACAGAAGAAACACGCAGAATTGTATTGATTAATCATTTCAAGAGATCCAGAAATGTTGATACTGAAGGAAAAAGTTCAAGCTGCACTGAAAGTATTGGAACAAAAGAAGGCTTCAGGAATTGGAAAAAACAGAACAAACAAACAAACAAAAGCCCCCAACCAAATGAGATTTTTTCACAAATGCATGCAATACCGGGAATCTTCATGCACTCAAACATGCCAGGAACTCGGGAGGATGGCGACCTGGCCAATGGACTGGATGAGATCCATATTCATGCCTATTCCAAAGACAGGTGAGCCAACAGGCACAGAAATGATCAAACAATCTCATTACTACCACAGGCATGTAAAAAATGGCTGAATATTATTTAAAGTCGGTTGCAGTCATAAAGGGAACTGTCTGAAAAGATAAGTCGATAAAAGCTCCTGAAAAAACCCTAGTAGTGTGCAACTATGGGTCTCTCTCTGGACAGAGGAAAGAGGAGTGATGGAAAAAATGAGTCCCATTGTTTCATAGACCACACGAACATTAACTCCATGATCCTGACACCAGAAGAACTAGATGGTGCCCAGCTACCACTACCACCTGCTCTGAAAGGGTCCACATTAGACTAGATAGAGTGGGAGAAAAAGTCGGAACAAAACTCAACATCATAAATGAGATTAGACTTACTGGTCAGATAGAGACTGATGGAACTGCCAGGATGATGGTCTTTAGTCAACCTTTATGTCTGGGACTGTACTCACCTTGTGACTCAGTTTTGAGCCAAGTAATAGGTAGGTCTATACTCATTGCCACTGAGTTGATGCCGATCCTGTAAAACAGGGTAGAACTGCCCCTGTGGGTTTCCAAGACTGTAACTCTTTACAGGAGTAGAAAACCCCTCTTTCTCCCATGGAGCAGCTGGTGGTTTTGAACTGCTGGTCTTGCGGATGGAAGCTCACTGCATAACCACTCTGCCACCAGAGCTCCTTAGACAGGTCTATAACGATACCAGTAACAGTGGAGGTATTCACACATTGGAATAATCAACCACTTGAGAGCAAAGCCGTGCCATTTGCCCAAGAATGAAGTCAAGAAGGCTTAGGAAAGGGGGAGGAGGAGAGGAGACGGTAACACAGGGAAACGGTGGGAAGAAGATGTTGCATAGAGGGATTTGCAATGAATGAAATGAAGCAAAATGTGTATGAACTGTTGGATCCAAACTGATGATCTGCTATGTAAACTGTCACCTGATTCTCAATAAGAAAGTTTTAAAAAAAGAAATGTAGAAGCTTCGTTCCCATTCCAGATTTAATAAGATTTTAAGCACTTTTATCCACGCAGTGATATTTGAGAAGGCTCACCTAGCGAGAACACATAAGTGTGATGGAGGACCTCTGATTAGCTTCATGCAAAGCCCAAGTATAGCTTTTCTTGTATAACTTATTTAGCTGAAACATCGTAATAACTCTCAGTTTCCTCCTAGAAATGCTCTCTCTGACACCAGGGAAGTGCCCTTACCTGGTACTCTTCTCAGCACCCACCTTGCCGTTTGTTAGAAAGGTGGGTGCCCAAAAGGAAATTCCAGTTGGATTCAGAAGAGGACGTCGAATGAGTGCTGTCATTGGAGATGTCAGAGGGATCTTGGCTGAAAGCAGAGAATACCCGAAAGACAGTTACTTGCGTCTTCTTGACTACTCAAAAGCACTTGATCAGATGGATGATGACACGTTATGCAAAGAATGAGAATTTCAGAGCACTCAGTTGTGTTAGGTGCAGCCTGTGGATAGACTAAGAGGAGTCATTCAGACGGAACCAGGGGATTCTTGGTGATTTAAAACCAGGGAAGGTTGTATCTGCTCACTGTACTTATTCAATCTATATTGAATCAATCATCGAAGAGTGAACTATCTGAAGAAGAGCATAGCATCAGATTTAGAGGAGAATTGATTAACGATCTGATATGCAGATGACCCAGAGTCGCTTGCTGAAAGCATAGAGGTCTTGAAACACTTACCAATGAAGATAAAATCTGCAGTCTTCAATATAGCTTACACCTGAACATAAATACAACAACAACCCTTACAACGGAACCAACACACTCCATTGTGATACACGGAGACAAGATTAAAGTTGTCAAGGAGTTCCCTTTATTTGGATCCAAAATCAACACTCAAGCAGGCAGGAAATTAAATAAAAAGGTATTTGGGCAAATAAGACATCTTTGAAGTGTTCAAAAGTGCCAGTGGCACATTGAAGACGAAGGTGCTCGTGACCCAAGCCATGGTCTCTTCCGTGGCTTCATGTCTAGGTGAAAGCTGGACAGTGAATAGGGAAGACTGAAGTGAACCGATGCTTCTTGGTTAGGGCGGTGGCAGAGAATATTACATATACCATGGCCAGTCAGAAGAATGAATAAATCGGTCTTGGACGAAGTACAGAGGGAACGTTCCTTAGGAGAGAGGATGGGGAGACTTGCTTGGTCTTGAGGACTTCGGACATGTTATCAGGAGGAACCAGTCCGTGGAGCAGGCCATCGTACTTGGTTAAAAGTAGAGAAGGTCAGAAAAAGATGAAGACCCTCCACACAATGGATTGACATGGTGGCTGCAACAAGGAGCTCAGCATAGGGTGACACAGAACCAGGACATGTTTTATTCTGTTCAACATAGGCTCACTGTGAGTTGGTAGCAATTCACGGACACACCATCTCCACCAACCCCACCCCCACAACTTCCAACCCCACCCCCACCCCCCACCCCCACCTCCACCACCTCCACCCACACCTCCACCACCTCCACCACCTCCGCCACCTCCGCCACCTCCGCCACCTCCGCCACCTCCGCCACCTCCACCACCTCCGCCACCACCACCACCTCCACCACCTCCACCACCTCCACCACCACCACCACCTCCACCACCACCACCACCTCCACCACCACCACCACCTCCATCACCTCCACCACCTCCACCACCACCACCACCACCACCTCCACCACCACCACCACCACCACCACCTCCACCACCACCACCACCTCCACCACTACCACCTCCACCACCTCCACCACATCCACCTCCACCTCCACCACCACCACCACCTCCACCACCACCACCACCTCCACCACCACCACCTCCACCACCTCCACCACCTCCACCTCCACCTCCACCACCACCACCTCCACCACCTCCACCACCACCTCCACCTCCACCACCACCACCACCTCCACCACCACCACCTCTACCACCACCTCCACCACCACCACCTCCACCACCACCTCCACCTCCACCACCACCTCCACCTCCTTGTAGGAGTCCCTGGCTAACTCCAGAGATATCTAGGAAGACAGGCCCAAACTCACTGACATTGAGTCAACACTGACTCATAGCGACCCTGTGGGACAAGGTAGAACTTGCCTGGGAGGTTCTGAAGCTGTAACTCTTTCTCCCTCGGAGTGGCTGGCAACTGACCTTGCTGTGGCCGTCCCCTCATTTTCATATCATCCTTTCTTCTTACGGTTTTGGGGAATCATGAATGCAACGCTATGGTCAAAATTGCAGTGCCGACGATCACTTCCCAGTCTGTCATGTCGCCCTTTCTCTTGATCGGGCCTTTGATGAGCAAATGCTTATCGTTGGCTGAGCAGCGATGTCCTTTTTGCCGAGTGATTTTGCTGTCCTGTTTAAGAAAGATTGACCTACTTTAAGCTATTACTCTCATTTTCGGAACTCTCTTTACTGCAAACTTCATAGAAATGTTCCCCCTCATGAGCAGAGGTCTGACAGAAGGGCTCTCTGCATCTTCTATCCCCACTGTGAAAGGCAATTGCCTTTAAGAAGAATTGCTCCAAATGTATTGGGAGCCTTGAAAATAGTTCTGGCCCTTAACCCACTGGCTCTTACCTCTAAGAGTCTAGAACTCAACCTTTGGAACCCAGATATTCATCGCAATGTTACTTTTAATGGCAAAGGGAAAACCGCTTAAGCATTCAACAATGACAGACCGGCTAATTAAATTGTAGTGTGTCTCTAACCGAAAAGTATAACTGCATAATCAACTTTAGAAAACTTTTTAATGACTTTGGAAAATGAGCACAATATGATACTTTGTAAATTAAGAATCCCTTTTATTGAGGCAGAATGTGCATTTACTGACCCTCACCCATTTTAAGGGTCCAGGTTGAGTGATCTGCACAATCGGGTAACAGCGCTCACCACCCATCTTCAAGACACCTCCTTCCCCCTTTCAATTTCGCTCCTCATCCCCACTCGGGGCCCAGGGGACCACTGGTCTACTTTCTGGCACCATAGCTGGGCTTTCCTTCTTCTAGAACTTTCTACAAATGACAGCCCAGGACATTGTCTTTCCAGTGTCGCTCCTTACATTCAGTATAATGGCTGTCAAGTCCATCCATGCAGCTGTCTAAACTAGCCCTTGGATAAATAGATCATATTTGTTTTTTGATCTTAGGTTGTTGCTAAGTTGGGGTTAACATGAATCAAGCTGCGACGGACCTTTTGCCAAACTGCTTTCCATAGAAGTGGTACCATTTGACACTCCCCACAGACACATGAAGAGGCCCTCGTGGTGCTGAATCGGGAGTGCCTGATTCAGTGGCCTCGTGAGTTACCTGTTGGGCTGGTAACCTCCAGGTCGGCAGTTTGAAACCACCAGCTGTTCCTTGAGTCTCTCTATAGTCTCAGAAACTCACAGGGGAGTCTTACCCTGTCCTGTAGGGTCTCTGTGAGTTGGAATCGACTTGATGGCACCGAGTCAGTGGCGGTGCTGCCTGCTAACCACAAGGTCAGTGGTTCAAACTCACCAGCTTCTCAGTGGGAGAAAGATGAGGATATCTGCTCTTGTGAAGATTTACAAACCCTCAGGAATGTTCTATGGGGTCGCACTGAGTCAGAATCGTCTTGGTAGCAGTCGGGGTTTTAACTGAAGAACAACAGAAAGTCCAGTTAGTCTACATACTCACTTGGAATTTTCAGGGTTTTTTTAATGGTTTTATTGGCATATACTTCACATACCATTGAAATGAATTGTTCAATCACATTGGGAAGATTTGTGCAAGCAGCACCACAATAGTTTGAGAACATTTTCTTCTATGTATTGTTGTTAGCTCCCCACCCCACCCACCACCTCGCTCCTCCACTGCCACGCCCCTGGGCAATTCTCGATCCAGTCACGGACTGTGTAGAGTGACCTCTCCTGAATTTCATATACAGAAAATCATACGAAATGCAAACAATAAGCAAGCAAACAAACAACCCCCCCAAACAATGACTAGACAAAACATAGAAAAATCTCAATCAGAAAGAAAATAGAAAATATTAAAAACTGACCCAACTTTAAAATGATTCAAAAGGGAGATCAAATTATAAGACTGCATTTTAGCCTTACTACATCTGCTACAATTGACTTTACAATGCTCTCTGTCTGGTAGCCAGGCTGTTCACACATCCCTCAACCATGGCTAGAGGGGATTCACCAGAGGCTCAATACACGTAGGGGTCCCTGCAGATGGATTTTAGGCTCTATGGTCAACCATAGCCTTCTGCAAACTGGGTGTTCACGATTTAAGCTCTGATACCATTCCCTCCTTTGAACTTGGATTATATTATTCACAATCCTTGGCTCACACAGGCTGGTGTGCTTATTCTATGTGGACTTTAAGACCCCAGACACTATTCTTTCTAATAGCCTGACACCATCTGATTTCTTCATCACACTGCTCTAGCACCCATATATTCAGCGATCTCTTCTTGAGGACAAGCATTGAGCAGGGCCATGTCAGAAGAACCAATTGTTCTTAGATTGGGGATAGAATGAAGTGCAAGCCCCAATCCATTCGTATATCAATGGTTTGTACATAGCTGTGCTCACTTTAGAGACAGCATTATTGTTTCATGATAGAAACCATTATCAGTCATCCTTCTGAGGACTATGGTAATTCTATGGGTATTGTTATTTAACCGGTGGTGTAGAATTTCAAACAGTGTTGAGAAAGGGAAATTATTCAAGTCTAGGTTGGGTTCAGACTACACTACACAAATTGTTGACTTGTACAGATAAACCATGAATTGATTGGGCACTATTTATGCAAACAAGGGGGCTTGATGATAGGGCAAGACTTCCAGTAACTCCATTCATTGAGGCAGAACCATGTCCACCAGATGAAACATGCTATCGGAAAGCAAGGAGGGTCTGAAGAATAGTAAGCACCTGGCAGTCCCAGGCCACCATTCACTGGGCAGCCTCAAAGCCAGAGATGTGGATGGAAGTCCATGATCACCAACCGCATACCCTCGGGTTAGTCATTTCTGCTGCTTCTCCCTCTAGGGAAGTGGGTCAGCCTTAAGTGCAAGGAAGCGTGTCTGTCCCTTCAATCCGCTACAGGTGAGTTTGAGGTGAAACCCAGTTCACTTCGTGCAGTTGACTCTGTGCTTTTTGATTTTAGTCACTTTAATAGGTATACAGTGGTAGCTCTCACTCTTATTTTAAAAACTTTTTTCATGCTTTTACAAAAAAATTCACTGTGACCAGAGAGACCCTACCCAGGCGACGACACTGGGTGCACTAACTCAGAGCAAGTTGCTTAATGTTTGCAAGTTGTTAGAGGGAAATTTATGTACTACCACAGCTCTGCTCAGCAGAGCTTTTCCCTGTTTTTTTTGGGGGGAGTACCCCCTTATATAATTTAAATGCCATAAATTCTCCCTGCTTAATGTGAACTGTTTGACAGATTTTAGAGTATTTGAAGAGTTGAGCACTCATAACCCTAATCTGAGTTTAGGACATTTCTATCTCCCAGGAAAGAAACCCAGGGGTCATCAGCAACTGTTTCCTCCTCCCCAGGCTGTGGGCATCAGGTGGGAAAACCACACACACACACACACACACACACACACACACACACACACACAAAATGTTGCCCACAGCATAAAAGAAGACATACGACACGGAAAATTAAAAAAACTCCAAGGAAATGTATCCAATCCGGATCTTAATTTTCTCCTGGTGGTGGCATTTGAAAATACTTTTATTTCTTCCTCTGATTTTTTTTTTTTGCATTTCAAAATTGCCACGGTCACCTTTGTCATTAAATAATACATATATGTCCTTGTTTGTCTGTCAAAAGGAAAACAACAGAAGGACCTTTCTTCAGGCCACCTCAGTGGAGGGCAGCACCAGCCCGGCTCCCCTCACTCAGTGTGTTCCGTCTGATCTCCTTTGGGAAGAAAGCTTGTAAATTGTGTTCCTCGGGGTGTCTGTGGGGCGGCTGCTGGCAGTACAACCTTGCTGCCTGCGCTGTTTGCGCACGCTGCCTGCGGGGGTCCTGTAAACCACTCTGTGAGCTGGGTTTCCGACTGACACTCGGTTGAGTGCTCAGAAAGGTGTGCTCCTGAGAGCGCATCGACAGAGGAGAAGGCCGGTGCCAGGGTGTGCACGGTCCTGTGGCTCTCCAGGGAAGGAGAGGCTGTGGTTTGCTTTCCCGCTGCTTCAGATCTGTGGACGTGCGCATGGATGCGTGTCTGAGCGAGTCTGTAAACGCATGCTTTTAAACTATAAATGACTGTGGTGTAGCACACGAAGCATGTGGTCCCTCTCTGAACCAGCACGGCCACTGCTGCTGAATCAATTTCTACTCCTGGTCCTCCTCTAGGACAGAGGGAACTGCCCCATAGGGTTTGCACGTGGGTTACACATTTGGCTGCTCCACGCCAAGGTCAGCAGCTCGAAACCACTGGCTGCTCTGCGGGAGAAAGATGAGACCTTCTAACGTCCGTAAAGAGTGACAGTCTCAGAAACCCACAGGGGCAGTTCTCCTTTGTCCTTTTGGGTCGCTCTGAGTTGTAATCGTGAGGTTGGCCTCGCGTCACCTTATGGAAGCAGACTGCCACGTTTTTCCTCCCGCAGAGTGGCTACTGGGTCCACACCCTTGATCTACAGGTTGGCAAGTCAAACCCAAATCCAATTCACTGCCAACTCATGGCGACCCTATAGGACAGGGGAGAACTGCTCCCGTGGGTGTCTGAGGCTGTAACTCTTTATGGGCGTGGAGAGCCTCATCTTCCTCCCTCGAACACCCATCTTGCAGTGAGCATCCTGAGGCCTCACCATGACGCCACCAAGGCTCCTGCAGCTTCATCCCTGCACCCCCGGTGCGCACCTACGCCAGCTTAAAACGTCAAGCCGAGGCTGCCGAGTGAGTCCCTGTTCATAACCCTAGCGGGCAGAGTAGGACTGCCCATGGGCGGGCAGTTCCCTTAGCAGCTGAAAGCTTAACCCCTAGGTCACCAGGGCTCCTCATGGTCCCTCTGGTTTGGTGAGTGACCATTGTGCAGTGTGATTTGTTGTTGTCAGTTGCTGAGTTGATTTTGACTGATTGCCCCCTCCCCCTACTGTGTGCAGAAGAGAAGCGCTCAGAGGGTTTTCAAGTGGTCTTTTGGAATCAGATCACTAAGAGTCTAGGTGGATTAGCCTAATCCAACCCCTTTCGTTGCATTTATCCCTTGCTTCAGGGAACGAATAAGCCACAGCTCAATGCAGAACTATGGAAATCTATTGGATCACCAGGCCTTTCTTCCTCATCTGATGGGGTCTGGAAGCTCCATCGAAACTCCAAGCTTCCATGGAAATGGGGCTGTGCTTGGAGTGTACAGCTCAGGAATTGAACCTGCGTCTCATTGCCTGGAAGGGGAGACATCTACCCATAAACCACCAAAGATCTTGGAAGCATGGTTAGGCTCAGACAGTCTAAGAAGCTTTCTTGAGGGCCAGTCACTTCCCCAGCGTAATTCTAGATGTGTCATCAACCACATCTCTAGAAAGGCCTTAATCTCCCTGTGGATTCCAAAGATTCCCCCAGGGAGTTCTCTTGCTTGTGGGATAGACACACGCCACCCCCCAGCCCCCTTGCAAAGAATGTGTTTGAGGTCAGACCTTTGGCGGCTTCTATCCCCAGGCCCATTTTCTCTGAAACCAGATATAGCAAGAAAATGCTTGTGGGCTGCTCACACGTTGTCCCTGGCTTGAGGACCCCATCTCCTTGGAGTCAGCTTCTACCACGTTCTGCAGAGCTTTGCCTGTACCCTGTTTTGCCCCCACCACACCCAGGTGTTTTTCTGTCCTCCGTATTGCCTTCCAATGACAGCAGCTATTTGCAACCTGTAGGCACCACTCTGGATGAGCCCTGGTGACAGTGGGCTAAGAATTTGACCTTGAAGGTCAACAGCTCAAACCACCAGCTGTCCCGAGGCAGAAAGGTTGCTCCTGCAGAGATGGACACCTACAGCGGTCCGCTCCAAGCTCCCCTACAGCGCTCCGCTCTGCCCTACAAAGGTGCGATGGGTTGGCATGGAATCAAGGGAGTGGGTTAATGGAGGGTTAGGCCCAGCTCTATGGACACAATGTCTTTTCCCCCTTGATCCTTCACAAAGCAGAATTCCTTAGGCTGTTGTACGTCGCCTTGAACTGGCAGGCTGGTCCTTGTGGAAGCACAGGCAAGACTTGTCCTCTGCTTCGTATCCGCCCACCTGGAATCCAGCTGGGGCAGGGACAAGCACTGATGGGCACTGGGTAGGGACAGGCCAGGTGTTGTGGACCTGTAGCCGGAGGACCTGCATGCTGAGGAGGGATTGTTCTTCATCTCATCACATGAAAAAGCCACTGGATGGCAAAGTGATGCTTTAGAGGCCTGGGGCGGGCAGGGGGGCGGCGGGCGGTAAGGGAGGGGAGAGAACTGAGGAAAGGGACAGCGATTGTGTCTGGTTTTCAAGGTTACCTGTTGAGATAGGGCTTGGGCTCCCCCATGGACTGGAAAAACAGTTGCTCTCTGATAGCTTTGTAATCAGGAAGAAAGAGCCATTTGTGAGCGCTGCCTTGCATTTCTCTCACGTCTTCCTCCAGAGACGCTGCAAATGCTCCGGAGATTTTATCTTTATAAACCTGATGGGAAGGTGTGAGGCCCTCTGTCCCTGATCCAATCATGTCGCCCACTGCCCTCTGCCATCTTTCTTGGACTGAGGTTTAACACAATTGTGACTGGGATTGACCTTGAGGCAGGTGCTACGTGCCCGGGTGCTGAAATCCCACTCCCCCCACACCCACACCCCACAGTGTGTCTTGTTCACCAGTGCTGTGCCTGTTTTCACACAGGGCTCTCGGTGACAGAAAGCAGCCCCCCCTCCAGGGATCTCGATTTGTTGTTGGTGGCGGTTGATATCAAGTGGGCTCGGACTCGGTTCACCTCGTGTATAACAGAAGGCAGCGTTTCCTGGCCCTGTGGCATCTTCATGACCATTCATATGTTTGAATCCACAGTTGGGATGGCCAGACCAACTGATCTCATTGCCGCGTCCCCTTGTTTTCTTGTTGGCCTTTTCTAGTGATTGGTCTTTTCTCGATGACTTGTCTGGAGTACACAAGATGAAGTGTCTCCATCCCTGCTTCTAAGGAATATTCTGGTTGTATTTCTTCTGGGACGGATTTGTTCATTTAGTCATTGTTTTGGTCAACCCATGATCTATTCAGCCATCTCCATCGACCCCACACTTCCCATGCCTTGAGACTTCTGTCTTACTTTAGTATTATTGTCTACCTTTGCATGCATGGGGTGATTCACGAGACCATGCTTGGGTCACGTACACCTTTCTTATCAAAATGACATCCTTCTTTTGTTGTTGTTGTTGTTGTTAGCTGACTATCCAGTCAGCTCTGACCCATGGCAACCCTCTGCACAACAGAATGAAACATTGCACAGTCCTGTGCCATCCTCACAATTGTTCCTGTACCTGAGTCCATTGATGCGCTACTGTGTCCATCCAGCTCATTGAAGGCCTTCCCATGTTTCGCTGTCCTTCCACTTATCCTTCCTTTAAGAGGACAAGTTAAGGGAACTTTACTATAGACATTGAAGACCTCATGAAGGTCTAGCACTGGGTCCCAGAGAGCCATTGTATTAGTCTGGGCCCATTAGAGAAAAAAATCCACAGAAACTCATATGTATTAGACAGAGTTTTATATAAAGGGTAAGTGCACATCAAGAAAACATCCCAACCCAGTGCTGCCCAATCTCACAAGTCCAACATTAGCCCATATGGCTGACACCAATCCACAAAGTCCTCCTCCCATCTCACAAAACACATGCAGCGATGCCGACTGCAAGAGGAAAGCTGAATCAGTGAGTGTGTAAGCATCTCAGCGCTGGTAGGGTTCTCTACACGGTTGCTCCAGCACCCAGGGCTGCTTCGGCGTAGGTCCATGTGGCTTCTCCTCAAGGATGTCTTGTAGGAAGTGAGCCTTGCCAGCTGAAGCAGGGAACTGCCTAAGGCAGCTGCACCCTGGTCTGACCATCACAAAGCAAGAGATCTGAGAACTAGAAAGGTGAGGCTCATTGAGCTGTTTATCTCCCTGCCTTTCAATGAACCCCACATGTGTTTGTTTATCGGCCAGGTTGGCACAATAAACTTTAACTATCTCAGTCATCTCTCTCTCTCTCTCTCTCTCTCTCTCTCTCTCTCTCTCTCTCTCTCTCACTCTCTCTCTCTCTCTCTCTCTCTCTCTCTCTCTCTCTCTCTCTCTCTCTCTCTCTCTCTCTCTCTCTCTCTCTCTCTCTCTCTCTCTCTCTCTCTCTCTCTCTCTGGGATCATGAAGTTTCTTGTGTGTCCACCTTGCTCTGCACATTTATTTCCTGCCATGGCTGCTCTCTAGCCTACCTCCTCTGCTCGCTTCTCTGGAAGTTGTTGCTAGTTCCATCCGGCCGTGTCCAGTTCACAGCCAACCCACGTCCGACAGAGGAAACATAGCCTGATCTTGCATCATCCTCACCGATTGCATTTGAGCCCCTTCCTGCAGCCACGGGGTCAACCAGCTCCTTGAGGGTCTTTGTCTGTCTTGCTGCCCCTCTCAGGAGAGGTGGCCCTGACTGTTAGCCTTGGCCCTGGAGGTCAGCGCTTCCAGCAGACAAGTTATTGAGACTGGTTAGCCTAGCCTAGACTCCCATAGAATTGGCTTAGCTCAGGTCTGACCCGTCACCTCTGATGGAGCCAGTGGGATGGCAGCAGAAAGGATGGTGTCTGTAGGTCTCTGTGTAGGTTGCTCCCTTTGCCTGGACTTCCAGGTCATCCTCAGCCCAGCTGTACCTTTCCCTCAGAGGTCATTGCTGGCCTCCTTCCCTCCACACCTGCTCTGCAGGCCCAGTGCCTACTTTCGCTCTTGCTTTTGTGTGGTGGTTCTTTGTGTGTCTGGATTGGCTCGCCTCCTAGCATGTGAGGGCCTGGAGGCCCTCTTTTTGTCGCGTTGTTTTGTGTGTGCCTCAAGTGCTAGCTTCGTGAGCACTAAGCGATTGCCGAGTGATTGACAGCATGAAAAACCATGGATCTTTAAGCACAGTTTTGCACCTTTTGCCTTTATGCGGATGTTCTGTTAGTAGCAGACGAAATTGGCTTTCTGTTTAATAAGCTCTTGTGACCGAAAAGGAGATATGGGAACAAAGTGTGTTTGCAGTTTGGTTCTCTCATTTGGGGAGAGCAGAGGGAGTCGAGAGCGCTGGAGCCACAGGTGTGCACCAGACACTTCCTGCATGGAGCCTCAGGCTGTGGAAGTGTGCGTGGCCAGGCCCAAACCTTTGTGCCCTGTGCGTAACCTTGCTTTCCCTTTGGTGCTAAGGTAGATTGAGATCACCTTTGTGGCAGCAGTGTTGATCCGTGCCTTGCTAACAATTCATGACCCCTAGGGCCACTTTGCAGCAGCATTAGCAGCAAGCACTTTCAACATGGCAACAAGACTTTAGAACAGTGCTCAAGAGTGGCCGGGCGGGGTGGGAAAATACTCACAGCAGAAGTGTTTCAACTCTCTCCTCCCTCCCCTCCGGCACGCATTCGGAGCTTGTTCCAAGTGGACCCCCACCCTTCTCTTTTCTTCCAGGGGACCCGTGCCACACCCATGCCTTTACTCAGTGACTCTGTCTCCTTGCACCAGCTTCTGATGGAAATGGTGTGAAGCGGAGTGAGCGCACTCTCTCTCTCTCTGTGTGGCTCTCTGCATCTTGTGTTTTCTAATACTTCCAAATGCCTCATTATCCCATGCTTAGGATGAGGGAGAGCCTCTCCTTAAGTTTCCCAGTCTCCCATGATCCTCCTTAGCAACAAGCGGATGTTGTTGCTGGAGTGTGCAGCTGTGCCGGCCGCATTGAGGTGTTTGGACATAAACACCTTCTAATCCACTATTAAGTCCTTCGGTTTGTGTTCTCATAACATTAACCATAATGAACTCTTCACATACAGATGTCAGTTTAATGTGCTGCTTCCCCAGGAAGGGCCTGGTAATTTAGCATTAATTAATGATGACTTCTCGCAAATTATGTTTCTGACTTTCGGATGCTCCTGGGTGGCAGGCACATCTTTCAGATGAAGCCATAACACTATTACTTCGCATTCATGTAGCACTTCACACGTTCAGGATGGCTGGGTAATTGAGTCATTCTTCCTCAGGCCGATCCTGGCATGCAGGTTCGTGGAGGTGCTCCTCGATATAAGGGCATGTGACACACTGAGTTTTAAACTTGCCAAATTGATGGCGTGGTGGCCTTACAGTTTCCTTATCTCCCAGTCTGCGATGGAAGGGATTTGGGACCTGTGCCTCAGCAGGAGTTTGATGGGGGATACACGCTGCCATCTAGTCGATGCTGACTCATAGTGCCCCCACAGAACAGGAAAGAACTGCCCCGGTGGGTGTCTGCGACTGTAACTTTTTGGGGGAGTAGAAAACCCGTTTTTCTCCCACGAGAGGCTTTAAACTGCTGACCTTGTAGTTAGCAGGCCAACTCGTAACCACTACGCTACACCACTGGACTTCTTTGCGACTTCTATTGAACGTCCCTAAAGACCCAGGGCCATCCCATTGACGGTGTAGCTTTTGTGGGGGTTGTTGGCCTGCCTGCTCCTTCCTCTTCTATAGCATGCCTCCAGGGGGATGGCCATATCAATCCCTCATAAAGAATTTCTTCCAGACAAGCATGTTTTTAATGTCTCCCTGGGAAATACCCTACTTCAGGTTAGTACCATCAGGCACTTGAAATCAAGGGTGGAGGGACTAAGGCTTGGCAGCTGATGGTTGTCAGATCTTTAGATGTGAGAGAAGACAAGAGAAGGGACGCACCAATGGTGACAGGGATCTCCGAGATGGAGAGAAGTTCATGGGGAAAATCAAGCCACTCTTTTAGACCCTGTTGCTAATAAAGAGCCCCTGGTTTTTGCAAAATATGCTCAACTACTCACTGGAAGGTTGGCAGCTCAAACCCAAGTAGAGATGCCTTGGGAGACAGACCTGGTGTTCTACTCCTATAAATCAATTCCTGAGAACCTTACAGAATATGCCACAGATCTGGTCAGATCCACGGGATACATCAGAGGTGGAACCAACCATGAGGCAGAACCAACTGAACTGTCCCTGGTTAGGTCTTAAGAGTCTCTTTTGGCGGGGGGGGGGGGGGTCAGAAACTTTCAGCTTATTTTACAGGGTGGTGTTTTTAGTTTCTGAAATGACCGAAACCAATCGAAAAAGAGATTTGATTTATACTCCAAAGGGGTGGAAAGAAACCAGATTGGTTGCGCTGGAGGTAATTTCAACTCATAGTGACCCTCGGTGTGTCTGAGCAGAACCGTGCTGTCTCCACAGGGATGGCGATGGCTGTGGCTGGTGAAGGTTGACCCATCCAGTGGAGGCGAGCACCACCGCAGTGGGACACATCTATGTGGTAGAGGGGCTGAGTGAAATCCCTGTGGATCCTCCCCATCTGGAACATTCAAAGAAATGGAAGCATGAGAGGTTGGTCCACGAGGCAGGGGCTCATAGAAGAAGGAGGGGAGACATGGGAGAGACGTCTTCAGCCTTCCCGTCACCCCTCACCTCTGTGACCTGCATCATGATGCTGCCCTTCTGTGCTGGGCACATTAGATAGTCTGACATATTAAACACATCCATTTGAAACAATATTCTGATTTCTAATAAATGATAAGGAGAAGGGAAATGAGATTCCCCTCTGGCCAGAGAAAGGGCGCTCTTGACTTTCCATGGGAGAAAGATAAGCCCAGTTGATTTGTGGGGATGGTGGCAGAATGAAATTATTTCCCCAGAAACTTACATTATATATATATATATTCCAACTTGTCCTTCTTAGAAGAACTGTGTTATTATCACCTTGCCTTTGTTGCTGCTACAAGCCCCCAGGACCTTAATTAATACCTGCTCTTGATTTTACTGGTTTGTTCCTGTCTGGTCCCTGCCTGGTTCTTGCCAACCCCATTTTAAAATACTGAAATTGGATTCCACAACAGACAACTTAGAATTCATTTCAAGTTCACATCTGAACCGAGCTCCTATCGGAAACTTTTAGTTATTATTCCTCAACTACCGCGTCAGAAGCATCGCCCAAGCAAACTGCGGACACATTCGAAGCAGAATCCCAATTTGCACCTCGGAGGAGGGTTGAGAGGAGCAACTTTGTTGTGAAGCCTCCATTCATCTGGAGGTGTCACCTTATTTGTGCTGTGGCTGCGTCCCCGCGCTGGTAATGACGATAAACCAATTCTGTCTCCAATAGGACTGGGAGCACTCCACATGTCAGGTTCCCCTCAGAGAGGGGCATGTGCCCTTGGAGTGCCCTTCACTTCCTCTGGCCCACCACGTGGCCAAGCTTCCGGGTGGAGGAGGAGCGTGGATAGTACAGTAGGCAGGAGGGAGATTGAAAATCAGGTCCTGATGCTTTACTTTCTAGCTGTGTTAGCCTGGCCAAGTTACACAACCTCTCTGAGCTTCTGTTTCTTAGGCCCCAAGTGGACATACTAAGACATACACAAAGGGCTGGACTAACCGGCCTAGGTGGTATAGAGTGGTTAGGTGTTGGCCTGCTAACCCCAAGGTCAGCAGTTTGAAACCACCAGCTGCTCCCTGGGAAGAAGATGAGGGTGTTCTGGTCCTGTAAAGATTTAGTCTTGGAAACCCCAGAGATCAATTCTACTGTGCGTTACAGGGTTGCTATGAGTCAGAAAGGACATGAGGGGAATTATATTTATTTTTGAGGGTTGGTCTGCTAACCACAGGGTTAGCAGTTCAAAGTCATCAGCATCCCTGAGGGAGAAAGATGAGGCTGTCCCCATAAAGATGGACGGTCTCGGAAACCCTATAGAGCAATCCTACAGTGCAGCTCCAGGGTCTCTAAGAGTCATAATGAGGTTGATGGGAGTGGTTTGGGTTTGGTGCCATGTAGGATGTGGCGCTGAGGATTACCTGAAATGTGACCAGGTATTTCAGGGACATGGCACTTGAAGAGTTGAGAGCAAGAAGCAGACAAGCAGAAGGTGGGACAGGAGGTCTTTGTGGGCCCTGCACTTGAAAAAGACTTCCCTGCTGGCATTTTGCTTAAGATCCAATGAAGTACATAGGTGTAGTCTCCATGATGCCCCCCCAAGGGTTCATGGACTTGTTGATGTTGTCATTTAATGATGCCATTCATGCTGATCTTAATGGTAGCATGAAAGATACATTACCGGGTCCAGAACTAGCTTTCTTCTCATGCTCAGCTGGATGGGCACTCCAGAGACACAGTGACCATGTCTTAGTCACTGTATCTTTGGAGTGCCATCCTGAGTCTCATCGTCCTCATTATCTGCATTGGACAACATCCTATTGTGACCCTTAGGGGCTGTCACTGGCTAAATTTCAGAGGTAGATTGTAGGCCTTTCTTCCATTAATTTGTCTGAGAGCTCTGCTGAAATGTGTCCACCAGTGTGTTGGCCCTGCTGGTGTTGGAGATATTGGTGGCATTCCAGCATCACTGCCACATGAACATCACCGTGGTGCAACAAGGTGACAGTCAGGAAGAGGATGGATATATTAGTGAGGCAGACTTGTGGGAAGACACGGCAGCAAGGGAAGCTTCCAGATCTGTTGATAAAGTGAGTACTGGCCACAGCCTGGACTTGTAGGACCCATTGAAGAACAGAGGCAGGTTCCAGAGCTTAGCCATGAGGACTGGACCAGAGAACACTGGCCACATCCAAGGCTAGTACTTTAGTACCCATAGTGCCTTCAAAAAATTTATTAAGGTAGAGTATTTTTCACCAAGAGCATTTCATTCTAACCATTTTAAGGGTAGAATTCAGTGGCATTTATTATATTCACCATGGTGTACAATGCCACCATTGTCTACTTACACATGTTTTACATCACCCCAAACAGAATCTCACCCCCACCCCCTCCAAGTCAATGCCCCATTTCCCCTTCCCTTTAGCCGCTCTTAACCACCAATCCACATCAGACCCTAGGTGGGCATGGACCCCGACTCTAGAAGTTTCTGACCATCAGGATGTATGGCTCCTTTGGTGGCCAAGTTCTTTTGCTCAGCATTACAGTTTCAAGGTCTGTCGTCCGTGTCTCGAGAGGCATTGGGGTTCAGTTCTCTTTTTGGGGAGTGATAGTCCATTGTGGATAGGTCACGTGTTGTCATCACATCTGAGGGACATGGGTTGTTTCCATCTCTGGGCTGTTGAGAACACTGCTGTTGTGAACATCTGCGTCCACGTGGCTGTGTGACTGGACAAGGCCCCCAGCTGCTCTTGGGTGTCAATCAGACCCTGAGGGTGGAGGAGCCTGGCTGCTGAGTGAGAGGCAGCTGGCCCGGCTTGTGGGGGTGACAGTGTGCTTTCTCTGTTTGCCTCTTTATAGCCAGGGGTTTCTGTCGCCCTTTGCCATTGTTCTCAGACCTCTTTCCTAACCACCTCCCCATTGCCTTCAATGTCACCAGGGTTTTGTCCTGGGGCCTCTTTGCTTCTAAGTCTCTACGAAGGCCATGAGAAGCTTGGGGGTGTTGGAAAAAATGAGATTTCAGTGGACACACTCAAGAGCAAATCTAAAATCAGGTTTGAGCTGGTCCCAGGATTGGTAGATCGCCATGGTGGAGAAACAGGACTTCGGCTTAACCTATTCCAATGCTTTGGCTGCTTCTCATCCGCCCCCCCCCCCCCCCCCCCGCCCTCTCGGGTCCTTAACCATTTGTCCTAAAAACCCTGAATCAAAGGAATGCATTGCAGGGAGGGTATAATCCAGACACTCAAGAGAGTGGCTTTGAGTGGGGTGGTTTCTTATCATGTCCCCAATCATGAACTTGGTCACCCATTATGGATTGAATTGTGTCCCTCAAAAATATATGCTACATGCCCTAGCCTCTATGCCTGTGGTGGAAAGAATCCTAGTGGCTCTATGGGCTAGACCAGGGGTGTCAAACTTTTGGCCACAGGCCCCTGGGCCACCAGTGGACACCCCTAAGCTAGATAATCCTGAGCTGCTAACTACATAGTCTGTAGTTCAAACCCAGCAGCTGCTCGAGGCTCCCACCATGGCCTGCTCCAGGAGCCCGGTGTAGGGTCACCATGAGCTGGGCTGGACTAGGTGGTCCTGTTTGTGTGAAGGTGTGTCTTAATACCCATGGTTATAATCTCTTTTGGGAATGCGTTGGCCTTGTTATGTTAATGAGACAGGATTAGGGTAGTCTCTTCTGAGATATAAAGGAGATGATACTAGGGAGCAGAGACAGAGGAAGCGAGAGAGCAAGGCACATGAAGGTTGCCCATGAGGAGACACTCCAAGGACAGAAAGATCTTCCTCCAGAGCCTCAAGCAGAGAGCAGTCTCCAAACACAAAGAGAGCCAGCATCTTGAATTCAGATGCCTAGCATCGGTTAAAGTCTCCCACGTGTCTACCTCTGTTACAGCAGAATAGAACTGCCTCTGTGGGTTTCCAAGGCAGTACATCTTTATGGGATCGGAAAGCCTCATCTTTCTCTTGCTAAGCGACTGGTGATTTCAAACTGCCCACCTTGTGGTTAACTGTCCAAATTATAACCCACAGTACTACCAGTGCTCCTGTACTAACCCAACCCAAACTTACTGTCACTGAGTCAATGCAGACTCATAGCGACTCTATATAGCAGGGTAGAAATGCCCTGGGTGAGTTTCTAAGACTGTAACTCATGATGGGAGTAGAAAGTCTCGTTGTTCTCCCGAGAAGTGCCTGGTGGTTTTGAACAGTGGACCTTGTGGTTAGCAGCTTACTACATAACCACAATTTCACTAGGGCTCCTGCTTTCTTGTGTTACAGTAAGGTTAAAGAAGAACTGTACACACCTGTTCTGGCTTACCTCTATATTCTATTTAAAAGTGCGCTTAGAACCACCCTTGTTTGTTACCTAGGAATTGTCTGTCCTTGAAGGAAGTTAGGCTCTAAGACAGTGGTTCTCAATCTTCCTAATGTTGCGACCCTTTAACACAGTTCCTCATGTGTGGTGACCCCCCAACCATAACATTGTTTTCGTTGCTACTTCATAACTGTTGTGTTGCTACTGTGATGAATCGGGTGACCCCTGTGAAAGGGTCGTCCAACCCCCAAAGGGGTCACGACCCACAGGTTGAGAACCACCGCTCTAAGAGGTAAACTCATGTTTACAGGACATCCAGGTGGTAAGTGGTGCAGCTGTCATTCAAACCTAGGTCGTTGGCCTCCAGAACACCCCCTGGCTGCGTATTACAATGACCTGGGGAGTCTAGATGCCTAGACTATGGCCCTGACTTCTTTAATCTGAGTCTCCGAGGGCAGGGTCCAGGCATCTCTACTCAAAAAATTCATCAGATGTTGACAGGGAACACCCAGGCTGAGAAAAATTGCTTCCGCCCATAGGTATCACCTAGGAGCTTGTGGTCTGGTCTCCTGTTAGGTGTCTTCAAGTTGGTTCTGACTCACAGTGGCCCTATGTGCAATGGAACGAAACCTTGCCCGGTCCTGCACCATCTTCCCATCAGTCCTTTGAGCCATTGATACAGTCATGGTGTCATGAGGTCTTCCCTACCTCTGAGCTCCTTTGTCCACCGCAATGTCCTTCTCTAGGGATCGGTCCATCCTGGTGATAGGTCCAAAATACGGCAGATGAGGTCTCACCTTCTTAACTTCTCAGAAGCATCTGGCTGTACTTCTTCCAAGACAGATTTTTGTCTCAGCAACTTATTAGGAATGCAAATTCCCAGGCTCGACTCCAGTTCCAATAAATCCAAAGTTCTCAGGTAGTGCCATTAGCTGAGCTTCAGCTAGCCCTGCTGGTGATCTTGATTCCATTGGGTCTGAGACCCTCTGCTCCAGAGCCGTGCGTCGACACTTCCACTACCTCATTGGCATCACCGGGGAGCCTTGCTAAAATGAAGACACTGCTCAGCTGGTCTGGTGGCGTCTGAAGCTTTGAGTTTCTAGGAGCTCTCAGCGGCTGCAGAAAATGCTTTATGCTCCGACTGCACTCTGTGGAGCAGCGGTACTCAACCCGTGGGTCGAGACCCCTTTGGGGGTCGAATGACCCTTTCACAGGGGTCGCCCGATTCATAACAGTAGCCAAATGAGAGTGATGCAGTAGCAATGAAAATAATGTTATGATTGGGGGGTCACCACAACATGAGGAACTGTATTACAGGGTCATTAGGAAGGCTGAGGACCACTGATAAGGAGGAAGGGGCTTCCTGAGACTCAGACAACTGCATCGGAATCACCCGGGTGTTTATGAGCACCCAAATCTCCTTCACCCGACCTGCTAAGTCGGAAGCTTAGAGGATGATGTGGTGGCTAAGTCAGTGTCAGCACAGCCAGACTTGGCTGCCCGGCTGTTCGATGCATCACTGGTCTAGCTGCTGTTGTGGTGTGACTATGTGTGATCGAATCAGTTCCCCTAACTTTACTTGGTCTTCTGAAATGCAGACCACGTGACCGGGTCTCAGCCAATTAGCTCAGAAAGCAAAAAAGTTGCGTGCCGGAGGGTGTTTTATTTTTATTCATCATTTTATTGGGGGCTTTTTACAGATCTTATAACAATCCATAATTCAATTGTATCAAGCATACTTGGAGGGTGTGTGTGTGTGTGTGTGTGTGTGTTTTGCCTCCAGTCATTAAATAGACATTTTCCAGAACTTCCTCACTCTTCCCATGATTGGACCAATGAACTTGGGACTTTCTTGTCTCCCTAACACAGGGACTGGGTGCACATGTTCACCAGTTCCGCAGGTGACTTCTCACGTCCTATTAACTTGGAGAACCTGGCCTTCACAGGAGCAGGTGATGGATGCTGGAGTTTGGTCTTCTTCTGGAAAAGGGCCCTGCTCCTTCCTGGGTCTGAGCAGCCGGCCTGGCCTCTCGGTAGGGTTGCAGGTAGCTTTGTATTGCTCAGCGTGGTCCCTGGCACGCAGCACAGGGTCTCCGCCTCCCTGCTCCATCCTAGAGTCTCTGACTGGAATGGGGGTGGGTGGTGGCAGTGGTGGTCAGTTGTTGTGTCAGCTCTGACCCCTGGCAATCGTGCATCCAATGGGACAAAACGCAGCCTGGTCCCACGCCGCCTCCATGATGGTTGGGATGGGTGAGTTTCAATTCCTCTCACTGAGAATGTCCCTAATTTTGGCTGCCCCTCTGTCCTGTTCTAGGGATTGGGATTTCCCGGTGATGTGTTCAAAGGAAGCGAATCAGTGCCTTATCCTCCTCCCTTCTAAGGAGCCATTCAGGTTCTGTTTCTTCAAAGACCGATGGTTTCCTTTCTTCCTCCCAGAAAGCCTTAGTCTCTTCCATCATCGTTGTCAACACCGCAACCCCAAGGAGGGCTGCTGAGAAGCTGCTTTTGTGGCTTCAGCCTCCGTGAGAAAGTGCGATGGAACAGAAGGGGCCGGTGAAAACGCCCAGGTGTGCCTGCGAGGAGGCAGGGCTTCCTTTGCTGCCTCTCCTGGGAGCACAGAGACCCTGCAGGTCAGCTGGCAGAGCAGAAGGGCTGCCTGGATTTCAGCTGCCAGCCTTCCACCTACCCTTCCCAGACCGATCCCGCTCTGGTCCCCACTTCCAAAGCGCCCCTTGGAGGCCCGTTCTGCTGCACTCCCCAGAGGCCTTGTCAGCAGAGCGCCCACTGTGGGTTGTGCTCACCGGGAAGCGGAGGGGAGCAGACACGTGGAGCAGGCCCGTCAGTTGGTGTTCAAAGGGGGCACACCCACACACCCCAGCACCTCCGGGCCCGCGTTTATTTCGAACACAGAACGTGCTGGCGCCTTTGCAGGGCTCATTCTGTTTGCCTTCTTGGCATCGTTTTGTCGGGCTCCTTCCACCCCACCTCGCTTCCCTCTGCCCTGCGCCTAACACGAACCCACACAGACACGCCTTCTCCTTCTGCTCCGGAGCCTTCATGGATGGATCCTGGGGGTGGCTGTGAAGTGGGACTCAGAACAAATGCTGGGTTCGTGACGTGTCTTTCCTGACAGCCTTCGCAGGACCTCACATAACCTCAGGAGGTAGGAGAAGGGCCAGCCTTCTCTGTCACCCCTCTCTCCAATGGCATGAAGGGAATGGAGGGTCAGAGAGGTTAGGTGGCATACCCCAAGGGCCGTTGGTGGTTGGTTTCTGATACAACACCTTGATGATATTTGCCCTGCATCGGTCCTGTCTATTCTAGTAAAGTCAAAGTACTTCATGGATGGACCCAGAAAGAACTTCTAAGGTACTGTTTCTTGTTGAAAAGATTCCAACTTTGCTATTTCTCTCAGGATCCCTAATTGCATCTGTGGCGGCTTCAGGAATGTTGTGAGAAAAACCCCACTACCTTTCCATTCCCTGTTCCCACCAACTGTTGGAAGTCCTCCTACGTGGGGCCATTGAGTGAGCGAGAAGACATGCTTTGGGAGGTTAGCGTGAGCTGGCTGTGACATCTGTCACCACATTGCTCACCAGGGTTGACTCAATTGATCTGGCTGGTTGGGCAGATGTCCCTTTCCTCCCTCACCCCTCCATGTGCGTCCCTTCTGAAGCTGCACCCTTGATTACAGAGGATGGTTGCCCCCCATAGAAGGTAGACCATCTTTTGGTGAAGGGCATACTGGTAGGTGTGCTCCCCTGCTGGAAGCTCCAAACAAGCTCCCAAGACAGTGGGCTTCATGGGATAAGGCAATGTTTGTGGTTTGGCTTTGCTTTTCCCAATGGAAGAAGGTGCTAGAGATGGTTCTCATTTGGCTTATCACCCCCTTTCCAGGAAAATAATTACCCAGTGCCCCCTGGGGAATTGTACTGTAGTCCACCATCAAGGGGAAGCGTTGTTGGTATTGTTAGCTAGCATCAGGTCAGTTCTGACTCATAGCAACCCTAAGTACAATGGGACTAAAGACCACCGGTCCTGCGCCAGTTGTTCTGATGTTGTAGCCAGTGTTACAGCCAGTGTCAACCCATCTTGTCGGGGGCCTTCCTCTTTCGCTGCTTCTCTACCTTAGTCAGCGTGATGTCCTTCTCTAGGGTCTGGTCTCTCCTGATAACTTGTCCAAAGTATGTGAGATGAAGTCTTACAATCTTAGCTTCTGAGGAGCATTCTGGCTCTACTTCTTCTAAGATGGGTTTGTTTGCTCTTTTGGCAGTTCATGCTATCAATATTCTTTGCAGGCCCTGTCATTCAAATGCATTGATTTTGATTTTGAGATAGTTAGTTTATTGTGCCAGCCTGGCCGATAAACACAAGTGGGATTAATTGAAGGGCGGGAGAGATAAATGGCTCGGTGAGCCTTGCCTTTCTTGTCTCTCGCTCTTTGATCATTGGACCAGTGTGCGGCTACCTTGCTTGTTCTGTGCCTCAATTTAAAGACTACACTACCTGTGGGACACCTAGCCTGTGAACTGTGTCGCTATAAGTTGAGGTCCCTTTAAGACCACATGATTGGAATGTACATCTCTGGAGCTGGGGACTGTCTTGCTGTTTGCTGCCTGTGCTGATATAGCCTAGCTCTCGCTACAGAGGACTAACTGGCGGCCCTCAAGACTTAAGGGACTGCCAGTGTCTCACAACTCTCTCACGTGCATGATTTGCACTGAGCCATTTGTACTGCTTTATAATTTAACTGTTCATTTCTTGTATTATATATCTACCTGTTTATAATTTAACAGTTCATTTCTTGTGTTACATATCTATCTATCTTTATAAATATATATGTAAAATTACTAGCAATCTGGTTGTGTCTCTCTAGAGAACCCTGTCTAACACAGATTCCATCTTCCTTATGCAATGTATACAAGGTCATCAGAAATAACCTGGCTTGGGTCAGGGGGCCTTTAATCCTCAAAGTCATATCCTTGATTTTCGGCACTTTAAAAATAAAAATAATTTTATTGGAGGACTCTTATAAGATTTTCGGCACGTTAAAAAAGTTCACATGCAGATTTACCCGATGCAATGCGTCACATGAACTCTCGACTGCTGCTGGCATGAGCATTGTTTGTGGATCCAAGGAAAACAAAATCCTCAACAACTTTCATCATTTCCCCATTTTTTACCAGGTTGTCTGTTGGTTCATTTGCGAGGATCTGGGATTTCTTTACACTGGGTTGTAATCCATCCTGATGGCTGCGATCCTTGCTCTTCATCAGCAAGTGCTCTGAGTCCTCCTCACTCGCAGTAAGCAAGATGATGTCATTTGCATCTCACAGGTTGTTAATAGGCGCCCTGATCACACCTTTCCTGACTTTACACCATGTTCTGTTCACACAATGGCCTCTTGATCATGTACAGGTTCTGTGTGAGCACAGTGAGTTATTCTGGGATGCCCATTCTTCTCAAGGCTATCTCTAGTTTACTATGATCGATACCGTCAAATTCCTTGGCATAGTCAATGACAAATAAGCAAACATCTTTCTGGTATTCTCTGCTTTCAGCTAAGATCCATCTGACATCAACATTAATATCCCTTGTTTCATGTCCTCTTCACAATCACGCCTGAGCCGACAAAATGCTATCTTGTGACCCCAAGCATTGTTTCTATCACCTGGACTGCATTTTCCAACTGCCAGCCCTTCTTCCTTGCTTTGAACTTTTGCATTCCAATCACCTACAGGTATCATTGCATCTGGATTTCATGTCTGATCAGTTTTAGATGGAAAATGTGGGTAGAAATCTTCAATTTCTGCATCACTAGCTTTAGTGGTTGGTGCATAAATTTGAATATAGTGGAATTGACTGAAGCTCCTTGTATGCAGATAGATACTATCTTATCACAGACACCATTGTACTTCAAGATAGATCTTGAAATGTCCTTTTTGATGATGAATGGGGCGCTTGCTATTCCTCTTGGCTCTGTCCTTCCTGACATAGTTAAACCATATACGATTTTCTGATTAAAATTGGCCAATGCCAGTCTGTTTCAGCTCGCGGATGCCTGGAAATATCGATCTTTATGTGTTCCGTTTCAATTTTGATGACTTCTAGTTTTCCTAGATCCATGCTTTGTCCATTCCCCATTCCAATTATTCATGGGTGTCGGCAGCTGTTTGTTCTCAATCTGAATTGTGCCCCATCAGCAAATGAAGATCCCGCAGGTGTGGGATTCCACGCCCACAGGCTCTACTCCCTCCAAGTCGTTATGGCCGACGCGGTTTAGAGACGACCGCGGCGCTTCCTCGGTCATATTTTGAGTGTCTTCCGATGAGCGGGGCTCCTCTCCTGGCACCACCTCTGACAAGGTCATGCCGCTCTTCCTATCTGACAGGTTCTGCTGCTCTCCAGCAGCTTCTCCGCGGCTCCGTCCTCAGAAGTGGACAGTCTATTCCGCTTCCTGGTCTGTTCTTAGTGTGGAAGCTCAGCCGGTACCTGTTCACATTGGGGGGCCCTGCTGGTGTTTGAAACACCAGGGACAAAGCACCCAGCATCACAGCAGCACACAACCCGACAGACACGCAGTGGGGATAAAGTGTGGGTGTTTGCTTTTGCTGTTCCTCCTCCCTGTCACCCCATCATGCCAATTCCCCTCAGGGGGTGGGGTCAGAAACACTGGTTTAGAAGGATCCAGGACAGTGGGGCTGTGTCCCTCTGCTATTCTGTGGGGCCCATCTCAATGGTCCCTGTCCCCTGATACAAGAGATCAGGGGAGCAGAGGAGAAATATGGTAGGTGCTAGGGTAAGTCGGAAGGGAAGACTTCAGGAGAAAATCGCTGTGGGGGAGGGGGGCTCTGACTTGTACTGTTTCTTTAGGGGGAAAAATGCTAAAATTCAAGACCATTATCATAGGAACATATCAACATTCTTTACCTCCTAGCTTCAAACAAGGATTGTGCATTGGGCTGCTAACCCCAAGGTCAGCAGTTTGAAATCACCACCCGTTCGGTGAAAGAAAGATGAGGCTAAAGATGAGGCTTTCTATTTCCATACAGAGTTACAGTCTCAGAAACCCACAGGGACAGTTCTCCCTTGTCCTACAGGGTCGCTGTGGAGTTATATAATCTGGTGTCAATTTATGAAGGGGTGGAGTCTAACCTGTCAATCAGGTTGCAGCTTGAGGACCTCATTTGGAGGTGTCACTGAGATAAAGAGCTCACTGGAGGCAAGGTACACTTGTTCCCTGCAAGCCAATACTGATGATGAGCCTGATGGAGCTACACTGATGCAGCCAGAGCCCTGGAGCTGGAGGAGCCACGTGGAAACCCCTGCCAGTACTGAGATGCTTCCACCCCCACTGGATCCACAAGACTTTCCACCCACTGGCCTGTGATCTTGCTGCATTCAGCATCATTGCATGTGTTGCATGAGTCTGAAGAGGACTTTATACATGGGTATCAGACATATGGGCTGATAGCAGACTTATGGACTTGATCTGGACTGAGCTGGGGTGTTTTCTCAATATTCAATTGCTCTTTTACACAAAGCTCTTTCTTATACACATGAGTATCTATGAATTTGTTTCTGTAGTCTACCCAGACTAATACAGTTGCTATGAGTCGAGGTCTGCTCAATGGCAGTGAGACCTTTAAATAGTGAAGGGAGGGCGGAGAGGATGGTGAACCAGGTAGAGACCCCAGCACACCTGTATCACCTGCCTCAGGTAGCCGCAGGGTTCTCATTAGAAGTGTTTGTCTCAGAGAGCCTTCTACCTGTCTCTGAGCCAGATGCCTTCCCACTTGGGCAAGGTGGGCAGGTCCAAATCCCACTCCCCAGACTCCCCTCCAAGCTCTCAAGGGTTCTGCCCTGAAGTTCCCTCCTCAGCGTTGTTCCCATCCTGCTGCTACAGGGATGGGAGGTTCTCCTGAGGCTGACAGCCCACTCTCTCCAGGTGGCAGCAGAACTCACTCAGATCCCACAGGCTAATGACAGCCAGCCTCACCCATTGCCAAGGACGCAGAGAATGAACTGGGCTGTGTTTCCCCTGGCAACTCGGGCCAAGGCCCATTCTGCCTCTGGTTTGGTGGAGTCTGTTTGAAAACTATTGTTTTCTTTGGGGGCTTTCTTGCCCACACAGGGTTTTTTTCTGGCAATATTCACACATACACACATACACGTACACACACCCACATACCCATTTGCAAAAGAGCAGTCACTTTGTGGCTCTTGGTTGACATATGAGTCGATGTCTACAGTTGAGGATATTGGAGAGGCTTCTGAAAACTTTCTGAGCCTGAAGGTTCCATTCCAGATCTCTCGAGGTTAACAAAGAGATGTTGGTGATTTCCACTGTGGAAATGACACTTACTTGGCTGTGGGAGAGCTGGACTCCCCTAAGTCTGATGCCCTTGGCTTTAGTCTCAGAGGGAAAAGGCTGAGATTCACAGATGTCTCCTATCCACTGGGGGCAAGTGACTGGGCCTCACCTTCCATATTTAATAAGCCAAACTCACTGCCATAGAGTCGATGCCTACTCATAGAGGCCCCATAGCCATAGGACAAGGTAGAACCACCCCTGTGAGTTTCAGGAGTAGAAAGCGTCCTCTTTCTCCAGAGGAGCGGCTGGTGGTATCGAACTGCTGACCTTTGGGATAGAAGCCGAATGCTTAACCACTATGCTACCAAGGTTTCCTTCCATATCTATCACAGAAGAACCCCAGTACTTGTCCACATCAGTACACTGCATAATTGAATTTCAATGCGAAATGTCGAGAAAATTTTGCATCGGAACTCAAACAAAACATTGGAATCTGACTCTACACATGTGATTTTTGTCAACAAAAGCAGTTTCTGTTTCGGTCACTCAGCATTAGTTAGCACACATTGTTTAAATCTTTTGTGACTGTGTTTGTTTGTGTTCCAGGTTCTAGTGAAAATAGGCAAAGAAAAGAAAAAAACTCCTGAAAAGCAGCTACCAGTTGATTTGATGGAAGGGGATCCCCCTTCCCAACAATGACTCTCTCTCCATCCTGCCTCTCCACATCCGTGTCCGCAGATCCAGATCCTCATCCATCTCAAGGTATAGGCCATACCGTAGTTGCTAAAGACTTTTTAAAATGTTGTGTTTCTTATTTAAATTATCTTCTTTAACTTTGAACTTACATTTCTGTGTCATGTTTTGTATAAAAAGGCAAGGTTAGGGAAAACACTTGGTGGTCAAGAAAGGATTCATCCATTTTCAGTTATTTCTTATGGGAAAAACTGATTTGAAACTCAACTGCATTGCCTCTAGATGCTCCTTGTAGAACGGATTAGCGTCAAGGTCCGGGGTTCTACTGTAATTGGGTAAAATACTTACCTTACAAAGGTATTGGGAGGAGTGAGTGGTATTAAACAGTCACATACGAGGAGGCGGACCCAGAGGCTCCACCTGCATGGAGACCATTCCCCTCGTTTGGAATGATGCCAGCAGCAGAGGGTTGGCACTGCCAGGGCCATTGTGGCAGAGATCATCCGGGCACGTTAGAGCTTTCCCCTCTGCAGGGAGGCAGGACAGCGGGGTCTTCTCCTGTCGTCACTTCAGCGAGAAGTCAACGCTGGCTTGGATACCTCTTTTGCCAACCTTGGATGGGAACTTCTCACACCTCTAACTTTGTGTCTAGCCTTCTTGGTTGCTCTGTGTTATGCTGCGGTGGCTTCCAGAGATGGAGCAGGTGCTGTGGTTGGGACTAGACCTGATGATCCCAGGGTACAGACAGGGAGCTTGCACCATAGGTTGGCATTCACTTTTTAAACGGCTGCTTCATATTATTGCTGCACATTAGGTTAGTGATCGACAACTACCTAACGGCCACACCCGTGCCACAAAAACCCATGCTACGGAAATGAGGGCCCATTTGGTGCTCTCTCAGCAGCTACTCAACATTTGTGTGAGTGAGTTTCTGAGATTGATGGTGGGGTTTGAATTTGTACCTGCGACATGTTGTCTTCTTGGCTTAGGCCAAACATTCTAGAGGGCTGAGACCATGCTGAATGTTGACTCTGTCATCCAGGCTATGTGCTCACCCACCCACTCCCACCCCAGGTAAGTGTCATCATTGATGACAGATGGACAGATGCTGTCAAAAGGACAGGATCAAGGACACAAGCCTGTAACCAGGCAGGGAAAACTTTTCTCTGGTTGACACCGAGACACGAATCAATGTTCTTCGGTCACAACAGTTCAGTTGGTTATAAACTTGCTTCGAATTATACCACCTGATGGTGGAGAGCGTGCAAGGTGGAGTGTTTAGGAAGACGAAAGATGGGGAAGGTGGTAATTAGCTCTAGGAGAATCCATACACTGAAGGCAAATCCTGATACCTTTTGCACAGACTCTCATAAGCTAAAAATCTATCTGAAAACAGGAAGAAAGGACCAGGAATCTTCAAGACCATTTTGAAGAAAAACAGCAAAGACTTGAGGGAATTGAACTCCTAGAAACCAAGGATTATTGAAAAGCTATCATGAGTAAGGCAGTTTGGTATTGGCACGGAAAGGAGGGGGGTGGGAGTCCAAGGAACAGAAAGGAGAGCTCAGAAATAAAACCATGAATATGTGGAATTTTGATCTGAGCAAATCTCTGGGAGGAAGGGTTGGCTAGTTAAGAAATGGTTCTAGGACACCTGGGGATTCATAAGAGAAACAATTCCCCCTCTGTTTCTCATCTGTACTCAAAACAATTTCAGAATGCTTAAAAACCTGAGTGTGAAACGGAACGCTTCCTAATTTTGGACGGAAGTGGAAGAGAATTGTCTTCAAAATAGGAAGCATTTCCCAGGCAACACCCAAAGCAGTAACCAGACTGTGAAGTTTGATAGATTCCATTATAGTAAAATTGAAATATGAATGGATTAAATATAAGTTAACAATTGTGTCTGTCCAGGTAGACTAGAGAAAGAGGTCCATAGAAACTCATATGTGTATAAGAGAGAGTTTTATATAAAGGGTAGTTGTACATTAAAAAATCATCCCAACCCAGTTCAGTCCAAGCCCACAAGTCCGATACTAGCCCATATGTCTGATACCAATCTATACAGTCCTCTTCAGACTCATGAAACGCATGTAATGATGCCAAATGCAGGATAATTGGAGGACAGTGGATAAAAAGTCTTTGGATCCAGTGGCATTGTAAGCATTTCAGCGCTGGCAGAGGTCTCCATGTGGTTTCTCTAGCATCCAGGACGGTATCATGGTAGGTCCATGTGGCTTCTTCTCAGGGAGGTCTCACAGGAAATGAGCAGAGAGAGAGAAGTCTCTCTCAATGCCAAGGAGGAAAAAAATACAGGAGTTCCCAGAATTCTCAGGTGAAGGCCTCATTGGCTGCTATCCGATTGACAGACTAGACTCCACCCTTTCACTCTTAATCCTCTCAAGTCCCAAATTGACACCAGAGTATGTAACTACCACAACAGTCAAGGTACATACATGAAAAGATGTTTGTAAAGCCATTCTAAAACATAATATCTAGAATACAAGTCCCTCAGTGGTAGGAGTGGCTAATATGCACAATTGCCGAACAGAGGATGGGAGACTCAAGCACACCCAAAAGTAGCTTGGAAGAAAGGATTGGGGGTCTCCTTTCACAAAATCCAATCACACTATGGAAAGGGTTATTCTGACCCACATGGAGTCACTGTGAGTCAGAATTGATTAGATGGCAGCTTGTTATTATGTCTGGAATATATGAGAATTTAAAAAAATCTCTTACAAATTGCTGTTTAAAAAAACAATCCAAGTAATTGGAGAGAAAGGAGACCAAGGTCATGAAGAAAGAGTTTACAAAATGGAAAGACCTAACTGACCTGTGAATCCGGACCAAATGCTCATCCATCCTCCTTAGTCAGCCGGTGAGTGCCAAGTAAAATCACAGTGAAATGCACTGTGAGATGAACCAAACGTTAAGAAGTCTCATCATCGCACGTGTCACTAAGAACGTGGAGTGAGGGGCCAGCGCCTGTCACTGCAGGATTCAGCCCCTGCAATCTGGAGAGAATGTTGGACAATGGCTAGAAAGCTGAAATGCACACGCCCTTTGGACTTCATTCCTGGAAGGGACGCTGACAGGGACATAAAGAAGTGTCCACTTGAGTGTGGGCTGTGGCCTTGCTGGTGGGGAGGAAATGATGAGGGGTGGTTTAAATGGTCCACAGTAGAGAGTTACAGTCTCAGATACTCACAGGGCACAGTTCTACCTGTCCTCTGGGGTCACTATGGGTTGGCATTTTCTTGATGACAGTGTGCGAGGAGAGCCAATGACTAATGGGTGAAGCATTCACTCAATGCTCTGGTGCCTGATGAGGAAAATGATTGGGAAAAAATCCTTATGTCTTGCACCAATACACCTCAACTACGTGATATTGAGTGATAACAGCAAATAGCAGGATATATAGGAGGGGCTTCAAAATGTTTGTGGCAAAAGTTCATTATCCTTCCATTCTATTTCCCCACAAACATTTTGTACTTCTTACACAGTGTCATGTCACTTATGGACGTTAATGAACAAGTAAATAATACTTGATAGCAGGGGTGGCAAGCTAGATAGCTTGTGGGCCAAATTCTCCCCAACAAATGACCAACCCCCTCCCCGCCCCCCCCCCCCCCCACACACACAAAGAAACCGGAACTCACTGCCATCCAGTCAATTCTGACTCAGAGTGACCTTGTAGGACAGGGTAGAACTGCCTCTGTGGGTTACCAAGACTGAAGCTCTTTACGGAAATAGAAAGCCTCATCTTTCTCCCTCGGAGTGCTTGGTGGTTTCAAACTGCTGACCTTGTTGGCAGCACAGCTCATAACTCACTACACCACCAGGGCTTTTGGAAATAAGCTTTTATTGGAATACGGCTACACTAGTGGTGAGTATGTTGGCAGTTCGGACCCGCCAGACACTTCACTGGAGGAAGCGGTGGCAGTCTGCTTCTGCCAAGATGACAGCCTTGGAAACCCTATGGGTGAATTAGTCCATCCTATAAGTATTCTATCCGTTGGATTTAACGTGTGGGCAATGGCTGCTTTACACTACAATATCAGAGACCAATAGTGGCAACTGAGCTAATATGGCCCAGGAAGTCTAAAATACTTACTGTGTGACCCTTTACAGACAGATTCACAAATCCCAAGCCCATGGATGTATGAGGGGGGATGCCAAAATGTTGTGAAAGGATGGAATTGAAAGGTGTTGAAATTTTCCCACCAACTTTTCGAAGCCCCCGAGTATTAGTTAGGCTAATGTGCAACATTTCTGACACCCACAGACATAGATTCGTTTTTCCCATTTGAAAAGCCGGGTAAGCAGTCCACATCAGTTCCACCACCAGCAGTAGCCCAAGATCCTTCCAAGTGGGATCTGTCCTGTGTAACCCCCAAAGTCCACTGCCTGGTCCAAGATGATGTTCCGGTGCTCTCCGTCACATCTTCCTTTGAGCTAGTGAAGGAGACAGAAAGGGTTGCCCAGGCTCCTTCCTGTGAAGCATGTCACTTCTCCAATAGTCCTGCTGGTAAGAATGTTTTTGTAGGTGGGGAAGTACAGCAAGAAAACTGGGATGGCGAATGGCTAGAGGGAGCAGCTGGCAGCCTCTGTACCCAGCACATTTATAATAAGGGAATAAAGACATGAATAGGTGTGAAGAATATTGAGCCTACGATGGTGGCTGTGATAGGTAGACTTATTGTGCCAACCTGGCCAGTAGGCATATGTAAGATTAATCAGGTCACAGTTTGAGTGATGTATGCACCAGCAGCATGGTGAAGCAAATCTCAAAGGAGTCTTAAGCTCTAGTGACATGATCCATGGGTTGGTCTGGCCCATAGGTAGTGTAGCTCACAGGTTGAGGCAGAGAACTAGCTACAGCAGGGCATACGCTCCAGTACTCCAATCACTAGAGAGCAAGAGAGAGGGGGGCAGGCCCTGCAGAGCCATTTATCTCTTTGCCCTCCAATCAAGCTGGACTGGTGAGACTCTCTCACGTCCTTTGGCCATGTTATCCGGAGCGACCGGTCCCTGGAAAAGACATGATGATACTTGGTAATGGCGAGGACCAGCATGAAAGAGGAAGGCCCTGGGCAAGATGGATTGACACGGCGGCTGCAGCAATGGGAGGAAGCCTGAGAACAATTGTGAGGATGGCGCAGGACCAGGCGATGTGTCGTTCTGCTGTGCGCAGGGATGCTGTGAATCGAAGCCGACTTGAGGGCACCCAGCAGACTCAACAGCCAGCATTCACATATTGCTCATCAGAAAAAGGGAGAGCAATCAGAAGGAAATATCTAAACTTGGAAGGAGAAGGACATAAGAGAACCACGCACCAGAAGAAGGACAACAGAACATGCTAAGTGAAACATCAATAGGGAGTTGAGTGTTGCCACAGAATCTGATAAGACGAATGACGCGATAGTTAATGCAGTATAGATTTTAGCACTCACTTTATTACGGGTGTCACTTGATGCTGGCATTTGGAGCCAGCAGGTCACGATGCGTAGAACAGGTTAGAAACACACTGCTTTACAATATGTCGTGTTTATTTGGAGATAACAAGGAGGGAACATTTGGTTAAGATCGGTAGGAGTGTCATGGTTGGGGACAAACATGCGTTGTCTTTCAGAATACTGAGGCGGCCATCTGATGAAGAAGATAATTGAGAAGTACCCCAGTTTGGGGCTTATGTACATATTTTCAGATATGAAGATGCCACCGAACCAGGTGACGTTCCGTTCTGTTTTATATGAGGTCACCATGAGCGGGAGAGGACTCAGGAACGCTCAACAGCGGCATCAGGCAGCTAGTGTGAGATGCCTGGGACAGAGTGGGATGAGTGGATCGCAGGAGCCCCGGGTCTTCAAAAGACACCCCCAGAGAGAAGAGCCACTTCGCCCCTCTGCTGGGTGTGTCGATGGTTCAGCCATTCTGGAGCTCTAGCTAGCAATTTAAATGAAAAATCTGTTTGCCATCTGACTCAGCAATTTCATTCCCGGGCAAAGATCCCAAAGAAATCTCTCCACAAGCTCAAGCAGCATCTGTGCATGCTTTCAGCTCACTGTCTCTTGGGCTTGGGGGAATTGGAGGCAGGCTGGGTTGCTCGGTGTCACCAGGGAGTCCGGGGGTACAGCATCTGATGGATACCCACTGTGGACACTGGTGAGGAGGAAAAACTGGGACACATAGCCAACCTGAAGGATCTTAACAGAAGGGTGTTTACTTGGAAAAGCAAAGTGAAAGAAGATGAGATGTATCATGCAATGACACGTATGTAAGAAAAAACATACGCACCTCGAATCACAGTGCACATATTTAGGCCCCACTCTAGTCCCACTCTGCTCCTTTGACATCTCACTAATAACCACACAGCTTCCAACCACACAGCTTCCCTTCTGGCTTTGCCTTCAGTTCATTGCTGCCAGCTTATTTTTGTCTCGTTCTACTGTCTGGTTATGCTGGTGAAATGGCGCGTGGAGGGTGGGGGGACCTGCTTGAAGTTGTAGGATGGATCAGTGGTGGCCAAAGAAAGTCACACCTGCCTTGGGTCTGTTTTCTCTGGCCCTCCACTCTCTTATGCCGTCGGCTTGGAGCTCTTGATTGAGAGAGCGAGTTTGGACCCGCTTCTCTCCCTTTCCCTGCGCCATGACATGGCACACGGTAGTGGCTTGTGTGTTTCTGCGATGCTGGATGCTATGCCACCTGTACTTCAAATACCAGTGGGGTCACCCACGGGGAACAGGTTTCAGCGGACCTTCCAGACTAGAAAGACTGGGGAGAAGGACCTGGCACTGTACTTCTGAGAACAACTATCCAGTGGAGTCCTTAGGAATGGCAGTGGCATACTGTTTGAGATCGTGCTGGAAGGAGAATCCCTCTGATTGGAGACCTTTAAAATATAACAAAAGAGCTGCCTGGTTTGAGCAGCGTCCACATTAACGCTGTGCATACAGGACCGCGTTTGGGGGCCTTCATTTGCTGGCAGCGGCACGACTCAAAATGAGAAGAAATGGCTGGAAAATGTTCTCTACTAACTGGAACGTGGAACGAACGAAGTAAGAACCTAGGAAAATTGTTACTGTCAGGTGCCATCGAGTTGGCTCCGGCTCATGGTGATCCTGTACACAACAGACGGAAACACTGCATGGTCCCGCACCGTCCTCACAATGATCCCCAGGTTGGGGCCCATTGATGCGGCTGCTGTGTCAATCCATCTTATCGAGGGCATTTCTCCTTTGCGCTGCCCCTTCGCTTTACCAAACACGATCTCCTTATTCAGGGCTCATCCCTCTTTACAATATGCCAAGAGTATTTAAGAGAAATCCTTGCCATCCTTGCCAGAGTGCTCCTTGAAGGCAGTTTATCCTTTTAGCAGCCCAAAATAATTTCCATATTCATTTCCAACCCCACAGTTCAAATGCACTTATTCTTCTATGGGCTTCTTTGTTCGGTGTCCCACTTTCACAGAGGAGGCAATGGCGAACACCCTGGCTTGGGTTAGGTGATGAGAAACACCAAGGGAAGGTGTCCCAAGAAGAACCGGGCCCATGTGCATCCACTTTAGGAGGTCGAATAGGACCAAGAGCTGACGGAAGAAGGCCAAGCTGCCTGGAAGGCATTCGGGAATAACAAGGCTCTTCTTTTTGGAATTCCAATCGAGACATTTCAGCCAATGGACTAAGAAAGACAATCCTGCCAGAATGTGGAAACGTTCAAATTGCATCTTAAGGAACTTGGATGTGGATGGAGAGGCAGTTGTCTGAGAAGAACAAGGGCATCCTGCGTGATTTAAAGTCAGGTAAGATGTATGCCGGGGTTGTATCCTCTCACCGTACTACTTCAACCTGTGCTGTTCTTCTGTGAAGAAGAACGTGGCAGCAGGATTGGAGGAAGGCTCATTCACAACCTGCGATCGGCAGGTGACCCAACCTTGTCTGCTGGAAGCAGGCAGGACTGGAAGCATCTGCTGATATAGATGGAGGACTGTAGCCTTCAGAATGGATTACGACTCAGTGTCAGGAGGACCAGCCTCTGCGCAGCTGAATCCATAGGCAACATCCTGACAAATGGAAGAGGAGTTGAAATTGCCCAGGATTCTGTCTTGCTTGGATCGACAACCATTGCCCCTGGAAGCAGTAGTCAAGAGATTAAAAAAAAAAGTATTATATTGGATAAATCTGCACGAGACCTCTTTTGGGTATTTAAAAACAAGGCTTTCACTTTGAAGACTCAGGTGTTTTCTGCCACCTGCGATGCATGTGAAAGCTGGTCCTTAATCAGAAGGATTGAAGAAGAATGGGCACATTTGACTTCCGGTGTTGGTGAAGACTACTGAAGGAAAGATGGGTTGCCCGAGGAAGGAGCAAATCTATTTTGGGAGAAATACAGCCAGAATGCTCTTTGGAGCATGATGGGACTTTGTATCCTGTGCTGTGGACATGGTATTGGGAGGGGCTAGTCCCTGTAGGACAGTGTGTCTGGTAAAGCGGAAGGCCCGAGAAAAAGAGGAAGGCCCTCCATTTGCGATGGATTGATAAAGTGTCTGAAACAAGGGGCTCAAACGTACAAGGATTGTGAGGATCGCATAGGAGCAGGCAGTGTTTTCTTCTATTGTACACAGACAACATCTCTGTTGGTGTCTTACGGGGACTGGAAGGCAGCTGATCACCACCACCACCACCACCATCACCACCACTACCACCACCTTCAACACATAGATCCTTTGTTGTTGTTGTTTTGTTTGCTATTCAAGTATTTTAATATAAACGTCCTTTTCAACACTGAAGAGTTAGCTAGTTTTAAGTATCTCAGACCCTCAGCTATTGGAGAATGGAGGGAGAACTTTGCCCACCTGGCCCGTCATCCCATGGGCCTTACATCCTATGTACCGGACCCCAGCCATTGAGTGAGGCAGCTTTCAGGAAGCTGATGACATCAACGAAGGGCCCACTGGCCAACAGGTCACTTGGAGAGCAGATAACGGTAGCCACCTGCCTTCAGCTGAGAATCAGTCCTTGGAATGGCTGGTCTCTATGGCTCTTGGCCAAGGATATGGTCTGTTTCTTGTCCATGATGGAGAGGAGGGTTGTGTGAACGAACACATGTGTTTGGGATGGGTGGGTGCACAAGGGTGTGTTCGGTCTATAAATTCTCCGACCAACAGAATGCCTGCCCACATGTGCCCCTGGCACCAAGTCAGCCCCCAGGCAGTGTGACCTGGCCAGCTTTCTGCAGGGCCTGGTGCCCTGGCACTGGAGCAGGGCGCAGGGAGTGGGAAGGCCTTGCTTGGGCACTTTATGACAATCTGCTCTTGAGTCTCTAGGGGAGAAAATCAGGCTGCTGGAAAATAGTAGTAATATCACCAGAAGCCCATAATGAATAAGAATTGGCTCAGCGAGGATGGTTGCCTGGATGGGTATACAGAGGCTAATTAAACACCAGAGCTGTGACTGGGAGATGCTTCCCCCGGCTGTGGGGATTGTACCACGTGGTCTGATGGCTTTGCTCAAGTGTAAATTAGCCTCAGCCACAACCTAAAAGTGAGTTGAAACAACCCCATCTGCATGACACCAGGACCAGTATTTTCTGAGCCAAAGGGATTTGAACAAAGGCAATCTGACAAAAGAATTTGGGACCCCTTTGGATGCAAGCAGACCTGGGAGGTTGGTTCTGTCTCCGGCTGTGTAAAGGACCGTGCACTGTCATTTCCCTAATGTTCTGTGATGTATATGAAAAATAGCACCCGGTATTGAAATCAGGATTACTCTAGAAAGAAAGGCCAGATCACGTGATCACTATAGTCGTGTCAAACAGCTGATAGAAAGCATTTGGGGAAAAAAAAGAAAGCATTTGGGGGACAGGGTGATCATGACATATTAATAACGTCCCAGCCATCGACCAATGATGCTGTTGGATGAATCTGATTGACAATGGATCTTTATTTATTTAAAAAAAATCATTTTATTGGGGGCTCATACATTCATATCACAATCCATCCATCCATCCATTGTGTCAAGCACATTTGTACATTTATTGCCCTCATCATTCTCAAAGCATTTGCTTTCTACTTGAGCCCTTGGTATCAGCTCCTTATTTTTCCCTCTCCCTCCCCGCTCTTTATTATGATTTTTTTATGTGGTTTGCCAATTCACTGGGCAAAAACAGCCCTGGAAAGTATCCCAAGAGGTGTTGTGCCTTGGGTGGGGAGAGAGGAATTCCGCCTCCAGAATAGAAATGTGATCTCATTGTCTTCTTCCTCAGTGGGGTGTGTGTGCATGCGTGAGTGTGTGTGTGTGTGTGTGTGTGTGCCACACAAAGTGCTCCGGGTTCACACTTCACACCCTCTCTGGGCTGATCTCTCGGCTTCAGCCCTTAATTGTGTGTGCTCAACTTCACCCGAGCCTTGTCGTCTTATCTGTGATAGAGAGATTTTTCATTAGGACCTTCCTCACCGAGTTGTTGAAAATATTAAGTGAGATAATCCACAAAAGGTTTTTTAGCACCAGGTCTGGGATATAGAAAGTGCAAAGTAAATTCCGATCATTATCAGTCTCTCACTCTCTCATTAAATATCTTAACTCACTAGGGACTTAAAAAAAACCCAACTGGCTCAGGCATGTGGCAGGAGAACCACAGGACCGAATGCACAGACTATGAAAACCAGTCTCATAGATTTGCAGTGAAAGAGCAGGTTGTGAGTGCAAGGTGGGGCTGGTTGCTGGAGGAAAGTGCTCTTGGGGGGCAGTCATCCCCATTGCTGGAGCCTCTCTCCCCCCCCTCCATTCTCTTTCCCCCACTTGCTGGGTGGCCTTGGACAGCCGCTAGCAGAGTCCTGGGGAGTCTTGGGGTGTGGTTCTAACCAGGAAAGCAGAGGTACCAGGTGGTCGATGGGACCAAACACAGACACAGGAGGGGCCTGGGCCTCATCAGTGCCATGCTTGAAATCGCTGCCCATAGTAAAGAGTGGACAGGCCTATCAAACACCAGGAGATACCTTCTTGCAATCGCAGAAACTGTGATGGAGGGGCCCAGAGTGGAAGAGACAGGTGTGGTTGCTATCTGAGGACCCCATATGAAGGATGTCCTCCTGGAAGGTCTACTTCACCTTGACCCTCTGCTCCAGCCTACCACCCTCCCTATCTCGGAGTCCTGAGCAAGCCCCCAGCTGTGGGCCCCTCCTCCCTAGCAATGGGGAGCTGGAGAATACAGAAGTATTTATTGCCTGAATAAGCGCCTGCAGCCCCTGGGCTCTGGGCTGGGGAGCTATGTCTGCAGGAGGCCGTTTGTATGCTAATTTTGCTGATGGCCCAATCTTCTGAAGAGGGGCTTTAGCCTCCGAATTGCCCCCGGGGAGGGGTTCAGGCGATGTTACCCATCTGCCCTCTCTATCTACTCCTACATTGGTGCCCGCCTCCCCTACCTCCAGTCTTCCCAGAGAGACCCATAAAATTTTATTCAACTCATTACATCTCAGGCAGCTCCTGATTCTTCATTCTGAGCATGTTAATGGAAGGGCCAGATTCAAATGTGTCAATGGGGCTGAGTCAGAGCGGTGGGGAAGGGGCCTGGAGCAGACTGCCTGAAGGGGCCCCCTGAGGGAGAGCCTTGAGGGGTGGGGCTTGGTGATGGTGAGAGGGGAGAGGGATACAAAAGAGGACTTCAGGCTCCCTGAACAGGTCTTTACCTGACTGGGGGGAGGCAGAGCCAGTCTCCAGCTTGGTGTCTACCCATGGAGGGGCTGTTGCCTTTGACGGCCACCTGGTCATCCTGTGTGGGTGCACAGCTAGGGTGATACACACTCAGACCTTGCTGGTCCCCTCTGACTCATCCATGGCTGGACTATCATTTGGGAGCTGCAGAAACGGGGTTCCAGAGACCTGGACTGGATGGGTCCCAAGTGAGGTGTTGGAGGTGTGAATCTAATAAACAGAACACCAAGGCAGACAGCCGGGACTCCCCCAGATCCTAAGAGTTGGACACCGAAACTCGAATGGAGATGGGTGAATGGAATGAGACAAATAGGATCGCCAAGTGGGATGACCACTGCACTGTCCCTGGTTGGTGACCTCTCCCTGGTAAGAAGGACAACAGACAGAGTCCCAATACTCCCAGGAAGTATTGACCTGTAGTGATCAAGAGCTCACGCGGCCCTTGGTGCATGTCCTTGTTCCCCTACAGGGAGCAAGTCATTTCACCTTTCTTTAAAAAATTTTAAATTAAATCATTTTCTTGGGGGTTCGTACAACTCTTATCACAATCCACACATACATCCTTTGTGTCAAGCACATGTGTGCACTTGTTGCCATCATCATTCTCAAAACATTTGCTTTCCATTTGAGGCCCTGGTATCCGCTCCTCATTTCCCCCCTCTGTCCCCGCTCCCCCTCCTCCAGGAACCCTTGATAATTTAGAACTTGTTATTATTTTGTCATATCTTACACCATCTGACGCCCCCTTCACCCACTTCCCCTCTCTAAGTCTCTACTCTGTGATCTGTAAGATGAGGCGATACTGACTCTCCACAGGAACTGTGAGGTCTTGAAGGAGCTGGAGTTCTTAAGTGGCGAAGGGTTGGTGAGAAGCTGGTTATCACGTGATAACCAGAGGCTCTGAGCCCCCTTGGCTTGCAGCTCCGAGGGGACAATGCTGATCATGTTCTAAGGAGCCCAGCTGCTGCAGTGGTGAAGCCCTTGGCTGCTGGCTGGCACGCACCAACTTTGAATCCATCAGCCTCTCCCACGGAAAAAGTCGAGGCAGTCTGCAGAGTTTGAAGCCTCAGTAAACCCATGAAGCAGCACTGCTCTGACCTACAGGGTTGCTACGAGTCAGAATGGATTGACCAGCAGTGGGCCAACTAATGCTGTATTAGGTAATACAGGGGAGCTCTGGTGACATCCTTGTCATGTGTTGGGCTCTCAGTGCAAGCCCAGCAGTTTGAAACCAACCAGCTCCTCAGTCAGAGAAAAGTGGAGCTTTGCACTCCTGTCAAGAGTGGCAGTCTCAACCCCACAGGAGCGGTTCAACCCTGTCCTACAGGGTCGATATGAGTTGGCATTGGCTCCATGGCTGTGGGTTTAAAATTTTTAAAAAATGTAATGCATATACTGCATCTCAGTCTCATATGTTATATTTATCTGAGAGCGTGTGCTTTATATTCCAGCTTCTGGAAATGAACCTATAAAGTGTCAGAAACCACATTTAAAGAACTTATTGTACAGTAAAGGAAGACAAGTGAAGTAAGACTCAAAGCAGGACAGGCAGCTCGAGTAACAACATGCACTCTCACCAACCCGTATGATCATGAGAAGTCCACAGGATCAGGTATCAGGTATGAAAAGATCCACAAGAAACAACTCTATCAATGGGAAGAGGGGGTTGGAGTGGAGACTCAGAGCCCATCCATGGACAATGGGATATCCCCCTATAGAAGGGTTATAAGGAATGGATGATTCAGCCAAGGTGCAGTATGGCACTGACGAAACACACATCATTCCTCTAGTTCCTGAATGTCCCCCCACCCCTCTACATTTGTTAACTTCTACCTTACAAATCTGGTTAGACCAGAGAACACACATTGGTACAGAGAAGAGCTCTGGGCACATGGAACTCAGGACAGATAAACCCCTCAGGAATAGTAGTGGGAGTCGTGATATCATGAGGGGAGGGGATGGTTAGGGAAGGGGAAGCGGGAGAAAGGGGGAACCCATCACAAGGTTGGCTATATAGTCCCCCCAAAGGAAATGAATAATAGACATGTGGGTGAAGGGAGACAATGGACAGTGTAAGATACGTACGAAATAATAAAAACAATATCAAGGATTCATGAGGGTGTGAGGGTGGGGAAAGGAGGGGGGAAAACAAGGAGCTTATACCAAGGGCTCAAGTAGAAAATGTTTTGGAAATGATGATGGCAATATATGTCCAAATAATGCTTGATATAATCAATGTATGGAACATTACAAGAGCTGGTAGAGCCCCCAATAAAATGATTTTTTTTAAACCAAAAACAATATGTTTTGCAAATATGTTCTCTCAGGCAATGAATTATTGTTCTAGTCTCTTAACAGAATTTTTCAGGGAGGAAAAGGTTTTTAATTTTGATGAAGTTCAATGTCAGTGATCCAAACCCACCAATCACTGTGGGAGAAAGATGAGGCCGTCTTCTCCCATAAAGGTCTACAGCCTTGGAAAAGAGCCAAGGTCAACTGGATGGCCATGGCTTTTGGTTTGTGCGTGCAACCATGAGCAGTATCCATTCCCAATGTCACATCTGTGACCGTTCTAAGGGAATTGACAAGCTTTTCTTTCACCTTCTAGGTGGGGTCACATGGGCATCTTTGCTTCTGTCCTGTCCAGAACAGCCTTGATCAATATGACCCATGGGCCCATAGCAGCTGTCATCTTTAAAATTTTATTTTTATATAAATTAAAGTTTAATCCAGATAAGATTTTGCCTACATAGTTGCCATGACTAAAACAACCCCCCCCCCCCAGTATTTTATGGGAGCAGACAGCTCATCTTTCTCCCACTGGTGGGTTTGAACTGCTGGTGCCTGTGGTTAATCGTCCAATGCTTAACCCACTACACCACACAGCATAGAAGAGAGCCCAGATGAATTCCAAGGACTTTAAGGAGGGGATTCTTAATCAGCAGGCTTTGGAAGGGTGACTACAGTTCTGTCAGGACAGAAGGGAGGAACTGTCCCTGTCAAAGGAAAGGATGGAGTGAAAGAGACTCAAATGAGCAGTGTTGTTCTCGCAGGAATTGGTGGCACAGTGGCTGTGCGTAGGGCTGCTAATCATAAGGTCTGTTGTTCAAATCCACCAGCCGCTATTCAAGAGAAAGCTTTTTATTCTCTTACAGTGACAGACTCAGAGACCCACAGGGGCAGTTCTACCCTGTTCTGGAGGGTTGTTATAGGTGGGAATGAACTGGATGACAGTGAGCTTTTTAATTATTTTAAACGAGGGTCAGATAAGGCTCCTTGGACAGGCTGAGGCAAGCTGCAACCACTAAGGAGTGTGAAGAGGGAGGCAGCAGGGTGGACTGCGTGCACTAGTCTGAGAGCAGAACTGTGTGTGTGTGTGTGTGTGTGTGTGTGTGTGTGAGAGAGAGAGAGAGAGAGAGAGAGAGAGAGAGAGAGAGAGAGAGAGAGAGAGAGAGAGAGAGAGAGAGACAAGAACAGTGGTTCTCAACTTTCCTAATGCTGTGACTCTTTAATACAGTTCCTCCTGTTATGGTGACCCCCCCCAACTATAACATTATTTTTGTTGCTGCTTCATCACTGTAATTTTGCTACTGTTATGAATCAGGTGACTCCTCTGAAAGGGTTGTTCGACCCTCAAAGGGTCGCGACCCACAGGCTGAGAACCACTGTTTTAGGGACTTGGACACATGGTTTTTGGAGGCGCAGGGGTGGAGCAAGAGGAGGTGGCCATGTCTGAGCGGGGTGGCTGGAGCTAGCAGCAAAGGATGTCTCCATGGAGAACACACGAGAAATTGAGGCCATGGGGTGGGGCCTCGCTGCCCAGCCTTCTATGGTCCAGCACCTGTTGCCATGTGTCACCTGCAGCTGATGGTGGCCTCGGTGTGCCAGCGCAGACTGTTGCCATTCTGGTATTTCTGAGTCTGACCACCAGGCCTTTTTTCCGAGTGTGTAGCTGCTGCACCACTCAGGGATTCCCCTCGGCCTCTCCCCACCTACCAGTGAGCTGGCGTCCGTCCCTGCCCTTTGTTCTTCCGGAGGAGTGAGTGTCACCCTGCCTCCACCCAGTGGTGGGATTCAGGTGGTTTGAACTGGTTCAACGGAGCCCATACCTAGTTAATATACATATATATACACATATATAAAAAATATATAATTTTATTGGGAGTTCTTACAGATAGCATAACCCATACCTCATTTTTTGCTGAGTTTGGCGAAAATGTGGAAAAGACAAATTTACATCCATTTCTCTTGTTTAACCTTCATCTGCACAGCTCTTTCATATAGCATAATTTAGTTTGGGGTACCTCTTTTATTGCTCTTACTTAAATATTAACTGTATGAAATAATAAGCTGCCTTTCCGCATATGTTTTTTCTACCTAACCTGGTCATTACGGCAGCGAACCAGTTGTTACATTGTTTGGATCCCAGCACTGCCTCCACCTGAGGCTAGGCCCTTCCCTGTGGCCCCATAGCCACCCTCCCCCTGTCCCCTCTTCCCAGGATTCCCCTGGGGAGCCAGTATGCCTTCTCTTGGGGGCTTCTCTCCTCTGCTTACCAGCTCCTACTCATCAATGTCCAGGCTCAAGCCCCTCAACCACAGTACCCTCAGCATAACACAACCCTCCCAATTCCCCGGGCCCCACCTTCTGTCCCCAGGAGAGTGACCGCTCTCTCAGCTCTGTGTCCAGACTCCCCTTGAGACCGGCTCCCTCTGCCTTTCTCGAAGAGCCTCTGGGCCCCTCGGTGATTAGCCCCGAGTCTGGGGCGAGTAATTTGAGTCCCCTTTGACCCAGTGCTCCAGCACAGGCTTAGAATCAGAGAATCAGACTGCAAGCCACTTACGGTCTGTGGACTCGGAGTCAGTGACCCAAGCACGCTCAGGCTGCAGAGCTGTCATTTGTGAAACGAGGGCCATCCTCTTGTCCTGACCTCCTAGGGCTGTGGTGAGGGGGAGAGGACACAGAGCGTGCACGGGGCTTGGTGTCCGCCCGGCCATCATGTGGTTATAAGGGCAGCGACGGCGATGGAAGTGTGGTCCTGCCTTTGTCAGTCTGGCGCTTGGCAGGGCTGCTCAGGGAGCCTCTGTCCGAGGGCAAAGAGCATCCTTTACCAGTGACGTGGAGTCCGTGCTGACCCATGTGCATTCGAGTAGGACTGAGCTCCCCAGGGCTTTGAAAGGCTGGTTTGGGGAAAGCAGACTGCTGGGCCTTCTTCACGGGACCCTCTGGGTGGATGTGCGCCTCCAACCTTCCCGTTAGCAGCCGAGCCTGTGGAAAATATTCAGCACCCAGGACAGGGATTGTGTGTTCCGCCTTTCTCCAGAGGAACTGGAAATGGGCCAGGATTTCCGTGTGCCCCTGCAAGAATCTCTGAGCTGGTGGTGTGGAGAGGGGGAGCTTTACTCTTCCTGGAACTGCGATCTGACTTCTGCTGGGGGTCGAGGACCCTCTCCTGGGGGCGTCTTCTCTCGTCCCCTCCCTCCACCGGTGCTGACTTGAGCCTCCACAGTCTCTGTGCACTCCTGCCCACCCTCTCTCTGGAATGTTCCTCCTGCCCTCCTCTTCCAGTGGCCGCCCTTGTTTTTGGACCACTCGTTGGAACATTAGTTACACTTTGGACCTCTAACCAAAAGGTCAGCAGTTCAAACCCATCAGCTACTCCTTGGGAGAATGAGGAGGCTGTTTGCTACCATAACGATTCAGTCTCATAAACTCTATGGGGCAATGATACTCTGTCGAGTAGGGTTCCCCCGAGGAATTGGAATGGATCCGAGGGCATTGGTCATGGCTGGTGAGAGGCACACAGAGCCCAGCCTGGCAGGGCCAGGCTGGAAGCTCGTCATTTCCAAAGTTTCCCTCTCTTATGCCCTCTTGCTGGGGGCAGGGAAGGGCAAGAGCCTACCTCTCTTACAGCCAGGTTTCAAAGCTGGGCTCATGGCTCCCGCCCTCTGAAGCAGGGTGACAGCAGGAAGATCTCATTAACACCTTTCCACAAAAGGGGAAAAATCATATTTCAGCTTGTTCCCTTTGTGTCCTCAAGCGGTGATAAGATGCCACCCAAGTGCCAGTGTGCGCTGCGTTCCAGTGAGGGATGGTTCTGATAAGATGGAGGGAGAGATGAGCGGGGCGAGGCCCGGGTGAGGTTATTAAACAGGAAACACCCGGCCGAGGCAGATCAAGGGGAAATGACACATTGTGTCACATTTGCTTATTGAATCCCAGGCCCGCTGAAGCCCGAGAGGGGCGACGTGGCGCACACCCCCGTCCACTTCCCTGTAGTTCTTATTAGATTTCACAACCTTTCAATATTAAAATGCTACTGCTGGCAGCAAAATTCCTTGTCAGTTTTTAATATCAGTAAGGGATTGTGGTATTAGGTTTAGGGGGCGGGGTGGGTGGAGGTAGGAGTGGGGAGGGGTCACTGTCAGTCCCTAGGATGCATTAGCCGTGTGCTCCGGAGCTCTGGCGCTCCTGCTGTGAGCGGGGTGACGGCTGCTCCCGCCTAGAGCACGCACCTCCACATTGGCGTCTTGTGTCTTAGTTTGGCTCCCCCACGCCACCCCTGGCCAAGCAGAGCCTGAGGCAGGGATTTCAGTGCTGGAAGTTTGGCTGGGGTGGGGGCTGTGGGGGTCCATGGTAGAACGCTGTTTTGTCCTGGGTTCCCTTCTGGTCTGGGCGCTGCGTAGGCGGTCACTGCCTGTCTGCTGTAGGACGTAGGAGGCTTGTGTGTTACTGTGACGTGGAACAGGTTTCAGCAGACCCACGGGTGGTTCTCCGAGTCCTGTTCTGACTGCTAGTCTCTGTCCCGATGGCCTCGCACGGAGACTCCCTGTGGCACCGCACCAAAACCTGACGGAACAAGCCATGAGGTCCTCCTCAAAGCTTTGGGCAGCAGTTGGTACATTAGCGTCGTTGTCACATCTTTAGCCACCTCGGGGGCTCCGTGAGGGAAGACACAGGCCAAGGGTGGAAACTTGGGCCCAACAAGTGGCCTGGGCGCTGCTAGCTATGGGATGTTCAGGACTAGAAGCCCGGAGACCTAGGTGCTGGCCCCAGATCTGGAACGTCGTTTGGTTTCGTTTAAAGAAAACCCTCCCTGTGCCTCAGGTTCTTCTTTGGCCGGTGTTGCTGCCCTTAGTTGTCATTGGGTGGCTGTCATTTAGGACAACCTAACGGATGACAATGAAGCATCAAGCGTGGAGTCCACTGTGAAGATTAATTAGTGTGGCAAACCAGCTCATGGGGCATTCCCTCATTTTCACGGACCCTCTACCCAACGTGGGGAGAAAGACGGGCCTTTCTCTTTCTGTCAAGAGCTACAACCTCGGAAACCCACAGAGGGAATTCTACTCTGTCTTATGGGATCACTGTGATTGGACACAGACTTGACGGAAGGGAGTCAATCCAGTCTACTAGCCATGAGGGCTCTTTCTAGCAATTGGTCTCTTTGGACGCTGTGTCCAAAGGAAGGGAGCCATCGTGTCTCCATGCTTGTTTTCTAAGGAGCATTCTGATTGGATTCCTGATTCTGGTAGCACGGATTTGTTCATTCTTTGTGGCAGTCTCAGTCTATTCACCATGCACGCCCTGGGAGAATGGCAGTCTAAGAAAAGTCCCCCCACCTCGCAGGTTTGCAGTGACAATGGAAAGAGGCAATGTCACGCCACTGGAAGACAAGCCTTCCCGGCACGCTCATGTAAAGCAAGGGCATTGTGGAGTTGAAATCGGAAGAGAAAATTAATGCACCTAATTTGGAAGATGATTGTGGCAGGTGTGTGATGCAGGGGCAGGACATGTCTCTAGTGAGCGCCCGAGGCACCTGAGGTTTGGCAACAGGTAGAGGGAGGTCTGGATGAGACAGGGCTCAAAGCTGGGGGGCAGGTGGGGGAGGATCTGTGTTCCCACAGACAGGTGGGCTCCCTGTCTGTTCACTCCGTTGATTGTTTCCCCTTTCCAAACACTCCACCCTATCTGCCTCCTGTACCTCCTCACCCCCTCCCACTGTCCTTTCCATCTTCTCAGATGTGCTCATCCTCTCAGGGACACATACTCAGCACTCAAGCCATGCTTTTCAAGGCACCCCAGGCAAAGCTACAGCCTCCGTTTCCAGAAGAATCTCTTGTGTTCCACGTGGCATCTGATGTTCACTGAAGCTGAAGCCCAGCTGGGGAGGGCGTGCTGGGAATGGAATATTGTGAGGTGAGATGCCTGAGGGAAGATCCTTTGGGAATATGCTACAGTCAGGTAGGGTAACTGAAGGAGAGTCCTTTGGGAATGTGGTGATGTGAGGCGGGGTGGCTGAGAGCAGGTTCTTTGGGAATCGAGTATTATGCCATGGAGCAAGGCTAAGCAAGGAGGGCCCAGTCCTTTGTCTCCACTCTGGAAAAGTGGGGAGTCATACAGGAATGTACTCTTCTTTGACCCATGAGTGCATGTGTCCTGCCTCTGTTCAGAAAGAGTTACAGTCTTGGAAACTCACAGAGGCAATTAGACCCGGTCCAATAGGGCTGCTATGAGTGAGCATTAACTCAGGGCAGTGAGTTTCGTTTTTTAGGTTTTTTTGAATTTGGCTCTTGTTCAGCTCTGGTAGAGGCTCATCTATCTAAATTAGTTGGGAATTGATGGCAACTATTAAACCAGGTCCTTTTGTTGCTGATGCACAACTTAGTGGTCGTGCCATTTGCAGAGCTGTGCTTTGGAGACAGATGTTACCATGGGCTGAATTGTGCCTACCCCGCACTGCCCTATTATGTGTTGAATCCCTTGTACCTCGGGATGTCATCCTGTTTGGAAATTGGGATTTCTTTTGTCACCTTAAAGAGCCATTAGCAGTGTGCTGTGGGTCTTAAATTTAATCACGTTTGCATTATGTAAAAAACTGAAGAGATAAAGAGACTCACTCAGACAGGGGTGGGGAGTGGAGGGTGTGAGGGCAGGGGAGGGAAGGGGAGAGACAGATGGATCTACAAGCACAGGAACTGCAAGAATTGCTACAGGCTACCAGAAAGTGAACTAGGCAAAGAAGACACCCGCCCTCCAGAGAGAGTCATACCCTGAATTTGGACTTCTAGCCTACACTGTGAGAAAATCAATTGGTTAAAGAGCCCCCTTGAGGGAACAGTGCCCTAACCCACCCAAGGGGAGGGTATTGTTTATATCTCCATGGGGAAAGAGGGACCAGACTTCAATCGGTGTTCCAATGTGTGAATGCAATATACCGGCATGAAGCAGGGAACCAGTAGAGAGGTCTGAGGGGCCGACCCCAATCCCAACTATGTGGACAGGCATGTCTCCCCCACCCCCAGAATAATTTACTTGAGAGGACAGAACTAGAGATACATCTCAGGGAGAGGGACATGTCTGATGAGAGCACATGGGAGCAAATGAAGGGGGAAGAAGAGAGAGTGGAGCACATCCTGGCCCACCAAGCCTTGAGAACAATATCCCTGCTCAGAGCAGCCAATGCATAGAGAGGACCATATGGCTGTTCCCACTATGAGACACCACGTCCCTCACTGACCCATAGTTCTACAGGGGACAACACTGAAGACACAGTGTTGGAATTGCACCCACTCTGACTCCATCACACAGAGGCAAAACACTAAAGGCATGCAACAGAATAGCAAGGGGAGCAGAGCAAGAAAGTCCCGAGGGAATACCAAAATAGACTTTGGGACCCCATCAGACTCGACCAGAAAACACTCCTAAAGGTCAACAAACAGACTTTGAACTATTTACAGGCTTTTCTTTTCTTTCTTTTTGTCATTGTTTTTTTGTTGCTTTTGTTCTGTATTGTTTTTGTGCATATTATTATCTCTGCAGGTCTATCTAGATCAGATAGGCGGGAGAAACAATCTGAAGGAGAAAATAATGGGACCAATGGTTGGGGGGCATGGAAGAGGGGGCAGATGGGGAGGAAGTGGTGTTAACTCATCCAGGGATAAGGGAACAACAAGTAACCAAAATTTGATGGTGAGGAGGGTGTAAGAGGCCTTGTAGGGCTTGATCAAAGGCAATGTAACCAAGAGGAATTCCTGAAATACAAATGAAGGCTAAAAATGTTAGTGGGACAAAAGGAAAGTAAAAGGAAATAGAGGAAAGAACTAGGAACTAAAGGACATTTATAGAGGTCTAAATATAGGCATGCATATATGTAAATATATTTATAGATGACTATGGGGAAATAGATCTATGTGCATATATTTATAGGTTTAGTATTAAGGTAGCAGATGGACATTGGGCCTCTACTCAAGTACTCCCTCAATGCAAGAATACTTTGTTCTATTAACCTGGCATTCCATGATGCTCACCTTCCTGACACGTTCACTGAAGACAAAGTGGGTGTATAAGCAAATGTGGTGAAGAAAGCTGATGGTGCCCGGCTAGCAAAAGATACAGCATCTGGGTTCTTAAAGGCTTGAAGATAAGCAAGCAGCCATTTAGCTGAGAATCAACAAAGCCCACATATAAGAAGCACACCAGACCTGTGATCATGAGGTGTCAATGGAATTGGGTATCAGGCATCAAAGAACAAAAAAATCATATCATTGTGAATGAGGGGGCCTGTGGAGTGGAGACCCAAAGCCCATCTGTAGGCAACTGGACATCCCCTTACAGAAGGGTCCCAGGGAGGAGATGAGCCAGTCAGAGTGCAGTGTAGCAATGATGAAAAATACAACTTTACTTCTTTAATGCTTCCTCCCCTCCACTATCATGATCCCAGTTCTTCATTACAAATCTGGCTACACCAGAGCATGTACACTGGTACATATAGGAACTGGAAACACAGGGATTCTAGGACAGATGAACCCCTCAGGACCAGTGGTGAGAGTGGTGATACAGGGAAGGTGGAGGGAAGGTGGCATAGAAAGGGGGAAGCAGTCACAAGGATCTACATATAACTCCCTTCCTGGGGGACAGACAATAGAAAGGTGCATGAGGGGAGACGTTGGACAGTGTAAGACATGACAAAATAATAAGAATTTATAAGTTATCAAGGGTTTTTGAGTGGGGGTTGGGGAGGGAGGGGAAAAATGAAGAGGTGATACCAAGGGCTCAAGTAGAGATGAAATGTTTTTTTTTTTTAACAATTTATTGGGGCTCATACAATTCTTTTCACAGTTCATACATATACATACATCAATTGTATAAAGCACATCTGTACAGTCTTTGCCCTAACCATTTTTTTCTCTTTTCTTCTTTTACATTTTATTAGGGACTCATATAACTCTTACCACAATCCATACATATACATACATCAATTGTATAAAGCACATCCATACATTCCCTGCCCCAATCATTCTCAAGGCATTTGCTCTCCACTTAAGCCCCTTGCATCAGGTCCTCTTTTTTTTCCCCCCTCCCTCCCCATTCCCCTCTCCCTCATATGCCCTTGGTAATTTATACATCGTTGTTTTGTCATATCTTGCCCTATCCGGAGTCTCCCTTCCCCTCTTCTCTGCTGTCCCTCTCCAAGTGAAATGTTTTGAGAATGATGTTGGCAACAAATGTACAAATGTGCTTGACACCATGGAGGGATGTATGGATTGTGATAAGAGTTGTATGAGCCCCCAATAAAATGATTTTTTTAAAAAAGTCCCCTCCCAACATATGGCAACATTAAGCAGCATGCAGGAAGTAGCAGTTATGAACCCCTTCTGGGCTCCTGTGAGACACACCACTCACATTCCAGAGGGGTGAGGCTGGGTGGAGCCTGCTCGTTAGGCACTATTTTGAGGAGCCCATCTTGGATCTATATAGCCTTTGTCTCCAAATACCCACAAATACATATAGGTTTGATAGACGGTTTTTGAATGTGGGTTTTGCCATGCATTGTAGTGTAATATACAGGGACAAAGCTTTGGAAACTTCTTAGACTTAACTAAACACCTTGAGGGAATGATTCGTTCCCTGGGTCTGGAAGTACAACCTCGACCACAAAGACAATGTTCTACACCCTACGTTGGTGAGAAGAGACCAGAGTTAAAAGCTTGTGTGCATCATCTAAGGTGCAGCCATTGGTCTCTCCCTGTCTTGAGGACAGAAGAGTGATGAAAATCAAAGATACATGGTGTGATAGTTGGGATTTTCTTTTGCCTTTATGGCTCCTGTAGGAACATGTGGGTGGAGTTTAGCCTGTCAATCAGGCCAAAGCCTGATTGGAGGGTGACTGAGATAAATGGCTCTTTGAGGCTGGCCTCTTTCTCTTTTCTCCCCGGTGACTGGACCAGTGCGCCACTGCCTGAGTTAGCTGCTTTGCCTCAACTGTGTGCTGCGCTACCTGTGGGCCAAGCCAACCCGTGGGTATTGGTGGATCATGTTGCTATGAGCACTTCACTATACATTGAGGCTCCATCATGACCTACCTGCTTCACTAAGCTTCTGCTGCTGAGCTATGCTTGCCTTGTTACTGGCCTCTGTTACACCTGAACATCTCATCTTCCTGCTGTTGCCGCCCCACCTTGTCATGTCTTCTGCCTTCGGGTTGACTGAGCTTGTCTTGCCTGCAGGCAGACTCCATACATCCACCAGCCACATGAGGACCAGAGGCTGGCATGAGTAGGAAGGACCTTAAGTACATTAACTGTCCCATGAAACTGAGTTGAACTGAGCCATCTTTACTGCTGTGTGTACTAATTAGCTGTTGCATTACTTCTAGCTATATAAATCTATCCTTCTCTATATATAAAATCATAAGTGTCCTGGTTTTGTTTCTCTAGGGCAGTGGTGCTCAACTTTCCTAATGCCACGACTCTTTAATACAGTTCCTAATGTTGTGGTGACCCCCCCAACCATAAGATTATTTTTTGTTGCTACTTCATCACTGTAATTTTGCTACTGTTATGAATTGGGCGACCCCTGTGAAAGGGTCGTTCAACCCCCAAAGGGGCTGCGGCCCACAGGTTGAGAACAGCTTCTCTAGAGAACCCTGCCTAACACACATGGAAACAATCCTGAGACCAGAAGAAGCAGATGATCCCTACCTATCACTTCCTACTGCTCTGAAAAGGGTCACATTAGAAGGTCCTGGATAGAGGGGGATAAAAATGTGGGCTAAAACTCAGTCATAAAAAAGACCAGGCTTGGCCTGAGGGCTCGGCCCCTATACTAGCTATGTGGATAACTGCCCCCACCCCCCGAAGAATTTACTTTAGAGGACGGCACTGAAACTGCAGCTAGGGGAGAGGGACATGTCTGATCAGAGCACATGGGAGCAAATGAAGGGGGAGGAGGGGAGAGTGAAGCACATCCTGGCCCACCTGGCCTGGAGGACGATATCCCCACTCAGAGCAGCCAATGCACAGGGTGGATCATATGACTGATCCCACTATGAGACATGATGGCCCTCACTGACCCCTGGCCCTACGAGGGACAACACTGGAGATTCAGCGTCAGGATTGGCCCTGTGTGACCCTGCAACACTGAGGCAAAACACTAAAGACATGCGGCAGAGCAACAGGGCGGTGGGGGGGGGGGGGGTGCCGGAGCAGAGCAGGGAACTCCTGAGCAAGTGCAAAGGATAGACTTGGGAACCAGAGTGTGGCACCCATCGGAGTTGACTGGAGGACATGCCTAGAGGTAAAAAATCAGACTTTGATCTATTTATAGGTTTTTCTTTTAAAAATATTTTTCTTTTTTTATTAAATTAATTTATTCTTTCTGGGTCATTAGTTTTCTTTTTTGTGGTCATCGTTGTGTTCTCTTTTGTCACTTTGTCCTGCAATGCCTTGTTTTTTTTGGGTGCACATTATTATCTCTGCAGATCTATCCATATAAGATAGGCTGGATGAAGAGTCTGGAGGAGAAAACAATGGGACTGATAGTTCTGGGGGGTCATGGCAGAGGGGGAGGCTGGGGTAAGGAGGTGGTGTTGACCAAACCAGGGATAAGGGAGCAACAAGTGATCAAAAATTAGTGGCAAGAAGGGTGTGAGAGGCTTGGTAAGGGCAATGTAACCAAGAGAAATCACTGAAACCCAAATGAAGGCTGAACATGATAGTGGGACAAGAGGAAAGTAAAAGGAAATAGAGGAAATAACTAGGAGACTAAGGGTATTTATAGAGGTCTAAATACAGGCATGTACATATGTAAATATATTTATATAGGATGATGGAGAAATAGATCTACGTGCATACATTTATAGGTTTAGAATCAAGGCAGTAGATGGGCATTGAACCTCCACTCAAGTACTTACTGAATTCAAAAACTCTTTGTTTTATTAAATTGACATTCCATGATGCACACCTTTCCAACATGATTGCTGAAGACAAATGTGTGCATAGCAAATGTGAAGAAAGTTGATGGTGCCCAGCTATCAAAAGACATACCATCTGTGGTGTTAAAGGCTTGAAGGTAAACAAGCAGCCATCTAGCTCAGAAGCAACAAAGCCCGCATGAAAGAAGCACACCAGCCTTTGTGACCATGAGGTGTCAAAGGGATCAGGTATCAGGCATCAAAGAGCGAAACATCATATCATTGTAAATGAGGGTGAGGGCAGAGTGGAGACCCAAAGCCCATCTCTAGGCAACTAGACACCCCTTACAGAAGAGTCATGGGGAGGAGATGAACCAGTCAGGTTGCAGGGTAGCAATGATGAAACATACAACTTTCCTCTATTTTTTAAATGCTTCCTCCCTCCATGATCATGATCCCAATTCTACCTTACAAATCTGGCTAGACCAGAGGATGTACACTGGTACAGATAGGAATTGGAAACACAGGGGATCCAGGACAGATGATCCCTTCAGAGAGTGGCGATACTGGGAGGATGGAGGGATGGTGGGGTAGAAAGGGGGAACTGATTTCAAGGATCTACATATAACCTCCTCCCTGGGGGATGGACAACAGAAGAGCTGTGAAGGGAGACATCAGACATGTAAGATATGACAAAATAATAATTTATAATTTATCAAGGATTCATGAGGGAGCGGGGAGTGGGAAAGGAGGGGGAAAACGAGGAGCTGATATTAAGGGCTCAAGTAGAAAGCAAATGTTTTGAGAATGGTGATGACAAATGTACAAATGTGCTTGACACAATGGATGCATGTATGGATTGTGATAAGAATTGCATGAGCCTCCAATAAAATGATTTTTAAAAAAAGACCCGGCTCAATGCTCCGATATAGAAGATGGTACCCACCCTATACTGTGGTCCATTTGAGATCACAGTGGCACCTTTGCCCAAGGATAAAGTTCAGAAGAAAGGAAGGGGTAGAAAGGAAAGAGAAATGGAAACAGGGATCACCGGGAGGAAGTGGGATTGGCGATCTGACACTGTGGTGATTACAATCAATGATATGAAACAAAATATGTATGAATTGTTGAATGAAAAACCGATCTGCTTTGTAAACATCCACCCAATTCACAATAAAGAGCTTAAAAGGACAAGAAGAGAGCCTTGGAATCCCTATGGGGCTGCTCTACTCAGTCCTGTAGGGTTGCTGTGAGCCGGGAATGGCTCGATGGCGGTGGATTTGGGATTGCCTTTGGGACATGAAGGCCCCATTGAAAATGTGGGGAAGCCAGGTTGACAGTTGTGCTCTCCCAAGAGCAGTGTGACAAACCTGATGTTGTTAGCAAAAAGCTTGGCCTGGGGGAGGGGACAGAGGTGAGCGAGTGGACCCTTGGGGGAGCTCTGCTACACATCTGGGTGGTCTGTCTTTGCAAGTAGTGGTTTTTCAGGATGCTGCAGAAATCTCAGTGTCTTGTGGATCTCTGCAGCACCCTGTCCGGAAAGTCCTACTTCCCCTGCTCACTTGCCTGTGCCTGTACACTACCTGGCTGAATAGGAGTCCCTAGGTGGGACACAGAGTTCATGTGCTTGGTCACTAACAGAAAGATTTCCCAGAGGCACCTCGGAAGAAAGGCCTGGCAATCTACTTCTGAAAAATAAGTGGTCGTTGAAGACCCTGTGGAGCACAGTTCTACTCCGACACACATGGGGCTGACTCCCAGGCACCTGGTTTTTAATGGGCCGGCACCACTTTGCAAGAAGAGCTGAGGAAGACGGAGGAAGAGCTGAGTTCTGTTTAGCTTTGGTGGGAGATGGTCCTTGTCTTAGGAGTTCCATCAGAGTGACAGCTGGTAGCCTGAGCTTCTGTTGACACTGGAATTTTGGTTTTAGTCTTTAGAACAGTGACCTTTCTTGCCAGAGAGGTGAGACACATCTTTTTAAATCATATTATTGGGTGCTCGTACAAGTCTTATGACAAGCTATACATCCATCCATTGGGTCAAGCACATTTGTACATTTGTTGCTAGCATCATTTTCAAAACATTTTCTTTCTACTTGAGCCCTTGGTATCAGCTTCTTATTCCCCCCTCCCTCTCCTACCCTTCCTCCTTCATGAACCCTTGATCATTTATAAATTATTATTATTTTTCATGTCTTACACTGACCGCTGTTTTTCTGTTGTCCATTCCCCTGGGAGGGGGTTATATATAGATCATTGTGATCAGTTCCCCCTTTCTACCTCCACCTTCACCTTACCATCCTGGTATGGCTACTCTCAATATTGGTCCTGAGGGGTTTATCTATCTTTGATTCCCCCTATTTCCAGCTCTTATCTCATACCCATGTACGTGCTCTGGTCCAGTTGGATTTGTAAGGTAGAATTTGGGGTCATGATAGTGGCGGGGTGTGGTGGGAAAGAAGCATTCAAGAACTAGAGGAAAGTTGTATGTTTCATCGGTGCTATACTGCACCCTGACTGGCTCATATCTTCCCTGCAACCCTTCTGTAAGGGGATCCAATTGCCTACAGATGGGCTTTGAGTCTCCACTCTGCACTCCCCCTCATTCACAGTGATATGATTTCTTGTTCTGGGTCTTTGATGACTGATACCTGATCCTATCGAAACCTCATGATCACACAGGCTGGTGTGCTTTTTCCATGTGGGCTTTGTTGCTTCTCAGCTAGATGGCCGCTTGTTTATCTTCAAGTCTTTAAGACCACAGATACTATCTCTTTTGATAGCCAGGCACCATCAGCTTTCTTTACCATATTTGCTTATGCACCTACTTTGTCTTCAACGATCGTGTAGGGAAGGTGAACATCATGGAATGCCAGGTTATTAGAATAAAGTGTTCTTGCATTGAGGGAGTATTTGAGTAGAACCCCAATGTCCATTTGTTGCATTAATACCAAGCCTATACATATATGTACATAGCTCTATTTCCCCATAGTCATCTATAGATATATTTACATATGTGCATGCCTGTATTTAGACCTCTATAAATGCCCTTTGCCTCCTAGTTCTTTCCACTATTTCCTTTTAGTTTTATCTTGTGCCAATATCATGTTCAGCCTTCATTTGTGTTTCAGCAATTCCTCTTGGTTACATTGCCTTTGATCAAGCCCTTCCAGACCTCCTACACCCTCCTCACCATGGATTTTAGAATACGTGTTCCCTTATCCCTGGGTTTGTTAATACCCACTTCCTTTCCCTGTCTCCCCCTCTCCCGTGTCACCCCGGAACCATGGGTCACATTGTTTTCTCCCCTGGATTGTTTATTCCACCGATCTTATCTAGATAGACATGAAGAGACAATAATAAGCACAAAAACAAGACAGAGAAAAACAAAGCAATGAAAGAAAACAAAACAAGGAAATAAAACAACAACCAAAAAAAAAGTAACAAAAAACAAAGAAAGAAAGAAAAAAAGCCTATAAATAGTTCAAGATCTATTTGTTGACCTTTAGGAGTGTTTTCTGCTTGAGTCTGATGGGGTGCCATGCCCTGGCCCCACAGTCTATTTTCACTTCACTGCTCTGCTCCCCTTGCTGTTCTGTTGCACACCCTTCGTGTTTTGCCTCAGTGTGGTGGGGTCAGATTGTACACAATTCCCACACTGTGTCTCCAGTGTTGTCCCCTGTAGGGCTATGGGTGAGAGATGTTGTGTCTCATATTGGGGCTGGCCCTATAGTCCTCTCTGTGCATTGTCTGCTCTGAGCACTGATATCGTCCTCGGGACTTGGTGGATCAGCATGTGCTCCACTCTCTCTCTTCCCCTTTGTTTACTTCTGTGTGTTCTGATCAGACATGTCCCTCTCCCTGAGCTTTAGCTTCAATGCTGTCCTCTCAAGTAAATTCTTCTAGGTGGAGGAGGGACTGTCCATGTAGTTGGGATTGGGGCCAGTCCCTCAGACCTCTCTACTGGTTCCCTGCTTCATGCCGGTATGTTGCAATCACGTCTTGGTGCACCGGGTTGAAGGAGGTGAGACATTTTAAAGATGTGCCTCTCCATCCCATCCATGAGTTACAACTGTTGCCCATCCCTCAGAAGCTTGTAGGCCTGAGGTCTCTAACTGGGGAACAGAGAGGCCTGTCCTGGGAGCCAGGGCAATGCTTGAACCTCTTCCTACCCACTCCATGTGGCCAGCTCTCCACATGTCCATTCCCAAAGGGGTCAGAGTCACAGGCTTCTAGGCCACCAGCTGTGCTGGCCATCAGGAGGCTCCAGACAGAGCCAATTCTCAGGCTGCTATCAGGGAAAAACATATTTGTTTCCAGTTACCCATTTCCTACTCATATTTGTATAAAATGAGAGCAACAACATGTGTTTCCTTTGTTGAGGTCCATGCCAAATTAGGGTTGGCAGAGAGAGAGAGCAAGGAGAAATGATCGAGATAAGATCAGGAGAAATCCCAGTAAGAGCTAGCAGGGGTCTTTGGGGGGTCCTCTCTGCTCCAAGCGGAGCCCCAGCTTTCAGACCAGTGTCATCACCATCTTTCTTGGAGGTTTTGCTTCTGAAGTCTTATTCTTACTCGTTGCCATGGAGTGAGTGTTGACTCCTGGCAATCGTATATTATCAGGGAGCTTCAGAAGTCCATGGGACAGTTCCATCCTCATTTCATTCCACTTGTCCACAAACCCTTGGAAGTCTCCTCACCCTTGGAAGTCTCCACAAACCCTTGGAAGCAATTAAATGTTGCCCAGTCCTGCTCCATCTTCACAGTCACTGGTTGTGTTAGGCCGGGTTGACTAGAGAAACCAATCCAGAGACATATATAAGTATATATATGAAAGAGCTTTATATCAAAGAGCAATTGTATAATGAGAAAACATCCCAGCCCAGTCCAGTTCAAGTCCATATGTCTGATACTAGTCTATAAATTCCTCTCCAGACTCATGCAGCACACGCATTGATGCCAAATGCAGGAAGATCACAGGTCAGTGGGTGAAAAGTCTTGTGGATCCAGTGGTGGTGGAAGCATCACAGCACTGTTGGGGCTTCCATGTGGCTCCTCCAGCTTTCTGAGTGTCTCAACAGCAGGGAAGTGAGTGCTCAGAAAGAGCTGTGGCCCGCCTCCAAGGGAGAATGAGAGGAAATTTAAGGTCACACTCACAGGGAAGCATCATTGTTACCTGATTGACAGGCTAGATGCCACCCCTTTATTCATCAAGTTGGCATGAAATTATGTAATGATCACACTGGTATGTGTGGGTCCACTGTTACAACCATTGTGGCTGTCTTCCTACTCCAGGTTGTCTCTCCCAGCTCCACGTCCCCCGGTGTTCTGTTGTGCTCCATTTGCTGTTGTTGAGGGAGCAAATTCCTGACCATTCTTCCTAGGCTCTCACTCATGATCCTCTTCTAAGCCTGTCCACTATGGGTGACCCTGCTCATCTTTGAAATACCAGTGGAAGAGCTTTCAGCATCATAGCTACAGGCACCACAGCACGACACTCTGACAGATGGCTGGTGGATTCAAGCCCGAGTCTGCATGTATCATAAAGCTCATGCTTCCCGCAGACCTCCTCTGGAGAAATTTTGCACGGAATGCATAAGTTTCAGCTTTGCCCATGGAGCTCATATTTCACCCGTTCTCTGATTGGCTCCTGCTACAGCTAACAGGTCAGGTAAATGAGAATGTAAATAGAGTGCAAACTGCACCTAGGCCTCCTGAACGGAGCTGATGGATGGGAGACACAATGCATCGTGCTAAGCCTCCTGGACAGAGCCTTCAGGAGGCTGTGCATAACCACTGCCAGACTCTACTTGGGGACCCTGCAAAGGACCCTGAGGAACAAAACAGGTTTCTCCCAAATATACTGAGACACCATGTTTCCCTCTTTGCTTTGAAACAGCTGTGCTTGGAGAGCAGAGCTTTTGAAGCAGGCTGACGAGCCCGGCACAGAGAATGCAGGGAAGTCTATCTCAAGTAAAGACCCAGGCTCAGCCTGGTCCCACCACAGCTGTGCTATGAACATCTCCCAGGAAGCCGGCCCAGATTCCAGCTTCTTTACTTCCTCTCTGCATGACCTTTTTATGTGTTAGAACTTCTCTCAGCCTTGGCTTTCTTTTCTACAAAATAATCATAATCGTAAGTTATTGTAAAGAGCCAAAGGGATGATATTTGGGGGAAATGCTTTCGTAAAAAGACGTGCAGAAGTACCTGACCTTGTCTAACTCTACAAAAGGGACTTAAGAAACAAAAAATAAACTCACTGCCATCAAGTTGTGACCCTATAGGACAGGGTAGCACTGCTCCTGTGGGTTTCCAAGACTGAAATTCTTTACAGGAATAGAAAGCCCCATCTTTCTCCCAGCAGTGTCTGGTGGTCTTAAACTCCTGACCTTGTTGCTTGCAGCCCAAGTTGTAACCACTCTGCCATGAAGGGGACTGAGAATTGTTACCAGCAATAGCTCAATGTTGACTTTCATGAGGCAGAGATCTGCCAGCCTTCCACCTTGCAACCTCGTACCAATTCTGACCCCAACCACCCCTCCCTCTGCATTCTCTACTTCTCTGCTGTGTGGGAGAATTGAGTGGCCACAGAGCATAATCTCAGTGATGGGGTTTATTAAGTTGCTCTGATCGTTAGGTGAAGTTGAGTTGGTTAATGAAGCACTGCCTGATGTTCCGCCACCCTCACAATCCTTGCTATGATTCAGTGCTTTGTTGCAGCCTCTTAAGTCAATGCCTCTCATTGCGGCTCTTCCTTCTGCTTGCCGATGCGCTCCCCCAGCATGCTGTTCTTCTCCAGGGACAGATCTTTCCTAATAACACATCCAAAGTACATGAGATGGTCTCGTCGTCCTTGCTACTAAGAAGCATTCTAGCTGTACTTTTTTCCCCAACACAAATGAAAAACAAACAAACAAACATTCTGCTGGCATGACTTGCTGTATGTGATCTTCATTGCCAACACCATATTGCAAAGGTATTTTTCTTTGATCTTCTTTTATTCACTGTCCAGTTTTTCGATACATAGGAAGCGATGGAAAATATGGTGGTTTGGGTCAGGCATATGTTTTCTCTTCGAGCGACATCTTGTTTGTTTGTTTCTTTGATACTTTAAAGAGACCCGTTGGAGCAGATTTGCCCACCGCAACATGTTCTTTGATTTCTTGACGCCTGTTTCCATAGGAATTATTTGTGGATCCGAATAAAATGGAAACCTTGGCAACGTCAGTCCTTTCTCTATCACTGTGATGGTTAAAATGGTGTGTCAACTTGGTGGAGTCATAATCATCAGTGGTTTGGGGGCTCTGATGTGGTCAACACCCATCATGAGATGTAATATAAAGAAATCACTTCTAGGTTGAGGTCTGCTATGAAGAGTCAATCAATTGCAAGTGGGTTTCCTTGGAAGTGTGACTTGCTTCCCATACAAGTGGACACTTTGGCAAAGCTTGCATCTAGTTTGCCATCTTCCCTTGGGTTCTTTTGCCTTGAGCCAGTGATCTGCTATACTGCCGGCTGATCCTGGGAGTCATAAACAGCTTCCCCCCTTACTTAATGACTTTGAATTCACTCTTCTCTACAGCCAGAAGCGTGTTGTCTGGTCTGATGTCTTGGGTTTGTCAGCCTCTGTAGCTGCAAGCATCAGACGAAACCTCCGGCTTGGCATCTGACCCATGAACTTGGAACTTGTCTAACTCTACAACTCCACAAACCATTTCCTTAGATAAATCTCTCTGTATATGTACATATGTAGATGTGTGAGAGTTAGTTTATTGTGCCAACCTGGCCAATAGGAACATGTGGGCGTAGGTTAATCAGGTTGAAGTTTGATTGGAGGGCAAAGAGATAAATGGCTCTGCAAGGCCCCGCCCTTGTCTTTCTTGCTCTCTGGTGATCGACTAAAGCTGCTGCTTTAGCTAGTTCTCTGCCTCAACCTGTGCGCTACGCTACCTGTGGGCCGAGCCAATCTGTGGGTCATGTTGCTAGAGCTTGAGGTTCTGTCGAGACCTGCTTCACCACACTGCTGGTGAATACTTCATCTGAGCTTGAGACTGGTAGATCCTGCTGCCTTGCCTTGCTGAGTTCGATAGTCCATTCAGGCCTGCTTTGCTAAGCTCTTGCGCTACTCACTGTTCCTGACCCACTCTGCTGTGTGCTGCCTGCAGGCAGACTCTGCCTGTTTTGTCCAAGGAAAGACTCAGCTGTCTGCTTCCTTGACCTTGGACTGAAGCCTCCTATATGAGTTGAAGGAATTTCGTATACTAACTGTTCCACAAAAGGGAGTTGAACTGAGCCATCTTTATTGCTGTGTGGACTAATTAGCTGTTATATTCCTTCTTGCTGTATAAATATATATATATATAATCATAAGTCTCCTGGTTTTGTTTCTCTAGAGAACCCTGCCTAACATAAGGCTTTATTAGTTTTGCTTCTTTAGAGAACCAAGCATAAGGCAATCATGATGTTATTTAATGTTCTAGTTGTAAGGTTTCTTATTTTCTTTATGTTAGGGTGTTATCCATACTAAAGGGTCAATCTTTAGCAATAAGTGTTTTAAGTCCTTCAAGTGCCTCATGTTGTGCAAGTACAGTTGTTCTGTCTGTGTATTGCAGGTTATTAATGTATCTTCCTCCAACCCTGATGCAACCTTCTTCATATACTCCAGCCTCTCTGATTCTTTGCTCAGTATGCAGTTTACATAAATATGGTGAAAGGATATAACTCTGACATACACATTTCTGATATTAAATCACACAGTGCTTCCTTGTTCTGTCAAATAACTGCTTTTTGATCTATGTACAGGTTCCACCTGAATATTTATTAAATGTTCTGGAATTGTTATTTGCAAGGCTACCCATACTTTCTTATGATCCACACAGTTGAATGCCTCTGAATAGTCAATAAGCCACAGGCAAACATCTTCCTGGTAGTCTCTGTTTTCAGTCAAAGTCCGTCTAATATCAACGGTGATCTCTCTCAATCTATGTCTTCTTCTGAATCTATCTTGCATTTTAGAACTTCCTGATGATGGACTGTTGTGACCATTTTTGAATTATCTTCATCAAAATCATACTTGTGCGATATTAATGATGCTGTTAAATATTTTTCACATTTTCGTGGTCACTTTTCTTTGGAATGGGCACAGATATGGATTTCCTAAGACCCGTTGGCTGGCCAGGTAAACCTATCTTCCAGACTTCTTGCCTTTAGTGAAACTTCGACTCCTTCCTGCAGTATCTTTGGTTCCCAATCGTACGCTAGCTCTCGACGTGGCGCAGCGACTCTATGTACTCCTTTCGTTTTCTTTTGATGTTTCCTGTGCCATTCAGTGTCTTGTCCATTGATTCTTTCAAAAGCATTGTGGTAGTTACATAATTTCATGTCAACTTGATAAGTAGGTCTAGGGGTGGTGTCTAGCCTGTCAATTAAGTCATAGTGTGATGGATGCCTCCTTGTGGGCATGGCCTTCTCATGAAGATTCTGGGAACTCTTGCTCCCTAGAGGTGGACCACCCTCTCTCTGTGCCTTGACATCCCTGTTGACAAGCCACATAGAACTATGCTGATGGAAACCCAAGTCACGGAGATGCATCCACCGCCATTGGAGCCACAAGATTTTCACCCACTGGCCTGTGATCTTCCTGTGTTTGACATCATTGCGTGTGCTGTGTGCATCTGAAGAGGAACTTATGGACTAGTATCAGACATATGGGCTAATGTCGAACATATGGACTTGATCTGGACTGGGGTGGGATGTGTCCTCAATATACAATTATTCTTTGATATAAAGCTCTCTCTTATACACATATGAATGGCTCTGGATTTGTTTCTCTAGTCAGCCCAGTCTAGCACAAGCATCTTGAGAAGACATACTAAAGCCTTACAATGAAATATACAGAAGACCTGGAATTAGAAAACCAAACAGACTTAACATGTTTGGCATTTCTTAAGCTGAAAGAACTGAAGAAAGCAAGTCTTGGATTGAAATATTGAAGGATTCTCCGGGCAGAATATGGAATGATGTCGAAAGCATCAAAGAAGATTAAGAGATAACAATTTCCAACTTGGGTTCAGGAATGCTCAGGATACAGTTATTTGATCAGGACCATCTCCTTCCAGCTGTGACTACAGGTGTGCCTATATGGTGCTTGGCCCTTGGCCTGGCTTCTGACCTGCTTGGGTAAGTATGGCAGAGATCTTTCAGCTCTGCTGATAAGTGCCCAGAAGTACTCCTCTCCACCAGTCAGCCTCCGTCTACAGGTGTTCAGCTCTAGCACTGTGGGCTGGGAAGCCTACTGAGAGGATTTCTGCTAGTCTCCTGCCAGCTTCCTGGTTCCGCTGTCACCATTTCTCTGATGCTGCTTCTTACTGTTGCACCTCTCCTGTGTGTCTTTGTCTCTGAGGTCTAGGAGGTTCTTATTGCAGAGATTCTGGGTTCAAAGGGTACACTGTACTCCTTTCTCTTAATTTTGGATGGTAGTGAGATTCCCTTTTCTACTGCTGGGATGACTCATGTTAAGCCTTGTGGATGGCCAAGCTGACCAGTCCTCCCAGTAGAATTATGGAACTCTAAGCAGAGAGGTCACACAAGGGTGCCCTTTACATCATTAGCAATGCCCTAGGGTTGCTATGAGTTGGCATCAAGTCAGTGGCAATGAGTTTGGCGAGTTTGGCTTTTATCCAGTCATCTTGGTAAGCCACATGCACTTCAGTTGCAGTGTCACCCACTCATTTAGTGAGTGTTACAAGCACTATGGTTAGAAGGACCATATTGAGCAATTTACTGTCCTGCAGCTTCCTACAGTCTTCTGTACATAGAACGCTTCTCCATGAATGTTAGCTTTTATTATAAATGTTGCCATGTAAGCTTTTATTATAGCTTATTAGTATGCACTTCAAGTTCTTACTACTCTGTTTCCTATAAAATGAGGAAGACTACAACCTTCAGTATGGGTTATGACTAAACATGAAGAAAACAAAATACAATTCAACTGATTAGTAATGTCATGTTAAATAGAATAAAACATTGAAGTTACCAATGATTTAATTCTACCTGACCCAACCATCACCATCCATGGAAGTACCAGTCAAGAAATCAACCAACATACAGAATGGGGAAAATTTGCTGCAAAACACCTCCTTAGAGTTTGAAAAAGCAAAGATAGCACTTGGAGGGTGAAGGTGCACTCCCCCCAAGCCATGGTCCTCGCCGTGGCTGCATTTGCATGAGAAGCTGAACAATGATAAAGGAAGACCAAGGACGTGACACATTTGAATTGTGGCATTGGAAAAGAATTTTAATATATCCCAAACTCCCCCCAAAATGACCGAATCAGTTTTAGAAATAATACAATTAGAAAGCTCTTTAGAAGCAAGCGTGGAGAGACTTAGACTCACTTCCTTTGGACCCAGGCCCAGCAGAGAGCAGTCACCATCAAGGGCATGATGTTGGCACAGGGTAGGCAACAAGGAGATGAATTGACACGACAGCCTCTGTGACGACATAAAACATGCCAATGATCATGAAGATCACACAGGATCAGGAAACGTTTTGTTCTGTGATGGCGTTAGGCTGATTGACTAGAGAAACATATTCATTGACATTCATTTATGTATAAGAAAGAGTTTTATAACCAGGAGTAATCCTATATCAAAAACCATCCCAGCCCCATCCAAATCAAGTCCATAAGTCCGTTACTATTCCATAAATCCCTCTTCAGACTCACGCAGCAACGTGCAATGATGGAGAATGCAGGAAGATCACAGACCTGTGGATGCAGAGTCTTGTGGATCCAATGAAGAAGACTTGGAAGCATCACAAGGCTCTGGGAGGTCTCCGCCTCATGGCTTATCGACAGGAAGGTGAAACAGAGAGAGAGGGCGAGGGACCCGCCTCCAGGCAGCCATTTATCTCGCCTGCCCTCCAATCAAGCTGCGACCTGATTAACAGGCTAAACTCCACCCACATGTTCCTACAGGAGCCATGTTGGTACAAAAACCTAACTGTCTTAGTTAGATACAAGGATGTCATGAGTCAGGGTCAATTCGACAGCTACTAGCAACAGTACCTGCCAGGTACAGTTATTTTTAAAAATCAAAAAAGGAGAAGCCATATGTATGGCATGAAACAAATAGCAGAATCTGCAACTATCTGAAGTATGATCAGCCTCTGCCAGGTCTTGATCAAGTGAGTTGGGCTTCCCCAGCATAAGAATCATTAGGATGCGATAGAAATGTAGCGTTTGATCAGGCCTCTTCTATATTTACACACACACACACACACACACACACACACACACACACACACACAGCAACTCTTTGTTAATGTAAGTACCAGTTCTTAATTGTGAGACGAAATAAGCAAAGCAATATTAAGGACCATATTAAGCTAAATAAAAAAGGTCGGTCTTTAAATGAAATCACTTTCCATCTTATCCTTCCAGGTCATCAAATACCTCTTTCACTTCATCTTGGTTTCAACTCCAAGGAGAACACTTCACTTCCTTTTGGTGGTTCCAGTGTCAAAAGTGCCTTCGGTCTGGCCTGTGGTTTGTCAGAAAAGCACTTCTTCCTCTCTTCCTGCTGGTCCATCTAAGGGCCCTACTTACGGTTTATCGGAGGCAAAGTGTTAAGTGTTTCAGCACTTCTCTAATTACTTCTAGAGGGTGATAACAGCTTCTTCACAAAAATAAATCATTTTTTCAACATTTTCTCTAAGTTTTTGTTTCAGAAAGGTTTTTCCGTCTCCTTCTAGCCAGTTAACTATCTAGAGGGATGCTAGAATATTATACGATAATCACAGCACCATCATGTTTATTGAGCACTCGCGGAGCGTCAGACGCTTTAAGACTTTACATTTTAAATCCTTCAATTCTCATTAAAGCCTGCGAGCATGGTGAAGGTTATGCATGAAGAAACTGAGGCTCAGAGAGGGTATATAGATTGCCCAAGGTCCTCAGCAGAAGCAGGATTCAAACATGGGCAGTGTAGTCCCGAGCCTGCCCCGTGTCACCAGGTGAGAGCCCAGGGCAAGGTTTGTCAGAAACTCAAAGACAAATCCTCGGAGGGAATTTTCTCTCTGTGCTTCAAGAGAGCAAGAGTAACCAAGAGGAGAGCAGAACAAGGGAATCTATGCACGGTTGAAAATTATACCTATATTTTAAAATCAGGAAAGAATCGCCTCAGAGTTGTAGCCTTTCATCGTGCATACTCAATCTGTACACTGAGCAAATGACCTGAGAAGCTGGGCCATATGAAGACTGTGGATCAGAATTAGGGGAAGGCTTATTAACAACTTACTGTAACCTTTCTTGCTGAAAGCGAGGTGGACTTGAAGCACTTGCTGATAATGATCAAGGGCTGTGTGGTAGTTACATAATCTGGTGTCAATTTGAGGATTTAGACTGAAGGGGTAGATTTTATCCTGTAAATCAGGTCATAGCTTGATGACCCATTTGGAGGCGTTCAGGAGATAAATAGCTCAATGGAGGCAGGACACATGCTCACTCCCTGGGAGACATTGCAGCTGACAAGCCACATGGAGACAGGCTGATGGCAGCCAGAGCCTCGGCAATGGAGACGTCATGTGGAGATCCCTGCCAGCGCTGAGATGCTCACAATGCCACTGGATCCACAAGACTTCCCACCCACTGGCCTGTGATCTTCCTGCATCAGTGTCATTGCATTTGTTGCATGAGTCTGAAGAGGAATTTATAGACTGGTATTGGACATATAGGCTAATATCAGATTTATGGACTTGATCTGGACTGGGCTGGGATGTTTTCTTAATATTCAATTGCTCTTGTATATAAACCTCTTTCTTTCTTTTGTTTAAACATTTTATTAGGGTCTCATACAACTCTTATCACAATCCATACATATAAATACACCAATTGTATAAAGCACATCCATACATTCTTTGCCCTAATCATTTTCAAAGCATTTGCTCTCCACCTAAGCCCTTTGCATCAGGTCCTCTTTTTTTCCCCCTCCCTCCCCGCTCCTCCCTCCCTCATGAGCCCTTGATAATTTATAGATTATTATTTTGTCACTTCTTGCCCTATCTGGCGTCTCCTTTCACCCCCTTCTCTGTTGTCCATCCCCCAGGGAGGAGGTCACATGTAGATCCTTGTAATCGGTTCCCCCTTTCCAACCCACTCACCCTCTACTCTCCCAGTATCGCCCCTTACACCCCTGGTCCTGAAGGTATTATCCACCCTGGATTCACTGTGCCTCCAGCTCCTATCTGCACCAGTGTACATCCTCTGCTCTATCCAGACTTGCACGGTAGAATTTGGATCATGATAGTTGGGGGGGGGGGTGAAGCATTTAGGAACTGGAGGAAAGCTGTATTCTTCATCGGTGCTACATTGCACCTTGACTGACTCATCTCCTCCCCTAGACTCCTCTGCGAGGGGATCTCCAGTGGCTGACAAATGGGCTTTGGGTCTCCACTCTGCACTTCCCCCTTCATTCACTATGGTATATATTTTTTTGGATGATGCATTATACCTGATCCCTTTGGCACCTCGTGATCGCACAGGCTGGTGTGCTTCTTCCATGTGGGTTTTGTTGCTTCTGAGCTAGATGGCCGCTTGTTTACCTTCAATCCTTTAAGACCCCAGACACTATCTTTTGACAGCCAGGCACCATCAGCTTTCTTCGCCACATTTGCTTATGCACCCGTTTGTCCTCGGCGATCATATCATGGAGGTGTGCAGCCAGTGATATGATTTTTTGTTCTTTGATGCCTGATAACTGATCCCTGTGGAACCACGTGATCACACAAGCTGGTGTGCTTCTTCTATGTGGGCTTTGTTGCTTCTGAGCTATATGGCCGCTTGTTTATCTTCAAGCCTTTAAGACCCCAGACACTATCTCTTTTGATAGCCGGGCACCATCAGCTTTCTTCACCACATTTACTTGTTCACCTGCTTTGGCTTCAGCAGTTGTGTCAGGAGGGTGAGCATCATAAATGCCAATTTAATAGAAGAAAGTATTCATGTATTGAGGGAGTGCTTGAGTAGAGGCCCAAGGTCCTTCTGGCACCTTAATACTAAACCTATAAATATAGACACATAGATCTATTTCCCCATCCTCGTATATATATTTGCATGTACATGTCTTTGTCTAGACCTCTATAAATGCCCTTTGCCTCCTAGCTCTTTTCTCTATTTCCTTTGACTTTCCTTCTGCCCCACTATCATGCTCCGTGTCCACCTGGGTTACAGCTATACCTCTTCTTTACGTAACATTACCCTTGATCATTCCCTACCAGGCCTGCCACTCCCCCCTCACCACCAATTTGGGTCCCATGTTGTTTCCTTGTCCCTGGGTTTGTTAACACCACTTCCTTACCCTCCCCCCCCACCTCCCCTATCCCAAGTACCCCCGGAACTGTCGGTCCCGTTGTTTTTCCTCCAGATAGTTCATCCAGCCTGTCTTATTTAGACAGACCTGTGGAGATAATAACATGCACAAAAAAAAGACAAGGAAAACAAAGCAACAGTATACAACCAGATAATAAAACAACGACAACAAACCACTGACAAAGAACAAAACAAAACACATCAAGAAAGAAAAGCTTGTAGTTAGTTCAAGGATCATTTGTTGGCCTTTAGGAGTGTTTTCCAGTCCAGTCTGTTGGGGCACCATGCCCTGGCCCCAAAGTCCACTTTCAGCATGGGGACCTGGCCGCTCCATTCCCTTGCTGTTCCGCTGCACTCCCCCAGTGCTTTGCCTCGGTGTGGTGGGATCAGGTCAGGTGCAATTCCCACACTGTGTCTCCGGTGCTGTCCCCTGTAGTGCCATTGGTTACTGAGGCGCATCAGGTCTCATAGTGGGGCCAGCCATGTTGTCCTCTCTGTGGACTGGCTGCTCTAATCAGGAACATCATCCTCAAGGCCTGGTGGGCCAGGCTGTGCTCCACTCTCTCCTCCTCCCCCTTCATCTGCTCCCGTGTGCTCTGATCAGATATGTCCCTCTCCCGGAGCTGCAGAATCAATGTTGTCCTTTGAAACAAATTCTTCTCGGGGGAAGGGCAGGAATCCACTTAATTTTTGGTGCTGGGGCCAGCCTCCCAGACCTCTCCATTGGTTCCCTACTCCATGCCGGGATATTGCATTCACACCTTGTGGCACTGGGTTGAAGTTTGGTCCCACTTTCCCTGTGAGATATAAACAATACCCTCCCCTTGCGTGGGTTAGTGCCCCATGCCCCCACTCCCCTTTTCTTCCTTATATTCATCCTTTTGTTTTCCTTTCCCCACCTCCTCCACCATTGTCTACCATGTGCATCCCTGGTTTTGATCTGGTCTCTGCCATACTACACAGTCTTCACCACAAAAATGTTTGTATACAGTAACTTTTTCCCTATGCCCCCTTTGCATTTTTTTTAATACTTACCTCAGCGGGTTCATGTTGTACTTGTCCTTTTGTGCCTGACTTACTTCGCTTAGCATGATTTCCTCCAGTTCTTCCCATGCCGCTATGTGCCTCATACGTTCATCACTGCTTTTTAGTGATGCGTAGTACTCCATTGTATGTATATACCACAGTTTTTTAATCCAATCGTCCGTTGATGGAAATTTGGGTTGCTTCCAGCTACTTCCAATTGTGAACTGTGCCGCAATGAACATTGGCGCACAGATGTCTGGCCTTAGTTTGTTTCTTGCCTCTTCTGGGTATATGCCCAGTAGGGGGATTGCTGGGTCATATGGTAACTCTATTTCCATCTGTTTTAGGGACCACCAGATTAATTTCCATAGTGGCTGTATATACTTACAGGCCCACCAGCGGTGGATGAGAGTTCCTGTCTCCCCACAACCCCTCCAACACTTGTTGCTTTCTGATTTTTTTGAATTGGGCCACCTTTGAGGGTGTCAGGTGGTACCTCATTGTTGTTTTAATTTGCATTTCTCTTATGGCTAAAGATTGGGAACATTTTCTCATATGCTTGTTGGCCATTCGGATTTCTGCCCCTGTGAAACTTCTGTTCAAGTCCTTTGCCCACCTCTCAAGTGGGCTATTAGTTTCTTTTTGGAAGCTAGATTAGATTTTAGTAATAAGGCCTTTGTCTGATGTGTCATTGCTGAAGATGTTTTCCCAGTCTGTAGACTCTCTGATTACTCTCTTGGTGAATTCTTTGGATGTACACAAGTGTTTTATCTTCAGTATATCCCATTTGTCAATTTGTGCCTCCTCTATTTGTGTGTCCTTCCCTATTTCTGATAGCCTGTGTATTCCCTGTGCCAAAGTTCTCAAGTTGGTTCCAATTCCCTCATTGATGGCCCTAATAGTTTGGGGTTTAACTTCAAGGTCTGTGATCCACCTTGAGTTTATTCTTGTGCATGGAGTGAGATGAGGGTCTTGCTTCATTTTTCTGCATGTTAATATCCATTTTTTCCAGCACCACTTGTCAAAGAGGGCATCTGCTTCCCATTTGATATTTTTGGGGCCCTTATCAAAGATCAGCTGTCTATGCTGATGCCTTTATTTCTTGGTTTTCAGTTCTTTTCCATTGGTCTGAGTATCTGTCATTGTACCAATATCATGCAGTTTTGAGAACTGTGGCTGTATAGTATGATAAACCTCTTTCTTATACACAGATATGTCTCCCTGAATTTGTTCCTCTAGTCAATCCAGACTATCACAGGCTGCAGCCTTCAGTGCGGGATCTCGACTTGTTATGAAGAAAATCTTCACAATTGGACTAATAGACAACAATCTGATAAATGTAGAAAAGGTTGAAGCTATCAAGAATTGCATTTTACTTAGGTCTGTAGTCCATGCTCATGGAAGCAGTAGTCAAGACATCAAACAATGTATCGCTTTGGAAAAACCTATCACCAAGCCCTCTTTAAAGTCTCTAAGTGTGAAGATGTCCCTGTGAAGACTAAGGCGCACTTGACCCAAGCTGTGGTACTTTCAGCCCCCTAATATGTTTTCATAACTTTGACACTGAATAAGGAAGGCAGAAGAAGAATGGACGTATTTGAATTATGATGTTGGCAATCCGTGTTGAAAGTACCATGGACTACCTGAAGAATAAACTGATCTGTCCTGGAAGTGGTAGCATCAGAACGCTCCCTAGAAGTGAGGTGAGGGCAAGCCTTCATCTTTGTACTTTGGACATGTCAGCAGGGACCAGTCTCTGGTAAAGGCCACCATGCTTGGTAAAAAGAGGAAGTCTGTCCAGGAGATAGATTGACGTAGTGGCTGCAGTCAGAACAAGCTCAATGGAATCCAACAACATGGAAAACCATGGATCTCTGTGCATTTTAATAGGTTGCTGAGATTTTAGAAACGGTTTCAGAGACTTAGCAAAAGAACCTCCCCCCCTTTTTCCATTTAGAACACAATATGTAAGAATTTGGAAATAACTATTCTATGCACATTAATACGAGATTTTCTTTTTTTCAAATATCAGGAACAAAATCTGGATGACTTAAGCAAAAGGGGAATTTGGGGGCTCATGTTAAATAATCAAGACTCAGAAAAAGAAGAAAATGGGAGCCCATTTGAGGCTGCCGCAGTAGGAGGAGGGGTGCCTCATACCCCAGTCACTGCAGTTGTACAACGAGCTCTTTCAGTTCCCAGTTGGAGTTTGACCAACTTCCAGTGAGAAAAAAATACGATGGGTCCATGTGTTAGTCTGGACGGACTAGAGATACAAATTCATATACACTCATATGTGTATAAGAAAGAGCTTTATATCAAAGAGTAGCTGTATATTAAAACATCTCAGCCTAGTCCAGATCAAGTCCACAAGTCCGCTATTAGCCTACATGTTCAATACCAGTCTGTAAATTCCTCTTCAGACTCATGCAACACATGCAATGGTGCTGAGTGCAGGAAGATCACAGGCCAGTGGGTGGAAAGTCTTGTGGATCCAGTGGCGGTGGAAGTATTTCAGCACTGGCATGGTCTCTATGTGGTACCTCCAGCTTGACGGCTCTGACTGAAATCAGCATTGCTCCATGTGACTTGTCAACAGGAATGTCTCACAGGGAGAGAGTATGTCTGGCCTTATCTCTGTCGCACCTCCAAATGAGGTCACCAAGCTGTGACCTGATTGACAGGCTAGACCCCACCACTTCACAAGTTGACAGGAGATTATGTAACTGCCACAGTCCACATTTACTCAGGGGTCCACAGATGGATGGATCAGCCATTGTCAAGTTCGGGATCAAGAGGCTTATATTTCAAGACTGATTCCAGAAGTGGGAGTATTTCTACCATGATGATTAGTTGCATGGTCCTGTACACTCAAACTATTGAAGAAGAGCCTCTGAGAAGCTCAGTAGAGTCCTGGAGAGCCCTTCCATGCCCTCTTCTCTTGTCTCTCTTATACTATATCCACCATAGGGAGAAGTGACCATCCAAAAGTCCACACCTTCAAATTCAGTGAGTATCATTGACCACTCAGTGGACAGCTCTGAGATGTCTTCTTTGGCTTGTGTTGCCCTACAAGACATTCCACAAGTAGATGGCCTTAAAGAACAGAAACTTATTTTCTCATTGTTTACAAGGCTAAGTCTAAATTCAGATGTGACTTGGGAAGGTCCTTCTGTGCTTATTTCAAGGTTTAGTGGCTGCCTGCAATTGCTGGCATTCCTGGGTTGTAGATGCAGCTGTCTCCAGGGTCTGTCTCCCTTTTCCCTCTGTGTCTCCAGGTTGTCTCTGCCACTCTTTCAATAAATCAGAAATAATTAGGTTTAGGACCCACCCAGCTCAGGTGTGATCCTTTTAGCATAGTCAATGCCCCACCCCTAGTTCCAAACAAAGGCATATTTCCAGATATAGGGATTAGGATTTCAACACAGATTTTGGGCGGGGGTGGGTGGGGGTAGAATGCGAGAAGCATCATTCAACTCCCAACAGGTAGCTTTTTAGCTTGATAACAAACTAGGTGGGACAAAGGATTCTCTCCCAAGCAGGAGGCACTGCATACACTTCCGTTCCTCAGCATCTATGTCTTCCAGGTGCCGGGCCACTAGCTCCCCTGGGACTCTCAGACACTGAGTCTGAGGCTTTAGGTCAAGCTCAGTGCAAGTTCAAGGTGGGTAGGAGATTGTTTTCGGAGGGCCCATATTTCATTCCAAGTCAGTGGTTCTCAACCTTCCTAATGCCGTGGCTACCCTTTAATACAGTTCCTCATGTGGTGGTGACCCCCCAACCATAAAAATATTTTTGTTGCTACTTCTTCACTGTCATTTTGCTACTATTATGAATCGGGCAACTCCTGTGAAAGGGTCGTTCGATCCCCAAAGGCGTTGCGACCCACAGGTTGAGAACAGCTGTTCTAGGTGATGTGATGTTCAGTGTCAGGTGGAGTCTGGTCCCTCAATTAAAGAGGTCTCAGGAGACGATGCCCAGGGTGGACTAGGCTCTAGGGGGCCCTGTAACTGGTGGGAGAGACTCCTCTTGCCATAGTTCATCAGCCATTCATTCATTGTTTCAACTTGGGTAGATTCCATGACCTCCCTGTTTCAAATGTCTTCGTTGGTGTAAAACCAAACCAAACTCACTGCCGTCATGTCAATGCTGACTGATGGATTTCGGAGACTGTAACTGTTTACGGGAGTAGAAGTCCCAGTATCTCTCCCATAGAGCTGCTGGTGGTTTTGAACTGCTGACCATGTGAACCGCAGCTCAACAGGTAACCACTATGCGGTGGGGTGATCATATTATCCCCATCTTGGAGAAATGCAGTGAGATTTAAGTGAAGACTTTAAAAAACTCTCTCATTGTCCAGCTTTTGTTAACCTGTGAAACAGGGCCCCGGAGCTGTTCTCTCGACCAGCTCTGGCATGGGGAGGAATAATCTGCCTCCCTTGAGATGAGCCAGTGTGGACGGAACCTAGCCCTCTGGCTCTTGGCAGCTCCTTGCAGCGAAAGGTGACTGTGACTTCTGGCTCCCCTGCTCTGCTTTTTACAGAGTTCTCTGAACAGAACTGCTGCCATAATAACTTAGCAGGCTCCCCTGGATCAATAACTCTGAAATCTAAGGGCCATTCAGTTGTTGAAGGCCTTTTATTTAGCCTCTGTGTTTGGTATTAATGTTATCCTGGCGACATCTAAATGGCAGGGCTATTTATGGGTTGGAAGTCATCTGACCGAGTTGGCTGCTGAGTAGGAGGTAGGCATCCAGGTGAACAGAGCTCCTCGGGCAGGCTGGGTGGAGGGGGATGTTTAAGTGTTTCCTGTTGACTGTGAATTCTCCCTAATTCCTTGGTGAGCAACAGTGGCACCGATCTCTGTAAAGATAAGAAAACATGTCCCAGGCAGGCATTGCTTTGGGGTGACATCTATGGAACCGAAGTCACCACTGTGACTTGTACCAGACCAGTGCTTCTCGATCTTTCTGTGCGCATAAGGACTCTTTTAGTTGGAAAAAGAAAATACCGCAAGGGAAATCTCATCATGAGAGTCTCCGCACCCAGAGCTGCCCATAATCACTGCGGAGAACACTATATTCAGCAATAGTTCGTGTGAGTTCGCGTGCCACATAAAAGCCTGCGCCCGCTGCTGCCAAGTGGGTTTAGATTCACAGTGACCCCGATTGGACAGAGCCAAACCACCCCCATACGGGTTCTGCGGGTGTAAGTCTGTACAGAAGTACACTGCCACTCTCCCAGGGAGCGGCAGGTGGTTTAGAACCATTAAACATTTGGGTAGCAGCCAAGATCAGGCCTGTAGGGGGGATGGTTCAGGTTTCCTAGCAAAATTATAGGCGGTGTTTGCTAATATTGGGATGGGTGAAAATATTTCTAGACTTTTCTTCACCCACGCAGGTTTTGATTTTCTCACAAAGTCTTCTGAAGAATCCCTGCGATCATCCTACATCCTCATAGAAAATCTCTCAAGATGGTGGCCTTGGCATCCCTCCCCAGTTGTCTAGGTTGACCTCATTGCCTTGAACTTAACTGACCCAGCAGCTCCTCTTGGAAGTCACTGATCTGATTGCACCCTTTCCTGAAGGCACCAGATGGACACAAAGACCATCTAAGAACTTGTGGGTCACAGTTACATAATCTGATGTCAATTTGAGACTGAAGAGTGAAGGGGTGGAGTTTAGCCTGTCAATCAGGTCACAGCTTGATGACCTCATTTGGAGGCACTAAGGAGATAAATAGCTCGCTGGAGGCAGGACACGCTCACTCCCTGCGAGACATTACTGAGGATGAGCCTGATGGAGCTGTCTGATGCAGCCAGAACTCAGAGAGCTGGATGAGCCAAGTGGAGGCCCACGCCAGTGCTGGGATGCTTCCACAACCACTGGATCCACAAGTCTTTCCACCCACTGGCCTGTGGTCTTCTTGCATTTGGCGTCATTGCATGTGTTTCCTGAGTCTGAAGAGGAATTTATAGATTCGTATCAGACATAGGGGCTAATATCAGACTTATGGACTCGATCTGGACTGGGCTAGGATGTTTTTTTCAATATTCAACTGCTCTTGTATATAAACCTCTTTCTTAAACACCTGTGAATATATAGAGATTTGTTTCTCTAGTCTACCCAGTCTAACACAAGATTTTAACTGACAGAAAACAAAAACAAATGACAAAAACATGAGGCTGTGGCCTCCTGAACTTCCGGTCTCCTCAATGTCATGCTATCCTCTGTAGCCCACCGTGGGACCACCTTGCAGCAAATGATGATCTTCGCAAGGCCCTTCCAGGCTAATGATCGTGACGAGTCAGATGTGCCCCTTCATAGTCTGCAGTGGTCGTTACTGCAGCCAGTGGGGAGCAGGCTACAGTTCCTGGAGGAAGACGTTTGGAGCACAGCCTACAGTTGGAAGGTGCAAACAGGAAGCTGAGCAGGGCCATCTCCTTGGCCTTTGGTCTGTTTCTGTGACCAGGTAACAAGTACTATTTCTTGAGCCTTTGTAGAAGTAGCATCAGAATAAAGGGCTTTTGTTTTGGGGTGGGGAGGCTGAGGTGATAAAAAGAATGAGTCTCAAGGGTCCACGTATTTGGTCCCCTCCCATGGAATCCGGTACCATGGCACACCCTTGGGAATTGGGACAGCTGAGCTTTGGCCACAGCCTCACCTTTCCCTTCTGGGTGACCTTGGGCCATTCATCTGACTTCGGTAAACCTCAGACTCCTGCATAGAGGCCAGATGGGACACAATTCTTCCATCTCAGGTGGTGATTAAATGAGATCCCACGTTTTCAGAAGGCCCAGCCCACCGTGATCGCACCTTTTCGACATTGGTATGGATCAGATGTGTCTGGTCTGGGCCACGATCTCTCCCACTGTGAACATGCATCTGAGAGTACACAGTGAAGGAAGAAGACAGAAGAGGGATGGATACATCTGTCCTGTGATGCCGGCAAAGATTATGGGATATTGGGTGGACTGCGGGGAGAAGAAACATGCCAGTCTTAGGAAAAAATATAACCAGAATGTCTCTCCCCTACCCCACCCCCTCCACCCCCTGCCTCTGCCCCAAGCAAGGATGGCAAGGTCTTATTTACTTTGGACTCATCAAGGAAGACCAAGGACATCCTGTTTGGTACAGGAGCGGGCCAATGAGAATGAAGGAACCCATCGATGCAATGGACCCACACAACAGTCCCAACAACACAGCTGCTCAGACACACGCAGGATCATGAGGATGGCATCAGATTTGGCCGTGTTTCAGCATGCTACACACGAGGTAGGCATGAACCAGGGCCAACTCAATGGCAACGGACACCACCAGCACCAACAGGACACTGGCGAGTACATGGGCTACCTGGCATGGGAGCCACTTGATAACGGTGAAGGATGGAGCAGGACTGGATTGATGAGCACACCGTGGGTCTGACTGAGCAGCACTGATGACGTTGGCTGTCTAAGGGCAGGAACTGGGCCCCCCACCTTCTCAGCCCTCCTCTCGCTCTGTGCTGACCTGGTGCAGCTGTGCTGGTCAGAGGTGGGCAGAGATGTGCAGGCTCACGGGTAGAGTTTTTATCTCTCACTCCCTCCGTTTCTTCCAGCATCGCAGGCGGGGAATCGCTGCAGCCTCAGTGCCTCCCTGCTCATCGCTCAAAGTCGAGCAGTATTTTATGACAAAGGCGGATGAGCACGTCTAAATATTTAGCTGGCAGATCAATCTGTGGTGACAAGGAGCCGTGTCAAGAAAGGTAGGCGAGGCATTCCAGTGACATCTTCACGATGGGTCGTTCGCCCCGCCAGGCTCTGTCTGGGCTGGCCAGAGGGGTGATAAGTCATCTGGACACTGGCCTGGAAGACCTGTCCCGGTTGAGATTCCAAGCCAGTGTGCTTGGAGCAGTGACAGTGGGCAAACTGGGGAGCCATGCCATATGGCCCTGAGCCAGCTTAGCTCCTGGGTGGGCTCTAGCTTCTCTGATGAACTTGCACCTGACTGAGTGCGGATAGAAGGGAAGGAGCGCCTGAGGAAAGGTAAGTCCCAGTGAGGGGCTGCATTTTGCCTTCTTAGTGGTAGATTTTGTTGGGCTTGCCAGGCAGGGGACACCTGGCGGGGTATCCGGGATGGCTGTGAAGGAGACAGGATGGCATCCCCAGGCTGGATCAGGTGGTGTTGTTGAGAACACACTGCATCAGGTGGTGTGGCACCATGTGGAATGATCCGGACTCAGTGTCTGTCCCTCAAGGACAGAGAAGAGCTGTCTCATAGGGTTTCTTTCATTTAAAAAAACTTTAAAATCATTTTATTGGGGGTTCATACAACTCTTATCACAATCTACCCATCCATTGTGTCGAGCACATTTGTACATTTGCTGCCATCATCATTCTCAAAACATTTGCTTTCTACTTGAGCCTTGGGCATCAGCTCCTCATTTTACCCTCCCACCCCCAACCCCCTCCCTCATGAACCGCCTCATAGGGTGTCTTGGATGAAATATTTGCGCATGCAGACCGCCAGTTCTTGCTCTCACAGAACAGCTGGTGAGTTTGAACCACTGACCTTGTGGTTGGCAGCCAGTGCTTAAGCGCTGTGCCACTAAGGCCCCTTGTGGAGATGCCAGGGGGCTGTTTCTTAGTACTGTCAGTGCAGGTGTGGCTTTCAGAAACACAGTCCTGGACGGATGCAGGAGCCAGGTTTGTCGTCACCCACAGAAGAGCGTGCGGGCCGAGATGGCAAGATGTAGTCCCCAATGTACAGTGTCCTCGAGTTACGACAAACTGCACCGAGGTCAGAACGGAACCTGTTCATCAGGCAGGGACCGCTGGTGCGACTAACAATGTCGCATCGCGTATGTGTGTTTATGTGTAAGGTTTCCAACCCCTAAAAGGCAAGGCAAGTAGATGTATAGAGAGACTGGTAACAACAGGAATAACAATGAGGACTAAAACCAACCCAAACAAACAAAAACAAAGCATTCCGCTTACTTCAAACCCACTGATAGTGCATTGAGGATTACCTATGTCATTAGCTATATGTGCATTACTAGCAAAAATTATTAACTAATTGTATGTATGTTAGTTATTATGCTCATGCTTGTTGGATACCAACTGTATGCCAAACTCTTGAGATCAGTAGATAGATAGATGTATATAACTATATGTGTGGAATTGTAATGTGGAAGTAGATATATGGATGGAAACATCACTACATATGTAGTTAGTAGTTACATGACCTCATGTCAACTTGAGGATATTAAGAGTGAAAGGTAGAGTCTAGCCTGTCAATCAGGTCACAGCCTGATGATGCCTCCTGGTGGGTATGGTCTTCTCATGAGGATTCTGGGAACTTCCTCTCTTGCTGCTTCACCTTCCTGTTGACAAGACACATTGAGCCACCTGGAGATCTGCACCAGCCCTGGGATCTACTGCCATTGGATCCCCAAGACTTTTCACCCACTGGCCTGTGATCTTTCTGCATTGAGCATCATTGCATGTGGCTGCGTGAGTCTGAAAAGAGATTTATGGATTAGTATTGCACTTATGGACTAATATCAGACTTATGGCCTTGATCTGGCCTGGGCTGAGCTGCTTTCTTAATATACAATTGCTCTTTGATATCAAGCTCTCTTACACATAGATGAGTGTCAATGAATTTATTTTTCCAGTCAACCCGGTCTAACACAATATACATGTAATTATAATGTGGAAGTAGGTATATAGATATTTATATAAATATATAGATAGAATATGGCAGTAGGTATATGGATATGTACACATACATGTGTGTGTATATATATGCACACATGTACATTGTTTTTAGATGCTGTTAAGTGAATGTCAACCCTGTGACCCCATATGACAAAGGAGAAGTGCATTATAGGACTTTCTAGTCTATTATTATCTTTATGGGAACATAAAGCCAGGTTTTTCTAATGAGGAGCCACAGATGATGGTGGTGGTGGGGTTCAAGCAGTTAAAAACCAAGTACAATCAAGACTCTTCACATATCCATATATACACATGAGAACACATTCACACACGAACACATACCTGACTGTGTGTGAATCGATTATCCTACCTTTGCTTCACATACGCATGGCTTTGTGTGAATTGATTATCCTACCTTTGCTTCCCTGGCCCGTCATATGGGAAAGCCACTCGTCCATGCAGTGATACACCTGAGAAATGCTTACAGCGTTCTGAACCTTTATTCCTTTGTAGTGGCACAAAATACCCAATATCCAACCACCAGAAGGTTGTTGCAGTGGGGGGTCGGGTGTGGCTGCCAAGAGAAGACTTTGATCTTGGCCAAGCTGCCTCTTCCACCAGGAAAAGCCCAAAGCATTGGGCAGTTCCCACCTGGTGTTCAGTGGGGTGACAGATGCCCCGGTGTGGTTTGGGTTGTCCCAGCATTCACCCCGGCTCAGATGTACACCGAAAGATGTGGTTTGTTTGTGGTCCATCACCAGGCCTTCAGGGCCTGCAGTGACACGGGGTGCAGCTGGGCTCTCATGGCACCTCTGCTGAATGCTGAGTGAGTGAGAAGTAGGGCTCTCCTGACCCCAGGCGGGGGGTGGAGGTCAGGGTCAGTGAGTTTCCATAAAGCCAAAAAGCAGGTGAGTGACCAAGAGAGCCCTCTGGGTCCAGCGCCATGAAAACACCCTGGGCTCCAGGCCTGCACTGAGGGAGGAGACGGTCACAGACCAGGTTCATGTCTTCACCTCATTGTTCTCTTCTTCAGGGCAGGTCTGGACACGCCTCCTGAGACTGACGATTGCTCTCTTGTGGTTTTCCCTGCTCCTCCTCAGCAGAACGCAGCAGTCAGCTCAGAAGCCACGGTAGAGAGGTTCCCCACACTGACACCCGGCTTGTGTGTGTACATGCATGTGTGAGCGCCCGTGTGCCTATGCACGCTCGCATGTGCGTGAGTGCACAAGAAGCGGAGGGCCCCGGTCTTGCTTTTTGCTGAATAGGTTTGCTCCACAATTTCATGATTAGGGAGGATGCTGGATTTCCATGATTGGAAAATGTCACCCGGGTGACTAATTTGCTTTCAGGGCCCTAAATTGAAGTTCAGCGTCATCTGTGGCTCCTTTAAAGCCTTTCTTCTGAGGTGCAGTGGCAGAGGCGGGTGGTGGCACACTGGTGGCAGGGCGCCAGGGCTGGACGGAGAGCAGGCAGCAGTTTACAGCTCTTCATTTTCCAACCATTGTGGAGGGCCGGGTGGGACATCAGCTGGGGCTGCATTTGGGCTGGCCATAAAGAGAGAATTGGGGGGTAGATGAACCATGTGGCAGGTGGTGTTCAATAGCCCAGCTCCCTCCAGAGAGGCCTTTTTGGGTTTTTTTTTTTTTGAGGACCAGGGTCTTTTGTGTGGCTCCTGGTACCCGAAAGCAGCAGGATGCAAGGAAACCCTGGCAGGTGGCAAGTCTCCCCCGGGAGGGTCAAGTCCTGAATCTGGAATGAGCACATCTCAGGTGCGGGGAACCCAAGGACAGACCCACAGCGCCCCTCCCCTTGAAGACTCCCTCCCCTCCCAGGCAGGAGCCAGCAATCATTAAAATGCTGGGTGATAATTGCTAGGTGCTATGGGGACAGACATGCGTCTGTACCTTGTCTTGTGTGATTAGTAAGCTAAGCTCTGCTAGTGTCTATCTTGTCTTCCTCTAACTGATATCTCGGGTCTGCGAGTCAGCGCATCTATTAGACATTTTGTTTCATTGCCTTTTTGATCAGTGCCTCTCAACTACTTGACCGTGGACGCCTTGAAATTCGAGATGTATGCTGATTCATCATTGGCTGCCTATTGCCTATCTTCATGCCTGGGCTAAATGGGCAGGCCTGTTTCCTGATGCACAAGAGAAGCACCTCTGTGGATGCAGGCGAGGGGTGACTTTACACTGAATTTTGGACCTGGATCCTAGAGAACGAGTAAGAACAAGAGAAGGGTGGGAGATGAGAGTATATGAGACCTGCACTGACCCAGCCTATGTTTATCGGCTGCCTTCTATGGCTGCCTTCTAGGGCACGAGGAATCCCTAGGTATTGCCAACAGTTAGTGTGGTCCCTGCTCACTCAAAGTTTGGAGGTTTGAGGCCACCCTGGGGCACCTTAAGACAAAAATTTATTTAAAAATAATCAGCCATGGAAAACTTCGGAGCACAGCTGTACTCTGACACACATGGAGTCGCCGTGACTCGGCATTGACCTGACACCATCTGGCTTGGTTTCTTGTTTTCTTTGAGGACAGTATATCAGATGTCAGGCTAGCTTCTGGATTTGCATGATGAATACATGGTCGTGGCTTCTGCTCTTGTGAAGGTTCCATTCTCCTGCGAGCATCAGACTGCCAATCAGGAAGTGTGCTCCTGAGTCAACTGTAGCCCACACCCACATCATGAGATGGGGCAGAGCCACCCCAGGAGGTTGACCTTGGCTGTCATCTCTCCTCCTCCTCCTCCTGCTCCTCCTTCTCCTCCTCCTCCTTCTTCTTCTATCATTTTATTGAGGCCTGTACAGCTCTTCACAATCCACATATCCATCCATTGTGTCAAGCACATTTGTACATTTGTTGCCATCATCATTCTCAAAACATTTGCTTTCTACTTGAGCCCTTGATATCAGTTCTTCATTTCCCCCCTCCCTCTCCCACTCTCCCTCCCTCATGAACCCTTGATAATGTATAAATTATTTTTTTCATGTCTTACACTAACCACTGTCTCCCTTCACCCACTCTTCTGCTGTCCATCTCCCAGGGAGAGGCTTACATGTAGATCATTGTGATCAGTTCCCCCATTCTCTCCTGACCTTTCCCTTACCCTCCTGGTATCACTGCTCTCATTATTGGTCCTGAGAGGCTCCTCTGTCCTGTATTCTCTGTGTTGTGAGCTCTTACCTATACCAGTGTACATGTTCTGATCTAGCTGGAATTGTAAGGTAGAATTGGGGTCATGATAGTGGGATGAGGTGGAGGGGAGGAAGCGTTAAAGAACTAAAGGAAAGTTGTGTATTTTATTGGTGCTATACTTCACCCTGACTGGCTCATCTCTTCTTCGTGAGCCTTCTGTGAGGGGATGCCCAATTGTCTACAGATGGGCTTTGGGTCTCCACACCACACTCCCCCTCATTCACAATGATTTTTTATTTGGATATTTGATGCTTGATACCTGATCCCATCGACACCTCATGATCACATAGACTGGTGTGCTTCTTCCATTGGGCTTAGTTACTTCTCAGCCAGGCACCATAAGCTTTCTTCACTACATTTGCTTATGGGCCCATTTTGTCTTCAGTGATCATGTAAGGAAAGGTGAGCATCATGCAATGCGGAGTTATTAGAACATCGTGCTCTTGCATTGAGGGAGCACTTGAATGGAGGGCCTGGGAGCTCATCTTCACGGAAACTAATCACCAGGCCTTTCTCCCTTGGAGCCCCTGGGTGAGTTTGAACCACCAACCTTTGGCTTAGTAGCCAAGCGCTGTAACTATGACACCACCAAAGCTCCTTCTTCAATAAGTAGACAAAGGCATAAGCCAATGCTCAAATTATGGACTTGCTACTGTGCAGTGATGGAAATGGCCGCGAATGGGGCCAGGGACAACTGTGCTGTTTTCTAGAGTGGTCTGGGACAGTGGACACAGTAACAATAAAGAGTCAACTCTAAGGAGAGCTAATTGGGGAAGAGCATTCCATTGAGGAGATTTGCGGAAGGACATTCCAGCCAGGAGTGTGGGGGAAGAACCCTTCATTGGCGCAGAGCGAAGGAAGGGCATGCTATCTGAGACAAGTACAGAAGCACTCTCCCTGTGAGGAGCATGAGGTCCAGGTGTTGTTCCATCAGAGGAGAGTCATGGAAGGACATTCCACCTGAGGAGAGTGGGCAGGCCCAAGGGTGTGCACAGAGGGAAGAAAGGGCGATGAGGGAGAGGTGGAGGAGCCGAATGGTGTAGGGCACGGCAGGCCTTGGAGAGGAGCTGGACGTCCCTCCTAAGTGCATTAATGAAAGGGGTAACTTGAGAGTCACAAGTTTATCATTTACTGTGGGACATACATTTGAAGTGGAAGGAGCGCTAGGGGCCCCTGTGAGTTGGCTTTTGGAGCAATTCAGAGATATGGTGCAGGTTGTGGAAGAGGCGGACAAGTGGAGGAGAATGACAAGTATGTTTCTTCTAGGTCCTGGGGAGCCATGGATGGGGTGAACCATACAGGAGTTAGGGATGGCTTGGTGGTAGTGTCTAGTATGGATCGGAGGAAGGAAGATACATTTCTTGTTGAGCTACAGCGACCATCATTTTTAAAGGGACAAGAGCCAGTTTGAGTGTGTCTGGAGGTTGATCTGGAAGCCCACAGACCTGGAGAGCAGGTTGGCTGAGGCAGAGTTGAAGGATCCATTTCAGTGCACAAGGAGACATACAGGGACCAGACAGTGACATCCAAGACTGGAGGGCTGTCACTATGGAGTAGTGTCCCTTGAAAGATAGATTGGCATCCTAAGGCCTGACCTAGGAGTTTGACCCTATTTGGAAGTAGGGTCTTGGAGATGCGTGAAGTTAGCAAGAGGTCACACTGGAAGAGGGGGGGGAGGCTCCTAATCCGATATGAGTGGTGTGTTTCTATCGAAGAAGCACTGCTGAGGCAAGGAGCCAGAGGAAAGATATGCATGGCCAGAGGGCACCTGGGGTGAGGCACCAGTTTTGCTCAGGCCAGCCTGCCGCCACCCATCCCCAGGCCACAGTCCAGAGTGGGATGACCTGTATGACCCTCCAAATGGCTCAGGGTGGTCCAAAAGTTGATGCTCAAATAGGGTCTCTCAGGCAGCACAGAGATGCAGGGGAAGACCAATGCTCTTCCCCCTTTCTTCTCCTTCTTCTCAGTGACTCCAGAGCCCTCTTTACCCTCCTCACTTCCTGGCTTAAGTACCCAGGGGCAGAGGCCCTGGAAGTGTTGGTTCTTGAGGACAGGGTGGGCGATGAGGCAACTGGAACCCTGAGCTGCCACTGCCCAGTCACTGGCACACAGGAAGCGACTTGATGGCAGGGAATTTGGGGGTTTGATCCAGTGTGACCTCATGACAACCAATGATATCTTCAAAGACCCTCTTTCTAAACAAGGTCATATCACAGGAGCCCTGGTAGCATAGTGCTGGGACCATTGGGCTGTTAGCAGCAAGGTCTGCAGTTCGAAACCACCAGCCCACTCTGTGGGGGCAAGGGGAACTTTCTACTGCCTAAAAAGCTACAGTCTAGAAACTTACAGGGGGCAGTGCAACTTACAGGGGGCAGTGCTACCCTGTGCTCTAGGGTGGCAAGGCATCAGCATATACTCCACGCCGGTTTCATAGCTGCAGGAGGTTAGGGCTTAACACGATCTCTTTGTTTCTTTTTTTTGCTGGGGGGCAGGGGTACTGGGAGCCAATCCATAAGAGAAGGCCACTGAACTGATCAAATGTTGCCACATACCCCCCGGAGAAGGAACCAAAGCAAAGGAAGGGAATCAAGCAGGATGCTATTTTGACAAAGTCACTGCCCCTCATTCTCTTTGTCCACCCAGTGAGGCCTTTCCGCCAGAATGCTCTGTGATCTTGTTGCCAACGTAGCTATTCGCCTGCCTTGCAGAGGAAGGCAAGGGACAGCTGAGCAGCACACCACCCCTTTCCCCAACCCCCAAGACCCGGAGCTAGAGAGGAAGGGGAGAAGAGACACGGAGCAGAGGGACAGTGGGTTGAGCAGGAGGAAGACAGGCCATGGAGCAGGAAAAGGGAAGCAGCAGCAGCAGCCCCCACGGAACCTGGAAGGGGAGTCCTTGGCGGAGGCCGCATGTGGAGCAGAGTCCGGGCCCGTGTGCTGTGTGCGCACACATTTAACCTTGTTTACTCCTAATCTGGCTGCAAAAAAATATATAGCTACATAATCAGGAGCCGAACATGCTCCCTGGTTGCATACAAACTCCTGCTTTATAAACCATTATCTCCCCGGAGCTATTAATTTAGAGCATATTGTGGGAGGGACTGCCGAGGCACGGCCGCTGGAAGGTGGTGTGTGTGTGAGAGCGCATGCGCGCGCGGGTGGGGGTGGGGGTGGGGGCAGCCTGCCTCTCCCCCTCCGTGACATAAAGCAGTGTGCTGGTCAAGAGAGAGGCCATTTTTCAGGGTCTGGATGCATCCTGATCAACTCAAGGCTGTCGCTTTTTATCGGGGATTGGTGGGTGTGTGGGTAGAGTGCCCTGGTGGCGCAGTGGTTAAACTCCTGGCTGCTAATCGAAAGGTTGGCAGTTCAAACTCCCAGCTGCTCCAAAGGAGACTGATCTGGCAGTCTGCTAAAATTGACCACCTTGGGAACCCTGCGGGGGCAGTTCTAGCTGTCCGATAGGGTCGAAATAAGCTGGACTCGGCTGACCAGCAGTGGGCTAGGTTTGGCAAATGGGATTCAAACAGCCTTGTGGGTGCTGTGGTTAAGCCCCTGGCCGTTCACTAAAAGGCCAGCAGTTTGAATCTACTAGCCGCTTGCCCCGAAAGAGAAAGAGGTGCCAGTCTGGTTCCTTACAGGTTCACAACCTTGGACACCTATGGGCTTCTTGTACCCTCAGTCAGAATTGACTCTGGGGCAACAGCAGTAGTCCTTTCAGTCTGGCTTCTCCTGCCTCTAGGAGAGCTGGTGGCGGCGTAGTGGTTCCATGCGAGGCTGCTAACAGCAAGCTCCACAGTTTGAAACCACCAGCTTGCTCCAAGGGAGAAAGACAGGGCTTTCTGCTCTCATGAAGGGTTATAGTTTCTGAAACCCAACGGGGGCAGTTCTACCTGGTCTATAGACTCATATGAGTCCATATCAGGCGCTATGTGTTGGCATCGACTCGATGGCAGTGAGTTCTGTTTTCTGCCCCCTCCATCATACACCACGTGGAGATGGTCCCAGTGGAAACAACCTCCTCCAAGCTTCAGGTGTGCTTGCTCTCCCCCTGGCCCTCTTCTCTTATTGACCCTCGACCCAAAGGGGCTGCAGCCCGAGCCACGTCCGCCCCCCCCAGTGCTCCCCGTGGCATTCCTGGTGCTGAAGACCCTCAGCAAATCTATTATTGATAGGAGGCTACAACCTCTACCTCCTTTAACCCCAACTCTCAATTTTGGGGGCACCAAGTCATCTGCAGCCCTGATTAATGCCTACCTCTAACGTTCCAGGTGGCTGGTCTTCCTGTAATCGCTGGTCTGCAAACATTAGCCAGCAGGTGATCACGTTAGAATTAGTAAATCATGATACCAGATGCCTGTTAAATTTGAATTCCAGGCAATTTTTCTAAAAAACAAACAATAAGTAAGTCCCAGATAAGGGACATAAGTGATTCCACGGTGGCATGCTTGCTTTCCATTCAGGAGACTTGGGTTCGAATACTAGCTAGTGTGCTTTTCGTGTTCCTCTGATTCTGGACAAGTTTCAGCAAAACACCCAGACCGGGACAGACTAGGAAAAGAGAGCTGGCGATTTACCTCTGAAAACCAGCCAATGGAAACCCTGTGAGTCACAGGGTTTTAGCTGCAATTGATTTTGGAGACGGCACAGGACCAGGGGGCTTTCCGTCCCGCTGTGCTTGGAGTCACCGATAGCCGGAGGCCGACTGGTGGCAGCAAACAACAACACTGTCCCCTATGCTTCACTAGACACACACGGAACCAGTTCTTCACTGCCTGTTTAACACTCAGATTTCACTGGGCTGTACTACCCTGCATGACCATGGAAAAACCCCTGTCCTTTCTCCCTGTTGTCATTTTCCTTGGCTTTTTGACACCGTCCACTTCCTCCCACCGCTGGGGCTTTGTCATATGGTATTGTTATCCTTGTTCTCCGCACTTCCCTTTGAATGAAAGGGCCGCATTAATGCCACGAATAAGGAGCCTCTCCCGGCACCATGGATGAACCCGGGAAGTGGTCTCCCTTGCAACCCGGTAGCCCGTGTTCAGTGGGGTCCAGCTGTCCCTTCTCAGGTATTTCTCTTTTGTCACTAGGACACCAGGTTGGGTGGAACGGTGACTCTGGAAATCCATCAGCCCGACAAACACCACAGCAGCCACACACTTCTAGAATTTGCCCCAAGGAAACCGTCAGAGATGTGCACAGAGATTGATGGGCCTGCCTGGGCTTCGCGGTGCGATTTATAACCGTGAGAAATCGGAGACGCTTGAGTGCCCAACCATGGGACAATGGTGACGGATGGGACTGTCTCAGAGTGGAATATTATGTGACAACTAAAAGTCATGTTTTGAGAGAAATGCTTTATGGCACAAGAGAGTTAATAATACATACAGCGGGTGCGGGGCGGTGGGGGAGCAACACCTGGCGACATGATCTTGACACACTTAGGAAAATAGCTTGAAATAAACTCACCCAAATGTTAACACGCTGCTGGGGCTGGCTTGGGAGGGTGGGGGCCCAACTCCGCTGAAGTTCATGCAATTGGCTTAAGGGTTTCTCCTATTCGGCGGCCAGAACACATTGGATGGAAGCCAGTGTGTAAGTGTGGGGTGGCTCCCCTTCTTTACAGGGTGTCACTGCTTTGCTGGGTGTCGGAGTTGGGGAGGGGCTGGGAGGAGATGATGAAGTCAGCATTTTTACTCACGCGATCGTGTCCTTATGAGTAGAGATGGCGACACTTCTTTCTTATTGCACCTCGGAGGTTGTGAGGGTCAGAACAAGGCTGGGGTTCGGTTCAAGCTAGGTGAGGTTAGGGTTAGAGCCCGGGTAGGATTAGGGTTACTATTAAAGCTAAGGCTAGGATGGGGTCAGGGTACCGGTGTCATCAACCATATGTAGTCAAATGCCTTGGCATAGTCATTAAAACCAAACAAATATCTTTTTTGATATTCTCTGCTCAGCCAAGATCTAGCTAACACCGCCCCCAAACCCACTTCTGAAGTAAGAGGCTTCCTGTTGGTGCACTTCAGCTACCTTTTACTTGTATGTGATTGTAATGATATTACTCGATAACACCCCCATCCTGTTGGATCAGCTCTCTCTGAAATGGGCACACGCATGGACCTCTTCCAGTCCTTTGGGCAGGGAGCTGCCCTCCAGTAGGACAAGTGAGTATCGCAAGAGTTGCATCAGCTTGTGGAAGCGTTTTGAGCCGTCTTCTGTCAATTCCTGGAGCCTTGTCTTTGGCTCATGTCTTCAGTCCAGCTGGGGCTGCTTGATCATATTCCACCTCTTGCAATGGTGGAATGTCGACCAATTGTGGATACCGTGACTCTTCGTAATCCTCTCATCTTCTTTCGATGTTTCCTGCTTTGTTCACTGTTGTACCCACAGAATCTTTCAAGAGTGGAACTTGGGGCTACCATTTTTCTTCAGTTCTTTCAGCATGAGATTTGCTGAGTGCGCTCTTCCCTTTTGGCTTTCTGATTCCAAGTATCTGTACGTTTCACTATCATACTCCAACGTGCTTTCTCAAGCTGCTCTTTAAAATTTTATGCTCACCTCTTGTATGATTGCTTCCACTTGTGTTGGCTCTGTTACATCCAAGAGCAAGCGTCAGAGTCTCTTCTGGCAAACACTTGGATATTTTCTTTCTTTCCTGTGTTGTGAATGACCTTTGGCTTTCCTCCTGTATAATGCTCTTTATTTATTTATTTATTTATATATTTTTTTGTATAATGCTCTTGATGTGATCCATCATTCATCAAGTGGTGGGGTAGTCCCAAGGTTGTATTTTGACTCATGGACTTGTTTTATTTTTCTTTAGCTTCAACCTGAACCATGAGCAATTGATGGTCTGTCTTACAGTTTGCCCCAGCTGCTGGTGATCTTGAACTTCCTTATCATCTCTTTTCACAGATATGTTCAATTTGATTTCTGAGTTTTCCATTTGTTGAGGTCTTTTATGTTGTTGGGAAAAGGTACTTGCAATGAAAAATTTGCTGGTGTTACCAAAGTCTACCATGTGATCTCCAGCTTCCATCCTATGACCAGGGAGCCATATTTCTCAGCTGGAAACTCAGAGTCAAGTTTGTATTTGGACTGTTATGGGCTTGCTTTAATTTTCTTCAATTTAAACCTGAATCTGCATAAGAGCTATTGATGGTCTGTTCCACAGATGGCTCCTGGCCTTGTTTTGGCTGAGGATGTCGAGTTTCTCTATCATCTTTCCCCACAGATGTAGTCAATTTGATTCTCTTGTATTCCATCTGGTAAGGTCCAGGTGTGTAGGCACCATTTAGGTTTTGAAAAAATTTAATTTGCAATCAAGGAGTCACTGGTCTTGCAAAATTCTATCAAGTGATCTCTAGCTTCATTTCTATCTACAAGGCCACATTTTCCAACTATTTTGTTTCAGACCCTCTCATTCCAGTCACCCGTGATTATAAATGTATCTTGATTTCATGTTTCATCCATTTCAGACTGAAGACGTTGGTAGACTTCTTGAATGCATTCATCATTGACTCTAGTGGTTAGTGCTTAAATTTTAAACATCGTTGTATTAGCTGGTCTTCTTTGTAGTCATAGATATTAACCTCTCACAGACAGCACTGTACTTCAAGATAGATCTTGAAATGTTCTTTTTGATGATAAATGAGAAACCATTCCTCTTGAATTTGAATGCCCAATTCAAAATTGTCAATGCCAATCCATTTCAACTAACTAATACCTCTTGCTACCAACCAGTCAATGCTGACTCATAGTGACCTCCTGTGGGGTTCTGAGACTGTAACTGTTTATGGGAGCTGCTGGTGGTTTTGAACTGCTGGCCATGTGGATTTCAGTCCAATGCATAGCCACTATACCACCAGGGATCCTCCACTAATACCTAGACTACTGACTTTCTACACTGATGGCTTTCATCAATTTCATTCTTGATGACTTCTAATTTTCCTAGGTTTATATTAGGTACATGGCACGTTTTGATTGTTAATGCATATTTACTACTGTTTCTTCTCATTTGTGCCCCATCAACCAGTGTAGGTCCTGAAAACTTTGATCTAGTCAGGTTTTTAAGGAGCTCTGGTGGAATACAGGATTTCCAGTTGTACTTCAACTTGCAAGTTGAGCAATTCAAAACCACCAGCTCCTCCTAGGGAGAAAGAGGAGGCTTTATACTCCTGAAAAGATTTACAGACTTGCAAACCTACTGGGGCAGTCCTTCTCTGTCCTCTAGGATGCCTATGAGTTGGAATCGACTCGATGGCAGTAGGTTTGGCTTGGGTTACTATCCAGGCCATTAAAGCGAACTCTACGTCAAGGAGGTCCTCCCAGTCATAGTTTGAGGGGCTTTATTCAGAGAGGTGCATCTTCTAGCACTGTGTCTGTCAGACTGTGTTCCACTGCTGCTCCTAAACTTTTCAGGGGCTCCTCCCTCATTAGTGGATAGCCTTTCCCTGCTTCCTAGTCTGTGTTCATCTAAAAGCTCCGCTGAAACCTGCCCAGCAAGGGTGTCCGGGCTGGTATTTGGACTTCTGCTGGTGGCCCAGCTTCTAGCATCTAGGCAACGCACAAGTCACCACAGCACAACGAATGCACAGCTAAGAAGCGGCATACTGCTTTGGGATGGATACATGAGCATAAACCCCCAGGGCCTCCCTCCTGAAGGTTTGACCCAGTGAGTCTGGGGTGAAGCTTTTGAATCTGTAAGACTCTCCCTGGCTAGTTCTGATGCAAGGGGTGTCACGAATGTTTGGTGTGAGAGCTGAGAGAGACCGTTAAGCTTTAGCGGAAGGCCCACCATTTGGATCTAGAATCAGCATGGGAGGAGGCATTGGGTAGAATGCATCCTGGCACATCAGGCAAGAATTGTACATCCTTACAGTAGCCCAGAACCCATGCCCTATTAACCTGGTCCCAGCCGCCTTTAATGCTTTGAGAGTGTCTTGGCCAATTTTCTGGTCTTCACCCTTCTGTGATGACCCAACTCGTGGGCAAGCCAGGGATGGGGACAAGCAGCAGTGGCCCTCACCCAACTTAGAGAGCAGAGCTCTGCAGCCTATTTCATTGAACTTCTTTCTCTGAGCACTGAGGCTCTAAAATCGTGCAAAACAAAAGAGTGGGGATGGAGGAAAATCACGTTAAGATTTCTGACTCTAAGTAAAATAAAATACAAGTAAAAGCTTGGACTGTTATTTAATTTGATCTCATATGATGTGGGTAGTCTGGGATCATTGAAGCCTAGAATCATAGGCCCCCTGACTTGGAGCTTCAGGCTTACTCCAATACATCCAGGATTTTGTTCAGTGCACACCAAAAACTCTGATTCCTAAAACCCCAGGCAGGGCAGACTATGGATCACATAGGATCCAGTCCACCAAGGATCGGCGGATGGTGCAAGAGTGAGGGCATCTCTTTGCATGGTGCATGAGGTTATCCAGTGTTGGCAATGGACTTGCAAGGAGCTATCAACCACAGAGTACTTGGGACTCTGCCTGCTCTGTCCCTCTGGCCACGGGCAGAACTGCACCCCAGCAGGTGCCGGGCTGCTTTGTTTGCAAGCCATCCCGACAAGAACCCTGGTGAGTCTCTTCGGAAGCCCCTGGCATTTTGTGGGTGAGAGAAAGGGGACAGGGCTCTAGGCTGGGTAGTAGAGACCTGATTTTCAGCCTTACCTCGGCCACTTTTTAGGGGGTGACTTGGGGCGAGTTCTGTTGCATGCTGGGTCTAGTTTTGCTCCTCTGCAAAGTGCAGTCTGAAGACAAGATGCCATTTACCACTTCCCAGGATGTTCCCGCTAGCTGCTTTATAGAGGTGGGGAAATTGAGGCTCAGTGTCAGGCAGAGGGTTCTTATCATCACAGAGAAAATTGCCTTTTGATTGGAGAATGGAATTGCAATTGCTCTTGGGCTCCCCATCGAGGCTCCGGCCACCACCAAGCCACACTCGCTCCCCAGCTATAGCCTTTGTTCAGAGCAGCGTGCAGAGAGGCCAGAACAAGCCCGCGGGCTCCCATTCTCGCGCCTCCTTTCCCACTCCGATGTCCCTCGGTGGGAAACTTTTTATGCTCACATTGTCTCTGGGATTCCTTTCTGTCCCAGTCTGCTGCGGCTACACACGCAATCAGAGAGGACATACGCGCATGCTCTCCAGGACTGACGGTGACAGTTGGTCTATTTATTTACTTGATAATTATGAGATGTGTTGGGAAATAACAAGTTCCAATTCAGCATCAGGATCAAGGGGCATGTAGGTAAAACCTACCCTCTTTGGCTCAAACCCCTCAGCCTCCTCAGGACAGACCTCCTCTTGGCCCCTGCAGGGTGAGAGTTTGTAAAGAGGGGTTAGGGGCTAAAGGGGTAGACCATGTTCGGTTCTCAGAGCATCCGTGAACACGAGGGAGGAAGAGGGGATGCTGCGGTTGGGATGCCAGGCTCCCTGCTCCTGGCATGAGTGAGAAGTAGGCTCCGCATCCTTGTCTGAAGTGGCAATGCTTTTGTGTGGATAGCACGGTCCCTTGACTGGAATTCATGGGAATGGGGCAGCAGGTAGACGCCCCCCCCATCCCAGACTGCACCCAGGTTTGAATAAAGGTGCTGACTGTGGCCAGAGACACCTTGAGAATGCTGCCATGGTGCTGTCGTTCCTCACGTGGGGCTGTGCCCTTTGGAAACGGCTGGTGGCAGGAAGTGGATGAGTCATCGTCTTGAGTGGACTCCATCCCCACAGAGCAGCCTCGGCGTGCATAGCTGTGTCTTGTCACAGCAAGCATCTCCAGGCAGGGCTACGTCTGGTCCAACTGTCTGGCTGGCTGGGTGCAGTGTGCATCCAGTTTGGGGAGAAGATACAGTCCTGAACTCTGAGTCATGAGGCTCGGGTCCCAGGCTTGGCTCTGGGATCTTGGCAAGTCCCACATAAGAGCTCTCACTTGTTGATCGTCCACCTTTGTCACAGGGGTCTCAGAGGGGTCTTCTGGTCCTGTGGTGGTTCCTGTGATGGGTCCACCTAGCTAGACCATGATTCTCAGTGGTTTGGCAGATACTATGAAACCTCTCTCCATTTTGTAACCTCATGTGAGCAGCCAATCGGTGGAAAGGGATGTTTCCTCAGGGTGTGTGGCCTATATCCAAGAGACAGGAATGTTCCGGCCAAGTTGAGGCTTTCCCCATGCTTCACCCCATGCACCAGACTCTGATCTCTGGCTCTTGGGATGTGAGCCAGCAGCCCGTCTCCTGACTTGAAGACGTTGGGATTGCCAGCTCCTTTACCTACTCGCAGCTCTGCTTCTTAGCAGAGGAGGCAACTAAGGATTGTTGAGACGGGCTCAATCGATTTCATTGGGTTGTTTTTAGGATCGAGGGAAACGCAATACTAAAAAGCGACTGGAAAGAGCCGGCGACTGGATCAAGAGCCTTCTTTTCATCTCCCTTTGGAGACAGTTCAACAACCACAAGCATCTCTATTAGGAATATCCAACTCAGTCATGTGTTTGGGCCAGTCCCAGCTCCTCCAGCCACTGTGACATCATTTGCACCCCTGCTGAAAGGCAGGGCTCCTACGAGCTTCGAGTCTGACCTCCTGCAAATGACACAGGCTCATGAAGTACTGAAAGGAAAGCTCAGAGTCAGACAGAAGAAAGGAGCCGAGATAAAGATACTAAAAATCGAGGCTCATTTAATGACAACACTTGAATATCAAATGTAGCTTTGAGATGTCTGGTAGGCAAGGCAAAGAAAGGGAATCAAGTGGATGACACACATCTCGCAGTCCAATGAAAGGCAGCAGGCCCCTTTGTGGGTCTAATGCCGAAACACAAAAGACATCCATCATGTGGCTTTTCCAGATGAGGGCTGTCTTGTCGAAAGATATAAAGTTGTTCCCCTTCTCTGCCTGTTATTGGCTCTAAAAACCATCTCTGAGTTTTTAAAAGCATACTCTTGGGTAGAAAGGAGAAATGCTTGTCGTCTGACCACCACCACCACCACCACCACACACACACACACACACACACAGGATTTAGTCATAGCTAGGGCCAAGGGTCAGGAGAGAGAAAGAAAATAAAAAAGGAGCATTCAACTCCCATGAAGAGTGACAGTCTTGGAAACTCACAGGGGCAGTTCTACCCGTCCTATTGGGCTGCTATGAGCCGGCATGGGCTTGATGGCAGTGCTTGGTTTGGGTTTTGGTGCTATAGGCAGAGGAAGTAAATGTTTCGCAGGTGCCACTTCAGGGCATAAATTAAAGGACCCCACCTTAGCCAGGCTGGACTCAGAGAGAGACTAATTGTCCCAGAGTCATAGGGACGGGGAACTCAGTAGAGGCACAACAGGACCGCGGCCACAACAGCATCTCTCCAGCATGCAAGGGACACTGTGCCATGTCTGTACTTGGCGGAGTGTAAATCCTCTTGCAAGGCTTTTGCAAGTGCGTTGGAAGTCATTGTGCTTAATTGCAATGATAAACTTGCACCGGAGATGATGTCTCTCTCTGTATTGGAACCCGATTGGCTTCTCATTAATCCTTGCTGCGGTTTTTGTTGGTAGCGAGCACAGAGGTGGTGGGACCAGAGCAGCTGACGTGGGAGAACCACAGAGCAAGGCTCCTGGTTTCTTTTTCTCCGGATGCAACGTGTGGGCGAGAGGATCCGGTTGGATGCTACAGGAAGGGCTGCCATCCAGGCAGCTTTAACGTGCTTGCCAACATCAACCGCGTGGAGCATCCTTGGAACGCGCTTTGCAGAGCGCACCCTGCCACTAATCTTGGTGACAATGATGCTGGTGTTTACAGAACACCCACCGCGAAAGAGCTGTCAGCGCTGCATGTTAACTTTTGCACAGTATTTGTCTACACACTCATACTGGGACCTTGGGGCGACAGGAAGAACCCCTTCCTGTCTCACACACAAGGAAACTGAGTCGGGACAGTCAGGTGGACTGAACTAATTTGAATCGAGCTTCTGTTACACAGTGTGCGTGTAGGTTGTCGAGGTTGGTAAGGTTATGGGTTGACCACCGTTTTTGATGCTAGAACTGGTGGCCTGAGATTGTAGACGTGGCCTCCATGAGGACCACCTCCAGCCAGGGTTGCTTGTGGAAACAAAGCATCTTGGGTAACCTCTGTAGACTCTGCCTGCCATGGGTGGTCTGAAGTGGTCACCAGCACCCTCTCAAATCTCAAAGCACAACTGGTTTTCCTGCTCCTCCTAGATATATTTCAAACAGCGTTAGCGATGGATACTTGTAGATCGATCCAATCAATCATTGGATTGATTCTGACTCATGGGGGCCTTTGGCACAGCAGAACAAAGCATTGCTCAGTAACTGTGATTCTCACAATGGCTGGCACATTCAAGTCCATTAGGGTAGGAGGACTTTGAGAGGTCAGATCCTGGAGGATATTTGGTGTAGTGTGTGTGATCCCAGCCTTACTTGCTACTACATTGTTTTAAACTGCTCCAGGAGGATAATGGATCCACTATAGAGGCCTTTCAGGAGCCCTGATGGCACTGTGGGGAAGGCATTGGGCTGCTAACAGTAGGGTTGCTGGTTCAGACCCACCAGTCACTCCATGGGAGAGGGATGGAGCTGTCTGTTCCCGGAATGAGTTACAACCTCAGAAACCCTTTGAAGTGGTGCGACCTCATCCTCTGGGCTTGAGCAGCTGGAATCCATTCGATGGCAGTGAGTTTTGGTTTGGCTTTGGGTAGACCACTAGGAGGCCTGGTGAACTGGTGGTTACGTACTCGGCTGCTGATCACAAGGCTGATGGTTCAAACCCACCAACCCCCAATCCACGGGAGAAAGACAAAGCAGTCTGGCTCGGTCAAGTTTTAGTGCCTAAAAAACCCAACAGACATGTACATATGTAAATATATTTATTTATTATGACGAGGAAACAAATCTATGTGCATATATTTAGTACTAAGGTACCAGATGGACATTAGGCCTCCACTCAAGTACTCCCTCCATGCAAGAACACTTTGTTCTATTAATCTGGCATTCCATGATGCTCACTTCCCTGACATGATCGCTGAAGACAAATGGGTACATAAGCAAATGTGGTGAAGAAAGCAGATAGTGCCCAGCTATTAAAAGATATAGCATCTGGGATCTTAAAGGTTTGAAGATAAACAAGCAGCCATCTAGCTGAGAAGCAACCAAGCCCACACAGAAGCACACCAGCCTGTGTGTTCACAAGGTGTTGAAGGGATCAGGTTTCAGGCATCAAAGAAGGAAAAATCATATCATTGTGTGCTCGCCTTCCCAATATGTTCACTGAGGACAAATGGTGGCATAAGCAAGTATGGTGAAGAAAGCTGATGGTGCCCAGTTATCAAAAGATATAGTGCCTGGGGTCTTAAAGGCTTGAGGGTAAACAAGCGGCCATCTAGCATAGAAATATTAAAGCCCACACGGAAAAAGCACAGAAGGGATGAGGTATCAAGCATCAAGGAACAAAAATCACACCATTGTGAATGAGGGGGAGGGAAAAATTGAGGAGCTGATGCCAGGGGCTCGAGTGGAAAGCAGATGTTTTGATGGCAACAAATGTGCAAATGTGCTTGACCCAATGAATGTATGTATGGATTGTTAAGCGTTGTATGTGCCCCCAATAAAATGATTAAAAAAACAAACAAAACCTGATGGAGCAGTTCTCCCCTGTGCTCTGGGGCGCTGGGAATCAGAATGGATTTGATGGCAGTGGGGAGTGGGAAAAGAGGCCTTCTCACTCCACAGTAATCTCGCACAAAGCAACCCCCAAGAAGGAGTCCCACAGCCATGTGAGGACAAGCGTCCTCTAGGGCGGTCTTTCCAAATCACGGAGGGATATAGAAATACTTTGCCCTCAGAGTGCCAGCGTTGGGTCTGAGGACGGTCCTGTGAGATTAGGTAGGACAGAGATTATGCAGGGGTGGTCACCAAAGCAGGGAGCGATGGAGTGAGTGGCCCCCAGTCACCAGGGAACTCACTCCTGGGCACGTGGTTCTGACTCACCACCAGCTCCATGGACAATTCCTGGGGGACTGTGGTGACCCAGGGTGTTTGTTTATCAAGCCAGGGGACAGAGCCAGGGGACCTGCTACCTTGCATGGAGGTCGATCCTTGTCCTCTGAGGAGAGAGCCCAACAGACTGTGGGCGCTGGCATGGTGAGCCAGGGGGCTGCTCTGCAGAGAAGGAGGAGGTGACCAGGGGTCTCCTGCTGCTTCTCATTCACCCCGGGGCTTGGAATCAGTCCTCTAAACACCCACGCTGCCTCCTTACACATTCCATACTGCCTCCATCCTGATCGGAGTGCGTCAAGCCCAGCTAGTGAACTGGAGACGCCCAGAGGCCGGCCCAGAGGATGGTGGAGCTGGATGGAACTGGGGACCGGCCACCGAGCCGACTCCTGGCCTCCATCCACCGGCCGTGCGTGGTGAGCAGCTCCTCTGGGATTAGCTGCTGCGTCTGTGGGCAGGGAGGGAGGGGTCAGTTCCTGCTTGGTCCCAGGCCAGGGGCCTAGGGTCCTCCACTCCCAGCCCCCAGCCCTGCCTTAAGCTAGAGACAGGCTAGAAGAGGCGGCTTCTCCCCTCAGCTCCTTCGCCTTGCCAGGAATCCAGCTGTTCTCCATTTCTAGACAATTTGTGGGCGGTTCAGTGGCACCTTTCGCCGGCTGCAGCAGCTGGCGAGGAGGCTGCCTCCTGTGGAGACTTCAATCACTGTGCCCAGTGTGCCACAGAGCCTGCGCTGCTACCAGAGGGTCGGGCGTGGCGTGGCAGGGTGAGGGTAGGCCACCCTCCCAGCTCCTGACTGCCCGTCCAGGAAAAACAAGGTCTGCCTCTGGGGGAAGGAAGAGAGTACATCCATGGAGAATCAGCCAGCCAAGAGGGTTGGAGACACCAGCGTCCTGTCCTTGAAAGGTGCAGCACCCCCCCCACCTCCTGTCCCCCATCACTCCTGTCACCCATTATCCCTGGTGAAGGGAGCCCTCCGCCACCCTGGATACCATCTGGGATCCCACAGAGGGCAGGCGATCAACCCCATTTCCCTGGAGTACCCACAGAAGCCATTTCCTGGGCAAGGGTACCTTTGTGGGGTGGGGGTGGGGGCAGGCTGAGGGCCAGAGGGCATCTGCTCACGTCTGACAATGCCCCATCTACTGCACTGCATCTTCACAAGCAACACGACCATTGTTTTTTATTGTTACAAAGCTCCCATGCGCTCCATTACCTGTAGAGACGGACGGCTGTGCTCAGGTGGTCGGGGTCCAGTGCATGTGGACGCAGGGCGCTGTCACTCTGGCTCCCCATTTTGTGGATGAGAGGACCGAGGCTTAGCCTGAGACGCCAGCTCAGGGTCCACCATTGCCGTGGCCTTCTAGCAGTTAGTTGATATGCAAAATAGCTCCAGAATTAGACCGAGGACTTCAGACCCCATCACTCCAGTTTGACCCCCAGTTGAGAATTTGCCCTCCCACCAACCCCCAGATAAATTGTCTCCAAACGTAAGGTGGACCCTGAGGAATTCTTATGAATCCTTAGAGAATTCCTGCATGTACAGAAAAGCTATATACAAAAGCTGTGTACCAAAAAGGCTAGCAAGGGGTAGACCTGGAGGTTGAGCCCAAGGAGGCCCCAAGACTCGGTCATCAGACTCTGTAGCCCTTTCCACCTACTCCCACCCCCACTTTGAGTGGGGCTCCTTGAACCTCACACATGGGATTGACCTTTCTCCATCCTGCCCAAAGCCGTGTAGAGCGTGCTAGGTGGTGCTTTGATGAGTCCAGTAGCCCAAGGAATCTTGGCGGCCCTGAGGTTCTGCCGAGTGGTGACTCACTGTGCGCTCTGGGGAGCACAAATGCACTGCGCTTGGCTGCTAGCCCAAGGCTGGTAGTCTGACATCATCCGTGGTGCTGTGGGGTTGTATGTTGTCAAGACAACAGCCAAGAGACAGACACCCTGTGGGGCTCCATTATCCTCTAAAGAAGTTGGGACACCAGGACTAGGGGTCTTTGTGATGGGAATTTTGAACGGCTTTTATTGGTGATGGGGGAATGTCGTGGAGAGTGGTGACCCCCTGGCAGTTGCTGGGTGCTGAGCCAGTGAAAAGGGAGAGATTGGGAGGGAGACAAGGAGATTGGGGACAGGGAGGCAAGGAGACATGGCTCCCTGTTCATGAACTTTTGAGTAGATGCCCTTGATGGTAAGTTGAACAAAGTCGCAGTGATGCCTCTTTGTGAATGGCCTGCCTTTGTGTCAACTCTTGCACGACAATGGCCAGGAGGCATGGAGCAGCCAGAGTCCTGTGTTGTCAGAAGGGCTTTGTGCCCCTTTTCCTTCAACGTGTGCAACCAGCTCCCATTCCGCCCCAGCTGTTAGTCCGTACGTCCCATAACTGCTGCGCTCTGAGGTCAGCGAGTGACTTGAGAGACGTTTGCTCTGGCGATACAGTCTGGCTTCTGAACCTCATGTCCCCGCCTCCACCCCGTCCTCCCCAGGGAGGCCTGGCCAGCTGGGAACCTGCAGAAAGCAGTCTCTTTGCGGCCAACCTGAGGATGGGTGAGCTCTGGATTGCAAAGTGCAGGTGGGACACTGGTGTCCATGGGGCCCCCACTGCGGATGCATTTCATCTCCTACAGCAGTTCTCACACATAACACCCAGCACACTGCCCCTGGCTGTTACCCCCCAGCTGAGCTGCTCCTCGGGCAGGCAGGGCACCCCCTCAGGACAGTCCCTATTTTGTATGTCTGGATTGAACACTCTCCCTCTAGAGCAGGGGTGTCTAACTTGCAGCCCGCAGGCCGCATGGGGCCCCTGAAGTAATTTTTTGTGGCCCACGATGCTCTGAAATAAAATGAAAATAGAAAAAATTGTTATGAAGAAAATAACACTTAAGGGAGATCGAAGCAATTAAGGGAGCGCTTAAGGGAGATCGTACACACAATTCCCTTGTTACATTTTATTTCAGAGTACCCTCCGCTCCTTAGAAAGGTGTCTGGCACATAGTAGGTCTTCAGCCAATATTTGTAGAGTGATTATCCGACAGACTAAAGACAACTCGGAGGCAGCAAGGACAGACAGAGCCTGCCCATGGGGGTGATTGGAAGGGAGCAGTCTCCTTCTTAGGAGGATGGACGCCTGTGCACTGTTGCCTGGCTGCCACACTCCATTGGGGGACGGCCCCTCTGCAGAGTGGACTGAGCAGGGTGCACGTGGCCTTGGACAAGAGACTCATCCTCCTTGGGCATCAGGCTTCTTACCTGTTAATCAGATGGTTCCTTCCACCTGCTCTGTCTGCCTCCTAGACCTGCAGGCTCCAGCTCACTGAGCTCTGGCCCTCACTCCCCTACGTGTTATTGTCCCCCTCACAGTCACGTTCATTTCTGCCCAGAATCTTGACACTGGCTGATGTCTGTCTGGAAGGTGTCCTAGAGCACCAGGGCTGACTCTGACCCATCATTCAGATCTCTGTTCATGAGTGTCACCTTCATACAGTGGTCTTCCTGGACCACCCATCTCTGTTAGCATACACGCACTCACCTGCATACGCACACACAATCACAGGTGTGAAAGACACACATGGATATGCACACACTCACATGCATGCACATCACATGCAATGCTCAATACAACACACATGTATACACATGCACACACAACACTCAATACCGCCACCCATGTGCATACACTTACACTTGTATGCAACATCCAATACAATCACACATGTATACACACTTACATGCGCACACACCACTCAGTACAGTCGCATGTGTGCATACACACACATACAAAATCACAGTGTGCACACTCACCCCACCTGCACACACCCCCATGAATACACACACCCGATACAGTGCACACACACATACTCATGTGTGCACGCAAGCACACATTTCCCCCTTACCCCAATCCATATCTCGGGGGTTCCCTTATTATCTGCAGGGGTCTTGCTTGTGTTCTACCTGCCCCATCCTCTGGGCGCTAGCAGAGAGGAGGCTTGGCTGCAGACTTCTCCGTCCCTTCATGTTGAGGACCGAGCTCAGTGACAGCTGCCCAGTGACGGGGTGCCCAGTGGAGTGAGGCTATGAGGTGAGGTGCTCTGGGAATGGTGCGCAGCTCCCTGGACCCGAAGAGCTGGATTTCCTAAGGTCCTCTCGTCCCTTTGCTGTGCACCCCCCTCGGCATCTCTTCCTATTCTCTCTCTCCCCATTTCTTCCTTCCTTCGCTAGTGCCATTTCACAGTCAAGCTAGTTTCCACAAGAGGGGGTGGTTCCAGGCCATTTCACCATTATGGTCCCTGTCCCCCCACGCGCCCCCCCCCCCAGCTGACAGCCCCTCACCCCGCCCTCACGGCCTCTGGAAGCCGCCAGTGATGCTGCTTCCGCAACCCTCCGCTCCCTTTGCATCCCTCCCCCAGCTGGGGCTCGGCTTCCCCGGAGGGGAGTTAGTTATCCAGCGTGGCTGTAATGAGTTTGTGGTGTTATTTCTCTCCGGGCCCCTCTTATGGGATCAGAATGAAGCTGTCACTGCTCTGTAGCCAACATGGTACCTGCCCTCACTCCTCACCGCCCCCCCCCAATACAGGAATAACCTTCCCCCGAGCGGCAGCATCCAGTCCTTAATTGTGTTTTGTTAATCAGGAAAACAATTAATTTGGCTGCTGCCTCTTTGGCGGGGCGCTCTGGCTTTCTTTTCCTCAGATGGGAGCTGCGGCTCTGATGGGCCTCGCAATGTCTCTCCATTCAACGTCTCCCTCTCCCCAAGGCAAGGGAGGACTCCTCTCTGCATGCCTGGCTTCTGGAAACAACTGGGTGAGGCTCGTGTGCCCCAAGGAGGACTAGTTTCTAGAACTTGCTATTAGCTCCATAGGAAGGAGGCGGTTGCCCTCCTCAGCCGGTGGCCCCGTCACCCCTCAAAAAGTCCTGTGGGATAATGAATAGCAGAGAAACTAAGCCAGGGCTAAGCCAGGGCCTTATTTCAGACTAGAGACCCCGAGGGCACTGGTTTCTGTCCTCCACCCCCCCACCCCACCCTCCAACTCCTGCTTTCCCAAACGTGACAGAAACTGAGAAGGGCTCTTCAGAGATGCATGATCTAGGGCCGTGGTCCTCATCTCCCTAATGCTCAACCCTTTCATACAGCTCCTCATGGGGTGGTGACCCCCAACTATAAAGTTATTTTTGTTGCTACTTCATCACTGTCATTTCGCTACTCTTATGAATTGGGCGATCCTGTGAAAGGGTTGTTCAACTCCCAGGTTGAGAACCGCCGCTCTAGGGTGATAGGATGGTACCATCATTGCTTCGTGCTGGGGCACATATACCACCGGAGGTAGTTTTAAAGAACAGGAACTTTCTTCCTCACCACCCAGGGAGGCTAAAAGCCCACACCCGGGTCTCGGGGTGATCCTATCTTCTCTGAGCCTTGCTTCGTTTCTGGCCCCTGCCGAGAAGGGCAGGTGCCATTGTTGATCCTTGAGGCCCGTCTTCCCTGTTCATGTCTCTGTGTCGGCTCTGCTCTCATTTTAGGTTCAGGCTCCACTCTGCTCTGGCCCCCTTAACACAGCATAAGCACCCCTTTATTTCCCCCAAAAGATTCCGCACATATCAGGGAGCACACTTTAGAGGAGGAGACAGGGTGCTGGTGCTTTATTCCTTTAGATCAATTAATTTGCTCCCAAATGGTAATAACAGGCTTGAATGGAATGCCATTCCCAAGGCCAGGTGATTGACTCAGGGTGGGGTGATAGGCCTTGGAGGACAGTTATCAAGTCCCCTCAAAGAATACCATAGGACTAGGACGCTCCTTGGGAGAGGATGCATGCACATCTGACCCTGTAGATCAGTGGTTCTCAACCTTCCTCATGCCGCAACCCTTTCATACAGTTCCTCATGTTGTGGGGACCCCAACCATAAAATTATTTTCGTTGCTACTTCATTACGGTCATTTTGCTACTGTTATGAATCATCATGTAAATATCGGTTATGCAGGATGCATTGGGGGACCCCTGTGAAAAGGTCATTCAACCCCCAAAGGGGTCATGACCCACAGGTTGAGAACCGCTGCTGTACATGGTAGCTGGTGGTGGCCACCGAGCCATTGTCAAACTCATTATGTCCCCTGCATAGGAAGCAAGTCCCATGAGGGCGGAGAGTGGCCTTTGTTTTGTCCCAAGGCTGAGCGTCGAGTCTGGCATGTGGCGGTGGCTGTTCATTGCTGTCGAGTCACACCGACAGAAGGAAGCATCTCCTGGTCCTGTGCCATCTTCACCACCAAGCTACATTTGGGGCACCTTCAACTTAGAGGGCTCATCTTCTAGCACAAGCTCAGGCAGGACTCTGGGTTTATGGGTCAACTTCTCCAGGACTCTCTTCCTGGTCTGTCTTGGTTTAGAAGCTCCACAGAAACCTGTCCACCACGAGCCACCCTGCTGATATCATAGCGGCTTCATAGCCACACACCAGACACCAGGGTAACAAACTGACAGATGGGCGGTGGTGGCATGCAGCTGTCATCATCAGCTACCCTTGAGTTGGCCCCTGACTCATGGTGAGCCTGTATGTGACAGAGCAGCCCCTGGGCTTTCTTGGCTCCAATTTGCAAGAAGCAGTTTGCTAGGTCTTCCATCCATGGAGCGGCTGGGTTCAAGATGCCACCCTTAAGGTGGTGGTGGTGCTAGGTGCCATTGAATTGATTCCAGCTCATGGCGTGGCAGAACAAAACACTGCCCGGTCCTGTGCCATCCTCATAATGGTTCTTGTGTTTGAGTCCATTGATGTAGCCACAGTGTCGATCCATCTGGTCGAAGCTCTGCCTCTTTTTTATTGCCCTGCTACTTCATCAAGCATAATGTCCTTCCTCGGGGACCGGTCTCTCCAGACAACATGTCCAATGTGCGTGAGACCAAGTCTCACCATCTTAGCCAGTAAGGAGCCTCCTGGCTGTACTTCCTCCAAGACAGATTTGTTTGTTCCTTTGGCATTCCGTGGCACTTTCAGTGGTCTTTCCCAGTGCTGCGATTCAAACACGTGGATTCTTCTTCGGTCTTACTTACTCGGTGTCCAAGGTTCACATGCAGCCTTAAGGCACACTCACCTATCGGCTGAAGGGAGGTTGGGGGGGCTAAATTTAACCCAGAGAATGACAAGTCCTTTGTAGCGTGCCAGTCAGCCTAAATGCAAGTGACTGGAGAGACCAGTGTGCCTCAGATGGAGCAGCTGGAGCAGCGATGCTTCTGGCACGAGAGAAAGGTTTTTCATTCAACGGGAAGGGAGGCAGAAGCAGCAAGAGAATGAACTTTCATTGAAAGACTACCGACTTTGATGACTAAGCCATACCTGGCACGAGCCTTGATATTTTCAACCACCTTACATGCAGGTGAAAGCTGGGTCGGGCCGAAAAGCAGACTGAAGAAGAATTGGCACATTCTTGGCACAAAATGGAACACACCATGCGCTATTTTCTGCCGGAAGATCAAATGGTTTTTCCTTGGAGTACATCCAAAGCGCTTCTTGGACACGACAATGATCAGACTTCATTGCCCTTACTTTAGGTACATAACCAGAAGGGATCGATTGCTAGAATGACATCATACTTGGTGTGGTAGTTACATAATTTCATGTCAACTTCATAAATAGAACGAAGGGGTGGCGTCTAGCCTGTCAATAGGTCACAAGGTAACACCACCAGAAGGATTCTGGGAACTTTCTCTTGTTCTCCTGGGAGGAAGACTACACTCTCTCTGTGCCCTGGTCTTCCTGCTGACAAACCACATGGAGCCTCGCTGATGGAAGCCAGAGGCCTGGAGATGCTTCCACTGCCACTGGATCCACAAGGCTTTTCACCCACCGGCTTGTGGTCTTCTTGCATCCGGCATCATTGAATGTGCTGCGTGAGTCTGAAGAGGAATTTATAGACTATTATCAGACATATGAGCAAATAGCGGACTTATGGACTTGATCTGGACTGGGCTGGGATGTTTTATTAATATACAATTATCCTTTGATATAAAACTCTTTCTTAAACACATATCATTTGTTTCTCTAGTTAACCCAGACTGTGGTAGTTACAGATGTCAATTTGGGACTTGAGAGGATTAAGAATAAAGGGGTGGAGTCTACTCTGTCAATCGGGTCATAGCCAATGAGGCATGGCCTTTCCCTAAGGATTCTGGTATTTCCACCTTGGAGGCAGGAGACACTTCTCTCTCTCGGCTCACTCCCTGGGAGACATTGCAGCTGATAGACAGACACATGAAACTATGCCAGTGCCCTGATACAAGCAGACCTCTGAAGCCAGAGAAGCCACATAGAGACCCCTGCCAACACTGAGATGCTTACAACGTCATTGCATCCAAAGACTTTCTACCCACTGGCCTGTGATCATCCTGTGTTCGGTGTCATTGCATGTGTTTCATGTGTCTGAAGAGGACTTTATAGATTGGTATTGGGCATATGGGCTAATATCAGACTTGTGGGCTTGGACTGGGCTGGGTTGAGATGCTTTCTTAATGCACCACTACCCTTTATATAAAACTCTCTCTTATACACATATGAGTCTCTCTGGACTTGTTTCTCTAGTCTACCTGGACTAACACACTTGGTCAGCAAACAAAAGGCAAACTCTCCTTGATATAAGTTGACACAGGGGTTGCAACAATGGGTGCAGCCCTACCTACTAGTGTGAGGGACGCACAGGGCCAGGCCACGTGAACCATGGGGTCACTATGAGTTGGAACCAACTCAATGGCATCCAATGACAACAACCAACTTCCCCTAACAGCACTATGTATTCGATTATAGATGAGAGCTGATGGTGCCTTCAAATCATCATGCGAGGCGTGTTCAATGTTTTACTTTCAAGGACTGTAAATTGGCCCAAGAACACACACAGCAAGTAGGCAAAGGATCCAGAATCCTCAACAGTTGGCTACCATTCCTGGGATATCTCATGCACTCAGCTCTGTGGGGATTGGATGGGACAGAAACTGGGATGAAAGCCCCTCAGACCCCATCTCTTGAGAGAGCCAGATTGCTAGGCTTTTAATGCTGGTTCGGGTATCCCGGACAAGTTTCCTCACTTCCTCAGGTTGCTCATATCCAAGGCGGGCAATGACAGCCCTGATTTCACAGGGCAGTTGTGAGGGGAAGGTATTTTCAATGTAGCGCTTGCCCATAGCATGAACCACACAACTGAAAGCTGTTGTTGTTGTTGTTGGGGGACAACGAGTCATTTCCAATGCACAGTGATCCCGTGCACAACAGAACAAAACAGTACCCGGTCCTGCGCCGGCCTCCTCGTGGGTCCAGTGCAGTCCATCTCCTTGAGGGCCTTCCTCTCGTTCGCTGCCCTCCACTTTTCCATGCATGGCATCCTTCTCCCGTGGAAAAGCCCCGTATCTTTGCATGTCTTGTGTAAATTGAGGATCACTTGGATTGTACTTGGCTCTTAACCTATTAAGCAAAGCCTGCCCCCCAGGAGCCTTCTCCAGAAAATAAAATTTCTAACCTGGTTTTGCTGAAATGCTGATTATTAAGCACCGGGAAAGCATACCTTCATCTCGATGTCTCTTTATCGCTCTAGTACAGGCATGTAGGGTGTTATTACCCGGAGCGGAAACCTGTGTTTAGCAGAGACTTTCTGCCAGAGGTTCAGCCCTGTGTGCTGTCATTAAGCCCCCCTGAAAGGACTTTGGAAAGCCTGTGAATGTGCTGGTCGCAGTGGTTGTCCTAAAACCCCCAACACGGCTTGTGGGGCCCCCAGGGGGCAGTGGAAGAAATAGGGGTCTCAGGGAGATGGCCGGCACTTGGCAGAGACAGAAATGTCATGAGTAGACTCAGGGATCCTTTCTCAGGGAATCAGAAGGCAGGCTCTGCTGGGGTTCACTGCGGGGTTAATCTAACCTAGTGCCGCTGTCAGGTAAGCCTAGGACTGCTAACCCTATGGTTGCCAGTTCAAAACCACCAGTGGCTCTGACGGAGAAAGATGAGGCTGTTGGCTCCCATAAGTAAGTATCTACAGCCTTGGAAGCAAACACTCTATGGCAGAGGTTCTCAACCTGTGAGTCGTGCGTGACCCCTTTGGAGGTCAAATGACCCTTTCAGAGGGGTCGCCCGATTCATAACAGAAACAAAATTACAGTGATGATGTAGCAACAAAAATAATGCTGTGGTTGGGGGCTTACCACCACATGAGGAACTGTACTAAAGGGCATCGCACGTGCCATGAGGAAGGTTGAGAACCACTGCTCTAAGAGGTGCTAGGAGACAGAATCGATTCGATTGCAGTAAGTACGTATAACACCCAAACCAAACCCACTGCCATCGAGTGATTCGACTCCTCGTCACCCTAAAGGACAGGGTAGAACTGGGCCTGTGGGTTTCTGAGACTGTCACTCTTTATGGGAGTAGAAAGTCTCCTCTCTCTCTCCTGCAGAGCACACAGTGGTTTTGAACTTTGGACCTTGAGGTTAGCAGTAGCCCCAAGCATAATTCACCATACCACGATGTCTCCTGATAGAGGTGGCTAGTTCCCTCTATCAGAGCCCTTTTACTCTGGGTCAAAATCTACCCGCCCAACATTGCTGCGGGAAAGACATCATCCCTATCTCCCACAGGATGAAGGCAGGATGTCCTTGGCCCTCAGTGGCCTGGGGGAGCTGGCCCGAGAGCAGTGCAGAAGGGCCCTCCTCACCCTGACCCCCACCCTTTCCGCCAGAATAGTGGCCCTTGCCCTCACCCTGTACCCACCACTCAGGGCCTTGGGCTATACCTGGAGATGTTGGTGGTGGACACAACTTGGTTGTAGGCTATGGGGCATTGAGTGAATGGAGCTGGAGATGCTGGACCTGCAGCAGAGAACTATACACCCACTCCTCACTCACCAACACGTGAGGCTCCAAGGAGCAGGCCGTGGTGGGAAGATGGGCATTCTGTGGACGTGAAGGCTGACCACCTCAGATCAGCCCCTGGAGAAGGACGCCATCCAGACAGTGCTTGTCTGCCAGTTTGTCGCCCAACGCGGTGCTGTGGTGCTGGAAGCTATGGCACTGGTATTTCAAATGCCGGCGGGGCTCCCCAGGGTGAACAGCTTTCAGCAGAGCTTCCCCACTGTCGAGGAGCGGACTACGAAGAAGAAAGGCTGTGCACTCCTGAGGAATTCGTCCCTGCAAACATTATGAGTTGCAGCGGAATACTGCCACTTACAGCGGAGCCCCTCGAGGAGATGGCTGCACCCGTAGCCTCAGCATAACGACCCCTGTGAGGGTGCTGCTGGCCTGGCTGGTCCCCCAGAGTGTCATGCACGAGTCGAGCCAACTCCAGGGCCCCAACCAGAACAGCTTCAACACGCCACGACCGCATGGCATCCTCGCTTACCGGTCAAATTAGATCACAGCCTCGCGACGAGACTCTGAGGCTCGCGGCCCAGCCAAGCAGATACGCAGCCTTCATCATCTCACCCAGCCTTGTTTTCACCTGCTGCCTCCATGTGTGTTTCTGCCAGACCAGTGTCGTGAGCAAGCAAACTGGCTGGATGGGGAATATTTTGAGAACTTGGTTCAGCTAGGAACTGTCGCCGAACCAGGTAGTTGGCAAGTGCGGGGGAGTGTGGTGCTCAGGTTAGGAAGCCCCGCCCCCTCTGGGTGGAACATATTGGTGCCCTGGTGGCCTCAGGGACAACTTTGACGGAGACAGTGCCATGTTGGAGTATGGTCGTGCTTGAATCACTGGGCTGCCCTGTTGACAACTACTCTCCTGGGGCAGTATCCCCAATGTGGTGACCATGAGAATCATGGGGGTACTTGCTCAACCCAGAGTCCCCTAAGCACCTCTCCATGAGATGGGGATTCATGGTGGGGAGCACCCAGGGGGTTCACAGCCTCAAGAAGTGTGTCAGGTGATGGTTCTCATCAACAAAGCTTGGAAAACCACCTGAAGTCACCTGCACTTGGGCACGCCCTATCGGAGGGGGCAGGATACCGATGTGGAAAGTGTGATTGTGAATGTCAAGTGTCAGCGGGGCTGGGCCATGATGTCCAGACGCTGATCAAACACGAGTCTCTATCTGGCTGTGAAGATACTGTATAGCTGTCGCTAACATTTACAACCAGTTGACTCTTATGTACAAGGGTGGGCCCTGGCCCCCGTGGATGGAACTCATCCAGTCAGTTCAAGGCCTTAAGAGCAAAACCACAAGCTGGGAGAAGAACAGCTTCCTCAGGGCCATAACATCTGAATCCTGCCTGGATCCCCAGTCTGCCTCCTGCTTCACGGAGTCAGACTTGCCAGCGCCAGAACCTTGCGGGCCAGTTCCTTACAATTAATCAGTCTCTCACCACCACCACCACCACCACCCCGCCCCCTGGCATCTCTAGTCCTGCATCTACTTTTCTGTCTGTCTGTCTGTGTTCTCTTCCGTTGGTTGTGATTCTCTGGACAACCCAGCCCGATACAGAAGGATAATCTCCCATCTCTTTGGGGAGGTATATTTATTTTTTGAGCTCGGGGGAGGCTTCCTAGTAGACCCCTTGCCCATTTGTCTCTGGTGCTCATGGTGGTCTGAAGGGGCCCTGAATCAGGGGGCTAACGACCTGGACACTGGTCTTAGCATTCACATCTGGCTAAGTGTACGACCTTGGGCCAGCCATGTAGGTCCTTGGATGTCAGATTTCTCATCTTCAAATCAGAGTGAGCGTGTGTGTCCTCTCTCCTCCAGCGATGTCATACGGAGCAGTGGGAAGATGCAGGCACATGGATCTCTATTTTGGCTGTACCTGTAGGCCAACCTTGGGCCTTCTCCGAAGGGCAAACTCTAGATCCCCATCCCAGGCCTGCTGTGTCTGAGACTCGTGTGGGCCCACGCTTACAGAGCAGAGTGGCCATGCTCTGGGCAGTGTTACCCTGATGCTGGGCCCGCAGTGATGGGTGTCTGCTGCTTCCTGTCTGGCCATGTCAGGTCATTGTATACATCGGCTAGCTCACCAGATGGTGGCATTTCTAGTGTCTATTTGGGAAACTAGGCCAGGCTCCCATCTGCTCGCAGTGACTCGGGAATTACATGACCTTCTCAGAGGCAGCAGCACGGTGGCTGGCCGATCATCCCCTGAGATCTCCTCCTGAGAAGCAGGGCCTCAATCGAGTATGAGGGGCTCTGTCTTGCCGGCTCCCTCAGCCCATGGAGTCAGGGCAGAGGAGAGATGCTGTCACGGTTGTTAGGTGCCATCGAGTCAGTTCTGACCCACAGCGGCCCTGTGCACAACAGAACGACTTGCTGCCCGGTCCCTCTCCATGCTCACCATTGTCCTCTGCTTGAGTCCACTGCTGCAGCCACTGTGTCGACCCATCTCCTCGAGGCCCTTCCTCTTTCCCCGGCCCCTCCACTTTACCAAACATGATGTCCTTCTCCAGGGGCTAATCGCTCCTGACAACATGCCCAAAGTATGTAAGATGAAGTCTTGCCATCCTTGCTTCTAAGGGCGGTGGGTTCTCTGGCCATACATCTTCCAAGATGCCCTTGTTTATCCTTTTGGCATTCTTTCCCCACAAGGATGCAGGAACTTGGCATCAAGAAACACTAGAAGAACATGCCAGATGATCTAAGGTATGAATGGCTCACCGTCCCCACTCCCCACCACTTCTGGGATGTATGGTTTGTGAGCCAGAGGGGAGATGGGAGTCTTCAAAGGTAGAGCAGGGTCATCCGGCCCTTTGGATTTTCAAACAGAGTGGAAGCGTTCATTCTACCAGATGGGGCACCACTGCCCCCGGTTCTTGCAGAAAACCTAAGCCACCCACTGCTAGCATGTCAATTCCGATGACTCTCCACAGCCTTAAGGCTGGTTTCTGAGACTGGATCCTAACTGTAACTGTCAGCCTCTTCTTTCTCTCTCAGAGCTGCTGGTGGTTTTGAACCATCAACCTTGTGTTTATCAGCTCAATGCTTAGCTCACAGCACCACTAGGGATCCTTTTTTCTGTCCCCCATATACACGGAAACACAAAACCAGGGTGCCTGGTTCACAGCTGCGTGCAGATGTACCAACTTGGATTTTCACAGGTCCCTGTGAGCACCCCTGCATAGCATGACCTCACTGGTTCTTGTTACAGGAGTGTGGTGGGCTGGCTTTGCTTTCTCATTCCCAACCCTGTGATGTGGAGGTTGCCTGGGAACCTCTTACCGTCAAGGAATATGTCTCATTTGCCTTTGAATCTCTAGGGCCCAGCACAGTGCCTGGGATATAGCAAACCAATCAACCAAACAACTCAGCTGCCAGTGAGTCGATTCTGACTCACAGGGGCCCCACAGAACAGCGTAGAGCTGCCCTTGTAGGTCTGTTGGTTGAGTCCACTGTTGGGGTCATTGCCTGGTGCCTTCCCATCTAGGGGCTCATCTTCCAGCATGTTCTCAGATGACCGTCCGTTGGTGATCCACAGGGGCTTTTGTTGGCTGTTTCTGAAGGCCTGTTCCAGGCCTTTCTGCCTAGTCTGTCTTAGTTGGGAAGCCCCAATGGAACCTGTCCAGCCTGGGTTAAAACTGTGGTGGCATGGCGCCCAGCATTGCAGTCACATGCGGGCCGCCAGAGTAGGACAGATTGCTGGACCTGCTGAAGCCAGCGGTATAGCTGTGGGCCTGAATTCTGAGCAACCCCGTGGGGGCAGAGCTGGATCTCTAACGGGCAAGCCACGTGGCCGGCTGCTCCAAACCGCAGGATGCTTGTGTCTAGCACCACTTCCCTGACTATCACTACCTGGGACCTGGCCCTGTCTCTGCCATCCAGCCCTGCCTGTGTACACCTGGGGCCATGGGCCCAGACTGGGCAGGATGCTTGTCACTTTGCCCCAACATTGCCCTCCTCTGGGTCACTACTCACAAGGCCTGAGGACAGGGTTAGGCCTGACACTGGTGGCTCTCTCCCACGGGCTGGCCCTGGGGACTTCCTTGGCTTGGCCTCTATTCCTATCGGAAGGCCCAAAGCAATCCCATTCACTAGTGTTCCTATTAAGGCCATTGCCTTCGTGACTTGAGGATTTAGTTGGCAAACAGGAAGCCCTGTGAGCCTAGAGAAGGTACCACGGGGAGAAGCCGGAGGACAGACAGGGACACTGATCCGAGGGGCCCGCCAGGCAGTGACTGGGCACAGCTGCCCCATGCCAGGGCCTAGGGTCACCTCTGGTCTTTCCCAGGCAGCAACAAGAAGGGCAGAATGTTCACCCTCTGGGCGCAGTGCTGTTTGCCAGCCCTGCGACTTTCTGGTCTCCCTTCACATCATCCCTTTCCGGGGCTCTGACCCACCCCTGATGGGGGTCCATGGACCCCCTAACATGAGCTCCTGCTTTTATAGGGAGTGCAGTCAGGCAGGGAGTGGATTCGGTTTAGGCGCATATGAAAATGGAAATGCCTTTTTCAAATTGTCCATCGATGAATGACACGTGGAGCCATTGTTGAGTTAGCGTACATTTTGTTGTGTAGATTTCCACAATTTTAAGAAACAAAGCAAAATATTAAAAACGAGAAAGGCCTGGCACTCGTAGAACACGGGACACTTTAGACCTCCGTAAGGAAAAACGAAATTAAGTGTCTATGATCCCATCCCCTAGAGAGCATCATGATCAGGACTTGGATATCCAACTTCTTGCTCTCTTCTGCCTCCTTCTGGGAGCTTGCCTAAGGCGGTGGGTTATGTTGGACCTCTAACCACAAGGTCAGCAGTTCACACCAGCGGACGCTCCTTGGAAGAAAGATGAGGCTTTCTTCTCTCTGTCCCGAGTTACAGTCTCAGAAACCCACAGGGGCAGTTCCACCCTGTCCCGTAGGGTCGCTATGAATCGGCATCGACTCCACAGAGGTGAGTCTGAGTGTGGAGTTACACCTCAGCTCTGCATTTGCTCACTGTGCAAGCTTGGGGAGGCCACTCTCCTGGTGGCGCTGGTGTGATCGCTCACCAAAAAGTCAGCGGTTCAAACCCACCAGTCGCTCCACAAGAGTCAGATGAGGCTGTTTGTTTCTGTAAAGATTTAAAAACCCCGGACATTGCATCTGCTATGCATCTGCACCAACTGGATGGCTGCAGGTTTGGGTCTCAGTCCTCTCATCGTCCTCCTGAACATCACGGGCGCTGGTCTCCAGTACAATGATGTGTCAGCAGATACTCAGCGCACTTTTATTTCTGCTTTGCGTTCGGCCACGACTCTCCCCTGTGCTCCAGGGGTGGAGGGTTAATGATCTCAGCTTTGTCCCTGGTCTCCGAAGACAGGCAACCCTAACTCTGCATTAGAGAGCGATATCACTCCTGTAATAAGACACCTTGTAATCAAAGGCTAGCATGGTGGCCACATCAAAGTGGAAGGAGAATTTCCTGCTGTCTGCTCCCTGGAATGAGAAGAATTTTCTGCCCCTCTGCCCCTGAGGGCAGGGAGCATGTGCTTGGGCAGGGAGGGTCCCCTGACCAGGGCTAGGGCCAGGGCCCCAGAGCTGGCTGGGCCCCAGAGCTGGCCTCTCCACCCACAGTAATGGGCCACCTGGCAGCTAGGCCATCCGTGGGCACAGGTGGGGGTGCGGCAGCCTCTGTTACTGTCCTCATTAGTGGGATGGCTAGTTTGTTCCAGACAGCACATCTTGCACTGCTGCCAGAGAAAGGCCAGCCTGCTGTCCACTCTGTCATTCAACAAATAGGCCAGTGTCTCCCCTGTCCTCCCCACCACTCCTGAAGCCACCCCTCCCCGGCTCCATGCTGCCACCCATGCCTGCACCCCGCCCTCATCTACCAGAGGATTCTCTCACCCACAGCACAACCCTCCTCGCCCAGCTCCTGCCCAGATGCACGCCCTCCTCCTGGGCTCGAAGGAGGGGGTGGAGGTGGGGCAAAAGAGGGGCCTTGTTTTTCAATTGAGTGATTCCAACTCTGGTGTCTGCTCCCTGGTCTCTAAGCTGGACCCTGTGGAAGTCCATTCCCAGGCCTGTCCTCCCAGGCAACTTAGGGTGGGATTGAACGCCCGACAATCCAGCTCTGCACACCAGGGCTGAGTGTGGTGCCGAGACACAGACTGAATGGCGACACTCACTCCCAGACCCTGCCAGTCATCTCCCTCCCCCACCCCCACCGCTCTCCCCACTCTGCAGTTGTACTGCTGCACCAGCTCCCCAGCTGTCCTCCCAACTCCCACATGATAACCAGGCCTTTCTACAGCAAAGCACATCAGATTCCATGACCTGCCTATATGACTTCATTGTTCCTGCTGCACGTATGGCCTTTGGTCAGTGTGATGGCCCGTGGGGACTCATGTGTTGCTGGGATGCAGCTCTTTCTGTGACCGACAGGGCTGCCCCCCGGTGGACAGGCTTCACCGGCGTGTGCAGACTAGGAAGAAAGGTCTGGTGATGGGCGTCTGCAAATCTGTCCCTGGAAACCCCGTGGATCACGGAATATTGTCTGGGATGTGGAGGCGTGGGAAGGATGGATGGAGGGATGGAGAAGGAAGGACATCAGGTTTGGTGGCGGTTTTTCTCGGTGACCGTGAGAGGCTGGCTGGCTGTCCTCTGGAGATAGGGATACAGAGGACTGGGGGTGGGGAACTCTGAGCCCTTCTATCCCCCCTCCCCACCACCATCAGTGAACCTCCTCTCAGCTGTTTGCAGGAAACACATCTCACGATCATTGCTTTCCAAATACCCGTCGCCCCTCCTGAAACCATGCAGATGCCTGGAGCTGAGTGAGAGATTGCTCCCAGGCAACTGCAGCACCGATGAGCTGTCACCTGACTTCACGTGGAGTGATGGAAGGAGAGGCCACTCTAGCCTGTGCACCTAGAAGGATCTCATTACACACACGTGCTAAACTGTGAGCTGGCCCCACAGCAGGGCCCCCAAGCAGAGGCTGAGCAAGGTTTCCGTGCAGGCTCTAGTTGTCTCCTCTGTCTCCTTCAGAGCACAGAATCCTGGCAGAACCTAAGTGTCAAGTTTCAGGGCCCCAGGTTCTCTGCTCCCAGCCCCTCCTCTGGCTGCCACTCTCAGGCTGGTCATGCCACCCCATCTGCACACACACTCTGGGTGCTGCTGGATGTCTGTAACTCCCCAGGGCTTGAACTTTTAGCGGGAGCCTATTGTTTAGGGTCCACTGATTCCAGTTGGATGGAGTCCTGGTGTACAGCTGGATAAGCGTTGGATTAGGAACTTCAAGGTCGGCAGTTCAAGCCCACCAGCAGCTCTGAGGGAGAAAGATGAGGCTGGCTGCTCCCTGAAAGATTTACAGTCTTAGAAACCTTACAAAGCGTCACATGGCCAGTCAGCTTTGACTTGGTGACAGTGAGTTTGCCTTTGGTGGTTTTTGTTGTTATTTTTCAACAGAGTAAGCCATTAACCCCATGTGGCTCTTGGACTTGGAATTTTAATTCACTGACATGAAACAAAGTTAAAACTTCATTTCTCCAGTCTCACCAGCATACTTCAAATGCCCAGTTGCCAGGGGGCCCTGGGGCTGCCTATTGGATGTCATAGATTTAGAATGTTCCCGTCACCACTGAAAGGTCTACTGCCCCAAACCAGACCCAAACCAAATCCAAACCCAAACCCAACACAAGCCAAAGCCAACCCAAATCCAAACCCAGACCCAGACCTAACCCTGTAACATGGGGCACAACGTTTTTTGTAACACTTATGTATATGTTTATAATATATATCGATAAATATGAAAGCAAAGAATAAAAACAAAATTTTTCCTGAAATTAAAAATTCAGGTGTTATAGGGCTAGATCAAACCCAAACCCAATGCAAACCCAAACTAAACCCAAACCAAACCAAGCTCATCTCCACTCCCACGGACAGGCTGATTCCCACTCCCAGAGACCCTACCCAACAGAGTGCCCATAGGGTTTCCAAGGCCAAACATTGTCAGGAAGACACATGGTCACCTCTTTCTTCTATGGCGATCTGGTGGGCTGATTATCAACTGAGAGCTTTAACCGCTGCACTACCAGCACTCCTTCTCCTATTGGACAGTGCTATTTCATTCCCTGTATTTGTTCCCCATGGTAACAGAGGACCACAGACTTGGTGACTTGAGAGAGTGTGAATGGATGGCCATGGTTCTGGAGGCAGGGCTGTGTTCCCTTTGCAGGTGCTGGGGGAAGAGCCTTCTTGTCGCCCACCTTATGGTGGCTCTGGGCGCTCCTGGGCTGGTGGCCACCTAACTCTGGTCTCTGCCTCCATCTTCCCATTGCTTTCTCCTCTTTGTCTCACGCGACTCAAACCTCCATGCGTGCATGCGTGTGTATGTACATGTGTCCTCGGGCCAATGGGGAATAGTCAGGCCACTCTCCTATCTAGGTCCTCAATTGCAGAGGACCCTCAATCACAAAGACCCTTTCCCCAAATAAGGTTTCATCACAGTTTCTGGGGGTTAGGATGTGGAGGTACCTTTTCAGGGACCACCTTTCAACCTGCTGTGCACCCCCAGGTATTTCTTGAGAGCTGAAGAACCATGTGTGAGCCAGACTCTCCCCTCATCAAAGCGGTGCTACCCAGAGACAGAGTACAGCTGGTGCTGAGCCTAGGGCGGGAAAGGCATGTACGTGCTAGGGACTAGACAGGGGGTGGAGCTGGAATAAGATGGGGATCCAGCAGCCCCAGGAAGATACACTCCTCCCCATTTCTTCTTCTCTAGTGGATCATCAGAGCTGTGGAAGGTTCTGCAGGTCCTCGTACCTATGCTGACCTCTTACCTGGCCCCACTCACCTGGTGTCCGGAACACTGCTGTTGGGGGTCAGTCTCTGGCTGCACCCCATCTTGCCAGGTCCTACCTGGGTGGCCTGCCATCTCCAGTGTCCTTGCTCCGGGGTAAGCTTCCCTACTGCCAGGTTGTGCCAAGAACTTGACCCTCTCTGTGTCCCTCTCACTCGGGGGCATTCTGCTCGGTCCTCGGTTTCCTTTCATCAATGTACACTTCACAGGCAGAACTTTGTCTAGACGCAGGCAGAAGTAGCCATCCCTCTGGGAAGGGCACTGGGACCATGTGGGTGGGGCATTTCCATGGGAAGAGCCCCTTCCTGTCCTGGGGCTGCTGTGACAAGTTGCATTGTTTTCTCTCGATGTTGTCTGTGAGGGCCCTGCGGGATGAACCACTGCCCGCCGCTCCCTCTCCTGGGAGCACAGGTGCTGCTGGGAAGCCCTCTGCAGGTCCTCCCAGGGCTTTGTCCTCCCGTGGGTGGCTGCTTCTATGACTGTGTGCCTCTTTCCATGAGACACCTCCTACGTCGCTGACACATTCTTAATTCTGTAACAGGTGCAGGGGAGACCTACCTTTCCCCACACAGGTCACCTTCACAGGTACAGGGTGAGAACGGCCACATGTCTTTTGGGGGACACAATTCAGTGGCTAACAAGGGGTCTGCAGCCTGCTTGGGCAATGGATCGGATGGGCCCTCTTGCCTGAGGGCTCTATTCCTCCTTCTTACTAAGAAGCCCATCTCTCCTCCCTCCCATCCTCCCATCTCCATGGCAACCGTTCTGCCCCATCAGTGAACTCCCCTCTCCCAGGTCTCTCTGAGCCTGAGCTCTCAGCAGGGCCATGGATGGGAAGGGCGAATGCAGAAAGATCTGGTTCCAGCTGCCCAGTGCTGTGCGCTCCCTGCCCCTCTGGCACTCCATTGGATCAGCCGAAATGGCTGTGCTGTTTCTCTGTTGCCTTCTTCCGGGAGGTAGAGGCAGGATGGGTCTTGTCGCTGCCTGTTCAACTAACTGCCATTGAGTCCGTGCTGATCCATAGCGGCCCAATAGCACAGGGTAGAACTTCCCCTGTGGCTTTCCTAGGTTATAACTCTTTACGGGAGCAGACAGCCTTGTCTTTCTCCTATGGCGTGGCTGGTGGATTTGAACTACTGACCTTGTGGTTAGCAGCCGAACATGCAGGCTTTGCTAATTTTCTCTTTACTCCTTCACTAGTTCAGACCTGACCAAATGGGGAAAACAAAAATACACACCGGCCAGGGCAGAGAATGGTCCAAGAGTCATGATACTTGAGCTGGATACAACCCGCAGGGATGAGTAAGAAGGGCCGAGACCTGCCTTTCAAGCAGGTGGCACGGGTGACGGGTGACTATTGGTCCAGTGGGATGTCAGGCACACTGCTCTGTTCTGAAAGGACACCATCTAGAGCGGATCATGTCTTAAATGTCCACCATTAGAAAGCCATTGTGATCGATGTGGTGCTGTCAAAAAAAAAAAAAAAAAAGAAAGCCATTGTTTTGGCCAAAGGAATTGTCTCTAAAAATAACTAGAAGTCAAATTGTCCTATTTAGGGGTGGCTTTTTTTTTTTTTTAGAAACACAGTGTTGGATCTAAAAAGGGTGTGGGTGAGTAGAAAGCCATGGTCTGGGGTGATGTGGTCACTAAAGAGTTGGATAGATTTGCACAGGGGTATCTGGGGACATCACGGAGAAAGACTGTGTGTTAGTCAGGGTTGACTAGAGAAACTAATTCATAGACACTCATTATGTGCATAAGAGCTTTACATAAAAGAGCAAGTGAGAAAACATCCCGGCCCAGTTCAGATCGAGTCCATATGTCCGATACCAATCTATAAATTCCTCTTCAGACTCACACAACACATGCAATGACTCCAAATTCAGGAAGATCACAGGCCAGTGGGTAGACAGTCTTGTGGATCCAGTGGTATTGGAAGCATTTCAGCTCTGGCAAGGGTCTCCACATGGCTCCTTCAGCTCCAAGGTGCTGGCTGCCATCAGCAAAACTCCATGTGGCTTGTCGGCAGGAAGACGAAGCAGAGAGTGAGTGAGCCCTACCTCCAGGGACAAAGACAGGAGTTCCCAGAATCCTCTGGAGAAGGCCATGCCCACATAGAGGCCTCATTGACTATGACCTGATTGACAGGCTGGACTCCACCTCTTAGCAAGTCGACAGATTATGTAACTGCCACAGCTGTCCGTGTCTCAAGGTCGCAAGGTTCCTTGGGTTTGATTCCAAGTTTGATTGCATTTCTTCAGTTTACATTGCAACCAAGGGCAAGACTTGGCTCAGCATCTTCCCTTCTCTGGCCTCCATCATGTCAGAGCCCTGGTCAGAGCCAGAAGCAGAACCGGACACCAGAGCACCACTCTCCATACTGTTCTTCTCTCCATCCACCCACGTTCCTTATAGGTGGTACACTGGCTAGCCCAGCTCTACGGGAAACTGCTCTCTGACCTAGGCCAAACACTCAGTCAGACAAAACCACTCTGCGCAAGGCCCTGCTTGGCATTTACGATGCTTTCAGCCACAAAGAACAAAACCCAAACTTAATATGTAGGAAAGGATAAAGAACTTTACTAAGCGCCATAGTATTTCCCAAGTACTTTAGATGGTCTAGTATACTGTCCAACCATGTCACCAAGGACCAGACTCAGCCTGTCTTGATCCTCATGGTCATAAGACGGCCACTGCAGCTCTGGGGAGGGGGCCCCGGCTGCCATGACACCGTCTGACTGGAGGAAAAATAACATTGCCTTATGCTGGTCTCTTTTTTTATCGATTGGAAATCTTTTTTTGTAGGAGCCCCTCCATCACTTCTTTCCACACCTCATTGGCCTAGGTCACCTGACACTCCTTAAAGCGATCATGGGGAGCAGAAAAGGACCACCATCTAAATCAAACCCCCACTCACCCTACTAAGTTGATCCTCCGTTGTAAGGATTCTATCGGCTAAGGTACAGCTGCCCCTTTGGGGGTTTCTGAGGCTGTGAAGCTTTATGGGAGCAGAAAGCCTCATCTTTCTCCCTTGGAGGGGTTGGTAGGTTTGAAGTGCTGACCTTGTGGTTAGCAGCTCAAGTCCTAATCTACGACGTCACCTGAGCTCCTTAGGCTCACCCCTCTCTCTCCCTCTCTCACTGCCATCGAGTTGATTCTGACTCACAGTGACCCTACAGGACAGGGCAGGACTGCCTCTGTGGGTTTCCCATACTGTAACTCTCTATGGGATTAGAACATCATTTTCATTTTCCCAGGCGGAGCAGAGAATGATCCAAATTGAAGGTCACCTTCCCTAAGCACATGGTCTGAAGAAGTGTGACTATAGAAACAAAATCAGAACCAAGAGTACTACTGGCCAAGAGTAAAAAGGGCCTGGGTTGGTGGGGACAGCACATGGTACATCAGACACAGCCATAAGGATACAGAGGCCATCGTGAGCTGGATCTGCGCTTGGACTCCTTATCAAGCTAGGAAACCTACAGTCCACGTGGCAGTTGAAGAGCATAGGGAGCCAAAGGGACACCTCTGTCCCTAAGTAACGCAGCTCAGAGGCAGCCAAGTGTGTGTGGGGGGGTATCCAGCGGTGACTGGCATGGGGTCAGACGGAAAAGGGCTCCTGGAGACCAAAGTTTCTAGACCAGGGTGGGCAAAAAGGAGCGGTAGACATTCCAAGTGGGACCAACCACAGCAGGCTTGAAGGCAGGAATTGGGAATTAGCTCTTCCCACATGAGCATAAGAAGGAGCCCTGGTGGCAGAGGGATTAAGTGCTGGGCTGCTAACTGAAAGGTTGGTGGTTCGAACTCGCTAGCTTCCTTGAGAACAATGAGGCAGCTGGCTTCTATAAAGAGTTATAGCCAACAGAGCTGCATGGGACAGTTCTACTCTGCCCTAGAGTGTCCCTGTGCATTAGGGCCAATTTGATGGCAGCGTGGGGGGTGGGGGTGGGCAGAATGGACATGAGCGTACACATGAGTCTGCGTGGTATTTGGCAATGCACGTGTGATGAGAGCCTGACTGAATCAAAGAGCCGGCTGAATCTCTTGTCCACCCCTAGAGCTCAAAGACTTGGGCAGTCTGCTCCGGTATGACCTCATTGACCTACTGGAAATAAAAAAAACCTCGCTCACAGTGATTCTGACTCAGGGCGACCCTATAAGACAGGGTAGAATTGCCCTTGTGGATTTCCAAGTCTAACTCTTGAAGGGAGTAGAAAGCCTTGCTTTTCTCCCCTGGAACAGCTGGTGGTTTCGAACTGTTGACCTTGTAGTTAGCAACATAACTTATAATCACTACACCATCAGGGACTCTGAACAGGGTCAGATTTACAGGTTCTGCGTTGGTAAGGACTTCGACACTTAAGTATTTGGGGGCAGACACCATTCCATCCTCAAGAGGGCCCACCCAGACCCTTTCTCTGTGTATCTCTTCTGATTCTTCATGAAAGAACCAGGGTGGCTTGCCAGCTGTGCTCAGGAAGTTAGGGGTCATTAAACCCAGTCCCACTGAGTGCGTCCTGACTCCTAGGGAGAGCCCGGAGCCGCAGGCTGAGGTTCCAGATGGGCACGAACTTTGGAGAATGCTATCTGAGGAGCTGGGGGTGGTGGTGGTGGTGTTACATGTGGGGCTGCTAACCAGGACTCTGGTGTCCCAGCAGTTGAGGCCATCATGAAGGAGGCAGAGCAGGAAGACTTAGTCACGTGGTGTTCACCTGTCCACTAGAGCCCCCCATGTTAAAAAGGGGTGAGCCCCTCTAGACTCTGAGGGCAGAGTCTTTCCCAAGTGGGGTGCTCTTCTCATTAAGGGGGCCAGAGTGGCTTAGGAATCCTGTGTCAGAGCGAAGCTTCCAGAACCCCGAAATCCAGGGACACCAAGCGTGGTTCTTGGTGCAGTCTGGTGGAGAGCTGGGTTTCCTTTCTCATTCCTGCACTTATCAATTTCTAACAACAGGCTGCCCTGAAAGATACCAATCCACAGACCTGGCTCCTTTTGGAGAAAGGAGAGTAGTCGCAGGGTGCTTACAAGCAGTTAGTAGGAGCAACAAAAATAACAAAGGGAACAACAAGAAAGCTATTATGCAAATGTGCCGCTATTCACCACCATTCCCTCCTTGGAGCCCAGTGGTAGATTCAAAGGGCCCTACCCGCCTGAATCACAAAGGAGCCTGGTTGGCAAAGTGAATTAAGCAGATAGATGCTAACTGCAAGGTCCAGTTCAAATCCCCAAGATGCCTGGAGGGAGGCAGATGAGGTCCTCTGCCCTCTTCAGATTTTCCAATCTCAGAAACCCAAAGGAGCTCTGTTCTCCTGCAGAGTCCCTCGACTTCTGAATCGACGTGATGCCAGTGGCAAGTGGTTGATGAGCTCCACTGCCAGCAGTTCGAAACCCCCCTCTGCTCTGAAGGAGAGAGAGGCAGCTTTCTACTCCTGTCAAGAGTAACAGTCTTGGAAACTCACAAGAGCAGTCTGGCCCAGTTGTATATGAGTCAGAATCAACTGGATGGCAGCGAATTTGGAGTTTTGGGGAGCCATTTAGAGGCAACGTTGCTGTCCTAAAGGCATGCAGCCCGAGAACCGCGCAGGCCGTCCTACTTGGACGGCTGGGTTTGCTCTGGGTTGGGCACTGACTCGACAGCCGTGGTTTTGGCTTGAATTATTCGCCTTCCTTCCACTTAGCATCAAGCCGACGGGCAATCATCTGTGTCTGTTTTATTATTTCTCAGCCCACTGGCGGCCGGCCCCTCCCCTCTCGGGCCCTCCCGTGGGCTTCACTGCTCCCTTGATTAAACACTTAGCAACAGAGGCAAGGTGCACAGAGCCACCCAGGAGGCATAGAGAAAGGCTCCCCAGACCCAGGATTATGCCAGTTGTCAGGAAGGCCCCCAGGAGAGAGGACACGTCCTGAGTGGCAGGATTCAAGGGCACAGTAGGTGCCGCTGTGCTGGGTGTGCGTGACCTCTTAGGTCCTGAACTACCCCGCTTGCCAGCTTCCTTTTGGCATGTCTTGTTGTTAGCTGCCACTGAGTCTGCCCTGCCATAAGCTTGCCCTTGTGGCCCGATGCCATCCTCATGTAGGCTTCCGAGTCATGGCGGTGTGACAGAGCACCTCCATTGGCTGATGTTAATGGTACACACCACCGGGCTGGTCTTTCCTAGCCCAGCTTAGTTGGAAAGCTCTATTGAAGTCTGTCCAGCGTCAGAGCCACACCCAAGCCTCCGTGACCACTCATGGGTGGGGGGGGTGCCAGGTGCCTGCGTGGGCCATGCCTTCCAAGCCTGGCCCATCACCCTGAGCTTCTCCAGTGCTTCCTCTGAGTGGGCAGGGCTGGTTTGGGGAGAGAAACAGCGTGCTCACCATGCCTCGCTTAACCCCTTTGCCCAGGATGTGGTGTCTGGTGAGGCTGCCGGAGGTCACCATGGGGAACCCATTGAGTTGTTCTCTAGCAGGGGCCTGCAAGGGACAGCGCCACCCCGGCCTCCATTGGGGGGAGCACTCTGGGAGGCGCCTTCCGGCAGGGCGTGGATTCGTAAGTGGAGGTCTTGGCTCTGAGTGGGACTATATCGCTTGCACGGGTTCCCAGCAGGGTGCTGTGAGCCTGCTCCTCTGCTCTGCTGGAATGTCGGGTTCATGTCCCTTGCCTCCTACCTCTGCCTCTCTCGGGCTGCCAGCCACCCTTTACCTACTGCCACAGCCTCTCTGGGAGCAGGAGGGAGGAAGTGCAAGTGGCTGATAGCCCCATTTAGAAGCACCCCACTCCGCCCCCTGCAGCTCAACTTCATCTCCTTAATGGACCCTAATTACCCCTGTCCTGCTCCTGGCTTCTCTCTGGGGTCCACCTGTCGAGATGATGGATGAGGGGAATGCAGAGGTGGCCAGCTGGGGCTGGAGGACTCCCCCTTCTCTGGAAGGGAGGAGATGGGGGAACTTTAAAACGGGGACAGAGATGGGGAGCAGGGGCAGGCACTGGTACAGGGTGAGCCCTTCTCCTGCCTCATCTCCTCAAACGGGAGCGAGGAAGAAGCTCCAGGAGAGAAGGCGGTGACCAGGGGCTCCCAGGCAGAGTGGAGAGCCTGATTTGCAGCCTCAGGAGCCAGGTCAACATCAAGTCCATGGCTGCACACAGTAGACCAGGACTAATCAGCACTGAGTGGCTTCCTCTAAATCAAGGTGTGCCAGAGTCGGCCCCCACCTCACTCTCTGTCTCCATGGACACACGCCTGCGGAGTCCTCTACACACATGATCCCTCATCACCAGGGACTTGGGGCGGGGACCTTGGACTCTGCCACCAGCCACAGTATTTGCCTGCCAGGTCGTGACTCCGTGGAGCTGTCTTCCCGAAGACGCACCAGCTCAGGGGGAAAGAATAAGAAGATTCTGCTTTGAAGGCGCCTCTCCTGGGGACCGTCAGAATGACCATTGTCTCCCTCGGAAGAAGGACAGCCAGAATGCCCTTGGATGCGAGGATGGCTAGTCTTCGTCTCCTTTACTCTGAGCATGTTACCAGGAGGGGCTGGTCCTGGGAGAAGGGCATCACTCTTGGCGAAGTAGGGAGTCGGTGAAAACGGGGGAGCTCTCTGTGAGATGCAGACGGAGGGGCTGCAGACACGGGCTCCCACAGCGGAGATAGCGAGGATGGTGCAGGAGTGGACGTGTGGGTCCGGGAGTGTCGCTGTGGGTCTGATTGACTTGATGGTACCTGAGGATGATAACGAAGAGGAAGACAACAACAATGCAGAACATCGGCGTGACCCCTCCCCTGCCTCTGTCATGATCGGAGTTGTGAGCTGGGGGGCATCACCATCTCGTTCGTGTGTGGCACTCCTTCTGCGTGTACCCGTCTGGGCCATGTGCTCTGCACGGTGGTCCATTGTAAACCATGGTGAACCTCTGCAGGGCCCACACCTGCTCCGGAGAGTCGGTGGGCTGACCCAGGGGCTGGAACTGAACATCTTTACCCCAGTGTGAGTCTCGTTCTCCATAGGGGGACAGAAGTGTCCTCTTCCCGAGAGGTGATGGTCTGAGAGGACCGCTGCCAACCCCTTTATATGCTTTCTCTGGAGCCATTGAGAAATCACTGGCATAGTGAGTGACCCTGTGCCCCCTGGGTTGTCTCTTTTGTGATGTCATTCATGGAAGGCATGCCCTTTCCTCCTCCATCCTGTGGTAAACACGAGGAAGACTTTTATTTGTTCAGTTGTGCTTGCTCCCCTCTACGTTCATTGGGTCCCAGGGACTGGGCTTCCTGGGAACCATGTCTCTACGTAGCACCGGCTGACCGGAGTGGGCAGTAGGGCAGTGCAGAGGGATGGCATATGACTTGGGTTGGCCGCTCTGAGGGAAGCCAGTCTTCGCATGTGGTGAGGATGCTCAAGCCACTGTGGAGAGTGCCTGCCTGCCGGCACCAACTTGTTTTCTACTGTCATCGTCACACGAGCGTGGCTTCCAAGAACAACCGTGTCTTCTCTCCCAGATCTGGAGGGTCAAAGTTCAAGTCAGGGTCTCAGCTGACATGGGCTCCCAGGCTCAAAGCCCTTTGCTGGACATGGAGTTCCACAAGGGCATTCTGCATGGAGGGCCTGGGCCTGGTAGGGCCGATCACTGTCCTTTGAGGTCACGCTGCTTCGCCCTTCTGCTGAATGCAGGAGGCTGTGGAGCTGGGAGTTATCAGGGCAGTGCTACCCCGAGGGAAAGGCCTGGGCTGGGTTTCTTGTTGCCAGCTTTTGGAGCTGAAAGAAGCAGCTAAGTGCTATTGATCCAAACTCCAGGGGGAATATTTGTTAGGGGGTCGCTGGCACCAGCCCATTACTTAGCTGGTATTCGTTATTCAGAGATGAGATGGGAGCAGAGGAGGGCTGGCATTCTGCCGCCCAGCCTGGCCTCACAGGAGAACTGGGAGAGGCAGACAGCTGGCCAAGAGGCCAAGGGCAGTTGCTCTCATAGGGTATTCCAGCTCCCAGAGAGCCCTTGACCTCTCCTGGGCCCTGGAGGATTTCACCTTGGATTGGAGAAGCGGGCCTGGGGAAGAGAAAGCTTGGTTGGTTTCAGAATTGGCTCCTTTGTGTCTCTTCAAATTCCCTCTGACATCAAGTGTCCCACTCATGCTCATTGAAGTATTGCAATGAAGCTAAGCTTTGCACGCGGGGAATGATAATTAAGCTCCTGGGCCCTGGCTGGACAGGATTGGGAAAATGTGCTAAACAAGTTGTAGAAGCCATGGATCTGGTCCCTGCCCTAGCCCTAGAGGTGGTGAATAAGATAAGGTTACATGGGGAGCTGAAGGGGAGGGGGGCACCGAAGGAGGGGCTGGGATGAGTGGGAAACACATGGATGAATGTGCTGCATTGCTATGGTTTTTAAATTGGACGGCGGATGAAGCGCACGGATGGAGGAGTGTGGTCCTTGCGGTTGCTATCAGGTGCCATCGAGTCAGTTCCGACCCATAGTAACCCCTCACACAACAGAACCAAACACTGCTTGCTCTTGCTCCATCCTCACAGCGGTTCCTGTGCCTGAGGCCAGGGTGGCAGCCACCGTGTCCCTCCATCTTGTCCTCTTTCTCACTATCACTTTGCCCTCTGCTTCACCAAGCACGGTGTCCTTCCCTAGGGTGCGGTCGTTCCCGACAACAGGTGCAAAGTATATAAGATGAAGTCTGGCCACCCTTGCCTCTAAGGAGCACTCTGGCTGTACTTCTTCCAAGACAGATTTGTTGGTCCTTCTGGCCGTCCGTGGGACTCTCGATACTCTTCAACAGCACCACAGTTCCAATGCATCAAGTTTTCTTCCGTCTTCCTTAGTTAACGTTCAAGTTCACATGCATATGAGGCCATTGAAAATACCATGCCTTGGGTCAGGTGCACCTTAGTCCTCTACGTAACATCCTTTCTTTTCAATACTCTCAGGAGGTCTTGTGCAGCAGATTTACCCAATGCAACTAGTTTTTGATCTCTTGACTGCTGCTTCCATGATCCTTGATTATGGATCCAAGCAAGACAAAATCCCTGACAACTTCAATCATCTCTCCATTTCTCACGATGTTATCTATTGGCCCAGTTGTGAGGATTTTGGTTGTCTTTACATTGAGTTGTGATCCATACTGAAGGCTACACTTCTTGATTCTCCATCAGCAAGTGCTTCAAGCCCTCCTCACCTTCAGCGTGCAAGATTGTGCAAATGCACATCACAGGTTGTTAATAAGCCTTCCTCTAATCCTGATGCCACATGCTTCTTCATATACATGTATCCTTTCACCATCTGTATTTAATCTTATGTTGAGCAAATAATCAGAGAAGCTAGATTATATGGATGGAGTGACTATAAGGAAATGAATGTGTGGATGGACAAATGGAGGAGTTTGTAAAGTTGTGTGAAGCAGTGAATGAATGCATGGGTGGATGAGTGAACTAGTGTAAATGAATGAATAAATGGATAAATGGATGAGTGAATGTAAAACAATGAATGGCTGGCTGAGTGAGCAGAGTGAATGAGTGAGTGAATGAGTAGACTGAATGAGAAAGTGAGTGAGTGAGTAGAGTGAATGAGTGAGTGAGTAAAGTGAGTGAGCAGAATGAGTGACAGAGTGAGTGAATAGAGTGAGTAGAGTGAATGAGTAAGTCAATGAGTAGAGTGAGTAGAGTGAATGAATGAATGAGTAGAGTGAATGGATGAATGAGTAGAGTGAGTGAGTAGAGTCAATGAGTAGAGTGAGTGAATGAATGAGTAGTGAGTGAGGAGAGTGAATGAATGAGTAGAGTGAGTGAGTAGAGTGAATGAATGAATGAGTAGAGTGAGTGAGGAGAGTGAATGAGTAGAGTGAATGAATGAGTAGAGTGAGTGAGTGAGTAGAGTGAGTGAGCAAGTTGTGTGAATGAGTGAGTAGAGTGAATGAATGAGCATATAAGCAGGACTTGTGTGGAGCAACATTGACAACGTGTCATAATCAACAATTTGAACGGGAGTACCTACAATTAAAATATAAATGTATCTTCCATTTCAAGGAAAATCTGGTGTTAGTGGCTATTTTGCTTTGGATCTTCAAGTGGATATTTTAGAAACACAGCGTCTGTTATAAGGGCTGTGTGTCTCTAGCTCACAGTGTCCAGAAATATCCTCACCAAACATCTCCTGCTGGGGAGAGGTGGGTTGCAGATCCTCTTAATCCTGATGTAGGATGGACATGTATCCAAAATCCCGTCATCAAGTCAATTTCCACTCACAAGGACCCATTAAAACAAAACAAAACCCACACCCACTGCTATCAATTCTGACTCATAGTGGCCCTATAGGGAAGAGTCGAAGTGCTCCTTGGGGTTCCCAAGACTGTAAATCTTTAAGGGAGCAAACCCCCTCATTTTTCCCTGAAGGAGTAGCTGGTGAGTTCGAATCCCTGACCTTTCAGTTAGCAGCCCAATGTGTAACCTGCTATGTCAACAGGGCACTTTAAATAACCTCATTGTGTGTGTGTGTGTGTGTGTGTGTGTAGGAGGGAGCTTCAAAAAGTTCATGGACCATGACAACATGGAAGAAAGACTTGGTAATATGCAACATACAAAACCCGGTCTAGCAAGGAGGGATGAGAACTGACATTTCCAGTCCTTATTCACTTGACCAGGGCAGTACTGCTCCCACTCACAAAGCATCAGTACTGAGAAGCAGCTGCCCCCACTTCACCCCCACTGGGAAGAGACACCCCCCTCCACCCCGCCACTAGAGCATCCGGAGGGGTAGCACTAGCAGCCCTTCCCCTTTCGCTGATGCTGGTTGTCATGGAGCCAGCTACAACTCATGGCAGCCCCACGTGGGTTTATAAAAGGACGTGTGGACCATGGCATTGTCTTTTGCTTCCATGTTCCCACAAGCCAATCAAATCCCCCTTTCTGAAGACTGATAAGGTTGAGCAACTGTCCATGTATTTGTTGACCCTCTGGATATTTTTCATCATGAAATGCCTTTTTGAGTCTTTTGTCCATTTTTCAAAATCGAATACTTTTGTCTTTTGAATTGAGTTACAGGGGTTCCCCCCCCCCCCTTTCTGTATATGAGGCCTTTGGGATGTGTACAATGGGGCTTCAAAAAGTTCATGAAAATTTTCCATGACCTTTTGAGGTAGTTAGCTTATTGTGCCAACCTAGCCGATAAACACCTGGGATTAATTGAAGGGCGGAGGGATCTCGCCTTTCGAGTTCTCGGGTCTCTTGCTTTGTGATGGTCGGACCAGGGTGCAGCTGCCTTAGCCAGTGCCCTGCTTCAGCTGGCAAGGCTCACTTCCTGCGAGACATCCCTGAGGAGAAGCCACATGGACCCACCCCGATGCAGCCCTGGGTGCTGGAGCATCCATGTGGAGACCCCTGCCAGCACTGAGAGATTTACACATTAACTGGACTTTCCTCCTGCAGTTGGCATCATGGTGTCCGTTTTGTGAGATGGAGGAGGACTTTGTAGATTGGTGTTGGACATAGGGGTTAATGGGTTAATGTTGGACTTGTGGGCTTGGGCAGCACTGGGTTGGGATGTTTTCTTGATGCGCACTTAACCTTTATATAAAACTCTCTCTTATACATATGAGTTTCTGTGGATTTGTTTCTCTAAAGTACCCAGAATTACACACCTTTTAAATCAATTTTTCCAAGAACTTTCTGAAGGTCCCTTCCATATCTCCATCTCCATATATGTATTCTTCCATTACTTGCTTGTCTTTCTAGCCACTTGATGGTGGTTTTTGAGATACAGAATTTCATGTTACGTCCAGCACTTACCCACTCCCCCATCAGGGGTCCCTTGGTGGTCTTAGATCAAGCTTTGAATGTGTGTTGTATTCTTTTGTTCTAAGGATACATCTGTCTGTCTTAGTGCCAATGCTACACTCTCTTAATGATTGTACCTTATTGTAACTATCAAGGCTGATTATACATCTTGAGATCTGCTTGTGGGGTCCTCCAGATTTGGTCCTTCAAGATGATCCTGCTGGTTGTTGGCTCTGTGCATTTTACTTTACGTTTAATGGTCATTTTTAACTTGCTTGCTAAAAGCAAAGAGGACTTGGAGTCCTTACTAATGTGCTTCATGAGCAAGCACTATAACTCAATGCAAACCAAACAAAAATCCTTACAACTAGACCAGTCTACACCATCACAAGAAACAGAGGAAAGAGTGATCTTGTCAATTATTTCCTTTCCTGTGGATCCACAATCGACACTCATGATGCAGCAGCCAAGAAATGAAAAGATGTATTGCCTTGGGCAGATTTGGTAGACAAGATCTCTTGCAAGTTTTAAAGACCAAAGACATCGCTGAGCGCGGACTCCAGACTTAATATTTTCAATGATCTCACATGCACGTGAAAGCTGGAAGACTGAGGCAGCGGCCGCGTGCAGCACGCACAAGCGGCTGTGGCGACGGGGAGTGGGGGGTCCCAAGAGGAGGAGGGGCCTAGTGGTGAGGCAGTGGCCCCGCAGCCTCAAGCCCCGAAGACTGGGCTTCCTCTGGCGCCAGTGAAGGCCCTGGTGAAGGCGGACCCCGACGTGACGCTCGCCGCACAAGACGCCATCTTCATCCTGGCACGAGCCGCGGAATTGTTCGTGGAGACCATTGCGAAATATGCGTATTGCTGCGCTCAACAAGGAAAGAGGAAAACCCTCCAGAGGAGAGATTTCGATGGTGCAATAGAAGCTGTGGATGGATTTGCTTTTCTGAAAGGTACTTTGGATTGATTGTGGAGCTTGCAATGTGAGCCTTTACCTGCATCCTTCAGCCAGGATTTCTTAAATGATAAAAAACATTGGTCATATTTAATTCAATAAAAGTATTTAGATTTTAAAAAAAGAAGAAAGCTGGAAGAACAGAGAATAACAGGTGCAGTTGCGTATGTTGAACATGTTGGAAAACATTGGAAGTACCATGGACTACCGGAAAAACAAACAAACCTGTCTTAGTGGGTGTACAGCCAGAATGATCTTTCGAAGTGGGGATGGAGAGACTTGTCTCACATACAAGAGAGAACAGTCCCTGGAGAAGGACATCCTGCTTGGCAAAGTGAAGGGGCGGTGAAAAAGAGGATACCCTCCACAAGATGGATTGGCACCGTGACTGCAACCATAGCAACAATGTTAAGGACGGTGCAGTGTCTCCTTCTGTTGTCCATGTGGTCACTATGAGTTGCAGCCCATGCAGAGACACCTAACAACAACAACAACAACAACAACAACAACAACAACAACACAATAGACCTGTGACTGGGTAGTGGCTACCTTGCATGGCCTGACAGGAAGATCGGGTGAGGAATGGTCACATAGCTAGACGGAATTTCTTGTCAAGGTCTCAGCTTTGCTGTTGGATGGTGGATTTATGGATGCTTCTTGCATTGGTCTCACAGTGACCTTCTAGACCAGAGTAGATCTGCTCCACGGGTTTTCTGAGGCTGTCAATCTCCCTGGAAGCAGACTGCCTCATCTTTCTCCTGTGGAGCAGCTGGTGAGCTCAAAATGCCGCCCAAATTGGTAATTGCTTGCACCATCAGCGGTGAGTTGGAATCGACTCAAAGGCAGAGGATTTGGTTTGGTGAGCATTGCACCTCCGAGGTGATTTGGAGGGAAGCCCTGGCGATGAACTTCCAACAAACATTCACCAGTGAAAGCCCTTCTCACGAGTTGGAGTCAACCTCATGGCAACTGGTTTAGTTGGGTTTACCTTGTTAAAACATTGCTACAGAGAGGAGTGAATGGCCCGGGAGAAAACATGATTGTAATCAAAGGGTTATGGTGAATCTGAATCAGTACAACGGAGAGCCACTGATTTCAAAAGAGGCTGGGCATGAAGGACGGGTTGTGGGTGCCATGTTCAGCCTCTGTGTTGTGGGGCTCCCCCTCACAGCTGCATGGACCCCGCCTGGGAGCCAGTGTCAAGCTTGTGTATTAGATGTTTTTTCTGTCCCGGTCACTGTTGACACTGCCTCATGGTGACCCTACATCTGTCTGCATAGGTTGGTGTACCAAGGGTTTGTACTGGCTATTAGGAGAGCTTCAGGTCTTTTTAATACTTTAAGAACAGTAAGTGGAACTAAAAGTTCCATCGTTTCTTTCTTCCCATAGCTCATTGTATCTCGTGCAGTTCCTAAGCAGGTATACCTGCCAGTGAGGAGCTGCCTCCACTAAGCCAAAGGCATTTTAAGCAGACTTTCGTCCCAGATAGAGTACTGTTGGCATATGGACATTGACTTGGAAGGGACACTAGTGGGGGCAAGGGGAGGCTTTAGGAGTCTCCTGAGTTAATTGGTTAGGAAGAGGCAAGGACGTTGAGAGAGATTTAAGAGTCATAATTTGCAGGTGGTTCTGCTGGAGATTTCTCTGTCCTTATAGGAGATCTAGGTGTGATTCCCAGCCAGTGTGCTTCATGGGCAACCACAACCCACTGCCCTGTTGCTCTGGTGCTCAGCAGGCTGCTCGGGAACCCTAAGATTATGATGGACTAGCGAGAGACCTGGTGAAGGCCCAATGATACACTTCCAGACACTAAGCCCATGAAGCAACCCAGTGGATCACAATGGTCTGTTCCCAGTGTGTGCGGGGTGGCGAGGAGCTGAGGGCCGGCTTGATCGTGGCAGACAATGACTCTTTCTTCTACAGCAGGCCATCCAAGAGCGAAAAGAACAATGCATTTTTTCATTATTTTCCCCAAAGCTGCCGTTTCGCTGAGAACCAGAACCAGGGTTCTGTGTGTTCCACTCTCTTAAGTCTCTCAACATCTATGGTGTGCTAACCAGTTCTATTTTCCGCTCCCCCCTCCCGCTCCCCAGGGCCACTAGCCCAACAGTACAGCTCTTACTGACAGATGGACTGGTGGGTGGCACCTCACTTACTGACAGTCTTCAGATGTTGAGAGGGAAGGAAGGAGCCCTTGGTGGGTGCTGGTACTGCTGGAATCTAGGTGAGACTTTGGTCCACATTTCAGGGAAGTTAGGGGAGATCTCTGAACCCCACCCACTGACTGGTTCATTCTGCTTCTCACCGTAGATCCTTCTGTTAGGTAGACTCGCACAGCGTTAGGGAATGTCCATTAGTGCATGCCCAGAGAGCCAAGCACGGGAACAAAGGAACGGCGCACTGCACATGCTCAGAGGTTCAGGTCGGTAGGCATGGGTGGGCGCTGAACCTGGATTAGCCCACCTGGGTCAGGTGAATTCAGTTCAGCCATTGGGGTCGAGCAGGGGTCGTCCACCACGCCTCCTGAGGAATCCTTGAAAAGGCAGGAGCCCAGAGTCGAGAGAGACCCTTTTGCGTGATACTGCCAGTTTCCAGCCAGGCTGCATGGTCGGGAGGAGTCCCATGGGTGCCGTGTAAACCTGAAACTTCTTACTCTCCTGAAACTCACTTGGATCACAAACCAGGCTTCGGCGTGAATTCTTTCTCACGCGGGGCCAAGGGCCAGGGGTAACTCTAGCTGCAGAGAGATCCAACACTTCCACGGGCTGGCTCTGAACCGGGCTCAGGGGGACCACCGCACTAGTAGGGGCCTGGGGAACAGCCAAGTCTTAGGCTCTTAGCCGAGGAGAGTCAAACGCATTGCACATCTGGAAACTGCGATCCAGAGATGCGAAAGAAAGGGCCCAGGTCAGGAAGCTGGCAAGTGTCAGCACTGGGGGAGAGTCAGATTCAGAGTTGAGACTGAGTCAGAATCTGACTGTGAATGCCTACTGTGTGCTGTCCAGGTGAAAGATGAGGCTTTCTACACCCGTACAGAGGGTCAGTCTTGGAAACCCAACAGTTCTACTCTGTCCTATAGAGTCCGATCAATTTGATGGCAGTGTGTTTGTTTGTTTTTTGATGTGTTATCCATGTTATTACTAAAAAAAAAAAAAACCACATTTGGGGAAACCAAGGGATTTAGTGACAGCCAAGAAGGCTGGTGGACCAAGTTCCCCAAGGATGAGAACATTTCCCTGGGACACCTAGCAGCAGCTTTCTGGCCCTGGTTTTCCCAGACCCTAGTCTAGAGTCTCTGCTTACCCCTCTTCCTCCAGGGGATCTCTGAGCTTCTGCTTCAGGATAGGTGGCCCTGGTGAGGAGATTGGGGAAAGGGCGGAGGAGGGAGGCAAAGGCAAGCTGTATTTAACAAGCAAAGGACAGGCGAGGTCTTGCCCGGATTTAAGATTTAACAAAAGACAGAACTAAATTGACATTTTATTGACTTGCAGTGGGAGTTCTTAAAGACAGATCACTGCACCCAGGCTGCGGTTTGATTGAGAGTCTGGAAGAGGCAGTCATCAAAGGCATCTATCGTGAAGGCCAGCGATAGCCCAAGGGGGCAGGGTGAGCATGTGAATTTGAGCGTGCGCATGCACACACCTGCCCACCCTACAGATAAACCCCGAGCTTCTCCTCGAGACCCCGAGGCCCCACCCAGGGGGACTTGGTGAGTCCAGGGTGGGAAATAACACACAGTGCCTACTTTGATTCCTGCTGACTCCCCGCCCCACCCCATCTCCACCAGGGGCTGCTGATTGAAGTGAAAGAAAATGCACGACTTTGAGGCAGAAATGAAATAAACGCAAGCCATGGCTGGCACAGCGGTGACGTGTTGGGCTGCTGACCACAAGGTCAGCAGTTTGAAACCGCCAGGAAGGGGAGGTTTTCTGAGTTAGTCTTGGAAGTCCACAGGGGCAGTGCTACCCTGTCCTGTTGGGCCACCATGAGTTGGAAATGGCCTCCAGGGCAGTGACTTTTGAGTTGTATCCACCCATTTAAGGTGACCCCATGCACGTCAGACTAAACCCCAGCAGCATAGGGGTTTCTTTCTTTCTTTAAAAACAAATCTTTTACTGGGGGCTCACACTACAACTCTTACCACAATCCATGCATCCATCCATTGTGTCAAGCACATTTGTACATTTGTTACCATCATCATTCTCAAAACATTTGCTTTCGACTTAAGCCCTTAGTATCAGCTCCTCATTCCCCCCTCCCCCACCCCCTTCCTCACGAACCCTTGATAATTTATAAATTATTATAATTTTGTCATATCTTAAATTGGCCGACGTCTCCCTTCACCCACTTTTCTGTTGTCCATCTCCCAGGGAGGAGGTTATATGTAGATCTTTGTAATCGGTGCCCCCTTCCTACCCCACCTGGCTGAGTTTTAAGAAGTGGTTCACCTGGCCTTTCTTCATACCCCCAACCTTTTCCGTTAGCCATCTAGTATTTAATCCTTGGGGCCAACCAGGGACTGACTCCCATGGAAGAAATAAGGGTCATCCTTACAGTGAGAGATTGACTTCTTGGCAAGTCCTCCTCCTGGGCCTGGGCCTGCTGGGGAAAGAGACCTTCTTAGGAGGCCTGGGACCCTGTGACGAGTACCAATTGCACTGTAAAGAGGGGGACATGATGGATAAGGAGGATACTGAAGAACAGCAAGGTGGTGGTGGTGGTGGTGGTGGTGGTGGTGAGGACTGGGTGCCCGGGAGGTGGGCAAGTCTTTTTCCAGGGGGGCCACCCCCTCCAGACACAGCCATGGATGCTGCTTTGGGATGTTGGCGAGGGGGGGCATTACCTGGGTTGAATTCTCTTCCTTCTCATTGGCTACTTCCACTGGCATTACCCAACTCTCTGCGAGCTGGTGAATTTGTACTCAAGACTCGCTTCCATCCAGCTGATGCAGACTCACAGTCATTCTCTAGGACAGGCCAGAACTGCCCCTGTGGGTTTCTGATACTGTGACTCTTTACAGGAGTAGAAAACCCTGGGTTTTGTTGGTTTTATTTTGCTTCAGGAGCAGCTGGTGGTTTCGAACTGCAGATCCAACTCATAGCCACTATCCCACCAGGGCTCCTGAAATTCGGACCCATAGGACGCTATATGCGATTCCGAGGGTCTGTCTTTAAAGAGTATATTGTCTCTTCTTTTGCCTGCAGAGGGGCTGGTGAATTTGAACCACCAACTTTTGTGATTAGCAGCCCAATGGCTACCTGTTAGCAGGGCTCCTTATCACTGTCATGACTGTCAGAGAATTCCTCTTCCCCTCCTCCGTTCCCCAGCCTCGGGCACATCCTAATCCACGCTCTCATGGAAAAGGGGAGATCTACTCCTTCCCAGCAGAGACCTTCCTCCCCAGGAAGCCTGCTGTCCCCTGGCCCAGTCCAAAGCGGATGAAAGTGTCATTAAAAACAACTTTGCTGCGAGACTCCTTCCGGACCCATGCTCCCCTGTGATGCAGGAGGGACACTCCCTGCCCGCATCTCCCCTAAGAGAACCAGGTTCTCGCCTTACTCTCCGAATGTCTTCTGTGTAGCCTGTCCCCTGACCCCTGCTGTCCTAGGTGTGCCTGGGCTGAGCCCCAGAAAGACAAGAGCCTCTGGCTTAGTGGAAGATTTGAAGGTGACCTTTCACAGGCCCTGGGAGAGATAGCAATCTCTCTGTAATCAACTAGCCCCGTCTGCTGGATACCAAAATAGCAACTGTGGAGTCAATTTGCCCCCCCCCCCCCCACCTCCTTTCCCCTCTCCTTTTCTTCAGGACAACACAAAGAAACTCTAGGGGTGAACTGGGAAATCACAGGATCTTTTAACAGCCTGTGAGACGAAAAAGGAAGTTCCTGCCTGTGTTTGCAACCCATCAGGACAGCAAAGCTAATTATCTCAGCACTGTAGCAGCCACCTCGTGTTCAGCAAATTCATCCCTTTCAAGTGCCAGCTGATTTGTCCCCAACAACCTTGTGTTCATGGAGGGTCCAGAAACCGTGGCCCCCACCCCCCATGGTAGCTAGGGGAGAGCCAAGGTCCAAGGAGGGGGAACATCCACTCCAAGTCATTTAGGATAGGAGTCCTCAGACCCGGAAGACGAATGGCTGCTTCTCAAGGGCTCCTTCCCTGGATTTCCTCTGGGATGGATGTGACAGCAGGATGTGATGGCTAGACTGCAGACGCTGGGGCATTACTATAGAGACCTTCCCTAGTTCTCACCGCCACCTGCCCCATTCCTCTTATCCCTTTGTGGGACCCAGAGCTCTTGTGCCATCACTGTTGGGTAGTGGAAAAGGCAAGAATCCAGGGAGTTGGGGAGGAAAAACCCTCCACTCAGTGACATTAGGAGATTGTGAAGAACTGCATTCAGCAGGTTTAGAGTTAGGAGTGTGGAGCGTGTGTTTATATGGGGGGGGGGTTGTTGATGGGAGATGAGTTAGCAGATGGAATGGCAAGAGAGAAACCAAAATGCCTTATGACTGAATGACATAAAGGGTGAGCTCAGTAAGATACGGCCCCGTGTCCAGCTTGTATGAGAGCATGGAAATAGGTACGTCCCACTGAGCTTCCCTCAGTGCAGTGGACCCTCCTTGGCCACAGTGGACATACTTGTTCCGAATCAGGGCCCAGGGAAGGATGGCTATGTGACTTACCCATGTGGCATGGTGGCATGGTAAGGAGACCGCAGTCAAAGGTACTTGTAGATAGACCCTCGGATCAGGAAAATGTCAACCCCTTCACGGGTCTTTAAATGAGAGCCCTGAAATGCAGTGACTCGCTCAGATGGATACTGCGACTCAGCCACACAGTGGAACTAGAACCCAGGTGTCTTCAACGTCCAGTATCGGATTTAGTTCAGCATCCCCATGGATGAAGGTCAGGTCATTTGGCCAAATGCACTTTCGTGTGTGTGTGTGTGTGTGTGTGTGTGTGTTTAGAGAGCAAGGAACCATTCGATTAAGGCTGGCTGAGTCTTTGTTCCTCTGCAGCCTGGGGAGGATATGTCTGAGGCTAATAAACCCCAGCAGTGTGTCCTGAGCACTGGACGTGTGCAGAGAGCTTTCCAATAGATTCAAAACCTGGTCCGTTAGAAAAGACACAGGAAGCAAGCGGGGAATGTGCATTTAAGTCAGACAAGAGGGTAGATCAGTGCCGGGAATGTGGGACTCATCTTTCAAAATTTCTCAATGAGAGTCACTGACCTCCAGTGACAGTCACCGTAGGGAATTGTAAGAAAACAGAATGTATGAAATGATGGTTTCAGATGTTAGACCCCAGGTAGCATCTGACTGCTGAGAGAAGGGAAACAAAGAGATAAACTCTGTGATTGCCCCAAGTTTACTCCTTAAAGGCAGTTGCTAGGCTACCTGGGTGAGTGTAGGGAACCAGGCCCAGCGTGGTGGGTCTTGTTGACTTGAGAAGTCAACAGATACCAGAGTTCAGAGAAGCCAAGGCAACTAGAATTTGCAAGGAGAGAAGGCTGGGGACCCGCAGAGAGGTCTCCTTGGGTACTTGGCTGAGCACTGATGACCTGCATGAGCGGAATCTCACCAGGACCAGAGGAAAACGCTAGAAAGCAGTAGGTCAAACTCACAAAGGATTAGAATAATTTTTGTTTCACCAGCTAGAGTGGAATTATCTCCTACTAAACCATGATACTTCTAAGAAATACGAATATCTTCTCAGTAGTAATGTCAAATCACCCCTAATCAATGTTCTGGGTCTGCCTTGGCAAAGCTCAGGAGGAAATCTCCAAAGTTTTCAATGGATGCTAAGCAACTTCACTGTATGAGAGCAAGACCTAACACCTTTTGGAGAAGTACGACAAAATCCCATAACAGTAATGTAAAATTCACAATGGACAGTGTCCTCTCAAAATCACAAGACACGCAAAGAAGGGAGGAAAAAATGAGGAGTATTGAAGGGAACATATTAGCGAATAGAAATAGATTTGGACCCGATAGAAGTGGTGAGGCTAACCAACAGAAGTTTTTATAAAAATGATCTATGTATTCCAGATCTGAAAGAAGTACAGGAGGAGGAATGACATGGAAGATATTCAAGGTCAAGTGAAACTTGTAGAGACAAAAGCACAGTGTCTTCAATAAAAAAAAATACAGTGGCTGGACTTGACAGTGAACAAGATGTTGTAAAAGTAAAGATCAGAAAATTTGAAGAGGCAGAATCGAAATGATGAAAATCTAAGCAGGTTAGAAAAAGATTGGTTTTTAAAAAGCAGAGGATTGGGGATTGGGTCACAATAAGTGACCCAACATATTTGTAATTAGAGTCACAGGAAGGAAGAAGATGGGTACAGAAAATAAATATTTAAATAAATAACGGTCAAATCCTCCCCCCACAAATGATGAACCCACAAATCTAATAATATCAACAAAACCGAACTAGAATTATAAAGAAAATCACCAACCCCTGGTATACTGCCCTCAAGTCATCGGGGACTCATACCAACCCTACAGGACCGAGTAGAACTGTACCTTAATTTTCTTGAGACTGCAGATTTTGATAGGAGCAAATAGTCTCATCTTTATCCTTCACAGTGACTGGTAATTTATAACCCAATGCTGAACTCTCTATGATATGAAGACCCGTTAAAGCACAATAATGTGCATCATAATCAAATTGCTAAAAGTCAAAGATAACCCAGGAATCGTAAGAGCAGTCAGAAGGTGGGGGGGAATGACACAAATATGTATAAAGGGGCAAAGAAAAAGTTGATAGCACATTTATGGTTTTAAAAAAATTGTTTTATTAGGGGGTCATACAACTCTTATCACAATCCATACATACATCAGTTGTGCAAAGCACATTTGTACATTCATTGCCCCAGACTTATGATTATAAGCTGATCAAGCCAGAAGAGAATGGAACAATGTTATAGAAAGTAATAAACTCAACCTTGAATTCTTAACAGAACAAAAATATCCTTTAAAAAAAGAAAGCAACATGAAGACCTTCTCAGACAGATGAAATGCAGAGAGAATACATCATCAGTATGATTTAACCCCCCTCCCATTTCTAAAGTGAATTCTTCAAGGCAAAGAATTATGAGAATAGTTGAATAGAGTAGGGGTTGGCAACTTTTTGAGGTGGGAGAGCCAATCCCGTCCTTCACGACAATTCAAAAACGATTTGAGAGCACTACATAAATACATTTTTACAAACAAATGAAAATAACCACAATCTGAATCATACCCTTTAAAATTTTTCCATTTTACTTCACAGCCACATGCACTTAGTGGAAGAGCCACATATAGCTCAAGAGATGCAGTTTGCCGACCCTGGTACAGAGGAATAAAGCGTGTGGAATAGAAAACGTATGGATAAAGGTATGATAAATTACCACTTTAAAACATAACACATGGATTCGTTTAAGCGAAAATACTGACAGTGTACTTGATGGCTTGTGGCATCAGTAGAAATAAAATGCATGGCAATACTAAGGCGGGAGGGAGAAAAAGAAGTCTATCATTCAGTTCTCACGCCCTTGCAGTTTACCAGATTCTAACCAACAGCAACCTTCTAGGACAGACTAGAACTGACCCATGGGGTTCCTAACCCTGCCACTCTTCTGAAAGCAGACTGCCAACCCTCCTCCCACAGTGTGGCTTGGGGACTGAATCACCCACTTTGGGTTAGCAGCTAAGCTCTCAACCGTGGTGTTCCTACGGATCCTTGTATAGTCAGTCATATAGGAGGTTTAGTCCTATTGGAAGGCAGTCTGGGATAAATGATCAAGCCCTAAGGTAAATGCTAGCAAAGCGAACAACAAAAACTCAACGAGGTATAGGCAATATTGGAGAGAAATCATTCTCATGAAAAAATTCAGTTAACTTTGACTAAAGACATAGAAGCGGGAACAATAAACAGCACAGATGGCACAAATCTCAACAGACATTCAGACTTAGAGCCAACCATATCAAAAATTACATTAAATGTAAATGATACAAGCACCAAAATTAAAAGGTAAAGATGGTTAGATTGGATTTAAAACAGAGAATCCAACTATGTTGCCTCATTTAAATATAAGAAAAGGACTTTCAATTTAAATATAAAGATAGTTGAAAAGGATGGGAAAAGATGCCACAATGACACCAATTCTAAGACGTTTGAAAGGATTATTAATAGCAAATTCACCCTTGATAAGGAGTTGATATGACCTTCTGGAGAGAGGGACATTGCATAATGATAAAAAGGTACATTCTAACCATCTGTGCAACTAGAAATAGGGCTTCCTGATTCCTGTAGCAATTCTGTAGAAACAAAGAGAGAAAGAGAAGAATCCAGTTGTTGTTGGCAAGTTGAACCGTCCTCTCCAAAAGTGATCTGGAAATTGGTTAGAGACTCAGCAAGGAGCTGGAATTCCTGACACTGTTGACCAACTTGACCTGATCATGAGTCCTGAAGCATTTCACCAGTGTCTAGGAACTCCAGGCCACTCCGACTTTTGAAAACTGATCCTTTTAAAAGGGAAAAAACTGTGATCATCTCAGTTGACGCAGAAGAGGTACGAAATATTTATGGAAATTTTAACACACTGTGTGCAAAACTTGCTCAGTGAAAATTATAAATGTTGAAAGAAATCGAAGGTATGCAAAAAAGTAGTACTGCAAACACAGAAGCTGCTATTAAATAAAAGTATCAAAATGTCAAAACTATTGTTGCTTTACATATCCCCCATCTGGTCCAAACACTGTGGAAAGCAGTGTTTCCATCGCTTACCTGAAGAATTCCATGCTCTGATCGACACCAGGTCAACATAACAGCTTGGGTATCCTTGGGAGTCTCAAGTTTTGTTCCTTTCCAATGTTCTTTGAGGTTGGGGAACAACACGAAGCCTGAAGGGGCTAGATCAGGGTGGTGGGCTGGAGGGGGTAAGGTCTTCCAGTTAAATTTTCATGGGCAGCCCTTGATAACAATGAACAGGTACATTGTTACACTGGGGGGCAATTTCCTTTGCACAACTTCCTTGTCCTATTTCTCGTGGATGTAGTTTCTATTTGCTTAAACCTCTCAGTAAGCCCCCATTGCTGTCCTGTGACCTTCCCCCAAATCTATCTAGACCACTTTTTTGGAATTTCCAAACAGAGTTGCCGTAACTTACCTTTGTGCCTGTGCTTGACCTGACCCCGCCGATGCCTTTGGAAGCCACTGTTTTGCTTGGACTCTCACCCCGCTTGCTGAAGGCATCTTCATGAGGCCAAGACAAGACTTTGGCTGTAGCCTTCCTCAGAAACACGGTTAAATACTTCTGTTTCTTTGTTTGGGTACAGATGAACTGGAGCTCTTGTAGCAATATTTTTTGACTCACCTTTAGATATATTCTTGAGAACTGCAGCCTAAACTGTTAACCACTGCACCACCACGGCTCCTGTATATTACGTTCTTAGCTCAGAATCCGCACAACTTAATATTAAGACAAACAACCTAAGACTTTTTTTCACTGACCTCCTTTGCCAAGCATGATGTGCTCTTCCAGGAGCTTGTCTCCCCTGACAACATGTCCAAAAGACGTGACTCAGACGTACCTTCATCCTTAAAGCGACAGGACATCCTTGTTCTTCAACACTCTATAGAGGTCTTGGGTTGCAGACTTGCCCGATGCAAGCTGTCGTCTGGTCTCTTGACAGCTGCTTTCATGAGCATTGGTTGTGGGTCCCAGTGAAATGAAATCTTTGACAACACCCATCTTTTCTTCATGTATCGTGATGTCACCTTCTGGTTCATTTTTGAGGATTTGGGTTTTCTTTGTACTGAGTTGTAATTCTTACCCAAGGCTGCAGGTCTTGCTCTTCATGGGCAAGTGCTTCAAGGGCTACGTGCTTACGACACGCAAGATTGGGTCCTAACTGGTTTTTAATAAGTTTCCCACTAATCCCGATTCTGCATTCTTCATTCTGTAGTCCAGCTTCTGGGATGATGTGCTCAGCAGACAGACTGAAGAAATAGGCTGAATGGGTCTGACAGCCAGCTTTGCTGATTTTTATCCACTTGATCTCCCCTCGTTCTGCTCCTGCAACTGCCTCTTGGTCCATGGACAGGTTCTGTGAGAGCACAGTGAAGTGCTAGGTACCCCCGTTTTTCTCAAGGCTACCCCTAGCTTGTTATGATTCCCATGTAGTCAATAAGACACAAATACACATCTTTCTGGTCTTGTGTGCTCTGAGCTAAGATCCGCCTGACAAGGGCGATGCAACAAATGCCACCACGAGTTACCAGAATCTTAAAACCAAAAACACAACAGCTAGGTTTAGTGAGGATGTGGAACCTCATGAACTTTCATAACCTGATTCTGAGAATGCAAAATGTATGGCCACTTTGGAACGCGGTTAAACAATGCCTCACAAAATTAAACGGACTTTTGCTTTTCCATCCAGAAACCCTACTCAAGAGCACTGAACACAGTGGCCCATGGGAAACCACGTGCTCTGGTGATCATAGTCTTTATTTCTTACTGTCCCCAAATTATGAATAACCCAGCTGTCCTTTGAACGGTCAATGAATCAACAATCTATCATGCTTAATGTGCTCAATAGGATACTATTTGGGAATGAAAAAGAAGATACTACCTGTAACAGGCCGCAGGATGAGGAATCTCAAAATACTATGTAAGATGAAGGAAACCAGGCATAAAAGTCTACATGGCGTATCATTCCGTATACCAGATGTCCTGGCAAAGACAAACTATAGGGATAGAAAGCAGACTAATGGTTGCCAGGGAGGTAGGAGGACAAATGGATACAAAGAGGAACCAGAAAACTTTTTCATCGTGACAGAAATATTTTGTCTTGTGGTCATGGTGGCAATTACATGTCTATATATACTGTCATTGTTCTTAGGTGCCTTTGAGTCAGTTCCAACTCATAGCGGCCCTATTGTGGTAGTTAGGTCATTTCATGTCAACTGGATATATAAAGGTGTAGGGGTGGAGTCTAGCCTGTTCCTTTGGTCACCGCCTGACAGTGCCTCCAGGTGGGCATGACCTTCTCGTAAGAAGGGGCCTGGGAACCTCCCACCCACCTCTCTGAAACCTCCTCTTTCTCTCTCCGCCTTGACCTTCCTGCTGGTGAGCCACCCTGGGACCTGCCAGATCCCTGGAGATGTATCCACCACCATTGGATCCACACAACTTTGCACCTACCGGCCTGTGATCTTCCTGCATCCTGTATCATTCCTTGTGACTGTGTGAGTCTGAAGAGAAACTTATGGACTAGTGTCAGACTTATGGACTTAAGTTGGACTGGGCAGGGATGTTTTCCCGATAGACAAAGCTCCTTGATATAAAGCTCTTTCCTACACATGTCTGAGTATCTCTGGATTTGTTTTTCTAGTTAGCCTGGCCTAACACACCTGTGTACAAGAGAGAAAAATGCAGCTTGGTCCTGGGCCATCCTCTCCGAGGGGAGTCATTGGAAGGGAGGGCAGAGGGGAAGCATGCAGAAATTTTAGAAGAGGATGTACTGCCAACGGGTGAGTTTATTGGCTGGAATATTTGGGCAAGAAGATGGTCAGAACTTAAAAGTCCTCAGTGAAGCTTCCTAGCTTCCTGAGAGGCCAGTCAATGGTTTAAAGGAAGGAACAACTCTATGACTCTATTCAACCGTTGCATGAGATGGGACATGCTGCTGGGACAGAGATGAGAACTTTGTCTTCTATGTTCTGAACTTCGGAAGTGCCAACTGCCATGTCTTCCGTACTGGACTGTTCATAGGGAACAGGGTGGGACCACGCTGTGTGTTTGCTGTTAGGTGCCTTTAATTTTCAGCTCTGACTCATAGCAAACAAAGCTTGAGATACGGTATATACTCATGTGTAAACTGAGTTTGTAGTACATTTCTAATGCAGTTTTGGGGTTAAAATTAGGTGCCTCAGCTGATATTCGGGTCGGCTTATACTCAAATATATACGGTACTTGTATGATGGGCCACAACATTGCCAGGTCCTGCCGTGCCCCCGCAGTGGTTGCCAGGTCTGAGCCCTTTGTTGTAGCTACTGTGCCAGTCCACCTCGCTGAGGGTCTTCCTCTTTTTTTCTGCTGACCCTCTGGCTTGCCCAGCATGGTGGCTTTTGCCAGTGATTGGTCCTTCCTGACAACATGTCCCCAGAAAGTGAGACGAAGTCCGGCCATCCTCACTTCCAAAGAGCAGTCTAGCTATTCCTCCAAGACAGCCTTGTTCAGTCTTCTGGTGGTCCGTGGTGAAGTCACTCTTCTCTGCCAACACCACAACTCTAATGCATCCATTCTTCTGTGCCCTGTCTTTTTTTCTTTTCATGGTTCAGCATTCACATGCCTATGAGATGATAAAAAATACCGAGGCTTGGGTTCGGCACACCTTAGTCATCCGAGGGTCAGTTTTGCTTTTTCATACCTGTTGCTTATTGTGGACGGTCATCAAATCACTTCTGACCCTCGATGACCTTCCCTACAACAGAATGAAACTCCACCGCCCTCAACTGTCATTTCGTTGGAGCCCGTTTCTGAAGCCCCACTGTCACTCCGTCTTGTCGACGGGCTTCGTTGCTCTTTTGTGCTGATCCTCTACTTCGCCGACCGCGATGGCCTTCTCCAGAGCTTTGGCACAGGTTTGTTCAGCGCCATATGCTTTGACTTATTGACCATTGTGTTCATGAGTATGGATTTTTGATCCAAGAAGAATGAAATTGTGGACAGTTTTATTTCTCCCCCACTTCTCCTCTTGTCTGTGGGTCCAGCTAGATGGGGCTTTTGTTGGCTCCTCACTGTAGTGCCTCATTATCGTCTTTAGACATCCGAGAAGCTAGCAACCGAGGGATTTTTAAAGGTCAAATGGAGCCTCAGTGCATCTTTTTTATAAGTGATTTGCGGAGGACACTGGTTTTCAGGACAAAGTGCAACTGCCTTCGCTTGGCACTCTGGCTCCGACTTCTCTTTCCTCTGGGACCTGCGGGAACTTTTCCCTGTGGCAATACTGCAAGGATTCGTTGATAAATCATGGCATTGCTGTGACCGGTCAGGCTTCTCAGGAGGACAAGGAAGAGACACCCAGCACATTACTAGGGTATCTGAGGACAGGGGTGGCCAGGGAGACCACCCACTCTGCAGCCCGGCCAGCCTGGATTCTAGCTTGTCCAACATGAGGATGTGCAGGGTGGTGGGTCCTCTTTGACAACCACCAATCTCCCCACCACAGAAATCCTTGCAAAAGAGAATGTGGGTAACACCACTGGCATCCTGTCTCTTAGCCAGGAGTAGAGGCTTTGTGAATCGCTCCTTTCTGCCATCAGTCAGGAGCGAATATAAGAAAGATCCTCTGGTTGGGTAGATGAATGAATGGATGGGTGGGTGGGCGCATGGGTAGATGGGTGAAAGACCGCCTTGATGGAGGCGCGAAGGCAAAGTGAAGAGTGGACTACACAGACACGTTGCTGTGGATGTGATAGAGTCTACAGAGATCAAAGTTGGGAATGCTTCTTAGACAGAACCAAACACCTCGAGGGAACGCTTCCCTGTGCCAGAGGGCTCAGGACCGGAGGCTCAGAAGCCACCGAGGCAAGCGGCAAAACATCATCCACAGCGACATGGTCTGCTTCCTGCTTTGGCAAGGAGCAGCCAGACTCGTGAGTGGCCATTGTAGGTGTGACTCTTGGTCTCTCCCTGTCTGGAGAAAAGGAGAGAGATGAAAATTTGAAGACACACGGATACAATTAGTCCAGAGGACTAACGGGTCACCCGCACGTCAACCTTCGCGCCCCCCCCCCCCAAAGAACTAAGTGATATCTGGGGACCAATTGCTCTGAAAGAAAGCACGTGGGGGAGGTCCTGAATCGAATGGGAGGCAAAAATATGGAACAAAATGCAAAATCATAAAAGAGACCGGGCTTCCTGGTCATCAAGAGACCAGTAGAACCTCCTGGAGTCTGACTTTTCATCACCCACTCGGTCTGCAATTCAACTCACTCCCGTGGCTCCATTCTTACCCAGTAAGAATCAGAAGACGGATTGCATGAGCCGCGTGTACCTGTCAGGAGAGAGGAACTTTTGGAAGACGTAAGTGTATACTTGTGTGCCCTTTGTCCTTCTCAAAGGAGCACTCCATATGAGAGAGAGATTTTATAGGTTGAATATTCCCTCCTGACGCCGTGTGTGCCTTACATCTGGATGAAAGGAGCTATAAATCTCTGCCACGGGAAAGGGGCTCGGCCTGTCTCTCTTCCCGTCACTGAGAGCTGACTTGGAAATACAGCCCAACCGTCAATGATGAATCATAGCATCTGTGGAACAGGCCAGATAAGGAACGATTTGCATTTTCATGTGATAATTCGCTACTCTTGGCGTTTTCAAATTACCTTTAGAGCGACATTAATTCTATTGCTATGAACTGCCACACTGTGCCCAAGTCATGGGGAGACGGGGATTCAAGTGACAGGTTCGTTTAGCTAGCTTTGGGGGTGTTGGAAGCACCTCCTTCCCCCAACATCAGGACATGGAAACCGGGTACTGTCACTTGTCCTGGGTCTTGGGAACAGTCTCGCCTTCCAGGCAGCTACATAACCATCTTGAATTCTCCTTCTCCATGTCCTTGTGTCACTTGTGTAAAAAGAAAACCTAAGCGCCTTCCCCCAGACTCTTCCCCACACCGCAGAGAAGCGTCTCTTGGTAGCCCTTGTCCCTCTCTGTCACGGGAAGGATGCATGCTGGGAAAGTCGTAGCAGCAGGCACCATATGGCACCTGTCAGGGGGTGTCCCTGGGAGGGGGCGTCCTGGAGGAGTTCCTGGGGGCTGGATGTCGCTCCCAGACCCTCAGAGGAGCCAGCTGCCTGGTGCTTGGCTGCCTACCACCGATGGTCACAGCTGCTTCAAAGAGCCCGATGTGGCCGAGGGGACCAGTCTACCACCTAGCCACCGGGGACCCTGACAGGAGGAAGAGAATGTCAAACAGAGACAGGAGTCACCTGGAGGTCCCAAAGCCGGGTTCCTCTACTCCAGTAACTCCCGACCAAGAAGTGCTGTCGCCTAAGGTTCGCCTCTGCTTGAGTTTACCAAGCCAGGAAGTCCCACAGGCTGGCCAGACGCCCTCTGCTCTTAAGTGCTTGTCAGTGCTGTGTGATGGAGAAGAACTGCCTGGTCGGTCCTGCACCCTCCTCCCCATTGTTCTCATGTCTGAAGCCATTGTTGCAGCCCCTGTGTCAATCCATCTCCCTGAGGGCCTTCCTCTCTCTCTCTTTTTTCTTTTGCTGCCCCTCTACTTTACTAAGCACAATGCCCTTCTCCAGGGACTGATTTCTCCTGCCAACACGTCCTGAGTACGTGAGAGGATGTCTCGCAACCCTTGTCTCTAAGGAGCATGCTGGCTGTACTTCTTCCCAGACAGATCTCTTTGTCCTTTCGGCAGTCTGTGGTGCTTTCAATGTTCTTCTCCAGCACCATCATCCAAGTGCATGGGTTCTTCTTCAGTCTTCCTTCTTCAAGGTCCAACGTGCACATGTATCCGAGGCGACTGAAAACACCATGGATTGGGTCAGGCACACCTGCGTCCTCCGTCTTTTCTCTGCTGTCCTGATGTTACCTGTTGGTCCAGTGGTGAGGATGTGGGTCTTCTCTACATTGAGCTGCGATCTGTGCTGCAGGCTGCACTCCTTGATCTTCATCAATAAGTGCTCCCAGTCCTCCTCACAGTCAGCAAGGAGTCCTCTGGTGACCCTGTGTATCCACATCCCCTGACCTGGGAGCAGAGACCAGCCAGTTTTGCACTTTGGAGCCGAAATACACCTGCATTCCTTAAAGAAACTCTTGGAATGCTATCACATATGTTTATGAGGAACCCCAAAACATGAAGACGGTCTCTGTTTCCCGACCCTAATTTCCACGTGTCCATTTCCGAAGTTTCCATTCTATTAAGCTTTACTCTGCTCCCCTCTCATCCCAATCCTTTTCTAAAGCCTTCTGTCAAGTTCTCCTCACACAGCCAGGAGCCCCTCTGAGCTTGTGGATGACTGATGGACAGACAGGAAAGAGTTGGTCCCTGGACGTAGTTGTAAGATTATCAAGACACTGCTTAGGCAGACTGGCCTAAAGAGGGGTGTGACTTTGGGTGATGGGGGACACAGAAATGACGAATACATACCTATATACATACACACACACATACAATACACACACATACACATATGTATTGATTTTGGTATGTTGTTGTATACCATTGAGTCAATTCCAACTCAAAGCAACCCTATCGGACAGAGCAGAACTGCCCCTGTGGGTCTCAAAGGCTGTCATCTTGACAAGAGTAGAATGCCAAGTCTTTTTTCCTGAAGAGCAACTGGTGGGTTTGAACCAGCAACCTTTCATTAGCAGCTGACACTTAACCATTGTACCACTAGGGCTTCTTGATCCTGGTTAGCACGCTCGTTTACTTCTAATTTGCAACCATTGTGCCTTGGACGACTTTCCTCTGTTAAATCTCTTCATCTCTGTACTTGTGAACTTAGGAGTGGGAGCAGTAGTGTTGGAGAGCTCTCCTTGTGGTTGTTCGGTGCTGCTGAGTCGGTACTGGGTCTTAGCGGTCCTGTGCAACACAGAAAGAAACACTGCCTGGTTCTGGATCATCCTCTCCCTTCTTCCTGTGCTTCAGCTCATGGTTGTAGCCGGCCACTGCCCCTGGTTGAGGGGCTTCCTCCTTTTCCCTGATCCTCTATTTTACCAAGCACAACATTCTTCTCAAGGCCCTGATCGCTCTTGATAATATTTTCGAAGTATGTGAAAAGGAGTCTTGCCATCCTCACTTCTAAGCATCGTTTTGGCTGTTCTACTTCCAAGGATTTGTCCTTCTGGTACTTGCAATATTCTTTGTGAACACAGTCATTCAAAGGCTTGGAGTCTTCTCTGGTTTTCCTCTTTCATTGTCCAGCTTCCACACGCATATGAGGTGATTGGAAATGCCATGTCTCAGGTCAGGTGCCGCTGAGTTCTCAAAGAGCATCTTTGTTCTTTGACAACTCTAAAGAGGTCTCCCGCAGCAGACTTGCCCAACACAATATGCCATTTGATTCCAAAATAGCGATTTCAAATTGATGATAACTACTATGTCATGTGAAAGATCAGTGATAAATTTGCAAAACACCAGATACCATGGGTGAACCTGGAATACATTATGCAGAGGGAAATTAGTCAATCACAAAAGGTCAATATCATATAAGATCACTATCATTAAAGGTCAAGAAAATATTTTCATGCCTTTCAGTGTGAAACATCTTTTGATTCTGGTGAGCATGCTTTTTTACTTCCAACTTGCAACAGTCGTGTTTTGAATGACTTTCCTCTGTTAAATCTCTTCATTTCTGTACTTGTGAACTTGAGTGGGAGCAGTAGCATTGGAGAGCTCTCCTTGTGGTTGGTAGGTGTTGCTGAGTTGGTGCGAGAGGTGGGAGGAGGAGAGAAGAAGGCGGGCTGACTGGCTGAAAGGTCAATTTGGGTGAGGGGATGGCAACCGAAAATAAGAGGGAGGTTGGCAAAAAATGATGGCTGATACTGGGAGGAGCATAGAGTTAAAGGCCACAGAGGCAAGTATGAATATAAATACAATTATGCAATAACAGTGACCTACTAGTAGATCCATGGGTAGATATGTAGGCTGATTGATATGGGAGGAAGAATGGGAGTATGTCCACAGATACACACACACACACACACACACAGGCTTGATGGAACATATTTGCACATGCTGATTTCTCTTTGGTGCGAAGATATTCATGAATGTGGTAGAGCATACAAGGGACAAAGGAATGAAGAATTCTTAGATAGAGTCAAACACCCATGCGAATGAGTCACCAGGTGGTCTGGGGACTCAGGACCATAGATAGTCTCAGGGGATATCATGGTCAGTTGGCAGAACATACTCCTCAAAGACAGAGTTCTCCATCCTACTTTGGTGAGTAGTGGCTAGAGTCATCCAAGTTTGTGAGCAGCCATCAAAGGTACAACTATTAGGAAAGAAAAGAGATGAGAACTCAGAGATACATGGAACCCATGAATGCGATGGAGCAGTCTCCATGAGCCTGAGATCAGAAGAACTGGATGGTGTCCGTCTTCCACTACCAACTGCTCTGAAAGAGATCACATTAGAAGGTCCAGATAGAGTGGGAGACCATGTAGACCCAAATTCAAAATCATAAAAGAGACTAGGCTTACTGATCAGGTAGAGACTGAGTGGAACCTCCCAAGACTATGGCCCTTTGTCACCCCTCAGGAACTGAATTCACCCCCATGGCTCAATTTTCAGGCAAATAATAGGCCATTCTCTATGAGGGAACTAACCTTAGTGAGGAATGCACAATTTAGAATAACCATTTGAGATAAAAAGGGAAGAGTTTACCAAAGGCAAAGTTCGGAAGGCGAAGGAAAGAAGGACGAATAGAAACAGATAACACAAGGAGGAGTTTGATCAATGATGCCTGTGGTACTTACATAATCTGTTGTCAATTTGAGACTTAGGAGCAAAGGGGTGGAGTCTAGCCTGTCAAGCAGGTCTCAGCTTGATGACCTCATTTGGAGATGCTAAGGAGATAAATAGCTCGCTGGAGGCGGGACGCACTCTCCTTCCTTGGGAGACATTCCTGTGGAGAAGACACGTGGAGCTTTGCTAGAGCCCTGGAGCTGGAGGGGCCACGTGGAGACCCACACCAGTGCTGAAATGCTTCCACTGCCACTGGATCCACAAAACTTTCCACCCATTGGCCTGTGACCTTCCTGCATCCGGCGTCATTGCATGTGTTGCCTGAGTCTGAAGAGGAATTTATAGATTGGTATCAGACATATGGGCTAATAGTGGACTTATAGACTTGATCTGGACTGGGCTGGGATGTTTACTCAATATTCAATTGCTCTTGTATTTAAAGCTCTTTCTTATACACATATGAGTGCCTCTGAATTTGTTTCTCTTGTCCACCCAGAATAACACAATGCCACAGTGAGGGATTGTAATGAATGAGATGAAATAAAATGTGTATGAATTGTTGAATGCAAAGCTCATGATCTGCACTGTAAGCCTTCACCTATTTCACAATCAAAATTTAAAAAATTAGCTCATGTATCCTCATTCTCCCAGAAAAATACTCTTATTAAAAGAAAGATGTTAAGAGATGCCTTCAAAATAATAGAATGTTCTCTATTACACATGGGTTCATTTACACGTGGTGTGATCCATTCTCTGCTTAATGGGAACTCTAGGTGGGTGGGCGGGAAGATGAAACTGGAGACCAGATGGGAACAAGGTGGATGGATTTTCTGATAAAAGGAGCACACCTTGGCGGGAGGTAGAGGCCACCCTTATGGGATTCCTCCCGGGGCTGGAACAGCCTTCCAATGAAAGGTGGAGAATCGAGAGGGAAGCGCCCCCTCTTTCTCAGAGCTGGAGTTTGTGCTCCAACCCCACCTTGCACACACCTGTCTTCTCCCCTTTCTTGTGCTCTGGCCCTGACGTGTTCAGTAGAACATAGTGGAGGGGCAGATCTGGATAGGTTAGCCTAGGGCTCTGAGCTGCTAACCTCAAGATCAGAGGTTCAAACCTATCATCTGCTCTTTGGGAGAAAGATGAGTCTGTCTATTCCCATAAAGATTTAATACAAAAGACTTGAAATCCAAAGGGACAGTTCTACCCTGTCACCATGAATCTGAACCAACCAGAAGGCAGTGAGTTTTGAGAGAGGAAGACTCAGATTGCACTCTTCATATCAACTTTTAGTGGAAGAATCTAGAAAATATGGATATTTATATATATAGATAAACAATCCTGTACATACCCACTGCCATTTAATTGATTTCAACTCATCAAACCAAAAACTCACTTACCATAGAGTAGATTCTGATTCATAGGACAGAGTAGAACTGCCCCTTTTGGTTTCCCAAACTTTAGGTCTTTACAGGAGTAGACAGCCTCATCTGTCTCCTGTGGAGACACTGGTGGATTTGAACCACTCACCTTGTGGTTAGCAGCTCAATTCGTACCCCACTGTGTCACCAGGGCTCCAACTCATAGCTACCCTGTATGTATTTCGGTCAAAACTCAATAAGCTGTACACCAAAAAAGTGGTTTTACACCAAGGTATAAATGACTCTCTAAACGTGAGATGAGAACATTCCTTCCCTCGGTCTCTGCCAATACACAACCTGGTGGTCGGGATGTCTGGGTCCCTCTCCTGACTAGTGCACACCTGACTAGTACACACCTGCGTGTCCCCATGCACAGGTAAGCATGGCAGATGTCTGTGTGGGCTCCTGAATTTGATTCGAGTCCCAAGGAAGACAGGCTTCCTGCCAGCACAGGGCCCTGCACAGAACAACAGTTCTGTAAACTGGGTTCCTCTGGAACCCCATCTTGTTGAAGACCAAACACTCAGGTCTGGCCACCACTTATTTAGCCCTCGGGGGTGCTAGGGACCCAGGCAGAGGAGCAAGACTGCCCCTGGACTGGAGCTGCTCCGGTGGGGGAGGCAGACAGTCAACACACGGTCAGAGCAGAGGTCATTAGCACTAATAGAGGTGCGTGCAAGGGGCTGCGGGCACGGGCAGAAGGGCAGCCTCTGCCTCAAACCTCAGCCCTCCAGCTGCTTGGAGGGCATTCATGCCACTGCTTGTACCTACTAACCGAGACTTTGCTTAAGGATGCGGGGATGTGATGTTACACCATACTCACACACTGGTACAGGTGCACACACGAACGAGCATGCACACGGCACACACCACATCATGCCACACCCCATACCACTCCCACACCACACACCACCCCCACCACATCACACATCACACCCACCCACCACATCCTAGCACACATCACGTCACACATCACACCACGTACCCCCCACAGCACACCACAGCACAGCACACACATGCACCGTACACACAGTTACAACACATTCCAAACCACACATAACATCCACAGACTATCCCCACCCTCATTTCAGACCTCTGCTCACCACACTGCACACGACACACCACTCATCAAAACGTATCTGACACACATATTCTGTATCCACACACACATCAAGATGTATCTGACATGCATCTACTACACCCACACTCACCCACACCGCATCGAATGTGACACATGCGTACTTCACCCCACTCACCGTACACACCACACACGTACCATACAACGTACACAGACGACACATCCATCCACCACACACACCTCACACGTAATCTGCGACAGCACACAACACACCACACACAGGTACACACATCCCGGTGCCTCCTGCCAGGAGCTGCTCGGCTAGGCCAATGTTCACAGCAGGTTGAGTAGCGATTGTGGGTGAGCATTCATTCCCACAACCATTCTTAGGGCCATTTCCTCAGGAGCTGCAGGCAGTCTGGGCTGCCCGCAGTCACCATGGCAACGGTTTTCTCCCATCTTCCACCGGTGGGAGCGCTTCCTTGCTGCCAATGAAGGCCCCTGGCGGGTCCAGCTGAGCCACAGGCTCTGTGTCTGTGGCTCGGTCTGTTTCAAGGTCTTATTTTCTGCCAGGTACCAGCAGTGTGCTCAGAGCACATGGACTTGGCTGGCCCAGCCTGACCCCGGGCTCAACTCTGAATACATTGAGCTGCTGACTGTAGCTGCTCAGGGAGGATGTGAGTGATGGGGCTTTGAATGGGGCTTTGATGGGGCTTGTCAGCTGCCAAGGTCAAGGTGGGCCCCCCAAAGAGATGTGCTCAGAGCCTGCTGTGAACACAGCTAAGCGAGAGAGACGAGGACTCACGGGGGAGGGGAGCGAGCAAAGGAAATAGGCACACCCAGTTTGCAGAAGGGAAGCATCCCATCAGGTGAGCTGCTGAACCATCACTGCCTGCTAAAGGGTGAGGGTCTAATACAGCCTGAGACCTCTTGCATCATTTGGACCAGTGGCTGGAAGAAGTAAGGCTACAGAAATGGCCTTGTTCAAGTTTCAAGGATCAACCTGGATCCTGTCCACGGAGGGAGGAGCTGGCTTTGGAGCAGCGCAGCCCCGGTCCATGCAGATGGTCCGGCTGAAGCTGGATGACCAGGAGCTGGGTATCCAAGTCAGGAGAGGGCTTCTTTTTTGCCTCGTCCAAGCCAGACTGGCCCACAAACCCAAAGGTAGCCAAGGAGGAGAGCCAGACAGCTCCATTCTGCCTTACCGCTCTGCTGGCGTAGTGAGTTATCCATTGGGTTGCCTACCCACAAGGTTGGAGGTTCTAACACACTGCTGCTCCATGGGAGAACGATGAGGCTCCCTGCTCCCATAAAGATCCACAGCCTTGGGAACCCACAGGCACAGCTGCACCCTGTCCTATGCAATCGCTATGAGTGAGAGTCAAGTTGATGGCCGTGAGTAATCCCAGTGAGGCTCAATTTTATAGATGGGAGACCCTGTTTTTCTGATAGCCCCGATCTCATTCTCCCTTCCCAATCACACTCTGATGTGCACGGCGAGGTCTCCTGCAGTGGTGGAAACATTCAAGGGGCAGAGCCAACACAGCCTCTCCGGCCTTGGGATCGAATCCAGCCCGCCCTGTTCTCACCTGCCTCCTCATGCTCAGTGTGTTCACCTGCGTTTCCACCTCGGGCAGGTGATGTCGCCGAGAGTCGCTATCCGTTCGCAGACTTTCTGCATGGCACAGCACGCAGGCAGCAGAAATAGTACATAAGTAAATGAGGCATCTTTTTTCCAGAAATAAAACAATGTCTGGCTGTCAGTGGTGTTCAACTCGAGGCTGGCTGCTGGAAAACTCAGACACCCCAAAAAACCAGGTCGCTGACGCGACATGACATTGCAGGCACACGTTCCGTGTCAGTGATTTGCGCCAACGGATCGGGGTGGGGGGTACGTTTGGTAATGAACATGTCTCGTGCTCCTTTGTAAACTCCTGGTGGGGTATTGAAATGGGAGGGCCGGCCACTGGACCCATCGGCATCCGTGCCCGAGCTTCAGATTCAACCGGCGTAATGTTCCTTGGGAAATTGAAACATCAAAATGTCAAGTAAGATTTCCCAGCTCAGGCCCCTTGGGGATGAAGTGGCCAATGTGACAATGCAAAGAAGCGTCACATCTCCATACGCTATTGAAGCCCCCCCCCCCCCCGCTTTCTTAAAATCACTGCACCTCCTTCTTTGAATAAACTCAGCAGGAGCAATGCGTGCTGACTTGAAAAGACAGCCTATATACGAGGGTCGGCGATGGACCTGTGAATAGGCTACAACTTTCTGTGCAGAAAAGTCTAAAACGTCCCTTGCTTCATGTGTAGGGCAGCCAGGCAGGCATCATCTTCTACTTCTCCGCAGGGGCTCAGATGAACGTCCTTCATCTTCTCGGTGCAGTGGGAAGGAGAAGGGAGCGATTCTGATCTCCGTAGGAATGGCGGCCCCAAGTCTGTTCCTCGTTCGCCTGTCTGATGTGGAAAACCCTCAGGAAAGCGGCATCTATAGTCCCAAACCATCTTTCGCTCGCCTGATGCATTTCCAAGGACGCTGCTGCCGTGATGTCTCATGTTTCCATGTTTCACAGGCTTATAAACTACAGCTTACATGTTTTACAAACAGGGACATTCTCCTGTGTCACCACACCACAACCATCAAAGGCAGGGAGTCCGCTGGTCTACCACCACCATCTGACCCAGACATCAGATTCTATTCAAGTTGTTCCAATTGTCCCGAGTCATGGCCTTTGTAGGAAACCTGATCCAGTTCAGGATCACACATTATTTTTCTCTCTCACTTCCTTCATTCTTCAGCAATTCCTTAGATGTCTCCTTGACTTCCGAGGCCTTGGCATGTGTGAGGATGACTGGCTAATGTGGGAGAGAGATGGGGCGTTCTACATCTGCAATGAGTGACAGTCTCAGACACCCATGTGGGCAGCTCTGCCCTGTCCCATCGGGTCTCTATGGGTGAGTCAATTCGAGTGCAGTGAGGGAGGTCTTGATTTACATGCCCCACTTTGGTCCATCTGATGCCGCCTCGCGATTAGACTCGGGTTGCGTGTCTGTGCCGTGAGTACCACCGAGGGGTTGCTGTGTTCTTCTCTTTGCATCCTATCAGGTGGCACACGGTGCAGATATGTCCCAGTCCTAGCCACAGTCATGATCACCTGCCTTAAGCGGTATCTGCCAGCCTCCTCTGCTGAAAAGTTACGCTTCTCCACCTGATGTCTCTACGTGCGCATTTAATAAGCCCCTCGAGGGTCTGCCCGTATCTTATTCCTTACTCATATATCCTATGATCTCATGGGTTCCTGCTTTATCCAGGGGTTGGAACCGGTATCATGGCTCATCTTGGTGCTCCCTTTCTCTGAGAGCTGGCTCGTGGGAAATCCTCCACCGTGGCTCCGGTGTCCTCTGTCCTCTTCACCTGACACCTCCCTTCTTGAAGCCCTTCCTTACTCTTGGCACTGTAAGACGTTCCAGGTTTGGCTTGGCCGGTCTCTGCCCCTTCTCTGAGAAGCCTTGGCTCCTTTTGGCGGAGAATGGTGCTTAGGTACCAAGATCTGGGGCATGGTGTGCTCAGCGCTGTCAGGGTGCTGTCAGGGCGCCTCGGTGCACAGTACTGAGGAACAGATGCATGGCTGTTTACGGACAGGTATGTGCACGCCCCAAGTGGTGCATGTATCTGTCCACATATACTTTTTATTTAATTATTTTATTTTAAAAATGTTAATAAATCATTTTATTAGGGGCTCTTACAGCTCTTATAACACTCCATATACCAATTGTATCAAGCACATTAGTACATAGGTTACCATCATCATTTCTCAAACATTTTCTTTCTTCTTGAACCCTTGGTATCAGCTTCTTCCCCCCCCCCTCCCCTAACCTCCCACCCTCATGAACCTTTGATAATTTATAGGTTATTTTTATTTTCATATTTTACACTACTGTCTTCCTTCACCCAGGTCTCTATTGTCCGTCCCCCTGGGGGTTAGGTAGGGTGGGTTGTACGTCGATCATTGAGATTGGTTCCCCCTTTCTCCCCCTACCTTCCCCCACCTTCCTCCTACCCTCATGAGATCACTATTCTCATTGTTGGTCCTGAGGGTTTTATCTGTCCTGGATTCTGTGGGTTGAGAGCTCTTATCTGTTCTATCTACAGATTTGATACCACGACTTGTAAACATTCCAGTATCCCCTTTGCCTGTCGCCCTTCTCATATTTGTACCCCTACCCCCCACTGCCCTGACTGCGGGAATCCCGGCTCTCATTATACTTCACAGGCTTTTTAGTTGACCTATCTATCTCCCTAAAGTAGCCCGTCTCTTATGGCAACCACCACCCCTTCCATGCATGAAGGCCCTCCTCACACACCAAGCACAGAAAGCACCCCCACTCCTCCCAGGCCCCCATTCTGGCGCCACGCAGGTTCTCTTGCTTCATCCTGTTCTAGTTCCACCTGCCAAGCCCGGCTCCAGGTGCCCTCGTTGACTGCGAATCCAGAGAGGTGCCCTTCCCCCCATACCTGGGTGCCGACACCCATCTGGACTACGGGGTTCCCCTCCTGAGCTGGGAGAGGAGGCCCGAGTAGGAAGGGGGAGCGAGTGGGGAGAAAGGCTGGGGTTCTCTGCTGCTCCGTTTGCCCATAGACTTGAGAGTGCTGCCTGGCACCCGCTGCCATCCGCCAAGGCTGCATCATTGGCAGGACAGCCTGGGGCCCCAGGACATATCCAGGCAAAGTGCAGGGGGATTGCGGCTGCCTTGGGCCCTATGCAAATTACCCCATCCCAAGTCCCATTGACGAAGTGCTAATTGGGCTTTCTGAAAGCAGTTTGGTGCCAGTTGCAGGAATCACTCTGGCACCTGCTTGGGCTTTAGACTTGCAGGTGAACTCAAATGGAAGGAGAAGCAAACCGTGAAGCCAACTCCTCTCCCGGTCGGTCCATGTCATAGAGTGCAGCTTGCAGAACGGACCGGTGGGGGCCGGGCTCTGGTAGGTGGGCAGTCAGCCTTCTCTGGAGCAACTCACCTCCACCTACCGCCATCCCCGCATCTGGGAGAAGAGCTACTGTATGCTCTGGGGAGAGGGTAGCCAGGTGTGTCTTACCTGTGCTCTGAGGGGCAGCACCGAGGAGGCAGAAGGGCAGGATGTGGCCGTCACCTTGAGTGGCCCTGGGTCCCAGCAATGCTACCAGTCGTAGGAGCCTGTTGGGAAGGCACAGCCCTGCCCTGCTCAGACCCAGACTCAGGACCTGGGGCGGACCTTCCTGGTGATGCGGAGCCTGGCCCCCTGCTCTGGGAGCTGCGGTCGACAGAGCACATACAGCAGTGTCTACAGAGCACCTACCAAATGCTGTTCCGCTTCTCAAGATGCTACCCATCTCAAGGTTGTCAGTGTCCCACTGCCAGGGCACAGGTGCGGCCCCCAGCAGATGCAAACGGACCACCTGTGTGCCCAGAGACTTGAAGGAAGAAGAAGGCAGGTGCTGCGGGAGGGAGACGCATGGAGAATGCCTCCTTCTGGAGCAGGGCAGTCAGGGAGGCCCACGTGGAGGAAGAGGCCTTTATGCATTAGCCAAAGCCTCAAAGAAGCTGCAGGTAGCTGCCTGGTGGCAGGAGTGTGGACTGCCCCCACCTGCAGAAGCCCGGTAGAAGAGTGAGGCTCAACCAAGGCTCAGACCCCCAGAATCCTTGCCCCTGTGCCCGCTGGCTTGGCTCCAAGGAGGGCGAACCTCCTGGCACAGAGCTGCTCATCATGGAGCCAGGCAGAGATAGCATCCGCATCATTTTCCAGGGGCCAGATATGTGCAATATTAAAAAAGAAATCATGTGATTTGCTGACAGCACTTAATGGGAAATTCAGAGGGCTTATTATTCCTATCCATCATTCCGGGCCCGTGGCAAGCAGGCTCCTGGCACCGGAGACGGCCCGGGTGCCTGTGTTGGGGGTTTTCTTCTCTCTGGGCTGGCACTGGCTGCCCGTGGCTCCATTTGCGGGGCTGGGCGGTCCCTGGGTCTTCCTTAAGGACCCGCCGCCATGCAGGTGAACACGAGGTTCTCCTTTCTGGAGACGGAGCTGGCTGGCTGGCCAAGATGTGGGGGGCTGGATGATATGGAAGGGCCCGAGTATTTCAACAGAGAGAGCAGGCAGAGCTCAGAGAGAAGGCCCACCCTGCCAGCAGCGACAGGACATGCCGCCTGGTGGAGCTGCGCCCACCAATGCTTCTCTCGATGGGGTGCCACCTGGCAGGGCTCTCCTCCCCTGGGCTTCCTCAGCCCAGACAAGGAGATCATTTGAAGGAAGGGTGGTGGTGGTGGGCAGAATGAATGGGGCAGAGGGGGGATGTGTACAGGCCCAAAGGAGTGAGGCTGTGTGTCTCCTGTGCTTGACTGGACACTCCAACTCTACTGTTGGGACACTCAGTCGTGGGGCACCTCACTCTCAGAAAGGTGGCCTCCATGGCTAAAGGACACAGGCCTGGCACTCCAAAATCCTGTGCTGAATGGAAGCATTAGGCCCTTCCTGTCAGGGACCAGTGTCTCTTCCGTATGAATCTCCAAGTCTTCCTGAAGGTCTGGCTAAGGAATGCTGGGAAAATTCCAGAGGCCACACTTCCCCCCAACCCACCTGCTCATCCCCTGCCCACCTCTGCAGTGAGGGCCCTAGGCTGTACTGCAGCAGGGGAGAGTAAGGCCCAGAACCTGCACCCTCCTGCCCACCCCCTCCTGAGCTCTGTGCACAGCTCAGCAAACAAACACCTGCCTCCTCTCTGCCAACTTCAGGACTTCGGGCCCAGCACTCACACTTGGAGCGGGTGAAAAGAATTGGAAGGAGCCCTGGTGAGATAGTGGTTACATGCTGGGCTCCCAGCAGCAAGGTTGGCAGTTCAAAACCACCAGCTGCTCCTTGGGAGAAACACAAGGCTTTCTACTCCCCCGAAGAGTTATGATCTCGGAAACCCACAGGGGTGGCTCTCCTCTAGCCTGTGCAGTCGCTATGAGGCAGTGAGTGTGGAGTTTTGGTTTTTTCCTTCCAAAGTATCCAAGGGACTTCTGCTCTACTCTCCTACACAGCAACACCGGCCGATGCAACGGGTGGGTTAGCTGTTTCCATTGGTTAATTCTCAACGCCTAGACCTCCATGGCGGCCTTCTGCACTTCGCAGGGCGGGGAGGCATCCTCTCCTTCCAAACAGTTCAGTGAGTGAACGAACGCCCACCTTGATCAAGGGTGAACGCACCCACGCGGGGCTGCTGGGAGCCAGTAGGGACTCGATGGCAGGGAGTCTGTTGTTTGTTTTTTTATTCTTGGATCCTGGCTCAGCGAGGTCTCGGAAGCTGATGCCCACACCTCCTTCTCGCTTGCTCTGGGGACTGGCTACGGCTTCTTTTAGAGCGGCACGTATGTGCTTGTGTGTGCTTGAGCACACGCGTGTGTGTGTGACATGTGCTGCTGTGCTGGCATTATACAGTCCCCTGTCCTCCCACTCGCTGTTTGTAGTTTAGGGGCACAGAGAGAAGATGGGCAGGGCGGGGTGGGGCACCACCTCCAGACTGCCCTATGCCAGATGCCCACTGTCCCTCTACCCCACTGTAACCTCCTTGTGGCTCTCTCCCTGGGTGGGGAACACCCTCCCTCTCCATCCCCAGGAGCTGCTCCCCTTCAAGGACACTTTCCAGAGTGGAACTTGCCTCGGCTTCCTGAAGTTTCCATCTAGTTGCTAAGCAATGCCGGTGCTCAGTGGAGGGGCAGCTCCTGAGCCGCGCAGGCTCCGTCCCATCTGCAATTTAAATTCCCTGACAGCAAAGGCAGCCCAGCTGTTTACTTGAGATTGCAGAAAGTTAGATGGAAATGCAAGGACTAGCTAGTGCCTGGAGTCCTTCATAAATTCCGCCTTGATAGTAACTGGGAGGGACAGGGGCGGGAGGGCACAGGGGACGGGGGCACTTGGTGGTTTAACCCGAGCTTGGGGCCTTCGGTGCTCACACCCTCTCACCCGGGGTGTGCATACTCCCATCCTGAGGGCAGGAGGGGGGAGCCAGGCCTCTGGGCCTTCCTCCTGCATCTGCTCCACCCCGAGTTGTCTGGACAGAGCAGGATGTGAAGTGAAACGACAGGGCAGCTTACCTGGCCACAGCCATCCTCAGCCCCTCTCCATATCCTGCACACCCCTCTGGGCCACATGCAAGACACAGCTGCCTCTCCCAGGGCTGCATGGCCCTTGCCTGAGGGTTATGCCCAGCAGGAGCAGCTCTGCCACCTCAGTCCTGGGAAGTGGACTTGAGGCTCTTGTGGCAAAGGCCAGTGTCCAACCTCTGTGGCTTCTCGGCTCAGTGAGACCTCGGTCAGGTCTGGGAAGGGGCTTTCTGTGTGGCTTCTGGGATTGGCCTCTTCTTTCTCCCAGCTACAGCCCTGGTGGCGAAGGGGTTACACGTGAGGCTACAATCTGGTCGATTAGCAGTTCGAAACCCCCAGCCGCTCTGTGGGGGAAAGATGAGACTGTCTGCTTCTGTCAAGTTACAATCAGGGAAACCCACAGGGGCAGTTCTACCCTGTCCTCCAAGGTCACGGTGAGTCAGCACTGACTCAATAGCAGTGAGTTTGGGTTTGGTGAGGTGTGTGTATATGTATGTATGGAAACTCTAGTGGCAATCCTGTTGGATTTAGCCTCATGTGAGTCTGTGTGTGTGACTGTGAGAGTGTGTGGTTGTGCGTGCACCTGTGCGTTTCCCCTGTCCCGTCCATCTTCTTTCCAGAGGGCAGCCCTGGTCCAGGGATTCAATTCTCACCTTTCAGACAGGAGACTCGGTTTGATTCCTGGTCAAGGCATCTCACGGGGCAGCGATCACCCGTCTGTCCCTGGAGGGCTGTGTGAATATCACTCTGAGGCAGAGTTGAGTTCAACAGAGCTTCCAGATCGAGGTGGACCCAGAAGAAAGGCCCAGTGACCTACTGCTGAAAGCCAACCCATGCAAACCCTTTAGAGCCTCACAGCCCAAGCCCTGGTTGTGGAATGGTCACACACCAGGGACCCACCACCTGCCACCTCCCCAGTCCTGCTGCTAGTGGCACCCAAACCAGGCATCCCTAACCACTCCCATCCTCACCCCACATTTCGTTCTGGGTACCACCCATCCCCCCAGACCATGGCTCAGCAGGGAGAGCAACAGGCAGGAGCTGCTGTCCTGGGTGGCTTGACTTAAGGGTGAGGGGCTCAGTCTAGATCCGAGGGCCCATGGGAAGCTTGTGGGGGCCAGGGGAGCCCCCAGCGCAACAGGTGGGAGGCAACAGCATCAGGGATGGCCCAGAGATCGAACATTACCAGACTCCCTTACTCTCCCCGTCTCCAACAGGGGTGCTCACACGGCTTGCCTTTGTCTCCCTCCTCCCCATCCTGACTGTCCCCATTCCTGCCTCTCCCGTCTTCCCCGCAGGAAGCCCGGCAGGTGGCCTGGATCCATTCCAGCTCCATTGAAGGCAAACAACCATGTGCTTTCGTGGCCGGCTTCGCTCTCCTCCACCATTTGATCTTGATGTTGCTCATGCGTCTCGTGGTTACATGTAGCTCGTCCTTCCCCCCACCGACAGCAGCGCTGGGACATTACGGTAATGTGTCCATTCGGGTCAAGTGCAGACAGAGAACATTCAGCCACGGAACATTCAGCTTTCAATAATATCATTGGAGGTCCCTCTGGAGCCTTCCTCCCACAGATGCACCTGGGATACCCCTCTCCCTCCTCCTCACCACCACACTGGAGCTAAGGAGAGACCGGCCACCTCTGCTTCGCTCATGAGGAAACAGACAGCCGTTCACATAAAGGACCATCATGCGGACAGGAGGGGCTTCAACCGGCGACACTGGGAGTGGTGATGAGGATGATGGGGAGGGAAATTGGAACTGTGCACCCACCGTGTGCTGCTTCCGGAGGAAGCACTTGACCTCCACCGGGCTGGGTCCAAGGACTTCAGTTTCTGGACGAGGCTGAGAGGGCCACTGTGTCCGATGACCCAGGGACAGGCTTCGCCTTACATTGGGTGCTCCCCAAAGCCCAGACTCTTCCCCTCTCTGCCTGGCACCAGGCACCTCCCTGCCGGAGGCCCCTGCTGCTTCTAGGACCTCTCTCCTCCTGCCCACCCCAGCTCTGGCCAGGGCCCCAGTTCACTGCCTTGCTGTCCTGAGCTGGCTAACTCATGAAGTCTCTAGTTCTCTCTGAAGGTGTCCCTGCTGCAGCTTTGACGAAGTCTGTCGGTTTTGTGATGTCCTAACGTTCTCTGGCTCTAATACCCGCTGCAATGGCCATGCAGACACTCGCAGACAAAATTCCTGATGACAGGGTTTATTAAGGATGTTAACACGTTGTCGTGCCAGTGAGAAATGCTCCGGGTAGTTGTTGAGCAGGACACGTTACAGTCTTTCAGGTCTGTTAATACCTGCCCAAAGGGGCTAACGTCATGGGGCAGCAAACCCAACTCCCCGAATTAAGTGCCCAGAGGCACCCCACTCCAGTAAACTTCAACCTGAGGAGACTCAGCTCCACTTCTGTGGGTTAGCAAGCCCAACATCCCCAATGAGGTGTCAGAGGCTCTTCAGTCCACATGCCAGCCTCCTGCATAAGAACACTCATCGCACTTTGCTCCGTGAGCTGGGATGTCCCTCCCTCTCTCTTCCATACTCTCGCTCCTGGTTCTGTGGCTGCTGCGCCTCTGATGTTGTAGCTGTCATCACTGTGCAGGGATGTCCGGTCCAGAGGACACACTCTGCCTTTGGCTCTTGCTGGTCATGAGATCCCTCCTCCTGCTTCTCAGAGGGCTCATTGAATACACAGCAGGACGCCATTCCAGGGACTCCTGTTTGCAATGACTCACAGGTGAAACCTACCAGGATCTTTCCCACCTTCCTACAGACCCATGCAGGGAAAGGATCTTCTCCACCTTCTTACCAGACCTGTTTTCCCTTGGGTGGGAAATTAAAAAGCCAAACTCATTGCCATCGAGCAAATACTGACTCATACCCACCCCCTGGTCATTTCTAAGATGGTCACTGATTATGGGGGTAGAAAGACCTGTCTTTCTCCTACAGAGCTGCTGGTGGTTTCGAACTGTTGACCGTGCAGATCCCAGTCCAACTTGAAACCATGGCACCACCAGGGCTCCTCTTGGTGGGAGTAAGAGACTTGAAACCATTAACTAGTTCACTGCCCCTGCAGGATTGTCCAGCGCCAAGGAGCCCTGGTGGAGTTGTGGTTACATGCTGGCCCGCTAAAGGACAGGTCAGCCGTTCAGAACCACCAGTGGCTCCGAGGGAGAATGGCGGTAGCTCCCCACTCTCAGAAACAGTTAACATCTCAGAGAGCCACAGAGGCAGCTCTACCCTGTCCTAAAGGGCCGCTTCGAGTCTGCATCCACTCGATGGCTGAGCTCTGAAGAGGGCGCCCCACTGGGCTCTGATTCTCAGTGAGCACATGACTTATTTGACCTCGAAGCAGGTCAGCAGGGTGACTAAGTCAGGGTGCCACATCTCTGGGGCCATCTGGGCATCACAGTGTGGTTACGAGATGAGCATTCTTCTGCAAACGTGCATGCACAGAGCGGCCAGGGGCTGGGGGGAGGGGGGCCATGGTTTGACCTTTGTTCTTGTCCCAGGTGCGAGACAACACCCACCCATTCACCCCTACCCGGGAAAGGAAAAGAAAGAAAGAAAGAAAGAAAGAAAGAAAGAAAGAAAGAAAGAAAGGAAGGAAGGAAGGAAGGAAGGAAGGAAGGAAGGAAGGAAGGAAAGAAAGAAAGAAAGAAAGAAAGAAAGAAAGAAAGAAAGAAAGAAAGAAAGAAAGAAAGAAAGAAAGAAAGAAAGAAGAGAAAAAGAAGCATTAAGAAAGCCCAGTCCTCCTTTCTCCCAGTCCGATGCCCCTGTGAATCATTTTTTTCCCTAGGAAGCTGTAAGCCTCTCGCTGGAAGGAGCCGCGGCTCTTAAACAGCAAACGCAGGCCGAGCCCGTGCAACCCGCCCCGAGGACAGCAGAGGGCGCTGCTGACTTGGGGAGAGGAGAGGGTCCCGGCAGCGGATGCAGTCTCCTTCACTCCGTGGGCCCTGAGGGTGGTGGGGAAGGGAGCAGAGCGGACCTGCTTCGCCTGTGAGTTACCTGGTCTCTCTTTCCTCTTTTATCCTCTGTCATGCGCCCCTGGGCCTGGCCTGGGTGCTGTGGGAGGCTGGAGTGCTGGGTGTGGGAGGAGGTCACAATCAGGGTTCCAAACCAAGTGCCTCCCCACCGGTCGGTCGCTGTTCTGGACGCAGGAAGGGAGCAGTGTTTGTGGAAGTCGTTCTAGGAGTGCCGGGCACAGGATCTCTGTTCCACACTGGCCAGGAGGGAGACCCTCTTTAAGCTTAAAACAGCAACCACACAGAGCAGAAGCAGCTGTAGCGTGGTCTGGTCCATCTCCTGTGGGGTCTTCAGGGGCCTTGTCGAGTTTGGGGAAGCAGGTCTCCAGACCTTTCCTCTGAGCCACCTCAGGGCAGACTGGAACCACCAGTCTCGTAGTCAGCCGTGGAGCACGTTATCCACGGACACCACCAGGGCCTTCTCTGGGAGCTGAGCATCTCTGTGATGTGATGTGGTCTGAGCCGGGGGTCTTCTCAAACACCCCCAGCCCCACCTGCATCTTCTCGTCTCTGGGCCAGGGATGGGGGAAGTCTTTTCTGTCAAGGTCCGTTTGTATCCTTGTAACGTCACCCTCGGGCCACCCTGGTCAGACATGGAACAAACTCCCATCTAATGTGACCGTTGGAACGGCTTCTCTTTGGTGAGGTGTGGATTTTGTCTGCTGTTGAGGATTACCTGGACCTTACATGGCCCCCGGGCTGGAAGTTCCCTGTCCCGCTCTTTGGGGGTCTCCCTGCGAGGCCCAGAAGAGGGGATTAGAAGGAAGGAGATCCGACAGGAAAGGACCAAGGTTGTGGCTAATTCCCAAAAGGCCAAGAGCAGCGGGGCAGACCAGCCTCCAGGGTCCAGCCTTCCTGCCTGCCCTGCCTACTGGACAGATGGCTGCAGAGCTCTGCGGGGATTCAGCCAGGTCGCACCGGTTTGGCAAAAATCGGTGCCTCCCTTTTTTTTTTTTTTGTCGAGTTTGGTGAGCCGGTTGCTCAAATAGCCCTTGTCACCAGGCTTCTCTCGAAGGTTGGGGGCTGCCCCACCCAATGTGGGAGTCACACAATGTTCCTCTGAGCAAAGGTGCATTCTAAGTGCCCGGAGGACTGCTCCTTCTGCCCATCCGTATAAAAAATTAGATGGAACTATGCCTGACTTAAAAGTGAAGAATATTGAAGTGAAGACACCCATCAAGAAGCAAGATAGAACTATCCTAAATAGCAGTTTCATTGTCTTTGGTCAGATACCATGCAATATTTTCCCATTAATAGTTTAAAGCACTTTCTTATAACATCATCCGGCGTTGCGTACCTCATTTGTCAAAGCACTAACTGTATGATGTAATAAACCATCTTTTTGTATGTGATTGCTTTTAATAATGGAAACAGTCATTAGGGCAGCGAACCGGTTTTTAAGTTATTGGAGTCCCACTATTGCTACAGAGTCCTGGCGTCTGTGAGGCTGGACCGGATGTACTGAAAGGATGCTCATTGGCCACGCCCCTTTATCCTACAGCTCCTACATGGGTGGGGCTGGAGGTAATTGAGCCTTTGAAATGGTTTTCCTGGACCAAGGTCAGGGGTGTGGACAGGGTGGGGGACACTGGCCTCTGTCTTGGGTGTTTCCCCCTTCCCCAGCCCCCCCACCCACCTGCACCTCCCAGCAGCATTCAAGAAAGCCCTCAATGTCTCTGAGCCCAGGGTCCTCAGAGATGAGGGGCCCTGGCCTCTTCTGGTGCCTGTGCTCCATGATATCTGCCCAGCCCTAGGAACACTGGTCTTTGAGACGGGAAATGAAGGCGGAGGAGGGCAGAGGCAGAGGAGGAAGGAGTGAGTGGGGCTGAGAGGGGACACTCTGGGCTCTTGTGGACCTGCTCACCAGTGGGGCTGAAACCTTTGTGCTTCAGTTCATGACTGCAGGTGCCTGCTGTGTGTCAAGGGGGACAAGGGGGGGGGGTGCGTGGGAGTGTCCTGGTGAAACATCCCGGTGGAAGTGTGTCCGAGTGGGCTGTCTGACCATCCTTTTGGACAGGGCATAGCTTCTCAGGACACTCCGAGATGGAAAACAGCATATATTGCTTGGAGGTAAGGCTGCATGGGTGCTGCCCAAAGAAACGTGTTAGAACTGCAAGTGCAGCCACACATGTGAAGTGGATATTTATTTATTCCAGCGCCTGCAGATGTAAACCTCCAAACTCATTGCCACTGAGTTCATTCCAGCTCATAGTGACCCTGTGGGACAGAGTAGAATTGCCCCCGTGAGGATTCTGAGACTATGTATCTTGCTGGGGTTGAATGCCTCGTTTTTCTCCCTCAGTGTTGCCAGTAATTTCAAACTGCCGACCTTGCAGTTAGTAGCCTGACTCAGAGCCTAACTCTTATGTTGCCTATGATGCCACAAATGTGGCCAGACCTATTCTATACCCCCAGAAGTGCTGGAATCCATTGTGGTGGCCACTGTGTGGTTTGAATATTCCCCTGAGATCCATCATCTTTTCCATGACTTCTTTCCAGCGTAGACTGCTGGATTTCCCTCCTCGTCTGACATCTTCCCTCTTAGTCTGACGTAGTCTGGGAGGTCTGCTGAAATCAGTCCACCACCGAGGACCCTGCTCTGCTGATGTTGGAGACATAGCTTCCAGCATCACAGCGACAGGACCACCACAGCCCCAGCCCCACAAACCCACCCCCTGGTGGTGGCCATGCATTGAGATCACACTCAGGACACGCCAGCATGCCCTGCTGTGCACACATACGTGAAAGAGCACCCGGCGGCCCATTGCTTCACGAAGTAGCTCTTACATGATACGAAGCAAGTCCTTAAAATGAAGGCGACCCCAGCTCATAGCCACCCTCTAGGACAGGGTAGAACTGCCCTGCGGTTTTCTGAGACTGTGCACTCTTGATGGCAGAAGAAAGCCTCTTCTTTTTCCCAGTGAAGCAGTCGGTGGTTTTGAACCACTGACCTTGAGGTTAGCAGCCCAACGTAACACCCACTAGCCACTGGGTGAGGGGGCTCCTCATAAAGTACTTAGGCACATTTTAACTACAGGGAAAGAAGAGGGTGGAGGAAGGGGGTGGGCAGGGAGCTAGGGAGAAGGATCTGATCACAAAGTATGGGACCTCAAGCCATGCGTCATAGTTCATGACCCCTCACTTGAGCTTCCAACTCAATGGGGATGCTCGCCAGCTGCTGTGTGGGACCGCAGTCACTGCAGATGCTCCAGTGCTCTCAGCTCCCCCCACCCCCCCACTCCCCATCCACCCACCGGGAGGGAGTCCCAGAGGAGAGGCACAGACAGGAACTGAGCTGGAGGACTCAGAGCTGGGAGCCTTGAATGGGACTCGGCATTCCCCAGCTGCAGGCCAGGTGGAGCAGGAGCCTGGAGCTTCTGGGAACATCCATGGGCACCTGTCGGAGCTACTTAATTTTATGTCAATTGGAAGATTTATAAACGTGTAGAGTGGAGCCTGTCAATCAGGTCACAGCCTGATGGTAGCTCCTTGCGGGTGTGGCTTTCTCTCTCTCTCCACCTTCCTGTTGATGAGCACGGGCCTGTGATGCTTCCACCACCGTTAGATCTACAAGACTTTTCACTCACTGGCCCGATGCATGCTGCATCATCGCCTGTGACTGTGCGAGTCTGCAGAGGGATTTATCAACTAGTATCGGACTTATGGACTTGAGTCAGATGGGGCTGGGATGTTTTCCTGTTATGGGAAGCTTCTTGAGGTAAAGCTCTTTCTTACACATACATGAGTGTCTCTGAATTTGTTGCTCTAGTGGATTCGGCCTCACGCTCTGGGAAAAGAGTTGTCTGGAACCTGATCTTCTGTCCTTCCGACTCATCCCATGCAGACGAGAGGGTCGCTGTGTGAGGACACAGGGATGGAGCAGGGGCTCTCTGGAGCCGGGTCCTCCTGGACACCCACACTGTCTGATCATCTAGCACAGGGTGGGGAACGACTGACTCGTGAGCCATATAAGACTCGTGAACTCACCAATGCCAGCTACCGTCACACACCTCACCAAAGAGAGGCCGTTCCGGCCTTCCCATGTGTTGTGGTTTTGTTAGGTGGCGCTGAGTTGCTTCTGACTCATAGGGACCTTATGTAGCACAGAACAAAACACCACCCCATCATGCACCCTCCTCCCAATTGTTCTTGTGCTTGAGCCCATTCTCGCAGTCATGTGTTAATCCATCTGGTTGGGGGTGTTCCTCTTTTACACCACCCTGCTACTTTACCAAGAGTGAAGTCCTTCTCCAGGGACTGGTCTCTCCTGGCAGTGTGTCCAAAGTACATGAGATGAAGTCTACCTATCCTTGCCTCTATGGAGCATTCTGGCTGTACTTCTTCCAAGGTAGATCTGTTTGTCCTTCTGGCAGTCCATGGTAGCTTCAGTATTCTTCACCACTGCCGCCACAGTTCAAATGCTTTTTCTTCACTCTTCCTCAGTCAGGGTCCAACTCTCACATGCATATGATGATTGAAAATACCACGGTTCGGTCAGGTGCCCCTTAGTCCTCCATGTAGCGTCCTTGCTTGTCAACACTCTACAGAGGTCTTGTGCAGCAGATTTACCCAATGCAGTGTGTCCTTTGATTCCTCGATTGCTGCTTCCACGAGCACTGATTGTGGATCCCAGGAAGAAGAAATCCTTGGCAATGTCAGTCTTTTCTCCTCTGACCATGATGTCACCTACTGAAGGTAAAGTCCATTGATGACGATTTTGGTTTTCTGCACATTGAGCTATAACCCATACTGAAGACTGCGATCCTTGCGCTTCATCATCAAGCGACTCAAGGCCTCAATCTCAACGAGCAAGACTGTATGGTCTACTTACAGCAAGTTTTACATCCAATCCCGATGCTGCAGTCTTCTCTCGGCAGTCCGGCGTCTCAGATTATTTGATCAGATGATATGCTGAACCCAGGCGCACACCTTTCCTGGTTTTAAGCCAGGCAGTGCTCCCTTGCTCTGTTTGCACAACTGCCTCTTGGTCCATGTGCACGTTCTTAAGGAGCACAACGAAGTACTGTGGAATCTCCACTCTCCTCAAAGCCGTACACCATCGATGATGGGCTGCGCAGCCTAACGCCTTTGAGTCGTCAGTGAGACGCGGCGTACACCATTCTGGTGCTTTCTGCCCTGAGCCAAGGTCCACCTGACATCGGTGACAACGCCCCCTAGTGCCACGTCCTCTCATGAAGCAGGACTGGACCTCCGGCAGCTCCCTGGCAACGTCCTGTTGCAACCGTTGTCAGATGATCTTCCGCAAAGTTTTGCTTGTCGTCCCATGAGGGGTGACCTAATGAAGTGTTTCATCTCACGGAGCAGGCTAATGTTTCAGCGGGTAGTTTTGTCTGGCCTGCCCATGATGGCTGAAGGTGGCCCTTGGCAGAAGGAAAGGCTCCCTGCCCAGCTTCTAGCATGTGAGGGACAGAACATCACTGCACAAGACCCTCATCTGTCCCAAAGGTCTCCCCCCAGCCGGCCCAAGCCTAAATTCTCCTCTCTGTTTCTCTCCCTCACTGTTCCTGACTAAGCTTCTAGGAGGAACGGGCGGTTCCCCTGTGAGCAGTTCGTATGAACAGATGGGTTTGAACTGGCGTGTTGGAAGGTCAGCGTGCAGAGGCTGAGAGACCCTGAGCAGCTCTGGTATGGCTGGGGTGGGGGGAGTATGGGGGAAGCCAAAGAAAACCTGCTCCCTTGAGTCCATTCCAGGTCCACTCCTCATAAACTTGTATGGGGTTTCGGAGGCTGTAGATCTTTATGGGAACAGACAGCCCCATCTTTCTCCTTGAAGTGGGGAGGATTTTCAGGAAGGTCAAGATAGTTCTGAAGAGGCAATGGGATGGGAGGGGTGTTTAGAGGAATGCGGGTGGCACAGCAAATTAAGCATTAAACCTCTAACCGAGAGGTTGGAGGGTCTAGCCCAGCAGCTGTCCTGCAGGAGAACGACGAGGCAGTCTGCTCTGGTGAACAGTCACGGCCTCAGAGCGCCATGGGGCCATTCTCCTCTGTCCCACGGGGTCCTATGAGTCAAAATCCACTCTAGGGTGGTGGGTTTGGGGTTTTTTTTGGGGGGGCGGGATGGCCAGCCATAGGTCATAGGTGCGTACCATCCACCCCCTTGGTCACCCATCCTGAGGGAAGTTCAGCACGTCTTCCAGATCATTCCACAGATTGGGGGAGGGGTGCCCTGAGAGCCCCATATCGCACTCTCTCGCTCCATGTTTACCCCCGAAGCCAGATGCACCCAGGTGTTCACAGGGCTAGAAGGAACCTGGGGCACCCCATTTTTAGCCACAGACTTTAGGGTCCCCCTCTCCGGGTCCAGGCAGTTTCCCTGGGGACCCCAGATGGGCACTCCTCTCTGTGAACAGGCGATGGGTCTGGATTAGGCAGATGGTGCAGGGGAGGCCTGCACCCCGAGGGGGCAGGTGTGTGCCTGTGAGGCGCCACCTGTCCCAGTGCCCGAAGCGCTCTGTTAGCGTGGCTCTGGTCCCTATCCATCAGGTGGGAGGTGGGAGGTGGGGGGTGAGACAGAGCCTCCCTCCATTCTGCGAGCTCTGTGTCCAGCTCCAAGGACCCTGGGTGGCCACTCCATAACTCTCCGTCTGTTCTGCCTGCAGGTGACAGCCTGGACAATGTGGATGACTACACAGTGCGTCAAGAGCTGGGCTCCCTACTGCAAGGTCCACTGTTCAAACCCCACAGGTGCTCCATGGGAGAAAGGGAGAGCTCCTGCCCCTCAGACCCTCAAGGTGCAGTTCTACTCTGACCTCTAGGGTCACAGGGAGTCAGAATCTCCTGGAGAGCAGTGCCTGAGGGAGGTTGGCGTCGCATTTGGGGTTCCCATGGCCCTGCACTGTTTGGAGAGCAGAGTCTGTGAAATAGCACCGGGAGCTGTTTGGGGGTGATCAGGCCTGCTGCCGCGTGCTGACCACACCCTGGGCAGAGAGAGTCCCAGTAGACCTGGAGGCTCCTGGCCCCCGGGGCTGGACTCTGGTCTCTGGTGCACTCTTCCTCCAGCTCCTGGCGTCTGGGATACAGCCCTGGTGGCACAGCAGTTAAGTGCTTGGCCACACCCCGGGAGAAAGCCTAGACCGTCTAAGGCCCAGCCTGTGATCCCCTGTCCTGTACGTAGGGTGACTCTGGGTCGGAATGGACTTGACAGCAGTTGGCACGTGCCCGGGTGGCACGAATGGGGTCAGCTGGCTGCTGGCCTAAAGCCTAGTGGTTGGAAGCCATCAGTGGTGCTGCGGAAGAAGAGTTTGAAGAGCCACTTCCATAAGGATAACAGCCCAGCAAGCACTTGGCCTGGGGGCCAACTCAAGGGCGACTCAAGGGCAGCTCAATGAAGTGACCTTGAGGCCAGCTGCCTTCTGTGGATAACTGAGTGCCCAGCATCTGGGGAGGGCACCCAAGCCCAGTGGTCTGTTTGAGAGCCTTTGCTCAGGGAGGAGGTCTGCTGGGCTGACCATCTGACCACCAGGAAGGGACTCTTCCAGGGGGATGGAAAGTCCAGAGGGCGTCTTCCTGTCCCTCTGAGGGACCTCTCCCAGAACAGGGGGCCCACTGGGGTGTGATTCCGTCCAAGGGGTTGCATTGAGACAGCTGGTAGCAGGACGCTGGGAGCAGCGAGGCGTCCCTGGGTGGCACAAACTGTTACACTGTGGCTCCAAACCGCAGGCCGGTGAGCTGAGCCCGTCCAGCCAATGTGCCGGGGAAGAAAGACCAGGCAACCTGCCCCCACAGTCCCTGGAAACCCAGTGGAGCTCATTTCTGCTGGTAACACATGGGGTTTCCCTGGGTCGGGATAAACTCAGTGGGCTCACAGCAGTAAGATTGTAAGTTAGAGTTAAGAAGGACCTCTGGTTATGGGCAGTGAGGGAGGAAGCATGGAGCTGCGTCCCCTCCTTGTCTTCACTGGGCCAGGGTTAGACTGGCAGGTAAACCCTCACACCATGGGGACCTTACAGGACAGGGGTAGAACTGCCCCTGTGGGTTTCCAAGACAGAGACTCTTTATGGGGGTGGAACACCCCGCCTTTCCCCGCAGAGCAGCTGGAGGTTAGCCGTCTGGTGTGGGAGCACTGTGCCCGCAGGGCGCCTTTGGGTAGTACAGTGACGCAGAATGAGATCATTCCCGTGTTCACATTAAACACGTGCTCAGAGCTGCTGAATGTTTAATACTCTGTGAGCGTTTGTACCACTCTCCTCTGGCTTCCTGGGGTTACATTGATGTCTGATATTATTTCACCAGCCCCTAGCCACTCTCGTGGGTGGAGGGTCCCTGCCCCTGGCAGGGGGTGGGGGACTGGGATGATTATACCCCTGATCCTTACTAAGCCCCTGACCCTGGCAGGCTCCTGGCTGCTCAGAACCTTCCGGAAGGGATTGACCTAATTTCCAGGGTCTAAGGAACGACAAAAGCCCCAGTCAAAACTCCTGTAAGTCGGTGATAAAGAGTCTCCATTGGAAAAAGTAAATCACCTCTCTAAAGACAGCAGCTTCCTCGCCCACAAGCCCTTGAGACACACTCTGCCAGCAGCAGGGAGTCCCCAAACCTGACCCTCGTGGCTCCTGGGGGGACCTCTGCCCACTGTCCCCCTTCGGCCTGGCCAGGCCACAGAGCCCCTGCCACCTCCTCCTCACAGACCTGGGGACAGAGGAGATGCTGCTGGACAGAACACACAGACACAGAGACATAGACACATACAGAGAGACAGACATACACAGAGAAACACAAAGACACACATAGGCACAGGAACACACAGAGAGACACAAACACACACACAAAGACATGTACACATAGATACAGATACACGCAGACACACACACACACAGACACATAAACACAGATACACACACAGAGACACAAAGATACACACATAGACACGTACAGATAGATACAGATACACACACACACAAGCACATACAGACACACATAGACACATAGCCATATTCAGACACAAACAGACAGACACACATAGAGATACAGACACACAGAGACAGACACACATACCCCAAAATGCCTGCCCTGGGGGTTGCATCAGGCATCACTTATATATTAGGGAAACTGAGGCTCGGGAGGCTAGCCACCTTGCCCAAGGTTGTCAACTGTGTAAGTGGGCAAAGGCAGCATTCACACCCAGCGCCTAGCTTTTGAAAATCCAGCCCCTGCCCTGTTCCCCAGCTGCTGTCCAAACTTTTGATGAGCTTATGAACCACCTGGCGCCCCTCCCTCACCGCTGAGGAGGGCACCGTGGTCTCTCCGGGAGCCTGTTGGACTGCAGAGTTTGCACTCCGAATCTGCCTCTGAGCAAGCCTCCCAGGTGAGTCCCAGAAGCCCTGGTGGCACCGTGGGTTAAGTGCCAGCTTGTCAATTGTCAAGGGTAGCCAGCGACGTTGCAGGAGAACGCTGAGGCTGTCCGTCCCCAGTCCCCCAACCTTCCTTTCCAGCCTATCCTCTGTGTCCGTCCAGTGGGGAGGGGCTGGGCAAGGCACAGTTCAGTGGATATCATTCCCTAAAGTGACCCTGACCTGCCTGGTAGAGGCAGAAACAGTGTTTTCAATGGCATCCCAAGGATGCTGTGTTGTCCTGACTTTTCTATGTAAGCCAGGATGCACAGTGCGATTATGCCTTTGGTTGCTAAGTGCAAGGTCAGCAGTTCGAAATCACCAGCCGCTCAGTGGGGAAAAGAAGAGACTTCTATTCTCGTAGATAGCCGCGGTCTCAGAAACCCCCATGGGGAAGTTCTGCCCTGTCTTACAGGGTCGCGATGAGTTGGCATTGGCTTGATGGATGGTAGTGAGGATGGCAGGAGTCTGGAGTTTGGTTTTGGCTCTTTAATCCAGCACCTAGAGGTGGTTGATGGAGCGTGCGCGCGTGCACACACACACACACACACACACTTCCTGAGCACATGCCAGAGTGTGTTTCCTACTAGTGATGCCGTGGTGAAAGGGCTCACCTGCTAACTGAAAGGTTGGTGGTTCAAATCCATCAGCCACTCCATAAGAGGAAGAGGAGGTAGTCTGTTTCCCTAAAGGTAACAGCCTCGGAAACCCCAGGGCATGGCCCTAGTCCGTCCGAGGGGGCGCTATGAGTCGGAATCCCCTCTTCGTCGTCAGCAGCGGAGTGGTTTATTCGACGCCTTCCTACAGAGTGACTTGCTGCCTTTCCAAACCTCAGCTTGCTCATCTGAAAAATGGGGAGAGCTCCCAGAATGATGCCCGAGCCCAAGCCTACTAAACCCACCGCCGTGGAGTTGATGGTATCACTTAGCGACCCTAGAGAGGGCTTCTGAGGCTGTGAATCTTTGCAGGAGCAGCCTGCCTCCTCTTTCACTCATGGGACAGCCGATGGGCTTGAACCAGCAACCTGGTGGTAAGCAATGCAACCGCCAGGGCTCCTGGGATGAGAGAGGAAGCCTTTGGTAAATCCACGTGCACATGCGATGTGACATCCATTCATTTTTCCAAACGCAGATTTCATCCAGAGAGATGAGATCATTGTGCGGGGGACAGAAGTTCCCATGGGGTTGGGAACGCGCCATTCCCTCCATTCTGTGTCCTTAGGTGGGGCAGCTCCAACCCAGAGGAGACAGACACGGGTACCCTCTAGTCAAAGCCAATGGAAACTGCCAGCCCATGTTCGCGGAGGCCCATCAGGGATGCAACTGGGTGGTCACCCAGCTCCCTGTGGAGTAGGGCATGGGGGTGGGGTAAGCACCCACTGGGGTGGAGGGACTAGGGGCTGCCTGCGGCCAGAGAAGCCCAGACACTCTATCCTGGATGCTTCTGGCCTCTCTGCTAATTTTCCTGGTGTATCTTGGCCTTTTTTGTTTCAATCCATTTCTATTTTTTTGACAGTTTTAGATTTATGGAAAAACGATGCAGCAAGTGCAGAGCCCTCCCACACGCCCCCTCTGGCTCCTATTACCCACAGCTTGCATCCCTGTGGCACGTTCGCTACCCGGAGAAACCAGTATTGATCTCTTCTGATTCACTGCAGCCCTGAGTTCATGGCAGGGCCTTGACTTGGGGCTGCTCCATCTATGGGCTTTGATAAATGCGTATCGTCAGCATTATACAGAAGAGTGTCACTGCCCCCCGAAAGAGTGCCCCTGCTCTGCCGATGCACCCCTCCCCTGGACCAGTGCAGAGCGGCTCGCTATCTCTGTTGCTTCTGCCTTCTTGGGATGCTGCGCAGTTGGAGCGAACCGTGGGCAGCCCTTCCAGGCTGCCCTTTTGCTCCTGTGATGCGCATTTCGGGCTCCTCCTTGTCTTTTCGGAGCTTGATGGTTCTTTTCTAAAAATTAAAAAAATATGTATTGTTATGATTTTCCCCACAACAGTTTTGTTGGCATCTAATTGACACATCACATGACTCCACCATTCAATCGCACTCAGAAGAGTTGTAGCACCACCGCCACAATCAGTCGCAGAACATTTTCTTCCTTCTTGTCCTCATGGTTAGTAGCTTTCCACCTCCACCTGGCCCCTCCAGCCTCCCCTGTCCCCCCTGCCCCCTCACCAGGAACGCTCAATCCAGTTCGTGACTCTATAGATTTACCTATCCTGGGTTTCATATACAGAAATATGTTAAAACAGAAATGAAAAACTAATGCCCATCAAGTAAAACCTTAATCGAAAAGAAAATGGGAAATATCGGAAACTAGAACCTTCTTTAGCTCATTCAACAACACTCCTGCTGTACATATGCCTCCGGCGTCTAGCACAGATGGAAAAGGTAACAAGGTTGTGACCTTGACTCCTCAGGATCCAGGATGGAGAGTTTGGGGGGTTACTGTAGACCTGCTGGCACGGTGGCTACACATCAGGCTGCCAAGGTCAGCCATTCAAAACCACCAGCCTCCATGGAAGAAAGATGGGCTTCCTCTTCCCATAAGGAGTTCGAGTCTCTGAAACTCACAGGAGCATGGCCCCCCTGTCCTATAGGGTTGCTTTGAGTCGGCATGGACTCGCTGGCAGTTCATTGGGTTTTGAATTTTGGATAGACCTAGTTAAGCATTGTAGCCAGCTGCAAGGTCAGTGGTTTAAACCCACCAGCTGCTCCCCTGGAGACAAGTGAGGCTGTGGTCCGCTGCCATGTGATTCACAGTTTCAGAACATCTGTCTTGCAGGGCCTCTAGGAGTCAGAATCGACTCGATGGCAGTGAGGTTAGTTTTCTTTCTCCTTTTTGATAGGGCTCCTGGGCTCCTATCCAAGAAAGCAGTCCTTGCTGTTATCAGAGGGCCAGCAGTGAGAGCCGCCGGCTGCTCCATGGGCGAAGATGAAGCTATCGGTGTCCATAAAGATGATCGTCACGGGGACCCGTGGAGCTGTTCTGCTTTGTCCTAGACCAGCGGTTCTCAACCTGTGGGTCGCAACCCCTTGGGGCGTGTGTCGAACCATCCTTTCACAGGGGGGTCGCCCAAGTCATAACAGTAACAAAATGACAGTGATGAAATAGCAATGAAAATAATGTTATGGTTGAGGGGGGGGGCGTGCGTCACTACAACATGAGGAACTGTATTAAAGGGTCGTGGCATTAGGAAGGTTGAGAACCACTGTCCTATATGGTCGCTGTACGTTTGAATCAATTTGACAGCAGTGAGTTTGGATCTTTGGTTTTTAGGGGTTGTGGCAGTTACATACTCTCCTGTCAACTTGAGTGAAGGGGTGCGTCTAGCCTGTCAATCAGGTCACAGCCAGGGAAGCTTTTGTGTGGGCATGGCCTTCTCCTAAGGATTCTGGGAACTCCTGTCTTCCTTCCTGGAGGTGGGACATGCACTCTTTCTGTGAGACATTCCTGTTGAGACTTCACATGGAGCTAGGCTGATGCAGCCAGAGCCCTGGTTCTGGAGGAGCCACGTGGAAACCCACACCAGTTCTGAGATGCCTCTACCACCACTGGATCCACAAGACTTCCCTCCCACTGGCCTGTGATCATCCTGCATTCTACGTCCTTGCATGTGTTTCTTGAGTCTGAAGAGGAATTTATGGACTGCTATCAGACATATGGGCTAATATCAGACTGGGCTAGGATGTTTTCTTAATGCACAATTGCTCTTTTATAGAAAGCTTTTTCTCAGACACATATGAGTGTCTATGAATTTGTTTCTCTAGTCTACCCGGACTAACCCAAGGAGTCCTGGGGTTTCCCTTGGGAGAAGACCTGCTTCTGTCTTGGCGCAGAGGCTGGAGATGGTGGACGGTAGAGTGTACTGAGAAGAAGGGGGAGAATGAACATGGAGAACTGGACGGCTTAGGCTGTTGGAGGACATCAGTAGGCTCCAGCTTATAGCAAAGCTGTGGACAGCAGAGTGGACCACTGCCCAATCCTGTGCCATCTTCGCAGTGCTTGTTAGGGGTGGACCCACGGTTACAGCCACCGTGTCAATCCGTCTCATCCAAGGTCTTCCTCTCTTTTGCTAACTCCCTACCAAGTACCTCCTTCCCCAGGGACTGGTCTCTCCTGATACCATCTTCAAAGTGTCTGGGACAGTTCTTGTGGACCTTCTGCTTTACCAAGCACGATGCTGTTTCAAGGAGTGGTCTCACCTGATAACATGTCCAAATTGTGTCAAACTGTTTTGATGACCGTCTGCTCTACCGAGCATAATGTCTTCTCCCAGAGACTGGAGTCTCACCATTCCCCCTTCTAAGGAGCATTCTGGCTCTACTTCCTCCAAGAGAGATCTGTACGTTCTCCTGGCGGCCCATGTTACATGCCATATTTTGCACCAATACTGTGAATCAAATGCACCAGTTCTTCCCCAGTCATTCATATTTGCTGTCCAGCTTCCGCATGCATAGGTGGCCATTGAAAATAGAGCCAGGCGCATCACAGAGTGACATCTGTGCTCTTTAACATTTTAAAGAGGTCTTTTGCAGCAGATTTACCCAGTGCACTATAGAGTACGATTTCTTGACTCGCTGCTTCTGCAAGCTTTGATAGTGCGCCCAGAAAAATGAAATCCTGACAACTTCAATCTGCTCTCCATTTATCATGATGCTGTCTATTATTCCAATTATGAGGGTTTTTATTTTCTTTACATTGTGCTATGTGATTGGTAGGCTTATTGTGTCAACCTGGCCAATAAGAACATGTGGGATTAATCAGGTCGCAGTTTGATTGGAGGGAAAAGATAAATGGCTCTGATAGGCCCGCCTCCCTCTCTCGCTTGCTGCTGATTAGAGCGTGCTGGAGAGTGCTGCTGCATTAGCTAGTTCTCTGCCTGAACCTGTGAGCTACATACCTGTGGGCCAGACCAGTCCATGGATTGTGTGGCTAGAGCTTGAGCGTCCTTCAAGCCCTGCTTCACCACACTGCAGATATGGGCATCTCTTGAGCTTGAGCTTGAGCTTGAGGGTGGTGGATCTTGTTGCCTTGCATTGATTGCATTCGACATCCCATCTGGGCCTGTTTTGCTAAACTCCCAAGCTGCTAACTGTTGGTGACACACCCTGCTGTTCGCTGCCTTGTGGGTAGACTCTGCTTGCCTTGCCAGAGGGAGGACTCTGCTGTCTGCTTCCTTGACCTTGGACCCAGAAGCCCATGTGAGTTGAAGGACTTCCAGTATAGCAACTGTTCCAGGGAAGCGAGTTGAACCGAGCCCTCTGCACAGCTGTGTGGACTAATTAGCTGTTATAATCCTTCTCGCTGTTTAAACCTATATATATATATATATATATATATAATCATAAGTGTCCTGTTTATTTTCTTTCTCGAGAATCCTAACTCAAGCTGTAACCCATACTAAAGGCTGCAGTGCTTGATCTGTATTGGTAAGCAAGCGCCTTATGTCCTCTTGGCTTTCAGCAAGCAAGGGTGTGTCATCTGTGTATAAATTTGTTACTGAGCCTTCCTCTAAGCGTGATGCTTTTCCTTCTTCATTTAGTCCCATTTGGATTATTTGCTCAGCACAGAGATTGAATACGTCTGGTGAAAAGATATAATCCTGATACATACTTTTCCTTTCACCCACGCAAAAAATGAACCTCCTATAGCATGTTTAAATTGGCCAAATGGGGGTCTGCAAAGGGTCGTTGTGCCCAGCACCTCTCTGTTTTAGACTCCTTGCCTGCCTGTCTCATAGAGTATCTTAGAAGTGCGTGGGGAGCAGAGACCAACATAGACCTGAATCACGGCAGGGAGCTTTAATGAAAGAATAAATGAGCTCAAAGAAGCTCGATCCATGCTCCTCATGTAGCACGGCCAGTGCTGTGTGCACTGTTCAGGGGCCCATGATAGTGCAGTGCAGGAAGAGGGGAAGGACAAGTTCGTGCTCCAGAGAGGTCACTGACTTCAGACATTGAGGACATTACACCCACCCTCCTGGGATTCCCCGCTTCCTCCTGAAGAGGTCAAATGCATCTGCACAGCTCAGACCATTGGTTCTCACGCAGCAGGATCAGCCTCACCCTGCAGCCTCTGTCTGAACAGTCAGCCGCCAGCTAATTCACGAGGAAGAGGCACCGTGGGGCTCTAGGCCCCCAGTCTGCTCTGGCTGGGCCCACCAGGACATCATCTAGCAGAGGGAAGGTGGAGAGGGTCTCAGAGTAGGTAGGTGCCGGCCACTCCCTATGCTGAGAATATGCCAGCAGCCTGGGGGAAAGCTCCCCCACTCTCGGCTCCAGCAAGATCGATGTCTCAGATCCTGCCCATCTCTAGCTGTCAAGACTCTTCCTGGGAGCACATCCAGGCGGCACCGTCTTGCATTCACTTAGAGCTAATTGTCAGGTAATGAATTCGATTGGGCTCACCATATTGAAATCCCTTCTGCCCCCAGCTGAGCACCAGTAAATCATTTACATCACAAATCTCCTCCTCATAGGTCGCTCCTTTGGGCCAAGCTGTTGCTCAGACCATCTATCTCCTGCTTCCCCACATTCTTGGAGCTTTAGAAGCACTGGAAAACCACCCTGTCTCCTGGTTAAGGATACAATTTTGAGAGCCACCCCAGATCACTGAGTTTGAGGAAGTGCCTCCCAGACTTTAGGACATCGGTTCTTCAAGTTGTGGCCCCTGGAGCCAGCAGCTCCAGCGTCCTGGGACCTAGGTAGGGATGCAGGTTTCCAGGCCACCCCGAACTCACCAGATCCGACACCCATCAGCTGACTTCTGACCATCTCTCCTGATGATCTTGACTCACACTCCTTTGTGAGAACCTCGGATCTACTGGGGCCCCAGGAAGTCCTTGCTCTCTCAACTTATTGTAGGTCTCGGGAGTTTGTTAGAGGCTCCTGGATGTCTTTCTTTCTCTTCTCTGGGTTGGCTTAGAATTGGAGTCACTTGGAAGAAATAAAGAAAATCTAAGCAACGTATGCATGATGGATGCCCACGTTTCACATGTGAGGGGAGCCCAAAACTAGGCAGCGGCTTCATGACCTTGAACTCCCTCTTCCCTGCTGCTCTAGGCCCCTTAGCACGCAGCCTTATGCTCCAAGGGGATTTCTCAGGATCCAGCCATGGCATCTCCCTCCTCCCAGTAGAAGAGAGGAAGGTAAACAAGAAGAGCATGCCTGATCACTGATGGACACTCACACACACCTTAGCGGCCAACGTGTGGTCACTTGGTCAACACTTGGCTGGCTGCAAGGGAGGCTGGGAAATGTCTTCTTTATCCTGAGTGGTCAAGTCTGGAGCTAACTATCAGAGATCCCTGGTTAAGGAGGAAAAGGAGATCAGCCCCAACTGAGATTTGTTCTGCCTCCAAGTCTCCTCTCCCAGCAGTCCTCTGGTAGAACTGCTTCAGCCTTTAAGGCCTGCTGCATATTGCATTTTTTCCAGGAAGCTCCCCAGCTCCATCTGCATCTTGCTCACCCCGGTGAGCCCTCAAGCCTGCAGCCGCTGGCTTTCCATTCCCTCTGCTTGCTGAGTCACTTGGCTTCCAGGTGCATAGAAACCAGTGCTTTGGAGGTGACTTTGCCCTTGGCTGTGAGTCTCTCAGCCACTTCTGGGCCCAACTCCTCACCTATAAAAAGAGAGGACTGTCGATGATCCCCCCCTGTGCCTGCCTCCTTCTCCCATGTTGCTGCAGTCAGCTCCCCCATCCCCTGATGTGAGCCCCTGAATGAGATAGGTGACCTCGACAAACCTCGGTTTCCTCTTCCGTTAAGTGGGGACGAGACTCACTATCCCAGCCATCAAAAGAACTGAGGGGGCAAGGGGAAGCATGTACCGAGTCTGACAGGGGCACCAGAAATATCACCTCTTTTCTGAAGATGCTTTTGAAGCATATTCCTTAGGCATTCTCTTCTTCCATGCCCAAGAACATACACGAGCCAGTGGAACACCTTACGGGCAGACCAGTTCCCAGACTCCTGCGCCTTGCAGCATCAAGCGCAGCCTCCCTGTTGAGGGTACCCGGCATGCTGCTGAGATGTTATCCAGATGTCACTAGCTGTCACTGAGTCCGTGGTGGTCTCGTGGTGACCCCATCCACAATGATGTCTCAGGCTCTGATTTCCAGAAAGAGATTATCAGGTCTGTTTTCCTAGTCTCCCTTTATCTAGATTCTAGATTCTAGAAGCTTTGCTGAAACCTGACAGACAGGCGGTGGCAAGCTGGGAGTCAAACCCGGCTTTGGAGGGGCCCGCCTCCATCTCCGCTTGCCCTCTGGAAGCCATCGTGGATAATGTGCTGGAACACTCTCTCGGCTCTGCCTAGCAACGGGAAATATTGGAGCATAACCCAGATCCTCCAGGAGCCATCAAGGCGGGCCTGTTCAAGTTGGCATCAACTCCACCAGCCTCCTGCTGAAGGCTCTGCCAATCTGGCCAAGCTTTGGCACCACGTGGGGCTGGGGAACACCCCTTCTATGGAATGCCATCCTTCCATGCGAGCCGATTTTCAGAGGTGATGGAGGCGCCCACCAAGGCGTGTCTGGAGCCCTGGGTTCTGCAGTGGGGAGCGGAGACGGTTGTCCACGTTGCTTGGCACTGCCTGCTCCAGTGCTGCCCTGTGCTGGGTGCTTTGAGCTTAAAGGTGGTTCACCAATAGACAGGGATTCTAGGAGGGTCCCAGAGTCCAGGTGCTCCGGCTATGACCTCTCTTTCTCAGCCAGTGTCCTGGTCCCCAGGGATGTCGTCCCGAAGGATATTCCCACTGAGTGGCTTTCAAGAGGAGACTCTTCTGATCTCAGGGTTCTGTAGGTGAGAAGTCTGAGTCTGGGCTCAGAATTTCTTGTGTGGCCTCGCTCCTAGGTTCTGGTGACGGCCGCCCTAGCTGGTCCTTTGCCTCTAGAGGAGCCCAAGTGACACCTGTCCTTCTGTCATGTGAATATCTATGTCTTTCTACTCTTTTTATTAGATGTCTCTCAGAAGGATCTTGGCTTAGGGTCTACCTCATTTTGTGACGACCACATTACCGCAATGCTCATAGAAGCTGCCGTTAAGAGATCCACGGACAGGTCACATTGGGTACACCTGCTGCACACAATCTCTTTATAGTGTTGAAAAGCATGGATTTTACTTTGGGGACTAAGGTGCACCTGACTCAAGCCTGGTATTTTCAATCAGGTGAGAGTTGGACCTGAATAAGGAAGACTGAAGACGTGCCAATGCGCTTGAACCCTGGTGCTGGCGAAGACTATTGGATGCACCATGGACTGCCAGAAGCACATACAGATTGCCTTGGAAGAAGTATATCCAGGATGCTCCTTAGAGGCAAGGGTGGTGAGACGTCATCTCATGGACTTTGGACATGTTGTCAGGAGAGAGCAGTCCCTGGGGAAGGGTATCGTGCTCAGTAAAGAGGGAGCTAGAAAGGCCTTCAATCAGATGGACTGACACAGTGGCTGCAATAATGGCCTCAAGCATGAGAACAAGGGTGAGGATGGCCCGGGACTGAGCAGTGGCGTTTCTTTTGGTAGGGTCTCCTCGTAGGGGCCCCGTGAATGGGGACTGACTGGACTGCACCTAACAACAACAACAACAACAACAACAGCATTTCTAACCAGGGTCATATTGACAGACAAGGATGAGGAGCCCAGCATGTATTTTGAAGGGACACTGTAAGCTGGCTGCCAGGGAGGGATGGTCACACCATCTGTTGCAGAGTAGAGCTGCTTCCTGAGATCAGATCGACTGTCATCTCTGTGCACGCAGGTGCCAGGTCTTTCTTCGGCAGCACTGCAGGGTGGAATTGAACCCCTGACCTTTCAGTTAACAACCGAGAGTATTAGCCAGCCTGTTAATACTGGATTAACCAAGGATTCCCGGGGCTCATATGCTATCTCATTTATTTTGCAGGCCTTCAAAGTCAGCGGCACCGGTGAAGGTTGCACCCAAAGTCACCGAGTCAGAGGAATGTCAGAGTCTGGTGCTCGCTGTGGTCCCAGGTTTGTTTTTAATTAGATGTTGGTATCTTTCTATTACACGGTGCCACCTCCTCTAGAGCCCAGGAAAGGCTGCGGATGTATCGGTGCAACCTCTCCTAATTACCACGGGAAGAAAAACACCTCGGTGCAGACCTCATTTTGAGGATAGCGGTTTGAAGGGGGAAAGTTACAAAGGAAATGGAAAGCCTGTCCCCGAGCCAGCTGCAATGCTTCGTCAGCCCGGGAGTTCAAAGAGGGAGGCTTCGGGAAGGTCTTGAGGAGAATTACTTAATTTGGAGCATTGGGAACCCAACAATTATTTGCTTAAAAATAGAATTTGCTGAAACAACTTCCAGCTTCTTATTCTTCTCACTGCATAATAAAGTAATTAGTAATTTGTGTCACTCCGGTAATTTTTCTCCTTCTCATAATCACCAGCGGTGACACAGTTACCATGCTGGGCCTTTAACACACACACACATGCACACGCACGCATGCACACACGCTCCATACACACACACACACATCGATTTGATCCCAGGAAGAAGGTGGATGTGGTCCATTTGTGTCGATGGTGGGAGCTGTTGGAATGAGAAATAAGTGAGCCCCTGAAATGAGTTCACTTCCATGTGTAAACTGAGTGTGAGTGCTCTACGGATCAGAGAATCGAGTACGGACCTACCCAAATATCCCCAAATTTCATTCAGAAGCCGTTGGTCTATGGTGCATGGCGATGTATTTATTTACTACTACAAGTCAAGACTTTGTTCTGACATGTGGGTTGTATTGTTTAATACCCTGGGCTTTGTTGTTGTTGGGTGCCATGAGTCAGCTCCAACCCATAGCAACCCCAGGCACCACAGAAGGAAACACCGCCTCGTCCTAGGACATCTTCACCACTGTGCCTGTGCCTGAGCCCATTGTTGCAGTCACTGTATCAGTCTGTCTCGTTGAGTGCCGTCCTCTCTTTCGCTGCCCCTCAACTTTACCACACATGATGTTCTTCTCCAGGGACTGATTTCTCTTGACAGCATGTCCAGCGTATGTAAGACGAAGTCTCTCCATTGTTTCTTCAAAGGAGCATCCTGGCCGTATTTGTTCCAGAGGATTGGCCACAGTCCATCCTTTGTGCTACTTGGATCCGCTTGCTTCAAATAGTCAGTTCCCTCAATGTGTAAGCCATTCCTCTAGGAGTCTAGTCGGTCTCTTCTCCTGAGAAACATTACATTAGGAAGGTTGCTAGGATGAACTATAGCCCTTACTATTGTATCTGGTCTCAAGGAACAGCTAACTCACTGCCTTTCCCTATTCAACGGCCAGCTCTAGACTCACCACATCCTTGAATAACACAGGGACTCCACACAGTTCTCCTTGGCAGATTTTACTCCAGTGTGTAACATCAGTCTTACCTCCACGAATGCTTAGGGCCAATTACACTGCTAGCAAGCTAAGTCCTCTCTTTGCTGATGTCTTGGTACAAGCAGCCCCAAAGGTCAAGGTGGTAGTCATAGCTTATAATTTAATGGGACTCTTCCTGTGCCCTTGGATGATACATCCCTTCTCTTGAGCCGGATTTGCAGAATCTAGAGCTGTGAATCTGGGAAGCAACCTCCCAAGTAGGTCCTGGGCACTTCTACTTCTCCACCTTAGCTTCTCAGTCCATGTATTCTATTTATGAAGGGTTCCGCACCATCAAAAGGCCATAATGGTCATTGACTTAAGGTACATGCATTCTGGAGGATAGCATGCCAACCTCTTCAGAATCATTTCCAAACTGAACTTCACTTGTGCATTTAACAGGCCCCCTTTCATTAATCAGTCCAATGACTTCTGAGTGGTGTACTGTAAGATAGGACCAGTATACCCCATGATCATGAACTCACTGGTATACTTCCTTAACCATAAAATGAGTCTCACTCAATATCACGTGCACTCCCCTATCAGATGGAGAGTACAACTGAGTCCAGGAAAGCAAATCCATGCCTGGAATATATGCTCATGCCAGGACAGATGAATCGGTCCCTTCCAAGATAAAAGCAGTCCCATGTGATCACTTGCTGCCAAGCAGTCTCTTTGAGGGCCAGTATCATAGAGTGTCTATCTGTCTCTATGGCTACAGGGTTGACATTCAGTAAGAGCAGTAACTATATCCATGTCGGTGAGTGGGAACCCAGGTCTGGGGCCAGGTATAGCTTTTGATTCCTGCTACCACATAATTTCTTTAATGAGCCCATTGGATGATTGATGGGACCACCACGTGGGTGGCTCAGGGTGGAGGTTGGCTGATACCAACTGCCTTTGTATCTCCTTTATTCAATTCTTCTCTAGGGATGGTCTCCGCTGGGCACTAGCAGGAGATGCAAGCATCCTAATACTTTGCACTCCTTGATCCACCTGCTCTTTCTCCAGACTTTCTCGTTCCTGAACTTCCAAGGGATTTTCCACTGCTGGAGTGTGGCTGTCTTAGCATCAAGGCACTTTTCTCTCCGCAGAGTGGAGGGTGAGCTGAAACTACCTGGAGCTTTGCGCATTGGGAGCATTTCCCCTCAACCTGGTCGTTTGGTCTGCCCAGGAGTGGAGGCACAGAGCACCTTTGCACCCTTTGGACACCATTTTGATTTCACGCCAAGCCAACCCCATCTGACTTTGCATGTCCTCTTTCAGCTCTTCATTATGTCACTGGTAGTGTGAGTTGAGGGGAAGGATGATGGGGCTGTGACGGGTGGCATGCGTCTCCATCTCTTGCTTGTGCAGCTTACTCGTGCCCCCTGTCCCTATTGGTGCCAGAGTCCAGATTATCTACTGGCTGCAGTCCAGTTGCACAGCCATTGAGTAGTTAAAAATATATCTATGTATGATTAGACCCTAGATTAAAATTAGTAAATCAATAAAGAACAGGCATTGCGTAGGTCATATTCTCTTACCATGAAATCGTCTCAGGGATCACACAAATGCTTCAAGCATTTGCATATTTAAAAATGCTCCCCGGAAAATGACGAAGTGAAAGAGGTCATTTTCAGTATTCAAACATTCAAAATTGTCTTAATTTATGGGAGATAGCCAAACCTTTTCATTGAAATCAAATGCATTGTCTTAAGGTGCTTTAAAAACAAAGTTCAAATGGAAGAAGCACACCGACCTGTGTGATCATGATGTGTTGAAGGGATCAGGTATCAAAGACCCAGAATAAAAAATCATACCATTGTGAATGAGGGGGAGTGTGGAGTGGAGACCCAGAGCCCATCTGTAGACAAGTGGACATCCCCTTACAGAAGGGTCACAAGGAAGAGAGAAGCCAGTCAGGGTGCAGTAGAGCACCGATGAAACATACAACTTGCCTCTGGTTCTTTAATGGTCCCCCGCCTCCCGCCCCCACTATCATGATCCAAATTCTACCTTACAAATCCAACTAGATCAGAGCATGTACATGGGTCCCAATAAGAGCTGGAAACAAAGGGAATCCAGGACAGATAAACCCCTCAGGATCAATAATGAGAGCAGCGATACCAGGAGGGGAAGGGGAAGGTAGGGGAGAGAAAGGGGGAACCAATCACAATGATCTACATATACCCCCCTCCCTAGAGGACACACAATAGAAAAATGGGTGAAGGGAGACATCAGATAGTGTAAGACATGAAAAGTAATAATTTATAAATTATCAAGGTTTCGAGAGGGGTGGGGGTTGTGGGGGGAGGTGAGGAGCTGATACCAAGGGCTCAGTAGAAAGAAAATGTTTTGAATATGATGCTGTCAACCAACATACAAATGTGCTTGATACAATGGATGCATGTATGTATTGTGATAAGAGCTGTAGGAGCCCCTAATAAAATGATTTTTAAGGTGTTTAAAAAAGAAAATGACACAAGGCAAACTAAAGAAATGAAGCTATAAACGCAGTAAGGTAGAGGACATAATGTAAATCAAATCGAACTAGGCCAGCAAAATTGTTACATGTTGGTGGTGGTCGTGTCTCTGAGCGGGTTCAGACTCACAGCGACCCGGTGGACACCAGAACGAAACACTGCCCAGTCCTGCTCCATCCTCAGTGTAGGTCTGAGGTTGGAGCCCAGTGTTGCTGCCTCTGTGTACATCCATCTCCCTGAAGGTCTTCCTCATTTTTGCTGCCCTTCCAGGTGATTAAGCGGAATGTTTTTCCTGGCAAGCCCAAAGTGAATGAGCTGAAGTCTTCCCACGCTTGTCTCTCAGGAGCATTCTGGCTCTACTTCTTCTAAGACAGATCTGTTTGTCCTTTGGGCAGTCCCTGGCACTTACCATATCCTTCTCCAGCACCGCAATTCAAATGCATCGATTCTGCCCAGTCTTCCTTATTTAATGCCCAACTCTCACACGCACGTGAGGCAATCGAACATACATATAGAATTATAAAATGAAAATGAATTGGCAAAACAAAAGACGTAATATAGAAAAATCAATATAAGAGTGAGGGGTTTTTAAAAATCATTTTATTTGGGGCTCATACAACTCCTATCACAATCCATCCATACATCAATTGTGTAAATCTAAGAGTGAGGTTTTATAAAGAAGTTTTTATGAATTGTTTTACCCAAAAATTTTTTATCAAGTTTTAGATAGAAATAATTTAGGACTGATCGCTAGACTGCCCCCGTAGGATAAGAGAGGACGGTGAGACTTCATCTCTGGGCATGTTGTCGAGAGAGACCAGTCCCTAGCAAAGGACTCGGTGAGGTAGAAGGGCAGCAAAAAAGAGGAATTTCCTTGGCAAGAAAGAGGATCCCAGCAGCTACAAGAATGGGCTCAAACATAGTGCCAGCTGTGCGGATGGTAAAGGACTGGGTGGTGTTTCCTTCCATTGGACACAGGGTTGCGACGAGTTGGAACCGATTTGATGGCACAGTGGAGCAACAACAGTGGCTCTGGTGACATACTGGGTTAAGCACTGCACTGTTAACCAAGCGCTCAGCACTTAGAACCCAAGAGTTCCCCAGGCAAGGTGAGCAGCTTCTTGTTCCTCCCTAGACTTTCGGCATCCGAAATTGAACGTAGCGGCTCCACTCTGCCCTACAGAGTCTCTGTGAGTTAGAATCTACGCGACCGACAGCAGTGGGTTATCATGGCATGAGAACACAGAGATAAAAAACATACATGAGGAAAGAAAGGTAGTAAGACACAGGATAAGGTAAACAAGCGGCCGTCTAGCTGAGAAGCAACAAAGCCCGCATGGAAACATACCAGACTGTGTGATCACGAGGTGTCGATGGGAGGAGGTATCAGGCATCAAAGAACAAAAACTCATATCATTGTGGATGAGTGGGAGTATGGAGTGGAGACCCAAAGCCCATCTGTAGGACATCCCCTTACAGAAGGGTCATGGGGAGGAGATAAGCCCGTCAGGGTGCAGTGTAGCAATGATGAAACATACAACTTTCCTCTAGTTCCTAAATGCTTCCCCACTATCATGATTCCAATTCTACCTTAAAAATCTGGCTAGACCAGAGGATGTACACTGGTACAGATAGGAACTGGAAACACAGGGAGTCCAGGACGGATAATCACTTCAGAACCAGTGGTGAGAGTGGCAATACCAGGAGGGTGGAGGGAGGGTGGGGTGGAAAGGGGGAACTGATTACAGGGATCTACATATAACCTCCTCCCTGGCAGACAGACAACAGAAAAGTGGGTGAAGGGAGACGTTGGACAGTATAAGATATGACAAAATAATAATTTATAAATTATCAAGGGTTCATGAGGGAGGGTGAGCAGGGAGGGAGAGGGATAAATGAGGAGCTGATGCCAGGGGCTTACGTGGAGAGCAAATGTTTTGAGAATGACGAGGGCAATGAATGTACAAATGTGCTTTATACAATTGGTGTATTATGGATTATGATAAGAGTTGTATGAACCCCCAATAAAATGATAAAAGAAAAAAGAGGATCATTTCAAATAATGAAAAAAAAACTGTACTAATATGGTTTATAATTTATTAAGGTTGATTCGAGAGAAAAAATAGATAAATAGTCTGATTAGATCTTTAATTGAGAAGGAGCAGAAAAAGAATTGACATTTCAAAATGTTCTATTTTCAGATTGTTTTGCTTTTGATTTTTTTGAGGAGCAGCTAATTCTTGCAACATATAAACTCTTCCAGAGCAGAGAGAAAAAAATAAAACCCTTCCCTTCTCTTCTTACAGAACTAGTATCTAAACCCTGTTATCGAGTTTATTCTGATGCATAGGGCCCTAGGAGACAGAGTAGAACCACTCTCTCTGCAGGGCTTACGGGAGTGTAATGGGAGCAGACAGCCTCGTCTTTTTCCTGTGGAGCAGTCAGTAGGTTTGAACCACTGGCCTAGCAGTTAGCAGCTCAATGCCCATTAAGCCATGAATGCTCCTTATGCTTGTAGCAGACTTTAAGCAAGATGGCACAAATTACAAAGCATTTTCACTAGGTATACAGACTCCAAATGTTTAAGTGACATGCCAACAAATCAATTTCAACAATATTTGAGAAGAGCAATCTATGGTTATTCTATTCCAAGAGCATAGAATCACTTAACATGATGAAATCTAATTTACATGAATAAATCTGAAGAGAAAGTCCGCATGATCGGCATAAATGTGGACAAGGCACTTCACAAAAACACTGCCAATTCTGATAAAATGCAGTAAACTTGAAAGAGGATTTTAAAAAATGATGACGTGTATTTATATTATACAACAGCATATACCAAATTTAAGGGAGAAATATCACATATCGTATATATTCGAGTATAAGCTGACCTGGATGTCAGCCGAGGCACCAAATTTTACCACAAAAACTGCATTAAAAATGTGCCGAAAAACTCAGCTTATACAAGAGTATATACGGTATATTCTCTGTACAACTAGGAAGAAAAAGAAAATACCTGTTCTTCCCAGATTAATGAATATCACCCTGAACCTCTGGCCAATTCAAGAATACACGAAACAGAAACAAGACAGGCTACGGGGAAGGAAATAAGTGTGCCGCTTGCAAATGCTATGGTGTCCCCCGAGAACCTAAGACGCAAATGAAAATCCATTCGAAGTCTCCGTCTGAATGTGGATAAATATGCAATGTGAACACTTTTCGTATGTAAGTATGTAATGGGGAGTGATATCCTACTTCCAAAACCCGCCAAGTTGTAGAGAGCTGGGAAGGGGCAACAGCCAAGGGCACAGACGTACCCTGAGGAGCAGAAGAGCAGGGGAAGCACTTCCAGATCAAGGACGGAGCCTTGAGGAAAGGCCAGCGCATCCCAGGAGCCTTGAGGAAAGGCCAGCGCATCCCAGGAGCCTTGAGGAAAGGCCAGCGCATCCCAGGGTGAGTTACAGGTTGAATTAAACTCCACGAAGACTCGGGATTTCACTCACATCTGAAACATAGCTGGAGAAATCATAGATGAAAAGAGTCCCGGGTATTTTCAACGACGGGTATTGATGGGGAATACTCTTCTTTCAGAGAGTAAAATACTTTTTAAGTGAAGAGACTTTAAAATAGGGTGGTTTTTTTTTTTTTAATGGGAAACCATCGGACCATTTATATCAAGCAACTTGAGCTCTCCCGGAGCAGTTCCAGGCTCTGTGGTTTGTCCTGATAAAAATGTGCAGAGATGCACGTTCAGGGGTTCTATCCATGTTGTTGTGGGGTGCTGGCGAGTTGGTTCCCGCTCAGGGCCAGCCTATGTCCGATGGGATGAGCCACTGCCCAGTCTTGGGCCATCCTCGTAAACTTGTTTTTATGTTGGAGCCTGTCCTTGCAGCCACTGTGTCAATCCATTCTGTTGAGTGATTTCTTCTCTTTGCTGCCCCGGTACTCGACCAAGCACGATGTCCTTCTCCAGGGACTGGTCTCTCCTGACAACGTGTCCAAAGTATGTGAGACACAGTCTTGATATTCTTGCCTCTAAGGCGCGCTCTGGCTGCCTTTCTTCCAAGACAGATTTGTTTCTTCTTTTGGCAGTCCATGGTACTTTCAATATTCTTCCTCAGAATCATAATGCAAACTCATTGATTCCTCCCCTATCTTCCTTATTCAATGTCAAACTTTCTTTCTTTCTAAATCATTTTATTGGGGGCTTATACTACTTATCACAATCTATCCATCCCTTGTGTCAAGCACATTTATACATTTGTTGCCATCATCATTCTCAAAACCTTTGCTTTCTACTTGAGCCTTTGGTATCAGCTCCTCATTTTTTCCCATCTCTTCCTCGCCCTCCCTTGTGTGCCCTTGATAATTTATAAAGTATTATTATTTTTCATCTTTTACACTGTCTGACGTCTCCCTTAACCCACTTTTCTGTTGCTCAGCCCCCTGGGAGGGGGTTATAGGTAGATCATTGTGATTGGTTCCCCCCTTCTCTCCCCACCTTCCCCTTCCCCTCCTTGAATTACTGCTCTCATTATTGGTCCTAAGGGGTGTATCTGTCCTGGATTCCCTGTGTTTCCCCAGCTCTTATTGGGCCCCATGTACATGCCTTGATCCAGCCAGATTTTTAAGGTAGAATTGGGGTCATGATAGTGCGGGGGGGAGGAAGCATTAAAGAACTAGAGGAAAGTTGTATGTTTCATCGGTGCTATACTGCACCCTGACTGGCTCGTTTCTTCCTTGTGACCCTTCTGTAAGGGGGTGTCCAGTTGCATACAGATGGGTTTTGGGTCTCCACTCTGCATTCTCCCTCATTCACAATGATATGATTTTTTTATTCTGGGTCTTTGATGCCTGATACCTGATCCCATGGACACCTCGTGATCACACAGGCTGGTGTGCTTCTTCCATGTGGGCTTTGTGGCTTCTCAGCTAGATGGCTGCTTGTTTATCTTTAAGACCCCAGATGCTACATCTTTTCAATGCCCAACTTTCACATGCACATGAGGCAACTGAAAACATCATGGATTAGGTCAGGAGCACTTTAGTCTTCAAAATAACATCCTTGTTTTCAACACTTTAAAATGCATCCCAAAGAGATCTAGTGACAAGGTGTTACATCCAGCCTAAGTGCTGCTGCTAAAATCCTCTTGTTTTTGTTTTGTTTTTTAATTCTGGCTGTTCACATTCCTAGTCTGTGGATGGTGGGGATTCACTAGGGACTCAATACAAACAGGGACCCTGCAAATAAATTTTTGGCTTCCACCATCATCCATAGCATTCAGCAAGCCAGATGTTTAGAATGTAGAAACTGGTACGATTCCCTCCTCCGGGTTTCCATCTTATTCTTTGCAGTTCTTGGATCACACAGATGGTGTGCTTCTTCTGTGTGAACTTGGTTGACTCCTCACTTAGGTGGCTGCTTGTTTTGAATCAAGCCTTTAAGACCCCAGAGACTATTTTCCTAGATCGCTCAGGACCATGTGATCTCTTCACCACCCTTTCCTATGGCACTTGTATCTCTAATGATCTCCTTGTGAGGCTTGGTACCAGGCAGGGTTGTGTCACAAGAACTAATTGCCCTTATATTAAGGCTACGATCAAGTGAGAGGTCAATATGCATTCGGATAACTGTTTTTCTGTCACTGGTTCATGTTTAGTGACATTATTGTCATTTTATTGTAGTACATAAACACCTCACCTAGCTTAAGGCAAGTCTATTGATAGTAACATTATTTTGTGACTGGTTAATTTTACCCAGTATAATGGCCTCCAGTTTCATCCTTATTTTCTTAGAGATGCATAGTATTCCATTGTGTTCGTGCACTGGGCTCTATTTGCCCATTCTTCTACTGGTGGACATTTACATTGCTTCCATCGTGTTGCTATCGGTCACAGTGTTTCAATGAACATGAGTGTGTATATGTCTGGGACTTAAGTCATAGAACTTTTCCTTCTTTAGGAGATGTACCCAGCAGAGGGATGGCTAGATTATACAGAACTCTTCTTCCCACTTGTTTAAAGCAGCAACATATCACTTCCCAATTACAGCTCCAACTATAGGGCAGCACTCAGCTGTTATGGTTATGAAAATTAATGGTTAATAAGCTACACAGTCAATGGCGCTTCCCAAAGATGACAGTTACAGTATCTTCCAGACCATATGTTTTTCTGTGATGTGGCCCCATGGACTTCCGAAGTCTTTTTCTCCATCACCTTGGCTCTGGTTGGGCCTCGTGACTATTTTGTCCAATCAGATATTCTGGGAGTGACACACTGCCAATTCCAGGAGTAGTTAATTCGTCTTGGTAGCTTCTGCTTCCTGCCTCTTAGAAGCCACCATGGAGCAAGCACTATGACCTTGAATCCACCATGCTTTGAGAAGCCAAGACACATCGAGAGAACCTGGTGGGTGACTTGTGGTGCAGTCACATGAAGGACGAAACCATCTAGGAAGTGGATCCGTGAGGAGCAGAAGGGAGCAGCAGGCCCCAACCTCACAAGCCCGCAGTGTCATAAGAAATTGAAAACAATCATTTTAGAGCACTAAGTTCTGGTGTCGTTTTCTGCTCAGCCAGAGACAAGGATGCAAAGATGTTCTAGATACATTGGCTGTAAAACTGACGTTGCAAAATGATCTATACGCAATTCCATTTTAAAACAATGTACATCTATTCGTAGAACAATTTATGGTTATGGCGGTCGAGTGGTTTAGGAGTTGAGCTGCCAATCACAAGGCCAGTGGTTTGAACCCACCAGCCACTTCGCGGAAGAAGGAAGGGGCTTTCTGCTCCTGTAAAGATTTACAGCCTCGGAAACCCAGGGGGCAGTTCTCCTCTGTCCCATAGGGCCACAGGCGTCAGCATCAACTTGACGGGAGTGAGTCTGGTTTGGGTTTGGATGCAGAAAATAGCAAGTGGGCCATCAGATAACAAGCATGGGGAGATCCCCTCAGCCACAGAGCCTCTGCTCGGAGGGATATCCTGCACTTCCTGGCAGAGAGAAATCAATTTAATGCTAAGTTGACCACAGTTTCTTAAAGTAGAAGATCAGCAACACTTCCTGACAGACGGAGCCTCTTCATGACCATCGACAAGCAGCAGGAGCTGCTTCTGTGAGCCCGCTCTTTCCCAGTGCAGAAGTTGTTTTTTCCTGAACCGCGCCGGCCAAACCTCTTACCTCGTGGTCTCTGGGAGCCCCGTGTGGATAGCAAATTGCACGAGCAGCTTCGTGCAGGTATTCTTAGTACTCAAGCCGTTTTCTCTCCCCCTGCCTTCCTCCTTCCCTGCTTTGTTCTCCAGTGTCTCCTCCCCAGCCCCACCCCCATCTTGCCTCACCTCTCCCACATGGCACATAGCTACCCACAATCACACCATCAAAGGAGCGGGAAGTCACGCCCCCAGGGAGCTTTTGTTTTTTCACTTTACTTTTTTCCTTCCGTTTTTGTAATTTTGTTCCAGTATGATATTTTTATTATTTTTTTTCTAATTTTTTCTCACTCCCCCTTCTAGTGCGACATCACCCTCCTGAGAATATGCAGGCCTAAACAGGCAGGCCTATCCGTGCTGGCACACCCACCCAAACATGGGTGTTTTTCTTTTTCTGTTCTCCTCTGAGTGAACAGACCCACCCACAGTCATGCTGCCATAGCAACAGCACCCACATCTAAGCCACACCCTCGTCTTCTCTTGTCTCTCTTTCCTGCATCTCCATCACTGCCAATGAGTCAACTCATAGCAGCCCTATAACACAAGGTAGGCCTGCTCCCGTGCATTTCTGAGACTGTAATTCTTTACGGGAGTAGAAAGCTCCCATCTTTCTCCTGCAGAGTAGCTGTTGGTCTTGAACTATGGACCTAGCAGTTAGCGGCCCCATGCATAGCCACTGCCTGACCAGAGCTCCTTCTTCCCTGCATAGCTACCCATTATCGCTTTCTGCCCAATCTCATTTTCCTCATGAACTACACTTCCATGAGACCTATCAATTCTGATTACTCGTGTTCAAATACATTTTCCCATTATTAAAAAAAATCAGTTGGCCTATCCAGCCAGCCTCCTAAGGTTGGCTTTGTTAGGATGATTATGACTTCTACTTTACTCCCTCTCTTCCCTCACTTTCTTCCCTTATCCATCTCACTCATCTTCTCTCCACTTCCCTACCAAGTGTTTTCTGGCTCCTGTTAGACTTCTTCCACACCACAAGACAGAGTCAACTACTCTTACACAAACCAGCAGCGCACACACCCCTCATTGCTGTACCATGACGCCAAAGAGACAGCAGTCGGCCGCAGTAAAGCCCCAAATCAAGAAAAACAAACAACCCCAAGTCACCTAACCCAATGGAATACTCTGGGAAAAAAAGCGGCCCTGGGACCACCAGAAACAGAATGCAGAAGAACGGTATTTCGGTTCTTCCAAGAGATGTGGAGGGAACAATGGAAGAAATTGAAAAATTAAAATTCTTAAACCAAAAGGAACCCCAGAAGATAAACAATGAGATAGCAAGATGACAAAACACAGTAAAAGACCCTAGGAAGAGAATGGGAGAAAAGGAATCTCAAACGAATCAGTGAGCTCGAAGACAGAATAGTAACGGCCATCTCTGTGGACGTTTGGATAATATGTTCATACATAATATACATTTTATAATGTGCAACGTGAGCATGAGTTACTTCTGCAATCAGAAATGAAGTCATTATTTATTCATCTTTTAAATTGAAGTCCTATTTTCTGAGATTGCTCTATAATCACAGATGAAGGACTTCTCAGTCAGCTATTGCCTGTGCTGCATTCAGGGCTGAAGTCTCTGCTTTGTGATATCCTGCAGAAATGCCCACTTCCAAACGGAAAATCCTGGGATAGTCAGAAGGTGTATGCGGATGCTTCTGGGGTCTTCTTTGGTGCTTAAGATTAGCTTGCGCCCTTCCTGAATTCTCTGTGAGCTGGCATAGCCTGTTCCAGAACACCCTTTGAAGTGAAAAGGCACATTGGCTTTAAAACCAGAAGCAAACTCACAGCCAGCAAGTTGATGCCAACTCATAGCAAACCTGTAGGGCAGGGTAGCACTGGTCCAGTGAGTTTCCGAGACTGCAACTCTCTGTAAGAGTAGAAAGGCCCTTCTTTCTCCCTAGGAGCAGCTGGTGGTTTTGAACTGCTGACTTTGGGAATCGCAGTCCCAAAGTAATGAGTATGCTCTCTCAGGGCTCCTGATGTCAGCTCTGGGGGCATGCAAACAGACAGGGATCTGGAACTAGTTGCCTCCTCCAGAGAGAAGAACCCTTGCTCAGAGGCACATGACTTAAACCAAAGGACCTAGTCCTTTCTTGTTGCCCTGGATACCTCCCTCCCTCCAATCAACATCCAGCTCTCATTGTGTCTGTTCTGATTCCTGGTGAACCCATTTGTTTGAAGCACCATTATGCAAATCGCCAGGCCATTCTTCCAAGACACCTATAGGTAGACGTGAACCTAAGCACTTACCCATCTGTGCCACCCAGGAATTCCTTCTAGTACAAAGCTTCCCCAGACTTAGATGGCCTTCCACCCCTTTTCAAAAAAAAAAAAAAAAGAATACTCAGAGTCCCCTGACAATTAAAAACGTTGTACTATAACCTCTACCTTGAGTTGTGCCCCATCAGCAGAGGATGATCCCAAAGGCTCCCCTCTGACAGACCTTACTCCATTCATGTCACCTTTGTTGACTCCATGCTGAGAAAGCCACGTCCCCTCAGTCACATTTCCAGTGCCTGCTGATTCGAGTGCCATCCTCTGGCACAACCTCTGACCATGTTCTGCTTCCACACACTAGGGCTTCAGTATCTGACAGTGCTTCAAAGCTGTGCATCAGATTTTCAGTGGCTACTTCTTCCAAAGTGGGCAGCTGATTTCTTCTTCATTGCCTGTTGTTCCTCTGGAAGCTCCCCCTGAGACTTCGGACGATCCTACTGATCTTTGAAATTCCAGAGACTTAGCCTCCAGCATCACAGCAACACACGAGCTACCACAGTAAGACAAACTGACAGACAAGTGGTGGTAACAATAGGTAATGCCTTGATAAATAAAGGAAAAGTTGAAATTGTCAAGGATTTTTATCTTGCTTGGATCCACAAGGCTCATGCAAGCAGTAATTAAGAGACCAAAAGGCATGTTGCACTGGGTACATTTGGCACACAAGACCTCTTTAGAGTATTGAAAAGCAAGGACCTTACCTGGAGGATTAAGGTAGACCTGGCCCAAGCCATGGGGTTGCCTCCTATGTGTGTGAAAATTGAACATTGAATAAGGAAGACCAAAGAAGAATGGGTTTGAATGGTGGTGCTGGAGAAGAATATTGAAAATATCACAGACTGTCTGTCTTGGAGGAAGTACAACCAGAATGTTCCTTAGAGGCAAGGATGGCGAGACTTCATCTTACAAACTTTGGATAGATTGCCAGGAAAGACCAGACACCGGAGAAGGACATCATGCTTGGTGACTACAACAATGGGTGTGGTAGTTACATAATCTGTTGTCAATTTGAGACTTACGAGTAAAGGGGTGGAGTCTAGCCTGTCAATCTAGTCGCAGCTTGATGATCTCATTTGGAGACACTAAGGAGATAAACAGCTCACTGGAGTTGGGGGGGGGGGCGGAGGCAGACACAAGCTGACTCACTGGGAGACATTTCTGTGGACAAGACACATGGAGCTGCTCTAGAGCCTGGAGCTGAAGGAGCCACATGGAGACCCCTGCCAGAGCTGAGATGCTTGTACTGTCACTGGATCCACAAGACTTTCCACCCATTGGCCTGTGATCTTCCTGCATTCAGCATCATTGCATGTGTTGTGTGAGTCTGAAGAGGAATTTAGAGCTTGGTATTGGACATATGAGCTAATACCATACTTATGGACTTGATCTGGACTGGGCTGATATATTTCCTCAACATTCAATTGCTGTAATACATAAAGCTCTTTCTTAGACACATGAGTGTCTATGCATGTAATTTTCTAGTCCACCCAGACTACCACAATGGGCTCCTGCATAGCAACATTGCGGGGGTGGCACAGGACCAGGCACTCTTTTGTTTTGTTGCGCATCAGGTTGCTAGCTTGATGCCACCGGACAACAACATAGCCACAACCCAGGATAAAGTGTAGGTATCTGCGTATGCAGTCCCTCTGGTTCATTCTAGTGCCCATTCCAGTGTCACCCACTTTGCATGCTTCCGAGTCACCCAACATTACTGTGACGGAAATGTGGCCAGTCCCGGTTCTCCTATCACAAAGCTGAGATTAAAGCTTCCACTTGGAACCGAGACACTAGAGCGTCATTCCAGACATACTGCATTTTCTTACCAGTAGGTTGTGGAGTCCGAGGGATCTCTCTTGTTCGCTTCAGCAGTCACAGTAAGGTTTCCTATGAACCTTGAGACCGCTTAATCAAGAAAAGAGATACTTCTGGTCACTTTGTGTTTAGATTTTGTAACTTATTTGGAGCCACCGAGGGCCTGTGCTTTATTTCGAGAGGCTGCACATCAGTGTAAAATGTCTGAGATTAACCCAAAAGGCGGGCTGCATTTTGTTTGCATAATATTCCCACAAGGGGGTGGACTGTATTTCCTCAGCAATGCGTCTCCATTTGACAATGATAAGGTTGAGCCAAATAGGATTTGGTATGTCAACATTTATGAAAAACCAATGTGGCAGGAGCATGTATGTGCTTTCAACTCAGGGAAGGCTCCCTGGTCGTAGCAGAAAACCTCCACACCCCTGGAAAAGGAAAAGCAAATTATGAAAGAGCCTATGTTTGCCCAGGAATGATTCACCCAGTCAGAGGCTGGGTCCCTGTGCGGGTGGATTCTGTCCTTGCTAAGTAGCCTGAGATGAGTGGAATTGCTCTTCCCAGCTTCCAGAAACCAGTCTGTTATCTCTCCGGCACCTCTGAGCCTGCTGCAGCCCCAGGGCACATTTGTGCTAATGATACAATCTGCTGCTGGGCCATCTACTCTGAGACTTCAGACTCACTGCCCGAGGAATGCCCACCTGGAGGAGACATTTCTGCTTGGAACGAACCTTTCCTCCTGCAGACCAGCTATTTCAGTGCATCCTTGCTAATCGATAGGGTCTCTCTGAGTCAGAATTGGCTTGTTGGCAGGGAGGGAGGGAGTGGATGACTTGCTAATCCTGGGTTTTGTTCATCCCTTAAAAAAAAACAAAAACCCTTCAGATTCAGTGTAAACCCCCTACCCCCTTGCAGAATGTGGAGTGTGCTGATGATGGAAAATTTCAGACATTCAGAAAATTGGGGAAAATAAAAGACAATTTGAGATCATTGTGGCTTAATCATAACAGGAGAAGAACTCAAATTGAGCCTTTAATTTTTTTTAGCCCTAAAGAAGCATGTGCTTACTTAAAAGATGATGTCATTTTGTCTTCGTGGAAATGCATATGTGGGGAGAAGTAAGCAAATTTTGATTTCAGAAGTCCCTTTCTGCCTTCCTTGACCCTCTACCCCTCCCCACCAAGGCAGCCATCAAAGCTGACCTCCCTCTCCCTCATTCTGTCCAGGCCCTGTTAGCTTCCCCTTTAATTTTAGATTGTATCTACCTATGTTGAGCAGAATGGTTCAGGTGGGAGGGATTCCCTGCATGCTCGATTCTTAACCCAAAGATAGGAGGTTTAGAGGTTCAAGTTTATGGTGGGGACAAAAGAGGGAGACACCGATCTCAAATAGCATTGATGGAGACCATTTATTCAATATTAAGTCTTGCACAGGACAAAGACAGAAGAGACACACTCTCCAGATGAGCGAGGCCATCAGCATAAGGACATAACGGTGTCTGAGGGTTTACAGAGAACCGACAGCTTAAACAGGACATAGGCAGCAACGGAAAGGTCACAAAAGGATGATTGCTGACAGATCAATACGCCACGGTGGCAGCTGGAACTACACAAATGGCCGGGACCATGATGCGTCATGCTAGGCAGAAGAGTCAAGGCCGTCGAGATATGACCTTTCAACCCTCAACTCATCGCCATTGAGTCGATTCTGACACAACCTGGTCTATATAGGTTTTCTGAGGTTGTAAACCTTTACAGGAGCAGAACGCCTCATCTTTCTCCCACACAGCGGCTGGTGGGTTTGAACTGATAACTCTGGGTTAGGAGCCCAACACAGAACTCACTATGCCACCTGTTGGAACCTCAAACTCAAAACAAAGTCACTGCCATTGAGTTGATGCTGATTCATAGACTGTACCTGCTTACTGGAGTAGAAAAGGCCAGTCTTTCTCCCAAGGGGCTGCTGGGGGTTTTGAATTGGTGACCATGCAAATCACAGCCCAATGCATAACCGCTACACCACCAGGGCTCCTTTAGGGACCCAGCACTCAGATTTCCTTTAAGAGCATATCCAGGCAAGTCCCCCGGGAAGAGACTGCCCTCCCTAGGCTGGCTGGGGGAGCGGTGCTAGTCCACTTTCTAGCACACTGGGCCTGGGACAAAGCTATTCACACTGGTAGTAAATGGTCAGTAGGAATTCCATCTGGGTGGAGATCCCAAGTGGGTTCAGGGCCTTCACTGCCTTCCGTCACCTCCAGCAACTTAAGTACTAAAGTAAGTCCCTCTAAAGAAAGGCCTGAAGATCTAGTTCTGACAGGCCAGCCATTGGCAATCCTACAGAGCCCGTCTCTCCCTGGCACTGACCCCATCAGTTAGAACAGACTGGACAACTGCTGGTGTTTTTGGACCCTGGTGGTCATTTTGATATGACAGGGCCAGCTAGAGGAAGCAGAATGCTTGGCTTGGCTGAATTCATGTCCAAGGTCTCGCCGGAATAAAAAGATCCCTACGGTGAGCAGAAAGTCCTGTCCATTTGTGTGGCGGGAAGTCATGGCAGGAAGAAGCTGTGGAGTCAGTCTCTCTCTCTCTCTCTCTCTCTCTCTCTCTCTCTCTCTCTCTCTCTCTCTCTCTCTCTCTCTCTCAGTGACTTAGGGTCTGACTTTCCACCTCCATCACCTTAGTTAGGGATATAGGCTAAGCCCCACCTCCTCCATCTTCCCAAGCTCACCCCTGCAGACACAGTAGCATTTCAATCGCCCCTCTCCAGCTCGGACCTGCCATTCATATGCAGCTCTTGACCCAGTGGAAGAGGCTGGCAGTGTCACCCTGGGGTTGGAGGAGAGGATGATAATTCATGGGGTGTTGGGGGGGGGGTGAACTTCCTGAGAGTTGCCGCTTCTCTGCAGCTCACAGCACTGGCTGAGGAAGCCTGGGCTTTGATTGCTGAAGAGTTCCAGCTCGGCCTGGGCAGTTGCGTGGGTCCCCTGCCCAGGGCCATCCTTGCAGCTTGGAGATGGAAATACCACCCTGGGTGCGAGCTGCCCTGCCACAGCACGCGAGCGTCGATCTGCCTGGTGGCCCTCCCGGTCCGGTCCCCACAAGTTAGCCATTGGTCAGGAGGTGGCAGGTGGCATTTTGACTGTGATGCCCAGAAAGCAGTGGCTGGTGGTGGCACCCACACCCTGGGATGAGAGTGGGGAGTTGGGACAAAGGGACCCAGGAGAGACAAGAGAAGCTGGGATTGTCAGACTCCTGTGTACAAAGAATGCTGCCAATTCTCCTTCAACCCTCTTCCAGAGAGAGGCAGTTTCTGGCCCAGCCTGGAGGGAGGCTGCAAGAGAGGAAAGAGATGATGCTGGTAGAGGACCCGACAGTTCCCAAGTCTAGAGCAGTGGACCTCAACCTTCCTCATGCCGCCACCCTTTCATACAATTCCTCCAGTTGTGGCGACCCCCCCCCCACCCAAGCATACAATTATTTTCATTGAGACTTCATCACTGTCATTCGACCCTTATAGGGGTCACGACCCACAGGTTGAGAACCACTGCTCTAGAGTCTCATGGTGGTTTAATGGGTGAGGAGTTGGGCTGCGAATGGCAGGGTCAGCTGTTTGAAACCACTAGCCAATCACTACTCCTCGGGAGAGAGAAGTGGCTTTCTACTCCCAAGAAAAATTACAGCCTGGAAACCCCCCAGGGGCAGTTCTACCCTGTCCTATAGGGTTGCTATGAGAGTCAGCATGGACTTGATGGCAGTGACTTTGGTTTATGGAGTGAAGCCTCGGAATCATTCACTCTCCCAATGTAAACAGGCGAGTGAGAGGCTGAGCGGAGGGGCGGTGTCCAGCCACCTCTGCGTGCCTCCGTATACCTTCCAGTTCTGCCTCCATCCTAGAAGGGAGGCAGTGATGGAGAACTGGCTGGCCCGAGTACTCAGGTGGTCATATAGGCCGGCCACAGGCTCTCTCTCCAAGAGCTAACGGGTAGTCATTTTGAATGTCGAAGTGTTGCCATGGGAGGCTGGCCATGGAAGTCATTAAGAGTCAGTGGAAAGAGCTCTGGAGGCAATCTGGGTTGCATGATGGGCTGCTAGCCACAAGGTCAGCTGTTCAAAACCATCAGTAGCTTCAGGGGAGAAAGGGGAGGCGTTCTGCTCCCATAAAGACTTAAGTCTTAGAAACCCACAGGGGCATCTCTGCCCTGTCCTGTGAGGGTCACCATGAGTCAGCATCGACTCGTAGTTATTGAAGGTGAGAGGCTGAGGTGAGGGGTGGGTGGAACAAGGGGCAAAATGGAATGATTTTAAAAATTTGTATTTTATCAGTGATTTATTGAACACCCATGGGAAAGTTCAGGTGCTGGTGAGCTGCTGTGGTCTTGCCCCCAGGACTGCCTGTGGGTCAGACTGCTGTGCTCCCGGGTTTTCACCAGCTGGTTTTCAGGAGTAGATTGCCAGGCCTTTCTTCCCAGTGCTATGGAAACTGACCTGTCCAACATCAGAGCGGCCCCCATGCCTCCACTGGCAGACAACTGCACAGGTGGAGCCCTGGCCGCAATCACACCCTGGTTCCCTCCCTCGTGGAAGGTGTGTGTTCTGTCATGGCCTGGTGGCAGAGATGGACAGACTTGCTTCCGTGGAGGTTAGCTGGTCCACAAAGACACCGCATGGCCTCCCGACTCCCCTTTCCCCACCTGAGCTCTCCCATCCCACAAGGACAGTCACTATGGTCCCCACCAGAGCCCACCCCACACCAGTTGAACCCCATCAGCAGAGAACTCCTCAAAGCTTCCACCCACTCCATCACCTATCCACCAGTCTGCACCCCTGTTAGCTGACTGAACAAGCGCCTCCCGGGTGATCCCATCACCGCTCTCCTCTTCAGGAGCATGGCTGGGGGTGGGGCCCGTCTCTCTCCTGCAATGTTCAGCATTATCCTCCACTGAACACTTGCCCTCAGCCTCCAGGCAGGCTGTTACTGCTCTCTGAGAACCCTCTCCGGCTACCCCCTCCTTTCTCTCCTTGTCATTGTAATGAAGCTCCCTGAAAGACTTGTCTACACCCGTGACTTCCAGTATTTCCCCTGAGACCTCATCTGAGCCTTTCCCAGCCTGCTGGGACCCATCTTCTCAAGGTCACCAGTGAGGTCCACATGGCCAATCCAATGACCAGTCCTCAATGCACTTGACCAGCCTGGTCCATCTAATTGGATTGTTCATACTCCATACTCTCTACTCTTGAAACACCGTCTCCTCTTGGCTTGGAACACCGTCCCCTTGAAGTGTTATCTTCGCAGATGCCACTGTCTTCTAGGGCTGCTCTGACCCCCGTGGTCGTCCCCTCCTCTTCCCAACTTCTTCCCAACTTCTGCACTTTGGGACATCCTCAAGCTTGGTGCTCAGACCCATCTCCTCCCTGCTCCCTCACACTGGTGGTCATCTCATTCAATCCCTTTGGTCCTCAAGACGAGGAACGTCAAGAAATTTGTTGGAAATTGGAATACGATCATAGAATTTATACAACTCTTATGCAGATCACTCCCCGTTTTCATCTACCCCCCACTCTCTGCCTACCTCCTTGGCTCCAGCAATCCCATAGCTCTAACAGGCACCTCCATCATTTTTTCTTATGAGAGTGAAGAAGCAACTGGCCGAGGGAGCGTGGTGCCGATGGCTCAAAGCTGAGAGAGTCCAGGGCTGGGGTGCAGGCCACTGTCCTGAGATGTACTGCTGAGTGCAGGACAGATACCAAGTCTGCGAGAAGCGACAGCACAGCAAGGTGCTGGCTCCTGGGCTGGCCGGGAGTTAGTCTCATCATACTCAGAATCCGACTATGGGGACAGATGTCTGGTGTGGTCTGGTCTGTGGCCGTGACTGTCCCCTCAGGAGTCAGCCCTGCTGACATGGGTGGTGAGCAGAAGGCACTTGGGAGTAGTCGGAGGTCTGGGTGTCTCTTTTGTGTCTGATGGTTGTGAATGTCCTCCCCACTGACCACGACTGACCCACATCAGCTCTGAATAAACATGGACTGCTAAGGAGGAGCCCTGGTGGCGTAGTGGTTACGCCTTGGGTTGTTAACCTCAAGGTCAGCAGTTGGAAACCATTGGCCACTCCGAGGGTGAGAGACAAGGCTTCCTACTTGTGCAATGAGTCCCAGAGTCAGAAACCCACAGGAGCGGGTCTACCCTCGTGATCAGCCAGATGGTTTAAAAACCCAGTGCTGCTGAGTCCACTTGGACTCAGAGAGACCCTAGAGTGGACCGCCTTGTAGGGAGCAGAGATCAGGCGCCACATCATCCTCTAATGTAATAGCTGGTGAGCTCAAGCCACCAATGATTCACCGAGGAGCCCAGTACTTAACCTTTGTCATGGGGCACCTCCCAGAGGAGGATAGGAAATTTGGGAGGATGGGAAATTAATCAGCAGTAGACAGCCTACTCATGAAAACAATGGCAAAGACTGATGGTAATTAGAAGCTTTGTTTCCTAAACTCTGGCTCATGTTAGCTCCCACCCCCACTCCCCAAATCTCCAGGGGAAACGAGCTGTCGTTTACAGTTCAAAGGTACTCACAGGGTACATGGAGGTCTACTGGCCCTAGATGACAAGGTAGAGCTGTCCCTGTGGGTTTCAGAGACTTTAACTCTCTACGGGAGTAGAAAGCCTTGTCCTCTCATACAAAGACTGGTGGTTTTGAACTGCTGGCCTTGCAGTTAACAGCCCAATACATGACCACTACACCACCAGGACTCCCCTTAGCAGCCTGTGTTAATTCAGGGCTCTTGTGCATAGCCTCCATTAAAACATGCCCTTAAACTTGGGTGCATGGGTGTGGGGAGGGGCTGTCTTTCTTCTATTTCTCTCTCAGGATCCCAGTTTATGTATCAGAACCTCCTGCAATCTTCAGGGCCTGGGACACCTGGACTTGTCTTGCCCGGTGATGCCTCAGTTCCCAAGTTAGCCCTTCCCAGAGCTCCACATCAGGGGACAGCCCTGTGGAGAAGGGGCAGCTGACTTCAGCTGGTGGATCAAGGCGAGCACCCAACGCCAGGAGTCCGTGCTTCCTTCGGAGGAGGCTCCCGGAGGTGTTCCATGCCACCGGAATGTTAGCAAGAGGGAAGTACAGCCCCGGACTCCCGTGGACGGAAGCCCTTCTAGAGAAGGATTTTCCCATCACCGGGGTTTTATGTATTCATCTAACCAACCCTTTTTAAGAGTGCCTTCCTACTGTCAGAAGCTGCATTAAGTGTTGAGATTATAAATCCCTTCAAGAAGATCGCTGTCGGAGCAGGGGAGAGATAAGGAGACAATGCGTGGGATGAAGGCTGTAGTCAGACACAACAGCGGGCCTGAGTCTGGACGTGCCTGTTCTGAGACCTTAATGGCCTGGCATTTTGAGCCCGCATGACTCATCACGAGCAGCCCTCGGCAGTGTGGAAGCTCCCAGAGAGTCGAAGCCGACTGCGTTCCTCTCTGCTGTGCAGTCCCAATGACAAAGACAGAGCTGGGCCCGCCGGAGGATCTTGGGATAAATGAGTGAATGGTGGAATCAATGGGTTCGTGGCCAGAGTCGGACAGAGAGACTGACAAAGCCACGGACACGTGGTGAGAGTGGCATGTGCTAGAGAGACGTGGGCACGAGGATGTCAGGCTCTTCCCAGAACCATTGCTCTTGTAGGGAATTCCTTTGGCCCTCTCTCACAGCCCCTCCCCTTACACAGCAAGAGTCCCCTCTTTGGTGAGGTGCCATGTTCTGCTCTTGACCGGTGCTGTGGATAGAACTTGTTCCGGAAAACGTGGGTTGCAATCGGAACCGCTGTACCTGTGGATGCACTTCTTTTTGGAAATAGGATTTTCCTTGCATTAATTCGATCAGACCTAAAGTAGGGTGGGTCCTAAATCTAATCACTTCTGTGTTGTAAACAGACTACTAGATTACACACACACACACACACAGAGAGAGAGAGAGAGAGAGAGAGAGAGAGAGAGAGAGAGAGAGAGAGAGAGAGAGAGAGAGAGAGAGAGAGAGAGAGAGAAATCACATGAGGACCATCTATACACAAAGGAATGCCAAACTGGTCATTGGACACCAAAACCAGAAGAGAGGTCAATGGAGGGACTCGACAGGGCTGCGATCCTGGTTTGGATTTTTCACTTCCAGGAATGTTGGGTGGGGGGCTTCGGGGAGAGGGGGCCTGTCCCACCTGTAGCATTTCTATCATGGCAGCACTAGGTATCTGAGAGATGATCTCATCAATACACTCTTTCCCTGCAGCTGTGGCCCCAAGTCTTGGCTCCTCGTTGGCAGCACATCTGCCTGGATTGGGGAGTCTTCAAGTTCTCTTCCTCATACTTCATCTTCAACTCACTGCACATTGGTGTTACCCACTCTACCAAGCCGGCGCGTATGTTGTCAAGTGCAGGCATGAGCTCTCAGACCTTACCTGACTCACCCAGCAGCATATGATGTGGGTAACTGGGTCTGCTCCCTAGATGAGGCCCCTTCTTCTGGCTCCTGACCACCGTTCTTGCCTTGCCCTTTCACCTTGTGACACACACCCCCCCCCCAACACCATTGGACACCCTCTTGAGTCTCATTGCTTTTCCTCCCAGTTTCCTCTGACTTCTGCAAGCTGAGCATTTCCAAGACTCAATTCTGGGCCCTCTTCTGTTTCTCCTTCGACATGTACTTCCTTAAAGTTATCACCTCGTGCTTTGAGGTTCAATGCCTTTTATGTGCTTGCAATGGCTAAATTCCTATCTCCATCCAGCCCTCTCTGTCGAGCTCCAGACTCATAGATGCAAGTGTCTAATAGACACTTTGATCCTAACTTAACCCAACCCATAGCTCCGAGTCAATGCTAATCCAAGCCACCCTATATTGGGTTTGTGATGCTGTAACTCTTTCCAGGAGTGGATAGCCTCATCTTTCACCCTCAAAGTGGCTGGTGGTTTGGAACCACAAACCTTATGGTGAGCAGCCCAACCCTGAACCAATGACGTCACCATGGACTCTGTTAAAATGTAATGTAGTTGACACCAAATGTGTGATATGCCTCCCTACACTGGTTTCACCATCTATCTGCAAGTGTCAGAACCTGGGAGTTGTGGTTGACCGCTCTCTGGCTCATCGGGAAATCTGGTTGTTTATTTCTATTCTGACTGCTGCCCAGGGTGGGAGCCTTTCCCTTCTCTCTCTCCTGGATCATGGCGCTTGCCGGCTAACATGCTAATCTAGTGACTCTCTTAAAGCATAGATCGAACTAAGTGACTTCTCTCCTTGGAACCTTCAATGGCTCTCATTGTGCCAAGGCCAAATAAAGACCCACACGCCCTCCTTGACCATTGTCACGCTGTCTTCTTCCCTGGTCCCGCCTGGTCTGGGCACTCTTCTCTTCCAGCCGCTCCTAGTCCTACCCTGTGCTCTTTGCCCTAACTCAGAAGACGACAAACCTTTTCCACAACGGGCCAGCTGGCTAAGACGGCAGCTCTGAGGGCATCCGGTCTCCATCACAGCTCCTCCTCAGCGACGCAGGAGCAGCCACAGACGGCACATAGGTGGATGAGCGTGGTCCAGTTCCAGCCCAGCTTGATTTATGGACACAGACGTCCGATTGCATGCCCATGTCATGTGCCACACGTTATTACTCTTCTTGGACTTGCTCCCAGCTCCTGGGACATCCACATGGGCCAGGCTGGGCCCATGCTCGTACTGGGCTGATGCCTGGTCTGATCCTTTCACTGAGCCTCTGCCGAGAATGCTCAGCCTGCACACAGCTGCCGACCACTCCCTTCCCTCTTCCAGCTCTCTGCTGGGCTTCCCTCGGATGCCGGGCCTGCCATCCCTCTCCAACCCTGCCTGTCTTCCCCCCGATTCCCTCAACATTCTGCTCTTCTTCATCCCGCTCCACGTTTGCCCTCTCTGCATGTGCTCATTGGCGTTGAGCAGGCCGCAGAATGGAGAGCAAACGAATCAGTCTCAGAAGAAGTATAACCTGAAAATTCTGAAATCAGGAGGGTGAGACTTGCCTCACATACATTGGTCGTGTGATCTGGACAGGCTGGTTCCTGGAAAGAGGGAGTAAAGAGCAAAGGAGATGTCATGGTGGTGGTGGTGGTGGTGGTGGTGGTGGTGGTGGTGGTGGTGGTGGTGGTGGTGGTGGTGGTGTGTGTGTGTGTGTGTGTGTGTGTGTGTGTGTAAACAGGGATGGGTCGGGGGAAGGGAACAAGGCAAGAGCGATGTTCTGGAGCCAGAGGAAGAGGAGGATGCATCTAGGACAGTGGTTCTCAACCTGTGGGTTGAGCGACCCTTTCACAGGGGTCACCTAAGACCATATTTCCAATGGTCTTAGGAACTGAGACACCGCTCCTCTATCCATCTCCAGGCGGGTCCACCACATATGGGGTCATCACCACATGAGGAATTGTATGAAAGGGTCATGGCATGTGGAAGGTTGAGAACCACTGCTCTAGGAAGAGGTCTGGTTACCCACACCCCATGCTGTTGGGTGAGTCAGGTGAGGCCTGAGAGCTGCTGCCTGCACTTAGCAACAGGAGCTTCCCCAAAGTAGAGGATCGGAGGAAAAGGAGAGGACTCTCCTGGAGATGGATTGGCACCGTGGCTTCCACCATGGGCTCACGAGAACCAGAACTGTGAGGCTGGGGCAGGACTGGGCAGTGTTTCCTGCTGTCACGGGTAGGGTAGGGTCACTAGGAGATGGGAACCAACTGGCTGTCACCGAACCGCCACAGCCACAAGAATAACCTTTCTCCCTTGTCACTGATGGTCCCCTCCCCTGATGGGAACTAGGCTGCCGAAGGGAGAAGGCTCTGCTCCTTGTTGTATCCCAAGGCCCTAGATCCGTGAGAGAGAGCATGAGAGACGGATTAAGGAATTGGCTCATGACATTGTGGGGGCTAGCACGCCCAAATTGCTGAGGCCAGACAGGCTGGAAAGTCATTAGGATACTTCTGTTGTCATCCTGGGACTGACATCTTGGGAGAAGACTTGGCTCTGAAGCCCCACAACTGATTGGATGAGGCCCCACCTACAATCCGGTAGGTAATCTGCTTTATTCGAGATCAGCTGATGACAAACGCTAATGACGTACAAATACCTACATGAAAAAAACCCAGGCTAGCGTTTGACCAAGCAGCTGGCACCATTGCCTGCCACGTTAGCCCAGAACAGGAACCAACCAGAACAGAACAGGACCAAGCAGCCAGGGAAGGCGACCTCTGGGCAGGAGGCTTGTGGACATCTGCATGCAGACAGTGCTAAATTAGCACCAATGCAGGGCGATCTACTGATTGCATAAATAACGATTTGTTTCTCAGATGGCCAAAGAATCCAGCCCTCGCAGATGTTGTCACACGTCGTATCCATTTTGTCCTATAATCTTTAAATCATCTTTTCATAAAGTCTCATCTGAAGGAAAAGACATAATCCATCCTCCCCTCAGAGGCGGGGAATTATCTCTCCGATGGGATGAAATAATCCCTTTAGGTGGCATGAAACCGGCTCTCAGCCCAAATCCCTTTTCTCCTCCCCCACAGGTGTCAGCATTACTGAGCAGGGCTGCTTGCGAGAAGTAAGCAGGGAGGCTGGGGGTGCTATTTGCAGCCTCAAATAGCATTAAATTGGAGCCTGATTCTCAAAAAGAATGACACCACAGGCTGCTGACCAGCTGTGCTGAGGGTCTCACCAATCGGGGGAGAGGGGAGCCTCCACTTCTAAGCCAGGGCTGGAGCGGGGTTTCGGCTCCACCCTCATTGTAGCTCCGGGGCCGTGGGTTAGATGGGAAGAGTGATCAAAGGAGCCCAGGGTGAAGAGAGTGGCGATCAGAGCCTTTCAGAAGAGGTGGGACCACAGACATCACCTCCTTACCAACATTCTCATTAATGGACAGTCTGGCTGGGTAAAGGAGGAGAAGATTCACAAACAGATCCCAGGTTCCAGTTCTAACCTTGCTGCTGACTCATTTTGTGTGTGTGTGTGTGTGTGTGTCCACATCACTCCATTTCTCTGTTGTTAGGCGCCCTTGAATTGGTTCTGACCTACAATGATCCTATGCACGGCAGAACAAAACCCTGCCAGGTCCTGCGCCAGCCTGGTAATGGTTCTTATGCCCGAACCCATTGTGGAGCCACTGTGCCAATCCATCTTGTCATGGCCCTCTTCTTTTGTGCTGTCCCTCTACTTTACCAGGCAGGATGTCCTGCTCCAGGGACTGGTCTCTCCTGACAACACGTCCAAAGTACGTGAGACCAAGACTCACCATCCTTGCTTCTAAGGAGCACTCTAGCCGTCCTTCGCTGTTAGAATCTGTGAAAGTGGGAGTAAATGTCATAAAGACTTTCTTGAAAGATGTAGGAGGGAAAGCTCTAGAAATAGTTGTGGGGTTGAGAGTTTATAATGGCACCCAAAGAATTCAGTCTTTGCCTTGGGGCCTTATGAGGCAACGAACCTCTCATCAAAACAGAACAAACAAGCCAACAGTTGCTATTGCATTGCCTTGTACTCCTGGTGACCCCACGTGTGTTAGAGCAGAACGCGGCTCTGGAGGGTTTCTCAGGGCTGTGAGCTTTCGGAAGGTTTGCCGGCCTTTCTTCTGAGTCCATTGCCTTCACGAGGACCAATTGTTCATGACACTGGGCACTGATTCCCTGAATGCCAGTTGATTCTTTTTCCTGATCATACCATGCGGATAGGTGCCCTGCTCCCTCTCTTATTGCTCCTTCTCCCCCCTTAGGCTTAATCCCAGTGCATTTCCTGTCCACCTCTTGACTCCCCAACATGAAATGAGCACATGTCTATCCAGGCACGATGGGCAAGGGGCCGGACTCACCACGTCAGGTCACGTGGCTCCTTAAGGAGCTCAAAGACTCACGGAGGAGGGAAAACAAGACTCCCAACCCCATACCATGTGGTTGAGTGGATTCAGCCTCCTGATGAAGCCCCGTGATGCAAAGGAAAACCACTTTGTAGGGTTTTCCGGCTGTCATCTTGATGGAAAAAGTAACACCAGGCCTTTCCTTCGTGGGGCCAAAGAGTGGATTTGAACAGCCAACCTTCAGTTTAGTCTAGGGCAAACTGTGTGCACCCTGCAGGCACTAACACGGAGGAGACCAACCTATACCAAAAAGTCAGGTGTGCCACCGTGTGCTCAGTCTTGGCATAGAAGTTCCCACAGTGTCGAAGGAGGAAGGATGGAGCTTGTAATTAGAGCTCTGTGCACTGTGATAAGAGAAGGCTGTATGTGTGTGGTGGGGATGGGGAGGGCGGGGAGTGAAACGTGAGGATCTGCAGCAGACAATGCTCTCATGGAGGATGCTGATGGCAGGGGTCCGGGCGGGCAGGGGTCTGGAAGAGCATTTCAGGGAGAGGGGACAGTGTAGACCTGGGTCAGTGAGGCCAGGAAGGGGTGGAGAGAGGCTGGAGTGTTACATGCACTGGAATGACCAGGTAGTGTACGGCCTCAAAGGAGTTAAGTGTTATCCTGTAGGCGCTGTTAAATCCGCCTAAATCGGGGGTGGGGTGACATGATTAGATTTTCGGAAGATAATTCTGGAGGCCGTATACAGCACAGATGGGAGGGAGAGACTGGCGCTCTGCAAAGATTTTGCTAATCCAGGCAGTGGCTGATGAGGGTTCTTGGTAGGGCAGGGGCTGGGGATAAAGGCAGAGTGGATTAGAGAGAGATTCCAAACTGAGATCCACTCTGGTGGCTGATTGGGAGGGGCAAGGCAGGAAGGGGGCGACATCGAAACTCACCCACAGGCTTCTGTTTTGGGGAGACGGGGTGTGTGGTGGTGCCAGAATCGGGGGTCCCAAGAGGAGACTGGGGCTGAGGGAAGCAGGACAAGCTTCGGATCTGTTGAATTTCAGGAGTCTCAGGGGTCTCTAAAAGGAGGTGCCCAGTTGGCCGTGGGAAATCAATGTGAAGTTTAGAAGAATCAAAACCAACTTCATAACCATTGTGACCATTCCGACTCATACTGACCCAAGGGACAGAGTCGAACCTCCCCGTGGGGTTTAGCAGACTGGCCTTTACAGAGCAGACTGCTACATTTTTCTCCCGTGGAGCGGCTGGTGGCCTGGAACTGCCAAGAGCCTCATCACTGAGCCACCAGAGTTCCATGGTGCCACCAAACCCACCCATGGCCATTGTGTTAGTCTGGGTAGACTAGAGAAACAAACTCATAGAGACACATATGTGTATAAGAAAGAGATTTATATACAAGAGAATTGAACATTGAGAAAACATCCCAACTCAGTTCAGTGCAAGGCCATAAGTCTGATATTAACCCAGATGTCCGATACCAATCTACAAAGTCCTCTTCAGACTCATGAAAAACATGCAATGAAGCCAAATGCAGGACGATCCCAAACCAGTGGGTAGAAAGTCTTTGGGTCCAGTGGCGTTGTAAGCATCTCAGTGCTGGCAGGGGTCTCTCTGTGGCTTCTCCGGCTTCAGAAATCTGGTTGCGTCCATGTGACTTGTCTTCCGCAGTGTCTCCCAGGGAGTGGCAGGGTGAGAGAAGTGTCCTCTGCCTCCAAGGAGGAAGTCTCAGATTTCCCTGAATTCTCAGGAGAAGGCCTCCTTGGCTACCTCTAGTGTCTCATTAGCTGTCTCTAGTGTAGACTCTACCCTTACACTCTTAACCCTTAAATGGAGACCAGATTAGGTGACTGCCACAGCCATGAAGTCCTTTCTAACTCATGGCAGCCATATAGGGATCCCATGTCTTTATAGAGAAGACTGTGTGTCACTTTCCTCCCACAGAGAGGCTGGTGGGTTTGAATTCCTGACCGTTGGGTTATCAGCCAAGGGCTTTACGAACTGTGCTATCAAAACTCTAAACGCACTGCCTTCAAGTTGATGCCAACCCCTAGCAACCCTGCAGGAGAGGGTAGAACTGCCCCGTGAATTTTTAAGACTCTAACTATTTCTGGGAGTAGAGGGTCTTGTTTTCCTTCCATGGAGCAGTTGGTGGCTTCAAACCACTGACCTTCTGGATAGTATCCCACTCTTAGCCATTACATGACCAGGGCTCGTCAACTGTGCCACCAGGTGTCCCTAAATTTGAGGAAGAGATTCAATGATCCATTGTGCAAATACCTACTGAGTGTTTCTGAATGTCAGAGATACAGTGGAGCCCTAGTGCTGTAGCGGTTCCAGGGGTCCCCAAGTACGGCGCGTGAGCCACATGCGGCCGCTGAGGACATTTATCAGGCCTGCTGGGTGTTTTTGCCCTGTTTTGTTTTTTACATCAAAATAAGATATGTACAGTATCCATAGGAATTTGTTCAATTAAAAAAAAAAAACTATAGTCCGGCCCTCCAATGGGTCTGAGGGACAGTGAACTAGCCCCCTGTTTAAAAAGTTTGAGGACCCCTGGGTTACACCTTCAAGTGCTAACTGCAAGATCAGCAATTCAAAACCATCAGCTGCTCCCTGGGAGGAAGACAGGACTTTCTACTCCCATGAAAAGTTCCAGTCGTGGACACTCCCAGTGGCAGTGTTACCCCATCCTCTAGAGCAGTGGTTCTCAACCCTCCTAATGCTGCGACCCTTTAATACAGCTCCTCATGTGGTGGTGATCCCCGTCCATATGTGGGCGTATCTGCAAATGGGCTGACGGCTAGAGGAGCAGTGTCTCGGTTCTTGAGACCATCGGAAATATGTGTTTTCTGATGGTCTAAGGTGTCCTCTGTGAAAGGGTCGTTCGACCGTGGAAGGGGCCATGACCCACATGTTGAGAACCGCTGCTATAGAGTCAGCCTGGACTCGTGGCTATAAGTTAGAGAGATACAGCAGTAACATGATGAGCAAGGTCTCTACTCTAATGTGGTTTTATTCCAATGTGAGAAGACCATGAAACAGCACAGTAATGAACACATGCAAAGCCAATAAGGTCAGGTCAGAGGGGGTGACTGGGTGGCTGCCTTAGATGTTCCGAGACGGCATCTCTTAGGAAGAAACTATTTGACTCAAGTCCTGAGTAATGGGAGGAGCCAGCCCCGAGGAGCACTCGTGGGCATGTGTTGCAGAAGGGGGCAACAGCATGTGCAAAGGCCTTAACGTGAACATGGAAAGCTCGGGGTGGTCAAGGAAGGCACAGAGAGCCAGAGAGTCTGGAGTGGAGTGGCTGAGGGAATGGAGAGCAGGCCATGAGGGAGAAGTGGTCCTCCTCAGAGGTGAGATCACTTAGTGAGGTGCAGCAGTCAGATTAGGCAAAGTTATGCAGAGCCAACCCCCTGCTTGTCTGTCAGCTGGTCATCCTGTGGTGGCTTGTGTGTTGCTGTGATACTGGATGCGATGTCGCCGGTATTTCAAATGCCTGCAGGGTCACCCAAAGGGAACAGATTTCAGCAGAGCTTCCAGACCAGGAACAGATGACGAAGAAGGAGTAGGCTGCCCACTCCTGAGGAATGAGCCCTGGAGAGAGTCCGACGGATAGCATGGAAACACTGTCAGATATTGAAAGCCGCAGGAATAGAAGCAGCACACGGTCAGAGGCAGTGCCAGTAGATGGGTCCCTCAGGTTGGAAGGCACTCAAAACATGACCGAGGAAGAGCTGCCTGCTCAAAGTAGTGTTGACCACAGTGACATGGACAGAGTGGCATTTTCAGGAGCTTCATTTGCTGACGGGTGTGACTCAAAATGAGAAGTAGCTGCAGACATCCATGAATAAAATGTATGTGAAAGTTGGACACCGGATAAGGAAGACCAAAGAAGAATCGGTGCATTTGAATTGTGGTGCAGGCAAAGGATATCGAAAGTACCATGGACTGCCAAGAGGACCAACCGATCTGTCTTGGAAGAAGTACAGCCAGAAGTAGGAGAGACTTCTTCTCACATCCTTTGGACATGCTGTCAGGAGAGACTAGTCCGTGGAGAAGGACATCCTGTGTGGCAAAGTAGAGGGCCAGTAGAAAAGAGGAAGGCTCTCGGCAAGATGGATGGACACAGTGGCTGCAACAATAGGCTCAAACCTGAGAACTTTTGTGAGGATGCCCCAGGACCAGGCGGTGTTTCATTCATTGTACACTGTGAGTCAGAACTGACATGATGGCACGTGAGAACCAAAAGGATGCAGTCACAATCATGTGGTAAAGAGGTTTGTTTATTACCCAAATCACGCGTCCATTGAGAATCCACAGCAGGGCTCCACTCCAGGGCCCAGGCAGATGGAACAGCCCAGATCTCAGACCCTCCTAATCTCCTGGCCAAGGGAAAAGATAAGGTGGTGATCTTTAAGCTTCTGACGTAGACATGGATGTGCCACTCTGTTGGTCCAAGTGTATCACACGGCCACTTCTGATGTCAGAGAAGCCCTGGTTATGTGATGGGCTGTTAACTGCAAGGTCAGCAGTTCGAAACACCAGTCACTCTTCAGGAGAAGGAGGCTTCCGACTCCTATAACGACTTGACGTCTGGGAAGCCCTCAGGAGGTGTCCCGTAGGGTCACTATGGGCCATCATCAATGACATGGCAATGTTTTTTGTTTTTTTTTTTTAAATCTGATGTCTTTGGGTTGTGTGATGCAATTGGATGTGCAATATATCTATGAAAAAGAGAAGCAAGATTTGAGCTCACCAGTCCCATATACCATAATAAAAGCCACGAGGGGTCTTGTAAGCATTAATATTGGTGGTGAAGGTAAGTTCAAAGAGCACGAGTGGGTTATCCATTGGGTTGTTAACCACAAGGTCTGCAGTTCAAAACCACCGGCCACTCTATGAGAGAAAGGTGAGTCTTTCAACTTCCGTAAATATTTATAGTCTCAGAAACCCACAGGGGAAGTTCTACCCTGTCCTATAAGGTTACTATGAGTTAGAATTGACTTGATGGCAGTGAGTTTTTTTTAATAGATTCAAAATGGATCAGATATGAAAATGGGAGAGTAGAGAAATTGAGAAATCCAGAAAATGATGTCCTGGAGAGCAGGAAGGAAAAGGGAGAGACACTGGCTTCAAATAACTGTGGCGTTACTATATTTATCTTCTCTCTCCCCACAGCAACCACACACACACACACACACACACACACACTCACATGCACACACACACTCACACACTCACACACACTCACACACACCCTCACACACACACTCACACACTCACTCACACGCACACACACCACACACACACTCACACGCACACTCACTCACACGTGCACACACACACACGCACACTCACACACACACGCACACACACACACGCACCCCAATTCCTCATTGTGAATTTCCTTTCCTTCCTGCGTGGGAGGAAGAGAGAGAAGAAGGCAAGATGGCTGGGCAGAACAAGGAGAGTGGGTGGTAGGTTGTGAGGCAGGGACCACAGCCACCAAGGAGAAGAGAGAGAAAAAGCCAGACATCTGGGAGTTCCAGTACAGTATAGGGCAGGGGGTAGACACCAGCCCACCTTTAGGGGGAGTGACTCCACTGACCAATTAGGATTATTCTTCCACTGCCCAGAGGGGGCCTGTATGATCTGTGGGGAGTGAAATGGAGGCTCCCTTCCTTTGTATTCTTTCTGTTGTTAGTTGCCTTTGGACCAGCTCTGATCCGTGGTGACCCCATGGACAAAAGAACACACGCTGCCTGGCCCTGCGCCACCTTCTGATGACCGGCTTGTGTCCATTGCTGTGGCCAGTGTGTACTTTGAGAGGCTTCTAACCTGAAAGTCTCGTCCTCCAGCATTATCTTCTGATGTCAGCCGTGGCGTTTTTATTGGCTAATTTTTGAAAACAGATCATTGGGCCTTTCGTTCTAGTCTGTCTTAGTCTAGAAGCTCTGTTGGTATTTGTTGATCAGGGGGTTGGGGGCAGTGTCACTGTGGCGTATTTGAAATACCAGTGCCGTTTCCTCCAGCATCAGAACATCATGTAAGCCATCACCAAACTGACAGGTGGATATGCCTTCTATTGCCACCGTATACCTCTCAGGAGCCCCCCCCCCCCACTCACTCCAAGAAAGCCTGAGATAAAACAACCCCCCTCCCTTTAATCTTCTCTGCCAAAGCACCATCTGCTGGTGGTTTCAATGCGCTTCCTCATTGGTCCTCTGAATGCGATTCAGGACAGCTGTGTTACCTTCATAAAGCGTTTCTTCCGAGCCAGCCTTTCACCTCGCCATTTAAGCTTGCACATGTCGTAAGTCATTGTTGTTGTGAGGTCCCATTGAGTCGGCTCCGGCCCACAGCGACTCAATGGATACACAACAGAATGACACACTCCCTGGTCCGATGCCGTCCTCACCGCCGTTCCTGTGTCCGAGTCCATTGCTGCTGCCATGGTGTCAATCCATCTAGCGGAGCGTCTTCTTCTTTGTCGCCCTTCTCTCTTCTCACAACGTGCCCAACGTATGTGAGATGAAGTCTTGCCATCCTTGCCTCTAAGGAGCCTTCTGGCCTTACTTCTTCCAACGCAGATTTGTTTGTCCTTTCGGCGGACACGGTCCTTTCACTGTTCCTCACCAGCACCACGTCAATCACCCCGATGCGGCTCTGATCTTCCTTTTTCCATGTCCCACTTTCCCAAGCAGGTGAGGCCATTGACAATATAGTGGTTCAGCAGGCCTACCTCTGTCCTCTGAGAAACATCCTTGGTTTTCAGTGCTCCTGCAGCAGATTGACCTAAGGCAGCACATCCTCCGATCTCTTGATTGCTGCTTCCATGACCATTGGTTGTGGGTCCAAGCAAGACAAAATCCTAGACCATTGCAATCTTTTCTCCATTCACTTGCTGTTACCTTTTGGTCCGGTTTGAGGAGTTCGGTCTTCTTGAACGTGGAGTTGTAATCCACACTGAAGCTACCATCTTGATCTTCATCAGCAAGTGTTTCCAGTCCTCCTCACTTGGACCGAGCAAGGCTCTGTCATCTGTGATACAGCGGTTTGTTAATAAGTCTTCCTCCCATCTGGGCCCCCACGACTTTCTTCATGTAATTTATCTTTTCTAATTGTTTGCTCGGCATACAGATGGAAGGAGTATGGATTGAAGAAGAAGGCTATAGCCGTGATGCATATCTTTCCCGATTTTAAACTGTGCACGATTCCCTTGTTTGTACAGCTGCCTCTTGCCATCTACCAGTTCCGTGAGCCCAATGAACACTGGTTTAGTGAGCAGGGCCCGTGGTCCCTTTGAAGCCCCTGCATGAGTCTAGTATAATCAAACGAGCCCAAACCCACTGTCACAGAGTCAATTCTGACTCATAATGACCCTACATAGAGTTTCTGAGGCTGTCAATCTTTACCAGAATAGACAGCCTCAATGTTCTCCTGAGTAGTGGCTGGTGGGTTTGAACTCTCCACCTTGTGGTGAGCAGTCCAGCGCTCACCTGATAGTGCCACCAGGGCTCCTCACAGATGAGTCAAAAGTAAATGAAATGCCCATGTGAAGGGAGGAGTGAGCTAACAAATGCTTTCCAGGGAACCTTCTTTGCTGCGACCCCCCACCTCCCTCTGGCCACAGCTTCAGGGAAGAGTTTTGCCTGCTGAGGAGGCTGGAGAGAGAGGACATTAATTATGCTGTCAGGGAGGGGGAGCGACCACCTGGCCATCTTGATTCTTCCTCTGCCTGGGCCCATGGTCACTGTTGAGAGAATTACGATGTGTTTCCGTGTTTCCTCAAGGGACCCAAATGGGCTCAGGCCATTACCCATGAAGCTGGCCAGGGAGAGCTTACCTGTCAAATTGGCCGGAATGGAGAAAGATGAACTCCTGGTGAGTCCTTCTGTGACACTCTGGGACTTTGGTGACAGACTTAATTAATCAAGACACCAGTGTCAAAATTAAAATGAGCGGGGGGGGGTGGGGGGGTGGAGTCAATTAGTAACCAAACAGCTAGTGAGGAGACATCTTTGAAGGAGGACCCCTGTCCTTCCTCTTTTGGTGTGGCCATTCTCCCTTGTGCTCAGGGTTTGGGGGGGGGGCTGTCTATTTCCCTATAATTTACACTCTGCGTGGGTGGGGAGCATGTCCTCTGCTGCCTGCCATACGCCAAGGCCCCTCAAAGCTAGCTATCACCGCTCAGAATCCTTTTCAGCAGGAGGATGCTCATTCCAATTTGCAGGCCTCGCGTTAGCTCCTCTTCAGCAGGCTTGGCCAGACTCCTGAGAGAAGATCTGAGCCAGGCAAGTGGGGGAGACACAGGCAAGTGAGGAAGGATGGAGCTGGGCTCTCCGGGGAGGTATCTGCCACCACTCCACCGTCCACCATTGCCTCTAACTCTATTTGCCTCTGCAGAGAGATGGGAGATTATGATGTTTCACAGGCTTTCCAAATCCTTGTCACGGTTAATAAAGGTCTGGCAGGAGCCGGAGCCTTGATGGCTCTGCAGACGCTCCGTGCTAGGGATTCAGGAGAGAAGATAGGTGTAGCTGTTGCTCTAGCTGCCTGTGTGAAGACAGAGTCAAGGGGCACCAACGAGAAGTCACCAGTGCCCCAGAGCATCGGGCTGTTAAGGTCAAGGGCTCATGATCAGATGAGGGGCATTACTTCAGAAGAACATCAACAGGAAGATGAAACACAGGGCACAGAAGATTCTGTCCAGGTGCGTTAGGCTGACTAGACTTGAGAAACACAACCAGTCACCCACGTCTATATATATGAACAGGAACAACACCCCCCCCCCCACACCCACACACCCACACGCCCAGACTTTTTTTTTTAAGCAATGAATTTAAATCTTTTTTACAAAACAACCTTATCACCTTCAAAGTACTCTCCATGACACTTAATATCTTGGTCAAATATGCAGTTCCATTCTCAGAAACATTTTTCAAACTCATCTATTTGGATGGCTGACAGCACCTCCTTCATTTTTTTCTTCACCTCTTCCATCTCGTCAAATCGCTGTTCTTTCATGTCCCTCTTCACTCATGGAAGAAAAAGAAGTCGTACAGAGTGAGGTCAGGTGAGTAAGGTGCTTGGGGCAAGAGAGGCATGTTGTAATTTGCCAAAAACGGGTGCACTGAGATGGCTGCGTGAGTAGGTGCACTGTCATGGCAAAACCAGCCCCCATCTGCCATAAATCAGGTCTTTTTTCTTGAATTGTCTTTTCAGAACCCCTCAATAGAAAGGTTAATTAACAGTCTGACCTGGTGGAACAAACTCCAAATGCACTATCCCCTCACATAAAAAAACCAAATACCAGCATGGTCTTGAACTTCAATTTCATTTGACCAGCTTTTGTGGGGGGCAAGGTGATGATGGCATCTTCCACTGGCTGGACTGATGTTTGCTTTCAGGATCATAAGAATATCACAATGTCTCATCACCAGTAATGACCTTGGGGAAAAAAGTCTGGGTCCCTTCAGAGCTGTTCTTTCAAAGCATGGCATGTTCCCAGTCGACTCTCTTTTTCCTGGTCAGTCAGAACCCAAGGCACAAATTTCCCAGTGAAGCTTCTCATTCCCAAATCTTCTGTTAAAATTTGCTGAACAAAGTTCTAAGATAGTCCAGATAATTTCCCCTCTCTTCAGTGGTCCATCATCTTCGGTCTTCAAGCACAGTGTATGAATGTTGTCAACCTTTTCATCCATTCAGGAAGTTAAAGGATGGCCAGAATGGGTTTTTTCATCAATGAACATTTTACCTTTTTTGAAACATGAAAACCACTCGTACACTTGAGTTTTTCCCAGATCGCTGTCCTTGTAAGCTGTGTTCAATGTCACAACAGGTTCCGTGGCAATTTTCCTGAGCAGGATACAAAATATCACAGCTGCGTGCTGTTCTCTTAAACCAGCCATCACCCAAAACAAGGTTCAAGCAAAACTGCTTTTATGAAAAATTTCACCAGCGAGAACCTTCCCAGGTGATGCCACAGGGTGCAACTCAGAGCAAGTTGCTCAATGCTCGCCTAGCAGGAAAAATGTGTACCATGAAAGCTCCCCCCCGCCCCCACCAGTGGAGCTTTTGTTCCTTTTTTAGCTACCCCTCATAGTCTAGCAGAAATGAACAACCAGGCGCTAGGCGAGAGTAACACTGTCTCTGATGGTAAAGGCCACGTGTCCATTAGACTGGGCCGTGAGTCTCAGTGGTTATAGAACGATGTGGTTATCCTCCATTTCTGTATGACACCAGTCTGCACATAAGGACCTTGTCTTTGGAACCTAAGCATGCGGAAAAAAGTGGGTTGCAGCCATGGGTCCTCAAACGCTTATGTCAACAAAGGATGGCTAAAACCCATAACTAACACAGGAGAGTGAGTGAAGCAATTGCTAATAGAAAGCAATAGAAAGTTTTGTGAAACAAAAATATCAAGCTGTGATGTTAGTGGGTCTGGCCACGTCCTCCATCCGTGTCTGCACATACCTGAAGGCGTTGTTTTCATCTCACTGACCTTCTCTGAAGAATCCCACGCCCTTCAATTCACACCACATCAAAACGACTTGTTGGCATCCTCGCAAGACTCAAATTGTGTTCCTTTTCCATGTTCTTTGAGTAAAGGGAACAACACAGAAGCCTGAAAGGCCAAGCTCAGGGCTGGAAGGTAGATAGCGTGAGAATTTCTCAATGGGATTCTTGTAGGACGGCAGCCTTTGTAACCCTCAAAGAATGAGCGGGTCCATTGTTGGGATGGGGAAAAAATTCCCTGCCACAACTTTCCTGCTCTCTTTTTTTTCTCTCATCAATGCAGATTTCAATTTCCTTGAAACTTCTCCATAGTAAGCTCCTGCGGTTTTGCCCTGTGACCAATCTCCGTTGTTTGTGTCGGTTGTGTCTGGTCACATAAGAGTTTAATCTGTACAAGTTGTATATTGTTGTCGGAAGCTGGACAATACGTATATAATTTCCTTTTCTCAACAGTGTTTTAAATTCTATACCCTTGGCTAACTTAATGACACATCAATAGAATTAGTTTATGGCCCAGGGGGATGGTTTATAATGTTCTCTATTGTAAAAAATTATGGTGTATTTTAAAGCAAACCAGAGACATATATAAACCAGACATAGATGCATGGCTTCAATTTAAGAAAAATTCATTCTTATGACATGACCCTACACTGTGTTTGCCTCATGAAGACATCACTGAAGATGTGGGTGCTGTCGTAAAGCATGGTGAAGAAACCAGATTGTGCTTGGCTGTCAGAAAGAATAGCATCTGGGGGGTAGGGGGGGGTTGTCTTAAAGACTTGACTGCAAACCAGCAGCCATGTAAGTGAGGGATCAACTAGTTCTACATGACAAAAAGCACACCAGCCTGTGGGATTCAAGGATTGTAAATACTCTAATCCAAATCCAAAGGAGGGAATGGTATCAGAGCTTAAATTAGAAGCATCTGGTTTTCAGAAGGCTATGGATGACAGTGGAAACTCAAAAGCCATCTGCAGGGTCCCCCACATGGGTAACCTCTGATGGCAAATCCCCTCTGACTCTAGTCAAAGGCTGTGAGGAGCCTCGTTATCAGGCAGAGAGCACTGTGAAGTCTATCACGGCAGATGCAGGTAGGTTAAAATGTAATACCTTGTCGTTTGATCTCTCTTCTGACCCATTTTAAAGTTGTTTCAGTTTTTACTATTTTCAGCTTTTTCTTCAAAGATTTTCTTTTTAAAAAAATTTAATAAATCATGTTATTGGAGGTTCTTACAGCTCTTATAACAATCCATACATCAATCACATCAAGCACATTAGTACACATGTTGCCTTCATCATTTCCAAAACATTTTCTTTCTACTTGAACCCTTGGTACCAGTGCCCCATTTTCGCCCTCCCTCTGCCACCCTCCCACCCTTGTGAACCCTTGATAATTTCTAAATTATTTTTATTTTCATATTTCACACCATCTATTCTCTCCCTTCACCTACATTTCTGTTGTTCGCCCCCCTGGGTGGGGGTGGGGTTGTATGTCGATCATTACAATTGGTTCCCCCTTTCTCCCTCCCCCACCCCCACCTTCTTCCTATCCATGTGTGTTCACTATTGGTCCCGAAGGGTTGATCTGTCCTGGATTCTGTGTGTCGAGAGCTCTTATATGTACCAGTGCACATGCTCTGGTCAAGCTAGATTTGGAAGATAGAACTGGGGTCATGATGGGGGTGGGGGGAGGAAGCATTAAAGAACTAGAGGAATGTGCGTGTTTCATAGGTCCTATGCTGCACCCTGGCTGGCTCGTCCCTTCCTTGTGACCTTCTGTGAGGAGATGTCCAATTGTCTACAGCCACCCTCATTTACATTGGTATGGTTGTTTGTTTTGGCTTCTGATGCTTGATATCTGATCCCATAACACTTCATGATCACACAGCTGGTGTGCTTCTTCCTAGTGGACTTTGTTGCTTCCCTGCCAGATGGTCGCTTGTTTATCTTCAAGCCTTTAAGATCTCAGACACTGAATCTTTTGATAGCTGGGCACCAACAGCTTTCTTCACCACATTTGCTTATGTACCTATTTTGTCTTCAGCTATCGTTTCAGAAAGGTGAGATCACAGAATGCCAGGTTATTAGAACAAAGAGTTCTTGTGTTGAGAGAGGACTTGAGTAGAGGCCCAATGTCTGTCTGCTACCTTAATACTTAACTTATAAATATATGTGCATAGACCTATGTCCCTATGGTTTACATATGAATATATTTACATATGTACATGCCTATGTTTCTACCTCTATACATGTCTTTTGCCTATTAGTTCTTTCCTCTAATTCCTTTTACTTTCCTCCAGTCCCACTATCATGTTCGACCTTTATCAGCTCTCTGTACTTTCTCTCAGCTACATTGCACTTGATCAAAATCCACCAGGCATTCTATGCCCTCTAGGCATCGGTTTTAGGTTCTTTGAGGTGTTTCTATGTTTGTCTAATGATTGTTTTTTGTTGTCGTTAGCTTCCTGTTTGTGCTTTGTATCACTTTCTTTGTATGAAATCCAGGATAGGTGGCTCTGTAGAGACAGTAACTGGGTTGATAATTACTTAGGGACACAGCAGGGGAGGATGGGGGAAACGGGGAGCTAACAATGATGAGTATGAGACGGAAATATTCCGAAATTAATTATGGTGATAATTGCACAAATATCTTAATGAGATTGGATGATTAAATAGTATGATATGTGAAGTACGTTCCAATAAAACTTTTCTTTAAGAGGAAGTCATATGAACAGAATAAGTCAATTTGACCTGGCTTAAGATCAGAAAGAAAGTGTGTATCAAGATTGTATTCTTTCACCAAATTTATTTAATCTGTATGCTGGGAAAATAATCCAGGAATCTGGATTCTATAAAGAAGAACAAAGCATCAGGACAGGAGGAAGACTCATTAACAGCTTGCGATATGCTGATGATCCAACCTTGCTTGCTGAAAGCAGAGAGGACTCAAATGCTTGCTGATGAAAATGAAAGACTGTGGTCTTCAGTGTGGGTTATATCTCGATGAAAGAAAACCCAAATCCTCATTCCTGGATGTGTTAGACAGGGTTCCCTAGAGAGATAAACCAGATTGCTAGTAATTATATATAAATATATTTATAAAGATAGATGTATAATACAAGAAATCAGCCATTAAATTATATACAGATAGATAATGCAAGAAATTAACAGCTAAATTATAAAGCAGTGAGACACTAGCAGTCCTTTAAGGCTTGAGACCGCCAGTTGCCAGTCCCCTTCTGTAGAGAGAGCTGGGCTATATATATCCAGGCAGCAAACAGGAAGGCAGGTCCCCAACTGTCATCAACTGTCGGTCCCCAGCTCCAGAGATGAACATTCCAATCGTGTGGGCTTAAAGGGACCTCAACTTACAGCGACACAGTCCACAGGCTAGGCATCCCACAGGTAGTGTACCCCTTTAAACTGAGGCACAGAACAAGCAAGGTGAGGCTCACCGAGCCATTTATCCCTCTGCCCTTCAGTTAATCCTACTTGTGTTTATCGGCCAGGCTGGCACAATAAACTATAGCACTGGATGAGCAAACATCCCGTGAAATGGAGAAAAGATTCAAGTTGTCAAGGATTTCATCTTGTTTGCTTCCACAATCAAAGCTTAATCAACAATCAAGACATCAAATGACATATAACAATGGGCAAGTCTGCTGCACGGGACCTAAATTTATTGAAGAGCAGGAGGGGCACTTTGAGGACTAAGGTGCGCCTGACGGAAGCCATAGTATTTTCAGTCGCCTCATATGCATGTGAAAGTTGGACATTGAATAAGGACGACTGAAGAAGAACCGATGGATTTGAATGATAGTGCTGATGTATGAATACTGAAAGTACTATGGGCTGCCAGATGAACAAGCCACTCTGTCTCAGAAGAAGTACAGCTAGCGTGCAACTTAGATGCATGGATGGAGAGAGTCAGTCTCGTGTACTCTGGACACGTTATCAGGAGAGAACAGGACTTGGAGAAGGACATCATGCTTGGTAAAGTAGAGGGCCAGGGAAAAGAGGATGCCCTTCAAGGGGATGGACTGACACAGTCGCTGTAACAATGGGCTCAAATGTAACAGCGGTTGTGTGATGATGCAGGACCAGGTCGAGTTTTGTTCTGTTGTACACAGCAGACTCAATGGCATGTAGCCACAGCATAAAGTTATGGAGATCCTTTTACACGCCTTTTTTTGTGGACGTACACTTTCATTTCTCTTAGGTAAGCAGCTTGCAGCAGAATTGCTGGGACAGAGAGTGGATGCCAGGTTGACTTTAAATGAAAAGGTCAAACACTTCTCTAAAGCAGTTCTGCATTTTACATGTTAATCATAAATGTATGAGAGTGCCCGTGACTCTCATACATCTGAAAATGTCAGTTAGTTTCATTTTAGCCATTCAAGTGCAAGTGAAATGGTGTCTCATAGGTATTTTCTTGTTGATGTCTGATACTGATCACCCTTTCATCATATTTGGTATATTCGTTGGCCATATTCTTTTTTCTTACTGTGGAGTATTTTTTAAATTGTGTTGTATGCCTTTTAAAATTAATCTGTATGGGTCTATATAGTCTGGATACAATTCCTTTGTCAGATAGATTGAATACATTGCTTCATAGTCTGTGGCTTGAAGACTTAATTACTAGTGTCTTTAAAGGTGTGTGTCAGGGTTGTATTCTCTTACCAGGCTTGTTCAATCTATATACTGAGTAGATAACATAAGAGACCGCACTGTATGAAGCCAAGCCCAGCATCAGGATCAGGGGGAGACATATACACAGCCCGCAACCTGTTGATGATACAACCTTGCTTGTGGAAAGTCAAAAGGACTGATATTTCTGATAGAGATATCAGACTACAGTCTGTAGTATGGACTGTGCCTCAGTATTACTGATAGAGATATCAGACTGCAGTCTGTCGTATGGACTGTGCCTCAGTATTACTGATGGAGATATCAGACTGCAGTCTGTAGTATGGACTGTGCCTCAGTATTACTGATGGAGATATCAGACTGCAGTCTGTAGTATGGACCGTGCCTCAGCATAAAGCAAACAAAAATCCTCACAACTTCACCAATAGGTAACATCCTGGTAAATGAAGAAAAAAATGAAGCATTAAATGGAGTAAAGATTGAAGTTATCAAGGATTTAATTTTACTTGGAACCACTAGTCAAAAAATTGAATGACCCGTAGTGCTGCCTTGAACACAGGTGTGCATATGTCTATTTGTGTCATAGCTCTTATTTCTGTAGGACAGAGAATTAGTAGTGTGATTGCCGGATCGTATGGTATTTCTATTTCCAGCTCCTTGAAGAAGCACCACATACAGTTTCCACACTGGTTGTATCTTTTTAAAAGTTCCACCCGCCACGTATCTTGGTTCCACTCTCCACATCCTTGCCAGCACTTGTTAGTTTCTGTTTTTATCTTAACTTTGCTCTTCATGCTGGGCTGAGATGATGCCTCACTGTTGTTCTGCTTGCATTTCTCTAAGGACTAGTGATCCTTCGTGTGTTTGTTGGCTACCTGAACGTCTTCTTGGATGAGATGTCTGTTCATGTCTTCTGCTCATTATAAAATTGTATTATACGGCTTTTCATTGTTGAGTTGCTGACATTTTCTATAAAATTTACCAATCAGCCCCTTGTCTGGTATGTCACTGTCAATTTCCCCCCTGCCTGGAACACTGCTGTGTGTGTAGATACTCTATGGCTGTAGCTCTTGGAGATTATTATCTATGGTTCAGTGTTAAAATTTGCACATTTCATCCAAGAGACTCAGTTTAATTGCTATCAATGCACATCAGACATAGTCACTACCTGTTGGGTAAGTGGTAGCTTGAGTATTGCTCTGATGTTGGGTTCTCGAGAATAGCAAAATTAATGAAGTTTATATATAAGCATCACATAAATTTATATCAAGAAAATGGCTCACAACAGTTGTAGAAATGGGAGTTACAAGTTTGTGAGTAGATTTTAATTTAGAGGCTTCTCCTGATTCCAGTAGTTGTGGGAAAAGAGGAACCAAAGATCTGCAAGAAGACAACAGGCTGGTGGCTGCAGAGGTGAATTAATCCTCGGTCAGCAGGTCAGACTTGTGGTTGCAGAGGTAAATGAATCCAAGGTCATTAGGTCAGATGACAGGCTGTTGACGACTCCCAAGATTGGCAGGCACTATGTCAAGCAGTTTCCTCAAATCCAAAAAATGGATGGTTGACAAGCCAGATGTAGGATACAGACCCAGCAACAAGTCAGCACTTTCTTCCACATCAGCATATTGGAAGCAGGCCACAGCCCCCAGGAAATCTCTTTCAAGTTAAGTGCATCAGGACCGGGCCTTGAGTAAAGGGATTACATCTCACCCTTGTCTTACAACCCACTGGCTTCTCACAGCAGCTCCCATTGTATTTGGTCACATCCTCTGAGATTACTGGGTCTTAACTGATAGATCCCTGAGAATCCTGATCCAGCCAGTTGACACAAACTTAACTCTTACACATGCTAAACAGGTTTCAGTGGACCTTCCAGAGGAAGGCCGCCTAAGAAAAGCCCTCCAGTCTTCTTCTCAACACCAGCAGGTGAGAGCACTGCGGATCGATCGCAACAGTTTGGTCCACAAAGGAGGCGAGTGAGTGCAGGACCAGGTGGTGTTTGGTTCGCTTGTGTGGGGGGTCTCCTTGAATTGGAGGTCAGCTCCATGACAACTAACAAAAATAGCAACAACCGGTGGCAACAGTTCTACCCAGCAACTGTAACGCGGTAACTTCGGGACTGATTTCTCTTCACTTGTCCACAGTTAAGGGCATCCCGGCATCTGTTCTCTACTGGGAAGAGCTCAGTACTTCCAGAAGTTTTGACCGCTTGGTTTTCCTTGCAGGCTCATGCTTGTTTTTTAAGCTTTGACTTTGTTGTTGACTGAGTCGGTTCTCATTGCCAAAGCAAGGGCATCAGCCATTTGTGGCTTTCCTCCACCTAACCAGAATCGGAAGCCCCAGAGCTATTATTTTTAAACTTATGCTAATGTACTAGAGGTAAATATTTTAATTTACATTTGTGTTATTGTTCTCTGGCAGTTGGACACCTTCTCAAATCCTTTCCTGCTTCTTTTGTGAGAATCCTTTGCCCTTTTGTTTGTTAGAGTGTTAATGCTTTGCTGATGAATTTACATAGGCCTTAAATATTAACTACGGTACCCTCCCTGTTACACTTGCTGTGATATTTTTTTTGTTTGTTTGCAGCTTGTTTATTTTACTTTTTTGGGAAAGGTGAGGAGGCAGGAATGGGTAACCAAATCCTTACTCTTTTATAGCCCAGTGTGGTTTTAAGCCTATTAAGTTATATCACTTCTAGAGGTTTGCAAAGGAGCCCTGGCCATGCACTGGGTTAGATGTTGGGCTGCTAATCACAAGGACAGTAGTTCAAAACCACCAGCTGCTCTGAGAGACCAAAGTGAGACTTACTACTCCTGGAAAGAGTTACAACCTACAGGGGGAGGCCTACCCTGTAATATAGGGTCACTCTGGGTCAGAATCAGCTCTATGGCAGTGAGTAGATTTGAAAAATAGTCAATGCTAATTTTTGCCCCCTGAGATTTTCATTTCTAAAAAAAATCCATTCAACTCATCCGCTGAACTGGAATTCATTTTAGCACCGAACATAAAGTGAGGTTCTAAAATGACTGCTTCTCCAAATGGCCAGTTAATTGTCCCGGCACTGTCTATGGAGTCGTCCTCTCCTCCCCTCATTGAACTGTAATGAATCTTACATCTCTGAACATAACCTGGTTCATTTCAGTGCCATCTGCTCTGTGGCAGTGATCCCTCTGGTCCCTGGCAGATACAGACAGACGAAACTTCAAATCTGCCAAAGGAATAAGTGAATGGTGGGCCCACAATGGCCTTTCCATGGCCCATAAATCATACCTCTGTGAGAGCAACTATTTACCTTTATTTATCTAATTATCAAATTGTTTGATTCTCCTAGATTCAAGAAGGAAGCACTTGACAGGCTAGGATTGTGCTTGGTAATGTTAAACTTTACCCGAGTCCTGCTTCCACACCCTTTACAGGAAATAGCTTACTGCAAACTCACACACACACACACACACACACACACACACACACACACACCACCACCACCACCACCACCAACAACAACAACAGCAACAACAGCAACAGCAACAAGAACAAAAACCACAACAATAACCAGAAACAAACAAAAACACCATTCTCAATACGACTCCTGGATATTGCCCATAGAATATTTCAATATTGCAACTCAAGGCTTGATTCCTTTTTCTTGAGTTATTTCAGTTCAAGACATGCTAAGCACGTCCTTCCTTTTTAGTTTTCTAATTCTAGGTCTTTGCACATTTTATTATAGTATTTTACTTTGTCTCCTTGAGCTGCCCTTTGAAACTTTCTGTTCAACTCTTTGACAACATCCTTTCTTCCACATGCCTTAGCTACTCTATGATTAAAAGTAACTTTCAGAGTCTCTTTTGACATCCCTGATGATCTTTTCTTTTTTTAAACAGTTTTATCGGCACTTTATCTACCTGTCATACAATTCAATAATTCAGTTATATCGAGGAGAGTTGTGCAATCGGGACCACAGGCAATGCTAGGACGTTTTCTTCTTCCTTGTACTCATTGCCACTCATGCCATTATGTTTTTGATTGTGGCAAAAATATATGCAACAAAACATTCTCCAGTTCCCCAACTTCTACATGTGCAACTCAGTGCCATTGATTTTTTTCTCGAGTTTCTGTCTTTTTCATAACTTTTTGCTTTTTTCTTATATGAGATCATTGATCGTCATCCCACAGCTCATCAGATCTTTTGTCTTTCGTGTTCAATGCAGCAAATCTGTGGTCGACGTGCATGGGAGACACACTCAAGGTCATATGTTGGCTCTTGTGGACTTGCTTTAATTTTCATCTGCTTCAACCTGAACTTATACATGAACAATCGGTGGTCTGTTCCACAGTCAGCCCCTGTCCGGGTTTTAGCTGCTGATATTGAGCTTCTCCACCATCTCCTCACAAATATAGTCAATTTGATATCTGAGTATTCCATCCAGAAAAGTTCATGTGTACAGTCTCCATTTGTGGTGCTGGAAAAAGGTATTTGCTATAAGCAAGTCATTGATTGCGCAAAATTCTATTATGCAATCCCAAGCTTTGTTTCTATCACCAAGACCATACTTTCCAACTACTGTTCAATCAACAACATTTAAGTTAGTTGTTGAGCACAGACTGTCTATGTCACCCCCTGCTCCCACACCCGCCTCAACAACCAACGAAACCCAAATAACCCAAATAACCAAACCCAAATAACCCACACCCATTGGGCAAATTCTGACTCAAAGTGACCCTGTGGGACAGAAGAGAACTGCCCCATAGGATTTTTAATGTTGTAGATCTTTGTAGAAGCCTCATCTTCCTCCCTCACATTGCTAGTGGGATTGAACTGACAACCTTCTGGTTAGCAGCCCAAGATTTGACCCACTGTGCCACCAGAATTCCTAACTCAAACTTGATTCCAAGTGCTATGCAAATAATGAAGTTGGAGTGCATGTCCTTTGTCTTTTCTAAGTGCATGTGAAAGTAGAATTTACTAGTCCTGGATGTTTGTGGCTGCTCATTCTGCCCAAGGTAAATTGCTGGGTGCCTTACACACGGATAGACAAGCCCGAAGCTGGAATTTCTCTATTTTCAGAGTGGAAATGTTCTAGTTCAGACACTTTAGTTAAAATGACAGGGTGGTTGATATGTCTGATGACTGCTTTTTATAAATGCTGGGAGATTATATCATCTTGCACCCAGAAACTGATTTTAAATGATCAGCCCTCTACGTTAATTTTGAAGATCACGCTTCTATTTATGTTCACACCATCTTCCCAGAGAGCAGGGTTGCTGTGTGATGATCGTGGCGGGCTCATGCCTCTGAGCATGGTGTCTTCCTCAAATTGGTGCTAAGTAAACATTAGTCAGACAAATCAGTGCAGCCATGTGCCGACTTTTCTGGAAGACTTGCAACTGCCAGGTGCTAAAGAAGGGTGTTCAGGTCAGATCTCATACCACAAAGCCTTACTCCCCACATAAGAGTGTCCGTTTTACAGAACCTGTCTGGCATTTGATGTTGGTACAAAAACCCCAGGTAAGTCCTCACGGGAAGAGCACACCATCCCTTGTGATCCAAAGATTGTAAGTCACACAATCTAAGAGCAGAGGAGGGAGTTGTAGTAGAGCTTGGATTCTGAGCACCCAGTTTGCAAAAGGCTATGGATGACAGTGAAAACCCAAGTCCATTTGCAAGGTTCCCACGTGGATTAAGCCTCAATTGCTTCGGACCATTGATCAGGGATTGGAATAGTCTTGCCCTCAGATAGAGTGTATTGCAAAGTGCAAAGTTAGGGTTAGGTTAAAATTTAACATATTATCATTTGTTTTCCCTTTTGACCTATGTGTTAGTCTGGGTAGACTAGAGAAACAAATCCAGGGAGACTCACGTGTGTATAGGAAAGAGCTTTATAAAACGAATAATTGTACATCAAGAAAACATCCCAGCCCTGTCCAGATCAAGTCCATAAATCCAATATTAGTCCATATGTCAGTACCAGAATGTAAATTCCTCTTCAGACTCACCCAACACATGCAATGACACAGAATGCAGGCAGATCACAGGCCAGTAGGTGGAAAGTCTTGTGGATCCAGAGGCTATGAAAGCATCTTAGCATTGGCGTGGGTCTCCACGTGGCTCTTCCAGCTCCGAGGCCCTGGCTCCATCAGCATAGCTCCATGTGGCTTGTCAACAGGAATGTCTCACAGCCAATGAGCCTGGGTTCTGGCTCCAGCGGGCTATTTATCTCCTTACTGTCTCCAAATGAGCTCATCAAGGGGTAACCTGATTGACAGGCTAAACTCCATCCCTTCACTCTTAAGCCTCAAATTGACAGCAGATTATGTAATTATCACAACCTCCTTTTAATTTGCTCAGTTTCTATTATCTTCTGAATTTTTTGGATTGAGATTTTCTTGTGTTTTATTTTGTTGTCTTGGTTGAAGCTTTTTAAAAATATGAAATATAGGGGAGGTGAATCTGTAGAGACAATAACTGCATTATTAGTTCCTTAGGTTTATGTCAGGGGCTGTCAGGAGGGCGGTAATGGGGTGCTAATAATAATGGGTATGGGGGTGAAGAAAATGTTCTAGAATTGATGGTGGTAATGATGGCACAACCCTTTTTCATATATTGAAGCCATCGAATTATATGGTGTTTGAATGATATAGTGATACAGCTATTGAAAAGAAACACACAAGCTGCAGTTGGCGACTCCTCTGCTTAGTGCCTGCGTGCCTTTGGGCAAGCACCTTAACCTCTCTGATCTTCAATGAGCAAACTGGGATGGAACTGGTCCCTACCTCCCAGGACTGTTGCTGCCCGATGGTGAACGTGCTTTAAGAAATGTAACAAGCACCATTCCGACTCTCACGGGCCCTGTGGCCCCTTGTTCTGTGGACTGCGCCCATTCTCTTAGATGCTGTGGCATCGCCGCAACCCCCACCCCCCCAGTCAGCTTTTGTTTTACTTTAGCTTCAGCTAAAAAAACAATAGAACACCCCCTCAAAAAATGCCCCCAAAAATCCCAAAATTGGACTGGTTGGTGGTTAGCACACTCATGGTAGCTCCATGTGTGTACGAAGAAAACCATTGGGATTTCTAGACTGTGACCTTCTGAACCCTAGACCAGCATCCTCTTTCCATGAGTCCCCGCTGGGCATGCTCCTCTGAGAGCCCCTCACCCACCCCACCATTATGCAAGTCTTCATCTTGCATCTACTGGTCATGAGCATTTCATCTCCAGACCCTTCTGGGAATCAACAAAAACACAGCTCCAGGCCTTTCCGTCCTGACCCAAGTCCCGGCGCACATGCAGCGCAGCCCCACATATCCTTGTCTTCCATGACTTCCAACCAACCCGGGCTGACCAACACCCTGGAGGCACTCAAACTCGGGCCTCGTGTCCTTAGGACAATGTGATGCAGCGGCTCTGTGCCTGTTTATGGTTGGACTCGAGGGCGGGAAGGGGTGGGAGGGGAGAAAGAATCAGAATCCTGGAATCTCGGGGGATCAAAGTCCCCCAAATACAAAACCAAACTCACTGCTACCTGGTCAGTTCTAAGACTGTCACTCTTTCCAGGAGCAGAAAGCCTCATTTTTCTCTCAGGGAGCAGCTGATGGATTCAAACTGCTGACCTTCTGATTAGTAGCCCAATATGTAGCCACTGTCCCATCAGGGCACCTTCTGTTTCTCTCTCACTGTAACAAATCAATTCTGACTCCCAGTGACCCTATAGGACAGGGTCGAATTGTCCCCATGAGTTTCTGAGACTGTATTTCTTTACTGGAGCAGAAAGCCCCATCTTTCTTCTGCAGAGTGGCTAATGGTTTCAAACTGTTGACCTTGCCGTTAGCAGGCTACCGCATAATCACTATGCCATCAGGGGTCAGGTGATTCCAACTCAGGGAGCCCGAGGGATTTTGATTCTGAGACCCCGAGCTACTCCTTGCCTTCCCAGACAATAAAACTCCTCTCTGTTCCTCTTGTCCCCATTGTCTCTTTATCTCAACACCCTGATAAGACAAGGTGCTGGAGGTTGGGTGACAACCCCTTCAGAAGCAGATCACCAGGCCTTTCTTCTGACGTACCTCTGGGTGGGTTCAAACGGGAGGTTCATCTTTGGGTCAGCAGCCCCGAGCTAACCCCTTGGACGTAGGCGAAGAAATTCCTCATTGGAAACCTTTCTGAGGCTCTTTAATGAACCTGGCTGTCCTCTTGGATAGCCTTTTGGTGGCTTAGACCGTGAATTGAGGATGGTTAACTGTGCCTCTGCTGGCCTTTCCTGTCCCCATCATTAAAGGAGCCTCTGGTTCTTGCTTCCGACTTTGCTCCAGGTCTTTTGAAGACAAGCTGGAGGGGAGAAAGGCAGAAGGGACCTGCTCCTCCGACCTGTTAGTGTCAATGTCACAAATCCTTCCCCGGGCGCAGGAGAAGCAGACTGCACACCTCCTGAGCCCTGCGGTGACATGCGGGGCGGGAGCAGCCTTCTCTGCTCTCAGAAGCTGTGGGCGGATTAATCGCACCAGCGATGATGCTCCTGAGCTGGACCAGGGGAGATCAGAACAATATTGGGCACTGGGGCTTGTCCAGAAGCCAGGGGGGCCAAGATGGATGAGAAAAGGACTCACAGTTGAGAGGTAGAATGCCTGCCTTCCACAAAAGAATTCCACACATGGGCTTCCATGCCCAGCCACCCACCACCTGTCTCCCAGTGGAGGCTTTGCAGGTTTCTATGATACTGGACGAGGATCCCGGAAGCAGAGTCGTTGGCATCGAGAGCGTTGACTCGATGGCAGTGAGTTCGGATTTTTGGATGATGTGGACCAGGCTTCGGCAGAGCTCCCAGACTCAGGCAGATGAGAAGGAAGGCCGACTGATCTCTTTCTGCCATTCATCCAGCGCTGAACTCGTGGACCACCATGGGCTGGTCCCTAAGCAACCATGAAGAGGATGCAGGGCCGGGCAGGGTTTGGTTCTGTTGTGTGTGCACGTGGGATTGTAGGGCATTCACAGCAACACACACCGGCCAGAGGAAGGAGATAAAGGTTGGGGGTCCATCCCATCGACTCATTTGTGCATTCATCACCCATTCAACACCTCCGTCCCAGGGGTGGGGGTTGCTAGGTGCTGTGGAGTCGGTTCTGACTGATGGCGACCCCATGTACAACTGATGGAAACGCCGCCCAATCTGGTGAAGCTCCTCACAGTGATTCTGGGTGTTGGAGCGCATCTATGTGGCCATGGTATCCCTCCCTCTCAATGACAGTCTCTCGCTTTTTCCCTTATCTCCTACTTTTCAGGCTAAATATCTCCCGAGCACACGTCCAAAGCATGGGAGACAAAGGCTCACCCTCCTGCATCCTAAGGCATGTCCCACCTGCACTTCTTCTAAGATAGATTTGTTGGGGTCTCTGGTTGGCAGTCCATAGTACTTTCGGTATTCTCCGCCAGCACCGCAGTGCAAATGCATCAATTTGTCCCAGGGAAAAGGTTGATTTGAAAAACAAAAATCCAAACTCACTAACATCTAGGCAATTCCAAGCTACAGCACCCTGATTCTGAGGTTCTGAGGCTGTCCATCTCGACGGGAGCAGCCAACCCTCCACTTTCTCCCAAGGAGCAGTTGGGGGGGGTTGAACTACCAATCCTGCAACAGAATGAGCAATTCAATGCTTACCAGACAGCCCCGCCACCAGGGCTCCTGCCAGGTGAAGTCGAAATCATTAAAAAAAAAAAAATCAGACCCCACTGTTAATTGTCCCTGGTGCAAATGAAAAAGAAGAAGAAGAAGCCCTCCTCCATTTTTCCATGGGAAAACTTGAGCCTGCACATCCCCCCTGCCTTTGCTGAGATCTGTAGAAGTTCTTGTTTGTGGAACTAGCTTTGTGTCGCCAAAGGATTTAAGTCTGTTTCGATGCACTTTTTCCTCTTCCTACAACCACTCACCCCCATGTCTCGGTCTCATGGGTAAAGAATCTGGAGGGATTGCAAAACGGCGATCCTTCTCTCAATTCAAAATTCATTTCTTTTTAATTATTTGTTTCTTGTGGAATACAACACATATAAAGAAAAAAAACATAGACATGTGTAGAAATTCTTTTAAAAGTGTAAGCAAGCTCGGCCCTTTGGTAAGCCTCAGGGTGCTTCCGGCAGGGTCTGTCTCTGTGAGGTGCCCATCAAGGAAGGGGGTGGCAAGCTCTTCTTCACCACCCCCCTGATGGCAGGGCCTGGTGGGGGCACCTCACTTCCACTGATGTTTCTGTTCTCAGAGCTCCTGAATCCCTGGGCACCTCGGGCCTCAGTTTCCCTCAGGCGAGCAAAGGAGAAGGTGAAGGGCCCAGGATGTCAGCTTCTGAGAGGGACTCAGAAAAGGCAGATTAGAAGTGGGCACCTAAGGGGTGAGGGGGAGGCAAAGACGCACAAATTAGAGCGGGTGCCTGAGAGAATGAGATGAATCTCAATAAGAAAGATCAGCTGCAGCTTGGGAGTTGCCCTGCCGGAGTGTCTCCACAGGGAAAGGCAAGCTTAAGCCATCCACATGAATTTCTGGTTAGAGGCAGAGGCCCCAGAGCAGTTAGACAGGAAGGCACCGGCGGCTCCCTAGGGCCCAGACACCTAGTGCTGGGCGGCGAGAAGGGTCGGGCACAAGGCCATGGCAGGACCTTGTTGGTTGCTGGATCAACCCCGTAAGGGTTGAGTGGGACTGTGTGTCAAGCCCTGGGCCTCCCATTTAAGTCACAGACACAGCCCCTGCCTTTCCGCTGCTCACCATCTAGTCTAATGCAGATACACCTGTCACAGGTGCTGGGGACCCAAACTCCCAGGGCAACATCCAGAGAAGGGGAACAAAGAAAAGAAGCAGAGGATGCATGATGAGCCTCCGGGTGGCTGTCGGGGCAGACCTGTGCACCCTAGGGTTTGCTCAAGGCTGGCCTTCCAAAGTAGATGGCCCGGCCTTTCTTCCGAGGCACCCTGAGGACTTGAACCTCCGACCTTTCGGTTGGCAACTGAGCATGTTTGCACCACCTGGGCATTCCCATGGTCGGGTGGGAAGGAAGGCGTTCTTCAGGGTCAGACACCTTAGCTGAGTCTCAAAGGACAGGCAGTATTTTTCCAGGAAAAGAAGAAGGTAAGGAGGGCCGAATGCATGTGAAAAAGCAGGTGAGAGGAAAGGCAGGAGAGAGGGAACATCAGCATCCTGTGGGGCTGTCCAATGGGGTGCACCTGAGGGGAGGCCCCCAGAAAAGCCTGGGGTCCAAGGATGCTGGGTGGGTGGATTCTATTAGGCAAGGTTCAGGGAGTCTCAGGAGGGTTTTCAGCAGGAGAGCGACAAGATCAGATAGATGGTTTGGGAAGATTGTTTAGACAGTGTTGGAAGAGGGATGGGGGTAAGCCCGGAACAGGGGGACCTTCTGTAAAACTCTGGATCCCATCTAGTAAAGAGAGAGCAGTCTATGCTAAGATGGGCTGGGAGGATGGAGAGAAGGAGATGTATGGGGGGCCCAAGTCATGGACTCAGCAGGAGAGGGGATGCCCTAGACCATTTCACTGCAATATGCCCATGAGCCAGACTCAGTGACTGTGCTCAGAATGGGGATGTGAGGAGGGGGAGGGGAGGGGGAGGGGATGTGTTGGATCATGGAGGGGAGAATGGAACCTGCAGAGTTCTAGACCCCTGGGGAATCCCAGGTCTAGGCCGTTTGGGCAGCCTCGCCTGTGACAGCTCTCCTCTCTGTAAATGTGCTCCAGGGATTCTAGACAAGACACAGCAAGGGCAGGACCCATCCCATTCTGAGCAGTAGCATCCTCTGTACTGTACTGGGCTGAGCAAGTGGGCTAGCTGGATGCCTCTGAGGAGGACGTCATGATGTAAGGGTCTCGCTCCTGCTGGCCTGGTCTTTGAGAACTCAGCTGGAGTCCCTGAGTGGTGTAAGCACTGCCAGTGGAAGGGTTGGAGGTTTGAGTCTCCCCAAGGGGGCTTTACAGGAAGGCATGGCAGTTGACCTTCCACATGAGCTGATGGGAGCCCTAAGGAGCGCACGCCTGGGAGACGGCACCTACTCTCCCACTGGCAGGACGTCCAGGGGTGCCGAGGTGATTGTTCCTGCAGCATGTTCCTACACAGTCTATGTTTCTGGTCTCTGGCACTGAGTTGTGGGGACAGAGGGTGGGCGCAGGTGGGACTGCAGGAAAAGTGACCATCAAGAGTGAGCTTAACCCCACCACACCGCTCAGGCTCTTTGCAAACGTTGCATTGAAGGCAATGATGTTGGTTGATAGAGGGGTAGGCTGGGAGATCTGGCTCCCACCGCCAGGCGAAGAGGCTGCCTGAAGTGTGGGGAGCAGCCAGTCGGGAAGGATCTTCCAATGGAGGAGCTAAGGCGCCTAGAGCAGGGCTAGCAAGTAGCCAGCGAGGTCTCATCGGTGTGAAGTCCTGAAGAAGAGGGATCCGTTGTGGCACTGGGTAAAGCAAGGCAGCTGAAAAAACCCCACAGAGAACAGGGCTACCTCAGAGGCCAAACACTGGAGCCTGTGGGCCAAGCCCCCAACACAGACAGGTCTGTTGGGCCCTCACATTGCTTCTCTGATTGCTCAATCAATTGCCTGCCTTTGAAAATCAGGAGACTTGACCTGCAAGTTTGGGATTTGGTGTTCTCTGGAAAACACAATGAAGGGATCTGGCGCTCCACACGCCCTCCAAGGACCCAGCTCCTCCCCTCCTTTGGCTGACCCTGAGCCCACTTTGTCCATGGATGGTACAAGGGATGTGTGAGCCAAGCTCTGGTCTTCTTCATGGTTCCTTCTACATCTGAAACTTGGCTGATGAAAATGAAAGCCTGCGGCAAGGTGGATGCGCTTGACCCATGGTGCCGACAAAGAATATACCGTGGACTTCCAGGAGAACCCACTGTGGTAGTTACATAATCTGGTATCAATTTGAGGATGCAGAGTGAAGGGGTGGAGTCTAGGCTGTCAATCAGGCCATAATCAATGAGGCCTCTGTGTGGGCATGGCCTTCTCCTGAGGGTTCTGGGAACTCCTGTATTTCCTCCTTGGAGGCGGGAGACATACACACTCTCTGCTCACTCCCTGTGAGACATCCCTGTGGAGAAGACACATGGAGAGAGGCTGATGGAGCCAGACCTCTGGAGTTGGAGAAGCCATGTGGAGACCCCTGCCAGCACTGAGATGCTTACAATGCCACTGGATCCACAAAACTTCCCACCCACTGGCTTGTGATCTTCTTGCATTTGGCATCATTGCATGTGTTTCGTGACTCTGAAGAGGAATTTAGAGATTGGTATTGGATATATGGGCTAATTTCGGACATATGGACTTGATCTGGTCTGGGCTGGGCTGTTTTCTCAATATTCGATTGTTCTTGCATATAAAGCTCTTTCTTATACACATATGAGTGTCTGTGAATTTGTTTCTCTAGTCTACACCACCCAACACGTCTGTCTTGCCAACAAGTCAGTCTTGACAGAACAGCCCAAATGCTTCTTAGAGGCAAGTTAGACTTCTTGATGCCTTCTCGGCATGCTTCCACCTGGTCATTTCGTGGGAGTTACAAAGAACGTGAGTAGAGGAGCCATACCAGGTAAGCTCACTTCACTGCAGCTATGCGTTGATGGCTTTTGGATCCCTGGTTTATGGGATGGAGCTCTGGGAAGGTACATGCCAGAGGGTCCTAAATTCTGAGTCTTAGGTGGAGACATAGAAGACACAGGTCCAGGGCTCAGAGGAGTTCGGGCCCTTGGAAAAGAACTGTCCACTAGCTATTCACTAGGCCGGTGCTCAGTGATTGTGTTAGACAGGGTTCTCTAGAGAAACAAAACCGGGACACATGATTTTATCTATATTTAAGAGGATAGGTTTATACAGCGAGAAGGATTATAACAGCTAATTAGTCCACACAGCAGTGCAGAGGGCTCAGCTCTCAGCTCAACTCACTTCCATGAAACAGTTAATATATTGGAACTCCTCCAACTCACATGGACTGCGAAGTCCAAGGTCAAGGAAGCAGGCAGCAGAGTCCTCCCTGGGGCAAGACAAGCAGAGTCCTCCCACAGGCAGCAAGCAGCAGGGTGGGTCACCAACAGCCAGGAGCTTAGCGAAGCATGCCCAGATGGGATATCGAATACAAGCAATGTAAGGTGACAGGATCCACCAGCCCCAAGCTCAAGTGATGTACACACCAGCAGCATGGTGGCGCAGTTCTCAAAGGAGCCTCAATCTCTAGCAACACAATCCACGGACTGGTCTGGCCCATAGGTAGTGAAGCTCACAGGCTGAGGCTGAGAACTAGCTACAGCAGCAGCACCAATGCTCCAGCACACTCCGATCAATAGAGAGCAAGAGAGAAGGGGGCGGCCTCTGCAGAACCATTTATCTCTTTGCCCTCCAAACCAAACTGCAATCTGATTAATCCCACACATTCCTATTGGCCAGGTTGGCACAATAAACCTACCTATCACAGTGACTTTGTCAGAGCTGCACATTTACATCTTTCATTCATCTGATGAATATTTTTTTTGGTATCCTATGACCCTTAAGGCATCCCTGTGTGCTAGAAAGGTTGGAGGTTCGGACCCACAGGAAACAACCCCCCGCGATCTACTTCAGACAGGTCACAGCCTTGAGAAACTCACCAACAGTTTGACTCTGCACATCCAGGGTTCCCGTGGGTACATTGGAGATGATCGCCTGGCAATTAGCAACCCCAAGGAATGTGTGCACACACTTTGGGGCTGTTGTTCTTAGGTGCCATTGAGTGGGCTCCACCCATAGCGACCGGATGCCAACAGAATGAAACACCACCCGGTCCTGCATTGTGCTCACATTTGTTCCCATGCTTGAGCCAAATGTTGCAGCCACTGTGTCAGTCCATCTCGTTGAGGGCCTGCCTCGCTTTTGCTGCCCCTTGACTTTCCCACACAGAATGTCCTTCCCCAGTGTGTTAGTCTCGGTTCACTAGAGTTACAAATTCCTAGACGCTTATGTGTGAATAAGAAAGAGCTTTGTATCAAAGAGTAATTGTGTATTAAGAAAACATCCTAGCCCAGTCCAGTACAAGTCCATATGTCAAATATTAGCCCTTATGTCAGATACCATCTATAGATTCCTCTTCAGACTCATATAGCACCTACAATGATGCTGAATTCAGGAAGATCACAGGCCAGTGGGTGGAAAGTCTTGTGGATCCAGTGGCAATGGAAGCATCTCAGCACTGGTGTGGGTCTCCATGTGGTTTCTCCAGCTCCAGAGCTCTGGCTCCATCAGTATAGCTCCCTGTGGCTTGTCAACAAGAATGTCTCCCAGGGAATGGGTGTGATAGTCTGGCCTCCAGTGAGCTAATTAGCTCCTTTGCACCTCCAAAATGAGGTCATCAAGCTGCGACCTGATTGACAGGCTAGACTCCACCCCTTTTCAAGTTGACAGGAGAGTATGTATCTGCCACACCCAGTGGCTCTCCTGATGACACGTCCCAAGTGTATAAGAAGAGGTCTCTCCATCCTTGCCCCTAAGGAGCACTCTGGCCATACTTCTTCCGAGACAGATTGGTTTGTCCTTTCAGCCGTCCCTGGTCCTTTCAATGATCTTCTCCAGCATCCCAGTCCATTCACTCTGGTAGGCGCTGACTGTAGAGAGGGGAACCGCTGGATAACAGATCATGCTTCCCCCCTCACAGAATGATGCCAGTGAGCTTTGTGGAATGTGGGGACACAATCGGATTCTCTCTTGTCTACATTTGGCTCTCCCTCCTCACACTGCGGAGGCCATTGCCACCTTCCTCCCTTGGGTCAGACTGAGCCATTCCTAAGAGGTTTGCTGCTGTTTCCGACATCACAGTTCCTTCAGAACTGCCCAGCCCACTATTTTGATAGGGATCCACTCAGTACATTTATCTCTGGACCATGCACCCGAAGCTCTGGGTTCTCTGCGATCAAGGAGCAGACCCAAACTGCTGTGTGCCAAGCTGAAGGTTTCAGAGCTGCTCTCCGAGGTCCTGAACGGACTATTTCAAGTGCCGTGAAACTCACCCTTTCCTCAAGGCTCATAGCCAGACGACCGTAAATTAATCATGAGCATTGATTGGCTCCTCTGTCTCCTTCTCTAGACTTGGAATCTCTTCAGGGAGAAACCATCTCATTCCATCTCGGCGCCTCTGTCCGTGGCACAGAATTGACCATAGGGGAATTTCCGCTGGATATGGAACATCTTTGGACCATTATCTTGTTCTTATAGTTAATTCTAAAGTTAGAAATGTTACTGCAGTTTTTTTCTTAACAAAAAGCCCTGGCATCTTGGTTACTGTTAAGTGCTGCCTTAAAGAGCAAATCTTTATTTTCCCCAAGCTCTGGACACTAACCATCCAAGGCAGGGTCTAGCGCATAATGCTTCCTTCTCGGAGCTTCCCTCCTAGTGTCTGGCGCCTGCTGGCTACCCTTCACATGTAGATGCGTCCTCGCATGGCACCTGCCTCTCCCCCCCAACAGTGTTTCTCTCTGGCCATTCTGCTTTTCCCATAACTGATTCAGGTTAGCATCTGCCTTACCCCAGTTGGACCTAGTTACCATAACCCCAACAACAACAAACCCCTCTATTTTTCACCCATAAATGGGGGTTAGTTCACCATTTGGGAAGTTGTATCCAAACTCAAACCCCTTGTGTGTTCTTGCCTAATACCCTCACGTCTCCACTGAGTTGCTCTAGCTAAACACTTCGGCTGCTCCAGACACCTGGTCCACAGATGCTTGCTAGTGATTCGTTGCTCAACTTCTTAGAATTAGAAAGAGCTTGGACTTCCAGTGGGAGCCCTGGTGGTGAAGTGATTATGTGTCAGACTGCTAACCACAGGGCAGCCGTTCATCTCTCCCCTCCCGTACAGAATCGCAGTCTCAGAAACTCACAGGGATGGTTCTTCCCTGTCTCATGAGTCCATTGACTCAATAGTGGGGAATATGGTCTTGTCATCCTCTTTCACTTGTCACCCGACCTTCTTGCTGAGTTTTCTCAAGTCTCCCTAGTTGACAAGAGCAAACCAAGTCACTTCTGAAATATGTGCTCCTTGTTGGTGCTGAGCTTTAGGATGGCCAGGCTTGGAGACAGGAGACCTTGGGAGAAGGAGGTCTTTAGAAATCCTGGAATACGCTCCTTGCCTCTTCTCCATGTCCTAGAAGGCAGCTACCATAGGCAGACCTCGGATATATTATAGGCTCCTCACTGCTATAAAGCGAATGTCAATGCAGCATGAGTCACATGCATTGTTTGCTTTCCCATTGCACATGAAAGTTAGGTCTGCACACTCCTGGAGTCCATTAAGTGTGTCAGGGCCACTACCATGGAATGGATTCACACACCTATTGACCCCACTTAGGGCTTCTGAGGCTGTGGATCTTCCCAGTCTCATCTTTCTCCAGCAGAGCAGCTGGTGGGCTTGAACTACCAACCCTTGTAGGTAGCAGCCCAATGCCGAGCCCACAGCACCACTGGCCCTCATGAAAGGTGCAATAGCATTATAGAAAGTCTGAAATCATGTGCGAATCGCCCAAACGTAACACAGACACTGGACACGAACACACGCTGTTGGGAGAATTGTGTCCATCGATGCGCTTGGTGGAGAGTTGCCACAAATGTTCTCTTTGCTAAACATGGAGTCTCGGAGTGGAGCACATGTGAAGCACGAGGAAAAGAGACACGCGCGTCTTCTCATTTTCACTGTGCAGATGACAGACCTCCGCTCAAAGGGGTCCAGCAACCGGCACCAGGAAGGGATTTGAACCCAGACTGTTTGGGCCCCAAAGCCCACATGCTGAGGTGGAGAGCCTGCAAAGCAGTGAGTATCAGGACCATGGGTGTGGACTTGTCTCTGAATCAGTGGCAGGACTTAGCTGTGGTTTGGAGGGTGGGGTGGGCGCAAGAACCTGTGTTTGAACAAGCACCCTGGGGACCCGTCATCACAGGTGGCAGCTGTCCAGGGTCTCCATGGTCTCCTGCCATCCACTGACCCTCCAAGTGGGACATGACACTGGTCTGTGTCTTCAGACACCTGCAACCTTGGAACATGGCTTTGTCATGGGCAGCCAGGTATATACACGCAGGCTGGCAAGCATCTGAAAAGTCTGGTAAACAAGGATTCCCATCACCTTGCCTCTGACCATGAAATGAGAGCCTCTTTTGCTCATCAAATCACCATCTTGGAAACATGGGGGTGAGTCAATTATTAATATTATTATTATTATTGCTATTAGGGTTTCAGTTCACTTATGCATGGGCTTATTCAACCCAAAATGGAGGTAACAAGGTCTCTGTGAGCAGTGGATGGCTGAAGACATGCTTTCTCAGCATACACTTGTCTCAGTCTCTTGAACGTGCCTTGGAAAAGAGGGCTTGATCCAAATAGTGGCATTTGAGAGAATTTTCTGGGCCAATTATTCAAGGCAGAGAGGTGGGCTCAGAAGGTCCCAGGCAACTATTTGGGGGGTGGGGAACACCATAGGGGTCATCTTGATGGATTTTCTCAAAGGACACAGGACAATCATAAGAGCTTATTAGGGAAAACAATTAAGAAAATTGGAAACTGTATAAGTGAGGGAAAAGCCAGGAAAATTGAACAGAGGCATCCCCCCTCCCCCATGACAATGTTCCTGTTCATTGCTTTGAGGACCAAAGGGCTATCTTCGGACAATCTTAATGGGAAGACTACAGCGCGGCGATTACCCCTTATGAATTCCTTTTGTTCCCCAAACTCAAAGACTATTTCAAAAGAACATGATAGGGATCTCTTGAAGATGGCCAGGCTGAGGTTTTGACAGGGTGTGAATCAAAGAGTGCAGAATTCCGGCAGGAAGGGTTGGAGATTTGCCAATCCTGCTTTCAGATGCGGTCGACCTAGGTGGAGAACCTGTCGGGGAACCATAGCTTCACATTTTTATAACTTTCTTTAACAAAAGTTTCTACGATGTGGTGCCCCACTTACCTGTCCGTTTGTCATACTGTGGTGACTCGTGTGTTGCTGTCATGCTGGAAACGACATCGCTGGTGTCTCAAAGACCCGCAGGCTCACTCAGAGTGAACAGGTTTGAGCAGAGCTTCCAGACTAAGAACAGACTACGAAGAAGGAGCAGGCTGCTCACTCACCAGAAAGGAGCCACTGACAATCTATGAAGCACTACTGTCTTATGAAGAATTACAGTGCTGGTGAACAAATATCAAAAGTACCACGGACTGCTGAAAGAACCAATAGATCTGTCTTGGCAGAAGTCCAGCCAGAAAGTCCCTACGAGGGAAGGATGGGGAGGCTTTGTCTTACATACTTTGGACACTGTTGTCAGGAGAGAGAAGATTCTGGAGAAGGCCATCGTGTTTGGTAAAGTAGAGGGACAGTGGCAAAGAGGATGGACACAGTGGCTGCAACAAGCATCTTAAACAACAGCAGTGTGAGGACAGGGTCGGGCCGTGGGTGTCCTGTTCTGTTGCACACAGAATTGCTCTGAGTCAGAATTGACTCTGTGGCACCCAATGGCAAGAAGAACCATGTGAAGCCCAATGAAGGGCCTGGCTCAGACCTTGAGGTGTCCAGCGAGCATGGATGTTGACCGAGGACAAGGGAACCTTCCCAAATACCTTCCCGCCTCTCTTCATGGACGACCCCTGCAGTTTCCTGTGCACAAGGGTCTGCTTTGAAGATTGGCGGGAGCGACCCCAGAAGCAGGCTACTCTGTGAGTCCAGATTGAAACGCTTTAGTGGCTGAAAGGGAGCCATCACGGAGATGCCCTTCTGAGCTGTGACTTTGCTATTGGCACATTTATATTTGACTCTGGGCTCTTAAAGACATGCAGGCTGAGCCACCTGCCAAGAGACCCTGGCATGGTTCCTTCTGGAGCTTGCTCAGTTTTAACATTTCTAGGTCGTAGCCTTGAAGCCAGGGGGGTGGATACTTCAAGACGCCAAGACAGCCCTGAGAAAGTCATGTGATGACAGCAATAGTTGCTGAGATACTTAGAAAGACACTGTGGTTCAAGGCCATCGGCATTTGGGAAGACACGGTGATAGGTTCTCTCGTAAAATCACAGGATGACATTTCTCATCATGACCAAATCCAAGGACTCTGGGCGGAGGACCCCTGAGGTCCAATCACGGCTTTCACTCAATCCACCCAGCACGTTCTTAACTTCTCCACGCCTCTGCTTCCATACCTGGAAAAGGGGACAAAGCCATACCTCTCTCCTTGAGTCATTCTGCTGAGGTTTTGCAGATAGGATGTATTGCCAATGTGTGTTGTTGTTGTTGTTGTTGTGAGGTTCCATCAAGTGAGTTCCAGCTCATAACGACCCGATTAGGTCTGACAGAAGGAAACACTTCCTGGTCCTGCGCCATCATCACACGGTTTCTTGTGTTGGAGCCTACGGGGACCGCCGCTGACTCCATCCATCTCATCCAGAGCCTTGCTTGTTTCCGCTGCCCCTCCACTGTGCCTGACCTGCTGTCCTTCAGGGATTTCCCCCTCCTGACAACACGACCAGAGCACGTGAGACAAAGTCTCTCCAACCTTCCCTCGAAGGAGCTTTCTGGCTGTCCTTCTTCCAACCCAGAGCTGTCTGCTCCTTTGGCAGTCCTTGGCACTTCCAATATTATTTTCCAGCATCATACCTCACATGCATTGATCTTTCCTCTGTCTTCCTTAGTTCACGTCCAACTTCCGGCCACACTTCCTGACTGCTGAGTCTGCTCTGACACACCGGGGGAGCCACACTGCACCAGAGCAGAAGTGTGCTCCACAGGGGCTTGGGGATGGCAACTTTGGGGGAAGGAGGTCACCAGGGCTTTCCTTCGAGGTGCCTCTGGGTGGACTCAAACCTTCGCTTTGGGGCTTGCTGCTGAGTGAATGGACAGTTGACACTACCCAGGGACTCCCAGTGAAGGGCGTCGCTGCCTCCAGGTGACGTGGTTGCACGGTGGCTGAGCACTCGGCTCCTAACCCAGCTGGTTCCAGCCCACCTGCCTGTCGGATGTAGACACAGGGGGCCTCATGGACTGAGTGGTGGGCTCTGTGTCACTTGGGCAGGGAAAGAACTCAGGTGTGTTTGAGTCCAGTCCCCTTGTTCCTGGCCTCTGGCGCCTGCCTGAGCTGACCAACGGCCTCGGGAAGTCTTTACAGGGCTGGCCGGGGTCGGGCGTCCTGGGTTCTCTAGGAGGCTACAGGCTCCCGCTTGCAGGGAGGAAGAGGCAGCGGCGGGACAGCCCACTGTGTTTCCAGAGTGGCTGTTTCTGAAGACGTGGGTGACGCCAGGTTTGGGGCCCCCTGCTGCCCCGGGTTTCTGGCCTCTGGTTCCCAGAGCTGGATTCCCAGTGTGGCTATTGGAACACGAACTCTGAGTGGAGCGGGCCCATGGAAGGACCCAGCTTCTCTCCTCTCTGTCTCTTCACTAGGCTGCCTGCCCCCTCCCCCCCCCACCCATGCTGTTCTTCCTCCAGAGTCCCAAGAAAAGAGCAAGCGGCCTCCAGTGCCTTGTGCTGAAGTCCCTGCAGCAATGGGTGGGGACCAGATGCCCGCTTCTCAAACTCTCTGAGGTGACAGAACCGGCTACTTTTCTTCAATTCGGGGCAGAATGATATTTTGGTAAAACGCTGTTATCTGCTTAGAGAATGATTTTTTCTCTCTAAAATAATAATGAATACATTTCTAGAAAAACAACACAGGAGGACATAAACTTACAAGCCCTTTAAAATTCCTGGGCAGCACAAGCATGCTGAATTCAACTGTTCACCTAAAGGCTGGCAGATCAAAACCCCCCAGCCCAGTGGCACCATGGAGCAAAGACCTGGCAACCTGCCTCTAGAAAGATCATGGCACAAAGCCCCATGGAGCACAGTGCGAGTCCACAGCACATAGAGTGTCATGATTCAGAAACAACTTGATGGTAATTGTTTTGTTTGTGTTTGTGATTAGTATTATCAGATGAATGTTTAGTCACTCAACAGACATCAGATGACCCTTTCAGATTGCCATTGGAGATTCTAGATGCTCTGTATTAGTCTGGGGTGAGATACAAATTCAGAGACACTCACATGTGTATAAGAAGGAGCTTTATATACAAGAGCAATTGAATATTGAGAAAACATCCCAGCTCAGTCCAGATCAAGTCCATAAGCTCCCAAATTAGCCCATATATCCGATACCAATCTATAAATTCATCTTCAGACTCATGAACACATACAATGATGTCGAATGCAGAAAGTTCACAGGCCAGTGAGTGGGAAGTCTTGTGGACCCAGTGGCGGCAGAAGCATCTCAGCACTTGTAGGGGTCTCCACGTGGCTCCTCCAGCTCCAGGGCTCTAACGTAGCTCCATGTGTCTTCTCAGCAGGAATGTGTCACAGGGCATGTGCATGTGTCCCCCCTCCAGCGAGCTGGTTATCTCCTTAGTGCCTCCAAATGAGGTCATCAAACTGTGACCTGATTGATAGGCTAGACCAGGGGTCCTCAAACTTTTAAAACAGGGGGCCAGTTCACTGTCCCTCAGACCCGTTGGAGGGCCGGACTCTAGTTTAAAAAAAACAAACAAACCAAAAACTATGAACAAATCCCTATGCACACTGCACATATCTTATTTTGAAGTAAAAAAACAAATGGGGTAAAAACACCTGGCGGGCCTGATGAATGTCCTGGTGGGTCGCATGTGGCCCGCAGGCCGTAGTTTGAGGATGCCTGGACTCCACCCCTTCACTCTTAATCCTTCCAAGTTGACAGCAGATTATGTAACTACCACATGCTCATCCTCAGTTTCTCTAGTTCAGTTCCTATAGATGTTCCACCCACAGCCATCAAGTTGATTTTAATTCCATTGTTTCTATTAGCAGCCCACTGCAATCCCACAGTTCCTTGAGGAAGAATTTGCGCATAAGTGCGACTCCTATTTGAGTATCCTGGCCTGTGTGGCCTGGGCTGGCAGCTGAAGGAGTCCCCGTAGCCAGTAACTGTGGTAATGGACACAGCCCTGTCCGTATGGGCAAACATTGACGGCTGTGAATGAGACTATTTTCATGACGCACCGGGCACACGTGTGCCTCCTCCTGCCCCATGGGCTGCATTCCTCCTGCGCCACAGTGTCCACGTGGAAAAGGGTTCAGTGTGCGAGGGTGATGGACACTGAGGAGTGCCCATAACTAATTGCCTTTGAGATTGGGGCGCTGGGGGGAGGCCTGCCCGAGGCCTTATCTCTGCCTCTGATTGGCAGGAGTGTGCATGTGGCTGTGCTCACTGCAGGGTGATTTGGAGGGGAGGCCAGGGAAGTGGTGGGCCCCCTCTGCACAATCCCGCCTGTCACGGGCCTGAGAAGCATGATAGCATATCAGATCTTTTCTCCTCTTAACCTTGTCAGCCCGTCTTCCAGCTCCCGAGAGCCAGCAGATGACAAGAGAGGCAAACTTGGTGGGAAAGCCCTCTCCTGGCAACAGGGAGTCTGCCATGGGGTCCCCAGGGGAGTTGCCAACCTGTCCAATCAGAATAGCTCGAGCCTGCACCCACCCAGAGCCCCCACCACAGGGTGGGAAGCCAGTGAAAGGAACCATCAGACTTGCCAAAGCCTGGCTCCAACCTCAGCCACCCGCCCTGCCCCTTCCTCTCCCAAAACCCCATCCCAGGGTGGGAAGCCAGTGTCAGGAGACGGGGTTGCCATTAGTGAGATCCTGCCCCCCACCTGGGCAGCCCGGGCACCTGCCCCACCACACAGTCTTCTTCCCCTTCCCACCCACAGCCCCATTCCCTTAGGCACGCCTGCAATTTCCCTACAGGCTCTCTGGGTATTTATAGCCTAATTTGTGACTGACAGGCCCTAACTCATGTCGACAAAGGCAACTGATGACTCACTCCCGGGTGCCCCAGTAGGCTGAGCACCCTCCTGTCATTGCAGAGCCTCTCAGCCACGCAGGCACAGTTTCCACCCGGAGAGGAGGTGAGGGTGGGCTGATGTCTGCTTCCATCACTGGCAGTGTCAGAGGGGACATGGGGACAGTATGGGCAGAGGGGGCAGCTCCCCTGCCCCTCCTGGAGCGCCGTTTGATGCTACTGATCCCCAAACAGCAGTCCTTGTGACTCCCTTGGAAAGAAGAGATTGGGGAACCAGGCAAAGGAGAGGTCAAAGTCTCCAGCACAATGGATGGGAAGGGGCATGTCGGCCCTTCTAGGTATCCAGCGCCTGGAGATGCAAGGCTGTGCTTGCAGTGTCCTCTCTTGTTGAGGCTTCCTGAAGCCTGGCAACTAGGTCAAGCCGTTCCTGTTTGTTGTTGCCCATCCATTCCAATGGGTGGACCACTGAACGAAGGTGTCAGCTTCACCACCGTGGGTAGGCTTGAGTTCATCCTGTGGCTCCCGTGTCCTTCTGTCTGGTGGAGTGTGTCTCTCAGGTTCCAGGACCCTTTTCTTGACCACACGTGATGTCCTTTCCTAGTCAGTGACCTTTCCCAGTGACGCGTCCAAGGTAAACCACGATGGCTTAGTGTCCTCATGGCTAAGGGGAACGCGATTAGATTTCTTTTGAGTTATTCACGGTGTGTGTTTGGTTGCCGGTGGGTGTCCTTGAGACAGTTTCAACTCACAGTGACTCTATATGTTTGTGGTTCCAAGATATGCTTGGTATTCTTCTCCAACATCACAATGCAAAGGTAGCGATCCTCCTGTCTTTTTACCCAGCCCTCACGGCCCAGTTTTCATATGTTGTTATGAATTGAATTATGTCTCTCCATAAAATATGTTGAAAACCCTAATCCTGACACGTATGGATGTAAGTCCATTTGGAAATGGATTTTCTTTGCTCGGTGAATGAGACAGTATTAGAGTGTCTCTTAAGTCAATATTTTGGAGACACAAAAGAGATCAAAGCAGCAAGTGGGCAATGGAGATGGTAAAAGAGAGATAGAGCCACATGAAGATCACCCAGGAGCAGAAGCTCCAAAGAGACACGGTCCTTCCTCCAGAGCAGACAGCACCCTGAATTTGAACTTCTAGTCTCCCAAACGGTGGGGAAATTAACCTCTGTTCGTTAAATCCACCTCCCTTACAGTGTTTGTGCTCCCTCAGCACTAGCTAACCAAGTCACATGCCTGTGAGGTGTCTGGAAAGAGCATGGCTTGGGTCAGGCAATTGTTGTCATTAAAATCATACTTTAGATTCCCAACATTTCTCTCCTTCGTTTCTTTCTCTTCTCCAACCTGGCCTCTCCTGACCCGGAAGGTGGCATGTCTGGGCAGTGACCAGGCCTTTGCTCTACACGAGGGTCCTTGTTCTTCCCTGGGAGACACAATGGCCAAGACGGGCACGTGGAAACATTGCACAGTGGGGCAATGGTTGAGACCTGGCAAGTTGGGCGCCAGCATCATCAAAGAGGTTGCCAAGCAGGAAGAAGTGAGGCTGGGGCATGTGAGCTAGAAATAGACCATTCTGCCTCCTCCTCCTCCTGTCTTTCTGTCCACTTCTGCACTCCTTTCTTGGCCAGTGGCACCCCCAGACTCAGATGAACTCCCTAGCAGAGATCACAGGTTAGAGAGCACCCTGGACTCTTTTTTGTGTGTGAAGGGGACAGCACAGGGATATTTTGTTAGGAACTTTCTAGGACACCATTCTCTGTGCCTATGTTCTAGGGCATCTTCCCAGAGAAGAACAGCTAGGGTGCAATGTTGTCATCAACATTCTAACTAACCAAGTGAGCAAGGCAAACACATTCTGCTGCATCCATCCTAACCCCTCTGCCCTTGAAGAAACATCGTCAACTACAGAGGAAGCCAAATAGGAAAAGAAAAAGCCCTATCATCTCACAGCTCAGTTAACTGCAGTTCGCATTTTATTAGACACCTTTTCCCTCTTTCCTCCCTCAGAAAATACGTATTTTAGCAAAAATAGATATTACGCAGTAATATCACTTGCTTCTTGCACTTAACAATATCCATAAACATTTCGAGTGTCGTTAGTTTTCTACTGCCTCCTTTTTATGTTTGCAATGAATTTTATCATATGATTATGGCATAGTTTATTTAATCATAGCAAACACGTGTAAAACGCTCCCTATGGGCTAGAGTTTACACACATCATCTAATCTATTCATCACCACAGATATATGAGATACATCCTATCCTTATATATGACCTTGTTAGAATTCTATGAACCATCTAATGTCATTTAATTAAAATGCATTTTGCATAAACAAACCAGAATTCTTTTGTCAGCAGTCAAAGAAATTTTGAAATACACATAAAATTCCTTGTATAGGTATATATCCTCAGGAAATCTATCCAACATGGATATACTTATCCAGTGATGTGTAAGAATGTCCATAGTGAAAAGATGCAGACTAAATGATAAAGCAAAAGAGTTGAACAGAAGATTTCAGTGGGAACTCAGAAGACAAAGTAAAGTATTATAGTGGTGTGTGCAAATACCTGGAGTTAGAACATCACTAAGAAAGAACGTGCTCAGTGTTATCTCCAGCTGAAATCATTGAAGAAAAATATCTAAGTTTTGAGTTCCAATATTGAACGTTTCTATGAGCAAAACATCGATGATACAAGAAGAACCAAAAGAAGATAAAAGAGTCACTCTTTGGGACTCTACTCAAATCTCAGTACAAGAGCAGTTTGATCTAATATTATGGCATTGTATGATATTCACATTCCTAACATGATTGCTAGAGAGAAAATGAGTGCATAAGCAAATGTGAAGAAAACTGCGGTGGCTGGCTATTAAAAGATATAACGCTGGGGTAATAAAGGTTTGTAGTTAAACAAGTGGCCATCTATCAGGGAAGCAACAAAGTCCACATGGAAGAAGCACACCAGCCTATGCCATCACGAGGTGTCAACAGGAAGAGGTACCAGAAGTTCAAAAATAAGCAACCAAATTGATGGAAGGGGAGTGGATATAGTGGAGACCCAGAACCCACCTGTAAGATAACTGGAGAGTCCCTCTCAGAAGGGCCACACGGAAGGGATGATAAATCCAGGGTGCAGTATGACACCGATGAACCACATAACTATCCTCTAGATTTTTAACACTTCCTCCCATTACTATTATGTTTTTATTTGTTTTACCTCGTTAAGTATATTAGATTTGCATATGTTCATTTGTATATTTTAAATCATTTGGTACATGAAAGTCAAGATAGATCACCCTTCAGAAACAGTAACAGGAGTAATGGTTCCCTGAGGGTCCAGGAAGAGAGGGGAGGAAAAGGGGGGGGTGCTGAAAGAACTGGTGATTGTATAATTCCACTGGATGGGATTGCATAATAGAATTATACATGAATAGATATATTGGATTGTGTAAGATATGGTAAAGAAAAGAAGTAGGGTTCCTAAGGTTCCTATGGTGGGGGAGGGGAGGACAAAGGGGAGCTGATATCGAAGAGTTCAGGAAAAAAGAAAATATTCTGAAACTGATTGTGGTAGCAATTGTACAATACTGCTTGATGTGATTGAACTGTGGAATGCTATTATATCTGTAAGTGTCCCCAAAAAACGACTTTAAAAGAAGAAGACGAAAGAGTCACTATTCCCAAGAGTTGGTCAGCACTCAGTCATTTCAAGAGATAAAATATGATTAAGACCAAAGGTACTGAAAGAAGTACAAGCTGCACTAAAGAAATTAGTGAAAAGCCAGTCTTCAGAAGTAGAAGACCAATTGAAATGTTTCAACAACTTGACGCAGCGCTGGGAGCACTCACACATCCGACTGGGAAAGATCCATGTTTTTATCGATTCCAAAGAAACGTGACCTGACAGAACGCAGAAATCATTAATACTCCAGGGGAGAGAATTTTTGTGGATGACCATTTTAAATGGCTGCAGAATTACCTTGCCAGAGAACTACCAGGAGTTCAGTGTTACGATGGTTCTTCCTGAAAGTAAAGGCTATCAAAAATATACTTACTTTTGTATTATTGACTATGCAGAGCATTTGACTGTGTGGATCATAACAAATGATGGATAACATTGAGAAGAATGGGGATTCCACAACACTCCGTTGTGCTTATGTGCAACCTGTACATGACCGAGAGGCAGTCATTTGAACAGAATAAGGAAAGGCTGCAGGAAATCTGTGTGTCAGGGTTGCGTCCTTTCACCGTGCTTACTTAGTGTTTATGCTGAGCAAATAATCCCTACAGCTGGACCTTATGCAGAAGTGGAGCAAGACCTATTAGCCTGCAATATGCAGGTGACACAGCCTTGCTTACTGAAATCTAGGAGGACTTGAAGTACTTGCTAATGAAAATCAGACCATGACTTTCAGTGTGGGTTACAACTTGGTGCAAGGGAGGAGCAAAATCCTCACTAATGGACCAATATACAACGTCGTGATGAATGGTGAAAGCTCGAGGTTGTCAAGGATTTCATTTTACCCAGATTCACAATCTCTGCCTATGGAAGCAGCAGTCAAGAAATCAAGTGACATATTGCAATGGGTAGATGGTTGCATAGACCCCTGTTTAAGTGTTACTGAGCAAAGATGTCACACTTTGGAGATTAACGTGCTCCTGACCTAAACCATTGGGGTTTCATGACAATTTCATGTCAACTTAATAAAAGAATGAAGGGGTGGGGTTTAGTCTGTCAATCAAGTCACAGCCTGAAGATGTTTCCTTGTGGGTGTGGCCTAATCATGAGGATTCTGGGTACTCCCTCTCTTCCTCCCTGAAGGCAGGACTCTCTCTCTCCTTTCATCTTTCTGTTGCCAAGCTACATGGAGCCATGCTGATGGCAGCCAGAGCCCCGGAGCTCCTTCCACCGCCATTGGATCCACGAGACTTTTCACCCACTAGCCTGTGATCTTCATGCGTTTGGCATCATTGAAAATGAAAAAAGAATCTATAGACTAATATTGGACTTTGGGGGCTAATATCGGGCTTATGGACTTGATCTGGACTGGGATGTTTTCTTAATATACAATTTCTCTTTGAAACAAAGCTCTCTCTTACACACAGGTGAGTGCCTCTGGACTTGTTTCCTTGCTCAACCCAACCGAACACACCTCATAGGAAGGTGAATGCTGAGCAGTGGATAAGGAAGACGAGGTTAGACTAGTATTGCACTGGTGACTGTAGGGTTGGTGGTTTAAATCCACCAGTGATTCTGAAAGAGAAAGGTCACGATCCACTCCTGTAAAGATTTACAGCCTCAGAAATCCCAAGTAGGGTTGTTATGCCTCAGAATTGACGCAATGACAGGGGGGTTTTGTTTGGCTCAGAAAGGAATTGGTGCACTTGACCTGTAATGTTGGCAAAGAGTATTGAAAGCACCATGGGTTGCCGAATGAACAAGCCAATATGTCTTCAAAGATGTATGGTCTGAATGCTACGTAGAAGGAGGATGGGGAGATTTCATTTCACATGCTCTGTCCCTGTTACCAGGAAAGGCAAGTCCCCGAGAAAGGCCCCGGTACTCAATAGCATAGAGAGACATTAAAAAAAGAGGAAGATCATCAAGAAGATGATTGACTCACTGGCTACAACAATGGGCTAAAAATGACAACAGTGAGGACAGAGCAAGACTGAACAATGTTTTGTTCTGATGAATGTCGGGTCACTATGAGTTGGACCTGACCCAACAGGATTGGACAACAACAACATCAGTGGCTCTCAAGCTGTGACCCTCTCATACAGCTCCTCATGGGGTGGTGACCCCAATCATAATATTATTTTCATTGCTACTTCATCACTGTCATTTTGCTCCTGTTATGAATTGGGCGACCCCTGTGAAAGGGTCGTTTGACCCCCAAAGGGATTGTGACCCACAGGTTGAGAACCGCTGACCAGCAGCAACATAGTGACTTTGTTTGTAATGCTGACAAATTAGGGCCTAAAGAACATATTCAGGAGGTGAAGAAATGAATAAATCATGAGGTAGTCACATGAGGGAATATTATTCAGCAAGTAAAATAATTGAATTAGGATGGCAGACATCAACATGAACCAGTATCAGATGCCTAGCATTGAGTGATGTTTTTAAACGGCAGAATACTATGTTCAATATGATACCCACTAGATCAAAACATGTAACTCAAAACTACTACATATAACATGGGGCATATGCATGAATACATGTAAAAGGAAAATTTAGCTGCTGTTGAGTCCGTTCTGACTAATGATGACCCCGTGGGGTTCAGAGCACAACTGCTCTATAGCATTCTCCACCAGTTAACAGCACCAATCCCACTTCCTCCCAGTACTTGCCATCGCCACTCATTCTTCTCTCCTGTCCCTTCTTGTCCTCTGAGCTTTCTCCTTGGGCAAGGGCTCCCCATTTGAAGATGATGGGTTGTTCTGAGACGTGGGTACCTGCCTACTATTATTGTTGCTTATAATTGTTTATTGTTTGACTATAAATTGAACCATGGAGGTGAGTTCAGTTCCAGGACTGAAGGATGGCCAAGGTCAATAGTTTGGGGGAGGTCAGGGGAAGGTTTCCACTAATCTCCAACAGACCCAAAAGACTAGTCTTTATTTATTTAGGCTTTTGAATTTTATCTACATTTTTCTCCTATTTTATTCAGGACAGTCTGTCATGAACCATTTCAGAGGGTTAAGTAGTGATAGCTGGGTCCCGGCTAGTTCTTCTTGTTTCAGGGTCCCAAAGGCTGAGGTTCAAAGGCTCAGTGCATTGAAATAACGATTTCAATGTGTCTCCTATTGTCTTCATTTTTCTTTCTTCCCAGATGGGGACAGGCCAATCGTTTTGCCTTATATGGTTTCTCAAAGCTCTTACGACCCCAACTGTTCGTTACTGAAGGTGGATGTAGAATATTGTCTTTGTGGACTATGTTACTCCAGTTGACCTGGATGATCCCTGCAACTATGGTCCTGAGATCCCAGACCCAGAAGTCCTCGAGGTATCTGGTTATGGCTAAGAGGTTTTCACAACCTTGTTCCCTGTTTGCTCTACCACATGCCATGATATAGTTCCAACACATACAAACAGATATGTGCAACTACTGCATTCTAAACCTATATTTGGCCACGAGTGTAATTCCATTTGCCCACCTTGCCGATCTGCTCAAATCTTTATCATTTCCTTTCTTCTGTAAGCTTTTCTTACTTCTCTTTTCCTAATTGTTGTAATTGTTAAGTTGAGGCAATAATTTTGGTTCTCTCTTCCTTTTTGATGTGTGCATTTATTGCTATAAATTGACCATTGAGCAGTTAGTTTTCTGTGCCCTGAAAGTTTAGGTGTGTTGTGTTTTCATTATCACTTGATTCTAGGAGATTCATAACTTCATATTTTATTTTTTCATATTCCCCAGTGGTAGTTAAGAAAGGTGCTACTTAGTCTCCATTTTTTGATGCCCCCTAATTTCCCTATTATTGATTTCTAATTGTATAATGTTATAGTCCAAAAAGATGATCTGTATTATTTTGATTTTTTTTATCTATTGAGGCTTACTTTTTAGACCAATCTAAAATATGGTCTATTCTGGAAAATAATCCATATGCAAAGGACAGGAATGTATACTGTGATTTTTGGGGGGTGTTGTCTGTGAGGTCAAGTTGATTGTGTTGTTTAGAGCTGTCCTATCGTCGTTGAATTCATTTCTAGTTGTTTTGTTCTTCATTGAAAATTGTGCATGTACGTCTCCTACTGGTATTGTCAAGTTTTCCATTTCTCTCTTCAATTCTGTTTCATGTTTGCTCTATGTATTAGGGGACTCTTTCATTTGGTGCCTAAATATTTATTGCCCAGAGATGCACTGTGGTTATCTTCTTGCTACGTTGACCCTTTCATGACATAATACCCTTCCTTGTCCTTTATGCTGTTTTTTGCCTTATAGTGGATTTTACCAGAAATTAACTATCACTTCTGTTCTTTTTGGTTGCTGTTTGCTTGATATACTTTTCCCCATTCTTTGATTATTAAATTTGCGCCTTTGTGTCTCAGATGAGTTTCTTTCTTTTTTGTAAAACATTTTATTAGGGACTCATACATCTGTACATTCTTTGCCCTCATCATTTTCAAAGCATTTGCTCTCCACTTAAGCCCTTTGCATCAAGTCCTCTTTTTCCCCTTCCTCCCCACTTCCCCCTCCCTCATGAGCCCTTGATAATTTATAAGTTATTATTTTTGTCATATCTTGCCCTGTCCGACTTCTCCCTTCACCCCCTTTTCTGTTGTCTGTCCCCCAAGGAGGAGGTCACATGTAGATCCTTGTAATCGGTTCCCCCTTTCCAACCCACTCACCCTCTACCCTCCCAGCATTGCCCCTCACACCCCTGGTCCTGAAGGGATCATCCGCCCTGGAGTCCCTGTGCCCAGATGAGTTTCTTATAGGCAGCATGTCAGCGGGGGTTCTCATTTCTTATGCATCCTGCCACCCTCTTTCTCTTGATTGGTGTGTTTAATCAATTTACATTCAGTGTAATTAATGATACGTATGGTGGCAAGGAGCCTGAGTGGCATAGAGATGACTCATTTGGCTGCAATTTTCAAAGTCAGCAGTTCAAAACCAGTAGCTGCTTCTCAGGAGAAAGACGGGGCTTTGTACTTCCATGAGCTGTTGCAGTCTTGGGTACTCGCAGGAGCAGTTCTACCCTGTCTTACAGGGTTGCGATGAGTCAGTGTTGACTGATAGCAGTGATTTCTTAGTAAAAAAAAATTTTTTTTGGTGGCATAGTGAGTATGAATTGGACTGATAATCAGAAGGTCAGCAGTTTAAAGCCACCAGTTGCTCGGTGGGGAAAATATTAGGCTTTCAGCTTCCATTAAGATCTACAGCCTGTGAACCGCACAGGGGCAGTGCCACTCTGCTGTGTGGGGTCCCTAGGACTCAGAACTAACTCGAGAGCAATGAGCTTGCTTTTTTCTGGTGCATCCATTTATTGATATCATTGTGATGCTGATCATTTGTTTGCAATCTTTTTCTGTGCTAGGTTCACTCTGTTATGAAATTTTATTTTCGGTGTCGATTTTGTGTTTACAGAGTACATACAATTTTATTATTTATGATTTGGTTAGAAAGTATATTCCTTTCCTTTGGGGTCACCCTCCGGGGCAGTTCTACCTGTCCTAGAGGGGAGCTGGGAGCTGGCATCAACTCAATAGCAGTGAGTGGCTGAAAGCAGTCAGTCCCATCCTCAGCTCGCCCTTGGCTTCTCTCCGTTTGGAAGTTCTGCAGTTAGGCCATCGATGTCTTCCTTTTGCTTGGTCATTATTGTCATTTACAGAGTGACACCTTTTTTCCTCTATTTTCAGTATATGGTATTTTTGAGACTTGTTTATCTGGGTCACTTTCTGAGTGACGTTGTCCTGTGTCTTAGCCTCAGGTGGATGTGTGATGTTGTCTGTTCTCTGTCCAAAGACTCCCATCGTCATCATTTCTTGTAAGCTTAGTCTGTGTTTCACAAATTCTTTTCGTTTCTTTTTTTGTCTGGGAATGCCTCCGTTTTGCCATCGTATTTGAGGGGCATTTTTATTACATACATAATTCTTGGTCTGCAATGTTTGTCTTTAGGATTTTTATCTATGCCATCCCTTTGCCTGCTTTCCTACATGATTTCTGCTGAGAAATCAGAGAAATCTTACAGAGTCCCCTTTATAGATGACATGCCAGTTTTCATGAGCTGCTCTGAAGATGCAAGCCTTTTTGCTTGACTTTGGAAAGTTTGACTCTGATATGTCTGGCTGAATTGCTTTGTTTTCCCCTGGGAGTGGTCTGTTCTGTGTGGGGTTTTGGAGATTTTTCTCTATTTTCATTTTTCATGGTATCAGGTAAGTTTTCTATGAGTAAATCCTTGACATTTCTCTGTGCTTTCATTTGTTTGTTTTCCCTCTCTTGTCTGGAATTTGGGAGCCCAGGTGGGGTAGTGGCCATGTGGTGGACTGCTAAACGAAGGGCCAGCAGTTTGAAACCACCAGCGGCTTGGAGGGAAGAAGATGGGACTTTCTACTTCCCTGAAGAGTTTCTGTCTCAGAAACTCACACAGGCAGTTCTGCCCTGCCTTATAGGGCCACTATGGGTTAGCATTGACTTGCTGGCAGAGAGTTTTTGTCTGGAGTTCTGACCCCAAGTGTATTTTCCTGTAGACAGCATCCGACAGAATTCTTAGCCTTTATTTCTCCTCATTCTTTTTTTTTATCTGGTATAAATTAGTGCCAGAAATTTTTCTTCTGATTTACTGATTCATTCTTTAATTGATCTGATGCCACTCTTTTCTCCTGCTTCGTTATTTATTTCTGATAGTTTAGTGTTCGTATTTTGGATTCCTAGTTGCTCTTTTTGTAAGACCTTCTATATAAACCTTTTGAATCCCTAGCCTGGTTGTGCCATTATCTGGTCTCCCTTCTGAAGATACCCTGGTTCTGTATTTTGATCATTCGCTTGAACCACATTGCTCTGTTTCATTGATTGACTTGATGTTGCCTCCAGTTGGTTGGCATGTGAGTGGTGGTTTCTGCTGGTTTCCGTGGAGAGCAGCTGTGGGTGTGGTGATCAGGTGTGGTCTACCATCTGATATTAATCCAATGGCTCAGGAGTGGGTGGTGAAGCCCCACAAGGGAGGGAAGTAGATGTGATTCATTTTGCTCCATATTTGTCCACCCTGTGTCTCAGCCCTGATGGCATTCAGAGACATAGCCCTCTCTTCTGTGTCTCAAAGTGGTCAATGTTGTGTTGTTGGGTTCCCACTCTGTGTCTTCCTTTCCACTTGGTGTTTAATTCAATTTTTTATCCCCTTTTTTGATGCTCAGAGTTCCAGGATTTTCATCTGTGTTTGTTTCACATGGCTTTGCTTTTGTTGTTTGATTGGTGGAATGGGGCACAAGGACACAGTCTTCTCACCTCCCCACTTGGCTGAAATCTTTGTGGAAATAGATCTCCCTACCTATCCCCTTTCTTTCTTTCTTTCTTTCTTTCTTTCTTTCTTTCTTTCTTTCTTTCTTTCTTTCTTTCTTTCTTTCTCTCTCTCTCTTCTTTCTTTCTTTTCTTTAAAAAATCTTTTTATTGGGGGCTCGTACAACTCTCATCACAATCCGTACATCAGTTGTGCCAAGCGCATTTGTACATATGCTGTCATCATCATTTCCAAAACATTTTCTTTCTACTTCAGCCCTTGGTCTCAGCTCCTCCCTCCCTCACACTCCATCCCCTATCCCTGTCCTTTGCTGGCACTGGGTGATTTGGACGCACTAACCTTTAAGTGAATATTTGAGTGCAAACCACTGTGCCATCCACGGGTCTTAGGACACACACACACACACACACACACACACACACACACACGGTACTAATTTAATGATAGTGATTACACCTGGAGAGAGAGGATAGGAAATGGAGTTAAGGAGGATAGTAGAAGAAAATTCCATTTTACCTAGCGTTTGTTTTTCCTTATTCAACAAAAGTATAGTTCATTTCTGGGTGGCATGTATGAGGTCTACGATTATTTTCACTTGTATAAATTTCTTAAATGCACATAGAGCGGGGGGGGGGGCGTGGAGAAGAGAAAGAGAAGGAGCAGAAGGAAGGAAGAAAGAGAAGGTCAAAGATGGGGAGGGAGGCAAATTCACGATGCCTACTGTCCCTTGCTTATTAATAATCACAGTGCACAATCCTCCTTGCATTCAGTAACACACACACACACGACAAAGACTTTTTAAAACATGGTTTCACTAATTATTTTTGAAATTATTATCATTAGATAATGAGGACTATGTTTCCTTTTATGCAATAGCTGCTGGGAAGTGCAACTCGATTTCAGGCTCAACCGTGATAATTAACTCATCTCAAGTGCTTGATAATCTCTATTTATCTGATCCTTTTGAATGTCTTTTTAAAAACGATCCTATCTCCTACCCTGTTTCATTCTATAAGCTTTCTCTAATTAACTTGGGAAGTAATCAGTGAACAAACCCTTTCATAAACAGTAACAGCAGACTCTACTCTCTAATTCCAACATTTCTGAACCCAACTCGTACAATAGGCAAGCATCATTGGTATAATCTTCAAAACTGGGCCCTGTCATGCAGCCGTACACAACTGCTCTTAAAATGTCTTTGCTCTTAAAATGTCTTAAAATATCTCAGAGCTTGCTTGGGAACTGGCAGAAGGTGGGGCTGGGGGCGGTGGTAGAAGGAATGGTGGGGCTTTCCATCTACTTCAGGAGGATGGGGGTGTTGATGTGGAAGGTATCTCTGCTGATGAGCCTGTCATTGACATTTGGTGGCTGATTACTATGCCCTGTGGCATCCTGGACAGGGCTCATTACCATGTCCAAAGGGCAAATTGGCAAGGTCCTGCTGGGCCTGACATCATCCTTGGTTTGGTACAGGACCTTGGTCAACAACCACATTAGTATTTGTAGGAAGAGGCTTGTGTTTGAGGTCACATGTACTTGGGATGGAACTTGGGCACTGGCCTTTCTGCCTCTGGGATACCAACCCGCCCCCCAAACAATCCAAACTCACTGCCATCAAGATGATGCCAATTCATAGCCACCCTGTAGGACAGGGTAAACGGCTCTTGAGAGTTCCCGAGACTGTAACCCTTTATGGGAGTAGAGAGCCTCCTCTCTCTCCCACAGAGCAGCAGGTAGTTTTGAACTGCGCACCTTGCAATTAGCCACCCAACTCGTAACCACTGCACCACCAAAGTTCCCTTCCCATGTGATGGTGTATGAGTCATCTTCTCTCACCCCTCACTTACTACTTTAAAAGTCGAGATACATTTCCCATCGAGAAAATGTGAGGACCGAGCCATCAACGTGTCTCATTCCTGGCAAGACTGGGGCCTGAGTGAACGGTAATTCCTAGTTTTCTTCTAAACTGGAGGTCCTGGGATGGTCCTCATTTCTACAGAACTATCAGATATCGTGGTCGGTAGGATAAAATACAGTAAGGACATGGAAAGAAAAAACACTGGAAGGGGAGACAGAAAACTCTTTTTAAAATAGGGAGCATTTTTACGATGATGAATGGTCTCTGCTTCGAAGGCAAAGCTTGTCCATCATGTTCATCTGTCCATCTCATGGATGCTGACTTCTTCCTGGACCTTGGGAACAACAGAGCTGGAACATAATCCCACTCTGCCATGTCCTGTTGTCACCGTCTTTCAGAAATCCAGAACGTGTCCAAACCCATTGGCATTTCCATTGCCGTCAGCATTGGCTTATTTCCAGACTCACGGTGACCTCATGCGCGATGGGGCCACCCTTGGCTCAGTCCTGAACCAACCCATGATTGGGTGCCAATCAGATCACTGTGGCCGAGAGGGATTCCTTTCTTTCTTTGTTATAAAAAAGTTAATCATGTTATTGGGGGGCCTCTTACAAATCTTATAACAATCCATCATTCCCTGGTGTTAAGCACACTTGTACACAGGTTGCCATCAACATTTCCAAAAACAATTTTTTTCTACTTCAGCTCTTGGTATCGGCTCCTCTTTATTCCCCTCCCTCCCTGACGCTCCCATACTTGTGCATCCTTGATCAATTATACATTATTATTCTGATTTCGTGTCTTACACTGCCCATTGTCTCCCTTCCCTCCCTTCCCTGTCTGTCGCGGAGTCGATTCTGACTTATAAGGACCCTTACTAGGATTCCGAAGGCTGTAAGTCCTTGTGGGAACACAGTCTCCTCTTTCTTCTGAGGAGTGGCTGGAAGGTTTGAACCACTGACCTTGCAGTAAGTCGTCCAACTCTAACCAGATTGCTCCACCAGGGCTGCTGTCATGCTCTGCATAATTAATGAGGGACTCCGTGAGCCCAGAACATGGTCTTTGCAGTGTCTGGTTCCCGTGAAGGACACCCAGTACTACTATGATAGGGCTCAGGTGGCGAGGTGGCAGGTCTAAGAGAGGATGGTTGGTGCCTTCTCGGTGAGGGCATGTTGTCTCTGGGTCCTGCTTGACACCTTCAGGGTTTGGAAGCTGCAGGAGTTTGCAGAGTGGGCTCTCTGGCCAGGACAACAGTGTCTTTCAGAGTCCACTAGCAGTAATCGGTATGGCAGGGCCCACCTGTGAGCGGGTTAGGGTGCAGACCTGGCTGAACACCTCCAGTAAGTAGCCTTGTAGGAAGAAGACATGAGTCATGCCACCTGAGCTCTCCAGTGCTGCTCTGAGAGACAGAGCACCAGGGCGTGTCCTCCCCAACAGAGACATCTGCCCTCACAGTTACGGAGCTGGAAGTCTGAACCTAGGGGGCCGGCACTCAAGGGCAGAGCTCATTCTCTCTGTCTTCTGGTTCTAGGAAGACCCCAGAACAGTGACCCTGGACCCCAAGGATGGTGAGGCAGGCCACACCCCAGGAGCACCCCCCCCTTTCTCCAGGTCAGGGCTGTGGTCTGATGGAAGGTGTTGCCTCCTGCCCAACCCCCTTTCACAACTGGTTGGCTTATCACATCAGATCACATCATAGGGGTGATGAAATCGTTCCATAACTGCCATGCCACTGAGAATCATGACCCAGCCACGTGGACATGTATTGAGGGAGGCCCAAGTCAATTCCTGATATCATATAGAGAGACCGCCAAACAGCTGATCCCACATTTGTTGGCTGCGAGGCAGTCAATTTAGTGACTGCTATGAATATCACTCCGGCAGGATCCATCCCATTGGGGAAGACTGGGGGACATTTGGTTGACACCCCCATTGCTTGTCAGAGAACAAGAGCATGGGTCATCTGTGGGCCCATCTCTTGGCACCGAGGGACCATTTCCCATTTAGATTGGGCAAAGCATCTTGGATTCATGCTCTACTTTGAGTGTTTATGTCCATTAACTCTGTGTTCCTCAAAGTGCGCTCCTGGGACCAGCACATTAGCACCAGCTGGGAACTTGATGGAAATACAAGCTCTTGGGCTCCGGTCCAGGCGTAATCAGTCAGAAATACTGGGAGTGGGGCCCAGTGCCCGGCATTTTCATGCGTGATCCTCTCCCAGGTGATTCTGGGGCCGGCTCAAGTTTGAGAACCATTCATTTGCCCATTGAATCTTGGTAGAATCTTCCAAGAGTGGTCCTCATGCCATGTTTACAGGCTGGGACACTGAGCCTCAAAGCAATGACCAAGGACCATATTCGTAGTCAAGCTTTCAACTCAGGCCTCCTGATCCCCAGCTGCTCCTGTGCTCTAATCAGAGTTTAGAATCCTTTCCCATCCAGAGGTGTGAGTCCCAAGTGCTTAGGGCTGGAAGGGACTTCGCAGAATGTGCTTCCAAATGCCTCCTTTCACAGACAAGGAAAATGAAGCACAGAGAAGCGAGAGCCGCTGCTTCCTGGGAGAGCCAATAGCTGGAACTGGGTTTCCGGAATCCCAGGGTAGTGAACGGTCCACTCAGGCAGAGTCCTGTGCTTCAGTTGAACGGAACTGGCTGAGGGTCAGAACTTGGCTAGGCCACCTGGGTTCTCGCCTGTCACCTCCTTGACTCTGGCTTTGGAAGTAGCCCAGCCAGCACCATGACTCCAGCTGGTCTGGTCTGATGACCAAACCCAAGCCCATGGCTATAGAGTTTGATTCTGACTCACAGCACTGTACATCTGGAGTGGAACTGCCCCGCAGGGTTCCCGAAGCGGTAAGCCTTTACAGAGCAAACAGTCTCAGCTGTCTCCCGAGGTGGCTTTTAACTGCCAGCCTTGAGGTTAGCAGTCCAGTGCCCAAGCCACAGTGTCACTAGGCTCCTTTGCCCTCATGCCAGATTCCCCAAACTGCGAATTTCCAGTGTTGCAGGGAGCCTATAGTAGGTAACTCACGATTGTAGCTCTTGGGATCTTCCCTGGCTCCCAGGCTCAACCCAGAGCCATGGATTCCCAGTCTCCCAACCTAGGATACCAAAACACTGCTGTTGAGTCATTGCTCCTCAGGGTGACCCTAAAAAGCAGTGTAGAACGGCCCCCCTGGGGTTCCCGAGGCTATACATCTGCGTGGGAGCAGACAGTCTCATTTTTCTCCCTTGGAAAGGCTGGTAGGTTTGCACTGCCGGCCTTGCGATTAGCGGCCTAACATGCAGCCAACACTAGCAGTGTTCCTGTGAGCCTCTCCTTCCGGGGTTTTGGAAATGCCTGGTGGCTTCATATTTTACGACTATGTAGTGACAACTTGAGCTTCTAGATTTGAACCTAGGAGGCCCGCATGGGATAAGATTTGCCAGCTAGGTGAGAGTGTGCAATTCCATGACTTTTCTGTTTCTCTGGGCCCTCCCCGGGAGAATGGGAGAACCCATCACACTGACTGTGCCTGATCATCAAGGAAATGAAATGACAGAGGCACGTGGAAACCCAGAGGTGAGTGCTGAGAAGTTGCCAAGCTGGCATCTCCTTCTGCCTTGGAGAGGGCGATGGCAGTATAACCTGGTCAGGAAAGTGCATCCCTCTGAAAGGTACAATTCAGTGACTTTTCACAAATGGAGCACACTCAGGTAACCAGCATTCGGCGGGAGGCACAGACCAGTATCCACACCCAAGATGCTCCCTCCCAAAGGATAACCATTATATTGGCTTCCAATGCTGTACATTAAAGACCCGGAGCCATAGTGGGTTAAGTGTTTGGTGACTGACTGCAAGAGCGGCAGTTCAATGCCATCAGCTGCTCTGCAGGAGAAAGACGAGGCTCCCACAAAGAGTTACAGTCTTGGGAATTACTGTATATACTCAAATATAAGCTGACCCGAGTATAAGCCGAAGTACCTAATTATTACCTGGGAAACCAGAAAAACTGATTGACTCGAGTATAAGCCTAGGGTGGAAAATGCAGAAGCTATTGGTGAGTTTCAATAATCAAAACAAATGAAAATAAAATTACTAAAAATTGAGACATCAGTGGGGTAATGTATTGAAATATTTATTTTAAATAAAAAACATAAATAAAAGGACAAGTCATTTAACATTAGTAAACTAGCACAGTGAGTGGAAAATAGGTTCAAAAAAAACAATAAGGTATCAACAATGATACCTTAAGAGTACTATTCCCTGAGCTCAATCAGCAGCCAAGCTAAAATGGAAAGAGTTAAAAATCCTTCAAAACTGGATTCCTCATCATCATCCGTATCCCAATGCAGAGCTTCAGCTGGTGTGAGGTCATCATAGACGCTGTTCTCACTAAGGTCGCTGTCATCACCATCACTGCTGTCATTTTCATACAAAGCGCAGTCTTCACTGCCATCCATAGCATTACTAATACTACATTTCTGGAAGGCACGTCACGCCATGTCTTCTGGAATGTCTTCCCATGCATCTCGAACCCACTTTGCTATTAACTCTATGTCAGGCTTCATGAGATTTCCTCCTTTTGTTAGTTGGGCTTGACCAGATGACATCCATTCACATCCTTCGCACACGGTCTTTAAAAGGCTTATTCAAAGATACACGTCATAGGACGGCTCTGATTGGTTAGATGTGAGTAAACAAACATTCAAAGTCCTGCAGTGTCAGTGGGGCTTTGAATGAACAGCAGAGAAATGGCAATCACCCGTGAGATAATGGACGCTCCTCCCGTTACCTCGGGGGCGGGGGGCAGGCAGTGAAATGTTACACCTCACTTGGGTACCACTGACCCGTGTATAAGCCGAACCCCAATTTTTCAGCACATTTTTTTTGTGCTGAAAAACTCGGCTTATACACAAGTATATATGGTAGTTTGCTTTTTTTTTAAAAGATGTGTATAAGTGGCCTCGTTCAATATGTTCTGTTTCTGACTCTTTTATTTTTCAGTCAACATTGCATTTATAAGGTCCCATAGGTCTTTCCTTTTTGTTTTAGTGATTAATTATATCCGTCTGCACGGTTTATGGCATCTTACGTCTTCTGCCGCATGTTGCATACTCACCGCATACGTCTCTCTACCCGACAAGGTTAGACAGCTGCGGGCCAGGCGCTGTCCCCATCCACCTGAGCCTTTGGTAAAGTCACAACAGAGAAGATGACAGCTAGCGAGCTTAGGTGATTGGGCACTTGCTGACCAATGTCCTCTGCTAGGAGACCTCCTCCTCAGGAAGGTCAGCTCAGAAGGACAACACCTTTCTTCCCCAGGGAAACGAATCCAAGAGGGACGGCTTCAAAATGGTTCCTCTCTTCTCCACAAGGCAACAGCACCTCCTCCCCAAAGCCACGGGATAAATAATAGATAAAAACCCCTGCATTCGAATCAGAGGGCTCTGGAGCCCCAGAATATTGCACGGAGGCACGAAAGCCGCCCTCTCTCCCCACCCCCTGGGGCTGAGAGGGCCCAGAGCTTCCCTCTCTCAGTGCTTTGGTGTCTGCAGAAGCAGGGTGGCCAATGGGATCCCGGGATGCCGTTTGGTTAGTTCTGGGGCCAGCTTTGCCTTGTTTGTTGGGGGAAATGCCCCTTCCCTTTGCACCCCAGGGCACCCCAAGTCATGAATAAATGCACAAGGGAGACAAGAAAGGGCTCGCATCTGTTCAAGCTACATGTGCTGTATCTCCAGTCCCCCAGCCCTGAGCTCACTTCAGGACCTAGGACGAGAGGTGAAATGTGGCTTCCAGGGAGGGTCTGAGAAAGCAATAGTGCAGCTGTAGTTGCCTCGGGGAATCCCTTAATGCAGATTTTTCCATGGTTACAGCTGGATGCTGACAAAGCTAAGACATTGATTTTCTCAGGCTAACCAGTGCGTGGATGCCAGGATTTCAGAGCTCGAATCCCTCTCCAAGAGTCTAGCCTCTTATTCAGTGGCAATGGCCCTTCCAGCCCATCCTTGAATAAACAGTGACCTACTTTTGAAATTTCCTGCTAAAGGGGAACCCAGTCTCTCCCCCACTCCTCCTCCCCCTCCCCACCCATTCCACGTTAAGGTAGCCTCTTTCCCTTGCTGAGCAACCGATTGTTAGGAAGTTCTCTGTCGGGCCCGAATTTTCTACCCGCTAGTCCTGGTTCTGTTCTCTAGGTCCATCCCAATCTGTTCCAGACCATCCGGCAGATCTTTACCTGGGATATATTTCTTCAGGTGACTGATTGAATTCGGTCTTTTGACAGAAATCGAATCCTCTCTTCTCCAATTGAACTGTTCTTGTAGTTTCAAATATTTATTACAAAGAGTGGTTTTCAGAATCCACTTGTGAGTGGATTTCTTGTTTGTCAATGTCTTTCTTGAAATGTCATATTCCATGTTCAGATGTATAATTAAACTGTAAAAACAAGAGGGTTTGGAATACTACCACATCATTAGTTAAACAGATCAATGGGTTTCAATGAAAACACAGAAGAAAGTCCAAAACATATGTATATGATTGCAACACAGGATGAAATTTCTGTCTTGCATAATTTATCAAAGTAAATTTCAGGTGGATTAAGGATCTCAATGTCAGCTAAATGTCTTTAACAGAATACTGACATCATTATATAATCTTAGAGATATAGCATGGCTTTTAAAATATAGTTCTAAAGGCAGCTGCCTTGCTGAAAATGCCTGATGAATTTGGTGGCATAAATGCTTTGTGCAGGGGAAAATATCATCAACAAATAAAGAGGCAAATGATAAACTAGAAAACATTTTCACAATATCCATATTAAACAAACAAACAAAAAGCTTTTTATATGCTTGCTATAAAAAGAACTCTAAAATTAATTTTTGAATCAAAGATGCATCATCCTCATGCAAAATGCAGAGGGAATACATCGGCCATTGGAAGAGAAATCCAACATAATAAGCATGTGAAAAATGTTCAACTCCAATGAGTACACAAAGATATTCTCATTAAACCAAAACATCGTTGTTCATTAGTAAAACTTTCAGAGGTTGAAGAGATGCCCTTAGTTATGGCCAGCGTCCTGAAATGTGGGGAGACCTGCTTCCCGAAACCAGAAGATGGAGTGCACAGCAGTCAGAGCACCGGGGAGGGAAGGTGGAATTCTGAAGACAGGATTAATCCCGAGAAGAGGGAGCCCCTCCCAACTGCATATCAACACTGCCCAAATCCTTGGGTGACCCCTGGATTGAGCACGTCTCAGGGATATACCAAGGAACCTAGCAAAAAGGCAATAAATATCTGCCCCCCTTCCATCCTCGGCGTGTCTGCATCTCTTTGAAGAAAGTCAGTGTGTCTTTGAGAACAGCTGCTGGACATGATTTCTTTGGTGATTTGTCCAGAAGGACAACATGGCCCTTTCCCCAGTCTAGAGGGGGCTGGTGGTGGTGGTGGGGTTCTGAGAGGGTGAGCTGGGGAGGTTGGGTGTCACAGGAAACAGAAGAAGCTTGTTTTATTCTGAGGGGAGAATGGGAGGGTGCTAAAGAGAACTCAAGAGCCACCCTGTAGGGCCGGAGACCATGCACGGGGCTCTGCTTGCTCTTGGGCAGCTACTCCTCATGCTGCTCTGGAGGTGGGCTTCCTGGGCTTGACTCTCAGACATAAACCTAGAAGAGTGAAGAGCTAAGCTCAGGGCTCAACTGGACACGGAAAGAGCTGGGCAGCACATTCTGTATTGCTCAGATGGGATCTCATCAGGATCATTGCATATCCCCCTTCCATGAGTAGATTAGGTCGAGTTCTCTAGAAAAGAAAAACCATGAATGCTTGCGTGTGTGTTGTATATAGAAAGAGATTCCTATCAAGGAATGACTTACACAGTTGTAGAAATAGGTAAGCCCTGTCTGGTTCAAGTCAGGCTTCTCCTGACTCGAGGAAACTGATGAACAGGAAGCTGGATGACAAAGCAGAAGGAATAGGGGCACAGGCTGGTGGATGCAACTGTCTGAAGTCGGCGGAATGAATCCACCACCGAGAGTCTGTTGATGACTCCTGGGATCAGCAAGAGATGCAACAGGAGATTGAGAAACACGGTTCAAGACCCAGGTCCTGCAGAAAACACAAGACCAAAGAGGATTCGACTCAATTCAGTCTCTCTTTCTGATACAGTAAGGCGTGTGACATCAAGCAGGTGTCATCAGGCTGCCACACAATTGATAAGTTGAGCTCCACCCCTACCCTTACCAAGGCATGTCTAGTTGACACGATCCTTAACCATCCCAATCAAGCAAAGGAGAACTATACTTGCCATAGTCCCAAGGACAGTCAACCCCCTCAGCACTGTCCTTGAGAACCCAAGCAGAGGCAGAGATCCTGTTGTGTAGAAGAGGAACACAACTAGTCCCAAGTTTAGAGTGCAGGTCGGGTTCTATGGGGAAGAGGCGTGGACTTGGCCATGGAGAAAGTGTTCTTCCTGAGCCAGATCAGAGTGGCCAGGGATTGGTTTTCTGGGATTAGAACTCAGGGTAGGAGGTGTGGCAGCCTGGTTGGGGGTAGGCTAGGGGTGAGAGGCCTGATGTGAACAGATGGATGGCCAACCTGCTGACCAGCTTGGACTCTGTGGGGCCTCCCGGGGGCCATGGGGGATGGAAGCAATGGCGTGGCCTGGACATGACCGCCAAGCGCTTGCTCTGTGGCAGGAGGCTGCCTCTTGCTCTTGAGTCAGCCGGTGTGGTCTGAATGGCTGAGGGTCGGAGCCAGTTCACAGCTGAGAACATTGGGCTTAGTGAGGTTCACAGAAGTTACTCCCCGACAATTAGGGGATGACTGTTGGGTCGGCCACCTGGGCTGACTTGATGATATACTTTTCCAGAGAGCTGCTTTCATTTCCTGATTGCTTTTGGAGAGACTCAGCAGATCTGGAGACTGGGGCAATTGCAGGCTGCATTGACAACCTGAAACAATGTCTTAGTTTTCAGAAAAGAGTTGGCCCTTCCTGGTCTGTTTGTTGGCATTGTTAGCTCTCATTGAATTGGCCTGACTCACGGTGACCCATGTGTCATGGAAGGAGACACTGCCTGACCCTGTGGCAGCCCTAGGATTGGTAATGGATTGGATGGTTGTGGTCCACAGGGTTTCACTGAGTGGTGTTTGGAATCCTTTCGTCCTAGGGGCCCTGGTGGCTTAGTGGTTAGGGATTGAACTGATAACAGCGAGGCCAGCAGTTCAAAACCATCAGCTGCTCCGTGTGAGAAAGATGAGGCTTTCTTTTCTCATAGACTTTCGATCTCAGAAACCCACAGGAGCAGCTCTACCCTGTTCTGTAGGGTCGTGATGAGTCAGAATGGAGAAGATGACAGTGAGTTTGTATTTTGTTTTTAATTTATTCTCTCTAGTCTGTCATAGTCTGGAAGCTCTGCTGAAATCTGTTTGGCATCATTTCTCTCTCACTGTCCTGGAGTCTATTCCCCACCATAGCGACCCCATAGGAGGAGGTAAAACTAACTGCCCCTGTGGGTTTCTTTTCAGAGACAGAAATCTTTACAGAAGTAGGCTGGTACTTACCCAATCTGTTGTCAATTTGAGACTATTAAGAGTGGAGGGGTGGAGTTTAGCCTGTCAATCAGATCCCAGCTTGATGACCTCATTTGGAGTGCAAAGGAGATAAATAGCTCACTGGAGGCAGGACACACACTCACTCCCTGTGAGACATTCCCGTTGACAAGACACATGGAACTATGCTAGAGCCCTGGAGCTGGAGGAACCATGGGGAAACCCATGCCAGTGCTGACATGCTTCCACCACCACAGGATCCACAAGACCTCCCACCCACTTGCCTGTAATCTTCCTGCATTCGGCATCATTGCATGTGTTGCATGAGTCTGAAGAGGACTTTATAGATTGGTATCAGACATATGGGCTGATATTGGACTTATGGACTTGACCTTGACTGGGCTGGGATGTTTTCTCAATATTCAATTGCTCTTTTATATAAAGCTCATTCTTATACACATATGAGTGTTTATGATTTTGTTTCTTTAGTCCACCCAGACTAACCCAAGTAGAAAGCCTCTCTCTTCTTCTTCCTGAGCCGAACCTGGTGCATTCACACGGCTGTCCTGCGGTTAGCAGCCCAACGCATAACCAAGACTCAGCTGCAGCAGTGAGTTTGCTTGAGCATGTAGCTCTTGGGAGAACCATGAGGCAGCCCGTTCCTGTAAAGATTTACAACCCAGAGGGGCAGTTCTATTCTCTCAGAGAGGGTCCCCATGGGTCAGCATTGACCCAAGAGCAGTGAGTGAGCATGAAACCCAAGGGGCTGCTGACTCCTAGTGACCCTGTAGGATAGGGTAGAACTGCCCCCGGGGGTTTCCAAGATGAAATTATAACCCCCACTATCATGATCCCAATTCCACCTTACAAATCTGACTAGACCAGAGCAAGTACACTGGTACACATAGGAACTGGAAACACAGGGAATCCAGGACAGATGACCCCTTCAGGACCAGTGGTGAGAGTGGCAATACCTGGAAGGTGAAAGGAAGGGGGAACCAGTTACAAGAATCTACATATAACCTTCTCCCTGGGGGATTGACAACAGAAAAGTAGGTGAAGGGAGACGTCGGACAGTGTAAGATATGACAAAATAATAGAAGGATTCATGAGAGAGGGGGAAGTGGAGAGGGAGGGGAAAAATATGAAGCTGATATTAAGGGCTCAAGGAGAAAGCAAATGTTTTGAGAATGATGATGGCAACAAATGTACAAATGTGCTGGACACAATGGATGGATGTATGGATTGTGGTAAGAATTATATGAGCCCCCAATAAAATGATTAAAAATAAATAAATTGTAAGTCTTTACATGAAGAGAAAGACTTGTCTTTCCCTTCAAAGAGTGGCTTGTGGTTTCAAACTGCTGACCTTTCAAATGGAAGCCTGACATGTCATCACTATGCCACCAGGCTCTAAGACTTCTCTGGCTGGAGCCCAGCTCTGTCCTGAGCAGCGTGGGCTGTGCTCTGGCAGAAAGCGGCAGAGCAGGGAGGGGTGAGGAGGGCTCAACAGGCTCCTCTTGGCAGCTTCTTCCTCCCGCCTTCTGCTGACATGTGAGCGTGGGCAGCCTCAGGGTCTCTGGGGCACAGCTGCAGCCAAATTGTTTTCTTGGGAATAAACAAGAAGGGATCGTGGATGATTTTCCTTCCTTCACACTAGGCGGCTCAATGAGGGTGTGGGTGACCTCGGGGTCTGGCTGGAGAGTGGGTGTCTGGCTGGCTGGCTGCGCCAGGCCCTTCCTCACTACAGAAGGGCAGGCCAGACAGAGGGAAGAGGGGAGGAGAGGCAGGGAGGGGAGTGGGGCAGGATGCGAAGCAGTGTTTAGGATAGTGTCTGTCTGACCTTCCCTTCCATAGTGGAGAAGGGCCTGGGTCAGCCAGTAACATACTTTCCGGCCAGACCTGGGTCACCAGCACCAACATGAAGTCCAGTGACAAGAGACAGAGTGCAGGAGCAGGGAGGGGGCGGGGGTGGGACAGGATGAGAAACAGTGTATTTGGGGACAGGGGAGAGGGGAGGAGGGACCAGGAAGGAGGGATGATGAAGGTCCGAATTGGGTAAAGGGTGCCCATGAAAGGAGGATCCCCACGGTGGCTGAGAACCAAGGACAACCCTAGATCTAACCCACACCAGTGCTGTGAGCACTGGACCTCCCAGAGGGCTCAGGCCTCCTGGAAGCACAGCTATGGATTCTCTAAGTACCCTGGGGCATCCCCACCCCCACCCAGAGCCCCTGAATCAAAGGCGGGGGGGGGACAAAGAGTAAGGAGTTTGGGGCAAGGGCATGGGTGAATGTTAGGGACCCTGTGACCTGCCCACCTGCTTCAGCGAAGGGCAGGTGGGAGACCCACGGCCCCGGTGAGGACCAACTGTGATGGCCTGTGAGCTTGTCTGTTCCCAGAGGGGCCCCTCTGCCCCCACACAAGCTATCCTTTGCTAAGGTGATGATTGACAGCCACACAGTTTTGAGGGGGACTGAGGAACTCCCTTTCAAGCTCCAGCCGTTGACACCAGTGTGGCAGTCACATCATCTGCCAACTTGCGAGGGGGTGGAGTCTAGCCTGTCAATCAGGTCACAGCTTGCTGACCTCATTTGGAGGCACAGCGGAGAGAAATAGCTCACTGGAGGCCAGACGCGCTCTCTCTGCTTCGTCTCCCTGATGACAAGACACATGGAGCTGTGCTGATGGCAGCCAGAGCCCTGGAGCTGGAGAAGTCACGTGGAGACCATGCCAGCACTGAGATGCTTCTGATCCACAAGACGTTCCACCACTGGCCTGTGATCTTCCTGCATTCAGCATCATTGCATGTGTTGTGTGAGTCTGAAAAGGAATTTATAGATTAGTATCTGACATATGGACTAGTATCAGACTTGAGGACTTGATCTCGACTGGGCTGGGGTGGTTTTTTAAATGTACAATTGCTCTTTGATATAAATTTTTGTCTTACACACATGAGTGTCTCTGGATTGGTTTTTCTGGTCTACCTGGACTGATACAACCAGCAAAAGATTTCTGGTGACCGACCACCGGCTGTGCCCGCTCCTGTCAGCTTTTCTACCTGTGATATCTGTAGCAAAGGCCTGAGCTGTAAGGTGCATGGGGACACGCTGCCTGTCACAGGTGTCTGACATGAGAGACAAAAACAAACAGAGGCCACCAAGCGGGCTCCCATGCACGGTGACCCCGTGTGTGTCAGAGACTAACGGGGCTCCTGGGGGTTTTCAATGTCTGTTTTTTTGGGGGGCAAAGTCAATTGCCAGACCTTTTTGCTGAGGTACTTCTGGGGAGATTCGAACCTCCAGCCTCTCGGATGGTCGCCAAGCACATGAATCATAAGTGACCCTCAGAGACAGAGCAGCCTGGGTTGATATCTGGTCCTTTCAGTTGGAGGAGAGAATCAGTTCCCTGAGCCTCAGTTTCCTCCTCTATCAAAAGGGTACATTATCTAGGGCTCTCTTTACAGAAACACCACAAGCGGGTAACTTTAAAAACTCAAATACCTTCTCTCATGGTTCAGGAGGCTAGAAAGAAGTTCAAGTTCAGAGGGCCGTCACTAGAGCCCCCTAAGGCCCTCGAAATTCCCGGTACCAGCTCACATCACACGCTTCACCAAGAGAAGCCGTTCCAGTCAATGCTTTAGGGCGAGTGTGTGAAACGTGTGACCACACAGAGTCGGCTAATTTTTAAGGGGCAGCAAACGAGAGGAAGGCCCCCGTGGAGAGGGACGGACACAGTGGCTTCCACCGTGGGCCCGGGCACAGGAACAATGGCGAGGGCGGCGCAGGACTGGGCGGGGCTCCGTTCTGTTGTGCACGGGGTCGCTGTGGGTGGGAAGCGACTCCAAGGCAGTCAGCAACAGTTTTTACATCGACCATGTCGCGTGGCCCGTGAAGGATGTTCATAATATCCAAATGGCTCCAGCCCCACTTCTGTTCCAGGGGAAGGCGTTCTCTCCCTGTCGGTTCTGGAAGGTTCTCATGTCCTTCCTGCATCTAGGTCCAGTGTTCCTGGAGATCTCCGTGTGTCTTGGCATCGGTCGGCATTTGCATCCAGGAGCTTCACGCTGCAGGGACCCCGGGTTCAAAGCACTCGCCCTATTCCCGGCTACCTCTCTACTCTCTCCGTCTCTTTTCGTCTCTGCTGAGATCAATGATACAAACTCCCTTTGTATCAGGTCAGGCCCATGAAAGGACTGAGCTTAAGGATGTTAAAGCCTTGGAGGACCCGTGGCTCATCCACGGGGCTGCTAACTGCAAGGTCAAGGATTCAAACCCAGTAGCCTCCCTTTGAGAGAGAGATGAGACTGTCTGCTGCCAGAAGGATTCATCATCTCAGAAGCCTGGTACTGTGAGTCAGTCACCTCGATGGCACTGGGCTTTTGCTTCTCCATCTGGTCTTCGACCCTTAACCCTCCTATTGGCTTATTACAGTGAGTCAGTCCCCTTGTGGGGGATCATTACATAAAGCCTAGACCCAGCCAAGGATGCGGCCACTTGGGGACATGCTTCAATCCATGACAGGACATATCTGACACAGCAGGATGGTTGGGATGGCAAAATCAAATGCCATGTGCAACATAGATCCCATTTCTACCACAGAAATCCAGTGCTTCTACCTGGACCCTGGTGCTTCCACCTGGATCCCAGTTCTACCACATGGATCCAAGTTCTACAACATGGTCATTTCTGATAACACCACTTCTCCACCTCTGTGAAAATAATTGATCCGTGTGGCCTTTGCCTATGTTTTAAAGAAACTTTTAAAATTTAAAAGCAACTATACACATACCTTCTAAAACAAACGAGAGGGACAGAAAACTATGAAGACGGGGGGGCGGGGGGAATAATTCATAATCCCATCCCCAGAGGCTACTGTTACCACTCCGGTGAATTTTCTTCTGGGTGGTTTTCACATGCCCGCGGCAACTTCACGCCATGTGTGGTGCTCATGTTTAAGGTCAGCACATGTGTGTGTGCATGTGCGTGCGCATGTTGGGTGCCTCCTCCCAGAGAGAGAAGACCCATGTCCATGTTATATTGCTTCGGTTGGGGAAGACAAAAGCTTCCTGCTGAGAGCAGCTCTGTACTTCTAAAATAGACTCGGAGATGGGCCACCGCGTCCCCAGCCTCCCTTCCCATACTCCTCCACTGGCTGCCTTCCCTCCATTCTTATCGCTGGAAAGTTCCCCGGCTGAAATTACCAACCCTGTTGCTTAGCAGTTCATCTGCTCCTGCCTGTTCCCCTCCTGTCCCCAGGAACGCGAGGCCATGTGTTTCCTTGGCCCACATGCTGACAAGCATCTTCCCACCCAACCTGCCACCAGCCCAGGCTCCAGCCAGGGCCACCTGCTCTGTGTCTGCCCCTGCAGATCCCAGAGGCAGGGCCGGAGTGGGAGGGGGTGGGAAGCGGAGAGGAGTGGGAGGAGGGACTCCAGACCCCTTTGCCAGGCCTCTTCCCTGCCCCTTTTGTGGCCCTCACCCCTACTTTTAATCTATCTCTGCTTGGGGGGTGGGGTGCTGTAGGGAACAGAGCCAGCCAAAAGTGGAGCTGAAAAGAGAAAAACATTAGCACAGGGGGAATCTTGGCCACCAAAGTTCACTAACTTATCGGCCTCTAGGGAGTGGGAGGCTGATGCTGAGTCCAGGCCTGGCTGGGGGCCAGGGCAGAACCTCAGCCCATGTGACTTCTCTCCTGGATTTGGGAGCTTGTACTCTGTAGTCCACTGGCCCCACCCTCCTCTGCAGGACTCGGTGCAGATCTTAATGTTGGTTTACCGATGTGCCATGCTTTATTGGTTTAATTATTAGTCTGTAGATGAGAAATTCCATTCTACTTGCTCCAGCTTGTAAAAGATCCAAATTATCTTCTTAAGGGGGCAAGTGCCTGAACGGACATCCCTCGATGATGTGAATGGGTAAGACACTTACCTGTGAACTACAGGTATAAGCCCACCCAGAGGGCCCTGGAAGTAAGGTGTGGTGATCTACACCCCCTTCCACCAAAACAGCAACAACAACCAGTCACCGAGAACCTGGTGGCACACAGATGCAGTCTGACACCTGTCTCCATGAGTCGGGACCGACCAGACAGTGGTGGGCAGAGTATGGATGGTCATCTTTCTGCCCTCCGGGTATAAAACCACCCTCTGGGCCCAATCGAAGATGCCTCCACTCGACTGTGAGAAGGTGGCCACTGAAGACGATTGCTCAGGTGTCTGGCTTTGGAAAACAAGCACTTCAACCACTACTTCCTGTACCCAATGCTGGGGACCCCTGCTGAGTGGGCGGGGGAATTTCCAATGGAGGCCTGGGGGCAGAGGGAGGCAAGGAGGATCCACAGTCTAGCTGAGGGATGAAAGACCCAGACTGGTGGGGCAAGCAGGCTGGAATAGGGATGCGGAGAGTACTGAAACCCTGCTAGACCCAGCCGCCTGGCGCAGCACTTGTGCCCTGTGGGTCCTGGAGGATGTCAGCCAAAGAGGGACTCTAAGCATGAAGTGCCCCTGGATTGTCCTCTGTTGAGAAAACGGGAGCCACGGAGGCATCCCATGGGCACCAATGGCAGCTGCCAGCCTGGAGAGCCCCACCCTTTCAGAGCACCCCCAAGTTGCAGGAAGAAAGGGAACCTGGATAAGCTGCTCAAAGCCAACACTCTTCTCAATGGGATCTAGGATGGTGAGACTTGGTCTAGTATACGTTGGACATGTCATCAGGAGAGACCAGTCCCTGGAGAAGGACAGTGTGCTTGGTAGAGAGTCCTACCCAAAGAGGAAGACCCTGAAGGTGGATTGACACCATGGCTGCCATGATGGGCTCAAAAATCGCAACGATGGTGCAGCCGGGGTTCACTTGTCCATGGAGCTGCAATGTGTTGAAGCTGATGCCACAGTGCCTAACCACAGCATGGCACAGAATCAGGATCCCTGGTCATCCAACTGCTGACCAATAGATGGGCGTTTTGAATCTCCCCCAGAAATTCCATGGGAGAAAAATAAACAAACAAGCAAACTTGCAATCTGCTTCCATAAGTGTTACAGCCTAGGGATCGAGTAAGACCCTCGTGGGCAGCAGTTTGAAACCACCAGCAGCTCCACGGGAGAGAGGTTGGGCTCTCTACTCTTACAAAGAGTTACAGCCTCGGAAACCCTCAGGGGTGACTGTGAGCCAGCACTGACTGGATGGCCCTGACTGAGGTTCTCTAAGAGTTGGAATCGAAGTGTCAGCATGCAGCAACAAGATCACTGCAGGGTGCCCTTGCCTGCGGAGTTCCCAGGGAGGGAAACTCCAGGGAGAATCCCTGGCTCTAGAACTGTCTGACATTTGGGGCCTTACCAAAGTAGCCACCGAATGAATGAATTGGTGACAGGTGGATCCTGATTCACAGCGACACCGTAGGACCGAGTAGCTGGAACCGCCTTACAGAGGTTGTCTCTTTACGAACGCCGACTGTCACGCTTGTCACCCACAGAGCAGCTGGTGGGTAAGAACGGCTGACCCTGTGGCTAGCAACCCAGCGACTTTACCACTGTGTCCTCAGGCCCTCCTCACTGGAGGCTTTGCCAGATCTGAAATTTATTTGCAATGCCAGAGGGTGGTGTCAAGATTTGCGCCTCCTGGGCGCTGGGGAGAAACTCATTCCTGCAACTCTTATTCTCGAAGAAAAATGGTTTTCTAAAAGCCTGACTCCACTCTCATTGAGTCTGGCCAGAGTCGCAGAGACACTGCCTCGGGATCCCCCAAACCCAACAGCTGCAGAGGAGCTTACAGATGCCTAGCAACCACTTTCTAGGATGCTCTGAGCCTTTGGGTTTCCAAGACTTCATATCTTTCTAGGAGTAGACTGCCTTCTTGTTCTCTAGGGAGCAGCTGGTGAGTTTGAACCCCTGACCTTAGGGTTCGCAGCTCAACGTGTAACCGCCATGCCACCAGAGCTCCCCGTCCAGGGTTTAAGAGATCATCCATCTTTAAGGGAGCAGGTGGCCGCATCTTTCTCCGGAGGAGCGACTGTGAGTTGGAGTCATTGACCTTGTGGTTAGCAGCCCAACGCCTAATCCACAGTGCCACCAGAGCTGTAGGAGCTGTCCCAACAAAGGAAGAAGATAAAAATGGCCATCTGCTCATTGTCAGAGTGCTCGGGGGTGGGAGCATGTGGAGGCCGGATCCTGCTGGCCAGTTAGGACAGGACAGTGTATCCTAGGTTGACCTTGTTTCTACTGAAAAATGATCCTGGCAGCATTTTCCTATCGCATTTACAATCTCCCATAAAACACTCCCATGAAAATGACGGTGGCCCATTTCCTTCCACTCTGTCCCGCCGTGTTATGGATGAGCTCCTATAGTGGTCCTGAGATTGTTGCGACCCGCCGTGGAGCCTTGACTGTGGGCATGGTCCTGGGCCAGTCTCTCCCATGGGGGCTCATGCACAAAGGGGAGGTACTGTTCCTCCCTCACTGTGGCTGTGGAAGGGTGGTCCTTCCCTCCGAACGTCTATAAATCTGCACCGGACATAAAATGACGTCACTTACACACAGGACTCGGAGGAGAGAGAAGGAGGCGTCCTAGTGTCAGCGATGAGTGGGAGCTTGAGCCAGCGTCAGGGCTGGAAGCTGAGGCCAGGAAAGCCCAAAGGGATTTCAGACCCAGATGCAAATCTGAGTGGCCTAGTGGGGCTTTGGTGCCCAGCCAGGGGCAGAGGTGAAAGCCACCAGACTAGCTGTATTGAGAAGGAGGGATAGATGCTTAAACTCAAGTACTCTGAGAACTAGAAAATTCCATCCAATCTGTTTGGGGGACCTCTAAAGAAAGATGCCCCTCCCTCTAGGTCTTGGGAAGATAAGGAATGTGCAACAGAACTTGAAATCTCAAATCTGCCCAAATGTATCCTACATCAGTAATGCCTAGAAACTAGCCCAAATGCTGGTCCACTCCAATGCTCACTGCGTCGAGTCAATGCTGACTCATGGCGACACTACAGGACAGGGCAGAGCTGCCCCAATAGGGTCCCAAGGCTGTAGCTCTTGAAGGAATAGAAAACCCCATCTACCAAAGAGGGGCCAATGGGTTTGAACTGTTGACCTTGCAGTTGGCAGCCCACCATGTGAGCACTATGCCACCAGGGCTCCGGGTAAACACCGGTGCAGAACTGGTCCAAATCAATGAGGGTCTAGCAGACGCAAGCATCAAGTCACGTGTAGAGACGCCGCCACCATGCAGCCATAGACCATGAGCTCCCTAAGTGAGTCTAAACCCACCAAAGGAAGCAAAACATAACAAAAAGCTGCAAATTGTAATGAGGGGCTGTTAGGACATAACCACAAACAGTATAATTAGCACTCGGAGCAGAAATAGAACGGTTTCAACGAGGCTGTCATTTAAGGGTGTTTGAAAACACGAGAGGAGGAACAAAGAATACCAAAGAGGAAAATGCAGAAAGACATTTGGAAAGTAGACAACTGGAACTGCTACAGACACACGTATGTCACTGCAGCACAAGCACCAGCCCCAAACGGATGGGTCTCTTCACCAGTATATTCAACGTGGTTGAAGACAGAATTGGTGAACTGGAAGATATAGGGAGGCTACCGTCCAGGATCTGGCACGGAACATATGAAAGGGAAGTCAGGACATGGGGAGTTAAAGCAGAAAGCCCAGCGACATCTAATAGAGTGCCGGGGGAGAGAATAGAGAATATATGCAAATTTTCCAGAAAGAAAAATACCCTTCATTTCTTCTATTAAAGGCTGCCAGGTCCTGAGCACAACAAATCCACGACTAGAGAACATAACAGAGTAAATGGAGCAATGTGGCTGCGAGAAAATATTCTAAGTTCAGAGCCCAATTAAAGACAGCCTACGGGGAGGGTCAAGTGGGAGGTTCAAGCAGCAAGTGCTGGGAATTGAGAGGAGGGAGAGCGAGAGCCCGCTGGGAGGGGTGCGGCAGTGGATCCTGGATGAAGAGCAGACTGCTGCAGGTAGTCCGTTGTAGCTTGTTTTAGGCACTCGATTAACTCTGTGGGGATTGATAAACCAAGGGGGGAGTCAACTCAGTGTGAGCTCTAGGGATTGGGCGGCTCAAGGTCACGGTGTTCAGTGGCCACCGCCAGAAATCTCAGCCCTGTAAAGAGCTTAGCGGGCTGCCCTGCTCCCCAGGTCCATGATCAATTGCGACTCTATTCACCCTCCTGTGACCGCATGGTGCCGGCCGTGGGCTGGGTGTGGAGGGTTAGGCGGCCTGGCACAACCAGCATGCCCTTCTAGGAAATGGGACAACTGTCACTTCCTTCTAGGGAAGGACTCATGTCTAGAGACTGAAGAGCCAGCGGATGTCAGGCCAAGCCCCCTAGTGACAGAGCCAGGAGCAGAATCAAGGCTGCTGACTCATTCCAGACACCACTGATTCCCAGCTTGCTCTTGGGCCTCGAAGCTTGGTCTTAGTCTTTGTGGGCAGATGTCTGGCTGCCCGAATATGATTGTGTGTGTGTGTGTGTGTGTGTGTGTGTGTGTGTGTGTTGGGGATGATAGTGACGTGTAGCAGTGGAGGGGTGTTGTTAATTTCTCTTCTTCATCCTTTGTCAAATCCATTCACACCTCTGCATGACAGATGGGGAAGAGGTGATGGGGGCTGGGCTTTCAAAGCTGGCGCCCTGGACACAGAGCCTAGAGGACGGGTGCCCATGTGACAGGGGATGCTTGAGAGGAGTTCTAGACCACCAGTCAGGGGACATCGTGGACAAGTGTCCCCAGAGTGCCCCCCTTGGGGGCTCAGCAAGGGCCCCATGCCATCGTTCGGGCCTGGAGTCTTCTCACTCGCCAAAGCTGTGAGCTAACAAGCTGTTGGCAGGGGACCGGAGAAAGACATTTTCTAAAGCAACAAAAATCGCAAGCCACGCCATCCGAGCTGTGGGCCCCTCTTTGTATCTCATTAGCGCCTGGGGGTGGGGGAGGAGGGGCTGGCAGGCACTGCCTCCACCTACGTGTCCTGAAAACCAATGTGAACCAGCGGAGGTGGGCGGAGGGGGAGGCGCTGGGTCCCCCAGGCTCCACCAAGGAAAGGTCGTCCAAACACAGCACTTGTGTTATTGTTCCTCTGTGTGGGTTTTCACAAAAGGCACCAGATCCTGCGATCCTTCAGCAGAGGACACTGTTTCTGGACATCTGTGGCCCCGTCCAGGTAGCGATCTAGGATCTCTTCCTGGGTGCTGAATGTGACCTCCTGAAAGCAGAGTGAGCTACTGTGGGGTTGCGTCTTCAGTTGACCTCATAGCCTGAGTGGGCTCCAATTGGCTGCTGGAAGCCAGGGTGCCTGCCAGGGACATGCCCTGCCACAGTGACAGTCACGACTCCATTGTCCAAATTGGAAATACACTCACTCATTCTCACTGTCAAATTCATTCTGACTCATGGTAGCCCTACAGAACAGGGCAGAAATGCCCCCCCCCCCCACCGCCCCGTGGCTATAACTCTTGACCAGAGTAGGAAATCTTATCTTTCTGTGGAGGAGCAGCTGGTGGCTTCAAACCACTGACCCTGCAGTTAGCAGCCCAATGTGAAACCCACTAGCCCCCAGGGCTCCATGAACTGGAAGCTTGGGGAGAAAAATCTGGCCATTTCCCCCACTATCTTCACTGATTTCCTTCACGCTCATCCTCCTGTATTCTCAGTCATCGAAGGAGAACCACGCTGGTTTGGAAGTCGGGGGTGAGAGGTGTCTCTGACCCAGGAGGAGAAGGGCTAGTGGAAGATGCCCACCTAGCTACCAGTGCCCAAGACATGGTGGCCTTGCATGGTCTCCCCTGCTCCCGTGTCCCTAAATGGTCTCACAGGAGCAAGAACAAACACCTGGACAAGTGTGTTAGTCCAGGTTGGCTAGAGAAACAATCCGGGGACACTCGTTGGTGTGTAAAAGAGAGCTTGATATCAAAGAGCAATTGTATGTTGCGAACATATCCCAACCCAGTCCAGATCAAGTCCATAAGTCTGATATTAGCCCATATGTCTGACACTAGTCCATACACTCCTCTTTAGACTCACACAGCACATGCAATGATGCCGAATGCAGGATGATCACAGGCCTGTGGGTGGAAAACCTTAGGGATCCAGTGGCGGTGGAAGCATCTCAGCGCTGGCGTGGGTCTCCACGTGGCTCCTCCAGCTCCAGGGCTCTGGCTGAATCAGTGGCATGGCTCTGTGTGCCTTGTCCACAGGAATGTGTAGCAAACAGAGTGTGGCCCACCTCCCTGGAGAAAGAGAGGAGGTTCCCAGGAGCCGCATGAGAAGGCCACGCCCACAAGGAGACATCATCAGACTGTGACCTGATTGACAGGCTAGACTCCACCCCTTCACTCTCTTTCCCCCCATCACTCTTAATGTCCTCAAGTTGACTGGGGATTAGGTAACTACCACAGCAAGTGTGAGGGCGGAGTAAATGGGGCTCTGTTCCCTGGGGAGCATGAGTCATCTATGAGACTGTCCTTCAAGAGGTTTCCGCCCTGGGTGTGCCTCTGTCCCTTCCGTTACCCTGTCTTGCCTTCTTGTTCCTGCGCCCCGATGAAGCACCGTGACACCCACCAGCTGCCAGCTGTTGACTGCTCTCAGGCCACCACTCCAGGGGCTACATACTCTGGACGCGAGTCCTTGCTTGGGCACCTACCAGTGTGGCTGAGCCATGCCGTAACTTCTCTAGGCCCCTCTGTCCTTGGTCTCAGCTCAGGAAGACAGAGGCTTTGCCTCATACTGTGGCGACTCGCATGTTGCTGTCATGTGGGAAGCCACATGCCTGGTGTATGAAAGACCAGCATGCTCACCCTGGTAGAATTACTTTCAGTGGAGCCTGCAGACTATGCCGGATAAGGAAGAAAGGCCTGTTGATCTCCGGCCCCAAACTGGGCCACAAAACACCTGTGGGTCACATGATGTGCACTACACTGGAAGGGACGCCAACCCCAAGACAAGGGACTCAGATGCACCAATGATCATGGAGATAGTGGTCCTGTTGTGAGCGAGCTGAGGTCGGTATGAGTAAGAGGCAACGTGACCTCGGCTAGCCACAAGCCTCGAGCTCTGGCTTATGGTGGAGTGTGGCTGAAGTGCTGGAGAAGTGAGTTGTTCTTCGCTGGCTCAGAGTCCCTCACAAGCCGGGCAGGCTGGGGAGCTGGCAGAGCATGCAGGAAGAGACACACTTGAGCCCGCTCCCCGCAGGACAGGCATGCCGCGGGGCATTCATGAAGAGAAGCCACAGCCAGTCGATGCACCAGGCCAAGGAGGGCCACCCAGCCGCACGTCATCCCTTCCCTCTGCTCTCGCTGGGGAGAATGGACTGCACGGTGGAGCACCAGCCAAGGACAGCAGAGCCCGAGCTCTTGGCAGCCAGGGGCCAGGCCACGCTGGGAAGCACAGTTGACTCCTGCTTCCATCTGACTTGGATGCTACTTTCCAAGTGGAAGCTGTTCTGGAAGGTCGTTGGGAACAGTGAATTGTGATTGTGCTGGCACGTTCGTAATTCTGTCTCATTACAGCTGCTGTTAAGGCTGCATTATAATCATTGCTTTAGTTTTGCTTTGGTATTTTGGGGGCTCCTTTAATGTAGCCGTAATCTATGTGTGTATTGGAGGCAGTAGAGCCAAAGAGCAGGGCGGTCTTATTAGGCCAGCGAAACAGAGGCCAGTGGAGGGGGCCAGCAGACAGGCAGGCGAGGAGAAGAGCCAGGCTGGGCCACCAAGGAGCGGCCGTGGGGAGGGGAGGTGCTGGCCCCCTGCCCAACGCAGACATTCACTAGAACTTGGAGCCAGCCGGGGCTGCCTGCCCCTTCTCCCATCTATTAGTGGAGTTGCAAAGTCTGCCCTGGGGGTGCTCTGAAGTTCGTAGGAGAAAAACGATCGCTGGCCCCGAGCCCGGGAGAGTGACTGTATCAGGCCCTCCTTTGCATCCTGAATGGGACTGAGGAGGCCCATTGTGCCCACCACCCCCCTCCCAAGTCCTCCTTGGCCTGGCAGTCTCCCAACTACAGGGTGACCTCCAGAGCAGAGCGGCCATTGAGTAAACGATACGGAGACATGCCCAGTCCCGGGGAGGGGAAGTGTGCTCTCCTCTGCCTTCTATCACTCTGTTCCTTTTGATCTTGCACATGTATCTTGGGTGAGCTGTCCTCACTCTCTGCACGGTCCCTTTGACATGGCATCATAGCCCAGATGGTGGAGGAACTTGGGCCACCGTGCCCTCTCTATTGTGTCCCCCGGAAGGATGTTGGCAGAGTGTCAAGTGCCATCGAACCGAGGTACTCATCTGTATGTGGGCCACTGAATCTCACCTCCACCCTGTGAAACGAGCCCCTGCTTCGTTGTGTTGTACACCCCGACTCTTAGTGACTGTGTTAGTCTGGGTAGACCAGAGAAACAAATCCAGGGAGACACACATGTGCATAAGACAGAGGTTTATATACAAGAACAATTGGATATGGAGAAAACATCCCTGCCCAGTTCAGATCAGTCCAAAAGGCCAATATTAGCCCATATGTCTGAGACCAATCTTTAAAGTCCTCTTCAGACTCCTGAAATACATGCGAGGATGCCAAATGCAGGAGGATCACAGGCCAGTGAGTGGGAAGTCTTGTGGATCCAGTGACATTGTAAGTCAGCACTGGCAGGGGTCTCCACTTGGCTTCTCCGGCTCCAGAGACCTGCTTGCATCAGGGTAGGTCCATGTGGCTTCTTTAGCTCTCAGGGCACAGTGCCATGTCTCGTATCAGTACAGCGTCTCTCAAGGAGTGAGCAGAGAGAGAATTGTCTCCTGCCTCCAAGGAGGAAAATACAAGAGTTCCCAAAATTCTCAGGGGAAGGCCATGCACACACAGAGGCTTCATTGGCTATATCTTGATTGATGACCAAACTCCACCCTTTCACTCGTAATCCTCTCATATTGACACCGGATTATGTAATGACTACAGCGACCCTGTGCACACCTGAGAGGAAGGCTGCCTCATCAAGATCCATGCCCATGATTCCTTGGGGAGAGGCAGGACCATGTGCTGCTCCTCAGGGCCTCTGATTTTCAGATCATCAGACCTTTCTTCCTAGTCTGCATCTGTAGTGAAAGCTCTGTGGAAACCTGCTTAGCATCTAGGCAGCATGTGAGTCATCGCAGACAGAGGGGGTGACCGTGCATGGGCCGGGGGATGGCATTGGTCAGGAATCAAACATAGCTCTCATAAAAAACAACAACAACAACAACAAAAAATCCACTGCCATCGAGTTGGTGCCAACTCGTCGTGACCTTCTGGGCAGGGTAGAACTGCCCCTGTGAGTTTCCAGGACTGTAACTCTTTCCTGGAGTAGAAAGCCTCCTCTTTCTCTGGCAGAGCACCTGGTGGTTTTGTACGGCTGACCACCTTGCAGTTAGCGGCTCACAGGTAACTGACCACCATGTGGGTCTTCCTCACAGAAGGTGGGAAATTCTACAATGGAACCACCCCTGGCCCCTAAAGTAACCGTTGCCAATCCCTTTGAATGGGTAAACTAAGGACAGATTTTAGCCAGTTTAACCATGTCACAGCAGATTGGTGCCTGGACCAAGCTAGGGGTAGGGTCTGAGTTTTAGGACCCTTCTCCTGGCTTCTCTCTGCTTCTCCAGCATCTTCAGTCCTCCGTGTTGCCCCCACACTATCCCCTGCAGTTGAGACTTGTGCTTGGGCTCAGGGGAAGAATGGGCAGAAGTTGTTCTCTGCCTAGAGGTTGCCTGCCTGGTAGCTGGGCATCAGGGGAGCGCAGCAGAGGTGGTAGAGCGTGACAGCTGGCTAGAGGAGTGGATGGAGGGTCTGAGCACCAAGAGGTTTGCAGAAGGATCCCATCCCAAGGCTCTCTCAATGCCTTCTTGGGGGAAGCAGCCTGCATTGCATGCACTGTAGATGCTGAGAGATTTTCCCAGGAGCCACAGCGGCCAGCGGCCTGTTTCTGGCCCATTTCTGTACTTCCTCCTGCACATCTCAGGGAGCTGATGCCTACAGCCTCCACCAAAAGACACAGGGAAATGGGTGCCTCACCACCTGGCCCCACCTCCTGTCAACCAGGTGGCCCGTTTGGTTTCTTGAACCTTTCTAAGTCATGAAAACACTCTTCGTCATTGGGGATCAGATGCAGACGGCGCGAAGTTCCTCCTGAGTCTAAGCGTCTGTAGATTCAACATGTCGGTACTTTTACTGATGCTGCAACCCCATGGACAATGGGCATCTATGTGGACGTGAGTGGTCTTTGGCACAAACCGGCCCATGGCCATCAAGCTTGGTCTGACGCTCGGTGAACCAAGCTATTCAAAGCACCGGCCTCAGCACACACCTGGCTCCCAGGGGTCAATCTTTCCCATTCTTCACCCACCAGGTTCCAGTGAACATCTCAGGGTACCTGCCAATGCTGCCTTTTGTGCTGAGAATTGGAGAGGATGAAGAAGCAGCTGTCTTAACTACCCTTACGTACAAACTCAGGAAACCCCATCACCTCCCCCTTTCTCTGGTTTTTTATCCTCCGGATGACGAAAACTTGCATGCTTGGCAAATGGTGCCCTTTGTTGACAGCAAAAGGACTGATGGGACTTGCCACCCACCAGATTTGCCCGGCCCCGTTCATGCCCACGCCGTCTTCCCAGTCACTTGATGTCTCGGTGCCTCTCCTATCTCTATTCTTAGTTTTTCCTCCATCAGCCCGTTGGCAGACCCCCTTCCAGCCATCCCCTCAGCTCCACCCAGTCCCGCAGCCCTTTCCTGTAGGAACATGACTCTTTCCCCCAAACAATGCCCCTAATTAGTTAACGAAATTTCCCTCCACGACACAGGCTGCTCTCCCCCAGAAAAACCCGTGACAGATACGAACACCATTTGGTCTAATTAGTCCTGATATTTCACACAACATATTTGTGGGGTGTTGTGGAGGGAGGGGAGAAAGGCAGGGGGGGGGAATGCTTCTATTAAAAGAAAGCAGGGAGGCTTGAGGAGGGGCAGCGTTTGGGGTCTGCTTTTGTCTGGGCAAGGGAAGCCTTTGTGAGGCAGGGTCAGCTTGCGGCAGCCTGCCTGCCTGCCCTGCAGATGTGCCTGGCTTCTCCACATGCCTGCACCTGCGCGAGGTTCCTCGGGCCTGGCTGGGCCCTTCTCCTTCTGCCAGTGACAAGGGAAGCACCTGCGTGGGCGACCATTTCCTCCGCTGCAGGGGGAGGTGACATGCGAGGGGCCGGCATGCACTGTTCTCCGTCCTGCCTGCACTTGGCCTGGTCTCTGACCTTGGAGATGTCATCCGACATCTGTTTCAGGCTTTGTGTCTTAAGATGGAGGTGGGCGGGCTGGGGTGGGAGGGTGGGATAGATGAGATCATATCTTGAGCTGCCAGAATAGATGCCTCGCCAGCTATGGGCGATTGGCCATTACAGAACGTATAAATTAGGCGGAGCTCTTGACATCGGAAATCAATAACCCTCGGGAACATTCGCTGTCCCCTTTCCTCATCTGCACGTCTGACAAGGCACGGGCGCCACTGGGCACAGAACCGGATGTACACCCGGTGGAGCGGTTGGTGGGGTGGGGCTGGTCAGCAGCTCAGAGTAAGAGATGGAGATGGGAAGTACACTCTGGGTTTTGCACCTGCTCATGCTTAACCCAAAGGCTGTTCCACAGAGACTGCAGGATGGTGACCCGGAGGACCAAGCACAGCAGGGTTTTGTGCCGTGGGGGAATGCATTCACATCTGTAGGCCCATCCAGACAGGTGGAATCGCGAAGCTTCCTGGTAGTTCAAATGCCCATGAATTTGTGGCCCAGCCTAGAAAAAAAAAAGGAACAAAAGCATTTTAATAACTTCATCGATGGCAAGAGAGCCAGCCCCTCGGTAAAGGAACTCGGCTGCTCACCAACATGCTGCAGGTTTAAGTCAGCCGATGTCCATGAACTTCTTTACAGGAGGGCTGCTGCCACGTGACCCTCCCTGGACTCATTGCCAAGGCCTGCCCGCTCCCCAGACTGCCATGAACATCCATCCTACTTATTGAGCCACCTGGACTCCTGGCTGGTCCTTGTTTCTTCTGCCACCTTCCCTCTCCACCCTCTGCTGCATCTCCCTAGGCCTTCCTCCACCAATCCCAGCCTTTCCTCCACCAATCCCAGCCTTTCCTCCACCAATCCCAGGGGCACAAAGAGTGAAGTCCCTCACTGCAACACAGAGAGCAATCATGCATGGACAGGGAAGTCCTCCCAGGCATGAATCCCTTCTCCGGCATCACCAGCTGTCATCGTGGACAGGTTACTTAACCTCTCCATCTCAGTTTCCTCATCCGGAGGTCTGTGGGGAGAACTGAATTAAAAAAGAAAGAAAAATTAAAATCTATGTAAAATCCTTAATGCCGTACCTGTCCCCAGGTCAGTGCTCAATAGCTGTTAGCTGTTAATGCGCTCATGTTGTTATTTGCGATCAAGCATTTCAGCCCATCTCCCCCAACCAGACGCTTTCTTGACCAACTTGCTTCAACAATAGGTTTTCTTCTTGAAGGACCAGAAGATTGCCTGGCGTTCAGTCTCATTCTTCTCTGTGTGTTCTCAGTCCTTTTCAGGAGTTGACCAAAGACAGGGAGAGAGAGAAATACCCGCTCCATCACTCTTAACAGTGGACTTGCTGCTGTGAATGCTAGGTGCCGTCAAGTTGTTCCATCTCGTAGTAACTGTGTAACGGAGCGAACCACCGCCTAGCCCTGCACCTCCTCATACTCGGTGCTATGTTGGAGCCCATTGTGGTAGCCGCTGCGCCGATCCACCTCACTGAGAATCTTCCTCTTCATTTTTTTTAAATCATTTTATTTGGTGTTCGTACAATTCTTATCACAATCCATACATCCATCCATTGTGTCAAGCACATATGTACATTTATTGCCATCATCATTCTCAAAACATTTGCCTTCTACTTGAGCCCTTAATATCTGCTGCTCATTTCCCCCCTCCCTCCCCACTCCCCACTACCTCATGAACCCTTCATCATTCATACATTATTATTATTTTGACATATGTTACACTGTCCAACGTCTCTCCCCACCTTCTTCTCTGCTGTCCATCCCCCAGGGAAGAGGCTATACTAGATTCTTATACTCAATTCCCCCTTTCTACCCCACATTCTCTCCACCCTCCAGGTATCGCCACTCTCACCACTGGTCCTGACGGAGTCATCTGTCCTGGATTCCCTGTGTTTCCAGTTGCTATCTGTATCTATGTACATCCTCTGGTCTAGCCCTCTTCGTTTTTGCTGACCTTCTACTTTACCAAGCAGGATGTCCTTTTTCAGGAACTGGTATCTCCTGATATTATGTCCAAAGTATGTGAGGCAAACTCTTGTCATCTTTGCTTCTAAACATCTCTTCTGAGACACATTGGCTGGACTAGGGAAAGAAAATTGGACTCATCGACTCCTTTTCAAAATACATTCCCCTCGTTCTAGATCCTTACTGGGTCTAGAGATGAGTTAGATGGACAAGAGCCGGCATACCGCAGAAATCTCAAGCAGTTCTTCTTGGCCCGTCGAAGACCCCAAGGTGGGTGCCAGCTTTTAGCATATTAACTCCACTGGGCAGGAAAAAAAGAAATAAAACAGCCCCTTGGTTGGCTAACCTTATCAGTTTCCTCAATCCCTCTGAACTTGGGGGTCCACTTGAGAGACAGATTTGAAAATGGCAGAAAACTTCTTCCCAGTAGCTCAGCCAGGATGGACACTCTTATTTCGGAGTGTAAGGTGCACAGACAGGGATCAGGGAGTGTTGTCCCCATCCCACGCTCCCATCACAGATGCCCGTGTTTCGCGACTGAAAAGCTGCTCCAGCAACACAGAGTTACCTTAAACTCCTATGCACACTGCTCTTTGAAGGGAGGCTCCTGGAAAATTCACTTCCAGAAAGTCCTACATCTCTTCCCAGTGAACACTCTATTTGAATGTATTTTCATTATGGAAGTAACCTGTGACTGTTGTGAGATGCTGGAACAAGAAAGGATAGAGGAGGGACCTGCTGAAGGTATCCTTGGTCCATTCTGTAACCATGGCCCCCTGATTATCCTCCTACTGAAAGTCCACCAGTAGTGTGGGGTCCTCAAAATATATTTTTAACAACGTAGATCAGAAAAGTTTGCGGGAATGACCTCAGAGGATCTTGTGAACTCAGTGGAGCAGAGAGTGCATATTCTCAGGGCCTTTGTACCAGGTGATTAAGGAAGTACGTGCTTTGGTAGTCTATGGTCCCCATACTGGGTCTGGTATGTGTGCGCCCTCTGTTTCCTTGGCGCTCTATGAAACATGTTGGGCTTCTGCATCTTCAGTGGGATCTGTTCATTTCTAAAAGCATAGCTGCGCCCATGGAGTCTCAGGAGTCTGGTTTAGAGCGAAGACAATGCCTGTCTATGAGCCCACCATAACAATTAGATAGCAGCTCTTAGACTCCAGGGTTTCATTCAATACCATTTCCCAGACTCCCGCTCTCTTCCCAGGTCTGCCAGCCTTGTTTCTTTCCCTGGCTTGGATTCGGATGGAGAGATTGAGCCCTTGATGCATTGGGTTTGGCATCATCCCACTGCTCTTCCATCTCTGGGCCCCTGTGGGCTGGATCGGGTCCCCAGGAGGACGCAGGGTAGAAGCTTCCTCCCTGTGATGACTTTTAAGTGTCAACCTCATGAATGATGGGGCCTCGTTGTGTGGTCAGGCATTAGTCTAGATGCTGATATGAAAATGTTTATCTAGGGTTAGCACTTAGATAGTTGACCTTAAGTAAAGTTGCTCACCCATCACAACATGGTGGGCCTCATCCATTCAGATGAAGACAGGTGAAGACCTTAAGGCCAAAAGGTAAGGTTTCCTGAGGGAGAAGAATTCTTCCTCAATACTGTACATAGGCTTCCTTCCAGAGTTTCCAATGTGGCCTCTGACCTAAGAATTTTGGACTTGACCACCCCCACAATCATATGAGTAACTGTCTTGTAATCTAGAGGAGCTGTGGTGGCATAATGGTCATGCATTGTGCTGCTAAGCACAAGGTTCAAAACCACCACCCGCCCCATGGAGAAAGATGAGGCTTTCTACTCCTGTAAAGACTTACAGTGTTAGAAACCCACATGGCTTGTCCTATAGCGCTGCTATGAGTCAATTTGACTCGGTGGCAGTGATTTTGGTTTTTTATTGTGTGTCTGCTATCCATCCTTTCATCCATCCATCCATCCACCCGCCATCTAGCCATCTTTCCATCCATCCATCCATCCATCCATCCATTCATCCATCCATCCATCCATCCATCCATCCATCCATCCATCCATCCATTCATCCATCCATCCAAGTAGTTCTATTTCTCTAGAGAACTCTGACATACATGCCCAGGCCCCATTGTTTGTCCTTCCATCTGGAAATCCCATAGCCAGACTCTCTCCTAGGCCCTTCTCTCCCTCCCCGTCCCCATGACAGGGTCTACGCCCAGTCCTGAGCCCCAGCCTTGTGATCCCCTTGCCTAATTCCCTTACTCGAAGTAACTGCCATTCCTGCAATTCTCCCACATCATCTCTATGGGGCCCGCATATCCACCAAATGCAAACACTATCAACACCCAGAAGTCCTGCCACAGCGTCTTATCACACCCTGCAGAACAGCTTCCATCACCACAGATCCGAGATTCCTTGCTCAGCCTCATGACTAGACTGGACTCCGTTTCGCTCTACTGTACATGGGCCACGAGCATTTGGGATCAACTCCAAGGGCTCTAACCACTGCCACCTCAGCTGACCCTGTCATCTTCCCCACCTGGCCAAGGCCCTACCCCAGCATGGAGAGCTTCCCTGGCAGCGCTGGTCTCCTGAGCCCTGACCGCTGGTCGTGTCTCCTCTCTAGACTGTGCCATCAAGGCGGTGCCATTGGTGACATGTTCCCAGGCGACTCCCGCTCCTCTGCAGCCCTATTTGGCATTTTATTTATTGTTACTAATACTCTGTCAGGAAAATATTGATGTCCCTTTAAATATGTGATTTTAATAGGCTTTCTCTAGAGAGCTTCTCACATTTGGGGGCACATTTTCCCCTTAGGGGACACAGCCCTAAATTTATCTCAAAGTTGAATAAGAAAACAGATGCACGTCATAGGGGCTTGCTTCACAGGCAGCCTTCTAGGGCTGCCAAGAGAGCCTGTGCACCCACGACAAACAGGCACAAAGGGAGATGGGGACCCATGAACGTCACTGAGAGTGGCTGGGATGTGCCCTCGCGCTCTCTTGATTGAGGAGGAATTCTTGAGCAGGAGGACATTTCTGCTCTTTGTTTTAGGACCTTGATTCTTTATGCCTTTTATCGTATTCCCCACACTTAATAAAAACCCCAAACCTAACGCACTGCCATTGATCAGGTTGATTCTGACTCATAGAAACATTATAGCACAAGGCAGGACTGCCCCTGTGGGTTTCTGAGACCGCGACTCTTTACAGAAGTAGCGAGCTTCCTCTTTCTCTCACAGAGTGGCTGGTGGTTTCAAACTGCAGACCTTATGGTTGGCAGCCCAACGTAAAACCCACGAAACCACCAGAATTCCCACAGCATGCAAATAACATACCCACAACCTTGGTACCCAGGAAATTAATGTGCAAGGACGTGGCCCGGTTGGCAAGGAAACATGGAATGCATGTGTTATTGTGTAAAAATATGGTAACACTTTGAGGACACTGGTGCCTAGCACTGCTCTAAATATGAATTTGAACATGTTTGTAAATGTTCGTTGACTCACTCCTTAGGCAATGTGGTGGTTAAAGTTGTGCACCAGCTTGGCTAGGGCACGATGCTCAGACATTAGGCAGAAATTATGTAATCACCCTCCAGTTTTTGATCTTATGTGAGCAGACAGCCAATAGGTTGAAAGAAGAGTTTCTTTCAGGATGTGGTCTGAATTCAATATATATGGCTGTTCAGACAAAGCTTGCTCCCTCTCAATCCTGCATCCAGTTTGTCAGTGGCTTCTAGTTATTGAGACATAAGCCAGCAGCTTGCTGTTTGACGTGCTGATTTAGGGTTTGGCAAGCACACAAGTCAGGAGAAGCCTCCAGCCTCATGCCTGACCCATGGATTTGGGCTGGCCACCTGTCACAATGGCCTGTGCCATTTTCTTGAAGTAAATCTGTAAGTAAATTGAAGTAAATTTGTAAGGATACATACGGAAAAAATGCTACAAATCATCGAAATCTATATAAGTATAAGAATGTGAACCTCTTTTGTTTTGACATAGCCTCCATCTTAAAAAATACACTTCTGAAGATGCTGTTTCCAGCTCTCTAACCCTTGCCTGCAGAAGTCTACACTCTTCCATTAATCCTTTTAAATACTGCAGTCTTTACATCTTTGGGGGAAACAGACTATGTTCTTTGAAGATGTTCTTTGAGTTTGGGGAGCAAAAGGAAGTGTGGAGGGGCAAGACCAGGGCTCCAGGGTGGATGGGATGAGAAATTCTCATAGAATAACTCTTGCTACCCTTAAAGAATCAGCAGGTTCCTTGTCTTGGTAGGAAAAAAACAATCTCAGAAGAATTTTGATGACAGTTTCCCCACCAATACAGTTTTAAAATTTCTTTAAAACTTCTTTATAATAAGCACCATCCTTTGCTCTTCAAAAAAAATTATTCAAGATTACTCCTTTGGAGTCTCCTAAACCCTGCCTCTGTGACTTATGAGTGTCCACTCTGAATCTTGAGTCTAACCAGCCCAACAGAGCCCATCGGTAATCGTTGTTTGGAGTGGCCATTTTTGTTTTGTTTCGTTACTATCCCCCCCTCCTCCATTTTTTGGGGGGAAGCTCTTCCAGATATTATAATAATCCATAGTTCAATGAGATCAAGCAAGGCTGTACAAGCTGCCACCATCGTTTTCAAAACATTTTCTTTCTTCTAGAACTCTGATAAATCAGCTCCCCTTTATCCTCAGCCGCCCCCACTCTACCCACCAGGAACCCTTGTTGTTATATTAAATACTATTATTATTTTTTTGCCATATCTTACACCATTCCATGTATCCACTCACCTACCATTCTGTTATTTGTTGCCCTCAAGTGGGGTTATATTGTCACTGTTTGTACATAATCTCCTGTCAACTTGAGCGAAGGGGTAGAGTCTAGCCTGTCAATCAGGTCATAGTCAATGGTACCTTTATGTGGGCATGGCCTTCCCCTGAGGATTCTGGGAACTCCTATCTTCCTCCCTGAAGGCAGGACACTGACTCTCTCTGCTTCACTTTCCTGTTGACAATCCACATGGAGCCACACTTCCACTGCCCCTGGATCCACAAGATGTTCCAGGGACAGGTCTGTGATCTTTCTGCATTTGGTATCATTGCTTGTGTTGAGTGAGTCTGAAGAGGAATGTGTAGACTGGTATTGGGCATATGGGCTAATATTGGACTTTGGGGCTTGATCTGAACTGAGCTGGCATGTTTTCTGAATATAAAATTACACTTTGATATAAAGCTCTCTCTTATACACATATGAGTGTGTCTGGATTTGTTTCTCTAGTCAACCCAGACTAACACATCCTTGCTGTCAATTCCCCCTCCTCAAGCCCCTGCTTCTTCCTGTACCCTCAGGGAATGATTACTCCCATTACTATTTCTGAAGGGTTTATCTATCTTGGCTTTCATGCATTGAATGACCTTAATTATACAAATGAACATACACAAGTCTAACAGGATTTATGAAGTTAAACTAAGACCATAATAATAGGGGGAGGAAATATTAAAGAATTAGAAGATAGTTATGTGTTTCAACAGTGTGAAACTGCACCCTGCATATATCATCCCTTCTGTGTGGCACTTCTGTGAGGGGCTGTCCAATTATCTTACCGGTGGTTTTTGGGTCTCCACTTTGTCTATGCTCCTTCATGTTAATTTGGTTGCTTGTTTTTGAATTTCTGATACCTCTTCCTGTTGACACCTCACGATCGCACAGGCTGCTGTGCTTCTTCCATGTGGACTTTGTTACTTCCCTGCTAGATGACCACTTGTTTAACTGCAAGCCTTTAAGACCCAAGACACTATATCTTTTAATAGCCAGGAACCATCAACCTTCTTTACACATTTGCTTATGCATCCATGTTGTCTCCAGTGATCAAGTTGGGAAGATGAGTATCATACATTGCCACCTTATTAGAACAAACCATTCTTGTACTGAGGTAAGATGAAAATAGAGGCCCAAAGTCCATCTGCTTCCTTGTGTGTGTGTGTATATATGTAATATACATACAATCATATCATCTGAAAATAACATTAATTTCACTTCTTCTTTCTCCAGACATACACCTTTGATATCCTTCCTCATTTTATTAGCTAGAACCTCCGGGACTATGCTGAATAAAAGGGGGAACAAGGGACTTCCATGTCTGGTTCCCTTTTTCAGTGGGAATGTTTTTCCCTTTTCTCCATTGATAGTAACAACGACAGTTGGATTTTCATATATAGCTTTAATTATATTGAAGTAATTACCCTCCAGTCCTATCTTCTTGACTGTCTTAATTAAAAATGGGTGTTGAATGTTGTTGACTGTTTTTTTCTCCGTTTATTGATATTATCATGCGGTTGTTGTCCTTTTTCTTCTCAATGTGATGGATGATGTTGATGGATTTTTGAATGTTGAACCGAGTATTCTTGGTATGAATCCTAGTTGACATGATGAATTATTCTTTTTGTATACTTTTGTATTCCATTGGCCAAGATCTTTTAAAGAATTTTTGCATCTTAGAGGTATCATAGATGTTCTAGAGGTATCAGCCTGTAGTTCTCTATTCTTGTGGGATCCTTGCCTGGTTTGGGTATCAGTGTAATAATAGCTTCATAGGGTGTGTTTGGGAGTGTGCCATCCTTTCTATGTTCTGGAAGAGCTTGTGTAGTAGCATTGGTGTCAGCTCTTCCCTGAATGCTTGGTAGAATTCGTCTGTGAACCCATCTGAGTCAGGGCTCTTTTTAGTTGGTAGTTCTGTGCTACTGTAATCTATTTCTTCTTTTGCTACGAGTCTGTTCAAGTTCTTGAAGTCTACATGGGATAACCTGGGAGGGTTTGGGTCTCCAGGTATTTGTCCAAGTCCTCCAAGTTGTTGTATTCCTTGGAGCACAGTTTTTCATAGTACTGTGTACTTAGTCTTTTAATTTCATTCGGATCTGTTGTAAATTCCTGTTTCATCCTTCAACCTGGATATTGACTTCTGCTCCTTCTTGTCTTTTGCTAGGTTTGCCAACAGTCTGTCGGTTCTGTTAATCCTTCTGAAGACCAACATTTTATGGAGTTAATTTTCTCCATTTTTTTGTTTCCCCAATCATTTATTTCTGCTCTGATTTTTATAATTTCTTTTCTTTTGCTATTAGAAGGCTCATTCTGTTGACTCTGTTCCAACTGCTGAAGGTTTTGTGAAAGGGTATCCAACATAAGTCTCTCTTCCTTCTTCATATGTGCATCTATCACTATCAAGCAATGACTGCCTTGGCTGTGTCCTATAGACTTTGGTATGTTGTATTCTCATTATCATTGCTTTCTAGAAACTTCCTGATTTCTTCTCTAATTTGGGTCAATACCCACTCATGTTGAAGAAGTAAGTTGCTCATCCTCCAAATATTTGCCCTTGCTTTTTTAAATCTTTACTTTGTTGATTTCCAACTTTATGGTGTGGTGGTCAAAGAAGGAAGTCTGAGTGATCTCTATATGATTGAATTTGCTCAGACTTGACTTGTGTCCCAGCATGTGTTCTATTTTCTAATATGTGAGTTTAGAAAGAATGTAAATTATTTGCAGTTTGGTAGAGAGCTCTGAATATGTCTATCAGGTGGAGTTGACTGATTGTAGAGTTCAGTTCTGAGGCCCCCTTGTTGAGCTTTTTTCCTGCTGATCATCCTTCTCAGAGAGTGGTGTATTGAAGTCTCCCACTATAATTGTTGATCTCGTGATTTTTTCCCCCATCTTTTGAAGGATTTGATTGACGAATTTCTCAGGTCTTTCATTCGGTGCATATACAATTATTGTGCTCACTGGCACTTGGTCTACTGATCCCTTAAGCCCATACTTATCTCTTGTTATGTCCTGTGCCTTGAAATCGATTGTGTCCAAGTTTAGAATTGTGATTCCTGCTTTTTTTTTAGATTGCCATTAGCCTGGTACACCTTCCACCAACCTTTAATCCTCAATTTAGTTTTGTCTGTGAGCTTGAAATGTGCTTCTTGTAGAGAAGAGATTGCTGGATTTTGTTTCCTAATCCAATCTGCTACTCTTTGTCTTTGAATGGGGGGGGTTCAAACCATTGACCTTCAGGGTTATTACATCCAACTGTGTATTCTTTGCTGTCATCTCACACCTTTTGTGGTTGACCTTTTCCTCCCTTCCTCTTTAGCAATGTATTATGTATGTATGGGGGAATTAATAATTGTATTCTTTTTACCATTGGGTCAAATATGTCTTGGCCATTCCTTTCAGGACTCTGACTTCTGGATAGAGTTACACTATGTGGTGGTGTCATGTTTGTGCACTGTGGAGGTTGGTCTTCTGACCAAAATGAGTTGGAAAGTAATTTTTGTAGTGACGGACTCTTTTCTTTTCGACAAATTATCTAATTTTTTTCCTGAGCTGGGGAAACCCTTACCTTTCCATCTATTTTGATGGAGAGTTTGGCAGGATATAGACTTATAGAGTTAGCATTATTTTCCTTCAACTTTTGGAAGGTGATACTCCATTCTCGTCTCTTCTTTATGGTTTCTGCTGATAAATCTGAGCATATTCTTATCTGATTGCCCTTACATGTGACTGCTCTTTTTTTCTCTAGCGGCTCATATGATTTTCTCATTTTCCTCAAAGTTGGATAGTTTGACTACGATATGCCTTGGCGTGGTCTTCTTGGGGTTCAGTCTGATTTGTGTCCTCTCTGCTTCCTGGACGATTGTCCAATTCTCATTCATTAAATTGGGGAGCCTTTCTTTCAGGAATTCCCTCACTATATTGGCTGTTGTTGTTTTCATTGTGTCTTGCTCCGGTAACCCAATTATTCTAATAGTGTTCCCCTTCATTGCATTACTCATTGTTCTCAGGTTTTCTTCAGCTTCTTTGATTATCTTGTTTGATTTTCTTTCAAATTTGTTGAATTCTACTTGACTCTCTTTGAGGTTGCTGATATGGTTCTCCACCTCTTGTAGACTGGTGGTCAGGTCTTTTACTCTTTGCTCTGCTTCTGCTGCGTTTTCCCTTAACTCTTGCATTTTCCTTTGGTCAGTGGATTCTATCCTGTTTTACCATCCTTTTACTGTATTGATTCCCCCATATCCTATGTGACTCTAAGCAGGCTTCTGAAGGTTTCTTTCTGTGGCAGATCAAAGTCTGCTTCTGTGCACGTTGCTAGGTTCAAGTCCTTCTCAGACATTGCATTTTGTTTCTCTTGCCTTCTTGAAGTGGTTGCTCATGTAGCTTGTTGTTGGCATGTCATTTTGTTGAGTTGGGCTGCATCTCTACCTCACTGGGGTTTTAATCTCTCTTTAGACAGCCAAAGTTGTCTATTCAGAAAGCAGCTTAAGTGGTCCTTTCAGGGAGTGTAAGCAGCGTGATTGTGGGCAGCAAGGATGATGTTGGGCAGGCTGACCCCACAGGAAGCACACAGTGCAGGCCAGTGGGGAACAGCGAGCAGCTGCAGGTGGGAATGCCGGACGATGGCAGGAAAAGCCCTGCTGCCACAGGTGATGTAGGTTGAGGTGGTCCTAGCACTAGACCACAGGTCTCAGCAGCTCTACAGTGTGTATGGGGGAGTCGGGTGTATTAATGTCACATGTAGGGTCTGACCACAGGCTGGAGAAGGGTCCTGGAGTTCACAAGACCTAATTTCACATCCCTGACCACACACTTAGCCTCCCAGATCCTGAACCCAACAATTGCCGCAGAGCTCCCAATGCAGGTACCCTTACCTCAGAGGCATTTTCCTGGACGTCTGTTCATAATTTTAAAGTCACCCTAATGATTCTAGGACAAGTGTATTACTGAAAGGACCTTTCCTGTAATCATTCACTGACCAAAGAGATAAACCTAATCCTAGGTTCTTGAGATACACCTGTGTACATAGCACCTGGAGCCCTTCTAGAAACACCTTTTAGTTGCCCTTGTATAGTTATAAACGTAACATTTCACTGGTTTTCCGCTCTGAAACACCCAGCTTTATACATTTTGTAACCAAGTGTAGTTCTAGAGGAACAAAATCCTAAGGATGAAATTTCTGGCTTGGTTCTCAAGCCTGGGTAGTATTAATGGCACTGATGTCAAAGGAATATGCAAAATAACATCATGATGGATTAAATATTGGTGAGAGACAACATTCTGGGTGATTGCATCTTTGAGCGTTTTTACAATTTTGTTAGACTGAGAAGTGGTTAGTTTGTCCTACTCCAGCTAGACAAAGTGGTAAAAGAAAGGAATGTTCTAGGTGCAGTTTCATTCTTTGAGGAAATACATCTCCTGGTACCTGATATGGAGCTATTGGTCTGCGCAATGTGTTTTGTTCAATTCTCATTTTAAAGTTACATCAAAAGAAGTTTGTCTTCAGCTGGCAAGATAAGCAATATGCCTTCATTGTCCTACCTCAGAGGTAGATTAACACCGCCACCCCCTCCCTATGTCATAATTTAATACTCAGCATCCTTGATCACCTTCTCTTTGACAAGACATCACGTTGATCCATTACGTTCATAGTATGATGCTGATTGATAAGATGTACGTGTGCTGTTGTTGTTAAGTATTGCTCAGTTTCAACTCATAGTCTCTCTGTACAACAGAACGAAGCATTGTCTAGACTTGTGCCATCCTCACAATTGTTCCTATATTTACTTGAGCCCAGACACTCTGTAAATTCACCTCATTGAAGGTCTTTTATTTTGCTGATTCTCCACCAGACATGACATCCTTCTCTAAGGACTTGTCCTTTCTGATATTGGATCTAAAGTGCATGAGATCAAGCCTCACAGTTCTTACTCCTGTGGAACACTTGGGCTATACTTCTTCCTAAACAGATTTGTTCATTCTTTTGTCAGTCCATGTCATAGTCAATGTGCTTCACCAATACCATCATTCGAATGCATAAATTTTTCTTTGATCTTCCTTATTGATTGGCAAGTTTTCACATGCATATTAGATGATTGAAGTACATGGCTTGAGTCAGCATACCTTAGTTTTCAAAACGACATCTTCACTGTTTAACACTTTACAGAGGTCATTTGCAGTATACTTGCCCAATGCATTGTGTGTAAGACAGTTTGTGTGCTAGCTGTTAGGGAGTTGATTCTACAAACGTTCAGATGCCTTCTACCTCCGTGAAATTTCTAAGGGACCAGTGATGTCGGGCATGTTGAGATATTCCTTCTAAGGTGAAGAGTAATTTGTTACTTCTGGTCTCTTTTACAACTAAAAGCAAGGCACAATGCCTGGTGGGCCTTTTTATTATTCTGTCCTATTTATCAAAAGTAACTTGATAAGCTCGAGTGTTGAGTGGGGTCCAGAACAAGAGAAGGCTCTACACCAGGTTCACGCTGCCATGTAACACACTCTTCTACTTGGGCCATCTGCTCCAGCTGATCTAATGGTCCTTGGCATCGGTGGAAGATAAATACGCCATTAGGGGTCTTTGGCAGGTCCCTATTGGTGAATCACAGCACAATCCCGTAGGACGTTAGAGAACAAAGCCCTGCTCTATTCTGCAGATACTGATTCTCCCTTTGAGAAACAACTTTTGACGCGCTGCCAGGTCTTCAGTAGAGACCGAATGTTTGCCCATGGGCCACCAAGTCCTCATGAGACCTGAGATGCCCATCACAAAGTGGGTGTTATCTGACCCACAATGTCATAAGGTTGGACATTGCACATCAGCAATGGACGTGCACATCAGCACTCTATTATTAGAGGCCAGTGCTGTATCTGAAAGTGGCCTTGAGAGGGACTTGGGGGTAAGTAAGTTGCATGAGGATGTGATCCAAATATTTATGGTCCCCACTCCTGCCGTTTCATTATCTTCCTTCTCCCAATCTTTACTTAGGGCCTCAAGGGTAATTCCTTATGCACAGTTACTGAGGAAGAGAAAATGAATGACTGATTTACACCCAGTCCTTCAAGTTATGTAGATACAACTTAGAAGTGGACAGGGCAGCATTGCAGCCCCCTTCTGGGACTTTTCTGAAGGATTATTGTGGAGGGAAATTTTCCCCAGTTACCAGGGCTCTGGTGAGTGCACCTTGTTCATTTTTCTTGGAAGGAGAGATGGCCAGATCTATGATTGTATATTGAGTCATGGCTGTGGCCAATGATTTGGCTGGATGTTCAGTAACTTGGAAAGAACATGATTAGAAAATTGGCTCTGAGAGGCATGGGAGGAGGCAGGTGGCTAGGTCTTTCTAAATGAGCCAGAGGAGTGAAGATATCCCTGTCTCATGTGAAGGTTCAACTCAGCAGCAGACTATTTTAACAATCAAATGGTAAGATGATACGTTTTGTGGAGACCAATCATCCTCTTTCCCAAGCCACTCTTGTCATTACCCAATGACTCATGAAGAAAGTGGCCATGGAAGCTTGGATCGAGGTCATGCCTGGGATCAGAAAAATGAACTTGCACCCACCAAGGCCATCTTGGCTACCATCACTGCTGCGCGCCTAGTTTGCCAACAGCAATGACTATCGCCGAGTCCCTGATATGGAGCCACTCCACAGGGCGATCAGGCAGCAACCTGAGGGCAAATTGCTTACATTGGATCAATTCCAATTCCAGAGCTTTGTTCTTACTGGAAGAGACACTTATTCTGGATATGGATTTGCCATTGGCTAGACTACCATCTGTGTGGACTTCCAGAATGCCTGATCCACTGTTACGGTGCCCCACACAGCATTGCTGCAGATCAAGGAACTCACTTGGCAGCAAACTAAGTGTGGTGCAGCAATGTGCCTGTGCTCAGGGAATTCATTGGTCTTACCATGTTCCCTGGAAGGAGTCCGGGTAGTGTCGTGGTTACACGCTGGGCTGCTAACTGCAAGGTCAGCCGTTCAAAACCATGAGGCTTTCTACACTTGTACAGAGTTAGAGTATCAGAAACCCACAGAGGAAGCTCTACCCTGTCCTATAGGGTTGCTATGAGTCAGAATTACTCGATGACAGTAAATTTGAGTCTTTTTGCTACCATATTCCTTGTCATCCTGACGCAGCTGACGTGACAGAATGGTGGAATGGCCTTCAAAAGACACAACCACAGCACCTGCTAGATAGCAATACATTGTTCTCCAGGAATCTACATATGCTCTACACCTGGTGCCAAACAATGGGTTTGAAACACTATTAAAGGTTGCTTCCCAGACACTGGGATCCCGACCCCTCTGCTGCGAATGGGATCCTCTTGGATTTAGGGATTCAGGTGGCAATTGTCTCACTCCATTCCATGTCGGGACACACAACTTCCTTGCTCTCTGACATGCAGGACTTCTTCCCTCTGGTATAAACATAGCTCCATTTCTTTTCCCTGGAAGGGCCAATTGAACACATGGGTTGATTTTGTGTCATTCTATGGTCTGACTTGTCCTCACATGAACCTGTAAAAAAAATCTGCCTCACGCTTGCCACTTTGAGGCCCACATGCTATGTGCAGTCTGGTGCAGGACAGTCATCGACTGTTCTTTTCATATGTCCTTGAGTCACCATGTGGCTTCCTGCTTCTGGGAACCCATACGGTCTACACCTTCTTTGAAATCTGGGAACATTACTACCACTCTCCTCCAGGCATGTCAGTTGTTTTTATTACCCATGCCCCTCGCTCTGTGTTCTTCATCCTTAATGTGTAATATTAAGCCAGTCGCCAAGGAGCACTAGTGGCATAGTGGTTATTCATTGGGCTGTAATCCAAAAGGTCCCCAGTTCGAAACCACCAGCTTCTCCGCAGGAGAACAATGGGTTTTCTACTCCCATAAAGAGTTATAGTCTCAGAAGCTCACAGGGACAGTTCTCACCTGTCTTACAGAGTCAGCATCGATTCCACGGCAGTGAGCTTGATTTCAGAGCAGGGGACAACAGGCTATAAGAAGATGGAGATGACAGAACCAAAACAGAGCTTTTGTCCTGGCTGCTTGTGACTAGCCTGTGGTAGCTAATACCCTAAGGGATCGGAGATGATGGTTCCTTTGCCCTTACGTAAGCTGAGGCCAAGTCACAGCAGGCAAGCAGGGATGTGCTAGGAGCCAGGAGAACAAGGTTCTAGCCTCGGTCTTCCATTTCCTCATCTGTGAATCAAAGGGCAGGTCATCAGGAAAAACCAATAACTAGAAAAGGACATTGTTTTTGCTAAAGTAGAGGGTCAGTTAAAATGAAGGCACCCTTTGTGGCATGGCTTGACATGGCGACTGCAGCAATGGACTCAAACATACCAGATTGATCGGATGGCTCAGGGGCAGGCAACATTTTGTTCTGGTCTATATAATTCAACAACAATTAACAATGACACAACAACAACAGTATATCCAAGGGCCTGGGACGGATTTTCTCTTTGTCCTTCCAGCATGGGGTCAGAGGTCTCTATGTGGCAGGGACTTGGAAGTGTAGTGGGAAGACCAGTGTGGTACCCACCCCTGAAACCTCATCACATGGGACTAACCAGTTTACTGAAGCCAGACCCTGCTGAGGCTGCATCTCTGCTCAAAGGCTCAGGAGAGAGATGCAGGCAGCAATTAAAACTGGCATTGGCATTTCAGGTGGCAGGCTCTGGCATTCATTACCGGGGCTCCTGATTAATAGCATCCACTCGGATGACATTTTCCCATCTCCCTCCCACCATGCCCTGATACTATGCTACCTACCACCCCCCCAACTTTCAAGGTACCTTTGAAAGTCATTTACTGCCTTAAGGAGGGTGGGGTACATCCTGATGGCAGAGAGATGTATGGACTGCCACCACCCCTGGACATCCCCACCCCCCAGTTCCCAGCACATAAACACTGAGGAACAGGCTACTCACTGAATTGGGGGTCACCCCCAGAAACTGAAAAGAAGGGTGAGACAGAGGGGTAGTCTGAGACAAATACCTCTGGGCTGAGGGACTCCTGAGGCCCTGCAAGATGACCCTGAGCAGTTTCTAGGACAGCATATGGACTTGGTCCCCGCATAACACCAACATCTGTCCCACCCTCCCCTTGCCTGACCAGACACCAGCAGGCTCCCTGGCCATGATGGATCGGTCAAGCTTCACTTAGTGGCGTAACCATCCCCATAAAACCTACACATGGCTCAGCCACTATCCTAATGCGCAGTGAATGGTTTTGCACCTCATAGCATTTTTAGGGGATGGGGAAAGCGGTGGGGAGCTTCCCTCTGTAGCTCCCCATCACCACCACAGGACAGGTGGACTCTGGAGGGCGGGCTGGTCTGGGTGACTTCATTCGCCAGTCTGTCGGCTCCTCTCCGGGTGTCCCTCACTTGGGGGTAGGGAAAGGCTTGGCTCTGATGAACTGTCCCTTGCGATATTCATTTCTGACCAGAAGCTCTCTCAGCTGTCTGCAGGAGAGGGAGGTGGGATGGAGGCAGAGGTGGGAGGACGGTGCCAGGTGTCTGATGAGTTTTCCTTGTTTGCTTGTTAGCTGCTGAGCTCCACAAGCACCCACCTCGTGCAGTAACGCTGACTACCTGAGCCCCATGCTCCGTGCTGAGTGTCCTCTGCCTTTGGCTTGGCTTTCCCTGTAGCCTCATATGTGAAATGCGCACCATTTAAATATTTGCTATATAAATATATGTACAGAGGCCAATACCTCTATTTTTATGGATTCATTTATTTACATATGGACACACCTATGCTTATACCTTTATCCATAGCTTTGCGTCCTAGATCATTCCTCTGTTTCCTTCTGCCCCACCATCGCGCTCACCCTACTTCTGCCTCATGGGACTTCCTCATAGCTAGAATGTTGTTGCTCTAACACCCCCAGGGTCTCTACATCCTCCTTGTTGTTGATTTTAATTCCCTAGTTGTTTCCCTGTCTGTGGCATTGGTTGCTCACCGCCGCCTTCTCCCGCCACCTTCTCCCCCTAAGTCCCTCCGGGTCTCGTTCCTTATTTTCACCATCCACCTACTTTCCCAAGCATGATGTCCTTCTCCAGGAACGGGTCTCTCCTGATACCGTGTCCAGCGTATGTAAGACCACGTCTTGCCGTCTCCGCCTTAAGAAGCCCTCTGCCGGTGCTTCTTCCGAGACTGATTTCCTTGTTCTTTTGGCAGTCTGTGGTCCTTTCAATAGTCTTCTCCAGCACCATAATTCAGACGCATTGGTTTTTCTTCAGTCTTCCTGACTCAGGGTCCAACTTTCACATGCATACCAGGTGATTGAAAATACCATGGCTTGGGTCAGGTGTACCTTAATCCTCAAAATAACCTCTCTTAGAGAGGTCATGTGCAGAAGACTTATCTAATGCGCTGTGCTTGATCTCTTGGTTGCGGCCTCCATGAGCATTGATTGTGGGGTCCAATCAAGATGAAATCCTTGACAATTTCAATCTTTTCTCTGGTTATCGTGATGTTACCTAGTGGCCCAGTTGTGAGGATTTTTTTTCTTTATATTTCGTTGTAATCCATACCGAAGGCAGCAACCCTTGATCTTCATCAGCAAGGGCTTCAAGTCTTACTCACGTTCAACAAGCCAGGTTGCATCATCTGCATATTAAAAGTTGATATTAAATATCAAGAAAATGTCTTCCAACCCTGGACCTATAAAAGGGTAGTTGACCCACACATGTCGGTCACTCAAATCATGCCCTGGATCTCCCTCTGCCCTCCGCCCAGTCTTGCTCCAACTCCCCCAATGACTTCATTGCCCTTTCTGCCCCCATGCCGACCTCAGACAACTCCTGATGCTGCCCTGGGTCCCCTGCTTGTTATCAGAAGCAGCCACGGTGCACACTTCTAGGAGCACACTCCAGGTATAAGTGACTGTGGGAGATCAGTTACGGAAAATCATCACATCCACACCTGTGCAATCGCCCTGTTCTCTGAGGCCCAGGAAGGTGGGAGATGCTACAGCAGCTTCCTTCCTCTGCCTCGTTCTACTGCCCGCTCTACCCCCGTGGCCAGGGAGACAGCTGGTCACCCATACTGTGCCCAGGCAGAGCTGGGAACTAGGCGTCTCTGCTGTCCTTCCGCCTGCACACAGGGAGCACTGCCATGAATTGTTGTGAGTCCTTGTGGTGGTGGCTGATTGTCCACCTGTCTACTTGGCCAGCACTGGGACCAGGACTGCAGCACACAGAGCACAGTAGGATGTATGCCGACATACATGGGGGCATGCAGGCACGTGTGTGCATCTATGCAGGCACACCTTCAATCTGGAGCAGCACAAGCACATTTACTCCCAGGCACCAAGTGAGTCTACCAAGAGCCCAAGGGATGCTCTGCTCACAGGATATTTTAGGGAGGTAATTATACCTGAACAAAGAGAACGTCCCCTGAAAATGCTCAGCGTTCCATAGAAACGTCAGGGCTGGTAATGATGATCATTAGTCCGCGGAGACTGCTGTTACGCACGGCGCCATCAGACCGCTCCCGGTGGTGAGGCTGAGGAAGAAGGGAAAAGAAGGGGGAAGATCGGCAGAGCTTCTAGCCAGCTTGCACATGGCGATGAATCCGTTCTTGACCTCACGCTTCTGGGGGCTAATAACAAGCCAGAGAATGGTGGGAAGTATGGACAGCCAAGGGGGCCGCAGAAGGATTCTCACTTGGCAAAACAATCCGACAGCCCCACATTGCCACAAAGGGAAACCCGGGGCTGGCAGGGACGGTCCCAACACCAAGCAGATAGTGTGGGCCTCTCAGCCTCCTCAGGACACCACCCTGGTCAGTCAAATTACCATCGTGGGGTGACCTGCGGGTTGCTGTGGGACTGGGAGCTTTGACACCCGCCTTTCAAATTCCTGCAGCATCCCTGATGGTGGGCAAGTTTGGGAGGAGATTCAGGACCAAGGCGGAGTAGAAAGAAAGGCCTGGTGATTGGCCTCTGAGAGTGGCTGCTGTTGCCAGGTGCTATTGGGTCAGTGCCCACTCACAGAGTTTGCGTGTGCCACAGAACACAACGCCACCTGGTCCTGCACCATCCTCACAATTGTCCTGTCGGAGCCCATGTGTCAATCCTTCTCGTTGAGGGTCTGCCTCCTTTCCATCCCAATGCCCTTCCCAGGACTACATGCCCAGTGTGTGAGATACACTCTCTGCCTCATTTTCCTTGTGTAATTTAACTTTTTATTGAGAGTGGGTGAAGGTTGACAGAGTAGATCCATTTCCCATGCAGCAGTTCATACACGTTTTGTTTCCTGTCATCCAAGGCAATCCCCACAGTGTAACATCGCTTTCCCCACTTCCCCTTTCTGCGTTTCCTGTTCCCAGTCCATCTAACTTATTCGTGGTCCAGGTTTGACATGCAGATGAGGCGATAGAAAAGGCTGTGACCTGGGTCAGGCACACCTTAGTTCTCAAAACAACAGCTTTGCTCTCTCAGATTTTCAACAAGACTTGTGTAGAAAATGTGCCCTGTACAACCTGTCATTAGATTTCCTGACGCCTATTTCCAGGGGCATTGATTGTGGACTCAAGTAAAATGAAATCCTTGATGGATTTAAACTCATCTCCCTTTATCGCTTTATTGCTTATCGATCGAGTGGTGAGGAATTTTTGCTTTCTTTGCGCTGAGCTGTAACCCATACGGAAAGCTGGATTAGTCCATCTTCATCAATAAATACTTCGAGTACCTTTAGCTATCAGCAGGCACAGGTTGCTAAGAAGCCTTCTTCTCCTTCTGCTGTCACATTCTTCTTCAGCTAACCCAGCTTTGCAGATTATTTGCTCAGCATATTGACTGACTAAGCATGGTGAAAGGATGCAACCCTGATACGCTCCTGTCCTGATGCGAAACCAAGCAGTTTCCCCTTGTCCTGTCGGCAGAGCTGCCTCTTGATCTATGGGTAGGCTCTGCATGAGCACAATAAAATTGTCTAGAGTTCCATTTCTGCACAGTGCTATCCATAGCTTGTGATGATCCATACAGCGGAATGCCTTTGCACAGTCAATAAAACACAAGTAACTGTCTTACTGTTATTCTCTGCCTTCGCACATCGGCAATGATACGTGCCATTTCATGTCCTTTCCTGAATCCAGCTTGACTTTGTGGCAACTCCTTGTCGATGTACTGCTGCAACTGTTTTTAAAATTATCTTCAGCAAAATTATCTTCATAGGAATATTAATGACATGGATCATTTCCACAGTACGTGCGATCACCTTTCTTTGGAATGGGTACAAATGGATTTCTTCCAATCGATTGGTCAGGTAGCTGTCTTCCAAATGTCTTGGCACAGCTACTGAGTGCTTCCGGCACACTCTAATGTGTCCAAACATTCCAATTGGTATTCAGTTCGTCCCCGGAGCCTTATTTATACACTAATGCCCTGAATACACCTTGGATTTCTTCCGTCAGTACCGTCAGTTCTTGGTCATATGCTCGCTTTTGAATGTCAGCCGATTCCTTTAGGTACACCGGTTCTGTTTTCCTCCTGTCTTCTTCGCATGCCTCCTTCGATATTTTCCCCATCGATTCTGCAGCTGGATGCTTGTTTGTGTCCTTTAGTCCTTCCAGCTTGGAAAAAGGCCAAGTGCGCTCTTCCCTTATGGTTTTTTGAAATCCAAGTGTTTGCACGTTTCGCTGTAACACTGTTCTTTGTCAAGCAGGCTCTGTCTTTTTTGCGTGGCCCCGTTCCCTCATCTCTTCAATTCGCTTTAGCTACGGTGTGTTCAAGCCGAAGTTTCAGAAGCTCTCCGACCTCCATTTCCGTCTTTTCTCTTATGTGTCTTTAATGATCTTTGGTTTCTTCATGTATGATGTCCTTAATTTTTTAGACGGTCTCTCACATTCAGGTAGGATACACGCAAGGTTTTCTTTGGACTTTTGTGGACTTGCTTTCATTTTCTTCAACTTTAACCTGAACTTTCATATGAGCGCTGGATGGTCTGCTCCACAGTTAGGCCCTGTCCTTGCTTTGACTGATAATATTGAGCATCTTCATCATTTCTTCCCACAGATGTAGGGAACTTGATCCCTGTACCATCTACCTGGTGGGGTCCATGTGTGTAGCCATTGCTTGTGTTATTGCCAAGAAGTATATTCAAGATAAGAGGGCGTTGGGCTTACAAATTTTTATCCCTGATCTCTGGCTTTATTTCTATCACCAAGACCGTGTTTCCAACTACTCTTCCTTCTTCATTATGTCCAGCTCTCACGTTCCAATCACCAGTAATTATCAATACATCTTGAGTACAGCTCTGATAAATTTCAGATGAAGAAGACGGTGGAGCTCTTTGATTTCTTCATCACTAGCTTTAGTAATCGGTTTGCACAATTGAATGGCAGTCCTGTTAACTGATTGACCGTGCAGGTTTATGTCTATCATCCTGTCACAGACAGCATTACACTTCAAGACAGATCTTGAGAGGGTGATTTTGACAATGGATGTGATGCCAATCCTCTTCAATTTGTCATTTCTGGCAAAACAGACAATATGATTGCCCAGTTCAAAATGGCCAGGGCTGGTCCATTTCGGCTCACAGATTCCTAGAATATTGATTATTTTATTTTTGATGATTTCCAATTTTCCTAGATCCATATTTCATACACTCTATGTTCTGGTTCTTACTGGATGCTTGCAGCTATTGTTTCTCATGTTGAGTCACATCCCAAGAGCAACTGAAGGTCCAACAAGATTTTCCTCAATTACATTATTTAGATCGATTCTACTTTGAGGAGGCAACTCTTACCAGTTGTGTTTTTTTTCCCAGTGTGATATACAAAGATTGGAGTTATCAAGGATTTAGCCTTGCTTGGGTGCAGAATAAATGCTCATGGAAGCAGTGGCCAAGATATCAAAGAATGCATTGCATTGGGAAATCTGCTGCACAAGATCTCTTTAGACTGAGTGTTGACAAACAGGGATGTTACTTTGAGGACTAAGGTGTGCCTGGCCCAAGCCCTGATATTTTCAATAACCTCATGGAGCCACCCAGCAGGGAAGCAAATAAGTCCACATGGAAGAAGCACAACAGCCTGTATGACCGTGAGGTGTTGACAGAATCAGGTATCAGGTATCAAAAGATCCAAACCAAACAATTATATTGATGCAAACGAGGGGGGTTGGAGTGTATTCAAAGCCCATTTGCAGACAATTGGATATCCCCCCCACACAAGGGTTATAAGTAAGGGATGATTTAACCAAGGTGCAGCATAGCACCGATGAAACACACATCATTCCTCTAGTTCCTGAATACTTCCTCCCACCCCACCCCCCACTACTGTGACCCAGTTCTACCTTACAATTCTGGTGAGACTGGAGAACACACATTGGTACAGATAAGAGCTCTGGACACCTGGAATTCCGAACAGATAACTCCCTGAGAATCAGTAGTGGGAATTAGGATATCATGAGGGTAGAGGGATGGTCATGGGTGGGGAAAGGGGACATAGGGGGAAACCCCTCACAAGGTTGGCTATATAGCTCCCCTCCAAGGGGATGAATAACAGAAATGTGGGTGAAGGGAGACAATGGACAGTGTAAGATATGAAATAATATCAAATTGATCAAGGATTCATAAAGGTACGAGGGGAGGGAGGGGGGAAAAGAGGAGTTCATACCAAGGGCTCATGTAGAAAATGTATTGGAAATGAAGTTGGCAGAATATATACAAATATGCTTGATACAATTGATGTATGGAAGGTTATAAGAGCTCCCAAAAAATGATTTTTTTAAAAGAAAGTTGGATATTGAATAAGGAAGACCGGAGAAAAATCTATGTATTTGAATGATGGTGCAGGCGAAGACTATCAGAAGTTCTATGGATGGCCAAAAGTACAAGCAAGTCTGCCCTGAGCGTACAGCCAGCATGCTCCTTAGAGAAAGGCGGTAGCCTGCCGCTCGCACACTTTGGCCATGTGGTTAGGAGAGACCAGCCCCTGTTTGGCGGGGAGGAGAGGATGGTTATCCCTGTCTTCTGAGGGGCCACTGGTGGTCTCAACCCTTCACCCTTTTGGTTGATCGCTGAGCCTGTGAGCCCTGTGTCACCCCCCAGGGATGGCTCCCTGCCTTCTGAGACCCTGGGCAACCTAAGCTCCAAGGACCCGATCACCCAGGGAAGCCCACATGCCTGCTCACAGCACCTCAGGGGGCAATCCCAGGGGATGAGGGTTCCAGGCAGGGAAGGAGGTACGAAGGAAATGTTTCTTGGAGATTTCTGGTTTCCTGTCACCTACACCAGACTAAACCCAAACACACTGCCAGTGGGTCAATTCGGACTCATGATGATCCTATAGGGCAGAGGAGAACTGCTTATGGAAGAGACTGGCCCATCCTTCTCCCCTGAACCGCTGTGGATTCAAACCCCAACCTTTCGGGGGGCAGCCGCGTACTGAGCACGGCACCACCAGGACTCTCTTCCCAACCGGCCCCGTGCAATCTCCTGAGCTCTCTGGGCTGTGCCTCTCCACAGCCTGGCTTCTCCCTCCACCTGGCCAACTGGGAGGGACAACGTGTGAGTGGGGCTGAGGGGGGGGGAGGGGGGAGACGGAGACTCAACCTCTGCTTCGGGAGACAAAAACCAGGCAATGAAAACCAAGCTCTAGAGAAGCCTCCAGCAGATTTTCAGACACCTTGATTAATCATAACTCGCTACACATTATTTCCCTATAAACAAACTACAATGTTACCCATATAAGCAGCTTTATCTTGACAGCTGCAAAATGTCAGGCTTTAATGTAGAATGAGCAGAGACGCGCCATATGCTGCCACTCCAGGCCGGGAGCACACTAATTCAGAGCATATTGTCGCCACCGGCGAGGCGATTACAGAAAGGGGCTGGGATCCTGCCTTACCACCGTGGAACACGCCTCTCCAAGTGCCCGGGCCCTGTCCCCCGTGCCTGGGAGCCAGGGCTCCTTTTCCAATCAGAGGAAGGCTTTGCCAACAGCGGGCAAAATGGTAGCGCCCAGCGAGCAGGGCTGCGGCGCTGGCGCTGTTTTCCCTGGCTCTCTCTTTAAACAGACTCAGATACACACAGGTGGGCCACACTGGGAAGGCCAGGCTTCCCGCACAGTTAAAAACAAAACCAATGCGCTCCTGGTGTCCTGCTGACGAGGATGGCTGCTGCTCCCTTTGCCACACACACACACACACACACACACACACACACACACACACACAGCCAGACACCCAGAGCTCTGCCCCTTCCAGGGAAGCGAACAATTAAACAACTGGGAAACGAGTGTAGCGGGCGTCAGCACTTTATGCTCGTGGAGATGGAGTCTGTAGAGGGATCCCCTTCTCCCAAAATGGAACCACGTGGTGTAGTGGTTTTGTGTTGGGCTGCGATCCGCATGGTGGGCAGTTCAAAACCCAGCAGATCCTTGGGAGAAAGATGGGGCTGGGGTTGTCTCCCCACATAAACAGTGGCATTCTCAACCCCCCTGGGTCACTATGAGTCAGCAGGGACCCGGTGGCAGTGAGTTTGGTTTCAGTACCTAAGGATGGTTGTACCCACAAGGGAAGGGGAGCCTTTCCCCCACAATAGGGGGAAATTTAAAATGTAGTCTCCTACCTCTGTTCTCCCCACCCCACTCCCAAGAGGGCTCTAAACCACTTACTTACCCATTGCCACCAGGTTGAGTCTGACTCGGGGCAACCCTCCGTGTGTCAGAGTAGAACTCCGCATGGCTGGTTTTGGGAAAAGAGATTTTCAGGTCTTTCTTCCACGGTACCTCTGGGTGGACACGAACCGCCAATCTTTCCATGAGTAGCTGAGCACCTCCAGCATCAAAGAATCACACCCTAACCCCCACATCAAACAATCACACCCCTGTAGCAGTTGAGTAGACTCCAACTCATAGTGACCCTGTAGGACACAGACCCCTCCATGGGGTTTCCAAGGTGCCCTCCAGCTGGAAATATACCTCCCCACCTTTCTCCCACCGAGGCTGCTTGCAGAGTTGGGCTGGGCAGTTTCTGATCGGCCACCGATTGCTTTAGCCCTGTGCCATCAGATGAGCCTTGGTCACAGCTCCCTTTCCAAAGCCTCACAGCCACACACATGCCATTACTGACAGGTGGCTGCACACAGGCGCCCTGCCTTGGAATCAGTCCTGGTTCGCCCTTCATCATCTCACCCACTGCCCTCAAGTCAATCCCAACGACTGGCAACCCTATATGGGACAGGGTGGAACTGCCCCTGTGCGATTCCGAGGTTGTCACTGTTGACAGGAACAGATAGCCTCATCTTTCTCCCATGGAGCAGCCGGTGGTTTCGAACTGCCGACCTTGTGGTCACCAGCCCCACGTGTAACCCCGAGCCCACCAGGGCTTCTTCCCTGCAGCGTGGGAGGTGAGAGTTCTACCACTGACCACTGCTGCTCTTACTCTGAACCAGAATCTGTGATCTGTGGGCAGGGAAAGGGGTGGGGGTGGTAGGGGGAGGGAAGAGGGAGCGAATCAGGTTTGAGACTTCATTTAAAATCTGGCTTCCTGGTAGAGTCCTGCACCCCTCAACAGCTGTGTCGGGGCGGCAACAACAGAACGGAGAGTTGTGTTAGAGCGCTGCGAGCCTGCAGAGGCAGAAGAGGTCACGATTTTGGCCCTCTACAGGGAATATATATATTCTCATTCCTGCTCAAAACTATAGCTGCATTTATGTGACTCCTTCGCCTAAGTACTTAAGGAATGCACATCAGTTAATTGTTGGCCACCCAGGACTAAGCACCCCCTTTTTGGCTCCGGAATTCTGCCTTCCCTGTGGGGAAGCACCACCCACATTCTATGGTCTTGGTGGGACTGTCAGCCAAGGCGGGCGTGTCTTGGCGTTAGTTTCTCTCGCCGGACTGGGACTTGTCAGGAGAGGTCGGTGGGAGTTGATTCGCCTTGGTCATAGCTGCCTGAGCAGAGCGTTTCCTGGTTCCCAGCTCCTTCCTGGAACCAGCTCCGGGAGATGCTTCGGGACTACGAAGCGCGTGTGACCTTTTGGTTACTTGCTTGTTTTCTGCTTAGTAAGTGAGAGGGCCCGCGGTGCCCCAGTGGCGGGACCCTCCATCCTGCCGCCCACGATGGAGACCTGCTTCTGTTTCCAGGGGATGTCCTTCGAGCACAGCGACCACCCGACTAGCCATGGTGGCATACATGTTGCTATGACGCTCACGGAACAGGCTTCATGGGAGCTTCCAGACTAGGAAAGACTAGGAAGAAAGCTCTGGCCAACGGTTTCCGCACACCAGCCAAAGCAAGCCCAGTGAATCTCAAAGGTTGGATCCACACCTGCTCGTGGGGACGGTGCAAGACCAGAGAGGGTGTCATTCCATGTGCATGGATGGGGGTCACCAGAAGTTAGCTGGGGAGATGACGCCCCCCCCCCCAGCAATACGATGCTCACTATTTGCGCTGTGTTTGGTTGTTAAGTTATCATCTTGGTGCATTGCAAAGACTCTCCCGAGCAACTCAACCCCAGGTCAACCTTCCAGCTCTTCAAATGAACAAAGCAAGAATTCACTGCCATCGAGTCAATTCTGCATTAGTGAGCCTATAGGCCAGAGTAGAACTGCCCCTGGGGGGTTCCGAGACTGTAACTCTTTGCCGGAGTAGAATGCTTCTTTTTTCTTTCTCCGATGCAATGGCTGGGTGGTTCTGACCGGCCAGACTTGCAGTTAACTGCCCAGCTTGTTACCCACTCCACCCCCAGGAATCCCTCTGACCTTACCCAATGACCCCAGCGACTAGCCTCTGGCTCTGCCTGTCCAGACCCGAACTTAGGCTCTATTCCTGGGGTTCCAATCTTTTCCTTGCCCCCATTTGCTCCCCTGCCCTTAGCCACCAGGCCCTGCCCTGCTCTTCTCGGTGCTACTTAACCTTAAACAGATGACTGATGGTGGATAGGCCCCTCTACCCACTGTGGACCCCAGAAGAGCAGGAGCCTGCCAGATTCCTCCTGCCCTCTTGAATGGCCACTCCTGGCCTTCTTATCTACTACCCCTGGATCCAAGCAGTCATCCGCTGTCAATCTTCTTGCTGACTCCATACCTGGTAGGTACTCTATCGCGACTGAGTGGGGTTGCCTCCGTGGCAAAAAGCAGCCACGATGGAGGTGTCCATGGAACGCTTTTGTGGTTCTCATGCTGCAAGGGCATCTTTAATGGCTTCTCGCTGCAGAAAGGGAAATAAGAATGCAGCGGACAGGGGGCGTCGGGTTGAGGAAAGCTCAGAACCCCGCGTTCCTTACCCCAGACTGGATGCACGGGGCCACCTTGGAATCTGGACCCCATCTTGCCCCAGGTCGCCCTAGAACGGGTTGTGCTGTGACGGTTGGTAAGTTCCTTGGGGGAGGGGGAGGGGGTGCTCCCTCTGACCCTCCCTCCTGCTGCCGGCTTTCATGGTGGCCTGATGCTTCCTGAGAGCGAGGTCCTGTAAGGAGGTCCGAGTCCCCAATGTTAATCCTCCTAATGCTCATGCCTCCATGTTCCTCTGCCAGACGGGCTCCTGCAATGCCTCCCACAGCCAGATCCTGCCGTTTGGGGTCAGGAGGAGGCTTGGTTCCTCTCCAGCACGTTGAGTCATGCCGAGAAGCAGATTGTCCCCCAGCCAGCGCTGAAAGTCCAAACGCCAGTTTTGCCCAAAGAAGGCAACTGCTCTCGTGAGAAAGGCTTTCTCCTGCGCCGCTGAGCCCACTTCTGAAAGCCGCTGGCAGATGCTGCTGCTGGCGCCAGGACCCCTCCAGGCACCCTGAGGTCAGAAATGGGAGTGTCGAGTGAGACGAGGCCCCGGGGGGAGATCAAGGACATTGGCCTAGAGTGTCCCAAGCGGGCCCACACTGTCCCACGGGTGGTCCTGTTGTCCCCACACACATCAGAAGATTCTCCAACTTCTGAAATGTCCGGCCCACCAACGACATCTGGCCCAGTGTTCACAGGACCTAGGCTGACCATGTCTTACACTTGACTCGGGGGTGTGTGGTTCTGATGCCCCTGACAGACAGGCTTGTGGATTCTTTGCCCCCAAATATATGCTGAAGTCTTCACCCTGCAAACATGACCATGGGTGGAAATTGGGTCTTTGAATGCTATCACTTGATCAGTTAATAGGGGGTCACACGACTGAGTGTGTGTCAGGGGTGCAAGTGGAGGAGTGTCCTTATCAAAGAGAAGGGGTGCAGAGACAGACACAGAAGGAAGACACCCGTGATGATGGAGGCCCAGCTGGGGCTGCAGCTACAAGCCAAGGACTTCCCAGGTCAGCAGAGCTGGGAGAGAGGAGGCAGGAGACTTTGAAGAGGCTGCTAGCCCATCGAGCGGCGAGCGAATCCATTTCTGCGATTTGATCCCCCCGGATAATGTGTGGCCCTCTGTCACAGTGGCTCTCCAAGACCCAGACAGATGGACAGCAAAGGGCAGCCTGGGCCTCAGCGCCCCGCATCTCCGGCCCCAATCTGCCCAGGGCATGAGACAGCTCACTTCCTTTGCCTGCAGGCCTGCCAAGATGGGGCCAGAAGCAAAGCCAGGGATGGCAATGCTCTCTGTAGTCGGCGTCTGGTACCCAGCCTGGAGCTCCTTGGCATAAGTGGAGACAGAGGTTGCTTTCTCTGTTGCTGTGTCACTGGCCTGCTCTCCTGTTTCGCAGACTTGACTGCAGAGCTAACGACGCCTGGGACCCATGGCAAACATCTAATGGAGCAAAAGCATCATCCAGTCCGGCCCGTTTTCCCTCCTATTGTGTGCTTCCCTTTGGGCTGAAGGAGTCCAAAGGCCTTGCCCTGCTCCCCATCCCTTCTGAGACCACTCAAGTGCAGGGCTGAACAATTTGCTTCCATCTTCCCTTGGGCTCGCCCTGTCCTTGGACACCTGCTACTTAGGGACTCTTCTACGACCACCGTACACATACCCCACTCTCTCTCTTGGTAAACATCTCATTGAGGGCTCTTACAGCTCTGGTAACAATCCAGACATCAATTGTATCACACATATTTGTACATACATTGCCATTGTTATTTTCTAGACATTTACTTTCTATTGAATCCTTCGTGTCAGCTCCTCTTTTTCCTCCCCTCCCTATTCCCACCCCCGTGGCCCCTTGATAAACTATAAATTATGATTATTTTCCTATCTCACACCGACCTCTGTCTCCTTCACCCATGTTTCTGTTGTTCATCCCCCTCATTGGGGTGGTGGTGCGGTTAGGTGTCAATCATAGCGATTGGTTCCCCCTTTCTCCCATCCTCTGTCCACCTTCCCCTTGCCCTCCTAGTATCACTATTCCTGTTTGTGTTCCTGGATTTTGTGTCGTGAGCTCTTATCTCTAATCTGTGCCTTTGCACATGCTCTGGTTTAGCCCGAAGTGAAAGGCAGGACTGGGGTCATGATAGTAGGGGGTGAGGAAGCCTCAAGGAACCAGAGGAGTATTGTGCATTTCATCGGTGCTATACTGCACCCTGATTGACTCATCCCTTCCCTGTGGCCCCTCTGTGTGTGTGTGTGGGGGGGTGGTATGTCCCATTGTCTACAGATGGGCTTTGGGTCTCTGCTCTGACCCCCCTTGTTCTCAACAGTATATTTGTTGTTTGTTTGTCTTGGTCGTCCCTCTCTTGTCTCTGCTTCCTTCTTCTACAACAACCCAGTTTCACCCGTCCTCCCTCTCTGTGTACAATTGTTCACTCTCCCTTCTGTGGTGAAGGTGACGCTGAACCCATTCATGGAAGTCCAGTCTCTACTTCCGAGCACCTGGTGGCCATGCCCACCACCATGCACCTTGATCAGCTGAAAGTTGAGGGTTCTAAACCCACGTGCGTGTTCTCACCCGATACTATCACTTCCTCTCATTTTTACTGCACCTAAAACTAGTTCGACCCTTCCCTTTGTCGCCCTCAACACTCCAGACAGCCTCCCCATCCCCAAGAACACCAGCTCTCATTCCACCGTTTCATGTTAAGCATCCTTACCAAATCACACCCACACCTCTCTGTCTCAGCACCTGACCGAGGACGGTGAATTTCTACCTGCTCTTCCTCCCCAGCTCCTCTCTCACTGGGTGCAAGAGCAAAGTGTGGTGAAGAAGCTAGATGGTGCCCAGCTATCCCAAGGAATAGCATCTGGGGTGTTAAAGGCTTATCTTCCAACAAACAGCCATCTAAGTGAGACATCAATTTACTCCACATGGAAGAAGCACACCAGCCTGTGCCATCTAAGGAGTGCAAATAATATACTGTATCTACTCGTGTATAAGCCGACTATCAGCCAAAGCATCTAATTTTACCATAAAACTGCATTAAAATGTGCTGAAAAAAAACTCAGCTCATACACGAATACATATGGCAATCCAAATCCAAAGGAGGGAATGGTGCCACAGCTTAACGTGTGAACACTTGGTTTGCAGAAGGAATATCCATGACAGTGGACACCCCAAATCCATTTTCAAGATTCACCGGATTAAGCCTCCGGTGAATGCCCTCTGGTCATAGGTGAGTGATACACGCAGCCCCATTGTCAGACTGAGAGCAATATAAGTTCGTTCGTGGCAGATGTAGTTAGGTTACGATGTAGCGTCATATCATTTGATCTCCCTTTTGACCTATTTTAAAGTTATTTCAGTTTGGTTTGGTTTTAAGTGAAGAGGAAATGCATGTGAATTAGACCTCTAGTGAATGCTGTCTGGACATAGACCAGAGGTGTGAATAGTCTTGCTGTCATGCAGAATGCATTCGAAAGTGGATTATTGCAGATGCTAAATTAAAATTTAGCACCTTATCATTTGATCTCCTGCATGATCCATTTTAAATTTGTTTTAGTTCTTAATATTTTCTGCTTTCTTTTGGATTGAGGTTTTTCTATTTTACTTTGTCATTCTTGTTAATCTTTTAAAAAAAAATGTTTTTCTGCATATGAAATCCAGGATCGGTAAATCTATAGCGACAGGAACTGGATTCATGGTGTGTTGGGGGTGTGGCAGAGGAGGTGGGGGAGAAATTCAGAGCTAAGAACGATACGAATGAAGAAAATGTTCCAAAAATGGTGTGATGATGACTGTACAACTCTTCTGGATGTGATTGAACTTTTAATTGTATGACGTGAATTGCATGCCAATAAAACTGTTAAAAATGGGACTTTTAGCTTGACATCCAAGTCAAGTTCAAACGGCTCCCAACTGACTGGTTCTAATGGAACTGTTAGCGCTCTGTATATTGTGGACGCGCTACTTGTTGGTGGTCAAGACCAAGCGCTTGGAACAGATTCTCCCCATTGGACTGCGGATCTTCTAAACACCTGCTGCTCCACATTGGAGAAGACTTCATTTGCATGCCTATTCATTTTTGAAGGATGATGGTGCACCCATGTTATAAGAGGGTGACATGGCACCTATATTATACATTTTTATGTGAATTAAATGAACTAAGTCGTGTCAACTCTCAACTGCTACAAGGGTTTATGGGAGAAGAAAGCCCAGTTTTTCTCCCTTGGAGCTACTGGTGGTTTTGAACTGCTGACCATGTGGATTTCAGCTCAACACACAACCACTACAACCAGCCTCACAGGGCTCCACAGTCACGTAAGGTGTTTCATAGTTTCCTGGTGCCTAACACCAAAGCAGGAAGTCAAACCCAGTGCCCTTGAATCGGTTCTGCCTCACAGCGACCCTGTAGGGTGAAGAGGAAGTTCTGCTGTGTCCTCAAAGTTTGGGGACTGTCATCTTTACAGGAACAGACTGCCACATCTTTCTGCCGCCGAGGGGCTGGTGGGTTCGAACCACCAACCTTTCGGTTTGCAGCCAAGTGCTCTAATCACTGAACCACCAGCACCAAGTAGATGTTTGTTGTTGTCTTTCTCCAAACACGCTCTTGGCTCAAGACACTCGGACGTGCCTGCTATCTCTTGAATAACACCTGGCATTTTCCTTTGTCGTTGGCTGTGTTCATGGTCTGGGGGAGCATTTGAAAAAGATGTCTTCGTTTTTTAAAGAAAGCCCACCCTGTATTCTGAATTCTGCTGTTTCTACAGCCCCTTCTTGATTCCCACCCTGAACTCCCAGAGCATTTTGACTTTGTCGGCGTCATTAGCATCCAATCTGTTTACTTGTGAACATTGTCAAGGCAGGGAGCATGCCTTGCTCATTTTTTTATGTTCCACCCTCAGGCTCGTTTAGCTTAAAGATATGTGAACAAGATCTTTCAGCGCATCGTGTTGTGAATTCTTCTACTTTACCTTAACCTGATAGAGTCAAGACACAGCACAGCTTTGAAAACAGAAGAAAAAGAAAGAAAAAAGAAAAGAAAGCATGAACTTGAGACTGCCTGACTTTCGATCTTGGCACCTTCTCTGATAAAGTTACACGATCCTGGAAAAATAGATCCAGCATCCTCATCTACAAAGTGGGATGATTCCATCTGCTAGGTTGTTGTGTTAGTTTGGGTAGACTGGAGAAAAAATTCATACACACTCATATGTGTGTCAGAGAACTTTTTAGCAAAGAGCAATTGTATATTAAGAGAACATCCCAGCCCAGTCCAGATCAAGTCCATAAATCCGATATTGCCCCATATGTCTGATACCAATCTATAAATTCCTATATTGATTCACATAGCCACGCAATGACGCTAAATGCAGGATGATCACAAGCCAGTTGGTGGAAAGTCTTGTGGATCCAGTGGTGGTGGAGGCATCTCAGTGCTGGTGTGGGTCTCCACGCCACTCCTCCCACTCCAGGACTCCAGCTCTATCAGCGTAGCTCCATGTGGCTTGTCACCAGGAGTGTCTTGCAAGGAGTGGCCTCCAGTGAGTTATGTATCTTCATTGGTGCCTCCCACATGAGGTCATCAAGCTGCAACCTGATTGACAGGCTAGACTCCACCCCTTTGCAAGTTGACAGGAGATTATGTAACTGCCACAGTTGTTCTGAGGGCTCGTTTATGAGCCTAACTGTAAGGGAGGGCTTAAACCTGTGACCATCTCCAAACCCATGGGAGCGATTGCTCCCAAACAATGAGAGCAATAAGGATAAGGAGTCATCTCTTTCTTGCCAAGTGGTCTGTCAAGTCAGAAAGTTTTTTCTCAAAAAAAAAAAAAAGGTCATTTCTGACGTCTTACACAAACAAACAGGAAGTGAGGGCTTTCCTGGTCAAAAAGTATGCCCAGAAAGGGTACTAGATCTGATTATTTAGAAATGAGAACAGACAGAGTGACTCTTTCATCTTGGAAGCTCACATCTCGGCATGGTGGCATACTAACCAAAGCCCACAAATGGTACTTGAATGTGAGGTGCTTGTGCACCCAAAGAACTGCGACTTGAGACGAACATATGTTTACTATCTTCATAGTTTCTTGGCTTTTTGTGACTGGCTTAGTCCTGCAGACATAGTTTTGCCTTCGTGACTGAGCGTGATTGAAATTTTTGCCTTGTGTTTAACCCTCATGGCTTTCTGAAACAACGTTCAATTCTTTAACTTTCTTTTTATCCTTTTACTGGGGGCTCTTACAGCTCTTATAGCAATCCATACATCAATTGTGTATATGTTGCCATCATATTTCAGAGCATTTTCTTTCTACTTGAGCCCTTGTTGTCAGTTCTTCATTTCCCCCTTCCGCCCCTCCTCCCACCCTTGTGAACCCTTTATAAGTTATAAATTATTATTTTTTCATATCTCATACTGTCTGCTGTCTCCTTAAACCCACGTTTCTGTTGTCCATCCCCCTCGAGGCGGGTTGGGGAGTGTTGGGTTACGTTGATCATTGTGATCAGTTCCTCATGTCTCCCCCTTTCCCCTACCTTCATAGTCTCATTACTCCCATTATTGTTCCTGGGAGGTTTATCTGTCTGGGATTCTGTGTGTGGAGAGTGCTTATCTGTACCAGTGTACACTCTGGTCTGGCCGGATTTGTAAGGTAGAACTGGGGTCATGACAGTGGGGGGAAGAAGCAGTAAAGAACTAGAGGTATGTTATGTTTTGTCAGTGCTATACTGCACCCTGGCTGACTCATTTCTTCCTTGTGCCCTTCTGTGAGGAGATGTTCAATTGTCTACAGATGGGCTTTGGGTCTCTACTTCAACCCTCCTCATTTGCATCGTTATGATTGTTTTGGCTTTTCCAATACCTGATACCTGATCCCGTAGACACCTCATGATCACACAAGCTGGTGTGCTTCTTCCATGTGGGCTTTGTTGTTTCCCTGCTAGATGGCCATTGGTTTAACTTCAAGCCTTTAAGTCCCAAGATGCTATATATTTTAGTAGCTGGGCACCATCAGCTGTCTTTACCACATATTCTTCTGCACCCATTTTGTCTTCAGAGATTGTATCAGGAAGGTGAGTATCACAGAATGCCAGGTTATTAGAGCAGAGTTCTTGCATTGAGGGAGGGCTTGAACAGAGGCCAAATGTTCAACTTCTACCTTGATACTTAACACATAAATATATGTGCATAGACCTATAGCCCTATCATTAAGTATTAATATATTTACATATATACATGCCTATATTTATACCTCTATAAATGTCTTTTGCCTCCTAGTTCTTTCCTCTATTTCCTTTTAATTTCCTCCTGTCCCACTATCATGTTCAACCTTCATTCGGCTCTCTGTAATTCCTCTTGACTACACTGCACTTGATCAAACCCCACTAGGCATTCTATGGCCTCCTCTTAATTGATCTTAGATCTCTTGTTTGTTTCCTTCTTCCAGGCTTGTCTGCTGACCCTTATGAATGTTTTCTGATTGGGTCTGATGAGGTTATTTAAATTTTTAACCCATATAAGTGAACATCTATGTGTTTTAATCCAAAAAGTTTTCCTATCTATGTATATTTGACTTTTCTCAAGAGTACTTTAAAATCTATACCATTGGCAAGAGTAATGATGCTATTATTACAATTACCAAATGTTTCATGAACGTTATTTAAATTTTTTCTCAACCAGCTGATGCTGTTGCCCCTAAAGTGGACCAGATATAATTTAAAAACTCACTGTCATGCAGTCGATGCTGGCTCCTAGGGACCCTGGAGGACAGGGTCGAACTGCCCCCTGGGAGTTTCTGAGACTGCATCTCTTTGTGGGAGTAGAAAGCCCCAGCTCTCTCCTGATTTCAGCCCAACACATAACCACCAGGACCACTACATGCGCACGCACATACACACATGCCTTTTACATATATGACTGGATTTTGAGCTTACACTCTACTGCAGCGGTTCTCAATCTGTGGGTCGGGACTCCTTTGGGGGTTGAACGACCCTTTCACAGGGGTCGCCTGATTCATAACAGTAGCAAAATGACAGTCATGAAGTAGCAACCAAAATAATTTTATGGTTGGGGGGTCACCACAACATGAGGAACTGTAGGAAAGGGTCAAGGCATGAGGAAGATTAAGAATCCAAATTTAAAAACAATCCATGCTTAGAATGCAGCCCTACCCAGTGGTTGCCCCCAGGAAACAATCCCTGGGAACAGGGGTGCTATAGGCAAGTGGGAAGAGGCCAACAGATGGTATCTGTCTAGCAGAAAGAAGAGTATCTATTGTCTTAAAGGCTGGTCTTAAAACCAGCATCCCTCTAAATTAGGTGGCAGTAAAGTCCACATAGAAGGAACATTTCAGTCCATGCGATCCAACGACTATAAACTCCAAATGCGGAAGAGAGAATTGTATTGAAGCTTAAATTCTGAGCGGTCAGCTTGGCTGTGGATGACAGCGGAAGCCTAAAATCCATTAGCCAAGTCCCCACACAGGGTAAGCCTTCCTTAAACCTCCTCCGACCATTGATTAGGGATGAGACTAGTCTTGTCCTCAGACAGAGTGCGTTGGAAAGTAGATACTGCAGATAGAGTTAGGGTCAAATTTAAAATATTTTCATCTGTTTTCCCTTTTGACTCTTTAAAACATTTTTTTCTAGTTTCTATTATATTCTGCTTTGTTTTGGATCGAGGTTTTTCTGTGTTTTGTTGTCATCGTTGGGGGGGCTGTAGATGATTTTCTTTATATGAGATCCAGGGTAGGTAACCCATAGAGACCATAGATCCTTAGAGTTATGGCAGAGGTGGTCGGGAGTCATGGGGAGCTAATAATAATGGGCCCCAGAATGAAGACATGTTTAAACATGTGCATAACTATGTCAGTTACTCATACTGAGTGTTTCGTAGGTTCCGCAAAGGCTTTCGCTGGCAGACGCAGCACGGGGCCGCTAGGGTCTCTGTGGTACAACATCAGGCTCGAAAGTGTCTGCAGTCACTTTATCCATATCCCCTTGAGTAGAACCCATTCACAGGACCCCACCCAGTTACAGCAGAGCCTGGGAAATGGCATCTCCACGTGCCTAGCAGAGCAGGCAGCTTCACCTTTACACAGGTGTCTGAGCCAAAGACTAGGTTCAAAATGAAGCGTCCTAAGTGCTTTTGTTTGAGATAAAATATTGATCGTGTCAAATTCTAGTGGAATGAAAGACTCTGAAGAGAGAGGGTGACTGCCCAGGAATGGCCCGAGAGCAGAGCAGCCTCTCTGTGCTGCGTTGTTTGAAGTAAGACCTGCTGCATCCCAGTGAAGTTCAGGAAGACCATCTGTCACACCCCAACCCATCTCAGTAGAAAATGGTGAGCTTTCCAAGGATGGATTGAAAACGTCAAACACGAAAATTCATCTTGGCGGGAGTTGTTCTTGGGGATACAGGTCAGATTCTGGGGGTGGAGAAGAGGAGGAAAAAGCAAGGCTGATCAGAATTAGCCTCGTTAGGGAATTTGAATAGAAAGGTAGGCGCCAGGACTCTTGAAGTATGGAGTGTCCTCCAAGTAGAAGCTCTGCAGGCACCATGAGGTGTGAGCTTATGTACAAGATACCTGCAGGGGAAACAGAAAAAAATCACATCTCGCTGTGATGGATGGGGTTGTGTTTGCACTCGGTAATGGCTTCCAATGGAAATGCCCATGAAAGTAGATATTAAGTGCGTTTCATCCTGGCCTCTGCTCAGTCAGGGTAACTACGGCTCTTCCCCAGAGTCCTTTGCAGGCAGAATCCATCTTGACATGTCCCTGGCCCTCACCAACTGGTGCCTTGAACGAGAGAGGATGGTATGATTCTGCCAAAAAACTGAGGCCCGAAGTCACTCTGAAATATGGATTTTCTTCATGCCCAGGGAGAAGAATTCATGAAATCAACTGGGTGGGCAGAGGACCTGATCACTGGTCGTCGCCAGTCACAGTTCTCAGAGCCAATATATAAACGAACAAGATCATCTTGAAGAGAGAGTGGGCTGGAAACCTTTGCTTTATTACAATTTCAATTACTTTTATTATTTGCTGGGTTTACCCAAGGTGGCCTAATTTAACTTGTATTGTTCATGGGAATACTGGCATGGTGGTGCTGGATAATAATCTTGTAGCTCATTAGGTAATTTCCATAACAAATGTCCATCATCAAACACGCTTAATCACAGTCCCCCTTGGGCAGTTACAGAGGAAGCCAACGGAACCCTCGCTGGACCCACACTCTGCTCCCAGACAGAGCCCAGGTACAAGCCCAGCCCACCTGGGGCCAGGGGGCAGCCGTGGACAACTCTCTCACTGTGCAGCCCCTCCGTTCCCATCGCCACCCTCTCCCTCCTCCTGCTACAAAGAGCTGAGAGCAGAATGGTAGCTCGCCTGCTTACAAGCTGTGGGATGAGTGGGATCACACAGAGTGACGGCCCTCCCAGCAAGGTTCCCGGCTGGTTGGCAATGGCCAGTGAGTGCTATTATTGGTGCCTTTGCCTCCCTCCTGCCAGAGACACCGTGGAAGAAAGTCCTGGCATCAACTTCTAAAAGGCCACGGTCATTGAAAACCCGGAGTGGAGTTCTGCTCTGAAACACATGGAGTCACCATGAGTTGGAATGGACTGGGTGGCAACTCTCACCCCACTTTCCTCATTATGTCACAGGTTGAAAAGGGGCATGCCGAGAGCAATGCGAGGCCTTCTCTGGTCCTCAAAGAGGAAGGAAGTCGGGGACGCTCTCATGGAGCCCCTGCCCTGAGCCAAGAACAGTCCTCACCTCTGTTGTAGTACTGTCCTCTCTCCTTACATGAAATCCAGAAAACAAGGGACTAAATACTCTCTTTCTCTTACGGATCGTGAGATTGCGGTGGTAAGAGTTTGGGTACTGGGACATTTAGGCTTCGTGTTTCAGAGGATTCTCAGTGGTTTAGCAATGAGCACCTAGTAATTCTCTATAACCTGACCTAACACAATCCAATCCTGCGAACCGATTACAAGATTAGGGTAGGAAGCAGCACCCTGACCCAAGTTACCTGATGCAACCCACTGAACGGGTGTTTCCTTAGAGCTGTGGCCTATTGCTCTGCTTCTAATATCAGGGTACGCATTGAGAGAGCTTGTTTGTATTTTCCTGGGTCTGGAGCCTGCATCTGGCTTGTCAACCTCTAGTTCAGCGGTTCTCAACCTGTGGGTCGCAACCCCTTTGGGGGTCCAATGACCCTTTCACAGGGGTCACCTGATTCATAACAGTAGCGAAATTATAGTGATGAAGTAGCAATAAAAACAATTTTATGGTTGGGAGTGTCACCACAACATGAGAAACTGTATTAAAGGGTCTTGGCATGTGGAAATTTGAGAACCACTGCTCTAGTTCTTTGGACTTGAGCCAGCAGCCTGCCATCTGACCGACCTGCCTAAGATTCATTTGTCTCTGCAACTACAGGCCTGACCTGCTGACCATGGATCCATTTACCTCTGCAGCCACCAGCCTGTACTCTTCCTACTGATCTGGGGTTCATCAGCCCTCTCAGCTCTCAGAGTCATGAGAAGCTGTCCAGCTTCACATCTAACCGATGGGTGTGAAGTCTGCTAGACATGGGCTTATCCACTTCTACAACTATGTGGGCCATTCTCTTGCTATAAATTTCTTTTATCTATATATATAGAAGTGTTTTAGGCTGGGCTCTTTAGAAAAGTTTAACCAGTAATACTTATATGTGCATGTATATATATAAAGAAATTTACATCCAGAAATTACTCACAAAGTTATAGTGGGCAGTTAAGTCCAGCCTGGTTCAAGTCCATGGGTCAGATATTAAGCTGGAGGCTTCTCCTGCCTCTCTTAGCTGTGGGAGCTGATGAACCAGGAAGCAGGAAGATGGAGCAGGAAGATCACAGGCTGGTGGGTGCAAAGTGAAATGAATCCAAGGTTGGTAGTCTGCTGATGGCTCCTGGGAGCAACAAGTATTATGGCAGAAGGTCAATGAACCAGATGCAGGATCCAGATCTAGCAGAAGTGATACACTTTTCTATGGGATCTAATTAAAAAGGGAGTCTTTCTTCCAATTCTATCAAAGCTGGGATCTGATCAAGGGGGCTTCACTCCGTCGTAAATGCTGGCTGCTCACAGAGTTGATGACTGTATTTTAGAGCCCCTGGCAACCCAGGTTACACAGCTGGTGGGTGTGCAGCTGGGAGTGGACCCAGGCCACACAGCTGCAAGTCCAGCGCTCTTCCTTCTATACTTCCCTGCATCCTCTTAGCTCAGGGGATGGGGTGTGGGGGGCAGAGGAGTGGATGAGAGATGGGCAGGGAAACTGTACCCAGTGCCATTGATCCTGCAAGCATAGAGGGAGTGGTGTTCTGACTGCCAACCAGCAGGGGACTAACTGCTCCTCTAAATAGGCTGCGTGCGTGCGCGCACGCGTGCGCACACACACACACACACACGCACACCCTGGGGACCCCTGTCCCCATCTGTTCTCCTGCCTGGGAGCTCTGGGAGGGAAGTGCAGCTGGCCAGACTTGTTGCCTGCTGTGGTCTTTGCCACTAGGGCTTGGTTGAGCAGGCCTGAGGAGAGTGGAGCAGGTAGCTGCCGCTGAAGAAAGATAAAGCCACCGCAGAGCTCCTCTATCTCACCATCCTGCCCTGGAGCCGCATCCTGGGGAAGAACATTGGGCTTTCGGCTTGAGGTAGGAAGGCAAGAGGAGTGATGGGCCCCGGAGTTGAGGGTCTTGAGCACAAAGAGACCTTCTTCTTGTCCTCCTCCTCCACCTCCCTATGCCCCCAGCCCATGACACGGTTTCTAACAAAAGTGCTTGTCTGACTCTTGGGGGTTGAATGAGCCGTCTCTGATGGATGCCTCACTGTGTCCTGCTCTACCACCTGTTTAGGCGGTCCCTCAGTGGTCTCTTTTTGTGCTGAAGAATGGGGAGAGGGGTGCCAGCTGGCTAGGGGGATCCGTGGGAGCTGGGGGAGGGGAATTCAGGTGGCCCAGGCTTCCCCAGTCCTGTTTGCTTTCTTCCAGGGTCCCGCTCACATTCCATGGCAGAACTATCCCCGTCCTGTGGGTCACTGACACAGCTGGCTAGAACGCTGTACCCCCATGGCCACTCACTGCCCAGAGGAAATCCACAGATGCCACGCTATGCCTCCAGGATTCCCAGAGTGACTTGCATGCTGGGCCCCATCTGAGAACCCTCTCGGGCCATAAAGGGGAGCAGAGGACCAGCTAGTGAGATAGGGCAGAACCCCGAGTTCTAGCCCGGACATTGTGTGCACTCCAGCTCACAGCCTCCTCTCCCAAGGGAGGAGGGGTTGGCTCCCTGGCTCCTGGGATTTCTTCCAGACCTCCTAAGTCTTGATTTTCAAATTCCTCAAGCCCTGCCTCATGCCAGTGGCGGTGGGTCCGTTCAGAGCCCAAGGACCCCATGGACACAGAGCGGAACTGCTCCCTGGGGCTTCGTGGCAATGGCCTCTCAGAAGCCGACACTGAAGCTTGTCTTCCATGGAGCCTCTGAGGAGGTTTCAATTGCCAACCTTTCTAGGGTGTAGGTAAGCGCTTAACTGTGTGCTCCACCAAGGACTCCAGCATCAGAGTGCAGGCATTTATATGACTCCGCAAGGCTATCGCCATGTCGCCCAACCTACAGGGCACCCTGAAACACACAACGTCAAACAGCGATTCCATAAATCCCCATACACGCACCTTTGAAATATTGTGTTTCCTTAACTCCACTGACTTCGTGGAGTTGCTTTTCTTTGTCCTTATAGCCCGGTCAGAGGATGGTCTCTGTCCTTGTAGCCTGGCCACAGGAACAACTGGTCTCTGTCCTGGAGCCCAGTCAGAGGTCTGTCTTTCCACTCGCTGGCATTGCAGTCACCTTTGAGAATTCCTGCATCCCCACCAAGGCAGCTACTGCGAACCACCTGGTCCAGTCCAGTCTGACGCCATCTGGGACAAGGACGTGCACATGGAACTCCCTGGATTAGGCACTGAGTGACCACAGACAGGTGTCCTCCATCCGTGCCCATGACGTGAGCTCACAGCCTAGTGAGGAGCAGACGGGGGCAATGCAATGCATGGGAAGGAACACGGCACATGTGGGTCACTTCGTGTCCAGACAGACAGGGCCTCTCTTTTCTAACATTCTACAGATGGGTCACTGTCCTTGCTGGTCATCAAGACTTATCTGCTCAAAGGCAACCACATAGAAGTCTATGATGACTCATGATTTATGATCATGAAGATGCCTTTCCACTTGCCATGTGGAGGGAAGCTTCTACCACAGGGGACGACCAGGCACACATTGTGGCTTATCTGTGTGGTGTGATGGAAGGAACCCCAAATGGGAGTCTGGAGGTCGCTGTTTCAGTCCCAGCCCTCATACGATCTGACTGTGTGAGCTTGGCCCAGCCCCCTAACCTCTTTGGGCTTGGGTGTCTTTCTCTTTGTGCTAAGTGGTGGGAAGAGCTATTTCAAAGTTCCCTTTAAACCTTCCGGCTGTGAATTCTCACACTCCATTAACCCCCCATAAGTCAATCCTTGTATACAAGGTGGAATACAAGGTGCAAGCTTCCACCTGGGCCTGTGGGCAGACCGCTCTGCCAGCTCCTTTGGGGAAGAAGCAAATATGAGAGATCCTTACTCACCTGCTGGGAAATAGTCCACAAGTGGCTTCTCCTCCCCTTCTTCCTGCACACCATGCATGTGTGCACCACCTCCCAGCCGCGTCCCTCAAGCCGCCGTGTGCCCAGGGGATTGAATCCATATCATATTAAGTAAAACATCCACGACAAAATCCCATTACACCTTTGCAATCCAATTAGAGGTGGCTTTGGGGGTGTTTGCTCTAGGGCTGGCCCAGCTTTTGATCCATCAGAATCTCTCAGAGTTGAGTTAAAAATGCTCCGAGTCTCAGGGTACAGCATTCTTAGGACCCAGTGAGGGGTGTTCGTGAGATGTATCTTCATGGCATGGAAGCAGGCGAGCCAGGCATGGGTGAGCACTGAGAAATTAAGAGGTGTGAGTCACTTTGTAGGTTTTTATTGGGCACTGGGCTCATCGTGACTTGTCCCAAGTCAGGAAGCACCTTGAGGCTCATAGAATCTGTGGGGGACAGTAGAGGCTGGCGTGTGTGTGATTGGAGAGGTGATGGGTAGATTGGTTGCTGGTTCAGATGCCTGAAGAAGGGGAGGTTGTGCACCCACCTGATCATTTTTCAGGTCCCGAAAGATGACACCACCCTGACCAGCATCTCTTCTTGGAGCTAACCCACTGATATCCCGAGATAGAGCCCTTTCACTTACAGCCCCGGAGACTCAGCCCGTGGTGAGTGGCACTCTGCCGAAGCAATCTCCATGGAGAACTCATTGGTGATGCTTCAGTGGGCACAGAAACTAGGAAGTGGCGGTTCTTGCTCTTTAAATTGTCAAGGAAGGCAGGGAGCTTTCAACTGCAGCCTTGGGAGTGTGAGGGACTCCATCTAGAGTCACCTCTGATACCAGGAATGTTCTGAGAGCACAGAATATTGACAGAGAGACGAACAGGCAGATGGGGGGGGGGGTGGCAGGGTGACCAACATCAGTCCAGTGGGCCATTTGATGCTCAGGCCATAAGGACCCTGGGGCGGTGGGGCGGGGTGGGGGGGGAGGAGGTCTGGCTGGGTCTCCTTGCTCCAGGGCTCAGACAGCTGGTAGCAGCAGAACCTCTGTGGACCCAGCTGTGGCAGGGCCCTGGTGAGGTATTTCTACATGGCTCTGCAGGAGGAATGAACACATCAGGTTTAGGAGAAATATAACCAGAATGGCCCTTGGAAGAGCATATGATGAGACTTCAATGTGCTTACTTTGAGAACATCATCAGAGAAGACCAATCATCAGAGAAGGACATCATGGTGGTAGAGGGTCATTGAAGTCACAGGAAGCCCCCAGTGAGCTGGATCAACACACTAGTCAGAAAAGTGGACTTGGATGAACCAATGATCAGGAAGATAGTGAGGGATTGGCAAGATCTCATTCTGTCCTAAGGTTACCATGTGTTGGAGCCAACTTGATGGCCATTAACCACTACCCTTTGAGGCATGTGGCCAGATCACCTGTTCACCCAGGCATTGATGGGTGCTGGACTCTCCCACCTGGACAGCTGATCTGGAGCTGGGCATGGCAAAGAGTCTGAGATGTACCCCATCACAGCCTGGTAGAGGTGCAGGGATCTGTTCAGACACTGCCTGAAGAGGTGAGCCCTGGGAAAGGCTGCATGGCGGGCAGAGGCATGCGATGAAGGGCAAATCGGGCCATGGCATACATGATGTGAAATAGGACCTTGGTGAAGAAGATATGTGGGGTACCAGTGAGCCCCTTTTCCTGGGAGGAGATGCTGCCTTTAGATGGAGCTCATGAGATGCTTGGTTTTTGGCTTTGCCATTTTCCCTCAGAGCTCTTTCTCTGGGAGAACCGGAGTGGGTCTCTTCCCTGGCCTTTTGACAGTAGTTTCCTTGAGCCCAGGAACATGTTTCTTAACTAGGCACCCAGCCCACAGGGTGTGGGGCAACGCTCACCTCTTCCAGCCCCCTCTCCCTCCTGTCTTGGTTGCGGTGGTGTTGGTAGGTGTGATCCAGTGCGTTCCAAATCACAGAGATCCCATGTACAGCAGCACGAAACACCGCCCAGTCCTGGCACACGCTCACAGTGGCTCTTATGTTGGAGTCACTGCATGTGTCTGTCTGTCCATCTCCTGGAGGGCCTTTATCTTTCATGGCCCCTCGACTTTACCATGCAGGATGGCCCTCTCCACGGACTGGTCTCTCCCGACAGCATGTCCAGTGTCGGTGAGACCAGACCTTGCCAAGGGTGCCTTCCAAGACAGGTCTGTTTGCACAACCAAACCCCTCTTCTTTCCTGTTCTTGTGCCAACAGGGAAAAAGGGAGAGGAGAGGGGGGAGAAGGCCAGGACGCAGAAAGGAAGGACCATGCTGCCCCTGCATTGGATCATGAGCTCTGCAGGGGCCTTGCCTCACTAAATACTCCTCAAATAAAGCCTTGGGGGAGGACCCAGGCTCGGAGCTGGAAGCTGCCGGTCAGGAGCTCAGAGAAAAGAACAGCCGGGTGCTTTCCCACTGGTTGGTCCTCAGCCTCCTCATCTGCCACCCGTGGTGCCGCCTGGGCACAGAGAGTTCCAGCCTCATCGCTCTGAGCATCACCGGGGCTCCTGCCAACCCATGACAGCCCCCCATCCATCCTGGGTAATCAATTGGTCTCTAATGATTTCCACTAGCCTTCTTATTAGCTCGCAACCAGAAATGGGGCCGGTGGCTTCCTCCTTTAGCTCGCTCTGCACCTGCGGCCCCAGCCAGGCGAGACCTGGTCCTTAATATTATGAACATTAGGCTAATTTCAATTAGCCAGGAGGGGGAGAGGAGACCTCCACCTTCCTTCTCCCCTCCCCTCCCCACTTCCTCAAGCCCAGATCAGCATTCCTTCTTCCCTGGACGGGCTCCATGGGATCCTGCTGGGAATCCACAGCCTCACTCACCAGAGCTTCAGCCAGGTGGTTATGATTCAGCATAGGCTGGGCTCGCAGGGGCCAGGCACCTCTACTTAGGGGCCTCACCAGAACTTTACATCTCAGAACGGTTGCTTATGTGCTATTTAAAGGGAAAGGGGCCCTGGGGGTTCTGTGTGGGAGAACTCAATTCAGTCTTGAGACAATGTATCTTGTCCACTGGTCCCTGCAGGCATGCATGTTGCTCTGATGTGTGTGATGCTTAGGGAGCTGGTGTCGGCTAGCCCGATAAGGGTAGGGATGGAACCCAACCTATCGATCATCGGGTCACAGCCTGATCACACACCTCCTTAGGGGTGTGGCCTTTTGTATAAGAATCGAATCCTCTTTGGCCTTCTGCCTCCTGTGGAGCTGAGTCTTGCCCCTGGCTCCTCATTCTCCTGTGGGCCACCTGCCCATCCCAGGAGCCTCCAGTGGACCCTTGCCAGTGGATTCCCTGGGTCAGCTTTGGATTCATATAACCTCTGAGTCCACCAGTCGGGTCCCCTGCTGTCCCTGCTTCATCCTCCTGCTTACCGTTGATCAATCAAGAGTCAGGTAAAGCCTGGGACTGGACTTACCTGTTTCTACAAGTGTGTAGACCATTTCTTGATAGAAATTTCTTTTGGTAGCCATCATGTGCGGCCTATACAACAGAGGCGAGCATCTCTGGTGTGGCTCCTCTAGAGAATCCAGCTGAGCATCCTGTGAAACAGCGTCCAGCAGAGCTTCCAGACTAAGAGAGACTGGGAAGAAAGGCCTGGCGATCTCCTTGGGAAAACCAGTCTGTGAAAACTCTTCGCTTACATGGATCCAATCCACACAGAACCTGAGGGTGGCTTCAGGCTGGGCAGAACTCTACTCTATTATGCATGAGAATTTCTCGACAGCAGCAGCCCCAAGGACTCAGTAATAGCTGGTGGCAGATGTGTCACACCAGCTTGGAATATGTAGTTCCTCCAGGAGTTATCATGTGGCAACCCTGGCATCACCAAGTAGCCCTGGTGGCCTAGTGGTCTGCTTTGGGTCGCACACCACAAGGTCAGCAGTTTGGAATCACCAGCTACTCCAAGAGAGAAAGACAGGCCTTCTATTCCCATAAGGTACCTCCCAGGGGCAGTTCTACCCTGTCCTGTAGGGTGCTCTGAGTCAGCATCGACTCCATGGCAGTGAATTTGAGGGTGTTTTGGAGGTCTTGCCACCAATGAGGGAGAAAGAGGAGGCAACCTATTTCCATAATGAGTTACAGTGTCAGACACCCACAGGGACACTTCTACCTTACCCGTAGAGCCCCTGTGAGTCAGTCTCTACTCAGTGGCAGTGAGTTTAGTTTATGGTTTTGGTCACTGCCATCCCCAACCCCATCCCCAACCCCAACCCCATCCCCATCCCCATCCCCATCCCCATCCCTATCCTCTACCCCATCCCCATCCCCATCCCCAACCCCATCCCTAACTCCATCCTCAACCCCAACCCAAGTCCCAACCCCAACTCCAGCCCCACCCCCATCCCCATCCCCATCCCAACCCTATCCCTACCCCCATCCCCATCCCCATCCCCATCCCCAACCCATCCCCAACCCCATCCCCATCCCTATCCTCTACCCCATCATCATCCCCAACCCCATCCCTAACTCCATCCTCAACCCCATCTCCAACCCCATCCCCATCCCCAACCCCATCCCCATCTCCATCCCCAGCCCCAACCCCAACCCCAAGTCCAGCCCCAGCCCCAGCCCCAGCCCCAGCCCAGCCCCAACCCTATCCCCATCCCCATCCCCATCCCTAACCCCATCCCCAACCCCAGTCCCATCTGCATCCCCAATCCCATCCCCATCCCCATCCCTAATCCAATTATTTCCACCTCCACCTTCATCACTATAGTTCCAATCTATGCAGCCCCTGGTGCAGGGCCGGGCAAACAGTTGAACTCAAGACGGCAGACAGAGCAGGGATGTGACTGCTTGGTGTTGATGGCCTGGCCTCCAAGGCAGGTGTCCTGCCTGGCATGTCTCTGAGGACTGCCCCTGCCATCTGGCTGCCTTGCCACCCCCTCTTTACTGCTGTCAGGGAGGCAGCTGATTAGTTCCTTCCGCTTAGTCTCACCCGCACTCTCTGTGCAGACATGCTCAGAGGACAGATTGCGCTGATGAGTGCGTTTCTCATTTCGGGATCTGGTCTGTTTACTTCCTGTTTTGTGCCGGCGGGTGGTCTTACAGCACAGGCAAGGCAGAGGTGCCTTCCTCAGGCTGAGCCCTCCTGGAGAGAGCCTGGCAAAACAAGCCGCTGCTCCCTGGAATCATGCAGCAGATTCAGTCAAAGGACACAGAGGGAAGCTGCCTTGCTGGGTTGGTGTGAGGCCGGAGGAACTGTCCCTTCTGATCCCAACCGTGGGCACAACTATAGTCCATGGTTTCCCTTGCAGTTCTGCAAGAGCCTGTTGTTGGGTCAGCGTCAAGATCCCCCCCCACACACACACACACAAATATCTGCAGGTACAGGAGATTCGACCCTATGCATCTGGACTGGGCAGTTCCACTTCATCCACAGGCATTGTGGATGGAGGCTCATGGCCCCAGGACCCTGCTCTGTATGGAGGCCATGCAAACTGCATTTTCTACATCTGTGCAAATATCACCATTTCCATGCGGCAATGAACTAGATGTCAGTTTACTTCATGATTAGAAGGGAGCAGGTTCCATGGGTAAGGAGTTCTAGAATTGTCCAAAGGAATCAATGGCAATAAAAAGATACCCATTGCCTTGGAGAGTGGGATTGAAGATGCTGACTGGGAAGGGGTGTTAGAGACTTTCTGGGCTGAGGGTCCTGTTCTCTGTCTTGGTAGGGAATTAGGAAACCATAGATCTATGCACTTGCCAACACTTACCAACTGCACACTTCATGTCACTGGTACACGTCACTCTGTGTAAAATTCACCACACAATTCTGCAACAAATGTTGAAGGTCAGGAGGGACCTGGAACCCCCTCGGGGAGGATGTCATGGTTGGTAAAGCAGAAGGTCAGGGAGAAAGGAAGACCCTTGATGAGGTGGCTGGACACAGTGGCTGCCGCAGTGGACTCTCAAATAGCAATGACTGAAGATGGCACGGGCCTGAGCAACAATCGATTCTAATGTCTACAGGGTCATTACGAATTGGAACTGACATGGCACAATCATGAATCCCTGGTTGATAGTGGGATATGGATGGGGCTGCTGATAGGGTCAGCAGTTCAAAACCAGTAGCCACTCCAAGGGAGAAAGATGCGGCTTTCTAATCCCATAAAAGAGGAAGGCCCCCAAAGAGATGGACAGACAGAGTGGCTGCAACAATGGGCTTGGACACAGGAACAACTGTGAAGATGGGGCAGGACCGTGGTGCAGTTTCTATCTGTTGTGCAGAGAGTCACTGTGGGCGGAACTGACTGCCTGGCCCAGAACAACAACTCCCACAATGATTTGCATTCTTGGAAACCCAGAGGGGCAGCTCTAGTCTATCTTATGGGGTTGCTATGGGTCAGAACCGACCGCCATGAGTTTAAATTTTGTGTTTGAACAAGAACCCCAAATGCTGATTTAGGGGGACGTGTACTGATGCCTGCAGTTTACTTGGAAATGCACCAGACATGAGACGAGCGGATGGACAGACGCCGCCTTGCTGATCGCCATTGAGCTGGTTCCAGCTGGTACGTGTGGTGCGTGTCAGAGTAGACCTGTGCTTCATGGGCTTTTCCGTGGCTGTTTTCGTCAGGAGTAACTCACCAGGATCTCTTCCTGGTGCCATTGGCGGACTCGGCTAGTAGGGGCACCCAGTGGCACCCAGGACGTGGAAAGGATGGATGGAGGGATGGAAGAGGCGGGCAGATACAAGACCATACATGCAGTAGACAATGTATTGAGTGCTAATGGAAGGATCTGGCTGGTGGGCACTTGAGTGTTCAACGTAAAGTTCTGTCAACTTTGAGTGTTTCTGTGACTCTTGGCACACCAACTCCCTCACACTTGTGCTGTCATGCTGAAATGAATTTTCAGCTTGTTACCCTCCTGACGTCACTGAGGACAAAGGGGTCAGATGCTGCCATTTGATTTCAAAGCATCAGGTACCAAAAGGAACTTCTGAAGGAGGACGTTCTTCTTTATCTCAGCCGGGCAAAAGTGTGTCGATGACCAAAATAAACCCCACGGGGCTCACTCGGTGCCGCCTCGGCGACACAGAAACTGGGCAGGGGAGGGTCAGCTCACATCACAAACTGTAGGGGACCAGGTTGTTCCAGGTGACTTCAGAAGAGATCCCTGAATCAAGATACTGGAAAAACAAAAACCAAGCAAAAGGCCCTTAAGAAGCTGAGGAATCCACTTCTCTCACAACCTCAGTGAAACTGACTTTATGAAGGAACCAGAAGGCTGTTTGGGCAGGGAGAGCAGACTTGGCCCAAACTGATCACAACTTGCCATGACCCCCAGCCACAGACTGAGCTACCCTCTCCCTTTACCAGCAACGCTAGTGATGAGTGGTTTTGGAGAACTTGGGAGTGTTGCTCTTGACTGGAGTGGAAGGAGGAAGCTTGTCCTTTGAGGTGTGGTTGAATTTTTCACATCGGGTTCAAAACTCAAGTCTTGAAATGCAGCCTGAGTGAACCTGGTGGCGCCTCCCAGCTCAGCCTTTGCAGTGAGTTGCATTGAAAGAGACACAAACATCAGCCACATGGCAATTTTAGGGGCCCACCAGGTTTATTTACATGCATGCAGCTCCAAAGGAGCCCTGGGGGCATAGTGGTTACATCAATGGTAGCCACCGGCCAGCTCCTCAGAGAAAGACAGTGCTGTCTAATCCCCTACAGCGTGTCAGTCTTAGAAACTCACAGGCGCAGTTCTACCCTGTCACTATGAGTCAGCATTGACTTGATGGCGAAGAGTCTGGTTTGGGTGTGGTTACAGGTTGGGTTACTAACCACAAGGTCAGCAGTTCGAAACTGCCAGCTACTCCCCAGGAGAAAGATGAGTCTTTCAACTCCCATAAAGAGTCATAGTTTTGGAAATTCACAGGGGCCCTTCTACCCTGTCCAGTGGGGTCGCTCCGAGCCGGTATTGACGTGATGGTCACTGAAGGCAATGGGTTTGGTTTGGGTTTTCGGGGTGTATGGAAAGAGCCCCTGTGGCACAGTCGGTCAGCAGTTTGAACCCACCGGCTGCTCTGTAGCACAAAGGATGGGGCATTCAGCTTTTATAAGGATGCAGTCTTACAGCCCTGGGGGGGGGGGGGGGAAGTCCTACTCTTTCCTGCCCAGCTGCCATGAGTTGGAATCTCCATTAAATGGCAATGGGTTTGGAGGTTGGTTTGGGGAACACCAAAGAATTGTCATCCAAAACCCACTCCACGGCTCCTCTTCTCTGAACGCCTCTGCAGACGCTCACACACCCTTACACTTACAACAGCCAAGGCTTTTGACTTCTGACTTTTCTCCCCACCGCTCCCCCTGGGCTTGATCCTTTGGGATTTTTCTAGCTTGTTCCATGACGCAGGCTGTTAGCCTTGTTGATTCAACCCTCATACCTTCCTCTCCCTTCTTCTATACCCCGCCCGCCTTGACTGGACTGCATCATTCTGGCCTGCCCACCGGGCTGGGAACGGCTCTCTTGGAGTTTGTGCGCATGTGCATACGCAGAGAGCGCAGAAGGAGAAGACAGGTTGGGTGAGGGGAGGGCTGAAGGTGGGAACTGCAAAGAACAGTCCTCTTTCTCCATAGGCAGGCTGCACTCTCCAATACCCTGCTCCCTTGGGGTTCCTTCTCCCTGGGGCCTTCCCTCTGCTTTCCCTTGTTATGAGAGAGTTTCTCTCCCAGAATTTTCTAGCAGTTGTTCCAAGAGCTCTCTGTGCATGGCAGTTTTCTGGGACCATTCCACTCTAGTCCTGGAGCCGAGACAGTGACGCTGAAACCCCAGGGCCCTCCTCTCTTCTTCTGAGAAACCCAAATCTAGTGCTCCTGTGGCTTCAGGAGAAAATCATCTCTCTCCCCCAGCTGTGAGGAGATCAGGAGAGAGGAGGTGTTGTTGGGGAAAGAGAGACAGAGAATAGGAGACTAGCTTGGACTGACAAGTAGTGAGCAAGAGGAAAAATTAGGGAGTCTCACAGCCCTCAGATGGGGGTTGACATTGGCCCAGTGGACCCAGACCCCACTTCAGTGGGCTGCTCTCCAGATGATGGGGTGGGGCAGGGGAGGAAGTGGGCTGCAGACAGCCACTGAGTCAATGTGCTCAGCACTGTGAGTCAGATGGTGGGCCTTGATTCAAGCAGCCTCCCGTCTTGGAGAGAAGACGTAGGAACCCTGGGCAGCCAGGAAAAGACAAGCTGACTCCTCCTCAGGGCTCTGTGTTCATGATGTTGTGCTTCTTGTTCCCTCATGGCAGCTGCCACCACCCACGAAGGCTCAGTGTGATTAGCCTTTTCTGCCTGAAGAGATAGCGCTGGGTGCACAAGAGGCCTGGGGGAAGGCATGTCCAAAGTCTTCTGCCTCCTAATACTCCTGTATGGACAGAACCTGAACCTGTCTGGGGTCAGCGCCCCATGCCATTGATGGCTATGCTGTGGCATGGGAGCTCCCCAGGGCTGATGCACCAACATGATCAGCCACGTTGAGATGCTGGCTGATGGGCAACACCAAACTCAGCCTCAGCATCAAATCAAAGACCTGAGGCCCTGGGTGAGACCAACAGTTAACAAGCTTGGCTGCTCCCTATCATTTGAGGTCACCCTTGAAGAGGAAACTTGAAAGAAAGCCCTGGTGACCTATCTCCTTCCAAAAGCTCAGTCAATGAAAAGCATTGGTGGGCGGTGCGAGTGGATGGAATAGGGGGTGCAGTTCTGGCCGGGGCATGTCTATGAGATTTCCAACTGCCCTAGAAATGTGATGCATCTGTGTTAGGCAGGGTTCTCAGAGAAATGAGACCAGGATGGTTATGATTATATATATATATATATATATATATATATATATATATATATATATATATATATATATATATATATATATATATATATATATATCAAGAAGGATTATAAGAGCTAATTAGTCCACACAGCAGTACAGAGGGTTCAGTTCAACTCACTTCTGTGGAACAGTTAATATAATGGAAGTCCTTTAACTCACTGGGCTCCTGGGTCCAAGGTCAAGGAAGCAGACTGCAGAGTCCTCCCTGGGGCAAGGCAAGAAGAGTCTGCCCACAAGCAGCAAACAGCAGGGTAGGTCACCAACAGTCAGTAGCTCAGGAGCTTAGCTAAACAACCAGATGGGATGTCGAATGCAAGCAATGCAAGGTGACAGAATCCACCAGCCTCAAACTCCAGTGATGTACTCACCAGCAGCGTGTCGAAGTAGATCTCGAAGGAGCATCAAGCTCTAGCAATATGAACCACGGGCTGGCCTGGCCCGCAGGTAGTGTTCACAGGTGGAGGCAGAGAACTAGCTATAGCAGGAGCACACAATCTCCAGCACGTTAGAAAGGGGGGTAGGGGGCGGGCCTTGCAGAGCCATTTATCTCTTTGCCCTCCAATCAAATTGCAACCTGATTAATCCCATGTGTTCCTATTGGCCAGGTTGGTACAATAAACCAAACTATCACGGCAGTGATAAAATAATTCAGGGTCAAACTCAAGCTCTCCACTGTCCAGTCGATGCCAATTCATAGTGACCCTACAGGACAGGAGAGAACAGCCTCTGAGGGATTCCAAGACTGTATGCCTTTATAGGAGTAGAAAGCCTCATCATTCTTCCTTGGTGGAGCAGAGGATTTCCAACCTCTGACCTTGCAGTTAGCAGCCCAATGTGAAACCACTATGCCACCAGCACTCCTCACAGTTCAGGCTCCAAAAAATCAAAACCAAACTCACTGACATCAAGTCAATGTTGACGCATCATGACTCTATAGAACAGGGTAGAGCTGCTCCTGTGGGTTTCCAAGACTGTAACTCTTGACAGGAGTTGAAAGCCTGGTCTTTCTCCAGAGGAAAGGCTGGTGGTTTTGAACTGCTGACCTTGACTGTTAGCAGCCCAACATGTAACCACTACGCCACCAGGGCTCCTGGCTTGCATTGGGGCAATTCTGGAGTTCCAGTTCAGATGCTGTTTGGGATTCAAGAGGTGGGGAAAGAAGGACTCCATTTGGAAGGGCAGACCTGGAGGTGAGACACTCTCTTTTTTTCCTCTTTGGTAGAAAATTCAAGTTTGGAAAGCTTCACCAGATCCTAGGGAAGGAGAAACTGGAAAAGGCAATGGAATTCCCAGTCCTCAGATACTCCGTAGAAGCCTTGGTGGTGTAGTGGTTATGTGTTGGGCTCCTAACTGCAAGGTCAGTAGTTCTAAACCCCCCGCAGTTCTAAGACTTTCTACTTCTGTAGAGATGTATCTTCTCAGAAGCCCACTGGGCAGTTCTACCCTGTCTTATAGCATCGCTGTGAGTTGGCAATGACTCAGTGGCAGGGAGGATCATAATCCATGTAGAGCCAGTATAGACCAGGCCGGCCCCGGCCACTGCGCACTTGACACACGCAGACTCATCCAGCTCCTACCTGAAAGAGCATCCCTGAGAGGCTAAAACTAGCAGGGCAATGGGGACACGCCACAAGGGCCCAGCCAGGTGCACTGCAGGTGGCCTGATCTTTTGGCTGCGTCTACCCAGGTCTGATGGCCAGAGGGTGACCAGCACCTCATGGACCTGTCCTGCCACCCCAGCAGCTTCCTCTGAGTCTGTGGGGGAGCCTCAGGAATGCGTTCTGCTCTTGTTTGTTCTTAACAGCAGGGCCCTTTATTTGATCTGTCTCTGTTAGTGTTGCTGTTAGGTGCTGTGTTAGTCTGGGTGGACTACAGAAACAAATTCTTAGACACCCATATATGTATGAGAGAGAGTTTTATATAAAAGAGCAATTGTATATTGAGAAAACATCTCTGCCCAGTTCAGATCAAGTCTGATATTAACCCACTCCTGGTACCATAAGTCCGGGCAGACTAAAGAAACAAATCCAGAGACATTCACATTTGTATGAGAAGAATTTTATATGAAAGAGTAATTGTATATTAAGAAAGCATCCCAACCCGGTCCAGTTCAAGTCCATAAGTCCAATATTAGCCCATATGTCTGATACCAGTCTATAAATACCTCTTCAGACTCATGCAACACAAGCAATGACGCTGAATGCAGGAAGATCACAGGCCAGTGGGTGGGTAGTCTTGTGGATCCAGTGGTGGTGAAAGCATCTCGATGCTGGTGGGGTTCTCCATGTGACTCCTCCAACTCCAGGGCTGTAGCACAGCTCCACGTGTCTTGTCAGGAGGAATGTCTCTCACAGGGAGTGAGGATGGACGCCCTGCCTCCAGTGAGCTATTTATTTCCACTGTGCCTCCAAAGAGGTCATCAAGCTGCAACCTGGTTTCCAGGCAAGACTCCACCCCTTCCTCAAGTTGACAGCTCACATCACTGCCGCGGGGGCCATGGTTCCCACAGCAACCCAACACAGAACAGAGGAACACACGGCCCACTCCTGGGCATCCTCACAAAGGATCCTATGCTTGAGCCCATTGCTGCAGCCACCGTGTCCATCCATCTCCTCAAGGGTCTTCCTCTCTTTTGCAGGCCTGGTTTACCAAGCACAATACCCTTCTCCAGGGACCAGTCTCTCCTGACAACACACCCAAAGTGCTCGAGGGAAGTCTCACCATCCTTGCCCCTACAGAGCATTCTGGCTGTCCTCCTCCCGAGACAGATCTATTTGTCTTTTGAGCAGTTCTCAGTACGTTCAACGTTCTTTGGCAGCCCCATCATTCAAACGCGTCTGTGTCTTCACGTCATTCTCCCCATCATTCTGTGTCTTCACAAAAGAGGGACAAGCGCAGATGCTGCCTCACAAGACCTGATGATCTTCTACCCAAAAGCCAGCCATCGAGCACTCTGTGGGACACCGTTCTTGTCTGACCCACGGGGGGTCATCATCAGTCACCCCCCATGCCCAAGCCAGGGGGACTGTTTTCCCAAAATCCACCCCAGAGAACTCCCGTGTCTTTTCAGAGGCTTGGACCCTCTTTATTTCTAACTTTGGGGGCTTGGCTCCGTGTCCTCTGTTGGGACTGCAGGCTCTCCAGACCCCCCTTTCCCCTGTAATGGAGATGCCCCCCATTGGTGACTTGGCTGCTCAGGGAGGCCTCCAGCCACCCTCTCCTCACCCTCACAGAGTGGCTCCTTCCTGTACAACTCCAGGAGGGGTTGCCCTGGGAGACGGAGGGGGGCCACTAGCCTCCAGACAATGGCACTTCTCTGAGCTCAGTGGCGCTTGGCTCTTCAATATTTATAAGCAGCAGCCCTAATGGAGGGAGGGAGGGAACATTAGCAGCAATTTTCTTCTGTGCCTCTTGCTTTATTTTTTTTCCCAATTTTTTTCCCCTGCAAGTGAGGGGGCATACAGAGGAGAGACAAGATAGTGGACGCCTCTTTGCTTCAGTCAAGGGGAAGATGGGAAGGGGCCAGAGGACAAGGCTGCTCAGAGGGAGTGCCTCAGGGCTGGGCCTAGGGCCTTGTCAATATCCCACCTGCCACCCTCCCCCACCCCATCATCACCCAGATCAGCGGTTCTCAACGTGTGTGTGTGGGGGGTGTGTGTGTGTGTGTCAAATGACCTTTTGACAGGGGTCGCCTAAGGCCATAGGAAAACACATATTTCTGATGGTCTTAGGAACCTAGACACCACTCCTCTATCCGTCTCCAGGAGGGTCCACCCACATGCAGATACACCCACCTACGAGTACCCGGTGTGAAGGCCGTTACCCATGCTACACCATGCTTCAAGACAAATGTCATTGATTTGTCATTAGAAATAAATATTCCACAATATATAATTACATATTGTTTTTGTGATGAATCACTATGCTTTAATTAGGTTCAATTTGTAACAATGAAAATACATTCTTCAGGATGAACAAACTGGAGGAGAAAACAATGGGACCTACAGTTCCGGGGGGACATGGGAGAGGGGGAGGTGGGGGGAAAGGTAGTGTGTTAACTAACCCAGGGACAAGGGAACAACAAATGATCCAATTGATGGTGAGGAGGGTGTGGGAGGCCTGGTAGGGGGTGATCAAGGGTAATGTAACCAAGAGGAATAACTAAAATCCAAAGGAAGACTGAGCATGATAGTGGGACAAGAGGAAAGTCAAAGGAAACAGAGGGAAAAGCTAGGAGGCAAAGGGAACTTATATAGGTCTAAATAAAGGCATGTACATATATAAATACATTTATATATGAGGATGGGGAAATAGATCTTTGTGCATATATTTATAGGTTTAGTATTAAGGTAGCAGAAGGACATTGGGCCTCTACTCAAGAACTCCCTCAATGCAAGAATGATTTCTTCTATTAAATTGGCTTTCTATAATGCTCACCTTCCTGACACAACCGCTGAAGACAAAGCAGGTGAATAAGCAAATGTGGTGAGGAAAGCTGATGGTGCCCAGCTATCAAAAGAGATAGCGTCTGGGGGTCTTAAAGGCTTGAAGATAAACAAGCGGCCATCTAGCAGGGAAGCAACAAAGCCCACATGGAAGAAGCACACCAGCCTGCGTGATCACAAGGTGCGGAAAGGGATCAGTTATCAGGCACCAAAGAACAAAAATAGCATATCATTATGTGCTCACCTCCCTGATAAGATCACTGAAGACAAATGGGTGCATAAGCAAATGTGGCGAAGAAAGCTGATGGTGCCCAGCTATCAAAAGATAAAACATCTGGGGTTTTAAAGGCTTCAAGGTAAACAAGTGGCCATCTAGATCAGAAGCAACAAAGCCCACATGAAAGAAGCATACCAGCCTGTGCAATCACGAGGTGTCAAAGGGATCAAGGATCAGGCATAAAAAAATCATATCATTGTGAATGAGGGGGGAGTGCGGAGTGGAGACCCAAAGCCCATTTGTAGGCTACTGGACATCCCCTTACAGAAGGGTCTCGGGGAGGAGATGAGCCAGTCAGGGTGCGATGTAGCAATGATGAAACATATAACTTTTCTCTAGTTCCTAAATGCTTCTTCCCACCCCCACTATCATGATCCCAATTCTACCTTACAAATATGGCTACACCAGAGGATGTGCACTGGTACAGATAGTAACTGGAAACTCAGGAAATCCAAGGTGAATGATCCCTTCAGAACCAGTGGTGTGAGTGGTGATACTTGGAGAGTAGAGGGAGGGTGAGTTGGAAAGGGGGAACCGATTACAAGGATCTACATATAACATCCCCACTGGGGGATGGACAACAGAAAAGTGGGTGAAGGGAGACATCGGACAGGGCAAGATATGACAAAATAATATTGTATAAATTATCGAGTGTTCATGGGGGAGGGGGAAGGGGGATGGAGGGGAAAAATGAAGAACTGATGCCAGGGGCTTAGATGGAGAGCAAATATTTTGAGAATAATGAGGGCAATAAATGTACAAATGTGCTTTACACAATTGATGTATGTATGGATTGTGATAAGAGTTGTATGAGCCCCTACTAAAATGATATCAAAAAATAAAATACATCCATCATATCTGATATTTACATGACGATTCCAAACAGTAGCAAAATGACAGTGATGAAGTAGCAACAAAAGTAATTTGATGGTCGGGGTGGGGTGGGGGTCACTACAACATGAGGAACTGTATGAGAGGTGCAGCATGAGGAAGCTAGAGAACCACTGACCCAGATGGGTGCTAGCACCTTTCAGCTTCTATCAGAAGGTCGGTCTGAGGCTGGGCGCAACAGGGCCAGTGGGGAACCAGGAAAGGCAGGAAGTTCTGGGACCAGGTGTTGACTTGAGCTGAGGCCTGACTTCTCCTGGGTGTCAGGGTCAGTGCCCAGGATAGGCCAGGAGGTGTCCCTCTTTTCTGGGGGGTGAAGGGTGATACTTTCTCTGATGAGACTCAGCCACTTTCTAATCCCTGGGTAGGGGGGAGGTGTCCCATCTCCCTGGAGGTCCTGACACCTTCCTCTCCCCGGGAGCTCCGTTTGCCTTCTGCTCCCCAGGGTCCAACCCCTTCCCTCTCCGCTGTGGACTCCACCCCCGAGGGCAGAGCTGAGCGACAGTGGCTCCCTGGCTGTTGACCTCCCTCTTCACCAGGAGGAGCCCACGGCCTAAGAGCTCGTGTCCTGCCCTCATCAACATCATCTGGTCACTTACACCTCTGCCACTGAAGGGTGAACGCTGGGCTATCCGTGACCCCCCACTGCCTCCACTCCCAGGACAGAGACGCCTGGTATTCCTGTGCGCAGCGAACACCCAGAACCCCTGACCTCTGACCTGACATGTGACCCAAGTTTGCTGAATCACTCAGGTGGGCATTGACATGCCTCTGTCAGGTTCTCGGCAGTCAGCAAACTCGCTTAACTCTGAGAGCCCCAGTAGCCTAGTGCTTAACGCTCTCGGCTGTGACTGAGGGGGTGGTGGTTCAAACCCACTAGTCACTCCGTAGAGGCAAGATGTGCCGGTCACCTTCCCTCGCTCTGAGCCAGTGTCCCTGCTTCCTGTCCCTGTTCTGTTTCACTGTAACTAGAATAGGACATCTTTTTGCAGCGACCTTGAGCAGCCTGTCGAGTTGTCCAGATTGCTGGGGCATCAAGTTCAGATGCCTGAGCCATGGCCAAACAGCAAGTCTGCGGGGACTGTGCAGGCAGAAGGCAGACTATCCGGCTGGCCCTGGCTGGCCCCAGCATCACTGCTGCTGGACCCCGGCCTCTGCCACCGTCCCTATTGTTAGAATATGAGCACTTTGCTCCATCCTGCTTCTTCGCGCCATGATCACCTGGTGTGATTGGTCTGGGATGGGTGCGTCTTCTACCCTGAGAGCGGCCGGTGGTTTTGAACTGCTGACCTTGCGAATCGCAGCGGTACTCCTAACCACTATGCCACCAGGGCGCCATACAGTTCAATCATATTAGGAAGTTGTACAGCCATCACCACAATCAATTTTAGAACAGGTTCTTTCTTGTACTCGTTTTTCTTTCCTTTTTAATCATTTTATTGGGGGCTCGTATGACTCTTATCACCATCCATCCATACACTCATTGTGTCAAGCATATTTGTACATTTATTGCCATCCTCATTCTCAAACATTTGCTTTCTGCTTGAGCCCTTGGTATCAGCTCCTCATTTCCCCCTCCCTCTTGTACTCATTGTTATCAGCTCCCTCCTTGCGCCCAACCTCCTCTGCCACGCCCCCAAGGAACCATTGATCCAGTTGCTGTCGCTGTAGATTTGCCTATCTTGGGTTTCATATGAAGAAAAACATACAAAAGACAATGATGACGACAATAAAACTAACAACAATAACAAAGCAAACCAGAGAAAACCTCAGTCAAAAAGAGTGTAGAGATAGTAAAAACTGGAACAAGTTTAAAATGGGCCAAAAGGGGACCCAAATGATAAGGTGCTGAATTTTAACCTAATTGCGTCTGCGATCCTTTGTTTTCACGTGTACGCTGCATGATAACAAGGCTAATCACAACTTTTGTCTGTGGTCAGAGGGGATTGACGGGAGGTTAAACCACGAAGACACAACGATTGGTCTCTCCTGGTCTGGAGTAAAAGAGAAAGGAGGACCCCAGAGATTCAGAGAAGAAACTGGTTGACAGAACTCATAATCTATGCAACCTTATCTATACAACGACCCCTGCCCAGCACGTAGATGGTGGCCAGCTACTGCTACTGACTGTGTTCATCAAGGACACACTCGGGTCCTGATAGACTGGAGGAAAGCGTGGACAGGACGCTTATTCTTGCAAAGTCCAGGTGGTGAACCAGCTGAGACCAAGGGACTCTTCAAGACTGCCACCATGAGATAAGTGTATCCTTTGAACGGAGAATATTCCCAGGGGTCACTTGGTAGCGAAACCACCGACTTAGCTCATGAACTTGACTCTCACCCGTGAGCACTGTGCTCCTTGAAACTCTTCTCTCTGAGGTAGTTGCACAATAGAAGGCCATGACTTTCTCATGTCCCTGGAGGTGGGACACACTCTCTTCGAGTCTGACCTCGCTGTTGAAGAGCCACATGGAGCTGTGGTGATGGCAGGCAGAGCCCTGGAGATGCGTCCACTACCACTGAGTCCACAGGACTTTCCACACACTGGCCTGTGATCTTCCTGCATTCAGCATCATTGCATGTGCTGCGTGAGTCAAACAGGAATTTATGGACTAGTATTAGACACATGGGCTAGTGCTGGACTTATTATGGACTTGACCTGCACTGGGCTGGGATGTTTTCTTAATGTATAATTGCTCCTTGATATTAAGTTCTCGCTTACACACATATGAGCATCTCTGGATTTGCTTCTCTAATCAACCCGGACTGACACACTCTCTGGGGGAATCGATGGTCAACACTGGCCGCAAAGCAAACATGAGAAGGAAAGGCGTCAGGAAAGCGAGATGGATGCACCTGGAAAAAATAAAATAGAAATGCCATGAAGTCATGCTAATAACACATGCATGCGTTCTATGTTGCGTGTTTTGGTTTTCATATCCCACCCTGCCCAGCCATATTTTCCTTACAAAACTATACGGGTTTTTGAGATGAAAAAATAAAAGAAAGAGGTGTGTTGAGTAAAAATACTAACAAAAATGTCGACAGATTGAAAAGTATAGCCAATGTCACTGAATTTGTGACAATTTGTGTCAGAGATTAAGTCGTGCGTACATTTTTACAGAAAAGTGCACACAAAAAGTTATTTTGTAGAACATGGAAAGAAGGAGAGGAGACCTGGAGTCCCTGGAAATTGGAGTTGATTCCTTAGCAACTGGTGGTGGCGATGGAGGTGGTCTCTCCATCTTCCTGTGTCCCTTACTGGATCTCATCACCCTGCCCACCTCTCTGTAGACAGTCCCTTCATTCCCAGCTCTTCATCTGAGGGCATCTCTGGTGTCCCCTGGGGACCCTGGCTGATAGCATAACCTAGTCACAAAGGAAGCTGGGAAAGTATGTGTCTGGCATCTTGGCGTCTCTGGTGAGGGCCGCTCTGCTTCCAAGAGGACTGATGAGGTGGGAAACCCCCCAAACAGAGACAAGGATTGTACACAGTCACCACTCCTGTCCAACACGGTGCGGGAAGTCCTAACTGTCAATAAAGCAAGGGGGTGGGGGGGATCGATGAGTAGAACTGCCTTCACTCACAGACGTCATGATCATGCGCACACACGGTTTAAAGGAATCAACACCCTATTACAATCGATCACTGAATTCAGCAAGGCCACCATGGTGATACAAGGCAAACCTGGAGTGGGGTGGAAGGAATCAATTGATTGCTATGCACTAGCTACAAGCAATCAGAGGGGTAAATCTATAAATGCTATTTACAAAAGCATAAAAAATATCAAGTGGCTATGAAGACAGTCAGCAAAAGATGGGCAAAGCCTGCCTCCACTGAACAGTCAAATGCTGAGCGAGAAGTGGAACAAGACAGGATTTCGAGGGTTCTCACGGGGCCGCAGGAATGAAGACAGCGAGGCTCGGGTTCAGAGGGAGACAAGCAGACCAATTAGTGAAACAGAAGGGAGAGCCCAGAAACGGAGGCACGAGGTTTACGACAGGGGCGCCTCGGTGGCTCCGGGGAGGAAGCCGTATGGCCTCTCTGATTAGCGGCGGTGGAGCAATTGGAAACGCACCCGGGCAAAATGAACTGTGCCCTCTACCTCACACCACCAACAAACACCAACTGTAGGTGGGTCATAGACCCAGACGCAGAGGAGAAAACAATAAAGAAGAATGCATTAAAAAAAATAACGTCTTCACCTTGTTGCGTTAGGTGCCTTGAAGCCGATTCGGATGCATCTGGGCCTTACAAAAAGCAGAACCACGTCCTGCCGGGTCCTGAGCCATCCTCACGAGGATTGCTCGGTTTTCACCCACTGTGGAAATCACTGTAGCAATCCATTTCGTTGAGGGTCTTCGTTTTTGCTGATTTTTCTTAAATGGCACACACAAACACACACACACACACACACACACACACACACAATGCTAAATCTTAAAAAGATGGAATGAGTCCTGTAAAGCCATCTCTGTTACGGGATCATCAAGAAACTATGACCACTGTACAAAAAGTACCCATCAATTCTCTTTCCTGGGAAGGGGCTCACGAGTCAGGTCGGAGGAAAATGACCCCTGTTTATCCAGGTCTTGCAAACAGCAAGCTTTGCCCTGGGGGAAGGCCTGGGCGAAGTGGAAAGGCAAATCGGTGAATGAATGGACAGGGTAAACCGGGCCAGATCTCCACCGAATGACCCCTGGTGGTGCCATCAGGTCCAATCGGGGTTCCAAGAAGATGGACAGCTGTCCAGTCTAGTGGCTTGATGGCCAAGGCCCCACGTTCTTAATGTTGGTGAGCACTTCTGGGCATGGCATGACCTCCTTTGTCCATGCACCCGATGAAGTTCTGGTTCAGACAGTTCTGCTATTTGCCAGTGGCCCTCAGAGAAGTCCCACCTCCAGTCTGAGGGCATCCATGGGTGCCAGTCCTGTTGGTTAGAGCACTCTGGGCTAAGAGGACAAGGCCTTGGGTGGTACTCGCAATCACTTTCCTGGGGATTTGGACCTGAACTGTTTGTTTGCAAACTCTGATGCTGACCCACGATGCTGCAGTCCAGAACTGAGCATGCACTTGGAGACACTGCTAGCTCTTTGAAGGAGTCATTTCATTTTTTTAATTGGTGGTTGCTCTTTGGCTTCATCAAGTCCCTTCTGTCTCCTCCGACCCTTCTGTACAGCAGAGCCAAACACTGGCCGGTCCCCTATCAGCCTCACAAATTTTGCATTGTCTGTGTCAATCCATCTCCTTGAAGGTCCTCCTCTTTTCACTGACTGTGGCAGTTACGAACGTAATCTGTCAACTTGCGAAGGGGTGGAGTCTAGCCTGTCCACCAGGCCGCAGCTTGATGACCTTGTAGGGAGGCACAAAAGAGATAAAGAGCTCACTTGAGGCCAGATACACCCACTCCTTGTAAGACATTCCTGTTGACAAACCACATGGAGCTATCTTGATGGCAGCCAGAGCCCTGGAGCTGGAGGAGCCATGAGGAGATCCACGTCAGTGCTGAGATGCTTCCACCGCCACTGGATCCACAAGACTTTCCACCCAGTGGCCTGTGATCTTCCTGCATTTGGTGTCATTGCATGGCTATGTGACTCTAAAGAGGAATTTATGGACTAGTATCAACATATGGGGTAATATCAGACTTATGGACTTGATCTGGACTGGGCTGTAATGTTTTCTAAATGTACAATTGCTCTTTGATATGAAGTTCTCTCTTATACACACATGAGTGTCTCTGAATTTGTTTCTCTAGTCCACCCACACTAACATACTGATTCTCCATTGTGTGTGATGTATTTCTCCAGGGGTGGGTCCCTTCTGATAACATATCCAAAGAACTAGAGACAAAATTTAACCATCTTGGTGTCTACAGAACATTCTGTCCGCACTTCTTCCCAGACAGAAGATTTGTTCATTTGGGGAGTCCATGGTGTAGTAAGCATTTTTCACTCACAGCATAATTCAAATGCACCCATTCTATCATTCTCTTCAAGGATTGTTTCATTTTTCCCTGTGAAAATACCCCAGGGTGGGTCAGGCCCACGTTAAGTCATCCAAATGACATCGTCTTTCCTTTTGAACACTTTAAAGAGGTCTTTGTAGTAGATTTGCCCACTGCGATGCACAGTGCCAATCTGCTCTCCATTTGTCACGGCGCAGTGGTGCGGATTCCTGTTTTCTTGAGGTTGAAGGGCCATCTGTATTAAAGGTTACCGTCCTTGATCTTCAACAGTACGTGCTTCAAGTCTCCCCTTAGTAAGAAAGGCGTGTCCTCTGCATATTGCATGCTGTTAATGAGTCTTCCTCCAATCCTAATGCCCCGTTCTTCCTCGGGATGGCCCTGATTTGTGGGTTATTTGCTCAGCTTGTTGATAAACTGACCATAATGAAAGACTACAGTCCTGGCACACACCATCCCTGAATGTGAGCCAAGCAGTACCCCCTTATTCTGTTCTAAATGCAAACTCTGCATTTACCAGGGACTTCAACAAGTTCGTGGAAAATGGAATGAAAAGATAATGGGGTGTCTCCAGGACCCTCCTGAAGCCCCCTTGTCTGTCCAGGTTGTCGGTACAGGTTCCACATAGGCACAATGATGTGTTCTGGAATTCTCAGTCTTTGCACTGGTATTCATCGTTTGCTGTGAGCCACACAGGCAAAAACCTTTTCCTCGTCAATGAAACCCAGCTAACAATCTCTCTGCTACTAGGTGCTTTCAGCCCAGATCCATTTGACACCCAGGAGTGATACTCATCATCCAAGGTCATCTTCTGATTCTGGCTTGAATTTCTGGTAGTTCACTGTGGATCTAATGCTACAACTGTTTTTGAATCATCTTGAGCAAAAATTGACTTCTGTATAATATTAATGATATTATTGTTAATTTCCACCTTCCAAGGGATCACCTCCCTTTGAAATGGACATGACTATGAATCTCTTCGGTGGCTGTCCCATACATTTGGCACAGACCAAGTAAGCACTTTCCAGGTAGCATCTGTTTGTTGAAACATTTAGATTTGTATTGCCTCAATTCCTGGCATCTTGGTTTTCCTCAACGCCTTCAGTACAGTTTGGACTTTTTTCATCAGTACCGTCAGTTCTTGATCCTATGCCCACCCACCCCCTGAAATGGTTGAACATTGACTTTTTTGTTGTTGTTGTACACTGACTCCATGTGTCCTTTCCACCTTCCTTTGAGTTTTTCTGTGATGTTCAATTTTTTGGTCTACGGACTCGGTCTTTCCGTGTTGCCACTTGAGAGTTGAGGTTTTGCGGCAGCTCCTTGAGCTTGAGAAACGCCATGGGTCTTGCACATCTTGCTAGAATAATTTATTTTCTCCAGCTGCCTCCTGTAATCTTTCGTTCAGCTCTTAGGCCATCGTGTCTCCCATTCACTTTAGCTACTCTACGCTCAAGAGCAAGTTTCTGAGTTCCTTCTGACGCCCATTTGGCCATCTCTTGCTTCCCTGATTTTAATGGCCATTTGTGTTCTTCATGTAGAGGCTCTCCATGTCATCCCATAGCTCTTCTGACCTTTGGTCATCACTCTTTGAGATGGTTTCTAAACTCCATTCTTTGAGATGGTTTCTAAACTCAGGTGGGATAGATTTAAAGGTCATGCTATGGCTCTCATGGGCTCCTTTTAATTCTCTTCAGCTTCAACTTGAATTTGCATATGAGCAATTGATGGTCTGCTCTACAGCTGGCCGCAGGCCTGGTTCTGAATGATGGCAGTTAACATTATAGAGGCTTGTGTAGGGCGTATCTGTTTGACTTCATTTCCTTTTATTCACTGGTTTTATAAAAAACAGTGCACTGTGACAAATTAGAAATGATCAACAACAGAGAGAGAAACTGGTTCTTCAGCCTCAGGAGTCTGAGAGGCCGGTATTGAGCCCCACAAAGGGTAGGTCTCTGTAGAACATCAGAGGGCAGAGGGTAGGGGACAGAGGGCAGAGGAGCTCCACTCAGGGTTCCTTACAAGTCAGGGACTGCTGCTGCCTGCACTTGGCAATTTTTAGAGACAATTGAGCAAAACAGCCTAATCGTGGTTTCCATAGTTACAAGCCACCATTGAGGAGAGCATTAACAGACCTTAAAGGGAAAAGTCAGGCACAGGCAGAGTCAAGACGTGGTGGGGAGGGAAGGGGGGAGGGAAGGATGAGGTCTGGGTCAGAGGGGCGGCCATGCTACTCCAGGTAGCTAGACCCGTGACTGGGTGTCTCTGTGCCAGCGGTAGAGATTTTTGCTGGGGCCCACAGGTGGATCCCACCATCATGATTGCCAGGAAGACACTGGGGCAGGGGAATGACGGCGAGGGCCCTCAGCCTACGTGAGAAGTTGCATTACCATCCAGGCTCCTGCTCTCAGATCGAGAAGACTTGCTTCCTTCCCCCAACACTCAACACCCAGACGATGGGCCTCCACCCGAAGTAAGTCCACCTTGTAAAGGGGAGATGCCAGTAGGGATTCTCTCAGAGCTCCCTGCCCTCCATGGTGAAGCTGGAAGCCAAGACTTCCTTCCCCAGGCAGACTTCTCTCCCCGCCACCTGCTGAAGTCAATGATGCCCAGCATCTCCGTGCTTCACAGTGTCTCTCTCTTTGTCTTCCCTCTCCTCCCCCTTTCTCCCTCCTCTCTTCTTGCTCCCTTTTTGTCTTCCTTCTTTCCTTCCTTCTTTCTGCAGTCGTTCTGCCCCCCCCCCCCACCGCACCCTCACTCACTCACTCCACCTACTTTTTCCTTCCTTCCTTCCCCCTTCTTCTTCACCCACCAAACATTTCCAGAGCACGTCTTCAACAGCATGCATTGTTCAGGTGCCAGAGATCCAGCAGACATCAACCCATAAGGCTCCACCTTCCCAAGGCTCAATTCCAACGAGAGGAACAAGTGATAAAAGCACACATACAAACCGGCAAGTTCGATGACATTGGCAACCTACATGGGAACCCAAAGCCGTGTTACTGTCCTAGGATTTCCATGTTGTGGTTGGGTGCCACCCAGTCGGTTCTGATCCACAGCGACCCTGTGCTCAACAAAGAGAGGCACTGCCCTGTCCTACACCCTCCTCTGAGCCCATTGTTTCAGCCACTGTGCCAATCCATCTTGTCGAAGGCCCTTCCTCTTTCCAGCTGCCCCTCCATTTTACCAGACATGATGTTTTTCTCTAGGGACTGGCCTCTCCTGACTACAAGTCCAAAATATGTACGACAAAGTCTCACCATCCTAGCCTCTAAGGAGCACTCTGGCCGTACTTCTTCTGAGAAAGACCTGCCTGTCCTTTTGGCATTCCAAACGACCTTGTCCTTTAGGACGGTCCCCAAACCACCATAGCCAGTACTATAAGCTGGAGGTCTTACAAGAACAGGAATATATTATCTCGCTGTTCTAGAAGTTAGGAGGTCAGAAAAATGTGTCCAAGGGCGTGAAAGCATTCATGAAAGATTCTGTTGTCTTCCAATTCCATTTTTCAACTGTGTTTTGAAGGGTCCTATCTCCCGGGCTATATCTCTCCAAAGTCTGTAGGGGAGGGTAATTTCTGGGTCTCCCACTTTCTGGGGGCCCCAGCGGATTCTTGGATAAGGATGAGACTTCACACAGTTGTCTGTCCTCGGTGGCCCTTCCTCTCGCTTGTAGGACACCACTCAGTTGGGATTAAGGCCCACCCTTCTGTATGACTTCAGGCTAACTTAGCCGATGACATCTTCAAAGAACCTGTTTCAAGATAAGGTTATGTTCACAGGACAGGGGTTAGGACTTCCACATATATTCCTGGGGGACACCGTTTAATGAACAGTCCGCCCTCTGCCACGTTGTGGTTCAGTGCCATTGGACTGGCTCTGACGTTTCACGATCATGGGTACGAGAACTCAGCCATGCCTGGTCCTGCATCCTCCTCCTCGTTGTTGTGATGGTTGAGCCCCTTGCTGCAATCTCTGTGTGTCAACTGGTCTCATGGAGAGTCTTCCTCTTTAGTGCCGATCCTCTAACTTTACCTTCTCTGATCTCCTTCTCTAAGGATGGGTCTCTCCTGATACCATGTCCAGAGTGTGAGAGACCAAGCCGCAGCACCTGTTCTTCTAAGGAGAACCCCCATCTGCATGTCTTCACAAACAGAGGCGCCCGCCTTCTGGCCTCCAGGACCAATCCATTAGCAAAAAACTAAGGTGCTTCCAGCATGCAAAGTGCATTCCCTTCATGCCAGCAGCCCCAACGTCTCCACTCATTCCCGTGTCAACCCCAAGTCCATGTCTGCTCCCATGGACACGCCAGCTGCCTCCGGGTGATGTGGTGAGCCGGGAGGGGCTATGGCTGTGATGGCTGTAATAATTTGCTGTAATTATTTCTAGTGGAAGGGATTGAGGAGCAAAATACAACTGCCAACAGGAGAAATACAGAGACAGAGACAGCCACAAGCAGGGTGGAGGGGGAGATGTGTGTGGTGGGCAGGGACTCAATGTTGGGTAATGGTGACAGCACACAAACCATTGAAAAAACCCTCACCCACTGCTGTCAAGTCGAATCCAACTCATGGCTACCCTAGAGGACAGAGTACACCAGCCCCTTTTGGGTTTCTGTGACTGTAACTCTTTACAGGAGCAGACAGCCTCGTCTTTCTCTCGAGAAGCAGTGAATGGGTTTGAACTGGTGACCTTGCATTGAGCAGCTCAAGGTGTAACTCCCAGAGTCACAGACAGCAAAGCTTTGGGGGTTCCTGTGGTCATGTCTATATGGACCCCCAGAGAGCCAAGCACAGTCAGGAGCTCTAGGCCTGTCCTGGTTCTCCATCTGCCACCTCAGGACATCGGGCTCCATTTGGTGGTTAGACAGCAGCAAACAGGCCTGTGGGTAACTGTCCACAGCCCACCACGGGCCTCTAGTCACGAGAGCTCCTTGGAGCATCTTTAAGTCCACGGGAGGCAAGGGGGGAAAGGATGTTTCTTCACGGAAAGTATTCTTATGTGGCATAACAAGGAGACCTGCCTCAGAAGCACGGGCTGGTAAATCACTCCGGGGAGAGCAGGGGGCTGAGAGAAGTGGGCTGTGGGTTTATGATCTCTTCAGAAGCTCTTGAAGGAATTGCAACCTCGTAACTCACCAGCTTCCGCTCCTCCCTCGGCCTGGCCTTGCTCTCTCTCAGTGGAGGGAATGGCAGCCAGCATGTCGTGGGTGGGCCGAGGGCTGTAGCGGGCCCTGCTGGGTTCTCCGAGGGTATGTGGGCATGTGGTGGGAACTTGCGGTGGGGCTCAGGGCTGCCCAGGAGCTGGGGGACTGGGACTAAGCCACAGGGCTCCTGGGGGTTACACTCCAGAGGGTCCCAAGGAAGAGCAGCTCAACAGGCAAGTGTCAGCGCAGAGGTCCAATCCCCCCAAAACCGCATGAGAATGTAGGCGGGGCTCCCTGAGGGCCGCCATGTTTTTGCGAGTTGCTCCCTTTGGGTGGGATGGAGTGGCATCGAGCTGTCCCTTTGCCAAGGGACAATGCCAGCCTCTCATCAGGGAGCCGGCTCACACAGATCCAGGGCCGAGGGCTGGCAGCAGGTTGCCAGGGGACCTGGCTGTGACCTTTCTCCCACAGGGAGGCCATGGGTGACATCACATCTGAGGTTGGGGACAGGCACGGGGGTCAGGGGGAGGATACACCTCCTGTGACAAATCGGCAGTTCACGTTCTGCCATCGAGGACATGCCAACTCGTAGCGACCCTATAGGACAGGACTGCCCTCATGGAGTTCTGAGACTCTCACTCTTTATGGGATTCGAAAGCCTCCTCTTTCTCCCATGAAGTGATGATGGTTTTGAGTGGCTGGCTTGACAGTTAGCAGCCCAACCTGTAACCACCACGCACCAGCAAAGCATGGCAGGAACCACTACCCTCCCCGCAGGCTCCCGTTGCACCCCCAGTCACACGTACACGTCAGGGCTTCATCACGCACTGCCCCCATCTCATCAATGGGGGCTGGAGGCATAGAGAGGGCCCATGGACTTGTCCAGCGTCTTGCAGATTCCAACCCGGAAGCTGCTGAGACCTTTGCACCGTCTCACTAGGTCACCCGCCCAGTGCCCCCCACCCCTGTGAATGGCAACCCCTATGGGCGTTGTCTAAACCCCCTTTCTAGTCTTCTCCCCAAGGCTGTCCCCATGATTGCCACCCTCGCTCATTGTCCTCTGCCTTTCCAGTGCTCTGCGGATAACCAATCAATGGAGCGGCCAATCCTCCCCATCAAGACGCGGATCGAAGAGTGGATGCACCTGGTGGTAGAGTGAGTTGTAACAGCACCCCCATGAAGGGCATGGACACTGGAAGCAGAGAGCCTCTTGCCACATGTGGGAGTGGAGACAGGGGTGCCTTGGGCCTCAGTAGGCTCACCTGGAAAATGGGGATAGTAAAGCTATCTGGTTTATAAGGCAAAGGAACATAAAACCCCAAGCCCACTGAGTTGTAGTGACCCTGTAAGACAGGGCAGAATGCAGCTCTGTGAGTTTCTGAGCCAGTTACCCTTCACGGGAGTAGAAAGCCCCACCATTCTCTCTCGGGGCGCCTGGTGGTTTCAAACGTCTGACCTCCAAGGTAGCAGCCCTGTGCATAGTCACTATGCCATTCCAGGGCCCCCTTGGCATAGAAGCCAGGACCCTGAGACTTAAGTGGGACAGTGTATCTATGTAATTCAAACTTGTCACCTCATGCTATGACGTCATCTCGTGGAGGGAATCCTTCCCGGCCTGGGAGGTGAAAGCTCTCTGTCACACGCATCGAATCAGAGCTCCAGTTCCCCTGCACCCCACCGCCCCCACGCAGACCCTGGAGCCCCCAAGTCCTCGTCTCTATTTCCTTCATCTCTTCCTTTTCTCCTCCACGTATCTTATCAGCACGGCCTTTCTGGAGAAGGCCCCTTTTATTACTGATCGCACACGGAAGACTCAGATCGTTTAGAAACGCTCGGCCTCAAGCTCCATTTGGTTTCATCACGCGACCGTCGGTGGGGATTTGATCTCATGGCTCCGAGCTCTTGACCAAGCAGCAGGCGAAACAAATCGGGTCAGTTGTTGAGGTGAGAAGGCAGAACATGAAAGCGATGAAATGATTAGGGAGTAAGACTGTCATGTGCATAGCAGCATTGATTCTGCTCAAATAAAGTGCTGAGTGGTGCGTTACAGGCAATTAGAGGCCGCCGCCAGGATGACGAGCTAATTGTGGGGGGCAGATGGACAATCCGAGAGGTGCTGGGAATCAGTAAATAGGGGCAGACCCCTCGAGGATGTCACCCGGGGTGTGGGCACATCCAATACTCGCCAGTGGTCCCATCTCGGGGTGCTTCACATTCTTAATGTATCTCGGGGTGCTTCACATTCTTAATGTATCTCTCATACTCGGGTGAGTCAAGAGGCTTGCCACAAAACATTAGAAACCAAATTTGTGGCAAATTGGTAGTCAGGTGGGAGTGGCAGATAGGAGGTGGAGGCACAGGGAATCCCGGGCGGATGATCCCTTCAGGACAAGGGGTGTGAGTGGCGATACTGGGAAGGGAGAGGGTGAGTGGGTTGGAAAGAGGGAACCAATTACAAGGATCTACATGTGACCTCCTCCCTAGGGGATGGACAACAGAAAAGGGGGTGAAGGGAGACGCTGGACAGGGCAAGATATGACAAAATAATAATTTATAAATTATCAAGGGCTCATGAGGGAGTCGGGAGTGGGGAGGGAGGGGAAAAATGAGGACTTAATGTCAAGGGCTTAAGTGGAGAGCAAATGCTTTGAAAATGATGAGGGCAAAGAATGTACAGATGTGCTTCACACAATTGTTGTATGTATAGATGGTGATAAGAGTTGTATGAGTCCCTAATAAAATGTTTTTTAAAAAAAGAAAATGGGAAAACACAAGATAAGAAAAAGAAACCAAATTTGTGAAGCCCAAATCTCACGATGTGACGCTACACCGTGTCTCAAGGTGCCATCCAACTAAGTCTGTGCACACTGAAAATGGAGTTTCCATCTCTCTCATCTCACCAGCCCCACCCCCCACAGCCCCACCCAAAAATAATTCTGGGCTCTGATTGACACCGTGTCCAAACCAGCAGTGTGGATGTCCTTCAAGGGCTCAGATCATCTTCCTTTCAAATGTTCCCTGCATTCTGAGAGCAAAAAGAAGCCTGCCGGGGCAGTTCCAGGGCTGTAGAGAGGGCAGGGTTAGTTTTCCAATGAAATTCTCCCAGGACTGCCCTCACCACCCTGGAAGAAGGCGTAGGTGCTTGTCCAGGTGAAGGGAAACAACATTTCATTGGTACAACTTTCCTCAACTTGTTTCCACCAATGCAGCGTTCAATCATCCTGAAACATCTTCATAATAAAACTCAAAGCCAAACTCACTGCCATCGATCCGCTGTCAACCCGCAGTGATCCTGCAGGACAGAGCAGAACTGCCCCTGTGAGTTTCTGAGACGGTAACTGTTTCCTGGAGTAGAAAGCCCTATCTTTCTCCCTCGGAGCAGCTGGTGGTTTTGAACTGCTGACCTGGGGTTAGCAGCCCAGCATGTAGTCACCATGCCAACAAAGCTTGGCTCTTAAAAATAAGTGTCCTGATAAGACTGTAAATTGTGATGGGAGCAGAAGGCCACATCTTCCTCCCTGGAGGAGGCCAAGCCAGCAACCTTTCAGGTAGCAGCAGAGTGTTTGACAGCAGAATTGGGGGAGGCTTCAGCTGGATGGCTGAGGAACTTGGAAGGCGGGGTTGCGGCAGGTCCAAGAATGTGCTCTGATGTGGGATTGGGGGTGATGGTAAGAGGGCCCTTCCCATGAGTCAACTCTGGCTCATAGGAACCCTATAGGGCACCGTGAAGCTGTTTCCTAGGCCGTAATCTTCCTGCCTCATCTTTCTCTGTTGGAGTATATGGTGGATTTGAACTGCCCACCATTCAATTCGTGACCAAGTGCTTAACCAAGACACTTCCACAGCGCCTTCCAGATGATAGTCCCCAAACCAAAACACAAACTCGCCGCCATCGAGGCAATGCTGACTCACAGTGACCCGATACGACTGGGTAGAACTGCCCTTGTGAGGTTCTGAGACTATAACTCTTTATGGGAGTTGAAAGCCCAGCCTTTCTCCTGAGGAACAGCTGGTGGTTTTGAACTGCTGACCTTGTGATTAGCAGCCCAATGTGTAACCATAACGCCACCAGATGAGAGCAGAGGACATTAATTCTGTGACATTGCCTGGGGTTGAAAACTCTTCGCCAGAAGTGGGTGAGCTGATCCCCTAGCTGAAAATCCCCCACACCCAGGGTTGGCAAAAGGCCGGGTCCATTCTTTCTCCTCCTCTTCCTCTTCCCCCCACCGTCATGTCATTCTCTACTGATCTGCCTTGTTCTCCACTCCACCCTGCCGTCTTTTTCCTAGACGTATTCTTTCCCATCATCTCTCTCAATTCCAGCTCAGGAAAATGTGGAACTTCTGCATAATGACTCACATTGCATGCCAATGGCCAGTGATGGCTTTTAAGGCATCGAATAAGGGAAGGAAGGAAGGAAAGAAGGAAGGAAGGAAGGAAGGAAGGAAGGAAGGAAGGAAGGAAGGAAGGAAGGAAGGAAAGAAGGAAGGAAGGAAGGAAGGAAGGGAGGAATTAGGCCAAAGAACAAATCATCTGCTAGGAAAGGTGAGACTTCTCAAACAAGGATTGGCGAGGCCAGGCTGATTGTCTTGTACGCTGCAGCCATCAGGAGGTCCTAGGCTATGCTGCAATACCAGTCAGTCCTCAAACTCCAGTGACTTAAAACAGCAGAGATGGAGTTCTTGCTCAGACCCTCCAGCCATCAGGGTCACCTGGTGGCTCCTCTGGGAGCCATCGCTGTCCTCAGGCTGCACTCAGATGTCAAGGGTCAAAGCCATTTGGCCACCCTGACATTGGGGTGGGGAATGGTAACTCCCAGTCGGAGGAGAGAAGTGAGTGCTGGTGACCAGGGGTGCAATGTACCAGCTAGCCTTCCACCCAGGTGCAACCTCCACGCTGAACTGGGTGTTCTCAGAAGCTGTGCTGGCTTGGGCGAGTGCTCCTGGTGGGAGGACCCTCGTGGTGGGAGAGCTGCCCCTGCCTCCATGTACTCTGTGCAGCTCTGTTTACCCAGGGAGAGGTTCTGATTACCACACTCCTCCTTCCCACTGACAAGAGCAAGCCAGGAGCCGCAGCGCGATGGACTTGCTACAGGAAGATAAACTGTTCGTGGGAGGAAGGGAACATACGTGATGTCCCAGGGGGAAGCTAACGGGGGATGATCTTAGTCCCCACACCCCTACACCTCTCTCTCCATCCCTTTGTTACTGGCTGAGCTGCTGGTTTGGTGCTGGCCTTGTGCTGAACCTAGGACATAAGTCCCCCTGATGTGTGGTCCCTCAGCATCTCCATCTCAAAGAAATGGATGCCTTGAGCAGGGTCTTGGAGATTGACGTATTTTCGCAATGACCAAATAAGGACGCTCTTTACAATTTGCTGTGGAGTCTCCCGGTCCTGTCCTCTTTGTGGTACCTCTAGCTTCCACGACTAGCACCAGGGCTGCATCCCAGTCTGGCTCCTCAGAACTGGGACTTTCTCACTGGGATGGGGGTGGTAGTTATATAATCTGTTGTTAACTTGAGACTATTAAGAGCGAAGGGGTGCAGTTTAATCAGATCAGTCAGGTCAATTGCTACCTGTCAATAAGATCGCAACTTGATGGCCTCATTTGGAGGTGCTAAAGGGATAAATCATTTTCTGTAGGCAGGATACACACTCACTCCCTCTGAGACATTCCTGTTGACAAGCCACTTGGAGATGTGCTGGTAGCAGCCAGAGCCTTGGAGCTAGAGGATCCACGTGGAGACCCACACCAGTGCTAAAATACTTCCGCCACCAGTGGATCCACAAGACTTTCCACCCACTGGTCTGTGGTCTTCCTGCACTCAGTGCCATTGCATGCGCTGTGCGTCTGAAGAGGACTTTATGGATTGGTATAGGACATAAGGGCTAATATTAGACTTATAGACTTGATCTGAACTGAGCTGGGATGTTTTCTCAATATTCAATTGTTCTTGTCTATAAAGCTCTTTCCTATACACATATGAGTGTTTATGAATTTGTTTCTCTAGTCCACCCAGACTAACAGAGTTGGTATCACGGACCCCCCTAAAATCTTCTGGGCAGTGGGTGCAGCATGCAGCGCAGCTGGGCTTCTCCCGGTTTTAGGGAAGGGGAGTGAAGGCAGAGCAGGGGTCAGCTCATTCCACGGGTGGAGACAGAGCAGAAGATGGGAGAGGTCAAGGAGCCAGAGGTCGCGGTGGTGCTGGGATGGAGTGAAATCTGACTCAACTCCTGGTGGGATCGCTGCCTCACTCTTCAAATGAAGGGAAAGACATCTCCTGCCTGCTCGTGAATTGCAAATTTCCTCTCGAGTCCCATTGGGCAAAAGAAAGGAAGGGCAAGAAAACACGCTGGCGGATCACGCCAGCCATTGGACTTGTGGGTCCTGACTCCAGCAGCCCTCGGAGGTGTCAACCCATCCCCACGGGTGTCCCTGCGGTTGAAGGTGCTCCTCCATCACCAGGCTCCACTGGTTGTGACTCTGAGAGACTGCCTGTCTCAGGCTGGCCACTGGCCACACGGCCTCGCTTGGAGTTGCCATTGGCTTCCAAAATGCCCTGGTGGCCTAAAGCCAAAACACCCTCCGGTTAGCTGAAAGGTTGGTGGTTCCAACCCACCAGGGCCTCCATAGGAGAAAGCTGCTTCCAGAAGGACTGACAGCCCTGCAAACGTTATGGGGCCATTTTACTCTGTTACAAGAGGTCGCTATGAGTTTGGATCAATTCCACGGCAGCATATGTGATTTTCTGGGTCAGTTGCTGTTTAGTGGACCCCAACTCATGTCAATGCTACACACAAGTAAACTAAATTCCACCTTGATCCTGTATCTTCCACACGGTCCCCAGGAAGGGACTCTTGCCCTGATGGTATAGTGGGCTGTGTGTTGAGCTGCTAAAAACAAGGTCAGTGGTTCAAACACACCAACTGTCCTGTGAGAGAAAAATGAGGCTGTCTGCTCCTGAAATGAGCAGGGGTCCCCACGGGGGACCACTTTCCTTTGGGCACAGGGTCCCCGTGAGTCAGAATGGACTTGATGGTGGTGAATGGAATTGCTGAGGTTTTCATCCACTGGTTTTGCAAGATGACCCAGGTTTTATCCCATTCTGTCTCTGTCTAGGAGCTTCATTAAAACCCATTCGGTATCATAGCAACACGCAATCCTCCATGGACAGATGGGAGGCGATGGGGGCAATGGTGGCTGTGTGTGAGGGGAATTGGCTGGGTCAACCTCGTTCATGCTGGGTGAGCATTGTACCCTGGATTCACCACTTCCCAAGCTTCCTGGGATTTCAGTACGTTTCTCCACGCCAGAGGAGGTGCAGGAGGCTGGTGAAGAGCTGAAGTGTGAAGCCAGAACTAGGATTCTCCAAACTGCCTCCCCATTCCCACTGAACACTGCTGGGACCTGCTCTGCCAGCTGGAGGGACCGCGGGGGTGCAGTCAGCTCTGAGGTCCCCTGCAGACACTATCGACCACTGCCCGGCCCTGTACCAACCTCACATCTGTTGGTTGATGGTGAGGGTAGGACTTGCCTGAGTGTCTCCAGAGCCTGCCCTTTATCTCCCCACGTGCCTCTTCCTCTCTCTCCCCCCGCCCCCCCACCCCGACTTCTTGACTCTGCCCCTTTCTGGGTATCTGCCCCTCCTCTCTCCTCTGTGGTCCTTCCCTTTCTCTTGTCAACTTGTGACCAGGGTGAAGAAGAATGTTGGCATTCCAAAGGGTCATCTGGCCCAACCACCTACACGAGGCTCCCAAAGCTGAGTGCATTCACCGTGGGCACCCCAAGGAAGGCACAGGGAGGAGCCCTGAGCCCCGTGGCCAAATAGGGCTCCTCTTGCTGTCCCCTGACACTCTCACCACTCAAGGCAGACGTGAGGGCCCTGGCCTTCTTGCCACTGCCCTCCCGGCCATTCTCTTTCTCCCCACCTGATGTTTCTTCTCCTACCTAGGAGCTCAGCTAGGTCCAATACCCATCTTTGCCCAAATCAGAGAGCAGGACCAAACAGAACTCTTCACCTGAGGGCCAGACAGCCAAGGAGACTGAGAGCAGGGCTGGCAATCCGTGTGTCTTCTCCATAGCCGTCCCCCTGGACTGGCCTGCAGGCCTGTGTTGACAGGGACCCCAGGAGAGCGGCACAGAGCACCACCCTCCCCCTTGGCACAGCGCTGGAGATCTAAGTCTGGGGCATTTGACCAGGCCAGGAACCTCACTGCCTCCCTCCCACCCTCCCTCCTACCTAGAATCTCTTCAAGCTGCCACCTCCAGGGTCTGCTCCACGCATGAGGACACAGCCTCCCACTGAGGTGTCCCTGGTGCTAGAGCTGAGGCTTCCTGAAGCTGGAGAGGAGGAGCCGGTTCTCTGTGCCAAGAGACCACCCCCTTCCTGGGAAGCCAGCCTTCTCCTCCCCCCGCCCCGCCCCATGTCCAGAGAGAACGATACAACATCCCAAAAGGCATTTTTATTATTTTTTAATAAACTTTATTCTATATTACAAATAAGTTTTTTTTCTTCTTGTTGTTCTGAACTGCAAAATAGGAATGCCTTATATTTACATACACAGGTATACAATTAATTATAACAAAGGTACAGAGGCTTACCTTTACCAAGTTACAACTGGGCTCCAATTTAAATAGCAGGCTCCCGGGGCTTCCTAGCAGGCCCAGCGACCCTCGAGGACAGAGTAGAACTGATCTGAGGGCTTCCAAGGCTGACAAGCATTGCGGGAGCAGACGGCCAATCTTCCTCCCGGGGAGCAGCCATGGGTTCAACGTGCTGACCTTTGGGGTTCGCAGCCGAGCGCGGAACCACTTTACCACCTGGGCTCCTGCTTAAATAGCATAGTTTTCCATTTTTAAAACTTTTTTTGTCTTTGTAAATCTTTTTTTTAAAAAAAATTCTTACTAGGATATGCTTCTTCAAAAAGCAAAAACCAGAAGACCCTTCCTTCTACATCCGTTCCACCCACCCATCGTTGAGGCTCACGTTAACACTGGTGTCTACAGACAGGTTTTGCTTTGCTTCAACAGAGGGTCAGTGTTCAAGGTGGGAGCATTTCGGAAACAGTGGGGCAGGCCTGGAAGAGGATGGATGGAGCAGAGGGGCCCTGTCCCACTGCCCGCTTCAACTGCCGTTCTCTGCGTCTTCAAGACCCCTGCCTGTCTCTCCAGCCACTTCTTTATCTATTCCTCTGTCTCCTCCCACCTTGGAGTAGCACTAGAGACGGAAGTCTGGGTCATCTGACCGGGCCAGAAGCTTCCCTCCCTCCCTCCCTCACACCTAGGCTCACTGAGCCCTTGTCTGTGTGGTACCCTGGAGTTGCCGGTTGCTATGGTAACATGGGGGCAGGGGATGCTGCCAGAAGAGATGGGCCGGCCCATACCAGCTACAGTGGGGAGGAGGGCTGCTGCAGCCAACCCCTCCTTCCCATCTCCGGGCACTGGATGCCTTGTTCCTGGTCAGAGCAGCCTGTCCCTTAAGAAGTGGGGGCCCCGGCCTCCGGGGCACCTGGTGGGCCAGGGAGGGCCGTCCACTCACACACAGCCATTGGTTTCCAGATGGAAACGAGAGTCTCTGAGGTAAACTGGCTTTTTCTTTTTTAAAGAACGGAAGATTTCGCCGAGCCGACAAGCTGAGGGGCGCACCCCAAGGAAAGGGAGCGGAAAGACCCCACCAACCAGGACACCCATCGGACCCCATCTAGTTGGGCGCCTCGCCAGGAGGCCGGCCCATCCGGAGCCCCGGGGTCCCGGCATCTGACTTGCCCTGGCCACTGCTGTTTTACCGCAGCCTCTGTCTGGGGTTGTACCAGCGGAAGGGGGCGCTTCCAGAATGTGCTTGATTACTAGAGCAAAGCGGGTCGAGGAGTCCCGATACCAGAAAACGCACTGGGGCCGGGCGGGGGAGCCAAGCTGCAAGCTCAGGTTGGTTAGCTGGGTGAACCGGCTTAACTAGGTGCAGCAGGTCCGGTTCCTGGAGGGGAGGGGTCGCAACCCCCTCCTTCTCAGTCCCTCACAAGCTGTCCCTGGAACCTTGGGGGTGGGCGGGGGGCGGGGGGGCGGAGAGGCAGACAGAACCAGGATACGATTCTATAATTCCAGGAAAGTGGAGGGAAGTGGGGTCTGCCCGACCAAGGAGGCCAGGCCCACCCACCCCTCTATCTGCCAAGGCAGGCAGACTTTTTAAAAGTCCTTTTTGCTTGTTCATGAAGGGTTTTTGTTCCGTTCAGCTTTGTTGTTTCCTCTTTGGTCGTCACCCGGCACTGACGGAGCACTTTGACAACCACAGAATCCTGTGCCTATATTGCCCATCCTCCCCTAGCTACAAACAAACAAATATGAGTTCTCCCGGGATGGGGGGTGGGGACGGCTTTAAAATAAAACAAATGCCTCTCTCAGGGTCTCTGAGTAGTCTTTGCCGAGGGGAGTGTGTGGAAGTTCTGGCAGCCTCCGAGCACCTGGGCCAAAAGGGCCCAGGGCCACCCCAACCTCGAACTTAGGTGCTGGCGTCTCAGCTCTGCTATTCCTTGTAGAAGACTCAGCCCTAACAGCCCAGGCAGAAAGGACACCCCTCCCAGTGGGCCTCTACCCTTTTCTATAGCAGCCAGGGGAGGTCGCCCCCAGACCCCCTCTCCCTCTGGGGGTGTCATAGGGCAAGGTTTCTTTCTTCCCTAGGACTCAGATTTATACCCACACCCGGGGCCCCTCTCTGCATCCAAACACCCTACGGATAAATGAACAACTACAAAACTTCAAACCAACAGCCCACGTGTACAGTTCAAAAGGGGGGCTTGGTTGGGCTGGGGGGGTGTTCACTGAGGCCTGTTTGGAGAGTTGACAGCTGCAGGGGGGGAGGGGGTGGGCAAGAGGGATGGGGAAGACAGCCACATTTGGGAGGGGACACTCAGAAGCCAGACACGCAGTGTATGATAGAGTGGAGGAGGGCCCAGTCCAAGGACATTAATCCCAGCCCAGGACAGGAGAGGGCGCAGTCGGAGACCCTGCCTGCCAGTTCTTCCAGCAGTCCTGGACAGCCGACCTCAGGATTTAGCAACATGACGACCATCCATCTACATGGGCGTGTCTGGCCCTTGGTTCACCAGTGTCACCTGCATGGGGAAGATGCTGGCCTGGGGGACCCCCAGGTCATCCTCTGCCGCCACGCTTCAACACTGCAATTAAGGAAGAAGGCAAGACGATGTTTTCCTGAGGAAGGAACTGGCAGGGGACAGCTAGACATACACAGCGGCCTGTCTGCAGAGACTGAGATAGGCTGGCATTGCCTGACAGAGGGGGTGGCTCAGGGACAAAGCCCACATGGGAGACACTAGTCCTCGGGGCAAGGCCCTCCCACACCTGTTCTTTTTTATTGAGGCGGCTTCAAAGCCCCCCTCCCCACCTGCTGACTCTCAGCCCACCCTTTCCGGCATGCCAAAGCCCCACCGAATCCAGGCTCTTTGACCTCCTGGTGCCATTTTGACCCTGCTAGTTTCGAGGGAAAGAAGGGGTGCAGGGGGTGAATGGGAAGATGGCCTTTCCTCTTCTGCCTAGAACTCGAGAGTCAGATGAAGGTCCCACCTTGAGCAGATTGTAACCCTGCCAAATGGCCTTGACCTGAGGGGGTGGGGGGGTGTCGGGGATGGGTGGAGCAGTGAAGAGGCTGGTTTCACTTGCTGCTGCCTGGGGGAGGGCAGAGGCGACTCTGGTCTCTGGCCTGCAAACCAGAAGGGCTCTCCCTCCGGGGGTGTGGAAAGAAGATGTGGGGGCAGGACCCCACAAGCTCTGCATGTCTTTGCTTTTCAATGTATGGGCCACAAGAGCCCAACCCCAACAAATGGAAAACAAGCCCAAAGGAAGAGAGTTTTCAGGCCAGCCTGGCGGGGCTGCCCTGTTCTCTCACCATTCCCAAATGCAGCACCAGAAACCACCACCTGCCGCTCATGGCAAGGGTGCCCATCCTACCCCCCTGCCTGGGAGAAGCCAGGCGGGCAAGGAAAGCTGGCTCCCTCTGATTCTCCCTCCACTCCCTTCCAGCCACGTAGACCCCTCTTTGAGGTTTGAAAACAAAATGACTAAACATCGTGGGCAAAGTTCTGTACCGACAAAGTAACCACACTCCTCATCCCGTAAAAAACAAAGGCTTCCACACGACCCCAGCCATCCGCTTCTGCCGGTTCCCCTCTCACTGTGCAAAACTGAAAACATACAGCGAAACGCACGCACTCACACACACACCCACACACAGCTTTCTTTCGGCAAATCTGCGTTAAATACGTTTACGTCCCTTTGCCCTCTGACCCTTCCCCGTGTGCAAAAATCCCCCGTGTGGTGGGGCTGTGGGCACCCCACCCCAACAGCCTCCTCTCGGGCCAGCCAGGTCCTGTGGCTTTTTCTGGGGAAGGGGGGCAATCAAAGGACCAGGGAGAGAAACCCCAGGCTGCTCCACCTGCCGGCACCTTGACTTAGACTTTTCCTCTTGAGATACACCTTTTCCAAGTCCTCCAGTCTGGCTAGGTGGTTAGCATCTTTTCTACCATTGGTCCTGCCACTGGTGCCTAAGGTTGTCCTGCACCGGTCGGTCCCCACTGTCCCAGCCTTGGCAGGTGGACACCCTGATTTCCTGAGGACAGGTCACGTCTCCTTCCTCTCTGCCTCGTTCACCATCGGCATTTAAAAAAAAAACAAAAAAAACAAGGGAGGCAATGCCCTGAAGCTGCAGGATGAAAGAATGGATTCGAAGAAGGGGGGTAGAGAAGGGACCCTGGGACACGCCCCTCCACAGGAGCTGTCTGCCAATGCCCGGGGCACCCCGGGTGACAGACCCACGCACAAGTACACGGTGTATCCAGAGGGCCGGAGTGCTGAGCAAGCTCGGGTAGCCCCATGGCCTGGGCAGGCAACCCACGGCTCCTTCCAGGTTCCGAGAAGGGCTCGTTGGACTTAAGGGCCAGGACTAATGCTGATGTCTACTTGGATGTGAGATGACACTTCCGTGGTCCCTCGCAGGCAGCAGCAACTTGAGCTAGAGTGGGCTGCTGTGAAGAGATCCTTGGATGTGGCTGGAGACTGGCCCCAATGCTAAGTCCCTTCAAGACATGTGGGTCCCATGACTCTCCCTCGGCCATCTCTCACTTTGGCCCCTGTCCACCCAATCGACACCCAGAGCACACGAACACAGGGCCTGGCTGGTGGCAATGATGAAAAGGGGAGATGGATGAAGAGAGAAGAAATGGAGGCCAGGGTCAAGGTCAGTTGTCCGTCTCTCCTCTCCTCTCTGACCGGTCTTCCAGCTTGACTGTTGGGTTCCTGCTGATGGGACAAGCTGGCTGTGGAGGTCAGCTGGGATTCTGGACAGTCTCTCTGAGGCTGCCCTTGACTGTGTTTCCTTGGAGGGAGGAAGGGAGTGACTCCTAAGACCACTGAGTGCTGATGAGACCCCCTCCTGAGGGGCTGTGCCCGGGTAACCCAGGGACAGCAGCATCTGCATAGCAGAAGCTCCCACCTGGGCCCCCATCTTCCAAAGGGTGGTTAGGAAGGATGGGGCCCCAGACTTCTAGAGAGTGGTCAGGCAGGGGTGGCGGGGGTGGAGCCAGGGAGCGAGTTGGAGGTAGGAACTCCTGGACACACCCTGCCTGCTGTTCACATCGACCTTGAGGAAGAAGGGCAAGGAGGGTGGAGGGGCTGTCTCCGAGCAACGCCTGCAGCGCCAACAACAGATGGACCAGAGGATGGTGAGTGGGACTTGCTTGCACCTGGAGGTGAATGGCAAACAGGAGCTGCTTCCAAGGAAGACACACTTGTCCCCGCCCTTCCCCTGCAGGCCAGGGTCTCCCAGGATGGTATGTACTGCTGTCCTTCCATCTTCCCTCCAGCTGGTTCCCCACTGGCAAGGAGGAGCCTGGCCAGGCAGCTCCCTGTGGGCCCTGTGGGAGGCTCCAAGGTGATCGGGAAACCACAGCAGGTCAGTGATGTCATCCCAAGGGGCTCCCTATCCCATCCATACGCCATCGACACCACTCGGGTATGGCCTTTTTCTTCGCCCCGTGGCTAAGTGACTGTCCCATGGAGGGTCCTCTTGGAGATGGAGAAGCTGAAAGAGCAGGCTGGTGATGTCTTCCCAGAGAAGTTAATACTAAGCTCGTCACCCTGAGGCCAAGGAGCCCCACGGAGCAGCAGCACAGGCTTGCCCTGCCCCCTCGACTTCCCCCGAAGTGTGGGTGCTGCTGCTGACTTGGGGTCGGCCACGGGGTCTTCTTCTTGGTCCCTCGATGCAGGCCTGGCCAACCGGATGAGGCGAGGGTGGTGTGTGTCCACCGTTGAGCAGCTGAGAGAGGATGGCCCCAGGAGGAGGGAGAGACGGGTGGAGGCAGAGAGGACCGCGTTGCATGAGCCGGCGGGCCGGCGGTGCGGTGGGTGGGGGGCCCGTCGGAACTTGCACTTGGTAAAGATGATGACCTAGACTGAGGCACGGCTTGGTGTGTCCACCCCCAGGGCAGCCCTGGAGGGCGGTTCTCAGCTGTCTAAGCTCATGAGGGTTATGACTTGCTCTAGTTTGTAGGCCAGTTTCTGCTTCCCACACTGGTCGTCGTGGTCCAGGGGGCCCAGGATCTGTGGAAGGGTGAAGGACAAGGTCACTCAACCGAGTGTGTGTGTGTGTGTGTGTGTGTTTGCAGACACAGGCAGGGCTCCAGAATCCAGGTGCATATGCACAGGTAAAGGCTTAAGTAGGCAGCCTGCTCTGGGTAACAGGGATGGGGAGCGGCCGTGGACGGAACTGCGCCCCTCCATCCCCCGCCAACCTCTAGCACCCTCAAAGCTCAGTTAGGTCTTAACCTGCAGTACCTCGTTTGGAAGAGAGTTGTGATGATGTTTTTAGTTTTCAGTTAACACGAGTCACACACTGCATTTGGGGTGGGGTGGGTTCCTAACCCAAGAGGCGTGGGGTCTTTAAGAGACAGAAACAGAGTCCATGCCAGGACAATGGCAGAGACGGCAGTGATGTGTCTATAAGCCAACGCCTACCGAGAATGGCCAGCAACCACCGAAAGTTGTCAGAAGAGACGAAGGACCAGATATTCTCCCTAAGAAACAACAGGGCAGGTACCTAGCCTCCTCCTTGAACTGGGGGATGAGACAGTCCCCTCGTTTTGAGCCACTCAGTTTGTGATACTTTATGTCAGCCCTGGAGCACTAACATTGGGGGGTGGAGTGTAGAGAGGCACATGTATGTGCAGGACAACATGCAGGGACCCGTGTGTCAAAGAACACGGGGTGTAGACACTCATGGTCCTGGGTGGACCATGTGCGTGCTCTCCTGCCCACGAATGGCAGGTGGACTGAGACCTGGGCTTTGTTGCCACTGTAGGTTCATGGGTCAACATTCCAGAGCAACGTCAGCATGTTGCTTGGAGTCCACTGGGAATGGGATCTCACGGGTATTAAGAAATCCTGGGCCTCTTTCTAAACACAGGAAAAATCTCCCCTCCAGCTCATCAAGGCCTGAAATCACAGTAAGAAAGTTCCTGGCTTTAACTTTGCCCATGCCCACAAAGTAAAAAGCATTCCCAGTAGAAGAGAGCTAAGCCTTCCCTGGTCATTCACATCTGATCGGAAGGGCCGGCTGAAGCTTTGTCCAAGAGCCAGCCTTTGGCGGAGGACAGCCACGTAGAGTTGTTGGGGCGTGTGATGGAAAAGGCATTTGAATTTGGTTCAGACTCAAGAGCTACAGGTTTGAGTCTGGCTCCTCCCAGTTCTAGCTGGGTAAGGAGGTCTGAAATCTCTAGCAAGGGACAGGGTCACAGGTGCCCTGTGTGAGCGCCCTCCGTACCCCTGAGGAAGACCATGAGACAACACAGCGAGCAAGAGTTGATCCTGCTGCTGCTGGGAGCCTGGGGTGGCCCAGGAGGGAGTGAGCAGGACCTGACAGCTGCAGGGTCCCGGGCTCTGGGGTTCACGGCCTAGTCAATTTATTAGAAACTGGGGAAAGCAAAGTCTAGATGAGGCCTTCTACCCCTGTCAAGAGTTCCAGTCTCAGAAAGCACAGGAGCAGGTCTACCCTGTCCTAGAAGGTCACTATGAGTCCACATTGACTCCATGGCTGTGAATGAGTGAACAATCACCAAGTAGGAAGGTCGTGTCTATAGTGGCTTTTACTCCAGGGGAGGTTTTTAATTAGCCCCCCACCCCCCAAAAAATCACCTTTTCCACTCCACCTCCTCTTCACCTCACCCTCTATTTCCCTTTCCCTTCATGTCTCTGCCCCCATAGCTCCATCTAGGGCTCAGAAGGGCTGAGTACAGAGAATTCAATGCGAGGAATCAAGAAATAAAAGGGAGGGAACAGTAAAAGAGCAGAGCCTTGGGGACAGAGTGGTGACAAGTTGCTTCAAGGTCGGCAGTTCGAAACTGCCAGCCGCTGCTCGGTGGAAGAAAGCCCAGATGGGCTTCCTACTCCCGTAAAGAGCTGCAGTCTGGGAAACCCACGGGGTGGGGAGGGGGGCGGGTAAGTCTCTCTTGCCCTCCAGAGTAGCTGTGGATTGGCATTGCCTCGAAGGTGGAGAGTTTAGTTTCGGTCCACCCCCCTCCCCCGCCTTCTCCACTGCCCTCTTCACCCCACACCCCACTAACATCCAGAAGCACTTGATTAAAGAGCCTTGTATCGGAGGACCAGAGCAGTAGAAGAGAGGCAGCCCTGAAGGAGGGGGAGAGAGGAAGCAGGAGAACAGAAGAGGGACCGACAGATCTTGGTCTGTGCGTCCCTGGAGAGCGGGGCTTGGTGCAGTGGGCCACTCCCGTGGTCCTGGCGGAAGCAGATGCGCCAGCTGTGGACAGGGCCTCCTCCCCAGCCCCTGGCTGGTCCCTCCCAGCAGGCCCAGTGAGGGTGGGGGCTCACCTCCTCGCTGTACTTGCCCACGTAGGAGAAGATCTCAGCCAGGGCACTCATGGTGTTGAACTCGTTCATGTGCATGCGGGACTGCTCAGCCAGGTAGGCGTTCATGTCCTGGTCACTGATGGCTGGCATCTTGCCGATGTCCGAGTAGTACCTGGAGGGCAGGTGTAGGGAGAGACAGAGTTGGAAGCCACAGCTCTGCTTGGGGGAGGGGGAAAAGGGGGGATCGCGGGCCAACGTGTCCCCTTGAGCTTGTGGATGTCCCCACTGACTGTGGGGAGCTGGGGACCAGAGGCGATCTCTCTCCAGAGACTTTGAAGGCAAGGATTGGGAGTTACAGACCTGGGTTTGCAGGAGCCCCATCCCCTGGGGTCCCCGCCTCACTCCCATCTCCATAGTGTGGAAGCCACAGGAAGTTCCCTGTAGTGCTCTGGGGTGCTGGGCTCCCTCCTGAGGTGGTTAGATGGGAGGGGTGGGGGCTGAGCTGCTGGGGGAGAAGCTGGCAGAAGACAATCAGTCACTGTCACTTGCAGCTGTGCACGGCTGTCAACTGGTTAATGAGATGCCAGCACTTGCATGCTTAATTTCTGCAATTTGACATTTTAGGCACCAAACCCCAACTCCCCACACCAGGAGGAGCTGTGTGGCTTTCTGATGAGGGAGGCAGAGGACCCAGGACCCCAACGATAGCCCTTGTCCCTGCCTCTGGTGCGCCCAGACGGCTGCCGGGCCGCCGAAGACAGACCTCCAAATGAAGATGCTAACCCAGCCCGCTGCCACCGAGCCGATGCCAACCCTTAGTGGCCTGAGGGTACAGACTAGAGCTGCCCTAGAGGGTTTGCAAGGCTGAACTCCCTAGAGAGGCAGACAGCCTATCTTTCTCCCTCCGAGAGGCTGGCGGATCGGAACCTCTGACCATACAGTTAGCAGCAAGCAGTGTGCTGAAGGACTAACCGTGCCCCAGGACTCCCCGTCAAAGTGACCAAGAGGCTTCGGGAGAGTAGAAGGCCACCAACCCTGGAGTCCGGGCAGTGGCCTCGCCCAGGCCATCCAGAAAGTGAGAGTTAGAATCCAGACCAGGGCAGGTGGGGCAGTGGAGGCCCAGGCTGCGGCAGATGGAACAGCGAGGGCATAGGGCTCAAGGGGGCCTCACTCAAGAGCAGGTGAGAACCCAGAACCCATGGCCGGATCCCACACTATCAGGGCACTCCCCAGCCCCCAGACACAGTCCCACCTTAGACAAGCCCGTGTCCTTCCTGCCACCTGCCTCACTGCTCCGACCTTGAGTCCATCAACCCTGGACCTCCCCAGGGCTGCACCGGGAACAGAGACAGGCTGAAGGTGGGGCATGCCTATGCTGCTCTGGCGACAGGCTCGGGACTGGCTGTGGAGTGACAGTTCAATTTGCTTCCAGAGCACCCCAGGCTGGGGTGGGCAGGCAGGGCTGGGATGGCGGCCCTGCTCGGAGCCAAGGCTGGCCAGGGAGCACAGACCTGTCATTTGCTGGGAAGTCAGTCAGGCAGAGCAGCTCAGACGGCATCTGTGCCCTCTGGCAAATGAAGGGGCTGGTCAGAGGGCAACAGGGAGAGAGAACTGTCCCTGCTCCCCTTGAACCCCGGCATCGGCTAGGCAAGCTCCCCCACCGCTGCTGAGTGAATATAGCCTTGTAGTGGGGGCAGGAGGGGTGGCCCTGCCCTGCCTCCTAGCCCCTCTGGACCGAAGCTCTCTTTTTCTTCTCTCAGTGGTGGTGCAGCTCCTCCTACTCCAGTTACTGCAGTGTTGTCGGTTACGTGTTGGGCTGCTAACTGCAAGGTCAGCGGTTCGAAACCACCAGCTGCTCCGCAGGAGAACAATGAGGCTTTCTACTCCCTTAAAGGATTCCAATCTCGGAAAACCACAGGGGCAGTTCAGAATCCACTCGATGGCGGGGAGTTGGGGAGTTTCAGGCCACTCGTCCCTGGTCCTGCTTTTTCCGGTTTGAGTCGCTTCATCCAGAAAGAGCCTGTGAGATCTCTTCAAGGCCTGGGAGCCGTGCCAAAGCCCAGCCTACGGAGGAGGCAGTGTTGGACGGGTGCCCGCCTGCAGCTACACACTGACTCGTAAGTGGGTCACCCACACAACCTTAAGCAAGTGGCTTCATTTCCCCCCAACATGCTGCTGAGGAGCCTTGGTGGCACCGGGGATTAAGCACGGGGCTGCTAATGGGTAGGTCTGAGGTTTGAAACCCCCGGTCTCTTCACGGGAGAAAGAGGCGGCAGTCGGCTTTCGGGGCTTCAGCCTTGGGGATCCTATAGACTGTCCTCCAGACTCAATGGGAGCAGGTTTGGGTTGGTGGAACGCACCCCTCATGACTCCACGCCAGGCTGGGTTTATTGCTTCTATTTCCACAACACAGGGGCACAGGTGGTTCCAGGGTAGAGTTCTGACCTGAGTTCGACTCCCGCCTGTCTGCCTGCCAGTGGAGGGGTGTGTGGTGTGTTCTGAGAGGCTGAGCAGATTCCGGCGGAGCTTGGGGACTCGGCTGACTAGGACAAAAGGTTTGGAGGACCGCCGGAGTCAGTCAAGGGAAACCTCATGGACTACATGGCCCCACTGGCCGTGGAGCTGGCTCTGGGCAGGGTGGCCCAATCGGTAGGGGGACAACAGTGTGTGTAAGAACCCAGTGTAGGGACCGGCCAGCACAGTGCCGGGAGGGCTCTGCCAGAAAGAGCAGCCCCGGGCCCTCCATCCACATGGTGGCCGAGCCCCCGCCAGGCACGGGGAGCGGAGCCCACTCTCCAAAGGCAGTGTTTATGGAGTGTGTGTGAGAGTGTACATGTGCATGTCTGGTATGTGTATGTATGTAAACGGGACTGTGACTGTGTGTGAATGTAACTGTGTGTATGTATGTTTGTGAGTGTATATGTATGCTCATGTGCATGCTCATGTATGTATGTGTGTATGAATGGGACTGTGTCTTATGAATATACATATGAGTGTATAAATGTATATGTGAATGTGTGTATGTAGATGAGTGCATGTCTGTGAAAATATGTGTGTGTGTTTATGTGTAAGTGCATCTGTATGTTAATGTATGTATGTGTGTTAATGTGTCTTGTGTATGTATGTGAGTGTAAGTGCAAATGTGTGAGTGTATGTCTTGTGAGTGTGTCTTGTATGTGAATGTGAGTGTGTGCAATTATGTGTCTTATGAGTGTGTGTGTGAATGAGGAGAGGGGGACACATGGGCTGGCTGGTTGAATGGACAGTGGTCAGGGCAGGGCTGGGACCTTCTCTTTGAGCTGGCACCTCTCTGGATGGGTCCCCTCGAATAGTGAGCGCAGGGTGGCGCAGCGTGTCCTGTCTCCTGCATGCAGAGGAGGCAGTGTTGGACGGGTGCCCGCCTGCAGCTTCACACTTGCTCGTAAGTGGGTCATGCGCACTACCTTAAACAAGTTCTAAGCTGCTGAGCAGAGGTGGCGATCTACTTCCCAGTGCCCCTGGCAGAGATTGGGCTCAGAGTCTGACTGTCAGGCCGCCCTTTCTCCCTGAAGTCTTGCCTGGGGTGGGGAGGGGGACTAGAGGACAGCCCCCTCTGCCAAGCCCTCCCCCATTCCCTGGCGCTGCTCCCCCTGTCCCTTGGCAGTGCCCTCAGCCTGGTGAGACCACGGCTCTCCATGGCTGGCCGCACAATTGTTTCCTTTTCAGCTTGGGCTGGGCCAGCCTTTGTGTGGACTTGCTGCTCCTCAGTGAAGCTCCTCAGTGATTGTGAAGAATGCAATTACGCCCTGTCCATGAACTTCCAGCTGGTATCCTCACCGGCTGACTTCACGGCAGGCAGGCAGAGAAGGGAGAGGTCAGTTGGGCCCCTGCCCTTGAACTTGCTCCAGGGCCTCCCAGAAAGAATCCCACTCCCCTGGCAGCTGGATAGGCTGCTTGTGCTGGATAGGATGCCCCACCAGGGCTCTGCGCCTTCACCTGCCCTGGAGAGATGGTGTGAGGACGGGGGCCCTGAGCAGCTGGACTGTCAGCCCGAAGGCCGAACTTTACAGGAGGCTCCTACAGAGGCCATGGGCAGTGTCTACCTCTGCCTTTAGGACGGCTCTGTGGGGACCGCTGAGAAGCTCCTGTCCAAGGTCCCAGACGGAGTGAAAACCACAACGGTGTCAGCAGCCCTTCACCCTCCCCAAGGGCAGAGAGGAAGGAGACACTCCAAGGTGCAGCGTTACCTCTCAAAGCCCCGCAAGTCTGTCCTGTGGCCCCGTGGCATGGCCTCTCCTGGCCCCGAAGGGGTATCCCTGCACTCGGAGCACCCCATACTGTAGTTGGTGATGAGTGGCTGTCGATGTGTCCTCTCCGGCCAGGGAGAGTGCCCAACCAGCCCTGGACAGTCACTTGGGAACGTCTGACCTGAGAACTAATGAATAAATGAATGAAACGTCTACACCTCGCCTCCGCGCCTTCTCCCAGGGAACGCTGTCACAGACTCCTAGGCCTGGCTAGATGGCTTCTTGGGGAGGAGCACTTGAATATTGAAATCCCCTGACCTTTTTTATGCCACGACATGTGTGATGGATGACATTCAGACGTGTGGCACGCCCCTATTCCCAATCCCAGAGGGCTCACTGTGAGTCCCCTCCCCTCCACCTCCTCTGTGGGGAAGCCTGTCGGACTGTGAGGCAGGCAGGCTGCTGTTGCCAGAGGGATAACCTTGAAGTTCTTCTACAAAGTCACGGCCAAATGGTGCCCCTGGCAGGGGTATTGTAATGAAACAGAGATGGCCGCTGATCGGGTCGTGCCGTTTGGTGGGGCTGGCAGTGTTGGCTCCTGCTCCATCAGGTGATGGGGCAGTTAGTGGCTAATTGGGGTATAAAGATATGCATTTCCTGCTCTTGAGATGGGGCTGAGAGCAAAGCCCAATACTTGGGTGGAGGGGATGCTGACGGAGCCTCTGCAGTGGGACCGCAAACACTACGATTGCCCCTCCCTTGGAGGCAGACATGAGATGTGAGGGTGAGCAGGAACTGGGTGGAAAGTGGGGGGTGGGAAATGAATGAGAGAGTGGATGGGAGCATTATGGGAGGGTGATGGGGAGATGGAAGGGAGGGTGGCAGGGAGAATAGACGAATAGATGGAAGGATGGACAGAAGATGGATGGATGGATGGATGGATGGATGGATGGATGATTGATTGATTGATGGAAAGGTGGATGGGAGAATGGCAGGGAGTAGGGGTGGGAAGATGGGTGGGAGGGTGAGTTGATGACGAACTTTGAGGAGATGGAAGCTGGGAGAGATACTGATAGACTGACCCAGGCTGTTTCTACAGCAGCATCTGTGAGGCTGCCTTGCTTATTTGCTCTCTGCTCGCTTCAAAGAGAGGATCAAGCCCAAGCCAAATTCACTGCCACTGCGTGCATTCCAACTCAGAGGCCCTGTGCACAGAGTAGAACTGCCCCAATGGATTTCTGACACTGCAAATCTTTACGGGAGCAGACAGCCGCAGCTTCTCCCTTAGAATGGCTGGTGGGTTCAAACTGCTGACCTTGAGGTTAGCAGCCCAACATGCAACCCACTGGGTCACCTGGGCTCCTAGAGAGGTGCCCAGCCAGGTAAGGTTTGTGGCTCAGCTATGACGAGGGTGCAGGAAGTCCACCCCAAGGGGAGGGGGGGGCTCCCTCTTTCTCAGCACTTCACCAACAGACAGAGTGTACCAGAGTGTAAGCCCCGCCCACAGGAAGAGCCTGGCCACCAGCCTCCTTCTATCCTCCAGGCTGTGGAGCAGCTCCTTGGGAGGATAAAGGCAAGCTTGCTGGGTCCAGGCCAGTTCTCCCTGCTGGACGGAGTGCTCCTCTTTGGTGAGTGGACTGCAGACTGAGGCTTCGCAGTGAGTGTGAGATGGATTTGCCCATGTCCAAGTGCAGGTCCGGCCCAGGCACAGACACCCCTATACCCCCACCGCCCCACCAGACCCAGCCACTTCACCCCCAGAAGGAAAGGAGGAAGGATTTTTCCAAGCCCCGGAAGCAGGTGAAAGATGGCTTTCCGGAGAGCACCATTGGTTGCTAAGAAACTAGTGGGATAAGAAATGGAAACCATCAAACCACTCCTAAAAATAACCAAGTGGACCGGGGCGCTCGTGACCCACAGCAGCTGGGTGGCAGAAATCTCATTTACGCTGAGCGGAAGGGGCAGCATTAGCTGGGCACGCACATTCCTCTCACCCCGAGTCTCCGGGGGTGGGGGTGGGGGTGGGGGTGGGGGAAGGGTCCTCCGTGCAGATGCCCCTCCTTTCCCGGTCTCCATCCCAGTGACACCGTGTCCATGCTGTCCCTCCTCTCTGTGCCACACAGCAGGTGGCCACACCGAGGGCCCTGAAGTTGTATAATCAGGAGACTGAGTTTCTGTCCAGGAGGAGGGGTGAGGTACCTCTCTGGATAAGATCAGGCACAAGGGCCCAACAGATCAGTTGGGAGGGCGGGGGAAGGATGTCCAAGGACACGGGACCAGGGGACAAAGCAAAACAGAGCTGGCCAGGCCACCACCCAATCCCAGCGACTCCCTGGGCTCTGTTCCTCGGTATAAAGATGGAGACTGCCTTTCCACCGCTGGTTTCCTTTCCAGTACCCGGGGTGGCAGCCATTTCTGCTTCGGTTTACGTGGCAACGAAGCGCCACAGCTGGCTTGCCGTCTCGGAGCCACCAGGACACAGCCGATGGGGGTGTGGACTCACAGGAGGATTGTGTGGAGGTGCTCCCTGCACACAGTGCCAGGTCAGGAGGCGGGCAGGAGAGTGCAACAAGCCCAAGTTCAGCCTGGCTGGGGGCCACATCCTTGGTAGGAAGCACCCCCAGGCAACCTTTGGCTCTGTGATGCAGAGGCTTCGCCAGGTGTCAGAGCCAACTCCATGGCACCTAGCAACCCCCACAAGCCGCCCAGGTGGCGCAGTGGTTAAGCAGTACCAATACCAGCCCAAACCGCCAGCATGGTGGTTCCAAACCGCCCACCCCTCTCTGTGGGCAGAAGATGAGGGTGTCTAGTTCTGTGACTCTATGGGGACCTTGATGGATGGAACCGTTCCACTCCGTACTCCAGGACCACCCCGCACTGACGTTGACTTGAGGGCAATGGATGTGGGGCTGTTCTTTGTCTGTCTGGTCACCACCACCCACTAGCTGAGGAGCTGAGCTCCAAGCCCACTTCTCCCCAAGGGTCCCACCTGTCCGGGCCCATGGCGTCGGGAGAGGGCGTGGGTCAGGAGCCCAGCCTCAGATCGATGGCGCTGTCCACCAGCCTGGGAGCTCCTGGGCCAGGGGCCTGGCCCGAGACGCCCCTGCCGGCACGGGCACTCACCTCTCCACCCAGCTCTTGTAGCTGGGGATGTCCTTGGCGTAGAGCAGCTTGTTGGAGGGCGAGTCCTTGCCCAGCCGGTGCTCGGACGTGGAGCACGAGTCCATGAAGGTCTGCGCCACCACCGAGAGGCAGGCGTCCGTGATGCTGCTCTTGTGGATGTCGAAGACGAACTGCGGGTTCTTGATCATGTTCACCCAGAACCTCAGCGGCAGGCTGCGTGGGGAGGAGCGGGGAGGGTCAGAGCGGCAGGCGGCAGGGAACTCGCAGCTCCTATGAGCCAGGGAGGTGGCCCTGCTAGTGCAAACAGTCAGACACTCCACCACCAGCTGATAGGTCAGTAGCTTGAATCCACCCAGAGGGGTCTGGGAGGAGCCCTGGTAGCAGAGTGGTGACAAACTGGGCCGCTAGACCACAAGGTCCACAGTTTGAGACCACCAGCCCCTTTGAGGGAGAAAGATGAAGCTTTTCTCTGGTGAAGACTGACAGTCTCAGAACCCCCCCGGGGCAGTTCTAGGGTCACTATGGGTTGGCATCGACCCCACAGCAGGGAGGTTTGAGTAGTTCGGTCTGTCTCCCAGGCCTTCTGAATGTCATGATTTCAAAACCAACGCCCTGCCACCACGTGGGTTTCTGATATTTACAGGAGCAGACTGGCAGGTCTTAACCCTGTGGAGTGGCTGGTGGGCTTGAAACACTGATGTAGTTACAGACCTAATATATGTTCTGTGTGTGTGTGTGTGTGTGTGTGTGTGTTGTCTCTCTGTTTCACAAATAAAAATATTCTGCTTCCTTCATCTGATATTCTGAACACCCTACCTCAGCTCCCAGTTTGAGTTCAAGTGGCCACCTCCACACTGGGAATTCCAGACTCCCTAACTCTCGCCTTCCTTGTGGCCCTCAGCCCACTTGCTCATCGATGCCCTCTCACTTTATGGGAGGTTTACCCAGAGTCCAGGAACCAGACAGCTGGGGTAATTCCTTGTCTTTCAGGTTTTTTGATAGAGCGAAACACAAACAAACAAAATCTGTTTTTTGTTGTTGTTTGATTGTTGTTGGTTTAAGATGATCCTGTTTGTCACTAAAGACCCCAAGACCATTTCAATTTGACTTTGTGTCCTCTTTTTGAGGGTTAAGGAATTTGGAGGGATTTGTTTTGTTTTTAAAGACACATGTTACACACACGCACACACACACACGGACATAGCCCATCTCAAGAGATGAAATCAACAACAATGTTCTATTCAACGCTCTATATATGTGGTTTGCCCTACTCCCTGTCCCTCCAACACTCAAGTGGGCCAGTCAACCACTCAGAATGTGTTCAGGCCCTTCAAAGTGTGACTGAGGGGGTGACAAGTTGAAGAGGTGACAAGTGTTTTGTCATAAGCACTCCAGAGGGGGAAAGTGTGGGACCCCTGGGGGGGCCCACAGAGAATCAGGAGACACGGAGCTGGCTAGATGAGGATGCAGCTATTTGACCCACAGCCGCCCAGACTTCCAGGGATGGGGAGAGGGGTTGTGATCCAGGCTGGAACGAAAGCCCCCGGCTCCCCAACTAACACCGCTTATCCCACAGCTTCTCCCTTTCCCCAAAGTTCCCCTCAGCTGATGAGCTGCTAATAAAGGTGGGCGGTTTACACCCTGCCAACGGCTCTGCAGCAAGCAGGCCTGGTGGAATAGTGGCAGTGGGTTGGACTGCTGATAGCAAGGTCAGCAGATCAAAACCACCAGCAACTCTTGAAAGAGGAAGATGAGGCGTTCAACTCCTGTAAAGAGCTACAGTCTGGGGAAACCCACAGGGACCATTCTATCCTGCCCTACAGAGTGGCTAGGAGTCAGCAGTGTGGGCTTGAGGGCTGGGAGTGTGGAGGTTATGATTAGGTTTTCCTCGAATGGGTCTTAGGAAGAAAGGCCTGACCAGGCAGTTCAACCCTGACATGGAAGCACCGGGAGTTAGAACTGATTCAATGTCCACTAGCGACAGCAATGTCCACTACCCAGAGCAGGGACCCTGGGGACCCCACACTGCCGCCCCCAGGACTCCCCAGACTCCCTTCCCCAGAAGCCAGCAGTGCCGGGAAGCTACCATGGCACCTGCCCACTGAAAAATGAGCACACTGGAAGATGTTATTGCCCACTCGTCTCTGATGGACGGCAGCCACTCAGGCTGAAGGAGCAGGAGGTTTATTTGAAAGAGAAAGGGTGGAAGACCCTGGGAGAGGGAAAGGGGAAGTCACAGCCTGGCCAGGAATGAAGCAACCATCTCTCCCCAGCCAACGACAATGAACTCTACGTTAGCATGCAGGTCTCTTCGATCCCAGACCAAGTGTCTCCAGGGCAGCAGGCCATCAGGATCCGGGGGAAGGAGGGTCGCTGGATGGACGGACTGGGTTCTTTCCTAGGGATCCTGCCTGCAGTACTGAAGTTCTCAGGGTAACACCTTGCCCGTCTGTGCTTGGAAGGGCAACTGGCATGAGAAGAGGATCACCTACAATCCCAAGGACAGAATGAGCCCTCGGGGCCCCCCTTAGCCTGGCAGCGTGTCTGAACAGAGAGGAATATTTTAGCTGCCAGGTCTGGTGATGAGCTGCTGGGCTACGGAGAGAACATGAGGGTATTTTGGAAATTCACCACTCCACCAAGTGAGGCACGCTGGCGGCTTGGTGGTATAATTCTTGCCTCCCATGCAGGAGACCTGGGTTCAATTCTCAGTCAATACACCTCATGCACGGCCACTACATGCCTGTTAGTTGGAAAATTCTGTTGCTCCAGTGCTGGACAAGGTACAGAGCAGCTTCCAGACTTAAAGAGATTAGAAAGAAAGGCCTGGTGATGTGCTTCTGAAGAGCAGCCCATGGAAACCCTGTGGATCTACCTGATCATGGCACCCACCGGGCAGAAAGTCTGACGATCTAACCCATTGTGAGACTGGGCAGGGATCTAATAGGACTTGGGACCGGACAGTGTGTAAGTTGGGAGCTGACCCCATGGCCATTGAGTCCACTCTGACTCCCAGTGACCCTATAGGACAGGGTAGATTTGCTCGTGTGAGTTTCTGAGACTGTAACTCTTTACGGGAGTACAAAGTGCAGTTTTAAGCTACTACAGCGACAAACCAACAGCCTGGGAATGAGAAGCTCTGAGTAGCATGTTCGTATCTTCCCAGGGTGTAGAGAGGATCCCTGGTAGCATGATGGTGATGGGTTGGGCTGTTAATCACAAGGTCAGCAGTTCAAAGCCACCAGGCGCTCCATTGGAGAAAAAAAGCTGAAGCTCTCTACTCCCATCGAGTTAGCATCTCAGAAGCAAAGGGGGCGGGGCATTCCCCCGGCCTATCAGGTTGTGAGGAGTGAGAGTCGACCTAACAGCTGTGAGTCTGGAGTTTCACCCAGTGACTCCCATTGGGCTTCCCAGCTGGGCTCTTATCTACAGTGTCCACATCCACCACATTGCGCTCTCGGCCAACAGCTGCCTACCTCCTCTCGGACATGGCCTGGCAGCCTGTGGCGTGTCAGGACCACGTCTTACTCATCCGTCCACCCTCAGTGTCCAGCACAAGGCCAGGCCCATGAGGAACCCCAGGGGTGGGGCGGGTTGTGAAGACGGCCTTCTTATCATCTCACCCATGGGACTGGTTCAGCGAATGCTTGCTGGCTGGTGGGTGAGTGAGAAGGTCGGACAGGCAGATGTAACCAGGAGGGAGTGAACAGGTGGTAGGTGGGCTGAGGACCCAGGGGTGCCCCCTCGGCTGCCCGTCACTCACCAGTTGCTCTTCCAGGTGTGGCGGACGTGCGGGTCGTGGATGCTGTGCTTGTCGGCCTGCTCGTCCAGGAAGTCAAACATGTACTTGATGGCCAGGGGCAGCGCCGAGCCCCGGTGCGCCGTGCTGAAGATGGTCTCAAAGAGATCGTCCACGAACTTCTGCAGCGTACCCTGGGTGGAGGGACAGGGACACGACAGAGTGGCTCGGCTGGAGCTCCTGACAGTTCGCATGGCAGCCTGGTGCCTTGGCCAGCCAGTCCATACACGGAGTCTTCCTGCCACCATACCCTGTCCCTTTGTTGCTTGACTTTTGCCCCACATTGAGGACTGACCACAGAAGCCCCCCAACCACCATCACCTCTGACTGCTCAGGCACCTGTGGGGGAGGGGTGTGTGTGTGCTGCTTTATCATTCGTCCTGGGTGATACGGACAGACTGCTCACTTGGTCAGAGTGGACAAACACAGCCTGCAGGTTCCCTGGGACAGGGAGTTAATGAAGGAATCCCTCATCTGCCTCTGCAGAGCATGGTGCAGAGCCCAGCCTCAGGGCGAGGCAGCCAAGCTGTGGGCACCAACTGTCCCCAGAGCAGGGTTAGCAACTGTGTGTGGGGACCTCACTGGCGGAGCCCTGGTGCCTAATGCTAGAGACAGTATGATGGCACCTCCCGAGGTGGGGCCTTTTGGAATGCATTGAGTTTTTGAGGCAGGGGGAGCTCAGCTCTCTAGTGAGCCTGCCCCCATGGCTTTCTTGTGGGCTGTGCTTGTGGCAATGGGCTCTTCCAGGAGCCTGAGCCTGAGGCTGCGGGCTGCACAGCACCCTGGGAAGGATTAGCCACAGGGATCACAGAGTTGGGATGTGCACACAGGCTGGGCTCATCCCCTCTGGCTGGGGCTCGGAGAAGCCCCTCACCCATGCCCCGCTGCCTCCCTCGCCCTGGCACCTTGGTGGCCAGCAGTCGGGTTAGGTAGATCTCAGACACCATCTTGCTGCCCCGGTCCCCTTCCTTCTGGTCTCCGTGCTCGTGGTTCTTCACCAGGTGCCACATCTTCAGTCCGCTCTCCAGGTCCGGAGTGATCATGGGCGTGCGGGAACGGAGGCTGTCGGGGCTGCCCGTGGACCGGATCATGTTCTCTGCCAGGCAAGTGACCCCTCAAACATCAGCCATGCAGTCTTTGGCCCTCCCCTGGACCTCGAAATGCTGCTGCCCAGGGCCCTTTCTGCAACCGACTTGAGCTGCCCCATGGCCAGGTCTGCTAAGTTCTCTGAGTCTGCCAGGCCTTGCCTTGGATCCTCAGGGTGCCCCCTGCGGTGTCTGCACCTGCTTGGATCCCTCAGATCCCCCACCCTCCTGCCCTTAATTGCCCAGTCTGTAAAATTATCCACAGGCCTCGTTTTCTGCTTTGCTTAGGGTGCCGTCTTCGGGGCGGGCTCTGTGCAGCCAACGAAGCCGCACCTCCGGAGCTGGCAGGCTGCCTCCCAGGAGAAGTGGAGGCCAGCTGTTCCCTGCCCACCTGCCCCCACCCTCTGACCTATGTGGCTTGCAGGCGTGTAGTCCCCTGCCCTTGGTGGTGGGATGGGTGAGCAGGGACTAAACGGGGACATTGGCACAGCCTCTGGGGTTCTCTATGTAGGATCCAGGGGGCATCTGTAGCTGGCAGCTTCTTCAATCCCTGATTTGCTGACCAGGAAGCTGTGGCTTGCCTGAGGACATGTAAGGTGGGGTTGGGGGGGGGGGCTGAGCTTGGGGCTTCTCCCTGCAGCCCAGAAAGTCTGGCCCTGCAAGCACAGCTTCCTGCCACGCTTCATTATGGCATGACCTCTGCCGCCAATTCTCCCCTGAGCTCTGATGGATGAATCTGCAAGCTGGGGCCCGCAGCCAGGAGGTTCCTGCTGTGCTTAGGGGTATGATCAGAGAAGATGACGGAAATCCCAGGGGAGGAAGTGTGTCCTGGAATATCAGACCCTCATGAAGTTTGGCAATCTGCACCAGGGTCTCAGGTCAGCCGGTGGCCTTGTGCCAAGGCAGGTGTTGCCTCTCATGGTCCCACAGCTTGAAGGACCTGCTGCTCCATGCCCACATCTGTTTGCTGCCCTCCTGCCATGCCCCACCCCCACCCCCACAGTGCAGCCCCTCTTCCCCAGGGTACACCAGTGCATCTCACCATATTTACTGGCCGAGGTCCTGGACACTGTGGAGCTGTTGACTGCATTGTATGCTGTCACCTGCTTGGACACTAACGCCACCACAGAGCCATCAGGCACCTGTAGGAAAAAGGTTTCTATGGGCATGGGGAGAGAAACGGTGTCACGCTGGAAAACAGGGGCTGTCAGCACCTTCGGGGGTGCCGGGTGCTTCCTGGGGAGCCCAGACACTTCTGAGACCACTAGCCTTCCCTTGAGTGAAAGAAGACAGATGGTGGCAGTGTGGGCGTTGCTAGGATGCTGGGACACACGCCACCAGAGTTTCAAAGACCTGTACAGTTATCCATGGTGGGGCTTCCAGGCTCCGACAGGCTGGGGAGAAAGACCTAGTGACCCGCTCCCACACATTAGCCAGGGAAGAGCTGGGGGTCACAACAGGATATTGTCCTGCATGGATTGGCTGGGAGGCACTGATTGAAAGCCACCAGAATGGACCCAAACACACGTGGACATGGTGCCAGGCTGAACACTGTTCCCTCTTGGTGTCCCCTGGGTCCCCTGAGTCAGGGCGACTGAGTGGCACCAGACAACAGCATCCTGATTGTGGCTTGTGCCTGGAGGACTCTGACCAGAGCGCCTTTAGCCCTGTGCTGCCAGGAGACCAGCTAGACAGATCCCCAAGAAGGGCCATTGCTTGGGGGCTCTGTCCATGCCCTGCTGGCAGCTGCACCTCTGAGCCCTCCCTGCAGATAGCCAGGACCTCCTAACTGGGAGATGGGACCTCGGTCTACAGTGGGCCACTGGGGTACAGGCAGTGCTGGTGAAGAAGTGGACTGAGGGCTTGGTGTCTCATAGAGGGCATCCTTGGGTGGTACAAGTGGTGAACAGCTATCAGAAACGTTGGCAGTTCAAAGCCACCCAGAGTGCCTCAGAAGAAAGACCAGGCCATCTAGTTCAGGGGAAAAAAACAGCCCTTGGAAATGTTATGGAGCCCTGTTCTGCTCCGACACACACAGGGTTTCCAGGAGTCAGAGGAACGGGACAGCAAGGGGTTTGATTCTGTCTCGCCTTGGAAAGACCCCGGCGGGCCCAGGCTGAGCCCTCTCCTCTCCCCTCACCTGGTAGTGGGCCAGGGTGTTGAGTCTCTTCCAGTCATTCTCAATCTTGGTGGTGATGTCTTCGTCCTGCAGGATCACCCTCGCCCCGCTGCCTTGCCGCCACTCTGTGGGGAGAGCAGGACAATTCAGAGGGACACACTCCCCAAGGGGGGGTCTCTGAGGACCGAGCAGGAACAACTCAGGACATGGTCCGAGACACCAGATAGAAGCCTTCCAGCACACACAAGGTGGGCTCTCAATGCAGAGAGGCCTGGGTCCCAATCCAGGCTCTGATTCGACCAGCCTCAGGAATGGGCTGCCGGAATCAGGTAGACCATGACGCTTATTCCTGCATGGCATCATGACTTGGGTGGAGGGGGTGGAGGGTGGGGGGAGGGGTTCCTGGTGGCACGGTGGGTTAAGTATCAGGCTGCTAACTGCAGGTCATGGCTGCATACCCACCAGCTGTTTCAGGGGAGAAATCCTAGACCACTGACTCCCGCAGAGACTCTCAATTCTGTCCCTGTGGGCTTCTGTGTGTTCAAGTGGCTGGTCAGCAGAGGGCCTGACTGTTTTCGTTTTTGTTTGGCAGGAGCCCTGGGTGGTGACGGAGGACCCTTGATGGTGAAATATTTCTGTGCTGGGCTGCGATCCATAGGGTCAGCGGTTTGAAACCACCTGCTGCTCCAAGGGAGCATTCTACTCCCATAAAGAGCTACAGTCTCAGAAACCCACAGGGGCAGTTCTACCCTGTCCTATAGGGTCGCTATGAGCTGGCATCGACTCGGTGGCAGTGAGTTTTGTTTTTTTTGGATTTATTATTATTTTTATGATGAAAGGCTTACATGCTTGGCCACTCCCTGGTTGGTGGGTGTGTTAAGTCCGCTTATAGCCACTTTGAAAGAAAGGCTAGGTGATCCACTGTCACTGAAAACCCCAGTACACTGCAGACATTGGGGCGGTCTTGAGTCGGAACAAGTCAGTGGCAGTGGGTTCTCAAAGCTGCAGCCTGACCCGTCTGCTTGGTGGAGAGAGTTGGGGTTCCCGAGGTCAGGGCTGTAAGTCAAGGAATCTGGGCCAGTTCCAGATATAGACACAACCCACTGCTACCAACTCACTAGTGACTCACAGAGGGCTTCCCAGTTGTAAATCTCTCCAGGAGCAGACAGCCTCCATGTCCTCCTACAGAGCACCTGGTGAGTTTGAACTGCCGGCCTTGTGGTTAGCAGCCAAATGCTTACCAGATATCACCACCAGGACTCATCTCCCAGGAATGCAGTCCCCCTGAAGCTGGCTGGCTGGTGGCTCCTCCTTGACAGTTCCACACTAGGCCAATGAACGTCCCTCAAAGCTGCCGTTGGCAGCACCATGCTGGCGATTGCCCCAGCCCCTAACGATTCAATCTGTAGACACTGACCTGCATCCTGCGCACGGCCCCCAAAACCCCTCCAACGCATGGGAAAGAGAGGTTTTGGTATCCCCGCCTAGTCCACATTCCATACACAGCCCAGTCCTGCATGGATGGAGAACCGAGTGTTCCAGTCTCGAAACAGATGTATGGAAAGCTGAGCATGTGCTAGAGACACGCCAGCCCATCCTGCGTGCATGTGTCTGCACACACACACACGCACACACACACAGGAAGGAAAAATGACTGGTGAAATCCAGGTGCCCAAGGGCTTCCCTTAGTGTGGTTAAAGGCATAAGCTCTAAAGAGGGCCCTAACAATTCATGGATTGTGCCAACAAAACAATCCCATTCCGTTCCCTGTCTCATGTCCACTCCTACTGAGGCCAAGCAGTGGGCCCCGCTCAGTCTGGGTGTCGGCACCCAGCTCTGGCCCCTCCTTGCCTGAGCAAGTAGCCTGCCCAGAGCCGTCATGCCCACTCTCCTGATGCAAAGCTGCTTCCAGAGCAGCCCAGGTGACAGGAGGAGGCAGGGCCTCTGCTCCCTGTGCCCCCAGGCACCGGCTTGTGACTGGATCCTGTCGAGTCCATTCCAGTTCATGGAAGTGCCCTGTGAAATGGTTAGGGACTTTGTCAACTAGACACTCCTGGGTGAAGACAGAGGTGGAGTCCAATCTGTCGATCTGATGACAGCTCCTTGAGGGTGTGGCCTTTTGTATAAGAGAGAGACCATGCAAAGGTGGTTTCTCATTGGTCCTTAGCCTTCTGCTGGAGGTGGATCCTACGCCTGGTTCACCGATTTCCTGTTGTGCTGCCTGCCAATCCCAGGAGCCATCAGTGGACTGTTGACAGTGGATTTATAAGTCTCTGCTTCCACCAGCCTGTGCCCCCACCCCCATGCATGACCTTGCAGTAAGCAGCCCACTGTCTAACCACCTAGGCTGCCAAAAGACCCCACCCAAACTCACAGACATTGAGTCAGTTCTAACTCATAGGGCAGGGCAGAACTGCCTCTGTGGGTTTCTGAGGCTGCACATTTGTAGACAGCCTCATCTTCCTCCCGAAGAGCAGCTGGTGGCTTTGAACCACTGACCTTATCCTTATCTGCTCCTGTTAAGACTCTCTGAAGTAGAACTGCCAGGCATGCCAGTAACAAGTTCTCTGCACTGATTGGTGGCTTCTACTTGGGCGACCTGGGCAGCCATGAAGTGGAATTGACTCACTGGCAGTAAGTTTGGTTGAGGGGAACCAGTGACCCCGAGGCTGGCCTCTGCCTCGGATTTCAGAAAAGCTGGGGAGAGGGAGCTTCTAGATACAGCAGCTGGTGCCCGCTGGGCTATGGGCTGGGCCAGAGCCCAGTGAAGAAGGCAGGTGGTGGGTGGTGAAGGGGTGGGGGCAGCTGTGAACCTGGCATTCGCAAGCACGGCACCAGGAGAAAATCGCTAGTTCTGACCTCTGTCACTGCTACCGCCGGGCAGCCCCACGCCTGCCTGGGGGGCTAAGCACAAAGGACAGACACATTCACGATCCAATTTGTTCGTTCGGCCACCTTCCAGGGAGAGGGGGTGAGAGAGAGTGCGGGAGGAAAGGGAGAAAAAAAAAATCCCATTATCTTTATCTGCACCTCCCATCAGGAGCAGGGTGAATGCAAACTGGGGAGCCAGCTGCCGTGCACGCTTTATATTTCACTCCGGAGACCGTGTATCTTTTTATTGCATACAGGAATTACTTATTTGAAAAAAATATATCCTTTCCGCATGGCTTGAGAGGCAGGTGGGGGTGGGGGGTGGGAGGGGGCTGGAGTTCCGGAGGCTATTGAGAGAACATTTGCATTAAACCGAGGTATCACTGGAGGTCACAGGCAGTGGCAGGGAGGAGTGGAGTAGGGTGGGGTGCGTAGATGCCATCGCGTGAGATGGGGAACTGGTGGGATGTGCTGCCTCCCTGCTGTGTGCCTGCGGCCCTGTGCTGGGCCTCACTGTGCAGAGGAGCTAAGCAGCACCAACAAGGAAGCTCAGGGAGGAAGCCAAGGTGGCCTGGTGCCAGTGGAGAGGGTGTGTGCTTTTTCTGCTGCTGGGACCAGGGAGGAGGGGCTGCTCCAAGTCCTCTTGGCCCAGGGAAGCCCTTTGCCCTGCCCATGACTTGCCGCAGAGCAGGCTCCTCTGAAATGGCTAGACAGAGTTTAAGGCTGAAACACACAGAGGGCCAGTGGAAAAGAGGATGATGCTCCATGTGATGGGCAGACAGTGCAGCGGCTGCAACATCAGCCACAGGCACGGCGCTGGTTAGGAGGAAGGCGTGGGGCTGGGCTGTTTCATTCTGTGGTGCAGGCATGTGGGGTGGCTGGGAGCCCGAAGGGAATGAGGCCTGAAGCTGGGGGGAGTAGTTGGCTGCTTCTCCAGAGGGAGGTGCCTGTGGGCACTGTGCTGTGGGAGCTTCTGAAGGCCACCTGCCCCTGTGGCATCTTTCTGCCCCTGGATTCCAGCAGACTGCATTGAAAGGACCCCCGAGCTTCACCGCTGGTCCTCCTCGTGGTTAGCCAAAAAGCAGTGGCCTCTTCAGAGTCGTGGTGGCCCGTGCAGAACTGTCTTTCAGCGCTTTGGGAAGCGGGCCTTTCCTCCAAGGTCCTTTTGGATAGACTGTGTGTTGGTCAGGGAGCATGTCAACTAGACACTCCTGGGTATAGAGAGGGGCGGAGTTCACCCTATCCATGGCATCACAGCCCGGTGCCACCTGCTTGGTGTCAGAAAGGGAGGGAGTGACTGAGCAAAGATGAGTCCTCTTTGGAACCTTTGCCCTCTGCCGAAGCTGGCGCTTTTGTCTGGTTCCTGGATCTCTTCTTGTGTCGCCTGCTGCTTTTAATAGCCGTCGGTGGATTCATCCCGACTGTGGATTCATTCAGCCGACATTGGACCTCTGTATCCACCAGCCTGTGCTCCCTGCCGCCACTCTTTCCTTGCCCTGTTTCCTGCTTATATGCTTCCACTCAGGAGAGGCCTGACTAGAGCCAGACTGGACTTACCTATTTTTAGAATGGTGTGTGAGCCATTTCTTGATATAAATCTCTTTCTATATACAAAATACAAGTGTCACCACTTTTTGTTTGTTTCTCTAAAGAGAAGCAAAACTAATGCAGTCTCAAATGTCCTACCTTCAGTTAACAGCTGAGCTTGTGGGCTGTTCGCAGCCCCGTGGACTCCCTTGATGAGTTAATACCTGGAATTGTCTGAGAGGAGGGAGGGGGCAATGGGGGGCTACTCCTAAAGGAGCAATGGGCAGAAGTGTTGGGAGGGGCTACCTGAGTCTCTGGAGAGGACCGACTGAAGGCGAGCATGAGTTGAGGGCCCACCCTTACTGGACACTGGTTGAGGGCTGGCTTGGTGTCTGCTTCCTTGGGAGCTGGCTGGGACAGGAGTCTTTGTTCTGATGGAAGTGGGTGTCAGGAGGTGATGTGTGCCCGGTGCCCTCAACTGGATGTGGAAGAGAGACCTGGAGAGGGCTGGCTGTGCCCTGCATAGTTCCTGCTACATGAATTAACCTTCAATAATACGCAACCTCACTCTAGAAACTTCTCTCGAGACTTCAATGTCCATGCCCACAGGACAGGAAGCCTGCCCTGCCTCTCATCTCTGAGAGGCGGCATGGAACTGGGCCTGGAGATGCATTTGGTCGATGAGGTGACCCCATCTTGTGAGACCCTGGCTGCTTTGGGGCAGGAAGCAGGGCTTTCCGTATGTAACTCCCGCCACCCCCCCCCCAACCCACCCCACCCACCCCACCCTTTAGAACAAAGGCAGAGGGTCCTCCTGGGGGTGAGGAGGAGACTTCTCAGGGGCTCAGCATAGTCCCTTCCCCAGGACACAGAGGGACTTTGAAGTCTGAGCTGCCTGCTCTAGCTGCTTCTGCCCTCTGCCTGTCCCTGCTTGCAGGCCTGCCTCCCCGGGGTGACCCCCTTAGTCATGTGAGGGGATCTGTTGCTGTTGTTAGGTGTCGTCAACTCACAGTGACCCTATGTACAACCGAAGGAAACACCGCCCGGTGCTGCACCGTCCTCACCATCGTGGAGATGTAAACCCATCTTCCTGCCTGTCTCCCATTTTTCATCCGATCTGCTTTCCCTGGTGTGCTGTCCTTGTCCGCCGACTGGCCTCTTCTGACAACACGACACGTCCCAGATACTCGAGACAACGTCTCTCCATCTTTGCTTCTAAGGAGCATCTGGGCTACACTGCTACAACACATTCATTTGTTCTTCTGGAAGCCCGCCATACTTTGAGTGTGCTTTGCTAATGCCGTAATGCAAACATCTCGATTCTTCTTGGAGATTCCTTACTCATTAAAGAACTGTACCCCAAAGAACCTGTCAACATCCAGCCACTTCATGAGGTAGCATTATAATCAAGGACCAAAGATCCTGAAGGAAGAAGTCCAAGCTGCGCTGAAGATATTAGCCAAAAGCAAGACTGCAGGAATTGTTCCAAGAAGCCGAGGAAGGCCTGGAAACACTCACTCGTCTGTACCAAGAAATCTGGCATACGTAGGAGGCAACTGGAAGATGCCCTGGCTTAGGGGAGGGGCACCCTACTCCTCAGAGTGACATCCTTGCTCTTCCACATCTTACAGAGGTCTCATGGGGCGGATGCACCCAAGGCAATGTGTCCTTTAATTGCTTGGTGGCTGCTCCCAGGAGCAATGACTCTGGACCCAAACAAAAGGAAAATTTTGACACCTCCGATATTTCCACTATTTAGCATGATGTTGTTTATTGGTCCAGTTGTGAGGGTTTTTGTTGTCTTGGCATTAAGTTGTGAGCCACACTGAGGCTGCATCCTTGATCTTCATCAGTAACTGTTTCAAGTCCTGCTCGTTCTTAGTAAGCAAGGCTCTGCCACCGGTGTCTAGCAGGTTGTCAGTCACTCAGTCTGCTGCCAAGTCCCGATGCTGTGGTCTTCTTCACGGAGTCCAGCTTTCCCGATCATTTGCTCACCGTACAGATTGAATAAGTACGGAGAGAGGGTCCAACCCTGTCTCACACCTTTCTTGATTTGTACACCATGCCTGTTCTGATGGCACAACTGCCTCCCGGTCTGTGTGTGGGTTCCACACGAGCACGATGAAGGGTTTTGGAATTCCCACTCTCCTAAAGGCGATCCATAGTTTGCCATGATCCACAGTCAAATGCCTTTGCCTATCAAGAAAACACAAGTACGCCTCGTTCAGGTAGTCTCTGCTTTCAGCCAAGGTCCACCTGACATCAGCCACGATGTCTCTTATTAGATATACTCTTCTGAATCCAGCTTGGATTTCTGGCAGCTCCCTGTCCGTGCACTGCTGCAGCTGGTGTTTAATTTCTTCGACAACATTTTACTTGCATGTGGGATTAATGCTATTTTCACTGATTTCCGCATTGTGTTTGTTTGGGATGGGCACAAAGATGGCACTGTTGCAGCCGGTTGGCCAGGTAGCTGTTTTTGAGATTTCTTGGCACAGACGAGTACGTGCTTCCTCGGCTTGTTGAAACACTTCAGTTGGTAGCCTGTCAATTCTTAGAGTCTTGCTTTTGGCTAATGTCTTCGGTGCGGCGTGGACGTCTTCCTTCACGGTCCTTGGATATAACGCTACCTCCTGAAATGGCTGAGTGTCGACCGGTTGTTCTTGGAACAGTTACTCTGCGTCTTTCCCGCCTTGTGTTGCTCCTAGCATCGCTCAATGGTTTGCTCAGAGCATCTTTTGGCGATCGTAACTCAAAGCCTGAATTATTTTCTCGGTTCTGTCAACTTGAGATGGGCTGAGTCTGTTTTTCCTATTTGATTTTCTAACTCCGGGTCTTTGCATGTTTCATTATAACGCCTTTCTTCGTCTTCTCCGGCTGCCCTTTGAGATTTCCTACTCGGCTCTTTTCTTCCATTTGTTCTAACCAGTCTCCATTCAAGAGCAAGTCTCAGCGTCTCTTCAGACGTCCGCTTTGGCCTTTTCTTTCTTTCTTGCCTTTTCCATGACCTTTTGCTTTCTGGATGCACGGTGTTCTCAGTGCCCTCCCACGGTTCCTCGGGTCTCTGTCCTTAGGGCTCAGTGTGTCCAATCTCTTGTTGAGATCTCAACCTTTAAGGGGGATATACTCGAGGTCACATTTTGGCTCTTGTGGACTTTTAAAATTTGCTTCATCTTCAACCTGACCTTGCACACGAGCATCTTGATGGTTTGTTCCACCGTCAGCCCCTGACCTCATTTGGCTGCTAAGATGGAACTTCTCCATTGTCTCTTCCTAAAGATGTGGTCTATACAGTTCCTGTGCATTCCATCCTGTGAGGTCCATGTACCAACCACTTATGTTGATAAAGAAAACGTTATCACAGTGGAAACCATTGCTCTGTACAATTCTATCATGCAGCCATCAACCTCATTTCTATCACCAGGACCCAATTTTCCAGCTACTGTCTCTTCCTCTTTGTTTCAAACCTTGCATTCCAATCGCTAATAACTATCAATGTGTCTTGATGGCATGTCTGATCAATTGCGGGCTGAAGTAGTTGATAAGATTCTTCGATTTCTTCCTCACTAGCTTTTGTGGTTGCTGCATAAATTTGAGTAACAGTTGTATGAACTGGACTTCCTGGAAGGTGGACAGATAGCACCCCATCACAGGCAGCTTTGTACTTTAAGACAGATCGTGACATGTTCTCTTTGACGAGGAAGATGACCTCATTCCTCTTGAAATTTTCGTATGACCATATGACCATCACTTGTCCATCTCAGCTCACTAATGGCCCTGGATAGTTCAGTCCATTTTGGGTGACTTCCAACTTTGCTAAAATCACACTTTGGGGCATTCCACATTCTGATTGTTAATAGATTTTTTTGCGGCTGCTTCGTCTCATTGTGAGTCCTAGCTCTTCGGCAAATGAAGGCCCTCAACGCTTTACTCCTTCCACATCCTCATGTTGGACTCCATTTGGGGAGGCAGCTCTTGCCCAGTCATATTTAGAAGTCGGAAGAAAGTCCTGGTGATCTCATTCCCCAAACCCAGCTCCTGTCAACCCTAGGGGCACAGGTCCACTCTGACACACAGGTGTCACCTTGCATTCAAGTCAACTCGGAGGCAACTGGTTTGGGTTTTGGAGGTTATCCACTTGCTATGCTTTGGGGTGGGGGTGGGGGGTAGGGTTGTTGATACGTGCATGGCAACAGACTCAGGATTCTAGCACTGGGCACCCAGGGGTACACTTGCCTTCCTAGTCACCCCTTACTTTCACATGAAACCACACACCTACAGCTGGAATGGAGCCTGGAGCCAGGCCAGCTCAGATGGGGGAAGGGCACATCTGTGGAGCAGTGCTTCCTGATCTGGAGGGTCTGGGGGCATCAGGACATGGCTGGTAGTGGGAAGACATGGGCATGTCTTCCCAGTAGAGAGGCCCATCTGCCCAGCTTGGCCTGACCCAGCCAGTTCAGAGGCCAGAGGGTCCTCCCACCCCCGTGGGGCTGAGCCTCCCCAGGCACACGCACACAACTAGATGCCTTCTCATGGTGCCCCACCCGTACAGACCCGTTTCCCCAGCGGCCTCTCCCCACCGTCCATCAGGGCAATGCTGAGGTCCGTGGCTCCTGTGAGGGCCAGGCTCTGCAGTGATGGGCCTCATCTACTTCCCACCATCCCCTCCACTAGAGGTGGGGAAACACGGGCACAGAAAGGTGAAGAGACTGAACGGAAGCCTCACAGTAAGCACCAACAACTCATTGGCAACAACTCATATCCAGGTGTGAGCCACCTCTCCAGGCTGTGCCAGCCCACTCCCTGGCCTCTTCAGAGCCCCTCTGGGGTTCCCCAGGGGGATGTCCCAATGTAACGTGACCTTGCTTGTGGGTTAGGCCATCCGTCCATGGAACAGTCCAGTCAAATGTCACCCTACCTCCACAGGCAATAACAGCTTATTGTCACTGTCCTTGGTGACTGACCCAGACCCAGGTGCCTAAGTGGTGAGCTGAAATGACTGACAAAGAACTTCATCCAGGGACAGCCTGGGGGACAAGAGGCAGTGGGAGATGGCGGCACCTCCAGCTAGACGTCATACCTTCACTCCATCTCTTTGCTGCTCAAGGGCCCCGCCAGGGATGCCGCTCTGTAACTGGCTTTGACCAAGTCCACGCAGGCCTAATGGCAAGCCCCAAGGACTAGAAGGGAATCCTGTGTGGCCCTCAAGCCCATAGCTCCACAACCTACACCCCAGCTTTGCACTGCTCCAAGGGGGAGGTGAGGAGCTGGAGCCCACTCACCCAGGTCCATGTCTGCTGCCTTGGGCCGGTGGGAGCAGGGCACGTTCTTGAAGATGGCATCCAGGATCTTCTCCTTGACCTGGGTGATGGTGTCACAGTTGAGGATCTTCACGGGGACCTCGGGGCTGTTGACGTTGTCTGGGTTGACACAGCTCAGGACCTGGGGTGGAGGGTGGGAGGGGACAGGAGGGGTGGGGGAGGTCAGCAGAGAGAACTCTTCAGTCTTTGTGTGTGTGTGTGTGTAGTTATTTCTTTTATTCATTTTTCAAATTAATCATTTTATTGGGGGTTCAGACAACTCTTATCACAATCCATCCATCCACTGTGTCAAGCACATTTGTACATTTGTTGCCATCATCATTCTCAAAACATTTGCTTTCTACTTGAGCCCTAGGTATCAGCTCCTCATTTGTAACCCTCCCTCCCTCGCAGACTCTGGATAATTTAGAAATTGTTATTTTTTTTATCATGTCTTACACTGACCAATGTTGACTCTGCAGTCTGCCATCCTGAATGACCCCTCCTTCCAGAGTGGTCTGGGGAGGGGCACAGTGACCCAGACTCCACAGAGCCCACTGTCCTGACAGGCGTGGCCCTAGGTCTGAACCAATACATTGAATGTCTGCAGGGAATGGAGTAGCAGGGGTGGGTGGGGGTCTGCAGCCAGTGTGTGCGGTGCTCAGGACCCTGTCCGTGTGTACTATCCGGTGGTCTCAAACACACACGCTCAGCGCAAATAAGAACCTGGCCCCATAAACCTCCCTTTTTGTGGGGCTTCCCGGCGACCATAGGTTGGAGAATCTGGAAGATTAGCATGGTGACTGGAAAGATGGCCATGCTTGCCCTTTGAAAAGGCTGACTCCAGCCACCTTTCCAAGCTCTAGTAAAACCCGATCTCCTGTACAGGGGACCAGGCCACAGCCGGTTTTAGGCCTTCACATCTCTTTTTGGAACCCGCAAATAACAAAACCACAAAATCCATTACCCTCAAGTCAATTCCAACTCATAGCAACAGGGCAGAGCTGCCCCGTGGGTTTCTGAGACTGTAACTCTCTACAGCAGCAGAAAGCCCCATCTTCCTCCTGAGAAGTGGTTGGTGGTTTCAAACTGCTGACCTTGTCGTTAGCAGTCCAACAAGTAACCACTGCACCCCAGGGCTCCGATGGATGGAGAAACTGGTACCATTTTGACGGTCAGGAGACAGAGGCTTCACATGTTGAGTTACACCTGAGTGAGGCTGGCGGAGACCAGACATTAGGTCTCACCTGGTCCCCCCAGCAAGGCAACACTGGGATCAGGTCTGTCCCATGAGGCCCTGGGGGCCAGGGAAGGCCTCCTAGACAGTACATTTTAAGAGTGTCCAAGGAACGCTGGAAGGAGACATTTGTACTCTAGAAAGCCCTGGGCCCTCTTCAGGAGACAGAGATGGTGTCAAGGGTTAATGAGTTCAGTTGCTCCTTGAGAGGCTGTAGGTTCGAGTCCACCCAGGGGCACCTTGGAAGAAAGACCTGGGGGTCAGCTCTGCTGAGTAGGGGTCGATTTGGCAGTCAGTGGAGGGGGTCTTTCCAAGAGTTCCTTTCTGGGCTCTTTCTGTATTGAGGAGCCTGTGCGGGGCCTAATGGCTCATGGGGCGCAGGGTGGGTGGTGGAGTACAGGAATAAGTTAAGGCTCCCTCTGCCCCTGTTGCTTGGGCCTCTGAGTCTCCTAGCTGAACTCTCTCTGCCCCAGAACCCTCCCAGTTGCCAAGAGTGGTTTGCAGGCCAGACAGCAGCCCCCTCCTCTGCCCCATGGGGTAGCAATTAGGACCCCGGCCCCAACACCTGCCTTTCATTAGCAGCCAGACGGCTGCGATCTCAACTGGGGGGGGGGGGGCACGCTCGTTCCATTCAGAAGAAAGAGACTGAGGTTCCTTACATCTCTAAGAACAAACTCTCACCCTGAACATGTCCCGGATGGAGAGGGTGGGAGGGGCCGGGAGGGGCCCTGGAGAGGGGCCCTGGACCAGGGTGGGAGGGGCCCTGGACCAGGCGTTCTCTCTGAGTGTCCACTCCCCGCCACACCCCTCCTCCCACCAGCCTCCAGAAGGGAGTCTTCCCTGAGTGCAGGGATGGAGCCCAGGGACAGCAGGGCCCTTTCTGACCTTCCTCTTGCAAGCCATCAACAGGCAGGGGCTGACCAGGCAGGGCGGGGTGGGGGTGTCCCCACCTCCCAGTGGGCTGGCCCTTTCCCAGACTCCAAGGGGCCTGGGGGCTGGCTGACCTCCCTGCAGCCACTGCTTCTGAGGGCAGCAAGGTTGTCCACCCCACGACTTTCCTCCGTCCAGTCCCCAGCCCCTCTCAGCTGGGGCTCTGGGGGGCAAGTTCAGCGTGCCAACAACAGCCCAGCCTCAGGGCGAAGGAGGCTGTGATCTGGTGTGGAGCTTCAATGTACAGCCTGGTGTCTGACTGGTGCTGTGTTGGGAAGCCACTGAGCAGCGGCAAAGAAAGGGAGCGGAGAGGGGATGAGGCCAGCTGGAGAGGGCTTGAGGAGATGCCCACGAGGCTGCCTGGGGGCAGGCAAGGGACAGTGGCCTCTGGTCAGTGTGGCAGGGACATCTCCCTAGCTGGCCTCGGCTGCTCAGCCTCAGTCTGCTCACCAAGTTGGAGGTCACGGGAGCCACGTTATGGCCTGCTGCCCTCTCCGCTGCCCGACGGCATCTCCGAAAGCCGGGAAAAAGGCCTTCTCTTTCCGTGGCTGCCTCTCCAGGCTCCACTCCTGGGGTCACCACCCAGCACCCCCATACCTGTCTCTCATGGGGTTTTACTCATTTCCTCCTCCAACCTCCTTTCCTCTCTCTCGGTGGGAGCGTACTCTCCCCAGAGCAGGTGGCCAGTGGACATGCACAGAGGGGGCTGGGGGAAGCTGATGGGGGGCAGTGTGAGCAACACTTAGAATGCTTACTGTGGTACCCCTAGATGCTTCTTATCACATCCCACCTGCTCAGCAACTTGTGAAGCAGCCACCCATTCTTGAAAGTTCTAGCACAATCCCCACCTTTCAGATAAGGAAATGCACACACAGAGAGATTCAGGACCTGGTGCTCAGCCCCCAGAATGCCAGCTTGAAGCTGCTCAGACTCCCTCGGGCCCCTGCTGGGTGATTACTCCCCTTACTGTAGGGCTCAGGTGGTGACACAGGGCACCGGTTGGAGCTTAGCTGTTGTTGCTGTGAGATACCACGGAGTCACTTTGAACTTGGCAAACTTTTCTATTTCTGTCCCATGCCCATCCCTGCTGAGTGCTCATTCTCCATGGCAAGGGGGAACTGGTGTCCAGGGCGCCCAGGGCCAGCAGTCAGCCGATGTCGGGGCATATGGCCCCACCAGCCAGGCCAATGCCCAGGGTCACAGTACTCTAAGGGCTGCTAGGGTCTGTGAGTCCACAGATCCAGATGCTCAGATCCCGAAGACGCCTGGAGAGACCTGTACCAGTGGATGGTCGCCCGGCTGTACCCATTTAGGTGACACAGATGTCCACAGCTCTCTGTCTCTGTCCAGTGACCCAGCCCTCTGGGTGCAGCGGGGTGGCTGGGAAGGGACCTACCAGGGTCTTGTAGTCGATCTGCTGTCGGATGAGCTTGTCCTCGCTCAGGGAGTAGCGGGCCTCGCCGGTGATGGCGTCGATGGGGCCCTTCTCCATCTGCTGCTTGATGGCACAGAACAGGGAGAAGAGAGGCTCCCCGGCGCACTCCTGGTGGCAGAGTGGAGAGGGGACACGCTGGGTGGCCTCCGGGGGCCCCAGACCTTCCACTGGGAGCTGTTGCAAGCCCTTCTTCTGTCTCCTGTACCCACTGCTTCTCTGCAGCTCTCCCCTCCTGGTATCATCTCCCAGTCACTGGGCCTCATTTCTGTCCCCCATCCCCACCTCCTTTGAGCCCCATCTATGCCTCCTCTGGGCCCCTGGTCCACCTCCTCTGGGCACCATCCCCAGGCTGAGGTCAGCCTGCTGGGGGGCAAACTCCAGGGAGAACTGGGGACTAACATGGAACAGTTAGTTCGCCAATCCCTATGCCCGCCTTTGTGCTGGGGCCATAGAGTGGGAGTGGAAAGTGGGCAGGGGGTCAAAGGTTACTGTGTTTAAAAGGTGGGGTGAGGGCCTCTAGGAGGCTCAAGCTGTCCTCCATGTGGGGAGCACCTGCTTGAGGCACAGCCTAGAGGTTGGTCTTCGCAGGGGGGCCCGGGGGCTCTGTTTCTGTTGTAAGAGGCAGCCTGGGAGACTATGGCATGGCCAGGAGGTGGGGTGCCGAGGCAGCACCCCGGATCCAGCCTTACCTTCAGGAATTTGTAGAGGAGGAAGGTGAACCAATTGGTCAGCATCTTCTCAGCCACGGACTCGGTCCTGTTGGTGGTTCCGGGGACACAGACAACAAGAAAAGCAGGTGGTGAGTTCCCTGGCCAGGCAGGGCAGGGGAGAGGCTGGGCTGGGTCCTGGATGCCCCTCAGTGACCTGCAAGCTCTCTGCCCAGAGCTGGGGGGTGGGGGGGTGGAGGGGGGGCACACTTTCAGGCCTTTCTTCTGAGAGCAGCTCTGCCCACAACGCCAAGCACTCAGGGGCCCCCTGACTCCATGGGACAGGCAGCTCCTGAAGCAGACCACGGATGGCATTTGAGTCTATTTGCTCTGAGCTCTTCTAAATTTAAAGTGTTGTCTGTGACTCATCAAGAGGTGGGGACATCCGGCCAAGGGCCAAACAAAACAAAACACAATTCCCCGCCATTGAGTCGAGATCGACTCATAATCACCCTATAGGACGAGATGGAGCTGCTTCTGGGGGTTTCGAAGATTGCTAACTTTTTTCAAGAGTATAAAACTTCACCTTTCTCCCTTGGAGCAGCTGGTGGTTTCGAACTGCTGACCTTATGGATCAAGGTCCAACAGGTAACTATGATGTCACCAGGGCTCCTGCAGCCAGATAAGCCCCTCAAACTCACCAAGACCAGCTGACATCACACGGCTCACCAAAGAGAAGTGGTTCCAGCCATCACCTTGGGAAGGAGTTTGTTAAATGTTTGCCCAGCATGGTCCACGGGTGATGTTCTGAGTCTCCAAATGGCTCTTGGCAGAGAAAGTTCCACACCTTTGTTCTACAGCTTTTGCAAGACTTTTAAGTCTCTACAGGCGTAGACAGCCTCATCTTTCTCCTGGGGAGTGGCTGGTTGGTTTGAACCCAACTTTCCACTCGAGATCTCTTATGACGGTGAAACAAACAAGGACAAAACCCCCACTCAGAGCCACTTTGGGGTCGGAGCAGAATTGCCCCTTTGAGTGTCTGAGATTGCAGACCCAGGGGACCAGGCAGCCTTGCAGAGCTTCGTGGAGTCCTGGGCTGGCGGAAAACAGCTACAGTGCTTGACTGCTAACCAGAGGTTTGGCTATCAGTCCACCACAGAGGACCTTAGAAGAAAGGCCGGGCAACCTACATGCCCAAATCAGCCACTGAAAACCCTCTGGGGTCACCATGAGTCAAACTGACTCCATGGCAAGTGGTAAGGTCCCTTCGTAGGACAAGTGCGCTCCTTGAGGGCGGAGAAGGCTGCCAACTAGGGAGACACGAACTTGGCATTGGACAGAAAGAAAAATACCAGAAGTGGGTTGCCCTTAAAAAAATAAAACCCTCAGCAAGGACTCCCAGGACCACCAGAAACAAGTCCCCCCAATGCCCCCACCCCCCGAGGCAGATACCCAGTCCATCCCAAGGGACAACAATAGGTTTCAAAAGCTTTCATCTGCAATGTTGCCAAGGGGTTTTGTTTGCAAAGTTAAGAAGTTCCTCCTGGAGTCTACCGTGAATCTTTCACACAGCCACCCAAGCCTGTTTACGCCTCTTCTTTGGAAGCAAGCCAAGGGCCCTGTGGCTAGCAACCACTTAGAGAAAACAAACCACACTCTGCTGGCACTGAGTGCAGCCAGCTCCAGAGAGGGACCACCCCATCCAGGTGTGTGGGGGGCGAGCTGGAAGGTGCAGCTGCCAGAAAACACACAGAGCTGAAGCCCCTAGGCAGCTGGGCAGCTGCCAGCCCAGGAGGATGCTGGGAGGGGAGAGGAGGAGGAGTCTTGGGAGGCGCAGGGAGCCGGGGGCAAGAGGAAGCCAAGGAGATGGAGGAGAAGGGGCACCTAGGAGAGAGGGGAATCAAAACCAAGGGGAGGATCTCACAGACACGGCACGAGACCACAATGGGAAATTGTCGGTGGGAGCTCTGCCAGGTGGTGGCAACCCTAGAATTATGCCAGTGGGTGGCTGCGTGGTGAAAATAAAACAAAAATCAAAAATCATCTACCTTGCTGTTCCCAGAGCCATGGGACTGCTTCTATGTGCGGCAGCTTGTTGCAGCTGCGCTGGTGAATGCCCAGGGCACCCAGGAAAGGCCTGGGGTAAACGCATGGAGAGGCCATACCATGTCCTGGGTCAACCGGAGCCCCGGGGCCCTGCCTTGAGCCCAGACACCCAGGGTGGAGATGGGCCAGGCAGAGAGGGCAGTCAGCATGGGGCCAGGTGGGATGATTCCCCTGGGAACAGCTGGAGCACACCGAGCATCTGGGGTTCTAACAGGAGCAGGGATGGAGCCAGAGGCTTGGGGGAGTCTGTGTGACCAAGTGTGAGGACCACCCAACTGGCAGCAGGTGCCAGGAAATACTGTTGAGTGGCATGGGCACCTTGTATCAAACTCAGGGCTTTGATTCAGTCAAGGGCTAGACTGGGGCTGCCCCAGGTTCCTCCTCCAGGCTTCCCAGGAAATCGCAGGTTCTGACTCTGACATTCTGCACTGCTCCCCAGCTCCCTGAGATGCTGTCATCCTCCAGATACTCTGAGCATCCTGGGATGGTGGGATCGGGTGAAGGGGTGAAGAGGGGCGGGGGTGGGGACTTCTGTCCTAGTTCTAGGTCTGATCTAGGTACGTCCAGGGATGGTCTACAGGTCCTCAGAAGGAGAACTCACTTACTAACACTGAGTCAAAAGTGACTCACCGCGACCTTCTGGGGCAAGGTAGAGCTGCCCCTGTGGGTTTCTGGGACTCACATTTTATGGGAGTAGTAAGCCCCTTCTTTCTCCCGAGGGGTGGCTGGTGGTTTCAAACCACAGACCTTGTGGATCACGGCGCAACATATAACCAGTATGCCACCGGGGCTCCTGGTGGGGAGAACGGCACAGTGGAAAGGGCCCAATCAAGGCACAAGACGGGAAGAGGGTGGGGGCGTGGGGAAGGAGTGGACAGGGGAAGGCAGGGGTGACGGACGCCCCGGACTCGGGGCCCCTGGCCAGTGGACGGCACCAAACTCACGAAGGAGCCCTCCTGGTAGACCAAGCACAGCCCAGTGCCCTGCAGTCAGGGCACCCCCACCAGTAATTGAACAGAGTGGGACTCCGCCGGGGCTGGTTTTGCAGGAAAACGATAGCCAAGCCTTGCTTCCCAAGAGCTCTCTCGGTGGACCCAAGCCAGCAGCTGTGCGCGTGGACCGCGGACCCGCCCGGCCCTCCCCCTGCGCAGGCGCAGGGCCTCAGCTGCTGCCCCTGGCCCGCCCACCTGCGGAGCAGCAGCTTCGGGTGGTTCTTGCTCTCCAGGTTCTTGTCGATGAGGTCGGCCAGCAGCTGCTTGAGCACGTCGGTGGCGTACTCCAGCTTGCTCTGCAGCACGGTCATGATGAGCGAGGCCACGTTGCCGCGGTCGCGCATGGAGAAGCTGCGCTGGGACTCCAGCGTGCGGATGAAGGACAGCAGGAAGCCCTTGTTGTTGATGAGCTGAGCAAAGAGCTTCAGGCCCTTCTCCACGCGTTCCTGCCGGTAGCCCGGGGCCTGTGGGGGCGGCACGGGGAGGGGTGGAGGTGCTGGCTGCCACCGTACCCTCCCCACGCGCCGGCCTATGCCCACGCTGGTGCCCCGCTCCTGGTCAATACCGCCCAGCCCTTCCCTGGAGCCAGCCGTGGTTCCAAGTGCCTCACTTCTCAGGTACCTCGGCCCACGGGGTGGGCCCTTACCCCTCGTTCAGGCACAGAGAGGCTGACCCTGGACATCACGGGACCAGGGATGCTGGGATTGGAACCCTTTCTGGGGGATCTAGGCCCGATCATCCTCACAGAACCCTGAGGAACGCCAGGGCTTGCTTCCTGAGTGAGCTCCCTGCCTGACCCGAAGTGACCAACGCTGACCCTCCCCAGCCCCCGGGGTTCAGTTAATGCCCGGTGGCCTCAGGGACAGGACTCCTGGGTTCCACGTGGGCTATGGCATTTCCACACGGTGCCACCTTGAGCAAGTCACTTTACTTCTCGGGGGGTGGGGGAGTGGGGGAGGTTGTGCACATTTGTGCCCCTGCAACAAGGGGAACAGGGAAGTTGACTGTCTCTAGGTCTGCCATTCACAGGGACACTTCTGGTCACCCTGCTCCACCAGGGAGAGGGCAGGGAGACTGATGCATCTGGGGGTGCCAGCAGTGAGGGGGGGACAGGGCTCAGCACTGAGCATGGGGTGGTGCAGCCCAGAACTTCCAAACTCAGGCTTGCTGATCCAAAGACCCTGCCCTCTCTGCCAGAGCTCATCCTGCCCGAGTCTGCTGAACTGCCACCCCCATCTGCAGCTGGTGGAGGGGGCAGATTAGGAGTAAGCCTGGTGGGAAGGTGGGTGCTGGGCGCCAATCTTGACTCCGCCTTCTTCCCGTGCAAAATGCAGCCCACTCTGGACAGTAGGGCTGGGGCTCCAGGAAGCAGGGTTTTAGGAAAGGCACTCGCAGGCCAGCGGTGTTTACATTGAGACTCAGATGACCAACAAGCCAGGGCAGGACAACCCGTGACCTCCCACCTCCAGCCTTGGCTGAGCCAGGAGCATGACTTTATGCTAAGGTTTTAGGAACCTCCCCAGGTGAGTTGTTGTTGTTAGGTGACAACGAGCTGGTGCTGACCCACAGCGACCTCACGCTCAGCAGGACGGAAACACTGCCTGGTCCTGCGCCATCCTCACAATGGTTCCTGTGCCCGAGACCAGTGCTGCAGCCACTGTGTCCATCCATCTCCTTGAGGGCCCTCCTTGAGGGCCTTCCGCTGCCCCTCTACTGTATCAAGCATGATGCCTTCTCCAGAGACTGTTCTCTCCTGACAACATGTCCAGTGTTAAGTGAGGCAAGATCTTGCTGTCCTGACTCTTGAAGGCATTGCAGCACCCACTGAAACAGCATCGGACTATGACCTGGCCATCTCAACCCCCCCCCCCCGCCCTCCGGCAGTTGCTTTGTGCAGATCCCCTTAGTTTCTGTGCCCTGGGGGGCAGAGGGCAGGCATGAGGAGCTCTCTGCTCTGTAAAGAGAAGGGGACCCAGCCATGGGAAGTCTGGTGAAGCCACACCAGAGAGTAAAGGTCATGCCTTGTGGTGCCAAAGGGTGGCTGAGGTGGTGGGAATGGGATGGAGGATTTTCTACGTGCTTGAACTTGGCTAGAGAGTGACTGCTGGCTGCTCCATGACGGACACCGGGATTTTCCCAGAGGGTAACCTCCTTGGCCATAGGACCCCTCCTTCCTCACACATTTTACCCCCTCAGCCAACCAGCTGACAGGCATGCTTGTGGCCCAAAGGGCTGTGAACTGCACCTTGGGACCAGTCAGCAGCTTCCTGAGAAGGTGACCAGACTCAGAAATCCCACAGGGATTCCTTGCACCTCTGGTGGCAAGGAGTAGGTGGGAAAACAAGATTCTCTTTATCCAAGCCTGGATCTCACCTTGCTGTTAGCTGCCCTCCAGTAGACCCCTGAATCACAGAGACCCCCAGTCCCAGCCTCAGGAAGATTAGTGTGCCTTGGGCTATTATTGCCCTTCAGGCTTCCATTGGCTGAGTCTTGAGGAGCAGACCACCAGGCCTTTCTTCCTGGTCTATCTTAGCTTGATAGACCCTGAAACCTGTTCCCTTAACTCTCTACTGATAAGCGGGAGGGGCTGCATGCAAGGTACACTGGTGGGGAACAGACACTCCCTCCCATAGATGTGGGGGAGGGGTGTCTCTGGCTTGGAAGGTGTGGAGAGATTCTTCCACCAGAGATCCACCGCTACCTCTGGAATCTCACACAGCCTCACGCTAGTGTGGGAAGGTTAAGAGCGGATTTCCGTCTGCAAGCAATTAATTGGCGAGCCTGCTGGAAATAAGAATGGTGCTTTGAGCTGCTTGAGCCAGAATATACAGGTGACAGCCAGTCAGTCACCTCTTGGTAAATGGAGAGAGGCTGATGGGAGCAGGGGGCTGGGATCAGAATCACACCCCACCCCCCTCGGCCACCTTCCCCTGCTGATAACGGGGATGAAAATAGAGGCGACCCCAATTACAGGGTAGTTTTAAGCCACGAGATGTGGAAAGTCCACAAGAAAGAACATGCCATGATGTATAGTGTGGGGCTTTGAAGGGTGTGAGGGGGCATGGCACGTGGGCCACTGGGCAAGGGTATGTGTCCAAGGAGACATGTGGTGGGAGGTGGCTGTTCCCTGCTCTAAGGTACTCAGGCTGGTCTATAGGGAACGGTCTTGGAAAATCCCATGTAACAGTCAAATCCTTCCAGGAGATCTAGTTGGGCTAGGGATTGGCTTGTGAAAGAGGGCAGAGACCTTGTTACGATCGCCCTCCACGAAGTGTCATGTTGATTCTTCTCTGCCAAGGCCCCGGGGCCCAAGGGCACGTCAAAACAATGCCCCTTCCTAAGTCCTCGCCGAGATGAGTTGGCATGGTGGCTGTGACATGGGGCTCAAACAGAGTGACACTTGTTAGTGGGGAGGGGGGCATGGGACTGGGCAGGGTTCTCCTTCAGCTTTCACTGAGCCGGAGCAGCCTGCTGGTACTAACAACCAGAACAACCACAGGCCTGCCAGGTCCGCCTCACCAAGGAGCACTCTGACTCTCAGACACACATGGAGCTCTGCCATGGCCAAAGTCTCACCGTCCTTGCCTCTAAGGAGCATTCTGGCTGTCCTTCAATATTCCAGGCACGTCCCTATGTGCCAGGTGCTCTGTAGGAAGTTGGACGTGAGGCCCCATCCCTGACCCACAGCACGGTCCCCATAAACTGTGCCACACACACACTCACTCTCTCTCACACACACAACTGCCTTCTCTCATCACTGCCGCCTGACTGACACCAGGAACGTCACCCTCCTTCACGGACTGGTCACCCTGGTACTTTGAAGTACCTGAGGAGGAGCCAGAGAAAGGATAAAAGGGAAAGACAAAGGAGAGCCGGGAGACGGGAGGAAGAACTAGGAGGGTGAGGCTAGACAAGGGACAGCCAGAAGTGCTGTCACACAGTGCTGTGAGGTGCACGCAGGATGCCTGTAGACACACGCTCACATGTTCACATGCATGTGTGTGCATATGTGCCATATACAGATACATGCATATATGTTGGTTAGGGTTGACTAAGGAAACTCTCTGCTACATATTCCTGTTGACAGGCCCCATGGAGCTATGCTGATGGAGCCAGAGCCCTGGAGCTGGAGGAGCCTGAGATGCTTCCACCGCCATGCCTGTGGGCAGGCGGAACTGCTTACTAGGTGACCACCTGACCCACTTGTTGAATGGAAGTGAGAGAAATGCAGCAATAAAGAGATGGGTTGAGTTTGGCCCATGACATCCAGTGACCTGGTTCACAGGGACTGGAAGAGAAGACAAGAGTGGATTGACTGGTCTGAAGTTGATGACCTAGCCCCAGGGGGCTAGAGAGGTTGAGAATTTGTGACTGGGGCTCATGGTTGAAAGGCATGGCGGCCAATGGGCACTCTGGTGAGGCTGAGTGAGGCAGCCCACATTGAGTTGACCAGCACCCAACCAGATGAAGACAACATTTTTGAGCCTATGAACTGGTGCATCTTGCTGTCCTCATTGGACATTGCCTATGGACACAGACTCATAAGGTTCCCACTGGAATGAAGATTGTTCACATCAAAGAATATGACTGTCTCCCTAGAGTTGTTTCTCTAGTCTACCCGGACTAACACACACAAGAACACATGTGCACGTGTCAGCTATGTGCCCCACATGTGCACATGTTCGTGGATAAATGAAAAGAACAAATGATGGAATTTCCCCACAAACTCATCAAAGACCTCTCATGGGAGATTTGTACAGTTATGTATGCTCATACACATATGTGTGTGTGCTCTATATACAGATTTAAGGGAAAATATTCATGGAATATCATTATCTTGTCATTTCCATTTTCCAGGAATTTTTGAAGCCTTTTTGTACATGTACATATATGTGTATGTATGAGATAGGTAGACAAGTGTATACATGTATCAATGCATGTATCTATAGTTGTACACACATGTGATACACACAGATATGTGTACACACAGATGTGTATATGTGTTACATGTTTGCACGTACACATATATATACATGCATGATATGAGGCATATGTCGCTGTGGGTACACATGTATGAGTGCATGTATGTATATGATATGAATAGATCAGCACACACATCATACATGTATGGCTAAGAGATTTTTCTTGGTCACCATCAGCTGGGAACCTGAGTGGCCTGGCTCATAGAAGTCCACACACTCGTGTGCTCACTTTGCTCACAACTCAGCGTGAGAGTTGTGTGGCCATCCCAGGGGACCTGCTGTGTGCATGCTGAGGCACATGGCTGCCCTTCCTCGGGACAGCTCATGTTGTCACCCTCAGGGCCAGTCCTGGGCAGGGGCTCTCTTTATTTCAGGGCTTGGGACCCTCACAATCCATCTCATTCTTATTGTCGGTCATCCTACTGAGAGCCCTGGAAGGCCGCTGCCGTGGCAACCCACAGTCCAGTGGCATGACGGGGGGCGTGGGCTCTGCCTTCTCTGCTGTGAGTCCCCAGGCAACAACCAAACATCTCTGTGTGTCCACTCTTCAGACATGGTTTGCCGCTTCGAGGGACCAGGGGCTGTGTGGTCACCACTTTGCCTCACTTCAGTGGGCCAATCCCTCTTGCTTATCTCTATAAACAGTTCCAATACCTTCTAGTACCAAGTATACCCTACACGGGGGCCAGTGACAAAGTTGGATGATGCCCAGGACAAAATGTTGGAAGGTGTGGTCCCCACAGGTGAGAAGGCCATGCCTCTATCCCTCATGTGGCCCATGTGTTTACCCAGCGACACCTATGTGGAGAGAGCCACTCCGTCATGGTTTCCTGAATGAAGCTGCAGGGACCCATGTGCTGGCCAGATTTCCTGCCTGGATGTGTTTGCTGCGTTTATTCGGGGCAAGGGCTTCCATCCCACTCTGTGACCTGCTGCAACCAGGTCCCCACTTCTCACCTCTGTTCCTCAGGCCACAATGCTTACACAGGAATGGAGAGTTTGGGGGAGCTTCCTGCATCAGCTCTGAGGCGCCCCCAGGTTTGGCCCTCTCTCCCCCAGAAGGCTGGGCTGGTGCCAGCAAGCAGTGGGGCGCTGAGTAGATGGCATCTGCCCCACCCCTCCTCCACCTGCTGTCCATACAAAGGGTGACCAGTTATCACTCTAGTGCCCTGGGCTGGTCTTACCTCAAGATCCCGGAGCACGGGGTGGTCCTCGATTCCTGGAAAGAGCACCCGCATGGTGTAGGTCCGGTAGTCCAGGAAGGGGATCCCTGCGCCATCCAGGTCGCTGGTCAGCTCGTGGATGTCTGTCTGCAGCTCAGCAAACGCTGGGGTGAGAGGGCGGGAGGGCACTGCAGCAGGAGTCCCTGAGCTGTCCCCCGTTGGGGCTCAGAACTCTCCCTGGGGCCCTGAGGTGTGCGCCGCATGCGGGAAAAGCGGGGGCGTCTGGACCAGATTGGCACGGGGCCGGGATACCGCCCACAGCTTGGAATGAAGCCCTTCTCAAGGGTGGATGGGAGGACCAGCGTTGCTCCTTGGCTCACGATGAGGGTGGGAACTTCAAAAGATACTTGGGGTGGCAGGAGTCACTGTGGGGGTGGAGGGGCTGCCCCCGCCCCTGGTCAACCAGTCCTTGGTCAGGCTGGGCTTACCCCATTTCTTTCCTCTCAGTTTCTGAGAAGGAAAGATGCTGAGGTTCCGTGGGCTAACGGAGGCCTCCCCTGCACACACACCAGACCCCCACCCAAGTGTCAGTGCCTGTACTGCCTCCTACAGGGCCCTGAGCTCTGTCCTGCAGGAGGGGTTTGCTGCTTGTGGAGTCGGCTAGGGTGTCCCAGGGACACAGAGCCCAGGGTCAGCCCAGGGGCAGTCATACTTCTTTCTCCTCACAAGTGCGTACATATGCACAGGTGCACACCTACACGCACAGGTGCACACATGCTCACATGGACCCATACATGCTCACATGCTCACACGGGTGAAAACATACTCACGGACACACACATGCTCACACGGGCACACACAGGCACACGCAGACACAAGCAGGATGGTTCAGTACACCTCGCCAAAGAACAGCCAGTACCATGTAGCAGACACCGTCTCTCCCAGTTATATTCCCAGGGCAAGTACGTGTACTTGGGCTCAAAGAGAATTCCCAGGCCCGGTGTGGCCCTGGGTCCTGGGAAAGCCAGCCCCAGCCCAGTGGACTGTGTGGGCCACTGGCCCAGGAAGTAGTACCTGCCCAGGCCACCCTTCTTCATGAGTCTGCACCCCACCCTCACTGCTGGCTTCAGGCCTGGACTGTGGGACTTCAATGTGCTTATTTGTGGAAACAAAAGGGGAGGAGCTCTTGCATTGGTGACAGGGGCTAGACAGTCCCCACAGTTCTATGGTCCCTGCACACCTCCCCTCTGCCCTGGGAGCTGGCATGAGGCCCCAGGTGGGCACACCTGCTGTACCCAGGCGTGGCAGCACCCACACCAAAGTGTGAACATGTGTGCAAAAGGGTCTGCAAGCCTTTCAGGTGTGGACTGTCCCCAAAGTCCCGGGGAACATTTGCATATGGGGGGTCTGCCTGTAGCATTAGCTTAGGGCTCTCGAGGAACAGGAGCTCCAGATGCCACCGGGCCCATTTGGAATTAGCAGGTGCCCAAGGGGGTGGACAGGGGGTGGACAGAGCAGTTATTGCAGCCCCGTGTGTGTGTGTGTGTATGACTGTGCGAGCATTTGTATAATGTGCACATGTGTATATGTATGTGTGTACAACTATGCATATGACTATAAATGTACATGCACACAGGTGAGCATGTATTGAGTATGAATCTGTGTACACCAGTATTATATATGTGTGTGAATGCTTGTGTATGTGTGTATACACAGACATATGAATGTGTGAGTATGTATATGAGTGTGCATATAGATGTATGCCCATGTCTGTGTGTGTATGTGGTTCAGTGGGTGCATAAATGTATACACACACGTGTGCATGGATGCATGAATACATGTGTGCGCATGTGTGAGAATGGGTGTGTGTGTGAGCACCTGTGAGTGTGAATGTACACATGTGAGTGGTGCTTTGGGCAATGTGTCTGTGAGGGTACAAGCAGGAGTGAGTAAGCACAAGAGCTTGTCTGTGTGTAAGTGTGCACATACACCAGTGTGTGGCTATTTTATGTCAGGCTGATGCAGGCCCCTCTCTGCCTCTCAGCCCTGTTGGACGCCCTCCAGGCCAGGCACAAGGTCCCCTAGAAGCCACTTGACTTGCCCCATCCCTCACATACTGCACCTTGGCCCCGTCCACCCCATCCCAGGCTGCCCACCACCACCCCATCCTGCTCTGTGAGCCTTCAGGTCCATGCCAGGCCCTCCCTCCCAGCCGCCCCGGCCCGCCCCCGCCCCCCCTGAGGACATCCTGAGGACCTCCTGAGGACCTCTGTGCTCCCATGCCCACCCCCAGCCGGAGCTTGGCGGGAGGAGAGGGCAGCTGGCTTCCTGTATGCACAGTGTTCCTCCGGGAAGCCACCAAGTGCCTCCAACATTCAATGCGGCGCACCTGCTGCACAGAAAGGAGATTCTAATCGCTACACTCAATTAGAGGGAAGAGTACACTGCGAAGGAAAAATTAAGAAGCGTAAATATAATAAAAGGCCGTCATTAACAGTCCCTCAAGGCAGATGCTAGGTTGACAGCGGAGGGAGGCAAAGTGGCACTGACAGATCCACTCCGCCCTAGCCCGCGGTCCGCTTCCAGGGGCTGGACTGGATGGGGCCCCGGGCGACTGACCCCCAGGCTCCTCCTATCCTTCGCAGATGCGGGGCAGACACTGCGCTTTGTGGTCGTTGGGAATTCTAAAGCACCAGCTTGGGGCTTCCTTCTGAAGCTCACCCCCTTTCTCAGGAAGAAGGAGTGTCTCCATGGCCCCCCAGTCAGGATGCTAAGCCTGGGGGTAGCAGGGGAGTGCGGTCACCCAGGGGGTAAGGCAGAGGGCGCCTGCGGGGAGAGTAGTCTGAGCAGCTGGGGAGCATGCTGGGTCAAGGGCAGGAGGACTCTGACTAGAGTTAGCGCACCCGGGACAGAACACACAGCACAGCCCCTCCTGTGCCGGCAGCCTGCGGGCCTGTGACACACACACACACACACACACACACACACACACACACACACACACACACCATTCCCAAGTTCTCACTCATACCTACCCATATTCATAACACACATCCACTCATGCTCATCCTCACATTTACATGCGCAGACACACCCCCATACTCAGGCACGTGAGCACGTTCTCAAACCCACACTCACAGCCCACACACTCACACATTCTCACTCACACCCACATCCTCTACCACACATACCTGCATGACCTCACACCGCACTTACATGCTCGTGCACATTCACACACCCACACGGACACCAACAGGCACTCACACTCACCCACACCTATGTACACCTACTCACACGATCTCACATCCACACACATGCACATTCACACACACCCTGACACCCACAGGCACTCTTATACCCACATCTGTCATCCACACCTACTCACACAATCTCACACCCACGCTTACACGCTCGTACATTCACACACACACCCCACAGGCACTCTTACACACCCACATCCTCTATCATCCACACCTACTCACACATTCACACACTAACTCACACCGACACTTACATAATCCGTCATTCACACACAGCCTCAAATTCAGTCACACATCATAACACCCACAACTCTACCACAGTCACACACTTGAACCCGCACACGACACCCCTATGCTACTGCATCACGCATACTCACACCCACACCTGAATACCCTCACATTCCCCTCATGCTCGCCCACAGCCTCGTGCACGCAAGCGCACACCTTCCTTGCACTCTAGGGCCACGCGAGACTCCAGGTTGTCCATCTGCATCTGCAGCCGCTTCAGCGTCAGGTCGCTCTCGCGAGACTTGCGCTTGTAGGCGATCAGCACGGCCACGATGAAGACCAGCAGCAGGCCGCCGGCCACGGCGATGCTGACGATGGCGGGCAGGCTGAGCGGGCTGTCGGGCGCGATGTACACCATGCCTGGGGAGAACTCCATGCCGCCGACGCGGGCCTGGGGGCACACGGCGGAGGGGCGGGGTGACGACGTGCAGGCAGTGTGCAAGCAGACTCAGGGTGGGTGCAGGGGCACCTGTGCGCCCAGGAGCCCTCCTGCTCCCTCGCTTACAAATGGCTCAGGCCGGGGCTGAAGCTGTGACACCTGGGACTGGCCCCCAACAGTGGCACATCCCCAAGCACAGAGGCTGAGACCTGGGCCTCCATAGGCCCCCAAAGCCCGCTGGGTGGGCCCTCCTGCCCAAGATGCTGCTCATCAGCCCAGGTCGCCAGCGCTGCCTGACTGTAAGAACAACCAGCGTAGAGAGCAGGTGGGCACAGGAGGGAGATGCTGAGCGATTATGGGGGGACGACTGGGATGGGGGATGAGGAGCTAGGAGCAGCCTAAGGAGTCATCCACATCCCCACCCTGCAGATCCCGGTGAGCCAGCTGGCTGCCTCACCATGACCTTGTGGCGCCCAATGAGGTTGGAGGATTCGCAGAGCAGCTGGACATCGGATACGGTCACCGGGCATGGCTTCTCCCCGACCAGCACCGTGTAGTTGAGCTTCACGTTGCCCCCGGCCACCGGAGGTATCAAGTTCTTGCCCTGCATGGATGGGAGAGCCCCCAGCCCAGCCTGACTCAGCACCCCAGCCACCAGTTGAGCTCACTCCCTCCACCCCGAGGTCGCCAACTGCTGGTGATGGGTCCTGAAAAGCCGTGGCCTGTCTCCTACCCTGTGCCTTCCTTGCAGTCAGCAGCCAGTAACGAATCCGGGCACTCTGTCCCAGTGATCCCACTGTAACCTCCGAATCCTTCCCCACACATGGACCTGGAGTTCCTCACTGTTAAAACCCCAGATCCTCTGCCGTGAGCCATTCTGACCCAAGGTGACCCTGGAGGGCAGAGCAGGACAGCCCCTCGGATTTCCTAAGCTGCACATCTTGACGGAGGCAGACAGCCTCATCTTTCTCCTGACACTTAACTCTCTGCACCACCAGGGAACCTGCCTCACAATCCCTTGCTTCAGGGATTAGTGAGAGAATTTGCAGTGACTCGTTCTGTGTTGGCCTGGGCTGCAGAGGTGGACACTGTGAGCTTGTGACCACCCCCTATTCCTGGACTCCAGGATGCCCCAAACTGAGGCTCCACAAGCCAGGGCACCTCTAGCTGCCCTGAGCACAGCATCTGAAGAGCCCTCCTTCCTCATTGCCTCACTCAGTCTGGTCTGTCACCTTCTGACCAGCCCTAGTCTCAGCAGGAGAGTCCCCTCCCCTGGAGCAAGCTCTACCCACTCCGGGCCCAGCCTACCTTGAGGATGATGGGGGTCCCGGGCTTGAGTTCTAGGATCCCAGAGGGCCCGAAGGCTTCGAACACCGGGTTGGGGTAGTAGGTGAAGTTGGTCTTGTTGAGGGAGAGTAGGGACTGGACATTGTCCAGGATGAAGCCAAACTCCTCCGGCCTCTCCGTCAGATCGGACTGGTACTCAGGCCCCAGAGAGAGGGCTGGGGCCTGGCAGGTCATCTCTGTGTCGTTCAGGACCTCACAGATCTACGGGAAGGGCGGGTGTGAGACTCGGCGGCAGGTTCGCATGCCTCGTGGGCACCTATTTCCCGGCGTGGTCAACATCTCACATGGTCAGCATGGGAACACAGAGGACCCAGGACCGCACAACCTGGCCCTCAGGACAGCAGCTCTGTGTGACCTCCGACTCCGGGTGGGGTGACAAGGGCATTGTCCAAGCCAGAGAGCAGGAGCGGGTCAAAGGGTGAGGGGAACCCCAGAAGCGATTGCTCCCTGAGGTGTGCAAATGCCTGAGTTGGGTCTGCATGGGGCGGTCAGTGCATGGGAAGCCCCATCCAACATGGCCTCCGGAAGCCACATCCCTGGAGAAGCACCTGGTGGGGGACAGGCGGCCCCAGACACTCACGTTGGTGTGCTCCTTCCCACCATGCTTGGCTCTGATCTGAGGGTTCTGGATGAGGTTCAGGTTGGTGCCCCACACGGAGATAGGTGTGTTCCCACTGGTCGGGAAGAAAAGGAGATGTGAGACTCACAGTAGGACAAGCAGGACACTGATGCTGTTGCCGATGACCATGGTGGGAACAGGACCTCGAGGCCGAGGTGCTACTTGACAGGGATGCTCGTAGAAAGTACAATGGTTCTCTGTGGTCAGGGAGGCAGCCATGGCCAAGGCAGTCCAGCTGGACCCTGGGGAGGCCATCTCCATACAGCGCAATGGGTCTCCCCAGCCACCTCTTCTCCACAGTCCCTTGGAGGTTCAGGGGCCTTCTGTCACCCAACCTGTACCCAATGGTCACCATGGGGTAGGGGGATAGGGTCCCCTCCCTTAGAAGAGCAGGGCAGACACACCCCAAAGGATTCTCTGGGGACTTGGAGAAGGCAGAGAGTCCTGCGGCCGCAGGGGCCCCTAGCAGGGAGCCAGATGTGGTGTCTCTGAGCGGGAGAGGTTGGAGATGATCATGTGGGGCCATTCAACAAAGCCAGCACCATTCCCCTGCATGGAGGGCAGCCAACAGCTGGCTTTAGGGGTGCGAGGGGGGACCCTGGGTTACATCTTCCTCGAGAGCCACACCAAGGAGCATGAGGAATGGCCTTAGCCATTAGCACCCTCACAGGGCGTCAGCAAGAAGAGCCTGCTCTCAGCCATGGACCTAAGACTCTCAAGAAGTCTTGAGCCCATCTTCATCCCGCCCCCATTCACTACCCATCTGCCTGTCTTTATACCACAGCCACTCCCCCATGCACACCCACACATGCCTGCACACCGACGTGCACATGCACACACGCGCACACATGCACACACCCGCGGGCACGCAGATGCACGTACACTGGGGATTCTGGGGACACTTGGGGACATCCCTCCACCCAGGCAATGCTCTGGGGGCAGCCTTGTGCCGAACCCTATGCTGATCTCCTAGTCCATCCATGCCGCGAACCTTGTCTTCTTGGCCCGTGACCTTCCCTGGCCGCCACCATGGGCAGGCTTCTCTGAATGGTCAGAGGGGACAGGGATGGGGGCAGCCAGACCCAGGTGTGGGGAGGTCTCACTCAATCCTCTCAGCTGCCCATGAGAGAGTCAGCAGGTGCCACCTTGGATGCCCACCATCCCTGGGCTGTGGAGTGGTGGGGCTGGCTGCCACAGAATGCTTGCTGCCAACCCTAGGGACCCCTGGTATGTCACCATGGACCCTGCAGGCAGTACACACTCTACAGCCACTCGTCCTGACACCACATCTCCAAGCCTAGGCAAGGTGCCCCGCCAAATGCCCCCTCCAGCCCTCAGATACAGGGAGGGGACTCATGGTTCAGAGATGGCCACCAGGGCTGGGACTTCTCACAGTGTCCTCCTGGGGAGGGAAGGTACCCTAGCAGGAAGACCATGGGGGTTGGGAGACACTCCCAGTTCACTGGCCCCCACAGCAGGACTGGCCCTGAATGCTTCTGGGTCGTGGGGCCCGAGGCAGCCCCTACCTGACAATGCTCCACTCAGGCTCCATCCTCACGATGGTGGGGTCCTCCACGTACTGGAAGAAGAGGTCATGGTGGATCCTGGCCCTGTCCACCTGCACAGTCACTTCCATCTCCAGCACCTCCTCTGAGGAGGTCGTGTTGCAGATGATGTGGGATGGGCTCCGCCTGGGGAGGGACAGGGCCCAGGTCAGGGTGCTCCATGCCTCTCTTCCGGAGTTACCAGGTTCGTGGGAGGTATCAGGGGAGCATGATTCCCCAGGGAGCGCCAAGAAGGCTTGGCCCAAGGGCCCAGGGCCCTCAGTGGAATTCCCTTGGGAAAAGCCTCTCTCTGGAGAACTGCGATGCGCGGAGAGAGTTCCTCCACATCTCCAAGGGCCAAGCCTCGGCTGCTCCAGGCTGCCAGCTCACCAGCTGCCTTTGACCAGGGCTGGAGCTCTGTCGTGGAGTCTGTGGGAGCCTGGGGGTCTGGTGAGGGGGCGACCTGGGCATGCCAAAGTCAATGGAGGCCAAAGGCATGCTGGGGCCCGCCCCAGGAAAGGCTGCATCCTGGACACCTGGCGACTTCCAGGCTGGACGCCCCGCCCCCCCAGGCCTGTCTGACCATCCCCTCCCTGGAGCTGTAGTAAAGGTCTCCTTTGGGTTACCTGTGGAAGAGGCATGGCTGGTTCCCAAACATCACCACCACGTTGCTGCCAGCGTTCAGGTTGCTGCCCGTGACGGTCACCTGGGTACCCCCGGACATGGGCCCCCGTCGGGGCTTCAGGTCAGAGAGAGTCAGCGTCTGCATGGGCAAGGTCTGGTGTGAGCCCCCCTCGGGCGGGGTGGGACAAGACTTTCTGGGCCGGCGGGAGACAGCACACCACTCCCCAGAAGCCAGCTGCTTCGGGCAGGCAGCAGCCCCCTGCCTGACCCAGTGTGCCACTAGGGATCCTTTGGCTTGCTCTCTAGGGAACTTTGAAACATTCATGGCAAACACAGAAGGAAAAGACCGTGGGAGTTTCCCATGAACTTTCTGAAGCCCCTTCTGACTTGAAATCTTGCTTGGCCACTTGATTGAAAGTGAGGCTGGCTGTGACAGTGAAGGTTACATGATAATGGGGGGGGGGAGCATGAGTCTCAGTGGTTTAGTAGTTATGCAATGATGACATCTGACAAATCATGGTGTGATTGGGTAGCTATGTCAAGATGTAATCAGGCCATTGCGTCATGATGTAACCATCCTCTGGTTTTAGTGGTCTGAAGTGACCATCTTCGCTTTCCTCATCACGCCAATAGGCACCTATTGACACTTGACCGTGGGCCCTCTGCACATGCCAAGGGCGGGGCGGGGTATCCAGGGCAGACCCCAGATGTTGCAGAGAGTTCACAGGTCTGGATGCTAACAGAAAGCTTGGAGCAGGAGGCTACCCAAGGCTCTACTTCCCAAAAAAACAGCCACTGAAAGCCCTATTGGCACATTCGACATGAACACATGAGGCGCTGCCATGAGTCATCATCTACTAAATGCGGCTGTTAATTTTAAAAAGTCATAGAGCCGTGGATAGAGAGAGAGAGCTCACTTCAAAGACTTGGACGTGCCTCACCCAAGCCATAGTCTTTTCAATCACTCGCTCTGGAGGCAAAAGCTAGGTAAAGCCAATGGATAAGAATGACCAAACAATAATGGATGTCCTTGACCTCATGGTGTTGATGAAGAATATTAAATAGACCATGGAGTGCCAGAAGCGCAAATCAATCCTTACTGGAAGAAGTACAGCCAGAATGCTGCTCAGATTCAAAGACGGTGAGACCCTGACTCGCTCGGGACACGGTATCAGGCGGGGCCAGTGCGTGGAGGCGGACACCCTGCTCGGTAAAGTACAAGGTCCATGAAAAAGAGGAGGCCCTTCGATGAGATGGCGTGACATTGTGGCTGCCATAGGGAAGGGGCTCAAGCACAGGAAGGGTTCTGAGGATGGTACGGGGCCCGGCAGTGTTTCGTCCCGGTGTGCACAGGGACATTCCGTTGTATGTTGGGCGCTGTCCAGTCAGTTCTAACTCATACCACCTCCAGGCACTGGAGAAAGAAACACTGCCCAGTCCTGTGCCCTCCCCACAATTGTTCCCATGTTTAAGCCCATCGATGAAGCCACTGTGTCCATCCATCCTGTCGAAGGTCTTCCTCTGTCACTGGCGTTCTATGAATCGGAACAACTCTATGGCACCTAACAACAACACAACAACAGATCAACAAAGGATTGCAATGATGGTCGACACAGTCCCTGCATGGTATAACCACCCAAGGACTGCATAGACTGCACCCGAGGATTGCACCGAGTGGCTCGATGCTTTTTGATTGGTTGTAGTTAGGTGTCATGGAGTTGCTTCAACTCAGAGCGGAGTTAGAGCAGCCCTGTTAGGGTCATGGTTATGTTTGGGGCTGCGAATGGCAAGGTCAGCTGGTTGGAACCATCGGCCTGCTGCTGCATGGGGGAGAGATGAGGCTTTCTACTTTCTTAGAGCGTCACAGTCTAGGAAACCCACGGGGGCAGCTCTACTCTGCCCTATAGGGTCCCTATAGGGTTGCTGTGCATCTGAGTAGAGTCTATGGCCGGAGGGCTAGAGTTTTAGCTCTCTCTCTCTCTCTCTCTCTCTCTCTCTCTCTCTCTCTCTCTCACACACACACACACACACACACACACACACACACACACGGCTTATGCCAAACAAACTTGGCATAAACATGTTTAAACATGGCTCTGTGGTCAGTGGATGGCCGCAGGGAAATACACTGGCCTTGGTCTCATGGGGGTGCCTTAAAAAGCGATAATAGTCCAATCAAATCAATGACTTCCAAGGGGATCTGCTAGGTCGGTTAAAGGCAAGGCAGAGGAGTTAGCGCTGAAAGTTAAGACGACTATTTACCGGGATTCTGAATAAATTTTAATCAAATTGGAAACTGTGGCCGTGGGGGAGTTTTCCCCCCATTACAGCTAGGCACCGGCTCCTTCTTGAGAGGTAGCAAGGACTTTTCCCCAGAGAATGCCTTGGGAAGCCTGACCCCATCAATCCTCATTCCAGCCCTGCTCTCTGTGGCCTCAGAACTCAAAGCACATTTTAAAACACACCAGTTGAGTTCACAAGGATGCCCAAAGCGTCCTTTGGGGACAGAATTCTTCAGGGAAGCGTTGGAGAGATGGAAACACTGCCTTCAGAAGTAGACCTGAATGGAGGCCATGTCCAGAAATAAGAGCTCCTTGCTTTGATACTTTTGTGTCCGAAAAGGTTCAGTGGGTTTGTAGCAATGCTTTTTGACTGGCCCGTGTGTGTGTGTGTGTGTGTGTGTGTGTGTGTGTTTCATTAGTTCAGCCTCCTTATCAATTCTAAAGAGCTCCAATGACGCAATGGTGAAGCCACGCAGCTGCTGTGGCAGTTACATCATCTACTGTCAACTTCAGGAAGGGGCGGAGCCTAGCCTGTCCACCAGGTTGCAGCTTGATGATCTCATTTGGAGGTGCAAAGGAGATAAACAGCTCCCTGGAGGTGGGACAAGCTCTCTCTGCTACACATTCCTGTTGACAAGTCACATGGAGCTACACTGATGGAGCCAGAGCCCTGTACCTGGAGAAGCCACACAGAGACCCATACTAGCACTGAGATGCTTCCACTGCCACTGGATCCACAAGACTTTCCACCCACCGGCCTGTGATCTTCCTGCATTCAGCGTCATTGCATATGTTGTATGAGCCTGAAGAGGAATTTATAGACTGATATTGGACATATGGGCTAATATCAGACTTAGGGACTTGATCTGAGCTGGCTGGGATGATTTCTTAATATGCAATTGCTCTTTTATATAAAACTCTTTCTTCTATACATCTGAGTGTCTCTGGATTTGTTTCTCGGGTCAACCCAGACTAACACAGCTGCTAATGGAAAGGCCAGCTGTCTGAACCCACTAGCCATTCTGCAGGAGGAAGATGTGATGGTGTGCTTTCCATAAAGATTTGCAGCCTTGGAAACTTTGGGGGGCACTTGAACTCTGTCCTGAAGGGTTGCTATGCACAGTGATGTCACCAGGGGTGTGTGAATGGGTTCAAACCACACCAGGTAACACTGCCAGAGCAAAGGGCGAGCACAAGGGGGCAGAGAGGTGAAATAAAAATGGCTGGCTATAAAAATGTGTGCTGTGTTTCAGCCGAAAGTAGTTATTTTTTTAATAAAAATAGGCCTGTGGTTACTTATGTTTGAATCCATCAACCACTCCACGGGATACGGTGTCACAGCATCTGCTCCCGTCAGGCTGAAGATGGACTCTCCCGGCAGGTCTACTCTGTCCTACGTGGTCACATGGCCTTGGAGTTTGGGGGCATTTAGCACACAAAAACATTTTTTCCCCAAAAGCCCAGTTTCTAAGTATTGATCTGTCTGGAACTCTATGCTAATGTACTTGTTGAGGCCTGGTGGCATAGTGGGTTACAAGTTGGGCTGCTAACCACAAGATCGGCCATTCAAAAACCACCAGCTGCTTTGTAGGAGTGAGATGAGGCTTTCTACTCTCATAAAGATTTACAGAATCAGAAAACCAAAGGGGCAGTTCTACTCTGATAGGCTTGCTACAGGTCAGAATTGACTTGAAGAGACGAGAGAGAGGCTGTGTTCCCAGGAGCCCTGGCTGCTGAGTGGGTTACTACTAGTTGGACTACTTTCTGCGAGGTCAGAAGTTTGACCCCTACTGGCCACTCCAAGAGCGAAAGATGAGGCTTTCCGTTCTCTTAAAGATTTTTGGGAACTCACAGGGGCAGCCCTGCTCTGGTTCTAGAGGACAACTGTGAGTCAGTGGAGTGGCTGACCTTCTGGGGGGTTAGCGGGCTCCCGTCAGCGCTGTCATTATTGCCCAATCACAGGACCCTCTGAGTCACGTGGCTGTGTCTGCACTTGCTATGAGCCAGTCCTGCTGTACTCAGGGCTGCCAAATGCTTCCGTCAACCAGTCTGGTGTTTTGGTTACAATTTTGTGGAAGGAGCAGTGGGGTGTGAGTCACTCAATTCACTGCCAAGGAGTCTCGGCAGACGATGATTTCTGATCTCCCAGCACCGAGTAGAACTGATGCAGTGGGTTTCTGAGACTGTCATTCTTGAAGAGAGTAGAAAGCCTTGTCCATCTCTCCAGGAGCAGCCGGTGGTCTCAAACTGCTGACCTTGCAGGTAGCCGCCCAACACGTGGGGGGAAATCCAGGTGCAAAGCAAAGAAGGGAGGTGTAACCCCAAATCAGGTGCTGGGGGGCCAGGGCCTTGGCCACTTCAAGCAGTCAGGCTGGGGGCTGGGTGGGAAGGACCCGGCCAGCTCCAGAGATTTAAAGTGGCAGTTTGTTCTTTCATTAGCATTTTAATGGAAAAACTTTCCCCAGTCCCAGGTGAGAAGCCGAGATCAGCATTTAAATGAAGATTACCCCTCCCCAGCCCCTCCGTCCATCCAAGAAGGCCGCTCCAGACTGGAACCCTCTAGGCGCCCCACGCTGCTGGACGACCCCCCAGCCCCCAGCTCCCATGGGAGGACCGCCCCTCCGACCCCAGAGGCCGCGCCTTCCACACGTGAGCGCGCGCGCGGCGGGCACGTGCGCATGCCTGCACATTTACGGCAGGCACACGCATGGGCACGTATGCACCGGTACACCCGTGGCGTGCACACGCAGACCCAAGCGCCAGACGCAGGCGCGCTCCCGCCTATGGGAACCCAGGCCGAGGTGCCTCCAGGCTGCCCGGGGGGCAAGGGTGGGGGCAGTTGGCAGCTAGTCTCTGTGGCCCTGGGGGCCCTGGGAACACTGGTCAGGGGAGGCGGGGCAGGTGACCTGGCTGGGGCGGCTCCAGAGCCACACTGAGCCTCCTAGCTCAGCTGAGAGGCTTCATACAGCCTGGTCACCTGCCCCGCCTCCACCTGACCATGTTCCCGGGACCCCAGGGAGCCTGGGTCTGCGTGTGCACAGACACGCGTGTACCGGTGCATACAAGCCCCTGCCTACTGTCTTGTTATGCCTGTTCTGAAACTCCATAAATGGTCACTTTTCCAAATGGTGGCCCTAAGGGGGGAGGGGCGACTTTCCCACAGGATGGAATTGGACTATGAGAACCTGTGAGGTATATGAGAATCTGTACCTGTGTGTGTTAGTGAGTGAGTGTGTGAATTGTGAGTGTGTGGAAGACGGGGGCGGGGGGCATGGAACACAAGTCTGCCAAGCAGGGTGGCCCAGGCAATACTGTGGAGGCTGGTCCCTGGAAGGCCCTTGGTGAGGAGGTGGGGGTGGGGGCAGTGTGGAAAGGAAGCCAGTGCTGTAGAAGGGCCACCTGCAGCCTGGTGGGGTGGGGCAGGGGACTTCCTGGGGAGTCATCATCAGAACCCCTTTGCTGTAGGTTGTGGTCCCAGGGCAGGGGGGTAGGGAAGTCTTATCCTGGGGACGAGGTGAGGATGCTATGAAGATGCATTTTAAAGGTTTGAGAACCTGGTAATTATCCACCAAGTCTGCTTCAGGTGGGTTTGCAGTTGGTTCTGTGATTTCCCGCAGGGCCCCAGGTGGTAAAGAGGAAGGTTCTCAAGGAGCTGGATGGATTGACACTTGGGCTGCATCAATGGGCTCGATCATAAGAACAATTGTGAGGCTGGCACAGGACCAGGCAGTGTTTCCTTCTGTTGTGCATAAGGTCACTATGGGTTCGAGTCAACTTGATGGCACTTAACAACAACAACAACGGCACGTTGAGCTGCTAACCCCAAGGTCAACAGTTCGAATCCACCAGCCTCTCCTTGGCTTTCTAGTCCAATAAAGAGTTACAGTTTTGGAAGCTGACAGTTCTAACCTGCCCTACAAGGTTGCTAAAAGTCAGAATTGGCTCGATGGTAGTTGACTTTGGAGTTTTTGCTTCCTGCAGGAGCCCTGGTGAGGTCATAGACTACAAGTTGGGGTGCTAATCACAAGATCAGTAGTCAATTCCACCAGCTGTTGCTCGGGAGAAAGATGAAATTTTCTACTGAAAACAGTTGTAGTCCCAGAAGCCCACAGGTGCAGTTCTACCTGGTCCTATAGGGTCACTATACATTGGCATTGACTCGATGGCACTGGGTTTAGTTGATTGATTTGTATTTTCTTGCTCCCTGGTGGAGGGCAAGGAAAGGGTAAGAAAGAAGGTTGTCCACCATGGAATCTCCAGGGACAGTTGGTGACAGGCCACAATGGGGACCTGTCTCTCTTGGTCTTGGCTTAAGGGTTTGGGTTGGAGAAACCCACAGATCAAGGTTTGTGCAGTGAGACCCAAATCTTATCCCTAACCTCAGCACTTGGGAGAGAGGTCCCCAACCTGCCTCATCACCCAGAGGAGTTCTAGGGGAGGGGTCCCCAATCTGCCCCTGCCCCCAGAGGATCCCGGGCAAGACTTCCCCAGATGTTTCAAGACTGCAGATCAGCTCTGGGTTCCTGGGTGAGCCAAAGAGCACCCCCCTCCCCATGCTGTCTGGCAGAGAACTCAAGGAAACGAGGGGCTAAGGGTTAGGTTTAGGCAGAATTCTGCCTGCTCTCCACACCCTGAAGAGACTCAGGCTCTTCTGCCCCCCTCCCCACTCCCACCCAGAGCCCCTAAGAGCTCTGTAGGAAAGTCTACCCTTGTGGGAAACTAACAGTGAGGGAAACATGAACAGGACAATATTCCCTAACTTATAACAGAGGGAATCTGGATAGCTGGTATTCCATGCTAGGAAAACTTCCACGTTGGTAAGTTAGAGGTAAAATCCAAGTACATTATCTTACTTTAAATATCATTCCTACAGACTATCCCCTTAACAGCGTTGCTGCCGGAAAGTGAGCACATGATTGACTGTGTCTCTCTACAGAAGCAGACATGATCCTTTTGCTCTCTCTTCTTGCTGTGACACCCAACCCCCCCTGTACCTTCCCCCAAGGCAGGTATTAGGTTGCCTTACCTGTGAGCTCAGGGACCTTACTGTAGATACCACCCACCTTGGGACCCATGTTACTACTGACTATGCATGTCTTATGGCTACCTAGAAACGTACCAAGATAGGACAGATTCACTCTCTTCTCCCAGTTCCACGTGGAGAGGGGCTGAGGTGAGCATGCTACCATAAAATGCGTCTGACTCCTTTATTGTACTCTCTCCTATTTTTCCAATCCTCTATGACTTTACTATAATCTTTATATATTATTGCTGTGCAGTTGCACCTACTGGCCCTTCAGTTGTTTGAGGATGGTTCCTCTGAAATGCAAATCAGAACCTGGGGAGGAGGTTTCAGCATCCCTTCTCCCCAGGAGGTCTTGCCCAGGGGTGCCCTACCACAGGAAGACCACAGGTCTCTGCACCCTGGACCCATTTCTGCCTGTGGCAAACCTGCCCCTCTGCTCTCCTTCCTGTTCCCTGCTGGCACCCCAACAAGCACCCCCACCTTCCTCCCTCTGTTCCCAGTTTTGGTGTATTTCCACCTAATGCTAGGAGCCGCCTCCCACCACCGGAGGCCCATCTGGGAAACCACCTGCTTCCTTCTGCCAGCCCTACCTTTCTGGCCACCTCTTCCAGGAAGCCTCCCCAGACTGCCCCAGATGCGGCCCTCTCTGGGAGCATATGCCCACTGTGTCTGCCAAGTGAAGCTCCGCCAGTGAGCTGTGGGATACAGACAGATTATTCTCCAGGTTGTCCCCCCATAATATATGCCAAACCTAAGATGCTGCTTGCTAACGTGTGGCCAATGAGTATACACTTGGAGGTCAGCTGCTTAAAGGTCATCTCCCTGAAGGTTATCAGCCATCCAGAGCAATCAGATTTGATTGTCTGCCCACTGGCTGCTAATGAGAGTAGTGGATTACTCCCCTGAAGGAGAGCCCAAAGACAAGGTCAAGCCAACTCAAGGAGAGTCAAGGTTAGGCTGCCATCATGACATTAGAGTCTGCCCATCTTGTCACATGTATACTCTAGTGCTTCCCCTTTTTTATTACAGGCACACCCCTAGCTCCTCCCCTTCCTGTCTCACGTCTGCTCTTGTACAGCCCCTTCCTGTTATGCATGTGGTTTCATGTAATTAGGGAGGCTTGCATGCCACCTAAATGTATATAAGTCTTCCTAAATGTATATAAGTCTTCCTAAATGCATATAAGTCTTAGATAGAAATATATTCTCTCTCTGCATGGACCTGGCTGCTGAGATCTTTGCCATCTGGGAGGTGAGCAATTGCATGCCTTATCTTGTCTGATGTCTCTTTAATTTCACCCCTCAATGACACAGTTGCCCCTTGGACCCATTTGATTATGGTGGCTGGTACCCCAGAGTGGGTCAAAGACAGGGGGCACTGGACCATGCCTGCTGGGGTCCCACCCCACCTCTGTGGTAGTTATATACTCTTTTGTCAATTTGCGAGGATTAAGAGTGAAGGGGTGGCGTCTAGCTTGCCAATCAGGTCATAGTCAATGAGGCCTCTATGTGGGCATAGCCTTCCCCTGAGGATTTTGGGAACTCTTTATTCCTCCTGGGAGGCAGGAGACTCTCTCTCTCTTTGCTCACTGCCTGAGAGACTCTCTACTGACAAGACACATGGATCTATGCTGATGGCAGCGGGAGCCACATGGAGACCCCTGCCAGCACTGAGATGCTTACACCGCCACTAGATCCACAAGACTTCCCACTCACTGGTCTGTGATCTTCCTGCATTCAGCATCATTGCAAGTGTTGCATGAGTCTGAAGAGGACTTTATAGATTGGTATTGGACATATGGGCTAATAACAGACTTATGGACTTGATCTGGACTGGGCTGGGATATTTTCCTAGTGTAACATTACTCTTTGATACAAAACTCTCTCTTACACACATAGGAGTGTCCATGAATTTGTTTCTCTAGTCTCCCCAGACTAACATAAGGCTCATCTTTCTCCTGAGGAGTGGCTGGTGGGTTTGAACCGCTCACTGTGTGGTTGTCACCAGGGATGTTTGGGGCATGATACTCTCTGCTGGTACTGTCGTGGTGGACCTGGCATGACACATATGTCAACATCTGCAGCGACCCAAACACAGAGGGGTTAGTCAGAAATAAGGACCCTGATTGATCGACTCCTTGGGCCCAGGAACGTGCCCTGTGAAGAGCCAGACAAGAGAAACCAGCAGAGGTAGGGGAGGGCCTAGAGTTTCCCGGTACTTGCTGCCCAATTTTTCTGCACACCTAAAACTGCTTTACAAATTAAAGCCCACATGCATGTGGGCTCTCAGTCTCTCTCTCTCTCTCTCAGCTTCCTCTCCAAAGACTGCTAGATGGAGCTGGAGCACAAACAAGAGGTAAACGTGCCAAGGGCTGGGCAGGCATCCCCGAGGCAGTCAGGCTAGTGTGCTGGCAGCTGCAGAATCTAGAGTGGGCTGGGCTCAGCACTTCGAGGGTGAGGCACGTGGCATGGGGAGCTGGAGAAGGAGGGCAGGTCAGGCAGAGGGGACAAGGTCTTCGCTTGCAGGAGCTGCTCAGAATCATGAGGAAGTTGCCCCACCAGAGTGGCCATTAAGGGGGAAAGATAACCAGATGGCAAAGCAATTGTGGAAGTGGCTTGGGAACCACATCCTGAGTATCATGGGGCTGGGGGTAGGGGGAAGCCCTCCTGGAGTAGGCTTGGAAGGCCTGGGCTGGATGGGAGTGGAGGCCTGTGGAGGCTGGGAGGTAGGAGGATGGAGAGAATGGATGGTCATGTGCTGGTGAGCTGTGGGGTCCTGAGGCTCCAGACTGGGTATAAGAGGTCCTGGTTGGGGGAGGGGTGGGCATAGAGGAATGGGTTGAAGGAGTCAGGGGAGGCCCCAGACAACACTGGGGAGCCTTGCCCACTGTGAAGGGGACAGTGCTAGAAGAAACACACCTCTAAGGTCATGGTCACAACCACCCACGGTGCCGGTGGTATGATGATCTCCATCGCCCTACAAATGAAGAAACTGAGGCACAGAAAAGTCAAGCCGCCCAGCCAAGCCTGAGGTCTCCCAGCAGGCAGGGCCCTGCCCCTCCAGAACACACGCCCCTCCCTGTAGACATGACCCTAGTAGGTGTGGGGAGATGACAGGTAGAAAGATACGGGACGAAAGGGGTTGTCTCTACCAAATGCCCACGTGAAACAACAGTTAGCTGTCCATGCCACCCTAAAAGGGGTTACAAAGGAAATCAGGCACACATTAGACACCTATGGGGTAAATCCAAAATCAAGACTGTACAGACTAAATAAATAAATAATTTTAAAAAGAAAAAAATTAAAAAAACAAAAAGACTGTACAGGCTAAGATCACCTAGGCCCAGGTGGAGGCCAACCTGGGCACCGTGGGACATTACATCACTAACGTGCCTAAACTCAGCCTATAAGATGGGCCAGTGCCCTTCACCACACCCCAAGTCGTGGGAGTCAGCCTCTCTTGGCTCTGACACTGTGATCACATGGCTTTGCACATGCTCCTGAAGTGGCCCTTTTCAGTCTCCAACTCCCAGCGTGGTCCCTGCATGGTCTTGCATGCTTTCCAGAGATGGCGTGTACTTCCTGAGATTGTAATACCTGACACTTCCCTTTCCCTCATAAAAGTGACTTGGATTTACAAAAGTGCTTTTGCCCCGTGAATCCTTTCAGCGTTGAGAAGCCACGACAGAGGTCAACTACCCCAGAAACCTAACAGACAGGAAAGTCTCAGGGACAGAGGAGACACCGACAGGAAAGACTTACTGGCTCCGCCCATCACGCTGGGCCCGCCCACCGAGGACTAGAGGCCCTGCCTGGTGGCCAGGGCGCTGGCTGCTCCCGGCAGGGTGCAAACTCACCATGAAGTAGTAGAGCTGGGAGGAGCGGGCCATGAATTCGGGCCGACAGACGGCCACGCAGATCTCCACGAAGCCTGCGTGCTGGCTGGGCTTGGCCTCCCCCATCTCACACACGATCCTACAAGGAGGAGGAAGACCATCACAGGACGCTCGCCCTTACCCTCAGCACCCCCTCCCTGCAGGGTGCCTTCAGGGCTCCCAGAGGATCTGGGAGTGTCCTTGGAAGTCTCTCTGTAAAGCCAGAGCGGAGGGGGTCCCTGCGCACCACCCCAGCTTGTCCTAGCCATGATCTGTCTGCTCAGTTGTCCCAACCCAGCTTGGGGTTGGGGCTGGGGAACCCAGAGAGGAGAAACGAGTTACCCAAGGGCATGAGCCCTCGCGCCCCCCCCCTCCCCCACAACCCGTCAAAAAGACACTACCGTGGAGCGGATCCTCATTCATAATGACCCTGTGGGACAGGGTAGAACTGACCCCTCTGGGCTCCCCAGATGGTACATCTTTACAGGAGCAGACAGCCTGATTGTGCCCCCACAGAGCGGCTGATGCGTTTGAACCACTGACCTGGCAGTTAGCAGCCTAACCCACAGCGCCACCAAGCGCCGGCACAGGAAGTCAAGCACAGCCGGAGGGCCGACCTGGGTCTTAGGTCCTGCCCAGGCCAACTGCCTCTATACAGTTCTTTAGGAACCCAGCCCCAGCTTGTGGGCAGGGGTCAGGGCTCGGACACCAGGACGCTTCACAAAGTTGGTCCAAAATGGAGTGAAAGATCATGGGATTTTCCCATGGACTTTTTGAAGCCTCCTCGTACTGGATAACTTTGGTGCAAACCCACCAGCCACTCTGATGGACACAGAGCAGAAAAATCTGCTCCTACCAAGGAAGACAGACTTGGGAACCCCCCTGTCCTTCTGCCCCATCCTCTGGGGCCGCTCTGGGTCCAAATCCACATAGAAGTGGGTGTGACTCGGGACAGGTAGACATATTTCTCTCTTTAGATTTTTGTTTTCTATCATGTTAAGGGAAAAATTTGAGAGTGCTTTTAGAGTTAAGGCTGCAGAAGTCAGATGGCAAAAGAGCAAATGTTCCTTTCTTGATTCCTAACCCAAACCCTAGGGGCCAGTTTCATGGGTCTCTGCACGGACATGACTGGGTAGCAACAGGTGAAACCCGCTCAGCGTCTGATCTGCGTACCTGCGCAGACTTTTCTCCAAATCTATACATGCCCATACGTATCACCTACTCGCCTATACGCATCCACATATGTGCCTGTATTTATGTTCTATTTGCACACACCTAAACATTAATGGGTTACACACCTAACAGGATTGCATGTAAACACGCACATATAAGGAAACGTACATATGATGTTTAGAAGACGAGGGAAACATAATGCCCTCTTTAAACACAGCTGCTGCTTTGAATCAACCATGTAGCCTGGCTTCTCCTGCGTGTCCCTGTAGGAACGGCGTTATTTATTTGTTTATTTATTTTAAGCTGCTTCAGCCCCTGCCACACTGGGACTGTTACCATCAGGCATTTTTAACTATCCTCCTTCTGACAGGCATTCCTTTTTGTCATTGTTCTCCTGCGAGGAGTAATCCTGCAAAATTAACCAGCCCACGCATGCATCCTGGAGCCCCCTGTGATTATCCCCATAGATTCCTAAGGAGGGAAATGGCTGCCGTGAGCACTTTGTGCGTTGAACGTGTGGTAGGTAGAGCCAAACGCTGCTGCAACACGAAAACTAAACAAGGCACTAATTTGCATTTCCATCAACGGACTCATTTTTGGGCCATCGCTCGATAGTAGCAATCTTTTGGAAATTTTCCAATACGATAAAGAAAACGAGGGTTTCAGCTTTTCATTCCACCATGACCGGGTGAGCTTTTCTCTGACTTCATCATTCTCACCTTCGGGGACCTTGCCTTTGACTGGCCTGCCCAAGGCCCCTGTGCTCACGGCTGGGCCGTCGTGTCTTGCTTCTGCAGCTTTTATACGAGCGTACTAGCTACTTTCTGTTATAAATATGATGCTCACCCTCTCCGTGTGGCACCTGCCTTTCACTCTGTATGTCATGTCCCTTGTCATGCTAATGAAGAAGAGCAGGAGGTGGAGGAGGAGAAAGAAGGCGTGCCTCCTGTGAGTTGTTTTCTTTCTTTCTTTCTTCTTTTTTATTTTGCATGATGGCTTCTGAATTTTAAGTTTCTTTGCAAGAACTTCTGGGTAAAACTTTTCAAAAATTCGAAGGGGCTTCAAAATAAATGCGTGAAAAATGTTCCATGAGCTTTTTCGTTCCATTTTCCCATGAACTTTTGAAAGGGTCTTTCATATATACCTTTTTGTCCAAATAATGCAACTACCGTAGGCTTGATATTAAAGTATGCAAACACATCGACAAAAAACTAAAAGTCAAGAGTTACACTCTGCATCCCATTGACACCACCTAGCTGACGCCACCATCCACCGCCTGCATTTTGGTATCTGTCCGTCCTGTCATGTAGTCTTTCCCAGTATTCATAAGGGACTTCTGTCCTCTGGTGATCTGGGTTCTCACTTACAATGCCGTGGAAACATGCCTGGTCACATTGCTTCTGTAATATCAGATTTAATGTGATGTACTACCCTATGCATATGCTCTGGTTTGTCGATTTGATTCATGTCCTGTTCTTTTGACATGCACGTTGCTTCTAAATGTTCACTGCTACACACAAGACTGAAGGGAACATTCTTGCCATCTGATTCTTTCTTTGGGGAACGTTCTAGCAGGGCGATGGCCAACTCTAGACTCTGCTGCCAAATTGCCTTCCACTGTCCCCTCCCCTCATCAGAAGAGGAATCGGCTTCCTCCCATGCCTCTTATTTTGGCTGGGCACAAGTCATCAGCATCTTTCCTCCTATTGTTTCGATCTGCATTTCATTGATTACTTAGGGCGTGAAACGCTGCTGTTGTCGACAACATGACTTTTGGTGATTTGTCTGTCTTGTGAATGGCTCATTCACACACTGCTCATTTTCTGATATTAGCCCTTTCCTTATAAAGACTTTTTATATGCTAAGAGAAAGTACCTACTCGTCATTCTAGGGCAGTTCATCAGGCATGTTTTTATTTGGCTTATGGTCGTTTCTGACACGGACGGAGGTTTTAAGAGTCTCATCTAACCAAGTCCCTTAATCTTTTACCTGTCGTTTCTTCTTCTGCAGCTGTGCTCAGAACACCTTTCCTTTCTTGAAACCGAATCCATTCTCACCTGCATATTCTGCTAATCCCCTCACAGTTTCATCTTTACACGCAGGCCTTTAATCCAGCTGAAATTTATTTTGGTGTGCCGTGTGAAATAAGGATCAGATTCTGTCCGTTTTCTAGGGAAGGGTCTTCTCTCGCTGATGTGAAACATTCTCTTTCTCACACAGTAAATTCTTTTATATCTGGTTTCATTTCCTGATGGCCTGTCTTCTTCTACGGGACTGATTAGCAGTGCACTAAGCTGACCCTGGTGGCTTCATGTTTGACATCTGGCTACGTAACGCCGTCGCAGGGGATTCTAGCTTATATGTTGAGCTTCTGATGTGCTTTGGGTGAAAGTTTACAGAGCCAGTCAGTTGTCCATTCACCAATTCATACACATTGTTTCCTGAGGTTGATTGCGCTCCCTTCAAGGTAACAGCTCTCAGGGGACTGCTTTTCTGTGTTTCTATTGTCATTCATTCGGTTTGCCCTCCCCTCTCTGGGCTGTGTGTGTGTGTGTGTGTGTGTGTGTGTTACAATATTGCTCCCCTTAAAGACTGGGACTCAAAACTGCCATTGAGTTCATGCAGACTTACAGCAGGCTGCACTCCCCTTGTGGGATTCAGAGACCTTAGCTCTTTATGGGAGTAGAAAGTCCTGTCTTTCTCTCTAGGGGCGTCTGGCGCTTTCCAACATTGCCCTTGTGGTTAGTAGCCACCTTGTAACCATTACACCACAGGGTGCCTAAAATACCTCGGACAAGGGGGTATTTTAAAATTCCCACATCATGGTGCTTGGCAGCAGGCTGCTTTCATGCTGTCCAAGGAGGGATGTGGAAAGTGAAGGAGCCCCAGAATGATCTAGGGACACATGAGTGATGATGGACCAGGGAGGTGAGTCCTATGACCAGGGCCCTACATCCTCTGGTCCATGCTGAGTGTCTTGGGAGGCCCCCGTGGTTACTCAGGGCTGGAGGATGAAGGACGGCAGGGCTGACGGTTGAGCATCAGGAAATCCAAACCAGACCCAGCTGGCAGTAGTGGAACCTGAACTGACAACTGGCCTAAAGGGATCTTTTGAAGAGTCAGTAACTTCTGCCCACAGGGCACGGCTTTATTCCCTCTGAGGTGGTGGGGGGAGCACGAAATCCCTCCTGGGTCACTTAGGGGCTGGGAATTTGTGTTTACTGATTTACCAGGCTCTAACGGGACACAGGACCCTCCTCCTCTCAAAGGGACACAGCAAGGCCATTGGGCAGTGCCCGCTTGCTCGGTGGTCCAGCTGAGTCCACAGAGGCCTGGGTGTGAGCATGGAAATATGTTGTCAAGCCCCCGTGCAGAATGGCCCAGAACCAGCCACTTTAGTTGGGGATTAGGAGAGATTGGGGGGTGGGGGTGGAGATGAGTGGGGATCTAGGGACAGCAGAGGGAAAGGGATGACAGTTGATCTCATACCTGTCTCAAAGATTTTCATTTTGCCTTATTGCCACCCCCACCGGCATACACTCCCTTTCCTTAGCCAGTTGCCCCCTCTGCATGCCCCACAAATAGGGCAGCCCCCTTAAGCACCCTGGGATGTGTTCCTTTTCCACAAGCCCCCAGAGCCTCCCAGCCAGGGCCCTCCTCATACTGAGAGTCCTCCCTCCCACGTCCCTCTCCACTCACTGCTCCGCAGGGATGTAGCCGTCCACCAAAGGGTTGCACTCCACGCCCGCCACCTTGACGTAGGAGGCGATGTCCCGGAATTCCAGACCCAGGTTCTCCCCTCGGATGGTGACCTTGGTGCCGCCTTCCCGGGGCCCTGTCACTGGAATTATCTGCAGGAAGGAGGGAGATGATGGGACAGGTCCTCTGCTGTGACCATTACCTTCGGGGAACCTGAGTCTTCTTCATCTGTATCCGGTCATGCCCTGCTAGCAGAGACGTGCGTTCCCACTGCTGTCCCTGGAGTGCGGGTGGTCTACGTTATCTTCAAAGACCCCAAACACACCGCCATCATGTTGATTCAGAAGCACGGCGAAGATGAGTAGAAACTGCCCCACTGGGTTTCCAAGGCTATACCTTTATATGGGAGTAGACAGGCTCTCCTTTCTCCCTTGGAGTGGCTGGTGACTGGCTGGGTTTGCACCTGTGACTTGCTGGCTCATAGCCCAATGCTTAACACATTGTGCCATCAAAACCCCTTAATTCACCTCCAGGGGCTGGAATCCCCTTCTTTGCCGTGCATGCTTATAATAATGATAATGCCGGACGGGGCTGAAAAGCTAAGTTTGCTATGTGCCTTTTACCATGCCTGGGACTCTCCTGGCAGAGAGAGGTAAGGAAGCTGAGTCACAGGGAGATAGGCCCTGAGTCACCTGCACTTGGGTGGCGGGCTGGGATTCAAAGCTTGCTCACTGAGGCCCAGATACCTGCAGACTGGTCTCTGCCTTGGCCCTTCTGGATCTTTCTCCAGGGCCCTGTGTTCAGGCTGCCTGAATTGCACCCCAAAGCCCTCCCTCCCATCTTATATCTTCTGTGAGTCTCTCTATTTCTACCTTCTCCACAGATCAGGGGGGAAGACTGGCCTTGGACTGGGCTCTGACCCTGGGCACCCTCCAGGGCTGCCCGCTGGGTAGAGCAGCCCCAGCGGGGACCTCTATCTTAAAGGGCTGTAGCTGGGGCTTGATCCTCGGTTGGCATGGAGCTCCCAGCAGCGCAGCCTCTGCCCTAGTCTTCCCGAGGTCCAGAGGGGCGCAGGGACAGAGCAACCAAGTCCAATTGAGATACCAGCCCAGTAGGGTAGCCAGGTCTACCCCAATGGGCAGAATACTGCCACAGTTCTGAGCCATACCTCTTCCCAGTGGGCAGGGCCCAGTGGCCACTCCCCTACCTGCTCTCTGCTACCCCCTACCATAGGCATGGTAAGACCACCATCCTGAGCATGCCCTCCCCCATCCCCCTTGGGCAGGGCCAGAGGCTCACCTCTGTGATGCGCGGGTGGGTGCACTTGCTGTTGGCGCCAGAGAGTTCCAGCCACTGGCTCTCGTGGGGTGGGCAGTGCTGGCGCAGGGTGCACCGACCCTGGCCCTGGCACCAGCCGCACTCGAAGTCGGGGTCGGCCTTGAGACACAGCCCGCAGCTCTCCCGCATCGCTCCACACTTGTACAGGTGGACTGCGGATAGAGGGCGGAGCTTGGAGGACCTGGGCAGTGGGGTCCCCTGGGCCATTGGGGTGGGGAGCAGCCCAACCTTCAGGTCTGAGCAGAGGCCGTGGCAGGAAGTCCCCTCCAGTCTGGGCTGTCCCCAGGGACACCTGCCAGTGCCTAGAAGCAGCCTGAAGGGAGGTGAGGAGGCCGGAGGTCCAGGCCACCTCGCAGCTGGGGGCCGAGTGACAGGGGCCGAGGAGCTCGAAGGGCCTGAGCGCCGTGCCCACCCCCCAACTCCCACTGGCTTGCTGGCCCCTCACCTTTGTTCTGAGCTGGGTTGTCGATGTTGAAGTGCCCGTTCCACACGACCGTCAGCTCCACTGGCAGGTTGTTGATCTCCATGCCCTCATAGGAATACTGCAATTCCGTGGGAGACAACAACGGTGAGTCACACGCGGCCTCGGGAGGGGGTGGGGCCAGGGGACCAAGACAGTGTGTGTGTGTGTGTGTGTGTGTGTGTGTGTAACACAGTGGGGGTTAGGAGTTAAGGGAGGCAGAGCATAGAGGGATCTGACCTGGATGTCACCAACTGGGACGCTGGATGGAGGTGTAAAGTCCCCAAGGCACACATGGGGGTGAGGGGTGAGCTGCCTAAGGACCAGCCAGGTGTCCCCCTCCCTCCACATTTGCTAAGGCCCTTTGGCTAAGGAGTGAGGGGCTGTTGGGTGCAGGGCTGTGGTCCTCAGGCATGTAACCCCCCACCCCCAGTTTGCCTTCAGATAGCAGCTGTGTCTCAGCACCTCTGAGTAAGAGGTAGGCTCCCTGGTTTGCTTGAAGAGTGGTCTAGAGACCCTTTTGGGGTCATCTGGGATAGTGGAAAGACTTGACCTGAAACCAAGATGGCTGAACCAACAGGGTCTTTTAACTTGGAGCTAGACTTTGGAGGGGCTGTTAGGCAGTCCTGCATGACTTAGCTGCTTGAAATTATTTGGAGCTGGGGTGGACCAGCAGGGTGCAGTAACCCCAGGGGACCCATGCTAGTCTGCAGGCAGCTCCCTGGCTGTTTGTACCTTGGAGACTGGATTCCAGGTATAACTGCAGGCATCTCCTCAGAATGGACCCCTTCAGCTAGACTTTGGAGGGCTGGGCTGTGTGCAGAGCCCTGGTGGTACAGTGGCTATGTATTGGGCTGTGATCTGCAAGGTTAGCAGTTCAACACCACCAGTCGCTCTTTGGGAGAAAGCTGAGGCTCTCTACTTCCTTCAAGAGTGGCAGCTTGGAAACTCATGGGGGCAGTTCTACCCTGTCCTATGGGTCACTATGAGTTGGTATAGACTCGATGGCAATTGAGGGTTTTGAGTTTGGGGGCTGTGTGGTATTGATCTCATGGCAGCCACCTAATGTCCCCTAAGCCAGTGGAAGCACCTCCACCAGGAGCAGACAGCTAGTCTCAGGCCTGAGAGGGTCCCCAGGCTTCAGGTTCCTGCCCTTGACATAAGAATAAGACACAAGGGAAAGAACAGAAGTTTCTACGGAAGAGTCCAGGTGACTTCCAGAGTGACAGCATGCGCTCCCAGGTGAAGGGCTTCCAGCGCGTCCTCACTCAACACCACTGTAGAACATGTTTCTCAGCTTCTTTGGGGGAGATGCCAGGGGCTGGATAAAAGCAGCCCCCCCCTTCCAGTTCCAGCTTAGCCCATGCAACTCACAGGTGCCTCAGAACGGGTTCCACAGGGTTCCCAGTGGCTGGATTTGGGGAAGCAGATCACTAGGTCTAGTGTTTGAGGTTCCTCTGGTGGACTTAAAGCACCCAGGCTTTTGTTTATCTGCTGAGCCCACAACCATTTGTACCACCTACCCGGGACTGGTGGCCTGCCTGGGAGGCAGCATTAGAAGTGGGTGGTATGCCCATCTCTAGGGGGCTGCTGGGGGAGGCCCCCTCAGGTTTGGAGCCACCTTCTGCCACCCAGGCCTGCCTCTGTCCTGGCCTAATGCTCAGGGCCACATTGAACCTCCTGGCTTCTCTCAAGAAGGCCCTGAAGTTCCCAGAGGGAGGGTAGGGAATTCTGCCCGTGTGAGATGCAGTCTCATTAACGGGGCCCCTCCAGCCATAACTCCTCCCATGATGTGTTAGCATGCTGAACTCTGTGCCTGTAGCGATAGTCCCTTTCTAGAGCGAGTTCCCCGTTATGGAGAGGGAGCCCTAGTGGCGTAAGTGGTGATGCGCTGGGCTTCCAACCACTAGGTCAGTAGTTCAAAACCACCAGCTGCTCCTCCGGAGAAAGATGGGGCTTTAACTCCCAGAGAGAGTTACAGTACCAGAAACCCACAGGGCCTGTTTTGCCCTGTTCTAAAGGGTCACTGAGTCAGCATCGACTCGATGGCAGGAGGATGGCCTCCGAGCTCTGTGTGGCGTCACAGGAATTCTCAACCCCACAGAGAAGCAGATATGGGGCCGGAGAGGGTAAAGAAAGATAGAAGGCGGAGGCCTGTCTGACATTGCCTCCTGGCAATAGGGAAGTCAGAGGAGGTCAGACATGGCCTCCCAGGCTCTTTACCACACTGTGTCCATATGTGTGCTTATCTGCGAGGTTAGTGCATGCATCTGTGTGATTTGCATGTGAATGTGCATGCGTGCATACCAGGCCGTTTACAACACTGTAGCCATACGTGTGCTTATCTATGAGGCTAGTACATGCATCAAAGTATCTGTGTGATTTGCATGTGTACATCACACATATATGCTGCCAGGAAGGGGCGTGGCCAGTTGCCAGCTGTGCGAGCATGAGCAGGTGCTCTGAGTCTCAGCTTCCCCTTCTGTAGTGGGGGCAGGAGCCAGGCCGTGCCTCCCGGGAGGGCCATGCCCAGCGCGCCCTCTCAGAGCACGGAGCTGGTACAGATAGCCTGACGCGTGTCCAGTGTTCTGCGTGACACACAGACCTGTGCTCCTAGTGCTCATGGTGACCTGGGGTAATCAGAGCATGTTGGGGTGTCAGACACTAGACATGCGGGAGCACATGCATTTGAGGGTGCTCATATGTCCCATATGCACCTGCCCGCACACTTTCTCCCTTTGGAGAACATTGAGAATGAAGATGATTTTTACATTCACTGTCATCCAGTTGATGCTGACTCATAGTGACCCGATAGGACAGGCTAGAGCTGGCCCTGGGAGTGTCTCTGACTGTAATTCTTTACAGGAGTAGAAAGCCCCATCCTTCTCCCTTGGAGCCACTGGTGGTTTCGACTGCTGACCTCAAGGTTAGCAGTGCAATGCGTAACCACGATCCCACCAGGGCTCCTGGGCATCACCTTCTCATTCCTGTCCCAGTCCCTGAGATCCTGACAATGAAGTAATACAGATGTCATTAACCCAGGTATGCTCCACTGTCCCCCTCGGCCTCTAGGGAACCCCCAGCACATCCTGGATGGAAGAGATAGGTCTCCATGCTCCTCCCTCTGAGCTCCCAGTGCCTGGGCTGCACTTAGCATTCATATAACTCCCTGTGATCAACAGGGCAGGCAATCTGCACACAGTGCTGGCTCTGCGAAGATGTGTTGCTGCTTCCCAGAGGCCAAGAGGTTAAGTATCTCTATGAAGGTCTCTCATGATGGCCAGGCTGGTGGATGGTTCCACCGGGCAAGTGTGACCCTCAGGGTCTCCAAGATCTAAAACAAAGTCAACACCCCTCTTGTTTAGACAGGCTTCTACCCAACACCTCTCTTGCCCCAAGCACTGAGATACTGGCCTAGGAAGTGGGTCTGCCCTGTGGACGACTTGGTCCCAGTGCAACCCTGACCGCTCCTGCGGCATCCTCACACTTGTTGGTTCTTTGAGGCCCTTGTTATGGCCACTGCATTCGTCCATCATGTAGCAAGGCTTCCTCTTTACCCAGCATGCTGTCCTTTCCCCTGGGGCTGGTCCCTCCTGTTCACATGTGCAAAGCACACGAGCCCCACCACCTTCCCTGCTAAGGAGCATTCTGCCTGTACTTCCTGGACAGATCTGTTCCTTTCTCCACCAGCACCATGATTCAAATGCTCTGCTCTGCTCTGCTCTGCTTCCTCATTCATTCTCCAGCTTCTGCTTGTCGAGGAGATGGCTGACAATACCAGGGCCTGGATCTTCGTGCTCAGAGTGACACGGTTACTCTCTGACACTTCAAAGAGATCTTGGGCAGTAGGTGGCCCAATGTCTGAACATCGTTTGATTTCTTTTTGTCTTTCTTTCCTTTTTTTTGGTTTAAGATGAACTTGTTTGTCACTAAAGATTCCAAAAGTTTTCCTTTTTAAAATTAATTTGATTTAAAAAAATTTAGCCAATCAGGTCACTATTTAGGTTTGAGGGATCAGGGATCAGAAGGGATATTTTTTGTTGGTTGGTTTTTAAAGAAACACTATATAAGGGTATACCAACCCCTCCCTGTGAAAAAAACAAAATCCAAAATGGAAAAAAGTCTCAAAGTTATGTATTTAATTTTTTTTTTTTTTTTTTTTTTTTACAAATCAGCCTTGTCACCGTCAAAGTACTCTCCATTACACTTAATACATTTATCAAATCGGCAATTCCATTCTTGGAAGTATTTTTCAAACTCATCTGTGTGGATGGTTGACAGCACCTCTTTTGTTTTTTTCTTCACCTCTTCTGTGTCATCAAATTGTATCCTTTCATGCCTCTCTTCATTCAAGGAAATAAAAAGAAGTTCCATGGAGTGAGGTCAGGAGAGCCAGGTGTGTGGGGCAAGAGGCAGGCCATTTTCTGCCCAAAACTGGTGCACTGGGATGGCTGCGTGAGCAGATGCATTTTTGTGACGCCCATGGCCACTGAGCCACCTTGTTGTTGAAGCAGGAGGGGCATGCTACCTTCCTATCACTCTGTCCAGCCCCACCATGAAACAGTAAATCAAGGGACCCACAGAAATCAGGAGGCTGTGGTGGGCCAGTGGGGTTCGGGTCTCATGGCCAGCACCCCAGGCAGTCAGCCAGCCAACGGGGTGGGGTTGCCGATTGCTGAGAGCTGGTGCCTGGCACTCTTCTTAGCAGCACTCGACGTTTTCTTGAGGCTTGGTCTAAAGTAGGCCATCCATACCGACACTTAGTCCCCCTCCAGTCGCTGCCTGTATTTCTTTCAGGCCTCTGGGCAACAATGGCTGGCCCAGGGTCTGTCCCCCCATGGTGACTGGGAGCAGCTTGCCTGTCCCCCTAAATCCAGCATCATGCTCACACTGGGTTTCCGGGTTACTCACCCCTTTTCTGTTCACTGAAACCTCATTGTCTCCTCCTCGCACCATCACAAGCCCAGGGGGCTCCCTGATGAGAGCTTCCCTCCTCCCATCTCCTGAGATCCAGAGATTCAGGAGGGCCCTTGTCTTCCATACAGTCCTGGGGGGCAGGCCAGGCGGATCATGGCTCTAGTGCTAAGCCCAAAGCTAGGCTATGCAGGGCTGGGCTGATATCTATCTCTGTATTATATTTATATTTTATCTATATATACATATATATCCATATATCATATATATGATGTATACACACATATACACATATATCTACACACACACACACACACACACACATTTCCCAAAACCAAACTCACTGCCATCAAGTCAATTTTGACTCATAACAACCTCATAAGACAGGGTCGAACTGCCCCTGTGAGTTTCATAGACTGTAACTCTTTAGGGGAATAGAAAACCCTATCTTTCTCCCCAGGAGTAGCTGGTGATTTCCAACTGCTGACCCTGCAGTGAGGACCCCAATGTATAACTACTATGCCACTATGACGTCTCTCTCTCTCTTTATATATAAATAAAGGTATATATAGATAGCTATTAGTCTAATCATTGACTACTACATGGCATGATATGGGTTTAAATTCTGCATTTGCTACTTCAGTGCTGAGCACCACGGGGCTGGTCACTTGTCCTCTCTGGGACTCAGCGTTCCCTGTTTTATCAGATGCTCAGGTCTAGTCTTGCGCTGATGGCCCAGGAGGACTGACACTGAGTGTGACCCTAAGGATTCTTAGAGGAAATGATTGGATGACAAGAGGCACCTGGCTTAGACCAGCAGTTTAAGTAGGGCCTCTCTGTCCCCATGGAAAGAGAGGTTTCTTGGAAAAGGCAGGGCCAATTCCAGGGATTGGAGGGGACTCCTACTGGACTAGGGTTTGTGGGGTACCCCTCCTGTTGGCTCAGCTTCACTTGAAAGCTTTGACATGTTGGCACCCCCATTCCCAGCTCCACAATGGGGAGGCTAAGCAGACAGCTGAGCCTGGTTGGCAGGGTAGAACTGCCCCTGTGAGTTCCCGAGACTAACTCTTTACAGGAGTAGGGACTCTCATCTTTCTCCCATGGAGCAGCTGGTGGGTTTGAACTGCTGACTTTACGTGGTGTGTGTGGAATTTGGAGCCCCAGGCCTCCAGCTCCAATGCCATAGGCGTCCCTCTTTCCCCAAGAGGGAGACCTGGAGTGAGTAACAGGGCCACACTCTTGGGAGGCTGCTCCCTGGGAGGCCACGCCCCAGGGTCACACCTTCAGAAGACCACACCCCCAAGAAGGCCACACATTCTGGAGGCTAGCCAATTGGGTTGCACCCCCTGTCTCCCAGGGTCTGTTGAGGCCCCTGAGATGCAGATGCTAGAAGCACCAGGCTTCCAGGTGCTAGCTACCTGGCGTATTTTCTGATGTAACTGGTGAGTTTTCCAGCATTGTGCGTTTGTTGGTCTGTCTGGTCCCTGGGTCTTTGGTGCAGCGTGACTTCTTCCTTCAGTACCATCGGCTCTTGATCATGTACCAGTCCCGGAAAAGGGTGACGGCTGACCAGTTCTTTTGAGCAGAACAATCCCCTCTAGTTCTTCCTTCTGCTTTGGTCGCCCTACCTACGGAATCCTTCAGTTTGCCAACTCAAGGCTTTAATTTGCCCATCAGTTCTTTGAGCTGGAGAAATGCCCAGAGTGTCCTCTCCTTGTTTTCTAATCACGCCTTCTGGTTTTGCTTAAATCCCAGGAATTCAACACCAGACCCACAGAGGCCGACTAGAACCTGGTGGTACCATCTTGTTCCCAGGGGGCGCTGGTAGGCACTAGGACAAGTGTGTCGTGTGGACATCACGGAGGGCCCTGCTTGCCTTGGGGCTCTGTGGCTGGGAAGCTCATGCTTTGCTCCCACTGGAGGACTTTTTGGGCTGCTAAAGGTCTTGGTGGTCCAGTGGTTTACTGGCCAGGCTGCTAAAAGCAAGGTCGGCAGTTTGAAACCACCAGCTGCTCCATGGGAGAGAGGCAGGTCTTTTTTGACTCATCAGAATTTGCAGTCTCGGAAGCTCACAGGGCAGTTCTACCCTGTCCTATTGGGTCAGTATGCGTCAGCAGTGACTTTATAATTTTAAGGCCCTTTCCGTGGGCTCAGGAGCTGCTGGAGACATTTAAGCTCAGCCTACTCTCTGGGGAAGAAAATCGAAAGACCACTAAGAGAACAACACACTCTGTCTGGGAAGAATTCCGGCCAGAGTGCTCCTCAGAGGCAAGGATGGCCAGACTCCATCTCACATACTTTGGACATGTTGTCAGGAGAGATCAGTCCCTGGAGAAGAACATTGTGATTGGTAAAATGGGAGGGGACAGAGAAAGAGAGGAGGGCCCTCAATGAGAGGAATCGACACAGTGGCTGCAACAATGGGCTCAAGCAGAGAAAAAATTGTGAGGCTGGTGAAGGACCGGGTAGTGTTTCATTCTGGTGTGTGTAAGGTCGCTATGAGTCGGAACCAACTCGGCGGTAACTAGTAACTAACAGCACGCTCTGCGTCCCGGCTGCTTGGAGAATGGCAGCATGAGCCAGTGGGCCCTCGTAGGGGCTCAGGTCAGCCCAGGCCCAGGTCGAGTTTGATGGAGGGCTTCGCAGAGCGAGATCAGGTCATTCCTGGGAAGGCAGCCTTCTGCTGGGCAGAGTAAGCCAACAGGGGACCCTGAAGTCCCAGCTTGAGAAGTTTGTGCCCTTCCCTCAGATAGCTCATCAGATGGACCACAGGCTCTGTCTGCCACCCAGCCCCCTCCCCGCCCCCCATGTCCTGGGACCTTCTCCCAGGTAACAGGGCTCTTCTTCCACGCTCATAGGTCCCACCTGCCTCCCTCCAGGTACCAGGTGGGCAGGTAGGAGCCAGGTCTTGGCTTCCCACACACACTAGCTGATTTTGGGAGAGTCATTTTAGCCAACTCAATTCTGACTCCTTGTGACACCAAAGGACAGAGTAAACCTGCCCCGATAGGTTTCTGAGACTGCAACTTTTTTTCCTTTTTTTGCAGGAGTAGAAAACCTTTTCTAACTCCCAGGAGCAGCTGGTGGTTTTGAACCGCTGACCTTGCATTTAGCAGCCCAATGTGTCACCTTATATCCTCAGGGCTCCTCAGATAAGAGTGTCCTGCAAAAGGTGTGTCTCTTTGAAACCTCAGAATGTGACCTCGAAATGGGGTCTTTGCAGCTGTGGGATTCGTTAAAATGAGGCTGCCCTGGATTCGCGTGAGCGCAAATTCCCAATCTGATTGGGTTCCGAGAGAAGGGCAAGGCGGTGGGTTGGGAGGGTGAGGGTGGGTGTGGTGGGAGGGGCACTCACCGAGGTGTTCTGGCATTGCACGCTGGAGCTGTTGAAGCGCAGGGCGGGCACCCGCTGCTGGGTGCCCTGGATGCTGAGCACACACTCGTAGCCGCGCTGACCTGACTGGGGCTGGGGCAGGTTCTTGGCCTTCAGAGTAATGGGCTTGATCACTTCCACTGGAACCAGGATCTTGTCCACGCGCAGCAGCTGGGGGCAGTCCTGAGGGTGGAGAGCTCGGGTCAGTCAGGTGTTTGGAGCCTCTCTGACATCACCTGGCGGGCGACCTTGCCCCATCCATGGACGTTACACAGCTGCACTTGCAGGCACACAGGTGCACCCTGACACATTTGCACACACGAGTACATAAGAGTATACATATATACACACAGGTACACACAAGCACAGATGGATGCACACAGACACAGGTGCACACAGACACACAGGTGAACACAAGAAGCTCATGGATGCACAGAGGCACAGGTGCACATGAGCACAGGTGCAGAGAGACACTGGTGCACACACCATGTACATGGGTACACACAGATATAGGTGGACACATGCACACATGTGTGCTCATGTGTGGATTCAGATGTTCACACTTCCTTAGAGACAGGTGGTCTGTGTCCTCCTGACCACCCCAGACTCCTGAGGGAAAGGATGGCCCAAAGAAACTCAGGCACCAGAGACACAATCTGAAGGCTGTCCATTCATGGGCTAAGTCTGGTGTTTAGGAATGTTCTGGAATGTGCCTCTATCTTCCAGAAGCTTTGGACTCTGTGGTGTAGTGGCCTGGCCTCAAGGCAGTGCCCCATGGCAGAGCACACCAAGCCACTCCTAAGTGCCACAAGCAGTTACGTCTCTCTGCATCCTGTGGGGGCAGTCAGCTCAGCTCTGTCCAGGGAGGGCCAGTGGTGAGAAAGGAGTGGGGGCTCTGCTCATTCGGGCGGTGGAAGCAGATGTACTGCTGGTCCCTTGGATAGGGGAGTCAGTGGGCTTGGGTCTGAAGACCATGGGAAGAAGGGAGGACTTCTGTGATCTTCGTGCCAGGCAGGTACCCACCTCGCCAGGACCCCTCCAGGGCACAGTGTGGGGCAGGCAGGACTGGAGGTGCCTGAGATGGCCAGTCCATCCTGCCTGGACATGCCTCTGCACAGCCCACTGAAGGCTCTGCAGCAGCTTCCCCAGTCTTTCCCTCAGTCCCAGCAGAGAAAGGCAGATAAGAGGCCAAGGGCACACTCATCAGGAGACTGACAGCTGCCCTTCGAGTACCCCCGTACAGCAACCATGACCCCATCTCTCCCTAAAGCACGTGTGTCCCAGAGAGCTCCCTGTCACTGACAGCTGTGAGGCTCCACAGAACCAGCACGATGACCTTGAATGCCTTGTATCCTTGGCATGAGGCTCAACTGCCCTACCTGATGATGAGACGGGACTCCAAGGACCCTTCCATTCTATCCAGTCCAGATTCCATGCTCTAGGGGTCTCCTTCTCCCCTCCTGACCATCCAACCACCACAGGGCAGGACAGGGAGGCTGAGTAAGGGGCAGAGGAAAAGAGGAGAGAGAGAGAGAACTGGACAGGAAGCTGATAAATAAGGAGAGAGAACACAAGAAGTTGAGCGATTGTGGGGTGGGGGAGACAGATGCAGGTGTACAGAAAGCCAAGAAACAGAGCGATAGAATGGTGTACAGAAACTGAGCAGTGAGGGGAGAGAGAGACAGTGATAGATAGATAGATAGATAGATAGATAGATAGATAGATAGATAGATAGATAGATAGGGTGAGTGCTGGACAGGACCCTGAGAGATGAGATAGGGGGAGAGAGAGACAGAAAAGTATACAGAAAGTGGAGGGACAAGGAGAGAGATTGAGAAAGGTGAACAGGACACAGCGGGAGAGGAGACACACACACAGAAGAAAGGTGGGCAGGAAGCCAGGAGACAAGGAGAGAGCCTGAGGAACAAGAACTCTCCCACAGGTGGGCCTGCAGGAAGCTCGTGCTGGGGAAGCGTTTATGAACAGTGTCCTCCCAATAGGTGTTGAAATCCTAAGCCCTATTCCTGCAAATGTGACCCTATTTGAAAATAGGGTTCTTCTTTTTCTTTAGCAGTAAGGCCCTATCAGGGGAGAGTGGATTCCAAACCTAATCATTTCTGAGTTCCAAAATGACAAGGACACACACACATATGCTAAATCCAAACCCACTGCCATCAAGTCACAGGGACTCTCCATAGGGTTTTGAGGCTGTAAACCTTTACATGAGCAGACAGCCTGGTCTTCTTGTGGTGGGTTTGAACCGGGGACCTTGTGGTTAGCAGTCTAATCTTACCCATCAGTGCCACTAGGGTTTCTACACACACACACACACATGCACACACGCACGCACACACACATGCACGCACGCACGCGTGTGCTATGTGAAGCTAGACCCACAGCCAATGGATCTTCAAGCCCAGCAACACCAAGGATCCCGGAGGACTGCAGCTCCTTGAGGCTGAAATAAACAAGGTTGGGTCTCCCTTAGAGCCAGGCCCTGCCTGCCACCTCCCAAATCTCAAGGCAAGAGTCCCTGTGGTTTCAAGTCAGCTTGTGGTGTTTGTATTACAGCCGCGCTGGGGGATTTACACAGGAGACCTGGTAGCACACGGTTGATCTCTCCGCTGCTCATGGAGAGGGCAGAGGCTCAAACCCACCCTGTAGATCTGAGGGAGCAAGGGCTGGTGATCTATTTCCATAAAGGCTACAGTCAAGAAGATGCCAGACAGATGGCACGACGCAGTCAACTCAAAGGCACCCAATGGGGACCCAGGATGGGAGCCCTGTGAGTGCTGGTGCCCTGAACAAGCCCTTCCTCCTCCCTTCCTGGTGGCCCACACCTACATCCAGAGACCCTGTGGGGCCAAGGGAAGCACTGCTGCAAGCCCCCCCCCAAAAAAAAAAAACAAGCTGGGAAAGTGAAGAGCCTTAGAAGAGCTGAGTGGGTTTGGGGGGAGGATGAAGCTGGCAGGACCAACAGGGAACTGAGAACCAGAGGAGGCTGTGAGCACAAAGCCTTCCTCATCATTCTGCCCCACCCCCTCCCTCCACTAGAGGCCGCAGCTCTCCCCACCCCACCCCACCCCACCCCAAGCAGGAGCACATGGGACCTTCCCTCCCTGCAGCTGGGCCGATGGCTTCCTTTGAGGAAGAGCCAGGCAGGGCTGGTACCTCTAGCTCTGCCTCCCACGTCAAGATGGCATAGGGTGGGCACCGGCAATCTGCAAGTCCTCCAGACTCATCCCATGGGCTCCTTCCACACTACCCGGGAGAAACTGAGGCAGGGAGAGAAGAAATCTTGGCTCTGTGATCGAAGGTAACCTGGTCACTGAGGAACTCAGAGGCCAGCGCTCAGCAGATCTGCCTGCATCTAGTGGGACAGGGAGTGCCCAGCCCCTGCAGTGCTGAACTGGAACCTCCCTGGGAGGCTAGATGGCATGAGCTTGCACCCTGGTTGGAGCCCTGATGGTGTAGTGGTTATGAATGGGGCTGCTAATCGTAAAGCCAACCGTTTGAAACCACCACTTGCTCCACAGGACAAAGATGAGGCTTTCTACTCCCGGAAAGAGTTACAGTCTCAGAAACCCACAGGGGAAGTTCTCCACTGTCCTAGAGGGTCGCTATGAGTTGGCCTCAACTTGCTGGGAGTGAGGTTGGGGTATTTTTGTTTTTTGGTGGTGGGGGTTGGAAGCACAATGCTCACTCTCATCCCCTCTGGGTCTCACTGCGGCTTCATAGGCGTTCTCTGAGGGGCCTCGATGGTCCACTATCCCCATAAAGCCTAGCTCGCATGTCAGGAGGTGGACCGCTCTGAAAGGTCATGGAGGGCCTAGGGTGGAGCCTCTGCACTTGGCTCTGGTGGCACCACTGACACCCTGCTAACTGAAAGGTGAGCGGACACACTCTCACTCTCACTGCGAAGGGGTGTCTCCTTCCGCACCCCGTGGGGCCGTCCCTTCCCCCTTGTCTCCCCGGTCCTGACATCCCTGGTGCTGAGGTTTCAGGGACACAGCCTCACATCTGAGGGAGGCGACAGGCACAGGGCGCTCCATGCTTCTGCCGGGCGCCAGTCGGTGGCGCTGGTGAGCACCCTGCTGCTGTCCTGATCCAGGGAGTCACACCACGTTGGCTTTGGTTCTCCGCCTTTGAGACCCTCAACTTGGAAGGTGCTGGGGGAGCGGCCATGGGTGGGGCTGTGAGTTCGTGTTGTTGCCATCCAGCCATCCAGAGCTTCTTACTGGCTCGTGCTTTGGAAGTTGATCATCAAGTGATGTTTTCCCTCGTCTGTGTCTGTCTAGAAGCTACAGAAAGGGAGATAGCTTCACGTTCTATTAACTGGTGATTTGCAGCCAGGGGTCCATCAAACCCCCAACCAAACTCCCTCCAGAGTCGTTCTGCTGTGACGCACATGATGTCTCCATAGGGGGTGGGGGACCTGACTCTAGGCCAGCCCATCTTCTGTGGGCACTGACTCCCGTCTCTGAAGCACAGTGCCCTGTGTGTTGTCTCTGGGCTACGAAGCCCCGGCGTGCCCTGTGGGATGCTAACATCATCGGAGTTGACACGGTTCAAGGCTCGATGCCTGTCATTCTACTCCACCATCACCTGACCCCGGGCTCCCTGGCTCTCTAGGTCCCTAGAACACGCAGGATCACCCCCCTTGTCCTGCCAGAAGCAGATAAACGGTGGTTGCAGGATTCTGTACCCACAGTGAGGGGACCACCCTAGTCCCCCCAGATCTTCATCCTTTCTCGGGTCCTCAGGGGTGTTTGCCAGCCTCCAGACTGTTCTTCAGAGGCATGCTGAAAACCCCCTCCCTGCCCCCCTCCGCCCCTAGCTGCTGCCTTCTTTCCCAGGAGGTTCTGTGCCAGGACTGGCCTTCAAAAGAGCTCCCTGCCAGGTCCACGCTGACTGCTACAGCCCTATAGGGCTCTATAGGACAGGGTCATAGCGGAGTTCTGACAAAGCAAGTCCATGAGACTGGAAAGCCTCCTCTTTCCACCCACAGAGTGGCCAGTGGTTTCAAAGGGCTGCCCAATGGGCGTCACCCCTGTGTCCCCAGGGCTCCTGAGGCCAGCCTCAGGAGTGAGCAGGGAGGCACAGCCCCGCATTAACAAGATGACTAGGAGGCAAAGGCCTACCAGAGGCGCCTACCCTCTCAGAGGCCCGTGGGGACATCCTGCAGGTGCAAGCCTGGACAGAGGGTGGGAAATGGCCGTGGCTGGAGGCCCCAGGAAAGCGTTAATGACTAGGTATTGGGGAAGCCGCTCTGGCCAGCCGCAGGTGGTCAGGGCTTTAATACTCCACCATGCAGGCTCAGCCAAGTGAAGCCTGCATTGCTCACCCTGGGGAGCAAGCGGCAACCCAGGGGCAGGGGGAGGTGGGGATAGGTTATAGCCAGCGGACGGACGCCTCTCCGTCTAGTCTTCTGCCTCCCACAAGGGCTTCAATGCCCATTTAAATAATTGAACAGAAGGACCAGTGGCAGGGAAAGGCTGCCTTCAGGGTTGGCCTGTCTGGGGAGGGGCTGGATTTACAGTCCCTTCATCCTCCCCTCCCTGTTGCGTTTCCAAGATGAGGGCTCTAATTTCTCTGGGTGGCTACAGGGAGGTTGGGGGTGGGGCGGTGATGCTCTAAGAGGGGACTGGGTGGGGAGAGGTGCAGTACCTGGAGCAGTTCAGGAAGAAGTGACTGGTGGGATCCCATTGCCCCTCCTCCCCCAAGCCACCCCAACCCCCATCCATTTGAAAGGGGAGTTCCTTCCGGCCCCAACCAAAGCCTGAAATTCACACTCACCTGCCTGGCCCCCTCGTGCCCCACACATGACGATGTAACGCATCATACATATTGCTTGCGGTTGCCCGAGTTTATAACGCCATTAGCGTGATCTACGACGGGCCGGTTTATAGAACGAGCACAGTAATACGACAGAAAGGGACACGGCTGTGGCCTTAAAACACGTGGTGGGGTGGGGTGGGGGGCGGGGGCCGCTCTGGTGCATTGATGGGCGGTGCAGTTGCCTGAGCAGTGGTAATCCCCCGATGGAATGAATACCTGGGGTGGGGGAGGGGTGCCTGCACAGGTGTGGCCCAGGTAGGCTCCCCTGCCCAGCAAAGCCATCCCATAGGGGACCAGAGGACAGCTCCCTTTGCTTTTAAGTTTAGCTCAGAAAGAGCAGCAAAGCAGCCCGTTGAGGACCAATCCTTCCCTTTGTAATACAACCTTCCACCTCCTGCCGTTCCTCACCATCCTTCTTAGATTTCAGCCCCTGGCTTCCGGCCCTGGGTCCATCCATCTGGTGGAGGCTCTTCCGCATTTTCACTTTGCCAAAATGGCGTCCTTTAGGGGCTGGCTCCCCCTCGCCCCCCAGTGATGTGCCCACGGTGTGTGCGATGGGCTGTCACCGTCCTTACTGCTCCTGAAGAATCCCTGGCTAGCCTCCTTCCAAGACAGATTTTTCTCGTGCTTCTGACAAAAATGGAACCAGGAATCTCCCTCAGTCTCTCTGGACTTATCTCTCCTTATTTCAAATAGGTGGGATCGTATACTATTTGTCGTTGGGGTCTGACCTATTTCACTCAGGGTCATGTTTTCAGCGCTGTGGCGTGAATGGACCGCATGTGTCTGGTGGCTGTGCCACGTTCCATTTTCCGTGCGCCTCCTTTTACTTATCCGCTCATCTACCTATGGATACGTGAGGTGGTTCACCCTTTGGGGTCAGGGCGATTAGACCATGTTGAACACTGGTGGGGTCGTCTGCAACTGCACTATGCCTCTGCCTCCTGTCTCCTGAGTATGGGCTTAGGCGTGGAATGGCGGGGTCCTATGGGAGAATGAGTTGCTACAGAGTAGATTCCGACTGACGGTGACACCAGTGTGTCCAAAGTGCATTCCAGGTTTTCCAGTGACTGATTTTTCCAAAGTAGCTCGCCAATTCTTTCTCCCAAGGCACTGCTGGAATCTCCAAGTGTTTAGTCAGCAGCTAAGCAGAGGAATGTGGACAATCGTGGGGGACTCTTTGGCCAAATGGTAACAACTCAAGTGGTAACACTTCAAGGATCTGCCCATCAGCTCCCACCCAGCTGCATCGTTCTACGTTCTGACCAGCACGGAGCAAGGGTCCCAATGGCAGCTCTGTCTCTGTTTAATGGTTACACGTTGAGCTGCTAACTTCAAGGTCAGCGGTTTGAAACCACCAACCTCTCCATGGGGGAAAAATGGGGCTTTCTACTCCAGTAAAGAGTTAACCGTTTGGGAAACTCACCGGGGACAATGCCACCCTGTCCCATAGGGTCATTAGGGGTTGGCAGTGAGTTTGGGTTTATCCTAGAGGGATGAAATGGCATCTCGTGGTGGTTTTGATGTGCAGTTCTTTGATGACCAGAGCCCTGGTGGCATAGTGGTTCCTCATCCGGCTGTGATCTGCAAGGTCAGTAGTTTGAAACCACCCACCACCTTGCAGGAGGAAGATGGATGGGGCTTTCTACTCCTTTTAAAAAAGTTACCATTTTGGAAATCCACAGGGGGCAGTTCCAGCCTGTCCTATAGGGTGGTTATGAATTGGCACTGACTTGGTGGCAATGAGTTTGGTTTTGGATGACTAATGACATGGTGGACAACTTCTTGGTCGTTGGTTTTGCTTATCCATGAAGGTTTGCCTCGGCCCCCTAACAGTCACCACCATTGGGTGTTTGGGATAGATGGGAAGGTTAGATTCTTCAGTAGGAAGGGCCTGGGGATCCCAAAGTCACCTAGGTGCCAGTGGTTCTCCCAGGTTGGTCCAAGTGAGGCTACGGTGGCATCAGTGGCTGCCCCCGTGAACACCGTGCCCTCGGGCAGCAAGAAGGCACCTCTGCCGGAAGGCAGTGCCATCTCATGTTGCCCTCTGTTGCTTTTGTCTGGTTCCTGGGATCTGGCAGCTGATCTAAAGGCCCCAGGGTTGTTACCACAAGGCTGTCATTAGTTGAAACAAAATCATTCCTTGTAATTGGAATATTGTGACTGTAAACAACATATGTTACCGGGGCTTTCTGTTTCTTATGATTGTGATTACACTAGAATACTTGTCATTTGTATAATACCAATAAGGATCGACCAGCTCTCTGTTCCAGACCAGTAACTTCTCCTGAATGCGCTCTTTGTTCAGGAAAGAAGAAAAAAGAGGTAATTCGACATCCCTGGTGAAAATCGACAAAGCCAGGGAAACAGGAAGATGAAAGACTTCCTGGATTCAAGATGGCGCTGCACGGACCAGAAGCCACCTGGCATCCTCTCTTTGGGCCAACAAAGGACCCTGTCTGTACCCACCCCTAAGAGGGTGATGGGAGAGGAGGACCAGGGACGACACCAGAGATATCACTGGGGCTGGGTCTCATGTTTACCCCAGGAGGAGGGGCTGGCTTGGATTACCAGGGTGGCTGGAGCCTGAGGCTGAGTTTGGGTTGGCCCTTTTGACGGATTATCCATTAAGCAAGGCAAGCACAGGCTTACGAGTGCTTACAGCCTAACCTGTCACAAGCAAGTTCACATGTTTCCACCACATCTGAGAAACTACTTTGAGGTCTGGCAGACACCCATCTCCTTCCCAACCCCACAGCGCCTTCCCACAGAATCAAGACCTCTCTTCAAACGTCAGGGACTGCAAGCTAAGCACAGGCTGACTTGTGCTTGTTTCCTTACCTGTCATGAACGATTCCACACATTATTTGCCTCATCAGACCCAGACTACACTGTTCACTACAAATTGGTGAGTCAGCGCAAGCAAGCCTGTGCTTACCTCGCTTACGGGGTACCCAGACCCTGCTTATGGGGTGTCAGCCCCGAGCTCTGAGATCTCATTCCCCCTGTGTGGCGCCTCTTGGTTGTACATCCTGCTCAGATACTGTTCAGCCGATTTCCATTTACAGTGGGATTATGTCTACTGCCCATTTGTCACTGGGTTGCACAGCAGTGGCCTGCGTGTTACTGTGACGCTGGAAGTTACGTCACTGGTATTTCAAACACTAGCTGGGTCACTCATGGTGGACAGGGTTCCATCGAGCTTCCAAACTGTGACAGACTAGGAGAAGAGGCTTGGCCATCTGTTCTGGATCCTTAGCTAATGGGAACCCCATGGTCACAGATCCTTAGCTAACGGGAACCCCATGGTCACAGAGACTTTGGCCTCACGCCGGGCAGAGGGACGAGGATTCAGGGAGGAACGATGCCACCCAATGGCTGCAACTATAGGCTTGAATGGATCACCAATGGCGACGGTGGTGTCCAGCTGGGTGACAGTTCCTTCCTTTGTTACCAAGTTCCCACAAATCCGGGCAGCTGACTCCGAGAAAACCATCCGCAGAACGGTACAGGCAAACGGCCCCATTGGACTGGAATAGTCTGAAGTCAGGTCCTTCAGATGTTGGTATCTTTAAACAGCTACCTGCATCTGGGGAAATCTTACAGGGGCAGTCTCAGAACCCCCGTGTGGAACAGCTAGGAGCCAGCCTCACCTGAGGGCAGGGGGTTGGGTTTGTTTTTCCCCTCTGATGTCAGTTCTTCTCTGTGGGTATTTCCCGTTGTGTACCTGCCACTGTTTTCAGGGCACACACACACACACACACACACACACACACACACACACACGCGCGCACATGCTGGTACCGGCATGGCTCTGCAGTTATCTAGGACTTGCCCGGCTCGTGGGGGACTTTCCAGGGTGGAATGGCCCAGGATGCACCTGAGCTGCCGCAGAGTCTGGCCCCAGCACAGAACTTTCCTTGCCTGTTGTCTCCATAAAATTGGGCCCCTGGGCCACAGCGCCCTGGCCCCCACTGCCCTGGCTCCGGGGACCTACCTCTGGCAGCTTCACTCGGCCTTCCTGGAAGGAGCACGTCTTGGGGTCGTGGGTGCAGACGTGTCGGTATTTACACCAGTGGCAGCGGTATGGGCTCTCCACACAGGACAGGCACCTGGCAGGGAGGAAGAAGAGTCACAGCTCCGGAACCTGGACTGGAGGGACTGGGGGTCCGGAGTCTAGTGAGGCACTTCTAACAGAGGGCTCCCCCGCACTCACCACAGCACAGGCCAAGGAGGCTTGGTGCTAAGCTAGCCCTTTCGATCCAGAAGGGAACTATACCCTGGCCTCCACCCCTGCACGGTGCTGACAGCTCTCCCCGCTAGGGCCTCCTCCATCTTCCTCCATCGCCGCAGGATGGCGCCCTTCCTCACTGAAGAGGGAGCAATCTGGTCTAGACATCGGGCTTGTATGGTCTGTCCCAACGATGACTCTGGTTGTAACTCAGGCTGTGACCCCAGGTCCTCAGCTTCAGGGACCCTGCTGGGACCACCCTGGCGGAGGCGGTTCCTGAGTCTCCCCAAGTTGGGTATTCACCTTGCCACCCTTTTTCCCTGAGAAGCAAAGGCCACTTTATAAGAGCTCCTTCTGCCTAAAGGGAGGTTAACACGCTCGGTTGCTGATGGCCAGGGGGTGGGAGAGGTTCAAGTTCACTCCAAGGCACCTCAGAATAAAGATCTGGTGAGCTTCTTCCCAAAAGTTCAAACCAAAAAAACCAAACGCGCCGCCATTGAGTCAGTGCTGGCTCACAGTGAACCCCTGCGGGTTTCTGAAACTAACTGTTGACAGAGGTAGAAAACCCAGTCTTTTCCCCCAGGACCTGCTGGTGGTCTCAAACTGCCAACCATGGGGTCACAACCCAGCGCATCGCCCCTCTGCTACCAGGCTCACCCTGAAAAGTCAATGGAGCACAACAGTTCTCGACTCGGCCACCCATGGGGTCACCAGGAGTAGCCGTGGAATCAGTGGCAACCAATTGGCTTGTTTGTTGAACTGCCCAGCACAAGTCCCCATGCCTGGCCACGCACACTGAGTCCCCCTGCCAGGCTCAGCTGCTGCTGAATGACACAGCCGTGCACAGTGGCCCCAGGATGAAATGCTACCCGAGTGGCTTAGAGCGCACACTTGGGTTCCAGGGGGTTTTCATTGGCTGATTATCAGATATCAATCACCAAGCTTTGCTTCCTAGTCTCTTGAGCTGGAAACTCTACTGAGACCTACCCAGCATCCTAGTCATTTGCAAGCCTCTGCCATGCACCCAGTGCGTATGCTGGGAATCGAACCAGGGTCTCCTGCATGGAAGGCGATAATTATACCACGGGGCTAGCACTGTGTCACCTACCTCCTCTGCTTCCTAGGAGGTCAAGAGGGGAGGGAGGGATGGATGAGGCCTCTAGGTGGGAAAGCCAAGGGCAGATCCATGGCCAGAGAGGAAGGGGGGGTCCCAGGTTGAGGAAACTCATTTTTGGTCAGGGGGTCTAGTTGCCTCTCAGCGTGGGTTCCCAGAGACAGCTAAGCCCTGGCCAGAGCAACCACCGCCACACAGCCCAGGGGGCTTCCAGCCGGGAGGCCCCACAGGTCTTTAGCAAAGGGCTAGGCCATTTTATAGGGGGCGGGGCTCGAGCTGAACCATGCACCCAGGTGCCGTGGTGGAAATGGCTGTGCTTGGGCTCTCAGCATTGGCTCTGGAGGATGGAGTGTGCTAGGCTGACTAGCAGCCTTTGGGAGCCATCCTTGGAAGAAGGACCCCAACTCACAGTCACTTGGCACCTTTCCCGGCAGGTTTCATTCCAGGGCTTGGCCTTGGGCCTTCCTGCCTCCTGTCTCTGTGACACTTACGTCACATAGAGTGTGAGCCAGGCTTCCTGGGTCCCGTGCCCCTCAGCCTCCCCAAACCAGGCAGCCTGGGTCCAGGTCCTGACTACATCAGCAACTGACTTGGCAGTGGGCCACGGACCTTGGAGTCCCAGGTTCTCTGTTCCCTCAGGCGGCTGCTCTGACCCAGAAGCAGCTGCTGAGGCTCAGGTGACAGGCACCACCCCCAGGAGGTGGTGGGAAATGGATCCAATTTGGGGAGATTTATAGGCAAGGGGCCTGGCCTTCTATGTTCTTCTCATCAGCGCTGCGGGCGCCGGGGCAGCAGGAGGCTCCTGCTGGGTACAGGTGGCCTCAGTCCTCCCTGCCTTCTCTGGAGCAGTGGCGTTAAAGTAGCATGGAGTTCGAGCCAGGCTTCCTACCCACCCCTGCTTCCCTAGCCAACCACACCCCTTGACCACCGAGCGGGTGCCAAATGGGGTGGGGGGCACTCACGAGCTGTGGACGCTGCAGTTGTAGAAGACAAAGCTGGTGCTGGCGAAGGTCATGCCCGTCTCCTTGGACTTGAGCTGCAGCTGCACAACGTGGTGATCCCCTGCGGGCAGAGCCAGCCAAGGGGTGGGTGCAGGGCCCCGGTCAGGCTCCCCCTGAGAGGAATGTCCCTGGGGCGGAAGCCTGTTCACAAAGGGGTACTCGGCTCCAAGGGGCCCCAGGATACCCGAGTAGCTGCAGGGACAGTGCTATGTCGCCTCCCTCCACGGATGCGCCCTCCCTGTGCGCCTCCCCCGTGTACAGCCGCCCACTCGCCCACAGTCATGCAAAGCACACACGCACATGAACACATCTGTGCATATACACCATACACTGACATACTCACAAACGTACCTGTACACACTGCTGCAAAGGGACACTCGCACACACAATACACGTATTCACATGCACACTCACTCCTGCCCACAAACATGCTCGCATGCATGCAGGTGTGCAGGCAATACCCGTGCACGGTCACTCACGCACGCACACATGCAAGCACAATAACCGACACCTCCACTCATGCACTCACATAGGGGCACACTCACACTTCGAGTGTGCGCTCACACTCACTTTATGCACACACACCTGCACGCACGCATGTCCACATCATGCATACACAGACACAATCACATGCACTCCTTCATGCACACCACACCTGGATGACCCAGGGGCTGGGGCAGGAGGAGCTCTGCAGAGTCCCAGTGGCGCTGCCTTCCTGCCCCACCTCTGCAGACCCCATCCTGCACAGACGCCCCTCCGGGGAATACCCGTGGGTGACCTCAGCTGGTGCCACTGGTGAGTTATATGTGCAGCCCTGACCCTGGCCCTACGTCCAGCCTGGGCTCCGGCTTCCCCAAGGTTCTCCATAATCCACCAGCCTCCAGCACGCGAGGCCAGGCCAGAGGGGAGGGATGACTAGGCGTCCCTCTGCCTGGGCTGAGCCTGCCCCAAGCTGAGCCTCTGGCAGCCTTCCTTCCTCTGGGGACCCCGGGGGTGGTGGAAGGCAGGGTCTGAGCAGAGGGCTGAGGCACCCGATGTCTCCTGGGACCCCATTCCTGTTCCTGGTGGCTTCCCTTCACCGGCCACCTGCCAGCCCCTGGGGCCAGTCCAGTCTCCGAGGGCACCTGGCCTGGTCATACCCTCCACCCCTCTCTGCAGCTGTTCCTCATGCACGCTGGCACTCACGTGGGGCTGAGAAAGAGATCAGCCACCCCACCTCACCCCCCTTCCTGCAACATATCCACAGCCTCTGCCCTTCCTCAGGTGTCCCCTGGCACCGACACTCACCATTCTCTGTGATGACGCGGGGCACCTCCCTGGCCGCGGGTGAGTAGCACTGGATCTGATTGCCCACCACCAGCCCATCCATCTCCGACAGGTCTTCAAAGGTACAGTTGACGCCGGCGGACAGCTCTGGGACGTTGTATGTCTCCAGTACCAGCTGGGAGTCAGGGAGCAGGCAGAGGGAGCCAAGGAGGGAGAGGTGGACAAAGAGGGGCATGGCATGAGGGGAGGAAGAGGGAGAGAGGACCATGAGGGACAACATTAACCCAGGGAAGTCCAGACCCAATGTTTGACCAGAGCAGTTTGCAGAAGGCAGCGGGAGATCGAGGGAGAGGTGTGAGACTGGGCTTGCGGATGCTGATGGGTTTGGTGCCAGCAATCGGAGAAGAGTTGGGGCTTGTGAAGGACAGAAGCACCGGGGGAGCCCTATGACCAAGCACCTCTAGCGTTCATCCCAGTTTGGGGAGAATAATGGCGACCCTCATACTGATCGCCCCGGGCAAGAACATGGACAGCATCTGCCCTCCACCCCCCGGCCCTTCTACTTTATGGACAGAGACCCCACTCTGGCCCTTTCTTGACATTGTGATCCTTGTCTTTTCACCCCTTATGCCTGTTGCCTCCTCACCGCAGTCTTATGGCATCCCCTCTCCCATCCCCAATGGGCATCGCTTCATAGAGCAGCCAGGCTCAGTCCCCCAAGGGGCCCTGGATGGGTTCTGTGTGGTGGGCAGCGGGTCTTCCTGCATGCTCAGCCCTGACCCCATGGCCCTTACCAGCACGTTGTACTGGGAGACGGAGATGTTGTTGGGATGGACCGTCAGCCGGACACACTGCTTCATCTCCGAGGCAAACCTGCGCGGCTCCCGGGAACGCTCGCACTGTCCCTTCCGGGTGCACCTGGGGAGGACAGAGCAGGGTGACCCATGAGCAGAAGGTCCCTTGTCCCTGGAGGGGGCCTGGCTCTGAGGTCAGCCCTGTCAGCCATAGCACCCAGGGGTAAGTGACCCCTGGCCTCCTCACACTCGCTGTGTTTCCTTCCCCATCCCTCCTCTTCCTGGCCCAGTGTGAAGAGGGTCAGAAACCCAGTCAACTGTTGGAATGGTCCCCCGTCAAGCGGCAGTCTGGGAAACCCACCGGGCAGCGCGACCCTGTGCTAAAGGGTCGCTATGAGTTGGAATCAACTCACTCGCAGTGAGTTTGTCTGCTTGCTTTTGGTCGGGCCACGCAGACTCTCACCACTCTGCGGAATCATGCTACACTCATCACTCTCTGCAAAGGGCTCAGACGTCCTTCCTGGTCTTCTTTAGCTCCTCGGACATCCCAGAGCTGGCCTTGCTCTTCCCTCATGAGTCAACCAGAGCTTTGGTCTTTGCACCAACATCGTCTCATCCGGGTCTCCTTGTCTGCATCAGTAGCCTTTCATCTAGACCAGTGGTCCTCAACTTTCCTAATGCCACAACCCTTTAATACAGTTCCTTATGTTATGGTGACCCCACAACCATAAAATTATTTTTGTTGCTACTTTATCACTGCGATTTTGCTCCTGTCATGAATCGGGTGACCCTTTTGAAAGGGTCGTTCAACCCCCAAAGGGGTCGCGACCCACAGGTTGAGAACCGCCTGGTCTAGATGGCCTTCTCTCCGTTTGCCACCTGACCAGCTCCTACCCACCCTTCTAGGCAGGGTTCAACCATCATTCATCTGTGACCCCTCTCCACCACAGCCGGGCAGAGCCATGAGCATCCTCCTCCTGGTTCTACAGCTCGCTGGGGTTTCCGGTGGTCCTGAACTTGCCTGTCTCTATGGGGTTTATTAGGCTGGATAAAGCCCTCTCTCGCCACATATGAGCTTCTCAAAAGCAGAAACCATGTCTGCTTATTTCTGAGGACTTTGTCTCTCGGGTCTCCGAAGGCAGAAGACAGATGGCAGTCCATAGTGCGGTGGTCTAGAGGGTGAGTTGGGTTGGAATGTCATGTGAGGTCACTGGGGCTCTGTAGGGCCAGTGTGACTTGGGATCTTACAGTCCTAACTGGGGCAGGGGGTGGGGCTTGTGAAAGATTCCCCTAATTGCTCTGGGCATCACCCAGGTATACAGGCAACCTCTTGGCGGGGGGGGGGGGGGGCTGTTTAGGTTCTGAGGTTGGGCAGGTCTAGCTCTGCCTCACAGTAGAAGTTGAGAGTCGGGCAGGGTCTGAGCTGTAGGAAGCAGTATCTCATCAATCTCAGGTAAGCAGAGTGGACAGGGAGCTCCACCAGACGCCAGTATTAAGGACCCCCAGGGGGCCCGTCCACAGGATGAGACACTCAGGAAACTCACTGCTGAGGGGCTGGTGTCTGCTGGTTAACGAGATGTTGCAGCAGAATGGTCATGTCAGGGTAGAGGAAGCATTAGTCAAAGAGTCAGGAGCGAACACAGCTGCCAAGGAATGGGGAGGGGACAGGGAGAGAGCTCAGCTGCCGCAGGTGTGCTGTGGGAAGGAAGTTGCCTCCAGACATCCGCCTCTGGTCTTGGGTGATTCACTAGCTCGGAGGAAGGGTGAACTAACGGGACAGTGTCTGAGCGGGGATTTAGCCATGTGAGGCATCATTGAAGGCTGAAGATTGACGCTGCCCCTTGGGGGATTAAGAAGGAAAGGGAGACTTGGAGGCACAAAGGAGGAGCTCATGAGACATTCATGTGGACTGTGAGAGAGAGAGACTCCTGAAGCACGCCATCGTGGCTTCAGGCTGAGGAGCCACAAGGCCACCAGTTTGAAACCACGATCTTCTCTGCAGGAGAGATGAAGCCCTCTACTCCTGTAACGTGTTACAGTCATGGAAACCCACAGGGGCAGCTCTCTCTTGTCCTGTAGGGGTTCTAAGAGTCCACTCGATGGCAGTGAGCTTGGAGTTTGGCTTCGGGCTATTGAGTAAGGAGTCTTGGTGGCCCCATAGTTTAGTGCTAGGCCGTTAAACTAAAGGCTGGGTGTTTGAAGGGATCCGTGACTCCAGAGCAAGACCTGGCAATCTACTCCCATATAAATGAAAACCAGCCAACCGACTCCCCAACCACAATCCACGGATTCTTTGTCTTCGAGTCAATTCCAACTCATAGTGTTGCCCTACAAGAAAAGAACTGCCTCATACGGTCTCTAAGGCTGTAATCTCTCTCTTCAGTTTTATTTGCACTTTATCCACATGTCATATGATTGAATAGTTCAGCCACATCAAGAAGAGCTGCACAATTGCCATCTAAGGCTGTAATCTTTATGGTAGATGACTGCCTCTGTTTTCTGTGCACTTATAGCTGGTGGGGTCGAACTCCTAACCTTGCAGATAGTAGCTGAACGTTCTACAGATGGTGCCACCAGAGCTCTCCTTCCCACAAAGATCGTAACCTAGAAACCCCCTGGACACAGTTCTAATCGGTCCCATGGGACTGACTCCATGGGGTCCAATGCCAACAGGGACAGATGTTGTGCGCTGGTCGTACTCTGTGATGGGGGTGACATGTTTATCATTCATCCTCACAGCAGGGCTCCGGGTGAGAAGGTGCCACCTGAAAGCCCCACCTTGTAGATCGGTGCCCAAGAGGTGAGTGCTTTGGGAGCTTGTCCGCTGAGGCCTCCATCTGCTCCGACGGAGTCCGTGTTTGAACCCAGGTGGACTCAGAAGCCTGCACTCTGGGGCTCAGGCTCCCACTTCCCTGTAGCTTCCAGACAGGGCAGTGGAGGCGATCGAGGACAGACCCACCTGCTGCAGACAGAACCCCCTTCCCTTCACCGATGGAAGGGAATCCCGGTGGCCTAATGGGTTACGAATTAGAATATGGACCATAAGGTCGGCAATTCCCAACTGCTGGGACAAAGACTGGGCTCTGAAAACAAACTGACTGACTGACTGACTGACTGACTGACTGACTGACTGACTGACTGGGCTCGGGGCTCCCAGAAAGAGCTACATTCTCAGAGACCCGTAGAGGCAGTTCTACCCTGTCCTAGAGGGTCGCCGTGAGTCAGGATCCACTCGATGGTGGTGAATTTGTTTGTTTTCATGTGACAGGATTTCAATCCCCTCCCCTCGATCATCTTCTCTAAAGGAGGCTTGGCGGCATCCTGGTTAAATGCTTCGCAGCTAACGGCAAGGTCAGTGGTTCAAACCCACCAGCAGTCCATGGGAGAAGAGGCCTGCCCACCTGCTTCCACAAAGGCCACAATCTAGGAAACCCCTCTGGGCAGCGGGGCTCAGCAACACAGGGGTTGGCCAGGGGTCAGAATCACCGCTAAGGCACCCGGCAAACACCAACACCCTCCTTCTGGGGCAGACAGAGCCAGTGATCCTTTTTCTTTGAGGCTCTTTTGAGTGTTGGTTGTAACTCTGAGTAGGAGGCCAAGAGGAATCCTCCAGGCCCTTTCTGTCTCGCCCCATCCCCGAGTCAAAGGCCAGCGAGGCGTCTGGGCTCCCTCGAGCTGTCCCCCCCTCACCGACCATGGCAGCCTGAACGGCAGCCTCCCAGTCTTGTGAGTTAATTTCCCAGTCGGTCGGGGACTCCATTACCTGCAGCCATTAAGCTAATGTTATGGACTCTTCCAGGGTGTCTGCTCTGACATCGCTATTAATAGCGTTATTATGCCCATTAACAGCAGACCCAGAGCGTCTCGCCCGCTTCAATTATTCACCGGCTCCCCAACTTTGAAGTTCTTTCCAGGAGTAATCAGGAGGTCCGAGAAGTGTCTTTGATTAAATCACGAAGGGCGGGGAGGGGGCTCCGGAAGGCTTGCAGGACAACCATCACCTGCAGTTAGTGGAAGAAAGGGGTAGATGGAGCAGAGAGATGCCACAGGGCCAAGGTATATGCTCGGGGTTCCCAGGGCAAGCGTTCCTGGCATCCGTTGCTGCTTCCAAAGGTCTTTCAGCTGCATTGGGCTGTCTCTCCAGGGAACCCTGGTGACGCAGTGGGGAAGCAGTTGGCTGCCAACTGAAAGATTGGAGCTTTGAATCCCTCCGGGGCTCCACAGAATGATCGTCTTGGAAATTCTGCGGGGCATTTCTGCTCGGTCTTATAGAGTTGTCGTGGTCGGAGCTACATGCCAATCATGGTTTGTTTGTTTGTTTGTTTAGCCTTTCAGAGAATTCCAAACCAACTACCCTGTTTCTCTGAAAATAATACAGTGTCTTCTATTAATTTTTGCTCCCAAAGATGCGCTAAGTCTTATTTTCAGGGGATGTCTTATTTTTCCATGAAGAAGAATATGGTAAACATTTATTGTTTTATTAAAAGAGACCTTGCACTTCCTGTCTGCTCTGGCTGCACTGCGGTCAACAGTGAGCTGCGCGGAGGCACTGGCTGCTACGGTCCAGAGTCCCGAGTTATGGTAGCTTCTGGGACTTATTTTCAGGGAGGTCTTATTTTTGGAGGGATGCCTTATATTTCAGCGAGAGGCAAAACTGGAAGTAGGTCTTATTTTCAGGGGATGTCTTACTTTCGGGAAACAGGGTACTTTCCCCCAAATCTTGGTCTCCCCAAGGAAGACATCCATAGAGATTACGGTTTTGAACATCCCATCTCACTGTGTCACCTGCACCTCGCAGGTGGCTCATGAGTTTTCATCCAATCCTGATGCTGCATTCTTCTTCACAGAGCTCCGGGGCTCAGGTGCCTTGCTCGGCATATAAGCTGAATGCATATGGTGAAAGGATACAACGCAGGTGTACACCTCTCCTCTTGATTTTAAACCAGAGTGCGTTCTCATGTATACAACCATGGCCTCTAGGTCCACGGACAGGTTCTGCATGAGCCCAGTGAAGTGTCCGGGAGTCCTCATTCTTCTCGGCATTAACCATATTTGTTATGATCTCCACAGACAAATGCCTTTGCAAGGTCAATAAAATAGAGGTAATGATTCTGGCTGGCATTCTCTCATTTCAGCCAAGATCCATATGACACCAGCAGTGGGATCTCTCCTTCCAGGCCCTCTTCTGAATCTGGTTTGAATTTCTGGCAGTTCCCGGTTGAGGTGTCTGGCTGTGACCATTTCTGAATGATCTTCAGCAAAATTTTACTTCCACGTGGTGTTAATGATCTTGTTAGATTATTTGCACATTCTGTCGGGTCACTTTTCTTTGGAGTGGGCACAAATACGGGTCTCTTCCATTGGGTTGGCCAGAGGGCTGTCTTCCGGAATCCGTGACGGAGACAAGCAAGTGCTTTCTGCTTTGCATTCATTTGTTGGTGCCTCTCAATTAGTATGCGGTCATTGGCGGAGCCTTGCTTCTCGCCAATGTCTTTGGGGCAGGGGGGCTTCCTCCTTCAGTGCCACTGGTTCTCGATGGGATGCTACCTCCTGGAATGTTTGGATGCCGATCAGGTCTTTATGATCAGGAGGTGTTTCAAGAGGTACAGTGACTCTGTGCTTCCCTTCCACCTTCTTCTGGTCCTTCCGGGATCATTCCATAGTTTGTCCAAGTGAATTCTTCAATATGGCAACTCAAAGCTGGAAACTTTCCCCCCTTCAGTTATTTGAGCTTGAGCTTCATAACCGGCCTGTCATTTGCATAGGACAAACATCTTGCTTGCTGAAAGGGAAGAGGACTTGAAAGACCTCCTGGTGAAGATCAAAGAGTACAGCCTCCAATACAGGTTATACCTCAACCTAAGGCAAGCCAGGATCCTCCCCAGGGAAGCTATCAGCAGTAGCACGATAAACAGAGGGAAGTTGGACACCGTCATGGACTCATTATCCGGGGATCCACACCAGCACTAGTGGACAAGGCAGCCAAGAAGTCCCATGAGGCATTACTGCAAAAGACCTTAAGGAGGCCTTTATTGGGGGCTCAGTGGGAGCTGAACATTGTTCTACATGCTTGACTCACTTATCTCATGAAGTCCTCTGTGATAGTTACATGATCTGTTGTCAATTTGAGACTATTAATAGCAAAGGGGCGGAGTTTAGCCTGTCCATCAGGTTGCAGCTTGATGACCTCATTTGCAGGCACTAAGGAGATAAACAGCTCACTGTAGGCAGGGCGCACACACTCTCCCTGCAAGGCATTCCCATTGACAAACCACTAGACCTATGCTGCTGGTAGCCAGAGCCTTGGAGCTGGAGGAGCCACATGGAGACCCACACCAGTGTTGAGATGCTTCTACCACCACTGGATGCACAAGACTTTCCACCCACTGGCCTGTGATCTTCCTGTATTCTGTGTCATTGCAGTGTTGCATGAGTCTGAAGAGGAATTTACAGACTGGTATTGAACCTCTGGGCTAACATCGGACTTATGGGACTTGATCTGGACTGAGCTGGGATGCTTTCTTAATGTACAATTACTCTTTATATAAATCTCTTTCTCATGTACCTATGAGGAGTGTCTATGAATTTGTTTCTCTAGTCCATCCGGACTAACTCTTCCTCCTAATAATTCTAGCCCTCATAATCATAACTGAACACCTTAGAGGTATCACAACGCAAAGGCGTCACTTGGAAGACTCAGCAGGACAACAAATGGGACAACACAGCAGGACCACCAGTGGCCATTGACTATTCCAACTCACAGAAGCCCTGTGTGTTGCCAAGTGGAACTGCACATCCCAGGACTTTACAGAATGAGCTCTTTCCAGAGCAGATGGCACCAGCCTGTCTTCTGAGGTGCCTCTGGGTGATTTCAACCGCCAACCATTCAGTGAGTTATCGCACGCATCCCTTCCATGTTTGTGCCACTCCGCAACTCCAGGACCACCATTGTAATGGAGCCCTCAGGGTGGAAAGGGTAACTGTGCAGCTTCTCACGGCAAGGCTGCTAGTTGGAACCCAAACTTGCAATTCTGCGGGATCTGCTTCCATAAAGATGACAACCAAGAGAAGTGTCGGGGCCTGTTCTGCCCACGGGATTGCCATAAGTTGGAACTGACATGATGGCCCTAACCAAAGAAATAGCTACTTGGATTGTTATGAGGACAAAGGGGGACGCTGTGAGGAAAGCATTTGGACTAATGCCTAGCTTTCACTGAGCTCCAGAAACTAACCGCTGGTATTACCCCAAGGAGCTTTGGTGGCGCAGTGGTTCAATACCTTGCTGCTAACCTCAAAGGTTTGGGTTCGCAACCTCCAGGTGCCTCTAGGACATCTGCTCCTGTGACAGCGCACTGGAAACCTTGTGGGGCCAGTTCTCTTCTCGGTGGCAGGATTGTTGTGAATTAGGGATTGACCCGATCGCAAGGATGGGCATTGACCTCAGCCCCCTCTGCCTTTTTCCTCCTACTCCTCTGAAAATGAAGCTGGGTTTTCTTCTGGGCTTTCCCGTGGCGAAAGTAAAAGACAGGAATAGACGTGGCTGCAGCGGGTTTCCTACTGAGGTGGGAGGGGGCATCCAGGGCCTGGGGTGAGGAAAGAGGAGAGGAGAGGCCTGCTTGTCACGCTGCTTTCGCAGTAGCTGTCAACGGGTCTTGAGAACTCCATGGCTTTGGTGGCAAGTCAAGCTGAAAGGCAGGACCAGGGATGTTTTGACAGTTTCACGCTCCCTCATGGTCTGAGAGGGTGGAGCCGGCAAAAGTCCAACAGCACAGCCGGTTGACCTTCAGTGTATTCAGATAATGCAGGGGAAGAATGGACTCCTTCGGCTTCCTTCTAGGTCTGCCCAGGTCGTGGCCTTCTGCCTTCCTGGGAATAGGAATTCCCTTTTCACTCAGGCAAGAGCTGGGCCTATTCAGAAGGCTCATTCACATGCCTGCAGGGGGGCTGGCTTAGAAGTTTCCTTCAAATGGGCTAGAGAACCTTCTTAAGTCTGCTCTTCAACTCCGTCATAGGAGCTTCCTAGATTTGGAAGGAAGATCCTGCTCCATCCATTTACCAGGCAGGAACACAGGCTCACACAGATTCACAAAGGCTTGGCTGGCTGGCCACATCGTCCGGAAAGTCTGATTACTTAGAGAGCACCCTGCTTGGTGAAGGAAGTAGAGGGTGAGTGAAAATAAAGGGAGACTCTCAGCACAATGGATTGACACGAGAGCCACACCTAGGAGCCCAAACAGACCAATGGCTGTGAAGATGGAGCAAGGCCGGGCAACATTTTGTTCTGCTGCACGTGTCGATGAGCCATGTCAAGGGCCACTAGCCACAGCAACCCATGACTTTACTTCGAGTTCTCAGAAATGCTTCCATCGTGGACACGACTGCCCTGGAGCACAGAGCAGCCCGAAGTTGATCCAAGAAGACCACCAGGGCCTAGGGGCTTCTCCGGAAAACTCCTCTGGCCACCCAACCTCCTTCCCCTTGTCTGCATTCCACCTTTGCAGCCCTGAGACCAGAGGTGCAGCCAGCCCTCAGGGAAGAAGGCCCAGGCCCCTTGGAAAGGGTTATTATTCAAGCCAGTGGTTTTGATGAGATTATCCTCTCTAATGAAGCAGCTACCTCCGCCTTCCCCGAGCCTGAACTTCTACTGCTGGAGAATTCCCAGCCAAGTGGAAAATTAGAAGGGAGAGGACTGGAGGATAGAAGGGGGCGAGCGAGAGAGGTGGTGATTAAGTTCCTAGAAATTAATTCCCAAGTACAGCGAGGGAAATATTAACTGCCAGGCCTGCTGCGGAGGCTCGCACATTTCATTGGGGAATTCAGGAGCCCAGGCAGCCCGACCTGGACGCACCCACAAGATGGAAGGGACGTTGCTGCTCGGGCACCCTGGTTCTCGGGCATGGACACACCAGCCCTGGACACAAGAACTGGCTCCTTTCCCCCACAGATGACCCTCCACCCATCATGCGTCACATGGCCACGGTGAGTGCGTCGCTGGTACCATTTGAGCAAGAACACCAGGACCTGAAAATAAGGGGCTGGAGGCTTCCCTAAGAAGCTGGATGGAAGTCCCACTGAACGTGGAATTCCAACGTAAGTGGGAAAACCAGGAGGCTTTCTGGGCATTGTCTCCAATTTGGGGATTCTGCCGAAAGACGACACTGGGTTTATATTGCCTTCACCCGCAATGCCCACAGAAGTGGACAGCTCCAACTGTGGGCCTGACCGAATTGGAGAGAAAAGGAATCCGTCCTAGGCCGGTGGGTATGTCAGAGGTTTGTTCTGCAAAGGCGAGGGCTCACATTATTGCCAGGGTGCTCCGCAGGCTGCAGTGAGCCTTCCAGACTAAAAGTAGGAAGAAAGGCCTGGAGACGGACTTTCTAACAGCCAGTCCATCATGGTTCGCGACCAGGCAGCATTTTGTTCGCTTGTGTGCGGCATTGGCATGCATTGGCGCCAAGCCCATGGCAGCTAAGCGTAACGGCAGATGAGTAGCGTTCTTACCCAGTGCCGTGGTTGCCAATGGAAGCACAGAGAGGTTTCCCAGAAGTGGACATGTTTTAGTTGTCCTTGGGCGACCCTCCAGTCAGGAAGGCTGAGATGGTGCTATTAGTTGGCCGCTGCCACCAGCTGCTGGCGACGGTACCCACAACCCCTTTGCCATCTCTCAAGGCCTACAGCCAACCTGAGCACTTCTCTATGTTGGGCGGGCCAATGCCTTCTGAGCTAACTCAGTGGGAGAGGACACTGAGGCAGGAGGAGGCCCGGGACTTCACCAAGGCGAAGGAGACGGTAGGAGGCCCAAGAGCCTTCCTGGACTCATGTGGCCATCAGTTCACCAGACAGGCCTCATTGCCTGCGTGGAGACATGCTTGCCCTGGGTCCTTGGATAGACTCTTGCTTTGACTTCCTTCCCAGAACACCACAGAAGGATGGAGGGCAGAGGAACCGGAAGCAGGTTGTTTTCAAGATGCAGGACCCCACGAGCCGTGGGCAGAATGGTACGGTACCGGGCTGGTGATCCCTTCTGTTGGGACTGATTGATTTCTATGGGAACTGAAGAGAAGTTCTGGGAGAAGAGTCAATGGAGGCCGAGAGGAGAAACAGGAGTGGGGAGCGAGGAGGAGACAGAGGAGGAGAAGGTGGGGAGCACCGAGTGGACAAGCCACCTGCTCTAGCCCTGTCAGCAGCCAGGAAAATACTGCCCCTCAGTCATCACCCATCCCTTGTCCCTGGTTGCTGCAGATCGGCATGTGCATGCTGCACCCACTACCTTTCCTGATCCCACCTGGGGGTGCAGGGATGCACTTGGCTCTGTACCCCCATCCTCTCTGCTCCCCCCTTCCTCTCTGGACTTGCCCACCCTCTCCAGTCCCTCCTGTGCCCTGCCTCCCCCACCTCTCATCATCTCAGGGATCCCCATCCTCTCAGGCTGCCCATTCTCCCCATCCTCCCACTGTCTCCGGTCCTCCCTATTCTCCTTGCCTCCTTAACTCCTCCACCCCCATCTTCTTTGGCCCCTTCATTTTCTCTGGTACCCTCATCCTCTCTGGAGCCCCCACCTTCTCCAGCCCCGCCCCCCAATCCTCTGCAGACCAGACTCGATGGCTGGTCTAGGTGGCTGGACAATGGGTCTCCAAGGAGCCTGCTCCCCAGCCTGTCCCCGGGAGCCAGTCCACTGGGAGGGATGCTCTGAGCTAGTGCTGACCACCAGGTGTTTCTAGTTCCCAGGAGATCACTCTGCCCAGATTGGGCTGTCCCGGGGACCCACAGTGGTTTCTATGGAGCATGTGGGGTCAGGGAGAGACTCTACCTGAAGACCCTCTCTTGGTGGCCTCTGGAGATGCAGTGGTCATGTGGGAGGTGTCCTAAGGATATAAGGCAGGATCCCAGCAGATGCCTGGGGCCTGCCAGAAACAGGGATCCACAGAAGGGACCACAGGTGAGGGTCAGGCCTGGGAGGGGCCTACAGGTGGGGAGGTCACACTGGAAGGAGCCTGGAGACTGACAAAGGTGCTCTCCTGTTCTTGGGGTCCCTGAGCCTCCACTGACCACGATCCCTTGGAGGACAACAGGTGAAAGCCCCCATGGGGCACAGGCAGCCCCCAGCTTTTCTATTGAGCCAGCACAGTACTCAGGCAGGGCACGGGTCTCCTCCCAGGAGCGCAGAGAGGTGGGACTCCTCATCTTAAGAAAGAGCGTGCATGTTCCTCCGTCCTCTCCTGGCAGAGACAGGCTCGAGCTGAGCTGCAGAGGGTCAGGGAAGCACACTGGCTTAACGAGTTAGCTCGAAACAGTCCTCCTCAGATGTAAGTTAAAGGAAATGACTTTTTAAAACCCAAGGCTGTGGCCTTTTGATGTATTTGAATGTTGACTATTCCAAGGAATGCCAGGAGAACCAGCAAATCCGCATTGGGAGAAATGCAGCCAGAATGCTCCATGGAAGCAAGGCAGGAGAGACTTGGTCTCAGACACACTGGGTAGAAGAGCCCAGTCCCTGGATAAGGATGCTGGGTGTGGCACTGACATAATCTGGTGGCAACTTGAGCCTATTAAAGAGTGAAGGGGTGGAGTCTAGCCTGTCCATCAGTTCGCAGCTTGATGACCTCATTTGGAGGCACTAAGGAGATAAATAGCTCACTGGAGCCGGGGCACACACACTCTCCCTGCGAGGCATTCCCATTGACAAGCTGCATGGAGCTAGGCTGATGGAGCTAGAGCCTTGGAGCTGGAGGAGCTACGTGGAGACCCACGCCAGTGCTGAGATGCTTCCACCACCACTGGATCCACAAGACTTTCCACCCACTGGCCTGTGATCTTCCAGAATTCTGCATCATTGCATGTATTGCATAAGTCTAAAGAGGAATTTATGGACTAGTATTGTCATATGGGGTAATATCGGACTTCAGGACTTGATCTGGAATGGGCTGGGATGTTTTCTTAATGTACAATTGTTCTTTGATATAAAGTTCTCTCTTACACACATATGAGCACCTCTGGATTTGTGTCTCTTCCGCCCAGGCTAACACACTTGGTCAAGTAAAGGGGCAGCGAGAGAGAGAGGATGCCCTCCAGGATGTGGACTGAGACAGTGGCTGCAACTGTGGATTCCGCCATAGCTGCGATGGTGAAGGTGGTGCAGGCGGGGTGGCATTTCCTTCCGTCACGCACGGGGTGACTGTGAGTCAGGACTGATCAGGCAGAAGCTGGCAGCAACAGCGTGGACTCTGCGAGTGAGACTCCAGGAGGGACTTTTGGAATCAGCAAGGTATTCACCAGGCTCACACTCAACAGGGGCTCTCAGCTCTTTCCCAGGCCCCTGGAGAAGGCGCCTACATGACGCGGCTGGTTGGAGGTACCCAGAGGATGGGGAAACGATCTCTCACAGCAGGCTGGCTCAGCCACCCAGCCATGCCTCTGTGGTCCTGGGGAGGAAGAGGGAGTGAGCGGCAGCGCCCCGGCCAGTTGGTTCACAGTCAGGTGGGCTCACCTGCTGAGATTTCAGACAGCCAGGCCCTGCAGCCCAGGGCGGCCTTCGGACGGCAGAAGTCGGGACAGGGGAAAGGGCACCAGGCCCTGAGAGAGACCGGAGAAAAGCCTGCGTCGTCTGTCCTCTGCCCAGGTCTTGGGTTACCCGAGCCTCCCAGGAGTGAGGCGGTGACTTTTCTTCAAGGGGGACTGTCTGGGCCAATCGATGAGGCCAGTCTGAGGGCAGGATCTCACCGCCCCTGGAGCTGGAGATAGGATTCTGGGGCTGGGCAGCTTGCCACTCTGTGGAAGGTGAGGAGGGGCAGTCTGCCAAGGGTGGACATGGGGAGTGCCCAGAATGGGGCAGCTGGGTGGGGGCTAAGGCAGGCTCATTCACGTCACCTTCACCTGGGCAGACAGGTAGGGCAGGCCCATGGGGAATGCTGGGAAGAAGGCTCAAGACTCTCGTCCAATAGGCACCCAGCCTTGTTGCAGCCGCTATGGCCTTTAGAGATAGGCGGCAACGAGGGTTGGGGAGCGGGGCTGGTACCACTGGGCTGTCAGGTGAGCACTCCAACAACGGAGGCGAGCCACAGCGGCGAGGACTCGGACTACACATGCCTCTCTAAGTGAGCTCAGTGTGCAGCACGCCTGAGACCTGCCCAGTACAAACAAGCCATTCAGCGCCCTAGCCACCTGGCCACAGAAGCCTGTCCACCATCAGCTCTCACCCTGCACCCAAAGTGAAGGTTCAAGTCTGCCCAGAAGTGCCTTGGAAGAAAGGCCTGCCAATCTATTTCTGAGAGAGCGTCTATAAAAATCCCTACGGAGCACCGCTCTGCTCCGATACACACAGGGTCACCGTAAGCTGGGGTCAACTCAGCTGAAACTGCCTCCCCATTCTTGGGTTTGAGGCTTGGCTCTCGGGAAGCTTTGGGGCAGAGATGATCCAGCATAGCCACCGCTTTGCCCTTGAGTGTAGTGCTGTGCCTGGCACAGAGGGCAGGTCGGAAAAGGCCGGGATTAGTCTGAGTCTGCAGACACGGGCTCCCGGAGCAGAGGTACTGCCTCACACCACATCGAGGCTCCCTTCCTTGTACCTGAGCCCCCCAGGTTAGTGTTCATGACTGCTTTCCCTGTCCTCAGCTTCCCCATGAGTCCTGCTCACCCCTGTCTTCTGTGGCTCTCCTCCTCCTATCTCGGTCAAGCCACGAGTGTCCCGTCTGCACCCAGTTCCTTGAGAGCAAGGGCTACGCCTGGCTTGAATCTGAAAGAGGAGCCAGCGGAAAAGCAAGATGCAGCAGGGATGACTGGGAAGGTTCCTGGGAGAAACTTCAGGATCAGGAAAATGTCTGCATCTTTACAAGGGTGTAGATTCCATGGGTGCTGGCCTTTACCAAAATGTCTCTATCTGTACAATTTAGATATTCAATGTTTGTTTTGATGGAAAAGGTTTTAAGACAGCCCCTTTCATGGCCACTGAGTCCATGCTGACCCAGGGCATCTCGGGTGGGGGGTGGGTAGAGTAGAGCTGCCCCTGGGGGATGGGGAGGGTGTTTCAAGACCGTGAGTCTTTCTGGGAGTAGAAAGACTTTTTGTTCTCCTGTGGAGTGAGTGGCTGGTGGTTTCAGCCATTGCAGTTAGCAGCCTGTGTTAATCTTGTTAGAATAGAGAAACAAATTTGTAAACACTCATAGGTGTATAAGAAAGTCTTATATACAAGAGCGATTGTATATTGAGAAAACATCCCAACCCGTCCAGATCAAGTCCATAGTTCGATATTAGCCCATATGTCCAATACCAATCTATAAAGTCCTCTTCAGACTCATGCAATCATGGCGAATGCAAGAAGATCACAAGTCAGTGGGTGCAAAGTCTTGTGGATCCAGTGGCAGTAGAAGCATCTCAGCACTGGCAGGGGTCTCCACATGGCTCCCCCAGTTCCCAGGTCACGGGGTCTATCAGAGTAGTACCATGTGTCTTGTCAGTAGAGCGTCTCTCAGGGAGTGAGCTGAGAGAGTGTCTGAGGGAGTGAGCAGAGAGAGACAGTGTCTCCTGCCTCCAAGGAAGAAATAGAGCAGTTCCTAGAATCTTTGGGGGGAAGGCCATGCCCACACAGAGGCCTCATTGGCTATATCTCGACAGCTGGTCTCCACCTCTCCACACTCAATCCTCAAATTGACACCAGATGATGCATCTGCTATATAGCCCAGTGCCCAATCCACTAACTCCTCAATCCACCAGGGTTTCTTATCTTAGAGCACACTTACCAAAACACAACCACCATCATACCACCTTTCGTCATGGGGTTAATTCAGCCTCATAGTGACCCTATAGGACAGAGCAGTGGTTCTCAGCTTTCATAATGCCATGACCCTTTCATACAGTTCCTCATCTTGTGGTGACCCTGTAGGTGGGGGTATCTGCATGTGGGTGGACTCCCCTGGAGACAGATAGAGGAGCGGTGTCTCAGTTCCTAAGACCATCTGAAATATGGTCTTAGGTGACCCCTGTGAAAGGGTCATTTGACACCCCCCAACTGGATCGGGACCCCCAGGTTGAGAACCACTGGGATTTCCCAATTTTGCAATCTCTATGGAAACAGACTGGCCTGTGTTTCTCCCATGGGGTGGCTGGAAGGCTCAAACCCATGACCTTCTTGGGTTAGTAGCAAAGGGCTCTTTGGAACTACGATGCGCTGTCATTGTTGGGTGCCCAAACATTGGCTCCGGCCCATAATAACCCAATGTGCAACAGTGAGCAACACACTGCCTTCCCCTGCACCACCTGCATGGTCATCCCCCTGACCAGCAACCCCACGCTGAGCTCTGCGCTCAACGACTTGAAAACAGGCACCTGCACGAGTACCTGCTCACCATGTTAAAGCAGCACAGTTCACAACAGCTAGCCCTCCAGCACATGTGTCTATCAGCAGATCCCGGATGAAGTTTAGTAGTTCGCCTAGTCATAGACAGTGAGTGTTATCCAACCAGAAGGAGGAATGGAGTCCTGGCACCTGTGACAACAAGGAGGGACCTCGGGGAACAAGCCGAGTGAAGCAGCCAGTCACAACCACTGAAAACCCACAGCATGGTCATCGGCAGCTCCTCCATGGAGAGAAACACTCGCAGGAGAACACAGATGGGTGGTTGGTTGCCTAGGTCAGGAGAGGTGAGGCATTGGGAGAAATTGCTTACCGGCATAGGGTTTTCTTTGCCCAGGGGATGCCTTGGAACTAGATGGTGTCTGTGTGTTTGTGTGTGTGTGTGTGTGTGTGTGTGATGGTTACAAAACCTCCTGAGTGCATTCCATGCTGCAAAATTGTTAACTTTGAGATGGTCCATTCTACTCCATGCGGATTTCACGTCTGTGACCAAAGTTAAATAGTCGAAGTAACAAAGATAGACCCAGAATCAGAGAGGGACTAGAGGCATTTTCATCCGGCCCCACCTTGGTCATGGTCAGGAGGTTCCTGTTGGCCAGCACAGCTGGGAGGGAGGGAGATGGCAGATCTCCTGGTGTCCTCTGCTCCTGTGCTTTGCGCTCTGGGGGAAACCAGGGCTTACCAGCTCTGTCAGTTGCCTCCCGGCACCAGTGTCTGTTCTCAGGGGCCCTCATATAACGAGGAGGCTCAAGGGTGACAGAGATCGGCACCCTGGCCTGTTGGAGCACATGGAGCTGGATAAAAACCCTTTATTACCTAACTCTAGTCTCACTCCACCAGTGGGAGGAGGTGTCGTGCTGTCTGTTTCAACATGAGGAAATCAAATTTCCAACAATTACTTGCCCCTAGATTTTCATTCCCCCATCCTTCCCAGATTTTGCCCACCTGTTGCTGCTGTAGTCCCCTGAACAAGGAGGGGCCACCCTACCCCTGACTGCAGCCTCCTCACCATCACTGCACTGGGTACCAAGCTCAGGGCCAAGGCCTGCTGAGTCCTGCTTCCCAAGGGTCACGCTTACTAAGGGCTGGCCCATGCTCAGCCACTCTCAAATAAGATCTGCCAGCTCAGATAGGACATGGCGCCACGTGGAGGCCAAGGGACTGGCTGCCACCCTAATCAGTCAGAGAAGGTGTATTAGTCTGGATGGACTAGAGAAACAAATTCATAGACACTCATCTGTGTGTAAGAAAGAGCTTTACATACAAGAGCAATTGTATATTAAGAAAACATCCCAGAGTCCAGATCAAGTCCATAAGTCATCTGTTAGCCCGCGTGCCCATTACTAGTCCATAAATTCCTCTTCAGACTCATGCAACACATGCAATGACACTGAGTGCAGGAAGATTGCAGGCCAGTGGATGGAAAGTCTTGTGGATCCAGTGGCAGTGGAAGCACCTCAGCACTGGCAGGGTTCTTCAGCTCCAGGGCTCTAGCGTAGCTCCATGTGTCTTGTCAATAGGACTGTCTTGCAGGGAGTGCGTGGCCTCCAGTGAGCTATTGATCTCCAGGATGCCTCCTAATGAGGTCATCAAGCTGCAACCTGATTGACAGGCTAGACTCCACCCCTTCACAAATTGACACCGGATTATTTAACTACCACAGAAGGCAATCCCAGGAAAGCAGAGACTGCAACTCCAGCAGAACCATCTGGAAGGTCAGTGGAGTCACTGAAAAGCCCAGTGGGAGGAGGGATGGGTGTCCATGGGCTCTTCTTCCTTCCCAAACCCTTTCCAGCTTTCTGACCCCCACTCCCCAACTTTGCATGAATGTAACATCCCCAATCCCCCCACCCCCACTGCACTCCTACCCACATGACCTCATTCTGCTCCCCAGAGGAAGCTCCCTTGGGTTGAGGCTGGTGGCCCAGGTCTCATGTCCCACTACAGGGCTCAATACCAACAGCCCACTTGCCCCTGCGGTGCCCACACTATCCTCCTTACTTCTGAGGATAGCAGGGAGCCAGCACCACTGAGACCACAGACGGTGGTTACCCAGGTCCTGGGACCGGCCAGTGGCTCAGGGGCCCAGGCCCAGGCAGCTCTGACAGTCAGCGTCAGGGCTTGTGAGATCAGAGAGGGGCCCAGCGGTAACACTTTAACTGCACAGCGGAGGTTCAAAAAGCTCCATGGGGACCCTGAAGGGAATGCCAAGCGGATGTCAGCTGTCTACATGGCCAGAGAGGGACCCTGTGGCCCCTTGGTGTTCAGTCCCAGAAAATCACCCACAGTCAGACAAGTCCAGACTTTGCTCTCCCTTGTGTCTTCCAGTGAACACCTTCTCAGTATGCTCTTCCCATGCTGACCCAGCAGCACCCAGACTGCCATCTCCTGATAGTTTTCATGGGAATTTAGCAACTCACAGAGAAAGCAAAACAAGAAGAGAAGGGAGAGACATTTGATAAGGACAGTGGTAAGACTGAGGAGGCTGGTGGGACTGAGGAATCTCAGGGAAGGGGTGAAGGATGGAGAGGAGGAGGAGGAGGAGGAGGAGGAGGAGGAGGAAGCGGCCCTGTGGAGGGTGCCGCCCACCCTTGGGTACTCACCTGTTGTGGAGCACACACCAGCCACAGTGGGGGTCCCCGGAGCCCAGGCACTCGCTGCAGCTCCGGTACTGACTGCAGGACTCCACCGGGACACGGGTCAGCTAGGACAGAGGGACAAGGGAGAGTGGTCACGGCTCTGAAGAACAGCCAGGAAGTGTCACCATCAAGCTGTGTCACTCGGCTAGGGCTGCTGTAGGAATGTCACAAGTGGGGGGGCCTCAGCTTAGGGACATGGCTTCTCTGTAGGGTAGGGCTCTTTCTGACCGCTCTGGGGGATGTCCTCCTGTAGGCTTCCGGAGCCTCGCCACTCTCCTTGTTCCTTGGGGGTTTCGGGGTGGTGTCTTTTCCCCCCACCTCATCCTCCCCCCAACCACCACCACTTATGATTACTCTTCTCTGTCAAACGGATGGTTTTCTGCCTGAAAATCTACCAGGGGTGAGGCATCTCCACACGACCTCATCAGCAGATCCATCTTGAAGGGACCATGCACGGCCAGAAGAAGGAATAAACTGGTTCTGGAAGGGGTCTGGCTGGAATGGGCCTCAGAGGCCAGGACAGTGAGACTTCCTCGCACCTACTTTGGACACGTCATCAGGAGGGACCAGTCCCTGGAAATGGACCTGTGCTTGGTCAAGTCAGGGGTTAGCGGATGAGAGCAGGACCTTCCATGAGGCAGACGGATGCATGGGCTATCACCAGGGCTTCAGACGGAATAGTGATGGTGGGGATGGTGCAGGACCAGCCAGCAGCTTGTTCTGTTGCATGTGGGGTCAGAGCGTCCAACAACAACCAGACAATGGAGAGACTCTGCTTTCCGAAGGGCAGACCGCGCGCCCACAGGATTGGGGGTTTAGGAGTCTAGCACTTAGCGTGGGGCACATAATTCACCCCCGCCATGGGTGCTCCTCTAGATGTTCTTTACAGCCAGGAAGGAGGGTGAGGATGCTGAGAGCCTCAAAATCTAATGACACTTGGGGAGATGCTATCGGAGCAGGTGGATACCTAGCACGAGGGACGCTAACCACTTTGTTTAGGGACTGAGGGGCCCAAGACTCTTTGCATTCACACTTGCTGGATCCAGGTGCTATGTCTCTAGTGCGCACTCAAATATCCCAGCCCCCAACTCCAAAATATCTCCGCGGACATCCAATGTCCCACGCTTTTGCTTCTTAAAAATACAATGAGCCGACAGGCACATCCTCCCCAAGCCTGGTTTCTCTGTCATCAAGGGGTGCTCTGCTTTCCCCCTGGTCCTTCGGCGGCGAGTCTCACCCTCCTTGCGACTCCGGAGAGCCTGCCCTGGGCTGCTCTTCTCCTTGTCCTTGTTTGCAAAATGTCAGAGACTGGTGCAGTTGCTGTCCCTTGTCCACTCTGCTCTGGCCCGGCCAGCTGGCCAGCTGCTTTGGGAAGGTTTGCACTCTGACGCCATCAAAGAGGCCCTGCTGCGAGTCTGCCTTCTGCTCACACCCTTGACCTTGAACCAGGCTTCTCCTGCAAGCCCAACCTTGATGTGTGCTTTCGCCATGCGTGCGTGAGCGGAAAACACTCTGAGGGGCACCATACCCTGCACACCTGGAAGGATCTGCTGAGAGCCTTCTTCTCCCGAGGCTACATGACTTTTCCTTGATGGCTCTTTACACGACTTCCTGGGGCAGGCCAGGTGCCCTTCAGCCCACCCGGACTCATGGCACTTCCTCCGGTTTCAGAGAGTTTCCCCCCATTCTCTCCCCCCACTCCGGAGGTTCTGAGGAGCTGATCTCCTTCAGAAGATGAGCTCCAGGCCTTTCCTCTGAGATGCCTCCGGGGGAGTTCAAACTGCCTACCTTTCCCTGGTGCTTAACCAGCTGTGCCGCTCTGAGCGGGGGCCTTCAAACCCAACCCACTGCCATCGAGTGGATTCTGACACATGACAACCCTGTAAGAGAATGAAATGCCCCACAGGGATTCTGAGGCTGCAACTTTGGACGGCGGCAGGCCGGCCCACCTTCCTCCTGCCCAGCAGCCGTTGGGGTTTGAACTAGCACTGAACGTCCCAGGGCTACTTTCAGAGTATAGAAACTCACTGCCACCATGGTGATCCTGACTCTAAGCAACCCTACAGGACAGAGTAGAACTGCCCCCTGTAGACTTCAGAGGCTGCAAATCATAGGAGCAAAAGTCTCACCTTTCCCCCAGAGAGCAGCTGGTGGGTTTGAACTGCTGACTTTAGAGCTAGCAGTCTAACACATCATCAGCATCACACCACCCGGGCTCCTTCAGGGTTCACCAAACTCACTGCCATCGAGTCGATGCCAACTCCTAGTGATCCTGTAGGACAGGGGAGAACTTCTCCTATGAGTTTCTGAGACTGTATGTATGGGCGTAGAAAGCCCTGTCTTTCTCCCTTGGAGTGGCTGGTGGCTTTGAACTGCTGACCATATGGATCGCAGCCCAGTGTGTAACCACTACTCCACCAAGGCTCCACAGTGGGTTCTTACTAACAAGATGTTGGCTCATGTCTAACTTGTCTTTCCTTTGGATCACCCTGGTCTTTATTCTGTTTTGTCCGCTTAATCCTTCCCAAGAGGGTTTTAGTTTGTTGTGGTTTCTGCTATTTTTGTTTACTTGAAAGGAAAAATACCCACAAAGACATTTTTTGTCCAGTTGGGACATTTTTCTTATTCCCTGAAGCCTGGATCCCTAACCCTCCAGCTTGAGCTAAGATAATTGATTTTCTCTGCTGGTCCACAGGGCAGCTGCCTCTGGGGGAGGGACACCACACCAGCCACTTGGAACTCCTGGGCAGACACACTTGCACCAGCCTGCCCATTGCCTCTTGATTCAATCATGACACTGAGTCCTTCATTCCAAAGCCCCTGCAGTCTCCTTTCCCCTCCTGTTTCCAGGGTCTGGTGCAGCGTTTTGGTTTCCATCCCTTCATGTCCACTCGGAGCTCTGACGTCTGTTGCCTTGTGGCCTCCTGCGGACTGGCTGTGGCCTTGACCTTGGAGGCCCCTTTCCTTCCTTCCTGGTGTTGTGTTGGGCAGATGAGGAATTTCAGCTTCCCTTTGATCACTGCTGACACATCTGCGGGAGTCCTGGTGGTGCTGTGGGTCACACGGTGGACGGTTAACTGCGAGGCCAGCAAGAGACATCACGACTAGCTACCAGATATAGATACAAAAATTGAGATGCTCTAGAGATGACCTCCTTGCATGGGGGCGACACATGCTCCATTCCTGTCCAGTGACCCCTCATGAACTGCCCTTTACCCTTCTGTCAGTGGAGGCTCAACAGGTTTCCGGGTGGCTTCTAGATGAAGATGGGCAAGAAAGGCTTGATGATCCATTGCAGAGAGTCAGCAGAGGAAGACCCCATGGACCACAGGAGCGAATTCACAGCCAATCACGGGGATGGCGCAGGATGGGGCACCAGGTTGTTAGTTTTGCTTGGTTCTGTTTTTCCTGTTGGGCCTGGGTCACTATGAATCCGGCTCACAAAGGTCCATCCTGTGGTGTCATCATACAGATCCCTTTGGGCCAGGAGCTGCTTTCTGGGCATACGTGACAGGACCTGGGTTCTCCCTGGGCAAACAGGCCAGGTCTCTCGCTCTCAGTCTTGTCACTCTTCTTTGAAGTGAGGGACAATCACTTTCACTCTAGCATCCTCAGCTCTTCTCAACTTCCAAGATGACCCCCTCCCATGGCAGTCCTGTCGCTGGTGTGGACAAAGATGGTCTCCAAACACACGTGCCAGAGGACCGTCATCTGGGCAGCTCACGCTTGGTCTTCTCGAAGGCAGACAAGCCGTGCCACGCACCTTCATCCTGTACTTAAAGGTTGGGTCATGCATCCCTGGCCATTTTGACTGCCTCCTGCTCTGGACGGACCTAGGTCTCCAAAAGTATAGAGACCTGCGTGTGTGGTCCCATGTGGGCATGGGGTTTCTTTGTTATGTCAAGGTGCTGGCATTTAGTGTAGAGTGTGTCTTTTGAGATATCACAAAACTCAAACTCACTGCCGATGGGTCGATTCTGACTCATAATGGCCCTACAGGACAGGGCAGAATGGCTCCCCATGAGTTTCTGAGACCGTCACTCTTTCCGGGAGTAGAACCTCCCGTCTTTCTCCTTTGGAGTCACTAGAGGTTTTAACAGCTGACCTGGAAGATCGGTCAGCCCAGTTTGTAACCACTACAACACCGATGTGATACAGCAAGGAAGGAAGCAGAGATGGAGAAGACAGAGAGCACTTCACACGAGAGATCCAAGGAGCCAAGGAACAGAAACTGAGGGGAGACCCGAGCCTTCTACCCCCCAGAGCAGACAGACAGAGAAAGGCTTCCCTTAGAGGCAAGGCCCTGATCTGGGCAGACTGAAGAAGAATTGGCGCCTCTGAATGATGGTGTTGGCAGACAGTTCGACGGACTCTGCGTGGCCAGTGGAATGAATACACCCATGTGCGAAGAGGACAGCCAGGATGCTCGTTAGAAGTAAAGATGGCGGGACTTTGCCTCACATACTTGGAACATGTTATCTGGCAGGGCCGTTCCTCGCAGAAGGACAGCATCATGTTTGGTACAGTCAAGGGGCAGCAGCAAAGGGGAAGACCTGCACAAGATGGACTGACACCGTGGCGATAGCCACGGGCTCCCAGATCCACAGGAATGATGGTGAGGCGGGCCCAGGACCGGCTGTGTCTCTTCCAGTATTTCTGTTGTAGCGGCATTGAATGGCTAAGGCACTGTCTTCTGAACTTCATCTAGTTTCCATGTCTCCTTTCTAAGCGTGAATGCTGGCAACAGGGAGCCAACAGGATTCAGACGGGCCACGTAGAAAGAGTTGCCAGTGTTTGAGAGTCAGGTGCTGCCCCCCTGCCTTTCCAGCCTCTCACAAGGCCCAGGGGCGCACCTCTCTGACAGAAGTCTCCAGCAAGGTCAAGCCCCCCCCACATCCCCCTGTCTACACCACCCCATGCCACAGAGGATTCCAGAAAGCACCGGGAGTTTCCCGGACACTCGAAACCTCTTTTGAAAACTGGATGTGGCCCGCCATCCGTGGATAGCACTCTAGATTCATGACTCTGATACCTTGCTGTCCCCACCCCACCCCCTGTCACTGCCTCTCCTGCAGTGCTTACATTCTCCACCCGCACCTCACACCACTGCCTGCGTCCCCCCCCACCCCCCCCAATGACCCTGGAACACAACCACTCCAGATGCAGAGCCACATGGTTAATTAAAACCACCCCACGCTGATTAAAGTCTTAAGCTCCAGCGCCAGGCATGCTGATTAGCTGAGTGAGGGAATTCAGTCCATGGGCAGAGGCCAAGGAGGAAGACTGGGCAGAGGGGGCGGGGTTTCGGGTTTCTGCCGGGAGAACGAATCAGGGTGTGGGGCGCTCAGAGCTGTCCTTGGTGCTGGATGACCTAGGAACCTACTCGGTTGAAACCTGCCCCCTGGCCACCCCCAACACAGGCGCCAGGGAAGGCACAGATGAATATGTCTGCAATGGCTTCCAGGCTAGCTTCCAGAACGTTCCACACGTGGCTGCCCTGCGCTGGGCCCGTCAGGAGTGTCTGCACACAGTCCTCTGGGAGCATCTTGGTCTCGTTCAAGAGCCCACTGGGCGCCTCTCCGCAGCTGATTTCTTCACAGTGGCTGAGCGGTCGGGAAACACCGATTCTCAGCTTGCCTCCCTGGACCTCTGGGGGGAAGAAGCCTTTATTGACAGCACACGTTCACACCGATGAACTAGTTCCAGGCCCTCGAGTGGACATTAGGCGTCACCCCCCTTCTCTGGTTAATGGAGAAGGTGCCGTGGAAGGCTGTTGGGATGAGAATCTCCGACCACATGTCCTTGTGCATCAGCAGCCCTCCTTCTCCAGCTCTGGACGTCTGCCTCCAGTATCTTTTTGTGTCTAGAACCTTCCCTGCTCCGTTCTCCCCAGCCTCTCCAAGAGGTTCCATGGAGGGGTTTGGAATTCAGGGAATTGATGCAGGGTTCAATGGGTCCGGGTGGGATAAGGTCTTTGGTCCCTACTTATACCCTGTGGGGACTTTCTCGCCCGTGGCTCCAACCCAGTCCCCCATATTCCCTCCCAGGCCCTCCCCCAATCCTGCAGAACCACCCTCCTCCGTTAGGCTGTGGGTTTTCTTTGCCCCTTGGCCATCGTGCGGTTTGGAACATTTTGTACATGGACTTGTGGTCGCAGCTCCTTCCCCCGCCCAGCCAAAGACCAAGCCCCCACACTGACAAAGTGATGGCCTCAGGCCAAACGTTGCCACTCGCTTTCAGTCTGGGGGACCTCCCTTCCGTGTTCCCGCAGTGGCAGGCGCCGTGCCACCATCATGCTAAATTCCAGCAGCATCACCCATGGTGGACAGGTTTCAGAGAGCTCCCGAGGAAGGCAAAGACACGGCAAATGACTGCCCCAAATGAGCCTCGGAGAACCTAATGGACCACAGCAGAAACGTGTCCGGTGCAGGTACACTGTTGGGAAAGGCCAATGGCTAGAAGCCCACCGGAGGCAGGAGGGGGGGGGAGCGGTCAACAAAGACAAGGAGAACCTCATCCAGGGGTGTTGACCTGATGCCCCTGAAGATGGACTCCAACAGACCCTGGGCAGTGCAGATGGCTCAGCCAGGCTCACAGCTTCTTCTGTTGTACCTGACGTCCCCCTGAGTCAGAGACAAGCCAGGGTCAACTAAAGCCAACAGGATGCGAAGACAAGGAGCAGCTGAGCCCACATTGAACTTGAACTCAGGCTGTGACCTTGAGAAGCTCCTGCACTCTGGCAAACCAATTCCACTGCCTGAGGACCTGGGAGCAGGGCTGTGATCTCTGAGCTCCCCAAGTCCTGCCCTCACCCCCATACTGTGCCCCTGCCTGGTGCCCTTGACACTTGGAGAAGTGTCTCCCTCTGGGGCCCAGCACTGGGGTCCTACCCTGCCCGCCATGCTGCTGATTACATGCAGAGCCGGCCCACACAGGCGGGGGAGCCCCATCCCTGTGAGCACCTCTGATTTGTTTAAGTATTTGACATTCTGGTCGAAGTGTGAGCTATTGCTCCATCTCTCCGCGTGTAATTGGATGCAAATGATACTGTGGTTCTGCAGAACCTGACGGCTGCAGTTAATTTAAATGTCCAAAGACTTCTTCGGCACCCAATTTCCTTCAAAATGGTCCAAATTCCCCCCACCCCCTGCTAAAAAAAACAAACAGACAAGATGAGGTCCACTCAGAAATACTGGGCAGCTGCTGGGGGAGCTGTCAGATTGGGTAGATATTACCCCATACCATCCTGCCCATCCTGCCCAGAGCCTGTTCTCACACGGGAAGCAGAGCAATGGCCTGAGGAGGATTTAGCACTGCCTATGAGTGTGATGGGCCCCCACCAAGCCTCTGTGGGGACATTTCTTTCTTCTGGGGGCCTCCAGCTGCCATTCCTGGGCAGCGCCAATCATTAACATGCTGGTCTGCTAGCTGACAGACTTGGGAAAAGGCTGGCCATCCACTTTCAGAAAAACCAGCCCCGAAAACCCTAAGACACATGGGGTTACCCTGCACTGCAGTTCACTCCATGTGGTTGTTTTAACACAATGAGAGGATCTTCCAGTATCTGCCACACATGAGCCAGGCCCTCTCGGGTCTCCTCACCAGGCTTCCAGGGCTGTAGCTCTGGATGGACTTCGACAGCCACCCCTCTATCCCCTGCCATAGCTGGGGGTTCAAACTGCCAACCTTTCAGGCTGAGTGTCTTCCTCTGTGCACCACCATTGGGAGGGTCTACTTAATGCACTGTTGCTGTGAGGTGCTGTCAGTGGGTTCTGACCCATTGCGACCTATAAACAACAGAACAAAGCACCTCCTGGGTCCGGCACCATCCTCACCATGGTTCCTACGCTTGGGCCCATTGTTGTAGCCACTGCGTCCATCCATTGGAGCAGGCCAAATTGCAGCCCATTGGTGTGTAGTGCAAAGAGCAGCTGCTAAGGCAGCCTGTGGGTGGGAAGGTCCCAGGATGGCTGAGAGCACTGGGATTCTTGGAGGAACAAGAAACTGAAAGGGATGTTGACAAAAACCTAGCCACCTACTCAAGTACTCTCTCAACACAAGAACACTGTGTTCTAACAATTTGGCAGTCTGAGATGCTCACCTTCCTGCCACGATCGCTGAAGACAATGGGTGCACAAGCAAATGTGGTGAAGAAAATTGATGGTGCCTGGCTATCAAAAGATATAGCATCTGAGGTCTTAAAGGCCTGAAGATAAACAAGCAGCCATCTAGCTGAGAAGCAACAAAGCCCACATGGAATAAGCACACCAACCTGTGAGATCACAAGGCATCGAAGGGATCAGGTATCAGCCATCAAAGACCAAAAAAATCATAGCATTGTGAATGAGGGGGTGTGCAGAGTGGGGACCCAGGGCCCATCTGCGGGAAATTGGACATCCCCTTGCAGAAGGGCCATGGGGAGGAGACGATCCAGTCAGGGTACAGTGTAGCAATGGTGAAACATACAACTTTCCTCTAGTTCTTGAATGCTCCACCCCCCCCACTATTATGATCCTAATTCTACCTTACAAATCCGGCTGGACCGGAGGATATACACCAGTACAGATAGGAACTGGAAACACAGAGAATCCAGGACAGATGAACCCCTCAGGACCAGTGGAGAGAGTGTCGATACTGGGAGGGTGGAGGGAAGGTGAGGGAGAAAGGGGGAACAGATTACAAGGATCTACATATAACCTCCTGCCTGGGGGACAGACAGTGGTGAAGTGGGTGAAGGGAGATGTCTGACTTGTAAGATATGGCAAAATAATAATTTATAAATTATTTAATAAATTAATAAATTATAAATTATTAAAGGGTTCATGGGGAATGGGGGAGTTGGGAGGGAGGGGGAAAATGAGGAGCTGATACCAAGGGGTCAAGTAGAAAGCAAATGTCTTGAGAATGTTGATAGCAACAGATGTACAAATGTGCTGGACATAATGGATGCATGTATGGATTGTGCTAAGAGTTGTATGAGCCCCCAATAAAATGATTTAAAAAAATCTAGCCACCATCTCCTCATTTCCCAGGAGAAGCTACAGTGCCAATGGAATGTGTCCAAAGCCACACGCCTGTTCTTGTGACACCCAGTCCCCAGATATAGACTCCTCACTAGGACGTCCCCTCACGCCCTAGCCCCGGGATCAGGACTGGAGACAGAGGCTCTGAAACCCTGCCCAGGAGGGTCGTGGTGCCTCCTCCACCCCATCCCAGCAAGTAGGGCCAACTCTCCCAGGCCTCTGCCACTGACCAAGACAGTGGCTCCATCTGAGCGGGGGCTGGGGACCTGCTGTGTGTGCTTCCCAAGCTCAGCCTGCTCACTGGGGTCTTTGTTCCAGCAGCCAAGGCGAGGAGGGAGGGAGAGGGTTGGCACAGAGACACCTAGGGCCAGGCCTGGCCACTGGGCCACGCAGGTCCCTGGCATATGCTGAGCCCGCTGCCTCCTGGCACCAGTTGGTGGTGGGAAGCAGCTGCCAGGGTAGGCTGGATGAGTGTCCCTTCCCATCCAGGCCCTAACCTTTCTGTCCAGGGCACGGTTGGCCAGTGCCTTTCTGTCCAGGGCACGGTTGACCAGTGTCCCCAGCAAGGTCATTCCAAGCAGACTCACTCACTCACTCACTCACTCACTCACTCACTCACTCACTCACTCACTCACTGCCTTTGAGTTCTGACTCATAGCAACCCTATAGGACAAATAGCAACCCTATAGGACAGAATCAAACTCCTTCTGTGGGTTTCTAAGGCTACACATCTATACGGGAGCAGAGAGGCTCCTCTTTCTCCATCAGAGCTGCTGGTGGCTTTGAACTGCAGACCTTGCAGTTAGCAGCCCAACATACAACCACTATGCCAACAGGGCTCCCTTCCAAGCAGAGTCGAGGTGGTCAGATGGGCACTCACATCTATGGGCGGAGTAGTCAGAGGTTGTGCCCGGCCTCACCTGTCTGGTATTGGGAATGGTGTCTGCGCTCACCTTCAGGTGGCCTCCTGAGAAGTGAGGATAATGACACTGTGGGTCGCTCACCTTGACCGTGGTGCCGGGAAAGGCCCGTCCCTTTAAAGGATGCTGTGGTCAGAAGTGTAGGGTGCTGACAGAAACTCTTCTTGAGATGGGCTGATGCGATGACTCGAGTGGACTCAAAGCTCCATGGGATGTGAGGATGGTGCGGCACTTGGCAACATTTCCTTGGGTCATAGGTCACCCAGCATCGGAGTTGGCTCTGTGGCCTCTCACACCACTGATGGGCTGAGGCCTTGCTGGCAGACACTACCCCTTGGAAGATGCTGCCAGTGTGTGGATCTTTTGGACAGAAGACAAACCTCTTCCTTCAAAAATGAATGTGAGCCTCGGAGAAATCCCGCTGCCCAAACGATAGAAACGGAGATCCTTCACTGAGGCAACATCCAGCCAGGGACTGCCGGCTACTCCAGGCTGAGACAGTGGGTCCAGAGGCAGCCTGAGTGCCCTTGCTGCCCCCTTAGCCCCCAACTTCTTCCCGACCTACACCCATCCAACTGAGGGATCAGAGGCCCAGACTGCTGGGGACATAAAAAGAGGTTTCTCCAAGGTTCAAGGGCGACCTTGAACATGTGGCATCTTTGCCCACAAGGACAAACTGTATCTTCTGCACAAGAAATGCTGCCCACAGGGCACGATTCCAGTAGCTCTCCCAATGCGAACTGAGCGGACAGTAGTTACGAAGACAGCGTTCTACAAGGTTTATATGCTGGGCCGCGTTCTCAGTGGGGGCTTAGAATGCTGCACCATGTTTGAGAGCAGTATACGGCAGCTTTACTGAAGCTTAAAGTGATCCAGCACATTTCCCTCTTGAGTCTTCCCTGCAGAAACCCTGCCACCTGAGCACAGGTATGCACGCATAGGGACGGTCACGCTGCTTTGGTAGGTGGTGATGATTTGGAATGCCTAGATGCCCACTCTCATTGGGCAGGGTTAAACAAACCCATACTCTAAGATAACACCTGTCTGTCTGTCTGGGCGTAGGGAGATGTCTGGGATCTATCTTTAAGTTGAAGCATCAATATGGTGGTAGGAAAAGCAGAAGAAGCCTATTTTAAACAGCTTCTGTGTTTATAGACACACAAGGCAGAATTTTGTGGCAAGCAGGATTTTTGGAAAGGTAGTAAATCAGCTAGCCGTGGTTTGCTCTGTGGAATTTCAGCATTGTTGTTGTTTTTACCAACACGGTATAATTAAACAAACAGATACACTTGAGACGTTGACATCGTTTTTAAGAGATGCTTTCACATGTAGTCTTTGGTTTAACCTAACCTTGGCTTAACCTTCAGCCCAAGTGATCAGCTAGTCAGCACAAACCTCATTTTGGACCTGGTACACCCATATTCACCCCAGCCACTGGGAGGGGGAAACACCCTAGATGTCCACCCACACATGGGAGGATGAACCAAATGTGGTCCGTCCACACAGAGGAGCAAACACCACCTACTCAGAAAAAGAGAAATGAAGTGCTGTGTCCACTACCACTTGGATGAACCTTGACAACATTATGCTGAGTGACACAGGGCAGTGGCAAAGGGACAAAGGACGTGCTTCTCTCTAAGCTAGCTAGAATGGCCAAGGATCCCACTTCTATCTAACCATGTCTAGAATGGTGCAAATGATTCCACGTCTATCTAGAAATATCTAGACTATGCAAACGAACCCACAACTACTGAGCGATAACGAGACTAGGCCAAAGATGCCACTTCTATCTAGAACAGGCAAACATCTATCTAGAACTATCTAGAATAAGCAAAGGATCTCATTTCTATCTAGAAATATCTAGACTAGGCAAGTGATCTCACGTCTATCTAGAACTATCCAAAGTAGGCAAATGTGTAGAGACCAAGGCTTGTTGGTGGTTCCAAGTGTGGGAGAGGAGGGAAGCATGGTGCATCTATTAACCATGATGGAGAACATGACAACGGAGCCAGGCGACGGCTGCCCAAGATGATGCATGAAACACAGTCCGCCTGGCTGAAGCCAACATGGAACGAAGGTTGAACGGGCAAGGGTTGTATTAGCTATATGGTTTATTTTTTATCACAATGAGACTAAACAAAACTGTACTTGGAAGTCAAAGCCTAGGCTCTTCTTTACCCAAAAGCACCACACCATTTAGGAACCACGAAACTGTGTCTGGGCTCAAGGGACTCTCCTACATGGTCTGCCGAAGACCAGCAACACCCACCCCCAGTGCTCGCCTCAGTCCACGGGAGCTTTCTTCCTAAAAACTAACCAGTCCCCAACGGAGGCGGGACTCGTGTTTGACCAATTTAATTACTGCACAGGCTCACCTGCCCACCCAGGTGTTCCACAGAGGAAACCAAAACCATTCCCATTCAACCCGGTCGAAACCCATTTCTCCGTGGAAGATGTTGGGCAGGAGTCTTCCTGGTCAAGGGTCATGCACGTGGAAGCAGGCACCAGGGCTGCATTTCAACAGATGGCGAAGGAGAGATCCATTGGATGTACGGACACATTTATCCACTCATCTTTTGACGGACGTTTAGGTTGCTTCTGCCACCCCATCTGCGGGTGCTTATCTTTTTGCACTGGAGCTGTGGGCCGGTGGGTTTCCAGGTGATCCAGGTAACTCACCCACTTAACAGTGAGGGGAAAATCTGATCTCCACCAGACTAGGGACCCAAAGGCAGAGAGTCCCCTTCAGAAATGAGAAGTGGCCCAGCAGGTAATACTGATGCTTAGACTGGGACTCAGGGAGGGCAGAAGATGCTGGCCTAGAGGGGGACATGAGTGGAAGGAGGTGCCTCTTCTTGGCCAGGGCATGAAATTAAAAGTGGACACGGGTAGTCTGACCTGAGGGGAGGCTGGGAGCTTCGGTTTCCCTCTGTCCACTCTGGTCCCTGTCCCAGCCACAGTTGCCTCAACAGCAGAATGGTAGGCCCATGTAAGAACATCATTACCAAGGGCAGATGAGCTCAGAGGATGGAGACCTTGGCAGAGAAGCATCAGGGTGCGGTGTCCATCAGTAGGCGCTGGCCAAGAGTCTGTGGGTCCCTGGGGAGCTGGGGCAGGCCAGTGGGGAAGTGGACTTTGCGATCTCACAAGTCGCTGTTCAGAACCCAGGTCTGCTCATTTAATAACCGCTTGGTGAGGCATTTCCTATTATCAGACCTCAACAGGGTCTGGAGGATCCAGTGGACTAATATATGCCCAGTACTCTTGCCTGGACCAAATTAATGGCCACTTGGTCCCCGTTCACCAGGCGGGCCCTGGTTGTGTCCTCTCTGCTCACATCTCCTGGATGGGAGCGCTTTCCCCCAAATGAAACGTTAACCTTAAATTGAGCAGCTCCAGGTTCCAGATGCGCCCCTCTGAGGGCTAGCTGTCCTGCAGTACCATGCAAGCAAGGCGTGAGGAGTAGGACCTGACAACTCCAGGGAGGACTTCATGGTCTGCTTCTGGCCTCAGCAGCTCCTCGGGTCCCCATGTCACCTTACTATTATGGGGGTGTGGCTTTCCAACTTGGCCCCACCCCCTCCAGCCAGTTTGCTGTCCCTGCCCCAGATTTTCCAATAGCCTTTGTGTTTCATATACAATCAAAAACAAGTAAACAAATAAATAAAATAAAGGATCTCACTACCATCCAGTGGATTTCGACTCATCGTGGCCCTGTACGACAGGGTAGCACCGCCCCCGTGGGTTTCTGAGACTGCAACTCTTTATGGGAGTAGAAAGCCCAGTCTTTCCCCCAGGGAGCGGCTGGTAGTTTCAAACTGCTGACCTTGCAGTTGGCAGACCAAAAGGTGACCACTTAGCCACCACTTCTTGCAAAAATCACAATTTCTTTTCATCCCATCTGCCCCCAATCTGTCGGGCAGCCCGTTCGCTCTAATTCACCCCTTCTGAAGGGCACTGGGCAGGAAGAGGGGAAGCGTAGCAGTGAGTTCTGTGGGGTGGGGAGGGGGCAATGGTTCCATGGGATGAATGAGGTCATAGCTAACCATGGTCTTCATTTGCTTAGTGTCTCCCCTGACCTCTGCTTACCGGCCTGACTAGAAGTTGGTGGTGGTGGCGGTGGCAGGTCTGGGCTGAGCAGGAGACTGGCACCGGGCCAGACTCAGCAGCTGTCCTGAGCACTGGCATGTGGGCACTGACTACTGGGCCAGGGGCACAGCAGTGAGGACAGCGTGACAGTCTTGGCATCAAGTCCAGCCGCCCCTGCTGGGACAGGGACATGTTGATGCCATCTCTGGCCTCGGAGACTCGGGGTTGGTCGCCGGGTTTGCAAACAAGCCTCCTGGAGGCTGGAGAGCTACAACATCGAAGTTATTCAGGTGACAATTGAAGGCAGGTGGCTGCCACCCGTGGGATTCATTTTTCTTCTTGATTAAACCTGCCGGCGAGGCTTTGGGGAGCAGGCTTGGCCAGGGCCAGACTTGGGCTGAGGTTTGGGTTGAGCCTACCCAGAGAAGCACATCAGAAGCTAGGCCTGGCGATCTGTTTCCTAAAGGGGACAGCCCCTGAGAGCCCTATGGGGCAGTTCCGTGATGAGCTCCTTCCAGGCCACACCAAGTACCACTCCTGATGGATCCTGGCCGCTCAAGAGGGGAAGGGGTCCCTAGTGCACAGTGAGGAGCCAGGGCACTTCCTGCTGGGCTAGTAGGCTGTACATCTAGCCGAGTGCCAAAATCAGCTCTAGGGCCTCAAGCCAACAGAATCACCATTCCCGGGAGCCGGCATCTGACTCGTCTTGAAGAGCCAGTGCTGTGGTTGGTTTCAGCCAAATCAGCACCTCCCACCCCCCACCCCACCCCCGTTCACAGGACCTCAGGTGCAACAGGGAGAGCGCTGTCGGGTGCGGTGTCATCGCTGTGTTCAGTAATGGCCTGGAGCCCCCAGTCCTGGCTACCGAGTGCCTCTCAGCAGAGAGCACGCTCTTTTTCATGACCCCTTGGAATGTCCTTGGGTGATTTTCAGAAGCACAGTGCCAGGCCTTTCTTCCTAGTCCTTCTTAGGCTGGAAGGCTCTGCTGAAGGCTGTCTTCAAGGCAGGTGACCCTGCTGGGGTCTGAAGGACCTGGGTGTACAACTTCCAACGTCATAGCCACCTCACACAAGCCATCCCTGCAGGGCAAACTGATGGGCAGGGGGACCAAGGTTCAAACCTCCCTACCTCTATATGATGAGCCTGAGGACCCCTGGGCTGGGGTCCACTGGCCTTGGCTGCGGGAGCAAGGGGATCTGAAAGACCACATAGCGCCCCTGAGTCAGAGGGAGGGGCGGGGGCACGGAAGATAAATTGGGACAGCTGATCAGAGCTGACAATTTATACAGCAATTTCCCCATCATGATTGTTTTCACCCCTCCCTGCTGGCCAGCTAGGGAGCAGGTCACGGGTGAGTCTTCTGTTTTGGGAGTGCCTAAGTGACTTGTTCAAGGTAGACAGGCAGGCCTGTGACTCCCCACCCTCCAGGTGGTACAGCCACCCCCTCTCTGCTCTGGTCCCCGGCCCAGAGGCTGAGGGGTGGCCCTGCCCCCTGGAAGGTGTGGAGGTTCACAGAGGCCCGCCACGGTTGCGGGGTTCCCACCGAACCACCCTGGAGAGGTCGTCTCCAAAGCAGGCTGGGACTCACTGGGGAGCCGGGGCTCCAGACCACCTGGGGGTGTGCCATGCCACTCTGGCAGGAAGGGAGAGCTGGGGAGACGGACTCACTGAGACGTCACCAATGCTGGCCTTGTAGTCTTGATGGTCAGGAGCCCTGGCGGTACAGTGGTTATGTGGTGCACTGCTGACCAAAAAGTCAGAAGCTACATCCAGCCAACTCTTTGGCCCTCAAGAGAAAGGTGAAGCAGTATTGTCCACAGAGACTTACAGGCTCCGGGGCCCTATGAAACAGTTCAAGTCAGAACTGGTTTGAAGGCAGTAGGTTGGCAGAGGGGCTTTAGACGTCAGGACGAGCTCAGGTCCTGGGGCATCTGCTATCCAGAGTTCTGTCCTGACATGCAGACATGATCTGGGGACCCATAGCAGACTAAGTCCCAGGTTGGTCGGAGTAGGAGAACTTGAACCTGGCCCTGCTCAAGGTGGTTAGAACTGGGTGTCGTGTTTAAGTGGGTTGTAGCTCTAGTCAGCCCAGCTTGCAGCTGTGACCTTGGGGACAAAGAAGCATCCTGGGGGCCGGCTCTCCCTGCCCCTGCCCTCTGACACAGCTGGGCTGAGGAGAGGCTGGCTCTGAGTCCCTGGGTGGCCAGTGGGCGTGAAGGGGGTGGGAGTGGGTAATAATGATTCACACACCGAGCTGCTAACTGAAAGATTGGAGGCTCAATTCCACCCAGTGGTTCTTCAGAAGAAAGGGCTGGCTATCTGCTTCTGAAATGCCAGCCAGGGAAGGACCCCAGGGAACCCAGCGCCCCTCTAATGGGGCCTCCATGGTCCACTGGCTGGTTCTGGATGGGAGGTGTAGGCAGGTCCTTCATGCTTTCTCTCTGTGGCTCACCTTGGCCTTTCCACGGCAGCGCCCTAAATGTGGGGAGAACCCAGCATCACCCCAGAAACCAAGGGCACCCCCCAGAGAGCCAGTCCGGTGGTAAGGGCAGACAGCTGGCAAAAACTCCATCCCTGGGACCCTGTTTTGTCTCTGGAAGGAGCCCTGGCTTGAAAGGCAGAGTTTAGATTTAGCAAAGACCAGAGTGGTCCTGGGAATTGCCCCTGCTGCAGGCAGGGGCTTTGAGAGTGAGGCAAGCCTGGGAGTGGGCATGTCCACAGAGGGGCAAACAGAGGGTCACCGATGCCTGTGGGTGCCAAAGGAGGGTGCTCCACCTCTGCAGCCCCTCCTCTTGCCTTTCACTCGGCAGCAGGCGTGGCCTGGAAGGAGCTCATTGCGGAACTGCCCCATAGGGGCTCTCAGGGGCTGTCCTCTTTAGGAAACGGATCGCCAGGCCTAGCTTCTGCTGTGCCTCTGTGGGTGCTCTCAGCCCACCAATCTTTCAGGCAGGAGTTGAGTACATTGGTACCACGGGCGTGATGGATCCCCCAGTGCATGTAGGGCATGGGCTTGGCAGCAGAGGGATGAGAGGGCCACTCAGTGGCCTTTCCACCAGCATGGAGGGACCAGAGCCTTCCCGGGCTTGGGTTGGTGGGTGGGTATTTGTTGGTGTGGCTGCTCCCTTAGGGAAAATTCTAGGACACACATCCGTCATCTGTACAAGACAATCTCCCACATCTTTAAGTTCTGTTTCCATGAAGTTCATTTTCTGAGTTCATCTCATGTTACTCTATGAGGCAAGGGGACCATGGAGGCCCTGTGAGAGCCTGCTGAGAAATCCCACCAGCCAGATAGCCAAGTTCACTGCCAGCAAACTCAACCTCCCCAAACACCAAACAAACAAAAATCCTTCACTGCCATCCAGGCAACGTTGACTCTGTAGGACAGGGTAGGGCTGCCCCTGTGGGTTTTCAAGGCTATAAGTCTGTACGGGAGTGGAAAGCTCCATCTTTTCCCCTTCCAACCCACAGTGGAACATAATTCAGACAGGTCTTTGCCACGACATAGAAAGCCTCGCCCTTCCTCCGCTGTCCCATCACATGGTCATCCGATTCAGAGGCAGCCCGAGGAGAAGCCCACTGGGCAGCCACTTTTCCGGCAAGGGTCTATTGCTGGTGCCAAAGGCGTTCACTCAGACCACAGAGACTCTCTCCGCGGCTTGCTCACCTCCTCTGACCCTCCCCAGAGTTGCCTATGACACCCAGAAGCCTCCCGACAGTCTCTTTAAGCGCACCCAGGCTTTTACAACTCTCGCTGCCCTGGAGTCGATGCTGACCCATAACGACCCTATAGGATAGGGTAGAACTGCCCCCGTGAATCCCCCAGACTGTAATTCTTTATTTAAAAAAATCATTTTTCTGGGAGCTCATACAACTCTTATCACAATCCATCCATCCATCCATCCATCCATCCATCCATCCATCCATCCATCCATCTATCCATCCATTGTGTCAAGCACATTTGTTGCCATCATCATTCTCAAAATATTTGCTTTCTACTTGAGCCCTTGGTATCAGCTCATTTCCCTCCTCCCTTCTCCATCCACCCTCCCTCCTGAACCCTTGATAATTTATAAATTATCATTCTTATTTTCATGTCTTACACTGACCGATGTCTCCCTTCACCCGCTTTTCTGTTGTCTGTCCCCCAGGGAGGGAGTTATATGTAGATCATCATTCTTTCTGGGAGTAGAAAGCCCCATCTTTCTCCCACAGAGTGGCTGGTGGTTTCCAAAGTGCAGCTCAAAGTTTAACCAGCACCCCATCAGGACCCCTGGACTTTTACTCTTAGGCAGCATACAACCTTAAGGCCCTCTCAGCCTCCGCCCATTCACTACCCCGTTCCCAAACTGCTTCCTCATTTCACAGGTGTGTTAGAGCAACCCCATCCTTCCAGGTGGCAGCTCCTGTCTCTGTTATCTCGAGCTGTGATAACAGAAATGCCACAAGTGGTTGACCTTAACAGACAGACATTCATTTGCTCACAGTCTAGAGGGAGAGCCCTGGTAGCTTAGCGGCTAGGCATTGGGCTGCAGTCCACATGGTTGACAGTTTGAAACCACCAGCAGCTCTGAAGGAGGAAGGCTGGGATGTCTACTCCCATAAACGGTCAGTCTGGGGACCCACAGGGGGTGACTTTGAAACGGTCAGTCTGGGGACCCACAGAGGGTGGCTTTGAGCAGCATAGCAGTGAGTGGTTTGCTTTGGTTGGCTTGTGTTTTGAGGAGGTGAGAAGTTTGAATTCAAGGTGCCAGCTCTGGGGGAAGGTGTTCTCGCTCAGCTTGGGAGGACGAAGATCCTCCACTCACCTCTGCTTCCCAGTTCCTTAGAGATCCTCATGTGTCTCGGCATCTCACGCCCCCCCCCCCCCCCCCCCCCCGCTCACCCCCTCTCGGCTGGCCTAATCTGCTCTTTTTATCTCTTGTGAGAGACGAACTCAGAACACACCCTACACCAGTCCTAACTCGTGAACACAATAGAAAATTCACGCCCAAACGGGATTAGGGGACCACACGTTTTATGGGGACCCAATTCAATCCATAACAAAGCCCCAACCCCTCGAGCGCCAGACTCTGCCTCTGTTTGGAAACTGGATCCTTGAACATGTTATTGGTTAACAGGATGTCATACTGGCACCAGGCAGGTCCCTGTCCTGCCTGAGGGATGTTCTTCTACCAAGAGAACAGACCGAGAGACTCTGAGGAGATGGCATTGTGAAGAGGCATCTATCAGGGAGACATGGGGCAACCAGAAGCTGGCAGAGACCAGCAAGGTTCTTTCTTACCCAAGGGCCTCTGGCGAGGTCACAGGCCTGACCAACACCCCGACTTTGAACCCCAACCTCCCCAAATATAAGAGAATCCACTTTCCTTCTTACACCCCTGCCTGTTTGTGGGTTTTTCTTCTGGTAGACCTGGGCACTAACAAGTGAAGCTTGGTCATGACCACAGCCACGGCCTGGATCATCTCTCTCATAGTTGGGCCTTCTCTGAAGGCAGTGCCAGGAGTGATAAAGCCTGCAGCACAAGAGGAACCTTCTGGAAGGGCTGGGGGGTGTCCATGGGCACACAGGCACACTCACTCCAGCTACACATTTATAAAGGTCTCAAACCCTCAGTGCCACAAGTCCCCTGCTGATGAATTGCATGGGGCTGAGCACACTCGGCACCAGTCTCAGCTGTCTCCACAATGAATGGCCTCCACGCAGTCTCTGGGCACTGGACTGTGAGCCAAGAGTTGAATGGAGACAGGCCCAGAGGGCCCAGGCAGCTGTGGGTCAGCCAAGACCTGGCCTCTGCAGGGAATAGTGATTTTATCCGCTGCAAGCCCAGCTGGTACCTCTGAGGACAGAAGCAGAGGTGACCTTCCTCCGGACAGAGCAGCTGCAGTGACACCAGGCCTGGCTGGACCTCCTAAGTCATCCATTGGGTATCCTCTGTACAGTGAACAGCCGGCACAGCAATACACTAGCTCTGAGAATAGGGGGGGCACCCACAGTACAGGGGAAGCAACTGCATCTCAGAGACCCAGGGGACTTGGGTCTAGTGCCCACTCCGTCTGCTGTCACCTGCCCAGAGAAGGGCCTCTCCAGGGCCCCTGCTCCCTCACTTGGAAAATGAGACATCACTCCAAACCCGAAGGGTTCCTGGTGGTGTGGCAATTCACACGCTTGGCTGCTAACCGGAAAACTGGACGCCCAAGCTCACCCAGAAGTGCTTTGGGAGAAACGCCTTTGGATCACATCCAAAAGTTTTTAAAAAGGCAATGGAATCAGCCCAGAGAGGAGCCGAGTTCCTCTCGGACACACTTGGGGCCTCACTATGAATTGGAGTGGCCTGGAAACTGGATGGCAGCAAACGTTGCTGCTTAACCATCTGAGATATATGGGCATTGAGCACCTACCGCCAGCCCCCACCTGAGTCCCCCTCTTGAACTTGATGCAGCCCTTCCAGACCAGGCTGAAACTGAAAATCAATTTTAATTATAAGAATCCCTTTACTGTATCAATAAATCACCCGGCTCCAGCTTGGGGTGGGTGGAAGGGAACACCTAGAGCTAGACTAATAAGTCACTGTGTCCCTCCACCTCTCTGTGCTGTGCTGCCTCGCCCCTGCTCCAGGATGCGCCTTGACAGTGGGCTGTGGGTTATTAATGCTGCCCTGAGTTGAGGGATGCTCTCTGGGGACTCCAAGGTATCCAGGAGGCCCCTGGGAAGGAAGCCCCGGGAACATGGTGAGAGATGGTGCTCTGTGTGTGTGTGTGTGTGTGTGTGACTGGGGAACCAGAGGGCGAGAGGGTCAGGGACAGGCACGAAGAGCCTTGACCAGGCTGCTGGGCTCTTGTGAAACAGCCTGGGATGATGTATATACACACCAGATTCCCAGTGGGATGATGCTTTTAGGATCAGCTACTATGGCCTGTGGGGTGTTCCCTTCGGAGGCCCCAAGGATCAGGGCTCCAGCTACTTCAGAGGCAATGTGGGGGCAGTAACAACCTGGAGAAGAAGTCTAGGGCCTGGGAGAGAAAGAGCCTAGGAGATACCCAAGTGAGAATCTGGGGCAGCTCACTGAGAGGCTGCGGGTTCAAACCCAGGGCAGAAAGACCCGGCAGTCTGCTTCCCAAAGAAACCCATGGTGCTCAGGCAGGCTCATACACAGGGATCACACGAGACGGAGCCAATGCCGTAGTGGCGGGGGCTGGTGTTCTTTGGGACGTGTCTTTGTTTGGAGTGTGGGGTCATTCGGAGACTTTGGACTTCAAGCCCCAGTCTCTGGCATGGAGACCCACTCGGTTACTTTGCAAGCTGGATGTCTCCTTCAAAGGCTCCCTCGGCCTCAGAGCCTCGATGAGGGCCCATCGAGTGCACACAAGCCCTCCGCAGACAGAGAACTGGGAGCAGACCCCATGGCGTTTCCTTGCCCCAGTGTCCCCTGAGCAAAGACCATTTACAGTCGGAATGCGCCACGGGATCTGGAGCGCACCACCCACAGCAGCTACACATGTGGCGATTCACCTCCATCACCTCCTTCCAGGAGGGCACCCCGTGAGCAATCCTTCTCCTTCCTCTGCCACCCACTCGCCATCCTTCCGGATCATCCCGCTCCATGCAGATAGGAGCCCAAGGCAGCGAGCCAGCACAGCAAGAAAAAGTGACAAAATGACAAAAAGAAGGAAAGGCAACCAAGTCCCGAGATAGGACCCCCGGTGCTGAGTGGGGGCCAGGGAGGTGGGAGCCCCGTGCTCACACCCACTGTGGCTCAGAGACCCATGCGCTGCCAGGCCCTCTTTGCTGAGTTTGTCCCCTCCCCCTTCTCCACTGCAGGCACCCAGATGGCCTCCATCTGGATGTCCGGGTTGGGGGTGGGGGAAGGGGCGTTGGCACGGTGCAGTTGGCATGGGAGCAGTTGCCAAGGATCTGGACCAAAGCTGGCTTGTCCTCATGTTCCCCGGACTTAGCCCTCAGGCATGCTCTCTGTGAGAGGCCGCCTGAGCTCTGAGCCGGGACAATGCTGAAAGTAGGGGACACTCAATGGGGGTCCACCCCAGGCTGAGGATTGAGCTAGGTTGGTCTGTCTGACTGGACAATACCCAAACCAAAAGCAACCGCACTGCCACCATGCCAATGCTGACTTCTAGCTACCCCGTAGGGCATCATCAAGGGCACAGAGCCCTGGCAGCACAACCATTAAGCTCAAGGGCTAAACCAAAGGTGGGCGGTTCAAAACCGCCCAGACGCTCTGTAGGTGAGCGATATGGTGATGGTGAGGGGAACGTGTGTGCTGTCCCACAAGGTCACTGATGAGCTAGAGGGGGCTCACCATCCCCCATGGAACCAGTCTTCATTTCTGTGTGGTCAACTGGCACCAGGAAGCCATCCATTCAGAGTACGCTGACTGCTCCCCTTGTGACCCTTTGCTTCTGCAGACAAAAGGAGGCCAAGTCTCCATCCCGCCAGGTCGTCAATGCTCTGAGCCCCTCCTTTACCTGTTCCTTGGCAAGGGTCAGCAAGTGGCTGCAGGAAACACCTGCTCTGCCACCCCACCCTTTGATGCCAATAGAGTAACTAGACCTCAGAAGTAAATCAAAACAATGGAGCGTTAGCTGATCCTGCTTCAAACAACAAGCCAAAACCTGCAGCCAGAAAGCAGCTGGGTGAGTGGATGGCACCCTGGAGGGGAGATCAGGTTCAGGTTTCAACCACACCACGTCCTATGTCCCTGATGTCCGGAATATTGGGAAGCTCTAGGAGGGGGAATTCTGAATTGTGCTTGGGCTGAGCTGGCTCCAGCCAGGCTTCTCCTGGCCTGACTCTTCAGGCTTGCAAACCATTCTGAGGCATGTGCCAGGTACGAGACAGGTGGATTCTGTATTTCTCAAGGTAAGCATTATGCTTCTCAAGCACAAAGCATCTGGTGGTGTGTCCACCTGCGTGCTGTGCTCTGTTCTCACCTCCCAGATGTGGCCACGGGGCATCCTAAGAGCCCAGAGAAGGGCCTCAGGAGTGGGCAGCCTTCATTTGGGCATCAGGAATGAACCTATCAAGAATATGAATCAAAGTAGTCGGGGTACTACAGAGGGAGGACTAGGTGGTAGGAAAGGCACATTCACCCAGGACTGAGTCCTTCCAAGCCCAGACGTGGAACTGAGCCAGGACTAGGGCAGACAAGGTCAGTGGGATCCTCCGTCCCTCGGTCAGGGATCTCTGGCCGCAGATGGGTTTCTGGAGTAAGGACAAGGGTCTAAGGTCCTGGCAGACACAGCTGTGAGCCTGGAAGGTCCTGGAAGCAGAGTAGTACAGCCATGACCGTGCCATCTCCGTTTCCAGGGGGCACTGATGTGCTGGGCAGTCAGTCAGAAGCAGGTGGCCAGAGCAGGGTAGGGGCTTCTGAAGGCTTGGGAAATCCGTGACCACGTTATCTCATAAACATCGTGAAGGGAAGTGTCGAAGGCTGGGTTCTCTAGAGAAGCCCAAGTGACAGCCGTGCGTGCATGTGTTCTTAGGTGCCGTCGAGTGAATTCTAACTCAGAGACACTGTGAACAACAGAAAGAAACACGGCCTGGTCCTGCTCCATCTCCACAATCGCTCTTTGTTTGAGGCCATCCTTGTTGCTGCTGTGCCCATCCTTGTACTCTCTCGCTGTCCCGAGCATGATGTCCTTCTCCAGGGACTGGTCCCTCCTGACAACACATCCTGTGTGTGTGAGACAAACTCTCGCCATCTTCACTTTTAAGGAGCCCCTGGCTGTACTTCGTCCAAGACAGACCTCATTTTCTCTTAGTAGTCCACGGCACTTTCAATATTCTTTGCCTGTTCCATAACCCAGATGCATTGGTTTTTCTTCCATCCTGATTTAAGGTCCAATCTTCACCCGCAGAGGAGGTAATTGAAAACACCATGGCAGATTTACACAATGCAATGTGTCATTCGATCTCATTGAGGATCCAAGCAAGATGAAATCCTTGATAACTTCAGTCTTTTCTCCATTGATCATGATATTACCTGTAGGTCCAATTCTGGGGATTTTTTTTTTCCTTTGTAGTGTGCTGTAATCCCCACCAAAGGCTACAATCCTTGCTCTCTATCAGCGGGAGCTTCAAGTCTTCCTTGCTTTTAGCAAGCAAGGCCGTGCCATTTGCATATCTCGGGTGGTTAATAATCAGGAAAGGCGTGCGTCAGGGTTGTATCATGTCACCGTACTTATTAAATCTGTAGACTGAGCAAATAATCAGAGAAGCTGGATTCTCTGAAGAAGAATGGAGCATCAAGATCAGAGAAAGTTGATTGTGGTTCATAGTGATCCTCTAAGGTTCCCAAGGGAGCAGATAGCTTCAGCTTTCCCCTTCAGAGCACCTGGTGACCTTGAATTGCTGACCTTGCAGACAGCAGCCCAATGAATGCTTACTCCACAGCATCCCCAGGTCTCTCCCTCTCTCTGTATGGAGAAGTTCATGTGGAGAAGAGAGTTCACACAGTGTAGAAGTGGGTAGGTTCAACATTCTTGGATCAGATGTCAGGCTGGAGGCTTCTCCTGACCTGGGTACCTGCGGGCATAGATGAACTCAAGATTGGTAGGTCAGACCACAAGCTTCTGGCTGCAGAGGTGAATGAATCCAAGGTTAGCAGGTAAGACAGCAGGCTTCGGACAACTCCCAAGATCAGCAGACACTACAGCAGGCTGCTGGCTGCTGTCTCAAGTCCAGTGAAGAAATTCAATGAGACAGATGCAGGCATCAGACCACAGGATCCTGATATATCGGAAGGAGGCCATAACCTTGAGGAAATCTCACGAGGGCTTACTATATCATAAAGACCAAGTAACTGATCATCATGGCCCAGCCAAGTTGACACAAAACCGTAACTGTCACAAACAGGTAGAATGCAAAATGTCCAATCCTAATGTATCCTAGAAAAGGGATGAAATGTAGCAAGGGGTGGGGTGGGATTAAGAGGGATCTTGGGTCCTTCTCAGTGGGGTGGAGTAAGCCTCAACGCCACACTAAAGCTTCACTTCCCTAATCTTCACTGTATCTAGCTCTGGGGAATGGGAGGGGGCTTGGTTTGGGGCATGTTTCAGGGAGGCAGAGGTTGGACTTCAAGTCCACTACCAATAAGCAAGCCCGTTTTCCCTGACCACAGGCCAGAGTCAAGAGACTGTGCATTTACAATTTCGAATGTTTTGCAGCACTTCCGTGACATTGGAAGGTCCCAGAGTCTTTTGATTAAACATGTGCTCGGTCATGACGGTGGTACTTCCCATTCTTTTTGACCCTTCACATGACAGGCTGTCATCTGACATAAGGGTGCCACTTGTTCTTATTCAATTAAGGTGCTTACAAAAAACTCTTCAGCAATGGAGACGTAGCCCATGGGTGGGAAATAACAGTAGGCTTGCCCTTTCTGTGGGAAACACCTCCCTTGTGCACACCGTCTCTTGGGTTCTGGGGGCCGCTCTGAAGGGATGGGGCAGTGGCTGGGCGTCTACTGGAAGTAGCAAGGGATGAGCTGGTTTCAGAGCTCTGAGGACTTGAACACCTGGGTGATTGCTGCTGTCTCGCTGCCGAAGCAAGGGTCTTTAGAACTTCTGAAAGTGGCGAGCCAGCCAGAGTGGGAGCTGCCTGCTTTTGCCCTGGGATTGCTTTGAGAAAGTCAACAAGGAGGAGTCCCTGAGTGGTGCAGCGAAAGCACTCGACTGCCAAGCAAAAAGTTAGAGGTGCCAGTCCACCCAGAGTCTCCCTGGAAGGAAGATCCGGTGACCCACTTCTGAAAAAGTTAGTCCCCTGAAAGCCTTAAGCAGGAGGTTGCCATGAGTTTGAATACAGCTGACAACTACAATGCAGTCGTTCTTTTCAGGGGTCAGGCCAAGGACATCAAACAAACTTTCTTTAACTCAGCCTGGAATGACCCAACCACCACACCGGTGGTGCCACTGACTGGGTGAGTCTTACTGAACATGCCCTCCTGTGCCCTGCTGGCCTCTCCCATGAGGATCTGGGTGAGTGCCTCGGCTTTGTGAAGGGTAGGAACGTCATGAAACCACCAAGGGTGTGGGGCCCTAGGACGGAGGTGACCACCCAGGTGCGGAACATCCAGAGGGAGCAGGCTGCCCTTGCTCCTGCCTCGCACAGCAGAGAGATCAATCGTCAGCTGCCAGGCAGCCTGGGAACACCAGCAGATCCCGGGGAAAGGAGGTGTCCAGCAAGTGCTTGTGTCCAGGTGGGTCTAAAGGACGCACCTGCGGGGGTGTGGGAATCACAAGCACACCCACCATTCCCTAGAAAACCTCCGTCTGAGAGCCAGGAGCCGGGGAGAGAAGTGGATGGGGGAGCACTCCTCCAGGCCCAGGTGGTTCTGTCTCCAAACCTATTGCTAGGCTCTCTCCTCTGACCCTGCCCCAAACCTTCTCTTTCCCCACCCCCTCCAAGAGCTGATGTTGGTTTGGGTCCCAGCTTAGAGACACAAGCATCCCATGGCGTTGAAGCCTGCTGAGCCCCAACTCTCAACTCAGGGCCACCCTCCAAGACAAAGTAGAGCAGACCTGGGGCTCCATGGCAGCGGCCTGCCACCTCTCTCTCCCCGGGAGGGACTGGGAAGTCCTGACCACCCACTTGTTGGTTACCAACTGAACCTTCAACCATGACACCACCAAACACCTAAATTGTTCCCGCCGGTGGCTTCCCAGGTGGGTTCGCCCAACAGCTCTTAGGACTACCTGGTGGAGGGAGCAATCTCCGAGCAGTGCTTGGGGGCATTCTACCGCATCCGTGGGGCCTTCTCATGAAGGTTCTGAGCACACTGCTGGCTCAGCCATTTCCCTGGTCTAGGATTTGACTATTCGAGGCCACTGGGTCACAGCATGGGAAAACGCCCCCTTAACCACCTGTACTTGATTCAAAGGGACCCCCCAGTGCAAGAGAACAAAGCACTGCCCGGTCCTTTGGCATCCCCCCAATTGTCCTGTTTGAGCCCAGCGGTGTGACCACAGTGTCCATCCACCTTGTCGAAGGCCTTCCTCTTTTTTGCTCCCCATCGGCTTCACGGAGCATGATGCCCTTCTCCAGGGACTGGTCTCTCCTGACAATGTGTCCAGGGTATGTGGGAGGGCGTCTCACTATCCTTACTTGTACGGAGCACTCTGACTGTCCTTCTCCCAAAGCCGGGTTGTTTGCTCTTTGGGCATCCACGGTGCTTTCAAGGTTCTTCCCAGCACCATCATTCAAACGCACCTGGGTTTCTTTATTCCATGTCCAACGTTCCCAGGCACAGGAGGTGACAAGGTGACAGAAAATACCTGTGCCTCTGAACCAACGAGACATCACCTCACAGCAACCACATAGGTACTTCAAGAAACAAACATACATCATGGAACATCCTAAGGCTCCTTGACCTTAAAAGCAGTTGCTGAAAATGCTTACCAGTATCAGGCAAAGGAGGGGCTTCGTGGGGGTGCTCCCTACACCTCAACATCCTACCCGAGTCCCAACTCCTCCCCTTTTCTGTCAGCCAGATCTTAGCCATCCAGGGTTAACACCATGTAACTACCCCCACAAACCACCACCCTGAGCCAGGCGCCAGCCGGGCACTGGCAAACCCTGCCAGGACCCATATTGATTGGTTCGCTTGATTAGTTGGTTAATTGAATATCGCTGCTCTCTAATATAATTAAAACAAGATAAATACGGGGCCTTCGTCTCCTAGGCAAGTGCCATTAGCGACCGTGGTGCCAGGTCCTGATTAAAAACGCAATCGACTGGGAGGGTAATTTATGAACTCAGCAGCCTCCAGTGCCATGCACTGGCTCTGGGGGCCTGGAGATACGGCCAAGCGGGCACAGGACTCCCTAAGCTGACTGAGTGCTTGTACCTCCATCAGGCTGCAGTGGGTTCTCTGCAGACAGAGCCCTGCAGTCTTGCCATGACTCCTTGAGGAAGGAGCTCAGAGGTGCCCGTAGCACCTCAGCAGCAGCAGCAGCATCATGGGTCCCTTAGCCTCACACCTCGGTTCCCAATACCACCCCGGCTCCTCTCACTGTCTTCTGTCCCCACTCAGGCTCCAGTCTGTCTAACAAATTCATGACAGATTGCTCGAAGCACAGCAAGGTGGAAGAGGACTGCAGTCAATTGCTCTGGGGCCAAGGCACTCTGTGGGTGGGCTGCTCTAAGCAGGGAACCAATGCCTCTGCTTGTCCTCAAATGCAGGTCAGTGGTGCTGTAGGGAGGGATCCACCTCCTTCCACCTCTTGGCCAGCCAGTTCCTTGGGCGGAGGCAGGCTGCTAGATCCACGGGGCAGAGGCTCCACTCTCTTCCCCGGACACTGACTATGGTTTCCATCATCACCTGAGACGTTGGCCTGGTGAGCTCATTGTGCTCCACTTGTTGTAGAGAGAGGAGCCTCTCGTGTAGAGGGTAGGGGACGTGGTTCAGCGGGAGAAGTCCTGTCCCTAGATGCTGATCAGGTTTGCGGGAGCTTCCTGGCTAAGAGGGACTCAGAAGAAAGTCTTGGCAATTAACTTCGGAAAACCAGCCAATGAAAGCCCGAGAGCCATGGCCCTGTGATTGGCCACCAGTCTTGGGGACAGTAGGGGTGGGGTGGGGGCTTAGCTGGGTTTTGTTCCCTTGGGTGTGGGCTGCCAGGGGCCCGGGGCCATTGGATAACAGCTGACAACCACACAACAGCCTCCCTCTGAAGGGGGATGGGGATGGCGATGTCGTCCCTGATGGTGTAATGGTCTATGCATTGGGCTTTGATCCGCAAGGTCAGTGATTCCAAGCCACCGCCGTGGGAGCAAGATGGGGCTTTTTACTCCTGGAATCAGTCTCAGCACCCCCCAGGGGCAGCTCTACTCTTTCCTAGAGGGTGTCCGTGAGTCGGTTTAAAACAGAGGATCACCTTCCCAATAGCTTCTGCTGTTCATTCTCCAGTGTCTCCAGACATGCCAATGGGTAAGTGTCACAGCAACAAGCAGTGTGTGTGGGGGGTGGGGTGGGGGGGTGGGGGGCGTGCGGTGGAGAGGGCAGGAAGGTGAAAAGCTTCTTCGGATGATGCCTGGGGCCCAGGGAAACACCCCATCAGCAGCAGCTCTGCCTTTCAGTTAGGGGCGCTCCCAAGGCAGCTTGAATGTGTCTGCCAAAGCCAGCAGGAGCTAAAGGCACAGGGGTGGTCCCACTGCAGAAACACTAACAAAGCAAACTGTTTTTGTGGCTCCCACACATTTCCCTGACCCTCGCGCCCCCCACAAAGGGCATTGTCTGCCAACGGTTGCCCCTCCCCAAACACATGCCTCTGGTTGGGTTTCTTTTATTTTTCCACAAGAAGAGCCTGACCTGCTGTCCCTTTCTCTGAGAGGCTGACTGTTGGCGGGTAGAGCGAGTGGAAATGAAAAGGGGCTCACTGCTGGGGTGCCTGATAGTCTGACCACTGGAGAGCAGAGAAGAGAATGAGGGTTATAGGGAGGCCCACGGAGGGGAGCAGAAGCTGCCCGGAGCACATTATGGGGAGGCCGTGACGAGTGTCCCGTCTAATGGGCGGCGCGGAGAAACGTGCCTGGAGGGCTGAGTGCGGCAATCGAAGACACCAGCAGGTCTAGAATCCATCCCGTTGTCTCCTCACGCTTATTTGGACAGAAAAACACTGCCCGTAAAGAGAGGTGCGTGCGGGGAGAGGCACGGCCACACCACAGCCGGCAGCTTCATTTCTACCTTGCCATCCAACAAATGCTTATTATTTCCCCTGCCCCTGTGGAGGGGCTGCCACATATGACTTTGTTTTCTTCTGCGATCACCGTGCCTGAGACAGCTTACGTTCCCAAATAAGAACCCAGAGGCATAGGTAAGATGGGAAGAGGTCTAGAGATCGCGTGCGGATTGAGACCAGCGAGACACCGCAGGTTCAGTCCTTCACCGAGGGGAGCGGCTGGACTTCCAAAAGGACTTGGCAGCTTCGTGGGGGTGAAAGGCAGTGCAGTCACGTGCCTCATCACCGAATCCCCAGGGCTCCTTTGGATGCGGCTATGTTAAGTGCTATTGAGTCCCTTACGACCCCTAGCAACGGAAATGCCCCGTCCTGCACCACCCTCACAATTGTTCCTGTGGCGGAGCCCAGGCCTGGAGCCACGGTGTCCATCCATCTTGTCGGGGCCTTCCTCTGTTTCCCTGGCCCTCTACTCTCCCAAGCATGATGTCCTTCTCCAGGGATTAAGTGGATACCAATTCAGAACATTGGATCCTCAGAAACCCCATCCCAGGCAGAAGAAGCATTTAGAATCCATGGGAGCTGTCCCCAAGCCATGGTGCTGAAGCACTGATCTGCCGAATTTTACCATTTGAAAAGCCTCCTCATATGAACGAATACTCTCTCCGGGCTTCGAGACGAGTGGCTTCTCCACCACCCCTGGTCTAGGTGAAGCTGTCATGTGGGAATTATGAAGTAAATAATGATTGAGCCTTAATGTTCAGGATGAACCCATAGCCAGTCCTTCTTTCTTTCTTCACTATCCAGTGCCACCACCTCATTCCCACTCACAGTGACCCCAGAATGACCGGGAAGAACTGTTCTTGAAGTTTCTGAGTTGGCACATCTTCATGGGAGCAGACAACCTTACCTTTCTCCCACAGAGTGGCTGGTGGGTTTGAACTGTCAACCTTGCAGTTAGTAACCCAACCTACTGCACCACCAGGGATTCCTTTTTTGACTGTCTAGGTGCATACTCAAGAGGAGTCCTTGTGGCATAGTGGTTATGCATTGGGCTGCGATCTGCATGGTCAGCAGTTCAAAACCAGGAGCAGAGGAAGACTGGGTTTTCTCTTCAGGTAAATAGTTATAGTTTTGGAAACCCACAGGGATCGTTATGAGTCAGCACTGACTGCCCCCAAGTCATGCCGACTCACAGGAGCAGGGTAGAACTGCCCCCATGTGTTTCTGAGACTGTAATTCGTTATGGCAGTAGAAAGCCCCATCTTTTCCCCCATGGAGTAGATGATGGTTTCACACAGCTGACCTTGCAGTTGGTAATCCACTGCACCACCAGGGCTTTTTCTGGGTTCAAAGTAAGACAAACTCTCCCAGCCCCCTAGCAGTCATGTGAGGTCACGTGTCAGGCTCTGGCCAGTGGCCTAGGAGTAGCAGTGCTATGTATCATTGCTGTGCTGAAGAAGTAGAGTCAGATGTGACTGTATAGTCTTGTTTTCCCTGCAGCAACAATAACACAAACCATATTTGAGGTATCAATCAGGGACAGACCTGGACTCCAATTGAACTTCCAAGTTCCCAATGGGAAAGTACTGTCCTTGGAGAAGTCCTGAACTATGGCAGACTTTGAATGAGTGAGAAGCAACATTGTATGAGTTACATCTCTGAAACGCTGATGTGTGTGCCTTGCTACTACATCCCATAGAAGTGGACATACTTGTCCCAAACAGAAGACTCTCACAACAAAGCCTTCTGCTGCCACCAAAGACAGCAGCTAAATGAACAAAGAAAGTTTGTTCATTTGAAAAAGAAAGCTAGCTGGAAACATTGCCCATGACGATCGCTTGCATATCCGTTTATTTGGCAGAGCCACGAAAGCAATGTTTCCCAAGGCTGTGGTTTCGATTTGGCACGGCTGCTTGGACTTCTTTTTAAAACAATGAAAGGATCCATTTGGATTGCACTATGTGTGAAGAAGCCAAGTCAAGAACATCAGCTCCGACGACATGAAATAACAGATATGGCCATCAAACAGCGAGGAGGCTCAAGAGGATGAGAACTGAGCCGAGATGAAGGAAGGTGTCCAAGAGGAGGCGGGAGGCTCCCCTCTCAATGGAGAAGCCCGATTGCAGAGGGGTGAAGAAAGATGGATGAAGTTCAGATACCTGCCACAGCGTGGATGAGCCAGGTGAACATTATGCCAAGTTAAATAAACCAGAGACAAAAGGACACATGTTATGTGTTTCTACTCATGTGACCTAGGTTCCTGCCATTGAGTCAATGCTGACTACTAGTGATCCCATAGGGTCGAGTAGCACTTCCCTGTGAGTTTCTGTGGCTGTAACTCTTTCAGGGAATGCCTGGTGCTATCCAACTGCTGTCTCTGGATCGCAGCTGAACCCATCACCGCTATCCCACCAGGATACTCAGTGACCTATCAAGGGGGGTGGGGAATGAAGGATGATAGCTTAAGGGGCATTGGGTTTTTGTTTGGGGAGATGAAGAGATATTTGAAATGGTGCTGGTGGTTACAGAACACAGTAAACGTAGTTGACGATGCTATTGAATTGTACACGTAACTTGGTTGGAATAGAAACACACACAGATCCATGAGGACAATTCAGAAAGTCTTGTTAGAAAATCATAGGAAACTTGGTGAAATGTAACAATATATTCCCCTGAAATATTTTCCATCTAGATCTCTACAATCCTGAAGGCAACCTTTCCATCTCTCTCATCTTTCCCCCCAAAGAATTCTGTGCTCTATGAGTTGTACCACATACAGAACGTCGTTTGGGCACACGGAGGGAGTCAAATCATATCCTTTTCTATCCCCCCCCCCCCCAGGGTTTGGAACACAAAAGAAATCTGAAGTAGCAAGAGCAGAGTAGGAGGGTGGATGCTGATGGATTTCTAGTGAAGCCCTCACAGGACAGGCCTTGCTAGCCTGGATGCATAAGCAGATGCCTCACTGAGAGGGACAAAGAACATCCCTCAGTGCACACCTCTGGGCCTTTTACTCAGACAGCTTTCCATTTTTATAAAACTTCATGTGATCATACTGTTCCTGTCCAGAAAAATCTATCCAGATGACGCCTTGGGAATCCTCCAAACGGTTACCCTCATCTTCTGAGCTGACTCACCTCTTTGCCTTGAATTTAACTGGCCCAGTAGACCCCCCTTGGAAGCCATTGTTTTGATAGACCCTTTTGTAAGCCACTCCAAGAAGGCAAAGACAAGTGTGTTCGTGAGAGAGCTTATCTGTCGGCAGGCATTTAGTGACTGTAGAGACATGTGTAAAGGAATGTTGGTCGGAATACAGTTTTGCAGGTATGAACTTGAACAGCAATGCCTTGTGGCCGTGTGGATGTATCTATAGTGGGTAGATATGTAGTGTGAATAGATCTATAGGCGCAATAACAATTTAAACATAAAACATAGGAGAGCTGTCTTTGATTTTGAATTATGCAGAGTTCTTAGGTATGACATCAAAAGTATGAATCATACAAGACATCATTAAACTGGGCTTTATCAGAACCAAAATCGTTTTTAAAACGAATAGGGACAAAAAGCCAAACATTTGAAGAAAACATCGGTAAACCCCATATACGGGACCCGTTTTCAAAACACATAATTAGTTCGTGAGATTTAGCAGGAAGGCTACAAACAAGCTTCTGTTTAAAAAAGGCAAAGCATTTGAGCAGACGATTCATCCCAGATGTATGAATGGCACATAAGCGTAAGAGAAGATGTTGAATGTTGCCAGTCATTCAAAACAAACCCACTGCTATCGAGCTGATTCCCGGCACATAACAACCTTGAAGGACAGATGCGAAGCGCCACTTTGGGTTTCTGAGACTGTAAGTCTTTATGGGAGTAGACAGTTTCATCTTTCTCCCTCGAAGTGACTGATGTCTTTGAACTACTGACCTTGGGGTTTGTAGCCCAACTCATAACCCACTACATCTTTGGGGAAAAGCAAATTAGAACTTACAGTGAGAAAGTGCTTCCTATCTACTTGGGTGGGTTCAAAAAAATGTCCATCCCCAGTGATAGGGTGTCAGGAGCCATGAGGCCCGGCCATAGCCTTGATCTTTTCTGCCCGAGCCTTGTAAATTTCTATTTTGCCATTTACTAGTGCTGCCTGTTTCCTTTTAGAGAAGAGACTGACTGTTTTTGCTGACTTTCCACTCACAGGAAGCAGCTCGCTTCTCAAGCACCTATGTCCTGCTTCCCCTTGATTGGGTAAAAGATTGCCTTCGCCCTATCTAGCGCCTGCACTTGATTTGCATAACACATCACTCCCCGTACCTGGTTGAAGACTGTAAGCCATTACTGACGTCACGGGCATGGCGCGCTCCCCCGAACTCCCTTATTGGTCCATCACCAAAGTAGCCTAATTTGCATGTATGACGGGTGCTTCCCCCTTTGCTGGCCTATATAAGCTGTAGCTTCTCACTCAATAAATGAGACTTCATCAGGATACTGTCTTGTCTCCATTTCTCGTGTCTCTTGTCCCCCCAATTCCCACTCCCCCCTCCAGGGTCCGCGTTGAAGTTCCCGCGGGTCGGGATAAGAGGGTAGCTGGAACCCTCACCCACGGCGAGTGGGGATGCCGAGGGATGTAGCAAGTCCGGGGAAATACTGGCCAGTTTCTTGAAATAAAACCCACAACTCTTCGATACTACCTACGGGAAGTAGGACACAGGATCACATTTTTTTTTTATCAGAATGTGTAGAGCAGCTTATTCACAATCAGCAAAAGCAACCACCCCCAAACACCCAGTTGCTGTACTGATAAACTGAGTTTTATAGCAACAACAACAAAACCTAACTCCTTTTCATCAAATCATTCCTGATGCATAGGAACCCCGTAGGGCAGGGTAGAACTGCCCCTGTGAGTTTCTGAGATGGTAACTCTTGACAGGAGTAGAAAGCTCATCTTTCCCATGCAGAGTCGGGTGAGTTCGAACTGCAGACTTTGGTTTCTGACAGCCCAACACAGAATTCACTACACCACCAGGGCTACTTAGACCAAAGATATGATCCAACCATTAAAGGGAATTAGGGACCCTTGGTAAAGTAGAAGGGCAGCGAAAAAGAGGAAGTCCTTCTACAAGATGGATTGACACAGTGGCTGCAACAATGGGCGCAAACCATAACAATGGTGAGATGGCGCATGCGGGACCGGGTAGGGCGTCATCCTATCCTGCTGGGGTCGCTGTGGTTGGGAACTAGCCCCATGGCATCTCACACCATCAGCAGCGACCCTTACAATGAAATGAACACGCCGACTCTTACAATGTGCAGAGTTAGGCAACCCAAAGGAGGAGCATGCTCAGCATAGCGTAAGCTGGAGGAACCCAAGAAGAGATTCAAGCCTCGAGTGGCAGTATTGAAAGATTGACGGGGAAAATGTTGAACGATGCAGGAAGCATCAGAGGGAGATGGAAATAACACACAGTCTCTGGGCCTCAAAGAACTGGTCGACATTCAACCATTTCAAGGGATAGTATATGCAGAAGGACGCATGGAACGGAAGGAAAAAGTCCAAGCTACATTGAAGGCTTAAGTAAAAAACAAGGCTCCCGGAATTAATGGGAGATGAACGGAAACATTTCAACAAGCCGATGAAGCACCTGAAGTCCTCATTTGCTTATGCCGAGAAATTAAGAGGACAGCTACCTGGCCTGCCTTAAAGTGATCCATGTTTGTATCCATTCCAGAGAAAGGTGACGTAACAGAATGGGTACATTACAGAAAATATCACTTATATAATAAGGCGAGAGAGATTTCACCGAAGATCATCCAGTAACAGTACATTGAAGAAGAGCTGCCAGAAATTCAGGCCGAATTCAGAAGAGGACATGGAACCAGGGATATCATTGCTGATGTCAGGTGGATCTTTGCTGGACACAGAAAATACCAGAAAGATGTTCACTTGTGCTTTATTGACTCTGCAAAGGCCTTTGACTGTGTGGCTCATAACGAACTATGGGCAGCTTCGAGTAGAATGGGAATTCCACATCACCTAATTGTGATCATGTGGAACGTGTCTATGTTAATTAAACGGAACAGATTAAGATTGTCAAGGTTGCATCCTCTCAGCGTAGTTATTCAATCTGTATGCTGAGCAAATAATCAGAGAAGCTGGATTATATGAAGAAGAAGAAGGCAGCCTCCAGATTGGAGAAAGGCTTATTAACAACCTGATGTCACGCCTTTGCCTGCTGGAAGTGAAGAAGACTGCAAGAGCTTGCTGAGGAACATCAGAAATGAAAGCTTTCAGTGTGGATTACAACGCAATATAAAAAAGACAAAAATCCTCTCAACTGGACCAATAGTAACGATTATGATAAACGGAGAGACACAGTCAATGCTCATGGGACCAGCAGTCAGGAGATCAAATCACACATTTCATTGGATAACCCTGCGACACAGTATGAGACACAGTATGAGTCTTTACAGGGTGGACAAGCAAGGCTGATACTTTGAGAGGTAAGGTGCACTTGAGCCCAGCCGTTGTATTTTCCCTGACCTCCTATGCATGTGAAAGTTGGCCATTGACTAAGGAAGACCCAAGAAGAATCAATGCATTTGGAAAATGGTGCTAGAGAGGAATGCCGAAAGTACCACGATTTACCAAAAGAACAAACAAATGTCTTGGAAGAAGTACAGCCAGAACGCTCCAGCAGGTCTCCCCGCACATGTTGTCAGGAGAGACCAGTCCCTGGAAAAGGACTTCAAGCTTTAGTGAAACCAGAGGGGTAGCAAAAAAGATGAAGGCCCTCAACAAGATCAAGTGACAGAGTGGCCGCAACAGTTTGGCTCAGAAATAAGAACAATTGAGAGGAGGGCAGTGACTGGGCAGTGGCTCGTTCCATCGCACACGGGGTCACTATGAGGTGGAACTGACCTTGCCACATTTAACAACAATGGCGATTCTTATAAGGAAGCACCTGGACGAAACGTTGTGCGAAGTGACAGGAGTCAGACACAGAGAGTCCATGTTGCAGAGTTGGATTGACATGGAATTCTAATTAAAAAAATTACAGGGACAGTCTATAGATGAGGGATTCCCAGGGATCAGAGGCTGGAGGTAGGGGGAGAGAATTTTTAAATAGCTTCTTTAAACTTTTACAAAGCATGTCATTTTAACATTGCGAAGGGAAAAGAGAAGGTCTTTTGGGGAGTGCAGTGCTTATACGACGGCCGTGGAGACGGCTGCGCTAGGGTAGGTCTTACTATTCTTCACATTTCACTTCTTAAGTTGCCAAGGGTTTCATTTCATGTGGACCCACCATCAATGCCCCTAGAAGCAGCAGCCAAGAAATCAAACCATGGTTATATTTGCATTTGGCAAATCCGTTGCAAAAGACCTCATTAAAGTGTTGAAAAGAGGCCACTGAAGTCTGACCCACGCCATGAGATGGCCAACTGCCTCTTATACATGCCAAGCCTGCAGAACACTGACGCGTTATGGTGTTGGTGGGGAAGACGGAACGTACTCCGGATGGACATAAGAAAGAACGCAGCTGAATGGGACAAAGCACAATCAGGATGCTACTTAGAAGTGAGGCTGGAGAGACTTTGTCTCACGTATTTTTGGACATGTTATCAGAGGAGACCGATCCCTGCCGAAAAGCTTTACGCTTGATAACAAGATGGGACAGCCGAAGAAGATGGGCCCAGTGGCAGAACCAGTGCAAGGGCGGGCGATGCTTCATTCATAGGTAGGCCTGCTATGATGTTTAGCAACAACAGCAACGCACTTGTACGTACATTTGTGTTTATTTTGAAAACCTTGAGATGGTTTTGAACGTGTTTTAGACCGACAGCAATACAAACAGTACCAAGAGTTCTCATATGTACGCCAACCCACTTCCCTCAATGTTAATAAGGCACAAATCCATGCCACCAAGTTCAAAAGCAGGATACCGACATTCATCCAATACTGCGAACTCAACTGGATCCCTTGTTCTGGTTCCACCGGTCCTACTTAGTTCTTATTTAGATCCCGGACTCAATTCAGGGCCCCATATCCACTCAGTGGGTTGGCCTCCTCTGCTGTTGCTGCAGCTACTGCTGAGTTGGTCCCCAATGCATCGTGACCCCGTGAGTTTCCTCAGTGGTTATATTTATAGGGAGCCTCTGGGTGGTGAAACTGTGACGTGATGGCTCCTAGCTTAAAGGGAGGAAGTGGAAACCTTCTGGGGAGCCAGGGGTAGTTTGAACTGCCAGCTTTCAGGTCAACAGCTGATTGTAAACAGCTTCCTTGTGTTTTCTTGTTATTGTCGGATGCCATTGAATTGGTTCTGACTCACAGTAACCTCCGGTGGGTGACAAAGCAGGACTGCCTCATAGAGTGCCGTGCATTGTCATCATGTGGCAGCAGAGTGCCAACTGTTTATCCTGTTGAGGCACAGGATGGGTTAGAAAAGGTGAGATTTCCGTTAGCAGCAGGACACATAACCATGGCACCACTGGGCTACTTATCCCTCCCTGTGTTCTGAGAGTCAAATCCAGCTCCCAACGACCCTGCATAAGCAAGTGGAGTGTCTGTAGGGTTTGTCGGGTCGTGGCACTGTTTACAAGCAGACTGTCACATCCTCCTCCCATGATGACAGTGGTGGATTTGAACCTCCAACTTGTCCCTTGGTGGCCCAGCCTTTGAAACCAGGGTGTCCCCAACTTCCTTTCCATGGAGTTCCCCCATCTTTTCCTTGTCTTGGTGACCTCCATCTTGCTGAAGAATGATTCTTGCTGGCCACATCTTTTCTATCAGGTTTCTCAACTTGGGTTTGCCTGGCGCGTTCTTGGGGCTAGAGTGAAGTTCTGTGATTTCCACAAGAAGGCTGGGAGCCAGTGCTGCGTCCTCAGGGTGTCACACTGAGGGCCTCCTGATGTGGACGCATCTTGTTACTGATGATGTTGACCGTGGTCACCCAGTAAAGTGGCTTCTGCCAGACTTCTACACTGCGCAGTTATTATTTAGCTAATCAACACCCTGGGGGAATAAACTTTGAGACTATGCAAATATCCCATTTCTCCTCCAACCTCCGCCCATTCAGTTTTGCATCCAATCATCGGTCTTCTCTGTAACTATTTTACAGACTTCCGCCCGCCCCAGTCTTTTCTCTGCTTGAAAACACTCTCTTTAACTAGAAAATACCTCTTTAGGCTCTATGCCCTTGCTGTCCCTTCTAGAACATTCTCTTAGCAGGTATTTCCTGGCCAGCTCAACTGTATGTTTGAGAGCGCCTCCTGGCCCAGGTAGTGTAGGTCTGTCCCATCTTCTCTAACAGAAGACTCTACTCCTCTAGACCCCCTTTGGGGGTCGAATGACCCTTTCACAGGGTGCACCCAATTCATAACAGTCCCAAATGACAGTGATGAAGTAGCAACAAACATAATTTTATGGTTGGGGGCTCACCACAACATGGAGAACTTTAATAAAGGGTCGTGACATTAGGAAGATCGAGAACCACTGGGAGTCGAGTCTGTTGCCTTCACAGAACAGATCATAGTAAAAACCATCTTGGCTACTGACTCATTGAATTGTTTAGTTTCTGCCTTCCATTTCTTCTGGAATGCGAGCTCTTTAGAGAAGACCTGGACATTGCTTCTTTGCTCCACCCTCCTCCCCAATCTTTGCCCAGTGTTGAGTCTGAACAGGGGCCTTCCACCTCAGAAGAGTCTCCTTGCTCTCTGCTCATGCTCTCTCGTTCTTGGGGGACCTGTCTCTACTATCTGTTTAACGGTGTTCCCTTCACATACCCTCACATATCTACTGAGACTAAGAAAGAAGCATGCAATGACCTTAGGGAGAGAAAGAAAAGGCCTAGCAACCTACATCCAGCCAAGGAAAACCCTGTGAGACACCGGAGGCCAGTCCCGCTGTGCATGGGGCAGCCATGCATGGGGGCTGCCTTGCATGGGGGCTGCCTTGCATGGGGGCTGGTGGGGGCAGGCAGTGCCCCTCATCATGGCAACGAGACCGTATTGTGCAGCGTACAGTCATGTATCGATGACAGGTATGGCTGCTGTAAGTGCTGCCAAAGGACTGTCCACTTGTAAAAAGGTGAATTGGCACAAGTGGTGTGCTGGCTATATTTGCAGTGACCAAAAGGAGAGTTGCGGTGGTGGTTGCTTAGTGACAAGCAAACACTTCATGGGCTTCATGTGACATCGCTGTTCCTCGTTTAGTGGTTTAGTGTTTCTGCTCTATCCCCTTGTCTACTGCTTCGTGCTGGGGGCCTTAAAAGCTCGCAGGCAGCCATCCAAGGGGCAGCACTCGGCCTATTCGCCTGGGACCACAGAGGAGGAAGAAAAGTCAGGAACAGGAGGAGGATCTGGAATGTGTGGTGAATTTCCCCCCAGAACAATGCCTCCTTTGTCCTGAGACCAGAAGAACTAGATGGTGCCCGGCTACCAAAGCCTCTGTGGGAGAATCCTGATCACAAGGAGGAAAATATGGAACAGACATCCCTGGAGCCAAGACAGCTGGATGAATCCATGACACTATGACCTTGAGGATAATCCTTAAACCTTAAACCCAAACTACCCCCAGGAAGTCTTCTGAAACCAGACAGTAGTTTAGTTTCACGAGTAAAGGCTGTTTGCCTCAAAACAAGAGGCGGGAACCTTAGGGGGCCAGTGAGTTTACGGGAAGGGGGAGGAACAACTCAGAAAAAGGAGCCAAGAGTGGTTGCCCAAGTCAGACATTGTGGTCAAGGGCACTGGACCAGACCTGTGGACACGGCCTAACTGGTGTAGCTTTTGCTCCATAACAGCAGCGACAGTAAAACAATACAATTTATAAGGAAAAATAAAGAGCCCGGGTTGTGGAGTACAAACACTGGACAGATCACAGCCAGATCCAGTAGCTTTCTCCCTTTCTCTCCCTCCAACCCCTGCAGTGGCCCCCTCCTCCCTGCCTCTCTCTGGGACCCCTGCTTGTCCTTGATGGGTACCTGTGGGGAGCGAAGCCCAGCAAGAAAGACTTAGGGAATTGTGGGAAGCCGTGTAAGCTGATGAGAGAGGCTTCTGAAGGAGGCTGCAGTTCTCGGAGCTTCACTCTTGCCTGGGCCCCACCGATCTAGTTAGCCCTGCTATAACTATGGTGGAGGTGGGGGGATGGGCATGGGGGGAAGAGGGCAACCCTACCAGCCATTAAGGCTACATACTTCTAGGGGAGAAGGGATTGGGTGGAAGGCCAGACTGATTGCTTCTCAAGGGAAAGCCATTTCTCGTCTCCCTGGACAGCCAGGTGGGATCTCTGAGCTCATTTCTGGCCCAGAAACGGGGCAGCGGCTCCTCTGTGCCGGGGGTGGGCTCCGTTTTATAGCCGGTGGGTTATAGCCTTCCCTGAGTTATGGGCTGACATCTGGGGGAGGCGCTGAGCCTCTGGATAAATTCATCATGGAAAGAGCAGCGGATAAGTACTCCTGTCACGTAAAATTATTGGTCTTGTTTTGATTTAAAACGCTGGTGTTGTTTGCCTTGTGCGCCTTGGTGGGACCTAGGAGAGTTTTGTGGGGAGGCTGCAGGGGCTGCTTCACTGGGTCCCCTTTTCCTTTCAGGCGGCTCTGTGGGATCTGCTCCAGACAGTGGTCATCTCAGGAGGCAGTGGCCAGAGCAATTTCATAGTCTAAGGCTCTCTGGCACTTGGGCTCCCAGCCAAGGTTTCGCCTTGAGGCGAGGAGGCATGAGTCAGCTCACACTTGCAGACTTGACCCACCCGCCTGGGATTTATTTTTTAATAAGGAATGGGAAGGCCATTTCCCTTAGGGTTTCCCATCCTTCCCAAACCAGGATGAGGACTAATGAAGAGTATCCACATGATTCAAATCACACAGAAAAGTCCAGCTCCTGTCCTGTGGGATCCCTGGGAGATACAAATGGCCAGTAGATGGACTGAAGAATTGAGTCTGCCTAAAGTGTATAATGGTTACGCGTTGGGCTTCTAATGGCCAGGTCAGCAGTTTGAAACCACCAGCTGCTGCCTGGGAGCAAGATGAGGCTTTGGACTCTCCAACCCACAGGGGCGGCTCTCCCCGGTCCTGTAGGGTCGCTGTGAGTCGGCATCGACGGGATGCAGTGAATTGAGTGAAGGAGACCAGGAGACACAGTGGTTACATGCTGGGCTGCTGCCTGCAAGGTCACGCATTGCGCCCACCAGTCACTCCTCAGAAGACAGACGGGGCTTTCTACTCCCATAGCGAGTTACAGCTCAGAGAGCCACAGGGGCAGGACCCTTCCTACAGGGTCACTAGGAGAAGGAATTGACTCGTGGCAGAGAGTTTTGAGTTTTAAGGCTCTGTGGCGATCTGCTTCAAAAACGAAACAAATCACCCAGCGACTGAAACCTTACTGAGCACAGGTCTCCGGCTCTGACACATGCAGCTGCCAGGCGCCCGTGTCGATTGATGGCGAGAGGTGTGTTCATCCCTTTCCATCCTGCAGGGCCTGGAGCTTGGAGGTGGGAGGGGACTTGCAATCCAAGGAGACATGGTCTTTGAGCATGGGCAGGGGGCAAGAGAGGCCCATTGGGAAGGACATGCGCTGTGCCTGCCCAGGCAATGGGAACCTAAGACCTGCAGCTCTGTTCCCATCCACAGGAAGCCTCCAGAGAACAAGGGCCCTGCCTACCGAAGAGGTCTTTTCTGGGGTCTAGCCTCCAGTTGGTCAGAAGAAAGTCCACGTGTTTCAACAAAGGGCCAGAGAGCTTGGCTGGTGTGGAAATACAGCCCAAACAAGATGTCAAGGAATGAGCTGCCATGGCTGAGTGCCAATAAAAAACCTATCTCCCAAACCAGGCAGCCAATCAGATTTGTGATGCAGTTTGTTGAAAAAAGAGAAGAAAAAAAAGTCTAGAACCCAGTGTCATTGAGTCTATTCTGACTTCCAGTGACCCTGCGGAGGGTGTCTGAGACTATAAATTTTATGAAAGCAGACAGCCTCACCTTCCTCCCCAGGAGCAGCTGGTGGATTTGAACTGCCCACCTCTAGCAGTCCTCATGCTGACCCAACAGCACTACCAGGGCTCCTCCACCCTGTCATGGGCGAGCAACCAAAGCTGGTCAACTTGAGTTAGAAGGAGGATGACATTTCATGATACATACGCTGTGGTTGGTAGGTGCGCCTCAGTCCTAGCGAGGCCACGTGGCTCCACAGAGTGTTCTGTTGTGATCAGGCACCATCAAATCTGCTCTGACCCATAGTGACCTTATGCCCGGTCTGTCGCCGTCCTCACAATCCCTCCTCTACTTGAGCCCATTGTGGCGGCCATGGCGGCCATCTATCTCCTGGAAGGCTTTCGCCAACCTCTACTTTACCAAGCATGATGTCCTTGTCCAGGGACTGGTCTCTCCCGACAAGTATGTCCCCAAGTCTCGCCATCCTTGTCTCTAAGGAGCACTCTGACCTTACTTCTTCTGAGAGAGATCGGTGTGTCCTTTCAGCAGCCCGTGGGACTCCCAATGCTCTTCTCCACCACCTAACCCTAGCCAAGGTATTTTCAGTTGCCTCATGTGCACGTGAAAGTTGGACATGGGCTCGGGAAGACCAAAGAAGAATCAATGCCTCTGAATCGTGGTAGAGCTTTCTAGGCTGTATCTTCATGGCTGCAGATTGCCCGGTTCTGGTCTCAATGAACCACCAGGGGCTTCCAGCTGCTTACCTACTAACGAGCAGCCAAGCACTTCACCATTGTGCCAGCAGGGCGAGTGATGGAAAGTGGAACTCGCTCACAGCTGGCGAGGACAGGGAGGCAGTGGGAAGAGAGCTGTCACACCGCGGGGACTGCAAGCAAGGGCACAAAACAGAATGTGTGTGAGCTGCTGAAAGAAAACCCGATTCGCTCTGGGAACGTTCTGGTAAATCACAACCAGAAACACACACACGTATACCCTGACGGGGTAAATAAGTGTAGCACGTGTTCAAACAATCCTTTTCTACAGGGAACTTTCTCAAAGCAGGTGTAATTCGGCCAGTGTGCTTTAGAAGCCCACATGGCGAGATCTTCTCCAGCCTGCGAGGCCATGCAGGCTCCCGGGGTTGGGTCAGGGACAGGGCCCCCTCTCCTCATTTCACAGGCCTGGCAGGGGCAGGGCCAGGGGCTGGGAGTTCCAGCCCAGGGACTCTTCCTCAGGGGACTCCTGGTGGGCATGGTATGGAGATCAGCCAAGACTGCTGAACTGAGTCTCACGAGGGGTTGGGGTGGGGGGTGGGGGGAGTGGCGCTGTGACGCTTTCGTTGATAGTTTTATTTTCATGGCAGACTAACTTCCAAATTCCAGGGGTCAATGAAGTGCCTGCCACCAGCCCATGTGTGGCCAAGCAAGTTCAGTGCCATCAGTCAATGCCAACTGGTTAATAATGACCGGTCCCTTTGTTAATGGCCCGAGGCAGGGACCTGGGCAGCACAGGCTCCAGCAGGGAGATGTGTGCAGAGAGCAGGCTGTGGGACTCACTGAGCTGGCCACTCTTGGGGCGTGCCACCCAGACTCGGCTCTTGGGCAGGCAGTAATTAGTTTTGTTCCCTCCACTGCACACATGCCTGCTGCAAGCCTGGGCATTTGGAGAGCCCTTGCCTCTGGCTCAGGGCCAGAGCCAGGAAAGATCAAGATTGTGGCATGGTTGGGGCGTGTTCAGCTCCCTGGGGGAGAAAAGACAGTCATCAGGGTCGGGGCTGCAGGCCAGGGGAGGCGCATGAAGTAATAGCTGGCACTGCCCTTGCAGTTCTTCTGGTAGACAGCAGGAGGTGAGCAGGAGTCCTACATGGAAACCCTACACAGGAGCTCCAGTGCTGCAGTGCTTGAAGTGTGTGTCTCCTAACTGAAAGGTCAGCCATTCGAAACCACTAGCTATGTTGGAGGAGAAAGAAGAGGTCAACTCCTTCTGTAAAGATTTATAGCCTTGGAAACCCTCTGGGGGCAGCTCTACTTTGCCCTATGGGGTCACTTTGCAATGAAATCCAGTTGATGGTGGTGGGTTTGGTTTGGGTTTGAGTGTGTTCAGAACCTGTCATGTCCATGTTTGAATGCCTTTGGCATGCACAGAGCTGACAATGGACCGACCAACCAACCAGCCAACTAACCAACCAACCAACAAACAAACAAACAAACTAATGGGTCAACCAATCAATCAACCAGCCAACCAACTAACCATCCAACCAACTAACCAGCCAACCATCTAACCAACCAACCAACCAACCAACCAACCAACCAACCAACCAACCAACTAGGATCACACTTTGCGCCATTAGTGGCTGGGTCCCAGCCTTTCTTCAGAGGTGCCTCTGAGGGGGCTTGGTCAGCTACCAAGTGCTTAACCATCTGTGCCACCACAGAAGCAGTTGCACACAGAGTTAAGGCTTAAATTCCCAGGTATCCATAGGACATTGTGGTCATCTTAACCAAGGCTTCCCAACCTGAGAGACCTGGCATCCTCTGGTACTGTGAGCCCCAGGGGTGCTGCCATCTTGGTTCTTTCAGCCATCAGAACACCTGGGAGATGCTCAGAGAGGACACACTCTCCAGGGTTGGGCCCCTCTAGTCCTTATGGGCTCTCCATCACTCTGTGGGCCTTAAAATACATTCATGGTCCATGTGCTCCTGAGGCACAGCATTGATCTGGTCAGCAGGGGAGGAAACTGAGACGCACAGTGGACTCAGGGGGTAGGCTCAGGCCTCAGAAAGTCAGGGCCTTGATCCCGATAGCCTTACTCTGGGTCCCATGCTCTACCCACTGCCCACAGCTGCCATACCATCTGTCAAAAACGCAGCGCCGAACAGAGACTGACCCAGAGGGAAACCATTGAATAAAAAAGCCAACGAGGGAAAGACAATGACTTGAGCCCAGCCTGGAATGTGGGTCAGATGCTTGAAGCCAAAGCCAGCAGCAACTTGTTGCCAGCGTCTGCAGGACATTGTCCCCCAGGCTGGTGGCTTTCTAGTCAGCCACGACTCACGCCAAGAACTCTGCTTACATCGTCTCCCAGGACACACATATGTGCACATAAATGGTTTCATAAATAATAGTTCTCCTTCCTCTGTTTGATGGACACGGTTCTGTTCTATTGTGTCCTATTCCATTAAAAAAAAAATCTGGTCATGACCTTTTAAATGGATTTTGTGACCTGCTAAATTGATTTCTTGACCCATTAATGTGTCACATCCAGCAGTTTGAAAAACACTGGCCTGATGCTTCCCAGGCACCCCTCACCGCCCCCCAAGACTCGGGGATAGGTGGGCAAGAATGAGCTGAAAGACAGGGGAGAAGTAGGGGGGCAGGTGGGAGGAACACCAGAAAAATAGGTTCCAGCCAAGGAAAGAATAGCGATGAAATGAGGGGTGAGGAGAATTGAGTGGGAAATAGGAGGCATAATGAGAAAAGGCTAATGCTGGCCTGACAGATCCCTATCTGTGAAAATGGGCTGCCGGTTTCCAACGGCCATTCTGGCCTTGTTTATACAAGGATATTCCCCTGCCAGGCTTCATCCCCACAGCCACAACAATGCCGACTGCGTGTCTGGGGTTTTCTTTATCTGTCAGCACAATCTCAAATTCCTCACGATAGGGGTTGCTGGGCCCTGGAAAGTTCTAGGAGGGATGGGGCTCACATGTGGGGGGAAGGGGGAAGAAGAAACTGACCCACATTCCACCCAGATTCTGCACAGTGGGTTCCACGGGCCCCCTGAGCGGTCCTGAAACAACAAACTCCAGCATGCATTGGGGACAGGATTACAAAGTATGGGGCGCATGACACGCAGACATCAAGACACAATTCCTGTACGGACAGCTGCGAAGTTTTCTACCCTAACAACCAGCTGTCATGAAATGGGAGAGGGAAAAAATATATATATATATAAATATATAATATATATTAATATATATAATATATATAAATCTCCTGAAATGGGTTTGTTACACATCCAAGTGAGGGAAAATACATACATACACAAATATATATGCATGTTATATATTTATATATTAGATTATATGTTACATATATTTTAACTGTAGCACAATGCAACAATATCATATGTTTATATATATATGCATATCTATCTCTCTGTATGTAGGGAGATATAGCTGGTTGGGAGCATGTGCTCCAAGTATTTATTTATGAAAAACATAAATGTCCTACTTATTAACATGATCACATTATCTAATGTACACAAAATTAGGAAAGGGGAAAAAAAAGAAAAAGCGAGATAAAGATAAAACAGGCTCTTCGCTTTAATTGGATTTTATGAATGCGGGAATGCATTTGACCATCCCTAATAAAGTGATTGTCGCTAATAGGGGTGAGTGCGATTTGTTGGGATGGATTTCATTAGGTTTGAAAATCCTGGTCTAGCCCTTGGCAATTCTGAGATTCTAAGGCCGAGGGTCCAATTACACAGGCATGTGACTTTCAGCGCTGCCATGCACAAACGCACCCTTCAGAGGCAGAAGATGCCCACAGCACCCTGTTGTCTGCGCCCACTAAGCGCTGGAGTTGACCATCATTTATCTCATGGGGACACGCATGTGGTGGCGGTGGAGCCTCAGCTTGCAGATTTCCAACTTCTCCGACCGACACACACCCGCTCTTCACGCGACACATTGGACGGAAGATATTGCATGTACATGTCCCTAAACGAATGGGTCGGAAGGGGCAGACCTCTGCCTTGGGAATATTCTGAAGCAGGCTAGCCCAGAGTCCCCACATGTTCAAAGACGGTGGAGGGGGATTCATTTATTTTCAGCTGTAGCATGCGCAACAAAATCACACCTCGATGTTAACACAGCAGCTACACAGCCTCCTTCCCCTCACCATGGTTTCCGCAGCCCAGGCATCCCATCCAGAAGGGGGGGGTCTCTTGTGTTCTGGGGGGGGGGTTCCCTCTTTGTTGTTTCAGCTCTCTGGGAAAATGAAGCCGCCTACTTCTGACGGCTGCTAGTCAGCACAGAGGAGACCAGCAGATGGAACAAATGTGCAGATGCATTCCCAAGAAAGAGAAAAGAAAGACTTAACTATGTTTCCATAACCAGAACACCTCAGTGTGGCATCGAAGATTGTAATGATCCGCCCAGGTGGCACTGGTTGCTTTTCCTAGGAGATCTCCAGGCCCTTCTTCTGAGTCTCTCTTCGTCCGGAAGCTCTGCTTGACACGTGTTCAGCATCCGAGCAATGCACAAGACCCCTGGCCAGGAATCACACCCACGTCTTCTGCATGCAAGAAGACCACTGAACCCTGACCTTGATACTGTGGCTGTGCGGGGCCTTCTGGCCAGTTCCGCCTCCTTGCGACCCGGTTGACAACAGAAAGAACCTCCCCCCCACCCCCCGGGTCCGACGCCATCCGGAAAACCACTGCTACGTTTGAAATCAATAGTTGCAGCCACTGCATTGCTCCTATTTCATTGACAGTCTTCCTCTTTTTTTTTAACCCCCTTTTTTTTGCTGAACTTCTTTGGTACCAAACTCGGCGCCTTTCTCCAAGGGAGATTCCTTCCTGGTGGAATAAACATGTCTAAATATTGACAAAGCCTAACTTTCCCATATAAAATGCTAAAATAAAGTGCTACTTGTTTCTTTCCTTGCCCCCTTGGTTAATTCTTCATACCCAAGTGCACCCACAAGGGGCAGAAAGGATGTCGAAGGTGGTAGAGTCTGCCGAAACATTCTGGAGAGAAACAAAAATAAACAAACGCCCTCTCTCGCATCACCGTGGATTTAGGTATTTTGGGCCATCGGCTCTCAACGTAGACAGCTGAGACGGAGTAATACATATCCGAGAATACACAGTGTTCTCTAAAGGAAGGCCCATCTGAGAAGATGCAGTTAATCCCAGGTGAGCGGTACACAGCTGTGAATGGCAATGCTGGAGAACAAGACTGGGTTTTCATAAAATTTGTGACTTTCTGAGGAGAACAGGGGTTGAGGGAGAGTCCAGTTGGAGGCTGTGCTCAGAGCTGACCGGAGTTCTGTGAGCCCAGGAATACGGGGACCCTGGTGCTGGGCGTGACTGTGAACAGGAGCAAGTCCAGGAACAGCGGCCAGTCCACCCTGAAGTCCAGACCCTGAATTCATGGTGACCCCATACACAGAGGGAGCAAACCATTATGAGCCTTGGGGTTTTCATGGCCTGGTTTTCAGCAGTAGATCCCTGGGCCTTTCTCCGGCACCTGCTTTTGTCTCGAAGCTCTGCCAAAGCCTATCATCCACATGGAAGCCTCCACTGACTGGTGGGTGGGGGTCCTGCTTCAGGTGCAATGGCCAGAAGCTGAGCATTGGTCCTCTCCGTGTTGCTGTTAGGTGTTAGTTGAGGCCGCTGTCACTCAGAGTGACCCGGCTGGTATATATAAAACAGAACAAAACACCACCCAGTTGTGGGTCATCTCACAATGGTGGTTCTGTTTGAGCCCAGGGCTGCAGTCACGGTGACAATCCACCTCCTGGACATCTGCAGTGCCTCTGTACTTTATCAAGAAAGACGTGCTGCTCCAGGGGCTGGTCTCTCCCAACATGTCCCAAGCATGTAAGACTGAGTCTCCCCATCTTTTCCCTCCAAGGAGCAAAGATGTGCTTCCTCTGAGACAGCTCCTTGTTCTTTTGGGCAGTCTGAAGACTTTCAATATTTCTTCCCCAGCACCATCGTTCCAACACATCGGTTTCCTTCAGTCTTCCTTATTCAAGGTCCAACCTTCTCCTGCTTATGAGGTGACTGAAGATGTCATGGCTTGGGTCAGGCAATGCCTTAATCCTCAAAGTAATATCCTTGCTCCTTAGCACTTTAAAGAGGTTTCGTGCATCAGATTTACCCAGCACAATTGTGTCGTTTGATCTCGTGACTGCTGTATCCCTGGGCATTGATGGTGGATTCAAGCAAGATGAAACCCTTGGCTACTTCAGTCTTTCCTCCATTGATCATGACCTTAACCTGTTGGCCCAGTTGTGAGGGTTTTGCTCTTCTTTACATTGAGTCGTCAATCACACTGAAGGCTGATCTCCATCAGAAAATGCTTCCACTCTTCCTTCGTGCTTCTAGTCTTCCTCGTGGCAGGTAAGAATCCTACCCTGGGGCCGCCATGCTTCCTCAAGGAAGAAGGTTGGCCACAGCCAGTCCTGTGGGATACTGGGGCGCTCAGTACCTGCCAACACAGACTTGGGGGCAGGAGTTGATGCCGATCCAGGCAGTCTACACTTTCTGTCTTTCTTGGACCCACCACCACCCGTTCCCACAAACAACTCTGAGCCCAGTAGGCCTCAGAGGATATAGGAATGAATTCATGAAGTACCATATTATATCCAGGACTTTTTCAGTACCATCTGTTGTTGGCGGCCACTGAGTCCGCCTGGCTTCATGGTGACCCCACGTATACCAGACGAAAGCTTCACGATGGTTGGTTAAGCCCAGAGGTCATTGTTGTGGGTGCTGTGTGACTTGAGGGCCGTCCAATCCAGGGGTTTCCCTTCTGGCACTAAATCAGACAATACTTCCCTGTGACTCACAGGGTCTCCACTGGCTAATTTCCAGAAGTTGCTTTCTGGGCCTTTCTTCCTTTTCTGCTTTTGTCTGGAAGCTCCCTAAGACATATCCATCTTGGGTGACCCTGCTTGCAACACCCCTGGCTTAGTTTCCAGTCAGCTGTCCTACAGTACGTTGGCTGACCCATGGAATCTACAAGCTCTCATAATTGTGAGTGGTGGACCAGTGATGAGGAAAGCGGAGATTGACTGCATCCTCCCTCGTCCAGTGTGTTAAGAATTGGATGTACACAGGGTAGTGGATTCATTGTAGTCACCCGAACCCCAGGAACCAGCCTGCATCCATCTGACTGTTGAGGTCCTTGATGTAGTGCCCAGAGTCCAAGAACTTGCCCAAGGCCACAGAGGTCGAAATCGGCAGAGCCAGCCCTCAATCCAGGGCAGGCAATACCAAAGGTCACTCTCAGAATTCCCTTCAAGTCCCCGGCGGGTCACCAGACAGCCTCCAGCACCAGCTGTGCCACATTTTCAGGAGGCCACACCCTATGCCCGTCTCTCCCCACCCTCTCTTTGTTCAACTCAACTTTCTATTCAATCAGTCTCATGAGCCGCCTCGCCCCCTCCCCCACCTCAACCCTCCTTCGTTCCTTTGCAAAGACCCCACGCGTCTCGTCTCCCAGGCAGTGTCAGACCCCCGTCTCCATTGTCTCCTCATCACCTTTGAAACGTCCTGAAGACGCCCAGCAGATCTTACGCTGCCATTCCTAATTCCACCTTTCACGCATCTCCTAAAGTCACGTGGCCTCACCGATGCCAACTCGTCATCTTGAACAATGGCAGGAATTAACATGCACCTACTTAACATCTGAATCGTCTCATCAACATGCACGACGAGTCCGCAGTTTACCCCAATCTCCGGCATCTCCAGGCTCGCTGCTTCCTGCAGAACTTAAAGCACAACTCCACCTGAGCAGGAGGAAGGGGCTCACTTCTAGGCAGGCGGCAGGCACACAGATGTGCTTCCTTCACACCCACCCTTAGGAAGAAGGGAAAAGGGACTGAGGGGGTCACCCACACAAGGGAAGCTTGGGATGCTCTTGGGGAAACATCCCTAGATCTGGGACCTCCAGATCAGAGGCCTTGCCTGGACACACAACCGTACAGGACAGTGTGTCCCTGACAGCTGGATGGCTCTTCTTCCCCAAGAACAAAATCCACAAGCAGGAAAGCCGCCCTGGTGAAGCACACGGATGCTAATTGAGAGGTTGCTGGTTTGAACCCACCTGTTGCTCCATGGGGGAAAACTCTGACAGTCTGCTCCTGTAGGATTGACAGTCTTAACCCCCTTTGGGCCATTCTATGCTGTCCAATACAGTCACTATGAGTTGGGGCTGACAGCTGCAGTGGGTGTAGGAGCCCTCTTGTGTCAATGCCCTTCAATGGGAGAGCCCTCTCCCCTCACCCTGTGGGGCCTAACCCAAAGGGCCACCAGGGCTCCTCGCTGGCATAGGGTAGGTGCTTAAATACACCCATGGGGGTCTGCAGCAAGGCAGAGCTGCAGCGCTTGGCCCTGCCCGCTTACCCTACAGTGGGGCCTGTCTTGTCTCTAAGTGGCATATTACAAGCAGCTAGCTGCCTCTGCAGTGGCACGGAGCATGCCCCCAAAGCATTGGGCACTGGCGATGAGTGCTGGAGAAGTCTGCTGTCAGGGCAATGGTCGGAGACAGAGGCTGAATGGAGTTCAGGACGAGAGCTGCTGACGCGGCTTCCTGATCACTGGGACGCCTCGTCCTCCCTCCGTCTGCCTCCCTTGCCCACCCTGATCGACCTTGGTTCACCTGCTCGTCTTCTGTTGGTTGGAGGCAGAGAGAAGGGAACTCAGTGTCCCCATCTGCCCTCCAACTCCTAGAAGAGATGGAGCCAGAAGCCTTTTTGGCTGTCCGGCTTGTCATAATGGGATCCGCATGTATTAAAATTCCACCCCCAAATCGGATAGAGATGACAAAGATAACTCCATGGAGCCCCTTCAAGGTGACACAGTCCTCCCTGTGAGTGGGACAGCATAGGCTCCGGCCTTCAGTCCCTGGAGGGCAGTGCTAGTAGGTTTGGGAGAGTGCCCTCATCCTGCACTGAGAGGCTTTGCATGGACAGGGGTGCTGATCTCTGGGCTGAGCTGGCCGTTAGCCGAAGAAGGAGTTGTCTAAGTGAGCCCGCCCTTCCAAAAGCCCTTTTCTGAACAGTCACAGTGATGCCGCCCCTGCTCTTAGTTTACAACGAGCCTGCTCCGTGGGAGGCACTTCCCCAAGCTCCTCCTCACTTACTGAACGTCGCGCGATCTGACATCGCACATTGACACCTAAGAGTCCAAATCTCCCATCAGACTATCTTGGGCATCACTGATGTTCACCTGGCTGGGATGAGTGCCGAGCTGTACGGTGAGAGGGCAGCTCGCTGCTTGGGAGGGGTTCTCAGTCCATTGGGCTGGGGCAGGAGTCTCAGTGGTTTGGCAGTTATGTGATGATGCAATTTGGCAGTTATAGAAATGATACAATCATCCCATTTGTGCTGAAAGCGGTCTCCTTTCCCACAACACAGGGTGGGTTTCACACCTGGTCCGGGGAGCCTCGCCATGTCCCTGAGTGAGGAGTGACTGGGTACACTGTAAGCCGAAAGGCTCTGAGAGGTAACATCATCGTTCCCATTTTACTAAGGAAGAAATGGAAGCACAAACTCCACAGGTGGCCTGCTCTGGGCGGCAGACTTGTGCAGAGGGCCAGGGTGAAGCCCAAGTCCATCCCGTATGCCCCATGGTGCCGGCGTCTGCAGCCTGCACCTGCCACCTTCTGCTTCGCCACGGATGGGTTGCAATGTCCAGCTACTGCCATTGTTCAACCCAGGAGATGTTGGGCTATTAGAAGCCTTCTCAGTCAGGTGTTTGAGCCCTTCCCAGACCACACTCAGGTGATTAGAGACTCCCAAGCTGGCAAGAAGCAGTTCTGTGGGGAACAGGAGCGATGGTGGCAGGCTGCCTCCTCCTGCCTCCTCTGCATGGGGTCTGCCTCTGCCCAGGTCTCTGTGGATGTTCTGAAGCCCTGGCACCGAGGCTGCAGGAGGCCTCTGGCCTCAACCTGCCTCTGTTGGAACCAAGGAAGAAGGAGGGGCCAAGGAGCCTCTTTCTTGAGGTAGAGTGGGGAGCCTGGATGGCTCCCGTCTCCTCTTTCTGCCCACCACCTTCAGGTCCTTTTGCCTAGGCCTGTGTCCCACCACCTGTCTGCTGGTGTATCAGGCGTTGGTGGTGGTGTGTGTGTGTGTGTGCACACATGTGTGTCTGTGATGCTGGACACTCTGCCACTGCTTTTTCAAATACCAACGGGATCCCCCATGGCGAACAGGGGCCTGCAGAGCTTGCAGACTAAGACAGGCTAGGACAAAAGGCCGGATGAGCTCCTTCTGCAAACGAGTCCCTGAAAACCTCATGGGTCCCAGCAGACCTTGCTGGCTTTGGGCACATCATCAGGGCAGCATGGTGGGGGAGGAGGGCCAGTGAGGGGGTGGAGGCAGGGGTGGGGGTATGCTGAAGCAGCTATCACGATGAGCTCGCACGGCTGCAATGGTGAGGACCGTGCGCTGTCTGTCTGTAAGACTCCCGTGAACGAGTCCACCCCCATGACAGCCATCCATCTATCTAGGCTGGTTCTGGCCTCAGCAGGGATGGGGTTCAGAGACTTCCTGCAGGGAGGCCTTGAGGAGAAAGTGGAATATGTGATGCGCCGATGTGAGGACCATAAAAATGGATGGTCGAAGGGGAATGGCTCTGCTCTGCAGACTGCCCCTCCTCCACATCCAGACGTGGAGAATCACTAAGTGAGAGTGTCAGTTAAAAAAAGCGAAAAGAATGGGGCTCCCACTCCCCCGGAGAACCCCGTCACGGGAAGGGGGCCCGGAGGCTGCCCATCTGAGCAGTCTTGGGTCCTCAGGCATCCTCTCTATCTGGTCGGTGACTCTGGACCAGTGCCTGTGTCCTGGCCTACTGCAGCTGGGGCAGTGGGTGAAGCAATCCCCAGGGCCCCCTGAATCCTTCCTAGGTGTTGTGATCCTCAAGAAGCCAGGTGGCAGCCCCTTGTGGCAGCAGGGACCTGGGGAGGCATGCGTCTTCTCTGTCTGGCTTCCTTTAGCGCTGTGGAGACGGAACAGAGCTGTGCTGTCTTCACCGAGAAGCAAGGGGACATTTGCCGGAACCTCCGGGAGCTTCTCCCAACACATGTGAAGGCTGCTGCGGGGAAGGGAGGCGGGAGAGGAGAAGGGGGAACTGGCCGGAGTGGCACTGAGTGGCTGGCTCTTCTCTCTCTGGGGCCTGCGGTGGCGGCGTGGCTGTCACTCACTCCTGGCCACGCGAACGTGCGCTTTCCAGGGAGCTATCAGTATGGGGCCTTCCAGGAGTCGACGTCCACATAGGCTTGTCATGGTGTCAGACATGCAGATGCCAACTGGAGTGCACAGCTCTGTCCACGCGGAGCCATGACAGAGGGACAGCTGTGCTGCTGCCAAAGCCACCTGGTGAGAGCCCTGGGGTGGGGGGAGTGTCCCAGGCTGCAAAGGGACTCCTTACACCCCTTTACACCCCAATGTGTCCCTTCTCGCAAGACTGTTTTCACCGCTCTGTTTAAGACTGCAACCTCTGCACTCCTTCAGGGGAAAACGGGTCTTCTGCTTCTGAGAAGAGTTACCCACCGTGTTTCTCAATCTGTGGGTCGCGACCCCCTGGGGGGGGTCCAACGACCCTTTCACAGGGGTCGCCCGATTCATAACAGTAGCAAGATTACAGTGATGTTGTAGCAATGGAAATCATTTTTGGTTGGGGGTCCCCATGACATGAACTGTATGGAAGGACTGCAGCGTGAGGAAGCTTAAGCACTGTGTTACAGTCATGGAGTCCCACGGGGCAGACCTACCCTGGCCTGCAGGGCCCCGTGAGTTGGAATTGACTCAGTGGTGATGAGGTTTTGTGCTCATTTGTTCTTTCTGCCCCTTTCTGTTCTTCTGATGCGTCCAACCTGCTCTGGCATACAGGAGTCCCATACACTCCTGAACTCCTGGAGCGGTGTCCCCAACCTTCCTCCCACCGCGACCCTTTCACACAATTCCTCATGTGGTGGTGACCCCCCCACCATAAAATTATTTTTGCTGCTACTTCATCACTAATTTTGCTACTGTTATGAATTGGGCGACCCCTGTAGAAGGGTCATTTGACTCTCAGTGGGTTTGAGACCCACAGGTTGAGAACCGCTGGCGTGGAGCCTATGTGCTCTTCCCCTGCCTCCGCCTCCCCTAAGTCCAGGACACCTGTCTGAGTCTTCCCGCTTGTAGCGTCTCAGTCCAGGCTGGTGCCTGGCACTTAGCAGGTGCTCAGTAAACGGCCGATGGACGGACGAGAGCGTCAAGCTTCGGGGTGCCTGATGAAGCCAGTCACGGGCTAGCAGAGGGTCAGGGGAACTCTCTAAATGGAGCCGGCCAGCTGTGTCCCTGGACCTGCTTTTCCGGAGACTCGGCCAGTAGGTTGAGCTACCTCCACCCCACCTCCACTCCACCATCATACCCCACCGCCCTGCCTCCTCAGGCTCTAACTCACAGGTGGGTTTGGGGGCATCTCCAGGTTACTCCTCAGCATGGGGTGGGACAGGCAGTGGGGTCCTTGGCATCTGGAAGCCCCCTACCAGCCCTGACTGATGGAGGCAAAAGCACAGCATGTGTTGGGGCCTCTGCCCTTCTGAGCAGGTGAGCCGAAAGCAGGTGAGGGATGTTGGAGCTCACAGAGACATCTGGGCTCCGCCCAGGTGCTACCACCCAAGAGCCTGGCCTAGGTGTGGGGCTGCTGCTCTCTAGGGGGTCACACTGGGTGCCGCAGGACGCCTTCCCCTCCTTTATCACCCTGCTGACACTTCCTGTCACGTCCCTCAGGGCCAGGCAGCCTCATATCGCCATGCTTTCTGCATGCCTGGATGTTCCCCGGGACCCTCTGGGAGCTAGGAAATAAAGTCCCCACACAGCCAGGTGTGTGCAGAGCAGGGACGCACTCGCAGGGGCACCCAGACTGCACAGGTCCAGGAAGGCACGCACTCCGGGCACACCCACACATACACACATGGTCGCGTGCATGCACACACAACCGCCAGGTTTACCTGGGCTCACAAAGAAAGAAAACAGGTCTCTGGTGACAGAGGGCCACAGACCCAGCAGTGAGCATGAGTGCCCCCAGGATGAGCGTTTGGCCATTGGTGCCCCACTGGGGGAGACGAGGGGTGAGCAGACCCTGCACAGGGCAGGCTGTCAACAGGGAGTGCAGCCTGAAGGGCCCCCCAGGGCAGCCTGGGGAGCCCTGCACTGTGTACCTACCTGCACACTGTCATTCCACCCTCCTCACCACCCCATTCCTGTGTCCCCACTGCCAGCCTCATTCTCCAACTGGGCACCTGTTCTTCCCACAGCTCACCCCACTGGTGCCCTTCCATATCCTCAAAACACAAAGTCACCTGCCCACGGCCAGCCCTCTGAGTTTGTTGTTTCTCTGTCTCACGCCCCCCTCCCAGGGAACCCCGAAGCTGGTTCCCCTGCTTGGTTACCAGCCCTCGCCAAAGGTACCCCAAAGGTAACACCTGCCCCTGACTTTCAGTGGTCATTGTAGTCACCTTTACCTGACACAAGGTACTCATTCCCTAGTCCCTTCATTCACCGGCCATCACCGGCCTCTGCCCAGTGTGGATGTGCATGGGCCGCCTGGTGTCTCAAGTCTCTAGAAAAGGCCGCTGTTGTCCCAGTGGATGCCAACCCTTCCCGAGCCCATGTGATTGCGGGACACGGACCCACGTGGTTGTCTGCCTATCTTTGCGGGAGCAGATGGCAGGGTCTTCCTCCTTCACAACTGCGGGGTGGGTTTGAACAGCCGACCTCCCAGTTAGCAGCTGAATGCTTACCTGCTGTGCTCTCAGGGCTCCTTACAGACCCTTCGAGCTGCCCGTCTGGGCCTGCAGGGCTCAGGCACTGAGGAGTCAGCTCAGTCGGGAAATGTGTAGCGTTTATGTGCACATATGTGTGTGTATGTGTGCACCACACACGCCATTCTCTGCCTCTATTCACCATGTGACCCTAACCTCTTCTCCCCCACCCAGCCTTCAACATGCAAGAGCTGGTCACGGGGCCGAGGAAGGTGGGAACCTGAGCTGTGTTCCACTCGTGAATGGGAAGACCGTGCCCATTGAGATCTCTAGAATGCTCTTTCACTGCAGGTCCACTAACTGCTTTTCCACTGCCAAATTTGGAGACAACCTTTTTCTGCAGTTTTCCAAGATTGTCTTCCCACACGGTGTTTCCCAGTGTGGCATCAGACAAGTCAGAGGGAGGTCTGGAAGGAGCGGGGACCGTGTCCCTGTCCTGGAAGACCTGGCCTGAGAAGGGATGGAAGGGAGTTGAGGAGAGAGGGCTGCTCCTTCAGACAACTCCTCCTGGCTTGCTGAGTTCCCAACAAGACCCGGCTCCCGCTTGGTGGCATCCATCCTCTCATATCTCTAGCAAGTCTTTGGGTACCATCTCCCAGCAGCCGAAATGGAGACCCTGAAAGGCGGCTCTTAAAAGATGAAGCTCCAAGCTCAAATGGGCTCTCATCTGCAGGAGAGAGCCACCAGCCTGACTCGGGTGGCAAGGTCCTTGGGGTGGAATTGCCGACTAGTCCCCCTCCTTCTGGAAGGAGCAGCTCTTGAACGGGGGATACCTTCATGCAGTCTGATGCTGCCTTCCTTTCCAGCTCAGCTAAGCCCACAGTTCCCAGCATGCCCCGCCTGGCAAGCTTGAATGGGGGGTGGCCATGCTATTAGAGAAGGTGAGTAGGCTCAGGGCTAAGACCCAAGGACCCAGCGGTACAGCCCAGGAGAAGAGCGATGCTCAGAGACCCAGTGCAGCTATCAAGGATGATGGAATGGTCCACACTATTTCCTGTATCTATTTTTTGAAGTTGGCCCCTCAGTCCTTAGAGGCCAGGTATACCCAAGGCCTTGGGGAGCTCTCGGGTCTTCTCCAAAGGAGCCCTTCATCCCACCCAAGAAAGTGGCTTCCTTCACCTCAGCTCCTAGGACCTCGGAGGTGGACAGGGATTGGGAAGGGTGGATTCTATGACAAGGCAGGAAGGCAGACAAACCAGGGAGCAGCCTTCCACCCTGCTAGTGACCAAGTCAGGAGCCCCCAGTTTCAAGGCAACATGGTTCCCTCCTCGGCCTTTACATCAGGTCACTGCCAACGATGGCAGCATCCCCGAGGGGGGCCACAATGGGCCTCAGTGTGGTTGGAGCTGGGAAAGCAGAGTGTCCTACTCCCAGAGAAGATGTCATTGCACTCTCGGGAGGGCGGAGCTGCCTCTGGCCGCCAAGGCATAATGGACAAGCCCCGTGGGTGTTATAATGTGGCATTCATCTCCCCCACTGTGCTGAGAGGGCACAGGCTGGGACAATCCAGACTCTGTCTGCAGGTCCTCCGGGGGGCTCAGGAAGATGAATAAGAGGGGTCTCAGCTCCTTGAGGTCGCTTCATATTCATGGGCTGGGCTGACTACACCCGGGAACCACTATCCCATGAAGAAATGACAGGAGCAGAGGTGCGGCTGTGCCAACTCACACTGGGGTGGGGGTAGCAGGGTGGGAGGGAGAACACTCAAGGGAGGCAGTGAATTCGGAGATGCCAGGAAGTACCCCCAGATGCATTAACCATCCGAGGTGGCTCAACCTTCCTTGGCCTGCTGATGGTATACGATACCTGGCCTGAGTTCAGGGAGCCCCAGAAGTCCCCCCACCTGGGCCGCATCCTACTGTGTGCCAGGGACCAGCAGTCCCCAGCCCTGGCTTGCTCCACCCAGCTTGCCTCGGTAGATTTCCCCCGAGGTTCCATGAGAGAATTGCTGCTGCCCGAGATGACTAGGACACAGGCTGCGTCACCTCACCCCTTATTCACACAGACCCTTCCATGAGGTTCTCTCTACGGAGCACTCTCAGCAACAAATCCTTATCCCTGCGGGGGTCCTGGGGCCAGGAAACCGAGTTTGGAGAGGGAAATCTGGAGCCAGAAATGGACAGCTCTTCCAGTTTCTTCAAAAATGAGGAGAGACTGGCCACCCCGAACCCACACGTACCACCCCATGTTGAAGCCTGGGATTGATTCTAGGCACCCTGATGTTGTCAATGTTTCAGCCCCCGTGGGCTCAGTCCTTAGACAGCATTAACACAAGGACACACTTAGAGCACCCTGGATCCATGCTCGGAGCCTGCAGCTGTCTACCGGCTCATGCAGAGCCACTGCATGGCCACAGGCTGGTGACGAGCACACTCTGAGCCTTACCTGCCTCTCCGACATGATGAACAGCTCCTCGTGGTCTTTGGAGAAGGCCATATCCCGGAGAACAGGGCCCGTGTCCACCGCCTGCACCGTCTCGTACTGGTGGGCTTTGCCGCTGGGCCCATCGACGCGGATCTGCGGAGAAGAGGCACAGGGGAGCCCAGGTGAGTTCGGACGCTGTGTTATTCGCAGTCAGCTCCCGAAGTCAAGTCCAGGAAGGGAGCTCAGAGCCCAAGGGCAGGAGAACACACACTCGCCAACGGGGAAGGAGGGTTGGCGTAGGGAGCGGCCCACCAGAGGAGAGGAGGCTTCACCCACCTTCACTCATCCTCCTGCCGCCTGCTCAGCCCTTGGCATCTCACTCCTAGCTCTTTGGAGGAGGGAAGGAGCTGGCATTCGGGGAGAGTGTGGCATGGGCGAGCAGAGGACCGCTGAGGTTGACTTAGCTACTGCTGAAAGGCAAGACTTCTTGCTGCATCTGTTAGCAAGCTGTTTATTAGCCATTAGTCTAAGACCGATACAGCCACTGTCATTTCAGAGATTTTGAAAGCAAGCTAAAACAAACAAGCATTTGTTAGCAGAAGGAAATTTAGTGAGCCGACCCTTGGAAATAGCTGCCAAGATACAACTATGGTCCCGGCTGGGAGCCAGGCAAAGAGCCAGCCCCAGGAGTTGTGCACCACAAGGTCTCTTTTGGGCCATGGAACCCCTTGGTGGATGCAGGCCATCTGGGAGGAGATGTTAGAGGCTCAGCTGTCCTGGGCATTCTAGTCAGGTCCCCAAGGAAGAGGATGCGGCATCCCAAGAACAGGTGCTTCAGACATGAGACATGTTGAAACAGGACAATGCTTAGGGGAGTAGACAGATAGCTCCTGAGTCATCTGCAAATCCTTCCTAGAATGGTGGCTTGGATGGTGCTAAGACCCTGGGAATGGCTTTGATGCACACCCTCCTGAAGACTGAGGCCCAATCTCGACAACATAAGTGCTTTCCAGCTCTCACTGATGTCCCTGGAGCCTGTGGGTGCTGTCCTTGCCCCCGAAGCCATCCCCAGTCTCAGCACGTAGCGCCAACATAACCTCTGCCGAGCGCTAACAATCGCCCACCGAAGCAGAAACCAACATCCAGAAATGTAGGGATGCTGACTGGGGGGAGGAGGGCGTGGGATTACCAAACTGGGTTAGACGTCATTAGCATAAGACAAACACATCCAGTGTGATTTCAGAGATTTTAGTAGCAAACTAAAACAAATACAAGCAATTACATTCTGAACGTTCCCATTATGCACCCTTATTTTTTTCAAGTCTTACGATTTAATATTTAATCTCTTGTGACATCAAGGAGATTAAAAACGTTAGCCAGAAGAACTGTGTTCCAGGCAAGACAGCACTGCACGTTCAAGGCAACGGGCCCCTTCAGGTCACCTGAACGTGGGCCTCCTCTCTTTCTGCTGAAGTCACTCACCTGGGACCCCAGGCTATGTTGAATTTCAGGTTTGCTCATATCTGGTTTACTTCCCCTTTGGGCACCCTTTATAGGCCTTTCCGAGAATCCAGGGGTGAAAGTGTAGCCCATCATTCTGCATTCATACAATTCTCTCTGTCCGACGGCTTCAGGTTCATTGAGTACCCCTTGCATGATCTTTCCGGTGTCCACCCTCCGCCTGGGCCGGTCCCTGATGGGCACCAATGGGCCAGCTTCATTGCCCCCTCATTCTGCTAGGATCAGCAGAGGCAAACCAACACCGACCAACACAACGCTGGTCCCTGGCCCCAAGGCCGGTTCCGGGGGATACACTCAAGGTGGAGCGGGGACTTCGGTTTTGCAATGGGCTGAAAGATCCCTATCCTCAATCATCGCAAACACCAACCCGGCTGTGGAGGCACCTCCGACGGCTGGCGAGCCCATGTGTGTCCAGATAGAACCGTGTTCCATCGGGCTTTCGAAGGCTGCTCTTCCACAGAAGTCAACTGCTGAGGATGCTTTCCCAGGTGTCATGGCACCATCGAAGGACCCTTACTCCTCAGCAGGGACAAAGACCCGCAGCTCAGGGACCTGTTGGCAGTCCTCTGGTGGCCAAGAGGGGAGCAAAACAGGGAAGGCCAAGGGCAGAGATGGAGAGCAATGCTCTGCGATGATGCACTTGAGCCAATGCCCGGCTCCAGGCTCTTCCTCACAATTGAGGAGAGACACAGAACATCCTGATTGTTAGAACAATGACAGGTGAGGGCAGGGGAAGGCCGGGACATTGAATGACTAGCCCAAGCTTCAGGACAAAGTGCAGGGGCAGAATTCGAAGCTCAGCAGAACACCGAAGTCTGTGCATGTCCTGACACGCCCCGCCCCACAGATACACACCCAGGAGACGTGAGAGAGCTTATTCCTGGTGGAATCTCCCAGTGCCTTCTGTGCAGTTCCCTTGGAGGGAGAAGGCTGAGCGCAAGGTTGGTTGCTGGTCCCTACGATTTCGGAGCCTCTGCCACTTATTCCGGGCCTTGATGTGCGCACACCTGAGCTTAGCAAGTGTTTATTAAACGAATGAAGGAATACTCAAGTGAAGTTAGCACTCCTCTTTGCCGGCTCCCCATTAAACTCATAAAAAAATTAACGAAGGCAAAAGAATTACAGGAAGAGAGGCAAACTGAGCCCTGGACAGAAAAATGTCTTAGATTCTAGTAGCTCTCCTTCTCCTGTGCCCACCCCTAAGCCACCAGATGTCCACCCTGCCCAGGCCCTTTCTTAATCTCAATGAAATTGGGAGTTCGCACAAAACCAATTGGGATTACCACCCAAGTCTGACCAGCGGTGATGGCCTTGGCCCCCGGCCCAGTGGAGCTTCAGCCCCAGCTGTGTGTCGGCTCACGAGACTGATACTGAGAGTCCTGGCTGGTGTCCAGTTACTGCCGGCTGGTGGCAGGGGCCAACTCCCCTAGGGAATGGTAGCGGAACTAAGTCCCATCCAACACCCCTTGGTCTGATCCCCAAGAGAAATTGGATTCAATGCCTGAGCAGCCCCAACTTCTCTGCTCTTTAGCATGAAGCTGACATGTTGGGTGCAGATAGCCAGCAGAGGAAGTTGGGTGATCTGGGGTCAGAGGCAGGTGTGGTCAGGGGATCCCATTGGGATCTAATTTCATAGGCCTGGCCTTCCCCAGGGAAGCTGGAGGGGCTACAGAGCGGAGACAAGTAATTTGAAAGATATGCCTCTCCCCATCCCCACAACCTCCACCTTGTTCCAGAAACCAGGAAAAAGTGTTCATTGATCCTGCTGTCGACAGAATCTTTCACCCTGCAGAGGGCTAAAAGGAGTTGGGGCGGGGGCGGGTTTTGCTACCTGTTTGGCAATCATTCATAAAATCCAGATACTCTCTGCCAGCTCATGGGTCCTATTATAGACAACAGTGACACGGTGCTCTTGACAGGTGCCTTCACATGGGTTCCGACTCACAGCCCCACTACCTACATACCACACACATTTCCCCATCATGCACCGTACTCATGATTCTTGTTAGACTTGAGCCCATTGCTGCAACCACTGGGTCAGTCCACCTTGCCACAAGTCTTCCTCTTTTTCGCCACCCCTCTACTCTACTATGCATGATGTCCTTGTTCAGGGACTGGTCTCACCTGATAGCACAGTCACAACAGGTGCGACCAAGTCTCATCATTCTAAGTAGCATTCTGGCTGTACTTCTTCCACGATAGATGTGTTTGCTCTCCTGGTAGCTCATGGTACTTTCAGTAGTCTTTGTCCACACCATGATTCGAATGTCACGATTCCATTTCAGGCTCCCTTATTCAGTGGCCAGCTTTCACATGAATACAGGTGATTGAAGATACTCAGGCATCGGTCAAGCACACCTGAATCCTCCAAGTTCCAACCTTGCTCTTCAACACTTTAAAGAGGTCTTGGGCAGCGGATTTTCCCCAGAGATGCTGTTTATGGAGTGGCCATATGATGTTATATATGTTCATTTTGTAAGTGAAATTTTGTGGTTAAATAATAATAATAACATTGCCACCCTTCTCCATTTACAGGTGAGGCAAGAGGGTTTAGGTCACTTGTTCTAGGACACAGAGCTAGGGGGCGTTAAGTTAAGCCCCCTCCCATATCAAAGTCTGACTGGCTCTGTTGTCGAGGTTTTGATGTGTTTATACTAGACAATGTTCACATGTTGTATAGGATACTATTGGCCACATGGGCCCGAAACCCTCCCAGGGGAATCCACGCAGTTGGGGTTAAATTCACACCCCCTCCAGTTGGGGGAGGTGAAGTTTTTACTTCACCTTTCATAAGAGAGAAAGGTACACAGAGCTACTGATGATGTTGCTATAAATTTTCCAGATAACCATCACTTCTAGTTCTGTTTCATACCTTGCAGAGCACCCTTAAGTAACACTGTCTCATCCGCTGGCTGTAAAATATTTATGATGTTGACTGTCAGCGCGATCATTCCCATCACAGAGATGGAGACCCTGAAATTGATGCCAGGACGTGCTCTGGCCAAGCCCAGCGAGGCACCAGTGAGAGGCCGAACACCCGGCTCTCTCAGTCCTGAGCGCAGCGCTTGGTTCTCAGCTATTCAGATTTTCTTTTTGCCAGAAGCCCCTGACAAGGTTCCACATCAAAAGGTACTTGAAGATAACGAGTCTCCAAAGGGCTCCCGGCAAGCAGTTTGGTCTGGGAGAAGGAACGGACGCTGAGACAGAAAAAGGCTGAGTTGAGGTATGAACTGGGGATTGTCTCAAGCAGGCGTCTCACACGACTGGTCCTATGTAGGGAATTTCATAAACGGTCTTCAGAAGGGATCAGGGAACTGTGCGGCTGACTCTCAGCTCCCTGGGACAGCAAGGAGCCGAGAAGGTGCATCCTTGTTGCAGGATAGAGGTGGAGGTGGCGGCGGCGGAGGAGCTGCACTGGTGTAACCACATATACCACTGGGAGTCTCTTGAAGTCAGAGACCACACAGCCCTTCAGCCCTGGGACCCCACTCCCCAGCATGGTACCCAGTAAATACTTAGTACCCATCGCCCTTGAATCAACTCAGACGCGAGTGGGCTAGAATGGGACTGGGCTCCTTGGGGTTCCCAATGGCTGAGGTTTCCGAAATAGATGACTAGCCAGGCCTTTCTTCTGAGGTGCCTCTGTGTAGACTTGAACTGGCCACCTCTTGGTTAGCAGTTGACTATGTTAACCACTTGTACAATTCAAGGATGCCACCGCTGAACTGTGACTGAATGAATGGCCAGCTCCGTGCTACAGAACCGACCCGAGGACCAGTTATCAGATGCTGGGCTCAGGAAGGCGATCTCTGCGTCACCAGTCCGTGTTCCCCAGCTCCAAAGCAGCAAAGGGGCCAGCCAATGACGCATTGCATTGGAGGGGGATTCCATGGGTAACGAGCATCATGCGGGGCCAGTTCACATGAACACAGCATGGCCATCTAGGCCACGGCTTGTCAGGGCCCGGTGGAGGCCAGAAATGCTAGAATGGCCTAAGAAAGACTCTCCCGGTGAAGAAAGCTGATGGTGCCCGGCTATCAAAAGATATAGCGTCTGGGGTCTTAAAGGCTTGAAGGTAAACAGGTGGCCATTTAGCTCAGAAGCAACAAAGCCCACATGCGAGAAGCACACCCGCCTGTGCGATCATGAGTTGTCGAAGGGATCAGGTATCAGGCATCATCAGAACATAAAATCATACCATAGTGAATGAAGGGGGAAGTGTGGAGTGGAGACCCAAAACCCATTTGTAGGCCACTGGTCTCGGGGAGGAGATGAGCCAGTCAGGAGATGTAGCAACGATGAAAAACACAACTTTCCTCTAGTTCCTAAATGCTTCCTCCCCCTCCCTCCCATCATGATCCCAATTCTACCTTGCAAGTCTGGCTAGACCAGAGGATGTACACTGGTACAGATGGTACAGATAGGAACTGGCAACACAGGGAATCCAGGGCAGATGATCCCTTTAGGACCAGTGGTGTGAGTGGCGATACTGGGAGGGTGGAGGGAGGGTGTGGTGGAAAGGGGGAACTGATTACAAGGATCTAAATATAACCTCCTCCCTTGGGGATGGACAACAGAAACGTGGGTGAAGGGAGACATTGGACAGGTCAAGATATGACAACATAATAACTTATAAATTATCAAGTGTTCATGAGGGAGAGGGGAACGTGGAGGGAGGGCGGAAAATGAGGAGCTGATGCCAGGGGCTTAAGTGGAGAGCAAATGCTTTGAGAGTGATTAGGGCAAAGAATGTACAGATATGCTTTATACAATTGATGTATGTATATGTGTGGATTGTGATAAGAGTTGTATGAGCCCCTAATAAAATGTAAAGAAAAAAAACGAAAATGATTAGGGCAAAGAATATACAGATGTGCTTTATACAATTGATGTATGTATATGTATGGATTGTGATAAGAGTTGTATGAGCCCTTAATAAAATGATAAAAAAAACATTAACAATAAAAAAAAAAGAAAGTGATTATGGCAATATATGTACAAATGTGTCTGATACAACTGATGCATGAATTGTTGTAAGAACTGTAAGAGCCCCAAATAAAATGATCTTTAAAAAAAAAAAAAGAAAGAAAGACTCTCCCATCCAGAAAGAGAGAATTGAGATGGGAGGAGAGCCAGTGGGGACACACTAGCGGATTCAGTCATCATCAATATGGGGCCACCACAAGCTTGGAGGTGATTGGTACACTCGGGCAGACTGACTGACTGACACAACGGCTGAGAGCACAGACTCCACTAGACCAACAGTGATGGAGATCGTGAAGAACCACGAATCCAGTTTCTGTTCTGTGGTTGCCCAAAGCGGGAGGCGACTTGGTAGCAACCAGAATAGTACAAGGTCAGGCACGTGGGTCTGAGCGCGTGCACGCGCGGGCATGCACACACACACACACACACACGTACAAGCATCCCATCCTGCCCGTCCTCCCTGCCACTCGCTCTCCTGTTCAGAACTTCCTGGTCAGCACTGCCCCTTCCCTCCTGAAGCCCCGGGACCCCGCCTGCCCACCTCAGCAGCCACCTCTGCCTCCGGGCACTGTGCGCACCAGTTCTTCTAGGCAGACGCTGTTCTCCCCTGAGTAGCTCGTCCCCCCGCACAGGTCGGCCCTCTGGGAGCTCCTAACAGCTGTGTGTGTTTATTTGAACATTATCTGGGCTGTTTGTTTACATCCAGGGGAGGATGTAACAATAAATACCGTCTCCCAGGCGCCAGCAGATGCTGCGTCCGGGTGCCCCCCGCTCGGAGTCATCTCCTTAATGAGCAAACCCTGCACATTTCCCGCCAAAGGTGCAGCCCCCTCCTCAACTCCCACCGAGGGGCAAAAAGAGCCCCTTTGGGGCCTCCAGGAGAAGCCCACCCTGTGGCCACGTGACTGGCGATTTCTTTGAAAGGATACTTGTATGTGGTTTTGAGTTCCCTGGTTAGTGGTAAGGAGTGATGGTGGAACCTAGGTTCAGCACCAGGTGGGTGGGTGGAGCCACAGGGAGAAAGACGAGGCTGTCTGCTCCTGTGAGGAGTGACCGTCTCAGAAACTCTACGGAGCAGGTCTGTTCTGTCATCGAGGGTCACTGACCTGGGCAGCAGGTGGGGGGTTGTGGTCAATCATTATAGCAGCCGTACCAGACTCACAGAATGGGCGCTGGATTGGGCAGCCGCTACCTCCCCACCACACTCAGCGGAGCTGCTGTCTCTCCCGGTCCTGTCTTGCCCCACACACTCACTCTCCAGTGCCAATCAATGCTCCTATCGCCTGCCCAGTGAAATCTGGAGAAGAAGGAACTCCCAAAGTCACCTCCAGTCTTCCCAGCTCATCCACCTGAAAGCTCAAAGGTTTCTTTCTCCTCTGGCTCCTCAGTATCTTTTCTCAGCTCTACTTCTATGGGTTCGGCGTTGGGTTACAAACCGCAAGGTAAGAGGTTCAAACCCAACAACCTCTCTGAGGGACCAATATGAGGCTGTCTACTCCCATCAAGATTCATGGTCTGGGAAACACTATCTTGGGTCAATAGGCACTGGAATGGACTCAGTGACAGTGGGCTTGGAGGGTTGGTTTTATGGTAACTTGTAAGGTGCCCGGGGAACACAAGGGTTAAGCATGCTGGTGCTAATCACAAGGTCAGCAGTTCGAAACCACCAACCACGGCATGAGAGAGAGAGGTGACAACCTGCTTCTGAAAGATGACAGCCTTGGAAACCCCATGAGGCAGCTCTCCCCCATCACATGGGGTCACTATGAGTCGCCATGAGTCCCCCCTCCCCCACTGGTGGACACAGCCCTTGCCATGTTCTAACAGCCTATGGGGCTCACTGGTGATGTTTTTAATCTGTTGCTTTTGCTTCTTTCATGTTTTTAATTTTAGAAAATGTTTCACAGCTTTATAGGCATCTAATTCGCATAGCATACAACTGGCCGTCCATCCCACCAAGAACAGTTGTCCAAGCTGCACACGATCAGCTTCAGGGTACGTTCTTCATTCTTGTCCTCACGGTCACTAGCTCCTCGCGTGCCCACAACCTCCCCTGCCACACCCTTCATCAAGGATGCAGGAATCCAGGCACTGTCTCTATAGACTCCTAATAATCCTGGAGTTCATGTACAAAAGAACATTCTAGAAACTTACAACAAGAGCAAAGTAAAAGAGCTAAAACCCTCGATTGAAAGAAAGAAGAAAGTACTGAAAACTGAAACAAATTTAAATGGCTTATAAGGGAGGACAAAGGACTGGGTGCTACATTTTAACCTTGCTGTAAGCTCCACGGGAGCAGAAACCTTATTTTCTCTGCTGTATCCCAGACCCATGAGCCATGACACACAGTAGGTGCTCAAGAAAGAAACCCTCATGGAATGGATGGGAAGCTGCAAGTTACTCATCAAGATGGTGGCCACCCTCAAACAATGCAGGCCTTCCCTACGTGACCGGGTGGGCACCAAATAGTCATTGCCATCAACATTCGCTATCATGGAGTTAGTCCCCAACTCTTGGCGACTCCATGCACAGCAAGGCTTGCCGATGCCCGGCCCTGCGCCATGCCCATCACAGGCTGCAGGCCGGGCCAATGTGATCCATATAGGGATTTCATTGTGTGATTTGGGGGAGTGGATAGCCAGGCCCCTCCTTCCTGTCTATCCTAATGTGGAGCTCCTCTGACGGCTGCCCAGCATTACCACACACCGGCCCCCTGAACAGATACACACACACACCACACCAGGCGGGGACTTTCTATGTATGAGAGGTACTGGTGGGGCATTGAAACCAGGTCTCTTGTGAGCGGGCGGTGAGGATTCCACGACGGAACCACTGAAGCCTCATGACCAAATGCACAGGGATGCTGAAACTGCACAACTCAGCAGCAGGAATGGAACCAGAAGGCTCACCCCAGACCCAGCGCACCCTTGAGGTATGAGTCTCCTGCTCACTGGTCTATGGCATTAAGAAAGACATAGACCCTCTTCTATGTTCCAGCTACTCAAACTACCCCAGAGGAACAAGATGAAAGTGTTTTGATTTCTGGGTACCAGCAGAAGAAAGAGGATGTCCAGGGACCACAGGAGGGAAAGGTCATTAGTTAGGCAGACCCCGTGCATGCTCAAGCCCCATGCAGTGTCCCCAGATACCATCAGGACAACCGGATCGTGCACACATAAAGACACCACACCAGGCCAGTACTTTCTAGGCCACCATGAGGATAGCTTGCCCTGCACTGTCCATTCCAAGGACATTAGAGACAGTGTCCCATCCCTATTCCACATGGATGGATGCTGAGGCAAAACTACGATAAAAATCTAGATTGGGGGGTGGGTGGGTGGGAGATGCTGCGGCAGTAAAAGGTAACATTGTCTGGCTGCTGTTTCTAAGGAGGGACCAAGACAAAAAGCACAGACCAGCAGAATGCAAATGCAAGCTCTTTCACAGGGCCTCTCTCTTATTGCCTTTATCCAAGGAGACTCACTCCCCAGGGTTGAGAGGCCGGTGGTCCAGGTTGGAATCCTGGTGGACCAACCGCCGTATGATCCCAGAGCCTTGGTTGCATCGAATGAATGACCGCTCCTCATCCCAGAAAAACAGACCCATCCAAAGAAAGCTCACTTGACTTCAGACGTCATCAGGCAAGACCACTCACCCAAAAGGACATCATGTTTGGTCAAGTTGGGGGCTAGCCGAACTGTGGGAAACCCTCCACAACAGAGAGAGACACGTGTGTGGCTCAACCATCACAACCATCATGATGTGGGTGCAGGAGCAGGCTGCTGAGGGTTTGCCCGTGGGCTCAACCACCCGCTCTTCTGCCCGGCTCTCATGTCCAAGACCGAGGAGGCTTGTGTAATGAGAATGTTGCTGCTGTTCTAACCTCAGAATCAGTCCCAACTCATCGCGACTTTACGTGCAGCAAACGGAACACTGCTGGGCCCCCACCATCCTGACCATTGCTGCTACGTCTGAGCCCCTTGTCCTAAGAACGAGAGTGGCCATTTGCCAAGACCCAGGGTGAGTGGACATGTGTGACGCGTATGGTACCCTCAACCTTCTGCCAAATCAACAAGTGGTGAGTAAACGCCCTCTCCCCTCCTTATCTCAGATCGATCAAATGTCTTGGTGAGTCGCCGTGGCTTGGGCCAGGCGCTCCTTAGTCCTCAAAGGAACATCTTGGCTTTTCAACACATTCAAGAGGTCTTGCGTGGCAGATCTGCCCAATTAAATAGGCTGATGGGTCTCTTGGCTGCCACTTCCATGAGAAATGACAGTGGACCCAAGCAAGATGACATCCTTGACCACTTCCATCTTCCCTCCACTTATCATGAAATGTCTATTGGTGTCGAATGGGGAGGAATTTGGTTTTCTTTGCATTAAGTTGTAATCCATGTTGAAGTTGCAGGTCCTTGATCTCCATCAGCAAGTGCTCCAAGTCCTCCTCACTTCCAGCAAGCAAGGCTGTGCCGTCTAAATACCGCACATTGTTAATTAAGGAGCCTTCCTCCAATCTCGATGTCAGTTCCTCTTCATACAGTCAGGCTTCCCTGATGATTTGCTCAGCCTTCAGACTGAGAAGATGCAATCTGGATCACTCACCTTTCCTGATTTTAAATTATGCCCTTCCTGCTCATTCAACGGCCTCTTGGTCCATGCGCAGGTTCCACACGAGCACAGTGAAGTGGCCTGGAATTCCCATTCTTCTCAAGGTTCCCCATCATGGGTGATGATCCACACAGTTGAATTCCTTCATGTAGTCAATAAAACACAAGGAAGCCTCTTTCTGGTATTGTCTGCTTTCAGCCAAGATCCACCTGACATCAGTGACGATATCTCTTGTTCCACGACTTCTGAATCTGCTTTGACTTTGTCACAGTGCCAGACCCGAGAGTCAGGCCCCCAGCTTCCTGATCCATGCTTCTGGTTGCCTCCTGTGTTAATGTCCTCGGGCCACCACTCCAAAAGGCCACAACCTGAGTGGCCTAGATTGCAGAGATTTATTTTCTCAGAGTTCAGAAACCCAAAGTCTGAACCCAAGTTGTTGGTGGGATGTGTTTCTCCTGGAAACTCTCGGGATACAAAGCTGTTCCTTGCCTCTCTCCTAACTTCTGATGCTGCCGGCACTCCTTGGCTTGTAGACTCATCACTCCAACCTCTGCCTCCGTCATCACATGGGCACCTCCCTGTGTGTCTCTGTGTCATTTCTTCTCCTCCTTCAAGGACATCAGGTGTGTTGAAGTGGGGCACACCCCACTGAGCTCATCCTAACTAGTGATACCTACTAGGACCCTATTTCCAAATAAAGTCACACTCACAAGGGCCAGGGGTTAGGGCTTCAACAAATCTTGTGAGAACACAGCTCAGTCCTTAAGACCTCATCCTAGGACTCGGCCAAGTCACTCTCCTCCTGCCCCGAGCCCTCTTCTCTTTATGCCCGGCTCACCCCAAAGATGGGGTGACTGCCTCCTCTCTTGGATCCACAGCTGCAGTGGGTGTGAACGGGTTAATGTCCACAAAGCACCTTAAGCACCCAACATGGGTGAGCTGTGAACACTTCAGTCAGCACACTCCTCCACGCTGGGAGCCCGGCCTCCTCGGTGTCCAGCGAGGCAGCTGCTTTGGACAGCTGGACCAGAATGAGGAGAAGCCAGGCCCAGTTGGAGGCCCGAGAAGCAAAAGTAGACGAGACTTGTGAGCTGGCAGAGTACTGTCAAAGATCTGTAACAGCCTGCCCTACTTTCGGGGAGGGAAGCTTCCAGTGACTCCGAGTAGAGACCCATGGCTGGGCCTTGATAGAATCAAGAGGTTGGGCCACTCCCAGGTGTCCCCCTAGCCTTGCATCAGCTCCGCCTCCCTCAGCCCTTCACATTCAGACCCTGCCAGTCAGCATGCCAGGCTAGACCCTCAATTCCCGAGTCCAAACCCTCGTGCCACCTTGGGGTGAAGATGGCCATCTCCCTGCTGTCCCTCACCCTGCCCCACCTTGCTCCCCTCACACCGTCCTGTACATTGTCCTTGGCACCCTGAGATCTCCCCAGCAGAACCAGATGCCCCCTCCCCACACCAGGAGCACCTCCTCCCCCTTATCCTCCTCACTATGACCATCTTCCCTACCCCACCAAGCTTGTCCATTTCCTTTTTGTCTCCCCCTGGACTCCCCCAGATGCTTGTGGACACCATGTCCTCAGCTGTCCCTCCCCTGCCGTGCCCACCCTGCATCCTTGCAGCCCACCCACGCCCGTCAGAGGAAATGCACACAGAATGCAGGCTATGGTGAGAGCACTGATGCGCATGTGCACAGGAGCTTCAGAGTGGACCCTCAGGCCTTTCTTCCGAGGTGCTTGTGGGCAGATCTGCACCACTCACATTCCTACTAGCAGTTGATTGCTTAACCCTCTGGGCCACCTGAGGACTCCCTAGGCCCATCAACCCCTGGCGTTTGGACAGGCCCTTCTCCAAGGCCTTACCCATCAGACCCATCCACAGGGGACCTCCTCAGACCTGCCCTCCGTTTTTTTGACACCCTCCTCCAAGCCCATCCACACGCTCGCCAGCCCCCTAGGCTCCCAGTGGGTCCATTGCTGCTGTGTGGGCAGATTGTAGGCGAGCCTGCAGGCAGGAGAGTGGGAGGATGGAGCCGGAGCTGTCCCCTTCCCCTTCCTCACCCCTGTCGCCTCTGCCAGGACTTCCAGGATGTCTGCCGTCCTGGGCTGATGCAGGAGGGGAAGAACCGGGAACCCAAGGGTCATGGTGTGAGTTTCACCAGGGCCACCTGGGAAAGACTTTCAGGAGAGAGCCTGGCAGACAGCAGACAGGCCAAATCGGTCAGGGTTCCCTGTGGCTTCTTAGAGTGGGCGGGTTAGTTAGTAGGAAGATGAGGATGACTATGAGGATGAAGAGGATATTTGTGGTCTTTATATAATTATCAATTTGAGAGGATTAAGATGGAAGGGGTGGAGTCTAGCCCGTCTATCAGGTCATAGCCAATGAAGCCTCTGTATGGGCATGGTCTCCTCCTGAAGATTCTGGGAACCCCTCCTTGGAGGCAGGAGACATTCTCTCTCTCAGCTCACTCCCCGGGAGATACTGCAGGTGATAAGACACATGGAACCACACTAGTGCCCTCAGCTGGAGGAGCCATGAGGAGACCCCTGCCAGTGCTGAGATGCTTACAATGTCACTGGATCCACAAGATTTTTTTATCCACTGGTCTGCGATCTTCCTGCATTTGGCATCATTTCATGTGTTTTGTGAGTCTGAAGAGGAATTTATAGACTGACACATGACATATGGGCTAATATCAGACTTAAAGAATTAGAATGGACTAGGCTGGGTTGCTTTCTTAATTGCTCTTATATATAAAGCTCTTTCTTATACACATATGAGTGTCTATGAATTTGTTTCTCTGGTAACACAACATCGAAGCACAGAACAGCCCCCTCCCAGCAGGGCCCCCATCGGCCCTGTGAAGCCCCACAACCACTTGCTTAGCTGTTAACACTGAACCAATGAGGTCCATCCAGCAAGGAAAAAGACCAGAGTCTGGAGACTCACCCAAGCTTGGGATCTGATGTCCTGTCCTTAAAGATCCATCAGGTCCCCTCAAATTGCAAGGGCAGCCGCACAGCCGACCTTACACCGGTCCCCACTGTTCTAAGATATCTGCCGGAAGCCACAGGTGAGTGTCTCAGCCCCTGGTTCCGTCCTGAAATCTCCCTGACAAAACTTAGATAGGTGTCTGTGCCTTGGACATCTGCTCTCCTGACCGGCTTCCCTCTGGGTCACCTCATAAGCCTCCTCAAGCAGCGGGGGCCTCAGCCCATTTGGGGTGCAGAGGGTACCGTGGGAGACAGTGGGGTATGCTTGTATGTGCGGTGAGCGCTGCCTGCTTGCTCCCTGTTGGGGTGCCCCACCAGTCCTCTCTCCGAAAGTCCATGTCCCCCGGCCAGGGCACCCTTTGGGAAACGTATGGATCTCAGCAGCACTCCCTAGCTGCGGGCTCTGAACCATCAATGGGTGTCTGAGATCCCAGTGCTCTCTGTCCAGTTCCGGGGACTCTGGACACTGTGGCTAGGATGGGGGACCAGAAGTCAGTGAGGAGGACATGCAGCCTTGATTGGAGACTCAGGAAGTCTCCTGTACTCCAGTCTAGACCAGAAGCCCCAGCAATGCCTCCCATGTGCACACCCAGGCTCCCCAGGTGCCTGTATCTCCCGCGGGCCCCGGAGTGAGCCCCAGGCTGGAGTGTGACTCTGTGAACCTTGCCCGGCTGCATACAGTCAGGAGTCCCAGGGCAGCTGGCATGCAGTGCACCAGCCACCACGGGGTGGTCACTGTCTGGCTGTCCTCCTGTGTCCTCGAGGCTGTTCTGAGCCACCCCGTCATGGTCCCAGACTGCCATCTTTCTCCCTACAACCTCTGGGGGGCTTTGAACCACCGGCCTTGATGTGAGCAGCGGAGTGCTTAGCTGCTGCCCCACCAGGCCTCCTTCCACGGTCCCCGTCCTCTCGTGAACCGTCCCTGGAGAGTCCGTATCGCTTTAGGTCACTCTGCTGCACAAGCCCTCTTCAGAGTATTGAAGAGCAAGGATGTGACTTTGGGGACTGAGGCGTGCCTGACCCAAGCCACGGCCTTCCCCGTGGCCTCACACACACGTGGAACGTCGGACAGTGAATCCGGAAGACTGCAGGAGAATCGATGCCTTTGGGTTGTGGTGCTGGAGAAGACTGTGAAATACCGCCATGCAAGAAGTTAGGTCAGCGTGCTCCTTAGAGGCAAGGACGTCAGGACTTGGCCTTACATACTTTGGACATGTTGTCAGGGGAGACCGGTCCCTGGAGAAGGACGTCATGTGTGGTCAAGTGCAGGGGCGGGTAAAGAAGAGGAAGGGCCTGCACAAGATGGACTGACACAGTGGCTGCAACCTGGGCCCAGGCACAGAAACAATGGTGACGAAGGAGCGGGACTGGGCAGCGTTGCCTTCTGTTGAACATAGGGGCGCTATGGGTCGGAGACGAACTGATAGCACCCAACCACAATGAGAGAGTCCTTGCGCTGGCCACAGGCTTTGGCCAGGCCTGTTCCACTTGTCTGTGGTCCTCCATCCTCCCCTCTGCGCCCCCACACAGCCCAGTCTCTCCCCACCACACCGCTGCTGCAGTGAGACAGAGACACTTAGAAGGGGTTCAAATGAGAGCTCAGGGGTGCAGGAGCCTCAGATGAGCCCTGTGAATGCCTTCCAGTCAGAAAGCTGCTCCCAAAGGCACTTCAGGCAAGGGCTGGGCCCGTGCAGCTCTCTGAAGCTGAGAAGGCGTCCCTGTCCGCGGTGACATCACCAGACAGGGCTGGAATGCACAGATGGGGAGGCAGGGGCCCCAGGCCAGGAGGGAGCGGGGCTGTGATGTCACAAAGGGCCCTTTGACCACCCTGTGTCCCCAGGAAAGCCGTGGAGCCTGGGAGCCAGGCCAAAGACACTGTCCCCCCAAACCAGACGGCTGACCTTTGGCCCGGGAGCGGCTGCAGGATGGGGAGGGTGGGCACTGGAGCAAAGGGCCTTGAAGAAGAAGTGGTCATTTCACAGGCCCGCCTGGGGCCCTCCCTCTGCCAGAGCCTGGGAGAGAGAACTGCATTTAAAATAAGATATCGGAAAACCTTCCCCTTGGTCACTGACCACACTTACAACAATTACTTATGTGGCTTCGCCGAGGCCCCGGTGGTTCAGGGCAATTAAACTATTGATCTCGGAGCTCAGAGGCACCGAGCCAAACCCACAGCCACAGCCACAGCCACGCCCACAGAGACTCCTGAAGTCTCTCTCCCCAGGCCTCAGACGTGGAAACTGAGGCATGGGGCAGGGTGAGGGGGCAGAGCAACTGAGACAATGGGAGTGGGAGGTGGGAATATGAATGTGAATAATTAATAAGGTAACATAACTGGCTAATGCTTAGTAGCATATGAACACGCTCATGTACCCATCTGGCCATCGCTACTCTGAGTTATCATGGCAGCCCTATCTGAGGGTAAGTCAGAAAGATTTGCTGCCAAACCTTACAAACCTATCTTCACCCCAGAGAATCAAAACAAAAATGTTTTGTTTGTCAGCATATATTCGAGGGAGCTTCACAAAGTTCATGGAAAATGCCTATTATCTTTTAATTCCTTCTTTTCGTTTAGAAACTTTTGAAGTCTCCTCATATGCACCTGCCTTTGCTGCAAACATATCCGCTGTCACGAGGAACCCATGTGGCACAGTGATGGCAACTTCTCAGCCATGACCAAGCACCTCGAAGGAAGGAGTCCACGGAGCGAAGGGCTCTCAAGGCCACAGTCTTGGGGGACCACTGGCATAACAGAGTCCACAGAGACCATGGTTCACCTCCTACTTTGGTGAGTAGGGACTGCGCTCTTCAAAGTTCGCAAGTGGCCCTCTCAGGTGCCACAACTGCCCTCTCCCTGTCCAGAGGAAAGACAAGTGAAGACCACGGAAGGCCATGCAACTAATCAATCAAACAGGAGAATGGATCATGAGAAACTCAGTCTCCTAGCTCTGAGATCAAAAGAACTAGATGGTGCCCAGCTACTGCTACCAACTGAGAAGGGTCACATTAGAGGGTCCTGGATAGGGAGAAAATGTGCAAGAGAACTCAAGCTCAGTCATCCAATGCTGACAGACCCCCTGAGATGATTGTCCTTAGTCTCCCTTCAGATATGGCACAGAGCTCACCCGCAGGCTCAGCTGTCAGCAGGTCTGTACGGTGAACAATGGGACGTACACACTCCTCGGAAGAACCAAGCATCCGAGATCCAAAGAGCCCAGTGCGGAGGGTCAGGAGAGAATGGGGAAATGGCCACGGAGACAGGGAGTAAGTGGGATAACATGACGCTCCACAGTGGGGGTCCCATCAAGGAGAGGAAACGACGGGGAGCTGACTCGCTCTATGAACATTCATTCAACTCATAATGTCGCTGTCGTTAGGTGCGGTCAAGTTGGTTCCTGCCTGACCTGCACGACAGAAATGAAACCCGCCCCATCATGTGCGACCTCACAGGCACTCCTCACGCATGGTAAAGAGTTTCAAAAAAGGAAGCAAGTGAGTGTGAAGAAACATGGGGTGTCTGGCTAGCACAAGGCAAACATTTTGATTACGGACTCAGGAGGTGGCTCCTGATCAAAAGGAGGAAGAGAAATGGGGAACAGAAATGCAAATTCATCTGGAAACCTGACCCCCTGGATTCACTGAGACTGGAGGAATCCCCAAATCTTGTGCCTAGAAATAATCTTTAAACCATGACCTGAAAGTATCATTAACAAAATTGCAATTTAGTCCAATTAGTAAAGACCGTTCACCTGGCGTGTGTGCAGCAAGCTTCTGAAGAATTACCTGCCTGGGTCTAAACCAACAGCAGCTCATCTAAAGCTGGTGGATCATTAGAAGGTAGAGCGTCCTGTAATGCCATGGAACAGGCTGGGTAGAGACGGTAAGGGCGGTGACATATGAAGAACAGCGTAGCCAATGTCATTGACCTGTCTGTGTAGGATTTGTGAACAGAAGCAACTCTGATTGTGTGTATTGCCACTAAAAATAAACAAATCATGGCTCTTACTAAGCTGGTGTCTGAGATGCGGTGAGGGGAAGTGACTGTGACCCACACAGTCCACAGTAGTATCTAGTGACCTTTGGGAAATCAGAACTGCCGCCTAGGTCCAAGGAAGTCATTGCCAAGAGCAGGCATTTGGCCAATGCCATTGGAGAGGTGAGCTGTGGAATCCCAACATTGAAACTCTTCCCAGAGCCAGGATTGGGACCACTGTGCCCGGCTGACCTCTGATCCCCCGCACCATGAGTCATAGATTACAGAATACAGAGCGGAGAGCGAAGAACATCCCACCCTGTTTGATGTTGTTGTCCGACAACTTGCTGGGCTCCCTCTGCTGATAAATACAAACAGCCCACCCTAGCTGCTTAAAGAAGCTCAATGTCTTAAACACACACACAGATACATGAACACTCAAGTCACGTTGAGGAGCATGAGAAAGATGTGCTACTCAACTATCTTCTCTTCCAAGGCGCCGCCATCTTAAATTTGAGTTTGGGTTTGTTTTGCTTTGTTTCTGTTTTCCGCTAAGCCTCCTCTCCACCCATGGGGTGGCGTACGTGTTGCTGTGATGCTGGAGGCAATGCCACCAGTACACCAAATACCAATGGGGTCACCAACGGGTGGACAGCTTTCCACCCATCACAGCCCTCAAGGACATGGCCCCACACTGGCTCTCTTCAGGTAAAACAGGGGGAAGCCCCAATGGATGGATACACTTCCCGATTGTCCCTCGGCCCTGGTAGGACTCAGATCCCTTCAGCCTGTCATTCCAGGAACAGGATGATCAAAGGTCCCATCCTGTCCTCCCAAGTGTCTAAGTCAGAAATGGCTCCCGAAGCCTCTGGAACATTCTGATCACAAACACCACATGGATCACGAGGCCAGATTAGGAAGAGCCCTGCCCATCCTCCATCGCCCTCAGCACCGCCTTCGCCAATGGAAAACCGAGCTTAGTCTCCCAGGCTCCTGCCCCTGACTTCTCTAGTTGACTTCCAGAATGAGAGCACAGGAGCTAACACTCGGTGAGGCCATCCTGTGGCCAGGATCTGGCCCCAGAGCACCAGGGGGACTTTCCCAAGGGTCCCTCGCTGTGGCTGCTGACTGCCCTGCTTTCCTTAGTTCATTCAGTGGCTGACCTCGGGTTGGGAACCTGCTTCATACTTCAGAGAAGCAGGGAGTTTCCAGGGGACAGAGCCAGCCCCCATTCCCCAAGGACTGGTTGTCTAAAATGAGGGAAATAAAAACCACCACTTACAGAGCCATTTCCTTCCCGTTGACATTCTAACCCCCAGGCTGCTGCCCATAGTAGGTGCTCAAGACACCCTTGTGAAAGGAAGAACCGAGCCCTGCTCTGAGGGGATAAGAAGGCGGCTCTTCTTATTCATGCTTTATCTGGAAATCGATTAAGATTCAGTGGCTGCAACAACGGGTGCAGGCAGAGAAGCCCCCGGGAGGATGGCACAAGGCCGGGCAGGGTTCCCTTCTGTTGTGCACAAGTAAAAACGGAATGGGCTGGCATGAACTCAGGGGCACCGAACAATGGCAACCGCTACAAAGTTAATGCCAGGCCCAATGACAGGCAGACTCAGTGGAGACCCGAGGTTTCAACCTGGTCCGCAGCCTCCAAACTAAACTGGCACGTGAGGAGTGGCCATGCAGATCACAGGTTCAGTGTGACCAGGCAGAGGGCTGGGTGATTGATTTCAGAAGGGGGTGCCACAGAGGAGTGGCCACTGAAGCTGATGATGGAAAAGGAACACAGTGTAGACGGAGGGAGTGGTAGGGGAGAGGCGACCTTGGGTGGGGCAATTGGTTAACGCGCGTGGTGGCTGCCAAGGGAAAAGCTGGTGTTTGGAGCCCACCCAGGCACACCCCAGAAGAAAGCACTGGCCACCTGCTTCTGTGAAGTCAGTCACTGAAAACGCGGGGGAGCAGGTTTCCTCTGAGACCCATGGGTTGTCAGGAGTCAAGACGGACTCCACCGTCACTGGTTTTGCAACACATAGTATTTAAGTTGAGACCCCTGGGGGGCTCATTGGAGGGTGCAAGCCCACCCAGAGAGGTCTCAGAAGAAAGACTTGTCAAACTACTTGCCCCCAAAACAATAACAACATCAACCACAAAAACCAGCCATCAAAAGCAGGCCAGAGCACAGTTCTAGTCTGACATACAAGGACCACAGTGAGTCAGCAGCCACCCAACAGTGACTGGTGTGAACTGGGGTGGGATGACAATTCCCTGGGGGAGGGCTGACCGGAGGAAGGCGGGGATGGAAGAGAGCACCGTGCAATGGTCAGTGGTTGGCTGTGACCAGGCCATGGGACTTCAGCAAGACACAGGGGAAGAGAAGCCAGCACGTAAGTTGGATGCGGTTACAATGAGCAAATCTTCAAAACACCGAGTTCCAATCTGTAGGCGAAGGAGAACGGTTATGTTTCTGGAGTGGGGCGGGATGCGATCTGGCTTCCATAAATTGGAGTAAGCAATCCTGACTCCAGCCTTTAACTTGGAGAACTCATGATAAGACCATGAAAATGAGCATTTGTATCCGTTCAGTACAGTGTGTCTAAGAGTACAGGTCACCATGAAGCTAATGAACTTGGTGCTAGGAGATAGATTTCATTTGTGTGTGAGGTGAATTCCATTGAGTTGGAAGTGGATTCTACTAAGTTGGGAGGCAGACGCCATTGAACTGGGAGGTAAGTGTCAAAGAGTTGGGAGTTGGGTCCATTGAGTTGGAAAGTGGATTACACTGAGTTGGGAGGTGAACTCTATTGAGTTGGAAAGTGGATTACACTGAGTTGGGAGGTGAACTCTATTGAGCTGGGAAGTGGCTTTCATTGAACTGGGAAATGTACTCCATGGAGTTTGGAGTGGATTCAATTGAGTCATCCACGCAGTCACAGTTCCTGTAGCTAGTTTCTTGGGTTTGGGTTCAGAGGGTGACAATTTTATCCACCTAAGCTCTCTAACTGGAAGTTTTGAAAATCTTGGTACTCAATATTAACTGAGTCATCCAATTCAGATGCATGGCAAGGGATGGACTCTCATATGATTTTACCGGTTCAAGTTACCTGATTGAGTTGCTGTGAAACTGACATATAAGCTCCCAGCTCGGAAATTTTAAATGAGATCTGACACTTGTCTAAAGTATCTAGGTTCCCTGGGTGCTGCAAACATCCTTGGCTGCTAAACAAAAGGTTGGAAGTTCAAGTCTACCCAGAGAGGCCTCAGAAGACAGGTCTAGTCATCCACTTCCAAAAACTCAGCCACTGAAACTCCTATGTAACTCACTTCGACTGAGTCTGAGGCGAGCCCACGCAATTTGGCTTTAAATAAAGACTCTTTTGTTACGTACCCTTCACAGAAGACGCCCTCGTGGTGCAGTAGGTTCATGTTGGTCAGCTAACGGAAAGGCGAGAGGTCCAAACCTAGGAGTCTGTTTCTATAAAGGTATACACTCTAGGAGACCCTATGGAGCAGTTCTGCTCTGTCCCAAAGGGCTGCTCAGAATCACAGTTGCTCCTACATCAGTGGGTTTGGTTTTGTGATTTTTATTTTTTATTTTTAAGGAATCAGACCATCAATTCTTTCTTCAATGGAACCCTGAGTGGGTTCGCAGCCAACTGCTTAACTGCTGCGACACCAGAACTCCTTATAAAGACTCAGACTCACTGCCATCAAGTCCAGGGTGACTCCTAGTGACACCCCCACCCACCCATTCCCGTGGGTGTCTGAGAATGTGACTGTTGACAAAAGTACGAAGCCCGGATGTTCTCCTGCGGAGCTGGTGGTCTCGAACTGTCAACCATGTAGATCGCAGCCCGAAGCGTAACCATACACCACCAGGGCTCACTCCTTAGAAAGAATTCAACCTAAAGTAGGTCAGTGCCTCGGACACTGGGTTGGGTTTTCATGTACCTGTTATCAGTAGATCATTCCTTACATGTGTCCCGGGCCCGTAGTCCTTCAGCTAACACATGGGTAGTAAATCTCTCTCTGGATTCATGGCACGCTTGCAGTTGCCCCCTGCTCTTCACGACTCTTTTGCTCTTACCAGGCTGCCCTAGAGTGTTCACTTTCTGTTAACAATTCCACAAGTAAGGGGTTGGGGGTCTGAGAAGGGAGATCAATGCTTAGCCTCCCATGTCCCCAGCCCCATCAATGCAGACTGAGTTGAGTAAAGAGGTGGGGTGGGGGGGCGGGCTAGGAACCCCCTGCTGCTGTGGGTTGAGTTACTGGGTTGCATTGTGTTGGGTCGGCCCGGATGGTTATAAAGGGTTGTGTTGTATTGTGTTGTGCTGTGCTGTTCTGCCTTGATTGAGTTGCCCTGAGTTCGGATTCGGTGGTGTCAGGCTGTGGTGAGTTGACTTGGCTTGGATTCAGCTTTCTGTTCCCTGATTCACTAGAGTCGGATGCTGACTCTGAGCTGACGGCTCGTGTTTTCTGGCATGCCGTGTCTGCGTCCCATTCCCTTGCCCTTGCTGGGCCCCAGGGACTCCATGATGACTCAGTCATCATGTGCAGGACAACACCCCGCTGCCTGAGCACCAGCTCCCTGTGGCCGGCCACCAGCAAGCCCCGAGGGAGAGTCCCAGCCTGTTCCTCCCATGAGCTGGTGGTTCAGGTTACACCAGCCAAGCTGCTTCAGGAAAGGTTCAGGAAGAATGCCAAGAGCAGGGGCTGGGGAACCAGCCAGGTTGAGCAAGGGGGGCCGGTGGGAGGAGTTCACAGTCTGAAAAGCATTCCATTGGAGTGGAAAACTCGGTGCGCCCTGGGAAGGGCACTGCCCACTTTTCCCTGAAGGCCTTAAGTAACCCGGTCAGAGAAACTCAATCCGGAGCGGTTTTGACATGAAGTCATGGACCGAGAGGAGACAAGGTCAGAAGTTCAGTCTGCACTCAACAGGTGGGCTGCAGGCAGGCAAGCAGGTGGGCAGAGAGCAGCAGGGCTCTGGGGGAGCTCTGGTGCCCACCCTAGCCTGTGCCCTGAGACATGTGCACACATTTACCCTCTGACCACTATCTCTCTGCTCACTAGCAGGCTCATAGGAGGTCCCAGCATTTACTCACTTCCCAGCCCCGGCTGGCTCACCCAAGGGAAACTGAGGCAGAAAGGAGAGCACTCATCCCCAGAAGCCAGAGAGGCAGGTGACACTTGTCTGGGATGACTTGCTGGCTGCCTGAGAGTCTGGTTGAGGGAGGGGCCAGGAGTCACCAACTTTCCCTCCCTCCTCTGGGACCCACAGACCACCTCCTGCCCCTCCTCCACCCCTAGGAATGCCTGTTTCCAGAGCTCTCTCTACCATCCTTCCCTTCAGCGCTGCTTCACAGGAAAACAGGAAGGGGGGGTGTAGGGTAGAGGAAGTCCTTTCAGAGCCTCTGGTTATCATCATGCCCCCCCCATCCTTTCCCTCTGCTCCTCTGTGCAGCACCTGCTCCTGTGTGTGTGGCCACAGGTGAGCCAACAGCTGCCGCTGCCAGCGGCCGGGGTCAGACGGACCCTGCTTTAAGGCGTGTGTGTGTGTGTGTGTGTGTGTGTGTGTGTGTGTGTGCTCTTTTACCCAGTGGGTTCTGTCTGCTCAACCCTGCATCTCCTCCTACATCCAGTAGGTGGCGGAGCTGCGACAGCTGGGGAGTCCAGGTCAGTGCTGGTTGGCCCCACAGCACGGGTCGGGGCAGTTGACTGGGAAGGGGATGAGGCCCAGGGTGCCCACTCTGAGGTCCTGGGACAGAGGGAGAGCTATCCCAGAGTTCAGAAACTGTCCTCCACTCTCCCATCCCTCTCCATTGCCCAGGATTTCAGCAGGCGCTGTGGAAGTCTGAAGGCCAGTGGGCATCAAGCCCACCTGCAGAGCCGGTTAAAATGCAGCTGCCCTGGCCCTGTCTGCTGGGGTGATGCTTAGCCAGCGTGAGGCGGAGTCTAGGAACCTGTATTCCCTGTGAATCTCACAAGTGACTCCTATCAGAACCCCCACTTTGAGAGACCCAAGTGGCCCCGACTTACAGTGGGGTGCTGCTCCAAAGATCCCCTGATAAATCAGCTCTGATGTGAATTGTGTACTTTGTTAAAAATTTTTTTTCTCCCATTCAGACTACCTTTTACATGACCAGTGCTTTAAAAAATTCCGCCTGCGTTTGTCTTTGTGGGTCATAAACAATCTTCATTACCCACGGCTGCTACTACAGAAATATCACACGGGGTGCTTTTGACAAGACACCGAGTTTCTGGCAGTTGAGGAGGCTGGGAAACTAGGCTTTCTCTCCCTGTGGGTTCCCGAGAAAGGTCCTTGTCCCTGCTGAGCAGATTCTGTTCTAGGACGACCTCCATGGGCCTTATCATGTGTCCCCTCCTCTCTGTCCTGCTCACTTCATGACCTTCTCTTCCCACTCCAAAGAGGTGGTGGACTCAGAATGCTTGGCCCGCACGAAGCCAGTCTTATGAACACAACAAAGACGGCCTATTCCCAAGTGAGATTATAACCACAGGCAAAGCGGTTAGGGTTTTCGACATATATGCAGTCCAATTGGACCTCCCCCCAATCCATGTCCTGGCCACAAGCAAAACCACATTCACTCTAGCGCATCCTTTGAATCATCTAAATCAAATCTGGGTGATACCTTAGGCGTTTTCCAGCCTGGGGGGTTGAGGGGGGGGCAGGAATCCTATTTGTCTGTGAAATCAAGATGACAGGCGATCTGCTTCCAACCAGAACGGTGGGCACATCGTCACCAATGGAAAAGTGGATGGGAAAGTGGGCGCGTGAGCAGCAAGCAAGTCCACCTCCCAGCCACACAGATGGCATTCGCTCCCAGGGCTTGAAAATAACAGCTCTTCTCTGGGATCATCCGAAACACGCGACTCAAGCCTCTGAGCGGTGGCCCGGCTCTGGATTCTGGGTGGCAGCCCCTTGGCCCTGGGCTTAAGTTCTGCTTTGGAGGCTCACTGGGCAGACAACTCCACTTCATATCCATTGGCTTTCGGCAGCCCCGTTCTACTAGTTCGTCTGAGTCGCTGGCCACCCCTTGGCCCTGGCAGGTGCCATTTGGGCCTGGCAGCCCTTCCCTTTCAGCTTCGGGCAGTGGCTGGCACGTCATAATGGCAGCCTGCTCTCACGGTCCAAAACGGAGCTGGCCAAGATGCAACCGAGGCTGCCGGGGCCCCACCCTCTGAAACGCCGAAGGCCCGGCCTCTCAAGCTCTTTCCAGTAGTTCCAGTGGCCCCCGAATTGCTCCAGGGGTGGGTCTTTTCCTTTCTGGGACTAGAACAGATGTAGGTCCTTCGGCCTGTTTCCGGCCTGCAGAATTCCGAGAGACAGACCGTTTTCTTGTCTTTTGTTCTTTCTCTGCCCATTCATCCCAAGCGGGTGGTGATTTGCCAGCGCCGTCAATCATGGGCTTAACTCCCTTTCCCAAAAGATTGTGCAGCCACGCCCTCGGTGAACATTCTAGGACACATGTCCTCACCTGTGCAACACCATGTTCCAGGACTCTTCCGCTCTGTCTGCGTTTGCGCAGTCGATTTCTAAGTTGGTCTCTTTCCTCATGAGCAGCAAGGAGAAGCCACCTTGTCCTGTAAGCGCTTGCTTAGAAATCTCATCAGTCAGACAGATATCCAAGTTCGTCACATACATGCTCTATCTCCCGACAAATTTTAGCACATAATTCAGACCATTTTTCCCCACGCATAAAAAACACCACCTTCCTTCAGTCGCCAATCATATGTTCATCATTTTATTCCAAAGTCACACCAGAGGCACATTCAATGTCCACATTTCTAGCAGCGCGTTCTGCTGCTGGCGCCGTATGCAGTTTCTATGCTTTCCTCGCTTCCTTCTGAGCCTCACCGGGATGGCCTTTGACGTCCACGATCACCTCGTGAAGGCAAGCTAGACGTTTACTCTGAAGAGCCTGAACATTCCTCTAGACTCCGCACCTTCTCCAGTTCCCAAACCTCTTCCACATTTTAAAGTGTCTCGTAGAGCAGCAGCCTCACATCTCAGTACCAGATTCTGCCTTAGTTCCCAGCACTGTTATCACCGAAAGACTACAAACCAAAACACCAGACTCGCTGCCATGGAGTCAGTGCTGGCACATCGTGACCCCCCAAGGAGCAGAGTGTAACAACTCCCTGCGGGTTTCCAGGCCTCGGAGTGCTGCAGGAGTAGACAGCCTCAGTTTCCCTCTCGGAGCGGGCTGGTGGTTTCCAACTGCTGGCCTGGCGGTGAGCTTCCCACTCCATAACCCACGGCACTACCAGGGCTTCTGAGATACGACAAGGGGGCGACTTTGACACACAGAATTTGGCTAGAGTTCGAGCTGAGTGTGCCAGCTGCAGGGGACGGCTTTCTGTCTGTCAGCTCTGCTGGGATGTCCTTGTCTCTGCTGGGCACCTTCGTGCACATTAGCATCCATCTGCCCCACTGCTCCCCTGTTCAGTTGCTTCATCTCGTTTCGGTCTCCTGCCTCGTGAACACAACGAAGAAAAGACATTCCTAAATGGGGCTGTAACCATCGGCAATGAGGTGAGGATTTGGGGTACGGGGCGGGGAGGCGGGATATAATTCAGTCCACAGCAGAAGCTGCCCAGCCGCTGCCTTCCTTTGGTTACACGGTTCCCTGGCATGCTCAGCAGCTGCCCCCTCCCCCTCCCCTTCAGAAGAGGGTCTTCCTTTGGAAGTCAGTAGGGCAGTGGCCCCACCCAGAGTGGTCCTCCTGGAAATGGCACCATCAAATGCTGACATCCTGTTAGCCAGCGATGCATCTACTTGGCTTCACCTCTTGAAATGGGCAAGGGGAGGGCAGGCCAGGGTCTCCGTGCCCCCCAAGCCCAGATGTTAACTCTCAGATGAAGAGTCCTTTCTCTCTTTAGAGGGCTCGGCGGGGAAGCCTAGCCGGCTAGCTCAGGAGACCAAAGCATGGGGGTGTCTTGGCTTCTCCAGCTCAGCGGCTCCCAAAGTGGGGTTCCCTGACCAGCCATGCAGGGCTCATGTCCCAGGGCTGCTGGGACAAAGGTCACCATCTGGGGGCCTGAGGCGAGGAAGGTGATCTCACAGTTCCAGGACAAATCTCTTCCTTGGAGAGGCCCTGGTAGCACAGTGTTTACACGCGGGGCTGCAATCTGCCACGTCAGCAGTTCAAAGCCACCAGCTGTACCTTAGGGAGAAAGATGTGACTTTCTACTCACATGAAAAGTGACAGTCTCAGAGCCCCCCAGGAGCAGTTCTATGCTGTCTTATAGGGTCACTCGCATGAACTGGACGGCAGTGATTTTATTTGGGTCTCTTCTAACTTCTGTTGACCCCAGGTGATCCTTGACTTGTGGCTGTCACATGGTCATCCCTGCTCTTGTCTAAGTATGTCACGCTTACAGGCTCAGAAGGGCCTCGGGTGAATCGCCACTCTTGTCGGGCCTCGGGTGAATCGCCAATCACACCTTCAGGGAATTTATTTCCAGAGAAGATCTCATTCAAAGGGGCAGGAACTGGGGCGTCAACCTGCCATAGGGAGACGCCATTCAACACATAATAAGCAGCACCGGGGAGCTTATTTGAAGCCACTTCTCCAGCCTCACCACTTCTCTTATCTACGGACTCAGAAAGGCTGGCGGAGAGGGTGGGGCAGGAGTTTGTATTTGGCATGCCCTCCAAGATGTAAAAGAAGGAGCCCCTTGGGCTGCTAAGCCACAGATTGGAGGCTTGCCTCTACCCAGAGGAGCTGCAGAAGCAAGTCCTGGCACTCCCCTGGAAAACCAGCCGTTGAAACCCTGGGCCGCACAGGGTCGCCATGAGTCAGGATGAACTTGGGCGATGTTTTTATCCACTAGAGAGTCAAGTTTGGGAGGCACCGCCCTAGGGGAGGGCTCCTGGTGGCACAGTGGCTACGCGTTGGGCCGCTAACCACAAAGTTGGAAGTTTAAAACCACCAGCCGCTCTGCAGGAGAAAGATGAGGCTTTCTACTCCTGTGATGAGTTACTGTCTGGGAAACTCCCAGGGGGGCAGTTCCACCCTGTCTTAGAGGGTCTCCATGCGTCAGCATGGGCTCCACGATGCTGAGTTTGTATTTTTGATTTCCATCCTAGGGGGCAGTGGGCAGGGGATCCCCGTGACACTGGTCATGCTTCGATCAGCGATGCCACGCTTGTGTTGTGCTCTGTTTCAGGTGCACCTCTAGAGCACCCCTACCTTCCCCGCCTCTACCTCCAAAGGCGCGGGCTGCCAGCGTGTCAGCTCATCCACATGCCTGCTCCCCCAAGCCCGAGCAAACATTCCCCTCGCTCCGTCTCTTCTCACTGAGCTCGCCACCCTCCCCCAAAACTTCCCACCCCCCACAACTCACACACACTTGCAGTGCCTTCACCTCTTCCCGGTTCTGCCTCTTGACAAAGAGAGGCGCTTGGCAGGGGTTGACGAAGTTAACTCAGATCACACACAAAACACAGTGTTAGTTTTCTATCTGCCAAGCTGCCGAAGGCAAGATGTCAGAGCTCGGCTCTGTGAGGACGTAAGATCTCCCGCTACCCTGGTCTGTCTGTTCCAGGCAGGGAGGTTTGCTATTCATTTTTTTTTTTTTTGAGAGCATGGTCCAGTTCCCAGGAAGCACCGGTGACAACCTCTTGGTTGCTCCTGGCACCGACTGTGACAGTCTCCATAACGGCTTGCCGACCCAGGAAGGAGCAGCTGGCAAGGTCCACAGACCCTCTGACATCTGCTTGCCATGGGGCTAAGCCCTGGGAAGGGGCTTCTCAAAGTGAGGCTGAGCTGCTGCAGGGCTGTCCCGGAGTGTGCTATGTCCATACGCTCCTGAGCTCAGGGGCCTGCAGGAAGGCAGGGGGCACCGGTGGGGGTGGGGCGGGGGCAGGGGAGAACTATTTGAGTCTGCTCACTGTGCAAGACAAGGGTTTAGAATGGTCTCTGCAGGTATGGGCAGAGGAGGAGCAGAAACGCTTTGGAGAGAGTCCAGGTGCTTGTCCCCAGAGACCTGAGTGCAGGTGGCCCAGCCCCTGGGACAGAGCTAAGTTCCTGGAGGGACTGGGAAGCTGAGCAGGGGTGAGGGAGGGCAGCTCTGGGCAGGAGAAGTGTCAGGAAGGCAGTGACCCAATCAGAGAGCAGGCCTGTTGGACCATGATGAGCTCGGGGCAAATTACCACCTGCTTCCCATGCCTGTTTCTTCTGGGCCACCAGATTGGTGACCAGGCTAGTAGAATTCCACCACGCAGCCATCAGTGGTCATGCTGTGGTGGTTGGTGTATTGCTACGTCGCTGGACACTAAGCTACCAGGATCGCCACATTGGCTGCATCTCCCTGGCAGACAGGTGTCAGTGGAAGCTCCCAGACTAAGACAGGCTCGGAAGAAAGGTCTGGTGATCAACTTCCAAACATTAACCAGTGAAAACTGTATACATCACAGCAGAGTGTTGTCCAGAATCGAGCTGGACCAGGGGTCGGCCAACTTTTGAGACAAAAGAGCCAATCCTGTCCCTCACAACAATTCTGAACATATCCAAGAGCCATAAACATGGTTTTTTCGAACAAATGAAACCACCACCCTCTGATTAATATCCTTGAAAACATTTCCATTTGCCTTCAGAGCCGCACGTGTGTATGCACCGCAAGAGCTGAATATGGCTCACAAGCCAGTTTGCCGACCCCCGAGCTAGATGAGGAGACCCCACAAGGGGCTGAAAGTCACTTGGAAGGCACAGTGGTGACAACCAGGGTCATGAAGGCGGCCCAGGACTTTCGGGGTGCACGGACCCAGCCGGCCAGCCACATAGCAACAATGCTGTTGAAACGAGGGGAAATGTGCCATACAAATGAATATTCCATGCTCCGTGAAAGAATACGGATGAGACTGTGGAGCACCTCACAGCATGGGCGGGCTCAGTCAGACACAGAAGGACAGACATTGTAGGAGACCACAGTCGCCAAAAACAAAAATCATAAATGAGAGAGATGTTGATAGCTACCAAGGGTGGAGAGGGCGGGAGGAAGGAGGTGGGGAGCAGTGGGCTAGAAGGTAGACAAGGTGTTATGTTTGGCCAAAGGGAAGACGGTGTCCATGAAAGACAGATGGGGGGCGGGAGGGGGGAGAGGGGTTGGGATGGAGGGCAAGCCATTGGGATGTTCAATAAGCCTTTGAAGTTGTTGACTGCAAATCCAATCGTCTGATATGTATTCCTTCACCTAACTCGGAAGAAAAAGTTGGCGGGGGAAATGAATCCAGGGAGGAAAAGGGTGTGCAAAAGGCAGGTGCTGGCGAAACCAGGAAAGCTGCACTCACAGAGACACGAAACCTGGCAGACTAGGTGTGAATTCATATTCCCTAAAACGATTACCTTGTTCACCTCCATTCTCCCAAACGGAGCATCTGGACTCTACCAGATGCTCTCCTCTAATGGGTGACCCGTTTCCTGGGACAGCTGAGGGTCCTGACCTACAGCCAGCTTGTTTCCTTCCCCACAAGGGGCTGGGGACAAGGTTCACCACTCAGGTCTATTCTTCAGACTCGGCCCCTCAGGAGTAGCGTCACTCTGTTCACGGTAGCTAATAGAATGGAACACACAATCTCCTCTTCTTAACCCTGTCATGGGTCCAGGGACAGATGACCCAGGAAGCAAGGCAAACTGATGCATAAGGCCTCAACAAAACAGGGCCATTGGTTGCCGAAATCAATGACCCATGATGGCAAGTTAGAGAGGACACGAGGCCAAGTGAAGGCCACCCCAGAAGAGGAACGACAGGGCATTCCGTGAAAACTCTCACCAGGCAGTGTGTGAGAGAGTGCCCCTCCCCCCTGGAAACAGCCCATGCAGGGTCATGAGTGGGCTCATGCCCAAGGTTGTTAAAGCCAAGAGGCCCAGGCCACCTCAACACCGCCATTGACATGTGTCTTCTCTGGGTCTCTCCACTGTAATTAAAGCTCCTTATGTGGGCAGGTCTCCTGGGTTTAGACGATTTCTTTCTAACGAACAAGAGATGGGGGTGGGTTGTCAAGTCTCTACCCCCAAATTAACATGATTTGTTGTGATCTCGGTTTTCTGATCATTCCATCTTTCCTTTATGACATGTTTCCGTTTGTTCATTCCTCATGATGGCATTTGTTACGGAATGAGCATCAACACGGAAAGCATGCCCCCTTCACGGCAAAATGGGTGAGCATCCACGAACGTCTCCTCACAGGAGATCCACGAAACAGAACGCCAACTCTTGAGACAATTTCGTTCACTGACACCCTGTGCTCATTGTATGTCGAAACTGTGGGATAAAGTACCTTTCCCGTTACCCCGGCGCCACCATAAATGTTATCATCCACTTCATCTCATTCTGCAAGACTGGCATACACCATTTCATCATAAATCACACACAGCCATCAAGTCAATTATGACTCCCAGTGGCCCTGGTGGGTTTCTGAGACTGTAACTATGAGAAATCCTCACCTTTCTCATATGGAGCAGCTGGTGGTTTTGAACTGTTGACCTTGAGATTAACAGCCTAATGGGTAGCCAATCCATCCCTACCACCAGGCCTCCCCATTAGTCACTAGTAGGATAGTTGAAATTAAGAGTTACATCATGAATCATTAAGACACACAAACACACACACATGCTGGCTTGACCTACCTGTGTGGATATACACAGTTTACATAAGCCATGCAAATTTGAGCATAAGCAGAGGCGAGAGCCCCATAGATGACCCATGTTTCAACCCTCACGCGTCTTCATCTGGCCCTGCCAAATGAAGTGTGCTTTTAAATGGCCAGGGCTTGGCTTAGGGGGTTTCAGGAGCTTGCTGGGTCCTCCTTGGAAATGACCAGGGACCCTCAAGAAGAAAGTTATGTCCCAGAGTCAGGTAAGGAGATCACAGTCCTGGGCCTCAGCTCTGATGCAAAGACTTCTTCAGCAGCTAATAGGACAGCCCAGGCGGTCCACCTCCTCTCTGAGGTCCCCTTGGTCCTATCAGCCAGAGACACCTGGAGACCTGAAACTCCCTGGCTGGCGGAGGGGATGCTTGGATCTCATCTCCTCCTCTGGCACCAGCGACATGCACCCAGTGATGTGGGAATTCAGGGGCAGAAGAGATGGATGGACGGAGCAACTTATAACTCAGGCGGTTACTGCGCTTTGAGTTCCGTAAGTTCACTCTTTCCAGCCAGTCTTCCTCTCTCCGCCCCCACCTTGACCATAAATCACCTCCTGGGGGCTTGTGGGTGATACATGCAGCCCAGTAGACAGATGCCCCAGTGAGATAGAAAGCAGTGTGGTTGGGGGGACCGAGGGGAGAGAGCCTGGGCTTCCAGGACTGTGACGCATGAGTCACCCTGTATCTCACACCCAACCTGCAACCAGCTGTGGATGGAGGCTGCCATGCTGCCAGGATGCCCAAGAGGGTTCAGAGGAGCTTCCCGGCTGGGGATGGCCTTTGGAAAAATCAGCCACTGAAACACCCTATGGGCCACGAGAGCCAGAGCCACCTGGGGCCACGGGGATGGCAAAGAGTGGACAGCTTTCCGCTCAGCTCTGTGGCAGCTGACAATGACAGGACTGTGGTCCTCAGAAGGCCTCTTCGGTGTGGACGTGGCTCCCAAGAGAAGCAGCGCTTGTCTTGGCAAAATGCTGGCTTCTCAAGCTTCTTGGGAGCCGGGTCAGCTTGGCCAAGCCGCGAAAGACTAAGACTCTCACTCCTCCTGCCCAAGGTAGTGGGAAGGATCATCTCCTTTTGGCCATTGCTGTGTTTTCCCAATCTACCCCCTCTGCTTCCCAAGCCTCTCCTCCTCTCCCTAACCCTTCCCTATGCCGAGAGCGAGGGAAAGGTATTGGTAGAGCAAACCGCTGATTGGCTCCTTAGTTCTTCTTCAGACAAGGTAAAGAGGGGGATGTGTCCACTGGCCGGAATTAGTAGCCGTGCAGCTGTTCTAGTTTTATAAACTGGATTGTACTGGCGCCTTCTCACTTAATCCTCGCCTCGAATGGAGGATTAGGCATTATTATTCCCAAGAGGAAGGCCCTAGAGGAGACGATGGACACAGTGGCTGGGGCAATGGGTTCAAGCCCAGGATCCGTTGTGGGGATGGTGTAGGACCTGGCAGTGTTTCATTCTGTTGTACTGAGGGTCGCTCTGGGTTGGGACTGATTCCATGGCCACCTAACAACTCTCACATCTAACCTAACATCGCTGTGGCTGTTACATACTCTGGTGTCAACATGTGAAGGGGTGGAGTCTAGCTTATCAATCAGCTTGATGACATCTATGGAGGCGCCACAGAGATAAGTACCTCGCTGGAGGTGGGACACACACATTCCCTGGAAGATATTCCTGTTGACAAGACATATGGAGCTACATTGATGGAGTCAGCCCTGGAGCTGGAGGAGCCACGTGGAGACCCATGCCAGCGCTGAGATGCTTCCACCTCCACTGGATCCACAGGACTTTCCACCCACTGGCCTGTGTTCTTTCTTCCTGCATCTGGCGTCATTGCATGTGCAGCATGAGTCTGAGGAAGAATTTATAGACTGGTAATGGACATTTGGGATAATAACAGATTTATGGACTTGACCTGGACCGGGCTGGGGTGTTTACTTAATGTACAATTGCTCCTCTTACACACATGTGTGTCTGTGAATTTGTTTCTCTAGTCTACCCCGACTAACATAATCTCCAAGGGGACAATGGCTACAGCCACAGGTGGGTGGGGGCAGATCCTGGGCTTCTAGGACTGTGGTGGAGGTAGAGGTAGCTCATAGCAGAATGCTCACCAACCATGCAGGAGACCCAGGTTCAATACCCAGTCAGGGTATCTCATGGGCAGCCACCTGAGAAACAAGTCTGGAGCCTGTGGCTCGTGTCATCAAGTTGACCTGGACTGACAAAGGCCCCATGGAGCAGAAGGACATCCTGCATAGTTGTTATGTTTGGGCCCCTTGCCACAGCCACTGGGTCCGGCCGCCGAGTTGAGGGTCTTATTCTTTTTTGCCAACCTGCTCCAAAGTATGAGACCTGGGAGCACCTGAAATCTCTCAGGATAATGCTAGGTAAGCCTCGTGCATCCTCCTCCTGGCAGGTGGCTCTGCTATGCAGGGTGCCTGACCCTGCCCATGGGGCTCCCCGAGCACCACTCTCCTGGGCCATTTCTCTGTAAGTCCTGTTCCCGATGATGCCATGGAGAAGGCCTGCCTGTGCTCCGATGAGGGTCCCCATTGGTGTGGGTATCAGAGACCTTCCTATTGGTTGAAGTAGAGGCTCAGAGGCTGCTCCTGGCCCTGCTGGACCACCATGCTCAGACTTGAGCCACCCTGCCAGTTTCTACACAAAGATCTGAACCTAAGACTGAGACCCTGATGGTCAGACGCACAGCTGTCACTCTGGGAAGGCTGGGCAAGCTCTCTTTCTAACCCTCCAGCCTCCGGACGGCCATTGGAAAGACATGCAGGCCTCTCTGCCTCGGTGTCCCCGTTTGAGGCAGAAGACCTCTCATCTCCGTGGCTGTTCCAGGCAGAAGACTCTGTGATTGACCGCCAGCAATCCTGGCCTGTGCCTGATGGCTGCACCGAGTCCAGCGGGATGGTGCTGAGGCGTCCCCTGGTCAGCTCTACACTATACATCAGACTGCTCCATCTAGAAAGCTCCCAAGCACCGAGAAGAGGGGGATAGCCCGGTGTGGTAGTTACATAAACTGGTGTCAATCTGAGGATTAAGAGTGAAGGGGTGAAGTCTAGGCTGTCAAGCAGGATATATAGCCAATGAGGTTTCTGTGTGGGCATGGCCTTCTCCTGAGGATTCTGGGAACTCCTGTACTTCCTCCTTGGAGGTGGGAAACTTTATCTCTCTAGGCTCACTCCCTGGGAGCCATCCCTGTGGAGAAGACACATGGAGAGAGGCTGATGGAGACAGACCTCTGGAGCCGGTGGAGCCACATGGAGACCCCTGCCAGCACTGAGACGCTTGCAATGCTACTGGACCCACAAGGCTTCCACCCACTGGCCTGTGATCTTCCTGCATTCAGCGTCATTGCCTGTGTTCCATGAGTCTGAAGAGGACTTTATAGATTGGTATCAGACATATGAGCTAATATCGAACTTATGGGCTTGATCTGTACTGGGCTGGGATGTTTTCTCAATATTCAATTAAAGCTTTCCTATACACATATGACTGTCTATGAATTTGTTTCTCTTGTCCACCCAGACTAACACACCTTGTGAACCCAAATCAGGAATGCCAAGACCCTTCAGGACAGCCTGGGAGGGGCAAGCAGCTCATACACTCGGCTGCTCACTGAGAGGCTGGAGATGTGAATCCGAGCAAGGCCCCTCAGAAGAAAGGCCTGGTGCTGTACTTCTGAAAACCAACCATTCTCAGCCTATGGAGCGGAGCGTGAGTGTCCCTGGGTCGGAGTGGGCTGGGCCCCAGTGGGTTCATATCCTTCTGAGCAGGGAGCAAAGGGGATGGGTGGAGATGGGGAGGAGAAAAACAGGCTTAGCAGAGCAAGGTAGGAGAGATTCGGGGGACGTGTGCCCCCTTCTGCCAGTTTCGTTCCTGCAGAGAGACCTGCGTCTCCCGGTAACAGTCACCTCTGTCCTTACTTATTCACACGCCGCGTAATCACCGTTTTCGTTCATTTCCCCCCCTTGATGGGCTGCGATAAGCCAAGTTGGTTGTTAATAATGCTACAATTTACCTAACAAATCTCCAGCTTGTAGAACAGCCTTATTAATATGTTTAATTTATTGTCACAATTCCTTCAGGTTAATGGTTCGAGAGTATGCTGGCATTTCATCAGAGGTGTGATGATAAAGAGCTTGTTTCTTGTGAAAACGGAAAAGGGGAGAGCAGAGTACCCAGGGGTCCCTGGGAGTCCCCAGTCTCGGCCGGCACTGCAGCCAGAAGGCTGGGCCGCCACCCCTCTGTCTCCTGGGGACACGGGTGATCCGGAAGGGTTACTGACAGACAGAGGGGCTCCTTGGGGGCCTGCCCATCTCCAGGCCAGGCAGGCGGGTGTCTCTTGGTATCCAACCCTGCTGATGGGGACTGGTGGCCCTGTTGTCTCTGTGTTAAGTGAGGGGTCCCTGGGTCAGGCAGGGCTGGCCCCCTGGCCCCCTGACAGGCTGTAATTAGTGACACACAGGGAGCTCAGGGAGCAGCCTGGGGCTCCAGCCTGTTAAGCACAAGCCTGTTCTCTGGGAGCTATTTTGGGCCAATTTCTCAGTTGTTTTTCTGATCCTGTGGCCTGTGCTGCCCCCAAGCCCCTCGGCCTTCCTCTCCACCAAGCTCCACCATGACCTTACTGGATCCCTGGCAGGGGGGACAAAAAGGGTATTTTGTGGTCTTGGTTTATGCCGCACCCCCTCCCCACCTCCGATCTCTGATCCTGTGGGCCCAGGGTATGAGCGTGGGGGTCTAGGTTAAGGCAAGAGTCTCCCTAGGAGCCACGAGAGCTAGCGGGAGATTCCCCCTCCTCCCCCAAAAAAATCAAACTCAGTGTTATCGTGCTGGCTCTGACTCAGAGAAATCCTACAGGGCTGTCCAGGGGTTGGGAAGTCGGGGGGTGGGGGTGGGAGGTGCTCCGAGACTGTAATTCTATGGGAGTAGAAGACCTTGTCTTTCTCCCAAGCAGTGGCTGGTGGGTTCAAACTGCTGACCCTACAGTTAGCAGCCCAATGGGCAACCACTATGAGGTCTCCCTGCGAATGCGGAAGGTCAATAAAAGAGAGGGTGACACTCGATGGGACGGATGGACACGGTAGCTACAGCAAAGGTGGGCTCAAGCAGAACCCCTGGGAGGATGGCGGAGGACGAGGCCTGGTGGCGCCATGGGTGAGGCTTTGGGCCGAGAGCTGCAAGGTCAGTGGTTCAAACCCACCAGCTGCTCTGTGGGGGAAAGATGAGGCAGTCTGCTTCCGGAAAGGGCAGTTCTGCTCTCTCCCAGAGGGCCACTGTGAATGGGTTTGATGGCAGTGGGGTGCTCTGGGTTTGGGTCTTCTGTTCATATTGTGCAAATAGCAGAGTGCACGCTCCTGAGAGACAAGGATGGCGAGCCTCTGTCTCACCTGTCCTTGGAGAAGGACATCCTGCTTGGTAAAGTAGCGGGGTCACAGGAAAGAGGAAGGCCCTCAGTAAGGATGGACACAGTGGCTGCCCCGATGGGCTCCAACGTGAGAACCATTGTGACCGGGTGGTGTTTCATGGTGTTGGGCGGGACCCCGACTCGATGGCACCGAGCAGCATGATGAAAGGATTGAAACCGTGTCAGAGACACCACGCGAGCCTGCGCCATTGGACAATGGCACTGACCCACACACTCTCCGTCCAAGGTTGCTCAGCGCTCCCACTTGTTAAAGGTGCAGAATCTGGGGCATTCACTACGGTGATGAACCACCCAGTGAGGTCCACCTGTACCACGGGGGTAGGGGTCCACTGGGCCATCCAGCTTCCCACTTGGCTGCTGGTAGCTTTCATTGTGGGAGGAGACAGATGCTCGTTCTTACTACTGGGGTACAGAACCCTTGCCCTCTCCTCCCCGACTTCCATGATGCACCTCAGTCCCCAGTAGGGGGCAGTGAGGAGGGTACCCTTCTGTAGGCTTAGTTTGCCCCCGTCCCCTCCAGAGTGGCCTGCAGAGAGTCCCTCTCATCCTCCCCTCCTGGGGGCCCACCGCCCTTCCTCCTGAGTGGGTGGATGCAAGGGGGTTGGGAGAAAAGGGGCATCTTTCCCCTGACCACCTGTCTGGGCAGCTCAGCCAAGCTCACGGCCAAGCCAGCTACAAAGACCACTACCATCATCACAGCCCTCTTTGACTGACCTCTCTCTACATGCCAGGTTTTTCCCGTCTTTCTGGGACCATTCTAAGAGGCTGTTGGAGATGGAGTTGGAACTTCCAAAAAGAAAGCAGAAGTCCTAGCCCCCGTACTGCTGAGTGGGACCTCACTGAGAATTAGGGTCCTTGAAAATGCTATCAGGGACCTTGGCACATGGCCACACTGCAGTAGAGTGGGTCCTCATCCAACCTGGGGTGTCCTTAGAAAAGCAGGGACGCGACCAAGGGAAGAGGGCCACGTGACGACCAAGTGACGCTTCATCTACTAGCCAAGGAGCACCGGGGGCGACCAGGCTTCAGGAGAGACAAGAAAACTCCTTCCCCGCTGACACTCTGGTCCCCACCCCCAGCCTTAGAGCAATAAGAAAATACATGTCTCTTAGCAGAAGCCACCAAGGATGGGGAACTGTGCCACAGCCAACCTCGGAAGCTCAGCCGGAAGTAGAGACCATGGCAGACAAGAGGACCCGCCAGTGGAAGGAGCCTCTGATGGTGTGGCAGTTACATCGGTTTTCTTAGCTGGTGTCTTACCAGCAGCAGTTCTGCTGCTTTATGGGGTTGCCCTGAGTCAGAATCAAGTTCATGGCCATGTTTCTTGGGGGAGGGTGAAGGGTGGGTCTTCTGGTTGCTTCTTTGACACAAGTCCTGACCTGGAAGGAAGGAATGTCAGAATACTCGGGTGGGCTGGTTTAAGCTCAGGACAATAATAACCCCCCCCCCCCTTAGTATTCCAGAGTCGCTAAGTCTGGAGAGGCGCTCTACAATCCCCTTCTTGGTGCAGCTACGGCTGCTGGTGGGGGGCCGCACAGCCGAGAATAGTCTCTGGAGCTTTCTCCAGAAATGAGCCAGCCTGATCTTGAGATCAGACTGGCTTCACCAGTGGCTGTTGTCCCTGGTTGGCCCAAGTCCAGTTCATCCTGGCTCACAGCCAGCCCATGTGCGGAGCAGGGTCTTCCAGGGTGTGACCTCGCAGAAGCAGATCGCCAAGCCTGCCTCTCGAAGCTCTTCCGTGTGGCTTTGAACTGACAATCTACAAGCTCGTTTTCAAGAACCTAACCCATCTGGGTATACCAGAGAAACAAATTCACAGACATTCAAATGTGTATAGAAAAAAGCTTTATATAAAGAGCAAATGAATATTGAGAAAACATCCCAGTCAAGTCTAGACCAAGTCCATAAGTCCAATATCAGCCCATATGTCTGATGCCAATCAATAAATTCCTCTTTGGACTCAGAAACACATGCAATGATGCCCAATGCAGGAAGATCACAGGCCAGTGGGTGGAAAGTCTTGTGGATCCAGTGATGGTGTAAGCATCTCAACGCTGGCAGGGGTCTCCACGTGACTCCTTCCGCTCCGGGTTCTAGTGTAGCTCCATGTGTCTTGTCATCAGGACTGCCAAGCAGAGTGTGTGTGTGTCCTGTGTCCAGCGAGCTATTTATCTCCATAGCACCTCCACATGAGGTCATCAAGCAGTGACCTGATGGACAGAATAGACTCCACCCCTCCACAAGGTGACACCAGATTAAGTAACTGCCACACGTGGCACCTGGATTGGTTGGTATGGCCTCAGAGCTCATTTTCTGCTCAGCCTGATCTCAAAACCCTAACCTCTCTGGCTTCCCCTCACTTTCAGAACATTCTGGAATGGAAGTGGCTTCCCTGGCAGGGCAGGAAAAGAGGGAAAAACACCGAGCACTTTCTGGACCACAGTTCCTCCAAGCTGTCATCTGTACAAAGGCAGACAGCCACATCATTTCCCAGGAAGTGGCTCGTGGCTTCAAACCACCAACCTTGTGGTGAGCAGCCAACCCCTGGAATCAGTACATCACCAGGGTTCCCTCCAGACATGCCTTTGGAAGATGTCTGTCTGCTTGCCAATCCTTTTACTGCAGCTTGAACCTGGACCTCGAATCAGGCACCACCCTCACTTTCTAGCCCATCTGATGTGGCCTGGTGTCTTCTTGGGACCCACCACCACTTCCTTCCTCCTGACCACCTCCCCTGGTCAGTACATCTGCATCTTCGTGGGCATGTGTTTCTCCTTCCACAGGAAGATGGTGAGCCCTTTGTGTGTGACTCCCCTGCCCCAGTTCTGCTCAGCCTGTCCCCCTGCGGGCCCTTCACCCTGATGGCTGTCACACACAGACCAGGAAGGCTTGAGTCGGCACACCCCTTAATTATGGCAGCTTTGCTCAGATCAGGAGTCCATTCCAGCTGCTCCTGTTCATTTGCAGGCTCCAGTGCCTGTTTCAATGGCCCCCAAATAATAACAAGCCACAGCCCCCCGCCAGCGATCTAACACCATGGCAATCAACATCAGCTAGTTCTTCCCTCGGGAAAGTTGGAGACAATGATAGGTGAAGGGCCCCACTGAGAAGCCAGGGTCCCCATGCTCTTGTCCTGCTCCACCCAATCTTGGCTCCATGACCTTGGCCCAGACCTCTGAGCTTCGCAACAGGGAACCTGCCCTCACAGAGCACCGAGGCTGGAGCCAACATTCTGATCACAACACCGCCATCCACACGAGGGGGCTGGGCCCTGGGCTGGGCACAAACAACATCCCCGAGATAGAACATTTCGGAAGAGGTGTTTTGCACTGGGTTGTCCATGAGACCACTTGGAACTGGAGATAGGAGTCCACCCAAGGCCATCTCCACAGGAAGGTCTGGAGACGGCTGGCCAGCCCTGGAGCACTCTCTGCTCTGACGCACATAGGGGTACTATGAGTGGGAATTGGTCTCATAGCGACCGGCGCGGGTATGGGGACTGGTACTGGTTGGCAGTGGGTGATGAGGACTGTCAGGGCAGATCCCTGAGGGGATCCCGAGGGAAGGGGTGAGCATGCCGTACGTGGGAATGTTGAGGAGCCATGAGAAGATGTGGGGATGGGAAGACCCAAAGTTTTTGGCTGACTCTGACTGTGCACTATGACCTGTCAGGGTGAGGGAGCCCAGGAGGGTCTGAGAGGGAGAGCCACTAGCTATCCCGGCACGTCCTACCACAGCCATTGGCTGTTGACACCTGGGGACCCCGTGAGTTCACAGAGTAGACATTCCCATGGGGCTTGCTCGGCAGCGAGTTTAAGGACCAGATCAGACCAACCATCTCTCAGTCACCCACAGTGACTTCGTTGGTCACTTCATATCTGAATGACCTTTGCAAGTTTTTCCAGAAAATGTCCCCTTGGAGCAAAGTAGAACACAAAGTCCCACACCCAGGCCTGTCGAGTCGGTTTTAGACTCGAGGCGACTACCGGGGGGTGGGGGTGCGGAACAAAGTAGAACTGCCCCCATAGGATCTCCAGCCCATGAATCTGTATGGACACAGACACCCCATCTTTCTCCTGCAGGACCTCAGGTGGAGTTTGAATCGCTGACCTTCCAGTTAGCAGCAGAGCATTCTAACCTTGACCCTAACAGGGTTCCCTAAGTGTAACTCACCAATAGGTGACGTCATGATACATGGAGAAGAGATTGATGTTGTCAAGGATTTCACCATGTGTGGATCCACAACCACTGCTCATGGAAGTAACAGTCAAGCGATCAAAGAGACATTGCATTGGGTAACTCTGCTGCACAAGACCACTTTAAAGTATTGAACGTTAGCATGTGAAGTTGCACATTGATAAGGGAGACTGAAGAAGAACCGATGCATTTGAATTGTGCTGCCGGAGAAGACTATTGAAAGTACCATGGACCATTGAAAGTACTCAAAGGACAAACCATTCTGTCTTGGAAGAAGGAAGGCCAGGTGCTCCTTAGAGGCTAGGGTAGTGAGACTCTGCCTTACATACTTTGGACATGTCAGGAGAGTCCGGTCCCTGGAGAAGGACATCTTGTTTGGTAGAGAAGCAGAGATAAAGAGGTGGATTGACACCGTGGCTGCGACAGTGGACTCAGACATGGCAACAATTGTGAGGAAGGCGCGGGAGAGGCAGTTTCATCTGGTTGTTCATAAAGTCGCTGTGTGTGAGGCTCAGCTTTCCGACACGATCGCTGAAGATAAAGCAGGTACATCAGCAAATGTGGTGAAGAAAGCTGATGGTGCCAGGCTATCAAAAGATATAGCATCTGGGGTCTTAAAGGCCTTGAAGATAATCAAGTGGTGCCCTAGCCAAGTTAATGAGCAACTGTGTTCTGCATAATAACCACAGGAAAAGTACAACCACCAATCAATAGCGCAGAGGAACAATTGGGAAAAGGATATCCACATAATGGGTTCCAAAGAGGGCGGAAGGAGATGGAAATGGGGACCTCTCCTTGCCCTGGCCTCTGACCCCAGCCAAGGGGAGCTGGCAGAGGATCCGCCATGATGCTTCATGCCTGCCCACCTTTGCCAAGGACAGAGTACCTGCCTCTGAAAAGGGTAATGGGGGCCCGCAGCCTGCCCTGGCTCTGCCCCCAGCCCCATCTTGCTCTGCGGCTGGGAGCTGGGCCACCACGTCCGAGTCCCGCCCTGGTCTCTCCCGGGTTTTTCTCTCCATCGCCTGCCTGAGATCCCATGGTTAGGCACAGCTGTCAGGAGGAATGTTCTTTTTAAGCCAAGCGAAGTACTTACTGCACCATTAAATCTAATCATAGCAACGAGAGAAGCCAGAAGCCCCAGTTTACAGGGTGCCTCGCAGAATGGTGGGGGTGCCGCTCCCAGGCTTCCCTCCTCTGCTCGCTACAGCACCCCACCTCAACCCCTTGGCCCCTAACTCCTGCCCAAGATGAGAGGTAGGAGACCCAGAGGTCAGGCTCATGGCTGCAACCCTCACCCCACAGGTCTGCTGGACGCCAACAAGGGTCCTAGGGAACGGGCACTGGTAGGGGTTCATGTATGCGCCCCCAAAAGGCCTGCCAAAGTCTGACCCCTGGTCCCTGTTTGGAAATAGGATCTTCGAAGCTCGGAGCTGCGCCTAGTTCACAGGAGGTGGCCCTGGGGGCAGGTGGGTCCTGCACCCATCTGAGTCCTAAGGAGGCAGAGTAGGTGAACAGGGAGGCAGTGGGGCAGCTATAAGCCTAAGGACGCCAAGGAGGGCCACTGGCACCACAGGCTGGGTGAGATGGGAGGTGGCTCAGAGCCTCAGAAGAACCAGCCCCAGTGACCCTCTGAGGCAGGCCCAGCCTCCAGCCCTGGACAAGTCTCCTCTTCCTGCAGCGGGCATTATTGGTGGAGCTTTGTGTGGCTGGCCGAGGAAGCCAACCCAGGACTGGGGTGCCCCGAGCCTGTCCTCTCCCCTTTCTTGTAGGAAAAGGGGACTTCAGGGATCAGTGGGGGAGTGGAGGGAGTTTTGGGCTTCCAAAAGCTTGTGGGAAATTTGCAGGAAATGAAAAGAAAGGAGATTTTCCCACCAATGCTCAGAAGCCCCACCGTACAGGTCAACCCACCAGTGAGGCACTGACCCTTCCTGACCCCTGCTCCCCAGTCTTGTTTAATAGGTTCCTGCTGTCATTGAGTTGGCTCTGAGGTATGGCGACCCCGTGTCTAACCGGATGGTACACTGCCCAGTGCTGTACCAGCTGCATGCTCAGGGGCCTGGCCATGGTGTCACTCCATCTTCTCCATGACCCTCAGCTGATCCTCCCCCTCGCCTCGCTGAGCAGGACATCCTTCCATCTCCTCCCACTACTGCCCCTTGAGCACACGTCCCAAGTAAGGGAGCCGACCTCTCAGGCCCCCTTCAGCGAGCCAGAGGCGTCTCACTGGCTAATATTTGGAAGTCCACCACCAGGCCTTTCTTCCTCATCAGCTTTCATCCTGAAGTTCGGTTGAAACCTGTCCCCCTTGCGTAACCCTGTAGGTATTTAAAGTGCCACAGGTGTAGCGTCCAGCGTGGAAGCAAGATGCAGGTGAACGTACAGGGTAGAAGTGATGGGGAATGAGGTTTGCAGACCCTGGGCAAAAGCCCTCAGGGAGAAACCCCTCCTACCTGAGATGGACAGGCACGTCCACTCACTGACCACTGCTCAGAGCCCTGTGGAGACCCTGTGTTGCAGCTAGGGGGCGAGTTGGCCCAGAAAGACGGACAGGAACGAGGTGAGGAGGCCCTGTCTTGGGCCTGCAGGTGACTGGCTCCTTGCGCGTAAGCCCTTCTCTCTCTCTCTCTCTCTCTCTCTTCCCCCCCCCCCCCTTTCTCTCTCTCCTTCATGGAGAATGCAGGCCTGCTCTTCGGGGCCTGGCAAGACCCAATTATAAGGTGTTTGGAACATAGCCTTGCTTCACTAATTAAATGCATTTCATAATTGTGATGACTTCATAATGCCTGTAACTTTCTTTTTTACCCCGCTGCCTCCCTCTTTCACGGCGTTCCTATGCTCCCGTGTAAGCTGTCTAAGTGGCGGGCAGTGGAGAGTAGGCGTTTTTGGCTCGGGAACAAAGAGGCAGGAATGGTACTGACACGACGGTGGGCCCTTTGTGGGGCTGGCAGAGAATATCGAATAGACCACGGGCTGCCATGGAACGAACTCCTGTCAGTCTCCCAAGAAATACAGCCAGAACGTTCCTTAGGGGCTTGGAGGTTGGGACTTGGGCTCACTGACCTGGGCCACCTCACCAGGAAAGATCCGTCTGGAGAGGAAGACATCGGGTCTAGGAAAGCTGAGGGTCAGAGAGAGCAAGGGACGCCGCCCTCCACCCTTGAGGTGGATGACACAGCGGCCACAGCCCCAAAGAGGATGGCACTGGACTGGGTCACCCTTCATCCGTCGTGACAAAGGTCGCTGTGAATCGGTCAGCTCAGCCGTGACTCTGTTCCCTTTGCTTTCTGGGGGTTCACCTTCCTCAGACAGTGACCTCAAGGTTTGGGGCCTGATTGCAGGTATCTTAAGTAATCCCCCTGCGCCATTCCAAGGCAAGGTGTAGGCGTAGGAGGTAGTCACATGGGACAACAAACTCTTGTCCAGGCCACTGTGAAGAGTGGACATTGTAGTTTAAACAACAAAGAGCACTGGGGTGGGGGCCAGGGGGAGGCTCGTGTCCTTCTCCCACCCATGAGCACAGAAATGTCCTTGAAGGCCTGTCTTCAAGCCCACCCTCAGACAGCTCACAGAAAGGGGCCCAGTGGTCTGGCCATCCACACAGGACAGGAACATGGTTGGGAGCTGGTCAACAGGCTCCACGTCTCAGCCCAGACAACACGCAGGGTTACGAACAACTCGGGCAAACATGCCCTGGTGTTGTCTGCTGTTCCGTCGACCAGTTATCTCTCTGTTCACATCCACCCTGAGAGGTGGGCACTTGAAATGACTCATTCAAGACACTGGGGAAAATCTCCCTGGCTTCCAAATTAGGGAAAACTCATCACCTCCAGCTAGTCTTATTGATGTCAATGAATTTTCTTTCTAACCTTGTGAAAAGTCTCTGCCCTTATACACTACATATGTCCTTGTCTAATAGATAAATATATGTGTGTGTACATATAAATAAAGCCAAACTCACTCCGACTGAGTCAATTCTGACTCATGGCGACCCTGGACTGCCCCAGCCCCTGTTAGTTTCTGAGATGGTGTAACTATTTTTATTTTATTTTTGAGATGGTGAAACTCTTAACAGGAGGAGAAATCCTCTTCTTTCTCCACGGAGTTGCTGATGGTTCTGAGCTGCTGACCTTGTCTAATGGTAACCACGACGCCCCCAGGGCTCGTGTGTGTGTGTGTGTGTGTGTGTGTGTGTGCAAATCACAGCCATCAAATCAGTGCTGACTCAGAGAGGCTCCCTGTAGGGGTCTGAGATTGTAGCTGTTTACCTGAATAGAAAGGCCAGAGCTGATGGCAGTCCATTGCATAACCACGGCACCACCAAGGTGCCCTCTCTCTCTCTCTCTCTGAATAAATAAATAAATGTGTGTATGCATGTGTATATGCACACACATATATACAGTCTCTCTCTCTGAATAAATAAATAAAATAAATAAGTAAATAAGTGTATGCATATGTATATACACACGCATACATACCTAGTCTCTATCTATCTATCTATCTATCTATCTATCTATCTATCTATCTATCTATCTATCTATCTATCTATCTATCTATCTATCTCCCAACTCCCGTTGAGTTCCTGGTGACGCCTTGTCCCAGAGCTGGGCAGTTCTGCGCACGCAGGGTGCCCTGCGAGGCCATCTTTCCTCCGGCCAATGGGGATGGCGCATGCTGTGCACGTGTTGCGTCTGGGGGGAGGTCCCTACATGAAGTGTTCCCTGTTCTCTAAGCGGGGGTGGGGTGACTCAGAGGCCACGCTCACCAGGCCCTGTTTACTTCCACGACCCTCCTACCCCTCCCCACCGCCCGGAGTCACACGTGTTCATTCTCCTTCCATGAGTCAGCCTGGCTCTCGGCGGTTTCCAAATGTGTCCATTCTGGGGCCTTCTGGGCCAAAATAGAAACTTATTATGTTTTAAAGCGTCGAAGCCCAAGGTCACCCTAATATGAAATTGATGAGTTCCGACATCACCCGCAGGATGAGGAGTGGCGGCTCTGGGAACAAAGCCATCTCTGTGGGGATGCTCCTCTCCGTCAAGCCCTGTGGCTGCATGGTATGGCGGTGCTCCGGGGCCCTTCTAAGCGGGGACAGGGCAGGAGACCCGGCAACAAGCTCCCCGAGAGACAGCATGGGTGCACAACAAAAGCTGTCTGGTCCCCTGATTCCGTGGATCTGCACAGCACATCCCCGGGAGGTAGAATGTCGTCTTCCATGCAGGAGACCCAGTTGGATGCCCGCATGGTGCCCCTCTTACCCAGCCACCGCTAATCTCTCAGCGGAGGCTGGCACGTTGCTATGGCGAGGAATCCCTTTCCGAGGAGCCTCCAGACTCGCGGAATGGTAGGAAGAAAGGCCTGGTGATCCCCTTTTGAAAACCAGCCAATAGAACATCCTCTGAGCCACAACTGATGAAAGGGCCAGCATGGAGGCAGCTCTCAGCAAGACTGTGTGTTTAGTCGCCTCCTCCCATTCTGGGAGGAGGAATCAGGGGTCCGCCTGTGTGTGTCCCCGCCAGCACATGCCACTTGGTGAGGTGGTTGGGAGTTGCCTGGAGACTGTCTGAGAGAAGGAGGGAACCCCAGTAGGAGAGAAACAGACTCCTGGTTCAGGGAGGCGCTGCCAGAGCTCGGAGGAAGGAGAGTGGAGCTGACATATTCTCTGTCATCTGCTTGCCCTACCGTCGGTGGCAGGATCCAAGGCCCCAGCTGAGAAGGCAACAAGGAGCGCCAGGTTCTTGTGGGAGGAGCGTCTGCTCCCAGCGCCTTCACTTCCCAGCCCACCCCACTCCAGCTCCGCGCCTGGCTCTCGGAGATGATTAGCTCCAACAGTGGGATAAATAAGGATGCGATTGCTTCGCTTTCAGCCCTGTGACAGACTGGGGTCCTCCCGATGCCAGCCTGGCCTCGCCTTACCTCACATCCGGGCACCAGGGCCTCTGCATCCCTCTCGTCCTGGGAGCATTTCTGTGTGCCTAAGTCTTCCACAACTGTCCTTGCCAAGTGCCCACATCACATGTGTCCTGATGGGGGGCAGGGGCAATGCAGAGAGCACAGTCCAGGATGCTGCACTGCTAACCAAAAGACTGGGGCACCTCAGAAGAAAGGGCTGGCCATCTGATTGGCAAAGACTATATCCAGCCATCAGACACTCCACGGAGTGCACGCAGTGCTACCCCAACCAACACCAGGGGCTACCACAAGTGGGTGCTGATGCCGCGGCAGCTTCCTTGTTTGACTTACACCGCACAGGTGGCGCTGTAGGTGAGCTGCTGGGCTGCTAACCGAAAGGTCGGCGGTTCAAACCCACTGCGTGTTGCCAGAAGGCATGGCCTGGTGATCTCCTCCCACAGAATGACACTCAGGATAACCCAACGGAGCCATTCTGCTGTCACATGGCGCTGACATCCGACTGGGAGGCGACATGTGTGGCTGGGATCCACAATCCCTGCTCATTTTCTGCTCAGCCAATCTCCAAACCCCACCTTCTCTGGCCTCCTCCGACTTCTAGGAAATTCTAGCACAAAAAGGTTTTCCAGGCTGGAAGGAAGCACCAAGCACCTCCTGGAAGATGCGCTGTTGGCATCCTGGGGACCATGTGGACCCTACTCCACAGAGGAGAGACCTCGTAGATAACAAACTGGACTTGAACCTGGGACCCAGACAGCCTATGTCTCTCCAACAAACCTGTGTTGCCTTCAGCTCACCGTGGGGGTGACTGCTTCCCCTAGTTTCCCAAATACACATTTCACAATGGCAGCCCCCCAACCTACACCGGCCAACCCACGAGCCCCTCTCTCTACCCAAGTGTAAAGCCGGTCTGACAGGCCCTGAGCTTCTGTGACCGCAGGTCCCGACCAGCACCAGCACCCTCTCTTCACACCCAGGACACCTGCCACTTGGAGCCAAGCAGGGCCCCTCTCCCCACCCACTCTGTAGCTGCAATAACCAACCATAAAATCAACTATATCTTACTGCCGTGTAACATGCAGCATGAAAGCGGTGGCTATGTGTCTACAGGGTAAGGGAATATTCTGTCCAAATTGGCTTCCCTTCACTGCATGGCTGGCATGGAATCATCTCTGCCACTGAGGCTGGGAGACCCGAAGAGCTAGGATGGCCGTGTGGTCCATGGGTGAGGGGACCTGTGCATACACCTGGGTCAGATGCAAACAGCGATTCACAGGGGGCATGTAAAGATCCATGCACACTCCCCGTGTCCACACACATCCCCTGGCTGTGCAAGCACACGCCGTTGCACACATGACTCCTCCGCTGTACAGGCAGAGCTACACCGCTTCCCTGCGATGCACACACTTGTATGCACACACGGAGCAGTAAGGCCAGAGTGCTCCTTAGAGGCAAGCATGGTGAGACTTCATCTTACATACGTCGGACAGGTTGTCAGCAGACACCAGACCCTGGAGAAGGACATCATGCTTGGTAAAGTAGAGGAGCAGCTAAAAAGAGGAAGGGCCTCAACACAGGGATTGACACCTTGGCTGCGTCACTGGGCTCCGGCATAGGAACAATGATGAGGATGGTGCAGGACGGGCAGTGTTTTGTTCTGTTGTGCACTGAACAACAACAAGGTCTTTCAGCGAGCTCCGCTGAGTCCCTTTCCCCGTCGGTCTCACCAGGAGCCATCTCATGTGGTTCGGCCATCGACTGCACCCCAGTTGTACACAGTGAAGACCATTCCCGAGGGACAGAGTCTAAGAACTGGGACATTCTCTCCCTGACCGATTGCTAAGAGAGGTCACCCAAGGTGGCCGCCCTGGGTTTCCACCAGCCGAGCTGTATCAGCATAGGGACACAGCTCACACTGTTTGGAAAAGGAAGCCGGACGGAGTCTCCCCAGCACGTGTTTCCATCCCACTCACGTGCAGGGCGACCCCCGCCCTGTGGGAGAAGGCAAGCCCCGAGTAGCCGGAGCAGTAAACGTGTTAGGCTGCTATTAGCAAATCTGGTGGCTTGAGTTCTAGGAAGAAAGGCCTGGCGACCTGCTTCTGAGAAAGCAGCCATTATCACAGCATCATTCTCACGGGCTCCCCAGGAGCCAGAGTCGACCAGACAGCCCACAAGCCCAGACAGCCACTCACAGCTGATGGTGTGTGTGTGTGTGGTGGTGGGGGGGCAATGTCTGCCTCTGCCCAGCTGCAGACCAACGAAGCCCTCCTGACTGTCAGCCTCTGTGGCAGTTACGTAATCTTCTGTCAACTTGTGAAGAGGTGGAGTCTAGCCTGTCAATCAGTCGCCCATTGATAACCATGGATAAATAGCTCACTGGTGGCCAGACACACACAGATGCTCCGCTTCATATTCCTAATGACAAGACACATGGAGCTATGCTAGAGCCCTGGGGCTGGAGGAGCCACGTGGAGATTCCTGCCAGTGCTGAGATGCTTCCCCTGCCACTGGATCCACAAGATTTCCACCCACTGACCTGTGATCTTCCTGCATTCAGCGTCATTACATGTATTTTGTGAGTCTGAAGAGGAATTTATAGATGGTATTGGACAAATGTGTTAATGTCTGACTTATGGGCTTGATCTGGGCTGGGCTGGGATGTTTTCTCAATATTCGATTGCTCTTGTATATAAAGCTCTTTCTTATACACATGAGCGTCTATGAATTTGTTTCTCTAGTCTACCCAGACTAACACAGCCCCCTAGCCCTTTCTAGAGCAGGGTCAACCCGTTTCTCCCGGGAAGAGGAGGCAGCTCCTGGTCCTGGGGAAAGAGCTGCCCACTCCTCTCGGGAGGTGAGGGTCCCTTGGAAGTCCAATAGGATTCTCGTCTTCCACAAACCACACTAGGCCAGCTGCAGAAGGCAGCGGGCTGCTCTAAACACGTCCAGTTTCTGAACGGAGGCAGGGCAGGCGAGGCTGTGTGTGTGCAGAGTGTTGTGTGCACGTTATGAGCACCCAGGGCCAGGAATTGGAAGACGAGGTGTGTGCCCTGCATTCCAGGACCACAGGAAGTGTGGACACACACTAACTCCTGCTCCGAGAGGCCACTCCAAACTCCAGGGCTCCAAATGTCCTGGCACCCTCCATGCGAGGCAGAGGTCATTCTTGTTTGTAGGGAGGGACTGGCTCGACAACACAAGCAGCCCTGCAGATGGTGTCCAAGTCAGCCAACCACAAGGCTGAGAGGGGATGTGACACCGGAACCAAGGTGGTGCCCCACGTCCTGGAAAGGTCATCTTACAGATGCTGCCAGGATGGGGGCTTCTTGGAGCTTTACATCAGACCAACCACGATCCTCTCCAGGTCGCATGGCCGCATCGTAGAGACAACTGTTATTCTACTGGTCTTATGAGAGCGAGAGCATCGCATGCTCAGTAGTCTACAACTAGTTACTCAGGGCTACGTTGTAACTACTACCTGCTCCCAATAATAATGTGGAGACGGATGTCCACCCTGCCAAATTCCCTCAGCAAGATGCCTCCCTTTTCTTCCCCCAGAAAACAGACGCCTGGGTCCTAAAGTGACCCTTGGTACACAGGCCACCCACATACCCAGCAATGGGGATATTGACCTCATCCATACCATGTGGCATAGACTGCCCCCCCATGCCCTTTAAGGGGACATAAGTGGTGGAGAAAGGACCATTGGAGCTGAAGATGCTTGCATGTTGACAAGTTTCTTCCAGAACAAGGAGAAACCTGGGCACAAGAAGGACCCCACACAGGCTTCCTCCTGGCTCAGGCGAGGATCCAGCTGCCACAGGAAGGGTAAGGAGTCTCCGGGCAGTGCAAGCAGTTGACGCACTGGGCTGCCAACTGCAACGTTGGAAGTTCAAGTCTGCCCCAAGGTGCCTCACAAGAAAGGCTGGTGACCTGCTTCTGAGGAACCAGCCACTGCAAGTCCTCTGGAGCGGAGTTTCTATTCTGACACAGGGTGGGGTATCATGGGTCATGAGGCAGAGCTATCTCCATAGTCTCTAGTTTAGGGCACCCTTTCCATCTCACACAGCAGACAAACAGAAGGCAAGGGAAGAAAAGTGGGAGACGCTCAACAAGACTGTCTTCCCCGCCTACATTTGGGATGTGGAAATTCTGTGGCTGGAGAAATGGATTGGCCTTGGATGTGGTTCCCAATTGCCTGCCTAGGGCATTCCCCACACGCACCCCAAGAGTAATGCACCAGACCCCAAAGATCCCACGAACGCATCAGACCCCACCGCATATGCGCAGCTCTTTGAAAGCCAGCCTTGTCAGTTCTCAGGCATCTACTGCGTGGACCCCTTGTTCAGACTGTCCCCCAGTGAAAGGCCTGTTTAGTGAGCCAGAGCCAGACCCTTAGGCACCCTTCCCACGGTCCCGCTCATAAATACTTATCCTACATGAGCCACTCTGCAAGGCGCAGGTAACAGAAGGCAAAGCATGTCCCGTTCTGCGAAGGGAAGCAATCAGGAGTGAAAGCCAACGTTGATGAGACGCAACACCATCTCTCACTCTCTGGGGACGATGGCTGAACCTATTCTTTCCCAATTGGGACCCCACACTTGGTTTAGGTGCTGAACTGCCCGTCCCGAGTGTGCGTGTGGCTTATTGGAGCAGGGGTCTCTTAGAGAGCATCAAACAGAGCCCCCAGCGGCTCTTATATAAAAGATTCTGGTGGAGAAGTTAGATAGGATCACGAAATGCCTCTCCGCCCTCAGCAAAGACACGGTCACCTCCACACACATCACAGAAGACCTAGCATGGACCTGGACTGCTCTGCCCAACTGCCCCAGGAGGTGATCCTAGTGCGGATGGGTGGACGCGCCACAGGTCACTGAGATGCAGGCTTTACCCCCCAGGTCTGGTTCCTGAGAAGCGAGGGTGGTAAGATGTCAACCTGCTTCCTTTGGACACGTGACAAGGAAAGGCCAACCTCTAGAAAAAGACATCCAGTGTGGGAGAGTCGAGGCCCGGAAAAGCAAGCGGAGTGCAGCCCTCTCCTCAACGGACGGGACGCGGCGGGCCCCACCATGAGCTGGACCCCACCAACCAGGATGCAGATGGCACAGGGCGGGGCAGTGTTTCCCTGTGCTATGTGTGAGGTCGCCAGGAGTAGCAGTCAACCAACAGCTCGCAACCGTGGTTCCTGGCCAGTCCCCTGGGAAGCCTGGTTCGCAGACTGAGGGAGTATTCAGGACTTTACCCAGAGTCCTTTGTGCTGGGGCTAAGCTTAAAAGGTAGGGTATCCAGGAAATCATGTTTCAAAGGGCCCCCCGCCCCCCCATCTTCACGATATTTCATATTCCAGCCAACAGTTGTGAAAATGAACATCACGGTCTGAATGGAGGCAAGGAATGGAAGAGGCAGCAGGGACACAAAAGGAAACATGTGGTCCGAGGGGCACGCACAGAAAGAGCAGAGGCCACTGTTGCTAGGCAACTGGTGCTGGTCCACCAAAGAGTGGTAGGGCTTCTGCGTGGCCTGGATGTAGATGAGCATCGGGTCTTTGGGAGCATCCGCCGGTGGCACCACCGGCCTCTTCTCCTTTTGCCTCCCCAGCCCCGCCCCACCCCAGCCCAAGCCATAGATGTCCTGTCCCCAAGGACATGTCCGCTGGCGGGAGGACAGCAGACACGAAGAAGGGACATAAAGAAGACGTGAGGAGGAAACAAAAGAGATGGGCGAGGGAGAGGTGAGTGAGAAGATGGAGGGATTGAGAACTGAAGGGCATCTCCCTCCACGCCTATCTCTGCCTAGATTCTTACTCACTGTGCAGGACTGGCATCAGCTCTGACCCCATAGCAAAACCCAGGGACACCAGGTTCTAGAACATGCCAAGGGGGGCATGATGATGGGTCTGTGAGGACAAGAGAGCAGGTCCTGGGGTGTTGCTGTAAGCTGCCGTGGGCATGAAGTACACCCCCTTCCTCAGAAGGGTGGCTGCTTCTTTGTGTTTCCTCTCTCACACCTGTGGCTCTTTGAAGAAAGGTGTGCACATTGTACTCATCCCTAGCTGGGGCACCTGCTGCTAACAGCGGGGAAGACGCCTGTCCTTTATCAGGAGTGAATGACAAGCGCGAGGGGGACCACTTTGAACTGGCCCTCTCATGGCAGATGAAGTCCAAGCAGGTGGGTCTGTATCTGTAAACTGTGGGTGAATGGGATTGATACTCAGCACAGAGGAGAATTCCCGCTCAACTGCCTTGCTGGAAACCTCATTTCCCTCGGAGGAAACAAGGGCTTAGCAACCAAGTCTCTTGGATGGTAAGTCAGAGGCAAGGTGCCCGGTCGCCAAGCACGGCTCCTGGAATTGCTCTCTCCCCAACACCCTGGCAGTCATCCTGTCCCTCTGAGTCTCCCATTCTAGAGCTTTGGTCCATATTTTTTCCCATGCCAGTTATTGTTCACGTCACCCAAACTATGTACATATACATGTGAGTCTCTTCCGATTTTGCCGAAAAGTCATGACTGAGCAGGTTCAAATCAGCTTGCAGCCCTGTATCCAGAAGCAGATGGGGATTTACTGACTGGAAAGGAAGCAGGGGCTGTAGCAGCCTTCTCTAACGAGGCCTTGGGCCTGCAGCTCAGCTTGTTTGGTACATGATAACGTCACACACTACTAAGAAAGATGAAAACTCTGGGGGTTAACTATGGCAACACAGTATGATTCATGCATTCAGAAATGTTAAGATACGAGGGATAGTGTGTGTCTCCGGAAGGTGGAAATACTTTCAAATCCGAAGTTCCCAAGATGGGTTCCCAACTCTTCCCAGAATGGGCTCAGTCGGCATAAGCAACTTCATGGCCTAAGTCCTGAAGACCTGCCCTGTCACAGACCGGCTGCCCCTGTGGGCACACTCATCCCTTCTCAGCTGTGGGCCAGTCTGGTACTGTCCACTTGCCTCTCGCCTCCCTAGGCCTGTCCTCCCAGGGAGTCTGTGCTCTGAGCCCCCAGGGAATGTCGCTTCCTCCCCGCATCCCCCAGCCATGGGGTTGATTTCCAGTCATAGTGGCCCTGTAGGACAGCCAAGCTGGACGGAAGCCGGCTCCCACGTTGATCTCCCATGGGCGCCCATGCCATCCTTTCAGGTAGTAGCCGAGCGCTTTAACCACTGTGCCACTAACCCCTCCTTCACAGCAGAGCTCTGGGTATTTCCTCTGGGCCCCATGAAAAAAACGGAACGATACCCCAGACCCAAAACCCACCACCAGTCAGTTGATTCCAACTCACAGCGATCTTTGACCCCAGTAGAACTGCTCCCGCGGGGTTTCCGGAGTGAGTCTTCATTTTTAGGTGGCAGGCTGCCACCCCTTCCCCTGTGGAGTAAGTGGCTGGGGGGTCCAAACCACAGACCCCTCTGTGGGCAGCCGAGCACTTAAGCAGTGTGCCACCAGGGCTCCTACCCTGGCGCCCCCACTGCTATCAAGTCGAGTCTGACGTACATGGACGAGACTTTGTAGCACATAGTGTAGGGGGGCGTCGCTGGACCCCTAACAGGAATTTACTGTGATAAATGGACAGAGCTCTCAGGGCATGACTGAACACGCGAGAAAGGGGGTCCCTCCGCCACATGACAGCACGGGTGGGGGGCATGAGTAGCGGCGCTGATGAGGACAGCTCCGGAGTCCCCGCGTATCCTGGGTCAAACGAGGGTTCTGTGGACACACGGGATCACAGATCCATCTTGGCCGTAAAAGAAGAAGCTTCTGTGATTGTCGTTCTCAATTAAGTTGGGCTTAAAAATATCACATTGGTAACAACTGCTGGTTTTAAGACCCTTGAAAGTGAAACCCAGACAGAGAGAGTCCTGGCTCCTCCTCCTCTCTGCAGCTCCGTTATGCTGTGGGTCCAGGCGAACCTCTATGGCGAAGCCTGGTTGGAGAGGGATCCCCCAAGGTGCTTTGGGGAGGACTGGGAGGTGCTGGCACCAGGCAAGGGTTCCTGGCAGAGGTTAAGCCAAACCCAACCAGTTACCCACAAGTCCATTCCCCCTCGTGGAAACCCCACCCTCACACCTCCTGGGGCCCAGTGCAACCATTCCACGGGGTTCTCAATGAAAGGCATCTTTGGGGATATCAGACTTTTCTTCCGCACGATGTCTGGATGGGTTCCCAAAACTAATTCTACCATGAAGAGCAGTTGCCAGCGTCCAGGGACACCAAGGTCCTGGCAGAATGTAAGGAAGGCGCTGTCCAAAGTCTGAACATTCAGGACCCATTCCAAGGGTCAGATAATTTTCCACAGCATAGAAAATGACTATGGAGGTCTCGTGGTGCTGGGGGTTAGGCCTTGGGACGCGAACCCAGAAGTCAGTGGTTCTAACCTACAAACAGCCCTTCAGGAGAGCGATGAGGCATCTGTTCCCATACACATTTGTGCTCTGAGAAGCATGGGGTCACTATGGGTACGAGCCACATGGACAGCCGTGGAAGGATAGAGAGGCCACTGCAGAAAAAGCAGCCAGGAAGCGACTTTGCAATGACAATAAAGGGGACACTGGGTGCAGCTTGGGAAGGAAGGTCTGTAAGTGACCACTTCACAGTGACCTTGTGGTTAGCAAGGTGGGTAGGGACTCAGGGTCTAACGCCAGCTAGGGCCACCCACCCCCTTCTAGGAGAACTGAGGGTCTCTGTTGATGAGCTGTGGATACCTGACCCCAGCTTCCTGGCTGGAAGTGTGTAGGACATAAGTATTTCCTTCTCATAGACAACAGGCAAACACCTAGAAGCCCCTATCATTCGCCATGGAGCGGATTCAGACTCCTGGCCACTCCAGGTGTGTCAGAGGGGAGCATGCCCCCACAGGGTTTCAATGACCGTGACCTTGGAAAGCAAAGTGTGAGCTCTTTCTCCCAAGGCACCTCCAAACCCATGGTCACGGTGTCGATTCTGACTCATAGTGATCCACGTTGGGTCTTCTAGACTGTGCCTTTGTGGGAACAGATGGTCTCATCTTTTCCTACCGAGCAGCTGGTGGGTTTGAACCAGTGGCCTAGCTATCCATATAAGGAGCTCAACACCTATTTCCTGTCATCACCCAGGGATTCCCCTAGAAGAATCTAAAACTCACTGCCATTGAGAGTGACCCCGCAGGACAGGGCAGAACTGCCCCTGTGGGTTTCTGAGACTGTCAGCCTCATCTTTCTCCCCCGGGGGGACTGACCTTGCAATTAGCAGCCCGATTAGTAACTGCGATGCCCCCAGGGCATCAGCAATTTATGAACAAGCATGAAATGAATGCACGAGGGACAGAATCACCTACAGCTGCCCAGATCTTCAAAATAACCCATTCTTCTGGAAGTTGGAAACCCCAGCAGTGCGTAGTGGGATTAGTTTTTAAACCAACAAACTAGAGAACTCAGAGACCAGCCCCTCAACAGTGGGGAGATATCTGGTTAAGATCAAGGCACTGGGAACACGCCCTGGTGCTTAGCATTTGTCATGCAACCCTTGTCCTTCTTTCTTTATTTTTATTTTTCTGTTAAATCCACACTCTAAGAGACCACCATTCATCTCACCATGGGAGCCGCTCCAAAAAAAAATAATCACCTGGATTATTACTGTCATTTTCTTCTTTCTGTTTAGCCTTGTTTTTGTGTTTTATTGTTTCTCTTAGGTTCCCCCGTTTATGAAGCACAGCAGGAGTGGATCATACGCCCATCAACCACGACCACAAGGCTCTTGTTTCTTTCTTGAGGGGAAGAAAACTAACTGCCCTCGGTTGCTGCTAACCACAAGGTCAGCCATTCAAATCCACCAGCCGCTCTGTGGGAGAAAGATGAGGCTGTCTGCTCCCATCAAGAGTCACAGTCTCGGAAACCCACAGGGGCGGTTCTGCCCCGTCCTGCAGGGTCGCTGTGAGTTGGCATGGACTGGTGGTGGTGAGCGGTTTCGGTGATTGCCCGACGATTATTATGACTCTTTCACTCGCCACATGGTGGTTGCTTGAATTGCTGCTGACTGACTGAATGAATGAGCACCAGAAGCTGGTCCCTCAGAGTGGGCGGGGAAGGAAGGGTCTGATGCAGCCTGGGGCTCTGCACACCGGGGTTCCCGTCAATGGCTACTCTGAAGATGCTTTAAGCCCTGTCCCCTAAATCTTCCGAGCTCTGCCGCCAACTCCAGTCGGGAACGGCCCTCCAATAACCATGGCGACATCGGCTCCTGGCAGGGTCCCAGGGGGTCCAGTGTCTCACCCCCAGAGTAACTCTTGTGGAACTGCCAGAAGACCCTCCATGGCCAGCGGAAGGGCCCAGCTGGACCATAAATTGTGCAGACAAAGATAAAGACACGCATTCTCTCTGGGCTCAGACGTCCTCACTGCGCACGGCAGCCTCCCCTCTCTTCAGGCACTGGGCCCTCCCCTGCCCCTTCCCTCCTGGGTCTCTCTTCCCACGCCCCATCCCTCTGTCCCTCTGTTCGCCTTCCCCATCTGCTGCCAGACCAAGAGGCCCCGTGAGTCCTGGCTCCACATCACCCCACAGCGGGTACAGTGGGCCGCCTGTTGGCCTGACCTCAAGATGACCCTCTCTGTGGGTCTGAGCCTTGGTGTCATTTCACCTTCTCCCCACCGACAGCTGTGAGCCAACGGGGACCCCCGCAAGGGGCAGTCAGCAGAGAGGGACGCAGATACTGCTGGGAATTGCGGGGTCTTACTTTCGGTAGGGTGTGTGACTTCTCTGAGCCCCGTAAAATAACGCAGACTTGGTGGGACGGTTACTGATACTGTCAGGTGCCATCCAGCTGGTGACCCTACACACAGGGGCAGGAAACACTGCCAGGTCCTGTGCCAGCCTCACTATGGTTGCTGTGCTTAGAACCCACAGTGGAAGCCCCTGTGCCAATCCACCTCATGGAGAACCTGTCCCTTTTCTATCCGCTGCCTCTGCGTTACCAAGCACGATGTCCTTCTCCAGGCAAACGAGTCCATGCTAGAATTTAAACTCAAAACTCACTGCCATCGAGTCAATTCTGACTCAGTGACCCTGTAGGACAGAGAAGTCCTGTGGACTCTGAGATGTGAACTCTTTTACGGGAGTAGAAACCTTGTCTTTCTCTGCAGAGTGGCTGGTGGTTTTGAACTGCCGACTCTGCAGTTGATAGCCCAGCGTGCAACCACTAAACTACCAGGGCAACTGGAGTCAAATTTAGCTTTCCCCAATCTAAGCAATTTCTAGTGAGATCCACATCTTTGGCTCCCAAAGGGAGTAGGCAGGTAGGCACTTGAACTGTTTGGTAGAAAACTGAAAACAGACTTAAAAAAACCCAACTTCTCATGTTTGACAGTACCCAGCGGCTCACCCCCACATCTGTGATGGGAGAGGCTGAGTGAACACCTGATGACCAGGTGTAGCCTGCGTGCACACAGTCCCTGTCTCTCACTCCAGAGCTGATGACGGGGCCAGGCTTTTGCTGCCACCGACCCTCAAACACTGACCTTCCAAACTGGGAAGACCACAGCGACTCAGGAGTGGCCTGGGTTGTCCTCCCTTTGATGATTGCCCCCTGCCCTGACACAGCCCACCCCTGCCCACTGCCGCAGGAGCGGGTGGGGCTTTCCAGCCGGGGTGGTTAGATTACAGACAGCAAGGGCGGGAAGGTCTTTGAGTTGCTGAGTGACTCAAGTGGGAATATCAGTGGGCGTTTGGGCTCTTCAGTGGTACAATTCTCACCTTCCATGTAAGACTCGCCCCCTCTCCCTGTTTGATTCCTGGCCTAGGCACCGCATGGGTAGCCCCACCTGGCCGTCCGCACAGGCTTCCGTGTTGGGCAGGTTCTAGCGGAACTGGATGGACTAGCAAGAAAGGCCTGGTGATCTACTTCCAAACACCAGCCCACGCAAACCTAGGGAACCCAACAGTCGTCTCAGCAACCAGTCACGAATAGCCAGGGCTGGGAGGTGCTTCCTCTGGTTGTGGGTCAACAGCAGTCAAGGGCAACCGGCAGATGCTAGACGGGGAGGCGTGGACATGTGGGAGCTCCAGAGGTCCCGGCCGACGTGACTGATGAGCGTTCTCTTCAGGGTCTGTGCAGAGTGGTGAGCAGACGGGCAGGTGTGATGGAGGGTATCTCCGATCAGGACCAAGACAATAACATTAAATGACAGGTCAGAGGGAGAGAGGCAGACACCTCCCTTTGCAGAACCTGGGAAAGATAACAGAAGGCAGAGGACTGGGGTGTGGCCCTGATCCCATTGGCTCTTGTTGCTCTGGCTGCCCTTGGGGGTCACTAGAAGATGCCCACTCTCGTCGGACAGGTAAGCATCAGTGCCTTGGCAGGCGGATCCTCTCCCCACCAAGAGAAGGAGCCTAAGGGGGTCCGACCTTGCTCTTCCAGCTCAGAGAGCCTGCTGGGGAGAACTCTAGAGCCCTGCAGGGCAGGAGCTGGGCCCTGTCGCCATGACGACCACCCAAGCCCAAGGCCAGTCTCATCCCCTGGAAATGGAATGAGAGAGAGAAGCGAGGGCTGAGCCTGTCTGCGTGCAGGTGTGTGTGTGCTGTGCTGACACAGGAGGGGCAAAGCGAAGCTGCAGTGGGGTTGGGGAACTGAGAGGGCAAAATGCCAGTGGGGGTCCCACGATGGTTAGAGATGAGTCCCTGCCGATCCAAGAAGAAGCTTCCAGAGGGCCAGGCAGGAGAAGCGAGGCCACGCAGGGAGCAGTCACAGCCTGAGGGTCTAGAGCAGTGGTTCTCAACCTTCCTAGTGCCACGACCCTTTCATACAATTCCTCAGGTTATGGTGACTCTGCCCCCCCCAACCATAAAAATTATTTTTGTTGCTATTTCATCACTGTAGTTTTGCTACTGTGATGAATCAGGTGACCCCTGTGAAAGGGTCCCAAAGGAGTGGCGACCCACAGATTGAGAACCACTGATCTAGAGCGTGGTTGATCACAAGGGGCCGGGGGGCGGGGCAGGCGAGAAGAGGCTGCAACACCATTCCAGGTACAGGGAGAGCAAGCCACTGCCAGAGACCACTTGCAAGGGTGGCAAAGCCCAGCCAGCCCTGCCCTCCACTCTAAGTCCAGGACGACTTGTGTTTCCCGGGGTGGGGGAGCTGCACTGGACCCCTTTCCCCCTTGGGCAGCATTCAGACCATTTATTGCTCTGCAAACTCACTGTCATCAAGTCAATTCTGACTGACAGAGACCCGTAGGACTGCCCCTGTGAGGTGCCAAGACTAACACTTTATGGGAGTAGAAAGACTCTTCTGTGTCCCACAGAAGAACAGGTTAGTTTCAAACTGCCGACCCTGCAGTTTGCAGCCCAATACAAACCCCACTGTACCATCTGAGCCCCTGTCTCACTGCTTCTACTAGGTGCATTTGAACCAGAATTCCCAGCCCAGACACATTGGCATGCAAGGACCTGACACATTGCAGAGAATCCTTGGGCAAAAGGTGCCAGGGGAGGGGGAAGAAACTGCCCTCACCTTGCTGTTTTCCCTGTGGGGGTGCTGGGTGCATGGCATGATGGACCTATCGGGTAGGGGCATCAGGTATACATACGGCTGTCCTGAAGTTCTGCCAGCGTCCCAGGAATCCGCAGGACATATGTGGCTGCTGGAGGCACACAGATGGGTTATGACCCTGGGCCTGCCACTTACGAGGAGGTGGGCATGGCTCAGAGAGCTTATCCTCCCCTTTGGAGCCCAGGGTTCGAATCTCGCAGTGCCCCTCCTGCACACACATTTCAGCAGAGCTGCTGGTCAAGCAACCAGCCAAAGAAAACCCAGTTCTCGGGACGGTCTGGGCCCCAGCCCATCATAAGCAACATTTTACTCCATTAGGCACAGGGGGTGCACAGGAGTCAGTGGGCTCTGGCAGGGGAGGGCCAAGCTATGACAGCTACCAACGACCTCGTACTAACTTTCTTTCCTTCCATGAGCACTCAACCCCTGTCCCTAATCTTTACTATGGAGGTGACAGTGGAACGAACTTCAAACCCATAGTCTGTGTAGGGAGGGGAAGCTACAGCCTCGCTGAACCTGTAAGCCAGGACGAGCACCAAGCCCGAGAACCGGAGCCCCAGGAGATGTGGGGTGCCCCCTGCCTTTCTCCTTCCTGGGTCTTCTCTTCTGCTGAGTTCCTGGCTTCCCCACGTCGTGGGACTCACAGAGAAGCAACATGCTTGACACCAGGCCAGGAGGCCAGGAGAAGAGATTGCTCCTGGTTGCAGACGAAGGACCTCGTGAGCGCTGGCTGCCCTAGCCCGGCCAGGCTGTGGGGTCAAGACTCCAGGGCACAGTCACTAAGACCAGGCAGAGCAAGCAGCGCCCGCCCCACACCCCGCCCAATGTGGGAAAGGTGTGTGAATACACGGAGGTGTCCAAAAGTGCATGGAAAGAAGGAATGAAAAGATAGTGGAATTTCCCCCCACGAACTTCCTGGAGTCCCTTCATTCTCCCGGGCATCAAGAGGGCCCCCACCCTCTCACCAAGCACCCATGGGGCCAGGGACGTTCTAGGTTTAGCATGATCAGACCTGGGTCTGGGGTGGAGCCTGTTCTCCCGATGCCCCTCCTTGGTCCCCTCAGAGTGGGGGGAGGTAGAACAAATGCTGGGGAGGCTGCCCTGTACCCAACACAGGCAAGGGATGAGTTGAGCCTTTCCCTAGGGACCCAGTGACATGCAGCCTCCAGTGGGTACCGCTGCCTGCTCACATATGAACAGGAGTCACTGGGCACGTGCCCAGCCTGCAAAGCTCTGCCAAGGACAGGGCAGCCAGAGCTAGCCATCATTAGAGGCCCACGCATTGGAGCCGCCCTTGAGAGATACTTAAAAATAAATGAGTTATTTAGTGTTCTCTCTCTCTCTGTGTCTCCCTCGCTCTCTCTCAACAGCACCTTTCAACCCAGGAGCTGCCAAAGAGGTTAGGCGGCTGGCTATGTATAGAAACCCATCACTCACTACTGAAATAGATCCAGGCAGCCACTTGTCCACACCGTGGAGGGTGAGAAGAGAAGTAACCGGATCCAGACAGAACTGGGGTGCGGGGTGTGGTGCCTGGAGAGGCTGTCACTCACTTCCTGGTGTGGCTATCGGGACCCACAGGGAGGGGAGCCCACATCCTCCCAGGTAGAGTTAGTCCTATTTGGAAAGGCCTTCAGGGACAAGACATGAGATACATTCTCATGCCATGGTTGCAGGACCCAGACCATCCAAGCTGCTTTGCACAGGCTAAAAGCACAATCCCTTCTGAAGTCCCCCCAAGAGCTATGCTAAGTCCAGGCAGGCAGATGCAAGCCAAAAGCACAGTGCAATGTCAGGCTACAGCTACCCAGGCTGGAAATCATGGAAAGATGAATGTTGGCAAGTGTTGGAGAGGATGTGGGGTGATGGAATCTCATATGTTGCTGGTGGGGATTTAAATGGTGGAGCCACATGGGAAGACAACCTGGAGAAACTCCCCAGAGGAGCCAACATAGATTGACCGTGTGGCTCAGCAGTGTGGCTCCTAGCTGTGAATCCCAAAGAACTAAAAACCCATGTCCACCGAGCCAGCCAGGGTGTGCCATAGCACCGATGAAACACACAACATTCCTCTATTTCTTTAATGCTTCCACCCCCCTCCCACTATCATGACCCCAGTTCTACCTTACCAATACAGCTAGACGGGAGTATGTACACAGGTACGGGTAAGAGCTCTCCACACACAGAATCCAGGACGGATAAGCCCCACACCATCAATAATGAGAGTAGCGATACTGTGAGGGTAGGGAGATGGTGGGGGGAGAAGAGGAAGAAAGGGGGAACCGATTATAATGAACGATGTATAACCACCCCCACCAGGGGGATGACCAACAGAAATGTGGGTGAAGGGAGACAGCAGATGGTGTAAGACATGAAAACAATAATAATTTCTACTTTATCAAGGGGTCACGTGGGTGGAAGGGTGGGGGAGGGAGGGAAAAAGGAGCTGATACCAAGGACCTAGCAGAAAGAAAATATTTTGAAAATGGTGAAGGCAACATGTACACATGTGCTCGACACAATGGTTGGATGTATGGATTGTGATAAGCATTGTACAAGCCTCCAATAAAAGAATATAAAAATAAAAATATTTAAAAAAAAGAAAACAACGATGGCCACATATGTACAAATGTGCCTGATGCAGTCGAAGTGTGTATTATTATAAGAGCTGTGAGACCCCAATAAAATGATTTATGAAAATATACATGTCTGCATGACCACATGGACACAGCATTCTTAGTAGCCACGAAGGTAATCTGACCCCCAAATCACCCACTGTTGAATGAAGAGAGAGTCCAAACGTGGCAAACACATAAAATGGAGTGCGAGCTGGCAATTAGAAAGGAAATGCGGTTCTGATCCATTTTACAACGTGGGTGGATCTTAGAAACATCCTAAGTGAAAGAAGCCGTGTGCTTCCACTTACACGAAATAACAGACGAGGAGACACCACGGAGGAGCAGGGTGGGTTAGTGGGCACCTGGTGGGGGGTGGGGGGTGACTAAGGAGCTCTGTTGTTCTTCTTGGAGGACAGGCAGACCCCAGGGCACAAATGTCTGATGTACATAGAACCCATCGTGAACAAGCCAACCCCTTAACACCTAGTACACTGAAAATTCGAGGTCCGTGCAGTGGTGTGTCATAACAAATTGGGGCTACTTTGTTAAATGCATCAAGACATTACTAGTATTAGCCCGCTGCCCTCGAGTCTATTGCGACCCACAGTGCTCCCTCCCTATGGGAGAGAGAGGAACCCGTCCCCAGGGTTTCCAAGATGTAAATCTTTGTGGGACGGAGCAGACAGCTTCCTCTTCCTTCCTTGGAGCCACTGTAGTGTCCAACCGCCCACCTTCGGTCAGCAGCCTGAAGCTGAACCTCCTATGGCAGCGGGGGTGGTGGTGATGATGATGATGATGATGATGATGACTGTATTGTTTTGTTCAAGGTGTCTTAGTGTGTCTGGGGATGTTTCTTTGCAGTCTTTGTGCATCCTTATTCTATCTCTACACCAAGCAAATCGTCAGAGGAGCTGGATTATACGTAGAAGAACGTGGCATCGGGATTGGAGGGAGGCTTATTGACAATCTGAGATATGCAGGTGACATAAGCTTGCTTGCTAAAGGTGAGCAGGACTTGAAGCCCTCGTGCTGAAGACCGAGGCATGAAGCCTTCGGGGTGGATTATGACTCCATGGAAGGAAGACCCAAATCCTCACCACTGGGCCCATGGGTGACACCGTGATACATGGAGCAAGTCCGACATTGTCAAGGATTTCGGCCTGCTTAGAACCACAATCAATGTTCATGGAAGCAGCCACCAAGAGATCAAAAGACGGTGCATTAAGTAAAGCTGCCAGACAAGACTTCTTTAGAGTGTTGCAAAAAGCAAGGAGGTCACTTGGAGGACTCAGGTGAGGCTGACCCAAGCCATGGTACTTTCAGTGGCCTCCTCTGCAGGTGAAAGTTGGACAGGGAATCAGGAAGTTGCAGAGGCATCGATGTGTTTGCATTGTGGTGCTGGTAAAGAATATTGAAAGCCCTCTGGACTGCTGAAATGGCAAGCCAAGCTGTCTGGGAAGAAGTATGGCTGGAGGCATGGATGGTGCAACTTCGTCTGACATTCTTTGGACATGTGGTCAGGAGAAACCGGTTCCTGGAGATGGACACCATGCTCGGTGAAGTGGAGAGGCAGTGAAAGAGGAAGACCCTCGAGGAGATGGATGGACACAGTGGCTGCAGCAATGGGCTCCAGCCCAGGAACCACTGTGAGGACGGAGCAGGACCGGGCAGTGTTTCCTCCTGTTGGGCATTGCATGGCTCTGGGTTGTCTGGGTTGGAACGGACTCCATGACACTTCACAACATGCACAGAAAGGCATACCATCTATGCAGACAGACATTTGGCACATTGACATTGGATATAAAATGCATCTGTTTCAACTTAAGTACAAAGGTGAGCCTCACAAGGCAGACCGGGGACTGCCTGTCATGCAGATATTTTAGAAAGAGCCGTGGTGATGGTGTCAAACCATAGATGTGGCCCAGCCACCTGAACCGCACACCATAAGTGGGCGAATCCAAACGTTATCCCATGAAGCACATAGAGCTCATTAAGCCTGCTTTTAAACAAGAACACTAACCCCCCAAGCCCTGCTTTGCGAATGTTTGGGGCAACTTTGCCTTCCCAAGAGCTGGGCACAGTCCCTGGAATCAGCGTGCGGGCTGTGCTTCCATGCCAACACCCATTCCTGGTGAAGGACGGAATGCCCTCCCTTGCTCCCTAGCACCCTGGGGCCTCCTTGAGCGCCTTGCTGTATTCTTGAGCCCGCCCCAGCCTGGGTTCCTATGACTTGCCCATGGTCCTTTCTAGTGGTGGCTTTGTGAGAACACGTCTCCCTGCCCTGCAGGCCCTGCAGGGAAACCCAAGGCTCGGAGCCAGGGAGTGGTGAGGGGCTCCTCACCCAAACATCCCCACAGGGAGCCCCCCACTCCCTGCAGAAGGCACAAGCGCAAAAAGAGGCACCCAGTACGGACAGACAGACAGAGGGTCAGGGATGTGGAGCCCATGTCTGGGTAACCCCCGCGGCAGAGCTCAGTGGGCAGGAATGGCCACGTTCACTGCACCAATCCCTCAGCCGCCCTCTGGCCCTGGGCTCCGCGCTCCACAGTCGGGAAAGGAGGAAAGAAAAGAGCATGCGGAGACCGGTTGGAAAATAAAAAGGGGCCAATTCCCTCTTATTAAGCCTGTTATTAGGCTGCGAATCAAATTAAACCACCGGGCTTTCCGCTTACTGAGTGCTATTTTAAGGCTTATTAGACGATATTAGGATTGGCATACATTGCCACTGACATAATATCGGCCTTTAATTGGATTGAAGGGCGAGGGCTGTATTCAGCTGGAAGGGGCCCCCACGAGCAGTGACTTGATATTCTTCTCACAGCCCGCCCGCTTCCCCTGCTGGCCGCTGGCCGAGTGGCCAGAGAGGGGGCTGCAACCAATTCAGACCCCAAACACAGCTGGTACCCGCCTCCTCCCCCTCCTCATTTGATAGGCTGCCCAGAACCTACAGCAGCCCCCCACCCCCCCACCCCCGGCTTCGCTGGGTACCCATCGCCAGTGTGATGCCCATGGAGGGTGGGATGTGGTGACCATTTTCATGGTGCCAACCCCAGCCACTGTGGACACACAGGTTGACCAACATGCCACCAGCCAGGACTCGGAGTTGGAACACCCAATTTATCATGGTCTTTGTCTCACCTCCCACGCTGACCCCAATGTCCACCATGAGACTGTGGGAAATCAGCCCCGGGCTGATGGAGAGATGGGGAGTGAATGGGGCAGCGCCAGGGCCGGCAGGCCTGACATCGTGGTCAGGGCTGGGATCTCACCTGTCACCAGGGAGACCCCAGATTGGAGTCCGAGTCCATGCACCTCATACAAAGTGACCGCCGGTCTGTCGGTGGAGGTCGGCATGGGTTTAGAATGCTGAACATGTTTCGGCGGAGCTTCCAGGTTAAGATGGACTAGAAAAAGGGCCTGGAGACCTACTTCTAAACCGAGCCAGTGAGAACTCTATGGAGGCCAGCGGTCTGGTCCACCAGGGAGCCTGGAGATGGCGCAGGACTGGACATGCTGTGTTGCCTTGGGCTTGGAGACCATCACATGCTGGGGCCTGATGACAGACCCTCGGAACAGAGCACCAGATGAAGCCCCTTTTAAGCCCACAGCACCATGCCAGCGAAGGGTGGTGGAGGAGACAGTCAAGGGCAAGGGTATGGTCAAGCACATGGTTTCTGTGGTCCTAGAGACCTCCGTCCCCCATCTATACCCAGCTACACCGTCCATCTAGCCACCCACCACACCACTGCTCTCTGAGCTGCTGCTCCCCTCGTGTCAAACCAGGGCACCCTTTCCTCCCACTGAAGATGCTCAGGGGACCCAGGTGATGCAAACAGGTGGGCGCTCAGCTGCAAGCCAAGAGCTCGGCTGTTCCAACCCAACCAGAGGTGCCTCGGAAGAAAGGCCTGGCAGTCTGCTTCCGAGAAAGGTCCCAGCCTTGCAAACTCCCTGCCCTCTGGGACGGCTCTTCTGTGCACACCTGGGGTCTCCGAGGCCCAGGTTACACGGGGAGACCCTCCCTTCGCCCCGCAACAAGAAGACTCGCTCCACAAGGCAGGCAGGCAGAGCATACCGGTGGCACGGTGAGTCTCACCCCGGGACAGGCTGGACAATCCCCACGCCTTCCCCGCTCTCGTGGGCTTTAGGAACTTCAGCTCCATCTGCGGTGGCGGCGGCAGAACAGGAAAAGCCCACCCCAGCCAAGCATGTGAGAATGCCACGCCGCCCGGAAAAGGAGTAGCTTGCATCCGAGACAGGAGTGCATGCGGTATCGCATCCCCAAATATTGCTCAAACATGAGACACAAACCCCCAATTCCCCAAGACATTCCACGCATATATGTGAACGCCGCCCGTCGCCGCTTGGCAAGACTCTTCTTGGCTTGGCTTCGCCGCCGCCGCCGCCGCCAGTTTCCACACCAGCCATGTGCTTGTTTATTTTTACTGAGTTTTTTACGACGTCCTTGAGACGGCAATAAGTTTTGCATTATTAGTTTTATCAAATAACAGCGTGTCTGGTTGGCTGGCAGGGGGGTTACCGGTCTGCTTTTGATGGCTCCGTCCCAGGACACTTGGGCTGATTCCTGCCCAGCTTCTTCTTCCACGCAGTCTCAAGACCGGCACAGGGCTGGGTTAAAGTTGATATCTGGGCTGATTCCGGGGGTGCAAACTTTGCATCTGGGACTAGAGGGAGTGGTGGTCGTGCCAACTGCTACCACTTGAGTATTTTTTACTTAATCACAGGCTTGTGTTCTTGGTTTTAGGCAAGGGATGTATGGGGAGAAAATTTGGAAAGAGGTGGATATGGTTGGTCCACAGGATAAACACAAGGGCCTGCTGCCATGGGCTGGATTCCAACCAGCGACCTTATGGAGCCGAGAACTGCCCCACGGAGTTTCCCAGGCTGTGATCTGGCACCATTCAGTTTCCCGTTCAGTGATGGGCACATGGGCACCCCAGACAACGGGTGTATCACTCCTACATGGAGCACCACACCCTCGGCCCAGGGCTCCATGTCTCCCCAAATCCTCTGTCCCTTCCTCCTGGTCGCGCGTCTTCACTTTCGGGCAAACGCGGCCCATTCACTCTCGTCTAACTGACCGTTCGAAGGAACGTGACCGTCTCCCGTGTGATGAGTTCCTGGATGGGCCCGTTTGGCTGAAAGGTGGTCCCAGGGAACGACTTCAGTTCCACTTCAGAAAGGTATCATGGGGGCCATCATCAGTGGGGTGGTTCTTCCACTCTGTCAGATCTAGTGGGTCTAGTCTTTTCTGTGCATGTGAGGCTTTCTTCTACACCCCGCTGCCCCCCCCCGACTTTCTCTGGGCCCCCTGTTGTGACCACAGTCCGAATGGTTGGTCATGGTAGCCGGGCACCAGCTAGTTCTCCCTGTCTCATGCTGGTGGAGGCTGTGTGTCATATGGTCCATGACGCCTTTGGCCAATGGTCTGCTTGACGCTTTGGTTTTCTTCACATTCTTTTGCGTCCGATTGGAGGACCCACCACCAGGGCTTGCGATGCTTGCCACTTGCCAGCCTCTGAGAGCCCAGCTGCTCTTTACCCAGTAGGATGCAGACCTCTGGGACAAATGACCTAGCTATCCCCTGAGTCTTTGGCCCTTGGCCTCCAGCCTTGTCCCTCCAAATGCTTGGGTGCACCTAAGAAGTTTCCGTCTGTGCACCCTTTTTGTGTGTCTGCGGTCGACGTTAAAACCCAGCGTCAAAGCAGGTCCACGGCTGCTGAGCCAGTTCTGACCCACAGCGGCTTTGAGAATGGAGAAGGACGGTCCCACAGGTCCTCAAGGGTCGTGTCTCTAAGGAAGCAGACGGGTCTCCTCTTTCTCCTCAGAAGCAGTGGGCGGGGTCACCCAGCCAACCTTTCAGTTAGGACCCAAGCACTTAACCACGGTGCCTCCAGAGCTCGTTGAGGGTTTATTTGGGATCCTGATTTCCTGAACCTGAAGGAAATCTTACTGTACAACAAAGAAGGACCGAGACAAGTGTGGCCTCCTTCCTGCCACGTGCAGCCTCCCCCACCGCTTGTCGTCAGAGACCCAATGAGTCTCTGGTTCCACTTTGGAGGGGCAGGACGAGCACATAGCTCATTTCTTGGGGAGAGAAGTCAAGGCCCAGGCAGCTGCCCTGAGCTCTGCAGGGAAGCCCTCCCGAGGGCCCTGTGCTCCTGCTGCCGGATCTGTCTCCCTCCTGGAGCCTGGCCCCACCCCCGACACATGTCCTCCTGCTCACTGACCACCCCCCACCCCCCAAGAGAGTTCCGCATCAGTGGAGTGGGGCCCTCCTGGAATGCTCCCCCAAGGGAACATCAAAGGAGCAACTGTCCTGGTGGGTTGGGATTAATGACAGTGGAATCACTGCAGCCTGAATCGCATACTCATGTGCGCCTGGGGCGCCTGCAGGATGCGTGGGGATGCACATGTGCTTGTCTGTGAGCGTGCGCATGGATGTGTGCATGCTGTACTTGTGTGGTACATGAGTGCCTGTGTATGTGGGTATGTAAATATGTGGGCATATATCTGAGTCTGTGTCGTGCATGGGGCACAGGGCTGCTTAAATATGTGTATAAGGGCATGCTGAGTGGGTTTACATGTGTATGAGTATGTATGTGTGCGTGTGTGTGTGAGTAGTGACTGGGATATGTGAGTATGTGTGTGCACCTGCGTTTGTGTCATGCTCAGGCACTGGAAGGGGATTGAATCAGGAGTGAGAACCATTTATTGTCCTCGGTGGCCTCCTGGTACTCAGAATTGAGCCAAGAAGAAGAGTTTTCGTTTAAGATCACCGGAGTCTAAAGTCCTCTCAGGTGGGGATATTTGGGCAGAGGGTTATCTAGAACCCTTTCCCTTGGAGGCGCCCTCCGCTCTGTGAGGTCTTGGTGGTAGGCAGGAGCAGTGTCCCCGCTCTGGAAGCTGGATGAGCCCGGGACCCCAAGTCAGACAATGAATTGCTGCTTCCAAGACCAGCCTTCCAGCAGCTGAAGTGCCTGGGAGGCTGTGGAGAAATGACTCTGAGTGGGGACGGGGCGGCGGGTGGGTGGGGGAGTCCCAGCCAGCCAGAGCCTCCTGCAGAGTGTGCCTGCTGTAGCGGTCACCCCACTTCAGCCGCCGGAGCGTCTGACTCCAGAACATCTTCCAAGCCTGCTCCTCCGGCTCCCTGCCACCTCAGGCGGGAGCCCTGAGCTCCTGTCAGGAAATCGCTTTGATGAAGATACGTGGTGTCAGGGTCTGTGATTTGTAACGGAAACATCCTAACTGATAAACCCCCAAGACAGCTGACACAGAGTTTATTAGCTGCAGGGGTGAGCCCCATGAGCAACGACAAAACATCGGTGCTCGAGACCAGTGAGTGGTCACCTGACCCTTTCTGTCACCCATCCAGGCACCGATTAGTGCTCATCACCCTGCTGGGTACAAGGGACACAGAAAGACCTAACAGAAAGTGCCTGTGGGAGGGAAAAGGTGCACCACACAAACACGTACAAAGAGCATTGGCTGCGATCCGCAAGGTCAGCAGTTCTGTACCATCAGCCCACTCCGAGGGAGAAAGACTTGACTTTCTACTTCCGTAAGAGTTAGGATCTTAGAAACTCACAGGAGCAGTTCTACCCTGTCCTACAGGATTGGGAAGACTTGGTATTGATTCAAGGGTGGTGAGTTTTATTTTTTTTTAAAGAGGGATTGAGAGACCTGGTGACAGAGTAGGCCATTATCCATAAGGGTGGTGGTTGAAACCCACCTGGAGGGTCTGAGGTCAAGACTATGTGACCTGCCTCCTTAGAGGATGCCTTGCATTCCATTTACTCATTCATCTGTTCATTCCTTGATGGGACAGTTGGTTGGGTTGTCCCCACCCTCCAGCTATCGTGCACAGTGCTTCAGGGGACAACTGGTGTGGGGGTCATCGGTTTGAGTCTCTCTTTTGAGGACAGGCCCAGGAAACTCTGGCTTTGACGTGAGGAGGAGGGGAAGTCATTGCAGGGGTCTGCACAGAGAAGGGGCCTGATCAAGTTGAAGTGGTCAAAGAGTCTCTCTGGCTGTTATCGTGGGAGTGGATCCTGGAGGCAGGGGGCGGGGGTGATGGTGGAAGCAAGGACATGAGTCAGGAGTGTACCATAGTGGTCCAGGCACAAGCTGACTGTGGCTTGGGCTCGGCTGACAGGCCTGATATGGTGTGAAGTGTCAGAGCCTGTGTGTATTTTGATGAAAGATCCAAGCAGGTTTTGTAACAAAGGGAATGTGGGGTGTAAGAGAAAGAGAAGGGGTCAAGGATTCTTCCAAAGTGTTGCCTGGAGCCCCAAGAAAAACAGGATCCGTGCTGACTGCGTTTGAGAAGACTGGGTTCAGGGCAGTGGGTAGGATTTGACAGAGATGCCAAGGGTGGAGGGTCGGCCACGTTCAGTCTGAGGTTCCTACTAGACTTCCCAGTGGTGGGGATCCTGAGCAGGCAGGTGGGCAGAGGAGTCAGGTGTGGCTTGGATCATCATCAATGTCTAGGTGGTGTTCAGTGACAAGGAAGTAAATGAGATCCGCCAGCCAATGCCTTAGAGAAGTGTCCAAGAGGAAGAAGCGCTGGCGTTCTAGTAACAGAGTCTGGGAAGGACTAAGCAGCCAGGGTCAAGGGGGAGAGTAGGGAGAGGAAGGTGGAGGGAGAAGGGGACAGAGAAAGAGGAAGGGAAGAGAGAGGCCAACAAGGAAAATTAGTTTAAGGAGGAGGGCGTGAATGCTCAATGTGAACGATGGGTAGAATGAAACAGGGGTGGGGTCCCCCCTTCCATACAGGGGTGGAGGTCTCCCTCTCCCTTCCTTCCATATGGGAGACCCAATTCCGATTCCCAGACAATGCGCCTCTTAAGAAGCTTCCACCCCCGAGTCAGCGGAGAGGTCTGGGTGCCACTGAACGGGTTTCAGCAGGGTTTCCAGGACTAAGACGGACTACTAGGACGGCCAGGTGACCTACTTCTGAAAATCAGACAGAAAAACCTTCTGGATCCCAGTGTTCCAGGCACAACCGACGGTGGGCGGTCACAGGACTGGGCAGGCTTTCCTTCTACTGTGCCCGGGGGCCCCCAACTGAGCAGTGATGACCCAGCACCACGGGTGGCGCACAGGATAAGGCCCATGATCTGACCACCATATACAGCCAGCTGATACCGGGTGGGCTGGAAGAAGGACGGAGGGGGTCAGGGAGCGCAGGGGTCAGGGGAGAAAGTGGAGGCTCCTTCTTAACATGCGATCAGGAGTTCAGGTTCAAAGACAGCACACTGGTGAGAAAGCCGTGGGATGGGCAGGGTTTCATTCTGCTGTGCACAGGGCCGCTATGAATTGGAAGCCTTGAAGGTGCCTGTCAGCAACCACAACCCAGCGAGAAGGTGGGGGTCCTGATTTGAGAGGGGAAAACATGTTGCGAGTGAATTTTGGGGTTTTTTTGAGTTGCCACAAGAGAGGTTTGGAGACCACCTGCTTGAGAAGCTCAACCTTACAGCGGGGTGAGAGACCTTCCATTGTCTTTTCCATCTCTGTCTCCCAACAGCCTGCTTCCCACCCCGGGGTTCGATGTGGAGGCTGGAAGCCCACTCCGAGCTCACTCAGCCTCAGCTGTTTGTATCACTGGCAAAGTTGGGTTGATAGCAATTTAATCAGCGGCATTAATAATGTCACCTAAGCTTAATGATACCAATTATCACCACAGTAAACACTGCCGAGCGACTATCAACACTGATATTAAAGACGAACTCCCGGCGTTCGGTCAATGTTGTTTTTCAGAAACAAAAAGAGAAGGGCTCAGGTTTTGGCAGATTCCCACGGGTTTGTTCCTGCTCAGAATGAAGACGGCGGGCAAGGGGCACCTGTCTTCCCGTCACCACCCATGGCTGCTCCTCTGTGGTTGCCAAGGATGGACGGAGGTCCACCATCACAGAAGAAAGCCCACGGCAGGCATTGTGTCTTATAGACTTTGTCACCCAGGGAACAGGCACAGGGCTGGACAATGATGCTTGTTGTTATGGGTCCTTGAGTCCCTTCTGACTCACGGTGACACTACGTTCAACAGAACGAGACACTGCCCACTCCTATGCCACCACCTGTCCGTCGGTGTGTCGGACTGTGGGGCCTCGTGTGTTGCTGCCATGCTGGAAGCGATGGCACCGGTACTTCCAATACCAGTCCGGGCACTCAAAGTGAGCCAGGCTCCAGCAGAGCTTCCAGACTAAGAACAGACGGCAACAAAGGAATGGGCTGTCCGCTACTGAGGAATTGCCACTGAGGGACAATGATGCCAGTCCGGGTAGTGTTGGGTTCATAGCCACAAGATCCGGGAAGTGCAGAAACAAGCAGAGCAGCTCGTTCAAGGTCAAGCAGAGACCCCGTGCAAGCTCTAACAGAAGCAAAGAACTGGGGCCAGGATCGAATCTCACTGTGTTTTCTGCAGGCAGAGGTGGGTCTCCTGGGAGTGCTGGTGGCGGAGCATGTGCACGAGGCACTCCGTGAAGGGGTGAGACAGTGAGATAGTGAGGCGGTCAGGCACCTGTGAGCTGCCTGTCTCCGGAGGGCCTCAACAACAGTCAAAAGAAGCCAGTCTGGAAACACCACGTGCCTTACCTACTTCCAGAAAACCCGCAGGGGAGACCCTACGGAGCCCGTCTCCTCGGACACATGGTGGGGGTACGGGGTTCCCAGGAGACAGAGTCCACCCAACTGCAACGGGGGGGGGGAGGGGTTGGCTGAGTCCAAACATAGGAGATTCTAAGAAAAGCAGACTATGCAGACCGTACACAGAGCAGTGGTTGTGGGAGATAATAAATAGACCCATCATTCAAAATCTGGGGGTGGGTGGGCGGGGATTGGGGACATAAATAGGTGGGGCACATCGTGAAGCTATTGTACACAGCCTCCTGATGGTGGATACCTGCCATTATCCAGGACGCAGGGTGAACGCTGATCCAAACCATGGACGTCAGTCCGCGCGGTGGATCAGCGTTCGCTCACCAGGAGCCGTGTGGTGCGGTGGGTGAAGCAGGTGTGGGGCTGCTCCCCCATCAGCCACTCAGGGCCAGAGGAGGCAGTCTGCTCCTTCCAAGAGTTACAGTCTTGCCAACCCAAAGAGCAGGTCTCCTCAAGGGCCAGCAGGCTCATTGGCTGACGCACCATACCATACACACTGCAGGCATATAAGATGTACCAGCAGGGCCACCATATGTTGGGGATGAGGGGTGTGTAGGGGCTCTCTGTATGTTCTGCTCATGTTTTCTAAAACCTCCCTGTAAGAATCATAAAGCCCATTAGACATTACATGCCACAGCTCTGTTGAGAAGCCACACGGTGTCCAACACCCAGCCTGCTGACCAATCAGTGCTTCCTCCCAGGCACCGCGTGCCCCTCCAAAATCAGAGATGGAAAGGCTAAACCCCGAGGGGCTGCCTCCATTGGAGTAGCATCCTTGTGTTACTAAGGATGGCAGGGTGTGTTTGAAGGCTACCTCCTCTGAGATTTTAAAGAGATTAAATGAATCGGCCTTCAAGCAAGCTACGAGTCACAAGGGACCGGGCAGCTCCGGGATTAGAAAATGAAGACACCCACCAGGGTGCCCTGGAGCACAGCTCGGCACCCCACGCCCTTCTGTTCTTCATATCTCCTTCATGGAAGGGCCAAGTTCACCTGTAGCCAGGAGCTGATGGCCCAGAGAAAGTGCTCTGGGATGCTTTCTTTTGATAACTGAGGTGCGCCTGACCTAAGCAATGATATTTTCAATGGATGGCCTCACGTGTGTGTGAAAGTTGGACCTTGAAAACCTGAATGAAGGCTGAACATGATGGTGGGATAAGAGGGAAGTAAAAAGGAAATAGAGAAAAGAACCAGGAGGCAAAGGACATTTATAGAGACCTAAATACAGGCATGCACATATATAAATACATATGTAATGAGAGGGGACTAGAACTATGTACTCATATCTATATGTTAAGAATTAAGGTTGCTGATGGACATTGGGCCTCGACTCGAGTACTTCCTTAACACAAGGACATTTTGTTCTAATAATCCGGCATTCTGTGATGCTCACCTTCCCGATGACAGCTGAAGACAAAATAGTGCATAAGCAAATGTGGTGAATAAAGCTGATGGGGCCCGGCTATCAAAAGATATAGCATCTGGGGTCTTAAAGGCTTGAAGATAAACAAGCAGCCACCTAGCTGAGAAGCAACAAAACCCACATGGAAGAACCACACCAGCCTGTGTGATCATGAAGTGTCAATGGGATCAGATATCAGGCATCTAAGACCCAAAATAAAACCATACCCAAGGTGAATTGGGGTGGTGGTGGTATGAAGTGGAGACTCAATGCTCATCTGTAGACAATTGGACATCCCTTCACAGAGGGGGCACAAGGAAGAGATGACCCACTTAGGGTGCAGTATAGCACCGATGAAACACACAACTTTCCTCTAGTTCTTTGGTGCTTCCTTCACCTCACTAACATGACCTCAATTCTACCTTACAAATCAGATTAGATCAGAGCATGCACACTGCTACAGATAAGAGCCCGAAACACAGGGAATCCAGGACAGATAACCCCCTCAGGGCCAACAAGGAGAGTAGAGATGCCAGGAGGATTAGGGGAGGGTGGGGTGAGAAAGGGGGATCAGATCACAAGGATCAATCTAGACCCCCCTCCTAGGGGGACGAATACCGGAAAAGTGGGTGAGGAGCAACAGAGAACAATTTAAGATGTGAAAAAAATAATCTATAACTTCTCAAGGGTTCATGAGGGAGGGTTGGTGGGGGAGCAAGGGGGAAATGGGGAGTGACTATCAGGAGCTCAAGTGGGAAAAGAAGGCTTTGAAAATGATGATGGCGGCATATGTGCAAATGTGCTTGACACACTGGAGGAATATATGGATTGTGATAAGAGATGTAAGAGCCCCCAATAAAAGTATTTTTAAAATAAATAAAATTTTAAAAAGAAAATTGGACCTTGAATAAAAAAGAACCGATGCTTTTGAACTGCGGTGCTGGAGAAGAATATCGGCAGTCTCATGCACTGTTCAGAGAATGAACTGATCTGTCTCGCAAGAAGTAGGGCCAGAGTGCTCCATAGAGGCAAAGATGGTGGCACTCTGTCTGACGTGCTTTGAGCATGTGGTCAAGAGAGACCAGTCCCTGCAGAAGGACTCCTGTTTGCTACGGTAGAGAGCCATTGAGAAAAGAGCAAGGCCCTCAGGGAGATGGATGACATGGTGGCTGCAACGATGGCTCCATCAGAACAATGGCGAGGACGGTGCAGGGCCGGGAAGTGTGTCCGCAGAAGATCGCTGTGGGTTGGACCTGACTTGGTGGTGCCTGACAACACCACCAACCATCCAGGATGGAGCCCAGGCCTCCATTCTTTGCAAATGACGCCCCTGGAGTTGTGCACTAGCCCAACCCTGGGCCACGATGCCAGCCTGGAAGCCGTGGAAAGCCAGCTCTTCTGCTTGCTATTTCCCTACCTGGGTCGCCAAGGAGGAGGGGGGCTTCAGGGGCTTCCAGCATCCAACTCAGGCTCTGGGGCAGCTGGGAACCTCCTTCCTGGACTTCAGGGCCGTTCACCTCGTTTCACTCCGTACTCTGTTCATAGAAGGCCAGCCACCTGTTTGCCTGGAGCATAAGCTGTCTTTTGGGTCTAACATCCCCAGTGAGAGCCGGCTCTTCTGGGTGGACTTTATGGTCCACAACAGGGCTGGACAGAGCAGGAGGAAGAGCCCGGAGATTTGGTGAAGCCAAACCCAGAGGAAGGAGTTACAGGGATATCATCCAGGCCAAGATCTGTAGACACAGAGCTAGCAGATAACAACCTTCCTGCCCCCAATGTGCGAGTCTTAGCAGAGATGAGCTGAGGCTCCGTGAAGAAGTCTCTGATCACCCTGCGCTGCTAGTTTGTGTTTCAGATGCCCAAACACAGTTGTTCTGTGCCTGCACCCACCATCTGGGAGCAAGGGAGGGTTTTGGCGGCGTCATCCAGATTTTTCGCAATCCACAAACATCCCTTGATTTACACTTCCAGTCTCACCCAGATGTTTGTCATTGGCTGGCAGGGTCTACGAGTCAGGTCGCTCATGTGAAAGCCAGACCCAAAGCAAGTCAGCCACCTCAGGGGGTCCCCGGCCCCTGGGGTGCAGTGCAGAACTGCTCGGCAAGGGGGTTCTCAGCAGCCACCTGTCAGAAGCCGAACAACGGGTAGGCCTTTCTTCCAATGTGCTTCTGGGTGGATTTGAAGCTCCGACCTTTCCACTGGAAGTCCAATGATGAACTACACCACCCAAAAATTGGGGTGGGGGGCGCTTAAAGACCAATAGTCTCAAAGAATCAGGAGGCAATGTGCCCATATTTTCTGGGAAGGATCAAGGGTTAAGAAAATGTATCATCAGGTGTATACAGGTTTATACAGCAAGAAGGAATATAAGAGCTAATTTGTCCACACAACACTACAGAGGGCTCAGCTCAACTCATTTTTGTGGCAGTCCTTCAACTCACGTGGGCTGCCGGCTCCAAGGTCAAAGCAGCAGACAGCATAGTCCCCCCTCGGGCAAGACAGGCAGAGTCTGCCCAAAGGCAGCAGGCAGCAGGGTGGGTCAGCTACAGTCAGTAGATCAGGAGCTTAGCACAGCAGACCCCGAAGGGATCTTGAACTCAAGCAATGCACAACGACAGGATCCACCAGCCTCAAGCTCAAGCAATGTACACACCAGCAGAGTGGCGAAGCAGGTCTCGAAGGAGCCTCAAGCTCTAGTGACTCGATCCACATGGCTTGGCCCCCAGGTAGTGCAGCTCACTAGCTCAAGCAGCAGCATGCTGAGCCGATCACCAGGGAGGAAGAGGAAGCTGGGGTGCCATCTTTTATGTATCTCAGTCATCCTCCAATCAAGCTGCAACCTGATTAAACTCTGCCCACATGTTCCTATTGGCTTACCTGGCACAATAACCCCAAGTATCACCTCGGGGTAACTAAAGAAGCAGCAGAAGGTCTACCTGTACTAGCAACCCTTCTACCAGGGAGCCTGTGCTGCTCAGTGACTAACCAGAAAGATTGTAGTTCTAACCCATCCAGAGCTCCACACGGGAGAGACCAGGGAATCCCAAGGGGGGGGGTGCGCTTCCCACTCTGTCACCCCACTACTCTGTGGAGCATCCAGGGGTCCATCTGTCTAACAGGATATATCATCCATTGCCACCACCACTTAGTCACCACTCAGCCAATTCTGACCCTCGGTGAGCCCATCCATGCTTATGAGAACAGAATTGTGATCCAAATGGTTTCTGATGGTGGGTGTTTGCAACCTCCTTTCAGTTAGCAGACGACTGAGTCTTCCTTCTTCTTTCTGGTCTGAAGTTCTGTTTTCATTGAGCTAGTAGCACCAACTCACACACTTTTAGTGCCCTAGTTCTAAGACTAACAACAACCTCTGAACCCACTGTCATCAGTTCTGACCCATAGCGGCTCTAGGCAGGTTTCTACGGCTGCTACTCTTTTCAGGAGTGGGCAGCCTCATCTTCCTCCCTCAGGGATTTGAACCTCTGAGCTTACGATGAGCAGCCCAAAACTGGATCGAGATGAAAAGGAGAGGGACCCCTGCCTATGATCTACATCAATTTTAGTGTGGGCGTCGCATCTGGGAGATCCAAGGAGCAAGGAGGAGAGAGAGTTTGGGATCGTCAGTCTGACGGACAGTCCTGCGGGCTACCCTCTGCCCTCGAGAGCAGTGACCGAATCAAGGTCTAGGCCACCGTCTGCTCGAAATGAACAGTAATAGCCACGGAGCCCTGCTGCTGATGGGTGATTCCCACGTTTAACAAGTCTATTCCCTTTGGGGACCAGGTGGCAAAGGCGCACCACCCCGTGCTGAAGACGGTTCCCCTTGCTGAGCCACACACTTCTCAGGGCCACTGCTGCCTGCCCAGGAGGACAGGGCCCTTCTCCTCCGACACCTGCCTTCTAGCCTCTCTGATCCAGAGTCCCAGGGGGCAGGGGACAGCGAGGTCAGGGCCTCTAGGAGGGGTCCCCTCACCTATAAATAGCAGCGAGCAGGCTGGCTGTCCCTGGGTCCTTCCTAATGAGCTCCAAGAAAGCTTGGGAGGATACCCTCTGTCAATTATTTCAGCCACCCCCCACCCCCATCCCATGCTTCATCCCTCTTCCTCCCCCTCCTCCTGCTCTCACGGCACCCAGGCAGGAGGCCGGGGTAGGGGGTGAAAGCAAGGGTGAGGTTCACCCCAACAAACAGACAGGAGACTCAGGGACACACACACACACACACACACACACACACACAGCCATCTCAGATGTGCATTCAAGTCAACGCCAGTGCTTAGCAACCCTGCGAGTGTCAGAGGACTGTGTCCCACGGGCCCCCAGAGGCTGGGTTGGGGAACAGCCAATCAACCCAGCCTTTCTCCCAAGGTGCCTGTTGGTGGACTCCAACTCCCAACCTCTTGACAAGTAGATGGGCCCTGACTTGACCATTTGTGACACCACCACCCCGAGCAGGAGGGCCGGGGCATCCCTTCCATCATCAGCCCTTTTGGATCCATGCGACATGCTTGTGAGCTGACGGAGCTAAGTGGTGTGCAGGGCAGCAGGGATGCACCACTGCCGCTGCCTTTGTTACAGAGTGCCCCGTGCCCATGTCCACGCTGAATTTGGAAGACTCCATAGGAGAGGTCGAGCAGGGGTGGGCCCCATCCTCAGCATCAGTGGCTGGGCACTCACAGTCCTGGATGCCCACCCTTACCCCCAAGTGGGTCTACTGAGGAATCAAGCATTCTCCTTGCGTCCTTGGTCTCTGGCCCTGCTCTAGACCTGGCACAGGTGGGGCAGTGGACGTCTGCAGGAGCTGAGAGGTAAAGGGAGACAACCAATGGCCAGCAGGCCCCCTGACCGCCTACTCCAAGAGACCAGTCTTCACCTGTGTGGTCCTCAAAACCTTCTCCTTCCCCAAGGATCCAGCTACCACCATAAAGAGCCTCCATGGGCAGCATGCTGCTACGCAGACAATACCGCAGAGGGCATTATCCTGTGAGAGTGGGAGGAGGGAGGACAGTGTGAGCCCATGCCACTGGGACCCTTCACTGCGCCCCCACCCACTCCTGGTAGAGCCCCCACCTCCCGGGGGCCCATGGACTGGAGACTCACGCTGTCACTGTAAGTACCACGTGAACTCCGGGTTAATGATTGATTGGTTGGTTGGTTAGTTTTATTAGACCTTTTACTTATTCTTCCCTGAGTGATGGGTGATGAATTGTGTGTGGACAGAAAGAGAGGAGGGACTGACCCCTCAGCTGCAGCCTGGCTGCACCGGCATCCAGTTACTAGCCCAGAACACACCATCGCTCTGCAGTGTCCACTGTCTCTTCTGTTTCCGGGTTAGTTCCTCCTGGCCCTCCCAAATCCCAAGTGACAACAGGCTCAGAACGGGGAGCTGGGGGGAGGGGAGGCCGTGTCCCCGTGGGACAAGAGGGCGGGGACAGGGATCTGTTTCCTGGACTCACGTCTGTGTCTCCTGGAGCACGCTGATTAAAGCCTCGAGCCCCAAATCAAAGCCACCGAGAGGGAGAAGGAGAAGATGTCTGAGAACAATTTCATTTGCTGGAATGTTCCCTCCTGCATTCTATTAGGGTGGCAGGGGGTGGGGTTTAAAGCAACGAATTCTCTCCTTGGCCCTCCTTTGATCTTTCAGAGGAAAGGAAGAAAGAAAAGACCATTAGGAAGGAGGAGAAGACAGAAAGGACTCAACACCATCTTGTTCCCTTTCTCTCCTGTCCTCCTGTCCACAGCTCAGTCGGCTCTGCAGCCGGATTAAGAGTCACTAGGTCCAGGCCACACACAAAGAACAGCCGGGAACCTGAATCAGGAAAGGCAGAAGAGGCCCAGGGGTCAGCGGGGGCCTCTCTCAAGCAGAAGCCAGCTGCCCTCCGCTGGTCCCCTCTGAAGACAGGAGACAGAGGAGGGCTCTGGCTTACCTAGTTAAATCTAGGCCATGTTAGGTAGCAAGGGACCCAGGGGTCTATGGTTCATATTTCCATCTCGGCTGGAGTTTCAGCAGAGCTACCTGCAGGGGACAAGTACCCTCTCTAAGGTGGGTGGCGCTGCCCACGTTGAAGAGGTCAGGCAGGTCGCGGCAAGGTATTCTTTCACGTCTGCGGGGCAACCCTGTGTAAACCAGCCCCGTGTGGCCCCCATCCTTTCTACCCAGTCCAGGGACCCGGCTGAAGAAGCCACCACAAGCCCTGGCAGTGCATCGTGGGGCGCCAGCTGCAACCTGTTGCCAATGTGACTGCCTGGCGTGTCGTGTCGAGAATAATCCTGAGCAAATGGCTGGAGTAGACGCTTCCCCCCACAGAGCACATCTCCAAGTGGCCACCAAGTCCATGAGAAGGTGCTCACGATCCACAGCCACCAGAGGACGGGGTCTCAAAACCACCAAGCCACACGTACGAAGATGACAATCACTGAACACGAGAAAAACCCCACAGAAACGAGCCAGGGCCGGGTGGGCTGTGAAGAAGCTGTAAGGCCCGTGCCTCGCAGGCCGGGGTGCGAAGTAGTAAGGGCTGCTGCAGAAACCAGGCTAGCAGGTCCTCAAAAAGCTACCCGTAGAAGGACCCCCGGACCCAGCAGTCCCGCTCCACTCCTAGCTCCCAACGAGTTGAAAATCGAGACCTGAACAAGAACACACGTGTGCATAGCAACAACATAGTTCCCAGTAGCCCAAAGGTGGAAGCCGCCCCAGGCTCATCGAAGGAGAGATGGAGCAACAGATCTTAGTGCACCATGGACTATGATTCAGTCGTAAGGAGGGGCGAGTCTGGATGCAGTGAGAGCCTAGGTGAACCCAGACAGGGATCTGCTAAGTCTAAGAAGCCAGGTACAAAGGGAGAGGTCATGTATTGCTTATTACCATGCATACGAAATCTCCAGAAGACATTCTGGCATGTGGGTGGTTGCCAGAGGCAACCTGCCAGAGGGTCCGGCAGGGAACATGGGAGGATCCGCTTCAGGGATGGGTTTTCCTTTGGAATGTTAGGAAGGTGTTGGCATGCAATAGAGCTGGAGGCTGTACAACATCCACCCCAACCAAACCCAACTCACTGCTATCGAGCTGATGCCGGCTCATAGCCACCCTAGAGGACAGGTGGGTTTCCCAGACTATAGCTCTTTATGGAAGTATATAACCTGGGCTTTCTCTTGTAGAGTGTCTGGTGGTTTCGAACTGCCAACTTTGTGGTTAGCAGCCCAATGCGTAATCACTACACCACCCAGGCTCCATTGTATAATGCCGGGAAGGTACTGATTGGTGCTGAGTTGAATCACTTTAAGGTCAAGTTCTGTGTGTGACCTACGTCAGATCTAGCACCCTCTGCCATGGACACACCGTCCCTTGGGTAGAGAAGGAACACTGGACTTGGAGCCCAAAGATCATGGTCCATGACCTTGACACATCAAGGGTTTGGAGCTACAGGTGCCTACTTCTAGGACAAATGATGATGACAGGAAAACTGGCATATGTCCCGAAAATGAAATAAAACTAAATAAAAGACCCCCTACCACTGAGTCACATCTGACCCTGCATAGTCACAGTTACCCTGCACAGTTGTCCAAGGCTGTACATCTTCAGGGAAGAAGACAGCCTCATCTTCCTCCCCCAGAGAGGCTGATGGGTTTATAATAGCTGGCCTTCGTCAGGCTGGCAGCCTGTTGCCGAACCCATAGCACCAGCGGGGCTCCTGATCTATGACCTTGGACTCCGGATTTTCAGAAGCAAGTTAACCTAACTCTCCTTCCCATTTCAGCTAGCACTGGCTGCCCAAACACTTCACAGATAGGAAGAGTCGCAGAGAGAGGCCGAGGTGCACTTTGAACAAACTCAAAATCGATGCATTTGAACAGTGGGGCCAGAGAGAATATTGAAAGTCCCACGGACTGCTGGAAGGACAAACACTCCTGTCTTGGAAGAAGTACAGCCAGCGTGCTCCTTTGAGGCAGGGATGGCGAGAGTTCGTCTCGCGTGTTTTGGATGAATTGTCAGGAGAGGTTGTCTGCAGGTCCTGAGAGGGACACCGTGCTCGGTAGAGGGCAGTGAAACAAAAGGTCTCCACACGATGGATGGACACAGGGCTGCAACCCTTGTGAGGGTGGCACAGGACTGGGCAGCGCTTCCTTCTGTGTGCCCAAGGTCACTGTGGGTCAGAGTGGACTCATTGGCACACAACAACAACAACAAGTTGGGAACCACCAAGGGACAGCCTGCAACTGACCAGGAGCACAGGAGAGGCCCCTGCCTTGTGGCTGCCCAGACCACAGCTGGTGCTCCCCCTTGGTCCAGATTGGCAGCAGCTGAAGGAGTGGGCAGGGGTGGGGGAGGGAGAGATGGGGGAGGATGGGCAGCAGTTGTATTTTGGGCCCAAATACACTTATGCTGAGAGGTTGTTATTCAGGGCAGATAAGAGGGTACAATGATAGAGCTGCTTTTCACACAATGGGCTCAGCAGAGAGACAGCCACTGCCCTGCTCATCTCCCACTGCTGGCTTGGAGCCCCTGACCCAGCCGGGCTCTGATGGCCAGGCCCCCGGTGTAATGGGCGATGGCTGCAGGCCACAGCTGGGATGGCAGTGAGCTTGGCAGACTGGCCTTTCTCCCTCCACACAGCTGTCTAGCAGCCACTGGACTGTCAAGGGCTGGCTGAGGACCATTCAGCCCACCCCTCTGACACACCCAATAGCCCCCTGAGCTGGCGCTATTTCTCTTACTACTACCAAGAGTACCTTTCTGCAGCCTTGTGCTGGGCACACGGGCAGTGATGTGTCCCTTTTTTGCCACCATCTCCCAGGTTGGGCACTGTGGTTAAGCCGGTGAGTAGACCGTGCAGTATGTGAATGTAGGGGCATGGCTGCCGTACCACATTGCCCAATCCCAATTTCCCAAAGAGAAAGGAACAAGGGTGCCAACCTCAGCTGTCTCCAGGCAGAAGGTGGCTGGCATGTGAGGGTGAGGGGAGGGAGGCAACCTGGTTGAGTAACGCCCAATGGAGGAGAGTCCCCATAGGGGGGCTGGGGGTGTCCAGAGAAAACTCTTCACTGAGAAAGCTGATGATGCCTGGCTATCAAAAGAGATAGCATCAGGATCTTAAAGGCTTGAAGGTAAACAAGCGACCATCTAGCTGAGAAGCAACAAAGCCCACATGGAAGAAGCACACTAGCCTGTGTGACCACGAGGTGTTGAAGGGATCAGGTATCGGGCATCAAAGAACAAAAAAAATCATATCATTGTAAGTGAGGATGAGTGCAGAATGGGGACCCAAAGCCCATCTGTAGGCAAGTGGACACCCCCTTACAGAAGGGTTGCAGGGACGAGACAAGCCAGTCAGGTTGCAGGGTAGCAACGATGAAACATACAACTTCCCTCTACTTCTTAAATACTTCCTCTCCCCACTATCATGATCCCAATTCTACCTTACAAATCCAGCTAGACCAGAGGATGCACACTGGTACAGATAGGAACCGGAAACACAGGGAATTCAGAACAGATGATCCCTTCAGGACCAGTGGTGAGATTGACGATACCTGGAGGGTGGAGGGAAGGTGGGGTAGAAAGGGGGAACCGATTACAAGGATCTACATATAACCTCCTCCCTGGGGGATGGACAACAGAAAAGTGGGTGAAGGGAGATGTCAGACAGTGTAAAATATGACAAAATAATAATAATTTATAAATTATCAAGGGTTCATGAAGGGAGGGGGGAGGGGGAAATGAGGAGCTGATATTAAAGGCTCAAGTAGAAAGTAAATGTTTTGTGAATGATGATGACAAATGTACAAATGTGCTTGACACAATGGATGCATGTATGGATTGTGATAAGAATTGTACGAGCCCCCAATAAAATGATTTTTAAAAAAGAAAGAAAACTCTTCACTGGATGTCCACCCAGAGGGATCTCCTTGCTGCCGATGCCACCAGGAGCTGGGCCAAGGGTGTCAGGGACAGCAGGGACCTCTCACGGCTCCGGGAGGCTTCTCCGACTGAGAAGCCCAACTTGCTCCATCGGTGAGCTGAGTGAGTTTCGGAAAATGCTTCCGACTCAGGTGCCTCTTGAATGCCTCCCATTCCCCTGAGAACCCGGGGTCCAGGCCCACCTTTGCCTTGAGGAACCCATTGGGACTCGGGGGAGGATTGCACAGGTACTCAGGTGACATGTAGTCCCAGGATCTGAGATTCGGGAACTCCAGGCAAAAGCCGATCTGAAAGCTGGAAGTAGGGGGGCACTATTTTCGTGGGGCAGCTCCCTGGCATCCACAAGGGAGAAGGGCACTCGGGGGACAGGCAGCTACAGAGCAGTATTTACCAAGTGCTATTAGAGCCAAGCCTGGGTCCCCAAGGAGCTTGTTGAAACTCAATTCCTTTGAGGACTTCCCATCACAGGAAGAAAAACCAGGCAGCTCCAGCCTCACTCATCTCGCCAACACAGAGGCTCGCTGTCCCGGGGGCTGTCTCTGAGAGCTGGGGACCCAACAAGGAAGCAGTTGTGAACTTTCCGCAAACAGTGCTGTCTGGGGACCACAGCCCTGGTGGTTCCGTGCACTGGGCACTGGGCTGCTAACCACATGGTGGGTGGTTCAAGCCCACCAGCTGCTCTGAGGAAGAAGATGGGGTTACCGGTTCCCGTCAAGACTCAGTCTAGGAGGAGAAAGCAGATGTTTTAAGAATGACAATGGCAACAAAAAATGTACAAGTGTGCTTGGCACGATGGATGTATGGACTGTGATAAGCGTTGTACGAACCCCCAATAAAATGAATAAAAAAGAAAAAAAAAACATCAGTCTAGAAACCTACAGCAGTGGCTCTCAGCCTTCCCCATGCCGCGACCCTTTCATACCTTTCCTCATGTTGTGGTGACGCCCCAACCATAATATTATTTTCATTGCGACTTCATCACTGTAAGAGTAGCAAAATCTTATGAATCGGGTGACCCCTGTGAAAGGGCCATTCGATACCCAAAGGGGTCGAGACCCACAGGTTGAGAGCCCGTCAGTTGGGACCACTCAATAGCAGAGGGCAGGGGTTTGAGTTGGGGATTGGTAACAGGGGGCTCCAAACCGAGAGGAGTGATGAGAACACTGCTCACAGCTGGGGGTGAGGGTCTAGTTCACGCTGTACACACTCTTGGTCTTTCCATTGTCCTGGGAGATGTCACCGGTGCCCGAGAGAGGGGCGCCTTCACCTCTTTCCTCACTTCTCGGGCCAAGACGGGAAAGAGACCCTGTGACTCCTGGCTCTTGGCCTTCTTAGCTTACAAAGAACAGGCTGGAGTATACAATGTTCATTGTAAGGAGTCCGGGTAGCAGAGGGGGTAAGCACTCAGCCACACTACCCAGAAGTTCAGCAGTTCAAACCCATCCCCTGGCAGCTCCAGAGGAGAAACCAAAATAAACACTGCCATGCAGTCGACCCTGGCACCAAGCCACGCCAGAGTGCAGGATAGAGCTGCCCCATGGGCTTCTGAGACTATAACTCTTTATGGGAGTAGAAAGCCCCGACTTTCTCCCAAGGAGTGGCTGGTAGTTTTGAACTGCTGACCTTTCAGATCACAGCCCAATTCGTAACCACCGTGACACCAGAGCACCTCCTGGAGGAGGAGATGAGCCAAAATGTTCCTGTCAAGAAGGCAGCTGAAGAAACCCTATGGGGCTGCTCGACTCAGTTCTTGGGGCTCCCGATGAATCAGAAACTATGAGGGGGCCCACGACCACGAAGACCATGTTCACAGCAGCATTGCGCATAAGAGCCGAAATGTGGAAATAACTGGCGCGCCCATCGATAGACGAATCAACCCCCAAACCCAAAATCACTGCCATTGAGCAATGCTGCCTCACAGCGACCCCAAAGTACAGGATAGAGCTGCCCCTGTGGGTTTTCCAGACTGGAACTCTCTGCAGGAGTAGAAAGCCTCGTCTTGCTTCCATGGAGCGGCTGGTGGTTTTGAACTGCTGACCTGTGGTTACCCACCCAAAACTTAACCAGTACGCCGTGTGGGGTCCTTGATAGGTGAGTGGATGTGCAAAACGTGTCCCCATCACAGGATATTCCTCGGCCTCAGAGAGGAAGAACACCCCATATGGATGGACCTGAAAACTGGTGACGGAGCCCTGGGTGAAATCCGACAATGGGTCTCAGTCGGGCGGAATCAGGGACAATAAGTAAAATCAAAGAGGAGGCATCGATTCCGATGCCAGAGCGGGAGTCTGCTCAGCGGGACTGTGGAGGGACCCTGTGGGCCAAACTTTAGTACAGGGGATGGGGATCCCGGGCGTGGAGAGCAGGAGCTGACATCACCGGAGCTGGGGCAGGAGGGGGACCTCCAGGGCAGGCATTTCTTAGCTCAGCAAGCAGAGAGCTGGGCAGGGACCACGTGGCCCATGGCGCCCCCCGCAGTGAGTGGCAGAGCTGCCTTCAGATCCGGCTTTCACCAAAGAGCCCTGGACAGTGCTCACTGCTCACGTGCTCCGCCTCCACCTGCCCCGTCAGAGGGTCTCGGCCACCCAGAGGTGCCGCAGAAGCAAAGGCCTGGCCCTCTCCTTGTGCGAGCTCAGACGGGGCAAACGCTCCTACTGTGATCCACCACCAAGAGTTCACTCCGCTGCTTCGCGTTTTGTTGGTGTTGTTTCTGGTTGCTGTTTGGATCTTCAAAGTCCACTCACTTGCCACCGTGATTCTTCTCTATATGTCAATTGTAACAAGCACATTTTGTACATACGTTGCCATCATTATTCTCTAGACATATACTTTCTATTGAGCCCTTGGTGTCAGCTCCTCTTTTTGCCCCCGACCCACACGGCCCCTTAATAAATCCCGGTTGATTCGCTAGTCATGTCTGGGAAAAGAAAAGCTGTTAGAACCACGCTGAGAGGAAAGGATGACGGGGGTGGGGTCTGCACTCATCCTTGTCCCCCTGTCACTGCCCCCTGCTGTCGCCACCAGCTGACCGGAGGAGCAGCTGTGTGAACCTAGGTCCGGCTGGCACCTTCCTCTGGCCCCAGGACCCAGGACATTCCCACTAACATGTGGACGAGTCAGGCTGGGCCCCCAGACAGCGTAGCCTCTGCCCTGCCAGATGTGCAGGGGACACCTAGTACTCAGGTGGGGCCGGTCCTGTCCACTCCAGGCCACAGCCCTGCTCTGGGCACAGTGCTCCTGTCAATCAGTGACTGCAGCCAGGGCCAGGGCAGAGGGCCTGTCAGACAGCATCTGCCCAGGAGTGGCCAGTGTGGATGTGTCCTGGCCATGCCAAGCAGTGATGCTGGATGTCAGCAATGACCTTGGGAAACTAGGCACCCCTCGCTCAGCGGGCATTGAGTTCTCCTCCCACCCCTCCGCAGCGGGCATCCTGGCTACATCCCTCCCTGCCACAGCAGGCAACACGGTACCCTCACATTGCTCCATGGGGGGCGATGCGTTCCTCCCACCCCTTCTTGCTGCCATGGCACCAGCCCACCCTACTCTTCAGTGGGCATTGAGTTTATCATGCGGCCCCTTCTCAGCGGGCACTGTGGTCACATCCCACCCCCTCCTCAGCGGGCACCAGATTTACCTCATACCCCCCTCTATGGTGAGCACTGAGCTCACCTCACACCCCCTCCTCACTGGCATTGAAACCAGCCCTTCCTGGTGGGCATTGGAAAACCCTCCCATCCCCTCCTCAGGGGGCATCCAGTTCAACTCACACCCCCTTCTCAGCAGGCATCACATTGACCTCAGCCCCCTCTCTGGTGAGCATTCAGTTTGCTTCACCCTCCCTCCTCGCTGGCATTGAAACCACTTCCTGCTGCCTTCGGAGGGCGATTTCCCCTCCCAGCCCCTCCTTGGCCGGCATTGCACACTCAACCCCACATTCCTTCCATATGAAGTCCATGGCTCCCCCGCACACCTTTGGGGTCTCGCCCTGGAGCCCCACCGCCCACCCTGCCTGCCTGTGGACGCAAAGCTTGCCCTCTCTGTCCCACCACACCTGGCTCTTCACTGGGGGTCCCTACTCGGGCGGGGTGGGGGTAGGGTCATGGCTGATCAATCCCATGGCTCTGCGCCCACAGCTCACAGTCCCTTTCAATTTCCGACACCCCTGTGGGCGAAATCCACAGCAAAGGCCACGCTCAGCCAAGTGGCCTGTCTCCCTTGGACGTCCGGGCCCCAGGAGTCACCGGACACCAACATCCTGCCAGGAGACAGGACCAGTCCCATTGCTGATCTGCACGAGTCCATTCTCCCCAGAGCCGGAAGGACTTGGTGTTCCCCAGAGGGTGTATGGAAAGCCCTGGAGATCCATGGGAAGGGGGAAGGATGGGACACAGGTCAGGGGCTCCTGTACCCAGCCGCCACCACTAAGACCTTCCCAGGGACCAGCTCAGACTCCATGGGCGATGTGTAGGAATTGGAGAATCCCAGTGGGTGTGATGTCAGACAAGGAGACAGCTCCTTCCAATTGGTGTTGGCATGGAAAGCATTCTGCTGCTGCCTCCACCGGAGAGCAGGCAAAGCCACGTTTGCCCCGAAACCATGGCTTTGAACCAAACTCCTCAGGGAGATGGCGTTTCCATGGGCCCTCCATGAGGGAGTGATTTTGATATCTAATCTGTTCACCATGACGACGCTCCCCACCCCGGGAAGTGTGTATAAAGAGGCAGGGCGATGTGTTCACACACACACACACACACACACACACACACACACACTCGCATGCACACAAACTTGAGGGCCGGCTTCCTTTCCGGGAAATGGGAACTCTGAAGGCCCGGATCCTGCCTGGGTGCCCTGCCTGCCCAGGCTCCCTCTGCTCCGGAGCTCAAAAGGAGGGAACAGGGACATCTTCATCCAAGGCTTGTGCTGGTGGGAGACTCAGAGAGGGTGCCGCGCTGTTCAATCACAGACCCTGGCCTGGCCTGAGACCTGCCCAGGGAAGCCAGGCCGCCAGCTGGCAGAGACATTGCTGGCAAAGCCTTAGGCCTGCCAACCTTGGGCAGCATGGGCTCTGAGCTTGGAGCTGGTCTCTCAGACGCAGGAGGTACCTGCTGCCTTCTGGAAGGGAGGCTCTCTGGCTTGACTTAGAATGTCCAGCCCTTGCACAAGCTTCCAGGCTAAGGCAGATGAGGAGGAACGCCGATGAACAGTTCAGCCCACCAGAGTCCAGAACTTGGCGTGACACATGATAGGCTTTTCATGACTAGCTGATGATGAAATCCCAACTCCCATGTATCAACTGTATGCTGTGGGGCAACCTGTTGATGCCTGGAACCCCTCACCTGTGGGTGAGGACCAGTCAGGAACTCGACTTTCTTAAGCAGCTACTAGATCCGTGCTCCCCAAAGTGAGTGATAACGTTCCCCCCTCCCCGGGGGTGGGGGGAACAGGGGCAGCACAGGAACAATCCCAGGGGCGGCTGCAAAATCAGATGGCTGGGCTATAATGAGCCCTGGTGAAAGGGCAGTTACACTTTGGGCTGCTAACCACAAGGTCAGTAGTTCAAAACCACCAGCCACTCTGTGGGAGGAAAACTGGGTTTTCTACTCCCATAAAGAGTCTCAGAAACTCACAGGGGCAGTTCAGCCCTGTTCTCCAGGGTCGCTGTGAGAGGGCATTGACTTGATGGCGATGAGTTTGGTTTTTTGTGGACTATAGCTCAAAACTTTTTAAATTGCTGGGGGGAGGGGGAATGATTCCTTTTGTTATTTTCCTTTCTCGTTTATCTGGAAAGAGGGTGCTCGGGCAAATTCATTTTGGAACTTAGGTGCTGGAGAAACTAGTAGGTAACATGACATGAAGCACTTGAATGGCATGCTAATTACCGAATATGAAGCATTTGTTGAATCCCTGCAAGGAAACCCTTGGGTAACCCTGTGGAGGGCGAACACACTCGGACACTCACCAACAGGCTGGGGGTTCCAGGCCACCTAAAGGCACTTGGAAGAGAAGCCTGGGGATCGACTTGCATTTACAGTAGCCATGGAGAATCCTATGGGCCCTGCAGGGGAGCCGTGAGCCGGCACTGGCTCAATAGCTCCCGGTGCACGGAGGGACTGTGGGCCGGGCATGTGGCCAAGCAATAATCATCTGCTCCCCCTTTTCATCTTCAGTGTGCTGGGCTTGGGGGGCCCTCACTCTCGCCAGTTTGCATGGGCAACAACATGGCCGGATCGCAGTGGGAGAGAGAAAGGCTATAAAACAGGATTGAATCCTAGCTGAGCTTCTTCCTGGCACCTCCAGACACTGGGCATTCTCCAGAGGGGTCCGGCATCCTGGCCCAGCCCAGCCTTATCCTATGCTCCCCCAGGTTTGCAGATGCAGTCGGCCAAGGGAAAGGGGGGTGGGGAATAAGCCTGGCCTCAGGTGACCGCACATGCGGTTCTCCAGCAGGGCCGGTCCATGGCAGGTTAATGGGCCATGCCAACACTTTGTTCTCAGCTACAAACCTCGAGGCAGATGGTTTGAGCTGTGCCCCCACCCCAGTGGTTCCGCAGAAGAAAGGCCTGACCATCTACTTCTTAAATGCAACAGCCAAGAAAGCCCTACGGGGCAGTTCTGTCGCACGCTGGCCCTCCTTGAGTCACCAACCACCCGACAGCAAGGAGCTGGGTGGTGCTGGCTCGTTGGTTCTTCTCTAAAGCAGGTGGGTGACCACTTAGGAAGTTACACTTGGCCCACCTGGGTTACGGGCCCATTCTGGAAGGAGACGAACACATAGACACATAGGCACACATGCACCTGGTTGCCTCATCTGCTCATTCCCTGGAAATGCAGATTGCTTCTGGACTCTGTGTTAGTCTGGGTGGGCTAGAGAAACAAATCCAGAGCAGAGAGAGTGAGTCTGGCCTTCAGTGAGCTATTGATCTCCACAGCGCCTCAAAAATAATGAGCTCTTCAAGCTGCTACCCGATTGACAGACTAAACCCCACCCATTCACTCTTAATAGTCTCAAGTGGACACCAGATTATGTAGCTACCACAGACTCTGAAGCCGAGTATTCGGCCTTTCAAACACATACAGGCTGACCTCTTGGGTTCTGTTCCAGCCGGCCACCATAAAGCAGACGTGACAGTGAAGCAAGCCAGAGACTGGGGGTGTTTCCTGGTGCATCTCAAAGCTCTGTTGACTCTACTCTCTGATCTGGTAAGAGCACGGTAGCTTTGTGGAAAGATGGAGAGAAGCGTCAGCATGTCAACTTCCGAAGCGGTACAGTCTAGCCTGCAAACAGACAGATACAGCTCGCCGGAGGCCAGACACACACACACACCCTGCAAGACAGTCCTGCTGACAAGCCACATGGAGCTACACCGATAGATCAAAAGCCCTAGAGCTGGAGGAACCACATAGAGACCCACGCCAGCACTGAGATGCTTCTACCGCCACTGGATCCATAAGGCTTTCCACCCACTGGCCTGTGGTCTTCCAGCACTCAGTGTCCTTGCATGTGTTGCATGAGTCTGAAGAGGAGTTTAGACTGGTATCAGACATATGGGCTAATATCGGACTTGTGGACTTGATTTGGTCTGGGCTGGGATGTTTTCTTAATATATAATTTCTCTTTGATATAAAGTTCTCTCTTACACACACAAGTGTCTATGAAAATGTTCCTCTAGTCCACCGGACTCACGCAGGGACAGAGGCACAAAGTGAATGTACGCTGTTGGGAACACGGTGCTGGTCGACACTCAAACTCACTGCCCCCCAGTCCATTCGACACAGAACAACCTGAGAGGACAGGCTAGCACTGCCCCTGGGGGCTTCTGAGACCTTAACCCCTCATGGGGGTGTAGCCCATGACGGCACTGGGGTCCCTCTGCAGGGTTGCTATGGGCCCCCAAGTGGTGAAGGTGCAGTAGGTGTGGTGCACACAAGGACCGGCGGCCACTGGGCCTCACCATGCAGGGGACAGCTCTTGGTGGCATGACTTGTACGGAGTGGCCTCGGTAATGAGGCACCCCTGGCAACGGCGGGGTGCGGCGGTGAGACACAGCAACCCCAGGGCGGAATCAGGGGAAATGAGCCCACTTCCTATAAGATAAGGGACCCCCCCCCCGCCTCGACAGTTCTTATTAGCTTCTTCTCAGCCAGGGAGGTCCCCTGGTTTTAATGAAATCTCATGTTCCCCCTAACCCTCCCACTGGTCCAGGGCCCCGAGTTTCATGGGAGTCTGGGAGCTGGATCAGGCCTGTGGCTCAGGTGCTTGGGGCCCTGCAGGCAGGCAGCTGGGACTGATGGATGAGGTGTACATCCGAGGCCCAAGCAGGAGCCCCTTGCCTCTGACCTGGGCTCCACAGAGATGCCGGCCTGGCTCCCGTTCCTGCTGCTGTGGGAAGGGAACAGGGTCCTGGTCTTGATTAGAAGGAGAGCCGAGCACTAAGTCGGTGGGTCTCAACATGTGGAAGATTAAGAGCATCTGCTTTTGAAATTCAGGATCGCTTTCATCCCAGCCTTTTTCCTGATGGTTCCCATTAGCACGGGCCCTTGTGTTCCTTAGGGGGCTGCTGCTTTTGATGACTCTGTCTCTCCTGTCCCAGGCAATTCCAGGCAGGTTCTGAGAGGCTGGTCCACCTCTGGGCATCAGCCTCCTTCACACGGCCACCCTGAGTCCGAGTCTGAGCGGCCCATAGGCTGTAGAGTTGGTGCAGGCTCACCCATGGGGATCAGAGCGTGGCCACCAGAGGCCCTGCTGAGAGGATGGTGCCCAGGGTCGGGCCCCCAGAGCCCATCTCCGTTTTAGACTTTTCTCCCCTTCCTGCAGAAGAGTCATCACTCTCTGAAACAGCCTGACTCTGAGAGTCCACAGCACCTGTTCTGGAGCTGGCTCCAAGCACAGTTACGTGTGTGTGTGTGCGCGTGCACGCGTGTGAAAGAGAGAGGAGGGCTCCGCTCCCCAGAGTCTCCAGGGGCTGGTTTTTCAGAAGTAGACCCCCAGGCCTTTCTTTCGAGGCTTCTCTTGGGTGAACACAAATCTGGAGCCTTCGGGTTCGTAATGCAGGGTGATAACGCTGTGCCAGGACCTCAAACTCTACTTCTGCTGCTGTTCTTGACAGGCACTGTCAAGGCCGTCCCGTGCCTAACGATCCTACATACAACAGAACGAAACCCTAGATCAGTGGTTCTCCACCTTCCTAATGCTGCGACCCTTTAATACAGTCCCTCACGTCGTGGTGACCTCCGACCCTAAAATTATCTTCGTTGTTACTTCATCGCTGTCATTTTGCTACTGTTATGAATCAGGCGACCCCTGTGAAAGGGTAGTTTGACCCCCAAAGGGGTCACGACCCACAGGTTGAGAACCGCTGCACTAGATAGACGGTCCACACCATCCTCACCATTATCCTCATGTTTGAGCCCTTGTTGCAGCCACGTGTCCGTCCATCTCATGAGGGCCTTCCCCTGTATCGCTGCCCACCCCCCACTTTACCAAGCAGGATGCCCTTCTCCAGAGATTGGTCTCTCCTGATAACATGGCCGGAGTACGTGAGACAGCCTCGCCATCCTGGATTCTAAAGAGCACTCTGACTGTACTTCTTTCAAAACAGATCTGCTTGTTCTTTTGGCAATCCGAGGTCCCTTCAGTATTCTTCACCAACACCGCAACTCAAACGCACCAAGTCCTCTTCAGTCTCCCTTATCCCATGGCCAACTCTCACATCCACAGGAGGCAACTGAAACGACCATGGCTCAGGGCAGGCACACCTTAGTCCTCAAAGTAACAGCTTTGCTCTTCACCCACTTAACGCCTCTTATGCGGCAGACTCATCCCATGCAACACGTCAGTCACCTGAATTTGTGTTCAAGAAGAGGAATAGTTCTAGTTCTACCCAACTCCCCTGTGGGTAGCTGTGTCAATTTGAGGGAAAGGGTGGAGTCTAGCCTGCCTATCAGGTCATAGCCAATGAGTTCTCTTTGTGAGCAGGGCATTTTGCTGAGGATTCTGGGAACTCCTGTCTTCCTCCCTGAAGGCAGGACACACACTCTCCCTTTGAGACATTCCTGTTGACAAGTCACATGGAGACCCCTGATGGAGCCAGAGTCTTGGAGCTGGAGGAGCCACGTGGAGACCCACGCCAGCGCTGAGATGCTTCCACTGCCACTGGATCCACAAGACTTTCCACCCACTGGCCTGTGATCTTCCTGCATGGCATCATTGCATGTGTTGCATGAGTCAGAAGAGGAATTTATGGACTAGCATTGGACATATGGGCTAATATCGGACTTAAGGACTTGATCTGGACTGGGATGGGCTGTTTTCTCAATAAACAATTGCTCTTGTAGATAAGGCTCTTTCTTATAGACATAAGTGTCTCTGGATTTGTTTCTCTAGTCCACCCAGACTAACACAGGTACTTTCCCCACAGGACACACAGGAATGAAGGGCAGGACCAGACGCAGCATGCTCATTTCTAAACAAATCCATGCGATGTGTTTGCACCAACAGTAGGATCACGGTATTTATTTTGCTGTCTTGTTAGCAGATCGACAGACACATCCTGAAATCTGAGAAATGGCCCATCTTTCTCAGAGGGTAAAGGAGCGCATGAGGTGAGCAGATACCAACAGTCAGCCACCTCCATGGGACAAGCTCGTTGCTCTTCTCCTGGTGTCAAAAGAGATCCCAGGTAGAGACTATGCAAGAGGGACGATGGGAGACATTCACGAAGGTGACTATGCTGGGCTGAAACCGTGAGGTCAGCAATTCGAACCCACCACCCATCCCTTGGGGGCAAGATGAGGCTTTCTGCTGCTGCAAAGATTTGCAGCCTTTGTAATCCATAGGGGCAGTTCTAACCGTTCTATAGGGTCGCTATGAGTTGGAATCAACTGGATGGCAGGGAGTTGGTTTTGGCTTCTCCTTCTTGGGCACAGCACCAGGGTACCACACAGCATCATCTTCCATCGCTGGAGAAACCTGACTGGATGGATGGTATAAGCCGCAGTTCCATTCACATGACTGTGGATAAATAAATTCCTTCACCTTCACCTTACCGAGCCTCAACTTCCTCATCCATACAATGGGTGAGGTCACCCTGGTGTGCCTGCCTCACTGTGTTGTGTGAGACTCACGTCTAGATAAAAATTTGAAGTTGCTGAATACGAGAGAGAGCTAAGAAAAGGCATCAGGTATCACCAACTAGTCCCAAGAGCATAGTGGGTTAAGTACTGGGCTGCTAGCCATAAGGTCAGTGGTTCGAAACCACCAGCCTCACCTCAGGAGAAAAGTGAGGCTGTCCATTCACGGTCTCAGAGACCCTGTGGAGCAGTTCTGCTCTGCCTTACCCCACTGCCATTGAGCTGATCCTGGCCAATGATGACCCCGCAAAGGGTTTCCCAAGCTGTACATCTTTGTGGGAGAGACTGCCTCCTCCCTTTCCCCAGAAACAGCTGGAGTTTGAACTACTGACCTTGTGATTAGCAGTCCCATGCTCGTACAGCAGTGCCACCAAGCCTGTAGGTTCAGAATTGACCTGACCACGTGGGCTGAGTATGCTGAGCCTGGCCTGCAGCCTGTACTCAACCTTGACTCATGGAGACCCTATAGGACAGGGTGCAACTGCCCTGGTGGATTTCAGAGACTGCGATAGAAAGCTGCATCTCTTCCCCATGGAAACTGGTGGCTTTGAACTGCTAACCTCACAACAGCCCACTGTGTACGCTCCATAAAGAGGTCATAGAGCTTACAACCTCAGGACAGCACCGCAGGGAGTCCAATGCCCACTGCGTCCCAAGTAAGTGCCCGCTTCTCCTCATTTACTCATCTCAGGCCCCCTCCCCCACCCCAATCCCTCCTTTGAGAGGTGCTATTCTGCAGAAGGCCCTCTGCTGCCTCCTGTGATAAGCAGAGCTGTCCTGCGGGGCACACTCTCAGGAGCCCAAGAGGAGCTTGCTCCTGCTCAGTCTCGGCCCCCCCGGAGTGAGGTGTTCATCATGACCATTTCCTAGGACTCCCACTGAGGCACTGCTGGGCAGCAGAGAGTCCTGGCCTCCCAGTTTCTGGCCCTGTGGAGCAGGCTGTGACGGAACCAGGAGAAAGTGTCAGTGACTATCCTACGGGGAGGACTCGGGGGACCTTCCTGCCTGCCAGGCCAGGCCTGGCCCACGTCCCACTTGGCTTCCCCCCGGGGAAACCCCGGGCCCTGGCGTAGGCTCTCCTGGTCAAGCGTGAGATGCAGCAAAGACTCCTCTCAGCCTCAGGAATGTCATCAACAAAGAAACACAGTTCCTGTCCTGCCCCACTGTCATGGACCTGCGACCCTGTCTGCCCAGATGCTCCAGAGCAGACAGTCGGAAGGGGGCTTATGAGACAAGACCCTCATGGTATGACGACAAAAAGATTCGATCCGGAAACAAAGAAGGTCATCCGTCTTTCTTCCAAAATTGTCTCCAACCCTGTCACCAAAGGCCATCTTCCTTGGCCAATCAGTGCCCATTGGCCCCTGTCTCGCCTGTCTCTGGAGAAGGGCCCTTAGGGAGGGAGTCTCTCTGAGGAGCACAGCCTGTCCTGACACAGGCTCATTCCCAGTCCATGGACACACAGACACAGACAGATAGAGAGGGAAGAGGGTCAGCTCCTTCAGATCAGCAGGGAGACTGAGGTACAGGATGCAATTTGCTCCTTCACCCCTGGTGCTGGGGCCCCAAAGTCCCTCCATGCCACCCTCATGGTGCCCCTATAAGACTCCTAAACCACTCTCATGAATGTCCCTAGAGTCCACACACCACCCGCACGGTGCCCCTATAGGACATCTACACCACTCTCATGAATGTCCCTAGAGTCCACCCACCGCCCTCACGGTGCCCCTATAGGACTCCTACACCACTCTCATGAATGCCCCTAGAGTCCACACACCACCCTCACAGTGCCCCTATAAGACTCCTAAACCACTCTCATGAATGTCCCTAGAGTCCACCCACCGCCCTCACGGTGCCCCTATAGGACTCCTACACCACTCTCATGAATGTCTCTAGAGTCAACCCCTCACGGTGCCCCTATAGAACTCCTACACCATTGTCATGAATGCCCCTAGAATCCACACACCAGCAGTGCACCAAGCACATGATCAGCGTGGGTCACATGCTCAGGGAAAGCACAGACAGTGGCCAGAAAGCCGTGCCCAAGGTCTCACAGAAGGGCCCTGGGGGTGCGCTGATTAAAGCACAGGCTGCTAACCATGAGGATGACTTTAGCCCACCTGCATTTCAGTCTGTGGGGACATCACGTGGTTCCAAACCTCTGACCTTGCAGATCGAAGCCCTATAACCTCACCACTGAGCCCCCCGGGCTCGGGCCCATAGGGTTGCTGCAAGTGGGCATGGGCACCATGGCAGCAGTGGGATTGGTGGATGAAGGTCCCATGGCACCCGTGACAAGGGCAGTATTAGAACCCAGGCTTCCAGAGGCCCGGCCCCGAGCTCTGTGTATGCACGGCGCACATCCCACGACTACAGCAGGCAGCCTCTGCACCAGGACCCTGCTCCCTTACTCACTCTCTTTCCATGTTGAGGCCTTTTCTTCTCACCTGACCTTCACCCCTTAAACACCTGGTCAGGGACCCAGACACCCCTCTGCCCCCGCCCTGCACACTCCCAGAATTCCAGGGGGTTGACTCCCCGACATCCCGGGAGTCGGCTGGGGGCGGCTGACACTGGCCTCAGATGGGATTCCAGAGTAGCACCGCTCCACCCCGCCCCCCACTCCCCCCTCCCCACCCCCTGTGCTTCTGGGAACTACGGAGAACTTTTTTAATGAACAACAAAAGGTGCAGAAACAGCCCTCCTGGCGGCAGTTCGCTCTCTCTCCGTCCCTTTAGGGAGCAGCCGTGGAATGTTCAGGGCTGGGCCCCAGGCCCAGGGTGGCTCCAGCCCCAGGGCGCTGATGAGGAGCCCTGTGAGTCCAACAGCTTCCTCCAGAGAGGTTGTTACTTCTCGCTGCCCTGCCTGAGCCTCTTGGCTCCACACGGGTCCCTCCCAGGCGCATGGCATCTGGGGTCAGAGGACGGAGGCAGACAGCATGGAGGGAGACGTGGAAGGCTGCAAGGGACACGTCCTTCATCTCATCTTGGAGATAACTCCAAGCTTGGGAGCTTGCCCGGCTCTAAGAATTGCTCAACCCCGAACTCAGGAAACCTCCCCACCTTCCGAGAACACGGGGAGAGGCAGTCGGGGGGAGGCTGGAAGGGGGACAGGCAAGGGTCACGAGGGTGTCTGCTGGGATTGCTCTTGGTGACATTCAGTCCAGACCAGTTGTCAGCGCCCCAACTCTGGCCCCATGATGTCAGACCAGAACTGAGCTCCCCCGGAGCTTCCATGGCTGGTTGTTCTCAGAAGAGGGTCACCAGGCCTCTCTTCTGAGGGGTTTATGGGTAGACTTGAACCTCCAGCCTTGCGGGCAGAAGAGAGCGCTCAACCATTTGCACAGCTCAGGACTCCTCGAGTAGATGCAGATCCGGGTGGGGGACATAGAGGGTCCGAGAACTCACCATCACGGTGAGAAATCACTCACTGACTGCCACAGAGTTGATCGCTGCTCACGCAGACACCATAGAACAGGGCCGAGCTGTCCCAATGGGTTTCAGAGACGCTAACTCTTCATGAGCGTAGAAAGCCTTGTCTTTCTCCCATGGAGCAGCTGGTGCTGACCTGCCAGTTAGCATTCCAACATGTAACCACGACACCATGGGGGCTCCTTGAGGGCCTTCTAAGGCCCACAGAACCACCAATACCAGCTAACATGCCACTGAAGGTTGCCGCCCTTGATCAGCACCAGCAAGAGCTTCGAGTCCTCCTTCTCCCTGCCAGCAAGCAGGCTGGTGACATCCGCAGACCACAGGTTGTTGATAAGCTTTCCTCCAATCCCGATGCCGCATTCTTCTTCCTGTCATGCAGCGTCCCTTGAATTATGTGTTCAGCCCCCAGATTGGGTGAGAGAAGCCAATGTTGATGCATACCCTTTTTGATTTTGCACCTTGTGTAGAAGGAATGCACCCCAACACAGACTGGGGGGCGGGACATGAGTTGTTTGAACTCGCTCTGATGGGTCTTGAGTCTTGAAGAGGAGGCTGTCTAGTGTGTCCCAAATTTGACCAGAAAACCTTAGATTCCAAAACAAGTGCGATGTGGCTGTGCACGGCGGGGGCGTCTGGCAACCTCTGTTGGAGAGATCACAAGGCCAAGAGCTTCTGCTTCGAGCCCGTATCCTTTACACACACACACACACACACACACACACACACACACACACACACAATAAACTTTAGCGCTGTGTCAGGTGGAATCTGGATCAGATTACAAGAGAAAAAGACCTTCTAAGATCTGCTCCATTCTCTCAGGCTTTTTTGGGGGGGGACCTGGTGACCCTGAGTAGGGTGTAGATGCAGGTGGTCACCCCTGTTCTCAACAGCCAGTCCCCGCCCCAGAATGGAGCCAGAGGCACCCAGTTGCATTCAGATCCCCTCCCACTGAGCCCCCCCAAGCTTTGGACATTCTAGTGTCCTGACAGCGTCTATCTCTCAGCCAGCCACTCACACTGCCACCTGCTTCTCCCTTTTCGGGGGAAGGAGGAAGACAAAAGTTACCGGATGGGAAAGGGAGAGGGAGGAGAAGCCAGAGGAGTTTCTGGTGCCTGCATTTAGGAAGTCAACCAATGCACGTTCTCCGGAGTCTCCTGGATTTATCCTTCGAGTTTTCCTCTTTCTACAGACAAGAAGCAGGGAGGCAAGTCAGGACCACCGTCCTCACGGGATCAGGCCTGGCCTGGCCTGGCAGCTGGTCCCTGACCAGCTGAGGCATGCAGAGCCCCCAAGAATAGCCCATCAGGTGACTGCTGCCACCGGCCTGCCACACTGCCTGCTCCAGGCTCCGTGTCTCCCTGAAACTGGAGGGATCCGGGTGAGCCCCAAGCCCCAGGACTCCCTGAGCAGGGACCTCCCTCCGGCAGCCCCTCACCCTGATCTCCATGAAAACTCCTGTGAGTGGCATTTTGCATGTGGAGATTGCTAGAGCATCGGCGCATTAATAACACACGGTTATTTGCGTGGTCTGCAATCACGGTTATTGCTATCAAAATGATCTGCAATAATACACTGTCCTTTGTGCCAAAGACAATGCCACTAGCAGAGTACAACAAGTGCTCATTTTCCACCACACCATTATCATCGATTGTCCGTGCTGCCAATATATTTGAGAGCGGGGGCAGTACTGTGTGTGTGCACACAGTGCATGCGGACATGCAATCTATGTAACATAATATACATGCACACATCTAGCTATAGTACACTCATATCATATATACACTCACGCATATATAGTATATATGCGTGAGTGTATATATATACATATATAAACAGAAATTGTCTTTGAGCCCATTGTCATTCATAATGACCCTCTAGGAAAGACCAAATAAGGAAGAGAAACACCCCCCCCCCTCCACGGGGTCTTCAGGGCTCATAGCAACGCTCCAGCACAGGGCAGGCCCCCCTGTGAGTTTCCCAGACCATGACTCTTGATGGGAGTCCAAAGCCTCATCCTCTAACGGACTCCTCGCGGTTTTAAACTGCTGATCTCATGGTTCGTGGCCCAGCGCAGAACCCACAGCTCCGCCAGGGCTCTCCGTGAGCTGGACTTGACTGTAGGGTGGCGAGTTTGGTTCTGTTTGTCTTGCTGAGCCTTTCGTGACAGCAGACTGCCACGTCTTTCTCCTACATGCCGCTGGTGGGTTCAGACTGCAGCCTTGGAGTGAGTGAGCAGCTCCACACATAACCATGGACTCATCGGGGTTAACTCTCTGTACCGTATTTACTGAAAGCAGTTGGGAAAAGTTTTAAACCGTATCCTACCTTTTCCCTAGACAGTCTCACAAGACAATTTGTTCACGCCCTGGCGTTTATCATCTTAATCTCGAATGGTTGTGTAAGACGTCAAATGTACCTCGCCATTCCCCTGCACATGGGCCCTGAGGGCAAGGTCAAGTTTGGAGCTTCTGAGTGATGCTGGAATTTGCATCCGGTGACTAACGCTGTCATTTTAGACATAGGTTTGACCCCTGTAAACATTATCACAGGTTTAAAGGAGCTGCATAGCTTTGAGGTTCTTGCTCAATATTTACAAATTGTTTTCCAAGAGTGTTGAAGTAGTTAGAATTCCCAGCAGCCATGTTTCAAATGCAAACAGAGCCAGCTTCCTGACTCCTTCGGGGACTCATTTCTGAAGAGCTGTTTACAATGCTTTCCAGCACCTTCTAGCCCAGCCCTGTGCTACCTGAGCCTCAAAAGGTGCCCATGGCCTGTTCCCGAATCTCCATTCCTGGGATGCAGGCAGCCTGCTAAAGGGAAGCCCCTCCAGCGAAGTCTCATACTTGGTACTCATCTTAGTCCTAACTCCAGAGCAAACCTAGACCAAGGTTGGAAGAAGCCCTTCATGGGTCCATCGCTCCAACAGTTCAGGAAGCGGAGGACCACCACCCCAGGACTGGCCCTCTCCTTATCTCACAGGGTTTCGCAGGTGAGCGAGGGGGGTCCTGAGTGATGGAATGTGTCCTCAGCACTGCCACTTGTAGGCAAGGGATCAACTTACTTGCTTAACTGGCGTCCTGCCTTTGCCCATCCCGGACTGGGTCTCGGTTCCCAGCGAACGAGTAGGGCTATGGAGGACCCTACCATCAAGTGTGCTCGCCTCCTCCTGTAAGGTCCCTTGTTGACCATGACAGCAGTGCGTTGGTTCTGGCCATGTAGGAGGCAGAGTCCATATCCCGGGCAACACAGAGCAGGTTTCCCTTCGGTGCTACTTCCTCCCCGCCGCCGACCCTCTGATGCTGGCAGAGCTTTGGCTTGTGGGATCAGATGGCTACTGCAGGGTTGACACCCAAGGGAGAAAGATGTCACGAGGCCGTCTGCTCCCGTAAAGATGTGCAGTTCCAGAGACCCTGCACAGAGATGCTGAGTCGGGATGCACTCGACACCCAGCTTTTGCCTTGGGCTCCACTTCCTGCTTCCTCTTTCCTTCTCCCGACTGCAGAGTATGGTGCAGCTCTGAGCACGAAGTGAAGAACTCAAGGCCACAGACAGGTGTGCTCCATACTTTCTGTCCTGCACACACACACACACACACACACACACACACACACACACCATGAGGTCATCCTATCCTGCCAGAAAAGCTCCAAAGGAGACCTACGAGACCACAGTATCCCACTGGATCAGCCCGCCAGTGATGCTATCCCAGAGTTGGCCATCCTGCACTCCAGGTTCCCAGAGCCGTCATCGGTTGGCCAGGACAGGAACAAGAGGTGAGCTCCTGATGGAATGGACACAAAGAGACATTCTTAGGAGTCCATTTCCCTGGGGCCTTTATGGGGCAAGGAAAGGGCTATGTATGATGTGTGGCTGGGACCAGACAGCTAGTCGTGGGCTCGTGTTTCCATCTCCCAGATAGACAAGGCAGACAACATACTCATCGACTGTTCTCTGTTTAGCCAACAGCTGGAAAATGGGATTTCCAGGGCCACCACTGCTGCCTGGCAGAAGCTCAGACTCATTGATAGCTAAGGGATCAGGTCGAGGCCAGTGCCTGCCACTCCCATGAGGTAAGTCTGTTGCCCCCCTTGTCTTAGGAGGCCTGACTGTGACCCCAAAGGTCTTCTTTCCCTGTACACATTCAGGATGCAGTGTTGAAGTTCAGCTAGGCAGACATATGAAGAGGCTCCGTGATGACGAGACGGGCCCCTTGGGTCAATAAATAAATAACTTTGCTTTTGTTCCCCAGCCTTGGACAGGCCAGTGGCAGTCAGGTGTGTGGGAGCGGCTGTGGTAGAAAGAACAAAGGCCTGACCCACCTACGATAACTCAGCTCCGCTCCTGAATCAGCCCCTTAGAAGTCCCACCTTCCCAGCCCCAACCCAACCACAGTCAGGGGGTTCTGACGCCTTACCACTCTGCACAGGGGCTCTGGAACTTTACTGGATCAGGCAGCATCGTCTGTCTCATCTTTCTCCCTTGCACTTAGCTGTCCAACGCTTAGCCCACAGCGCCACCAGGATTCCTTACCAAAGACTCCCTTTATGCAAAGTTCAGCTCGTACACGTGCGCACGCGCACACCCACGCATCCTCAGTGATGATCCTGCCTGTGATCTAGCCAGCACCTTGCCAACGCATTATACAAATTGAAAGACAGAGCAGCTCCGGGTCACCCAATCAATCAGAAGCCAAAATCAATACTCTAACCACTCAATTATGCCTGGGCCTCGCTGAAATCCTATCCCCTTTTGAACACCGGAGTGGCTGGTTTGCAAAGGATGTGAGAAGATCATTCAACACGCGGCGATTCAAAACCAACTCTTTTTCTCGGGGATTTTTAAACTGAATTAGCATTTAGTAAAGAGGGTGAGATGTTCCATAACGCTTCTATAGTTGAGGGATTCCCTCTCAATCAGATTCGGGAAGAGGCCAGGAAACCCATTCATCAAAAAGCACTGGGGTTCTCACACATGGCTGATGGGAAACAGGTAGCCCCCAACCCCCGAGACCCAGAATCATCGCATGGTCCAGGATTCCCACTCTTATGTGTGTATCCCACAGAGACCCCAGCAGACAACAGAGACCCCAGCAGCTACTTCCACACCATTGTGCAATCCGTCAGGATTCTTAATAGCCAAAAGGTGGGGGAAAGAAAAAACCATACATCCATCTCGAGATGGATGGATAAATAAAACGTGCTACAGCCATCCAAGGGCATATCATTCAGCCATAAAAGGAAATGAAATTCTGATGCATGCCACAGAGTGGACAGACCTTGAAAACACCTCTCTGAGTGAAAGAAGCCAGACACGGAAGGACAAACACGGGTCAGTCCAGTTCCATGTAGGAGCCAGGACAAGAAATGCATGCAGATAGCCGCTGATCAGCGGTGACCAGGGCACAAGACTCCCTGGCTGCTGTGAACAGTGCAGACACACCTTGGGAGACAAGACTGGCCATGGCTTTGAGGCCGTGAGAGCAGCTCTGTTCTGCCGTGCGGGCTCGTGGTGAGTCAGGATCAACGCGCCAACTGGACTGCAGCTACCACAGACCACAAACAGTGGATCCGGCGAGGGAGAAGGGGACTGGTGCTGAAGGGGTGCCAGGCCCCTGTTTGTGGTGATGACAGAGTACTAGGCCTCTGTTTGGGTGATAGAGGGGTACCAGGCCTCTGGGGTGATGACAGAGTACCAGGCCTGTGTTTGGGGTAATAAAGCGGTATCAGGTTTCAGTTTGGGGTGATGGAGGGGTATAAGGCCTCTGTTTGGGGTGGTGGAGGGGTACGAGGCCTCTCTTTGGGGTGATGGATGAACACCAGGCCCCTTTTTGGGGTTGTTAAGGGGTATCAGGCTCTAGTTTGGGGTTATCAGTTCTCTGTTTGGGGTGATGGAGAGGCACCAGGCCTGTGTTTGGAGTGACAGAGGGGCACCAGGCCTGTTTTTGGGGTGAGGTAGGGGTACGAGGCCTGTGTTTGGGGTGATGGAGGGGCACCGGGCCTGTGTTTGGGGTGAGGTAGGGGTACAAGGCCTGTGTTTGGGGTGATGGAGGGGCACCGGGCCTGTGTTTGGGGTGAGGTAGGGGTACCATGTCTGTGTTTGGATGATGGAGTGGCACCAGGCCTGTGTTTGGGGTGACAGAGAGGCACTAGGCCTATTTTTGGGGTGACAGAGAGGTCCCAGGCCTGTGTTTGGGGTTAAGTGGGGGTACCAGGCCTGTGTTTGGGGTGACGGAGGGGCACCTGGCCTGTGTTTGGGGTGATGGAGAGGTACCAGGCCTGTGTTTGGGGTAACGGAGGGGCACCAGGCCTGTGTTTGGGGTGAGGTAGGGGCACCTGGCCTGTGTTTGGGGTGACAGAGAGGTACCAGTCCTGTGTTTGGGGTGACAGAGGGGCACCCGTGGTGGTGGTTGCACACAGCTTGTGCCCAATGTCACTGAACCCTAACACTGAAGAGTGGGGGAAACAGCGACATTTTCTGGGACCCACACTTACTACAAGGGGCCCTGGTGGATAGCAGGTTACACTCTGGGCTGCTTGCCCCAGGATCAGCAGTTCCAAACCACCAGCAGCTTCATGGGAGGAAGACGAGGCTTCCTACTCCCATAAAGAGCTGCAATAGGGAAACCCACAAGGGCTGGTCTACCGTGTCCCACAGGTCACGATGAGTCAGAGCGGACCCGAGGGCAGCGAGCTGAGTGTGGTCTGTTTTTCCGCATTTTTTAAAGGGAAACTGGTGGGGAGAATTCCCGAGCTTCCCCTCAGCCCAAGTGGTCCAGGAGCCAAGAGAGAGGATGGGAGAAAGAAGCAGGATGTGCTGTGAGATTTCCCCGCCAGCCCTTGGACAGCCCACAGTTGGCCAACAGTAACAAAAGTGGCCGTTGTGTCTGGTCTCTGGTCACTCCCCCAGCAGCCCGGGTCTTGCCAAGTGACCGCAGGGCAGTGCCGGGCGGCTCGCTGGCCCCGTTCCTGTTGTGACTGCACTTGGGCTCCCTTGGCCAGGCAGCCCCCCAAGGACACTCCAGTCAGGAAGCCGCTCGTGTGTCTGTGTTCAGCCTGGCTTGCTCTCTGCCGGAAGTGGGGTGGGGAGGACAAGTCTACTTCTGGAGGAGGGTGGGGGTCTGGTCTGAGAGCAAGGCTCATAGGCTGGCCCACCCCCTTGCTCTCTCATTAGCTGCCATTGGCTGGCCCGCACATCGCCTGAACTCCCCCCACAGATGAAACGTTTGTCTGACCCGCCCACAGTCTCTCCTGGGAGAGAAAGCACTCAGTCTGGAGAAAGGGCACCGTGGATGAATGCCCAGGATCTGGCTGGAGACCTAGCTGAGAGCCACTGTGGGCACTGCTCCACCAGGCTCTGCCAGAACCAGGGACACATGGAGACCACCAGGCACACAAGGTCCCCCACCCCCAGGCTTGCCTAACCATTGTGAGGGTGAACGGTCTCACTGCTCCCCCAAATCCAGACTCCCCAAGAACAATTTGGCATGCCTATCAAACTCCATAAAAACAGAGTCCTGGACCAATGAAAAGGCAGCACCCTAGCAATGCCCGAGCCTCCATGAATACTGGGGTGGGGAGTGAGGGGTGAGGTGTGAGGAGCAAGCATGAAGTGCATTGGCCGGGGCTCGAACTCAGGTCTCCAGCACGGAAGCTGGGCATTCCGGGCTCACCAGCTCACAGCAGAGATGTGGAGAGAAGTCTGTGGTTGGTGTGGGACTGCATACCGGGGCCCAGTGGCTGAGGCCCAGGGTAATGCCATGGAGAAGAGGGCCAATCCCACCACCATCACCAGGGGCTGGCTGACCAAGGCAGTTGTGGAAGCATTTTGATCTGCCTGACTCTGGGCGGGCTGGCTGGCTGACTGTGAGGAGTTTGAAAAAAGCACGCAGCTCTGAACCCTGGACTGGAGCAGGGTGTCCCCTTGGTGGCCTTCAGGGCTGGACTCATGGGTAGAGACTTCCCTGCTCACCCGCCTGCAGACTCACGGAGTTAGTGGACGACAGACTGCTTCGGGTCAAGGGAGAGATGGTGGAGGGAGGGAGGGCTACAGCCTTGGGCTATGGGCTACGGCCACTCTATCACTCCGGGAAGGTGGAGGCTGGACCGACAGCCCTCTGGTGGCATGACTTAGAGCCTGTCCCATCTGCAAAGACCCAGCTCCAAACAAGGGCATGTTCTCCGCCACCCATTTTCCTGAAGGTCCGGATCTAGCCCTGGACAACCCCCACAAAGCAGCCTAATCCTTTTCTCCGGGCCTGTCCCCAGACCCTTGAGGATACTCCCTCCCCTCCCTCACCCCCCACTGCAGGTTTCCCTGGTCAGCTCCAGCCCCGAGTCCTGAGAGTCCAGGCACGTAGCAAGCACACTCTGGACAGGCAGCTGAGTCCCCCCAGGGCCCTGGCTGCAGCACTGTCCGACCCCAGCCCTGCTCTGCTGTGAGGTGGGGAGCCAGCACCCACATGTTGCTAAGCACCCTGCTCAGCAGTTACTGTGGCAACAGCCAGCATCCCGCCTCCTCCAGACAGTCCCAGCGGAGGCTGCAGATATCCTGAAAACCCGGGGTATATCCTGACTGCCATGCAGCTCCAGGGAGTGGACCCAGGCTGGGCCCCCCACGGAGCCCCTCGCTGATCCACACACAGAGGGACCTGAGTCTTCACAGCCCCCCAGAGCCTATCTCCATGACCAACAGTGGGGTCCATGGGTGTTTTCCTGGACCCCCTAACCACCCCCCAACCCCTCCATGCCAGCCAACACACCTCCTGTTCTTACCCCAATGCTGCTGCTGCTTGTACCTGCCCTCCTACCCTTCCCATCTGGAAACGGTCTTCCCAGCCTCGCTCAATGTCCACCTTCTCTGTAAATGATGCTCCATTCTCCCCACCACCCCACTGCACCCCTTTGAGGAGCATCTTTCCACCCCACTTCAGCTATGGGCACCCCTGCTTCACAAGGAGCAGCTTCTCTGTCAGCGGCCCTCTGGGCTGCCGCCCCTTCATGTCATGGTCTGGGGAGGTCTCCATCATCTACCTGCAGCCCAGCGTCCTGACCCTCAGAGACAGTGCAGGCCAGCGAGTGGACAGGAAGGGGCAGTGCCACCTATCAGCTGAGATGGGGACACCCCAGAAGCCCAGCCAGTTCCTCCCGCAGGTCTTAAGTCTGCTAGGGAAACGTTCATTCATTCAAGAAATCTTTATCCAGCCCCTCTGTCAACACTTAAGCCCTGTGTCAGGATATACAATAGAATCCAAGGAGACCATTTATCAAGCCTTGCACGGGGCAAATGCAAGGGAAAGACAGACACACATCCTCTGGAGGACAGGAGTCACTAGTGCGAAGCCACGATGGTGTCCCCGGATTCACAGCCACATGGGCATGGGACACCAGGTGGCTGTCACAGCTTCGTGATTGGTGCACATCAATAAATGATGGTTACAGGAGGGACGGCAGAAGCAGGAATGGGACCGTGATTGGGACACGTCCCTTACGTGACATAGAAGAGCTTACAAGCTTGGTCCAGGGCCTTCTGACCCGGGTGCTCAGGGCCTGACTCAAGACACTGTGACCTCCAGTACTGTCCATCACAGACACACTCAAGCCCCTTAAGAGACTGCCCCTCACTGGACTGGCTGGACTCATCCACTCCCCAATGCGCCTGTCTGAGGGCAAGACTTTCTCATCCCCAGTTAATGATCAGCGGGGATCCAATGGAGGCTTAATCCCCAGGGGGAAGGGGGAACTCGGCAAATGGATTTGGGGTTTACACAGTCATCATAGCCTTCTGCAAAATCAAGGAGCTCAGCACGGATCAGCAGCGCTAACACAGTAACAACCCTACTACGAGCTGAAAGCCTGGGGCCTGATGATCTCTGTGGGGGACCACAGCCTTAAATCCCCCTGGGGCTGCTGCTCTGACACGTGGAGTATCTGTGAGTCCAAACTGACTCCAGAGCAAAATGACACACAGGGCGCACAGCCAAACCCCGGGCTTATAGGGGCTGACATAACCCAAGGCCAGTATACACCAAAGCCAAGCTCCCTGCCCTGGAGTCGATGCTGACTCGTAGCAAGCCAGTACGACAGAGGAGAACTATCCCTGGGGGGTTATATGCTGTGACCCTTGACAGGAGCAGAAAGCGCTGTCTTTCTCCCCAGGAGCAGCTGGTGGCTTCAAACCGCTGACCTTGGGGTTAGCAGCCCAATTTGTAACCACTATCCCAGCAGGGCTCCCTTGTGGTCCATAGGAAGCCCACGGATTAACCCAATACCAGCTAACCGCATACGCCTCACCAAAGAGAAGCTGTTCCCGCCATCCCAGTCTCACTGCCATTGAGTCAATTGTGACTCACAGCAACTTATCGCCTAAGGGGTGAGTTTACTACATACCTGGCCAAGAGGGCCTGAGAAAGATGTTATAAATATCCAAATGGCCCTTGGTGGAAAAAAGGGTTCCCTATCCCTGACTTAGACCCACAGGTGGGTCTGACAGGTAAGCAGACTTGTGGAACAGGGTTGGGGAAGTAGAAGCCATCAAGGAGGCAGCTGGATGTCCAAGAGGTCCCAGAGTTAGCTCCATGTGGCTGGAATTGGGAACAGGGGTGGGAATGGACAGCGACCAAGGGCCACATCTGTGTGTGGCAGCAAGACTAGGCCTGACCTACAATCTGGACACCCTAGCCACCTCCACCTCGGTGAAGCTTTTCTAGATTCCAGGCACAGATGGGAAAAATCCCCTGATACCTCCGGGGTCTCTCTCTCTCTCTCTCTCTCTCTCTCTCTCTCTCTCTCTCTCTGACCTTCCAAGACCCCCTGATGACTTGGGTATCTGCCTGGCTAGCAGCCACACTGGCTTTATGTTTTCAAGTCCTGGGAGGGAGCATGTGAGCCCTGTCTCCACTGTCTTACATGCAGCCCCAGGGGCCGGCAGGGACCGCTTTCCTCTGGAGTGGTGCCCAGTCCAGCACCTTCCCCTGAGGATCCCGGGCTGACATCGCTGCAGATGGCACTGGCAGATGCCCATCAGTGGGAGAGACCCCATTCCCCTGCTAATGAGGGGAGCAGGTGGCGTGGCAGAGTAGGAAGAGGAGGAGCCAGCAGGCCTGGGTTCTTCTCCCAGCTTGGCCACTCATTCGCTGTGTGACTTCGGGCAAGTCACTTCACTTCTCTGAGTTTGGTCTCCCCGCTGCCTGAGCCAAAGAGCCTACTTGTCAGCACCGCCTACTCTGCTTTTCAGGGAAAGAAAGCAGAGTCACATTCAAGGTGGATCCTAGCCCCAAGGGTGTTGGGGCAGAACGATGTTCCAGGGGGCAGTTCCAGAGGTTGGTTTTGGGAGAGTAGCTCTCCAGGCTTTCTTGTGAGGCACCTCTGATGAACTCGAACCCCTCACCTGGCGGTTAGCAGCCGAGTGTGTCCACCACCTTCTGCTCTGCCACGAGCTTACTGTGTGATGTTGGGCGGACCCCTGCACCTCTCTGGCTGCAGCGTTTCCACCTTCAGAAGCCTGATGGCACACATCGCAGATTCAAATGGGGTCCGGGGGTTGCAGGGGCCACCGCTGAACCCAGGGAGAAGTCCAGAGTAAGCACTGTTCCCCACTTTCTCACCTGACCTCGCCCAGAGATTCCAGATCCCCCTGCCCCTGACCTCCCTCTGACAGCCTCACTAAGCATGTCTTCCAGGCAGGCACAAAGAGTTGGCACTGGGCTACTAACGGAAAAGCGGGCAGCACAAAGTATCTTTAGGGCCTAAAGCCCATTGGTCTGGTTCCAGAAGACTCTGGCCTTGAACCCTCTGCACTTGTGGGGTGGAGTCAACCGGACAACCGCTGATGGAAGTGGGATGGAGAGGCAGCAGAGAACCAGGCTCCCGAGAGTAACGGCAACAGCCACTGCTCATGAACTTCATGTCCACCACGGAGGAGGTACTGTCGCTGACCACACTTGGCAGGCGAGAGAACTGAGGCCCAGAGAGGCTAAGTCACGCTCCCAAGGTCGAATAGCCCATGCGAGCTGGACTTGGTGCCCTGGCAGGCAGTCTCGCTTTCAGACCTGTGCTCTGACCACAGACTCTCCAGATGGAATTAAAGTCCCTGAGTGGTTTCAAACTGCTGACCTTGTGGTGATCAGCCTGCGGAGTCACCAGTACACCACCGGGGCTCCTCTGAGTGGAATTTGGTCCCTAGTTTCTTCTGCAAGGTTGGTCCTGCCTCTCATTGCAGCCCCAGTTGCCTGCCACTCTGACAGCTGGTTTGGGGACTGAGAGTCTCATTGCTACCCACCTCTCCACAGGGATGCCCAGCTGCCAGCGTCAGCCTGGCACGCCCCTCTACCGCCCACCCCCTACAAAGGTGCCCCTTGCTGCAAGATGAAGACACATGGATGGACGTGAGGGGGCGGGGCGAAGCACTGTGCCCAACACCCCGCTCCCCTGCGAGGGGTGTCTTCAAGGTCTGCTGGATGCTGCAGCAGCAGCTCCTGCTGTTGTCAAAGTGCCAGCGACACGCGGCTGATGGGAGACTTGCAGCCGGCAGAGACAGTTGGGTTCACAGTTTGGATACTGAGCCTTGTCTTTGATGTGTGTGAACCAGCTGAAAAGGGCGGGGTGTGGGGGGGTGGCTGGAGTAGGGAGTGAGGAAAGGTGGAGAGGAAGCAGTGGGAGGAAGTTGGGATGGGGCAGGAGAGAGACAGGCTGCTTCAATCCCCATGTGCTCTGGAGAGCCGAGAATCAGGAGGAAAAGGCTAGAAGAGGGAAGGAAGCAGTGGTGTGGCTGTGGTCCGTGCCGGGGAGGGTCTTTCCAGAAGAATGGGCCATGGCCACCTATAGGGGAGGCTGGAATCTACAGCCAGCGATAACCAGTGCTCAGACCCATTGTTAGGGAATGCATTCTGTCCCCCCAAAGTACACGTTATTACCCAGGAGAGTCTGGGCCTCTCAGACCCTCCATCACCATTCATCCAGTGCTTAGACTGGGAATGCCAAGTGCCATGCATGACTGCTGCCCTTTCTTCCTTCGCCCTCCCCCCTCCCACCGTCACATGGAGTCAATTCTGACCCATAGTAACCCTATAGGACAGGGTAGCTCTGCGCCTGTGAGTTTAAGAGACTACAACTCTCTAAGGGATAGAAAGCCCTGCCTGTCTCCTTAGGAGCAGCTTGTGCCTTCAAACTGCTGACCTGTGGCCTCTCATAACCACTACTCTCGCAGGACTCCTGTTGTGCCCGGAGCTTCAGCAAGAACAACAAAAACAAACAAGACAGAATCCAGAGTCAGCCAGGGTCAGACTGCCTGGTCCAAAGGTGAGCTCAGCCTGAGCCTCACAAGTCCACAACCAGTCCTCTGAGCAGAGAGAAGGCCACACACATGAACGTTGGAGAGCTTGAAGCTGGAACCTCAATACTGATGACCAGTTACTACTCCGTGGACAGCCAACAAGCAGGCATAGCCGCCTAGAAGACCTCCTGGCCAGATGGTCTCACGCTGCACATGCCCTCTGCGAAGACGCGTCGCGAGAGAAGGACACCCTGCTAGGTTGCCTAGAGGGTCTGCACACTCCAGGGATACCTTCCACGAGGGGGACCGATGCAATTGCTGCAGCAATGCATGCAGATAGAGCAAGGAGCAGGCAACCATGGGCTCTGTGGTCTGTAAGCAACTTCCCAAGCCAGGTTACAGCAACCAACAGCCACGGGCAGTGCCGAGGCTGGCGTGGAAGGTCATGGTGCTATGCTCAAGGCTGCGGGACATTTCGAGGACTGATCCTGTGCCACTCCACCCCCACTCCATCCCCACACACCCGTCTCCCCAGCCCAGGGTACTGTGAACTCTCAGGCAGTCCAGCCAAGAGGCCCCTGGCGACGCTGGAAGGGCCCTATGGAGCTGCCACCCTGGGTGTCTGGCAGGAACCCCAGCCCAGCATTTGTCCTTTTGACGAGACCAGTGAGGCAGAACCACCCTCCCAGGCTGTCCAACAGGGGATGCCAGGCTCCTGGGGAGCCCTCGGCCCAATTACAAAACAAGCCGGGGTCTCTGAGCCCATTGTCACAATGGCTCTAACAGCCCGGCCTGGTTCTGCCCACCGCCTGGGGCCCTTGGGGATTAGCTAGCACCATCTGCCAGTGGCTGGTGGGGACAGACACAGGCCTAATGAGCAGGGTGGCCCTGCCCTGGCGAGGCCACAGTGGGCAGGGCTCAGGCTCAGTGCCACTGTCATGCTGATCTTTGGCCAAGTGTCACTTCGACAGTGGCATCTCATGCTCCTGCCCGCAAGTGGGTGCCCACCGGACATCTAGAAGGGTCGCATATTCTGAGGGTATCCCCCCTAACCCATGGCTGGGCTGAGGGCAGACTTTTCTTAAGGTCAGGGGACTCCAGAGAGGTTGGACGCCCCTCCCTGAGAATCCTGGGCAGTCCATCCCCATGGACCCCCGGCTGGAGGTAGTGCAAACCCAGGGGGTTGCTGGAATCTTCCAGAGCTCGCTCAAAGGGGGTAGTCAGAATTCTCAAGCACGTGGGCTTTGAGGTGGCCTGGAATTTACACCTCAGCTACCAGTGGAAGGAACCCACCCACAGGCACCTCAGGCGACCCCTGCCCATGTCCATCCCGGCACTGTTCACAACGGCAAGAAGATGGGGCCATCCCCGGGAGAATGGAGAAGGACCCTGGGTCCAGCACACGAAGGAACGCCACACATTGCTGATGAATGACGGATGACGAAACTGTGGAACTAACACCTCAAGACAGGGATGGCTGTGGAGGATTTCATGGTGAAGGAGCCCTGGTGGTGGTGCTGGTGGGGGGGGGGAACAATTCACTGAGCTGTGATCCGCAAGGTCGGCAGTTCAAAACCATCAGCAAGCAGCTCCCTAGGGAGGAAAGTGGGGCTTTCTACTCCATAAATAGTGACCATCCAGGACACACAGTCACAGGGGGCAGTTCTCCCCTGCCCTGCAGGGATGCCGTGAGTCCTTGAGGATGCGAGAGCGGTTGTTGTGTGTCCAGTGAAATGCAACAATCACAAAAGGATGCATGTTGTACGAGAGCACTGAAATGAAAACAAGGAGGAGAAAGAGAAGGAGGAGGAGAAGAAAAGGTTTTCGTGCGTGCCCTAAAAACAGACTTTGAGGGGTGGAGGTGGGTGGAGAATAGGGAAGGAACCAGACTAGAAGGTAAACAGTTAACTTGGGTGGAGAGAAATCAATATGCTAAAATGATGGGGAGACGGGCGGTGCCAGGAACAGGGCAAGCCGCGGGGAAGGTTGAGAAGTTGTTTAAGTGGCAGACTGCAAAAATGATGATGGGCTATTTGAAAGCCCCACTTGATTCACCGGAAAACAGCTTAAAAACTAAAACCCACGCAGTTCTCCTCCGCACACCAGGGCTCAGAGTGGACTCGTTGGCAAAGGCAACTTAACAACCACAGGAGCGCGGCGGGTGTCAAAAAAGACCCTTGAGGCACAGATGGTGAAGTATGGCGCTCCAAACCTACCGAGATGCCTAGGAAGCAAGGCCTGGCAACCGACCTCCAGAACATCACAGTTGCCGGGAGCCCCCTGAGGAGCACTGTCTTAGCCTGGGTCGGAATGAACTCGGTGCCAACTGGTCTTACTGCCGACTTCAGTGGACCAGATGAGCACTGGTGCCTTAATGGTTATCAATTGAACTGCTAACCCAAGGTCCGGAGTTCAAAACCACCAGGCACTACAAGGGAGAAAGATGGAGCTTTCTACTCCTGTAAAGAGTTACAATTCTGGAAGCTCGGGGGGCAGTTCTACCCTGTCCTGTATGGGTCCTGATGAGTCAGCGCCAAATCCACGGCAGTGAGTTTGGTTCAGAGTTTGGAATGAGGATATGGGCCCAGCCCCCAACCAGTCCCCGCCCAAGAGCACGCAGATCTGGGGAGTGTCCATTAGCATGAAATCCACCATGTCACGGCAGCGATTGGTCACTGGACGCTCATCATGGGTGAGGCACAACCCTGAGTTCTTCACGCACACTCTTCACACACATGGCGGGGCCATGAGGGATGAAGTCTCCCAGAGCAGATCAGGCAGGGAAGTGATCAGGATGGCCAATATCGACAGTGAGAGGAATATTCTAGAAACAGGAGCAGGCAGACTCAGGCTAGGACTGGAGCAGACCTGTTGGTGGCCACGTCTACACTTCTGAGCCGCATCCGAGATGGTTTGAATGAAACCCCCACACCAGGTTCTTGTCCTTGCTCTGCTTTGTCTTTCCTCAATTGTCTCCCCCATCTGCACGGGGACTGTTTTTCTTTGTCCCCTTGTTCTTTTTTAAGGCGAAGGGTACACTCAGAGAGACGTACAGATCCTTAGTGTACATCTTGATGAGTTTCTGACAGATGTCTCTCCCTGTGTAATGAACGCCTCAACCGAGACAGAAAACACTTCCTCGGGGGCATGAGGGGAAAGGAAGGAGACTTCTGACGTCGGGTTGTTCTGAACTTGCATCTCCCGGGGAATTCATGCACAGAGAGGCAAGTGGAATGAATCAAAACGATCAACAACCCCCCTCCCCCTCCCCAAATCAAATCCATTTCCCAACCCGAAGCTTGGAAGTCGGGGGAGGCGGATAAGCAAGCCATCACGATTAAGCTACATCTCATCTGCCAGGTTGTCTAACGGCCACCGCGTGTGTGTTGCTGTGACACTGGGAGCTATGACATCAGTATTGTCACCAAATCGGGGTTGCCCGGGTAGGCAGGCTTTGGCATTGCTGCCAGTAGAAGATGAACTAAGAAGAAAGGGCTGGAAAACAAGTGGATGGAAACCTTCAGGGCCACAAAGAGCAATGTCTAAACTGCGTGCTTTGGACATGCCATCAGGAGAGGGTTAGTGATGGAGAGAGCCAACGAGGGCGAGGGAGAGGGAGGCTCTGGCGAGACACATGGGCCTGACAGCGACAGTGATGGGTGGCTCGACTGTGGCAGAGATGGCACGTGTGACAACAGACTGGGCTGGGCAATAGCTTGTTTTGTTGTATATGTGGTCACCACGGATTATAGTCAACTCTATACCATCTATCTGTCTGACAGTCTGTCTCCTATGGGCTTTCATTCTATCATCCACCCATCCGTCTATCATCCATCCATCTATTCACTTGTATGTCATCTCTCTATCCCCTATCTATCTTCTATCATCTAACATCCATCCATCTATCATGTACATATCTATCTTCTAGGATATTTCTATTATCTTTCATTCTATCAAACATCCATCTATCAACTCTCCATCTATTTACTTGTCTGTTATCTCTATATGTATCTACCTATCTAATCTATCTAAAGATCTACCTATCTTCTACAATATGTCACCCATCCATCCATCCTATACCTATCTTCTATGATCTTTCTGTTATCTATGCATTCTATCCATAACTGATTCATCCATCTATCATCTCTCCATCTCTATTTACTTGTATGCCATCTTTCTATCATCGATCTATTTTCTACAATCTATCACTCATCCATCATATACCTATCTATCATCTATGATATTTCTATTATCTTTCATTCTATCTATCAACCATCCATCTATCATCTATCCATCTATTCACTTGTCTGTTATCTATCTACCTATCTATAGATCTATCTATCTTCTACAATCTGTCATCCACCCATCCATCATGTACCTATTTTCTATGAGTTTTCTGTTATCTCTGCATTCTATCCATAACTGATTCATCCATTTATCATCTCTCCATCTATTCACTTGTCTGTCATCTATCTGCTATCTATCTATTCTCTATATTCTATCCACCATCTATCTATCATGTTTTCATCTATCTTTCATCTATCATCTATGATCCTTCATTTTATCTATCATCCATCCACATATCTATCATGCATTGATCTAGTCACCTGTCTGTCATCTATTTATCTATGAGCAATCCATTGACTGATCAATTGTTTATCATCTTTCCATCACTTATCATCATCTATTATTTTCTATGATCTATTATTGATCCATCTATCATCCATCCCTCTCCCTATGTCTAGTAAGATAAACACATAGTCACAAGAGTTCCTGGACGACTCAGCCCTGCACTCCCAGAACCACCTGGACACCTAGACACCTGGCAGAGTGGGTGCTTCACACTTGCTCCTTAAACAAAGGGAAGAATGAAGATCTTCAGATTAAAGATCTTCAGATAAAGGAATGACAATCATGAGACCTTCCTGTCCCCTCCTGGAGGTCACACAGGTGTCCTGAAAGGAATGCAAAAGTACCTCATGACTCCTGCACCCCAACCTGAACCGGTATGTCCTTCCACAGCCAGTCCTCTGGCCACAGGTTCCAGGCTCCTAAGCCTCCTGGCTGGTGGCCTGAAGGAGACTCGTCTTACGCTCGGCTGATCAAGAGACAAAGTCTGAGAGAAAGGGTGCCATAGCAGCGGAGGCATCCTGACCCTTCCCAGTCCGTGTAGCAATGGGCTAGGCCACACCCAACAGTTTTAAAATATCACACACACACACACACACAGCAAAGAAACAAACCAGCAAAAGCAGTGGTTGGTGAATGAGTCAGCTCATGGTGACCCACACACATTATAGTAAGACTGTCTCCCCGGGGTCATGTGCAATGGCTGGTGTTTAGGAAGTAGATCACCAGACCTTTCTTGCTGCGTGCCCTTGCATGCATGTGAGCCTCCCACCTCGGGTTCAGAGGCCGAGTGGGCTAACTGCTTGCACCACCCAGTGGTCCTCCAGACAAGAACTGCCATGACACTCGAGGGACAAGAGGAGGCACGAGGAGTGCCATCTGTCTGTCTGTGGTTGCTTTTGATTCCTGGCTGGATCTTCAGACACAGATGCAAGCTCTTCATACACACACACACACAAACACACACACACACACACACGTGCATGCAAACTCTCTCTCTGGCCGCTGCAGGTCCCTGTCTGGAAGTCTAGCTGCTCACACTGCTCCAGGAGACTGCGGTCTGAAGAAGCCAGCATTCCACCCAGAGCATCCCTCGCTTGCAGTCATGCACAAAGAGAGAAAAAGAGTGCTGAACATTCTGTTCATGGAAGAAAAAATAGCAGCAGAAAACTGTCACATTGTCGGGTCTATTTTCAATTTCATTCCCGAGCCCTGCCAATAGCCGCCTGTGCACACAGCCTGGAGTAGGAATGCCACTCCCCGACACACCCGTGCCCCCCACCTCAGGGGGCCTGGGTCCGAGATCTGGTCCCAGAGAAGTCCCGTGGCTGGTGCTGGGGGCAGTTTGGATTCAGGAGGTGTACTGCAGGCATCCCTTGCAGGCCATGGTGGGAGCGTGCATGGGGCTTAGCCCACCAAAGCCAGGGATCTGAGATCACCGAGGAGGGTTAAACCACTCCCCTCTCCAAAGGTGGCATTCGAAACCCTGGTGGTGACTGTGGGGAGGACACCCGTGACCACACCACACACGAGTTCCTGGGTGGCAGAGACTTTGTGTTAGGTGTTCAGATGCTGGTGGAGGGGTTGGTGGTTCAAAACCACCTGAAGGTACCTCAGAAGAAAGACCTCATTACCTATTCCCAGGGAAACAGCACTCTGGAGCGCACAGTCGGACTCCTACATAGCCAGAGCAGCCTTTGCATTGGAATCAATTTGAAGGCAGGTGGTTATCCTCGAGTTGTTCTGGTTAGCCACACATACGCAGGCACAGAGAACAACACACATAAAATGGGGACATCTGAATGAGCCTGCTAGGTGGAGGCTGGGGGGGGGGGGAGGAGGGCTGTATCCAGGTGAGACAGAACACCGCTATGTAATGATGCCAAGCTGTTACCACAGAGGATGGAGATGGGGTAGAAGGGTAGGAGGATGCCCTTGGTACTATTTTTTGGAAGTGGGAGTGAGCCAAAATGATGTCAAAGTAGAAAGTTGAAAGCATGCTAAACTCTACTGCGGTCTGATGGCCCGGGTCTGGGGTCCCGCCTGGGCAGCAGCCTTTTAGAAACACTCCCATCCCCAACCAGGGGGATTCCAAAGTGCAGCCAAGGATGAGCATCTCTGCTCAGGGAGTGTCCGTGGATGTGAGTACAGGAAACAAGGGAGCCCTGTTACAGATACATGATGTGTCCCAGGACTGTGGAGCAAGAGTGGGTGGCAGGAGAGAATGTCGGTGGATGGAACACCTGTGGGGCCCCACCTCAAGGTGGGGGCACAGATGCTTCAGCTTAGAAGCAGAGGTGGGCAGTTCTGGCCGTTCGAATCTCCCCAGGGGTGTCTTAGAAGAAAGACCTGGCGATCCACTTCGGAATGGTCACAGCCTTTGAAAACCCTACTGAGGTCATTTATTGTGCCAGCCTGGCCAATAAACACATGTGGGAATAATTGAAGGGTGGAGAAAGAAATGGTTCGGTGAGCCTCGCATTTCTTGTCTCTAGCTCTTTGATCATCGGACCAGTGTGCGGCTGCCTTGCTTGTTCTGTGCCTCAATTTGCAAGCTACACTATCTGTGGGACACCTAACCTGTGAACTGTGTCACTGTAATTTGAGGTCCCTTTAAGACTTGCCTCACCAGAGAATTAGAATGTACATCTCTGGAGCTGACAGTTGGTGACCTGGCTGATGGTTGGTGACCTGCCTTGCTGTTTGCTGCCTGTGCTGGGATAGCCTAGCTTTCTCTACAGAGGACTACCTGGCGGCCCTCAAGACTTATTGGACTGCCAGTGTCTCACAACGCTCTCACAGGAGTGAGTTGCACTGAACCATTTGTACTGCTTTATAACTTAATTGTTAGTTTCTTGTATTATGTATCTATCTATCTGTACATAATTTAACGGTTCATTTCTTGTGTTATATATCTATCTTTATAAATAAATATATATAATTATTAGCAATCTGGTTTTGTCTCTCTAGAGAACCCTGTCTAATACACCTATAGAGCCCAGTTCTACCAGACACATACAGGGTGGCCTGCATAGCAATCAACTCAAAGGCAAGCGGTTGGGTGTTTCTCAAGGTGGAGTGTGATTTAAGGAGGATTCTGACAGATGGGGGGCGGGTGGCAGATAGCATAGGAGCTTAGAGGTAGGCACTGTCACCCCAGAGAAGAGTAACACTGAGCTTAGGGAGGACAGCAGAGGAGTCCGGGGGATAACATGCCCAGCAGTAAGCTGGCTCTCCCCCTCACTTTGGCCAGGTGGATGCTGCCATTTCCGAAACCAAAATGTTTAGCCACTTCCATTCTAATGACTCCACCTCCTAGACCAAGACCTGCCGGCTAAAAGACACTGTTCTTGAGGATGCTGGCACCATACCATGAGATAGAATCATTGAGTATAAAAGTAGGCTGTCCTCATCCTGGCACAGATCCCCAGCCCAGGAGCCAGCAAAAAGCCAGAAAGTCACAGGAATGGCTCAGAAAAGGCCAACCTGGAAGTCTCAGGCATCTCTCCAGCGGTACCCATAAAGTCCACTCTGTGTCTTTCTCTTCCTGTTTTACAGCCAAGTCAGGTAAACTTGAGTATCTGCTCCCAGCCCACAGCAGCTTTCCCCAAAGAATAGATTCCAAAGGGGCAGGGGAGTGGAAATGAGGACACCCACTCTTTGTACCTGGGTGTTTATCCTTGTTGCAAATATATCTCCAAATGTGGTCGGGGAACATGGGGGAAATGATATGAACATTTCTTAGACATAACCAAACACCCTGAGGAACTGAGTCACCATGTCTGGGGGATCAGGGATATTGTCCTGGGGAACCCCAAGATCAATTGGCACAAGGTAGTTCACAGAGATAATGTGGTACCACTTCCCGCTTTGGTGAGTAGCAAGTTGGTTCTTCCAAGCTCATGAGCAGTCAGCTAAGGTGTAACCATGGTGTCTCCCCAGGTGAGGGAGAGAGAAGTGATGAAAACCGAGAAAAACGTTGAAATCCAATGGACTGATGAGCCACCCACACATCGGTCCCTACCACCCTGAGATGTGAAGTTAGATGGTGCCTGACTACCACTGCCAACAGCTCCCAAAGGATCACATCCAAAGGTTCTGGACAGAGTGGGAGACACATGTGGACCGGAACACAACATCCTGCAAAATGCCCAGCTTACTGGTTGGAGCGAGACTCCAAAACGATGGCCCTCAGTCACCTTTCAGGGTTGTAACTGAAGGCACCTGGAGTTAGAATAATCACATCATCCGATCAAAGGAGCATCGTTGACTCCAGGACAGAGGGTCAGGAAAGGAGGAGGAACAGAAACAGAAGACACTGGGAGGAAGTACATCAGGCGGTGGCAGCAGATTGAGGGGGTTGAGAAGGATGAGCTGCAACAGCCTGTGTATAAACGGTTGGATGTAAAACTCACAATCAGCTCTATAAACCTAAAACACGTTACTAAGTGGTTTAAGACTGGGACAGGGGGCTGCATCCACCAGGATCACCGAGGTATGAGAAGTGCCAGGTGACCACAGGGGCAGCAGGAGAAGAGACTGGAGAATCAAAGTGGGAAGCCCTGACACAGGGAGACTTCGATGTTGGGACCCCAAGGAGGAGGTGGAAAGGTTGGCTTGAAGAGTCTCAAGCTCAGGTTCTAGAACCCTGGCCTTGTCCTGTGTGTGCAGCAGGCAGTGGCTGGCCCTGTGGCAGACTATTGGCAGAGGGCTAGGACTCACTCTTCTCATTCCAGCTTCTCTCCCACCACCCTAGGGCCTTACCACTGCCCTAGGGTATGTAGAACCAAGGGCAGCCAGCCAGCCAGCGACACGGCCAGCATCTGAGCTTGAGGACAAGGCATGCCAAGCCCAGCCACAGTACTGCCCGGCAGCCTGTGGTAGATCCCACTGTGGGAAACTCCGCATGTGCCCTTGACCCAGTTCCTTGTATCCTGCTCTGAGCATCCCCACCCACTGAGGACCAGCCCCCAGGACCAGCCATTGGTTGGAGCAAACACGGAACAGCTTGGGAACAAACCTCTCAGCTGACTCAAAGCCACCAGGAGAAAGTGGCAATTGGACACCATGCCCCTTGGCCACTTCCCCTGGTCAGCTGCACTTTCTGCCCTCTGCCTGAGCCGAGGCGGAGGGGTGGCCTGCCTCCTCTCCAGGTGGGGCAGCCTCTCCCCCAATTTGCATGCAGGTGAGGCGGGGAGGGTGATCTCAGCTCTGATCACTGAGCCCAATGACACCTGAGAGTCGGCTGTGCCTCCTCAGGCACAGACCATAAATCATTGCCCCTCACTTGTTAGCAATCGCAAGGGCTCCTGCTGCGTCAGCTGAATCCCTGCTTTGGCCGGGAGTTTAAATGGAGACTTTTGTTCCTGCCTGGCTTCTCTTCTCGCTCCCAGCCCCCCAGCAGTTCTGAGGGAGGAGGCAGCCAGCACCCCCCAGGCCAGGTTCTTGGCTTTGCTTTAGGAAGGAGATGGGGCCGGGTGGGCAGAGGGAAGGGAAATATGGGGGAGGGGCTGGGGTCTGAATAGGGGGTTGCTGGGGAGAGGGAGGACTTGGACATCCAGAGAAACAAGGCAGCCCCTCTTCAGCCCCCTGGCCCTTGGAGCCCCCTCGAGGTAAACCAGAGACTGGTGGTGGCAAACAGACCAGGGTGCTGTCCCCCTGGGCTGGGGGATGGGTGGCAGGTCAAGAGGCGATCCCTGGGGCTAAGGAAGAAGTGGTGGACCACTATAGTGGGCTGTCCCCAGAATTGGGTAAGGGGTCAAGTTACCATGGTGGGCTGTCCTACAAGGTGAGTGAAGGGTAGCAGGTCACTGTGGTGTGCTATCCCCCAGATGTGTAAGGGGTGATGGTCATTGTAGTGTGCTGTCCCCTGGGCTGGGTGAGGGAGAGGGAGAGGGTCACTTAGTGGGGTTTTCCATTCCTGGGGGATCAGGGACTCCCCTGGGCAGCCCACAGGAAAGGTGTCCTCTCAGTTCTCCTGTGTCCCAGGTCCTTAGTACCTCCATGCACAATGTGGGTCAGCTCTCTGGAGAAGGAGCCCAGAGGCTCCACCCTAAATAACACTTTCTTACATCACCCCCAGAGCCTGGGGTGCAACCTGCCTGATGCAACATCTCTAGAGACTTGGGAGCAGGGATGGTACACCCCCAGAACCTTCTGGAAGGTCCTTCTCCCTAAAGCAGTGGTTCTCAACCTTCCTAATGTTGCGACCCCTTAATACAGTTCCTCAAGTTGTGGTCACCCCCAACCATAAAATTATTTTCGTTGCTACTTCATAACTGTCGTTTTGCTACTGTTATGAATCGAATCTGGTGACCCCTGTGAAAGGGTCGTTTGACATCCAAAGGGGTCATGACCCACAGGTTGAGAACCACTGCTCTAGAGGCATGGGAGACCCTGCTTGCTGCAACTTCACCACACCAGCCCCGGCTGGGGAAGAAGTGCCTGCCGTTGGGCCCTGAGCCAGCAGGCCCTGGGAAGCTCAGTGGGTGGTGACAGAACTGGGGCAGCCACACAGGCAAGGAGACACCCCCCGCCCCAGGCCTTCAGCAGAGGCTGCATGAGCCCCAGAGCCTGGGGTGTGGGTGACCTGGGCTATGGTGAGGCCATACGGCAAATTGGGGCTCTGCGTCAGCCAGCATGATCAGGATCCAAAGGAGATGTGTGTCCCAGAGCCAACTTCAAGTCCCCAGGCCTCTTTTTGGCAGCTGGGAGGGCGGGGCTGCAGGAGACCAAGATGAACTGAGATCATGCATACGAGGGGCCTGGAGCAGGGCCAGGCCTGGGCGCACACCCAGGCAGCCTCTGGATCCTGGACTGTGGAGGGCCTGGGTTATTAGGGCCAGCCTCCCTCTCGTGGCCCAGGAGACCAGAGGCTGGCAGAGTGACCAGTGCTCTGCTTCTCCCCTGGCACCACCCCTTCCTGCGCCCCCCTCCCCAACCCCACTGCTACCCTGCAAGGGTGCTACTTCTGGAAATATCAGGCGAGGGGTTGTCCCCAGAGTCAGAGGAGGTAGCTGGAGAGGTGGGATGAGATAAATGCATGCACCCCAAATGCTCAGAAGGCATTGCTGATGGTGGGTGAGGGGGTGAATGAAAACCTAACTTTAAAACCTGCTGGAGCAAATCCTTTAACATTGACACCAGGAAGCGTCCAGTCACATGATGTCATGTGATGGGGCAGGAGGGGTGACTTGAGTTACTACATTCGAGGCTGCATGACTCTGCACCTGCCCCACCATGAGGTTCTGGGATTGTGAGTGAGCCCCCTTAGTGACCCCTCTGACTTAGCTCCTCCATGCAGCAACTCCATGTGTCCTTCAGTCGGGTACATGTGTTCTCCAGCAAGGGATGCATGCCCTGGTTCCTTCCAGCTTGAACTGACTGGTGTGGGGAACACATTCTCATGGGGAGGGGGCCGGGAGCTTAGACCCAGTCTCCCCAGAATCACTTTAGACCCCAGGCCCCAAGCCCAAGGCCACCCAGTCCATTCAGACTCAAAACAATAAGTCAGAACCTATAGGATAGTTCCGACCCTGTAGATAGCCTCGTTTTTCTCCCTTGGAGTCACTGGTGGGTTTGAACCACCAACCTGGTAGTTGGCAGCCCGATGCCTAAACCTCAGTGCCACCAGAGCTCCTGGACCCCAGCCCAACTTGGTGAAACCTTGCTGCCCCCGACATATGTCCCCGTGATATGAAACCACATGGCAGCATGAGAAGGAAGCTCAGCCTGCCTGTCACCAGAGCAGAGTTTTGCAAACTGCTTTCTTGGAGAACCCCGCCATCCAGCACACTGGACATTACAGCCCAGGGTTAACGCGTCTGTCCAGGGACTCGAGTCTGACCCTCACTGCCTGCAGGAGATACTGTTTTCTTATTCTATTACCCAGTTTGGAACCACACCCACTGCCTTCGGGTCGATGCTGACTTAGCGAAGCCCCATGGGTTTCTCAAGTCTGTTTACCAGAGTAGAAAGGAGCTGCTGGTGGTTTTGAACTGCCGACCATGAGAATCTCAGCCCAATGTGTAACCACTACACCACCAGGGCTCCTACCCCGTTTGAAACATTGGTCACTAAATGGATCTGGTAGCGCAGAAACAGCTTTGGAAGGAGTGCCACATCTGGTGACAATGCAGCACAGGCCACTCTGCAGAGGGGACTCATGGACCAGAGTGGGCACTTCCAGAGGCTCAACCGAGGGGCGGAGAGGATGTGTGTGCAGGGTCCTAGAGTCAGTCACTGAGGATGACTACTGTATCCGTCACTCAGAGGCTCACGTGGGACTCGGTAGATCCCTTTTCGTCCCTCAGGGAAGCCCTCCCCCTTAGAGAAGGCTCTCCACTCCCCAGGAACTTGTCAGAACGTCGTCGAGTCAGCTGCTGGACTTAGGACAGCTTAGTTTGTCCTTAGGCAGGCACCGGGCCTTGTTCGCCTTGAACTCCCCTGCCTTTGATGCTAAAGAGCGGTCAGGAGGCTCCCGACCCTGGAGGCTCGCCTCTTAGATCTCCCCACACTGGCTCCTCCTTGAGAGAAGGAAGTTTCCTTAGACACGATGGATGTTTAGCTTTTCGAAATTCAAGAAGCTGCTCAGAAAGACCCAAGAGCTCACTACCTCCAGTCTCCTGGAAGACCAAGACTTGGGAGCTAGTGGCTTGCCCTCGGCCGCATGGAGTACCATACGTGAGGCTAGATTCCAGGTGCCCTGCCTGCCAGCCCTCCATGCCGGAGGCCTGCTGCGGGAGCGAAGGTACAGAGCTGAGTTCTCCAACGGCCTTGAGTTGACCCAGTGTCCTTGGAGAGGCTGAGCAGAAGGGAGTGACAAGTCAACCGGGTCAGCCTCGCCTTGCTTCTCTGCAAGTCTCGATGGCATTTCCGCTCCCATCACCCCAGAACTTCCACACAGAGTTGAGGTTCTCTAGGGGGGCCTGGATCAATGACCCTGGATCAACAAGGCTGGGGAGACAGGGAGCCACACTCTCATTGGTCCTGGGTGCTCCCTGCCCATCTGATGTCCCTGGAATGCGTACACGTTCACGATTTCAGCTGGCCCACTCCCCAGACCAGGCTGAAATGTCAGCCGGGACACCTCCAACTCTGCATGTGGAGGGCTCTTGACAGCAGGGCTGAGATGGGCGAGGGGCCAAGTTACCCCCCATGGCGATGTTCGCAGACCCCAGGGGGCCCTGTGTTCACGGGTCCAGAACAGGGTGCTTCACGTACCTCAGTACACACATGCACATGAGCATGCATATGTGTCTGTACGCACATGCAGGCACACATACTCCACACACCTCCACAAGCTGTGGGTGCACCCGGACACGCGTGCTCATGCCTGCATACGTGTACTCTGCCTGGGACACATGCAGACACACACGTGCACCTGTGTGCACATGCACTCATATCCACTGCATGAATGAACACACTGACTGCAGGTCTCCCCGCCCAGCATGCCCTTGGGGCTGTGTGGTTTGGTTTGCTTTGGTGCTTGTGGCAAGGCCAATGGCCTTCCCCTGGTTCAGGGTATAGGCATCAGTCTAGGGAGGCGGCTGCTCCCAGAGCTGCCCTACCAGGGGCCACTCCTCCGCTTTCAAGGAGTGACCCTGGCGTCTCCTTGAATTTCCAAGCATGTTAAATCCAGCTGTTTACTCCTATCTCGTCTCAGCCTCTCCACTGACACCCTGGAATGCCCTCGCCTCCCAGTTTTCACCAAGACAAAGAGGGGTGCCAGCCACAGGAGCCGAGATCAAAAACATCTGATCCCTTCCGTTCTGGTCAGTTTCTGGGAAGTGAGCATTTGCATACCTCTCTATGGGAACTTCATGGGAACAATACTTTTTTTGGAAAACAATGTCGTCATCAGTAGCCAATCTTTAATGTCTTCATGACCTCCGACCTAGTTAATACCCACTTCCAGGAATCTAGCCAAAGGCAACAGTCTGAAAGACAGGGATTACATTGAACCAATAACAACCTTTATGCAAGCCAGCTCCAAGAATAATTAAGATGAAAACACGGCAGGACGATATTAACGGCGGGGGGTGGGGGGCATGTGGCGGCACAAGGGAGGATGTTCTCCGTAGCCCCTTTCTCTTGAACTTTTCTGTGTCTCCCAAAGGAAAGGCGCACTTTTCTCCTTACATTTTTTTTTTTGCTCAGATAACTTGCACCAAAGGAGCAGGCAAGATGGGGGTCCAGCCCTGCCCCTGCCACCACGGTAATCTCAGAGACCTGTCACGTTGCTGGCTGCCTCTCCCCCACATTCCACCCAACCCTGCTCCTCATGCAGGAGCGCCAAAACCCCCTCCAGAGCTGACATTCCGTGTCTGTAAATATCTTCACCCTGTTTTGGAGAATGGAACTTCAAAAGGGGGCCCAAGAGGCGGAGCCAGCTTACCCGCAAAATACTATAATCAGGCTAACGAGCGATGGGCTTGGAAGGGTCTCCTTAGAACACGCAGCTGCTCCTTTGCAGTTGAGGGGGAAACATGCTGACATGATGTCCTTGCGTTTGGACATCTGGAGTCCAACATCCCAATCCCAGAGGGGTCGCTGGCACCGCGTGCTGGGAAGCCAGGAACCCTGGGTGGTGGGGGTGGGGACAGTACCTCAGCCCTGGGTTCCACCATGTTCCCAACGTGGATCCCCAGGGCATGGGGCGGGTGGCATGGCCACATCCTACCACCTCCCACAGAATGTCCCCTGGACCCAGCTCCACAGGGCATGTCCTTGCAAACTCTGAGACCGCATGTTTCTGTCCATCATGTGGCCCATCGCCTGTGGAGATCTGTCCTTCCCTGGAGCGTCGTCCCTGGGGAGAGATCGTGAGTAGAACTCACATATTGACCTGGCTTCCTGCACTGGATAGCAAGCTCACCTGTCTCCTCCCAGGTGGGACTCCACAGCTGGTTACAAGGGCCTGCGCATCTCCTTGCTGATCTTTCTTGCAGTGGGAGAGGAGGCGTAAGTTGCTCTTAGAATTTTACGGCTGGTGGCACCCAGTTGGATGGAAAGATGAAACACTGAAGCATGCTGCTGCTAAGTGACCCTCACCCATCGAAGCCTCTGATGCCTCTCCGATAGCCCTGGGGTGCGCCCAAAGACCTCTCAGAGATCCACCACTTGAGGAGTTAATGCCTCACCCAGCCGAAGCCTCAAAGATCCGTTCCGGGACAAGCCTTTACGGTCTTGGTGGTGAGCTACCTCCCTCAACTCCCTTTACCCACGGGGTTGAGATAACCGAAGACCCAAGGAGACACCAACAAGGCGATTCAAACAGGACAAAGTTTAGCACCCCTCCGGCTTAGGGGCAGGCATGGGGGTAGGGGGAAGGTGAGCAGCTAGCTCTGGTGGTCAAGCAGGTGGGAAGTGCGGGTTGTGCCTGCTCCAACTGGCAGGATTCACTCATTCCTGTCACAGACGGAACTGATGGTCCCTGGATGGTGAACCAGCATCAGTCAGCCTCAGACACATCATGGTGCCTTCATTCTGAGAAGCTCCTGGAGCAGCTACTGAGCCTCACTATCCAAAGGCTGCAGGAAGCAAAGATGCTCCCAATGGCTTTGTCTAAGGGGGGAAGGAGGCACAGAGGTCTGGAGCAAGCAGCCTGAGGTCATCGGTAGGAAGAGAACCTTCAGCCCAGCGGTTTCTCCAAGAATTCTCAGCACCCCTCCATGGGCCCATCCTTAGGACAGCTGCCTTCATCCCAAGTGGCAGATGCCATCTGGTTTTTCCTAAGAGGGAGACAAGCCCATGAGACAGCACCCAGAGTGGAAGGACAGGGGTGTCTTTTGATAATAAAGACCTGGTCCTTCAGAGCTGCCTTCTCCCCAAGCCCTTCACCCCAAACCACCACAAGACACACCACTAGAAGACATACCTGGGGCATCACCTCTGCCAGTCCACCCGTCTGTCTGTCTATACCCCACTCCCTGCTGGGAGCCAAAAGCCCTTCCCTCTTGGGATCACACCGCACACAAGGTACCCCCGGTCCTCAGCAATGGCATCTTTTACCAAACGTTCTGCTGCCTTGGCTGGCTTCCCATTGACGTCCCCTCCTGATGTGATCTGGCTGTCATGAGTTATAGGCGCACAGTGGGGAGGAGGGAAGGGGATGGCAGCACAGGGAAATGTTGAGAAACAGAGGAAGAACGGAAGAGTGGTCTGGCATTCAGATGTTTCCACTTGAACGTATCCCGATCAGGCAGAGAAAGGGGGGCTTTTAGCTTCTAATTAGTGAGGGGCTATGTTTATCCAAAGAACCCTCCATCTCTCCCCTAACTACCGATGTCCTGGATCCAGGCAGATCCAGATAGGTGACAGATCCCCACCTCTGGGCTGGCTACCTCCAACCATCTCACTCCCCCGAGATGATCCCTGGTGCTGAAATCACTCATCGGCGAGTCATGATGGCTAATGGTCAAGTCTGGATCGGAGGACTGGCCTCGATGACCTTGGCTCTGACCACCAGTTCAGATGAAAACTGCAGACCCATAGGACCCAGAAGGAAAGACTAGGCAGTGGCTACAGTGGTTCTGGTTCCGACTGTTCCTTGAAACCCGGGACTTTCAAAGACATCGCATGGTTTTCACTCGGTGCTGATTCCAAGTCTGCTTACCAGCCAAGCAAAGGTCGGATGAGTCCAGATGTCCCAAATTTGTCATCTTGATACACATCGTAGGGAGAGGAGACTGTGAGAGGTGCATTGATCAAAGAGAATTACTGGGGAGCAGGAGAGGAGAACCAGAAACCTGGCTCCAACCCTAACTTCAGCACCCCTGGTTCAAAAGGCATCTCCCCTCTGCAATACCACACAATGGACACTATAGGTGCCCATGCTCAAAATAGAAGAGATCTCCACTCCTCCCGTCCATGGCTTCCCTAAGTGCCCGGGTCACTCTGGAAGTTCCTCCTCCTTTTGAAAACCCCATGGGGGCTCCTCTGCCGGCCATTCGTTCACCAAGCTCAGCCCCCAAGCATCCCACAAAGGCTTTCGGATGCACTAGTTGACCCTTGGGTGGCCCAAGCCGTTAATGCTCTTGGCTGCTACCCCAAAGGCTGAGGGCCCAGTCAACCCAAGCAGCCGCTGGCGATCCCAGTGGGAACTCGGACACGTGTGACAGAGCCAGGAGGTGAAACCCACTCAACGGCCACTGGTTTCCCAAGTGCGGTGCTCTTCTGTCCGTCCATCATCTCCTGACCCCCAGGTGGAGCGGCTGCCTCTGCCCAGAACACTCCCTTCTCCTCTTCTCCCAACAGCTTCCTTGAGCCCCAGAGAGAACCCGGCTTCTTCTATCAGCGCAGCCTTGGACGATCCCCCTCGCTCACTGCCTGCTATTTCAGCTCCCTGCCAGTTTCTTTCCAGGGCCCATCACCGCATGCCACTCTCGTGATTTGTTTGGTTTCTTGACCCTCTCTAGGTCTTAACTCCATTTTTTGAATGAATGAAGAAATGAATGAATGAACGAACGAGTGAACGAAGGGGCTGCAAGAAACTGCATGCCTCCCGTGTGCCAGGGTCGATTCCTGTGCATGAGAAACAACAATGGACCAGACCGGTGCAGGCCCTCCCAGGGCTTACCGCCTTGCAGGGGGAGGAGCAGAGCTGGAAAAGCCACAGGGCAGAGAGATGAAACGCCTCTAGATGGCTCAAATCATGAATGCATGCACTGGGCCCAAAGAGGGGTGGTTCGAATCCACCCAGAGGCTCCTTAGAAGAAAAGCCTTCTCCCCCAAAGGACAGAGCTGGGGAGCCCCCGGGAGCATGGCTCCTCACTGCTGCAGGCAAGGACGCCATGAGCCCGGCGGAGGGCCCAGATGAAGGGGGATGGGCAGAGGCAGGAGGAAACGAAAGGGATTTCATGTGCTGAAAACAAAATCCCGTATAAATATCACACAAAATCTATTAGCGCTACCAGAATAGAGGGCAATTGCTTTTTAATATAATAAGATCTTCCTTGGAGAAGCTTAGGCGGCACTGATAAGTATCAGGTGACATGTTGAGGCTTAGCAGATGGATTAATTTCTGTTTACATCGAGTGGCATGCAGCAGGGAGAGTTCTTGATTTTCAGGGGGGTGGGGGTTGGGGCGGTGGGGGGGAGTAAGCAGTCGGGGTAGCTTCTTTCAGGGGTCATCTAGGGAGTGCAAGGCCTGCCGAGGATCAGGGCCCACCAATGGAAAAATCCCTCCCTGGGGCTGGGGGAACCCACATGGGAAACACTGGCTGAGCCCTAAGTGGGAACCCCCTTCTTTCCCTTCACAACCCCCCAGGCATGATCAGGGAGTTACACGTGTGTTGATGCAGAGAAAGAAGTGACTTCTGGAGCAATTGGCTGGAGCGGTTGGCAGGAAAGTCATGCAACAGGCTGAAAGGTTGTTGGGCTGGGATGGGGTGGGGGAGAAAGGGGGGAGGAAGGAAACCCCGCAGATCGACTTCTCTGCCACTGTGGAGTCCCTTCCTGCCCCCAACATCGACACATCGACACCAGCATCCAGACTTCTACCCAGAGGTAAGCCAAGGCCGGAGGCACATCAAGGGCAGACCAGCCATGATGGAGCCAAGTCCAGGTGCCTTCTGCGTGGCACTGTCCCCCCAGGGCCACATGGCACACTCTCAACAGTCCTTGGTCATGGGAAAGGAAGCCACTTGGAGCGGCACTGACCAAGCACTGGGTATCCCCAGACTCGGAGCCTCTAGAGTGGACACGGTGTCTTCTGGTACCAAGATCTGCACACACATGGGGGCCATCTCCAAAGGCCCTGGGGAGGAGGCACAGGGCTGCTCCTCCCATCCCATCTCTAGAGGAGGTCTAGAAGGCTTTCTGCCATCAAGAAGGGGGCCTCTAGACTCCTCGAAGCATGCCCTCAAAGCTTCGCCCTCAACATGGCCCAACACCCCTGAGGAATTCACCTTCCTGTACTTTCAAAGTGATCCCAGTGCGACAATCAGTTCTATGGCCATTCTACCTGCAGTAGACCCAGAAACCCAGAATGTGATGAATCCTGATGAACGTGATGCTAAATATGTATGTATGTATATGATGTAAACTTTGCCTTTTAACAATGTTGAAGTGTCCTATCCAGTGACATTAATTCCAGCCACAATGTGGGGCTACCATTACTACTAGGAGTTCCCAGGCCTTTTCCACCACCCCAAATGGAAACTCAGTGCCCATCAGTGATAACTCCTCATGCCCCATTGCCCACCCGATTCCAGGCCCTGGAGACTACTCAGGAAAACAAACCAACCAACAACCCAGTGCACTGCCATGGAGTCAATGTCCCGACTCATCACAAGCCTGTAGGACAAGGTAGAATCTGGCCCTGTGGGTTTTTGAGCCAGTAAATCTTTACAAGAGTACAAAGCCTCATCTCTCTCGCTTGGAGAGGCTGGTGGTTTCGAACGACTGAACTTTCAGGGATAGCAACCCAACTTAAAACCCATTATGCCACCAGGGCTCCTGGTCACCCCACTCTCCTTTCACCTCTGTCTGTGTGTTTGCCTATTGAAGTTGTTTCATGGGAGTGAGATCATCCCATAGCTGCCCTTGTGTATTGGGAATGCTAAAAATAACATACTGACACTCACTAGCTGGTCCTCTTGGCCACCATCAGCCACTAGACAAAACGCTCACCACCCAGCACCCAGCATAGGACCATTAATCTGCGCGCGCACCGTCTGCAGCCAGACTCCCGGCTTCCTCTTCTCCTTTAATCATCTCCTTCGTCTCCCAGTCCCAGTGGCTGTAGCTTCTCATCCATCCTTCAGGGCAGGACTCAACTGCATATTTCTCATGCGATTGGGCAGCATTAAGACAAACACACCCCCTTGGCCATCCATCCCAGGCCCTCAAGCCTTTGGGGGTGGGAAGCTGAAAGACCCTGGTTACTGTAATGTCTACAACCTTGTAAGGACATAAGTACAAGTTCATTAGGAAGGCTGGTGCAAGCCAACCCCATTGCCGTTGTGATTAATAACCATGATGGGCAGTTAGCTGGAAGGTTTCCCAGCTGCGCCTCCCAGGGCCCAGTCCTGGGAGCCCGTGCTCGCCACCAGTGAGTAATGGTTTGGTTTATTGGAAACTCTCTTTTCATTTTTTATGGCTTCAATTAAATGATGGGGAGATCCATCACATAGCCTTCTTGCTGCACTGTTAAAGACTTCCGGAGGGGGAATATTTATCAAGCCCCAAACCATCAGAGCAGAGCCTGCGGTAAACCGAGTAAGAGGCTGGGACAGCAGAGGTGGCCGGATGGTGGCAAGAGGAGAGAGCAACACGGACAACTCCCGCTGGACGGAAGCCACGAGGCCCATGAAATATCTGCTCACGCCACCACTCCCTGGCTGATTTTCTGTTCCCACCTCAAACCCCACATCTCCCTGAAGCATTCCACCAGTGAGGAGAGGGAGGGGAGCATGTGATCACTCACACCGTCCCTGGCCCAGTGGAGTCCTGCAGCGAGGCAACAGGAGCAGAGATGCTGGTGGGCTGCATCCTCACCATGAAGGGCACAAGGGCTCACTGGAGTGTAGTCCTTGATGGTGCTAGAAAAACATGGCGCCCGCATGGAAAACTGCCCACCCACTTCCCAGAGCCGATCATCCTGTGTCGCTCCCGCAACTGAAAGACCTATTTTCTGGATGTTACTCCAAACTGAACCCAACAATGGCAAGGCATCATCTCCTGACCCATTCATTAGAATCCACATAGCCTCTTATCCTTGGCCCTAAGCTGGCCCTTACCCTCTCCCTGACCTCTGCCCAGGCCGCTCCGTTGGTAAGCGGAGCTGGCTCTCACGTCTGCCCTTTAAATTATTCACACCCCAATGTGGCCGCTGGCATGAATCTTTCATTTGCTATTTAGACATCTGATTCCTGGGGCAGGATTGAGAGATGTCCCTGGGGAGATCAAGATGGTCAGATTCGGGGAAGGGGAGGGTGTCCAAAGGGAGTAGGAGACCAGCAAAGCAACAAGGGTCTGCCTCGAATTAATGAGGTCGTCACCCCATTCCCCATGGCTCAGAGGAGGGGGAGCCAAGGGCAGAAGGCATGGATGTATCTGAAGGAATGAGAGTCCAGGTCTGTCTGCTGAGTAAGGGGAGAGAGAGAGAGAGAAACAGAGAGAGAAAGAGAGAGAGAGAACTAGCAGGAAGATGTTTCATCATCAAGGTGGGCTCTCAGGAGATGTTTATCTGCCCCAGTGAAGGGCAAAGAGACATCAGGAAAGCCAGTAGCTAGGCACAGAGAAGGGGACTTAAATGAAGAAGGCACCCGCATGAACCCTGAGAGGCAGTACTCTTTCCAGCCGTTGATTCGTAACCTAAGGGACAAATATCTTGGTCCTCAAGACGCCACCTCTACTAGAAACGAGAAGGTGGAAAGGTGCCCTCATCCCTTCCTTCCTCATCCTCAGTTTGCATGCACATACGCAGAAGGCCAAGCCTTGGGCGGCGGATTGCTCTGTAACCACGATCTCAAGGCATCCCCAGAACCAGCCTAGCAAGTAGGATGGTTACCAGGCCTACTGTGCACGGGAGGAAAATGAGGTTTGAAAAGGTTAAATAAATTGCGGGTGCCCCCACCCCCACTTAGTATGTGGTCGCGGAGGGTTTGAGCTAAATAAGTCTGATTACAGATGCCAAACTATTAACTACAACACGGAATACGGAGGTGAGAAAGGGCCAGGTGAGAGCCACTAGCCACATAGGATGATTTAAATGGAAAGTTAAAGGAATTAATCTCAAATATAATTCAAATGTGGTTCCCTCAGTCACACTCACATTGCAAATGCTTGGTCACCATCATGGCTAGTGGCTGTCACAGTGGACAGAATGGCGCTAGGCCAGTCACATCCTCACAGCCACGTCTCTGGACAGCTCTTGGCCAGAGGGTAATGCTGGATATTGGCCACGTGGAAATCCTTTCAGGGAAAACAAAAAGCTGAGCTGTTGAAAGGGTTGCAATGTAAGAGGTTCCGCACCAACTTCTAAGCCCTTCGGACCGAGGAAGGGAGAGGGCATAAGGGAGCAAGAGGCGAAGCGAGAGGTTGGTGTCATTCACAAGGGAACCTTCACTGACCGTCACAGAAGAAGGGAGCGTGAAGAATCACATGCTCAACCCCTTCCATTACAGGTAAAGCCAACGATGACACTTAGGGGGGTGGGAAGCTGAGTCATCCTGAAAAAGGAATCCAGGGCTCTCCTGACCCAGCTGGGCTGTCACCTTGAGTCCTTGCCACCATCTCGTTCTTGAATCCCTCTTGAGATCTCAACAGGGTACCCAGAGGTGGCTATGGTCATGACGAGACCAGTTGGACCCCCTAACAGGCAAGTGTTGTTGGGGAGCAATAACTTCCTTAGTGCTGCGTCTTCCCTTCCTATAATGGAACAGAGCAGTCCAGGGATGAGTCATTAGGCATGTGTAAAGCTGCGACCACTGAAAAGATAAGCGTAAACCTGAGTGTTTCAGGCAAGTAGGACTCTATCCTCTCTATTCCTTGATTATTGACTGGGTCACGTAGTGGGTAATTAGTAAATACTTGTCAAGTAAAATGATGATGGGTGGATGGATGGATGGATGATTGGATGGATGGATGGATGGATGGATGGATGGATGGATGGATGGATGACATCTTAAGTTCTTAGCCACTTCATTGACTTAGCTTCCTCTTCCCACCACGTACGGACTATTCACAGACTCACAGCTGCTTCTCCACAAACTATGGAAAGGGGGCAATGCTTCAGGACAGAGAAAAATATGACCTGGTATTCGGAGCCTAATGCCCAAAGGGCATTTGAATGGTGCCTACGTCCTCGTCAAGATAACAGGACAATGAAGGGTTTTGGTGAAGTGCTGTCAGGTCCGCTTGGACTGAGTGACTTCACACACAACAGAATTAAACACCAAGACATCCTCACAGTCTTTATTAGGATTGAGCCTATTGTTGCATCCACTGGGTCTATCCATCTCCATCAAGACCTTCTCTGGGAGCTGGTCCCTTCTGATAATATTTCCAAAATATGTGGTGAGACACAAATCTCACCACTCTCGTTCCTAAGGAGCATCCTGGCTGTTCTTCAGGGACAGACTTATCTGTTCTTCTGGCAGTCTTTGGGCCCTTCAGTATTCTTCACCAACCCCATCGCTCAAAGGCCTCAGTTTCTCAGTCTTGCTTATTCATGGTCTAGCTTTCTTGAGCACATGAAAATACTATGGTGGGCGGGGTGGGGTGGGGGAATGGACCTCAGTCTTCAAGGTTTTATCTGCTTTTGTTAACACTTAAAAGAGGCCTTTTGCAGCAGAGATGCCCAGTGCCGTACACTGTTGGATTTCTGAACTGCTGCTTCCATGGGCATTGATTGTGAGTCCAAGATAAAGGAAATCCTGGACTACTGCTCTCATGAGGGTTGACTGGGGCCCAAGGAAAAGAAGGCCCTTGGAAAGGCCCATCCTTTCTCCACTGAGCATGATGTTGTCGCTTGGTGCAGCTAGGAGAGTGTTTTCCGTATGTTCAGGCAGATAGTCCACGCTGAACACGGGGGTCTTTTATCGCCATCACAAGTGTTTCAAGTCTGCTTCACGTTCAGCAAGCCAGACAGAGCCCTCTGTGGGCCACAGGTTGTGGCTTGAGCATCCTCCAATTCTGCGCTGTGCTCTTAGGCATGTCTGGCGTCTGGTGCTCTCGTTCTTTGTGGTGTTATAACTTGGTTGTCATTGAATGACATTGCATAGTCAATAAAACACAGGTACCACCTTCCTGGTTCCTCCGCTTTCCGTCAAGATCCACCCGAGGGCACCATCAGTCTCCCTGGCTCCGTTTCCTCTTCTGTGTCCTGTTACTTGCATGAGATAGTAACGCTATTCCTCAACAATTGTCTCATTCTGCTGGATTTACCTTTCTTGTGGAATGGGCACAAGTATGAATCTGTTGCGGTCTATTGACCAAGTAGCTTCCAAATTTCTTGGCGCAGATGAGTGAGCATTTCCAGGGCCGTACCCCTTTCGAAGGGTATTCCAACACTCCCGGGAGGCTGGTTTCCCACCAGTGCTGCCACTTCATCCTGGATTTCTTTCCTCCAAGAATCCACGGATTCTTTATCATATGTTACCTCCTGAAGGCGGAGTGACTCTTTTCTGGTACAATGACTCTCTAGGTGCCTTCCACCCTCTTTGAAGGCCCCCTGCCTTGTCCAAGCTTGTCCACAGAATCCTTCCATGCGCGTCCATTGGAGGCTTTGTTTGCTTCTTCAGCTCTTACAGCTTGAGGAATGCTGAGCATGTTCTTTGTTTGGGCTTTCTGAGTGCTCATCTTTGCATATTTCATCATAATACTTTATTTTGCACTTTTGCCACCTTTTGAAATCGTCTGTTAAGCTCTTTCATGGAATTTCTTCTAGTCACTTTAGCTACACATCCATTGTGGTCTCCATCTCCTCCTTCTTCTCCATGGTCTTTTGCTTCCTTCAGGCCTTGGTGTCGTCCCAGGACTCATCTCATGTTTGGTAATCAGTATTCAAAGTCTCTAAATTCAAAAGGGTAGACCCAAGGCAGTTCCTTGCCTCTCGTGAACTTATTCTCATTTTCAACTTTTATACGACCAAATGCCAGTCTGTTCCTCAGCGGGCCGGTCTTACTCTGGCCGGTGATATCAAGCTTCCTTGTCATCCCTCTCCACTGGTGCGGCTGAGTCGATTCCTGTGCCTTCTGCCTACCAAGGCCCAGGTGGATGGCTGTCAGTTATGTTATTAAACAAGAGGTGTTTCCAACAAATAAGGCTTGCAAAAATCTAGCACGCAATCTCCGACATCATTCCTATATCACCCAGGACATGTTTTCCAACTCCTGGTCCAAGTCTCTGCCAAGGAAAGCTGGGATAATCATCGTACCTGCACCCCAAACCCACATACCCTCTCTGAGGCCAAGCTACACCCATTTCACAGAGCCTTCCAGTCCCCCTGGCCCCTCAAGGTCATTACCCATCTCACTGCAGGAGGCCAATGCATCCTCCTGACGTCTCACTTGCCAACCAGGACTGCGAGGGGGCTCTGGCAGCTGGAGATGAAAGGGCAGAGGGTCTGCCTGGCCTGAAGACCCCCACCAGCCATCTGCCCCATCAGTACAGTACACTTTCTCTCCACCACGGCGCGAACCAAGTTCTCTTCCTCCTCAGAGAGCCTGCACTTGAAGCTGAGGCGGCCTCCCTTAGTCTCTCTCAGCGCTGTGCCGCAGTGCTTCCAACCACGACAAATTCAGCAATTGCCTGCTAATGTTACTTCGAGACTAAATGAGAAATCTCGGGATACAGACTTTGTCTGCTAGACAAGGAATGAGGTAATGGTTTAGCTCACAAATTCCTTGAGGGCAGAGATGTTATTTAGGTATCTTTTCCATCTGAATTCCCCGTGTGTAGAACGACGTCTGGCATATCATAAACAATCAATGCACTGGATGAATGAATAAGTGTGTGCACGGGCACAGGAGACAGAGAATGCGCCCAAGGAAACCTGCTGCTATGCTTTGTGCCCAGCCTGCTCTGGTTTCGTCCACAGGTAAGTGGGTTTAGTCCCTGGACCTTGGCACCCTGGCTACACCGCTGATTCTGTGCAGACACCACTCCCATGTGACCCCTCAGGCTCACCATCTGGGGGTCCTTTCCTTTGGTCATTGTTGGCTTACAAACCAAAAATCCCTTCATGAGTTTTCCTTTGTGTTTAAGAATTTGGGAGCTGATATTGAATTCGGGATTCTGGGCACTGAAAGAGTGATCATTGGCAGCCTCCCTCCCGCCACTCCAGACCCCAGATCAAGTGGGTCCTCCTCCCAGACGACACCAAGTCCCAGAAAGGCCCCCAGGCCTCCTGCTGTTCATGGTGGTTCTATTTTCCGCAAGATGGCACCCTTTCCAAGATCTAAGGGTTACTTGACGCCAAGAACCATTCTCCTCTCTGACCATCCTGGCCCTGAGGTCATCCAACCCCACTATCTGCACTGTCCTGTTGAAGCCCTGACCCATGCATCTCCCTGCTTTCCAGGAAGGTGCAATCTGCTTCCCATCCTCAACGGAGGGTCAAAAGTCTCATGCTCAGTTTTCATTGACTCCTGCCCCATGGTTTCTGACCGCAGATGCACCCACTCCAGCTTCACTTACTCCAGATAAGGCATGTTCTATGGTCATGACTGTGTTACCTGTTAGCTCAAAATCTTGGTATGGTCCTGGGATGGCTGAGAGGGTCTGCCCTCAACTGCTTGCCAGGATATACTCAGCCAGCAGCACCACAAAGAAAGGCCAGCAGGCCTGTGGCCATAAGGACCACAGCCAGGAACCCCAACCCCCACCCCCACGAAGCAGCTCTGTTACATCTGCGATGGCCATGGATGGAGTGGTCATTTGAGGCCTGGATGGGGGAAGGTTGATGGTGAGTACTTTGGAGAGCATGAGGCTGGGCTACATCCCTGAAATGTAGCAGCCCAGTGGACACACCAGTTGTACAAAAGAGGAGACTAATTGGCCAGGTTCAAAGCCTGCCTCCAAGACAGTGCATGCACCTGAGCTTCCCCCCTTGGTGTGGAGTGGGGTGGGCTCTGACCAGCAGGCGGGGGAGCAGCGGTTCAGCAGGAGGGAGACAGGGAGAGGAAGAGGGGAGCAAGTGGATGTCAGGGTGATGCTTCCACCACCATGGCTTCTTCCCCTCTGATTCCTCCAGGCTCCATCTGTTTGCTTTTTAAATGTCTGGGGCCAGTAATGGGCTCCTGTCACTTCCTAGGGATGGCTTCCAATGACCACCGTGGCACTTGCGTGATGTGTGTGTCAACACAAAGCCTCTCTCTCGGTCTTGCTTCCCATTACCTGGAGCGGGAGGTGCCCCTCAGTACTGTCAGTCAAGGAGGGCAAGGAGGCAGCTCGATGCCCCTTCTCCCAGACCTTCAAAGAGTGACCATTCCCCACCCACTCCCCCTGGGAGCATGAGTGCCTCTGTTTCCAAGTGGAGGACATTAGGCAGCAACAGGGGAAGAGTCCTACTTGGGGGTGGCAGCAGAACGGACAACGGAGCATTGGGAGAGAGAAACAGAACAGAGAACCAGGCTGTCCCTGGCTCAGCCTGACCCTAGACATCGGGCACAGTAGTAGCTGAAGGGCAGCTTCCAAATGTCACCTCCCAATATCCGGGACAACCACAGACAGGGCCCTGAGCTCACCTGGGCCAGCAGTTTTCCAACTTCTTTGCCCACAATCTTTATTTAGAAAAGCCCCGGCGATCACAACCGAGTGCACCCGTGCGTATTGAACTGAAGGGAAGCGTGCGGAGAACAGTAGACTGGCAGCAAGTGATGTGCACTGCTATTTTCTGTCCTTTCTCTTACTTTGCTTTAAGTGCTGGTCATGAGCAGCTCGATTGATTCGTAGGCGATTTATGGGTTGAGAACCGCCGTTGGCTCAAAAGACTGGACTAGACCAGGGGTCAGCACATTTTCTGTCGAGGTCTCAGGTAGTAAATATTTTTGACTCGGTGGCCTATCTCCTCTCTGTCACAGCTCACCTGTGCTATGCTGCGTAAGAGCAAGAGAGTGGACTCACCACACATGTCCCAACGGAGCGTCACCTATGGACACGCACACTGGAATCAGCTATCGTTTTCATGGGTTTAAAAGAATGTCAGATCGTTCTTGGTTTTCGGACTGTACAGACTGGGGAGACTTTGACTTTGCCACGGGCCCCTCCAGCAGATGACAGAAGTCCCTGAGTGGCAAAAACAGAGATGAGCTCGACTCCTCCTGAAAGTCTGGTGGTTCAAATCTATCCCCAACCCCACCCCACCATTCCCTGGGGTCAGGTGATCTGCTTCCAAAGGGCTATGACCTGGGATACACTATGGCATAGTTGTCCTCTGAGCACAGGGTAGCCAAGGGTCCACATGGGCTGTACGGCAACCAGCAAACACAACAAAACCATATCCTTCGAACTGAGGCTTGCAGAATGTTGCTAATCCTCCCCTACAAGGATCCGTGGATGGGGTGGGCTGTGGGGAACCCTAACCACCTCTGCCACAGTGGGCCACAACTCGAGTTCCTTCCACAGTGAAGCTCATGCCTTTGTGGCAGGGCCTACACCCAAGCATTTCAGCAACAGTTCCTGTCCCCTGACTCTCACCCAAGAGAGTGCGTGCATCCCTGTGTCTAAGTCTCTCCGGGTGCCTTGAAATGCCTCTTGACTCATTTGTCTTCTCCTTGAGCTTGTGAGCCGGTGGGTCCCAGAACCAGCTGCTCCAGTGCAGGGCAGGAGAAGAAAGTCTACCCTTTCCAAGAAATTCTTGGCTCAGGTGTGGATTTTACTCCCTGGGCTCACTCCCAGGTTCTCGTTGGAGCCTAGTCTCCTTCAACGCCCTCTGCAGCCTCATCAGCAAATTTTGGGGCTCTTAAGGTCTATGACTAATTGAGGTCCACTCACACCAGAGAAGACAGTCTGTTTGACTTGAGGCCAACTGTCTCCATCACATTCAGCTACTCAGAACAGCAACTAGACGAGGGTCTGAGCAAACAGCCGGGCACCATGGTCTAGCCAATACGACACAAGCAGTTAAACCTTCAAGCAGGCCACTGTTTCTCTATTCCTTGGCTGCCTTGCCTGTGAAGTCGGTAGATTACTCATGATTTCCATCCGGCCGATTCTGACTTGTGGGGACCCTGTGTTGCTGGGTAAACCTGCTCCCACCGGGTTTTCCTGGCCGGGCTCTTTATAGGAGCAGACTGCCAGCTTTTCCTTGGGCAGTACCTCCGGGGGTTCTCAAACCCCAAGCATTTGGTTAGCAGCCCACCTGTGTCATGCACGGACCCAAATGAATCCATGGAAGCCTCTAACATCCTTTCTACAATAAGCTGGTCTTTTAAAAGTACCCTGAGCATTTTCAGAGGCCAGAATCAAACCGAACTCACTGTCATTGAGTCCATTCAAACTGACAGCATGCCTCCCCCCCGCCCCCCAGCCCCATGGGGTTCTGAGACTGTAACTGTTTACCTGAGTAGAAAGGCCAGTCTTTCTACGGAGGAGCTGCTGGTGGTTTCCAACTGCTGACCATGCAGATCGCATCCCGACACGCAGCCGCGACCTCACCGGCCTCCCATTTCAAGGGGAAGCCATGGTTGAACATCTACCTGGAGTCACAGTCAATCACTACTATTGGGGGGTCTTAAAAGAAACCCCCCAAAACTCACTGCCATTGAGTCGATTCAGATTCATAGTAACCCTACAGGACAGGAGAGAATGGGCCCTGGGAGTTTTTAAGACTGAGCTGTTTCTCAGAGTAGAAAACCCGGTCTTTCTCCCGTGGAGCAGCTGGTGGTCTCAAACTGCGGACCTTGCAGATCAAAGCCCAACATGGAACCACTCCGCCCCCCGGGCTCCTGTTTGGGAACCAACGTCCCTGAATATTTTGAGTCGTCTCATCTTCCAAAGGCTCTTCTTGGGAAACAAGGAAAAAGGAGTGAGCCCATGTGGGTGGTCCCAAGGCTGGGATCCACAGCAGCACGACAGATAAACCTGACCATCCGCCTCCAAGGAGAGAAAGAGGAAGAAGCGATCTTCTATTGGGGACCAACTGTGTGCTGTGAGCCTCCAACATCCATCGTGTAGACCAATCCTTCCCATAGCCAGGCGCATACGGTGAGGCTGTATCACCTGTCACATCTCATTGTGTCACACTGCGGGTACATCCTAACACTGAGATTCCAAAACAAGTGTGTCTACCTCAAGAATCTCTGGCTTTCCACTCGTCCCAAGGGTCATTCTAGCTGGGACCCTTCTCTAGGATAGCTCATGGATAGGAAGCCCCCTCACTGTCCACCCAGTACTCATCCAGAGAGGGCGCTGCCTGGACACAGCCAACGACCCGGCGCTTGGTCCCCTTCTGCCTCCTTTCTTAGTGAATTCGTGCTGGGCTTAGTCAGGCACCCCTTTGCCAGTCTCCTGGCTGCTGGGTGCCCACAGGGAAGGGAAATGACATCCATGTGGAGCTTTTCCAGGAGCTAGGCCCTGTTCCAGGAGCTCCTGGTCACAAATTCTCCCTCTGCGCCTTCAGAATGACTTCATCAAGTCATGATGAGTATCCCTCTGGAGACGGATCGAGAAATGGGAGGTCACCCTGGACACTGCAGAAAAGATGTGTAAATGAGGTCACCCAGCACCTTGAGGAATTCAGGGCTGAGCCTGCCCTCCTGAGGCCCTCCTGATGCCTGGCAGGCTTGGAGACTTGGTCAGAGCCTAAGATGCATTCCCATGAAGGCCGCTTGTCATTCCACCCCTCGAGCCCCCCCTCCCCAGGACACTCAGAACGCCTCCCACCAGGCTGCATGCTCTGTGGCACTCCCCAGAAGGGGCAGGGACAGGGCATAACTGCTCCCAGGGAGCAGCCTGGGTCAGGACTAGATACCTAGCACCTGCTATTTAGCTCCTGGCTTCTCATTATCATATAATCTCTGTGCACCCTCCACCCCGCAAACCAGAGTTTGCACAGGATGGTCTTCTCCCCAGCTGCCCTAGCTCACCCGCCTGAAAATCTCTGACCCATCTGTCACTCGGCTGCAAAGATAGCATGAAGTGGATCCATGTCCTCATTTCTGCCAATGGGTAAACTGAGGTCTCATGTACCTTCTGGGAGTAGAGAGATACGGGAGTGGGTGGGGAGGACCTAGACACCCCCCCAGCCACACCTGCCTCTGGTTTTGCCAGAGATGCCTATGGAGCCAAAAGGAGGAGGTGAACAAGAAGGGACCCCAGATGTGCAAACCTCCCTGAGGCATGTGATGCATGGCCCTGCGGCCCTGTCTTCAACAACAGGAAAGGCTGTAAACAGCCCTGTCTGGAATTCCGCAACTTCTGGATACAACCAGAGGACCAAATGTCACACTGGGATTGGCCCGCCCTCCCCAGCAGACTTCCTATGACCCTGTCCAGAGATAGCATCACTGTGGGGGCCACCGAGTCATGTGCAGGGACAGTGGGACGAGAGCCCTGGGTGGCTGAGCCAAGGCAAGAATGAACGGCTCACCCAGCACCTCCAGGACCCCAGGACAGCACCGTGGGCAGCACCCCAGCAGCCTGTCTCCTTCCCCAAAGAAGCCCGTGTTCACAGGTGCTCTCTGCCCTTCCTGTCCTTTGGAGAACAGTCCGAACCTGCAGGGGACACACCAGATGGCCCTCTCGATGCATCTCAGTGCACCCCCGGGCTTAGGGAAGAACAAAACCCTGTCTCCAGACTCCGCCGGGCCCGTGCCTGGACATGCCGGGCTGTGTGCACACCCGCTGGCTCGCCCTGATGCCCAGGCCCCTCTTGGCTGGGGTCTGTGCCATTTCTGAACGGCTTTTGGAAAACAGATAATAGATCTAGAAACCCACTGCCAGCCCAAGTCCCCAAACAGGGTGCAGAGGAAGCAGCTAGGAGGAAGGCAGCCTGGAAGATGAGGACGGTTATCATGGAGGGACTGAGGGGGCACTAGCCCTGAGCCTGATGTCAGGAGGTTGGTCACACACACACACACACACACACACACACACACACACACACACCAGTGCAGGCCTTCTGCCCTGGGTTTTCCCCTCCCTGCCCTCCCCCGAGACTTTGGGACCCCTGCCCTCAGTGAGCACAAGACAAAAGCTTTCGGTTCAGTTTGTCACTGCCTAGCCCATGGAATAAGTGTCCTTCCCAGTCGCCATATCCGGTGAGCTGGGCAGGGTCAGAGGTCACATGCCAGGTCTGAGCAGTGCCAGGGCTGCACAGGGCAGGGCCCTCCAACCAGGTGACAGAGTGTGACTGCATCCTGGTGGGTGGGCCCCTCACCTCCCTGGCCTCCCGCCCAGGCCCGCTGGGCCACTCCATCTCTGGGCCTGTCTGGAGCCCAGGTCCCCTCACTGCCAAAACCATAAAGGGTCATGTCTGGCCCTCTGTTCACCAGCCCCCCGCCCCACTCCAGCTCCTGGCTCAGGGCGGCCCTGTCTCCAGATCCAGGATAATAAAGGGGGCTTTGAGCACCCTCCCCTCCCCCCCAGCCAACCAATTAGCATTTGTAAATCACCATTGGAGAAACTCACCCAATTAGGCACTTTAAAGGAAAGCTGTTTTTAAAAAGTCATAAATTTCTAACTGGCCCCTGCCTGGAGACACTTTCAAAGCTAATTGTGTGTTTCTGGGCCTAACTGGGGGATCGGGAAGAAAGAAACAGGAGTTTACAGCCTTGGTGGGCAGACAGGGCAGTTGGGGAGACCTGCTCTGGACGGGAAGGGTTCATTTCTATTTACTGGAATTAATGGGGCCCCTTCTCTCTTTCTCCCCTAACCTCCTCATATCCAGCCCAATTTAGGTCTGCCCTGGCTCAGGGCACCTGCATTGGTTGGGGAGATCAGTCTGGAATGGGGGGGGGCTGCTTTGACTGGGAGGAGGAGAAAACCTGCCTTCGTCAGGGGAAGATGCTGCCTTGGGGGGAGGGGGTGTTTATCTTGGTCAGGGGGACCTGCCTCGGCTCAGGAACCTGCCTTTGTTGAAGGACCTGCCTTTGCTGGGGTGGGGTGAGGCTGCCTTGGTTAAGAGGACCTGCTCTGATTGGAGAGACCTGTCTTGATTAAGGGGGCCCTCTCTTGGTGGAAGGACCTGCCTTGGTTGGAGGGAGGTACCTGTTGTGGTGGTTACACAATGTCATGTCGACTTGATAAATAAGAACGCAGAGGCAGAGGCTAGACTGTCAATCAGGTCACTGCCTGGTGATCCCTCTGGGTGGGCGTGGCCTTCTCATGATGATTCTGGGACTTCCTCTCTTCCACCCTGGAGGCGGGACATACTCGCTCTCTGCTTCACCTTCTTGTTAAGGAGTCAGACTCTCAGAGAGCTAGAGGAGCCATGTGTAGACCCACGCCAGCCCTGAGATGCTTCCACTGGCATTGGATCCACAAGACTTTCCACCGACTGACCTGTGCGTGTGAGTCTGAAGAGGAATTTATGGACTCATACTGGGCATATGAGTTAATATCAGACTTATGGACTTGAATTTTCTCAATATGCAACTGCTCTTTTATATAAAGCCCTCTCTTACATATGTATGAGTGTCTCTGGATTTGTTTATCTAGTCAACCCAGCCTAACGCACCTGTCTTGGTTGGGGACCTGCTATGTTTGTGGAACCTGTCTTGATCAGGTGACGTGCTTTGGTCAGGGACCCACCTTTGTTGGGGGTGGGCCTGCATTGGCTGGGGGCCCTGCCTTTGTTGGGGTAACTGGTCTTGGTTGGGGGACCTTACCCTTAGAATGAATGTGTGTGAGGCCTGCAGCTGAGCCCCAGACCAAGAAGTGGAGGGGCTGAGAACAAAAAGGAGAATGTAGAGAGGGGACGCTGGGGGAGTCTGGGGGGCAGAAGGAGTGGAAGGCTCGCAGAAGCTGCTTCTCATTTGTGCTCCCTTATAGACGCAGCGGGGTGGCTGCTCTGTTGTGGTGTCTGCCCCGGCTTCCTGCCCAGCCGCCCCCTATAAAGTGAGCCCCGGGTGGGAGGTGGTGCAGGGGCTTCTGGCTCCTTCCAGCCTCCGTTGCCTGGGAAGGAAGATGGGCGGCCTAGGAGATGTGCCGAGGGGCTGCCCAGCATCCTTCATTGCCCTGAAGGCTTGACCACCTCTTGTCACCAGCCTGTCTGGCTCACAGGCACATGAGCAGAGCCAGCAGTGAGGATGAGGGCCAGGCTGCAGGCTCCCTTGGCCAGGGATGCCCTCTCCACTGGCTGTCCTGGGAGCTGTGGGCAAAAGCAGTCCTTGGCCTTGACTTCTCCCCCCACCGCCCACCCATCCTGAGTGGCCAGTGTTAGCATCCCAACTGCCTGACCCTAAGTGCAGCCTCCTGGGTGGTGGAGGGGATAGTGGTTGGTGTTCAGGTTCTATCAGGGAGATGGATGGGGATTCACTGCCTTAGCAGAGCGACCCTAAATCTACACATCTGACTGAGCCCCTGCAAGCGTGTCCTCCACCCGTGAGGCTTCTTGCTTCTCAGTGTTCGGTGAGTCCAGAAAGAAATCCCACCCCCCACGGGGTCCAGATCTTGCTTCTGGAAAGCCAGGGGCGCCCTTTCTCAAAGGGGCTGGGGTGCCCCACAGGGACGAATGCACGACTATTGGTCCTTGGGAATGGAAAAAGACCATCTTAGCACAATGGTGGGTGAGCCTGCAGGGCTCAACCTGCCTGACACAGTCTCATGGCCTGCTTAGGCAAATATATACCTTCTGGGTAGGACACACTTGCATTAGCTTCTGCTTGTTTGTTTGTTTGTGGGAGAGGGTGATCACGAGTGGCCAGCAGCCCCCAGAGGACCCCAGCAAGGACAAGCTCTAAAAGAACACATGGTAGTGAGTGGGGGTGGTGAGGGGGGAGGGAGCGCTGAGGCAGGTCGGGCAGTGCCGGGTGTCTGGCAGGTCAGGGAACAGGCTCACCTAGAACACAAACGCCCTCAGGGCCCTCCCCTCCCCCACCCCACCTGAAACTCTTCTGAGAAATGGGGTGTCATATGGACAGGCCTGAGGCAGCCGGCTGAGTGTGCAGGTCAGGACAAGAGGACAGGCCTGTCTACAGACAGTCTCCTGCACGGGAACCCAGCAGCAGACAAGGGTATCGAGGTCAGAGGTTCCTAGTGGTCCCCAGGGGTTGGGACAGCAAAGGGGACTCACAATTCAGGGGACACGGAGCTTCTGTGTAGGGTGATAGGAGAGTCTAGGAAGGGTTAATGGTGACCCTAATGTCCAGCAGCCCCAAGGGACATACATACAGTCACGAATTTTTTATGTCCAGAGTGCTGCCAGTGTGGCTGGTGCCCTGTCCCTTCTCTTTATGTGGCCCCCCCCGAGACCGGGCGCTCTATGGGAAGGACCAAGATGGAGTGCCCTCTGGGCACCTGAAACCCCACGGGCACCCACACTGGCTCCGAGGGCTGAGACAAGGGAGAAGAGACAGCCAAGCAGAATGGACAGCCCCCTCCCCCACTCACCACTGGCAAGTCCTTGTGCCCTAGTGTGGGGTCTCCTCAGGGTGCCTTCATAGGCAGCTTCTGAGTCTCTAGTGGGTGCATTCCAGGGTCAGACACCCAGCTGTGAAGGCCCCCTGGCACCTCGGAAACATCTTGAGAGCTCAGAAAGTCAAGGTCAGGGGTGGGGATGGGGGAGGCCTCGGGTCCTGTCTTGCTCCACTGACCACAGTGGGGGCTTCCGAAATGTCAGGGGAATGCCAAGCCTGGCCCTTCTCTCTCAAACGTCTTCACACCTCACACACAAAACAGGGCACCCACACTCCTCCCACTTCCACTTCCCCTCTGGGACCCTGCGCTGCTCTTAGACGGCCCCTCCTGTCCTCCCGTTGGGCGGGGGAGAGGGGTACCTGGAGGCCATCTCAAGTGGTCTGAACATCCATCCCATCCTGCCTGGGACCGTGCAGGGAGGGGATGCATCAGTGCCAGGGCGTGGATGCAGGCCCCTTTCCAGGGGTCTGCAGAATCTCAGCACCTCTCCCAGGGTTGCCCACTAGGTCCAAATCTGCAGGGACCCCTGTGTACTTCCCTGGGGGTGCCGGGTGGCTCAAGAGTTGCATTGTTTTGTTTTGTCTTGTTTCTGTCAAGAAAACACAAACAATCCGATGCCAGGAGGGAAGGACCTTGCTTCCCATGGGCCCTGGCAGTGTCCCCAGGGGGCCTAAGGAGCGCTACCAACGTCATGTGCAGCTGAGAGAGGGAAAACATCCCAGCCTCAGGGACCCAGTTCATGCTCCTTCTGAAGTATTGAACGGAGGATGCTGCATCTGCCACCTGGGCAGCCCAGCCCTCAGGCCAGGAAAACAGGAGGGGGAGGGGGTGGGGGCTGCCCCCACCACCCACCATCCACCCTACCCCGGCCACCACAGCCAGCAGCCCCAGTGGACAGCCTGGTGCTGGTAGTGCCGGGCCTCCTCCTCCTCTTCCCTCATCCCTGTCTACAACTGCTTCCATTCTGCTTAGGAAAGAGCTCTGAAAACAATTAGAAAAGATAATCAGGAGGAGTTACATAATTACTGCCCCCCACCCCCGTCAGAGTCTTCACAAAGAGTTCAAATGGACCAATGTAAGAAAAACAATGCCCTGGCATTCCTGCGGGGGGGCGTGCTGGAGGTGGGGGTTCACTCCCGGGCATCCCCTGCTGGTAGAACTGGGGTTCCAGAGCATTGTCCCCTAAACTTATTAGCCCTGTGGGGAGGGTCTTTTCTGGGGTAGGGGATTATTTCTCAGCCCCCTGGCAATGAAAAGCTTTTGTCCTATGGCCCCTAATCCAGGATTAAAGTGTAGGTATCTGCTTTTGTAGCCCTCCCTGCCTTGGATCATTCCAGTGACCCTCCTCCAGAGGGTGGTAGTGCCCACATTGGGACTCACAGGCCCAAGGCTGCCCTCCTGCAGCTGGGATCCGGCTTTGGGACAGGACAAGCAGACCCGAGAACCGAGAGACCTTGGAGGAGATGAAGCCAAGTCATTCCTTGTCAGGACAAGAAACAGAGACCCAGAAAGAAGGTGTCTCCCAGAACCACCCAGACCAGGGACTCCAGACCCCAGGGCAATACTTTGTCTCTTTGCATGGCTCTTACCACCTGCCTTTTGTCCCCAAGCCAGCCGCCGACCCACCCTATGCTCTGAGAAAGCCAGGGGGCTCATTATCCTTGACCCCAAGTCTGAAAGATGCTGTCCTTCCTCACGGAGCTCAGCAAAGCCTGTCTTGTCAAGAGCCAGAGAGAGCGCATAGGCTCATCCCTCTGTGGATCACACAGCCTCTGTTGCCACCACTCACTCCATGGGGCCACGGCAGTGCGAAAACCATCACCACGCACAGAGGTCGGCCTGAGCATGACTGCGCTCCAATAAAACTTTATTCCCAGACACGAACCCTGCGCCTTCTCCACTGCTTACGGGACATGCAATGCTACAAAATGTCATATGTCCCAGCCTTTCCCAAGGACGTCTTGGTCTCCTCAGTCTCTGAAGACGTGAACAGCCGTTCTCAGTTGGTGACCCGTACTGAACACAGGCTGGAGGCAGCCAGACCTGGCCCCTGGATGGGAGCTTGCAGACCCCTGCGCTAGCCTGGTCCTAAGAGACTCGCGTTCTAGACACATGCACACGTATGTCGTGTGCAGCGATTTCCACAGCAGCAAAAGATGGAGACAGCCACGATCTGGTGACAGAGGCGGGGAGACACAAACGCCGGTGCGTTCACACTGCAGAACATGACGCATCAATTTAAAGAAAAAATGGCTACTCTGTCCACCCCCTCAAGCCATGGACAAAACTAGAGAACACGACGCTTAGCCAAGTTCATCAATCTTAAAAAGATCAATAGCTAAGGAGACCAGGATGAGAAGGAAAAACAAAGAAAGAAGAAAATGGCTTTCACACTGAAGGATAAGACTTTGAAGACTGTGAGGAGGCCAGGGATGGGGACGGGGGCAGAGAGAGGAGGGAGGGAGGGAGGGAGAAAGACACATTCAGGGGTGATAAGTGATACTATTCCTGGTTTGATTTGATGAGCAGGCTTTGCGGCTACACAGCTGGACAGAGTCTCCGTGTCAGTCTCTGCCGAATCATTCTCTTCCGTGTGCTAGGTCAATGTCACTGCCCTCAGGAAATCAAGTCCTCTCTGCCCCCACAGCAACCAGTTTCCAGAGCAGACGGGGCAGTGGGAGAGGGGTTTCCAGGCTGGGCAAGCAACCCCTCCCCAGTAGATAACTCAGATGGGAGTCTTTTCAATGGGCCTCCCGTAGGGCAGAGCGTCTGCTAGGCGTGAAAAGTAGCCACTCCTGGTTCTCTCTACCCCAATTGGCCACCGTCTCCTCCTACTGCCTCTCCTCTGAGCATCTTCACTCATTGAAAACAGGCACGATGGCTTGGTGCCAGATGGAAGTCAGGAGCCAGGTATCAGGGTATCAAATGCACACTGTCCCCCGAGTCTCTGGCAGCTTGTGCCTCCAGGGCTGCTCAGAATTCATTGTGCGACTGAAAAAGATATGCTTTGTGAATCCCTGAGCCCTGGTTAGCTATGGATGTGACCTTGCTTGGACGTCGGGAGATGTAGTAAGTTAAGGTGAGGTCATTCTGGAGCAGGGTGGGCCCTAGCCCCATCTGAGTGGTGCTCTTATAAAGAAGAACCCCCAAATCCATGCTTCCAACTTGACTCCAGCTCACAGCGGCCTTAGGGAGCAGGACTGCTCCTTTGGGTCCTCGGTACTCTAAATCTTGACAGGAGAAGACAGCCTCATTGTTCTCCCTGGGATGAGCTGGTGGTTTCAAACCACCGACCTTGTGCTCAGCAGCCCAGCGCATCAACCCACTGTGCCATCATGGCTGAACACAAGAGGAGAACCAATCAGGAAACAGAGGCAGGAAGGATGACCATGTGAGGACCGAGGCAGACACAGGGCAGGCCAGGGGTTGCCTGAAGCTACCAGACGACACAGAACCCTTCCTCTTTCTCACTGCCAGGAGGAATCCCCAGGGAGGGTCAGTCCATATAGACTTGGAGACTCTAGAGCCATAGGTGAAAACTTTCTTTCCTTTAAAGGCACCTGTTTGGTGGTATAAGGGTGTGTGATGCAGTTCTGTGTGGGACACAGAGGAGGGGGCCAGCACTGTCTGCTGAATGAAGGAGTCAGTGGCCACCTGCACCTGCTAGAAACAGTGGCACAAGGAAGTTAGATCAAAGCCCATCGCATCCAGAGGAGGGAGGACACGAGCCCAGCAGAGGCATCAGGCATGGCCCAGTGAGCTCAGCAGTTGAGCTGTCTCACAAGATCAGTGGGCTGTGTGTGTCCAGATGGGCCACAGGGAGACGGACACTCCAGCCCAGCCCTGTGATGGACACTCATTCACATGTGTGGCTTGAGGAGTATACAGGGGTGCCAGGAGTGGACGGTCCAGCTGAGTCCGGACCACTGAGGACCAAGAAAGTCGGGCAACAGGGTTCTGACTTTTTAGGTGGGCAGCATGGGACCTTCTGAACATGAGAGGCTGGGTGCCAAGGAGACTGGGAAAATTGAGGTGGCAGCAGAGTGGGGTGCGGTGAGGAAGGAGCCAGGGTCCCTTTAGACAGGCTGACAGGATGGACAAGGAGCCGTGGTGGCACTGGAGAATAAGCAGTGCACTGCTAACCACAGGCCCACGGTTCAAACCCACCAGCTGCTCCTCAGAGGAAAGGTAAGGCTGTCTGCTCCCTTGAATAGGTCCAGTCTCGGGAATGCTATGTAGCATTGGAATATGGCCTGGAATCAACTCAGTGGCAGTGGGTTAGAGAAAGAACAGTACCACCAGGGGCTGGAGTGGAGTGGGGGGAGGGTGGAGGAATGCAATCCTTACAGCTATTAATCCCATGAGGTCTGCAGGGCAGAGTCTGGCCGGAAATAGAGTTCAGGAGGCAGGAAGGGAGAGCAAATGGGATGAACAGAAACAGGAAGCTCAGGGAGGAAGCAGGAAGGGCGCTGCCCCATTGCAGGGAGCAGGACCCACAGCGCAGAGTAAAATGTGGGAGAAGGGTAGCCCGGGAAGCCAGTTTGCTCTGCAAACCTGCCCTCGCGTCACAAGACAAAGCTGAAACAAAGAAAGCCTGGACTAGGACAGGAACCAGCTTTTGTGGCCACACTCTAGGAGAAGCAGGGTGGCCTGGAACAGAGAGGCTTGCCCAGTGATCACGGGTCTGGGGACAAGCCCCAGAGCAGCCAGGCGGGGCAGGGCTCAAAGCCAGTGCCAGCCCCTGCTCGCTGAGTCATGGCCAGTGGACTCTGTGACTCAGTTTCCCTAGCTGTGCAATGGGGTGGCACCAGCGCCTATGTCCCAGGGGGAGGTGATCACATCAACACAGTCATTACATGACCAGTTTCATATGCCAAGGAGTTTTAAAGCACCAGGCAAGCAGATACGAGGAAAACGGCTTTGGGAGTGCCGAACCCAAACCGAACCGGCGCCCACTGAAGTCACCACAACGCGTGACCACTACACGTTTCTCTCAGAGCCACCGGCACGCGTGGACTGGGCAGATCCTTTGCAGCAAAGATGCGGAAAGGGAGCAGGCAGCAGTCGCCAAACCTACGTCCTCCTCCCTCATCGCCAAGTCCTGGGTAAGAGAGAGATACCCCATCACTCCCCCAGCTCAGCCCAGCTACAGAAAGTTTGTGCCATGACAGTAGGCTCGCCTCTGTTGCCAAGCGCATGAGTGCCTCCTCCCCCATGACCACCCAGCCACACATCCACACTTCTGCCCCGAAGGAGAACATGGTCAGTGGCCCCCACCACAGCGTGCCCCGAGGTGCCCTTCCTTCCAGCAGCTCGTGGACAACCGAGGACCACATCTCCCAGGAACAAGAACGGCGGGCAAGAAAGAAGAAGAATCTCTCCACGTGCCCCACCCTGCTCCCGACTCCCACATTTCCATCTGGTTGCTGTTGGCAACCAGGCAATCGTATTTTTCCAGTCCCAGATATAATCATCATAATCAATATAGGGTATTTATCCCACTCCTCGTCTTCACAAAACTCAAAGCTGTTTTTCCATCTCTTACGATTCTTTCTTGACTCACTCGTGGGGAGGGCGGAAGACGTTAGGGGGGGGTGAGGACGGGCGGAAAGGGCTGTTTCAATTTCACAGATGTAAAAACTGAGGGCAGGTGGCTGTGGGGGGTTTCTCACAAGGAAACAGTAGCTCCCGTGGGAATTAGCAGTGGAGAGGCCGTTCCCACGGACATGCAGTGCGTCATGGATTGTGTTGGGACCCTCCCTAGCCCTCAGATGGTTCCTGTGGTCCCATTGGGGATTGGAGCGTTCCTGTTCCATTCAAGACACCACATCAGGAGGGTGTGTCTTACACTGAAGGCCCAGTAGACTCAGAGGGAAAAAAGCCACTGTGGGGAGGGGGTGGTGAGCGGGGTCACATGGAACACCCCACAGAAGGCCAAGAAGAACCTCTGGGAAGTTCTCTTATGCATCAGCTCCTCCTTGCTTCTTACAGCTTCCCTGCAGGGCAGGCTCCCCTTGCTCGTCTCCCGGATAATGTACAGATGCATCTCACACACGGGAAATGGCTCAATGGACACGTGAATTTGGGACTTCGGAGTGACTTCCTGGGTGTTTTCACCGTGGGCTCGCTGGTAGGAAGGGCAGTACTCTCGGGGAGTTAGCCTGTCTCATCCATACACCCAGACGCCCACTGCGCCTTTGTAATGGACACCACTGGACCTGCCCCTTCTACTGCTCTCTCAGGTTCTCACCCCGGCAGCACCAAACGGGTGAGTGACCGTGACAAAAAGAACTATATCACAACCCTTGCCTTAGGAGCAGTTTACTTCCAAATTCTATGAGCACTCACCACTAACTCCACCACCACCACCACCACCATTACCACTACCACCATATCACCATTACCATCGCCACCACCACTACCACCACCACCATCACCACCACCATTACCACTACCACCACATCACCACCATTACCAACACCACCATCACCACCACCCCCACCACCACCACCTCCACCACCATTACCACTACCACCACATCACCATTACCATCACCACCACCACTACCACCACCACCACCACCACCACCACCACCACCATCACCACCACTACCACCATCATCACCACCATCAGCCAAGGACACCATTTTGGAAGACAAATCCACCTCCTTGCCTATGGTAGCATTCATCACTCTCGACACCTGTGTGATGCTACCTGTTACTGCAGCAATTGGTTTGATTCCATCCATTTAGATTAGCGGACATTGACTGAGGAAGAACAGAGAGGAACTGATGCATTTCCATTATGGTGCTGGTGAAGAATATTGAAGTACCATGGACTGCCAAAGGGACCAACTGATCAATCTGGGAATTAGTACGGCCAGAGTGCCCCTTAAAGGCAAGGATGGCGAGACGTGGTCTTACATCCTTTAGATGTGTTGTCCGGAGAGACCAGTCTCTGGAGAAGGACATTGCGCATGGTCAAGTGGACGGGCCAGGAAAAGAGGAAGGCCCTGGACGAGATGGACTGACACTGTGGCTGCAATAATGAACTCAAACACGGGAATAACTGTGACGCTGGCACACGACCAGGCAGCGTTTCGTTCTGCTGTGCAGAGTCACTGTGGATCGGAACCGACTCGGTGGGACCCAACCACAGCAACATTTCTCTAGCATCTTAGTAGCCAAAGGAAGGAGCCACGTGGTCCTTTGGGAGTGCCCATCCTCAACACACATCTCAAGCTTTGGTGCCTCCTTTGTTAGACAGAGTGAAGATGGGCCACAAAAATGGGGCCTAACTGAAAGGGACCACGTGTGACCATAGGCCCAATGGATGAGGAAGAGGCTGTTTGTTGAGTTTGTGCCCAGTCTCATTTCCTTTTAGACAGCATACGCGCCCATCGAAGAGAAGGCTCGCACTGTATAGGAAGTTCCTACTCCGGAGTCAGATCCCTTCATGCCTTTCCCAGCTTCCCAGCTCCAACAGAGGCATCCCACTGCTTAGAAGGAGCAGCCTCCATCTAGGAGACCCGGCCTGATTGCCCCAGCTTCCAGAGCAGGGAGATGTGGGGTCTCAAGCCAGTGCCTCTGGGGGTCCCCTTCTGAATATAAGAGAAATCTGACATCTTAGGAAATTCTCCCTCTATCCCCATGATGTCCATTGGAAAAGGCAGAGGAGGACCCGTCAACACAAAAGAGCCCCAAAGGCTGAATCCCAGGCCAAGGATACACAGAATGGGAACCCAGACCTCTAGGGAGGTCTCCCTGGGGCTTGGTAACCTTGGTCAGCCACTTGGTGCAGGCTCATTGTGCTCAGCTGGGTTGTCCAGAGAAGCAAAACCCAGGACGCTTGTATGTATGTCTCTACAGAGAGAGATTTATATCAGGAAATGGCTCACACAGCTGCAAACATGGGCAAATCCAGTCTAGTTCAAGTTTGTGGATCAGGGGTCAGCTGGAGGCTTCTTCTGGTGCGTGTGGCTGCAGGAGCCGATGAACAGGAAGCAGGAAGACCACAGGCTGGTTGGATGCCACACTGAATGAGCCCAAGACCAGCTGAAGGGATCCAAGGTCGGCAGTCCTCGGGTGGCTCCTGGGATCAGCAGATGAAGACAGAACAGGAGGTCGACAAGCTAGATGCAGGATCCAGATCCAGCGCGAGTCCACGGGCTTCCACACATTGCCAGTTTTCACGAAGTGTAGGGCAACCCTACATGAAACTTCTCTCCATTGCATCAGGACCGTGACCAGATTAAGGAGGCTGTGATGATGGTGGTGGTGGGTGGGAGTCAGTTCTAACCCATGCACAACAGAACAAAACACCGCCCGGTCCTGCACCATCCTCTCAATTGTGCCCAGGCCTGTGTGGCAGCCATGGTGCCCAGCCAGCTCCTTGAGAGCCTTCCTCTTTTCCATGCCCCTCCTCTTGACCAAGCATGATGTCCTTCTCCAGGGACCAGTCTTCCCTGACAACATGCCCAAAGTACGTAAGATGAAGCCTGGCCATCCATGCCTCGAAGGGGCACTCTGGCAGTACTTCTTCCAAGACAGATCGGTGGGACTCTGCCCCGTTCTTACCACAACTGCTCGGCTGCTTCACAGAAGATCCCATCATAGAGTTGACGTCACCACGTTGGTTCCTATCAACGGCGAATCCTGTCCCACCCAGGTTGTCATAAATCGAACTATCAGTCCCACTCTGTCAGCACCTACCAGGCACAATACCTCTAAAAGCGCTCTGCCCGGGGCCTCCATCCCAAACTGGCAGTCACACCACACTGACGGACCGCACAGGCCACTGTCTCTGCTGCCGCCATTGTCCCCCTCGTTCAGTACAGTCACCGGCCAAGCCCACCCCTTGGCCTCGGGTTGGATACTCCCAGCAGGGGCTCTCAATGCACCCAACCTCAAGGCCAGTGTCCCAGCTTCTCCAGGCACCCACATTACGTGTCCCTGTGGCCCATCCCAGTGAGCAGGCTTGGTTAGCATGTCTATAAAGTGAAGGCGGGAGGCCCGGAGGGGTTCGGGCCTGACATGGGGGAGGCACCACCCTTTCTGAGACCTCCAGTGCCAACAGATGCCAGTGTGGGCTGCCTGGGGCCTGTTGTCCGTGGCACACTGGCTTGCTGGGTGGAGCTCAGTCTTTCCTTCCTTGCTAGGGCAACTGCTTCTGCCAACTGGCTTAGCTTGGCATACCCCGTCTCCTTTCAGCCTCCCTCAGGACATCATGGGCACCTTGGGATCGAGGACACTGAGGCACACTGCTCATAAGCGAAGCTATCTCTGGGTGCAGGGCAATTCACCGTGGCCTGGCTTTGAAGCCACAGGCTCCATGAGCTGTCACGGCCTTGGCCAAATGTGTGTGTATGGGGAAGGAGGAGGGCAGGTTATAAGGTTGATTTCCTGTGTAGGCAGAACTCTAGGGTCTGTCTTTCAGTCCTCATGCTGACTCTCACCTGGGATGGACGGCCTCCCCGCATTTCACAGTTGCTCTGCACCCAGAGCCACCAGTGAGCTGCAGGCCGGGCTGAGGCCCAGCCCCAGTCTCTCTCAGCGCAGTCTGGCACACACAGGGCTCTGGTCTCAGTCTACACTGCCCTGGCTTCCAGACTCATCACCCTGTGTCTCTGGGATTAGAAACAGAGGTGCATGTGCCTCGCCTGGACTCTCTGGCCACCCAGGGCTGGTCCTTGTGTCGAGGAGGGGCCTTGTCACGGAGACAGTCACCAGGCTGGCTCCATCTGCAGCTCCTGTCTCATGGGTACCAATACCCCCCGGAGGTGGGGGTGGGTAGGGTGGGGGGAGACAGTGAGGCAGGAAGGAAAACAACTGAGATGGAGAGGAGAGGGGAGAGGCTGAAGCCTGGCCAGCATCAAGAGCCCGTTTCCATGACAACCACTCCTTATTCCAGTCGCTCAAACCTCAGCCTGCTCTCCTCAGCCTTGTCCATGGACCTTCCTCAGACTCCACGCGGCGGCGACAGGGATAACGGCCCTTAGGGCATTAGGGCTGGCTCCCTGCCTGATGCCAAGCACAGGGGCCCTGAGCCCGGAACTATGGCCGCCCACAGAGGAGGAGGAGGAGGAGGAGGAGGAGGAAGAGGAGGCAGCGAGCAGGAGCAGCAGCCTGGGTATAAAAGTTGGGGTTAGCTGGGAGGAAATGAAGACACAGCAGGGGCTCTCAATGCACCCAACCTCAAGCCACGCTTGGGGGTGGCACGGTGAGGCAGGGGGTGCAGCCTGGCGAGGTGTGGGCACTGTCTTGGAGTCCGTGGCTGCCCCTGTCTGTGCTGTGGCCACCTGTGTCTGTGCTCCTGGGTCCCCATAAGGCACGTCATGGACTCCCTGCCCCTTGGAATGTGCACCCCACCTTTGCACTCACAAGGCTCACAACGAAAGAAAGCCCTGGGAGGTGAGGCCAGGCCACGGCGGGTGCCCAGCTGGAAGCAGGGACCGTGTCGGTGAGACTCAAGGTCCCCCGGCACAGACTGCAGGCTCCACATGTTCCCAGAAATGACTGGTGACTTCCCCAACCCACAGGTGGGGCCTCTGAGGTCAGCCAGAGAGTGCACCCCCACAAAATGGGCCCCTTCCCGTGCACGCTCTCCTCCCATCCACCCTCACCGGGTGCCCACCTGGCAGACATCCAGACTCACTTCTCACAAATTCATTTCTCATCAGGTGACACGTGACACACCAGCCTCGGTCACACTCCGAGATGCACCCGCCTGCTCGTGGGGACAAGGGGTCTGGTCTTTGTTCTAGTAGCTGGACTGAGAGGCCAGGGCCAGCGAGGTAAAGCCAGGTAGGGGCTTGGCGAAGCTGGGGGTGGGGTGGGGTGGGAGGAGTGCTCCAGCCAGGCCTCTCAGAGCCCTCGGAGGGCCCCCATTGGCTGGCCCCATCAGCTGAGCAAGGGGCCCCATCCAGGCTGCCCCGAGGAACCCAGCTTTCCCCCTGCCCCTTAGCTGCCCTGGCTGTGCTATTGCAGGGCACGTAGCAGGAGGCGTCAGGCAAGGGGGGGTCCCAGTCAAGAATGGGGTCCTTTCTCCAGCATGCGGCCCTCAGACGGGCCCAGGGAACACACCCCAGGACAAGTCAGAAATGCAAACGCCTGGAGCTAAAGCCCGGAATACTGCAACACAGAGAATCCAGCAGACCAACCCGTCAGGACCAATAATGAGAGTAGCCATACCAGGAGGGGAAGGGGAAGACACGGGGAGAAAGGGGGAACCGATCACAAGGATCGACCAATAACCCCCTCCCAGGGGAACGGACAACAGAAAAGTAAGTGAAGGGAGCCATAGGTCAGTGTAAGACATGACAAAATAATAATAATTTATGAATTATCAAGGGTTCATGAGGGAGAGGGAAACAAGGAGGGAGGGGAGAAATGAGCTGATACCAAGGGCTCAAGTAGAAAGATAAAGTTTTGAGCATGATGATGGCAACACATGTACAAATGTGCTTGACACCATGGATGGATGGATGGATGGATGGATGGATGGATGGATGGATGGATGGATGGATGGATGGATTGTAATATGAGCAGTACGAGCCCCCCATAAAATGATGTTTTAAAAAGAAAGTGTCGCAGTCCTGTGTTCAGCCTCATGCGGCTAGATTGTAGCATCCCCTAGCAGGGGAAAGGGCAGGGGTAGGCACCTCTCGGAGTGATGGTAATTGAGTGCTTGGCCAGCAACCAAAAGACTGGTGGTCTGAGCCCATCCAATGGCTCCGCAGAAGCACGGCCTGCCAGTCCGCTCCCGAAAAGATTGCAGCCCAGAGCAGCCAGTGGAGAAGTTCGCCTGGATGGATGGTGAGAATTCTACCAGGGAATCCCCGTGGCATCATGAGTAACAGAAGGCACCGCCACCCAGCCCCGCCCCGCCCTCCCGATGGTTGGTTGCGTCCATTGTTGCAACGACTGCGTCGATCCATCTTATGGAAGGTTCCCCTCATGTGGGGCCATCTTCTACTTTACCAAAGGAGCCCTGGTGGCACCGTGGTTACCATTTGAGCTACTAACCGCAAGGTCAGCAGTTCGAAACCCCAAGCTGCTCTGAGGGAAAAAGAAGAGACTTTCTACTCCCATAAAGAGTCAGAGTCTTGGAATCTCAGGGGTAGGTCTACCCTGTCCTATAGGGTCGCTGTGAGCTGGAAATGACTTGATGTCAATGAGTTTGTTTGTTTGTTTGTTTGTTTGGAGAGAGGGGTTCTACGTTACCAAACACGAAGACCTTTTCTAGCAGTTTTCCAAAATAATTGCACTGGAAGCTTCCCATTATTGCTCCCAAGAAATATTCCGGTTGAATCTCTTCTAAGACCGATTAGTTCATTCTTCTGATCATCAACATTGTCCATCAACACCAGAGTTTAAACACATTGTCTTCTCCTTTTGTTTCATCAACCCTGACTTTCACAAAAGCAGAGAACTGAAGACTTTCTACTGTAAAGAGTGACAGTCTCAGGAACCCAGGTGCTGTTCTCCCCCGTCCTACAGGGTCGCTGTGAGTCGGCACCCACTCAGTAGCAACGAGTCTGGAGTTTGGGGGTTGATTCTCCCATGTAGATCCTGTGTTGGGGGAAAAACCCACAACTTGAGTCAGATACCCCTTAGGCATCAAAGTGACACCTTGACTTTTTCACACTATGAAGACGACTTTGCCGTCTATCACATAGTGAGTTCTTGGTGGATGCTTCCCTGGACTTCGAAGGCTGACCAAGCAGCCTTCTTCATGTCAATGTCTTCCCCATCGAGCAGCTTCCATGTGCTGGTCTAAAGAGCCCTGGTGGTGTAGTGGTGGCATGTAGGGCTACTGACAGCAAGATCAGCAGTTTGAGACCACCAGCCACTCCAAGGGAGAAAGATGAGGCTTTCTGCTCTCCGAAGATGTTACAGTTGTAGAACTCTCTAAGGACAGTTCTGCCCTGACCGACAGGGCTGCTGCAAATCAGAATCGAATCGATGGCAGTGAGAGTGTGTGCTAGTGATGTAGGAACCCTGATTTTAGACAATGTTAGCATCACTTGCTAGCAATGAGACGGGCTTCACCCCATGCCCCACACATATTAACAGTTCAACAGACACCAAAGTAAACAAACACACTCAACCAGCACCGCTACCAGTCACATACAATTTGAGATGCGTTTAATACTGGAAAGTCGATTCGTTGTCCATTTATTCTCTCTGCTCATCTTCCTGGCTGGTTGTCTGCACACCAACACAAAAAGCTCCACTACCTAATCGCCCGGGCGGCTGCCTTGTGCAGGATGACACCTGAGGTTTAAAATGCCTCAACTCTGCAGGGCATGTGCACAGGTCCCTTCACTGCTGAGATGAACCACCCTGGCCCTTATCAACTATGCATCCAGGCCGCGGGTGCTGGCCTACAACCCTGGCTGTGTTTAAAGCGCATACGACTGGCAAGCACACGGCACTGGCATCGCACGTGGTTTCCCGCTCTAGTTTCATCTCAGTGCAGGAGGGAAGGAACGGAGAAGCAGAGTACAGTCGTTGCCCAACCCAGTGGCCCTGGACTCACCAGGCCCAGCTGGCAGCTGCCGAGCCTCCCACACAGGATCCACAGGTGCCTCAGGCATCATGAGCAGGCTCGGCCCTTCTGTATGGGCCAGGCCAGCACAGTGGACACTCCTTCCAAGAGAAGTCCTCTCAGAAGGGACCTTGGAAGAGCTCCGGGGCTGTCTGTAGGACGGAAAATGTAGCCTTCCCACTTCCTAATGCATGAATAACCCATTTACCTGGGACACTCCTCCGTGCCTGGCTGCTCTTTCCAGGAGCCCGAGGCAACGTGTTTGCTGGTAGTGCCCGTTGGCAAAACGGGGCCATTCCCTGCTGCTCAAACAGCCACCAGAATCAAACGATGACAAGCTGTTGGTGAAAGAGCATGGGGCTCGGAGTGTGCGGCAGCAGGTGAGCAGAGGAGCCGGCCTCTGGTCACCCAGTGCTTGCAGGCCTTGCTGACTAGTGGCCCTCCAGGGCCGGGCCATCTGGATCCCAGCCTAGCATGGGCAGGCCCTGAAGTGGAAGGAACCAGGGACCGGAGCAGTGGGTGCTTTCGGAAGCTTTATGGGAGTAGGGTGGTCAGCGTGTGACTAGCTGATGGAAGCCTAACTCTGTGTGTGTAATGCTGCCCACAGAGCACTCCCTGTGTGTGTGTGTGTGTGTGTGTGTGTGTGTGTGTGCATGCCTGTGTGGGTATATGTGCATCTATGTACGTGTCTCTGTGTGTATCTGTGTGTGTAATGCTGCCCCACAGAGCACTCCCTGTGTTTGTGTGTCTGTGTGTGTGCATGCCTGTGTGTATATGTGCGTCTATGTATGTGTCTCTGTGTGTGTCTGTGTGTCTATGTGTGTGCCTATGTGTGTCTATGTATATGTCTGTGTGAGTGTCTGTGTGATGCTGCCCCACAGAGTACTCCCTCCGGCTGCCTCCCAGCACAGCTGGGACTCCTGTGTTCACTGTGAGAGCCACGGTTTTCCCGGGCGTCCCTGGGCTGTGCAGGCAGTTGAGCGCCCGACCACTAACCAACAAGCTGGTGATACAAACTCACCCAACGGCACCTTAAAGGGAGGGGCTGGCACTCTGCCCCAAAAGCTCGCAGCCAGTGGAACACCCCACGGGGCATTCCCTTCTCACACTCGCAGTCACCCTAAGTCTGAAACAAATCTCTTGGTTTCAGAGGTTTGGGTTTCCCCACCCCAGCCCTGCTGCCACCCTGCACCAACCACCTCACCTCTCTCACAGGCAGCTTCCAAATCACCCCAAGGTACACCCAGCCCTGCACCCACCTCCCAGTACGCACCCTGCCTGCCTCCTCCAACTGACCAGCCTGAAACTGCGCAAGAGAGCCTGGCAGGCCCTGAACTTGGTGGCCAGTGAGAACCACGGCTGTGTCCAAAGGCAAGACCCCCAGCTGCAGCAGAAACGCCCTCCAAGTGGGGAAACTCCCGCAGGGGGAACTCAGCTTGAATGTGATAACAATAACCACTTGGGTGGGAGACCCTGCGTGCATGCCCCACCCACTCCCACCCCCCATGCCCTGCTGAAGCCATGAGCTTGGGTCCCTCTCTAAGAGCACCTCAGGTGACCCTGCACAGTTCATCGGGAAGGGCGAGTCCCAAGGACTTGCTTGTGGACAGAGCGCAGTCCTCGCGGTCAGGGCAGTCTGCACAACGGGCTCAGTGCCTGTGGGTGGAACGCTCTGACCCATTGTCTCAGACGCTTGCTTTCATGGGAAGCACCCAGCCCTGGTGGCACAACAGTTCAGTGCTCAACTGGTGACGGAAGCGCCCTGAGTGCCGCCCCGCCTGGTCCTTCAGGTGACAGAGGCCCCCGGTGGGGGACGGCCCTGGGCTGAGCTGGCAGGCTCTGTACACGACAGACTGTAAGTCAACACATGACCAGAAAGGAGGGGGAAGATTTAGAAAGACCCCCCCAAGGGCCTCCCCCAGCGTCCACCCCACCTGCCGTCCTAGCAGATGTCCTTCCCACCCCCGCTCTTTCGGGGATGCCTCGCCAGCCCCCCTTTCTACCAGTGGGCACCTTGCCCCACACCTGCATTTCCTCTCTGCATTCCAATCTGCTCCCCCTCCTCCGCGTTCCTGCCTCTCACCTGCTAACTGCTGTCCTCCTAATGCACCATGACCCATGCATTTCCTAAACATGTGTCCAGCCCACGCGCGCCCCAGGACAGGAACCCAGGAGGCGCGGTAGTTCAGTGCTCGGCTGTAAGCCTGAAGATGGTGTTTGGGACCCACCCAGGTGCCCCGCTTGGTGGGAGAAGAGAGCCAAACCTCTGTCCCCACAAAGGTGACAGCCCAGAAACTCAGGGGGCAGTTCTCCGCCAACATACAGGGCCAGTCATAGTGGGCTCGTGGTATCCAGAGGGGGATGGAGTTCTGGGGTGGAGGGTGGGGAAGGGGACATGTGCAGTCAGGTGGTAGACTTCCTCCAATCAGCCTTTGGAAGCACCCCGGGGCACAGCTCTCTCCTGGCCCCATGCGTTGGAACTGACAGGGCGGCAATGCGTCTGCCCCAGGCCCTGGGGCCAAGGCTGGAGACAGAGCCGCCTTGGCCCCAAGGAGTTTCCAGTCTAGAAAGAAAGACCAGCACCAACAGCAGCCCCATGGCTTCCCTCCACACCCCTGCTGACCATGGACCCCTGACTTCTCGGTGTGGCTTCCTCCTGGGACCCCTCTCATTGACCTCATGCCGTCCATCAGTCTTAGCGTCTCCACCTGTTTGGGGCTGCCAGGGCGCTTGGAGAACCAAGCCCTGCATGAATCCCGAGGTTGGCTGGCATCCAGGGAGGAGGCATGGGGTCCTGTGGGAGGATGGTAAGCAGGGCAGGTTTGACTGGGAAGACCTGCACTGTCCCACTGAGGCCGCCCCTAGCATGGTCACAGCTCACCGAGCCTCCCCACCGCCCTTCACACTTGGGGCCCAGCTCCCAGAGAGCACTCCACATGGGAAATGGAAGCTGCACACCCCCTCAGTGGACCCTGTGGGTGTCCTTCTTTCTCTCCAAAAAACCCGCGTACCTCAGGTCAGAGCTGGGCTTGGCCCAAGCTGGTGAGCAGCCGGGCCTTAGGACTGCAGGTCCTCTGCCTGCGCTAAGAACCAGGCAGCCGGAGTCCGTGTGAGCAAAGGGGGCGAGTCAGTGGCCTATGAGGGGGCACATGCCCCGCACGACATTGCCTACCTGAGGGGCTGGCTGTTGCAGCACATGGGTTAGGTGAACGCAGAAGACGCAGCGCCAACAGTGGAGGATGTCTTCCTTCGAGAGTGCCCGCTGGGAACATTCCCAGGCTACCTGGCTGACCAGTTGATCATCAAGCGCCAGGCTACCCAGGTAGAAATCTGTGCCCCTGGTACTGAGACTCCTTCCTGGCCCCAAGTGTCACTTCCTCGCGGGTTACAGGGAAACGCCGCTGTCCATCTTTACCACTGTCCTGTGCAGGTGCGTGTGTCCCCAAACCGTGCCTGTAAAGGTGGTGTATAAATAGATCCAGGATGAGCTTCTCTTCTGCCTCCAGCCACGGTCTACAAGGATGGCAATGTATGGGGAAGACTAACACGGATGATGGGAAAGACATCCTATCACACCATGGAGACACTGCCTCTGAAGTTGCTTATGGAATAAATACCTGTGTTGTCTTGCTCTTGAAAAAAACAAACAAACAAACAACAAAAACACCCAGATCTGCAAAACTGAGGTGCGTGTGAGAATGGCCTCATGCCAGACTACAGGACCACCCCCTCTGGCACATAAACGGCGGAACCCACACAATGGCAGTGGGTTTTGCAACTCTGGACAACTCGCCAGCCCTTCATTCTGAAATGGCACCCCACACCTGCTCCCCCTCCACCCCACCTCACCTTCATAAATGAAGCCCAGCACTCCCTCTCTCAGCTCCCTGCACACAAGGAACCCAACTGACAATGTGAAGCCGGTTCTGACTCTGGACGACCCTGCAGGACCGAGGGGCCGGGGCCCTGTGGGTCCCTGGGCTGGAAGTCTGTCTCCCTCAGAGAGGCTGTGGGGTTTCCGTGGGCAGCCAAGCACTTTAGCCACTGAGCCACCGGACTCCCTCTCACCTCCTCCGTGGCACTGCCTTCTTCCTCAGGGGCTACAGAGAGGCCTCAATACCCTCCTCCACCCAGAAAGCAACTTTCCGTCCAGGATCTCCGTCCCACTGTCCGGAGAGCTGGTGCCTATCTGTGTGAACCTTGCAAGGCTGGATTATTTTCTGCTGTGCATTTTGTTTGTGGAAACCATATGTCTTCAATAGTATAAGGCATGTTGAATGAAATAAAAATGGTCTTTTTGAGGAACATGGATATTGATACAATTAACTTGCTGTCATCGCATTTAATCCGACTCACAGTAACCCCACAGATGAGGCAGAACTTTTTCTCCTGTGGGTTTCTGAGATGGCAGCTCTCTGTGGACGCAGAAAGTCTGGTCTTTCTCCTGCAGACAGGGGGTGGTTTCAAACCGCTGACCTTATGGTGAGCAGCCCAATGCGTAACCATGCCGCAGGGCTCCTTTTAGCTCTGTGAATCTGGAGGAAAGAGATCCGCTGGGACCTAAAAGATGCACTCGTATTTCTACGATTGTCTGTATGTACATGTGCCCCCAACTCATTGTATTTGTACAGCTAGTGGGTCACATGTGTCCCAATGGGTCTCTTGGTGACATAAGGCACCTTTCTCCATATCTGCAGTTATTCAACCCTCCGAGCAGATGGCAGCAGGCACTAAAAGTGGGATAGCAGCTTCCCAGTAAACCCCAGAGGCAGAAAACAGGGGTGTGTCCTCTGTGCCCCATGGGCCACAAAGGGATCAGGGCTGGGGTGAGCCGAACGAGAGGGGCTGTAAGGCTTGTGTGCGGGTGTTGGCATCAGTAGGTGTGCAATCATGCTCTCCTTTCCCCTCCCTTGGGTACTCTGCTGACCATTCCCCATCATCTTTCCAGAAGATCCTAACAGGAACACCACCCCCCAACTTGCAAGCATGAAAACCAGCACCCACGAAAGGGTACCTGCTTCCACGTGCTTCTCAGGTGTGTTCCAACCAAGCCACCTAGCTCCACTTCCCAACCTGCTGCCTGCACTGTGGCTTCCCAAGGAGAGGGTTTGGGCTGGGACACTGCATGGCTCATGACAGTTGCCTTTCTCTCTCCAGTTTTGTGAGCTTTCCGAAGGGCAGCTGACTGGACACACACACACACACACACACACACACACACCTTCAGTACCCTGTGTATTGCCCCTGTAGAAGCCCTCTCACAGAATGTGCCTGGCTGCCGCCGGCCCCCAGGGATGACAGATAAGCTACTTAGCCCCATAGAGCTAACCAGGAATTATTGCATTTGAGTAAATAATGGTCCCCCTGCCTAAGCATGACACTCACTTCTGGGTAGATAATGTCATTTTCCACAGCCAAAATGCTCTGAAACGTGCCCATGTGGAAAAGAAGGCTGGTGTGTACTTTGGCAAATCTCGCCTGTGCCCATAGTGGGACGTGTTCCGATGCCTAGCTGTACCGCCCGGAAGGAAGGACACGCAGTCTCAGGCATGTGGGTAGGCGTCCTGGGGCTGTTCGCCCAGGCCCTGCTGACTCCACCCCAGCCCAGCCCAGGAATGATGGATGCCAACAAGACTAGCTGCTCTTGTCACCACTGCTGTTCACAGTGGACCTTCAGGGACATAACCATCCCTACATTGCTCAGGGACCCAACCTGAATCAACACCCCTCTCTACCTCCACCCCCACACTTCACCCCTATTGCTCACTCTCTCCTTGGGTCTCATTGCTGTGAGATCAGTTGCCTTGGTCAATTAGAATTGCAAGCAAATGCTCTCATCTCCTGCTGCCCTCTCCTGCCCTTCTGGCATCAGAGGGTTGGCCTTTCCCAGCCCACTCCACTGCCTGACTGAGACTGAGCCCAGGATGGGGCACAGCGCCCCGGTGCATGTGAGCCAGCTGAGCTAGAGCTCACTCCACTTTCCTGCTCTGAGTTTCTGGATAGACACCCCCTTCTCAACTCAACTGGTGCTCACGATGGACAGGAAGACTATGGGTAGGTGTTCCCTGTGAGTGGGACCAGGGGAGTTCAGATCTCCCTGAGGACCAGGAATAGGCTGTCCTGGGGCAAAATTGATCCAAAGGTGTAAGATGAAATGGGCACAAGGAATGGAGCACCATGGTGACCGGGTGGAGGCATGGTGATCTGTTAACCAATCACAGGAGTTCACAGAATGATAGGATTTCTAAAAGGACACACGGTCGATGTCCCCGGAACCAGCAGTCAAGAGATCAGAGGACACATTGCATGTGGCACATCAGACACGGGACTGTACAAAGACCCCTTTAAAGTGTTGAAGAGCCATACATCACTCTAAGCACTAAGGTGCGTCTCACCCAAGCCAGGACATTCTTTGCATGTGACTATCATATGCATGTGAAAACCAGACAATGAGTAAGGAAGATGGGGGAGGGGAGGAGTCAATGCATTGAATTATGGGGCTGGTAAAAAAAAACTTATTGAAACGTCTATGAATTGCCAGAAGAACCCACACATTTGTCTCGGAGGAAATACAGCCAGAACACTTCATCTCATGTATTCTGACATGTTATTGCAAGAGCCGTGTCCCTGGAGAAGGACACCCTGCTTGGGAAAGTAGCGGGGCAGTGAATACGAGAAGGCATCTCAAGGAGCTGGGCTGACACAGGGGCAAACAGAACAAAGATGACAAGGATGGGGCAGGATCGGGCAGTCTCCTCTGCTACACAGGGGTGGCTTTCAGTTAGAACCAACCGACCAGGGGAGCAGCATTCGGGACACAGTCTCCCAAGGCCACGGAGCTCCTGCACTTTGCGTTCAGACCACACATCGCATCTCAGAAGCCAAGAGCCCCAACAAGCACACTGATCCCTCGCCTCCCAGGAATTGAACTCAGTACCAGAGAGATACCATTTCCTCCCCGCACTTCCCATCCCCAGTGGACGTGGACCAATGGGTGTCTAGCTGACGTTACCAGCAAGAGTTCACTTTGGGGGAAGCCGAGACCCCTCTGGTAATCTTCTCCCCTGGAAAAGACTCACTCACTATTTGACTAAAAACTTCACGCAACAAACTCTATTGCTCCCAAAAACCCAACTGGGGAACCCAGGGCAGCAGACACCAGAAATCAAGCATCTGTCAAAATGTCCTCCTGCCCATGAAATCACCCATTCTTCTGGTCACCAGCTCCTGTTTCACCTCTCTGGAGCCCCAGACATGAAGACACAGAGCCACTAGTGGGGAGAGGGGGTCCTGCCCCCCAAAGACGGCCCCATCCACCATGGCTCACTGCAAGTTCTTCCTCGCTTTCCCCACCTCTCAGCCTGCCCTTTCCTCTCCCAAACATGGTGTCCCCAGGTGGCACGAATGACAACATACTCATCAGTGAGCTCAGAGGTTAGTGGTTGGAGCCCACCCAGAGCTGCTTCAGAAGTTAGGCCCAGACCTGCCACCTCAATGGTCACAGCCAATGAAAAACCTGTGGAGGGGTTCTAGTCCCATACATGGTGTCACCGTGAACCACAATCAACACCGACCCCAGGCAGCAAGGGGACTGTGGCAGTTACATAATCTATTGTTAACTTCAGCGAAGGGGCGGAGTCTAGCCTGTTAATCAGGTCATAGCCAATGAGGCCGCTGTGTGGGCATGGCCTTCTGCTGAGGATTCTGGGAACTCCTGTCTTCCTTCCTGGAGGTGGGACACACACTCTCTCTGTTTGACATTCTTGTTGGCAAGCCACCTGGAGCTATGCTGACAGAATCAGAATGCTGAAGCTGGAGGAGCCACATGGAGACCCATGCCAGCACGGAGACGCTTCCACAAAACTTTCCACCCACTGCCCTGTGATCTTCCTGCATTCGGTGTCATGGCGTGTGCTGCGTGAGTCTGAAGAGGAATTTATAGACTAATATCGGATATATGGGCTAATATTGGACTTATGGACTTGACCTGGACTTAATATACAGTGACTCTTTATAGAAAGCTCTTTCTTACACACATATGAGTGTCTCTGGATTTGTTTCTCTAGTCAACCAGACTAACACAGGGACAAAACGCTGCCTGGGGCTCTACACCCACATGATGGCTTTCAAGACAGATCCGAATCATCCCTTGGGTTTCCGTAGACTGATTTTTTGGAGCTAGCTTGCCAGGCATTTCTTCCTAGACCGTCTTGGTCTGGAGGCTCCCATGAAACCTATCTGGCATCACAGCAACATGCAAGTCTCCACTGACAGACAGTGGCTGTGCTCCAGCTATGTTTTAGAGAGGCACAACGGGGTGGATGGACACAGTGGATGGCGGTGACCGTGGGTCCAGCACAGGGACAATTGTGAGGATGCTGCAGGACGGGTCAGCCTATTGTTCTGTTGTGCACAGGGCCACCGGGGGTCAGACCTGCCTCGATGGCACCGAGCAACAGCGGCAGCGAAGAAAAGGGAAAGATGGGGGTTACAGAGGGAAGCGGAGGTCGCGAGGTGTTTTGTTGCTCGTTTTGCCAGGTGACCACAAGCGATGGTCCCTGCACACGGTCATTGTTCTACATTCGACACAACCCCCGCTGCTCGGTCGATCCTCATTCATGGTGACTCTGTAAGACAGAGCAGAATGGCCCCATATGGTTCCCAAGACTGTCAGTTACATGGGAAACCGACTGCTCTGTAGTTCCCCTCGGGCAGGCTGATGGACTCCAACGGCTCATCTCGTCGCGAACAGCCTAGCGCATAACCCACGGCTCTACAAAGACGCCCGCGGTCAAGTTGCTGCAGTGAGGGGTAGTTGAGTCTGTTCCCACCTCACCCATCAAGATGCTACGTACAACAGAGGGAAACGCTGCCCAGGCCTGCGCCGGCCTCACCATGGGTCCCATGCCTGAGTCCACTGTGGCAGCCGCTGCCTCAGTCCATCTCATGGAGGCTCCTCTACTTTACCAAGCAGGTTATCCTTCTCCAGGGACAGGTCTCTCCTGACAACATTCCAAAGGATGTGAGAGGCGAAGTCTTCCCATCGTTGCCTCGAAGGAGCACTCTGGCATACTTCTTCCCAGACAGCTCTGTTTGTCCTTTCCGCAGTCCGTGGTTCTGTCCATGTGCTTCTCCAGCACCACCATTCATATGCACTGCTTCTTCTCCGGTCCTCCTTTCCAGTGTCCAAGTGTCACAGGCGTAGGAGGTGACTCGGGGCAGGTGCACCTTAGCCCTTGCTTTCTGGCGCTCGGAAGAGGTCTGGCATGCTGTGATCTAGAGAGCGGTGCAAACGGAGGCATGCGGGAGTGGATGGAGAGTCTCACCCTCCTCCCTGCCGTGGTCTTAGGAGAGCACTCACACACGACAGAGATGGAGAGAGGGACTCTGGGGCCATGCCCCCAGCTCCCTGGGGGAGGACGCTCTGCCCTTTGGCTTCGGCAGGGAAAGATGTGCAGAAAGGCCACATCTGTTCATGAGCGATTCCATTCCAGCCCCAACCCTGGCCTCGGAAGGGAGAGAGGGCGCATGGGCCCGTCGTTGGAAGAGGGCAGAGACACAAGATCAGCTGGAAGACGGCTCCCGAGATGGGGCGACAGGAAGGTCCTAATTGCATTCCTCCATTGGCTGTGACCTGGGGTCACCACACACCAGCAATTATTTACTCCTGGCAAAGTGATTAGGGAATTGGGAGCAGGAAATTGAGATGCGATGGGGAAGGGGCGCATGGGGGTAGAGAAGATGAAGACTGTGGTGGGCAAGGTGCTTCTTTAGCACCTGCCTGCTCCTAATTGGGGTCGCGGCAGGCACTGCTTAGTGGCTGTGCCCTGAGCGTGCCTCTTAGGTCATGCAGAAACATCTGGAGACCCAGGTAGACAAAAAGCGAGAAAAGGAGGAGACGGAGAAGGGCAGAAGAGGGTCAGAGAGACAGCTGCCTACTAACAGATGGAAATCCTATGTGCATCGGGGGAAGATGAACGCATCTCAGCAAACAGCCTTTCCCCAGGGACTGACTGGGGCAATGTGGGCCACAGTACAGACAGGTAGTGGTGGGTCAAACCCCAGACAGGCAGCCTTTGCGTGTGTAGTCCTGGACTGGCAGCATCTGGAACCTGCTAGAAATGCAGGTGTTCAGGCCACATCCCCAAACTGCTGAGTCGGGAACTCTGGGGTAAGTACAGCCCTCGGCATCAGAACAAGTGCCCCCGGCTCTTCCCTGGGTTGTGCTGGGCACCCATGTCTGAGAACCGCTGCTTTGCTACCCAGCAAAGGGCGCGGGTGGGGGGGTTGGGTCTACCAAGAGGATACTTCAAAAGAAAGGCCTGGTGACCTAGTTGCAAAAAACTAGTTACTGAGAAGCCTTCGGTCAGAGTCAGAGGTGCTCAATGACAATGGAGTGGGCTCTCCCCTGTCATCGAGTCAATGTCCACTCAGAGGGACCCTGTGGGACAGAGCTGAACTGCCCTTGTGGGTTTCCAAGTCTTTAGGGGAGTAGAAAGCCTCACTTTTCTCCCTCGGACTGGTTGGTGGTTTCAAACTGCTGACCTTGAGGTTAGCAGTCTAGCCCATAACTCCCTCTGCCACCAGGATCCTTCTTCTCTAGGGAAGAAAACTCCTTGCTATCAAGTCGGGTGTAACTCATAGTGACCCTAGAGGGCAGGACAGAACTGCTCCTGTGGGTTTACAAGCCTGGAACTCTTGATGGGAGTAGAAAGCTCCATCTTTCTCCAGTGGAGCAGCCAGTAGGTTCAAACTGCTGACCTTGCGATTAGGGGCGAATGCTCAGCCCCTATGCCTCGAGGGCGCCTCTCTAGAGAGGGAGTTCCATAGATGGAGACGTTGCTGGGCCAGTGAGTTTTTTCAAACTTTGTTTTCAAAATACCCCCTGGCTACTCCCTGCTTAGGAAATAGTTCAGTTCCTAAGTCTGTGTTTAAACCAAATGTGTACACCTGTTGGAAGCATTAGGCATCGTTCTGCCTGATGTCAGTTATGCCAAGGCTTGCCTGAGTATATAGGACAGGAGTCCCTTTCTAAGCCTAAAAGTCCTGAAAGAAACATTACCAGATACACTCCCACATCGTAACATAATAATACTCCTAATGAGAATGTTTTGGTGCACACTTCAAAGCAGACTCCATTGTTAATACACACCATTATATGTCCCTGGAAGTTGTCCTATGTTCGGCTCTGCAGGGGTTGGACATGGCCTCCAGGCTGCCTGTTCCCCAGTCTCTAGTTTGGTCCTGGGTTCTCTGCCAAGCCCATCCATCCTCACACCCTGTGGGGTTTCTTTTAAGCTTGGCTTTCCAAGTTCCTGTTGAGACTTTGCATTCCTTGGAACAAAGTCACGGCCATTTCTATGCGGGGGCGCTGGACTTTGCTCCACCAGCAGCGGGGAGGACACTTGAACATGTTCTTCTGCAAGAGGAGAAGTCCTCTGAGCAGCCCCGTCCCAGGGCCCCGTGTCATAGTGGCTGTTTGCCACCGGGCAGCCTGTAAGCGTAGGGGTCCCCATGCTGCGATGGGAAGTAAATGAAGCCCGTTTTGAGCACAGGTTGTGTGCAGGCTCTGCCTGAGGCATTTGGCACAGGGGGATCTGCAGCAGGGAAGCGGCTGTCCAAAGATCAAACGGCACATTGCATTGGGCAAATCCACTGCACAAGACCTCTTTAGAGTGTTGAGAAGCAAGGATGTAAGCCTGAGGACTAAGGTGTGCCTGACCCCAGCCAGGCATTTTCCATCACCTCGTATGCATATATAAGCGGGACCCTGAATAAGGAAGCTCAAAGACGAACGGATGCTTTTGAACTGTGGTGCCGGAGAAGAATATCAGAAGTCCTGTGGGCGGCAGAAAGAACCAACCACTCTGTCTTGGGAGGCGTACAACCAGAATGCTCCTGCGAGGCACGGATGGCGACGACTGTGTCACCTACTTGAGAAAGGACAGGTTGTTGGGAGAGACCAGGTCCCGGAGAAGGACATTATGCTAAGCAGGGTGGAGGGGCAGCGGAAAAGAGGAAGGTCCTGGATGAGATGAATTGGTGGCACAGGGGCTGCAACAATGGACTGAGGCATAGGAACGATTGCCAGGATGATGCAGGGCCCGGCCACCTGGGTTCTGTTCCGTTGCACATGGGGTCGCTGCGGGTCAGAACAGACTCGATCCACCTAAGGACAACAGCTAAAGGAAGCAAAGTCTGGGAAGCTACTCTGGGCAGGCACTGCCTGAGCATTTGGAGCAGGCAGCCGCCGCCACCCTGCCAGCAGCCCCAGCTCAGACAAGAAGGCATGCTGAGAGAGGAGCCTTGTTCTTGCCCCTGAGCTGCATCGCCTTCTCATCCTACACATACTCAACCTTAAAAGACCCGTGCATCGCATCGATTCAGACCCACAGTGACACTACAGGACAGTGTAGAACTGCCCCGTGGGGTTACCAAGCCTCAAAAGCTTCACCGAGTTAACAGCCTCCTCTTTCTTCCGCAGAACAATCGGTGGGTTTGAATCACGGACCTCATGACTACTGATTCAGTGGGTAGCCACAGTTCTCCTCTGTTCTATAGGGTCTGACTCGATGACAGTGGGTTTGGTGTGTGTGTGTGTGTGTGTGTGTGTGTGTGTGTTCCACCACGGAACCAGAACTCCTACAAATACTCAGAGAATAAGCAAAGACTCAAAAAATACCCAGAATCCCTCTCCGTTTTCTTTGAGCCCCACGGTAAAAGCCCTACCACCATGCAAGAAAGGGAGCCGAGGATCTGAGTGGACCGCTCAGGTTTGAAGCAGGAGAAACAGGCACGCTGGGAAACGGCCCTTCAGTGAGGTGAAAGGGGGTGGAGCCAGGAGAGAATGTGTCCTGCCGGGCTCTCTCCACACCCCAGTTCCTGTGGCACTTTCTCGGGGGCGTCCATCCCGCCTCCGGGGCGGGTCGTCGAGTCCTCGCCTGGGCTGGAATGGCTGGACCTCGGGGACACAGCACCAGGAGCATACTTCTGTCCACCTCCGGGCCTCCTGGCAGCCTCACCCTCTCCCACAGCCTGTCTGTGCACTGCAGACCGGCATCTGGCTGCTGCTTGGGCCGTTCCAGCTTGCCGCCTTCCTGGAAGCTGCCTGAATTTCCCACGCATCCCTGATAGCCCAGGAAGAAGGGCTCAGAGGGCCGGCTCCCCTGCATTTAAGTCTAGATACATCCACGCGAGCACACGGGCACCAATGGGCTGGGGCACCTGGCTCTCCCTGAGATACGGCAGTGCCAAGCAGGACTGGTGAAGGAAGCCACTTGGAACAGCATCACCCACGTGCCCACATACCCAGCCAGCCTTGCTTTGACATGGGGACTCGCACGCACGCATGCATGCACACATACTGATGCCCACGTGCAGGGGAACACAGGGGTGCTTATGTGTATTCTTCACTGCACACCCAATCCCAGTGTGCACATGCACACGCACACTCATGCACACCTGCAGGTTCCCTCGTGTACACAAAGAAAGGGGTGTTTGAATGTACACTTGAATACACGTCAAATCCCAATGCGCACACACACGTGCTCCCAGGCACTGAGGTGCACACATATGTACAGACACACACCAAGCACAGTCAGGGGTATTTGTGGCTTTGGATGCGCACGCACACACACATACACACACACACACACACTGTGGGGTGGCGAACCCCAGACACAGCCTGTCTTCTGTCTGCAGGGAGGTCGTGAGCTTAGAGAGCCCCACTTTGTGACCTCCACACTCTCTCCTTCCAGGTTTCAAAACTCTGCACCCAGCACGCATTAGCTGAAAGAGTGATTCAGTCAGAGACACCTGCTAAAACAGTGGTTCTCCACCTCCCTAATGCTGCGACCCTTTCATACAGTTCCTCATGTGGTGGTGACCCCCAACCAGAATTATTTTCGTTGCTACTTCATCACTGTACTTTTGCCACTGTTATGAATTGGGCAACCCCTGTAAAAGGGTCATTCAAACCCCAAAGGGGTCACGACCCACGGGTTGAGAACTGCTGTGCTAGAAGGTTCCATGTGGCCTGAGGAGGGGTGCAGGGATGTGGCCAGGATATCCCACAGCTGTTTTGGAGGGTGTGGGTGCCTGGCTGGGTGGGCTGACACACAGCCCCAGACCCTCAGGTCCCCTGCTCAGACCTGTCCATCCCCACTGACCCTAATCGATCTCAGGAGACCTTGGGTGATGTCAGGAGAAAGGGAGTGTGAAGTGGCCAGTCTCTAGCAGCCCAGAACCTCACAGGCACGATGCCCCCTCTTGCCAGCCCACCAAATTGACTACACGTTTACTGAATCCCTCTTCTGGCAGCTCTGTCTCTGAAGGGCCCACTGTGCCAATGCCCTCCAAAGAGAAGGGCAGCAGGGTGGGAGCCCCAGAGACCCCCTCACCCAAGCCTAAGCAGCGGCAGGGTTCCCACATCAGCAGCAGATTCTGCCACTGGGCATGGCTGAGCCCAGACAAGTATGGGAAGGAGAAACAACCTCAGTGGAGAGCGGGCCACTGGGAGCTGAACAACCTGAGCTGGGCCAGGATGGGAGCATACAAGGTGGAGCTGGTGACTCCATCAGGAGGGCTGAGGGCAGAGCCAGATCTTCCCCCCCGGGGGGGCCTTGGGTGGGACCATGCTCTTGCCAAGATTCCAGCCGCACCCCTGTGCACCTCACAAGCCCCATCCATGTATGCCTCTGCTGCCACATGGATGCCGACTTCTAGTCATGCTGTAAGACCGAGACAGCTGCTCCCGAATCATCATGGGAGCAGACAGCCCCGTCCTTCTCCCACAAAGTGGCTGGTAGGTTTGAACCTCCAACTTTGCAATCAGCAGCCCAGGGCCCCTGAAGATACATATCCAGGTATCAAAAAGGAGCTAAGTTCTGGTGGTGCCGCCGGTTTAGTGTTGAACAAGGTCAGTGGTTCAAAGCCACCAGGCTCTCTGTGGGAGAAAGATGAGGCCGTCCACTTCCCTAGTGAAGTATAGCCTCGGAAACCCCATGGGGCAGTCCTCTGTCCTGCGGGGTCACCAGGAGCCAGCACCCGCCATGGCAGTGGGCCCGTGATATATTCCTGAGACCCTTGCTTCACCTCACAGGTCTCCACACCAGGTCCAGCTGCCCGGGTCAAGCAGGATGTGGAACCCTCCTTTCGGCGCCCCAGTGTGCCCTGTCTTTCGATCACTTTCTATTCAGATAGATTTTAGATGTATAGGAGTGTCAGAGGGAGAACACCGGACGTACCTATGTATCTGTCGTTCTGTTCGCCCCCGATGTCAGCATCTTAAGTAACTGAAATATTGTCTTTATTTATATCGCACCCATTTGTTTACTAATGTCTGTTTTCTGATCAGGAAGTCCCATGTTGAAACACCACCCCATCCCCGCATTGTATTTAGGGTGTCTGAGATAGTGGTTCCAAGTTAGGCTGTTAACTGCAAGGTTGGCAGTTCAAAACCGCCTGTGGCTCAGAGAGAGAGAGAAGACACTTTCAACCCCTGTAAAGAGTTCGTCTCGGGAATTCACAGGGACAGTTCTACTCGGTCACTGTGAGTCGCATTGACTCGATGGCAGTGAGTCTTGATTTTGAATTCGATAAGCAGGAACCCTGGTAGCACAGTGTCTGAGCACACTGCTGCCACCTGAAAGGTCAATGGGTCGAACCCCCAGCTGTTCTATGGGAGAAAGATGTGCCTGCCTGCTTCCACAAAGACTGACAGACCGGAAACCCTGTGGATCAGCTCTGCTCTGTCCTATGGGGTCACCAAGAGTCAGAATCAGCCCGGTGGCAGTGTTGTCTTCAGTTTGTCTTAATAGATATTCAGCTATAAGGATCTGGCAGCACCAGCTCAGTGCCCGGCTGTTAACGAGCGTGCAGTAGCCGGAGCCAACCCATCAGCTCTGTAGGTGAAGAGACCAGGTGAGGTGTTCTACAATGATGAACAAACTCAAAACCAGGCCTGCTTCCTTGGAGTCAATTCTGACGTGCAAGGACCCCTCCCGGGTTTCCAAGGCGGCAACCGTTCACGGAAGCGGGCAGCCTGCTGTCCTCCTGCGGAGCCCCTGGTGGGTTTGAACCACCAGCCTGTGGTTAACAGCCCAACTTCTAACACCCCACCCACCACCAGAGCCCCCAGACTCCTCTATGTAAAGATGACACACTAGAAAATGCTACGGGGCCTTCCTGCCCCGCCATCGCTGGTCACTATGGGTTGGAATCATGGTGACCAGAAGGGGCAAGGAGATCCCTGGGGATGGCTGTATTTTTTAATTTGATACAGGTGACATGGCATTGGTATGGATTGGAAAGCTTACTGAGGTGTGTCTGTGCGATGTACGTATGTACATTGCTGTATAGAAATGACGCCAAACAAGCCAAACCAAACCAGCTGCCCCAGAGTCACCTTGAACCACGGCACCCGGCACTCCATGGAGTTCTCAAGGTCATGACCTTTAATTGCCAGGTCTTGCTTCCCAGGTGCTTCCAGAGGAGCTGGAACCCCAGCCTGCCATTGAGCGAGGAGCCAAGTGCTTGCCCGCTTGCACCACCAGAGAATAGGGTGAGTGTGAGAAAGAGGGGACCCCACAGCCCAGTGTAGAAAAGGGTCTCCCTGCCAAGTCTGTGGGCTCCCAATTTGAGCAAGCCAGGTGAGGCACACAATGTCTGCCTATCACCCTAACTCCCCCCTGAGCCCCCACGGCCCTCCTCTTCCCTTCACGCATAGCTTCGGCAGCACACACACACCTCTGGGTACCTGGGCCTGGGTGAAGCAGGTCTGGTCAGGGCAGGGGACAACAGAGCCAGTGGGAAGCCCCTCTGACCCTTTGGACAGCCCCTCTGGGGCCTACTCCCCTCTCGGTCAGTTTCCTCGGACAGAGTCCCTGGAGGAAGAGGCCTCTTTACCCAGAGAGGCTGGTCTTTGTCCTTGTGCCTGAGGGAGCAGGGCTCACATACAGAATTTCCCCGCTAGTGACTGAAGGCTCTTTGGGAGGCCCCAGCCCACACCCAGAGCTTTCTGCTAATGAGATACTTCTTGGGCTAGAGCTGGCCAGGCTAGAAAGACCACCTGGGGAGACAGGTAGTGTCGCTGGGGCATGCCATGGCATGCAGCCCCACAGAGGCTCTGGGCATTTGGGTTAGCAGCCCCACCCAGTGCTTACCCACTGCACCACCAATGGTGCTCTTTTACCCCCTACCCTAAATGCGGACGCGGGCATTCACAGACCGCAAATATGCCTGACTGACAAATCTGTGTGTTCACACAGAGGCACACCTGCCCTTCTCCTTCCCTTCCATTGACACAAACACATACACACGCACGCATGCACACACACACACACACACACACACACACACACACACACACACACCAGCCACTCCACTCCTCTGACTACTGCCAACAAGTCCATTCCAACTCGTGGCCACTCTGGACAGGACAGAGTAGACCACCTACCTCTTTATGGGACGGAGCTATTGTTGGGTGACCTTGAATCAGTTCCAACCCATGGAACAAAACACCACCAGATCAAGGTTGAGTACAATCTGTACAATGGGTCCTATGCCTCAGCCCATCAATGCAGCCATGGTGTCAATCATCCCATGGAAGACCTTCTACCCTTTCCGCTTCCCCCCTACTTTACCAAGCTTGAGTTTCTGCTCCAGGGACTGGTCTCTCTTGACAATGTAGGTAAGGAAAAGTCTTTCCACCCTCCCTCTGAGGAGGACTTTGGCCTTATTCCTTCCTTCTGGATCAAGTGTTTGGTATGTAGAGAAAAGTCTATAAGCTCTCAGGCAGGGAAAGAAAAAGGAACCCACATCAAACTGGTCTCAGACTTCTCCTCTCTAGGCACTTCCCAGAGAAGAAGGCACAATGGGCACAGCCACAGCTGAAGGGCAACGCCAGGTTGTCGTGGGCATGTAAAGTCAACAGAACGACCCACTCAGTCCAGGACTTCACACTGAAATGACCGGCATTCCTTTTGTGAGAAAATGGAATTGTCTGAAAGATGAATGCGGGTCTACCGAGAGGCAAGCCACAATGAAGAGCTCACGGATCTGGGTGCAATGAGAGCTACCAGGCTTGTCTACATACTTATTGTAACATTAAGTGAAAGAATAGCAACATCAAAAGCAATGGATAAACGGATATGGAAATAATCCTCATGTAAGGATGCTAATGCGGGTCTTCAACCCCAGCTCAGAGGAACCTAAGTGGGTGCGTAGTCAGCACCAGAAGGAACGCCTTACAGATTTATTCTTACCTTTAATGCCCAGGGGTCACCAGCTTAAGGATACTTTTTCAAACTGGAAGGAGGTCACGATTAAGTTAAAATAGGATCAAACCACCAGAGGGAGGAAAGGGCTGGGAAAATCTAATCCATAAAGCGCAAGATAATGGGGGCAGAGGTAGAAAGGGTCCAGAAGGAGATGTGTTTTTAAAATACAAAACAGAAAAAAAAATAAATAAAAAAAATACAAAACTGGAAGCATCACAGTAAATAACGGGAGAACACGGCCGTCGGTGTGTTAGGCAGGGTATGAATATATATATATATATATATATATATATATATATATATATATATATATATATATATATATATATATATATATATATATATATATATATATATATATATATATATATGGATAGGTTTATACAGCAAGAAGGAAGGCAACAGCTAATTAGTCCACCCAGCAGTGCAGAGAGCTCAGTTCAACTCACTTTCATGGAACAGTTCATATACTGCAAGTCCTGCCACTGCTGGTCCAAGCTCAAGGAAGCAGACATGGGAATCTGCCCGCAGGCCAGCTGAGCAGAGTCACCTGCAGGCAGCAGACATGGCAGGGTGGGGTGGCAACAATAGGAAAATGGGCAGTTAAGGTGCAGCAGAGGGCAGTAGTGAAGGAGCCTCAAGCTCTAGAGATTCCCACCATCCATGGGTTGGCTCAGCCCACAGGTAGCACAGAGGCAAAGGACTATCTCAGGCAGCAGCCTGCTGGTCCGATCACCAGGGCGAGAGAGAGCCTCAGAAGCCATTTATCTCAGTCACCCTCCAACCAAGCTGTGACCTGATTGACAGGCTAAACTCCACCCACATGTTCCTACAGAAGCCAACTTGGCACAGAACACCTAACTGTCACAGTCAGGAAATGCTAAAGCACTGGGGAACGGGCGGATTTGAAGAGTACTTTATCACATGGGGAATGAAAAGGTAGTGGGGCTTCAGCACAACCTTTTCTGGAGCCCCTTGAATATGTTCTCTCCACTCTACAAGGCCCTGTTTGTAGCCCGGGAATCCCATGGTTCTGGCAAACTGTGTGGTACCCACTTGCCCCACCCAGTGCCTCCGTGTAGCTATCACCAAGCCACTCGACAGGTGAGAAGACTGAGGCTGGGGGTGGGAGAGCTTTCTCAGAGGGTGCGCAGTACAGATGTGAACCCAGGCTGTCCACGGAGAGCACCTGTTGATTCCAATCCTGCTCGCTACGGTCCCTTGCTTTTTAGGACAGCATGTCTGTGCACCCCGGCTGCTCTTCGGGGACACCACTGTGCCGGCAGCTATCTTAACTTCAGCCGGGCTCTGAGTAGAAAGGCCCCAGATTCTAACACGAAGACCCTGTGAGCTTCCTCCACCCAGTGAGGGGCCTGGGGCAGAGCAGAGCCCCTTTGGATCTCCCACGAGACATCCAATCACCGGGCTGCCCACCCTGTCTCTTCCCCTCACCACCTCTCCTCCACTTGGAGACCAGCAGCCTGTCATGGTGGCAGGCCCTGAATGCATCTCCCCACAGTCCAGGCTCCGTGTGTCAGCTGTCATTGGGAAGACTAAACCTTTAAGGCAGGGGGCGGGCGGGTGGGAGCTTACCTGGGAATCACCATGTTACCAGGGCTGTATTTGCTATAATAGTACCAATTAACATTTCTCCCCATTTAATAGTTTCAAGTACAGGCTAAAAATAGCCACGTATGTGGTGCTGAGGTGGGGGAAATGACAATGGGCTTCTGCTCTGGGCGTCCCCGGCAGGCTCTCAGAAGGGCCCGTGTGACTTGGGAGGGGTCTACAGAGGACCCTTCAGAGTGAGAAGGGTCCTTGGTCAGTTTGCTGCTCTCCTGGTCCAGCAGAAGCAGGTGTCCAGCAGTGACGACGGACCTGAACTTGGAGGCAGGAGACTTGATTCTGTTAAGTTCTGGCCCCGACACTTAACTAGCTTCGCTCAGGTGGGGGGCCCTCGCAGCGCGGTCCCTCGTCTGTAAAATGAGATGCACGGCATCTCTCACAGCGTGGTTTGCCGTGGAAGCGTGCGCCCTTGGTGGTTTGCAGGTTGCTGTGGTGCTAATAGCAAATACCAGCAGGCTTTGGCAGAGTTTCCAGACTAAGGAAGGCTAGGAGGAAAGGCCTGGTGATCTACTGCAGAAAATCAGCCAACGACAGCACCGCAGGTCACAAAAGAACCGGGGGACTGGCACAGAGCCATGAAGAGCAGACGGCTGCTGTGGAGACCATGTCAGTTGGGACTGCGCTTCACTCTGTGAGTCACGGGGCCACTGGGAGTCTCCAGAAATGACCGTTGATGACCAGAGCAGCAGTGTGGGCGGGGGCCTGGCCAACGGATGGTTTGGGGTTTGTGAAGCTCCCGGCACGTCTGCTGAAGGGAGTGACCCCAGGTGACCTTCGCCAGCACAACCCTTTCTACCTTCTGAGATGAAAACTGTTCCCTGGGAGCTCCCACTCTCAGCTGGCTGATGGGTTGCCCTGCCCTTCTATGACGCCCCTCCCTAGCACGGGCCAGCATCTGTCCTCAAACTGGTCCTCAGGTGGGACACCCCCTAGAGAGATAGAGGTGTCGTCTCCAGAAGTTGGTTTTCTTTGAAGTCCTGAGTTACGCAGCTAAGAGAGAGACCGCGTGGCTAGTCACACAGAGCAGTCCTTGACCTGCTTCTGGTTTCTCTCTCACGGGCTATGGGGCAAACCCCCGGCCACCCCAGGAGCCCTGCTGATGGCAAACCACAGTAGGGCCCCCATTTCTATCTCCACTTCCTGATATGCATGCTTCCCCCAACCCCATTCTCCAAACTTCACTGAACACCACCACACAGCCCCCCAACCGGCACCTGCAGGTGAAGTCATGATCATACAACCACAGACAACTGTGGTGGTGGGGGGGGGGGCTCCACTTGTGCTCCAACCCTTCCCTACCCCCACCCACCCTCCCCCTAAATTCCACCAGCTACCTGGGAGGAGCAATGGAAAAACAGAGCCCCAAGGCCACCCCCACCCCCACCCCCCACACACGACCCACTTCAACCAGAGTCTGATTTTTATGAGTTTACAAGTTAGGCTTCTATGGAAGTCTGCATCTCAAGAAAGAGATCTCTCTCTTAAAACAATTCAGAACCTTTGCTCTCGAAGCTGGTGACTCATACCTGAGGCCAAGGAAAGAAGTCCGGGCCACTGAACCGGAATAGTGTCCCCACCAGCCTCTTCACGCAGCCAAAGTGAAACACGCTGTCCTTCACAGGAGGGGAGAGGCCTGTCCTAACACCATCTAGGCTCCCGCTCAACATATGGCCCCAACCTGAGTCCGGAGACCTGTCTAGCTCACAGCAAAGCCCCCCTTATTCCTTCCCTGGGCACTGTGAGGCCAGAATTTTGAGCTCAGGCCTGGGCTAGCAAGGTTTTATCACAATCTTGAAAAGGGACAGACGTATCTGAAGGCTTGATAGGCAGGAGAGCAAGCAGAGACATCACTGGAGGAAGCTGCCTGCTGGAGCGGAGGGCGGGAGGGGAGAGGGACGTAAAAAAAAAACAAAAAAACATGCTTCTTCCAGGGTGCTCACCTTGGGGAAAAGAGGAGGGGATAAGAAAGTAGTAAATAATAGTAATTTATAATTTATCAAGGGGTCACAGGGCGGGAAGGTAGGGGAAGGAGGGGAAAAAGAGGAGTTAATACCAAGGGCTCAATAGAAAGGCAACATTTTCAACATGAGAATGGCAACATGTGCACAAATGTGCTTGATACAATGGATGTATGGGTGTGATCAGCGCTGTAAGAGCACCAATAAAATGATCTTTTAATTTTTTAAAAAACAATTTATTAGGGGCTCATACAACTCTTATCACAGTCCATACATATACATACATCGATTGTATAAAGCACATCTGTACATTCTTTACCCTAATCATTTTCTTTTATTTCTCTTTTCTTTTTTTACATTTTATTAGGGACTCATACAACTTTTATCACAATCCATACATATACATACATCAATTGCATAAAGCACATCCATACATTCCCTGCCCCAATCATTCTCAAAGCATTTGCTCTCCACTTAAGCCCTTTGCATCAGGTCCTCCCTTTTTTTCCCCTCCCTCCCCATTACCCCCTCCCTCATATGCCCTTGGTAATTTATACATCGTTATTTTGTCATATCTTGCCCTATCCGGAGTCTCCCTTCCTCCCTTCTCTGCTGTCCCTCTCCCAGGGAAGAGGTCACATGTGGATCCTTGTAATCAGTTCCCCCTTTCCAACCCACTCACCCTCCACTCTCCCAGCATCGTCCCTCACACCCTTGGTCCTGAAGGTATCATCCACCCTGGATTCCCTGTACCTCCAGCCCTCATATGCACCAGTGTACAACCTCTGCCCTATCCAGTCCTGCAAGGTAGAATTCGGATCATGGTAGTTGGGGGGAGGAAGCATCCAGGATCTGGGGGAAAGCTGTGTTCTTCATCGGAACTACCTCGCACCCTGACTGACCCATCTCCTCTCCTAAACCCCTCTATGAGGGGATCTCCAGTGGCCGACACTTGGGCCTTGGGTCTCCACTCTGCACTTCCCCCTTCATTCAATATGGTATATATATATATATATATATATATATACACATATATATACACATGCATATATATACATATACACACATATATCTTTTTTTTGCATGATGCCTTATAACTGGTCCCTTTGGCACCTCGTGATTGCACTGGCCGGTGTGCTTCTTCCATGTGGGCTTTGTTGCTTCTGAGCTAGAGGGCCGCTTGTTCACCTTCAAGCCTTTAAGACCCTAGACACTATCTCTTTTGATAGCCGGGCACCATCAGCTTTCTTCACCACATTTGCTTATGCACCCATTTGTCTTCAGCCCCAATAAAATGATCATTTAATTTTTTAAAAAGAAAGTAAGCACAGTGCCAGATTCCAGGGACAATATTCCCTTCAAAGGGCTCAGGAAGCACATGGACAAGTACAGGACCCGGTCCCTGGTGCCCACAGGGGGCAGGTGGCCTGATCTCCATGTGGAAAACTTTAGAAGCTCACAGGTGGGAACCATGTGTCCTGGCTTCTCTTCTCTCCAAGGCAGAGCAAGAAGCCGGAAGCCATCAAGCAGACAGGAAGGGGACGTCCACCATTATTTGGCTGCCAACGATCTTAGGGCAAGGAGAAAGCCTGGGAGAGGGCCAACTTCAGTCTTGGGGGTGCATATGAAGGCGGGGTAGGTAGTGGGCATTTCTGGGAGGCGCAGGTCTCAGACAGCTGGCGGAGGCAACTGCACTCTGTCCAGCCTGGAGACCAGTCGTGGTCACATGGGTCACAAGCAAGGTTCTTCCAACCGCCTCAAGGCCACACAACGACACCACAGTGGGTCCCAGATACAGATGCCCTAGAGAGCATTCCTGTGGGTCGCTGGGAGCACACTGCTTCAGGGTCTTCCTCGGGCAACCCTGTCCCTTCAGCATCATCAGAAGGGAGTGACCCATCAATCTCACACCCTTGTGCACGTGCCCATGCACACAGAGACTCCACTAGGCTCACGGGCATGTGGCATGCTCCTCACCCACCCCAGGTGTATGTGAGTTTCAGGTCGTAGCCAATGAGACCTCTGTGTGGGCATGACCTTCTCCTGAGGATGCTAAGAACTCCTGTGTTTTCCTCCTTGGAGGCAGGAGACTGTCTCTCTCGGCTCACTCCCTGACAGACACTCTACTGACAAGACACATGGCACTGCACTGATATAGCCCATGCCCAGGGAGCTGGAGGAGCCACGTGGAGACCCCTGCCAACCTGAGATGCTTCTACTGCCACTAGATCCACAAGCCTTTCCACCTACTGGCCTGTGAGTTTCCTGAATTTGGAGTCATTGCATGTGTTTCGTGAGTCTAAAGAGGACTTTATAGAGTGGTATTGGACGTATGGGCTAATATCTGACTCATGGGCTTGATCTGGACTGGGCTGGGATGTTCTCAATATTCAACTGCTCTTATATATAAAGCTTTCTAATACACATACGAGTGTCTATGGATTTGTTTCTCTAGTCCACCCGGACTAACACAGGAGCCTAAGACATGTCCGTCTGAGGTGATGTGGAGAGAAGTAGAAAGTTCTTTCCACCTGAGATGCTCGGGCTGTCGAGGCTTTCAAGAACTCTCTCTCTCTCTCTCTCTCTCTCTCTCACACACACACACACACACACACACACACACACACACACTACTGCTGCAAACGTAAAATGCTGTTTATGTGTTAGAGACGCTGTCTAGGATTGTCCCCATGTCTCAGGCTGCGTCACCTTGAGATGCACGGAGAGTGAATATAGAGCCCTCGGGGAGCACTCGGCTGCGAATGGAAGGGTTGGTCACTGACATCCACCCAGAAGCACTTCGGAGGAAAGGACTGGTGATCTCCTCCCCGAACACCAGCCTCTGGCATCCCTCTGTGGCACAGCCCTGCCCAGACTCTCAGGGGGCACCAGGAGTGAAGGTCAGGAGCACAATGTGCCTAGAGACGTCCTGGTTTGCACGCTCAGTCCCAGTGAGCACTGAGGCCATGAGTCTCCCTCAATGACCCCAAGAGCTGAGGTCATCCGAAAAGCAAAGGATGGGGACAGAGAAAGGGAGACTCAGGACACAGGCTCAATGCCAAACTGTGTACACACACACACACACACACACACACACACACACACACCACCTGTGGCAATGAAGCACTCTGGAAAGAAATAAAATTGGTTCAGATGGTGAACCTTTTATCTTGCAGAGACAAAGAGAGATTTTTGCCTCCTACTGTTCTTTCATTAAAACTCAGCTCATAAGTCAAAGGCTTTATTTCCAGGGGTTTTGGGGGTACCTAAGTTTTGAGAGCAGAATGGACCCTACCTGTCCCACCAACCTTTTCCCCTCCCCCAGTCTACACAACCCAAGGCCAGTGCCTCACACAGAGCTTGCTCTCTGGGAGCAGCCAACTCACTGCCACTGAGTCAATTCTGATACATAGTGTCCCTGCAGGACAAGGTGGATCCCCCCCTGGGGGATTCTGACATGTCAAGCTTCAGGATGCGATGTATAAGGCTGTGCTAACCCCCTCCAATGTGGACAGTCAATTCCTTCCCCTTTTTTAGAGAGGTGAATGTTATCTACATCAGTGATTCTTTTTTTACAAAATCATGGAAACCTTTATTAAACAAAAATATCGAAACATGAAGCCATTGTTTCTCAAGGTAGCCTCCATGTAGGCTGTAATTTTTTTTCTTTTTCTTTTAATCATTTTATAGGGGCTCATACAACTCTTATCACAATCCACACATACATCAATTGTGTAAAGCACATTTGTACATTTATTTCCCTTATCATTCTCAAAACATTTGCTCTCCACCTAAGCTCCTGGCATCAGCTCCTCCTTTTTCTCCCTCCCTCCCTCCTCCCTTATGAACCCTTGATAATTTATACATTATTATTTTGTCATATCTTACACTATCTGATGTCTCCCTTCACCCATTTTTCTATTGTCCATCCCCCCAGGTAAGAAGTTATATGTAGATCCCTGTGACCAGTTCCCCCTTTCTATCCCACCCTCCCGGTATCACCACTCACACCACTAGTCCTGAAGGAGTCATCCACCCTGGGTTCCCTGTGTTTCCAGTTCCTATCTGTACCAGTGTACATTCTCTAGTCTAGCCAGATTTGTAAGGTAGAATTGGGATCATGATAGTGGGGAAGGGGGGTGTAGGAAACATTTAAGAACTAGAGGAAAGTTGTATGTTTCATCATAGCTACCCTGCACCCTGACTGGCTCGTCTCCACCCCATGACCCTTCCGTAAGGGGATGTCCAGTGATGGATTCCTTCTTTGTCGTCCTTTCACAGTCAGACAGTTCCACTGCAGTCTGTCCACTTTGGGTGATCCTGCTGGCATTTGAAAGAGCAGCGACATTGCTCCCAGCATCGTGCGGCAACACACAAGCCACCACAGTGCGACACACTGACAGTCGAGCAGTGAAAAGTAGCACAGACTGCCAAAGGACCAAACAAGCCTGTCTTGGAAGAAGTACAGCCAGAGTGCTCCTTAGAGGCAAAGATGGAGAGGCTTTATCTCACGTATTATGTTGTTAGGAGACACCAGTCCCTGGAGAAGGACGTCATGCTTGATAAAGTGAAGGGGCGATGACAAAGAGGAAGGCCCTCAACAAGATGGACGGACACAGTGGGTGCCACTGTGAGCTCCAACATAGGACCAATCGGGAGGATGACTCAGGACTTGACCATGCTATTGTACCTCAGGTCACTATGAGTTGAAACCGACTCAATGTCACCTGCCAACAATTCTGTGCAGAAGTAGAAAGCCTCATCTTTCTTGCACGGAGTGGCGGGCGGTTTCAAACTTCTGACCTTGTGGTTAGGAATCAATGATCAATGTGTAATCCCCTAACCACCAGGGCCAAGGGGGGCTCAGTTGAATTCCATCACTCACCTTCTTTATTAGATTCACTGAGTATTTTCAAAGTGACCTGGACATCTCACACACACGCTTGCATGCATGCACGCGCACACGCTCAGGACCGGTTACAGTATCCATCAGGAGCACCTATGTTTGGGAGACGGTCAATCCCTCCTGTTACACCTGCCTCGGCTCACTTATGCCCGTAGAGTTCAAAGACTCTTCCTAGACATGCTGTAAACACAGGAAAGCATGTGGTGCCCACCACCTTCTAACCCTTGATCAGTTTTATTCCGCTGGCAAGTCAGAGAATGTTCTACAGATGTGATGTCCTATGATCTGCAGCTCCTTCCTGAGAGGGATGGAGTCAGTATGTTGCTCACACTCCCCGCTCAACAGGGGAAATAGGTGGGTGAGCAACTTGCCTCAAATCAAGCACACAATCAGGGTCAAGCCAAGATTTCCTGACTGTCAACTCCGAGTCCTAACTCAACCCGCACAGGGGTCTGTCTCTCCACCCGGACACCCAGACCCAACCATGCAGAACTTTGGGCCCAAGAAGGGCAAGGGTTTGTGTGACCACTGCAGGAAGGACACGTTTGCCCCATTCTCATGCTTCTCATCTGAGCGCCCACGCCGCACGCCTTGGTATTTGGAGTGGGGGGCGGGGACAATGAAAACATCCCCCTACCCCGGGAGGGAATGGCAGAGAGAGGAAGGAACCTTGGCTCAGCTCCCCATCCAGAGTCAGCTCCTGATGCTGCCCTGCGGTCTGCTCCTATCCAGAATGTACCCACATCCAGAGTCTCTGTATCTGGCTCCATTGCCTATCCAGGATGCCCCAGTCCTCTCTGTCTCCCTCTGGAATCTACCCAGAATCCCCCACTCCTCTCCGTCTCTGCCCATTATGTATCCACCAGGCCCTGGCCGCTGTACCCCCTGTGCCCTCCCCCAGGCCCCCTGCTCCCAGACAGAGGAAGAGTGAACCAAAGCAAAGGTCACGGAAGAAGCAAAACCTCCTTTCCCTGGTCCCCAGACCCAAGGCCCTCAGAACCAATCAAATTCAAAGCAGAAAGATCACATTATCACTAAGGTAATTATGGGAGTCACACTTGGGCTGGCTGCTGGGAAGGAGGTCAGCAGGCAAGAGGCATTAGAATGAAAGGCAGATGCAAGAAGCACTTAGCAAAGCAGCCTGGAGACTCATTACCCCACATAAGGAGGCGCAGGAAGCGCTCTGGTCTCGCAGAGGCGCGGTGCATCTGGGCCGGGCAGAGCATCTGACAGCTAAATAGCTCCGCTCTGTCATCCTCTCGTAGCCAAAGTGGGTGAGTCCGAGGTAAACTGATTAGTGAGCGTGCTGCTAATTTCCCAGGGAGAGCTCCAGGGAGGCCCGAGCTCATCCAAGAGGGCAGAGCAAGGGTGGCCCACCTACCCTCCCGCTCAGGGGAAAGGGTGCACTTCCTAAGCTAAGCGTGAGGGTGTGAGTGTACTACAGTGTGGGGGGCTAAGTGTGGGGAGTGTGCCTGGTGTGTGTGTGTGTGCGCGCGTGCTCATGCATGGGCACCCCTGTGTGTGTGTGTGTGTGTGCGCGCGCGCGCGCTCATGCATGGGCACCCCTGGGTGTGTGTGGGTTTGTACATATGCATGTGTGTACAAGTTTATGAGTGTGAGTGTGTGCATATGGCCATGCGTTGTGGGCGTGCACGGGTGTGTGGGGGTGAGCATGGCTGTCTGTGCCTGTGCACTAGGTCCACATGGGCGTGAACGTGTGCACAGAAACATGCACGTGTGGATACATCTTATCGACCTGGAGGTAGGACACGCAGATCTTGTACAGAGCCATGGGCCTTCCGAGCCTAAGAGCAGCAGGGGCATCTCCTCACCTCGCTGTCCGGACAGGTGCTGCCTTCACCCTTGCCGCCAAGAGCCCAGGGCCTAAAGCACACTCACTGCCGTCAAGTCGATACCAACTCACAGTGACCCTATATGACGGGAAGGGCTGCCTCAGGGGTTTGAGACGGCACCTCGTATCGGGGGAGTAGAAGCCCCGTCTATCTCTCCAGGAGCGGCTGGTGTTTCCAAACTGCTGACCTGTGGATTACAACACAACACCTAACCGCTATATCACCACCAACCCAGCCATGAAAAGCCACATCCATTTGCCCAGTGATGGACGCTTCATGTTTTCTGTATATCATCAACATGATGCAAGTTAGGAGACACTGGCCAGGAACGAGGCAATCTACTGAGCAAGCATAAGGCGATTTCAACCCATCTGCAGGGGGTCTTTCACCATTCCTGCCTTTCCCCGGGGTGCAGAATGGCTGGGACTCTAGTCACCGGCTTTGGAACCAGATGTGGTCCTTATCCTGAGGCGTGGGATCCCAGGGGATGATGGTCTTGCCTACATGGCCTGGTCCAGAATGAAATGTTTGATTCGCATGGACAGCAAACAAGAGTTCGGAGGACAAAGTGGGCAGACTCCGTGGGAGTTGACGAATACGGGGAACGTGGATTTGCACGACTCTATTTAATTGTAGGTAAGAGAAGTGATTCACTAAATTTAGATAATTTAATTATCCCAAGGAGACATCTGCTGAGCGCAGTCTAATCGGTGCATTAAAGGAGGAGACCTGCGCCCTGCTTAAAGAGCGCAGAGGCTGTTCAGTGCGGGCGAGTCGGCTCCTAACCAGAGTGACCCCATGGGGCACCAAGGCAGCGCCGCCTGGTCATGTGCCATCCGCTCCATCACAGCCCTGTCTGAGTCCCTTGGGGTTGCCCCTGTGTCAGTCCACCTCACCGAGAAACTCCTCCCCCTCCTGATGGACCGTGTTGTTATCGACAGAATACCCTCTTCCCCTTCCCTGCCACACCCTCACCCCCACCCTCTGGTTGTCTTGTCTTGGCCAATAAAACCAGTATCAGTTGCCCATGTCATGTCTAGGCAGCAGCTGTAACAGCCACGGGGCTGTTCTGCCAACTCTCTTTCCCTGCTACCAGGAGATCAGCATGGCTCAGGTGGGTGGCGCGGAGTGCCAGGGAGGCCAGACATTTCCACGGCCAGAGTGCAGCCTCAAGGAGGGGAGACCCCCTCCAGGTGAGGAAAAGAGACCCTTGAGCCAACGCCCATGTCTCCCCACCCTACTCTTCAGGTGGTTTGTGGAGTGGTACTCAGATGGGCAGGGCCAGGACGGAGCAAGTCAACAGAAAAGAGACAGGTCCCAGGCAGCTCTGCCCATCACCCAGGAGCTGGAGGAAATGTCTACGGCCTCTGCTACCGCCTCCTGACCCACGGGCAGGGCAGCACCTAGCAATAGGTCCAGGTGATGGGGTGCCCCTCCGTCCAGAGGCCGCACATGCTCCTTAGAGGAGAGGTGGCCTTGTCTACAAGTGGCATGAAGAACTGCCTACCAGCGGCATCTTCCAGGTAAAGACTCACAACCAGCCATCCTGTCACAGAGTGAACACCCGCCTGCTCAGGAGGTTGGAGATACTGCGCTCAGATGCTGGTGGGAAGGCCGGGAGCAAAGGGCGAGTGATAGAACAGGGCTGAGGCTGGAGCTGGGCATCCTGAGAGAAAGGGAAGGCCCTTTGGGCAGGTGGGGATGGGTGCGGAAAATGACCCGGGGCCGTCGCCAGTACCAACCCCCATTACTCGTGTGTCAGAGTACCACAGAGCTGGTGTTTCACAAGGAGATTGCCAGCCCTTTCTTCTGAGGCACCCCTGGGTGTACTCGAGGCTCCCTCCTATCAGTTAGCAGCCGATCCCATTGGCCATCGGCACCACCAGGGCCTCGGGGACTTTTAGGACAGGGTAGAGAGGGCCTCTACTAACAGGAAGTTCCAGGGTGTGGCATAGGAGAAGCAGCCACCTCCCAAGGAGCACAGACTGGGGGAACCTTGCAGAGGCAGCCTGCAGCTGGAAAAGCCACTGAGGACCACCATGTGCAGTCCCCCAGCTCTCTGCGGGAGAACCCATTCTGACAACAAGCCCAAGGACAAAGACACCCCTGTGCCTGCAGGCGGGCCAGCGGGTCAGCCCTATTTGGAAAAGCACAGATTGCTTGTTTCCCAGAAAACCTTCCCACCCTGCCTGCCGCCCCCTCTCTCGGCGGGACACCGGCATCATTGGTGCAGGAGAGGGAGCTGGCGGTGGGGGCGGCTGGAGACTGGGGCAGCCTTGCAGAGGTGGGAATCTCCCTGAAGCTCAGGTAGGAGTGCCTTTGTGTCTAAGTTAGTCCGGGCCCTTGAGGACACAGTACATGAAGGCTGCCAAGCCAGGCTGGGGGCTGTGGCCCTACTCAGTGAGTCTGAGGTCGTGGACACGGGCAGGACACAGGGGGTGGGCTGGAGGAGGGCAGGACTTCTGGAATCCAGGAGACCAGCGCGTGCAGTTCATCTATGAAGATGCTCCCAGCACAGAGCACAGGACAAAGAGAAGAGGGAGACTCGGAGGGCAGGACCCGAGCACCAAGGGGGAGGCCCTGGTCCTGGGATGGGACTGGGCAAGGGGTAAGGGAAGGTTCAGACCCATAGGTTGTTTGGCTAGGTGGCAGGAGGCCAGGTGACAGCCAACCTTGGTGATCGTGGAGGTGAGACACAAACTCATAGCTGAGATAAGGCCATGGTGAAGCCATTAGGTCCCGAACCCCCAGTGGCTGCTTGGACCTTTCCCCTGAGTACTACATAGGCCATGGGGGCTGAACGTTTCCTTCTAAGGAACCCTGGTGGTGCTGCGGGCTGGACCTGAGGTTGATAGACGCAGGTCGGCTGTTCAAGCCCACCAGCCACTCCTCAGGAGAAAGATGAGGTTGTCCGCAACTATAAAGATTTACAGGTTAGGAAGCCCCACACAAAAGTCAATAGGAGTTGGAATCGATTCAGTGGCAGTGGGCTCAGGGTTCGGTTTCCAGAAGTGAATGAGGCAAATTATAGGAGATGCAGGTTCAATTCCCAGCCAACACACTTCAGGCACAGCCACTGCCCCACTCCAGTGGAGGCTTGTGCCTTGCTAGGATGCTGACGCGGCTTCAGGGGAGCTTCCAGACTAAGACAGACTCCGAAGAAAAGCTTGGTCTTCCCCTTCCCAAATTCAGCCAAGGAGTCATGAGCTGACGGGTCACAAAGTTCCAATTCACAAGCCACCAGTGATGATGGTGCAGGACTGGGCATCTCTTGGTTCTGTTGACGGAGTTACTATGAGCCAGGAGCCAACTGGACCACATGAGATCATGAACATAGAGAACATGCATTGAAGACTTAGAACAAATACACCCATTCCCTTCCCAGCCTCTCTTTCCCAATCACTTGCAGACGGCCGGCCCCTCACTCTCTAGGGAGGGGATGAACTCCAGTGGACACCCAACCAGGAGACGAAGCTCGCCCCACTGTCCTCCACTCCAGGCTTCAACCCTCTGTCTCTCTCGGCAGCTGCCTACCACCCTCACGCTCCCTGGGGCTGCCTCCTGAGGCTCCCCTTGCTGGCAGGGGTTCCTGGACCTTGGGCCTGTGGATGTGGCAGCCCATTCCTCTTCAATGCTCATGCTCTGTGTGTCCACTGAAGACCTCGGGGGTCTTCCTGACCATAAGGAGCCTAACCCTGCTACGTGCTGCCCTGGGGGTGAACCGTGGAAATGTCCTGCTAGTGTAGTAAGTCACGCACACAAGGACAGATGTCGTGCAATCCCACTTCCCTGCAAGGACAAGACCGGGCAGATCTTTAGGGACCAGAGTTGACCAGTGGTTTTGAACCACTAGAGGCTTGGTAGGGTATATGTTGGGCTTATTAGCCAGAGGTCAGACACTGGATTTCACCAGTTGCTCCATGGATGAAAGATGAAGCTTTCCACACTCCCTGAAAAATTCACAGCCTGGGAAACCCACCAGGGCAGTTCGACTGTCCTCAGGGGCCCCATGAGTTGGAATCCGCTCGATGGCAGTGTCCTTTTGGGTTTAGGGGCTGGGGCTGGGGGCTGAAGGGCAGGAGGGTAAGCCGTTGATGGGGAAGCAGTATGGGAAATGTGGCTTTGACAGCAGCTAATGGTTCCCAAACATAACTAATGCAACTGACATCACTAAGTCACACACAGAAAACGTTTGTAGGGCAGACATGCGATATATGTGTTACAGCAACAATCATCCAGCCACCTCTGCTCCTGAGCAAGCCTGTGCCTGGGTCCCTTTCCAGGCTGTACAACGATAACAGAAAGTTCCAACGTATTCTGGTTCCTTCGACCCCAGCCTAAGGAGCCCCATTTCTCCCGCCTCCTGATGGCCATGAGCTTGTATAGCTTCAGCCCCCTCAAAGAACAGAATGTGACAGAGGGGCTGGGGTCATGTCGGAGATTAGGTGTCGGGCAGACTCTGGTCGGTCTCTCTCTCTCTCTCTCTCTCTGTCTCTGTCTCTCTCCTCTCTCCCTATGCCCTTGTTCTGGGGGAAGCAGGCTGCCATGTTGGGAGTGGCCTTCATGGAGAGGCCTTGTGTGGCCAGGACTGGATTGAGGGTCAGAGACATCCACAACCACTGGAGTGGGCTGGGAAGCAGAGCCTCCCTCCGAGGGTCAGGCTGGAGATACCTGCAGCCCCTGCCAAGCCTTCAACCGAAACCTGGGAGAGAACTGACAGCAGGAGACCCAGTTGAGCGGCGCCCCATTCCTGCTCCATAGAAAGTGGGAACTCCAGGTCTGAGGGTGATTGGTTGCACCCCACATCACAGACAGTGACTGCATCTCCTACACTGGGGCAGAGTGGAAAATACAGAGTGACAAGAGGGAATCCAGGCATCATAAGTCACCTGAGTGTTGAGCGGGGGACCCCCAGGATACCACCACAAGCACAGGCTGGTGGCCACAGGCCCAGGAAGCCACTTGAGAAACAGACGGACTGCAACCAGACCCCATCAGAGCTTCCACTAGTGGGCTGCGCGAGGCTCAAGCTGCCACTGGCTCCCCATGAAAGTGACCGTCAGAGCTGGCTGGACTTCCTGAAGCGAAGGCCTCCCCAGCCCCATCCTTACTGATGGCCATCCATGGCGGAGACATAGGGATTCCATTCTCCGCTTGGCCAGGCTCTGCCAGGTGCCAGCCCCACAGCCAGGGGACCGGTGACAACCCAGGGTCCCTTCCCCTTGGGGCCAGCACCTCGTCCCCCTTCTTCTCCAACACATGTCTTTCATCCTTCCCCAACTTTGTCGCGGTCTTGGTTACGTGGTCAGGCTCCTGACACGCGGCTCTTCCTCATTTCAACAACACGCTCTTATAAAGCACAACGCTTCACTTCCATTGCATGTGTCACTGTCTAAGTCCCTTCTGCGTGCCTGACATTTGTGCGCCGGTGACAGACGGCAGGCGGTCGCTCTGCACGGAGCGCTTCTACAGCATCCTGCCCTTGTCATGTCTGTGCAGGTTAATGTGTGCGCAGGGTCTTCCTACACAAGAGCACACACACACGCGCTTTTTCAAAATGGCTCACGTGTCAATACATCGGGACAGGGAAATGCTGCATTCCAAGGGACAAACTGGTCGGGATCACTCAGGAGAGAGAACAGTGAGTGCCCCAGGGCCCGCTCTCCGGAGGCACTCAGAATGAGTCCCAAGAGGGGAAGGAGTCTTGGACCCAGAAGGTGGCATCCTTGCCCTGAGAAGGTGCCAAGGAGAGGACACGTCCTCATGTTCATGCAGGTCAGCTCCAAGGAGACCCATCAGGGGTATGGAGACCCATCAGGGGTATGGAGACCCATCAGGGGTATGCTGGGAAGGCGGGGGGGGGGGGCGAGCAAGGGTGAGTGGTGATAAGTAGGAAAGATCAGAAAGACAGTAAGGACACCCTCAAGTGATGGGGGGCTGAGTGCAGGTCTTGCAGAGCTCAAGACGACAGAATGTACTAAGGGGCACACACTGAACAGCTTAGCTGCTCTCTCTATTTACCGATTAGAGCACAGGCCACACTAAACATGCAGCAGCTAGGATTGGAGAGGGGCCCGGGGAAGGGGACTGGGCCACCACTCTGGGCTGTTCCCCTTCTAGACCCGGGGTGGCATCCCAGGAAATACAACCAATGGATTCTAAACCAAGTTCAAGGAAATGCTAATGCGTGGGTAGATTCCGCCGATCTGCATGGTACCCCACCCCGTGAGAATGACCCTTGTGTTACACACCCCTAGCCACTCTCAACGGGAGGTGCACACCAAGAGAGACAGGCCTGGCTGGACTGGTGCACGTTTAGACTACGAAGAGAGCAGGCAGGTACAGGCAGAGTCGGCACACACAAGGGTGGGAGCCATTTCCCCTGGCCATCACCCAACCAAGATGCAATCACAGCACGGAAGGGGCAGTCACGTGGGAGTTCACGGCAGCTTGGTTCACAGCCCACGTCAGCCTTCCGCCCAACTGACACCAGCTGAAAGTTCACCAGCCAATACAAGCCAGAAAAGGCACACTCCCGCAGTGCAGGAAAAGCAAAGAGGTGGAAGAGGGAGAGAGGAAGGAGCCCAGCAGAAATATCTGAGCAAAAACATCATGTCCTTCCGAGGCCACAGTAGACCCCTAGTTTGCACTCAGCTACTCATCTAAAGGTTAGTGGTTCAAACTCACACTGGGGTGCTGAGGAAGAAAGGCCTGGCTAACTGCTTCCCTGGAAATGACCACAAAGGAAACACTAGTGAGCAGTCCGAGGTCACCATGAGCCAGAGTCGGCATGACAGCAATGGGTTCGGGTTTTACTGGCTTTGGAGGCGACAGTGACCAAGTGACCCCAACTGGGGTCAAAGACCTTCTTATTGTGCCTTTTCACCGGAGTAGAAAGCCTGGTCTTTTTCCCATCAAAATTGATACACCCTAAAATGAAGTGAATCAAGATGACATCTGTGCTTGTGGTTGACACGTGAGCAGCTGAGCCTGGCGGGTGACGGTGTCACTTACAGGCCACATCTCTAGCCAGCAAGTGCCTTCCGTGCTCACCATGGGGAGGGGGGCTCTTGAGATTGTCCACACACCCAAGCTGGCACCCCCTCACCTTCTCGCCCCTGGCCTCCAGTGACCTGTTACCAAAGACAGGAAATTCCAGTCTATAGAGGCCAGGCTACCAACGATAAGGACCTGCTTCTTTCAAAACAGGGAGAAGCCGGTCATTTTAAAGCGAGCTGATCTCAGATGTCTGGGGCCCCGGGGCCCATAGACAAACCGGAGACATCCGAGCCCCCACCCCTGCCCTCCGAGTCCCTCGCCACAGTGCAGAGACCTTAGCAGGACCTGGGCCCGTGGGGACTACTGCGGGCTCGGAGAGTCCGGCTCTGTGACGGCAGCTGCCAAACCATCCCCAGTTCCTCACCCGGCTCTCAGCAGTTCCCAGCTTCCTGCAGGGTCCTCTGCTGCCCAGTGCTGCCCACACGGGCCTCTGGGCAGGAAGGAGACTTCGCTCCGGATAACCCCTGGGGGAGCCGGCCAGCGTGATTACTAGGGAAGGAGAATGGAGTTAAGCCAGTGGTGGGTGGGAAATGCTATTGTTTGGAGAAAGTCAATAGACGGGCCACTCTACTTTTTATTATTTCAAACAACACACTGGCCAGCCGGCCGGCCTTCCTTCCCCACCTCCACAGACCCCTGGGGTGGGTGCTGAGAACCAGGGCTCAACTCGGGCAGCACTCTGGCAGGGCTGCCCCTCAGAGGCCCTGGTGCTGCAGTGTGGCTGCTCTACTGCCTGGCCCTGCCCCAAAGCCAATGGCTCCCTTCACCCCTGGTCTTTCTGCTCCACCCTCTCTGAGGCTCATACCCACCCACCCACTCGACAGTGGCATTCCACGCCAACTCCAGTAGGCATCAGCAGAGCTGCCTGCGTGTGTAAATGGTTCATAAAGGCCCTGCCTCCTGGCCAGGTGTTGTGTCCCAGGCTGGGGACACTTCCCTACAATCTCTGCCCACACCTGCATGCGGTGGGTTGTCGCTTTGCTGGCCCCAGGTGAGCGAGCCAGTACCTTCTGCTGCAGCCCAGTCTGTGACCAGCAGTGCAGAGAGAGAGAGAGAGAGAGAGAGAGAGAGAGAGAGAGAGAGAGAGAGAGAGAGTGTGTGTGGTGTATTGGGGGCAGGGGCATGGAGCAATAGCCCAGAAATAGGCCTTCCCTCCAAGAGAAATAACTTCTGTTGTGTGCACTGGAAGTTCAGTGTTTGCCCCTGATGCCGTGGTCGGGCCAGCCTACAGAGCACTGCCCCATTATCCCCTCTGGGGTCATCGTGAGCTGACGGTGAATCCTGGCCTGCTCAAGCTGCCCCCAGCTCATGTAGACGGCTGAGCCACCCTCAAACAAGGCCCCCTTTGCCTGGTCAATGAGTCAGTGCTCTTTCAGTGTCAGGGAAGAGAGTTGGGGGCCAGGGACCTTGTGACACGCTGGAACAGGGTTTGCGCCCCAAGGTTCCCCTGGACCTGAGATTGAGGTTCACTGGAGAAATGTTCAGGAGCCCTGGTGGTGCTGCAGTTAAAGCGCTCTTTCAGGAAACGCAGCCTAGAAATATAGCCACAAAGACAGCGAGACCTAGGCTCAGGCTTGGATCCGGCCGGGCCTCTTGTCGGAGTACGAATCACCACAGCTCACCTAAGGGAAACCCAAGCAAGACAAGCATGCACGCTGCCTGCTTAATTTATTCATCTGCCACCAATATCTCCCTGGAAGGAGCCTCCAGGCCCTTGTCAGCCAACAGAAAACAGGACTGACCTGCCACCCCGAATCTCAGGAAGATACATACTTCAGCCACTGAGGCACAGAGCGGGCTGGCTCCTCCTGACCCCGCCTGAGCAGACGCATGCGGGGCACAGTCCTGAGTGGAGGGGCCTCCTGTCACTGCTGTGGACCAGTGGCACACAGGGCCCATGAGCCTTTGAACTCTCAGGAGACAAGGCGGGCAAGGCAGGACCAGAACACACCGTTTCTCTGCTCCCACAGCAGACACTTTCTAAGCCCCGCCCTCCCACCGCCTTGCAACACCCCCATCCCCGCCCCCACCCTGACCCCACTTAACAGATCCTACCCTTTCCTCCATCTGGTCCCCGAATGCATTCCAGATGGACACAACCGCCAGAAGGACTGGAGCCAGAGAGCAGGCCCGCTCCTTCCTGCCCCTCCCCAAGCACCTGGGTCTAATAACACCCAGGCCTCGACCGCAAACCCAAGTCAGAGCGAGCGGCCCTGGAGCTGGAATCTCCAGGACATCCCCAGTGCAGCTGTCACCTGGCCCGGGTGCACCCTGGCCTCACACAGTCTGGTTTCTCAGGTACACCAGCAGAGAAGGACAAAGGTGCTCGCTCCTGATGTCCACAGCAGCGGCGGCCTTACCAGCCCACCAGGCCAGCGCAGACCCATCCCGCGGGTGGGGACAGACCAGTGATGCCGCCTCCATCCCTCCTACCTTCTTGAGCTTGCCGCTCTTGGTACCCACGAAGGCCAGGGAGTGGTTCTTGTAGACATAGGCAATGACGGACGTCATGCGGTCGCTCTCCTCCGTGAACACCGGGATGCCCCGCACCATGTCGGACACACCCAGTGGAGCGTTCATGTCCAGGCCACAGAAGTTGTCGTCAATGGTCAGGAGCTGAAAGTCAAAGGGGAGGAAGGTCAGTCTGCGAAGGAAGGTACAGACTTGGTGGCCCTGTGGGGCTAGAAGAATCTCCGGTAGTGAATCTTCTAGAATAAACCCCTTCTTTGACGTGAGAAGCTCAGCTCTGGGGAAACCCCGGGGTCGTGTCGGCACAGACTGAAGTCAGGCCTTACCAAATGATGGGAAAAACTACTCATGTCTGGGATCAGTCTGCCTCGCTGCCAACTGCCAACCCCTCCAGACACCGTCTTGGTAACAGAGATCATCCATCATCATCGCCATTGTTGTCACCATGGAACAGCACAGCCCACCCGTCCCCACCCCTTACCCTTGACCATGGACTCTGCTCAGATGAAAGAAGAGAGTGGCTTCCACTCCCAGAGAGGTCCAGGTGAGCAGACACTTGGATGAAGACCCGATGATGCAGAACCACGAACGGACCCATCAGTAAGGCAGTCCGTGGGGAGCCCGTGGGGTGATCGCAGAGATGGATCAGTGACCAGACTCCACGTCTACTGCTGGGGACCAGGGTTCATTTCCTGACCAATGTACAGCCACCAGTCATCAGCCCGTGGGGTCTGTGTGGTCTCAGGCTGCAGATCAGACTTCAGCCGAGCTTCCAGACTCAGACAGACTAGGAAGGGAGCAAGGCTTGGCGATCTGTTTCTGAAAATCAGCCCAGAGAAAGCCTATGCACACCAATGGGCCTCTTGGTCTGCTGTGCATGGGTGGCCACCAATAACCACAGCAACAACTTATCAGGACAGAGGTCCCCAGACACCAGCTGGGTGGGTGCAGAGGATGGTCCGTGACTCCATTCCGTCAACACAGGGAACCCTGACTCCCTACCTCAGAGTGCTCCTTGGAGCACAGCAAAGAGGGGTCCCGGCCACGCTGCTACCAGCATTTCCCACCTGCCGTCTGTGGGCGCCTCGTCCCTGAGATGCAGTCCCACAGCAGGCTCCTTGGGCAAAGGGCTGGAGAAATCAAACACATTCCTATGCCACCTGAAAGAATCCGAAGAACCAGCCACAGGAAAGCTTTTGAAGGGAGAAATGTGTTTCAGGTTAGGGCAGCGTTTCTCTCAACCACTGTGTCCCCTAAACCGCCTGCAACTGCAACGCCTTCTCACTGCCCTTCCGGGGGTTTCGTAGGATGCCCTTGGTTCATGGTCACAAACTGTGTAGCCTCGGGCGACAGTTCACCAAGGAGGCAGCGGGGGCGGGGGTGGGGATGGGGGCATCTTGCTCTGCCTTGTCCTGTGCCCCTGCAGGCCCAGCTCCGCAGAGGGTGGTGAGAAGCCCTGAGTCCTCCCAGGTAGTCTTACTCGGGCATAGAATGCCTGCCGAGCTCCCTGCTCTTGCTCCGAAGTGCCGTGTGGTCTGGGACTCATTCCTGAGGCTTCCCGCTCTTTCTGATTTTTTTCGCCACTCTATAAAGATGAAGGGAACAACTCCTGGCTTTTTGATCGCCTCCCCTAAAATCCGGTGAGCTCGGGCCTGCAGACGGCTCTGGACTCGGCAGAGAAAGGAGCGGAGTGAAATATGAGGTGTCGCTTTTTGTTTAAAGGCTTTAGCGGAGGGGCAGCTGGAACAAGCACACAGATTCCTGCCAACAGGGCTGTGAAGCATGAGTGGCCAACTGAGAACGTCCCAGAGCCCGGGGTGGGGTGGGGCTGGGGGTGGGGGGCTCCTCCACTCCCACCCCCAAGGGAGGCAGGCACTGCTCACTTCCTGGTCACCTAACGTCTCTGGCTCTGACATCTCCTCTCACGATGGGCCATGCAGGGGGGAGGGGAAGGTCATGAGCAGGTGGGGTGGCCAGCTGCAGGGCAGATGTCTGCCCCATACTTTCCAGAGCCTCTGCCCCCTCCCACTTCCTGCATGGTGAGGTCCAACAGCCCAGACCAAGAGCAAGTCCCTGTCCAACCTACAGGAGTTCAAGTTGAATGACCAAGTGCTAGCATCTGGTGCAAGCTGACCACATGGATGTTTGAATGGGCCTGTACTCTATAGCAATACTTTGAAAATGAAGTTAAAAAAAACTCTGACTCCACTGATGGGCCCTAATGGGGCTGATGGATAAGCATTGGGCTATGAACACCAAGGTCAAGCATTCAAACCCACCACTGACTTCCCGGGAGCAAGCTGAGGCTGTCTGACCCTATGAAGATACACTGAAACCTGGCATGGGGTTCCCATGAGTCTGAATCAGCCTGATCCCAGTGGGTTTGGGATGGTTTGGTGTGGGGCTCCTCGGGGCCACCTGCTGTCCGAGCGACTTCGACTTATTGGGACCCCCACGTGTATCAGAATATCACCGCACCCCACAAGGCTCTCTTCTTCGTTTTACTTGTTTTGATTTTGTTGAGAATACGCACAGCAAGATTCAAAGTCTCCACTGGTTCACCTCAGTGCTGACTCACAGGGACCCCATAGGACAGGGTTGAAATGACCCTGTGGCTTTCTGAAACTGTAGCTTTATGACGGGAGTAGAAAACCCCATCTATTTCCTAAAGAGTGGCTGGTGGTTTCAAACTGCTGACCTTATGATCGATCATCTGCCCACTGCTTAACCACTAAGCCACCAGGGCTCAACTTCAACCATTTCTCCATGGACCACCCGGCGTCACGGATGACAACCATTGAGCTGGGCAGTCCAGGCTCACCATCCTTCCTGAGGTGTCTCCCTCATTACCATCCACTCCCTGCCAAAACTTTGACACCCCCAGAGATGGTTCTTACAAGAGCTCCCCAAGGGAGAAATGGCTCTACGAGGGCAGAGATCAGGGAACTTCTCACCCACAACCAAATACCTTGAGGGCAGGAGTCACTGGGCCTAGGAGCTCAGGGCCATAGTCCATTGGGGGACTAGGTCGCCTGGCACAACACAGCACACCAGACGCAGCTCACAAGACCCCGTCCCACTTTGGTGAGTACGAACTGGAATCACCAAAGCTCCTGAGCAGCCAGCTAATGACCGTCTCTCCCACCCGGGGCAAAGGCCAGTGAAGACAAGCAAAGATGCCCGGGGACAACTTGTCGCAAGAAGTCATGGAATACAGGAGGCCAGAAGAATTCCAAGGTGTCCACAACCACTGCGGGCCCCTCTGCAAGGGATCACCAGATTCAGGCCTGCAGAGTGGGAGGAAAATGTGCAACCAAACTCCAAATCATTTTTCCAAAAGGCTCGGTGCGCTGGTCAGATGGAGACGATGGAACACCTACCCCCCCCCACTGCCCCTCCCTCCCGGCCCCGGCCTGGATTCTTAAACACTCTTCAGGCCCAGAATGGAATGCACCCCTGGCCTCCATTGCCTAGGTAGATGGAGCTGAACGGTCCTCGACGCAGAGGGGGAAACTGAGGCAGTGGCCAGGCAGCTTATTTCTCATCACGTCCCATTGCCTCTGCCAAAAGCACAGCCTTCTTGGAGTCGAGGCCACTCAACATCACCCTTCCCCCAGGCCAGCGAAACACAACAGGTAAATAATCATGGCCTACAAAACCATGCCAACTCTGGTTCCTCAGGGTCAGAGGCCAGAGGTCAGGCTGGCCCTCCCCCAGCGGGGTCCAGGGAGGTGCCCATGCAGTACATAAGGCACCGGGAAGGGGGAGAGAGGGCTGTCCCATGGGACATGTAGCATCAAGAAGAAAGGGAATCACAGTAGGGGCAGGGGCCAGAGTGGGGGACAGTTGGTGAACCCCTTGGACAGGTAAGGGTCGGTGTGGGGTCCGAGCACCTGGCCAGGGCAGGAAGCATGAGCTCCTGTCCTATGAGTCCTCCCTGGGCCCATTAGCAGCCAGATCGGAGGAGCCAGGAGGGGCCAGCCGGCCCTAGCTCAGTCTCTTCCCCGGCCACTCTGCAGACACCCATGAACAAACAATCCACAGCCACTGAGAATGCGTGTTCATTAGAGATGAACATCACTCTTTGATGGAAATAAGCAATAGTCCACTACATGGGGATATCCATGGTGCCCTTATGGAAAGGCCTCTCCCCTGGCCTGGGCCAGACCCGAAGCTACCCCCTCTGGGATTCTACACCTCACTCAGCAGGACACAGGGCCTTCTCGCCACGTCTCAAATGTCCTCCTGGACTCAGTGGGGTGTGCACTGAGACTGTGATGCACTGGACTCCGGGGGCCGTGTTTCATTCTGTGAGTCAGCAGCTTAGTGGCTGCTGATAGCAAGTGAATGAGCTAGGGCTGTCAAGAGGGCGCAGACTGCATGAACATCTAGCTCTCCATCAGCTTGGGTTTCTTGGTGCCAAGAGGATGTGGGACTGCAGGCAGAGTGACTGGGTTGGAATCCCGGCTCTTCCACTTAAGGTGCATGACACTGGGCATCATGGAATTGAATGGTTTGCCCCCCAAACATAGGAGGGGGAGCTAAGTGTATTGTTGCTGGAGCTCATTGCGGCTATTGGGTGCCTTGGGTACCAGCTCTCAGCGACCATATGTAAAACAGAAGGAAACACCATCCCTACGGTCCTGTGCCATCCTTAGGTTCCAGTCCATCAATGCAGCCACTGTGTCCATCCATCTCCTTGAAGGCCTTCCCAGTTTTCACTGTCCCTCTACTTTCCCGAGCACGTTGTCTTCCAGGGACTGGTCTCTCCCGACAACATGTCCAAAGTATGAAAGACCGAGTCTTGGCATCAGCGCTTCTAGGGAGCGTTCTGGCTGGACTTCTGATTAGAGCCCATGCCCAGCCCCACCCCAGCCCTGCTGGGTTGGAAGTACCAGGCGAGGCTCAGTAATCCAGTGCAGGTGGTTTAATGCACCAAGGTTTAAGGCTCCTGGCCCGGGCCTGCCACTGGAGGCTCATCCTAGCAGAGAGCCCCATGGAGCTGTGCCATGGAGAGACTGGCACGTGGCAAAGCATTGCCACTTGGGAGCATGGCCCACCAGGCTCAGGGGTTGAGGGCCCTTGGGCAGCCTCCCCAGGCTGCCGAGTGGTGGTGGCAGTGGCAGTGTTGGCACAGGGAGCAGCATGGCGTGGGGAGCGGCATGACACTGTGAATTACGATGGAATCGCTCACTGGCCTTCACTCCTTCACGGCAGCCACGAAGGTTACCATGCAATTACAGGTCGTTACATACAAATGACAGAGCTGTTAGGGTTACTTTGCCAATCACAGGGAAATTGCTCTTCCCAGCTGCAGAGCGACGGCAAGCCCCACCACCCCCACGGCAAGGGGGCCGCCATGCTGCCCACAGCCTTCCTCCAAGGTCTCCCAGGGCCCCAGCAGAGTGGCCACCCACACCCCGGAAGTGGCTATTGCAGTGGTTCTCAACCTGTGGGTCGTGACCCCTTTGGGGGTCGAACGAGCCTTTCTCAGGGGTCATCCAATTCATAACAGTAGCAAAATGACAGTGATGAAGTAGCAGTGAAAATAATGTTATGGTTGAGGGGGTCACCACATGAGGAACTGTATTAAAAGGTTATGGCATAAGCAAGGTTGAGAACCACTGGGCTGTTGGTTTCTGTGGTGACCTCTGAGAAGGGTTGAGGACCTGGAAGGTGAAGGACATCTCCTGCCACCTCCCACCCACCCCCCACCTCATCCCAAGCCCAGCCCCCTGTGGCATACTCTCAGAGGAACAGCAATCCACCACAACCCCGACCCCCCCTAACACCATCTCCTCCATCTGGAGAGTCCAGGGAGATGAGGAGGTGGGATCCTGCCAGCCCCCCACAGAAACCTCACCTCGTATTCCTAGGATGGCAAGGTCAGAACCAGACCAGAGTGGGAACAGCCTGCTAATGAGGGCCAGGCCAGCCCCCTGCGGGTCCATGTGCTTGCCTCGCTTCCTTGGCGTGGACTGGCCATCTTAGGCTGGGCAGCCACTGTTTACCAATCACCCTGGCTGGTCCTGCAGCAGCAGGCCACGGACAGTGACACCTCAGACACTTTCCCCTGAAGACACCTGCCTGGGCCAGGGCCACACTCTCTGGGCCACCACAGGGAAGCCAAACTCTAACGAGCACCCCAGCACCCGTTGCCCCTGGAAATACCAGTGGTCCAGCTCTGCCCTTCGTGAGTCCCCACTCTGCCTCCGAGGTTGGCCCATGCTCTCCCTGTGTGGGGTCATCCTGAAGGAAGACCCTCCTTTCAAACATTTGGGCCCAGAGAAGGGGAAACTGAGGCTCCGGATGGTGGCAGCACTGTCTGTTGTCACTCACCGACACATCTGCTTAAGGAGGATGAAGGAGGGCCCATGAAGCACCAAGCACTAGTGAGGCCACAAGCAGAGAACTAGAAAAACATCTCAACTCTATTCCTGGGGCTGCCTCTCCCCTTGTCGCAGGACCGAGGGCCCACATAAGGCCTTCATGTCTGCCTCCCTGGGGACCTCGTGCGAGGGGAACGGCTGCACAGTTCAATCCTTGTTCCCTCGCACAGCCGAGCACCCTTGACCCGAGTCACACCATGTCTGGGAAGACCGTGAAGTGGTCCCATTTTACAGACGAGAAAATGGAGGTGTTGCAGCTCAGCAGCATACACCAACAGGACCATCTCACACTGCTGCAAACATACGTCCCTAGGCCCAAAGTCCTTGGTCCCGAGGGGGAATCAAAGCTGATCTTAAGCAGGGCACCCTCCGGGACTGCGGAAGGTCAGACCTATTCCCGGATCAGGCAGAGAATGAGGACACGGGCCAGGAGGAGCCCACCCATCCAAGTGTTTCCTGGGTCCATGATGAGGGCTTGGCCCTGCCTGGTCCTGTGGTAACCTGGAGGAACATTCCTGAGCCCTTGACCAAGCATAAAATCTGGGATCCCTCCTCCCCAGGTCCTTGTCCCAGAGGGAAGTGGAAGGCAGAGGTTTAAAAAGAACTCGGGAAACAAGGGGAGGGAGCTCCTGGTGTGGAAAATAAAAGGCCTGTTGATGCTGCATGCTCAGCAGTCCAAAATGTTTCCCCATTGATGACTATGGTAGTTACATAATGTGGTGTCAACTTGAGACTATTAAGAGTGAAGGGGCAGAATGTAGCCTGTCAATCAGGTCGCAGCTTGATGACCTCATTTGGAGGCGCTCTGGAGATAAATAGCTCACTGGAAGCCAGACCCACACTTTCTGCTACGCCTTCCTGTTGACAAGTCACAAGGAGTTATGCTGATAGAGTCAGAGCCCTGGAGCTGGAGGAGCCACGTGGAGACCCACACCAGTGTTGAGATGCTTCTACCACCACTGGGTCCACAAGATTTTCCACCCACTGGCCTTTGATCTTCCTGCATTCGGTATCATTGCATGTGTTGCATGAGTCTGAAGAGGAATTTATAGACTGGTATCAGATATATGGGCTAATATATCAGACTTATGGACTTGATGTGGACAGGGTAGGGATGTTTTCTTAATATACAATTCCTCTTTGATAGAAAGTTCTTTCTGATACACATATGAGTGTCTCCCTGATTTTGTTTCTCTAGTCAACCCATACTAACACAATTACACTCACGCATGTACTTGCGTGCACGCACACGCATACATACAGCTGACCGCAGCAGACCTGCTCTGGAAATGGGGCTCGATGAAGTACACAGGTGAGATTTCTTTATAAAGGGTGATACTGATCAGCTAAGCTGTAATCTCATGTGTCTGAACGTCGCTGGCTCCGTTGGAAATGGCCACAAGGGCTTTACAAACTCTCCCGGCTGCAGGGCCAGGTGTAAGGAGGGAGCTTCCCCGAGAGCCGGCTCGGAGCGCCTTCCCTGGGCTGGGGAACCAGGTGAGAGTGAAGGTCCTCCGGAGGCAGAACATCTTTGGGAAGTTCTCGCAGGCATCTCAGAAAGACCACGGCAAATTCCTCCCATGAACTTGACTACTCGTGCCTGCCACGGAGAAAGCCAGCCTGTGTCTACACAAGCCTCCGAGTGTGCTCTGGGTCTGCAGAAACCATCTGTTGCTCCCCTTGACTTCCAACGCTGCACCTGAAGCCAGCTCAGCCAGCAAGCCCCAACCATCCTCCGGGCTGAACGTCCCAGAGACGGAAAACTGCTGCAACAGGTGAGGCCTGGCCGGCTGGAAGCAAGCAAGGCTTGCGGACAGAGCTCATCCACTGTTACTGCAGTGAGGATCCGCACAGCACTGCCCGGCTTCAGTGTGTGGTTTTCAGTGAGCTTCTGGGGAGAATGGACAGCAGAGAGAGAGAGAGAGAGAGAGAAAGAGAGGACCCACGACCAGCACCCCAGAAGCTTAGTTAGACAGGCACCTTCCAGGCACAGCAAGGGAAAGTGTCACTGGGTAGGACAAGCAACAGCCAAGGTTCCCAAGATCCAAAGGCCCCATATCCAAATGGGCTAGAAAGGTATCGTGCGTGCGCGAGCACATGCACGTGTGTGTGTGTGTGTGTGTGTGTGTGTGTGTGTGTGTAAGAGAAAGACATCATGCAGGTACTCATTGTAAAACTGAGTCTACCCACCAGCAGAAACACTCAAAGGGGTTGGCAAAGTGTTACATTTCTTTCGGTAACTGTATGTGTGTTCTGTAGAAGGAGGCTTGGGCAGGGTGGAGGGGAAGTGAACAACAGAAACAGGGTGAAGGGAGACAGTGGGCGGTATAAGATATGAAAATAATCATTTGTAATTTGTCAAGGGGTCACGAGGGTGGGAGGGAGGCAGGGGGAAGGAGGACCTGATACCAAGGGCTCAAGTAGAAAGGAAATGTTTTGAAAATGATGATGGCCACCTCGGTACAAGTGTGCTGGATTCAGTGATGTATGGATTGTGGTAAGAGCTGTCAGAAACCCCAATAAAATGATTTGTACATTCAAAAAGGGAGAAACAGCCTCGGTGGCGCAGAGGTGACGCGCTCACCTGTTACTCATGGGCCAGAGGGGACTTGGCGCAAAGGCCTGGCAGCCTGCCCCCATTCACCTGGCAGCCGGGGAAACCCCGTGCACTGGAGCATCGGTGGGGTAGTGACCCAGTACACCACAGGCACAGCCGCTAGGGAGGGAAGCCTTGAGGGTCACGGCGCTGAACAGGGCTCAGCGGCCCGTCCGGACAGACGGACTAACAGAGACTAGGAAGAAAGGCCTGGAGACCTATTGCCAAGAATCAGCTGCCAACACAACCAGTGGATCCAACCTGGAGTTGATCCTGTGGACAGCGCAGGGGCAGCACTGTTTCACTTGGTCATGCATGGAGCTGACTTGGGGTGCAGGATCAATAGTCTCGGGACCACCTGTGCCTCCTTCCCTCCAGAGTCAGAAGTGACTCAAGGGCAGTGAGCTTGACTAACAGGGACCTCGAGTCTCCTGATGACACAACTTCCTTCTCCCAGGAGATGAATCAGCAGAGGGCCAGAGGGGTGCTGGCCATGCCCTAGCTCTGGAGCCCAGCAGGGCCACCCAGGGGTGCACAGCAATAGCTGCAACTGGGGTCCTGAGGCTTGAACCCATGCCCGTCTCCTCAGGAGCTTAGCTGTCAAGAAGTTCACCCCTGCCTCTGAACTGCAGGCTGGACGATCACACTGTGGCCCAGAAGGGTCTGGTCCAGGAGCCCGGCACTGCAGATGGCAGCCACACTGAGATGTCCCTGAGACCCTTTAATTTGCCCGGGCCAGGGCCAGTGGGACACCCCCGGATGAAATCCAAGAGGCGTGAGCAATACCAGCCAACCCCACTTGGAAGCCACCCTTCTGTAATTATAATCTTGTGGACGCAGTATTACCGGGAGGCCCTCAGCGACCCCCTGCCAGGGAGAGACAAGTCTCACGCAGCCATGAGCCCTGAAGTCTCCCCCTGTACCTCCCCTTTCACCCCATCACCAGACCCATAATTGGATCGGTAGTGGGGGGGAGGGATGCCATGATCAAGTCTGGGTGCTTCCTGGTGGGCGCCGAGAAGTGGTGACCCCCCACACCCTGCACCCCAGTTGAGTTATGGGGTAGGTCATTCCTGTTAGTGGGAATAAATTTTATGAGCCCCGCTCTTGTCGTCCGCCATCCTCCGGCTTGCTCCCCAGCCGCGGGTGAGTCTGGTTAATGTTGCCACCCGCAGATAAATCAGCTAAACGAATCCCCTCATATTCCGGAGCTCTGGCAGAGGCTCAGGGGAGCCCCCGCAGTGGGGAAGGCAGAGGTGGGCTTTCCTCAGGCCCTCTGAGGCTGCCTCATGTGCAGGGGCAGCATGGCGGGCCCAGAAACCAGGAAAAGCCTGGAAGCAACTACTAATGGAAGCCAAACGGGGTACAGGCCCGCCCCGTGTCCACCGATGCTGCCCAGCAACAGGCAGGGGCTCAGGGATGCCCCAGGTGGCAGCAGGGTGGGTCTGTCCCTGCCTTTGAACTCAGCAGTCACACCAGGGGCACAGGCCAGTGCCCATTATTGAACATGGTCTCTGGGGTGGGCACAGCCCCCGTCTTTCCAGTGCAGATCTGAGTGGAGAAGGCTGGAAGGATGGGATCATGATCAGGTCCCTCTGTCCCATCGCCTGGATGCCCGATGGGTCAGGTCTAAGGGGACCCATGTCTGTCACTGATTGTTAATGAGAAGCCACGTCTGTTTCTGTTCCTATGAGTCTCAATACGCCCACCAAGAGAGACAAGGACTCTCACTTCTTGTTGAGAGGATAGGGAAACGGGAAGGCTGCGTGGCCTGGTCACTGCTCCAGCTCGGGACAGCTGCAGCCCAGTGGCCCAGACTCCAGGCCAAGCAGCTACCCTGTGAGAATAAGAGGGGCTGAAGGAAAAATCCAGAAATCAGAACAGGACTGCTCAGTTGGGGCTGGCCTGTGTGGACACAGGATGTGTGTGTGTGTGTGTGTGGGTGTGTGCGCGCGCGCGCACCTGGGCTGTATGGGGGGGATGGGTGTGCCCCTGTGCACGAGGTGTGTATGCAAAGGATGTATGTACATGGTGTGTGTGTATACTGGGCACATATGCATGCATGGTGGCTGTGTGTGCACAGGATGCATGCTTGTATATGGGGTATGTGCACCTGTTCCGTGTGTGTATGCGTGTGCATTGTACTCGAGTGCCCAGGGTATATGGGCATGCCTCGTGTGTGTACCCACAGGGCATAAGGGGAAGGTGCTGAGGTTGTTGCATGAACTTGAGCGTATGTCTGGGTGTATGTATCTACATTGTGTATGCTTGTATGCATGCACAGCATACATAGTGCCCAAGATACACATGCATGCATGTGTGTGCATGCTCATGGGTGTGGGAGCCCGCATGGGGTGCACCCATGTGCAGAGGCTGTGTGTGAGCACACAGGAAACACTGCTTGCTGCCCTCACTGCTGTGTGGTATACAGGGGTAAGAGAGACCAGGGTGCAGACAGAGTAAGGCCAACAGGGAGCCCCAGAGGCGACAATGACATGGCACAGAGAGAGTGAGCAGGAGCAGGCCACTGAGGGACGAGGGGAGCAGCCCGGACAGAAGCAGGGAGCCCAGAGCCTGCGCGTGTGCATGGTCCTTCTCTCCGAGTGTGCCTCTCTGCTGGGGTGGGGAGCACAACCAATACACACTGTGATGTGGATAAACCACAGACACACGACCCCACATGGGAAACACGAGGCCCAGAACGCCAGGTCTTGTAGGAAGCCCTTTGGAGGGTCTTCTCAGAAGAGAGCCATCCACAGAGACAGAAAGCAGACTGGTGGCGGCCTGGGGACTGGGGAGGAGGGGAAGTAACTGCAGAGGGGACCCGAGTTTGACTTCAGGGTGTTGGAGATGTGGAACCGCAGAGACAGATAGACAGGTGGGTGCATACCACTGTGAACGTGGTTCGTTTCCTTTTGTGAATTCACCTCCCTGAGGTCTTTGGGGTTTCTCCCCCTGGGGTGGGATCTGGAGGTGTCCCTGGGCAGGAGAAAATCTCACCAGCCAGCCACCAACAACAACAGGATAAGCCCCACTGACCCCCGAGTCAAGCTCCCTGGGGACCAGGAGAAGCAAACACATCAGGGCAACAGGTGCAGGAACCTGGGCCTGAGTCTGGGGGCCGCGCCAGGCCGGCCTGGATGCTTACCCTCCTGGCTGTCAGAACTGGAGGTGCTAAGAGCCTGGCTGACAATCCAGCGGGTGCTCATGCCAGCCTGTCCCAGGTGTGACCCGTCCCCTAGGACTGCCGGGCTGGGGAACTGGTGAGCCCAAGAAGCGACAAGGGCACCCCACAGGGACTCTCCTTCCCCACCAGTAAGGCTCCCTGTGGGGCACAAGGTGAAGTCCCCAGTCTTTGCAGAAACCCTAAACCTTGACGTCAGAGAAGCATTCCCGCCAGAGGAGGTTCTCAACCAACGGCAGCTGAAGAGAACCCCCCCCCCAGGTGTTCTCACTCTTCCAGGCACCTCGGGTCCTAAGCCCAGGAATCCAGCCCCTGCACCGTGAGATGCCCCACCCAAAGGCTGAGAGATTAGCCCGTGTGCAAAGTAAGCACGCGTTGCCTTGTGCGTACTTGCTAATCTGCCATCAACAGCTTCACGCATTTGCACCACGTCAGAGATTCTGCTACTGGGTCTGGCTGGCAGCTGTCCCTCTCCCAACCCCGCAGCACCTGCCTCCAACACCAGAGCCTCTTGGACAATGCCTGATGGGGAGGGAAACACCCGGTCAGTCAGGCAAGCACAGGCTTAACTTGTGCTTACAGGCTGTTCGGTGGAGAGCAGTTTCCCATGTCCTCACACATCCAAGGATGAGGCTGAGGACCTGGGGTAGAAGCAAGTTGGTGGACTGTGTGGCCCTGAGTGGACGCCTTGCTGGGTCGGTGTTTGTTCTGGGCCTTCAATGTGAGGTACTGCCTGCTCTTTCTGGGGCAGTGGGAGTCCACCCAGAGGTGCACTGGAAGAAAGGGCCGGCGTTTGAATATTCAAAAGCCAACCATACCGGAGTGCAGTTCGGCCCTGACCTACCCGGAGGGCTGATGGCCTTTCCACACATCTGGAATAAGAGCAGAAGCTCCTTGAGTGCTCGTGGGGGCCCAGTGTGTCTCCCTTGGCCACCAAGCTCAGGCCCATCTGGAGCTCCAGGGGTGTCCCGCAGCCAACTCGGCTATATCACAGTGGTATCCGGCTCCGCACCACCCCATCCTGCTGCTGACCACAGCCCAGGGGGTGTTGGGGCTCACCAAGTGGCCAGCAGGCAGCCCAGGATCTCAGAGCAAGAAACAATGTGACCGTGGGGCCCCAGAAGTCAGCCTGAGCACCTGGGCATCTGAGCAGCCCACATGGCCGCTGTCAGTGCATCTGTGGCCTGCACGCACCGAGTCCCCCTGCACTGCCCCAGGAGTGTGGGAGCAGAGAAGCAGGGCATCACTTAACCAAAGGAAGCAGACCCTGGACTCAAGGCGGGCCAGCCCTTTGCAGCCTAGCTGGAGAGCCTGCGGAGCCCTGGGCCACGATCCTGGCCTCTGCCATTCTCTCCTCAGCCCTGAACTGACCGGCCTCTGGCTTGAAAGGGCTAATTAAACCCAAAGAAAAATCAAAAGCCTGTTATCTGGCTCCAGGGCTCCCAGGCCTGGCAGCCGCCTGGCAGCAAAGCTGTGCTCTCGCTGTTCCCTCGGAGGGAGCCACACAGTGTCAGGACCTGTCTCTCTGCAGACTTCCGTGGCCAGCCCGACTGTGTGTGCGGTGGCAGTTAGCAACCAAGGAAGACACACACCTGCCCACCCACAACGGATGCCTACAGTGGAGACTGCACCCAAAAGCATGACCCCAAAAGACAGGTTTTCGAGCTAGATTAATCCTGGAATGTGCCAGAGAGCCGGCCCTACCTCTTGGCTCAGAAGGGTGAGCTTCGGTTTTGTAGGTCCAGACACACACCACCAGTTCCTCACAAGGGCACACAAGCACACGCCTGTGGCATCAGTGTGTATGCACATGCATGTGTGCATATACATGTGTGCTCTATGTGTGCGCAATGCAAATGGCTATGTGTGTTGTACATGTGTGTATACATGTGTGTTCACATGTGTGTATGTGTTGTGCATATGTGTGCCAGCATGGCCTGAGTACTCACATGTGCACACACATATACCTGTGTGTGCACCTGGATACATGTGTATGGGTGTGCTCATGTGTGCACAAGTGTGTGCATTTACGGGTACATGAACATATGTGTGGTGTGTGCACACATGTGTGTCTGTGTGTGTCTAGGTGTTCATGTGTGTTGTTTGCGTACATGTGCATATGTGGTGTTGAGAGGCAGGAGGATGGCTCCCTAAAAACGGACTTGATGTGGAACCCTGAGCGGTTCATTCCTGGGAACCACCTCGGGGTGCTCAGCTGCCAGGACCAGCGTAGGGCACCTCTCACCGGCATCTTAATGTGTCACTGGGACATGCACACACAGCACAGCATCAGGCCTGTCCTTCATTGCTATGTTGTGGGAGCAGACTATGGCCCCCAAATTCCGGTCTGTCCCATAGTTACTGAGTGACCGGATGACACCCCCAAGAAAAGTCCCAGGAGACCATGATGAGTTCACCTGTGAGGTCAGCAGGTGTCAGCGATGCCCTGGCTTCTCTAGCCTGGCTCTGAGTGGCTCGTTCACTGCTGCCTTCATTGGCCCATATAGTCCCCTTCCACGTCCTCTGGGACAGTCCTGGCTTCCCAGGACCCCCCCTCCCCAAAAAGGGAGGACATCTTTTAACTCCTGTCCACATGGCAGCAAAGAAGCCTGGTCCTGAGAGGCAGAGCTGCAAAGGCAGAATGCAGAGAGCCTCCTCTGCTTCCTCTCCTTCCCCGCGCCGAATCCCAAGGCGCACAGGGTGGGCTCATCGCCAGTGGTCCCTGAGGTCTGCCTGGCACAGTGTATGTGAGGGAGAAAATCTTCTATCTTATTAAATCAGCTCAATCATATCTCCTAGTATGGCGTTCCACCAGAATTTTACCCAGAGTCAATAACTGTATTTTACCCTCCAATGGGCAAATACTCACTCACTCACTGCCATTGAGTCAATTCAAACTCATAGCAACCCTCTAGGATGGGGCAGAGCTGCCGCTGTGGGTTTCTGAGACTGTAACTCTCTACAGCAGCAGAAAGCTCCGTCTTCCTCCCGAGAAGCAGTTGGTGGTTTCAAACTGCTGACCTTGCCGTTAGCAATCCAACAAGTAACCACTGTGCCCCAGGGCTCCGAAGGATGGAGAAACAGTGGTACCATTTTGATGATGAACACGACTCAAGCGGTTGGGAGGCAGAGGCTTCTCATGTTGAGTTACATCTGAGTGAGGCTGGCGGCGACCAGGCATTAGGTCACTTGTCTCACCTGGTCTCCCCAGCAAGGCAGCACTGGGATCAGGCCTGTCTGTCCTAGACATCTCTTCACTGTCACTCCCGCCTGCCACCCAGCACTGTCTTGCGACAGGCAGCATGGAATTGTCCACACAGAAGATGCTTAACAAGCCCAATCTGCCCCCTTCCAAACCCTCCCCAAGCCAGCTCTTCTCTTCCCTCCTTCTGTGTTCACTGGGCTCACCCCCTACTTCTGTCCCCACTGGGCACCAAGGATTACAAACTTAAGACCCTTCGGGGCTTAGGGAACATCAAGGATCTGTTCGGAGAGATGGGGCATTGACAATGCAGCTGGGTGGCCATGGCACAACGCTGAATCCCATCAGTGTCATTGATTGTACATGTAAAAAAAGTTCAACCGGCGACAAGTATTGTGTCCTATACACCAGGAGCCTGGTGGTGTAGTGGTTACGCGTTGGGCTGCTAACCGCATGGTCAGCAGTTTGAAACTACCAGCTGCTCCATAGGAGAAAGACGAGGCTTTTTACTACTGTCAAGATTGACAGTCTCAGAAACTCACGGGGGGTGGGGGCAGTTCTACCCCCGTCTCATCGGGAGTCAGGATCAACTCCATGGTAGTGTGTTTGGTGTTTAGTGTTGGATGTAATTGTACCACGACAAAAATGTATTGAAAGAAACTCTTACCGTCCGTGACAGTCCATCCCTACCCCCAAATGTGCAGTGGGGCGCACACGCGTTCTTCTGTCCCATGTGGATTCAGTCTAAGCTTGGTGCGTGACAAGGGTGGGTGCATGTTCTATGCTCCCCCAAACCAGTCTTCCCTTTAGCAATGTCTGGCGCATACGACATCTACTTTACACGATTCCCACCTATGCCTAGCACTCCCTCTTATAACCGGGGGAGCCGGCACCGAGCAGAGCAAAGTGGGAGATAGGGGGGCCGTGGTGGCTTCGTTCTAGCTCGAACACTTAGAAGCTCAGTGTCACTGAGCCCGTGATGACCCGAACCTGCTAAGGCCCAGAGAAGGGCTATCCAGGTGTCTCCTTACCCCCTCTGCAGGATGGAAGAGGGATACACCCCAGGGGGTCTAGATACCCTCGCTTCCCCCACACTCACCGCACTGCTGCAGGGGATGTCCTTGACCTTGAGCCAGGCCAGGTCCAGCGTGCCCTCACCACGGTAGCAGGACTGCAGGCGCTCCTTGATACGGTCGTTGATCTGCTTCAAGATGAAGATGCACAGGGCCGACTGGTCCAGCGACTTCATCTTGCGCTTCTGGCCCTTGGAGAAGACCGTGAAGAGGAGGTCATCGTCGGAACGGACCCTAAGGGTCCGGGCCAGCACCGCCCCCGCTTTGGACAGGTAGGCGGCCTGCAGCAGGCGGTACTCCACCCCGCTGTGCTCGCAGCCAATGGGCACCTCCACGTAGGAGTTGAAGGCGGTGTCCTCCTTGCAGAGCCTCACCAGCTTGGACGTGTAGACCTGCTCCTTGGTGGTGGAACCCGGGGGGGACACCATCTCGGGCTGCAGGGTCAGGAAGTACACGAAGTTGCCGCTGCTGAAGCCGTAGACGTAGTAGATGTCGAAGTCCGGGATGACGGTGAAGGTGTCCGAAGGGATCTTGATCATCGAGGCCACGAACTCATCGTGAAAGACGTACGCAAACATGCCGTCCGCCTCCGAGTTCTTGGTCAGCTTGCGGCTGGAGATGGTGGGGAAGTACTCGGGCTTCCCGTCGACGGCAGTGGCGATGAAGAGCTTGTCGTCCAGGTTGCTGTAGGAGACGATCACCCCAAAGACGGAGCCGCTCTCGTTGACTCCCGACAGGTAGTGCTCCTTCTTGTGAAAGGGCTCGCCCAGTTTGAAGAGGTCCTCCAGCCGCAGGAGCTTGCAGATGCCCTGGTAGAGGCTCCCGCAGGCGATGAGCCTGTTCTCCTTGTAGTCTATGAGTAGCATCTTATTGACGTTGTTGGTGGTGGACAGGGGCTCGTTGCAGGTCTGGACAATCCGCGGAGGGTAGCACTTAGGGTTGTCCTCGTCTGGCCCTGTCTGGTGAGTCACCAGGACCTTCAGGTCACTGGAGAGCTTGTAGATCCGGTTGACGGCCCCCAAGTAAATGTGGCCTGTTCTCTCGTCCACCACCAGGTGATTGAAGCCCTCCGCGGGCTCCCCTCGGAACGTGACAAGAGGCCGCTTCTGAGCGAGCGAGGGAGGCTGCCGGGGCAAGAGCGTGGAGGAACCCATGCCCACCATCAGGAGATGGGGCAGCAGGCAGGCCCAGTTCCAAGGCATGGCTTTCATTTCAGAGGCGGGTCCTCGTGGTCCCAGCAGCGCTCAGACACGAGGTCTCCTCACAGGGCCCGGTCTCACCAGCAGGGTCTCTCCTACGGGCAGAAAGAGAAGACTGTGATGCCGGAAGACAGTCGCGGTCTTCCACTCCACCCCACACTGAGCCCATAGTCACTCCACCTGGATTCCTGAAGCACTGCCCCCTACTGACTGAATTGTGACACCCCACGCAATTGATGATGTGGACCTCCTAGCACCTGTTCCGGGACAGGTGACCTGGTCTGGAAATCGGTTCTTTCTCTTGGAAGGTGAAATCTGTTAACATGAGCACGTCCTGGAGTAGGATGGGCCCTGATCCCTTCGGTGTGGCATCAAATCAAAGGGGAAACAGCAGCAGAGAGTCAGACCAGGGAAGACATGAGCGGGCGCATCCTCCTGCCTAGCAGCGCTAAGGAACGCCCAGAAGTGCGTGGGGCTACCAGACCCCAGAAGAAACCAGATGGCGCTTCCTCTAGAGTGGAGAGAGACAGGTGCCCCTGCAGGTGCCCTGAATGTGGACTTGTAGGACCCTGGGACAGTGATTGACACTTCTGTTCTGATGCGCCACCCACAGCTCTAGGAGACAGAGCAATGGGAGGCCGCATTCCACCGTCTCCTCTCCCAGGAGTGTGCGGGACAGCCAGAGCAGGGTGGCCCAGCCCCAGGAGAGCCCTCAGCAATCATCTTCGTCACCACCACTATCACAGAGCCACGGCCCCCTGGGCCCACATGACCACGTTGGCTAGGGCACTGTCAAGACCCCTCCCAGAGTCTGCCTTGTTCCATCTTGGTGTACCCTTCAGGGCTCAGGAATTGGGTTTGCCACTCCAGATCTAGTTCCTCTTCCCCGTGCCCAGGACCCTGACCCATATGATCATGGGTGAGCAGGTTTCCCCGCCTCAGGCCTGTGCAAGGTCCAGCAGCACCTGGAGGAAGGGAAGGAGGAAGGGGGGTGCTGCAAGCTCTGGCTGGGACCCTGTGCCTCTGGGTTCTGGGCCCCCAGCTCCTGCCTCACACTCTTGGCCCTAGAGGTGGTGACAGATGCATCGCTGTCTGGGGAAAGAGTTCCTTTGCTAAATTTTGCAAAAGGACCAAATTCGAGTGCCTTCTCTAATAGACCTCTGAGCAAAGCATTCCCAGTATTCCCATGTCACTGCTGAGAAAACTCAGTTTAGGGCCCTTACAGAACTTGCTTCGTACAACAAGGGTTTGCAGGCATCCTCAAACTATAGCCTGTGAGCCACACACGGCCCACCGAAGACAGTTATCCGGCCTGCCGGGTGTTTTTGCCACATTTGGTTTTTTTTTTACTTCAAAGTAAGATATGTGCAGTGTGCATAGGAATTTGTTCATAGTTTAAAAAATATAGTCCAGTCCTCCAATGGGTCTGAGGGACAGTGAACTGCCCCCCCCCCCTGTTTAAAAAGTTTTGAGGACCCCTGGGTTAGAGGCAGGATTCGAACCCAGGATGTCGAAGCCCATTGTTGGATCTCACTCTCAACCGCTCAGGCACCTCGGCTTGTCCCAGGTTTGTGCAGACGGGGCATCTGCTAGCGCCTGCCACACACAGCAGGATGGCTGGAACGTCAGTCACCCTTCCTGCAGGCTCTGTGACAGCGGTCGCCTCAAGTGCTCCCAGCCTGTGTCACCAGCCTCCTCTGCCAGATGGCGCACATGGTGGCTTCAAGTCCAAATTAACAGCCACATCCACCTCCCCTTCACCCGGTACTAGCAGCCGGTCCTCTGGGTCCACTGCCCAGCTCCGAGCCCTGATGTCAGTTTAACGAGGCAGATCTTGGCCGCGTCCCATCGCAGGCCCTCCTCAGAGAGGATTTCATTAGAGGGAGAGAAACAATGGTCAAGTAAATAAATAAGCAGATAAATCCCTCCCCATAGAACCAAAGAGCTTCCCCCTCCGGTGGCCCTCCTGCAGTTCAGTCCTGCATGTTGTCTGGGTGTGCGTTTTCCAAGCGGGTAACTGCAGATTTCTTCTCGTTCGTGAGGAAGCATGACAGGAATGGCCAATGTCTTATTTGGAGGGCCCCTCAGCTCTGAGGAACGTCCCTCTCTCACTCCAAATCAAACCGAAACCAAGAGTCAGAACAACAAACACCCGCCTAGCTGCCGAGTGGATTCGGACGCATGGTGACTTTAAGTGTTGCCGGGCAGAACTGCCCTGTAGGGTTTTCCTGTCAACTTCTACAGGGGATGTTTCCCATGGTGCTGCTGGGGGAGTTCAACCCGCCTTTCCATCGCCAACTCCTCAAAATCCTCTATCAGGGTTTCCGGGCTGTGAATCTGTATGGGAGCAGCCAGCCTCAACTTGCTCCTGAGCAGTGGCTGGTGGGTATGAACCACCGTCTAATGCTGGACCCACCGCCCCGTCATGGCAGGAGTTAAGTGTGGGCTGTTTTCAGCATCCAGGGACCTTTCTCCCAGCTGCAAAGTCTGCACAGAAAGAGGAGCAACTCCCAAACAGACGACCCCCACACAGGGAGAGAGCAAAAAGCAACACGGTGCCCAACGGACGAGGGAAAACAAAATCAGGACCCACGTGTTGGCCAAGCCCCCTGGGGAAGGGCAGGGCCTCTCCAGCCCACCTCGAAGGGGAAGTCCCCCCCCCACACACACACACAGGCAGAGCTTCCAGACTAAGACACACTGCCAAGAAGGAGTTGGATCACCTGCCAGAAATCAGCCAATGAAAACCTTCCGGTTCACAACAGAATATGATTCAAGGTAGTGCTGGAGGGTGAGTCCTCCTAGGTTGGAAGACTCAAAACACACAGAGGTCACAACGATGGGTGTGCCAACCATCATGAAGATGGCATGGCCATGGGGCCAGGCCACGTTCCACCTGCTCTGCGGCCATGGGGTTGTCATGAGTTGTATTGATTTGACCACTAAAAGGACCAAAACAATGATGACCTGGGGTCAGGGGGCAAGAACACTGAAAGGACACTGTGGGGGGCGGGGGTGGTAGAGGATGGGGATTTGGGGAATAGGGTGGTATCAGAGGGAGGGGTGTTTGGGAGCGGGGAGATGGTGCTTAGAGGAGGAGATGGTGTTTGGGCCAGGCCTAGATCTTGGAGGAGGCCCTCCTCCGGGAGAGGGCAGGTGGGGTGGGTGGGGAGTCAGCCCAAGCACAAGCGCAAAGAGATCAAACCAGGGTGTGCTGGTACTGGGGGCATTTGTCAGAACTTATCTCTCCAAACAGTCCAGTGGGAGGTGAGGATGAAAAATGAGCCGCTAGCTCTGTCAGAAGTCACTGGAAGGCCAAAGGTGACATGCAGGGTGTTGAGGACTGATACTCAAAAGATGAAGAACAGAAGCCCCTACCCAAGTTGAGACCCCACTTTTCTGCTATTTGCCAACACACGCCCCTTGCTGCACAAATATCTGCTGTCCAAGAATTCTACTGTAGAGTATTAGAAAGCGGGGATGTTACTTTGAGGACTAAGGTGCGCCTCATCCAAGCCATGGTCTTTTCAATCGCCCCATAAGGGCGTGAAATTTGGACATTGAATCAAGACAGAAAAAGAATCGATGCATTTGAACGGTGGCGCTGGAGAAGAATATTGAAAGGACCTGGACGGCTGAAAGGACAAACCCATCTGTCTTGGAAGAAGTGAGGCCAGCATGCTCCTTAGAGGCAAGGACGGCAAGCCTTCTTCCATACGCTGGGCATATCATCAGGAGAAACCAGTCCCTGGAGACGGTCATCATGTTTGGCAGAGGGCCTCAGCGTAGGGACCACAGTGAGGAAGGCACAGGACCTGACACTGCTTCGTTCTGTTGTGCACAGGGTCGTTATGGGCCGGAACCGACTCGATGGTCCCTAAATCCAACAATATTTACAGAGAAGCCCAGACCCCAGGAAAGCAGGTGGGTGTGTCTTGCTCACCAGGAAGTCCTCAGCATCTTTTAGAACTACAGCCAACCCCAAACCCATCTATAGACAATAGGACATCCCCTCCCAGAAGGGTCACAGGGAAGGGATGAGTAAACGAAGGCACAGGATAGCGCCTATGAAACACACAATACTCCCCTGGTTCTTTGAGGCTTCCTCGCCCCCCCCCCACTATCATCACCCCAGTCCTGCCTTTCACTGCAGGCTAGACCAGAGCATGTATCCTCATACAGATAAGAATTCAGGACACTAAGAATCCAGGTCAGCTAAACCCCTCAGGAAGTCATGGGAGCAAAGATACCAGGAGGGATCGATACCAGGGAGAAGGTGGAGGGAGAAGTGGGAGGGAGAAGGGGGAGGAAGGGGAACCATAATGATCGATGCATAACGCACCACCCACCCTCAAGAGGAATGAACAACAGAAACGTGGGTGAAGGGAGACAGCGGTCGGCGTAAGATATGAAAACAATAATAATTTATACTTTATCAAGGCGTCACAGAGGTGAGAAGGTGGGGGAAGGAGGGAAATAAGAGGAGCTGATACCAAGGGCTCAAATAGAAAGTAAATGTTTAGAAAATGATGATGGCAACCTATATATAAATATACTTGGTACAACTGATGTATGGGTTGTTATCAGAGCTGTAAGAGCCCCCAATAAAATGATCATAAAAAATAAAGAAAAAGAACCATAACTGTGGGTGCAAGCTTCTCCAACTTAAAGATGACGCAGGCCCCGCAAGGCCATGAGGAGTAGCCCCGAGCTACTCCTGGAGGGCAGAAAGAGGAAGGGGGATCAGCCAGAGGTGTGGACCACGGCCTGGCAGGCCACCACAGACACCGCCCTCTGGGGTCGGTATCCTTAAACCCCAAGCTCTGCAAGGGCGCCTGGTTGCACTCTGGCAGAGTTGGGGTTAGAGCGTGGGTCTGAGTCATTGCAAGAAGCCCCGAGCCCTGGGGCCCAGAATACAGGTGCTGGGGCAGCCCTCTGAATTCACTCAAGCCTCCCACCCAAGCACAGGAAGCCCAGGACCCTGCCCTGCATTGCCTCCCAGTCAGCTCTGGAGGAGGAGATAGCTGCCCCAGTGCCTTGATGATAACCCCTTGGGAGGGGCGGGCAAACCATCTTCAGCCTCTGATTGGAGCAGACCGCTGTAGAGCGCCATATTGTCTGCTGGCCAACACGGCTTCCCACACCAGCGTTGGTGTGGGCTTACAGATTCTGGGCTGGGGTGAGGGTCAGGGCTCCTCCACCCACCCAGGGATGGGGACCTCATGGCAGGCCCTCTAGGACACCTGCCGAGCACCTCAGAGAGCTCGCTTTACTGCACTGGCGCCCAGAAACACAAGCCAGTTCCACACGCCTCTCATTGGGAAGAGGCGAGACGAGGAAGCCTATAATTACAAATTTACTGAGCAGAAAGGTGCCGGAGCTCAGTCTCCCTCTTCTATTAGGCAGTGAAATGAGACACAGTTATGCATCTCAAACACTTATCACCCTCATCTGGGGACAGAGGGGAGGGGAGGGGGACGCCACAGAAACAATAACGTGTGATAGGAATAACCAGCCTCTCATTTTGCACCAAGGAAAGGGACTGATTAAAAAACAAATCGCGAGAAGCAGAAGGGAAAAGGGGGGGGGGGGACAATCACCAAGATGTGGGCTCCCACCAACCACCCTGGGACAAGTCCGGTCCTCCCAGGGGTGGCCCAGGGCTTCCCTGGCACCACTCCGGACCCACAGGTGGGCAGATCTATGCCCCCGACCCCCAGTGCGACATAAGGCTGCACCATGGACCTTCTGCAGAAGAGGTTTCAGCCCAGGCCATCGAAAGAGAAGTCAATAAACCAAACTGACTGCCATCGAGCCAACTCCAGCTCACGGCAATTCTGTAGGATGGGCAGAACTGCCCTTATGGGTTTCTAAGATTGAAACTCTTCGAAAGAGTAGAAAGTCTCCTCATTCTTACTTTCTAGTGGCTGGTAGTTTCGAACTGCTGACTTTGCGGTTAGCAGCCCAACACGTAACCACAACCCCAGTCTAGGAACCCCACCCCACCCTTCGGGTCCTCTCCCCCAGCTCTCTCTGGGGACATCTCTGAACTGGTTTCCAATGTGCTGGAGGTCCCTATCCTGGGCGCAGAGTCCCAAAGGTTTCCAGCAGGACTGGAAACAGACAGACACACAGACACCACGCCCACTGCGGCGTTATTCAGGGCAGCCACACAGGAGCCACCACCGAACTATGTACAGACAGAGAGATGGCCCACAGCGCTATGACTCAGCCCAGCGAGCAAGGAAGGCCTGACAGAGGGCTATGTGGAGTGAGATAAATCAGCTCCATGAAGACAAACGTCACAGGATCTCACGTCTGTGAGGTCATGCACGGGGCCCAAAGCTCATCCGAGAGTACGGGGGCTGGGAGGAAGCCGGGCTGGGGAGCTGGGTCTAGCGAACGCAGAGGTTCTGTTAGCAGTGGAGGAATTGTTTGACATGGGGGTGGTCATAGCGCAGTGGTTGAGCGCTCAGCCGCTAAGCGAAAGGTCTGAACCCACCAGGGTGAGAGACGTAGCAGCCTGCTTCCGTGAAGATGGCAGCTTTCGGAGCACTCTGGAGCAGATGCGCACTGTCCGGTCGGGTCGCGGTGGAATCAAATCAACAGTCATAGGTGTGGAATCGCACACACCAAGAAGAGCATGGTCAATGCCGCACATTGCGCATGTAAAAGCTGTAAGTGACCAGTGTTCAATCCCCTCCCTCCCCCTCGATCGATACATAGAGATAGAGACCTAGTGGGCAAACTCACCTCCACTGAGTCAATTTTAACTCACAGCACCCCATACGGGACAGGGAGAAGGGCCCCTGTGTGCTTCCAAGGCGGCAACTCTTTACTGAAGTAGAAAGTTTCATCTCTCTCCAGTAAAGCGGCTGGTGGTTTTGAACTGCTGATCTTGTGGTTAGCAGGCCAGCATATAACTGCTACGTCTGAAGCATTAGAGCAGCATGGTGCCCAATACTGGCTTTACAATCGGAAAGACAAGTCCTGAGGTGCAGTCACCTCAGAGACCACCCCCTCCTGCTCCCCCAAGGGCTCAGTGAGCTGGGTCAAGTGCAGAAGCGGCCGGCAGGCAGGAGAACTGCAAAGCTTGGAATCAAACCCAAACATGCTGCCGTTTTTTCCCTCCTTTGAAATCAGATTTTAATTCTGAGTGGTCTCGGGAGAACTGGGACTCATTTTTAGAAGCTGATCATCATTTTGATTAAAGAAATTGGGGCTGTCTTTGTTTGATGTGGTAAGTTTTGAAGAGCTCAGACTAATTTTCATGAAATAGCACCCTTCACTCACACTCCTGAGTGGTAAAGAAGCAAGTTATTACGGAGCCGTTTAAAATAGCAATTACCCTACCCAATCACTAGAGAGTTTACAAAGTGTTTTCATGTACATCATAGGCCTCTGGCTTTATGGTGGGAGGTAGGCTTGGTGGGGGGTAGCAGACATGTGTGTGAGCGTGCCTCCTTCGTGGCTAGGGAAACCGAGGCACGAGCTGGAAGGGTCTTGGTCAAGTTCCCCCAGTGAAGCACTGGAACTTACGGCTTCCTTATGTCTCACGAGGCATGTTCTGATCCTGGCGTCAGCTTCCTGTGCCTCAGACCCTCTGGATGAAATCCTAGAGCACTCCGAATATAGACCTGAGGATGGTGTTTCAAATAGGGCTCATGACCTATCGCAAGGTTAGAGACCCAGCGAGTGGGTCCCAGTGAGCTTGCTGCATGACATAGAAGGGAGCACACTGCCTGGGTCACAGCTCAGAAGGCGAAGTACCTTTGCCGGAGAGTTTGTCCCAGCCACATGACGTCCCCACTGCTCATGGTCGGGAAAGTCTTGCTGTGGAGGAGGACGACATCATGCTGGGCAGTGGAGGGTTAGGCAGAAGGAGGCAGACCTTCAGAGGGACGGAGGGATGCCGTAGCTGCCCCAAGGGCCTCAGGCACAGCAAGGATCGTGAGGAGGGGCCAGAGCGGGCCACGTGTCCTGCTGCTGTGAGTCACAGCTACCTTGACAGCACGGAGCAGCTGACCCTCAGCTGGTTATGTGCTCTCCCTCTGGTGGGAGGAGCACTGAGAATCAAGCAATTGGGGGAGGGGGAGGGTGGAGGCATGGGGGGCAGGGGGCTTGGCATGACAGGAAGGGAAGGGGATCCAGGCCCAGACTGAAGCCTGCTGGGTCCCAGCAACCAGCCACACCAAAAGCAGCAAGGCCTGCTTCTTAATCCTTCCTCCCTGTGTATTCAAGGCCTGGGAACGCCATGACCGCAGACAGTGGCCATTCAGAGTCTGCGGTTTCGCAGGAACCCTGGGGCCTGAGGCCCACTGTGATTCTCAGCTCTCCCCTTCCCCACTCTCCCTGCCCCTGCCCCTACATGCCCTGCTCTCGCCCAGAGGGAGCTCCCCCAGGAGACAGACCTGCCATCCTGGGCCAAGTCTGCCCATCCCAGCAGAGCAGAGCCAGGCAGCCCAGATGAACCCTTGGTGCACCAAGCAGCTGCGGGCCCGGGGCCCCCAGGGGCCGAGTCACGGGGCCTGATCCTCTCTCCCCTCCCCGCAGGCCTGTGAGGCTTTAAAAACACTCTCTCCAGAGCAGCCCAGATGGCAGAGGCGGCCTCTGAAATGCTCGTCTGGTTTCTACTTTCAAGAACGCAGGCACCCAGGAGTTTGGGGTCAGATGGCCCCGGCTGTGCCTGGTCTGAGAAGTTTCCCCTCTGTCCTGCCCGGACGGGAGGTCCAGTCTGGGTCTGCCAGGGTTGATGACCAAGTTGCCAAAACCTCACCGCCATTGAGTTCTGTATCACCTCATAAAGACGTTACAGGGCAGGGTGGAACTGCCCCCGTGCCCCGTTTCTGAGACTGTCGCTCTTGGCGGGTGTAGAAAGCCTCATCTTTCTCCTGCCGAGCAGCTGGTGGATTCGAATTACTGACTTCGTAGTTAGTAGCCCAAGGGGTGCAGAAATGGGGTGGCATCAGAGGGGGCCACTCAAGACACCCAAAGCTGGGCCAGCAGAGGGTAGAGTCCCTAGAGAAGGGTGCGAGCTTAGCCCACGCTGGGGTAGGGCGCTTCTCAGCACTGCATGTGGCCCAGAGCTAGTGTGAGCTGGTAGATGACTACCTGGGAAGGGGCACGCTGACCTTGAAGCACCTTTCCAAGCCCACCGTCTCCAGCAGATACAAGTCCCATCCTGGCCCTATGAGCACAGTAGTGGACTCGACCGTGGACTTCGCCCAGGCGCCTCTGCTCCTTTCAGGCTGGGGCATCTTTGGCTCCCAGCTACCAAAGTCTGGGCCAAGCCCACCGTGAACCACCAAGGCCAAAGTCACTACTGGCACACACCATGGTCATCCTAGCTGCCCACTGTCCTGAGGAGCATCCACGCTTCTTTCTCAAAGTCTCAACCTCACACACACTCATGCCCCCCCGCCCCCATCCCCGGGTAAAGTAGTATCTCTGGAAACGAGGTGATGAGAAAGGGGTGGTCACCAAGCGTCATCCTAAGTGAACCCCAGGAGAGGGGATGAGGTGGGCATTCTAGCCTTGGCGGCCAGAGAGCATGACTGGTGTTGGGAGGATTCGGTCAAAGGTGTCTGCCCGGTGGCAGGAGCCACACGACCAGACAATACAATCCCCCGGGTGACCCAAAATCCTGCTGTTCCACTATCTCTCCTCTCGATTCTTCCTCTAGACCAACATGGCCTTTAAGTCACCTCTGCCCATGCTGGTCTCTCCCCGCCAGTGAGAGGCTCTCTCACCTGCTCATGGGTCCTCCCATCTCGGCGAGCCAGACCCCCTTGGCCCTGACCACTCTCTAGGGCGAGGGTTTGCTTCCTCTGGATTTGGGCACCTCTATGACCCAGGGATTCTAGACCAAGCAAAAGGCCTCTCAGCACTGACCTTGGCTCCCACCGAACCCACAGGGCTCAGTCCACCCTCTTCCACAAATCCATACTATATGCAGGGTCCACCCGTCCCATCTCCTGGCCTGAGCAAGTCAGCAAGAGAAATAGACCCCCCTTCCCCCCACCCCCACCCCCAGTTCAGCTCTGGCTCACAGCAATAAAACACAGGGGTCAGGGTTTCCCAAGGTAAATGATCAGGTCTTTCTATAATGTGTATGGCTCTCCCTTGTGGGTTCAACAACCCCCTCCCCAACCTTCAGGTGATCAGTTAATACACTCACTGTGTGCCGCCCAGGGAGTGCCTCCACCACCTGTGTAGGAAACAGTGACTAACTAGATGTTGCTCCCTGAGGAGTCCCAGTAGGTTGGGCAGCAGTGTGGAAGGTAGGGATCTCCAGAGACCCAGATTGTGAGCCTCGTCACTACGTGACATCTGAAGCCCCTTCCTCCCAGCCAGGCAGCCCCACCCCTGCCCTGGAGTGGCCAGCCTTCCAGACCCACTGAGTCTTCCTGGCAGGAAGTAAGCCTGCCACCCTGGCAGACAGGACACAGCAGGGAGTGGGGGGGGGCTGCATGCTGTTGGGACCCCCCCTCTGGACAAGCAATAGTCCTTCTTTGCCCTCTGGACCCAAAGGGAGTCCCCACCCCACCCACTCCCAAGCCCTCCCATCCTTCTATAAGCCCCGCCCTTCTTTCTGCATCCAGAGAGTCAGGAAGTGAACAGTTGTCCCCCTCACTGGTCTATATTTGTGTAATTAGCGCTATTTAATTCCACGATGCTCCAGAGCTCGTAAAAGACAAAACATCTTTCAGCCGATTGCCGCCAATCTTGGCAGAGGCCACCAACGCCGGAAGCCGAAGGGAGCTGTGGTCGCTCCAGATATAAAGACACCCGCAGAGCAAATGACTGCCGTGAAGTTTAGGGGGCCCAACACTGGTACCTGAAAACGTGCGAGGGGAGGGGAGCAGGGGGCCTGTGGTCTTACAGGCTGGATGCAATCGCTGTGACCCTGAGGATGCTGGACGTGGGAGACTATTGATTCTTGAGCAAATCCCCTTCCTGACGTTAGCATGCAGGACCCCCAGCTCTCTCACCTGAGGGGCGCCCACCTGTGGGGCAGGTGGCGGAGGGGAGGCATTCTGCAACGTGGGGCATGGAATCAGATCAGCTAGCAGGGTCGCACCTCCCAAGTCTGCTTCCCTGCTCAGCTCTCCTCCGAGCAGGGGCCTCCGCCAGTCTCTGGGTTAAAGCAGATCCCCCCCCGCCCCCCACCCCACCCTGCGCAAGGCAGGGGCAGGCATGGTGCGGAGCCTCAGAAACAGCAGGCACAGGCTGGTCCTCCCCAGCGGCCACTGCAGCAAGATGCTCCCGGGCCCTGTGCCCCTCCTTCGGCACCCCTGAGTGGGCAGAGGAGACTCTTCTTGAAGACCACAAGAGAAGGAGGGGCTCATGGCTGGGGGGCCAGGACCAGGTCAGACAGCGCTCTGCAGGTTCCTGCTGGAGATTGCTGACACCTCCTTTCAGGTCCTGCTCCGAAGCCGTGGCCATGGAGACAGAAGAGGCCCGGCAACGGGTTTGCCCAGTGATGATGGGTCAAGTGCCCTGCAAACTCAGCACTCTGAACAGACACCGCCGCTCTTCATGCCTACAATGCACCCTCAGTGGAGACAGGCATGGGGTGCTCCACCAGGAGGGGCAAGCCCCAGGCAGCCGGAGCCCCACTCCTCACACAACCCATAATCCTACTATCCTCCCACCACCACCCCTTCTCACTCTGTAGCCCCCTCCCGTGACAGACACCACCACCAGCAGCCCCCTGACCACCATCACCACAACCACCTCTTCAGCCACGAGTTGGAAACAGCCCGATGGCAGTGGGTGGGTTTTTGGCACAGAACCCAGCGGAGAGCTTGTTAACTGGTGCTCCTCCCACGAGGCTGTCGAACGGAACCAGCCATAGCATCTCCTTGTTGTTGTGTCCCATTGAGTCCATTCTGCTTCCCAACGACCACAGGGGGCAGAGTGGAACCGGGGTTTGTGAGGCTGTGGGTGTTCGCGGGAATAGATGGTCCATTCTTTCCGCCCACAGAGCCACTGGTGAGTTTGAACCACCAACCTTCCCGTCAGAGGTCGCACGCTTCAGCATCACAACGCCCAGGGCTCCTTCTCCACCACCTCACACAGCAAGCTCACTGCTGCAGAGCCAAGTCCATAGGGACCCTACGGGGCGGCGCAGAGCAGACCCTCTGAGGTTCCAAGACTGAAGCGCTTTACAGGAGTAGAAAGCCTCCTTGTTTTCCCGCAAAGCAACCAGCGGTTTCGAACTGCTGGCCTTGTGATACACAGCAAACCAGTGAAGAACCCACGGTGCCACCAGTGTCGACTCAAATCAAACGCCCTGCCCTTGGGCCGAGGCCGGTTCATAGCGCCCTATGGGACAGGGCGGGATGTGTGACCACCAGTGCACAGTGCACAGCCCCCATCACCTCCCCGGGCACCCTCTGGGACAGGCTGGCGCACTGGCGTGCATGCCACGAGGCATCTTTACAACCATCTTCCCCTCCTTTGTCTTTTTAAAAGATCCCACGAGGAAGGTTGAAGAAACTGCAAGGCAATATGCTTCACTCGGTGAAACACAACCCTGAGTCTCTAAGATTTCAGCTTGGGTCAGGAGAGGGGGCGTTGTGGGGGTGGGAGGGAGGGTGGAGATTCCCAGGATGAGGGGAAGTGGGCAAACAAGAAGAAAGCTCTGCCCCCTTTGAGTTTCACCTTCTACCCACATGACCACAGCACACAGCACAGCAATGGTCCCCAGGGATACCCAGCACCCAACCCTGCACACGCCAAGAACCCTACTTGACTGCCACAACTCCATCTCCTGGCCCCTCTCAGCCTCCCTGAGGGAAGCTGCCTCTCTTCCACGGTACAAAATCCCCCAGGAAAACATCATACACATTGAGAAAGGGAGAAGCAAGAAGGCTCTGTGTGAGTCTAGGCTGACTGGAGAAACAAATTCATAGACCCCCATATGTGTATATGATAAGAAAGAGCTGTCTAGACCAGAGCAATCGAATACTGAGACAACATCCCACCCCAGTCCAGATCAAGTCCATAAATCCGATATTAGCCCATTATGTCTGACACCAATCTATAAATTCCTCTTCAGACTTCCGAAACACAAGCAATGACACTGAATGCAGGAAGGTTACAGGCCAATGGGTGGAAAGTCTTGTGGATCTAGTGGCGGTGGCAGCATCTCAGCTTTGGCGTGGGTCTCCACGTGGCTCTAGTGTCTTGTCATCAGGAATACCAAGCAGAGAGTGTGCTTGTCCCGCCTCCATTGAGCTAGCTATCTCTGTAGCACCTCCAAATGAGGTCGTCAAGCAGCGACCTGATTGACAGGCTAAATTCCACCCCTTTACTCATAAGAGGCTCAAGTTGGCACCAGATGATGCATCTACCACAGACTCTATAGAGAACAGGCGTGGGCTCCTCCCTCGTCCATGACAAGTGCCTGCCCAACCTCTGAGCGCCCAGGAGCTGCTGCCCTTAGAGTAAAGCCTCGCCGGCTGCACCTTCTCATGGCTCGTTGCAGCGTGTTTCTAACGCCCGTGCTGGGGCCGTTGCTTGACTTGGGGGTTTTGCTGGTCCTGAAAGGATTCCTGATGGTGTATTAGTTACACAGGCATTGGGCTGTTAAGCACAAGGTCAGAAGTTGGAAACCACCGATCACTCTTTGGGAGAAAGAAGAGGCTTTCTACTCCCATAAAGAATTACCGTCTCAGAAACCTACAGGGGGGCAGCTCTACCCTGTCCCAGAGGGTGGCTGTGAGTCCCGTGGACTTGATGGCAGTGAGTCTATTAGCAGTAAGGTCACTGAGATTCAGAGAAAGGAGAGGCCTCTCTGAGGACATCGTATCCAACAAGACAGGGGTGGACTGGCATCTACAGGGACGAAGGGCAGTACCACCTGCCATGGTGTCAAACAGGCACCAGGGGAAAAAATACCTTGGAAAGAAATGAAGCAATCTCTGGTGAGCAGATGAACATGATCCCATTGGCAGTGAAAAATCAATGAGGCAAAATGCTCAGCCTGTAAAAATCAATGGGGCAGCCCACCAATGGCCTGTATTCCCACCTGAATCGACACCTGACCACACCACAGCCTTTTGTGTGCTTGCCCAAACCAGCTCCCCATCCCAATAGCCAGGATGTGGGCCAGGTCACAGCTAACTCCCGGCCAAGTGCCCACAGCTGCGAGCAGCTGGTGGATGGGGCACAGCTGGGGACGGAAAGGAGCCTCGGGCAACGTGACCATCTGAGATGGAGGTTAGTAACCATCCAGACATCATCATGGAAGAAGCAGAGAGCTGCGGGCACTGCCTTATGGGAGCCAGTCATCTCTCACATCACCGCTCAGAGAGCAGGGCACTGATGTCCTATCAGGGTGACAAGGTGCTTCCTCAGGATGAGCCTATAGCTCAAGGAAATGGTCGTTTGTACAGGCCAAGTAAAGACTGTCAACCACACTGGAGTATGGAGGGAGAAGGAGAAGCAGGCAATGTATTAACAACTGTTCGGTTGTCTGTCTGGCCTCCAACCACAGAAAGAGACAGCTGGCTTCTCCTCCACTTTCCTGGACCTTTCCTTTTTTGCCCAAGAAACAAAAGCCCAAATAGATCAATGAAGCATCATCAAACCCAAGCATTGTTACTCATCATAAGATTTTATCCACAGAGTGGAATGGAGACACTAGCTACAGAGCAGCAGAAATTAGCATGTGGCCATATATCTAAGGAGAAGCCCTGGTGGCCTGGTGAGTCATGTGTGTGTTAGGCTGCTAACCACAAGGTCAGGAGTTCAAAACTACCAACTGCTCTTTGAGAGAAAGATGAGGCTTTCAACTCCTGTAAAGAGTTACATTCTCAGTAACCTACAGGGACAGATCTACCCTGGCCTGTAAGGTCAGTGTGAGTCAGAATCAACTCAGTGACGGAGAGCTACATCTAAGGAGAGCGTCTGTGTTTACAGAGCTCTGCTGCTCCTGGGAGAACCACCTGACAGTCTGTGTCCACAAAGAGTCCAGCCTTGGAGACTGCCCCCGCCCTCCCAAGGCAGTTCGACTTCCCAGCTGTAGGCTGAGGTTCTTGGAACCAGATACTTGATAAGGGTTTAAGAGGCAGAATATGAAAAGGACTCTGACAACTCATGTAAATGCAAAGAGAACCACCCCAGTCGAAAATTAAGTTGGGTGGGAAGTGGGGCGCAGATCACTTTTCACCAAACAAGATACCCACGTGACCAAGAAACACTTGAAAAGATGCTCAGTGCATCCTAGGGAAATGCAAATCCAAGCCTTCGCTTCACACCCGTGAGGATGGCGGTTATCAGAAAAACGGAACACAGTAAGTGCTGGCAAAGAAAGCTATGCAGAAATAAGAACCCTGGTCCATTGGTGGTGTGGACATGAAAATGGCAGTGCTAACAGAAAACAACACGTGAGACATACGATTATCATGTGACCCGGCAACCCCACTCCCAGCAAGTGTCCCAGAGGTTTGAAACCCAGGATTCGAACCGATGCTCGCCCGCTGAGCTTCACCACAGCACGATTCACAGTGGACCAAACAGGTTGACCCAAAGGGGCATCCTAAGTGTCCGTCACATGCGCAATTCCACAGGACAGGGCCGATGCGTGGGATGGAGCAGTCCTGGGTTCTGATACATGCTACGGCGTGGATGAACCTGGAAGACGGTCCTGTGTGAAATAAGTCACGTACAAGTGGATACATAGTATAGCATCCCACTTAGGTGCATATCAAAGCCAGTAAACACCTAGAGGCCATCACGGATCCGTGGTTACCAGAGTGGGTGACAGGTGCAGTGAGTTTCTGTTACGGATGATGAAAAGTCTGGTAGCGGAGACTGAGGATGATGGTTCAACCCGGTGGACGTACGCAATGCTGCTGAATTATACATGTGAAACCAAAGCAAAACAAACTGGAAGAATGACAAAGGGGCCTGAAGAAAGCTTTAGAGTGATGGATGGATCTGTTACCTTGATGAGGATGGCTTCACCGGTGTGTAGTTCTGACAAAACTCATTCAATGGTATCCTTTAAATAAGTAGTTTGTGGCATGCCAATTGTATCTCAGTAATGAAAACAAGACCCAACCCGCTACCAGCAAGTCGATCCATACCGAACTCATGGCCCCAGAGTCCATTTGGACTGCTCGCAGCCCTATAAAGCAAGGTGCGTTTCTGAGACTGTGACTCTTTCTGGCAGTAGGGAGCCTCGGGTGTCCCCTGAAAATCGATTCATAGCCACTTGAGAAAAGGTTTCCGAGACTGGCAATCTTTGTAGGAGCAGACAGCCTCATCATTTCCCTTAGAGTAGCCGGTGGGTTGGAACCGCTGACCTCACAGTTCTCTGCCCAGTCCTTCTCCCACTGCGCTACCTACAGTGGTGGCGCCCCTACAACAAGATAAAGTATATGCCCACTGCATTCCTTGGCCATCTTCTGTCATCCAGTTCTCCTGAGAGCTCGCTGTATTTGTAAATCACGCTACAAAGTCATGGACAGCAAGGACCAAGCCAAAACCAAAGTCACTGCCATTGAGTCGATGTCGACCCATAGCAACCCTACAGGACAGGGAAGAGCTACCACTGTGGGTTTCCAAGACTGAAACTCTTTATGGGAGTAGAAAGCCCCGTCTTTCTCTTGATGACAAGGACGGGTCTTATGTATTAGGTGCTAAGGACTCTACATGAATTACCTCATTAGGTAGACATGATCATTACCCCACTTTGCAGATGGGGAGACTAAGTTGTAGAGAAAACGGGAAACTGATCCACAGCTGCAGACCAGTCACAGAGCAGAGCAGGTTGCCTCACGAGAACTTGCTAGACATTCTCTATCCCCATCCCAGACCTACACTGTTTAGAACCGTGGTTTTCAATCGCCCTCAAGCCGCGACCCTTTAATACAGTTCCTCATGTGGTAGTAACCCCTCCACACCATAAAATTATTTTCGTTGCTACTTCATCACTGTCATTTTGCTACATTTATGAATTGGGCGACCCCCGTGAAAGGGTCGTTCGATCTCCCAAAGAGGTCGCGACCCACAGGTTGAGAACTGCTGGCTTAGAGGAAACCACACTACACTCAGTGCCATCGAGTGGATTCGACACAGTGTAGGCTAGAGCAGATAGCCTCAACTTCCTCCTGAGAAGCAGCTGGTGAGTTTGAACCGCTGACCTTGTAGGGAACGGTCTAATGCATCCCCATCAGGGCCAACTGGGCTCCTCGTAAGTCTGACACAGACTCAAGTTCAAGAACCACCGTTGAAGAGCAAACCTGTCCAAGCCATGGTTCCCACGATTGACCTTAGCAAGTTCTCAGGTGGGACTATATGGGGACTAGACTTTGAGAACCAATGTAACCGGTTCCCCCAAACCTCCACGCTAGAGGATCCCTCTCCTTCCCTGAATTCCCAACAATGCTACCAGCACGGCCCACTTTCTGCTTGGCATGTTCCCTGATGGTTACACCCTGTGTCTCTTTGCAGCCAAAGAGTTCCTCCTGTTGAGGTGAAAGTGCGCACCGAGCTGCCCCCGTGGTGTGGTGGTTACACATTAGGCTGTTGGGAGGAAGACAGGGCTTTCTACTCCCATAAAGAGTTACAGCCTCGGAGACCCGCAGGGGCAGTTCTACCCTGTCCTGTGCAGTCTCTGGGGCATCGACTCAAAGGCAGGAAGATGAGAGGCATGGTCACCGAAGGTGCAGTGCTCCGCACGGTGTGAAGTCCCGGAGGAAGCTGGGAGAACACCTGACAGGTATAGTGTGACCTGCAGTTGCTCCCTACGGAGCCCACTCCAGTTCTTTACGCCCCCGAGGGGTGGAGCCTCTTCCTTAGACAGGACGGGCGCAAGGCCCTCGGAGATGAAAAGATGCCACGTGTCCTGGGAACCCGCCTCTGGGCTTTGGAGACGGGTCCCCAGATATTTGCTCTTTAAAGGGCTCCCTCAAATCCACCGAGGCTGGACTCCAAGCCAAAGCTTCCTCCCACCATTCAGATCACCTTGCCCATCAGCAGTCTCTGGTGGTCACTTAAAACAAAACAAAACCAAAGGGAAAGGAAAAAACAAAACCCTTGGCTCCACAAGAAAGCCAGTTTTTTTTTATTTGATGCGTCCAGACTGCCGGTCTCCTTTCTCTTGGTGGGTTGGTGAAGCTGCGGCTGCCTGGCCCACCTCAGCGAGTTCACACTCAGTCTCACACACAGGCTTCAGGTCCAGATGCCCCTGCCCTGGCCAACCTAGGCGCCTCCCTGGAGTCCACCCACGGCCCCCAGGAGGCCATGCCAACCCCTCTTCCCTGAGCCCAACATCTCCTATGGAGGCCCCTGCCCACAGAACCAGGCCCCTTGGGGCTGTTCTGAAAGACAGGAGCGGATTTTAATTTCTTTAGCAGCTCATCAGGCATCAGAGAGGCCATGAAACTGAGAGCACTTCCTTTTGGTGGGAAAAAGCTGAGGACAGGGAAATGGGCAACAGACCAGCTGCTTTCAGACTGCCCCCAGGGCTGGCCCTGCTTAGAGGAAGCTTCAGCTGGAAGCCAGAGCTTGGCTCATAATGAGATGGAGAAGTGGTCAGCACAAACCAAGAGTCAGGCGCCTCTCCCTATCAGCTATCCCAGATCTTCCTCGGCTCTGACCCAGAGACACCAACCAGCCCACCACTGGACCCCCCTTCCCCATGAACCCTCCTACCCTCGACTCTCTCAGCACTGTGGCAGCCCCAGTAAGGAGGGACAAGAGGGGTCTGGGGTCTTCCCTGACCCAGTGCACTGGTGAGTGTTATGTGGGCGCTTGGCTGGGTGATGGTACCCAGCCAGCTGTCTAGTCAATCACTCATCTCCATGCCACTACGGAGGGGCCTTGTGGAAGCGCTGTCCACACTTCATTGAAGGAATGGAAATCACCATCCATTGGTCGGTGGGCCTCATCCAATCAGTTGAAGGCCTTCCAAGAAAAATCCGAGATGTCTCAAAGAAGAAGGGATTTGGTGTCTCAAGGCTGTAGTGTAGCAGGGACCCTGCCCGAGCTGCCAATCAGCCTGCCTGCCCTACTGCTTTCAGGCTCGAGACAAAAACACCGAGATGTAAACTTCCCATGTCTCTAGTTTCACCTATGGATTTTTGACCTGGAGCCAGAGCCCCTGCCATTGCCCTAGGTGTAACTATTTGGACATCAAACGTTTACACCCATGGAGTGGCAGGGAGTCTGGCGACAAGGGGCATGCTGCTGGAGTCAGTCACGTGAGTCTTCTATGAGCATCCGGAGATATCGTAGCAGGAAGGGAGTGCAGAGAAAGAAGAGGGGAAGGAATTTAGCTCCAGGTGGGAAGATGTGGCTCAGCTGATGCGGATCCAGAATTGACTGTGCCCAGAGCCTTTTGACCTTAATGACCTCCAGAACAGAGTGGCTGAGGGAGGGCGACTTCTGGAACTTCTTTTGAAAGGTGTTTCATTTCAGAAATAAATGAATAAAACTGAAGTGCTCTAGCAGCATCTCGGACCCCCTCCGAGGTTGCTGGGTGCAGAGGGCATGTGTCCTGAGGGCAGAGTGGGACTCCCAGGGCTTGAGGGTGAGCTGGCGCCCTGGACATGGTGGGCATGCGGCTTCGAGAGCTGCCACGCAGAAACCAAGACGCAAAAGAATAACAATGAGTATAAGCCGAGCCTCCCAGAAGCAAACGAAGAAAGGATTCCTCTACACCTAGCCCAGGCTCTCCACCGTCTGCAAAACAAGCCCCCAAGACCATCTAATGCAGTGGTTTTCCACCTTCCTAATGTAGTGAACCTTTCATACCATTCCTCATGTTGTGGTGATGCCCCAACCATAAATTTATGTTTGTTGCTACTTCATCACGGTCAGTTTGCTACTGTTAGGAATGAGGTGACCCTTATGAAAGGGTAGCTTGGCTCCCAAAGGGGTCATGACCCACAGGTTGAGAACTGCTGGTCGGACCAAATTCATAGTCACACAGCCCCTCCTGAGCCCCCAAAAATGCAAACCATTAGGAAGACCATATTGATATCAGACTGGCATTGACCATCACTAATAATGCTCTTGCCCACACGTGCTGTTTCCTTTGAGAGAGTGTAGTGCCCAACGGATAGGCATATGCCCTGAAGACAGCAGACCCAGGGGCAGTGCCCAGGCAGCTGGGGAAACACAGTTTGGCTGGTGCACTCACTGACCCGAGAGGGGCAGTTTCGTGTTTTCCCCACATCTCTTCTGAGTTCTCCCCGGAGAAGGACATCTTACTTGGTAAAGTAGAGGGGCAGCAATAAAAGAGGTTGACCATGGACAAGGTGGACTGACACAGTGGCTGCGACCACAGGCCCAAGCCTAACAATTGCAAGGATGGTGCAGGACTGGGTGGTGTATCGCCCAGTTGTACCTGGGGTCGTTGTGAGTGGGGACTGACCAGAGGGCAGCTAATAATAACAACTGCTTCTGGGTCTGGCTGGCACCGATATGTCTCCCAATCCTACAGCACCTTGCTATGGAATCGAAGCCTCTGCTCACACTTACCGTGATCCCGGGTCTATCTGTGTCTATGGATGTGGTCACGGTGCCTTCCCATCTAAGAGGCTCACCCATCAGTGCCCCACTGGACGATGCTCTGCTGTGATCCAGCAGGTGTTTGTAGCTCACTTTTAGACCTGGCTTGTCAGGGCATTTCAGTCTGGAAGTTGTGCTAAAACCTGTTCAACATGGAAAGCCCTTGCTGGAATTGGAAATACCAATGGTGTAGCTACCCGCCATCAGAGGAGCATGCCAGCTAAGAAGGAGTTACTGGGAACATGACAAGCTCCTAACCCCATGCTTGACCCCATCATCTCAGCTATCCCTCACACCGCGGGAAGATGGGGACTGACTGCTGTCACTCGCCTTGCCCAGAGGAAGTGGTCGGGGTTCAAAGAGAGGAAGTGACCGGAAGTGGAAGAGCCCAGATGAAACTCCAGGTGCCCAAGTCTAGGCGCTCACCTCTCTCCTGCTTCTCTCAGTTACCGGTGGTGCGGAACTCGGAGAAAACCCATTAGCATCTGACTCTGTGGCATGGACCAAAGTACCCTGTGAGCCTCAGGCTCCCCGTGAGCATGATGGGCTTAAGGTGGCATGTGCTGGACAGGGTGTGTGGGAAGAGCCTGGGCACACGGTGGCTGCTGTATGTATCCTCACCCATCATCATCATCATCATCACCTTGTAGTAGGCTCCCCTGTCAGCTCCACTTGTCCTCATGTGGTTGCTGATGAGAAAGGCATCCTTAGCCTTGTGCCCAAGCTTGACCTTTGCTCCAGACCTAGGAGAAGCCCCCTTACCACCAAGGGGAACGATTAGATTGCCCTCCCCACTCCAGCTGCACGTATACCCCATGGGCACATCTGAGCAAAAGAATCAAGCCAGTGGCCCTCGACTTGACCCCAACTCCTGGCAACCCCACTTGTGTTAGCATAGAACTGCACTGAGTCGTCCGTGACTGGGTTGTCACCAGTAGCGCACCCAGGCTTTCTTCTGAAGCCCCTGAAGTTGGACTTGAACTGCCAACCTTTCGGTTCACAGCCAAGGGTATCAATGGCTTGAGCCACACAGGCCCTCCACAAACAGAGCTGGGGGGGAGGGGGCAGCAGAGAGAGGAGGCAGGCTCTAGGCAGGGCCCCACCTGGCACAGTCTTGCTCAGCAAAGCCCTGGCCCATTAGAGCAGGCTCACCTTTCCCTCTGAGTAAGCCTGCCAGATATAGGCTGCTCCAGCGGGGCTGCAGGCACCTAGAGACCAATTAGGCAGCCAGTCCTTGGCAAGTCGACCCAGAGGACCCAACCGGGAGGCATGCTGGGAGAGGCTGGAAGCCGTGATCCCCTAGTGGACCCAAAGCCAGGAACTGCCTGGCCCGGCAGCTGTGACAACGAGGAGAGTCACAGGACCCAACTCTGAGATGTCAGCAGGGAGAAGGGGTTTGTGGGAGAGAGAGTTTCTGAAGCCACGCAGGCTTCCTGATGGTGGACTGCCAGGTGCCAGCTGTGCCTTGGGGCTTCCCGTTGCAAATGGGGTCACTAGATTGGCGTGCCTCTTGGTGTCACTGGGCTGGTGGAGAAGATGGTAATCAGCTTGGATCCAGGATATCTCAAAGGGCTGTGTATTTACACTGAACTAGGGGACTGCCCCCTGAGGGAAAGCAAGCTCTTCTTCAGGTGACCCAGAGTGCTCTTCTTGGGCCCGCTCCATACCCAGGCAGATGCCCAGTGCCCACCACCTGGCAGGGAAGAAGTGGACATTGCTGGAAGCTGTTATTCAAACCAAACCAAACTCCCTGCCATATCACTGAGTCAATTCTGACTCACAACAACCCTGCAAGACAGAGTGGAACTGTCACTGTGGGTTTCAGAGGCTGTAAATCTTCAGAGGCATAGAAAGCCTCGTCTTTCTCCTGTGTAGCAACTGGTGGGTTCGAACTGATGTCCTTGCAGTTCCTAGCCCAACACATAACCCACTATACCACCAGTGCTCCTCATGAGTGCAGTTATCGCTCACTCACTGCCATCAAGTCAATGCCAACTTACAGGGACCCTCCGAGACAGGGAAGAGGTGCCCCTTTGCCTGCTCCCCATAACTCCCTCCTGTCTCCTGAGGAGCAGTTTGTGCCGTCAGTTACAGTAAAGATTAATTCAATGTTCAGAGTCAGCCTTTCCGTTTCTTGCCGGTGGGATGGGGTGGAGGGTGGAATAGTAGGGAACGGGGCCTTTTTGGAAAGGGTCTTGGGTGGAGGTGTTTTCCACACTCAAAAGCACCCATTCAAAACAGCGAAGGCCCTTTCGAACATGAGTGCTTCGGCTGGGATTCTCCAGCTTGGGACAGACACCCAGAAATGGTCCTGGGGACTGTCTCAGGCCCACAGAGCAGGGGACATGCACCATAGCACCAAGCTCCCACGGCCACAACCCACAATGCATAGCTAAGAGGGAGGAGGACCAGGAAAAATGGAGGCCCCAGTCCCCTGAGAGTGAGGTGCCAAACAAAAGAGTTTTTATTTGGGCCAAGGCTTTTTCTCCAGCGTGGTCCTCTGCTGTCAATTTCATGGGGACACGCTCAGCCACGGGGCCGCAGCACCCACGAGCTCGGCCAGCCAGACCAGTCGTGTCATTTATCAACCCAGCAGAGGGGAAAATCCCTGGCTCTCTGACCCCGGACCTCCTTGCATCTCAATTCCCCTAGAAGAAACCTCAGCTGGCTCAGGCGTGGCCCCTCCCCCGGCGACCCTCTGCATCTGCAGCTCCCCCTTCCTGGCACCCTGCTCAGGGGAGGGGGCTGAGGCCCAGACATGCAGGCACCAGCCGGTCAGGACACGGTGGGCCACTCTGTTAAAGCCCCCCACCAGCTTTCTGGGTGGGGAAAGGGCACCCTCGGCAGCTTTGCCAGCAAGTGGAGAGAGGGGACCCGATCCTGAGGCTGCCTGGCCAGCTCAGCTCCCAGGGAGGTGGCGACAGAGGATGTATAGCTGGAGCAGAGAAGAGGCCCCTCGGATGGTAATGGCCCAGCAGCTGGGCTGCAGTGTCGACTAGACCCATCCCCGGCCCTGATGAGAAGGTGGGTAGGCCCATGGTGGGCGATCAGGAAAGAGGCAAGGCTGTGTGATGCTCTTGTTGGGAAGATGCCCAGGTGGCGGGGCAGCAGCATCCCCTCTTGTATTCACCTCTCCCAGGGCTTGGATTGCAGATGCCCCCCTCAAGACCAGCCACGGTGAAGGGAACACAGCGCCCCTGTCAACGCCCTGGCCCAGTCAGGGAACACAATCCCTGCCCTTGGTTCCTCTGTACGGAGGGGTCATATCCCAGAAAACACAAGCACAGCAGAAGTCACCCCTTCCCCGAATGTGGGTCTCGGACCTGTGATGGCCACCTTTCATTCCCATCTCCCATGGCTTCCCAACTGCCTGCCTCTCGGGGACACCTGTGCCTGCCTCTTACTGCAAGATGCAAGCCGTTCACTGGTATCCACATGGTGCCTGCTTCCCCCTAGCAGGATTGAAGGCCATATGAGGAACCAGCCTGGGTGAAATTCTACCCTGTGCTTTGTCCAAGGCCATGGGGCATGATCTTCAGCATGTGTGTTGTTCAGGAGAGTGACGGGCATACTGTCCACCTGCTTTCTAAATATGTATGTTGTTGGGTGCTATCCCATCCATTTTAGCTCAGTGATCAAACGTGACTGAGTAGCCCTTTCTCCCCCCCTTCCCCGGGGGTTTCTTAGGCTGGAATCTTACAGGGTCAGGTTACCAGGTCTTTCTCCCGCTGAGTTCCTGGGTAGGTTTGAACCGCCAACCTTTGGGCCAGCAACCCAGGAAGTAACCAGGGCCTCACCAGAATTACTTTAAGAAGTAATGGGAATTACTAATCAGAAGACTTGACATTGGTGGGGGCTCTCAGCACGTGGTCCCAGGATCCCAAAGCGGCAAATATAAAACTTCAGGCCCCACCCACCTGCAGCACAAGCTCAAGGGGAAGGGGGACAGCTATTGTGGCTTGCCGGCCACCACCACCCCAGGAGACTCTGGTGCGTGCCTAAGTTTGAAAGCCATTAAGGCACGGTGCAGAGGGCTGTTGTCCCCTCGATGAAGTCTCCGCATCTGTAGGACACACGTCAAACCAGACTGGTCTCCCATAAAATGACACCATAATGGTGGATCTTACTGTACTGGTGGCCGGTTGCTTGGATTAAATACCAAAAGCTTTCAAAAAACTCATGGAAAACTGGAACCGAAAGATCAGGGAATTTTTCCATGATCCTTTTGAAGCCCCTGCATGTATGTTGTTAAATGGCATGGAGCCGGTCCGACTTGTAGAGGCCCCTGAACAAGGGATCGGAAGACCACCCGTCCTGAGCCAGCCTCACACTTGTTCCGTGTGAGCCCCCGTGTTGCTCTGCCTCCTTTTCACCCATCCTCAATTTTTAGCAAGCAAGTACATTGTTCGGCACACTTTAAACGCTCATAAATGCTAGCTAATAGTTTGTATTACCCTTCCTTGCAGCCCTCAGAAGGGGCCCTGGTGTCATAGTGGTTAAGTGTTGGGCCGCTAATCACAAGGTCAGCAGTTTGAAACTTTCAGGCATTCCTCGGGAGAAAAAGGAGGCTTTCTGCTTCTGGAAAGAGTGCCAGGCCCTTGGAGGGGGTGGGCGAGAGGGAGGGGGGGAAAAGAAGAGCAGATACCAAGGGGCTCAATGGAAAATAAATGTCTAGAAAATGATGAGAGCAACGTATGTACAACTATGCTTGATACGATTGATGCATGGGTTGTTATAAGAGCTGGAAGAGGCCCCAATAAAATTATCTTTTGATAAAGAATAAATAAATAAATGATTTGGGTTTTTTTAAAAAGAAGAAACCAGGACCAGGCTCAGAAAGCCACAGGGGCAGGTGTACCCTGTCCTAGAGGGCCACTATGATTGGCAGTCGACTCGATGGCAGCGTGACAGCAGCCCCAAGAGGCAGGTTCCACCACAGGCCTCCTTGGGCGCCACAAACTCCCTTGGGAGCTCTTTGGGCAGCAGGCCTAACCGGCCGCAGTCTTAACCCATTCTACTCGGCACACCTGGAGGCCGGAGATCATGCGTCAGAATCAGCAGGATGGCGATGTGCACCAACTAACCCGTGTGACAGACCAGGACACTGAGGGCTTGGGGCTTGTAAGCTCGAGGTCCCTCGGCTGTCCCCAAGCCTCTGAAAGCCATTTCCTCCCAGAAGAGGCTCCAGTGTTGACTGGCCAACGGGTCAGTCCTTCTCCTCTTTCGTCCCTGACTGGCTGCAGTTCCCAACCGGGACGAAGGCCTCCTCCCTATGAGGGTCTCTAAACACCTGGAGGCCAGGCTGCTGTGCTTGACTCCGGGCTGCCAGCACTTCGTATCCAAGGACCAGGATGTCGGCCACACGATGGTTCTGCACCATAAAGGGTTGCCAGCGGCACCTCCAACTGGGCGGGCACGTCGCCATGTGGAAGGCTGCCTGAAGACTCCCCCAAACTAATGACAGCGGCAGGGGGCAGCCAGAAACCTCATCCAGGGAGCGTGTCTCCTTCAGAGTCCCCAAAGCCCCTTTCATTGTCAGCTTTAGGCTGGTCCCTTTCCAGGGGGCACGTGGCATCACCTCACCCCTCCCGCTCCAAAAGCTTAAAACCAAACTCACTGCCGTCGAATGCATGCTGACTCACAGCCACTCCCAGAGGACCAGGCAGAACAGCCGCTGTGCTTTCTGCAGACTGCCATTCCTTATGGGAGGAGAAAGCCTTACCCACTACGAGCCCCCAGCTAGCCATCCTCCAGGGGCCCACCTCGGACAGGAAGCAGATGCAAGCTCAGGAGAGTCCACGGAGGTGAAACGCCTTCTGTTCATCCTTTGATTCCGACAGGGGGGGAGCCGAGAGAACCAGGGAGGCGAGTGTATGCTATTTGGAAAACTGGCTGTCAAAAATACAAGGGGGCGGGGGGACTCATGGCTTCAGGGGCAATGAGCTTCTGTTATGGGTGATGGAAAAGGAACCAAGAGCCGAAAAAATGGTGAAGTGGCAAATGCTTCGTTTATTTAGAGCCTAAGTTCCCAAATGTGTTAGTCTGGGTGGACTAGAGAATCAGATCCAGGGAGACTCATATATGTGTAAGAGAGAACTTTATACAAAGAGAAATTGTATATTGAGAAAACATCCCAGCCCAGTCCAGATCAAGTCTGATAGTAACCCATCTGTTGGATACTAATCTATAAATTCCTCTTCAGGCTCATGAACACATGCAATGAATGGAGAAAGATCACAGGCCAGTGGGTGGAAACTCTTGTGGATCCAGAGGCGGTGGAAGCATCTCAGCGCTGGCATGGATCTCCATGTGGCTCCTCCAGCTCCAGGCTCTAGCGTAGCTCCATGTGGCTTGTCAACAGGAATGTCTCACAGGGAGACAAAGCAGAGAGTGTATGTGTCTGGCCTCCAGGGAGCTGTTTATATCTGTCATGCTTCCAAACCAGGTCATCAAGCTGCGAGCTAATTGACAGTCTAGACTCCACCCCTTCATACTTCATAGTCTCAAGTTGACAAGTGATTATGTAACACCACACCAAACATATCTGGACTAATTGTCACTTTCCAGAAGATAAAATGACTCAGCACCCCCTGGCAATTAAAAGCTTTTGTACTGTAGCCCATCAACCAGGATAAAGTGTAGGTACCTGCTTTTGCAGCCCCCCTGCAGTGTCTCAGCAGCCCCCATCCAAGGCGGTGGTATCTCCCACTCTGGGAAGCACTGATATAGTGAGAGGCGGTTGTTTGTTGCTGTGGGGTCCCTTCCAACTCATGGTGACCTCACGTGTGCAGAGCAGAACTATTCTAGGGGGTTCGCAGGATGGGGACCTTCCAGAAACAGATGTCAGGCTTATCTTAGGGGGCCCCTCTGGGTGGACTCAAACCGCCAATCTCCGGGTAAGTGATTGAGCATATAACAATCTCTGTGTCACGAGGAGAGATAGCTATAGACCATCTATCAGATACGGTCACCTTGAGTAGCAATCTACTTGATAGCAGTGCGTTTAGTTGTGTGTGTGTGTGTGTGTGTGTGTGTGTGTGTGTGTGTGTGTGTGTGTGTGTCTTCATCTCGCATGATGAACTATGGGACAAAAGTTCTTAATTGCCAGAGGAGCACTGAGTGCTTTTTTGTTTTCTCTGAAAAAGGGGGCAGCAGGCCCGATACGTGTAGGAACCTGTGGCTATACACTTGTGAAGGTGCTATTTCATCTCTCTCCTCCTTCCCCCAATGAATCCTGCTCTCCTCTTCTATTTACACCACATCAAAACGGCAGGGTTGGCCTCCTCCAGGGACCCAAATCCTGCTCCTTTGAAATGTCCTTTGAGTTTGGGGAACAAAAAGAAGTCTGAAGGAGGAGGATTGGGGCTATAGAGTGGATGGGATAAGGTTTCTCAACGATATTCTCACAGGACGGCCCTTGCTCCTTTCGAAGAATAAGCAGGTGCATTGTCGACATGGGGAAGAAAAAGAAATCCCGCCCCCCCTTGGCACAACTTCCTCAGCTTTTTTCTCACCGGTGCAATTTTCAACTTTCTTAAAACTCCTTGCATGGAAACTCCCAGAAGCATCCAGTTTCCTTTGAGAAAATAGATCACGATCATGCCTTTAAAATAATTAATAAACACCCATAACCTTCCAGCGGACCTCTCTGCCTTGAATTGAACAAGGCCCGGTGGCTAGATCCCCTCGGAAGCCAGTGCTGGGACTGGACCCGTTTTTTATTTTAGAAGGTGTCCTACGACAGGTGTGTCCTGGAGAGAGCTTGTCTTCTGCCATCCGCTGGCGGCAGAGACACGGTTTGCCCACACTGTGTTTATCATTTCTCATTGCCACTGTGCCGATGCCGACTCGACAGGACAGGGTGGTGAGTTTCCGAGACTGTAACTCCACAGGAGTAGAGCGCCCCGTCTCTTTCCTGCAAGAGTGCCTGGTGGCTTCAAACTGTTGACCTTGCAGTTAGCAACCCAATGGGGAGCCACGACCTCACCAGGTTTATAATAACCCTCCTGGGTTTATAATAAGCCTGTGTCTGTAAGAAAGGGACCGCGAGTAGCAGTTTGGTCTTTTTTGTACTTACCGCGTGCGTGCGTGCGTGCGTGTGTGTGTGTGTGTGCTCGCGAATGCATGGAATGTGTTGAATTGGTAGCATCAATAAGAAGTTACTGGAAAGCCTGCCCAGTGGAAAGCTGCCGAGGCAACGAGCCAGCGGGAAGACAAAGTCACAGCAACAAGCACCACACACGCCAATCACAGGTGTCCCCATGCACTCCAAGTCGAGTGAAGTCAGCGGCGCTGATGGAATTGGCCATTTCCCCCTAACTTAACACCTCTTTCCAAATACATGCCCCCCTTCCTCCAGAGACTTCCCACTGCTTCTTCCCCCAGTCCCCTCACCTCTCCGTAAGAGGTAGCGACCAAGTGTGCTAAAACTGTTTCTTCTCTCGCATACCATTAAGCTGTCAAGTTGAGCTGGTGAGCAAACCCAGAGAGTGCTGGGCCTGGCATGATAATGGCGACACTGGCGATTATGTTTCCTGCCCGGGACCATCCCTGCTTCAATGTTACTGGCTCTGGGTCATGTTTTATGATCTTTGGATGCTGATGGAAATAATCAGAGAGATTACGGCCTGATAGAGAAGGAGGGGAGTCGGGGAGGAGTGTTGTTGTTTTGTTTTGTTTTGTTTAGGCTTTGAGTTGTTTTCCTTTTGCCACCCACCCGGTTATAAACTCACCCCTCCGCCCCCAATGCAAATAAAAAAAGAAGAAAAAAAAAACCTCTCCATAAATACCTTGCCCACATCAGGGAAATAGCTGAGTTACACATTTGAGTACCATTTTTGAGGACACTTTAAATAAAGCATCGGTTGCTGCTTTCAATTTAACGTGTGAACGGGAGCCGCTGAGGCAGGCAGAGATGATAAGGTGTGGGGACAGGCTCACAGCTTCCGCGGGTGCATCTGCTCAGACTTTTAACAGATCCGAAGGCACTGAAGGCATGTTGGGGACAAGCCGCATGCAAGACCCACTCAGCAACTGCAGGAGCGCCCACTAAGCCTGCGCAGAGGCGAGGTGCAAGATGCTGCAGGAGCCAGAGAAAGTGAACGAGGTTCTGCCCCTGGGTGGGTGGTCTTGGCATGAAAATTGCAATCATTTAAAGACAAAGCACTAGACACTGTCCGACACTGGCAAAGCCCTGCCGGAGTTTGTGGCGATTCAGTGCAACAACCACCAGTGGTGCTGATAGTGCCTGGATTGAAGTAGGGGTGTGTGTGCGCGTGTGTGGGCGAGGGGGTGGGTAGTGACACTGGAAAGCAGATATGATGGTGGAACAGGAAGTGAGGACCATCCATCGTCTTGATAATCCATCTGGTGGGGGCTGAAGACAGTAAAATGATTAGGTGAAAAGCCCGATGCATCGTGGGTAAAACTTGGACGGAGGAAGATGAGGGGTCGGGGAACTGTCGACGCACAAAAGTGGCAGGAAAACTGGGCAGTAGCTCAGGACAGAGCCAGTGGTCCAATCTGCAAGGCTCTGCACGCGTCGTCCCACGATCTGAAAGTAGATTCTTGTTTCACACAGCCTGCTGGTGGCCTTCACAGTCTATGTGTCTTGAGAATGTTCTTCAGGTTTAGAATGTCCACAGACATTACCTCTAGAAATATTCTTTCTTCATTTTCTTCTTCTTCCTCTTTCTCTCTCTCTCTCTCTCTCTCTCTCTCTCTCTCTCTCTCTCTCTCTCTCTCTCTCTCTCTCTCTCCACACACACACAATAAAGATAGGTAAGACCTTTTTACAGCATCCTCTATGTCTCTTGTCCTCTTTTCTGAATTTTCTAGCTTTCATTCTTGGATGGTTTCTCCTCTGCTCTGTCTCCACTTCATTTATGATCTCTTTAGCTGTGTCTAACCCTTTCAGAACCCATCCCCGAATCCCTCATTTCAGCTGGTGTTTTTTTCGGCCCTTGAATGTCTTTGGGGGGGTTCTCCTTCTAGCCCTGTATCATTTTGATGATGTCTGGTTTGCTGTTAAGGGGCCCTGGTGGCATCATGGGTGATTTATTCTACTCTGTCTTCTAGGGTCGTGATGAGTCAGAGACGACTCAGTGGCAGTGAGTAGGCACTTGCTGCCAACATTTGCAATCGTGTCTAAATTTCCTTGAAAACAAGAAGCCGAGATCTATGACACCCGGTGTCTTATCATCGTGGCGGTATTCAGCAGCCCGGTGAGTCCGCTGTGTCCTTTGGTTCTGGTTCATTTTGATTCGTTTCCGTGTGTACCACTCTATCTGTAGCTGTGTGCGGGGTGGGCGGTGTATTCAGAAAAGGTCTGTGGGAATAATATCATGGCGAAGGTAATGTTCTTCCTTCAAGATTAATGATTTCCTTCTACCAGGTGACTGATGGAAATTTGGGACCCCATTCAGCCCATTCCAGTAACTGAGGTCTCTCCCGCGCTGCTCACAGGGTTTAAGTGGGGTTTCAGAACTTGCAAGACATGGTTTACATAGAATGCTGACCCCAAATGCCCTCACCCTTGGCCGGCCTCAGACTTACACTGTCATTCCCTAGGTCCTGGGCTTGTCCAACATAGTGCTGAGACTTTCAGAAATCTCTCTAGAAGCCACCAAATATCTCACTTCTTGGAGAACCGACCCCACCATCTCCATCATCTTCTAATGCTTGTCATTATAACACCCCTCCTTTGTCTGGTCTCCAAGCACAGGTTGAAAATACTCTCCCCACTTTCTCAACTGCCCTCAATGGTGGGTCCTCTGAATGCCTACTCTTCCATCATGAGATGGGGAAGTCCCGGAAAGAGAAACACTGGATTTCAGCTGAGGAGGAACTGAACGAGAGAGTGGACAGGTTGCTTCCCACACATGGGTGCATTCAAACGCCAGGTAGACTGTGGAGAGGCACGGAAGCCTCTTCAGGGCAGCAGGACCACCTGAGAGCTGAACTTGAGGAAGATGACTTGGAGAAGAACGAGCCAGAAGGAGAACAAAAGCACAGTTAGGAAGGAGGTCTCACTGGCTTTCGTAGACGGCTAGCAAGCACACCTGAACTAGGATTACGTAAGGTCAGGAGGCTGGGAAGGCGGGTAAATGGTAAGTCCGGGGGTTACCCTGTGAGTGAAGCGGACTTATCAGAAGCCTGAGACAAGAATCAGAGTAGGGGCAGGGACCCCAGAGGAAAGACATGAGGGGACACGTAGGCTAAGTGGTCCATAAACTGAAAGTAGGGTTCAAGGAGAAGAACAAGCCAAGGATGACAAGGAAGCTTTGAACTTGGGCATGAAAGGGGCTTGGAGCAAATGAGAGAAGGGACCAAGCTGCACCCACCCTCCCTCCCTTTAATCATGAGACCGCTCCCAGCAAAGTTCACAGGTTGACTTCTGTCTGGACGGCCGGTCTCCAATGAAGGAAGCAGTCAGAGAAGAGGTGGTTTCCCTGGGAATGAAGCAGCCCCCACAGGGATAGAAACATGGTAGCACCGTGGCCAGGCAGATGGGCAACCCCTAGAGAGTAGGACTAGTCACTGCGATGTGTGCGATCAAAGATTCTCAAACTGAAGGCGGAACAATTTGGGTTTGGGGAAAAGAGAAAGTTTCCGGGGTCTCTTCTTAATCACCAGAGGTCCGGACACAGGCAGGAGACCAGGCACGCTGGGCTGGGAGGTGCACACACCTCACAATGAGACACGGATCGTAGGGCACGCCTCGGACCAGTGCCATCAGCTTCCCTGCCTGAGGACTAGGTGACCACAAGGATAACTTCCCAGGCTTCTAGCTAGAGACAGAATCCAAAGGCAAGTGTAAGCCTCTCCACGGTGACCACACCTCAGACGGCCTAGAGGCCAGCCACGGGCTCGCGCCTCTTCTCCATCCTGCCTTTCTTTTCTAGGAATGAGTGTCGAAAGGGAGCCGGCTACCTGTGCGGAAATAACTTCTGCTTTCATTGTGAATATCCGGGAGAGAAAATAAAATACACGTAAAATGTGACCTGGGGAAGGGCTCCATGATTTCATCAACAAATTACCGAGCCCGACATCGATCTGAGCCGAACCTGAGCTATAGAGCGAGGAGAGCGGTGCGGCCACAAGGGTAAGTCTCCCCACACCAATAGAACCTCTTAGCTGCCACCATTTTTAAATTATTATTGTCTGCACTAAATCAATAAGGGCTGCAAAAAGCAAAGGAGCCTTCCTCCTCCTGATCCTTCTTATTGGCCTCTCCCTCATCAGACCTAGAATCCAGGCGCCTGGTGGCCCCACTCCCAGGACGCTGTGGGTTCGTATGGTCTGGCTCACAGTGTCCCGACTGAGTCCCCAAAGGACCCCACCTCCTGCCATCACTGCAGATTCTCCTGTGGGCGGCCTCCTTCTAGGGCAGGGAAAGTTAGGATGGAGGTGTGAGCAGAGGATTGGAACATGTAATAAGGCCGAGTGAGGCCTGAGGGAGAACATCCCAGGAATAGGCTGTCCGTTCCCTGAGGGTAGAGCCATGTTGGCGAATTCATCCTTCAAGTCCCAGCACCTCGCACACGCCTGGGTTCTGGCTGTTGTGTGGTGAGCTGCCCTTCAGTCTGTTCTGACTCCTGTGTGCGGAGGAGAGCGGACATGTGGGGTTTCCAAGACCGGGTCGTTCAGAAGCAGATCACCACGCGTGTCTTCCAAAATGCCTCTGAGGGGATTTGAACCAGGGACCGTTCAGTTAGTCACTGAGCACTTAGTCATGCTCATCGCTCAGGGCCTCAGCCGGGGTCAGAACAAGGCTTTCCACCATGTGTTGAACTGGGAGACCTAGTCAGGAATCCCCATCCTGGCCAGGCCATCCGGAAGCACGTGTCCACCTGAGAACAGGGCACTGGGTTGACTCCACGTCATCCTAACTTTCATTTCACCATCCCAACCAGGCTGCTCCCTGTAAATGCAACCTGGCGTTTTGCCCTCACAAAGCCTGCTTTCTGGCAGAGAGATAGGACTAACTGCCTTATTTTCCCCTCTGTGTGTGTGTGTGTGTGTGTGTGTGTGTGTCTGTGCGCGCGCGCGTGCGAGAAAGGCAGAGAAGTGAGGACACAGATGAGAAGCTGGGATGAACGTGTTAAGAGGTAGAAGAGGCTAAGAAAAGTTGGTGTGTTGCTGGGGAAGGAGAGGGGTTGGCTGATTGGTTAATGCCATCCTCCATCTAGTTAACTGGGCACGAGTGGCTCTGAGCATAGCAAGAGGTGACTGGGCACCCTCCTGCTGACTGGTGGACAGAATGATGTCCCATATTTGGAGTAAGGGTGAGGCATGGCCTACCAGGAACCTGGTCACACCGGAAGAACAGTGCTGAGTGGCCAGTCTTCTTTGAGAAACACAGCTATCCCTAAACTACTCCAACCCGGGACTGGCATGAACACCTGGACCAGACAGACAGCCTGCTCCAGGAGGGTGCCCTTGAACGTACACATCTGTGTTCAAGTTCCTTCCAGGATACTCTGGCCCCACACCACACAAGGACTGAAGTGACAGTTTCAGGAATGGTAGACCCCCCCCCCCAACTCCCAAAATGATCTTCAGAACGCAACACAATGGTGGCATTGCAGGGCAAATGCAGAGAATGTGTCCGTGGATGCTCTCACCCCACAGGAATGATCGCAAGCATCCAAGAGGAGGTGTGTATTAGAGATCCTCCTAGTGTGGCTCTTACCTTCCGCCAGTCTCTGGGTCCTAGAGAAGCAGCCAAGTGGAGCTGGGGATTTCCTATGGAAGTCCCTTGTCAACAAAGGAAGCAGTGACTAAGTATGACATTTTGAATTTCCATTGCTTGTTTCAGGTTCAAGGTGAATCTCTCTCTCTCTCTCTCTCTCTCTCTCTCTCTCTCTCTCTCTCTCTCTCTCTCTCTCTGCATTCTTTTGGAATTTCTCCAGTTGCCCGTGACACTGGCTCTGAAGCTGGGCTTCCTTGCTGTACAAGAATGGGGAAGGGACAGCCCTTCTGTTTCTCATGGAAGCCTCAATGAAGGAAGTATCATTCACTGATAAGAACCCCGAACAAAGCAGCAGCCTCAAGACCACACTCAAGGGAGCAAAGGCAGAGCCCAGCTGTTCGTCAAACCTTCTCTTCCCACTTGAGATTCCTTGGGCCAAGGAGGATGGAAGGCACTGGAAGTGATGACTCTCTTCTTCGCGATGCCACATGTCCTGATTCTTCCATGGGATTTGCCTGGGTCCCTTTGTGGAAGTCACATGCTCCATCTCATTGGAAAGCCTGGCTTGAGCTCAAGGGCCAGCATTTTTCCGAGTAGCAGAAATACTTGAATGGAATCAGAGGCCCTTAAATAAGCTCTCTGCATGATCTTAGGCATTGATGGGCTCCCCAAACCCAAGAGGCAACATGAGCACCCGGGCAATACAGTAAGCAATCCAGATGTGTAAAACAACTTGGGAGGAGAAGAGGGGAGGGTTTTTTTTTAGCCAACTGGAATGCATGTGTTTTCTGAGCAGTCCCCTCAGTCACTGCTACGTTTGAGTCCATGGTGGCAGCTGCTGTGTCAGTCCAACTTCTTGAGAGCCTTCCTCTCTTTAGTTGACCTTCTACTTACTTTATAAACATGATGTCCTTCTCCAGGGACTGATCCCCCTTGATTTTATGTTCAACATACTTAAGTCAAAGTCTCCCCATCCTTGCCTCACACGAGCAGTTTGTCCTTCCTCCAACACAGCTTTGTTTTATCTCCTGGCAGGCCAAGGTACTTTTCGATATTTTTCACCAATATTGTGATTCAAGGAAATCAATTATTCTTCAGTTTTCTTTATTCATTGTCCACCTTTCACAGGTATATTAAGTGATTAAAAATACCATGGCCTGTATCAGGCACTGTGTTAGTCAGGGTTGACTAGAGAAACAAATTCATAGACACTCATATGTGCATGAGAAAGAGCTTTATAGAAAGAGTAATTTTATATTGAGAAAACATCCCAGCTCAGTCCAAAATAAGTCCATAAATCCAATATTAGCCCAGATGTCCAATGCTAGTCCATAAATCCCCCCTTTAGACTCGTGCAGCATGTGCCAAATGCAGGAAGCTCACAGGCCAGTGGGTAGAAGGTCTTGTGGATCCAGTGGCGGTGGAAGCATCTCAACACTGGCACAGGTCTTCATGTGTCTCCTCCAGCTCTCTGAGTGTATCAACAGCAGGAAAGGGGAGGCAGAGAGAGTAGGTCTGGCCTCCAGTGAGCTATTTATTCCACTCCACCTGCAAAGGAGGTCCTCGAGGTGCAACCTGAGTGGCAGGATAGACTCCACCCCTTCACTCAAGTTGACAGGAGATGATGTAACCGCCACAGGCACACCTTAGTCTTCCAAGTAACATCTTTGCTTCTTAACACTTGAAAGAGGTCTTTTGCAGCAGATTTGCCCAAAGTCCTATGTCACTGGATTTTTTGCCTGCTGCTTCCACGGGTGTTGATTGTGGATCCTAGTAAGGTGAAATCCTACGCTACTTAAAAATTTTCCCTATTTGCCGGATGTTGCCAGTGGCGCCATTGCGAGGATTTTTGTTTCGTGTTGAGTTATGATCCCTATTGGATGCAGTGACCTTTGATCTTCACCTGTAGATGTTCAAGTCCTCTTCACTGTGAACAAGCAAGGTGGGCTCCGATGGCACAATTGGCTCAGGAGGCTCTTTCCGATCCTGATGCCACCCTCCTCTTGGTGTAGTCCAAAGCCCAGATGCTGTGCTCAGCAGACAGACTGGATAAGCACTGGGGAAGGAGACCGTCCTGTGGCACACCTTCCTGATTTCCAGCCACGCAGTCCCGGTGTTCTGTTCGAACCACAGCTCTGGTCTAGGTACATTCTGTACAATGTTGACCATAACTTGTTATGATCCCCACAGTCAAATGTCTTTTGCCTGGTCAGTCAAATAGATACAGACAGCTTTCTGATATTCAGCTTTCAGTCAAAATGTGACTCATGGGTTTTCTGGTCACAGTCGCGTTGCACAACGATCGGGGTTGGTCCAATTTGAGATTCATGTATCTCTCAGCCACAAAGAGAAAGGCCACTCCTAGGATAGCATCGGTCACTCCCTAAAGAAGGACCAGGCAAGCAGCAAACAAGCCGAAGGGCTCCTAGAGCGCTAGTGTCACCCCATGGTGCCTCCCAGGGAGGAGGAGGAAGGAAAACCCCACTTGAAAGACTCTTCAAGGTGACGTGGGCTTGTGCTCCCACTGTCCAGCCTCAAGGCAGACTCCATAGCTCTCCTCACAAAGGGCACCCCCACCTGACCCAGTGTGCCCTTGCTGGTGCCCTGACTGATGCTGGCAAAGTTCTTGAATTAATAGACATGAGGTTCTCTGAGCCCTCCAGTGAGTTCCCAGAAATACATGAGATGCAGATTTTTTTTCTGTAGCGTTGACATTTCCTTTTCAAGACTCAACTAAGAGCATCGACACAAACTTGCCAAGTTCTTTGACACCGCCCCCCGCCCATGTAATCAATTACAGTATACAATAAGAGTAATTCACATTTTTACACACACAGTTCAACACTGCTGATGCAGCAATGTCCTTTTTCATCTCAAGCAAACCTTCTCAGAGACAGTGTCCTGGGAAGCCCAGTGTATTTTCAGAATTTCTTTGGGAACTGTCAGAAAACCAAAAGTTGCCACAGAAAGTTTTGAGTCAACTGCTTGTTCAAAAATAGATAATTCAGCATTTCAGAAAATTTCCATTTGGGTCTAAAAGCATTCAGGTTTCCAACAGCCAGAAAGATTCACGCCATCTGAGACATAGAAAGAGGCTAATCAAACTAAAGGGAATTTCTACTCCCCCCCCAAAAAAAAAGTGTGGGAGGGGGAGCTCAAAAAAGATAATACAGTATCAACAAAATTAAAAAGAATAAAAACATTTTGTGCCTGATAACTGGTCCCTTCTACACCTCGTGGTCACACAAGATGGTGTGCTTCTTTCATGTGGGCTTTGTTACTTCTGAGCTAGATGGATGCTTGTTTACCTGCAAGCCTTTAAGACCCCAGACACTTAAAATCATATCAGTAGGTGCCCACCTTCCCGATATGATCACTGAAGACAAATGTATGCATAAGCAAATGTGGTGAAGAAAGCTGATGGTGCCGGCTATCAAAAGAGATAGTGTCTGCGGTCTTAAAGGCTTGAAGATAAATAAGTGGCCATCTAGCTGAGAAGCAACAAAGCCCACATGGAAGAAGCACATAAGCCTGTGTGTCCATGAGGTGTCGAAGGAATCAGGTATCAGGCATCAAAGAACAAAAAATATATATAATTGTACATGAGGGTGAGTGCAGAGTGGAGATCCAAAGCCCATCTGTAGGTAACGGGACACCCCTTTACAGAAGGGTCTTGGGGAGGAGATGAGCCAGTCAGGGTGCAGGGTAGCAACGATGAAACATACAACTTTTCTCTAGTTTCTAAATGCTTCCTCCTCCACTATCATGATCCCAATTCTACCTTACAAATCTGGCTAGACCAGAGGATGTACACTGGCACAGATGGGAACTGGAAACACAGGGAATCCAGGACAGATGATCCCTTTAGGACCAGTGGTGAGAGTGGTGATACTGGGAGGGTGGAGGGAAGGTGGAGTAGAAAGGGGGAATGGTTACAAGGATCTACATATAACCTCCTCCCTGGGGGATGGACAACAGAAAAGTGGATGAAGGGAGATGTCAGACAGTGTAAGATATAACAAAATAATGATAATTTATAAATTATCAAGGGTTCATGAGGGTGGGGGAGCGGGGAGGGAAGGGGGAAATGAGGAGCTGATATCAAGTAGAAAGCAAATGTTTTGAGAATGATGATGGCAGCAAATGTACAAATGTGCTTGACACAATGGATGGATGGATGGATGGATGGATGGATGGATGGATGGATTGTGATAAGAGTTGTGCAAACCCCCAATAAAATGATTTTTTAAAATTTGTTTAAAAGGTTCTTCTTGGCCGACTTAGATCTTATATGATTCTGGAATATGATCACGCACAACATCTAAAATTCGCTCTTGAGAACCAGAAAAAGAAAACAGAACTGTGGGTCCCTAGACTCTGTTCTGCCCGCAGCGGCTCTCACAGCCTGAAGGTGCTCTTTCTGTGTGGCAGACTCGGCAGAAAGCACATCTAGGCTGCCTTTAGACGGAGCCACCAAGTACCCTGGGCCCAGGTGGCTATTTCCACCCCAGCAGGAAGTGAAGAAAGAGGTAAGACTAATCAAGGAGGCGTGCCTGCTCTCATGTTCTTCCTTGTCCCTTCAGCCCTCATCGGGGTCGCAGCGGGCTCGTGCCTTCTGCGGTTTGAAGGACAGAAGGAAAGCACAGGATCGGGCCTCGATTTGCTCAACATGGACTTGTTCTTTTGCTTCCCTTTGCCAGAAAGTCCAACACGCTATGCGTCTGGGATCCAGGAAGTGAAAGAGAATGGAACAATGAATGTACAGGAAAACAGCACTGCCATCGAGTGGATTCCGACCTATCGTGACCGTGTAGGACAGAGTCGAACTGCCCCATAGGGTCTCCAAAGCTGTTCATCTTTACGGGAGCAGGCAGCCTCAACTCGCTCCGGGGGAGCGGCTGCTGGAGCCCAACTCCTGTCCCGATGGCTGGTAGCCCAGTGTGAGCCCGCTGTGCCCCAGCGCTCCTCAGGAGGTACAATCTGGTGGGGTCCCGCATGAAAATATCTAGGAGGAAACGTCTCCTGAAAACAGGACCATATTGGCCAATGGGGGCCACATCGTTTGGATTTGGGAGTGCTGTTGGTGAATGCTATCGTGTTGATGGGACTCATGGCAGCCCCATGTGACAGAGTCCACCTGCGCCGTGGGATTTTCCTGGTTGCCATCTTTACAGAAGCAGATCTCTAGGGCTTTCTCCCATGGTGGATGGATATGAACTGCTAATCTTTCTGTTGGCAGCCAAGTGTTTAATCTTTGCTCCACCAGCAATCCTTGAATGTAGAAATAAACAGTGGCAAAGAAAACCTATTGCTGCCAAGTGGATTCTGACTCACTGTGACCCTGCAAGTTGGAGTACAGTGGCGATGCCGTCCTCTTTACAGAAGCGGACTTCCCCATCTTTCTCCCACAGAGCAGCTGTGGGTTTGAACTGCCCACGTTTCACTCAACCCTGTGCCACCAAGCTGGTAGAGTCAGGAATAGGAAAGGACAAGTGCTGACAATAATGGGCACGGAGTAGTTTTTAATGTTATTTTACATGACAGAGAGGAGGGGAACCCTTTGATGGGAAACCGAGTTCTAAATGACTGAAAAGCAACCGATGAAACATACAACTTTCCTCTACTTCTTTAATGCTACCCCTAACACCCCCCCCCACTATCATGATCCCAATTCTACCTTACAAATCGGCTAGACCAGAGCAGGTACATGGGTACAGATAAGAGCTGAAAACACAGGGAATCCAGGACAGATAACCCCTCAAGACCAATAATGAGAGTAGCCATTCTAGGAGGTTAAGGGGAAGATGGGGGCAGGGCGGCACACTATCACAATGATCTACATATAACCCCCTCCCTGGGGGACAGACAACAGAAACGTCGGTGAAGGGAGACATTGGTCAGTGTAAGACACAAAAAAATAGTAATTTATAAATTATCAAGGATTCGTGAGGGAAGGTGGGAGAAGAAGGGAAGGGAAAAATCAGGAGCTGATACCAAGGGCTCACATAGAAAGAAAAGGTTTTTAAATGATGATGACAACAAATGTACAAATACGCTTGACACAATGGATGAATGGATGGTTGGATGGATGGATTGTGATAAGAGCTGCACGAACCCTCAATAAAATGATTTTTTAATGCCAATCTCCTGTTTGGTTAGTAAATATGGTTATGTTGACATTATAATATCAGTGCTTGTGCTTTTGCAATAAATGTCTATAGAAGGAAAGAAAAGTAATTCCTCACCGCTGTCCTGACATGCCAGGGACTGTGGTCCTGCTCTGGGCTGCCTAATGGGCTGATCTGCAGAAGCGCCGTGAAAGGCTGGGCCAAATATCCTCCAACCACATCCTACCCCAATCCCCAGCACCGTGGGATGGTCCATCCCATCAATCTGGTCTAAAGGTGAGGAATCTATTATATTTCAAAATTCCCCAGGTGACTCCTAGGACAAACAGTCAGAAATCCTCTGTCTCAAGGTCTGACCCATGAGACAGACAAAATGAAAATATGCAAGTCAGATGGTCAAATGCACACACACACACACACACACACACACACACACACTGCCGAGCTCCACTATTCAAGGAAAGAGAGCCCCAAATACATGCTGATTCAGCACAAGGGGTCTTAAAAAAAAAAACAACCAAAAACCCCCTGATTTTTCAAATGCTTCCTCTTTTGAAACAGTGAAGGGGATTCCCGTGGGCAAACTCCATGGTGTATCTTCCCTGATTCCCGTGCACAGAGATCATGTGAACCTTCAAGTCCTTCCCAACAGGAAGGCATTCAGGTCCACGCTCTTCGGGGCCAGATGTGGGGACAAACGCCTGACAGACCCCAGATCCCCTCGCAGTGAGGACGGCACACTCACACCCCTACTATAGATGAGGAAGCAATCTCAGAGGGCCTGCAGTCACCTGGCCAAGTCAGCCCCTGGTTACATGTAATGTGAATGGAATCTAGACTTGATTCCAGAGCATTGACCTTTAAGCCTACGGTATGCTGTATCACCTGTCTGTCTGTCTGTCATCTTATGGTGGCCTGCCTCTTGCTAAATGTTCTGACACAGATCTTTCACATAGCAGCAGGGTCGCCCCTGGTGGCCAGGTCTCAGTGGACTCTCTGGACTGGGAAGAGAAAACTGACCAGCTACTTGGGGGAAATTAACCAGTGAAAATCATCTTGGTCATCTGGGTTAGGGTTAGGGTTAGGGTTAGGTTTAGGGTTAGGGTTATGGTTAGGTTTTAGGGTTAGGGTTAGGGTTAGACTAGAGCAGCGGTTCTCAACCTTCCTAATGCCGCGACCCTTTCATACAGTTCCTCATGTGGTGGTGAACTCCCCCACCATAAAGTTATTTTTGTTGCTACTTCATAACCATAATTTTGCTACTGTTATGAATCGGGGACACCCATAAAAGGGCTCTAGACCCATAGGTTGTGAACTACTGGACTGGAGGCTGCAACCCCTCCAGTCCCCAGGTCAGAGGCACTCAGAATAGTGTGGCTACCACACGGGGCCAGGCGTGCCGAGGCTGTGAAGGTGGTACAAGTGGATGAGGTAAAGCTTCATTCTGTGGGAAGCGAGGCCGCGATGTGTGAAAGCCAACTCAGCAGCCACCAACTGCCATGTTGCCTCCTGTCATCCCTCCACGCCTAGACAGCGGCTTCAGTTTCTCGGACTGCCGATGTCGCATCACAAACTTAAGCCAACGAAGTTTCTTGGTCCCCTTGCCAGATCCTGCCAGTGCACAAGGGTTGAGGATCCAGCAGGTGCAGATAGCAAGAGGAGAGGACAGACGTTGAGTCCAGGATGCCCGGGGGAGGGCCCGAGCTACCCCAGGGATCCAAGAATCAACCATCCACCAAGCAGGAGGCCTGAGGGACAGACAGCCCAACATCAGGGGAACCCCGAACCACGGAGAAGAGAGAGCAAGGGCAGACGAAGCAAATGGGGGCGAGGCAAGAGCTTGGCAGTGCCCGTCGACTATTCTTTGGGCCGCTCTGTATTTTTTGGGTCTTATGCAGCAGCTGGGAAAATGATCCCTAGAAGGACCAGGGAGGAGAGCACGGCTCCCTTTGTAGCCACCGACACAGCTCCCCAAATCGCCAGGACGGAATCAGGCCAGCGAGCCCTCACTGACGCACACAGGGACCCCAGGGAGTCTGAGCCGGAGCCGATCGAATGCTGGTGAACAAAACGTGAAACCGAAGGCAACACCCAGACAAACAGAGCGCTTTGAATTGGTGGCTGCGCTCCAGGACAGCGAGCGGGGGAGCAAAGACAGACAAAGGCTCGCTTTGCAAAGTCTCCGAAGAGTTTCTAGGAATGCCACGTCTCGAATCCGGTGGGGCTGGCGTGGGGTTGGGGAGACTTCTGGGTGTTAAACAACACCAACTTGTCTTGAGGAGGAAGAGGGGTCCAAGTCTCGCCTGGCCCTCCTCTTTAATCAAATTCAATCTGACTGCAAAATTCACTTGGATCCAGGTTTCATTCTAACTGGAAGATGACTGAGAAAGGAGATGGGCCAAAGGCAATTTCCAAAACATGTGGGGTTCCCATCCGTTGGTTTGATGTCCCACCACTCGGGATCCAGTTGGGGAAGGGGTCTGCTTGGTGGGGATATTGCAGGAACAGAGCCGCCCCAACATGGAAGAGATAACCTGGAGGTCCACCAGTTCTGACCCAGGTCAACGTGTTCCAACCCAAAGCTGGGAGCATTGGCACCAACAGCCATGACGCATGGCCTGCTTCAAGAAATCCAGATTTTTTTCCCCAAAGTTAGGAAGAGAGTAAAGCATCAAACTCATTCTTTCTTAATCTGCATGAGAACAACTGTCCCACCATTGCCAATGACAACCTTAAAAAAGAAAGGAGAAATACGGGAATTCCAGGGAACCGAAAATCCTGAATTACTGACTAAGCTCATCATCGATGTCTGCATCAGAGCGGAATGGCTTCGTTCAGTCACTGGCAAGGGGCTCAGAATACAAGGGCAGTCTGAACACAGGCGCTAACAGGAGTCTGGGGGCCCGAGTCCCAGAGCCGCTGATGCATTTGACCCCCGGCCTAAGAGCTTGGAAGCTGGAGCCACAGAAACTAGATGTCCCTCAGAAATGAGCGGATGCTGAAATACCCCGAGGGACAGACTGCTCCATTGTGAGCGGACTATCTGGCTCAAACACACACACACACACACACACACACACACACACACACTCACATCTACTCTGGTGGTCTAGAAAAATACACTGAATGCATGGTGATTTCCTGGGCTGTCATGTAATCTGCTAAAGACTTAAATTAGGACCACTTCTTTAATCCTCCATGTGTTTGTCTCCATGCGTTTGTCTCCATGTGTTTGTCTGTGGGAGGCTGGGGGGGGTGTGTTATTTTGTTTTCGGAAGATGATGTCACGACACCCCCCCCCATTTATGCTTGGGAGGGGCTTGTGAGTTAACATGTGACATGAGATAGAGAAAGGATATCATGCTTGGTAAGATAGAAGGTCGATGGAAATAGGACGCCTCTGGATGAGATGGACTGACACCGTGGTAGCGCTCCATTCTGCTGTACACTGGGCCCCTAGGAGTCAGCGCCAGCTGGAAGGCCCCTCACCGCAACAGAGAAAGGGGTCTTACGGGAGAGAAGACAGGACGGCAGGCCCAGGCATCCCTTTACAAGGAGGGAGCAGTTCCGCTCAGGATCTAGGAGCCGCTCGGAGGCCTAGCTTTGGCAATTATACCAATGTTGGACCATCTTGTTCCGCTGCTGTCCTGTTGGTGCCTGTACTCAAGAAAGCGGCAGTGAACCTACTCCGGGAGGTAAATGAGAGCGTCTGTGTGGGCCTGGTATTGGAGCCCGGCATTCCCCCGAGCCCACAGCATGTGGATGAGGCCACCCTTTTACCAGTGGGCAGAATACTGAGGAGAGGGCAGAGAGGCACCCTGAGAACAGGTCTAGAGCTGCTGACAGTAGCTACCCTTCACCACAGCTGATGTTACACTCCGCCTGCCGGTCTCCGAGTCTGGTCATGACCTTTGACCCACCAGAGAAGTGCTGTTGACAACTGCACCCTGGGCTCTGGTGGGCAGAGGTGGTGTGTAGAAGGGATGGTCTCTCCCATGCTTGCTTCCCTGGGGAGCTCAGCAGTGGGGTGGAGAAGAGCGGTCAGCCGGCGTGTCTTGAGCGGCAGGAGGCCACTTAGTGGACACTTGAAGGAAATCTGAGTGCCGTTTGGTGGGAAATGAAAACAAAAACACTGTAATTGGGGTCTTAAGCAAAACAGGACTGTGCTTGGTACCCACAAGCCACTGAGGTGAGCCGCACACAATGGCCTCCTGCTGTCCCCGGAGGGACCTGGCTGAGAGACTCCCAGGAGGAAGGGGGAGAACCAGCTATTTAGTCTCCAACCTCCAGACCAATGCTCTCACATTCCACCCTGCCCAGTAGGACCCCGGCCAAGAGGCCATTCCTGGAGGGCTGCCCCACTTCCTCCCTGCCTACAGCCCCATCAACCGTCTCCCCTCGGGACCTCAACCCCTCTCTCCTGCACCCACTGCACACGACACCCAAACCCCACGAGCACCTCCAACCCAAACCCTCGTCCCTCCCGCACCTGCCCCTTCCCGACATTGCCCTCCTCCATCAGAAGCCCACCTCCTTCAAGCCTCTCAGCAACTTCATCTCGTTGCCACCAGGCAGCCTGCTCCTTGTCTCTTACCCACTCCATTGTCCCAGCCCCCCGGGGCCAGCTGGAAAGCAGTGACCCTTCATTCACTTCCAGAAACAAAATAGTAATAACAAAAAATGACAGCCGGGCTCTCCCATGCGCCTCCCTGGTTTCTGCCACCTCAGCCAGCCAGCCCTGAGACGCAGTCACAGATGTCTGTGACAGCCAACCCTGAACCCTTCTCCGCCACGTCTGGGTCCCCCCCCCCCACCTGAGCAGCGGAGAGGCTCTGATGACTGAAGGAGATGCCACATGACTCAAGGCGTCGCCCGCCTTTCAGAGTGTGTGAGCGGCTGTCAGCACAAGTGAATTAAGCCCCGGGAGGGGAAAAAAAAAACAGTGTCCTTTTTAACACCCCAAACTCAGCCTCTTCCCACCGGTCACCAATGTTAACTAAACAGACATCCCATTAACCTGCACCTCAGGCATGCGTTCTTCAGAGTAGTCTGTCCTCCAGTGAACATGCTCATTAGTGTATTAATAAATAGCTGGGTGGAATCAATGAGACATGTAATCAAGGTCTGGTTAGGAGTCCGGGCCAGGTGAAGGTGGGTGGGTGGGGGCAGGGGGAGGAGGAGAAGAGGGGCACGTAGGATCCACGCCTCCTGTGTGCCAGAGTCACTGAGACCAGGAGAGTGACGCCCCCACCTTCCACCAGAAAGCCCCTGGTGGGTGTCAGGGTAACCAGCAGGGAGGACTTGGCCTGGTGCCGGAAAGGCCAGTCACAGGTCCAGCTCATGGCAGCTGGTACAGCTGGCCCTCTCCTTGGGGCTGCATGGGGCAGGCCCAGGTCCCAGCAGTTCCCCTTTCCTGCAGTCCACCTCAGAGCAGGAAAGCTCTGGAAGGTGAGAAGAGGAAGTCACCCCACCGAGATGGAGCTTTCCATATGAGGGGTGACCCAACTGCTCCTTGGGGCGTAGTTCACACAGCTTCTCCAGTCTCCATTGCCTTCCAGGTGGGGAGAGGCACACACCCCCCTTTGGCCCCCAAACTGTTGGGCTAAAGAAGCCAGGGATCTTCATTTCCCTGGAGATTCATGTCTGAGAAACATTCTGGACCAAATCAGAGAGGCCGGGCGCTTCTCGGGATGAGCACCAGCCCCCCGCGGGAGAGCCTGGCCCTGGGCGCCCCACTGGCGGAAAACGGGCTGCTCCTACTCAGGGTCTGGGTGCCGCCTGTCTGTATCTCACAGGCGGTCTGAGGAACCCACGCCAATACCACACATCTGGAAATCCCCATGGGATCTGTCCTGAAGGCTTGTCCGCCCTGAGGTGTGCCCTGTGCTGCCCCGCTCACCCTGAGGTCAGCCTTTCCTGAGGGGACATTAAGGCAGCGGTTCTCAACCTGTTGGTCGAGACCCCTTTGGGGACCAAACAACCTTTTCACAGGGGTCGCCCAATTCATAACAGTAGCAAAATGACAGTGATGAAGTTGCAATGAAAATAATGTTAAGTCTGGGGGTCACCACAACGTGAGGAACTTTATGAAAGGGTCGCGGCACTAGGAAGGTGGAGAGCCACTGCATTAAGGGAAGAGTGATGAGAAGGGGGGTAGGAGGGCTGCTCTAGTCACCCTTCAGGCATTTTCTACATCACTACTAATGGCATTCGGCCCCAGGAGACTCATAACCCAGCCAGGGTTTCCCAGACCCCGGGAAAAGCTAAGGGGTGACAGTCAATATTAGCTTAGGAGCAGAGCTTCCTAACACGGTCGATGAAACACACTGCAAGGGGCCAGAGAAGACTGTCCCCATATGCCAAACCTGAAACCAGGCCAGTAGAGCTGGGGACAGGGCCTCCTTTCTGACCGAGCAGTTCCAGACAAGCCCCCCTCACCCTGTGCAGCCAGCAACGCTCCAAGTGTTGTCGTTGGAGCTTTGGTTCCCCAACCCACAGTCCAGTGAGAGTGCCCCTCACTTTCCTGTCACCAGGGACGTTGATGAGCCTGTGGGGATGGAGGGAAGCAGCCCCTCTGTCAGCCAGAGCCTATGAGCAGAAAGTTTTTCAGTCTTTCTTCTCCAAACCTGCCCACAGCCCTGTTCACTTAAAGGACCTCCAGGGGACACTAGAACTTCACACATTCACAGTCGGCCCTGACCCAGAGCCTCCCTGTAGGGCAGAATGGAACTGCTTCACAGTGTTTCCCAGGCTGCAAGCTTGGGAAGCAGATGGTGAATTCAAACTACCAACCTTTTGATTAGCAACCCGAGGCTTCACCTACTGCACCTGCTACCGGGGCTTCTTTTTAGGGTGACAGGTATACAGAAGCCCAGAGCTAGAAACAGACATGACTATTTCCAAACCAAGAAAACAGAAGCGTTTTCACTCAGCGCAGGTACAGGAAGCAGGGCTAACATATCTGAGGAGTGTGGCAGTAGCGGCAGTCTGCCTCCAATTAGCCAGCTCTGTAACATGTGCCTAAGCGCCTTGGTGGTGTAGTGGTTATGCATTGGGCTGCCATCCGCATGGTCAGCAGTTCAAATCCACCAACAGCTCCTTGGGAGAAAGACTGGGCTTTCTACTCCCATAAACAGTTACAGTCTGGGAAATCGACAGGGGGTCACTATGAGTCAGCATTGGCTCAATGGTAGTTGGTTGGTTGGTTGGTTGGTTGGTTGGCTGGCTGGCTGGGTGGGTGGTTGGGCAGGATAGAGCAAAGCACAATATGGCACGGAGTGCCTGCACACCTGAGGTTGGCTCGTTAGCTCGTGCAGTACTGTCATCAGCTTGGGGAGGGGGCTCTGGAAAGACGTGCCCCAGGAGAGTCTATCCGCAAGAGTCCCGCTGCTCAGAGCTTCCCCTACTCCATCTCAGGGAAGAGTGTTGGGGATCGTTTTCCAGAGAACAATTGTTTGGTGCCTTTGAGTCCATCCCGACTCAGAGGGACAACACATGCTCCATAGGCTTTCTCGGCAGCAGTCCTTGGTGTCTAACCCATCCTGGCCTCGTGTAACAAAGCGGAGCTTCCCAACAGGGTTTTCTTCATGGGAAGATATCGCAGGCAGGCAGTCTCCTTCCACAGAATGGCAGGCTAGCTCAAACCGCCGAACTTTCCGCCAGCAGCCGAGGGCGTGCGTGTCCCACCACCAGGGCTCCTGAGTGGGAAGGGAAGTAATGCCCATGGTGCTCACAATAAGCAGGCTGGTGAGAAGCCCCGTCTAGACACAGCGGCCCCCTGGGCATCGGACTCTGGCCACCCAGAGCTCTTTCTTGGCAGTGTTGCTCATGACCTCTGGTCCCCATCAGGTTCTGTGTACCATCTCTCAAAAGTCTGGCTTCCGCTCCTGGGGCGAGTTGAACCCAAATTGGCAACCCAAATCTTGTCCCAACTGCCTCCAGGGTGCCACGCTTCCAAGGGCACTGGTCAGAGACTGGCCTTCTTCACTCCCTGGTGCCACACCCAGGGGCCCAGATCACCTTATGCCCCCTGGCAGGGTAGAGGGAACCCCTGGAGTAGGCCGCATGACTGTCGGTAGCACTGGACCACACAGGGCTGCGTGTGCGTTGGACCTCACAGTAACATCCCGCCCCAGAGGAAGAGGGTGGATGAGAAGACCACCACTCCTCACATCCCGTCTTGAGCTCACATCTCCCGTCTTCTTGGGAAACAAAGCCCCAGAATCAACTGACCTTTGGGGTTGGCCATGCTGGCGTGGGTCAGAGGACAATGCCGGATCTGCCTGCCCCCACAGACCGGGCACTGTCCCTTGCACTTCCCCATCTCTCAGGCTCAAAGACAAACGGTTTTTCCGTGAGTCAGACCTCAAAGGGAAGCCCTCTGGGAAAGACCGCGTCAGAGGGCCTGTCCTTGGCGCTGCTTGTTCCCCATGTTTAGCAGCAATTTGAATGAAGACTGAGATTCACACTTGTCAAAGGTGCAGGTGACAAATCCTGGGACTTGTGAAGGTCAAGTGAGGTTGCAGGGGAGAGAAGCCAGGTGGTGCTGCCGGAAGGCTCCCCCTTGATTGCTGGTGATGACATGGAATTCACAAGGGAAGGACCGATCAAAAATGAGCTCCAGGCTCTGTGCAAGGTGACAGTTAATGTACATTCAAATTTACACTTCAAAATAGTGGTGGATGTTCGTGTGGGACAGACAGGAAGTCAGGGAGGTGTTTTCCAGACCCACTGCTAATGGACTGGACCTGCTGGGCGATGGGCTCTGTGTTAGTCCAGGTAGACTAGAGAGAAAAGATGCAGGAAGACTCTCATAGGTGTATCGGAAAGAGTTTTATATATAAGAGCAATTGAATATTGAGGAAACATCACAGCCCACTCCAGATCAAGTCCATAAATCTGATATTAGCCCATATGCCTGATACCAATCTATAAAGTCCTCTTCAGACTAACAAAACACATGCAATGGCACTGAGTGCAGGAAGATCACAGGCCAGTAGGCGGGAAGTCTTGTGGATCCAGTGGCACTGTAAGCATCTTAGTGCTTGGCAGGGGTCTCCACATGGCTACTCGGGCTTCAAAGGTCTGACTCCATCAGCCTCTCTCCATGTGTCTTCTCCACAGGGAGGTCTCACAGAGAGTGAGCCTGTGTCCCACCTCCAATGAGCTATTTATCTCCTTAGTACCTCCAAATGGGGTCGTCAAGCTGTGATCTGATGGACAGATCCCGTCCACCCCTTCGCTCTTAATCCTCGAATTGACACCAGATAATTTAACTACCACAGGCTCCTGTTTCTAGGAGATCTCTCTGACTTTGGGCTTCAGCACGCCCACATCTTCAGACTGTGGCCTCCCTCCACACTTTAGTCACAAAGTCCAGTGATCCCCAGGGGTCACGAGGCCCACTGCATCAAGAGCAGCAGCGAGCTTGTGACCAATGTGGATGGTAATTACAAGAGCAAGTGCCTTCCGTCAATGTGTACCAAGATGAGGGCCTTCCTGTCCCCTGAAAAGGCTCCCAAGTGGTCGGTACAGCCAAGGTGCTTGGTCCAGAGAAGCAGAGGAGTGGGCCAATACCCGGAACTGAAAGTTTCCTTCTTGGTGGATGGCAGCGATGGGCCAGGAAGTGGGGAGTAGGCCGAAGCAAGGGAGCAACTGCCAAGAGGCAATTTGGCCCCTCTGCGCCACCACTCATGTCCCTGGATGATCCCTTTTCCATGTGGACACCTTGGCTAAAGCTCAGAAAGGCCCGGCTCACGGCAAGGAGAAGCCCAGCAAACCCCGTGGGCTTCTCGTTCTGGAAAGGAACTCTCAGCCACTGATTGGTCTGGCAGGCACGGTGGTTGAGCAGGAATGCATCAGGGGTAAGGACCCCTGACTTGCTAGATGCTCCATTCCCCATCAGAGGGTGAGCCGTGAGGCATAAATGGAAGATTAAACCCCAAGCTGCCACCATCCCAGCAGGCAGGCTTCCCAGGAGCTGATGCTGGCATCCTGGCAAGGCACTGTGCTTGCCCTTTGTATCATGCCCTCGACTGTCTGGATGGTCACCCTCGTCCTGCATCTCAGCAAACTCCAGAGAGCACGCACATCTAAGGTGTGGGGAAGAACAAAAAGAGAAAACACCCACGAGTCTCCCCTGGGGCCCCGAGTGCTCACGTGGCATGACCTGCTCACCAGAAGCCTTCACAGGTGGGAAGATAGGTGAGTAGCAAATATCAGAAGTGTCCATCAGGAAATTGTGCATCACAAAGAAACACTGGGCAGCTTGAATCTGCAGTGAGAGGCTCTTGTTCCTTGAGTCCGTGGGGGTCCTCGATCCGACTACAGGGGGGCGAGGGAACTCCCACCATTTGCTAGACAGCAGCCAACCTCTCATGCCTAGAGAATTGCCAAGTTGGCCAAATACACATGCTCACATGTAGATTAATTAATTAATTAGCGCCATGCTTTCTAAACGGTATGCGCTGGGAAATGTCGCTGCCCGTTTCTAGAAGTTAGTTTTCCACATTTGACTATCCTAGAATGGTCCTCCTTGAGCTTTTTGCCTTTTTTTCCCCTCTCGAGTTCTGTCAAACTCCTCCCACAACCCAATGGGCATAATCAGATGTCAAGCAAGATCATTTTCATTACGTCCCAAATTGCAGATGCACATCGAAACTCCCAAGTCACAGCCCTGCCTATAAATCGTTCTTTTAAAATAATGATTGAATTCGTTTGTTTAGGTTTGTTTTTTTTAAAGTATGTGCCTGGAAAGAGCTCGGCCTCACTCCAGGATGGAGTGATAGAAGAAGCAGAGAAGGGGGGGCCTGACAAGCTGCAGTCGCCCCTGTAAGACACTGCCACTGTTGTGCTCCCGTTGCTGGGGATCATCAAGCCAAAACACAGCATGGCCCTGTACCCTTGTCATGATCACAGGTTCATGGAGGGAGAACCTCAGCCTGGGACTACCCCGAGCCAAGATCCTTGGTCCAAACTTGACACCATGCACAAGGTCAGCATCCTGCACAAGGGCATCTGACTCCTTCCCTGGAACTTCTCACCTGAGCCTAGGGCCTGAAACCCCACTGAGGACCTCCGATAGCCAGTAGGCCTGTGGGAAGCCTGGGGGAGGAACTGTAAGGAGGTGGTGAGCCTTCCCTACCTTGGTCTGGGGCTCTGAGCCAGCCCTCGAGAGGGACTTCCTGAGCCTGTGCTGGGAAAAGACTTCGGTGGGAGATACGACAAAGACATTGCAGACTCTGCTCTATTTTAGTGCAAACCACAGAACGCTGTAGTTAAGGCACTTCCCCCCTTAGCATCTAGGGCCCTGCCCTCTGCCCCTTCTGAAGGAAACACTTGGCCACCTAATAAACTGGGAAGAACCACTGGGCTCCCCAAGACCGAATGTGTGGCGGGGTGAATGTATTCTGTCCTGAGAGCAGATGAGACGTGCCCAGCCTGGGTACAGGTGCTTAGGGCAGGGAGAACAGAAACTGTGTCATCTCTGTGGGGTTCTTGAAAGGTTCTAGCCTGAAAATGCCCACCTTCCTCCCCCACCCCACCCCCAGGTCTCTCTCAATGAGACAGGCCACAGTAGAAGCCATTTATATGAGCAGTTCTGAGGCACCCAGGAGCAATCCAGAGAAAAGAGTCGTTCTATTGTTTCACATGAAATTGCCCTGCAATTTTGCAGCTAAGACACTCTCTGGGCGGAACTCTCAGAGTCCCAGTCTTTCCGAGTCTGGTCTAGCCAGTGCCCTGCCAGGCAGAGACCCTGCGCTATCTGAGGTCCCCGACCACTTTCGGCAGCAGCCACCAGGGGGGCTCTTTCTGCAGCAGCTCACCAGGGGGGCTCGCGGGTGGAAAAGGTCTGGGTAGACTTGAAGGAGTTGGGTGCTGCTTACTCTGGGACCTCGCTCAAACCCAGTGGCCTGTTTTCAACACACAAATCTAAATACATTCGTGAAACACAAACTCGCTGCTTTTGAGCCAGTTCCGACTCATGGCGATTCCATATGTTGTCAAGGAGACGGCACTCCAGAGAGTCTTCCTCACGGAAGTGCATTGCCTGATGTTTCCTCCGTACTACCCATGGGTGGTTAACCACTGACCTTTAAGTTAGCCATCGAGCTCAACCCATTGGGATCACCCAGAGGCCTGAGACACTAAAAGAGCACCCAAGAGGTCTGCCACCAGACACTTCTACCTCCTGCAGGTAACAGGGGTGACTAAATGCGATTGATTGAACTGTGATCCCCCAAAGTGAGGTGGAAGTCCTAACTAACCCCCAATACCTGCGGATGTGAAGCAGTTCAACTCTTAACTCACTGAGCTGCCAGGTGTCATCCTCGTCGGTGCCGTCAAGTCGGTTCTGACTCATAGAGACCTGACGACGCACAACAGAAGGAAACACGGTCTGGCCCGGTGCCCTCCTCTCCGTTGTTCTGTGTCTGAGCCTGGGGTTGCAGCCGCTGTGTCAGTCCATCTTGCTGTGGGCCTTCCTCTTTGTCACGGCCCCTCGACATTTCCAAGCATGATGTTCTTCTCCAGGGACTGGTCTCTCCTGACATGTCCAAAGTGCGTGAGGCAACGTCTCTCCATCCTTGCCTCGTCCTTCTGGCAGCCCACGGAACTTTCAACATTCCTCGCCAGCTCCACCATGCGATACCCTTCCTCAATACCCCACTTTCACGTGCAGATGAGGCAGGTGAAAATACTATGGCTTGGGTCAAGCACCCCTCAGTCCTCAAAGTAACACCCTCGTTTTTCAACACTTTAAGGAGGTCATGGGCAGCAGTCTTACCCGATGCAATGTGTCCTTTGATGGCTTGACTGCTGCTTCCATGAGCACTGACAGTGGATCCAAACAGGCAAACTCCTTGACAACTTCAGTCTTTTCTCTGTTCATCATGAGGTCACCGAACAGCCCAGCTGTGAGGCTTTGGGTTTCCTTTACACTGAGTTGTAATCCACACCGAAGGCTGCAGTCCTCGATGTTCATCAGCGAATGCTTCAAGTCCTCCTCACGTGCAGCAAGCTGGGATGTGTCTGCTGCTTATCGCAGGCTGTTAATAAGCCTTCCTCCGATCCTGATGTCACATTCTGCTTCCTACAATCCAGTGTCTCTGATTGCTTGCTCAGCCTACAGACCCAAATTCCCTGCTGGCATTGGAAACACCATCGACACAGCTTCCAGCAACACATGAGCCACCACACGAAAGGTAGTGGAGTGCCACTGGTGCCGAGTGAAAGAGAGAAACAAAAGGCTTTGGCCCAATCACGACAACCCCGAGAGCTGCCCCCTTGGGGCTTCCTGGGCTGTAATCCTGATAGGAGCGGCTTGCCAGGCCTTTCTTCCGACGAGCCACTGGGATGGTACGAACCAACAACCTTGACATTAGCAGCTGTGCGCAAACCACTTGGACCACGGCAAGTCCTCAACCACCCTGAGTGGTGACCTTATAAGAGAAGAGACGCAGAGAGGCAGGCAGAAGGAAAGGGCCAGACACCAGGAGAGACTCGGAGGGACCTTCCCACTAACACCTACATGGACACGCCTCACCTCCTGAGCTTGAGCCAATCAACCTGGTCCTTCTAGGGCCCCTAATGGGCCGTACTTTGTAATGGGCAACCCCTGAGCACTAATACACTGAGAGCACCTCCCTGCAGAAGGCAGCGCACTTGACACTAATACACTAATCCACTTAGCCCCTACCCCAGGGAGGGGGACAGGGGCAGGGAGGGAGATCCTCCAGGCACCAGGCCCACCTTTCACTGCTCTCCTTCAATTCCCCTTGCCAAGCATGCATGCACCAGAGGTGAGCAAGGGGAGGGAGGCAGGGAGCCTCCTGGGGAGTAAGTTCCCACCAAAAGATCACTGAGTCCTCAAAAGTCCTCTTGGACACTCTTTGGACCTGGCAAGGAGTGGGTGATGTAAATAGAGAATGCCCGCCAAGGCTAGTCAAACTGTTGGAAGTTCAAATGGACTGTGAATCACCTCTGATCAAAGGCCTGAGGCTCTAAGTGCAACCGGACCCCCTACCACGGAGTCTACCTTACAGTGGCCCTAAGGGACACGTATAGACAACTGCCCTCGGGGTTCCAAGGCCGTGACCCTTTATGGAACCTGACGGCCTCATCTTTCTCCTGTAGCGGGACTGACTGTGGGTTGGAAGCGCTGACCTTCTGCTTGGCAACCCAGTGCTTAACCCACTGCACCACTGGGGTGCCCACCCCCTAAACCAGCCACTAAAGCCCTATGAAACACCATCGTGCACTGAGGCACATGGTTGGTGTTTCCTCTTTTCTAATTTCTCGAGGCTGTGTCGCAGCCAGGACAGGGACTCAGAGGCCAGCGTCCCACTCACCCCCTGCCAGTGGCTCTCGCCCCTCTCCAGCACTCAAAGCAAGCAGCCAACACTGGGGAGCCAGCCGAGGTGCAAGCACGCCAGGACCAAGTCTAGTCTTCCTTCACCCTTTCTCACTGCCCTCTGACCTTGGGTGCCGTGGCCCCTGCCCCCAGCCCGTGGGTACGCCCAGCCCCTGTGTGTGCTTGCCTCCCAGACTTCAGGGGCGGACTCAGGGTTGGGAGATGGAGCCAAGCCCAGACACAGAAGCTGGCAGATATTCAGCAGCCCTGACCTGAGAAGGTAGGACCCCCATCCCCTGGCCAGCACATAATACTTCTTCAATTGCTCTGAAAATGAAAATCTCAAGACGATTTTGCAGGAGGAGGGAGGTTGAGCAAAAGAAAAAAAAGATAAAAATAGGGCTGGTGATGCAGGAGCCGCGTTTCTGGCGGCTCCCTTCAGAGGGCATGGTAGCTTACACAAATGACTTCCTATTACACCACACTTGTCACCGCTCCTCCCGTCCCACAGCCGTCTGTCTGTAAATGCTCTTCCTTTTGTTGTTTTCCTCCAAAGATTCCCCCCAGCCAGCCGAGAAACAAACCGCCGGTCCCATGTCCCTGTGACAGTTCCCAAAGAGCCCTGCAAACGGCCCCTCATGCACCCCGCCTCTCCCAGCTGCCCCGTCCCTGCCAACAGGCTCTCTTTCTCAGAAATGAAAGCCAACAGCTTAGGAAGAAGAAATGAAGTGGCAGCTTCCCAGCATGGCCGGGAGTCAACACGAGCTGTTGTCAGGGGTTCCCTCACAAAGGGTGCCCGGAGGGACACGGCCCCGAGGCTGGACTTACCACACCTGCACCCGACCTTGGTGGGTCTAATTTACTATGGGCCGCCATGGGGCTGGAACTCAGCCCCTATGGGATTGACTGAGAGTTCATCTCGCCGGCTCCCTGTCGTCGTTCAATCTAAACTCAGTCAGCACTTTGATGGTGAGAGTGTCAGCCGGCAGACATCGGGAGTGGGCGCAGGGTGGGAATGGGGTGGCCTGCCAGCGGTCTTGTGTTGGAAAGGGGCTCCATACTCCAGGAAGGCCTGGTGAAGCCCCATAATAAATCAGGGTCCCCAAGAGAGTCAAACGCAATCTAGTGGGGTTATCTATCCCCTTGGCCCCCAACACACTCTCTCTCTCTCTCTCTCTCTCACACACACACACACACACACACACACACACACACACACACACACACTGCTTCAGAGACTTAAATACCACCCAGGAAAAATGCCTGACCCCCCTTGTGGGGTGTGCGTGATTAGCCCATGGTGGAAACTCTGGGTTTTGTCAAACTATGAGGTGAGCTGCCAACCACAAGATCAGCGGTTCAAAAATCACCGGCCGCCCTTGCAGGAAAAAAGACCAGGCTCTCCGCTTCCGAGTTACAGTCTCTGAAACGTGCCAAGGGCAGGTCTATACTGTCCTGTAGGGTCGCTGGGTGTCGGAATTGACTCGCTAGCAGTGAGGGTGGAAAGTCAGATCTTGGGACTGCCTTGGAAGTGTCTGGTGAGGGTTCCCATTTCCCAGAGCACGTTCTGTCCACAGTGCTCATCCCAACAGACGTGAATGTCCACGCATACACGGAGGGATCCCAGGCCCTGAAGGCGGACAGGTTAAAAAGAGCCAGGCTGGCTTCTGGAGCACAGCTGCACTGGGTCCCTGGGCTGTGGTGACCGAAATGCCACCGTGGCTGGTTTCAAAGCACAGTCTGTGTTTCCTCCCTGAGAAGGCAGGAGGCTAGAGGCCCCGCCCCCCGTTCTCACTCTTGCTGACTGCCTGAGGAAGACCCTCCAAGCCTCTCCTATCATCCTGGGGCCTTCCTCACTTCTGCCCCGGCTCTCCCATGTGCCCTTGCTCCGGTGTGTCTCCGTGCCGCTCCACAGGTCCCCGCGTGGTACTCGCCTAAAGGCCGGCAGTTCAAATCCACCCAGGACCATGAAAAAAGACAGGCCTGGGGATCAGTGTCTTAAAGAGGACAGGGAAGGGCCCCCCACCCCCTTGGAGCCTCTGCCCCATGACACCTAGCCTCGCCATGAGGAGCTTGGTGCTGTCTGATTTCTGCTGCTCCTTGGGTCCCTGTCAAAGGACCCATCCCACACGGATGTTGCCTCTTCAACCTAACAGAGGAAACCCGAACCCCAACACACAGTTCAGGGACAACACCATCCAATGCCAAGCATTTTCCCGTGGGCTCACGTGCATTTTTAATTTCTAGGATCTGGATGGAGAAAGATGAGGTGGTGTTCCAAACTTACTTGCCCCCCATTTTTCTGAGCATCTGTGGATGGGGCTTGGGAGCCTTCTGGAAAGGACGACTGGGTTGCTTCAGTCCACCTATAGCCACCTAACTAACCCATGGGGGGGGGGGGTTGTCCATGAAGAGCAGTAGTTCAAGTCCAGGTGCATGACCCAACCTGCCATAGAGCACTACCACCCAGGGACACTGCCCATGAGCTCAGCCTGCAATTGGTTCATTCTTTGAGCCAGCTGAGACAGTTGGTCAGTTGGCCTGGCCGTGGTGCCAACCCTGCCCCTGCTGGGAAGGAGACACTGCCATGGGCCTGGTTCCCACCTTCCTTTGGGGGGGGGAGGGTGTTCTTCTCTACCTTGCTCTGCTCCATTTAAATAAATAAACATACTGTTGATTCATGTTGGCATACCCACGGTTCAGAGTTCAGCAAGGAGAACTATTCTCTGCCCCTCAGGAGCCCCCTCCAGCCAAGCCATTAGGAAACCAACAAGCTCAGGGCTATTGTCCCTGCCAGGGCCACCAGCAGGTCCTCCTTGACCACTGTTTCCAAAGTTCCCTTAAAGTTGCTGGCTGCACACAAGATGCTTCCAGCCAAGGCTGCCCCTGACCTTCTGGAGGCCTGAGCTCTCAGGCAGGCACACGTGTGCTCCAGGAAGTCACACCCATCAAGGGCAAGTGCAATTTCAAGGAAGAGAGCAGGAAAGCGGGTCCCAGGTGTGGCACCATCGGTTGCCTATCAAGCCGAATCCAGAGGGAGCTTTAAGATGCTTTTTTGAAAAAGGGGGTTGGGGAGGATGGAACATGACTTGCCATACAGAGAAGGGACGTTCTGATGCCACAACACGGATGAGCCTTGAAAGATTTAAACCAGTGGTTCTCAACCTTCCTCATGCCGCCACCCTTCCAGGGGTCCTCAAACTTTTTTTAACAGGGGGCCAGTTCCCTGTCCCTCAGACCCGGTGAAGGGCCAGACTCTAGTTTAAAAAAAAAGAAACTATGAACAAATTCCTATGCAGACGGCATATATCTTACTTTGAAGTAACAAAACAAACAGGGCAAAAACACCCATGGGCCAGATAAATGTCCTCGACGGGCCGCATATGACCCGTGGGCTGTAGTTTGAGGACCCCTGCTTTAATACAGTTCCTCATGTTGTGGTGACCACTGCCCCCAACCATAACATTATTTTCGTTGCTACTTCATCACTGTCATTTTGCTACTGTTAACAAATTGGGGGACCCCTGTGAAAGGGTCATTCAACCCCCAGAGGGGTCACGACCCACAGACTGAGAACCGCTGATTTAAACCATGCCAGGGAACCAGAAGAATGGAATGATGCCCCGCCACCATGGCTGCCCACTCCACAAGGGGTCATGACAGGAAGTTACAGAGAGAGTGGGAGAAAAAAACTGAGAAAAAACCTCAAAATAATAAACAAAAGGTCAGGCTTCCTGATCTCATAGAGACCAGAAGACACCCCTAAAATGACAGCCTTTAGATGCCCTTCAAGTCTGAAAGTGCACTGAGTCCAAGACTCAACTCACAGGCAAACGATGGACAGGTCTGCACAGTGAATCACAGCACCAGGGAGGTACACCCTCCTGCCGACAGCCAAACAGGCCAGGCCTGCCAGAAGGGCAGCCTTTGCCCAGGGATGCAGCTCAGAAGACAGGATGGGCCAGGACAGAGGAAGGCGCTGGAACCAGCAAACCCAGGGCGGAGGTGGGGAGAGTGCACTTACATCAGCAGGATTGCGACCAAGGTCACAAAACAAAATGTGTATGAAACGTTGACTGGCAAACCAATGTGCTCTGTACACTTTTACCCAAATCCCCATCAAATATGCTTGATGCAGTTGATGGGTGGACTGTTGTAAAAGCTGTGAGAGCCCCCCAATAAAATGATTTAAAGAAACAAACAAAAAAGTTGTTGTTATTAAGCAAAGGGAGTGTGCCTCAGGAAAATGAAAGCCGCTACATGAAATCAGTCTGTCACGAAAGGACAGACAGCGCATGCCCTCAATGATCTGCAGCAGCCAAGTGGCCGCAGATCAAAGAATCCCTGGTGATACATGGTTAAGCATTTCACTGCTACCTGATAGACCGGTGATGGAAACCCACCCAGAGGTTCCACAGGACCTCCTTAGAAGGGAGGATGGCCGCTTCTCACATCCTTTGGGCATGTGGTCAGGAGAGCCCAGCCCCTGGAGAAGGACATCATGCTCGGTAAAGTGGACGGGCAGCGAAAGAAGAAGGCCTCGACAGATGGACAGACAATGTGGCTGCCACGCGGGTTTAAGCGGAGGAACAATGGTGAGGATGGTGCCGGACCGGGAAGTATTTCGGTCCCTTGTGCATAAGGTCGTTTGGGGGTCAGAACTGACTTGATGGCATCTAATACCAACAACAATTGATGATGGGCTGGGAAGCCCTGGGTCCCTTCGACTGAGTCACGCGGGGTCATCCGGCGTCCAAATCGACTAACAAGTAGGCACCAAACGTCACCACTAACGTAGCCATCAAAGCTTATTAGTGGTGACCTGGGGGTGAAAAAGGGGGGGTGAAGAGAGGGATAATGCTTCGGGGGCACTGAGTTCACATCAATGGTGGTGGGATCATTCAGAAAAAGATGGTGGTAATGGCTATGTAACACTGACCAGAATCGATACCACTGAATTAAACAGGTGGAAATTGTTGAATTGGCAAATGTGTTATGTATATTTTTACTGCATAAGAACAAGAGTAGGGGAGGAAGGTCTAGCTATAAAGGCAACCTGCTAGCTAATGGCTTTTATAGCAGAATGTCACTTGTGGCTTGATACGTCAATGCCTGCCATGCTTCCAGGAGCCAGGCTCGGGGTAGAGGCCATTGGAGGTTATCTCGTGCCACCAGACAGTCATGGCCCTTGGGTATAAACTGAGATGCCAGGGAGGCATCCTTTGCTGGCCAACCCAGTCTCTTGAAACCTGCCTGGACCCCTTTCGCCAGGTGGATTCTGTTGGGGTCAGACACGGTGTGGCGGACAAGAGTCATGCGTTCCGCAGCTGAAGGAGAGTGGACCGGACCACGCTGCTCAACTCTGTTCTCAAGACTGCAGCTCCTCCCACGGGACCCATCACGGCGGTAACCCCAGATACCCCATTCAGGAACCTGCCCAGGTAGATCGCCTCACCCCAGCTGACCTCCACACACACTCTCCAAATCAGGGCCTCACCTGATCCCCGTGCCCACCCCAATCTTGGGCCTCGGCCATCTGCCCAGCCTTTGGTCAGAGCTGCCCAACAATGCCCGGGGCTGGGACTGTGGCTCTGAAGTCCTAGCTGTCCTCCTTCCTTCCTGCCGAAGCAGAGACTTTGTGGGTTCCCGAATGTGCCACCAAGTTCCCCAGTAGGGCAGGAAAGGGCCTCTCTCTCTCCTTGCTTTACACCCAGAATTTCTCAAACTCACTGGATGCTAGAGGAGACGCGGCTCTGAGCCAAGTGTTGCCTTCAGGAAGCAGGCCCGAGGTAGAGAGGAAGAAGGTGAACTCTCTTCATCGCCACTCCACCCGGGCTGGGTCCATCACCTGGCCTTGACGCCTTTGACCCCGGAGGACCCCACCTCCTGCTTTCCTCCTTAAACAAGGAGGAAAGAGAATCCGGCCGGGCTCCTCAGAGATGCAAGAAAGGAGAGTGTTTGGTGTAAACTGGGCCCAGGACCCCTTTGGGGCTGTGGTTTTCCTCCCCTCTGTTCAAGAGCCCCCACCCCAACACCCCCACCCCCACCATGGCGTCTCTCCTCACATACTTGCTAAGGAAAGCACTCCTCCCCAGAAGACCTCGGGAACGGATCCAGCCGGCTGTGGTCAGCGCACCGACTGAGATGAGATCTCCTGAGATCGATCACCTTGGCTAGTGACCCCATTTGGGGTTGGAGTGACAATGCATCATCAAATCCGGTTTGCCGTGGCGCATCCAGGCACGTGGAGAAGCCACGACTTGGACAAGGGGTTTCCCAAGCTTAGATGGCTCAGTGGCCCGCTGAGGCCTCGCCAGCGCCTGGGGGCGCAGGTCTATGCTGGGTGCTTATCCAACAACCGAAGCTTAGCCTTTCAGAGTTCCGACTGTCAGCCCAGAGGAAACTTCACCTCCGACGAGTCGATTTCAGTGCACAGCAGCTCTCCAAGACGGGCTGGAACTTCCCTGAGGGTTCCCAAGACGGTGACTCCTGATGGGAGTAGCAAGCCTTGTCGTCCTCCCCTGGTGGCTTTGAACTGACCTTGCGGTTAGCAGCCCAACACGTAACCACTATGCCAGGAGGGTTCCTACCACAGAGGAGAGCTATGGTCTTGGAAGGCCGCCTCTTCCAGCCACTTCAGGGCCTTCCCTCCGCTTTCATCTACAGGAGAAGCCACAGAAGCAAGGCAGGAGCATCCTCCAGGGCTGTTTCCCACAAGGCTCGGGTCACAGAGATCGAGTCCAGCTCAGTGCCTGCTCAGGGGCAGGGTCCCCAGTCGGCCTGGCAGGCTCTGTGGGGCCTCACCACCCACACCTCTCAGCACTAAGGGGTCATGCAGCACCACAGATCAGCCCGGGCCATCCCAAAGCTAGAGTCGGGACTACTGTTCCCACAGGAAGATTCTGGTATGTGCTACATGACAACCCCTCTCCCTCCCCCGCTACACACACAAACTACTTGCAAGAACTCCCCGCCACCCGCCCTGCCCCCAGCCCCTCTACTCCAATTGCTTTCTGGTCTGGGTACCTAATGAGGCATGACATCCACAGGCAGAGCCTCAGTCTTCCCTGTCTCTAGACCCACCATATGTGGACTGCTACAAAGGAAATGTGAATGAAGGAAATGAATGACTGTGTCTTGAGCACCTACTGTGTGCACTGCAGTGGAAGAATCCTGAGATGAGAATAGAAAGGTCAGCCAAGCAGAGGGCAGCTGATGGCCTTCAACATTTTCTCAGCTTTCCTTCCTACCCCAGCTAAAGGGCAGTGAGTGGCCTGTCACCTGAGGCTACCTGTACGACACATGGAACAAGAGGGTGCTCTTTCCCCAGCAGCCTGGGCATTGGGGAGACCCTGACACAGACCTCCCTGGAGTCATGTGGACTCCAAAGCAGAGATGGGGATTTCACCCACCCACACCTCCCACCTTGGGAAAGGTGGGCTTTGCCAAGTGAGGGGACAGACAGCAGCAGGAACTGAGCCCTGCTAGAACAATGATCAGTGTCATTTCACAGCCGGTGACAACCAGGGAGGGGACACACATCCCTCAGCCCACCAGATGAATGAGGCAATGGGGCTTGTTGAGCGTGTGGACTTGCCTGGACACACAGAGGTAGCCCAGGAAGAAAGCGGAGCCACATACCTACTGTTCCCCCAGCACATTCTTCCCCAAACGTTCCAGGGGGTGTCATGAGACTTGGCACCTGCATTCTAAGGAGGCCCAGTAGCAAGGTGGTGCAGTCAGACAGCCGCAAGTTCAACCTTGGCTCCACAACCACTTCCTGGCTTTGTGGTCTCAGGCTGATACCTGCACACCCCGGCTACACGTGGATGAAACGGGTATAATTATCACAGCTGCCTCTCTGGGCTGTTCACGAGGATGAATTGGTCATTCTGTAAGAACGACTGGGATGGGTGGGTAGGAAACACATGCTGGTCATCCTCATCTTCGTCGTCGTCGTCATCATCATCATCATCATCATCGACAGCATCATCCCAGTGTTGTCAAGAGGGCCATCACCAATACTAATGGCTCCGTGGCAGTGGCTTCCCTAGGGAGGTCTGGTGTCATAGGCTTAGGAGGACCAGAGCCTAGAGGCTTAAACAGACGAGTACAGGGAAGCCACTTCGTGCCCAGTGGGAACAAGGCCACTACCCTGAGAATTAGGACGCCCCCGCCTTCCTCCACTCCTAACATCTGAAGTCTCCCAACACTGAGGGCAGAGCCTCTTTGCCTGGCCACCTTGCCTTCGGGTACAGGGCGCTGTACCCGGGACAGTATGGAGGGGGAGGGGAGAGAGAGCAGGGCCAGGTTCAGAGAGAGGACTCAGGTGGGGCTCCCAGACAAAAGCCAGGCCCGCTGGGCTCTGAGAGGCCCAGGCTGGCCTCAGCAGAGCCTGGGGGTCAGTTACCCTAATCATGTGCATCTCCCAAATAGCCCTTTGATTTATTAGCGCTGGGTCTTTTTAAAATGCCGCTCTTAAATAGAAATAACACTTCATCACCCAGCTGTCGTTAGGTTCATGTTCCATTGATTTCTTGAAGTGGCACCGATTTGAGGGCGAATGGGCGGGCGGATGTGCACACGGAGCCAGGACGTGGGGGAGGGGAGGAGCCCCCCCCCCGTGGCCTTGTGGGGAGTGGACGCGGAGGTTAGGGGTGTCGGAGAGCTAGAGCGGCTGAGGCTGGAGGATGGGGGTATGCCAACGAGAGGCGCCACGTTCCATAACCCCAGGCTCTGAACCAGTGTCACCTGGGGCAGGAATAAGAAGGGACGTCGCTTCTGGGAAGGCAGACACAGCTGTTGCACTAGCCAATCCCAGACCAGCTCGGGCTCCGTTCCCCGCCCGCCCCGCCATTGGCCCGTCGCGGTCCAGCCCGCTGCACTCCAACAGGTCCGGGGTGGCTTTGTTTGGGGAGGGGATGTCTCCTTCGGGTGCGGGTGGGCGGAGCGGCCGCGAAATGGCCCCTAGCTGGCCAGGAGGAGAGATTCGAGGCATCAAAGCTTAGGGCGATCTCTGAGCTAAGAGCCAGTAATGATCGAGTTCCCGGGCCGCGGTCCCGCCCCGCAGGACCACAGTGGCCTGAGAAGCCCCCCGTGCTTAATTCCCAGCCGCCCTCGTTGTGCTTTAAAAGACCGGGAGGCCCGGCTATGGGAGAGCGAGCCACGCAGACATCCTGGTCTGCTGGGGCGGGGGAAGTCACAGCGGCGGCGGCGGCGGCAGCCAACCGGAGGCGCAGAGCTCGAGTGGGGGGTTTCAATGAGCTGCTTGGGGATCCTCCGGAAATGTGTGCCGAGGACCGGTGGGCATCCGCGGTGAAGTCCCGGGATGCGCAAGGAGAGCTCGGAGTGTGGCACTGGGCAGAGAGAACTGGGCAGCCCCCCCTCCCCGACTCCCATCGCGTTCCCACGAGGGGCGCCCAGAGCAAGATGCAGCCGCAGCAGCAGCAGCAGCAGCAGCAGCCGCCGCAGCCGCAGCCGCGAGGGGCTGCAAGGCAGGCAGACCCAATCCTCCTCGGCGCGGGCTTCTGGTTCCCTTCTGAAGGAGGACGCCCCTGAGAACTTCACAGCACCGGGGCGGAGGAAAGGATCGGGGCTGCGCGTGCGAGCGGAGGCTCAAAGCAGGCGGCGTACGCGCAGCGTTCCGCCCATGGTAATTAACGCCGGCCTCGTCCTGGAAACCAAATGGGGACCTAATGCTTAAGCTGGGAAAGTGCGGGGGGCTTTTGAACCCCGATGCTTAGCTCATAGCCAGCATAATCGCAGGGTTGAGGGTTTCGCACGAAAACCACGGATCCTTAGACTACAAACGGGAGACAGGATGAGGGTGGGCGTGGGAAGCCGAGAGCAGCAGAGCTGGAGTCAGGTGGAAGACTCACACACCCAACCTTGGCGCCCCTCCCCGGCCCCCGGGGGCAGTGTTTACCTGGGAGGCACCCGCTGGCGCTGGAGTTCTCAATTCAGGGTCAAAGCCAAATGTTGCTAACTGCGTGTGTGTCCAAGTGTGTGTAGGGGGGAGGGGGAGTGCAGGGGGCGGTGCTCACTGTCCAAGGCATTCCAAGGCAGGCATGGGGGAACTTACCAACCCTTCCGGAGCCCAGAATACAGGTGGACCCATTGTCACCCATTTCCAGACCAGCACACAGGGCATATACCATGAGTGGATGTGTGAGTGTGTGTGTACACACACCTACCATTCTTAAAAAGAAACCATGGCTTTCCCCGTCCTGAGCCATCCTGAGGGTAAGCAGCTTGCATTTTCCATCCACCCTTTTCAATCAATCAAAGGGCAGCTCACAGGGCTGGAATACAATCTCCCTCCTGGGGCGCCTACTCTTCACCCCCCACTCCCCCTCTCCCCCTCCTCCACACACACACCTGCCAGGAACCTTGCCAGAGAAGAGGGGTAGGTAGAGAAAGCCCCTTCCATCAGGACCCACCGTGTTCAGGAAACAGATGACGAACGTGTTCTCTCCACTCGTGGGTGGATAGGGTACTGAACACAAATCATTGTGGAAAGGAACACGCAGGTCCCATCTCCTGCCAGGTTGCCCAACGTGCGACCCACCGAGGGACACGGCTGGAGCCCCAGCGCCAGGCCCTGTCTGCACACTCGCCCCCAAGCCCAGTTGAATCTCCCAGCCTCATCTCTGCAACAGCAGAGCCCAAGGGACACCACTCATTGCTCAGTGGCCACCAAGCGGGAGCCCCATCACCTGGCCTCCTCCTGAAAAGTTTACAAATGAACAGCCTGGGATGCAGCAGCCAGGAGAAAAAGGAAGTGGAGGCAGGGGAGGGCGAGGCCTTAAGGGAATAGAACCTTGGACCAGAGCTTCCGGGCTCTAGCTAGGCTCCTATCTACACTGCCTTGGGCAGCGGGGCTCTGGGGGTGGGGGTGGGGGTGCGGTGCAGGCAGATCCAAGAATGCCTCCTAAGACGATGAGCAGAGCCCGTGTGGTCATGAGACCAGGTACCCTCCTACATGAGTAGGGCACAGCCCCTTTCCTCTCCCTTCCAGCTCTGGCTCTCAGACACACACACCTCTACAGCAGGTAGAGACAAAGTGGGGGAGGCACTTGGAAAGGCTCAGCCCTGCTGTCCCAGGAAGGTGCAGAGGGGAGGGGAGGGGAGGGGAGAAGAAGCAGGGAGAGAGGGGAGATCTAGGTCCAGAGTCCCCAGCCATGTCGGCTTGCTGCTTCCCAAGAGAAAGGGGAAGAGAAGCAGGTTTATGTTACGCCGACAAACTGATCTCCCAAGCCCTTTCTAGACAAGCCCCACACATACACCCACGCACGCGCGCGCGCACACACACACACACGATGGGCGCACACACGTGCACACACATGCATACACACACAGCACTGCCTTCAGCCTAGCACATTCCCGGGAAGCTCTGCCAGGCTTCAGGAAGGCGCCTGTGCTGCCTCTTACTGGGGAAACGCAGTGTCTGTCCCTGTCCCCATCCACCGCCCTATAGGGCTGCAGCCAGAGCCGATGTGGCCACCGTTCTCGCCAAATACACATCTGAATGACCGTCTGCTGCCCGTTAAAATCCACGGCTTCCAAAGGTCACAAGGCAGAGATGACACTGGGTGGGTCACCCACAGACCTCCCACCACTTCCCCGTTGTAAAAACCAGCCAGGTTGGAAAGGGACGGGGGATTCGAGAGCCGCTCCCACACCGCCGGGGTGGGAGGGCAGTCCTATCTGGCAGCCGAGGAATCCCACCCCGAAAGTCCTGGTTGCGAGCAGTCGGAGTCCAGGAGCGCCTTGAGGGAGGACCAGCCCAGGAAATACCTACTCGGGCCGCGCTGCACCTACGCAGGTCTCCAGGTGGGACGTGGGCAGCTGCGTGTGCGCCGTGTGCGCGTGTGTGCATGTGTGCGCGGGTGTGCATGCGTGTGCGCGGGTGTGCGCAACTGGCCGGCTGCAGGGCAGCCCAGGACTCCCTGGGCGGCCGCGGGGACTGCGCCCACCCGGCGCTCGCGGCCAGCCCGGCCCGGCCGCCCGCCTGCCCGCCCGCCCGCCGCCGCCGCCGGCTCGTACCTGGAGGCGCCGCGTCTCCTCCCGGTTCAGCAGGAGCGCCGCATTGACACTGCAGAGGGTGCCGCCGCCGCTCGCCCTCCGCCGGCGTGTGCGTGTGCGCGCGTGTCTCCCTGCTTCAGCCCAGCCCGAACGCAGACTCGCCGGAGGCTGGGCGGCCCGCGGGCCGCGGAGCGGCCGGGACAGAGTCTCGGGGGCTCGGCGCGCCTGGCCCGCGTCCGCCTCCGGCCGCTGGGCCCACAAAAAGGTCGCCAGCCGCGGAGGAGGGCCCGCGCCCTGGCCCCGTAGCCGAGTGGCGGCGGCGCCTCTCGGGGCTGCGGTGGCGGTGCGGGGCGACCCCCCTGCGTCCCCACCCCCGCGGGCTGGATGTCCTTGATGCCAAGCGGGCACTGCGCGTCACTCCGCGCCGCCCATGCTAGCCCTGCTGGCCGCTGCCCGGGCGCGGCGGGGGCCGGGGGCCCGGCCGGTGAGCGCTCTCCGGCGGCGGCCGGCGCCCGGGGCCCCTCCGGGCAGGGCTCCGCCGGGCAGCGCTCGGGGCCGGGGCCAGGGGACCGCGGGGGCCGCCGGCTGCTCCCCTGGGTGGCGCGGGGCGGCGCGGGCGGCGGCGGCGGGGCGAGCCTGGCCTCCCGGGCGCGGCCCCCCGGGCGGGCGGCGGGCAAAGTTTGCAGGGGGCCGGGCGCAGGGCTGCGGCGGGCTCGGCCGCCGCCGGGGCTCCCAGGCTGCCTGCTGCCGCCGCGGCTCGCTGCCGCTGTGCATTGAAGCCCGGCCAAGCGCGCACAAACTCCAGCTGCCTGGCGCTCCCTGGGTCCTCCTCTCCTCCGCCCGCGCCCCGCCCGGCCGCCTCCGCCCGCTCCGCCTCCTCCCTCCCGCGCTCCCTCGCAGGCTCGCGCGCGACTGGAGGCTGGCTGGCGCGGACACCCAGACCGCGGGCGGGCGCCGCCCCGCGCCCCGCTGCCGGCCTGACACCCGGGCTCCCTTGGACCCGCGCGGGGCGATGCGGGGCCGCGAGGGGCGCGCCGGGGGTGAGCCGCGAGCCCGCGGAGGGAGCCACACTCTACTGTCTCTGCGGCTGCCTAGGCTAAGGGGAGGTGGACTTGGGCCGTCGGGAGGGACCCTGGAGGGCTAGGTGCTGACGCCAGGGCAGACACCATCACTGATCAATCAGCAACCCCACCCCTGCAGACATGCAGGCACCCTGCACTGCTGAGGGCGGTAGTGTTGGCAGGGGCAGAGGGCAGGAATGGCCCAGCGGGAATGGGCAGAGGGAGGGTGGGTGAGGGTGGAGGGACAGGTTCCATGACTGCCTGACTTGGCCAGCTCTGGACACACTGAGAAGCTGACCTGGCCCTTTCCTCTGCAGCCCTTGATCCCAGTCTGCAGCTACAGCAGACAATGCCCACATCAGCGTCGAGGATGAAGTCAGGAGGACGCTGCTTCTGGCCGGAGTAGACAGCCAGCTGGCCCGGAGGAAGTGAGTGAGGACCAGAGATGAGACTGGCCGCTCTGCATCTGGAACCTCCACCTGGAGCCCGTTGGGAATGGGCCCCACCACCAAGTATGCCTGGATGGGATCTCCAACCCTGTTTACCCTGTGGCCCCACTTCCAGCCTCCCCTGACCTCCACCCTAGGTCAAAGGATATGGCACCCAGGAGTGGGAGGGCCACTAAATGCCTTCTCTTCTAAGTACCCATCAAGGGGGAGGGGCAGTCACCATAATTCTTGGCCTCCTCTCTTATGTCCTTCCTCAACCCCTTCCTCTCTCCACCCCCAGCAACACAACGTTTCTGCCCTTCCTAGTCCCTCACCTGCAAGCCTTTCTTCCAGGTGAACAAAACTGGCCACAGTATAAACTCACACCCCCCTCCGGGGTCTAGGGGGCGGGGTATACCTTCACAGAAATCAAAGCTGCACACTGGGTACGCTGGCAGCTGGCAGGTCAAGCACCCTCCCCACCCCACCCCCACCAGGATGCACTGCACCCAGAGGCCAGGGTCAGTCCCCCAGACTGTTCTCTGCATGTGGATGCTTCAAGGAGGAGGGCTATGGCCAGGGGAGAAGCAGGCTACCAGCTGCCTGGTGGAAGAGTGTGTGCTTCTGGAGACAGAGACGAGGCCCTGGAGCTTCTGGTCTTGCCGGACCCTGCAGGGGCAGAAAGCACCCCAGTCATCTGATTAGCCGCTGCTAATACTCCGGTCTGGCTCCGCGCTTCTCAGAGCCCCGGATCCCAGACTCCAGATAAAGCACACCAGGCCAATGTCAGGTTAATTTCAGAGGTCCACAGAAACATAACAGAATAGCTTCATAATGCTGCTGCTGCTGCTCCACCATGGCCACGGCTGCGTGGACATCCCTCTGGGGCCAAGGAAGCCCAGGGACGAACGTATCCCAGGCAGGGCCTGGTATCTAGGCACAAGCTCCCTCCCTACTGGCTAAGGCTGGCCTCTCCTGAGTTCCAGCCCTGCTTCTGGGTAGCTGCTCTCCATCAGAAGCTGCTGCGCCAGGCCATTCCTGCCTGCTCCCCGAGGGGACACTCCAGAGGGCCCCACAGAAACCCCTAATGGATTACTTCTGGAGTATGGTTCAATATAAGTGGGAGGGGGCATCCTTTAAGATGTCTGGTTTCCATTTGGCCCTCATGCACGCCATAAAAATGCGGAGCGGGAGGGGGAAAGTGTGAAAACAGCCCTGCTTCCCTCTCAGCCATCCTAGCATGTATTTTTAATACAAGCGGATTCTACACACACCCCTCTTTGTAGTGTGTGTGTGTGTGTGTGTGTGTGTGTGTGTGTGTGTGTGTGTGTGTGAGAGAGAGAGAGAGAGAGAGAGAGAAACCCAGAGTCCATTTCCTGAGGGAGGGATGGAGGGGG